>NC_091967.1:0-5000000 GCF_036711975.1 Onthophagus taurus
CCAACCCAACCCAACCCAACCCAACCCCAACCCAACCCAACCCAACCCAACCCAACCCAACCCAACCCAACCCAACCCAACCCTACCCAACCCAACCAACCCAACCCAACCCAACCCAACCCAACCCAACCCAACCCAACCCAACCCAACCCAACCCAACCCAACCCAACCCAACCCAACCCAACCCAACCCAACCCAACCCAACCCAACCCAACCCAACCCAACCCTACCCAACCCAACCCAACCCAACCCAACCCAACCCAACCCAACCCAACCCAACCCAACCCAACCCAACCCAACCCAACCCAACCCAACCCAACCCAACCCAACCCAACCCAACCCAACCCAACCCAACCCAACCCAACCCAACCCAACCCAACCCAACCCAACCCAACCCAACCCAACCCAACCCAACCCAACCCAACCCAACCCAACCCAACCCAACCCAACCCAACCCAACCCAACCCAACCCAACCCAACCCAACCCAACCCAACCCAACCCAACCCAACCCAACCCAACCCAACCCAACCCAACCCAACCCAACCCAACCCAACCCAACCCAACCCAACCCAACCCAACCCAACCCAACCCAACCCAACCCAACCCAACCCAACCCAACCCAACCCAACCCAACCCAACCCAACCCAACCCAACCCAACCCAACCCAACCCAACCCAACCCAACCCAACCCAACCCAACCCAACCCAACCCAACCCAACCCAACCCAACCCAACCCAACCCAACCCAACCCAACCCAACCCAACCCAACCCAACCCAACCCAACCCAACCCAACCCAACCCAACCCAACCCAACCCAACCCAACCCAACCCAACCCAACCCAACCCAACCCAACCCAACCCAACCCAACCCAACCCAACCCAACCCAACCCAACCCAACCCAACCCAACCCAACCCAACCCAACCCAACCCAACCCAACCCAACCCAACCCAACCCAACCCAACCCAACCCAACCCAACCCAACCCAACCCAACCCAACCCAACCCAACCCAACCCAACCCAACCCAACCCAACCCAACCCAACCCAACCCAACCCAACCCAACCCAACCCAACCCAACCCAACCCAACCCAACCCAACCCAACCCAACCCAACCCAACCCAACCCAACCCAACCCAACCCAACCCAACCCAACCCAACCCAACCCAACCCAACCCAACCCAACCCAACCCAACCCAACCCAACCCAACCCAACCCAACCCAACCCAACCCAACCCAACCCAACCCAACCCAACCCAACCCAACCCAACCCAACCCAACCCAACCCAACCCAACCCAACCCAACCCAACCCAACCCAACCCAACCCAACCCAACCCAACCCAACCCAACCCAACCCAACCCAACCCAACCCAACCCAACCCAACCCAACCCAACCCAACCCAACCCAACCCAACCCAACCCAACCCAACCCAACCCAACCCAACCCAACCCAACCCAACCCAACCCAACCCAACCCAACCCAACCCAACCCAACCCAACCCAACCCAACCCAACCCAACCCAACCCAACCCAACCCAACCCAACCCAACCCAACCCAACCCAACCCAACCCAACCCAACCCAACCCAACCCAACCCAACCCAACCCAACCCAACCCAACCCAACCCAACCCAACCCAACCCAACCCAACCCAACCCAACCCAACCCAACCCAACCCAACCCAACCCAACCCAACCCAACCCAACCCAACCCAACCCAACCCAACCCAACCCAACCCAACCCAACCCAACCCAACCCAACCCAACCCAACCCAACCCAACCCAACCCAACCCAACCCAACCCAACCCAACCCAACCCAACCCAACCCAACCCAACCCAACCCAACCCAACCCAACCCAACCCAACCCAACCCAACCCAACCCAACCCAACCCAACCCAACCCAACCCAACCCAACCCAACCCAACCCAACCCAACCCAACCCAACCCAACCCAACCCAACCCAACCCAACCCAACCCAACCCAACCCAACCCAACCCAACCCAACCCAACCCAACCCAACCCAACCCAACCCAACCCAACCCAACCCAACCCAACCCAACCCAACCCAACCCAACCCAACCCAACCCAACCCAACCCAACCCAACCCAACCCAACCCAACCCAACCCAACCCAACCCAACCCAACCCAACCCAACCCAACCCAACCCAACCCAACCCAACCCAACCCAACCCAACCCAACCCAACCCAACCCAACCCAACCCAACCCAACCCAACCCAACCCAACCCAACCCAACCCAACCCAACCCAACCCAACCCAACCCAACCCAACCCAACCCAACCCAACCCAACCCAACCCAACCCAACCCAACCCAACCCAACCCAACCCAACCCAACCCAACCCAACCCAACCCAACCCAACCCAACCCAACCCAACCCAACCCAACCCAACCCAACCCAACCCAACCCAACCCAACCCAACCCAACCCAACCCAACCCAACCCAACCCAACCCAACCCAACCCAACCCAACCCAACCCAACCCAACCCAACCCAACCCAACCCAACCCAACCCAACCCAACCCAACCCAACCCAACCCAACCCAACCCAACCCAACCCAACCCAACCCAACCCAACCCAACCCAACCCAACCCAACCCAACCCAACCCAACCCAACCCAACCCAACCCAACCCAACCCAACCCAACCCAACCCAACCCAACCCAACCCAACCCAACCCAACCCAACCCAACCCAACCCAACCCAACCCAACCCAACCCAACCCAACCCAACCCAACCCAACCCAACCCAACCCAACCCAACCCAACCCAACCCAACCCAACCCAACCCAACCCAACCCAACCCAACCCAACCCAACCCAACCCAACCCAACCCAACCCAACCCAACCCAACCCAACCCAACCCAACCCAACCCAACCCAACCCAACCCAACCCAACCCAACCCAACCCAACCCAACCCAACCCAACCCAACCCAACCCAACCCAACCCAACCCAACCCAACCCAACCCAACCCAACCCAACCCAACCCAACCCAACCCAACCCAACCCAACCCAACCCAACCCAACCCAACCCAACCCAACCCAACCCAACCCAACCCAACCCAACCCAACCCAACCCAACCCAACCCAACCCAACCCAACCCAACCCAACCCAACCCAACCCAACCCAACCCAACCCAACCCAACCCAACCCAACCCAACCCAACCCAACCCAACCCAACCCAACCCAACCCAACCCAACCCAACCCAACCCAACCCAACCCAACCCAACCCAACCCAACCCAACCCAACCCAACCCAACCCAACCCAACCCAACCCAACCCAACCCAACCCAACCCAACCCAACCCAACCCAACCCAACCCAACCCAACCCAACCCAACCCAACCCAACCCAACCCAACCCAACCCAACCCAACCCAACCCAACCCAACCCAACCCAACCCAACCCAACCCAACCCAACCCAACCCAACCCAACCCAACCCAACCCAACCCAACCCAACCCAACCCAACCCAACCCAACCCAACCCAACCCAACCCAACCCAACCCAACCCAACCCAACCCAACCCAACCCAACCCAACCCAACCCAACCCAACCCAACCCAACCCAACCCAACCCAACCCAACCCAACCCAACCCAACCCAACCCAACCCAACCCAACCCAACCCAACCCAACCCAACCCAACCCAACCCAACCCAACCCAACCCAACCCAACCCAACCCAACCCAACCCAACCCAACCCAACCCAACCCAACCCAACCCAACCCAACCCAACCCAACCCAACCCAACCCAACCCAACCCAACCCAACCCAACCCAACCCAACCCAACCCAACCCAACCCAACCCAACCCAACCCAACCCAACCCAACCCAACCCAACCCAACCCAACCCAACCCAACCCAACCCAACCCAACCCAACCCAACCCAACCCAACCCAACCCAACCCAACCCAACCCAACCCAACCCAACCCAACCCAACCCAACCCAACCCAACCCAACCCAACCCAACCCAACCCAACCCAACCCAACCCAACCCAACCCAACCCAACCCAACCCAACCCAACCCAACCCAACCCAACCCAACCCAACCCAACCCAACCCAACCCAACCCAACCCAACCCAACCCAACCCAACCCAACCCAACCCAACCCAACCCAACCCAACCCAACCCAACCCAACCCAACCCAACCCAACCCAACCCAACCCAACCCAACCCAACCCAACCCAACCCAACCCAACCCAACCCAACCCAACCCAACCCAACCCAACCCAACCCAACCCAACCCAACCCAACCCAACCCAACCCAACCCAACCCAACCCAACCCAACCCAACCCAACCCAACCCAACCCAACCCAACCCAACCCAACCCAACCCAACCCAACCCAACCCAACCCAACCCAACCCAACCCAACCCAACCCAACCCAACCCAACCCAACCCAACCCAACCCAACCCAACCCAACCCAACCCAACCCAACCCAACCCAACCCAACCCAACCCAACCCAACCCAACCCAACCCAACCCAACCCAACCCAACCCAACCCAACCCAACCCAACCCAACCCAACCCAACCCAACCCAACCCAACCCAACCCAACCCAACCCAACCCAACCCAACCCAACCCAACCCAACCCAACCCAACCCAACCCAACCCAACCCAACCCAACCCAACCCAACCCAACCCAACCCAACCCAACCCAACCCAACCCAACCCAACCCAACCCAACCCAACCCAACCCAACCCAACCCAACCCAACCCAACCCAACCCAACCCAACCCAACCCAACCCAACCCAACCCAACCCAACCCAACCCAACCCAACCCAACCCAACCCAACCCAACCCAACCCAACCCAACCCAACCCAACCCAACCCAACCCAACCCAACCCAACCCAACCCAACCCAACCCAACCCAACCCAACCCAACCCAACCCAACCCAACCCAACCCAACCCAACCCAACCCAACCCAACCCAACCCAACCCAACCCAACCCAACCCAACCCAACCCAACCCAACCCAACCCAACCCAACCCAACCCAACCCAACCCAACCCAACCCAACCCAACCCAACCCAACCCAACCCAACCCAACCCAACCCAACCCAACCCAACCCAACCCAACCCAACCCAACCCAACCCAACCCAACCCAACCCAACCGCGAACCCAACCCAACCGCGAACCCAACCCAACCGCGAACCCAACCCAACCGCGAACCCAACCCAACCGCGAACCCAACCCAACCGCGAACCCAACCCAACCGCGAACCCAACCCAACCGCGAACCCAACCCAACCGCGAACCCAACCCAACCGCGAACCCAACCCAACCGCGAACCCAACCCAACCGCGAACCCAACCCAACCGCGAACCCAACCCAACCGCGAACCCAACCCAACCGCGAACCCAACCCAACCGCGAACCCAACCCAACCGCGAACCCAACCCAACCGCGAACCCAACCCAACCGCGAACCCAACCCAACCGCGAACCCAACCCAACCGCGAACCCAACCCAACCGCGAACCCAACCCAACCGCGAACCCAACCCAACCGCGAACCCAACCCAACCGCGAACCCAACC
The DNA here is from genome assembly GCF_036711975.1 of Onthophagus taurus. NCBI lineage: Eukaryota > Metazoa > Arthropoda > Insecta > Coleoptera > Scarabaeidae > Onthophagus > Onthophagus taurus. The sequence goes on from NC_091967.1 coordinate 5,562, forward strand.
CAACCGCGAACCCAACCCAACCGCGAACCCAACCCAACCGCGAACCCAACCCAACCGCGAACCCAACCCAACCGCGAACCCAACCCAACCGCGAACCCAACCCAACCGCGAACCCAACCCAACCGCGAACCCAACCCAACCGCGAACCCAACCCAACCGCGAACCCAACCCAACCGCGAACCCAACCCAACCGCGAACCCAACCCAACCGCGAACCCAACCCAACCGCGAACCCAACCCAACCGCGAACCCAACCCAACCGCGAACCCAACCCAACCGCGAACCCAACCCAACCGCGAACCCAACCCAACCGCGAACCCAACCCAACCGCGAACCCAACCCAACCGCGAACCCAACCCAACCGCGAACCCAACCCAACCGCGAACCCAACCCAACCGCGAACCCAACCCAACCGCGAACCCAACCCAACCGCGAACCCAACCCAACCGCGAACCCAACCCAACCGCGAACCCAACCCAACCGCGAACCCAACCCAACCGCGAACCCAACCCAACCGCGAACCCAACCCAACCGCGAACCCAACCCAACCGCGAACCCAACCCAACCGCGAACCCAACCCAACCGCGAACCCAACCCAACCGCGAACCCAACCCAACCGCGAACCCAACCCAACCGCGAACCCAACCCAACCGCGAACCCAACCCAACCGCGAACCCAACCCAACCGCGAACCCAACCCAACCGCGAACCCAACCCAACCGCGAACCCAACCCAACCGCGAACCCAACCCAACCGCGAACCCAACCCAACCGCGAACCCAACCCAACCGCGAACCCAACCCAACCGCGAACCCAACCCAACCGCGAACCCAACCCAACCGCGAACCCAACCCAACCGCGAACCCAACCCAACCGCGAACCCAACCCAACCGCGAACCCAACCCAACCGCGAACCCAACCCAACCGCGAACCCAACCCAACCGCGAACCCAACCCAACCGCGAACCCAACCCAACCGCGAACCCAACCCAACCGCGAACCCAACCCAACCGCGAACCCAACCCAACCGCGAACCCAACCCAACCGCGAACCCAACCCAACCGCGAACCCAACCCAACCGCGAACCCAACCCAACCGCGAACCCAACCCAACCGCGAACCCAACCCAACCGCGAACCCAACCCAACCGCGAACCCAACCCAACCGCGAACCCAACCCAACCGCGAACCCAACCCAACCGCGAACCCAACCCAACCGCGAACCCAACCCAACCGCGAACCCAACCCAACCGCGAACCCAACCCAACCGCGAACCCAACCCAACCGCGAACCCAACCCAACCGCGAACCCAACCCAACCGCGAACCCAACCCAACCGCGAACCCAACCCAACCGCGAACCCAACCCAACCGCGAACCCAACCCAACCGCGAACCCAACCCAACCGCGAACCCAACCCAACCGCGAACCCAACCCAACCGCGAACCCAACCCAACCGCGAACCCAACCCAACCGCGAACCCAACCCAACCGCGAACCCAACCCAACCGCGAACCCAACCCAACCGCGAACCCAACCCAACCGCGAACCCAACCCAACCGCGAACCCAACCCAACCGCGAACCCAACCCAACCGCGAACCCAACCCAACCGCGAACCCAACCCAACCGCGAACCCAACCCAACCGCGAACCCAACCCAACCGCGAACCCAACAAGCAATTCGCAACCGCAACCCAACCGCGAACCCAACCCAACCGCGAAAACAACAAGCAATTCGCAACCGCAACCCAACCCAACCGCGAAAACAACAAGCAATTCGCAACCTCAACTCGCAATACAGAACCCTAAACAAGCAATTCGCAACCGCAACCCGCAATACACAACCCTAAACATGCAATTCGCAACCGCAACCCGCAATACACAACCCTAAACAAGCAATTCGCAACGGCAACCCGCAATACACAACCCTAAACATGCAATTCGCAACCGCAACCCGCAATACACAACCCTAAACAAGCAATTCGCAACCGCAACCCGCAATACACAACCCTAAACAAGCAATTCGCAACCGCAACCCGCAATACACAACCCTAAACATGCAATTCGCAACCGCAACCCGCAATACACAACCCTAAACATGCAATTCGCAACCGCAACCCGCAATACACAACCCTAAACAAGCAATTCGCAACCGCAACCCGCAATACACAACCCTAAACAAGCAATTCGCAACCGCAACCCGCAATACACAACCCTAAACATGCAATTCGCAACCGCAACCCGCAATACACAACCCTAAACATGCAATTCGCAACCGCAACCCGCAATACACAACCCTAAACATGCAATTCGCAACCGCAACCCGCAATACACAACCCTAAACAAGCAATTCGCAACCGCAACCCGCAATACACAACCCTAAACAAGCAATTCGCAACCGCAATCCACAATTCTAAACGAGCAATTCGCAACCGCAATACACAAGCCTAAACAAGCAATTCGCAACCGCCATCCACAACTCTAAACAAGCAGTGAGATGGTTATCAACTGGACTGAGCATTCCGCATAGTTCCCGTGTAAATAAGTGATGCCAATAGATTAGGCAACCAACAGTGACCACTGTAGGCAAAAGCGACCGGCCACACGGTAAGGTTAATGCTATTGCGGGGCTGATAAATGGGCAAATAAGAAAAATCTATTTTAGTAAGAGCGCTTTCTTATGGCGCGGCCCGGCTTTTGCCTACAATGGCAAATGCTGGTTGCATACCCTACTGGCATCACCATATATATACTATCTTCTATATCGCTGACTCCCTATCTAAGCAATGAGTGGCGAGCGTTTCCATCAAAAGAAGACGGAATGATATATGTTTTGTCTTTGTCGTACCCCGGTGTCGTGAAAGCGCTAGCGCGAATCGTAAATTTTAAAGAGTGTGAAGTGTTTCGCGCGTATTTTATGCAGCTTTAAAATGCAATTATTATTATAGATGGTTTACTTTAACTATAAATTATCACTGATGCATCAAATAAATTAGAGTATATGTACTTTTGTGTGAAATTGAGGTTAAATATTGCATTAAATATCAACTTTATGTAGATTGTTCATTAAAAAAAATATGTAATTTTTAACATAATTTGTGGGCTCACGCTATTTAAAGAAGTTGTTACATTAATGAAAGATATAAAATATATACTTACTATTTAAAGTACATAACATTCTATCTTAAAATTTTCATTATTAATAATTAGCTGCTTGTTTGTTTATGTTTGCGCCATGTACTTACCAGACTTGTGGGTTACACCAATTATTTTTGATTAGATTACAAAAGGGTAACAAAATAAAAGACGATTATTTGTTGATTTATAAACATCAAGGTCATCAGCTGCTATTAATTTTTAATTCACCGTCCAATAAGATAAAAGCGTACTCATCACGTGTTCACACATGTCTCTTGAGTCGACGGGGGTACGACAAAGACAGATATATATATATCTGCACTCTAGTGTTTACACTCTTTTGCTGCCTTAGTCAGCGATATAGAAGATAGTATATATATGGGCATCACTTTATTCGGCGAACACGCAGTCCAGTGTTGATATCCATGTCACCTTAAACAAGCAATTCGCTACCGCAACCCACCATACACAAGCCTAAACAAGCAATTCGCAACCGCAACCCGCTATACAACCCTAAACAAGCAATTCGCAACCGGAATGCGCAATACAAAACCCTGAACAATCTTCATAATCACATAACGAAACAATAATAAAGAAAAACTTCATAAAAGATTAATGCAACGCTTTTATTTGCAAATTTTTATACACACAATAATGATGAAGCAAAATGAAATGGAATCATTAACAAACAAAAATTTATTTCAAAATAGGTACTTTTTTGGCACATTGTGCTCAAACTACAAGTTCCTTTAAGAAATACCTATCATGAAATCTATAGTAAATCAGCTTATATAGAAAATACAAACACATTAAAAAAAATATTAATTTTATCATCATAATTACAAAATATGTGGTATGTTTAAATGTTTTTTAACCTAATTGTTTTATACTTGGACAAGAAACACTAAAATAAAAATTAGAGAACAAAAATGTTTTAACTTAGTATCTTCCACTCCGTCCTGAACGATGTCTTGGTGACCTGGAACGTCGCTCCCGCGAACGTGATCTCCTTCTTGGAGACCTAGATCGTGATCTCCTTCTGCTCGCCTTCCTCCGTGAGTACAAATAACGCCTTAATTCCCTTGATATTGGCTTTAAATGCATAAAATTACAAAAACCCGATCTTGTACACTCTCCCATTTCATATTGGCGACAACAAGCTTCTCTAAAATCAGTCACAGGACTTAATTCGGCATAAACAGGACGACCACCAAACCAACGATTGTTTAAATCGCTTACAGCTCTTTCTGCATCTTCTTCTCGCCGAAACTAAACATTTATTAAACAAAATATGCATGTAAATATTAAGCTTTATGATTATTGAAACAATATTACTTTGATGTAAACATTTCCGACTAAATGGTCCCCTAAATTATCGCAAACATTCATCTCTTCAATCTCCCCATATTTATCTTCACATTCCACAAAAACATCTTCAAAGAAATTATCGTAATGTTCCTGCATTTCTTCATCAGAAACATTAGCAACCACTGAAAGAAAAATTAGCAATAAGTTATAGAATTAGTTACGAAATGAGGTTGCTTACAATGGCTTCCGTCAGCAGATTTTGCTGAATTTTGTGGGTTTACATATAAATTTTGCAATAAACATGTTTGAGAGAAGGTTGGTTTGTTATGAATTCGAGAGCATCGATCGCCGTGTCGACAAGCGCCGATCTTAAAGTAAAAGGAGCAATTTACCCTAAAAAAAAATTGGAGGTTATGTTTACATATTAATGTTTACTAGAAAAAAAATTAAGGTATTTAGGAAAGACTATAGGTTTATTTACTTACTTGTCTTTTTCGGTACCAAAAATTGAAGCTAAATACTCAGCCATCGTCTAATTACAGGAAAAATTAGTTAAGAAAGTTATAAATAAACACCGACAAAAATGTAATGGCGTGGATTGACAGTTTATATAATGAAGTTAGTTAGGAATGAGTTGAAAACGGTACCGGTTTAAATCCTTTAGATATCTAAAATTCATTGTTTATAATTACATATAATATAGCGTAATAAGAAATTAATACGAAAAAAATACAGTCTAAAAATTTATAATAAATTATGAAAAGTCAAAGCCAGCAAGTAATACCAACCTAATATGTGTTTTGTAAATAAAAGTTAAAAAACTCCCAAAATGTCTGTAGTTGATGCAAATTCCTTATTAAAATTTTCAAATTCGCAGGATTTATTACAGGTAAAATTCGACCAAATACATGATATATAACCTTCTAAGCATTTTAACTTCAAAATAAATTATAGTTTCTTCATTTCTGTATTGATGAGATGGTAGGAAAAAGTAAAATCTCCATGGATAGCTTTAATAATGAAATAGAACTCACAAAAGATGAGTTAAAAAAAACTAAAAATTACGTTCAAGTTCTTTTTACAAACTTGGCTCATCATAAGGATTTTAAGATCGATTTACAAGATAGTATTCAGGAAGCCATTCGAAACTGTTTTACAATAAGAAAAGAGGATATTGAAAACCATGTTAAATATGAAAATATCGTAAATTCAGGCTTGTTATTGGTTGAAAACTTTGATTGGAAGTTAAAATGGGTGATTGGAAGCTCAAGTTTTGCTACCCTATGTGAACCTTTGGTTCAAATTGATTTTAATTGTGGTGGGAATGGTAATATCAAAGAAAATGTAAATTTTGAAATGACTTTTGAACAAGTTGAAAGAATGATTGAAGAATTGGAAATGATGAAAACCAAAATTAAATAAATTTGGATTGAATTGGTGCTTTATTAATGTTTATTTAATATATATATATTGTTAACACATCCTTTGATAGGTCAATAATAAATCGTTTGTATTCGAAAACAAACTTTATTTTTATTCTCTTTTTACGCTCAACTATATAATATCTACCACAGTCCAGGTGCTTCATTTATATGTATTATATTTTAGGCTATTTTCTGCTGCCACTTTTGACATTTTGTGAAAACTTGTTTATGCCCGATTCAAATTGATCCAGAAGCATTCCAACGCTAGAATGCTACTGGAACAATGTGAACCGGCACTGGAATGTACTCATTCCAGTAAGCAATCCACTCCAGTGACTGGATCGACGGTCTACTTTTTCATTCCAGCGCCACTGAAATAAAGTGGACCGTTCCTCCAGTGCTTAAGATTGCGAATTCTTAACGAATCGATTAAGAATCCACTGGACTGGATTGACTCGCTGGAATACTGGACTGGAATAATGTGAACCAGGTATTAGACTATTACAAATTAAACATATGTATTAATTGAATGGTATTAAAAAAATAAAAGTCAATTTTTATAGGAAACACCCTAAGTGTATTTTATTATTATATATTTATAAACACATTCACACTTACAATGAAGTTGCATTTACGAGAACACAGCCTTTTTGATAAGTCGATAGGGGATAACAGTACGAAATATCAAAGAAGAGCTGCGTAGAGCGTAGTTATGAGGACCATGACCGGTTTTTTTTTAAGTATTTTCCTAATTATTGATTAGTATTTTTGAATGTTTCAAATGTTGTGTTATACTAGGTCCTCAAAACTACATTCCATCACTTACAACTATTTTTTTTTTTTTAATTTCTTGTAATAATAATTGCTAATAGCGCTTAAACTTTTATTTTTTCGTTACATCAAGTAGAGAAAGATATTTTTGTATTATTTACTTTCATCATAATTTTTGCCGTTTTGAATATTTTCGTTGTAAAATAATGTACAAATTGAAAAAAATTGGGTACCAACTATACATTTATAATTTATTAATTAAGAAAACTTTAATTTGACTGAACCGTTATTGTTGTTTTTATTTATATAGATGGAAAATGAAAAGAAAGCGATAAAATAACAACAATAACGATTCCGCCTGCAAGCTGAATTCTCTTTAAAATTTAAATCAAATCACACCGTATTACTATTTCTTTTAATAATAAAATATTTAAGATAGATGAATAACTATTTCTACACATGTATAACTTACTAAAAAAAGAACTCTTAATAATAAAACGTAGCGTATTATTTTATACATAACATGTAAGCAAGTAAGTTTAATAAAAAAGTCGTTAGGCCACTGTTTCTTTTTTGAATTGATCGTAGGTATTGAGATATAATAAATTATTTGCGAATCTTGTTTACTAATTATTTTAGGTATAAATTTTTTATGGCACTTTAGATGTTTTTTATCAAACATACTTTACAAACCATCATCATAAAATGAAATGAAAAGATGTTTAGATAATAAATTTTAAATTCTATAACATTTTTCAGTTTTCAAGATACAAAAATTATATTTTTTTTCAATTTTGATTTATTTTAGTTTTGATGATGGATTGCTACACAATATTTTATTCTTTTTTTAATCGTATCTTGTGTGTATAAAATGAAATTATCCCAATGAAGCTCATCTATATTATTAAAAAAGTGGGAATTAAAACAAAACGTGAAAAACACTACACTCTAACATTAGACACTAACTTTAATTATTTTTTACAATTGTATACGTATTTTTTTAGTATAAAAGAAGATTAAGGGTGAGTCAAAAAAACTCCTTCCCAGTATAATATAAAAATTGTCCAAATATTTCTTTAATTTTGCTTTTTTTTTACTCAACACAAAGATTTTTTTTAATTTTAAGGAGAGTATTTCAACTATAAAAATGTTTTCACGTTGGACCTATTTGATACTCATCACCATAACATCATTATCAACCAATCTGGAGACATGTAAATAATTATAATAATAAAAAACATGATCTAAATTTGTTTCTTTTTTCCAAGTCCTTTTTAAATGTAGAGTAATAAATTGGCAGTTTTGGCGTTTAATTTTGGTCAAACGGTGACACTGCCCGGAATGCTCCGGATTTGTATTTTTATTACATTATTTTTTGTCTCTAACACGTTTCGTTCGGTTTCTAAACACAGAAAAAAGTTCATTTATATGTATACAGAAGAACGTTTGCATGATGTTTGTTTTTCATGGTTTTATTCTTCTGCTGCCACTGGAGTCGCTTGCTGGAAATTAAATGATTTTATTATCAATTTCATTGTATTATTCAAATAAATATAGAATGCTTGTTTTATTAATATGCACTTTTATGATTAAGTTTAAAATAATATAGACTATTGTATTTAGATATTTATTAGTGACATGGATGAGGGAAGAGGGAAAAATTAAAGTTCCTAAAATATTTACTGCATTACCCATTAAGGTTACAACAAAATTATTATGATTATTTTTATTTAAGTTTATTACTGAGTGGTTGTACTTATTTAGAATTGGATAAAATAAATTAATACTTCAAAAGAAAAAAAAATATAGGAATAAAATCATCACTTTATTTCTCAAAAAAAGTAAACTTTGTAATACATAATTTAATTTTACACAGAGAGTATTGATAATTCATGAAAATATGAAAAATGAAATAAAAAAAAAACGAAACTAAATCATAAAAATTGACGACAAATTTATTAATAATTTTCTTAATCTAGGAATGCAAAAAAACACTTTAAAAAATTATACAAATAATAGAATATAAATATTTTGTGATTAAATGAAACTTTTCTTATTTCTTTTTTTTTTTTCTTTTTTTTAATCTTTCTTAACTTTTATGTTTCGATAATAGATGCGTTTATAATATTATTATTAAAATAAATCGTGTAATATGTGCGTAATTATTGTTTTTTTTTTTTTCGTTTATGTAAGTAAATTGTAATTTATTCAACTTACTTCAGCTGCTTTGTCTCCATTTTCAGCCGCTGTGACTGGTTCAGGAATAGTGGCAACCTGAAAATAAACTCATATAATATCTACATTTATGTTAATTTTCTGAAAGTAAAATAAAACAACTTTCCTAAAAAAACCCATGTATTAATCAATTAATAAATGTTGTTTAGCATGAACTTGGCATTAACATGTTAGGAGAAGTATTAAGGGGGGAAAAGCATTAAAAACCACCGGAAAAAAAATTGTGGACAAAAAATTTTTTTACTGTGACATTCACGCCTTTTAACTTATAAGAAAAAATACAAATCAATACAGCACACACACACAAAAGCTCCAAAAATTAAACACAAAATAGGTTAATATCCACTGAAAAACACACACAAATAAACAAGTTTTTTTTTCAGTTTTGGGAGAGAAAGAGTCCAATAATATTTTTCGTCATCATCAAGGAATAAAGGTTTTTTTTGTATTAGGAGAGAAATTAAGAAGTTTTTTTTTTAAATTTTTTGGGTTAATAATTAAAAAATCCAAGAGACATCCGGTATTTTGTTTGTTTTTATTGCGTTATTCACCTGTTTCAGTGATCCGGTCGCGGCAACCTGACTTTCAGCGGGAGGACTCGGTGAAGGCAATCCGTTTGTGTTTCCGTTGGTGAGAGGAGCGGCTTCGTTCTGTTCCTGTTTGGCGACGACAGGGGACTCGGATGATTGTGGAGATTTTACTGGGGATTCCGCGGGACTTTCTTTGGGAAGTTCAGGAACGGGTGTCGAAGAAATTGAAGCGTCGGTGGCAATCGGTTCCGGGATTGTGTCTACGGGAGGCAGAGACATTGGCGGTAATGTTTCAGACATAGGTTCTGGCAAAGACGGCAGAGATTCTGTTGAGACATCTTGTAATGAATCTGCGTTACCAACCGGTTCTGGTGTTGGTACACTATCTGGCACGGGGGGTAACGAAGTTGGTTCTTCCGATACCAATGTTTCAGCTACCGCTGCTACAGGACTTGGAGGTGGAAGACTACAAGATTCAGAAATTGGTTCTGGAGTTTCAGTCTTTTCTACTTGTGGTGCCGCTTCTTCTTTGGTTGCTGTTGGTTGTGGTGCTTCAGTCTTTTGGACATCTTCGGGTTTTTGTAATTCTTGTTTTTCTTCTGGTTTTAATTGTTCTGGTTCAGCTGCCGGTGGTGTATCAGTCTTTTCGGTAGTCTCAGCTTTTGCAGGATCAGCTTCAACTGGTTGTTCTACAACAACTGGAGCTTTTTCAGCCTCAGCTGGCTGTTTTTCAGTTTCAAATGAAACTTTTTCGGGTTCTGCTAGAAGCTTTTCTGCTTCTACAGGAACTTTTTCTCCTTCAGCAATTGGAGCATTTTCAGCTACAACTGGAGCATTTTCCGTTTCAACCGGAGCTTTTTCTGGTTCAGCTGGAGCTTTTTCTGTTTCCACTGGACACTTTTCAGCTTCAACTGAAGGTTTTTCGGCCTCAACCGCTGGTTTTTCTTCAACTATTAGTTGTTTCTCCTCTTCTTTCATTGGAAGATCTTCTTTTGAAGCCGGTTGTGTTTCTAGTTTGGGCTCTTCAGCTTTTTGTTCTTCCGGTTTGATTTGTTCAGTAATAGGAACTTTTTCTTCTGGAGCAGGAACTGTTTTCTCTTCGACAATCGGCGCCTTCTCTTCTACAACAGCAGTTGGAGCAGCTTCCAGCGCTGCTTCAACGTTTGGAGCATTTTCGGCTTTCGGAACATCCTCAACTTTTGCAGGTTCCTCGGTTTTAGTTTCGTCGGCTTTAATTTCTTCCGTTTTAGCTTCCACTTTTGTCTCTGCCTGGGGGGTTATTTCAGATTTTAGGGAACTTTCGGTTGCCGTTTCGGTTTGTTTGGGGGTGGACTCAACAGGGGGTTGTTGTTCCGTTACCGGAACAACGTCGGCCTTGGTGGATTCAGCGAACACCATCACCGGGTTGGGGGGATTGGAAGCGGGCAATGGCGGGGGGATTTCTTCATTACGCACCTCTTTAGGGATTTCCTCGGCAGCTGGTGTGGGGGCGGCTTCCGGTGCCGCCGGCGTTTCTTCCTTGGCTACAGCCGGTTCTTCTTTCTTTTCTTCAACTGCAGGAGCTGATGCTTCCTCTTTTGGAGTTTCTTCGACTTTCTTTTCTTCGACAACTTCTTCTTTCTTTACCTCATCGGTTTTGGCAACTTCTTCAGCGGTTGCATCGCCGTTTGCCACCGCTGGCGGTGCTGCTGCTGCTTCCGCAGCAGGAGCGGCAGATTCTTCTACCGGTTTCTTTTCAACTTCTTTTGGAGCATCTCCGGATGGAGTTGTGGCGGTTGTATCTGCTGCCTGTAACAAAATAAAAAGAAATTATTAAAAACAAGTAATTTAAATAAAACAACATTTTTTTATAGCAATAATTTTTCGGTTCTCTTGAAGTCCAGACTCCCAAAACAAACGTATGCTATCCAAAATGACGATAAAAAGCGGAAAAATTGATTGTAATTCCGTGCGAGATTTTAAAGATCCATGACCGAGCTATTACGAGGGGTCAAGAACTCAGAATGAATGAAACGGCCGTTTATAGAGCGAATGGAACGTTGTTATAAATCAAGAGAAAAAGCATAAACACTTTTCTGCGGTTATGACCGTTTTTAAAAGCAAACAAACCATGAAGGAAGCCGAGTTTAAAGCTAAATAAATGATAGCATCATACTAAACTGTTTAAAACGCCGCGTTAACTGATCGATAGTGCACGAAGAACAAGCAAATCCTTACAGTCATAAAATCAGTTAATAGCTAAAAGACTAAGGCTTGGAATTTTTTTGGTGCTTAAACCTACGAAGGAATGCAGACTAACAGATCTCTAGGTAGGGCTAAGAAGAAAAAAATTAGACGAAGATAAGGTTTTTTTTCTTTTAAGCTTCTTAGCAATTCTAAGTGATTCAAGTTTAACTTTTTTTTTGTTTTGGTAAAAGTTCTTGTAGCTGGTTTCGTAGTTGTGCAAAAGTTGAACGCCTTCAGACGACGCCGTGTACAGGCTATGGAAATGAATTACAAGCAGCGAACGACAGAGAGAGAGAGAGAGAGCAGACGACCCGCCGTTCGTTCGTTGCTGGGCGTTCGATGCCGGGCTATAAATAGCCAAGGCGAAGGAATGCAGATTAATAAGAATGCACCACAGTCTTGAAAAGTAACTACTAAACTTATTGCAGAAATGGTTGTATTCTTTTGGTAGGTAATAAAAATGTGTGGAAATTGTGTGATTATGAGTGTTAATGAAAAAATCCAGATGCAAGAAGCAAAGTTATGATTGTAACTGTGTTAAATTAAAACCAATTTTTTGTTTTCCATCATGTTTAATTAATTTATATGTTAAGTATTTCGATTACACTATCGAAATTATTTTTATCTTCCTTTCCAGCCGGGAGACAAGATTTTTTTATTATGTTGAGATGTGAAATGCTAGCCAAAAAAAACATTAAAAATTTAAAATGGTGGAGGCAAAATTATTTTCAAAATTCTATCCCGAGGTCGCCCGTCCAAAAATAAATACCGTGTCGTCTCAAAAAAAACAGGGCGACAAACATATTAAGGCGCATTTGAGACACGCCCAAATTTTTTCACGAAAATCAAATTCAATAACGCTTCATTGATTGTAATAATATTAACCACCGGATCAAGATAGAAAATAACGTGATTAAAAAAGAGCGATCTGAAGAACCTGAACCCGAATAAAGAAAAAAAAAGGGAAAGCCAAAAAGCAAAAAAATTTCAAAGTAATGGCAATTAAAATTAAAAACTAGAATTAAACCAATTTCCTGTTAAATTTTTTTTAATGATCTTATTATCAGTTAGTAGAGAGTTTAGAACAAAAATAAAATCAAAGAAAAAATCTGCAACGAAAATCAAATAATTGCATTGAGGATATTAAAACTTAAAGTAAATTAAAAAATATGTATAAATTAAATAAAAATTCATACGACACCGAACAACACTGATAATATGGAAACTACCCTCTGATTGTTTTTTCTGGACCGTGCGTTCACTAGATAGTTGATAATGGCAGCTACTACGATCGCGGTTAAAATGGTAGCAATGATAGCAGTGCAATACACGTTGTCGCAACCGGACCACTCTGTGACGATGTTGTTGTTCGTTACCTGATCCATCTCTTCTTCTGCTTCTTCTTCTTGCCTAATGCGGACTGCGAGAGAGAGTGGTGAACCGAATGGAACGACGACGTGAACTACTTGTGGCCAAAATCGGAAACTGAGTCTTTATATATCACTGAGGAGGAGTCGTCGTCGGCTCTACGCAAAGTTCGCTCAACGATGGGTGGCTCGCTCTCCCTTGGGGTTGGGTTGCCGGGCTAGGTGCTGCTGCTGAGAAATAGTCGGCCGAAAGTAGTAGGGGGGGGCACTTGATACTTTTCTTTGAATCGAAAGCTTGCAACGTCTGTACGTAGACTGAGAGTGGCTCAAAGTGCGCGCTCGTATTTATATAGGCAGGCTACCAGCAATTCTCTTATAGCCACCACAACCCGAAGCCCCTACGCGCCTTTAAAACGAGATAGGCCTATCGTAAACTTGACGACTGCGCAAAACAATATTTGACTCAAAAGCCTTAAGTCTCTTACTTACGAGAAAAATTTCATTAAATTACTAAAGAAAAGATTTTTTAATAGCGTTTGAATATATTTTTGAGTTATTTATTAGGAAAGATGGGTAATAAAAATGATCTTGGATTCTAACTTTAGATACGGTACCAGAAGAATCCTGCTAAATATAGCAACAGTAGACGCCCGAGGCGGCGACGACGACGACGACGACGCTGAGTTCTGGGAGCTACGGCCTGTACCCTTCTGGTGGGTCGTGGGTCTAAAATAAAGGTTAAGGCTACTAAATCCGGATTGATTTGCGACGCTGAATGATCGATTTTAACGGTTTCGATTCATGTTTGCCGAACATTTCCAATTTGGTTTTTGTGTTAATGTTTATAGTGGCTGGTTTAATGCTTAACTACAAGTATCATACAAAAGTATGTTTAATCATAACTAAAATTGTACCTTAGTTTTAATTTAAGTTTAAAATGATTTGCAAACATAACAATATTAAAAATTCATCATCAAAAATTCCAAACGTAGGTATTACGACTAAACTTGTCGAGTCCTTGGGTCACAACTGTAAACACAAAAGCTATTTTTTCATCTTTTGGCTAAGCTTTTAAACCAGCTGAGAGAAGTTTTGACATCATATTCAAGGAGCCAATTTTCATACAGATACATTAAGTGATTTACTAAAAAACAGTTCTGCTATTTATACTTTGTAACTATTTTTGAAATGGTTAGTTCTTGGGGATTTTCAGTTTTTCCAAATTAGGAAGTATTGACATTTACATTTAATAAGTTGTAACAATTTGTATGTTTCATATGCGCCCACTCACAAAATCCTATCTTATTCACCTAACCATACCTTATGATTCATAAATAATGTTACCATGCTTTCGCCAAACCTATTTTAACACCATTCGAATACATTGTTGTCTTTCAGATTGTTACTATATGTTCGACAGACATTTATTAATTTTTGTTTCCTTCATAAAGATAAGAGAAGTATGCATATTTATTTTTCGACCTTTTTCTACGCTTCACTTAACGTCTTCATCAGAAGGTAGTTCAACCGAATCCATATTGTTGGGCGCAAATTTTATTGAGCATTGTTTGCGACCATTTCTATCGTCGTCGCCCAGAGATTTCTAATACCGCTGCTGCCACCGTCCCCGTTCGTTCGCTATCGTAAATTTTACGCATTCATTGTGTTCTGACCGTTCTCGTATATGCACTCCACGGGCACGGGGGTAAAATGTCAATTAACCGTTCGTTGGCTTTGTTTATCAATGTCGTTATGCGACTTAATCCCACGTTTCTGGCACCATTGTTGTATTAACAACATGTCAAAACCTATACTATAGCAAAACGCGGAAAGCAAATACGGTTAACAGATGTTGAACTCTAACAGAAAAGAAACTTGAAAAGATAAAAATGTCGCCGCCTATGCGTATATTTAGTTTTTTTTCTTGATATGACACAGGAAGCAGTCAGTGGGCGGAAAAATACAAAAGAAATATTACGTTATGATGTATAATTTAGAATAGGAAATTGAAACACACAAAATATAAACGAAAGCTAAACGAATCGAGCCAAGTTCATTGCCAAAACGAAAAGTGTTGCTGTTAGTCCGAAAATATGTTGGTCCAGCGTGTATTGGACTTTGTACGCACGCACAGACACACACGTCTGACTTCTCCCGGAGAGAAGTAATTCGGGAGGCGACGGCGACGAACAGCAATAGTTGGATGCTATGAAGCTGATCTAAGAGCAAATTTCTGTTGCTCTATTTCCGCCATTTACAATTTTAGAGCGGCCGCAAATAGAAGCCGGTGATTACCAGAGTGCATCGACGCCTAACAACATCCACCCAACACAAAACGTTCGTCGCTGAACTTGACCACTGTGCGGTGGAGTTAGCTATTTCATGTCTTCTTCTTCTGCTGCCTTCATCTTACGGTGGTTACCAACACCTGTCTTCATATATCAAATTCTCGTATATATAATACACGATGAACTCTTTACATCAAACAAAATGAGAGATAATTAAAGAACAGAGGAAGATTTATTGATACGAAAGCTCTTAAAATATCCTATACAATTTAACTTACACAATAATTAAAATTCTTAAAATATAAACAACAAATGTTATAGACCATTTCAGATCTTTTCCTAGCGATTAAAACAGAGTGAGGGTTGCATAGAAGATGTAGTTGAAGATATTGTATGAAGAATTGCTTTTCAGAAGTAACCGAAGTAAGTTCAACCAACTCAACCCAACCCATTAAGCAAAGATCTAAAGAACTTATCAGAAACTGTATACTTCTTCGAGGTAGACACACACAAAACTGGTGATTACTACGGCTTTATTCATGAGAATGAAACATCTAGTGGTGCTTGCAAATTGCAGGTAATGATACATTGTTATCATACGTTCGACCCATTCATTCTGAATAAGCGCTTCGAGTTCCGATTCGTATAATTGGAGACCGGTTGATACATATTTATTTAAAACCGTGAAGAAGTCGTTGTGTTACGAATCTTGTCAAGTTATCTTAAGAGTCGTTTAATTTGTGGTGGAAAGATGAAAATGATTAATGGACTAGCCAGGTATAATTAGTTGCTGTTTTGTGGTTTTAGAAAAAAAATCGCAGTTAATTATATTGGTAATTTTCTTTAAACGTCCGTACTTCATTAACGGAAATGAAAATAGAAACACTTGAGGATGCTACGAGTGGTTTAACGGGCACTTGAAACACAACGCGCTTTGGCGTGCATTCGAAATTCTCGCTACATAACTAAATAACGCTTCCTGTGTTATTCGTTGTGACGCAAAATAGTGTTCTATTTATTAAGAGAAAAATAAGCGCATTTGATTGTTGTAGAAAGTCTATTGTGGAAAACTGTTTTATGAAATTATAGACGGTTTATTAACAAACAATTTTTTGTGCATTGTGTGGTATTTATTTCAAGTAAACTCATACTTTGCATTGTTCGTTTAGATGTCCGATCGAGATAAGAAGTATTTCTTATATTCGTTTTTTTTATTATTTAATATCGAGTTAACACGCTATACTGGTTATATTGATATATCGATATAGGGATACCGATTGAAAGAAAAATTCATCGCATTAAGACTATACACGAACAGATTGATTGAATTGTGATGTGGATTATAATGCCACCTTGAAACATTGTCAATTATAGAAGTGTACGAGATAGAATGTTGTTATATCATGTTTTAAAATCAAGTTGTCACATTGATATTTCGTTTAAAAAAAAACAATTTAGTAGCAATGTAATGATCAGTTTTGAGTTTATACGATATTAATTGTAACATTCTAACTTAACATTTGATAGCTGAATGAAGAATTGTCCTAAAATAGCTAATATAATTTAAGAGAAAACATGGATTCACATGACGTATTAAAAAGAGAACAAATAGTATACAAACATTAAATTATTTATACGTTCATATTAAAATCCAAAACAACCACGAAAATAATAAAACGTTGAATAGAATATTATACACTTTACTGCCACAGTTTCAAATTTCTTCCGGGGTAATAACTTCAAAAATACATTCCAAGTATTTATAGAAAATTTATGGATCGGTCACCATTTTATGGCAAAGCAATGATTATACAATGAGCTTCAACATTGCGGACGTACAAAACGAGCGCGAAAATTAAAAGAAAAATAAAACAAATTATCTTAGAACCAGTTAATGACCTTGTTTCCGAGCGGAAGCATTACCGAATAAGTATTATGTAGCCCGAACCGATGAAGCGTAAACTTTTCAGTCGACTAAACACAAATATGCATTCCCTTCCGAAACAGTATTGCATTGCTAAAGATTAAAAGCATTTTTAAGGTTAAATATACTCGGTTTTATCGCACATAGTTTTTCAAAAGATTAAAGTTTAAATGCACAGGAAATGATTTCATAGCTATAAATACAGTTTAATTGTAGCCGATAAAAATTTGTAGTATCCTAAAAATTTTTGGCCGTTAAAACAAGACCAAACAGCCAAAATCGTTTCAAGACTATCTCAACACCAGCAGCAACAGCAGAAACTCAAAACTATTTTCGCATCGCTCCCAAAATAAACACTTTTACAGCTCAACGCGGTTTCTATAATGAGATTTTGGTTATATTTAGAAAGGCCAAGTTTGGAACTTACACAAGAGACCGTCCTCAAGTTGACATTTCATATGGATACGTTGTCAACATTAAAACTGAATTAACTAACAGAGTTTCTCGTTTTCAATAATGTTCTTCTTAAATTTATTAATTAATTAACGGCCGCAGAAGATGCAATAAAGCAATAAGCATTTTGATAGCAAAACCACAAATAAACGATTTATTTAATAACCCAAGTGGAAAACTTTAATCACTCTTTAATGTTTACAAATTGAACATTATACACAAAATGATGTTTGAATTTTTATTGTAAAGTTACGATTGCGGTCATAAAATTTCTTTTCTTACCAGTTTATAACATTAAAGACGCGAATGCTAAAGAATCAAGCGGGTGAGTGTGGATCTTTGCATCTTTCTTTCCCACCGAAGACGAAAAGTTCTTTCGCCTTACAATCGAGTGACACTGAAACTCAATGAAGCGTGGAGCGATCGAAACCCGGCATGCAAGAAAGAAAGAAAGAGTCTCGTGTTCTTCGCATGGTCGCGCGAAAAGCAAACGTGCGGAGATGTAACGTGATTTTGTCCATATCCGTTTACTAGTCGCTAGTTCTAAAGAAATTCTGTTTAGTTGCAGGTGCGTGCAAAGAACCGACTCAAGCTAACATTCATAGTATGAAAAATACGGTACTTAGAACCAACACTTTTAAACTTAATTCTTTCGGATAAATCATTGGAAAGAAAATTTGGGAGAGTTTTGTGTTAAATCACATAATTTAATATTTCGTTTTGTATCCCTCATTAAAATCAGAATTCCCATTAACCCATCCTTAACATAAAAAATTAGCGTACAAAATTATTCCTATTACTCCAGATGCTCAACAGGATTGCATCTAATAAAAAAAAAGGCCTTTAAGACTGTTAAAGCAAACAATGGTTAATAAACAATTTTACAAGAGGGTCTCTTAAGTGACGTTTCAATTTTACTTTTCTTTAAATTGCTTCCTGATTAAGAACCAAGAACCTCGCCTACATGTCGTCAACCCTCCCCTTCCTCCTCTCACGTTTCAAAGAGAAATTCGGTTTTCGATGCTGCTGCTGCTGCTGCTGCACTGGCAAATATGGACAAAGCATAATTATCTCGCCATTTTGTTTGCTAATGGATTTATGTACAGAGACGACGGCGGATTGTTCACATAAGTGAGTCAGTGTTTACAAGGAGCGGACCATGACAGGGAGGAAGTCCAACTATCCTCGTCTTTGAATGCACTTGCATATACATAAGGAGAAATGTAGGTTAAATTTATGGTAAATAGTCTTCAATGGCGATAAATACACAAAATACAATGTGTGGGTATGTGTGTATATGAATTATTATTTTTTCTTGATATTCTTGTATTATTTTCTTATTCGAAGTAAGGTTAGAAGATATCAATAATTCTCTCATTCAGTCGGGCGTTAAATGCGTGCCACTTTATTCAAATTGTTAGTTAATAGCCGGTCATAAATCCGTACCAAACAACACTTTAACTAGAATTTCCCTTATTTGTCGGTTTTTGCTCAATTTCCTTGAGGCGATATTAATCTCGAGACGCGATAGTCAATAAATCAGCTAAATGCCATCCAGCTGTTTCAAAGAACCAGATTAGCCCCGGTTATTACAGTTAGCCCAACCTTGTAATTTATATATGATAGACAATTTACTTCCTCTATTTGAAATGCATCATTAGCAAATCTGAATCTGTTTATAAAGTGTGGCAGTGTCCCAGACAGAGGTGAAGAGGCGTGGACCCCAGCATCAAACCCAACCTCTGCAAAACACATACTCAAGTATGCATTAACCTCTGTGGGTAGTTTACATGGATACCCATATTGTAACAAAAAAGAACTACTAAGGTGTGTTTCTTTGGTGTAAAGGCATTACAGAAACATCCTATATACTATTATATGAACGAGAACGGCGACGACAGATTACGACACGGTCGGTTTTATCAATGAGAGTAGAACGTTTGACCGCAGACCGATTTGTCTCGTGTCTATTCCAATACTAAAAGCTTTTAGGTTGATTGTATCAATGGAATTGCCAACTCGTATTTGCTCGGTTTACGTGTGTCTGAGATGTATGGAGACATTTGCATAAGGTATCACAAACTGACGATAGAAACCAATTTGCATATTGTAATGTAATCTAATTAAGAATGAAGCTGTCTTACTATGCGACAACATAACCGTATTTAATTATTATCTTGTTAGTAATTCAAAATAATTGTTAAAATATTTTCAATCCAATCCAATCCAATTTAGAAGCAGTCATCTTCAAGTTGTTCAAGCAACAACAAATAGAACATAACGCATGTGTCGATCGTCTGCACGGTTCAAGTTATCCCGGGTGCAATGATCTTCGTCGTTCGTTACGTAAGGCGTGGGCCGAAGATCGCTTCTTTTACCCCCCTCACTCTTTCTCTCTGGCGGCGGGCAGCGAACAATCGGCCAAACTCCCTCTGTGTGTGTGCATAGGTCCTGGAGTTGGGTTGGCAGGAGCGCAACAGGACCGCATTCCGCACTATCGATTTATTATGTACCGGCCCGAACGACACAAATTGGCCACGGTGGTGGCCAGAGCTACAGCCAGGGGGCAACGTACTTGATTCATTATACCGTACACCTAATTAATCGACACCATACTAACACTGTATGTCTTTTCCACCTCCGTATAATATAAACTGAATATAGTTAAGCTCTTGGTTTACATTTTATGTTGATTTAATGTTGCGATAACTCGATTACTACTATAAATCTGAAGTAATTTTTTTCCTTTTTTTTTAGGGTTGGTAAAACTGCTGATAACGTTAAACCGTTAGCGTACGTGCAAAGTATTTCTAACGTTGGTACTGTAGACAGTTTGCTTCTCAGCTAACAACGCTCTAATAGAATAAACTGTACGTCGTCTACATGGACTCCATCGTCTATGTTGGCATGCACACGTTAAAAGCCGCAAAAGATCAAAGGAGATGTCGTTTCATTATCAACAACAAACAATTGATTCTACTCTTCTGCATTCTTTTGCCTTTCTTTACATTGCTATTGCAATTTTCTTCAATTAATTTAAATCGACAATACATTTTTCAAGACACACACTCGAGGAAAAGTAAAATAGTTTAGTAAATGAAACGAGAGCAACCGTATTCTGATTGTAATAATAACATACAAGCTCTTGTTTTGGCTTGACGATGCATAGTAATTATACCACAAACCGTAAACGTGAGTTGATTACAGTTACCACTTAATTGAGTAGGGCAAAATGTAATGAGTAAAGCTCATAATTAAATAGAAAGGAATAGAGCTTGCAGAAATATTTTAGTTAAATTAAATTTTTTTTGTAAACCGATAATTTTCCGCTTAGCAACAACGATCGCGAAAGAAGAATTCGCATCTTCCTCAAGGCGTGCTGGACCAATTGTAAATTACATACACACATACAGCCTCGTACTACATACACAGGGGTCTTGATTTTACGATGTTGGGCGTAACAAACGTAGTTCAGATGGTGGTGGTCGACGGCGGGTTGGGCGTTGTCCTCGGGCACCGCGGGAGGCGCGGATTCAATAACTTCGATAAGACCGTCGCTTCAGAGCGACTTCCGCGGTTATTTTAGTTTGGTATACCGAGAGATGTGGTGAATGCAAATAAGAAAGTCGATCTTCTCTCTCCTTCTGCGCTACGGCGACGACCAGTTTCTTTTTCATGCTTTTTTTTTTCTTTTACTGGTCGTCGTCTTCGTAGCCAACGCGCCCACTGACTGCTACGAATACCGCGCGACATGCCGCACTTGTAAATTGCAATCGTAAATTTCCTTTCGAGCCTCATGACGACGACGACGACGACGACGACAACGACGAAGTTGAGCATCACGTCGGAGAAGACGTACAGGTAGAGTGCTTTTTCTGAAAGTACTTTGATATATGTATATAATCTATGGGGAGATGTACTAAAGAGACAGTTGCGTTACATCAGTCTTATTGTTAGTACAACAGTGTACATATCTATTTTATAACTATACATATAGACCAACTTCTGGTATAACAATTTTTTCATTACTTAGAGTCGATTCGTAGAAAGACGACTTCTTCTTGATTACACTTCTTACGTCTTGATTAGGAACACGAGGGTCCGGACGTATTCATACAATTTAGGAATCGCACTAATTCGTTCAAATTTGTGCTAAAGGTTAGTTTAAAAATCTATTGTAAATCGAAAGAAAACGTTTACAAATCAATGTCAAGACAGTCGGAGTTACACATTAAAATCGAATGCATATGTTATATGTACTATTTCTGTGTCTAAATTATTATCCATTGTTACCACCGTTGGTTGTTAAAAATCAGCTTTTCCCAGAGTCGATATTTAAAACGTTCGTCCCACCATAGAAAATATCTGTTTAACATTCAGTAGCCGGCAAAGCATTCTCTCTCCCCGCGATGCGATAGTGTTCAGCGAACTGCATAAAGATAACCCTGCCCGGTTTTACTAAAAATAAACTCACTGAAACGCACAACAACGGGATCCTTGTGCGAGATGTCTGGCCAATATATCGACGCGAGAAAGCGCCGTAGTCTGCATAAAAAAGGGTTACAATGAATGAATGCGACTTGCTCGCATGTTCTTCTATACAAAAACTTGTTGCAAGTTCGGTTTTTAATTTGAACCGCACACCATAATGTTCGTCGTTCCATTTTAAATTGGACGGTGTAAACCGTTTCGCGTGTGAAGAAACTATTAAATACTGTTCTAGTACTAAACAACAAAATAGTAATACTCGTTAACTTCTCTTCATAGATGGCAACATAATTTTCTAAACCCTGATTTAGATTGAAAGAGAACCCCTTACTGTATGTGAAAGTCAAATAGATATATCAAGATATGAAACTTCAATTCACCGTTAGTTATTCAAGAAATTTTTTAAGTTTTGAATCGTTTTGTTATCCTACCTAACAAACACTTTTATTTTTCACATCCTTATGTACGTATCATATTTCAAACACCTGGCAGGGACGTTTTCAATTTGTATGAATTAATCCGTTAATGCGAGCGATTGCAACAACCACATCAGCTGATGATTAATGATCGAGTATTATGAACGGAGACAAGAACTGAGGGAAAGGGCTAACGGCAACGGAAAAGCCTACACATCGAAGGTCGTTTATCATGGGCTTCAGTAATGATTATTAATGATACATTTAATAACGCGTATTGGTGGTTTTTAATTTCTCGCCCCGCTTTAAAAGATTTCACGATGTGGTTTTCTTGGTTGTTAGAAAGATGTTGTCTATTCGCGTCAAGATATTCCTTTAATACATTGAAAAATGACGTGTAAGGTCATATATGTATATAGATATCCGCTTATGTTATCTTTCAAGGTTGAATAAAATGAAATTAGTTTCGCCTAATCGAGAAACTACTACGTTCGGAATTTTAGAAAATTATCGCATATTTGAACGTTTGTTAATTTATTCGATTCCGTTTGGCCGCATGCAATGAGCGTGCAGTGTTTTCTCGCGCCCGTTATCAACGGTACTCGGTCTGTTTCTGGACGATTTGTGGACGACTTTGTAACATTAGTTTTCCAGCATAGAACCCTCTATTCACATTGCTTATCTTCCATCACTTATACGAGAGGAGTAAGAGCGTCCCCAGAGCGAAGCGACATTCCTGCGCCACAGAGAATAATTATTGACGCAATCCGCTTGTGGTGCTTGAGAGAAATATCTTTACACGGTCGTCTCTTATGGAAGCATTTCCTTCCTTACTCGTTCGTTTGCAATGATACAACATTAAAAAATATACACAGGTGCTCTAGCTTCTTAACGCTATTCCAACATTCCATCGAAGATTGTTAGTTATATTGTGTTGTATGCACGCAGAAGGAATTTTGATATCTTTTCCCAGATAAAACCAGTTTGTTAGAAACATATACATTTTTCACACATTCAAACAAACTTTTTGCCATTCAGAGAGATCTCATCTCATGATGATATACTAAAGATACATCGTCGAAGATGAGAGAGACTTTTAAATAATTTTTTTCAATTTTCTGAGAGTAGCGGCAACAGACGACCGTGAGAGGTCGTCGTCGTCATTGACTGCACACACGTTGAGATTTCACATCCTCCGACGATCCCTTGAAGCCAAACAGTTTAAAGCCACCGGCAAGCCACCGCCATATGGTGCGGCAGGTATGCGAATTAAACCGGGCGAAGATTGAAATGCGTTCGTACGACCCAGGCGAAAACACCCACGTCGGTAATAAACCCGTGTACAGTCGTGTACTCAAACTTAACGTTTGCGAGCAGAGCGTAGATAGGTTTTGATATATGACACCCAACTTGCACGGTCATACCGCAAATCATTTGAAGAGAAAGACTAACTGACTTTGCAGTTATGCCCACAGTTATTAGACATAACGAAAAATGCCTATGTGAATGTGTGTTAGTTGATCTATTTTCTATTCTTGTATCATAGAAATTTTCTATTTCAATAACCCCCACACTTCGTTATGAAGCGATAATAACGGTTGATAAGAACCGGAAGTCTAAGGCAATTATTACTCACATTGACTTGAAAAAAAGTGATACTATTTAAATATCCTTACTGATTATCAATCATAATGAAGCTAATTGACACTAATTTCAAATGGACAACACCTACTTGTCATAGATATTATAAGTTTATTTGTTACAATAACTTTACGTGTAAAGTATCTGCATGTTTTCTCACGTAGATTATAATAATTTGCCAATTTCATAAGGCCATACGCACTTGGCATGGACATAATTTTCAAGGAGAGAGGAGACTGTGCGAGATCTGATTTATTATTTACCTTACTGCGACATATGCCTGAAGGCTATTTTACGCGGTACTAAATTATTTCTCTCCTCTCGCGCATATGCCGCGCCGGATTATCGATAATCTCCCGCTCGCCAGAAACACCATCAATGATCTCGAACATTTCGAGGTCATATTCCTCCACCCACATATTTTTGGCAACAATCAGCTAAAAATCTCTCATCAAGTAAACTACAAATATTGATAGGAAAAAATTACTTGGCAGCTACCAAGGCAGTTTTCACTACATGACGTAGATTTACTCCATCACTATTTATATTTTCGGACACTGCGAAATACGTTTCAAAATATTTATAGTTTGTAAACATTTGCGATGTAAAATACAAAAATAAGTTGTTTGCAGAGGAAAGAAAGTAGAGTGACTAAATTTAGCGAATTACTGCAATTGCTTTTTTGTCTGTTTCTGTTTTGAACAATTAGAATGCTACTTCGGCTCCTTAATAATGAAGATGTATTAAAAGAGATTTTGTTACCTGATCTATTGCTTGAACTGTTGCTTCGATAGCCCAACTACCTCTGTGTCTAAATAGTACATATGTATTGCAAAAAGTGTTACTGTCTGTGTCTTTTTGTTTCTTCACTTCAATAAGCATGACAAAATATTACTTTCATAAAATACAAGCAATTAATTTTGAAATGAAATTAAAACAAATCAACGGGATTTATTATTGATGTAAAGAGGACACTATTAATGAATAGTATGACATTAAGTCCTGAGTTGCGACTCTCCTCAAAACCATGTAATTATTATCAATATTTTATCTACGGTAGTAGTAAAACCAAACGAAATATTACCTCCTCGCCATTTAAAATGTGCTTTTACAACGATGGTCTCCGTTTATCTTCGAGTTCTATTACATCCGGCACATTAGAGAGAAGAGGGAAAAGCCAAGCCATTCATAAGCCATCAAGGGCTAAGAGTGTTAATAACCTTATATATTCTCTCTCTTCTCGTGTACACATAGAAACGGTTAATTATAAAGCTCGCGAACGTTGATCGAGGGAACGGCAAGAAGAGAATTTGTTATGTCAAAAAAGGTCTGTGACAAAACGGGCGCGTTCATGATTAGTCACGTAGTTTTAGCTTAGAGTTATATGAACTATGAGATTGCGACGAAATTGAATAGGATTTTTTAGAAATCACAACGGCGCGGCGTCAAGGCTTTCCTTTTAGGTGAATGAATTTCTATGAATAATAATAAATACATATTGATTTTATGGGTGGTGTTCTATTCGATTCCCACAATTACGATGTATAGCGATAGTCAAAGGCCCCCCAAGTAAGATTTCGAGAGATAGTACAAGAAAATCAGGTTATCATTCTTATTGTCACAGAAACGTTGTTCCCGTTATGGAGTGTGTAGAGGCAGATTAAAATCGCAGACGGGGGCCTAGGAATCTAAATACACCGTTTGAATAACCCAGTTGGGAGAGAAGCCAATAAATTTCGATCGTATTTATTTGCGACGCGGCGCATTAATTTACGTTTTCCCCCCTTTACGGTTCTTGTTCTAATAGAGCGCGCGGGCCGCTTTTCAAGGAACACGGAGGCGACCTGTTAGCTATATACAGAAAACGTCGTCGTTGAATTTGCATCTTGAAAAATCGTTAAACCGGTGCCTGTTAGATCCGGCACCGTTGTCACTGCCAACAGAGGGCAGTATTTTCGCACGGAACCTTCTCGATCTATGATTGACAGATACAAGGGTACCATTAAAATCTGCTTTATAGAGGAAAATCTCTGTGACTCGGTCTGAGTGAATTTATGAATTTCATAATAAAATCTATCGCAACTTTTCGTTTGCCAACAAAATTTCAGTGATTAACTAAAGTTATTATTTTTAAGACAATTACAGAATGGATAATAAAACGTAAACATAACAAACATTTTCATGTTGTACATATCTAAAATACAACAACCTAACGTTGAAAAACAATTAAAATTACGACTGATACTTGAACTATCACTCGAACTAATATTAAACCACGTAGTAGAAACATTCGAGTTTAGCCATTTTGAGAGTCAGTATTAATAGCTAGAATTAACACTTGTAACATTAGAACTAACACTATACCTAGAATTAGAAACATTCGGGCTCGATAAACCGAAAGACAATGTTCACCGTGTGGTCAATAAAGCTGACAAATATCTATGTATACATTTTGTCAAAATATAAGTTACAAAGCTAAATAATATATAACCTTTATGTTTCGCTATTTCGATTATTTAAATTCAATAGAATATTATAATTTCAATAAAATTACATCCCACAACATGGTATAAATACATACCATAAAACTAGATATTTCTAATATAAGGCGTTACTAGCACTATTTACTTGGTAAAAATTGCAAAAACAAGTGGGCGATATAGGCCGTTAACTTCAGTCTATCGCCCGTGGGCTGAATATAAATAGGAAGTTTACATTTTGATCAGTGAGGCCAGCTGGTTGAGAGAAAATATTGTAAGGCTATATTATTATCTAATTTTATAGTTAAAACAAGAGAGCAAAAAATTAACTCATCAATTTTTATCTTTGACGCCAAAAGAGCAACGACCTTTTTAACGACGACAAAAAGCGACAACAAACACACAGTTCAATAATAGCCCAGATACGCATCATCTCAATCAAGAACGTCCAACCACGACTTCACGAACAAGCAACGCTCTAACAAAACCGCCGTCTAAATGATTTACAAGTGCGAGAACGTACCGCTACAAATAGATGGTGTACGTGTATGTGCTTCCTAAAGAAAGAAAAACGAGAGGAAAAGGATATTTAAAAAATCTTCACTAACTATAAATCATGTCCAGCCCACGCAAGCCGGTTGCAGCACTTATTAGCTGAGGTACATGCGAAGGAGTATTAAGGCTGGTCAGTGTTCCTTCGTCGAGAAAGCGAATTGAATACGAACGCGCCCACGTTTACTACATCGTCTAGACTTACAACGCCCTCGTTTGGCGACGACGCGAATCTACTGTATGAGGTTGCAGAAAATTGTTGTTGGTGCTGCCAGCTATCGTTTCTATATGAAACAGGCGTGTAACGTTGGTTACATACATTGTAGGGGTTAAAACAAAACACATTTTTAAACGTCCATTTTTTGAGTTTTAAACCACACAAAATAAAAGATTCCATAACTCTTTTCAGCTGACCTATAGCATGTTTTATATTTTTATGACATGTAATCCGTTTTAATGAAATTCAAAATCTAAATTCAACTGTTATTGATGTTTATTCCTTATTTTACGACACGTGTCGGTAAGATCGTTACGAATTGTTATTGTAATCGCTTTATACAAAGAAAATTTTGATATAAAAAATTACATGACACATGGCGAAAACAAAGAAAGAGGAGGAGAAAGGAATCAAATCGTTCAACGGTGGTGTATGCATTTCCTGTTGTTATTAGTAGGCAAAGAACCCGATGAGTCACCATCGGGTTCACCTCCGCATCACGCTACACGTTTATGTTTTCTTCAGGGAGAGACACCACTCCCACCGAACCAGGCTCGCCCACAAACAAGAAAAAATGCAGGACAGAAAAAAGGGTTGTCGAAGAGTAAAACGACCAGAAGGTGTCTGATGGGCGTTTAACAGAGACGGATTCAAAGCTAATTTTGTATTAAAGTCGATGAAAATTCGACACACGGCATATTTAATTCCTTTCCGGTAGGCAACCAACATAACGCAAAAGTTTTTAAATCGTTTTTATCATTTTCATTGTAGATCCTTTTGTAATTTTTTTTTAACGTTCACCTGTTTATAAGTATAATTTAAACAGGCAAGATTATACCAAATTAGGTAAAATAAATATTCCTTGATTCTCATGGTTAAATCACCACCCTAGTTGATAATTAAAACTACTTGTTTCTTCTTGTTAGGACTGGTTTTTAAAGTTAATTCCGTTTAAAAAATGCTGTTTTCCGAGAGGAATTCTTTATTTATCATTATTTAAAAATGTCCGCGCAGTTGGGTTATTGACCATTCTCGCGCTTTATCTTGAATCTGAGTTGCACGTATATGTTATTTCTTGCCCACTACCGGTTAACATGATCTTGTAGTTGGACTCCTTCGGGTGATGAAAAATCGAAATTTATCGTTATTTGTTTCACTTATCTATTGTTCGAAGAGCGTTATTGCCTCGAGTCATGCTACGATCGATGCTATCTTGGCGTGTTATAGACTGGGATATAATCGAAATAATTATTATTATTGGATTTTTCTCGGAATGTTGTAAGTTCGAATTGTTTATGGGATAATAATTTTACGGGTATTTGTTTTACCGCAACTAACCACGCGGAGGATAATATATTTCATTTTTAAATCCACTCACATTTTCATATCTCCTCACAAGATTTCATATTAGAAGGTTCTCATAAATTTTGCGTTTTAATACCTTAAACCTTCCGTTGAAAACGTTTTGATGATTAATAGAGGGGGCTTCCAAGTGCCATTTTGAACAATTTAATACCCTTACTCTTTGTTCTACATTCACCACTAGAAATTACAGCCATTTTACCGACAACAGTATAATTTCAAATAACAAATAACATCATAAACGAATCATGGCACCTTTTTGGCGACGACTTCTCTTTGCATCTGGGTACATTTCGAAGTCAAAAGGTTCCCGGTTGTTTTGTTGTGGTCTTTTATTAAGAAAATACAGGGGAATGATGTTGCGACAATTAAAAGTTTGCCTACAAAATTAAAGTTCAAAACGCAGTTCCAACACTTACTATTTTGTAACATTCACTACTACCTCATAGTTAGTTACAGATCATCATCCCAGTCTGCATAATAAGAAAGTATTTACTATAGTATGCTATCACGTTTAGAACTGCAACATTTTGACTAAAACAATGAATTTTATGCTAAAACAAATCCTATAAACCCACTTTTATACCAAAATATAACAATCAAACCAAGATTTATAATATTTAGGCTTGTCAATGATTTCGAAGATGTAGGGTTCTTCGATGAAATCCAATATTAGCAACAATAGAATGGTAGATGTGAAATAAAATTAAAAAATTAATCATTAATAATATATAGGAATAAATATAATAGAAAATCGCGGAAATTTACGACAATTAATTCAGAAAATTACCATAAATAGTACAGTCTGGAATACAGCATACTTATTAAATATCAACCGGATTTTAAACCCCTAATTTACAGGCGGATGTTATAGTCTATCCGTTACCTCAAAAACTGTAAAGCCATAGCAAACAGCAAACACATGGCTTCTTATACAACATTATATACGAAATTGTTCACATTGTTTTTATTTTTTAATTATTAGCACGTGCCATTTGCACATTATTCACGAGCAATCCCTTCACAATCTGGATACAATCATGGGAACCAGAATACAAAGAATCCTCTCAAGAACTTAACCACAATACGTAGGTAGGCAATTAGTTCCAACACCAATTATCGGTGTCATGTTTTAACGCGTGCTAACACTGATGAGATGTGGGGTTAACACGAGGCTGAAAACTAAAAAGAAATATAACACAATAATTTAAGTAGGTATATTACGGTGCCCTGTTAAAATTGAACACGCAAAGGAGTCCAGATAAAAACAAATTATGCGACGGGGAAATTAAAACGAGTGATTAACAGTAATTTTTTGTTTCTTTTTTGCGAGTTTGGCCACAAAAACTGATCGGAAACACGAACCCCGCATCCCGTATGTTTTCAGCTGTCTTCCGCGCTCTATTTATTTATATGTAAATTTCCTCTCTTATGCATTGCTTTTGCACAAACATACCCGATAGACGAACGTTACCTGCTTTTAGTGCATCGTAACATAATAATACTAGAAAGATCATTGAACTCTAAAATTTACTTTCATTAATAGTTAAACAGTGCGAATTTATGCGATTCACGCTGAATAATCAGAAATCATTTTTATTGCCCAATTCAAATCTCTTCTAATATCAACAGTTCGTGAAATCGACCACCACCACATTGGAATTCCGAGATATCTAAAGGTTTAATTGGATTAAAAGACGTTGAGGGAGCTGCGCGTTCGCGATGAAAGCTCAGACGAGCGGGAAAGCTCAGGACCGATTTTGGAGAAGAGAGCTTTACGGATGCGGTCGTCATGGGGACCGCCGGCTTCGTGCCGCCGCCGCTGCTGCTGCCGCCCCCGTATTTGTAGCTGGGTATCGATCGGTACAGAGTGGTGAATCGAGAGGAGAAAGGGTGGTTTTTGGTTGCCAACAAAAAGCTACGGGCTGGACTCAAGAGAAGATTTAAATGAATCATTCAAATCTGCTGATTTTAAAATCTACAGTAAAACCTTAGGAAGCAATTAACATTAAAATAAGAGAAATCTCAATTTCTTTTTCTTTCATTTACTTTTAATTTGACCAACTTTTACGCAGAAGAGTCATATAAATTTTAGTAACTGTTAATAAGGAAACGTCCAAAACAAGTTTCATAAAGATTTCAATAATTTTTAAAGTATTCAAAAATGTTAAATAAATTTCTCGTCGTGAATTTAAAACCAATTCACTTCGGCTTAACGTTATAATTAAGTGGAACTTGTCGCTTTAGCTCCACCGAATGTACGAATCATCACTCTTTGATTTTCGTTCATACAAATATTCTTATTTAAAAAAGCTTTTTACTTTTGTTAATTGTGCATTCTGTTGTGTTGCTTAATTACAATTATAAATAGTAAATAATTTATTCATGATTTAATGATTCAATGATAATTCAATGATTTTCCTGATTTAATAGCGATTTTGACAATTCAGCTGAGGATAAGCTTGTAACTCGAAACTAGTTCCGTTTAAATTAAAATTATAGCAAGTAAGAAGTTTTGATTTCTTTTTTATATACTTTCCGAACTTACAACATGGATCCAATTAATTAATTCTTATTTACAGATAAATACCGAATTCCGAGACAAACACGATGACGAGTTAAATTGGCGTGGCACTTTCATGGTGTTCGTCTTTTCTTTTTCATTTATTTTTAATTCGAAGAAATTTATGTGAAGAGTTTACCGCGGCATCTGTCACCATAAAACCAGTTTGTTGAAAATTGAATCTTCACATAAAATCGCACGACAACGAGAATCTTCGTAGTATTCTCGAAACGCCGCAGTAGACGCAAGGTGCTGCTTCTTCATTTGCATCTTATGGAAGGCAGTTTTCAAGGTCAACGTTTCCTGTACTGTGTTCCCAAAAAAATAACATTGTCGCATCTGCCACAGATGTGACAATTTAAGCAACTTTAAAATCAATATTACTAATTGATATTTTTATGATTTACTAAAATTGTATAAAACTATTATGATGTACGTATTGTAAATTTGAAACGAGGGAAACGGAATCGGTTAAAAAAAAAGGTAGCTTTGAGTGTGGAAACGGAAACT
This sequence comes from Onthophagus taurus, assembly GCF_036711975.1. Lineage (NCBI taxonomy): Eukaryota > Metazoa > Arthropoda > Insecta > Coleoptera > Scarabaeidae > Onthophagus > Onthophagus taurus. Next base: position 37,446 of record NC_091967.1, read on the forward strand.
GCATTTGGCTCACGTACGTACGCTGTGCCGGAAGGAAAGTCATGTTCTGTCTAGCGGATTGAATGAATCCGGGTAGTTTATGTACGTCATTGGTATCCCAATTGGAATTCAGAGGCAAATTGGTTTCGACGTCTTCAAGTCTCTCAACAGAACTTCAAAAACCAGTTTGTCGGCAACGAGACTTCCGTTTATTTTTATTTTTCTCGGCAACGGTATTTCTTCATTTAAGAACGAGATCGCCACAGCAACAATGTTCAAAAAGTCACAGTTAAAAAGTCTGAAGACGCATGGCTAAACCCAAATGTTTCTAGTTCTAGAGCTAATGTTAGTTCTAATTTTAGCTCAAGTTAGAATCCAAATTGACAACAATAATAACTATTAGATTAAAAACCACTATGTTACAAGAACTTTTTCAAAACTGTATCATTTGGGCAAACAAAGACCGTCATTTAGTTTTGATCGTAGGGATAATATCCAAAAGATAAATATCACTTTCCATCGTTGAAGGGGGCTCTCGAAAAAAAAAAAAGAGGATGGAGGACAAATAGAGAACACTTTTCCAACGGTCGGGACTGCGGGGGCGACGTTGCCTGATCTATCGCTGATGATCCCCGCAGACGGCTGGGCGACTCACCCTCGACCGGCTTCAACCCGTTCGTGGGATTAGGGATGTGTCATTCATGCTAGATGGCGTGTGCGACTCGCCGGAAAGGATACGCCTCGTTTTTTTATTACCAATCCTCGTTTAAAAAACATTCTCTACAGTAAAACCATAATATCCTCAAGATTCATCCTTCGTCGACGCTCGAAATTACGTTTTAATGAACGTTGGTAATTTCGTCAAATCAGAGAAAATAGAAAAAGGACACTCTATAATTACGGTATCATTCCGATTAAAATGTTGTTTAAAAATCTTTAAAGATTTGAGAAAATAAGTAAATAAAAATATCATTTAATATATGGAGGATCAATAAATCTCAACTTGCGAACCCTACAAATGCAATCAATCGCACCCTTTTCAAGTACAACACTGCGTTTACTCCCTTTTATGGTAACCAGGGCGTTAAATAAACACCCTACCGCGCCCCTTAATAAAGTCCCCTAAACTCCCTAAAAGCCCTACAGCAGCTTCCGTAATCGTCACGAAAACCTCTAGTTTTAACCGAAATCACCGTGTTCAAAAACTAACACCAAAGCGATTTCCTAAGTAATTGAACATTTCTAGAAGTACAACTCAACTAATGGTAGTTGAGGTACATAATAAAATTGACAAATTGTAGTACTTACGTCTTCCGTAACTTCTTCGACTTCACCGTTCTTCTCCTTATCCTTGGTCGGTTTAGATTTGTCCTTCTTCGAAAATGATATGCTTCTCAACGACCACTTCTTCTTCTTTTTCGTTTTTTCCTTGCTTTTTTCTGTGGCGGTTTCTTCGGCTGATTTTTCATCGGCTGTTGCGGCTTTTTCGGGAGTGGTGGGTGTTTCTATGTCTTTTTTATCCCTGTCGCCACCACCTTCCGTGTCCGGCGTTTGGGCCTCTTCCGTTTCAGGTAAACCATTCTCTTTTACCGTTTCCTCATCCTTTTTCTCCTCATCCGTTCCATTCTCTTTCTCCTAAAATGTTTAAAAAACACATGAGACATTTATTTTGAAAACACGAGGGAGAATAAGATTAAAATAGCTATCGAGATAATAGATATCGTCGGCCAAGAATACACACGTCTAAGACTCAATTGGAACTAATTGAAACACAAAGGCAGATAAGGGAGAATTAATTCGAAACTGCTCTGCCTTCTCGTTGGTCTCAGGGTCTCTTCGGTAAGAGAGAATGTAAAACACGCCGGCATTGTAACATTTAAGTATTCAAATTGTCCTGTGTGCTGCCTCGCATGGACAATAGCTTCGAGCTCTGTGCGGAGGCATTTAGAGGAAGACTTTGCTCGAACGCCAGCGATTAATTCCAGCGATAAACAGAAGCCAGGGGCGTACTAACAAAACGTTAAGGACCTTAAGAGCATTCGGTTAAAAGATCTAATTTTACGACAATCATAAACGAGATGTTTTCTAAACAGCGTGAAGATGATCATGTTTACTGACACCATGATATGTACTATAAATAAAACTGTTGGAAGGTTTCGATGTAATGAACTCAAAAAGTATATCGTATCTAAATTCCCATAAATAATTATCGGGTAACGATATACTTCAATATAAAATGAATCATAGTATTGAATTCGTTTACCTCAGAGATAACATTACCATTCCAATCTTAACTCGCTGGTATATCATTATTTAACTATTCAAGTCTATGACTCAGACTGCAATTATAATCGCATAGAGATCATGATTTATGCATAAACGCCCAGTAATTATATCGACTTCAGCTCAACGTCCTATTATAAATATACTTTGAAACCGGTCATGTACCTATAACCAATAACACAAGACATTGCAAATCCTTTCATACACACAACGTTTTACGTCCTTGCATCTGAACCTTAATGGGTGAAGGGTACAGCTGATGGGCAGTTACGTTTGACTGGCAACATACAGGTCCAGTTTCTCTCGTCTGTCTTATTCGTTTATGTTTGTATATTGCACGTGCACATATGATTATGAGTGTGTGTGTTTATTGAACAAGAATACCAAGTAAAACGAATACCAAAGCGCCAAGCCGATTGTGTACACGTGACGTAGACGAGAAACTCGTAGGTTTGCGCTGAATACGGTGGGTTTAACGTCGACCTTGGAACGGTACAATAACCTAACCTAACTCTGCGACAACTCCCCATTCGTGTGCAGCCATACGTGGTGCTGTGCTCTGTTATTGAGATTGGTGACGAGCAAATGGTTTTTTGATGACCATTGTTGGGGTGTACAAATGGCAGTGGACATTATTGATGATATAAGGATAATGTAAAATGAGATTTAACGAAACAAACTGCAATGTTAACCACAGATTAATTCAAAAAGTAATTTAAAAAACGGAGAATGAAACAGAAGTGCACATGTTTGATACGGTGTTAAACCCAACCTATTCAAAATGTAATTTCAACATTTTCAGTCGTTCGTTTAATTCCCGTAAATTGGCGGGTGACATTGACCCTAACGCTGGCCATTGTGTGCCGGTTCGGCCTAAAACGAGAGAGGATCAACGGCACAGCATGCATACAAGGGAAGGACAGGCACGGTATCGGCGTGAATCACGTCGTTTACAACGCACTATTTATAAAAAGACCTTTGAATCTTCTCTACGACTGCAAGTAAATCGTGCGGTTACGGAAATAGACATCCGTAAAATGTTGACGCAGATCAGGAATTAAGAACGTTTCTTATTTTACATTATAACGCAAAGATTATGCAATTTTATTACCAATAACGATAGTAAGTCTACAATTACTGAAGAGATTAATAGACCAAGGCTACCGAACACACCTTTCAATATAAAAGTTTTCAGTCAGCATGGTTTGTCGTTGTCGGAAGCATATTAACGAGCACCTAATTTATGAAATGCGAACACTGTAAAGGAGGAGTTATGCTATGCGGTCAATTGTCATTGTCGTTTCGCATACCGGATGTACAAGACCATCTGTGTAACACTGTTGGACATCACTTACTGAAAACGACTCGTTGTTTCGTTAGCGTCATGGTATGTAAAATATTTCAATTTAATATGGCTACGCAAATTTCGTCGACACTCAAATCAGTATTTTTAACGTACAAGACGTGAACGTTTTGTATTATAAACTCAAGAAATAGATGGAAATTTATTCGTGTAATAACTAAATATAAATAATTTAATTTCAATATCAATATCGGCATATTATGTTAATTAAATTTTATAGGATAAGCCAATAGCCACGACAAATTTGTGGGGATTAGAAGACCGACCGAAATGGTAAAATGTCAAAATTAAACGTGAAGGTCACATATGGCAGAGCGGAGAGTGGTTTATATATAGATCGCGGCGACCTGAAAAGACCAGTTCTTGGGCAGCCTGTTTCAAAGATAAGTTTTGCACGTTCGAGCCACGTTTCCACTACGACCAGAGGCGCCGCATGCCCCTAATGAGGACAGCAAAAATATCTAGAAGAACGAGTTTCTTTTTTTATTCATGTTCCTCTATGTTTACGCCCGTTAAAGCAAATTAACGGGCGTATGATAAGTTTTGGTTCCTATTGTTAGTGTCTTAACTAAATACGATAATAATAAAAAAATTATTCTTAGATTTCATGTAAACTGCTTCTGTTTTGTTATACTCCAGGTAGTCATTTCATGAATGTTCTTGTACAAACGAGAACAGGTAAACGAACCCGTATGTATTAAAGGACAGGTGTGCAAAAAGTCTGTTGTAGGCAAACAAAAAAAAACATGCTTTTTTGCATAGTAACAAGAAAAATGTTCCCAAAAATTATTTTCCAAGAAATTTCAAGTAGGGAGGTACATTTTATTTAATCACGGTGAATCCTCTCGGAGAGATTTTCTGAAAACTACGTTATAAATAATTCTCGTCGGCTGGTGACGTGTACACCTGCCGGTATTACCCAGAAGTAATCAGCACGCTTCACTCTGACGTCCGTTTACGTTTATAAAACCATGTGTCGTGCGCACACCCATCCCAAGATAATTCACCAGCAATCGCATCCAGATGAGGGAGAGAGCATCCAAGTAACATTGCCTCCCATTTAAGTTTCCTTCTATCAAAAAACACAATTTCCCCAAGGACTGTGAACTTTGCTTTTCCGGCCTTTTGCGTATACAAAGGCTACGCGTTATGGTGTATCTTAACATATAGAAGAAAGCATATCGTCAACATCTGTTCCGATGATCCCAAAACAGTATTCTTGGGATGGTTGGAATTTAGTGTACACAAATAAACTTTCCTGTATATCCACATTTGTGTATTAAGAAGTTGTTGGATTAGAAGAAAAAATAATTATAGCCTAAAATTAGATTTAATTTATCACTGGAGCATTCTTGGAACTCGTGTACCAATTATCTTTTTCATTACAAAAATACTATTACAGAAAAAAACAGCATATCGAATCGTCCAAGAACGCGGCTTCTTCCTTTCACCGTTATTTTATCTATAACTTTCATTGCCATCATCACGTTGGTATTATCTCCTAGCGCAGGCAGAGGGCATTAATTTTAACATACCCGGCTAATTTGAGCGTTGCGCAACGACCCTCAGGGCTGTTTGCGTTGCAAATGGCGCCGCTAATTGCGCCCATTGTCGAGTAATAAAAAAAAGAGCAGAGTGAAAGCAGAACCCCTCTTTTTAGGGGCGGAAAAACTCGACGGCGCAATTCATTTGCAAGTTTTTCCTCTTCTTCTATCGCGCCGTAATTGGCGGTAGGGTCTTTTACAAAACTCTACACAGAAGATTTACTTAGAGGTGGGAGGATCTTTGAAAGTCTCTCTGTCCAAGAGATTGTACAGGGAAGGGTCACTTTTAACTATACAAAGAGGTTTGAAGAAGTTATAAAGTGAAGTTAACTTGTAAAAAGAGTGTTATAATTTTAAAAATTCTTTAAATAGTAGTAGGAAGAAAACGGTTTAATGTAACAACGAGATCTTTTTCAATTTACGAAGAATTAAGAAATTGATGTTCGAATTTTTAAACGTTCGGCGAGGTTAACGATTTTGAGGGCAAGTTTGTAATTGTCGGCTGAGTCTTATTTGCAGTTGGCAGCCAATTTTGCGTCAAAAAAAGCAATTGATGTCGGATAATTGGTATTGTTAGCGAGAGAACCCGACCCTATACAGTTCCTTCATAACTGAACCCTTTCTCTTATACAACATTATTTTATTGTTGCTGAAGGTCGTAACGGTACAGCTCATAACCACGTATTAAACTCTAAAAATAACTGGGATTAATGAACTTTATAAGTGATAAGCCAGGATTAATTGACCGTTTTCTACTAATTTAAGATTTTACGAATTGGTTTATTGGCAATTTATTATTTCATGAAATTCATATCTTTTAAAAATATATTTGATGTCATAACTGGTTACTTTTCGATATATTTATTTATTTGTTACAAAAGTATTTACTCTAAAACAGGAAATATCTTATCGATATTACGAAAATTTAATATTATATTTATTTTAGTTACTCACATTGCTTTCTGCCTCCGTGTGAACAGTTCCATTAGTTGTAATCTTAGGATCAACTTCCCCGATCTCTTTGACTATACCCTCTCCTTCAATGACGGGACAATCTCCTTCGCCTTTCTTGGGAGTTGTAGTAATATCAACTGATCTTCTAGACTGCCGAGCACCCATGATTTATATTACAATATATCTGCAATAAGAAAAAGTAATCGATTAAAACTCAAACATTTCAGGAAGTAAATTCTCGAGTTAATTGAATAGAACCACAGGCGTACTTTGAAAATCATTCACCGCCTTGGAAATTCTAAAGCCTTCTTGTATTATAAACCGTTAGCAAATCTTTGTTGTGTTGTTAATAAATTAAACACGACAGAGCTCGGCATATCTAATGCGGAGAAGCTTTTGTTCGTAACCGGTTGAGGATAAACCTAATTCAATTGGACATCGGTGAACGTTCGCGCCAACATCGAAAGATAGAGAACGTTGCAGAAGGAGATTGCAAAGTAAACTTACTAAGACGTGATGTGCTTCGTCAGTTAGAGAAAATGATTCAGAGCGGCAGTAAAGCTCTTGATGATACAAATAATACTGTTTGAGCAGATACGATGATCTCCTTTTGAAAATACTGTCACGTTTAAAATGACACATAACCTTATTTTAAAAAATTGAGATTTGTCATCATATCATAAAGATTAAAAAACCTATTTTTACCAAAATAAGCACAGATAAAATTTAATTATTATTGGATGCACGCATTTAATATTTATTGTAAAAAAAAGCTTTGTCAATGGGAAATTTTTCGCCGATACCAAACACCGTCAACTTTATAAGGAGTATTCCTGTACACCAAGATAATTTTATCAGTGGGTTTCTTTGTGCGCTCGAGATACGAGTATACAAAACGAGCTTCGAAGAGTCACGTATGGAATTCGGCCTTGACAGATATTTGCGTGTCGTCGTTTCTTTCTTTTTTTGAATTTCCTTAAACGAGGCACGGTCGCTTTTTGTTGGGTTAAGGTGTAGTTGCAAAGTACGTTTTGCTTACTTTGATTATGTATGAAATTTACATAAAATATATCGATTCGCACGAAGAATGTTACTAACAGGAAGTGAGTAATGACCAATCATCACCTCTACATATGCATCACCAACCGAACATTCCGATTAATAGTTACATACCATTCGAAACAATTCACGTTTCATTCTTAAACGAGCATATTTGGTTGTTGATTAGAAAGTAAATTGTTGTGATAGGCGAAGAATGTGTAATTAGTGATTACCACTTATATATTGATATTACGGTGTAATATAGTTGTGAAATATAGTTATAAGACTTGATTATTGATGGTGGCTTCATTACATAATCACAATCAAATCCGAGTCGTTATTTTGGATAAAGATACATTACTAAACTTGTAATGATGTTAATAATTAAAAAATGGAATGTAACACACTTGAAATAAGAAAGCTAAATTATTTAAATAACCAAAGCGTGAAAGCACGTCCGTAAAATACTATTATACAGCTACTGCTGTGGGCAGCTTTAATTAATTTGTACATTTGAAACAAACACAACAACTAAAACAAAAATGCTTTGTTTGCAACAATATATATAAAATAATGAATTTGTTAAAAATGTTAAATGTTGGAAACTTTTTCAGTGCGCAGATAGAAAATGTCGCAATTCGTGTCACGTTTAGCTACATAAACGTTTTTATGTAGAACAGAATTATGAGTTACCTTAGCTTGAACTAAAACTAGAATTAACACTAGTGCTAGAACTAGAAACATTCGGGTTTAGCCAAACGACGAATCTTTCTAGTTCTAGTTTTAGTTCAACTAAAACGCAGCAATTTTCTTGAATTTAATGCACGGTTTAACCCGAATATTTTCAGTTCTAGGTCTATTTACTATTAGTTCAAGGGATAATGGCAATGTTAATTCTAGTCTTAATTCAATTAATTCCGGCCGTGAAAGCCATCGTACTTATATTACCTTACCTTGTTCTTTGTTGTACAACACCCAAGTTAGAATATTATGCGCAAGTATTAACCTTAAGAATTGCCGTTGAAATGATACATCAAACGTTTAATAAATGCGCATTTAAATAAGAAATGTTTCGCTTTTATTATAGCGGAAAATATGTTGACTCTGACTAAATGGATCTCTCTGAATCACTTTGTTGGTAGGCTAAGAATTCTGTAAATATTGGTTTTATGATGAATGTTTGCAAATTATTATTTTTATTTGCTGTTGCAATAAAAAGATTTAGGTTAAATAGTATTTTAACCTAAAAAACGTATAGAAATAACTTAAAAAAGAAACAATATAGAATCTCATAAAAGAAATAGATGGATTCCTGTTGATATTCCCGACATCTTAGCACCTACTATAACCGGTTTTGAAAGACGTTGCAGGAAGAAGAGTGGGTGACTAGAACGATTGCGCACACGACCGTGACCTTCACAAAGGGTAGATACCAAAAAATCTACCCAACACTCATAAAAAAAAACGAACAGATTTTTGTATCCTTACACAAATATATAAACTGCAAATTTTCAGAACAACTTCTTCCTAATAACAAGATAAGCACCAAAACAACGAAAACGTATTCACAAAAACTACACTTTTCACTATTATTATAGTAAAGGTAATAATAAAGGTCTTAAGTGTCCCGGAGCAGCTGTAACCGAACTATACGGACCACTGATCGAGGTACGTCCGCCGCCGGCCTCGTGAGGAAAGGAAAAAAGAATGACAACAACGCACAGACTGTGCTGGCAACGGGCGGTATACTGCGGGAGGGAGAACTTTGGAAACAACGCGGGCTGTTTCTATAACACTTTTTCTCCTTCGAACGGTAAACAAAACTGAACTATCACCACGGTTCTATTACTTTATTTCAATTCTAGAGGAATTCTCTCGCGTGGATTGGTTCTGGTGCGTGGTGTTGCTTTACTGGCGAAGTTCCGGAATTAATCGGACGAGGACGGTGCTGGATACAAAAAGAAAGGGAGAGGGAACGAACCACATCATTTCATGACACCCAGAGTCGAGTTACTCAAGGATTTATTAATAAAAGAGGGGAAGTTCATTTCAGATATTTTTGGCTTTTTTAAGCTTTTTAAAATTTAGATATCGGTTCTAGGAAAAACGATAAAAGTGTTACTCTGAATTATACAAATTATAGACTTAAATATTTGAACGAAATGATAAAGTTCTACAAACGTAAGTCAATTCAAAGAAAAAGATAAATCTGTAGTTAAAATTATGTAGATACAGGGTATTAGGTAAATGAGTTCTCATAGCTCAAAAACGATAATTATAGAAGAATTATAGAAGACCCTGTCCTTTCGTTTATGGGAAAGCGAATATTTGTTATTTCTCCTAGAAATTTTGTTTCTTTAAAGAAAGAAAAAGTTTCACAATTGTTTCGCCACTATTAAAATGACGGAAACTATTGCACAAAAATGAATCAAGGTTAAATTTTATTTTCTGGAATCATATATGTAAATGCAACTGTATTTGGAAAGCCGAGTTGTATCTGTTAAAGAAAACTTGTTGCTTTGGCAACTGATCGGAATTGGTAGCCATTGTTTTGTATTATTATTCCTTCAAACCTTCTATTTAAAACATGTTAATGATTGCTTTATTATTTTTTTTTCTTATAGACCAGAATTTTAGGTGGGGGATAAGGAAAGGATGTGTACATTTTATGTGGGGATGATTGGGAGATAATTGATCATATGCTGAGGTGTGACGATTTAAGGAAGTACGATGGTATGGAGTGAAGACAACAACACTACCACTTGGGTACCACCTTTTTAAGATTCTGCGTCCTGATTGATAGCAAAACTTGCTTCGAACAGATGGATATTTGTCGGCTAACGACTCAAATTACTTAAACTTAAAAAGTTTTTATTAGATCAATGAAGGATAGGTTTTGCAAAAAAGCAACTGTTGATATATCTTGAAGACCCTAACTTTATGTTCTGTCAATAGATAAAAATCGGGAAATTCCAAGTTCCCAATACTTTTGTTTTGAATACAAATTGTTACTCAATGTTACCGGCGTCAAACTATGCGGAAACCTGTTCCGTTTTGCCGAAAGCAAACGAACAATGAACCGGAAACCATTACTCCAGCCTATTGTCCTTGTAATATAGGAACATTAAATTAAAAAAAAATATATATTGGTAAGTAGGAATTCTTAAACAATTCCCTAAACATTTTTATTAAAGTTAAAAGAAATCCATTTTTTTGCAGTTCAATTCGTTAAAGATAAAAGGTTTTAGTGCATATGCACTCGTTATCAATATAATTTACTGAGAAGCCGGTTTTTTTTATCGAAATCCCGAAAACCACACTAATTTGGAAAAGTTAAATATTGTATAAACATTCGTGCGAAATTTCGTAATCACACACAGAATAAATTTAATTGAATTTGCACCGAAAGATGATTTGACATCATCCATCAATTTGAGTACTTTTGAAACAGTTTGTAATTACAAAACAATCATAGAATGTCGAACGTTCACCGACATTAAAAAGAGTGAAAGCGCATTGACACCAACGACTTTATATTGTGCAACGTAGTAGTTCTCTCGTATACGCAAGAACTCCGTCACTATACCGGCGGAATGCGAATATAACCTTCCGAGGTCAACTCACGAGAAAATCAGCGTCAATTCTCAGATTCCAATATAAATAGCAACGAAAATTTCAAAATAACGATAATACAGTCGACGTTTAAATAAAATAAAATTATTTATTATGTCTAAGTAGTATTCTTCAAAATATCTTTCTTATCTCATATTATCATTAAATTTCGATTTGCGACAAATGTTATTTTGAAAACTAGATGATAATTTATAGAAAAACAATCCGTATCTCGCACGATATAAATATTATTGTGATCTTCGCATTCCAGAGATGTAACGAAGCAAAACGGTAAATAGCGAATGAGAAAATGCTCTAGAAATATAATTAAACAACGAGAACGTTGACAAATTTCATAATTCCAACATTTTCATTTCACGCAATAATACGTTTGAACAGAGTATCGTACATAAATAAAATTACTGATTTTGAACTCTGCTAAGAATGAAATTTTTTGAATTAAAACTAGAACTACTACTCTTAGTTTTAATGATAGTGCTAGTCTAAGTTCTAGTTTTAATTTTTGTTTCAAAATGACTCATTAAACAAGAATGTTTATCCACCTCTTATCTAACTAAAACGAAATAATGAATCATAAATTAACGAAAAAAGAACCATTTAGCCGAGTTCTAAATATAGATGATTGTTCTGAAAGGATTTGTTATTTTAAATTCTAATATGGGGGAAGATGTAAAAAAAATTGACCTGCCTGCGCTTAAAATTCCAATCCACCCGTATAAATAAAACACAAAATACGGTTTCGTAAACTCAACAGAAACCACTTCTTTACATAATGCACGCTTTGTGTCTGGAAAATGTGTTATTTACTAGATATACCCTGTGTTAAAATGTACGATTACATTGCCAGAGGGACTGGTTCTGGTAGCACAAATAAGGAGCTTTTACGATGGTCGAGATGTAATTTGTAATGTAAACTTTTCGTAAACACGTCAATACTTCAGAAAAAGTGCTTAAACAAGAGTTTTTTTATACCTGTACATATCATAATATTTGTATTAAAAATAACAAGCGATATGAAGTTAGAAATATATGTACGTAAACTTCGCTATACATATAACACAATACTAATGAATGAAAAATACTGACAATTAAAGTAATTTGCAGTATATTACAAGTTTTGCAGCAATTCTAAATTTATTGCTTCGTCGTCAAGATAGAATGGCCAAATTGGGACGTGAGAACGCTTTCGTTAGACGTTTGAGATTTAGGACACAAAAACAAACAATAAACCTTCTCCTCCATCAAGGATGGGTACCCTTTATAAAACACATAATGAGAATACTGCAATCCCAATTATAATACAATCTAATTATATTATTTTAAATGATATCAAAAAACATTTTATTCTAATTTTTTATCAATCCATTTAGCACAATGATGCCATATCACCATGCCTAATATGCTATTGAATAATTCAACACTCATCCTAACATATTTAATAATGGATGGTTGCCGAACAATTTGACGCAAATTACTACAGTTACCGCTAGATTAGTAGTTCTCACTACTAAAGCGTCGTGCGGAAATACCGCGTTGTTTAATGTAAATTTCATTCAAATGGAGTCATCAAAACGATCAAACTAAGATAACAAACACACAGCGTTCATACAGAAATTAAATTCCTACAAATTGAAGAGACAGGAACAGTTCAATTCAGTAAAATTCCAGGAAAATGTAACATTGTGACAACTGCGGCCAACCGAAACGATCTAACTTGTTCAGATATGCAGCGTGTGTCCTGTTTAGTTTGAGGATAGGCGATAGTTTCAATGTGGCAGCAAAGAAGAGTCGACGAACCCACACACTACTACTACATAGCAAAGCCAATTTCAAACGGTGTGTTGACGCCGATTGGTATGCTCGATCCGCACCAAGACAGATTTTCCTCTTTGAAATAAATAATTAGTTGCTATGAAACAATTTTTTGATTTCATATATCCTTGATACCGCGCAGAACTGTATTAGATCGGATTATCAGTGAATCAATAAGTAAATAAATAGTTTCAAATTATCTGACCAGTACAAACGCTTACTTAGCATCCCCACCAGTTATTCCCACTAGTAAAAGGTACCAGAGGTCAAAACGTGACTCAATCCAATTTGCTCGTTCATACAGACTATACGAACAGAGATAACTTGCTTGCCGCCTCGTCGACAACCAGTAGAGTCGATAAACGAAAAGACAAGGTAAATTCAATGTCAGCCGAGCGAGGTTTGTAGTAGTAGCCAACGGACTGGTTTACAGGAAGTTCCGGCGACCGTTCATACCGCGCCGTCGGTCGTTACCTGCTCATTGTTTTCTAGAAAAACAACTACCGACATGGAGAGAGACCAGTCGATGGGGCTCAATTCAAAACGGAAATGGTACGGTCCACTTACTTCACCGGCAACGAAGAGCTCCCTCATATCACTTCAATTAATTAAAAATTTCCAGTTATAACTACGAGATATTGTAATCCTAAAATCTGTTTGAAACAAAAAAAATAAAATGATAATAAAAAATATGTATGTTCAAACAGCCGATGTCGCATGAAGACGAGGCAGTGGAAACTTCTAAAGCTGACGATTTTGTGTTGATACATCAATCAAATCCAGCATCCTTATACAGGGTGATTTATAACATACGGAGCAGATTAAAAGAGCAAGTACTAGGGGCCAAACTGAAGATATATTCTTAATAATGTTTTGACTACAACGTAATAATCACAAAGATATAGAGCATTAAAGTTGAATTAATTGCCCAGCATTTCTTACGATATATGGTATTACACTACGTTTAAATTCAAACTGCGAATATTTCGGGGTTACTTAAGCAATGCCTGATTAGCACCAATAATAAAATCTTTGTAATATGGCAGTTACGGCTATTTAAAAATTTGTTAAATCACTCAAAAACTGGTGTTTGTTTTTTGAGAACCGCTGATACCATGTTTTTATTGCTGTCAATCCAGTTGACTTGGTTACCTAGCAACGGACATGTCATTTAATTTTAATAATCAATGTCATTTAACGTCAAAATTAGAATTTTTACTAATCAAAAAATACAATGGTAATGTACAGTAACGAAGAATACGTAGATATGCTTATTATTTATGGAGCTGCTGGAGAAAACGCTGCACACGCAAGACGTCTGTATTTAGAACGATGTCCAAATCGACAGATCCCCTCTGAAAACACTTTTCTTCGGTTAATCCAGCGGGGAAGAGAGACAGGAAATTTGCAACCTAAGAAAGGTCTTGGTGGCGGTAGACTAAACAGACATGGAGTGAATGTAGAAGAAGAAATTCTAGAAATTGTGGAAGCAGATCGATGCACGAGTACTCGTCAAATTTCTCACCAACTCGATGTATCCCAGAATTTTGTTTGGCGTACGTTGAAAAGTAACGGTTCTATCATTTTCAAAAAGTGCAAGGACTGACTCCCGCTGACTATCCTTTGCGGTTGCAATTTTGCGAGTGGCTACTAAATCGTACCAACAGAGAAGCAGATTTTGCGGACAGTATACTGGTAACGGATGAATGCTGTTTTACCAGAAATGGTGTTCTAAATATTCACAATTCCCATGTGTGGTCGGACGAAAATCCACACGTTATTCGTCAAGGCTTTTTTCAATAACGATTCAGAGTGAATCTAAGGGCGGGAATTGTGAACAATACGTTAATAGGACCTTTCGAATTATCAGGAACTCTTAATGGAACTTCTTATTTACAGTTTTTACAAGAAAATCTGCCAGTACTCCTGGAAGATATTCCGCTACTTATGCGACGTGAGATGTGGTTTATGCACGACGGTTGTCCTGCACATTTTAGTCGTAATGTACGAGATTTCCTCGATAATGCTTTTCGGCAAAAATGGATTGGTCGAGGTGGACCTATTCCATGGCCACCACGTAGTCCCGATCTTAACCCATTGGACTTTTTTTTATGGGGATTCATGAAGGATAGAGTATATGCCACCGAGGTTAATACAATCGACGAACTACGACATCGCATCACTGCCGCTACAGAGGACATACGTCCACGATTTCCACGATTATCGTTAAACTGAATTCGTCGTGCGCAGTTGTGCGTCGAAATGCAAGGACAGCACTTTGAACATATGTTATAACGAGATTATTATTATTATTACTATTATTATGTTATTTTCTTGTTTTAGAGATTTTGTAATTTTGCATTTAAAACATTATTATTATTCGTTTCATAAATTAACATCTATTATTTCTTTTCATAAATTACGTATTAAAACTAAACAATTAAATTGTCTACTTTGACAGCTCCTTCAAAAATGAGGATGGCGTTGACAATACGTATTTTAATTGTTCTTGAGTGAATATCAGCGGTTCCCAAAAGTTGACGCTAACTTATTTAAAAAATTAACTTGCGTATCTATGTAACTATTAAGATTTTAACAAAACATTATTAAGAAAATCTCTTCAGTTTGACCTCAAGTACCTACCCATTTAGTCTCCTCCGTATGTTATAAATCACCCTGTATATCAATTTTTTTTTATTTAAAACAAATTTTCTCCCGAATACGTTTGGTGTCTATATTATGCTTCAAAGTAATTTGTCTCAAGTACTAAACCTCATTGACGTCGTGCCTGAGGAAGGTAATTAAATTGCCGAAACAGCTGTCGTACCGAAAAACTTGGTTTGAATAAACTATTTAACACCGTTGATTCATATTTTGCCTTCATCTTACATACCTCAACGATGCACATAGAATCCCAACTTTCTAAATCAACCTTCAAGTTCCGGCGACCATTCATACCGAGCCATCGGTCGTTAACTCTCTCATATCAAAAACCTTTTTGAAATACAAAACAAAAAATGGCAAAATGTGGGAATCCAAACGTTATCCTGAGTATAACTGAAAACAGATGTTTCATATTTATATTAAAAAGTTGTTAAAAAATAAAAATTCACTAAATTAATAGTAATCTTACGCAATTTCTTCAAGCGCTCCTGTCGGAACGTGTTACAAAGCGGCCGATGTGTTATCGCTCATTAAAGGAGCTAGTTTTTCCTGCAGCTACTCGTAGGCACGTAACCACAGATCAGCAAAGAGATAGGCTGTGAGTACATTCCATCGTATTACTATCGCTTTTTTTTACTTTAGAGGTGAAAGGTACAAGTTATTGGTCATTATCAACACACCTTCACAATCAATATTGAAGAAAGAAATTCAGGCTCTGCTGGAAGTCGGTTGAATATAAAAAAAATTTTTAAATAAGATAATTTTTAGAAACGATTCTAAAATAATGACGTAATATTTATGGAATATCCCTTAACCAAGTGGTTTGATAAATTACAGGATACTAAAACCACTCAAATCGGATACATGTCTCTTCTACGAAATACCACCTTATTATCAACTTATAAACAACCTTTAATTACATCGTTAATAGTATACCCGCTACTATAACCATACGAAGTACTTGCTGATTAAACATTTATACCCGATCTTGTTTTTGATTTATACCACTCTAGATTACCATCGGCGATAAAATTTTTAGAAAAAAATTTGCAACTCTACGCTAACAATTAACAATCATCTTCTTCTAGGAGTTATTCTTTCGTTTATTTTTGATTTCAATTATTATCTACAAGAAGATTGTTTACTGAAACCCGCATAAACGCTGTAAAAATTCTTGACCCTCGAGGTCTACGAGAAAACGATAAGACGTCGTCGTCGTTGTGAAGAGGTGATATTGTTCTGTGACACAAAGGAACTCAGATAAAGGCCGTTGCAATTAAACAATATTATCAGCTTCTCTTGCGTTTAAAAAAATATACAATTCTCATTCGTAATAAATATTTTCGTTCTAATATCCTTTGATAAAAGTTTGTAGGTACGAATAAAATTAATGAGACCCTTCATATAATGGTCAAAAGAATGCATTTTTTGAGGGGGAGACGAAGATAGTGCATATAATACTGAAACTTACCAGCTTATGCACTTTCGCCCACTGTTATTTAATCGACTATTCCTTTGGTGAGTAATGTCGGTTGTCAGGGAAGGATAACGTTAGAAACGCGTGTAAAAAGAGGGGGCTACAAAAGTGTTCGTTTCGAAGTGAACAGCTGGCACGATATAGAAAAAGATAAGAAAGAAAACTCGGTTGACGAACGCGCAGTTAAAAACCTGCGTGCAGGTGTTTTGGGTAAAAAGATTTAATGATTTTTGGACTGGTTTTAAGATGTGCTGATATTTTTTACTTTCTCGCATATTATTTAAAGTACACAGGCTGTTATGGTATGCAAGAATTGGAAGTGATAAAACAACTCATAGTCTCTGATAATGGCACACCCGATTGAATAATTTTCTTTATTCCATAGAAATGTAATGTATCAAAGTAATCTAAATAGCTTAACTAAATAGTTAAGCTATTGAAGTGAAATTCGATTTCAGAGAACCGTTAAAACTATTAAATATGTTTCAACACTGTAAGTTAATTTCGAATCCAATACAGTTCAGGTGTTGAAATATTTAATAATAGAGAAATACCGTTAACAATTTTTGGATAATATCTCTATTAATCGGATTTCAACGTAGTTGTAATTAATTTTGAATTAAAATCACCATAAAAATGATTATTTTTCAAATTTTTAAAAAACAAATAGAAAGCTTCTTACTGCGGTTTTCTATATAACTTTTATTATCTGTTTCCGATTTAATCTTGTAATAGGAAAATATATAAATTATTAAAAGAGTTTGTCGACATATTTTATAAAATAATTTTCATTGTGTTTGATGGAACAATGGGATTGTTTAAATAATCTAAACACGTCCGCCTTGGCGCCCAACCAAATATTATTATTGTTGTTGTCGACTTCCTCTGATTATAAAATTAAAATTGTCTGTTCACACTTTCGATTATATGTTATTTAGTGATGTAACGGATATCCGCATCCGCAACTGCGGATAATCCGCATTGTTTTGAGGATATTTTAACGGAGCTCCGTTACAATAAATAATTACTAATTACCAATTAATAATTTACTAATTACTATTAATTACAATAGAAATATTATTTTCATAAAAATTTTAGTACGTAACTTTTTTCAATAACTCCGCATCCACAAAATTAGAATTAAAAAATCCGGTTCCGCATCCGCATCAGCTAAACTCACATCCGTAACATCACTAATGTTATGTCATAGATCTTCCGTTTTAAAGACCACTAAGATCATATAAGACCAGATCTTTAAAGTGCTCTACTTAGAATTAACTAAAAAATCACAGGAACTTTTGTAACCGTTAATCTCGTACACCAACTAACTATTTTTATATACTCCAAAATTATTTATAAAAAATAAATAAATTGGACAACAAGCATATACAGGGTGTCCACCTAAGTTGCCTCGGTCCATAGCCGAATTATGATTGAGTTTTTCGAAAAATGTTTCAGATAAAAGTTGAATCGAACCATATTGTACATATTGTAAAATTAGTTTCAGTAATGGCGGAATTCCGCTTCTACCGGAAATGGATATCAACTTTGCTATTTTAAATGTAACATCCTGTATATTATTGCATTTTTGGATTCTTTGGGAAATTTCAATGGTACTTTGTTAAGGATACCTTAGGTCTAACTGGTATCGTTTTTGAATTATATGACGATTTTCGAAAAAAATGGCATTTGCAGCGTCTTATAAATTTGGTAATATTGCCGAAACTGTGAAAGCTAGAAAGATTTGGTTTTCTGTTTTGGATGAACAATAAAAGAACACACGTTTGCTAATAGAAAATTATGCATTTATATTACGGGATTCTTAAGTAGGGATCTGTAATTTTCGAACTTTTTAATCATGGATAACTTATTTTTTTTAAATGGAACAATATACAAATTTTTGCATAACTGGATGTAAAATTTAATTTCCTTTCAGTTTTATACAGGTATCATGGTGTCTATCTTCAACGGTTTTGGATATATTCCCGATTTTTCAGTTTTTTACGATAGATATGTATTGCGAAGTAGGCTTAGGACTGGTAAAATGGAAGGTGGTTGACGCTTTGCAATACTATTAAAAATTGAAGTAGGCTTGGAAAACAAATTAGGTAAACTGTCATTACTGTTCCACGCATTAGAACTGTCATTAGTGTTCTACGCATTCGAACTGGTTTTCAAAGTATTATTTGTTATCATAATAATTAAGAATGTCACTTACGCGGAAAGAATTAGTCGATATGGTTTTAGTCCTCGGCGAATGTAACAAAAACGCTTTGTTAACGTCAAGAGTTTACGCACAACAATATTCAGATAGGAGGCATCCAAATAGGAGGGCATTTCTGTCCTTACTGGAAAGATTTACAAATACTGGATCCGTAAAACGTACTAAGCGCAACCGTAATAACTCCGTACTTACGGATGAAAACCAGTTGCACGTATTGTTAGCTGTGCAAGAAAATGCAGAATCTAGTGTGCGTGAAATAAGTAGGAGGACAAACATCAGTAAATCTTCGGTACACAGGATTTTAAGAAAACATAATTATCATCCGTATCGAATCCAGTTGCACCAGGAAATTACTGAAGGCGATTTCGAAAGCAGGCTGTTATTCTGTCAGTGGGTAATTGAAAGAACTAATCTTGATGCGAATTTTTTCGGACAGGTGATGTTTTCGGATGAAGCTACCTTTCACAAAAATGGGTTTGTGAATCGTCATAATTGTCATTATTAAGATACAACAAACCCCCATCGATTCCTTGCAACGCATAGCCAGTACAGTGAACGTGTGGGCAGGTATCATTGGAACGCATATCATAGGCCCTTTCTTTCATAATCAACGTTTGACGGGTAGGATTTATTTAGAATTTTTAGAAAATAGTTTGGGCGTTCTGTTGGAAAATATTCCACTAGCTATTCGTCAGTGGATGTGGTTCCAACACGATGGTGCTCCACCGCACAATACCGCCCAAGTACGTCGGTATTTGGATGTGTCCTTTCCGGACTGCTGTTAGATGGCCTCCGAGATCGCCAGATCTTACCTCTTGCGATTTCTTTTTATGGGGTTTCATTAAAAGCAAGGTTTATGAGACATCACCAACTACTCCTGACGATATGCGTCAACGTATTGTAAGAGCTTTTCAAGAAATCACACCAGAAATGCTCAGAAATGTTCAAAACTCCTTACAAAAACGATTTCTATTATGTAGTGAACAAAACGGACAACATTTTGAACATTTGATGCAATAGTGTTTCTTTATTTGTGTTTTGTTTCCAGTGGTCTTGTTGTGTTTTGTTGGCCACTTTTTAAGCATGCCAGTAATATTTCTGCCAGTCCCAAGCCTGGTAAAATGCGAGGGGAAGGTGACCGGCGCGGCGCTGCGAAATAAGTATCTATCGTTAAAAACTGAAAAATCGAGAATATCTCCAAAACCGTTGAAGATAGACACCATGATACCTGCATAAAACTGAAAGGAAATTAAATTTTACATCCAGTTATGCAAAAACTGGTATATTGTTCCATTTAAAAAAATTAAGTTATCCATGATTAAAAAGTTCGAAAATTACAGATCCCTACTTAAGAACTCCGTAATATAAATGCATAATTTTCTATTAGCAAACGTGTGCTCTTTTATTGTTAATACAAAACAGAAAACCAAATCTTTCTAGCTTTCACAGTTTCGGCAATATTGCCAAATTTATAAGACGCTGCAAATGTCATATTTTTCTAAAATCGTCATATAATTCAAAAACGATACCAGTTACACCTAAGCTATCCTTAACAAAGTACCATTAAAATTTCACGAGGAATCCAAAAATGCAATAATATACAGGATGTTCCATTTAAAATAACAAAGTTGATATCCATTTCCGGTAGAAGCGGAAGTCCGCCATTACTGAAACTAATTTTAAAATATGTACAATATGATCCAATTCAACTTTTATTTGAAACATTTTTTGAAAAACTCAATCATAATTCGGCTATGGACCGAGGCAACTTAGGTGGGACACCTGTATATATTAGGAAAACAAATGCGATTGCTCGGTCTGTTTAATTGCAAGGGCCATTCTAAACTCAAACTAAGAAACGATTTGGACAGAACGCCGTTAACAATACAAAAATAAAGTCGTAGGGTAAAACGCCAGTAATTGACCGTTTTTGTAAAAAAAATGTAAAAAATAAGGATCCAAGGAATATCTAAAAAAAACTAAATACGAAATACAGTTTTCCTTTTTAATTTTTAAAAAATATTACTATATGATGTTATATTTTATAGGTAGGGTAAGTAACTTTAAATGAATCAGATGTGTATTTGATCATATTTTGATCATTTTATGTAAAGGCAGAGGGATCTGCAAGAAAAATAATATGACTCGGTCAAACACTGACATTAAAAAATCTTTAACAGGTCAAACACTGAAGATTCGTCAAAAATCCTTCTGGGAATCGGATTATTTAAAAAATAATGGAAGCAAATAATGTCCAAGATTTTCTGCTGAGTAGCTAGAGTTAGCAGCTTCGGATTCTAATACCACAGTAACAAAAAGAATCCTTTACTTATTATTATGCAACACTTCCTTCATTGCCACGGGTTTTTAATAATATGTTAATAAGACACCTTTACTAATTCCATACTAATACTTGAGTCACTGCCTCGGCAGCCTAGCTGCTTCGGCTCTTGAGTATACGTTAACATTGTATAGAAACCTTTTAATTAGCCAACAACAAATGAATTGTATGATGAAAATAAAATACTCTCTTTCTTATTTGAAAATGTATTCTATAATTAGCGGTTACTTTTTTTTTTTAATCTATAACGAGGAAGACATTTCCTCCGTTTATGTGGGCGTTAGGTAGATAAAATAGAACAAAGTCGTTTATCACATGAAATAAAAATATGTGGATTTCATTTTGTTTTGATGCGCTCTTGGAATTTCCGGGAACGATATTATAATATAAAATTCCACTTACATAACTCATTTCTATACATATATTTTTTTCATAATATTAACAAATAAAAATCAATTGGTAAACATTTCGTAAAAGGTAATAATTAAACACTTTCATAATAATCCGATAACGTTCGATCAATATTTAATTACGACAAAATTAACGATATCTTGGATTCAAATTACTCAATTGCAAAATTTCTTAAGATAGTATTAGATTTAAAAGGTGATTCTTCTTGTTCGCTTTTGTTGAGTGGATGTAAGTGTATACGCGATGTCGTCGTCTTCGTCAGTTGGGTTAACTTGTAGTCTCTCAGTCACTTATAGAATTTCACCCGTACAATTATATTATTAATAGAGCGGTGACATTTAAGACTCAACTCTATCTTGAGATGGCAATAGCTTCGACGATTGACACGGCTTCGAATTACACAAAGGAACAGCACCGACAACAAAACCACAATACAATTTTTTTCTACTAATGCTAATTTAATTTAACTGGTAATAAAGAATTTTTTATCATTAAAATAATTTTAACTTACATGTTTTAAATTGAAAGGAAAAGGGATGCGACCCGTTACACTTTCAGTTTTATATTTGCGTTGAATTATAACAGCCTAAATGAAATTCCTGCTTCAATTATAAACAATATTTTTGTTCTATGAATCATTTAAAATTTGTTTTTATATACATATATTTTTTTGAGAATTTATTTTAACACCCTCTCAGGTAGAGGGTTTATAATTTTATACGGAACTCTTAGCTAAGGGGACCACCCGTCTTTTTTCATCCGCATATTTAGTAG
The DNA here is from genome assembly GCF_036711975.1 of Onthophagus taurus. Classification (NCBI taxonomy): domain Eukaryota; kingdom Metazoa; phylum Arthropoda; class Insecta; order Coleoptera; family Scarabaeidae; genus Onthophagus; species Onthophagus taurus. The sequence goes on from NC_091967.1 coordinate 59,946, forward strand.
GTGTGGAATATTTATTCGAATTTATGGACGTAGGACCAGAAAGGAATTCCTTTGTGTAAGAATAATCGTAACTACAGCATTTTTAATATTTAAACAAAAGTTTGTGTTTATTTTCTGGCATGAAAACGTAAAAACGTTCACTACCGTTCAAATCACGTTTTGTTATATTGGTAATACCTAAAATGATTTTTTTAACTGGTGTGAAGTTATCCATAAATCCCAGCAATAAACTTAAAACATTAATAATTCCGTAACCAATACGATTTGGGTAACCAAATTTCACACACAGGTCACTCTTACCCTCAAGAACAGCTAACCACCCCCATTTGGTAAAAAAAAAATTTTTCAACCCTCACCCCCGAAAAAGGGATGTTTTCGCCCTGATGGGCACCTTCGAATTAAACGAAATTCTACCACATAATAGAACACACTTCTAAGTATTTTTATCAATTTTCAAAACACCGTAAGCCCTAACGGTTTTCGAGAAAAAAAATCAGTATTATAAACCGCGGATGGGACTTTAGGGGTGAATTTGACCCCGTTGGGCACCTTCAAAATTGATGAAATTTTAGGATGATTTAGAGGATGCCTTTAGCGATTGAAGTCAACCATCCAAACACCGTAAGGTATAACGGTTTCCGAGAAAAAAAATGTGTTATTAGACACTATAGGTACAGAGCGCGGCGCGGACTTTGGGGGTGAATTTGACCCCGTTGGGCACCTCCAAAATTGACGAAATTTTAGGATGATTTAGAGGATGCCTTTAGCGATTGAAATCAACCATCCAAACACCGTAATGTATTACGGTTTCCGAGAAAAAAAAAGTGTTATTAGACACTATAGGTATACAGCGCGGCGCGGACTTTGGGGGTGAATTTGACCCCGTTGGGCACCTCCAAAATTGACGAAATTTTAGGATGATTTAGAGGATGCCTTTAGCGATTGAAATCAACCATCCAAACACCGTAATGTATTACGGTTTCCGAGAAAAAAAATGTGTTATTAGACACTATAGGTATACAGCGCGGCGCGGACTTTGGGGGTGAATTTGACCCCGTTGGGCACCTCCAAAATTGACGAAATTTTAGGATGATTTAGAGGATGCCTTTAGCGATTGAAATCAACCATCCAAACACCGTAATGTATTACGGTTTCCGAGAAAAAAAAAGTGTTATTAGACACTATAGGTATACAGCGCGGCGCGGACTTTGGGGGTGAATTTGACCCCGTTGGGCACCTCCAAAATTGACGAAATTTTAGGATGATTTAGAGGATGCCTTTAGCGATTGAAATCAACCATCCAAACACCGTAATGTATTACGGTTTCCGAGAAAAAAAATGTGTTATTAGACACTATAGGTATACAGCGCGGCGCGGACTTTGGGGGTGAATTTGACCCCGTTGGGCACCTCCAAAATTGACGAAATTTTAGGATGATTTAGAGGATGCCTTTAGCGATTGAAATCAACCATCCAAACACCGTAATGTATTACGGTTTCCGAGAAAAAAAATGTGTTATTAGACACTATAGGTATACAGCGCGGCGCGGACTTTGGGGGTGAATTTGACCCCGTTGGGCACCTCCAAAATTGACGAAATTTTAGGATGATTTAGAGGATGCCTTTAGCGATTGAAATCAACCATCCAAACACCGTAATGTATTACGGTTTCCGAGAAAAAAAAAGTGTTATTAGACACTATAGGTATACAGCGCGGCGCGGACTTTGGGGGTGAATTTGACCCCGTTGGGCACCTCCAAAATTGACGAAATTTTAGGATGATTTAGAGGATGCCTTTAGCGATTGAAATCAACCATCCAAACACCGTAATGTATTACGGTTTCCGAGAAAAAAAATGTGTTATTAGACACTATAGGTATACAGCGCGGCGCGGACTTTGGGGGTGAATTTGACCCCGTTGGGCACCTCCAAAATTGACGAAATTTTAGGATGATTTAGAGGATGCCTTTAGCAATTGATATCAACCATCCAAACACCGTAATGTATCACGGTTTCCGAGAAAAAAAATGTGTTATTAGACACTATAGGTATACAGCGCGGCGCGGACTTTGGGGGTGAATTTGACCCCGTTGGGCACCTCCAAAATTGATGAAATTTTAGGATGATTTAGAGGATGCCTTTAGCGATTGAAATCAACCATCCAAACACCGTAAGGTATTACGGTTTCCGAGAAAAAAAATGTGTTATTAGACACTATAGGTACAGATCGCGGCGCGGACTTTGGGGGTGAATTTGACCCCGTTGGGCACCTCCAAAATTGATGAAATTTTAGGATGATTTAGAGGATGCCTTTAGCGATTGAAATCAACCATCCAAACACCGTAATGTATTACGGTTTCCGAGAAAAAAAAAGTGTTATTAGACACTATAGGTATACAGCGCGGCGCGGCGCGGACTTTGGGGGTGAATTTGACCCCGTTGGGCACCTCCAAAATTGACGAAATTTTAGGATGATTTAGAGGATGCCTTTAGCGATTGAAATCAACCATCCAAACACCGTAAGGTATTACGGTTTCCGAGAAAAAAAATGTGTTATTAGACACTATAGGTACAGATCGCGGCGCGGACTTTGGGGGTGAATTTGACCCCGTTGGGCACCTCCAAAATTGATAAAATTTTAGGATGATTTAGAGGATGCCTTTAGCGATTGAAATCAACCATCCAAACACCGTAAGGTATTACGGTTTCCGAGAAAAAAAATGTGTTATTAGACACTATAGGTACAGATCGCGGCGCGGACTTTGGGGGTGAATTTGACCCCGTTGGGCACCTCCAAAATTGACGAAATTTTAGGATGATTTAGAGGATGCCTTTAGCGATTTAAATCGACCATCCAAACACCGTAAGGTATAACGGTTTCCGAGAAAGAAAATTTGTTATTAGACACTATAGGTACACAGCGCGGCGCGGACTTTGGGGGTGAATTTGACCCCGTTGGGCACCTCCAAAATTGATGAAATTTTAGGATGATTTAGAGGATGCCTTTAGCAATTTAAATCGACCATCCAAACACCGACCACGGCTTCAGAGAAACAATTTCGTTATTAAATTGTACACGTATGTAGAGCAGATAGTAGGTGCCTTTAGCGATTTTAATAGATTATGAAAACTGCGAAACTCTTAATATTTCATGGAAAAAATAAATTTTGTTAAGAAAGGCATTTTGTAGTTTTATGGGCTTTTAGTCGTTACTGGCAAAGGGTAAGAACTCCGCCACGTGCAGTTACAAAAGGCGCAGGTATTAAGGAAAAAATATGTCCATATTTTTTGCATTATAAGTGCATTCCGGGAAAATAGTTGCCGACTTATTCGGTGTTGTTTTAGAGCGTCATACACATTTTTTAGATTTTGCCCGAAAGGTGAGGAGTAAACTTATAATATATAAAGATTCCTCAGCTATTGCAGAGATCAGCTGTTCTAGTTATCTCTTGTTAAAACCAGTGACCAGTGAAGATGTCGACGAAATTACTGTTTTTGGGCGATAGTAATTTTTGCCGAATGCTACGTACTAGAACTAACTACAAAGTATTTGTTCTAACAGATGTGAAATTAATTCCTACTAATGGTATATATTTTAGGACGACAACCAAAACAGTCAAGCAACGGAAAATATTTCCTCGACTTAGCAGTAGGCGGTCAAACAATACTAAAACTTTTGCGGCGCGCAAAGTGTATTCCAAAAACATGTTACCCTTGGTTTTGTGGAGATATTGTTGAACGTCATATCGTTATAATGATAAGAACTAAAGATATACTCCATAAAACATCACCATCGCAACTGAAGTCCCAATATTCTCACCTCTTCCGCTTCCTTCTTTCCTTAAATCCTAAAGGAATACAAATTTGCACAATTCCTCCCTGCAAAAACTTCGAGTCTGTGAACGTAAGATATTATAACTTCTCTATCATGCTATAAATAAATACTCTCCATGCCTTTATAGGAAATCAATCATTACATTCGACGGTTTTGTGCTGAAAAGCAAATCAATTGTACCGACATTGAAGCAATTGTTAACAGAACCATGATGGAAGGGTAACAAAACGTAAAAATGTTTCTTTTCTTATGTATTTAATACAAATTTCTACACAGGGATGGCATTTACTTAAATGAACAAGGGTTGGAAACGGTCTGGAACGCGGTAGCAAGTAATTATAATCATATTCTCAATCCATTACACAATTTAATTATAAGTAAAACAGACCATTAATATAATAAATTTCTTTCTCTATCAAAAGTTTTTTTTCTATCAAAAGTCCGCCCTCCAAATCATCCTAAAATTTCATCAATTTTGGAGGTGCCCAACGGGGTCAAATTCACCTCCAAAGTCCGCGCCGCGCTGTATACCTATAGTGTCTAATAACACATTTTTTTTCTCGGAAACCGTAATACATTACGGTGTTTGGATGGTTGATTTCAATCGCTAAAGGCATCCTCTAAATCATCCTAAAATTTCGTCAATTTTGGAGGTGCCCAACGGGGTCAAATTCACCCCCAAAGTCCGCGCCGCGCTGTATACCTATAGTGTCTAATAACACATTTTTTTTCTCGGAAACCGTAATACATTACGGTGTTTGGATGGTTGATTTCAATCGCTAAAGGCATCCTCTAAATCATCCTAAAATTTCGTCAATTTTGGAGGTGCCCAACGGGGTCAAATTCACCCCCAAAGTCCGCGCCGCGCTGTATACCTATAGTGTCTAATAACACATTTTTTTTCTCGGAAACCGTAATACATTACGGTGTTTGGATGGTTGATATCAATTGCTAAAGGCATCCTCTAAATCATCCTAAAATTTCGTCAATTTTGGAGGTGCCCAACGGGGTCAAATTCACCCCCAAAGTCCGCGCCGCGCTGTATACCTATAGTGTCTAATAACACATTTTTTTTCTCGGAAACCGTAATACATTACGGTGTTTGGATGGTTGATTTCAATCGCTAAAGGCATCCTCTAAATCATCCTAAAATTTCGTCAATTTTGGAGGTGCCCAACGGGGTCAAATTCACCCCCAAAGTCCGCGCCGCGCTGTATACCTATAGTGTCTAATAACACATTTTTTTTCTCGGAAACCGTAATACATTACGGTGTTTGGATGGTTGATATCAATTGCTAAAGGCATCCTCTAAATCATCCTAAAATTTCGTCAATTTTGGAGGTGCCCAACGGGGTCAAATTCACCCCCAAAGTCCGCGCCGCGCTGTATACCTATAGTGTCTAATAACACTTTTTTTTTCTCGGAAACCGTAATACATTACGGTGTTTGGATGGTTGATTTCAATCGCTAAAGGCATCCTCTAAATCATCCTAAAATTTCGTCAATTTTGGAGGTGCCCAACGGGGTCAAATTCACCCCCAAAGTCCGCGCCGCGCTCTGTACCTATAGTGTCTAATAACACATTTTTTTTCTCGGAAACCGTTATACCTTACGGTGTTTGGATGGTTGATTTCAATCGCTAAAGGCATCCTCTAAATCATCCTAAAATTTCATCAATTTTGAAGGTGCCCAACGGGGTCAAATTCACCCCTAAAGTCCCATCCGCGGTTTATAATACTGATTTTTTTTCTCGAAAACCGTTAGGGCTTACGGTGTTTTGAAAATTGATAAAAATACTTAGAAGTGTGTTCTATTATGTGGTAGAATTTCGTTTAATTCGAAGGTGCCCATCAGGGCGAAAACATCCCTTTTTCGGGGGTGAGGGTTGAAAAATTTTTTTTTTACCAAATGGGGGTGGTTAGCTGTTCTTGAGGGTAAGAGTGACCTGTGTGTGAAATTTGGTTACCCAAATCGTATTGGTTACGGAATTATTAATGTTTTAAGTTTATTGCTGGGATTTATGGATAACTTCACACCAGTTTTTTTTACACTTCCTGTCAGATTCCATGGAATACAAATAATTTTTTAAGGAAGCAACCGTTTTCAAGGTCACGTAAAACACATAAATTTCTCAGATTTTTAGTTAAAAGAAATGCATTAGAAAATCACCACGTGAGTCAGTTTATAAAGAGTAGGTAATTTAAAATGCCTTAATCATTAAGAATTAAATTTCTTAGTCATTAAAAAAACTTTAAAATTTTATTGAGTTACTCATCGATTAGAATTGTTATTAATGCAAATGTACTAGGTATAATATACAGGTGTGTCAGCGAGACAGGTCATTAGACATTTCTGTGGTTTTGGCCAAAATAAAAAATTCAGAATTCAAACTTAAGTATTATCAATTACGTTCTCTTCGTCTAAAATATTTTCAGTTTTCTAGCACTTCTGGTTATACCGAAAGTCGCCACCTACTTTATTTTTTTAAATGGATCACCCTATATATTTTTACATATTTGGATTTGTCTGTTTTCAAGGTTTATGAATAACTTTACTTTTTGCAATTTGATTCGGCCGTTCTCGAGTTAATCGAATTTTTCTAGAAAAATCTGCTCCAGCGGACATTTGTTCAAAAAATCATAGAACACTCGATTTTTGAGATATCAATTTAGGATTCAGAACATGCTTAAACAACATGATGGAGTATGTTTTGGTGCCAAGAACGGCTGTCTAGATCGTTTGGTCACTTTACTATGACACGTTAACTTTTCGAAATTTGGAAGCACCATAACTTCATTTTTTTAAATGGCACCCCCCATATTTTATTACTTAATCGTCTTCGGCGTCTCATTTTACATCTTTTCTACTCCATTCGTCCTATGCCTAACATTAATAGTTTGAGAAATAATTAGGGTTTTTTGAAAAATGCTCACATATCATATGGATATTAACCTAGTGTGCCATGGAAAACAAATGTTTAATGACTTATTGATAAACGTCAAAGTCTAATTTAGGTTGTTTGATGCTTGTGAGTCTAAAACCAGTTAAAATGGATATTAATAACGTAAATAATGTTTATACAAATGAAGAAATCCATAATTTATTTTTTGTGCACGAAAAGTGCGACAAAGTTCTTAGCAGAACTTGCAGAATGTTTAATGAAAATTATCCGCATTTACCTCCGATGACAAAAGATAAATTTAAAAGAATAGAAGCAAATTTTTTGCATTTTGGACGAATTAATCACGTGTTAAACTGACCAAAAAATGTAGTAGATAATGCAACGGAAGAGGTGAATGCCTTGGCTTATTTCGAGCCCAGTCCCAACACCTCAATTCGAGCTGCCAAAGAAGATCTAGGAATCATACTACGAACTTTGTCGCGCTTTTTATGAATAAAAAATAAATTAAGAATTTCTTGATTTGTGTAAATATTACTTTCGTTATTGTTATCGATTTTAACTCATTTCAGTACTAATATTAAGGGACATAACAGATAATTATTAGCTCACATGCATCAAGTGACGTAAACAAGTGAGTCTTTGACAAGAACTCATTGAGAAGGCTTGTTTTTCATGGCACACTAGGCTAAATATTCATATGATATGTGTGCATTTTTCAAAAAACCCTAATTATCTCCTAAACTATTAATGTTGGGTATGGGACATATGGGATATAAAAGATGTAGAATGAGACGCCAAAGACGACTAAGTAATAAAATGTGGGGGGTGCCATTTAAAAAAATGATGTTATGGTACTTCCAAATTTTGAAAAGTTAACATGCCATAGTAAAGTGACCAAACGTTCTAGATAACCGTTCTCGGCACCAAAACATACTCCATTACGTTGTTTAAGCATATTCTGAATCCTAAATTGATATCCCAAAAATCGAGTGTTCTCTGATTTTTTGAACAAATGTCTGCTGGAGCAGATTTTTCTAGAAAAATTCGAATAACTCAAGAACGGCCGTATCAAATTGCAAAAAGTAAAGTTATTTATAAACCCTGAAAACAGACAAATCCAAATATGTAAAAATATACAGGGTGTTCCATTTAAAAAAATAAAGTAGGTGGCGACTTCCGGTATAACCGGAAGTGCAAGAAACCTGAAAATATTTTAGTCGAAGAGATCGTAATTGATAATACTTAAGTCTGAATTCTCAAATTTTTATTTTCGCCAGAACCCCAGAAACGTCTAATGACCGGTCTCGCTGAGACACCTGTATAGATTAAATAAACATTATGGATGAACAAACTAACTTGTCCGTTTATCATTGCTCGGCTTGAACATTAAATGTTAATACAAAAAAGAAAACACGCTGTATAGTCACATACAGGTGTCCCGTATCTTCCGCATCAGAGCATTATACGGCTATAGCAAATCTATTGGACGAAAACAGTTCGTTTAAACAGTTTCCGTGCGGTTATTATAAATATTTCGAAAAAATGTTATTAGAAAGGTCGCTTCAGAATAATGTATCCTACAACCGTATAATGCTTTGATGCGGAAGATACGGGACATCCTGTATAGGGAATGGCGTTCCTAAACTTTAGGGGGTGATTCTTTAGCAAATTTTAAGGGTACCTTCTTATATGAACTACGATCAACTTCGATTCCCCTTGAGAGCTACGCCCCTCAAAAATGGCGGAAAATTTTGGGAGTACAAATAAGCTAGAAATGCTAAACTTATTCCCCAAATTTCATTTTTCTGGTGTTTATAGTTCTCGAGAAAGAAAATTAAATCAAAATTTGTTGTATACTTTTAAAGACTTTGCAAAAATATTCAAGATTTCCAAAAATTCTTGTACATACCCCATTTAAAAGTTTTACAATAAAAATATTAACAATAGGACAAAAAAGCAGGTACATTCCAAAATAACAAAAGAAAATAGACTAGTGGAAAGGTTTCCTTACCAAAGTTGACCATAAAATTATACACACAAAGGAAAATATGAAGACTTAAAAAAAAAACCTGCACTAAAAATAACTTCTGGTTGATGCTAATTCACATTTCCATCACGAATCTCGATTGATAGAGCTTAGGAAGTGAAAAACCTGATTGAACTATCAAGTAACTAAAATACCAAAATAACATCGTGTCGATTTCAACAGAACGCAAAAAGTTAGGTTACTTTGGCTCTTGTAAGGCACGGTTATAAATCATGTGAAATGGTGAAAATACGAAAAATCTGATACCTTGCAAATTATATAAAGATAAAATTAATAGAATAAAATTGTGCGGGACTCCGAAACCACCCTAACTATTACCCTAAAGCCAGCTGCCGGTTTTTGGGGTCGTTCAAACTGTACAGTAACCCCCTATTTCAACACATGTCATCAGGGCGTATCTTCTTGCAAACAAAAATTACTTCATTTGAGCTTAAAAATATATAATCCAACTTTCGAGAATTATTTATTGTAAAACACGATTCTTAAAAATTTCAAATAAAGCTTAATTTTTAAGATTCTAGCTCAAAATCAATGGATTGCTTTAAAATCATTTTTTCCGATGTAATTTGAAATACAAAGTGCTTCTTAAATCAACTATTTAATGTTTGAACATTTTTTTCATAAAAATTTTATAATTTTTACAACAAAGAAATAAATAGTTATCTATAAAAAACGAAAAAGAAGAGCATCTATACGTAAAACAAATGTGGTTTTTAGATCACTTTAATCGCATCAATTAATCTCATAACGTAAAGAAAACTACGTTGTTTTAACGATTCAAACGAAATTATTTAAAAAAATTAATCTAAATCAACAAAAAAGCCGGTATTCCTACTTTTCGTATGGAAATTTTCACAGATATTACCACTCAGAGAAATGTAAAAATGCCGTGGTTAACTACCATGAAACGCGATCGACGGATTATAATTCAAGAATTAATTGATTTACTTACTTAAACCACTAAAATCCTTTAAAAACTACACACAAACGTAACTTACACAAAGACGTAGTTCTATTCGATGCAACTTTGTGTTGGACTAAAACCGCGCAAGTTCAGTATGAAGATGGCGGATGGTGGGGGCGGCTGCAAAATCACTAATCACCATTGGTTCGTTTGATCGGTGACGCTTCGGTAATGCCAACCTTTAAAAATACTTACCAGTTTTGGGTGTGGTAAATTTTTGTGATAATAATTAATGCTATTGAATAGTTATTTATTTGTTTAAGTAAGTAATATTAGTTTTAAGTTGTTATAATAAATAAAATTGTTATTTAGAAAATAATTTAATTTTAACCACGATGTATATTGAGTTGCCTATCTTTCATTCATAATTAATTCTTAGAGATTGGCACTCGGCATAATAAAAACATAATTTAAAGAAAAAATAAATTGTTTTACTTTCTATTGTGCGCTATAAATTTCTCATGTTTAAATATAAATAATTTCAAATTGGCATAGGCAACACAAACTGTATAAATATTTTTGTCTCGACTGCCCCATCTATCAAGGGAAAACTCGAATTTCAACGACAGAATTAAATTCAAATTTAAAAAATAATTCAATGAGATTTTTTAAAAAGGAAATGTCGTTTAAGATTAAACTCCGTTCGACACCGTTTTTTATCATTAAATAACATTAAACAATTTATTCTATTTATTCTATTCAATCTATTTTAATCCATATTAATCTATTTAAATCATATTTTCAATTTAAAAGTAGACGCAGTATCTTCGTACCCGTTATTTACAGTATTTTTTTCAAGCGTTATCCATAAGTAACCTTAAAAAGGTATTTCTTTCCAGATTAAAGGTGAGTTATTTTTGACTTAACATTTTGGCAATCGTATCAAAAACCAATTATAAAAGATTAATTATGAAAATGTATAAATAAAAATACCTTGCGGAGGTCTCTCAGTTATTTAAGCATATTTATAACGAAATTAAAATCGTGTTTTAAAGCGTTTGCAAAAATTTCTTGTTTTCATATTAGTCGATAATTGAAGGTGCAAAGGGAATTGAAAAGACACCAAACAATTTCTTAAATGAAATTTTTTTTTAGTCGATACATTCGTTTTCGTGGATTATTAAGAAAATAAAAATAAAGTTCAAGGGCAAACGAAAAAACAAGATATAAAAAGAAATTTCAACAACAGCATTTTCTTCAGTATTTTTTCACTACACAGTGGGTGGTGAAATAATTCCGGTGAGTGATTAACATTTCTAAAGATTCCTTTATGTTATCAAAACTAACTTCAAAACTTAAATGGTTTCAGTTTAAAGTTTTGAACTATTTTCCGCTTTTTATTCTAACGATTTTCTACTATATTAATTTAGTTTTGTTTGCATCGGTTGAGTTATGGAAAATTTTCATTTTGGTAATAACTTTTCACTTTTCTTTTTAAAATAAAGTCAAAATTATTTAATTGTCATTTTTAACGTCAAATTTGACGCTTCTTTTTGTTCAATTAATGTTTTCTTGTTTTTTCCAGATTATCTCTTCGTAGAAATGAGTGAACAAGAAGAAAGTCCAATTAAAATTGATATAGAAGAAGAAAACTTGCCATATAACCAAAAGAATCTACCGGAAAACTTAAAAAAATGGTTTAAAACAAACATACTATTATTATCGACCGTTTTAGCTGTCATTTTTGGAGTTATTTTGGGTAAATATCTTTAATTAAAAAAATTATCTATTAATAAATTAAAAAAATTTCTTTCAGGTTTTTTATTAAAACGATTAAATTTATCATCCGATTCGATAATTTTAATTCAATATCCGGGTGAAATCTTCATGCGATTATTAAAATTAATTATCTTACCGTTAATTATATCCAGTTTAATAGCCGGAAGTGCGAGTTTAAACGCTCGCTTAAATGGAAAAATCGCTGTAAGGACTTTGTTGTATTTTCTCGTTACTTCCGGTTTTAACGCCGTGCTTGGAGTCCTTTTAGCCGTTTCGATTCATCCCGGCAATCCTGGTTTAAAGGATACGCTCGGAAATGAAATTCCGAAAAAGGGACTAAATCGTAAGGGAACTTCGATTTTAGATGCTTTATTAGATTTAGGGAGGTAAAACCAGATTTTTATTAAAATATTTTTTGAAGGTATAATTATTTTCTTTCAGAAATATAATTACTGAGAATATTTTTCAAGCAACATTCCAACAAGTAAGATCATTTTAATTTGTCAATGACATGAGCAAACTGCTTCAACCCTAGAATGCATAGTATAAACTAGGTCTTAATTTTTGCCAATTTTACGTGGCTAAGACGCATTTTAAAAGTTAAAAAAATACGAGTTTCATAATGACTTGTACAAATGTCGGTATTTTATGAGTTAAGTATTCTAGGGTTAGAAGTTTAAGGGGTTAAAGACAGTCATTCTATTATAAAAAACACGAAATTTAATTTGTCAGTTTTTAGGCTCATACAACCTATACAAACACAACTCAACTTCGTTATGACCCAAAAAATGACTCATTTAACTCAATTCAAATAATAACAAGAACAATCAGTTATAGGTAATAATGTGGAATATTAAAACAAGCTGCAAAGTTACTGTTATACGTTGCAGATCTGGAACTAATACAATGGGAATCGTGTTTTTCTGTTTAATTTTCGGCACGATTCTTGGTACTTTAGGAGCAAAAAGTAAAATTTTAATACATTTTTTCACAACGATTTTCGACGTCGTCATGAAAATGGTGAATTTGGTCATGTTTTTTACTCCATTGGGAATTTGTAGCGTTATAGCCGGTAAAATTCTGTCCGTACACGATTTAGGGCTGGTTTTAACAAATTTAACATGGTTTATTATAACCGTTGTCGTTGGAGTTTTTTTCTATCAATTAATTGTGATTCAATCTATTTATTTCCTGGTGATACGAAAAAATCCTTTCAAATTTTATTTGGGATTGTTTCAAGGGATGATCACATCATTTGCAACCGCTTCAACAGCTGCTGCTTTACCCGTTACCTTTAAATTAATGGAAAACAACTTAAAAATTGATCCGAGAGTTACAAGATTTGTTCTACCAATTGGGTGTAATATAAACATGGATGGAACTGCGTTATTTATTGCTATAGCCAGTGTTTTTATTGCCCAAATGAATGGGATTCAATTGAGTGTTGGAGAATTAATTACTGTTTGGTAACAAGAAAATTAATTTAATTTCAATGTACTCATGATTATGTCTGTAGCTTTACATCAACAGCAGCTTCCTTTTCCTCGGCTTCGGTACCAAGCGCGGCTTTAGTACTTCTTTTAATGGTGTTATCATCAATTGATACTCCAAATGAGGATGTATCATTACTTTTTGCTGTAGATTGGATTGTGTATGCAAATTCAAGCTCTAAAAATATTGTAGGTAATTAAAAACATCCTTTTTAGGGATCGATTTAGAACCACCAATAATATGTTAGGGGATTGTTATACAGCTGCAATAGTCGAGCATTTATCGAAAGATGAGTTAAAATCATCTAAAACTACTTATCAAGTAAATAGGTACTTATATTAATAATTAGGTTATGTTAATGATAATTTTTTAGGATGAGTACGTCGATGAAGCAAGCTTGAAAATATTAAAAAATGATTTATAGAGAATTATTTGAATAAAATATAATAAATAAATAATTGTAATAAATTTATTTTTAAATTTCCCCCCATTTCTGAAAATAACGAAATTCCCTAGGTCAACGTCAAAATCATTCTAAACAAAAAATAAGGTTATGTTTCTATTTGTCATTAAAACAACACAATGAATAAGAAAATCTCTTTTGGATTTAACAAAACGATAAAAAAACCAACCGTTTTCGAATCGATACCAACCCCAAAAAGCGATATACAATTAATAGACTGTTTAGAAGGTCAATCAATTAAAGTTATTGGGTAAGTAAAAAACCTAACCTAATAACGCGTATTAACAATTAAATTTATTTTTTAGTGAAAAAGAAGAAATTGTGACTCCCTTAATAATTCCGCTTAAAGAGGATTCAAAAAACCTTTTAGATCGCATTAAAAAAGCAGCAAACAAAAAGCATGAAGAAAATATTTTAATAAAACCAGATTCGGAATTAACCTTGGATGAGTTAGCCGCAAAACAGCTTATTGTTGAAGCGAGGACAAATGTGGCTCAAAAAGAAACTAAAATAGCTTCAGTTCCAATAAGTGCAGATAATTTACCTTTAAATGGAGAAAAAGAATCTACATTGGAAGATTACGAAAGTGTTCCAATCGAAGATTTTGGCTTGGCTATGTTAAGGGGAATGGGTTGGAAAGATGGAATGACTGTCGGGAAGAATGTAACTCAGTAAGATATAAAAAAAAACAATTTTGTTTTACATTAATAATTTTATTTTTTACAGAAATCTTAAATTACAAGAACCTGAATTACGGCCCAAAGGGTTAGGATTAGGTGCTACCAAGATAGTCCAAGAGAATAAACCAAAAATAGGTGTTGATAATCATGGAAATGAATTAAAAATAGTTAAGGGAGCCTTTTTAAAGATTATAGCAGGTGCTTTTAAGGGAAAATATGGTGAAGTTTTAGGTCTAGACCAAGAAACATCGAGAGTAATCGTTAAATTAACTATTTCAAAAGAAACTATATCATTAAATGAATTTTTAGTCGTCCCAGTTACAAAACAAGAATATGAAAAGTATTCAAAAATTTTAAGTAATTATGAAACTTCTTAATTGTGCTAAATTAAAAATAATGTTTTTTTGATACTTAGATTTAGATCAATACGAAGAGTACAAGTCAAAAAATGATAATAATCCAATTATATACAAAAAAGACTCCTCATCCAGAAGATCGAGTCGTTCTAGTTCAGAATCGTCGGATTATAAACGAAAACATTCTAGTAACAAGAAAAAGGACCATAAAAGAAGATCGAGAAGCCGTTCACCTTTGAAACGCTCAAAATCAAGACATAAAAATGATAATTCAGAATCTAGTGATTCTGAAAGAAGGAAGAGGCATAAAAAGAAAACGAAAAAATCTAAAAAGAAACATTATAAACGATAATTTACAAAATTAGAATTAATAAAAAGAATATTCAAGTTTTCTTTTGGGTTATTTTAATTTTTCTCTATTTTAAATGACTCAATCGCATTTTCGAATTCAAATTCGCTGCCAACCCAATAAATAAAAAATTAGAACTATTTTAAACCAATTTACATAATATTTTAGTTTCAAACAACCGCGTTAATAACTACACAATATCTACCAAAGTTTTTCGAAATGTACCATTTTATCGAAATTTAAATGAAGATTATTTTTTGAAATCTTAACAATAACCTAAAAATTTGACGTTTCATCATCCCACTTACTCGTTTTTCATACCAAGATATAAGAATGATTAAATTCAATCATAAAACGAAAAATTAACCATAAAGAATAGTTAAATTACCGGACGATTAACGAAATATTGAAGAAAAAATGACCCTGTCTATTTACCATGAAAAGCAAGTTAGAGAATTATGCGCTTTGCACGCTTTAAACAATTTATTTCAATCTCGAGAGTTTACAAAAGAAGAACTTGACCAAATTTGTTATTCCTTATCTCCCGATGTTTGGATAAATCCACACAAATCTGTATTGGGTTTAGGTAATTATGATATAAATGTTTTGATGAAAGCTTTACAATCTAGAGGTTACGAAGCCATTTGGTTTGATAAAAGAAAGTAAGTGTAGACAAAGTGTAAATGAAAAGAAAAGAAAAATATTATTTTTAGAGAACCTACCTGCTTAAAATTGGAAAATATTTTTGGGTTTATATTGAATGTTCCCAGCGATTATAAGTTGAGTTTTATAACATTACCGTTAAAAAGAAGACATTGGGTGACATGTCGAAGGATAAACGTAAATTTTTACAACTTAGATTCAAAGTTGGAAACACCTGAAGTTATCGGAAACAATGAAAATGTCATGGAATATTTACAGGATGAATTAGAACACAAAGATAAACAATTGTTTTTGGTTGTTACTGAAGAAATAGCAAGAAACCAATTGTGGTTAAACGAGGACTTTAATTTTTTATATGATAATCGCCAATCGGAAGTGGTTTTACTTGGTGATATTAAAGATATTATCAGTGAAGAGGTTAATGTTACAATTAATCCTTTGTGTGATAGTTTAAACTGATAATGGGATTTTTTTTCAGTGTTTTGTGTCTGTGATCGTGAATTTTAATGTTTTATGTGAATTTTGAAGTGTTTTTATTAAAAAAATAAATATCATCAATTGAGGTTAGAATTTTTTTATATTACAAAATTTATTGATAATAGAAAACCCTAGAACACACTAGTGAATAAGAAATTTTAATTTGTTAAGTTGGTAACAGATTTAAATTTAAAAGAAGGAATCTCACCTATAAATTTGCACTTGTTTTGAAATATTAAAATTAATCAGCAAAAAGGTTAATAAAAAGTGCTGATTTTAAAATTTACCATTTAATTTATATACTATCACTAATCGAAAGTCTAAACGGCACGTGCATCCGCTGTCAAGGTTGCATTTTATCTTTCCCAATTTTGTTTTTTCTTTTTCCATTAATCTTATCGAACACTACTTAAATTTAAAATAAAAATAAACAAATTGTCTTAATAAATGCAAACTTTCTTTTAACCATTTATACAATTTACTTTGTTTTTCTAATTTTTGCTTAATACCTAAAAATCCATTTTGGTATTTTAATATTTTCAAAGTTGGCACGGCAAGTATAACATAACCTAATTCACGGTGTGATCAAAAGTGTCGTATGTGTCTCCTGTGCTATTTACGCGTTAAGAACGTCTGGAAAATCATAAAAAAAAAACCGTCGCGTGCGGATTAATCTTGTTAGATAAGCGCCCGATTAACAATTTAAATGTGAAATTAATTGTAGCAAGGTTTCGGGGGCTGCAGGAAAATCTTGATACATTCTTATTATTTTTCTTCGTTTTAAAAATGATGATGTCCACAATGTTCGACTTGGAACTTCACGAGGAGGTCGAAGTCGACGATTCTGACGACGATGTTATTGAAGTTGAAGAGGTAAAAAAAGCAAATTATAGGATTTTATTCATAAAAAAATTTCAAGGCTAAAACGTCAAAAGTAAAAGTTCCAAAATAAACTTTTTTTTTGAACAAAATCCATAGATTTTATAAAGAAAACACTATTGTAATATTTAATTTTCTTAAATGTGTTACAGGGTGGTTATGATCAACACCCAAACATCAATAGAATCGATGAGTAAGTCAAAATGTGATTATAACCTCAAAATTTAGAACAAAAACTTTCTTTCTTTAATCATTTTAGATCTGAAGATATTGAAACGTTGCAAATAACTGAACAAAATGTAAATCCAGGTCAAGAAAAATTAGGTCCTCATGATTTTGAACTAAGAAATGTCCTTGGAAAAGGAGGTTATGGTAAAGTTTTTCAGGTTAGAAAAGTTACGGGTATGGATAAAGGTACGATTTTCGCTATGAAAGTCCTTAAGAAAGCGACGATAGTTCGAAATCAGAAAGATACCGCTCATACGAAGGCTGAAAGAAACATTTTAGAGGAAGTTAAACATCCGTTTATCGTAGATTTAAAATATGCCTTTCAAACGGGAGGGAAATTATATTTAATATTGGAATATTTAAGTGGGGGAGAATTGTTTATGCACTTAGAACGAGAAGGAATTTTCTTAGAAGAAAGTGCTTGGTAATTTTTAGAGTCTTAATTAACTTAAAAATAAAATTATCACTTTTTAAATTTATTATATTTTTTTTATAGTTTCTACTTATCTGAAATAATATTGGCTATAGAACATTTGCACTCGCAAGGAATTATTTATAGAGACTTAAAACCTGAAAATATTCTATTAGACGCTCAAGGTCATGTAAAATTAACTGATTTTGGATTGTGTAAGGAACATATCAAGGAAGGAATCGTTACACACACATTTTGTGGTACAATAGAATATATGTAAGAAAAGAAAAAATTTTTTTTAAAAGGAATAGGTTAAAAAAATTTTTTTAGGGCTCCTGAAATTTTAACACGAACGGGACATGGGAAAGAAGTTGATTGGTGGTCTTTAGGCGCTTTAATGTTTGATATGCTAACAGGAGCGGTAAAATAGAATTAAAAGAACTTGTTTTTCAAGTTATATTGATTTCAATTTTTAGCCACCTTTTACGGCTGATAGTCGCAAAAAGACGATAGAAAAAATATTAAAAGGAAAATTAAATTTACCTCCATATTTAACAAGTGATGCAAAGGATTTAGTTAGGAAATTATTAAAACGGCAAGTTTCAATGAGGTTAGGTTCGCCTCCTGGAGATGCGCATGATGTTAAAACGCATCCTTTTTTTAAACACATCAGTTGGGATGATGTTTTAAAACGAAAATTAGAACCGCCGTTTAAACCAAATGTTGTAAGTTTTTGTTATGTTTCAAAATGAAAAGATTAATGTCAAAATATTTTAAACAAATATTTTAATTTTTATAACTAACTTCATGTTTGTTTATTTTTTCATATTGACATAAGCTGTCATTTTTTATAATTTATTTTTTAACTAATTTCAATTTTTCCCCCATTTTTACAGAGTAGTGAAGATGATGTCTCTCAATTCGATACCAAATTTACAAAACAAACTCCAGTAGATTCACCTGATGAATCAACTTTAAGTGAAAGTGCAAATATGATTTTTAAGGTAAATATTTAAACTTTACAAACGCAAAATCCTGCAAAAAAATATATTTTAGGGGTTTACCTATGTAGCGCCATCAATTTTTGAAGAATTTTATCGAAGGCCATCGAAATCTTCCCGATCTCCGAGGAAGATGTTAGGGACACCTTTACGACATTTTGGGTTAAATTTGCCCGGAAATAGTACTGCGGGTCCTAGTGATAGTCATTTACATGCTCAAATGGGTCATTTACATCAGTACCCACCCGGACATCATTCTCAAATGGGACACAATTCGCAATTGGCACATAGTTCTTACAGGTATAACGTGCAAAATCATCCGTTAAGTAATTATACGGAAGAAATGGAAATTAGTAGTTCGGGCCTACCTCATTAAATTAAAACTTAAAAAAATTTTTTAAAACAAATATTAAGAGTTTATATATTTAAAATATGAAAATTAGCGCAATTTTTTATGTTTACTTTCCGTCGCCATCATGTTTTTTGTTTTTAAGGTTATGTTAGGTTTACAAATTTAAGTTTAAATCATGGGTTACTATTTTTTATTTTATTTTCTTTTGTTGGTTTTTAAGTGTTACCATGGTGTTTTGATAAGTTTTCAAAATGTAAATGTAAATAAGCTCTAAATTTATAAAAGAAAGTTAATTATTAATTTTATTTAATAAAAAAATATTCAGTTTTTATTTAAAATCTAACCTCGCTCTAAATATGAAACAATGAGAGTAAAACATATGAATATTCAGATTTGAGTTGTTTTCAATGGTTAAGAGGTGCTAAAGTCGTTGAAAAATCAGGAATTCTAGTTACTAAATAAGAAAAATGCTTGTAAAACCTTGTAAATAGTGAGTAATTACTAAAAAAGAGGAAAAGATACAAAAACTGAACCCCTTATGTACACAATAAGGCAACTAAATGTGTTCAAATGTGTATAATATATATTTAAATGAGTAAATAAATAAACTTATTTAATGGAAGTGAAGAGAAAAAATTAAATAATAAAGTACACCAATATGATGATATTTTATAAATAATTAAAAACTTGAATAAGAATTAAAAAAAAAGTATGTTAACAAATTTAGAATAATTATCTTTTTTCTCGTCAATGAGGTTGTTTTTAGCACAAATACTTTTTTATTTAAATAAAATGATTAACCATTAAAATTTTAAAAGAAACGATTTCATATTACTCCAAATTTAAGTTGGTATTAAAATAACCGCTTCTAATATAATTTAATTACTATATTAACTTTTTGTGTATTTTTTTCAATTTGTTTGTCATAATAAATAATTACTATACATAATTATAAGATGAGATTAATTATTCCTCAAACTCACCAAAAATACTAAATTTAACATTTAATTCTATTCTGTAAAAATCGCCGAAAGATGTCACTGTCAATTTTTCACCTTATCGACAATAACCTTAAAATTGCTGAAAAGATTAACTCAAAAAGATGAAATTCGAAACGATTCTATACTCATTTTAAGTTAAATAACGCTTTAAGTTGCTAAATATATTTTAAATGATCCCATTTTAAATTAAAAATGTCTTTACTAACAGTTCAATTGAGGTTATGTAAATCTATAAAAAATGCAATAATATTAAAGGTAATAAGAATTTATTATTTAAATCATTACTTAATTCAATAATTAACGTTTTTTCTTATACTAGAAACATATAAGATTCACAACTAGTCAAGTATTGAGAGAAAAATCAGCTTCAAATTTAACTCATTTTGAGGTTATCAATGATCAAAACGAATTAACCAAGAATTTTCCATTAAAACCGACTGTAATACCATCATGGAAACCCACCCCGTCGACTGATAAATCAAATTTGATTCAGCATTATTTAAAATTATCAAAAATTCGGTTAACAGGTATTTTTTTCATATCACATTTTCTTATAATATTTAGTGTTATTTTAAAGGTTTAGTTGTCATAACATCAATGGCGGGTTATGCTATGGCCCCCGCTCCATTTGAATGGCCAACATTCACTCTTTTAGTTCTTGGAACAGGACTTTTGTCAGGTGCTGCAAATGCCGTTAATCAATATCATGAGGTTCCATTTGATGCTCAAATGTCCAGAACAAAACATCGAGTATTAGTTTGTGGAAAATTAACGTAGAACAATTAACATATTGAATTAGAACAAATGGTAATTGTTTTTTAATTTTAGCCCGTTGCATTCGATGAGTTTTGCTTCAATATCAAGTATTTTAGGGTTATCATTACTTTATTATGGTGTAAATCCATTAACTGCGTATTTAGGACTTTGTAATTTAGTACTTTATACATCAATTTATACTCCTATGAAGAGAATAAGTATTTTAAATACTTGGGTTGGATCAATTGGTAAACATAGCCTCACTTTTTTAATTAATTATTATTTTTGGTTATTTTAATTGAATTAAATTATTTGTTTTAGTCGGTGCTATTCCTCCTTTAATGGGTTGGGCTGCTTGTTCTAATTATTTAGGACCTGGTGCTTGGTTAATGGCAGCCTTATTATATTCCTGGCAATTTCCTCACTTTAACGCATTATCATGGAATTTACGACCAGATTATTCCCGAGCTGGGTACAGGATGATGGCTGTTACAGACCCTGGTTTATGTAGGAGAGTTGCTTTAAGACATACAGTGGCAATTTTCGGCTTATCCGCGTTAGCACCACTTCTTGATACAACAAATTATTGGTTCTTATTAGAAAGTGCTCCGTTAAACTTATATTTTATTTATTTAGGTGGGTTAATTTCTTAGAGGTTATGTTTTTATTTGTTTTTTTATTTTAGCTCATAACTTTTACAAAGATTCATCAGGACAGAGTTCTAGAAAACTTTTTAGGTTTTCTTTGATACATTTACCTATTTTGATGGGGTTATTTCTGTTGAACAAAAAGAAATGGTTCGTTTTTGATGAAGATGAAGAAAAGGATGTAAATAAAAGTGAAAATAAATTGTAAAAACTAGATCCATTTTAATTATTTTATTTTTAAAAAGAATTATTTTAAATTAAGTTTATCTTTGTTTTCATTTCCATTTATTTTAACCTTATGTTTAATGCCCATCTTTTTTAAGTCCTCAATTTTCTTTTTAATATTCTTAACTCTTTTATTTATATTTTTTTCACCTTTTCCGTATGCATTTAATTGTTTAATTTCCTTTGCACGTTTAACTTTCCCAGAATAACTTTTTGTGTTCCACGCTTGTCCCTTAAAAATACGCTTCACCTTTTCCCCATTAGCAATCACTTTCGCAATCAATCTCCGTTTAAACATCAAATAATTATTCATCGTCTCCGCAGCAATTTTTGCGACTTCTTCATGTTTAAACTCAATAAAACCATAACCTTTACTTCTTCCAGTTTTTGGAGACCTCGCAACTCTTGACCTCGTCACTTTTCCGAATTGATTGAAATAAGATTTTAATTCGGCTTCATAAAAACCGTGTGGAAGGTGTCCAACGTATATTATACCTTTGTTTTCCATTTTTTAAAATGTGTTTGGAGAATTATTACAACAAAAACGTGAAACTGAAATGTGAGGTTATTTCTTAAATGCGTCGTAAATATAAAAGAATTAATACCAACTGAAAGACTTCAAAAAAACTTGTTCGTGATTGGTGAATACGAAATAGAATATTTATTGCAATAAATATTAATAAATAAAATATTATTTTATTTAAAACATTTACTAAACATATTTTTTGATGATATTTCGTGGTGTAAACCTAACTTTTGCATTTACTCCTTTTAGTTTGGCAAGATATGTTAGAGTAGAAATCGATATTTGTGGTTAATCCTGATTTTTCATAGATGGCGCGACATTTTATTTTTATATTTAAATCATAAAAATTTATTAACAAAATTAATTGAATATGTCAAATTATTTAATGAAATATTGAAATTGATAAACATCGACTAAAGTTTTGTTTTAAAGTTTTGTCAATTTAATAATAGATGGCAATGAATGATTTTTTGATTGAAATTGTATTCAAACTTGCCTCAAAACATTTTTTAAATCTTTCATTATGTTTGGATGCCCTTAAAATGAAGCTGATAATTTCTTTTTTAAATTAAATCCACTTTTCTACTTACATTTCTGAACGTTTGTTGGACGATGGAAAATAAAGAACTTCTGGTAGGGATTAGTAGAATTACCAACTGGAAAGACATGTGATACGATTACCACGCCTTTTAACCAATAGGAAGCGGCTTTAGTTAGGGATTTGAAGGTTGAAATATGGGGATAACTCCGCCCATTTTTACCCCTCTCCAACAAACAAATTATCCCTTCTCAGATAAAATCATAAAGTAATAAATTATAATGAAATCATTATTATCATTAGGCTAAATAACTTATAAAAATAAAAACAAAAAAATTGGGTTATGAAGTCAGTTTGAACAAAATTACGCTTCCTAAAATGTTAAAACACCGTGGCATTATCGCTATATTTCTTCTCACTCTACTCCTTTTTGTATATGAGACACCGAAATCTAGAAACGTTCAAAAAGGCTTAAAAGAAAAATGTTGGCTTCCCTGACAACCGTGTGCGACGAAACCGTCCAATTGGGGACTTGGGTCTGCTTGAGGGGTGGGGTGGGTTGATAACCAACCAATCAGAATGGAGAAATTATCTTTTTTAGGGGTGTGGTAGGCGTGTTCGTGTCCACCCTAAAAACTCCAACGGTGGCGTGTCAATCTCATGGCACACCGCGTTTTGAAAGGTCATGTTGAATATTATACGTGTCAAAAAAATTAGCGACTAAAAAAAGATTTTAACTAGAGACAAATTATTCCAATAAAAATAAAAAAAAAGTTTTTGGTGGAAATAAATTTTGAGTTTGTAATTAATTTAATCAAGCTGGCGTTAAAACAAGAGCTCCAAGAGCTCGATTGGTGCGAAAACGAGGAGTTTTCGGAAGATTCCGCATCCGCGTATAATAAAATGGTAGAGACGTCTTTGGAATCGCGATCGGGTAGTGACGTTTTTGGGGGTCGTCATCATCTGCATCACCATCTTCAAGGAGGTGGTGTTTTAATGGGGAATATGTTTCCAGTGTATAATAATAAAAATCGCGGGGGCTCAGGTGGTCAAAGTCAAAGTAGTCATAATAATAATAGTAGTAGTGGATCGCTTTTTACTATTGATAGTATTTTGGCACCGAGACCCAAACCAACCGTCGCTTCTTCACTACAAAATAATAACGACAATAGTCGCTCCGCAACACATCACACCACAGCACAACAAATTTTACAGCATCCGACGCTTCATTTAAGTCATTTGGCGGCTGCTGCCGCCGGAGGATTTGGACCTGGTTCTGCAGACTTTCTAGGTTAGTAAAAAAATAGTTTACTGGCAGTTTAGTATCAAGTAAAATGTCAAAAAATTATGCTTCAATGATTATGGACATCAAAATTGATAGTTAATTGTCAAAAAGTTATTGTTAATATGAAATTTTGAAATTATATGTGAGTCATATTGTTAAAATGTCAGTTAAGTAAATAAAATGTCAAATTGATAACATTTTTAGGTTAACAACAATATTAAAAAAAAAAGTAATTTTATAAGGATTAAATCCTTAACATTAGATTTGATTTTGCTTGGTATGCTTTTTGACGTTTAAGTGTCAAGTATGTACAGGTGTCCCGTTAAGAGTACGGAGCGGCAGTATCTCGACAACGGTAAGGACTAGAAGTTTGGGAAAAAATCCTTATAGGTTAAGTGGGCAAGAGAAATAGCTGGAAATTATTTTGATGTTCGTAATTCGACCGCTAACTGCCATGGAAAAACATAAAATTCCCGATAATAATAATAGGAAAAAGTAAAAACTTTTTGTGAGAAATATTAAAAATATTTAATTTATTTCAAAAAGTAAACATGTTTCGAAACAAATGTTTCATCTTCAGTGCTTGAAATAATTACAAAATGATGGAAAAATTTAAAATATGTTGGAAATAGGAATGATCCTTTAAATTTCTTGGAAATTAATTTATCTAATAATTAAGTTAATTAATCTAGATCATTTTGTAATTATTTCAAGTTTTCAAACATTTGTTTCGAAACATGTTTACTTTTTGAAATAAATTAAGTATTTTTAATATTTCTCACAAAAAGTTTTTACTTTTTTCCTATTTTTATTATTTAATTTTTGAAAAATATGGAGAATTTCATCCCTTTTATAAAATTCCCGCTATCTCAGAAAGTTAGACGATGAGCTATAACTTAAATAAGTTATAAATAAACTAGAGGGCGTTATCTGTAGCGATTACATATTTTTGTGATTTTTTATAAACTATTGAATGGAACGGTACTATTTACATCACAGACTCTTAGTCACCTTAAAATTTGCTAAATATTAGTGAAAACCGCATCTCGATTATCACCATCCGTTATCGAAATTGAATGTGTTGCCCAACGTATATATTTTGAAGAAATTCTATGAGCCTACAGCCGGTTAATATACAGCCGAAAACAGAACATATCACTTTAAACGCATTTTCCTGTGCCAAACACATATTTCAACATATCACATCCGATATTTTTTAATATACTTAAAAATGGTTGATCTCTGAAATAGACTATTATCGTATCGATATCTGCTATGTATTATTTTTTAGCAATAAATAAGTCTTGGATATTTTTAGTCAAAATTGAGAGCTAGTTTTGAAATGTCGCCATTTCGAAAGTTTCCATTTTTAGCCTATTCCACAATTACGTTTATTCTTAACAGAAAAAATAAGACCTAGAGAACTTCCGCCAGTGAGCTATGGCTGGCGCACAGTGATTCCGTCTGGTCTGTATTTTGCTGCAGTCAGTTAATAAAATTGATTGATATATTTTTTTAAATATAATTTAGAGTCTAATAAATACAATATAATATACTCTTAATATTTGATTTTCCACGTTGTTTACTGTTTCCATGAGAAAATCATAAACTTTGCTTAATATTTGATCTATCTAACCAGAAAGGGTCCATCATAAAATAGAATTTTCAACTTATCTGGTTTGAATGGACGTCTTCAATTGTTTAAGTTTTAACTTTGAGTCAGTGCTGCCAAGAGGTGCGACGTAGATCTGCCTGGGTGAACCCTAAATTGGTATGACACGAACTTCTTTGCAATAACATCAAAATTGTTATTCAACTGTGTCTCAAAATGCTTCCTTATTCCCATAACGACATTGGACGAAGTTAATATCGCATAAGAGAGAATTTTATTGGAAATAAAAGTTGAATATATTTCAAAGATAAAAATAGATTGTCTTTGAACTCTGTAAAATTTTTTACTCATTATTCTAAAGCATTCTTAGAAGTTACGGCCGTTTTGATAAAGGTTTTTTTTCGTATTAGAAATAATTATTTATTATATCATGATTGTGAACACAAAACAAGAAATTCTTAGGGAATGAGAACACTGTATCAATATAGTGAGAGTGATAATTTATAATTCATCCGTTGTGAAATAGTTATTCTTTTTTAAATCGTTTTGAGTTAATTTTAGAAATAGTTCCTTTTTTCTTTGTCCAAATAATTCGTAAAAGGTGTTAAACCGTGATTTCGGAAACGTTTCACACCCAAAATGTAAAGAAAAATCTGTTCTTGAATGGGTTTTCTATTGAGAAATTCATCGTCAAATCCTCTTCTCTGATCGGCCGGAAAAATTCACGCCAGCTTAAATCCTAAAAGTATTTCAATATGTAGATTTTAATAGGTGAAGCGAGAAAAGCTCTACACTTCCAATGTAAGCTTCTCTACTTTGGCCGTAAATACCGGGGCCTCGCACGAACGAAGAATTGAAAAGAAATATTTGGCGCCCTGCCTCAAAAGAAACTGACAACAATCTCAATTCAATTGTATATAGATACAGTGAATTTTTGGTTGGCTACATTAAAATAGTGAATCATAAAATCCATAAAAATCAGCTCATATAGTCTTAATTACTTAACATTTCTTAAAAGAGCGAGCTTATATACGAAGAGAGTCTCTTAAAAATCAATAACACCCTGTTTAAAAATTATGAAATAATAATATTGTTCTTTCGGAGCCCCGAGGGGGTCCGCTCCGGAGCGGTCCCCGATTTTTTGTTTCTCGGTGAACCTCCGGGGGCGCGCCTGGAAACCACACAAGCAAAGAGAGAGGGTTTTGCGCCCCTTTAAAAACCTTAAAAACTCAACTCAATCCAACCCGACCGTCCGTCATCATTGAAAAAGACGAACGTACTTTTAAAAAGGCGATTTGTGCCACTCCTCACTCACTCTCGGGACCGTCTATTTAAAAGCTTTAAAAATCATATTTGATGCAAAAAAATCCCTTCTTAATGGGTACATTCCTAGATAGATTAAGTAACATTACATCAAAGTTACGATTTCAAGACCAAGTGTATCCAACTTAAGGTAATACTTGATTTAGAAATCAATTTAAACGTCAAATTGACAGATAAGAGTGTCAAATTTTAAAGTACTCTTCTTGTTATAGCAATGGCATATCCGGGATTATATCCAGGTTATGTTCATGCTTTGGCAGCTGCTTCCCAAGCAGCTCAAATGACCCAAATCGGCGGTCACCATCACCATCATCATCCGCAACATCAGCCGCCAAAACGAAAGCGACGTCATCGTACAATATTCTCCGAAGAACAACTCGAACAGTTAGAGGCTACATTTGAACAAACCCATTATCCAGATGTCGTTTTACGAGAACAATTGGCGCTAAAAGTTGATTTGAAAGAAGAACGAGTCGAGGTAAGTGACAGCTATAATGATTTAACTTCACTTTAAAGGTGTGCCAACAGAGTGATTAGAAATTAAATATAATTTGAGCGTTAGTTCCAGTGATAAGTCTAGTGTTGGTTCTAACGTCTAGAATTAACACTTCCACTATAATTATTGCATCTACGTTTCTGCAATTTAGTTTTTACGGGAGGTTCATACCGATCTAAGGTATTTTCAAGATGGTGGCCACTTCCGGTGCACCGGGTGGTATTCCGTGCATGTTTTGAAAAATTTCCCAATATCAGGGAAATTACAATAAACTATAGCTCATTTTTTTTCTATAATACCTGCCAAATTGTTCTAAAGTTGGCAAAATTAACAGGGAGTTTTGTTTTATCATGTTTTGAAATAATCTGACGTTTGAACTTTCGTTATTCAAAAAGAAAAGGTTCATAAAAAATGTTGTGGGGTGTTTATTTGCCTAGAAAAGGTGTTTTGTTCTATTTAATTACTTTGTAGCACGTTTTTACAATAAATATGTACTTCGTTAAAATCGTATATCTAAAGATCTATTAGTATTTTAACCTGAACTATTTAGTTACTGAAAATGTTACTAAAAATCAGGAAAACAACATAAATTTTATAAGGGTCCAAGATAATACCAACAGAAACCCTAAAAAATGTACAGGGTGGTTCAAATTCGATGTCCGAATAGGCTAACTCGAAAACTATAAGAGTTAGAAGAAAAGTAGCTGACATGTCATGATCTCGTTTTTCGAGAAACTGCTAATGCCGAAAACCTCATAGCGCTATCGTCTTTTGTTTTTCCGCTAGAGGCCAAAATTGAAAATATCGTAAAACCCGCAAATGTAATTATCTTGGTTATTATTATAGGTGGAGTATTATAACTAAGACATTATATGGACACTTTTTTACAGAGAATTTGATGACGTAGTCAAAAAAAATTGTTCGGGTTTAGATTTTGAGATATTATCACAAATTTCGTTTTTTTAAATGGAAACAACCACTGATTATTCGCTTAATAAATTCGTTATTTTTTTCTGATTACAAAAATACAGGGTTTGACAGGTCTATTTCTTATTGTTTTAGAATAAAACTAAAAATAAACTTTTCTTTTAGTGTCGTCGAAGAAATTAAATTTACAGTTTCCTGTAAATTACTGTTCTATAACTAAAAATTAAAAAAAACATATTTCTGATATTTGAAACAAATATATTTGTTGAACTGTTTAATTTATATATGTTTTACACAAAAGTTGGAATAGATTGCATTATTTCACATTTTTTATTACGATTTAATATTATTTGTAAATGACTTAATAAATTATCGATAGATGGCATGTTTTTTTTTTTAATTCAAATAAACATAGCAACATTTGTTTGTATTAAAAAATTTTCTGAAGTGTCGCTTTAAAAATCCTGTTTTTAAGATCAATTACGAAAATTTTGAAAAGTTTGACATGTTAGAATGTTACATATTAAAAAATTATTTGTTTTTAAATACCAGAAGTTATCTTCGTATTAATTGTAACTTTTTAGATTTTTCCTACCGCCCCGTAACTTACAGGAAACTGTAAATTTAATTTCCTCGACGACACTAGATGGAAATTTTATAAAAAAGTTTATTTTTAGCTTTATTCTAAAACAATAAGAAATAGACCTATCGAACCCTATATTTTTGTAATCAGAAAAAAATAACGAATTTAATAAGCGAATAATCAGCGGTTGTTACCATTTAAAAAAACGAAGATTCTCATGATATCTCAAAATCTAAAACCGAAAAATTTTTTTTGACTACGTCATGAAATTCTCTGTAAAAAAGTGTCCATATAATGTCGTAGTTATAATACTCCACCTATAATAATAACCAAGATAATTGCACTTATTGGTTTTACGATATTTTCAATTTTGGCCTCTAGGGGAAAAACAAAAGACGATAGCGCTATGAGGTTTTCGGCATTAGCAGTTTCTCGAAAAACGAGATCATGACATGTAAGCTACTTTTTTTCTAACTCTTATAGTTTCCGAGTTAGCCTATTCGGACATCAAATTTGAACCACCCTGTACATTGACAAGTATTATAGAAAAAAAACGAACTATAGGTATAGGCATGTTTATGGATGATTTGTAGAGAATTAAATTCTCTCTCTGGTAGGTTAAGAATATATGGAGCGTTTAAATGCAACAAATGACAATCTATTTGATATCATCTGAAGAGTAACCGTGCCAAGTTAGAGCTTTTTTGAATGAATGTTGGCTGAGATATGGGGTTTTAAACGCATGGTGACATTTGACAAAAAAAAACTTAAAATCACTCGAACACGAAAAATGCTAGGTACCAGTAACTTTTATTAAAGTCAACATATTTTTTTCATATAATTAAAGGGTGCATTAAAAACTATAGCATTCCATTTAAAATAACTAAGTTGAGGTCTACTTCCGGTGGACCTGAAATGGCCACCATCTTGAAAATACTTTAGATCGAAACCTCCCATATAAACTAAATTTCAGAAACGGAGATGATATTCGGTGGACACTGTATATGTAAATTATGAAATTATTAAAATTAAAACTTGCATACATATGTACATCTTTTTTTAACAAAGGGTTGTTCTTTTCATACAAATTTCATTTTAATTAAACTAACAAAACGAACTCACTCATTCTTTGTTCTTTCTTAAAAAAGAGGCTTAAACGTTAAAATTACAGCGAAATTAGTTCTTTATTAAAAATTTGAGGTCATGTTTTAAAAAGAATTTTTCATTACTAACTTATAATTAGGACGTAGTATATTTATGACATTTTTGACTTTTGACGTTTTATCTGTCAAACTTGATTTTGATGTAAATTTAAATTTTTGAAATAAGATTTAATTTATTTTGATAGAAAATAATCACCGTAAACCCTTGAAAACAAATCGAAATGTCAACAACAAGAACCGTATCAATGACAATGATGATAAAAGTCACCCTTTAAACGCGGCAAACTCCCTCCCAATTGTGATTACAATTCGTTTCTTCTCCCTCTCCCCTCTCGTTTTTGTCCGTCACAACACGCCATACGCCAAGAACATTGTTCGCAGAAATTGGAAATGATAATAAACCAACCCGGAAAACTGGACGACCATTTCAAGCAATTTTAACTCCACTTCCACCACCCGAGATCTCCTTCCAATCTTATGAGCCCTTTATTCAATAATTACCCCATCTATTGTTCATTTAATAAATTGAATGTCATCGTTGACTTAAAAAATGAATATAAATTAATTGACCACAATAAAATTTAGTTAATGTTTTTTGAAAAGTAAAATTTATTTTGAAATCGAATTATCATGAAGGCTTTCTTGATTTCTTATTCAATTTAAAGGGGGGAAAGATGAGATACCATAGTAAAGAAATCGTTATTTACATAAGCGGGGTTTTTGAAAGCTCGAACTCTCGTTTCTATTATCACCCTAGTGAAGCCGGAGAGTTGTGCGTGCCGCAAATTAAGCTTTTAAAAAGGGCGGAGAAAAAGAAAAATAAAGGTTGTTAAGAAAGAAAGAAAAATAGCGATTGAAAGTTGGAGACGGAAGAGGATTGAGGAGTAAACAGCTTTTTAGATTTGAATCTAGCCCGATTTTTAATATAACTTGAAATCAGGAAAATGTTTTGTTTTAATTTGTGTGTATAAACGATAATATTTAATCAAATTTTGAGTTAGAAAATAACACATCGTAGGTAAATGGTTCGAAACGGCGTTAAAAGCGCAAATTAATTAATTAATTAACAACGATCGTTGCTGTGTACCATGCGGTATGGATACATTTTAGGCGCGACTCGGAGTTAATTAAACGAAATTTAGTTTACTTAATGCGGTACCACTAATTTCGCATTTAGGTTGCAAATCCCGTTATGAATAATTTTCTATAAATAAATCTTTTAAAATGTTCATAATATTAGCTACATATACAAAACAATTTCTACTTTAACCAAAGCACGAAAATATTATGATAATTGTGTAATTGCTTATAGTTTCTTAGCTTACTCAAAAAATTTATTGCGCCCTATGCCATACTTATTGATGGAAGATTATGATATTATTGTAACGCCTCGTCTGCAAACGACTTCGGCTTAACGAAGTCGTTTTAACTGTAAGGGTTATGTTTGTAGAATCTGGAATATTAACTGTAGCGCCTCGGCCGCAAGCGGTATCTACTTAATACACGATGTCATTGTATTAAGCCGATGTTTATTATTATTATTATTATTGCTGCCGGGCTGAGGAGGGCGGCCCCTCTTGTTACCGCGACCTATAAGATCTATTGTAACTTTAGCCCTCCAAAGGTTTAGGGCAAATGTAGGTCCTTAATGAACCTTAGTATTGTCCTGAGGTCTTGAACCTTTATGTCGGTAGGTAACAGGGGAGTTTTACCGAAGACGTTGTGCCTTAGACGGCCTCTGGCGACGCAATTGCACAGTATATGTTCAGCAGTTTCTGACTCGTCGTTGCATAGTCGACAAGTTTGATCCTCAGCTTGTCCAATGTGGAAGAGGTGGTATTTTAGGGGCACATGGCCGGTCAGGTAGCCTGAGAGCGTTCTTTATCTGAGGCATAAAACCTCTTTGGTTTTGTTGTGCGACGGAGTTATCATACTCTTCGCTTGTCTGTGACCTGGAAGTTCTTTCCAGCGTAAGGCTATCTTTGAAGCCTCCCAGTTGTTGATTATTTGTTTTAGGTGGCTTTTTTGTAGTCCACATCCAGGTTGGGGTCCAATGAAGGGCGTGTTTGCTGCCTCTTTGGCCAGCTTGTCGGCCTTCTCATTGCCCTCAATGTTGCTGTGACCTGGAACCCACCATAGGGTAACATCATTGCCCCTAGCGAGTTCTCTCAGGTTGTTGGTGCACTCTCTGATCAGTGCGGAGCCACACGTGTAGGCCTGAATTGCCTTTAAAGCTGTCTGTGAAAATGTTTATGGATGCACCTTTTTGTCCCTTCTGTAGGTTCAAAGCGGTGCAGAAGTTTATAGCAAGAACTTCTGCTTGAAAAATTGTTAAGTCCGAGCTGAGGGGCAATTTGATGTGGCTATTTGGTCCACTGATGCCCATGCCTACTCCAGATCTTGCTGTCTTTGAAGCATCGGTGTACCAGGCTAGGGCTCCTCTTTTTAGTTTCCTTTCGCCCAATCATCCCTGCTACTAAATATGACCTTATACGGTTGGTTGAAATTGAGTTGTTTGGTTTCAAATACCCTTAAGTCCAAATTTTTCGATTTTGAGAAAACGGCAAATAAGTATTTTGGGATGATTTTGGCGTTAATAATTCAAACATAATTTATTTGTTATTAGAAGACTTACTGAAGTTTCAAAAATTCTATAACCACGTCTTTTGAAATAGATATAAAAATCACAAAGTGGATTTAAAAATGGTGTTTGGTTTGCTACCAAACTGTGGATTAAGGCTCATTTGAATCTGAACAAAATGGATTAGGCATGAATTGAAAGTGAATCAAATCTCTTTGTAGCTAATAACAGGAAACTTTATTTTTTGAAAGATATGTTATTTAAAAACTGTACTTAAAAAACTCTTAAACTGTAACATCAGGTATATATTCGGTTGATTCACATAAACTAGGCTCTTCGTCCCCACTGTCTTCTCGAGAATCGCCAGGAATATTATTGTTCTGAAATTTTCCCAACACATCTCTATAATAAGCCAAATTTTCTACCGCTCTCCAGTTCTTTCCATAATGTTTGCTTAACAAGTTATTTACATCTCTCATTTTCAGATCTTTTGGTTTCACTCCGGTAGGAATTTCTTTTGGCTGGATATTCATGGCGGTTTGGTTTTTCCTAAAAACTCCTTTGAATGTTCCGGTGTCTGAACGGTAAGATAACTCACCTCGAATGGTGATGGCGTTTTTTTGCCACGTCGTATAATATATCTCTTACATTGGTTAAATTTAACCCTTTGTGTCCCAAGAAGTCAAACATTTTGAAACTTTGTGACAGAATCAGACAGAATTAAAACGCTATCAAAATACACTCAGTAAAGGCCTTTGGAATAAAATTTTAGCAAAATATGCAATCCCCCTATTTTCGCATAGTCTAAATGTCAAAAAAGATGCTAATTCAAAAATTCCTGGAAACCGTGTTTATTGAAATTAAGAAATAAAACTTATTTTAAATTGAAGCTTAAAGCTTTCTGTTTAAATCGATGTATAACAATCGATGGGTTGAATTAGAAAATATTGAGAAAAAGAGTATTGAGTTAAAACTAAACATTTTCGTATAACCTAAAAGTGTCAAAAAAGAAGTTAATTTAAAAATTCCTGGAAGCCGTATTTATTGAAATTAAAGAATGAGACGTATTCTATATTAAAGCTCAAAGCCTTCTCTTTAAAATGATGTATAATAATTGTTGGATAGAATTGGAAAAATATTTTTAAAAAATTTTGAAATAAAAAATACATTTTCATATAACCTAAGAATGCCAAAAAAGATGCTAATTTAAAAATTCCTGGAAGCTATTTTTATTGAAAATAAGGAATAAAACTTATTTTAAATTAAAGCTCAAAGCTTTCTCTTTAAAATGATGTATAATAATTGTTGGGTTGGATTGAAAAAATATAGAGAAAAAAAATGTTGAAACAAAACTTACATTTTCAAATAACCTAAAAGTGTCAAAAAAGATGCTAATTTAAAAATTCCTGGAAGCCGTATTTATTGAAATTAAAGAATGAAACTTATTTTAAATTAAAGCTCAAAGCTTTCTCTTTAAAATGATGTATAATAATTGTTGGGTTGGATTGGAAAAATATAGAGAAAAAAAAAGTTGAAATAAAACTTACATTTTCGTATAACCTAAGAGTGTCAAAAAAGATGCTAATTTAAAAATTCCTGGAAGCCGTATTTATTGAAATTAAAGAGTGAAACTTATTTTAAATTAAAGCTCAAAGCTTTCTCTTTAAAATGATGTATAATAACTGTTGGGTTGAATTGGAAAAATATAGAGAAAAAAAAAGTTGAAATAAAACTTACATTTTCGTATAACCTAAGAGTGTCAAAAAAGATGCTAATTTAAAAATTCCTGGAAGCCGTATTTATTGAAATTAAAGAATGAAACTTATTTTAAATTAAAGCTCAAAGCTTTCTCTTTAAAATGATGTATAATAATCACACCTAATAACCATTTATCAAAGAAATACCTTTTTGAACAACAAAATTCAACAACACCACTTTTCACTAAACTTCTAACCTCACATCTAGATGAATAAGTTTAAAGTGTACCTGAAAATCCTACAGTGCGGATTGCGACGTTTTTTATACAGATTCTCTCTTGTATACACTTGTATAGTAGAAAGTACCGACAGCTTTAAATGCGCCGAATAGATAACTACAGTTTAAAATTACCGGTACTTTAAAGTGCCGTCGGGACACAAAGGGTTAAAATGCCACTGAGACACTGGCTTAAGGATTTTTTGACCAGCACCTTTCCAATGACTATCGGGAACATCTTTTCCAAGTTTAAAAACAGTAGCATGTTCTTGAAAAATATTTATGTACTCTTCTGGCATTACAATTTCTTATTTCTTTTTCGATAGTAGCAAAAACCCTGTCAGGTGGAATGTAGGAGTGCCCAACCACTGGGAATACCAGCTCGATTGTTCTAATAGAACTGCTTATACTGCTTAGCCATTTGAACAACATACATATCATAATGGTATTTTTATTTTGGCCGCCGCATCCATCGGCGACCAATCGAAGTGTATCTATTCCCTCTAAGTTACTATTGTTTAAAGTGTAAAAGACGCAGCTTGCAATTTCGATAATTTTAACATTATCTTTTGTTAACGGAATATGTGAGCGCCTCACTACAGTAGTGAAGTTGTAAATGTACAGTTGTCTACTATAATAGGTACTTTGATCTGGTATTTTGGGCAATACCAAGTTTTTCTGACAATCAAAAGAAATTATCAGAAGGCCGTCCCGTTTCTCTTTTAGCTGTTCAAAAAATGCTTTGGCCCTGAGCTTATGTATTCGGTATTCTGTAGTTAGCACTGTTTTAATAGATGCAACCTTTTCATTTTTAATTTTTTCCCGGAGTTCAAGACACTTAGAGCAAACATCGGTGCTAGGAGATCCAAAGCCGATGTTGAAGGAAGTATTAAAAATAAATCGAAAGTAGCTCTCTTTAATATCTAAAGGCTGTCTATTTGATTTGAATTTTTAAGGGATTCGCGCGTTTTTTAATACAAATCATTGGGTGGTATGAATAAAGGAGAGTAAAACCTTATACTCGCAAAATTTCGAGCATTTGCTACATATTTTATGAATAACAATGTAAGTAAAAGCTTTTACTCAACACTTTCCTCTGAGCATGAGCATCTACTTACTTTTAAGCATATGCTCCGATTGATATGAATAAAACGGAGGTTTTGCTTCACATTTTGAGCATATGCTCGATAAAATGTGCATCTAGTTCAGTACTAGATGCACCCTTTCAGTGGTCGGTAATAATGGCAGAGTTTATTAATTTACGGGCAGAAAAACATTACAAAGTACGAAGAGGAGCTGATAACCGAGATTTTAAATCACTTTACCGGTTTGAGGAAGAAAATTTGCATTACATTGCAACACACTTTATGGGCGAGAACAACGAAAGAAGAGGAGGTGCTCTTTCGTCGGACCTTAAAATTAAGATATTTTTACGGTATATGGCCAATCCTGGTTTCCAAACTGGTGTTGCTGAAGAATTGGGAATTCATCAGTCGACAGTATCAAAAACAATTACGTTCGTGATTAACAAAATACTCGAAAAAGCTCCTTTATGGATCAAATTTCCGTCAACGTTGAACCAAGTAAACGAAGCACAGGAGAGGTGGCAGGAGACATTTCAATTTCCATGTGCGATAGGCGTAATTGATTGCACACACGTTCAAATATTGAAACCTATCCATCACGGTGATGAATACATCAACAGAAAGGGGTTGGCGACTTTAAATGTGCAAGCAACGTGCAACTCCAAAGAAATCTTTACTAGTGTTGATGCAAGTTGGCCGGGTTCTGTGCATGACGCTAGAATTTGGAGAAATTCTGAAACACGTTTGATTATGCAACAATTCCCTGGTGCAATATTATTAGGAGATGACGGTTATGGTTTGGAACCGTGGCTAATGACACCATTTCGGAATCCAAATAACGAATCTGAAAGAACTTACAACAGATTGTTTAAGAAAGAAAGGGTGATTATCGAAAGATGTTTCGGCCAACTTAAGCGAAGATTTCCAATTCTAAAATATAAGTTTTAACAAAGTTTTATGAATATATACGCGATACATATATTTGTATAATATAAACAGGTTAAATAAAATACATACTTACCAGGAATTTTGCTTATAGTCGGATTATCCTCTCCATCCATTAATTCGTGCAAAATTTTTTCCCACTGGCATAAAACGATTTTTTTATTCCCGGTTTTGTTTTTGTCCACTTTGCTTTTTAGCCTCGTTTTCATATTGTTTACTTTTTTCATCAATTGAGAAGAGGTTAATGGTTTTCCCAATTGACGTTCTAGCTCAAGAACTGATTGCCTCAAGGCTTCATCTTTCAATGTTTTTTTCTGCGGAATTTGTGTTTTCCATAGAATTTCCGGCCTTTTTTGCAACTGCAATGCTACTAGCAAATTGTTGCTTGATACATCGTCACCATTTTCTTCTGCCGACATTGTTGTCTTACAAATTACTGGTTTATACAAAGCATTAAACTTCTAAGGGTATAATTCAGTATGTTAGGTTAGGTAAATAAACACAAACATCAAATACTAAGAGCGTAAGTATAACAACTGCGGCACCGATTTATACAAGTCACGACGAGTTAGACGAGCAAATCCTCATTTGATCTAAGCAGATGCTCATAAGTAAAAGCAAATCATTATTCATACAAATCGGAGCAAATGCTTATATTCGGACCTTTTACTTTCAGCATAAGCTTATAGCTGTTGCTTATACTTAAGAGCATTTGCTCGCTTTTTATTCATACCACCCATTGAGTATTTTATAGAAAACAACTTTTTCTAACAGATGGCGTATATATCTCATTTTTGCCCAAAAATGGATTTAGGGGATATTGAAACCAGACAACTCAATTGTATTTCGTCGGTATAAGGTCCGTTTTAATTTCAATCAGGTGATTTAGACATGGGTCTTTGAGGATCTCGAGGTGTCCTCTGAGGTTACCCTGCATCAACTTGCCGAGGTTATTTGCGGTCGAGGTGCTACAGTCATGATGTACAAAGTTATGTTATTAAGCCTCAATCGCTTTCGGCCACAGGATTTTCACAGAATTCTACAATCCTTGAGGTCTTGCTTTAATCATGTTGAAGCTTCGTTCAGTGTGTATTAAGATTTAATCTTCAAAATACCTTTGTACCTATTCCAGAAGTAAACTTATAGAACACAGACCTTTTTGCAATGGATTGCTAAGTTACATGGGAGTTTATATGAAATGAACACATCATGACGTCATGAATGACATATCATGTCATATTTACATATGAATAACGTGGCAGCCAATGTGTTAAGAAAGCATTGAGGTCGTAATTTATTAATTATCGTGCTTTTGGCTTGACGTGACTGCATGAAGACATGTAATAAACAAATTTTTAACTTTAAAATTGTGATGTAACAAATAAATCTCTTTCTTTTTTAAATCTTGTCTTGGATACGTTCATATTTACATCACACGTGAAGATAGGTAGCTTCGGGGTAGGATTTTTCAATTTAATTTCACATGAAAATATAAAAATTAAAATTGCATAATACGCGTTTCAGAATCATTTTGGTGAAGATTGTTTCTTTAATACGTCTAAGTTAAACGGCGCGTAGGGTTTCGCGAAACCTCGCCACCGTATCAAATTAACTTTTTAACGAGAAGACCCGGTTTTCTCTGTTCCTCTTTCCCCCTTTGTCAAATTCGCTTCGTCTCTCTCTCTTTTGAGATTGCGAGAAGTGAGGGCTCGATTTGCAAGAGTTCTTAATAAGTTTTCAGTCGGCGCCCGATCGTTCAAAATCTCGCCTCATTACCCTTTCCCCACTTCATTTCTCTTTTTTATTATTTCTTATCGTCGTCTCACTTCTCGTCGTTGGCGCGTTGATTATTTTACAAACGGTTAGCTAATTACAATTTTAGATTTTTGCTCTTTTGCTACCAAGCCTTTGTTTTTTAATTATCCCCAATTAAGCTCGATGAATATATTAACTCAAAAAGTTTTAAAGTTGTTCTTTCACTTTATTAAAAGAATCAAAAAAAAAAATGCGGAGCGGATAGTTGCATTTGCTATATCAAAAGTTAACAATTAAAATCACTTTAAACTTTCAGTTAAAAATTTTTTTGATTTGTCCTAAATTTGAAGTAATTTCAAGTTAATTAAACTACTCGATACAATACATCGTCGTAAAGTCCCTAGATAATTCAAAGTTCGATGTGTACCGGTAATTTTAAGTTACCGCGTGCGCTAAAATTGTGTGCGTTAGAAAGAGACGAGTATAACGAACGCCACGTTTCGAGGGCGCCCGCCAGAACCCAGTCAGATTATTCTATTACGGCGTATCAACAACGTCGAGGGCTAATTTTGTTTAGTCTCAAAACATTTCATTGTTTCAAGTGGATCAAAAATTAAACGGAAGGTTAATTACTACCCACCACCACCATCGTATGCATCCCGACCTCGAAAGGGAGACGGAAAGAGGCCCTGTGCATGAGAGAGAGCGAGAGAAAAGTGATTTGACTGTACGCATTCGAACCTCGCGGGGGTTTTCAGATTGAACGAGGGAGCGAAAAAAATTAAAAATAACCGTTAAGTAAATAAAAGTGAAAGAGATGGAAAACTTGACGGGGTTCATTTTTTTACGCGTTTTCGTATGTAAATTGAAACGCAGATTTTTTTGTTTTGGGGTTAAGGGAGATGATTTCAAAAACAGTTGCCTGGTTTTAGAACGCCGTCGTTGCGATGCCCTGCGGGGTTGATATCTGATGGTGGGATTTTCTCACCTTTACCTACGCTTTCAAATTTACAATTGAAATCGAGCTCTTCTAAGAGCGTCAATTTGCTTCCGGCACAAATCATTTTTATTATACAAATTTCTCAATATTCATTGAACTAAAACTAGAATTAACACTAGTACTATCATTAGAACCAACACTAGTCCTAGAACTAGAAACATTCTAGTTTAGCCATTCTTGATGAGAATATGTTTGACGACAGAGAAACGAAAGTTCAAAAAAGGATAGCATGTACTGGCAAGACATTTCCACTGTTTTCCTATTGGGTAATATGCATTTTATCAATGAAGGAATGAATAAATAGATTTATGAATAATGTATTTACAACCTGAAACAATTAAGAACTGTGGGTACCTAAAATTTATTAAACTAAATTTATATTGAATAAAAATAATAAATTAAATATCGGTGAAACCCAAAATTAGTAAATAGTTGCTTGCAATCGGGGAGCTTTTTGACCTATACTTTAAAATTAGTACAGAGTGGTTCAAATTCGATGTCCGAATAGGCTAACTCGAAAACTATAAGAGTTAGAAGAAAAGTAGCTGACATGTCATGATCTCGTTTTTCGAGAAACTGCTAATGCCGAAAACCTCATAGCGCTATCGTCTTCTGTTTTTCCGCTAGAGGCCAAAATTGAAAATATCGTAAAATCAGCAAATGTAATTATCTTGGTTATTATTTTAGGTGGAGTATTATAACTACGACATTATATGGACACTTTTTTACAGAGAATTTCATGACATAGTCAAAAAAAATTTTTCGGTTTTAGATTTTGAGATATCATGAGAATTTTCGTTTTTTTAAATGGAAACAACCACTGATTATTCGCTTATTAAATTCATTATTTTTTTCTGATTACAAAAATATAGGGTTCGACAGGTCTATTTCTTATTGTTTTAGAATAAAACTAAAAATAAACTTTTTTTATAAAATTTCCATCTAGTGTCGTCGAGGAAATTAAATTTACAGTTTCCTGTAAGTTACGGGGCGGTAGGTAAAATTTAAAAAGTTAACAATTAAATACGAAGATAACTTCTGGTATTTAAAAACAAATAATTTTTTAATATGTAACATTCTAAACGTTTTAAAATTTTTGTAATTGGTCTTAAAAACAGGATTTTTAAAGTGACACTTCAGAAAATTTTTGAATACAAACAAATGTTGCTATGTTTATTTGAATTAAAAAAAAAAACATATGAGCGCCATCTATCGATAATTTATTAAGTCATTTAAAAATAATATTAAATCGTAATAAACAATGTGAAATAATGCAATCTATTCCAACTTTTGTGTAAAACATATATAGATTAAACAGTTCAACAAATATATTTGTTTCAAATATCAAAAATATGTTTTTTTAATTTTTAGTTATAGAACCGTAATTTACAGGAAACTGTAAATTTAATTTCTTTGACAACACTAAAAGAAAAGTTTATTTTTAGTTTTATTCTAAAACAATAAGAAATAGACCTGTCAAACCCTATATTTTTGTAATCAGAAAAAAATAACGAATTTATTAAGCGAATAATCAGTGGTTGTTTCCATTTAAAAAAACGAAAATTGTGATAATATCTCAAAATCTAAAACCGACAAAATTTTTTTGACTACGTCATTAAATTCTCTGTAAAAAAGTGTCCATATAATGTCTTAGTTATAATACTCCACCTATAATAATAACCAAGATAATTACATTTGCGGGTTTTACGATATTTTCAATTTTGGCCTCTAGCGGAAAAACAAAAGACGATAGCGCTATGAGGTTTTCGGCATTAGCAGTTACTCGAAAACCGAGATCATGACATGTCAGCTACTTTTCTTCTAACTCTTATAGTTTTCGAGTTAGCCTATTCGGACATCGAATTTGAACCACCCTGTACATTGATATCAAACACCAAGCATATTTAATTATTGCAATATCATTGCAGAGTACACACAAGTTATTGCAGTTTTTGAAACAGAAGTAAACCAGAAGAAAATAGAAGAAAAACCCCTAGTGACATAATTTCTCAACAATCGTAAAAATAATTCGTAAAATAATCGAACATATCTCTAAAATCGGAAAGGGTGATTTCTACCCTTAAAACGGCGATCGGGCAGAAATGACAATACACGTGTCGAATATTTTTCCATACCCTACTTGTATGTCAAGTTTCAAGAAAATCGCCGTATGGCACTTCCCTAGTGTTACTTGAAAGTATACAGGGTGATTCTCAACCTATACACATAAACTCGAGGATTTATTCATTATTAGTAAAAGTTTTTTAGTTTCTCTAAATGTAAATAATGTGTTTCCTGTAAAATGTATAGGTCGAGATGGTCCAATGACCTGGCTACCGCGCTCGCCCAGCCTCAACCCTCTTGATTTTTACTTGTCGGGTCACTTAAAAAGCAAAGTGTACGTAACGGAAGTTAATACTGAGCCAATATTGCAAAATCATTTACATGCTGCTGCCCAGACAATTCGCCAACACCCTGGTTTAGACCGCGCTAGTGGGAGATCGTGGATTCCGGGAGGCCAATTGATAGAAAATATGGGAAATCACTTCGAACACTTGCTGTGATGTTATTTTAAAATGTTCTATGTATTCTAAATATCACGGATATCTATGAAACAAAAAATCTTTTACTACAAAATTTTTTGCCTATTAGCCATTATTCGTCGTGAGTAGTAAATCTCCAAGTTTATGCGTATAGGTTGAGAATCACCCTGTATTTATATAAAATAATAATAATATAAAAATACACTTTTGGTTCGTATTTATGCGCAAATCGATAATCAGAACATTCTATAGCACGATATCAGAAAAAGTAAGCTTCCTCCCCTTTCATAGTATGCAGTCGGTAGACAAGGACTATGTCTACTAACTTGTTTTTTATCTATGTCTGCGGCTTTTTTACGTTACAAACCACTCGCCAGAGATTCACATGTTTTTTTCATTAACCAATCATCGCTCGTGAGATCCGGGAAGTAAAATATATTCCAAAATATTAAAATTTAATGTAAAACCGTAAATTACTAATTACGGGTTTATTATTAATATTTCGTAAAAGTGCTA
This sequence comes from Onthophagus taurus, assembly GCF_036711975.1. Classification (NCBI taxonomy): domain Eukaryota; kingdom Metazoa; phylum Arthropoda; class Insecta; order Coleoptera; family Scarabaeidae; genus Onthophagus; species Onthophagus taurus. The sequence continues at coordinate 102,244 of NC_091967.1, forward strand.
CAGGAATAATGTTTCTATTTTATTGTTTTACATCCGGGCCAAGAAGAAAAATCGTAAAAATCTTACTATTTTCAAAAATAAAGCAATATTTTTCTTCAAATTTCATTTTCTGTTCTTGTCCCGGATTCATAACTATTGTAGAAACATGACAAATGATAAATTAATCCAATCCATTAATAAATAAAGAAGTAATTCGAAATCTACGGTGACAGACTCGGTTAAGGAGCCTTAAGAGACGCACGGCAAAACCAGAATGTTTCTAGTTCTAGGTCTAGTGTTAGTTCTTTATATCTTTTATTGAACTAAATTGTTTATCATTAAACATGCTCATATTAACCCAATCTCAAACGATTTATAACAAATCCATAATCACCTAACATTACACATTCAAAAGTTTATAAGTAAATCTCCCTAAATTTGGTGTCAATTCCAATTTAACGCACTCTGTTAGCAAGGATAGTGACAAAGTTAGCATCCCAGTTGAACTGGTTAATGCCAATTAAAGCGATATGCAGTGACTGGGTCTCACTAAATTCTAAATTAATTCTCTATGATCTCCTCCCAATCTTTACCCCCCCCCCCCCCCAACCCTACCATTAGCTTCGCTTTGGATTTGATCGTTTTGACCTCATCATCTCACATAAACTACACAGGTTATTGGAAGAGAGGTAGAGGTGGGGGAAGGGTGGAAAGGGCATGGACGAGTTTGTGATACGGATGGCAACGACAATAATAACGATAATAATAATAACGCGCCGCCAACGATGTCATCTGCCTTTTGATCTGGCGACGTGAGGCGCGTGACGCGAACGTTGCCAGATCGCCGGCACGGAAATAACTCCAATTTAGCGCCGGCTCACCCGTTTCGGAAGCCCTCTACTGGAAAATATTGCTTTTCCACCTCTCTACCTCTATACTCTCTACCAATTCGCTCTTTGTCGTTGTCTGTATTAAGGGTTTGTTTCATTTAATTTACCGAACACAAAAACGCCTAATAACCATAAACTTGCGAATATTATAGTCAAAAGGAATTATCAAAAATACATAAGAAAATTATTAATTTCGTTTAATGGAGAGATAGGTTTATTAATACTCTTAGGACAATAAGGGGGTTAAGTTTGGTTTTAGTTCGGTCCCTTTATTACCGACGGCAATAGGGAGCGGCTAGAGCTACATATTAAATAGATCGAGGGGGTTCAGATTATCAAATATGTTATTGTATCGGGAACAGTCATTTAATTGGAGTGCGCGGGCGAGCAGAGTGTTTATTTTTAATGCGGTATAAACGACCCCTAAAGTGAGCAAGAGGGACTCTAAAAAGGGGAAATACGAAAACAAAAATCTTTTTGAAATTCTGAAATATACAACAAGCTGGCGTTGAATAACAACTAAAACTAGAACTAACACTAAACCTAGTACGTCTCTCAAAACTGTTAAATCCGCATGTTTTTAGTACTAGATCTAGTAATAGTTTTAGTGATAGTGCTGGAGTGAGCTCTAATAGCTTGAAGTCTTAAAAGTCTAGTGTTCTTCCGGATCAGGGAACAGAGCGCCGCAGACCGGCGATAAGTGAGGCCGATTGCCTGGGTCTGATTTATGATCTTACACGATGGCCATCTTGAAAATATTTTAGATCGAAAGTTCGGAATGAACCTTGATCTGATCAATTAACATGATAAAAATAGCAGTAGCCATGACCACCAACCTCCTGACCGCCAACTTATTACCCAAAGTATGGTAAGTCTAATTGTGACTACATTTAAAAATCTACGCTCGTGCATCTACGAGATTTATCGAAGTCTGGCCGACCAAATGTTTCTTCAGGGGAGGTTCAACAAAACGTTCTTTTGGGCTTGTCAAGAAAACCTTCATGATACTGTAAGAGGTATTGGGTCGAATTTGGAGCGAAATAGTACGGGATACTATCCTGGGTCCTTACTTTTTTGAGGAAACCTTAACTAGACAGCATTCCTTTCATAACGGCCTGATCCCGATAATGTTGACCCAACTCAATTAAAACAAGATGACGCGTCACCGCGCTTCAACAAGCTTTACTAAATCAGTTTTTAACACTTGAGAAATTGTTTAATATAATTGGTTACCATACTTACTCATGGTTACTGCTATTTTTATCTTGTCAAGCAAATTTTTAAGTAGTAATTTTTCTCGAAAATTTTCTTGTGTAACCAGTATTAATATTGACTGTACAGGGTGGTTCAAATTCGATGTCCGAATAGGCTAACTCGAAAACTATAAGAGTTAGGAGAAAAGTAGCTGACATACCATGATCCCATTTTTCGAGAAACTGCTAATGCCGAAAACCTCATACCGCTATCGTCTTTTGTTTTTCCGCTAGAGGCCAAAATTGAAAATATCGTAAAACCCGCAAATGTAATTATCTTGGTTATTATTATAGGTGGAGTATTATAACTAAAACATTATATGGACACTTTTTTACAGAGAATTTGATGACGTAGTCAAAAAAATTTTGTCGGTTTTAGATTTTGAGATATTATCACAATTTTCGTTTTTTTAAATGGAAACAACCACTGATTATTCGCTTAATAAATTCGTTATTTTTTTCTGATTACAAAAATATAGGGTTTGACAGGTCTATTTCTTATTGTTTTAGAATAAAACTAAAAATAAACTTTTCTTTTAGTGTCGTCGAAGAAATTAAATTTACAGTTTCCTGTAAATTACGGTTCTATAACTAAAATTTAAAAAAACATATTTCTGATATTTGAAACAAATATATTTGTTGAACTGTTTAATTTATATATGTTTTACATAAAAGTTGGAATAGATTGGATTATTTCACATTTTTTATTACGATTTAGTATTATTTTTAAATAACTTAATAAATTATCGATATATGGCGCTCATATGTTTTTTTTTTAATTCAAATAAACATAGCAACATTTGTTTGTATTCAAACATTTTCTGAAGTGTCACTTTAAAAATCCTATTTTTAAGATCAATTACGAAAATTTTGAAAAGTTTGACATATTAGAATGTTACATATTAAAAAATTATTTGTTTTTAAATACCAGAAGTTATCTTCGTATTTAATTGTTAACTTTTTAGATTTTACCTACCGTCCCGTAACTTACAGGAAACTGTAAATTTTAAAACCTTTTTGATATTCCGTAATAAAAATAGATGATTCCTATAAAAATATCGATGATCGTTTAGAAATGGCTGAAAAACTTAAAATTACAACAAAAATTGCAAAAAATTTATATCTTGAAACGAATGATGTTATCGCCTATTATATCCATTACTTAACTGACTAAATAATATAATAATTAAGAATTGAGTTGTCTGGTTTCAATATCCCCTAAATCCATTTTTGGGCAAAAATGAGATATATACGCCATCTGTTAGAAAAAGTTGTTTTCTATAAAATAGTCAATGATTTGTATTAAAAAACGCGCGAATCCCTTAAAAATTCAAATCAAATAGACAGCCTTTAGATATTAAAGAGAGCTACTTTCGATTTATTTTTAATACTTCCTTCAACATCGGCTTTGGATCTCCTAGCACCGATGTTTGCTCTAAGTGTCTTGAACTCCGGGAAAAAATTAAAAATGAAAAGGTTGCATCTATTAAAACAGTGCTAACTACAGAATACCGAATACATAAGCTCAGGGCCAAAGCATTTTTTGAACAGCTAAAAGAGAAACGGGACGGCCTTCTGACAATTTCTTTTGATTGTCAGAAAAACTTGGTATTGCCCAAAATACCAGATCAAAGTACCTATTATAGTAGACAACTGTACATTTACAACTTCACTACTGTAGTGGGGCACTCACATATTCCGTTAACAAAAGATAATGTTAAAATTTTCACGTGGACTGAAGATGAACATGCCAAGGGCGCCAACGAAATCGCAAGCTGCGTCTTTTACACTTTAAACAATAGTAACTTAGAGGGAATAGATACACTTCGATTGGTCGCCGATGGATGCGGCGGCCAAAATAAAAATACCATTATGATATGTATGTTGTTCAAATGGCTAAGCAGTATAAGCAGTTCTATTAGAACAATCGAGCTGGTATTCCCAGTGGTTGGGCACTCCTATATTCCACCTGACAGGGTTTTTGCTACTATCGAAAAAGAAATAAGAAATTGTAATGCCAGAAGAGTACATAAATATTTTTCAAGAACATGCTACTGTTTTTAAACTTGGAAAAGATGTTCCCGATAGTGATTGGAAAGGTGCTGGTCAAAAAATCCTTAAGCCAGTGTCTCAGTGGCATTTTAAATTTAACCAATGTAAGAGATATATTATACGACGTGGCAAAAAAACGCCATCACCATTCGAGGTGAGTTATCTTACCGTTCAGACACCGGAACATTCAAAGGAGTTTTTAGGAAAAACCAAACCGCCATGAATATCCAGTCAAAAGAAATTCCTACCGGAGTGAAACCAAAAGATCTGAAAATGAGAGATGTAAATAACTTGTTAAGCAAACATTATGGAAAGAACTGGAGAGCGGTAGAAAATTTGGCTTATTATAGAGATGTGTTGGGAAAATTTCAGAACAATAATATTCCTGGCGATTCTCGAGAAGACAGTGGGGACGAAGAGCCTAGTTTATGTGAATCAACCGAAAATATACCTGATGTTACAGTTTAAGAGTTTTTTAAGTACAGTTTTTAAATAACATATCTTTCAAAAAATAAAGTTTCCTGTTATTAGCTACAAAGAGATTTGATTCACTTTCAATTCATGCCTAATCCATTTTGTTCAGATTCAAATGAGCCTTAATCCACAGTTTGGTAGCAAACGCAACCAAACACCATTTTTAAATCCACTTTGTGATTTTTATATCTATTTCAAAAGACGTGGTTATAGAATTTTTGAAACTTCAGTAAGTCTTCTAATAACAAATAAATTATGTTTGAATTATTAACGCCAAAATCATCCCAAAATACTTTTTTGCCGTTTTCTCAAAATCGAAAAATTTGGACTTAAGGGTATTTGAAACCAAACAACTCAATTAGAATAATTAATTATTATTCGTGTATGTAATCATGTTGTAACAGAATCTCTTTATCAAAATACTACTTAATTGAAAAGTACTATGAATAATTAGGTATACAGTATTAAGATAAAAAATAAAGTAACAATTTTAAAATACGGTTTAATTTCTTTTATCAAAACTAAAACTTTATATTTCAAGTGTTAATTTTGAATTTAAACCAAAAAATGTTTGACTTGACTTGACTATTCTTTTTCTGTAAAGATAAAAATACTTAATAATGTCAACAGAATACGATGTTGTCTTTTGGTTTCTTCAACGGTTGCTGCTGCTGGAAGTTCTAAGTAATTATCTACTTAACGTGGTCGTGTTTGCCGTGTAAACCATGCGTCGTCGACACCACCACCGTGCGCGATGTTTACGTTACCGATAGACTGTAACGAAAACCTTCTCCTCGAAGAACAACAATAAGAAAGATGAAATTCGACAAGAACACAAGAATAAGAAGGAGCCCAAACAAAGATTGAAAAAATGTCTGCACGAATCGACTTCGTCGTGTACGAACAACATTTGAGGCCGTCGCTATTGAGGACCGTTCGAGTCTTAAGACAACATCGACAACAAAAAACAGAACCGACAACAGATTCCTGGAGGATTTTTGAAGGACTCTTATCGAAATGTCAATAAAAAGAACACCCATGAAGAATACAAAAATTTGAAAATGTTAAAAAAGTCCGAATAGAAACATTTTTAACGGTTTAAATTGATTTGGTTTTAGATAAAAGAAAATAATTAAAATTAAACTACTTTTTAAAGTTATTTTTCTTTCTTTATCTTTTCGTAAAGCGGTTAAATCCCCGTGGAGACCGAGATGGAGACTTAAGTTTCTATTCGGTGTTTGTCGGCCTCAAAGTACTATACCAACTAGAAAAAAGTTAAAAGATGAGTTAAATAACGTTAAATTTTAATGCCACGAAGGGATACGTTCGAAAAGAACTACCGACTATGGAGGGTTTTTGAAGTCAATGGAACTAAGAAAGAAAATCGACCTTTTTGTAATCCACTTAAGAAAATTAAACGGTTTGTTACCGTTTCGACCACACAAAAATTTGTTTAAAGCGGCTTGTCAACTTCTATATTACACACATTTCAAAGATTAAAATAAAATGATTAAGAAATCGGGTGAATTTTGATTTAATACTGTGCGACGACGCGACGAGGATTAATAATGCAATTAATCCCGTAATAGCGCCACGTCATATTTCATGGAGCTTTGAAACGAACGGCAATGTCGAAAGCCGAAGCTAAACAAAAGGACCAATAATTTGAATGGATTTTGGGTTGGATTCGGGTCTGGATTTTGCGTTTAATTTCGCTTCTGCGAACAACGGCAACGAAACGAGGTCCGTTATTATCGGCTTCGCGACACGGCAAAATTCAAAACCGTATTAATCCGCTTTTAATCATTCAGATTTTACTCAATATTTTATTAACCGATCAGAATCAAAAACCGTGTCAAATTTTGCAGTGTTTGTAATATATAAAATTTTGAAGCTACGGTATACAATTGTTATTTATACAGGGTAATTCTTTAGTGAATTTTAAGGGTACTTTAATATACAGGGTGTCTCAGCGAGACCGGTCATTAGACGTTTCTGGGGTTCTGGCCAAACCAAAAATTTGAGAATACAGACTTAAGTATTATCAATTACGTTCTCTTCATCTAAAATATTTTCAGATTTCTAGCACTTCCGGTTATACCGGAAGTCGCCACCTACTTTATTTTTTTAAATGGAACACCCTGTATATTTTTACATATTTGGATTTGTCTGTTTTCAAGGTTTATAAATAACTTTCCTTTTTGCAATTTGATTCGGCCGTTCTCGAGATATTTAATTTTTTCTAGAAAAATCTGCTCCAGCGGACATTTGTTAAAAAAATCATAGAACACTCAATTTTTGAGATATCAATTTAGGATTCAGAACATACTTAAACAACATGATGGAGTATGTTTTGGTGCCGAGAACGGCTGTCTAGATCGTTTGGTCACTTTACTATGGCACGTTAACTTTTCGAAATTTGGAAGTACCATAACTTCATTTTTTTAAATGGCACCCCCCATATTTTATTACTTAGTCGTCATCGGCGTCTCATTTTACATCTTTTATATTCCATATGTCCTATGCCTAACATTAATAGTTTGAGAAATAATTAGGGTTTTTTGAAAAATGCTCACATATCATATCGATATTAACCTAGTGTGCCATGGAAAACAAATGTTTAATGACTTATTGATAAACGTCAAAGTCTAATTTAGGTTGTTTGATGCTTGTGAGTCTAAAACCAGTTAAAATGGATATTAATAACGTAAATAATGTTTATACAAATGAAGAAATTCATAATTTATTTTTTGTGCACGAAAAGTGCGACAAAGTTCTTAGTAGAACTTGCAGAATGTTTAATGAAAATTATCCACATTTATTTCCGATGACAAAAGGTAAATTTAGAAGAATAGAAGCAAATTTTTTGCGTTTTGGACGAATTAATCACGTGTTAAACTGACCAAAAAATGTAGTAGATAATGCAACGGAAGAGGTGAATACCTTGACTTATTTCGAGCCCAGTCCCAACACCTCAATTTGAGCTGCCAAAGAAGATCTGGGAATCATACTACGAACTTTGTCGCGCTTTTCATGCATAAAATATAAATTAAGAATTTCTTGATTTGTGTAAATATTACTTTCGTTATTGTTATCGATTTTAACTCGTTTCAGTACTAATATTAAGGGACATAACAGATAATTATTAGCTCACATGCATCAAGTGACGTAAACAAGTGAGTCTTTGACAAGAATTCATTGAGAAGGCTTGTTTTTCATGGCACACTAGGCTAAATATCCATATGATATGTGTGCATTTTTCAAAAAACCCTAATTATCTCCCAAACTATTAATATTAGGTATGGGACATATGGGATATAAAAGATGTAGAATGAACCACCGAAGACAACTAAGAAATAAAATATGGGGGGTACCATTTAAAAAAATGAAGTTATGGTACTTCCAAATTTTGAAAAGTTAACGTGCCATAGTAAAGTGACCAAACGTTCTAGACAGCAGTTCTCGGCACCAAAACATACTCCATCATGTTGCTTAAGCATGTTCACAATCCTAAATTGATATCCCAAAAATCGAGTGTTCTGTGATTTTTTGAACAAATGCCCGCTGGAGCAGATTTTTCTAGAAAAATTCGAATAACTCGAGAACGGCCGAATCAAATTGCAAAAAGTAAAGTTATTTATAAACCTTGAAAACAGACAAATCCAAATATGTAAAAATATACAGGGTGTTCCATTTAAAAAAATAAAGTAGGTGGCGACTTCCGGTATAACCGGAAGTGCAAGAAACCTGAAAATATTTTATACGAAGAGAACCCCAGAAACGTCTAATGACCGGTCTCGCTGAGACACCCTGTATGAACCATGGGCGACTTCGGCTCCCCTAGGGAGCTGCACCTCTCCAAAAATGGCGGAAAATTTTGGTTTATTTTTTTTTCCCTCTAAAACCATAAATACTAGGAAAATAAAATTTGGGGAATAAGTTTAGCTCCTAATAGAGCACGTTTTGATCCTATTTGTACTTTCAATATTCCCCTCTAAGTTACTAAACATAACTACCCCCGTTCAATTTTTGCCTAGATTTTTTTTATGAAGGTGATAAATACATTGGAAAAATTTCAGTTAGGTAGATAAAACTATTCTAAAACTTTTTTGTCTCTCTGATGTTCTTCGAAAATTTAGTAATTTCTGAGAAAAAAATTAAGAAATAAGCTTTAAGAATTATTCAAAATTATAACGGTATTTATCTAATTGTAGCGCCTCGGCTTAATAAAATGGCCATACTTTGACTTAATGTCAGGGTAACTTCAGGGAGATTTCTCTTCATTAAGCCTAGGTCGCTTGCGGCCGAGGCACTACAATTAACATCATAGCGATACAACATTAGATAAAGCTCCATAATATGTAGCCCAATATTGTAACGATATTTATGTAACTGTAACGCCTCGGCCGCAAGTGACTTCGGCTTAATGAAGTAACCAAATATTCTTAGCACTAAGATATTAATTCCATGTTGTTGTAATATTGGTTTACCACTGTGCTTCGGCAGCTTTTAAGCCGTTTCAAATCATTTGTACGATATCATATAATAATAAAATTTGCATCCTCTCGATGCTTTAAATTTCTTATGAGGCTTGCGATCATGTATACTTACACGATACATTAATTACGGCGATTTCATCTAACAATAAGATCAAGAAAAATTGATAACGACCTCCAACTAACATAAGATGATGAAACTCGTCGCTACACGCTCATCTAAGCACTCTGCCAAATATTATTACTATTCCAACCTGGAATACTCTCCTTCCTAATAAACTGGCAGTACTTCGCTTAGCAGCAAAAATAACGGAAACCTTCTTTCAAAGAAAGTCGCCGTCATGGTGTGCAATCTCACTACTATAAAAATGTAGACCCAGGTTTTAGTACCCTCACAATCCACTGGATGACGTTGTAGACTGAATTTGTAGCAATCTGCATTATCTACACAAACAAAGCGCTTGTAACCATAGAAAAATTTATATGTAACGTCAAACTCAAAGGAGTCAAAGGTGAAAGCAAACGTCACATTTTTGTTTTGTCGTTTGGTGTGATAACTGGTGATAACACCGTTGTAGAAGCAAATATTCTTCATAACTTTCCTTTGGCTTATGCCCGTTTGCACCGTTTTTGAATTAAGCTTTGCTTAACTAAGCGTCCCTTAATTTTTAAGCCAAGCTTTAAATGTAATCCGTTGCACCGCAATATATTTAAGAAAGTTTAGTAAAGCAAAAATAAACTCGGCAACAACGCACTAAATCGGTGAAAATGGGAAACTGTATTACCGATAATCTTTTTTTAATAATTGGTTTTGACATTTCAAAGTTAGTGTGCGAAATTTGTACTTTTTACAACTCCGAATAAGAATGGACGTGGAAAAGAAAAAGAGAATGCGTTCTCTTAACTATAGTTGCCGCGAAAAGGAAGTACTATTATCAATAGTTTCCAGTTACAAAAACATTATCGAAAACAGAAAAACAGACTGTGTGTCTGCGGAACAAAAATTAAGTATTTGGAAAGTTATTGCTGACGAATTTAACAGTCAGTCGCCAAATTCATGTTATAGAAGCGTTGATTCGTTGAAAAAGTATTATGAAAATCAAAAAAAAATATTAAGAAAAAAAGTAGCAGAAGAAAGAAAACACATATACACAACAGGCGGAGGAAAACAATTCACGATTATTGAACCCGACGACGGTTTATTGTTGTCCCTAGTCAACAAGAAAACGTTGTACGGGTTCCAAAATGAATTTGATAGTGACTTTATTCAGAATGTGGAAGAACATCCAATCGATCCATGCTTAACAGAAAATAATAATACTGAAGAAACAACAACAACTGTAATTGAAGACTACATGGATGGAATTAATGAAGATTTAATAAATTAATTTAATCTTTTATAAATGTTATATAATAATGTTGATATTTTATAATAGACGGTTAAAGTAATTTATCATCTCATTTCTTCTGACATTTCCTTGAATATTATCGCCATTAATTACTTCTGGTATATTTCCTACTTGAATTAGATTTTCAAATTCATCTGCATTTATATCAGGTTCCGGGGGTTCTTCTTCATGCATACTAATACTTATATTATGTAGTACTGCTGATGCTACAATTACAGCGTAAGCAGTGGCTAATTTTAACCTAATTCCATATGCTAATATGGGAAATCGCCTTTTCCATACACCAAACAAGCGTTCAACAGAGTTTCGTGTTGTGATATGGGCCTTATTGTACAATTTTTCTGCTGCAGTTTCTGGATTTTGTAATGGTGTTAGCAGATATTTACCTACACCATAACCACTATCACCTATAACATGGTAATTATGTTAATGGTTCAAGGAATGTCATTTTACAATTTACCTAGAATAATTCCATTTCTAAATTCTCCACCTTCTAGCCTAGCACGTATTCTACTATTTGAATAAATAGTCATGTCATGTGTTGATCCTGGCCATCGTGCTACAATATCTTGCACCTTAAGGTCAGAATCTCCCACAACTTGGACATTTATAGAGAAATAGCCTTTCCTGTTTCTGAATATCTCACCATCTTCTCCTCCTAGAATATATTATTTATTTATTTAGTTAAGGTTCTTTTTTATTGAATTATGTCAATATACCTGGAGATTGTATCTTTATGTGGGTGCCATCAATGCATCCTACAATACTTGGAAATAATGCAATATTATAAAAATCTCTTTGTATTTTTTGAATATTATTTTCTGTTGGCATTTTTATGTAAGCATGAGATAGACTAGCTAATGCAATTGAAACATTTTTAATAATTCTTGATGATGTAGAAACATGAGTCCCCATAAAATTTGATATGGTTGACAAATGTCCACCTGTAGCATAAAAACGTAGACATGTTAATAATTGGTCCATAGGGCTTAAGCTGTTATTTCTACAAAAAGAATCAATAATTAATTACATATTTATTATTTACATAATATTTTACGTACATGTCTGTAGGATATTCAAGCTTTTCTTCAATTAGTGGTAAAATGTTTAAAACAGTATTCTTTGTTAAACGAAATCGTTGAAAAAATGTAAGGTTATCCAAATCTTCAAAATGATTGCGCCGTAGATATATCCGTTTAGGAAATCCATAATCAACAATCTCTAATATTTCTGCATCATTTCCAAACATATCTTCATCGTCGTCAAAAATATCCATGTTTTCACAATTTTCACGTCACACAATGACAAATAATTTTTTTCACGTAATTTAAAGCTACGCTTAACCGGTAAACTCCGAACATTGAACGCTTAAATTAAGCTGAGAATAAGCGTAGCTTAAACAACGGTGCAAACCGATTTCAAAATTTAAGGAAAGCTTAGCGTAAAGCGACGCTTAACTATTGCGGTGCAAACGGGCATTAGTGTTTTATATCCTTTAGTTAAGTGTTTAAATAAGTTAGGGCCAGTTTTACCACCTCTTCATAAGTTTATCCGATAGATAAATTGGCGCTCTTAAATGAGAGCAATATATATTATATTTAAAATTATGAATTTTATCTTGGAAAAACTATAAATTCATATTTTTTTGCATTTCTTCGTAAAATGTACTTGACCTCTTCAAAATAAAGTATTGGTATAAACCGGTATAAAAATACCTATATTTAAATTTCGCGCTTTAACCTAATTAGTTCCCTCACAATCCCCATGGGAGCGCTGAATGTACCAGAAAATAGTAGGGAGAATAAATTTTTCTATGGTCGCAGTGAGGTGTCCACCTAATAAAGTAGTAATAAATCTCAGCAAATATTCAATATAAACGTGGCTTAAGATGGATTAATTATTTTTTGTGACTAAAACTGATTTAAATTCACTTCAAAACCCTTTTTTAATAATTCAAATATTATAACCTTCATATTTCATTCTAAATACCGATAACGTTTGATTTCTTTTTTTGAATTTAAAAGTAAGTAAAAAGGTAAAAAAATAAAAATCTCATGCTGGGGGGATTTTTGTATCAAATCGAACTGAAAACCGAGGGAATCGGCGGCGAACGGGAATTGTCAGGACTCGGAGAGGACCGACGACGACGAGGATCCCGCTACGAAAACACCCGCTCCATTTCCTAAACTAACTAAACTGCTTTACTCTCGGCCGTGTTATTTATCCTGCGGGAAACCCCTGTCCCCAAGAACCCCATCCCCCTTTAACCGCCGATTGAACGGGAAACCCAACAACGTCTCTTTTACTACTCCACGTTTCCGAAACGACAGAGATAATATTTAAACGTCCCGTCGTCGTCTTCGAGTTTCGGCTCTAACTTTTTCATGTCTTTTATTTAATAATAAAATCGAAAATGTTAATTATAAAAAATATTTATTTATGAAAAATGTTTGTTTTTTTGTCGTAGGTTTGGTTTAAAAATAGAAGAGCAAAGTGGAGGAAACAAAAACGTGAAGAACAAGAACGGTTGAGAAAATTACAAGAAGACGACGTTTGTAGGAACATTGTCGAACATCAACAGCAACAACAGCATCAACAGTCGGTTTCAACGTCGGTTTTTAGTGATGAAGATTCGTCGGATTTGGAGGTGGCATAAGATAATAATTAAAGGGATATGTTAACCATCTAATTAATTAAATAATTTTTCTATTAATTTCCAAAAAGAAAATGATGAAGATACGTTTTCTAGTCACTACTTGTATTATGTATTATTATTTAAAAGAATTACTACAATTATTTTTCTTAACAGATACTATTCATAATTACGCTTAAAAACATGAATTTAAAATTAAATGTTAGCGAAGAAAAATGAAATGACGATGGTTACAACTTTGTAAATAAATTAATGATTTTAAGCAATTGTAAACGAAGACTTAAAATGATCGCTTGTAAATTTGATGTACGTAAAATTTGAATTTTAATTAAATAATTCAGTTAGCAAAATAATGTTGTTTTATTTTTTATTAATAAAAGGCTGTAATTAAAAAATGAAAAACTTTTTTCTAAATTGTCGATATCGTTTAATAAAATTTGTCACAAATACCGTAGAAAATTGTTTCTCTCATCGAACGATTTTAACAATTCATTCGATGCGATAAAATGCACCGACAACACAGAAAAAAAATCGCGCGCTTGGTATGCACCGGTTTGCAAATTAACTTTTGATTCGCAACGCGCGCGGCTTTCATGGGGTGGGCTTCGGGGTTCCGCCAATCGAAACCGAAACGACCGCGTCGTTCGTCGGCTCGTAAATTAATTTTCGTACCCTGCCGGACGAAAACGTCGACAAAAATTATTCACTCGCTATTTACCAACAAAATTATAAGCGCTCGATGCCCCAACAGCACCACGAGTTCGAACAAACCGGCTGGAAATTCGCATTCATTCAATTAAAATAAACATTTTGTTATTAATACCTCGATAATTACATTGTACCTATTTTACAATTCACTATCAAAAAATTATTTCGATAATCACAGCAATACATATCTTTGTCAATGACGTCCAACAATTAACATTGTAGTTTACTCCAGAAAATCAGTACAGGGTGGTTCAAATTCGATGTCCGAATAGGCTATCATGTCATGATCTCGTTTTTCGAGAAACTGCTAATGCCAAAAACCTCAAAGCGCTATCGTCTTTTGTTTTTCCCCTAGAGGCCAAAATTGAAAATATCGTAAAACCAGCAAGTGCAATTATCTTGGTTATTATTATAGGTAGAGTATTATAACTAGGGCACGGAACTTTTGTAACAAAACGACACGATTTCCCCCCTCCACTCGTTCTCAGCAGAAAGTTTCATACAAAAGTTGTTCTAAATTAAATTCTAAAACAATTTTTTCAATAAAAAATATATATATAAACATTTTTTTGAGGTTATGTTCTTAATTATTGATCAAATCAAAAATTTTTATTAACAGTATTTGTTTAGAATTACTTTTGGAACAGTGTTCGTTAATAAAATTTTTTGGAAACTTAAAATTTTAATTTCCCTCTGAATAGTATGCTATCAAAAGTATTATCTCAATAATTATTGTTTTTATCAAAAAATGTTTTAAATAAAATTTGTTTCAATTTCGATTTTGAATCAATTATCTTAATAAAAAAATTTTATATCTCTATTAATTAAGCGTCTAAGTGTAATTATGTATAAAAATTCAAAAATTATTATTTTGAGGTTATCTCCTTAATTATTAATTAAATCAAAAAATGTTGTTAACAATATTTGTTAAGAATTGCATCAGGAACAGTGTTTGTTAAAACAATTTTTTTCTAACTTGAAATTTTCATTTCCCACTGAACAGTATGCTACAAAAATTAATATTTTTGAGGTTATATCCTTATAGTTGATTTAATCAAAAAGTTTTGTTAACAAAATTTGTTTAGAATTACTTCAGAAACAGTGTTTGTTAATACAATTTTTTGCAAACTTAAAAATTTTAATTTCCCTCTGAATAGTATGCTATCAAAAGTATTATCTCAATAATTATTGTTTTTATCAAAAAATGTTTTAAATAAAATTTGTTTCAATTTCGATTTTGAATCAATTATCTTAATAAAAAAAATTTACTTCTCTATTAATTAAGCATCTAAGTGTAATTATGTATAAAAGAGAAAAAATTTTTATTTTGAGGTTATCTCTTTAATTATTGATTAGGTCAAAAAGAATTGTTGACAAAGTTTGTTTAGAATTGTTTCAGGAATAATTTTTGTTAACACAATTTTTTTCTAACTTGAAATTTTAATTTCCCACTGAACAGTATGCTACAAAAATTAATATTTTTGAGGTTATATCCTTATCGTTGATTTAATCAAAAAGTTTTGTTAACAAAATTTGTTTAGAATTACTTCAGAAACAGTGTTTGTTAATACAATTTTTTGCTAACTTGAAATTTTAATTTCCCTCTGAATAGTATGCTATCAAAATTAATTATCTCAATAATTATTATTTTTATCAAAAAATGTTTTAAATAAAATTTGTTTCAATTTCGATTTTGAATCAATTATCTTAATAACAAAATTTTACATCTCTATTAATTAAGCATCTAAGTGTAATTATGTATAAAAGTGGAAAAATTATTATTTTGAGGTTATCTCTTTAATTATTGATTAGGTCAAAAAAAATTGTTGACAAAGTTTGTTTAGAATTGTTTCAGGAACAATTTTTGTTAACACAATTTTTTTCTAACTTGAAATTTTAATTTCCCACTGAACAGTATGCTGTTCCTTTAATCAGAACGAGTGGAGGGGGGAAATCGTATCGTTTTGTTACAAAAGTTCCGTGCCCTAATTATAACTAAGACATTATATGGACACATTTTTGCAGGGAATTTTATAACGTACTCAAAAAAATTTTTCGGTTTTAGATTTTGAGATATTATGACAATTTTCGTTTTTTTTAATGGAAACAATCACTGATTATTCGTTTATTAAATTCGTTATTTTTTTCTGATTACAAAAATATGGGGTTAGATAGGTCTATTTCTTATTGTTTTAAAATAAAGCTAAAAATAACCTTTTTTTTAGTGTCGTCAAAGAAAGTTAATTTACAGTTTCCTGTAAATTGGGGCACTATAACTAAAAATTATTCTACTAAAAATTTATTTAAAATATATTTTATTTTCTAATAATGTAACATTCTAACATGTTAAACTTTTCGTAATACATCTTAAAAAACAGGATTTTTAATTTGACACTTCTTTTGTATACAAACAAATGTTGCTATGTTTATTTGAATTCAAAAGAAAATATATGAGCGCCATCTATCAATAATTTATTAAGTCATTTAATAATAATATTAAAAATTAATAAAAATTTGAAATAATGTAATCTATTCCAACTTTTGTGTAAAACAAATATAAATTAAATAATTCAACAAATGTATTTGTTTCAAATATCAGAAATATGTTTTTTTAATTATTAGTTATAATTTACAGGAAACTGTAAATTTAATTTTTTTGACAACACTAAAAAAAAGTTTATTTTTAGCTTTATTCTAAAACAATAAGAAATAGACCTGTAGAACCCTATATTTTTGTAATCAGAAAAAAATAACGAATTTAATAAGCGAATAAGCAGTAGTTTCCATTTAAAAAAACGAAAATTGTCATGATATTTCAAAATCTAAAACCGAATAACTTTTTTTAACTACGTCATCAAATTCTCTGTAAAAAAGTGTCCATATAATGTCTTAGTTATAATACTCCACCTATAATAATAACCAAGATAATTGCATTTGCTGGTTTTACGATATTTTCAATTTTGGCCTCTAGGAGAAAAACAAAAGACGATAGCGCTTTGAGGTTTTTGGCATTAGCAGTTTCTCGAAAAACGAGATCATGACATGCAAGCTACTTTTTTTCTAACTCTTATAGTTTTCGAAATAGCCTATTCGGACATCGAATTTGAACCACCCTGTACATGTATAGATGAATATAACAGAAATAGAATAGAAACTAGCAGAGTATGTTGCAGTTACTTCTAGATAGTTAGTTCTAGTGTTAGTTCTAATTGTTATTCATTCCGCGCAAACTGAGTGCAAATGTGTTAATAATAAGCTCAAAAAAGAAATATTTAGAAAACTAGAACATGAAATATAACGTAAACGAATTGAAAATTGTTCCGCACGATGTTCAGGGGGATGGGTACATCGAGAATGGAAAAAAATGGAAAATGTAACGTTCCGCATAAAATAGGAACGAATGGAAATAAAATCGCGAAATTTCAAAAAAAAAAAAATTGGAACCGAGCTGTTCGTCTACTAAAAGTGACCTGAACGTTGTGCGACGATAAACACGGGACGCAATGAAAATATATCAAAATACGAACCGTTCGAGCACGAAAATATGAAATTTTTGGAGTACGCATCAAGTTACGTTTGTGCCCTCTACCATATAGGGTATTTCCTATTTCTTTTTCGCGCGTGTACACCACACGCTCGAAACGCGAAATTGAAATTTTAAATTGAACTTTTCTACAAAATGTTTTCTACAACGACATGCTTTTTTAATAGTGACTCGATAAGTTATCAATAATATAAAACGTTTTCCGTTCAATTTCGAATAACAAAAAAAATTAACTCAAGTTTTATTGATGATTTTCAAATATTTCTTGATATGATTAAAATAAAAAAGGTTAAAGTTATTTTTCGGCTAAAAGGGCTAGCAAATGGGTCTTTATACTCTTTTATAAGAGGAAAGTATCGGTGTCGATGATCGCTATCGAAGCAGCTGAAATGTTTCCCTCGACGGATACTCGTATTAAGTACTATCTATCACTAACCAAAGTACTTCTACTACATAGTGTATTGTACGTTTTGAGAATGTGACACGACACTCCATTAATTTCCACTATGAAAATAAATGGAGAGGGGAATCTGTTTCTCACTTAATAAAGTGTTGGGTATCAATCCTTCACAAAGTAAAATAATAACATTAAAAAATATCGAAACAACACTAATTATTAACAATAATTATATTATACTTGCTTAAAGAGTCACTAAGAAAATATAAGGGGGACCGAAAAGTAATCAATTCATTGTGTACTACAAGACAGGTTTGTTCTAATTTTAGTTGTTATTTAGCACGAGGTGGTTGTACATTTTTATTGAACTAAACCAGAACTAACATTAGCACTATCACTCACGCCGTGTGTGTAAAAAAACACGTAATAAAAAAAATATGGTGATAAGGGCCACTTTATCATGGTTTTCGAATTTTCGAATTTTGCAATGTGTAAAGTAAAGGGTAAAATTTGCTACAACTTTTGTTCTAAAAGTTTTTCTGTATCATGCTCGGAATACCGTTTTTTTTTCATTAACCAACAAATTGTGAAACTACTAATTTTTCTAATTTTCATATTTTCGAATATTTCTCTACATTGATGCATCTGAGAGCAAAAGTGTTAGAAAGCAATGTGTAAACGCTAAAATTTGCTACAACTTTTGTTCTAAAAGTTTTTCTGTATCATGCTCGGAATACCGTTTTTTTTCATTAACCAATAAATTGTGAAACTACTAATTTTTCTAATTTTCATATTTTCGAATATTTCTCTAAATTGATGCATCTGAGAGCAAAAGTGTTAGAAAGCAATGTGTAAACGCTAAAATTTGCTACAACTTTTGTTCTAAAAGTTTTTCTGTATCATGCTCGGATACCGTTTTTTTTTTCATTAACCAATTGTGAAACTACTAATTTTTCTAATTTTCATATTTTCGAATATTTCTCTAAATTGATGCATCTGAGAGCAAAAGTGTTAGAAAGCAATGTGTAAACGCTAAAATTTGCTACAACTTTTGTTCTAAAAGTTTTTCTGTATCATGCTCGGATACCGTTTTTTTTTTCATTAACCAATTGTGAAACTACTAATTTTTCTAATTTTCATATTTTCGAATATTTCTCTAAATTGATGCATCTGAGAGCAAAAGTGTTAGAAAGCAATGTGTAAACGCTAAAATTTGCTACAACTTTTGTTCTAAAAGTTTTTCTGTATCATGCTCGGATACCGTTTTTTTTTCATTAACAAATTGTGAAACTACTAATTTTCATATTTTCGAATATTTCTCTACATTGATGCATCTGAGAGCAAAAGTGTTAGAAAGCAATGTGTAAACGCTAAAATTTGCTACAACTTTTGTTCTAAAAGTTTTTCTGTATCATGCTCGGAATACCGTTTTTTTTCATTAACCAATAAATTGTGAAACTACGAATTTTTCTAATTTTCATATTTTCGAATATTTCTCTAAATTGATGCATCTGAGAGCAAAAGTGTTAGAAAGCAATGTGTAAACGCTAAAATTTGCTACAACTTTTGTTCTAAAAGTTTTTCTGTATCATGCTCGGATACCGTTTTTTTTTTCATTAACCAATTGTGAAACTACTAATTTTTCTAATTTTCATATTTTCGAATATTTCTCTACATTGATGCATCTGAGAGCAAAAGTGTTAGAAAGCAATGTGTAAACGCTAAAATTTGCTACAACTTTTGTTCTAAAAGTTTTTCTGTATCATGCTCGGAATACCGTTTTTTTTTCATTAACCAACAAATTGTGAAACTACTAATTTTTCTAATTTTCATATTTTCGAATATTTCTCTACATTGATGCATCTGAGAGCAAAAGTGTTAGAAAGCAATGTGTAAACGCTAAAATTTGCTACAACTTTTGTTCTAAAAGTTTTTCTGTATCATGCTCGGAATACCGTTTTTTTTCATTAACCAATAAATTGTGAAACTACGAATTTTTCTAATTTTCATATTTTCGAATATTTCTCTACATTGATGCATCTGAGAGCAAAAGTGTTAGAAAGCAATGTGTAAACGCTAAAATTTGCTACAACTTTTGTTCTAAAAGTTTTTCTGTATCATGCTCGGATACCGTTTTTTTTTTCATTAACCAATTGTGAAACTACTAATTTTTCTAATTTTCATATTTTCGAATATTTCTCTACATTGATGCATCTGAGAGCAAAAGTGTTAGAAAGCAATGTGTAAACGCTAAAATTTGCTACAACTTTTGTTCTAAAAGTTTTTCTGTATCATGCTCGGAATACCGTTTTTTTTTCATTAACCAATAAATTGTGAAACTACGAATTTTTCTAATTTTCATATTTTCGAATATTTCTCTACATTGATGCATCTGAGAGCAAAAGTGTTAGAAAGCAATGTGTAAACGCTAAAATTTGCTACAACTTTTGTTCTAAAAGTTTTTCTGTATCATGCTCGGAATACCGTTTTTTTTTCATTAACCAATAAATTGTGAAACTACTAATTTTTCTAATTTTCATATTTTCGAATATTTCTCTACATTGATGCATCTGAGAGCAAAAGTGTTAGAAAGCAATGTGTAAACGCTAAAATTTGCTACAACTTTTGTTCTAAAAGTTTTTCTGTATCATGCTCGGAATACCGTTTTTTTTTCATTAACCAATAAATTGTGAAACTACGAATTTTTCTAATTTTCATATTTTCGAATATTTCTCTACATTGATGCATCTGAGAGCAAAAGTGTTAGAAAGCAATGTGTAAACGCTAAAATTTGCTACAACTTTTGTTCTAAAAGTTTTTCTGTATCATGCTCGGAATACCGTTTTTTTTCATTAACCAATAAATTGTGAAACTACGAATTTTTCTAATTTTCATATTTTCGAATATTTCTCTAAATTGATGCATCTGAGAGCAAAAGTGTTAGAAAGCAATGTGTAAACGCTAAAATTTGCTACAACTTTTGTTCTAAAAGTTTTTCTGTATCATGCTCGGATACCGTTTTTTTTTTCATTAACCAATTGTGAAACTACTAATTTTTCTAATTTTCATATTTTCGAATATTTCTCTACATTGATGCATCTGAGAGCAAAAGTGTTAGAAAGCAATGTGTAAACGCTAAAATTTGCTACAACTTTTGTTCTAAAAGTTTTTCTGTATCATGCTCGGAATACCGTTTTTTTTTCATTAACCAACAAATTGTGAAACTACTAATTTTTCTAATTTTCATATTTTCGAATATTTCTCTACATTGATGCATCTGAGAGCAAAAGTGTTAGAAAGCAATGTGTAAACGCTAAAATTTGCTACAACTTTTGTTCTAAAAGTTTTTCTGTATCATGCTCGGAATACCGTTTTTTTTCATTAACCAATAAATTGTGAAACTACGAATTTTTCTAATTTTCATATTTTCGAATATTTCTCTACATTGATGCATCTGAGAGCAAAAGTGTTAGAAAGCAATGTGTAAACGCTAAAATTTGCTACAACTTTTGTTCTAAAAGTTTTTCTGTATCATGCTCGGATACCGTTTTTTTTTTCATTAACCAATTGTGAAACTACTAATTTTTCTAATTTTCATATTTTCGAATATTTCTCTACATTGATGCATCTGAGAGCAAAAGTGTTAGAAAGCAATGTGTAAACGCTAAAATTTGCTACAACTTTTGTTCTAAAAGTTTTTCTGTATCATGCTCGGAATACCGTTTTTTTTTCATTAACCAATAAATTGTGAAACTACGAATTTTTCTAATTTTCATATTTTCGAATATTTCTCTACATTGATGCATCTGAGAGCAAAAGTGTTAGAAAGCAATGTGTAAACGCTAAAATTTGCTACAACTTTTGTTCTAAAAGTTTTTCTGTACCATGCTCGGAATACCGTTTTTTTTCATTAACCAATAAATTGTGAAACTACGAATTTTTCTAATTTTCATATTTTCGAATATTTCTCTACATTGATGCATCTGAGAGCAAAAGTGTTAGAAAGCAATGTGTAAACGCTAAAATTTGCTACAACTTTTGTTGCAAAAGGTTTTCTGTATAATGCTCGAAATACCGTTTTTTTTTCATTAGCAACTTGTGAAACTACGAATTCATCATGTTTTCATATTTTCGTATTTTTCTCGACATTGATACATTTGACAGCAAAAGTATTAGAGAGTAAAATTTCCCACAATTTTTTTCTGTATCGTGCTCTGAATACCGTTTTCTTTTTCATTAACCAATTGTGAAACTACAAATTCTTCTAATTTTCATATTTTCGATTTTTTAATCTGAATAATGTAAATGGCTTAAATAATTAGCGAATAATTATTAAATCAAGTAGGAAACTAATATTGTTGAACTTTATAACAAGCTCATAAAGATGTCCATATAAAGAGGAGGGGGTTTTATAAAGGACCCTCGTTATAAGGAGGGGTTTTGGTGTAATTTACGAGGTGTGGCACGTTGTGGGGTCCCTCTACATCGAGAGACCCCCAGGTAGTACACGTTATACACATAACATACTACCTACGGGCTGTCAACAAACACCGGATTAACAATTGTGTCCTTAAACTGTTTGTAATCGATCTTTACAACTCGTTTTTCAAACTTAGAAGTAAAGAAAATATCAAGAAAACCCAACCTAATTAAAATAAATTATGATAAATTTTATGTAGATTGGGGTTTGACATTGACATATTGAGATTAACAGCTGTCCAAAACATATCATGGATTAAAAGTGCGTTATTATTATTTTGGTGGAGTGCATAATAGAGTTGAATACAAACGAGGAAAAACGACATACAGCAAGAGAGAGAGAGGGACAAGTATAAACGTTAATCCGTCCACCACCCTGTAGATTAGGACGGATTACATTATATACAGGACGGTTTTCGCCGTATATCGGTGTACGCATCTGGCGTAGACCTCTTTAATCCTTATTCGGTCGGCTAAATTTCAATGAGGAACCGAATTTTTCAAACGTTCACAACTACAGTAGATAAAGATGTCAAAAATATTCAAAAAATAAGTTATTTCGTTGGCTCCATTACTTTAATTGAGGATTTTATCGAGAGATTTCTTAAAAAGGATCTAAAAGGAGTGGTTTTTTAAAACATTTTCTTGTCGCCCCCGGGAAAGATTGGAAGGTGGTGAAACTGTGAAGCATTTTCCGTCGCACGTAGTGCATTAGATATTACTTAAACAGCCCCAAGGGACCGCTTTGAACGCTTTAACTCTCCTCCGGGTGCTCGGGCATCAAGGGAATTAACGCGAGGGAGGCGCGCAGATTTTAGAGCATTAGACTTAGCGGAAGGTGTGACTGTCGACGACGACGACGACGGCAAACACAACAAAGCCGCGTTACAAAAGCTTCTTAATACCATCCACATTTAAAATAATGAAAAATAAAATAATTACTTTAATATTATTTAAAGAAGAAGCTTAAAAAAATGTTATCCTTAAAAAATTCAAGTAAAAAACGTTTAGATAAAATGTGTTGAAATTAAATTATCTATATCAAGTTATCTCCTATAACTAGGGGATGTTAATTCGCTTTTTGAAACCTTAAAATTACGGGTAATAAAGCCCTTCTAAACAACAATCTGGATTAGTGGGTACATCTAATTAAGATGATTAAATTGGCGAATTTAAATTAAAAAATAATAAAGGTAATAAAATAAGTTTAAAGAAGAAAATGGAGATGACTGAATAATTAGACCTCACATTAGCACTACAACTAACAATAGACCTAGAACTAGAATCATTCGAGATTAGCCGTGCGTCTTTCAAGATTAATACTTGCATTAACATTAGAATTAACACTAGACCTAGAAACATTCTGGTTTAAACCCGAATAATTCGAGTTGACAATTTTCGATTTTATGATTTTTCCTTTTCTCTCCCCATTAAAAAAAAGAGAGATGATAGTATTGATAAAGATTGTAAAGCGCCAAGTAAAAGAAGATAATCCACATTCGTTATGGGTGGGCTCCCGTCTAATGGAGGTTGACGGTGCGTGGTAACCCTCGGGATTAAGGTTCTCTTCTTGCTCCGGGTTCTAGTTTGTACTCCCGGGCATGTTTTCCAAGGGAACCACGTGTGTGCATACGTGTCTTTTCTCTCTATACGTATAATCGAACAAACCCTATACAAAAATCTCGTAGATTATAGAAAGTATTATGAAAGAGAAAAAATTTAAATCAACCGATTTTTTCTTCGAGTTTGCCTCGATTAATTTTCGCTTATTTAAGTGTATAAAGTTTCTTGTTTAATGCATTTTATACTAAGCAAACACATCATGGGGTTTGGCTTTTGTAGGTATATAAAGTAGTTAATGGTGGTTAACATTTGATATCCATTCACTTTCGAAAGATATATCCAGACGTTAGGTTAGGTTTTAAAGCATATGTCCACGTTGATTTGAGTAAATAGAGGGCGGTATTTGCGTTAATAACTGGGTTATGTTTGATTTATAAGGTGAGAGCTGCAACGTGGGAAATTAAAACGAGATAACCTCAACAAAAATTTAATAATAACCAAATTAAGTCAAACGTAACAATCGTTGTTTAAGAAACCTGATCTTCTTCAAGGTTAGACTCTTTGTGTATAATTTGTCTATTTCAATCTTCTTCGAAATGTAAACTGACCGTTTTATTTGCATTGGGAACCGGGAGAAAATTTCACGGTAAATTCACTCTAATTGGAGGTGTACCCTTAGCCCTTGAGTGGGTTCTCTGATCAAATACGCGAAGGGAAGCAGCTGCTGCAGGAGCTTTTTCAAAGTCACCACCACAATAACGATATAGGAGGTGTTTGCTAAGTTTAAAGCATTATTACTAAATTGCATTCTTTCGTTAATTTATTCCGTTTTGTCTAGTTAAATATATTTGATATATGTATCTTCTATAATACTTGTCAATGTAAATTTTTTAGGGTTTCTGTTGGTATTATCTAGGACCCTTATAAAATTTATGTTGTTTTCCTGATTTTTAGTAACATTTTCAGTAACTAAATAGTTGAGGTTAAAATACTAATAAATTTTTAGATAAATACAATTTTAACGAAGTACATATTTGTTGTAAAAACGTGCTACAAGGTAATTAAATAGAACAAAACACCTTTTCTAGGTAAATAAATGGCAAATAAACACCCCACAACATTTTTTTATGCACCTTTTCTTTTTGAATAACGAAAGCTGAAACGTCAGTGTGACATATTTATTTCAAAACATAATAAAACAAAACTCCCTGTTAATTTTGCCAACTTTACAACAATTTGGCAGGTATTATAGAAAGAAAATGAACTATATGTGTTTAAATCAATTCTTTTGACAGAGAATTTGACGTTTTCAATGAGAATTAATCGTGTTGAAATGAGCAAAAAATTAATTCTTACCTTAATACCTTAATAATAAAGAGGTTATCTTTAAGGACCGTAAAATCTTGGTTCTTTATATTTTTATATACCTGTTTGTATAAAAAAAACTTGTGTCATTGTGTTCCAAAACTGCTCATTTTCTTTTCTTCTTTATGCTTGGTGATAGTCTATAAAGATGTCTTGTAAGAAGGGATTATCTTAAAAAAGGAACGAAAAAGATTAGAAGGCAATAAAACCAAAGATTTGATAAGAAATTTTTAAAGATAAAATTAATAGTTGTTAACAGTTTTTAAAAAGTTTTCCAAGAATGAAATTAAAACTTCAATGCAGTTGATGTATGTACGCAAAAACACGTTCGCGTATAGTTATGTGACATCTAGCGGTAAAAAGTTTTAATGTTACGAAAAAGTATTACAGATTTCTATATTTGACAATTTAAAGTTAAATTAAGCAAAAACTTTTTAAATTTAGTAAAATTCATCCACACCGTAAAAGAAATAGTAATGAATTCGTTAAAAATTATATATTTAGTAAATTTATTTCAAATTAAATCTAATTCTTGTTAATCCAATGCTGTAAAGTGGCTAATTATTTATTAAATCGTCATTAAATTTGCTTTAAACGGCTTTTAATTTCATAACAATATCTCAATTAGCTTTCGAGATACTTAAAGATTAATTTCTTTAACATTTATGTTTAACGTAATGCTTGCATTCAAAAATTCATAAATTTGAAGACCTGAAAAAAGATTTAAACAATAATGTATTCGTGTAATTTGAGGTTGATACAGATTAAATTCTTAAATGATCATTATCGACTAAACCCTTTCTTCTTTATACTTGGCGATAGTCTATAAAGATGTCTTGTAAGAAGGGATTATCTTAAAAAAGGAACGAAAAAGATTAGAAGGTGATAAAACCAAAGATTTTATAAGAAATTTTTAAAGATAAAATTAATAGTTGTTAACAGTTCTTAAAAAGTTTTCCAAGAATGAAATCAAAATTTCAATGTAGTTGATGTAAGTACGCAAAAACTCACGTTCGGGTATAGTTATGTGACATCTAGCGGTAAAAAGTTTTAATATCAAGAAAATGTATTACAGATTTCTTATTTGACGATTTAAAGTTAAATTAAGCAAAAACTTTTAAAATTTAGTAAAATTCATCCACACCGTAAAAGAAATAATAATGAATTCGTTAAAAATTATATATTTAGTAAATTTATTTCAAATTAAATCTAATTCTTGTTAATCCAATGCTGTAAAGTGGCTAATTATTTATTAAATCTTCATTAAATTTGCTTTAAACGACTTTTAATTTCATAACAATATCTCAATTAGCTTTCGAGATACTTAAAGATTAATTTCTTTAACATTTATGTTTAACGTAATGCAAGGTTGCGTTCAAAAATTCATAAATTTGAAGACCTGAAAAAAGATTTAAACAATAATGTATTCGTGTAATTTGAGGTTGATACAGATTAAATTCTTAAATGATCATTATCGACTAAACCCTTTCTTCTTTATACTTGGTGATAGTCTATAAAGATGTCTCGTAAGAAGGGATTATCTTATAAAAGGAACGAAAAAGATTAGAAGGCAATAAAACCAAAGATTTGATAAGAAATTTTTAAAGATAAAATTAATAGTTGTTAACAGTTTTTAAAAAGTTTTCCAAGAATGAAATTAAAATTTCAATGTAGTTGATGTAATTACGCAAAAACTCACGTTCGCGTATAGTTATGTGACATCTAGCGGTAAAAAGTTTTAATATCAAGAAAATGTATTACAGATTTCTATATTTGACAATTTAAAGTTAAATTAAGCAAAAGCTTTTGAAATTTAGTAAAATTCATCCACACCGTAAAAGAAATAGTAATGAATTCGTTAAAAATTATATATTTAGTAAATTTATTTCAAATTAAATCTAATTCTTGTTAATCCAATGCTGTACCTAAAGTGGCTAATTATTTATTAAATCTTCATTAAATTTGCTTTAAACGGCTTTTAATTTCATAACAATATCTCAATTAGCTTTCGAGATACTTAAAGATTAATTTCCTTAACATTTATGTTTAACGTAATGCAAGGTTGCGTTCAAAAATTCATAAATTTGAAGACCTGAAAAAAGATTTAAACAATAATGTATTAATGTAATTTGAGGTTGATACAGATTAAATTCTTAAATGATCACTATCGACTAAACCCTTTCTTCTTTATACTTGGTGATAGTCTATAAAGATGTCTTGTAAGAAGGGATTATCTTAAAAAAGGAACGAAAAAGATTAGAAGGCAATAAAACCAAAGATTTGATAAGAAATTTTTAAAGATAAAATTAATAGTTGTTAACAGTTTTTAAAAAGTTTTCCAAGAATGAAATCAAAACTTCAATGTAGTTGATGTATGTACGCAAAAACTGACGTTCGCGTATAGTTATGTGACATCTAGCGGTAAAAAGTTTTAATATCAAGAAAAAGTATTACAGATTTCTATATTTGACAATTTAAAGTTAAATTAAGCAAAAACTTTTGAAATTTAGTAAAATTCATCCACACCGTAAAAGAAATAGTAATGAATTCGTTAAAAATTATATATTTAGTAAATTTATTTCAAATTAAATCTAATTCTTGTTAATCCAATGCTGTAAAGTGGCTAATTATTTATTAAATCTTCATTAAATTTGCTTTAAACGGCTTTTAATTTCATAACAATATCTCAATTAGCTTTCGAGATACTTAAAGATTAATTTCCTTAACATTTATGTTTAACGTAATGCAAGGTTGCGTTCAAAAATTCATAAATTTGAAGACCTGAAAAAAGATTTAAACAATAATGTATTAATGTAATTTGAGGTTGATACAGATTAAATTCTTAAATGATCATTATATTACTTGATAACATTTCAATTTTTTTGTTTAACGATTCTTAATCAAAATATTATTTATAATTATTAATATTAATAACCTCTAACCTTTACAGTCGCAATAATGCGATAAGACTTGAAAAAATAATTCATCTCGAAATTGAAAGAGCTAAACAATTTAAGGATATCTTAGAGCAAATTTAACAAAAGTTGAACTGCGCACGCTTCGTTTCCAAAAGACTACCTACTACAACTATCGATCTAAAAAGGTTCGTGTTTTAACTCAGCAGGTCGTCGTTAAAACCGTAAATAACGTCAAAAGTCGTAAAACGTCAGGTTTTAAAAAAGAAAAAACTATAAAACCAAATTTTACTTTGAAAATGACCCATTTTAAAAGAAAAGCTACATAACAAGTAAGTAAAATAATTATCGTATCGTTTCTAACAAATCTTAATACGTTTATTTACGTGTTTTGTTCAGTACCACTCTTATTTTTTTTTGGATTGGTTCTAGTTATGAGGTTCCGCAAGTTGAAATTACCAGTGAAAGGAAGAAAGTTGAAGAGTTAAGATCTAGACAAAAAAATTATAGTGTTGTAGTCTTCCTTCTTCGTTTAAAAGGAGTTTGAGGACGATTGATTTCGTTTTTGAGATTTGAAATAAATTAAAGCCAAAAAAAATAGGTGAGTTTTTAAATTTGAGTGGGGATTGGAAATAACTTCTTGGCTAGGACTTGGATTTTATTTTAAAATAACCGTAACTAATTACTTAAAACGTTTTTCAAACGTGTTGCGAAATACGTACAAGGTTACGAAACGTAAGAATTTAAGATTTTTTTAACAACCAAATCTCCATCTAATGATGTTTTCACATAGAAGCTATTTCTTTAATCATTTTTGTCGATAAAAATAACTTATATAACTATATAAAATAACTTTTTTTCATTAAAATTCTTTTTTGAATAACTTATTGTTAGATAGATTGAACCTTGTAAACCAATAAAAAATAATATAATTTCAATAAATAATATAATATTAAAACGTCATTATGACATATAAGAAAAAGGTTGGTACACTTGCAACGAAGTTGGTTTCTATGATAAAGTAGAAAACTGTATTATTAATTTTATGCTTGATTTTTTTAATAAATTTAAAAATCCTTTTTTCTTTAGAAAAACATGGGGGAAAGCACTTATCCTTTAAACATCGATATCAATAAACCCAGATATGACCAAGACAATTATTCCGGTCGAGCTAAACATTTTTTGGCAACCACCAATCCCTTGAACATTTTCGCAAGCAACAAAAGTTTAGAAAGGGCCCGAAGCATCGTTAATGCATACAAGTAAAAACTATAACGCAAAAAAATTAATAACAATTAAAAGTATTTTTTAAGATGTAAAAATCCACTTCCTGAAGGTATGACGACTGACGATCTTTGGCGCGCTAAAACATTATACGATTCGGCATTTCATCCTGATACTGGCGAAAAAATGCCTTTAATCGGCCGAATGTCCGCACAGGTACCCATGAACATGTTAATAACCGGGGGGATGATGTGTTTTTATAGGAGCACCCCTGCCGTTATTTTTTGGCAATGGCTAAATCAGAGTTTTAACGCCGTTGTTAATTACACGAATCGTGGTGGTAATGCGAAAATTAGCGATAAGTAAGTTTTCAAAAAGAAACGTTATATATTTTTAAGTTTTTATCTCCTAGGCAATTAATTTATTCGTATGCTTTGGCAACAACTGGTGCAGTAACCACTGCTTTATCACTTAATAGAATTTTTAAGGTTAGATTATAATGTTTATTAATTATAATGTTAATTAAAAATATTTTTTAGAAAGCGCCTTCCCTCGTTCTTAGATTCGTTCCTTTCGTTGCTGTTGCCGCCGCTAATTGTGTTAATATTCCCTTAATGAGAGCACAGTAAGTATCAAAAAGCGGGGCAAGATTGATATTATGGCTTTGAATTTCTTTTTTCTAGAGAACTTAAAGATGGAACTCCAGTTTTTGATCAAAATAACAATCAACTTGGTTATTCAAAGAATGCTGCCCAGGAAGGTATTTGCCAAGTAATTTTTTCAAGAGTTATGATGGCTGCTCCCGGAATGGGTAAATATTAAATTAAAGGAATAATTAAAGAATACCTGTCCCACTTAAAAATCGATGATTTTTTTTTTAATCGGTAGGAAATGACTCAAAAGATGTGTTAATGATAAAAAAAAGTGCGGAAAAGTGTAGTACTTACCGAAAAATCACTTTAAAGTTGCGATTTGACGTTTCTTTTTGGAAGTTAAAAGCAATGTTAAAATTGCATTTTCGTATTAAATTCTAACCTGAAATTGTTTAATTTATACCCACGCACAAAATAAAAAGTTATTTTCACTAAACTTGTTGAGATTACAACATATTTTCGGATGAAAACCTTGTTTCTTAGGCTATCGATGCAGAACGACAATTAAATGGCGTTAGATAGAATTGTTTCTACCAAATGTGTGCTAATAGACTTTATGTTAATAGATTGTGTATCAATTGATCTGTCAAACGACTAAAATATCTTTAAATTGTAAATATCAATGATAAATAAGTATAGTAGCTTATTTAATAATAGTTTGCTTAAATTAAAATAGTTATTAAAAAAGACATGTGTATACATGGTTACAAAATAAAAATAAATAAATAACCCGTGTGACGATAGCAACAAACTGTGCATTTAACCAGATGACAATTACAACTGACAACACAAGCAATGTTAACCATGTAGTTTCGTATTAAATCCTAACCTCAAATTGTTTAATTTATACCCACGCACAAAATAAAAAGTTATTTTCACTAAACTTGTTGAGATTACAACATAATTATTCATAATAACACCTATGTGAAGTTAGCCCCCAACTAAATAGCATTTTACATGTATAGTATTTTGATTATAACATGAAAACCAGTGAACCGATTTCGATAAATAATGTCTCATTCGAAAGCTTAATCCTTGGCCAATACGAAAGTGGAAATGCCCGTGAAAATTTGAAAACTCTTTCGAATTTCGCTAAAACATCAAAATAATGCGAAGATACACGAAAATAACACAAAATTGACCTTCTTTAAGTGGTGATAACTCGTAAACGATGTACCCGATGATCAAAATCTATACGTCACTCGATTCGTCATAGTGTCTTCTATCGAAATCACAAAATGCTTGATTTCAATTCTCTCCCGCTAAGTTTATACAGCCCTCGGAATGACACCATCTTCGGCTCGTTGTTTATGCACGTGTGAACGCTCGTGCTATTAATTAATTTTTAATTTAAACTAAATCGACTATAATTAGAGAACAGTTTGACGGATTTTAATGTTTTATATCTCAATCGAAAGTTTGTGTCTGGCTGAATGCTGTTGTCGAAATGCCCGATTCGAAATATTTCAGGATTTTGATTAAAACACAACAAACGAATTAATTAAACACATCAATTATCTCCGTAACTAATTGACCAATTTTAGTCATCAAAATCTCGGTCGAAAGAATGATCTGCAATGAATGCGAAGGTGGAAATGCCCGATTTCAAAATTTACTAATTATGTGCGTACAGCCATTGAAATGACCCCGCGAGAGATTTCGAGTCGGGCATTTCCACTTTCGTATTGGCCAAAGATTAAGCTTTCGAATGAGATTTTGATTATCAAAATCGGTTGACTGGTTTTCTTGTTATAATCAAAATACTATACATGTAAAATCCTATCTAATTGGGGACTAGGAAAATTTGGAGCTAACCTCGTATAGGTCATAATGACTAAGTGTCTGTCGTTACATAGACTGTGTGTCTATTAACTGTGTACAAGAGCGTCGCCAGATAGGAGCAAAGATAGATTCGAAAAAAGAAATTGAATAGAATATAAGATACAAATAGATTCTAAAAATCTATTTGAAATGTTTATAATCTGTTATCGCATTTAAATAGAGAGCATGAGAGTTAAATAAAAATTTGTTATTAAAAGACTTCAAACCACTTAAATATTATAATTAGGATAATTATTAGTTAGTTTAACGTTATTTTGGAACTTAATAACACATATTATTGATGAAAATCCCTTTCGTAGTTACAAAGTTTTAACATCAAAAGTTCATAACGTAGGGTGTATGACGTAAGATGGGTTTATGAGAAAGTTGAACTTGTTCATTCATAAGTAGATAGTTATTATTATCTTTATAATTTGTTACACGAATGAAAAAGCTCAACTCCTCCATAATTTATATTAAAAAAAAATATTGGAATTTTCTTTAGTTTTATGTTTCTAGTTTTCAGCCTCCTCCACATTTGTCCGATAGCAACAAACTTGTATCCGTAATTTTTTATCTACTTTCTTAGCTGATATCTTTCTTATTATTAGAGATAATTCGAGATAATAATTAGAGATTCTTTCTCTATCTAAAACCGGTCTTTGTCTGTCGATAAGTTAATACTAAGATCAATCTGTACTTAAACTACAAAGCGTTGGCTCTGTACTTAGATTAAATAGCTTAAAATTACCAAACTTCAAGCCTTTGTGCAATTGTTATCAAACCGATTTTTAAAAAACTATTATCACACTCGGAAAGAGCGCTCTTTAAATTTATTATATCTTAACCCGAGTTTTCGTTGGTAAATGGGTCTATCGGCGTCATGCTTAAATCGCCCTTCATATACATCCCTACACGCAAAAACGTTTAATTACTATTCCTTTAAACAAGTTTCTTATTTGATATTGGGAAAACTATAGAAGTATAGATCTATCTTATCTACAATTTGCTGCTCTTTCTAATGGTGTATAACACGCGGCTATCGCTGCTTGGTTATAGAGTTTTTTCCTGGTGATATAAGAAAGTTATTGATCCCAACAATGTTTAAAAGTAACTAAAACGTGTGAATTTGGTAATTTTTTGACCAAAAACGTCCTTGTGTAAGTCTATAACTTCATGATATACTTCTATAGTTTTCCTCATATCAAATATGTAAGAAAGTTGTTTAGAGGTAGAGCAATTAAACGTTTCTATATATAGAGATGTATATTAAAGGTGATTTAACCATGATGCTAATTGATATTGACCAACAAAAACCCGGATTAAGATATTTGAAGGAGCGTTCTTTCTGATTGTGAACACAGTTTTTTAAAATTCGGTTTGATAACAATTGCACAAGGGCTTGAAGTTTGGTAATATTAAGCTATTTTACGTACAGAGCGGTGTTCTTCATCTTTTATTGATTTTAATATTAACATATCGGCAAACGAGGACCGACGATTTCATAAAGAAAGAATCAAGCTTTCATATGGTGCATTTAGTGTTCTGCTATATCTAATAATACGAAAGATATCAGCTAATAAAATAGATAGGAAATTGCGGATAAAAGTTTGTTGTTGGAAGGTTTGTTGCTATCGTCAATCGGGCATTTCCACTTTCGTATTGGCCAAGGATTAAGCTTTCGAATGAGACATTGTTTATCGAAATCGGTTCACTGGTTCTCATGTTATAATTAAAATACTATACATGTAAAATTCTGTTTAATTGGGGACTAACTTCACATAGGTGTCATTATGAATAATTATGTTGTAATCTCAACAAGTTTAGTGAAAATAACTTTTTATTTAGTGCGTGGGTATAAATTAAACAATTTGAGGTTAGGATTTAATACGAGAAAATACATGGTTAACATTGCTTGTGTTGTCAGTCGTAATTGTCATCTGGTTAAATACACAGTTTGTTGCTATCGTCACACGGGCTATTTATTTATTTTTATTTTGTAACCATGTCTTTTTTAATAACTATTTTAATTTAACTAAACTACTATCATAGAAAAATAATATAAATATATATATATAGAAGCATTACTCCCCACTATTTTTTCGGTCAAATTGATTTCAACGCCTCTGGTGGTCTGTGGTACCTACTACTTTTAATAAAGCGCGAAATTTAAAAGTATTTTTATTCAGTTAATGGTTATTAATTATTGATTTCAACTTCCACCAGTCAACATGAAAATGATAACAGTAAGGGTATCATTTTCATGTTGACTGGTGAAAATTTGAATTTTGTTTTCACTTCGTTTTGTCTGCAACAAAACGCATGCACTTTCGACTCTTCAGAGTACCACGAGAAAACATGAAAGGAATTTTGGCGTAATGTCATCAATGAAATGTAATGTCAGAATGACATACATAGTTTTAAAGTTCCCGCTTGACTTTTAAAATGGCGGCAAACCGCGGTACTTTGTAAATCTAGGGACTTTAAGGTCACCGTTCAATGGCCATTTTTATATGGGCCCATATAGGTCGATAGAGGTTACTTTCTAACACATTTATGACTTTCTGCCAAATTATTACAGAAAAGTAAATACACAGGATTGAAGTACACATATTGTAGTAGTGAATGACATAATTTATTTTATAAAATAGTTGTTATATTAACAATAATAAATTACTAAACTTTGTCATAAAAAGGGTGTAATAAAAATTGACTTTTATGACAAATTAAGCACTTAAACGAGGTGACAATGCTTCATTCACTAGATGTGTAATATAAGAAGAGATTCCGTGACAGTACAAGTATAATAGATTTGTTGTTATCTCAGGATTGTGTTTTATCTAAAAATGTGCAATTTTCACGTAATTATTGAAATATGTAAGGGAATCTACTGAACAACCTAACTTTGGTATTTTGGCAACCGTCTTATAGATGGCGATATTTAAAGAATAAAATATTGCTTTATTATTTTAACTTTGAACAGTTTCGTGATGTATTGAATGTTGTGGGATTGTTAATAGATTTTATTTTCCCAACATAATTAATAAAACATTTAATCAAAATTAAATTAGTCAAGCAGTTTTATACACGTGTGTCTTCTATGAGTTTATTGAAAGGAATGAATAATTTTATGTAATAACAAATTTTTGTTGCCAAGATATATTTTTAAAAAAACAAGGTCCCTAAATCTTTTGTTTGACGAAGGAAAAATATATGGTGGCATCTTGGATTTAGGAAATGGCTTTTGTAGATATGACACTACAAATACTCCCCCTTCCAAGAAGAAATAAGGTTAACAATGAAATGTAAATCAAGTAGTTATAAATATTTCAATTTTGAAAACGTATTCTTAAAGATTTATTTGGAATTGAATTTTGATTAGAAGCAATTTCAAGTTTATCGTTAGCTATAAATGCGTATGGTTATCACTATAGCAACATTAACTTTTAAATACATACATTAGTTTCAGATAGAACAAATATATGAAATATACCCAACAAACTATACATATACAGGTGTATCTGAATGACATGCCCAAACTTCAGGGGGTGATTCTTTAGGCAATTTTAAGGGTACTTTGATATATAAACCATGGGCGACTTGGGCTCCCCTAAGGAGCTACATCCCTCCAGAAATGGCGGAAAATTTTGGTTTAATTTTTTTTTCTCAAAAACCATAAACGCTAGGACAACAAAATTTGTGGAATATGTTTAACTGGTAGTAGAGCACGTTTTCACCCTATTTGTACTTTCAACCTATCCTTCTAAACTACTAAACGTAACCACTCCCTTTACATTTTTGCTAAAATTTTTTTATGTACAGGGTAAATACATTAAAAAGAAATTACATAGGTAGATGAAAGTATCCTTAAACTTTTTTGTCTCTCTAAAATTTTTCCAAAAACGACTAATTTTTGAGAAAAAAAATAATAAAGCAAACACTGCCCGTTCAACAACAGGGTTGTCGATCAAAACTTGGAATGAATTTTAAATGAAAAAATCTTAGTAGGCTTTGCAATCTTTGTCAGAAATATTTTTGACGTTTAAATGTCAGTGGTTTTCTTACTATTATTATTGTTTTTCAAATTAATTTATGAATAAAGTTCTACCGCATTTACGCTCGTTCACTCGACGTTTCAAAATTTTAAATAAAACAATAATAACAGTAAGAAAACCACTGACATTTAAACGTCAAAAATATTTCTGACAAAGATTGCTAAGCCTGCTATGATTTTTTCTTTAAAAATTCATTCCAACTTTCGATTAACAACGCTACAGCTTAACAGTTAGTGTCTGCTTAATTAATTTTTTTCTCAGGAACTATTAACTTTTCGAAGAACATCAGAGAGGCAAAAAAGTTTTAGAATATTTTCGTCTATCTAAATAAAATATTTCCAATGTATTTATCATCGTCATAAAAAAGATCTAGACAAAAATTGAACGGGGATGGTTATGTTTAGTAACTTAGAAGGGAAGATTGAAAGTACAAATAGGCTCGAAACATGCCCTATTATAAGCTAAACATATTTCCCAAATTTCATTTTCTTGGTGTTAATGGTTTTCGGGAAAAATAAAATAAACCAAAATTTTTAGCCATTTTTGCGTTGGGACACCCTGTACAGGAAAAAGCTGTGCTCTTACATATAGAAGATCATAATTTTTAGTAATTTCTCCATAGTCCATCATTCTGCGTACCTTGTTGTCTTATTAAAAGAGCAAACTTTACGGAGTCTTCAAGGATATCGAATGAATTTTTGGTTTACATTTCGTCTAAAAAAAAATCCCTTTTCACATTGTTTTAAAACTACCAAACCGATTGGAATAAGTATTAATTCCATTTATTGGCTATACAATACTCTTTAGTTTGATGAATAGCACGACCAACTCGGTCATCTCTAACTCGAGATTTGCTGCAAATAATCAAATTACCCCTAAAAAAAATCATATCTCCAAAACGTATCCATAGAAAAAATTTTAAATGTGATTTTTGGGTTTAGGGAACCAAACTACATAAGAAAAATACAGTGGCGTCAAATGTACATTTTATGTTTTTTTTTTGTAGACTAGTTAAAATAATAAAGTTTTTTTGAAAGCGTTTAATAACTTTAAAAGGGCCTTCAAACTTCAAGATTTCGCAAACCAAAAGGCATTCGAACACCAAAAAAACACGAAAAAAACACCAAATAATATCGAGAATAGGAATCGCGTAAGACTACACCGGAATATATTCTCCAACGAATAAAATCATTCAACGGTAGGATGACTAATTGTAAGCTGATATAAAAAAGCGTCGCTATGAATAACTGAATTTAACTGAATTGAGCTCAGGACGACCTCTTTTAACCAACAGCGGAACTATACAAATTTTTTTTGCACTTTTGCGAACATCACGTGATTGAACGGCGACCTTAAGCAATTTGTGCTTACAGTGCCATCTAGCCGTCCGTGGTACCCATTAAATATCTGTCTTTTTTTATACGTATTGAGTTAACACACCGTGACTACTATTAAATAAGCTACTATACTTATTTATCATTTATATTTACAACATAAAGATTGCAAAGAGCTTTCAGTCATTTGACAGATCAATTGATACACAATCCATTAACACAAAGTCTATTAATACACATTTGGTAGAAACAATTCTATCTAACGCCATTTAATTGTCGTTCTGCATCGATAGCCTAAGAAACAAGGTTTTCATCCGAAAATATGTTGTAATCTCAACAAGTTTAGTGAAAATAACTTTTTATTTTGTGCGTGGGTATAAATTAAACAATTTCTGGTTAGAATTTAATACGAAAATGCAATTTTAACATTGATTTTAACTTCCAAAAAGAAACGTCAAATCGCAACTTTAAAGTGATTTTTCGGTAAGTACTACACTTTTCCGCACTTTTTTTTTATCATTAACACATCTTTTGAGTCATTTCCTACCGATTAAAAAAAAATTCATCGATTTTTAAGAGGGACAGCTAATCTTAATATATGCCATTCTTAATTTTATATTTTAGCTTTAACACCATTTATAATGAACCATTTGGAACGTAGAGGAACGCTTTGTCGTTATCCATGGTTAAATCTGCCGATGCAAATAGCACTTTTAGGATTATTTTTAACATTTGCAACACCGTTATGTTGCGCTTTGTTCAAACAGAAAGCGGAAATACCCGTGAATCGATTGGAGGAGCCGCTCAGGTGTAAGGTGAAGAAAATGTTGGGAGTCGACTGTCCAAAATATGTTTATTACAATAAAGGGTTATAGGTAAAAAGTTTCGAAATGTATCGTAATAAAAGGATAAATGTTAGATGAATCGTGGTCGTAGCATACAAAATGTAATTGTGACAATAAGTGATTAATAATAAAGAGAATGAAATCATGGAAACGTTGTCAAAACATTTTTTGTACGGGTTTTCTTTCAAAATCAATTCGAAAATGTCGCGGTTTTTAAGGAAAGTTATATATTATTGAAAATAATTTTATGATATCAATTTATAATGAGTCGAAGAGTCCCTCCTGGAAGACCAGTAGGTACTTCCCAATCAAGATCAAGGTAACTAAGTAAATACACCTAATTCTGTTTTTACGCGAATTTGATATAACGCGATTAATAAAATATATTTTATTCTTTTTTTACGCGATTTAATTTGATTTAACACGATGCAAGAAATTTTAATCTAGAATAATTTTGGAACTAAAATTTCGTGTACTTGCAAGTATGTGAAAGCGCTTGAAAGGTATATGATTGTGCGAGAATCGATACCCCCTGATTGCGCGAGCGCATCAATAGTTACAGGGGATTTCCCTAATTTTATATCATCTCACATCTGTTTTGGTTAAAATAATTACGAGTTTACAGTTTGGCTTCAATGTTTAAGGTGAGTAACAAAATCGAATACAATATTAAATAAAATATTTTTTAATACATTTATTCTTTACTTACTTATTACGTATAAATAAATAAAATTTTTATAGGCGATCTAATTACAATGTCAGCTACAAAACAAACAAAAAGAAAAGCTATTTCTTTGGAAATTAAAATCAACATTTTAGATAATTTTGCTAATGGAGATAGTGCCACCACTGTAGGGCAATGTTTCCGTTTAAGAGAATCCACCGTAAGAACTATAAAAAAAAATGAGGACGCGATTAGAAAATCTGTAAATGCTGGGACAAAATTAAGTGCTCATACAACATCATACACAAGAGACATTGTGAAGCAAAAAATGGAAAAGGCTCTTGTAATATGGATGGAGGATATGTCTCAAAAACGAATACCCGTTGACGGAAATAACATCAAGCAAATGGCATTAAAGATTTACAACCAGATTAAAGAAGCGGAACCACAAACATCAGACGAGAAAAGAAGAAAATTTGAATTTTCTGCTAGTACGGGATGGATGAATGGTTTTCTACAACGACACGCGTTACATAATATAAAGATAAATGGTGAAATTGCATCTGCAGATGATGTAGCAGCTAAGGAATTTCCAGCAAAACTGGCTAAAATAATTGAAAAAGGTGAAACAGGCCTTTTCTGGCGTATGCCAAATAGAACATACGTAGCTAAATCCCAGAACACTGCCAGTGGGTTCAAGGCGGCCAAAAATCGCGTAACCTTTTTATTTTGCTCTAATGCGTCTGGAGATCGAATGTTGCTTGTTAATCGAGCTCTAAAACCACGGTCTATGAAAGGTGTAAATTTAGATACCTTATCAGTACACTGGACAGCTAATAAAAAAGCCTGGGTAACTAGAGAAATTTTTAATGAATGGTTTGTCAAACATTTTATCCCAGAAGTGCGTCGCTATATGAGCGATAAAAGTCTTGAATTTAAGGTTCTTCTGATTATAGATAACGCACCTGGCCACCCACACATAGAGCACCCGAATGTTGAATTTTGTTTTCTTCCTCCAAATACTACTTCCTTGATACAGCCGTTGGACCAAGGAATTATTACAACCTTTAAGACCTATTACGTAAAGCAAACATTTCGATACATTTTAGATAAATTAACAAATAATAAAAATGTAACGGTCATTGACGCGTGGAAGAACTTTACAATAAATGACTGCATAAAACATGCTGGATTAGCACTATCCGAATTGAAACCATCAACTTTGCACGCATGTTGGAGATCTCTTTGGCCAGAATGTGTAAAAAATAAAGATCATGTGCCTTCTAATATGGATCAATACCCTAACATCACAGCCTTAGCTCATGAAATAGGCGGAGAAGGATTTGCTGATATATCGTCTGCAGATATCGATGAATTACTAGAGGATAAAGCACTTACTGATGATGAAATCATTACTTTAGCGCTTGAGATTCCCGATGATAAAGAATGCAGTGAAATTGACGAAGAGATTCCTACCCTTACCGCAAATGTAATCAAAGAAGGACTACAACTCGCTACTAAATTATGCGATCATTTTCAAAAGCATGATCCTATTGAAGAAAGATCTACAAAATTTCAACGAGACATTAAATTATTAATGGGCAGTTATCGTGAATTGTATAACAGCCTTATCAAACCTGGAACACAACGATCGATAACAGAATTTGTGACTAGAACCACTAACGTGGCAGCACAGCTTGAGAAGGAAAGCGCATCGAAAAGTGATAGCAATTAGAAATTAATTTTCGTTTTTTTCACTAAATAATGATTTTTTCTTTACTTTTATTTTATTATTATTTCAACTTATGAATTATTTATTATTTTTAAATAAGTTTTATTAAATAAAAGCACATTAAAGTAACCGAATTTATCTTTCTTAATCATAACATTTTAACCGATTCTTCAAATGTCGGAACCTATCCCGTATTTTTACATAAATACCGTATCTTTTTTTACGCGATTTTCTTTTACGCGAATTTATTGGGAACGTATCTGTCGCGTAAAAACAGAATTAAGTGTATAATTCAACGTTCATATATAAAAATAAAAATTTTTAGTGTTGGCGGTTGTGGACCATCATGTCCAGCAGTTTCCTCATCTGCAAGACTTTCGCGAATTCAACCACCTAGAGTTAGCTCTCAACCACCGAGACCATCCGGAACAATCCCAAGAATGACAGCTCCTCGATCAACAGCTAGAGTTCCATCGGCAGCTCCTCCACAACCAGTTTATCAAAAACGAAATTTAACAACTTCTTCAGGTTACGGACTTAAACCGACATCAACCTCCAAAATAACGTGAGTTAAAAAAGTGTAGTTTGGTGAAATTATTTATTTTTAATCGTAGCAAAACAACAACTAAATCCGTGGAGGTTAAGAACACCTTAAAGGGGCCACAAAAGGTGATTAAAGAAGTAACTAAAGCACATCAGGCGTCTTCAGGAGCCAATGTAGGGACTGTTCCACTTCCAAGTACATCGCGAACGCAAACATCGGTTATGCAAACTCGAGTAATTACAAAAAATGTTATTTTTTAGGAGTGTTTTTATTAATTTGAATTTTCTAGCCTGTCTTAGAACGAAAATCGAGTGCCAAACGGCCACCTCAAATTGTCCCAAAAAGTATGTTGGGAAATGTTACACAAAAAAGTCGACTATCTCAACAAGTCGATCAATCGTTGAATCAAGTGGCTAAATCGAACCCGAGAAGAATAGTGACAGCAACCGGTGCTAAAAGATCAATCGTTCGAGCACCCACAGTTATGATTAACGACGTCCCTGTTAATCCAAAGCGGCAAGTTATTACCGAAAATATCGTCGAATCATCTCCTGGTATTGAAAAAATTTCACGATCTTTAATCGGGATTGAAAAACTGTCACCTTGTACCGCTCGAAAAACGGAACTGCAATTACAACAACTTCAACATTCACCTGGGCCACATCCGGTAACTTTTTGATCCCAATTTGATACATAATAAAATTATTTTTCTTTATAGCCATCTCCATCGAAAGACACCATTTCGGTTAGAAATGTAATAAGCGTAACAGATAATGGTACAACAGACACCGCAAAAATAGTTACTTACGAAAAAACTGAGGTAAATCAAAAATTAATTCTCATATAATTTCTTTTTAATTATCATTATTAGCCAAGTCAACAATTCGGGTTATCCCCCGCTGAAGTAAGTAGAATGATCCGGGAAGAAAATCAAGATATAAGTAACAGCCGTAATTGGAAACCAATTGAAGTTGTTTCATCCGTCCAAACTACTCTCCCAATTAAAAAACAAGAACACGAATACATGTTGGATCCATTAACACATAAAGCCCTTCATGATTCAGTTGTGATACCAGAACAAGCTCCGGACGAGGCCCCCCTAGATGAAATTTCCCCAGAACTTTTAGCGGCAATGATTCACACGGAAGAACAAGGAATGGATATGGTTTCAGAACCCACTCATATCTACACTTTACTATTTCCGGATGATAACGAATTAGGTCCCGATGTTATGGAAGTAAATTCGGCGGCTCCGGCTCCTTTAGACGATGTTGCTGTACCTTCACACACGCTTCCAGAAGCCTTTTACAATAATAGTGTTAATCCGGAGCTTGAAAGAGCTATTTTGGAAACTGAGGGGCAAGGAAAAAGACCTAGCGCGGCTGGGTTTAGTGAATATCAAGAGAAAAAGCAACCTGGATGCGATCAATCAGAAGTTTTAATCGAAAGAATAAGTAAGATGATTAAATTTGATTTTATAATTAACAACATATTTTTTTTAGAAACCAAACATGTTAAAAAGCGTGAGCCACAAATAGAAGCTGTTAAACCCCTGGAAGAAGAAGAACCTCCTTGGGGCGACGATCCAGTTGAGAATGAAGCAAGGATGCAAGAACAAAGAGAACGGGAAATGCAATTACAACAAGAACAACTAAGTAAATTAACAACTAATTTATTTTAAAACTGATAAACTTATCGTTATATTATTTTAGTACAAATAGAAAAAAATTTAGCTGCTGTTGTTGGAGCACCTAAAGCTCCTCCACCAACGGTTTGTAATCCAGCAGATAGTTTTATGGTTGGATTATCAAATGAAAATGCAATTGATTATATCTTACACGTTGAACCTCCAACATATCTTTCAAAAGCTCAATTACGAGGATCATCTGTACCACCTTGGTTCCCAGGTTAAAATTTTTAATTAATAACAATAACCTTAACCTTATTTTATTTATTATTGTAGGTTATTACGTCGCCTTTCCTGAGATACCCGAGTTAATAACCACCGTAAAATATCCGACTATTGCGTTAACCTCCGCGTGGAGACACGTCCAACCCAATATCTTTCCAGAAGATAGCTTTTTGGTGCTCTAAAAATGCTCTTACAATTTTTTTTTTCAGTTTTTGTTAATAATGATAAAACCAATATAATTTATTAATAAATTGTTTCAAATATTATTGATGAGTAGTTCATACTTGTATTATAAAAACTTAAAGTGAAGAAGATAAGAGAATATTTTCTAATTAACCTCAAATTATATCACAGAACAGATACTCTGTGCATCACAGAATATATAATTATACAGCGTGTTTAAACAAATTTTTTGTAATTCGCGACGGTAATGAAAGCTCTAACGGTACTCAAACGGGTGCTGTAATGAGACTCCTTACAGCATCCGATGCTGTAATGAGATTTTAGTAACATTTTATGCAACCAGTTCAAGTTGGTGACATTGGGTCATTAATTTTTCTAGTTGTCAATGTGACAATTTTTGTCTATGGATGTTTAAACACGTTTTTAGCATCGAATACAAAGTCCACAATGATGAGGACATTGA
The DNA here is from genome assembly GCF_036711975.1 of Onthophagus taurus. Lineage (NCBI taxonomy): Eukaryota > Metazoa > Arthropoda > Insecta > Coleoptera > Scarabaeidae > Onthophagus > Onthophagus taurus. The sequence continues at coordinate 145,851 of NC_091967.1, forward strand.
CTCTGAGCAATTTCTCTTATTTTGGGAGGTGTACATCAAACATTTTTTCAAGTGAATATATTTTGTGTTTTGACAGTTTCTAATTGTCAATTCAAAGTTTCTATTTTCAAGTGTTCCGGTGTTACCAACTGCTACATACCTATTTCCCTACATTGCCAAAATTTACTTTATTTTTGTTAAAAAAAAGTATAAAAACGCTAATTACAAAAAATAGCATAAAAAACACGTTTCATAAGACTTAAAGCACTCATTCATTAAAAAACTCGTGGCTTCGCCACTCGTTTTTCAACTTGAATTCGTGCATTTCAAGCGTGTCTTACGAAACTTGTTTTTTAATATACTAGTTTTTCGTCCAATCAGCAGATCGCAAATCAGACTCAGGTGCCACCGGTCCGGTAGGCCGATGATAACTCGTTTCCCACGTGTACAGGATGGTTCAAATTCGATGTCCGAATAGGCTAACTCGGAAACTATAAGAGTTAGAAAAAAAGTAGCTTCCATGTCATGATCTCGTCTTTCGAGAAACTGTTAATGCCGAAAACCTCATAGCGCTATCGTCTTTTGTTTTTCCCCTAGAGGCCAAAATTGAAAATATCGTAAAACCAGCAAGTGCAATTATCTTCGTTATTATTCTAGGTGGAGTATTATAACTAAGACATTATATGGACACTTTTTTACAGAGAATTTGATGATGTAGACAAAAAAATTTTTTCGGTTTTAGATTTTGAGATATCATGACAATTTTTATTTTTTTAAATGGAAACAACCACTGATTATTCGCTTATTAAATTCTTTATTTTTTTCTAATTACAAAAATATAGGGTTCGAAAGGTCTTTTTCTTATTGTTTTAGAATAAAGCTAAAAATAAACTTTTTTTATAAAATTTCCATCTAGTGTCGTCGACGAAATTAAATTTACAGTTTCCTGTAAAAATTTATATAAAATTTACTTTATTTTCTAATATGTAACATTCTAACATGTTAAACTTTTCGTAATCCATCTTAAAAAACAGGATTTTTAAAGTGACACTTCAGAAAATTTTTGAAATGTTGCTATGTTTATTTGAATTTAAAAAAAAAAATATGGCGCCATCTATCAATAATTTATTAAGTCATTTAAGAATAATATTAAATATTAATAAAAAATGTGAAATAATGCAATCTATTCCAACTTTTGTATAATTACATATATAAATTAAATAGTTCAACAAATATATTTGTTTCAAATATCAGAAATATGTTTTTTTTCATTTTTAATTATAGTACTGTAATTTACAGGAAACTGTAAATTTAATTTTTTGGAAGACACTAAAAGAAAAGTTAATTTTTAGCTTTATTCTAAAACAATAAAAAATAGACCTGTCTAACCCTATATTTTTGTAATCAGAAAAAAATAACGAATTTAATAAGCGAATAATCAGTGGTTCTTTACATCTTCAACAGATGGCGATGTTAAATTAAAAATGTTTATTTTTAAAACAAACAATTAGTTTAATTAATAAATTAATATTTGTATCAATCAAATTGTAATAAAAGCACCTGGATGGATCGAAGAATTGCTTTAATTTGCTAAATAATCAATATAATTTATAATTAAAAAAATAATAGTTTATTAATTGGATTAAATATCAACACAAATGATTTAAATTAAAGATTTACTTCAGTCGTATTCATTAAAAGGTATCTTGGCATTTAGTTTCGCGTCTAGTTGTATCAATTTTAATTTTAGATCAAATTTTTTCGTCGTAGGAGAGCATGACCTAATAGAGATAGGTGCGTGATGTCGTTCATAAAACCACATTAAAACTTTAAATGCTCTTAATATACAATCACAATGAATAAGATTATTAGTGCCGTATAAATTAGAATTGAATCATTTAAAAATAAAAACCTAACGATTATTTTTATAAAAGACGAAAATGTATCACGCACACAACTCTATACTAATCACTTTGACATCTTTCGTGAATGAACTTTGGTTGTAAAAACATGAAAATTACATTTTTGAACGTTAATATTTCTCGTCTTTTTACGTTCGGTTAACATGTGAATATTAAAACGGGTAACATTTACGTACTTCTTTAATCGTAACTATATTATTCAATTACAAGCAAAAAAAATAATAAAAGTGAGGTTAAGATTTTGACATGTCAAAAAAATAACTGTTATAATTTATATTTTTAGAAGGAAACGCAATAATTTACGTATCAATACTCAATTAAAATACATTTATAAACAAAAATAATGGTTGTTAAAACCATACAAAAGCGGAACGTGAGGATTTTACTCCTCGGCGATCAAGGCGTTGGTAAGACATCATTAATTTTGTCGTTAGTTTGCGAGGAATTCCCGGAAAACGTCCCTGCTAAAGCTGAAGAAATTACAATTCCTGCTGATGTTACTCCAGAACAAGTGCCAACAAACATAGTTGATTATTCCTCATCGGAACAATCTGATGAAGAATTAAATGAACAAATTTTACATGCAAGCGTTATTTGTATTGTTTATTCTGTTGATAATGACGATTCTATCGAGAGAATATCTTCTTATTGGATGCCACTAATTAGATTTAATCATCCCGATGGATCATGTCCTGTTGTGTTAGTTGGCAATAAAATTGATTTAGTTGATTATTCAACTATTGATGTAAGTAAATTCATTTAATATTAATTACATTTCATTTAATGGATTCTTTTTTATAAAGGGAGTTTTTAATATAATGGAAGAATTTGCAGAAATTGAAACATGCATTGAATGTTCTGCAAAAACTTTAAAAAACATTTCAGAAATGTTTTATTACGCCCAAAAAGCTGTATTACATCCAACGGGACCCATTTATTCGGTAGAACATTCCGATGTAAGTCTTTAATCCGTAAAAATAACAATAAAAGTAATTTTATCTACTTATTCAGTTAACAGACGCTTGTAAAAAAGCTTTAATAAGGATATTTAAAATATGCGATGTGGATTGTGATGGTTTACTTAACGATATTGAATTAAATAACTTTCAAAATCGTTGTTTTAATGGTCCTTTACAACCTCAAGTTTTAGATGATGTAAAAGCCGTTTTACGAAAAAACTTGGAGGATGGAGTCAGTCATAATTGTGTCACATTAAAAGGATTTCTTTATTTACACAGTTTGTTTATACAACGTGGTAAAAATGAAACCACCTGGACTGTAATGAGAAAATTTGGCTACAACGACCATTTAAATATGAGCAGAGATTATTTATCTCCAGTTTTGAAAGTCCCCTCCGGTTCTACAACGGAACTTTCGCATAAAGGCCAACAGTTCTTAACGCACATGTTTGAACGGTTTGATAAAGACCGAGATCGTGCGCTTTCACCATCGGAATTTGACGAATTATTTTCTACATGTCCAACACCCCCTTGGGGGCCCGATATTAGCTCGATGGTTCCAACAAATGAAAAAGGTTGGATTACTTACCAAGGATATATGTGCCAATGGGCGTTAATGACGCTTATTGATTTACCAAGAACTTTTGAGTATTTAGCTTATTTGGGGTATAATATTTATGAGAATGAATCACAAGTTAGTGCAGTTCAAGGTGAGAATTAGTATATTAAAAAACAAGTTTCGTAAGACACGCTTGAAATGCACGAATTCAAGTTGAAAAACGAGTCTTATGAAACGTGTTTTTTATGCTATTTTTTGTAATTCGCGTTTTTATCCTTTTTTTTAAACAAAAATAAAATAAATTTTGACAATGTGGGGAAATAGGTATGCAGCAGTTGGTAACACTGTAACACTTGAAAATAGAAATTTGAATTGACAATTAGAAACTGTCAAAACACAAAATGTATTCACCTGAAAAAAATGTTTCATGTACAGGGTGTCCAAATTTCGATGGGTTTGCAGGATATCTCAGTTATTATGAAAGATAGAAAGTTGCGGCTTTCGCGAACCTGAACTACTAGTTTTGTGAAACTTACAATGGCGCAAGCCAAATTTTCATAGCCCTCTTCGTTTTGAATGAGTGTTTGATATTTACGATTTTCAGACACCTCCTGTATCTCGGCTATCCGGAAACTTAGTAGAAAAGCAAAAACGGATTCTACTAGATTTTTTCACGTGGAATCCAATGGTGCACGTAGAATTTTTCTAGTCATCACGGTTTTTGAGTTATAAACACAACTCAAATACTGAATACTCAATTTCTAAAATACTTAACTCTTCATAACTCAAAAACCGTGATGACTAGAAAAATTCTACGTGCACCATTGGATTATACATCATACGTGAAGAAATCTATTAGAACCCGTTTTTACGTTTCCGGATAGCCGAGATACAGAAGGTGTCTGAAAATCTTAAATTTGGAAACACTCACTGTATATCAAAAACGAAAAGGGCTATGAAAATTTGATTTGCGCCATTGTAAGTTTCACAAAAAAGTAGCTCAAGTTCGCGAAAGCCGCAACTTTCTATCTTTCATAATAACTGAGATACCCTACAAACCCATCGAAATTTGGACACCCTGTACAGGGTCTGTCACGACGAGCTGAGTCTATATGTATATGACAAACTACCTGCACTATTTTTGTGAAAATTTGCATACGGGTTTACCCGAAGTGCTCGTTTCAGCTAAAATATTTTCAGATTTCTCCAACTTCCGGTTATACCGGAAATGGACCTTAACTTCGTTATTTTAACAACTTTTATTGAATTTTCGAGATCCCCGCCAAATTTTAATACAATTTGATATAAGTCATCATATGTTTTTCATGTCATTTTTCAATTATTTCAGTCTTTTCGAAAATTTTGGCAGATGCAACCCTTCACAATAAATATAATTTTTCGAAATTACACTCGAGTCCGGCCAAATATTCTCAAAGTTTGCATAGAGACGACCCACAGCTTACATAATACTTAAAAAGCAACCCCAAATTGGGGTTGCCATTTAAAAAGATGAAATTTTCGACTTTTCGAGATAGGGAAATTCGGGACAAATTTCTGACCACTCTGTATAATTTTTTAAAAAACTTTTAAAGGGTTATGTAACCTATGGGTCCTCTCTGTGCAAACCCTGAGAATATTTGGCCGGACTCCTGTAATGTCGAAAAATTACTTTTATTATGAAGGGTTGCATCTGCCATAATTTTCGAAAAAAACTGAAATAATTCATAAATGGTGCACTCTAGACATATGATGACTTGTATCAAATTATATTAAAATTTAGTGTGGATCTCAAAAATTCTATAAAAATTGGTACATTCCATTTAAAATAACGAAGTTGTGTCCATTTCCGGTATAACCGGAACTTGGAGAAAACTGAAAATATTTTAGCTGAAACGAACACTTCGGATAAACGCTATATACAAATTTTCAGAAAAATAGTGCAGGTAGTTTGCCACATAGATATAGACTCAGCTCATCGTAACAGACACGCTTGATGGTAAAGATACCCATAAGAGATACAAATAGACCGGCTGCACAATTGGAAATGAGTTATGCGTTATTATGCGCAAGCGCTAAAGAACGTGACAAACCGTATACTCGTGATCTTTTTAAATGAAAATAAGAGAAGGATGGCTAGCTCGGGGTCGGGGACGGTCGGGTTGGTTTACTTTGAAACCCTGCGCAAGGCTAAGGGGCCGGAGTAATCACGACGGCCAAAGCAGGTAGAGAAAGAGTAATTTAGAATTTGTCACTACGGGATTTTTAAATAGGTTTATTGTAATAAAAACCAGCTAAATATTCGATTAAATTATCGAAAATAGCATAATAAATTATTTAATGTATTATGTTTTATTAAAAAATGATTTTTGGAAAACAAATAAAAATTGTTCCTAATTTAAATAAATTTTATGATGATAACTATTAAAATATAAATACAGAAAAAATATTAAATGATAATATTATTACGTTTTTCAATTATTTTTTCTAATTTAAATCAATTTCATGATGATAATATATTAAGATATTAATACTGATTAATTATTAATATTATTACAGTATGATTCAGCACTATTTTAATCATTTAATCCTTATTTTGAACATTTTTAGATGACTTGAAGACAATTTTGGATTATCTTAACTAATTTTAAATGAGTTTACTAGATTTTAAGCGGTTGCAGCTAATTTTATGTGTCCCTAGAAGATTTTGCAAGGTTTTAAAACATTTCAGATAATTTTCAACCAGTTTAAATCGATTCAGCAATTACACGCCATTTTAGATTGATTTTTAACAATCTTAGGTGAGTTTAGATGATTCCAGATGATGTTATAACGTTTTGAACTATTTTTTGAACATTTTTGGATGATTCTAAGATAGTTTTAGATGATTTTGACTGGTCTGAGTGGCTGCAGTGGTCCTACAAGATTTTAGAGAATTTTGAATGGTTCAAGTCGATTTTAAACAATTTCAAATGATTCTCAACCATTTTAAACTGATTAAATAATTTATACCAATTTTAAACTCAATTTCAACAGTTTTAAGTCATTTTAAATTCCAGATGGCATTATACCGTTTTAAACTATTTTTTGAACATTTTTGGGTGATTTAAGTCGGTTTTGGATGATTTTAACTGATCTTAACTAATTTTACTAAATATTAAGTTTCTGCAGATGATTTTACGTGTGTATAGAAGATTTGGCAGGATTTTGAACAGTTTTTGACGGTTTGATCTTCAACCATTTTAGATAGTTTCTAAATGATTTTACTATATTTTAATTGATTTTGAGCCGCTGTAAACTGATTTACAAGATTTTTAAACAATGTAAGATGGTCTTCAGATTCACCATTTACTGGTGAATGGTCCTCTATTATCATCATAAAACTTATTTATGAAATTAATTAATTCTTGTATTGACAAGGAGGTTTACCATTAATAGAAACAATTAACTATTTAAAAATCCCGTAGTGACAAATTCTAAATTACTCTTTCTCTACCTGCTTTGGCCGTCGTGATTACTCCGGCCCCTTAGCCTTGCGCAGGGTTTCAAAGTAAACCAACCCGACCGTCCCCGACTCCGAGCTAGCCATCCTTCTCTAATTTTCATTTAAAAAGATCACGAGTATACATGAACGCGTCCGACGGTCGTTGGAACTCATGACAACTTGTCGCAGACCAGTCCGCGGCACATCCACAGGTCGGATGGAACAGCACTTTTCAACTGCGCAGGCTGGTGACTGTCAATTGGCAGTCAAAAGTGTGGTTGGAACGAACCTAAAAATAAAATAAATTTTGACAATGTAGGGAAATAGGTATGCAGCAGTTGGTAACACCGTAACACTTGAAAATAGAAATTTGAATTGACAATTAGAAACTGTCAAAACACAAAATGTATTCACCTGAAAAAAATGTTTGATGTACACCTCCCAAAATAAGAGAAATTGCTCAGTGTTTAATGTCCTCATCATTGTGGACCTTGTATTCGATGCTAAGAACGTGTTTAAACATCCATAGAGAAAAATTGTCACATTGACAACTAAAAAAATTAATGACCCAATGTCACCAACTTGAACTGCTTCCATAAAATGTTACTAAAATCTCATTACAGCATCGGATGCTATAAGGAGTTTCATTACAGCACTCGTTTGAGTACTGTTAGAGCTTTCGTTACCGTCGCGAATTACAAAAAAAAATATTTACAATTTAGTTAAAGGTTAATTTAACTAACATAAAATTATATTAATGTTTTTTTCTATATGTTTTAGTTACGAGAGATAAAAAGGTGGATATATCAAAGAAGCAGTCAAGTAGAAATGTATATCAATGCCATGTAATTGGTCCTGTTGGTTGTGGGAAGTCGAGTTTTTGTCGTAGCTTTATTCGAAATGTTTCAGAGGTAAATTATTTAACAAGTGGAAAATGAATGTTTTTATGAATTTTTTTTGGTAGAGATCACATATTTCACCAACTTCTGGAACACCAACTTGTACAGTAAATATGGTTCAAGTATACGGACAAGAAAAAATAATGGTGCTTCGTGACATAAATGTTAGAAATTTATCTGATCCATTATTACCTCAAGAGGTGCAATGTGATGTTGCTTGTCTTATGTATGATTGTAGTAATCCGAAGTCGTTTGAATACATCACAAGAATTTTTATTGTAAGTTTAAAAAAAAAACATTTTTAATGAATTTAAAATTTTTTTTTAAATATTTTTCTTAGAAATATTTTGCAGAAAGTAAAATTCCCGTATTAATAGTAGCTTCAAAGAGTGATTTGAAAGAAGAACGACAAGATTATCTTCTGCAGCCAACTACTTTCTGTCAAAAGTATCGAATCATACCACCGCAAACGTTTAGTATTAAAGGACATTTCCGAAAAGACGTTTATGTTAAATTGGCTACTATGGCTGCATTTCCGTAAGTAAATCCCTTTTTATTACTATTTATTCCAATAAAAAGTTAATTTGAGGTTACATTTGACATAAAATGTATTTTGAGGTTAAATTTAACATAAAATGTATTTTGAGGTTAAATTTTTCTCCTTTAGTCGCTTTCAACCGGCTTGGATACTATTCTACAAACACAGGTTGGTCAACATATTTCAACAAGACTCTTTATTATTTCGAGTAGATTAAAAAATACACATTCGCGACGTTTCCATTTCCATATTAATAGATATCTATTTTTTATTCATTTCTTTGTAACTAGCTAGAAAGTTTCCTGTCAAACTTTTTGCTTTTTTTTATATCATCATTTCTGAATCGTACTTAATAACGTTTTCATGCTCTTCGAAAATTATTTAAATTTACCAAAGTTTAGGTATTGTAATAAAGCTTCCAAAACAAGTTTAGATAACCTCATTTCTGTTGACAGTTAATTTTTAGTTGCTCATAATTTTCTTAAAACTGTTAATATCGTTTCTTAACCATCCAAAACGGGAAGATCAGTGTCAGCTACATCTAATTTATTAGATTCCGGAAGATTTTGAACGATTTTGGCCTTGAAAATTTGATTTAAATTTGTAAAGTTCTAATTTTTCATTTGCCCTTGGAGAATCTTGAAACCTCCAATGAACAGCTAAAATAGAAAGGTATAAGCATCAAATACGAAGTTTCATCTAGATTAGTGAAGTATTAAAGAAGATATGAATAGAATAAGTTTTGGAATTTTAAGTAGTTTGAAAAAAATCGAAATTTTGAAAGATAATTTACGAGTCAGTATGTTAAGAGTCAAAATTACGCGATAACATTGTTACTTTCATTTTATTTGAGAATCTATCGGTTATTAACGTAAACATAATAGTTTTTTTTCGTTCAATTTGACATCTGTCATTATTGATGTTAAACTCTCTCTCTGTCAATGAATTTAAAATAGAAATCTGTAATTTCAATTTCAATTTTGTATAAACCCTTGTTTATAGATATACATAGTTATCCAACCGGACGAGTTGGGTTGCTCTTTGGTTAAAATACAAATACAAAAATTAAGACATATTAATTAGAATCAATTAAATAAATAAAAACGATATTTCTGATTTTATTAACGAGTGTTTCTAAATTGATGTGAAAGATTTCAAGGGATGATTTTTCAGCGACAATTACGGGGTGATTTTCATATAACTTTTTGTTCTTCTCCTCCAAGTTATAGCCCTCTAAAATTAAAGGAAAAATCTGCAACTTTCTTATCTCTTGACATTTTACAACTAAGAAATTGTTAATTTGATATAACTCCATTTCTTTGACTAATAATAACCAATCTCCGAATTAATTCAGTTGAGCCTGTATATTATTTTATTTTTTTTGTAATCAAACTAACAATTTTAGGAGAAAATGTCAAGATACAAAAAAGGTGCGTATTGAATCCCACTATTTAAATCAAGATTTTAAATAGAAAAATGCAAACGTATTAAAAAGTTCTAATGCTAAGTATTATGGGGTTGATTTTTTCAGCCTCTTGTAATAACATTTTCGGGTTATAAAAATCGTCAAAAAGTGTCATTTTATTAACAACAGGTAACTTTAGAGTACTGTAACTCGGTAGGGAAGACGTTTGAACAAAAACTTATATGAAAGACTCTCCTTAATTTTTGCTGAAAAATCACTCCTTGAAATCTGTCGCATTAATTTAGAAACAGCCTGTATATTAATGAACTTTTTTAAGGTGACGTTATTGTGTTGACTGAACATAATGAAAATCATGAATACATAATAACAAAAAACATGGCAAATCCTGCTAACTACTTATAATTACAAATTACTTATGTTGTAAAATAGTAACTTTATTGCTTATTTTAATTATGCATGGAAAGGGGCACGATTGCTGAAAAAACTAAAATGACTTTTGTTTATGGAGCAGTCAAAGATATTAATGTTGTCCAAAATTTATTCGAACAAAGATTTCTAGACAGACACATCCTTTCTTGTGTAAGATCTTCAATAGAGAAGAAGGCGCAACAAGAAATTCAATGTTTAAGCTGTTGTTCGTAATAATCCACATATTTCTTCTCGCGTAATTTTTTATGACTCTTCTGTATCCCAACGCAGTGTACTTAGATTTTTACATTGCCATAAATTTCACCAGTACGCTGTTTGCATCAAGAGCTTCAGGAATGATATCCAAAAGTCAATTTTATTTTGGCATTGGATGCAAGTCTGCTTTATTGGTTACTAGAAAATTGTTATTGGTTACGTGAAATGAATTACTAACGACGTTGGGCAGTTAATATAATGTGTGGGATTAGAGGAAACTTTTCAATTGGCCCTTTCTTCGAAAAACATGCTTCTCAGAAAACATGTACCCTTTAGCGGCTCTTACACGATCAATAGTATTGATAATGTCAGTATTGACAATACAACAATCTCAATACTTCACTACCTTACACGATCAATACTATTGTCAATAGTTTTGTCAATCACCTTGCTCAATAAGTTACCTTTTTACCACGAACAGGGTGAATCTACGTAGTTTTACTCGGTTTTTCCTTTCGAAATAAAGATAATCGTACAAAAGCTTGCATAGCTATTATTTTGACGCTTGGAACTACTCTTCGAGTGAAACGCAAACACTGGATGAAAGAATGGTTGAAGAAGAGAGATGAATATTCTTATCTAGTACTGTTGATAGAAATCAACCTCTGCGATGTTGATGATTTCAAGAACTACTTTTGAATGGATGAAAGTTCCTTTAAGATGGTTGAACCATTTTTGAAAAGACAGGATCGCAATATGAGAGAAAGTACAAGTGTTAGGGAAAGATTAGCCTTAACCCTGAGGTACTTGGCCACAGAAAGAAATTTTGAAGACTTGAAGTTTTCTGTTATAATGTCCCCAGCAACAATCAGCAAGGCTGTAATAGAAACCTGTCAAACCTTTATATATGTTCTACAAGACCAACTGAATGAACTAGATGAACCAACAGTATCTTGATCGTCTTGAACGTCAACAATGTCAGTTAATGGGGCGGTCATTTTCACCACTTATTCACAGGCGAGCGACTTAAACTGAACTGAGTGTAATGTAGAAAATAAGAATTAAACCTGTTTTCAAATCATCTGGGTTAACCCTTTAACGGTTAGTGGCTTCTATAGAGATCACTTATCAATAAGGTCAAATAGCTGCATTACCACAACTAAATCGTTTCTAAAAACGAAAAAATAATTTGCCCTTTAAAGGGTAAAATAACATATGTTTTTCAGTGTGTTGATGTGTTGAGACATGTTTTGTTATTGTTACAATTAAATAAAACTAGGTATTTAATTTTGAGTATTGATAGAAATATTGGCGCTAACCCTATACGGTCAATAGTATTGTCAATATCCCCTCCAATTATCAATATTGACGCCCGAAAATCAAAAAATCCGAATTTTTATCAATTCTCCATCAATATTTACCGTCACTAAAATTTTTTACCTTAAACTATCAATATTATTATCAATATGCTAAGGTGTTGTCAATATTGATCGTGTAAGGGCTTTAGAAAAGTATACTTAACAAATGAAGAATATTGATGGCGCTTCTAAAATGCAATAAAAATCGTTCAAAATACTTTCCCCCTTTATACGATGATAGTTTTATGAAACTTTTTTGATAAAATGGATGTTTTATGAGTTATTATTAGGTAGTCTCAATTTCAATGAATTACTCAGCATATTAAATATAGTCTTTTAAACAAACTTTTTAAAAAGATTCAACGCAGCTGGTGTCCTCTTATAAAACCAGTTCATACACCTACTTAAAAAATTTGGCGTCTACAAATCGGTACCTACCGACGAATAGTCTCAACAATTCGGTATTATTCTTGAAGGACACATTATCGATTTTTCTCGATGCAAGAAATACTAAAATATATGCAACTTATTTTACGTTTTTCGTAGTAATACGTTAAGGCGCGTATAGTAAAATTTAAATTTTTATGAATGGCGACACATAAATCACCCTGCCATCTAGGCATCACGACCACGAACTAAATTCTTTGGATAACTATGTATATTTATAAACAAGGATAATAGTTTTTTTTCGTTCAATTTGACATCTGTCATTATTGATGTTAGACTCTCTCTCTGTCAATGAATTTAAAATAGAAATCTGTAATTTTAATTTCAATTTTGTATAAACAATCTTGAGATATAAGAAACAAAATTAGTTTTTTAAACAAATAACTGTTATTCAATACAGTATATTCGGAGCTTCTTTTCATGAATATTATGGATGAGTATAAGTATATCAACACAAGACTACAATCGTTAATAACGAAGATTTCTCTTTCTTTGATTGCTATTTTTTAAGTCCGTTTTATAAACATTTTACGAGAAATGAGTTTCTTTCTAAATGTATTTTTCTCTTATTTTCCAGTCCGTTGCGTCGCATGGTTAATATGTTGCTATTGCGACCTCAGCCTTCGGAATGGTTTAATCAATTTTACAGGTTAAATAAAACGAATTAATCTTAAATAAAAATAACCGACTATTTTTCTTAATCTGCATAATTCTATTAATTAGTCGATGACTTGCTATTCTTATTGTTTTCGGGTTGTAAGTTTTGCAAAAAAGTTTCTTTTAGATTTTGCTATAGAATACAAAAAATAATGAATATTAAAACACATAAGCTAGACGTTATTTCGGATTTTCTTTTGTACTCATCTTTCTTTTCTTAACATTTCCAATTTATACTTTTAATCATGTTTAATGCATGTGTGTTATTAAAATTTAAATCATTTAGATTTTGATTTAATAATATTTTTTGCAGCTTTTTTTAACTAATTGTAAGCATGTTCTTTTTGTAGCACTTCTTAAAAACTTAAACATTTTTAGAATTTTAGAATTTTATTTGTATTTTTTTTTTAATAGGAATCTTCGTGAATTTGGTTTGTTGCCATCCGACTCCACAACCTGGTGGAAAGCTGGATTGGGTTTAGCGGCGGCAACAGCTTTTGGATTTCTCGTCGTAAAGGTGCTACATACTACGGACAAAGTGAGATAAAATCAATCTTAAAAAAATGAGTCGCTGTCGAAAGATTTTTTTTTTCTAAAATTTTTTGTTCCTCATTTTCATATTTTCAGCTCCATACAAAGTGCTTTACGAATTAATTTTTGTCATATTCTAACTTCACATTACCCCAGTATTCCTCAACCAAGTTTCTGTCTCCTCCATTCAAGTTTTAAATTCGAAGATAAATAAAAAATATTAAGTAGTGGATAAAAATGTACTTTTTTAAGATTTTTTTTTGTAAATATTAGATGGTGGAGAGTATTTTTTTGGTCTTTTTGACAGTAATATTGTAATTTTAAGGTTATTTGTAATCATTAAAAAAAATAACATAGTGGCAGAAATATGATATAATATTAGTTTCTTAGATTTTGAAAAAATCATTAGAAATAGAATGTAACAATGACCATCAAAAACTAAAAATATTTAAAAAAATACAATTTCGACTTCCTTAATAACAATAAATTAGTTATTGTATATTTAAATGTATTTTTATAGATATGGTGCAAAAGAAAACTAGTCCTCGATTTATTTTCTTTTTTTTTCAAAGTACTGCCAGTGTAAAGGAGGACTTAATATTAACTTAACGAAAAAGAACAAACTTTTTTTAAGGCAGCTACTTAACTTTATTTTTAATTCTAAATATTAACTGCAAATAAACAAATTAGTATTCTAACATATACTTTGTTTTCTTGTCAAATTATTATAAAGTTGGTAACAGTTGGTAAAATTAACATTGACGTTTAAATGTTAATCTAGACTAGATAATACCAACATAAACCCTAAAGAATTAACCTTGACAGGTATTATAGAAAAAAAGTAACTAATTTATTTTATCCTTTATTTCTATATCGCTCTAAGTTTTATATCGTCAATCTAAAAAGAAGGTTAATATTAAAAAGATATAAAATTTTATATAAAAAAATCCTTACTCCCACATTTGGTGGTGCCCCTAAAATAAAAAGACAAGCATCCGCGACATCTTCAGGATTTAAAGTGGGACCTTTAGTTAACAATTTCTTGGTGTCAGCTATATCTAATAAATTATGATTTAATTCGGTATTTACGACATCTGGAGAAATCATCTAAAAATAAGATTTTTTGCCATCAAATTGCGACTGACGATGAAAAATGGATATATTTTGGATCATGGGTAAGTTGAGGCTTTATGCTGTTTGTAAAATTGGTGCCAAAATAAATTTAGTTGATAATTATGAGTTAATAACTTACTGATGTTTTTATTTTTAACCCCAAATGTTTTAATTCGCGTCGAACAGTTTCATTCAAAGCGGTAACTCCAAATTTCGTCCCCGAATAAAAATTATAACTTGGAAATGGGATGTTCGGTACTTCATGACCACAATAACAATTAATATTGATAATACACCCATCGATATTATTTTTAATCATTGATTTAACCGCCTCGTTAATACAAATCCCTAGCGAAATTACGTTGATCTCCATCATTTCTTGCCACATCTCTGTTGAACCATCGATTAAAGTGGTAGGCAACAAAATTCCCGCAGCGTTAACCAAAACGCTAACTCCACCCAAATTGGTATTAACGTATTCGAAAATTTCTATTAACCTTTTCTCATTTTTCAAATCGCATTCGAACGGAAATAATTTTCCAAGAGCGGAATCTAAGAGGTGTCGCTTTTCGATTTCTTTCAAAATTGCTAAATTTCTTCCTATTCCGACAACGTTAATTTTTAATTTTAAAAGGGTTTCGCCAATCGCTTCACCAATTCCTGAACTCGCTCCGGTTATTATTGCAGTCGAACCCATCCAACGATGGGTTCGATATTCGAAAAGTTTTTCACCAAAACATTCAATATCAGAACACATTGTAAAATGAATGAGAATAAATGGAATGTTCCCAAACGAAAGGGGCGCTATTTATTTGTTTGTGAATTATCTTTAAATTATGAAAAGGTGTTAATATTTAAATTCGTTTCCCAGGAAATCGGAAACACATTCCAAAATTGTTTCGTTTTAATAATTAATTTTCATACTTTGTAATTGTCGTCAACGATTCAGAAAATTATCGTCTTCGTTATCATAGAAAGCATGGACATTTGGTCATATTCTCACACGGTTATTACATTTTTGATCTCGTTTAAATTTTAAAGCAATAAAACAACGCATATGGAACAAACAAAAAGTAATTATTAATGTAGAACTAAATGTAATTTTGGAAAACTGTTTTTTCATTAAAAAGTAAACATTTTTCTTCATTTTTGGAAACGTTAATTATGTACAGGGTGGTTCAAATTCGATGTCCGAATAGGCTAACTCGAAAACTATAAGAGTTAGAAGAAAAGTAGCTGACATGTCATGATCTCGTTTTTCGAGAAACTGCTAATGCCGAAAACCTCATAGCGCTATCGTCTTTTGTTTTTCCCCTAGAGGCCAAAATTGAAAATATCGTAAAACCAGCAAATGGAATTATCTTGGTTATTATTATAGCTGGAGTATTGTAACTAAGACATTATATGGACACTTTTTTACAGAGAATTTGATGACGTAGTAAAAAAATTTTTTTCGGTTTTATATTTTGAGATATCACAATGTTCGTTTTTTTAAATGGAAACAACCACCGATTATTCGCTTATTAAATTCGTTATTTTTTTCTGATTATAAAAATATAGGGTTTGACAGGTCTCTTTCTTATTGTTTTAGAATAAAGCTAAAAATTAACTTTTCTTTTAGTGTCTTCCAAGAAATGAAATTTACAGTTTCCTGTAAATTACGGTACTATAATTAAAAATTAAAAAAACATATTTCTGATATTTGAAACAAATATATTTGTTGAACTATTTAATTTATATATGTAATTATACAAAAGTTGGAATAGATTGCATTATTTCACATTTTTTATTAATATTTAATATTATTCTTAAATGACTTAATAAATTATTGATAGATGGCGCAATTTGTTTGTATTAAAAAATTTTCTGATGTGTCACTTTAAAAATCCTGTTTTTAAGATGAATTTTGAAACGTTTAACATGTTACATATTAAAAAAATTATTTGTTTTTAAATACCAGAAGTTATCTTCTTATTTAATTATTAAATTAAAAAGCTAAAAATAAACTTTTTTTTAGTGTCGTCAAAGAAATTAAATTTACAGTTTCCTGTAACTATAACTAAAAACTATTCTACTAAAAATTTATATAAAATTTACTTTATTTTCTAATATGTAACATTCTAACATGTTAAACTTTTCGTAATCGATCTTAAAAGAAAATTTTTGAATACAAATGTCATTTAATTTTAATTTTTTTTAAATTTTTATTTAATAATAATATTAAATATTAATAAAAAATGTGAAATAATGCAATCTATTCCAACTTTTGTGTAATACAAATATAAATTAAATAGTTCAACAAATATATTTGTTTCAAATATCGTTAATATGTTTTTTTAATTTTTAGTTATAATTTACAGGAAACTGTAAATTTAATTTCTTTGACGACACCAAAAAAAAGTTTATTTTTAACTTTATTCTAAAACAATAAGAAATAGACCTATCTAACCCCATATTTTTGTAATCAGAAAAAAATAACGAATTTAATAAACGAATAATGAGTGGTTGTTTCCATTTAAAAAAACTAAAATTATCACAATATCTCAAAATCTAAATCCGAAAAAATTTTTTTGACTACGTTATCAAATTCTCTGTAAAAAAGTGTCCATATAATGTCTTAGTTATAATACTCCACCTATAATAATAACCAAGATAATTGCACTTGCTGGTTTTACGATATTTTCAATTTTAGCCTCTAGGGGAAAAACAAAAGACGGTAGCGCTTTGAGGTTATTGGCATTTGCAGTTTCTCGAAAAACGAGATCATGACATGTAAGCTACTTTTTTTCTAGCTCTTATAGTTTCCGAGATAGCCTATTCGGACATCGAATTTGAACCACCCTGTACAAAAACCTTCAAAATTATCAAGAAATTTCGAAATAAAAATTTAACTTTCAACACCCGACAAAAACCACCGACATTTGTATAAGACATGTTAGGATAAATCGTCATATTTTGGTGTCTACTGTGTCCGGTATTCGGATTTCCCATTCCTTCTGACTCACCCTGTATATAACTTACTATAAATATATTATTTTCATTTCTTATGAGGTTCGACTTATCGTTCCGCTGTATTACTGTAAAGTAATACAGTAATAATTATTAGTAATTATTTTCATTTACTACAGGAATTGTGTAAAGTAAATGGATTGCTTATACTTATTTATTTTCTTAATTTTTCTTTGTGATTCAGTCATCTTGGCCATAAATCACATCACTCCGCTAGCCTGTTCAGAACTTTTACAACACTACAGAGCAGGTAAAACCTGGATTGAATGCCTCGTGAACGTAGCTACTTTTAGGCTCTTTTCGCATTATATCTGAACAGAACTATACCTACATAATATATGTCAAAATTGTCAAAATACAAATACTGTATTAATTTTATAATATTCAACGTATATCACGAATTCAATTTGTAAATTTGTTAAATTCGTCTATAAATCATTTTATTAACACCAAATTATTTTTTATATTATGTTATTCGAATATATTTTATTTTAAAATTAATTGATAATTGGGTTGCCTATATGAAAGAAATATATTTCAAATGAAAGATTTTTTTAAATATTCGTTTATACTTATTCTTTACTTTAGGAGAAACAAAAATAAATGGTAAAAAGCGAATTGTTGACGTTTGAGATATCAAAACGGAAACATATCAAAGTGAGATTTAAGACGCCGACATTTTCGTTTTTGTTGAAATTTAAGAAGAAATTTTTTGTATTCATCAAAGAGATAAAAACTTGTAACTTTGGTAAAGCGTTATCTTAACCATATCAACAGTACGTTTCAACATAATTTAAAATTAATCACACAGACGTCAAAAGCTGCATCTGGAATTAGAATAATTATAAACAATTAGGAAAGAATTTGTTAAGACTGTGTTAACACAAGAAAAATTACCTCTTTGTAAAACCCAAATTACTAAGTCTGTTTATTTTATGAGAATATTTGATGACGTCGTTGTATTAAAGCTCTTATCTCAAAAGTGTTTTAAATAGTATGGTGGGTTCGGTTTCAAGTCTAATAATTTATTGTGTGTGTACTTTAAATACAAGAGAGTCATTGTGTAAAGAATATTTTTCTAAGAAATCAGAAAACAAAAACAATAAAACTACGTCTTAGAAAAACGAACTTGGAACCATTCATAGACGTAAAAAATGTTTCGTCACTAAATAATAAAAATTTCGTTTCATAAAATTCGATTTAAATATTTAATTTAATTTTTCTTCATAAAGAAAACGGTTAATAAACGATTAATAATTTAAAATAACAGTACATAAAAAATTAAAATAATTTTAAAAAAATAATTTTAAATGAAATTATTTGTGGAGGAAAATGGGTTGAAATTGTAAATAATGTGTTGTTTTTATCCCGTTTTCTTTGTAAAGATCATTTGTGCGCAGGCCTTTCGCACACTCCACACACTAAGTATAAATAGGGTTGAACCGATTGACTTTGAATGTAATTTTTGTAGTGATCTTCGAAGTGGACACAATTACCAATAATTAAGAACAAAAAAAAATAAAGCTTAGTTTATAATAAAAAGTTGAAAGTGTTTTTTATTATGGATAACAAAATTTCTTGTGTTGTCTTCTTACTGGTTTTAACCAGATTTTTTATTGGAATAATTGGAAACCCTGTAAGTTACTAATTTTTATTATTATTAACTTATTAAATTAATTTAAGAGTAAATATTTACAAAATTTCATTTTACGTCTTAAATTCTCATTCGTAAATATTTTCGTTCTCAAACTCTTTACGAATTAATATAAAATTGATTTAACGACATTGGACATTATAAATTCCAAGTACTTGTTTTTAGAAATTTTGCAATATTGACCTTTTACACGCACATCCGGTCAGAATATTCCAACATCTATTTATTTATAAGTACGCGATTTCATTCATTCAATAAAAATAATGTGTGAAATCGTAAAAAGATTGGGCAAAGAGTAAATTTCATCTGATTTGTAACTTCTTATGTTGTCATTCATCGTGCGACGAAAGAAAAACAAATAAAATTACAACAGTGTAAAAAAATAACTGATACACACGCAGAATTAAAACTGTTAATATGACATGATAACGTCGAAAATCGTAACGATTTGTATTTAAGAATTATGAATGAATGAAAGCAGCTTATCAACATGTTTTCAACATGATTATCTAAATTATTTGTTTTTTTTTTCTCATAAATAAAGAGGATAAATATTCAATAAAAGGGGATTTTTACGTATTTTAGATTAGCTTTTCTTGCATTTATATTCTCTTCTCAAATATGGCACACATTACAACGAAGACATTGAAATAGGCACTATAAAGAAGCTTCTTCTTTTTCCACAAGTTGCAGTTTTTTTCCTGAGTTTTGGTGACCATGATCCTACCCATCTTTTTAAAGGCTTAAAATGTAGAAAATTTTGCATTTTCTGTAACAACCCAACCTTGGCATATACAAGTTTTCCTTTAGTAAAGTTAAAATCTCGTTCAAATCACTTCAAAAATGTTTGTGTAATTTGGGTTGCATATATAAAAGTAAAAATCGTTTTTTTTTAATAAATTTCTTTTATAACTTATTTAATTTGTAACATTAAAATCTCTTAGCCCGATTGGAACAAAACCGGATCATTTTTAGACGTTCCCACGAATCCTCCAGAACCTTGCGGTGAAGATACGCCATGTGGTTGGGGCTTATACGACCGGTTTTCACGCGAGGTTGATAGTTACATGCAAAACAGGTAAAAAAATAAAAATCAACATCGAATTTTTATCTTTATTTGTGATTCTTATAGGAATTGTTATTGCGAAGAAGGAACAGCTTGTTACCGTCAAGAAGATAACAGAATGAAGCTTGCTTTTATTTATCGATGTAGAGTAAGCGATCCTCGGGATACCGGGGAATACAACCCGTGGTAGTATTTAGTTTTTTTTAAGTATATTACAATTTTAAGTATAAGTAATTTTTTTTATTCCTTCCAACATAAATTAGGTTATAATTAAAAGAACTAATAAAAGTATTTCTTAGATTAGGAGTGTCAAAATTATTTGTAATCTTATAAATTATTTCATTTTTTGTAATAAGAGTTTCTTTTATATCACATTTTCAATAAAATAAATCTGTTGAGTGCAAAGATTTTATTGCTTTACATGTTAATATTTCGAATTAGTCAACCAACACTACACGGTATGACATTGACCTTGAGATTCCAGCTAAACGTCAATTACTGAAGTAATTTATGTTGCATAACTTTTAATAATTATTCTTTTAATTTGTTTAAACTTCTTTCGAGGTTTGTTCAAACAGTATTCATTTCAACACCAATTTATTTTATGTTAATTAACATTTATTAAAAAGATTATATGTATTTACAAAAAACAAATAATAACATTTTTATATCTTCAACATTACTTCGATTTCTTCCAACGTTTTCCCCTTCGTTTCTGGTACCTTGACATAAACAAAACACCCAGCAAATCCACAAATAACCGCTAAAATTGTAAAAGTATATCCAATCCCAATTGATTCCTTTAAATACGGAAATAAACTCGTGATAAAGAAAGTTGAAATCAAGCCCGTTGAAGTGGTTAAAGTCGAGGCAATTGATTTTGCGTAAAGTGGAAAAATTTCTCCTGCAACTCCGAATACAATCGGCCCAAAACCCAGAGTATACGTCATAACGTAAAGATTAATGAACCAAATTGGTAAAGAGCTTATATTTTGGACGTCGAAGTTGCGCTCTTTTAAATGGTAATAAATAGATAAAACTGTTAATGTAATTAACATCCCAATTGCTGAGACTAATAGCAAAATTTTTCTTCCAAACTTATCGATGGTTATTGATGTGACAACGCTACAAACTAATTGGACGAGTCCAACGAACACAGTACAAAGATCTGAAGATAATCCAGTTTGAGATTCTTCAAATATTGATTGCATATAAAAGAAAATGATGTTTATTCCGGATAATTGTTGAAAAGCTGCTAAGCCTAAAGCGATCATTAAACCTCGTGAGAGAGCTTTATCTTTAAAAAAATCAAAAAAATTTCGTTTGATTGATAAAGTTTCATCGATATTTTTTTTAATAATTGGTAATTCGATTTCAACTATTTTTGTGTTATTGCATCTTAATTTTAATAACGATTTTCTTGCCTTATTTAGTTCACCTTTCATTAACAAATAATAAGGACTTTCTGGTATAAAAATAGTAAATGTTATTAAAAATAATATAGAAACGATTAACCCAAAAATGCTTAAAGCGTATATCCCACAATACGGAGTCAAACCAAAAAATAAAAGATTTCCAATCGATATGGCAACAGTATAAACACAACAAAGAAGTCCTCGGTTATGCTTTTCGCTTATTTCCCCAACGAAAATCGGCATTACAACCGCAATTATTCCGCAACCCAATCCAGAAAAGAATCGTCCAAAATAAAAGTAGTAAACGTTTTTTGGAAAACCGCAGAGTGTGAATCCAACGATGCACGGAATCGCTGCGGTTAGCAAAGTTCTTTTTCTTCCGATTTTGTCGCATATTAATCCAGTTATGAATGCGCTAAAAATACAACCCAATGGTAACAAAGAAGCTATCCAAGATTCTTGTGATAATGTTATTGGTGATGGTAGAGGATTGTTTTCTGGTTCTATGGAGCCGTTTAATCTTGGAATTGCTGGTGATGACCAACCGTAGATTAATCCTAGCATTAATCCAGCTTGGTTTGCTAAAAAAACGAGATTATTTATTTGTGTATACAGGGTGTCTCAGCGAGACCGGTCATTAGACGTTTCTGTGGTTTTGGCCAAAATAAAAAATTGAGAATTCAAACTTAAGTATTATCAATTACGTTCTCTTCGTCTAAAATATTTTCAGTTTTCTAGCACTTCCGGTTATACCGGAACCTACTTTATTTTTTTAAATGGAACAACCTGTATATTTTTACATATTTGGATTTGTCTGTTTTGAAGGTTTATAAATAACTTTACTTTTTGCAATTTGATTCGGCCGTTCTCGAGTTAATCGAATTTTTCTAGAAAAATCTGCTCCAGCGGACATTTGTTCAAAAAATCATAGAACGCTCGATTTTTGAGATATCAATTTAGGATTCAGAACATGCTTAAACAACTTGATGGGGTATGTTTTGGTGCCAAGAACGGCTGTCTAGATCGTTTGGTCACTTTACTATGACACGTTAACTTTTCGAAATTTGGAAGCACTATAACTTAATTTTTTTAAATGGCACCCCCCATATTTCATTACTTAGTCGTCTTCGGCGTCTCATTTTACATCTTTTATACACCATATGTCCTATGCCTAACATTAATAGTTTGAGAAATAATTACGGTTTTTTGAAAAATGCTCACATACCATATCGATATTAACCTAGTGTAGCGTTTCTCAACCTGTGGTACGCGTACCCCCAGGGGTACGTGAAATGGTCTCAAGGGGTACGCGTAAAAAAAGATGTAATGGCGGACTAAGTAAAGAGAAAAGATAAAAAGCTGTTGTAATAAATGGCATTTCCGTCCAAATAACATTTAATTATGACAAATCAAAATAAGTAATTGTTTTCTGAATGATGCCGAGTATTTTTATTACACAAAACGACAATAACTTAAAACCTACTTTATTTAAATTTTGAAACATTACCATAAAATTATAATTTGAAAAACTACTTGCGCCGCCATCTAACAATGGGTAGCCTAAGCGGTGGATGAACAATTATTACAGTATTTATCCTGGTGTGTTGGGAAGGGCCCCCGAACTGTCTCTGTATTTTTATTATCGTAATATTCTTTTGAATCAGTTCCCAGTTTGCTCTCAAAGTGAAGAGTGCTCTACTTACTTTTCTAATTATTGTAACTTGTTTTTTTAAACCTGGATCAATGGTTAAAATTTGGCACTCTTAAAAAAAGAAAAATTACTGGTTTGGTAAGTGATCCTCCATCATCGAGTACCAGTCCTTGTGAGGAGCAACTTAAGGAGAAGTTGCCGCGTGTCAGCGAAATTAAGCTTCCAGTTCCAGTTCTCCAACCGACAAAAGTAAGAAAATATAGTGAAGAGTATTTGTCCTATGGATTTTCATTCGTAATTATTGATAGCATCCCTAGACCTGAGTGTGTTGTTTGTGGGGAAGTACTATCTAACGGTAGTATGAAGCCTTCATTACTTAGTCGCCATTTGCAAACCAAACACGTAGATTTCAAAGGTCTGGCCTTTTTTAAGCGTTTGCTCGAAAATAAAAATAAGTCGAATATAGACACGTACTTAACTTCTGGATGTACCAATGAAGATGCTGTTGAGGCCTCCTATCGCATCAGTTACCGTATCGCCAGAAATGGTAAAAATCACACGATTGGTGAAAATTTGATTTTGCCCAGCATTAAAGACGCAGTTGTTTGCATATAATATGGTAATGAGTATGTTCAGAAAATTAATGCTATTCCTCTCTCCAATGATACTGTGTCTCGTAGAATCAAGGAAATTTCTGATAATATGGAGGTATGAATCACAGTCAATATTTTTCCATTCAGGTTGATGAGAGTACGGATGTAGCACAATTTGCTGTTTTGATGGTTATTGCAAGATACTTGAAAGGAAATGAATTTGTAGAAGGCCTTTTGCTTTGTCATCTTCTTTCCGAACGCACGACAGGTGCAGATATTTTTCATGCCATTGATTCCTACTTTACTAAAAAGGGAATAAAGTGGTCAAAGTGTTGTGGATTATGTACTGACGGTGGTAAATCTATGTCAGGTTGTTATTCTGGTCTCCTGGGATGTGTCAAAGCAGTAGCTCCTTTAGTACAGTGGACACATTGTTTCATTCATCGACAAGCTCTTGCATCAAAGTGCCTTCCTACTAGTATGAAAGATGTTTTGGACGATTCAGTAAAAGTGGTCAATTTCATCAAATCCCACCACACGAATTCAAGGTTATTCTCTTCATTATGTCAAGAAATGGGCAGTATTCACAAAACCCTACTCCTTCATACTGAGGTTCGATGGCTATCTCGGGGTAAAGTTCTTACACGTTTGTTTGAACTTAGGCATGAAGTCAAAGTGTTGCTTGAGAACCACCCTTTCCGACTTTCATTTAAATTTGATGATCATGAATGGCTTCAAAGCCTTGCATACATGTCCGATATCTTTTCGAAATTAAACCAGCTAAATTTGTCCCTTCAAAACAGTGCAGTAACTGTATTCCAAGTTACAGACAAAATTGAGTCTTTCGTTAGAAATTATGTATTGAGAAAAACCAATCTGAAGTTTTTGAAACATTACACGATTTTCTCTCTGAAACGGATGCTCATATATCTCTAGAAATTAAGAAGCAAATTATACAACATCTGAATGGACTGAAGGCTGCTTTCGACAAATCTTTCCCCAAACATAGAACAGACGATTACTGGATTGCGTACCCTTTCAGTGAAAAGTATTTCGAGTGTGCATCTCTATCACTTCAAGAAAAAGTTAAGTTGATCGAACTGAAAACGGATTCTTCACTTAAGCAAGAATTTGAAAAGAAATCCCTCATTTCATTCTGGGCTGACTTGAAAGAAGAATATCCTGAATTATTTAACAAAGCAATAACTATTTTGTTACCGTTCACAAGCACCGTACTAGTGGAGAGAGCTTTTTCGTCCTATACTTATTTAAAAAATAAGTACAGGAACAGACTTGCCAGTGTAAGTTCGAACCTGAGACTATATTTATCATCTTCCGATCCAGATTTCAAATTACTGAGTGCTTCCAAACAGCCTCAAGGTTCTCATTAATGTGCATCTTACATATTTACATTTTTTAGTTTAACTAAATGTGTATAATTAGTATATAATATGCATTATTTTGTAATAACTGGTAGAAATAAAAATATTTCAGTGTTATAGACTTATAGAGTTATTACTGTACTTATACAGGGTGTCCCGTTAAGCGTACGGAGCGGCTGTATCTCTAGAACGGTAAGGCCAAGAGGTTTGGGAAAAAAATCCTTATAAGCAAAGTGACCAAGAGAAATAGCTGGAAATTATTTTGAAGTTCGTAATTCGACCGCTAGGGGGCGTAACTGCCATTGAGAAACATAAAGTTGCCGCTATCTCAGAAACTTAGACGATGAGCTAAAACTTGGACAACATCATTTAATAGCTTGGATAATACCGCATCGCTTTTGTTTTGCGATATTTCTCATATCTGTCATAATAAGGGAGGGGGAGGCCAATGCGTTTTCATATGTTTACATTTTAATATCTCCTAGACCATTCAACCGATTTGAATGTTTTCGGTGTTGTTTGAAACAGCATTTTATGCTCTTTTTAAAGATATTTTCAGTAAGACCGTCTGCTTTAAAACAAATGAGCTAGAGGACATTATCTGCAGCGATTACATATTTTTGTGATTTTTGAAGAAAAGTTAAATGGAACGATACTATTTACTTCACAGACCCTTAGTCACCTTAAAATTTGCTAAATTTTAGTGAAAACCGCATCTCGATATCGCCACCCGTTCTCGAGTTATAGAAGAAAATGTTAAAAACTAGAGTGCCATCAATCGGATTCAGTTACCTCATCGAGAAAAGCAAATCACATTACCATGGTAACTGTAAACATGTCAACATGTCACAAACAGAAGCGTATGATAGAGCGTATGATGATTTATTTTCAATGTTTCGAATACGATGCAACTGCATGGCAAAAATGTGCAATGCAATTACGACAAAGAAAGACATTTTTCTCTAGAAGTGTTTTTAAGATTGACTTAGCGATTACGGAAAACTGGCAACGTGTAGCCCATTCAGACATCTCTATGAATTCGTAAATCATATTGGTGCGCAATGTGATCCCACATAATCTGGGAACTCCGAAAACAATTGTCCACAAGAGTTCTCAAGAGAATAATATCTCCACCACGTTGTTTTACATCAGGCCTTAACAGATACCGATTATGATAACAGACTGAACTATTACCATTGACTTTTAAATATGATTTGGGCAAATCCAAACCTTTTATCACAAATGCTATGGATGCATGAAGCATCTGTCCACAAGCTGATGTAAACTTGCATAATATGCATTCTTGGTTCGAGAAAAACCCACATTGCTTTCACCCCTTTATCTATTGGGTACACTAAACGACCTGACTTTTCAAGAAAAACCAATAACCAGGGAAAATATGACATAACACTAAATACCAGTAGAAACGTATCTAGGGCCGAGACTTAAGCAGCGTTTTTTTTTTCGTCGAAACTAGATTAAATAAATGCATCGAGGTTTATGAAAGGCATTTAGCACATTAGTGAGTATTTTTGCCAAAAATTTAAGTTATTCTAATAAGTGTTTTGGTTTATTTTGTTTTATTATCATTGTTGATGTTTCATTGATCCGTTGGCTTTTCAACACGCCTCAAAAGTAGTTTTGAAGCAGTTCTAAGCTTGGATAAAGTGTTCTAGAAGGTTCTAGATAATAAAATTATTGTTCTCTCTTATTTGTTTCTTAAGGTAACTTGATCCGATTAAGATATACGAATTTTTAACATTTTCTTTTATAATTCGAGAATGGATGGAGATATCGAGATGCGGTTTTCACTAATATTTAGCAAATTTTATGGTGATTAACGGTCTGTGAAGTAAATAGTACCGTTCCATTTAACTTTTTTTCAAAAATCACAAAAATATGTAACCGCTGCAGATAACGCCCTCTAGCTTATTTGTTTTAAACCAAGCGGTCTTTCTGAAAATATCTTTTAAAAGAGCATGAAATGCTCTTTCAAACAAGACCAAAAATATTCAAATCGGTTGAATGGTCCAGGAGATATTAAAATGTAAACATTTGAAAACGCATTGGCCTCCCCCTCCCTTATTATGACAGATATGAAAAATATTGCAAAACAAAAGCGATGCGGTATTATCCAAGCTACTAAATGATGTTGTCAAAGTTATAGCTCATCGTCTAACTTTCTGAGATAGCAGGAATTTTATGTTTCTCTATGGCAGTTACGCCCCCTAGCGGTCGAATTACGAACTTCAAAATAATTTCCAGCTATTTCTCTTGTCCACTTTGCTTATAACGATTTTTTTCCCAAACCTCTAGGCCTTACCGTTATTGAGGTACAGCCGCTCTGTACGCTTAACGGGACACCCTGTATGTACATATTAGTAATTAATTATAATATGCATATCATGGAGAAGGGGTACGTGGAGCACTGATGATAGGTCAGGGGGTACGCGAGTAAAAAAAGGTTGAGAAACGCTGACCTAGTGTGCCATGGAAAACAAATGTTTAATGACTTATTGACAAACGTCAAAGTCTGATTTACGTTGTTTGATGCTTGTGAGTCTAAAACCAGTTAAAATGGATATTAATAACGTAAATAATGTTTATACAAATAAAGAAATCCATAATTTATTTTTTGTGCACGAAAAGTGCGACAAAGTTCTTAGTAGAACTTGCAGAATGTTTAATGAAAATTATCCGCATTTACCTCTGATGACAAAAGATAAATTTAAAAGAATAGAAGCAAATTTTTTGCATTTTGGACGAATTAATCACGTGTTAAACTGACCAAAAAATGTAGTAGATAATGCAACGGAAGAGGTGAATGCCTTAGTCCCAACACCTCAATTCGAGCTGCCAAAGAAGATCTAGGAATCATACTACGAACTTTGTCGCGCTTTTTATGAATAAAAAATAAATTAAGAATTTCTTGATTTGTGTAAATATTACTTTCGTTATTGTGATCGATTTTAACTCTTTTCAGTACTAATATTAAGGGACATAACAGATAATTATTTGCTCACATGCATCAAGTGACGTAAATAAGTAAGTCTTTGACAAGAACTCATTGAGAAGGCTTGTTTTTCATGGCACACTAGGCTAAATATCACATTTTTGAAAAAACCCTAATTATCTCCTAAACTATTAATGTTAGGTATGGGACATATAGGATATAAAAGATGTAGAATGAGACGCCGAAGACGACTAAGTAATAAAATATGGGGGGTGCCATTTAAAAAAATGAAGTTATGGTACTTCCAAATTTTGAAAAGTTAACGTGCCATAGTAAAGTGACCAAACGTTCTAGATAACCGTTCTCGGCACCAAAACATACTCCATCATGTTGTTTAAGCATATTCTGAATCCTAAATTGATATCCCAAAAATCGAGTGTTCTCTGATTTTTTGAACAAATGTCTGCTGGAGCAGATTTTTCTAGAAAAATTCGAATAACTCGAGAACGGCCGAATCAAATTGCAAAAAGTAAAGTTATTTATAAACCCTGAAAACAGACAAATCCAAATATGTAAAAATATACAGGGTGTTCCATTTAAAAAAATAAAGTAGGTGGCGACTTCCGGTATAACCGGAAGTGCAAGAAATCTGAAAATATTTTAGTCGAAGAGATCGTAATTAATAATACTTAAGTCTAAATTCTCAAATTTTTATTTTAGCCAGAAACGTTTAATGACCGGTCTCGCTGAGACACCCTGTATTTGTTCAATAAAATTACAAATCTTGGAAGATCTTGCAGGTTCTTCCATTTATTGCTCATTTAAAATATAGAAAATGTTAATTATAAAACGTCTTACTTACTTGTAAAAACAGAAAAATATAAGAATTTATTGAATGGTATGTTATTTTTTGAACTCATTTTGAATATTAGAAAATATACGTTACATCTCAAAGCAAAAGAATTTAACTAATTGTAAGTTCAAATTAAAATTATTTCGTTATATATCACCTCTGTAAATGTTATCATCTGTAATTAATTATGTCTGGATGTTTTATTTTATAACAATGCGTTTTATGGCGGTTTCTCGTGATTTGTTAAAGAATGTAGATTTCCAGTACTAAAATAAATACGAAATAGTGAAAATAAGCTATTTTTAAACGCGGTTACTATCCTACAAATCAATATATTATGTAATTAATTATTTAATCAAATTTAAAAAGATAGAATGAGTCGTAACAAATTTTCTAATTAAACGTGAATTTAAAGTCTTAAATTAGAAACGTTTCAATCACATGACCCATTAACCAATTAAAGAGATTATTAATCTTCGACCTACACCACTCCAGAAAAAAAGAAAATGACCACATTCTTGTTTTTATATTTTTGGGTTGACTTCATATTCTTCCTCGACTTCGGGCAGTAAAGATATAATGGGTGACTACAACACGAAAAAGATTGTTTTTGTTATTCTTTCAGCTTTAATAACTAGTAAGTATAAGTAAATAACTTTAACAGTTAGATAAATAATTAATAATTTTTTTAGTTCAATTAGTAACTTGTAAAGCCACCCCTTTATCTGAAGACCTCCTGGAAGTGAATAACAATCAAGATCAGGAACAAGCTCAATTTTCAGAACAACAAAAGAGATTTAAAGAAAAATGTGTTAGAGCATACGGAAATGAGGATGCTTTCTCCGACATGCAAGTAATAAATATTCTATTAGTCATAATTAATGTAAAACTTAACTATGTAATTGTTGTCTTTAAAGGAAGTGAGACTTTATCTCTCCGAATGCGTATCAGATATCTTTTACAACGCTTCCGTTCTTGGAAACGAACTTATTACAGCCTACGAAAATGGATCGTTAAAACAAGTTTTAATTAAATATTGTGACATGAAAGAAGATTTTGTCCGGTGTTTTTCGCCGTTTATGAAAAATTTAGAGAAATGTATGGAAAATGAAGATGAAATAAAATTTGTTCGAGTCGGTATGAGGTTCATAAAATCTGTTACCGGTCATGTTTGTTATCATAACGGTCAAAGAACTAGAGGTAAACTTAAAAACAATTAATTAAAACTAAAATAATTAGTTTACATCTAGATTTAATTGAAAACGGGGGCTTTCAATGTATTGATGAAAAAACCACCGATGTTTTGGGTTGTTTTCATTCCACGAAAAGTTTAAAAACCATGTTCCAATCCGTTTACGATAACGCTTTTGTATTCGAAGAGCAAAAATGCATGTAAGTTAAAATTTATGAAGACTCTCAAAGATGTGTAACATTTTTTTTATTTATAGGGATGTTATAAATTACGAAAAATGCGTCATTGATAAGTTAAAGGATTGTAATTCAACATCAGCGATTGATTTCCATAATAATTTATTTAAAGCCATTAAAAGAGTTTTACCATGTGATTTTTCAAAATCATCTAATTTGATGTAAATTTCTTTTCTTGCTTTTCTTATTCTTTTCATTTGGTTGCAATTAGTATTAAAGTTGTGTTATTGATTCCACTTCCGTTTTTTTAATTATCAGTCATTAACCTTACAGTACAGGGTGGTTTAAATTCAATGTCCGAATAGGCTAACTCGGAAACTATGAGAGTTAGAAAAAAAGTAGCTTACATGTCATGATCTCGTTTTTCGAGAAACTGCTAATGCCGAAAACCTCATAGCGCTATCGTCTTTTGTTTTTCCCCTAGAGGCCAAAATTGAAAATATCGTAAAACCAATAAGTGCAATTATCTTGGTTATTATTATAGGTGGAGTATTATAACTACGACATTATATGCACACTTTTTTACAGAGAATTTCATGACGTAGTCAAAAAAAAATTTTCGATTTTAGATTTTGAGATATCATGAGAATTTTCTTTTTTTTTAATGGAAACAACCACTGATTATTCGCTTATTAAATTCGTTATTTTTTTCTGATTACAAAAATATAGGGTTCGTTATTTCTTATTGTTTTAGAATAAAGTTAAAAATAAACTTTTTTTATAAAATTTCCATCTAGTGTCGTCGAGGAAATTAAATTTACAGTTTCCTGTAAGTTACGGGGCGGTAGTTAAAATCTAAAAAGGTAACAATTAAATACGAAGATAACTTCTGGTATTTAAAAACAAATAATTTTTTAATATGTAACATTCTAACAAGTCAAACTTTTCAAAATTTTCGTAATTGATCTTAAAAACAGGATTTTTAAAGTGACACTTCAGAAAATCCATCTATCGATAATTTATTAAGTCATTTAAAATCGTAATAAAAAATGTGAAATAATGCAATCTATTCCAACTTTTGTGTAAAACATATATAAATTAAACAGTTCAACAAATATATTTGTTTCAAATATCAGAAATATGTTTTTTTAATTTTTAGTTATAGAACCGTAATTTACAGGAAACTGTAAATTTAATTTCTTCGAAAACACTAAAAGAAAAGTTTATTTTTAGTTTTATTCTAAAACAATAACAAATAGACCTGTCAAACCCTATATTTTTGTAATCAGAAAAAAATAACGAATTTATTAAGCGAATAATCAGTGGTTGTTTCCATTTAAAAAAACGAAAATTGTGATAATATCTCAAAATCTAAAACCGACAACATTTTTTTGACTATGTCATCAAATTCTCTGTAAAAAAGTGTCCATATAATGTCCTAGTTATAATACTCTACCTATAATAATAACCAAGATAATTACATTTGCGGGTTTTGCGATATTTTCAATTTTGGCCTCTAGCGGAAAAACAAAAGACGATAGCGCTATGAGGTTTTCGGCATTAGCAGTTTCTCGAAAAACGAGATCATGACATGTCAGCTACTTTTCTTCTAACTCTTATAGTTTTCGAGTTAGCCTATTCGGATATCGAATTTGAACCACCCTCTACACCAGCGTTTCTCAACCTTTTTTTACTCGCGTACCCCCTGACCTATCATCAGTGCTCCACGTACCCCTTCTCCATGATATGCATATTATAATTAATTACTAATATGTACATATAGGTACAGTAATAACTCTATAAGTCTATAACACTGAAATATTTTTATTTCTACCAGTTATTACAAAATAATGCATATTATATACTAATTATACACATTTAGTTAAACTAAAAAATGTAAATATGTAAGATGCACATTAATGAGAACCTTGAGGCTGTTTGGAAGCACTCAGTAATTTGAAATCTGGATCGGAAGATGATAAATATAGTTTCAGGTTCGAACTTACACTGGCAAGTCTGTTCCTGTACTTATTTTTTAAATAAGTATAGGACGAAAAAGCTCTCTCCACTAGTACGGTGCTTGTGAACGGTAACAAAATAGTTATTGCTTTGTTAAATAATTCAGGATATTCTTCTTTCAAGTCAGCCCAGAATGAAATGAGGGATTTCTTTTCAAATTCTTGCTTAAGTGAAGAATCCGTTTTCAGTTCGATCAACTTAACTTTTTCTTGAAGTGATAGAGATGCACACTCGAAATACTTTTCACTGAAAGGGTACGCAATCCAGTAATCGTCTGTTCTATGTTTGGGGAAAGATTCGTCGAAAGCAGCCTTCAGTCCATTCAGATGTTGTATAATTTGCTTCTTAATTTCTAGAGATACATGAGCATCCGTTTCAGAGAGAAAATCGTGTAATGTTTCAAAAACTTCAGATTGGTTTTTCTCAATACATAATTTCTAACGAAAGACTCAATTTTGTCTGTAACTTGGAATACAGTTACTGCACTGTTTTGAAGGGACAAATTTAGCTGGTTTAATTTCGAAAAGATATCGGACATGTATGCAAGGCTTTGAAGCCATTCATGATCATCAAATTTAAATGAAAGTCGGAAAGGGTGGTTCTCAAGGAACACTTTGACTTCATGCCT
Organism: Onthophagus taurus; assembly: GCF_036711975.1. Classification (NCBI taxonomy): domain Eukaryota; kingdom Metazoa; phylum Arthropoda; class Insecta; order Coleoptera; family Scarabaeidae; genus Onthophagus; species Onthophagus taurus. Next base: position 178,935 of record NC_091967.1, read on the forward strand.
AAGTTCAAACAAACATGTAAGAACTTTACCCCGAAATAGCCATCGAACCTCAGTATGAAGGAGTAGGGTTTTGTGAATACTGCCCATTTCTTGACATAATGAAGAGAATAACTTTGAATTCGTGTGGTGGGATTTGATGAAATTGATCACTTTTACTGAATCGTCCAAAACATCTTTCATACTAGTAGGAAGGCACTTTGATGCAAGAGCTTGTCGATGAATGAAACAATGTGTCCACTGTACTAAAGGAGCTACTGCTTTGACACATCCCAGGAGACCAGAATAACAACCTGACATAGATTTACCACCGTCAGTACATAATCCACAACACTTTGACCACTTTATTCCCTTTTTAGTAAAGTAGGAATCAATGGCATGAAAAATATCTGCACCTGTCGTGCGTTCGGAAAGAAGATGACAAAGCAAAAGTCCTTCTACAAATTCATTTCCTTTCAAGTGTCTTGCAATAACCATCAAAACAGCAAATTGTGCTACATCCGTACTCTCATCAACCTGAATGGAAAAATATTGACTGTGATTCATACCTCCATATTATCAGAAATTTCTACGAGACACAGTATCATTGGAGAGAGGAATAGCATTAATTTTCTGAACATATCATTACCGAACATGCAAACAACTGCGTCTTTAATGCTGGGCAAAATCAAATTTTCACCAATCGTGTGATTTTTACCATTTCTGGCGATACGGTAACTGATGCGATAGGAGGCCTCAACAGCATCTTCATTGGTACATCCAGAAGTTAAGTACGTGTCTATATTCGACTTATTTTTATTTTCGAGCAAACGCTTAAAAAAGGCCAGACCTTTATCTTTGAAATCTACGTGTTTGGTTTGCAAATGGCGACTAAGTAATGAAGGCTTCATACTACCGTTAGATAGTACTTCCCCACAAACAACACACTCAGGTCTAGGGATGCTATCAATAATTACGAATGAAAATCCACAGGACAAATACTCTTCACTATATTTTCTTACTTTTGTCGGTTGGAGAACTGGAACTGGAAGCTTAATTTCGCTGACACGCGGCAACTTCTCCTTAGGTTGCTCCTCACAAGGACTGGTACTCGATGATGGAGGATCACTTACCAAACCAGTAATTTTTCTTTTTTTAAGAGTGCCAAATTTTAACCATTGATCCGGGTTTAAAAAAACAAGTTACAATAATTAGAAAAGTAAGTAGAGCACTCTTCACTTTGAGAGCAAACTGGGAACTGATTCAAAAGAATATTACGATAATAAAAATACAGAGACAGTTCGGGGACCCTTTCTAACACACCAGGATAAATACTGTAATAATTGTTCATCCACCGCTTAGGCTACCCATTGTTAGATGGCGGCGCAAGTAGTTTTTCAAATTATAATTTTATGGTAATGTTTCAAAATTTAAATAAAGGTTTAATTAGGTTTTAAGTTATTGTCGTTTTGTGTAATAAAAATACTCGGCATCATTCAGAAAACAATTACTTATTTTGATTTGTCATAATTAAATGTTATTTGGATGGAAATGCCATTTATTACAACAGCTTTTTATCTTTAAAAACCAATAATTTTTTAATATGTAACATTCTAACAAGTCAAACTTTTCAAAATTTTCGTAATTGATCTTAAAAACAGGATTTTTAAAGTGACACTTTAGAAAATTTTTGAATACAAACAAATGTTGCTAGGTTTATTTGAATTTAAAAAAAACATGAGCGCCATCTATCGATAATTTATTAAGTCATTTAAAAATAATATTAAATCGTAATAAAAAATGTGAAATAATGCAATCTATTCCAACTTTTGTGTAAAACATATATAAATTAAACAGTTCAACAAATATATTTGTTTCAAATATCAGAAATATGTTTTTTTAATTTTTAGTTATAGAACCGTAATTTACAGGAAACTGTAAATTTAATTTCTTCGACGACACTAAAAGAAAAGTTTATTTTTAGTTTTATTCTAAAACAATAAGAAATAGATCGGTCAAACCCTATATTTTTGTAATCAGAAAAAAATAACGAATTTATTAAGCGAATAACCAGTGGTTATTTCCATTTAAAAAAACGAAAATTGTGATAATATCTCAAAATCTAAAACCGACAAAATTTTTTTGACTACGTCATCAAATTCTCTGTAAAAAAGTGTCCATATAATGTCTTAGTTATAATACTCTACCTATAATAATAACCAAGATAATTACATTTGCGGGTTTTACGATATTTTCAATTTTGGCCTCTAGGGGAAAAACAAAAGACGATAGCGCTATGAGGTTTTCGGCATTAGCAGTTTCTCGAAAAACGAGATCATGACATGTCAGCTACTTTTCTTCTAACTCTTATAGTTTTCGAGTTAGCCTATTCGGACATCGAATTTGAACCACCCTGTACACGCGCGTAATTCTGGTAATAGTGCTAATAGCTAGAATTAATGATTACACTACCACCATAACTAATGCAGGACCTAGAACTAGAAACATTCGGATTTAACAATGGCTAAACACGCATGTTTCTAGTTCTAGGTCTAGTTTTAGTTCAATATAAATATATGTACAACAATCTAACGCTGAATAACAACTATATACAACTAGAATTAACACTACTTACATCTCAGTAAGTATAGCACAAAAATTGTAGCGCCATCTATTATCAAATAGCTTAGTAGTTATGCGACGTTGTTTTTCTTTAATTTTCTAAATTTAATTTAAATATTTTAATAGAGTGAATTTTTTAGTAAAGTTTAATACTGTAATTATTATATATTTATAAAAAAGTAATCTTCTTAATAAAAAAAGCAACCTTGAAATGACCGAAATCAATTAATAAACATTTAAAAATAAATTTAAAATTAATTAGCAATGTTTTTAAGGATAAAATTGACGTCAGTATGCAGAACACATAAAATCTAACCGCTTGTGCAAATATCAAGATCCTCTTATTCTTTGAAAAACTTATCCAATCGAATAGAATGAGGAGAAAACGGGAAAAAGAGATAATTGTGATGTCACCTGGTTACTCAAACATTTTAACTTGTTCCATTTTTGTGTTAATGTAATTAATTATAACGCAATTTGTATTATACCATATTATAAAATATTGTATTATATTTCAAGTAAATCAAATTAATTAAAAAATTCCAAAAAGAAAGGAATGAATTTAAAAATAATCAATTTAGTGTTAATGACGTTTTACTTTTGCTATAAAATTTAGTAGTTAGACAACCTTCCATACGACAGACCATGCGCAAATATCATCGTTTTCTCCTATCACATACCCAATTTTTTCGTCCAGAACGAACAACCAGAAACCAGTCTACAGTCTAGTCATACTTTTATAACGTCCGTGAACGCGTTAAAATACTAAACAGAAAACGTAAAATCAACAAACTTTTGTTCGTCGTAGTGATTCTTCGTAAACAAATCAATATGAACGCATTTTACTTCTTATTCGCTTGTCTAACAGGTAAATATATCATAAGATTAATATAGCTTTCATGTTATTCTTTGACCTTAATGTAAAACGACATTGGTTTTTTCTCATAAGTTAAGAATCAAACAGTTGTTGATTCACATCATTCCATAAAAAAGACGTTAACGTTAAAAGTTAATGTGTTAGAAATTAACATGTTAAAAATTAACGAGTCATTCCTTTTAAAGTGGTTTATTACAAGGTTTGAGTGTTGATTGCAAGATTTTTTTTTGTTGGTGGGACTTTGAACGCACTTTGTTCAAAAATAACGATAATTATTTCGCAGATGTTATTAACATACAGTTATGCTTTCTTTTGTAATGAAGATATTTTTTTTAAATACGTCCATTTAAGAAAAAATTAAATATGTATGTGTACTACATATTTTTTAATTATCTATATTATATTTTTATTTTAAAAATAGATCAATCAATACATTGTTATATAATATTATCATGAAATACTACTTCAAATTCTATGTTACTATGAAATCATGGAATTCTATAAGGTTTTTTTAATGATTCATTAATCACGAGGTTGAAATTTTATGACGTCAGGTATTATATTTTTATAATTTCATTATCTATTCTATTCTTAGAAAAAAATGTTTTAAGTATACATATAATGTGAAAGAGTTATTGTTTATTGTATTAAGTGTGTTTTACACGAATCGTCAACATTTTTACTCTAGATTTGGGATTAAAATTATGCCTGTATATTATAAAAAAGTGTTATTTATATGTTATTTAATCAACCCTTTAGTCAACATTTTTATCTTATTTGTTCGTTTTGCTAAATTTATTTATTTGATTAGATAATATAAATCATATAAATACTTTCAAATATTGATATACAGGTGCTCACAAAATTGAGTGTACAGTTCAGCAAAAGTGATTAAGTTTAGGTTGCTATTATGTCTTAATACGCTATAAACCCTCTATTGGCGTCAATTATCGCTAATTTTTTGGTGTAGTTTGGCGAGTTTTTAACTGAACTTTAACTTCTTCCCATAAATATTCAATAAGGTTCATATCCGGAGACTATGGTGATGTTTTTAGCTGTTTTAAACTATTGTATAACAACCATTTCTTCACAAGGTACCTATGATGTACAGGGTGATTCAAATTCGATGTCCGAATAGACTATCTCCGAAACTATAAGAGTTAGAAAAAAAGTAGCTTACATGTCATGATCTCATTTTTCGAGAAACTGCTAATGCCGAAAACCTCATAGCGCTATCGTCTTTTGTTTTTCCCCTAGAGGCCAAAATTGAAAATATCGTAAAACCAATAAGTGCAATTATCTTGGTTATTATTATAGGTGGAGTATTATAACTACGACATTATATGAACACTTTTTTACAGAGAATTTAATGACATAGTCAAAAAAAATTTTTCGGTTTTAGATTTTGAAATATGACAATTTTTGTGTTTTTAAATGGAAACAACCACTGATTATTCGCTTATTAAATTCGTTATTTTTTTCTGATTACAAAAATATAGGGTTCGACAGGTCTATTTCTTATTGTTTTAGAATAAAACTAAAAATAAACTTTTTTTATAAAATTTCCATCTAGTGTCATCGACGAAATTAAATTTACAGATTCCTGTAAATTACGGTACTATAACTAAAAATTATTCTACTAAAAATTTATATAAAATTTACTTTATTTTCTAATATGTAACATTCTAACATGTTAAACTTTTCGTAATTTTCGTAATCCATCTTAAAAAACAGGATTTTTAGAAAATTTTTGAATACAAACAAATGTTGCTATGTTTAGGTTGAATTAAAAAAATATATATGAGCGCCATCTATCAATAATTTATTAAGTCATTTAATAATAATATTAAATATTAATATAAAAATGTGAAATTATGCAATCTATTCCAACTTTTGTATAATTACATATTTAAATTAAATAGTTCAACAAATATATTTGTTTCAAATATCAGAAATATGTTTTTTTAATTTTTAATTATAATTATAGTACCGTAATTTACAGGAAACTGTAAATTTAATTTCTTGGAAGACACTAAAAGAAAAGTTAATTTTTAGCTTTATTCTAAAACAATAAGAAATAGACCTGTCAAACCCTATATTTTTGTAATCAGAAAAAAATAACGAATTTAATAAGCGAGTAATCAGTGGTTGTTTCCATTTAAAAAAACGAACATTGTGATAATATCTCAAAATCTAAAACCGAAAATTTTTTTTTGACTACGTCATCAAATTCTCTGTAAAAAAGTGTCCATATAATGTTTTAGTTATAATACTCCAACTATAATAATAACCAAGATAATTGCGCTTGCTGGTTTTACAATATTTTCAATTTTAGCCTCTAGCGGAAAAACAAAAGACGATAGCGCTATGAGGTTTTCGGCATTAGCAGCTTCTCGAAAAACGAGATCATGACATGTAAGCTACTTTTTTTCTAACTCTTATAGTTTCCGAATAGGCTATCTCCGAAACTATAAGAATTAGAAAAAAAGTAGCTTACATGTCTCGATCTCTTTTTTTAAATAAATTCTAATATTGAAAACCTCAAACCGCTATCATCTTTTGTTTGTCCCCTAGAGGCCAAAATTGAAAATATCGTAAAACCAACAAGTGCAATTATCTTGGTTATTATTATAGGTGAAGTATTATAACTAAGACATTATATGGACACTTTTTTACAGAGAATTTTGTGACGTAGTCAAAAAAATTTTTTCGATTTTAGAATTTGAGATATTATGACAATTTTCGTGTTTTTAAATGGAAACAACCACTGATTATTCGCTTATAAAATTCGTTATTTTTTTCTGATTACAAAAATATAGGCTTCGACCGGTCTATTTCTTATTGTTTTAGAATAAAGCTAAAAATAAACTTTTTTATAACATTTCTAAACGTCGTCGAAGAAATGAAATTTACAGTTTCCTGTAAATTACGGGGCGGTAAGTAAAATCTAAAAAGTTAACAATTAAATAAGAATATAACTTCTGGTATTTAGAAACAAATAATTATGTTTATTACACCGACTGTTAATACGGAAATATTTAATGGATTACATTGTTTGCGATTGGAGAAATATGTTTTTTTAGTTATTGTACCGTAATTTACAGGAAACTGTAAATTTAATTTCTTCGACGACACTAAAAAAAAGTTTATTTTTAGCTTTATTCTAAAACAATAAGAAATAGACCTGTCGAACCCTATATTTTTGTAATCAGAAAAAAATAACAAATTTAATAAACGAATAATCAGTACTTGTTTCCATTTAAAAAAACGAAAATTGTCATAGTATGTCAAAATCTAAAACCGAAAAAATTTTATATACCTAGATACTTTCTAGTTCTAGGTCTAGTGTTAGTTCTAGTTTTATTTGTTATTAAGCGCTAAATTGTTGTTAATTTTTCTGATATTAAAGTAGAACTAACACTATACCTAGAACTAGAATCATTTCGTTTTAGCCGCACGTTCTATAGACGGCTAATCCCGAATGATTCTAGTTCTAGGTATAGTATTAATTCTAATTTTATAGTTGCACAGTCACAAATACTTATTGCATCTTAAGTGAAATTCACTGTATATCACAAACTTTAAAATAAATTAATAATTATTTGAAATATTCACAATTATCTATCTCCAATTTCCCTGTATACTTAATTTTGTGAGCAACTGTAATTGTATACAACTGGCATAACTTACGTTAGTTGTGGATTATAAAAAAGAAAAATTTTAGAACACAAAAAAATTGACATTTCAACCTAACCTATAAGCTCAAAACCTTGTCAAAATGACAGATGACAGATAACCTATCAATGATTATCTGCCAATGTTTGCATTCAATCAGTCACGAATAAAGGCATTTTGGTAAACTCCTCTTCTATTATTGAAATTTGCCTTTTTTGTTACAGTTTATTCCGTTTCTGGACAAGATTTACCAACGAGTTTAAACGATCCAAATTTAAATGTTGATGAAGATCAATTTAAGAAACTCGCTGAAGAAGGAGCAAAAGGGCTTAAAGAAAAATGTTTAAAAGTTAGTGGAACCGAATCAACTTTTGAAGAAGTCCAGGTAAAAACGATTCAACATAAATTACTATAAAGAATTAATTTGTTTTTTTGATCATTTTTTAGGAAGCAAAAGATACCTTAATATCATGTTTCCAAGGGATTGTAAACGTAACAGCTTTCAAAACGGAATTGGATGAAGCAAAACAACGCGGCGCGATGGAAGAAGTTTTTGGGAAATATTGCAAAAAGAAGCCCGAATTGTTAGGTTGCGTAAATGGATTCCAAACAACTTTGGAGAAGTGTATGGAAGAAAGTGAAAAGGAAACCGCGAAAACCATTCAGAATTTAACGGAGAATTTATTGGATTTTATGTGTTATAAAGATGGAGATCGAGTTGCTAGTAAGTAATCAAGCTCTTTTTTACAAGAATATTTAATGTTTGTATAAAGTGACACTTTCAAGTCAGAACCACTTTTAAAAAATACATTTTATATTTATGATTTGTTTTTATTTTAGTGTTTATTGCTGAAGGTGGTTTTGAATGTATTGAATCGAAGAAGAACGAAATTCAAAATTGCGTAAACGAAACATTTTCCGATATGATTCCTAAAGATATGGGTATTGAAAACCTTGGTAGCCTTATATTGATTGACGACGGTAAATGCGAGTAAGTTGCATATTAATTTTTTTTTTAAATCATCATTAACCCCCAGAATGTTCTTGTCTTCTTGGTATCTTCTCTTGTTTACACCATAAGCCTTATTTCTTTGCAAAACCATGGTTTAGTGTGGCTGGTGGCGTTTATATTAATTTTTCCTTTCCTTGTAGACTTTTCCAGTAATTCTTGACTTTACATTCCTGTGGATGTTCCATTAATATTTTGTAATCAGCTTTATGGGCTAATAATGTTAAGACATCACATCTAATAACAGCTCTATTTGTTATCATGAAGTCAATCATTGTCTTCTGGTGTTACAGAAATCATACTTATGCTGTATTTTCGTCCTTGCTCATGTTGCGCAAGTAGCTAACCTCACCTAGAAATGCTCTTCCTTTATCTGGGTTAGCGAGTAGCAGTGATATTTGTTGAACCACTCAATCCACCCAACTAAGTCAGTTAATATATACTAACAATTTTTTTCTTATTAAATTCTAGTGATTTCACAAAGTTACAAAATTGTGTAACTAAAAAACTGGAAGGTTGCGAAAACCAAACACCTGCTAACGTTGTGGATTCGCTCTTTAAATACATAAAGAAGAGTTTGCCCTGTTCGACAACAACCCCGCCACAAAGCCATTCGGAGACTCGTAAGTTCAATCCGAACAGCGGAAATTCATTCTCCTCAATGGGAATGTTTGTTGTTTCGTTAGTGTCACTAATAGCTCTATCCCAAAGTTTCTAAGTTATTTTTAATGAATAATACCGACAAAAAAGAGTATATTACATTTACTATTACATAAACTTTAAGCACTTTTTTTATCAATAGTAATCATAAGTCTTTATATTTATAAATATCTATTTTAATATAATGGTACGCTTTATAAAAAAATATAATAAAAGTATAAGATTGATATATTCTGGTGGTTTTTCAAAATATTAATAAATAAAAACATAAAAATCTATTTGGTACGGTAAATGTGATATTAATTTAGGATTTTTTATTGTTAAAGTAACTTTTGTTTCCTTTACTTTTCTTTGGAAAAATGAAAACTGGTTATTACAGATTTTGGTACTACTTTATTTTCTTGTTTTATGTGAACGTTAATTTTTTTATAGTTTAAATGAATTAAAAATTTCTTTCTGTACACTAATTGCGTTTTATTTTACGTTCCTTTTATAAATTTCCTTCTTATATACATATTTATTTACATATTGATATATATATCTATATCAATCTTCCCTTATTTCAGGATGATCAGAATCTGTAATGATTAAATTTATTTTTCCCAATAAAAAAATGATTTATCGGTAAGTTTTTCTTTTATTTTGCATGTCGTGATAGTTCCGCTTTTTTGTCTAAAACCCTTATCAATGGCGATAAATATTGAAAGATATATTGTTCCACGATTCAAAAATGGACTTTGACCCCACTTATTAATGAAGCGATTAAAAGTGCATAATAAACTATTGGGAATCATAGAGCAAAGGTGAAACTACAAGCAACGAACATTTTCATTTCAATTAAAACAATTACTATTAATTAAACAGTTTTCGATTTTTATTTTTTATTATACCGGGTGTCCCTCAAAAGTGGCTCACCCCCATATTTTTTTTATTATTAGTGATATAAGAAAACCATTTGGAATGCATAGTTAGCTCGCTAAAACGGATTATTACGACATGAAATCATTCTTTTTGTACTTCCGGTTATACCGGATGTGAGTACTAATTTCGCTATTTTTTTAAATCTATAAAAAATTATAGATTTTCAGTTGGATAGATCTTAGATCTCTCTTTTGATCGCGTTTTTCTTTTAAAACTAATTTAATACAACTGTTAATTTACACCATTATTAAAAAAGAACCACTGACTAAAGCATAGCTGTGATCACTGCAGAAATAGCAAATCAAGAGGGACATAACGTAGTTTATACTATTAACCTAGCTACTATGCGTCAAAAGTTGTAATACATTTTCCGAAGGTACTAAAACGTTATAAAATAACTAAAATATTTTTTTTTCAAAAATTATAAGCGATCGTGAAAATTTTTTCAAGTAAAAGTTATGTGAAATTATACTACCAACCCAACTGAAGAAAAAAAAATTATAAATTTAAAAAAATAGCGAAATTAGTACTCACATCCGGTATAACCGGAAGAACAAAAAGAATGATTTCATGTCGTAATAATCCGTTTTAGCGACCTAATTATGCATTCCAAATGGTTTTCTTATATCACCAATAATAAAGAAAAATATGGGGGTGAGCCACTTTTGAGGGACACCCGGTAGGTGTAATACAGGGTGATTCACATAAGAACCGACACAGAACAGGGACAATAAATTAAGATGATTTAAAGTAACTTACCTTTATACTAAGTTGTACACCTGAGGAGTTATAGGCCTTCAAAGTTGGCTCTTAAATTTTTAAAAAGTTCAATATCTTCGTAATAAATTAAGCTGGAAGAACCAAATTTGGTATACGTTATGAGTAGGGCACGGAACTTTTGTAACAAAACGATACGATTTCCCCCTCCACTCGTTCTCAGAAAATCTTGATTAAAAGAACAGCATACTGTTCAGTGGGAAATTAAAATTTCAAGTTAGAAAAAAATTGTGTTAACAAAAATTGTTCCTGAAACAATTCTAAACAAACTTTGTCAACATTTTTTTTTGATTTAATCAATAATTAAGGAGATAACCTCAAAATAATAATTTTTAAATTTTTATACATAATTACTTTTAGATGGTTAATTAATAGAGATGTAAAAATTTTTTATTAAGATAATTGATTCAAAATCGAAATTGAAACAAATTTTATTTAAAACAGTTTTTGATAAAAACAATAACTATTGAGATAATTAATTTTGATAGCATACTATTCAGAGCGAAATTAAAATTTCAAGTTAGCAAAAAATTGTGTTAACAAACACTGTTCCTGAAGTAATGCTAAACAAATTTTGTTAACAACATTTTTTGATTAAATCAACAATAAGGATATAACGTCAAAAATATTAATTTTTGTAGCATACTGTTCAGTGGGAAATTAAAATTTCAAGTTAGAAAAAAATTATGTTAACAAAAATTGTTCCTGAAACAATTCTAAACAAACTTTGTCAACATTTTTTTTTGATTTAATCAATAATTAAGGAGATAACCTCAAAATAATAATTTTTAAATTTTTATACATAATTACTTTTAGATGGTTAATTGATAGAGATGTAAAAATTTTTTATTAAGATAATTGATTCAAAATTGAAATTGAAACAAATTTTATTTAAAACATTTTTTGATAAAAACAATAATTATCGAGATAATTAATTTTGATAGCATACTATTCAGAGCGAAATTAAAATTTCAAGTTAGCAAAAAATCGTATTAACAAACACTGTTCTTGAAGTAATTCTAAACAAATTTTGTTAACAACATTTTTTGATTAAATCAACAATAAGGATATAACCTCAAAAATATTAATTTTTGTAGCATACTGTTCAGTGGGAAATTAAAATTTCAAGTTAGAAAAAAATTATGTTAACAAAAATTGTTCCTGAAACAATTCTAAACAAACTTTGTCAACATTTTTTTTTGATTTAATCAATAATTAAGGAGATAACCTCAAAATAATAATTTTTAAATTTTTATACATAATTACTTTTAGATGGTTAATTGATAGAGATGTAAAAATTTTTTATTAAGATAATTGATTCAAAATTGAAATTGAAACAAATTTTATTTAAAACATTTTTTGATAAAAACAATAATTATCGAGATAATTAATTTTGATAGCATACTATTCAGAGGGAAATTAAAATTTCAAGTTAGCAAAAAATTGTATTAACAAACACTGTTCCTGAAGTAATTCTAAACAAATATTGTTAATAAAAATTTTTGATTTGATCAATAATTGGGAACAAAACCTCAAAAAAATTTTTATATATACATATATTTTTATATATTTTTTATTGAGAAAATCGTTTTAGAATTTAATTTAGAACAACTTTTGTATGAAATTTTCTGCTGAGAATAAGTGGAGGGGGGAGGGGATCGTATCGTTTCGTTACAAAAGTTCCGTGCCCTAGTTATGAGTGTAAAAAGAGTATTAATTGGTAGCAAATTGAACTCAATTGAGGCATTTCAAAGGGTTGATTAAGGGTGATGGTACCATAAATTTTGACATATTTTTTTAACCTTTTGGCGGATTTAATAATTTACTACTTCATTTCATGTGGAATTTAATTCTAAAACTTTTTTTACTCCTATTATTTTTTAAAAAACATTGTCGTTTTCATAAAAAACTCAAATAACCAAAGACACGTATTTCGTTAATGCTACTTAAAATCATCGAAAATTCAGTAGTCGGCTGTGAAATTGTATGTCAAACTTGACAAATAGGTTATAAAACCTTGTTGTCAAATAACTTTATAACCTATTTGTCAAGTTTGACGTACAATTTCATAGCCGACTACTGTATTTTCGCTTATTTTAAGTAAAATTACGAAATAAGTGTCTTTAGTTATTTAAGTTTTTTATGAAAACAATAAGAGTAACAAAAGTTTTAGAATTAAATTCCACATGAAATGAGGTAATAATGCATTAAATTCACCAAAAGGTTAAAAAAATCTGTCAAAATTTAGGGGACCATCACCTTTAATCAACTCTTTGGAATGCCTCAACTTGCTACCAATTAATACCTTCGGTACACTCATAACGTATACCAAATTTGGTTTTTCTAGCTTAATGTATTACGAAGATATTCAATATTTTAAAAATTTAAGACGCAACTTTGAAGGCCTATAACTCCTCAGGGGTACAACTTAGTATAGAGATAAGTTGCGTTAAATCATCTTAATTTATTGTCCTCTACATGTCCCTGCTCTGTGTTGGTTCTTATGTGAATCACCCTGTACTACTGCTTTCATACAGGGTGTCTCAGCGAGACCGGTCATTAGACGTTTCTGTGGTTCTGGCCAAAATAAAAAATTGAGAATTCAGACTTAAGTATTATCAATTACGTTCTCTTCGTCTAAAATATTTTCAGATTTCTAGCACTTCCGGTTATACCGAAAGTCGCCACCTACTTTATTTTTTTAAATGGAACACCCTGTATATTTTTACATATTTGGATTTAATAACTTTACTTTTTGCAATTTGATTCGGCCGTTCTCGAGTTATTCGATTTTTTCTAGAAAAATCTGCTCCAGCGGACATTTGCTCAAAAAATCATAGAACACTCGATTTTTGAGATATCAATTTAGGATTCAGAACATGCTTAAACAACATGTAGGAGTATGTTTTGGTGCCAAGAACGGCTGTCTAGATCGTTTGGTCACTTTACTATGACACGTTAACTTTTCGAAATTTGGAACTATCATAACTTCATTTTTTTAAATGGCACCCCCCATATTTTATTACTTAGTCGTCTTCGGCGTCTCATTTTACATCTTTTATACTCCATATGTCCTATGCCTAAAATTAATAGTTTGAGAAATAATTAGGGTTTTTTAAAAAATGCTCACATATCATATCGATATTAACCCTTTGTGTCCCAAGAAGTCAAACATTTTGAAACTTTGTGACAGAATCAGACAGAATTAAAACGCTATCAAAATACACTCAGTAAAGGCCTTTGGAATAAAATTTTAGCAAAATATGCAATCCCCCTATTTTCGCATAGTCTAAGTGTCAAAAAAGATGCTAATTCAAAAATTCCTGGAAACCGTGTTTATTGAAATTAAGAAATAAAACTTATTTTAAATTGAAACTTGAAGCTTTCTATTTAAATCGATGTATAACAATCAATGGGTTGAATTAAAAAAATATTGAGAAAAAGAATATTGAGTTAAAACTAACATTTTCGTATAACCTAAAAGTGTCAAAAAAGATGCTAATTTAAAAATTCCTGGAAGCCGTATTTATTGAAATTAAAGAATGAGACTTATTCTAAATTAAAGCTCAAAGCTTTCTTTTTAAAATGATGTATAATAATTGTTAGGTTAGATTGGAAAAATATTGACAAAAAACATGTTGAAAGAAAACTTACATTTTCGTATAACCTAAGAGTGCCAAAAAGATGCTAATTTAAAAATTCCTGGAAGCCGTATTTATTGAAATTAAGGAATGAGACTTATTCTATATTAAAGCTCAAAGCTTTCTCTTTAAAATTATGTATAATAATTGTTAGGTTGGATTGGAAAAATATTAAAAAAAACATGTTGAAACAAAACTAACATTTTCGTATAACCTAAAAGTGCCAAAAAAGATGCTAATTTAAAAATTCCTGGAAGCCATTTTTATTGAAATTAAGGAATAAAACTTATTTTAAATTAAAGCTCAAAGCTTTCTCTTTAAAATGATATATAATAATTGTTGGGTTGGATTGGAAAAATATAGAGAAAAGAAATGTTGAAATAAAACTTACATTTTCGTATAACCTAAGAGTGTCAAAAAAGATGCTATTTTAAAAATTCCTGGAAGCCGTATTTATTGAAGTTAAGGAATGAAATTTATTTTAAATTAAAGCTCAAAGTTTTCTCTTTAACATGATGTATAATAATTGTTGGGTTGGATTGGAAAAATATTAAGAAAAAAAATGTTGAAACAACACTTACATTTAAAAGAGTCAAAAAAGATGCTAATTTAAAAATTCTTAGAAACCATGTTTATAGAAATTAAGGAATGAGACTTATTTTCAATTTAAGCTCAATGTTTTCTTTTTAAAATGATCTGTAATAATCACACCTAATAACCATGTATCAAAGAAATACCTTCTTGAACAACAAAATTCAACAGCACCACTTTTCACTAAACTTCTAACCTCACATTTGGATGAATAAGTTTAAAGTGTACCTAAAAATCCTACAGTGGGGATTGCGACGTTTTTTATACAGATTATTTCTTGTATACACTTGTATAGTAGAAAGTATAGACAGCTCTAAATGCGCCGAATAGATAACTACAGTTTAAAATGAGTGTTTAAAATTACCGGTACTTTAAAGTACCGTCGGGACACAAAGGGTTAACCTAGTGTGCCATGGAAAACAAATGTTTAATGACTTATTGACAAACGTCAAAGTCTGATTTACGTTGTTTGATGTTTGTGAGTCTGAAACCAGATAAAATGGATATTAATAACGTAAATAATGTTTATACAAATGAAGAAATCCATAATTTATTTTTTGTGCATGAAAAGTGCGACAAAGTTCTTAGTAGAACTTGCAGAATGTTTAATGAAAATTATCCGCATTTACCTCCGATGACAAAAGATAAATTTAGAAGAATAGAAGCAAATTTTTTGCATTTTGGACGAATTAATCACGTGTTAAACTGACCAAAAAATGTAGTAGATAATGCAACGGAAGAGGTGAATGCCTTGGCTTATTTTGAGCCCAGTCCCAACACGTCAATTTGAGCTGCCAAAGAAGATCTAGGAATCGTACTACGAACTTTGTCACGCTTTTTATGCATAAAAAATAAATTAAGAATTTTTTGATTTGTGTAAATAGTACTTTCGTTGTTGTTATCGATTTTAACTCTTTTCAGTACTAATATTAAGGGACATAGCAGATAATTATTTGCTCACATGCATCAAGTGAGGTAAACAAGTGAGTCTTTGACAAGAACTCATTGAGAAGGCTTGTTTTTCATGGCACACTAGGCTAAATATCCATATGATATGTGTGCATTTTTCAAAAAACCTTAATTATATCCTAAACTATTAATGTTAGGTATGGGACATATGGGATATAAAAGATGTAGAATGAGACGCCGAAGACGACTAAGTAATAAAATATGGGGGGTGCCATTTAAAAAAATGAAGTTATGGTACTTCCAAATTTTGAAAAGTTAACGTGCCATAGTAAAGTGACCAAACGTTCTAGACAGCCGTTCTCGGCACCAAAACATACTCCATCATGTTGTTTAAGCATATTCTGAATCCTAAATTGATATCCCAAAAATCGAGTGTTCTCTGATTTTTTGAACAAATGTCTGCTGTAGCAGATTTTTCTAGAAAAATTCGAATAACTCGAGAACGGCCGAATCAAATTGCAAAAAGTAAAGTTATTTATAAACCCTGAAAACAGACAAATCCAAATGTGTAAAAATATACAGGGTGTTCCATTTAAAAAAATAAAGTAGGTGGCGACTTCCGGTATAACCGGAAGTGCAAGAAATCTGAAAATATTTTAGTCGAAGAGATCGTAATTGATAATACTTAAGTCTGAATTCTCAAATTTTTATTTTCGCCAGAACCCCAGAAACGTCTAATGACCGGTCTCGCTGAGACACCCTGTATAGTGTTTACCAACCTATTAAAAATTAATTGATTAATTGAGTTAATTTCCACATCACATCCATATTAATTTATCCTGATCCAACCCCACTCAGCGCTCTTCTTATCTCTTATTATGGTTTTATTATCCTCTACGCTTCGTTATAGAACATCAATTCAAAAGTTGTTTGTAGAACACTAGGTATTGCTTGCAAAACACTAGATACCGTTTGCAGAAGACTAAATACTGTTAATTGAGGCCTACATCCTCCTTATAGAAAGCTAGATAGTATTAGCAGAAATAACGCAAGATTAGATAATATCTCTTATAATGAAATAAAATAAACCTAATTAAAAATTGACACACATATTTATTAACTTAAATAATTATGTTTTGTATACTTCTCCAATTTTTCTTTTAAATAGGTTTAACAACACTCAACAGAATTTCACGTGAAGCATTACTACCAAATGGCCTCGAAACAAAATGCAGAATGAACGCTGTAAATACACCAACGGCTTTCCAAGATTTAACGGTATATATATACCTAACAAAAAGAATTTTTTTTATTATGTTTTTAATATTTTAGGCGTCCTTCCAAAACTTCTGGTCTTGCGCGTCATCAAATCTGTTTGGGGGAAATCCAGATGATTGTCCAAAAATATCAAGAACGGTTGAAATTTGCGCTGATGAATTTTACCCAAAATTACGACAATGTTTATTACCAAAAGAAGACGAATTCTTCATCGGGTTTGTTAGAGATTCTATTAAAGCCGTTTTGGAGTTTGCTTGCAAGGATAATGCATTAAATTTACGTGGTACGTTTTATTTAATAGAAATATAATAATTTACGTTTGTTTATAATTTGTTAATTTAAATGTTCTTTCCAGATTTCCTTACAGTTGGGGGTTTAAAATGTTTAAAAAACTCCGAAAGTACTCATAACTTTGAAGGATGTATGGAAAGAGTAGATAGACATAAAGTTGAAAATGGTCAAGTGGTAATTGAAAAAGAAGCTCTGTGCAAGTAAGTAAACTTTACTAATTATTAAAAAAAATTGTTAATAATTTGTTTAAACAGAGATATTGATACTATTCGAATGTGTTCTGTGAAACATATAAAAGCCAGTAGCTGCCATAAAGACGAAAGATTTACGGAGCTAGTTGACGGTTTTATGGGGGCGATTCATTCACCTTGCAGCGCAACTTCGATATTTGTAAATTTAACGCTTTTATTTACATTAATATGTTACCATTTGAAAAAAATGTTTTGAATAATCCATCTCAAAATGATATTTTTAATTTAATGTATGTTTATCTTGAATTATATTTAATAAGGGCACAAAACTAAATTTATGCAAGTTTGTAATTGTAACTTTTTAAAGGTTATATTTTTATATTGATGAAATCATTATTAATTTTATTATTTTGGAATAATGATATATATATATTCCTTTGGATATTAATTAATTTTACTGTATAAAGCCATTTTTTATATATAGACGTTTCTAACTGTTTATGCATTATTAATAATATTATTATAGTCCTTCAAGAACCAGTTTAAATAAAAAATGGCTTACTTATTATTATTATTCTCGAAGTTAAGTGGTTAAATGTACTTATAGTAACTGATTTAAATCATTATTGTGTCTCGATCTTAGAATTATTGAAAATGTAAAAATAAATACTGTTTTAGTTTATTTAACTTTATTTTTATTTCTAAATATACCGAATGTAGTTGATGCGGATGTCCAGGGCAGCGCTAAAGCGTTTGTGGGGCCAGACCCAGCAGGTGATGTATCATTTGCGATGGCCAAACAAACATAGGATTGATCTGTGGGCTAAAGAATGATTTTGCCTATTGTGGACTTGGACCAGTTCTCCTGGAAAGAACTGCTAAACCCGGGAATATCTTACGACTTGCTTGTAGCAGCATTAAAGTTCTAATGGATGTCTTTACTGGGCACTACCGATTAAAAGCACCCCTCCACTTGTTGGGTCTAGCCGACGATGTTCAATACCGACTATGTGCGGAGGACGAGAAGACGGTTGAGCAAGTTTTATGCTACTGCCCTGCTGTTAATCGTATCAGATTCTCGATTTTTGGGTCGCTGTTTATCTCTCCAAAGGATCTGAATGACTTTGAGCTTCTTGCTGAGCAAAGTATTGTAATAATTTTAACATTCTCTTAGTTCACCGAGAGAACATAACCTAGAATTTGTGACAGAGATTTTTTGTTGGTAAAAATCTTATCTTAAACCGTTTTGTTTACTTCCAAATGTATCAATTATTATAGTTCAGCTCCTAAAGCACATTTTTCATCCATCTTTTGAGGTTTTAACGTTATTTTGAGAAAGAAATCCTTGATTTAAATTTGAATTTTTCTAACTTTACTCATTGTTGAAATTTGGCGTGTACTCCAATGTATGTCTATAAACAAGAAAAGACAACGTTGAATACGAAGTTTTATTACGTTTCATAAAGGAATAAGGGAGAAATCAACGAAAAAAGAATTAAATTTTGAAGGTTAATTCCGAGAAAAATCAAGAGATGACGCTAGTTTCGAAGCAAGAATTTTGAATTTTGAAAAGGGCGCGAAGCTAAGAACCAATCAGAAACGAGGAAAAAACAGTTGGAGTGCCGGGGTATATAAGGAGATCGCGAACAGGGAGTGAGAGAGTCGTCGTCGGACCAGCGTCGAATCCACGTCGTCAGATAGAAGAATTTTTGAAGAGATAACCTCGAAAATTTAAGATAATTTTTAAAAAAAAAAGTCAAACCAACTTACAATATTAAAATAAAAGAGAATCATCCTACAACCTATTCCGAGAATTACCGATACTTCTTCGAGATCATCCAAGACCCTATGTCCGAAGAACAAACAGTGCAATTACCCGCAAGAAGAATCCTGTAGACAATCCAGAAAATTAGTTAGTGCCCCGAACACAAGAGACAATTCCATAATCCAGATACCACATTGAACTCCAATCCTTTTTTTTATACAGTGAGTCGGATGATAATTTTATTTTATTATTTAACATAACCTACAAAAAGAAAATTCAAAGAATCAAACTCAAAGAACAACTCACAAGAGTTTCCTATAATTTTGATCAATACTTACTTGTGTGTAAAGATTTATTAGTTTTTCTTGAATAACGTTCATTTATTTAATTCTATTTTTTTTTTAAACGAGTTTGATGACAATTTAAGACATCGGCCATTTGTTATTTTCAAAGAACGGTTCTAACTAGTTTTATCCTACTCTCTCTCTCAAATAATAAACTGGTTCTCTCTAATATCGATATTTCAGTCGATAACCGCAGTTATCTATTTTATTTTAAAAATTTATCTCTCGTAAATAAGCAGTGTTATTAAAGTTAATTTAGGAAAACCATTTTTTTTGTTGTTACTCATAAAACGAGTTAATTTGATTTTGTATTAATTAAATGAATTTTTTGTCGAACCTGATTAATATTCTTTTGAACCTGAACTTGCCTGAAACCCTGAGTTTTTTAATAAGAGTCTCTTAAAATTAAAGAAACCCAAATTTATAGATTAATAACTTGTGTATAAAACATCACACAAGTAATACAGCACAGTATTAATGTTCGTTAAGAGCATTGGACTGCACTCATAACTCATAAACCATGTACTCGATTATCAAGATCTATACGTCACAATGCCCTAATGGCATTTAAATAGCTAAATGCAGTTGTTGAAATGCCCGATTCGACATATTTAATAATATTTAATCAAACACATCAATTATTTCCTTAATTAATTAATCAATTTTAGTTATCAACGTTTCAATCGAAAGTATGATCCACAATGAATGCGAAGGCGGAAATGCCCGATCTCAAAATTTACTAATTACCTACGTACGGTTATTTAAATGACTCCACGTATCTACCGAATGGAAGTTTAGCCCCCAATAAGAGAAGAAATTAATTAATTTTGATTAAATTCGCTATAAGCAAAGAACGGTTCGACGGATTTTAATGTTTTATATCTCAAACGAAAGTTTGCCTCCGCCTGAATAATTATGTCGAAATGCCCGTTCAAAATATTTAAGAATTTTGATTAAAACACAAAAACTACTTAGTCAAATAAGTCAATTATCTCCTAATAGAATTAAAAACGACTCACCGATTGGATGTTGTTTCCTTTGGATTTTACTTCGAACCTCAGCTGGAAAGAAAAGATAAATAATTTATTGTGACAAAAAAAATGAATTAATACGATACCTTCTAACATCCATAAAATAGCAATCCGATGATCTCAACTATATCACATCACTAATATCACCTAACACTTAGCATAAATATAACACGTATTTATCACTTAATTCAAGTAATAAGTTTTATTTTTCAAAGCTACTTTATCACCCTTAAATGCCCGCACATCAACTAAAATGCGTTATTAGCGAATCAACTTCCAAACATCCCCTCCTTAATTTATTGTGTGAAGAAGGAATACTGGAGGTGAATCAACAAAAAATGTAAAGACGACGTTGCCAAGCGGTTTTAAATCGTTTTTTGGTTCAACCTTTCAATAAAAAAATTACTCGTTTTCTCGAAACATTTTAAATAAAACTTACGTCATTTTATTATAATAAAACGCACTATCGAATTTTAATGTTCAACACTTCCTGCAAAAGAATCAGGTGCCCAACAAATAATTAAAACGAAGCACTCGAGACGTTGGATAAATTTAAAAAAAAAGTCGTATCTCAAGAACGAATTGAGATATCATCATGAAATAAAGAACATTTTAAAGCAAATTTTATGAAGGTTTAATTAATGTACCATAAATAATGTCTTATCTATCGTAAACTTCGTCGTTATGATTTTTTAAATCCAACTCTGTATATTTGATATGAAATATAAATTTTGAAAAGAGCATCTCTTTTTTATGCAAAAAAATCGCAAAATGACGGACCAGCCACAAACGAAACTGCTTCTCTTCCGAATAAAACTTCAAACGTTGCAAATAATACGGCGATAAAGTACTTTTTTGCTATGTTGATCTTAGCAACCGTCGTTATGCAAAAATGACTTATTTCTACCGCGAGTAAACACGCCAATTCATTTAATGACGTTTGAAGAAAAAAGAAGTCATAGGCAAAAAACGAAAAAGTCATTTTTTTGTTTTTCGGCCATATTTTAAAAACTAAAACGGCTAGATCTAAAAACTTAGTTGAAAAATGATGAGCTCTGACAATAAGATACGCAACTTTGCTCCCATTTAACCATTTCTGTATCTCTTATGGTTTGTGAGATCACAATCTGGTTTTATACAAAATATTAATGGGACGGTCAACCAAGACAAAAAAAAAAGCCCATAAAGGTGATTCCAAAACATCCACACGAACGTCAGTATACAAGAAGCTGTAGAAAAGTCTACAAGGAATTGAAAAATTAATATGAAAAGCAACCAACGACACTTTTTAAGCACTCAAAGTAACTCTGAATGTCAGGTGTGGTTAAAAGTATATAATCAGTAATGATTTGGTTTAGTAATAAATCAAATTACGTTAAGAGTGTTTTTATGATTACTGTTAATATATACATATTAATATACAGGATGTCTCAGCGAGACCGGTCATTAGACGTTTCTGGGGTTCTGGCGAAAATAAAAATTTGAGAATTCAGACTTAAGTATTATCAATTACGATCTCTTCGACTAAAATATTTTCAGATTTCTTGCACTTCCGGTTATACCGGAAGTCGCCACCTACTTTATTTTTTTAAATGGAACATCCTGTATATTTTTACATATTTGGATTTGTCTGTTTTCAGGGTTTATAAATAAGTTTACTTTTTGCAATTTGATTCGGCCGTTCTCGAATTATTCGAATTTTTCTAGAAAAATCTGCTCCAGCAGACATTTGTTCAAAAAATCAGAGAACACTCGATTTTTGGGATATCAATTTAGGATTCAGAATATGCTTAAACAACATGATGGAGTATGTTTTGGTGCCGAGAACGGTTATCTAGAACGTTTGGTCACTTTACTATGGCACGTTCACTTTTCAAAATTTGGAAGTACCATAACTTCATTTTTTTAAATGGCAACCCCCATATTTTATTACTTAGTCGTCTTCGGCGTCTCATTCTACATCTTTTATATCCCATATGTCCCATACCTAACATTAATAGTTTAGGAGATAATTAGGGTTTTTTGAAAAATGCACCATAACATATGGATATTTAGCCTAGTGTGCCATTAAAAACAAGCCTTCTCAATGAGTTCTTGTCAAAGACTCACTTGTTTACGTCACTTGATGCATGTGAGCTAATAATTATCTGTTATGTCCCTTAATATTAGTACTGAAAAGAGTTAAAATCGATAACAATAACGAAAGTACTATTTACACAAATCAAGAAATTCTTAATTTATTTTTTATGCATAAAAAGCGCGACAAAGTTCGTAGTATGATTCCTAGATCTTCTTTGGCAGCTCGAATTGAGGTGTTGGGACTGGGCTCGAAATAAGCCAAGGCATTCACCTCTTTCGTTGCATTATCTACTACATTTTTTGGCCAATTTAACACGTGATTAATTCGTCCAAAATGCAAAAAATTTGCTTCTATTCTTTTAAATTTATCTTTTGTCATCGGAGGTAAATGCGGATAATTTTCATTAAATATTCTGCAAGTTCTACTAAGAACTTTGTCGCACTTTTCGTGCACAAAAAATAAATTATGGATTTCTTTATTTGTATAAACATTATTTACGTTATTAATATCCATTTTATCTGGTTTCAGACTCACAAGCATCAAACAACGTAAATCAGACTTTGACGTTTGTCAATAAGTCATTAAACATTTGTTTTCCATGGAACACTAGGTCAATATCGATATGATATGTGAGCATTTTTCAAAAAACCCTAATTATTTCTCAAACTATTAATGTTAGGCATAGGACGTATGGGATATAAAAGATGTAAAATGAGGCGCCGAAGACGACTAAGCAATAAAATATAGGGGGTGCCATTAAAAAAAATGAAGTTATGGTGCTTCCAAATTTCGAAAAGTTAACGTGTCATAGTAGAGTGACGAAACGATCTAGATAGCCGTTCTCGGCACGAAAACATACTTCATCATGTTGCTTAAGCATGTTCTGAATCCTAAATTGATATCTCAAAAATCGAGTGTTCTATGATTTTTTTAACAAATGTCCGCTGGAGCAGATTTTTCTAGAAAAAAACGAATAACTCGAGAACGGCCGAATCAAATTGCAAAAAGTAAAGTTATTTATAAACCTTCAAAACAGACTAATCCAAATATGTAAAAATATACGGGGTGTTCCGTTTAAAAAAATAAAGTAGGTGGCGACTTCCGGTATAACCGGAAGTGCTTAAGTCTGAATTCTCAATTTTTTATTTTGGCCAGAACCACAGAAACGTCTAATGACCGGTCTCGCTGAGACACCCTGTATACATAATAATACATTTTCAGTAAATAGTAATTTAATTTTTTAACTACATTTACATAAATTTATTACAATTTATTTTTCTCTTTTTTTTTTCTTTATCCTCTCTTTCGGTTAGAATCCGTTTAAACAAAATTGTTTTTTCTTTTGATAATTCCACAATTTCCTTAGTTTCGTCAACGTTCCAAGACAATCTCTTTAAATCGTTCCAAAATCTTTTATTTGGATCGACATTTAATTTATCCAACAATTGTTTAGACAATTGAGGAATAATCGGTTGTAAAATAATTCCGGAAACTCTCAACGTTTCAAACGTTAAATGTAACGTAATTTCTAATTGCGGTATTAATTCAATTTTTTTCCTTAACTCCCATGGTTTCATCGTTTCAACGAATAAATTCGCAGCATGTAAAGTGTTTATAACCGAATCAACAACTTTATAAAAGTTGTAATTTTCGTAATGTTTGAAACAAACGTTTTCTAACGATTCAACTAATTCTATTAGTTTCTTTCCAGCTTCAATTTTTGTTATTTCATTAAAGGCGGTTTTATTTAATGGTGGAATTGTTTGAGTTGGGTTTAAAGCGTTTCCACAACATCTACTTAATAAATTTCCGAATGTATCTGCTAATTCCGAGTTTAAAACTCTCATCAATTTTACTTCACTATAATCTGAAGAAAATATTTTAATTAATTTAAGGGGACCAACAAATTTTATTTAATTAAAGTTACTTCCATCGCGATGAGTAATTCCTTCTCGAAGTAAAAAGTAACGAATCCCTTCATTTGTGTATGTGTTACTTAATTTTATTGGGGAAATAACATTACTTTTAGATTTTGACATCTTTTCACCATCAACGGTCCAATGGGAATGGCAAAGAATCGTTTTTGGTAACTTTAAACTTGCTGCCATTAAAAAAGCTGGCCAATATATTCCATGAAATCTAATTAAAGTAAATTACTAAAATGTTCATGGAATAATATTCATTGATTACTTTAATATATCTTTGCCAATAACTTGAACGTTAGGTGGCCAACAATTTAACTCATTTGGATATCCAACAACACTCAAATAATTAATTAAAGCATCCATCCAAACGTAAATTGTTTGCGTACTATCGCCCGGTACTTTAATACCCCAATGTACTCTAGAAATTGGTCTTGAAATGGATACATCTCGCATTTCATCTTTTGTTATCCAATTTAATAAGATTTTA
The DNA here is from genome assembly GCF_036711975.1 of Onthophagus taurus. Lineage (NCBI taxonomy): Eukaryota > Metazoa > Arthropoda > Insecta > Coleoptera > Scarabaeidae > Onthophagus > Onthophagus taurus. The sequence continues at coordinate 203,985 of NC_091967.1, forward strand.
TGAAACTTTTTTGGTTGAACTGCGTTCTCTAAAACTTAAAATGTAATATAAATTTCAAATAAATGAGTTTAGTACCGTTTTGTAATAACCAATTCTTTAAATTATCTTGAAAATTCGATAATTTAAACATATAATTTTGTTCTTCTGTCCATTCAACTGGATGTCCACTTTCTTTAGAAACTTTTATTTTTTGTCCATTACTTAATATTTGGTCGGTTACTTCTAAATCGCTTAAAAATGTTTCATCAGCTATGCAATACCACCCGGAATAATTTGCTGAGTAAACACAACCATTTTTATCTATAGTTTCCTTAAATAACATCAATTAAACAGCAATTGCAAACTACAATTCTTATATTAAATAAGGATAATTTTACCCAAAATTTATGCACAGCCTCTTTATGTTTAGCTTCGGTAGTTCTTATAAATCGAGTATAATCAACACTAAAACATTGAAACATCTCTTTATAACTATTAGAAACATTTAAACAATATTCATTTAGAGGCTGATTATGCTTAATGGCTGATTGCTGAATTTTAGTTCCATGTTCATCAGTTCCTGTTGAAAAAATAACATTTTCTTCAGGATGAATTAATTTTTGAAATCTTTGAATCGCATCCGCTATAACGGAACTGTATAAATGGCCTATATGTGGCGCTGGAATTATATGATGAAATTTACAATTTTCTAACTAAATTAATGCTTACATGCGTTCACATAGTAAATAGGAGTCGTTATATAATAGCTTGGAATCAACGTGGAATATCTTCGTAAAGGTTTAATCATATTTTTCTTAGTGAATGATCGGCGAAAACATAACCTCATTTTCTAACCTCAAAAATGCATCAAAAATGATAAACGTCAAAAATTCATTTGATTTATTAAAAATACTTGAAATATATTTGTCAAAATAATAAATTCTCGCAAATAAAATGTTTTTAATTACATATTATGCAAAATTATAAAATAAAAATAATAATTTCAATGAAAATTTTATTGAATTTTTATCGCCACCTATTTTTAAAAAGCCCAACTTTAGTAAGAATGCATTTTAGTTTGTAAGCATAATTTTTTTTACTTACCGCTTAAAATCTCGAGTATGTACATTTTTCAATTCTACGTAAATATTATTATTATAAACTTATGATTCTTTGTAACGTTAATAAGATCCATTTTTATCTATAGTTTCCTTAAATAGCATCAATTAAACAGCAATTGCAAACTACAATTCTTATATCAAATAAGTTTACCCAAAATTTATGCACAGCCTCTTTATATTTAGCTTCGGTAGTTCTTATAAATCGAGTATAATCAACACTAAAACATTGAAACATCTCTTTATAACTATTAGAAACGTTTAAACAATATTCGTTTAGAGGCTGATTATGCTTAGTGGCTGATTGCTGAATTTTAGTTCCATGTTCATCAGTTCCTGTTGAAAAAATAACATTTTCTTCCTGATGAATTAATTTTTGAAATCTTTGAATCGCATCCGCTATAACGGAACTATATAAATGGCCGATATATGGCGCTGGAATTATATGATGAAATTTACAATTTTTTAACTAAATTAATGCTTACATGCGTTCACATAGTAAATAGGAGTCGTTATATAATAGCTTGGAATCAACGTGGAATATCTTCGTAAAGGTTTAATCATATTTTTCTTAGTGAATGATCGGCGAAAACATAACCTCATTTTGTAACCTCAAAAATGATAAACGTCAAAAATTCATTTGATTTATTAAAAATACTTGAAATATATTTGTCAAAATAATAAATTCTCGCAAACAATATGTTTTTAAATACATATTATGCAAAATTATAAAATAAAAATAATAATTTCAATGAAAATTTTATTGAATTTTTAGCGCCACCTATTTTTAAAAAGCCCAATTTTAATAAGAATGCATTTTAGTTTGTTAGCATAATTTTTTTTACTTACCGCTTACAATCTCGAGTATGTACATTTTTCAATTCTACGTAAATATTATTATTATAAACTTATGATTCTTTGTAACGTTAATAAGATCCATTTTTATCTATAGTTTCCTTAAATAGCATCAATTAAACAGCAATTGCAAACTACAATTTGTATATCAAATAAGTTTACCCAAAATTTATGCACAGCCTCTTTATGTTTAGCTTCGGTAGTTCTTATAAATCGAGTGTAATCAACACTAAAACATTGAAACATCTCTTTATAACTATTAGAAACGTTTAAACAATATTCGTTTATTATGTTTAGTGGCTGATTGCTGAATTTTAGTTCCATGTTCATCAGTTCCTGTTGAAAAAATAACATTTTCTTCCGGATGAATTAATTTTTGAAATCTTTGAATCGCATCCGCTATAACGGAACTATATAAATGGCCGATATGTGGCGCTGGAATTATATGATGAAATTTACAATTTTTTAACTAAATTAATGCTTACATGCGTTCACATAGTAAATAGGAGTCGTTATATAATAGCTTGGAATCAACGTGGAATATCTTCGTAAAGGTTTAATCATAATTTTCTTAGTGAATGATCGGCGAAAACATAACCTCATTTTGTAACCTCAAAAATGATAAACGTCAAAAATTCATTTGATTTATTAAAAATACTTGAAATATATTTGTCAAAATAATAAATTCTCGCAAATAAAATGTTTTTAATTACATATTATGCAAAATTATAAAATAAAAATAATAATTTCAATGAAAATTTTATTGAATTTTTAGCGCCATCTATTTTTAAAAAGCCCAACTTTAGTAAGAATGCATTTTAGTTTGTTAGCATAATTTTTTTTACTTACCGCTTACAATCTCGAGTATGTACATTTTTCAATTCTACGTAAATATTATTATTATAAACTTATGATTCTTTGTAACGTTAATAAGATCACCACCGAAAGTATGAACAAGTAGAAATAAATTAAAGTGTTTACCCTTCGTAAAGGACAAAAATCCTTTACCCCTTTTAAAAACAGACTGGAGCATATTCGTAATTCAGCTAAAATGGCCCATTCATCGGTGGGTCCGGCTGTTAAACGAAAAGAAATTTACAAGTATGTAGCCCCATGGCCCCTTTACAGTATGAATTGGTCGGTGAGACCTGATAAAAGATTCAGATTGGCTTTGGGAAGTTTTGTCGAAGAATATAACAACAAAGTTCAAATTGTCTCTTTAGATGAAGATAGTAGTGAGTTTACACCAAAGAGTACTTTTGAACATCCATATCCAACAACAAAAATTATGTGGATACCGGATAGTAAGGGAGTTTTTCCCGATTTATTAGCCACAAGGTAGGAAATTAAAAGTGAGCAAAAAATAAGTGTATAATATTTCTTTTTAGCGGAGATTATTTAAGAGTATGGAGAGCTGGAGAACCAGATACACGTTTAGAATGTGTCTTAAACAATAACAAAAATTCCGATTTTTGTGCTCCATTAACAAGTTTTGATTGGAACGAAGTTGACCCAAACTTAGTAGGTACTTCCTCGATAGACACAACTTGCACTATTTGGGGTTTGGAAACTGGACAAATTTTGGGCCGGGTAAACTTAGTTTCCGGTCATGTAAAAACCCAATTAATAGCACATGATAAAGAAGTTTATGACATAGCGTTCTCTCGTGCTGGAGGTGGAAGGGATATGTTCGCTTCAGTTGGGGCGGACGGTTCAGTTAGAATGTTTGATTTACGCCACTTAGAACATTCAACAATAATTTACGAGGACCCAGCGCATACACCATTATTACGACTTGCCTGGAATAAACAAGACCCAAATTATTTAGCGACGATTGCGATGGATGCTTGCGAAGTAATCATATTAGATGTAAGAGTACCTTGTACGCCAGTTGCAAGGCTTAATAACCATAGGGCGTGTGTTAATGGGATTGCTTGGGCTCCACATTCATCATGTCATATTTGTACGGCTGGCGATGATCATCAAGCGTTAATTTGGGATATACAACAGATGCCTAGAGCTATTGAAGATCCCATTTTGGCATATACCGCCGCCGAAGGTGAAGTTAATCAGATTCAATGGGGGGCGACGCAGCCCGATTGGATCGCAATTTGTTATAATAAATCTCTAGAGATTTTACGTGTATAAGAAGGTAAATTTAAGGTAGGTTAACATTAATTTATTTTTTTGTTTATTATGGTAAGTATAAGTTGAGGATTTAATATAAATGATATATAGAAGGTGAGATCAGAACCGGAATTATTAGTTTCTCCTTAATTACAATGTTATTTTTTGATATACAGGGTGTCTCAATGAGACCGGTCATTAGACGTTTCTGTGGTTTTGGCCAAAATAAAAAATTGAGAATTCAAACTTAAGTATTATCAATTACGTTCTCTTTGTCTAAAATATTTTCAGTTTTCTAGCACTTCTGGTTATACCGGAAGTCGCCACCTACTTTATTTTTTTAAATGGATCACCCTATATATTTTTACATATTTGGATTTGTCTGTTTTCAAGGTTTATGAATAACTTTACTTTTTGCAATTTGATTCGGCCGTTCTCGAGTTAATCGAATTTTTCTAGAAAAATCTGCTCCAGCGGACATTTGTTCAAAAAATCATAGAACACTCGATTTTTGAGATATCAATTTAGGATTCAGAACATGCTTAAACAACATGATGGAGTATGTTTTGGTGCCAAGAACGGCTGTCTAGATCGTTTGGTCACTTTACTATGACACGTTAACTTTTCGAAATTTGGAAGCACCATAACTTCATTTTTTTAAATGGCACCCCCCATATTTTATTACTTAGTCGTCTTCGGCGTCTCATTTTACATCTTTTCTACTCCATACGTCCTATGCCTAACATTAATAGTTTGAGAAATAATTAGGGTTTTTTGAAAAATGCTCACATATCATATGGATATTAACCTAGTGTGCCATGGAAAACAAATGTTTAATGACTTATTTATAAACGTCAAAGTCTAATTTAGGTTGTTTGATGCTTGTGAGTCTAAAACCAGTTAAAATGGATATTAATAACGTAAATAAAGTTTATACAAATGAAGAAATCCATAATTTATTTTTTGTGCACGAAAAGTGCGACAAAGTTCTTAGTAGAACTTGCAGAATGTTTAATGAAAATTATCCGCATTTACCTCCGATGACAAAAGATAAATTTAAAAGAATAGAAGCAAATTTTTTGCATTTTGGACGAATTAATCACGTGTTAAACTGACCAAAAAATGTAGTAGATAATGCAACGGAAGAGGTGAATGCCTTGGCTTATTTCGAGCCCAGTCCCAACACCTCAATTCGAGCTGCCAAAGAAGATCTAGGAATCATACTACGAACTTTGTCGCGCTTTTTATGAATAAAAAATAAATTAAGAATTCCTTGATTTGTGTAAATATTACTTTCGTTATTGTTATCGATTTTAACTCATTTCAGTACTAATATTAAGGGACATAACAGATAATTATTAGCTCACATGCATCAAGTGACGTAAACAAGTGAGTCTTTGACAAGAACTCATTGAGAAGGCTTGTTTTTCATGGCACATTAGGCTAAATATTCATATGATATGTGTGCATTTTTCAAAAAACCCTAATTATCTCCTAAACTATTAATGTTAGGTATGGGACATATGGGATATAAAAGATGTAGAATGAGACGCCGAAGACGACTAAGTAATAAAATGTGGGGGGTGCCATTTAAAAAAATGAAGTTATGGTACTTCCAAACTTTGAAAAGTTAACGTGCCATAGTAAAGTGACCAAACGTTCTAGATAACCGTTCTCGGCACCAAAACATACTCCATCATGTTGTTTAAGCATATTCTGAATCCTAAATTGATATCCCAAAAATCGAGTGTTCTCTGATTTTTTGAACAAATGTGCTGGAGCAGATTTTTCTAGAAAAATTCGAATAACTCGAGAACGGCCGTATCAAATTGCAAAAAGTAAAGTTATTTATAAACCCTGAAAACAGACAAATCCAAATATGTAAAAATATACAGGGTGTTCCATTTAAAAAAATAAAGTAGGTGGCGACTTCCGGTATAACCGGAAGTGCAAGAAATCTGAAAATATTTTAGTCGAAGAGATCGTACCCTGTTTTTCCGTTAGAAGCCGCGGTTTCGTATGAAGAAAAAGTGGTTTTAAAGCACGGCTTATAAAAGGTTGCGGCTTGTAGATATGTACAAAATGTACCTATCTAAGTATTTATTAGAATTATATTTACATTATATTTCTCCATTTAAAATGTTATTCAAAAATGTTTTTCTGATCGGTTTTCTTTGACGGCTAGAATTTAAACATCAAAATATAGCAAACAGTTGCAAAACATTTCAAAAATAGTACTTTTTTATTTTTAATAAAAGTTCATTTACGTAAATATCTAGGTAATTAAAAAAACCCAAATATATTTTAATGAAACAATATAATATATTCTACATTAAAACAAAAGATATATTCTATGAGAAATAAAACAAATTATGTACCTACTACTATGTGTAGGTAGATAACTATCATAAAATCCATGTCTTCTTCATGACCTGGTCTATCCGAATCAAAGCCTGACAAAAGGCAGTCAAACAATAAATGATCGTCCTCGTGATTATTTTCATTGCTTTCTTTCTAATCGTTTACTTCCACTTCATTTATAGGTTCATCTTCTTGTAGGAATTATTTCTTCATTGTAGAATTTTATTTTAGTCTTTCTAAATCCGTTTTTAATGACGTCCTCAGAAATATTTTGCCATACTGTGTCAATCCAATTAACGATTTCTTCATAAGACACTCGCTTTATCGGTTTTCCTGTTTCTTTATAAGCATTATAAGAATTGATCATAAATTTTTCCCACAATTCTCTTAGTTTTGCTTTAAAAGATTTATTGAAATATCCAACGGCTGTAACAGTTTCGTTAATCTTCCAGGTGTAACTGCAGGTATTGTTTGATTTTTTTTAATTTATTTTTTACAGCATCGGTGCGATGTCCAGGTGCGGAGTCCAACATTAATCGGCCATTATCCCTTTTAAAAAATGATCCAAGCCGTTTATTTAGTCTTAGTTTCTTTAGTCTTTAGTATTTAATTTCATTTAGCCATAGCTCCATTTCATTCGAAGACATCCATCCCTTTTCATTAGCCGAAATAATAACACTTTTTGGAAAATTTCCTTTTGGGCGTGTTTTTCTTTTAAATAGTACATATGGTAGCAGTTTCTTGTCACTAGCAAGAACACTTAAAGCCACTGTGAAATTAGATTTTTCATGTCTAGTAGTTACAATTTTTATGTCATCACTGCCTTTTTTTGAAAAGTAAATTTTGATGGTAAGTCAAAACTCACTGGTACTTCATCCATATTCCCAATGTTAGGTAAGTCCACGTTTATTTTGGTTTCGGTTACGAAATGTTGAAACTGTATTAACTTTTCCTCCCAATTTGCAGGCAAATGTTGTCCAACCGATGTTGCAGCTCTTCTTACATCATTTCTTTTCATGAAATTATATACCCAATTTGGTGATCTTTTAAATGTAATTTCTAACTGCTCGGCTACTAATTTTGCTTGTCACAGAATCTGTTTACCAGTAACTTGTATTCCATCCTTTCTTTTTTCAGTTATCCAATTTTTTAATTGAATTTCTATTTGTGGCCAAGGTGTTACTGCTCAACAGATCTGAATGTGTGCTTCTTATAATCGAGAGCGGCTTGTATTTGAGTGTGGCTTATATATGTGTGCGGCTTAATAGGGATAAAATGTAGAAAAAATGAAAAAAGTATAACATTTAATAAGCCGCGGCTTATATTGAATGCGGCTTCTAGCGGAAAAACAGGGTAATTGATAATACTTAAGTCTGAATTCTCAAATTTTTATTTTCGCCAGAACCCCAGAAACGTCTAATGACCGGTCTCGCTGAGATGGTTATCATAAAAATTAGTAAATTAAAAATTTTTGATCCTGACTCACCCTATGTATATCTTAAAAAATTAATTACCTGTAAAAATGTGAATTTATTTAGACATTCTAGATTATTTTTTAATTTATAAAAGCACTCTAATCAAGATAGACGCATTTAAGTTTTATGTTTCAGTCGTATTTTATGTTGTACATAGTTTTGGGTTATTTGTGATATATCAATATCATATAAGTGCTTAAAATCTTTTATAGTGTAATCATAATTATCAAATAAACACCATTTTATAAAAAAAATGGTTATTATTTATATTTGAATATCCTAACAAATAAAACAACCATTTAGAAAATAATACAACTTTTAATGCTTAACAATATATACAATTATTTGCACAAAATGATCAGTTAGCAACTAGCAAAAACATGAATAAATTATTAGTGTATATCACTATATATACACAATCAAAATAATGTGAAAATTTCTAAATAAAACTAATTGTGTTAAACTAAAATTTGTTTGTAAATAAATACAATTCAATATCGTCTTAAAATCAAGATTAATTTTAAAAAGAAACGTTTCAATATATTTAAACTCTTATTAAAAAAATTTGTACATTTCAACTTATCTCAAACTTAAAAAATTTCTAATTCGAAACGAACAAAAAGAGATCTACATTTATCAAACGAGTGCGGCGGCTTGCGCATTCTGTTGTATCGGTTCGACACTTTTTTCAATATGTCTGTATTTCCTAATGCGTTTCCACTCGCCGTTGTTATAATTCATTTGGAAATGTGTCTCAACCATCATCGTCAAATAAGTATCATCGGGTTGTTGCACATTTTCCTGATCCTCAGATAACTTTATCGTCACTATATTACCCAAATGCGGGCAAGGATTATCTCTTGATCCCGCCATAAATCCAAGAATAAGGGCCTTCTCAGGTCTCGTCACTTTATTAGCCGCTCTAAACATTTCCTGCGCTTCCAACATTTGTTCGCGAGTCAATGCTAATCCGCGTCGTTGTAACGATGTGTTAGCAGCGGGCGGTTGTATTCTAACCTGCGTCACATGTTGGACGGGACGCGTTGATATCACCAGAGGTGTTCCAACAGGCACGGCAGTCGCTGGTTGTTCTGCAACAATCGCAGTTCGTTGAGTAACGTTTGTCGTGGTTAATAAAGGCGGTACTGGTCGTATGATGGATGTTGTTATGTATTGAGGAGCTGTCGTTGTTGTTTGAATAACCGTTACGATTGAAGCTGGAGCTGCGACAACCGATGATGGTTGTTGTGTAGTTTGGGAAATTACTGTGGTTGAGACTGTTGCTGTAGATGGAGATGTGGGTGCTAAAAATATTAATAGGGTGTATAAATGTATATAAAGTATTTAATCTATTTAATAGAACGCTCGTACTTCTTGAAACGGCGGGTTGCGGTGTTGGTGGGGCATAAGTTGTAGCGGATGCTAATCCAGCTGCATAATCCGGTGCGGGAACTGCAGGTGGAGGTGAATTTTGAAGACCTGTGGTTTCCACAGCCTTTTTCTCTTCCATTTCTACAACAAAAAACTAAATTTACTAACTTTCAAATATTAAATTCAAAACATTCATACCTTGCATCTTCTTTCTTTTTTTAGCAGCCATAAATCCGAGTGGTTGATCTGAAATATCCAATAACTTAACACCACCTTCCTTACGACCTGCTGCAGGTCTTGACAGTGGTGGTCGATTCGTTAAGGTGTTTGTTAAAGCGTTAGATCTAAAACCAGATGTTGGAACTCTACTTGGGATACCTTTCAATGGAGCTAAAAATATTTTTTTAAAGTTATTAATTAGATATTGATTTAACAAGGATTTGTTACTGGTATCGGTCATTTTTCGTGGCATCCCTCGCGACCTAACAGGTATAACTGGCGCAGAAGCTTTTTTAAGGTTAGAAGCAACATCGTGAGATTTTTGTAATAAGTCACTGCGTAAAATTGCCGATTTTGGTTTCTTTTTTATAGTAAAATGCTTTATAGGAGCAGGCTGTTGACCAACCTTAAAAAAATCAATTTTAAGTTTTAATCCAACCGCAATAGAAAATCCAATATACATACAACGGAAACTAACGCTGGTTTATTTAAATAATGACATTCCATCGGTAGCATAACATGATCAGCTTGCTTCTTAACCAATTTCCTTAATTCATTAACTAAATCGGTGAATATGGGTCGAACTTCATCTACATCGGTTAATTCGGTGTTTAAAGATCCTGTAGCTGGGAAAGTTTTTAAAGACTCAGCAAGCATAGAAACCCATAATTCGGAATCACCAATAGCAACATCTATAATTTGATCCAACTCAACTCGCCACTAAAAAAAATTTATCCGAATCAGTTACATTATTAAAACGAATCTTTTTAAAAGGTAAACACGCACCTCCTCGATGTTTCTACGAGGTATGTGGAAGAAACTAAGTAGCAATTTTAGTTTAACTTGCGTTTGAAGGTCAGGAAAGCAGTCCTTGATGTTTCGTAGAACCTCAGCGTTTAATTGACCGCATATCGAACCTCCAGTCCAAGAATCGTTGGAAGTTCCGAGTTTGTTATGTAGCCAGAGTGAGGTATCGCTGTCCCGCACGTTCGCCATGTTGGTTGAAGCGCAACTGCACGAGAACCGCGAACATAAATGCGCGTTAAAACGGGGCCAATGCAATGTGTCATGTGTCAAATCAAAACAACGCGAACGTATTCTATCGGCATGTTTGAACACTACATTAAGATATCTATAATATGATTTTTTTATTTTATTATTAAATTTAATTCATTATTAGTAATTATTAAGTTTGAATATATATTATAATCAAAAAAATAGATAGGTTTTAAAACATAGTCTAAAATGCATTTTTGATAGTTAAAATAAATATTAAATTGCGCCCCCTACCCGAACTTTAATTAACCTAAATTGTAAATATGTCAAAATTGTGTCAAAATCAGTCAAACTACACGTAGCGTTGAATGACGTTTTTATTTAAAACCACCGCACAAACTGGGGGTTTAAAGTTGTTTTAATATTCCTTGAAGATTATTTTTAAAAAAACAGCACAAAATCAAATCATAACCAAACGTTTCGTTTAAGTTAAAATGATACTTAAATAATAACCAAAAAATTATTTCTTAAAATCATATTAAATGTTTAAATTAGAATCATATATAACGCCTTTAATTTTGAGCTATGTTGATAAGTATATTAAAAATTTCCGATTGGAAGATTCTCAGGTAATTAATAAAATTATCATCTAAGTTAGTTTATTATTCTTTGATATTTTTTTAAGGTATCATTGTGGGGTGGAGATGCATCGTTTCATAATTTGGACTTACGACTCGAGGTGCTTGAGCAAGAATTACAATTACCTTTTAGTTTTGTATCGGGACACATCCATGAACTTTCCATACATGTGCCATGGACCAAATTAACTTCAGAACCTATTTCCATTACCATAAATACTATAGAATGTATTTTAAAATTGAGAAGTACAGAAAATGATAAACCATCTGAACCGCCGAAAGAAAAACCAAAAAAAATTCAAGGAAAAAAGTTAGTTGTTTGAAAATGATTTACTTTTATTTATACAATAAAATTCTTTATAGACATGAAGTGGAAGCTCCACCAAGTTACGTTCATGCATTAATCAATAAAATAGTAAGTAACATTAGGATTTATTGTAACAATCTTATTTTGAAGTATGTGGAAGAGGATATTGTGCTATCTATGAATATTAAGTTGTTAACGTATGAGTCTTGTGATGAGAAATGGGAACCAACGTATTCAGGTAAGTGATAAAAATGAATAAAAAAAAGTCTTAATACTTAGCGATAAAATTTTATTATTGTCATTATATAAATCTTGATTACAAAAATGTTGTCTTAGAATACCTTTTTTGGTCATATTATAAGAAATATCCAACCCATTACATTATAGATTCTTCCCCAGCGCAGGTAACAATGCGAAAATTAATCACTGTAAACGATCTCACTATATGTTTGGATAAAAGGAATGCATCAGGAAAAATTGACGTTTATCAAGAACCAATGTTATACCGATGCTCTCTAACCATGCATTTTCTACGAACCTATCAATCTTCAAACATTTCGAAAGCATCCACTACAAGATTTGATATTTATTGTAACAAGTAAGGTTAAGAAATAGTTTCTAACAATTTTTATATTCTAATTATTTTTAGCATGGAATTTAGTATGACTGAACAACAAATTCCGATGGTAATAAGACTCGTTTTATTGGCGTGTACATTGGGTGGAAATGATATGAAAAGTGAACACGATGTAAAAATCTGTGATGAAACTAGTTATGAGGCAATGGGTAATTTTTATAACATTTATTTATTTATTGGGATCAAGCAAGTACAATACAATAAACTATACAGGGTGATTCACATAAGAACCGACACAGAGCAGGGACATGTAGAGGACAATAAATTAAAATGATTTAACGTAACTTACCTCTATACTAAGTTGTACACCTGACGAGTTATAGGCCTTCAAAGTTGGCTCTTAAATTTTTAAAAAGTTCAATATCTTCGTAATACATTAAGCTAGAAAAACCAAATTTGGTATACGTTATGAGTGTACCAAGGGTATTAATTGATAGCAAATTGAACTCAATTGAAGCATTTCAAAGGGTTGATTAAAGGTGATGGTACCCTAAATTTTGACAGATTTTTTTAATCTTTTGGCGGATTTAATACATTACTACTTCATTTCATGTGGAATTTGATTCTAAAACTTTTCTTACTCTTATTATTTTTTAAAAAACTTCGTCGTTTTCATAGAAAACTTAAATAACTAAACCCACGTATTTCGTAATGTTGCTTAAAATAAGCGAAAATTCAGTGGTCGGCTATGAAATTGTACGTCAAACTTGACAAATAGGTTATAAAACCTTGTTGTCAAATAATTTTATAACCTATTTGTCAAGTTTGACGTACAATTTCATAGCCGACTACTGAATTTTCGATAATTTTAAGTAGCATTAACGAAATTCGTGTCTTTAATTATTTGAGTTTTTTATGAAAACGACAATGTTTTTAAAAAATAATAAGAGTAAAAAAAGTTTTAGAATTAAATTCCACATGAAATCAGGTAATAATGTGTTAAATCCACCAAAAGGTTAAAAAAATCTGTCAAAATTTAGGGGACCATCACCCGTAATCAACCCTTTCAAATGCCTCAATTGGTCTCAACTTGCTACCAATTAATACCCTCGGTACACTCATAACGTATACCTAATTTGGTTTTTCTAACTTAATGTATTACGAAGATATTCAATGTTTTAAAAATTTAAGACCCAACTTTGAAGGCCTGTAACTCCTCAGGAGTACAACTTAGTATAGAGATAAGTTGTGTTAAATCGTCTTAATTTATTATCCTCTACATGTCCCTGTTCTATGTCGGTTCTTATGTGAATCACCCTGTATATAGGATGTATCTAAATTACTGCACCAAACTTCAAGGGGTGACTCTTTAGTGGATTTTAAGGGTACTTTGATATATGAACCATGGGCGAATTCGGCTCCCCTAAGGAGCTACACCCCTCCAAAAATTTTAATGTTTAATTTTCTTTTTAATTCTCAAAAACCATAAACGCTAGGAAAATGAAATTTGGGGAATATGTTTAATTCATAATAGGGCACGTTTTGACCCTATTTGTACTTTCAACCTACCCATCTAAACTACTATACTCTGTTTTTAAACCAGGAGGAGTATTTTAAATTTGTCACCAGATTGACCTTGCACGTGATTGGTTGAATGCGAGGAAGGTTCACACACAGGCAATTTTGATTTTGAATTTGAAGGTTAGGTTATTGATAATTCGACAGTTTCGTGTCATTGTTGTAAATTTTGTTTAAACTCTTTTGCGTCTTCAATTAATACACTCATAACCTTAATGTTAATTTGTATGTTTAGTGTTGACGATAACAAACGAAAATAAATACAATAATAAGTAAATAAATAATAATAATTATTAATTTAAATTTACCGCCAAAATATCTAGTGATATTTTCTGGTAATTTTTCCTAGTGTAAATCTGACTTTCGCGTTTACTCCTCCTGGTTTAAAAACAGAGTATAGTTCTAGTGCAAGTGTTAGTTCTAGTTTTAATTGTTATTCAGCGCTAAGTTGTATATTTTTAAGTTTCGGGTTTAGCCCTGTGTCTTCAGACGCTGAATGTTAGGTAAGGTTAGTTTTGTTTACAAACATTAATTATACCATGAAGTATTCTTTGGCAATTAGTAATGGCAATTATAGCGTGAAGTTTTCTTTTGTAATGTCAATTATAGCGTGAAGGAATGTTCGGTAAGGTTAGTTTTGTTTACAAACATTAATTATACCATGAAGTATTCTTTGGCAATTTGTAATGGCAATTATAGCGTGAAGTTTTCTTTTGTAATGTCAATTATAGCGTGAAGGAATGTGAGGTAAGGTTAGTTTTGTTTACAAACATTAATTATACCATGAAGTATTCTTTGGCAATTAGTAATGGCAAGTATAGCGTGAAGTTTTCTTTTGTAATGTCAATTATAGCGTGAAGGAATGTTAGGTAAGGTTAGTTTTGTTTACAAACATTAATTATACCATGAAGTATTCTTTGGCAATTAGTAATGGCAATTATAGCGTGAAGTTTTCTTTTGTAATGTCAATTATAGCGTGAAGGAATGTTCGGTAAGGTTAGTTTTGTTTACAAACATTAATTATACCATGAAGTTTTCTTTGGCAATTAGTAATGGCAATTATAGCGTGAAGTTTTCTTTTGTAATGTCAATTATAGCGTGAAGGTATGTTAGGTAAGGTTAGTTTTGTTTACAAACATTAATTATACCTTGAAGTTTTCTTTGGCAATTATACTCTGTTTTTAAACCAGGAAGAGTATTTTAAATTTGTCACCAGATTGACCTTGCACGTGATTGGTTGAATGCGAGGAAGGTTCACACACAGGCAATTTTGAATTTGAAGGTTAGGTTATTGATAATTCGACAGTTTCGTGTCATTGTTGTAAATTTTGTTTAAACTCTTTTGCGTCTTCAATTAATACACTCATAACTTTAATGTTAATTTGTATGTTTAGTGTTGACGATAACAAACGGAAATAAATACAATAATAAGTAAATAAATAAATAATAATAATTATTAATTTAAATTTACCGCCAAAATATCTAGTGCTTTGATTATATATAATATGGATTGAGCCAACGTGAGAGATAGCTTGCGCAAGGTGATCGAACCGAGATAGACATAGAAATGTACTGCCATATAATGGGTGTACTGATAGAAGTGAGATAGATATAGAAGCGTACTGACATATAATATATCTATCTTTGTTACACTTTCACATTATCGCTTTCCATCTGCGTCTATTCACCTTGAGCAACATTTTTGTTAGTAGATATATTCAGTTAGCTCAATCCATATTATATATAATCAAAGATCTAGTGATATTGTCTGGTAATTTTTCCTAGTGTAAATCTGATTTTCGCGTTTACTCCTCCTGGTTTAAAAACAGAGTATAGTTACTAATTGTAGGCTATCTCAGAAACTATAAGAGATATGAAAAAAGTAGGTGCCATGTCCCGGTCTCTTTTTTCGAGACTAACCCAATCCCGCAAACACCAAACCTCTATCTTCTTTTGTTTTTAAGTTATAGCCAAAATGTCAAATGTTCGTGATTTCAAAAAATGCTCATATTTCGTTTATTTTTGAAATTAGAGAAATGGGGTTGATACGTAGTAGATTATGGTGTTACTGAAAAGAGCATATTTTTAGCTTTCCAATGATGTATTGCACGCATGGTGTATTTGGGAAAAATAAGCGTTGTTTTTTAATTCTAAAATATTAAAGATTAATATTCAAAATTTTAATTATAGTAGGCGAGGAAAACGTTAAATGCCACTTAGTTACTATAGTAACGTGAGTTTACTGATCATTTCATTCATGAATTTTTCGAGGCGAGTTTCCCGCTTAGAAATTCCTTATTATCTTTAAATACATAAAGCGATAAAATTAAAAAATGTCCATATCCCATATAAACATCGTTTCAATGGAAAGTCCGCTGCCCAGTTTATGATCCCTAATCTTCCTCTATCTCACCCAATTTCAAAAGAAAAGGTTGCTAATATGAAAAAACTTCTAAATCTCATGGTTGGGGAAAACTGGGAAGATACTACCGAAGGTTTCATTCATTAATACCCAACTGTTCTAACTTCTAACCTTACAACCAGTAAGTTTAGTAGAAGAAGATGACACAGTCTGTGACTGTTTAATTCCTAAAGTTGTTGTTCATATTTAATTATTCATTAATTAATACGTTTCTTGTATTTTTAATAAACAAACTTTATCTACAAATCATTTTTTATTGGTGAACAAAGTCAGGGATAAGACACTGAGAAATTTAAATCAACTATTCAAAGTTTTTATTCGTTTTATTCGCCTATAATAACACCGAAATTTGCCCACCCTGTACATCAATCAGTCAATCCGGTACCACATTCCCATTCCTATTCTCTCATCGTCTATTGAACGTCTTTTTTGCTCCTTCTACAACAATGTTAGCCATTTGTCCAGTGTGCCACTTGGATCTTCGTTCTGTTCTTTATGTTATGTCCTATCATTTCTTTCTTCAAGATCGTGTTGTCCAATAATGTTGCATTGAAATCGCCCGTCATGACATGGTTGATTGAATAAAATAAATTTTTTTTTATAGTTGAACCGAATGATACAACCACTTCTTGGGCCGGCTGGATATGGTCATTTGTACCATCAATTCGTTCGTCACAAGATGAACCAGGGGGAGAAGAACAACCGATCGTTCCAACAGGACACACGTTACACATCGGATTTTACGTAGACACAACGTGTTTAGTTTTTAAAGTAAGTTATATTTCGAATTTTATCGGTTATCTTTTCGGTTACTTTTTTTGTTTAGTAAATAAAAAAAAGCTTCGCAGGTTTCGGAAAGTAGCAGCGATCGAAGTTATTATTCGCAGAAGAAACTCAAATATTACCCATTGTTGCTTTTAAAAGTGCAAGGTCTTTATTCGGAAACTATTATTCACGGCTTGAAATGGGTTAACGCCAAAGCGGGGATTGGAAATATAGAGATTCAACCATTGGGGTTGTGTACTTGTGGTGTCGTTGATATTTTTGAAGAAAATTCAGTTCAATGTTACTTTTCAGCAGGTTATAAGTAATTTAAAATTAAAATTCTTTTTAAATATTTATTTTTTGTAATAAGCAGGTTCCGTTACTGAAAATCACAAAACTGATTCGCTATTTGACGCGGAAGCCGTTGAAAATAAAGGGCAACGAAAATTGTATAACGTTTCATGGGATTACCATGTTGCCCACGTAACTGAAACAACTATGTTGGATAGAACGGCTGCTTTTGCGGTCGATTTTGTCCATGAAGTTGTTGTGCCAGATGATATGACTTCTGATCAACTGTCGGATATCACAAATCTTGAATATAGGTTGGTTCAAGATTTTTAAATAAATTATTGCTTATGGCATTTAATTAATTCCGTTTTAGTAACATTTTAGTAAGGACTTTATTAAGAATCGTTGTTGGTCCAATTCGAGTGAAAGTTTGTGCTGGATTAATTCACCGTGTTGAATGCATGGTGGCGGCTGCTTCAGCTTATGATTACGCCCCTTATATAGTTGAAAAATCGCACCCCCCATCAAAAGTTGATTTACAACCACCTTCAACTGATGATTACGACGCTTTAAACGAAAACATTCCAATACAAGTTATGCAATACACCATCATTGCCCCTGTTATTGAAGTACATTTATTCGATCATCCTAAATTTGAATCAACTAAAAGTTATTTATTTAGAAAAAGGAAGGTAAATCTCACATTAATTTATTTGTCCACGACTACCTTATAATATACAGGTGTCCCGCAACGATTGTACAAAACTGTATCAGCGTATTCTATGATCAAAAATAAACAAAAAAAGCCTAATAAACATAGGTCCGAAAATGGACCATTTTCGAGATATTCAAAGATTTAGTTTCATAAGTTGATATTGTTAACATCATGAATTTAAATTTGTTTTTATAATAATTAAGTCGTTACTATGATTACGATAAGTTGTCTAATCAAAAAAAAATAATAATACTTCACGACATTATTATTTTACTATTTCATTTAATAAAACTATTAAGTATGGCTCCTATTAATTACTCCAAGGAAGAGATGGCGGATATGGTGTATTGTTACGGACTAGCTGATGGAAATGCGTCGTTAGCAGCTCGTCATTACGCGCAAAGGTTCCCGAACAGACGATTGCCTAATAGTCACACCTTTAGCAGACTATTTCTCAGATTAAAAGAAACGGGAAGCGTAACCCACAGCCATTCCACGGAGAGACATTACACAACGCCGGTGGAATTAGAAGAAGTAGTTTTGAGAAGAGTCGATGAAAATGCCTCAACCAGCATTAGAAGAATTTCTGCACAAGAAAACATTAACAAAACAACCGTTCACCGCATTTTAAGGGAGCAGTTGCTTTATCCTTATCATTACAACACCGTTCAAGCTCTAACAGAAAATGATGGCGAAACAAGAGAGATTTTTTGTAGGTGGGTCATACAGGAAGAGGTAGTAAACGTCGACTTTCCCATAAACATTGTATTTACGGATGAAGCAATGTTTACTCAAAGCGGAATTTTTAATATTCATAATGCGCACGTTTGGAGCGATGAAAATCCCCATGCAATACTAGAAACTCATCATCAGTGGCGATTCAGTGTTAATGTATGGGCTGGAGTTACAGGTGATCAGTTATTAGGTCCATTTTTTCTTCCAAAGAGATTGACAGCCGATGCCTACATACATTTTTTACAAAATGACCTTACAGAGGCATTTGATGAATTACCTCAACAAATTCTAGAAGATTGCTACTTTATGCACGATTATGCACGCGCTACTCGAGCATACTTAAATAACAGATTTGGCAATAAGTGGATTGGCCGAGGAGGTCCTGTCCCGTGGCCACCTCGTTCACCAGATTTAAATCCGTTAGATTTTTGGTTTTGGGGACATTTAAAACAAATTGTTTATTCTGAAGACGTTCAAAATGTGCAGGATTTGAAGAATAAAATTAGTGACGCATTTGACACTGTAAAACAAATCGTAACCATGGTAATCATATAATTACTGCATCTAAATCGTTAGAATTAATGATGTTTACAATAGGTCAGCTTATGAAACTAAAACTTTGAATATCTCGAAATTGGTCCATTTTCGGACCTATGTTTATTAGATTTTTCTTGTCTGTTTTCGATCTGAGAATACGCTGATGCAGTATTGTACAATCGTTGCGGGACACCCTGTATACCTTATGAATGAGTTTTCTAAAACAAAATGGTAGTCATTTTTCACGGAGTGAATAATAATCATTATTCACGGGTAGCCATCTTGACCAGACTAATAATAATTATTTGAAACGTTAAAAGTTGAAAAAACGTCAATTTAATTCAAATTTTTAGGAGTTTCTAAATGTTTGACATTAAAAAGATCTAAACAAATTCCTTTTTTCGTATGATTTAAGCATAAATTAATTAATTTTCGTAAAGAAAACGACGTTTTATAAAACTGACATTTAATTTTGACAAATTGTTGTGAAGTTGGTTACAGTTAGTAACATTGAATTTGTGTCACATTGACGTTCAACCTTTATTCAAAAATTTATTTAAAAAATAAATTTATGGAATCAATTTCAATAGTCATGGACAAAGTATAGTATTCTACTCGCATATAATGGACTATTATTCACTCAGGTTAATTATGCCACTCGCTACGGTCGTGACATAAACTTAACCTTAGTGAATAATAGCCCTCATTATATGCTCATATAATAATATACTATTGTCCACGACTAGCTTATAATGTATACCTTATGAATGAGTTTTCTAAAACAAAATGGTAGTCATTTTTCACGGAGTGAATAATAATCATTATTCACGGGTAGCCATCGTGACCAGACTAATAATAATTATTTGAAACGTTAAAAGTTCAAAAAACGTCAATTTAATTCAATTTTTTAGGAGTTTCTAAATGTTTGACATTAAAAAAACCTAAACAAATTCCTTTTTTCGTATGATTTAAGCATAAATTAATTAATTTTCGTAAAGAAAACGACGTTTTATAAAACTGACATTTAATTTTGACAAATTGTTGTGAAATTGGTTACAGTTAGTAACATTGAATTTGTGTCACATTGACGTTTAACCTTTATTCAAAAACTTATTTAAAAAATTAATTTATGGAATCAATTTCAATAGTCATGGACAAAGTATAGTATTCTACTCGCATATAATGAGCTATTATTCACTCATTCTATGCTCATATAATAATATACTATTAATTAACACCTAATTATATTTTTTTTTTCATTTCAGAAATTATCAACGATTATTTCACCGTCTCAACAAAATTATGCGTATTTACCAAAGTTAACTATTGAATGTCAATGTATTGATGTTAAGGTGGAAGGTCCAATTTATACAAAAAAATTAGTACATACAGTGTGTCAACTTCCTGATCCACCGAGACATATGTTTGATGCTTGTTATCAAAACCTTTCGGTAAAAGTGTTAAATTTTTGTTCAAAATTAATACTAGGAAGCAATACAACCACGATTATAACTCCGTTTAACGCAACATTTAGAAATAAAAATATTATTAGTCCAGAGTACTGGGTTAACCCGGATACTCCTCACAACGAAATGAGAATTTATTCCGAAAGTATTGGGATTAATAGTACAAAACCGAGAGCGATTTTAATCGGGTTAATAATTGAAAAGATGACAAAGTTTAATTGTGAGGAAGCTATTTATTTTATTAGTAACACTTCTATTCTTCAAGATGCATCTAAATCATGTAAGAATTATTTTATATTAAAAATTATAACAGAAATTTTTTTTGTTTTTTCAGATAAAACTTGTTTAGAATTTTCTATGGAAGAAATGAAACTTCATAAAGTTTCAACAAAAACCACACTATCAATTAACGTTTCTTTAGACTCAATAAAAGCATTTATTTTTGATCCACTCGATAATAGCTCGTTTATAAGTACCAGATCGCATCTGACTAATTCTCCCTCGTGTTCACGAAGAGGTAGTTTTACGCAAAGTCGCGAAATCCAACAAGTTCTTTTTATATCCGGTCCCGATTCCAGCAACGATTCAAACAACGATTCGACTCCATTATTTAAATGTTCCCTTCAAATCCCTTTAGATCCCGATCGCGAAACTCATCCGTCTATTATGATATTTAATTTACAAGAAATTAGGGTTTGTGTTGATCCCTTACTTTGCTCATGGTTTTTATATACACCCGTTGTTTTGGTTAATTTTAAAAGTGACTATTCGTCAGGTAATAAATAATACGTACACAAATTTTTAGCTACTGTTGTTGAAACGAATTTTTATAGATATTAGAAAAATTAAGAGTAGTTCCGAAATTATCTCAACAGTTACTGGTATAGAAACTCCTAGAAGGTTAGTAACAACACCTCACGAATCAGTTCATAGCAGTTCAGATAGAGATAGAGAAATTTTACAATTACCAAAAACGCCAAAATATTTTAAAGAAGAAGAACAACTAGCGGATGTAATAATATTATTTGGTTATAATTATTTTATATATTATAACATTAATTTTTAGCCTCAAGAAAGAATTTATTGCTTTTTAAGTAAATGGTTCCCCATTTGGCAAGCAATGATGCTTTTTGGTGATTTATCCCAATGCACAATTTATTTTCCAACTGAATCTTTATCAGCAATTGGATCTCAAGGCATTCAACAAGCTGTTGATGAAGCGATGCAACTCGAAAATCCACCCGATATGTTGGTTATTACTTTACCATGCGGAAATTTACGAAGTGCTGGTACAAAAGATAACATTTTGGAATATACTAGAAATTTGCCTATTAAATTACCAAATAGTTTGTGGAATCCAAGTAAGTTTTAATTCCATGGTTAATAATTCATTTTATATACATTTTTAAACTTAATCATTTAATTTGAAAATTGTTAAAAGTGAGATTAAAGAAAAAAATTTGTTGTAGATAAATCAAATTTCCCATGGAATATATCAATATCAGATATTAGTTGTTATTCTTGGCAAAAAGGAACTAAATTAGATCTTTTAAAACCTGTATCATTTAACGCCACAGTTGGAATGTGCTCAAAAAATAAACCAGATAACCTTAAAGACCAGCAAAAAGAAGACGTTTCAAGTACAGGAAGTGAAAATAATTCTTTAAGTGGATTAGGAGTTTGCATTCACATCGATATGAGCCCAACTAAAATTATTTTATCTGAAATACAAGTAAATACATTCAAAAAATAATCTAACTTAAAATCTCAAAAAAATTTATTTCTTTAGGTTTGTTTAATAGCAAGTATTCTTTATGGACTCATAGAAGTAATAAATAATTTAGCCCCAGATACGTCCGAAGATCAACCGCAACCACCGCGTATCATCCCAGTTATAAACGCTCAACCTTCATTTACAGCATCACCAACATTTGTAAAGGAAAGCAGTTTAGATTCGACAAGCGAACAAAGTCCACGTGTTACAATTAATACCGATAACATAAATACGGAACATATCAAATTAACCGCTTGGATTCAATGGACAATTACGAAATTTACAATCGAAATGTTGTCTTATAAATTAGAAGATATGTGTAAAGAAGATTTTAATTACACGAAACCGTTAACGCTTAAACTCGTAGTTGAAGCTGAAGATGTTGTGAGTTCATTGGATTTTCAAAGCATTTTTATGAAAATTAAAAGTAAAATTGGCGCGGCTAGTATTCAACATTATTTATTGGATCCATTTAAAAATCAATGGATACCGGGGAATTATTTAGGTTTTATCATGAAAACGAGGGAAGAAATTTTATCGCAAGATACTCGGGAAGATAATTGCTTTGCTAGTATTATTATTACAAGAGCTAGTTGTCAACACACCCATAATTTATGGGGAACAAAGAATACCATGGTTAAAGAGGACGAAACATCTCAACATCCAAATCGATTTATTTCCGAAGTTGTTGTTACACTCCAAGCTATTGATTTTTTGTTGTGTTTACCAACTTTACGAAGTTTTTCGATAGTTTTTGAGCCGTTGTTACAAATTCCATCTTCACCGTCAAAAGTTAAAGAAACTGAGATGACAGTTAATATCAGTAATCGAGTTTTACCCCTTATTTATCTCGATTGTAAAGGTTTCCGAGTAATTGTTCCTTTAGCTGAGTTGGAAAATGTTGATATTTCCCCGGATGTTTGTATTTTCCAAGTTGATGGTATTAATTTAATGCCGGATCCTGTTAATCCAATTTGTAGAACACCGATTCGGGCCGATATTTATCAACAAGCTGCTAGATCGAGGATATTAAATATTCCAGGTATTCAAAAACAATGCAACAATTCTACAGGGTGTATCTGAATGACTGCAACAAACTTCAAGGGGTGATTCTTTAGTGAATTTTAAGGGTACTTCGATATATTTTTTTTTCTCATAAACCATAGACACTAGGAAAATGAAATTTGGGGAATATGTTTAACTCATAATAGGGCACGTTTTGGCCCTATTTGTACTTTCAACCTACCCTTCTAAACTACTAAACGCAACCGCCCCCGTTCAATTTATGCCTACATTTTTTTTATGAAAATCATAAATACATTGGAAAAATTTTAGTTAGATAGATAAAACTATTCTAAAACTTTTTTGTCTCTCTGATGTTCTTCGAAAATTTAATAATTTCTGAGAAAAAAAATAATTAAGCAAACACTAACTGTTAAGTTGTAGGGTTGTTAATCGAAAGTTGGAATGAATTTTTAATGAAAAAATCTTAGTAGGCTTTGCAATCTTTGTCATACATATTTTTGACGTTTAAATCAGTGGTTTTCTTACTATTATTGTTTTATTTAAAATTTTGAAACGTCAAGTGAAAGGGCGTAAATGCGATAAAACTTTATTTAAAAATTAATTTGAAAAACAATAATAATAGTAAGAAAAACACTGACATTTAAACGTCAAAAATATTTCTGACAAAGATTGCAAAGCCTACTAAGATTTTTTCCATTAAAATTCATTCCAACTTTTGATCGACAACCCTGTTGTCTAACGGGCAGTGTTTGCTTTATTATTTTTTTTCTTAAAAATTAGTTGTTTTTGGAAAAATTTTAGAGAGACAAAAAAGTTTTAGGATACTTTCATCTACCTATGTAAAATTTTTCTAATGTACAGGGTGGGCAAATTTGTGTGTTATTATAGGGTATCTCAGAAACTATAAGATATACAAAAAAAGTAGGTGCCATGTCCCGGTCTCTTTTTTCGAGACTAACCCAATCCCGCAAACACCAAACCTCTATCTTCTTTTGTTTTTTAGTTATAGCCAAAAAGTCAAATTTTCGTGATTTCAAAAAATGCTCACATTTCGTTTATTTTTGAAATTAGAGAAATGGGGTTGATACGTTCTTAAGACACTTTTTTAAGTAGAATATACCGCCGTTGAAAAATTTAAAAAATATTTAATGATTTTTGAGATACAACACAAAGTTGTATTTTTTTAAATAACAGGTGGGGCAAAAGTAATGTCATAATGTGAATGTATCATAATTATTGCAAATGGCGTTAAATATCATTGTGTTTTGACATTTATGTTGTAGACAGATAGAGAATTAGTTGACAATAAGCAATGGAGCGATACACGCTCGAAGAACGCGGAAATATTGTTACTGCTTATTTGACGAATTTTCGGTCTGTTGTTTTAACGCAGCGGGAATTTCGTCGTCATTTTCCTCGTCGTCCTGCACCTTGTGCGCGAACAATTAAGCATTTGGCTGAGCGTCTCGTGCAAACTGGGTCCACTAGAGATGCTGCAAGAAGTGGCCGGCCCCGTAATGCTCGTTCGGTTGAGAATATCGCTGCGTTGGCCGAGGACGTCCGAGAGAGTCCACAAACATCGACGAGACAACGATGCATACAATTCGGTATTAGCAGACGTTCGTTGCGTCGAATTTTGGTGAAAGACCTGAAGTTGTTTCCGTATAAAGTCCAAACCGTTCACCAATTGCTGCCTGCTGACCGTCAAGTGAGGTTAACTTACTCCCATGCTCTCTTAAACCTGCTGCAAGAAGACGATGATTTCGTATCCAAAATCATAATGGACGACGAAGCCCATTTCCACTTAAGCGGTTATGTGAACAAACAAAATATGCGTTTCTGGGGTACGGAGAATCCACATGAAATGCATGAAGAGCTATTGCATCCCCTCAAAGTGACTGTTTGAGGACGGCGACGGCACCACCGTAACCGTAACTGGTGAGCGTTACAGATACATGTTAAACAATTTTTTTTTGCCGCAAATCGCTGAATTGGGTCTCGAGCATTGTTGGTTCCAACAGGATGGAGCAACCGCTCACACAGCTCGGGCAACGATGGAGATTTTGAAACGCCAATTTCCGGGCTGTATGATCTCCCGTTTTGGCGATTTGAACTGGCCGGACAGATCGCCAGATCTGACGGCGCCAGACTTCTTTCTTTGGGGCTTTTTGAAATCTCGCGTTTACCGCAACAAACCACAAACCCTGCAACTCTTGAAAGCTAACATTAAAGAAGAAATCGCCAATTTGGTGCCTGATATTTTGCGAGCAACAATTTTAAATGCCGTAAAACGAGCACAAATGTGTATTAACTCAGGAGGGGGTCATTTGACCGATATAATTTTTTCAAGTTAATATAACAAATTTTACACTTTTAAATAAACGTTCCGTGAAAACAGAGCCCTATTTTTTTCATTTCTAACAAAATGGCAGCCAATTCACATTATGACATTATTTTTGCCCCACCTTGTACAAACTATAGTAGATTATGGTGTTACTGAAAAGAGCATATTTTTAGCTTTCCAATGATGTATTGCACCCATGGTGTGTTTGGGGAAAATAAGCGTTATTTTTTAATTCTAAAGTATTAAAGATTAATATTCAAAATTTTAATTCTAGTAGGCGAGGAAAACGTTAAATGCCACTTAGTTACTATAGTAACGTGAGTTTACTGATCATTTCATTCATGAATTTTTCGAAATCATCAAATATTTTTAAAATTCTTCAACGGCAGTATATTCTACTTAAAAAAGTGTCTTAAGAACGTATCAACCCCATTTCTCTAATTTCAAAAATAAACGAAATATGAGCATCTTTTGAAATCAAGAAAATTTGACTTTTTGGCTATAACTTAAAAACAAAATAAGATAGAGGTTAGGTGGTTGCGGGATTGGGTTAGTCTCCAAAAAAGAGACCGGGACATGGCACCTACTTTTTTCGTATCTCTTATAGTTTCTGAGATAGCCTATAATAACACCCAAATTTGCCCACCGTGTACATATTTATCATCTACATAAAAAAAATTTTAGCAAAAATGTAAAGGGGGTGGTTACGTTTAGTAGTTTAGAAGGGTAGGTTGAAAGTACAAACAGGGTCAAAACGTGCCCCAAATTTCATTTTCCTAGCGTTTATGGTTTTTCAGAAAAAAGAATTAAACCAAAATTTTCCGCCATTTTTGGAGGGGTGTAGCTCCTTAGGGGAGCCGAAGTCGCCCATGGTTCATATATCAAGCTACCCTTAAAATTCACTAAAGAATCACCCCTTGAAGTTTGTTGCAGTCATTCAGATACACCCTGTATAATTGCACCACCTTGTCCAAAAATAAAATAATTACTTAATCTAAAAGTTGCAGGTAGCGAAATTGAAGATAGACAATACGAATTAAAAATAGTTGGAATTTCTTTGAGTACGAGCACTTGGAGTGAGTTTGATCCGCTACTACATCAATCGTCATCAATGAAACAATTAAAAACGATGAGTGAAAATCCCGCTTTAGAATGGAATTTGGGTAAAGGAACGATTATGAAAGGTCAAAACGTTAATTTTGTGCCGATAATAAACAAATTTGATGTTTTAATAGTAACAGCACCCGCAATGATTTATAAAAACGAGGTTATTTGCGGCCATTCGATTGAGATAAATTTCGTTTCAAATATTGAGACGTTAATTTCGTTGAACCAAATCAAATTTTTTCTTGCATTAGAAAACGAAGTGAATGGGGTGTACGATTTATGCGTGGGTAACGCTGAAAGTAAAAGACCCAAAGTTTTTTTACCGTATAGTTGTTTTAATAAGATAATTGATACACCATCCACTGAAATCCAACAAATTGATTTGGGCAAAGACTCTGGAATTGAAACTAGAGAGTTTAGAAGTATCGCTTCGTTTAAATCAACAACGGAAATTGCTATAAATTTAAAACGGGTTTCCGCCGCTGAGAATATTTACACAAAACCTTGCGTTAAATATCCTTATGGGTATATCCCGTTAGATTTATTAATAACAGCGGGGAAAATTAATTTTATTTTGTATAATAACACTAACGATGCCCGAAAAGATTTACTTAATTACGATGGGAGAAAGGATTCCGAAAATTTTGAAGAATCTGAAGAGTATTTCCCTTATATTTTCGCTTCAATTTGCCAACCAAATATTTTTATGTCCGATTTACAATTAGGGCGTAAAATCCAAGGATCTTGTTATGATGTTAAATTAAAATTACCGGAAATTAAGCAATTAAAATCAATGCCGATTGAAAAAAATTTTAACACAAACTTAGTTGAGACAAGAACTGGATACCCAAATCCACATAACGGAGTATTACCCGCTTTTTTTACAGCTCGTTGGTCTAAAGGTGTGGGAAAGCCAAATTTAGAAATAGAGATCGCAAAACCCGTGAAAATCGTTGCATCTGTTGCAATTTGCACCCATTTAATCAACGTTGTTAACGCAATAAATGAAACTTTGATTATCCCCGAAGAACCAATCGTTATAAAATCAATTAATACTCAGCAAAAAAGTCGATTGAAACAACAAAAAAGTGTTGATTACGTTAAATTCAAAGAGATCAAAGACAAATTATTGGGAGTGACCGTTTTTAACGTAAAATTATCCCAAGTCGTTTTTAACATAAAAACGGAAAACGATAACGAACTAACATTAACATTGGGGAAAATAAAGAATTATTTAACTATATCAAACCGCCCCGAACGGATCACAAATGTAACAACGTTAAATTCGATTTGTATCGGTGTCTCAACCGGGGATGTATCGCGATTATTACTAAATCCATGGACCATCTCGTTAGAAGTTTGCTTATTTTGGGAAAGTTGGCAAAGTGTCGATTCCGATCCGCAAATACAAATATCAGGTCAAAGCGACTGTATCGTAATAGACGTTAGTCCCGAACAACTTCAATGCATCGAATTTGTACAAAAAGAAATTGCGGAATTTATTGCTTCTTTGCCTTTACCGAAAAATAATCCCGTTGAAACTTACGATGAACCATTAAAACCAATTCCAAGCGATAAAGAACAACATTATAAAGATGATTTAAGAGCCGGAGCTTTTCATTTTGTCGATTCGACGAGTAATAATATCGATGAACTTCCTTTGCCTTACCGAGTTATGTTTTGGCACAAAAATATATCTGCTATGGCTTGGAGATACCCACAACCAAGAGCTTTAACGAAAGTGCGAGTATTTCCGGTTCCTTATAACATAACTCAAGATAGTAAAGAAAAAATATTATGTAATTTAGAGTATTGGTCTGAATGTCATGGTTCCTATCAACCATACACACAATTTTATTTATCAGAAAGTGAAATGTGCCAATTGGATTTACCGCAAAATAATCAACCGGTCGTAGCTAGTATTTGGAGGATTGTTTTGACATCGACAATAACAGATGCACGAAATCGGGTTAATTACACAAGAGTTTTATTATCACCGAGGGCTTTAGCTGGGTGTATTCGAGTTGATTCATATTTCAACAAAGTTTTAGTTCCCCAACTAACTTTATCTTTACATATTTCCACGATATCAATTAACTTATTTAACCGATTAGACAAAACGAAAAATTTAATTATGCCTGAACAATTAAAAAATTACACCCCTGACCAATTATTTCCTGAATTACAAAATTTTATGACGATAACTTTAGATAATACAAGAGTTTATTTAGCAACGTGGAATTTTGAGATATTTTCGATCGATTTAATTTCACATATAAAATGCACAATTCTCGATTATGCCTTTCTTACGATGCAACCTTTAATTTTGCCGTTTACATTTAAATTTGAGGCGTCAATTTCGAAATCAATTAATATTAATTTTATATCAAAACCGATTTCGATTAATTTAGGCGCAACAGCCGCTCATACTTTAGCAGTGAGTGGACAACTTTGGTACGAGTTTCTCACCAATGACGATAACTCAATGAATCTTATTGTTATGACTCAATACGTTGTTTGTAACGATACAAATGTAACGTTACGTTTTGGACAAGCCGGTTCTGAAGATATACTTTTATTACCGAGATATTGCCATTTATACGCGTGGAGATCACAGAAAAGTAAATTAATGCTACGAGTTGCCTTGGAGGAATACGGATGGGTTTGGTCTGAAGCTTTTAGAATCGACAGTGATGGTACTGCGGTGCTTAATATTTCAAAAGAAAATAATATTGTTGTTATAATGAGCGTAAGATCGTTATCGGCCACACAAAAAAAGATTACATTTTCGGGGCAATTATCTATTTGTAACACTTTATTGGAACACTTTGAATTAAAAGTTGTCGAAAACGTGATGAGCCAGAAAGACGCCGTTTTTAAATCCGCCCCTGTTCACATAATAAGCGGTAAAAGCACCCCACCAAGCATTTTAATCGACTCCACCAAAAAATATTTTTTGAGGCTAAGATTTTATGGATTAGATTCAGCTTGGTCTGGAGACATTCCATTAGCTGCAAATCCAAAATGCACCCAACCTTGGTTGGTTAAAGTCCCATTACAAGAACGGGGACAATTTTTAAGCATTTGGTGCCAAATTGAGACGCAACATTTCGAATCGGGTTGTAAGATCTTAGCGATTTTATCCCCGCTCTTTATGGTGCGATCAAATCTAGCTATTAACTCAAAAATTTTTATTGAAACCCCAATGTTACACGTTCACTTAGAATCAACCGTTCGGGGAAAAGGCGAATATCAACAATTATATTGCCCCGGAACGATCGATCATTCACACCAATTAACATTTCAACTCGATGATACCCCAACATCAAACCCATACGTACCATTAAATTACAGCCTTGTAGATCAAAAAGTATTCTTTAAAAAAAAAGATAAAGTGGATATCGACGAAATTTTAGACGTCTTAAACAATTACACTAAATCATCTTGGCCATATTTCGGGGAAGATTTCGAAGGAATCGATTTTTTAATTGAAGACCAACCGCTAACTCACGTCCAAGTAAAATACGAAAACGCCTGTCTTTATTCAAGCGCGCTTTTAATGGAGTTACTCCCATGGTGTTTATTATTGAACACAACAGGATGTCCGATTGCGATTATCGTCAACGAAAAAGAATTATGCAGAGTGAATCATTACGGAATTTGCACCCCACCGAAATTAGAAGAGACTTTCTATTTAGGAGTTGGAATAAACGGAATGTGGAATTTAACCCTACCTTTACAACTGGCAAAATCAAATTGGAGCACAGCTTTTTATATGCCGAAAATAAGCGGGAATATTCCGTTAGAAGGAAACATAAAAACGATGGTTAAATGCGAACCGTACGTTTGTATGATTTCGATTATTTCGAACGTTGAAAATACAATTAGATTATTAAGGGTTAGCTCAACTCACGTTGTTACAAACCATACTTCGTTAAACTTTCGGGGGGTTTGTTTTGCTGTACCTGTCACTGGAAGTGTTTACAATTTTCCGAAAAAAACTGAGCAACATTCGTTTAATGTGCCGTGTAATTTAAACACAAAATCTTCTGGTGTTTCAATTACGCAGTGGTACGTTATTGGAAAAACAATAGACCCTATGATTGAATACGTTTTATACATTTCTTTTTCAACGAATGGTAAATCCGGATGGAGCTGTCCAATTCGTGTTGATAAACCTTTTAACAGAAGAAGTATTAGCGTTAAAATGAACCAAAAAAGTGTAAGTACAAGTTATTTATTGGACTAAAACTAAAAACATTCGGGGTCTCTCCAGCCACTTTTAGTTCAGTTAATACAGGCTGTGAAAGCCTTCAACTTATATTAATTTGTCCACGACTACCTTATAATATACCGGGTGTCCCTCAAAAGTGGCTCACCCCCATATTTTTCTTTATTATTGGTGATATAAGAAAACCATTTGGAATGCATAGTTAGGTCGCTAAAACGGATTATTACGACATGAAATCATTCTTTTTGTACTTCCGGTTATACCGGATGTGAGTACTAATTTTGCTATTTTTTTAAATCTATAATTTTTTTTTCTTCAGTTGGGTTAATAGTATAATTTCACATAACTTTTACTTGAAAAAATTTTCACGATAGCTTATAATTTGTGAAAAAGAAATTATTTTCGTTATTTTATAACGTTTCAGTACCTTCGGAAAATGTATTACAACTTTTGACGCATAGTAGCTAGGTTAATAGTATAAACTACGTTATGTCCCTCTTGATTTGCTATTCTCGAGCAGTGATCACTGCTATGCTTTAGTCAGTGGTTCTTTTTTAATAATGGTGTAAATTAACAGTTGTATTAAATTAGTTTTAAAAGAATAACGCGATCAAACAATTAAGTTTAATTCAATTATTTTTGATGTTTTATTTTTTTCTTTATTTTTTGTTCTTTTACACTAAATGTTCTGTAGCTGAGTAACTTACAATGTCCATTGTACATTATAATTTGGATTGTTTACTTTATTTTGGTTAAAACCTCTCAGATCACCTGACCTCACACCTTTAGATTCTTTTTATGGGGTAAAATCAAAAATGAGCTGTATAATACACCAGTATGGTCTCGTGAGGTATTAGAAAATAAATCGAGTTAGAAATTGTATTACCTAAATATCTCCGCAGGAATAACGTCGAGTCGGTAGATCGACAATTCGCAAGATACAATTATGTCAAAATCGAGGCGGGAGCATTTTGAAAATTTAGAAAATTAGTTTTTTTGAACTTACAATTGAATTAAATTTAATTGTTGGATAGCGTTTTTCTTTTAAAACTAATTTAATACAACTGTTAATTTACACCATTATTAAAAAAGAACCACTAACTAAAGCATAGCAGTGATCACTGCTCGAGGAATAGCAAATCAAGAAAGACATAACGTAGTTTGTACTATTAACCTAGCTACTATGCGTCAAAAGTTGTAATACATTTTCCGATGGTACTAAAACGTTAAAAATAACGAAAATAATTTTTTTTTTCAAAAATTATAAGCGATCGTGAAAATTTTTTCAAGTAAAAGTTATGTGAAATTATACTGTCTACCCAACTGCAGAAAAAAAATTGTAGATTTAAAAAAATAGCGAAATTAGTACTCACATCCGGTGTAACCGGAAGTACAAAAAGCATGATTTCATGTCGTAATAATCCGTTTTAGCGACCTAACTATGCATTCCAAATGGTTTTCTTATATCACCAATAATAAAGAAAAATATGGGGGTGAGCCACTTTTGAGGGACACCCGGTATACCTTACGAATGAGTTTTCTAAAACAAAATGGTAGTCATTTTTCACGGAGTGAATAATAATCATTATTCACGGGTAGCCATCTTGACC
The DNA here is from genome assembly GCF_036711975.1 of Onthophagus taurus. NCBI lineage: Eukaryota > Metazoa > Arthropoda > Insecta > Coleoptera > Scarabaeidae > Onthophagus > Onthophagus taurus. Next base: position 236,609 of record NC_091967.1, read on the forward strand.
AGACTAATAATAATTATTTGAAACGTTAAAAGTTCAAAAAACGTCAATTTAATTCAATTTTTTAGGAGTTTCTAAATGTTTGACATTAAAAAAACCTAAACGAATTCCTTTTTTCGTATGATTTAAGCATAAATTAATTAATTTTCGTAACGAAAACGACGCACATACGTTGATTTTAACGATTTAAGCGGTCAATAGTTGAATTCAAAAAGTAATCATAATTACAAAGGAAATACACAAAGAGTGTGTAGACAGTTCCAGAAACAAAAGGTAACACCCTCTATACTATCCGTGGTAGTGTGTGGTTGCACATGTCATTAGAACCTGATCGCATTGCGTGTACGCGTTACAGTTTTCTACGTTCTTTGCGTGAGCAACTTTTACAAAGTCAATCTTTGAGTTTCTGTGTCTCTCACTAAAGTGAGGGTGATGGATCCCGATAGTTCAGGTAAGAATCAATAGGGATTACAATATTTTAAAAAACCTGCGATGTTTTAAGGTTATTTCAAAGGTTCGAAACCTTGTGTGTTTTTGAAACGAAATTTCCGGTATTTTTTGCTTTTAAAATCTATTTTGTTGTACTATCGCGCCCGATCGAGCTATAATTGATACTTTGTACTAACTGTTAACTGATGACGATTAAATCAGCTGCGGATACGGCGCGTTTCATAAATTTCAGAGACTTATACGTTATGACTTGAAATAGAGGAAAAAACACGGAATTTGATTTTTCTATATTATTCTGTTTTCAAGTGATTTCAACATCATCTAGCACGTCTAGAATAAAAGGACTAACTCGTCAATATTTATATGATCAACTGTAACAATTCAATTTTTCAACTTTAGATGAAAAGTTGAATCATTTGGAAAAGCATCTCTTGTCGTACTCCTGTAACGCTGAAGATAAGATAAGATGTCTGAAGAAAAGATTTGGTTACTTTAAATCTTCAATAAAAGTGAAATGGTCGAAAGCTCATAGAAAAGAAGATGTTTTCAAAAAAACGAATAAGGTCTGGTTGGATGGAACCTTTGAACTTCCAAGTGATCGTCAATGTCGGCCGGGACGTCCTTCTAAACCATTTAGTGAATTGAGTGAGAGAAGTAAGCGCCGAAAAACCGAACAGGTTCGCACGACTGTAGACGATGAGGTTATTATTCATGCTGCACAAACAACCTTAAGAGAAAGAGGCAAAAGAGATGCATCCCAAATTCTGAAAAACATCACAAATTCTCCTACTCGTGCTGGAAAATATAAAAAAGCTTTCCAACCCAAATATTGCCAACAAGAAATTCGTCCACTAACACCGCAGAAGCATTAGCCATGTTTGTAGAGGCTGATTTAACTAAGCGGCAATATGAAGTTATTAGAAGTAGGAACAAAGCTCTTTATCCGTGTTACAATCTAGTAATTAAAGCAAAACAAGATTGCTATCCACCTAAAGAATGTATAAGGGTCACAAGTACCTGCGCCGAAAGTCCACATGAACAACACCGTTACGCGCTTTTCAATTTATCTGGAAGAAGTACTGGCAACCCTCAATGAAGAAGAAGGAAATTCATTGCTAATTATTTGTAAATGGGGTTGTGATGGTTCGCAGCAAGCTAAATATAAACAGAAATTCGATAATGATGCCGATTCAGATGGTCATATATTTCTGAGTTCTTTCGTACCAATACAAATAGTTTGTGGCAAGGATAAAAAGAAAGTCATTTGGCAAAACCCAACACCGTCTTCGCCAAAACATTGCCGACCGATAAGATTCAGATTTCTGAAGGAAAACGCGGATGTTACTAAAGAAGAAATTAGTTTTGTCTAAGAGTCTGCACAGAGTTTAGTTGCTACCGAAGCCATTTTGAACGGAAAGACATTCTTGTTTGGACATATATTGAAAATGACTATGGTTGACGGAAAGGTTTGCAACGCAGCTACTGGCACAAAATCAACGACACGGTGTTATATATGTAACGTAACATCAAAAGATTTCAATAATCTGGATCTAGAAAAAAAAAGTAGTGAGTAAACCTGCTATCGAATTTGGTTTATCTGTTTTACACGCCAGAATACGATTGTTAGAGAGTATTTTACATTTGGCTTATAAATTGCCAGTCAAGAAGTACAGACAGAAAAGAAGTAAGGAGGAAAAAATCGTCGAAGAACAAACGAAATTACACATTCAAGAAAGGTTTAGAAAAGAGACGGGATTATTAATAGATATGCCAAAGGCTAACTATGGAAACACTAGCCGAAGATTCTTCGAAAATGCAAATTTAGCTGCTGACATCACAGGAATTGATTATAATTTATTGTACAGACTTAAAGTAATTTCATCTGGTCATAAAATTGATACCAAGAAATATGATGAATATGCTCTGGATACGGCTAAATTATACGTTCAATTGTATGAATGGCATCCGATGACACCATCCATGCATAAGATATTAATACATGGTGGTACCATCATTAAAAATGCTTTGTTGCCCATAGGGCAATTATCAGAAGAAGCCCAAGAGGCTCGAAACAAACATTTTCGAATGTACCGCGAAAACTTTGTCAGGAAATTTTCAAGAGAAGATTGTAACCGCGATATATATAATAGATTATTATTAAGCTCAGACCCACTTTTGAGCAGCACAACACAAATTAAAAAAAGTTGTAAATCGAAATCATTCTGCCCAGAAACAATAGAAATGTTAATATCAGCTGAGCCTTATATTGAAGCCAGTACTGCACCATATTCTTCGGATAGCGAGCAAGATCTGTGATTAAATATGATTGAAATAATGATTATTGATATTGTTTACTAACATAATATACCTACGAACAAATATTATGGGACAGTGATTTCGGAAATGAATGCTTATTGTGATTATTATGTCTTTTAAAATACCTTTTTTTATGTGTTAAGTTAATATGTTTGAATTTTCTGTATTTGTTTTTAAATAATCATATTAATTAGTAATTATTGTGAAAAATACCGAATTATTATTGTTTATCCCATTTAGAACTGATATAGATCATAAAATAATTTTGACCGCGTAAATCGATCAAATCAACCTATGTGCGACGTTTTATAAAACTGACATTTAATTTTGACAAATTGTTGTGAAGTTGGTTACAGTTGGTAACATTGAATATGTGTCATATTGACGTTTAAAATTTATTTAAAAAATAAATTTATGGAATCAATTTTAATAGTAGTCGTGGACAAAGTATAGTATTCTACTCGCATATAATGAGCTATCATTCACTCAGGTTAATAAACTTAACCTTCGTGAATAATAGCCCTCATTATTTGCTCATATAATAATATACTATTGTCCACGACTACCTTATAATATATACCTTATGAAATGAATGAGGTTTCTAAAACAAAATGGTAGTCATTTTTCACGGAGTGAATAATAGCGGTGAATAATAATCATTATTCACGGGTAGCCCAGACTAATAATAATATTTGAAACGTTAAAAGTTTAAAAAACGACAATTTAATTCAATTTTTTAGGAGTTTCTAAATGTTTGACATTAAAAAAACCTAAACAAATTCCTTTTTTCGTATGATTTAAGCATAAATTAATTAATTTTCGTAAAGAAAACGACGTTTTATAAAACTGACATTTAATTTTGACAAATTGTTGTGAAGTTGGTTACAGTTAGTATCATTGAATTTGTGTCACATTGACGTTTAACCTTTATTCAAAAATTTATTTAAAAAATAAATTTATGGAATCAATTTCAATAGTCGTGGACAAAGTATAGTATTCTACTCGTATATAATAATATAATATTATTTCTTTAGATTCCAATTGTTGTTGTTTCCCAAGAATACAAAGGCCAATCATTTTTATCATTACACTACGATTCTCACCCGCAATTACAAATAAAAAATCGAAGCGGTGTTAAATTATATTGTGCTCAATACGCCGATAATGACGGAAGATTAATCGTTGAAGACTGTGAAGATATGAAGTGGTTATGTAGCGTCGATGATGAAAGTAGTTGTTATTACACAATGCCTGATTTATCCGTTTTATTTCCCGACGTAGCCTTAAACGCAAATCGTTTAGTGTTAGCTGCAGATCCAGAAGGTAATTTCAGCAAAAGATTTTTTTATTACAATATAAATTGTTTTGATTTGAAGGTGATCCTAAAGGTTTTCAATGGTCGCAACCGATCTTAGTGACAAATTTCAACGATCAATTCGTTAGAATACCGTATTATGGTGATGTAAAAGTGTCTGTTAAGTCGACCGCTTATACAACGGTACTCTTCGTCGAATCGGTTACTAAAGTTGAAATACATGCGAGAGATATTAGAGTACGATTATCAAGGCACGAAATCGAAACAACGGCACCTATAAGTTCACGGGCAAATGACGATCCCGCTGAAAGTACATCGCTTCAAAGTACCTATTTTAGTGCCGAAGAAATATTATCGGATAGTAGCGGGAATAAAAATATGGTGCTGTACTCGAAAGTTTTACCAACGTTGGCGGAACAATCAAATCCGCAACAAGGGACTAGTACTACACCTTCATCCTCTGAATTTGATTTGCAAAAAGAATCAACGGCTACGGTAAAAAGAAAAGACACTTGGAATAATTTTAAGGTTCAAGTTTTTATTAAGGCCATTATTTTTACATTGACTTCGGATTTAGAAAGTTGTGGAGCAGAAAAAACTGAAGTTTGTGCTTTAACCTGTGATAATATTGCTTTGGTTTTAAATAGAACAGATGTAAGTATTTTAAATATAGTGTGATGGATTGCACAACATTTAACCTTTTCACTAATACTTATATTTTAATTTTTTTAGAATTTGGAAGTTCATTTCAGCCTGAGTAATATGCAAGTCGACAATCAACTTTATTTTAGAGAAACATACGATTTTCCCGTTATTTTAATAAGTAAGAATGCCCCTCCTAATCAACCTTTAAATTCGTTAAACGTACAAGTTAATCAATTGATATCTAACGCAAAAAAGAATGCTTTAATAAATGTTTACATTAATTTTGAAATATGGACCGACCCCGTTCGATTAACTACGATAACCAGTATGACTGAGGTTCATATAAAAATGAAACCTTTTGCTGTTTACGTAGAAGATACTTATATGATGAAATTAATCGAACAATTTTCGATTTTAAATCCAACTAATTTGGTAATATGGCGAAAAGAAACGAATAATACAAATAAATTCGATACAAGTGCAATGTTGGTATACGTTCCGTTACATCTTATTTGGACATCAAACATTTTATCTTCCGCAATTTCAATTCGATCGTTTGTAATTGAACCGATATCAGTTTTATTATCTGCGCATTGCTCAATGAAAATTTATGTAGCTTTGGATGAGTCGCCTTTAGAATTTGGTAAATTTGATAAAACCAAAATTGTGACGACTTCGTACAAATTAGGAAATGCGATTACAATGCATTATTTATCGGGGGCTATTTTTGGAGCTGGATGGGTTGTGGGTTCGTTAGAGCTTCTTGGTAGTCCTGGAGGCTTAGCTCGGGCTATGGGAGCGGGATTAAAAGATTTTATAAACTTACCATATCAAGGATTAATGCAAGGACCTTGGGGGTTCATTGTTGGGATAACGCACGGATTTGCATCCTTAATGATGCATGTTACCGCCGGTACTTTACAATCGGTGACTAAATTAGCTTCTAGCGTTGCTAGAAATTTGGATCGCATGACGATGGATGAAGAACATTTGAGGAGAACTGAAGAACAGAGAAGGCAGCGCCCTCAAAGTGTTGGACAAGGATTATTTCAAGTAATTTTTTTAAATTAGTTTTCTTACATAAGGCTTTCACGGCCGGTGTGAATTAAACTAAGATTAGAACTAAAACTAGAAACTTTCGGGTTTTGCCGTTTTAATAAAAGGTTTGACGTTTCGGATGCCATGTTGCAACCTTCTTCAGAAACTGGTTCGAAGTGACGAGATCAAAAAATCGGTAACTATACAGGGTGGTTCAGTTTTTAATCGGGAAACTTTACTAGGACGTAGTACTTGCCAAAATAACACAAGTTTTTTATACAGGGTGATTCATAAGTAATGGGCCAAATTGTAAATGTACAGGGTGGGCAAATTTGGGTGTTATTATAGGCTATCTCAGAAACTATAAGAGATACAAAAAAAGTAGGTGCCATGTCCCGGTCTCTTTTTCCGAGACTAATCCAATCCCTTAAAGACCAAATCTCTATCTTCTTTTGTTTTTAAGTTATAGCCAAAAAGTCAAATTTTAGTGATTTCAAAAAATGCTCGTATTTCATTTATTTTTCAAATTAGAGAAATGGGGTTAATGCATTCTTAAGATACTTTTTTGAGTAGAATATACTGCCGTTGAAAATTTGATAACATAGCTGATAATTTTTGAGATATAACATAAAGTTGTATTTTTTTAAATACAACCTATACTTTATTATGATGTTACTGAAAAGAGCATATTTTTAGCTTTCCAATGATGTATCGCACGCATGATGTTTCTGCGGAAAATAAGCGATATTTTTCAATTTTTAAAATATTAAAGATTAAATTTCAAATTTTTAATTATAGTAGGCGAGGAAAACGCTAAATACTACTTAGTTACTATAGCAACGTGAGTTTACTTGTCATTTCATTCATAAATTTTGCGAAACGAGTTTCCCGTTTAAGAAGTTCCGCATTATCTTTAAAGAAAACGATAAAATTAAATATAGAATATATTGGAGTCCGCTTTGAAGATGATACATAAGTCTTCATATCCCCATTCAAACGGCGTTTCAATGGAAAGTCCGCTCCCAGTTTATGATTCCTAATTTTTCTCTATCTCACCCAATTTCAAAAGAAAAGATTGCTGATATCAAAAAACTTCTACATCTTATGTTTGGGGAAAACTGGGAAAATACTACCGAAGATTTCATTCATTGATACCGAACTGTTCTAATCTTACAACCAGTAAGTTGAGTAGAAGAAAATGACCGTTTATGACTCTTTAGTTCCTGAAGTTGTCCATATTTAATTATTCATTAATTAATACATTTCTTGTATTTTTAATAAACGAACTTAAATGCTAATCATTTTTTATTGGTGAACAAAGTCAGGGATAAGATGCTGAGAAATTTAAATTAACTATTCAAAGTTTTTATTCGTTGGTACAAAACCAACTTATCCTGAATAATGGTACAAAACCAACTTTATTCTGTCATATTCGTGCAAAACCATATATTATAGCCACTAGGTAGTATTTACTGTCCGGACCCGCCTACTATAATCAAAATTTTGAACATTAGCGCTTACTATTTTCGAATTGAAAATTAACGCTTATTTTCCGCAGAAACATTATGCGTGCGATACATCATTGGAAAGCTAAAAATATGCTCTTTTCTTTAACATCATAATCGAGTATAGTTTGTATTTAAAAAAACACAACTTTGTGTTATATCTCAAAAATCATCAAGTATATTTAAAACTTTTCAACGGCAGTATATTCCACTTAAAAAAGTGTCTTAAGAACGTATCAACCCCATTCCTATAATTTGAAAAATAAACGAAATATGAGCATTTTTTGAAATCACGAAAATTTGACTTTTTGGCTATAACTTAAAAACAAAAGAAGATAGAGGTTTGATGTTTGCGGGATTGAATTAGTCTCGAAAAAAGAGACCGGGACATGGCACCTACTTTTTTCGTATCTCTTATAGTTTCTGAGATAGCCTATAATAACACCCAAATTTGCCCACCCTGTACGTTCAGGAGGCCAAAATAATAATATTTTCATTAACAATAATGGGTCTTAGTCTGCTCCTTACTGAGATACAGGATGTTAAAGCGAAAAAAATAAAATAGATTTTTGTTAATAGATCAGCTACTTTTCTACATAATGACTCATAGTTGACTTATAGTTTTTGTAAGGGTAAACAATAATGTGTGAGAGGATTTGAGTTAACTCGTAGATGTCGCCATATGAATTATGAAACGTCAATGAGCTTTTACGTTTAATGAATAGTTTAAAACATTTTATTGTTAAGTAAACTGATTCATTCTTGTCCTAACATAAATCAAAATGCCGAGACATAATCACTTTTCAAACGAAGAAATGAGAGACATGTTATGCGTTTACGCACAAGAACGTTTTTCTGGGCAAGCAGCATCCAGAAAATATCGTGAAATGTACCCTTACAGAAGGCAGCCAAACCGGAAGATATTTCAAAATATTTATAATCGATTGGGTGAAACAGGTTCATTTCGTCCAAAATATCATACAGGACGTCCTAAGATTATCACTCCGCAGCAAGAAGATGAAATTTTGGTAAGAATTGCGCAAAATTCTGAAATAAGCACTCGTCGATTGTCTGCAGCAACTGGAATAAGCCAACCATCCGTGACTAGAACGGTGACTACACAAGGAAAATTTATATCCCTATCATTTTATACCTGTGCAAAATTTACTTCCAACAGATTATCGAATCAGAGTTCAATTTTGTCAGTGGCTAAAAGGAAAATTGAATAATAATCCAACATTCCTAAATAACATTCTTTTCACGGATGAAGCAACCTTTACCAGACGCGGAGTTTTTAATTGGCGAAATAGTCATGCCTGGGAAACCGAAAACCCTCGTTTAAAAAAAGATAGACATTTCCAGCACGAGTTTAAAATAAATGTGTGGTGCAGTTGAATTACCTCCTAATTTAAATGGAGAGTCATATTTAATTTTTTTAAATAATGACTTAGTCGACCTCTTGGGAGATCTTCCATTACAACTAATGTGACGACTTATGAACACAAAAAAAAAGGAACGATATAGTCGATTAGCAGTTTACTAACTAACGCAGGTCCTCGGCCGGCCCAGTGAAGACGGGTAGGGTTATTTATAAGGCGCCACACAGTTAACCCTGCGTTGTCCACGAACTGTGACGTGAGGTGGTAAAATGATGCTATCGACACAAGTGGACACAAACACAAAAAAATAACAAAACACAAAAAAAAGTTCGAGATATTTTAAGTTGCAAAAAAAAAAAATATTTATTCGGTAAAAAAAAAATAATAATGTAAATAAAAAAAAAATATTATTATGATATACGTAAGTAAAGAAATGTTGTTGTCCAACGAACGTGAAGCAACAAAAAAAAGAAACGAATTGTTGGCGTACCAAAAAAAAAATTGTAATAAATGACCAAAACAACTACGCAAAAAGAAAATAATAAATTGAATTGAATTACGCGTACGACCCGTACCCCTGATATCAGTGTGGCGTCGAGAAAGAAAATAAAAAAAAACTAATTCGTGAAACAAAAAAAAGTACGCCAAAATTTTACAATAAAAATTATTTTGTTTGATTAAACAGACAACAATACTGAATATTCTCAATCTATGATAATTTTATAATATAATAAAATATATTTAATTAATTTAAATGATTTAGATTTTAATGAATTTAATTTAAATTGTACTAATTAATTGAACAAAAGCTCACCGGGAAGCGGTATATAACAAAAAAAAAAAACGTTTAGGTCTGACCTTGTCTTGACCACATGTAGACGATCCAAGCAAATTCTTCCAGCTCCAGCGACAATCTCCTCCGATTCAGGGAAAGGAAAACTTAATAGGTGGTGGCAATGCAACCCCGACCAAAATCCTCAAGGAAGAACCCCTCCGAAAAGGTAGAACTTCGAAAATGGATTGAAAATCTCACACAATAACCAAACTTCTGTCTCGAAAATGTTACAGAAAGGTTGCCAAAATTTATGCTCTTCAATTAAAACCTTAAATGAACACGAGGAAATTAGAAAAGAGAAAAAAAAAAAAAAAGTAGAAAGGATGGAAAAATAAGATAAAAAAAAAAATGATGATAATAGTTTAATTAATTCGGTGGTAAAAGGATGTATGTTTGAATAAATGAAGGTATGAATGTGTAAGGGAAAATATAAAATGTATTCAATAAAAATATCTTACCTCAGATCTTCGAGGTTTAGTCAGAAAAACTTAGAAAAGTTTCAAAATACGGTTTAATCCGGAGTAATCCGATAATTGGACGTGCAAAAACGTTACCAATAAGTTGCACAACACGTAGATGAATCCCAAAAATTTGGATTAGGAACCAATCACCACGCGAAAAATTCAAAATGGCTTTACCAAAAATCCTAACTCTACGTGCGTACACGTACTGATCTGACTTGAAAAGAGGAAGAGAAAATCTTACACAGACGATAAATATCCTCAAAAATTCACAAAAAAATTGATACTTGCGCACAAGCAAGAATAACGAAAGAATTAACACCATCTTTTAGGGGAAACGAAGAAGTAAAATAAGTTTAGAGGAAAATAAATTGAAAAGGAAAAAGGAAAATTATGAAAGGAGATCTTCGGAGAATTGTCGCTGAAAAAGAAAAATTAATTAAACAAAAATTCAACAAAATAAACAAAAAGTAAACAAAATAAATCATCGCGAAATTTATGCAACTCAAAATACTCGATAACAAAATAAAATATCTAACCCAAAATAAAATTAAAACGAAGAATTAGGAAAGTAAAGGTTAAACACTCAAATGAAACATTAAGGAAAAATACAACCGTAACACTAAGAAGAAATATGTGGTTCATGCAAGACGGTGCTCCTCCACATTTTTCACGTGCTGTGCGCGAACATCTGAATGAAACATTCCCTCACCGTTGGATTGGACGTGGTAGTGAATTTCAGTGGCCACCATGTGTGGGGTTATTATTATTATTATTATTGCTGCCGGGCTGAGGAGGGCGGCCCCTCTCGTTACCGCGACCTATAAGATCTATTGTAACTTTAGCCCTCCAATGGTTTAGGGCAAATGTAGGTCCTTAATGAACCTTAGTATTGTCCTAAGGTCTTGAACCTTTATGTCGGTAGGTAACAGGGTAGTTTTACCGAAGACGTTGTGCCTTAGACGTCCTCTGGCGACGCAATTGCACAGTATATGTTCAGCAGTTTCTGACTCGTCGTTGCATAGTCGACAAGTTTGATCCTCAGCTTGTCCAATGTGGAAGAGGTGGTATTTTAGGGGCACATGGCCGGTTAGGTAGCCTGAGAGCGTTCTTAGATCCCCTTTGCTGAGGCATAAAACCTCTTTGGTTTTGTTTTGCGACGGAGTTATCATACTCTTCGCTTGTCTGTGACCTGGAAGTTCTTTCCAGCGTAAGGCTATCTTTGAAGCCTCCCAGTTATTGATTATTTGTTTTAGGTGGCTTTTTTGTAGTCCACATCCAGGTTGGGGTCCAATGAAGGGTGTGTTTGCTGCCTCTTTGGCCAGCTTGTCGGCCTTCTCATTGCCCTCAATGTTGCTGTGACCTGGAACCCACCATAAGGTAACATCATTGCCCCTAGCAAGTTCTTTCAGGTTGTTGGTGCACTCTCTGATCAGTGCGGAGCCACACGTGTAGGCCTGAATTGCCTTTAAGGCGGCCCGACTGTCTGTGAAAATGTTTATGGATGCACCTTTTTGTCCCTTCTGTAGGTTCAAAGCGGTGCAGAAGTTTATAGCAAGAACTTCTGCTTGGAAAATTGTTAAGTCCGAGCTGAGGGGCAATTTGATGTGGCTGTTTGGTCCACTGATGCCCATGCCTACTCCAGATCTTACTGTCTTTGAAGCATCGGTGTACCAGGCTAGGGCTCCTCTTTTTAGTTGAGGCATGTGTGGGGTTACATGAAATCAATGGTCTATGCTGAACCTACTATAAATACACGAGACGAGTTATGGAATAGAATTCAAGATGCAGCCAATTCAATACGAAATAATCCTGCAACATTTTTTAAAGTCAGACAATCCTTAACCAAACGGTTAAATGCGTGTATAAATGCTGGTGGTGGTCATGTTGAAAACCTTTTGCAGTAGCTCATAATTAAGCTTAAATTTAATTTAACTTCGCACAACATTAACATGTAGGTTTTGATAACAGTTGTCGTAAGTGGTCTTAGTTCAAGTCTGTTCTAATGTTGTATTTCGTTTTATTAACTGGCGTACAATAAATTGTTTTATTACGTAATTTTTTTATGGTTTCAGTTTAATATTGTTATCAATTATCAATTACGGTTAGGTAAATGTCAACATTCCATGCCATGCTTGTGTCTTAACAGATTAATGCTACGTCGACCACCGTGAAATGTAGTGTAGTGAATTAGTAAAATTCAAATATCTCGAAAATCGTTAATATTTTCAAGATCAAAGAAGTATAGCTTTTTTCTACAGAAATGATGGGGCTATCCAAATTAAACAAGTATGTTGTAAAATAATGAGCGATAAAAAATTTGTAGCTGATTTCATCTAATTCATATGGCGCATGTGGCGACATCTACGAGTTAACTCAAATCCTCTCACACATTATTGTTTACCCTTACAAAAACTATAAGTCAACTATGAGTCATTATGTAGAAAAGTAGCTGATCTATTAACAAAAATCTATTTTATTTTTTTCGCTTTAACATCCTGTATCTCAGTAAGGAGCAGACTAAGACCCATTATTGTTAATGAAAATATTATTATTTTGGCCTCCTGAACGTACATTTACAATTTGGCCTATTACTTATGAATCAGTTTTCGAGCTATGAGCGATCAAAGTTGAGCTAAAAATTTACATTTTATTATTTATTTCGGCTATAAGTAAACCGAAGAATTTGAAATTTGGTATGTATTTACTACTGGTTAACATCTTGTTTTTTTAGCATACCTTAAGCTTCCCTAGCGCCCTCTAATGGGATGAAATTCACCACCCCCTTGGTTCTTATTAGAAGAAGTTTTTAACGCCATGGAGTATTAACATAAAAAAATATTGGTTATAAAGCTCATTCTTTAATGGTACTTTTTTGTCTCTTTAGTTTTTTCCTCAAATTGATAGTTTTTGTGTAAAATGAATGTCGTGCCATGTACCGCCATGCTTAGCTAAAATTACTCTAAAAGTTGGCTTTGATTTTCAAAAAACAATTTATGTTTGTATTGAGACGAGCTGTTAGTTACGTTAAATCCTCTTAATTGTTGACAATTATTGAAAATATTTCTTGATTGTTATTAAGTAAAAGTATCATTATTTTTTTATTGTTGATCATTGTTTTAAAAACTAGGAAAAATTGATCATGCCACGATTATTTTCGACAGAAGAATACGCAGACACTCATTTTATTTATGGTTTTTGTGATGGAAATGCGGAAGCGGCATCTAGAGAATACGCTAGAAGGTTTCCTAATAGAAGATGTCCTGATCCTCAGGTATTTATCAATACACATCAACGTTTTCGACAATATGGTTTAAATACCCAGCAAGTACGAAATAATCAAAATAACAGAAACCAAAGAGCAATTTTAAACCTTTTTGATAATGACAGCACATTAAGCAGTCGCATAGCTGCTAGACTACTTCAAGCTCAAAATTTACGAGTCTCAAGAAGTACAATTTTACGAACTCTGATCGTTTTCAACCTGTACAAAATTTAAGACCTGAAGATGGTCCTAAAAGAGTAACTTTCTGTAGGTGGTTTGTACAGTCTGTTGAACGTGACCAAAATTTTTGTAAGAAGATTTTGTGGACAGATTACCATAACTTACATAGTTGGGAGCATGAAAATCCCCATGCAATACGTCCAAAAACCTACCAAACAGAGTTTAGTTTTAATGTGAGGATGGGTGTCATTAATAATAACCTCTGTGGGCCTTATTTTTTAAATTTTTTGCAAAACGATTTGGCGGAATGTTTGTCGGACGTTCCTCTAGGTGATCTGGAGCAACATTGGCTTCAGATGGATGGCGCACCATCGCATTACAGCGCTAACGTACGTGCATGGTCATAGACGGATAGGACGACTAGGTCCTGTCAATTATCAAGAGGCAAACCGAGGTCCCGTTGCCTGGCCACCAAGGTCTCCTGATCTTAACGTTTTAGATTTTTTTGTGTGGGGCTATATGAAAAATCTAGTTTACGCCGCTCCAATAAACACTCGGGAAGAACTGTTGGAAAAAATAAAAGACGCTGCTAACACTTTAAGGAACAATCCGTTTCAAATATTAGCAGCAGTTAATTCTGTTGTTACAAGATGCCAAAAATGCATTGATAACAATGGCATGCATTTTGAACTATCAATTTTAAGAGAAAAACTAAAGAGACAAAAAAGAACCACTAAAGAATGAGCTGTACAACCCATATTTTTCTATGTTAATATTGCATTGCGTTAAAAAGTTCTTCTAAAAAGAACCAAGGGGGTGGTGAATTTCATCCCCTTAGAAGGCGCTAGGGAAGCTTAAGGTATGCTAGAAAACAAGATGTTAACCAGTAGTAAATACATACCAAATTTCAAATTCTTCGGTTTACTTATAGCCGAAATAAATAATAAAATGTAAATTTTTGGCTCAACTTTGATCGCTCATAGCTCGAAAACAAAAAAGTTGCGACCCTATATTTATATAAAAAACTTGTGTTATTTTGGCAAGTACTACGTCCTAGTAAAGTTTCCCGATTAAAAACTGAACCACCCTGTATATAAGTCGGAAAAACTAATTACTAATCAGTTAACGCTAATTACAAACTAATTAATAACTAATTGCGTCGCGTCCGGTGTGAGGCGGGAAGAGGTCTTCGTGTTCACCACCATCTTCCATGTTCTGCTAAGCTCCCAGCCATCCTCTCTGTTGACGTTATTTTTATGTCGGTGAATCTCTATGGCTTCTCTTGTCAGTCTTTGGTAGTATCTGTTGTCCCTAGCCAGCACCTTTGTTTGTTCGAAGTCTATTCGGTGCCCCTCTGCATGGCAATGTTCCGCAACCGCCGACTGCTGGATCTTCTTCAGCCTTACATCCCTCTCATGCTCCTTGATGCGGCACTCGACGTTGCGTCCACTTTGGCCAACATAAACCTTCCCACAACTACACGATAGTCGATAGACTCCCGCTCCTTTTAATGGAGTTAGTTTGTCCTTGGCTATCGGGAGTGTGTTCCGAATTTTGTTTCGCACTACGATGTCGTTCTTCTTGAGGTGCCTAGGAATTCGTTCCGTTACACCTGAAACATAGGGAAGACAGATAAATCCAAGTGGTTTTGTACTTACCGTGTCCTCTTTCTGCTTTCGCTGCTTGATGGCCTGGTTGATGTCCCTCGAAGTGTATCCATTCTTCTGCAGCACGCCTCCTAGAAAGTGTTGCTCCTTCTTCAAGTTCTCTCCTTCACATAGTCTCGCTGAAATAATGTACGGATCACGGACCTCTTCTGTTGGGGATGATGATGTGAACATGCCTGTAAATACCTGTTGGTATGGGTCTTCTTTCGGTATACACCAAGTTCTATATCTCCATTTGTCGTCCTGGTGACCAACACATCTAGGAAAGGTAGTTTTTTGGCAGTTTCTGTTTCCATGGTGAACTTAATCATAGGATGTTGAGAGTTCAAGTGATCCAAGAACTCTTGGAGCCGTTTTTGACCATGTTGCCATATCACAAACGTGTCATCCACATATCGGAGCCATAGTTTTGGTTTCCACTGGCTCTTCTTCAAAGCGTCCTCTTCGAATAATTCCATGTAGAAATTAGCTATAACTGGCGATAGTGGAGATCCCATGGCTGCCCCTTCGAACTACTCGTAAAATTTTCCTTTCCAGCTGAAATACGTCGATGATAAGCAATACTCCACCAGATCTGGCACGTATCCTGGTAAACCCTCCGGAATGAGTTTTCGGCGAAGACCCTCTACAGCATCCTTAACTGGTACCCTAGTAAAAAGGGATTCCACATAGAAGCTTACCAACATATCCCCAGCATCCAGCTTTACACCTTTTACCGATTCCACAAAATGTGTAGAATCCCTGACATACGATTCCATGTTACCTGTGAAGGGGGACAAAATCTTTGCAAGATGTTTAGCCAGCTGGTATGTTGGGGAGTTGATGGCGCTGACGATAGGGCGGAGGGGGACGTCTGGTTTGTGAATCTTCGGTAGTCCGTAGATTCTTGGTGGTACCGGCGCCTGCACAAACAAACATTTCTGCTGGAATTCCTGTAGATTTTATCAGTTCCTTCATTTTTCTAACGATTTTGTCTGTGGGGTCCCTCTTGATCTTCCTGTAGGTGGCTGGGTCCAGTAAGTTCATCATTTTGTCGTCGTATTCTTTCCTGTCCATAACAACGGTGGCATTCCCCTTGTCTGCTGGTAACATGACGACACACTCCCGATAGCCAAGGACAAACTAACTCCATTAAAAGGAGCGGGAGTCTATCGACTATCGTGTAGTTGTGGGAAGGTTTATGTTGGCCAAACTGGACGCAACGTCGAGTGCCGCATCAAGGAGCATGAGAGGGATGTAAGGCTGAAGAAGATCCAGCAGTCGGCGGTTGCGGAACATTGCCATGCAGAGGGGCACCGAATAGACTTCGAACAAACAAAGGTGCTGGCTAGGGACAACAGATACTACCAAAGACTGACAAGAGAAGCCATAGAGATTCACCGATATAAAAATAACGTCAACAGAGAGGATGGCTGGGAGCTTAGCAGAACATGGAAGATGGTGGTGAACACGAAGACCTCTTCCCGCCTCACACTGGACGCGACGCAATTAGTTATTTATTAGTTTATAATTAGTGTTAACTGATTAGTAATTAGTTTTTCCGACTTATATATAGTTACCGATTTTTTGATCTCGTCACTTCGAACCAGTTTCTGAAGAAGGTTGCAACATGGCATCCGAAACGTCAAACCTTTTATTAAAAGACGTACGGCAAAACCCGAAAGTTTCTAGTTTTAGTTCTAATCTTAGTTTAATAGTTTTCTTCAAATTTATTTGAAATTTTTTTTAGGGCCTTACCGGTCTTGGTATAAATCTTCTTGGTGCTATTGGAGGTATAGCGCATCATCCTATTCAATCTATGAGACAAGTGGGTCCATCACCAAGAAGTCTTGTATCTGGAGTTGGTCGTGGATTAGTAGGAATTATTACGAAACCTTTAAGTGGAGCAGCTGATTTGGTTGCACTTACCGGGCAAGGTTTATTATACGGAGCTGGTTGGAAGAAACTCCCAAACGCAAGATCAAAAGCTTCCTCAAGTCACGTTTTTTCCAGTTCCAACTCCTGTTTAAAATACTGCTGGAAATTTATGCCGCCAATCACGAAACCAAACGTTCTTTTCGTTACAGAAGCGACTTCAATAACTATTTACGGCCAATACGAAGCGGTCGCGTTGATTTTAACTACGGAAGTTTTAATAATTGTAAATACAGACGACGATTTAACCCAAAAAGTGATTAAGCTGGAGGAGTTGTGCGGAATTGAAAATAACGCGGATCCAACTTTGTTGATGTTAAAATTGGTTCCAATCAGACCCGTATCGTCAACAAGAACGAAATTAGACGATTGTCCCGGCGAATTGGACCCAATTTCTAAGGCGAGAATTCAAGATTACGTAAGAAACACCGTTGGGTTTATTACGTTTTCCGATGCGAGCTCGCAACATTCCGATATTAGTATTTCTCCGGATATAAGTGTCGATGAGACGGTTGAAGAAACTACCAGAGAACAAACCGGATTAAATTTTTATGTTAATCCTCAAAATAAGAACTATTTCCTTTGTTTATTATCTCTGGCTAAACAACAACACGAACCGTACAATTTTCCTGTACTTTAATTTGTTATATGTATAGATATAAATATATTTGTATTTAAACTTTATTTTATTAAGAAATTAAATACAGGTTGAGTTTGCCACTGAAAAGATAATTAATTAATTTTTTTGAATTCATAAAATTTAAATTATACAATATAAGTTATTGTATAATGAAGCAACTCAGTTGCTAAATTATTTTTTTGTAATTCGCTACGGTAATGGAAGCTATAACAGTACTCAAACGGGTGCTGTAATGAGACTCCTTACAGCATCCGATGCTGTAATGAGATTTTAGTAACATTTTATGGAACCAGTTCAAGTTGGTGACATTGGGTCATTAATTTTTCTAGTTGTCAATGTGACAATTTTTGTCTATGGATGTTTAAACACGTTCTTAGCATCGAATACAAGGTCCACAATGATGAGGACATTGACTCTGAGCAATTTCTCTTATTTTGGGAGGTATACATCAAACATTTTTTTCAGGTGAATATATTTTGTGTTTTGACAGGTTCTAATTGTCAATTCAAAGTTTCTATTTTCAAGTGTTCCGGTGTTACCAACTGCTACACACCTATTTCCCTACATTGCCAAAATTTACTTTATTTTTGTTAAAAAAAAGTATTAAACGCGAATTACAAAAAATAAGGAACAAATGCGTTGATGGTTTCTGACAATTGTCAACGTTTTACTCATATACGGGGTGTAAAAAGAAATTTATGTTTTCTCTTCTAATTTTGCAACACCCTGTGGAATTTATCAGAAAGAACCGCTACATTCCATTTACATTACGTTAGAATGGCAACCCTTCTCTACATTTTCGTTCAAGAATCATCTCGATATCTCTTTTATCAAGAAAGATACACAAGTTTAAATGTAACGAAGTTTTATTAACATTTTAAACAAGTAGGTGAAAACTAAAAAACACTACATAATCCTTAATCAATTCTCTCAAAATCACCTAATAACGTGTATTTCCGCCTCTCTATCACTTCTTAACAGCGACGAGGCATACTTAAAATCAAGCGTCGAATTTGATCTTGATCAATTGCATCCCAAACCTCTCTTACCATCATCTCAACGTCGTCCAAAACGATAGGTGGTGGATGTCGGCCCCATAAATTCTCTATTGGATTGAGATTAAGGCTACAGGGTAGCCAGTCCATGGTTTGTATAGCAACTTCATCCAAATAGTCACGGACCGTATAGGCAACATGAGGTCTTGCATTATCATGCATTAATAAAAAACGTGTTCCGATAAAATGTCTGTAATATACCTTTCACCTGTTAATGAACCTCTTCGCAAAGAAACAAGGTCTGCCACCCCAAACCATTACAGATCCTCCATTAAATAAAGTTGTCGGTCGTATGTTGTACTGTGCATAGCGTTCATTGGGCCGTCGAATTACTCTTAAACGTCTATCTGAGTTGTATAAACAAAACCTTGATTCATCTGTGAACAGTACTTGTTCCCAGTCATCAGCATTCCAGTCAAGATGTTTTCTGGCAAATTGCAATCTCCTTCTACGATGATTTGCGTTTAAATTTGGTGCTCTGGCAGGAATCCTTGCATGCAAATCATCTTCGGCAAGACGCCTTTGTACAGTGTTAGTACTAATTCGAATATTATGAACATCTGCTACTTGTATCTGTAAGTTTCTCATTGTAACAAAACGTTCCCTTAAAGCACGAAGTCTAGTAAAACGATCTTGGCGTAGTGTTGTGACTCTCCTTCTTCCTTGTCCAGGTCTGTCTCTTGAAATCGTTGAAAGGCACGTAATATTGTTGTATGAGAAACTTCTAATCTCAAGCCTATTTCAC
This sequence comes from Onthophagus taurus, assembly GCF_036711975.1. NCBI lineage: Eukaryota > Metazoa > Arthropoda > Insecta > Coleoptera > Scarabaeidae > Onthophagus > Onthophagus taurus. Next base: position 256,016 of record NC_091967.1, read on the forward strand.
GATAATTTATTCCTTCATTGGCTAAAATAACTGCCTCAACACACTCATCGCGGTTTAAATGTCTTGAAATACGGTCCATGTCAAATAAACACTTAATAACCCAAAGCAGCAACTTGCTAAATGCGTAAATAAAATTGACAAGCATTTCTGTCAAACTGTTTGACGTTTCATAGCCTGCTTGTTTCATTAGTAAGGAATATATTCAACAAAATTAAGTCAAACTTAAAAAATGTGTATCTTCCTTGATAAAAGAGATATCGAGATGATTCTTGAACGAAAATGTAGAAAAGGGTTGCGATTCTAACGTAATGTAAATGGAATGTAGCGGTTCTTTCTGATAAATTCCACAGGGTGTTGCAAAATTAGACGAAAAAACATAAATTTCTTTTTACACCCCGTATATGGGTAAAACGTTGACAATTGTCAGAAACCATCAACACATTTCTTCTTTAAAAAGCAACCTATACCGTGAAGAAAGAATCATCAAAATCCATCCGTTGATTCAAAAAAAAAATACCTTTAAACTTAATGCATAATTTGTGTGGCTGCCCGCAGGGAGGGGTGTTATCTCCCCTGCTTTGGTCCCTCCTAGTTAACGATCTGATTGCGATAGTAGGAACCTGTTTGCCGGGGATATCTAAAGTCCTCCAGGTGACCCTAGATACCATTTGCGCTTGGTGTAAGGGAGAGAACCTCTCAATAAACCCGCAAAAGACAATTGTTGTGCCCTTCACCAGGAAGCGAAAGTTGGATGGACTAATCCGCCCAACTATCCAAGGTGAAGAAATTCCTTTCTCAAAGGAAGTCAAATATCTAGGAGTAATCCTAGACAAAACCCTGCCATGGAATGGACATTTGCAAGGAGTTTTGCACAAAGCTAGACTATCCTTGTGGACTTGTCGCAGTCTTTGTGGAAAAAATTGGGGTCTTACCCCTGAAAGACTGTACTGGCTCTATGTGACTGTGGTTAGACCTATGATCACATACGGAGCAGCAGCCTGGTATAGGAAAGTCCGACAGACTTCAGTTATCAGTAAACTGTCACGAATTCAACGAGTAGCTGGATTGGCAATCTCTGGTGCGATAGGCACAACGCCAACTCTAGCAATGGAGGTTCTGCTTGGCCTATCTCCTCTGCATTTGCATATAGAGAAAGTGGCTAGAACAACCATTTACAGATTTAAGCAATATGCTCAAAACTGTTCCGACATGTCCTACCAATGGGCTGCGGAAGACATTATAAGCACTGATACTGTGCTATCAATGCCGTCAGATTTGGCGGTATCACTATCAGTGATTAATGCTCGATACCAGATTGTACTGCCTGAGCGGCAGTCCTGGATCGAAAATGAAAATTCTCTGTTTCGGGCAGACATTTTCTTATACACAGATGGATCAAAAACGCCTAAAGGGGTAGGAGCAGGAGTATACTGCCAGACACCTCGAATTAAGCAAGCCTACAGCCTGGGTACGTACTGTACAGGGTGTCCCAATTTCGATGTCCGCATAGGCTATCTCCGAAACTAAAAGAGATAGAAAAAAAGTAGCTTACATGTCATGATCTCGTTTTTCGAGAAAATGTTAATGCCGAAAACTCCGAACAGCTATCGTCTTTTGTTTTCGCCCTATCGGCAAAAACTGAAAATTTTGCAAAAACGACAATCGCGAATATTTCACTTATTATCAAAGATGGTGTATTATAAATAAAACATTATATGGGCAACTTTTTACGAAGAATTCAGTGGCGTAGGTAGAATTTTTTTCCCATCTTTTATTTTCGAGATTTTAGACGTAACTTTATTTTTTTAAATGGAAACCATAGTTGGCTATGACTTAAAATAATTTGTTATTTTCTTCTGATAACAAATATATATAGTTTGTGGGGTATATTTCTTATAGTTATTGAATAATTAACAAAAATTCATTTTGTTCCATCTAAATCTAATGTATGTATTTAAAAGTTAATGTTGCTATGGTGATAACCATACATACTATGATGGAATATAATGTATCAATTTTGTTTGTTCTTTCTAAAACTATTGTATGTATTTAAAACTTAATGTTGTTATGGTGATAACCATACCATGAGGGAAAGCATTGTTTCCAATTATTGCCAATGTTTCTAACAAGGACACTAGAATCTAACAGGACTGCTACATCCATTGTATTTTTGTAGTCGACTACGGGTTGGTTGCCCGCACTCTACGTCACACTATTTGCCCCGCCTGATAACTGTCTATGTTTTTAGAGGTTATATGATAGATATTAATACGTCTAAAAACATAAAACTTCAAAACTAATATGAATACGTCTAGGATATAACCTCTAAAAACACACAGCAAACGCATAGACCATAACAACAGCTAGGCGTGGAAAATAGTGTGACGTAGTTTGCGGGTAGGCTGTCACAACAATGGATGTAGCAGTCCTGTTAGATTCTACTGTCCTTGAGTTTGTAGTAGTATTTAAAAATTCACTAACAACTCTGGCATTATGTGCTGGTGCTCCGTCATATTGAAAATATATCATTTGAGACATATTTAGTGGCAAATTGTCGACCAAAAGCTCAATGTGCTGCCTTAATATATTGAGGTATTTCCCTGAGTTTAAGTTTTTATGGTAGATACTATATGCCAAAATTCTATTATCTAAAAGGACACACCATACATTGAACCCCAATCTTCTTTGAACACTCAGAGACTTCATCGGTCCAGATTACATTTTGAACAAACAGCAGATTATTTAATTTTTTTAAATATCATCTACAAAATTCTAATCTTCGATTGACATCTCCGGCACATAAATAATGAGTTAGCCCCGCTTTGTATGGTTTATAGTTATTTTTCTTTCATATTCGGGAGCAGCGTCTTTTGGGTCAGACGTCTTGTTGCAATTTTTCTTGCAGGTCATTTTGGTATGTTTTTGTATGTGGTTTGGGGAAGGACCAAATATCTATTAAATTTTCTGCTGACCGGCTGAAGGTTCGTACGTGCGGTTGTCTTCTTTCTGGATATCTTGTGAAATAAAATTCCGCGGCTAACGTCGCATTCTTATCTGATAACATATAGCATTCCATCATGTTACATTTTTCATAATTTTCGAAATTCATTGTAAAGTTTTATTCAGTTTTGTTATACTTTGACACTTAACACGCTGGTGCATAATGCCAGCACATAATGCCAGAGTTGATATCGAATTTTTAAATACAAACTTTGGCAATTATTTGATACATTATGTTCCATCATAGTATGTATGGTTATCACCATAGCAACATTAACTTTTAAATACATACATTAGTTTTAGATGGAACAAAATGAATTTTTGTTAATTATTCAATAACCATAAAAAATATACCCCACAAACTATATATATTTGTTATCAGAAGAAAATAACAAATTATTTTAGGTCATAGCCAACTATGGTTTCCATTTAAAAAAATAAAGTTACGCCTAAAATCTCGAAAATAAAAGATGGGAAAAAAATTCTACCTACGCCACTGAATTCTTCGTAAAAAGTTGCCCATATAATGTTTTATTTATAATACTCCATCTTTGATAATAAGTGAGATATTCGTTTTTGCAAAATTTTCAGTTTTTGCCGATAGGGCGAAAACAAAAGACGATAGCTGTTCGGAGTTTTCGGCATTAGCATTTTCTCGAAAAACGAGATCATGACATGTAAGCTACTTTTTTTCTATCTCTTTTAGTTTCGGAGATAGCCTATGTGGACATCGAAATTGGGACACCCTGTACTGTATTCCAGGCGGAAGTATTTGCTATTGACATGGGTGCTAAAATCCTGCTTGAAAGAGGGGTGAAGAACATGACAGTACGAATTTTCTCAGGCAGTCAAGCCGCTCTCCAGGCGCTGCAAGCCGTGAAAACGGTGTCGGCTCTGGTTAATGATTGTAAGAGAACATTAAACACACTGAGTTGTGATAACAGAGTCTCTCTGATCTGGGTCCCGGGTCACTCTGGGGTTGCTGGCAATGAAGCGGCAGATAAGCTAGCACGAGATGGCAGCGCTGAAGCGTTTGTGGGACCGGAACCAGCAGTTGGTGTATCATTTGCGATGGCCAAATATAGGATTGGACTGTGGGCTGAAGAGAGACTTCGCGTGCTGTGGACCAGTTCTCCTGGAATGAGACATGCTAAGGTGTTTATTAACATCGCCACTGTCAAACCCGGGAATATTTTAGGACTTGCCCGTAGTAGCATAAAAGTTCTAATGGGCACTGCCGATTAAAAGCACACCTCAACTTGTTGGGTTTAGCCGACTATGTGCGGAGGAAGCAGAGACGGTTGAGCATGTTTTATGCCACTGCGCAGTTTATCTCCTCAAAAGATTTGAATGACCTTTCGCCGAGCAAGGTATTAATGTTCGTTAAGAGCGGTGAAATTTGATAACGATATCTATCGGGGTACAATAGATCCTTAGGGTCGCGGTGCAAGGTTGGTTGGTCCGCCTACCCGATATGTATTCTATGTAATGTAATGCATAATTTAGGTGGTGCGATAATTTTGGAGAGTAGTGTATAAAATTAAGCGATTATAAATATCAATTTAGTCGTAAAATTTTATTTTGATTACATTTATACAGTTATTGTAAATGAAAAAGCTAAATAACTTAATTTTAAAAAACAATTAAAAGGAAGTTATTAAAAAAAGTTTCATTTAACTTTCTATTTTATTGTTTTTAAACGCTAATATTATCGTTATAAAGACTTATTTTGACAAACACATTAAATATAATGACAAATTAATTATATTGAAGGATCTAAGTACCACCTTTTCATGATTTTTCTTCAAATCTATCGATAATTACATTCTAATCACGTTGAAAAAGAACTTTATGTATTGTAGATAAATCAGGAACGAGTTTATTTGAATCAGAAATTGTAGATTTTCTTGACACCGATCTAAAAATAATATCGCTTTATAAATTTAACAAAAATTAAAAAGATTTATACCCAACGGGTGCAATGGCTGGTGCGGTAGGATTATTAATTGGCCTTTTATTAACCAATAAACACTTCATAGGTTGTCCATCCAATTGTCGGTTGTGATAAGTTTCGACAGCTTTTTGTGCATCCTTTAAATCTTTATAAATCACTTCCGCGGTTCCAGGTCTTACTAATCTTGCAACTAATAATTCGCCAATATCCTCAAACAATTCTCTTATATCATCTTCAGTTACACCACCTTGCAAATTAGAAACGACAATTCTATGTCCAACAGGTATAACAACTTTCGTTTTTATTCCACTGGCGAGGACTCCGTGAGATTGTTGTGGTGCCGGGAGTGTATCTAATCGAGAATGTATACTCATTTTCATCGGTGTGGTTCTTAGCGGAGCAACTAATGGCATTTCTTCATCATCAACCGCATCTAAATCAACGTAACCTGCAAGTCTTTTAGAATTAAAACGTAAATCTGAAGGGTTATAATTTCGTCTTGGTTCTGAAGTTTGCGGGATAATATCAGGATGGACCCATCGATATAAATCCGATTGATCAAATGGATAAGTTTGTACAGGCAAGGTATAATCGTTTAATATGGTTTTTCGAATAACTGGTGGTACAAAAGGTTGCTTAACAGACGGAATTGGTCTTTTTGGGGAAATTTTTTTGGGAGATCTCGATTGTAAGAGTCCTAATTGCTGTTGTATTGCTACATTTAAATCGTTCAATTTTGGTTTGTTTGTTACTAATGAGATTTTTCCATTTCTATCCGTTTTTTTCATAATACTATTACCAATATATTTCACATCTCCAGATCGTTTTTGACGCATTTTTTCCAGTTTGTTTCTAGCATCTTGCTTTTTTGCCATATTCGCAAGGATATCTCTTGCATCTCTTACATTTTTACGTTTCGATTGAATTAATTTTTGACGTGCATCTGCTACGTTTGGTTTTATTTTAAACGTTCCTAACCGTTTTTTAATATTCTGAGAAGGCTTCATGTTTATACGATTTCTGAAAAAGATTTTAATACCTAATTGTTTTTAATGCCTAAAAATAGGTGTATATACCTACCTGGCTTTTACCATTATCTTTTATGTGTATAGAAGAGTTATTATATGTTTAGATTTACGTTTTTATAACTAAGCCTAGTTACAACACCATGCACCACCACTAATTTATGAAATTTCCGATACCTGTCAAAATGGCTTTTGGGTTAACTGTAATGCCGGCCTGTGATTGGTTAAGTGACCACCAGAGTTTCAATTTGTACTAAATGACAATGCTTCTAATTTATTTTATCGCACTAATTTATTTATAAACAATTTATTTTTGTATTATGATCTTTAAAAATTAATATTCTAATTATATTGTTTTAATTAATTAAAACAACCAATGCAATTTTGAAATGTCATTAAATGAATGTCAAATGTCATTAAAATGACATTTAAAATGAAACACCATTAGTTTTAAATCCATAATTAATTTTGTTATGTTAAAAAATTATACTATAAGGTAAATTAAACTCAATTCCCTATTACATCCAATAAAGTTTTAAATTTTCATTTAGCAAACAGGAAATTTAATAATTTCAATCTTCTGCGCGCAAGCGCTGAAGGTATAAGCAACGTCAATCGATGGCAAAACAACTTTTACCGGATTGTTCGGTGTTTTAAAAACACCCACTCCGCATTGTGATAAGATTAGAACGTATTTAAAGATACTGTACTATTTTATTTGCAAGTAATTTGACCAAAAATGGTGTTTTTAACAGCTGTTGCTCGAAATTCTCGATACATTCATAGCAAAACTTTGGAAAGTAAGTATTTCTTTCTTCTTAATACTTTTCGATCAGTTCTACTTATCTAATTATTATAATTTTTATAAAAGTCAAGATGATAATTAATAATTTTTTAAACAACTGTCACTTAATTTCTGTCAATATTTAATTTAACGCCATCTAGCGGCACAATAAAAAAAATCCTTTTTTAAATTTATAATTTGATTTTTTTCTAAATATTGCCATGATTCGTTTATTGTTAGTGTGGAGCTTGTTATTTATATGGTGGTAAAAATATTTGCAAAAGATAAGAGATATAAATATAACTCGTGTTTGCCATTTTAAACCATTTATCTTTTATTTATTTTAACACATTACCGTCCAATTTGCAACTAAAAGTTAATTTTTTTAAAGATTTTTCCAAAGCTTTTGTACCATGTGAGCCCGCACAACCTTTAATGTGCAAGCCAGATAGCCCTGCTAGTAAAGAAATGTTATGCGAGTTAAATAAAGTACAGGTATGTAATATGTTGCACAAAAAATCATAATATTAACTCAAACATTTTTTAAGTATGCAGGAGCTGTTCAATTTTTCACCGATTTGGATAAATCAATGGGAAATTACATAGTAGATGCTGATGGTAACACAATTTTGGATTGTTACACACAAATTGCTTCTATGCCATTAGGATATAATTATCCAAGTCTTTTCAATGTCTTCAAAGATGAATCAAAAATGGTATTCTAACAACAACTGATTTTAAAATAGATTAAAAGATTTTTTTTTAGAAAATTCTTCTCAACAGAGTTGCTTTAGGTGTTTACCCACCGGTAAATTGGCATAATTATATAAACAATGTATTAATGAGTGTTGCCCCGAAAGGTTTAAAAAATGTTCAAACGCAAATGTGTGGAACTTGTGCTAACGAGCAAGCATTTAAAAACATATTTATTTGGCACGCAAATCAATCTAGATCAGGTTCAAAAGGATTTACTGAAGAAGAATTAAAAACTTCAATGTTAAATAAACCACCCGGTTGTCCTCAAGTGGCGATTTTATCGTTTGAAGGTGGATTTCATGGAAGAACAACCGGTTCTTTATCCGCAACGCGCACAAAACCAATTCATAAACTTGATTTTCCATTGTTAAGTCATTGGCCGGCTGCTAAATTTCCTCAATACAAATATCCTTTAGATGAACATAAATGTGAAAATTTAGCTGAAGATAAAAAGTGTTTGGCTCAAGTTGAAGATATTATTGAGAAACAACGCAAAAATGGATGCCCTGTCGCTGGGGTAATCATTGAACCTATTCAATCGGAAGGTGGTGATAACGAAGCTTCGCCTGAATTCTTTAAAGAATTACAAAAGATTTGTAAAAAGAATAAAATTGCGTTCTTAATTGATGAGGTTCAAACCGGATGTGGAGCAACTGGAAAAATGTGGTGTCACGAATGGTTTGATTTACCTCTTCCCCCTGATATTGTTTGCTTTAGTAAAAAAATGCAATTTGGAGGGTATTATCACACTGAAGAAATGCGGTACTTCTTTAACCTTTTTTATTTGAAATAAATCGATAAACTGTTTTAATTGTAGTCCAGATCAGCCATACAGAGTCTTCAATACTTGGATGGGGGATCCTGCAAGACTTTTTATTTTAGAAGAGGTTATAAACGTAATTCAAACAGAACGTTTGCTGGATAGTGTCGAAGTGGTTGGATGTTACACCAAATGCGGATTGAGCGAATTATGTAAAGAATTCCCAAATATTATTAACTCGGCAAGAGGACGTGGATTATTATTAGCGGTTAATGCTAAAGATACTAAAACTAGAGATACTATTTTATCTAAATTAAAATCAAAAGGTTAAATTCAAGCTCGAAAATTAATATTAATCTAAGTAAATAATATTTTTTTGTAGGTGTTCTTGTTGGTGGTTGTGGATCATTATCGGTTCGTCTACGTCCAGCTTTAATATTCCAAAAAAACCACGCTGATATATTTTTGGATAAATTTCGCGAGACTTTATGCGAGATGCGCTGTTAAAGAAAATCTCGTCTTTCATAAAAATGCGTGGTATTTGTTGTCGGACTTAGCTCTAAAAAGAAATTGTTGTAACGTAATCTGTCTTCCAATCAAATCCATCCTATAGTAAGCCAAAAAGAACAATGGATGTGATTTTTCGTCTTCCAATATTTCTTATACTCTAACTATTTTGTCTTTTTATGTTTTAAATATACACATTTAATCGAAGAGAAATTTATTTATTTTTTAACCCCACACTGTATTTTTGGTTTATAACTAATAACACAAATCGTCGGCCTAATCTGCAAAACTCGTAAGTCACAAATAAAGAATTTTGGAGGAGGAGGAAAAAACGTTTCAACAATTAATTATCAAACATTTAATTGTTCTATTGCTATAGAATATCAAATATGCGTTCTATCTTATATATTTATGGGTTATTATGGATTAAACAATATTTATTGAAATTAAAAAGGACTTACGGGATTGAACATACTGGATTTCCATGTTTAAAGAATAAATACAGGATTATTAAGAATACACTAAACATTTTAAGGTATTTATTTACCAAATTATTGCAAAATTAAAATTTTTTAGAATAAACAGATACAGATACAAACAAAATATATTTATTTTTCGAAGAAACAGATAAAACAGAATAGTTATATTTTGAAATATATATGGAAATTATTATAAGACAATGCAATGGTCTTATTTAACAAATGGAAAGTTATTATAAAAGTAATGATAGTCTCTTTGTAAACTTGACTTTAGAGATAATAATAATAATAATAATAAGTTTATTGTGTTATATGCCAGGGCTTACACTCGTCATATATAATTCAATACAATAAGTAAATTCACAATCAACAATCAAATCTCAATTACAGTCCTATCTTTCAGATATTCCTCAACTGAGTAGAACACATTCCTCAACAAAGACGCTCTTATGACATTTTTAAATTTATTTTTTTGCAAAGATCTAATGCCCATGGGCAATTTATTAAATAAGATTTGTGCAATATATATGTGACTTTTTTGCGTTCTACTCAGTCGACAAAAATCAACGTAAATGTTTTCACGGTTTCTGGTCCCATAACTATGCACGTCGGCATGCGTGCTGTATTTGTCTTTATTATCGTAACAGTACAGAAGACACTCAAGTATAAACAAAGATGGTAGTGTCAAAATATCAAGTTGTCTGAAAGCGTGTCGGCAGTCATCTGTATAGTTAAGTTTAGCAATGATCCTCACCGCCTTGCGCTGCAAGCCAAATATATGGTTACTAGCTGGACTACCACCCCAAGCAATGATACAATAATTCAATATTGAGTGTATGAGCGCGAAATAAGAGGTTCTGGCCACCTCAGCCGACACAGAATTCACCAATCTACGTAGTAGAAATATGTTTCGGGCAATTTTCTTACCAATCTCTACCGTATGACCCTCAAAATTCAAGTCGGGAGGACTCACTGTTATTCCCAGTAATTTAGTAGAGGATAGCTCATTTAAATTTATATAATTTTGTCTAAGACTGAACAATGATTGGACCGTTTTGTCTTTATTTAAACACAATTCATTGGCAATACACCATTCGTTTGCCGCGGTCAGCAGTCGATCCGTGGAGGATATCACTTCCTCAAACTCAATACCCGTTACCAGCAGCGTCGCGTCATCCGCATACAACAAACAGTTCACATTATCACCCAAACACCTAGGAAAATCGTTAAAGAAAAGAATAAACAGGAGGGGTCCCAATATTGATCCCTGAGGGACGCCTCTCGTGATACGAAGTCGCTCAGACGTTCCATTTTCACACTTAACCTGTTGGGATCTGCCCGACAGATATGATCTGATTAAGTCAACACTGTCCTGATCAAATCGGAAAAAATATCGCAGTTTATGCAATAGCATACTGTGGGATACACTGTCAAAAGCGCGTGACAGATCCAAAAACAATGCAGCGCAGAATTTCCGTTTTTCATATGCATCATAACAGGTGTTCATAAATTTAATAATTGCATCCTTTGTGCTCCGACCAGGTCGAAATCCAAATTGGTTTTCAAAAAGCATATTATTTGATTCTACATGTGCTATTATTTGCTTGTAAATTACGCGTTCAAATACTTTAGACAGCGCCGGTAGTATACTAATAGGTCGGTAATTCGAGCAGTCATTTTTATCGCCGCGTTTGAAAATAGGCACAACAGACGCAACCTTTAACACATCAGGGAATACACAAGAAGACAACGAGCTGTTTACCAATCTGGTTAAAGGCTTCACAAATAGGCTAATATTATTCTTTATAACTTTGGTTGGAACACCGTATATGTCTCTAGTCCCACTAGACTTCAAACCCTGAAGGATACCCCTAACCTCACACTCCGACACTTGTGTAAAGGAAAAAATGGGGACATCGATAAAGCTAGCAGGGCATATGCTTGAAGAAGGGTTAGCCAATGGACCAAGCTGAGACACAATGTTATTGGCCTCGTTAACAAAGAAATCATTAAGAATATCCGGGTCAAGATTCACTGAATTTTGTTTATTGGCGTTTGGCCTGTTATTGTTTATAACCGCCCAAGAAGCTCTAGATTTATTATTCGACCCATTAATAAAATTATTCGTGGCTTTACGCTTTGCCTCAGCTATTTTGTTACGGTATAACAATCTGGCTTTGTCTCTAGAATCTCTTAGACTTTCTGTTTTGAAACGGTTATAAAGATTAGAAGCCAAGTCACAGATATCTCTCAGCTGGCGCAGTGTGTTATCAAACCATTTGATTCCTCCATCACGGACTCTAACCTGCCTACCAACCTCAGGATAAGCTGTATAAAATGTTGATAAGAACCGTTCAAAAAAGTAACTGAATTTTGCATTAACATCAAATTCACTATCAGAAAAAATCTCCCAGGAGTATTTCTGAAAGAGTTCAAAAAATCTTATGTTGCCCTCAACACTAATTGGTCTACCAATCCCAGTAGTGTACCTCACAGGAAATGTTGACAAAATTTCAGCCGAAATAAATTGGCCATGGTGATCCGAAATATTATTCATGATAACCCCGGACCTGAAAACGTCCCGCTCTAATTTAACAAAAACATTGTCAATACAATTATTTCCCCGTGTAGGCTGTGAGATTGTGGGAGAGAACCCAAAGGTGGAAAATATATTACAAAGTTCAGTAGCGTTAGTATCACGGGTTCCAAATTTAACGTTAAAATCACCTAGGACTATGATATTTCTGCAGTCGGCCAAACTAACCAGAACACGCTCAATAATATTCTTAAAGTTTACAAAACTACCGGATGGGGATCTATAAACACAAACAATAATTGCCAGGGTAGCCTCACACCGCAGAGCTGCCAACTCACAATCAACTTCAACAGACAACTTGTTAATATTCTCCAATACATTGCATTTTCGACCAATTTTAGAAAAAATTGCCACTCCACCGTGGATATGGACAGTTCTAACAAAAAACGAATGAGCAATCCACTTTCCAATCCGCATCCCAAGTTCAAACTCCATACTGTGAAGGAAATGTTCACTAATACAAACAAAATCAAAAACCGTTTTATGACTTTCAAAAAACAGCTCAAGCTCACCTATCTTCGGACGCAACCCTTGAGCATTTAAATGAAAAACAGAAATTACCTCGTAATTCGGCAATGTACGCTTGAAAATGGGATCGACACTGGAAGCGGACTCAGATCTTGTTGTACTGTCAAACACGAGCCGACGTGCATTCCGGGTCAATGGTAACATATATTAAATTGTCATTTACGTCAGTATGATTAAAAAACGAAGAACACCTATGAGCGTCAATAACATTATACAACATATTAAAAACTTCTAATTTCCCATAACCATTCAAATGAATACCACCTTTATTATAATGATTCCCCCCTACTATATTATTCACTTCAAAATAAATTAAACCCTTACTTACATATTTGGTACAATATTCGAATAAGGTACAGTTCATTTCATATATTTGCTGATTGACATTAAACTTGGGGTTTATGTATGGTATTGACATAAAAATAACATTTGTGTGCCCTAGCCTAGATATAATCTTATGTAGTTGTGGCTTATTATAATGCTTATTGCGGAGCGCGTCGTTTGTACCAGCAAAAATTAGAATATAATCACTTTTGGTAAAAGACTTAGACAAAGCGGCGGCGTCCGCAACAACATCCACAAGACAAGCATTTGGTTTAAATATTACCTCCAAATCTGGCACAATATCTCCAAGAAATTTGGAGGCATATCGTCCCTGGCTGTCAGCTAGTAAAAGAGTTTTTGATAAAACAGCATCCCTGGACAATGGTTGATTGCTGTTTGGAAACAATTTGATGTTCGCACGCGGCTCAATTACAGGCGACGACGCTTGTCGCCGATTTTTGTTCTTGCTCTCGACGGTGACACCCCCGTGAATGAGCTCCAGGGCAGTAGAAACGGAGATGTTTTCCCTTCTTCTTTCGGCAGTGTCCGTGGCGGTGCTGCATCCCCCACCCGCCTTCGTAACGTTGGAGCCGGTCCTACCAGCGCGATTCTCGACTTTACGGTTTGGAGTGAAATTCTCTTTTTCACAACAACAGTTTACGCCATTTTGAACTTTAATTAATTTCTTCGTAAATCGATTCTCATTAACTTGATCCGTAGTCTTGGCGGCTCTTAAAATTTTTGTAATTCGTGTTTCTAGCATGTTTATTTTTGTTTCGAGTCGGTTGATTAAAGCTAGAAGCCTCAACGTGTTATTTTTTGACTTGGAGGTTTTTACTAACCGAGTTTGCATTGGAATTACTGTGTTTGTCGAACTGTTTAGATCATCGTTGGAGTTTTCATCATCACTAACCTCTATCTCAACTATAGAATCGCAGTAGAGGGCTGCTTGGAGTCGCTTCTGAAGTTGTAACTTTGTTCCGCTAGTTTCCAGATTCATTTTCTTTAAATTGACTTTTAGTTTCTTCACCGTAGAAGAACAAATTTCTTCCACAGTTATCATCGCGAAAAAGTTATATTAGTTACACGCACAGAGAAACTTGAAAGAATTTTCGCTACTTTAAATTTATCGCACAGACTCTTTATTATGTAGCATTCACCTCGACGATCAGATCGAGACTGATCGAGATTGTAATTGCATCCACTTTTCATATTTAATTGGAATTGGACCCTTGTATAATGCTGGAAGATCATCCACTGGACATTTAGCTTTTTTCTCTGACCTTTACTTACTCGGCTATAATGAAGTTCAACAAAATCTTCTGTATGTCTCAATTTATAAAATAAAGAACTATCGGGTGCATATCGTAATGCTCGTATGTCGGCTGTTACGACTGGATCCCCAGCCCGCTTTCCTGGACGTATAGATTTCAAATAATTTAACATGTGAAAATCCTTGAAAAAAGTATAATAGAAATAAAAAACTTTATAAGGTTGTTTTTCTCGAGCTTTCAAACAAATGTTAACATAATCGGCTGGTACATTGATGTCTGTGTGCCGCATCCGTCTCTCAATCGTTGAATGCATCGAATCGGCCTCCATCTAGGTATGGCCTTTTTCGAAGTATTTTTGTTCAATAGTTATATCCAGAGTCATCGATAAGTTTATTAATGCGTTGGCCAAAGTGGAATTACGATTTTGGGATGTACAGCCATCACTGTACAATATTACTTTTTGTTTTGGTTCCATATTCATAAAAACATTATCTATTATAAATTTGCAGATTATAGTAGAATAGTCATTTGCCGAGACACTCCCATTTGATTCATGCCATAAGTAGCAATATCCATTTTTAGCTTTTAGGTCAAAAAAATGTGAAGTTATGTACCATTAACTTCTGTTTGAAGTAAAGTGATGAAGCATTTGACTTCGGCGATAACAGAATTGATTGCAGGTCCATGCAAAAAATATGACTTTCTGCTTCTTTATCTTTTATTTTTTCTTCCCTTGCTTATTTTTTCATTGTCTGGTGTAAGTTAAAAATTTCATCTGATAGATTTCCAGTTCTATGACTTACACATTTGTCACATTCGTCTTTCTTTGGACGAAAGAGCGACAAGTTCATTTTCTCAAAAACATGATCAAATGATGTACTGGATGCGAACTTGTATTTATTATCTGCGTACCATTGTTTGTAAAATATATAAATTGAATATTTTGACTTCCATAATGGCTCTAAGTAAAATTTTGATGATGACGATCGGCAGTAATGAGATTCGACCCTTGGTAACTCATTTAAAAAACGCTGTATATTTTCTTTCACTTTCTGATATCGAGTAGCTTTTTCTTTAATACATTTTTATTCTTGTTGTTTTTCAGTATTCTCTCCCACATCTTTATTTATATTCTTTTCCCGAGCAATTTCCTTCAACCAGTCCAAAACCATGTTCTCTTTTACGCAATGTGTGAGTAAAAACATTAGAGAGAAAACATAGTATGCAAGCATACTCTTAAACGATCACCTGCTTTTTTTAAGTAGTATTCTAAAGTCTCGCTTCTCCTTGACACATTATCCTCTTTTCTATTTCTTTGTCTATTAATAGGCTTAGATACAATTAATAATGACACATACACTTTTCTTGTAGACCATGTCATTTCTGACCAAAAATTATCAAAAATATTTTCCCTCTCCGTTTCTGAAAAATCGCGACATTTTAGCACCGAATTCTCACGCAAGCAAGGTTTGCAGTTGCACCACTCTTGCATTTTTCTCTCCTCTTTTGGCAAATCGTATCTCCATTTTCCGTCGACCATTTTTCTTCCTAAATATTCTTTTCCTTGTTCGCGAAACGACTTTCTTTTACTTTCATTCCATGTTTCGGTGTCTACAAACTGTCTCTTGTTTCTTTTTCTTTTCATCTCTGGTAAGTCAGATTGTTGAGCTGTGTCATTGCTTACATCATCCTGGGGATGGATGGTAGTTTCAGGTACATAATTTGGATCCCCTTCATCAGCATCCATTTCTTCATCTTCCTCATCTTTACTATTTAATTCAGGCACATAATCCGGATCATCTATTTGCACTTCTATCTCTTCTTCAATATTTTTATATGATAAATGTTCTAAAAGCACATTATTTTCTAATCCAGTCTTTTTATTTTCTTCAATATCACATTCTGTACTCGCTAAGGCTTTGCAAACTTTATTTATTTCTTAGGTTGTCTCGTCAGTCTTTCCATCACTTATTCTTATATTATCATATTGTTGTGTAAAACTAAAACTAGATTCGATGGCATCAGTAATTTCTGGAATGTCTAATAATAACAAGCTTTTATCGTCTTGTATTGGTATCGGATTGCACAAACTAATATCGTTCGTAATATTGTCTATTTGTTGATTATAAGGTAACATGATACTAGTTTCAATACTCTGTTCATTATCACAGAAAGGTGTTACAGGGTTACAATAATTGTGCATTATAGGACATGAATGATTGTTTCTAGCAACTGATTCAGGATCAGATTCATTTAAAATTTCATTCAATTGTACAATATTGTTTTGATTGTTCATTGCATTGTGTGTGACTTGATTATTCGGCAGCCTAAAATTTGCCGAAATCTGCCTATAATTTTTTTTTATCTTTGACATACTCAATTATGTTTGCTGAAATGAAATTAAAAACTAATTATAAATTATTTTATTATACGAAACCTCTCGCAAATCCCACAAGTCCAACTGTGTTAATATATAACATAACATAGAATAACTTACCTTTAGCAAAAATTGCAAATAAAGTCACACTGATACCGGATGTTTACATATAATTTGTTTTTCAACAGAACCCTCTATTCACTGCATGCTGGATTACTCTGCAATGAGGACTTACGGCTATTACGTGTCGGGTTCAACGAGCATGGACTTGCGAGGTTTACTAAATTTTAAATTAACGAAAAAGTAATTTTTACAAGAATATGTAATTTTTCAATCAATAGATTATTGTTTCCCCAACAGATGCTACTAAAATGTCAATTTAGACCAAAAGTGGACTTACGGGTTTTGCAGATTAGGCCGACGAAATATCATAAAATAATAGTATATTAAAGTAAGATACGTTTGAAATGCACGAATTCAAGTTGAAAAACGACTGGCGAAGCCACGAGTTTTTTAATGAATGAGTGCTTTAAGTCTTATGAAACGTGTTTTTTATGCTATTTTTTGTGATTCGCGTTTTTATTCTTTTTTTTTCTCAAAAATAAAATAAATTTTGACAATGTAGGGAAATAGGTATGTAGCAGTTGGTAACACCGTAACACTTGAAAATAGAAATTTGAATTGACAATTAGAAACTGTCAAAACACAAAATGTATTCACCTGACAAAAATGTTTCATGTACACCTCCCAAAATAAGAGAAATTGCTCAGTGTTCAATGTCCTCATCATTGTGGACCTTGTATTCGATGCTAAGAACGTGTTTAAACATCCATAGACAAAAATTGTCACATTGACAACTAGAAAAATTAATGACCCAATGTCACCAACTTGAACTGGTTCCATAAAATGTTACTAAAATCTCATTACAGCATCGGATGCTGTAAGGAGTCTCATTACAGCACCCGTTTGAGTACTGTTATAGCTTCCATTACCGTAGCGAATTACAAAATAGTATATTAAAAAACAAGTTTCGTAAGACACGCTTGAAATGCACGAATTCAAGTTGAAAAACGAGTGGCGAAGCCACGAGTTTTTTAATGAATGAGTGCTTTAAGTCTTATGAAACGTGTTTTTTATGCTATTTTTTGTAATTCGCGTTTTTATACTTTTTTTTAACAAAAATAAAGTAAATTTTGGCAATGTAGGGAAATAGGTATGTAGCAGTTGGTAACACCGTAACACTTGAAAATAGAAATTTGAATTGACAATTAGAAACTGTCAAAACACAAAATGTATTCACCTGACAAAAATGTTTCATGTACACCTCTCAAAATAAGAGAAATTGCTCAGAGTTCAATGTCCTCATCATTGTGAATCTTATATTCGATGCTAAGAACGTGTTTAAACATCCATAAACAAATATTGACAACTACTGTTTCCATAAAATGTTAGTAAAATCTCATTACAGCATCAGATGCTGTTACCGTCGCGAATTACAAAAAAGATATAACCAATTACAGTAAATCAAATGTTTATTCATTTAATATAAATGTTTTAAATCACAAATATGCAATAAATTAGTCTTAAAAATGATATCTAGTTATTTGATTATTACCTAGCCTCAATTTACAAATAACACAAAAATTATTGTTTAAAGTCAAACATTTCCGACAATAAACGTGTTTACAAGTTGTAACATATAAAAAATTACTATTCTCACAACATCCACATTTATCCATTTTATTTAAATTAACCAAATTGCATTTATCATCACTTGAAAATCTAATAAAATTCTCACTGTTTAAAACGATATTATAAACATTGTCTAATTGAACACTTTTTTTATTGATCTCTTCACCTTTCAATTTTTTATTACTTTCTGATTCACCATCACAATATAAACCGGCTCTACCTAATGTACGTTTAACAGAAAATATCTCCTTTTGATTCGAATTTTGCAACAAAAACATATCAATGCGCGATTTTAACGCAACATTTAAAAGGGGCACTCTTTTCTGAGAAAATTTTAATCCGGTGAATGGGTCTGTTGGGTGTCGTCCACAAGAAGCATCTGTTGAGTAACATTTTTCTAATGTAGTTTGATCAACGGTGTGTCCGCTGGGTAAAGTCATAGGTAATGACATCACTTCATAAGTAATTTCATCTAAAAATTCATCGGGAACTTTAAACTCTTTAGTTGAACAACTTGGTGCAGATTTTAATGGATTTCCATTAATAGTGTTAGTTTTATTTAAAAGTTTATGAACTGTATCGATAGTTACTTGAGAACAAGTCTTTGAAATCAATCCCCAAATTTCAACTCTTCCCAAACACGGCGTTTTCATATTAGGTGTCTTTAAGATACGGATTCGAATACTTGAAGTGTTTAAAAACGTTCTAAATTCGTTTGACTTAAAAAACACTAAATGAAAGTCTTTATCTGTATTTTCGGGTCGCTTATTTCTCGAATATTTCCTAGCGTTACAAACTATGATTCCATCTTCATCGAAATTTGCTTTTGAAATCGTCACATATTGCGTTGTCGGGGTTTTAGCTAGAATTTCAACTCCAGATATCTTTTGATTACCATTTTTCGCATGTATAACTATATGAGATAAATTTATGTTGCAAATAAATTCAAAATCAACATCTACTGGTGGTCTTATAGTTGCGTATGCTATAAATCCTCTTCCTTTACGAACGAAATCAACGTGTACTAAATTTTCAACCTCAAAACCTTCTAAACAAGCCGTTTTTGTTGATACTTTTGGTAATAAAGTTGAATCTAAAAAATTGTACATTTTGTTTCTAGGTTATGTTGGAAGTATGACATATGACAAGAATAAAAAAACTGTTGGTTATTTTTTTATTAAAATAATAATAAATATTGCTAATTATATTAGAATTTAACAAATTTATTAAATAAATTAATTTATGCATCAAGTTAAATAAATAAATTTATTTATTTATATATTTATCCATTGTTTATGAAAGAACATAGATGGCACCACTTGCACCACTTCAACGCTTCAAACAAAATGAGCGACGTTGCCTTATCGTTGTAAAATAAGCGTCGCGTCAAGAAAGAAAAATATCAGTTTAATTTTTAATTTAGAAGTTGAATTAATTAAGTTTTAGTGAATTATTGAATCATTTAATTGATGTTAATAGATGTTTTTTTTGATGGTTAATTCAACGTTATTTTTGTTTGGATGTTATGAACTTTCTGGTATTGGCGGTTAAAAGATGCTTCCATAAGGGCGCATGCGTAATTTAACGGATTTCCATTTTAAACGAGGAAAAAAACAGCCCCAACCGTTAGTTTTAGTGTGTGTGATTGAAACATAAACAATCATAAACGAAATAAATATACAATGGCTAAAAGTCACGTTGAGTGTGGTTATTTAACGTTAAGAAGTCGAGGAAATGATCCTTTATATCCAATTTTTCGTGGAGATGTTATAACCATAGGCTCAAAAGACCAAAATCATATTCGAATCAAAGCAGAACTTGATAATAAAACTGACGCCGTTTTAACGGCATGTAAAGATACAGGATATGTAAGTAAAAATAATTATAAAATATAAGTAAATGTGGACTGTAATTTTCTTTGTATTTTAAGGTGGTGGTAACAAATCCGGAAAAAGCTCCAACAATATTAAATGAAAAACCCCTCACAAAGGCCCAATATTTGGTACCTGGCGATATATTACATATAAAAAACAAGTTTTTTGCTTACAACAATGATGCTTTAACGAATAAGGTATACATTGAAATTTTTATGTTTCAAATGTGTTAGTAATGCCATAATTTTGTAGGAGATTGACAAATTAACTATTAAAAATGCTGGTCGTGTTCGTACCGCTCCGAAAATGAGGTCGTCTGCTATGTAAGCATACAAAATCTAAAATAATGTTGGTTTTAATAATCTTATTTATTGTTAGATTGCCGGTATATGCTAAAGAAAAACCAAGAACAGAGACACCTATCCTTTCTGCAACTACATCCACATTTCAAGCAGATTATATTGCAGGTATTACACCATCAAGGTCAAATAGTACACATATCGTAAGGCAACCGAAAACTGTGAATTCAATTATGGAAAAAAGAAAAAGGTAATTTAACTTTTTTCATTAATAAATATGTTCAAATTGATAATAAAATGTAGTCCTTGTCAAAAGTAATCCACTATAATAATAATTAATTCATACAAGAATTATATGGTTTGTCACATTCTATACATATAGTAGGTATAATAATACCTACTAGTAGCAAACATTGCACTTTTTTTATGTCTTTTGCGTCATCAGTTTGATATTTTCTGGTCATTTATTATGCAGATAAACTCCAACTCACTCCCATTGCTCCTTTGTCTTATGTATAATACACACAAATATATATTCTGCTGGGATGGTAAGTATATTATATACAGAAATTTTATGGTTTCTCTTTCTCTTTCAAGTCGCGTACAAAACCTCATAATCTGTGTCTTCTCTCTATTTAGCATGACTTTATTGCTATTAAACCAAATTTCTGCGTCTTGCATTGAAATTACAGTTTTTCTGTAATATTGTTACTTAAAAATGATATGTTATCAGCATATTGTAGCGTTTATTGATAAATCGTTGGTGTATACAGGGTGATTCAAAAAACGGCTGACAGACTTCTAGGGCAGGTAATACAACAAAAATTAAGATGAAAAGTCTTAATATACATGGGGTCGCAAATGCCTGCTTAACGAGATATAGCGGGTCAAAGTTTCTTTAAAATTATACATTATCTGCAATAAAAAGCCCTTTTTTAAAAATATTTTCAACTCCATTGCTAATTTTGTCAAACGTGCAGTATTTTCGTGTTAAGTGATCAATTATCTATCAATTGGTCTCTTACAAAACTTTGATTAAAGGAACAGTTTTTGATTGAATTAACAAATTTTCTACAAACGTGTTTTTCTTAAAAACTGTTGCTTTGATCAAAGTTTTGTAAGAGACCAATTAATAGATAATTGATCACTTTACACGCGTAGAGAGCAATGGCGTAGACAATATTTTTAAAAAAGTGTTTTTTATTGCAGATAATGTTTAATTTTAAAGAAACTTTGACCGCAATATCTCGCCAACGAGGCATTTGCGATCCCATGTATATTAAGACTATTCATCTTAATTTTTCATGTATTATTTACTCTAGAAGTCTGTCAGCAGTTTTTTGAATCACCCTGTCAAGCACTGAACTCTGCAGAACATCCACATGCACCATACTTTCACCGGATATTTCATTGTTCCATTCAGTATATTGTGTACAATCTGTTAAATTAGATTCCATTATTTTATTAGCAACGTCTCTTATGCCATAGTAGTGTAACCATCCCAACGGTGTCTTGTGGTCAACTGTATCGAACGCCTATCTGACTTCTATATTCAAGTTTTTATTAAAAGCTTCTAATATAGATTTGATAATTGATCTTTGTCTGCCAAAGCCATGATGATTTTCGTTTCAAATGCTGCCGCTATTAAAGTATTCTTCTATACAGTTACATATGGCAAAGCTCCCACTTTTATAGATGGGACCTTTTTTCAATAGGTCAGGAAAATTTCCATCTAAAAAAGTATTATTAATCATAATGGAAATAGCATCGGCTATACAGGGTGTCTCAGTGAGACCGGTCATTAGACGTTTCTGGGGTTCTGGCGAAAATAAAAATTTGAGAATTCAGACTTAAGTATTATCAATTACGATCTCTTCGTCTAAAATATTTTCAGATTTCTTGCACTTCCGGTTATACCGGAAGTCGCCACCAACTTTATTTTTTTAAATGGAACACCCTGTATATTTTTACATATTTGGATTTGTCTGTTTCAAGGTTGAATTGAAGGATGAATAACTTTACGTTTTGCAATTTGATTCGGCCGTTCTCGAGTTATTCGAATTTTTCTAGAAAAATCTGCTCTAGCAGACATTTGTTCAAAAAATCAGAGAACACTCGATTTTTAGGATATCAATTTAGGATTGAGAACATGCTTAAGCAACATGATGGAGTATGTTTTGGTGCTGAGAACTGCTGTCTAGAACGTTTGGTTACTTTAATATGGCACGTTAACTTTTCAAAATTTGGAAGTACCATAACTTCATTTTTTTAAATGGCACCCCCCATATTTTATTTCTTAGTCGTCTTCGGTGTCTCATTCTACATCTTTTATATCCCATATGTCCCATACCTAATATTAATAGTTTGGGAGATAATTAGGGCTTTTTGAAAAATGCACACATATCATATGGATATTTAGCCTAGTGTGCCATGAAAAACAAGCCTTCTTAATGAGTTCTTGTCAAAGACTCACTTGTTTACGTCACTTGATGCATGTGAGCTAATAATTATCTGTTATGTCCCTTAATATTAGTACTGAAACGAGTTAAAATCGATAACAATTACGAAAGTAATATTTACACAAATCAAAAAATTCTTAATTTATTTTTTATGCATGAAAAGCGCGACAAAGTTCGTAGTATGATTCCCAGATCTTCTTTGGCAGCTCGAATTGAGGTGTTGGGACTGGGCTCGAAATAAACCAAGGTATTCACCTCTTCCGTTGCATTATCTACTACATTTTTTGGTCAGTTTAATACGTGATTAATTCGTCCAAAATGCAAAAAATTTGCTTCTATTCTTCTAAATTTACCTTTTATCATCGGAGATAAATGTGGATAATTTTCATTAAACATTCTGCAAGTTCTACTAAGAACTTTGTCGCACTTTTCGTGCACAAAAAATAAATTATGGATTTCTTCATTTGTATAAACATTATTTGCGTTATTAATATCCATTTTAACTGGTTTTAGACTCACAAGCATCAAACAACGTAAATCAGACTTTGACGTTTATCAATAAGTCATTAAACATTTGTTTTCCATGGCACACTAGGTTAATATCGATATGATATGTGAGCATTTTTCAAAACACCCTAATTATTTCTCAAACTCTTAATGTTAGGCATAGGACATATGGAATATAAAAGATGTAAAATGAGACGCCGAAGACGACCAAGTAATAAAATATGGGGGGTGCCATTTAAAAAAATGAAGTTATGGTGCTTCAAAATTTCGAAAAGTTAACGTGTCATAGTAAAGTGACCAAACGATCTAGACAGCGGTTCTCGGCATCAAAACATACTCCATCATGTTGTTTAAGCATGTTCTGTATCCTAAATTGATATCTCAAAAATTGAGTGTTCTATGATTTTTTTAACAAATGTCCGCAGGAGCAGATTTTTCTAGAAAAAATCGAATAACTCGAGAACGGCCGAATCAAATTGCAAAAAGTAAAGTTATTTCTAAACCTTCAAAACAAACAAAACCAAATATGTAATAATATACAGGGTGTTCCATTTAAAAAAATAAAGTATGTGGCGACTTCCGGTATAACCGGAAGTGCTAGAAATCTGAAAATATTTTAGATGAAGAGAACGTAATTGATAATACTTATGTCTGCATTCTCAAATTTTTTGTGTGACCAGAACCCCAGAAACGTCTAATGGCCGGTCTCGCTGAGACACCCTGTATATGGTATAACTATTTCCAATATTGTCATAAAAAAACATATTTATACAGGGTGTATCTGAATGACTGCAACAAACTTTAAGGGGTGATTCTTTAGTGAATTTTAAGGGTACTTTGATATATGAACCATGGGCGACTTCGGCTCCCCTAAGGAGCTACTACACCCCTTCAAAAATGGCGGAAAATTTTGGTTTAATTTTTTTTTCTCAAAAACCATAAACGCTAGGAAAACGAAATTTGGAGAATATGTTTAACTCATAATAGGGCACGTTTTGACCCTATTTGTACTTTCAACCTACCGTTCTAAACTACTAAACGTAACCACCCCCTTTGCATTTTTGCTAAAATTTTTTTTATGCAGATGATAAATACATTAGAAAAATTTTACATAGATAGATGAAAGTATTCTAAAACTTTTTTGTCTCTCTGAAATTTTTCCAAAATCGACTAATTTTAGAGAAAAAAAATAGTAAAGCAAACGCTGCCCGTTAAACAACGGGGTTGTCGATCAAAAGTTGGGATAAATTTTTAATGGAAAAGTCTTAGTAGGCTTTGCAATCTTCGTCAGAAATATTTTTGACGTTTAAATGTCAGTTTTTCTTACTATTATTATTGTTTTTCAAATTAATTTTTGAATCCTTCATAACTGGACCCCAAAGTACTTATCAGATAGGTTCCAGCAATTATCAACTCATGAGCTTGCTACTCGTTCACGTTCTGATACTATTCTTACATTTCCCGTTCATAGCACTGAAATTTATCATAGATCATTTACAGTACAGTCGATTGCGCTGTGGAATGGACTGCCTTCTGAAATTCGTAATATTTCTAGAATTACTAATTTTAGACATGTTTTAAAGAGCCACTTGCTTGCCCTTCAACTGGCTGTTTCCTGATTCTTTGTTCTTTGTCTTTCTCTTTTTTTCCTCTCTTCAACTGCTGTCACTTGTTGGCAACTGATATCCGGCAGATTCTTTTAGTTTCTTTTAGTCGCTCTCTATCTCTCTTTTTGTGTCTTTTCTTTATTTTTCTCTTTGTTTTTCTTTTCTTGCTTAATCTTATTTGGTGATGTTAATAATATCTAATTGTCACTACTTGCCATATTCAGCAAATACTATTTTTATTTTTGTTTGTTTTGTTGGGTCATTTGGCAGAGATCGCTTGTGCGATAAAATGATCCATTTGCTGATACTGTTTAAGTTAAGTGTATCTTATGTAATTTTGTATTTTTGTCTGTGGCAATAAATGATAAATAAATAAAAATAAAGTTCTATCGCATTTCCGCTCGTTCACTCGACGTTTCAAAATTTTAAATAAAATAATAATAAAGTAAGAAAATCACTGATATTTAAACGTCAAAAATATTTCTGACAAAGATTGCAAAGCCTACTAAGATTTTTTCATTAAAAATTCATTCCAACTTTCGATTAACAACCCTACAGCTTAACAGTTAGTGTTTGCTTAATTATTTTTTTCTCAGAAATTATTAATTTTTCGAAGAACATCAGAGAGACAAAAAAGTTTTAGAATAGTTTTATCTATCTAACTGAAATTTTTCCAATGTATTTATCATCTTCATAAAAAAAATCTAGGCATAAATTGAACGGGGGTGGTTTAGAAGGGTAGATTGAAAGTACAAATAGGGTCAAAACGTGCCCTATTATGTGTTAAACATATTCCCCAAATTTCATTTTCCTAGCGTTTATGGTTTTTGAGAAAAAAAAAATAAACCAAAATTTTCCGCCGTTTTTGAAGGGGTGTAGCTCCTTAGGGGAGCCGAAGACGCCCATGGTTCATATATCAAAGTACCTTTAAAATTCACTAAAGAATCACCCCTCGAAGTTTGTTGCAGTCATTCAGATACACCCTGTATAGCAACCTTAGCGATGTTGGATGGTATCGTCTAGTTGATGTAAAGTAAATCAAACGTACAACACAATAGCGAGGCATTAGAACTTATAGTTTATACCAGCTTTATATTGACATAATTGCCTTTACATCGCCTCGCTCGCATCTCTCCCAGCAATTACCTATTTCTTTTAATTTTCTTTTTTTTATTTGCAGCAAATTATCACGAAGATATAGCGCAGATATTATCATTCCTGAACCCATTAAAAAGAGAGCAAGCGTTACACCTCTTAACTTAAAAGACAATAATCATTTAAAATCTTGGAAATCTCCAGAAAGTTCAAAAACGCCCTCAGAGACTCCGTCAAAAAGAAAATCACTTCGGAATTCGGTGATTTTACGTAGTGCTATGCAACAGCAGAAACATCAAAATTTTCAAAACGTTTCTCCCAGTACAAATACGTTTAATAAAATGTTATCTCCTGATAAAAGCTGTGACAACGAAGCCTGTTCAACGCCCTCCACTAACAAAGTGATAGCATTAACACAAAGTTGTTCTCCAAGAACATTACAAATGATGCAAATCGCTTCAAAATCTTCCACATTACAAAGTAATAAGAAACGAAGAAGAACTGAAAACTTAATTATACCTAAGAAGATTAATGATGTGGAAAGAAGAAGATCGGATTTCCAAGAGTTTTTAGATGAAGGAAATAATAAATCTTTTAGCAATTATAAAGAAAGTACAAATCAAGATAATGAAATATTACCCAACTTTTATATACGCGGGAAAATAAATCGCAGAAAAACCAACATAAGTCTTGGACAATCAACATCCACTCCAATACAAGTGACTTGTAAGAAAAGAGCAGCATCAGAATCAAAAGTTAGTACAAGATACGCTCAAATTGAGCGGGAAGAAAATGTAAATAAAGAAAATCGAAATTTATTGGAAGAACTATTTGATTTAAGTCGCGATGCTTCAAACATAGAATCACCTCAAAAATCACCAAGAACTATTCAACAATTAAGTACAGAACGACATTTACTTGTTAACGCAATATTTGGGAATCATAACAGCACATTATCTGGGTCCCCTATTTTCTCTAAATCATCTAAATCGATTAATGATGAAAATTATACACCGCAATATGAAGACGTTTCCATGATTGATGAGGAAGAAGAAGCACCTAATAAATTAGAAGTTTCTGGAATCGAATCAATGTCCGAAGTTCCGGGCGAATCGTTTCTATATAATTCTTCACAATCAGCTGTCAAAGAAACGTTTAGAAATTCTCCCATTGATTTTCGTTTAAAACAATTATTTCAGAGAAGTCCTGTTAATGATTTGTCCAATGAAGAAGGAGAGAATGTCAGAGATGAAGCAAAAAGGGTTAAAAAATTGTTTGAGAAGAGAACCCCAAAGAATAACCTTGATGATGTTGAGGGCGTTAAAAATTTATTTAAGCTACGAAATTCGCCAAAAAATGATTTAACTAACATAGAGGGTGTCAAAGACATTATGCGGAGAAGAACTGTGTTTAATAATTTAGATGAAGCAAAAGGGGTTAAAAAGTTATTTGAGAAGAGGACTCCAAATAACAATCTTGACGATGTTGATGGCGTTAAAAATTTATTTAAGCTACGAAATTCGCCAATAAATGATTTGACTAACGTAGAGGGCGTCAGAGACGTTCTGCGGAGAAGAACAGTTTTTAATAACTTAGATGAAGTAAAAGGGGTTAAAAAATTGTTTGAAAAGAACACCCCAAATAATAATCTTATTGATGTTGAAGGTGTTGGCGATTTATTTAAGCGTCAAAACACGCCGCGAAACGATTTAACAGATGTTAGAGGTGTTAAAAGAATGTTGGAACTACATACTCCAAGGAATGATTTGGAAAATGTTTCTTTAACAAACTTATATTGCGACGAAAATATGGTAGAAACTCCTAAATTGAAAACTACAAAAATAAATCCAAATAAAAGTGGAATAAAGGATTTATTTAAGCAAAGCGATGAAGAGGAAGAAATTGTACCAAAAGGAAAACCCTCTCAGGATACTTTCGATGCGTTAATTGGACGTTCATTTTATAAAACATACAAACCAAATTTAAAATTTGAATCACCAGACGATTCAAAGTCTAAAGTCATGAATGACAGCATGACAGAAGCTTTTGAATCAATGAAAAAAAAACGAAAGATTTCGAAATCATTAAGAACGTCAATGAAGGAGGACGGAGAAAAATCGATTTTAAATACTTCCGCGGATATTTTCCGTGTAAAGACTGATTGCGACTCATTGTTTATTACACCGGGTGTTGAGAAAACGTCAACTCCTATATTGAAGTATGAAAAACGAATGAAAAGAAATTTAATCGATGAAGATAATAAAGATAAAGAAAACGAAGAATCAATGGTAAACGACAGTAAAGTTATTAATGAAATTAAAATAAATAATCCACAAGAATATGGGGATTTGAAATTTATTGAAAAAATTGATGATGACTTTAAAGATGAAATTAAGAATGAATTTAAAACAACGAAGACACAAAAAAATAAAGAATTAAGTACATCTAAGACAATAATTAATAAAGATGAGGCTCCTATTAGAAGAACTAGAAGAGGTTTACAAATGCTTAAAAATGAGACACTTAAGGCAACTAAATTTGATGAAGATAATAAAGCTATGGATGAGAATAACAAAACTATTGATAAAAATTACAAAGAGAAAGCTTCTGTTAGAAGAACTAGAAGAGAATTACAAAAATTGAAAGATGAGAACATTGAAGAAATCAATAAAGAGAAGGTTCTTACCAGAAAAGCAAGGCGAGATTTAGAAAAGCTCAAAGATGACACACTTAAGGCAATTCAAATTGATGAAAATAACATAGAGAAGGTTTCTGTTAGAAGAACTAGAAGAGGTTTACAAAAGTCTACAAAAGATGAGACATATGACGAACTCAATACAGTTGAAAACATTGATGATACCAAACCAATGAAAACTCCTGTTAAAAGGGCGAGAAGAGGTGTACAAAAATTGAAGGACGAAATAAACTCGGATAAAACCATTGATGAGGTTCAAACAAAAAAGACTCCTGTTAAAAGACGTAGAAAAGCTTCATTACAAAAAGTTGAAACTGATAAAACATGCGAAGAGATTAAAATGGATGAAGTTAAAAGTAGGAAGACTCCTAGACGAGGAAGGAAGGTTATAAAAGAATTAAAAGGTGAAATGGAAGAGGAAACAATTAATATGGATGAAAATGTTGATAAAAACAATGTGGATGATAACGTGGACGAAATTAAAAGTAAGAAGACTGCTAGACGAGGAAGGAAGGTTATAAAAGAATTAAAAGTTGAAATGGAGGAGGAAACAATTAATATGGATGAAAATGTTGATAAAAAAAAAGTGACTAGACGAGGTAGAAAGGTTACACAAGAATTGAAAGATAAGATGGAGGAAACGATTAATATAGATGAAAACAAAATAGTGAAGAAATCTCCCGTTAAAAAAACAAGTAAAGGCTTACAAAAACCAAAAGATGAAATCAAAATAGATGATGTCAACGAAATTAAAACTAACAAGACCCCCATTAAAAGAACAAGAGCAGCAAAACAAAAGTTGAAAGATGAAACAGAGCAAGAAACTAATACAAAGAATGAAACTCCCATAAAAAAGCCTAGAAAAGGTACAAAAAAATTAAATTCTGAAACACAAGAAATCTCACTGAATGAAAACGTTGATGTAATAAAATCGGAAAAGGCTCCAATTATAAAAACTAGAAGGGGTGGTCAAAAATTGAAAGACGATACACTTGAAGATGATGGTTTGAAAACTCGTTCAACTCGCCGCAATGCTAACAAAAAAAATGATGAAAATTCGAATGATGTAGAGAACAAAGATTCAGAAGAAGTTGCGTACAATGGAAGTAGTGAATGTGAAAATATGGTTAAGAAAAGGACAAGAAATGTTTTAAAAGGTGATAAAAATGGGGTTGATGATGGTAATAAAGTGGAAGAAAATGAGAAAAAAGAATCTTTACCAACACTTCGTTCTACTCGTCGTAATGTTAGGAAAGTGAATGTTTAAAAATGTATAAACAGAATATTTAAATGTTTATTTTTTTGTGAGTTATGCTTATTTGTAAGTAAATTTTATATGATTTAAATAAAAATTTTATTATATAATTAATATTAATTATCATCATTGGCTCAAAAATCCGTTATTGATCCTGGTACCAAAAGTCTCTTCAAGACCCTTCAGGATTTTAACTGCCACAGGGGCTTTATATGATATGTCATTAATTAAAGACATTGCTGAGTATGCCTTAATTTAAAGTAATCTTGTAATAGTAATTGTGGCTATGAAGTATTAGCCAACATAATAATACAATAATTATAAAATTAATTTTTGGCAGACTTTTTATTTTGCTTCTGTTATGTTTTGCATCAAAAACAATTGTGTGGCAAATATAAAAATAATAACAAATGAAATACAATTTTATGTTTTTAAATGGAGCTGCTGCCACAGCACGCTACATCCACTTCCCCACCTATAAAGAAAGAACAGAAAGAGGGATAACATTTAGTCAAAAATTTGAATTAAAATTTAAAATGTACTTTTTTAGTTTTATTAATTATTAAATTGTTGACTTCAGGAGAAACGTTTTCGTTCAGAAAGAAAGCCGGTTTCAGCAAATCATCAATCAATACAGCAGCAATCAATACAACGAAAAATTTTGAAAATCTCTTCAACACTCTGAAGGGACCTTCGTACCTAGGAGCCAACGTAGGTTTAATTCCAGTAATTTTAACAAATACAAAGTTTGACCTGAATAATTCTTTGTGAACAAAAGGTTTTTGGCTGGAATGTATGGTTGACTGAACTGGTTTAATGTCAGCAAAAGATGATTTTAAATGTGATAATAATGGTTCAGTTTCAATTGATGGTTCGGTAGATAAGAAAAATTCTCTTGGTAATCTGAGTTGCTGACCATAAACCAATTCAGCGGATGAGCAACCTAAATCCTCCTTTAGGGATGACCTGAGACCTAGGAGAATCAAAGGCAAGTCATTGTTCCATCTAGTAGAATTACCTCGAGCAATAATCGCTGATTTCAAAGTACGGTGAAATCGTTCAATCATACCGTTACTTTGTGGGTGATAAGCAGATGTGTGTATTTGATGAGTACCTAAAAATAATTGGTATTTTGAAAATAATAGTGATTCGAATTGTCGTCCTTGATCGTGAGTGATCATGGTAGGAATACCGAAACGGCTGAAGTAATGCCTGAAAAGAGTATCTGCAATAGAGGCTGCAGAGATATCTTTTAGAGGAAAAGCCTCTGGCCACCGTGTGAAACGCTCAATGACTGTGAGCAGATAAGTACATCCAAGAGATGGAACAAGTGGGCCAACCAAATCAATGTGAATGTGTTCAAATCGAACTTTTGGAACTTTGATTTTGAGAATTGGCGATTTTGTATGCCTTTGTATCTTAACTTTTTGGCATTGTAAACATGATTTTGTCCAAATACGAATTTGTTTCGACATATGATGCCAAAAGAATTTTGTTTTTATTAAATAAATGGTTGCTCGAATGCCAGGGTGAGATAAACCATGAAATTTTTCTATAACTATTTCTCTAAATTGAATGTAAATTCGCGGAGATTCCGTTGATATTTCACACCATAATTTGATATCAAGTAGCGTTGTGGGTTGTAGCAATAACTGATAGGGTGTTGTAGTGTAAGTGAGAAAATTGTTTATGTAGTAGGTTCGACAATTCGATATCTGTGACTTGAGCTTTGTAAAGTGTAAGTGTGTCGGAGTACTGAGAATTTAGGGATTCAATATTTGTCCTGGACAAAGCGTCTGCAACAATATTGGAATTTCCCTTAATGTATCTCACATCGGATGTATATTGTGTTATGTAATTTAGGTACCTGGTTTGTCTTGGTGTTTTTTCTGTTGATGAAAATATTGCCGTAGTTATAGGTTTGTGGTCGGTGAAAACTGTAAAATTGTTTCCGTGTAGGAAATGATTAAAAAATTTTATGGCAGAATATATTGCCAATAGCTCTCTGTCGAACGTTGAATATTTAACTTGACTTGGAGAAAGTTTATGTGAATAAAATGCTAATGGTTGCGGTGTTTCATCAATAATTTGGCTCAGAACTGCTCCTATACCTGTATTAGAAGCGTCTGTGGTAAGTGACAGCGAAGCGTGAGGAGATGGATGAGCCAGAATGGTAGATTTCGTTCATCTGAAAGAAGAAATTTCATGTTCATCTGACCAAGATGTTATTAATTTTTGTTTAATTGAATAAAGCGATGATGAAAGATTATGAAGGGGTGATAAAATATTAGAAATGTTCGGTAAAAATCTATGATAAAAATTAATCATGCCCAAAAATCTTTGTAGTTCCTTCAATGTTTTTGGTTTGGGAAATTTTGAAATAGCATCAATCCTAGACTTAGAAGGCTGAATACCATCGCTAGTGATATGATGGCTAAGAAAATCAATGGAAGTATCTCCAAAAACACATTTAGATGGTTGGATGTTGATATTGAATGTACTTAACCGTTCAAATAACTTCTCGAGATGTACATAATGTTCTTCTTCGTTATGACTTGCAATGAGAATGTCATCTAAATAAACGAATAAGAAGTTGAGACCCGAAAGAACTTTATTTATGAATCTCTGAAAGGTCTGAGCAGCATTACGGAGGCTAAAGGGCATACGAGTAAACTCGAAAAGACCAAAAGGAGTAGTGATAGCTGTCTTGTGTCCTGTGTCATGTGTAGAGGCGATGCTGTTGAAGAAGAAGAGGGTCGACATATTCCCTTTTGGCTATTGCGTGTTTATGTACAGGGTGGTTCAAATTCGATGTCCGAATAGGCTAACTCGGAAACTATAAGAGTTAGAAAAAAAGTAGCTTACATGTCATGATCTCGTTTTTCGAGAAACTGCTAATGCCGAAAACCTCATAGCGCTACCGTCTTTTGTTTTTCCCCTAGAGGCCAAAATTGAAAATATCGTAAAACCAATAAGTGCAATTATCTTGGTTATTATTATAGGTGGAGTATTATAACTACGACATTATATGGACACTTTTTTACAGAGAATTTCATGACGGAGTCAAAAAAAATTTTTCGGTTTTAGATTTTGAGATATCATGAGAATTTTCGTTTTTTTAAATGGAAACAACCACTGATTATTCGCTTATTAAATTCGTTATTTTTTTCTGATTACAAAAATATAGGGTTCGACAGGTCTATTTCTTATTGTTTTAGAATAAAGCTAAAAATAAACTTTTTTTATAAAATTTCCATCTAGTGTCGTCGAGGAAATTAAATTTACAGTTTCCTGTAAGTTACGGGGCGGTAGGTAAAATCTAAAAAGTTAACAATTAAATACGAAGATAACTTCTGGTATTTAAAAACAAATAATTTTTTAATATGTAACATTCTAACATGTCAAACTTTTCAAAATTTTCGTAATTGACCTTAAAAACAGGATTTTTAAAGTGACATTTCAGAAAATTTTTGAATACAAACAAATGTTGCTATGTTTATTCGAATTAAAAAAAAAAACATATGAGCGCCATCTATCGATAATTTATTAAGTCATTTAAAAATAATATTAAATCGTAATAAAAAATGTGAAATAATGCAATCTATTCCAACTTTTGTGTAAAACATATATAAATTAAACAGTTTAACAAATATATTTGTTTCAAATATCAGAAATATGTTTTTTTAATTTTTAGTTATAGAACCGTAATTTACAGGAAACTGTAAATTTAATTTCTTCCACGACACTAAAAGAAAAATTTATTTTTAGTTTTATTCTAAAACAATAAGAAATAGACCTGTCAAACCCTATATTTTTGTAATCAGAAAAAAATAACGAATTTATTAAGCGAATAATCAGTGGTTGTTTCCATTTAAAAAAACGAAAATTGTAATAATATCTCAAAATCTAAAACCGACAAAATTTTTTTGACTACGTCATCAAATTCTCTGTAAAAAAGTGTCCATATAATGTCTTAGTTATAATACTCCACCTATAATAATAACCAAGATAATTACATTTGCGGGTTTTACGATATTTTCAATTTTGGCCTCTAGCGGAAAAACAAAAGACGATAGCGCTATGAGCTTTTCAGCATTAGCAGTTTCTCGAAAAACGAGATCATGACATGTCAGCTACTTTTCTTCTAACTCTTATAGTTTTCGAGTTAGCCTATTCGGACATCGAATTTGAACCACCTTGTACATCTAAACGTCGAGGACGACAAAACGACAAAACGACAAAAAAATGAAATACAATTTTATGTTTTTAAATGGAGCTGCTGCCACAGCACGCTACAGTAATGTAAGTTGGAATGGATTGCAATAAAATTTAAACGGAAAAAAATTAATCATATTTTTCTTCAATTATATTATTTACAATAAAAGTAATATGATATTGTTAACAGTGAATAGAAGCTTATAGATAACGCTTGAATGTTGGTACCAGAACCTTTCCTGAAAAACGAATAAATGCATTTAATAATAATTGCGTAAATCAACAAAATATTAAGTTATAAACATTACTTGGAAACCGGATTGGATTATAAAACTGGATTAAATTGAATTACATAAGCAATATAAATTGCAATAGATAAAAAATTAATTTTATAATTCCGTTACAAACAGAGTAATTCATCATAATTGCAATTCGGAATCTTACAAGAAGCTTAAAAACTGCAGATTAGATAAGATCCCGACATTATTTTGATTAACAAATATATCTTACGAACACATGGTGTGACCATTTCCAACGCAAGCGGCAAAAGCCATTGCATGGGGGATATAATTTTGTTCAACCGAACCGGTAAAAAGATGTGCCCAAGGGCCAGTAGCAAAAATTGCAACGTCATCACCTCCATGGGTCTCAGAATCTAACGGAGCCATTGCCGGAAACATTGCGTCCTTTCCACCTGACGTAAAACAACGAAATTAATAAATAAATAATTGATACATAATAAATTTTACTTAAATCGTCTTCTCTATAATCAGGTCTTCCATTTTCGTCGTAATCTTTATAACCAGGCCCATTCGCGTAGCTTAAAGTCGAATATCCTTTATTATCATCGGCTATATCGGCTATTCCAAAAATGTTGTTTCCTCTGGATGGATAACCGTTAACTGTAAAAGAATGGGCATGATCGGCGGTGACTACAATTAAAGTATCTTCTTCGTTGGTCATTTCTTTGGCTTTTTGAATAGCTTTTGCAAATTCGACGGTTTCATCTAAAGCTTTCATCGCTAAATTATCGTGGTGGGCGTGATCAATTCTTCCACCTTCCACCAACAAAAAGAAACCTTTATTTTCTTTCGATAAAATATTAATCGCAACTTCCGTCATTTCTTCTAACGAAGGATCTTCATCGTTTGCGTCTAAATGATACGCACAATGAGAGCTTTCGAATAATCCAAAAACATAATCGATTTCGTTGGGTAACGATTTTAATTGGGATTTATTCCAAATATATTGTGATGTTTCTTTAAAACCATCTTTTTCTTTTTGTTCCAACCATTGATTAATTAAGTTTTTACTATCTTTTCTTTTTCCGGGATCATCTTCTGGACCATTTTCAGTTTCTGGGAAAAACATTCTTCTCCCACCGCCCATAATTACGTTTAAATTTTTACCGGTTTCAGATTCAATTAATTGTACCGCTATATCTTGGCAATCTTCGGGCATTGGTTCGGTTTCATCGAAATATTCTGCAACGTCACATTCCCAATTTCTATGTGCTGTGTGGGCATAAATTGCTAAGAAGAGAATTAATGGTAATTTTATATTTTAATTGTTATATTAAACCTGATGGGGTTGCATGAGTAACTCTTGTCGTTGTAACTAACCCACTTTTTTTACCATCCAATTGAAACCATCTGGCGATGGAGTTAACTCGATTCTTTTCTTCCAAACTCGCTGTGCAATTTGCTAAATTAACGGAAGCTGTAACACCAGCTGTGTCATAGTTAGCTTTAATACCGCAAAGGAATGCAGTTGCTGTACAGGCTGAATCAGGAACTTGGGTATCAACACAATAAGTCTGTAACAGAAACGATTAAATTAAAAGATTGAGAAGATTTTAAATGGGTTTACTCTGGAAAGTGCTGAATAAGGAAATTCTTCGAAATATAAAGGAGCTTCTTCGTGCTGAGTTTTTAATATTTCTTGGCCGTAATAGATTCTGGTAGCTTTTAAAGTTGGGATGGATAATCCATCGCCCAAAAAGAAGATTATATTCTTCGCTTGGTCTTTAA
Source organism: Onthophagus taurus (assembly GCF_036711975.1). Classification (NCBI taxonomy): domain Eukaryota; kingdom Metazoa; phylum Arthropoda; class Insecta; order Coleoptera; family Scarabaeidae; genus Onthophagus; species Onthophagus taurus. The sequence goes on from NC_091967.1 coordinate 292,108, forward strand.
TTTATATATAATTACAAAAATAAAATATTATTTATTTATTTTTCTTACTCGTATTAATTTTTGTGTTATATTTCATATTAAGAAAATCTTGTGCTTGATTTATCCAATATTCTTGAGTTAACTCTTCTTCGTTGATTTTCGATGTAGGTTTAATAATTTTTCTGCGATGCATATCACCTTGTTAAAATAATTATAAGTATAAAAAAGAAATGGGTATGAAAAATTTACCTGTGTCTCCAAAACTAATTAAAATTAAAATAATAAAAACCCGCCACATTTTATCTTTAATTTTAAACTGTCTCCATGAAAAATGAGTCATATACGTTTAGTGGACTCTTTATAGATTTATTTGTTATCTGATTTCGATATGTTCACGTCAAAATAAATTATTTACGATAATCTGAACTAATTTTGTGATTAAATTAACACATTTTATAAACAGTCAGCACCAAATTAACAAATTATGTTTGTTCAATTGAAGCTTAAAGATTCTAGTTTATAATATGATATAAAAACTATAAGATAATATTATTGCAATTTCTGTGAGAGCAATGTTCTTGCTGATCCTCAAGATATTGTAAATGCTTTTGCTGACATGTTTTCTGCTGTTCACACTGTATCTACTGACCGAACTTTCACTGAATCTAATTTCAATCCGTTGCCATACTCTTTTCATCCCACTACAGAAGAGGAGCTAATTAAATTAATGGCAACGTTTTCTAATAAGCATACTGCTGGAGATGATTTGTTGCCAAGTTTTATGGTCAGAGATTGCCGTTATATATTTGCTTGCCCTCTTAAATTTATGATTAACTTGTCCATTACGTCCTGTGAATTTCCTGAAAGATGGAAACGATCAAGAATTGTGCCTGTTTATAAAAAGGATGATCGTACGTCTCTCTCAAACTATAGACCAATTTCGATAATTTCCAATTTTGCTAAACTATTTGAAAAGTTATTATATTCTTTTATGTACACCAGCACGTGCCCTTTTGTGTCTGCTTCCCAGCATGGTTTTGTTTCCGGTCGCTCTACAGTTACCAACTTGGCTACGATTTCCGAGTTTATCTGTAGCACCTTGGATGGACGTGGGCAGGTGGATGTTGTATACACTGATCTATCCAAAGCCTTTGATCTGATTGACCATAGAATTCTCTTGTTAAATTGAGCTCTTTCGGATTTGTTGCTTCAGCAATTCAACTTCTGGCCTCTTATTTGCAACATAGAAAATGTTATGTTGCTTACAATGGATATTTTTCTAATGAGTTCACTCTTACCTCAGGGGTTCCACAGGGATCAAATTTGGGCCCTCTATTATTTGTTCTTTTCATAAATGACTTACTTCTAAAAATTGATTGTCGGATGTTGGGATATGCTGATGATATCAAGATCTATGCCGAAGTCTCATCGATGGCAGATGCAGATAAGCTGCAGCACAACTTAAACACAATAGTGCAATGGTGTAAGACCTACAAACTTAACCTTAATATAGATAAATGTTGTGTACTTACTTATAGCCGATGCTCGTCACCATGCATATATCCTTACAATATTGCTGGCAGCACTTTAAGTCGTGTTGAGGAGCACAGGGATTTGGGGGTCCTGTTTGATGCAAGTCTTAATTTTAAAAAACATATCAATAATGTGTGTTCGGAGGCCTTTAGGTCCCTAGGTTTTGTGATGCGTATGTCTAAATATTTCACAAGTGTTAGCTTATTAAAGACCTTGTATTGTGCTTACGTTCTGAGTAAGTTAGAATACGCTTGCCTGATTTGGAGTCCCTTATATGCATGTGAGTTCTTAAGCCTTGATCGAGTCCATCGTAGATTCTTAAAATTTCTTTCTTACAAATCTGATGGAATTTACCCTGAGCGAGGTATACCACAAAATGATTTGCTTGCACGACACAATATGACTTCCTTGATGGACAGAAGAAACGCGTTTTATGAAAGGTTTCTACAAAGGCTTATCGAATATAACATCGATTGCCCTTTCATTCTTGAGCGACTAGGGTTCCAAGGAGTAACTCAAGATATAGCTGCGTATTCGTCATTCCTTATGCTAGGACAAACATTATGAGACGGGCGCCAACATACACTCTCTGTAAAGTGGGCAACAGGATTCCAGACAATCAGTGATCACCTGCATGTAAATTCACTTATTTAGTTTTTATTTTTATTTTCTTTATAATTCGGTCAATTGTTAATTTCTTGAATTTTTTGTAATTTTTGTTTTTTTTTTCTCACATACAGATACATATTATTGTATTATTACATTATGTAATATATATTGTTATCATTTTTTGGGCTATGCCTGTTGGGTAATAAAGGAATATTATTATTATTGAGCATGTTCTGAATCCTAAATTGATATCCCAAAAATTGAGTGTTTTCTGATTTTTTGAACAAATGTCTGCTGGAGCAGATTTTTCTAGAAAAATTCGAATAACGCGAGAATGGCCGAATCAAATTGCAAAAAGTAAAGTTATTTATAAACCTTGAAAGCAGACAAATCCAAATATGTAAAAATATACAGGGTGTTCCATTTAAAAAAATAAAGTAGGTGGCGACTTCCGGTATAACCGGAAGTGCAAGAAATCTGAAAATATTTTAGTCGAAGAGATCGTAATTGATAATACTTAAGTCTGAATTCTCAAATTTTTATTTTCGCCAGAAGCCCAGAAACGTCTAATGACCGGTCTCGCTGAGACACCCTGTATATACAGGGTGTCCCGTTAAGCGTACGGAGCGGCTGTATCTCTAGAACGGTAAGGCCAAGAGGTTTGGGAAAAAAATCCTTATAAGCAAAGTGACCAAGAGAAATAGCTGGAAATTATTTTGAAGTTCGTAATTCGACCGCTAGGAGGCGTAACTACCATTGAGAAACATAAAGTTGCCGCTATCTCAGAAACTTAGACGATGAGCTAAAACTTTGACAACATCATTTAATAGCTTGGATAATACCGCATCGCTTTTGTTTTGCGATATATCTCATATCTGTCATAATAAAGGAGGGGGAGGCCAATGCGTTTTCATATGTTTACATTTTAATATCTCCTAGACCATTCAACCGATTTGAATGTTTTCGGTGTTGTTTGAAAGAGCATTTTATGCTCTTTTTAAAGATATTTTCAGTAAGACCGTCTGCTTTAAAACAAATGAGCTAGAGGACGTTATCTGCAGCGATTACATATTTTTGTGATTTTTGAAGAAAAGTTAAATGGAACGATACTATTTACTTCACAGACCCTTAGTCACCTTAAAATTTGCTAAATTTTAGTGAAAACCGCATCTCGATATCGCCACCCGTTCTCGAGTTATAGAAGAAAATGTTAAAAACTCGAGTGTCATCAATCGGATCCAGTTACCTCATCGAGAAAAGCAAATCACATTACCATGGTAACTGTAAACATGTCATTTACTAACGCAGAAGCGTATGATAGAGCGTATGATGATTTATTTTCAATGTTTCGAATACGATGCAACTGCATGGCAAAAATGTGCAATGCAATTACGACAAAGAAAGACATTTTTCTCTAGAAGTGTTTTTAAGATTGACTTAGCGATTACGGAAAACTGGCAACGTGTAGCCCATTCAGACATCTCTATGAATTCGTAAATCATATTGGTGCGCAATGTGATCCCACATAATCTGGGAACTCCGAAAACAATTGTCCACAAGACTTCTGAAGAGAATAATATCTCCACCACGTTGTTTTACATCAGGCCTTAACAGATACCGATTATGATAACAGACTGAACTATTACCATTGACTTTTAAATATGATTTGGGCAAATCCAAACCTTTTATCACAAATGCTATGGATGCATGAAGCATCTGTCCACAAGCTGATGTAAACTTGCATAATATGCATTCTTGGTTCGAGAAAAACCCACATTGCTTTCACCCCTTTATCTATTGGGTAGACTAAACGACCTGACTTTTCAAGAAAAACCAATAACCAGGGAAAATATGACAAAACACTAAATACCAGTAGAAACGTATCTAGGGCCGAGACTTAAGCAGCGTTTTTTTTTTCGGCGAAACTAGATTAAATAAATGCATCGAGGTTTATGAAAGGCATTTAGCACATTAGTGAGTTATTTTTGCCAAAAATTTAAGTTATTCTAAGTGTTTTGGTTTATTTTGTTTTATTATCATTATTGATGTTTCATTGATCCGTTGGCTTTTCAACACGCCTCAAAAGTAGTTTTGAAGCAGTTCTAAGCTTGGATAAAGTGTTCTAGAAGGTTCTAGATAATAAAATTTTTGTTATCTCTTATTTGTTTCCTAAGGTAACTTGATCCGATTAAGATATACGAATTTTTAACATTTTCTTTTATAATTCGAGAATGGATGGAGATATCGAGATGCGGTTTTCACTAATATTTAGCAAATTTTATGGTGATTAACGGTCTGTGAAGTAAATAGTACCGTTCCATTTAACTTTTTTCCAAAAATCACAAAAATATGTAACCGCTGCAGATAACGCCCTCTAGCTTATTTGTTTTAAACCAAGCGGTCTTTCTGAAAATATCTTTTAAAAGAGCATGAAATGCTCTTTCAAACAAGACCAAAAATATTCAAATCGGTTGAATGGTCCAGGAGATATTAAAATGTAAACATTTGAAAACGCATTGGCCTCCCCCTTCCTTATTATGACAGATATGAAAAATATTGCAAAACAAAAGCGATGCGGTATTATCCAAGCTACTAAATGATGTTGTCAAAGTTATAGCTCATCGTCTAACTTTCTGAGATAGCAGGAATTTTATGTTTCTCTATGGCAGTTACGCCCCCTAGCGGTCGAATTACGAACTTCAAAATAATTTCCAGCTATTTCTCTTGCCCACTTTGCTTATAACGATTTTTTTCCCAAACCTCTAGGCCTTACCGTTATTGAGATACAGCCGCTCCGTACGCTTAACGGGACACCCCGTATATGTTAAATTGTAGCTTAATGAGTTTTGTATAATATAATAAAAATGTAGGATATAAGATAAAAGTTTTGGAAGTTTTTATTTTATATACACATGTAGTAGTTACCTCAAAGTTAATTTAAACGCTCTTTTATTTATAACCATTTATTAAGTGATGAAATGTTATATTTACAACAGTTACAATAGGTTCATATTTATGTAGGGTATAAAACACATAACTTTTTTATTTTACATATTTTCTACAACATCCATAAAGATTTTTTCGCTTAAAATAAATAATACAGATGCCAACAATAGATATGTGTAGATTAGGTTATCCCCGCAATGTTATTTACAAGATAATATTTAATTTAAAGCTACGATTTAACGTTTTCAACGCGGCCACTTAATCATGTGGGAACCCTGTCTTTTTTTCGTTTGATGTATTTTATGGTGAGTTATTTTTATTTTTCATATAATCACATTACTGACTAGACATTTATGAAGAAATCGTTAGTAAACGGAAAGATATCGACAGCGTCAATGAAATTATTAGTTCGTATATTTATTAAAGACGTTAAGCTTACAGTTTTCCCCTTTGTGTAATCGAAACATTTACGAGTACAACATTGATAAATACATCGGGGTAGAAATCACAATATAGATAGTATTTTTCGTTTAAGATCACAGTGGAATATTTACAAATGAATCGTTTTTATTTACAGGAAGGATTAAGAATATTCAGAAAGTATTTACAAATACAGGAAAAATTGAGCTATAGTGTATGAATGGTCTTGGAATGTTACAAGTTAAACATTATCATTTCTTTAATATTTTTCTAAAAGAATATAGACAATATTTTATCTAGCATTGTCGTGAGCATTAAACTTTCAATACAGAACTAACACTAACACATCATTAGAACTAATACTAGGGAGTACAGCACTAGAGTGCGTCTCAAGACTTCTAGCTCTAATATTAGTTCTAATGCGGGTGTACTGAAAGGTTAAATTAGATACCTTAAGAGTATCTACGACCCCTTATTCCAAATTTAATCTTCTTCCAAACATCTTAGCACAGCCTTAAAACATCTCGATTATTGCTCTTTATATTCACACCATGGTGTCGCTAAAATAATTTCCATCCTGTCAAATGGTGCTGGTGTTTTCTCCAAAGAAATCCTTTTCGGCCGAATTAACCCTGGTATGTCTAACAGATTCGGTGGTACTCAAATGTTCACTTGAAAACTCTCCGAAAGAACCATTTCTTTTCGCGTTTACAATAACCGTTTTTGTACCATAATCGGTTATAAATTTATCGTTTGTGTTCAGAGCCACCGATTGATATCCGCATTTACACCAAACGGGGTAGTGAGCTGTTAAGATTCGTTTAAAAGCCTCTCGAAATTCCGTATTAAATATCGAATAGATGATCGGATTGAAGGCCGAATTTGAGTAACCGAGCCATGTCAGTATCTTAAAGGTGATGTCGGGAATGCAAGTTTTGCAAAAAGCCGCTACGATGTTGATACAGAAGAATGGTACCCAACAGATTAGGAATACACCCATTATTATTCCAACGGTGATGGCTGCTTTATGATCGCTTACGTGATATGGTGAACTGTGATGATTGTGCATTTGAATGTGGAGAGCTTTATTTTTGTGTTTGATACTTTTCTTCTTTGAATTTGCTCCTTCTGGAAGATCGATAGGTCTTGTTATTGCACGAATGTTTTTTACGTGCTTTTGTGCGTAGCAATATAATCTGCAGTATATACCTGTAAATAAAAAAAAATGGCATGTAACGTTCGTTTCAAAGAAAATAAGTGAAACTATTAACGTCGTGGTCTCTTACGGCCGATTGCTCTCTGACACTCTTTGTGGGCAAACGTTTTATTTTGAGGCGCCACAATAGCTCTTCGGGTTCAAAGTGACCCTTTGAGAGTCCTTACAACAGGAGTATCGTGGATTAATTTCGTAAACAAAGGGAGTAATCTAAGAGAGAGAGGGAAGCGGTCGATTACAGACAGTTTCAAGAGTACTTCCCAGTTTGGACGCCATCTTCACCCTCCGTTTGAAACGTAGGCGACGGCCGTGAAACGTTTGAGTTATTAAACTATAAGAGTAAATAACGGCCGAGAAATTTCTCGTTATCCCAAGTTAATAATAGAAGTTCCTTAACTGCATCGAGTGTTAAGTTTTAATTTCCGAATTAAAGTTGCGTTCAAGGGGGTAAGTGGGTTATCTGGAAAGTTTGAATGTACTTCTTAAATGATTGATGTAAGAATCTAACTGGGTTGGTTGGACGGGGAATAATTAATAAGGGGGAGAATTGAGATTGGACACTGGAAACGAAAAAAAGATTGGAACTAGTATTGCAAAAATAATGAACTCGACGTACGGCCAAAGCGCATTGAACTCTTTATGTTGAAAATTTAATTAAGTGTACCTTCTCTTTGGATAGATTGTTAAAAAAAATTGAATTAATTAGTAGAAAATAAGAAATTATTTATGGCACATTAAATTTTCATCAAATTTGCTAAAATATTATATTATTCTGAGGCTGTCTCGAAACCTATCTTATCCAGTTAGTTTATCTATGCAAATTTACTTCAATAGCACCTTCGCGCACAGAATCTCAAGTTTCAACTTTTGTACGTTTGGCTTTCGTGACTCAGTCGAAGTTTTATATTAAAACCATTAAAGTTTATTTATTTTTAATCCGTTACAATTTTCAAATTGAATCCTACATTACATTACATTACATAGAATACATATCGGGTAGGCGGACCAACCAACCTTGCACCGCGACCCTAAGGATCTATTGTACCCCGATAGGTATCATTATCAAATTTCACCGTGCAGTCCAATGCTCTTAACGAATATTAATACCTTGCTCGGCGAAAGGTCATTCAGATCTTTTGAGGAGATAAACTGCGACCCAAAAATCGAGAATCTGATACGGTTAACGGCAGGGTAGTGGCATAAAATATGCTCAACCGTCTCTGCTTCCTCCGCACATAGTCGGCATTCAACATCGTTGGCTAAACCCAACAAGTTGAGGTGTGCTTTTAATCGGCAGTGCCCAGTAAAAACACCCATTAGAACTTTTATGCTACTACGGGCAAGTCCCAAAATATTCCCGGGTTTGACAGTGGCGATGTTAATAAACACCTTAGCATGTCTTATTCCAGGAGAACTGGTCCACAGTAGGCGAAGTCTCTCTTTAGCCCACAGTCCAATCCTATATTTGGCCATCGCAAATGATACACCAACTGCTGGTTCCGGTCCCACAAACGCTTCAGCGCTGCCATCTCGTGCTAGCTTATCTGCCGCTTCATTGCCAGCAACACCAGAGTGACCCGGGACCCAGATCAGAGAGACTCTGTTATCACAACTCAGTGTGTTTAATGTTCTCTTACAATCATTAACCAGAGCCGACACCGTTTTCACGGCTTGCAGCGCCTCGAGAGCGGCTTGACTGTCTGAGAAGATTCGTACTGTCATGTTCTTCACCCCTCTTTCAAGAAGGATTTTAGCACCAATGTCAATAGCAAATACTTCCGCCTGGAATACAGTACAGTACGTACCCAGGCTGTAGGCTTGCTTAATTCGAGGTGTCTGGCAGTATACTCCTGCTCCTACCCCTTCAGGCGTTTTTGATCCATCTGTGTACAAGCAAATGTCTGCCCGAACCAGAGAATTTTCATTTTCGATCCAGGACTGCCGCTCAGGTAGTACAATCTGGTATCGAGCATTAATCACTGATAGTGATACCGCCAAATCTGACGGCATTGATAGCACAGTATCAGTGCTTATAATGTCTTCCGCAGCCCATTGGTAGGACATGTCGGAACAGTTTTGAGCATATTGCTTAAATCTGTAAATGGTTGTTCTAGCCACTTTCTCTATATGCAAATGCAGAGGAGATAGGCCAAGCAGAACCTCCATTGCTAGAGTTGGCGTTGTGCCTATCGCACCAGAGATTGCCAATCCAGCTACTCGTTGAATTCGTGAAAGTTTACTGATAGCTGAAGTCTGTCGGACTTTCCTATACCAGGCTGCTGCTCCGTATGTGATCATACGTCTAACCACAGTCACATAGAGCCAGTACAGTCTTTCAAGGGTAAGACCCCAATTTTTTCCACAAAGACTGCGACAAGTCCACAAGGATAGTCTAGCTTTGTGCAAAACTCCCTGCAAATGTCCATTCCATGACAGGGTTTTGTCTAGGATTACTCCTAGATATTTGACTTCCTTTGAGAAAGGAATTTCTTCACCTTGGATAGTTGGGCGGATTAGTCCATCCAACTTTCGCTTCCTGGTGAAGGGCACAACAATTGTCTTTTGCGGGTTTATTGAGAGGTTCTCTCCCTTACATCAAGCGCAAATGGTATCTAGGGTCACCTGGAGGACTTTAGATATCCTCGGCAAACAGGTTCCTTTGACCATAACGACAATGTCATCAGCATAAGCTTGTATTTCCACACCAACGGCTTCGACTATCGCAATCAGATCGTCAACTAGGAGGGACCAAAGCAGGGGAGATAACACCCCTCCCTGCGGGCATCCACCTCCCGGCCTGAAGCGTATCGAATTGAATCCTTACTGTATTAGTATATTAAAAAACAAGTTTCGTAAGACACGCTTGAAATGCACGAATTCAAGTTGAAAAACGAGTGGCGAAGCCACGAGTTTTGTAATGAATGAGTGCTTTAAGTCTTATGAAACGTGTTTTTTATGCTATTTTTTGTAATTCGCGTTTTTATCCTTTTTTTTAACAAAAATAAAATAAATTTTGACAATGTAGGGAAATACGTATGCAGCAGTTGGTAACACCGTAACACTTGAAAATAGAAATTTGAATTGACAATTAGAAACTGTCAAAACACAAAATGTATTCACCTGAAAAAAAATGTTTTATGTACACCTCCCAAAATAAGAGAAATTGCTCAGAGTCCATGTCCTCATCATTGTGGACCTTGTATTTGATACTAAGAACGTGTTTAAACATCCATAGACAAAAATTATCACATTGACAACTAGAAAAATTAATGACCCAATGTCACCAACTTGAACTGCTTCCATAAAATGTTACTAAAATCTCATTAAAGCATCGGATGCTGTAAGGAGTCTCATTACAGCACTCGTTTGAGTACTGTTAGAGCTTTCGTTATCGTCGCGAATTACAAAATAGTATATTAAAAAACAAGTTTCGTAAGACACGCTTGAAATGCACGAATTCAAGTTGAAAAACGAGTGGCGAAGCCACGAGTTTTGTAATGAATGAGTGCTTTAAGTCTTATGAAACGTGTTTTTTATGCTATTTTTTGTAATTCGCGTTTTTATCCTTTTTTTTTAACAAAAATAAAATAAATTTTGACATAGGTATGCAGCAGTTGGTAACACCGTAACACTTGAAAATAGAAATTTGAATTGATAATTGAAGAGTGTAAGTTCTAACGGATCTAAGTGCCAAAAACATGAAAGCGAGATAATCAAAGAAAACTATCTTGGAAAGTAGCAAACAGTATTGCAGCTGTAACTATATATTTTTTACATAGAACATGTTACTTTAGGAAAAAAGTGCAGACAAAAGCTTAAATCGGACTGCAAAAAAAAATGAAAACAGGAAATCTTAAAAAGATTTAAGTACCTTGTTAATTTTTTTTCAAAGGGTCTATGTACCTTAATATATATTATTGAGAAGGGATTGAATACTACAAATAACACAACATTCCATCAGTTTTTGGATATTTTATTGCAAAAAAAAGTTAAACCCATAATACATTTCAAACTAGGCAACTAAAAACTTTAAAATTAATATTTATGGAGGATTATTATTCCTGCATGAGCTTAGAGGTTTTACCAATCAGGTCTGAATAAAAACGATAATGTCTAAGTGGAATATAGTCTTGCATAGATTTGAGATCTTTGAGTTTGGCTGCAGTAATCCGATTCTTACATTGCAGGGGAGGTATCTGGTATGAACGAAGAGCCTGGATACTTTTCCCTCTTTTTAATAAATTGCAGATTTTCCAATCTTCGAACTCGCTGAAATTTTTCTTCATTTTTACATGGCCTGGGTTCTCACTAGAAATTCGGATCCATGAAGCTTGAGAAATCTGTAGATTTGCTGTATTTTTGAAAGTATCCGCGAACTTCTGCAGATCCTTGAAATCATTTTCAACCAAGTTGACAACCTCAAATGGATTTTGATGACGAGCTTCTTTAATCCGTTCTATATCTGATGATACAAATAGCTTACAAACTCGTTTGCGTTTCTCTATTTGGGCGAAGTCCCTATCACAGGGAAGATAAGAATGTCCACTTACTAGAAATTTTTGATCGATTTGCAGAAACTTGCCCGTTGCAACTAAATATATAAGCACTATAAGGAGCATTCGATTTTTATTTTGCCCAATGCAGCTGTCACTCCAAATGACTAGTTTACTTTTAGTTGCGAACGTATTGTTGAAAAGAAGAACTCTTAAGAGCGCAGATCCGACTTCACAACCTCCTCTTCCTGTTACTGATTCGTCCCAAAGACACATGAAGGCACTATTGGTGTCTGCCAAATGTATGCCCAAGTTATAACAGGAGAACTGACGGCTGTAAAACATATCACTATGAGTGAGAGTTGGTATGAAGATGACCTGCTCTAAATCTATGGAAATCACTATATTATTAGACGTTGGTTGCTGTGATTCAATTAAATCATTCTGCAGCTCTTTCCTGGCTTTTTCAGCTTCTCGCTGGTGTAATTCAAGTTTCCCTTTAAGGGATCTCTGGTCTTCAGCAGTGCTTGCCTTTATTTTGGAATTGAGTAAATCACAAGTTAGGCAGGTATCAGATCTTGGTTTTCCAAATCGAAGATGTTGGAAGTGTTTGTGGAATGTGTCCGAATAAAATCTGTAATTTACTGCAGTGTTAGGATGTTTCTTTTTAAATGCTATGAAGAGGCGGTTTATGTTTAAAACGGGGCTCAGAAATTCTTTTTGCGATTTTAATCGACTATAATGGTCCTTGCTTTTGACTACAATTTTATCTTGGCACATACAGGAAGCGCCATCTATCCTATAGTAGATGAACACCTAAATAAATCGCCAGCACTTATACCGTTTGTACTACTATTAGGCATGGCACTTAGACCTTTTCTGCATGTATAACTAAAAATTTCCGATTTTGGCACTTAGACCCTTTAGAACTTACACTCTTCAATTAGAAACTGTCAAAACACAAAATGTATTCACCTGAAAAAAATGTTTCATGTACACCTCCCAAAATACGAGAAATTGCTCAGTGTTCAATGTCCTCATCATTGTGGGCCTTGTATTCGATGCTAAGAACGTGTTTAAACATCCATAGACAAAAATTGTCACATTGACAACTAGAAAAATTAATGACCCAATGTCACCAACTTGAACTGCTTCCATAAAATGTTACTAAAATCTCATTACAGCATCGGATGCTGTAAGGAGTCTCATTACAGCACTCGTTTGAGTACTGTTAGAGCTTTCGTTACCGTCGCGAATTACAAAATAGTATATTAAAAAACAAGTTTCGTAAGACACGCTTGAAATGCACGAATTCAAGTTGAAAAACGAGTGGCGAAGCCACGAGTTTTTTAATGAATGAGTGCTTTAAGTCTTATGAAACGTGTTTTTTATGCTATTTTTTGTAATTCGCGTTTTTATCCTTTTTTTTAACAAAAATAAAATAAATTTTGACAATGTAGGGAAATAGGTATGCAGCAGTTGGTAACACCGTAACACTTGAAAATAGAAATTTGAATTGACAATTAGAAACTGTCAAAACACAAAATGTATTCACCTGAAAAAAATGTTTCATGTAGCGAATTACAAAAAATATTTTACACTACACTTTCGAATGTGTGTGTGTGTTAATTAAACGTTGTAAGAAATATTAGACAATATCCTGCTAATACCTAAACGCACCCCCATATATTTGTTTTTCAATTTACCCCACCTGTTGTTGGAAACCATCAACGTTACTCAACTTAATCTTAGAGAATTAGTTTCAGCAGCTGTACCTACGTATCGATTCGAAATCTTGTAACTCCCGTTTATTTACACAACCATACTTGTTTAAATTGATTGTTCATTTTAACTTACCGATCATGACTATGCACGGGACGTAAAATGAAATACAACTAGATACAACGGCGTATGTCGGTGTTAAATCCAAGGCGCACGTTGAATAGTTTTGACCTCCAGCATTGTAAATTGGCGGAGGATCCGGCGGTCTGTGTAATCCAAGAGAGATTGGGACGAATGAAATAAGACCGGCCAGAAGCCAAATTGTTGCGATTGTACCAACGGCTACTCTTCTTGTAACCCAACGACCATATCTAATTTAAAAAAAACAATTAGAAATATTGTTGGTATCAAATAAAAATATGAATACAACATGAAACAATTTAGATCCTAAGGAAGTTTAGAATTTCTAGTTTGTAAACCATTTTATGCCACATTTGCAGTAATGAATCGCAAACTTTGTGATACATTTTACATGAAAGGTATAATTTATGTAGAAGGAAAGTGGAACTTTGGGAAAGTTTACGCGTCCAATTACTCATATACCAAAGGAAATGAAACTCATTTGAAATATCTAATGTTTATTAAAAAAACTATGGTGGCTACTTATCTCTGAACTTTATTAACTTTTACTAACTTCGCCTCTGTTTGCCGATTGGCGAATCTCCTCGTGCAATCTCAAATGTGGCTGAAGTTAGATTCACTCGCCAGACACAGATTCGAATATTTATAGTCGGTCAAACAAGTAGTGGTCCTAAAATTTTCTTTCAAATACGAAGTTCTTTTCTCACCACTTGGGAATGTTTCACTCTAAAATCACGCTAAGCACTTAAGTTGAACTCTCTAGAACCCCCGTGCACGATCAGAACCACCGAATTTAGAGATGGGGATGCAGGGTGAGGGTTTAATTTTTGTTAATTTTGTAGAGTAACTTTAGGATTTTTTTTCTCATCCCCGTGGACTGCCTCACTTTGCAACCACGTTAAATAATTAAGTCGAACCCTCTAGAACCCCCGAATTTAGAGATGGGGATGCAGGGTGAGGGTTTAATTTTTGTTAATTTTGTAGGGTAACTTTAGGATTTTTTTTCTCATCCCCCGCGGAGTGCTTCACTTTGCAACCACGCTAAATAGTTAAGTCGAACCCTCTAGAACCCCCGTGCACGATCAGAACCCCCGAATTTAGAGATGGGGATGCAGGGTGAGTGTTTAATTTTTGTTAATTTTGTAGGGTACCTTTAGAATTTATTTTCTCATCCCCCGCGGAGTGCTTCACTTTGCAACCACGCTAAATAATTAAGTCGAACCCTCTAGAACCCCCGTGCAAGATCAGAACCCCCGAATTTAGAGATGGGGATGCAGGGTGAGGGTTTAATTTTTGTTATTTTAATAACTTATTAATTTGATTAATAACTACAAGAAATAAAGCACACAAAGTGGTATACTCACGTTATATTTTTACTTTTTATTTACTTTATTTGCGTTAACTTAGAATTTGATTACATTCATACATATTACATTTTTTATTTAAAGGTTTAGTTTTTATTATTAAAAAAAAGGTTACTCTACAAAATTAACAGAAATTAAACCCTCTTCCTGCATCCCCATCTCTAGATTCGGGGGTTCTGATCATACCCGCGGGTTCTAGAGGGTTCGACTTAATTATTTAGAGTGGTTGCAAAGTGAAGCAATGCATGGGGGATGAGAAAAAATCCTAAAGTTACTCTACAAAATTAACAAAAATTAAACCCTCTCCCTGCATCTCCATCTCTAAATTCGGGGGTTCTGATCCTGCACGGGGGTTCTAGAGGGTTCGACTTAATTATTTAACGTGGTTGCAAAGTGAAGCACTCCACGGGGGATGAGAAAAAAAATCCTAAAGTTACCCTACTAAATGAACAAAAATTAAACCCTCACCCTGCATCCCCATCTCTAAATTCGGGGGTTCTGATCGTGCAAGGGGGTTCTAGAGGGTTCGACTTAATTATTTAGAGTGGTTGCAAAGTGAAGCACTGCACGGGGCATGAGCAAAAAAATCCTAAAGTTACTCTACGAAATTAACAAAAATTAAACCCTCACCCTGCATCTCCATCTCTAAATTCGGGGGTTCTGATCCTGCACGGTGGTTCTAGAGGGTTCGACTTAATTATTTAACGTGGTTGCAAAGTGAAGCACTCCACGGGGAATGAGAAAAAAAATCCTAAAGTTACTCTACAAAATTAACAAAAATTAAACCCTCACCCTGCATCTCCATCTCTAAATTCAGGGGTTCTGATCGTGCACGGTGGTTCTAGAGGGTTCGACTTAATTATTTAGCGTGGTTGCAAGAAGCACTCCACGGGGGATGAGAAAAAAAATCCTAAAGTTACCCTACAAAATGAACAAAAATTAAACCCTCACCCTGCATCCCCATCTCTAAATTCGGGGGTTCTGATCGTGCAAGGGGGTTCTAGAGGGTTCGACTTAATTATTTAGAGTGGTTGCAAAGTGAAGCACTGCACGGGGGATGAGCAAAAAAATCCTAAAGTTACTCTACGAAATTTACAAAAATTAAACCATCACCCTGCATCTCCATCTCTAAATTCGGGGGTTCTGATCCTGCACGGTGGTTCTAGAGGGTTCGACTTAATTATTTAACGTGATTGCAAAGTGAAGCACTCCACGGGGAATGAGAAAAAAAATCCTAAAGTTACTCGACAAAATTAACAAAAATTAAACCCTCACCCTGCATCTCCATCTCTAAATTCAGGGGTTCTGATCCTGCACGGGGGTTCTAGAGGGTTCGACTTAATTATTTAGTGTGGTTGCAAAGTGAAGCACTCCACGGGGAATGAGAAAAAAAATCCTAAAGTTACTCTACAAAATTAACAAAAATTAAACCCTCACCCTGCATCTCCATCTCTAAATTCAGGGGTTCTGATCCTGCACGGGGGTTCTAGAGGGTTCGACTTAATTATTTAGCGTGGTTGCAAAGTGAAGCACTCCACGGGGGATGAGAAAAAAAAACCTAAAGTTACTCTCAAAATTAACAAAAATTAAACCCTACCCTGCATCCCCATCTCTAAATTCGAGGGTTCTGATCGCGCATGGTGGTTCTAGAGGGTTCGACTTAATTATTTAGAGTGGTTGCAAGAAGCACTCCACGGGGGATGAGAAAAAAAATCCTAAAGTTACCCTACAAAATGAACAAAAATTAAACCCTCACCCTGCATCCCCATCTCTAAATTCGGGGGTTCTGATCGTGCAAGGGGGTTCTAGAGGGTTCGACTTAATTATTTAGAGTGGTTGCAAAGTGAAGCACTGCACGGGGGATGAGCAAAAAAATCCTAAAGTTACTCTACGAAATTTACAAAAATTAAACCATCACCCTGCATCTCCATCTCTAAATTCGGGGGTTCTGATCCTGCACGGTGGTTCTAGAGGGTTCGACTTAATTATTTAACGTGGTTGCAAAGTGAAGCACTCCACGGGGAATGAGAAAAAAAATCCTAAAGTTACTCTACAAAATGAACAAAAATTAAACCCTCACCCTGCATCCCCATCTCTAAATTCGAGGGTTCTGATCGCGCATGGGGGTTCTAGAGGGTTCGACTTAATTATTTTGCGTAGTTGCAAAGTGAAGCACTCCTCGGGGGATGAGAAAAAAAATCCTAAAGTTACTCCACAAAATGAACAAAAATTAAACCCTCACCCTGCATCCCCATCTCTAAATTCGAGGTTTCTGATCTCGCATGGGGGTTCTAGAGGGTTCGACTTAATTATTTTGCGTAGTTGCAAAGTGAAGCACTCCTCGGAGGATGAGAAAAAAAATCCTAAAGTTACTCCACAAAATGAACAAAAATTAAACCCTCACCCTGCATCCCCATCTCTAAATTCGAGGTTTCTGATCTCGCATGGGGGTTCTAGAGGGTTCGACTTAATTATTTTGCGTAGTTGCAAAGTGAAGCACTCCTCGGGGGATGAAAAAAAAAATCCTAAACTTACTCTACAAAATTATTAGAAATTAAACCCTCCTCCAGCATCCCCATCTCTAGATACGGGGGTTCTAGAGAGTTCAACTTAAGTACTTAGCGTGATTTCAGAGTGAAACGCTCCCAAGTGGTGAGAAAAGAAGTTCATATTTGAAATAAAATTTTAGGACGACTACTTGTTTGATCGACTGTAAATATTCGAATCTGTGTCTGGCGAGTGAATCTAACTTCAGCCACATCAATCTCAAGGTTAATATTGACGGTAGTATCTAACGTTTAAAGGAATTAGTATAATTTAATTTAAAATAGTGTTATTTTTATAACCTCTCTAAAATCATAACAATCCAAATTATACTGGTTCCCTTATACGTCAATTAATAGATTTTACACAGGACTGTCACAATTTAATTCCCTAAACAACAACAAGAACATCGTGTAACAGCTTGCACAACGCCAACGTAATCCCCGATGAAATACAGGTGACAGCTGATGTAATGTTGAGAAGCAGATAGCGCTAAATAAATGTGTATATACCGTTATGTACATAAATAGAGATTAGATTTAAATTATTAATATGAAAAAAGATGTTTTTACTTTGATATAAATTAATCCGTTCAAAATTAAAGATGTTAACCCAACAAAAAAAAAGTTTTAGCCTCAGGGTGACAATATAAATGTAAATTTAGCACGGCTAACGTGAGAAATATTAACATATATATAGTTTTTTTTATCAACCCTTTTAACGCGATTCGGTAATAAAATTTAACTCCACAAATAAAATCATAACGACTTATGCTTCACAGTAAAAATAAAAATATTCATGACAATGATCAATTTAAAAATTAATATCAACTTATTTTTCGCGTTTTAATATCGCAATTTATAACGTAATAAGGCAATAAAATGAGACGAAAGTTGATTAAAGTCCGGAGAAATTAAAGCAGTTCATTAAAGTTAAAAACAAATCAGGTGTAATATTAAAAGATCACAAAAGCATCTAATTGTAACGTCATTTCCACTGCGATTACTTCTTTCGTTTAATTAACCTTTCTTTTCAGGAAAATACACGGGATATTTCTCAAAAGACGTACACGTCTTTGTTCGTACCCTGTCGGAACCTTCTAGCACAATTAAAATATTATTACGGGAGAAATTGCACCTGCACCCTACCGAGACTCATTTTCCATCCAAATAGAAATTTTAAGGAAATTTTTAATACAGCAAACCAACGATTTAAAATTTATTAAAAACATACGTCAATACAATTAATATTGAAATGAACTCTCGTCGAGAGAACGTCGAAGTTAATTGTTTTAAGTTAACGGACATCGAAATGCGGAGAGGAAGCGGCGGGAATCACGCTGAAAACGGAGGAGATGGGATTTATATTAAAGTCAGGAGTTACGACGACCCTGACGTTATTAAATTCAGCACAAGCACTTACCGATCGGCAAGAATAAAAATAAGGTCTAGTTCTTGGACAAAATAACGTTCAAGTGAATTACGTTAACGTTTATTAATTAATTAATAAACAATAGTTTTGTTATAAGAAATAATTACAATAAAGAGGAAATAATGACATTCCGTAAAAAAACCTTTTAAATCGAGAGCCTAGAGAGTTTATTAGTACTTCTTCAAATCTAAAAAATAGATGAATACAATTCAATCAGATAAAAACAACAATAAAATCAGTGATTTTATCGTAATATTATAATTAAAATATAAAGAACAACTCACGTATTGATATCAAAGTTGATATACCGAGGATAGTTAAAGCTGATCGTTGAAAAATTTCATAAAAGTTTGTTATACAGGTTTTCCAATAAGAGGTGCTATTTTGATATTCAAAGAAAAATGCCATTTTTTAGTATAAATGATCGGATGTTTATTTCATTATAAAGAAGAAGGTAGCCGTTAATAGTGGAAAATAACACTAGGCAAATGACCACCACGACCACGCTTACAGGACAATATCCTTTCCATGAAATTTTCCATAACCAAATTGCAAAGTGGCTGCCCTATGTCCTCAATAGCCTCACGAATTCCATCTTTGAGGTCTTGAATCGACGCTGGGCTGTTGGCGTACACCTTCTCTTTCACGTGGCCCCAAAGGAAGAAGTCGCAAGATCTCGGTGGCCAATTGTGATCACCTCTTCGAGAGATAACACGGTCCGGAAACTTTTCCAGTAAAAGGTCAATGGTTTCGTTGCTTGTGTGGCACGTAAATAGCACCGTCTTGTTGAAAGTAAACGTTGTCCACATCAATACCATCCAATTCCGGCCATAAAAAATCATTAATCATCTCTCGATAGCGCAATCCATGTTGCTCCAGCCTCATTTTCGAAAAAGTAAGGTCCGATGACTCCGCCGGACCATAAACCGCACCAAACAGTCACACGTTGAGGATAGAGAGGCTTTTCAACAATAACTCTTGGGTTTTCCGAGCCCCAGATGCGACAATTTTGCTTGTTGACGAAGCCATCGAGGTGGAAATGGGCCTCATCACTCAAGATGATTTTTCGATGGAATTCCGGATCATTTCAACGACCCAATCAGCAAAGACACGACGTTGTTGATGATCGGACGGCTTGAGTTCTTGTGTTAACTCAAGTTTATAAGCCTTAAGAACCCAAATCGTTATGCAAAATACGGTGTAATGACGTTTGTGGAACCAAAGAACGACGAGGAATGGACAAACCTGGGTTTTCTTCAACACTTTCGGCTACAGCAGCAATATTCTCGGCTGTTCTTGAGCGACGTGCACGGGTTTTATTCTTCACATCAGTAACTTGTCCCAACAGCTCGAATTTTTCCACCAATTTCTGTATTGCGGTCCGACAAGGTGCTTCACGACGACCCAAAAATGTTCTCTGCCAAAATTTCACCATTTTTATAGTGAATTTTAATAATTTCAATGCGTTGTTGAAGCGTGTATCGTTCCATTTTTATTAATGGCGTACTTTCTACTTGTCAAATGTCAAAAAATGACAGCTTCAAAAGTGACATCTACCGAAATAACGGGCTATTCAAAATAACACCTCTTATTGGAAAACCCTTTAGTTCTCATTGATTTCGTCGTTATTTGTAAAAATGTTTTAATCAATGATAAATCCGTTCGTATTTCCGTCGTAGATTAAGAAATATTTTTGTATTTAGTTAAAAAAAAAGAGGCCACAAAAAAAAACGAAACATAACCTCCAAATCCAAAGTATTCAATTTATGGGTGATTACAGCCAAAAAACTTCTTGAAATACCTAAAAACATAAAGTTTATAATGAATTACATCAGATTCAAGTGATTTTAATCAGTTTAAAACCGAAATGTTGAAAATTAAAAATGTGAAGATTTTGAAAGAAACGGAATATAAATTTTGGAATTAAAGAAGAATTAATGTGAAAAATTGTGTCAAAGGGGAATGAAATAATTCAGAGTATTCAGACATTGAAGGATTTCAATAAATATAGTTTATTTAAAAAGTAATTTTTGAAAATTTGGAAGAAAAACCAAATGTCAATAAGAGATGGCGCTCAGAAATACATATTTTTTACACTTTTTCTTGTGGTATCAAAGAGGGTGATGGACAAAAAAGAGAAGTTTTTGCCGAAAAAAGGGTGAAAAATGAATAACGAGGACGCATCTTTGAGTAAACATCTATTTCGAAACGGTCGTGAAATCCTACGAAGATAAATTTCTGAAGAAAAAACATAACCAAAGAAATTCACAATTGAGGGAGAAGAAAAGAAGCTAAAATTAATTAAGAAGAGTACGATAACCAACCTGGGAAAGAAGACATCGGAATTTTTTTTGGAAAGCCACCAAGGGGGTACCAGCACATTCCACCAAGGGGGAAAAAGGAGCAGTTCAAACCAGGGAGGAATCAAGATTTCAATCAATTCCACCAACATCTGTAAAACCAAAGAAGTTAAGATTTTTTTAAATTTTCGATATATCATTCCAAAAAAAATAACTCACTTACCTCGTGTGTAATCCAGAGCGAATCAAAATCAATTATTTCAGATCACTTTGATTATTTCAATTATCAGAATCAATTTATTTAAGAAGTTTTAGAGCTGTAAGTTATAGATTAACTTAAATGGTTTTTTTAAAAACATGAGCAACTGTGTTTCGACAAACGAATACACAAATTATCACAATATTTATTTCGTTTAGTTAAAATTTAAGAATTGGTGGAGGAGCTTACATATTTAACATTTTGTATTATTACCTGAGTGGATCCTTTATGTGAATGTATCTGTCGAGCGAAATGGCACACAAGTTGAGAATACTAGCGGTTGAGCACATGACATCAAAAGCTACCCAAGTATCACAAAATTGGGCGCCGAATATCCAATAACCTAGGAGGTCGTTGACACCGGCGAACGTCATTACGAGTGATGCGACAAAGAGGTCTGCAATGGCGAGTGACGCCAAGAATAGGTTACCTATTCGCCGCAAACCTCTGTCCGTGTAAATGGCCACACAAACGAGGATGTTTCCGGCTACCGACAGGAAGATCAGTAGCGACAGGAATACACCTGAAATATAAAAATAAAAAAACGATTTATTTGGTCCTATATGTATTTACCACTGCCTCGATTTATGATCATATCGAGAAGTTAAAATTATTATTATAGTAATTTTGAAGGTTATGTTAGGATATGTTAGGGTTTTTTTTTGTAAATACTAAACTTATTTATTACTTACAACGTTAATATGGTTGGGGAGGAATTGGAACATTAATTTAACTTTACATTACTAATAACATCAAGGGAACGATGTTCATTTAATTGGGACGAGATTTGAGGTTATGGACGTATCATGCAACGGTAACGTTCGTGAAGGTACAAGATTATGTCTATAAATAGACATGAGTTTAAATTTAGTTTTATGGAAGGTAAGTGGATAAAGGGAAATATGGATAAAGGGTAGAATTTGGATATGGGGATGTCCGCTGGGTTTCCAGTTATTGCAGCTTCATCATTGCGGGCGAAATGATGAAACTCTCGTGTAACTGGGAAGATTTAGGGAACTTTAAACGGAAAGTTTAGGTTTTTGTATAAAGGTCTTTGTTTAAGTTGTGTCTTGTCGTTAAGGTTCTCTAGGTGATTATTCTTGTATTTCATTCTTTCAATTTCGTATGTTTCGTATATAAGCATTTTTTGGCTTTTTGTCATATTATGTAATAGTTTGATGTTGTTTTCTTTGTTAAATTCATGTTTGTTTTCTTCCAAAATTTGAATCTGTGTTTCGTAGGTGTTCTTTCATTCAAGTTCGTATATTTCTTCCAGTTTCTCCCACATAAAAGGCTCCACATGTATTACAGCCCAAAACGGTATACACCGTTTTTATCTAATGTTTCGATGTTTCCTTTTGTGTTGTTTAGTATGTTTTTTATGTTATTATGTGATTTAAAGGCAACCTTTATATTATTTTTATTGAATATTTTACTGATTTTGTGCGCTATTTTTCCACAGTATGGTAGTGATCGAAATTGAGTGTTTTGTTTGTCTTGAGTTTTTTAGATATTGTTTTATTCTATAGTTTTTGATCATCTTATCTATGTGTTGTGATGGGTATCCATTGTTGTTTGCTATGTTTTTTATTATTTTAATTTCCTTGTTTAAGTTTTCCTCGTTGAGATGTGTTGAAAATGCTCTGTGAATGTATGTATGGAAGGATGTGTTTTTATGTGTATGATGGTGGAAGGAGTCATGAGGTACAATTATGTCAGTCTGGGTTGGTTTTCTGTATATATTAAATGATATTTCACCTTGTTCATTCTGAAGTGTTATATCTAAGAAGTTTATTTTTTTGTTCTTTTCAATTTCTAGGGTGAATTTAATATTCTTATGTATTTTGGTAATATCCTCTTTAAATAATTCTATTTCTCTTTCTTCAGATCCGTTCCATATGAGGAGTATGTCGTCTAATTGTAAGTAGCGACGCCAGAGAATTATGTTTGTATATGTTGAAGATCTTAGTATATTGGTTTCAAATTTGTTCATGAATATATCTGCCAGCAGACCACTCAATGGAGATCCCATGGGCACTCCTTCGTTGAATTTATACATCTTTTCATTAAATTTAAAGAAATTTGGCTTTAATTAATTTAATAATATACAGCCTGATTCAGAGTAAGCGCCTTATTTTTTTTAGCCACACTATGGGTACTACTTTCAAAATATTTGGCAGTAATATGTTTTAGGTCATTCTCTACACGATGGTGATGCCACATTTTCAATTGGAAGAATTATTTCAAAATGGCGACTGTCAACTTTTTTTTTAATGGAATGCCAACATTTTTTTTTATTATTGAGGTCCTAAAATCATTCTTTATACGATAGTATTTTGTTTTTCTTAAAAATTCATTTCTTTCCCCATCAAAAAGCACACATTTTAATCTAGTAGCGCATGAATGTTTTACACTCGATGTTATTTTTGTCCAAATATCAAGTAGCGCTAGACACAAAAGAAACAATTAAACTTTATTTTGTAATAAACATCTACTTATTTATTTATTTTGACAAAAATAACATCGAGTGTAAAACATTCATGCGCTACTATACTCTGTTTTTAAACCAGGAGGAGTAAACGGGAAAGTCAGATTTACACTAGGAAAAATCACCAGAAAATATCACTAGATATTTTGGCGGTAAATTTAAATTAATAATTGTTATTATTTATTTATTTACTTATTATTGTATTTATTTTCGTTTGTTATCGTCAACACTAAACATACAAATTAACATTGAAGTTATGAGTGTATTTATTTCAAAATATAATAAAGAAGGGTTTAAGAACACAAAATTTACAATAATGACACGAAACTGTCGAATTGTCAATAACCTAACCTTCAAATTCAAAATTCAAAATTGCCTGTGTGTGAACCTTCCTCGCATTCAACCAATCACGTGCAAGGTCAATCTGGTGACAAATTTAAAATACTCCTCCTGGTTTAAAAACAGAGTATAATTGCCAAAGAAAGCTTCAAGGTATAATTAATGTTTGTAAACAAAACTAACCTTACCTAACATTCCTTCACGCTATAATTGACATTACAAAAGAAAACTTCACGCTATAATTGCCATTACTAATTGCCAAAGAAAACTGCATGGTGTAATTAATGTTTGTAAACAAAACTAACCTTACCTCACATTCCTTCACGCTATAATTTGCATTACAAAAGAAAACTTCACGCTATAATTGCCATTACAAATTGCCAAAGAATACTTCATGGTATAATTAATGTTTGTAAACAAAACTAACCTTACCGAACATTCCTTCACGCTATAATTGACATTACAAAAGAAAACTTCACGCTATAATTGCCATTACTAATTGCCAAAGAAAACTTCATGGTATAATTAATGTTTGTAAACAAAACTAACCTTACCTCACATTCCTTCACGCTATAATTGACATTACAAAAGAAAACTTCACGCTATAATTGCCATTACTAATTGCCAAAGAAAACTTCATGGTATAATTAATGTTTGTAAACAAAACTAACCTTACCTCACATTCCTTCACGCTATAATTGACATTACAAAAGAAAACTTCACGCTATAATTGCCATTACAAATTGCCAAAGAATACGTCATGGTATAATTAATGTTTGTAAACAAAACTAACCTTACCTAACATTCAGCGTCTGAAGACACAGGGCTAAACAACTACTAAAAAATTAAAACTAGAAATAATAATTATTATTCATTTATTTACTTATTATTGTATTTATTTTCATTTGTTATCGTCAACACCCTACATACAAATTAATATTGAAGTTATGAGTATATTTATTTCAAAATATAATAAAAAAGGGTTTAAGAACACAAAATATACAATAATGACACGAAACTGTCGAATTATCAATTACCTAACCTTCAAATTCAAAATTGCCTGTGTGTGAACCTTCCTCGCATTCAACCAATCACGTGCAAGGTCAATCTGGTGACAAATTTAAAATACTCCTCCTGGTTTAAAAACAGAGTATAGATTAAAATATTAGGTTCCTTTTGGATGGGGAAAGAAATGAATTATTAAGAAAAACAAAATACTGTCGTAAAAAGAATGCTTTTAAGATCTCAATAATAAAAAAAAAATTTGACATTCCATTTAAAAAAAAAAAGTTGACAGTCGTCATTTTGAAATAATTCGTCCAATTGAAAATATGATATCACCATCGTGTAGAGAGTGTCCTAAAACATATTACTGCCAAATATTTTGAAAGTAGTACCCACAGTGTGGCTAAAAAAAAATAAGGCGCTTACTCTGAATCAGGCTGTATAATATATAATTTAATTATATTGTCTAAGATTTTGATGGTTTCTTCTGTTGGAATATTCGTGTATAAATTTGTGACGTCCAGAGATGCCATTAAAAAGTCTTTTGGCAGCTTAGTGTCCTGGATCGTGTTAATTACTTCTCTATTTTTAAGGGTATATTTGTTTTCAAATTTAATGTTATCGTTAATAAATTTAATAATGAATTTACTTATCTTGTATGTAGAGGAGCTGATAGATGTTATGATTGGTCGTATAGGTTGTTCTGTTTTGTGTAGTTTTATTAGTGAGTATAAATTGGGTTCATAGGAGTCAAATAAAATGTATTGATATTGTTCTCGGTAAAAATTTTTTTTTTCTACTTCTCTAATTAATTTTCTTGTCTCCACTTGAAATTGTTTTGTCTGATTATTCTTTATTTCTGCAAAGTTGTTGTCTTTAAAAAAATTTAATGTTTTCTTGATGTATGATTCTTTGTCTATGATAACCAGGCCCGCATTTTTGTCGCCTCCTGTTATTACACTGTTGGAAATAATTCACGAGCACACCTGTATAATCTGAACGCGTGAAGATAAGTCCATAATATTTGCGGAGCACAAAGGTTTACTGTAGACGAGTTTATTCAGGGAGTTTCGAGTTGTTCCGTTGTCGGCATTGGAACGGGCATGGCGAGAATGGTCTGAGGTAGGACATAGGTACCTTCAGCCGCGGCAGGGACGGCCCTGCGCGTCTCCAGCACACGAGGATCGCGCTCTTGTGCTCAGCGCTTTAGCGTCGTGTGTGTCCTCCTCAAGACAACTTGGAGCTGTTTTGCCACCGGCATGGGAAGGCGCACTCACGGTAGATAGTGGACTGCGAGCGCGTCGTGCGATACAGCGGATTCCAGTAACACCCGAGCACCGCAGCATACGTCACGAGTGGGTCGACGCTAGGCATTAGTAGGTTGCCGAGTAGAGAGGGACATTTTGTTTTCCGACGAATCAAGATTCGAATTGAGCACCGGTGATGCGCGAATTTTAGTTCGTCGGAGCCGTGGTGATCGTCTACTCGAGCAGTATGTGCAAGAACGCCCTATCCACCGACAACCGAGCATTATGGTATGGGGTGCGATTACATATGGTGGACGTACACGTCTGCTGCGTGTATAGCAGACCATGACGGGTCAACGATACGTAGATGAGGTGCTACGGTCCGTTGTGCTTCCCTACGGCGGCTCCCAGGTCTGCTATACATGCACGACAACGTACGACAGCACATCGGGCGTGTTGTACAGACCTTTGTGGAAGAGCACCATATACGAATGCTTCCATGGCTAGCTCGGTTTCCGCATCTGAATCCGATCGAACATGTTTGGGACATGACTGGTCGGAGACTTCTAGAGTTGAGGTGGCATGGTTGGCCATCCCTCTCGCTACAATACAGCGACTTATAGACTCCATGCCACGTCGTGTAGAGATGGTACGCGAAGCTCACGGGGGATACTCTCGCTATTGATGTTTCTCCTCCCAGCAGAGTTATGCCGCTCTCCATGTGAGAGTAAGTTACACTACTTTAGTACTACTTCCATACAAAATTTTATTGCGCTAGACACACGCGTTCAGATTATACAGGGTGTGCTCGTTAATTATTTCCAACAGTGTATTAAATTATTGTTGTTAATTTTTCTTTTGATCTTTTTTATGATTCTGGTTGTGTTGTTGTTGTTATTCTTTTTATTTTCTTTGTTCATGTGTGTTATTCTTCGTTTTATTCTTCTCGTCTCAGTATATCAATTGTTTCTTTTCTTATGTTTTCTTCATATTCTGTGTTGTTGGCTGCAGCTTCTATTTCTATAGCGAGGTATGGTAGTGGTATTGGTTTTTCTTCATAAGCAAATTTATATCCCTTATTCAATAATGTGGTTTCCTCTTCATCAAACTGTACTTTTGATAGGTTTGTGAATCTTGGATGAAATGTATGTATTTCCTGTTGGTTTTTCTAATTATTGTCGATTAACAGTAAAATAGAAAGTAATATCGAGAAGTGTTGTTTAAAAATTAAAAGATACTTTGAAAATCCGTTTAGCTTATGATTTGAATAATAAGTGCTGATAATTTCTTAATGATTGATTTAAATTCTGATTTGCAAATAATTCTTTACTAATGACATGATAATAGACAGAGATATAGAAAAAATTACGATATCAATTTTTGTTTTTTGAAAAAAGATATTTCGTTCGATAATAGGTATCCTGTTATTTCGTTCGATGTCTAGTATTACTAACTTTAGAAAAAAATTGTAAAGGGAAAAGTTTTAGGGCTCTGACTTTCGTAGTTTCAGTATTTGTAAATGTTTTCTTTATACAAAATGATGCACCTCCAGTAAAAACAACCAGCTTCGTATTGATAAATAATAGTAGTAATATTTAATGAAATCATTGATTGTTCCTAAATTTCTAATTTGTTAAATCATAGCGATTGACCCATTAACCACAGTAATCGAAAATTAACGAGTTACGGTCCTATAACATTGGTCATTCCTGCGGATAATGACTCGAGTGGACAGTTCTCCTTTTATCCCTCTCCCCAGTACGTGCAATCCTCTCAAAATAAAGCCCATAAAAATCGACCGAGAGTCTATCTCCGCAGTGAAGACTTTTTTACAAAGTCTTATGGGATGGTCCGCAACATGATTGATACTTGTCGTCCGGTCGATGCTTTCAGTTTAATATCCACGAACGTTTATAGATAATGTAGGGTGGCGTTTCGAGTGATCCATCATCAAATTGGGGAAACGGTGCTTTCAGATTTAGGCGAAAATCGGAAAAAAGTCATGCCTTCCGCATCGCGCGATGGAATATGGCATATATGGATCTCGTAAATCGGGCTGTCAGCAGCACTATTTCCATTTATCCCTTCATTGCGTTGTATGCCGATCGGTATTGAACACTCTACGGTTTGCTGTGGCTTTAATTACAAAATTATTTGGTGCGTGATGTTGATTTACTATTTTAAATGATATTATCTTTGAGAACGAACTGTTTGATGACATTTTAATAATAACTTATGCGAAACATCTTGATCTATTTCTCTAAAGTTAATGGAGAGAATGCTATTTCAACCGGGAAATTCAATGTTTCTTATCCTTATGTTCGATTAGAAGGGTTACTTTGCATTTGAAACTTAACAACCGAACTTAGGAAACTATGCATCTGTACGGAAACAATTTGCGCGATGTTAATACAAACTTGGATACGAAGATTGTAACGGAAATTGTGGTGATTCGCGAGATTGATTGCAACAACTAAATCTAAATGCTTACCCACTAATAAAATCGACATCATCGTGACTGCATCTTGTTTTTGAAGATCTTCCACTACCCCTAACGAAGTGTCGTTCGATGTTGTCTGAAATTAAAGATAATATGATTAAAAGTTGTGTGAGATAAGTTTTAATTGAATACGTTCGGTTGAAATAAATTTCCGGTTGTATACCTATGTATGTACAGGGTGGTTCAAATTTCGATGTCCGCATAGGCTATCTCCGAAACTAAAAGAGATACAAAAAAAGTAGCTTACATGTCATGATCTCGTTTTTCGAGAAAATGCTAATGCCGAAAACTCCGAACAGCTATCGTCTTTTGTTTTCGCCCTATCAGCAAAAAGTGAAAATTTTGCGAAAACGACAATTGCGAATATCTCATTTATTATCAACGATGGAGTATTATAAATAAAACGTTATATGGGCAACTTTTTACGAAGAATTCAGTGGCGTAGATAGAATTTTTTTCCCATCTTTTATTTTCGAGATTTTAGACGTAACTTTATTTTTTTAAATGGAAACCATAGTTGGCTATGACCTAAAATAATTTGTTATTTTCTTCTGATAACAAATATCTATAGTTTGTGGGGTATATTTCTTATAGTTATTGAGTAATTAACAAAAATTCATTTTGTTTGATCTAAAACTAATGTATGTATTTAAAAGTTAATGTTGCTATGGTGATAACCATACATACTATGATGGAACATAATGTATTAAATAATTGCCAAAGTTTGTATTTAAAAATTCGATATCAACTCTGGCATTATGCACCAGCGTGTTAAGTGTCAAAGTATAACAAAACTGAATAAAACTTTACAATGAATTTCGAAAATTATGAAAAATGTAACATGATGGAATGCTATATGTTATCAGATAAGAATGCGACGTTTGCCGCGGAATTTTATTTCGCAAGATATCCAGAAAGAAGACAACCGCACGTACGAACCTTCAGCCGGTCAGCAGAAAATTTAATAGATATTTGATCCTTCCCCAAACCACATACAAAAACATACCAAAATGACCTGCAAGAGAAATTGCAACAAGACGTCTGACCCAAAAGCCGCTGCTCCCGAATATGAAAGAAAAATAAGTATAAACCATACAAAGCGGGGCTAACTCATTATTTACGTGCCAGAGATGTCAATCGAAAATTAGAATTTTGTAGATGATATTTAAATATGTTATAATAAATATAATAATTAATTAAACAAGGGAACAAAGTTAGAACTTCATGAACAGTATGAAATAGATAGATTAAGAAAGACTAAACCAGACATAATATGTTTGAATGATCAGACACAATTGAACAAGATACCACTTTACACCTTCCTCAAATACCCTTTCAAAAAACCCCCATGATGCCGAGGGTTTCTTCATCTTGTCTGTGTGGAGGCTCCGCACTTCATGGGATCCCAACGGCTACTTTCCCTTTCCCAGCCCACCTTTATTTCTCCTTCCCCCCCCCTTTTCCTCTATAGTTCATTTATTTATAGAATATTAATGACAACTTCTTCAAAATTCATATTTAAACCTAAGAGTTTGACCATCCTCAACACGCATGCGTACCATATAGTTAATACTGCGCAAGACCACTAACACCAAGCACACCTCTTCCCAAAATTGTTCGCTCTCGAGTAAAACTAAATAATTATTGATAAAATTGTTAATCCAAACCATCATTTGTTTATATTTAAAAAGACTACTACAGTAAGCATATTGATTGTACCGCACATGGATAGAATGACATATATTTTATGTTGACATAACCAAAAAGGACGAAGTAAGTTAGACACATGTTCTTTAATAATATTCAGGTTTGTTACACTTTGTTTCATTTAATTTATATTCAGTTTGTTAATCTTGATGTTAATTTCAAAAATTCTACTCACATTAATAATATTTACAATTGTAACAACACAAAATGATTTCTGTACCTTTATGTTTAATTTTGTAGTGCCTCCGAAGATGGCGTAGATCGCCGAAACGCGTCAGGCAGAGTTTTAAATTATCTATCAATAAAAGCATAAAAACATACATGACTTTTTCATATTTATACATATTGATAACAAGGATCCACAAAATGAAGTATTCATATTAGTTTTGAAGTTTTATGTTTTTAGACGTATTAATGTCTATCATATAACCTCTAAAAACATAGACTGTTATCAGGCGTGGCAAATAGTGTGACGTAGAGTGCGGGCAACCAACCCGTAATCGACTACAAAAATACAATGGATGTAGCAGTCCTGTTAGATTCTACTGTCCTTGCTAGAAATATTGGCAATAATTGAAAACAATGCTTTCCCTCATGGTATGGTTATCACCATAACAACATTAAGTTTTAAATACATACAATAGTTTTAGAAAGAACAAAAAAAATTGATACATTATATTCCATCATAGTATGTATGGTTATCACCATAGCAACATTAACTTTTAAATACATACATTAGTTTTAGATCAAACAAAATGAATTTTTGTTAATTATTCAATAACCATAAGAAATACACCCTACAAACTATATATATTTGTTATCAGAAGAAAATAACAAATTATTTTAAGTCATAGCCAACTATGGTTTCTATTTAAAAAAATAAAGTTACGTCTAAAATCTCGAAAATAAAAGATGGGAAAAAAATTCTTCCTACGCCACTGAATTCTTCGTAAAAAGTTGCCCATATAATGTTTTATTTATAATACTCCATCTTTGATAATAAGTGAGATATTCGCGATTGTCGTTTTCGCAAAATTTTCACTTTTTGCCGATAGGGCGAAAACAAAAGACGATAGCTGTTCGGAGTTTTCGGCATTAGCATTTTCTCGAAAAACGAGATCATGACATGTAAGCTACTTTTTTTCTATCTCTTGTAGTTTCGGAGATAGCCTATGCGGACATCGAAATTGGGACACCCTGTACATGTGAACAATTGATGACTAACGAACGAATACGGTGAAATCGATTGTATGTATTTGGAATTGAAATCGTGTTGCAAATAGTCTCTTGTGGTGATATCGAAACTTAATTAAGCTTGGCGTCTATTTACAGCTTTCCAATGATAATTTCAAGATTAAATTTGTAACGAAATACAGAAGGAATTGGTTTAAAAGAAAATCCACAGCTTATTTCTTTTTATTTTCTCTTATTGTTCTTTTAACACCAGCTGCAATCGCATTTTGCTGTTGCGGAGATGAAATCCAAAGTTTTTTCTTTTTAAGTCCGCGCATGCCGATAGCCTATCGCCCAGTCCGGCTGTTAAATCCAATTTAAAACTTCAAACGCGCTACCACTTCGCTTGGTACAGAGGGTTTCGATTGCCAGATTAAACGGCATAGTTGAAGAGCGCCAATTTTGTCGGAAGAGCGCGATTTTCTCATTGTTTGGTTGCGAACTTCGTTATTCGAACGACGAAACGGTCCGGATTAAGGAAAAGTTTATTAGCTTAGAATTTATGTTAGTCGTGTGTAGAGGACGACCCTCCTAATATCGCAGCTTATTTTATATCTCTAAGTTCATTCGAATTGTTCCGAATACGCAAAGTTGTAATATTTTTTAAATGAAAACATGTTGAAGCAATAAAAACGAGGATACAAATCACATAATACTCGGAGTTGTTGAATATTTATGAACACCGTTACCTAGACGATAACACAATTACAACTTGGAATGGTAAAAGTCATTTTACCTATTATTGCGCTCTCTCTAGTTGAGAGAATGGAGTTATTTATTGCATAAATCCTGTTCGTAACCTAACAAAATAAACAACAGTACAATGAACGCAACCCTTTCTCCTGAAACACTCTAAACTCGGTTGATTCCTTGCCATTTGCGTCGCCCTTCTCACCTATACGTAATTGCTTCGCGTTTGTCAACGTGGATATTCCCTTCCCTTAGCCTATTTACACTCCGAACTCGGGAGAGAAGTTCAATCCTCATAAATAAACAATGAAAGTTCGAAATCGGGTATTTATTCGAGAGTAGGATATCAAGGGGTTTATTATTTCAACCCCAACAAAAATAGACTAGTATTTTCGGGGGCAAAGAAACGTTACAAGAACCGCTCTATGAACACAAAAACCACAAGTCGCTTTACCTTGTGAGAGAATACGCCCACCCTTTCAAATAAAGTGACTCCATAAGCCTCTACACTCCCAAAGGAACGTCACGATGTCATCCGATACCTTCATCTCCACCCACCTCTTTTTTTTTCATCGCTTTATACCGGCGCATCTCTTGAGTCGTAAAGAAAAGGTGGCATAAATTTGATTTAAGGATGACGTCAGTAGAATAATGGAATGTTATAAAAATACTCAATATTTTCCACAATAACGATATGACCTTGAGGACCAGGCGATAATAGGAAATGTCAAAGAAACTACTCTCTTAAAACTGTTAAAGAACACTACAAGGTGTTAGATACAGTGATTGATTTCAATATATGTACAGTGAATTTCACTTAAGATGCCAGGGCGTATCTACTTACTTTGTCCCACATAAAATGCAACTTTCAAGCAAAACTTTTCCTTTGCAAAACTATCTAATGCCTGTACTATTAAGCTATGTTACATTTTTTTTGTAATTCGCTACGGTAATGGAAGCTATAACAGTACTCAAACGGGTGCTGTAATGAGACTCCTTACAGCATCCGATGCTGTAATGAGATTTTAGTAACATTTTATGGAACCAGTACAAGTTGGTGACATTGGGTCATTAATTTTTCTAGTTGTCAA
The DNA here is from genome assembly GCF_036711975.1 of Onthophagus taurus. Lineage (NCBI taxonomy): Eukaryota > Metazoa > Arthropoda > Insecta > Coleoptera > Scarabaeidae > Onthophagus > Onthophagus taurus. Next base: position 325,365 of record NC_091967.1, read on the forward strand.
TGTGACAATTTTTGTTTATGGATGTTTAAACACGTTCTTAGCATCGAATACAAGGTCCACAATGATGAGGACATTGAACTCTGAGCAAGTTCTCTTATTTTGGGAGGTGTACATGAAACATTTTTGTCAGGTGAATACATTTTGTGTTTTGACAGTTTCTAATTGTCAATTCAAAGTTTCTATTTTCAAGCGTTCCGGTGTTACCAACTACTACATACCTATTTCCCTATGCAAATGCTTTTACCTATGTCTAAAGGTAAATGTAATGGTTGATAAATGTAACAACGTTTATGACCCATCATTTCAGAGAGAGGTTATAAAACCGAACAAAAAAACCTTTATCGCTTCAGTTATTTGCAGATCCCCAAATGACATTACAGCTTTCCGGAGAGCACCTTTCAACGACTGCACAGTTCTCAACCGCGGAAATTCAATTCCAAATCCAATAAAATAGTGCGGTTAGGGTCCTATTTTAATTTGCGGAGAAAAGGTGTCTATTTTAGCTGCAGGACGTGCTGCGTTCAAGACGAATCATCCCTTAAAGCTCGCCTTCGGGCACGGTGTATGGGGCTAATACGACCCGCCTGCCAGGTACCAGGATTTTACAGTCCCACCGGTAAAGAGAAAATACGTCTCGAGGGAATGGGACCGACAGGATCCGGACTCACAGGACCAATACACAAACGACCCTCAATACCCTTCTATCAAGGGAAAAAGAAGGGAAAAAAGTTGAAATTTATTTTAGGTCAGATAAAAAAAATCATTCTTTTTTATTAATTCACAAAGGGTGATGTACCGAGAGATCAAAAAAGCCGGTCCGCTAATAACTACTTTCCCAAGCGCTTGATACCAATATTTACTGCCCTCGTCACAGCCTCCTCCCATCTCTACTTGTTTTTAATTTTCAACGTTCTTATTGGTCGACGAGGTGATATCGATTTTTAGTTTCAATGGTTTCGATCAGCTGAGCTCAGAGTCGTATTCTTGATTTTGGCGTTCGGTGTTTTCAATATTTCATTTTGAATTTATTGCGGTTTTATTTAATATTATCTGTGATTTTTCAATAAGGTAAATAATTATTTTATTTTAAATCGGTTTGGTATAAATTTCGTTGATTTATTTTTAGATTAAATCAAGTTTCAAAGTTTCTTCTCCAATCTTATCTTCGAAATGGAGTAAAAGATCAAAATGGGGTATGGAAATATCACAGAATACAGAAAGGAAGCTCCGCCCTTTTCTTTTGTTTACGACAATCTGATTTTCGAATGACCTCCGCCATCTTGAAAAGGGGTTAGATTCTTAACCGCTAAATTTGAATTAAAATTGACACAGAATATAGGGTGAGTGACCGCTCTGTATAAATTTTTTACATTATAAAATATCCTCTATTTACTGCTTTTTGACCTGTGCTGTGACCATTGAGATCTTATATATAATCTAGAGTGCGTATGCTGTTGTCCCCACCACGCCTAAAATGAAGCCAGAAAGGTCGCCATGTTAGATGTACCAACTTGGCGGGAAATTCGAAATTCTTATATATAGTTATGCAAGAATTTACATTATTATAAACTGGAAACACAGAAAATAATAACCAAAACAAAATACATTAATTTTTTATTAATAAATAATTATTAATTATATAGTATTTTAAAAGAACTTAATAATTTTTAACAATAACACTTATAATTAACATAAACTAAGAAGAAAATGTTTAAAACAATTCTGATTGATCACGTTAACCTTTTGCTTATAAATAATTGTTAGTTTATTTTATAATAAACTTTACTTGAACTTCATTGTTAATTTCAAGTCAACTAACCAGAAACATTTTATGGACTTTGTAAATAATCTTCCAACCTTTGATTATATATAATATGGATTGAGCTAACTGAATATATCTACTAACAAAAATGTTGCTCAAGGTGAATAGACGCAGATGGAAAGCGATAATGTGAAAGTGTAACAAAGATAGATATATTATATGTCAGTACGCTTCTATATCTATCTCACTTCTATCAGTACACCCATTATATGGCAGTACGCTTCTATGTCTATCTCGGTTCGATCACCTTGCGCAAGCTATCTCTCTCGTTGGCTCAATCCATATTATATATAATCAAAGCTTCCAACCAACCAAATTATAAAAAAACATATGTGAAACAAAAAGAATTCGAAAATCTTCAATAAAAATAAAATTTTAACAAAAATAACAATATATTTATAAGAATTGTGAGGTTATAATCGTAGGTCTTGTAGGTACAATGGAGACTTGAAACTATAGCTAAGTTCAGGTCGGTACATCCAACATGTCTGACTTTTTGATTACCCCCACCACCACCACATACGCACTCTAGATTATATATAAGACCTCAATGGTGTGACCGGTGTGACGAGGGCAGTAAGTATTGGTATAAAGCGCTTGGGAAAGTAGTTTCTAACAGACCGGCTTTCTTGATCGCATTGTATATAAGACTAATTCTAATTGTATTGAAAAGGATTTATTAAAAGTAGGTACTTCTAATTAGACAACGCTAATTTTACCTAATTTCTGGTTTCAACAGTAACAAATACAAATGTTATATCTCTTGTGACATTCAATTAATTCAACGCTAATTTCGTTGATTGAGCTAAAACAAATCCTGTGCGCATTGCATATTGGATACATTGTGTGGTAACCGCGAAAACAGCTCGTTGGAATAAAATCATGTCGGTAACTGCAAAGTGATTTATAATGTACATATACAGAAGCATAATTAATGGAAATTTCGCTAATGCTCGGGATATTGTGGCGGCGTTGCTTCAAAGTGTAGTTACCGAGCCGATTTTACCAATTATTATAATGGTGAACATGCATGTTAGTACTCCATATACTAGGGATGCTACCGTAAACACGTTGAGTGAGGCTTTTCAAAGGTCGTATTGACACGTGGTATCTTAACCACCCCATACTGCGCGTTGTAATATTATCGTATCATGTGTACAGTTTACTCGACTACTTAGATGATATTATCTGCTCATGATATGGATTCACACCATATTAGGGTAATCTTATTAAAATATTTGGTTTCTTTAGTATTTTATGTCTCATTAAGTAAAGAAAGGTTTTATTTACTACAGTTATATTACATAATTTTTTTCTTATACTAGTTTATCCATGAATTGCGCTTGAAAACAAGAAAAAGTCGATTTCCCTAGAGTTCATCTTACCTACAGCAACAGCTCGTTAAATATAAATCAGAGATCTCTGAATCATCCCAATCAAGTTTTAAGTCGCTTTTTCTCTATTCACCAACTAATTGCGAACTAATCGATTTTAATTATAATTCATTGAGAAAGCGATGAATGAGATCAAGAAAGAGTTTTCACTTAATTACGTTTTTAAGAAAAACCATTTATTTTTAACTCAAAGTATTGTTATGAATAAAATTTGCTACACCGTTTATGCAAAAACTTTTTTTCTAAAACATTCGGAATCTCGTGCTCCACAACAATTATGCTTTATTTTTAAGGTAAATCTTTTCTGAAGATAACCAGTTCTTCACAAAAATTTTAACCATTTCTCATTTATGTGGCTAAAACTGAATTTAAAATATCAGGCAGCAAACTTGAGCGGATCTGGTGATTTTGTTCTTTTTTACGAGGAGACATACTTTCACGAGAACTGGCTATTTTTTATAGCCTGGTGGTCAAAATGTCCATGTGCACTACACAGTAAAAAATAATTACATGGTCCAGTACTGGTAATTTATTGCCAAAAAGTTACACGTATGTAATAGCAAAATAAATGCATATCTAAACAAGCGCATTTTCCATTTCTATGTTTGTACTTTTCGTTTGTGATTGATGTAATTTTACTTCTTAACCCAGGTAATGTACACATGTTAACACATAAAAATGACTATATTTATATGTAAAATTACTTGTGCTATGAATATTGTAGTTCGTCTGGTATGTAATAATTCATTATTCAGCCCTGTACATTTACATAATTTTAAGCTTAATTTCTTAAGCTTATAGCAATAAATGTTAAAATACGAATGTCATTATGTAAGTTCTACATATCCAAATTCGTTTTATGTCCAAATTATGAAAGCCAATAGTTTTTCCACCATTGTTATAATGTTTTACAGTACAAAAACATTAAAAGAATAGTGGAAAAAGTGTAAACTTTTACAATTTTAACAGACGGCAAACTTGGAACACAAAAACTTTGTGTACAACCTGTATACGTACTAAAGGGCACCAAACAACCAAACACTAAATGGACAGATTAAAGTGGTTTATTATTATTATAAGAGATTCATACGTTATTAGACTGTATTCGGCACAATGATGCCAACGCGTAAATACATTTACATTGTTTTCCTTGATTTTCCATTTATTTTATTTCTCGTCTGCTTGTGATATTAAATGTGGTGTACCCCAGGGTAGTGTGTTGGGTCCGTTGCTCTTTTCGATTTTTATCAATGCCGTCGCCCACTGTATTTCTTGTAATTATCATGTGTATGCTGATGACCTCCAAATTTACACTACGACAACTATTGATGATTTTCCGGAAGCAATTGCACGTATTAATCACGACCTTTCTAATATTTTGGATTGATCCAAACGTTATGGCCTTAAATTAAATACTGCTAAAACTCAAGCAATTGCGTTTGGCAGTCGACCTTTACTGGTAAAGCTGAATGATTTTGCATCCATTCACTTAATGCTCGACGGAGATATTATTCAGCTGTCAGACACGGTTAGAAACCTTGGGGTGGTTATGGATTCTACAATGTCCTGGAAACCTCAAATTCAATCCGTCTGCAGAAAGGTCTATCATTGTTTCCACTCACTGAAAAGTCTTCCTTCCTCCCATGATCCGTCGTAATCTTTGTTTTTCCCTGATTTTCCCCATATTGATTATGCTGACACGGCATATCCTGATCTTTCGGTAACACTACGAAACAAACTGCAAAGACTTCAAAACAACTGCATACGGTATATCTTTGATCTCGAGAGATCTTAACACATAACCCCATACCGTAATTATTTGCAGATATTAAGCTGTCAGAACCGTAGATCGTTTCGTATATTAACTATGTTATATACTGTTCTTCACAATCAAACCCCAAGGTATCTATATTTATTTATTTATTTATTATTGGGACACACACAGGGAGGATATCCCCAGTGAAGCATCCTCATAAAAACAAAGCACTTAACTACATACCAAGCAAAAAAACGAGAAAAACAAAATAACAATAATTATAACATTAACTATGAAAATAATAATAACAGCATTGATAGTTGCTAATTAAAAAAAAATTACAAAAAAAAGCGAAAAATATTATATAATTGTACTACAATACAGAAGTTAACAACTCTAAACGTTACGTAATAGTAATTCTCTAAATAAGCGCAACGAGAGTCCAAATAGAGTAACATGGTTGAAGTCCTGATTGTAAGTATTCAAAAGCCGAACGATAGGCGAGTTTAGATGAGCGTTCGTGTTCGATGTGCCTAAAAGGAATGTAGTATTCCGCCGCGTGAAACGCTGTGGTACATTAAAGTTGCCATTGACCAGTTTGAAAAGAAAAATTAAGTCTGAGACTAGCCGACGCTGCCGCAGGGATAATAAGTTAAAAACCACACAGCGTCTATCGTAATCGCAATAGGGAAGATGATATTTGTAAGCCAGATAGCGTACAAAGCGTCGTTGAACCGCTTCGATGCGATCACGATAGACCGCCTACATAGGATTCCACACTATGGAACCATAGGATAATACGCTATTAACAAATGCCATATAAAGGGATCTAATGCTTGTAAAATTGGTAAACTGTCTACTTATTCTGATAACAAACCCTAGGTTACGCAGGGCTTTCGCCACCATGACTTCGATGTGAAGGTGATATCTCAATTTGGCATCAAGTATAATGCCAAGATCCTTCACTCTGTCAGTAGAGATAATAGGTCTACCATTAAAGTTGTAATTAAAATTAATAGGATAGCGTTTCCATGTAAACGTTATTTTTTGGCATTTGTCATAGTTCAAATAAAGTTTGTTAACGCGATAGTAATCATGTAGTCGATCAAGGTCCTCCTGGAGCCTTAGGCAGTCATGACTAGAGCTGACTCTAGTAAATATTTTATTATCATCCGCATAGAGCAGGAATTTGGAAAATTTAAAGCAAGAAGAAATGTCGTTTATGTAAATTAGAAATAATGTGGGCCCAAGGTGACTTCCCTGAGGCACACCAGATGAGATGGGTTTGTAGTCCGACAAAAAGCTACCCATCCTAACTGCCTGACTTCTGTCAGAAAGATATGACATTATCCAGCGCACAATGCCGGAAGGAATGTTAAAGGAGGACAGCTTTTGTATAAGAATTCCATGGTCAATCTTGTCGAAGGCTTTAGAGAAATCGGTATAAATTGCGTCAACCTGTGAGTCCTCATTTAAGGTAGAATGAATAAAATTAACATAAGACACTAAGTTAGACTCAACCGATCGGCCAGACAAGAATCCATGTTGTTCAGTAATGAGAGAGTGAGCAATAGAGTGGTTAAAGTAATCGCAAACAATTTTTTCAAAAACGGTAATTAGATACCAACTGTCTATTCCCTTTAAATATTGGAACGACAAAAGCTGTCTTCCACGCGCGCGAAAAAGTACCTTCGAGTAAGGATTTTGAAAAAATAAGATAAAGTGGGGTCGACAGTCCGGCAGCAAACTCCCTCAAAAAGGAAGATGGAATACCATCCGGACCAGAGCCAGAGGACTTGTCAAGATGGGCCAAAACATTGAGGACTGCGTCAGCAGAGAACCAAGGTGAAACACCCTGGCCACCGAAGACCATTGAGCGGTCAATACTACCATCTACGAAAACCGAGGCGAAATACTCTGCAAATGCACAAGAGATATCATGACCTGAGGTCACCATTGACCCATCATCAGAAAACATAGCGGCCGGCAAGCCAGACGCATCCCCTTTCCTGGACTTAACAAAGGACCAGATTCCTTTGGGATTTTCCATAACCCCCGCCTGAATCGAGTTTAAGTAATCTCTATAATCAGCCGCAATAAGCCTCTTAGACCTGGAGCGCAAGATAGAGAAAGCCAAGTAATCACTGTTATGGCGAGTAGATTTCCATTTTTTATGATAAAGTAGCTTTTCTTTAATGACACGAATAGTTGAACGTTTGTACCAGTAAGGAAAACGTTGCTTAGGCAGAAAGCGCTGTATTGCATATTTCAACGCTTGTTGTCGCATGGTTTACCCACTAGATCTCAGTTAGATTCTGTGCTTATGTTCCCGACCCATAGTACCGAGATTTACCATAAATCTTTTGCTGTGCAGGCAGTAACCCTTTGGAATAGTCTGCCTGCTGAGATTCGTAATATTCCTCACCTTGTAACATTTAAAAACCACCTAAAACGTCATTTATTGGCTCTCCAAGTATCTTCCTGAGAACTTTCTTTCTTCCTTTTCTTCTCTTCTTCTACTTTTCTTCTCTTCTCTTCTCCTTTTATTCCAGCAACTATCATTATGCACCGTTTTTAGTGACCATAAGTTTAGCATAGCAGCTTGCCGTTTATTTTTTTCTTATATAACTTAGTATACTGCTGATTGATTGGGTTGTTTGGAAGATATCGCTTACGCGATAAATCGACCCTTTTGCGCGTATTTATGCATTAAGTTAAATGTATACATTTCCTTTAATTTGTATTTTTTTGTTTCTTATTATGGCAATAAATTTATTTATTATTATTTGCATAAAATTTTCATATTTTCGTATTTTTCTCGATATTGATGTATCTGAGAGCAAATATACAAGAGAGCAATATTGTTAAGAAGAAAATTTGCTACAACTTTTGTTATAAAAGTTTTTTGATAAGACTAAGATATAACGATGCAAAATTGTTAAAAGTTAAAAAGAAAAAAATCATTTTAAGCTAACTTCACAGATATTAATTTGTCTAAATGATTTATATCCAACCTAAATTCTTCAAAATCATATAAAACTGCGTCTAATGATAATTAAAACTAACCTATAACAATGCAGAATTGTTCAAAATGACTGAAAAGTGGTTGATAATATTTAAAAACTTGTCTAAATGATTGTAAAATGATTTTTATGCATTCCAAGTTGTTCAAAATCATATAAAATTGCATTTAATGTTGATTAAAACAAACCTATAACGTTGCAAAATTGCTCAAAATCATTGAAACTTGATTGGCAATGTTTGGAAACTTGTCTAAATGATTGCAAAATGATTTATATCCATTCAAATTTGTTCAAAACCACATAAAGTAAAACGTTTTTAGTGACCATAAGTTTAGCATAGCAGCTTGCCGTTTATTTTTTCTTATATAACTTAGTATACTGCTGATTGATTTTGTTGTTTGGAAGATATCGCTTACGCGATAAATCGACCCTTTTGCCCGTATTTATGCATTAAGTTAAATGTATACATTTTCTTTAATTTGTATTTTTTTGTTTCTTATTATGGCAATAGATTTATTTATTATTTGCAGGTTTTTCCTATAGTTTACATTGCTTTGTGTAATTCATATTAAAAAAATGTAATATTTTGTAAATTTACTAATTTCCTGTAATTTTACTTGGTATTAACTGGATTTCGAAAATTACGTTGTTAATTCATGTATTATTTCATAAGTCAATCTTGTAGTTATAATGTATTTTTACATCCATTTTTTACCGTGTACGACAAAATAGCTAAATGGCTCGTTATCAAATGAGTAACGAGCACGAATGGATTAACAATATTCTCTGTCTATTATCTAACAAATCCAGTACAAATAAAACGGGGGTTATATAATAACAGAATATGCACACTATATTCGTTCTGTACAGATAATAAATGTTGCAGATTTGAAACTTTCCATTAAATTACACAATATACAAGTTAGGTGAAAGTAAATTTCATCAATGTTCTACGCTAACATAAACACAAGTGAACAAACAATTTCCGGCCGCAAATTATAACTCCATTACAGTTCCTGAAATTCCAGTATCATTACTGTAATTTCAGTACTGCGGAAATGAATATAAAACATCCCTACATCAACAGCGTGCATATATAACAAAGAAAAAAGAGAAAATTGGTTCAAAATTGTTATCTAAAAATAGTATAAGTGTAAGAACACGTTTTCTGTTCGCAAGTTAGTAAATCTTGAGGTTCTCAACGCTTCACGTAAATTTTTCATAAGAAGGAGCCAGGGGGTAGGTTTAAAAACACGCCTCTCGTGCAAACGGTAATAAATTTTAAAAATCGCCGACGCTTATCTTGACGCAGGAACTGTTATAGAACCTACAAAAATGGCGCTTGAGTAAACGTCCAAACTTCTCCTACGGGAATTAGTTTTTTGTTAAAAAAAATTTTTTAGACATTTAAAATGCGAAAGGGATTACGTTTTATATTTATCAAGATTACCATTTATATTATAAAAATAATAATGCCCAGAATTTTTTTTCATATTTCGGCATCATTCAACAAGATTAGATTACAACAGAACACAATCTCATAAAGTCTTGAAATTGAATTGACGTGATTCAGTTCACATCTGAGGCCTTCAGGGGCCGAAAACGGGTTCATCTCAACAAAGAAGCAAACTTGAAGCTTGGAAAGTTTCGGTGCGAAAACAACTTGACGTCTTCGTGGTTAGAAAACTGCAAGCAACTGGGAACGCTACAAGTTGTAGGGTTCTAGGTCACGTCCCTTCAGCAAGATTTGTGTGTTGAATTCATTTCTTAGAATTAGGCGACGAAAGCTTACGTTTGAAAATTTATTTGTAAATATTTTCAACGAAAATAATAAATGTTATAAAGAAGATATTGTCTTGGAAGATTTTTGAAGGTTTTGTAAATTCTTTCTCGTAGTAATGCTTGCTCTATCCTAATCAGGATTTTTGAAGAAAGTTGATGTTAGCATCTTTTTCGTAGAACGGCCAGGCTGCTTAATAACTCGCATTTAGAGCTGTCTGTACTTTCTACTATACAAGTGTATACAAGAAATAATCTGTATAAAAAACGTCGCAATCCGCACTGTAGGATTTTTAGGTACACTTTAAACTTATTCATCCAGATGTGAGGTTAGAAGTTTAGTGAAAAGTGGTGTTGTTGAATTTTGTTGTTTAAGAAGGTATTTCTTTGATAAATGGTTATTAAGTGTGATTATTACAGATCATTTTAAAAAGAAAACATTGAGCTTAAATTTAAAATAAGTCTCATTCCTTAATTTCAATAAACATGGTTTCTAAGAATTTTTAAATTAGCATCTTTTTTGACTCTTTTAAATGTAAGTGTTGTTTCAACATTTTTTTTCTTAATATTTTTCCAATTCAACCCAACAATTATTATACATCATTTTCAAGAGAAAGCTTTGAGCTTTAATTTAAAATAAGATTCATTCCTTAATTTCAATAAATACGGCTTCCAGGAATTTTTAAATTACCATCTTTTTTGACACTTTTAGGTTATTCGAAAATGTAAGTTTTGTTTCAACATTTTTTTTCTCTATATTTTTCCAATCCAACCCAACAATTATTATACATCATTTTAAAGAGAAAGCTTTGAGCTTTAATTTAAAATAAGTTTCATTTCTTAATTTCAATAAATGCGGCTTCCAGGAATTTTTATATTAGCTTCTTTTTTGACACTTTTAGGTTATTCGAAAATGTAAGTTTTGATTCAACATTTTTTTTCTCTATATTTTTCCAATCCAACCCAACAATTATTATACATCATTTTGAAGAGAAAGCTTTGAGCTTTAATTTAAAATAAGTTTCATTCCTTAATTTCAATAAATACGGCTTCCAGGAATTTTTAAATTAGTATCTTTTTTGACACTTTTAGGTTATTCGAAAATGTTAGTTTTGTTTCAACATGTTTTTTTTAACATTTTTCCAATCCAACCCAACAATTATTATACATCATTTTAAAGAGAAAGCTTTGAGCTTTAATATAGAATAAGTCTCATTCCTTAATTTCAATAAATACGGCTTCCAGGAATTTTTAAATTAGCATCTTTTTTGACACTCTTAGGTTATACGAAAATGTATGTTTTATTTCAACATTTTTTTTAAATATTTTTCCAATCCAACCCAACAATTATTATACATCATTTTCAAGAGAAAGCTTTGAGCTTTAATTTAAAATAAGATTCATTCCTTAATTTCAATAAATACGGCTTCCAGGAATTTTTAAATTAGCATCTTTTTTGACACTCTTAGGTTATACGAAAATGTAAGTTTTATTTCAACTTTTTTTTTCTCTATATTTTTCCAATCCAACCCAACAATTATTATACAGCATTTTCAAGAGAAAGCTTTGAGCTTTAATTTAAAATAAGTTTCATTCCTTAATTTCAATAAATACGGCTTCCAGGAATTTTTAAATTAGCATCTTTTTTGACACTCTTAGGTTATACGAAAATGTAAGTTTTATTTCAACTTTTTTTTTCTCTATATTTTTCCAATCCAACCCAACAATTATTATACAGCATTTTCAAGAGAAAGCTTTGAGCTTTAATTTAAAATAAGTTTCATTTCTTAATTTCAATAAATACGGCTTCCAGGAATTTTTAAATTAGCATCGTTTTAACATTTTTAGGTTATACGAAAATGTAAGTTTTATTTCAACTTTTTTTTTCTCTATATTTTTCCAATCCAACCTAACAATTATTATACATCATTTTCAAGAGAAAGCTTTGAGCTTTAATTTAAAATAAGTTTCATTCCTTAATTTCAATAAATACGGCTTCCAGGAATTTTTAAATTGGCATCTTTTTTGACACTTTTAGGTTATTCGAAAATGTAAGTTTTGTTTCAACATTTTTTTTCCCTATATTTTTCCAATCCAACCCAACAATTATAATACATCATTTTAAAGAGAAAGCTTTGAGCTTTAATTTAAAATAAGTTTCATTCCTTAATTTCAATAAATACGGCTTCCAGGAATTTTTAAATTAGCATCTTTTTTGACACTTTTAGGTTATTCGAAAATGTAAGTTTTGTTTCAACATTTTTTTTCCCTATATTTTTCCAATCCAACACAACAATTATTATACATCATTTTAAAGAGAAAGCTTTGAACTTTAATTTAAAATAAGTTTCATTCCTTAATTTCAATAAATACGGCTATCAAGAATTTTTAAATTAGCATCTTTTTTGACACTTTTAGGTTATTCGAAAATGTAAGTTTTGATTCAACATTTTTTTTCTCTATATTTTTCCAATCCAACCCAACAATTATAATACATCATTTTAAAGAGAAAGCTTTGAGCTTTAATTTAAAATAAGTTTCATTCCTTAATTTCAATAAATACGGCTTCCAGGAATTTTTAAATTAGCATCTTTTTTGACACTTTTAGGTTATTCGAAAATGTAAGTTTTGTTTCAACATTTTTTTTCCCTATATTTTTCCAATCCAACACAACAATTATTATACATCATTTTAAAGAGAAAGCTTTGAACTTTAATTTAAAATAAGTTTCATTCCTTAATTTCAATAAATACGGCTTCCAGGAATTTTTAAATTAGCATCTTTTTTGACACTTTTAGGTTATTCGAAAATGTAAGTTTTGTTTCAACATTTTTTTTCTCTATATTTTTCCAATCCAACCCAACAATTATTATACATCATTTTAAAGAGAAAGCTTTGAGCTTTAATTTAAAATAAGTTTCATTCCTTAATTTCAATAAATGCGGCTTCCAGGAATTTTTAAATTAGCTTCTTTTTTGACACTTTTAGGTTATACGAAAATGTTAGTTTTAACTCAATACTCTTTTTCTCAATATTTTTCTAATTCAACCCATCGATTATTATACATCGATTTAAACAGAAAGCTTTAAGCTTCAATTTAAAATAAGTTTTATTTTTTAATTTCAATAAACACGGTTTCCAGGAATTTTTGAATTGAATTAAAATTTTATTCCAAAGGCCTTTACTGATTGTGAGTGTATTTTGATAGCGTTTTAATTCTCTCTGATTCTGTCACAAAGTTTCAAAATGTTTGACTTCTTGGGACACAAAGGGTTAATTAAAAAGTTGAAGATATTATTTTATTTATTTAATCTAAAATAACTATGCTGTAATGGCGAATGTAATATAAGACTTGATAATTAAATACCTAACAGTAAATTAATAGCGTAATTAGCTTTTGATGGAGGCTTAACATAAAGTTTGTCGTTGAGTGAAGCGATGTGGGCGTTAGTAGTTAAACTTGAACGATATTTGATGGTGTTAAAAACTTATCCTCTAGAAATAACGCTGAAACTTAGGTTAATCGTAGGAATTAAACGTCTAGTTATATCAAAGATTTAAAGATTTTAGTTTTAAATTGGCGCAACATTAAAAGCGTCACGTTTCGGGTTAAGAAGAAATGGAAAGCTTTCAATTTCCAAGATTCACCTCGCAGGTTTTAAGATTAATTGAAGTTGAGATGGGTTAATAACGGTAAAAGGTTCAGCGTCTCTACCTAATAATTAGATTAGCTATGTTACTTTTACCAAGGACATCTCTTTACTCATCATCTTTCGCCATCGTATTTTATCGATGTCAATGAAATTGTATTAAAACGATAAATTTTAATAAGTTTTCCAACATTAATAATTATTTAGACATCTTATATGCATTTAAATGTAACATTTCCCTATTTACGTTGACACAAACAGCTTTGAAATTAAACTGTTCGCTATTTGCTCATCTCTCTATTAAATAACCCAAACATTCGTGTGGTTTGCTCACTTTACAAACTAAATTGCATATTAATCTTTAACGTTCTAATAATTCTCTTCTTCCAAATACTGAATACTTTACTCGGTTGAAATTGTTGTAGTCTCTTCGTTGCTATATTAGTTATTCAGGTAAACTTTCCGTGTATTCTTGGTCGCATCGAATCTCAGTTTATTTTTTAAGAGTTCCCCGTTGTCTGTGTACTATATTATGATACAGAAAGTTTTCAAGAAATCCAATATAAGAGTTGATTTAGCATTTAAATTCTTGCTGAGGAAAAAGAAGCTTAATATCAAGATGAGTAAGGTTTGGTAAACACTTCATACTAAATTATTCTAAAGTGCATTTTGTATTGACACTTTAAAACCCCTTTTGGGTAAAGTAGTATCAAACAAGATCTTGGCTTGAGTACAACGTAATTCCCTCTTCACGAAGAAGTTAGGGTACGTCGTAAAACAAGAGCCCATTAACTCTTGATAATTAAAAAGTTGGGGTGTACGATACTAAATAACGCGGTCGTCGTAAAACAAATTTGCGCGAAAATAATTCAGACGTGGATTTTGAAAATTTCTTCATTAAAGTGTTTCATGCGGAGACGACGACGTTGCTTAGACAGGATACCGGATTTTCCGAACGGGGTTAATGAATGCGAACCGAGGGGGTTAAAGGTCGGGGAAGTAATTGAAGCCTTCGCAACTTTGCAATCTCGGCAGGTTACTTTCAACGCAGCCAACGCGACCGGCGACTTCTCTGACAAAGAAACTCCTCTGCATTTAGTTCGAGTTTACCACGAGGGTCGTCGAAAGTTTTGCGTCGAGGTTTTCCCAACTTGTGATTGAATTTTGAGTCATATATCTTAACAATTACGATCTGCTAGAAAACTTTAAGTCAACTTTTGCTTGATATTAATTGGAAAAGCATTTAAGATTAATTTATTTTGATGCGTTTAATTTTGATCAATACACAAATAATGACGTGAAAATAAGATAAAAAATAAGGTAAGAAACTAATCTAAATTCTGATGAAGTAGAAATAACTTCACAGAAATAGTAACTCTAAAAATATGCAACTTTCACGACTCCTTCTTCGTTTCCTCCTTTCTTCATCAGGATCATAACTTCTTTGTCGAAATCTTCCAGTTCGAGACTTCTCCTCACGTTCTCTTATCTCTAAATGAATTGGTTTTCTAAATGGTCTATCTCTCCCTCCAAATCTTAATTGTCCAGATTCTTTTTCCCTCCAAATCCGCCCCCTAATCTTCTTGGTTTCCAACCTTTCAATAATCGTTCACATTCAAAATCAACAAAAACAACATTTCCATCTATATTCATCCTATAAGCACTGCGATATGCTTCTTCAGCAGAGGATTCAGATTCGTATTCAATAAAAGCATAACCTTTTGGAAAACCTGTTACAATATCTCGTACTAAACGAAAACGCTTTAATTGTCCAAACTTTGAAAAGATTTCTTTGATAGTATCTTTGGTCGTTTTTAACGAAAATCGTACATTCAGGTCGACCTTTAACGAATTTGTTAGGAATGTAATCAGAATCGATAGCACGAACGATTGCTTTATCATGGGGCTCAGTGTCTGTACCATCTATTGAACCTATTTTTAAGGGGTTGTAATGTTTTGCGTATTGGGACCATGCCTCGCTTTTGTTACTGGAATTCTAATCACATAAAGAAAGTTTTCTAGATATTATTGCATTAATTTGTAAGAATACTTACAGTTTCACTCATTTTGAGTCAATTGAGGTTATGTTTATTGTTAAGGGTATTCCCTTTTTAGAATTTAGAACTTATAATTCGTTTTTAATAAAAAGTTTATTTTATTTATCTTCTTAAGAAATTATAATTAAATTGGGCTTTACAACGTAAAAATAATTTTAATAATTTGTTTTTAATTTGAATTAATTTTTTTGTAAGTTGGTATTAAATGTGTTGACAGTTATTTTTTAAAAGCCAACATAACCTAAAAAAATCACAATATTGTTTGATTTTTCGTATTTACGATGGATATTACGCCAGAAAAGAATAGAAATGATACAGAAGATTCCGATGATGGTTTAAAAATAGTGCTAGATAGTCCAGTACAGCGAAAGCATTTTTTGGAAACTGGTCATTTGGGTTGGGTTGGGTTGGATTGGGTTGGGTTGGTTCTTGAAAGACGTGCGGCTAAACCCGAATGTTTCTAGTTCTAGGTCTAGTGTTAGTTCTAGTTTTAATTGTTATTCAGCGTTAGATTGTGGTATATTTGTATTGAACGAAAAGTAGAACTAACACTAGACCTAGAACAAGAAACATGCGGGTTTAGCCGTGCATCTCTTAAAACGGAAGCTCAGAGTTATCATAAGGACGTCACCTTTTCCAAGCAAAACTTTTTCTTTGCATTCCGGAGGGATGGAAAGTGGGGGTAATTTGCCCAGTATATAAAAAGGGTAATAAGGGAAGTGTAGAGAGCTACAGGGGAATTAACCTACTATAGTCGAGCCGTCGAATTTGTGCAGTGGTAAATCACCGTGACAGGTACTTACAAAAAAAGGGGTAGTCGGTTCCTTCGTTATGTAACCGCCTACTTCCACCAGGGTCTATAAGGCGCAGCTACACTATACGAGAATAAACCTTTCTTTACAGTCAGATAAGAAGTTATGAATACCGTTCACAGTGCGTCGGCGGCTTTTATTATTTTTTTGTCTCCAGTAACGCGCTCAGTGCGCTACCCCCAGAGGGGTGTGGTCACTTACTTTGACGAATCCGGACAGGGCGACCGACGATGTGAGAAATTTACCTACTTGTCACGGTGATTTATCACTGCACAAATTCGACGGCTCGACTATAGACTCGGCATACAAGGTATACACGAAGATACTGCTGGGAAGATTGGAGGAGGAGATGGAGTTGGGGGGAATTTTGCCGGATGGGCAGGCAGGCTTTCGGAAGGGAAGGGGAGCAATCGACAACGTGTATGTGTTGAAGCATTTGGCAGATAGAGAGCTGGATAAGAAGGGAGGGAAATTGTACGCCCTACGATAGGGGGAAGTTGTGGGAGGAGATGGGGAGGAGGGGGATAACGGAACACCTAATTGCGAGAGTAAAGGAAATATACATGGAGACGATTGCTAGGATAAAAGTGGGAGATAAGCTGAGCGACGTGTTCTGGACGACGAAGGGACTGAGGCAGGGATGTCCGCTGAGCCCAAGTCTGTTTGCACTGTATACGGCGGACCTGGAGGAAAGATTGGGGAAGAGGCAGATGGGAGGATTGGTGGTGGGAGGTAGAAAGGTGCATATGTTAGCATACGCGGATGACATCGTGGTCATAGCGAGAGAAGCGGTGGAGATGAAGGAGATGATGAAGACATTGGAAAGATATTTTAGCGGGAAGGGGCTGGAAGTAAATGTGGGGAAGACAAGGATGATGAAGTTTTGTAAGGGTGGGAGAAAAAGAACAGAAAACTGGAGATGGGAGGGAAAGGAGATCGAGGAGGTTAGGGAGTATACTTACTTATTCACCTTAAGGCGAATAAGGTGATGGGACAAGTATGGGGTTAGGGGAAGAGAGTCTTTGGAAGGAATGTGGTAGCGAGAAAGATTATGTTTGAAGGTCTGGTTAGCAGTGTGATGATGTATGGGGCAGAGGTATGGGGATGGAGGGAGCAGGGACCGCTGGAGGACGTGCAGGCTAGATATTGGAGATGGGTGCTTGGGGTGGCGAGAGAAATACCGGGGTATATAGTGAGGGAAGAGGTAAAGGTGGATAAGGTCAGAGTGGAGGCGGGCAGGAGAGCAGTGAAATATGAAGAAAGAATAGAAGGGAGGCCAAGCTGCGGGATCCTGGGGGAGTGTTAGAGGGAAATTAGAGAGGGAAAGGTCAGATATGGGAAAGGACACAGAGACAACTATTATAGACGAGCGGGCTACTCGGTAACGGAGATAAATAGTAGACGAAGGGTGGGTAGGGAGATGTGGAGGGAGTTGAGAGACAGGGACCGAGATGTGCAGAGACAGGAAAGAAGGACACAAATAAAAGAGGGAAGGTATAACGAAAGATACAGGGACATAATTACGGAGGGGCTGCCTAGATACTTGTTATTGGAAAGAGATGAGGAAGGGAAAAAGTTGGTGGCTAGATTCCGTTGTGGAAACGAGGAGAGAGCCAACAAATACTGGATGGCCGATGAGGAGAGGTGGTGTAGGCAGTGCAGGGAGGAATGGGAAACGTTGGAACACATGCTGAATGGGTGCAGTGAGTTGAGGGAGGAGGAGATGGACCGTAGGCAGATCTTAGGAGAGGGGGAGAGGGGAAACGATGTATGAGAATGGTGATGGGGGTGAGGAGACAAAAGGATGGGTGAGGGGATGATTGGGCCGAGGAGCCGAGGGCGTGGAAATGGAGGAAGAGGGTAGAGAGTGAAAGTAATATTTGAATAATGTAAAGAATTGTAAACAATTACTGTATACAATAAACTCTTAATAATAACTTTTTCTTTGCAAAACTACCCAATGCCTGTACTATTAAATTTTGTTGCATTTTATTTGGGAGAGTGCAAATGCATAGTATAGTTTCGTAACTATGGTGACTGCATTCGTATATTGCGAGTTATATGAAATTTAATATCCGGTATCTTATATTTATCAATATGATATTTGTATAAAGTAAAAACAATTGAACTCGATACAAAGAAGAATAAAAAATCCACAATGTTCTTTTCTCGTGTAAACGGAACCAAGGTTGTTTTAAAACAGCAGTCAGGTCATCAATAACGAAAAACCGAGAACTCGCAAACCTCAACTCGACCACGATAAATTGCAAATAGTTATTTGACCGTCGCACGGCCCCAGAGTAAGCCTCGCGTGCCGAGAAAAGATCGACGTCCGCAATATACCGAAGGGTATCAACGGGTTTACTGAACTTAACCCCGTCCAGAGAATTCGCCACGATCTAATTTTAAACATTAACCCTTTACTGTTAAAGCCAAACCTTTTTTTACCTCTAAAATTACTACAACATTTAAAATTACATATTGCAAAATATACGTAGAAAAGAAATATTTACAAAAGTTAACCAAATATTTGTAAAGCAGTGTTATTAATTGGTTTTCCAATGATGTTTACCATACCGGACCATACCGCACTATCCATTTGCTCACGGACGCGTAATTAATAACTTATCGATCGGGAATGTATGCGTTTCGGTCAAATTTGTGGTGACTGCTTCGAAGCCCACATGGGATTACCATCGTGTCATGGCCATTTACCATCAATTGCTGTGGAGGTGTCGCGGTCTTTAGCACCGTGATGCTTCTCCAAATGGTCCGTTCGAACACAACCCGGATGTTATCTGTCAAAATGTCATTTCAAGATTAACCTCATCATCATCCATATCAATTATTAAGCAATCGCATCAATCGCATATTGCATCGACACGTTATTAGGTATCTAGAAATCAAGATTTACGTTTTCACCGTACCTTTATTACAGTTCAATAATACTCTAATTACCGAACAGATCTGTGAGAAAATTGGATGCGAATTTCTGATTTTCCGGTTTAATTGGAATGGGTAATTGCAATTAGAATTTTAATTGGAAATTTAAAATTCGATTACATATGGTTTCATTCATCAAAATAATCGAGTTTTTGTAAATGGATTCGTACAAACATTTAGAAAGAAATTGATTATTTAAACTGATTAATAAAGATTCATTTCTTGTGAATTAATTAAGATCTAGGATGTTTAATTAGATAATGAACATGTCCCAGACAGTTAATTAGACCATGAAAGTGACGGGTTAAGCATTGTAAACTAGAAGCATGTTTGTTTGTGTACATTAAGCAACACGCTTGATATGCATATTCGGAAGTGATGGGTTGGAAATGACGAGGCAAAATCATATTACGCTATTAGAAAAGTGATTAGAGCTTTCGTAATTGAACCGTCAGTTATTATAATATTATCGATAATATGAAATGTTAATGAAGCTTTAATAGATTTTAAACACCATGAGTTTTTAATACTTTAAAAATAAGAATGATTTCCCAAAATGAAGTAATTGTTACGAAGTTTCTTAATAACCAGCTTTGAATTTCACTACCGTCGAAACACAAAGAGAAAGGTGAATAACAATTCGACCAAATTAAAATCACTGTCACTCAACCGCTTCGCGGTGAGAGTATTTTAAAATTCAAATAGCACCCTACCGTTAGGGTTCAAGCATTTTCACTGGAAACCTCGTTTTGTGGTATTTGTGCGCATAAATTAAAAGAACAAAGTGGGGGTCTTATTAAGATCGATTCTTATCCGCCCGTAATGATGTTTTGATGCAAGGATTCAATGGTTTCATTGTTCCAAGCTATTATGTAATTCCCTTTTAATTTTATCGATTGTTTCCGACGACGTTTTCAAATTTAGAATGGGGATTTCAGATAATTTCAGACTGTTTCAACTGACAAGGATTTGAGAAGGGACAAAGCTTTAGATTATTTGCTTACTATCGGGAAAATCCTACGAAACGTGACAACTATGTTTGTTAAGTTTCAAAATTGGACAGTAAATAGATGTTATTTATTTTATCGATTTCTGCTACGACTGCTCTGCTTGTTAATTACGCCATGAGAGACTATGCTGAACGTGCTGCTCCTAGATATTTTTATCATGAAATTAACGGCCGTAATCCCTCCTTGAAGCTCGCACAGACTACTTCACACCTATTTTCTTAAACAACCACATTTTGGCTTAAAGATGATTTCCCAGAGCAACTTTAACACAGGTAAAACGCTGACCATCTATAATGCTCAAAGCAGGTTGGAGGCTCCGGTTCTATATGAAGTTGGCGAACACACCTCTTTGTAGAGGATGTGAAATGGAAGACGAGATTGTAAGTCATATTGTTTGTGACTGCCCCAACCTCATGCACTTAAGGGAATCCATTTTTGGCTTCCCTTCATCCATGGCCCCAAATTTTGGACATAAAGAACATACATTAAAATCTTGGGCTGGTTTTTTGACTCCTGAATGAACTGTAAATTGTGGGGATGTACAAGGTGTCCAAATTTCGATGGGTTTGCAGGGTATCTCAGTTATTATGAAAGGTAGAAAGTTGCGGCTTTCGCGAACCTGAGCTACTTTTTTGTGAAACTTACAATGGCGCAAACCAAATTTTCACAGCCCTCTTCGTTTTTGATATACAGGGAGTGTTTCAAAATTTACGATTTTCAGACACCCCTGTATGTCGGCTATCCGGAAACGTAAAAATGGGTTCTAATAGATTTTTTCAAGTAGAATCCAATGGTGCACGTAGAATTTTTCTAGTCATCAAGGTTTTTGAGTTATAAAGAGTTAAGTATTTTAGAAGTTGAGTATTCAGTATTTGAGTTGTGTTTATAACTCAAAAACCGTGATGACTAGAAAAATTCTACGTGCACCATTGGATTCTACGTGAAAAAATCTATTAGAACCTGTTTTTACTTTTTTACTAAGTTTCCGGATTGCCGCGATACAGGAGGTGTCTGAAAGTCGTAAATTTCAAACACTCCCTGTATATCAAAAACGAAGAGGACTATGAAAATTTGGTTTGCGCCATTGTAAGTTTCACAAAAAAGTAGCTCAGGTTCGCGAAAGCCGCAACTTTCTATCTTTCATAATAACTGAGATACCCTGCAAACCCATCGAAATTTGGACACCCTGTACAGGGTAGTTCAAATTCAAGGTCCGCATAGGCTAACTCGGAAACAATAAGAGTTAGAAAAAAAGTAGCTTACATGTCATGATCTCGTTTTTCGAGAAACTGCTAATACCGAAAATCTCATAGTGTTATCGTCTTTTGTTTTTCCCCTAGAGGCCAAAATTGAAAATATCGTAAAACCAATAAGTGCAATTATCTTAGTTATTATTATGGTGGAGTATTATAACTACGACATTATATGGACACTTTTTTACAGAGAATTTCATGACAGTAGTTAAATTAGTAGTTAGTTAAATTTACAGTTTCCTGTAAGTTACGGTGCGGTAGGTAAAATTTAAAGTCAGTTGTTTGGTTTCAAATACCCTTAAGTCCAAATTTTTCGATTTTGAGAAAACGGCAAAAAAGTATTTTGGGATGATTTTGGCGTTAATAATTCAAACATAATTTATTTGTTATTAGAAGACTTACTGAAGTTTCAAAAATTCTATAACCACGTCTTTTGAAATAGATATAAAAATCACAAAGTGGATTTAAAAATGGTGTTTGGTTGCGTTTGCTACCAAACTGTGGATTAAGGCTCATTTGAATCTGAACAAAATGGATTAGGCATGAATTGAAAGTGAATCAAATCTCTTTGTAGCTAATAACAGGAAACTTTATTTTTTGAAAGATATGTTATTTAAAAACTGTACTTAAAAAACTCTTAAACTGTAACATCAGGTATATTTTCGGTTGATTCACATAAACTAGGCTCTTCGTCTCCACTGTCTTCTCGAGAATCGCCAGGAATATTATTGTTCTGAAATTTTCCCAATACATCTCTATAATAAGCCAAATTTTCTACCGCTCTCCAGTTCTTTCCATAATGTTTGCTTAACAAGTTATTTACATCTCTCATTTTCAGATCTTTTGGTTTCACTCCGGTAGGAATTTCTTTTGGCTGGATATTCATGGCGGTTTGGTTTTTCCTAAAAACTCCTTTGAATGTTCCGGTGTCTGAACGGTAAGATAACTCACCTCGAATGGTGATGGCGTTTTTTTTGCCACGTCGTATAATATATCTCTTACATTGGTTAAATTTAAAATGCCACTGAGACACTGGCTTCAGGATTTTTTGACCAGCACCTTTCCAATCACTATCGGGAACATCTTTTCCAAGTTTAAAAACAGTAGCATGTTCTTGAAAAATATTTATGTATTCTTCTGGCATTACAATTTCTTCTTTCTTTCTTATTTCTTTTTCGATAGTAGCAAAAACCCTGTCAGGTGGAATGTAGGAGTGCCCAACCACTGGGAATACCAGCTCGATTGTTCTAATAGAACTGCTTATACTGCTTAGCCATTTGAACAACATACATATCATAATGGTATTTTTATTTTGGCCGCCGCATCCATCGGCGACCAATCGAAGTGTATTTATTCCCTCTAAGTTACTATTGTTTAAAGTGTAAAAGACGCAGCTTGCGATTTCGTTGGCGCCCTTGGCATGTTCATCTTCAGTCCACGTGAAAATTTTAACATTATCTTTTGTTAACGGAGCATGTGAGTGCCCCACTACAGTAGTGAAGTTGTAAATGTACAGTTGTCTACTATAATAGATACTTTGATCTGGTATTTTGGGCAATACCAAGTTTTTCTGACAATCAAAAGAAATTGTCAGAAGGCCGTCCCGTTTCTCTTTTAGCTGTTCAAAAAATGCTTTGGCCCTGAGCTTATGTATTCGGTATTCTGTAGTTAGCACTGTTTTAATAGATGCAACCTTTTCATTTTTAATTTTTTCCCGGAGTTCAAGACACTTAGAGCAAACATCGGTGCTAGGAGATCCAAAGCCGATGTTGAAGGAAGTATTAAAAATAAATCGAAAGTAGTTCTCTTTAATATCTAAAGGCTGTCTATTTGATTTGAATTTTAAAGGGATTCGCGCGTTTTTTAATACAAATCATTGAGTATTTTATAGAAAACAACTTTTTCTAACAGATGGCGTATATATCTCATTTTTGCCCAAAAATGGATTTAGGGGATATTGAAACCAGACAACTCAAGTTAACAATCAAATACGAAGATAATTTCTGGTATTTAAAAACAAATAATTTGTAATATGTAACAATCTAACATGTCAAACTTTTCAAAATTTTCGTAATTGATCTTAAAAACAGGATTTTTAAAGTGACACTTCCGAAAATTTTTGAATACAAACAAATGTTGCTATGTTTATTTGAAATAAAAAAAAAACATATGAGCGCCATCTATCGATAATTTATTAAGTCATTTAAAAATAATATTAAATCGTAATAAAAAATGTGAAATAATGCAATCTATTCCAACTTTTGTATAAAACATATATAAATTAAACAGTTCAACAAATATATTTGTTTCAAATATCAGAAATATGTTTTTTTAATTTTTAGTTATAGAACCGTAATTTACAGGAAACTGTAAATTTAATTTCTTCAACGAAACTAAAAGAAAAGTTTATTTTTAGTTTTATTCTAAAACAATAACAAATAGACCTGTCAAACCCTATATTTTTGTAATCAGAAAAAAATAATAAATTTATTAAGCGAATAATCAGTGGTTGTTTCCATTTAAAAAAACGAAAATTGTGATAATATCTCAAAATCTAAAACCGACAACATTTTTTTGACTAGAGCATGACATGTCAGTACTTTTCTTCTAACTCTTATAGTTTTCGAGTTAGCCTATTCGGACATCGAATTTGAACCACCCTGTACAAAGGGCCCGCTGGGGTCTAAGTGGTGTGAAGGAATTCACCCCCACATGAAACTACATACATATATCGACTTCTAAATACATAATTATGCCATCTTAAACAATTCTTCTAACGGAAAGTAGACACTTTTTTATATTATTGTTGGAAATTCCAGGTCAACTATCGAATTGAGCAATTTTGATAATCAACCGTTTGAACTATACTGCTTTACTTTCTGTTGCATGTCGTAGCAAATGTAGTATCTAGTTTCTTCCAGATTTTAAATTATAGCTATTTTTAATTAAACATTATCAGATTTGATATTTTACAATGGTTTTCCATAAACATATCCGTTATAATATTCCTGTACTATTCTGCTATATTTACTATCCATACATTGGAAAATTTATGATGGTAAATAACGCGCAGTGGCGACGTCTATGCCGCAACCGTATAAAGAAAGTTGTAAAAGTATATTACAAAGGAACGAGGATATAAAAGGAGGGCTCGTACGTCTCACCGCCATGTCTTCTTTTGGTCTGTTTTAGTAGGTATACGCTTGTTTCCCAGAAGACCAGAAATGCGAAGCCGTTTTCAGACGGAAATGTGTACACTTACATGGCTCTATATTCCACCCCAACCATTTAAACTGATATAAAAAAAAAGAATCCGTGAATTTATTAACTGAAATATCTATAAAAGGCTTTTTCAGTCAGAAAACCGTATTATAAGGTCAGTTTAGGTGATGATTGTACAGAGATTTCTTTGTTCATTGTAACAATTCTATTTAAAAAAAACAGTTTTTTTAGTTCATCTATTTTTAACTATTTTTGAATGTTTTTGTAACCAGTGAATTTATAAAAGCTTTTTTACGTTTACAAAAAACATTTTCAATTGCTGGTTTTTATACTGTATAGTTTAAACCAACAATTACTGAGTTAATAAAAAAAATAGAACCTGGTTGCACCTCGTAAAACTGGAATAACGGTCCAAATAACATCAAAGAGGCGTCGGTTGCGGATTTAATTGACATTTCCGGAACGGTTGGGTGCAGGACATTCAGTTTCATTTTTCGAGCACATTTTAGGTGTTCACAATTGAAGAGTGTAAGTTCTAAAGGATCTAAGTGCCAAAAACATGAAAGCGAGATAATCAAAGAAAACTATCTTGGAAAGTAGCAAACAGTATTGCAGCTGTAACTATATATTTTTTACATAGAACATGTTACTTTAGGAAAAAAGTGCAGACAAAAGCTTAAATCGGACTGCAAAAAAAAAATGAAAACAGGAAATCTTAAAAAGATCTAAGTACCTTAGGGTAAATTTTTGGATATTTTATTGCAAAAAAAAGTTAAACCCATAATACATTCCAAACTAGATAACTAAAAACTTTAAAATTAATATTTATAGAGGATTATTATTCCTGCATGAGCTTAGAGGTTTTACCAATCAGGTCTGAATAAAAACGATAATGTCTAAGTGGAATATAGTCTTGCATAGATTTGAGATCTTTGAGTTTGGCTGCAGTAATCCGATTCTTACATTGCAGGGGAGGTATCTGGTACGAACGAAGAGGCTGGATACTTTTCCCTCTTTTTAATAAATTGCAGATTTTCCAATCTTCGAACTCGCTGAAATTTTTCTTCATTTTTACATGGCCTGGGTTCTCACTAGAAATTCGGATCCATGAAGCTTGAGAAATCTGTAGATTTGCTGCATTTATGAAAGTATCCGCGAACTTCTGCAGATCCTTGAAATCATTTTCAACCAAGTTGACAACCTCAAATGGATTTTGATGACGAGCTTCTTTAATCCGTTCTATATCTGATGATACAAATAGCTTACAAACTCGTTTGCGTTTCTCTATTTGGGCGAAGTCCCTATCACAGGGAAGATAAGAATGTCCACTTACTAGAAATTTTTGATCGATTTGCAGAAACTTGCCCGTTGCAACTAAATATATAAGCACTATAAGAGCATTCGATTTTTATTTTGCCCAATGCAGTTGTCACTCCAAATGACTAGTTTACTTTTAGTTGCGAACGTATTGTTGAAAAGAAGAACTCTTAAGAGCGCAGATCCGACTTCACAACCTCCTCTTCCTGTTACTGATTCGTCCCAAAGACACATGAAGGCACTATTGGTGTCTGCCAAATCTATGCCCAAGTTATAACAGGAGAACTGACGGCTGTAAAACATGTCACTATGAGTGAGAGTTGGTATGAAGATGACCTGCTCTAAATCTATGGAAATCACTATATTATTAGACGTTGGTTGCTGTGATTCAATTAAATCATTCTGCAGCTCCTTCCTGGCTTTTTCGGCTTCTCGCTGGTGTAATTCAAGTTTCCCTTTAAGGGATCTCTGGTCTTCAGCAGTGCTTACCTTTATTTTGGAATTGAGTAAATCACAAGTTAGGCAGGTATCAGATCTTGGTTTTCCAAATCGAAGATGTTGGAAGTGTTTGTGGAATGTGTCCGAATAAAATCTGTAATTTACTGCAGTGTTAGGATGTTTCTTTTTAAATGCTATGAAGAAGCGGTTTATGTTTAAAACGGGGCTCAGAAATTCTTTTTGAGATTTTAATCGACTATAATGGTCCTTGCTTAACACCTAAATAAATCGCCAGCACTTATACCGTTTGTACTACTATTAGGCATGGCACTTAGACCTTTTCTGCATGTATAACTAAAAATTTCCGATTTTGGCACTTAGACCCTTTAGAACTTACACTCTTCAATTGCTTATTTCTACTAACTTAATTATTCTCTTATGTGAAAATGTTACCGAGTTATTCATTTAAATGAATCATTTTAAGGAGGTTAATAAAGGTTACCTCATCTACATAAACTTTTAAAAATCTGAAAGGTTGCAATTTTTTGTAGTTCATATCTAGGGGTCGCCAATTTCTTGTAAATTTCAATATTTTGTCTTGAATCAAGACAAGAACAATAGTTAAAGAAGCTCTTGAAAAGTGCCTTTTCGATGGTACTGACGTTGCTGGACTTCTTACAAGGGAAGTGTCACAACTGTGTCTCACCGATTTCGATGCAATTTGGTACAGTCATAGAATGGGCCAAAATAAGGTTCGTACATTTTTTTATACGTGCGGTAAAAGCCCCTGGGGCGAGTTATAGGGGTTGAAAGTTTGGAGAAAAAGTACGTTTTCACTTATATTTTAAAAATGAAAAGTGCTATCAAAATTTGGTAAATTGTAACTGATATTCATTTTAAAAGAGCTTTCTTTTGATGTATCACACATATACCAGAGGGTTAAGAAGGGCGAACTACCCCTATTTTTTTGGAATTATTTAAAAACCACCCTATCGATTTTGGCGGCATTAAGTATACTTCCAGCACGTTCAAAAATATTAGTTAAGGGTTTTTTCCCATTCGCTCTAGATCATCCCCAGCGAAGTTACGGGGGTTAACATGTAACCACTTTTCGTAAGAATGATGTGATAAAATTGTCAGGTATTTTGAAAATACTTTAACAAAACCGTAAATTAGTCGCACAATAAAATGTTTAATGTAAAATAAGGCATAATACACCATTTAGGGGTGGTTGGGGTTAACCACCCCCTTAAAAATTAATTCTATCCCGGGCATTACTTGTTGATTACGGCGAAATTTGGTACTGTGTTTGTTTTATATAGTTTATTAGTTTATTTTTATTCTACATAATGTTGCCAAAAATACACCTACCAAAAAAATTTTGGCACAATATTTGTTTTTTTAGTGCCGCTTGCTAAAGGTCATTTCTCAAAATAGTTTTTTCTAGTATAAAAGAACGTGTGCCCAGTGGGTAGATTTTAGTTTCAGAGCAACTGACAGAAGCAATGGTTACAATAAACCCAATAAACGTTTTAAATTTGCTAATGACAGTTTTTACTGTTATGAATATTCCCCAGACTCCTGTAAATGAAGCAGAAGTTAGTTTAAAAGAAAATATACAGCGTATTTTAATGGAAAGTATGGAAGACTACAATATGCAAATTGAAGACGAAACTGTATTAATTTTCGATTCATCCAATGGCATCAATGACGGTCAGCAAATTATTGAAGACCAGGATACAACTGACAGGTTTGTAGAAGATACTGATGCTCATTGTCCATTGAAGGATGACATCGACTACGAGTACAAATTAGAGGCGGTAAATTACTGGACAAGTGGGAAGAAAGGTTATTTGAAACTAGAAACCGTAAAAAACAAATACCGAAAAGTAACGTCAAAGACCCAATTGCACAGATGGTCTAAATATATTGAAGAAAGAGGGACATACAAAGAAAAATTAGCAGAAATTACCGAATTTGTAATTAATCAAGCGAGAGCCGCCGTAGATAATAAATTGCCACTACATGATATTGATATACGCAGATGGGCTATACAAGCTAGAAATGAAAAGAATTTATCTCCTCAACTGTTCAAAGCATCTCATAGCTGGGTGCAACGTTTTAAGAAAGCAAATCGGTTAGTAAGCCGAAAAATAACAAAATTTCTATCCCAAAAACAAATTGGAAATGTTGATCGAGTAAAAACTTTAGCAAAAGATTTCGTTAAAGAGGCAAAGCTACAAATCCAAATATATGGACCTGAAAACACCTACAATTCGGATCAGAGCGGTTTTAACTTGGAATTCCATTCGGGAAGAACATTAAGCGATTTAGGAGTTAAAACCGTAGAAAGTGTGGTCCAGTCGGTGTCATCTACAACGCACAGTTACACAATTCAACCCGTAATATCTGCTGATGGGAAACTTCTTTCTCCACTTTTTATTGTTTTAAAAGAACCCTCTGGCAGCTTTGGACCGAGGGTAGCAAATACAATGTTTAAAGCAGACAATATATACGTTTTGGCATCAAAATCTGGAAAGTTAACTTCAGAACACATGAAAAATTGGCTCCAAAATGTATATTTTCCAAATACTGGTTCTAAATCATTATTATTATTAGATTCTTGGAGTGGCCATTGTCCTGAAGTTATTAGTGAAATAACTCCATCAGGTACTAATTTTAAACATTTATCTATACCTGCAGGGACAACAGGTCAAATACAGCCCCTAGATGTATTTGGTTTCAGAATATGGAAAAATTTTATTAGAAGATTCTCTGATCAGATTATTCTTTACCAGTATGATGTCAATTTACATCAGAGGGATAACATATTAAAATTGCAATCGTTGACGCATAACCAGTTGGCTTCCCCTCGGTTTATAAATGTTTTTAAATACGCATGGTTTGCAAGTGGCTATATAGAGGAGAGACCAGACCATTTTGAAAATCCCGTGGAAGTTTGCTTTTCGAGTGAGAAGCCAACGTGTGATATCTGTGGGGATATAGCGGTCATAACATGTGCATGGTGTAAAAAATCCTTATGTTTAAAACATTTTTTCCACGACTTTCATTTTTGCCAACACTACGTAGAATAAAAATAAATTTAATATTGAAAATTAATATAATACATAAAAAACGTCAATTAGTAATGTAGAATAAACTTCTTTGGTATATTGAACTATTTTTTTTGTCAGTTGCTTTTTAACTCATAAATAAATAAAATATCTTATTTATCTAGTAGTTTTATATTTATTATTTAAAGAAAATGAGGGTAGTTTACCTCGTGGAACATCGATAGATAGATTTTTAAAAAACAATACCACAGTTACGATGGCAGTTTTCATCTTCGAGGTATAAACAAAAAACTACCCCTAATTTGTAACCCTTATAACCATTTTCAAAAATTTTTACTTCAAATATAAAACAAACACAGTACCAAATTTCGCCGTAATCGACAAATAACGCCCGGGATAGAATTAATTTTTAAGGGGGTGGATAACCCCAACAACCCCTATATGGTGTATTATGCCTTATTTTACACTAAACATTTTATTGTGCGACTAATTTACGGTTTTGTTTAAAGTATTTTCAAAATACCTGACAATTTTATCACATCATTCTTACGAAAAGTGCTTACATGTTAACCCCCGTAACTTCGCTGGGGTTGATCTAGGGCGAATGGGAAAAAACCCTTAACTAATATTTTTGAACGCACTAGAAGTATACTTAATGCCGCCAAAATCGATAGGGTGGTTTTTAAATAATTCCAAAAAAATAGGGGTAGTTCGCCCTTTTTAACCCTCTGCTATATGTGTGACACATCAAAAGAAAGCTCTTTTAAAATGAATATCAGTTACAATTTACTAAATTTTGATAGCACTTTTCGTTTTCAAAATATAAGTGAAAACGTACTTTTTCTCCAAACTTTCAACCCCTATAACTCGCCCCAAGGGCTTTTACCGCACGTATAAAAAAATGTGCGAACCTTATTTTGGCCCATTCTATGACTGTACCAAATTGCATCGAAATCGGTGAGACACAGTTGTGACACTTCCCTTGTTAGAAAGTCTTTGGCTATTTTTTCAGTATATTCTCCTCGGAACTATTTTCTCGGGGTTCCCCTAAATATTTTTCTATTTTTTGTCTCCAGGGATCTATCACACTCACAGTGGCAGGGTCCTTAGTTTTTTAAATAGAGATGTTATATCTAAATCGAACTTTTTGTCTTTAGGATCGTTATTCTTATTATTTGAGGGGTTTGGATTTTGAAAATCCTTGGCAAGTGTATTAAAATAATCTTCCTTAACAAGCTTTTCAAATTCTTAGACTGCCTCAAATTTTAAACTCTAAAAGTAACTACCAGCCGCAAACGCACACGCTTCAGATAAAATAAGTAGGTACATAAGTAGGGATTTACCGATTATTTACTGATATTTTTTCAAGACAAGTGTAGCGTGCTGTGGCAGCAGCTCCATTTAAAAACAAAATGTATTTTCATTTGTTATTATTTTTATATTTGCCACACAATTGTTTTTGAAGCCAAACAGAACAGACGCAAAATAAAAAGTCTGTCAAAAAGTTAATTTTATTATTATGTTGGCTAATACCTCATAGCCACATTTGGTGACCCCGATCAAAACAACTCGCAACCTAGAAGATTAAACCAAGTCACAACCTGAAAATTATCCCTTCACCCCGACTAAACCAGCCCGGCAAATGAGATTCAACTGAAAAATTCAAGAATTACCAATTCAAGAATTAAGAAGAATCCATTCAACCGATTGAGCTCCAGCGACATACGCCCCGACGTCCCACGCACTCTATAACCGACTAAACGTTACCGTCGTATCTTGGTTGATGTTAAAAACAAACGATTAATTGATTCAAAAACAGAATTATACTCAATTGGTACCAGTATCAAAACAAATGAACCAACACCAAAACTTTTTTCTTTCGAATCCATATATACAACCCTTTTAAAATCATTCCCATCACTAACCTCTACACCGGATTTTTCTTCACCAGTTAAACATCAGACAACACACAAAATTATAACTAATTCTTATTTACCGTTTTGTCGTCCTCGACGTTTAGATGTACATAAACACGCAATAGCCAAAAGGGAATTTGATCAGATGGTAGCCATGGGAATATGTCGACCCTCTTCTTCTTCAACAGCATCGCCTCTACACATGGTCCCCAAAAAGGATTCCAATGATTAGAGACCATGTGGAGATTATCGACAATTAAATAACGTTACTATTCCGGACCGATATCCCCTTCCACATATTCAGGATTTCAACTTACATTTGAATGGATGCAAAATTTTTTCAAAAGTGGATTTAGTAAGGGCATATCATTAAATTCCGGTGGAAGAAGAAGACATTCCCAAGACAGCTATCACTACTCCTTTTGGTCTTTTCGAGTTTACTCGTATGCCCTTTGGCCTCCGTAATGCTGCTCAGACCTTTCAGAGATTCATAAATGAAGTTCTTTCGGGTCTCAACTTCTTATTCGTTTATTTAGATGACATTCTCATTGCAAGTGATAACGAAGAAGAACATTATGTACATCTCGAGAAGTTATTTGAACGGTTAAGTACATTCAATATCAACATCCAACCATCTAAATGTGTTTTTGGAGTTACTTCCATTGATTTTCTTAGTCATCATATCACTAGCGATGGTATTCAACCTTCTAAGTCTTGGATTGATGCTATTTCAAAATTTCCCAAACCAAAAACATTGAAAGAACTACAAAGATTTTTGGGCATAATTAATTTTTATCATAGATTTTTACCGAACATTTCTAATATTTTATCACCCCTTCATAATCTTTCATCATCGCTTTATTCAATTAAACAAAAATTAATAACATCTTGGTCAGATGAACATGAAATTTCCTTCGCAACAGCTAAAGATCTTCTAACGAAATCTACCGTTCTGGCTCATCCGTCTCCTCACGCTTCGCTGTCACTTACCACAGACGCTTCTAATACAGGTATAGGAGCAGTTCTGAGCCAAATTATTGATGAAAAACCGCACCATTAGCATTTTATTCACATAAACATTCTCCAAGTCAAGTTAAATATTCAACGTTCGACAGAGAGCTATTGGCAATATATTCTGCCATAAAATTTTTTAATCATTTCCTACACGGAAACAATTTTACAGTTTTCACCGACCACAAACCTATAACTACGGCAATATTTTCATCAACAGAAAAAACACCAAGACAAACCAGGTACCTAAATTACATAACACAATATACATCCGATGTGAGATACATTAAGGGAAATTCCAATATTGTTGCAGACGCTTTGTCCAGGACAAATATTGAATCCCTAAATTCTCAATACCCCGACACACTTACACTTTACAAAGCTCAAGTCACAGATATCGAATTGTCGAACCTACTACATAAACAATTTTCTCGCACTCACACTACAACACCCTATCAGTTATTGCTACAACCCACAACGCTACCTGATATCAAATTATGGTGTGAAATATCAACGGAATCTCCGCGAATTTACATTCCGCAGCAATTTAGAGAAATAGTTATACAAAAATTTCATGGTTTATCTCACCCTGGCATTCGAGCAACCATTCATTTAATAAAAACAAAATTCTTTTGGCCTCATATGTCAAAACAAATTCGTATTTGGACAAAATCATGTTTACAATGCCAGAAAGTTAAGATACAAAGGCATACAAAATCGCCAATTCTCAAAATCAAAGTTTCAAAAGTTCGATTTGAACACATTCACATTGATTTGGTTGGCCCACTTGTTCCATCTCTTGGATGTACTTATCTGCTCACAGTCATTGAGCGTTTCACACGGTGGCCAGAGGCTTTTCCTCTAAAAGATATCTCTGCAGCCTCTATTGCAGATACTCTTTTCAGGCAACTTCAGCCGTTTCGGTATTCCTACCATGATCACTCACGATCAAGGACGACAATTCGAATCACTATTATTTTCAAAATTCCAATTATTTTTAGGTACTCATCAAATACACACATCTGCTTATCACCCACAAAGTAACGGTATGATTGTTGTGACCTCATAGCCACAACAAGACAAGAAGTTTACTTAAAAACAAGATTTCTTGTCTTATCGACCCCTATTCATATCATTTGTAAAGTTCTTTTTGCAAATAACTTAATAACCTTTTATTTTTATTTTACAAAATCTTTAATCATATTTCGACTTTGGCTTAAGATAGAAACGATTTCTAGATAATCAACTTCATCATCATCTGGATCAATCTCGAATTGTCTTAAAATCTCATCCGTAGTGTCCTCCTTTATTTGATCGCCCATGTAACACATAACGTGTCGAAGAATTTCCGCCGAAATATACCCACATTTATCCAAATCAAACGATCTAAAAGCTTCTTTTAATTTACGCTCGTTTTCAGTTTGTTTATATTTCTTAATCGCTATTTTAAGAAAATCTCCTAATCGCATTTCTTCTTGATCGAATATATATGGCAATTCTTCATCGTCGACGTGAAATCCGATTGATTTTAACATAGGCCCCAATTGGGTGGTAGCTACAAATTCGGAGTTTTCCGCCACTAATTCGAACGTTTCTCTCCACATTTTTATGCGATTTTCTAATCCATCAACTTTTCTAAATAAGCACAATTAAAATTACCCAATTGAAATGATCTGATTTATCGCTTACTTTGAATCCTTATAACTTGATTTAAAACCCGTAAACTTGGAGATTGTTGAAAGTCCTAACGTTGTGCTGGTAGTTTTAAAATTCATTTTTAGATAATTTTTACAAACCGAATTCTTGGATTTGATATAACCACATGGAAACCAAAGTAAAATAAGTCAAAACTGTCATATACGAATACAGCTCGTATTCGGTGTCATTTTTATGTCATTGTTCAAAGTAAAAAAAATCATGTTTTTTAATAAAATTGGGAGAAAAACTTAAATAATCGAAATGAAAAATGTCAAAAGCACGTTCAGTAAATTAGGAGGATTTGGAAGAAACTCTCATCCAGAGCAATTATTGTTGGGTGTTGTTCTTGGTTATGCAACCGGATACGTGACTATGAAAGTGGGAAGAAAAGCTGCATTGGTTGTGGGTACGGGAGTTCTCGCCTTTCAAATAGCTCAAAACTTTGGATTTACGAAAAGTAATTGGGACGATGCGCGAAATAAAGCAAAGGCGGTGCAAAGTAAAATGGGGGCGGGAGGATGTAGATTTGATAGGGACAAATTTCGTCAATTAATTAAGAAAAATACATCCTTCGTTTCCAGTTTTGCAGGAGGTTTTTTGATTGCTTTTGCTACCGTCTAATGATTTAATAAAAATGTTAATAAAAAATTTACTCCCACAATTATTTTCTTCTTTTTTTTAATATTGTAAATAAAAAATTGTACGAAAAAGCTCTCTAAAATTTCGTAGTATAACTTGAAGTGAGTTAGGGGCGAAAAGAAGTCCTAGCAAAATGAAATTTGTCACAGAATTCCGGGTGCTGCCGGAACTTTTGGGCGTCGATGTGTCAAATCAATCCGATAAAATTCATATTTCAGTTCTCACAGTTCTCGCATAAAGCGTATCGACACTTTGAAAATAGATGTTCAGTCGAACAGAATAAAATACGCACACACGTTGCATAGACTGCCGTGATACCCTTTTTCCTTCAGCCCAATTCGTACAATGTCAGCAATCCCCCGTTAACCAATTTTTTCAATTGACTTTCGAATAAATATAAAATCAGCTGAGTTTTCAATTTAGATATTAGTTTTAATGGTAAAAAATTTAAATTAAACGTCCTACATGAAAGCATTTCAAGCAAAAATTTATAAATACCTGTCAGGTTTTATTGTCGGTTATTTTTAGATCATTTCGAATAAATGCCATTTATTTGTGAGATGTGAGTAAAAGGGAGTACTGTCAGATTAGGTTGGCGATCCAATTGACGATTATGACTTTTGGTATTGCTCGAAACAATTCTAGTACTTCACAATTAATACCGGGAATTTCATATAACTCGCAATATATGAATGCAGTAATAGTTATTTATATTACAAGTGGGCTAGAAACATAATTACAGTACGAGTGTGGAGAATTGCACGACGAGGTTGTAGACCGAGTCGTCTAATCACATGAGTACTGTAATTACTGAAAAAAAAAAGAGAAGTTACTACGACTCCACCTCTCACTTTCCAATTGTATATCCGGAGAAGACTGGGACAAAGTGGACAGACTAACAATGGAGAAGGGTAATCGCGAATTTCAGAACACCCGTGACACACACATCAAGAAGTTTGAATCTCTGGAACGCCGGTCGCAAAAGAAGAAAAGTAATAGTTTACCAGTAGAAACAATCGTCATTAACAGATCGAATGTCCCACTAACGAAAGACGAAACCTCTGTGCTCGCCAAAGGATTGAACTACGCAATCGCCCCGAAGAAGGTCCCAAAGGAGGAAATCATCTGCGAAGTGGAAGCAGCTGTTCGAGGGATGCATGCACTGAAAGCCGAAGAGATCCGACAAGAAGTTGCGAGAGTATTGAAGTCAGCAAAACCACCAAAATCCAACTTCTTCCAACCTTCCAAAATCCAGCAGACAAGGGGAATGCCACCGTTGTTATGGACAGGAAAGAATACGACGACAAAATGATGAACCTACTGGACCCAGCCACCTACAGGAAGATCAAGAAGGATTCCACAGACAAAATCGTAAGAAAAATGAAGGAACTGATAAAAACCACAGGAATTCCAGCAGAACAGCAGAAAGGTTTGTTTGTGCAGGCGCCGGTACCACCAAGAATCTATGGACTACCGAAGATTCACAGACGTCCCCCTCCGCCCTATCGTCAGCGCCATCAATTCCCCAACATACCAGCTGGCCAAACATCTTGCAAAGATTCTGTCTCCCTTTACAGGTAACACGGAATCGTATGTCAGGGATTCTACACATTTTGTGGAATCGGTAAAAGGTGTAAAGCTGGAGGCTGGGGATATGTTGGTAAGTTTCGATGTGGAATCCCTTTTTACTAGGGTACCAGTTAAGGATGCTGTAGAGGGTCTTTGCCGAAAACTCATTCCGGAGGGTTTACCAGAATACGTGCCAGATCTGGTGGAGTATTGCTTATCGTCGACGTATTTCAGCTGGAAAGGAGAATTTTACGAGCAGTTCGAAGGATGTTCGAGCAGCCATGGGATCTCCACTATCGCCAGTTATAGCTAATTTCTACATGGAATTATTCGAAAAGGACGCTTTGAAGAAGAGCCAGTGGAAACCAAAACTATGGCTACGATATGTGGATGACACGTTTGTGATATGGCAACATGGTCAAAAACGGCTCCAAGAGTTCTTGGATCACTTGAACTCTCAACATCCTATGATTAAGTTCACCATGGAAACAGAAACTGCCAAAAAACTACCTTTCCTAGATGTATTGGTCACCAGGACGACAAATGGAGATATAGAACTTGGTGTATACCGAAAGAAGACCCATACCAACAGGTATTTACAGGCATGTTCACATCATCATCCCCAACAGAAGAGGTCCGTGATCCGTACATTATTTCAGCGAGACTATGTGAAGGAGAGAACTTGAAGAAGGAGCAACACTTTCTACGAGGCGTGCTGCAGAAGAATGGATACACTTCGAGGGACATCAACCAGGCCATCAAGCAGCGAAAGTAGAAAGAGGACACGGTAAGTACAAAACCACTTGGATTTATCTGTCTTCCCTATGTTTCAGGTGTAACGGAACGACTTGCTAGGCACCTCAAGAAGAACGACATCGTAGTGCGGTACGGCACGGTCAGCAAAATTCGGAACACACTCCCGATAGCCAAGGACAAACTAACTCCATTAAAAGGAGCGGGAGTCTGTCGACTATCGTGTAGTTGTGGGAAGATTTATGTTGGCCAAACTGGACGCAACGTCGAGTGCCGCATCAAGGAGCATGAGAGGGATGTAAGGCTGAAGAAGATCCAGCAGTCGGCGGTTGCGGAACATTGCCATGCAGAGGGGCACCGAATAGACTTCGAACAAACAAAGGTGCTGGCTAGGGACAACAGATACTACCAAAGACTGACAAGAGAAGCCATAGAGATCCACCGACATAAAAATAACGTTAACAGAGAGGATGGCTGGGAGCTTAGCAGAACATGGAAGATGGTGGTGAACACGAAGACCTCTTCCCGCCTCACACCGGACGCGACGCAATTAGTTATTAATTAGTTTGTAATTAGCGTTAACTGATTATTAATTAGTTTTTCCGACTTATATATAGTTACCGATTTTTGATCTCGTCACTTCGAACCAGTTTCTGAAGAAGGTTGCAACATGGCATCCGAAACGTCAAACCTTTTATTAAAAGATGCACGGCAAAACCCGAAAGTTTCTAGTGTTAGTTCTAATTTTAGTTTAATTCACACCGGCCGTGAAAGCCTTCGTACTTATAAGAGAAATTGCTCAGTGTTCAATATCCTCATCATTGTGGACCTTGTATTCGATGCTAAGAACATGTTTAAACATCCATAGACAAAAATTGTCACATTGACAACTGGAAAAATTAATGACCCAATGTCACCAACTTGAACTGGTTCCATAAAATGTTACTAAAATCTCATTACAGCATCGGATGCTGTAATGAGTCTCATTACAGCACCCGTTAGAGCTTTCATTGCCGTCGCGAATTACAAAAACATAATTACGAAATTACTATACACTTGCACTGTTCCACATAAAATGCAACATAGCTTAATGATACAGGCATTGGGTAGTTTTGAAAAGGAAAAGTTTTGCTTGGACAAAGTCTTGTGTTAATTCTAGTGATAGTGGTAGTGCAAAACTAGAACTAACACTAAACCGAGAACTAGAAACATTCGGATTTAGCCGCACGTCTCTCAAGACGGCTAAACCCGAATGATTCTAGTTCTAGGTCTTGTGTTAGTTCTAGTTATAGTGCTAGTGTAAAACTAGAACTAACACTAGATTTAGAACTAGATAGTATCGGGTTTAGCCGCGCGACAACCTAAATTGAAATTATATTGACATGTTGCATTTTATGTGGGACAAAGTAAGTAGGTTTCTATGGAAATATATTTTTGTATATTGCATCTTAAGTGAAATTCACTCTAGTGTTTATTCTAATTAATTAGTATCCACTATTATAGTATACATTCTCATTAATGAAAAAATTTAGATTTTTTCAAAGCCTAATGAACATCGTTTTTATGTTATTCAACTGTAAATCTGACAAGAACTAGGTCATTAAACATGGTCGCTACGTAATACTTTCAGACTAATGAATGCGTAATAATCCCGATAAAGCCGTTAATAACAAGATAACTTCGGTTTACCGGTGACGCCGTTACATCGCGAATTTTGAGCTTGTACGGTGAGAAATTTATGTTCCCATTCGCAAGATATGTACGGATAACAGTTTTCCACAGGATAAGGTTGGCATGAATATTACACGAAAACGAGCCTGTTATCGATTTCTAACCGAACGGGTCGTTCCATAAATATAATTGCCCAGCGAGGTATGCGTATTCATCCGCTGTCGCCCATGTAATCGCCTGTAATCCAATTTTCGACTTGACGAACAACCAGATCTATCCGAAAATCTAAAACTTTCTATAATATTTACAAATTCATCTAATTTGAGCCGACTTTTTAGATTTTGAGTAGTCTCTTGAAACTTAAATCATTTCATCATATTTAAATATTTCCGGTAAAACGCTTATAGAAAGGCTCCGTTTATATTAGCGTTGAGTTGAGTACATATTAAATTGGGGTGTTTACAAGATTCGAGATGCGTTCGACTTGGAAATGTGCGGAACAGGAGCGAGTCGTAGAAGTCCTCGTCAACTCATAGCTCAACTTGTAGTACATCGAGTGGAAAATGCCTTTATCGATAACATGGTCTCGAAACGGTGCGCGTACTCTTCGTTCCTCAACAACGATTCCAACGTTCCTCGGGTTCCCTATAAAGAAAACCGGGTGAAATCTTAGTTCGAAGAGATTTCCTTCGAAAGTATAGGCGGAGTAATTTTTCAATACGAAGCCCTTACTATTATATTATCTTTTCATATAAACCTTACGATGGGTGGATTTGTAAGATTCCGGAAACATCTCTTGAAGATTGAGAAAGATATTGGAAAGGTTTCATTTATATGTAGGTAGTGATATTAATGATTTGTATTATAATGATACAATGGTTGGTAATTTAAGAAAAATGTGAAAACTTTTCCTTTAGATTCTTTCTTGATGCGTTAAGGGAAAACAAAGAAAGCATAAAAGGCTTTTCACCCAGATTTATCCCAAAAAGGTTTTCAGAGGGACATTTTTTTAACACAACCCCAATTTGTTCTCCAAATCCCTTATTTTAGAACCTATACATGTAGAATAAATCCTATTTGTGTCGATGCAAAACAAATTTTTTTTTTACAAAGAAAATAATTCGAACTTTTCTGTGTAGTTTTGATTTGATTAAACAAGCGCCAAATCGATGGAGATATCTTTATTGGTGTTATAACGAAAAATGTCTATAGTTTTTCTGGTTA
Source organism: Onthophagus taurus (assembly GCF_036711975.1). Taxonomy (NCBI): domain Eukaryota; kingdom Metazoa; phylum Arthropoda; class Insecta; order Coleoptera; family Scarabaeidae; genus Onthophagus; species Onthophagus taurus. The sequence goes on from NC_091967.1 coordinate 365,396, forward strand.
TCCTATGATGGAAGTGGCGACTCTTAGCAAGAAGAATTTTTAATTTTATCTAAAAGTGTACATTGCAAAAAATTGCCGTTTCAACTTCTTTTTAACGTTACAACGGTTTTAGTAATGCGCATCCATTACGGTTCCTTTGTGTTTTACCGATCTGGCGTTCCTGAAACCGCAGACCAGCGCAGTTTACCAAGCGTGTGTTTGCGATGCGCTTCCACGATCTTGCTTACAAATCGTGATTTCACTCGTCGTCGATCTCAAAGAGCCATTGTCCTTTCGTCGTCCTGTCATCGTTAAATCGTAACTTTATAACATTCGGCTTTTAAAGGGCGTCTATACATTTCACTTGACCGAAACGAATTTATCTTTATTTACTTTTATTTCTCTCTTTTCCTTCTTTATGTATCCCTAAGAAATGTGACTTCAAAGGTGAAGTAAAGTTTCTTGTCGGATTAAACTTTTTTTTGAAACAACGTAAATGAATAAAAATTCATTAGATTAAGTATGATTCATAATCTTACAAAAACCAGGAATGCAAAAATTATTTGGAAAACTATCGTTAAAAAGAATAAAGCGATAATGAGGCATATTGGAATAATAGTTATTTATATTACAAGTGGGCTAGAAACATAATTACAGTACGAGTGTGGAGAATTGCTCGACGAGGTCTACGAGTCGTCTAATCACATGAGTACTGTAATTATTGAAAAAAAAAAAAATAATAAGTGAGAAGTTACTTAAAAATAATAAGGGAGAATTCTCGTACTCGGTACTCGGTCTACGACCTCGTCATGCAATCACACGAGTACTGTAATTATGCTCTAGCCCACGTGTGATATACAGCATTTTATCTACGACTGCTAAAAATTACTAAAAAATCAATTTCTTTTTTTTTTTTTCTTTAAGTACTTTTATTGCCAGACCAGTAAATTAACATTACTATACAAGGCTTTTTCTTATATTAAATAAATGTCACATTACATAACTAAAATGACCTTGTCACTTACAAAATAATAAACATAAGTCAAATTGGATTGTAACATTTAACGTATTTTAAATCAAGTAGATGTCTTGTGGTAGTTTCCTTTTAAGACGACAGTGGATGTTCTTTTTGCCGAGGTTGTATGGCTGTAGTACTTCTGTGTATTGTATGCGTTCGTGAAACCGGGAAGTCATTTTAGATATAAAGGCTGTGATACTATCAATTTTTAATTCGTTGTGTAGTTGATCATTAGAGATATACCACTCGGAGTCTACTGCTATGCGTAGTATTTTGTTTTGTAAAACCTGAACCTTATTAAGATTTGTTTTAGCCGAGTTTCCCCAGACAACGCAGGCATAGGTAACGAGTGGTCGAATGAGTGTTTTATAAATTAGAATAGTGTTTTCGCATTTAAGTCTTGTTCTCCTGTTTATCAAGGGATACAGTTGTTTCAACTTTCCGTAACCTTGATTAACTTTTTGGAGTATATGGTATTTCCAAGTTAATCTTGTGTCAAGGAATATGCCAAGATATTTAACCGGTTCGTCCGAGTCAACTTCTTTAAAAAAAAAGTCTATTTGACATTTATAAAAATATTTTGAAATGATTGTTGTCAATTTTTAATTGTCAGTTTCAACATGTTTACTCATCTGGAATAAGTGTTTTGAAATGTAAAAGCATAACAATTAATGTTTATAATAAATATACTGTTGGAAATAATTCACGAGCACACCCTATATAATCTGAACGCGTGAAGATAAATCCATAATATTTGCGGAGCACAAAGCTTTACTGTAGACGAGTTTATTCAGCGAGTTTCGAGTTGTTCTGTCGCGGCATTGTTGACTGAGTCGCTCTTCCAAGTGGAACATTCCATCGCTATGGAGACCGAAGTGGATGGAAAATACCGGTCGTTTTTAGTGTGGTGTGATGCACCACATTGTTATCGTACTCTGTGCGCAATGGATGGGCGATCGCGTTACTTAAGCGAAGAATGTTTGTGGGTATGCACATTGAGGGTGTATCGTTCCGTGAAATTACGCGTTGTCTCGAGCGGTCGTTATCGGCAGTGCAATGGGCATAGCGAGAATGGTCTGAGGTAGGACATAGGCAAGGTTTATATATAAGAGGTTGTCTAGGTTCGTACGCAATCATACTGCGCATTACGTCACATGTGGAAAATAATATCGCCAAGCAATTCAAATTAAACAAAGGCATGGAGCACCACATGGCCATGAGGTTGCGTGCGCAATCCGTGATCGCTTACGTCACGAAACACTCCTGCTCTTGCCCCTCGCCCACAAACTAAAATCAAAGTATTGCAGCATAGGAACTTAGACAACCTTTAATATATAAACCTTGGGACATAGGTACATACAGCCGCGGCCGGGATGGCCCTGCGCGACCCCAGCACACGAGGATCGCACTCTTTTGTTCAGCGCTTTAGCGTCGTATGCGTCCTCCTCAAGGCAACTTGGAGCTGTTTGACCACCGGCAGGGGAAGGCGCACTCATTACGCGAACTGTATGGCGGCGTTTGGTAGATAGTGGACTGCTCGCGCGTCGTGCGATACAGCGAATTCCAGTAACACCCGAGCACCGCAGCATACGTCACGAGTGGGTCAACGCTAGGCATTAGTGGGTTGCCGAGTAGAGGGACATTTTGTTTTCCGACGAAGCAAGATTCGAATTGAGCACCGGTGATGCGCGAATTTTAGTTCGTCGGAGACGTGGTGATCGTCTACTCGAGCAGTGCGTGCAAGAATGCCCTATCCACCGACAACCGAGCATTATGGTATGGGGTGCTATTACACATGGTGGACGTACACGTCTGCTGCGTGTATAGCAGACCATGACGGGTCAACGATACGTAGATGAGGTGCTACGGTCCGTTGTGCTTCCCTACGTTCGGCGGCGTCCAAGTCTGCTATACATGCACGACAACGTCCGAACGCACATCGGGCGTATTGTACAGACCTTTGTGGAAGAGCACCGTATACGAATGCTTCCTAGGCCAGCTCGTTTTCCGGATCTGAATCCAATCGAACATGTTTGGGACATGACTGGTTGGAGACATCTACGTTATCTGGCCCCCTCGGCTAACGTTGAGGAGCTTTGGAGACGAGTTGAGGTGGCATGGTTGGCCATCCCTCTTACTACAATACAGCGACTTATAGAATCCATGCCACGTCGTGTAGCGATGGTACGCGAAGCTCACGGGGGATACTCTCGCTATTGATGTTTCTCCTCCAAGCAGAGTTGTGCCGCGCTCCATGTGAGAGTAAGTTACACTACTTTAGTGCTACTTCCATACCAAATTTTATTGCGGTAGACCAAAACCTATTAGAAATACAGGCCGTCGTGTTGTAGAGGGGATTCAAAGGACTGGCTGCGCAAACAAAGACGGCATAATATCACCGTAGCCGTTCTAATCGCCTTACGATGACCTCATACGTCTAAAAAGTATAATAAATGCTGCCGATCCAACCTACTTAACGGTTCAAACGCAACTGAGCGTTCCTTCCAAACCGACTGTAATCCTTCGTGATTCAATCGTCCCCTCTACTACACGACGGCCTGTATTTCTAGTAGGCTTTGGGTAGACTCACGCGTTCAGATTATACAGGGTGTGCTCGTGAATTATTTCCAACAGTGTAGTATTGTTTGTCTGTAAGTAGATAGCACTTTTTCTTTTGTATTGTTGCTGCTTTCAATAAATTAAGTCTGTTCTGATTAGGTTAAAAATGCGTTACGTAATGAAACCAGTGCGGTAATGAACTTCATTACGTAACTCAAAACACCTCAAATGAATGCGGTAATGATGACTTATCCAAGCAGTCGTAGATAATAATTATATAAAGATTTAATTTTTTAATTAAATAATTTCATTAAACAATTAAATATGGTTTGTTAATTAATAGTTTAAAACGTTTTACCAAGCGTGCAAACAATGACAATTAGTAAATGTGCCGAATAATGGAAATGAACCGCGACGTTTACAAAGGATCGTCTAAAATAAATGAACCATTGCATTCGAATTTACGATAATATGGACCTATAAATTTTCATGTTTAACTGTCAAATCTATGTATATGTTGAATGATGGAGTATTCAACGAGTTGATTAGAACCTCAAATAATAGTTACTTTAATAGACGTAATTAAACTATTTTAATTATAAGTTTCGCGACTCATTTGATACAAAACTAAACTTTCAAATTTTCCAGTGAAACATTGTTCAACGGTGTCGAAGCTTTCGTTTATTAATATCCAATAAGATAACGTTATAAAAACTTAACTTGTGGGTTGATTAGAAAATTAATTAATCAATTATAAACAAAAATGTGTAAAAAGATAAAAATAAATTATTAATTAAATTTTATTCATTTATCATCTTCTTTTAAGTAATAAAATTCATAAACTTTAATGAATTTAGATGAGCGATCGTATCCATTTTTATACCTATAGGTGTAGGTACTAAAGGCAATCGCGATCCATCTATTTTATGGCATCGAAAAGTGATTTTCATTTAAAATTTATGGCGGATGAAACGCTTTACCGTTAACGTTTAACGGCGGCGCGGCGTTGCGATCCTTTCGTTTATTTTTGTATACAGTGCGAAATAATTTTCCATTTGACGCCGACCAACAAATAAAATATAAACAATTTAAATAATTCGGTTATTCTTTGTTTTGCTGTTTTGTTATATTTGTAGTTTCTTACTAGACGCTTTTAACTACTGTTAAACTGATATAGGTAATTAAAATTTCGTAGTTAATATTTTAAACTTTTTTATTAAACATTATTTTTACCCGTCATAATAGTAATAATATATAATTCATAATTGAACCCATTTTTAAGTTAAAATCCATTGGTGATGATGCAATATTCTACTTTATTGGATTGAATAAGATAATAGGCAATTAAATATCTCGAAATACTTGCTCTTTGAAGTCAAATACTTCTCAGATCAAAGATTACAGTATTTCTCTTATTACAACTAGAACCCATTTCGGTGTAATTAAAGACAAATATAATGTACGTCAGTAAAGGGACGCTTTAAGATCGTAGTTTGAGTAACATTGTTGCCGTAGCAATACCTTTAAATGCAGATTTATTCCTACGAATATTCTATTGAAATATTTTCACCCCCTTTTAGACCAACATTCCCATTGATATTTTAACGATTTCCGATTCAAAGTATATTTAGTTCACTTTTTAGTCATCATGGCCAAGTATAAAAGCAATTTGAAATATATATTCTTTGACCATTTCTGAAAAATAATAAAATGGAAAAAAAGCTTTTTATATTTATTTGGCTGAGCGAATTCAGTGAAAAATTCGTCCTCAAAACGAGATTCACAAAGTTTATTTCAATAATTCCTGGAACCCTCTTGTTTCTACCCAATAATAACTTCCGCTTAATTTTTTTCCGGTCTCATTTTTCTACATACACAGCACCCCTATAGGAAAGGCATTTTTCACTATAGGAAATTCTCACGAACTCGAAGAGGAATTTAATGATTGAGGGAGGCGAATAACTTTATAATCCTTTTTACAGCCTTCGCTTAACGTTACCGATTGCTTATTACGCTCCATTTTGTTTTGGTTTTGTTAAATAACATTGTTTTAAATTGTGGTCAATATTTTTTCTTATTTAGTATTCTGTAATTTGTTTATAAATATTATCATATAATTTTTTTAACAATGGAACTATTTTTTAAATTTCTTTTATCCACTATTATCATTTCCTTTAATAAATCCTTCGTGTAATTTCCCGGCTTTTCACATCGCATAAACTTCTTATCGGGCACTTAAGCGCTTTCCATTTCTAGAAAATTCCAACAATATTCTTGAAGTTAACCGCCTAATTTAGTCTCCATCGCTTTGAAACTGAGGTGGTTAAAAAGTTTTGGAACATGGATATTTTGTAGGCTAAATCTAATCGTTTCTTCGTCAATTTGAAATGTTAATGTTACTTTAAATTCAATGAACGGTAGATTATATTAATAAAACTAACATTATCCGACACTCCTTGACCGAGTAAACAAAACTAACCTTACTCTGGATCTCTTTATCGGGATTGAGATCGTATTACATTTTCTTTGTATAACTTTCATTTCAAACATTTCGTGGGTGTTTTATCTTTCTGTTAAGGCTGTGGTCTGGATTTTTTAAGATTCTTTCCGTTCAGTTTGGATTGATATAAGCTATAAGTTAATAGGTAGTTTCTGCTTTGTTTCTCTATATAAGTATCTATGGGACTCATCACGGAATTTGCACAATACCTACTATTGTATGATGAGTCCCAATTTTGGTAGTCTTGCGTTATGGTTTGCAATGCATAATTCATTTATTACACAGAATAAAGCTCTTGACAGGGGAGTGGAAGCAACTATAGCGGGTTGGATCCGCAATATGCTAGATAGTAGAATAGTTTCTACTTCACTCCACGGTGATACGATACGCTTCAGGCCGGGAGGTGATATAGAGACTATGTGAAGGAGAGAACTTGAAGAAGGAGCAACACTTTCTACGAGGCGTGCTGCAGAAGAATGGATACACTTCGAGGGACATCAACCAGGCCATCAAGCAGCGAAAGCAGAAAGAGGACACGGTAAGTACAAAACCACTTGGATTTATCTATCTTCCCTATGTTTCAGGTGTAACGGAACGAATTGCTAGACACCTCAAGAAGAACGACATCATAGTGCGGTAAGGCACGGTCAGCAAAATTCGGAACACACTCCCGATAGCCAAGGACAAACTAACTCCATTAAAAGGAGCGGGAGTCTATCGACTATCGTGTAGTTGTGGGAAGGTTTATGTTGGCCAAACTGGACGCAACGTCGAGTGCCGCATCAAGGAGCATGAGAGGGATGTAAGGCTGAAGAAGATCCAGCAGTCGGCGGTTGCGGAACATTGCCATGCAGAGGGGCACCGAATAGACTTCGAACAAACAAAGGTGCTGGCTAGGGACAACAGATACTACCAAAGACTGACAAGAGAAGCCATAGAGATCCACCGACATAAAAATAACGTCAACAGAGAGGATGGCTGGGAGCTTAGCAGAACATGGAAGATGGTGGTGAACACGAAGACCTCTTCCCGCCTCACACCGGACGCGACGCAATTAGTTATTAATTAGTTTGTAATTAGCGTTAACTGATTATTAATTAATTTTTCCGACTTATATATAGTTACCGATTTTTGATCTCGTCACTTCGAACCAGTTTCTGAAGAAGGTTGCAACATGGCATCTGAAACGTCAAACCTTTTATTAAAAGACGCACGGCAAAACCCGAAAGTTTCTAGTTTTAGTTCTAATCTTAGTTTAATTCAAAAAAGGAAAGAGCTGCTCTTGACAGGGGAGTGGAAGCAACTATAGCGGGTTGGATCCGCAATATGCTAGATAGTAGAATAGTTTCTACTTCACTCCACGGTGATGAAGCGTATCGTCTTCAGGCCGGGAGGTGGCTGCCCGCAGGGAGGGGTGTTATCTCCTCTGCTTTGGTCCCTCCTAGTTGACGATCTGATTGCGATAGTCGAAGCCGTTGGTGTGGAAATACAAGCTTATGCTGATGACATTGTCGTTATGGTCAAAGGAACCTGTTTGCCGAGGATATCTAAAGTCCTCCAGGTGACCCTAGATACCATTTGCGCTTGGTGTAAGGGAGAGAACCTCTCAATAAACCCGCAAAAGACAATTGTTGTGCCCTTCACCAGGAAGCGAAAGTTGGATGGACTAATCCGCCCAACTATCCAAGGTGAAGAAATTCCTTTCTCAAAGGAAGTCAAATATCTAGGAGTAATCCTAGACAAAATCCTGTCATGGAATGGACATTTGCAGGGAGTTTTGCACAAAGCCAGACTATCCTTGTGGACTTGTCGCAGTCTTTGTGGAAAAAATTGGGGTCTTACCCCTGAAAGACTGTACTGGCTCTATGTGACTGTGGTTAGATCTATGATCACATATGGAGCAGCAGCCTGGTATAAGAAAGTCCGACAGACTTCAGTTATCAGTAAACTTTCACGAATTCAACGAGTAGCTGGATTGGCAATCTCTGGTGCGATAGGCACAACGCCTACTCTAGCAATGGAGGTTCTGCTTGGCCTATCTCCTCTGCATTTGCATATAGAGAAAGTGGCTAGAACAACCATTTACAGATTTAAGCAATATGCTCAAAACTGTTCCAACATGTCCTACCAATGGGGTGCGGAAGACATTATAAGCACTGATACTGTGTTATCAATGCCGTCAGATTTGGCGGTATCACTATCAGTGATTAATGCTTGATACCAGATTGTACTGCCTGAGCGGCAGTCCTGGATCGAAAATGAAAATTCTCTGGTTCGGGCAGACATTTGCTTGTACACAGATGGATCAAAAACGCCTGAAGGGGTAGGAGCAGGAGTATACTGCCAGACACCTCGAATTAAGCAAGCCTACAGCCTGGGTACGTACTGTACTGTATTCCAGGCGGAAGTATTTGCTATTGACATGGGTGCTAAAATCCTTCTTGAAAGAGGGGTGAAGAACATGACAGTACGAATCTTCTCAGACAGTCAAGCCGCTCTCCAGGCGCTGCAAGCCGTGAAAACGGTGTCGGCTCTGGTTAATGATTGTAAGAGAACATTAAACACACTGAGTTGTGATAACAGAGTCTCTCTGATCTGGGTCCCGGGTCACTCTGGGGTTGCTGGCAATGAAGCGGCAGATAAGCTAGCACGAGATGGCAGCGCTGAAGCGTTTGTGGGGCCGGAACCAGCAGTTGGTGTATCATTTGCGGTGGCCAAATATAGGATTGGACTGTGGGCTGAAGAGAGACTTCGCCTACTGTTTACCAGTTCTCCTGGAATGAGACCCGGGAATATTTTAGGACTTGCCCGTAGTAGCATAAAAGTTCTAATGGGTGTTTTTACTGGGCACTGCCATTCTGCACATTCTCGATTTTTGGGTCGCAGTTTATCTCCTCAAAAGATCTGAATGACCTTTCGCCGAGCAAGGTATTAACGTTCGCGATCCTTAGGGTCGCGGTGCAAGGTTGGTTGGTCCGCCTACCCGATATGTATTCTATGTAATGTAATGTATAACACAGAACCCTATACGATGTCTTAGCCGTTATCATTTACTTCTGCGTCGTTAACAGTGTTAATAATGTGTTTCCCCATCCTTTCTTAAAATCATTTCTGTATCCATTTTGTTGTTTCAATTCCCGACTTTAACTATTACAACGACGACCTTGTGATAAGGTTTTTTTATTCCATAAATCGTTATCTTAAAGTATGTATTACGAAATAAATTATAAATTACAATAAAGAGAACATAACATATATTTTTATTAATAAACAAGGTTTGTTTACATTAGATGTAATTCGATGCAATAACGTAATAATCATTATTTATTCCAAATTTAATCCGGTTCCTTTAAGATTTTTCGCAATCCACTCATCCATTATAGCAATTTTTTCCTTAGACATATTTTCTTTGTAATTACCCGATTTTCCACAGCGTATAAACTTCTTATCGGGAACGTGAAACACATTCGTTTCTCTTAAAAATTTCACCAACGTTTCAACATTAACGGCCGGATTCTTTTTCATCTCCTCGAAACTGAGATGTTTTAAAAGTTTGGGCACTTCATTCTCGGGGACGGTTTTTCCAAGGAATTTAGCAACCGTATTTATGGCTGCGCGCAAATCTTTTAATAAATCTTCGTATTTTAAAAAGAGTAAGTTATCTAAGTGGCGATGATTCCAAAACGATAGGATGTTTTGGAAATATGGCGCATAATCGACCATGTCGTTCATAAATAAATGAAAAAATTCATCAAAGTTTCCTGTGTATCCGTGTAAGAGTTGTGCGTGATTAAAAAAAGAAACAACAACGTCTTTTGGATTCCTAATTACATGGATAATCTGTAATTTATAAACATAATCTTTATGTTAATAATTTTAAATTATTTCTTTTTACTTTAGGTTTCTTCGCTCCAGTTTGAATTTGTAAAGGTAATAAACACCATGGTAAATGAGTTTTTATGTATCTTGGGCTCGGTAAATTATCCACGTGTGTTATTGGGTCCAATAAAAAATCGACACAATCAAAATCTGGGCGCTGTTCTTTCAACGCTTTAAAATTCAAAACAGAGCTGATTCTAAGGTAGTTAAAATAAAATTAAAACGTTAAAAATAACTAAATATTTCAAGAAATATACTCTATAAAAGAAAATCGTTCGGTTTGATTAACTTCAGCTCCTTTATAATCTAAATCGTTTCCTATCAACCAAATCATTTCTTGGCTCCAAGTTGTACCTTTAATTTAAACGATTCTCATTAATTAATTTAAACAAAATTAAATTTTTTCGAATAAATACCCGATTTAGGAAAACCGCTCACCCAAACATCGTCATTTCTGACTTCCATATTTTTAATTCTATCACAAAATTGACTAAAAGTCGATGCCATCATAAACCCTTCAAAATTCTTTAACGGCGCGCGTAACACATTATCGCATTTTTCTTTTAAAATTTTTTCAATGTCCATTTTGATGTCTTAATTCCCCAATGTAATGATGCAAAGACGTTCTTCTAATAACTATGATATAGTTTTATTTCCTAGTTTTATATTTATGTATTTATTGCGAAAAAACTGATAAATTGAGATAATTATGTACTTCTAAGCGATTAATACGAATCAAAACATGTTGCAATCGCGAAAACAACTTTTGCTAAGAACAATCTTGTTTTGATAGTAGTTCTAAAAAAATAGTGTTCTAAAACTGATAGTTTTCCAAGAGTAATATAATGCACCGGTACCTCAAATATCCTTTTTCTGGTAAACTTAATTCATTGAGTAAAACGGCAATATACGTTAGGAATACCGAAAAATATAGAAACAAGAAAAACCTGGGCATCTTCCTATTGTAAAAATACAAACCCTATGTAAAAAATAAGACGGAATTTTTGCGGCTCTCCAAGACGTTTGAGTGAATTTTCTATTGTGATTTTTGATTAAACAAAACTGTTTTTCAATTCAAATATCCAATAAAAATTGTAGCATTCCATTTATAATAACAAAGTTGTCATCTTGAAATTATTTTAAATCGAAAGACTGGGATGAATAGTTCCTACATGTAAAATCTCAGAAATGTACGAAACAAAGTTTACGTAGAAGGTAAAAAAGAATTTTTCTGAGACTCTTCACTGAATTTTTGGTTCACATTTTGTCTAAAAAAATCCCTTTTTCACATATTATGGGGCATTGCTTTAAAACTACCGCATCGATTGGAATAAGTATTAATACCCTTTATTCGCTACACAATACTCTTTAATTTGATGAATGGCACCACCAGATCGGTCATCTCTAACTCGAGATATGCTGCAAATAGTCAAATTATCCCTAAAAAACAATTATAGCTCCAAAACGTATCCATAGAAAAATACAGTGGCGTCAAATGTACAGGGTGGGCAAATTTGGGTGTTATTATAGGCTATCTCAGAAACTATAAGAGATACGAAATAGTAGGTGCCAGTCCCGGTCTCTTTTTTCGAGACTAACTCAATCCCGTAAACACCAAACCTCTATCTTCTTTTGTTTTTTAGTTATAGCCAAAAAGTCAAATTTTCGTGATTTCAAAAAATGCTCATATTTCGTTTATTTTTGAAATTAGAGGAATGAGGTTGATACGTTCTTAAGACACTTTTTTAACCCTTTCACTACTACGGGTGACTATAGTCACCGGTCACAAGATGCCACCTATACACGACGGGTGACTATAGTCACCCGCTCCAAAAATGGAACCAAATGTTAAGATAAATGGTATCGCTTCGTGTATTTCTGTTCGCAAACAATTGCAAGCGCTATTGCAGCATTCGATTTTTTCGACGTTGTTTTGTCATCGACCTGTGGGCCTCAAATGTATAATTATACTCAGTTAGTCGTAAGTCGTATGTATCACAGGATAGAAACCAGACGTATCAGTGACAAAATTGCAGTAAATTTATATAAATATAGTGAATTGTGATATAATTATATTAAAATTATATAAATAATATATCAGACGTACAGCAAGACAAAGGTATAACTGATTATTTTTCTAACTTTTATATTTTTCTGCAATTGCAATAAATTTTTAAATATTTGACCGTTCCAGAAAATGATTAGAAACAATAAAAATCAAAATAATAAAAGAAAGCGACATAATGAATCGCAATCGGAAGATGATATTATTACTTCGTACAAAAGAACTCGAAAGAGTATATTGAGCACCTCAGAATCCGAAGAACAAAATTCGACAAAATTGGAAAAAAATATATTCGATATTGCATGGACTACCGAACCGGCGCGACCCAAACTTCATCAATTTTCGAAACGAAATTCCGGAATAAGAGTACCAATTAGCCACTCCACATCAATTCTTGACTACTTCCAGTTATTTTTCTCCGAGAGCTTTGTGGAATTTATCGTCAAAACAACAAACGATTATGAGGAATGCATAAATAATAATAACGCTCCGAGTCCTTCACGAGGGACTTGTCTTGCTGAAATGTATCGTTTCGTCTGTATGAAGATGTTGATGTCGCGGAATAAAAAACTATCTCATTCTGAGTATTGGGCAAACGATGAGCTTTTGAGAAGCAGAATTTTTGGTGAAATAATGTCAAGGGACCGATTTTTATATTTACTAAAAATATTACATTTTAATACCAATGATACGCAAGCAAATGTTGATAGATTATATAAAATTCGGGAAATTTGTGATATGCTTAGAGAAAGCTTCAAGAATGCGTTGTATCCCTTCCAAGATTTATGCATTGATGAAAGTTTGTTGTTATATAAGGGCAGATTGTCCTTCAAACAGTATATTCCATCAAAGAGGAACAGATTTGGTATTAAGTCCTTTGTGTTATGTGATAAGGAATCTGGATTTGTTCAAGACTTTATAATTTACGACGGATCCCTCTCCAATATTACCAACACAGATGCAAATCTTGGAAAATCTGGGAGCATTGTTGTCCAGCTACTCAGACCATATTTAGAAAAAGGGCATACTCTATTTGTTGATAACTGGTACGCAAGTCCAGCACTGTTTATTTTTTTGCACAAGAATGGTACTAACGCCTGTGGCACTGTGAAAAAAAGACGCAAAGGTATGCCAAGAATGGATAAAAAATTGAAAAAAGGCGAGAGCGAACATTCTGGTCGTCAGAATGTTTGCTAGCCATGAAATGGCATGACAAAAGAGAGGTGTATATGTTATCGACCTTTCACACCGAAGAATTTGTCGATACAAAAATCCATTATCGCACAAAGGAAATGATCATAAAAACCAAAGTGTGTCGTTGATTATAATCGTTCTATGGGAGCCGTGGATAAAACTGATATGATAATAAGTACAATTCATTCCCAAAGGAAAAGTTTAAAGTGGTATAAGAAGTATTTTTTCCACTTATTGGATATATGCATATGGAACGCCTATTGTCTATATAAGTTGAAAAGTGGGAAATATATATCGATGGCTAAATTCCATCTTGAATTAATTCGACAAATTTTAAGACGCTACCATTCATCGAAAGCCACGAAGAATGTTAATAAATCTGGACATATTAACACAACGCGTCTTACTGCAAGACATTTTCCGTCACTTTATGAGAATAACAAGACGAAGAGAAAAAATCCACTAAGAAAATGTGTGGTATGCAAAAAGAACGATAAAAGCAGTCAAACACGATATCAATGTGAGAAATGTGATGTTGGTTTATGTGTATATCCGTGTTTTGAAAAATTTCATACAGAATATTATTATTAAAAAATTACTGTTCAATATTATGTTATAATTATAGTTCCTATATTGTTGTATAATATAAAAATATTAATTGTATTGTTGAATTAAAAATACCTCCATGGAAAAATTATGAACACAAATCATTTTGTTTCTAAAAGTAATGTCACAAAGTCGTTTTTGAGACAAAAGTCTTGGCCCCGCATGCTAAAGACTGCGCGCGCTTAATGTTCCCACTTTCGGCACGGCGCTCCGTTCTAGACGAGGTACTCCGCGGCGAGGCCCACCGTAGCGAAAGGGTTAAGTAAAATATACTGCCGTAGAAAAATTTTAAAAATATTTGATGATTTTTGAGATACAACACAAAGTTGTATTTTTTTAAATACAAACTATAGTAGATTATGGTGTTACTGAAAAGAGCATATTTTTAGCTTTCCAGTGATGTATTGCACGCATGATGTATTTGGGGAAAATAAGCGTTATTTTTTAATTCTAAAATATTAAAGATTAATATTCAAAATTTTAATTATAGTAGGCGAGGAAAACATTAAATGCCACTTAGTTACTATAGTAACGTGAGTTTACTGATCATTTTCATTCATGAATTTTTCGAAACGAGTTTCCCGCTTAAAAATTCCTCATTATTTTTAAATACATAAAGCGATAAAATTAAAAAATGATTCTTTGAAAATGATAGATATCCCATATAAACATCGTTTCAATGAAAAGTCCGCTGCTCAGTTTATGATCCCTAATCTTCCTCTATACTACCGAAGATTACATTCATTGATACCCAACTGTTCTAACCTTACAACCAGTAAGTTTAGTTAGTAAATTTAGATGACACAGTCTGTGACTGTTTAGTTCCTGGAGTTGTTGTTCATATTTAATTCATTTATTAATACGTTTCTTGTATTTTTAATAAACAAACATTATCTACTAAATCATTTTTATTGGTGAACAAAGTCAGGGATAAGACACTGAGAAATTTAAATCAACTATTCAAAGTTTTTATTCGTTGGTACAAAACCAACTTTATCCTGCATAAAGCTAGGTGTCCACTTGAGAGAAACTTCTGAGAGTAACTCTCGATATCTACTCTCAACTCTGTGTCCACTTGAGACTGTTTTAGCTTTCCGAGAGCTTTCTCTCAGACAGTTCCCTCAGGGCCGTGTCTACTAGTGAAATGTGTCCGTGCTATGGAAAGTAAAATTTATTTTCTTTCATTGGTGTTTGTAAACTTGGATGTAAACAAAATTGCAAGTGCAATAGCGTTGTATAAAATTTCAAAAAAAAAAAAAAACAAACTGAAAAAAATGAAAAGAAGCTGTTGGGTGCCAAATCATGGATTTGGCGTAGATTAGAGCTGGGTGTCAACAAATATCAACATTCGTTGTCAAATTGTTAGTTATTTGGCATACTGGATTCACAAAAAAGTGAACTCGATTGCTTTAATGGCACTTATAAATGCAAACTATAAGTTTATTGTCGTACACGTGATAGCTTAATAGTGGCTTGGCAGTATTTTGGAAAATTATTAGAAAATATAAACTTAAACGCCTCAATTGCTGAAAGAGACTAGATATTGCTGGCAGAAGACTAAGTACTACTAATGAAAGACTAGATGTTGCAAATGAAGCAGATTCTTCTTACAGAAGACTGCACACTACTACCAGAAGACGAAATACTGTTGGTAGAAGACTAGATATTGCTGGCAAAAGACTAAGTATTGCTAGTGAAAAACTAGATATTGCAAATGAAGCACATCCTTCTTACAGAAGACTACACACTACTACTAAAAATCAAATACTTTTAGCAAAAGACTTAATTTTACTGTCAGAACACCAAATTATGTTGTCAGAAGTTACTATTACTAATGGTACAAATCCCGTTTAAATTTCTGTCCAATACTTGTTAAAATTGTTCATTATGTTCATTAGATGTGATATTCCAAAGAATTGAATTTTCTTCATACACTTCAATTAATTGAAATATTTCTTCTTGGTACTATTTTCTTTTAGGTGTTATCTTTAAACGTGTTATATTGAAAAAACTAGCAGCTACTCGCAGCAAAATTCGAACCGTGTTCGGTTTTTGACAGTTACTCTCACGATAGATATTGTGCGTGTCCACTTGAGTACAAATCTCAACGTGTTTACTCTCCGAAAGTTTGTGGGGACTCTCTAATAGTTACTCTCAGATGCGTGTACCAGAAAATATACTCTCGATAGCTTCTCTCGAGAGCATTTCTCGCGAGTGGACACTTAGCTTAATGGTACAATACCAACTTTCTGTCATATTCGTGCAAAACCATACAGCAATTAGGTAGTAATTACTGTCCGAACCCGCCTACTATAATCAAAATTTTGAACATTATTTATACATGCGATACATCATTGGAAAGCTAAAAATATGCTCTTTTCATTAACATCATAATCAAGTACATATAGTTTGTATTTAAAAAAATACAACTTTGTGTTGTATCTCAAAAATCATCAAATATTTTTAAAATTTTTCAACGGCAGTATATTCTACTTAAAAAGGTGTCTTAAGAACGTATCAACCTCATTTCTCTAATTTCAAAAATAAACGAAATATGAGCATTTTTTGAAATCACGAAAATTTGACTTTTTGGCTATAACTTAAAAACAAAAGAAGATAGAGGTTTGGTGTTTGCGGTATTGGGTTAGTCTCGAAAAAAGAAATCGGGACATGGCACCTACTTTTTTCGTATCTTTTATAGTTTCTGAGATAGGTTATAATAACACCCAAATTTGCCCACCCTGTACATTTTATGATTTTTTTTTGTAGACTAGTGTTATCAAAATTATATTTTATATTTTCTCTTAAAATCATTTTGTTGCTTCACTTCCCGACTTTAACTATTACAACAACGACCTTGTAATAAGGTGTTTTTATTCCATAAATCGTTATCTTAAAGTATGTATTACGAAATAAATTCTAAATTACGATAAACTTTTATAAGCAATTAATGAGTGCAAGATAGTGCAACAAAATATTATTTCAAATATTTGTAGAACATAACATATATTTTTATTAATAAACAAGGTTTGTTTACATTAGATGTAATTCGATGCAATAACGTAATAATCATTATTTATTCCAAATTTAATCCGGTTCCTTTAAGATTTTTCGCAATCCACTCATCCATTATAGCAATTTTTTCCTTAGACATATTTTCTTTGTAATTACCCGATTTTCCACAGCGCATAAACTTCTTATCGGGAACGTTAAACGCTTTCGTTTCTCTTATAAATTTAACCAACATTTCAAAATTAACGGCCGGATTCTTTTTCATCTCCTCGAAACTGAGATGTTTTAAAAGTTTGGGCATTTCATTCTCGGGGACGGTTTTTCCAAGGAATTTAGCAACCGTATTTACAGCTTCACGCAAATCTTTTTGTAGATCTTCGTATTTTAAAATGAGTAAGTTATCTAAGTGGCGATGATTCCAAAATGATAGGATGTTTTGGAAATATGGCGCATAATCGACCATATCGTTTATAAATAAATGAAAATATTCATCAAAGTTTCCTGTGTATCCGTGTAAGAGTTGTGCGTGATTGAAAAAAGAAACAACAACGTCTTTTGGGTTCCTAATTATATGGATAATCTGCAAATTTATAAACATAATCTTTTTGTTAATTATTTTAAATTATTTCTTTTTACTTTAGGTTTCTTCGCTCCAGTTTGAATTTGCAAAGGTAATAAACACCATGGTAAATGAGTTTTTATGTATCTTGGGCTCGGTAAATTATCCACGTGTGTTATTGGGTCCAATAAAAAATCGACACAAGCAAAATCTGGGCGCTGTTCTTTGAACAATTTAAAATCCAAAACAGAGCTGATTCTAAAGTATTTAAAATAAAATTAAAACGATAAAAATAACTGAATATTTTAAGAAATATACTCTATGAAAGGATATCGTTCGTTTTGGTTAACTTCAGCACCTTTATAATCTAAATCGTTTCCTATCAACCAAATCATTTCTTGGCTCCAAGTTGTACCTTTAATTTAAACGATTCTCATTCATTAATTTAAGCAAAATTTTAAATAAATACCTGATTTAGGAAAACTGCTCACCCAAATATCGTCATTTCTGACTTCCATATTTTTAATTCTATCACAAAATTGACTAAAAGTCGATGGCATCATACACCCTTCAAAATTCTTTAACGGCGCGTGTAACAAATTATCGCATTTTTCTTTTAAAATTTTTTCAATGTCCATTTTGTTGTCTTAATTCCCCAATGTAATGATGCAACGACGTTCTTCTAATAACTATGATATAGTTTTATTTCATACAGTGTTATCTATGTATTTATTGCGAAATATATAAATTGAGATAAATATGTACTTCTGAGCAATTAATACGAATCGCAATCGCAAAAACAACTTTTGCTAACAACAATCTTTTTTTGTAAATGCAATAATTCAAGCACATACAAGATTTCAAAATTTATAAACAACATATTTGAAGATGTAACGGATTTGAAGACTAAATACACAATTAAAAATCGTAAGGAATATTTATAGCTGCACTAAAGAAAATAAAATTGCCCAAGGAATACACTATGTTGTCATTTGACATTACAAACTTATACACGAATGTCCCAACCATAGATACACTCAAAATTATTAAACATATACTCAAAGAAAAAGTTAGCAACGAAACAGATAGTAATAATCTATACAAATTATTTGATATATGCTTAAAACAAAACTTCTGTAGTTTTAATAACCGTTTCTATACTTACTAACAAGGGCTCCTTATGGGATCACCACTAAGCGGAATGTTGGCTAACATCTTTCTGGATAAAATGGAAATGGAATGGATAATGAATGACAGAAATCCACATAAAAACAGTACTCTTAATACAACAGAAGAAAACAATGTCAAGGCACTACATGAATACATCAACACCTTGCAGGAAACCATTTCTTTTACAATTGAAACAGAACTGAATAACAGGATCAATTTCCTAGATCTAACATTAGAAAAAACAAACGATGGAATAAACATAGACATTTATAGAAAGAAAACACAAACAGACATAATCATACCGAAAGACTCACACCACAACTTCTCACATAAGTTGGCAACATTTAGAGCTTATGTAGACAGAATGTATGAAGTAGAAATGAAAGAAAATGAAATGAAGAGAGAAATAGCAGTAATAAAACTAATTGGCAAGAACAACGGATATCAACCAGAAATTATAGAGAAGGTGATAGAAAGGAAAAAAACTAAAATAGCACGTAACAATTTAATGACACTACATACAAGAGAAGAGGACACAGGACGGGTTTACAGAACAATCACATATCAAGGAAGTATAAACAATAAAATAGCAAAGATTTTTAAAAAATATAATGTTTGTATAATATCCAAAAGTAACAATACAATAAACCAAATACTACTAAACAACAAAGACAGAATCAACAAACTTGATAATAATGGAGTGTATAAATTGACATGCAACACGTGCCAAGCAACTTACATAGGGGAAACCGGAAGAGCATTAAAAACGAGGATCAAGGAACACAAGAACAAAAACAATTTTACACCATAAAAACAAGAGTCATCTGATGGAAAGTTTGGAGAATTATGAGATTAACAAATTTAAGTTTAACAACCCAGATAAGATTTGCCTGAATGAGCAGATAATGGCCACAAACAGACCACTATACACTTACCTGAAAACTCCATATACCCCACCCCATAAACCCCCAGATGCACGAGGATGTCATATTACGGTTGCAATATGAACATCGCAACACTCTGGGTTCCCTGGCAACCAACATTTCCTTCCAATAACACTACAATCCACACCTATCCTATACTATTCCATATTCCTTCTTCCTGTTCCATAGTTTGAAAAAACACCATTCTATCACACGATATGATTACGGTCATACAAACAAGATAAAATAACATAATTAAAATACCCATACAGAACTAGCCCTTGAATAACATGCAACAAACACCAGGGAAATTTAATTAGTACCATACAGAAACTTAACAGTCCCACCCTTTTAAATAAAAAAACCCCCAAGTGAACGAGGATGTCCTGTAAGGTTGCAATAGGAACATCGCAACACTTTGGGTCCCATGGCAACCAAAAATCCCTTCGTCACCCTAAAATCTACACCTTTCCTAAAGGATCCATTTTCCACATATTATACACTGTTGGAAATAATTCACGAGCACACCCTGTATAATCTGAACGCGTGTGTCTAGCGCAATAAAATTTGTTATGGAAGTAGTACTAAAGTAGTGTAACTTACTCTCACATGGAGAGCGGCATAACTCTGCTGGGAGGAGAAACATCAATAGCGAGAGTATCCCCCGTGAGCTTCGCGTACCATTGCTACACGACGTGGCATGGAGTCTATAAGTCGCTGTATTGTAGCGAGAGGGATGGCCAACCATGCCACCTCAACTCACCTCCATAGCTCCTCAACGTTAGCCAAGGAAGCCGGATAACGTAGAAGTCTCCGACCAGTCATGTCCCAAACATGTTCGATCGGATTCAGATGCGGAAACCGAGCTAGCCATGGAAGCATTCGTATATGGTGCTCTTCCACAAAGGTCTGTACAACACGCCCGATGTGCTGTCGTACGTTGTCGTGCATGTATAGCAGGCCTGGGAGCCGCCGAACGTAGGGAAGCACAACGGACCGTAGCACCTCATCTACGTATCGTTGACCCGTCATAGTCTGCTATACACGCAGCAGACGTGTACGTCCACCATATGTAATCGCACCCCATACCATAATGCTTGGTTGTCGGTGGATAGGGCGTTCTTGCACATACTGCTCGAGTAGACGATCACCACGGCTCCGACGAACTAAAATTCGCGCATCACCGGTGCTCAATTCGAATCTTGATTCGTCGGAAAACAAAATGTCCCTCTACTCGGCAACCTACTAATGCCTAGCGTCGACCCACTCGTGACGTATGCTGCGGTGCTCGGGTGTTACTGGAATCCGCTGTATCGCACGACGTGCGAGCAGTCCACTATCTACGAAACGCCGCCATACAGTTCACGTAGTGAGTGCGCCTTCCCCTGCCGGTGGTCAAACAGCTCCAAGTTGTCTTGAGGAAGACACACACGACGCTAAAGCGCTGAGCACAAGAGCGCGATCCTCGTGTGCTGGGGACGCGCAGGGCCGTCCCGGCTGCGGCTGAAGTTACCTATGTCCTACCTCAGACCATTCTCGCCATGCCCGTTGCAATGCCGATAACGACCGCTCGAGACAACGCGCAATTTCACAGAATGATACACCCTCAATGTGCATACCCACAAACATTCCTCGCTCAAACTCGCTTAAGTAACGCGATCGCCCATCCATTGCGCACAGAGTACGATAACAATGTGGTTCCTCACACCACACTAAAAACGACCGGTATTTTCCATCCACTTCGGTTTCCATAGCAACGGAATGTTCCACTTGGAAGGGTGGCTCAGACAACAATGCCGCGACGGAACAACTCGAAACTCCCTGAATAAACTCGTCTACAGTAAACCTTTGTGCTCCGCAAATATTATGGACTTATCTTCACGCGTTCAGATTATACAGGGTGTGCTCGTGAATTATTTCCAACAGTGTACCTTTGACAAACCTTATTACACCACAAACATTTAAGACACAACAATGTGACTGAACATGATACTAATTAGATAATTTTTTAAACAATGACGATAATATTAATTAAATGGTTTTGTTCACAAATTAATTTAAATTTAAAATGTATAAAAGCAACTAACTTCATTACAAATACATAAAGTAAAGAAACGCATGGCGCATATTGTTGCATGGTAGCCTTATTGGATATTTCTGAATAACTGGGTAACAAGGAAAAGAAGAGTTAAAATATCAAGAGTAAGAGGATAACAGCCTAATTAACTAACAAATATGTCTTTTGAAAATATATTTACTGACGTGAGTTTCATTTTATTTTGTTCATAATGTAACGATAGTAACAGAAATTTGTGAATGTTGTTAATTTTAGTAAATGATTTTTATTTATATTACATTAGGTTGCTCCTGAAGATGATTAAATGTATTGATCGAAACCGGTAGAGCTAAAATTAAAAGAATCCATCTATAAATACACACATGTTTTATTGCATTTACATTAAATTTGAGATGGAAAGAAATAACCAAATAAATATTAATCTTTTTTTGATCATTTTCAATTATCCCTTGTAATTAGATCTTCAATTTCGATTGAAATTTGATTATCCTTATGCGAAATGTATAAATCAAATTTTCATACAATTAGATCAATAACTTAATTGCAATTTCAATCCAAATTAATTTTCGATGACCAAATCGATTTGGGATAGTTAAATTATCAAAATTCACAGAGTTGATTGAATTAATTAACATTAAAAATACGTCAAGAATCGATTGATACCATACACGAAAAAGATTTACTTTCAAGTACTTCATAATAGCTGAAATATGTGGGATTCCCTGAAAGAAAGAACAATAAATCTGAAAGAATCCTCATAAAGACGGCAAAGTTCAAAAGGAAATCCGCTAGTTTGCGTGAGACGTGTGTGTGTCTCGAATCTTTTTCGCAAGAAATCTACCTCACGACGAGAGTGCACCAGACGAGGTAAGAATCCTCCGAAAGCAATTCTTGCGACGACTTACATCGTTCGCTAAATTGCTGCACGTTGTATGAGCGAAAATTACTTCACCCCTCTCGCTTTTTATCTTCCTAGTCCTCCTTGGTTGCTATAAGACGACTATGACGACGACAACGTAGCTGGGAGTCCTTTGAACTTGGAAAGTTTAAGCTCGCCGTCAGACTTGATTTGTTCAAGACTATACGGAGATTAATGAGATCATCTAATTCTATGTAGAATGTTAATGGAAACGTAATGAAAATCTTGTTATTATTCGTCTATATAAAATCCTCTAAATATTGCATGTCATTCGTCATTCCATCTTTATAGCGATAACCTTATTATAAACTAAAAGCGATAATTACCACATTAAAAAGACATCACGCGATTCTTAAACGGTAAGAATAAAAACAAAATAAACTTAAATATTATTATGAAACATACCTACCTTCCTGTATAATTTGTAATGCAATTAGCTTTGGGTATTATCAATTTAATGCTAGGACACTTTATTCATGCTTATCTCCATCTGAGATGGGTAATATTAATTTCTCAACATCCCATAACTGTTGGTTGTACATGGACCGAAAGGTCAATGTCGTGAAAATCAATTGCAAACTATGTTGTCCTGCATGGTTCGGTTAATACCTCGAAATGCAATCAGAGATTACTCCTTCTATCAGAATTACAGCTCCGTAATGGGAGAATCTGGCAGTTTGTAACTGACCCAATTGCACTTTCAGCAAATTCCTGATCAATCATTAACCACTACTAGTACATTCCTATGTAATTGAAATTCTATTAGATTAAAAAAAACTTGAATAAATAAATATTATTCGATTTCTTTAATATAGTCTAAACTAAACTTTGTGATTACATATTTTGGTTTGTTTATTTTGTAGGATTAAACTGGTTCCTGCATAATCTATGTGTATATTTTATGTTAGTTTAAATTGAATACCTTTTAAAATATATAGTAACAACCCACATGTTTAAATTTTATTATTTCATAAATAAATGGTAAAGTAAAATCAACGAATCCGAATTCCTAATGTTAAATAGGTAAAAGCCGTTTTATTTGAGGGACGCCAATCTGGCGAAAAGCTCCTCAAAAATGTTCACGGACGCTATTTAATTAAGACGAGGTGTTGAGAAAATTCCAGAATGCCTTTTTTTAATTTATTTTTCAAGTGAATATAAAACGAAAAACCGCTCTTTAATGATCTTTAACGCCCCAACCTAGTCTTTGTAATACACAAAGAGAGCGTACCTGTTAAGGGGAAAGGCTTCATTCCTTTTCAAATTTCTTTGTATGCTCACTCGCTTGCGTTTTATTCCCTTTGGTTTTATTTCTTTTCTTTGCTTTTCTGCATGCTTGGAGATTTCTTTATTTGAATTGAATTGGCATATATATGGAATATAATATATATATGATTTATTAATCAACAGTAACAATGCCTGGTGTGATATTGTGACGTTATAACGAAGTTGAGATGGGCCCAGAGTTAGGTTGGGTTCCCCAAATGTATAAGGAACCACCTCAAGTAAGCAGAGATACAATTACGTTAGAACCCAGAGACTACAATGGGCGGGTCATGTGTTGAGGATGAAAGAAGAAAGACTCGTCAAAATGAAACGAAAGGAAAGGCCACGAAATAATATTAATTGTAATTTTATGCAAAGCACGATTTTTTTAATTTTAATAAGTACCTATACAAAGTTATCTTATTTTAGAAACTTACAAGTAGTTAAATTTCTCATGGTAATTGTAGTTAGTATAGAATAGTTTCCTTCTTACAATTAGTTAAAACTTACTTCTCCAAGTTCAACGCGTATTCAACTTTAGGAAGAGTCACAGACCGCTGAGGTTTGCGTATTCGAACAATGCTTATCGCAAAATTCCTCTCGAACCGTTTCTAATTGTAAGTAGTTCATGCTTGATGTGCTTAATAACGTTATTAATCGCATTTGATTTACACGAAGAAGTAACTCTCCAAACTTATATACAGGGTGTATCTGAATGACTTTGCAATCTTTGTCAGAAATATTTTTGACGTTTAAATATCAGTGGTTTTCTTACTATTATTATTGTTTTATTTAAAATTGTGAAACGTCGAGTGAACGAGCGTAAATGCGATAGAACTTTATTTGAAAAACAATGATAATAGTAAGAAAAACACTGACATTTAAACGTCAAAAATATTTCTGACAAAGATTACAAAGCCTACTAAGATTTTTTCAAAAAAATTCATTCCAACTTTTGATCAACAACCTCGTTGTTTAACGGGCACTGTTTGCTTTATTATTTTTTTTCTCAAAAATTAGTCGTTTTTGGAAAAATTTTAGAGAGACAAAAAAGTTTTAGGATACTTTCATCTACCTATGTAAATTTTTTTTAAATGTATTTACCATCTGCATAAAAAAATCTAGGCATAAATTGAACGGTGGTGGTTTCGTTTAGTAGTTTAGAAGGGTAGGTTGAAAGTACAAATAGGGTCAAAACGTGCCCTATTATGAGTCAAACATATTCCCCAAATTTCATTTTCCTAGCGTTTATGGTTTTTGAGAAAAAGAAATTAAACCAAAATTTTCCGCCATTTTTGGAGGGGTGTAGCTCCTTAGGGGAGCCGAAGTCGCCCATAGTTCATATATCAAAGTACCCTTAAAATTCACTAAAAAATCACCCCTTGAAGTTTGTTGCAGTCATTCAGATACACCCTGTATATATTTTGTACCTATGCGAAGTTAGCCCCCAATTAGATAGGATTTTACATGTATAGTATTTTGATTATAACAAGAGAACCAGTCAACCGATTTCGATAAACAATGTCTCATTCGATGGCCAATACGAAAGTGGAAATGCCCGATTCGAAATCTCTCTCGAATTCCGCTAAAACGCCAAAATAATGCGAAGGTACACGAAAATAACACAAAAATGACCTTTTTTTAAGTGGTGATAACTCGTAAACGATGTACCCGATGATCAAGATCTATACGTCATTCGATTCGTCATAGTTTCTTCTATCGAAATCACAAAATGCCCGTTTCAATTCTCTCCTGTTAACCTTGTACTGCCCACGGAATGACACCGTGTTCGGCTCGTTGTTTACGCACTTATAAACGACCGTTAAAATCTAGCCCCCAATATAAAAAATTAATTTAAACTAAATCGACTATAATAAGAGAACGGTTTGACGGATTTTAATGTTTTATATGTCAATCGATAGCTTTCGCCTGGCTGAATGCAGTTGTCGAAATGCTCGATTCAAAGTATTTAAGAATTTTGATTAAAACACAAAAAACGAATTAATCAAACACATCAATTATCTCCTTAACTAATTGACCAATTTTAGTCATCAACATCTCGATCGAAAGTATGATCTACAATGAATGCGAAGATGGAAATGCCCGATTTCAAAATTTACTAATTACCTGCGTACAGCAATTGAAATGACCCCGCGAATCTGCCGACTGGAAGTCTAGCCCCCAATAAGAAAAAATTAATTTTGATTACATTCGCTATAACTAAAGAACGGTTTGACGGATTTTAATGGTTTATATCTCAAATGAAAGCTTACGTCTGGCTGAATGCATATGTCAAAATGCCCGATTCGAAATATTTAAGAATTTTGAATAAAACGCAAAAAATTAATTAATCAAATAAGTCAATTATCTCCTTTATTATTTGACCAATTTTAGTCGTCAATATCTCCATCGAAAGTATGATCCATGGTGAATGCGAAAATGGAAATGCCCGATCTCTAAATTTGCTAATTAAGTACGTACGATTGTTTAAACGATTCCAGTGACTTTACTGCCTGGAAGTCTTACTTACATAAAAAATAATTTTTTGTAAACGGATTATTACTAGAGAACAACTTAATGTGAAAATGTTTGAAATATTCTACTAATCATAATAAAGTATGTAAACAAACGAACAAAGTAATAGACTGATTTAAAATGTATTTGTACTAAAACAGAAAATCTTTTTTCATTTTTGGTTTTAGTATTTCTACCTTTAGTATAACTTATTGTTGTTCTTACTAGTTTTCTACTCTTCTTTTTCAAATTTTATATTTTTAGCTGTATATAGTTTCACACAAAAAGCGCCCCAACCCATAACTCTGTTGTTTATATTGAAATATAAATAAAGTTTTCAGGGGCAAGGTGCTAATTTACATTTCTTTCAATTTTTACAATTCTTTTAAAATTTTCTATTATATCCAATTTTTCTTAAACTTTTCCAACTTTTCCTTCAAATTGTATAATATATTTTTCTCTTCATTGCAAAAGTTAAAATGTTTTCTGAATATTCCATAAAAAATAATGTATAAGTGACAATAAAAATAAAAATGTTGAAGAATGTGATAGACAAAATCAGACCACTCACTGAATTGTTTAAACAACCGTACGCAGGTAATCAGTAAATTTTGAAATCGGGCATTTCCACCTTCGCATTCATTGTAGATCATACTTTCGATCGAGATGTTGATGATTAAAATTGGTCAATTAGTTAAGGAGACTATTTCATTCATATCGTTAACAGCCAATAAGAATTCGCGGTTTTCCGTCAATTGCGAGTATTTCAGCGGTTATTTGGCCGTAACCATGGAGAACGATAATACGAACCTTTGTATTATCGCTGTAATACGAACCTTTGTATTATCACTTGTTTGACATTTAATTAATTTCGAGACATCCATGCATGTTTCCATAACAATCAATGTAATTTATTAAAAAAATATTAAAATTCTAAAAATATGTATATTTTTTTTTCATGAAATAGTCTAGCCATATACAACACGACAATCGAAAATACACGAATCTCGACGTATTGCCTTAAAAAACACCACTCGACCTTCGGTCTCGTGGTGTTTCAGGCAATACGTCTCGTATTATCGAGTATTTTCGATCGTCTTGTTGTATAATATATGATAATTGACTTATTTGATTAATTAATTTGTTGTGTTTTATTCAAAATTCTTAAATATTTCGAATCGGGCATTTTGACATATGCATTCAGCCAGACGTAAGCTTTCATTTGAGATATAAACCATTAAAATCCGAGTGCGGGAAGTTAGCCCCCCATTTTTTGATTTTTAAATTTTTTATTGTTGTTCTAGATTGTTCTAGAGTTGTTCTACATTGTTCCAAAGCGGCAAATCGAAAAAATAAGAACTCCACGAGAAAACCGAAAAAACGGGTTTTTTGGCTAGCCCCCCATTTTTGGAAAAATCAAATTTTCTTTGTTGTTCTGGGTTGTTCTAGTTATTGCTCTAGAAAATCAAAATTATGGGATACAGCATTACGAAGTTATAACTAAAAATAGGTTTGGCCGCCGAAATGTCTAGTTGATTGCTGTGACGATAGTTTTTCTATTATCAATTCCATATTACAAATATATACTTATTATAGCTAACGCAATCTGGAACAGCTATTATTTTCACTAGAACAACTCTCTAAAGGGCACTTTACTCTTTGAAAATTAAAGTTTTTCGAAGTTTCAGTCAGTAATTCTTGTGTCAGCGGTTTTATATTACACAACAAGAATTAAAAAATATAGAACAATCTAAAATAACTCAATCTTTGTCGATTCAAATTGTTCTAGATGTGTTTTACGTTTAACATGGATATTAATTTTGCAAAATCACATATTTTTTGTTGCTCTAAATTGTTCTTGTTGTTCTAGGTACTTAAAATGTTTATTTAATCACTGCGGCTTTAGTTCTTTTAAAGTTTCATATTAAAAATTAGTACTTACAACAATTAAAACAATTCAGAACAGCTGTTATTTTCACTAGAAAAACCTTAAATTTCAGTTATTGTGATATCGGACAGATTTTGTTGAATCAGTGAACCCAACCTTTAATGTAATAATAGTTTTAAAAAATATGGAATAATCTGACCATCCTAATTTTCTAAAAATCACAAGTTTCACCTTTCTCTTTAAACTTATAATAGTAAAACATAAGTTGCGATTTAAAGTGTATAAACTAAGTAATAAATTAATAAATAAACTAAATTAACAAATAATACAATAACTATTCGATCAGTATTACTATATCAGTACAATAACTTATTCTAAGGTAAACTATAACTAAATAAACTAAATTATGTAAATAAACTAATATCATGGAATAATATGGTTACAACACTTTGCTCATTTATAAACATACAGTCAGCAGCAGAAGTCTGCGTACAACGAACGTAGAATGCTTTAAGCGGTAAAAAAATAGTGATAATCTAATGCGATAAACTTCAACTCATATTTTTTCTGCATGTTAACAATATATAAATTTATTAATAAAATATAAATCAATAAAATATTAACACTACTTAATAAAAAAAATTTAAACTAAAAATACTTCAAATAATGCCTATGGAAAAATCTACGTACAGAGCAAAGCGACTAGTGTAAACCGGTTTTGTAAATAGGTGTTTCTGGTTTTAACAACAAAATAGTTGATTTCAATTGCATTAGTAAAGAATTGGAAGCTAAAAGTTAGAATGGAGACGAAAGGAAAAGAAATTGAAGTTGGAGAAAAAAAGATTATTGTAAAGCTATGGAAAGAGGGAAAAACTCTACGAGAAATAGGAGCAACTGTAGGCAGATCACATTCCTCTATTCAGAGAGTCATTAATAACTACAAAAACACTGGAGACTACGTCTCACGACCGCGAACGGGTTGACCATCCCTTCTAACATACCGAGAGGAGCGAAGCATTGTGCAGCAGGTACGAAAAGAACCTAGGCTGACAGCAACAAAAATAGCAGAAAATGTACAACAGCAGTTTCATAAGACAATCAGCAAAGATACAGTGAGAAGAATATTATGAAAGGCCAACTACCAGTCACGTTGCACGAAAAAAACCATTTGTATCAGATGTTAATCGAAAGAAGCGGATCGCCTTTGCTAAAGCACACCTAAATAAGCCTATAGAGTTCTGGGAGAAGGTTCTTTTTACAGATGAGAGTAAATTTTGCATCTTCGGCATTAAAGGAAAACAACTTGTGTGGAGAAAACCCGGTACTGCTCTTGATCCTCAAAACTTAAAAGCTGCTGTAAAACATGGAGGTGGTGTAGTGATGGTTTGGGGATGTATGTGCGCCAAAGGAGTAGGAAAATTGGCATTTATAACATCCACAATGGACCATAAACTATATATAGACATTTTAAAGGAAAATTTGAAGC
Organism: Onthophagus taurus; assembly: GCF_036711975.1. NCBI lineage: Eukaryota > Metazoa > Arthropoda > Insecta > Coleoptera > Scarabaeidae > Onthophagus > Onthophagus taurus. The sequence continues at coordinate 395,010 of NC_091967.1, forward strand.
CAAGCACCGACAACTTGTGTTTGGGGTCCGAATACATTTTTCAACAAAACAACGACCCTAAACGTTGTGCCCACAATACCAAACTTTGGCTGCTATATAACACCCCAAAACAATTGAAAACAACCCCACAGTCACCGGACTTAAATCCTATTGAAGACTCGTGGGATTTATTGGAACGCAGGATTCGTCAACATAATATAACATCGAAGGAAGTGCTAAAAAGTGTTATGATTGACGAATGGGCAAAAATCACTAAGGAAGACACGAAGAAATTAGTACAATCCATGCAGAAACGTTTAAGGGAGGTCATTAAACGTAAGGGTTATCCGACCTCCTACTAATATATTTTTTATAGAAGTCGCCTTGATCTGTACGCAGATTTTTGCATAGGCATTATTTGAAGTATTTTTAGTTTAAATTTTTTTTATTAAGTAATGTTTATATTTTATTGATTTATAGTTTGTTAATAAATTAGATAATACAGAAAAAATATGAATTGAAGTTTATCGCATTAGATTATCACTATTTTTTACCGCGTAAGCATACTACGTTCTTTGTACGCAGACTTCTGCTGCTGAGTGTATATGCACATTTGTACATTTATTTCAGTAGCTTCTTCAACTTGTACGGATTTTTTTCGTAAGTCATTAAATAATATTTAATTGAGTTGTTTTAGATTGTTCTATGCTTTTTAATCCTTATTGTGTAATATAAAACCGCTGACACAAGAATTACTGATTGAAATTTCCAAAAACTTTAACTTTCAAAGAGTAAAGTGCCCTTTAGAGAATTGTTCTAGTGAAAATAATAGCTGTTCCAGATTGCGTTAGCTATAATAAGTATATATTTGTAATATGGAATTGATAATAGAAAAACTATGGTCACTGCAATCAACTAGACATTTCGGCGGCCAAACCTATTTTTAGTTATAACTTCGTAATGCTGTATCCCATAATTTTGATTTTCTGGAACAATAACTAGAACAACTAGAACAACCCAGAATAATAAAGAAAATTTGATTTTTCCAAAAATGGGGGGCTAGTCAAAAAACCTGTTTTTTCGGTTTTCTCGCGGAATTTTTATTTTTTCGATTTGCCGCTTTGGAACAATGTAGAACAACTCTAGAACAATCTAGAACAACAATGAAAAATTTAAAAATCCAAAAATGGGGGGCTAACTTCCTGCAGTCGAACACGGTGTCATTCCGTGGGCTGTACAAGGTTAACGGGAGAGTTGAAATCGGGCATTTTGTGATTTCGATAGAAGAAACTATGACGAATCGAATGACGTATATATCTTGATCATCGGGTACATCGTTTACGAGTTATCACCACTTAAAAAAGGTCATTTTTGTGTTATTTTCGAGATTTTCGAGATTTCGAATCGGGCATTGTTTATCGAAATCGGTTGACTGGTTCTCTTGTTATAATCAAAATACTATACATGTAAAATCCTATCTAATTGGGGGCTAACTTCGCATAGGTGTATTTTGTATTTAAATAGTTTATATGTTTCACCTTTAATACTTTTACGAAAAAGATCACGACGTATTGCATATACATACGACTTATTGCGGAAGCCGGAAGAAGGACTCAGCGTCGCATCGTCGACGAGAAATAGCTAATACGTTGGTAAATAGAAACGACGACGACGGAGCCTTACAGATGACGCGCCCGCATATGCTGGGTAAATTGAAAAATCTCGCGTCGGCATCGCTGCAAAACGTATTTATTCAAATTATATACATTCGCCGATTTTCTGATGCATAAATACGACTTTTTAATCGGACCGAATATTATTCGCTCCATAAAATATATGCTGAGTCAATACGATATAGAGAAAAATTATAAAAATATTAGTTTGTTTAAATTTAAATACATAGTATAATTAAATTAAGGGTTAATTATCCACATCGACCCCTTTATCTCAAGACATAAACTTTAAATTCCGGGTAATTAAGTCGAATTGATCTGAATCATTAAAGTATGCGGTTACCAGTGACGATAAACGGTTACCCTACGCGTTTAATTTGTAGTATAATGAAAACCTAAACCGGCCAAGCAAAAGGGCACCTAAGTTCACTAAAGCCAGTAATTTAAACCTTGTAAGAGAAGCTGTACTCTGTACCCAACCCAGAGGGGTCGTTACAGGATTAAGGAATATTAGGTTTTATTAAGGATAATAACCTAAATTTCAATAAATTCAAATCTAATTTTGGAATGTTTAAAATGGAACGTGTGTTTTTAATTTTAAGTGAGTTTATTTATATATAAGGTGCATAGATTAGATCACTTGTGACTTTCCCTATATTCGTTCACACAGCCTGGTCATTAAAAGTACTCGTAAAAGTGTAGTAAAAGTTTACGTACTATTTAAAGCTTATATGGTACAATGTTATAGTAAATCGATAAAGTCGTAAAAAGTAAAATGAAAAAAAATAACATGTAACAATTAAGTACACACCATCCACCCGTACATGTCGATTTGTTCATAAATTGTGAATATTTTTAAAATTGACTTGATTGTCATATTGACAATTCAATTATTGCATGTTTTCAGCGAATTTAATTAAAAAAAAAATTATTAGATGAGTTTAGGTGTTGGAACTTCAGATGGAATGTACAATACTGGATCGTTGGAACAACATGGAACTGCCGAGAGGGCCTTATTTAGTTATCGAGCTGATCCATACCCCTGGCACTTATTAACGTCGTGTTCGTACAAAGTGACGTCATTTTTAGTATCGGGCCGACGGGATAGATGGCGTTATATTGCGTTATATTATGTAGATATCTACTTTATCTTGGCAGTTTAAATTAATAAATATTTTAGGATTTAAGTAGTCGTTTCGTCAATTTGTTTTTCTACTGTTTTCTAAGTTGTTTGTCAAGTTGGTTGGTGTTTTGATGCCGCTTTGTGTTTGATAGTAAATTTTAAAGAAATTTACGAAATTTTATTCGTGGTAAGTACATTTGATATACTTTGTTTTATTTATTTCATATTATTATATTATGATCTCCAGTTTCATAATAAATTTTTAAATATAAGTTGCCCTTAAAATAATATGGAAACTAATGCTCATAAAAAACCTCTGAAATTTAAACATTGATTATGGAACTGGATTAGGTATTTGTAAAATAAATATATATGCATTTTATTTTCTTGTAGCAGAAAATGTCAAAAAGTTGTGCCATTAGCGGATGCATACAAAGGTATCGAAGTTTCTACCGATTGCCAAACCCACAAATGTATCCAGAAATATATCAAAGATGGGTTTTATGTTGTGTGCGAGTTCAGTGTGAACACTTGAGGATTTATAATAATTTTCGAGTTTGTGATAAGCCTTTTCGACGAGAGGATGTTGGACGTAACAACAAATTGTTGAAAGGAGTAGTACCCTCATTAAATGTGCCAGTATGTGTATAAAATTATCAAAATGTTGTTAGGACTGAGGCATATTTTTTTTTCACATGTAGGATATCATTACTTCAAGTGCTTCGAATAACACGCCCACTACTCCATATGCAGATATGGGACTTTAGGTTGCTTCAACATTCACCAGTGCAATCTCATTGGAGACTTCAGGTAAGAAATGATGTGTTTTATAAATCGTTTATTTTGAAAAGCTCTGGTTAAATTACCTATAATGGCATATATCTCTTAATAAGAGTTATTTATTAATAAACGAAACATCATTCAAAAAACGTTTAATTTCCTTTTTATTACAAAAGAATGTAGTATAATTTTTTTAAAGTTTGATTTCATATTACAGCTTAATGGGGAAACAGCGTTAATCGGGATCATTATTGGATATTTTTTGACAGCTAAACAAAGGGAGAGTTTATTGGAGGAAGTCCACAAACAAGACGACTTATCACCAAAAGCCCAACATTTATACAGGAAAGCAGTGATGTATAAGAGGAAATTCCAGCGCCAGAGTATAACATCCTAAAGAAATAAAAGAAAGTTATTACCAAAGAGACAACTTTTTAAGCAGACAATTTCAAGTTTAAACAGACTAAAACAATCCTTTTTTTTTGAGCCAATATGACAACGAAGAAAGAAGGTTGCAGGGGAGGCGTTATACACTTGATGACAAAATATTGGCATTACATTTAATGCTACAAAATGGAAAGGGTGAGGAATAAACAGATTAACACCGTATTTTTAACATCTTTTAACAAAGTTATTTTGACATTCAAATGTGTTGCAACCTATTAGAATTTAGTTAAATTTACTACTTTTTCGCGGTAATATTTCATCTTATATCGAAAGAGTTAAATCACTTCGTAAAATGTTTAACAGTGTATCATTAATCATTAGATCATTACACATTGTTTATAGTTATTGTTCTTTTATATTAAAATAAGACTTTATGGTTATGATAATAATTTTAATAAAAAGATTATTAAAATCCACAAATGTCTATTTTTTTTATTTAATTCCACACAAAAAAATTAGAAAATTTAAATTTAAGATTTATCACGTTAGCCGCTATTTAATATTAGTAATGGGCCGAGCCGTTCGGAGCGCTGGTGCCGTGTACAAAAATTTTACGTAAATGTCACATCTATATAAGTTATCTATGAGCTGATCGCTCAAATAATCCTATTTTAATATTAAATTATTTTGCAGAAATGTTCTGTTTATACATGTGTACATATCGTACACTATACTCTGTTTTTAAACCAGGAGGAGTAAACGCGAAAGTCAGATTTACACTAGGAAAAATCACCAGAAAATATCACTAGATATTTTGGCGGTAAATTTAAATTAATAATTATTATTATTTATTTATTTACTTATTATTATATTTATTTTCGTTTGTTATCGTCAACACTAAACATACAAATTAACATTGAAGTTATGAGTGTATTTATTTCAAAATATAATAAAGAAGGGTTTAAGAACACAAAATTTACAATAATGACACGAAACTGTCGAATTGTCAATAACCTAACCTTCAAATTCAAAATTGCCTGTGTGTGAACCTTCCTCGCATTCAACCAATCACGTGCAAGGTCAATCTGGTGACAAATTTAAAATACTCCTCCTGGTTTAAAAACAGAGTATAATTGCCAAAGAAAACTTCAAGGTATAATTAATGTTTGTAAACAAAACTAACCTTACCTAACATTCCTTCACGCTATAATTGACATTACAAAAGAAAACTTCACGCTATAATTGCCATTACTAATTGCCAAAGAATACTTCATGGTATAATTAATGTTTGTAAACAAAACTAACCTTACCTCACATTCCTTCACGCTATAATTGACATTACAAAAGAAAACTTCACGCTATAATTGCCATTACTAATTGCCAAAGAAAACTTCATGGTATAATTAATGTTTGTAAACAAAACTAACCTTACCGAACATTCCTTCACGCTATAATTGACATTACAAAAGAAAACTTCACGCTATAATTGCCATTACTAATTGCCAAAGAAAACTTCATGGTATAATTAATGTTTGTAAACAAAACTAACCTTACCGAACATTCCTTCACGCTATAATTGACATTACAAAAGAAAACTTCACGCTATAATTGCCATTACAAATTGCCAAAGAAAACTTCATGGTATAATTAATGTTTGTAAACAAAACTAACCTTACCTCACATTCCTTCACGCTATAATTGACATTACAAAAGAAAACTTCACGCTATAATTGCCATTACTAATTTCCAAAGAATACTTCATGGTATAATTAATGTTTGTAAACAAAACTAACCTTACCTAACATTCAGCGTCTGAAGACACAGGGCTAAACCCGAAACTTAAAAATATACAACTTAGCGCTGAATAACAATTAAAACTAGAACTAACACTTGCACTAGAACTATACTCTGTTTTTAAACCAGGAGGACTGACGCGAAAGTCAGATTTACACTGAGAAAAATCACCAGAAAATATCACTAGATATTTTGGCGGTAAATTTAAATTAATAATTATTATTTATTTATTTACTTATTATTGTATTTATTTTCGTTTGTTATCGTCAACACTATACATACAAGTTAACATTGAAGTTATGAGTGTATTTATTTCAAAATATAATAAAAAAGGGTTTAAGAACACAAAATATACAATAATGACACGAAACTGTCGAATTATCAATAACCTAACCTTCAAATTCAAAATCAAAATTCAAAATTGCCTGTGTGTGAACCTTCCTCGCATTCAACCAATCACGTGCAAGGTCAATCTGGTGACAAATTTAAAATATTCCTCCTGGTTTAAAAACAGAGTATAGCTCAAGATATGGAAGTGTTCAATATATTTTCCACGTGGAATAAAAGGATTGATATGTTGTATGCGCAAGCCGAAAGACTCTCATTCTATCAGCGGAGGGAGTCCATATCAAAGGATAAGTTAGGCAAACACTTAAATAATACTATTTTAATATCAAATTATTTTGCGTGATTATTCTAATTATATGGAAAACTAGCAGCTTCAGATATGAAAGTGTTCAATGTACTTTACACAAGTTTTCGTTTGATTGTGAGATATAAAACATTAAAATCGGTCAAATCGTTCTTTAGTTATAGCGAATTTAATCAAAATAAATTTTTTCTAATTGGGAGCCAGACTTCCAGTCGGTAGATACGTGGAGTCATTTAAATGATCGTACGTAGGTAATTAGTCAATTTTGAAAGTGAGCCGAATACGGTGTCATTCCGAGGGCTAATTTTCTAGTTTCTTTTTTAAAATTTTATATTTTTAGCTGTACCGTGTATCTCGTTAAGTTCAAAAAAGTTGCTTTTAAAATGTTCTTTATTCCATGATGATATCTAAATTCGATCTTGAGATACGATTTTTTTAAATATATATTTCATGACACCAAAAATAAGGGATGATGCATAATCCAACGTCTTGGCTGCTTCATTTTAATAATTTATTGGGCACCTGATTCTTTTGCAAGAAGTGTTAAACATTGAAATTCGGTTAGTGCGTTTTATTTTAGTTAAATGACGTAAGTTTTATTTGAAATGTTTCGAGAAAACGAGTAATTTTTTTATTGAAAGGTTGAGTTTTAAAACCAAAAAACGATTTAAAACCGCTTCGCCCCGTCGGCGTCGTCTTTACATTTTTTGTTTACTCACCTCCAGTATTCCTTCTTCACACAATAAATTAAGGAGGGGATTTTTGGAAGTTGATTCGCTAATAACGCATTTTAGTTGATGTGCGGGCATTTAAGGGTGATAAAGTAGTTTAGAAAAATAAAACTTATTAAGTGATAAATACGTGCTATATTTATGCTAAGTTTTAGGTGATATTAGTGATGTGATATAGTTGAGATCATCGGATTGTTATTTTATGGATGTTAAAAGGTATCGTATTAATTCTTTTTTTTTGTCACAATAAATTAATTTATCTTTTCTTTCCAGCTGATCTTCGAAGTAAAATCCAAGGGAAATAACATCCATCCGGTGAGTCGTTTTCAATTTTATGAATTTACCAAAACATATCGGGATAATTCGCGATTTGAACGGTGTAATCTTGCCATATAAAAACCGTTTGAACGCTACTCATTGGATTTGTGCGGTACCATTCAATAAATTTTTGCATTTTGTCATTGAAAAATTATAAAGCTTTAATTATCAATATTGTCAAAACATGAAATAATTTGAAATTGAGTGTAAACCACTTCAAATAATACTGGTATAATCTAATTCAAGCTTTTTAATGGAGGAATCTCTTTTTTTGTATCAAATAAAATGATTTCTTTGCGAATTTTTTGCCAAATTATGTGGTATTTCAATTTAATCTTTTATAAATGTTTTCATGATATGTTTTCATGATACAAGTTGGTGCGTGGATTGTCTAAGTTGCTGGTTGACACAATATTTATCCTTGAAATGATCTGAATCTCAAAAATCAAATGATGTTCTTTTCTATATATGTATTTGTGATTATCGTTTAAACTAGAACTAAGCAAAAAAAAGCATTATTGACAGAATGGCGGCTAGTCAAATTAAGATAATCGATTTTGTTCTTCAAATCGATAAGTTTATCGCAAAAAAAAACATGTATATCCGTATTCATTATAACTAGAGAACGGTTTGGCGGATTTCCACAGTCACATAGACCCACTACAGTTTTTCAGGGGTCAGTCCCCAATTTTTTCCATAAAGACTACGACAAGTCCACAAGGATAATCTAGCTTTGTGTAAAACTCCCTGCAAATGTCCATTCCATGAGAGGGTTTTGTCTAGGATTACTCCTAGATATTTAACTTCCTTTGAGAAAGGAATTTCTTTCGTCTCCTGGTGAAGAGCACAACGATTGTCATGAATTGAGATATCAGCATGCAATAAAAAAGGAAATTAAACGAAGATTAAATGAATTAAAGGAAAATTAATGAAAATTTTATGGTAGTTATGATGATTTTTAAATCTAACTCTGCATGTTTAATTGTCATGGATATAAGATATAAAGTACTCTTACCAGTGTTTTGTTAAAGACAACGGTAAATGAGAACAGTTAAAACTGCTTTAAGCAGTAATAATGCAAGAATATCGTTCTTAAGATGGTAAAAGAGGGTTTAACTTATATAAATTATTACCTACGTCATAAAAGTCATTATAAACTTTCTAATTAATGCAGATAACCCTTCCTTACATTTTATTACTAATAATAAAAGGAGGGCTTTATGACAATCGTTAAAATAAATAAATATAAGCTCAGTATCGGTTCAACCCGTTTACATTGTTCACCGATATTAACCAGTTTTCCCATGGGACACCCTGTTGCTCGATCGTAAGCCTCGCAATGGGGCAATCCGGTTTAAAAACGGCATTTTTACCCGAAACGGTTTCCGCAATGGCGACATCACAGAAAAAACACAAACAACAACGAAAAAAACATCCCACTTGGGATACAAATGGATCAGACTTCCGTTTTTTCTGCACTCTGTGGCGTTAATCTTGTTTTTGCTGGAATGAGAAAAAAGTAGTTAATTTTCCACCTCGAAAACTCATTCGTTCCAGAACCCGTTCTATTGTTTTCAATTAAAGATAGAACTTTGAATTCTGTTTTAACTAGTTCTAATTTAAATAGGGATGTTGATTTTTTGGTTGTGTTAGCATTACTTTGAATAAATAGTATGGAACAGTAGTTTCATCAATAGTTTTTTTATTGAAATTATGAAATGCACTTTATTTGTATTATGATTTTCTTATTTTGATTTTGAGTGGTTTTATATAAAATCTATATTTATATGTCGTTTATCTTTCTCGTCGTTCTTGTGTTTACGTTTCACCTCGCAGTATGAAACATTTCAACCGTTAAATGGAACAAAAACAATATCCTCAGTCACCGCTTCTATGAATAACTTCAAAAATTGGTTATTATAATGGTCATATCACATTAAATTGTTATTTGTGCGATATAAAATATAAATATACGGTTTCGTAAAAGTCCTCTTCCGCCTGCGTCGTATTAAAATATCGAGGAAAAATGTGATGTCAGCTCTTTCGGTTATCGGAAAGGGGAGGATTAAAAAAGCAATTTCACGGAGATAGTAAAAAAAGGGTAATGGACTGGCAACGAAGCGGATCGTCTTTTGAGCAATTGGTTTTTTGTTACTGTCGGCGGTAGCGTTTATTATTATTTTCCGGAAAAATGTTTTGTGTTATTCATGAGGGAAAAACGTTTTATTATTTTTTTTTTTCAAACTTTTCGCCTTGTCAATTTTCATAACCATTTGATAACTGAAACTGAACGTTCGCTGCGAGCTTTACTAGTTATACAAAAGCGTTGTTAAACGAAAGGTAAACGTCAGAGTTGAGCGGTCCGAGCCAACGTCATACAATGAAGGAATTTTGAGGAGACACAAAAACGCAATTCGCGGCCCTATAAATCGCGTTGGTGCGGCGCTCTTTTAATTAAAACTAGGCCCTTTTATCCTTGTGGAACCCCTGTCCTTTGAACCGTTAATTAAAAGTATTGATTTAATTATGTGTCGACCGCAGACCATTAAGATTTAGAATTCTGTTTTCCATCTTATTCTTCAGTAGCCAATTTTTAGTAACACTGGAAAATGTCGGGAAATATTAAAGAGAAGTATTACTTCCTAGTGATGCCACGATTTTCGATTTGCGGAAATTTTATGTATTCAATTCAGTTCTGGAGCAAAGATTCGTATCACATTCTGTATAGATGTAGATGCACATCATAAATTTAAATGTATAACCTAATCCATAATTGATACAAATAATTGAAAATGTATTGTTGTGCGGAATGGTTCTAATTGAAAGCTCAAATTAATTTCGGATTTTAAAGTTGAGGAGATATCATTTCGCGTAGAGAATAACAAAAATTTTAATATGACCGCCCCGAGTTTCCTAACGAACTGAATTCGCGCAAATTGAACAGTCCAAGAGCAAAACAAACGATGCGATGAGATTCGGTCGTCACCAGGTTGGTTCCAGGAATCGTTTCCCTAGTGAAATATTAACTGGGAATCTGGTGTAAAATGTGGAGGATAAATTGAATTTCCACTTCTACTCCTGCGGGATTGCGGTCGCCTCGCTGAAAAACCACCGTTTTCTGTCATTTTACAGTAAACGTATAATTTAAAAGGATGCAAAACTTTTTAAGTATTTTACTGGAATTTACTGAATTAGCACTTTTATTAGAAAATCCCTTAAAGAAAAAAAATCAATAAAAAGGTTATCCTTCATTTTTATTCTTTTATGTTTTATTCTCTAAATTATTATCATATAAATCGTGGCCGTTTTACAAATATTTTAGTCAATCGGTATGATATAAAAAAAGCGAGAAAGATGATTTAAAGTACATTTTTTTTGAAAGTACGTTTTACTACAAACTAATTAGTATACCAAACTAGGTGCATGTAATTGCTATCTAACAAGGAAGCGCCAAGATTGTCACGTTGCACTCCCAACAGCCATCAGGACCCCTAGAGATGTTCTATGCAACCTCAGCAATTATAAATTGTTGCAAGAGAGCTGTTAATTGGACCGCGGTGTTTGGTGGTGACACAGAAACAGATAATTATCGTTTGATTTCGATGTTATATACAGGGTGTCTCAGCGAGACCGGTCATTAGACGTTTCTGGAGTTCTGGCGAAAATAAAAATTTGAGAATTCAGACTTAAGTATTATCAATTACGATCTCTTCGTCTAAAATACTTTCAGATTTCTTGCACTTCCGGTTATACCGGAAGTCGCCACCAACTTTATTTTTTTAAATGGAACATCCTGTATATTTTTACATATTTGGATTTGTCTGTTTTGAAGGTTTATAAATAACTTTACTTTTTACAATTTGATTCGGCCGTTCTCGAGTTATTCGAATTTTTCTAGAAAAATCTGCTCCAGCAGACATTTGTTCAAAAAATCAGAGAACACTCGATTTTTGGGATATCAATTTAGGATTGAGAACATGCTTAAACAACATGATGGAGTATGTTTTGGTGCCGAGAACGGCTGTCTAGATCGTTTGGTCACTTTACTATGACACGTTAACTTTTCAAAATTTGGAAGTACCATAACTTCATTTTTTTAAATGGCACCTCCCATATTTTATTTCTTAGTCGTCTTCGGTGTCTCATTCTACACCTTTTATATCCCATATGTCCCATATCTAATATTAATAGTTTGGGAGATAATTCGGGTTTTTTGAAAAATGCACACATATCATATGGATATTTAGCCTAGTGTGCCATGAAAAACAAGCCTTCTCAATGAGTTCTTGTCAAAGACTCACTTGTTTACGTCACTTGATGCGTGTGAGCTAATAATTATCTGTTATGTCCCTTAATATTAGTACTGAAACGAGTTAAAATCGATAACAATAACGAAAGTAATATTTACACAAATCAAGAAATTCTTAATTTATTTTTTTTGCATGAAAAGCTCGACAAAGTTCGTAGTATGATTCCCAGATCTTCTTTGGCAGCTCGAATTGAGGTGTTGGGACTGGGCTCGAAATAAGCCAAGGTATTCACCTCTTCCGTTGCATTATCTACTACATTTTTTGGTCAGTTTAACACGTGATTAATTCGTCCAAAATGTAAAAAATTTGCTTCTATTCCTCTAAATTTACCTTTTGTCATCGGAGATAAATGTGGATAATTTTCATTAAACATTCTGCAAGTTCTACTAAGAACTTTGTCGCACTTTTCGTGCACAAGAAATAAATTATGGATTTCTTCATTTGTATAAACATTATTTACGTTATTAATATCCATTTTTACTGGTTTTAGACTCACAAGCATCAATCAACGTAAATCAGACTTTGACGTTTATCAATAAGTCATTAAACATTTGTTTTCCATGGCACACTAGGTTAATATCGATATGATATGTGAGCATTTTTCAAAAAACCCTAATTATTTCTCAAACTATTAATGTTAGGCATAGGACTTATGGGATATAAAAGATGTAGAATGAACCATCGAAGACGACTAAGTAATAAAATATGGGGGGTACCATTTAAAAAAATGAAGTTATAGTACTTCCAAATTTTGAAAAGTTAACGTGCCATAGTAAAGTGATCAAACGTTCTAGACCGCAGTTCTCGGCACCAAAACATACTCCATCATGTTGCTTAAGCATGTTCTCAATCCTAAATTGATATCCCAAAAATTGAGTGTTTTCTGATTTTTTGAAGAAATGTCTGCTGGAGCAGATTTTTCTGGAAAAATTCGAATAACTCGAGAACCTTCGAATTAAATTGCAAAAAGTAAAGTTACTTATAAACCTTGAAAACAGACAAATCCAAATATGTAAAAATATACAGGGTTTTCTATTTAAAAAAATAAAGTTGGTGGCGGTATATTTTAGATGAAGAGAACGTAATTGATAATACTTAAGTCTGCATTCTCAAATTTTTTGTTTGGCCAGAACCCCAGAAACGTCTAATGACCGGTCTCGCTGAGACACCCTGTATATAGCATGATTTACTTGTCCTAAGATTATTTCTTTTTGTGTTATTTACAATAAGTTTTGAGCGACGTTTTCCTGTCAAGGAGCAATTTTAATTTCAAGGACCAATAATAAAGTTTTTGGATTTAAAATCAAATTAAATTCTTTATGCAATTGTTAGGAAATGCTACAAAATATAACAATAAAATTTTAGTACAAATCAATATTTTAATTAAATAGATACTTTTAGAACACAATGTGTACGTGAACTATCTAGTTGTATATAACCACGTAGGCAACTCTTGTGGTATTAAATTTCATTAGTGGACGGTGTCAACCTCCTCGTAATACCTAGGAGTTTTGGAATGGGAAAATTCCTGACATGGGCCGTCACCGGATCAATATTACACCCTAGAGGTTAAATGACCACTTTCCTGTTTCACTTAATTTTATTAAAAAAAAATCAGCAACTAGAAGGATAAAGAATAGAAAAATAATTGTTTAGTTTGTGTGAAAACGATAAATTTCCAACGGTAATCTAAGAGTTTAAGAGCAAATGTTGGAGTGCACGTCACGGAACCGCCACCAACTCACTCCTTTATGACATAATGGAAGGGGAGGATTCCATTCTCCTCGCCGTCTAACCACATCCATCTCATCGCGCTTCCAAACGTGCTTAATAAATATTCCGTAGCAACACGCGTCTCTACGAACGTTTGCGCCTTGCACCACTACGAAGAATGGGACCGACAAATTACGGGGTTACGTCTTCGCTCGGTTGGGAAATCTAGCGAATTACCCGCATTACTCTTAAATGCTACACGATTTGTTTTCTCTCCTTGATGGACTCTAATACTATTTTACTTTATTTGATTTTGGAAATACAAACAACCAACTTACAAAATACTTAAACTACAACTAACACTAGCACTATCACTAGAAGTAACACTAAACCTAGAACTACGCACTTCGAATTTGTTTCTGAAGAAGGTTGCAACATGGCATCCGAAACATTTAAAAACATTGAATGTAGTAATGTTAAATTAGGTGCGTTTGATAACACCTCATATGAATCGAGTAGAGAAGGCATTAAACGTAATAGCCATGTTGAAAAGTCGGCAGATCACAGCCAGTCTGGGAGGCGAGTCGCTGACTATAAAGGCGCTAAGAGGATGTCCCCAAGGGGGAGTGCTATCACCTCTATTATGGTGCCTGGTAGTTGATGACTTGATGAACACCCTAACTAAAAACGTATTTAAGATACAAGGGTATGCTGATGACCTGGTAATCACAATCCGAGGTAAATATGATTCAATCATAACTCAGCTAATGCAGAAAGCGCTACTACTCACCAGTACTTGGTGCAGAAGCAATGAGCTCAGCATCAATCCCAATAAAATCGAAATAGTCCCTTTCACTCGGAGAAGGAAACTACAAATAAAAGCACCCTCCATTGAAAGCAGAACTATTAACCTCAAAAAAGAAACTAAATACCTAGGGGTAATACTTGACAGTAAACTAAACTGGAACTCACACTTAGATAAGGTGAGGAAAAAGGCCATCATGGCAAACCAGATCTGCCGCAGGCTCCTAGGAAGGAACTGGGGTCTCAAACCACGAATGGCTCATTGGGCCTGCGTAGCAATAATGAGACCCATGGTCGCCTACGCCTCATTGGTTTGGTGGCCAAAAACAAAACATAAGACAGCTCAACAACAGCTGGCATAAATCCAGCGGTTAGCATGTCTTAACATAACGGGTGCAATGAGATCTTGTCCGGCGGCTGCTTTGGAAGCCCTACTCGGTCTCACACCGCTCCACATATATATACAAAAGGAGGCAGCCTTAAGTGCCTTATCACTGAAAACAGTTTCTTCACTCAAGTTGATGCAGGGTAACCTCAGAGGACACCTCGAGATCCTCAAAGACCCATGTCTAAATCACCTGATTGAAATCAAAACGGACCTTATACCGACGGAATACAATTTCAACCAACCGTATAAGGTCATATTTAGTAGCAGGGATGACTGGGCGAAAGGAGGGCCTCAACTAAAAAGAGGAGCCCTAGCCTGGTACACCGATGCTTCAAAGACAGTAAGACCTGGAGTAGGCATGGGCATCAGTGGACCAAATAGCCACATCAAATTGCCCCTCAGCTCGGACTTAACAATTTTCCAAGCAGAAGTTCTTGCTATAAACTTCTACACCGCTTTGAACCTACAGAAGGGACAAAAAGGTGCATCCATAAACATTTTCACAGACCTTAACGGCAATTCAGGCCTACACGTGTGGCTCCGCACTGATTAGAGAGTGCACCAACAACCTGAGAGAACTCGCTAGGGGCAATGATGTTACCCTATGGTGGGTTCCAGGTCACAGCAACACTGAGGGCAATGAGAAGGCCGACAAGCTGGCCAAAGAGTCAGCAAACACGCCCTTCATTGGACCCCAACCTGGATGTGGACTACAAAAAAGCCACCTAAAACAAATAATCAACAACTGGGAGGCTTCAAAGATAGCCTTACGCTGGAAAGAACTTCCAGGTCATAGACAAGCGAAGAGTATGATAACTCCGTCGCAAAACAAAACCAAAAAGGTTTTATGCCTCAGCAAAGGGGATCTAAGAACGCTCTCAGGCTACCTAATCGGCCATGTGCCCCTAAAATACCACCTCTTCCACATTGGACAAGCTGAGGATCAAACTTGTCGATTATGTAACGACGAGTCAGAAACTGCTGAACATATACTGTGCAATTGCGTCGCCAGAGGCCGTCTAAGGCACAACGTCTTCGGTAAAACTCCCCTGTTACCTACCGACATAAAGGTTCAAGACCTCAGGACAATACTAAGGTTCATTAAGGACCTACATTTGCCCTAAACCTTTGGAGGGCTAAAGTTACAATAGATCTTATAGGTCGCGGTAACGAGAGGGGCCGCCCTCCTCAGCCCGACAGCAATAATAATAATAATGTTAAATTATATTGACATGTTGCATTTTATGTGGGACAAAGTAAGTACGTAGGCCCTGGTTTTTATGGAAATGTATTTTTGTATACAGTGAAAGCTCTCCTTGAGGACAGCTCTAATAAGCGGACATCTCTTATAAGCGGACAAAAATCTTGGAACCAACCCCAAACCTATATTTTCATGTACATATTTATTTCCCATAAACGGACGCTCTAATAAACGGACGCGGACACTATTTTTCTTTACATAACGGGCAAAAATTTCTAATAAACGGACGCGTAGGTAACTAAACATACACATCAAAGTAATCTGTAATAGATATTTACCGACATGTGTTCGGGGATTCCTCGTTTTAAGAGTTCCGCTTGTTAACGAATCCCAAAACATTAGTACATAGTTATTATTAGTTTGTTCGTTTCGGTGTAACGTGCGTTGAAATGGCTTCCAAGGTGGTAAAGAAAAAGATGCTTATGTTAAAGGAGAAAATGGAAATAGTGTGTTTATTAGACAAAGAAAAGTTGTCAGTTCGTGATATTGCTAAAAAATTTAAAATCGGGAAAACACAAGCGGCAAAAATAGTCAAAGATAAAGAAAAGATTCGAAAGAAATGGCAGTCTGGATAAATATTGCCGTATCAGGATCATTCGTAAACCGTTTTGTTCTGTGTAAATAGTATAGGTGAAAAAGAGTAGTTGCTAGTTATTGGAAAGTCGGCACGTCCCCGAGCATTAAAAAATGTTGCTCCGAAGGATTTACCGGCTATCTGGAAATCAAACAAAAAAGCATGGATGACACGAGACATTATGACGGAGTGGTTAAGTAATTTCGATAAAAACATGGGTATAAAAAAAAGAAAAATCATTTTATTTCTTGATAATGCCACTTCACATCCACATGACTTAAAATTAAAAAATATAAAAATTATTTTTTTACCTCCTAATGCAACATCTGTCTGCCAGCCGTTAGATCAGGGTATTATACGCAATTTTAAATTTTATTATCGCGATTTAATAATAAGTCACCTATTATCAAAAATAGATTTCGCAGAATCGGCTTCTACATTATCAAAATCTATACACAGATATATTAGAGAGCTTGTACTTTATAAAATCTGCGTGGCAGAAGGTCACTCCAAAGACAATTAGAAATTGTTTTAAAAAAGCTGGATTTCTGATGGATCAAGGAAGTTCAACTGACAGTAACTACGATGTTGAAGATAATTTGCCACTTGCGAGACTAGCTGATTTGTTTAAATGTAGTAAAAGACTGGGAATAGATAATGTAAAAACAGCAGAAGAATATTTAACTGTTGATCAAAACGTCGATATAGAAGATTATGACTTGGAATGTTCGGTAGTCACAAGAAATGTTGAAAATGAGACAGAAGAGGAAGAGAATGAAGAGGTAGAGGTGGAGGAGGACGAGGAATGTAATCCAATCACATCTTATAAAGAAGCATTGAATGTAATTTCCAAACTAAAATCATTCGTGAAAAATGATTTTACTGCATTTCAACATGTGAAAAATTTAGAAACACATATTGAACGTTCTCTCTTATTACAAAGAGAAACTTCATTGCGGCAAAGCAGTATGCTAGATTTTATTCAAACGAAAAATAAATAGTTTTAGTTTTAAGTTTACCTTTTTTATGTATGAACGTTCGTTTAAAAAAAAAAAATTAAAATATAAAAAAAAGTTTGTTTTATTAAAGCGAAATTTTCGAAAACTGATCAAAATAATACATATATGTGTATTTGTGTATGTACTTTAATTTGAGTAGTCTTTTCTCATTAACGGACAAAAGTAACGGAACCGTCACTGTCCGCTTATTAGAGCTTTCACTGTATTTTATATCTTAAGTGAAACTCTCTGTAAAATGGAGGGCGATCCGCATCCTACGTGAAATCACTATATTTGAAGACATTTGAAGCTTAAATCTTATTTATATTATAACAAATTATTAATTAAAAAACTTTTTACTTCCGGTATCGCTTTGTAGAAGTCAGCCGATGATTGACCTGAAGTCCTGTCAATTAAATAACAATAAATAATACCGGAAGCAAAGAGTTTTTAATTAATAATTTATTATAAATTTATCCACTTACTCCAACTTATTTATATTAAGTTTATTTTCCAATTAAATTAATAAATTTACGGAAAGTAAACAAAATTAAGTAAATAATTCCTTTAGTATTTAATTAATTCTATTTAATCCTAAATTTAATTTTGTTGGCTTGGAATTCCGACTGGGTTACTTATAATTGATTCCTTTGTGTGAAACGAGTAGTTACCAGAATTATCTAAGTGAACACAAGGTACGTTTAGAAACGTGAGAATGTTTCGACATGGTAGAAACAGAATTTCCTACTACTAGGAAATGCATCGCGTGCATAATAAACTACTCCTGCAAATTCAAATCACGGTGATTTGGAGAAATTTGAAACTTATCTAGTCCTCTAAGTATCTGCTTTAAAGATTATCTTCAATTCTAATAAAATACAATATTGTTATCTACTGGAATATTAATTAATAATATATTTGATTTATATTTTTATAGTTAAATAAACATTTTTTCGATAGTAAATTAAATAAAATTAGTCACTTCGATAAAAAAACACAATTTATTTTATACAGGAAACACCATTTTGAAAAGAATAACTACAAAAATGAAACTAAAATGCTAAATAACCGCTCTCTCGAACAAAAAGCAATTAATTTTCATATTCTTTTTATACACAACATTACAAAAGCAATCAAAATCATTATTTTTGATTAAATAAAATTAAACTTCAATTTAGCATTCTGCAATTTTTTACGTCCGTTCCATTTTCACGTAACATATGGACTCAATTAACGGTTACATTTCCCGTTTCTGTTGCGAAAAATAACGTAATTACCACAATAAAATCCAACGGAACGATCTTGATAGCGACTCTATAACGTATACCGTATTATCATCTGGTCGTAAAATGGTATGAACCTCAAACAAAAATAACAACACAAAAAACAGGAAAATAAACGCGCCGTTGGCCATTTCATTTGATATATGGGTAACGCCTACGCGCTGCGCTGGCGGGAAAACGCGAGAATCGTTTGTCTAGTGAAAAGTTTCAAAGCCGAAGGGGTCATGAAAGTTTAAAATCGTAAAAGGAAACTTTTAGTAGAGCTTCGAATCAGTTAAAGGTTGCGTCAAATGGGTCTATTTATTATTGAACATTTGGTAGGTTTGGAACCTATCGCTCATGAAATCTAAGATGTTCATTAATTCTCACTTCGGAGAGTATTTATCAGCGATCACATCAAGAGTGACCAAGTAAAATAAAAAATTATTTATCTAACTCTCTGAAAGTGAGTTGGTATTATTTTTATTTTAACAATTTATTTTTCTTTTTAAGATAATTGGCGTCATCTATTACCATTTATTGTCATTTACAGATCGTATCGATTCCTGTAATTTATTTTATTTTTATTAGGGCCGGGGCTAATCACTTTTGCTTAAAGTCCCTAGATTTACGAAGTATCATGACGCCTGTTTTCGAGCCAAAATGGCGGTTTGTGTCACTACATCTCACCACTTATTTACAAAAATATTGCCGTCTTGTTACCTTTGGAGTTGCAAAAATAGCAGTAAGAAGGGCTTTCGACTCTTCAGAGTACCACGACAAAAAAGAAAGGAATTTTGCGTAATGTTATCAATAGATCGACGATAGTTTTAAATTTCCCGCTTGAATTTCGAGCCAAAATGGCGGCAAAGCGCGGTACTTTGTAAATCTAGGGACTTTACTTTTGCTGAAATTACGTCGAACACGTGGTTAACCATCCCATTGAGTTCGTCGCCATAACGCGTCGTGGGAAGACGTTAGTTAGGTCAGAAAAACTTAAAAAAAAAAAAAAGAAAGAAAGAAAGAGAAGGTAAACCACAGTGTTGTTAAATACCCGGGTATTTATTTTTAAGGGTAAATATCCTGGATATATACCCGTGGGTATTTACCCAAGATGAGTATTTTGAGGTATTTATAAATTTAATTTAAATTGAGTTGATGGCAGTTTTGCAAGCACTTCAAAAATGCAGAGTCACTTATCGACATACCAAACTTATTTATAACATCTACAAGAATGCTACAATGACGGTAAAATTGCATGAAAGTACTGAAGAGAGTAAAAGTAGTAAACTACTGATTGTGAGCAAAATAAGGCGGGACACTGTTGAACTCAAATTGTTCATCACAGTCCTCAGAGTGCATTTAAACAACTGGATTGGAACCAAAAAGGCATAAACATTGATTGCAAATGCTTAAATAATTTGCGCTACGCGGACAATATAGTTCTTATATCGGATAGCCTTGGAGAGATTAAACTAATGATGAACGACTTAATGGAGGTGTGTGCAAGAGTCGTGCTAAATATCAACAACGAGAAATTAATCAAATAATGAGATTGAGAGGGTTCACAGCTATGTATATCTTGGCTATGAGGTTCGTGTATCGAGAGATAATCAAACAAGCGAACTAAACAGAAGAATCTTAGAGACATCTTCAAGAGAAAAGGCTTTCAATCAATGCTTGTTTCCGGTTATGACATAAGGCTCCGAAACTTTAACATTAACGGTAACCACTGCCAGGAGGGTCCAAGTAGCGCAAAGATAGATGGAGAGGTCGATCCTGGGTCTAACTCTGAGGGACTACATACGAAATGAAGACCTATGAAGAAGAACGGTCATGTGATGCGAATCAAGAATGAGCAGTGGACAAAACGGTTGCTCGAGTGAAGACCGCGAGCGAACAGACGAAGTGGACGTCAAAAGAATGACCAACAATTGGATTCAAACAGCATAGAATAGGGAAGGTCTATGTCCAACAATGGACGCAGAGGGCTGCTTGGTGATAATAATCATAATAACTTCATCTAATCTAAATTACGGCAGATTCGTCTTTGATTGTTGACAATTCTTCGTCTTCCTCTTTATTTTTATTGGAATCGATATATTTTTACTGGTATCACTTTTATACCCACTGTTTGGGTATTTTAGAAATACCTACCCGCCAGGTATTTACCCAGCGCCCATCACTGGTAAACCAACGAATCTTATCCTTGTTCCTTTTTGTTACAACCGAACCGTTCTTTTAAAAAAAAAAAAGAATACGTAAAAGTTTAAATAACTAATTAACTAATTGTATTTGTATTAGGAAAAAGAAAAGATATTTTGATTATTATTGTTTAAATAAAAAAAAAAGAAATTAAGATATTTTGTTTATTGTTAAAAAAAAATTTAACTTTTGTAATTAAGTACAGGGTGGTTCAAATTCGATGTCCGAATAGGCTAACTCGGAAACTATAAGAGTTAGAAAAAAAGTAGCTTACATGTCATGATCTCGTTTTTCGAGAAACTGCTAATGCCGAAAACCTCATAGCGCTATCGTCTTTTGTTTTTCCCCTAGAGGCCAAAATTGAAAATATCGTAAAACCAATAAGTGCAATTATCTTGGTTATTATTATAGGTGGAGTATTATAACTACGACATTATATGGACACAGTCAAAAAAAATTTTTCGGTTTTAGATTTTGAGATATCACGAGAATTTTCGTTTTTTTAAATGGAAACAACCACTGATTATTCGCTTATTAAATTCGTTATTCTTTTCTGATTACAAAAATATAGGGTTCGACAGGTCTATTTCTTATTGTTTTAGACTAAAGTTAAAAATAAACTTTTTTTATAAAATTTCCATCTACTATCCGTGCAAAAAGTCAAGGCCCCTCACTTTAGAGATCGATATCTTCGTAACCGCTCGATGGAAAAAATTGCTGTAAAGTTTATTGTAATCAGTGAACATTTCTGCGTATCACATGTTAATTTGGAAATTTTCGGGTCCGCGGTTTTACTTTTATCGCGAGTTAAGTGAAAAAAGTACCCGATTTTTGAGAGTGCCAGCAACTTTGTCTACTTTGCCATTTTTTCTCTCCAAAACTATTTGACGAAAAAATTTCAAATTTGAACTGGTGGTAAACCGATGTGTTCTTAATGTGGGGCATATTTTATTTTTTCGATATTCCATATAGTTTCGCGAAAAATCGCGGTTTAGTAGGATGCTGTTATTTCGAAAACGACCTGGCGAATTTCAACGCGGTTTTTACCAAAATATGTCAAATAACTCGGATTTTCGGATTCCGTTATCAGTTTTTCAAAAATAAGGCTCCCTAATTTTTTAAGAGCGATTTAATGGAATCACAAATTAAAGAGAAACAGAAATCAGCTATGCGGGGAGAGGAAGGTTCCGTCCAATCGGAACAGATGGTGCGTCCCAGACAGTACGTCGCGCCTTTATCTTGCCTACATAAAGAAATAAGGCGCGACGTCCTGTCTGGGACGCACCATCTGTTCCGATTGGCCGGAACCCTCGTCACCCCGCAGAGCTTATTTCTGTTTCTTTTTAATTTGTAATTCCATTAAATCGCTCTTAAAAAAATAGAGAGCCTTAATATTGAAAAACTGATAACGGAATCCGACAACCAACATTATTTGACATATTTTGGTCAAATCCGCGAAGAAATCCACCCAACCATTTTCGACATAACGGCGTCTTACTAAACCGCGATTTTCCGCGAAACTGTATGAAATATCGAAAAAATAAAACATGCCACTCATTGAGAACACATCAGAACCACCTGTTCAAAATTAAAATTTTTTCGTACGATAGTTTTCAAGAAAAAAAATCGCAAAGTTGATAAAGTTGCCAATTCCGTAAAAAATCGGGTACATTTTTCATTTAACTCGCGGTAACAAGAAAACCGTGGATCCGAAAATTTTCAGATTAACATAAGTTACGTAGAAATGTTCAGTGGTTACAACAAATTTTGTTGCAATTTTTTTTATGGAGCGGTTGCGAAGATATCGATCTCTAAAGTGAGGGGCCTTGACTTTTTGCACAGATAGTAGTGTCGTCGAGGAAATTAAATTTACAGTTTCCTGTAAGTTACGGGGCGGTAGGTAAAATCTAAAAAGTTAACAATTAAATACGAAGATAACTTCTGGTATTTAAAAACAAATAATTTTTTAATATGTAACATTCTAACATGTCAAACTTTTCAAAATTTTCGTAATTGATCTAAAAAACAGGATTTTTATAGTGACACTTCAGAAAATTTTTGAATACAAACAAATGTTGCTATGTTTATTTGAATTAAAAAAAAAAACATTTGAGCGCCATCTATCGATAATTTATTAAGTCATTTAAAAATAATATTAAATCGTAATAAAAAATATGAAATAATGCAATCTATTCCAACTTTTGTGTAAAACATATATAAATTGAACAGTTCAACAAATATATTTGTTTCAAATATCAGAAATATGTTTTTTTTAATTTTTAGTTATAAAACTGTAATTTACAGGAAACTGTAAATTTAATTTTTTCGACGACACTAAAAGAAAAGTTTATTTTTAGTTTTATTCTAAAACAATAAGAAATAGACCTGTCAAACCCTATATTTTTGTAATTAGAAAAAAATAACGAATTTATTAAGCGAATAATCAGTGGTTGTTTCCATTTAAAAAAACGAAAATTCTCATGATATCTCAAAATCTAAAACCGAAAAATTTTTTTGACTATGTCATGAAATTCTATGTAAAAAAGTGTCCATATAATGTCTTAGTTATATACTCCACCTATAATAATAACCAAGATAATTACATTTGCGGGTTTTACGATATTTTCAATTTTGGCCTCTAGCGGAAAAACAAAAGACGATAGCGTTATGAGGTTTTCGGCATTAGCACTCTTATAGTTTTCGAGTTAGCCTATTCGGACATCGAATTTGAACCACCCTGTACTCCTTTATACTTGCTCCTTTATTATTTTGTAAGTTTTGTTTTTAATTAGATTAATTTATTTTTGTTTTTACCTACGTTGAACCAGCTGGATCCATTGCAATTTTTTTTTTGATGGTAAACTATTTCATTTTATTTTTTATCTAGGGTAACCAGATTTTCGACAGATCTTATAGAATTGATTTGTTATTTTTTTGTTGTTCTCTGAACAATGCTTATTACCATTTTTTTGGGTTTACAATATATATTTGTTTCGTATTTCGACGTCTATTTGTTTCTTTTCCTTCATAGTTTCGAACTTAGCTTTGATAGGAGCTCGTGGGTGGAAGAAATTAAGTTCGTGGCGCCCTTTTTAACATCTGAACTGTGCAACACCGGAGCCAACTTCTACCAACAAGTGTTGTCCTTGTATTTGTTTATTTTTTGAAATTAACGCCACATTATTAAATATTATTTTAATAAACACATAAATCACTGGAGATTTAATTCAAAATGGAACGGATTACCCTCTCATAAATATTAAAGCTGGGTGTGTTAAAAGTCCGTCCGTACCCAATTATCGCATAGATCCGAAATAATTAATGCTAATGAATATGAAACAAAATAATAAAAAATTACAGGAAAAAAATCTGTCATGATTTCCTTCTCCAAATTCAGATTTAAATCGGCTATTTTGTAAAAGTTTTCGTCGTTCACGGTGTACGGGCGCGACGTTTCTTAAATGCAACTGGAAAAAGTTTTTCGTTAATGGCGCGAAGGGTGAAGGGATAAATTTCAATTAGAACTCGAGTCCCAGCGTTAGTGCTTTTTTGCCGACAGCGACAATCTGTTGCTAATTGCGCCCGTTGCCGTAGCGGGACGTTTAATTTCGAAGGGCAATTGCATTAGGTGGTTGTAGAAAAAGTTACCGGTTGAAACGAAAATTAGATTACACAGTTTTTTCACGATTACAGATTTTATATAATAATTAATCACATTATACAGACAGTGATAATGAATGCGCTTATAGTTTTTTTAAGAAAGAGATAATTTGAAATTGCATTAATTAATAAGTTTAATAAACTAATTTGTGTAATGTAATAATTTTTGAATAAGCTTTTCAAGAACTCGGCGAAAATATAACGATAAAGAACTGGAAAACGTCGCTCAACTCTGTTCCGAGCATTGCTTTTTAGTGTACTGTTTGGATTCTGAAAGTAGAAACCGTCCGTTCGTAAATCTGAAGCAAATAAAAACTGTTTTTCGCAATCAGTCTGATGACGAAATACTCAACGCCGTTCCATTCACTGTTTACATTTAATTACTGGCACATAAACATTCTCTATACAGTTTAATTTTTTCGGTACACTGGAATCATGAGATATATGTATATACTCTCTGATCATCCCATGGATAAACACCCTTAGGGAAAATTTGCACACATTGAGCTTTTCGTTCGTTATTTATTTCCTGGAACTTAAACGTAAAAATTATATAACTCCTTTGATACATGTAACTTAAGGTGGGTTCATGCAAACTGTTTTAGTTTTAGTCATAGTCATAAGCGTTTGCTTTAGCTGTAGCTATAATGTTTGCTTGAGTAATGTGCTTGAATGTAGCTCTATTAATCGCACAAAGATTAAGAAATTAAAGACGACGGCGTTTTGGCAGAAGACTTTTGCTCCAAAAGTTTTTTTGTAATATGCTTCGATTCCCGAATGTTACCATTAGCTAATAGTAAAACAAGGAAATTTAGTAAATTTTCATATTTTTGTATTTTTCTCGATATTGACGCATCTGAGAGCAAAAATGCAAGAGAGCAATATTGTTAAGAATAAAATTTGCTACAACTTTTGCTCCAAAAGTTTTTTTGTAATATGCTTCGATTCCCGAATGTTACCATTAGCTAATAGTAAAACAAGAAAATTTAGTAAATTTTCATATTTCCGTATTTTTCTCGATATTGACGCATTTAAGAGCAAAAATGAAAGAGACCAATATTGTTAACAATAATATTTGCTACAACTTTTGCTCCAAAAGTTTCTTTTGTAATATGCTTCGATTCCAGAATGTTACCATTAGCTAATAGTAAAACAAGGAAATTTAGTAAATTTTCATATTTTTGTATTTTTCTCGATATTGACGCATCTGAGAGCAAAAATGCAAGAGAGCAATATTGTTAAGAATAAAATTTGCTACAACTTTTGCTCCAAAAGTTTTTTTGTAATATGCTTCGATTCCCGAATGTTACCATTAGCTAATAGTAAAACAAGGAAATTTAGTAAATTTTCATATTTTTGTATTTTTCTTGATATTGACGCATCTAAGAGCAAAAATGCAAGAGAGCAATATTGTTAAGAATAAAATTTGCAACAACTTTTGCTCCAAAAGTTTTTTTGTAACATGCTTCGATTCCCGAATATTACCATTAGCTAATAGTGAAACAAGGAAATTTAGTAAATTTTCATATTTTTGTATTTTTCTCGATATTGACGCATCTGAGAGCAAAAATGCAAGAGAGCAATATTGTTAAGAATAAAATTTGCAACAACTTTTGCTCCAAAAGTTTTTTTGTAACATGCTTCGATTCCCGAATGTTACCATTAGCTAATAGTAAAACAAGAAAATGTAGTAAATTTTCATATTTTCGTATTTTTCTCGATATTGACGCATCTGAGAGCAAAAATGCAAGAGAGCAATATTGTTAAGAATAAAATTTGCTACAACTTTTGCTGCAAAAGTTTTTTTGTAATATGCTTCGATTCCCGAATGTTACCATTAGCTAATAGTAAAACAAGGAAATTTAGTAAATTTTCATATTTTTGTATTTTTCTCGATATTGACGCATCTGAGAGCAAAAATGCAAGAGAGCAGTATTGTTAAGAATAAAATTTGCAACAACTTTTGATCTAAAATTTTTCTATAACATGCTCCGATTCCGAAGTGTTACCACTACCTACTTAAAACAACGAAATTCATTAAATTTTCCATAACTTCGTTCGTATTGAACAGCAAAGCGAAAGGTACTGTCCTCCAGAATATGGTGATATTATTCAGTCAGAGTCAGGGGAAATTATGAATGGTCAGTGGCGAGCTGAACCAATGTCACTGCAAAATATAGGATGGGTTGGAAGCAACAATGCGGCAAGAAGGTTCCAGAAGAACAGAGACTTGTTGTGCGAATATTTTAACGGTATTGGAAGTATAACATGGCAATATGACCATGTATCGCGTTTGACCTTAAATTTTTTATATTAATAAAATATTCTCTATTAATTTTGAGTCAATTTGGTCCGCAAATATCTGCCTGAACCAGAGAATTTTCGTTTTCGATCTAGAAACTTAAAGTAACTAATAATCTAAATTTATACTGGTAAGAAATTGGCTTTATAAATTGTATAACAAACTTAACCTCGACTGACGAAGCTATTATCTCTCGCATCGCATCGGTAGAAGTTCGTTTTGAAATTAGTTTAACTGGTCACTTTATTACTGTAACCTTGAAGGTTTAATTTACCGCTTGGCAGAACTTGAAATAACAACCATTAACATTGACCTCTATCACGAAAATGGTTGGTGTAACGTAGAGATAAGACTTGCATTTATGTTGTTGATGATTGGTGATAAAATTATCACGCCATGTTACTATTTTACCCGAGTGTTTTATGTCTCTATTAACAACCAACTAATTATTCTCAAATAACTTATAAAAAGTAGATACGAATAAGCGGGTATGAAATTGAAAAAGTAATAAAATTAATGTTTCAATAACTGTTAAATTTTGCTAGAAGTGCAGATATTTTATTGGGTAAATTTTATTACGAGGGTCATACAAATCGGTGACCGAGTAGTTAAAATCGCAAAAGATTTGTCTGGTCCACGCAGACACTGCTGCGTTAGCTTGTCTCATAAAAACCTTCTTCGAGTCAATCAAGACATGGACCCAACGAACTTTTTACTACCGTTGAGATTAATGCCGGCATTTCGAGGACTATTCATCGACCCTCATAACCCAGATTTGAGGTCGTCTAGGATACAAGCTATTAACATTAAATCTTTAATACAATACTTTCATGAAGGACAACATTATTATTATTGAAAGTTTTAAATAAATTTACAACACTCTTCGATACGAAGTTAACGAAGATTTTTCTGATATCGACAACTATTACTATCGGCTAATGAACGTATATGTAGTGAATTGCAACGTAAGTGTTTGCTCAATCTGGGCTATTCCGCACTAACATTGGATTAGCATTTCAGCAAGGATGCACGTGTTATGATTTCACATATCAATTAAGCTAAATCAGCAACACCTTCTCTCTATCAATTATAACAATTGTAATACAGGGTGATTCACATAAGAACCGACACAGAGCAGAGACATGTAGAGGACAATAAATTAAGATGATTTAACGCAATTTATCTCTATACTAAGTTGTACCCCTGAGGAGTTATAGGCCTTCAAAGTTGGGTCTTAAATTTTTAAATCATTGAATATCTTCGTAATACATTAAGCTAGAAAAACCAAATTTGGTATACGTTATGAGTGTACTGAAGCTATTAATTGGTAGCAAATTGAGGCCGATTATGGCATTTCAAAGGGTTGATTAATGTGCTACGCACACAGCACCTAGGCCCCAACGGGCCCCTTGTACATCCTCCTACACTATCTCCGGCTACATCAACCAGCCTAAGGAATTTCCGAAGGCAAGGATACAGCTCAGAAGTGTGTTCCTGATGCCATCTCAAAAAGCAAACTCAAAAAGGAGGCAAGGACAGCCTTTAATAGAGCTAAAATCTCAAAATTAGACTCCGACTGGAAACTTTATAAAGGAAAATTAGCGGAGTTCAAAAAAAGCGTTCGTCACAGAAAACGAGAAACGTGGAGGAAATTTTGTGAGGAAGTTTCCTCATGCAGCGAAGTTTCTCGGTTAAATCGGGTTCTGGCTTCAGATCCTGAACGACGAATTGGCTTACTAAAAAAGGCTGACGGTTCTTATACCGACAACCTTTTGGAGAGTCTTCATTTATTAATGGAGGTGCATTTTTCAGGTTCCGGAAGTTCCGTACAAATACAACAGGACACCAACCATGAACCTACTGCAGATGATTGGATTTCAGCCAAAGAGATCTGCAGGGAGGATAAAATACGGTGGGCCATCAACAGTTTCTCGCCGTTCAAGACACCAGGACCAGATGGTATTATACCAGCCCTTTTACAATGGGGTCTGGAGGATTTAGTACCTCACCTGGTGGAAATCTTCCAAGCATGCCTGGCGCTACGCTATATACCCAGTCGATGGCGTGAGGTCACAGTGAACTTCATACCAAAACCGGGTAAGCTTGATTATTTCACACCGAAATCGTTTAGACCAATCAGTCTCTCCTCCTTTCTTTTGAAAACTCTGGAGAGACTGTGTGATCGCTATATTAGAGATTTCTGTCTTCCAACTAAACCAGTAAATCCTAATCAACACGCTTACACTCAGGGCAAGTCCACACTAACGGCTCTTCACTCAGTGACCAGCTTTGTTGGTGGGGCGCTGGACCTAAAGGAGTCCGCCCTGGGGGTTTTCGTAGATATAGAGGGAGCTTTTGATAAAACAACTTTCTCTGGTATTAACGATGCCTTGATAAAGCATAATGTTCCACCGACTCTTTGTGGTTGGATTGAGAACACTCTTAAACATAGGATAGTTAAGCTTAGGGCTGGCGATGTCAGTCTTCAAGGAGGAGTTACTCGAGGCTGTCCACAAGGGGGTGTACTATCCCCACTTTTGTGGAACCTCACCCTGGATAGCCTCTTGAACCGCCTCGCCGAAGCCAACTTTATCACAGTTGGTTACGCAGATGATTTAACCATTCTCGTCAAAGGCAAGTATATAAACGTGCTGTTTGACAGGATGCAAGTAGCTCTCAAACTGATAGAGACTTGGTGTGACGAACAAAGACTCTCTGTGAATCCTAAGAAGACAGAGTTGATTCTTTTCACACGAATGAGGAAGGTTGGCAATCCCAGAATGCCATCCCTTGCTGATACTCCATTGGTATTGTCAAAAGAAGTTAAATATCTGGGCATCACACTTGACAATAAAATGACATGGAGAGCCCACCTAGATAATAGAGTAAAAAAAGCGTACGTTGCATTCGGTCAATGCCGGAGGGCTATAGGTAAGACATGGGGTTTGTCACCCAGAAATGCCGTCTGGATTTACACGGCTGTAATCCGACCTATGCTTACTTATGGTGCAGTAGTATGGTGGTCAAAGACCCTACAGTCTACATCCACTACTGCACTTAATAAAGTACAGAGACTCCCACTGCAGCCATGGAAAACATGTTAAACCTAACGCCACTTCATTTGTTCATCCAAGAGGTGGCATTGGTGACCATGACTCGACTGCGAGCAGCAGGAATTCTAATGGGTGAGAGAAATAGTAAAAATGCCAATCTCTGGAATGAAATGGTGGATTACTCACCAATTCTGGAGTGTGTAACGGACTTTACACCCCTACAACACATTTTTACGAAGAAATATCTCACCCACCCAAGCTCCACAGAAGTAGAGGTAAAAAACAGCCTTAAAATCTACACTGATGGTTCAAAGAGACGGGAAGGAGCTGGAGCCGGAGTCTTCTCGTACGATCTCCGACTCCACGTATCTGAACCGTTAGGTATAAGTACCAAATTTGGTTTTTCTAGCTTAATGTATTACGAAGATATTCAATAATTTAAAAATTTAAGACCCAACTTTGAAGGCCTATAACTCCTCAGGGGTACAACTTAGTATAGAGATAAATTGCGTTAAATCATCTTAATTTATTGTCCTCTACATGTCCCTGCTCTGTGTCGGTTCTTATGTGAATCACCCTGTATATTTATTTTATATGGGATGTAAATAATTTGTAATAATACGTTTCATAATTTATATTTTTTTTAATTTTGATATGAAAGTCGTAAGATGAAGTCGTAACCTTAAAGGTGAAAATTTATGGAAGTGACAAAACGTAACTTTCGCAACATATTTTCTGTATATCTTTTGAAATATGGCTGCAATGAGCACTAAGTTGGGCGGTATAAATTTATAACTGTAAGGTAAGACAAATCACCATTCTAGAATAGAACTTTATTCAAAATTTGTACTTCAGATTCAGTCATCAAAGTTAATGTAAAAGTAATGTCTTTATTTTAACCTTAAATTAAATAAAATGGGATAGATTATTCCAAATTAAAAATTATTATGAAATGGATCATACAAATAGTTTTGGTCAATCGTATTGTTGACTTATTGTTCCCAGATTTTATCAATTTAAACTTGAAATGAAGTACTTAGTTTTGAACTAACCAGAAGATTAAATAATAAATCATGGGAATCATGTTCTGGACAAAGATGAAACGAGCAATATGTCTGTTACACCACCTGGACTACTTTGATAAATGATCTGTTATTATTACATCGAGTATATAGAGAATAAAATTCAAAACTATATAAAACATAATATTATACAGCATACTAAATCAATAATAAATGTTTTAGATGAACAGTTTTAGATAAGACGTAGATCCATAAAAATTTCCATCTCTGGGTTTTCCTAAACTCTAAAATTTACGATCGCTTCCGAATTCCAAACGTCTCCTGACAATAAGTAACCTCCTATGTAAGTTATAGAAAGGTGTATGCGATTCAAATGGATTAGTGTTGGTTTGAATAGAGCTTCCTGAGCAATAATCAATAGTCGCTTTTATGGATGTGGGTGGATTTTCTTCAAATGGACTAACATCAGGTATTTGGGAATCAATAATGGAAAAATTCCCCTCTTACCAATTCGGAGATAAATTCAGCGAAGGTGCGGTTATATGTGCGGCATGCCACTGCAATTCGGCGAGCCATCGGAATCTAAACGGGGTCAATTTAAAATTCATTAAGTCTGTGCAATATTGCGCGGACGATGAAAAATCAACCCCATTTAGTTAAAAATTGTGATTAAACCAATATTTATTATATTTATTGATTAAATAAATAATTTTGAATAATAACAAAGTAATCCTTATAAAATTTTAATTATTTTTCTCTCTTTGTAATATAATTGTACGTGTAACTTTATCTTTTATTTCGCTGCTTGGTTAGTTAGGTGGAAGCTTTTATGAAAAGTTACGATTTTAACGAGCTATGTGAAATAATTTTAATGAAATTTCCAGTTGAATGTACAAGTTGAAAGTTATTCTCTACGAAAGTCGAAATAAAATCACGATATTTTTACAAGGTCATATGAAAATCATTCAGAAAGAACAACTTTCATTTGAATTAAACAAATTTTGCACTTAAAGGTGAAATGTGTTTATTATCACTCTACCGGTTTCGCTTCTTTCGGAGCATCTTCAGGAATTCCTAAAGTTATTAATTTTACAACACTTTCTATTATTAAGACATTCTATCACATAACATAACAGACCTAAATGATCGTAATAACATTTTCAACATATTCGAGATCAGTTTACAACAAAATTTCTGCAAATTCAATAATAATATATATTCATACGAAGAGGGTTTACCAATGGGGTCTCCTTTGAGCAGTTTGGCATCTCTGACATATTTCTAAATGAGATGGAAACTAAACTTATAATTAATAAAGATAATAATCCATATTTTGAAAACATAAAATTTTGGAAAAGGTATGAAGATGACATGCTAGTCATTGTTAATACTAAAGACAACAACACTATAAACAGGATTCATAAATATATTAACTCAATACACAGCAAGATACAATTTACGATAGAACAAGAGAAAAATAACGAAATAAACTACCTACTATCCGTGCAAAAAGTCAAGGCCCCTCACTTTAGAAATCAATATCTTCGTAACCACTCGATGGAAAAAATTGCTGTAAAGTTTATTGTAATCAGTGAACATTTCTGCGTATCACATGTTAATTTGGAAATTTTCGGGTCCGCGGTTTTACTTTTATCGCGAGTTAAGTGAAAAAAAGTACCCTATTTTTGAGAGTGCCAACAACTTTGTCTACTTTGCGATTTTTCTCTCCAAAACTATTTGACGAAAAAATTTCAAATTTGAACTGGTGGTAAACCGATGTGTTCTTAATGTGGGGCATATTTTATTTTTTCGATATTCCATATAGTTTCGCGGAAAATCGCGGTTTAGTAGGATACGGTTATTTCGAAAACGACCTGGCGAATTTCAACGCGGTTTTTACCAAAATATGTCAAATAATGCGGATTTTCGGATTCCGTTATCAGTTTTTCAAAAATAAGGCTCCCTAATTTTTTAAGAGCGATTTAATGGAATTACAAATTAAAGAGAAACAGAAATCAGCTATGCGGGGAGAGGAAGGTTCCGTCCAATCGGAACAGATGGTGCGTCCCAGACAGTACGTCGCGCCTTTATCTTGCCTACATAAAGAAATAAGGCGCGACGTCCTGTCTAGGACGCACCATCTGCTCCGATTGGCCGGAACCCTCGTCACCCCGCAGAGCTTATTTCTGTTTCTTTTTAATTTGTAATTCCATTATTTTGAATTTTGAAAAACTGATAACGGAATCCGACAACCAACATTATTTGACATATTTTGGTCAAATCCGCGAAGAAATCCACCCAACCGTTTTCGACATAACGGCGTCTTACTAAACCGCGATTTTCCGCGAAAATGTATGAAATATCGAAAAAATAAAACATGCCACTCATTGAGAACACATCAGACTACCACCTGTTCAAAATTAAAATTTTTTCCTACGATAGTTTTCGAGAAAAAAAATCGCAAAGTTGATAAAGTTGCCAATTCCGTAAGAAATAGGGTACATTTTTCATTTAACTCGCGGTAACAAGAAAGCCGTGGAGCCGAAAATTTTCAGATTAACATAAGTTACGTAGAAATGTTCAGTGATTACAACAAACTTTGTTGCAATTTTTTTTATGGAGCGGTTGCGAAGATATCGATCTCTAAAGTGAGGGGCCTTGACTTTTTGCACGAATAGTAGACATAAACATAAAAAGAACACAGGATAACGGTTTTATATTTAACACATACAGAAAACCAACACAGACAGATGCAGTCATACCCTACGACTCATATCACTGTAACGCACATAAACTAGCTGCTTTTAGATCACACATACATAGAGCATACAATTCAAAAATGAACACATAAAACCTTACCACCGAAATAAATACAATCTACCAAGTTGCGAAAAATAATAACTTCCCAACTTACATAATAAATAATATTATAAACAAACAACAGAAAAAACAAAAAATGATTAATTGTACCACTCTAAAGAATCAACACAATGAAGATCAAAGTATTTATTATAGAGCTATAACATTCCAAGGCAACATATCCAATAAAATAAAACAGAGTTTAAAACAATATAATATAAATCTTAATTTCAAACCAAATAAAACATTAGAAAGAATACTTATAAACAATAAGGACAAAATAAATAAACTGGACGACAATGGTGTGTACATACTAGAGTGCGACACTTGTAAAGCAGCGTACATTGGAGAAACAGGCAGAAGCCTTAGAAAAAGAATAAGAGAACATAAACACAAAAATAACTCCAACTTCGGAAATCACTTAACATTTAATTCAAAACATGAATTTAAGGAAGATAAAAATTCCAGAATCCTTCATCATATCAATAAAAGTTACTATTTAGAAATAATGGAAAACTATGAAATTAATAAATTCCTCAACAACTGCCCTGATGTAACATGCCTAAACGAACAAATTATACCTACAAGAAGACCACTATATACCTATCTCAAACAACCATACACAGCTCCACGAAAACCTCCCGAACTCTAAAAATAGCTGCTCTCTCTGTACCATTATATTTTTCAGTGTGTTTGATGTAGGGAGTTGATATGTTTATGTTGTAATACCTCATTTTAACCTGTTGAAAATCAACCTATTCAAAACAAGAATTCAATACACGACAATCACATTTGACAGATTACCAACATTAAAATAGAAAATATACCATTGACAGTTTCAACATAACCTAAAATATAATAAAAAGTGATGTATGATAGCACATGTTTAGAGATTAACATTTTAATAGTGAATTAATTCAATAAAATGTCACATACATGTTTAGTTGTTCAAAAAATTGACGTAGTTGAAGTGTTGTAAAATTAATAACTTTAGGAACTCCTGAAGATGCTCCGAAAGGAGCGAAACCGGTAGAGTGATAATAAACATATTTCACCTTTAAGTGCAAAATTTGTTTAATTGAATTACCCAGGTGAAAAGAAAACAAAAATGAATATTTCATTTGAATCATTTCAAATTTCCACGTTAAATGTAACAGTTTCGAGATATTCTATATATAATTAAACTACTATATTAAGTGAGTTAATTAATTAATTTCATTGTTTTATGTTTAACAAATATGGTTATCGTTGATGTATAAATTAGATTTGTGTTTTAATAGAGTAGAGCTCGGTTAAAATTAAATTTACTTTGCAAAATTAACACCTGCGATATATTTAATAACCAAATGTCGATAGTTTTTATTCGTAGCCATTTTATATTCCAGTCATTTTTACTTCAAAATAAAGCCAACATATTTTTTGAACTAAAACTAGAACTAACCGTAACCTAAGACTAGAAACATTCGGTACTTAATTTACTATGTGCTCAATCTGCAATCCGAAAATGCAATTTTTTCAGATCCACAAATCGATTCAATTATCCGCAATTAGTCCGCAATTTCACACATTCGTGAAATGAACCCGAATATTTCTAGGGACTTCTTTTAGGATTAGCGTTAGCTCTAATGATAGTGAAAGAATTCTAGTTATTAGTATGAAAATAAGCGTTTATTGTTTATAATTTACAATATTTACGGTTACTGTGATTAATTGAAAACTATTAATTAAATTTATTAAACGTTTATTTAAATATGTGTGAACCGTGTCAAAAAAAATGAGTATCCAAAAAAAAGGGTTAGTTGTTAATTTAATTCGAGATGCCAAGTTGACCTCATCGACATGCAATCTCAAGCAGATGGCGAGTTTAAGTTCATTATGGTATATCAAGACCACCTGACAAAATTTTTACAGCTTAGAGCACTAAAAACCAAGCGCGCCGAAGAAGTTGCTTACCACTTGTTAGATGTGTTCACAATATTTGGAGCTCCTTGTATATTACATACTGATAATGGGCGAGAATTCGCAAATAAGGTAATTGAAGAGTTGTGTCACATGTGGAATGAACCAAAAATTGTGCACGGAAAGCCGCGGCACAGTCAATCACAAGGTTCTATTGAAAGAGCTAACCAGGATATTGAGAAGATGTTATCTACATGGTTAGAGACACACAAAACTACAAAATGGTCGGAAGGATTAAAATTTATACAGTTCATGAAGAACAGAGCCCACCACTCCGGAATAAACCAAAGTCCTTAT
Organism: Onthophagus taurus; assembly: GCF_036711975.1. Lineage (NCBI taxonomy): Eukaryota > Metazoa > Arthropoda > Insecta > Coleoptera > Scarabaeidae > Onthophagus > Onthophagus taurus. Next base: position 431,114 of record NC_091967.1, read on the forward strand.
GAAGCTATGTTTGGTTGTAAAGCTAAAGTGGGTTTGAAAACATTCTTGCCAGCTTTTGATACATTGTCAAAAATAACACGTGAAGAAGATGTTGAGTTAATTTTAAAACAGCAATATGATAATCATCCTGAACATCAAAGTGAAGATGTTGCTACTGATTCAGAGCAATGTAGCAATGAAAGTACTGACCGTACATTCAGAGATTTGCAGGTCTCACTTTAAATAAACAAAATTCTCTCATTGTAAGCCAAAGTAAAGACCCACAATTTGTTGGTAATACGACAACAAAATTTCGCTAAACAGTCCTTAGAGAAGCAAGCTGACAAAATATTGAAACGTTCTAATCCAAAATTTCCAGTTGCCGAAATAGGTACCAGAAATTGATCGAGCCAAAGCAGATAGCCGAAATATAATAGCTGTTATTATTTCTGTTGAAAAGGACAGTTTTTATAAGCTAGGTACAAAATACGGTACTTTAAATCAACTGTATTCAAGGAATGAATTTACTATCTGTAAAAAAAAATTTATTTCGATTAACGAAGTACCAGAAACTGACATTACTCTTAGAGAGTGTGCTCGTAAGGGTTCAAATTTGGGTGGACAAGGTTTCCAACATTGCAATTGCACTGTTGAATAAAATTACATATTCTTTGTAATTCAAAATGTCATAAAACTCGATCATGCAATAATAAATAATTATAAATTATATGAGAATTAACTTATCTTTAAAGACTTGGTTTAACTTTATAAAGTACTTCAGCATTGAGTTTTTTTAATAAGAATTTATTCTTTAATAAGTTTTTTTAATAAAAACATGTTTGATATACAAAACTATAGTGTTTTATCACTTTAACCAACCACGTTGAGAAAATATTAATAATATCCGGTAAAACTGATTAATATATGGAGATTTATCACATTGCCTAATTGTTGTACTTATTATTAATACTAACCGGTAATTATTAATACTAACTGCATTTATTACTCTAACCGTAACATATACACCAAATCCAATCACCTCCCTCATTAATCTTTTGGCGTCACCCCCCTCTCCCAAAATCTGCTTCCTGTCCATCACCATCTCCCTCAGCTCCCTCTCAGCATGTATTTCAGCCTACACCACACACAGCCTACACCACCTCTCCTCACCTTCCTCCCTCACCACCCCATCTCTCCTCATTGCCACAGATACTTTGGCAGTTCCTCCGTCACTATTTCCCCATACCTTATATTATATCTCCCTTCCCGTATCTGTGACCTACTTTCCTGCCTCTGTATGTCCCTGTCCCTATCCCTCAGTTATCTCCACATTTTACCTCTCTCCACTATTCTGTTGTCGGTCCCAGTTAGTGAATATCCCACTCTGCTATGATATCCCAACGTATTTTCTTGCCCATATATTAAACTCCTCTCCTTGATTTCCCTCCAGCACTTTTCCCCAGCCTCCACCATTACTGCATCAACCTTAACCTCCTCCCTCACTACATACTTTGGAGTCGCACAGTCAATCACAAGGTTCTATTGAAAGAGCTAACCAGGATATTGAGAAGATGTTATCTACATGGTTGGAGACAAACGAAACTACAAAATGGTCGGAAGGATTAAAATTTATACAGTTCATGAAGAACAGAGCCCACCACTCCGGAATAAACCAAAGTCCTTATGAAGCTATGTTTGGTTGTAAAGCTAAAGTGGGTTTGAAAACATTCATGCCAGCTTTTGATACATTGTCAAAAATAACACGTGAAGAAGATGTTGAGTTAATTTTAAAACAGCAATATGATAATAATCCTGAACATCAAAGTGAAGATATTGCTACTGACTCAGAGCAATGTAGCAATGAAAGTGGGATATTGACTAATTGTTGTACTTATTATTAATACTAACCGGTAATTATTAATACTAACTGCACATATTACTCTAACCGTAACATATACACCAAATCCAATCACCTCCCTCATTAATCTTTTGGCGTCACCCCCCTCTCCCAAAATCTGCTTCCTGTCCATCACTACCTCCCTCAGCTCCCTCTCAGCATGTATTTCAGCCTACACCACACACAGCCTACACTACCTCTCCTCACCTTCCCCCCTCACCTCCCCATCTCTCCTCATTGCCACAGATACTTTGGCAGTTCCTCCGTCACTATTTCCCCATACCTTATATTATATCTCCCTTCCCGTATCTGTGACCTACTTTCCTGCCTCTGTATGTCCCTGTCCCTATCCCTCAGTTATCTCCACATTTTACCTCTCTCCACTCTTCTGTTGTCGGTCCCAGTTAGTGAATATCCCACTCTGCTATGATATCCCAACGTATTTGCTTGCCCATATATTAAACTCCTTTACTGCATCAACCTTAACCTCCTCCCTCACTACATACTTTGGAGTCTCCCTCGCCAACACTAGTATCCAACTCCAATATTTTGTTTGTACATCTTCCAGCAATCCTTGTTCTCTCCATTCCCATACTTCTGCGCTGTACATCATTGCGCTCCTCACCATGCTCTCAAACATAACGTTTTCTTTTCCAACATCCCGCCCAAAAGTTCTCTCCCCCATCCCCAAACCTGTCCCTTCACCCCGTTCGCTCTTTTTGCTATTGCCCTCACGTGCGACCTGACCTTATTACTCTCCGAGAACCCATATCCCAGGTATCCTTCTCCCCTCTTTACAGAACTTCACGATCTTTGTCTTCTCGACGTTTACCTCCAACCCCTTCGTCTTAAAATATCTCTCCAGACAGAGTACTAACTAATAGGCATTTTAGAAGAATTCGAAAGAGATTTCGAATCGGAGTAAGCTTAAGGTTTTTCTTGTTATAATCAAAATCCTATTTAATTGGGAATGACTAATGATTCAATCTTAATGTTTGTTGTGAGATTATAGATAGTGATTTAAAAGTGAGTCTTCTGATGGAGAGTAAGCAGGTCGCGTGAAATTTCGCTCAGATTTATGCACGCTCCGTATGGTAAAAAAGGGGCAGGCGAGCGGATAGGGAAAGAATTTTTGCCGCCCGACCGATAAGCCCGTAGGTAACATGTCTGGGCGACGTACATATTTTCCAGGCGAAGGGGCACTTATCGACTCGCAGAGTTTATATAAAACAGCAACGGCCACCGTCGTCGATCTGGAGGGGGCGACGGCAGCCGACGCCCCATTATTATTCATTATGTGCCGCTCGTAAATAAAGCTGACGATCCGCCTACACTAGCGGGCTTCATTCAGGAAATTGTTGGTCGACTTCTAATAACCGACATTTATTACGTTTATTTTTCATTGCCTATCAAGATTAATGTGTCCGCTAACTTTTAACGATCAAACGTATTTAGACCGATACTTCGTTTTATAAATACGATTAATTATGCTATTAAATGTGTTTCCTATATAGCTTCGTTATTTTATTAAGTCTTCAATCGCGAATTAGTTTTATGTTAGACAAACAACAAACCGTTTTCCAAGTAAATTAACTTACCGCGTACTCCTCCTCTTTCATGTTGCCGTGCTCGGAGTAACCGATTGAACCGTTATAGAGACTGCATCCCAACTAATCTGAAAAGAGCAAATAACTTAATTTATATTTTTTAAGTATCTCATAAACACTTATTTAGTAAATGTTAACCTAAATAAAGGGAACCCATTAAATTACATCAACTTTAATTTAGTTACAATCGAGTAGATCCATTCATACCCAGAGAGATTTATGTTACGCGTAATCATTTTGGTGAATAGATCTCGTATTGTTACTGATACAAGAGCAAAAGCCATAAGAGGACTTTAGCACTACCAGGATTAGTTAAGCTTTTGAATTCTGAGCGAAATGGTCTATAATTTGAGCGATTGTACGATGTTGTTCCGGTTGGAAAATTAGGTACAGCTCTGCAACGAAGTGTCGATTGTTCAAGAATCCCATCTACAGTTTAATAAATATCAAACGTTCATGACTGATGATTGATATTCGAATAACAATGTTGTGCAAACTATAACTATATCTTAATATACTATCTATTAAGATCAATCCTCCCAGCAACAAACTTTTACCCGTAATTTCCTATCTACTTTCTATCTACTTTCTTTCTTAACTGATATCTTCCTTATAATTAGGGATAGCGAAAAACTAAATGCACTACTTGAAAGCTTGAATCTTTCTCTATCTAAAACCGGGTTTTCATCTGCCGATAAGCCTGCTAAGGTTTGAAGAAATGCTTTTCATAACACTAAATTATTATAAAATATTCTTTAAAATGCTTCTTGTTTTATCCCGATATCCCTATTAATTCATGAGATACGATATCTTAAAGTTTGCTCTTTATTAACGTCTATAATTATTAAAATTACTTGTGTTTAAAAAATCATACCATCCAGATTTGAAGATTTGAAGAAATGCTTTTCATAACACTAAATTATTATAAAATATTCTTTAAAATGCTTCTTGTTTTATCCCGATATCTCTATTAATTCATGAGATACGATATCTTAAAGTTTGTTCTTTATTAACGTCTATAATTATTAAAATTACTTGTGTTTAAAAAATCATACCATCCAGATTTGAAGATTTGAAGAAATGCTTTTCATAACACTAAACTAGTATAAAATATTCTTTAAAATGCTTCTTGTTTCATCGCGATATCTCAATTAATTTTTGAGATACGTTTTTTTAAAGTTTGGTTTTAATCAGCGTAAACGTCATGATTATTGAAATTAGTTGTGTTTAAAAAATCATACCATCCAGATTTGAAGATTTGAAGAAATGCTTTTCATAACACTAAATTATTATAAAATATTCTTTAAAATGCTTCTTGTTTTATCCCGATATCTCTATTAATTCATGAGATACGATATCTTAAAGTTTGTTCTTTATTAACGTCTATAATTATTAAAATTACTTGTGTTTAAAAAATCATACCATCCAGATTTGAAGATTTGAAGAAATGCTTTTCATAACACTAAACTAGTATAAAATATTCTTTAAAATGCTTCTTGTTTCATCGCAATATCTCAATTAATTTTTGAGATACGTTTTTTTAAAGTTTGGTTTTAATCAGCGTAAACTTCATGATTATTGAAATTAGTTGTGTTTAAAAAATCATACCATCCAGATTTGAAGATTTGAAGAAATGCTTTTCATAACACTAAATTATTATAAAATATTCTTTAAAATGCTTCTAGTTTTATCCCGATATCTCTATTAATTCATGAGATACGATATCTTAAAGTTTGCTCTTTATTAACGTCTATAATTATTAAAATTACTTGTGTTTAAAAAATCATACCATCCAGATTTGAAGATTTGAAGAAATGCTTTTCATAACACTAAACTAGTATAAAATATTCTTTAAAATGCTTCTTGTTTCATCGCGATATCTCAATTAATTTTTGAGATACGTTTTTTTATAGTTTGGTTTTAATCAGCGTAAACGTCATGATTATTGAAATTAGTTGTGTTTAAAAAATCATACCATCCAGATTTGAAGATTTGAAGAAATGCTTTTCATAACATTAAACTAGTATAAAATATTCTTTAAAATGCTTCTTGTTTCATCACGATATCTCAATTAATTTTTGAGATACGTTTTTTTAAAGTTTGGTTTTAATCAGCGTAAACGTCATGATTATTGAAATTAGTTGTGTTTAAAAAATCATACCATCCAGATTTGAAGATTTGAAGAAATGCTTTTCATAACACTAAATTATTATAAAATATTCTTTAAAATGCTTCTTGTTTTATCCCGATATCTCTATTAATTCATGAGATACGATATCATAAAGTTTGCTCTTTATTAACGTCTATAATTATTAAAATTACTTGTGTTTAAAAAATCATACCATCCAGATTTGAAGATTTGAAGAAATGCTTTTCATAACATTAAACTAGTATAAAATATTCTTTAAAATGCTTCTTGTTTTATCCCGATATCTCTATTAATTCATGAGATACGATATCTTAAAGTTTGCTCTTTATTAACGTCTATAATTATTAAAATTACTTGTGTTTAAAAAATCATACCATCCAGATTTGAAGATTTGAAGAAATGCTTTTCATAACACTAAATTATTATAAAATATTCTTTAAAATGCTTCTTGTTTTATCCCGATATCTCTATTAATTCATGAGATACGATATCATAAAGTTTGCTCTTTATTAACGTCTATAATTATTAAAATTACTTGTGTTTAAAAAATCATACCATCCAGATTTGAAGATTTGAAGAAATGCTTTTCATAACACTAAACTAGTATAAAATATTCTTTAAAATGCTTCTTGTTTCATCGCGATATCTCAATTAATTTTTGAGATACGTTTTTTTAAAGTTTGGTTTTAATCAGCGTAAACGTCATGATTATTGAAATTAGTTGTGTTTAAAAAATCATACCATCCAGATTTGAAGATTTGAAGAAATGCTTTTCATAACACTAAATTATTATAAAATATTCTTTAAAATGCTTCTTGTTTTATCCCGATATCTCTATTAATTCATGAGATACGATATCATAAAGTTTGCTCTTTATTAACGTCTATAATTATTAAAATTACTTGTGTTTAAAAAATCATACCATCCAGATTTGAAGATTTGAAGAAATGCTTTTCATAACATTAAACTAGTATAAAATATTCTTTAAAATGCTTCTTGTTTCATCGCGATATCTCAATTAATTTTTGAGATACGTTTTTTTAAAGTTTGGTTTTAATCAGCGTAAACGTCATGATTATTGAAATTAGTTGTGTTTAAAAAATCATACCATCCAGATTTGAAGATTTGAAGAAATGCTTTTCATAACACTAAATTATTATAAAATATTCTTTAAAATGCTTTTTGTTTTATCCCGATATCTCAATTAATTCATGAGATACGATATCTTAAAGTTTAATTTTCATTAACATTCATGATTATTAAAATTAGTTGTGTTTAAAAAATCATACCTTCCAGATTTATGAATTTGAAGAACTGCCGCGTGTTATACATCACTAGAAAGAGCAGAAAATTTCCGATAAGATTGATATGGTTCTAGAGTTTTCTCCTGCTCATATAAGAAAGTTATCGACCCGAACAGGGTTTAAGAATGGCTAAAACGTGTGAATTTAGCAGTTTTTGGCCAAAAATGTACTCGTGATCGCCGCGTGTTATACACCACTAGAAAGAGCAGAAAATTTTCAATAAGATAGATACATTTCTTTAGTTTTCTCTCTATCAAATAAGAAAGTTGTTTAGAGGAAGAGTATTTAAGCGTTTCTGCGTGTAGGGATGGACATTAAGGATGATTTAAGCATGACGCCGATAGATATTGACCGACGAAAACCCGGATTAAGATAGCTGAAGGAGCGCCCTTTCTGACTGTGATAACAGTTTTTTAAAATTCGGTTTCGTAACAATTGCACAAGGCCTTGAAGTGAATAGACAGTAAGCTAACGTGGAAATCCCACCTAGACCATAGAGTTAATAAAGCTTGTGTCGCCTTCGGCCAGTGCCGGAGGGCTGTCTCCCAAGATAGCCCTGTGGATCTACACCGCCGTTGTTTCGACCAATGCTAACTTACGGTGCGGTGGTATGGTGGACTAGAACTTCTAAGTCTACCGCCACCACTGCGCTTAATAGAATACAGAGACTCGCGTGACTGTATGTTACAGGTGCGCTGCGATCAACCCCCACAGCGGCCATGGAAATCATGTTAAATTTACCACCACTCAACCTACATATCCAGGAAGTGGCGTTGGTAACCATGAAACGACTACAATCAGTAAGAACTATGAAGGATGAGGACGCTGGCAGCAGTTCAACACTCTGGAGGGAAGCAGTGCTAGACACACCCCTACTCGAGTGTAAGACTGATCACAGACCAGCAAAATATGTTTTCTCAAGGAAGTACCTCACCCACGTCAGTCCCACAGTTGTAGATGTACATAGAACCTTAAAGATCTACACTGATGGTTCAAAAGGACGAAATGGTGCAGGCGCGGGGGTATTCTCTCACGATCCCCTGATTCGCCTCTCAGAACCTTTAGGGTCCAGCACCACCGTCATACAAGCGGAACTAACTGCTATTAAACTTGCTGCTGACTGCATTGTTGAATCCAACAAGCGGGGTAAGTGTTTTACTATTTTTACAGACAGTAAACAATCTCTTTTAGCTTTAAGCAGAGTTATTATAACGTCTGCAGTAGTTATGGTTTGTCACAAAGCACTGGAGGAGGCCGCGAAATACAATTCTGTCAGAATCCAGTGGATTAAAGGGCATTCCGATTCCAAGCGTGAAGATGCCAAACGTGCTGCCGGTAGAGCGCCCTGTGCACCCGAGCCGATAATTACCCCCTCCTTAGCCACTCATTTCGAGTTAATAAAGCATATAGCCGGTATCCTTCAGCCGCAACAGCCCAGTTCAGCCCTTCGCACTGCCACAGGTCTCCTCACGGGACACTGTAAAGTAAATAAGCACCTTCAAAACATGAAGCTTTCTGACTCTCCTCTCTGTCGAGCCTGTGAACAGGATGACGAGACGGTTAAACACATCTTGTGTGATTGCCCCTCTCTGACCGACCTCAGAATGAGGACCTTCGGGGAGGAATGGCCAACCACAGATGACATCAGGAATGCACCTCTAGGAGCTGTCCTAGCCTTTGGTAAATCCTTAGGCTGGTTGATGTGACCAGAGCGTGTAATGGGAGGATGCACAAGGGGCCCAATGGGGCCTAAGTGTGGCGTGCGGTTTTGCATGCACTCCCCAATCCATACATACATACATACACAAGGCCTTGAAGTTTGGTAATTTTGAGCTATTTTAAGTACAGCGCGGTGTTCCTCATTTTTTATTGATCTTAATATCAACTTATCGGCAGACGAAAACCCGGTTTTAGATAGAGAACGATTCAAGCTTTCAAGTGGTGCATTTAGTTTTTCGCTATCCCTAATTATAAGGAAGATATCAGCTAAGAAAGTAGATAGGAAATTACGGGTAAAAGTTTGTTGCTGGGAGGTTTGTTGCTATCGTCGCACGGGTTTCACTAAAATATGTCAAAATAAAAAGAAATTTTAACAATTAACGATAGATATTCGAATAACGATGTCGTGTGAACCGCTACAACTGCTTCCTTTCTCTTTCCAAAAAAAAATTCTCCGTGTAAAGAGCGGTATTAATGCGGTGGGGTTCGTATGCATCGATCTTTCGATATGTAAATTGCAATCCAAGTCGAGCATACACATTAAAAACGCATTAGTGAGAAATTTTAAGATCAAATTGGATACGAGTTGTTCGAAAAATATGAATGCATACATCATAATATCATTGATTACTTCTTGTGAATGTAAAGTTTTCATTCATGAAAATTAATTTGAAACACACATTGAAAATACTTGCTAAATTAGATTTAGAGGAAAGGAGGAGGTATATATTATTTTCTTCCTAACAGCGGTATTATAAAGCATTCCGAGAAGTCGTTCGAAAAGAGACAAGTGTAATCGATTGAAAATGCTAGCCATAGGAAGGAATTCCGAGCGGGTAGAAGCCATTCTGTTGGGATAAAATTAAAGATATGTGGAGGTATCGAGAGACATTTAAAATAATTAAGCAACTTATATGTTCATATTCATTCTTGTATGCATCCGTTATGATTCCGTCATAATTTAAAATTATAAAAATAGGCGAAAATAGGCTGCAATCAATAGTCGTGATATTTCAGTGTTTCGGAAATTGCAAACGTAACAAACTTCTTGTACTCGGCGTATGTCATGTTTCCGTTACAATTAGTTGAAAGGTATTTTTGTCCCAAATATGACACAAGATAGGAGTCTTTCTCCCAACAATGCCACTTTTAAAATTAAATATAATTTTGAAAAGAGTAATCTGAAAATCCTTCCCATAAAATTCGAGGGATGTTTTTGTAAGTACCACGAGAAATTGCGTGCAACCAGCTCGGTCCACATATATAGGTATAAGTATGTATATGTACCCGTTGGAAATTTGAAGCTAGAAAAGGGTGGATTTAGTCCTCGCCAATTTCCCTCTAAGCGTGTTTGAGCAAGTGGGATAATATGCAAATGTTGCCTTGTGGTTGGCTTCGTTTAGACGGGCTTTAGGCAACGTTTCATGATGCAAACGACGACGCTTTATTATTAAATTTTTATTACGAATATGTTTAGTTAATGATAAATATTAAACCGCAATAAATTGATTTTTGTTGAATCGAAAATTCATAGCGATTAGTTTTAGCAAGTATAAGAGAATCGGATCCAGATAGCAATTTAAAGTTGCAATCGCCCTCAAGTTTTCCCTTTTTTTTGAAGGAAGTTAACTGGAGTGCTGCGCGTATATAGATGGCGGCAGTACCGCGAGGCCGAAACTCGAGCCAGAACTTTGATCAGCACATTTCCTACCTTACCTTCGCCTGATAACGACAAATTGAAGAGGCGGGTTTTCACTTTTTCACCTAATAAAGTTACGAACAAGAAAAGCAGTTAAAACCTCTCTCGGAGATAATGAACGGTTTCCATCAAGGATATTGCTCAAGTTATTTTCAGTTTATGGTAATTTAAAGATCCGAAGGGTTGAATTTTTCTCGCGATTGTCGTCTCTTATTCTTTCGAAAGTTGTATCGTTAAAAAGTTAAGTGAAAACAATATAAGTGGGCTATGTTTGGAATTGGTGGAATGATTGTCTTGGAGTTTTCACGACGGATAAATGGCTTATTAAGATTACCGCCTGCTCGCTAAGAAATCGCCTTTTCTAGGAAAACCTAGATTGCTTTATGGGGGTCACGTCTGATATTGCACAGCTTATCTTTTCATTTATTAAAAGTTTGAAAGATAATAATAGTATCTGAAATTTTAAATTATCTTATGACACTAAAGTTTTCAGAACCAGTTTCTACGATTCGGTGGCTTGTTAATATTTTCAGGAGTTTAGAAATTCAATATTGAAGATTCTAACAGATCGAATGTCCCACTAACGAAAGTGCTCGCCAAAGGATTGAACTACGCAATCGCCCCGAAGAAGGTCCCAAAGGAAGAAATCATCTGCGAAGTGGAAGCAGCTGTTCGAGGGATGCCTGCACTGAAAGCCGAAGAGATCCGACAAGAACTTGCGAGAGTATTGAAGTCAGCAAAACCGTTAGAGTCAGCAAAAAAATCGTTAGAAAAATGAAGGAACTGATAAAATCCCCCTCCGCCCTATCGTCAGCGCCATCAACTCCCCAACATACCAGCTGGCTAAACATCTTGCAAAGATTCTGTCCCCCTTTACAGGTAACACGGAATCGTATGTCAGGGATTCTACACATTTTGTGGAATCGGTAAAAGGTGTAAAGCTGGATGCTGGGGATATGTTGGTAAGTTTCGATGTGGAATCCCTTTTTACTAGGGTACCTAGAGGGTCTTCGCCGAAAACTCAGTCCGGAGGATTTACCAGGATACGTGCCAGATCTGGTGGAGTATTGCTTATCGTCGACGTATTTCAGCTGGAAAGGAGAATTTTACGAGCAGTTCGAAGGGGCAGCCATGGGATCTCCACTATCGCCAGTTATAGCTAATTTCTACATGGAATTATTCGAAGAGGACGCTTTGAAGAAGAGCCAGTGGAAACCAAAACTATGGCTCCGATATGTGGATGACACGTTTGTGATATGGCAACATGGTCAAAAACGGCTGCAAGAGTTCTTGGATCACTTGAACTCTCAACATCCTATGATTAAGTTCACCATGGAAACAGAAACTGCCAAAAAACTACCTTTCCTAGATGTGTTGGTCACCAGGACGACAAATGGAGATATAGAACTTGGTGTATACCGAAAGAAGACCCATACCAACAGGTATTTACAGGCATGTTCACATCATCATCCCCAACAGAAGAGGTCCGTGATCCGTACATTATTTCAGCGAGACTATGTGAAGGAGAGAACTTGAAGAAGGAGCAACACTTTCTACGAGGCGTGCTGCAGAAAAATGGATACACTTCGAGGGACATCAACCAGGCCATCAAGCAGCGAAAGCAGAAAGAGGACACGGTAAGTACAAAACCATTTGGATTTATCTGTCTTCCCTATGTTTCAGGTGTAACGGAACGAATTGCTAGGCACCTTAAGAAGAACGACATCGTAGTGCGGTACGGCACGGTCAGCAAAATTCGGAACACAAAGGAGCGGGAGTCTATCGACTATCGTGTAGTTGTGAGAAAGTTTATGTTGGCCAAACTGGACGCAACGTCGAGTGCCGCATCAAAGAGCATGAGAGGGATGTAAGGCTGAAGAAGATCCAGCAGTCGGCGGTTGCGGAACATTGCCATGCAGAGGGGCACCGAATAGACTTCGAACAAACAAAGGTGCTGGCTAGGGACAACAGATACTACCAAAGACTGACAAGAGAAGCCATAGAGATCCACCGACATAAAAATAACGTCAACAGAGAGGATGGCTGGGAGCTTAGCAGAACATGGAAGATGGTGGTGAACACGAAGACCTCTTCCCGCCTCACACCGGACGCGACGCAATTAGTTATTAATTAGTTTGTAATTAGCGTTAACTGATTATTAATTAGTTTTTCCGACTTATATATAGTTACCGATTTTTGATCTCGTCACTTCGAACCAGTTTCTGAAGAAGGTTGCAACATGGCATCCGAAACGTCAAACCTTTTATTAAAAGACGCACGGCAAAACCCGAAAGTTTCTAGTTTTAGTTCTAATCTTAGTTTAATTCAAAAAAGGAAAGAGCTGCTCTTGACAGGGGAGTGGAAGCAACTATAGCGGGTTGGATCCGCAATATGCTAGATAGTAGAATAGTTTCTACTTCACTCCACGGTAATACGAGGGGTGTTATCTCCCCTGCTTTGGTCCCTCCTAGTTGACGATCTGATTGCGATAGTCGAAGCCGTTGGTGTGGAAATACAAGCTTATGCTGATGACATTGTCGTTATGGTCAAAGGAACCTGTTTGCCGAGGATATCTAAAGTCCTCCAGGTGACCCTAGATACCATTTGCGCTTGGTGTAAGGGAGAGAACCTCTCAATAAACCCGCAAAAGACAATTGTTGTGCCCTTCACCAGGAAGCGAAAGTTGGATGGACTAATCCGCCCAACTATCCAAGGTGAAGAAATTCCTTTCTCAAAGGAAGTCAAATATCTAGGAGTAATCCTAGACAAAACCCTGTCATGGAATGGACATTTGGTAATTTGGTTAATAAATCAATAATTCTAGAACGTAAGGCATACTTTGAATTTCAATTGAGAATTACAAATAACAGCTGGAATTCATTGAGAAATGCCGGAATGTTTAAAAGAAATATTATTTCAATACCTAAACACCTTGGTTCCCCAAACGCTATTAACAACTTTTTTGTCAATGCAATACCCAGAAGCCATAGTCCTGATCATGAATTACTAAACTTTTATAACTGCAATAAACTAAATGATTTAACCTTCGGTTTTCATACTGTTGATGAGTTCGAAATTGAAAAGGCTATCAGCACTATCAAAAGTAAAGCTTCCGGATATGACTACCTCAATATTAAATGTATTGATCTGTGTTGTTCACATATTACACCTTACCTTTGTAATCTCATTAATACTTGTATTGTTAGTGGTGTATTCCCTACCATCTGGAAAAAAGCGTTGATAAAGCCCTTGCCTAAAGCGAACGCACCAACTGCTTTAAGTGATCTGAGGCCAATAAGTGTGCTGCCGGTGTTGTCAAAGGTTATGGAACGAATTTTATTTGAACAAATAAATAGTTATGTGGAAGATAATAATATTCTACCCGTAAATCAGTCCGGTTTTAGAAGGGGATTTAGTTGTACTACAGCACTAATTCACATTATCGATGATATCCTGCGGGAAAGTGATAGGGGTAGGATGACGGTACTCTGTTTGCTGGATTATTCCAAGGCATTTGACACAGTTGATCATGAAACACTCTCAGCAATACTACGTTATATTGGTTTTGAATATAATGCAAAAAAGTTGTTAAATGATTTTCTAACAGGTAGAGAACAGGCAGTATCGGTAGGGGTTGATCGCTCTGATTCTCTGGAAGTGAGATCGGGGGTGCCGCAGGGATCGACTCTTTCGCCTATTTTGTATGCATTATACACATCAAATTTTATCAAATCCATTTCACATTGTAAGGCGCACTTTTACGCAGACGACACCCAGCTGTACTATTCCTTCCCTCCGTCTGAGGTGGTTAAAGCGGGTATAGATATAAATAGTGATTTGCAAGCTTTATGTGATATTTCCGACCGCCATGGGCTTCATATAAATCAGAGTAAGTCTCTTGCCATTGTTTTCGGTCCAAAGAGCCTCAGACAGCAAGTTGCAGACACCCTCCATCTATTTGTGAACAATGAACCGTTACAATTCCATAAAACAGTACGAAACTTGGGTGTCTTAATAGACGAGAATTTGACTTTTAATGATCACATCAACAAATGCATACAAAGGGCGTATGGGAGTTTGAAGGTTATCTACTCGAACAGACATTATTTGAACCATAAAACAAGGAAATATCTCTGTGAAAGTCTGGTCCTCTCACTTTTTAACTATGCAGATGTTCTGTACTCTCCTTTTTTGTCCTATGTCTTAAAAGAAAAAATTCAAAAAACAAAATTCCTGTATACGTTTACTGTTTGGTCTTCACCGAAGTGAACATGTAAGTGATAAGTTGCCGGAATTAAAATGGTTAAACATGCAGGGAAGGAGGGTGCTGCACTCTGTATGCCTCTACCACCGGGTCCTCCATCTTTATAAGCCACCTTACCTCTATAACAAAATAAGTTTTTGCGGGGATGTACACACTGTAAATATTAGATTTAAAGGGAGATTATCTCCACCTATTTTTCATAAAGCTTTTTTCAAAAAGTCATTTTCCTATCAGATCGCTAAGACAATGAATGAACTTCCTCTTGAGTGGACAGTGTGTGCATCATCAATAACTTTTAAAAGACACGTGCTAAATTATTTGCATGGATGGCAGTGACCTTGACGTTTGTAAAAATGGCTTTACATTTGCATAATGTTTTTTTTTGTTGTATGTTACAGTTAATGCGCATTCTATTAATGTTTAAATTCTCTATGGTATGGTGGAAGAACAACATGAGTTGAACCATGCCATAAGATTGTTCTCATGTATGAATCTTTTATGTTTTTTATTGGCAATTATTTAATTTTATTTACTGTTTATTTTTTGTTTTTTCTTCAATGATTTATTACAATGATTTTTTTTGGTATGCTAGGAGAACAATAAAGCAGTTTATTATTATTATTATTATTATTTGCAGGGAGTTTTGCACAAAGCTAGACTATCCTTGTGGACTTGTCGCAGTCTTTGTGGAAAAAATTGGGGTCTTACCCCTGAAAGACTGTACTGGCTCTATGTGACTGTGGTTAGACCTATGATCACATACGGACCAGCAGCCTGGTATAGGAAAGTCCGACAGACTTCAGTTATCAGTAAACTTTCACGAATTCAACGAGTAGCTGGATTGGCAATCTCTGGTGCGATAGGCACAACGCCAACTCTAGCAATGGAGGTTCTGCTTGGCCTATCTCCTCTGCATTTGCATATAGAGAAAGTGGCTAGAACAACCATTTACAGATTTAAGCAATATGCTCAAAACTGTTCCGACATGTCCTACCAATGGGCTGCGGAAGACATTATAAGCACTGATACTGTGCTATCAAGGCCGTCAGATTTGGCGGTATCACTATCAGTGATTAATGCTCGATACCAGATTGTACTGCCTGAGCGGCAGTCCTGGATCGAAAATGAAAATTCTCTGGTTCGGGCAGACATTTGCTTGTACACAGATGGATCAAAAACGCCTGAAGGGGTAGGAGCAGGAGTATACTGCCAGACACCTCGAATTAAGCAAGCCTACAGCCTGGGTACGTACTGTACTGTATTCCAGGCGGAAGTATTTGCTATTGACATGGGTGCTAAAATCCTTCTTGTAAGAGGGGTGAAGAACATGACAGTACGAATTTTCTCAGACTGTCAAGCCGCTCTCCAGGCGCTGCAAGCCGTGAAAACGGTGTCGGCTCTGGTTAATGATTGTAAGAGAACATTAAACACACTGAGTTGTGATAACAGAGTCTCTCTGATCTGGGTTCCGGGTCACTCTGGGGTTGCTGGCAATGAAGCTAGCACGAGATGGCAGCGCTGAAGCGTTTGTGGGGCCGGAACCAGCAGTTGGTGTATCATTTGCGATGGCCAAATATAGGATTGGACTGTGGGCTGAAGAGAGACTTCGCCTACTGTGGACCACTTCTCCTGGAATGAGACATGCTAAGGTGTTTATTAACATCGCCACTGTCAAACCCGGGAATATTTTAGGACTTGCCCGTAGTAGCATAAAAGTTCTAATGGGTGTTTTTACTGGGCACTGCCGATTAAAAGTACACCTCAACTTGTTGGGTTTAGCCGACGATGTTGAATGCCGACTATGTGCGGAGGAAGCAGAGACGATTGAGCATGTTTTATGCCACTGCCCTGCCGTTAACCGTATCAGATTCTCGATTTTTGGGTCGCAGTTTATCTCCTTAAAAGATCTGAATGACCTTTCGCCGAGCAGGTCATTATTCTATGTAATGTAATGTAATGTAATGTAGTTTAATTCACACCGGCCGTGAAAAGCCTTCGTACTTATATTTTTGTGACCAGTTCAATTCAAAATTACAATTTATAGACGTTTTTATTTTACGATAGGGAATACACGATTATTTGAACAGTACAAGAAGTTGTTACCCAACCGTGCACTTCCAAGTTGGTTATATCTCCGAACACCTACGATCAACTTAAACCAATGCATTTACCCAATACCATTTCGCGAAACCGGACTTACCTACGTTAAACTTATCTGATCTCGTTAATGAGTTTAAGTTTTATTGTAATGAATTTACTTTGTTGAAACGATATTTACTAATGTAATTTAAAGTAATCATTTGTGAGACGATGATAAAGAAAATTACTTTCGTAATTTAAAAAGGGACTTTAACCGAAGGAATTGAAATGTATAGAAAGATTTTATAAGTAAATTTTTGAATCCGCTTTGACAATTTCCTTAGCGTTTCCCGATATATATTTTTAACGCTCGAAAGCTCGGAAAATAAATAGTAACAGTACCTACCTCTTTTCGGGAGGAACGCTTTCAAGTTGATGCCTTTCCTATTTAACCCCAGTTTTGCTTTTTCAAGCGCCGAACCCGAACCAATATCGTCAAAACCCAGTGAATAAAACGAGTTTGTAGGTCGGCAAAGTGGAAAATTGTTTCTTGCAAAATATTGTGTAACCCCAGCTTCGAATTCTCTCTCTCTCTCTGTTTTATAACCACTTTTTATCCCGTTCGTTGTCGACCGTTAAAGTTACGTAAATGCAAACTGAGGCTTGCGAACGACACCCTGCAGATTTTAACCCCAAAATATATTTTACGCGTGCAAATGTTGCCAGTATATTTATTTACTAAAATAAATGCGAACGGGTGCAACTGTGTGTTTGAAGCTGGTTTATGTAAACAATTATCAACGACATGTTTCAACGACCATTATAAATGAATCTGAAAAAATTAAAACCCTTGTTTATCTTTTCATTTATAACTTATTAAACCGCCTCTAAGAATTTATGTACGTGCTGTTTTGAACACGTTTTAATTTAGACGAAATATTTCATTTTGCTAATGTCTAAAAATATTCAAAAAAACTTTAGGTAACTGTATAACCGAATGTTATACAACTTGACGGAAAAATTTCGAATCGATTTTGAAATTTGATTGAAGTTCGATTAAAAAAAAGCTATAAAGCTCCAACCGCACATTTCTATCCTGTAATACGACAAAAACAAGCAATAATAAATCATGTTTCAAACCTAGCGTTGCCATACAACGCCGAACCATTAACGATAAACTATCTTGTTTAGTCAAGTATACAACTTGAAAACGGGCTATAACACGTTTTGTAATATAACCGTATTTCACGGCCAAGTTTTCGCCTCCGGGACTATGTAACATTCATAAAATGGTTGTGCACTTTAACTAATTTAAGAGGTTTTCTATTACACCAACTGTAAAGTTACAAAAAAACCTAAAAATCTTAAAATAGGATGGTTATTTAAACTAAAAGTAGAACTAACACTAGCACTATCACAAGAACTAACACTAGACTTAGAACTAAAATCTTTCGGGTTAAGCTGTGCGTTTTTTGAAAAAATGTTTGACGTTTCGGATGCCATGTTGCAACCTTCTTCAGAAACAAGTTCGATTTAAAATTTGACAATAAATATATGAAAAGGTAATTAATAACTAATTAGTGTCTAATTGTCAACTAAGTTGTTTTGTCAAATCCGGGTGGAGAATGCTTCGTTGAGTTCACCAACATCTTCCATGTGCGGCTGAGTTCCCAGCCATCTTCTCTACTCATATTATTCCCATGTCGATGAATCTCTATCGCCTCTCTCGTCAATCTTTGGAAGTAATGTCCGTTTCTTGCTAGCACTTTGGTTTTTTCGAACTCTATGCTGTGTCCTCCTTTGTGGCAATGCTCTGCCACTGCAGATTGTTGGATCTTCCTTAGTCGGACGTCTCTTTCGTGTTCCTTGATGCGGCACTCGATGTTACGTCCAGTTTGGCCAACGTAATATTTCCCGCAACTGCAAGATAGCCGGTAGACTCCAGCTCCCTTTAATGGGGTTAGTTTGTCTTTGGCTATCGGAAGAGCGTTTTATATTTTGCTTTTTTCACATCTGAAACATAAGGAAGGCAGATAAAACCGGCTGTTGTCGTACTTACCGAGTCATCCTTCTGTTTGTGTGGTTTGGTGGATAGTCGGATATCTCTCATCGTGTAGCCGTTCTTCTGTAGCACATCTTCTAGGAATCTTTCTTCTTTTCTTAGGTTCTCTTTATCGCATATCCTCTCTGTTCGCTGGAATAGGGCTTGAATCAGGGACCTCTTCTGTTGTGGGTGGTGGTGGGATGAAGCCTGCAGGTACCTATTCGTATGTGTCTTCTTTCGATATACTCCCAGTTCCATGCCCCCATCTGTTTTCCTAGTGACTAACACATCCAGGAATGGCAACTGTTTTGCATTTTCTGTTTCCATGGTAAATTTTATCATGGGGTGTTGTGAATTGAGGTGGTCTAGAAATTCCTGGAGTTGCTCTTTTCCATGTTTCCAGATCACGAAAGTGTCATCGACGTAACGGAGCCATAACTTCAGTTTCCAAAGACTCTTCTGGCAGTTGCGGGAAATATTACGTTGGCCAAACTGGACGTAACATCGAGTGCCGCATCAAGGAACACGAAAGAGACGTCCGACTAAGGAAGATCCAACAATCTGCAGTCGCAGAGCATTGCCACAAAGGAGGACACAGCATAGAGTTCGAAAAAACCAAAGCGCTAGCAAGAAACGGACATTACTTCCAAAGATTGACGAGAGAGGCGATAGAAATTCATCGACATGGGAATAACATGAATAGAGAAGATGTTGGTGAATTAGACACTAATTAGTTATTAATTACCTTTTCATGTATTTATTGTCAAATTTTAAAACGAATTCGTCACTTCGAACTTGTTTCTGAAGAAGGTTGCAACATGGCATCCGAAACGTCAAATATTTCTTCAAAAAACGCACGGCTTAACCCGAAAGATTTTAGTTCTAGGTCTAGTGTTAGTTCTTGTGATAGTGCTAGTGTTAGTTTTAGTTTAATTAATATCGGCCGTGAAAGCCTTCGTACTTATAGGATGGTTATGTTTAAATTTAATAAAATATTTTGATCTCTTTATTTATAATGTCTAAAACAGTTTAAGGTCGTTTAATAATAAAGGATATTATAAATTAGTTTCAATGAAAGAATTACTGTTACTCTTAGTCGTTACAAGGTTACACTCTTTGTTCCTTTAAAATACAAACAAATTACAAAAAGGACCTTATTATGAAATATAGGAAGCTGAAATACTTTTCGACAAAAATTTAAATCACGAAACTTTGTCAAAGCATTTTGAGTTTCTCCTAAATAGAAGAGATAATAAAAAGTAAACAATTGCAATCGCAAAACAAAGGTAGGAAACTGACACACTTTAAGTTAGAAAAGACTGAAAAACTAACTGAAGCTGTATTTCTACTTAAACCCCCGATGTGAATGTTCAAGAGTCTTTTTATACATTTTAGCTCGACCTCTATTGTATTTTGTGTATAAATGGAACTCATTACGCCTACTAATTATCACTTTAAATTAATATCAAAAATCTTGTAAACTTGTATAATTAACAACACATTATTGAAGTAGAAATGTCAGATACAAACACCTTTTAAGTACAGGAATTTTAAAATTCTCATTTAATGATAATCGATTAAAATTCTTTAGTACCACTTAGATTAATATCGAGATTGTTATAGGCGAAAACGAAGTTTGACAGATTTATCAATAATTTCGGATAATAACCGGGGTGTGCACAGCGAATAAACGAAATTATGTGTTTGACCTATTTGGAAACTGATTGATTTCAAGTACGATTACAATACCTGTATGTTCGAACGAATAACCAGGAATTCGATTAATTTCGACCGGGATTTCTAGTAGCAACAAGCAAATTGAAATTATCCTGAAATTTTCTGGTTTACAACAATATTTTAGTCAACTTTATTCTAAATTTGGTTTATTTCGAAAATGGGATGGCTTAACAAGAAAATAACATTTATGCTTCTGCTTCAAATTAAAAAATCATTACGTTTCCATCAGTATTCATCACTGCTAAACAAACAAATAAATCTGCTGTGTTGTAATTATTATTATAGTATGTATACACATAATAGTTATTTATATTACAAGTGGGCTAGAAACATAATTACTGTACGAGTGCGGAGAATTGCACGACGAGGTCGTAGAGGGTCTAGCCCACGTGTGATATACAGCATTTTATCTACGACTGCTAAAAATTACTAAAAATCAATTTCTTTAAAAATGTCTATTTGACATTTATAAAAATATTTTGAAATGATTGTTGACAACTTTGAATTGTCAGTTTCAACAACATGTTTACTCATCTGGAATAAGTGTTTCAAAATGTAAAAACATAACAATTAATGTTTATAATAAATAGTATTGTTTCTCTGTAAGTAGATAGCACTTTTTCTTTTGTATTGTTGCTCGTTTTAATAAATTAAGTCTGTTCTGATTAGGCTAAAAATGCTTTACGTAATGAAACCAGTGCGGTAATGAACTTCATTACGTAACTCAAATCACCTCAAATGAGTGCGGTAATGATGACTTATCCAAGCAGTCGTAGATAAAACAACTTTATTTAACCTTTGCTCCAGAGGTGAAATATCTTGGTGTTATCTTGGACAAATGACTGACTTGGAAATCACATATTAGTTGCAAAACGAAAAAAAGGAACGATTATACTCACCCAATGTTGAAAGGCAATTAAGACTACATGGGGATTAAACCGGAGCGTTACAACGTGGATCTACACTTCTGTGATAAGACCCATGATAGCTCATAGGCTAAATTGCTGCAAGAATTTTTTGATGCAACGATGGCGTTGCTTCGATTGCGATCAGTGGATAATAAACAGGTTGTAAAAATGGGAATAGTCACAGACTACATCACACCTACTTTCTTAAACAGGCCACACTTTGGTATTGAGATGATATCCCAGACCAACTTTAGCACGCTGACCATCTACACTGATGGATCAAAGAAGGCTGAAGGCGCGGAGCGGGAATCTTCTCGCACGATCTCCAGTTGCACCTTTCCATTTCCCTAGGTCGTACTACACGAGTACTAATGCCGAAATAATTGCTATATATATAGCAGCACATGTGAACATCGACTCCAAAAAAGTTTGCAGAAACGTTGTAATATGTACTGATAACAGATAGGCTGTGCTAGCGCTTAGTAGGCATCGAAATACGTCATCGTTAGTGAAGTCCTGTCGGTAATCACTTGAGGAGGTTAATGTTTATAACAACGTCACGATAAAGTGGCGGAAAGGGCATGCCAGAAATGAAGGACACGATCGTGCGGACAGGCTAGCAAAACTCTGCTCTACCTTGACCGGAAGATATCAACTCAGTTCCAGGGAAAATCAAAAAGTGACTTGAGGTTTCTCATCCACTTCCTGACCTGTCACTGCAGGTAACGTAAGCAAATGTTCTATATGAAGCTGACAAACTCACCCCTTTGTAGAGGGTGTGAAATGGAAGACGAGACAGTAAGTCATATTGTTTGTGACTGTTCCAACTTCGCGGATATCCATTTTTGGCACATCATGGCCCCAAATTTCGTACATAAAGAACATACCCTTCTGTTCTATATTAACGTTCATTAAAACCTTCTGCTGGTTTTCTGACCCCTGATTGAATTGTAAATTGTGGGGATGTACAGGGTGTCCAAATTTTGATGGGTTTGCAGGGTATCTCAGTTGTTATGAAAGATAGAAAGTTACGGCTTTTGCGAACCTAAGCTACTTTTTCGTGTTGTCTACACTGATGGTTCAAAGAGACGGGAAGGAGCTGGAGCCGGAGTCTTCTCGTACGATCTCCGACTCCACGTATCTGAACCTTTAGGTATAAGTACCACCGTCATACAGGCGGAGTTAATCGCCATACAACTTGCCGCTGACGTTATTGTCAGATCCAACTTGGTAGGTAAGACTTTTACAATTTATACTGACATAAGACAAGCTATTTTAGCCCTAAGTAGAATAAC
This sequence comes from Onthophagus taurus, assembly GCF_036711975.1. Classification (NCBI taxonomy): domain Eukaryota; kingdom Metazoa; phylum Arthropoda; class Insecta; order Coleoptera; family Scarabaeidae; genus Onthophagus; species Onthophagus taurus. Next base: position 453,795 of record NC_091967.1, read on the forward strand.
AATTACCTCAGGACTTGTTATGGGTTGTCATCTGACATTGGAGAAGGCCGCAGTGCATAACTGTGTCATACTTCAATGGATAAAAGGACACTCGACTTGTTCAGGTAACAAGCACGCTGATAGGCTTGCCAAAAGGGCTGCCAAGCGAGCGCCATGTTCGCCTGAACCGATAATCGCTCCGTCCTTATCAACTCAGATTGAGATAATTAAAGATTTTACCCACAAAAAGTTCATGAACTGGTGGGATAGGGTTAAGGGTTGCCATCTGTCTAAGGAAGTATTACATTATCCTTCAGCAGAGACAGCCTTGTCTTTCGTAAGGCTTGGTAGAAACGCTCTACGAACTGTAACGGGACTCGTCACGGGTCACTGTAAGGTAAACAAGCATCTTTATAACCTTAAGCTTGCTATTAGTCCTCTCTGTCGCCTCTGTAAAGAGAGCGAGGAGACGGTCCGACACATCTTGTGTGAATGCCCCACTCTGCAAGACCTCAGAATGAGAGACTTCGGAGAGGAATGGCCGACCACAGATGGCATCAGGAACACACCTCTGAGCTGTATCCTAGCCTTCGGAAATTCCTTAGGCTGGTTGATGTAGCCGGAGACAGTGTAGGAGGATGTACAAGGGGCCCGTTGGGGCCTAGGTGCTGTGTGCGTAGCATACCCTCCGCTTTCCTACATACATACTTTTTTGTGAACCTTGCAATGGCGCAAACCAAATTTTCATAGCCCTCTTCGTTTTTGACATACAGGGAGTGTTTGAAATTTACGATTTTCAGACACCTCCTGTATCTCGGCTATCCGAAAACTTAGTAAGAAAGTAAAAACAGGTTCTAATAGTTTTTTTCACGTGGAATCCAATGGTGCACGTAGAATTTTTCTAGTCATCACGGTTTTTGAGTTATAAACACAACTCAAATACTGAATACTCAACTTCTAAAATATTCAGCTCTTTATAACTCAAAAACCGTGATAACTAGAAAAATTCTACGTGCACCATTGGATTCTACGTGAAAAAATCTATTAGAACCAGTTTTTATGTTTACGGATAGCCGAGATACAGGAGGTGTCTGAAAATCGTAAATTTTGAAACACTCCCTGTAAGTCAAAAACGAAAAGGGCTATGAAAATTTGGTTTACGCCATTGTAAGTTTCACAAAAAAGTAGCTCAGGTTCGCGAAAGCAGCAACTTTCTATCTGTCATAATAACTGAGATACCCTGCAAACCCATCGAAATTTGGACACCCTGTACAAAGGGCTCGCTGGGGCCTAAGTGCTGTGAAGGAATTCACCCCCACATGATATTACATATATATATATATATATATATATATACATAAAACACGCTTTTTAATAGAAAATTTTATATTCTCTAGACATTGAATTATGATTAAAAAAAATATTATAAATACTAATGGATTTTCGTGAAAATTTCTTTCGCCGCGACACTTAATAGTAGCAGGAAAGTTCTTTGAAAGTCGTGGGTTGCATGAACTATTTTAATTACGGTACCTACTAATAAATTGCCCCATCTTTTTCATCCCTCTCGGCTCTTTTAAAGTTTTAGCCAAGAAAGAATTTCGCAAAACTTGCATAACGCAGATTTTTCCCACTATTTTGTATATTAGGTATAGCAAAAAAACAAAATCGCGAAAACATTGTCACTCAAACTATAAAAACTGAAATGTACTGTATTGTTTTGTAAAATGAAAATCGATAAAAAACAACGGAACGTAACTAAATTCATTCGGAGCGAAAAAATCATCTCGTTTTAATCTGACAAACTGTTAATAAAATATCCCAAATAGTAGATATTCGTCATTTCGTTGCACTTCATCGTTTGGATTATTCAAAATAAAATTTTTATAGGTAGATTCAGTTTTTATAATTGACAAACATTTTATTTCAAATCAAATTACTACAAAGGTAATAATTAAAACAAATAAAAAGAAATTATATAAATACCCTTTTTTTATTAGAAATACTATATTTATTATATCAAATCATATTCGTTAACGATATATTATACACGGAACTGCGTTTAATTATGTAACTGCCGTACTTGCCGAATGTGTCCGACAAATTGGCGAAGCAAGAAGTTTTAATTGGACATGGGGACGCCAACGGGTACTCTCAAATGTCGAAAAAAATTCCTAAAGTTAACAATAAACTCGACGAAGCGAGATATACTTTAATGAAGGTTTTGATTAAGCAAATGATTCGTTTATATTTTTGATTTAAAAGTAATTAGACCACCTGAATGAATTATTCTGCCTACATTATTAAATACGTAGATATTCCCATATTAGTGTCAGAGTATTCCCTACGATGTTGAATGCTTTTAGTCATCTTGAGAGACGCGAATGTTATATATAGGCTACATGTTGTTGAGGTTTTAAGTCCCCGTGGAAAACAGGATGTAACTTGATCGCTTAGCGATATTTTAGTGGTTATTGGGGTAGGATACCAGCTACGGACTGGATTGATGGTGATTGCTTCTAACAATGCTTTGGAGGTCAGTATTTGTAATTTTGGACATAATCGGCAGATTTGGATCCTAAGATCAGATCCAAAATAGCTGAATCTTCTCTGTTAAGTGCGCCTATTTAACCAATTTCATACGCTGCAATATTTTTGTATTAAAATTTTATGATAGAATAATTCAAAGTCTTGCTAAAATTTTCTGGTTAGCGAGTTCATTTCATTTGTATTGTACTCTTTGTAAAATTCTTCCACCTTAAAAAAATTATGTTTTGCTGAAATAGCTTCTCTTTCAGTACGGAAAACATTTTCTGGAATTTGAACTTCCGCAAAGTTCTCAAACTCAATGCTTTCTTTTCGTTTCTCTTTTTAAGAAAATAACATCCCCAATGACGATTTAAAGTGTCATTAATAATATAAAAAATCTGCTAATAGAACTGTTCTAAAATTATTGATTGGATTTTCAGGACGTATTTGTAGTCACCAAACGCGACATTACCAAAAAGTTGAGTTTGTTTTAGCACGAAACATTTTTGCACAATTTTCAAAACTTTTCATCTACTCTATCCATTATTTAAAAAAAGTATTGAATAATTTCTAACTTACGTAAACTTTTCCAAATTTCGCTTATTCGCAAACCCAAGCTATACTTCAAAATAGTTCTCCAAAAAGTTCCTTTTTAGTTGAAACCGTTTCAATTAACACCTCACTACGTCCAAGAATACCTTCAACGAAATTTCACAGTTAATTTTTAATTCTACTTTGAAAGTTTTTAAAAATGTATATACAGTTTATATAAATAAAACCTGTTGTAACTCGACTTCCCCTACGACGGACGGGTGGCTTTAAATTTAGTTCAGTGGCGCTGATAACGCGTACGAAGGGCGACTATTCTAAAGGGTCGGGAAATTTCTCTTCTGATGGTGCGGCGTCGCGGCGTCGTACGGCGCAAGTGTTAGAACGAACCGGTGGCGGCGTCTCGTGTCACGTCATTCGTATTTTATGTTGCTCCTTTTTTTGATTACGTCCGATTAAACGGTTAAACGTGCTTAACAGGAAAATAATACGGCAGAGTGGTCTCTGACCTGTATCATTTGTAATCGAGGCAACAAGAGCGAAAGGAGGATGTGTATAAAAAAATTATTTCTAATTTTTTATAAAGAAAGATTTTATGACCCAAGAAAGATATAAAGAACTTTTAAGTTTACTGGAACATTAAGTAGTTTATTGAGCATGTCAAAAACAAGTAATTAAACTCAAAAATTGTAAAAAAAAGGGATTAACATGGATGACATATGTAGTCCAACAAAGATGGATATTAAAAACAGCCATTGGTTGGCCAAGGTGCTCAAAAACTTGTAAAAGTTGTTTTGTTGTCAATCCTTCCGATGACTTATTATCTTAGCAGTGGGCAATAGCACCAGCTAGCAGCGGCAGACAACCCGGCCACATTGCCTGATACTACTCGCCATTTCGTTTAGTCGCTTTCAGCAACCATGTCGTCTGTGGATCCACGTAAACAATTAATTAAGCAGTTGTAAAGGGTGGGTTGGCAGAACAGATATCAAACATAAACAAAGGATTACGTGGCACGTTCTGATTTACTCGCCGCTGATGCGCTGCTTGAGTGTTCAGACTGCTCTGCTCGCTGATGGCGGCGGGTGCGAGTGAGTCACGTGACCTAATAGTCGCCGCTGCCTGGCTACCAAAATGAAACATGACATACCAAGCTGATTAATGGCTGACAGTAGCAGCTTCCACAACTCGCGGCTAACAAGCAGCCTACTGTGACACGCGCTTAAGAATTCTATCTTCTCAGCTGCCACCGCACCTTCTCAGCTCTTTTTCTGCGTTTCTAAGGCGACGATGATCTAAGATGAGCGTTGTATTTAAAAATTCAAGTACCTGCAAATGCAACAGTGCTGTGTATATTAAACCAATGCGATGAGCTGTAACGCTAAGCGGTGGATGTGCGTTACATTTGCATTCAAGACGACTTGAATTATGAGCGATAGATACAAGCGGTCGCAGCACGTATTGAGGTTATGTGACTATTTGTTTTGAAGGTTTTCGCAAAAATGTGTTCAAAAGCAAAATTTTCGAATAGTCGTCGTGAAATATTAATTTCGGAAGTGCAAACAAAAGCGGTACTATGGAATGATCAACACCCAGATTACAAAAAAAACGGAGATAACAAGAAAGTTATGGGGAGATGTTGGCACATGTATTGGATTATCAGGTTAGTCAAAAAACACTTAAATGTACAAGTATACACGTATATTTTTTTGTCGTTCAAAAATCTACAAAGTAATTTGCACGTCTGAAGTTAAATACGTTAGAAGATTCAGTGGGAAGACGGTGTGGCATTTCAAACGAGCAAACGAATTCTAAAGTGTTGTGAGCACTATCCTCAGGGATCAGAGGATGAGTGCTTAATGAAATAGAAGATATATTAGAAAAATTAGCAAGAATTAAGTCGAGAGTGTTCTGAAAGGCATTCATGTGAAAATTGAATTAGTTGAGACCACGTAAGGCGAGGGCATCCAGAAACTCACTCGAACGAGCAGAAGAAGTGGAGACGCCGGTTGAAAGATCGGCTGACCACCGAATTTCAGCTAGGTTAAAATCGCCACAAATCAAAAATTTGTCATTGGGATGGCCTTCAATGATTAAATTAATTTCATTAATAAAATTAAGCAATGCATTTTGATCAGAAGGAGGAATATAAACGCAGCAAATGTGTAAAGTTATAGAACCGGTCCGTAGAGTAACACACACTGCCTCAAGGTCCACAAACCATGTTGATTGCGGAAGGACAGACAGGGAAGAGGCTACCGCAATCAAAACGCCACCACCACGCACACTATTATCGGGGACGTTCGGGCGATCACGTCTGAAAACACTGTAACAAGAGGGAAAGCCTTCGGCAGAGTGAATACCTTGGTGAAGCCAGGTTTCAGTTAAACAAATCACGTCTATGTCTGTATTTAAAAGGCAGTTATGCATATCGACCAGCTTAGTGCGAAGACCTCGCACGTTTTGGTAGTAACACGAAAGAGAAGCCATTGAACATTAACAAGTAACTTATAATGAAAGAGATAAGGCAAGTGACAAATGAAAGCTTAACAAATTAAAGCTTATCAATGTCACCTGCGGATCTTATTAAGATGGGGCGTGAGTCATCCCCCTTCCTCACAAATATTTTGCAGTCACGAATCCATACATATTTGTACTTCTTCTCCCTGGCCATCTTCTTGGTTCTCCCAAAGAGGATTTTATTCGCTTGGGTAAGATGCTCATTGATAAAAAGTTTATCCGAAATCCCATCAATGGACAAACCAGGGCCAGAATCCTTCGGAGCCGATCGTCTCCGCAACTTGGCGGCAGCAAGAAGCTGATCGCGAACAATGCGGCTACAAAAACGAACCACAATTGCTTTCGGGTCCGAGTTGGAAGCTCTGCCGGGACCTTGAGGAACCCGATGGATCGCATCGACTTCGGAAGGTGAGATGGAGACATCCAAGGATTCACCAATTGAAGAGAGAACCTTCACCAGATCCTCGTTGTTCTTCTGAGGAATACCTTGTATTTCGAGGTTGCTGCGCCTGGAATATTGTTCCAATTCTGAAACACGACTAGTTAAATCAACGACCTCTTTTTTTAGCATGACGTTTTCAGCAGTGATTTTTTCAACAAGTTTGAATTGATTATGAAGCCTGCCTATAACACCCTCGAACTCCGATACTTTATTGCTGCAGAACTGTACAGATTCCACTAAATCCGCATATCTGCTGTTCAGTGTCTTCAAATCAGAGCGAATTTCCCTGACCGCATCCAGGACAGATTCCAGAGTAGCGGCAGGTAAGGAGGGTACAGAAGGAGCAGCAGGAGGCGGACAGAAAAGAGACGATCTGCGTCTGGATTCGGGTGATCGACAGACTTTACATCTCCACGACGCGCCAGGTACGCTAAGCGCGGCAACGGACCCCTTGGGGATGTCCGTGCACTTTCTGTGAAACCATGCGCTGCAAGACTCGCACTGCACGCCACCCGCATTTCGCCCGACTTTTTGGCCACACCCACCGCACGGGCTAGACGACATCGCACAACCAGTTTCAAGATCGGGAAATGAATAATGTCAAAACCACGTAAAGAATATCAAACACTGAGTTAAAATATGAAGAAAATTAAGTACACTTTATTAAAGCAAATCTGCCAGAATGGTTCGGTTATGTATTTCTTTAACAATTTCAGCACATCAGAAAGAATTAAATCACGCTTTACAATAATTAAACACGGAACGAAAATGAAAACGCGGAGACACGTTTACACTAAGACGTCCTAAGGACGAATGAATTTGAATTTGAATATTGAAGTTTTCTTTGACGGGATCGAGATTTCTGGAAGGATATGGTCTCATCAAATAAGTCTTCAACGGATATGCCTCGTCACCAATTAAAACATGAGGTACTTTAATGTTTGTACCAAATAGTTCTCTGTCTGGCGGCATGTATGTATGTATGTAAGCGTGGAGTGCGTAATTTTTACGCTCGCACTTAGGCCCCAGTGGGGCCTTTGTGCATTCTCCCTTGGAGGCTTGAGGTGGTATGAGAAGGTATCTCGTTAGGTGACGATACCGCTTACTCGTTGCCAATAACGAGTTACCGCCGCCCCAACCCCCCGACCCGGCTAGCTCAACGACCTGGCGGAGCGCACGGCTAGCTCAACGTCCTGGCGGAGGAGCGCACGGCTCACTTAACGACCTGGCGGAGCGCACGGCTAGCTCAACGTCCTGGCGGAGGAGCGCACGGCTCACTCAACGACCTGGCGGAGCGCACGGCTAGCTCAACGTCCTGGCGGAGGAGCGCACGGCTCACTCAACGACCTGGCGGAGCGCACGGCTAGCTCAACGTCCTGGCGGAGGAGCGCACGGCTCACTCAACGACCTGGCGGAGCGCACGACTCGCTCAACGGCCTGGCGCAGGTCCGATCAGCGTGGGGTCAGAGAGCGCTCACGCGCATTCGTCTCTACAAAGTCAAGCCTCACACACATGCGTGCTGCTAACGACAACCAGAGATTGACGACTGGTTGCCGGGACCGACGACTTAACGTCCCCTCCGAAGAACGGGGGGCGACTCAACGTGCTTTCACCGGGGTTTGAACCCGGGACGTCTGCGTGTTAACCCGAGAGCTAACACGCTGAGCCATCACGCCCCCCTTGATGCCCCCCTTTAATATGTCAGGCGGCATATTAAATACCTTATTTTCAAGTAGATTAAAGAGTTGCGAAGATGAAAAATATTCCGCCATCACTTTGCTTTCATCTGGCGCCAACCTCGATTGTGATAAATTTTTGTCAGCATCAGCTACTGCTTGTAAGACCACAGAGAAATACTTCAGATGATTAAAATAGCGAGAACCACTTCCTGGTGGGCATTTTATTTGGCAGTGCTTGCCGTCAAGTAGTATCCTTCTGCTACAGTTTGTAATTGCTCTTGACTAGGAACTGGCATGAATTCGTCAACAAATTCATTCCATATTATTTCACATGTTTCATGAACAATTTTGCTAACGGTACAAACTCCCATTGTCAGAGTTGTTGCTAAATTTCGGAATGAGAGTCCTGTAGACAAGAACCTGAAATATCATAACAACTAATTAAATACAAATTCTTTCCAGGACAAGCTGCGAAGGGGAAGTGGAAAAATTTAAAAGATAAGTTTCGGGTTGAACTGCATAAAATTCCGAAAAAAACGCTCCGGCTCAGAAAATGACAATTATAAGTCAAAATGGCCATTTTTTGATATGATGCTATTTGTAAAAGATAGCATGCTTCCAAGTACAACAACTGGCAACCTCTCGAAGGAACCCGAGAACACCGATAGTGAGGATGAAGAACAAACTGCAGAAAACGTTAATAATGAAGAGACAGATACCATACAACATGAACCTTCATCACCATCAACTAGCTCTTCACGTCCTTCATCTTGTACAACGCAAAGAAAGACATTCGCAACACCAACCAGAGCAAACGCACTGACTTCGGTAGCATGTTTACCACGGTACTGATACTAAATAAGCTGTGCTACGACTCTGCTTAATATACACACTTCATCGTTATAACGCTCAACGTTCATCGCTCATCGCTAATCGCTCGCCAATATAAACGCGGCCTAAGGTGTGTCTTGAGAGACGCACGACTAAATTAGAGAAACTGTTTATCTGTTTTGTATACACAACATTTTACAAATATTAATATTTATTAAAATTGTTATTATTTCCTGCAAACAATATCGAATGCTTGTATTCATTTAAATATTGTAATTTGTAACAGCCAGTCAACAAAAGATGGCGCTAGTTGGAAATTAAAAATTTAGATTGCGCGCGTGTTTTAGAAGGTTAATTACAAGAGCCATTGAAATTATTTTAATATTTCGATAAACGTTAAAATATACTCTATTTTCTTACTAAAACTGTAATTTTCGTCACGTAATACCCGTTTATAATTCACACAAACGAACTTCATGCAAGCTATATAAACACCTACATTAACCACAATTATTATTTTCCTCCATTATTCATATCAATGTTTGATTTTAAGTTTATAACTTAAAAGAAATAAATTAAAATTTAAATCCAAAAATGTTTCATATCATATTAAAAATATGGGATAAGTTGCGGTTGTTAATCGTGATGGATAGAATAAAACTTTAATACCCTTGTGGTCCAGAATAACACTTTCTTGGAAAATAAAGTATAATTTTTAAGAGTTATAAACTTAAGATTAAAACTTTATGGCATTCAAGCATCGTTATTACTTTTATATTTTAACTTGTTGAATAACTTTTAAAGCGTTTAATCATCAACGTCCACCAGATAATACCTAATAACTAACCTTCGTTTTCTTTATAACCGTACTTATTTAAGGTAATAAATTTGTTCCAAATTGAATGAGTTTAAAACAAAAGTAAATTTTATTATCTTATAAAGTATCCTAAATTTAAAATTTGTATGGCGGTAACGGAATACCAATAAGGACAAACAAAAAGCTGATGAAGACGCCGTAAAATTTAATTATAATATTTCCGGATATAAATTATTCATAAGAAAAGAAGTTTGACTTCTTAAAAGGATTTCTAGCGAAATTCAAAATATGCTTAACATAAATTATTTAGTGACACATCTACACATTTGTAGAGGATAGATACAAGATAAGTCAGTAAATTATTATTTATTGTATTTTAATACAAGATTCAAGTTTCCTTTTGATGAAGCATTTGATATAAAAATACGCAGTTTTAAAATTGCATATTTACATCCTTTAAAGTACGAACATTAATACACGACATTACCGTCAACTATGAAAATATCCAATCATTTTTGCAGTGCAAGTGAAGCTGAAGCGTAATTTTTCATTAATATGCCAGCAGGTAATCTATAATAAAGTCAATTAAGGCTGAATAGACGAGTTACGTCATTTTACGACGTATACAAACAAATGGCCACTATATACAGTATTAAATTAAAGGCTTAACGTGTTTTAGCGATGAATTATCACGTTGTCGATTGTTCTGGCTTTTTATTCCTAAATTAGTATATTCGTCCCAAAATTAATAATGAACGTTCTATGAAATTATTCGCGCTACCTTTAATCATGACAATTCCAATTTAAACTTGATTATAATACGTTTTATTGAAAGGGCGCATTTAACTCATATTTTCAACAGCTCGATAATATCCAAATCCAAATATAAAATGAATATCCGGTTGTAGTCGATAGCTAATAATAAACAATAACGATTTCATTGTTTTATTATCTACATTCAAATTTAGATTACAATTTACATATTGTATGCATTTGATTGACAATTACGAGACGTCACCTTATTTATAACTTGATTTATACAGGGTGCCCATTATGTATGGAATATAGTATATATCTCGGTAAATGTTGACTTTATAAAAATACATGTTATATAAAAATTGCTTAATATTTTATTTGCCATAATAAGACTGCATTCAATTGTTTTTAAATCAGAAAACAAATGAGTAACGACTAACACTTGAATTTTTTTAAATGGCAATGTACCCTTTCGTTAGGCTCATTTGATAGAGATTACTTTTCTCTTTACGATGACGTAAAATTTTTATACCCTTACATCAGAAAAATTTTGAAAAAAATGTAAAAATTGTTTATTAATAAAAATTAATCTAGATATCCGAGATCGTCAAATAGCTCGAATTATTACCGTAAATTAAATTTACATACAAAATAAAACAAATACGAAAAATTAGTGTAAATATCCAATAATTCGATTAATGTTATTAGTTAAATTTTCTTAATAAACAATTTTTACATTTTTTCAAAAATTTTCTGTTATAAGGATACTAAATTTTACGTCATCGTAAAGAGAAAAAAATCTCTATCAAATGAGCAAAACATAACCAACAAAAAGGTACATTGCCATTTAAAAAACTTCAAGTGTTATTCGTTACTCATTTGTTTTCTGAAATAAAAACAATTGAATGCTGTCTTATTAAGGCAAATCAAATATTATTAATATTATTACTTCCCATCCTGTTAGATTATGTAAATAAAAAACTTTGCTTTTCAGAAGGGTATCTTTTATTTTCGGCTCTACCGGTTTCGACTAATTCTTTTTAGTCATCTTCAGGAGCAATAGCCACGTCTGTTATACTTTTAATTTTCGAAATCTGGAATCATCTCTTCTTTCATCAGTACTTTCTTGAATTATTCGTTCTTAAATGTTGTTAAAATTTTCTCTATTTTTATGTTTTTCCTTATTTTTAGCTCACGTTGAATGTTATTATTAGTAATGGTTGCTTTATCAAAGATTTTATCAAAGATTTTATCAAAGATAATAAATGGATAACAAAAAGAAATAAAATACTGCAATAACAAAAGATAACAAATGGAACAGCTTTGTTTTTTTAAATGGAACACCCAGTATATTATGGTATCTTTCGAAAGAATAAAACAATACGAATTCAACGATACCTCACAATCAAATATCGGTTTATTAGTTTTTTACATAAAAATTAAACAAAATGCGGAATTTCGCCGGAAAAACCAACGTATCTTCGTTGACTACCTGTCGAGATACAATGGGCCAGATAAATGGTGGACGGTCAGTTAAAGGTCGGTCTACGCTCGGATTAAGCAGGGTTAAAATCAGCAATTCTTTTAGAATGTTTTTATGAAACAATCAATACAAGAAAAGGATAAAGAGAAAGTTCTTTTTAAAACTTCTAAGAAAAAATTGTCATAACAACAATTTTAAAGTTTGTAGGTATTTTGAAATTTTGTATTTAAGGCAGCATGCAAATATTTTCCTTCATTTTTATCTTTGAATTCTACCCGACCAAGTATAACCAAAGAAAGGCGAGATCAAAATGGCTAGAAGGAGTTTAGAGCACAATATCGAAGCAATTTTAATATTCGCTCGTGCTGACAGAAATCTACATGAAACAGAGCGACAATTTAAGAAACGATTTCCTGAACATCCAATTAGTCGAAAATATTTAAGAGAGCTTGTGAATAAGTTTTTGGAAACTGGAAGCGTCGAAGACCGCAAAAGAACTGGTCGTCAGATATTAACAGAAGTATTTAATGTGCCCATGATGTCGTCTGCTGCTATCGCATCAACGTGTGATGTGTTAAATATTTCCGCGTCGTTGTTGGACGACGTGGAAATACTTAAAGAAGAATAAATATCATCCATTTTAAATAAAAATGCTTCATGAATTAACAGAGACCCTGATATAGAAGAACAGAATTTTGTGAGCTAATGACAAATATGGTTGAACGAAATCGATTATACTTGAAACATATTTGTTTCAGTGATGAATGTACTTTCTTTTTGGGTGAAAAATTGCATCGGCGTGATGTTAATCCACATGAATATCGTGACGTTATCACTCAATTTCATTAGAAAGTAAATGTTTCTTTTTCAAGACTTTTGCAAATTGTACAACAGAATTTTGACGATTTTGAAATGAAACTAGTGTTTCATCAAGACGGAGCACCTCCACATTATGCGCCAATGGTACGAAATTATCTTGATAAAAATTTTAATGGACAACAAGATCACCAGATCTGACACCTTTAGATTTCTTTTTATGGGGTTATTTAAAATCCAAGGTATATGAAATTCCGTTGGGTAGTATTGAGGATTTAAAACAAAAAATTATTGACGTCTGCCAAAATATTGATCACATGTTAAGCCGTGTGAGAGAGGAAACACTACAAAGATGGTACCACCGCCTAGAAGTTCAAAGTAATCATATCGAACAATTTACTTAATATTTGATTCTTAATAAATAAAAAATTCTTTTATTATTGTGAGGTACCGTTGGATTCGTATTGTTTTCATCTTTCGGAAGATACCATAATATACTGGGTGTTCCATTTAAAAAAACAAAGTTGATCTATTTTCCGGAAAAACTAAAAGTGATGGCAAAATTTTCCATAAGAAAATATTTGTGCTGATAAAATATAGAAACTGACGTTTTTTTGTTCATAGTGATATCTCAATTTGTTCGGAAGTTAAACAGGGGGGGTTACTTTACGCTAGCACTGTATAGTGCTAAAAATAAAAGCTATTTTTTGAATTTTATTATCATTTTATAAATATTACTCCAGTCTTTTGACTAATTAAGCCGAGGCTCAGTGATTAAGATTATATTAACCTGAAACTGGTCATGATTATAACGCCTTGATCTCAGCTTCATCAAGTAAAGTTGTAGAAATGTTCAGTAATAAAGCCGAGATTGCTTGTGACCGAGGCTCCGTGATTAATATTGTATTAAGTTGTAACTGGTCTATTATGGCGCCTCGGGTTCATCAGTTGAAGTTGTTGATCTTTTAATAAAACAGGTACAGCATCATGAAAATATCTGTGTGTGCACAATTTCAAACATTTATACCGATTATTAATCGCTACTATAAATTAAATAGTATATTATGTACATACAGGGTGTCCCGTTAAGCGTACGCAGCGGCTGTATCTCAATAACGGTAAGGCCTAGAGGTTTGGGAAAAAAATCCTTATTAGCAAAGTGGGCAAGAGAAATAGCTGGAAATTATTTTGAAGTTCGTAATTCGACCGCTAGGGGGCGTAACTGCCATTGAGAAACATAAAATTCCCGCTATCTCAGAAAGTTAGACGATGAGCTATAACTTTGACAACATCATTTAGTAGCTTGAATAATACCGCATCGCTTTTGTTTTGCAATATTTTTCATATCTGTCATAATAAGGGAAGGGGAGGCCAATGCGTTTTCAAATGTTTACATTTTAATATCTCCTGGACCATTCAACCGATTTAAATATTTTTGGTCTTGTTTGAAAGAGCATTTCATGCTCTTTTAAAAGATATTTTTAGAAAGACCGCTTGGTTTAAAACAAATAAGCTAGAGGGCGGTATCTGCAGCGGTTACATATTTTTGTGATTTTTGAAAAAAAGTTAAATGGAACGGTACTATTTACTTCACAGATCGTTAATCACCATAAAATTTGCTAAATATTAGTGAAAACCGCATCTCGATATCTCCATCCATTCTCGAATTATAAAAGAAAATGTTAAAAATTCGTATATCTTAATCGGATCAAGTTACCTTAAGAAACAAATAAGAGAGAACAATAATTTTATTATCTAGAACCTTCTAGAACACTTTATCCAAGCTTAGAACTGCTTCAAAACTACTTTTGAGGCGTGTTGAAAAGCCAACGGATCAACGAGACATCAACAATGATAATAAAACAAAATAAACCAAAACACTTAGAATAACTTAAATTTTTGGCAAAAATAACTCACTAATGTGCTAAATGCCTTTCATAAACCTCGATGCATTTATTTAATCTAGTTTTGACGAAAAAAAAAGCGCTGCTTAAGTCTCGGCCCTAGATACGTTTCTAGTGGTATTTAGTGTTTTGTCATATTTTCCCTGGTTATTGGTTTTTCTTGAAAAGTCAGGTCGTTTAGTCTACCCAATAGATAAAGGGGTGAAAGCAATGTGGGTTTTTCTCGATCCAGGAATGCATATTATGCAAGTTTACATCAGCTTGTGGACAGATGCTTCATGCATCCATAGCATTTGTGATAAAAGGTTTGGATTTGCCCAAATCATATTTAAAAGTCAATGGTAATAGTTCAGTCTGTTATCATAATCGGTATCTGTTAAGGCCTGATGTAAAACAACGTGGTGGAGATATTATTCTCTTGAGAACTCTTGTGGACAATTGTTTTCGGAGTTCCCAGATTATGTGGGATCACATTGCGCACCAATATGATTTACGAATTCATAGAGATGTCTGAATGGGCTACACGTTGCCAGTTTTCCGTAATCGCTAAGTCAATCTTAAAAACACTTCTAGAGAAAAATGTCTTTCTTTGTCGTAATTGCATTGCACATTTTTGCCATGCAGTTGCATCGTATTCGAAACATTGAAAATAAATCATCATACGCTCTATCATACGCTTCTGCGTTAGTAAATGACATGTTTACAGTTACCATGGTAATGTGATTTGTTTTTCTCGATGAGGTAACTGAATCCGATTGATGGCACTCGAGTTTTTAACATTTTCTTCTATAACTCAAGAACGGGTGGCGATATCGAGATGCGGTTTTCACTAAAATTTAGCAAATTTTAAGATGACTAAGGGTCTGTGAAGTAAATAGTATTGTTCCATTTAACTTTTCTTCAAAAATCACAAAAATATGTAATCGCTGCAGATAACGTCCTCTAGCTCATTTGTTTTAAAGCAGACGGTCTTACTGAAAATATCTTTAAAAAGAGCATAAAATGCTCTTTCAAACAACACCGAAAACATTCAAATCGGTTGAATAGTCTAGGAGATATTAAAATGTAAACATATGAAAACGCATTGGCCTCCCCCTCCCTTATTATGACAGATATGAGAAACATCGCAAAACAAAAGCGATGCGGTATTATCCAAGCTATTAAATGATGTTGTCAAAGTTATAGCTCATCGTCTAAGTTTCTGAGATAGCGGCAACTTTATGTTTCTCTATGGTAGTTACGCCCCCTAGCGGTAGAATTACGAACTTCAAAATAATTTCCTCCTATTTCTCTTGGTCACTTTGCTTGTAAGGATTTTTTTCCCAAACCTCTTGGCCTTACCGTTCTAGAAATACAGCCGCTCCGTACGCTTAACGGGACACCTGTATATGTAAATACAAACTTTAATTATTATAATTTATTTACACTTAATGGAAAATACTGTTTTAATATTGGTTTGAAAACAGATTGTATTTGAAGTGACGCCATAATTTTAGATGTCAATATCAAGATAAATGATGGTCAATTTGAAAATTTATTGATTACGAAAATGAAAAAGTTTGTTCACAACGTCATTCAAACTAAATTACGGCCGTATTTGTCAACGTCAACAGATTTCTCCAAATAATTAACGATCGGTCGTTTTCACGATATTAATAAATCTCTACAGCTATCCATTTTAAACAATCACCTATTTAAAAATAATTATTTTAGAAATAATTACTGAATTAACAAAGTTAATTTATTAAAATTTACTTACAATTTTGTTAACACACCGAATGATTTTAAACCAAAATTTTAAAACTCAACTGAACAAATTTATTCGGAACTCGAATAATCCAATAATTACGCAAAGAGGAAAATTTTCACGTTTACCTAATTGCTTACGTGCTATTTCAACCATATTATCTAGTTATTAACGCGATTATGTTTTTCACACAGGTCCAAATTAACCAAGTTGTTAACATGAACTTTTACGTAAATTGTAACTCTAAAATTTTCTAAAACAAATCAAAAACAACTCGGATTAGTCTGGTGAATAAAGTTTATCTCGATGCATCTCGTCGAATAATTTGTTAGCTTCGTTCCCAACGGCCGCAATGTTGTTCTAGACAACACGCGTTCCGTTAAAGCAAACAAGACCGGATACCCAGTATTTTCATGTAAACTCTTGACTATATTAAAATCCGAGATTGCGGATTTCGAAGAATGGCGAGTATAGAGACTTTGCGGTTAAAGCGCGATATACAAAACGTTTGGGATTTTCTTTTTGTTTTTCCGTAAATTTATTTTTTGTAAAGTTCTTTTCAAAGTAGATTTACCGACCTTGCTAATGTCACGGCGGAGGTCAATTTGCTTAGTGCAAATTGAGTTCGGAGACCCGGCCGCAATATCCTTCCAATTTTCCGGACCGCAAACCAAGCCAAGTTAAACTCTCTCTTCATCTTAAATAATCGTTTACACGTCGTCACTTTAAAATATAACTCTTTAAGAAAATTTATTTCAAAGATTATTTGTTAGAGTTTTTTTTGCGTCTTACTCTCCGGAACCTCCACCATTTTATCGCCATACAAATTAAACAAGTTGAGAAACTGCAAGGTACACTTACAATAATATTGTAGACGTGTGAGCATACCTTATACACGTCTAAATCCGAATGTTTCTAGTTCTCGGTCTAGTGTTAGTTCTAGTTTTGTACTATAACTAACACAAGACCTTGAACTAGAATCATTCGGAGTTATCATAAGGACGTCACTTTTTTCCAAGCAAAACTTTTCCTTTGCAAAACTACCCAATGCCTGTACAGGGTGGTTCAAATTCGATGTCCGAATAGGCTAACTCGAAAACTATAAGAGTTAGAAGAAAAGTAGCTGACATGTCATGATCTCGTTTTTCGAGAAATTGCTAATGCCGAAAACCTCATAGCGCTATCGTCTTTTGTTTTTCCGCTAGAGGCCAAAATTGAAAATATCGTAAAACCCGCAAATGTAATTATCTTGGTTATTATTATAGGTGGAGTATTATAACTAGGACATTATATGGACACTTTTTTACAGAGAATTTGATGACGTAGCCAAAAAAATTTTATCGGTTTTAGATTTTGAGATATTATCACAATTTTCGTTTTTTTAAATGGAAACAACCACTGATTATTCGCTTAATAAATTCGTTATTTTTTTCTGATTACAAAAATATAGGGTTTGGCAGGTCTATTTCTTATTGTTTTAAAATAAAACTAAAAATAAACTTTTCTTTTAGTGTCGTCGAAGAAATTAAATTTACAGTTTCCTGTAAATTACGGTTGTATAACTAAAAATTAAAAAAACATATTTCTGATATTTGAAACAAATATATTTATTAAACTGTTTAATTTATATATGTTTTACACAAAAGTTGGAATAGATTGCATTATTTCACATTTTTTATTTCGATTTAATATTATTTCTAAATGACTTAATAAATTATCGATAGATGGCGCTCAAATGTTTTTTTTTTTAAATTCAAATAAACATAGCAACATTTGTTTGTATTCAAAAATTTTCTGAAGTGTTACTTTAAAAATCCTGTTTTTAAGATCAATATTAAAAAATTATTTGTTTTTAAAAACCAGAAGTTATCTTCGTATTTAATTGTTAACATTTTAAATTTTACCTACCGCCCGTAACTTACAGGAAACTGTAAATTTAATTTCCTCGACGACACTAGATGGAAATTTTATAAAAAAAGTTTATTTTTAGCTTTATTCTAAAACAATAAGAAATAGACCTATCGAACCCTATATTTTTGTAATCAGAAAAAAATAACGAATTTAATAAGCGAATAATCAGTGGTTGTTTCCATTTAAAAAAACGAAAATTCTCATGATATCTCAAAATCTAAAACCAAAAAAATTTTTTTGACTATGTCATGAAATTCTCTGTGAAAAAGTGTCCATATAATGTCGTAGTTATAATACTCCACCTATAATAATAACCAAGATAATTGCACTTATTGGTTTTACGATATTTTCAATTTTGGCCTCTAGGGGAAAAACAAAAGACGATAGCGCTATGAGGTTTTCGGCATTAGCAGTTTCTCGAAAAACGAGATCATGAAATGTAAGCTACTTTTTTCGAACTCTTATAGTTTCCGAGTTAGCCTATTCGGAATGCCTTTCGACCCATCAGCCTAACGTCATTTCTGCTGAAAACCCTTGAAAAAGTTCTGGAACGGTATATCCGTACGGTGCCATTGGTATCTGGTCCACTGAGTCGCCACCAGTATGCTTATCAAGCGGGAAAATCAGCAGAATTGGCTCTACACAACTTAGTTGGTAGAGTATCCAGGACGCTGCAGGATAAAGAAATCTTGGTTTGTGCGTTTCTGGATATAGAGGGAGTGCTATCTCCCCTGCTTTGGTCCCTCCTAGTTGACGATCTGATTGCGATAGTCGAAGCCGTTGGTGTGGAAATACAAGCTTATGCTGATGACATTGTCGTTATGGTCAAAGGAACCTGTTTGCCGAGGATATCTAAAGTCCTCCAGGTGACCCTAGATACCATTTGCGCTTGGTGTAAGGGAGAGAACCTCTCAATAAACCCGCAAAAGACAATTGTTGTGCCCTTCACCAGGAAGCGAAAGTTGGATGGACTAATCCGCCCAACTATCCAAGGTGAAGAAATTCCTTTCTCAAAGGAAGTCAAATATCTAGGAGTAATCCCAGACAAAACCCTGTCATGGAATGGACATTATCAGGGAGTTTTGCACGAAGCTAGACTATCCTTGTGGACTTGTCGCAGTCTTTGTGGAAAAAATTGGGGTCTTACCCCTGAAAGACTGTACTGGCTCTATGTGACTGTGGTTAGACCTATGATCACATACGGAGCAGCAGCCTGGTATAGGAAAGTCCGACAGACTTCAATTATCAGTAAACTTTCACGAATTCAACGAGTAGCTGGATTGGCAATCTCTGGTGCGATAGGCACAACGCCAACTCTAGCAATGGAGGTTCTGCTTGGCCTATCTCCTCTGCATTTGCATATAGAGAAAGTGGCTAGAACAACCATTTACAGATTTAAGCAATATGCTCAAAACTGTTCCGACATGTCCTACCAATGGGCTGCGGAAGACATTATAAGCACTGATACTGTGCTATCAATGCCGCAGATTTGGCGGTATCACTATCAGTGATTAATGCTCGATACCAGATTGTACTGCCTGAGCGGCAGTCCTGGATCGAAAATGAAAATTCTCTAGTTCGGGCAGACATTTGCTTGTACATAGATGGATCAAAAACGCCTGAAGGGGTAGGAGCAGGAGTATACTGCTAGACACCTCGAATTAAGCAAGCCTACAGCCTGGGTACGTACTGTACTGTATTCCAGGCGGAAGTATTTGCTATTGACATGGGTGCTAAAATCCTTCTTGAAAGAGGGGTGAAGAACATGACAGTACGAATTTTCTCAGACAGTCAAGCCGCTCTCCAGGCGCTGCAAGCCGTGAAAACGGTGTCGGCTCTGGTTAATGATTGTAAGAGAACATTAAACACACTGAGTTGTGATAACAGAGTCTCTCTGATCTGGGTCCCGGGTCACTCTGGGGTTGCTGGCAATAAAGCGGCAGATAAGCTAGCACGAGATGGCAGCGCTGAAGCGTTTGTGGGACCGGAACCAGCAGTTGGTGTATCATTTGCGATGGCCAAATATAGGATTGGACTGTGGGCTGAAGAGAGACTTCGCCTACTGTGGACCAGTTCTCCTGGAATGAGACCCGGGAATATTTTAGGACTTGCCCGTAGTAGCATAAAAGTTCTAATGGGTGTTTTCACTGGGCACTGCCGATTAAAAGCACACCTCAACTTGTTGGGTTTAGCCGACGATGTTGTATGTGCGGAGGAAACAGAGATGGTTGAGCATGTTTTATGCCACTGCCCTGCCGTTAACCGTATCAGATTCTCGATTTTTGGGTCGCAGTTTATCTCCTCAAAAGATCTGAATGACCTTTCGCCAAGCAAGGTATTAATGTTCGTTAAGAGCATTGGACTGCACGGTGAAATTTGATAACGATATCTATCGGGGTACAATAGATCCTTAGGGTCGCGGTGCAAGGTTGGTTGGTCCGCCTAGCCGATATGTATATTCGGACATCGAATTTGAACCACCCTGTACTGTTCAGCTATGTTACATTTTATGTGGGACAGTGCATAGTAGTTTCATAACTATGATTACTGCATTCATATATTGCGAGTTATATGAAATTCCCGGTATCTATTCGTCTACCTTGAGAAATGGTATTTTCTATTAGAGCAAATATTTTTGTTTAAATTTCCCAAGTATTTCATAATAATTTTACAGAATTTTTAAAGGTAAATATTAAAATTGCTATGATCCGTATGAAAATCACAATTTCAACTTGAATTTACAAAAGGGACGTTAATTATATACCTCGCATTAATATCTTGCACTGACAGAAACTCCGATTTGAGAATCTGTCTATGCGATACTATTAATCACTTAATTTTGAGATACGTGGGAAATGGGAATAAACGGACGAAGCCGTTTTGGGGAGGAATGAGGGATAATTAATTCTACTTTGCTTCTTGCGCTATCGCGACGCCATCAATTAAAGGCTTCACAACACTAAATCTACAACTTTTCAAGATAACAACTTTTATTAAAAATGAGTTTATCAATTATAATTTAGAAAAAGCGGTCGTTTTTGTTTATATAGATTTTATATAGATTGCTATTTACGTCGTAAGTTCAAGAGGATAGTAAAAACACTTTATATATGGGTCATAATCGTATTTCCGCCTGGAGTGGCAAATAGGTTAGTCGAGGGAAACACAGCAACTTCACGGCTTTTAAGTAACTTGAGTGCGTATTTTATTGACAAGATGGTAGCTTTTTCGTGCACTCACCGAGTCAAACTGTTTATCTTCATCTGTAGGTAAGATAATGATGGTCGTAAAAGAGAGTAAATCCATATTCTTAAAAGTAATTTAAATAAAATAATCTATATTAGCTTTTTAAATAATTATTAACTTTCTAATTTCAATATTAATTTTAATCGAAAGTTACGTAATTAAAAAAAAGAATGTAATTAAGATAGTATTTAGCTGGACTTGTAACACAATTACTCCCCTAAATGAATAGGCAATCAAGAGGCCATGAACAATTACTCATTTAGAACTCGACGGACATCGAACAATCCTATTGACAACCCATCGAAGTTCATGTACGTGTACGTCCTCTAGAATCCAGAATCTATTCACAAATAACTGATGCGTAATACATAGAATTCACTTTATATTAACCATTTTGAATAGTACCAGCTCGATATGGGCTGGTTTAAAAAAAATTTGTATAAATAAAGTAAAAAACTACTACATTTGCGACAGGTGTTGAAGTCGGATTTTGGAGAGGTATACGAACCCATCACGTACAGATGCATTTCAAGAATCGACATCCGGATTGCTGGCATCCTCCTGAGGGATAATAGATATCGAAGCATCAGATGTTGCCCCGCGCCTATAAATCTCATTTAGTTTGCACCCGTTTCGTATCCTGAAAGTCGGAACCCTTTAAATCCCGTTGTAATCCTCCGATCGAACTCTCAGCTTCCGCTTCCATTTTCGAAACCAACCGAATGTACCTTGTTTCAAGTAAAAGGTTTACGTGCGGGGTTACGGATTTATTTTCCAACAACGACGAGTTGTTGTAATAAGTATTATTTTAAGGAAAATAAATACTAAGTATTTTAACAAATCGTTAATTTCTTTCAAGTATTTGTAAATATTTCTTAATGGCACACATAAATTTGGCTTCGTCAAAATAAATTAACAACATTTTTTAAGTGCGAAGGAATACACTCGACGACCACGACTCGATCCGCTATCTGCAAATTGAATTCCACCCTCGGAATCAGTTCTGAAAAGTGTTTTCCAATCTATTGCACTTAACCGATCCAGTGGCGGTGTAATCCTTCGGCGAATATCTCTTCGACGGGGGCGGTAGATGAGGCAGGTTAAGCCACTCCACTCCAGGTGGAGATTGGATCCGGCGGTGAACAACGGGTGACAGCTGATTGAAATTGGACAGAAACATGGAGAGGATTTTTTTTTTGCAAAATAGATAAGGTGAAAGTCATGCCTTTTGTTGGTAAAATTTTGCTTTTGTCAGGTACTAGCAACGTTATGCGGAGAATGAACGAATGCGGTTGCTTTTGCGATTCGTGGATGATATCAGTTTACGTTCAGCAAAAATGGACCCAGCTATTCATCGATTATTACGGCTATAAATAAAACCTTCGGTCAGTGGGGTACTCTATTTTTATCGACAACAGGTGGATTTTGACAAGTGTATTATATTTTCTTTGATTTATTGTCAATATCTATACCATTTATAATCTACTATTTACATTTTTATGATTATTTTGTTATTTAACTCAAATCAAACAAGATTAATGAATAAATCAGTATTGATGATTATAGAAATTAAGAAATTATCAATTCTCAAGTGGTTCTAACTACAAGATTGACTTATGAAATAATACATGAATTAACAACGTAATTTTCGAAATCCAGTTAATACCAAGTAAAATTACAGGAAATTAGTAAATTTACAAAATATTACATTTTTTTAATATGAATTACACAAAGCAATTAAACTATAGGAAAAACCTGCAAATAATAAATAAATCTATTGCCATAATAAGAAACAAAAAAAATACAAATTAAAGAAAATGTATACATTTAACTTAATGCATAAATACGGGCAAAAGGGTCGATTTATCGCGTAAGCGATATCTTCCAAACAACCCAATCAATCAGCAGTATACTAAGTTATATAAGAAAAAAATAAACGGCAAGCTGCTATGCTAAACTTTTGGTCACTGAAAACGTTTTACTTTATGTGGTTTTGAACAAATTTGAATGGATCTAAATCATTTTGCAATCATTTAGACAAGTTTCCAAACATTGCCAATCAAGTTTCAATGATTTTGAGCAATTTTGCAACGTTATAGGTTTGCTTTAATCAACATTAAATGCAATTTTATATGATTTTGAACAACTTGGAATGCATAAAAATCATTTTACAATCATTTAGACAAGTTTTTAAATATTATCAACCACTTTTCAGTCATTTTGAACAATTCTGCATTGTTATAGGTTAGTTTTAATTATCATTAGACGCAGTTTTATATGATTTTGAAGAATTTAGGTTGGATATAAATCATTTAGACAAATTAATATCTTTGAAGTTAGCTTAAAATGATTTTTTTCTTTTTAACTTTTAACAATTTTGCATCGTTATATCTTAGTCTTATCAAAAAACTTTTATAACAAAAGTTGTAGCAAATTTTCTTCTTAACAATATTGCTCTCTTGTATATTTGCTCTCAGATACGTCAATATCGAGAAAAATACGAAAATATGAAAATTTTATGCAAATAATAATAAATAAAATAATAAATAAATTTATTGCCATAATAAGAAACAAAAAAATACAAATTAAAGAAAATGTATACATTTAACTTAATGCATAAATACGGGCAAAAGGGTCGATTTATCGCGTAACCCAATCAATCAGCAGTATACTAAGTTATATAAGAAAAAAATAAACGGCAAGCTGCTATGCTAAACTTATGGTCACTAAAAACGGTGCATAATTATAGTTGCTGGAATAAAAGAAGAAGAGAAGAGAAGAAAAGGGAGAAAGAAAGTTCTCAGGAAGATACTTGGAGAGCCAATAAATGACGTTTTAGGTGGTTTTTAAATGTTACAAGGTGACGAATATTACGGATCTCAGCAGGCAGACTATTCCAAAGGGTTACTGCCTGCACAGCACACGATTTACGGTAAATCTCGGTACTATGGGTCGGGAACATAAGCACAGAATCTAACTGAGATCTAGTGGATAAACCATGCGACGACAAGCGTTGAAATATGCAATACAGATACCTTGGGGTTTGATTGTGAAGAACAGTGAACTTAATATCTGCAAATAATTACGGTATGGGGTTATGTGTTGAGATCTCTCGAGATCAAAGATATACCGTATGCAGTTGTTTTGAAGTCTTTGCAGTCTGTTTCGTAGTGTTACCGAAAGATCAGGATATGCCGTGTCAGCATAATCAATATGGGGGAAAATCAGGGAAAAACAAAGATTACGACGGATCATGGGAGGAAGGAAGCAACGGAGACTTTTTAGTGAGTGGAAACAATGATAGACCTTTCTGCAGACGGATTGAATTTGAGGTTTCCAGGACATTGTAGAATCCATAACCATCCCAAGGTTTCTAACCGTGTTTGACAGCTGAATAATGTCTCCGACAAGCATTAAGTGAATGGATGAAAAATCATTCAGCTTTGCCAGTAAAGGTCGACTGCCAAACGCAATTGCTTGAGTTTTAGCAGTATTTAATTTAAGGCCATAACGTTTGGATCAATCCAAAATATTAGAAAGGTCGTGATTAATACGTGCAATTGCTTCCGGAAAATCATCAATAGTTGTCGTAGTGTAAATTTGGAGGTCATCAGCATACACATGATAATTACAAGAAATACAGTGGGTGACGGCATTAATAAAAATCGAAAAGAGCAACGGACCCAACACACTACCCTGAAGTACACCACATTTAATAGCACAAGCAGACGAGAAATAAAATAAATGGAAAATCAAGGAAAACAATGTAAATGTATTTAATAAATTGGTAAATCATGTAATATTGTTAAAAATTACTATTACGAATATGTAAAATACGGGATGGCCCCACCACCACTTTCTGCGTTCAGTCGGCCGAATAGCGTTGCAACTATGCATAACGCGTTGGCATCATTGTGCCGAATACAGTCTAATAACGTATGAATCTCTTATAATAATAATAATAATAAACCACTTTAATCTGTCCATTTAGTGTTTGGTGCCCTTTAGTACGTATACAGGGTGTCCCGTTAAGCGTACGGAGCGGCTGTATCTCTAGAACGGTAAGGCCTAGAGGTTTGGGAAAAAAATCCTTATAAGCAAAGTGACCAAGAGAAATAGCTGGAAATTATTTTAAAGTTCGTAATTCGACCGCTAGGGGGCGTAACTGCCATTGAGAAACATAAAGTTCCCGTTATCTCAGAAACTTAGACGATGAGCTATAACTTTGACAACATCATTTAATAGCTTGGATAATACCGCATCGCTTTTGTTTTGCGATATTTCTCATATCTGTCATAATAGGGAAGGGGGAGGCCAATGCGTTTTCATATGTTTACATTTTAATATCTCCTAGACCATTCAACCGATTTGAATGTTTTTGGTGTTGTTTGAAAGAGCATTTTATGCTCTTTTTAAAGTTATTTTCAGTAAGACCGTCTGCTTTAAAACAAATGAGCTAGAGGACGTCATCTGCAGCGATTACATATTTTTGTGATTTTTGAAGAAAAGTTAAACGGAACGATACTATTTACTTCACAGACCCTTAATCACCTTAAAATTTGCTAAATTTTAGTGAAAACCGCATCTCGATATCGCCACCCGTTCTCGAGTTATAGAAGAAAATATTAAAAACTCGAGTGCAATCAATCCGATCCAGTTACCTCATCGAGAAAAACAAATCACATAACCATGGTAACTGTAAACATGTCATTTACTAACGCAGAAGCGTATGATGATTTATTTTCAATGTTTCGAATACGATGCAACTGCATGGCAAAAATGAGCAATGCAATTACGACAAAGAAAGACATTTTTCTCTAGAAGTGTTTTTAAGATTGACTTAGCGATTACGGAAAACTGGCAACGTGTAGCCCATTCAGACATCTCTATGAATTCGTAAATCATATTGGTGCGCAATGTGATCCCACATAATCTGGGAACTCCGAAAAATTGTCCACAAGAGTTCTCAAGAGAATAATATCTCCACCACGTTCTTACATCAGGCCTTAACAGATACCGATTATGATAACAGATTGAACTATTACCATTGACTTTTAAATATGATTTGGGCAAATCCAAACCTTTTATCACAAATGTTATGGATGCATGAAGCATCTGTCCACAAGCTGATGTAAACTTGCATAATATGCATTCTTGGTTCGAGTAAAACCCACATTGCTTTCACCTCTTTATCTATTGGGTAGACTAAACGACCTGACTTTTCAAGAAAAACCAATAACCAGGAAAAATATGACAAAACACTAAATACCAGTAAAAACGTGTCCAGGGCCGAGACTTAAGCAGCGCTTTTTTTTCGTCGAAACTAGATTAAATAAATGCATCGAGGTTTATGGAAGGCATTTCGCTCATTAGTGAGTTATTTTTGCCAAAAATTTAAGTTATTCTAAGTGTTTTGGTTTATTTTGTTTTATTATCATTGTTGATGTCTCATTGATCCGTTGGCTTTTCAACACGCCTCAAAAGTAGTTTTGAAGCAGTTCTAAACTTGGGTAAAGTGTGAAGGAAGGTTCTAGATAATAAAATTTTTGTTCTCTCTTATTTGTTTCCTAAGGTAACTTGATCTGATTAAGATATACGAATTTTTAACATTTTCTTTTATAATTCGAGAATGGATGGAGATATCGAGATGCGGTTTTCACTAATATTTAGCAAATTTTATGATGATTAACGGTCTGTGAAGTAAATAGTACCGTTCCATTTAACTTTTTTTCAAAAATCATAAAAATATGTAACCGCTGCAGATAACGCCCTCTAGCTTATTTGTTTCAAACCAAGCGGTCTTACTGAAAATATCTTTTAAAAGAGCATGAAATGCTCTTTCAAACAAGACCAAAAATATTCAAATCGGTTGAATGGTCCAGGAGATATTAAAATGTAAACATTTGAAAACGCATTGGCCTCCCCCTCCCTTATTATGACAGATATGAGAAATATCGCAAAACAAAAGCAATGCGGTATTATCCAAGCTACTAAATGATGTTGTCAACGTTATAGCATATCGTCTAACTTTCTGGGATAGCGGGAATTTTATGTTTCTCCATGGCAGTTACGCCCCCTAGCGGTCGAATTACGAACTTCAAAATAATTTCCAGCTATTTCTCTTAGTCACTTTACTTATAAGGATTTTTTTCCCAAACTTCTAGGCCTTACCGTTCTAGAGATACAGCCGCTCCGTACGCTTAACGGGACACCCTGTACAGGTTGTACACAAAGTTTTTGTGTTCCAAGTTTGCCGTCTGTTAAAATTGTAAAAGTTTACACTTTTTCCACTATTCTTTTAATGTTTTTGTACTGTAAAACATTATAACAATGGTGGAAAACCTATTGGCTTTCATAATTTGGACATAAAACGAATTTGGATGTGTAGAACTTCCATAATGACATTCGTATTTTAACATTTATTGCTATAAGCTTAAGAAATTAAGCTTAAAATTATGTAAATGTACAGGGCTGAATAATGAATTATTATATACCAGACGAACTACAATATTCATAGCACAATACTGGCAGTCCAGTACTGGCAATAAATTACCAGTACTGGACCATGTAATTATTTTTTACTGTGATATTTTGACTATTTTGGAAAATATGCCTCAAGAAAGCTCTGTAGAACCTCATTAGAATGTAATCCATTGAATTCCTAGTTCAGTACATTAGTATTCGAGAAGTTTACCCTTAGATTGACCCAAACCCGATAAATTTCCATAAAAAAATCACTCAGTAGTCAATAGCCATTTTCTAATAAGAACTAGTAAATAATCCATTAAATTTAATGAATTACATCCTATATTTAATGTTAATGTATTCTATCCAGGTAACAATATACGAGAATGACACGGTCGTTCTCGAAGCATCTATCCTCGTTCTATTAATAAACACTTTGAGGGTTCAAAGTTGCCTCGACCATAACCACCACCGGATCTGCATTTAAATTGGGCGATAACCGGCCGGAATTAAACGCATTAGTTTAGATGAGAATCGATAGGGCAATCCGTTTTCTCCGCCCTTCCAACGTGTCTGTGGGGTTCCTTGTTTCTTCGCCCGCAAACCAAAAAGGGATTGGACGTTATTCATTCCCTCGTCGACAACAAATTCGGAAGTCTATGCGTTGCGATAAAATTAAAGCCCTAATGAACTGAAATCCCGCAGGGAACAATCTCGTTTCATCCAATTATTATTATACAGGAGTGTTTCGGAATTACTGGATGTGGAGAATTTTATTTTATTTTAAAACTTTATTACCAAGCCGTACATGTGATCAACAACATGATTAATTATGGATATAGCGTTATCTAGTTATTGATAGATTTCGAAATTGACGTGATACAATCTCAATAGATTAGATAGGGATTATGGGATTGTTCATACATAACATAGTTCATTAATCAAAACTATATCACAAAAAGGTCTTAAAGCACGTAAATCATAACTTATTAAACATTTTCCATACCGAGTGCGGTTGGGAAACTTTTTGAAAAATATGAATAATTAATTCCCTTAGGAGTGGCTAAATTTAGTTTGGTGGGAATTTTCATTCGTTTCGCTTTATAATATAGGTCTGGTTTCTAGTGAGATCGCATTAAAAACTTTCCGGCGCATCCAAATAGTGTCTCACGATCGGATTTTGGCATTCAGACAGTTAAATACGATTTTATTTCTATTCACGCCATCGTAAAATTTGCATGATTGCAATGCCGTCGGTTACGATGCCTAGAGAGAAGTGTTTCGTTCTTTGCTGCTTTCGATGCAAAATGTTGCACTTTACATAAAAGTATCTTCGGGTACAGAACTAAAAAGAAATGAATACAAGAATAAATAAAAATGTAAAAGAACAAAAAGTTTTTAATATTTAATCGATATCTTGAAAATTTAAGAAATTAAGCATGAAGGCTTTTCTGGCCGGAGTTAATTGAACTAAAACTAGAACTAATTCTAGCATTATCAGTAGAATTAACAATAAACCTAGAACTATTAGTAGAAACATGTTGGCTAAACCCAAATGATTCTAATTTTCGGTTTTGTATTAGTTGTTACTACACTGGACCCAACTCAGCTTTTTATTGAGCTAATAAATGTTGCTGATAGTAATAAAAAAAAATAATAAAAAATTATCTCTACAATTTCAAATTTAAAATCGTTTCAGCGCCATCTCTTATAATTCTTAGTAATCATTCCCTTTAATATGAAATTAATTCAAATCAATACTATAATAAGATAAATCTAATTTCAATAATGCCTCCTCTATAAAGTAAATACAAATATTTTAGTAATTAACTTAAAAGGAAATTAAAATAATAATCTAATCTGAAAATCAACAAAAGCCGATAATATAGAACTCTATTATATTATAACTGTCAAAAAAAAGATGTAAACACAAGAGCACCTGTCAAATGTGCGGTGTTGAATATTGTTGAATTTAAATAAAATAATAATGATCATGTGATAATTAAATTGTTTAATCACCACTTAACAATGGCAACTCAAGAAAAACTTTTGAAATCCTTGGAAGGTCTTCAACAATTAATAAATATAAAAGGAGATAATATTTCCAGGTAAAACTTATTGTTGCTTATATTTTAGTTGTTATCCCATTTATTTTTTGATTGTTTAGTCGTAAAAAGGAAAAAGTACAACATTGTCACTTCATAACCGAAGCAATAACCAACTCGGCGATTAAAATAGCCCCAAATTTTAGCCAGCTGTTGAGTTTTACGTTTGAGACGTTACTTGAACTTTGTAATGATGCGGAAGCGGATATTCGTACGATAGCGGATGAATCGTTAAATAAAATAATAAGGGTATTAAATGTTGATAATATTGGAAAAATACAATTGGAATTACATAAAGAAATAAAGAAAAACGCGGCAGCCAGGTCTTTAAAAGCTGCTTTATGGAGATTTGGAAACCTTGCTCATATGATAAGAGTTTATAAAGGAAAACCTTATGTTGTTAATTTAATTCCTTGCATTGTTAAAATTTCGGAACGAGAGGAAGAATTTTTACATGACACATTAACAGAATCACTTCCGAAAATTTTAAAAATTCTTGGTTGTTTTACAAACGATGGTGATGTTAAAACTTTAATGAAGGCGTTTTTAAAAAATATTTGTCAGCCTTCTCCTGGTATTCGAAGGAATTCTGCAAAATGTATATTAATTTTATGTCTAAACTGTAGAAGGCCGTATTACTTTATGGTTTATGCATTAAATCAGTTATTAGATTTGTTGTTACCAGTGGATAATGAGTGTAATAGTTTTACAATTTTGGGTGTTTTGGGTGGGGTTAAAGTTATACTACCTAATTTAAATAAAAAGGAAGATTATCAAGAAATGGTTAATAGTTTTGGAGCTAAAAAGGATTTACAAGAAATTGTTGTTTCTTTAGATAGACAGATACAAGTAAATATATTTTTATTAATAAAATGATCTATTTAAAGATTTAATTTTTAGATTTATGAACTTTGTCTGCATTATTTATCTTATAATGATCATAACATTATTAATATGGCTTTAGAAACATTAAATATTTTATTACAAAATTGTCAAAAAGAACTTAAAGAAGTTTTATTATCAAAATCTGGTATAACTCAAAGCAAAATTAAACATATTGATCCAGATTTAAATAAAGGATCACCTTGTAAGTGATGATTTTACTTACAATACAAAACAAGTTTTATTTCAATTTTTAAATAATTTTCAGATGAGATGAGTATAGCTTCTTCGAGAAGTTCAGAGGAGAAGCTGTTAGACTCGTTATCTGACCCATTAACGAGTGACATTGAGAAATGGATTGATCAGTCGACTTTATCAATTATCAATGTTAATTATACCTCGTTAACGAAAAATTTGCAAGATGAATCAAAATTGTCTTTAAATTTTGATAATGTTGATACTGGCGAGGTGGATTTTGGCGAAATATCAAAAAGCAATTCGGATTTGGAAGAAATTGCAAAAACTGATGGCAGTTTTGATAATATTAATGCTTCTGAAGTTGAAGTTGGGTCACAGTATAGTTATTTAGCTGAAGATACTGTTTCAATAATTACTCTAACAGATGTTACTCAGGTAAAAAAATATATATACCGGGTGTAGTGTATTAGGTATGAGTAGAAAAAATTTGAGGGGTTATAGGTCCCCTTGTTGTGATTAAAAAATTCTTATAACACAATGTCCCATTCTTTACAATTCTTAAGATATGATACAATAAAGTTAAGGGTTTGAAAGTTAAAGTACTGCTGTATAAAGAATTATACTAAGCAGGCTTTGCTTATGTATATAGCTTTAATTTGACACATAAACGTCAATGTTTTATCAAAAAAAAAATTTATCACTTCTGTTTTATTATTCTTTAATGTGAAAATTTACAAAAATTTAGGTTTAAATAAATAAACTTGCTTATTGTATTTAACAAAATTACAAAACTAGAAACAAATTGCAAAGCAAAGCCTGCTTAGTATAATTCATTAACCAGTAGTACTCAAACTAGTGAACCCTTAACTTTATCATATCATATCTTAAGAAGGACAAAGAATAGGACATTGTGTTATAAGAATTTTTTATTCAGAAAGATGAGACCTGTAACCCCTCAAATTTTTTCTACTCATACCTACTGTGAAGTCTATGTGTTATATCTTGCACTTGATTGTACCATTATGTGTTGTCTCATATTGTTTTAATATACAGGGTGTAACTGGTTCCTTACAACTTTTTCAAGTTCCACTATTCATAGAGATTTGAAATTTAGGTAGCATGGGTTGTTCATATATAAATAGATTATCATTTATTATATCAGAGTATCTTATACAAGGTGGTCAAAAATTCAATTACTGTTTCTCCATATTTAATGGCGAGAAAGGCGAAAATTTTAAATGGAATGCCCCATATTTTTTTAGCCTATTAGAAAGGAAATTTAATTCTCTACAAATTATCTATAAACATTCCTATACCTATTCATTGTAGTTTGCCTCATATTGGGAAATTTATTAAAATACAATATATAAATTGGGAATTTTGACAGTTTTTGGTCCATGTTTGTATTATTGTTATCATTAGCCAATATTTGAAATTTGTTTTGCATTAATGGCGAATTTAATATACTTTTGGACATGATATGTTGAACACTTAATGAGAGATGCCTAACATACCTAACGCCCATCACAAGGAAAAATTTTCAAAAAATTGATAAATTAACATTCTGGAGATATCCGCTTCCTATTTCTAGAATGATTATAGTTAGGTTTAGACTGTTTATGTGGATATGGATTATGGGTTGTGAGTTCATTATGAACCATTTTCGTTCGTAATGTTTTTCTGTATCAATTTTAATTCTTGACTTATGACGAATATTTCAGAAGAATATCTTTAATTTTAACATTTTGGATATTTCCTCTTCGCCCTTCTAAAATGATTATGGTTAGGTTTAGACTGTTTATGAATTATGGTTTTTGAGTTAATTACGAACCATTTTCATTCATAATGTTCTTTTCTATCAATTTTTATTCTTTACTTATGACGAATATTCCAGAAGAAAATTTTTAATTTTGACATTTTGGTGATTACCGCTTCCTCTTTCTAGAATGATTATGGTTAGGTTTAGACTGTTTATGGATTATGGGTTGTGAGTTCATTATGAACCATTTTCGTTCGTAATGTTTTTCTGTATCAATTTTAATTCTTGACTTATGACGAATATTTCAGAAGAATACCTTTAATTTTAACATTTTGAATATTTCCGCTTCGCCCTTCTAAAATGATTATGGTTAGGTTTAGACTGTTTATGAATTATGGTTTTTGAGTTAATTACGAACCATTTTCATTCATAATGTTCTTTTCTATCAATTTTTATTCTTTACTTATGACGAATATTCCAGAAGAAAATTTTTAATTTTGACATTTTGGTGATTACCGCTTCCTCCTTCTAGAATGATTATGGTTATGTTTAGACTGTTTATGGATTATGGGTTGTGAGTTCATTATGAACCATTTTCGTTCGTAATGTTTTTCTGTATCAATTTTAATTCTTGACTTATGACGAATATTTCAGAAGAATACCTTTAATTTTAACATTTTGGATATTTCCGCTTCGCCCTTCTAAAATGATTATGGTTAGGTCTAGACTGTTTATGGATTATGGCTTGTAAGTTCATTACGAACCATTTTCGTTCATAATGTTTCTCTCTATCAATTTTATTTCTTGACTTATGACGAATATTCCAGAAGACAACCATTAATTTTGACATTTTGGAGATTTCCGCTTCCTCCTTCTAGAATGATTATGGTTAGGTCTAGACTGTTTATGGATTATGGCCTGTAAGTTCATTACGAACCATTTTCGTTCATAATGTTTCTCTCTATCAATTTTAATTCTTGACTTATGACGAATATTCCTGAAGAAAATCTTTAATTTTGAAATTTTTGGGATTTCCGCTTCCTCCTTCTAGAATGATTATGGTTATGTTTAGACTGCTTATGGATTATGGTTTATGAGTTAATTACGAACCATTTTCGTTCATAATGTTTCTCTCTATCAATTTTAATTCTTGACTTATGACGCATATTGCTGAAGACAATATTTAATTTTGAAATTTTTGGGATTTCCGCTTCCTCCTTCTAGAATGATTATGGTTATGTTTAGACTGCTTATGGATTATGGTTTTTGAGTTAATTACGAATCATTTTCGTTCATAATGTTTCTCTCTATCAATTTTAATTAATTCTTGACTTATGACGAATATTCCAGAAGACAACCATTAATTTTGACATTTTGGAGATTTCCGCTTCCTCCTTCTAGAATGATTATGGTTAGGTTTAGACTGTTTATGGATTATGGCTTGTAAGTTCATTACGAACCATTTTCGTTCATAATGTTTCTCTCTATCAATTTTATTTCTTGACTTATGACGAATATTCCAGAAGAGAACCATTAATTTTGACATTTTGGAGATTTCCGCTTCCTCCTTCTAGAATGATTATGGTTAGGTTTAGACTGTTTATGGATTATGGCTTGTAAGTTCATTACGAACCATTTTCGTTCATAATGTTTCTCTCTATCAATTTTATTTCTTGACTTATGACGAATATTCCAAAAGAAAACCTTTAATTTTGACATTTTGGAAACTTCCGCTTCCTCCTTCTAGAATGATTATGGTTAGGTTTAGACCGTTTATGGATTACGGCTTGTAAGTTCATTACGAACCATTTTCGTTCATGATGTTTCTCTCTATCAATTTTATTTCTTGACTTAGGACGAATATTCCAAAAAAAAACCTTTAATTTTGACATTTTGGAAACTTCCGCTTCCTCCTTCTAGAATGATTATGGTTAGGTTTAGACTGTTTATGGATTATGGGTTGTGAGTTCATTACGAACCATTTTCGTTCATAATGTTTCTCTCTATCAATTTTATTTCTTGACTTAGGACGAATATTCCAAAAGAAAACCTTTAATTTTGACATTTTGGAAACTTCCGCTTCCTCCTTCTAGAATGATTATGGTTAGGTTTAGACTGTTTATGGATTATGGCTTGTAAGTTCATTACGAACCATTTTCGTTCATAAAGTTTCTCTCTATCAATTTTATTTCTTGACTTAGGACGAATATTCCAAAAGAAAACCTTTAATTTTGACATTTTGGAAACTTCCGCTTCCTCCTTCTAGAATGATTACGGTTAGGTTCAGACTGTTTATGGATTATGGCTTGTAAGTTCATTACGAACCATTTTCGTTCATAACGTTTCTCTCTATCAATTTTAATTCTTGACTTATGACGAATATTCCAGAAGAAAACGATTAATTTTGACATTTTGGAGATTTCCGCTTCCTCCTTCTAGAATGATTATGGTTAGGTTTAGACTGTTTATGGATTATGGCTTGTAAGTTCATTATGAACCATTTTCGTTCATGATGTTTCTCTCTATCAATTTTATTTCTTGACTTATGACGAATATTCCAGAAGACAACCATTAATTTTGACATTTTGGAGATTTCCGCTTTCTCCTTCTAGAATGATTATGGTTAGGTCTAGATTGTTTATGGATTATGGCTTGTAAGTTCATTACGAACCATTTTCGTTCATAATGTTTGTCTCTATCAATTTTATTTCTTGACTTATGATGAATATTCCAGAAGAAAACCATTAATTTTGACATTTTGGAGATTTCCGCTTCCTCCTTCTAGAATGATTATGGTTAGGTCTAGACCGTTTATGGATTACGGCTTGTAAGTTCATTACGAACCATTTTCGTTCATAATGTTTCTCTCTATCAATTTTATTTCTTGACTTATGACGAATATTCCAGAAGACAACCATTAATTTTGACATTTTGGAGATTTCCGCTTTCTCCTTCTAGAATGATTATGGTTAGGTCTAGATTGTTTATGGATTATGGCTTGTAAGTTCATTACGAACCATTTTCGTTCATAATGTTTGTCTCTATCAATTTTATTTCTTGACTTATGATGAATATTCCAGAAGAAAACCATTAATTTTGACATTTTGGAGATTTCCGCTTCCTCCTTCTAGAATGATTATGGTTAGGTCTAGACCGTTTATGGATTACGGCTTGTAAGTTCATTACGAACCATTTTCGTTCATAATGTTTCTCTCTATCAATTTTATTTCTTGACTTATGACGAATATTCCAGAAGACAACCATTAATTTTGACATTTTGGAGATTTCCGCTTCCTCCTTCTAGAATGATTATGGTTAGGTCTAGACCGTTTATGGATTACGGCTTGTAAGTTCATTACGAACCATTTTCGTTCATAATGTTTCTCTCTATCAATTTTATTTCTTGACTTAGGACGAATATTCCAAAAGAATACCTTTAATTTTGACATTTTGGAAACTTCCGCTTCCTCCTTCTAGAATGATTATGGTTAGGTTTAGACCGTTTATGGATTACGGCTTGTAAGTTCATTACGAACCATTTTCGTTCATAATGTTTCTCTCTATCAATTTTATTTTTTGACTTATGACGAATATTCCAGAAGAAAACGATTAATTTTGACATTTTGGAGATTTCCGCTTCCTCCTTCTAGAATGATTATGGTTAGGTTTAGACTGTTTATGGATTATGGCTTGTAAGTTCATTACGAACCATTTTGGTTCATAATGTTTCTCTCTATCAATTTTAATTCTTGACTTATGACGAATATTCCTGAAGAAAATCTTTAATTTTGAAATTTTTGGCAATTCCGCTTCCTCCTTCTAGAATGATTATGGTTATGTTTAGACTGCTTATGGTTTTTGAGTTAATTACGAACCATTTTCGTTCATAATGTTTCTCTCTATCAATTTTAATTCTTGATTTATGATGAATATTCCTGAAAGAAATCTTTAATTTTTGACATTCTGGAGATTTCCGCTTCCTCCTTCTAGAATGATTATGGTTATGTTTAGATTGTTTATGGATTATGGTTTGTGAGTTCATTACGAACCCTTTTCGTTCATAATGTTTTTCTCTATCAA
Source organism: Onthophagus taurus (assembly GCF_036711975.1). Lineage (NCBI taxonomy): Eukaryota > Metazoa > Arthropoda > Insecta > Coleoptera > Scarabaeidae > Onthophagus > Onthophagus taurus. Next base: position 490,494 of record NC_091967.1, read on the forward strand.
TTTTTATTCTTGACTTATGACGAATATGCCAGAAAAAAATCTTTAATTTTGGCATTTTTTCAAAATTTTCTTTCGCATATTTCCGGTCACTAGTGATGAAGACAACGAAATAAATATTAAAATAAAAGCTTTAATAAAAACTATATCATTCCATTTAAAATAACGAAGTTATGGTCTATTTCCGGTAGACCGAAAGTGACTGCCATCTTGAAAATATTTTAGAATTTCAAAACTGCACGAATAGTGGAACCTAAAAAAGTTCTAACGAACCGGTTACGTGAGATACCTTGTATTAATTAGATTTGTTTTTTAGGATATTGACATTGGATCATTCAAAGATATAAATGTGCCATTAATTTACTGTAGCCGTTTAATAGTAAAATCGTTTTTATTAACCGGTCAACCAAAAGGATTAATCCCCGATCGAAACGTACGAGTATCCGTAAAAAATTTAGCATTAACTTGTTTAGGATCGATCATTCAATTATACCCCGATATACTCCTATTAAACCTCGACGTAAATTACACGAAAAACACGCTTGAACCTAAACAGTTCATCTCCGACGTTTTATTATTTGAAAATGATCCAGATCCGCAGTTAGCTGGAATAACCAGGATTGTGGTCGGTTTATTTTTACAAGCCGTTTTAAAATTAAGCTATGGTAAATACGAAGAATGGTTGAATTCGAAGAATTGCGATAATGACCGATTTAAAATTGAGAATTTAGTACAAATTTTAATAAGGGTAAATTATATTTTTATTTATAGAGATTACTTATTAATTGTAGTTTTAATTTAAATTCTAATTTTTAATTGATTTTTTTAGGGTTTTGAACATAATTCATCGATTTGTGTCCGCCAAAGTTTATCATCTTTAAATCATTGTATGAAAGAAATGTTGTATTCTGATAAATGTGAGTGTGTTTTGCCAATTTTAAAGGTTTTGCCATTATTAGCAAAAGACCCTTATTGGTTGGTAAAGGTGAACAATCTCATTACATCAAAATAAAATTCGAACCATTTAAATCATTAATTTTAGATTAAATTGGTTGAAATTGTAACTCATTTTGAATACATTACAATTGAATATGTAACTGGTGATCCAGAATTCCAAAATAAAATTGTTTACAACGTTCTTTTGGAATTGTTAAAAGATGAGGATCAAAGAGTTAGAAATGCTACGTCAAATTCAATCGTAAAGTAAACTTATTCTTATCAATATGATGAAGTTGTACAAAATTAATTTATTTTTTTTTATCTTTGAAGGATTATGCCTATGTTGTACTTCCAACAACAAACTCCAAATCAAAATGTAATAATAAATAAAGCCATCGAATACAAAAATAAGTATTTAAAAAATATAAGCAATTTAAATGCGGGGATAAACGTTTTTAAAAACTCATTTTTAAGCACTGCTCCTTTTCCTTTTAACGTTTCAAGTGATTCAGAGATTGAAGGGATTGAATTTGGGTTATCTAGAATAATATTAAAGTTACACGAGACTTTATTGACTTCGACGTCAAAACAACATATCGTAAGTATTATCATAAGTAGGGCACGGAACTTTTGTAACAAAACGATACGATTTCCCCCCTCCACTCGTTCTCAGCAGAAAATTTCATACAAAAGTTGTTCTAAATTAAATTCTAAAACGATTTTCTCAATAAAAAATATATATAAAAATATATACATATATAAAAATTTTTTTGAGATTATGTTCTTAATTATTGATCAAATCAAAAATTTTTATTAACAATATTTGTTTAGAATTACTTCAGGAACAGTGTTTGTTAATACAATTTTTTGCTAACTTGAAATTTTAATTTCCCTCTGAATAGTATGCTATCAAAATTAATTATCTCAACAATTATTGTTTTTATTAAAAAATGTTTTAAATAAAATTTGTTTCAATTTCGATTTTGAATCAATTATCTTAATAAAAAATTTTTACATCTCTATTAATTAAGCATCTAATTATAATTATGTATAAAAACAGAACAATTATTATTTTGAGGTTATCTCCTTAATTATTGATTAAATCAAAAAAAGTTGTTGGCAAAGTTTGTTTAGAATTGTTTCAGGAACAATTTTTGTTAAAACAATTTTTTTCTAACTTGAAATTTTAATTTCCCACTGAACAGTATGCTACAAAAATTAATATTTTTGAGGTTATATTCTTATTGTTGATTTAATCAAAAAATGTTGTTAACAAAATTGGTTTAGAATTACTTCAGGAACAGTGTTTGTTAATAACATTTTTTGCTAACTTGAAATTTTAATTTCCCTCTGAATAGTATGCTATCAAAATTAATTATCTCAACAATTATTGTTTTTATTAAAAAATGTTTTAAATAAAATTTGTTTCAATTTCGATTTTGAATCAATTATCTTAATAAAAAATTATTACATCTCTATTAATTAAGCATCTAATTATAATTATGTATAAAAACAGAACAATTATTATTTTGAGGTTATCTCCTTAATTATAGATTAAATCAAAAAAAGTTGTTGGCAAAGTTTGTTTAGAATTGTTTCAGGAACAATTTTTGTTAACACAATTTTTTTCTAACTTGAAATTTTAATTTCCCACTGAACAGTATGCTACAAAAATTAATATTTTTGAGGTTATATTCTTATTGTTGATTTAATCAAAAAATGTTGTTAACAAAATTGGTTTAGAATTACTTCAGGAACAGTGTTTGTTAATAACATTTTTTGCTAACTTGAAATTTTAATTTCCCTCTGAATAGTATGCTATCAAAATTAATTATCTCAACAATTATTGTTTTTATTAAAAAATGTTTTAAATAAAATTTGTTTCAATTTCGATTTTGAATCAATTATCTTAATAAAAAATGTTTACATCTCTATTAATTAACCATCTAAGTGTAATTATGTATAAAAATTTAAAAATTATTATTTTGAGGTTATCTCCTTAATTATTGATTAAATCAAAAAAAGTTGTTGGCAAAGTTTGTTTAGAATTGTTTCAAGAACAATTTTTGTTAACACAATTTTTTTCTAACTTGAAATTTTAATTTCCCACTGAACAGTATGCTACAAAAATTAATATTTTTGAGGTTATATTCTTATTGTTGATTTAATCAAAAAATGTTGTTAACAAAATTGGTTTAGAATTACTTCAGGAACAGTGTTTGTTAATAACATTTTTTGCTAACTTGAAATTTTAATTTCCCTCTGAATAGTATGCTATCAAAATTAATTATCTCAACAATTATTGTTTTTATTAAAAAATGTTTTAAATAAAATTTGTTTCAATTTCGATTTTGAATCAATTATCTTAATAAAAAATTATTACATCTCTATTAATTAAGCATCTAATTATAATTATGTATAAAAACAGAACAATTATTATTTTGAGGTTATCTCCTTAATTATAGATTAAATCAAAAAAAGTTGTTGGCAAAGTTTGTTTAGAATTGTTTCAGGAACAATTTTTGTTAACACAATTTTTTTCTAACTTGAAATTTTAATTTCCCACTGAACAGTATGCTACAAAAATTAATATTTTTGAGGTTATATTCTTATTGTTGATTTAATCAAAAAATGTTGTTAACAAAATTGGTTTAGAATTACTTCAGGAACAGTGTTTGTTAATAACATTTTTTGCTAACTTGAAATTTTAATTTCCCTCTGAATAGTATGCTATCAAAATTAATTATCTCAACAATTATTGTTTTTATTAAAAAATGTTTTAAATAAAATTTGTTTCAATTTCGATTTTGAATCAATTATCTTAATAAAAAATGTTTACATCTCTATTAATTAACCATCTAAGTGTAATTATGTATAAAAATTTAAAAATTATTATTTTGAGGTTATCTCCTTAATTATTGATTAAATCAAAAAAAGTTGTTGGCAAAGTTTGTTTAGAATTGTTTCAAGAACAATTTTTGTTAACACAATTTTTTTCTAACTTGAAATTTTAATTTCCCACTGAACAGTATGCTACAAAAATTAATATTTTTGAGGTTATATTCTTATTGTTGATTTAATCAAAAAATGTTGTTAACAAAATTGGTTTAGAATTACTTCAGGAACAGTGTTTGTTAATAACATTTTTTGCTAACTTGAAATTTTAATTTCCCTCTGAATAGTATGCTATCAAAATTAATTATCTCAACAATTATTGTTTTTATTAAAAAATGTTTTAAATAAAATTTGTTTCAATTTCGATTTTGAATCAATTATCTTAATAAAAAATTATTACATCTCTATTAATTAAGCATCTAATTATAATTATGTATAAAAACAGAACAATTATTATTTTGAGGTTATCTCCTTAATTATAGATTAAATCAAAAAAAGTTGTTGGCAAAGTTTGTTTAGAATTGTTTCAGGAACAATTTTTGTTAACACAATTTTTTTCTAACTTAAAATTTTAATTTCCCACTGAACAGTATGCTACAAAAATTAATATTTTTGAGGTTATATTCTTATTGTTGATTTAATCAAAAAATGTTGTTAACAAAATTGGTTTAGAATTACTTCAGGAACAGTGTTTGTTAATAACATTTTTTGCTAATTTGAAATTTTAATTTCCCTCTGAATAGTATGCTATCAAAATTAATTATCTCAACAATTATTGTTTTTATTAAAAAATGTTTTAAATAAAATTTGTTTCAATTTCGATTTTGAATCAATTATCTTAATAAAAAATTTTTACATCTCTATTAATTAACCATCTAAGTGTAATTATGTATAAAAATTTAAAAATTATTATTTTGAGGTTATCTCCTTAATTATTGATTAAATCAAAAAAAGTTGTTGGCAAAGTTTGTTTAGAATTGTTTCAGGAACAATTTTTGTTAACACAATTTTTTTTTAACTTGAAATTTTAATTTCCCACTGAACAGTATGCTACAAAAATTAATATTTTTGAGGTTATATTCTTATTGTTGATTTAATCAAAAAATGTTGTTAACAAAATTGGTTTAGAATTACTTCAGGAACAGTGTTTGTTAATAACATTTTTTGCTAACTTGAAATTTTAATTTCCCTCTGAATAGTATGCTATCAAAATTAATTATCTCAACAATTATTGTTTTTATTAAAAAATGTTTTAAATAAAATTTGTTTCAATTTCGATTTTGAATCAATTATCTTAATAAAAAATTTTTACATCTCTATTAATTAACCATCTAATTATAATTATGTACAAAAACAGGACAATTATTATTTTGAGGTTATCTCCTTAATTATTGATTAAATCAAAAAAAGTTGTTGGCAAAGTTTGTTTAGAATTGTTTCAGGAACAATTTTTGTTAAAACAATTTTTTTCTAACTTGAAATTTTAATTTCCCACTGAACAGTATGCTACAAAAATTAATATTTTTGAGGTTATATTCTTATTGTTGATTTAATCAAAAAATGTTGTTAACAAAATTGGTTTAGAATTACTTCAGGAACAGTGTTTATTAATAACATTTTTTGCTAACTTGAAATTTTAATTTCCCTCTGAATAGTATGCTATCAAAATTAATTATCTCAACAATTATTGTTTTTATTAAAAAATGTTTTAAATAAAATTTGTTTCAATTTCGATTTTGAATCAATTATCTTAATAAAAAATTTTTACATCTCTATTAATTAACCATCTAAGTGTAATTATGTATAAAAATTTAAAAATTATTATTTTGAGGTTATCTCCTTAATTATTGATTAAATCAAAAAAAGTTGTTGACAAAGTTTGTTTAGAATTGTTTCAGGAACAATTTTTGGTAACACAATTTTTTTCTTACTTGAAATTTTAATTTCCCGCTGAACAGTATGGTATTCTTTTAATCAAGATTTTCTGAGAACGAGTGGAGGGGAGAAATCGTTTTGTTACAAAAGTTCCGTGCCCTGATCATAAGTAAGTGATCAAAGTCAATGTTATTTTATTTTAGTATGGTTGTATAGAAACTTTGTGCTTATTAAGTCAAACTTATCCTTGTACAGTTTATAAATCGTCATGGAATTGCTTTAAAAATTTTAATTTCCAACAAGAAAAAACAATTTTTCAAAGGAGTAATTCGATAATTGGAAATATTTCATCGATTTGTGAATCGAACGTTAGTTGTGCAAAAGATTTATTAAACATATCTATTTCTTTGTTTTCACATATAACGGTTTATGACTTAAATTTTCATTCGAATCTTCTAAAATTTACAGGAAATCTTTTTGCTGGTAAAAAAGGTTAAATTAAATTAATCCAAATTAATTATTAATTTTATTTTACGCTAGGAAAATGTTTACAAGATTTACAATTATCATCAGATACGTTAGAAAATAATCGACCTCTTTGGGATATGTTTAACGATAAAAGTCTTCGTGAATTAAGCGAAACATTTTTAACACACATAATAAAATTATTAAATGTTTTTATGCATGTTATCGAAGAAATAACCCCGCAAATAATCGTTCCCAAACCGGTTTTACCAAATTTACCACCCGCTAGTACTTTATCGCCGTTAAAACGACGAAAAAGCGATTTAGACAAGAAATTATTAACAAGCGTTAAAACTGACAAAGATGAAAAAATTGAAAAGAAGCCGGAAAATGTTAAAAACATTTCGATGGGTTATTTTGCGAATTTACCTCATTACATGAAGATTTATGACATTCTTCGAATGGCTTATTTAAATTATAAGATAACCTTAGATTCTTCAGCCTCAGAAAATTTATTAAATTTTTTAAAAACAACTTTATCCGCTTTATGTCAAATTTTAGAGGTTGCTACTATTACGGAAACTGGAAGAATAGCGGATGATATCTTAAGATATCTTCGAGCTTCTTTTTATTTGGACCAAGCGTCTACCGTAAGTTGTGTTCATCAGTTATTGAAAAGTCTTTTTGGAAATAATCTTACGAGTGGAATGAATTGTGTTAATTTGGAAAATCGAAAAGAACAGGTAAGATTTTTTGTTCTCAATTATATCTTAAAGGAGATAATCTAATATTATTTTAGAAACCACACAATGAGGATGGATTTTATTACAATTTATTTCAACGTCCTTACACAGAATTAACGAATTATATTGATTGTTTAAATAGCATGGATAAGGTTGAATGCGATAGTGATAATACTGTAATGGGTTATTTACATAGAAAAGAAATTAAGAAACCTGTGCCAAAAGGTTCTGATAAAATCTTAGCAAATTATATTCGTATTTTTGAACCTATGGTCATCAAGTCTTTAAAGGTATTTACAGATTGCTACTCTTCTGGCTTTAAATAAAATAACATTTTTGCATAACATTCGGATTTAGCCGCCTTAAGAGATGTGTGGCTAAACCTGACTGTTTAAAACACTAATACTAGAACTAGAATCATTCGAGTTTAGCCGTCTCAAGACGTGTGGCTAAACCGACGTGTGTCTCTTTAGGGGGTATGCCACCTTTGAAATTAAAAAAAATCGATTTTTTTTTGCTTAAAAGTGTTTTTTATACTGTCTAGAATAAGAATCCATTGACAGAAAACATTTGCGGAATGTTTTTCTGCCTAAAAAATTGATTTTTGTAACACACCTCCCCGGAAATTCTAAGATTTCTGTAACCACTTTTTGTTTCATTTTTTATCCATTGTATATGCAGGTATTTTGACCTTGTTGTACAAAAAAGTTAAAAAAAAAACATAAAATATCATTTTTCAAAAACGCTATTGAAGGAAAAATGGAAGTGCACTCCATCGTAGAGATGTTTCAACGATCCGAAGAAAAACATAATTTGAAGTACTGTTTTTACGTAGGAGACGGAGACGGAAACATTCAAAGGTATTATGGACGCTCAGCCATATTGTCATAGTAATAGTAACCAAAAAAGAATGCGTCGATCACGTTCAGAAACGAATGGGCACACGGTTACGAAATCTAAAAAGAAACACCCGCGGATTAGGAAGCAAAGGAAAATTAATTGATTATGGATTATGGATTGAAACTCCAAAGCATGACAATTGTTCAGTTGGTGCTGACTCGTGGTGTTCCTGGCAAAAAGCGTACGCTTTGTCAGAAATCGATGAGTACACTCACAAGCCAGCAATCGGCAATGATGTTTTCAACGCAGTGAAACCTGTGTACGAAGAATTATCAAGGGAAGATCTTTTGACAAGATGTTTAGAGGGATATACGCAAAACAGCAATGAAAGTTACAACGCCGCGTTATGGCCTATCGCACCAAAAACTATTCATAGTGGCAAGCAAGTGGTTGACATTGCGTTTGATATAGCTGCTTGCAATTTTAATGACGGTCTTACAAGCATTATGGAAATAATGCAAGCACTGAAATTAACAACCGGAAAATGCATTACTCGCGCTGAGCGCTCCATGACTGCTGAGGCTAAAGAAGCTCGTAGAAGCCTACTGTCAGACAGAAAAGCTGCAGAAGATGAAAATAAGCTTCAAGAAGGACAGCTGTATGGTGCAGGAAGGATGCTAAGGAATTGTTGGAGCTCCTACTGAGTACACACTTTCCTTCCTCAAAAGTCTGCCCCCATGCAGCTACCGACCCTGAAGTAATGGACATAACCCGTCCATCAGGTAGGGTTCGCAGCACAGCTGGGAATATTTTCACACCCAACAGAGTAAGGTGGGCTATCTCGAATTTTAAGCCCCTAAAATCGCCTGGAGGAGACGGAATTCTGCCTATCTTTCTGCAAAAAGGCTTAGAAGACCTTCTCTCAATAATAATATCCCTATATATAGCTAGCTACAGCTTTAGCTATATACCCACTCTATGGAGGAAAGTAAAGGTGGTCTACATACCTAAAGGTGGTAGGCGTTCAAGGCGTACAACTTCATTTCTCCTCAAAAGGATGGAAAAGGTAATCGATCAATACCTAAGGAATGGAGTGCTTGTCACAAATCCACTACACCCTAGCCAACATGCTTACCAGAAAGCAAAATCAACAATTACCGCTCTCCATGCTTTGACTAGCACCTTAGAGGAGGCAATTGCAACCAAAGAGATAGTCCTTTGTGCTTTCATAGATATAGAGGGTGCGTTTGATAACACCTCATATGAATCCATAGAGAAGGCTCTAAACGTAAAACACATACATCCGTCGACAATCAAGTGGTGTATAGCCATGTTGAAAAGTCAGCAGATCACAGCCAGTCTGGGAGGCGAGTCGCTGACTATAAAGGCGCTAAGAGGATGTCCCCAAGGGAGAGTGCTATCACCTCTATTATGGTGCCTGGCAGTTGATGACTTGATGAACACCCTAACTAAAAACGGATTTAAGATACAAGGGTATGCTGATGACCTGGTAATCACAATCCGAGGTAAATATGATTCAATCATAACTCAGCTAATGCAGAAAGCCCTACTACTCACCAGTACTTGGTGCAGAAGCAATGGGCTCAGCATCAATCCCAATAAAATCGAAATAGTCCCTTTCACTCGGAGAAGGAAGCTACAAATAAAAGCACCCTCCATTGAAAGCAGAACTATTAACCTCAAAGCAGAAACTAAATACCTAGGGGTAATACTTGACAGTAAACTAAACTGGAACTCACACTTAGATAAGGTGAGGAAAAAGGCCATCATGGCAAACCAGATCTGCCGCAGGCTCCTAGGAAGGAACTGGGGTCTCAAACCACGAATGGCTGATTAGGCCTACGTAGCAATAATCAGACCAATGGTCGCCTACGCCTCATTGGTTTGGTGGCCAAAAACCAAACATAAGACAGCTCTCACAAATCCAGCGGTTAGCATGTCTTAACATAACGGGTGCAATGAGATCCTGTCCGACGACTGCTTTGGAAGCCCTACTCGGCCTCACACCGCTCCATTTATATATACAAAAAGGAGGCAGCCTCAAGTGCCTTATCATTGAAAACAGTTTTTTCACTCAAGTTGATGCAGGGTAACCTCAGAGAACAGCTCGAGATCCTCAAGGACCCATGTCTAAATCACCTGATTGAAATTAAAACGGACCTCATACCGACGGAATACAATTTCAACCAACCGTATAAGGTCATATTTAGTAGCAGGGATGATTGGGCCTCAACTAAAAAGAGGAGCCCTAGCCTGGTACACCGATGCTTCAAAGACAGTAAGACCTGGAGTAGGTATGGGCATCAGTGGACCAAATAGCCACATCAAATTGCCCCTCAGCTCGGACTTAACAATTTTCCAAGCAGAAGTTCTTGCTATAAACTTCTGCACCGCTTTGAACCTACAAAAGGGGCAAAAAGGTGCATCCATAAACATTTTCACAGACAATCGGGCCGCCTTAAAGGCAATTCAGGCCTACACGTGTGGCTCCGCACTGATCAGAGAGTGTACCAACAACCTGAGAGAACTCGCTAGGGGCAATGATGTTACCCTATGGTGGGTTCCAGGTCACAGCAACATTGAGGGCAATGAGAAAGCCGACAAACTGGCCAAAGAGGCAGCAAACACGCCCTTCATTGGACCCCAACCTGGATGTGGACTACAAAAAAGCCACCTACAACAAATAATCAACAACTGGGAGGCTTCAAAGATAGCCTTACGCTGGGAAGAACTTCCAGGTCAGACAAGCGAAGAGTATGATAACTCCGTCGCAAAACAAAAGAGGTTTTATGCCTCAGCAAAGGGGATCTAAGAACGCTCTCAGGCTACCTGACCGGCCATGTGCCCCTAAAATACCACCTCTTCCACATTGGACAAGCTGAGGATCAAACTTGTCGACTATGCAACGACGAGTCAGAATTAAGGACCTACATTTGCCCTAAACCTTTGGAGGGCTAAAGTTACAATACATCTTATAGGTCGCGGTAACGAGAGGGGCCATCGTTACCATTTCGTCAAAAATGAATATTTTTACTAAAGTAATCGTATTCAAGTTTTATTATTCGACTTACGCGTTAGGAGAAATCCTGCGCACAGTATGACCCTGCACGATTTGCAAGCCTAACATTACCGACATCTAGCGAGTGCAATTTTATTAACTGTTAATAAATAAAATATGTATTTAAAACTAGAAAAGGGGCTTATTCACACCCTGCAACCCGTTTTTAGAAAACTTCTTTCGTCTGATTGCAAAAAGAATTTAAAAATACCTATTATTTACCTATTAAGGTGGCATACCCCCTTAAGATGGCTAAACCTGAATGTTTCTACTTCTAATAGACTGCCTAAGTCTGACGTCACAGAGTTGGGCGGAGCTTATACCGACTCCAAACAATTTCGTTGCTAACCACAGTTGCCAACGTTGTCATTGGAAATGTCATTTAAAAAGTCACTTAGTTTATTTTATTTTAACACTAATTGAAAAACTGCATATGGTGATTTACTGTTAGCAACGAAAATGTTTGGAGTTAGTATAAGCTCCACCCATCTCTGTGACGTCAAGACTTAGGTTGTCTATTGTAAGTCTAATGTTAGTTCTAGAGAAAGTATATTGCATATTTTTATTGCACAAAAACTAGAACTAACACTAGACCTAGAACTAGAATCAATCCTATGCTAATCTCGTTTGGGGCTAATTATTATTAATTAAAAATGATGTAATTTTTGTTCGTTATAGCAATACACAATTTCAAGCGACGTTGTCCTTCAATGTAACGTTCTTCAGCTTTTAAGTCAACTGGTTCAACTTCGAGTAAACTACTGTCTTCTCGATTCCGAACAAATTTTTATCGGATTCGTTCTAAAACAATTCGAATTTATCGAAGAAGCTCAAATACCGGAACCTGAAAAATTAATCCCAAAAATTTTTAAATTCCTCGTTCATTTATCGTACAGTAAACACCATTCAAAAAGTATAATAAACGTACCGAAAATAATCCAATTATGCGACGGTTTAATGGCAAGCGGACAAAAGCCGACTACTTATTGTATACCGGCTTTAGAACCGATCGTTGAAGATATATTTTTGGTAAGAAATAAATCGAATACGGCGGATTTTAAAGAATTAGAAACAACAAGGGAGGTTTTATTATCGATGTTATTGAGATTAATCGAGTATAAAGAAGTTATAGTTTTGTTGACGTTGATTTTAAACGATAGTAAATATTGCGAAAACAGCGATAAATGGCATAGATGGTCAAAACAAGTTTTCGACGTATTTTTAACGATGTTAAAACATAATAAAATAAGATTGAACGATGGAAAAACAATTGAAGCTATTATGAAATTATTGCTTGTTATGAATCCGGGCGTTTTTAAAAATATTAATGAAATTTTAGTTTGTTTATATCAAAAATGTCCATTAAACGGCGATGCAATTAGTAAATACCTAGGAAAAAATGTAATTATTTTATTAATTTTAACTCATATAAAAGAAGACGTTTTACTTAGTAAAATAAGCGAAGCTTCATCAGATTTTGATCCAAGTAGTATTTTTGATCATATTGAAACAACTCCGGATCCTTTAAATGTAATCAATAACATTAATTATTTTCAAAGAATACAACCTGAGGTGGCTTTTGTAAAATTAATTTTTAAAATACTCCAAGTGACTTCAGTGAATTGTGTAGATGAATTTGATGAGTTTCTAGTTGAAGAACTGTTTTATTTTATGGTTATTGTTTCATATTTAATGCAGTCTGGTAAGATTCCTACTCCTTCTCTTTTCTGATTTTATAAAGAACTAAGTTTTATATTTACAGGGAATTATTCTAAGATATCAAATACAGCAATATCACTAATTAATACAATTACATCTGAAGATAAAATCCCAATAGACGTTATAAATACCAACTTTTTAAAAATCGGTGTTTTACACCCTACTTTATTGTTTCAATGGTGTTATATTTTAACAGTATTAAATTATCATAATAATAATTTTTGGAATGTGTTGTTAAACAATGATTTAACATGTAAAAGTACATCTTTGCATCAAGAAATTATTCGATTAGGAGTATCTATAACTTATTGTGAGTATTTGGTAAGTACAAGAATCTATATGATGGTAAGCTCTACCATCATTTTATGATGTTTTTGTTTATAGACGGAAAATGTACATAGCGTAGAACAATTAAAATCATTTTTATACCACAACATTAACTTAATAATTGAATTATGTGATGAAATACCGGTTCATGAATTTATAGCAACTTTACACAGAGAATCAAATACTAGTCTATTAATATTAAAATCTATAGAAGATAAATCAAAAAGAAATCACAAGGTAAGGGTAATATTACTTGCAAATTTCATTTTTATGGCGGCCAAGGCGCTAGATTAATTAACCATATATTAATTATACAGTGCGTTTCAAAAGTAACGGATAAATTCGATAAAATTATTATAAACAATTTATGAAAAAATCGCTGAAACGGGTCTAAAGATTTAAATTTTTTGGTGTATATTTTAAATTTTTCCGCCACTTTTAAACGAGTTATGACGTCATCGAAGTTTTTTTTTAAATGGAACACCCCATTTTTTATATCGGAATTTGAAAGAGAATTTTTTTCTGAATTATGTACAATAAATATTAATATCGGTTACATAAGAAAATTTTCGAGAAAAATTAATTTAAAGTTTCATTATTTCCCATTCATTTGATATAAAAAATAGTAGTAGCCGTGCGTAACCATGGCAACCAAATGTTTTGATTTAAAATTTCCAAGTGTCAAAATTCGATTTGAAACAGTGTATTGTGCGTTAATGAGATTATTTTGAGTAGTATTGTGGAGTTTCTTGTGTTAATTGTTGTTATTTATTGTTATTTGTTGCTATTCATCGCTATTCGTTGTTACTTTTTTGTTGTTATTTGATCTTATTGTTTATCTACACTGTTGGAAATAATTCACGAGCACACCCTACATAATCTGAACGCGTGAAGATAAATCCATAATATTTGCGGAGTACAAAGGTTTACTGTAGACGAGTTTATTCAGGGAGTTTCGAGTTGTTCCGTCGCGGCATTGTTGACTGAGCCGCCCTTCCAAGTGGAACATTCCGTCGCTATGGAGACCGATGTGGATGGAAAATACCGGTCGTTTTTAGTGTGGTGTGAGGTACCACATTGTTATCGTACTCTGTGCGCAATGGATGGGCGATCGTGTTACTTAAGCGAGTTTGGGCGAGGAATGTTTGTGGGTATGCACATTGAGGGTGTATCGTTCTGTGAAATCGCGCGTCGTCTCGAGCGGTCGTTATCGGCAGTGCAACGGGCATGGCGAGAATGGTCTGAGGTAGGACATAGGCAAGGTTTGTATATAAGAGGTTGTCTAGGTTCGTACGCAATCATACTGCGCATTACGTCACATGTGGAAAATAATACCGCCAAGCAATTCAAATTAAACAAAGGCATGGAGCACCACATGGCCATGAGGTTGCGTGCGCAATCCGTGATCGCTTACGTCACGGAACACTCCTGCTCTTGCCCCTCGCCCACAAACTAAAATCAAAGTATTGCAGCATAGGAACCTTTAATATATAAACCTTGGGACATAGGTACCTTCAGCCGCGGCCGGGACGGCCCTGCGCGTCCCCATCACACGAGAATCGCGCTCTTGTGCTCAGCGCTTTAGCGTCGTGTGTGTTCTCCTCAAGGCAACTTGGAGCTGTTTGGCCACTGGCAGGGGAAGGCGCACTCACTACGCGAACAGTACGGCGGCGTTTGGTAGATAGTGGACTGGCGCGCGCGTCGTGCGATACAGCGGATTGCAGTAACACCCAAGCACCGCAGCATACGTCACGAGTGGGTCGACGCTAGGCATTAGTAGGTTGCCGAGTAGAGGGACATTTTGTTTTCCGACGAATCAAGATTCGAATTGAGCACCGGTGATGCGCGAATTTTAGTTCGTCGGAGCCGTGATGATCGTCTACTCGAGCAGTGTGTGCAAGAACGCCCTATCCACCGACAACCGAACATTATGGTATCGGGTGCGATTACATATGGTGGACCTACACATCCGCTGCGTGTATAGCAGACCATGACGGGTCAACGATACGTAGATGAGGTGCTATGGTCCGTTGTGCTTCCCTACGTTCGGCGGCTCCCAGGTCTGCTATACATGCACGACAACGTACGACAGCACATCGGGCGTGTTGTATAGACCTTTGTGGAAGAGCACGGCATACGAATGCTTCCATGGCTACCTCGGTTTCCGCATCTGAATCCGATAGAACATGTTTGGGACATGACTGGTCGGAGACTTCTACGTTATCCGGCTTCCTCGGCTAACGTTGAGGAGCTATGGAGGCGAGTTGAGGTGGCATGGTTGGCCATCCCTCTCGCTACAATATAGCGACTTATAGACTCCATGCCACGTCGTGTAGCGATGGTACGCGAAGCTCACGGGGGATACTCTCGCTATTGATATTTCTCCTCCCAGCAGAGGTGTGCCGTTCTCCATGTGAGAGTAAGTTACACTACTTTAGTACTACTTCCATACCAAATTTTGCCTCGCTTTCGATAGAGGCGATGTTTTAGTGTATTTTGCAACAATCAGATTTTTGGGGACTGCCGTCGTTAACACAGGGCTAATTTGTTTAATATGGGGGTTAATAAAAGAGCCCTTAGGAAGTCAGGGCAAGTAAATCTGGCCGCGCTATTCGACAGAGGTGATGTTTTAGGGTAGGCACACACGGTCGATTTTTAGTCGGCCGATAGTTTAGTCGATGGACATAAATGTATTAAGTTTAATGTAGGTGCGCACACAACATAACTGCAGATCAACTCGATTTTTTAATCAAAAGGAGTCGATGTACACTTATGATTAAAAAGTTGTGCAACTATCGTACAACTGCAATAATGCCACAGCTTCATATTAAAGCGCACACACAGTCGATAGTTTAGTTGAGATTTTTAGGAATTTAGGTTGCGTGCGCAACTTTAGTGAGAGTTGAAGTGTCTTCTCTAGTATAACATAAATCAAGTTTCCCTCAATTATTTTATGATAAGTGAATTTATATCAAAAATTAAGTTAAATTATTTTCTGTTTTACTACCGCAGTTAATTATATACTACACTGAATACAGTGTGTTACTTAATTATCGTATCCGACGTCATCATTGCAAGTATGCAACCAATATCACAGTACAATACGCATCATACGCAAATCGTGTATTGCAATACCAATATTGTGATAATGGTTGCATACTTTCAATGATGACGTCGGGTACGATAATTAATTACCACACTGTATATTAAAGTAATTCAATTACATTATTTTAAAATTTGAATTATTTCCCGATATTATTCAATATTCAATACAATATAAATACAAGTTGTTTCGAAATCGATATGTGTGTGCATACAACACGATTTATGAACAACTAAACAGTTTAGTCGGTTATAAATTGATGATGCATCGCGATTTCAAACCAATCCAACTAAACTGTTTCGTCGATGAATAATCGACCGTGTGTGCCTACCCTTAGTATATTTAGCAACAATCAGATTTTTGGGGACTGCCGTCTTTAACACAGGGCGAATTTTTTAATAGGGGGGTGAATAAAAGAGCCCTTAGAAACTCAGAGCAAGTAAATCTGGCCACGCTATTCGACAGGTGGGATATTTCGGTATATTTAGCAACTATCAGATCTTTGGGGACTGCCGTCGTTAACACAAGGCAAATTTTTTTAATATGGGGGTGGACAAAAGGCCCTTAGAAAGTCAGAGCAAGTAAATCTGGCCACGCTATTCGATAGGCGGGATGTTTAGGTATATTTAGCAACTATCAGATCTGTGGGGACTGCCGTCGTTAACACAGGGCGGATTTTTGTAATATGGGGGTGAATGAAAGAGTCCTTAGGAAGATAGAGCAAGTTAATGTGGCCACGCTATTCGACAGGTGGGATATTTTGGTATATTTAGCAACCATCAGATCTTTGGGGACTGCCGTCGTTAACACAGGGCGATTTTTTTAATATGGGGGTGAATAAAAGAGCCCTTAGGAAGTTAGAGCAAGTAAATCTGACCATGCTATTCGACAGAGGCGATGTTTTAGTATATTTAGCAACTATCGGATTTTTGGGGCTGCCGTCGTTAACACAGGGCTATAATACACTGTTGGAAATAATTCACGAGCACACCCTGTATAATCTGAACGCGTGTGTCTAGCGCAATAAAATTTGGTATGGAAGTAGTACTAAAGTAGCATAACTTACTCTCACATGGAGAACGGCACAACTCTGCTGGGAGGAGAAACATCAATAGCGAGAGTATCCCCCGTGAGCTTCGCGTACCATCGCTACACGACGTGACATGGAGTCTATAAGTCGGTATATTGTAGCGAGAGGGATGGCCAACCATGCCACCTCAACTCGGCTCCATAGCTCCTCAACGTTAGCCGAGGAAGCCGAATAACGTAGAAGTCTCCGACCAGTCATGTCCCAAACATGTTTGATCGGATTCAGATGCGGAAACCAAGCTAGCCATGGAAGTATTCGTATACGGTGCTCTTCCACAAAGGTCTGTACAACACGCCCGATGTGCTGTCGTACGTTGTCGTGAATATATAGCAGACATGGGAGCCGCCGAACATAGGGAAGCACAACGGACCGTAGCACCTCATCTACGTATCATTGACCCGTCATGGTCTGCTATACACGCAGCAGACGTGTACGTCCACCATATGTAATCGCACCCCATACCATAGTGCTCGGTTGTCGGTGGATAGGGCGTTCTTGCACACACTGCTCGAGTAGACGATCATCACGGCTCCGACGAACTAAAATTCGCGCATCACCAGTGCTCAATTCGAATCTTGATTAATCGGAAAACAAAATGTCCCTCTACTCGGCAACCTACTAATGCCTAGCGCCGACCCACTCGTGACGTATGCTGCGGTGCTTGGGTGTTACTGCAATCCGCTGTATCGCACGACGCGCGCGCCAGTCCACTATCTACCAAACGCCGCCGTACTGTTCGCGTAGTGAGTGCGCCTTCCCCTGCCAGTGGCCAAACAGCTCCAAGTTGCCTTGAGGAGGACGCACACGACGCTAAAGCGCTGAGCACAAGAGTGCGATCCTCGTGTGCTGTGGTCGCGCAGGGCCTTCCCGGCCGCGGCTGTAGGTACCTATGTCCTACCTCAGACCATTCTCGCTATTTCCGTTGCACTGCCGATAACGACCGCTCGAGACGACGCGCAATTTCATGGAACGATACACCCTCAATGTGCATACCCACAAACATTCCTCGCTCAAACTCGCTTAAGTAACGCGATCGCCCATCCATTGCGCACAGAGTACGATAACAATGTGGTCCCTCACACCATAGTAAAAACGACCGGTATTTTCCATCCACGTCGGTCTCCATAGCGACGGAATGTTCCACTTGGAAGGACGGCTCAGTCAAAAATGCCGCGACGGAACAACTCGAAACTCCCTGAATAAACTCGTCTACAGTAAACCTTTGTGCTCCTCAAATATTATGGATTTATCTTCACGCGTTCAGATTATATAGGGTGTGCTCGTGAATTATTTCCAACAGTGTATTTAATATGAAGGTAAGACAGCCTTTACGAAATCGGAGCAAGACAATTTATTTACGCTAATTTTTCAAATTTATTTATTGCTCTGTTTCAAATTGATCGACCTTTGGAATCAATATAACAGTCGAAATTTCTGTAGTTTTGTTGTTTACAAATTGGAACGTGTAAAACCGACTTCACTGTATACCGGGTGATCTCGCTGAAATGGCGTGCTATGTTTGGCGTGCTGTTTTCACATCGGTTCAAATGAATGAGAAATAATAAAACTTGAAATCAATTTTTCTCGAAAATTTTCTTATATAACCGATATTAATATTTATTGCACATAATTCAGAAAAAAATTCTCTTTCAAATTCCGATATAAAAAATGGGGTGTTCCATTTAAAAAAAACTTCGATGACGTCATAACTCGTTTAAAAATGGCGGAAAAAATTTAAAATATACACCAAAAAATTGCAAAACATTTAAATCTTTAGACCCGTTTCAGTGATCTTTTCATAAATTGTAGAATTTATCCGTTACTTTTGAAACGCACTGTATATTAATTCATTAAATTAATTTTTTTTCTAGCCTTCTTATTTAACAAAAATCCTAAAATGTCTTGAAAACACCAACAACCACCAAACGGGTTATTTAATCACTCTATTAATAAAAAACTTTTTAAATTGTCGCCAATTAGCACTTCAACGTTCCGTGTCAATTTTAACAAGTCGGAAAGTTGAATATTTATTAACTTTAACACAAGATGAGGTACATAATCAATTAAGTAAAGAAAACTTAACGATTATAATGAACGATTTTAACGATAATAAATTTGCCAAAAGGAACGAGGGGCTTTTAAGCGTTTTAAATAAATTGGCCACACAATTTTATAATTTACCACCTTTGGAGTTAAATCAAAGAAAGTGTGTTAATCCGGATTTTATTAGAAAAATGGAAGTAAATAAAACGTGGTATTTAAATGAGATTAAAAATAAATGTCGAGATGTAATGGAATGTAATCAAATTGCCGAACTTTTAAAAATTTTGGATTATAATGATGTTATCGGTGTTATGGCGGAAAAAAATTTTAATAAGATGATATTGAAAGATGTGTTTAAAAAGGAAAATAAAAAAGATGAATTAGATTTGTTAAAAGCAGCCGTTGACGTACTTTTTGGAGAATTAAATCAATTTATTTTATTATCACCAAAAAATAATGATGACAAATTTTCAAATCAAGATTTTTGGAATACTTTGCAAAACTTAATTCCCAGCGTAATTGCTTACATTGAATTGGATTTAAAAATTCCCGACTCGCATATAAAAAATATTTGTATATTTTTTGTAACAGTTTTAGAGTCGATAACATATTTAATAAGAACCGATAAAACCGAAGTAAACGTCCATTTTATAAGTAAATCGCTTGAATGCGCTTGTACAGTCCTAAAAAATAATCAATTAATTAATATGTTATCATTACAAGAAAGTTCAATGTGGGTGAGTTCTTCCACAAAAGTAATTTTTAAACTCGTCTCGTTTTTGCTGTTAGATTTCGAACCTTTACCTATATTTACAAAAAATAATTTAAAGCCAGCTTTAGATGATATAGAAACGTCTGCAATCGCAAACGCATCGTATCAACTTTACGTTTTGATCGGTTGGATCGAAAGTTTACAAGTTAAAGAACGAAGAATACCTCTAACGCTCTTTAAACCGATTAAAAAAATTATCATTCTTTTATCACGTTTACCACAAGTTAATTCTTACGTTTTAACACCCCCGAGTTCTTGGAAAAATGGTTGGAACGTTGAATTAATTGGACCGTTTAAAAATCAAGTTCCCCCACTTCCTGTTGATTATATGCAACAAATAGATGTTTTGGAAGAGTTTATTTATCGGATAAATTTGTTGGGTTGGAGAAATAGGCAGCAATTTGAAGAGACTTGGATGTGCTTGTTGAGTGTTTTAAGTTCAAATGTTGAAGAAGATTGTTTAGAGGATACAAATAGATTAGCTCATGCTACTGGGTTAGCTGTTAGTGCGATAACTTCGATTTTAGTTCTAACTTTGTATTATCCTAATCCCGGGAATAGAAATACCTCTAAAATTATTCATGTATCAAGAGATTCTGTGATTAAGAATAATTCAGCTAGGTAAGTCATAAATAAATACAAAGAATAAAGTAAATGAGAATTATGTGCATTTACAGCATTAAAAAATTAAAATTAATCCAAAAAGATTTAATAGATAAAATTAATTCTTTAAATATTCAAGAAGAAGAAACAAAAATAATAAACGTATTTGATAAGCAGAATTTAGAAAAACACCACTCCTTATACTCAATAGGTCAAATTTCTATAGAATACTTATTGATATCATCAAAAATAGTGGAAGAACTCGACGAAGAAAACCCAATAGTCCAACTTTATCATAAAAATCAATCCAACTTAATCGAATGTGGGGTAGATTTAAATTCTTGTATACAATTTTTATTAGATTTATATTCGCAATGGCTTAATGATCAAATTCATTCTAACGAACAAGTAAGTTATTTATAATTATTTAAAACTTTATTTAATTAAAAATGTTGTAGAATTTAGCTCCGTTAAGGGTTGTAAACGAAGTGATTAAGTCAGTGTTAATAATTTCGGACCTTTTCTTAGAGAAGACCCAGTTCCAGTGGATGTTGGATTCTATGTTAAATTTTTCGAAAAATCATGCTTCAGAAGATGAAATTCTTCATCAATATGTTATTATTAATATTTCAAAAGCAGTTGCTGTGTTAAATCCAGTAATATTTCTTTTTATATTAATTTTTTATCTAATTTATATACAGTGTGACCCGTTTGAAAGCGGAACACCCTCGTAAAATTTGTATTTATTATCCGATTTCGATAATTTTTTTTTTAAAAACTGTATCTTGGGACAAAGAGTGATATTTTTCTTAAAAAAAAAACAAGGCCTACTATTTCACTTTTTAGGTGCTAAAAATGAAGAAATCATATTAGGAAATTTTTTACAAAAAATCTGAGTACAGGGTGTCCCAATTTCGATGTCCGCATAGGCTATCTCCGAAACTAAAAGAGATAGAAAAAAAGTAGCTTACATGTCATGATCTCGTTTTTTGAGAAAATGTTAATGCCGAAAACTCCGAACAGCTATCGTCTTTTGTTTTCGCCCTATCGGCAAAAACTGAAAATTTTGCGAAAACGACATTCGCAAATATCTCACTTATTATCAAAGATGGAGTATTATAAATAAAACATTATATGGGCAACTTTTTACGAAGAATTCAGTGGCGTAGGTAGAATTTTTTTCCCATCTTTTATTTTCGAGATTTTAGACGTAACTTTATTTTTTTAAATGGAAACCATAGTTGGCTATGACTTAAAATAATTTGTTATTTTCTTCTGATAACAAATATATATAGTTTGTAGGGTATATTTCTTATGGCTATTGAATAATTAACAAAAATTCATTTTGTTCTGTCTAAAACTAATGTATGTATTTAAAAGTTAATGTTGCTATGGTGATAACCATACATACTATGATGGAACATAATGTATCAAATAATTGCCAAAGTTTGTATTTAAAAATTCGATATCAACTCTGGCATTATGTACTGGAATTATGCACCAGCGTGTTAAGTGTCAAAGTATAACAAAACTGAATAAAACTTTACAATGAATTTCGAAAATTATGAAAAATGTAACATGATGGAATGCTATATGTTATCAGATAACAATGCGACGTTAGCCGCGGAATTTTATTTCACAAGATATCCAGAAAGAAGACAACCGCACGTACGAACCTTCAGCCGGTCAGCAGGAAATTTAATAGATATTTGGTCCTTCCCCAAACCTCATACAAAAACATACCAAAATGACCTGCAAGAGAAATTGCAACAAGACGTCTGACCCAAAAGACGCTGCTCCCGAATATGAAAGAAAAATAAGTATAAACCATACAAAGCGGGGCTAACTCATTATTTACGTGCCGGAGATGTCAATCGAAGATTAGAATTTTGTAGATGATATTTAAAAAAATTAAATAATCTGCTGTTTGTTCAAAATGTAATCTGGACCGATGAAGTCTCTGAGTGTTCAAAGAAGATTGGGGTTCGATGTATGGTGTGCCCTTTTAGATAATAGAATTTTGGCATATAGTATCTACCATAAAAACTTAAACTCAGGGAAATACCTCAATATATTAAGGCTGCACATTGAGCCTTTGGACGACAATTTGCCACTAAATATGTCTCAAATGATATATTTTCAATATGACGAAGCACCAGCACATAATGCCAGAGTTGTTAGTGAATTTTTAAATACTATTACAAACTCAAGGACAGTAGAATCTAACAGGACTGCTACATCCATTGTTGTGACAGCCTACCAGCAAACTACGTCACACCATTTTCCACGCCTAGCTGTTGTTATAGTCTATGCGTTTGCTGTGTGTTTTTAGAGGTTATATCCTAGACGTATTCATATTAGTTTTAAAGTTTTATGTTTTTAGACGTATTAATGTCTATCATATAACCTCTAAAAACATTGACAGTTATCAGGCGTGGCAAATAGTGTGACGTAGAGTGCGGGCAACCAACCCGTAGTCGACTACAAAAATACAATGGATGTAGCAGTCTTGTTAGATTCTACTGTCCTTGCTACAAACTTTGGCAATAATTGGAAACAATGCTTTCCCTCATGGTATGGTTATCACCATAACAACATTAAGTTTTAAATACATACAATAGTTTTAGAAAGAACAAACAAATTGATACATTATATTCCATCATAGTATGTATGGTTATCACCATAGCAACATTAACTTTTAAATACATACATTAGATTTAAATGGAACAAAATGAATTTTTGTTAATTATTCAATAACTATAAGAAATATACCCCACAAACTATATATATTTGTTATCAGAAGAAAATAACAAATTATTTTAAGTCATAGCCAACTATGGTTTCCATTTAAAAAAATAAAGTTACGTCTAAAATCTCGAAAATAAAAGATGGGAAAAAAATTCTACCTACGTCACTGAATTCTTCGTAAAAAGTTGCCCATATAATGTTTTATTTATAATACTCCATCTCTGATAATAAGTGAGATATTCGCGATTGTCGTTTTTGCAAAATTTTCAGTTTTTGCCGATAGGGTGAAAACAAAAGACGATAGCTGTTCGGAGTTTTCGGCATTAGCTTTTTCTCGAAAAACGGGATCATGACATGTAAGCTACTTTTTTTCTATCTCTTTTAGTTTCGGAGATAGTCTATGCGGACATCGAAATTGGGACACCTGTACACCACTGCATTAAGCGCCTTTTGAAATGGGCATATACCAAATCTCATCAAAAATGGTTACAAATCAACACCGTTAAAGATAATTGAAAAATACAATATTTTATGAATTTATTTGATCAGATGGAGTAAACCATGACAAAAAAGGAAATAAAATACAGAGAATAATACAAAACTATTTAACAATATTTAACAGAAATTCAAAAAATTGAAGAAAAAAACAACATTCAAGGTATTAATAGAAAATAAAAACTAGTTAAATGTCTGTTGCTTCCACCAATCCACCGTTAAGTTCGATACATTTATTGTACCTTCTTCGTGCATTCATTGTTACATTCCTCAGTTGCCTCTGGGGCACATGCCTGAACTATTCTAGCACGCAGTTCATCTAGCGACTGTGTCCTTGACCTGTAAACTTGCTGTTTAAGGATTCCCCTAGTCGAGTGGTGTCAAATCAGGAGATCTTGGCGGCCATTCAATAAGATGACTATTTCTTCCTATCCATCGATTTTCAAAATTTTCATTTAACCAACGCTTTACCACTACTGCGTTAGGCACGGGAGACCCATCTAATTGAAATTTTATATTCGCACATACCAGAGGTGGTAAATTGTTTAGCGCATTCGAAAACTCATTTCTTAAGAAATACAAAAATTTTGTTGAATTTAAATTGCCCTCAAAGAAAAATGGACCAATAATTCTGTTGTCAAGTATTCCGCACCACACATTTATTTTATGCGAATACTGTCGCCTTGCGTTGATGACCCACTCTGGATTTTCTGTGCACCAATACCTTGAATTTTGCGATGACACCACGCCATTTGTTGTAAACGTGGCCTCATCGCTAAACAAAATTTCCCTTAAAAAGTTTCTGTTTTCCAAGTATTCACCTTGAGCCCATAAACAGAATTCTAGTCTTCTCTCTTCGTCTCTTGGTTCAAGAGTGTGTAGAAATTTTGGTTTATAGGGTTTAATTTTATTTTTTGTAAGGCACCTTCTAATACATTCTCTTGGAATATTTAAATCTATGGCAGCCGTTCTCAAACTCGAAGGAGGGTTATTATGAAAATATTCCACTATTTGATTATTATTTCTAATTTCCCGGCGTGGATTTTGAACTTTTAGAATTTGTTTTGATACACTGCCTGTATCGTTGAATACCTTATTTACCCGGTGAACGGTGCTAGCACTAACCGGAGGCATATCTGGATGCCTGTTATTAAATTCTATAGCCGCTTTTCTTTTCGAAAGAATATTATCGCCAACAAGGCGTACAATTTCAACTTTGTGTCTAACACTTAGTCGTTCCATAATTACACCACTAAATTGCACACTTTTTATAAAATTTTTATAAGCACAAAACTGACAGATGTAATGCTTTAAATCACTTTCATAGAATTCAATTCTTTTTTTTTTTATTTCCATGGTTTACAAGATAACTATTTTTTTATTTCCATGGTTACAAATGTAAATAGTTTTTGTATTATTGGCTGTATTTTATTTCCTTTTTTGTCATGGTTTACTCCATCTGATCAAATAAATTCATAAAATATTGTATTTTTCAATTATCTGTAACGGTCTTAATTTGTAACCATTTTTGATGAAATTGGGTACATGCCCATTTCAAAAGGTGCTTAATGCAGTGGTGTACTCAGATTTTTTGTAAAAAATTTCCTAATATGATTTCTTCATTTTTAGCACCTAAAAAGTGAAATAGTAGGCCTTGGTTTTTTTAAGAAAAATATCACTCTTTGTCCTAAGGTACAGTTTTTTACGCTCTACAATTAAAAAAAAATTATCGAAATCGGATAATAAATACAAATTTTACGAGGGTGTTCCGCTTTCAAACGGGTCGAACTGTACATATACAGGTGTCTCAGCGAGACCGGTCATTAGACGTTTCTGAGGTTTTGGCCAAAATAAAAATTTGAGAATTCAGACTTAAGTATTATCAATTACATTCTCTTCGTCTAAAATATTTTCAGATTTCTAGCACTTCCGGTTATACCGGAAGTCGCCACCTACTTTATTTTTTTAAATGGAACACCCTGTATATTTGTATAAACCCTGTATAAATATTATTTACGTTATTAATATCCATTTTAACTGGTTTTAGACTCACTAGCATCAAACAACGTAAATCAGACTTTGACGTTTGTCAATAAGTCATTAAACATTTGTTTTCCATGGCACACTAGGCTAAATATCCATATGATATGTGTGCATTTTTCAAAAAACCCTAATTATTTCCTAAACTATTAATGTTAGGTATGGGACATATGGGATATAAGTATATACAGGGTGCCCATTATGTATGGAATATAGTATATATCTTGGTAGGTATCAACTTTATAAAAAAACATTTTACACAAAAGTTGTTTAATATTTGATTTGCCATAATAAGACAGCATTTCATTTTTTATTTCAGAAAACAAATGAGTAACGAATAACACTTGAAGTTTTTTAAATGACAATGTACCTTTTTGTTAGTTATGTTTTGCTCATTTGATAGAGATTTTTTTTTCTCTTTACGATGACGTAAAATTTAGTACCCTTATATCAAAAAATTTTTGAAAAAATGTAAAAATTGTTTATTAAGAAAATCTAACTAATAACATTAATCGAATTATTGGATATTTACACTAATTTTTCGTATTTGTTTTATTTTGTATGTAAATTTAATTTACGGTAATAATTCGAGGTATTTGACGATCTCGGATATCTAGATTAATTTTTATTAATAACAATTTTTACATTTTTTTCAAAAATTTTCTGATGTAAGGATATAAAAATTTTACGTCATCGTAAAGAGAAAAGTAATCTCTATCAAATGAGCCTAACGAAAGGGTACATTGCCATTTAAAAAAATTCAAGTGTTAGTCGTTACTCATTTGTTTTCTGATTTAAAAACAATTGAATGCAGTCTTATTATGGCAAATAAAATATTAAGCAACTTTTATATAAAATGTATTTTTATAAAGTCAACATTTACCGAGATATATACTATATTCCATACATAATGGGCACCCTGTATAAGTACCATAACTTAATTTTTTTAAATGGCACCCCTCATATTTTATTACTTATACAGGGTGTCACACAAAAAACGCCCCAAGCTGTTGTAACTCTGTCATTTATATTCCGATTTTCATGACCGAGGCATCAAATGAAATGGTTTGATGAATACTATGGTTCATGCTACAAATAAATTTTTTTCAAGGCCATCTTCAATTTTAAGCGATTATTAACTTTTGTTTTTCAAATTGCTCCATATATTTGTCTTCACGTCATTAGATAGAGATTGTTTTTCTGAATCCACTGATATGCAATACATCCACTTTGAATGTAATTTTAGCAGAAAAAAGACACCTGTATATACAGGTTGTCGCACAAGAACGCCGTAAGCTGTAACTCTGTCATTTACCTTCCGATTTTTATGAACGAGGCAACAAATGAAATGGTTTAATGACTGCTATGATTTCCAACGCCATCTTCGATTTCAAGCGATTATCAACTTTTGATTTTCAAATTGCTCGGTATGTTTTTCTGCACGTTATGGGATAGAAATTGTTTTCTGAGCCCATTGATGTACAATACAATTAATTGTAATTTTAGCAGAGAATAACAATTAAAACATTTTCCGAACATTGTCTTAGTCACTTCTGAAATACTGCAGTGTGCCATGGAAAAAAATAACACGCAATACTGATAACAGTCATTAAATGCTATTTCAATGCCCAAGCAATTGTAAATGATACTTATAAGTTGGTTTTTCATTTATCCCATGGCACACTACAGTATAACACAAGTGACTTTAAGAGAATGTTTAGAAACTATTTTAATGTTTTTCTATGCTACAATTACAATTAATGTTGATGTATTGTATATTAATGGATTCAGAAAAAAAGCCTCTATCCAATAGCGTGAAGAAAAACATACCGAGCAATTTGATAATCGCTAGTAATTGAAGATGGCGTTGGAAAAAGTTTATTTGTAGCTTGGGGCGTTTTTTGTGTGACACCCTGTATAAGTAATAAAATATGAGGGGTGCCATTTAAAAAAATGAAGGTATGAATGAAATGATATGATAAAAATGAAGTTATGGTACTTCCAAATTTTGAAAAGTTAACGTGCCATAGTAAAGTGACCAAACGTTCTAGACAGCCGTTCTCGGCACCAAAACATACTCCATCATGCTGCTTAAGCATGTTCTGAATCCTAAATTGATATCCCAAAAATCGAGTGTTCTCTGATTTTTGAACAAATGTCTGCTGGAGCAGATTTTTCTAGAAAAAATCGAATAACTCGAGAACTGCCGAATCAAATTGCAAAAAGTAAAGTTATTTATAAACCTTGAAAACAGACAAATCCAAATATGTAAAAATATACAGGGTGTTCCATTTAAAAAATAAAGTTGGTGGCGACTTCCGGTATAACCGGAAGTGCAAGAAATCTGAAAATATTTTAGTCGAAGAGATCGTAATTGGTAATACTTGAGTCTGAATTCTCAAATTATTTATTTTTCTAATGACCGGTCACGCTGAGACAGCTTGTATACATATAATTATCATTTTTGTTTCAGGATATGGAAGTTTATGAATACATTAAAAGATTAATATCGCAAGGATTGAAAAGTGCTTTTTTGGCGATGAGAATCGCAAGTTTACATGGATTATTATACTTATTGCAAGGTTGTATTCTTTCCAATACGGTTATTGGAGGAATTTCTGAAGAGTTACAGTTGTTTTTACCTTTAATCACTGAGTATGTGCAGTGTAATATGAATACAACAAACAAGTAAATAAATCAATGCAGAGATAGATATTTAGATTTAAAATTATTCATTCATTTCAGTGTGTTAATGAGATCGCAAGATCATAATTTATTATTATGGGCAATCACATTTTACGTAATCGAACATGTAAAAGAGATTCATCTTCCAATCGATTTTGTTGCAAATTCTGTTCAATCAGCCATTAGTTTATTAAACGAACAAAAGTTTACTAAAGTTTTTTATACGGCAGTGATAAAAGTAAATTAAATCCTTTTTAAAGACCTAAATAATTAAATTTACAAAACTTTTTTTGTTGTAATCTTATTGTAGGGTCTGGAAAGATTAATAATTACAAAATGTTTACCTGAACGTCTTCATGAACAAATTACTAAATTAGCTGTTGATAAAATGAAAGATAATAATCCAATTTATGCAATTCCAGCTGTTCAATTATTAATTAGTTGTATGTACATTGGTAAGAACAAATATTAATATATAAGTATGAATGCTTAAACGCCCAGTGCTAATTAAACTAGAAACATTCGAGTTTAGCCATCTTAAGAGACGCACTAATCCCGAATGTTCCTAGTTCTGGATCTAGTGTTAATTGAAAAACATTAATAAAATGAATTAATTTGCAAATATTTTTTTTAGAATGTGAAGATCAATTAGAAGAAACAGAAAAATCAAATGGAATAGTAAAAACAACACCAGATAATTTAGTAAAAACGATCGAAAAAGTATCGGCGATATTTGATAAAATAAAAAAAGGAAATCTTTTCGACGTGGAAATACTTTGCGCAATCATCCCAAACATTTTAAACGATTTCTTTTTACCATCCGACATTTTAACAAAAGTAGTCGGCGAATTTCTATCACCACAACAAAATCATCCAAAACTTTTAAGTCGCGTTGTTTTTCAAGTATTTGAAAGTGGAATAAAGCAAAATCAACTTCCGTTGCTTCAAGATTGGGTTGTATTCAGTTTATCGAATTTCGCGCAATCTTTTTCGGTGGGAATGGCAACCTGGTATCTGACTTGTTTCTTTATAAGCGCAAGTACGAACCGGTGGTTAAGATCGTTTTTTCCGTACGTTCAATCGAGAATCGGTCGATACGAATACGAAGATAAAAAATTGTTGTGTATAACGGGGAGCGATTTTTATAGAAATTTAACGACCGATAAACAAAGAGAAACTTTCATCGATACCTTCCGTAAAATTAAAAATCAAGTCGATATGCCCTATAATAATTTATTGGCGTCTTTGTAAACGGAAATAAAATTGGTTTTTAGAAACTATATATTTTTTGAAAAGATAATGTTATAAATATGTATTATAATATGATATTTTGTTGTTGTATGTATAGTATAATTTAAGACTATAAGGATAATAATAAAAATAAACATAGAAATTAAACAAATTTTATTTCCACCTCAATTTCTGTAAATCCGAAAGTTTAAAAAGAAAATCGCTGAAATAGGTAAAGAATAAAACCAAGGGGACAACTTTTTATGCAAAAATTGACTCACTCACTTCAACCCCCCGCCGCCAGAAACCAACCCCTTAAAAATCTTAAATGGAAAGGGATACCTCATTTTAAAGGTCTTTTAAGGTACTACATGTTAGTATTTATTTTTTTTAAATTGATCGATTCGTTTTCGAAATTTCCCGCTTTAATTAATATTAAAAACTTTAATCACCTTCTTAAAAGCAAGAATAAGTAATCTTTTATTATTAATTTATAAAATTAAATTACCATGTTCGTTTTTTCAACGACCATTAAACCTTTATTATTTCGGAGCAATCCGAAATCTTTGATATTTAGGTTATTTTGACAATGATATACCTATAGTTCGTTTTTTTTCTATAATACTTAGGGTTTCTGTTGGTATTATCTAGAACCCTTATAAAATTTATGTTGTTTTCCTGATTTTTATTAAAATTATCAGTAACTAAATAGTTGAGGTTAAAATACTAATACATTTTTAGATAAATACGATTTTAACGAAGTACATATTTATTGTAAAAACGTGCTACAAAGTAATTAAATAGAACAAAATACCTTTGCTAGGTAAATAAATGACAAATATAAAAAAAACATGATAAAACAAAACCCCCTGTTAATTTTACCAACTTTACAACAATTTGACAGGTATTATAGAAAAAAAATAAACTATACGTTGGCTAACTTGCCTGGTGTCTGTCAGAGATATTTAGAAAAAACGATTTCTGTTTCATTTTTCTTTTCTTTTAGGTTTATTTGGTTATTACTTAAACAACTTTTAACTGCTTGAAACGTTCTATTTTATTTTCAGTTATTTAATTATGTACAAAAACTTTTTGCAGAGAAAATCAACTTAATAATTGTTCAAAGTGTATTTTCAAAAACTTCCCTTTGAATTCCACGGCAAGCTGCAGTAATTCTCTGACGAAGTTCTTCTAAATTTTGAGGTTGAAGGGTAAATACAACAGACTTTAAATGACCCCATAAAAAAAAGTCTAATGGCGTCAAATCTGGTGATCCATCTGTTTGGAAACGTATTATCTAACCACTGTCGTACTGGGAGAACATAGTCTTGTTGAAAATGTAATTCATTCTCATCAAGTAAGGCATTTTCTTCTCTATCCAACTGATTCTCGAGAGCTTCCGTAATTAGTGGATTGATAGTATTTTCTAACATATCCAAGTACACTTCGCCGTTTAAATTTCCATCGATAAACACTTGGTCTCCCAAAATGCCGGCCCATACATTAACTTTTTCAGGACATTGTGTATGCCCTTCTACAGTCAGATGAGGGTTTTCATTACTCCAATATCTGCAGTTATGTTTATTTACAAATCCATTTAAAGAAAAAGTGCATTCATCACTAAAGCAGATATTTTTCACAAAAACGTTGTTATTATTAATAATAGTGGTCACTTCTTCACAAAACTGTATTCTCCTGTCAAAATCGTCTTCAGTTAGCTCTTGATGTATTTTCAATTTACATATAAGGATGGAATTTGTGAAGTTTTACAACTTTATGAACAGAACCCAAGGATATACCAGTTGCACGAGATACCTGACGCAATGAAGTAATAATAAACATTTTATTGTTTTCTAATATTTACAATTTTTATCCCCTTAATACATTCTAATATATATATTATTAGTATATTATTTTCACCCTCTACCCTCTTCCGCCATTTCCATACCCTCGGCTTCTCGGCCCATCATCCCCTCATCCTTCCCTTTGTCTCCTTACCCCCACAACCATTCTCATCCATCGTTTCCCCTCTCCCCCCTCTCCTAAGATCTGCCCTCGGTCCAACTCCTCCTCCCTCAACTCACTGCACCCATCAACATATGATCCAACGTTTCCCATTCCTCCCTGCATAGCCTACACCACCTCTCCTCATCGGCCATCCAGTATTTGTTAGCTCTCTCCTCGTTTCCACAACGGAACCTAGCCACCAACTTCTTCCCTTCCTCATCTCCTTCCAATAACAAGTATCTAGGCAGCCCCTTCGTTATTATGTCCCTGTACCTTTCGTTATACCTCCCCTCTTTTATTTGTGTCCTTCTTTCCTGTCTCTGCACATCTCGGTCCCTATCTCTCAACTCCCTCCACATCTCCCTACCCACCCTTCGTCTACTATTTATCTCAGTTACCGAGTAGCCCGCTCGTCTATAATAGTTGTCCACCTTTACCTCTTCCCTCATTATATACCCCGGTGTTTCTCTCGCCACCCCAAGCACCCATCTCCAGTATCTAGCTTGCACGTCCTCCAGCATTGCCTGCTCTCTCCATCCCCATACCTCTGCTCCATACATCATCACACTGCTAACCAGGCCTTCAAACATAATCTTCCTCGCTGCCACATTCCTTCCAAAAACTCTCTTCCCCCAACCCCATACTTGTCCCATTACCTTATTCGCCTTTTTTTCCATAGCTATCACATGCGACCCCTCCCTGTTGTCCTCCCTGAACACATACCCCAAGTAAGTATACTCCCTAACCTCCTCGATTTCTTTTCCCTCCCATCTCCAGTTTTCTGTTCTTTTTCTCCCACCCTTACAAAACTTCATCATCCTTGTCTTCCCCCTAAAATATCTTTCCAATGTCTTTATCATATCTTTCATCTCCGCCGCTTCTCTCGCCATGACCACGATGTCATCCGCGTATGCTAACATATGCGCCTTTCTACCTCCCACCACCAACCCTCCCATTTGCCCCTTCCCCAATCTATCCTCCAGGTCCGCCGTATACAGTGCAAACAGACTTGGGCTCAGCGGACATCCCTGCCTCAGTCCCTTCGTCGTCCAGAACACGTCGCTCAGCTTATCTCCCACTTTTATCCTAGCCATAGTCTCCATGTATATTTCCTTCACTCTCGCAATTAGGTGTTCCGTGATCCCCCTGCTCCCCATCTCCTCCCACAACTTTCCCTTATCCACCTTATCAAAAGCCGCCTTCAAATCTATAAATAGGGCGTACAATTTCCCTCCCTTCTTATCCAGCTCTCTATCTGCCAGATGCTTCAACACGTACACGTTGTCGATTGCTCCCCTTCCCTTCCGAAAGCCTGCCTGCCCATCCGGCAAAATTCCCCCCAACTCCATCTCCTCCTCCAGTCTTCCCAGCAGTATCTTCGTGTATACCTTGTATGCCGAGTCTAGTAGGTTAATTCCTCTGTAGCTCTCTACCCTTCCCTTATTACCCTTTTTATATACTGGGCAAATTACCCTCACTTTCCATTCCTCCGGAAACCCATCCCCTCTCCATACGCTATTCATCCCCTCCAGCAACTTCACTCTCACCACCCTTGATGCTTCCAACCATGTATCGTTCTGGATCCCATCTTCCCCTGGCGCCTTTCCCTTCTTCCGTCTCCTCTTCTGCTATCTCCTCTCCCCCATAGCCTCCCAAACCCGTTAGCCTTGTTTCATCCCCTCCCAATAATCCCATAAAGTAACTCTTCCAATCTGTCATGTGTATTTCGCTGGTTATCCTCTCCCTACCCTTTTTTTTTCAATAAAATTTAGTTTAATTCATAATTATACGTGTTTAGTTTTCTTAAATATTTCCGATTGCTCCGAAATAATAAAGGTTTAATGGTCGTTGTAAAAACGAACATGGTAATTTAATTTTATAAATTAATAATAAAAGATTACTTATTCTTGCTTTTAAGAAGGTGATTAAAGTTTTTAATATTAATTAAAGCGGGAAATTACGAAAACGAA
The DNA here is from genome assembly GCF_036711975.1 of Onthophagus taurus. Taxonomy (NCBI): domain Eukaryota; kingdom Metazoa; phylum Arthropoda; class Insecta; order Coleoptera; family Scarabaeidae; genus Onthophagus; species Onthophagus taurus. Next base: position 524,159 of record NC_091967.1, read on the forward strand.
TCGATCAATTAAAAAAAAATAAATACTAACATGTAGTACCTTAAAAGACCTTTAAAATGAGGTATCCCTTTCCATTTAAGATTTTTAAGGGGTTGGTTTCTGGCGGCGGGGGGTTGAAGTGAGTGAGTCAATTTTTGCATAAAAAGTTGTCCCCCTTGGTTTTATTCTTTACCTATTTCAGCGATTTTCTTTTTAAACTTCCGGATTTACAGAAATTGAGGTGGAAAGTTTTGAAATGAACACCCTGTACATGTTAGATTTTAAATTTTCTATTTATTAAAAGTCTTCCTCCATCAGTTTCTTCCTCTGACACAATCAGGATATTATCCAAAACGTCTGATGATTTGGAAGATTAAGTCCAGGATATAGTAATCGACTGACAGACGGTAAGTGCTAAATAACAACTAATACTTTTGTATTTCTAGTTTTATGTCTAGATCAGTGCAATAAAAATGTATCAATTTTCTCGAATTTTTATATCTTATTTTAATTAAATGTTTACTTTGAACTTGTTTCTAAATAAGGTTGCACAACATGACATCCGAAACGTCAAATTCTTTTTATTACTCGTTTCATTAACTCAAAAGGTAAATTGCTATAAAGGGTTCTAAACAAAGATAAAATAAAACACAATTATTCAACAGTCAATTTTCATTTTTTAAGCGTAACAACACAAGACTAGTTTCTGGTATTTTATAAATAGTGGATTAATACAAAAAGACCATTATATTCAAATGCAATTTCCATTTAAATACAGTTATGAAATATGAATCGAAATTAAACAATTAAAAGAAAGAAGAAAAAAACAAATCCCATCATATCGACATCTACAAAAATACACATATTTCGAATTAAGTATACACAAAGCGCAGGCAGATCATCGAGCGATATAATCCCCTAAAAACGTCTTAATAGTTAGGATACAAAAAAGGGTGCCTTCTCGATAAATTTCGTTTCGGTTAAAAGTAGTACACGTCGATGTCTCGCAATTCAACGTTCTCCCTGTTTTTATTTTATCCCTTATCAATCTAATCACATCGAAACAATACGAAAAACGTACATCTCGTTTAATCATTAAGTTTAAACGGCTATTTTATTTATTATTATTTATAGGCGTCTATGTAAAAATAAAGCCAAGTGTGTAATTAGTCCACTTAGTATCAGCTGTGAAAAACGCCCAGTAAATATAATATTAAAACGGTTCGTACAAATGTTGCAAAAATATCTATTTAAAGAGTGGAACTAAGTACAATATCCCTTTATTATTCATTTTCTCCTTTATTATTATTAATTTTTTTATAAAAAAAGGGATTTCATATTTTGTATAAAGCAAGAACTAACATACAAACCACACTTAGTTGTACTGATTAAGAGGAATAGTATCTTTATACCCTGCAAATTTCTGTTGATTACTCGTTTATTTTTAATGGATGGATTATCTTTTGAGCAAAAAACTATTTTCATCTATATATTATTTATAATTATGCCCATTTCGTTAAACTAAAACTACAAATAGCACTATCACTAGAACTAACAAAACTTTTCGACGTGAACACTTAATTAAAATAAAAGATATAAAGAATCAAGAAAAGTAATACATTTTTGTTCAAGTAAAATTAGAACTAACAGTAGACTAGGAACTAGAAACGAGCGACTAATTCTAGCTATTAGAACTATCACTAGCAAAACTTAGTACTTAATTGTCTTGAGAGACGTACGGCTAAACCCGAATGTCTCAAGGTCTAGCGTTAGAGCTGGTGATAGTGCAAGCATTACTTCTAGCTATTAGAACTAGCACTAACATTAGACCTAGTACTAGAAACATTCTTGAGAGACACACGGCTAAACCCGAAACTTTCTATTTATAGGTCTAGTGTTAGTTCTAATGATAGTAAGTGTTAATTCTAGCTATTAGAACTAACACTATCACTAACATCTTAAACCCGAGTGTTTCTAGGTCTAGTGTTAGAGCTGGTGATAGTGCAAGCATTACTTCTCTGGAAGACTCCAGGGGTGTAAATCTTGTAACATTCTGTAATGAGAAGATACTGGATTTCCGTATGGTTCGTAAATGGCGTGCAGACTACGATTACCTGTGTCAACTGGTGGACCAAGGAAATGAGAAAAACGCAGAGTTGGATCAGTCGTTATTTTCTGAGTTGGAAGATTGCATCTGGGAATGGATTGCAGGCAGGAGAGCAATGGGTTTGGTTGTGCGCAGGGCTGATATTCAAAAATTTGCCCTTGAAACAGCAATTGAATTTGATATATCCACAGAAGAATTTAAAGCATCGTCACACTGGTTGGACAACTTCCTTAACACGTTGACTGCCACGACAATTTTCAGGATTCCGGTCCAAAAAGACAAATTAATTTTATTATGTTATACTGTTATAAACTCTAAATTAGGGTTAATATAAATAATATAATCAAAAAGCGTAGGGAACGTGTTCTTTAGAAAATAACGATCATACGAATTATCTCGTAGTTGGCTTCTGTTACAAAAAACTCTTCGCAGAAGCCAACTACAAGTTAATTCGTACATACCAAACACGTTTCGACTTGTCGCTTGATGCGTCTAACTTCGTCAGTAGAAAATCAGATATAGTGGAGTCTTTCTTGAGTATGTATCTTTATAATTTTTATTTATAATTAATATTATTAATTAATTATAAATATCTCAATCATTATTGGACTAGAAATAAACTATATAATGTAATGTTTTGGCGATCGCATATGAGTCGAAATAGATTTCAATTGCTACTGCGTTATTTTCACTTAGTTGATAACTCAGTATATACTAAATCATTTCAATGATATTATGAGCCAAAACTACGTGCCAAATAAAAATATTTGTATTGATGAATCAATGCTGCTATGGCGTGGAAGATTATATTTTCGCCAATACATAAAAAATAAACATAAATATGGTATCAAACTGTATGAATTATGCGAGTCCGATGGTATTGTTATGAAAATAAGAATTTATAGCGGAAAATCTGAAAAAACTGACAATAATTTAGGTCACACCACTGATATAGTCTTACATTTAGCTGAAGATTATCTCGATAAGGGATATACACTACACATGGACTATTTTTATAATTCTGTTACACTTACAAAATTACTGACAACCCGAAAAACTTATGTATGTGGAACTTTACGAAAGAACCGAAAGGAGAATCCCCAAGATGTGATAAATCGAAAGCTGAAAAAAGGGGAAGTTACATGGCCGCGAAACGGTCCCGTTACTGTATGTAAATGAAAAGACAAACGAGAAGTCTTGACTATTTCAAACATGCATGTTGTTGAAATGGTGGAGGTCATTTATTAATAAATTTTCTGTTCATGGAAATATTTGTTTTTTTTAAATATAATGCTAACTGTACGGTTATGGAAAATAAACAAACTACGAGATAACTCGTACTTGGCGTCCTAGGCCAGAACGTACACTACGAGTTATCTCGTAGTTGGCAGTCAACGTGTTAAACGCTATGAACTGTCTCTAAGGAGATCAACAACATTAAGCGTGCACTTGCATTTAAGCTTTTTGTTGATGGCATCGATTTTTCGAAATATCAACTCTGCAACATGATTGCTATGGATGAGACCGCGGTATTCCTAGGCCAAGGAGCTCAAACGACAGTTCACCACAAGGCTTCTTCGTCAATTTACGTTCCTTCTACCGGTTACGATAGATGGCAAGAAAGTATCGCCATTTTTAATCACTAAAGGTAAAAAAGACCAGATTCAACGTGTTTCAGGAATTTATGTCATTGAAGCCTGGTGCACCCAAGCAGTTATAAGAAAGTGGGTTGATTTTATGCTGCCACCACTGTTGAGGGGTCACAATAGAAGTTTACAAGTTTGGGATTCAGCCAGTACCCACCGCGCTAAAGACATGAAAAATTTTCTTGCTGAGAGGAAGATTGATCAAATAATGATTCTGGCAGGAATGACTGGTTACCTCCAGACACTTGACATTGCAATAAACAAGCCCAATATTCAAGGATCATTTGCGGATGGAAATCAATGAATATATTGAAAACAGAATGGTGAGAAATCATCGAGGTAATTTTGAAAAATCAGGCTTACAAGAAGTTCATGAGACAAAATAACTGATAATGATGTTTCCAATCCACTACGAACAGGCTACTTAAACAAGAAGTATTCATTTAACGATAGCTATAACGCAAGACATGAGAGATTCGCACCAATAAGTCAACAGGAAATGGATTTGGAAGAAAATCAGAATATAATTCAGAATTTTATTTATGACGATGTTCCAGAAAAAGATGACATGACTGCAATTGAATAAATTTAAATTCTGTATTCTGTGTAAAATAAATATTAAATAAAAATATACAGGGTGTCTCAGCGAGACCGGTCATTAGACGTTTCTGGGGTTCTGGCGAAAATAAAAATTTGAGAATTCAGACTTAAGTATTATCAATTACGATCTCTTCGTCTAAAATATTTTTAGATTTCTTACACTTCCGGTTATACCGGAAGTCGCCACCAACTTTATTTTTTTAAATGGAACACCCTGTATATTTTTACATATTTGGATTTGTCTGTTTTCAAGGTTTATAAATAACTTTACTTTTTGCAATTTGATTCGGTCGTTCTCGAGTTATTCGAATTTTTCTAGAAAAATCTGCTCCAGCAGACATTTGTTCAAAAAATCAGAAAACACTCAATTTTTGGGATATCAATTTAGGATTAAGAACATGCTTAAGCAACATGATGGAGTATGTTTTGGTGCCGAGAACTGCGGTCTAGAACGTTTGATCACTTTACTATGGCACGTTAACTTTTCAAAATTTGGAAGTACCATAACTTCATTTTTTTAAATGGCACCCCCCATATTTTATTTTTTAGTCGTCTTCGGTGTCTCATTCTACATCTTTTATATCCCATATGACCCACACCTAATATTAATAGTTTGGGAGATAATTAGGGTTTTTTGAAAAATGCACACATATATGGATATTTAGCCTAGTGTGCCATGAAAAACAAGCCTTCTCAATGAGTTCTTGTCAGAAACTCACTTGTTTACGTCACTTGATGCATGTGAGCTAATAATTATCTGTTATGTCCCTTAATATTAGTACTGAAACGAGTTAAAATCGATAACAATAACGAAAGTAATATTTACACAAATCAAGAAATTCTTAATTTATTTTTTTTGCATGAAAAGAGCGACAAAGTTCGTAGTATGATTCCCAGATCTTCTTTGGCAGCTCGAATTGAGGTGTTGGGACTGGGCTCGAAATAAGCCAAGGTATTCACCTCTTCCGTTGCATTATCTACTACATTTTTTGGTCAGTTTAACTCGTGATTAATTCGTCCAAAATGCAAAAAATGTGCTTCTATTCCCCTAAATTTACCTTTTGTCATCTAAGATAAATGTGGATAATTTTCATTAAACATTCTGCAAGTTCTACTAAGAACTTTGTCGCACTTTTCATGCACAAAAATAAATTATGGATTTCTTCATTTGTATAAACATTATTTACGTTATTAATATCCATTTTAACTGGTTTTAGACTCACAAGCATCAAACAACCTAAATTAGACTTTGACGTTTATCAATAAGTCATTAAACATTTGTTTTCCATGGCACACTAATGTTAATATCCATATGATATGAGCATTTTTCAAAAAACCCTAATTATTTCTCAAACTATTAATGTTAGGCATAGGACATATGGAATATAAAAGATGTAAAATGAGACGCGGAAGACGACTAAGTAATAAAATATAGGGGGTGCCATTTAAAAAAATGAAGTTATGGTGCTTCCAAATTTCGAAAAGTTAACGTATCATAGTAAAGTGACCAAACGATCTAGACAGCCGTTCTCGGCACCAAAACATACTCCATCATGTTGTTTAAGCACGTTCAGAATCCTAAATTGATATCTCAAAAATTGAGTGTTCTATGATTTTTTAAACAAATGTCCACTGGAGTAAATTTTTCTAGAAAAATTCGAATAACTCGAGAATTGCTGGTTCAAATTGCAAAAAGTAAAGTTATTTATAAACCTTCAAAACAGACAAATCCAAATATGTAAAAATATACAGGGTGTTCCATTTAAAAAAATAGAGTAGGTGGCGACTTCCGGTATAACCGGAAGTGCTAGAAATCTGAAAATGTTTTAGATGAAGAGAACGTAATTGATAATACTTAAGTCTGCATTCTCAAATTTTTTGTTTGGCTAGAACCCCAAGAACGTCTAATGACCGGTCTCGCTGAGACACCCTGTATAAATATACTTTTATTTTTGCCCTCCCCCGAAAATAAGCCCTAGCGCGTATTTTGGACCAAAAAAGAAAGGTTTAGCCGTACGTCTCTCAAGACGACTAAACCCAAAACTTTCTAGTTATAGGTCTAGTGTTAGTTCTAATGATAGTGCAAGTGTTAATTCTAGCTATTAGAACTAACTTTAAACCCGAGTGTTTCTAGTTCTAGTATTACTATTAATTCTTGTATGTGAAGAAGTAACCAAAACGTCAAACACTTTTTCGAAATGCTTAACGCAAACCTTTCTAGTTCTAGATCTATTGTTAGTTCTAGTGATATTGCTATATTTGTGCTAGTTTTAGTTTAATTAACACCAGCCGTGAAAGCCTTCCTACTTATATACCCATTTCGTATTTATACAAAATATAACTTTTGTATAAACACTACAAAAATAATGGAATGAAAAATATTCCGAGGCGACCATGGTTTGATATTACAAGTGGGATAGATACGATTGTTCTAACCCACATGTGATATACAACATTTTATCTATAACATTAAGAAAAAAAAATTTGGTTAAAATTCATTTAGTAGATAAAAATAACTTTTAAAACTCACATGTTTGTGTTCATTTCAACATACAAAACATAAAATAAGGTACTTGCTTTAGTTACACACGATTAGGCCATTAAAAACGAAAAAGTTTCATTATTATTTTTTTTTTGTTTCAAGTATACAGCTGACAAGAATTCTTTGTGCACTTAGACGAGAACGATTCAATACAAAACTATTTTCCCAAGTGAAATATTTCATGTTGCGTCTGGTATAATTCTCGTATATAATTCCTATTTATTAGTATCAATAATACATATATACACAAATTATTTGTCACATATATTAATTGTATCGACGGCACTTAAATAAGTCATGTTTTCCATCCACTTGGCTAGTACTTAGTTCAATAAATAAATTGCACACACTATTTATTATACGATCCACAGTAATTTTTTTTCTATCCAGATATAACTTAATCTCGAAACTTAACCTTATATTTAGGTTTTATTAGGAATACGTCCAAAATCCCAAATAAATAACAAAAAAAAATAACTCACTTAAAATTAATCAACACATTAAAAGAAAAAATGACCGTAATTTGCATAAATATGCAAAAATAAAATAATATGATGTATCAACCAATACAAAAGAATTATAGATCTAATAATAAACAACTTAACATGGTCCCTGTCGATAAATTGAATTAATTCTAATGACTTTGTATATTAAATGTAACTTTGAACTAAAAATCACTGAGAACTCAAAAACTGTTGGAGACGAAAAAAATTTTGGTTTGCTAACGAAATGTTATTACGTACTTAGGTTCCCCCGAAAGCTAGCTAATCTTCATTCTTTTTGTTGGATCCGTTGGACTTACGCAACCCAACTTCGAATCCGATTGAACCATTGTTGTTCCATTACTTAAAGGATCCACTGGTATGAGGTTTATATTTTGTAGAGGTTCACGCTTGTAAAAACAAATATTTACGTATTTAAATTGATACAACAAACATCAAATAGTATATTAAAACACAAGTTTCATAAGACACGCTTGAAATGCACGAATTCAAGCTGAAAAACGAATTTTTTAATGAATGAGTGCTTTAAGTCTTATGAAACGTGTTTTTTATGCTATTTTTTGTAATTCGCGTTTTTATCCTTTTTTTTAACAAAAATAAAATAAATTTTGACAATCTAGGGAAATAGGTATGTAGCAGTTGGTAACACTTGAAAATAGAAATTTGAATTGACAATTAGGAACTGTCAAAACACAAAATGTATTCACCTAAAAAAAATGTTTCATGTACACCTCCCAAAATAAGAGAAATTGCTCAGTGTTCAATGTCCTCATCATTGTGGACCTTATATTCGATGCTAAGAACGTGTTTAAACATCCATAGACAAAAATTATCACATTGACAACTAGAGAAATTAATGACCCAATGTCACCAACTTGAACTGGTTCCGTAAAATGGAACCAGGTCGGACGTCAACTGTACCCAAGTCGCACCATATCTACTCGTGACTACGCCCAAATCAACTACGAAACCTTGGTGTCTGATGCATCTGTGATCGATTGGTTGCCTTTATACTACATGTCAGATATTGACGCAAAAGTCGATTTTTTTAATACAGAAATGAAAAACTTATACGATCGTCATGCACCTTTAAAATTGCGAAAAACGAGGCGTTCGCCTGCTCCGTGGCTCAATAACGAGATCAGAGATCTTATGCGTAAGCGCAACGTGGCTAAGGTCCTTCTTCGCCGAAATGCTTCCAATATTAATAGAGAAAACTACCGCGTTCTACGGAACCTCTGTAACCACCGCTGCCGAAATGCCAAAAAAACTTACATTTATCAGAAGTTATCTTATACAACACCGAAAACGTTTTGGAAGACTATGCGTTCTCTTGGCGAAATTGAAACTCCTTCCGGCCATAGCTTTGATTGTAATTCTTTAGGTGCTTATTTTGCTTATTCGCCCACTACTCTCGACGAGTCAATCAAGAAGTCAACATTGCTCACTATCAGTGGTTCTACTCTTGTCAATTCTCGGTTTTCTTTCACCATGTTTGAGGAGTCTCAGGTTCGGGACGCTCTTGCAAAAACGCGCTCTACAAGTGTCGGTGCTGACGATGTTAGTGTTAGGCAACTCCTTCCCATCTTGGACGTAATTAATTGCTTCATATCTTTAATTTCTCCATAGAGTCGTCTTCGACCTTTCCTACAATTTGGAAACAGGCCTGCGTTGTTCCCATTCCTAAGATTAAGTGCCCTACTCGATTGAGTGATTTTCGGCCAATATCGATACTTTCCGTATTATCTAAGGCACTTGAACGCTTGGTGTACAATCGAGTGGAGGATTACCTTGATGAGCATAAACTACTTACAGACTATCAATCTGGTTTCCGACCGGGCCACAGTACCACATCGGCACTCATCAAGGTTACTGATGATATTAAGCGTAGCTGTGACGATCGACGAATAACCTTGTTAGTTTTGCTGGACTTCAGCAAAGCATTTGATGCTGTGGATCATAGCTTACTGGTGTCGTCTCTGTCTGCTATGGGCATTGCCCCTGAGTGCGTTACTTGGTTTAGATCATACCTTTCTAAACGTTCCTTTTGTGTGCGTGACAATTCATCTTCTTCTTCTGTGTTTCAAAGTCGTAGTGGTGTGCCTCAGGGAAGTGTATTGGGTCCATTACTCTTTTCAATTTTTATAAACAGTGTTACCAAATTCATTTCATGCAACTATCATTTATATGCGGATGATCTTCAAATCTATACATCAACAACTGTGAATGAGCTCCCGGTATCCATGGCGCGGCTTAATGATGATCTGTCCAGGATACTTGACTGGTCTAAATGTTTTGGCCTGAGTTTAAATATTGCCAAGACGCAAAATTTTACTCTTCCAATGATACGCAACTGATACTCGGTGACAATGTTATACATTTCACCAATACGGTCAAAAACTTGGGGGTGACAATGGACTCAGCGCTGTCTTGGCGGTATCAGATTCAGTCTGTTTGTAGGAAGGTCTATTTTTGTTTTCATTCTTTGCGTAAACTTGGTTGCTTCCTTCCCCTTGCTGTCCGTCGTAATCTCTGTTACTCATTAATACTGCCCCACATAGATTATGCTGATGCTGTGTATCCCGACCTGGTTGCAGAACAACTGTCTACGCTTTATTTTTGAGCTGGGTAAGTACGACCATGTTACGCAATATCGTAATCACCTTCAAATGTTGACTGTCGAAAAGCGCAGATCATTCCGTATACTGACAACGCTGTATAAGATACTTTCTTCTCGGACCCCAGGATACTTGTACTCGAACTTTCAATTCATGTCGTCTCGCGGTCTGCCTACTAGAGCACAGTCTGATACGTTACTTATATTTCCCATTCATCGCACCGAGAGATATCATGGATCCTTCACGGTGCAGGCTATAAAGCTTTGGAATAGTTTACCCATGGAAATACGCAACACTCGTAGTTTTCTCACATTTAAGGTCTGCTTAAGGGATTATCTATTATCATTACAAATCTAACTATTGATATCGCTTGCTTCTCTCCTCTTTTTCTTTCTCTTCCTCTCTATCAACTGTTGTATTGTTTTTCCTCTTTGCTCTTTTTCTTCTTTTTGCTTAAATGTTGAATTATTTATATAGCCATATTGATTTTTTTTTATATACGTTGCTGGTTGGGTCTTTTGGAAGACATCGCCTTTGGCGATAAACTGACCTTTTGTCAACATGCATTACTTATTCATTTATGTATACATATATATTATTTTTCTCTTGTATTAACTATGTGGCAATAAACTTATTATTATTATTATTAAAATGTTACTAAAATCTCATTACACCATCGGATGCTATAAGGAGTCTCATTACAGCACCCGTTTGAGTACTATTATAGCTTCCATTACCGTAGCGAATTACAAAATAGTATATTAAAAAACAAGTTTCGAGTGGCGAGTGGCGAAGCCACGAGTTTTTTAATGAATGAGTGCTTTAAATCTTATGAAACGTGTTTTTTATGCTATTTTTTGTAATTCGCGTTTTTATCCTTTTTTTTTAACAAAAATAAAATAAATTTTGACAATGTAGGGAAATAGGTATGCAGCAGTTGGTAACACCGTAACACTTGAAAATAGAAATTTGAATTGACAATTAGAAACTGTCAAAACACAAAATGTATTCACCTAAAAAAATGTTTCATGTACACCTCCCAAAATAAGAGAAATTGCTCAGTGTTCAATGTCCTCATCATTGTGGACCTTGTATTCGATGCTAAGAACGTGTTTAAACATCCATAGACAAAAATTGTCACATTGACAACTAGAAAAATTAATGACCCAATGTCACCAACTTGAACTGGTTCCGTAAAATGTTACTAAAATCTCATTACAGCATCGGATGCTGTAAGGAGTCTCATTACAGCACCCGTTTGAGTACTGTTAGAGCTTTCATTACCGTCGCGAATTACAAAATAGTAAAATTTGTTTTTTATTTAAATCAATTGTCATTGCCAAATTTTTATAAAAAAACTGTCTATACCACCCTAGATACCATGTTCTATGACCACGCTTTATAATATTTTCCACTAAATAATAAGTAAGGTTGTGTATATTCTAAACGAAGTTGTCACTGATTGTCACTTTAAAGACGAAGCCACTAATCTCTCGTCACTTGGCTAATATCTACGTTTTGAAATTAAAACTCGTGAGCAATATATTAAGATAACATAATAATAAGAGCTTTTTGCCAAGTCTCCTTGACACGACAGATCTTTTTCTCCGAGCTGGACTGAACATGTTTATTGTAATAAGTTTTTAAGAACGCCCAACATAATTCAATGGGATTATATTGGCAATTGTATGGAGGAAGGCGAAGAACAGTATGGCCATGGTCTCTTATTAATTTGTCAATTTCAAAGGATTTTTCAATTTGAGTCTTGTAATAACGGATTATTTCCCATAACGATTTTTTATTTAAGGTTGGTTCAAACTATATTATGTTCAGTTAACCATTTTTTCATATCATTTTTTTTGTGCAGAAACTTGGAGCTTTCTCGATTTGTTTTGAGTGATATGGAGCATTATCCATTACTACCGCACACTTCGCACCCAAATTATTTAATGCTGGAAGTAATTGATTTTTCACCCATTCCATAAAAATAATTGACGTCATATTTTTATGATAATCTCTGTGCTCCGTGTTGTCACTGAGCAAGAGATCGCAATTTGGCAAAAACCCTGACGAAGTGCCTGCGTGCAAGATTGTAAATCTTTTTCCTTCGCCTTCTGCTCTTTGCGGAATACCGAATCTTTCATTTTCATTTACCCATTGATAAACTTGGGTGCCATTTTCGTAAATCCAAGTTTCGTCAAGAAAAACAAAAGTATAATACTCTCCGGATTCTAGGTATTGCAAGTATGTCTTTAAAAATGTAATTCTTTTTGAAACTATGTGGTTGTTCAATTAACACTTTTCTATTGCTAATCTTTTTATATCTATATCCCATAGATTTTATAATTTTATGTAATTTTGATCTACCATTAGTAAAATCACATTCATTTCTTGCAAAATTAAGTAAATCATTAAGATTAAAATACTGTTTCTAGAGTTTTTTCGCGTTTAGACAGTTGACATCCCGTTCCACCCTTTCTTAACATTTTTATGGTAGATTTAGCAGCAAAAAAATTATATGAAAATTGTTTTTTAATCAATCTTAACAAATTTGATAGACAGTGGTGGCACACAATTAAAGTAAAAGTCACGACATGCGCTTTTACTTTCAATACCAACTTGACGACACTTTGACAATTGACTTAAATAAAGAACAGATTATATATTAAAAAACAAGTTTCGTAAGACACGCTTGAAATGCACGAATTCAAGTTGAAAAACGAGTGGCGAAGCCACGAGTTTTTTAATGAATGAGTGCTTTAAGTCTTATGAAACGTGTTTTTTATGCTATTTTTTGTAATTCGCGTTTTTATCCTTTTTTTTAACAAAAATAAAATAAATTTTGACAATGTAGGGAAATAGGTATGCAGCAGTTGGTAACACCGTAACACTAATTGACAATTAGAAACTGTCAAAACACAAAATGTATTCACCTAAAAAAATGTTTCATGTACACCTCCCAAAATAAGAGAAATTGCTCAGAGTTCAATGTCCTCATCATTGTGGACCTTGTATTCGATGCTAAGAACGTGTTTAAACATCCATAGACAAAAATTATCACATTGACAACTAGAAAAATTAATGACCCAATGTCACCAACATGAACTAGTTCCATAAAATGTTACTAAAATCTCCTTACAGCATCGGGTGCTGTAAGGAGTCTCATTACAGCACCCGTTTGAGTACAGTTATAGCTTTCATTACCGTCGCGAATTACAAAAAATTAATTTCAAAACCTTACTTACAATTCCTTCAACCATGACTGCTATTGGAACTATTCCAGTTGCTTCAGCAACTTGATGTTCAATCAAATAAAACATATATTCATCATAAAGTAGTCGAATTAAATGAAACGATCCAAAACTTGCTGCTGAGCGTAAAGTTAAATCTCGTATTACCATGGAACTAAAATTACAAAAACAAGATTATTAATTTTTAAAATCCAACTTTAAATTATTTTAATCCGCAACTTTAGTACCTATAAAAGCTCCATTTTAATAAAAATTGTCTTGCAGCTTTAGAAAACATTGGCTTTCCTTCGTACGGTTTCAACGCGCTTTTTACGACGTTTTTCAACCACGAAGCCCATTGTTCAAGAGAATTTTGTTGTTGCAACGTTAATTTGAAATCGGCTTCGAAACGAGCGACGATTTCATGGTCGCATTGACACACCCATGATGCTTGTTCACGAACGCTATGAAAATCGACGCGATTTAAATCAGCAAGCATCTGAGCAATTTGAGTACTATTATGTAAAACAGCGCGAGCGGCCTGAGCTAAGTGATTTAAAGATGTGTAACGTCTTAAACTTGAACTAAATGCTGAAACCGCGGTTAACTTCGCTGAGAGCATTCCCGAAGGAGCTCCAGTCATAGCTGTAGTTAACCAACTTTCTAAACCTAAAAAATTATTATTATTATGATTAAATTAAAAGTGTTTTAAAAAAAACCTTACTTTTGGCAAAATTACGTATAGATTGTGTTAAAGTAGCCGGGATGGGTTTTAAAACATCTGGGACTAGAACTTGTATTAAGTTTTGATAAAAAATTAAATCAACGTTCCTTATATATGTTTGAACGGGTTCCAAGGTGCAAAGAGCAAATAATTTAGATTTTGACAAATATTTTTCTTCTTCACATTCATCGCCGTTATTATTATCTTGCGATCTCCAAAACTCTCTCCAAAGCGATTCAACAGTACAAAATTCTAAGCTCATAATCGCATCAAGAAAGGCTTCTAAATGTTCTCGATAAATTGATCTAAAATTAATAAAAAAAAACACGGTTGCATCTCAATTTTGAATTACAAATTATAATCAAAAAATAAGAAGCTAAATTTATTATTACTTTAACGTATCAACATCGTCATAGGAACATTCCTTAGGTAAAGGCCCTGGAATTATAATACTCGGAAAATTTGGAATCGCATTACTTCCGTCGCCAAGGTAGGATAAATGTTGCGAAATAACCCCGACAGAAACAGAAGAATCTGAAGAGTCACTACTCCTTTTAAATCCTCTATTCACATTTCCAGAAACTTTTCCAGACATATTATTTGCCGTTTGAACCGTTCTACTCCCCGTTTCTTCAATCGTTGTCAAAGGCGAACCAGGTTTCACTCGAATACCATAATAATGATACTTTGAGTTCCCTCTATGATAAAAAAAATTTAAAAAAAAAGTTTTTTTCGATAAATTGTTGAATACCTTGTCCCCAAACGCCTTGTACGTAATCCCAAGAAAACCGATCGTATTAATTTACCAAACGATGCGGCGTTAACAGGTTCTAATTTGTGATCGGCGCAGTGACGTAAGTAATGAGCGTAAAGAGTAGATCTTGGAAGTGAAACACCTTCGGCTGTTTCATAATTTTCTAAAAGCCATTGAACCTATTATAAACAAGGATTTTTATTTAAAACATTGTATTATTTAAAACAGGATCAAATGAAAAGAAAAATAAATGTTAAATTGTATTGATGAAATAAAAAACTACAAGAAAACTAGAAATTGTGTGTAATTATTGTTATATGCAACAGAAAATAAGTATTCCATAAATAACAAATAATTTCCGATCAGATGTCGATCTGAACACATCCGAAATGCGGCAAAAATCAAGGAATGTAAAATCAGTAATGAAAAAATTAAAATAACACTTAATTTTTACAAACATGCTGAATGCGAGTACTTGAAGCTAAATTGGCTAAAGTAATACATCTTTTGTATATGAAATATTTCAGTTTTTTGTAACATGATTTTATCCGACTAACAAGGGAAGTATCAGAACTGTCCCTCACCGATTTTGTTCAAATTTGGTACAGCGACAGTATGGCCAAAAATAAGGTTTACGTATTTTTTTATACGTGCTAATAAATCGGGGCGAAATATATACAGTGTGTCCCCGGATTGTGTCCCCGTAAGGTATAATTGACGATAAATTTTTGAATTCAAATTCCATCTTTTACAATTAAAGTCTGGAGGTCATAAAACGAAATATAACCGAAATATAAACGTTCTCAAAGTACCAAAGTTAACGCAAGAAGTTTGTTAACCGTTGCAAGTAAAGTGGTCTTTCTGAGCAATGTACAGGGTGGTTCAAATTCGATGTCCGAATAGGCTAACTCGAAAACTATAAGAGTTAGAAGAAAAGTAGCTGACATGTCATGATCTCGTTTTTCGAGAAACTGCTAATGCCGAAAACCTCATAGCGCTATCGTCTTTTGTTTTTCCGCTAGAGGCCAAAATTGAAAATATCGTAAAACCCGCAAATGTAATTATCTTGGTTATTATTATAGGTGGAGTATTATAACTAAGACATTATATGGACACTTTTTTACAGAGAATTTGATGACGTAGTCAAAAAAATTTTGTCGGTTTTAGATTTTGAGATATTATTACAATTTTCGTTTTTTTAAATGGAAACAACCACTGATTATTCGCTTAATAAATTCGTTATTTTTTTCTGATTACAAAAATATAGGGTTTGACAGGTCTATTTCTTATTGTTTTAGAATAAAACTAAAAATAAACTTTTCTTTTAGTGTCGTGGAAGATATTAAATTTACAGTTTCCTGTAAATTACGGTTCTATAACTAAAAATTAAAAAAACATATTTCTGATATTTGAAACAAATATATTTGTTAAACTGTTTAATTTATATATGTTTTACACAAAAGTTGGAATAGATTGCATTATTTCACATTTTTTATTACGATTTAATATTATTTTTAAATGACTTAATAAATTATCGATAGATGGCGCTCATATGTTTTTTTTTTAATTCAAATAAACATAGCAACATTTGTTTGTATTCAAAAATTTTCTGAAATGTCACTTTAAAAATCCTGTTTTTAAGGTCAATTACGAAAATTTTGAAAAGTTTGACATGTTAGAATGTTACATATTAAAAAATTATTTGTTTTTAAATTCCAGAAGTTATCTTCGTATTTAATTGTTAACTTTTTAGATTTTACCTACCGCCCCGTAACTTACAGGAAACTGTAAATTTAATTTCCTCGACGACACTAGATGGAAATTTTAGAAAAAAAGTTTATTTTTAGCTTTATTCTAAAACAATAAGAAATAGACCTGTCGAACCCTATATTTTTGTAATCAGAAAAAAATAACGAATTTAATAAGCGAATAATCAGTGGTTGTTTCCATTTAAAAAAACGAAAATTCTCATGATATCTCAAAATCTAAAACCGAAAAATTTTTTTTGACTCCGTCATGAAATTTTCTGTAAAAAAGTGTCCATATAATGTCGTAGTTATAATACTCCACCTATAATAATAACCAAGATAATTGCACTTATTGGTTTTACGATATTTTCAATTTTGGCCTCTAGGGGAAAAACAAAAGACGGTAGCGCTATGAGGTTTTCGGCATTAGCAGTTTCTCGAAAAACGAGATCATGACATGTAAGCTACTTTTTTTCTAACTCTTATAGTTTCCGAGTGAGCCTATTCGGACATCGAATTTGAACCACCCTGTACAGCAAAAGTTGATTAAAATAAAATGTTTGTTATGTTAAATTATAGCGATATGCCGAATTTTATTAATTTAGGATATAAAAGCAAAATGCAGACTTTTAAATCATAAGATTAACAAAACATTTTCGATCTAAACTAAATTAATATAAAAGCTTATTCAATGATACCACCACCAACACTAACACATAATTCAACCCTTTTCCGACATGGTTTATAACTTTTTCAAATATGGTCCAACGGAATTTCTCTAATAACAGTTTCAATTTTTTGTTTGAAACGGTCTAAATTGTTATTAAAATTTTCAGTGTACACTTTTTGTTTTACATAACCCCAAAAATAAAAATTCATAATAGTTAAATCCGGACTTCTTGGCAGCCATGGTTGCGGACCACATCTACCAATCAATTTTTTCCAAATAACGTATTATTTAAATAATTTCTAATTAAAATAGTCGAATGTGGGCCACAACCATCTTGTTGAAAATATAATTTATTGCGTTTTTCTAAATCCACGCCGTGAAGATAATTAAATAAGCAATTTTCTAGTATTTCCAAATATCGGTGTTGATTCAAATTGCCGTTTATGACGGAAGGTCCAATAACACCGTCTCAAGAAACAGCACACCACACATTCACTTTCTGGGAATACTGGCGTTTACAAGATATGCGATAATGTGGATTAGTCTTTGACCAGAATCGACAATTTTGTGATGTAACCACTCCATTAGTGGTGAACGATGCTTCGTCCGAAAATATTACGCTTTTTAAAAAAGTTCTGTCTTTCAAAATTTTGTACCCAAGCCACAAACAATAATCTAAACGTTTTGCTTCATCACCTAATTCGATAGTGTGGTTAAATTTTTGTTTATACGGCAATATTTTATTTTCTCGATAAATTCTTTGTACATGGGATTTACTTATACCGACTTGAACTGCCCTTTTTCTTAACGATACTTTACCGTAATCCATTGCGTTTGTTACTGTAACAATCGACCCCGCATCATGTTCATCTAAAAGCTATTTTTCCTTCCTTTTATTTTCCACATTGCCTGTTTCTGAATTTTTTTTAACAACTCTCTTAATTGTTTTTGTAGTACTAAAAATCCAAATTTTTCCTCAAATTGCCTTAAAACTGCATTGTAACTAATGTTCCCCAATCCATAGCACCGCACTATAAATATTTTATGTTGTAATGTAAACATGATCAATTAATCTAGCAATAGGCACAATAGACAATAGGCTAAAGCTAAGCTATCAAATAATAATTGTTAGTTCACTCAGATCATTTGTTTTTATTGTAAAACGGGATATTAGAAAAAAATTTTCAAGAAAAAACTCATTTTTTCTTTTATGCGCTAAATTAATAAAATTCCGCATATGGCTATAATTTAACATAACAAACATTTTATCTTAATCAACTTTTGTTGTACCACTTTACCTGCAACGGTTAACAAACTTCTTGCGTTAACTTTGGTAGTTTGAGGACATTTAACGTAAAACTTGGTTATATTTCGTTTTGTGACATCCAGACTTTAATTGTAAAAGATGGAATTTGAATTCAAAAATTTATCGTCAATTATACCTTACGGGGACACAATCCAGGGACACACTGTATATTCGCTTATAGGCTGAAAACGAAAATAGCTATCGAAATGTGGTAAACGTAAACTGATATTCATTTTCAAAGAGCTTTCCATTGATATATCACACATATATCTAAGGGCTTCGGGGGGTAAACTAGTTTTTTGGAATATTTTAAAAACTACCTGTCGATTTTGGCGATATTATGTATCCTTATAGTACGTTTAAAAGTATTAATGACGTGTTTTTTCTTATTTGCCTCTGACCATCCCCTGCAAAGTTACGGGGTATGATAGATAACCCCTTTACTTAAGAATAATGTGATAAACTGTTACACTTTTGAAGAAAATCATTAATTAGATGTAAATTAAGATTTACGCAGGTTTCATACGAAATATTTTTAAATGTATTATAAGGATACATAATATCGCCAAAATCGACAGGGTAGTTTTTAAAATATTCCAAAAAACTAAGGGTAGTTTACCCCCCGAAGCCCTCAGATATATGTGTGATATATCAATGGAAAGCTCTTTGAAAATGAGTATCAGTTTACGTTTACCACATTTGAATAGCTATTTTCGTTTACAGCCTATAAGCGAATATACAGGGTGATTCATAAGTAATGGGCCAAATTGTAAATGTACGTTCAGGAGGCCAAAATAATAATATTTTCATTAACAATAATGGGTCTTAGTCTGCTCCTTACTGAGATACAGGATGTTAAAGCGAAAAAAATAAAATAGATTTTTGTTAATAGATCAGCTACTTTTCTACATAATGACTCATAGTTGACTTATAGTTTTTGTAAGGGTAAACAATAATGTGTGAGAGGATTTGAGTTAACTCGTAGATGTCGCCACATGCGCCATATGAATTAGATGAAATCAGCTACAAATTTTTTATCGCTCATTATTTTACAACATACTTGTTTAATTTGGATAGCCCCATCATTTCTGTAGAAAAAAGCTATACTTCTTTGATCTTGAAAATATTAACGATTTTCGAGATATTTGAATTTTACTAATTCACTACACTACATTTCACGGTGGTCGACGTAGCATTAATCTGTTAAGACACAAGCATGGCATGGAATGTTGACATTTACCTAACCGTAATTGATAATTGATAACAATATTAAACTGAAACCATAAAAAAATTACGTAATAAAACAATTTATTGTACGCCAGTTAATAAAACGAAATACAACATTAGAACAGACTTGAACTAAGACCACTTACGACAACTGTTATCAAAACCTACATGTTAATGTTGTGCGAAGTTAAATTAAATTTAAGCTTAATTATGAGCTACTGCAAAAGGTTTTCAACATGTTTGGTTAAGGATTGTCTGACTTTAAAAAATGTAGCAGGATTATTTCGTATTGAATTGGCTGCATCTTGAATTCTATTCCATAACTCGTCTCGTGTATTTATAGTAGGTTCAAACTCGTGCTGGAAATGTCTATCTTTTTTTAAACGAGGGTTTTCGGTTTCCCAGGCATGACTATTTCGCCAATTAAAAACTCCGCGTCTGGTAAAGGTTGCTTCATCCGTGAAAAGAATGTTATTTAGGAATGTTGGATTATTATTCAATTTTCCTTTTAGCCACTGACAAAATTGAACTCTGATTCGATAATCTGTTGGAAGTAAATTTTGCACAGGTATAAAATGATAGGGATATAAATTTTCCTTGTGTAAAATTCTAGTCACGGATGGTTGGCTTATTCCAGTTGCTGCAGACAATCGACGAGTGCTTATTTCAGAATTTTGCGCAATTCTTACCAAAATTTCATCTTCTTGCTGCGGAGTGATAATCTTAGGACGTCCTGTATGATATTTTGGACGAAATGAACCTGTTTCACCCAATCGATTATAAATATTTTGAAATATCTTCCGGTTTGGCTGCCTTCTGTAAGGGTACATTTCACGATATTTTCTGGATGCTGCTTGCCCAGAAAAACGTTCTTGTGCGTAAACGCATAACATGTCTCTCATTTCTTCGTTTGAAAAGTGATTATGTCTCGGCATTTTGATTTATGTTAGGACAAGAATGAATCAGTTTACTTAACAATAAAATGTTTTAAACTATTCATTAAACGTAAAAGCTCATTGACGTTTCATAATTCATATGGCGCATGTGGCGACATCTACGAGTTAACTCAAATCCTCTCACACATTATTGTTTACCCTTACAAAAACTATAAGTCAACTATGAGTCATTATGTAGAAAAGTAGCTGATCTATTAACAAAAATCTATTTTATTTTTTTCGCTTTAACATCCTGTATCTCAGTAAGGAGCAGACTAAGACCCATTATTGTTAATGAAAATATTATTATTTTGGCCTCCTGAACGTATATTTACAATTTGGCCCATTACTTATGAATCACCCTGTATATTTCGCCACGATTTCCAACCCTTATAACTCGCCCCAGAGGCTTTATTAGCCCGTATAAAAAAATACGTAAACCTTATTTTTTGCCATACTATCGCTGTACAAAATTTCAACAAAATCGGTGAGGGACAGTTCTGATACTTCCCTTGTAAGTCGAGATCGCTTGCGGCCGGAGCTCTCCAATTAATATCATATCAACCCGAAACTGGTTATAACATTGTTGCGCCTCGGCTTGATTAAAATAGAAAGTATATGATATTATCCGATTAAGTTGGAGTTGCTTCTGGCAGAGACTCTACAATTAATATGATATCAACCCGAAACGGAGTAGGAAAAGTTGCTCTTGTAAAATGCATAATTGTATTATGTAGCTTGTTCCGTTATATATTAACAATTAGAATTTGTTTTGTTATCGTGATCAAAACCATTCTTGGATAAAAAGATAAAGCACACACTTTATTTAGCCTATAGTTCTAATAATATTACAAAAAACTGAATAATCTTATATAATCTGTTTTTTATTTAAATCAATTGTCATTGCCAAATTTTTATAAAAAAACGGTCTGTACCACCTTAGATACCATGTTCTATGACCACGCTTTATAATATTTTCCACTAAATAATAAGTAAGGTTGTGTATATTCTAAACGAAGTTGTCACTGATTGTCACTTTAAAGACGAAGCCACTAATCTCTCGTCACTTGGCTAATATCTACGTTTTGAAATTAAAACTCGTGAGCAATATATTAAGATAACATAATTAAGTGCTATAATTAAAATTTGAGTATTGTTTAAAAATCAGAATTACTCGAAGAATCTGAGTCTTCCGCTAGTTGGATGATGACAGGAGGTAAATCAGTTATTAATGAATTTCCCATTAATGTTGTCCAATCTTTTTTAATTAGTTCTTCACAGTGGCGAACACTATTTGCCCACATCTCCGGAGTGTAATGACCAAGAGCTTTTTGCCAAGTCTCCTTGACACGACAGATCTTTTTCTCCGAGCTGGACTGAACATGTTTATTGTAATAAGTTTTTAAGAACGCCCAACATAGTTCAATGGGATTATATTGGCAATTGTATGGAGGAAGGCGAAGAACAGTATGGCCATGGTCTCTTATTAATTTGTCAATTTCAAAGGATTTTTCAATTTGAGGCTTGTAATAACGGATTATTCCCCATAACAATTTTTTATTTAAGGTTGGTTCAAACTGTATATTATGTTCAGAACCATTTTTTCATATCATTTTTTTTGTGCCGAAACTTGGAGCTTTCTCGATTTGTTTTGAGTAATATGGAGCATTATCCATTACTACCGCACACTTCGCACCCAAATTATTTAATGCTTGAAGTAATTGATTTTTCACCCATTCCATAAAAATAATTGACGTCATATTTTTATGATAATGTCTGTGCTCCGTGTTGTCACTGAGCAAGAGATCGCAATTTGGCAAAAACCCTGACGAAGTGCAAAAAGATTGCAAATCTTTTTCCTTCGCCTTCTGCTCTTTGCGGAATACCGAATCTTTCATTTTCATTTACCCATTGATAAACTTGGGTGCCATTTTCGTAAATCCAAGTTTCATCAAGAAAAACAAAAGTATACTCTCCGGATTCTAGGTATTGCAAGTATGTCTTTAAAAATGTAATTCTTTTTGAAACTATGTGGTTGTTCAATTAACACTTTTCTATTGCTAATCTTTTTATATCTATATCCCATAGATTTTATAATTTTATGTAATTTTGATCTACCATTAGTAAAATCACATTCATTTCTTGCAAAATTAAGTAAATCATTAAGATTAAAATACTGTTTCTTTTCATGCAATATTTGTATTTGTGTTCCTAACTCTTCTTTAATAAAATATAAATTATTATCCGTTTTGTAGTTCATTTTACAACGCCTTTGTGTTTTTGGTTTTTTTACAGTTTGATATTTTTTGTAGGTTTGAATAATTTTAAAAACCGTCGTGCTGTGAACCTAATACAATTATGTTGAATATAAATTTAATTTTAAAACTCAAGTGCAATACACATACATCAAAAATACGTGAAGTTTTATCACATATATATTTTAAATTCGTATTTGGTGTCTCCGTCTGTACTTCTTCACAATACCTAATTATAGAGTTTTTTTCGCGTTTAGACAGTTGACATCCCGTTCCACCCTTTCTTAACATTTTTATGGTAGATTTAGCAGCAAAAAAATTATATGAAAATTGTTTTTTAATCAATCTTAACAAATTTGATAGACAGTGGTGGCACACAATTAAAGTAAAAGTCACGACATGCGCTTTTACTTTCAATACCAACTTGACGACACTTTGACAATTGATTTAAATAAAAAACAGATTATAGTAACATTTCATTTGCTTACATTTTCCTTTCTTTCATAGTGCTGTCAAAATCTTTTTATAAAAAATATTTAATACCTCAAATATTAAAAAAGTCATCTATAAAGAATCTACGACATAAAATAACATAAACCATGCTGTGTTTATAATAAAAAATAATAAGTACGATTATTAAATTCGAAAATTGGGGAAATGGGGAACTTACTGTCGCAGGGGATACTCTAGTAGCGTGGCCAAGCGCGGACCCGACCTCCTCGTTCACCTGCCCAGAAGACGGTGTCGCATGCACGGTGGCCGTCGCCACATAACTCGTTTCCTGTTACCAAATTAGTTAGCAACCGCAACCGAATAGTAGTCAATGATTATGTTAGTCAAACGAGATTAGTAGGAATACGATATCAAATAAGAGAAACGCAATCAATACCGCTTTCATGAGACAAGAATTCTACGCGAAACTTGTATAAATTATGAAATTCAAACACTTACGGCCGCTGTAGTTGTTTGAGGTGAATTTCTGGTTGAAGCGATAAGAGTTTCAGGATCGACAGCAGGTTGAACTAAATAATGTCCTCCAGTGGTTGTATATCCGACAGCATTTGACGCACCCGTTGTTGTTGCATTCGCAGCGTAATATTGACCCTGACTTGCATAAATTGTTCCAGCTTCTCCAACAGTATAAATCGGATACGCCCTAAATATTTATTAAGTAATTAAATTAATAACGTTGTGATTTAAACTTACATTTGTGCTTGACCACCATTAGTTTGAGCAGCGTATATTTCGGGTTCCACATATTGAACATGATAACCTTGATGGGATGCCACTGTATCTCCTTCTGAAGCAACTAAATCAAAATGTACAAAAACAAAACACCTTTACCGACACCAAATGATTAATAAGCGTATTTTGAAAAACATTTACCATTATTACATCTAAAAGAACAAACAGCACTAAACATATTATTACTAAAGGACATTCTACTTGGACAAAACCCCGTACACAACTACCTCCTTCACCATACAGACACAAAAAATCATGATCGCACACACGACTGCAATTCAACCACCACCTCCTCCACCTAGCATAATCTCACGTGTTCACCAAACTGGAAGTAACATTCACTCGAATGGGGCATGATCGGTCCCCCTACCTGTAGCTCTCACCCCATCACCGTCCACCTTCAGATAACAATCGACCAACCCCAACTGCAAACCTGTGCAAGGTGATTCACATCATCATATCGGGATAATCAGAGGAGATTATGTCGGACGGGGATGAGCGAATACAATTTTTTTGTACGCCAAAATCTCGCGGAGGGATCGAAAAATCTCCCTTGATTGATCTCGATATAAGGTAAAAGGAAAAATGAAAACTAAAAAATAGGAGTAAGAGATTTTCATCGTATAAAGTTTTTGAATTGGGGTGTGCGATTTTGGAACATCGTGTGCTATTGTGTTGTGCTTACCTACGGTGGGTTGCACGGGTGTTAAGGAAGCATAGGACCTAGCCGCTGCTTCTGATAGCATTAAAAGAAAGAAAAATTTCATGGTTGCTACTGTAGGGAACTTATTTATTACAGAGTGTTTCATATTTAAAGAATAAATTCTATCAATTACAAACTCAATTTAATTATAAAACAATATCAAAATCTACAGATTTTATCCGTGTATTAAGTAGAGATTTAGTAACTTGAGATTTCCAAACTAGAAAGAACTAGAAATAACATTAGACCTAGTAACATTGATAACATTAGCAGTGCATCTCTACTACTACTAGGTCTAGTGTTAGTTCTAGTTGTTTTTCAGCGTCAGCTTGTTGTATATTTTTATTGAACTAAAATTAGAACTAACAGTAGACCTAGAGTAGTAATAAGCAGGTTACGATGGTTCGGACATGTTTAATGGATGACGAAGGAAAGATGGCCAAAGAAAATGAAAAACTGGATACGCCAAATCGAAGAAAACGAGGAAAACCAAGGCGGTCCTGGAGAGTGGAAGTTGAGGAGAATATCGAGTCGAAAGGACTAAGTGAAAGTGACTGGCGAAATAGAAAAACATATAGGTTTATGTAAAAAAAACTCAACTATACAGGGTGATTTATAACATACGGAGCAGATTAAAAGAGCAAGTACTAGGGGCCAAACTGAAGATATTTTCTTAATAATGTTTTGACTACAACGTAATAATCACAAAGATATAGAGCATTAAAGTTGAATTAATTGCCCAGCATTTCTTACGATATACGGTATTACACTACGTTTAAATTCAAACTGCGAATATTTCGGGGTTACTTAAGCAATGCCTGATTAGCACCAATAATAAAATCTTTGTAATATGGCAGTTACGGCTATTTAAAAATTTGTTAAATCACTCAAAAACTGGTGTTTGTTTTTTGAGAACCGCTGATACCATGTTTTTATTGCTGTCAATCCAGTTGACTTGGTTACCTAGCAACGGACATGTCATTTAACGTCAAAATTAGAATTTTTACTAATCAAAAAATACAATGGTAATGTACAAGGACAGTAGAATCTAACAGGACTGCTACATCCATTGTATTTTTGTAGTCCACTACGGGTTGGTTGCCCGCACTCTACGTCACACTATTTGCCACGCCTGGTAACTGTCTGTGTTTTTAGAGGTTATATGATAGACATTAAACGTCTAAAAACATAAAACTTCAAAAATATAATGAATACGTCTAGGATATAACCTTTAATAATACACACATTGACCATAACAACAGCTGTGCGTGGAAAATGGTATGACGTAGTTTGCGGGCAGGTTGTCACAACAATGGATGTAGCAGTCCTGTTAGATTCTACTGTCCTTGGGTAATGTACAGTAACGAAGAATACGTAGATATGCTTATTATTTATGGAGCTGCTGGAGAAAACGCTGCACACGCAAGACGTCTGTATTTAGAACGATATCCAAATCGACAGATCCCTTCTGAAAACACTTTTCTTCGGTTAATCCAGCGGGGAAGAGAGACAGGAAATTTGCAACCTAAGAAAGGTCTTGGTGGCGGTAGACTAAACAGACATGGAGTGAATGTGGAAGAAGAAATTCTAGAAATTGTGGAAGCGGATCGAAGCACGAGTACTCGTCAAATTTCTCACCAACTCGAGGTAGGTATTCAAAAAGTGCAAGGACTGACTCCCGCTGACTATCCTTTGCGGTTGCAATTTTGCGAGTGGCTACTAAATCGTACCAACAGAGAAGCAGATTTTGCGGACAGTATACTGGTAACGGATGAATGCTGTTTTACCAGAAATGGTGTTCTAAATGTTCACAATTTCCATGTGTGGTCGGACGAAAATCCACACGTTATTCGTCAAGGCTCTTTTCCACAACGATTCAGAGTGAATCTATGTGAGGGAATTGTGAACAATACGTTAATAGGACCTTTCGAATTACCAGGAACTCTTAATGGAACTTCTTATTTACAGTTTTTACAAGAAAATCTGCCAGTACTCCTGGAAGATATTCCGCTACTTATGCGACGTGAGATGTGGTTTATGCACGACGGTTGTCCTGCACATTTTAGTCGTAATGTACGAGATTTCCTCGATAATGCTTTTCGGCAAAAATGGATTGGTCGAGGTGGACCTATTTCATGGCCACCACGTAGTTCCGATCTTAACCCATTGGACTTTTTTTTATGGGGATTCATGAAGGATAGAGTATATGCCACCGAGGTTAATACAATCGACGAACTACGACATCGCATCACTGCCGCTACAGAGGACATACGTCCACGATTTCCACGATTATCGTTAAATTGGATTCGTCGTGCGCAGTTCTGCGTCGAAATGCAAGGACAGCACTTTGAACATATGTTATAAAGAGATTATTATTATGTTATTTTCTTGTTTTAGACAGCTCCTTCAAAAATGAGGATGGCGTTGACAAGTATTTTAATTGTTCTTTAGTGAATATCAGCTTTAGTTGACGCTAACTTATTTAAAAAATTAACATGCGATATCTATGTAACTATTAAGATTTTAACAAAACATTATTAAGAAAATCTCTTCAGTTTGACCTCAAGTACCTACCCATTTAGTCTCCTCCTTATGTTATAAATCACCCTGTATATCTGCGTGTACAGGTGTCCCGAAACTCAACGTTAAGCGGGTACTAGGTGAAAGGTCAATTGTTCTAGTAAAAATAAGAAAATTCTATATCTCTTAGTTAAGTGGTAATAGAGATATTTTTGAAAATGTTAAAAATCGATCCCGTACATCATATCTCCAGGTACTAGGGTCAGAAATGTTCGCAATTTAATAGTGATTTTTTTTAATAATGTATTCCTTATGAACCAAGTTACTATAGAAGTCACAAATCAAAAAGTTTTGCAAATAAACATATTAGTTTGATTGAGTTAAGGTTGAAAGAATTTATGTCTATTGAGTGTGACACACGATTTCCAAAAAAAAGGAGAAGTACAACAGCCTTGGCAAGTTATTTTAAAAGATGGCCTATTTAGTCAAGTCTCAAAAATGGTGCAACACTTGCCATTCATCTTTTCATAATAAATATTATTGTCTTATTTTGCAAAAAATACTATTTGTATTTACTCTTTATTTCCTCTTAACTTCGTTAGAAGATGCGCCACTCAATATCTACGAACTACAAAATGTTGTTTCAACAAGATGGTTGCCCTTATGTCTTGTAAAAGGACTGTTTCGAATAAGATTAACCTAAAATTAATTTTTCATCATTATTAAATTAAATTAATTTCAAATCAAATTATTTTCTTAAAACTAAAGCTGTAAAATTGCCGTTTGCCGTCGGCACTACTACAAGCTCTGCATCGTCGCAGAAAAGATCTTTTTACTAGTTGTGCAAATCTCTTTTGCTGCTGTATAAATATTGTGGCGCAGTTCGGCAAGATTTTCAATCGGTTTTTAATACGCTGTTGCAGAAAAACAAGTAATAATATTTTTTAGGAAAAGAAAAATGGGGTGAAAGTGTTATACTATTTTGGAACCTTGACTAAACAGGTCATCTTTTAAAATAACTTGCCAAGGGTGTTGTACAGGGTGGTTCAAATTCGATGTCCGAATAGGCTAACTCGGAAACTATAAGAGTTAGAAAAAAAGTAGCTTACATGTCATGATCTCGTTTTTCGAGAAACTGTTAATGCCGAAAACCTCATAGCGCTATCGTCTTTTGTTTTTCCCCTAGAGGCCAAAATTGAAAATACCGTAAAACCAATAAGTGCAATTATCTTGGTTATTATTATAGGTGGAGTATTATAACTAAGACATTATATGGACACTTTTTTACAGAGAATTTGATGACGTAGTCAAAAACCACTGATTATTCGCTTATTAAATTCGTTTTTTTTTTCTGATTACAAAAATATAGGGTTCGACAGGTCTATTTCTTATTGTTTTAGAATAAAGCTAAAAATAAACTTTTTTTATAAAATTTCCATCTAGTGTCGTCGAGGAAATTAAATTTACAGTTTCCTGTAAGTTACGGGGCGGTAAGTAAAACTGGTAAAATCTAAAAAGTTAACAATTAAATACGAAGATAACTTCTAGTATTTAAAAACAAACAATGTGGTTTGTTAATATGTTTAAATACCGTTCCGCATTTAAATTTTCTTGGTATATTTGATATGCCAAAACTTCATTATTTAGCAATGCTACCCATACGTTAAAACCAAAGCGACCTTGAGTACGCCTTTCAATGGTATTTTGGGGATTAACGTTCGACCATATATGTTGGTTATTTCTGTTAAATATCCCCGCACTGCTAATGTGTGCTTCATCGGTCCAGATAATTGCTCTACTGAAAACTGGGTTTTCATTAACCTGATCTACGTACCAACGGCAAAATTCAAGCCTTCTTTGGGTATCACCATCATTCGAGGAACGTATGGCTTATACTTGTGTTTATGTAAAACACGAAGACAGCGATTTCTGGAAATACCAAGATCATTCTCCATTTCGCGGCTTGATATCGACGAATTTGCTGTAACTGCCGCTAAAACATTTATTTCTTCGTCTTCATTTTCTTTATAATACGATTTTGGTGTAGGCTTTTTAAAAGATCCGAATGTTTTTAAATTTTTTTCTAAACGACTAAATATTTTCGCATTTGGCTGCCTTCTTTCCGGGTATCTATTAAAATACAACTCTGCAGCCAATTCACTACTTTTATTTTGTAATATGTAACATTCTAACATGTCAAACTTTTCAAAGTTTTCGTAATTCATCTTTAAAACAGGATTTTTAAAGTGACACTTTTTGAATACAAACAAATGTTGCTATGTTTATTTGAATTCAAAAGAAAAATATATGAGCGCCATCTATCAATAATTTATTAAGTCATTTAAAAATAATATTAAATCGTAATAAAAAATGTGAAATAATGCAATCTATTCCAACTTTTGTGTAAAACATATATAAATTAAACAGTTCAACAAATATATTTATTTCAAATATCAGAAGTATGTTTTTTTTTAATTTTTAGTTATAGAACCGTAATTTACAGGAAACTGTAAATTTATTTTCTTCGGCGACACTAAAAGAAAAGTTTATTTTTAGCTTTATTCTAAAACAATAAGAAATAGACCTGTCGAACCCTATATTTTTGTAATCAGAAAAAAATAACGAATTTAATAAGCGAATAATCAGTGGTTGTTTCCATTTAAAAAAACGAAAATTGTGATAATATCTCAAAATCTAAAACCGACAAAATTTTTTTGACTACGTCATGAAATTCTCTGTAAAAAAGTGTCCATATAATGTCTTAGTTATAATACTCCACCTATAATAATAACCAAGATAATTAACAGGAGTTTTCGGCATTAGCAGTTTCTCGAAAAACGAGATCATGACATGTCAGCTACTTTTCTTCTAACTCTTATAGTTTTCGAGTTAGCCTATTCGGACATCGAATTTGAACCACCCTGTACTACTCCTTTTTTTAGAAATGGTGTGTCAAACTTAATGGGGAAATTGTTTCAACCGGAGCTCAATCAAACAATAATTTTTTTTTACAAAACTAACGACTTATGTTAATCACTAGTGAAACTTTTTTAAAATCACTATTAAATTGCGAACATTTCTGATTGTAGTACCTAAAGATATGATGTATGGGAACGATTATAACATTTTCAAAAATATGCCTATTACCACTTAACTAAGAGACATTGAATTTTGTCTTATTTTTACCAGAACAGGTATGAATTGGCTTTTCACCCGGTGCCCGCTTAACGTTGAGTTTCGGGACACTCTGTATATATAAGACGATACTGTCAGGGTCAGCCATGATACAATGAAACTAGATCCTTTCATCATACAACCCCGCTCAATAAAAGCTCTTTTCTCACGACGAATAGTATCCGTAACAAAATTACGTAACTGCATATAATACTGAAAATGTGCAAGATTTCTCGTTCTACTATACTAAAATAATAAAAGCAAGCAATTTTAGGAGACGCTTTTGAAAATCTAATCAAAAAAAACTTTAGATCTTTGCAATTTGTAACAATTTTTTTAGTTTAAATTTGAAACACTCTGTAAATTTGCACAGCAAATTTTGGCTTTAGTGTTAGTATCAAAAATAACTACATAAATTTATTTTCAATTTTAAATCGTGTTACAACCAAATTCACCTTACTAAAAAAATTCATATGTTAATATGTAAACAACCAAAATAACTCAAAGAAACTTTAACTTTAGTTCGTTTAAGGTGAATTTGGTACTTATCTTTAAAAATGTATTAAAAAGAATAAGAAAGGGCTTACCGGTAACAGTGATATAATGCGAAGAAACTTGCTCGATTCCTTCCGTTTCGTGACTTTCACTCTGATGTTCTGCTGTCGCCGAACTTTCGTTACTAGAGTCTGCAGCTTGTTCCAAAGCAGATACGTCGATTACCGGCACCCCATTGACGATTGTACCACTAGTCGCAGCCTGGAAAAATGTTTTAATTTTCCAAAGGAAACAACAAAACGTGACTTAACTAACTTATATATTTGAAAAGTTCTTAGAAGGAGAAGTGATCGATAATGATGTAAGATGAAAAGATGGATAAAGAGATCAATAAGGAGAAAAGGTGGAGGAGTATATTCTATCGAGAGCAAACTGGCTCCGATACCTGGTGAATACTGGCCGGTAACACAATTAGCTGGGTTGTCTGCGACTGTGCAGGTGGTGTCGTTGCTGGGGCTGGGGTGGGAGGACTGCTGCTGTTGCTGCCTCCTGATGCTGTAGCAAACCTGGCTGTCGTTGCCATGGCACAGTCTCCACGGCTACACCTCTCCTCTGCAAAAAGACAGACTTCGGATCCAATCAGAGAGCCTACAATCGGAGCTGCATACACCTCAAGTTAGGCTTTCTGTACCCCCTTACTGTGTTATGTGAAGGGGTCTCACTTAAATTCAATATCAACATCATTGTACAAAGGTTAATTAAAAAAAAAAAACATTCATAACATTTTCCTAGGAAATACGCATTTAACTGAATAATAAACTTTAATTCATTGTAGATAAGTGCTTTAAATAATATAGATAATTAAGATGATTTTTGTTTATTTAAATATATCACAATAAATTAATATTTCAGAAACAAACAAGATATAACCTTTTAAGCTTAGATTGATTGAAAATGTTATCAAATTAACTTAACAAATCAACTCAAGTTCTTGTTACAGTTTGAAAAAAGATACTTTATTAATTACCTGACTAATTTAGAAGAAACGTTAATAAAAAAAAAATTTCCCTTTTCGTTATTAACACACATAAACACACAAAGAGATTACCTTTAAGTATAAACTCAAAATTCACTCTCACAGTAAGATTAATAAGAAAACAAAGTGACCTGGTGCAATCATGGATTAGCGCGGTGATGTAGTAAACGACTGCACACATGAAAGGTAATAGTAAAAAGCACCCCACCTGCGCGATCACCCCACCTTTTAATTATGCCACCCCTATCATAGCACATGCCAAACAAAATAGTTGTAACACTATCTAGCACGTGCACCTGGTGGAAAAAAGTCGGCCCCACCAAAAACTGCAAGGAGGAAAGTACGAGTAACTGTACACCCTTATTGCACGTGGTGCATTTCGATTGGTAACAGCCCAATTATCTCTTTGGCGCAACGTACATCCATCCACCTGGTTGTTAGATAATAACCCTACCTGCGTACTGCATACGCCTGTGACTCATATAATTTTAAACGGGGGGACAAAATGATACAGGAAGTTCCATGGGAATATTGTAATTCGTTTCGTTTAATTTTAATTCTTTTTTTGAATTTGATAGATGTAAGTTGAAAGGCTGGTACAGAATGACACCAAGCAAAATAAAAAGTGATTCAGAGAAATTGATATTTAAAAGGACATGATGTGGGAGAGATTTAGGAGGACAAAAGTCATCCTTTTCAGGGAAGATGGTGCCTTGCTATGACAACCTACCATGACAACACCCTTTTCGGCGGAGTTTCTAGGATGTTTCGAAATTAATGAAGTTGAATTTGTGTTAGCAGTACTCAAGTTATATACAGCATGTTTCAAAAACGGAAATGTGCTAAACAAAAATTATATATTAAACAAAAAATAAATAATTTGTATTACAACATGTAATTTAAAGGCAAATCAATAATTTTTAAACACATTTCGAAGCTATTTTACAATATTTAAACAATTTTTTAAATCACTTTATAATTTATAGTAAATAATGTCTTTTTTAATAGAAATGGTGAAAGATTAGCTGTACATTATTCGATCCTTTATTAAAATATTACCAAGTGTAAATATGAACAAAGATATAATCGTAGAAACTCAAAACGTCTTGACAACAAGATTGCAAACGCGCGCCGGGCTAAAGGAGGAAGATGACCTTGCACCTACACTTTCAAGTACCTCATACATCGAGAAGCTAGCTAATAATAAATACATAAGCAAAATGGCGCGATCATACCACGTCACCAGAGAAGTTTTAATTAACTCCATACTGCTTAAATAGGTTAATTGGATTAACCATGAGGAAACTCATGAAATCAGCGAAATAAAGACTTACTGCTCACATGGCGTGCTTCACGCGATTGATGAAAGGAGAATACCTAGACGTGCGCAAGATTCAGGAGGATTCAGTTGATGAGAATAGCTCTTGAAATTTGCGACGCTGGAACTCGCTAGACCGGAAGGGTTGAAGACAGTGTATACGGGAGGTCAAGGCCCGACTCGGTTTGGATGGTATAAATATGAAATCGGAACGCCATGCCAAAGACAATGTTGCTATTTTGAGGTAAACATCGAGCCATTTTGATAAATTTTGGAAAAAAAAAGCTTGCCGTGCTTTAACCCGAAAGTTTCTAGTGTTAGTTCTAATTTTAGTTTAATATATTTATATAAAATTGCTAGTTTTGTCAGATTGAAAATGTTTCAAGTTAAGTATTGGATAAGAATTGATAATGAGGGCAAGTAGTTTTATTCTGGAATGAGATGAAGAATAATTCAAAAATTTTAAAATGAGGAAGCCAAATAAATCTTTATATTGTAAGCAGTGATGGGCGCTGGGTAAATACCCAAACAGTGGGTATAAAAGTGATACCAGTAAAAATATATAGATTCCAATAAAATTGAAGAGGAAGACGATGAGGACGTTGAAAACGAGGAATTGTCAACAATCAAAGACGTATTATCATTAGACGAATCTGTCGTAATTTAGATTAGATCAAGTTATTATGATTATTATCACCAAGCAGCCCTCTGCGTCCATTGTTGGACATAGACCATCCCTATTCTGTGCTGTTTGAATCCAATTGTTAGTCATTCTTTTGACGTCTACTTCGTCTGTTCGCTAGCGGTCTCCACTCTCAAGCAACCGTTTTGTCCACTGCTCATTCTTCATTCGTACGACATGACCCGTCCAGTTCCACTTAAGCTTTGCCACAATGTTGACCACATCATTTACGCCAGTTCTTCTTTATAGGTCTTCATTTCGTATGTAGTCCCTCAGAGTTAGACCCAGGATCGACCTCTCTATCTATCTTTGCGCAACTGGGACCCTCTTGGCAGTGGTTACCGTTAATGTTAAAGAAAATTTAAAATTTTTATTTAAAATTTAAAAAAATTGATTGAAAGCCTTTCTTGGCCTTTTCTCTTGAAGATGTCTCTAAGATCCTTGTTTAGTTCGCTTGTTTGATTATCTCTCGATACACGAACCTCATAGCCAAGATATACATAGCTGGGAACAAGATTTATCATAAATTTTGATTTCTTCTTGTTGATATTTAGCACGACTCTTGCACACACCTCCTTTAAGTCGTTCATCATTAGTTTAATCTCTCCAAGGCTATCCGATATAAGAACTATATCGTCCGCGTAGCGCAAATTATTTAAGCATTTGCAATCAATGTTTATGCCTTTTTGGGTACAATCCAGTTGTTTAAATGCACTCTGAGGACTGTGATGAACAATTTGAGTTCCAACAGTTTTACTCACAATCAGTACTTTACTACTTTTACTCTCTTCAATACTTTCATGCAATTTTACCGTCATTGTAGCATTCCTGTAGATATTATAAATAAGTTTGGTATGTCGATAAGCGACTCTGCATTCTTGAAGTGCTTGCAAAACTGCCATCAACTCAATTTAAATTAAATTTATAAATACCTCAAAATACCCATCTTGGGTAAATACCCCCGGGTATATATCCAGGATATTTACCCTTGAAAATAAATACCCGGGTATTTAACAACACTGACTGTAAGTGCAAACTTAATGTAAACGCGACTTGGTTTTCATTTCGTCCTTGTAGATGGCAACATTTGTGAGCTATTTATACAAATACTTCTTATTACATTCCAAGTATATGAAGTTTTATTTCTAGTGGGTTAAAAAATAGTTTAGGATACAATGGAGACGATTACTTGTTGTATTCTAGGCATAATCAATCTTAGCAGCTTTAATTCTGACACAAACACCATCAGTACAACTAACACTAGACCAAGAAGTCGAAACATTCGGGTTTAATCTTAAGAGACATGTGGCTAAAGCCGATGGATGTTAGTTCTAGATTTAGTTTAACACTAACATACAACAACCTGGCGATAAATAATAATTAAAACAAGAATTAACACTAGCACTATCTGGTGTTATAGAGATATTGAGGGCAATGAAAGGGTAGACAAGAAAAAAGAGGTGAAAACGCAGTTTATTGGACCCCAACCCGGTTGTGGAGTACAAAAAAGCCACTTAAAACAGGTAATAGTTGGGAGGCCTCAAAAGTAGCTTACACTGGAAAGAAGTTCAAGGTCATAGACAAGGGAAGAGTATGATAACTCCATCGCAAAACAAAACCAACGAGGTTTTATGCCTCAGCAAAGGGGATGTAAGGTCGCTCTCAGGCTTCCTGACCAGCCTTGCGCCCCTAAACTACCATATCTTCCTTGTCATTCACAATACTGTGTGAATGGGTCACCAGAGGCCGCCTAAGACACAAAATTTTCGGTAAAGTACGCCTAACACCTACCGACATAAAGGGTCAAGACCTACATTTGGCCTAAAGTTTTGGAGGGCTTAAGTTACAATACATCTTTAGGTCGCGGTGACGAGAGGGGCTGTTCTCCTCAGCCCAGCAGCAATAATAATAATAATAGTTCTAGTGATTATAGAAAACGCTTAAAAGTGTAACCATGGTAACTAACCCTTAGATATTTTATCCACAGAGTAGTTATTCTGTGATTTATCAGGAGGATGGTAAAAGTGGGCCTAAAAGGAACTAAAATTTAATAAAAAGCTTAAAAAAAAGATTAAGATTAAGATTAAACCAATTTTTATGATGATTATGGATCAAAAAAGTTTTCAATATTATATAATATTTGTTTGGCACAGCACATTTTTGAAACAACCTTTATTACATATATATAATTTGTATTTAAACTAAAACTAGCACTAACACTAGACTTAGTAGCGTTTTTTTCAAAAAATATTAATGTTTTAGATGCAATGTTGCAACCTTATCCAGAAACAAGTTTGAAGTCAAGTATATCTGAAGAAGGTTGCAACAAGGCATCCGAAACGTTAAACTTAACCTAAAAGTTTCGAGTTCTAGTGATAGTGTTAGTTCCAGTGAGTTTTAGTTTAATTAACACCGGCCATAAAAGCCTTCTT
The DNA here is from genome assembly GCF_036711975.1 of Onthophagus taurus. Lineage (NCBI taxonomy): Eukaryota > Metazoa > Arthropoda > Insecta > Coleoptera > Scarabaeidae > Onthophagus > Onthophagus taurus. The sequence continues at coordinate 560,608 of NC_091967.1, forward strand.
ACTTATATAATATGTTTAATTTGTAGTTAATAAAAATTTAATCTTACCTATTAGTACTAAAACATCCTTTTTTCTTCTCGTTTTTGAAATAAATCAAAAAAAAATTAAGATTTCAATCCTCTTTTCACAACCAGCTGTTCTCTTTTTTATGTTATTTTTTCATAAAATTAACGTATAGGTAGAAATGAACCAAATCCTTGAGATAACCTAAAATATAAGAAAAAATTTGACAGTCTCTCCAGATATCTAACCCTTAAATCTGCGCAATTAAACCCCTAAATCCTTTAAACCCATTTAGTTTTCTTCAAGTTTAGATTCCTTTGATTTCAAACGCTTAATTAACAACTCCACCCTACCGCAAAATTAGTTGCTTCGAAAAGGGGCACGTCGATAATTTTTTTTTAAAGGGCCCCTATGCCACCGCAAAGAGGCCATTTGTAAAATACGCGCTGAGGTGTGATTTATTAATGATTAATAAGTAGCGAACGGATAACGATTATCGATTGGAGTTATGGGTACTAAAAAAAATACCGAGAATCTGATGATTTTCGATGACGATTTTACGTCAGTGTAATTGCAAAAAAGGTTATAAAAATTTGTTTAAAATTCGGAAATTACCTGTGTTGCTATGTTGTTGTATCGGTTGCTAAGGCAGTCACCAAGGATACGATGCTATAAATTCCTACGATTTGACAGCTGATATTAGCGTTAAGCGATGATAACCTCTTTACATTGCACGTTGCCCGACACCAAACCGAAGCAAAAACGTTATGTAATAGTTTCAGTTAATCCGCCATCGCTATTATATTTTAGCGTATTTCATAAGGAATTTATTTATTGATTATCGGACACTTTACCCCAATTTGACGGATCGAGAAATTCACTCACTACTTTAACGACTTTATTACCAACCTAATTTGGTTTCTAACTCGTTTTACTTTTTTAATTAACCAAATCTAATTTTTCAGTGTTTATTTTTATATTACCACAGAAATAATAATTATTCTGCAAATAATTAAATATAACAACGAGACATATTTATTATAATGAGGCTATTTAAAAAATGGTTATAATTAAAAATTAGTTGGCACCTATGTTGTTAGGCGAAACATTTTAAATTTAATTGATGAAAACATAAACTTACGATTTTATTTCGTTGATTCCATGGGATTAATCTCAAAAAATCTGGTGATAGTAACGGATTTGCAAGCTTTTTTGTTGTCAAGTTACTTACTTCAAAAGGAACAATATTTTTTATACCATGGAAACAAACAGGAAGTTTGTTTCAATTATTATTCATAGCACCATATTTCAAAGATTTTTTGAAAGACGTCAATTTTGACGTGAGTTAAAAAAACGCGGTAAATTCAAAATCCTATTGTATATATTTCACTATTTTCATACTTTTTGGAGTATATTTATCAAAACTTTGTTATAGCACAGCATTGAAAAATAAAAAAGGTAATTATTGCTACTTCATATTTGGAATAAGCAACGTATTTAATAAATAGACCCATTACTTCTTTAACTATATACAGTGAATTTTACTTAAGATGCAATATACAGAAAGCTTGTTCTAGGTCCTATTTAGTCGTGCGTCTGAAGACCTATACGAATATGAAATTCCCGGTAAATACCTTACATGAGGTTAAAAAAATGTATGTATAGACAACCGCAACAGCACATCTGCAATATTGGTTATCGGTCACCAATTTGAAATGATCTTGATAAAATATGATGTTGGCATAACTTACAGAATAATTTTGATAGAATATCCTGTGGCATAACTGTTCCCCATCATCAGGTCCCACCATAATCAGTATCTCAACATTTAGGGGTAAGTTTCTTCCATGACTAACTTTTTACTTTTTGTAGGTATGTTATCTGCAGTGATTTGACTGTACTTGAAAAGTCATCTTAATTTGCTTCAGCTTAAGACTATTATTTCCAATTGCTCCTTTTTGTAACGCTGTTTATTCAGAGTTTGGGTCACCCATACCTTTGTAGCTAATGGGTAAACAACATCTTTGGTCAACAAATATCAATCATGGGCTTAATAGACGCTGACTACAGTTTCGAAACAAGACGATGCATGCACAGTGATGGGCGCTTGGTAAATACCCGGCGAGTAGGTATTTACAGGAATATCGGTCATGAAGATGTCTCAAAGTTTCCTGTAGGCTGCCCATGCGAGTATCATCCTTCTGTTACTTCGCTTGTTTGATTATTATCTCTCGATACACGAACCTCATGGCCAAGATATATCGCTGCGATGCGAACTGCTTAACTGAGATGAGTACTTTAAGAGCAATAGTGGAAAAGACAAGAAGAGATAGAGTTAGGAATAAAATTGTAAGAGAATTTTGTGGAATCGGAGATGTCATGAGATTTGTTAGGGGAAAAATAAAAAAATTTAATGAATACTTCCAATGGAAGAAACCAGGCTGATTAAGACAGCAAGAGATCAAAGATTAGCTAGAAAGAGATCCCGTGAGACCAGGAAGTTGGATTTCCAGCACTAATGAAACACCATGAATGATGCGTAAAAAACAGGTTACAACCTGAATAAAAGAAGAAGAATAATAACATTCAAAGTTGTTTTTCAAGCATTAAAAAAATCTTCTAAAGAAACTTTCCCGAAATATATGTATACTTTAAAGATAATAATACCAGGAATGTGTATAAATTTGTTAGACAGTTAAGACAGAGGCACAAAGCGCACACAGCTCTATGCTGAGATGGAACAGGAAAAATAATATGTGAGAATGAAGTGAATGACATTTGGAAAAATTATTTCCAAAACCTATGAAGCATAGAAACTAATTTGGAAATAGACAGCAGTCCATCACACCAAAGAAAGGATAGTGTCATGGAACCTATATCAATCAGTGAGGTTCAAAACGCAATCACTACGTCAAAACATGGAAAGACATCAGAGATTAATGACATACCAATATTGATATTAGAGCTTGGAACAAGATTTGTCCTAAATTTTGTTGATATTTAGCCCGACTCTTGCACACGCCTCCTGTATATGTTCAGCATCGGTTTCATCTCTCCAAGACTATCATAAATAAGGACTATATCGTCCGCGTAGCGCAAATTACTTAGGTATTGCCATCAATGTTTATACCTTTTTGGGTCCAATCCAGTTGTTTAAATGCACTCTCCAGGACTGTGATGAACAATTTGGGTTCAACATTATATCCCCTTGTCTTATTTGGGCCCAATGGGTATTCGGTCAGTACTTTCATGCAATTTTACCGCCAATGTAGCATTCTTGTAAATGTTATAAATGTATCGATAATGGACTCTGCATTCTTGAAGTACTTGCAATCAACTCAATTTAAATCAAATTTTATAAATACCTCTAAATACCCATCTTGGGTAAATACCCCCGGGTATACAGGGTGTCCCGTTAAGCGTACGCAGCGGCTGTATCTCAATAACGGTAAGGCCTAGAGGTTTGGGAAAAAAATCCTTATAAGCAAAGTGGGCAAGAGAAATAGTTGGAAATTATTTTGAAGTTCGTAATTCGACCGCTAGGGGGCGTAACTGCCATAGAGAAACATAAAATTCCCGCTATCTCAGAAAGTTAGACGATGAGCTATAACTTTGACAACATCATTTAGTAGCTTGGATAATACCGCATCGCTTTTGTTTTGCAATATTTTTCATATCTGTCATAATAAGGGAAGGGGAGGCCAATGCGTTTTCAAATGTTTACATTTTAATATCTCCTGGACCATTCAACCGATTTAAATATTTTTGGTCTTGTTTGAAAGAGCATTTCATGCTCTTTTAAAAGATATTTTCAGAAAGACCGCTTGGTTTAAAACAAATAAGCTAGAGGGCGTTATCTGCAGCGGTTACATATTTTTGTGATTTTTGAAAAAAAGTTAAATGGAACGGTACTATTTACTTCACAGATCGTTAATCACCATAAAATTTGCTAAATATTAGTGAAAACCGCATCTCGATATCTCCATCCATTCTCGAATTATAAGTCGAAGTAAGTCAGGTCGTTTAGTCTACCCAATAGATAAAGGGGTGAAAGCAATGTGGGTTTTTCTCGAACCAGGAATGCATATTATGCAAATTTACATCAGCTTGTGGACAGATGCTTCATGCATCCATAGCATTTGTGATAAAAGGTTTGGATTTGCCCAAATCATATTTAAAAGTCAATGGTCATAGTTCAGTCTGTTATCATAATCGGTATCTGTTAAGGCCTGATGTAAAACAACGTGGTGGAGATATTATTCTCTTCAGAACTCTTGTGGACAATTGTTTTCGGAGTTCCCAGATTATGTGGGATCACATTGCGCACCAATATGATTTACGAATTCATAGAGATGTCTGAATGGGCTACACGTTGCCAGTTTTCCGTAATCGCTAAGTCAATCTTAAAAACACTTCTAGAGAAAAATGTCTTTCTTTGTCGTAATTGCATTGCACATTTTTGCCATGCAGTTGCATCGTATTCGAAACATTGAAAATAAATCATCATACGCTCTATCATACGCTTCTGCGTTAGTAAATGACATGTTTACAGTTACCATGGTAATGTGATTTGCTTTTCTCGATGAGGTAACTGAATCCGATTGATGGCACTCGAGTTTTTAACATTTTCTTCTATAACTCGAGAACGGGTGACGATATCGAGATGCGGTTTTCACTAAAATTTAGCAAATTTTAAGGTGACTAAGGGTCTGTGAAGTTCTGGAAGGGAAGGGAGGGAAGCTCTGGAAGGGAAGGGAGGGAAGCTTTACGCCCTATTCATAGATCTAAAGGCAGCTTTTGATAAGGTGAATAGAGGGAAGTTATGGGAGGAGATGAGGAGGAGAGGGATTACTGGTGGGACAATAAACAGGGTGAGGGAGATATACGCAGAGACGATAGCTAGGGTAAAGGTGGGGGACGAGTTAACGGATAGGTTCTGGACAACGAGGGGTTTGAGGCAGGGATGTCCACTTAGTCCCGCTCTGTTTGCCTTGTATACCGCAGACATGGAAGACAGATTGACCGGTGGGCAGATGGGAGGTGTGGTTGTAGGGAGGAGGAAGGTGCATTCACTGGCTTACGCGGACGATTTGGTGGTAGTGGCAAGAGAGGCGAAGGAGATGAAGGCGATGATGCGGAGTTTGGAGAGTTACTTTAGGGGGAAGGCTCTGGAGGTGAATGTAGGAAAGACAAAGGTTATGAAGTTCTGTAAAGGGGGTAGAAGGAAGAGCGAAGATTGGAGGTGGGAAGGGAAGGAGATAGAGGAGGTGAGGGAGTACACATATTTGGGGTACAGATTTAGAGAGGACAACAAGGAAGGCGCGCATGTGAGGGCAATGGCCAAGAAGGCGAATAAGGTGATGGGGCAGGTCTGGGGGTGGAGAGAGAGATTACTTGGAAGGGATATAGGAAAAAGGAAGATGATATTCGAGTGCTTGATTAGAAGTGTTATGATGTACGGGGCGGAGCTTTGGGGGTGGAAAGAGCAAGGGCTGTTGGAAGGCGTACAGGCTAGGTATTGGAGATGGGTTTTGGGGTTGGCAAAAGAGACGCCGGAGTACATAGTCAGAGAAGAGGTGAAGGTTGATAAGTTAAGAGTGGAGGCGGGTAAAAGGGCGGTACGTTTTGAGGAGAGGGTTGAAGGGAGGTCTCAATGTAAAATTTTGGGGGAGTGCTGGAAAGAGATTAAGGCAGGGAAAGGGGGTTACGGGCAACGAGGAAGGGAGGAATATTTCAGAAGGGTGGGGTACTCAGTGAAAGCGGTAGATGATAGAAAGAGGGAAGGGATTGAGATGTGGAAAGAGCTGGAGAGCAGGGATAGAGATGTACAGAGGCAAGAAAGAAGGGGGCAGATAAGGAAGAGCAGGTACAACCCTAAGTACGAGGAAATAATAACGGAGGGATTGCCTAAGTACCTGTCGGTGGAGGGGGATGAGGAGGGGAAGAGGATGGTGGCAAGATTCAGATGCGGCAATGAGGAGAGAGCGAATAGGTATTGGATGAGAGATGATGAGAGGGGTTGTAGGCTATGTGGGGGGGAGTGGGAGTCGTTGGAGCACCTACTGAGGGAGTGTGACGAGCTAAGAGAGGAGGTGATCGGCTCGAATGGATGAGGGAGGTGGTGGCGACAAGGCAGCGTAGGGAGATGCGGGGAGGAGATGGGGAGGGGTGGGATAGGAAATAAAATGTATTGTATTGTAATGTGATATATGTAATTGTAGTATTGTTAAAATTTAATTGTCTGTGGATTGAATGCTGATTTTGTAGCAATAAACTTAATGTATGTATGGGTCTGTGAAGTAAATAGTATCGTTCCATTTAACTTTTCTTCAAAAATCACAAAAATATGTAATCGCTGCAGATAACATCCTCTAGCTCATTTGTTTTAAAGCAGACGGTCTTACTGAAAATATCTTTAAAAAGAGCATAAAATGCTCTTTCAAACAACACCGAAAACATTCAAATCGGTTGAATGGTCTAGGAGATATTAAAATGTAAACATATGAAAACGCATTGGCCTCCCCCTCCCTTATTATGACAGATATGAGAAACATCGCAAAACAAAAGCGATGCGGTATTATCCAAGCTATTAAATGATGTTGTCAAAGTTATAGCTCATCGTCTAAGTTTCTGAGATAGCGGCAACTTTATGTTTCTCTCTGTATATCCAGGGAACTTTCCCTTGAAAATAAATACGCAGGTATTTAACAACACTGTGCATGCAGGAACATGGAACGTGCGATCTCTAAGAGGGAAATTGATTGAGGTCGAGGAATGCATATTTCGATTAAGCGCCTCTGTAGCAAGCGATATCGGCTTCATCAAAATAATCTTTTGATTAATTAAGGTATAATAAAATAAAACATTGATTTAGATATTTTGTAATTTTTATTTTCTCATTGTAAAATGACAAAGAATAAATCTAAAATTCATCTGAATTAATAATATATACGATTGATATAGCTATACAATATATTATATTATAATCGAGAGCATGACACAGATGCCGATTAATAATTTTTATTTAAAAAAAATCTTAAACGATTACCAATAAATCAATTAAAACAAATCAACATTATAAATTTATCGGTTAAAATCCAACGCTTTATGCTTGATTTTTTTCCATTTATTAATTAATACTGGTCTTGGCACCCTCATTATGTTAAAGACAACAATAGCAATAAAAAGTAATTATTACAAAAACGATATCAGTTACGATAACATTACAAGATTGAAGGAAGAGTTTATTAAAGATTGGCGTATTTAAGAATAAAAACAGTGAAGAAAGTTTTTAACATCTTTTTTTCTTTAAACATGATTCTTCTCTCGTTTGTGCCCATAGTTTAAGCTAGATTTACGCTAAGTTTTCTTTATTTATCTTCTTAACCTCGTTTTCCTCACCATTACTGCTAATAAGAATTTTTTATTTTTATTTTAGTACCTAAATTAGTTTATGTAAATAGTCGTTATTAGAGTATATGCGATAAGATAATTTATAATAATTAATATTGTAGAGTCTATGTTCGAATATATGCCTTTAATATTGTATTTTTTTCATCTTCATTTTTCTTTAATTTATTTAAATAGATTATATTTATTTATTTCTTTCATGATTTGTTTCAATAGTTGATCCCACGGTTAGGCACGGAGGCCATAGCGTTTGCTTTAAATAACTTTTATTTTATTTAATTTATTTTCTTTAATAGATGCGTGCGCCAATTCACGCCATCAAATCACTAAACAAGATACACTAAAAGACATTTTCACATTTAAAGATTGTTATTATTTCCTTCAGTAAAATGTTTATTAGTCCTACTTCATTTTAGTGCGTTTTCTGAGGAGAATTTTAAATAGTATAGATTGTATCTAAATAATACCAATTAAGTATTAATTGTTAACTTATTAACCATTTAGATACAGTCTATATAATTTTTTAATCATCCTGCCTCGTACATTAAATTAAAAGCACTAATTAATTAATTGTCATTTTTTTATTCGATCTTTTTAGGCCGTCGTCGGTCGTTAATTTCCTCTCATTTTTGTTTGCAAGGTAAAGAGTTCTTTTTATTATCGTTGCTGCAAATCGATTTGAGAAACAACAATAAAATTATACCATTATTTGATGAATTTTGGTTCACCTCTTTCAATTTTTTAAACTATTCAATAAAACTACAAACATAAACAGTGGTAACAATTTAACAATGTTTTAAAAAGCTTTGTTCGCTTAAAATCACAGCCAATTTACTTTCGTAACCCTGTGTATTATGTGATTTTATTCTCTTATGTGTGTCATTTAGGCTAGTAAGAAATTAGGCCTTCTTGAAATTCAAAAAGAAAATTAAATCATTTTTTTAAGGTGATTTCTGATTAATTGAGATATGTGAAAAGTTTTTTTTTTTCTAATATTATTGTTATTAGTAATAGTTTAAAGTTGTTTTTGTTTTAATCGTTTTATGTACAATTTATCACTTGATATACTGCTTACGCAGGGTTATTGTATTGTAAATAATTTTAATAAATTTCTTAATCAAGAATTTCGAAATTCCTACATTTTTCTGAAGAAAATTTTCGATGAAGAAGATTATAGTGGTTTATTTTTCAGTTTGATATGATTTGATGGAAAATAACTTTAAGTGTACCTTGTTAACGTTTATAAATGTCAGTAAATTAAGTAGAAAGAAAAAAGTGTGAAACATAACGTAGAGGATAAATATAAAAACCAGATGGCAGAGTAAAAGTAATTTGAAACATGATATAACAAACAATGAGTCTTTTAAATATTAGTATAAGTCTAGAAACAGACCAAAACCAAAACGAGATAAAGAGTATTTGTGTTAATTGCTGTGCGTATCTTGAATTATCTGTTTTCATGAAATTTTATTGCCGTTAGTTGGACTACTCAGATTGATTTTGGTCGTTTCAAAGTTATTCATATTCTTTTACAACTATGTCGTTTACATTTACTGATTGGACTTCAGTAAATACAATGATTATTATTAATTATCTTATAAAATTGTTATCATTTTTTTTGTCGGCTTAATTTAGAATAAAAAATATGTAATATTTGGTGTGCTTTCTGTATAAATGAAATCTTTAGCACCTATAATGCAAAAATTAGAAAAGATAATGGTTCTACAGCCTAAACTTCAACTTATATTAAAAAAAGTTACTTGAAACTATTTTCCGCATATCTTGGCGTAGAAATAAAATAAAAATGAAAACGGCAGTCTGAGTTACGACATGGTGAGTATGTTTTTTAAATAGACCACCCTGTATATTTTAAGGTTTTTGGATTCCTTTTGACAAGGTGTTGCAAAATGTTATAAGGTTTTAACCCTTTGTGTCCCAAGAAGTCAAACATTTTGAAACTTTGTGACAGAATCAGACAGAATTAAAACGCTATCAAAATACACTCACAATCAGTTTTTAATTCAATTCAAAAATTCCTGGAAACCGTGTTTATTGAAATTAAGAAATAAAACTTATTTTAAATTGAAGCTTAAAGCTTTCTGTTTAAATCGATGTATAATAATCGATGGGTTGAATTAGAAAAATATTGAGAAAAAGAGTATTGAGTTAAAACTAACATTTTCGTATAACCTAAAAGTGTCAAAAAAGATGCTAATTTAAAAATTCCTGGAAGCCGTATTTATTGAAATTAAGGAATGAAACTTATTTTAAATTAAAGCTCAAAGCTTTCTCTTTAAAATGATGTATAATAATTGTTGGGTTGGATTGGAAAAATATAGAGAAAAAAAATGTTGAAATAAAACTTACATTTTGGAATAACCTAAACGTGTCAAAAAAGATGCTAATTTAAAAATTCCTGAAAGCCGTATTTATTGAAATTAAGGAATGAAACTTATTTTAAATTAAAGTTCAAAGCTTTCTCTTTAAAATGATGTATAATAATTGTTGTGTTGGATTGGAAAAATATTGACAAAAAACATGTTGAAACAAAACTTACAATTTCTTATAGCCTAAAAGTGTCAAAAAAGATGCTAATTTAAAAATTCCTGGAAGCTATTTTTATTGAAATTAAGGAATGAAACTTATTTTAAATTAAAGTTCAAAGCTTTCTCTTTAAAATGATGTATAATAATTGTTGGGTTGGATTGGAAAAATATTAAGAAAAAAAATGTTGAAACAACACTTACATTTTCGTGTAATGTAAAGTGTCTAAAAAGATGCTAATTTAAAAATTCCTGGAAGCTATTTTTATTGAAATTAAGGAATGAAACTTATTTTAAATTAAAGCTCAAAGCTTTCTCTTTAAAATGATGTATAATAATTGTTGGGTTGGATTGGAAAAATATAGAGAAAAAAAATGTTGAAACAAAACTTACATTTTGGAATAACCTAAAAGTGTCAAAAAAAATGCTAATTTAAAAATTCCTGAAAGCCGTATTTATTGAAATTAAGGAATGAAACTTATTTTAAATTAAAGTTCAAAGCTTTCTCTTTAAAATGATGTATAATAATTGTTGTGTTGGATTGGAAAAATATTGACAAAAAACATGTTGAAACAAACCTTACATTTTGGAATAACCTAAAAGTGTCAAAAAAGATGCTAATTTAAAAATTCCTGGAAGCCGTATTTATTGAAATTAAGGAATGAAACTTATTTTAAATTAAAGCTCAAAGCTTTTTCTTTAAAATGATGTATAATAATATAGTAGAAAGTACCGACTGCTCTAAATGTGCCGAATAGATAACTACAGTTTAAAATTAGTACCGTCGGGACACAAAGGGTTAATGCTTTAAACTACATAGTTTTCGAGATATTGAAACTTTTATTTAAAAAGATTTGACGTAGCGATAGACTTAGGCAGTCTATTATGTCTATATAATAGACAACCTAAGCGTTGACGTCACAGGAATGGGCGGAGCTTATAGTGACTCCAAACAATTTCGATTAACGATAAATCCCCAAAAAATGTCATTTGAAATGTCATCACTTAGTTTATTTTATTTTAACACTAATGAAAAATCGCATATGGTGATTTACCGTTAGCAACACAGTTAGCAACGAAGATATTTGGAGTCGGTATAAGCTCCGCCCATCCCTGTGACGTCAAGACTTAGGTTGTCTATTCCTAAAAGTTTCAATATCTCGAAAACTATGCAGTTTAAAGCATTAAAACCTTATGGCATTTTGCAACACCTTGTCAAAAGGAATCCAAAAACCTTAAAATATACAGGCGTTCCATTTAAAAAACACACCCACCATATCGTAACTCAGACTGTCGTCATCATTTTTATTTTATTTCTACGCCGAGATTTGCGGAAAATAGTGTCAAGTAACTTTTATTTGAAACTTTTTTTGATATAACTTGAAGTTTAGGCTGTAGAACCATTATTCCATACTTTTTGTACACCCTGTATATTAAAATCTTTTTTTTTCATAAAAATTAATACTAAACTTGTCAAATATACCCTGACATCTGGTGTTTATATCTTGGAATTAAATTTAAATTATTATTATATTTTACCTATTAATAAATAAAAAAAATTGTATAAATAAAACGAAAAGAAATAATAAGAAAATATTTAATACAGACAAATAAGGCAAAAATTCATAACGTAAATGTCGAAAAAATATAATAAACTATTATAAGTAAATAGAGAAAAAAAATAAAACCTTAGAATAGTTTTTTTTTTTAATAATAGTACGCTAATCCTGAGAAGCAATGAAAAAATAATTAAAGTTAAACGGAAAGAAAAATGATAAATGAAACAATGATATCAACAATAATAATAATAATAATAATATGTAGGTATTTCGAGAAGCCGAAGAAACTTAGGTCTAACATACATAGATATGAAAAGACAACAATTAAAAAATATATCTTTTTTCATCTTCATTTGTAATTATTTTCTCCACACATTTTATTTGTTAAATTCATGTTGTAGATATTGACTCTGAGAATTTTGGCAAATATAGACACGCAACCTTGCGATATGTACCGAACAATAATAACAATTATTAATAATAATCAATATGTATTATTTTTCGTGGTTGTTGATTTATCTTCTTTCATGACGTCGTAGAATCTTTTCAAAAAACAAACGCGCTTTAGATTTTACTTTTCTTATTATTTAAGATATCCATTGTTTATATTTTTTCTTTTTAAAAAACGATCACCCACATATTAAATACCGCAATGCAATAAATTGTAAAAGAATGAATAAAATCATTATTTAAATCATTATTATTCCCACTTTTACAATTTATATATTACAGAAATGCTCAAAAACGATCCCATGCTTGTTTCTTATGATTGTCAAAGTGTATAGTATATAGATATATAGAGAAGTTATAGTATATAATAATAATAATATCAAATAAGTGCGCTATGAAGGCTTCTAATTTAAAAGTTTCTTTTTTCTTAGAAACCTTCATTTTTAAAAGCACACATTTCGAGCTACCAAGATTTGTTAAAGATGCTGAAATATAGATTCAGAAGAAGTGAAATAATTCGCGTCTTCTTTAATAATATTAAAAAAATCTTTCAACGATAATACATTTTAATTGATTTAATAATAACACAAGTTTACCCAATTTTGGACACAAGAATGTGTTTTTAAGGTCATTTTTCATGCTGATTATGAATGTCCAATACTTTTTAATTAAAATTGGAAAGATAAATGTATTTAAGTGCATTTTATTTGTTCAACATTTTTCATTAAAACGAGATTGATTAATGTATAAAAATACTTAAAAAAACACTCTTTAAATATCCAAAGTTTTGTTCAATCTTTTGTAAACCTGTGTAATAAACGATCGCTCTCAGATCTATGCTCTTCCCAATCTAAATTTTTCTTTTAAATATTTTTACTTCTTTTATAATAATAATTTAAATAATCATTATGTCTAGGGTACGTCTAAGACCCTGTAAAGATAATACCCTAAGATTGTAGTACTTTTCTACACTGGCTAAATTCATGTATAACACTAACATTCTAAACTTAGCTTAGGTTTTTTATTCTTTTAATTTACTCTGACTGTCGACATGGACAGGGAACAATTTGTGAATTGTTTAAAAAAAAACTATATATTAATAATCATAATGAACAGTCCCGATTTATATTTAATACTATCAAAAAAAAATTAAAAATAATAAAAGTGATAACTAGGTTGATATAATTACTTTATAACTTTATAAATCATATTTAATAATAATTAAAAAAAAAATAAACAGTTCCATTCTGCTTTCTTGTTTTGTTCACATTTTATGAATTAGCTTTACGGAAATATTAAAGCTTTTCGAAATACTGTAACGCAATTTCATCGCTTCGTTTACAAATTAAATAATCGGAATATTGTATCAAATTATTATTAACGATGAAACTGTGTAAACTTAAACCTAATAATTAAACTAATAATTAGAACGAACGGAACATTAAAAAATTACGTCTAAATAAAAAAACAATTAAGCAGTATTTAATTTTTTCAACTCCGTTTTTTTTTTTTTTGTTTCCATGTATATATAATTTTATCATAACATATTTATATCTATATATATATACTGATTGTGTCTTGTAGTAAACCTCTTAAAATATGCGTGTATGTCAGTTTGTTTTTAAAGTTATTTTTTGTTCTTGTCCACGTTATTTTTTGCGAGTACTGTTTTTTATGTATTATTTTTTTCGAAAAAACTCTTCGTTAACAATAAATAAGCGTCAACTAGCCGCTCGCCGTTTTGCGGCCCGCTGGAATGAATACTGAGTTAATAATTTTTTTTTTGTATATTACAGGTCACACGTCAGGCGATCTTCATTGAGGGGCCTCGGCGCTGCCCCGTTATTATATGCTCGATTTCGAGAAGGAAACCCTTAGGTGGTTGGACTCTGATAGTTGGTAATTGTGCATTTTTATCAGTGCTATCACCGCTTCGTCCATGCTTGGAAGTTGAATCAATGCCATTTTTCTGTCTTTTCTAAAATATTAAAAACAAAAATTTATTAATGAATTACGACCACAAACGATTTCGGCTTCGAAACCGGCTCAGTCTTATGTACAGGATGGTTCAAATTCGATGTCCTAAGCGCTATCGTCTTTTGTTTTTCCCCTAGAGGTCAAAATTAAAAATATCGTAGAATCAATAAGAGCAATTATCTTGGTTGTGACAGAATCAGACAGAATTAAAACGCTATCAAAATACACTCACAATCAGTAAAGGCCTTTGGAATAAAATTTTAATTCAATTCAAAAATTCCTGGAAACCGTGTTTATTGAAATTAAGAAATAAAACTTATTTTAAATTGAAGCTTAAAGCTTTCTGTTTAAATCGATGTATAATAATCGATGGGTTGAATTAGAAAAATATTGAGAAAAAGAGTATTGAGTTAAAACTAACATTTTCGTATAACCTAAAAGTGTCAAAAAAGAAGCTAATTTAAAAATTCCTGGAAGCCGCATTTATTGAAATTAAGGAATGAAACTTATTTTAAATTAAAGCTCAAAGCTTTCTCTTTAAAATGATGTATAATAATTGTTGGGTTGGATTGGAAAAATATAGAGAAAAAAAATGTTGAAACAAAACTTACATTTTCGAATAACCTAAAAGTGTCAAAAAAGATGCTAATTTAAAAATTCCTGAAAGCCGTATTTATTGAAATTAAGGAATGAAACTTATTTTAAATCAAAGCTCAAAGCTTTCTCTTTAAAATGATGTATTATAATTGTTGGGTTGGATTGGAAAAATATAGGGAAAAAAAATGTTGAAACAAAACTTACATTTTCGAATAACCTAAAAGTGTCAAAAAAGATGCTAATTTAAAAATTCCTGGAAGTCGTATTTATTGAAATTAAGGAATGAAACTTATTTTAAATTAAAGCTCAAAGCTTTCTCTTTAAAATGATGTATAATAATTGTTGGGTTGGATTGGAAAAATATAGAGAAAAAAAATGTTGAAACAAAACTTACATTTTCGAATAACCTAAAAGTGTCAAAAAAGATGCTAATTTAAAAATTCCTGGAAGCCGTATTTATTGAAATTAAGGAATGAAACTTATTTTAAATTAAAGTTCAAAGCTTTCTCTTTAAAATGATGTATTATAATTGTTGTGTTGGATTGGAAAAATATTGACAAAAAACATGTTAAAACAAAACTTACAATTTCTTATAACCTAAAAGTGTCAAAAAAGATGCTAATTTAAAAATTCCTGGAAGCTATTTTTATTGAAATTAAGGAATGAAACTTATTTTAAATTAAAGCTCAAAGCTTTCTCTTTAAAATGATGTATAATAATTGTTGGGTTGGATTGGAAAAATATAGAGAAAAAAAATGTTGAAACAAAACTTACATTTTCGAATAACCTAAAAGTGTCAAAAAAGATGCTAATTTAAAAATTCCTGAAAGCCGTATTTATTGAAATTAAGGAATGAAACTTATTTTAAATCAAAGCTCAAAGCTTTCTCTTTAAAATGATGTATTATAATTGTTGGGTTGGATTGGAAAAATATAGGGAAAAAAAATGTTGAAACAAAACTTACATTTTCGAATAACCTAAAAGTGTCAAAAAAGATGCTAATTTAAAAATTCCTGGAAGTCGTATTTATTGAAATTAAGGAATGAAACTTATTTTAAATTAAAGCTCAAAGCTTTCTCTTTAAAATGATGTATAATAATTGTTGGGTTGGATTGGAAAAATATAGAGAAAAAAAATGTTGAAACAAAACTTACATTTTCGAATAACCTAAAAGTGTCAAAAAAGATGCTAATTTAAAAATTCCTGGAAGCCGTATTTATTGAAATTAAGGAATGAAACTTATTTTAAATTAAAGTTCAAAGCTTTCTCTTTAAAATGATGTATAATTGTTGTGTTGGATTGGAAAAATATTGACAAAAAACATGTTAAAACAAAACTTACAATTTCTTATAACCTAAAAGTGTCAAAAAAGATGCTAATTTAAAAATTCCTGGAAGCTATTTTTATTGAAATTAAGGAATGAAACTTATTTTAAATTAAAGCTCAAAGTTTTCTCTTTAAAATGATGTATTATAATTGTTGGGTTGGATTGGAAAAATATAGAGAAAAAAAATGTTGAAACAAAACTTACATTTTCGAATAACCTAAAAGTGTCAAAAAAGATGCTAATTTAAAAATTCCTGGAAGCCGTATTTATTGAAATTAAGGAATGAAACTTATTTTAAATTAAAGTTCAAAGCTTTCTCTTTAAAATGATGTATAATAATTGTTGTGTTGGATTGGAAAAATATTGACAAAAAACATGTTGAAACAAAACTTACAATTTCTTATAACCTAAAAGTGTCAAAAAAGATGCTAATTTAAAAATTCCTGAAAGCTATTTTTATTGAAATTAAGGAATGAAACTTATTTTAAATTAAAGCTCAAAGCTTTCTCTTTAAAATGATGTATTATAATTGTTGGGTTGGATTGGAAAAATATAGGGAAAAAAAATGTTGAAACAAAACTTACATTTTCGAATAACCTAAAAGTGTCAAAAAAGATGCTAATTTAAAAATTCCTGGAAGCCGTATTTATTGAAATTAAGGAATGAAACTTATTTTAAATTAAAGCTCAAAGCTTTCTCTTTAAAATGATGTATAATAATTGTTGGGTTGGATTGGAAAAATATAGAGAAAAAAAATGTTGAAACAAAACTTACATTTTCGAATAACCTAAAAGTGTCAAAAAAGATGCTAATTTAAAAATTCCTGAAAGCCGTATTTATTGAAATTAAGGAATGAAACTTATTTTAAATTAAAGCTCAAAGCTTTCTCTTTAAAATGATGTATAATAATTGTTGGGTTGGATTGGAAAAATATAGAGAAAAAAAATGTTGAAACAAAACTTACATTTTCGAATAACCTAAAAGTGTCAAAAAAGATGCTAATTTAAAAATTCCTGGAAGCCGTATTTATTGAAATTAAGGAATGAAACTTATTTTAAATTAAAGTTCAAAGCTTTCTCTTTAAAATGATGTATAATAATTGTTGGGTTGGATTGGAAAAATATAGGGAAAAAAATGTTGAAACAAAACTTACATTTTCGAATAACCTAAAAGTGTCAAAAAAGATGCTAATTTAAAAATTCCTGGAAGCCGTATTTATTGAAATTAAGGAATGAAACTTATTTTAAATTAAAGCTCAAAGCTTTCTCTTTAAAATGATGTATAATAATTGTTGGGTTGGATTGGAAAAATATAGGGAAAAAAATGTTGAAACAAAACTTACATTTTCGAATAACCTAAAAGTGTCAAAAAAGATGCTAATTTAAAAATTCCTGGAAGCCGTATTTATTGAAATTAAGGAATGAAACTTATTTTAAATTAAAGCTCAAAGCTTTCTCTTTAAAATGATGTATAATAATTGTTGGGTTGGATTGGAAAAATATAGAGAAAAAAAATGTTGAAACAAAACTTACATTTTCGAATAACCTAAAAGTGTCAAAAAAGATGCTAATTTAAAAATTCCTGGAAGCCGTATTTATTGAAATTAAGGAATGAACCTTATTTTAAATTAAAGCTCAAAGCTTTTTCTTTAAAATGATGTATAATAATATAGTAGAAAGTACCGACTGCTCTAAATGTGCCGAATAGATAACTACAGTTTAAAATTAGTGTTTAAAACTACTGGTACTTTAAAGTACCGTCGAGACACAAAGGGTTAAATTCGTTATTTTTTTCTGATTACAAAAATATAAGGTTCGACAGGTCTATTTCTTATTGTTTTAGAATAAAGCTAAAAATAAACTTTTTTTTATAAAATTTCCATCTAGTATCGTCGAGCAAATTAAATTTACAGTTTCCTGTAAGTTACGGGGCGGTAGGTAAAATCTAAAAAGTTAACAATTAAATACGAAGATAACTTCTGGTATTTAAAAACAAATAATTTTTTAATATGTAACATTCTAACATGTCAAACTTTTCAAAATTTTCGTAATTGATCTTAAAAACAGGATTTTTAAAGTGACACTTCAGAAAATTTTTTAATACAAACAAATGTTGCTATTTATTTGAATTAAAAAAAAAAATGAGCGCCATCTATCGATAATTTATTAGGTCATTTAAAAATAATATTAAATCGTAATAAAAAATGTGAAATAATGCAATCTATTCCAACTTTTGTGTAAAATATATATAAATTAAACAGTTCAACAAATATATTTGTTTCAAATATCAGAAATATGTTTTTTTAATTTTTAGTTATAGAACCGTAATTTACAGGAAACTGTAAATTTAATTTCTTCGACGACACTAAAAGAAAAGTTTATTTTTAGTTTTATTCTAAAAGAATAAGAAATAGACCTGTCAAACCCTATATTTTTGGAATCAGAAAAAAATAACGAATTTATTAAGCAAATAATCAATGGTTGTTTCCATTTAAAAAAACGAAAATTGTGATAATATCTCAAAATCTAAAACCGACAAAATTTTTTTGACTACGTCATCAAATTCTCTGTAAAAAAGTGTCCATATAATGTCTTAGTTATAATACTCCACCTATAATAATAACCAAGATAATTGCACTTATTGGTTTTACGATATTTTCAATTTTGGTCTCTAGGGGAAAAACAAAAGACGATAGCGCTATGAGGTTTTCGACATTAGCAGTTTCTCGAAAAACGAGATCATGACATGTAAGCTACTTTTTTTCTAACTCTTATAGTTTCCGAGTTAGCCTATTCGGACATTGAATTTGAACCACCCTGTACAGGGTCTGTCACGACGAGCTGAGTCTA
This sequence comes from Onthophagus taurus, assembly GCF_036711975.1. NCBI lineage: Eukaryota > Metazoa > Arthropoda > Insecta > Coleoptera > Scarabaeidae > Onthophagus > Onthophagus taurus. Next base: position 579,323 of record NC_091967.1, read on the forward strand.
TATGGATGTTGCAAACTACTGGCACTATTTTTCTGAAAATTTGCATATAGCGTTTATCCGAGGTGCTCATTTCAGCTAAAATATTTTCAGTTTTCACCAACTTCCGGTTATACCGGAAATGGACCCCAACTTCGTTATTTTAAATGGAATGTACTAATTTTTATTGAATTTTTTGAATCCCCATAAATTTTAATACAATTTGATATAAGTCATCATAGTAGTTTGCCACATACATATAGACTCAGTCGAGGTCGCATGCGGCCGAAGCGCTACAATTAATCTCACATTATTATAAAAATGGGCCTCATATGTTACACTGCCTCAGCTGTAAGCGACCTCGGCTTAATTAAACGTAAACACAACCTTCCTTTAATTTTCTTTTACTTTTCAAATATTTATAACGTTATAATTATGAAATGAAGTAATTACAAAATGTACTTACGGAAAGAACTTAAAGGCTTTAACAACAAATCCATTTTTAGTAAAGGCTTCCTTGATGTCTTCCTCGTTGATAGTAGCAGGAATGTTGCTGAGGTGCAACGTCGAGGATGGTGGATAAATATTTTGATAATTTTTCGATCCCGGTTTTTTGAATCGATGCAAAGGACTCTGGCTGTAATCCTTTGTTAGGCCAGCATCCGGTTGACCTTCTTTAGGCATCTGAACCGATTGATGTTTACTGAGCATCACACGAATGTTTTTCCCAAACACTCGTAATTTATCCATATGAGTAATAGCTGTAAAAAATAATTTCTTCTAAATCGCCAATTTTACATTAAATAATTTAATACAAACCTAAATGTGCTTGATGTGGTTCTGCTAGCTGAACCAAAGCGGAATCCTTTTTGTTGTACAAAATTTTTACTCTTTGCACATCACCATAGACCCCTTTATAAAAGAAAAATTAAACCATAACGAAATTAGTCGAAATGAAGCATAAAAATAAGAAAAAAAAAACAAAATTATACCATTTAATTATAAATTTTGTTCTTTTTTTGTAAATGAATTACAACATCGATATATTTTTAAAAAAATAAGGAACATGTATATTTGTATAAAACGTAAAGAATTGAAAAAAAAAAAATACAACAATAAATCACAAAGCATTCGAAATAAAAATAGATAAAATGAAAACTTTGGAAAAATAATGACAATGAACATGCAATTAAAATAATGATACTCGTGAAAATTATATTAAAATAAAGTTGTAATTTTGTTGGAAAAAATGTAAATTAACGCACGAGATGTATAATATAAAAAAAAAACATGACAAAAGGTTTCTAAGCAGAAAGCTTGTATACATAGATAAAATCTGTCGCTAAATTAAAACGAATACATGACAAATAGTAGTTTAAAATCTAGGTCAGATCTATTGCTACGACGATGACAGGGAAAGGCTAAAAACACACACATATCTAGATTTTAAACCACAAACGACGGCGATAAACTCTGTTATTTCCTTCTATATACAAAAAAATGCAAGAAACTAAAGATAATAGAAAAATAGAGTATTATTAATGTTTTATTAGTATAATGTTAAAAAAAATCATTTCCTTGAAAATCATTTTAAGGCTGTTATTATTATGTATTTCTTACAAAAATTTAGATTAATAAATTAAAATTGAAAAGAACAGAGTTTTTCCCGATATTAACTAAGATGATTTAATACTTAGTTTATTTTTTAAGTAGCTGTGCAGACGTACCAAATAGGGTAAAGAGAGCGTCAGGCGTGACCATCTACGGAAAGAGAAAGATGACAGTAGTAATGTAATAAACGTAGCACACAACAGAGGGAGATTGTTTTTGGTTATTTCGCTGCCCAGTTTATTATTTTTATTTTTTTATTTAGTATTTTTGGCAGCTCAAAAATATATTATAAAAAAAATCATATGTAGGAAACAATTTAAGTGTTCGAGTAAAAAGTGGAAAGAAACAATTTTTAGATAAATTATTATATCTACAGGGTGTTAGGTAAACATTTTTTGTTATCTAATTTTCATAACAATTAGATAATTATATTTAAGAGAAGCGCACGGACACCGCCGTAAAGTATTAAGATTTTGGTTCTAGAAGATTGTTTACGTGATTATCATGCATTGTTTTTAAAAAAAAATGTTTTGAGAATGGATTAAGTATTCTGAAGTGATGTCCTGTTACATCATCCATCGATTAAGATAGAAAAAGCTTCTGTAATCGATGTTCAGCATAAAGATCGCGTTTTTTGGTAGAACCTTGAACACGTATTGAACTCAAAAAATGCTTTTTGTTGAGTTATTAAAAAAAATATTTACCTAATACCCTGCATATAGATTTATTTACAAAATTATATACTTAAATTGTTCCAATCTTAAGACTATAAGAAATTTGTTAATAATCCGTTTATAAGTGTTTGGATAACTTAGAAACGGTTATTAATTTGTTAAAAAATACAGTTCACAAGGCGGGTTAAAGTGTTTAACGAAGTAAAAATATAAAACGAAACGAAAAACGATCACTAGAACATTAAAAGAAAAATAATAAAATAAATAAATCGACGAGAGAAATGGTTAATCGTAAGGCTTACGTTTCTAAAATTAATTTAAATAAAAAGAAATCTGATACTTTAATATTTTTCAGTGTGAACTGTACAGTTATTAAACAGAATGATTAAATTATAATAAACTTCATTTGGATTTAAGTAATTCAAAAAGAATTCCTTAAAGCACATTGAATACAAATTATGCTGAAACATTCTGTATAATTTTCGAATTTTGACTTATAACTTATAACTCAAAATAATTTATGCCGTTTTTTTTACGAAACTTACCTCCTCGTTTAGATTGCTAACTAGAAGCACTGTTGCCAGAGGAAGTCCAGGAGTCGTAAGACCTCTAAGGCCTGGAGCGGTTTGTCCTAAAGCAAACCCTCCTAGTCCCGGTAGAGTTCCAGCGACTCCACCAGCATATGGAGCTGCTAGCGGAGATGCCAAGCTATGCATAAACGGGTTGCTTAATACACCCGGTGCACCAGCAAGAATTGAATCTAAAAAATAAGTAAATAAATACGTATAAGTACGAAGATTAGAACTAAAACTAGAAACTTTCGGGTTTTGCCGTGCGTCTTTTAATAAAAGGTTTGACGTTTCGGATGCCATGTTGCAACCTTCTTCAGAAACTGGTTCGAAGTGACGAGATTAAAAAATCGGTAACTATATATAAGTCGGAAAAACTAATTAATAATCAGTTAACGCTCATTACAAACTAATTAATAACTAATTGCGTCGCGTCCGGTGTGAGGCGGGAAGAGGTCTTCGTGTTCACCACCATCTGGATGAACTTACTGGACCCAGCCACCTACAGGAAGATCAAGAAGGACCCCACAGACAAAATCGTTAGAAAAATGAAGGAACTGATAAAATCCACAGGAATTCCAGCAGAACAGCAGAAAGGTTTGTTTGTGCAGGCGCCGCACAGTGGTCCGAAAACACTCAAAACCCTAATAGCTACTGCGCGAAATAAATTGCTATTACAATTACCTTATTTTGTATAAGGAAATTTTTTAGAAAACGACACAACTTTAGAAAACAAAAAAGATGGTATATCACTACTTGAAAATATTGTGTCGTTGGTTTCTTATAAAGTAAAGAAAGGTCTTCATTTTACGCCTTTCCAAATTTCAAAAGATGTTTGTTGAAAAAAATTACAACCATTTCTATTGACGTCAATAAATACTTATATTTTTTGACCATCCAATCTTTTAAATTAAATATCTTGCGAGCGAACAAAATCGAACAATTGTAGCTAACATTTTTTTATTGTTGAAGGTATGGTGTACATAGCATAAGAAAGAAATCTTGCGCCAACGTGCGCCTTAACCAAAAAATTGGCAGTCAAAGATTACTTAACACATAATTGTGGATTTTATTTATCAAGAAGCAAAAAACAAACAAGTACGCAGATTTAGAGAGTGTCACACAAAAAAATGTGGTAGACTTCAAACAAATGAAGATTTATTTAAAAGACTATTACTGAGCTCCGATCCATTTATTAGTAAGTTTTATAAAAAATGTTCAGAAAGATATAAAAAGATGAATGAAGACATGAAAAATTTACTTATACTGGACAAATCTCTAGAAGAAAAGGAAGGTAAAGAAGAAGATGATGATGATGAAGAAAGTGAAGAAGAAGACAATAATGATGAAGAAGTAAATATAGAGGAACAAGATTTAGAAAATGAAGAAGACTCACACGAATTGAGATACATTTTGTTATGTTGGTGAATATAACAAAATATTTTATATTATCTCGAATAATTTGAAATGTATGTGGACTATCTCAGTATCATGGGAAAATTCTACTATAAGTAGGCTGCAAACTTACGTATTATGGTCTCCAATATCACTTCAAATTAAGAGCGATGAGTTTATTCTCGAATAGTTCTTAAAACATTTTTAGTAAAAGCTAAGTAAAATTGAGCTATCTAACCAACTAATTCTGCCAATTAATTTTGCCACATTTTTATCAAATTCCATTTCTGATAGGGTAAAAAAATATGGGGCGTTCCATTTAAAATTTTCGACTTTCTTACCATTGAATATGGAGAAACGATAATTCAATTTTTGACCACCCTGTATAAGATACTTTAATACAACAAATGACAATCTGTTTGACAACATCTCAAGAGTAATCGTGCCAATTTAGAGCTTTTTTGAATGAACGTTGGCTGAGATATAAGGTTTTAAAGAGCATAAAGTAATTTGCCAAAGAAAAACTTAAAAACAAAATAACTCGAAAACGAAAAATGGTAGGTACCAATAACTTTTATCAAAGTCAACTTATTTTGTCGAATATAATTAAAAGGTGCATTAAAAACTATAGCATTCCATTTAAAATAACGAAGTTGTGGTCTACATCCGGTAGACCGGAAGTGGCGGCCATCTTGAAAGTATTTTAGATCGAAAGCTTCGAATGAACAATCCATGTTGTCAAAATTTCAAACCGCTACGAATAGTGGTACCTAAAAAAGTTCTAACGAACCAGTTACGTGAGACATCCGGTATAGGTCCTCTATAAAACAATTTCGATAGGAATTTGCGATCACGTAATTACACAAAACAATGTGAAGTAATATACGTCTAATGTTTTGCACAAAATTTTATAGTAATATTCTTGTTTAAAGTCCTAATTTATATGAAAAGAAAATGAGTATGAATTTAAATAAAGTACTGCTTGCGTAGTACTACTTCCGGTTGACGAATTTAATTCAAATTTTGACACAACATTACCCTTTTGGTCTTATAATCATATGCCAAGTTTCATAAAGCTAGCTAATTGCTAACACCAAAATAATATTTTCGATCGGGTTTTCTTACCGCTCGGACCACTGTGCGCCGGTACCACCAAGAATCTACGGACTACCAAAGATTCACAAACCAGACGTCTCCCTCCGCCCTAGCTGGCCAAACATCTTGCAAAGATTCTGTCTCCCTTTACAGGTAACACGGAATCGTATGTCAGGGATTCTACACATTTTGTGGAATCGGTAAAAGGTGTAAAGCTGGATGCTGGGGATATGTTGGTAAGTTTCGATGTGGAATCCCTTTTTACTAGGGTACCTAGAGGGTCTTCGCCGAAAACTCATTCCGGAGGGTTTACCAGGATACGTGCCAGATCTGGTGGAGTATTGCTTATCATCGACGTATTTCAGCTGGAAAGGAGAATTTTACGAGCAGTTCGAAGGGGCAGCCATGGGATCTCCACTATCGCCAGTTATAGCTAATTTCTACATGGAATTATTCGAAGAGGACGCTTTGAAGAAGAGCCAGTGGAAAGCAAAACTATGGCTCCGATATGTGGATGACACGTTTGTGATATGGCAACATGGTCAAAAACGGCTGCAAGAGTTCTTGGATCACTTGAACTCTCAACATCCTATGATTAAGTTCACCATGGAAACAGAAACTGCCAAAAAACTACCTTTCCTAGATGTGTTGGTCACCAGGACGACAAATGGAGATATAGAACTTGGTGTATACCGAAAGAAGACCCATACCAACAGGTATTTACAGGCATGTTCACATCATCATCCCCAACAGAAGAGGTCCGTACATTATTTCAGCGAGACTATGTGAAGGAGAGAACTTGAAGAAGGAGCAACACTTTCTACGAGGCGTGCTGCAGAAGAATGGATACACTTCGAGGGACATCAACCAGGCCATCAAGCAGCGAAAACAGAAAGAGGACACGGTAAGTACAAAACCACTTGGATTTATCTGTCTTCCCTATGTTTCAGGTGTAACGGAACGAATTGCTAGGCATCTCAAGAAGAACGACAAGGACAAACTAACTCCATTAAAAGGAGCGGGAGTCTATCGACTATCGTGTAGTTGTGGGAAGGTTTATGTTGGCCAAACTGGGCGCAACGTCGAGTGCCGCATCAAGGAGCATGAGAGGGATGTAAGGCTGAAGAAGATCCAGCAGTCGGCGGTTGCGGAACATTGCCATGCAGAGGGGCACCGAATAGACTTCGAACAAATAAAGGTGCTGGCTAGGGACAACAGATACTACCAAAGACTGACAAGAGAAGCCATAGAGATTCACCGACATAAAAATAACGTCAACAGAGAGGATGGCTGGGAGCTTAGCAGAACATGGAAGATGGTGGTGAACACGAAGACCTCTTCCCGCCTCACACCGGACGCGACGCAATTAGTTATTAATTAGTTTGTGATTAGCGTTAACTGATTATTAATTAGTTTTTCCGACTTATATATAGTTACCGATTTTGTGATCTCGTCACTTCGAACCAGTTTCTGAAGAAGGTTGCAACATGGCACCCGGAACGTCAAATCTTAGTTTAATAAATAAATACGTGTTTGCGAGATAGTAAAAGAGTTACAAGTACGAAGGCTATCCACTAAAACTAACACTGGATCTAGAATTAGAAATATTCGAAACACATCTTACCCGCTAATCTTTCTCTAGCTAATCTCGGTTGTGCAGCAAGAAGTAAAAGATCAGCTCCAATACCACCGGCTAAACCACCACTTAACGTTGCCAATTGATCGTTAGTATCCCCAGTTGGTAAATTAGGATTAGTATAATCCCTAGATTTATCATTGTTGTATTTTACGTTTAAAGATGACATTTTTGAATAATCAATTCTCAGTGTACAACAACTGTTGTAGATATTTTGTCCATCAAGAGCTTGTTTGGCTGCCTGGGCTGATTGTGTGTCCGGGTATTGAATAAGAGCTTGGAATGAGTCTAAAAGATTCGCACATTAAAAATAAATACTTTAGTATAGGAAATTTGAGATTTACTATTTTTTGTAAAAGTCACAATCTTTAGCACTTTTCCAAATCTCTGGAATATCTAAAATTAAAAGTAATTAATTAAGTTTAAAAATTAGAAACGTATTGATTTAATTTCTTACCACATATAAAATATCTAAACTTATTGGGTAAATCATATGTTCAATGATAACCCTTAAAACAGTATTAGGTCCACCTTGAATATCCTGTCCGTTTGTAATAGGGGTTGCTGGAGTAGAGGCCGGTGTAGCTGCGTTGGTCCCCGTTAAGGCCTGAGCTGCCTGAAGAGCTGCTTGAGCTGAAGCATTCTATAACGAAGAAGAAAACGAATCAATTTCAAGAGGGAATTAAACAAAAAAAAAAAACGTGAAGCTCAGTCGTCTCCGTTTAATGTAAACAAAATTGGATTGCTAATTCGAAAAGTTATTAAAACTTTTCGCTCCCCGCCTATCCGAAAGACTACGTCACCCGTAACCTTATTTACTTCCCTTTTCGAAACCGGGCGCTCCATTCTTTTTCACTTTATAATTTTAAAAAAGATATCCGTACACCAACTCGGAAAGCAATAAACGTGCATAGTCAACAACCCCGTCAATTGCGTTTACTTATAATTTATCTTCCGGGTGAAAAGTAGAAAACTTTGCGATCGTAATTGCACTCGTTAAAGGCAACGTTTACAGAGTTAGTGATAAAAGAAATGATACTGACATTTTATCGAACGATAAAATAAACTTTTGCGGTTGGAACTAACGGAAATAGTTGCAAAAAATTAAACTCTATAATTATGAGGGAATTTTAATGATCGATTAGAATTCCACAAAATTAACAATTTGATTTTGTTAATTAAAAACCACCCGGTTAGAATAAACGTAAACCGTTAAAGTTGGAAAAAAATCATATTCTAAAAATGAATATTACGGTGGCATCAAAAACTTCATTGATTACGTTCGCGATGTAATCAATTACGCAGCTGTCGTGGGCAATAATTGGCGGAGCGAACAACAAACGAAGCTTTTAAAGGTACGACAACTTGTATAACTATGATTGATGCGAGTATTTAGAACGTAACGACAATGCGTGCGAGCCAGTTGTGCAACTAGTTGCAGAGAGCGTAATGGCCCATAGTGATATAGCACTGCTATAAAGTTGTTGTAAACCAAGTACGAGTTGATGAATGGGAAAAGAACATAACTACATTTAATAACGGAAAAATTTCATAGCATAATGCTACATTTACCGGCGCCTCCACCATAAATTTATTTTGGAATCTGAAAACACTTTCATTTCAATATAATTTTAAACAATTTCTTTTTTTAGACGTTGTTGATGTCACCCGAAAATCAATCTTTAAGGGTTACCCTTTGATTATATATAATATGGATTGAGCTAACTGAATATATCTACTAACAAAAATGTTGCTCAAGGTGAATAGACGCAGATGGAAAGCGATAATGTGAAAGTGTAACAAAGATAGATATATTATATGTCAGTACGCTTCTATATCTATCTCACTTCTATCAGTACACCCATTATATGGCAGTACGCTTCTATGTCTATCTCGGTTCGATCACCTTGCGCAAGCTATCTCTCTCGTTGGCTCAATCCATATTATATATAATCAAAGGGGTTACCACGTACTTTAGGTTGCTACACTGATAGCAAAACGTATTTCATAATAAAAGTGTCAGATGAGGTCGCTTGAGGACAAGGTTACATTACATTACATTACATAGAATACATATCGGGTAGGCGGACCAACCAACCTTGCACCGCGACCCTAAGGACAACGAACATTAATACCTTGCTCGGCGAAAGGTCATTCAGATCTTTTGAGGAGAAAAACTGCGACCCAAAAATCGAGAATGTGATACGATTAACGGCAGGGCAGTGGCATAAAACATGCTCAACCGTCTCTGCTTCCTCCGCACATAGTCGGCATTCAACATCGTCGGCTAAACCCAACAAGTTGAGGTGTGCTTTTAATCGGCAGTGCCCATTAGAACTTTTATGCTACTACGGGCAAGTCCTAAAATATTCCCGGGTTTGACAGTGGCGATGTTAATAAACACCTTAGCATGTCTCATTCCAGGAGAACTGGTCCACAGTAGGCGAAATCTCTCTTCAGCCCACAGTCCAATCCTATATTTAGCCATCGCAAAATGATACACCAACTGCTGGTTCCGGCCCCACAAACGCTTCAGCGCTGCCATCTCGTGCTAGTTTATCTCAAATGATGAAATTTCATCGGCATCTATTTCTTAAATGTAGTCATTTCAAGTTAATCACAGATTATATTATATATTGGTTTTTTTATATATTATGCTAATATAATTTATTGTTAATTTGAAATGTAATGATTTTTTTTTATTTTTAATCCCATATTCCCACCACCACCACCATTTAATTTTTCAGCTCAAGTTACGCTAATTTACAGTTCAATTCTCAATCATAGCTAGCGTCATTATATTTAAATTTTTCTGTTTAATTTTATAAAAAATTCCTAAATCTAGTACTTACACCACTCAATCATAGGTGGCGCCATTGTATTTAAATTTTTCTATTTAATTTTCTAAAAATCCCTAGATCTCTAGTTACTTTTAATACCAACCTAATTTTTTTCCCCCAAACTTTGGTTGGTATCCCGCCCTATACCTAATACATTGAGGCGTGACGTCACCGCAGGATTGGCAGGATTAACTTTCGGTCTAGAACCGGCATTCTTACACTACTCCGCTTCATTGCCAGCAACCCCAGAGTGACCCGGGACCCAGATCAGAGAGACTCTGTTATCACAACTCAGTGTGTTTAATGTTCTCTTACAATCATTAACCAGAGCCAACACTGTTTTCACGGCTTGCAGCGCCTGGAGAGCGGCTTGACTGTCTGAGAAAATTCGTACTGTCATGTTCTTCACCCCTCTTTCAAGAAGGATTTTAGCACCCATGTCAATAGCAAATACTTCCGCCTGGAATACAGTACAGTACGTACCCAGGCTGTAGGCTTGCTTAATTCGAGGTGTCTGGCAGTATACTCCTGCTCCTACCCCTTCAGGCGTTTTTGATCCATCTGTGTACAAGCAAATGTCTGCCCGAACCAGAGAATTTTCATTTTCGATCCAGGACTGCCGCTCAGGCAGTACAATCTGGTATCGAGCATTAATCACTGATAGTGATACCGCCAAATCTGACGGCATTGATAGCACAGCATCAGTGCTTATAATGTCTTCCGCAGCCCATTGGTAGGGCATGTCAGAACAGTTTAGAGCATATTGCTTAAATCTGTAAATGGTTGTTCTAGTCACTTTCTCTATATGCAAATGCAGAGGAGATAGGCCAAGCAGAACCTCCATTGCTAGAGTTGGCGTTGTGCCTATCGCACCAGAGATTGCCAATCCAGCTACTCGTTGAATTCGTGAAAGTTTACTGATAACTGAAGTCTGTCGGACTTTCCTATACCAGGCTGCTGCTCCGTATGTGATCATAGGTCTAACCACAGTCACATAGAGCCAGTACAGTCTTTCAGGGGTAAGACCCCAATTTTTTCCACAAAGACTGCGACAAGTCCACAAGGATAGTCTAGCTTTGTGCAAAACTCCCTGCAAATGTCCATTCCATGACAGGGTTTTGTCTAGGATTACTCCTAGATATTTGACTTCCTTTGAGAAAGGAATTTCTTCACCTTGGATAGTTGGGCGGATTAGTCCATCCAACGTTAGCTTCCTGGTGAAGGGCACAACAATTGTCTTTTGCGGGTTTATTGAGAAGTTCTCTCCCTTACACCAAGCGCAAATGGTATCTAGGGTCACCTGGAGGACTTTAGATATCCTCGGCAAATAGGTTCCTTTGACCATAACGACAATGTCATCAGCATAAGCTTGTATTTCCACATCAACGGCTTCGACTATCGCAATCAGATCGTCAACTATGAGGGACCAAAGCAGGGGAGATAACACCCCTCCCTGCCGGCAGCCACCTCCCGGCCTGAAGCGTATCGTATATCTAGCATATTGCGGATCCAACTCGCTATAGTTGCTTCCACTCCCCTGTCAAGAGCAGCTCTTTCAAGAGATTGTGGTATTGCGTTGTTGAACGCTCCCTCTATATCCAGAAACGCACAAACCAAGATTTCTTTATCCTGCAGCGTCCTGTATACTCTACCAACTAAGTTGTATAGAGCCAATTCTGCTGATTTTCCCGCTTGATAAGCATACTGGTGGCGACTCAGTGGACCAGATACCAATGGCACCGTACGGATATACCGTTCCAGAACTTTTTCAACGGTTTTCAGCAGAAATGACGTTAGGCTGATGGGTCGAAAGGCATTAGAAGTAGGGACCGAACCTAGAGTCTAGTAGATACCCGTACCTTAGTCCATTCTGCCGGCACATATTTCCAGGCGACACTCGCTCTGAAATTTTTTACCAAAATTGGCATTGAGGACAAGGTGCTACAATGGTAAGTTTTATTGCCAAAATGATATTTGAATTAACGCATCGGCTTATATCTTCGCGGCAACCATGTTGTTACAGTGGTGACTACTAAAGACAAAGAATTATCCAGGTAGCGGCTCGGCCGCAAACGACCTCGGCTTATGAATAGCGTTTTATGTACCTAGGCGTTACAATGGTGACTCAAAGCTAAAGTTTTAGTATGATGGCTAATAAACAGACATTATTGTCGTTTAATTCCCTGAAAATAATTTTTTTTAAATAATTTTTTTTCTTGTTAATCTAGTAGAAATGAATTTGAATACAGTTTCGTTTTATTCGTGGTTAATTCATTTGGAGCTCACTACGTACGTATAGTATATCTACCATGTTACACTCTGATGGGCTATTTAATTGGGTGCCCCTAATTACAAGAAAGGTAAATAAAACCAATGCGAGCGTGAGCTTTATGCTACACGTAGCATAACTAAAATTCTACTCTTTCATAAATAACTAAATAAATTGTTATAGTTGTAATACACAAAGTGGATTTTGAAGAAATTGTACAACATAAAAGTATGTTGTTATGTTTATTACATATATTATAAACGTGGTAGTCACGAAGTAGCTTTTAGTGAATTTCACGCAACCACTAAGAGTAGGGGCCTCTGACCTCTTCGACATGATAGATACCGCAGGAAAGCCTTTCTGCTCTACAGCCATATACCATCTCCTGGCAAAACCGCGCGTACGGATTTATATTAATGGAATCTCCGGTGTTGTTCCACCCCGCGTGTCCCTCAGGGCCCATAGCAGACCACCACCTCCATTTTCGGGGGGTCGTAGCGCCACATGAATAAATGAACGGGCCCTCCACGCCTGGGCCGCACGTAAATCCGGAGACACCGTGTTCCATTTAGAATTCAATTATTTTGCCACCAACAATAAAATGGAAAAAAACAAGAAACACCTTCGCGATTAGTTTTCATCTCAAAACCTTTAAGAGATTCTTGTTCATCTCTATAAAAAAAAAAATGTAAAACGTGAAAAATATGAGGAAAGATTCCCATATGTGATACACCGTCGAAATCGTTTAGTCAAAAAGAGAAATGCGGCGTTAAACCGCCAAAGTGAGACGGTTTCCGCCCAAAACGCGAAATATTTCTACTTCCTCCAACCTCGGTGGTGGTAGTCGGTGCCGGGTTGGAAATGCCCGCGGGAAATCTGTCTGCCCTTTTTCCCCTACTTTTTTTCCTCTCTTTCAATCTTTTCTTTGTGGGCCCAGGTGGGCCGGCGACGATTCCTAACTCATTTACCCCCCTTTTATTATACAACTAGGGTCGGATTTCAATTGGTACCCTATTATATATAAAAAAGCTTGAAAATTTAAATTGTTGAATATTGATATTTATTATTAATAAGGAAATTTTCTTTTTGCATTTAATATAAAGCTATATAGCTATATATATATATATATATATATATATATATGCAGGCGTATATATATACGTATATATATACATGCGTTTCTACGATGGTAGCATGCTACCATCGTAGAAACCTCCGACGGAACGTTGCCGAATGCGGAGTTTTTGCTTGTACAGCTGAAAACTGATTATAATAAATTATTACTCGGTGTTTTTTACTGCCCTCCTTCTATGAACTATTTTGATCAGTTGGAAGAGATTTTGGAAAGGCACTCACTTATCTATGGGACTATTCTGTTAATGGGGGATTTTAATACCTGTCTGTTGAAAAATGATACTCGTAGTGAGAAACTTCAGTTCGTTACTTCTTCCTCAAACTTATCTATCTTACCCTCTCTGCCTACTCATCATCTTCCTACCTCACATTCTCTTCTTGATCTTATTATTACATCCTGTCCAGACGGAATACTTACACATGGTCAGCTACCTGCCTTCCAATTCTCCAACCATGATTTAATCTATTGTGCTCTGCGGGTGCAGCATCTGAGTCGTTCTCGGCGTGTTGTGACTTACCGTGATCTAGGGCGAGTTGAAACTAATTTGCTCTTGTCGGATGCACTGATGATTGATTGGCTTCCACTGTATCGTTTAATAGATATTGATGCTAAAGTGGACTACTTTAATTCCAAAATCATTAATCTCTATGATAAACATGCCCCACTTAGGCAACGCAGGATGAGGCACCCGCCTGCACCTTGGCTGAGTGATGAGATAAGATCTCTTATGCGACTGCGTAACCGTGCAAAGACCGTAGTTAAACGTACACCCTCTAGTGCTAATCGGGAAAATTATCGAATTTTACGCAACCGCTGTAATCATAAATGCAAGTATGCTAAGAGATCTTATTTCTACCAGAGGCTGTCTGGAGTCGCGCCCAGAACATTTTGGAGGACTATGAGGTCTCTCGGAGTGATTGATTCTCCGTCTGTCCAGATGGATCTTGATTGTGAGTCGATGGCAAACTTTTTTGCAGAGCCTCCCCTGATCATCGATGACGTAACTAAGGCGGCTACAATTAATGAAATTCTTACTTCTCTTAAATCTTGCTCCTTCTCTCTTACGCTTGTGACCGCGATCGAAGTAGGCGATGCTTTGACTTATTCGAAGTCCCCTTGCGTGAGTTCTGATGGTATCGGTCTCAACCTTCTTCTTCCTATCCTGGATATAGTGCTTCCTCCCTTAACTCATATCTTCAACTTTTCTTTTGAGCGGTCTTTATTTCCCTCTGTCTGGAAGGTTGCTCATGTCGTTCCCATACCCAAATCCAAGTCCTCTTCATGTAACACTGATTTCCGTCCGATTTCAATTTTATCCGTACTATCAAAAGCTCTTGAACGCTTAGTTTATTTACAAGTCCAAGGATTTCTAGAGAGGTTTAATTTACACAATGAGTTGCAATCGGGCTTTCGCAGTGGGCATAGTACAACTACTGCTCTCATTAAAGTTACTGATGATATTAGGTATGCCTGCGACAACAGATGTGTTACTGTGTTGGTACTGCTCGATTTCAGCAAGGCTTTTTTTAGCGTCTCTTTCTGCCTACGGATTCACTCCCCCCTGTGTTTCTTGGTTTCAATCCTACCTTTCCCATCGCTCCTTGTGCGTACGCGCTAACACTTCAATTTCTTCTGCTTGTGCAATCAAATGTGGTGTTCCTCAGGGCAGTGTATTGGGTCCGTTACTTTTTTCTTTGTTCGTTAATAGTGCTACTACTTATATCTCGTGTAATTATCATTTGTATGCCGACGACCTGCAGATATATACTACTACTACTGTTGCTGAATTTCCGGCAGCTATTGTGCAACTTAATAACGATCTATCTAACGTCTTGAACTGGTCTCGGAGATACGGACTTAAGTTGAACTCAGTTAAAACGCAAGCTATTGTGTTTGGAACTCGTCAATTACTTGGTAAGATTAATCCATCTGCCTGCAGTGATCTGATGCTGGATGGTAATGTCATACGGTTTTCTAACACAGTTAAAAATCTTGGAGTCCTTCCACTGTCTTGGAAACCGCAAATTCAACATGTTTGCAGAAAAGTTCCACTCTTTAAAAAGACTTCGCTGCTCTCTTCCTCCTGTGGTGCGTCGTAATCTTTGTTACTCTCTTATATTTCCTCACTTTGACTATGCGGACGCGGTTTATCCCGATCTCTCGGTGACTCTTCTGAGTAAATTGCAGCGGCTACAAAATAATTGTATCCGGTTCATATTTGACCTAAATAGATTTGAGCATGTAACGCCGTATCGCAATTACATTCAGATGTTAACCTGTGAGAGACGTAGATCCTTTCGTTTATTAACCATTTTATTTAAAATCCTTCATAACTGCACCCCAAAGTACTTATCAGATAGGTTCTAGCAATTATCAACTCATGAGCTTGCTACTCGTTCACGTTCTGACACTATTCTTACATTTCCCGTTCATAGCACTGAAATTTATCATAGATCATTTACAGTACTGCCTTCTGAAATTCGTAATATTTCTAGAATTACTAATTTTAGACATGTTTTAAAGAGCCACTTGCTTGCCCTTCAACTGGCTGTTTCCTAATTCTTTGTTCTTTGTCTTTCTCTTTTTTTTTCCTCTCTTCAACTGCTCTCACTTGTTGGCAACTGATATCCGGCAGATTCTTTTAGTTTCTTTTAGTCGCTCTCTATCTCTCTTTTTGTGTCTTTTCTTTATTTTTCTCTTTGTTTTTCTTTTCTTGCTTAATCTTATTTGGTGATGTTAATAATATCTAAGTATCACTACTTGCCATATTCAGCAAATACTATTTTTATTTTTGTTTGTTCTGTTGGGTCATTTGGCAGAGATCGCTTGTGCGATAAAATGATCCATTTGCTGATACTGTTTAAGTTAAGTGTATCTTATGTAATTTTGTATTTTTTGTCTGTGGCAATAAATGATAAATAAATAATAAAGAACGATGGGAAATATAGTTTTAAATCGTTTTCGTTTTGAAAGCCTTGTCTTTCATTTCCATAAATAAAAGGAAACGAAAATCTTTGTATGTTAGTCGAGGGATGTTTGACCAAAGTCCGTGCGTTTTGCAAAAAGGCTTTTCCCCGCACCTTCGCCAATCTTACGATTTTACTACGGACTCGGCCGGCCGATTTTCCAAATCCTCCAGACGGGGAAGTTTAAAAATACATCTGGCACACTCCCGACCGGAATACAGATCAAAGGACGGGCCGAGAGCCGGGCGAAATCTTTTTGATGGTGCTGCCCTTCTCGTTCGTTTAAGGGCGGATATCAAACCTGAACACGCGCCACCCCCACAAGTCGTACGCGTCGCGTCGTCGCTTTTCAATTTATTTTTCAAACGGATGATATCGTCGCTCACGGCTACAAAGTGAGTAAGTAAAGGTAAAGTGGACTGGGACGAAAAATTTCTTACGTATCTGTTTCTTTTGATGTTAAAAAATACTATTCATTTATTTTATTTGTTAAAAAAGTTAGTTAATGCAAGTCGTTGAAAGAGTCGACTACTTAAATTGATTACATTATGCAATAAAAAATATGGAGTACTTTTATATAAAGTATTTAAATTAAAATTATAGTACATAGTATCTCATGCTTTGAAAATTATTTCCGTGAATTTCACCATTACCTTTTTATCTTATTATAGAAACTCTAATTGTCTTTAATTTTGTGGAAATAATTCAAGATATTTCTTAAAAACTTTGAATAGTAACACACTACTTTTGAAAGTCCCAGGTTGGTAACTAGACCTTAGCAATCTAGCCTCGTTAATTTATCTTCATCCGAAAAAAAACTTGTTTTAATTACGATGAAATATTTCAGGCAGCAAACAACGGTGGCGCCGCGTGCCGTATCAGCTCAGGGCTTTTAAAAGAAAACTAGGAAAAGGAAAGTTTTCCCAACGGGTCGTGTAAAGAGAAGAGCGGCCGGTTTCAAGTCGCCCGCAAAGTTTTGGGAAATTTTAATTAAAACCGAGCTTGCCTTAATTTATTTATTGCGGCTGAAAGTTGTGTGCTCGGTTATATAACGGCCGCGGGACAACGTTGTATTGTGTATACGAAACCTGTATGCCTGACCTACGCTAATTTGTTACCTCTTTAAATTTAAATTAATTCAACCAACCATTATATATTTAAATATTTTCTTAGTATCCATTAATTTACTTGTATAACAAGTTAATTTAAAATGTGCTATGTGCTAAGCAGAACTAGATGTTCATCTCTTAAAGAACCTATGATTCAACTTATAATAATGTGAATTAATTGAAGTATAGAGGCCGTTTATAAAATGTAAATGAATACATATTAAAAAAATAAGTTTCTTAAAGGTCACCTACAAAAGCGACTTTAATAATACTATACAGATAATAGGTTATTATTACAGGTACTTATAAAAAACGCAATTCATTTGCATTCATGGCCTCTATTATTCAAGAAAGAAAAATTGGTTCAATATTAACACGAAAGTAAGAACATAACTCATATCCTTTTATGGTATGATATGGTTTATAGACCCCACTTTTCTATTGCAACATCAATGACAATTAAATTACAATAGTCTCGATAAACTCCTTTGTAAATCATTATTGAATTATGTATAAAATTGGTTTGATTGGCCCATTTGTATCATTCAGAAGAAATGACAAAGTGGAACATATCAACAAACTTGTTTTTATTGTATACAGGGTGTCTCAGCGAGACCTGTCATTAGACGCTTTGAGAATTCAGACTTAAGTATTGTCAATTACGATCTCTTCGTCTAAAATATTTTCAGATTTCTTGCACTTCCGGTTATACCGGTTATTCCGATCATGTGAAGAAAAAGAAAAAAGTGAAATTTTTGAAAACGGCGTGGGTTTACCATGTCAGGTTAAAAACTCCAACGTCGGGTGATAGGTTAATAAAGTTTTGAAATGCTGAAGGCAGGCGTAAAAGAAACTGTGAAAGCTGAAGGCGTGTTATAAAAAGGGAATTTATCGTTAAAAATCTAAAAGAAAAGGGTATTAATATTATTGAAAGCGTATTATAACGTTAAGTGTTATCGAAAAACTTGAGTCGTGTGCACATATCGACTGGTTATAACGGACTGAGGTCAGTTAAAAGAGGAAGTAAGTAATATGACATCTTAAGAAAATGAAAAATTGGTATCAGGATGTGACAAACCAAATGCAAGAGCGGTGAGTTTGAAATTATATGAAAGGTGTAAAATATCTATTATAATTGTTAAAATCAATAATTTCATTCAAAATATGTTCAGGGTTTTTAATGTGGTATGATTTTATATAGTATTCCTCAAATAGGTCCATTTTTTTGGATTTATTAAGATGTTTTAGAAGTTTAATTTTGGATATATCAGTTTTATGTTTATGTTCTTTCAAATGTTTATAAAAAGTAGAATTTTCTTTATTTAAGTGTTCCTTGAATCTAGTACTGATATTCCTTCCAGTTTGTCCTATATAAAAGGAATCGCAATCGTTACAATTAAGTTTGTAAATCCCACTTTTAAGTTTATCATCGAATATGTGTTTATTATTAGTTAATAATTGGCCCAATTTAGCATTAGCACGGTATACCGGTGTGACATTAAACTTATTGAAAATATCGGAAAATTGTTTTTGGATTAAAGGGTGGAAAGGTATAGAGACAAAAACGCCGGGGTTGGAAAAGTGGGGATATATGAGATTATTAATTCTAGCTTGATGAATGCGGAAAAATAAATTTTGAAGCTCCTGAAGGGAGTAACCATTATCGAAGCCCAGCTTGATGATAGTATTAATTTCCTTGTTAAAACTAGCACGTGAAAGTGGGTAATTTAAAATTCTATCAAAAAAGAAACGAAAAACATATGCGTATTTATGTTGAAATGATGTAAATGAATTTTTTGGGATTAAGGTATTGGTAGTAGTAGGTTTTCTATATATGTCGAATAGGATTCTGTTCTCGGAGGTGCACTTTGTTATAGTAAGATCAAGGAAGCAAATAGATGAACATTTTTCTACTTCGTAAGTAAATTGAAGATTATTAATATTGTTAAAAATGTTATTAAGAGCTATAATGTGGGATCTTTTTCCGTTGTATATCAGAAGGATATCATCAACGTATCTTTTATAAAAGATAATATTTTTAGTAAAAAATTCATATTTCTCCGAGAACAGAATCCCTTCGAAGTGGTTAACAAAAATATCAGCAATTATCCCTGAAATGGGTGAACCCATGGGGAGGCCATCCTTCATCTGGTAAAATTTGTTATCAAAAATGAAAAAATTCTGTTTGCATACCAATTCCAACAAGGAGACGAAGTGAATATTAGAATATAAGTTTTTAATATCGAAAGAGATGAGGATGGAGTTATTATTGATTTGGATATCTTGAAGAGAATCAATTAATTGTTTTGAGTTTTTAACACTATATTTTATATCACTATTAAAATTGTTGTATAGGAATTTTTGAAACTGTTTGGCAATCTTCTCTGAAGGAATATTAACATTACTAATAATAGGTCGAATACTATGGTCTTCTTTGTGAAGTTTAATTAAACATTTGAGAACAGGTGGGAGGGGATTCATTTGAATGAGTAAGTAAGTATTAAAGTTAAATTTAACAAGAGTATCTTTGCTAGAATTAATAAGTTTTTTGAGAAGGTTATTGTAAGATTGAGTTGGGTTTTTGTTAATTAATGTAATATTATTTTGTTGAAAGAAAGAGAATGTTTTTTGAAGATAAGAATTTTTATTAAGGATAACTAGACCGGCGTTTTTGTCCCCAAGTGTCTTCTGTTTTATGTTAGCGATCTCCCTGCGGTCACAGCCCGTGTGAGTGTTGTTGTCTTTAATGATGTTTTTAATATTGTTAAGCATAAATTTGTGAATTTCAGGTTTGAATTGGAGTTGTGACTCCAGGAAGATCGCGAGTTCAATTTTATTAAGTTTTTGTGGGAAGGAAAATTTGTGGCCATAATTAAAGATTTTATATTCGGTTGTAGAAAAATACATGAAAAGCGCGACAAAGTTCGTAGTATGATTCCCAGATCTTCTTTGGCAGCTCGAATTGAGGTGTTGGGACGGGGCTCGAAATAAGCCAAGGTATTCACCTCTTCCGTTGCATTATCTACTACATTTTTTGGTCAGTTTAACACGTGATTAATTGGTCCAAAATGCAAAAAAATTGTTTCTATTCCTCTAAATTTACCTTTTGTCATCGGAGATAAATGTGGATAATTTTCATTAAACATTCTGCAAGTTCTACTAAGAACTTTGTCGCACTTTTCGTGCACAAAAAATAAATTATGGATTTCTTCATTTGTATAAACATTATTTACGTTATTAATATCCATTTTAACTAGTTTTAGACTCACAAGCATCAAACAACCTAAATTAGACTTTGACGTTTATCAATAAGTCATTAAACATTTGTTTTCCATGGCACACTAGGTTAATATCCATATGATATGTGAGCATTTTTCAAAAAACCCTAATTATTTCTCAAACTATTAATGTTAGGCATAGGACATATGGAATACAAAAGATGTAAAATGAGACGCGGAAGACGACTAAGTAATAAAATATGGGGGGTGCCATTTAAAAAAATGAAGTTATGGTGCTTCCAAATTTCGAAAAGTTAATGTATCATAGTAAATTGACCAAACGATCTAGACAGCCGTTCTCGGCACCAAAACATACTCCATCATGTTGTTTAAGCATGTTCTGAATCCTAAATTGATATCTCAAAAATTGAGTGTTCTATGATTTTTTGAACAAATGTCCGCTGGAACAAATTTTTCTAGAAAAATTCGAATAACTCGAGAACGGCCGAATCAAATTGCAAAAAGTAAAGTTATTTGTAAACCTTCAAAACAGACAAATCCAAATATGTAAAAATATACAGGGTGTTCCATTTAAAAAAATAAAGTAGGTGGCGACTTCCGGTATAACCGGAAACCGGAATCTGAAAATATTTTAGGTGAAGAGAACGTAATTGATAATACTTAAGTCTGCATACTCAAATTTTTTGTTTGGCCAGAACCCCAGAAACGTCTAATGACCGGTCTCGCTGAGACACCCTGTATAAGTGAATAATTAGAACTAACACTAGATTTAGCACTATCACTAGAACTAACACAAGACCTAGAACTAGAAAGTATCGAAAGTATGTTGCTGAAGTCGCACGGCTAAAACAGAAAGTTTCTATAAAGAATATAACGAAAAAACTTCTAAACTTGCTTTATTTAATTTAATATGCAGTCAGACCGGTTTCGGGGCTAGCCCCATCATCAGTGACAACTAAATATAAACGGAGAAAACATAAATTATAATTATAAAAATATATAAAAATGTATATGACAAACATTAGCAAAAAAACAAATTAAAACATGCTAAAAAATCTATAAAACTACTCACTGTCAGTGGCAAACTAAAATTGTAGAACGAAGATCATCAAAAGAACAGGGGGAGCATGTAAAAGCTTGTATAAGGCTGAAGGCTTTATGAAGCGGTGATAAAACTGTATAACAAAATGACGAAAGTAAAAAAGGCACGTTTTTTTGAAAAACTAAAAGAGAAGAAAAAACAAAAATTATAAAACAAGCGAAAACAGATACAGAGGAAAATAAAATGAAAAATAATTAAACATAGGTAAATAATCAATAAATAATAAAGATATACCTTGCTAAAGAAAATCAAAAATACACGTTGATACTTATCGAGACGTGAAGAGACTAAAATTGAGGACAAACTTGAAAATCATATTGAAAAGAAAAAGTGAAACAGAAATATAGAAAATAAAAAGAGCCCCAAAAATAGAATAGAAACATTATTTTAGATTTAAGTATGTAAATAAAGGTTTATAAAGATTTTGAATTTGGTCATTTAAAATTATATAATTATTGTTTAAATTTAGTTTATAAATCTCCAGCAACTCTAAAAGATCTAACTTAAAACCCTTCTGACATTTGTGAATCAAGGATGTGCTATCATAATCAATTTTATGTCCTGTCTCAATTTTGTGTTTGTAAACTGTTTTCTCCGTTTATATTTAGTTGTCACTGATGATGGGGCTAGCCCCGAAACCGGTCTGACTGCATATTAAATTAAATAAAGCAAGTTTAGAAGTTTTTTCGTTATATTCTTTATATAAACCACTTGCAACATGGATCTACATTCTAAAAGAAAGTTTCTAGTTCTAGGTTTAGTGTTAGTTCTAGTTTTAGTTCAATAAAAGTATGCAACATAGTAATATCTTACGTTAACTAGCGCTACTTACCACTGTTACTAGAACTAACTTTAGAACTAGAACCAGATTTTATGTGGGACAAAGTAAGTAGGTACGCCCTAGTTTCTATGTAAATATATTTTTGTATATTGCGATTTAAGTGAAATTGGTCGGCGCATATCTGAGCTTATGATGCAAATAGGTAAACGAACCAAGAATAATGAGAGAAGGTATTAAATGTTAATTTTCAAAATTTGAGAACGATCGATCGAAACTGTCCAAACATTGGTGAATCGTCGATTTGCTTCTGTAAATATTAAATTATTCCAAAATCTCCCTCGAAACCTGCTGCAAACGATCCGAGTTATTTGTCGCAAACGCCATCTGCCGATTTGTAGTTGATCGAATCGCATCAAACTTAATTAACCGTCGTTAAATTTTCGACCCCCTTCTATAATTATAAACTCTAACAAAAAAATGAAGTTGTCGCCATCAATCATTGCTTTTTGTACTTATCGTGCCTCAATCGCATTGGTGTTCGAATAGAGCCGGGAGCAGGTTTTTCCCTATTCAGTTTTCACGAAAAGTTCTCTGAACGGATGCGGATCTCGGCAAATCGAAAGTGCGCCCATATTTTATCTTGCGTTCCCGCGGGATAACTTTCGGAGAACGTTTCCGAAATTCCCGCGCGATCGTAGCGCCGCGTAATGTAGGTAAGGTCGATGCGCGAACGTATTCTTATACTGTTCTTATTCTTTCGTAGGCGGCGAAAGAAAATATTTACAATGCTGATTTGAGTCGATCCGATCGCGTTCTTGCCACTCACATCGTTTTATCCCGTTTTCTGTATCATTTTAAAGTTACAACTTAAAGTTGCAAACATTTCAAAGCCCCGAGAAAATAATTACAACGAATGACTTAACTAAGAAAGAACTACTTTTTATGGAAATCCGCTTATATTTGAATTTTGAATAGAGAAAGTGGTGATTAAAAAAAAGCCCATCGTCTCGAAGCGATACCGTAAATTAATAAAGAGTAAATTCCACTTAACGTCACCGAAAGAAACGGTGAAAATTCTCCGGGAATGAGAAATTTCCCGTTTTTCCCGACCGAATGAAAAGTATACCTGTCACCGAAATTTTAAATTTTAGCTGCCTTGCCCGGGAACTGATTAATTACCGTTTCAAACCGGGACAATTTTCCTCCAGCGTCATAAAATAATACAGATAAATTGCATTTTTTTTTTTTCATTAGGCATTGTTAAAACGTGCTTTTATCGACTAAAAAATGTAGGTCATGATGTTCACAAAGAAACCAACAATAATAAAGAAATTAGATGGTGTACTCTCTACAATTGATCATATGAGAAATTTTCCAAGTAATGGTACTACACAGTAACTCCGTAAACTATCTACAAGTAAAAGAGGAAACATTCTACTCTCAGAATTAATAACGAAAACGAATAAAACATTTTTTGTGATGAAATACATAAAGCTCCATCACCGGCAAACTACGCACATTGTCCTGGTAACAATGCCCCTATTCTGGCAAATTCCATGTAGGAGTTAATGCATTAATCGATAATGCCTAACTTAATTCATACGCACCATGTGACGTCACGAGGGACAATGTAACGGGCTGCAACGCCTGCTCAGGGAGAAAAGCGTGTTCGCCTACCAGGAAAATCGAGTTTATTTAACAATAAGGCGGGTTCATCCGGTCGTATCGCTGGATTAGCTTGTTCTATTATTAACACGTTCGCAGATTGCGTTACCGAAGACGCAGTAATTATAGGTTGATGTACACTGCGCGCGTATCTATCGTTCACGGATGTATGTATAAGCAAATTTAGCAAATAGCAGACGGAATGTTGTGCTTTTAACGCGTACATCACAAGACTTAGACAAATTAGTAAACCAATTAAAAACAAACAATGCCGGGTAAAATTGGATTTCTACAGTTTGTGTTTCAGTAAGATCAAATCCAACTGAAATCACATTCACTGCATTCGAAACCTATACGAAGTTAGCCCCCAATTTTTCTAGCCCCCTCTAGATTATAACAAGAGAACCACTCAACCGATTTCGATAAACAATGTCTCATTCGAAAGCTCAATCCTTGGCCAATACGAAAGTGGAAATGCCCGATTCGAAATCTCTCTCGAATTCCGCTAAAACGCCAAAATAATGCGAAGGTACACGAAAATAACACAAAAATGACCTTTTTTAAGTGGTGATAACTCGTAAACGATGTACCCGATGATCAAGATCTATACGTCATTCGATTCGTCATAGTTTCTTCTATCGAAATCACAAAATGCCCGACTTCAATTCTCCCCCGTTAACCTTGTACAGCCCACGGAATGACACCGTGTTCGGCTCGTTGTTTACGCACTTATAAACGACCGTTAAAGTCTAGCCCCCAATGTAAAAAAATTAATTTAAACTAAATCGACTATAACAAGAGAACGGTTTGACGGATTTGATGTTTTATATCTCAATCGATAGCTTTCGCCTGGCTGAATGCAGTTGTCGAAATGCCCGATTCGAAGTATTTAAGAATTTTGATTAAAACACAAAAAACGAATTAATCAAACACATCAATTATCTCCTTAACTAATTGACCAATTTTAGACATCAACATCTCGATCGAAAGTATGATCTACAATGAATGCGAAGGTGGAAATGCCCGATTTCAAAATTTACTAATTACCTGCGTACAGCCATTGAAATGACCCCGCGAATCTGCCGACTGGAAGTCTAGCCACCAATAAGAAAAAATTAATTTTGATTACATTCGCTATAACTAAAGAACGGTTTGACGGATTTTAATGGTTTATATCTCAAATGAAAGCTTACGTCTGGCTGAATGCATATGTCAAAATGCCCGATTCGAAATATTTAAGAATTTTGAATAAAACACAAAAAATTAATTAATCAAATAAGTCAATTATCTCCTTTATTATTTGACCAATTTTAGTCGTCAATATCTCCATCGAAAGTATGATCCATGGTGAATGCGAAAATGGAAATGCCCGATCTCTAAATTTGCTAATTAAGTACGTACGATTGTTTAAACGACTCCAATGACTTTACTGCCTGGAAGTATTACTTACATAAAAAATAATTTTTTGTAAACGGATTATTACTAGAGAACAACTAAATGTGAATATGTTTGAAATATTCTACTAATCATAATAAAATATGTAAACAAACGAACAAAGTAATAGACTGATTTAAAATGTATTTGTACTAAAACAGAAAATCTTTTTTCATTTTTGGTTTTAGTATTTCTACCTTTAGTATAACTTATTGTTGTTCTTACTAGTTTTCTACTCTTCTTTTTCAAATTTTATATTTTTAGCTGTATATAGTTTCACATAAAAAGCGCCCCAACACATAACTCTGTTGTTTATATTGAAATATAAATAAAGTTTTCAGGGGCAAGGTGCTAATTTACACTTCTTTAAATTTTTACAATTCTTTTAAAATTTTCTATTATTTCCAATTTTTCTTAAACTTTTCCAACTTTTCCTTCAAATTGTATAATATATTTTTCTCTTCATTGCAAAAGTTAAAATGTTTTCTGAATATTCCATAAAAAATAATGTATAAGTGACAATAAAAATAAAAATGTTGAAGAATGTGATAGACAAAATCAGTCCACTCACTGAGTCGTTTAAACAACCGTACGCATTTAATCAGCGAATTTTGAGATCGGGCATTTACATCATTGCATTCACCGTGAATCGTACTTTCGATCGAGATGATGTTGACTAAAATTGGTCAATTAATAAATAGATAATTTACTTATTTGATTAATTAATTTTTTGTGTTTTATTCAAAATCCTTAAATATTTCGAATCGGACATTTCGACATAATTATTCAGCCAGACGCATGCTTTCGTTTGAGATATAAAACATTAAAATTGGTCAAACCGTTCTTTAGTTATAGCGAATTTAATCAAATTAATTTTTTTTTATTGGGGGCGGCTAGACTTCTAATCGGTAGATATGTGGAGTCATTTAAATAACCGTACGTAGGTAATTAGTAAGTTAGTAGTTAAGTATTAGTAGTTAAGGAGATAATTGATGTGTTTGATTAATTCGTTTTTTGTGTTTTAATCAAAATTCTTAAATACTTCGAATCGGGCATTTCGACAACTGCATTCAGCCAAGCGAAAGCTATCGATTGAGATATAAAACATTAAAATCCGTCAAACCGTTCTCTTATTATAGTCGATTTAGTTTAAATTAATTTTTTTACATTGGGGGCTAGACTTTAACGGTCGTTTATAAGTGCGTAAACAACGAGCCGAACACGGTGTCATTCCGTGGGCTGTACAAGGTTAACGGGAAAGAATTGAAATCGGGCATTTTGTGATTTCGATAGAAGAAACTATGACGAATCGAATGACGTATAGATCTTTATCATCGGGTACATCGTTTACGAGTTATCACCACTTAAAAAAGGTCATTTTTGTGTTATTTTCGTGTACCTTTGCATTATTTTGGCGTTTTAGCGGAATTCGAGAGAGATTTCGAATCGGGCATTTCCACTTTCGTATTGGCCAAGGATTGAGCTTTCGAATGAGATATTGTTTATCGAAATCGGTTAACTAGTTCTCTTGTTATAATCAAAATACTATACATGTAAAATCCTATCTAATTGGAGTGCGGGAAGTTAGCCCCCCATTTTTTGATTTTAAAATTTTTTATTGTTGTTCTAGATTGTTCTAGAGTTGTTCTACATTGTTCCAAAGCGGAAAATCGAAAAAATAAAAGCTCCGCGAGAAAACCGAAAAAACGGGTTTTTTGGCTAGCCCCCCATTTTTGGAAAAATCAAATTTTCTTTGTTGTTCTGGGTTGTTCTAGTTGTTCTAGTTATTGTTCTAGAAAATCAAAATTATGGGATACAACATTACGAAGTTATAACTAAAAATAGGTTTGGCCGCCGAAATGTCTAGTTGATTGCTGTGACCATAGCTTTTCTATTATCAATTCCATATTACAAATATATACTTATTATAGCTAACGCAATCTGGAACAGCTATTATTTTTACTAGAACAACTCTCTAAAGGGCACTTTACTCTTTGAAAATTAAAGTTTTTAGAAGTTTCAGTCAGTAATTCTTGTGTCAGCGGTTTTATATTACACAATAAGAATTAAAAAACATAGGCCAATCTAAAATAACTCAAACTTTGCCGATTCAAATTGTTCTAGATGTGTTTTACGTTTAACACGGACATTAATTTTGCAAAATCACATATTTTTTGTTGCTCTAAATTGTTCTTGTTGTTCTAGGTACTTAAAATGTTTATTTAATCACTGCGGCTTTAGTTCTTTTAAAGTTTCATATTAAAAATTAGTACTTACAACAATTAAAACAATTCAGAACAGCTGTTATTTTCACTGGAAAAACCTTAAATATGAGTTGTTGTGATATCGGACAGGTTTTAACCTTAATAATAATAACCTTTAATAAAATAATAGTTTTAAAAAATTAAAAAATATGGAATAATCTGACCATATAATTTCCTAAAAATCAGCTTTCTCTTTAAACTTATAATAATAAAACATAAGTTGCGATTTGTGTATTTTAGTGTATTTTATTTTGTAAAACAAAGTAATAAATTAATAAATAAACCAAACTAACAAAAGTAGGTTGGGCTGCTAAAATGTCTAGTTGATTGCTGTGACCATAGTTTTTCTATTTTCAGTTCCATATCACAAATATATATATATATACAGGGTGATTCATAAGTAATGGGCCAAATTGTAAATGTACGTTCAGGAGGCCAAAATAATAATATTTTCATTAACAATAATGGGTCTTAGTCTGCTCCTTACTGAGATACAGGATGTTAAAGCGAAAAAAATAAAATAGATTTTTGTTAATAGATCAGCTACTTTTCTACATAATGACTCATAGTTGACTTATAGTTTTTGTAAGGGTAAACAATAATGTGTGAGAGGATTTGAGTTAACTCGTAGATGTCGCCACATGCGCCATATGAATTAGATGAAATCAGCTACAAATTTTTTATCGCTCATTATTTTACAACATACTTGTTTAATTTGGATAGCCCCATCATTTCTGTAGAAAAAAGCTATACTTCTTTGATCTTGAAAATATTAACGATTTTCGAGATATTTGAATTTTACTAATTCACTACACTACATTTCACGGTGGTCGACGTAGCATTAATCTGTTAAGACACAAGCATGGCATGGAATGTTGACATTTACCTAACCGTAATTGATAATTGATAACAATATTAAACTGAATTTATTGTACGCCAGTTAATAAAACGAAATACAACATTAGAACAGACTTGAACTAAGACCACTTACGACAACTGTTATCAAAACCTACATGTTAATGTTGTGCGAAGTTAAATTAAATTTAAGCTTAATTATGAGCTACTGCAAAAGGTTTTCAACATGACCACCACCAGCATTTATACACGCATTTAACCGTTTGGTTAAGGATTGTCTGACTTTAAAAAATGTAGCAGGATTATTTCGTATTGAATTGGCTGCATCTTGAATTCTATTCCATAACTCGTCTCGTGTATTTATAGTAGGTTCAGCATAGACCATTGATTTCATGTAACCCCACACATGGTGGCCACTGAAATTCACTACCACGTCCAATCCAACGGTGAGGGAATGTTTCATTCAGATGTTCGCGCACAGCACGTGAAAAATGTGGAGGAGCACCGTCTTGCATGAACCACATATTTCTTCTTAGTTGTAATGGAAGATCTCCCAAGAGGTCGACTAAGTCATTATTTAAAAAAATTAAATATGACTCTCCATTTAAATTAGGAGGTAATTCAAGTGGGCCCAGTAATGTATTGCCTATTACACCGCACCACACATTTATTTTAAACTCGTGCTGGAAATGTCTATCTTTTTTTAAACGAGGGTTTTCGGTTTCCCAGGCATGACTATTTCGCCAATTAAAAACTCCGCGTCTGGTAAAGGTTGCTTCATCCGTGAAAAGAATGTTATTTAGGAATGTTGGATTATTATTCAATTTTCCTTTTAGCCACTGACAAAATTGAACTCTGATTCGATAATCTGTTGGAAGTAAATTTTGCACAGGTATAAAATGATAGGGATATAAATTTTCCTTGTGTAAAATTCTAGTCACGGATGGTTGGCTTATTCCAGTTGCTGCAGACAATCGACGAGTGCTTATTTCAGAATTTTGCGCAATTCTTACCAAAATTTCATCTTCTTGCTGCGGAGTGATAATCTTAGGACGTCCTGTATGATATTTTGGACGAAATGAACCTGTTTCACCCAATCGATTATAAATATTTTGAAATATCTTCCGGTTTGGCTGCCTTCTGTAAGGGTACATTTCACGATATTTTCTGGATGCTGCTTGCCCAGAAAAACGTTCTTGTGCGTAAACGCATAACATGTCTCTCATTTCTTCGTTTGAAAAGTGATTATGTCTCGGCATTTTGATTTATGTTAGGACAAGAATGAATCAGTTTACTTAACAATAAAATGTTTTAAACTATTCATTAAACGTAAAAGCTCATTGACGTTTCATAATTCATATGGCGCATGTGGCGACATCTACGAGTTAACTCAAATCCTCTCACACATTATTGTTTACCCTTACAAAAACTATAAGTCAACTATGAGTCATTATGTAGAAAAGTAGCTGATCTATTAACAAAAATCTATTTTATTTTTTTCGCTTTAACATCCTGTATCTCAGTAAGGAGCAGACTAAGACCCATTATTGTTAATGAAAATATTATTATTTTGGCCTCCTGAACGTACATTTACAATTTGGCCCATTACTTATGAATCACCCTGTATATATATTATACCTAAGCAATCTGGAACAGCTAATATTTTCACTAGAACAACTCTATAAAGAACACTTTACTCTTTAAAAATTAAAATTTTTGGAAGTTTCATAAGTTCATAAGTAAGTTTCATTAATATCTATTTCAATAAAAAATAAAAAATATATTGTTCAAAATACTTGCGGATTCGACAGTATATTTCATAGTTTAGCATTTGCCCGTACACACAATTCATTTAGAAATCATGTTGAGAATGTTTGCACAGATTGCTTTAGTTTCCTAAAATTATTTTTAAAATCCGGTTCTAGTAAAGCAACATATAAAAAAAGAGCTGAACTATTAACAGGAATAAATTATTTTGGAAGCCAGAATATTGTGGCTATTTCAAATATTGCGTTTCTTTGCACACAACTATTTAAAGAAGAATTTAGTTATTGTAGGACTAAAAACTGCAATAATTGTTTAAACGTTACTTTCCATAAAAACATAATTTTACCAATTGACATTGACATCGTAACAATATTGCATAGCCAGCACAGCTAAAGCAAGTAATAGAAAACTACATGCAAACTCTAAGCAACAATTGCAAAAAATGTGGTCTGTTTATAGAAACAACGAATGGAGAGAACAATAAAACAAAATTGAGTGATTACGCACGCAATTTGTCTTTGAATCTTTGAAATCTTTGAATGATGTAGGACACTACCCGGCATTTGTGCCCAATAATGCCAATTGGATTATTGTATTATTTAATGACTTACGAAAAAAATCCGTACAAGTTGAAAAAGCTACTGAAATAAATGCACAAATGTGCATATATAATAATAAATGTGCGTTTATAAATGAGCAAAGTGATGTAACCGTATTATTCCATGATATTAGTTTATTTACATAATTTAGTTTATTTAGTTATAGTTTACCTTAGAATAAGTTATTGTACTGATATAGTAATACTGATCGAATAGTTATTGTTTTATTTGTTAGTTTAGTTTATTTATTAATTTATTACTTAGTTTATACAAAATAAAATATACTTTAAATCGCATCTTATGTTTTACTATTATAAGTTTAAAGAGAAAGGTGAAACTTGTGATTTTTAGAAAATTAGGATGGTCAGATTATTCCATATTTTTTTAGTTTTTTAATATCACAACAACTGAAATTTAAGGTTTTTCTAGTAAAAATAACAGCTGTTCTGAATTGTTTTAATTGTTGTAACTACTAATTTTTAATATGAAAGTTTAAAAGAACTAATGCCGCAGTGATTAAATAAACATTTTAAGTACCTAGAACATCATGAACAATTTAGAGCAACAAAAAATATGTGATTTTGCAAAATTAATGTCCGTGTTAAACGTAAAACACATCTGGAACAATTTGAATCGGCAAAGTTTGAGTTATTTTAGGTTGTTCTATGTTTTTTAATTCTTATTGTATAATATAAAACCGCTGACACAAGAATTACTGATTGAAACTTCCAAAAACTTTAATTTTCAAAGAGTAAAGTGCCCTTTAGAGAGTTGTTCTAGTGAAAATAATAGCTGTTCCACATTGCGTTAGCTATAATAAGTATATATTTGTAATATGGAATTGATAATAGAAAAACTATAGTCACAGCAATCAACTAGACATTTCGGCGGCCAAACCTATTTTTAGTTATAACTTCGTAATGCTGTAACCCATAATTTTGATTTTCTAGAACAATTACTAGAACAACTAGAACAACCCAGAACAACAAAGAAAATTTGATTTTTCCAAAAATGGGGGGCTAGCCAAAAAACCCGTTTTTTCGGTTTTCTCGTGGAGTTCTTATTTTTTCGATTTGCCGCTTTGGAACAATGTAGAACAACTCTAGAACAATCTAGAACAATAAAAAATTTAAAAATCAAAAAATGGGGGGCTAACTTCCCGCACTCATCTAATTGGGGGCTAACTTCACATAGGTTGTGACATCAGCCGTTTTGTTAGTTATTCAAAAATAAGCAAGATTGAAACGAGGGGCAATTAAGAGACGATAACGACGGAAGACAAATGGAGGCTCGCGTCTCTTACGTCGTCCGGGCGTGTACAAATAAATAAAGGGCCGCTGCCACCGTTCGGGAGAAATGTATCTTGGTGACCGGATGAGTTACGACGGGATGAAGGAGGAGGGACGAACCCGGGGGAACACGAAAAAAAATAATAAAAGCGACGGTAGAGGCGTCGACTTTGCCGTGACGACGCGTCACTCGCGGATTTTCGGATTATCACGGACGGTTTGCCACGTGATAAATAAAGGGGGATCCTGGTTTCTGTAGAAACCTATGTCGCGTTTTATGACGTTCACGTTTCTATTTTCTTTTCCTTCTTTCTTAACATCTAAAATTATGTGACTTCTACAATCCTAATCGTAATCTAATTATGAAAACAGATACTTAAAGAAACGACTTACAGCGTTGGAGTGCGTCTGGTCCGTTTTAAGTTCTTTATGATTAGAGTATTGAACGTAAACCGCTCTGCCACGAAGCTGAGGCATACAACTTGAAAAGTAGTTGACCATAGACGTGGCAGAAGTTTCGTCGCCCATTTCGAGGAACGCTTGGTTTTTTCCTTTTAGAACGAGAACGTTCGTCACCCTGCCGAAGGGTATGCCTAAGTGGATGATCTCGGCCTCCGTCACCTCGTTAGGAATGTTCCTGATGTGTATCACCCTTGAGGGTTTACCCACATTTTGCTCCAATTTCACCTGAAAGCGGAACAAATTAAAGTTCGTTAGTTATATTTGTAATATCAAATTTAGTTAGTTGGAACTATTATTCTATTTTCAGCATCAAACAATTTTTATTCTCAATTACTATTTAAGATAAACTTATACTGCGATAAATATTGCAAAGGTTAATAATAGTAATATATCTTTGTTTATATATAATTATGATTACCTGCGTGTACTAATTTTGAAATTGAAATTAATTGTATACAGACTGATTTAGTCTCGATACATGAATAATAGACACAATTACCAAAAAATTGTTGCGTATATCTTTGTCATACCAGTTATAACTAGTGAACTGAGACCGACGCATTATATATTATATAACTCGAGAAATTCAAGCAATTCTTTTACTCTACTGTAAAAGAGTGTTTTGAAAAATGTAACACCTCCCTGCAAAAAAAATTTCAAGTTCCACTTTCTTAAGACTATCTCATTGCATATAGAATACTTTTGAGGATAATATAACACCAAGTTGTATCCGTGGAGAATGTTTAAAATCCATTATATTTCCCATTTTTTATGATATGCAAAATAAATTTTTCCGCAATCATTTTCTTGATGGTATAGTATAAATAGTTTAATGAGTATTTGATTTATGGGAAATAAATAAAGGAACATAAGTTAAAAGTCGTAAATATTTAAGCCATATTTCTTTATTCCATGACTTTGACATTGAAGAATAATTAACGTTACATACAATGTTGATTAAGTACAAAAATCTGTTCTCTCATTTTTTTTTTTTGGTACAGAGAATAGGTATTTAATTCTCAAGGAAAGGTTAAAGAAACAATTTATCCCTTAATGTCAGGGGTTGAAACGTCAAGGGATATAAATTGGCCGTCTTAGGGTCTTAGGATATCATCAAGGTTGGCAAAAATAAAGACTATTAATAAACGTACTTAATTTTGTTGGACATTTTTACGCTTCGGAGATTAATAAGGGACGACGATGGTTTGTCATAAAAAAACCGGCAGAAGTTGGATAATGATATAATACAATAAGTTAATAAAAATTAAATTATTTCTACTTAAGTATAAATTTTATTATTTTATTACCTTTTTAGCATTTTCTTGATTATTATTATCTGAGTGCGGTGCAGATGGTGCCATCACTGAGACGTTTGACTGTGACAGTAGCTCGTCGCTTCCTCTCTGAAAATAAAAATAATATTCAAGAATTTAATAAAAATATGTAAACCTTAAAGACATAGAACATTTAAACCAGCCTGTATGTTATTGTGTAATCTTGAAAATTCCAAGGATTAAAAATATTTATTTTAAACTAAAACCGAAATGATACGCATAAATTCCTCATTTTATATCCTCATTAAAATAAATCATAAAATAAATAACAAACGAAAAAATAAGATGAAAGATATAAACAATTGAAAAAATAAAACAAAGATTAAAAAGTTTTTGTTTACCAAGTCGGAGTATTATTATTTTAAAACATGGTATTATTTAACAAACAAAAGGCAGTATGTGCGGGGATAAACATTTGCGTTGCTCCTTTCTTCAAACGGAAACCGAAAAAAAGGGGGTTATAAAATGTATTTTTAGGTTATGTAGGCACTGCATGTGTTCCGCGAGTGATATCCTCGTTTGCCAGACGCAAATACACGTGTTCATAAAGGGATAATAGATCATTACCTTTCTCTGCTGTCGCCTGTCCGGATACGAACAGTAGTTGTAGTAACATGTAAACATTGCAAACTCGAACAAGTTACGTTACAAAACGTAACCTCTCTATGATATATGATTCACGCACAACAACGATCAGCGACGACTATTTTCTTTTTAATAACACTTCTTTCTTAAACCGGTTTTCATTCACTTTGCTACGAAATATCTTTTACGTTCAAAACACTCAATTCTTAAACCAACACAAATCTAACGATTTGTTTAAGAGAAGGTACAATAATTATGTAATACACACCACCCTCTAGTGATGATAAATTGAACTTCTCGTGATATAAAATTAACGCCATTGTATTTTTATTTAATTTGTTTTTATAATATAATATTAAATTAAACGACCTCGGCTTCATTTATATTTATTAATTTATTTTTCAAATTCTATGTTATTGGAGTGGTAGAAGATGTAAATACGTTATTTATCAGCCGAGGCAGCTATGTTGCTCAGGTAGTAGTTCAAGTGCTTGAAAATTCAAACAAAACATTTTTCAACAAGTTGTACCCCGATAGATAACATTATCAAATTTCACCTTGCAGTCCAATATTGTTAACGAACAATTAATGCTCTGCTCGGTGAAAAATCATTCAGATCCTTTGGGGAGATTAACTGTGATTCAAAGATACACACTCAACCGCCTCCTCGTCCTCCGCACATACTCGGCATTCAACATTGTCGACTAGACCCTACAAGTGGAGATGTGCCTTTAATCGGCAGTGCTCAGTAAAGACGAGCATGTCCTAAAATATTCCCGGGTTTGACATAAACAACTTATTTATTTATTTATTTAGTGCCCTCTCGTGCTAGCGCAACCTCAGAGTGATCTGGAACCCAGATCAGAGAAACAAATTCTATGTTATTGGAGTGGTAGAAGATGTAAATACGTTATTTATCAGCCGAGGCAGCTATGTTGCTCAGGTAATAGTTCAAGTACTTGAACATTCAAACAAAACATTTTTCAACAAGTTGTACCCCGATAGATAACATTATCAAATTTCACCTTGCAGTCCAATGCTGTTAACGAACAATTAATGCTCTGCTCGGTGAAAAATCATTCAGATCCTTTGGGGAGAGTAACTGTGATTCAAAGATACATACTCAACCGCCTCCTCGTCCTCCGCACATACTCGGCATTCAACATTGTCGGCTAGACCCAACAAGTGGAGGTGTGATTTTAATCGGCAGTGCTCAGCAAAGACGAGCATGTCCTAAAATATTACCGGGTTTGACATAAACAACTTATTTATTTATTTATTTAGTGCCCTCTCGTGCTAGTGCAACCTCAGAGTGATCTGCGACCCAGATCAGAGAAACAAATTCTATGTTATTGGAGTGGTAGAAGATGTAAATACGTTATTTATCAGCCGAGGCAGCTATATTGCTCAGGTAGTAGTTCAAGTACTTGAACATTCATACAAAACATTTTTCAACAAGTTGTACCCCGATAGATAACATTATCAAATTTCACCTTGCAGTCCAATGCTGTTAACGAACAATTAATGCTCTGCTCGGTGAAAAATCATTCAGATCCTTTGGGGAGATAAATTGTGATTCAAAGATACATACTCAACCGCCTCCTCGTCCTCCGCACATACTCGGCATTCAACATTGTCGGCTAGAACCAACAAGTGGAGGTGTGCCTTTAATCGGCAGTGCTCAGCAAAGACGAGCATGTCCTAAAATATTCCCGGGTTTGACATAAACAACTCATTTATTTATTTAGTGCCCTCTTATGCTAACGCAACCTCAGAGTGATCTGGGACCCAGATCAGAGAAACAAATTCTATGTTATTGGAGTGGTAGAAGATGTAAATACGTTATTTATCAGCCGAGGCAGCTATGTTGCTCAGGTAGTAGTTCAAGTACTTGAACATTCAAACAAAACATTTTTCAACAAGTTGTACCCCGATAGATAACATTATCAAATTTCACCTTGCAGTCCAATGCTGTTAACGAACAATTAATGCTCTGCTCGGTGAAAAATCATTCAGATCCTTTGGGGAGATTAAGTGTGATTCAAAGATACATACTCAACCGCCTCCTCGTCCTCCGCACATACTCGGCATTCAACATTGTCGGCTAGAACCAACAAGTGGAGGTGTGCCTTTAATCGGCAGTGCTCAGCAAAGACGAGCATGTCCTAAAATATTCCTGGGTTTGACATAAACAACTTATTTATTTATTTATTTAGTGCCCTCTCGTGCTAGTGCAACCTCAGAATGATCTGGGACCCAGATCAGAGAAACAAATTCTATGTTATTGGAGTGGTAGAAGATGTAAATACGTTATTTATCAGCCGAGGCAGCTATGTTGCTCAGGTAATAGTTCAAGTACTTGAACATTCAAACAAAACATTTTTCAACAAGTTGTACCCCGATAGATAACATTATCAAATTTCACCTTGCAGTCCAATGCTGTTAACGAACATTAATGCTCCGCTCGGTGAAAAATCATTCAGATCCTTTGGGGAGATTAACTGTGATTCAAAGATACACACTCAACCGCCTCCTCGTCCTCCGCACATACTCGGCATTCAACATTGTCGGCTAGACCCAACAAGTGGAGGTGTGCCTTTAATCGGCAGTGCTCAGTAAAGACGAGCATCTCCTAAAATATTCCCGGGTTTGACATAAACAACTCATTTATTTATTTAGTGCCCTCTCGTGCTAGCGCAACCTCAGAGTGATCTGGGACCCAGATCAGAGAAACAAATTCTATGTTATTGGAGTGGTAGAAGATGTAAATACGTTATTTATTAGCTGAGGCAGCTATGTTGCTCAGGTAGTAGTTCAAGTGCTTGAAAATTCAAACAAAACATTTTTCAACAAGTTGTACCCCGATAGATAACATTATCAAATTTCACCTTGCAGTCCAATGCTGTTAACGAACAATTAATGCTCTGCTCGGTGAAAAATCATTCAGATCCTTTGGGGAGATAAACAGTGATTCAAAGATACATACTCAACCGCCTTCTCGTTCTCCGCACATACTCGGCATTCAACATTGTCGACTAGACCCTACAAGTGGAGGTGTGCCTTTAATCGGCAGTGCTCAGTAAAGACGAGCATGTCCTAAAATATTCCCGGGTTTGACATAAACAACTTATTTATTTATTTATTTAGTGCCCTCTCGTGCTAGCGCAACCTCAGAGTGATCTGGGACACAGATCAGAGAAACAAATTCTATGTTATTGGAGTGGTAGAAGATGTAAATACGTTATTTATCAGCCGAAGCAGCTATGTTGCTCAGGTAGTAGTTCAAGTACTTGAACATTCAAACAAAACATTTTTCAGCAAGTTGTACCCCGATAGATAACATTATCAAATTTCACCTTGCAGTCCAATGCTGTTAACGAATAATTAATGCTCTGCTCGGTGAAAAATCATTCAGATCCTTTGGGAAGATAAACTGTGATTCAAAGATACATACTCAACCGCCTCCTCGTCCTCCGCACATACTCGGCATTCAACATTGTCGGCTAGACCCTACAAGTGGAGGTGTGCCTTTAATCGGCAGTGTTCAGCAAAGACGAGCATGTCCTAAAATATTCCCGGGTTTGACATAAACAACTCATTTATTTATTTAGTGCCCTCTTATGCTAACGCAACCTCAGAGTGATCTGCGACCCAGATCAGAGAAACAAATTCTATGTTATTGGAGTGGTAGAAGATGTAAATACGTTATTTATTAGCCGAGGCAGCTATGTTGCTCAGGTAGTAGTTCAAGTACTTGAACATTCAAACAAAACATTTTTCAACAAGTTGTACCCCGATAGATAACATTATCAAATTTCATCGTGCAGTCCAATACTGTTAACGAACAATTAATGCTCTGCTCGGTGAAAAATTATTAAGATCCTTTGAGGAGACAAACTGTGATTCAAAGACACATACTCAACCGCCTCCTCGTCCTCCGCATATACTCGGCATTCAACATTGTCGGCTAGACCCAACAAGTGGAGGTGTGCCTTTAATCGGCAGTGCTCAGCAAAGACGAGCATGTCCTAAAATTTTCCCGGGTTTGACATAAACAACTCATTTATTTATTTAGTGCCCTCTCGTGCTAGTGCAACCTCAGAGTGATCTGGAACCCAGATCAGAGAAACAAATTCTATGTTATTAGAGTGGTAGAAGATGTAAATACGTTATTTATCAGCCGAGGCAGCTATGTTGCTCAGGTAGTAGTTCAAGTACTTGAACATTCAAACAAAACATTTTTCAACAAGTTGTACCCCGATAGATAACATTATCAAATTTCACCTTGCAGTCCAATGCTGTTAACGAACAATTAATGCTCTGCTCGGTGAAAAATCATTCAGATCCTTTGGGGAGATTAACTGTGATTCAAAGATACATACTCAACTGCCTCCTCGTCCTCCGCACATACTCGGCATTCAATATTGTCGACTAGACCCAACAAGTGGAGGTGTGCCTTTAATCGGCAGTGCTCAGCAAAGACGAGCATGTCCTAAAATATTCCCGGGTTTGACATAAACAACTTATTTATTTATTTATTTAGTGCCCTCTCGTGCTAGCGCAACCTCAGAGTGATCTGGGACCCAGATCAGAGAAACAAATTCTATGTTATTGGAGTGGTAGAAGATGTAAATACGTTATTTATCAGCCGAGGCAGCTATGTTGCTCAGGTAGTAGTTCAAGTGCTTGAAAATTCAAACAAAACATTTTTCAACAAATTTTACCCCGATAGATAACATTATCAAATTTCACCTTGCAGTCCAATGCTGTTAACGAATAATTAATGCTCTGCTCGGTGAAAAATCATTCAGATCCTTTGGGGAGATCTGTGATTCAAAGATACATACTCAACCGCCTTCTCATCCTCCGCACATACTCGGCATTCAACATTGTCGGCTAGACCCTACAAGTGGAGGTGTGCCTTTAATCGGCAGTGCTCAGTAAAGACGAGCATGTCCTAAAATATTCCCGGGTTTGACATAAACAATTCATTTATTTATTTACTATCCGTGCAAAAAGTCAAGGCCCCTCACTTTAGAGATCGATATCTTCGTAACCGCTCGATGGAAAAAATTGCTGTAAAGTTTATTGTAATCAGTGAACATTTCTGCGTATCACATGTTAATTTGGAAATTTTCGGGTCCGCGGTTTTATTTTTATCGCGAGTTAAGTGAAAAAAGTACCCGATTTTTGAGAGTGCCAGCAACTTTGTCTACTTTGCCATTTTTTCTCTCCAAAACTATTTGACGAAAAAAGTTCAAATTTGAACTGGTGGTAAACCGATGTGTTCTTAATGTGGGGCATATTTTATTTTTTCGATATTCCATATAGTTTCGTGGAAAATCGCGGTTTAGTAGGATGCGGTTATTTCGAAAACGACCTGGCGAATTTCAACGCGGTTTTTACCAAAATATGTCAAATAACGCGGATTTTCGGATTCCGTAATCAGTTTTTCAAAAATAAGGCTCCCTAATTTTTTAAGAGCGATTTAATGGAATTACAAATTAAAGAGAAACAGAAATCAGCTATGCGGGGAGAGGAAGGTTCCGTCCAATCGGAACAGATGGTGCGTCCCAGACAGTACGTCGCGCCTTTATCTTGCCTACATAAAGAAATAAGGCGCGACGTCCTGTCTGGGACGCACCATCTGTTCCGATTGGCCGGAACCCTCGTCACCCCGCAGAGCTTATTTCTGTTTCTTTTTAATTTGTAATTTCATTAAATCGCTCTTAAAAAAAAAGAGAGCCTTAATATTGAAAAACTGATAACGGAATCCGACAACCAACATTATTTGACATATTTTGGTCAAATCCGCGAAGAAATCCACCCAACCGTTTTCGACATAACGGCGTCTTACTAAACCGCGATTTTCCGCGAAACTTTATGAAATATCGAAAAAATAAAACATGTCATTCATTGAGAACACATCAGACTACCACCTGTTCAAAATTAAAATTTTTTCGTACGATAGTTTTCGAGAAAAAAAATCGCAAAGTTGATAAAGTTGCCAATTCCGTAAAAAATCGGGTACATTTTTCATTTAACTCGCGGTAACAAGAAAACCGTGAATCCGAAAATTTTCAGATTAACATCAGTTACGTAGAAATGTTCAGTGATTACAACAAACTTTGTTGCAATTTTTTTTATGGAGCGGTTGCGAAGATATCGATCTCTAAAGTGAGGGGCCTTGACTTCTTGCACGGATAGTAGTGTCCTCTTGTGCTAACGCAACCTCAGAGTGATCTGGAACCCAGATCAGAGAAACAAATTCTATGTTATTGGAGTGGTAGTAAATTTATTAGCCGAGGTAGCTATGCTGCTGAGGCGGTGGTCAAGTACTTGAAAATTCAAACCAAACATTTTACAACACAAATTCTATGTTGCTGAAGAGGTGAAAGATATAGAGTGTAGCTTCGCACCGAGGTT
Organism: Onthophagus taurus; assembly: GCF_036711975.1. NCBI lineage: Eukaryota > Metazoa > Arthropoda > Insecta > Coleoptera > Scarabaeidae > Onthophagus > Onthophagus taurus. The sequence continues at coordinate 620,400 of NC_091967.1, forward strand.
TCAAATATTCAATCAAAATAAACAATAATACTGTCTTCAATAGAAATAATTGCCGAGGTAATGATAGATCACTGTAAACGTGTTCCTTAGTGGCCGAGGTTTAATAGTGACAATAACATAAACATGAAAAAAGAATCGTTGAAAATAATGAGCAGTCTCTTATATAAAATTTTTTATAATTATATCGACGTTTCGAAGAATACCTAGCAAACTATAATTCAAATATCCTTTCGACTTTGAGTTTAACTTTTTCATTCTTAAATAATTAATATGTATTGGAATGATTATCCTCTAACGGTACTTAAAACCTCATAATGGTGAATAATAAACGATGATAAGATCATTAAATTCTATTATTCATAAAGATTGCGATGTCGATTGTGCTATATACTCACGTCGATGATTTTTATTACAAAATCAATAAGAATTCAAATGAAAAGAAGCAACAATATTTAATAATAAAAAAATATAACGTGTAATTCGTAAAATATGGTAGAATTTGAAAATCAAACACAGGCAGAGGCAATTATAATTATATTTTTATACGCGAACGCGTTTACACATCCCTTTTTTGCTAGCTGCACAATTTCAGACCTCTCATTAAACGGGAACAGGGCGTGTAAAAGGGCAAAAAAGGACTGTTAAAATTTTATGCTCCTGGGGTTGGAGTCGCGGCGGTTCTACACGGAAAACCGACCTTAATTGGTCCCTGTGTTCCCGTCAAAATGCGAATTAAAGGAAGGCAGAATGGTTTTTGGGAAAAGTAAAATCTTTTAAGTATCAAGAATTAGGGATTAAAGATCAACTTTTACGTATCGGACTACTTTTATACGATTATACAATTTTTTCCTATTTTTTAAATCTAAAAATTTATTGATGGATTTTCATTTCAATGAAATCCACCAAAAACATGAATACCATTTCATTGTATCAAATTAAGTATCTCGTTAAATGTAACACGAGATAAAACAAAGTGATCAATTATTTTTGTAGTTCGGAGTGAATGGGTTATCTATATTGAAAGAAAAAAGTACACTGGACCATCTAGTATAAACCGCAATAAAGTGGAGGTTTTTGTTTTATTATACAAAGAAAAACTTGAAACTTTTTTCTTTCGCGACATCACCCCTCATATTGCTTTCATTACGGATTGCGAGCGTGAGAACGTCGTACCTGCCCCGACAACGATTTATAGGGGAGAAAATGGGGTAAGTTATTGTAAAGAGATCAAGAGGGCCGTTACGCTCGAAGGGTGGGAACGTCACGCTCGAAGTTTAATGAAAAATCCAGCCGAAAATAAGAGGCGCTCGAGTGCACTCGAGGCGTTTGCTTTCGCCTTGTTTCTAAACCCTCTAGAAATCGGACTTTTTCTACAATTGGAAAAAAAGAACAATTTTGTCGAATTCGAAAACACGTCTCTTATACTAAACGATATCTTGGAGCTGCTCCAAATTCTATTATTAACCGTGAACGCGAATTGATTTTCCAGGAATTGCAGTTTGACATCTGCACAATATCTAATAATAAACTTTTACTGCCATTTCATTGCATTTTGCGGTTTTAATGAGACGCACAATTCTTTGGTCTTGTTCAAGTTGAGCTACATATGTTTTTGAAAACTTGAATTATATGACTTCTTAAAAAACTCATCAGTTTTCATTTTTATACATATGTTTGGGAAAAACTTTTTTGCTTGAAATTTAAAATGAAATAACAAAAAACCCAAATGTTTCTAGTTTTAAGTCTAATGTTAGTTCTAGTGACAATGAAGTGTAAAGCTAGAACTAACACTAGACACTAGTCTGAAGACGCACGGCTAAACCCGAAACTTTCTAGTTCTAGGTCTAGTGTTAGTTAAACGACAAAGTAAGTAGGTTCCATGGTTTCCATGAAATTCACTATACAGGGTGTCTCAGCGAGACCGGTCATTAGACGTTTCTGGGGTTCTGGCGAAAATGAAAATTTGAGAATTCATTTAAAATCCCATCTCTTCGTCTAAAATATTTTTAGATTTCTTGCACTTCCGGTTATACCGGAAGTCGCCACCAACTTTATTTTTTTAAATGGAACACCCTGTATATTTTTACATATTTGGATTTGTCTGCTTTCAAGGTTTATAAATAACTTTACTTTTTGCAATTTAATTCGGTTGTTCTCGAATTATTCGAATTTTTCTAGAAAAATCTGCTCCAGCAGACATTTGTTCAAAAAATCAGAAAACACTCAATTTTTGGGATATCAATTTAGGATTGAGAACATGCTTAAGCAACATGATGGAGTATGTTTTGGTGCCGAGAACTGCGGTCTAGAACGTTTGATCACTTTACTATGGCACGTTAACTTTTCAAAATTTGGAAGTACCATAACTTCATTTTTTTAAATGGCACCCCCCATATTTTATTTTTTAGTCGTCTTCGGTGTCTCATTCTACATCTATGTGTTTGTGATATGGCAACATGGTCAAAAACGGCTTCAAGAGTTCTTGGATCACTTGAACTCTCAACATCCTATGATTAAGTTCACCATGGAAACAGAAACTGCCAAAAAACTACCTTTCCTAGATGTGTTGGTCACCAGGACGACAAATGGAGATATAGAACTTGGTGTATACCGAAAGAAGACCCATACCAACAGGTATTTACAGGCATGTTCACATCATCATCCCCAACAGAAGAGGTCCGTAATCCGTACATTATTTCAGCGAGCAGCGAGACTATGTGAAGGAGAGAACTTGAAGAAGGAGCAACACTTTCTACGAGGAGTGCTGCAGAAGAATGGATACACTTCGAGGGACATCAACCGGGCCATCAAGCAGCGAAAACAGAAAGAGGACACGGTAAGTACAAAACCACTTGGATTTATCTGTCTTCCCTATGTTTCAGGTGTAACGGAACGAATTGCTAGGCACCTCAAGAAGAACGACATCGTAATGCGGTACGGCACGGTCAGCAAAATTCGGAACACACTCCCGATAGCCAAGGACAAACTAACTCCATTAAAAGGAGCGGGAGTCTATCGACTATCGTGTAGTTGTGGGAAGGTTTATGTTGGCCAAACTGGACGCAACGTCGAGTGCCGCATCAAGGAGCATGAGAGGAATGTAAGGCTGAAGAAGATCCAGCAGTCGGCGGTTGCGGAACATTGCCATGCAGAGGGGCACCGAATAAACTTCGAACAAACAAAGGTGCTGGCTAGGGACAACAGATACTACCAAAGACTGACAAGAGAAGCCATAGAGATTCACCGACATAAAAATAACGTCAACAGAGAGGATGGCTGGGAGCTTAGCAGAACATGGAAGATGGTGGTGAACACGAAGACCTCTTCCCGCCTCACACCGGACGCGACGCAATTAGTTATTAATTAGTTTGTAATTAGCGTTAACTGATTATTAATTAGTTTTTCCGACTTATATATAGTTACCGATTTTTTGATCTCGTCACTTCGAACCAGTTTCTGAAGAAGTTTGCAACATGGCATCCGAAACGTCAAACCTTTTATTAAAAGACGCACGGCAAAACCCGAAAGTTTCTAGTGTTAGTTCTAATCTTAGTTTAATTCATTCTACATCTTTTATATCCCATATGGCCCATACCTAATATTAATAGTTTGTGAGATAATTAGGGTTTTTTGAAAAATGCACACATATCATAGGATATTTAGCCTAGTGTGCCATGAAAAACAAGCCTTCTTAATGAGTTCTTGTCAAAGACTCACTTGTTTACGTCACTTGATGCATGTGAGCTAATAATTATTTGTTAGGTCCCTTAATATTAGTACTGAAACTAGTTAAAATCGATAACAATAACGAAAGTAATATTTACACAAATCAAGAAATTCTTAATTTATTTTTTTTGCATGAAAAGCGCGACAAAGTTCGTAGTATGATTCCCAGATCTTCTTTGGCAGCTCGAATTGAGGTGTTGGGACTGGGCTCGAAATAAGCCAAGGTATTCACCTCTTCCGTTGCATTATCTACTACATTTTTTGGTCAGTTTAACACGTGATTAATTCGTCCAAAATGCAAAAAATTTGCTTCTATTCCTCTAAATTTACCTTTTGTCATCGGAGATAAATGTGGATAATTTTCATTAAACATTCTGCAAGTTCTACTAAGAACTTTGTCGCACTTTTCGTGCAAAAAAAATAAATTATGGATTTCTTCATTTGTATAAACATTATTTACGTTATTAATATCCATTTTAACTGGTTTTAGACTCACAAGCATCAAACAACCTAAATTAGACTTTGACGTTTATCAATAAGTCATTAAACATTTGTTTTCCATGGCACACTAGGTTAATATCGATATGATATGTGAGCATTTTTCAAAAAACCCTAATTCTTTCTCAAACTATTAATGTTAGGCATAGGACATATGGAATATAATAGATGTAAAATGAGACGCCGAAGACGACTAAGTAATAAAATATGGGGGGTGCCATTTAAAAAAATGAAGTTATGATAGTTCCAAATTTCGAAAAATTAACGTGTCATAGTAAAGTGACCAAACGATCTAGACAGCCGTTCTTGGCACCAAAACATACTCCATCATGTTGTTTAAGCATGTTCTGAATCCTAAATTGATATCTCAAAAATCGAGTGTTCTATGATTTTTTGAACAAATGTCCGCTGGAGCAGACTTTTAAAAAAATAAAGTGCGGAAGTGCTAGAAATCTGAAAATATTTTAGACGAAGAGAACGTATTGATAATACTTAAGTCTGAATTCTCAATTTTTTATTTTGGCCAGAACCACAGAAACGTCTAATGACCGGTCTCGCTGAGACACCCTGTATAACTTACTCTACAATGTAACGGTGAAACATTAATACCATTTTTCTAATGGAATTTCTTTAAAAGCCATCTTAAATAAAATAAAATGTAAAAGAGTCAAAAGGACAGATTCAAGAACTATGTTTGTGCGGTAAAGCGGTAACAATCGATGCTCGCAAAGAAAAGATGATGAAAATGTGCCGAATTTCCGGTTCCGTGATTTCCCGGCGAGCTTCCCCCGAACGGTGGCACCCAAGGTGGGGATCCATTTCAGTTCGATATGGTAGAAAAGACGACGGCGCTGGTGCCGATGCCGGTGGCGGCGTGGATAGCACTTTGTGAATCGTCTTTGTGCCGGATGTATTTGCCCTGTACGGCTTTATCCCGTCGACACCTTACGAAAAGAGCCGCCGCTCGCGTTCAGAAATTGTTTCCGAACTCGGGACGTATTCAAATTTACCCCGGTTCGCATAAAATAACCGTTTTTCATCTTGCCGCCAACCGCACAACCTTCGTCTCACCGCAAACGTCAAACCGCTACGTAAAAACCTAAACGACACGTTTTGTATGGGATCAGTGAGTTATTTACGTTTTGTAAACAAGAGAAAATTGAATTTACATCGCTGGTAGGATAAAAAATTTATTTTGATACAATAAAAAATAATTTTGCACTCCATAAACGAACTACATGAAACAAAGAATTTTACAGGTTCATATAGCACCGGAAGATCTCGGGGTGGAGCTTTCGCGCAGATGTGTCTTTATTTTTAACAATAATCGCGCTCGATATAGGCCCAACTACAAATACACCGAAAATAATGGTTCTGTGGAACATAAAACATTGTTTGCGTTATTATTTACGCGTTTTGCAGCCAAGAACTGTTTCCGGGCGACGGTTTACTGCGCCATAAACCGTTCCCATTTAGTTTGGCGGCGTTTACGAGAACCCCAACCTCGCATTTCTCTCTTTCTTAAGTAAGTTTATATACAACCCCATTTGTAAATAAAGTTGGATAATATAAAAAAGTTATTTAGTAATAAGTAATAACATTTCACGTCTTTGAAAGTATCTCAATTAAAATTAAATTTCACATTCCTTGATATACATAGTTAGTTTCTAGAATAGTTATCCGCAATCTTCTGTCAATTTCTTGTACCGTTACTATAATCGTGATAAAGCAATCTTATTTATTCGCTATAGACTTTTTCAAGATTTTTTCATTCAATTCGTATAGGATAAAGTTACAATGCTGGTTCGAAGGACAACTTCTCTTGCAAGTCAACTCACCGAGGGTTAACAAACGGGAAGGACAAATTACACCCAACAGTTTATATACGATGCTACATCGATCCTATTTTTAGACTCGACCCTTGTTTCTTAGAAGAAATGTTCAGTGAAGTCTTAAAATTTCTTTGAAAGCTAAATATTTAAAAAGTTCTTTAAACTTTTTAACTTATTAATTTCACACGACATCTTCAGGAAACGATTACCAATGAATTGTGTTAAAGATAGTGCCTTATTTGTAAGTTTTATATTAAATTTCCTCTATTACGGAAAAATAAGAAAAAAGCTGAAAGAATCTTAAAATTCATTACGACTGCAATGGACGAAAAAGGAAATCTGAATATTCATGCCCCAATTAAAAACAATCACCGCCTCCTCGGTCGGTTTGAAGGGGAATTTTGCAAGATCGATGCTACAAGAATCCACGACGCGTACCATTCCGTTCCGGTTCGTTAACATTTTATACCATAACGAAGCGATTGTAAATGCGCGTAGCCCAAACATCATATTATATCACTTCAAACTCTCTTCATTATTAGAGGAACGTTGACCGTGTCTCGTATATATCGAACGTTTTTAAATCGAGCAGAACCCGAGAGTTATTTTTAAATCCCCCGTCGTGTGAATGCAACAGCACAACACCGAGCCGTCGATTGTAAAAGGGACATGTGGATTAATAAACAAATACCCTGCATACCAACCCTACATAAACAAACCGCAGACAACTAATGGCGTAGTGCTACTCTCTCTCTGCGTTGGTTTCGTTTGAACGTTTTCTGAACGCGATGTGATCTTGTTTATAATTCTTACAAAATGTATTTTTAGAATAGGAAACGAAAATGAATTGATATTAATAAATAAATAAAAACATAAAAATGTTTTGAAAGTTGTTTGAATTGAAGATATTTCTTCCTTTCACTTGATGTAATGAATTGTGGATTATTTAATGAGTTTAAAGTTATACAGGGTGTCGCAGCGAGACCGGTCATTAGACGTTTTTGTTGTCCTGGCCAAAATAAAAAATTGAGAATTCAGACTTAAGTATTATCAATTACGTTCTCTTCATCTAAAATATTTTCAGATTTCTAGCACTTCCGGTTATACCGGAAGTCGCCACCTACTTTATTTTTTTTAAATGGAACACCCTGTATATTTTTACATATTTGAATTTGTCTGTTTTGAAGGTTTATAAATAACTTTACTAAAAAATCATAGAACACTCAATTTTTGAGATATCAATTTAGGATTCAGAACATACTTAAACAACATGATAGAGTATGCTTTGGTGCCGAGAACGGCTGTCTAGATCGTTTGGTCACTTTACTATGATACGTTACCTTTTCGAAATTTGGAAGCACCATAACTTCATTTTTTTAAATGTTTTTTAAATGTTTTTTATAATATGTGTGCATTTTTCAAAAAACCCTAATTATCTCCCAAACTATTAATATTAGGTATGGGCCATATGGGATATAAAAGATGTAGAATGAGACACTGAAGACGACTAAAAAATAAAATATGGGGGGTGCCATTTAAAAAAATGAAGTTTTGGTACTTCCAAATTTTGAAAAGTTAACGTGCCATAGTAAAGTGATCAAACGTTTTAGACCGCAGTTCTCGGCACCAAAACATACTCCATCATGTTGCTTAAGCATGTTCTTAATCCTAAATTGATATCCCAAAAATTGAGTGTTTTCTGATTTTTTGAACAAATGTCTGCAGGAGCAGATTTTTCTAGAAAAATTCGAATAATTCGAGAACAACCGAATCAAATTGCAAAAAGTAAAGTTATTTATAAACCTTGAAAACAGACAAATCTGTAAAAATATACAGGGTGTTCCATTTAAAAAAATAAAGTTGGTGGCGACTTCCGGTATAACTGGAAGTGCAAGAAATTTGAAAATATTTTAGACGAAAAGATCGTAATTGATAATACTTAAGTCTGAATTCTCAAATTTTTATTTTCGCCAGAACCCCAGAAACGTCTAATGACCGGTCTCGCTGAGAACCCAACCCAACCCTGTATAACATCGCTTAAATTGATATTTGGAATCCATAAACTTTTTTTACGGTTTTCACGAAGGATTTTTTTTCCATCAAACACGTCACCCCATAGCTTTTAGTGTCATTTTACAACCTCTGTAACCACCTTTTTTATGATTTACCGAACAAAGCGTCACATATTTCTTTCCTGCGGGTATTTTCTGAAAAGTTTAATTTTTAACGAAGATTACACTATTTAACTGAGGTTGTTGGTAAATGCTTTTTCAGCGAATTTGTTGGCAAAGCTACGCGTTTCTTATCTACTGCATCCCAGATACTACTTTAAACAGTACATCCTTTGCATATTTATCTAGAGGGGGCTTCTTCTTCGGTAAAATTAAGCACAGAAGGAGAGACAATTCCTTGGTTTGGTTTGGACGCGAGAGATGATGGTTAAAGTGTGTGACGGTTTAAATCTAGAAAAGGTGCATCGTTCACACGTTATCTATATAGTGCAGGCGGCCTCCAAAGCTTACTAAGCTAATTGGACTGAAACTGATGAGCTTTCTAGGTCGGTTAAACTTCAAGATATTTAAGTTTTCATAAAAAAAAACTGATTAAGTATATCCATTTTCACTCATTTTTCCACCACATAAGCGACAAATTTTTATTCAACAAGATCTGGTTATTTTCGTTGAAAAATCGACGAATTCAAATGAAGCAGGGTAACAGTCTAAATAAATCGCGTTTGCATGAAAATCAACGCAGATCCCTCCCTCCAAAGCATTTTAGTACGAAACTTGGCCAACAAATTGCTGGAGGGTGAGTCGCGTGCTTTGCAATCCATGTAACTGGATTTCGCTTCGGCCCGAGCCCTTTTTCGGTTGAATCGGAAAACTCTTTACGAAAACTTAACATGACGTACAATTTTTCTAAACAAAATGTTAACCTAAATACTAAATGTTAATTAAAATATGATTATGAAATTAAGTGGATAAAATAAAAAAAAGTTGCATTTAAAACCGACCATGAATGTCGTAAATCTAGTTGAATTTTCAGGTAACCGACTGTGGTTGTTAAGTGGTAGCCCGAGTATAACAGTTGCGTTTCCATTAGTGGTCATTTTTCCCTGAAAATGCCCCAGGGTTTTTGTTAAAGCGACACATCTATTGCATTAGCATATTAAAATTTTACAAGGAACGAATAAAACTACACCCATTTAAGCGACCGGGTCAAATTTTCAACGAAAATATCTGACGACTACGTCGAATCCATTAACTTTTACAATATACTATAATTTAATTAATTTATTTTCAGATGAGTTTATTTTAAATCAGTTAAAATAACTAAAAGTAATCTTGGAGGACCATGTCAAAGGAAAGGAGATATTTTCATTACTAGCTTTCTCAGTCGACACAAAAGCACCGCGTGAGACAATCAAGATAATAATAAAAAAGAGAAAAAGAAAAAAACGCACAGATAGAATGAAAACCAACAATGTTTTTATCCGATTTCTCGACCAGAAGAACTCAAGAAGATAACTTCCTCTAAGCCCTCGCGTACGGCGGCGGCGCTAATGGAATTCTCATTGTCTTAGTTTATTACGAAAGATGCCTATCTAATTTCACAGATTTCCCTCCGATAAATCGTAACAATAACATGGTGTTGCAGACGGAGGGATTGGCCCCACAGATTAATGACACCTATTTAACTCAATGTCTATGGAAAAATTACACAGGCCGACAAATTTTTAAGCCAGAGACCAGACTATACCTTCCAAATAATTTTCGATACCCTGAATCCGAATCTGACGTCAGAATTGCTTCATCACCTAAGATTTTCAAGATATTTTACCTAAAATATGCGAAAAACACACATTTTTCAGCACATTCAAGGCTGAATTTACATCAAAAGATAATTTTTCAAAAAAGTACAAATGACTGATCCGATCATACGATTTTGATAACATTCCATATATGGTATTTTTTTCTCATTTTACAGACGTATACAAAAGTGTATGTCTTCAGGTAAAGTGCCATTTCCTGTTGGTTGATTTGGTCTAAAAGTTGTTTACGAGCTTTCGATTTTGGTTTAATAGCTATATACCAAATGTCTCGAATATTTTTAAATTAATTTGTTTTTTATTGTATTTAATTTTGTATTTTTAAAACTTCTTTCCTATTTATAGCAATTGAGATGTTATTTTAGTTTCTTATGATAACGAACGCATCAATTCGAACGATCGTTTAACACTCTTACACTTATATTGAGCAGCGTTATCGTTTCTTTTCAAAGACCAGCAGTAGCCAGCCATCATTCTTTCATCCCATCTACCTTGATAGTGTCGCTTCTTTCAAATCCTGATGGAAGGCTCCTACATTTTCCTGAAAGTAATCTAAATGGGAAAATAGGAAATGTAGCTTCAAATTCATTAAACAGCCTAATTTTTTTAAAGTTTAATAACATTGTCGATACAATGTTTTTATATTGTTGATCCCGATGGTTGCCCAACAAATTTTGTACAACTTATTCGTAACTTAACCAAGTATTTTTTTCGTTATCTGTCATTGTTCTTATAAAATCGTCATCTTTCATTAAGTTTCTTATATCAGGCCCCACGAAGATACCTTAACTTTAGCATGACTTAAATTTGGAAATGCAGACTTAAGATATTTATAGGTTTGTTCGAGCAGCGGCAAAACCAATCTGCAAATTGGGAGACGCATGCGCAGTATGGTAACGGTGTTCGAGCAGTAAATAAATCCCGAATTCTGACTTTTTCGACTACCAGTCGTGTGTTCGATCAGAATTTAGGATTAGTTGGGTACTGGTTGGGTATAGTTTTTACAATTTGCTGACTTTCGAAAAATTGTTGACGGATTGTGTACTGTCATGCGCAGTGGATACTTTGCGAGTTTGTTGGTAATAAACGTAGCACGTCGAGAGGGCGACACAATCGATTTATATTTGTAAACACAATATCCGCTTTATTAATCTGTAATTGTTGTTAACACGTTCTTAAGTACCTGGTATAAATCAGAGTATAAATAATCATGTCCGATATTTCGTCGTCAAGTGAAGATGTGCCTTTAGTAAATTTTGAGTCAAGTGATGATGACCTAGAAGGTGAATTACTTGATACACCAGTGCGAATAAGGCCAAAAAATGAAGAGTACTTCGAAATAACAGTACAACAGTATAGCGACTCAGAATTTATGGAACATTTTCGTTTGAGTAGAGTAGTTGCTGAAGATCTAGCAAATCGATTTAAAGCCAGCCAGTATTATAATTATCAAGCCGGAGGAAATGGAAAATTAACAGAAAAACAACATATATTAATATTTCTGTGGTTTGCTGGTCATCAGACGGCTTCTTTCCGAGATATAGCTGATAGATTTAATATTAGTATAAGTTCCCTACAAACTGTAATCCAGCGAACAGTGTATTTTATAAGCAACTTATCAGACGAAGTAATACAATGGCCATATACAATGTTTAATACAATGTTTTCATATTTTTACTGTTCGAGCTGTGACAAATATCGTACTAGTTCGCAATTAATCGTTACGTGCGCATGCGCATTTATGAATGCACTAATTTGTCACAAACTAATACCTAATTCTCTGCTCGAACAAACCTTATAACAGTTTCCATCAGTATTTAAGGCTTTTACGAATTGTTTCATCAAGCCTAATTTGATGTGGAGTGGAGGTAACAAAATACGCTTTGTGTCAACAAGACTCTTGTAAACAACATTGTTGGAACCAACTTTCCAATCAAATCTTTCAGACCAAATTTTTTTGAATCCAATGTTGTTCTCGAGCGCGACTGTCCCAAATGAGAAAAGCAAGGATTTTTTGTATTTCCTGATTGTAAACCAACCAAAATATTGATCATTTTAAAGTAGTCACCACATATAAACCAGTTATGGATGTTGTAGTTGATTTTTTCGAGTAGGTCTTCGTATGATTCTTTTCGCCTGGTGGAATGACCAATAGGGATTGCTGTGTATTTATTGCCGTTATGGAGCAACACTGCTTTAAGGCGTTCTTTAGAAGAATCTATAAAGAGAAGCCAGTCATCGGACTTATACACATCTACTTGATATGTATTGATAAGTCCTTCTATATCATTACAATAAACTAAGGAATTTTCACTAGAAAAATATTTCAGAAATTCCTCATCTCTTCTTCTGTACGCTGTAATTTTTGTTCCGGGTAACAACACGTTCCTCTCTTTAAGTCTTGAAGCCAATAATTCAGCTGAATCTTTAGAAAGAATAAGATCGCGAATAAGATCATCTAATGAATCTTGATCAAAAAGTTCAGGGTCTTTGGCACTAACAGAATCCTCATAATCACTTTTCACTTTCAACAGAACTCATTTCTTCCAAACGACATTCATTTTTATTAGGTGGTACTTTGTCTAATCTCGCTATTTTTCCTTTCTTGGCTGTTTCCTTTATTTTTTCTATTATAACCTGTTATATCACAGGCACAGAAGTAACAGTCTTCATTGTGATCCTTAGGCTCATATCACATGGTTGGTGTAATGACAACTTCCTTTTTCATATCGTTCCAATTAATCAGAGTTAATCTACAAGTATTACAAATAGATGTAGGTACCCATGGTTTACCTACATTTCTCATAAGTGTTATAACATTCAAAAATTTTTTTTTAATCCATTCATTAATGGTTCTGCGGTTAAATCCAATATGGTTGTGATTTTCATCTTATAAAACGCTATAGAGCTTAAATAAAAAATAATATGTAAATTGTCTCTTTTAGAATGAACTATAAGCACGTCATGGTGAACTATAAGCACAAATACGACAAGAAACCATATTTTTAACATATTTTGGATAAGATATTTTGAAAACCTTACGTGATGAAGCATTTTTGAGGTGAAATTTGGATTTAGATCGTGAAAAACCTTCGGGATAGTATAGTGTACTTGTTGGTACACTATAAAAACTATAAAAAAAATTGTTAATACAATTACAAATAGTATTAAAATATAGTTTACGTAGATTTCGAATGATATGCTTCTAAGACATATTTGGGTTAATCCCTGAAATGGAGCAAGGATTTAATAATATGTATACAAGCAAAACCAACAGAATCGCGGAGTAATCTCGGCTTTGACGAAATCGGAGGACTGCAGACGGAATTAATATATATTCCGGAAATGGGGGGATAAATAAACGTCAGTTTCGACGTAGGTACAGATGCTTGAGCGAAATTAAACGAGAGTTTGGATTGAAAAGAAAACTCATAAAGTATTTATAAATATACCATGTGTATTTTAATTACCACGTTATTGGGTGAAATATTTAAAATTGAGACGCTTCAGCTTCGATAATCGTCGAACAATTTTTCGCTACACCTGCGCGCCTTTTTTTCGCCTTTAGAAAAACCCCATTGTGACTGAAAACCATTGTGTAAGGTACATTTTAGTATTAAAATAGATGAGCCGGGACAAAGCGATTAATTGTCCCTCTATTATCCCCTCTTTTTAGACGCCTTTTTTCGCAATTCTCCTTCATTTTATACTCAACTTTCTTTTTCCACGAAATTATGGAAATTATTCTTTGTCTATAAATATATTTTTCGTTTCATACACCAATTTCAATAGTACATATAAAAGACGTTTCTTTCATACATCTCGTACCCACAACGTCCACGAAAACCTTCCAACTTTTCATCTACTGACATCTGCTGAGAGGGAGTATACACGTTTTTGCAATTCTCAACAAATTTGTCAAATATTTCCCGAATTGGAGCCAGTTTATCAAATTTTCTGCGTTCATCACAATCATCAAATCGCAAGTTTTTCAACAAAAATGAAAATCGGTTGATGGACATAACCATTCGAAATATTTCAGGTCCGCCTGTTCCCTGGGTACTAAATAATTCCCTGATATTTAAACGATTTGCTCTTAGTACTCCTGCCAAGTAGATCAACCCGAATAGAGCTTTCAATTCTATATAATTAGTGTGATTGGCATCTCTTTCACGGGAATAATTATGCGACACAATATCTATATGTTTATTTGTGTACATAACAATCTTGTTTAGCATATCGACATTAAAAAAATAGCTCCAAATATCACTTACCTGATTCAAATTCGCTGTAGAACTTTTCGGACCAGGTAAATGCATTTTTAACCTTTCCTTTTTTTTTATTTGGACATAAAAAGTAAAAAAATGATTATTTTCTTCCGATGAATCTTCTGAAGAAGCGAAGCAATCTTCATCATCACAAATTCAGTGTCCGAAATATCGCTTCTCTCCTTCAAATCGTCTTCTTCATTTACATCTTCTTCATTTTCATATTCTGAAACGTTGTTGTGCAATAATAGGTTTTCATCCTCTTCCTCCTCATTATTGAACAATAAGTTTTTGTTCCTTTCTTCGTTATAACTCATGTTTTCGAAATAACCGATTTTGAAATAGAAACCAAACTCAACACTTGACATTAACGATACATTGACAGATAACAAAATGTCGGTAAGAAAGAAATTCATCAAAATATTTATAGTCAGGGCAAGTTCGAAATAACACTAATAGATGGCGCTTAAAATTCGGACTGACAGTCCGGTGCGTGTAGCGAAATTGCCGTAAAAGCAAGAAAATAACGTTAAAATCCGGTAGTCTAAATGATTTATTTAACGACGTTCATCCATTGCTGGGAAGGATACGAAGAACTAGTAGTAGTAATGAGAAAATATACTTTATTAAAACGAGAAGTTGTAGGATTTCTTTAAGATGTTCGAACTTCGAGATGAAAGATGAAAGAACAGCATAATTAGGATATTATATCTCGAAGCCGCAATATATGGAGACGGTCTATTAGGAACATCGGATTAGATAAATCAACGATTTCTATAGCAATGCCCCGTTCCTTTAGGACTCTGTGGTAGATGGTGGCAGTAACGACCACTCGAGGTAGGCTCTCTAACGGTGCTTGTATAAATAGTCTACGACCGGACCAGTTACTACGAACATCTTGGGACTTTGATGATACTTCAGGAAAGCTCAAGAAAGGCGTATGTGTGTGAAGTCTTGTGTTTAAGTACGGAAGTACTTACCCAAAAAGAATAGTTACATAAAAAACAATTCATTCTATTGATACGAGACTTTCTTTAATTTTTACATCACAAAAATCTTGTGCGTGTATCACGCTATTTTTTGTTAATACCAACTTAATCAATGTAACCAATGCAAATCAGTTAGAATGGGGTTATTCTAACTTGAATTGATGATATCAGTACAGGGTGGTTCAAATTCAATGTCCGACACTTTTTTACAGAGAATTTGATGACGTAGTCAAAAAAATGTTGTCGGTTTTAGAATTTGAGATATTGTCACAATGTTCGTTTTTTTAAATGGAAACAACCACTATTATTCGCTTATTAAATTCGCTATTTTTTTCTAATTACAAAAATATAGGGTTCGAAAGGTCTGTTTCTTATTGTTTTAGAATAAAGCTAAAAATAAACTTTTTTTATAAAATTAGCATGCAGAAGACTACCTATTGCTTGCATAACACTAGATTCTACTGGCAGAAGATGGGTAATGTAACGTGAAGACTAGATATTCTAATAGAAGACTGGATACTGCTTGCAGAAACTACTCACAGCTTGGATTGGTAAAAAACTAATACTGCATAAGTACGAAGGCTTTCATGGCCGGTGTGAATTAAACTAAAAAAAACTAAAAATCATCTGCGAAGTGGAAGCAGCTGTTCGAGGGATGCCTGCACTGAAAGCCGAAGAGATCCGACAAGAAGTTGCGAGAGTATTGAAGTCAGCAAAACCACCAAAATCCAACTTGACGGTTGGTGAAAAGAAGGCACTCCGATCTATAAAAGAAACATCAGAAATCGTCGTGTTACCAGGAGACAAGGGGAATGCCACCGTTGTTATGGACAGGAAAGAATACGACGACAAAATGATGAACTTACTGGACCCAGCCACCTACAGGAAGATCAAGAAGGACCCCACAGACAAAATCGTTAGAAAAATGAAGGAACTGATAAAATCCACAGGAATTCCAGCAGAACAGCAGAAATGTTTGTTTGTGCAGGCGCCGGTACCACCAAGAATCTACGGACTACCGAAGATTCACAAACCAGACGTCCCCCTCCGCCCTATCGTCAGCGCCATCAACTCCCCAACATACCAGCTGGCTAAACATCTTGCAAAGATTCTGTCCCCCTTTACAGGTAACACGGAATCGTATGTCAGGGATTCTACACATTTTGTGGAATCGGTAAAAGGTGTAAAGCCGGATGCTGGGGATATGTTGGTAAGTTTCGATGTGGAATCCCTTTTTACTACGGTACCAGTTAAGGATGCTGTAGAGGGTCTTCGCCGAAAACTCATTCCGGAGGGTTTACAAGGATACGTGCCAGATCTGGTGGAGTATTGCTTATCGTCGACGTATTTCAGCTGGAAACGAGAATTTTACGAGCATTTCGAAGGGGCAGCCATGGGATCTCCACTATCGCCAGTTATAGCTAATTTCTACATGGAATTATTCGAAGAGGACGCTTTGAAGAAGAGCCAGTGGAAACCAAAACTATGGCTCCGATATGTAGATGACACGTTTGTGATGTATGTGATGTATGTGTTGGTCACCAGGACGACAAATGGAGATATAGAACTTGGTGTATACCGAAAGAAGACCCATACCAACAGGTATTTACAGGCATGTTCACATCATCATCCCCAACAGAAGAGGTCCGTGATCCGTACATTATTTCAGCGAGCAGCGAGACTATGTGAAGCAGAGAACTTGAAGAAGGAGCAACACTTTCTACGAGGCGTGCTGCAGAAGAATGGATACACTTCGAGGGACATCAACCAGGCCATCAAGCAGCGAAAGCAGAAAGAGGACACGGTAAGCACAATGGATTTATCTTCGCTATGTTTTAGGTGTAACGGAACGAATTGCTAGGCACCTCAAAAAGAACGACATCGTAGTGCGGTACGGCACGGTCAGCAAAATTCGGAACACACTCCCGATAGCCAAGGACAAACTAACTCCATTAAAAGGAGCGGGAGTCTATCGACTATCGTGTAGTTGTGGGAAGGTTTATGTTGGCCAAACTGGACGCAACGTCGAGTGCCGCATCAAGGAGCATGAGAGGGATGTAAGGCTGAAGAAGATCCAGCAGTCGGCGGTTGCGGAACATTGCCATGCAGAGGGGCACCGAATAGACTTCGAATAAACAAAGGTGCTGGCTAGGGACAACAGATACTACCAAAGACTGACAAGAGAAGCCATAGAGATTCACCGACATAAAAATAACGTCAACAGAGAGGATGGCTGGGAGCTTAGCAGAACATGGAAGATGGTGGTGAACACGAAGACCTCTTACCGCCTCACACCGGACGCGACGCAATTAGTTATTAATTAGTTTGTAATTAGCGTTAACTGATTATTAATTAGTTTTTCCGACTTATATATAGTTACCGATTTTTGATCTCGTCACTTCGAACCAGTTTCTGAAGAAGGTTGCAACATGGCATCCGAAACGTCAAACCTTTTATTAAAAGACGCACGGCAAAACCCGAAAGTTTCTAGTTTTAGTTCTAATCTTAGTTTAACTAATACTGCATGTAGACGACTATAGAAACTGAATGATGTTAGTGCAGTTGTTGTGCATCTTTTGCCAACCCCCTTTTAAGGAAGACAATCACATCTTGATATTTTCTGAACAGGTTTCTAGGTGTTGGGGGTGCTTTATCAATAATTAATACAAATTTGAATATGAAATTCGTTTAGTTTCTGATAAATCTCCTCTTCACTCAAGAACCAATTATGAAACCATTATGAAATGCTGCAGATGTTGATGATTAATAATTACATTTGTCTTAAGAATGCGTAACCATTAAAAAAAAGCATATGTTATTGTAAAAACCCTGTAGATTGCAAAACACAATTGAGGTTGCTGTTGAAGAACACAGCTTCCTTTCTCGTTTGCGAACGCAGACGTGATACGATACAATCGAAAAGAAGTAAATGAAAGAAAAAAAATAAAAGGAAACCAAACCGCAAGACAACTCCGACATTTACGGAGCGGTGGGTCGCGGGCACGCCCTCGGAATCGTTGAAGTTACGGCAAGTCGTGAGATTCCCAGGAAAGGTTACGTACGGTGTTGTCCGCGAACATTCTGCTCTCGTATAGAACCGATTATTCATTCCCCTTCCAGAGCGCCAAAGCTTTTCTCTTTTCCACTCTCATTCTCGCTTTTTAAATCCAACTCCCGTTTTCGCACACACACACATACAAAACCAGGAAATTTGTTTTCCAGTCGCGAAATTAAATTTAATTCGATCGTCGATTTATTATGGGAATCACGGTTATAAATTTACGATGTTGGGTTTAAAAATTGTTGGCGGCAGCGCGGAAGTAGAATTAAAGTTTACGTGCATCCCAGTAATAAAATAAGCAACAGGTACGTTTTGAAGCTTCGGTTTTATGAAATTGCCAAAAATTTTGATTATCTAAATCTCTAAATTATGCGCACATTCTGTTGTGACTGTTTAATTTATTATCGGCTATAAGTTTTAACGGACGGCTCATTTAATGTCATCTATTTAACATTATTCAATTCATTTATCATAAATTGCAATGAAAATGTTAAATCATTTTATTTCAGCGATTATGTTTTATAATACCTTTTATAAATGTTCCATTTAAATTTTGAAGTAAGGGATAAATAAATCCTTGGAAATAGGCGTAGTTGTCGATTAACATGCGTTTCGAAAATAATCGCAAAGTTGGTAGGGTGCCAATAACAAAGAGCCTACTAGTAGTAGCGTTCGGCTGCCGAACGTAAACAAAGCTAATCGCAGCTCCACTTGTGCAGGATTGGAAATAAATACCGTCCAACGCTCAATACCGAAACCGTTTGTGTACGCGTTCGTACCTAAAAAAGCTGATGGGAATTTGCGTGGGTATTCGATTTGTATTGAATACATGACGCACACTACCTATGGTACAATAAGGTGGAAAATGTCAGAGGTTTGAATCTCTTTGACGAGAAAAAAGCATCACCAACAATCACAACAAAAATAAACCGAACACAAAACTATTTTTTCAAATAGCATCAGTGTAGAGGCAAGTTTTATGGGAACTGGCTTTATGCACTAGCTTAATTTATTGCGTCGTTATGTTAGATCTTTACACGCAATTTTCCGGTAACTTTGAGGCGTTATAGTGCTTTATAGTTGTGCAGATCAAAATTGCCAGAGCAGTTAAGTTCCCAAGGTGCATAAGACGGTTTATGGTCTTGGTAATAACCTGTTTCTAACGTAACTTTGTTACTAATTTGCGTACGTCACGGTATTTGTAATTTAAGCGATCATTATCCACATCTTTAAATATTCTTAATAACATTTCATTCGAAATCAATAAAATTACCACAACTTACCACACGACAGCGGAAAATATTTATGATAAACCAATTATATGTCTTGTATTAAAGATACCGAGAGATCAAGAAAGCCTCCTCCCATCTTTACTTGTTTTTAAATTTCAACGTTCTTATTGGTCGACGAGATGATATCGATTTTTAGTTTAATGGTTTCGATCAGCTGAGCTCAGAGTCAGAGTCGTGTTCTTGGTTTTGGCGTTCGGTGTTTTCAATATTTCATTTTGAATTTGATGAGTGCGGTAAGTATTGGTATCAAGCGCTTAGGAAAGTAGTTTCTAGCGGACCGGCTTTCTTGATCGCATTGTAGATAAACGGCCGCAAAAATCGAATGAGTTCAAGGCTCAATTTGGGGTGAAGAACACTATAATTAGAACTAGTGTTAGTTCTAATTATAGTGCAAGTATTAAGTCTAGTTATTAGAACTAACACTATCACTAGACCTAGTACAGGGTGGTTCAAATTCGATGTCCGAATAGGCTAACTCGAAAACTATAAGAGTTAGAAGAAAAGTAGCCGACATGTCATGATCTCGTTTTTCGAGAAACTGCTAATGCCGAAAACCTCAAGCGCTATCGTCTTTTGTTTTTCCCCTAGAGGCCAAAATTGAAAATATCGTAAAACCAATAAGTGCAATTATCTTGGTTATTATTATAGGTTTTACTTTTTTACAGAGAATTTCATGACATAGTCAAAAAAAATTTGTCGGTTTTAGATTTTGAGATATCATGATAATTTTCGTTTTTTTAAATGGAAACAACCACTGATTATTCGCTTATTAACCCTTTGTGTCCCAAGAAGTCAAACATTTTGAAACTTTGTGACAGAATCAGACAGAATTAAAACGCTATCAAAATACACTCACAATCAGTAAAGGCCTTTGGAATAAAATTTTAATTCAATTCAAAAATTCCTGGAAACCGTGTTTATTGAAATTAAGAAATAAAACTTATTTTAAATTGAAGCTTAAAGCTTTCTGTTTAAATCGATGTATAATAATCGATGGGTTGAATTAGAAAAATATTGAGAAAAAGAGTATTGAGTTAAAACTAACATTTTCGTATAACCTAAAAGTGTCAAAAAAGAAGCTAATTTAAAAATTCCTGGAAGCCGCATTTATTGAAATTAAGGAATGAAACTTATTTTAAATTAAAGTTCAAAGCTTTGTCTTTAAAATGATGTATAATAATTGTTGGGTTGGATTGGAAAAATATAGAGAAAAAAAATTTTGAAACAAAACTTACATTTTCGAATAACCTAAAAGTGTCAAAAAAGATGCTAATTTAAAAATTCCTGAAAGCCGTATTTATTGAAATTAAGGAATGAAACTTATTTTAAATTAAAGCTCAAAGCTTTCTCTTTAAAATGATGTATAATAATTGTTGGGTTGGATTGGAAAAATATAGAGAAAAAAAATTTTGAAACAAAACTTACATTTTCGAATAACCTAAAAGTGTCAAAAAAGATGCTAATTTAAAAATTCCTGGAAGCCGTATTTATTGAAATTAAGGAATTAAACTTATTTTAAATTAAAGCTCAAAGCTTTCTCTTTAAAATGATGTATAATAATTGTTGGGTTGGATTGGAAAAATATAGAAAAAAAAAATTTTGAAACAAAACTTACATTTTCGAATAACCTAAAAGTGTCAAAAAAGATGCTAATTTAAAAATTCCTGGAAGCCGTATTTATTGAAATTAAGGAATGAAACTTATTTTACATTAAAGCTCAAAGCTTTCTCTTTAAAATGATGTATAATAATTGTTGGGTTGGATTGGAAAAATATAGAGAAAAAAAATTTTGAAACAAAACTTACATTTTCGAATAACCTAAAAGTGTCAAAAAAGATGCTAATTTAAAAATTCCTGAAAGCCGTATTTATTGAAATTAAGGAATGAAACTTATTTTAAATTAAAGCTCAAAGCTTTCTCTTTAAAATGATGTATAATAACTGTTGGGTTGGATTGGAAAAATATAGAGAAAAAAAATTTTGAAACAAAACTTACATTTTCGAATAACCTAAAAGTGTCAAAAAAGATGCTAATTTAAAAATTCCTGAAAGCCGTATTTATTGAAATTAAGGAATGAAACTTATTTTAAATTAAAGCTCAAAGCTTTTTCTTTAAAATGATGTATAATAATATAGTAGAAAATACCGACTGCTCTAAATGTGCCGAATAGATAACTACAGTTTAAAATTAGTGTTTAAAACTACTGGTACTTTAAAGTACCGTCGGGACACAAAGGGTTAAATTCGTTATTTTTTTCTAATTACAAAAATATAGGGTTCGACACGTCTATTTCTTATTGTTTTAGAATAAAGCTAAAAATAAACTTTTTTTATAAAATTTCCATCTAGTGTCGTCGAGGAAATTAAATTTACAGTTTCCTGTAAGTTACGGGGCGGTAGGTAAAATCTAAAAAGTTAACAGTTAAATACGAAGATAACTACTAGTATTTAAAAACAAATAATTTTTTAATATGTAACATTCTAACATGTCAAACTTTTCAAAATTTTCATAATTGATCTTAAAAACAGGATTTTTAAAGTGACACTTCAGTAAATTTTCGAATACAAACAAATGTTGCTATGTTTATTTGAATTTAAAAAAAACCATATGAGCGCCATCTATCGATAATTTATTAAGTCATTTAAAAATAATATTAAATCGTAATAAAAAATGTGAAATAATGCAATCTATTCCAACTTTTGTGTAAAACATATATAAATTAAACAGTTCAACAAATATATTTGTTTCAAATATCAGAAATATGTTTTTTTAATTTTTAGTTATAGAACCGTAATTTACAGGAAACTGTAAATTTTATTTCTTCCACGACACTAAAAGAAACGTTTATTTTTAGTTTTATTCTAAAACAATAAAAAATAGACCTGTCAAACCCTATATTTTTGTAATCAGAAAAAAATAACGAATTTATTAAGCGAATAATCAGTGCTTGTTTCCATTTAAAAAAACGAAAATTGTGATAATATCTCAAAATCTAAAACCGACAAAATTTTTTTGACTATGTCATCAAATTCTCTATAAAAAAGTGTCCATATAATGTCTTAGTTATAATCCACCTATAATAACAACCAAGATAATTACATTTGCGGGTTTTACGATATTTTCAATTTTGGCCTCTAGCAGAAAAACAAAAGACGATAGCGGTACGAGGTTTTCGGCATTAGCAGTTTCTCGAAAAACGAGATCATGACATGTAAGCTACTTTTTTTCTAACTCTTATAGTTTCCGAGTTAGCCTATTCGGACATCGAATTTGAAAAATGTACAGGGTGGGCAAATTTGGGTGTTATTATAGGCTATCTCAGAAACTATAAGAGATACGAAAAAAGTAGGCTAATGTTCAAAATTTTGATTATAGTAGGCGGGTTCGGACAGTAATTACTACCTAATTGCTGTATGGTTTTGCACGAATATGACAGAAAGTTGGTCTTGTACCATTATGCAGGATAGTGTTGGTGTTGTACCAACGAATAAAACCTTTGAATAGTTGATTTAAATTTCTCAGTGTCTTATCCGTGACTTTGTTCACCAATAAAAAATGATTTGTAGATAATGTTTGTTTATTAAAAATACAAGAAATGTATTAATTAATGAATAATTAAATATGAACAACAACTTCAGGAACTAAACAGTCACATCGAAAGAGTTATCCATGTTGCAAGATTAATAATCAAACAAAAACCATGTAAAAACTTCTAACTTGCATTTATTTATATAAAGTCGTACTAGTTAATATAATAGCTATAATAGGTGTAGAGTGGAAATTAAATGAAAGTAAAACATTTTGCTATCTGATGGATAAACAAAATGAAGATAAAAGATGAAATAGGAATGGCGACGTTAAAAAGTGTGGAATGTTAAAAGTTAGAAAATCGAGTAACACTTATTTTCCCCAAATACACCATCCGTGCAATACATCATTGGAAAGCTAAAAATATGCTGTTTTCAGTAACACCATAATTTACTATAGTTTGTATTTAAAAAAATACAACTTTGGGTTGTATCTCAAAAATCATCAAATATTTTTAAAATTTTTCAACGGCAGTATATTCTACTTAAAAAAGTGTCTTAAGAACGTATCAACCCCATTTCTCTAATTTCAAAAATAAACGAAATATGAGCATTTTTAGAAATCCCGAAAATTTGACTTTTTGGCAATAACTTAAAAACAAAAGAAGATAGAGGTTTGGTGTTTGCGGGATTGGGTTAGTTTCGAAAAAAGAGACCGGGACATGGCACCTACTTTTTTCGTATCTCTTATAGTTTCTGAGATAGCCTATAATAACAATCAAATTTGCCCACCCTGTACAGGGTGTCCAAATTTCGATGGGTTTGCAGGGTATCTCAGTTATTATGAAAGATAGAAAGTTGCGGCTTTCGCGAACCTGAGCTACTTTTTTGTGAAACTTACAATGGCGCAAACCAAATTTTCATAGCCCTCTTCGTTTTTGATATACAGGGAGTGTTTCAAAATTTACGATTTTCAGACATCTCCTATATCTCGGCTATCCGAAAACGTAAACACGGGTTCTAATAGATTTTTTCACGTAGAATCCAATGGTGCACGTAGAATTTTTCTAGTCATGACGGTTTGTGAGTTATAAAGAGTTAAGTGTTTTAGAAGTTGAGTATTTAGTATTTGGGTTGTGTTTATAACTCAAAAACCGTGATGACTAGAAAAATTCTACGTGCACCATTGGATTCCACGTGAAAAAATCTATTAGAACCCGTTTTTACTTTTTTACTAAGTTTCAGGATAGCCGAGATACAGGAGGTGTCTGAAAATCGTAAATTTCAAAAACTCCCTGTATATCAAAAACGAAAAGGGCTATGAAAATTTGGTTTGCGCCATTGTAAGTTTCACAAAAAAGTAGCTCATGTTCGCGAAAGCCGCAACTTTCTATCTTTCATAATAACTGAAATACCCTGCAAACCCATCGAAATTTGGACACCCTGTACATACTTGAAACATTCGGGTTTAGCATTTATGAAAAACCCAAGGCTAAACCCGAATGTTTCTAACATGTTATATTAATAAATTGTGAAGCCTTGATTATGTATGCAACAAATTAACGTTAACTAATTCAGTGGAAGCTCGTTTGCGTGTTTTTAGTTGTTTTGGGTTGGTTTCCCTTCGGCGACTTCTTCACGCATGCTGAGACTGAGTCGTTTCCTCCGAGAGATCATCGACACCGCTCCCCATCACGGTTGGCCGCTTCCTCGGACGTCGGTTTGAATTTTAATCAAGTAACCCAGTTTGCCGCGACGCCTCGCCGGGCAAATCACTCTCTAATTATTATTATAGGACGACCTATACGAGAAGCGCTCGCTTTTCAAAAAGCTAACCGGTCAACTCTACTCGCTCTTTCCTCTTATGGTAGAAGCTTTTTTCATTCGACTTCTCTTCTTCGACGAATCCCAACACGTATTAATTGAACCATGACCAGTCTCGTCTCCCAGATGCTGTTCTTTTCACCAACGGGTGAATATCTTCTTTATTAGTATCAATAGAATTAAGTTGGATTTATTTTGGTTTTTCAGTTTAAGTTAATTTTGCTTCTCGAATCGTAAACATCGCAACTTTTAGTAATAGACGAGGAAGCGGCCAACCGTGATGCTGTTCGTGTCGATGATCCCGTACGCAGCCTTCTGCGCTTGAAACGTATACACTTTGTGGCCGTTCCAAGGCCAACGCCTTCTTCCACCGTTGCTGCTGCTGCTATAAGCCTCAAGTTCAATCGGTGGACGACGAAGACGACGACGACGACGACGGGAAAGTGAGTTTGCTCTTTGTCCGCCGGAATCCGAAGACCGCGTTCGACAGATGCCGTCTAACAGCGGTTGAAATAACTCCTCGACTTCTTCGGGTTCAAAGCGATCAAACCTCTCTCCCATAGTATCGACATCGATCGTTGTTCCTTTTGTTTCCCTTTCAACTCCTCTCACATCATCGGCCTTTGTACCATGTTATATCATTTTTTTGCGTTCTTTAACTCGGTTTACAACTCGTCTTGAAGAAAATCGGTTTTTGTAAAAGATTCAAGACTCTTCCTTTTTGTATCCGTATAAAGTTATTCACAGCTTAACATGACGTTAAATGAGCATTATTGATTGGCTTAAGATGATTTTGTAGGGCAATTTGTAATTTATTTTTTTCACTAAACATTGGTTGGGATTGACTTGGGATGCTATAACTAGGCTTTATAATAGTAAAAATAAGCCTCCTTTTTAATTTATCAACAGACCATAAATATCGTTATAAATTATTTTATTCAAATTGGTTGGGGTTATTCTAAATAAGGGCGGTAGTTGTGCACAAAAGCCACCAACGACTCGTTAAATTTACATTTTAACAGAAAAATCGTATTTCGAGCGACGCCTTACAATACATTTAATTACATGCCCGGAAGGGTCGTTGCGACCCGTTCGAACCGCGTCATTGTGCATAAGGATTACCTCGCCGGATAGATCAAAGATACAGAAAGCAAGGTAGTACCACCATTAGTGCGATTGGATTCAAATGACGACGACGGACCATGAGATACATGAACAAAGAAAATGAGGGGTAATGTGGGGAAACTCGGCAAGGCCGTGGACCCATTCCCCAATTCGAATCCGCTTTTTACGCACCAACCTTCACCGATATTGAAGGACGTCTCATGCTTTACCTTAATTTAAACGTATCCAATAATAAACGATCCGGATGATACACACTTTTTGATTGTATTATAAATAACTTTTTTTTTGTAAAGATTATTTAATTGAAGTAGTTAGTTAAACTTTTTGATTCATTACGCTATTGTTCATTCCATTACCGCTTTTTAACAATTAGTCCATTATTTGGTCTTTCCAGATCCATTTGCGCAATCGGTTGAAAGACAGACTGCAAAGTAAAACTGATTATTAATCGCGCTCTTTGGCCGAGATCCAAGCGAGCCAGCGCTGTTAGTGAGGATTAATTTTGGGTTCGTAACTCGCGAAATTTATAGTTGGCAATTATCGGCCTAATTTACCCGAATTTATTTTACTTATACCCGCGACGTTACGACGACGGCCAGAAATTTGCGTGCCTATTTAATTGACTCATCTTCGTTTATGTTCACCGGAAATAGATATTTTCTATTTTTATATTCTCCACTGGAATTGGACGAATATTGAAAACTTTCGAGATATAAACAACTTTTTGTTGAAATTGCTGATTTTGATAGTTTTCGGATTCGGGTCTGTTGTATTGGTAAAACTGCTAGATGAAATAAAGTTTTTGTCCGAAACATTTTTTCTACAGGGTGTCTCACGTAACTGGTTCGTTACCGCGACCTATAAGATCTATTGTAACTTTAGCCCTCCAAAGGTTTAGGGCAAATGTAGGTCCTTAATGAACCTTAGTAACAGGGGAGTTTTACCGAAGACGTTGTGCCTTAGACGGCCTCTGGCGACGCAATTGCACAGTGTATGTTCAGCAGTTTCTGACTCGTCGTTGCATACTCGACAAGTTTGATCCTCAGCTTGTCCAATGTGGAAGAGGTGGTATTTTAGGGGCACATGGCCGGTCAGGTAGCCTGAGAGCGTTCTTAGATCCCCTTTGCTGAGGCATAAAACCTCTTTGGTTTTGTTTTGCGACGGAGTTATCATACTCTTCGCTTGTCTGTGACCTGGAAGTTCTTTCCAGCGTAAGGCTATCTTTGAAGCCTCGCAGTTGTTGATTATTTGTTTTAGGTGGCCTCTTTGGCCAGCTTGTCGGCCTTCTCATTGCCCTCAATGTTGCTGTGACCTGGAACCCACCATAGGGTAACATCATTGCCCCTAGCGAGTTCTCTCAGGTTGTTGGTGCACTCTCTGATCAATGCGGAGCCACACGTGTAGGCCTGAATTGCCTTTAAGGCGGCCCGACTGTCTGTGAAAATGTTTATGGATGCACCTTTTTGTCCCTTCTGTAGGTTCAAAGCGGTGCAGAAGTTTATAGCAAGAACTTCTGCTTGGAAAATTGTTAAGTCCGAGCTGAGGGGCAATTTGATGTGGCTATTTGGTCCACTGATGCCCATGCCTACTCCAGATCTTACTGTCTTTGAAGCATCGGTGTACCAGGCTAGGGCTCCTCTTTTTAGTTGAGGCCTAATCATCCCTGCTACTAAATATGACCTTATACGGTTTGTTGAAATTGTATTCCGTCGGTATAAGGTCCGTTTTAATTTCAATCAGGTGATTTAGACATGGGTCTTTGAGGATCTCGAGGTGTCCTCTGAGGTTACCCTGCATCAACTTGAGTGAAGAAACTGTTTTCAGTGATAAGGCACTTAAGGCTGCCTCCTTTTGTATATATATGTGGAGCGGTGTGAGACCCAGTAGGGCTTCCAAAGCAGCCGTCGGACAGGATCTCATTGCACCCGTTATGTTAAGACATGCTAACCGCTGGATTTGTGCCAGCTGTTGTTGAGCTGTCTTATGTTTTGTTTTTGGCCACCAAACCAATGAGGCGTAGGCGACCATGGGTCTGATTGTTGCTACGTAGGCCCAATGAGCCATTCGTGGTTTGAGACCCCAGTTCCTTCCTAGGAGCCTGCGGCAGATCTGGTTTGCCATGATGGCCTTTTTCCTCACCTTATCTAAGTGTGAGTTCCAGTTTAGTTTACTGTCAAGTATTACCTCTAGGTATTTAGTTTCTGTTTTGAGGTTAATAGTTCTGCTTTCAATGGAGGGTGCTTTTATTTGTAGCTTCCTTCTCCGAGTGAAAGGGACTATTTCGATTTTATTGGGATTGATGCTGAGCCCATTGCTTTTGCACCAAGTACTGGTGAGTAGTAGGGCTTGGTTCGTTAGAACTTTTCAGGTTCCACTATTCGTAGAGATTTGAAATTTTGATAGCATAGGTTGTTCATTCGGAACTTTCGATCTAAAATATTTTCAAGATGGCCGCCACTTTCGGTCTACCGGAAGTAGACCATTACTTCGCTATTTTAAATGGAATGCTATAGTTTTTATTACACCGTTTAATTGTACGTAAAAAAATAGGTTGACTTTGATAAAAGTTATTGGTACCTAGCGTTTTTCGTTTTCGAGTTATTTTGGTTTTAAGCTTTTTTTGGTAAATTTCAACATGCTCTTTAAAACTTCATATCTCAGCCAACGTTCATTCAAAAAAGATCTACGTTGGCACGATTACTCTTCAGATGTTGTCAAATAGATTGTCATTTGTTGTATCGAAGTATCTTATACAGGCTGGTCAAAAATTGAATTACTGTTTCTCCATATTCAATGGCGAGAAAGTCGAAAATTTTAAATGGAACGCCCCATATTTTTTTAGCCTATTAGGAAGAGAATTTAATTCTCTACAAATTCTCTACAAAATTTATTGTAGTTTGCCTCATATTGCGAAATTTATTAAAACATGTACGAAATCCAGGTTTTTTTATTAGAAAGCTATGGAATTTTGACAGTTTTTGGTCCATGTTTGTATTATTGTTGTCATTTGTTACATTTGACGACGGGTGTAAGCATGGTGTGCAATCTCACTACTATAAAAATGTAGACCCAGGTTTTAGTACCCTCACAATCCATTGGATGTCGTTGTAGACTGAATTTGTAGCAATCTGCATTATCTACACAAACAAAGCGCTTGTAACCATAGAAAAATTTATATGTCACGTCAAACCCGTCAAACTCAAAGGTGACAGCAAACGTCACATTTTTGTTTTGTCGTTTGGTGTGATAACTGGTGATAACCCAGTGTATATTCTTTCTTACTTTCCTTTGGCTTAGTGTTTTATATCCTTTAGTTAAGTGTTTAAATAAGTTAGGGCCACGTTTACCACCTCTTCATAAGTTTATCCGATAGATAAATTGGCGCTCTTAAATGAGAGCAATATACATATATTATATTTAAAATTATGAATTTTATCTTGGAAAAACTATAAATTCATATTTTTTTGCATTTATTTGTAAAATGTACTTGACCTCTTCAAAATAAAGTATTGGTATAAACCGGTATAGAAATACCTATATTTAAATTTCGCGCTTTAACCTAATTAGTTCCCTCACAATCCCCTTGGGAGCGCTCAATGTACCAAAAAATAGTGGGGAGATGACCTTCTATATACATAATATATATAAATTTTTCTATGGGTGTAAGTCATTGAACATCGTGGTAAATTATTCCAACGCCGATATTTGAAATTTATTTTGTATTGATGGCGACTGTAATAAACTTTTGGACAGGACGTGTCGAACGCTTAATGAGAGATGCCTAACAAACCTAACGCCCATCAAAAGGAAAAATTTCAAAAAATTGATAAAGAATTTCTTAGTTCTGGATATATCGAGACCAAAAGAAATCGCATATTTCCGATCACCAGTGATGAAGACAACGAAATAAATATTTTATCGTGTTTTATTGCATTTCCAAATTCAATTTTATAACAAATTTATATTTTTATTGAAATCTAATTTTTATCATTAACTTTTTGTTTTAATAGTTTCATTTATTTGATCTTCTGTTTGTTATTTTTGGTAAGTAAAAGCTAGTAAATTAAAAGATTATCAATCGTAGTTAATAGTACAAATAATAATAGAAATAAATTAAACAAAAAACTGTCAAAATGTCATGGCCTTCTAATAAAAATACAAACGGTTTCCTGCATTTCCTGCATGTTTTGATAAACTTACGAATATGAGAGAAACTACAATAAATAGGTATAGGAATGTTTATAGATAAATTGTAGAGAATTAAATTCCCTTTCGTGTAGGCTAATAAAATATGGGGCGTTCCATTTAACATTTTCGACTTTCTCCTCATTGAATATGGAGAAACGGTAATTCAATTTTTGACCATCCTGTATAAGATACTCTGATACAATACATGACAATCTATTTGAAAGCATCTGAAGAGTAATCGCGCCAATTTAGAGCTTTTTTGAATGAACGTTGGCTGGGATATAGGGTTTTAAAGAGCATGGTAAAATTTGCCAAAAAAAATCTTAAAATCAAAATAGCTCGAAAACGAAAAACGCTAGGTACCAATAACTTTTATGAAAGTCAACATATTTTTTTACGTACAATTAAAAGGTGTAATAAAAACTATAGCATTCCATTTAAAATAACGAAGTTATGGTCTACTTCCGATAGACCGGAAGTGGCAGCCATCATGAAAATATTTTAGATCGAATGTTCCGACTGAGCAACCCAAAATTTCAAAACTGTACGAATACTGGAACCTAAAAAAGTTTTAACGAACCAGTTACATGAGACACCCTGTATATCCAATCGATTAATTTGATAAAACTGCTCGTATATCATTAAAATTTTGTTGCTGATTTAGTTATTGAAGTTTGGGGTTTGAAGTTTTTTGTTTGTTTGACCAATAAATACCGGTCTATACACATTACCATACGCCCGACCCTGTTTGGTGTATGGACAATGTTATAAAATAGAGTAGCTACGTTTATAATTCAATTATTGAGAGTGTTATAAATATAAATACAAATTACCAGAAGGTTTAATTTAAAACAAAATAATCAATTAACCCCGCAATAAATAGTTAATAAAAGACTATTAAAAACAACAAGGATATTAAATTTCGCTTTAATGTTTTAATATTGACATTTTCGCAAATATTGATACACATCCCTTGCGGGCGTGCCGGAATGAAATTAATCTATTAATTAATGAGATCCTCTAAATACTGTTTAATTTTTAATTAAAAACGAATGTATACGATTGAAATAATATTTTGAGTAGCAGCTGCACTCGTCACATCGACATCAGTTTTGATTGCATTGCAATTTATTTATGCTTGATGATTCAATAACTATTTGGAGAATATTATTAACTAATTGATATAAAAATTGGATCAATAATACAATTAAAAAAGACGGATATTCATAAATTCACGATAACAACATTTCCATTGCACGTTGATGGTCATCTGGTAACACGCCAACTAATATGACAAGAATGATTAATACAGGAGTCTGTACAACTTGTAACTCGCAAGTCAAATGCAAATTACACGCCTCACTCACATAACAAACCGACTTCAATTAATAATAAAACGAAACGTTGTTTTTATTACAGTTGGCATCATTCGCATTAAATTTATACTAAAATATTTAGTGCAAACCTCGAAGAAACTTATATACAAATTGATGATTTAAATTGAGTTTGTACCGCGACCATAAATAATTCCTTTTGAATGGGCCTAAAGGCAGTGCGAGTATTAGGTGTGGGTGCGGCGTGTTGCGAAAAGGGACTTAATTGTTGTAAACTGTTTAAAACCAGGGAGATGGTATTAACGTGCCAAGTTTGTTCTCAAAGACGAAGAGGGAAACAAACCGCCCCACAGTTGGTCGGAAATAATCTAGTTATTAACACATAATTGTATATTAAAGAACTTGAAAACGTTCATAATTGAATTCAATAATGTAATAAATGGAAAACAAAAGTTTTGATTGTTTCGCTAAAAGACAAGGCCATCATCAACGTTTTCGTTCTGGGTGTAATAATTTAGCGAAAGTGAGCAAGCGACCAAGGCCAGGAAGCGAGCACGGTCTGTGACCAAACATAAATGCGAGGAGCTCAATGAACCTAACCTCCTCCTAATAGCTCTGAGCAGGATGCCTTTACGTATAAGAGATCGGAGTACAACTACTCTCTCTGTGTACACACTTCGTTCCTAAGCTTTGAATCTAGCGTAACATTTTCTGACCTTGAACTCCTATACATACAACGAGTTGAGCTTACCACTAGCAATTCGCTTAGTCACTGTTTGCGTTCTCCACGAAATTACGTAGTCCTAAGCTTAAGGAACAACTTGTTGGAGTGACAATGTAGAAATAAAACGTGGTCAAACATAAAAAACACATTTTCTTTGTGTAAATATTTAATTAAATAGTTTGTATTAATGGTGAAAAATCTAGTTGAAGTAGATGCAATTTTTATATTAATTTGTTTTCCGGTAATAGCTTTTTTGTGTGAACGAACAGGTGCTTTTGGAATTAATGATCAGTTTAGAACTCATTACTCAAACCCAGTTGATGACAAATAACCACGAAGAACTAATGGTTTAATATATATCGGTTATATAACAATTTAATGTAATATATTATAAAATTTTTGAATGTTTTTAGATGTTATGGTTTTAATAATATTGATCTCATGCAACTTCTTTATTGGTTGTACAGGGTGGTTCAAATTCGATGTCCGAAGAGGCTAACTCGGAAACTATAAGAGTTAGAAAAAAAGTAGCTTACATGTCATGATCTCGTTTTTCGAGAAACTGCTAATGCCGAAAACCTTCCCCTAGAGGCCAAAATTGAAAATATCGTAAAACCAATAAGTGCAATTATCTTGGTTATTATCATAGGTGGAGTATTATAACTACGACATTATATGGATACTTTTTTACAGAGAATTGCATGACACAGTAAAAAAAGATTTTTCGGTTTTAGATTTTGATAAACATAGCAAACAAATGTTGCTATGTTTATTTGAATTTAAAAAAAACATATGAGCGCCATCTATCGATAATTTATTAAGTCACTTAAAAATAATATTAAATCGTAATAAAAAATATGAAATAATGCATATAATCTATTCCAACTTTTGTGTAAAACATATATAAATTAAACAGTTCAACAAATATATTTGTTTCAAATATCAGAAATATTTGTTTTTTTCAATTTTTAGTTATAGAACCGTAATTTACAGGAAACTGTAAATTTAATTTCTTCCACGACACTAAAAGAAAAGTTTATTTTTAGTTTTATTCTAAAACAATAAGAAATAGACCTGTCAAACCTTATATTTTTGTAATCAGAAAAAAATAGCGAATTTATTAAGCGAATAATCCAAAAGAAAAACCTGGCGCAGCTTCTGTGAAGGCATAGACAATACGCCTACAGTTGCTCGTCTGTATAAGATCTTGGCAAAAGATCACAACACTGATCTAGGCCACCTATGCAAACAAGATGGTAAATATACAGAGGATGCTAAGGAATCGTTGGAGCTCCTACTGAGTACACACTTTCCTTCCTCAAAAGTCTGCCCCCATACAGATGCCGACCCTGAAGTAATGGACATAACCCGTCCATCAGGTAGGGTTCGCAGCACAGCTGGCAATATTTTCACACCCAACAGAGTAAGGTGGGCTATCTCGAATTTCAAGCCCCTAAAATCACCTGGAGGAGATGGAATTCTGCCTATCTTTCTGCAAAAAGGCTTAGAAGAACTTCTCCCAATAATAATATCCCTATATATAGCTAGCTACAGCTTTAGCTATATACCCACTCTATGGAGGAAAGTAAAGGTGGTCTTCATACCTAAAGGTGGTAGGCGTTCAAACGCGGACCCCAAGGCGTACAACTTCATTTCTCCTCAAAAGGATGAAAAAGGTAATCGATCAATACCTAAGGAATGGAGTGCTTCTCACAAATTCACTCCACCCTAGCCAACATGCTTACCAGAAAGCAAAATCAACAATTACCGCTCTCCATGCTTTGACTAGCACCTTAGAGGAGGCAATTGCAACCAAAGAGATAGCCCTTTGTGCTTTCATAGATATAGAGGGTGCGTTTGATAACACCTCATATGAATCCATAGAGAAGGCTTTAAACGTAAAAGACATACATCCGTCGACAATCAAGTGGTGTATAGCCATGTTGAAAAGCCGGCAGATCACAGCCAGTCTGGGAGGCGAGTCGCTGACTATAAAGGCGCTAAGAGGATGTCCCCAAGGGGGAGTGCTATCACCTCTATTATGGTGCCTGGTAGTTGATGACTTGATGAACACCCTAACTAAAAACGGATTTAAGATACAAGGGTATGCTGATGACCTAGTAATCACAATCCGAGGTAAATATGATTCAATCATAACTCAGCTAATGCAGAAAGCCCTACTACTCACCAGTACTTGGTGCAGAAGCAATGGGCTCAGCATCAATCCCAATAAAATCGAAATAGTCCCTTTCACTCGGAGAAGGAAGCTACAAATAAAAGCACCCTCCATTGAAAGTAGAACTATTAACCTCAAAACAGAAACTAAATACCTAGGGGTAATACTTGACAGTAAACTAAACTGGAACTCACACTTAGATAAGGTGAGGAAAAAGGCCATCATGGCAAACCAGATCTGCCGCAGGCTCCTAGGAAGGAACTGGGGTCTCAAACCACGAAAGGCTCATTGGGCCTACGTAGCAATAATCAGACCCATGGTCGCCTACGCCTCATTGGTTTGGTGGCCAAAAACAAAACATAAGACAGCTTAACAACAGCTGGCACAAATCCAGCGGTTAGCATGTCTTAACATAACGGGTGCAATGAGATCCTGTCCGACGGCTGCTTTGGAAGCCCTACTCGGTCTCACATCGCTCCACATATATATACAAAAGGAGGCAGCCTTAAGTGCCTTATCACTGAAAACAGTTTCTTCACTCAAGTTGATGCAGGGTAACCTCAGAGGACACCTCGAGATCCTCAAAGACCCATGTCTAAATCACCTGATTGAAATTAAAACGGACCTTATACCGACGGAATACAATTTCAACCAACCGTATAAGGTCATATTTAGTAGCAGGGATGATTGGGCGAAAGGAGGGCCTCAACTAAAAAGAGGAGCCCTAGCCTGGTACACCGATGCTTCAAAGACAGTAAGATCTGGAGTAGGCATGGGCATCAGTGGACCAAATAGCCACATCAAATTGCCCCTCAGCTCGGACTTAACAATTTTCCAAGCAGAAGTTCTTGCTATAAACTTCTGTACCGCTTTGAACCTACAGAAGGGACAAAAAGGTGCATCCATAAACATTTTCACAGACAGTCACGTGTGGCTCCGCACTGATCAGAGAGTGCACCAACAACCTGAGAGAACTCGCTAGGGGCAATGATGTTACCCTATGGTGGGTTCTAGGTCACAGCAACATTGAGGGCAATGAGAAGGCCGACAATCTGGCGAAAGAGGCAGCAAACACGCCCTTCATTGGACCCCAACCTGGATGTGGACTACAAAAAAGCCACCTAAAACAAATAATCAACAACTGGGAGGCTTCAAAGATAGCCTTACGCTGGAAAGAACTTCCAGGTCACAGACAAGCGAAGAGTATGATAACTCCGTCGCAAAACAAAACCAAAGAGGTTTTATGCCTCAGCAAAGGGGATCTAAGAACTCTCTCAGGCTACCTAACCGGCCATGTGCCCCTAAAATACCACCTCTTCCACATTGGTAAATCACCAATCAACAGTAAAATGACTGTATTCTGGAAATTCCGTGAAATATAACAGAGAAATAAATTCCGTAACTGTACATAACGATTACGTTGTATATTACGTTTAGAAATCGATATATATTTTTTAAACATACTATTTTATGACTTACCTTATTCTTGTTATTACAAGTATAGATATTATCCTAAATGCATTCCTAATGGTTTCTTAACGATACTTTAGCTCACGTCAGTCCAGATCAATACTCACACAGGATAACAAAAGTCTTTTGTACGAAATACGTTTTTTCTTTAGTGTTTATAGACTCGGCGTATTAAAAGGTCGGTAAAAAGGAGCCCTTTATTTTGTTAGCGCCAGTTAATTACTCGGCCGCTCGTTTCGTTTTATTTGAAATGCTTCTTACAATTAGAGCCCCTTGTAAAGTAATCATTCTTTTTACTGGTAATAATAATGAAAGGTAATAACAATTAAATTTTGCGGTCAATGTTAAGAAACCAATGACACCTAGAACGAACTTCATTCATCTTCCGTTTCGTCTATCAGATAAGGAAAATTTTAATTAAAGACCATTTTAGCTAATTGCAAATTATAATAAAAAACGGTTATTGCCAATAACGATAACCGCTATTAATGGGAATAACTGTGAATCTACTGTGCTCGCGGTTGTTTCACCATTACGCGCGGTACTAAAACGTGAATACGTCCGATTTGTGCATATTTCACCATCAATTCTGTTCCCTAACTGCTACGTATGACTCAGGACGATGACCCCTCAGGAGTCTAAAGGTCATAAGTCTCTATTTACCTAGCTTTAGCATCGCGAACCAACTACACGTAAATCGTAACATTCTTATACGAACTCCCACAAAAAAAAAATAATAAGTAAACGATCGATAAATATTAGATTCAGATAGATATTGACACATTTAATATTCTGATGGTATCATCATTCATCATCGATAACAATTTTTATGAAAGAAATAAAGTTTTCAATTATTATAAGAATGTCTTCCCATTAAGAAATCTAGAACGTCACTTATCGTATTAATCAAAATTTAGTGTTTCTCATCAAAGTTTTTTACTTTTTTAGATTTCGGCGTTAAACCTTCAAACTTTTAATTACTTGGAAGCGTGATCATCGACGTCAGAGAACACGTCGGGAGTTTTCATCGGTAATATCGTTTGAAACATCCCGCGGTGACGGCGAAATCGATACTCACGGTCTTCGCGATGTCGTATAATCCCTCAGTGATGCCAATAAATGTCTCCCGGTCCGGACTTGGGGCCGCTAATGTCGATTGGTGTCGAATTACAATATGGACGATACATTTTACCTTGAAACAACTAATTAAAATATCCCGAAAAGAAAGTTTTCTCTTTTTAAACATTTTAAACCAATCAGATCATTTTAATCACTTTTATGTAATCTAGTAACAAATAAATAGTGTTAAAATTAAGTTTTAGGCGTTACTGATACGTGGTTTGCATGGGAGATTTCACTCATCGTAGTAGCTTAGAACCTAAATACCTCTCTGCAATTGACATTTCCAATTTCCAATCTGGCTTAGTCGATTGACATTATGGTTAATTAGATATCGGGCTGATTTGATGCTGACAAGATATTGAATATGTGTAAATATAGCGAAAGTATCTCGTTATGGGATATCAATTTCGATCAATATTTGCGGTAGATAACCAATCTATGCTTAAAAATAATACATAATACTACAAAATGCAAATGAATATACTCATGTTCTAATTAACGAAATTGAATTTAATGACAATTATTATCAACATAATTAACGAGTTTCATCCTAAATAGGAAGCTAAGTCTATTTAATAAATTAATATTTATTTGGTTATTTCTTTCCATCTCAATTTTAATATAATTGAAATAAAACTATGTGTATTTATAAATGGATGGTTTTTTAATTGTCGCCTCTACCGGTTTCGATTGTTACATTCAATCATCTTCAGGAGCTAGCCACGTCATTAAACATATTTTTTTTAAAAACATATCTTGTTTATTATTTTAGCTGTTATCTTCTCTCTACTTCTTCTTCTCTTTGTTACCCTGTTAATCAACTCAAAAAGCTTTCTTTGCACCACTCAATGCCATGTGTTTCTTTTCGTTTATTTTTGAGGTTGGTAATAAATGACTAACATTTACAAATGGATAAAGCTAAGTATCATCAAGTAGGTTAAGATCGAGCATTGATGCTTGGAGCATATAAAACCAGTCTGGACAATGTGCAGAGCAACAAAAAAGGAACAAAACGAGTGATTAACATTATATCAACATGAAACTGGTCAACATATTATGGCACTTCATGATGTGATGATTATGGCAATGCAAGATCAAGCATGCTTGAAGCATATAAAACCAATCTGGAAAATGTTCAAGCAACAAAAAAGGAACAAAACGAGTGATTAATATTATATCAACATGAAACTGGTCATCATATTATGACTTTATCAAATGAAGTTGTAGATCTTCATTGAGTCGAGGCTTAATGATTAATAAAATATCAACCTCAAATTGGTCATCATGTTATGGCACCTCGGCCGCATACGACTCTGCTTAATCAAATGAAGTTGTAGATCTTCACTGAACCGAGATCTTTTGCGGCCAAGGCTCAATTAATATTATATCAACCTGAAACTGGTCAACATATTATGGCACTTCATGATGTGATGATTATGGCAATGCAAGATCAAGCATGCTTGAAGCATATCTGGAAAATGTTCAGAGCAACAA
This sequence comes from Onthophagus taurus, assembly GCF_036711975.1. Taxonomy (NCBI): domain Eukaryota; kingdom Metazoa; phylum Arthropoda; class Insecta; order Coleoptera; family Scarabaeidae; genus Onthophagus; species Onthophagus taurus. The sequence continues at coordinate 658,879 of NC_091967.1, forward strand.
AAAAGGAACAAAACGAGTGATTAATATTATATCAACATGAAACTGGTCATCATATAATGGCTTTATCAAATGAAGTTGTAGATCTTCATTGAGTCGAGGCTCAATGATTAATAAAATATCAACCTCAAATTGGTCATCATGTTATGGCACCTCGGCCGCAAACGACTCTGCTTTATCAAATGAAGTTGTAGATCTTCACTGAACCGAGGTCTCTTGCGGCCAAGGGTCAATTAATATTATATCAACCTGAAACTGGTCAACATATTATGGCACTTCATGATGTGATGATTATGGCAATGCAAGATCAAGCATCGGTGCTTGAAGCACATAAAACCAATCTGGAAAATGTTCCGAGCAACAAAAAAGGAACAAAACGAGTGATTAATATTATATCAACATGAAACTGGTCATCAGATAATGGCTTTATCAAATGAAGTTGTAGATCTTCATTGAGTCGAGGCTCAATGATTAATAAAATATCAACTTCAAATTGGTCATCATGTTATGGCACCTCGGCCGCATGTGACTCTGCTTTATCAAATGAAGTTGTAGATCTTCACTGAACCGAGATCTCTTGCGGCCAAGGCTCAATTAATATTATATCAACCTGAAACTGGTTAACATATTATGGCACTTCATGATGTGATGATTATGGCAATGCAAGATCAAGCATGCTCGAAGCATATCTGGAAAATGTTCAGAGCAACAAAAAAGGAACAAAACGAGTGATTAAGTTGATTGATTAAGTTGAGTGATTAACGAGTGATGAAGTTGTAGATCTTCACTGAACCGAGGTCTCGTGTGGCCAAGGCTCAATTAATATTATATCAACCTGAAACTGGTCAACATATTATGGCACTTCATGATATAATGATTATGGCAATGCAAGATCAAGCATGCTTGAAGCATATAAAACCAATCTGGAAAATGTTCAAGCAGCAAAAAAGGAACAAAACGAGTGATTAATATTATATCAACATGAAACTGGTCATCATATTATGACTTTATCAAATGAAGTTGTAGATCTTCATTGAGTCGAGGCTCAATGATTAATAAAATATCAACCTCAAATTGGTCATCATGTTATGGCACCTCGGCCGCCTACGACTCTGATTTATCAAATGAAGTTGTAGATCTTCACTGAACCGAGATCTCTTGCGGCCAAGGCTCAATTAATATTATATCAACCTGAAACTGGTTAACATATTATGGCACTTCATGATGTGATGATTATGGCAATGCAAGATCAAGCATATAAAACCAATCTGGAAAATGTTCAGAGCAACAAAAAAGGAACAAAACGAGTGATTAATATTATATCAACATGAAACTGGTCATCATATAATGGCTTTATCAAATGAAGTTGTAGATCTTCATTGAGTCGAGGCTCAATGATTAATAAAATATCAACCTCAAATTGGTCATCATGTTATGGCATCTCGGCCGCAAACGATTCTACTTTATCAAATGAAGTTGTAGATCTTCACTGAACCGAGGTCTCTTGCGGCCAAGGCTCAATTAATATTATATCAACCTGAAACTGGTCAACATATTATGGCACTTCATGATGTGATGATTATGGCAATGCAAGATCAAGTATGCTTGAAGCATATCTGGAAAATGTTCAGAGCAACAAAAAAGGAACAAAACGAGTGATTAATATTATATCAACATGAAACTGGTCATCATATAATGGCTTTATCAAATGAAGTTGTAGATCTTCATTGAGTCGAGGCTCAATGATTAATAAAATATCAACCTCAAATTGCTCATCATGTTATGGCATCTCGGCCGCAAACGACTCTGCTTAATCAAATGAAGTTGTAGATCTTCACTGAACCGAGGTCTCGTGCGGCCAAGGCTCAATTAATATTATATCAACCTGAAACTGGTCAACATATTATGGCACTTCATGATGTGATGATTATGGCAATGCAAGATCAAGCATGCTTGAAGCATATCTGGAAAATGTTCAGAGCAACAAAAAAGTAACAAAACGAGTGATTAATATTATATCAACATGAAACTGGTCATCATATTATGACTTTATCAAATGAAGTTGTAGATCTTCATTGAGTCGAGGCTCAATGATTACTAAAATATCAACCTCAAATTGGTCATCATGTTATGGCACCTCGGCCGCAAACGACTCTGCTTTATCAAATGAAGTCGTAGATCTTCACTGAACCGAGATCTCTTGCGGCCAAGGCTCAATTAATATTGTATCAACCTGAAACTGATCAACATATTATGGCACTTCATGATGTGATGATTATGGCAATGCAAGATCAAGCATGCTTGAAGCATATCTGGAAAATGTTCAGAGCAACAAAAAAGGAACAAAACGAGTGATTAATATTATATCAACATGAAACTGGTCATCATATAATGGCTTTATCAAATGAAGTTGTAGATCTTCATTGAGTCGAGGCTCAATGATTAATAAAATATCAACCTCAAATTGGTCATCATGTTATGGGACCTCGGCCGCAAACGACTCTGCTTTATCAAATGAAGTCGTAGATCTTCACTGAACCGAGATCTCTTGCGGCCAAGGCTCAATTAATATTATATCAACCTGAAACTGGTTAACATATTATGGCACTTCATGATGTGATGATTATGGCAATGCAAGATCAAGCATGCTTGAAGCATATTTGGAAAATGTTCAGAGCAACAAAAAAGGAACAAAACGAGTGATTAATATTATATCAACATGAAACTGGTCATCATATAATGGCTTTATCAAATGAAGTTGTAGATCTTCATTGAGTCGAGGCTCAATGATTAATAAAATATCAACCTCAAATTGGTCATCATGTTATGGCACTTCGGCCGGAAACGACTCTGCTTTATCAAATGAAGTTGTAGATCTTCACTGAACCGAGATCTCTTGCGGCTAAGGCTCAATTAATATTATATCAACCTGAAACTGGTTAACATATTATGGCACTTCATGATGTGATGATTATGGCAATGCAAGATCAAGCATGCTTGAAGCATATTTGGAAAATGTTCAGAGCAACAAAAAAGGAACAAAACGAGTGATTAATATTATATCAACATGAAACTGGTCATCATATAACAGCTTTATCAAATGAAGTTGTAGATCTTCATTGAGTCGAGGCTCAATTATTAATAAAATATCAACCTCAAATTGGTCATCATGTTATGGCACTTCGGCCGGAAACGACTCTGCTTTATCAAATGAAGTTGTAGATCTTCACTGAACCGAGATCTCTTGCGGCTAAGGCTCAATTAATATTATATCAACCTGAAACTGGTCATTATAGTGTAGCGCCTTGGTCGAGATTCAGTAATTAATATTATATTAACCTGAAACTGACTGTTTTTTTTGATCACGTGGATACATGTTTAAGTAATTTCCATCATTATAAGAAGATTTTAAATTTGATAACTTATACTACATAAATATTCCATAAACTTTTCAAGAAAACAAAATATTTTTGTTCACAATAAATTAATAAATATCACTTACCATATCGTAAGCGACCAATTTGTCCGGTGTAGTTGCGTTAGCGTTCACCTGATGATCGAAGTAATTGATTTCGGTGAATCTATTGACGATCAACGTATTTGGGGCGGCCAAGTGACTATTGTAAATATGCGAAGTGCATTGGACGCAAGGACAGGGAGCGGGGGTTGCGGCCTGATAAATAGGTGGCGGCACAAGGTCAGTTGGACAAGGCAAAGGGCAGAAGGGCACTACGTAAGGGATTTGAGCGGGTGCGTTCAGAAAATACGTCGTGATTGCTACTGGGGGGAACACCGGTTAAAATCAATTAATTCCTCTCGATTTGTTTTTCTTTTTTTTTTTTGATTTGGTCGTATATGTCGTAATGTGTTTATATTTTTATCTCAATTTGTATAAGTGTCTCTTTGATTGTACGATTCGCTTCTTTTTTTTTTTTGGAATTTTATTATTATATTTTTTGGATTGTCACGCGATAATTGATCTTAATTTTTGGTTTGATTTGTAAATATTGCACGATTGTCTTTGATTATTTTAGATTTATTTAATATATTATCCAACTAGATCTCTTCTCTTAATACTAATGCGATTTTATATTTATTTCCTGTTTTTTTTTTTTTTTAAATCAATTTAATTTAAATAATTAACGAAGATTTATAACAAAACTGAGCAATTATTCTTTGTTTGATAATGTAATAGTTAATTCCTTACAAATATTTTAAGATATGTATCTTGTTTTTTTGTTTTGTTTGATTTAATAGAATTATTACTGTAAAAAACAGAACTTGCACAACCGCTTCTTGTATGATTTTTTAATTGATCGATTAAATTGATTCTTGTAGGTCGAAAAGTGATTGTTCAGTTTTCCAAATATTACAGCAATTTTTTTGATTGTCACCTTAATTAGGTACACACAAAAATACTATTTTTTTTTTATTTAATTTAGTTAATATCTATACATAGATTTTTTTTGCTATTTGATAATATTGACTTGTTGCGAGTTTTATTAATATTAATACGAACAATATATATTTATCAATTAATTTGCGACAATAAACAACGATTGTTCTTGATTTTGAATCGAATCTTATTGCTATTATAAGCCTCTTTCAACGTTATTTAGTTTCTAAAATACAAATATTGCACTGATCCCGATATTAACTAATTAATATTAATCAATTAACCTACAATTAATTTTTGGTTAAATTTACTTTTCTTCTTGTTATCAAGGACGGTTATGTTGTTTTTCAAAAAGAAAACAACAATGCTGTTTGTTTATGAGGCTTGATAGAGCAAGAGGATCTTTTAAAAACGAATTTTTCCCTAAATGCAATAATCTAGATAATAATTTTATATTTAACTCTTTCTTTTATTTATTTATTTATCACAACAACACTTATAAGTAAATAGTTATAATATACACGTTTAATTTATAAGTTATAATAGTATATATTAATGTTGTTTTTTTGAAACTTACTTTCTATAAATCTACGGAATATACTCTTTTAAAAGTATTTCTGTAGATTGGATTGATTGTCTTGGAAATTCTTGGACAGAGATCGGTCCTTAATAGGAACGCCGTCTTTGTCGTCTACTACAAAATGAAATCAAAATTCTTCAAAATTGATTTTTCAAAACAAATAATATATAGCAATAATTACAACAGCAGCAATAATAATAATAATACTGATTCACGAAGTAATTTTTATATTTTTCATACGCTACTCACAATCTCATGCTTCCGTTCTCGCGATTGATAAATTAAACAAAAAATAAATGTTGTTTGTACTCGTAATTTTCGAAAATATTTTTATGTATTATTTGGTTTTTCCGGTACTAATGTGTCGTTGGTTTGTCTTTAAGTACGTTTTGTTGTGTATTTTTGACCAATATTGATTTGATTTGATTGTGTTGTGTGAAATATCAATAGGATTTGATTACCTGCTTTTTTTCTTTTAACCAACGACGAATTTGGCCCTTTTTTGTTATTAAATAATAGAGTAGAGATAGAAAACGATGAAACTGCGACGAAGCGTTCACAAATAGACGACAGTAAGTCCCGATGAAGGAAGATCTCTTCCAGTCTCTCAACTCTTCTCTTTGCGTACGATTATTCTTATTATATTTATTTTTTTATTAATGCTTTAATCGTTTTGTGATATATTACGACCACGAGTGGATATTTTATTTTCTTTTAATATTTCTTTCAAAATATCACCGGGAATTATATATTTTCTTTTTTTAAGTTAAGTTCGATAGATTCACAGGAGAGAGGTGTTAATTATATTTCGATTATGTCTTGGTTTTGTTCGGATAGTTGTAAGACAGTGCGTAGGATAGTGATATATAAGGAGAATTGGTCGGAACCGTTCACTCGATGGCTATTTAGCCCGGACTGCGACGTGAGCGAGTTGAGTTCGCGGCAGGACAATATCTAGGTATTCATGGGGGGCATGCGCCTTTCCCCCCACCTTCATCAAAAGCGAGCAAAGCGCCCACTGGTGGGGGTTTTACAGTGGGGGGAGCACATCGATACAACCTGATGCTTTTACCTGTGCGAAGCGCACAGGAAGGTAGATATGGAGATATATAGGTTACTGGATAAGGACGGAAATAGGGATCGGGGTTGGGATAGGGAGGCAGGGCGCTCGTCCTATTCCCCCCACATCATTCCCAACGCCCCCTTTCCCTTTTTTTTACTAAATACCGCCTGGATGCAGTTTTATCAAACACGGTTAATTTGTTATTGTTGCACCTAATGAGACAACATTTCAATTTTAAAGGATGATTATTTTTATGTATTATCTATGATATCAGTTGTAAGGCTACATTCATGCTTTTATTTCATTAATCCCATAAATTGTTTCAAAAAATTCTGATACATCAAATGAAGGTAACTTTAAATCCATCTGCCTGAAGATCATCTTTACTACTACCACGAATCTGGAAAAACTTTTATTAATTCTTGAATGTTTCATCATCAATTGATTGTTTGGATTAAAGAAGACGGACAAGAAGACATTTCGCAACAATTTCAAAATAGCTTAGATATGCAAAGAGAGATTTTACAAAAAGAATTATTAAAACTATTCTTGTATCTCTTTATGATACTGTGATGTCTCTTGTAGACTTGTAGAGTATCAGATCTTTAGAAATATCAGAATAGAGTTTGAGGTATTTTTAGGTTCAAGATAAACTACAAAGAGTTGTTACAACTATCTTGGTATTTCCATAAAGTTAGCAATACTAAATAGAATATAGAAATAAGTTATATACATAGATGTCAGAGATGTATATGCACCTCTACAGTCTTGAGGTTGCTTTTATGTCTAAGATATAACCACAGAAAGAAATGTTAGAACTATCCTGGTATCACTAAGATGTTAGGAATGCTTTGATACTAAAAATGCTCCTGTAAAGATTTATAACAAAACTGAGCAATTATTCTTTGTTTGATAATGTAATAATCAATAATACTTTTATTTCATTAATCCCATAAATTGTTTCAAAAAATTCTGATACATCAAATCAAAAACTTTGAATATACTCGCAGAATCCATCTTACATGATTTACCTGAAGATCAAGTTTACTACTACCAAGAATCTGGAAAAAGCTTTTATTAATTCTTGAATGCTTCATCATCAATTAATTGTTTGGATTAAAGAAGAGAGACAAGAAGACATTTCGCAACAATTTCAAGGCAATTATAACAACTTCTGCACAACTTGTTGATCTTATTTCGTGACACCCTTAAACTGCAACCATTAGACAGAAGTCGAAATTGATCAGAAAATCACGTATCAAAACAACACAATCCATATTAATTCAAACACAGAAAGTGGTTGAATGCCAGAGATTTCTATGTTAACTAAAAATAGCTTAGATATGCAAAGAGAGATTTTACAAAAAGAGTTACAAAAAGAATTGTTAAAACTATTCTTGTATCTCTTTATGATACTGTGATGTCTCTTGTAAACAGATATTAGATCTTCAGAAATATCAGAATAGAGTTTGACGTATCTTTAGGTTCAAGATAAACTACAAAGAGTTGTTAAAACTATCTTGGTATTTCCATAAAGTTAGTAATACTAAATAGAATATAGAAATAAGTTATATATATATATAGATGTCAGAGATGTATATGCACCTCTACAGTCTTGAGGTTGCTTTTATGTCTAAGATAAACCACAGAAAGAAATGTTAGAACTATCCTGGTATCACTAAGATGTTAGGGATGCTTTGATACTAAAAATGCTCCTGTAAAGATTTATAACAAAACTGAGCAATTATTCTTTGTTTGATAATGTAATAATCAATAATACTTTTATTTCATTAATCCCATAAATTGTTTCAAAAAATTCTGATACATCAAATCAAAAACTTTGAATATACTCGAAGAATCCATCTTACATGATTTACCTGAAGATCAAGTTTACTACTACCAAGAATCTGGAAAAAGCTTTTATTAATTCTTGAATGCTTCATCATCAATTAATTGTTTGGATTAAAGAAGACAGACAAGAAGACATTTCGCAACAATTTCAAGGAAATTATAACAACTTCTGCACAACTTGTTGATCTTATTTCGTGACACCCTTAAACTGCAACCATTAGATAGAAGTCGAAATTGATCAGAAAATCACATCTCAAAACAACACAATCCATATTAATTCAAACACAGAAAGTGGTTGAATGCCAGAGATTTCTATGTTAACTAAAAATAGCTTAGATATGCAAAGAGGGATTTTACAAAAAGAGCTACAAAAAGAATTGTTAAAACTATTCTTGTATCTCTTTATGATACTGCGATGTTTCTTGTAGATTGATATCAGATCTTCAGAAATATCAGAATAGAGTTTGACGTATTTTTAGGTTCAAGATAAACTACAAAGAGTTGTTACAACTATCTTGGTATTTCCATAAAGTTAGCAATACTAAATAGAATATAGAAATAAGTTATATATACAGGGTGTCTCAGCGAGACCGGTCATTAGACGTTTCTGGGGTTCTGGCGAAAATAAAAATTTGAGAATTCAGACTTAAGTATTATCAATTACGATCTCTTCGACTAAAATATTTTCAGATTTCTTGCACTTCCGGTTATACCGGAAGTCGCCACCTACTTTATTTTCTTTAAATGGAACACCCTGTATATTTTTACATATTTGGATTTGTCTGTTTTCATGGTTTATAAATAAGTTTACTTTTTGCAATTTGATTCGGCCGTTCTCGAGTTATTCGAATTTTTCTAGAAAAATCTGCTTCAGCAGACATTTGTTCAAAAAATCAGAGAACACTCGATTTTTGGGATATCAATTTAGGATTCAGAATATGCTTAAACAACATGATGGAGTATTGAAAGGGTTTTCAAAGACGACTAAGTAATAAAATATGGGGGGTGCCATTTAAAAAAATGAAGTTATGGTAGTTCCAAATTTCGAAAAGTTAACGTGTCATAGTAAAGTGACCCATCAAGTCAGAAGTTCCACAGGGCAGCGTTCTCTCACCTCTTCTATTTAATATCTGCTTACATGATATTCCAATTCACGAAAATGAGCAAAAAGCATTATTTGCAGACGACATGGTTATCATAACGCAAAATGAAAACCAGGAACAATCTATCAAAGATCTGCAAATTTCAATTAATGAAATTAATAGGTGGCTGTCAACATGGTGTTTCCACTTAAATCCCAGTAAGTGTGAGGCCAAGATATTCACTCTTAGACAAGTCAAAAATCCCACGATGATAACAATAGATGATCATCATTTAAATTGGAATCCGAAAGATAGCGCAGTTAAATATCTGGGTGTTTACTTGGACCAAAGGCTCACATGGAAGTACCATATTAACAGAAAACTAAACGAAGCATACGTCAGATTACACGAACTATACCCTATCATTAATAGAAGATCAAAATTAAAAATTGAATGTGCAGTGCTACTTTATAAATCATTAATAAGACCTATAGTAACATATGCATGCCCAGTTTGGAGTTCATCAGCTAAAGCAAACATCAACAAAATCCAAATTCTGCAAAACAAAATATTAAGAATAGCTGTAGATGCGCCGTGGTTTGTGCGGAATTCGCAAATACATGAAGAATTGCATATAGAAACGATCAATGAACATATTAACAAAACAACGAGGAAATATCTGGAAAATTTGCAAAAGTGTCCAAGTGCACGCAGTCATCACCTGGGAGAGCTAGGAATCCATACTCGACTAAAAAGAAAACTTCCCCAAGACAACCTGGCAGAAGAAGATATTCTAATAAACAGTGAATAGTTTCAGGAAGACATTTGTTTCCCACGTATCATTGTGAAACCACCTTATTATATTATAAAAACCATGAAAGAACATTGTAATGTTGAGCTGGTTATTGTTGATATTAAAAAAAAAAAAAAAAAAAAAGTAAAGTGACCAAACGAGCTAGACAGCCGTTCTTGGCACCAAAACATACTCCATCATGTTGTTTAAGCATGTTCTGAATCCTAAATTGATATCTCAAAAATCTAGTATTCCAGTTAAAATATACAGGGTGTTCCATTAAAAAAAAATAAAGTGGTGGCGACTAGTGCTAGAAATCTGAAAATATTTTAGACGAAGAGAACGTAATTGATAATACTTAAGTCTGAATTCTCAATTTTTTATTTTGGCCAGAACCACAGAATCGTCTAATGACCGGTCTCGCTGAGACATCCTGTATAGATGTCAGAGATGTATATGCACCTCTACAGTCTTGAGGTTGCTTTTATGTCTAAGATAAACCACAGAAAGAAATGTTAGAACTATCCTGGTATCACTAAGATGCTAGGGATGCTTTGATACTAAAAATGCGCCTGTAAACAGATATCAGAAATTACCAGAGTTTTAATGGAATTGGAAATAGTTTTAGGAGAAAGATGATGTACAAAGAGAGATATTAGTACCGTTGTAATATTACAGATGTATATGTAGTATATCTGATGTGCTAGGGCAGTGCTATTCAAACTATGGGTCGCGACCCACAATGGGGTCGCGAAAAGTTTTTTCGGGGTCGCAAGGTGTATGAAATAATGAGCTATCGTATAGCAAAATCTGGCAAACCGTACACAATTGCTGAAGACTTAATTGCTCCAGCAGCCCAAGATATAGCAGCCATTATGTTTGGCGAAAAGGAAATGCAACAAATATCTCAAATACCACTCTCGGATACAACAGTTAGCCGCAGAATATTTGAAATGGCAGAAAATGTGGAAAACGAAATTATAATGAGAATTCGAAAAAGTAAATTTTTTAGTCTTCAATTGGATGAATCTACGGATTGCCAAAATGCTGCACAACTAATTTGTTTTGCAAAATATGGATACAAAAATGAAGTAGTTGACTTTCTTTTTTGCAAGGAACTACAAAGAACTACGGGTGAAGAAATTTTTAAATTGGTAAACTCTTACATCACGGGAAACAATATTTCTTGGGAAAATTGTGTGGGTGTGTGCAGTGATGGAGCTCGTGCCATGGTTGGAAAACACAGCGGACTTCTAGCCCGAATCAAAGAAGTTTCACCCAATGTAACATGGGTTCACTGTATGATTCATAGAGAAGCGCTTGTATCGAAAAACATGCCACCGAACTTAATGTCTGTCTTAGATACTGGAGTTAAAATAATAAATTTTATAAAGGCGCGTCCTCTGAACTCAAGGATTTTTGCGCACATATGCAAAGAAATGGATAGTGAGCATCAGCATCTTTTTTTACATACAAAGGTTCGTTGGCTTTTGAGGGGTAGGGTTCTAACGAGACTATTTGAACTTAAAGAAGAAATGTTTGTGTTTTTAAATGATAATGATAAAGTCAATCTTCACTTGACAGATTTAAAATGTCAATTTAGTACTTATTTTCCGGAAGATTTTTCTAACTTTGACTGGATTCGAAATCCCTTTCAATGTAAATTACCCAAAAATGTGTCATTTCATTTTAGTGAAAAACTAATTGAGTTATTATCTGATGGAGAATTAAAATTAATTTTCAAAGAACTTAAATTGAGCAATTTTTGGCTTAAAGTTCGAAATGAATATCCAGAACTGTCTGATGAAGCTCTGAAGGTATTATTACCATTTGCGTCATCTTATATGTGCGAGTTGGGAGAGCCACCTTTAAGACTCAAATTGAGCAGAATAGAGCCAGATATATCAACACTTGTAAATAAGAAACAGGCTCACAGATCTCATTAAATATTTTTCTTTTGTATTGATTATTGATGAAGTTCCTACGTGTACGCCATATTATAATTTTAATAGTTACAAATCGTTAATGTTGATTTTGAACCTAATATTTGTTAACTGCAGAGTTGATATTCTGTTTATTGTAGGTACTTGTTTTAACATAATATATTTGCTATGTATGAAACAAAAAAAATAAAAACAAATTAACATCTTCTTGATATAATAATACCTCTCCCAATTTTTGGAACAACTAGAATTAAATTATTATTTTAAGTTTGGGTCGGCATGTCGCCTCTGTGTACCATTTGGGGTCATGCAGAAATGTTTGAATACCACTGTGCTAGGGTGTTTTGGTATTTCAAATCTTGGTACTAGAAATGTAGATGTCACAGATTTCCAACTTCCCATTAACACATCGAGAGAAATATTATATTTATTTCAATAACGAATTGAATTTACATATTACAAACTCAAAGAAAATTCGTTGCTAAAGCGGATGTGAACAATTAAAATCGATAAATTTTTACAGCCGATTCAAAACGAGAAATAGAGGATAAACAAATTTGAGATTATGTTTGTTAGGTTGTATGAATAGGTGTTTATAGCGTTTATTTTAGAACCAAATTATTGCTCATATTAATTGTTTAAAGCTTTCACATTATTTTTTCTACATTTGACGTTGTTAAATAGCGACAAAATCAATCTTATAAAGTTAAGCTTGAATCAACAATTGGATCATTGCCAAGTTTCAAAATTTCTGGTACATTTGCCTTAATTACATTAATCTCTGGGAAATGGTTATGTAACAGTCGAAAATGATGATGATATTTATTTTTTCTTGATATTTTGATGAAAATCTTTGATAGAGTAAGTATATCAAAGGATTAATAGCTGTAATCTTTCTTGGTTTAAAACGTACGGGTCCGTGAGAATTCCCAGTCTGAGTTAATTGACTCTAAGTTGCCACACATTGTTTCAACATTAAACTAATAACGTTGGGCGCGCGCTGCGCCTTAATATTCCCAGTCGTTTCGCACACTACCTCCGCCGATGCCGACGGTTCCCAGCAACAAGCAGCACCAAGAGCGATTGCAGCACCAACCCCTCGGTAAAGCTGCAATAATGCAGAGCACGGTCGGCTTTTACGCACCGGCGTGCACCTAGCCAATTAATTTATGCGTTATTATTGTTGTTACGGTTCCCGGGTTTACCGTCTGGCGGCAATTTGCAATTAATTGTTGCGGTAGCGCCGCCACCGACAAACCGAAACCATTCTTCTTCTTTCAACTTGGCGAAAGAGCGCCGATGAGCGGTTGTACGCGTCGCGACGACGTCGTTCAAGTTTATAACAAGGAAAGTTTAGCAGCTCGCGCTGAGGAAACGAGGATTTGTTTATTACGTCGTCGTTGGGTTGGGTTGGGTTGGGTAAGCGCCCGACAATGAGAACGAGGATTCAGTTTGTAGTTTGAAAAATAGCAAGCCGAAGGGTGCCGCGGGCTTCGTCGAGACGAACTTTTACGTTGATGATACTCTCTGGAAAGCAACGCTTTCAGTTTTAAAGAGGAGAAAATGAATTTTTAAAGCTCCATCTCGTAAACACATAATAATATCTTAAAATTTAAAAAGAATTTTATATCAATGCTGTTTTAATAGTTAAAACAATTTACGAGTTAATTTTGAGCTTGCTAGGAATTTAATTTAAGTTTGAGACTGCGAGCGGTAATCGGCACTTGTAAGCTGCCCGAAGAATGAATGAGAGTACTTTTGGAGTGGCACAAATCGCGCAGCTTAACGCGTCGCGACGCCGCCGTCTCTCCCACGGTTCCACTATTGTTAAACAGCAGCAAAGTACAAACGTCTTCACTCAGCATAAGTAATCCATTACATTCTCAGCGAAATCAGAAAGCAGACAAAAAATAAATTCGTTCGATTCTTATCATTACACGTGAATAAACTTTATTCGAATACTACAGAAAAATAAAAATACAACGAAAGCTGTTCTCGAGGGTGAGGCATTAAAACACAGGGGCGTCTTTAACCGCTTCCGATGCCGTTCGAAATTTTGCCCCTCGGGGTGGAAACGAACGGGAGCGTTTCCCGTAATTTCTGGGTCGCACGGGGATTTCTTTCGTTTTTCGTCGTTTTGCCGACCGCGGTTTGTTTTCTTCGGGAGAAGTTAAACGGCTTTCCCTGGTCTTTCCCGAACAGGTCGTTGTAAGCCAATCGACGAGGCGCGACGACTTCTATCAAAAAACGAACAGCGAAAAGGCATTTACTGGTCGGTCCCTGTTAAGCCCTCAGCTTTTACTCGTACCACTATGGACAGTGTTCTTATTTTCTAAAGGATCAAATGGAAATTTTCTTCAAATAATTTAATCTAATTTACCTCTTTCAAAATGTATAAAAATCGGATATATCTTTTGAAGTTAAACGACGTGAGACAAATAAAATGTGGGTCAACGGGTGTTTTAAGTTAAGGTAACTTTCAAAGGTTATACAACTAAGTACAGGGTGGTTCAAATTCGATGTCCGAATAGGCTAACTCGAAAACTATAAGAGTTAGAAGAAAAGAAACATGTCATGATATCGTTTTTCGAGAAACTGCTAATGCCGAAAACCTCGTACCGCTATCGTCTTTTGTTTTTCCGCTAGAGGCCAAAATTGAAAATATCGTAAAACCCGCAAATGTAATTATCTTGGTTATTATTATAGGTGGAGTGTTATAACTACGACATTATATGGACACTTTTTTACAGAGAATTTGATGACGTAGTCGGTTTTAGATTTTGAGATATTATCACAATTTTCGTTTTTTTAAATGGAAACAACCATTGGTTATTCGCTTAATAAATTCGTTATTTTTTTCTGATTACAAAAATATAGGGTTTGACAGGTCTATTTCTTATTGTTTTAGAATAAAACTAAAAATAAACTTTTCTTTTAATGTGGTGGAAGAAATTAAATTTACAGTTTCCTGTAAATTACGGTTCTATAACTAAAAATTAAAAAAACATATTTCTGATATTTGAAACAAATATATTTGTTGAACTGTTTAATTTATATATGTTTTACACAAAAGTTGGAATAGATTGCATTATTTCACATTTTTTATTACGATTTAATATTATTTTTAAATGACTTAATAAATTATCGATAGATGGCGCTCATATTTTTTTTTAATTCAAATAAACAGCAACATTTGTTTGTATTCAAAAATTTTCTGAAGTGTCACTTTAAAAATCCTGTTTTTAAGATCAATTACGAAAATTTTGAAAAGTTTGACATGTTAGAATGTTATATATTAAAAAATTATTTGTTTTTAAATACTAGAAGTTATCTTCGTATTTAATTGTTAATTTTTTAGATTTTACCTACCGCCCCATAACTTACAGGAAACTGTAAATTTAATTTCCTCGACGACACTAGATGGAAATTTTATAAAAAAAGTTTATTTTTAGCTTTATTCTAGAACAATAAGAAATAGATCTGCCGAATCCTATATTTTTGTAATCAGAAAGTGGTTGTTTCCATTTAAAAAAACGAAAATTTCGAATTTTGTTATACTTTTACTGGTTTATTTATATTTTTGTTGTCTAACTAGTTTCGGCAAAAGCCATCATCAGAGACAACTACAAGAATTAACAATTTTAATCAATAAGTGAAATTTAAATATGTGAATTAACAATAAGTTTTTTATAAAAAGTTTTTTTAAAATACTTACTGGTCATTGTATCTTACAGGAAATTAACATCGAAAATATAAAGCGGTGAACGAATTAAAATTATTACTGTCACAAAATTTACTTAAAATACATGTAGAAATTCCATTATAAAACTTTAAAGATTTAACTCCGCATGGACATCTTTTGTGGTAGATGTTACAAGATGGTCTGAATTCAGGTTTTTCTTCTTCGTAAGAGAACAATAAATAATGCGCATGTACAAAATATTTGGTGACGTATTTCAATTCTAAATTTAAACTGGAAAGTATTTTGAAAACTCATACAAAGTAAATCATCGAGGTTCAATATAATTAAATGTAATTAAAATGTTTTTTATTTTTAAAACATTTTATAATTTTATATAATATTTCAAACATTTTTGAAATATTATAGTGGGATAATAAGGATGTTGGAATTTAAAGTGGGAACTTTAAATTATGTAAATAGGAAGAGGTGTATAAGGATTAGGGTTCGAGAAAGAAAATGGGGGATTGGCCGCTGGGACCCCAAAAAGTGCGAAAAATGCACGCGGACCAGATGCATTAGTCCTCTGCATTTTGGGGGAAAGGAAAGGTTAAATATTTGTAAAGTGGGATTTTTAAAGAAAGTACCTGATCATTAAGGCATTCTAATTCTGTGTTGTTATATTTAAATTTATCTATTTCATATTGTTCTAATAAACTAAGTTTAAAACCCTTGTTCTGTTTATGTAGCAACGTAACACCCTCTTGTATGTCAAGATCATGTCTAAACGTTAACATATGTCTACCAAATTTCAGGTCTACCATTCCAATTTATAAACACCATTTTGATTTAACAAATTGATTTTATCTTTGGCGTTGAATAGTTTTTTCTGTAAAGTGTTTATGTTTTTATAGGAAATATTAATATCGTATTTATGGAAATTTTTTTGTATATTATAAGCAACATTACCAGGGAAATTAATTGATCTATATATTAAATTATTATTTTGTGTGAGTGGTTGTAAAGTGGTTGAATTTTTAAGTTGATGTTTTATATGAAGTTTTTTGATTAAAGAATTTATCTGTGGTATTGAGAAACCATTATTAATTGCTATAGATCTAATGATATTAAATTCATTCACATCTTGTTCAGATAGTGGTGTATTGAGACATCTGTGTATATAAGCTCTGAAAGCTGCAGCTTTATGAGAATTATGATGGAAAGAAAAACTAGGAATTACAGTGTCAGTTTGTGTGGGTTTTCTATAAATTTTAAATTCAATTGATTCTCCTTTATTAATGAGAGTTAAATCTCAAAAATTTAGTTGGTTGTCGCTTTCTAATTCCAAAGTGAATTTAATATTACTATGTAAATTATTGATGTAATTATGAAACTCGTTAATAGAAATATCATTCTCATTATTCCAAATAATTAATATGTCATCAACATTAGTTAGTAGTTATAATACTCCACCTATAACAATAACCAAGATAATTGCACTTATTGGTTTTACGATATTTTCAATTTTGGTCTCTAGGGGAAAAACAAAAGATGATAGCACTATGAGGTTTTCGGCATTAGCAGTTTCTCGAAAAACGAGATAATGACATGTAAGCTACTTTTTTTCTAACTCTTATAGTTTTCGAGTTAGCCTATTCGGACATCGAATTTGAACCACCCTGTACAGTCCATGATGGTGACAAAACTAATTTATTTGCTAATTTTACGAGTTTCATGGAAATTTCACTAGAACAGACGCTGTACTTTAAGAAAAGAAAAACAATGACGGTGTAATACGGAAAATGAGATATGAATTATATATATATAGCGACGACGTTTTAGAGGATTGCCTCGGTGAGGCTATAAAATCGAGGGGTTCCCCCTTAAAATATTCTCTGCACCATTTATAATTCAATGATTTCCGATTAATTCGCGGAACCCCTCAAAAAATAATTAACCAATATGATATTTTAGAAAACGTAAACATTATTTTCTTCTGTATTTTAATTTGCCTCATTCCCACCGTGGAAGTTTGCATTTTTAATTACCCGTGGGGCATTGCTATGGCAATTAACCAAAATTACTTCGTAAACCGGGTCATTTTTGGGTCTAATTACCAAACTAAATGTCTTTTGTCGTCTCGTAACACAATTTTATAATAATTACAAAACACTTTTAATGCATGGATTGTGATGTTGATTCAAAACGCCGATTAAAAATTTTAAGTACTTACATATAAGGTTTTTTTTGATGTTATAAGTAAAATCATAATAACAGGAAATAATATTACTTGTAATACACGGTGTCTAAATTTTATCTGCAACTGATCGTGCCACTGCAATTGCAACCTTCTATACTCTTTATACAGTGTGTGTTTATAAAGTGGTGATTTACCGAGTTAACCATTTGAGATTTCAAAATAAACATTAAGATCGTGTTCAGAAGAGAGTTCTCCTTGAGTCATATTAAGTTAGAACATTTTAAAACATAATTGAAACACCTGTAAGCTATACTCAAAGTGAACATCTGCAGGTATCTAAAAAGTGATTGAAGAAATTATTTATTTCACAATACTCAATCAAAAGTTAATAGGAAAATAACGGTTGTTGCGCGATTGATACAAGGTATCTATTCAATTTAATGGGATGATCGTAGTTTTAATGTCCCATTTCTAAAGCTTCCGTTTAATAACGTTATTCGTTCCACAATTAAGTTCGATATTTCTAAAATGAACTTGTTTTACGTTGCATTATCTCAATTTCACAAAACAAAAATATTTTGTAATAGCAAACCGTTTTTTTTTTAAACATACATTACTAATTTAAAATACATTTTGCGAAAAGCTCGGTCGAGGTATCAAATTTATCGACATAAATGTATAGAAGTTGTTACAAAAATAATGTTAGCTGAAAGGTTTTAGGTTTACGGTATCAAAACAAGATTAAAATATTTGAAAATATTAAATTTACACGCATACGGAAATATGGAAAATAGTTTTTAGGCCGCATCTCGACTCGGAAGGTTTAATGGCGAACCCGGTGATGTATATTCAGTAGCAGCGTTCGCTGCGGGTTAGTCTTATTAGGGCTTGTCAAAGGTGTAAATTAAGCGGAAGCCGACTGAAGTTCTAGTTGGAGAGCGACTCCTCCGGGTTCCGGATAGCGCCCAAATGACGTAACTTTACCCTATGTGCGAATAATATCCTGCCAAAGGTCCTTGTTCACCTGTTTTTAACTAATTCAAAAATTACATCTATTCAGTTTATGGGACAACATTTTTAAACGATGTTTGTTAAACGATACCATCCTTTGACGCATTTAATTTCACATCAGCGCGACCCTAATTTGATTTATATCCAGCAGGACATCGCGCAGCTTTGCGGGCAAGTAAATGTCTTCCAAATAGGTATGTAGAACGCACACAGAAACGTTGAAGCCGTACCTATACATGTGTATGAGAGCGGATAAAGGGTGGGTGGGGGTTGACGCAACCCTTTCGACCAATTTAATTTAAAATCAGATCCTGCACGAGTCCCTCGGCTATCTCAGCTCACCGATTTATTTCAACAGATGAGATGACAGTCGCGAGTTGTCCTTTTTATTCTTAAAATGAATTGTATCAATAAAATATGTCTGGACACGAAACAAGTTAGATTTTTTTAACTAAAACTACAACTAACGTTAGGACTATCACTAACAGTTCAGAGTCTTCAGAGACTTTGGGCTAAACCCGTATGTTTCTACTTATACAGTGAATTTCACTATATTTTTGATAGAATCCATGTTGCAGGTATTAATCGTCTTCTAGGTCTAGTGTTAGTTCTTCTATGAGCCTCAAGTTAGATTTTATTACATATTGATGAATATTTAAAAACCTTTGAACTCAACAACATCATTTATCAATATATTGCATCAATGTATTGATAAATATCGTGTCGGTGTGTGATAAATTCACGTCGGGATTTACCTTTTTTTTGTCCGCGGTCGTATTTTTTTTTCGGAGTGGTCCCTGTCGAACAGATAGATATAAATTGATATTTTACGACCCCGCTGGGCCTAAAGATCTAGTTACTGGATTTGCGTTGTTGTCGCCCCTGCACGAATGGAAAAGGGCGCTGGCCTCTGTCCGGTGAAAGAGATATACGTCCGCACCCATTTCATCCGGCTGGTGAACCCCATAGGGTACCCCCGCCCTTAGATTTACGACCCTTATTGAGATAGATTCCTCCGCTACGTATAGATTATTCAAAGCGCTGTTACGATTTTTCACCTCTCGTAAATTACTTCAGTTTTTTTTTACTAAATTTTATATACTTTCTGGTTTACTTTTTGGTGGATGCGCAGGTAAATTTTTAATAAGTACGAAGGCTTTCACTGTCGGTGTTAATTAAACTAAAACTAGAACAAACACTATACTTAGAAATAGAAACTTTCGGGTTAAGCTTTGCATTTTTTTAAAAAATGTTTCGGAGGTCACGTTGCAACCTACTTCAGAAACAAGTTCGAAGTGACTCAAGTGTAGTGTTCTAATGAATTTTAGCTCTAAAATTGATACATAACTTTGGTGGAGGCGCCGGTTTTAAAAATAACTTAAAAATAACGAATTAAGTAGTTCTGAACTGTCATATACAGATGTCCTTATTCCTTTAGCGTATTCGCCCAGTTGCACACATAAACGTAGTTTCAAAGTATGCCCAAGGCGATTTCAAAACAGTTCTAAACTTAGCAAAATTCCTAACTCTCCCCTTATTTTTGTTTATAAATTGTTAATTGTTAGAAATATTTAAAAGTACAGGGTGGTTCAAATTCGATATCCGAATAGGCTAACTCTAACACACATCAAGAAGTTTGAATCTCTGGAACGCCGGTCGCAAAAGAAGAAAAGTAATAGTTTACCAGTAGAAACAATCGTCATTAACAGATCGAATGTCCCACTAACGAAAGTCGAAACCTCTGTGCTCGCCAAAGGATTGAACTACGCAATCACCCCGAAGAAGGTCCCAAAGGAGGAAATCATCTGCGAAGTGGAAGCAGCTGTTCGAGGGATGCCTGCACTGAAAGCCGAAGAGATCCGACAAGAAGTTGCGAGAGTATTGAAGTCAGCAAAACCACCAAAATCCAACTTGACGGTTCTATAAAAGAAAAGTCAGAAATCGTCGTGTTACCAGCAGACAAGGGGAATGCCACCGTTGTTATAGACAGGAAAGAATACGACGACAAAATGATGAACCTACTGGACCCAGCCACCAACAGGAAGATCAAGAAGGACCCCACAGACAAAATCGTAAGAAAAATGAAGGAACTGATAAAAACCACAGGAATTCCAGCAGAACAGCAGAAAGGTTTGTTTGTGCAGGCGCCGGTACCACCAAGAATCTACGGACTACCGAAGATTCACAAACCAGACGTCCCCCTCCGCCCTATCGTCAGCGCCATCAACTCCCCAACATACCAGCTGGCCAAACATCTTGCAAAGATTCTGTCTCCCTTTACAGGTAACACGGAATCGTATGTCAGGGATTCTACACATTTTGTGGAATCGGTAAAAGGTGTAAAGCTGGAGGCTGGGGATATGTTGGTAAGTTTCGATGTGGAATCCCTTTTTACTAGGGTACCGGTTAAGGATGGTGTAGAGGGTCTTCGCCGAAAACTCATTCCGGAGGGTTTACCAGGATACGTGCCAGATCTGGTGGAGTATTGCTTATCGTCGACGTATTTCAGCTGGAAAGGAGAATTTTACGAGCAGTTCGAAGGGGCAGAAATGGGATCTCCACTATCGCCAGTTATAGCTAATTTCTACATGGAATTATTCGAAGAGGACGCTTTGAAGAAGAGCCAGTGGAAACCAAGACTATGGCTACGATATGTGGATGACACGTTTGTGATATGGCAACATGGTCAAAAACGGCTCCAAGAGTTCTTGGATCACTTGAACTCTCAACATCCTATGATTAAGTTCACCATGGATACAGAAACTGCCAAAAAACTACCTTTCCTAGATGTATTGGTCACCAGGACGACAAATGGAGATATAGAACTTGGTGTATACCGAAAGAAGACCCATACCAACAGGTATTTACAGGCATGTTCACATCATCATCCCCAACAGAAGAGGTCCGTGATCCGTACATTATTTCAGCGAGCAGCGAGACTATGTGAAGGAGAGAACTTGAAGAAGGAGCAACACTTTCTACGAGGCGTGCTGCAGAAGAATGGATACACTTCGAGGGACATCAACCAGGCCATCAAGCAGCGAAAGCAGAAAGAGGACACGGTAAGTACAAAACCACTTGGATTTATCTGTCTTCCCTATATTTCAGGTGTAACGGAACGAATTGCTAGGCACCTCAAGAAGAACGACATCGTAGTGCGGTACGGCACGGTCAGCAAAATTCGGAACACACTCCCGATAGCCAAGGACAAACTAACTCCATTAAAAGGAGCGGGAGTCTATCGACTATCGTGTAGTTGTGGGAAGGTTTATGTTGGCCAAACTGGACGCAACGTCGAGTGCCGCATCAAGGAGCATGAGAGGGATATAAGGCTGAAGAAGATCCAGCAGTCGGCGGTTGCGGAACATTGCCATGCAGAGGGGCACCGAATAGACTTCGAACAAACAAAGGTGCTGGCTAGGGACAACAGATACTACCAAAGACTGACAAGAGAAGCCATAGAGATCCACCGACATAAAAATAACGTTAACAGAGAGGATGGCTGGGAGCTTAGCAGAACATGGAAGATGGTGGTGAACACGAAGACCTCTTCCCGCCTCACACCGGACGCGATGCAATTAGTTATTAATTAGCTTGTAATTAGCGTTAACTGATTATTAATTAGTTTTTCCGACTTATATATAGTTACCGATTTTTGATCTTGTCACTTCGAACCAGTTTCTGAAGAAGGTTGCAACATGGCATCCGAAACGTCAAACCTTTTATTAAAAGACGCACGGCAAAACCCGAAAGTTTCTAGTGTTAGTTCTAGTTTTGGTTCTAATTTTAGTTTAATAAAAAAAAAATATATATGAGCGCCATCTATCGATAATTTATTAAGTCATTTAAAAATAATATTAAATCGTAATAAAAAATGTGAAATAATGCAATCTATTCCAACTTTTGTGTAAAACATATATAAATTAAATAGTTCAACAAATATATTTGTTTCAAATATCAGAAATATGTTTTTTTAAGTTTTAGTTATAGAACCGTAACTTACAGGAAACTGTAAATTTAATTTCTTCGACCACATTAAAAGAAAAGTCAAACCCTATATTTTTGTAATCAGAAAAAAATAACGAATTTATTAAGCGAATGTGTGGCTGTTTCCATTTAAATAAATAATATGAGGTTTTAAATAATATGAGGTTTTCGGCATTAGCAGTTTCTCGAAAAACAAGATCATGACATGTAAGCTACTTTTCTTCTAACTCTTATAGTTTTCGAGTTAGCCTATTCGGACATCGAATTTGAACCACCCTGTACTCATTAATAGGTTCTTCTTTTTTAAAATTTTATCTTTGTAATGAGTATTTGGTGGAAGTTAGAACGAGTCGCCTATAAACGAAGGGTAGATTTAACGAACTCAGGTGTTCGTAGCCAGTTTCGACGCGTAAATAACGCCGGCATTCAGTTAGCACTTAACGCTTTAAGTTACCGGCTCGGCGTTGCTCTCAGGGGAGGGAAAATTATCGATTATTACTTTGCGAGGCGGTTTGCCACGTTGTTTATGTGCCTAATCGAAAAACGGTCGTTCTACCATTAATATTCATGATTTGCATGGTTCTATAACCGCATAGAATAGAAACCAAATTGACCCAACTTGACTTATCAACAATCTTAGTTTAAATTTAAAATTATTTGTGTTTTGTGAATTGTGTTCTTCCAATGTTTTTTCTTTTGTTATAATAATAACATATTAAAGTCGATTTTTTTTAGATGTCTTCAATATAGGTTCCTTAATAGACATTGTAATCGAATAATATACGGAAATTATCGGCAATTATATCGTCGGGAGTGACTACATTATCGACGGTAACAATGCAGTAATCAACGACGAACATTAATCTGATACCGGACGCGGCTGGACGCCGACGAACTAGTTCCCGCAGGATGGCGGCGGTTCTGCGAAATTATTACGATAATTAAACGCGTTGGCACACGATGATAATATGACGGGCGCACTACGCTTCGTTATTGTCGATAATGATTAAGTATATAAGAGTCTCATATAATTATCATATAATCGGTTGTGATAGTTACAAATTGTGCGGAATAAAACTGTAAATTGTTGTGGAATAAATTGATACAAACATATAAAAATTTCAATTTACATATCGTCACATTACACCATTGCCAACAAACGCATTATCGAAATGGCAACACGTAATAGGTGTAGTTGTAAATAACACCTCCCCCGACGCCATTGACATTGTTTATAAACATGCATTCAATTGAATTCGATTGAAGTCGTGACAACGCGAATATTAACAACGTTTAGGTTCGGTGATGCATGAGCTGTTGATGTTTTGCTTAATCGCTCTCTTGCTGGCTCATTTCCAATTTAATACCTGTAACGATAATAGTAATGACGAAAACTTAACTATTTTGGTTTTCAAAGCTAACCACAATTAAAATATTGGAGTTATGATAAATATCCATGTTGCAAGTAAAATTTGAATATAAAAATAAAACAAAATATGTGAACTTCGCACTTGCAGAAATATTTTAATCGGGACCGGTTTTGAAGTTTACAACTCCAT
Source organism: Onthophagus taurus (assembly GCF_036711975.1). Taxonomy (NCBI): domain Eukaryota; kingdom Metazoa; phylum Arthropoda; class Insecta; order Coleoptera; family Scarabaeidae; genus Onthophagus; species Onthophagus taurus. The sequence goes on from NC_091967.1 coordinate 683,020, forward strand.
CCTCAGCCGAAAATGCCAATGAGTGAAGCTAACAGATGTAATCATTTTGTTTCGTTTTCATGAAAAATTTAACGATGTTTTTCTGGATATTATATAAGATTTAAATTGTTCACTTTTTCAAAAAATTTTTTCAACATTTCAAAATGTTTTTTCAAATGATTACATCTGTTAGCTTCACTTATTGACATTTTCGGCTGAAGATGGAGTTGTAAACTTCGAAACCGGTCCTGATTAAAATTTTTCTGCAAGTTCACATATTTTAAATACGAAGGCTTTCACGGCCGATGTGAATTAAACTAAGATTAGAACTAAAACTAGGACTAACACTAGAAACTTCCGGGTTTTGCCGTGCGTCTTTTAATAAAAGGTTTGACGTTTCGGATGCCATGTTGCAACCTTCTTCAGAAACTGGTTCGAAGTGACGAGATCAAAAAATCGGTAACTATATATAAGTCGGAAAAACTAATTACTAATCAGTTAACGCTAATTACAAACTAATTAATAACTAATTGCGTCGCGTCCGGTGTGAGGCGGGAAGAGGTCTTCGTGTTCACCACCATCTTCCATGTTCTGCTAAGCTCCCAGCCATCCTCTCTGTTGACGTTATTTTTATGTCGGTGGATCTCTATGGCTTCTCTTGTCAGTCTTTGGTAGTATCTGTTGTCCCTAGCCAGCACCTTTGTTTGTTCGAAGTCTATTCGGTGCTCCTCTGCATGGCAATGTTCCGCAACCGCCGACTGCTGGATCTTCTTCAGCCTTACATCCCTCTCATGCTCCTTGATGCGGCACTCGACGTTGCGTCCAGTTTGGCCAACATAAACCTTCCCACAACTACACGATAGTCGATAGACTCCCGCTCCTTTTAATGGAGTTAGTTTGTCCTTGGCTATCGGGAGTGTGTTCCGAATTTTGCTGACCGTGCCGTACCGCACTAGGATGTCGTTCTTCTTGAGGTGCCTAGCAATTCGTTCCGTTACACCTGAAACATAGGGAAGACAGATAAATCCAAGTGGTTTTGTACTTACCGTGTCCTCTTTCTGCTTTCGCTGCTTGATGGCCTGGTTGATGTCCCTCGAAGTGTATCCATTCTTCTGCAGCACGCCTCGTAGAAAGTGTTGCTCCTTCTTCAAGTTCTCTCCTTCACATAGTCTCGCTGCTCGCTGAAATAATGTACGGATCACGGACCTCTTCTGTTGGGGATGATGATGTGAACATGCCTGTAGATACCTGTTGGTATGGGTCTTCTTTCGGTATACACCAAGTTCTATATCTCCATTTGTCGTCCTGGTCACCAACACATCTAGGAAAGGTAGTTTTTTGGCAGTTTCTGTTTCCATGGTAAACTTAATCATAGTATGTTGAGAGTTCAAGTGATCCAAAAACTCTTGGAGCCGTTTTTGACCATGTTGCCATATCACAAACGTGTCATCCACATATCGGAGCCATAGTTTTGGTTTCCACTGGCTCTTCTTCAAAGCGTCCTCTTCGAATAATTCCATGTAGAAATTAGCTATAACTGGCGATAGTGGAGATCCCATGGCTGCCCCTTCGAACTGCTCGTAAAATTCTCCTTTCCAGCTGAAATACGTCGACGATAAGCAATACTCCACCAGATCTGGCACGTATCCTGGTAAATCCTCCAGAATGAGTTTTCGGCGAAGACCCTCTACAGCATCCTTAACTGGTACCCTAGTAAAAAGGGATTCCACATCGAAACTTACCAACATATCCCCAGCATCCAGCTTTACACCTTTTACCGATTCCACAAAATGTGTAGAATCCCTGACATACGATTCCGTGTTACCTGTAAAGGGGGACAGAATCTTTGCAAGATGTTTAGCCAGCTGGTATGTTGGGGAGTTGATGGCGCTGATGGTTTGTGAATCTTCGGTAGTCCGTAGATTCTTGGTGGTACCGGCGCCTGCACAAACAAACCTTTCTGCTGTTCTGCTGGAATTCCTGTGGATTTTATCAGTTCCTTCATTTTTCTAACGATTTTGTCTGTGCGGTCCTTCTTGATCTTCCTGTAGGTGGCCGGGTCCAGTAAGTTTATCATTTTGTCGTCGTATTCTTTCCTGTCCATAACAACGGTGGCATTCCCCTTGTCTGCTGGTAACACGACGATTTCTGATTTTTCTTTTATAGATCGGAGTGCCTTCTTTTCACCAACCGTCAAGTTGGATTTTGGTGGTTTTGCTGACTTCAATACTCTCGCAACTTCTTGTCGGATCTCTTCGGCTTTCAGTGCAGGCATCCGAACAGCTGCTTCTACTTCGCAGATGATTTCAGAAGACGCACGGCAAAACCCGAAAGTTTCTAGTGTTAGTTCTAGTTTTAGTTCTAATCTTAGTTTAATTCACATATTTTGTTTTATTTTTACAATTAAAATAGTACAAATCGCAATTATAAATATGTATAAGTCATTAGGGTCTTATATTTTCCTTATTTTATGCGCACATATAACACGAAACCTTAATGTTGTAAGTTTGTAAGAGGATAAAGCAAAGATTTACACATTTTGAATTTAAATTCAATATTGTTAATTTTGGAACCGGTAACGTCTCTCTAAGTTTTAATGATGTATTAACTTATACAAGTTAAAGTTTGTAGGAGGCGGTCGACGGAACCGCTATCCGAGAATTAGCGGCAAAACTTGCAATAATCCTCAAGATCCTTACTTATATATTATAAGTGTTCTTCGGCGTGGAGCTTCACTATTTAGAAGCGAGCCATATAATCCTTTTAGTTGTTCCAAGTTGAATTTGCTTATTGTAGGTGGTGGTTTTTCGTTGACGTCGAGACTTGTTTGGGCAAAAGCTTTTGCCTCGACTACCGTTCGAATTACTCTCGAGATTGTTTGTTGGTGTTTGAATTACGTCGTCCGAAGTTTGGGGATTACCAAAGTGTTCAGTGAAAATGTTGGCGAGAAAATAGGGGAAAAAGTTTTCCTCTCGATCGTTTTATTGATGTCATATTTTTCTCGTTATAAGCAATGATTACACTTTATAATAAATATTAATAACTTTTCTTTTTTTGTTTTGGTTGATAATAAATTTTTGCACTCAAATAATTGATTGCTAATGGCAGAATATGTCGAATGACGTCAATGTCGTGGTCGAGTTGTGGTTTCGCCGACGAACAATTTAATGAATTCTCGCAGTTGCGAAAATAATTGGCCGGTGTGTTTTCGTTTCATTACGCATCGCGATCGACCGGCGGACGTTGTTGACGTTTTTACGCACATATTTAAATTAATAATAATACTGTATTCATTACAGTTCGGGCATTATTTCGGTTGCGGAATTTCGTTGCGGTTGCACGGTTCGATATTCATTGCGAAAGCGAAAATTCAGCTAACTGTAAAATGAGAAATATTGTAAATATAGATATATTATATTTTCAGCTTGAAAGTCATAATAATAAATGGGTTTGAAATTTTTTTAATTTAATTTGTTTGCTTAAAAATAACCTTCAATCAAATTGTATTATTAAATTGCATTTATCCATCCAAAACGTTGATTTTCAGTTAGTTAGTTTACATTATCCAACTAATTAATAGTTACAATATTATTTCGAACATTATGCGAGATAATTACTCTGTGTTTGGGCAATTAAACCGAAGGCAAATGATGCGATGTCAAAATCTTACCATAACATCAACACGTCCGCTATTAACCCATTTGCATCATAAGCTCACATATGCGCGGCCATTCCTCATCATTAAAGTTACTTACGTATCTATCATACTAAGGCCCACTTTTACCACCTCTTGATAAATTTAACCGATAGATAAATTGGTGCTCTAAGGCCCACTTTTACCACCTCTTGATAAATTTATCCGACAGGTAAATACAGCTCTTAGCCAATGAGAGTGCTTAAAACCGCCGTAACCATGGCAACTATCCTCTAGATAGTTTATCAGGAGGATGGTAAAAGTGGGCCTTAGCCAATGAGAGCGCTTAAAACCGCTGTAACCATGGTAATTATCTATCGGTTAAATTTATCTAGAGGTGGTAAAAGTGGGAGTTAATATTACAATATTTTTGTGTTATAAATCGTTATCTCCCAATTTCGATGTCCGCATAGGCTATCTCCGAAACTAAAAGAGATAGAAAAAAAAGTAGCTGACATGTCATAATCTCGTTTTTCGAGAAAATGCTAATGCCGAAAACTCCGAACAGCTATCGTCTTTTGTTTTCGCCCTATCGGCAAAAACTGAAAATTTTACAAAAACGACAATCGCGAATATCTTACTTATTATCAAAGATGGAGTATTATAAATAAAACATTATATGGGCAACTTTTTACGAAGAATTCAGTGGCGTAGGTAGAATTTTTTTCCAATCATTTATTTTCGAGATTTTAGACGTAACTTTATTTTTTTAAATGGAAACCATAGTTGGCTATGACTTAAAATAATTTGATATTTTCTCTTTTTTTTTCGTACTTATATTATTAACCTTTATGGGGAGGATATCAACAAACAAATCAAGGATTTGGATAACTCACGAATTAGACAACGCAAGCTGTTGAGCAGTTTGGCCTTTCTACGAAGATGCAGAGAGAAGAAAGTAACGCCAACCTTCTTGAAGGTGAAACACCACATCGACTCCGCTGCAGCACGTAGAATTTTGATTAGGACAGAACAAGCACTGCTACGAGAAAGAATCCACAAGACCTTCAATGATCTACAAAAAATAAGTGAGAAGTTACTACGACTCCACCTCTCACTTTCCAATTGTATATCCGGAGAAGACTGGGACAAAGTGGACAGACTAACAATGGAGAAGGCTAATCGCGAATTTCAGAAGACCCGTGACACACACATCAAGAAGTTTTAATCTCTGGAACGCCGGTCGAAAGGCGCCAAAGGATTGAACTACGCAATCGCCCCGAAGAAGGTCCCAAAGGAGGAAATCATCTGCGAAGTGGAAGCAGCTGTTCGAGGGATGCCTGCACTGAAAGCCGAAGAGATCCGACAAGAAGTTGCGAGAGTATTGAAGTCAGCAAAACCACCAAAATCCAACTTGACGGTTGGTGAAAAGAAGGCACTCCGATCTATAAAAGAAAAATCAGAAATCGTCGTGTTACCAGCAGACAAGGGGAATGCCACCGTTGTTATAGACAGGAAAGAATACGACGACAAAATGATGAACCTACTGGACCCAGCCACCTACAGGAAGATCAAGAAGGACCCCACAGACAAAATCGTAAGAAAAATGAAGGAACTGATAAAATCCACAGGAATTCCAGCAGAACAGCAGAAAGGTTTGTTTGTGCAGGCGCCGGTACCACCAAGAATCTACGGACTACCGAAGATTCACAAACCAACCCAACATACCAGCTGGCTAAAGATCTTGCAAAGATTCTGTCCCTCTTTACAGGTAACACGGAATCGTATGTCAGGGATTCTACACATTTTGTGGAATCGGTAAAAGGTGTAAAGCTGGATGCTGGGGATATGTTGGTAAGTTTCGATGTGGAATCCCTTTTTACTAGGGTACCAGTTAAGGATGCTGTAGAGGGTCTTCGCCGAAAACTCATTCCGGAGGGTTTACCAGGATACGTGCCAGATCTGGTGGAGTATTGCTTATCGTCGACGTATTTCAGCTGGAAAGGAGAATTTTACGAGCAGTTCGAAGGGGCAGCCATGGGATCTCCACTATCGCCAGTTATAGCTAATTTCTACATGGAATTATTCGAAGAGGACGCTTTGAAGAAGAGCCAGTGGAAACCAAAACTATGGCTCCGATATGTGGATGACACGTTTGTGATATGGCAACATGGTCAAAAACGGCTCCAAGAGTTCTTGGATCACTTGAACTCTCAACATCCTATGATTAAGTTCACCATGGAAACAGAAACTGCCAAAAAACTACCTTTCCTAGATGTGTTGGTCACCAGGACGACAAATGGAGATATAGAACTTGGTGTATACCGAAAGAAGACCCATACCAACAGGTATTTACAGGCATGTTCACATCATCATCCCCAACAGAAGAGGTCCGTGATCCGTACATTATTTCAGCCAGCACCGAGACTATGTGAAGGAGAGAACTTGAAGAAAGAGCAACACTTTCTACGAGGCGTGCTGCAGAAGAATGGATACACTTCGAGGGACATAAACCAGGCCATCAAGCAGCGAAAGCAGAAAGAGGACACGGTAAGTACAAAACCACTTGGACTTATCTGTCTTCCCTATGTTTCAGGTGTAACGGAACGAAAAAAGAACGACATCGTAGTGCGGTACGGCACGGTCAGCAAAATTCGGAACACACTCCCGATAGCCAAGGACAAACTAACTCCATTAAAAGGAGCGGGAGTCTATCGACTATCGTGTAGTTGTGGGAAGGTTTATGTTGGCCAAACTGGACGCAACGTCGAGTGCCGCATCAAGGAGCATGAGAGGGATGTAACGCTGAAGAAGATCCAGCAGTCGGCGGTTGCGGAACATTGCCATGCAGAGAGGCACCGAATAGACTTCGAACAAACAAAGGTGCTGGCTAGGGACAACAGATACTACCAAAGACTGACAAGAGAAGCCATAGAGATTCACCGACATAAAAATAACGTCAACAGAGAGGATGGCTGGGAGCTTAGCAGAACATGGAAGATGGTGGTGAACACGAAGACCTCTTCCCGCCTCACACCGAACGCGATGCAATTAGTTATTAATTAGTTTGTAATTAGCGTTAACTGATTAGTAATTAGTTTTTCCGACTTATATATAGTTATATAAGTGATATATATAGTTATTCAGTTTTTGCCGATAGGGCGAAAACAAAAGACGATAGCTGTTCGGAGTTTTCGGAATTAGCATTTTCTCGAAAAACGAGATCATGACATGTAAGCTACTTTTTTTCTATCTTTTTTAGTTTCGGAGATAGCCTATGCGGACATCGAAATTGGGACACCCTGTACATGATAATAAACAAAATAAGATCAACACAAAAAATGATGTAAGTCATTCATAATCAAGGTGAAACACCTAATAATAATACGCAATCGTTTACACAAGCATTACGAAGTTAAAAGTTGGTTTCTCTATCATTCTTTTTTCTTTTTCGCTGTCGTTCACGTTCTTAGAGATCCATCAACATGTGGTAGATACGCTCCGAGACGTTCTGAGTCGTTACCTGGACACTGACCAAGGATTTTGCAGTCAAGGTTATTTGTAGTCGTTTGTAGCTTGGTTGTCGGTAAGGAATAAGCGAATTCAAAGACGGGCGAGTAAGAAAAACGATTTTCCAATTATCGCCAAATGCAAAAGGTGCTTTTACCTTAACTGCTCCTCGTCTAATGGAGACAAACGACCGCGTGGTGGTTTGGTTTATTGGCGATTTACACGATTTAGATTCTGTACAAATTGTTTTTTGTCACTTTTTGATTTAAATGATTTTAAATTCATTCGATTGCCACCTATCAGCTCATAGGATTCTCTATACTCATTCCCTTTCTTTGGTCACCTATCTCTATCCCGAACAATCCCAATAATAATGTAATTATACTATTGTTTAGCTTCTGATGGGATACGACCCGATTGTTCATTCTATAGATAATTGGTGGGTATCGGCTATCACATAATACACATAGCAGTAAACATTTAGAAGATACAATACCGCCTACAAGAAACTATTTAATAAATGTTCGCCTTCACGAACGTAAAAGGGGTAAATCCGGGAAAAAATAGCGTACATCTCCCTCGGGAGATTAGATTCCGCTTTAAGGTGCCTCCGGTTTCTTGCTGGCTGGGCGTGGGGCCCTGTGGATAAGACCGGATAGAGCTTAGAGGGTGCCTCGCCGTAGGGGCACATTCGATTTCGAGCTTACACGAGATTTACGTTGTTTGGTTTAGTCTGGGTTCGTCCCAAAAGCTCGCGTGTTCCAAGAGCTTTCCTGTTGCGCCCTCCTACGGTGAAAGTTCGGACATTGGTGAAGTTGTACTTTTAAATCGTCTAAAATTAAACGAATTCGGAGAAATTTAATGTAGTGCATAAACTAGTTCTGTTAAATCTGACCGATTATATATAACTATTCGAGGCGCATATAATTTCACGACTAGTACGAATTACGATTATTATCGACGGATACGAAGTTCGGTTCACAATTTCGAATCCCGGATTCGAGTCGATCCTGTAAAATCGGGTGGTATGAGGGAAAACGTGGTAAACTGCCTGGAGATGGGAAACTGGTGGAGGCGCCGGGATGTTATGAATAAGGGGGCGACCGGAATCGACGAAAATTGTCGTCGGTAATGAGATTTTATATCGATTTGGGTTCGCGTTATCTACCGGAAGATTAAATTGAATAAAACGAGTAGTTTGTTTACGGTCCTCATCCCGGAGGTGTGACTTCACTTTGAAAACGACGACTAAATTGGATTTTCGGTTTTCTGTTGCTTTATTTTTTAGTTTTCATAAGATTTATATGTTAATAAAACATTCCAAGTTGTATTTAAGGTGTTCCGTTTTATATTTTATTCTTACCAAGGAAAATTGTAAATTCGGTACGATGTGAAACCAAATAAACTGGTAGAACCTTCGAAAATTATAGACGATTTACTGGTGGCTGGACGTTATGCGTCCTACGAGAACCATAGTTCACTGCTCCCTATTGGGAGGGTGCCAGGTATCCTTCGCGAAAAGGAAACGAGCAAACTCAACCCGGAACTTTGATTTACAACTGCCGACTTCCACTTTCCCGCTGCACGTTTCGTATACCCCCTCAATATCCATCCCCCATTTTCGGAGTTTCTTTCGATCGCTCGTTACATTTTTAATCCTTTCTCAAGGCAATAACGCACGGATGGGTGGTCCTTCTTAATGAAACAAGTTGAGGCTAAAACCGAAATTTAACGTGTATACTTAAGGGGTGGTTCACCAACGAAGAACTTTAATACGAAATTGCAAACTTTCTTGTGGAAAACTTAACTCCCTATTTTATATACAGGGTGATTCATTAGCTCTATGATAAACTTTGGCAGATGAAAGGTGATGCGATTCTAAGGAAAAAATGTTATATGAATATGGGTCCGATTCATTTTGGTTAAAGAGTTACAAGCCTTTGAAAATTTTACGCAGTTTAATAGGCAAATGAAAATGTAACATAAAAAATAATTTTAAAAATTACAAAAATTGTTCGAAATGTCCGCTTTCAGCTTGAATGCACGCCTCACATCGACGAAGTAAAGATTCTATCACACGACGTATGATATTTGGATCATTCCTTATGCTAATGGTACACAAGCTACATGGTAATTTCTACATGGTACACAAGCTGCTTCATGTGATCGTGGTGGCCAGACTACTGGACCTCCATTGCCAATCCACTTGTTTGGAAAATGTTCATGCAACCAAGCGATGACTTCTCTTCCTCGATGTGGTGGTGCACCATCGTGCTGATACCACATATTTTGAATGATGTTAAGTGGTACGTCGTCGATAAAATCGAAAAGGTTATGTCCCAAGAAATTTCTGTACATATTTGCATTTAAGCGTTCATTTATCACCCATACAGGTAGCAAAGAATTGTTCAAAATGCCACCCCAAACGTTTACACTAAACCGTTGCTGAAATCTTCCTGGTCTAATTGCATGTGGATTTTGCAAGGACCACACGTGTTCGTTATGATAATTATTTATGCCGTCCCTAGTGAAACACGCTTCATCAGACCACAGAACTTGGGAAATGATGTTATTATTTTGAGCATGTTGCTGAATAATCCAGTGGCAAAATGCTAAGCGTTGCTCAGTATCTCCAGGATGTAATGCTTGAACATTTTGGCAATGAAACGGATGAAACATTTCTCGATTCAATACATGCCATACAAAACTTTGGGATATTTGTAACATACTCGCTATACGCCGAGTACTAATTGAAGGGTCGTCAAGTACTAAATCAATAACACGTTCTTCATTTTGGGGACGAACGGAATGTAGTGGAGTGGGGTTACGTGTTTCTCTCAGTCTGCGAAATGATGCACTAAACACTGTATGGGCAAGTTGATGTCTATTTGGAAACCTGCGAAGGTATTCTCTTGCTGCTTGCCGAGCGTTTCCGTTACAAAGCCCGTATACAAAAATAATATCTGCATATTCTTCAGTCGTAAATATATGCATTTTCGTTTTCGATCAAAACTCTGACAATTATAAACTTTGAAATACACAGAATAGAGTAAATTGAAATGTTTGACATAAAGAACTCAGTTTTGTTATCACAGCCAACTCTGTATTTGTGTTTCATAATTATTGTTGCGATTATAAGTACGAAGGCTTTCACGGCCGGTGTGAATTAAACTAAGATTAGAACTAAAACTAGAACTAACACTAGAAACTTTCTCTCAACATCCTATGATTCAGTTCACCATGGAAACAGAAACTGCCAAAAAACTACCTTTCCTAGATGTGTTGGTCACCAGGACGACAAATGGAGATATAGAACTTGGTGTATACCGAAGGAAGACCCATACCAACAGGTATTTACAGGCATGTTCACATCATCATCCCCAACAGAAGAGATCCGTGATCCGTACATTATTTCAGCGAGCAGCGAGACTATGTGAAGATGAGAACTTGAAGAAGGAGCAACACTTTCTACGAGGCGTGCTGCAGAAGAATGGATACACTTCGAGGGACATCAACCAGGCCATCAAGCAGCGAAAGCAGAAAGAGGACACGGTAATCACAATGGATTTATCTTCGCTATGTTTCAGGTGTAACGGAACGAATTGCTAGGCACCTCAAGAAGAACGACATCGTAGTGCGGTACGGCACGGTCAGCAAAATTCGGAACACACTCCCGATAGCCAAGGACAAACTAACTCCATTAAAAGGAGCGGGAGTCTATCGACTATCGTGTAGTTGTGGGAAGGTTTATGTTGGCCAAACTGGACGCAACGTCGAGTGCCGCATCAAGGAGCATGAGAGGGATGTAATGCTGAAGAAGATCCAGCAGTCGGCGGTTGCGGAACATTGCCATGCAGAGGGGCACCGAATAGACTTCGAACAAACAAAGGTGCTGGCTAGGGACAACAGATACTACCAAAGACTGACAAGAGAAGCCATAGAGATCCACCGACATAAAAATAACGTCAACAGAGAGGATGGCTGGGAGCTTAGTAGAACATGGAAGATTGCGATTGTTGCAAATCTTTACTTCGTCGATGTGAAGCGTGCATTCAAGCTGAAGGCGGACATTTCGAACAATTTTTGTAATTTTTAAACTTATTTTTTTTTTACATTTCCATTTGCCTATTAAACTGTGTAAAATTTTCAAACGCTTGTAACTCTTTAACCAAAATGAATCGGACCCATATTCATATAACATTTTTTCCTTAGAATCGCATCACCTTTCATCTGCCACAGTTTGTCATAGAGCTAATGAATCACCCTGTATAGCATTTTATTTTTTAATGTATTCCTTTTTTACAGGTTAACACTTGACTTTCAACCATACCAGATGGTTATTTCACATACTTCGAATTGGTTTCATGCAGAAAATGAAAACGAGCAATGGTGCGAATTCATTAGGACGAGATTCCAGCCATTTTTCACCGGCGCCACTGTCGTATCTCGTTCGCGCGTCATTTGTTTTCCATTGTTTCGTGCCACGGAGCCGTCGCGGAGCCGTTGCAGTCGCGATTATTGCTGGCGCGCTCCTTTCAATTCGCGAAAGCGAGAAAAACAGCCGGGACCTAGCGGACAAAAGAAAATGGCAAAAAATAACGTAGGGCGAGATTTAATTATGAAAATCTTGTACGGGCATAAAGGAAGATTGGAAAGGGGCCAGTTTTTAAATTCCTACGCTTTGTCGGACGGATTGCTTTATTAAATTCGAATTTTTTTTATAATAAAGACGATAATATGTGCAGTAACCCGTAATAATTAATGTTAACTATTTAGTATAAATGGTCTTATAATTTCGGAGAGTTGCTCAGTTCAGGTAGAGATTGTATAGAAAATGGACAGTATAGGTGATAATATAGGTACCTCGTTCTAAGGGAAACCTGAGGCAATACGACATTACGATGACCAGTAACTATTAGTTGAATAGTCGCAGTTCACAATAGGTTTAGATTCCTACGTACACTTTGACTGTAGATCGGATTGCGCATCGAATTCTCTCGTTTATTATACAAACTTGTTCTCGCATAAACTGATAAGTCGATTACGCATATTTGGTTGCTTTAGTACGGTACAAAGGGCTGTACTTTGAAGTCACGCAACCGTTTTTGTTTGAAAGTAAATAGTAACGCGTTGTGTTAAGTAAACGCAGCGGCATAACATGAACCTATGTTCTATTGATCTATATAAAAGAGGGAAACAATTGTTATATCAGAAACATTTTCGAAAACGCTTTTTCGGTAATCGATCGATAAATAAAATTGTGGTTAAACGAAACAACTATCCGATTTTTAATTCTTTTTTTGAAAATCGTTGTACAAAAAAATTTTAAATTTGGTAATTTGATTTGATGTATCCATGATACTTTCCTACAAAAGTCGTGGTTTTGACGGAGTGATGTTATGTCGAAACAGCCCAACAAATCAACGAGGTTTCCAACATTAAATAAAATTTTTTCTGTTTCGGATTACTAAATTATTGCCAAGAGAAACCCCCTAAGATAAAAAAATTTATATCACTAAAGAAGAGTACAGGGTGTCCAAATTTCGATGGGTTTGCAGAGTATCTCAGTTATTATGAAGGATAGAAAGTTGCGGCTTTCGTAAACATGAGCTACTTTTTTTTGAAACTTACAGAGTTTGTGTGTTTCAAAATTTACGATTTTCAGAAATCCCTGTATCTCGGCTACCCGGAAATGTAAAAACAGGTTCTAATAGATTTTTTCACGTAGAATCGAATGGTGCACGTAGAATTTTTCTAGTCATCACGGTTTTTGAGTTATAAAGATTTAAGTATTTTAGAAGTTGAGTATTCAGTATTTGAGTTGTGTTTATAACTCAAACACCGTGGTGACTAGAAAAATTCTACGTGCACCATTGGATTCTACGTGAAATAGTCTATTAGAACCCGTTTTTATTTTCTTACTAAGTTTCCGGATAGCCGAGATACAGGAGGTGTCTGAAAATCGCAAATTTCAAACACTCCCTTTATATCAAAAACGAAGAGGACTATGAAAATTTGGTTTGCGCCATAGTAAGTTTCACAAAAAAGTAGCTCAGGTTCGCGAAAGCCGCTACTTTCTATCTTTCATAATAACTGAGATACCCTGCAAACCCATCGAAATTTGGACACCCTGTACAGTGGTTCAAATTCGATGTTCGAATAGGCTAACTCGAAAACTATAAGAGTTAGAAAAAAAGTAGCTGACATGTCATGATCTCGTTTTTCGAGAAACTGCTAATGCCGAAAACTTCATAGCGCTATCGTCTTTTGTTTTTCCCCTAGAGGCCAAAATTGAAAATATCGTAAAACCAATAAGTGCAATTATCTTGGTTATTATTATAGGTGGAGTATTATAACTACGACATTATATGGTCATTTTTTACAGAGAATTTCATGACATAGTCAAAAAAAATTTTTCGGTTTTAGATTTTGAGAAATCATGAGAATTTTCGTTTTTTTAAATGGAAACAACCACTGATTATTCGCTTGTTAAATTTGTTATTTTTTTCTGATTACAAAAATATAGGGTTCAACCGGTCTATTTCTTATTGTTTTAGAATAAAGCTAAAAATAAACTTTTTTTATAAAATTTCCATCTAGTGTCGTCGAGGAAATTAAATTTACAGTTTTCTGTAAGTTACGGGGGGTAGGTAAAATCTAAAAAGTTAACAATTATATACGAAGATATCTTCTGGTATTTAAAAACAAATAATTTTTCAATATGTAACATTCTAACAGGTCAAAATTTTCAAAATTTTCGTAATTGTTCTTAAAAACAGGATTTTTAAAGTGACACTCCAGAAAATTTTTGAATACAAACAAATGTTGCTATGTTTATTTGAATTAAAAAAAAAACATATGAGCGTCATCTATCGATAATTTATTAAGTCATTTAAAAATAATATTAAATCGTAATAAAAAATGTGAAATAATGCAATCTATTCCAACTTTTGTGTAAAACATATATAAATTAAACAGTTCAACAAATATATTTATTTCAAATATCAGAAATAAGTTTTTTTTTTAATTTTTAGTTATAGAACCGTAATTTACAGGAAACTGTAAATTTATTTTCTTCGGCGACACTAAAAGAAAAGTTTATTTTTAGCTTTATTCTAAAACAATAAGAAATAGACCGGTCGAACCCTATATTTTTGTAATCAGAAAAAAATAACGAATTTATAAAGCGAATAATGAGTGGTTGTTTCCATTTAAAAAAACGAAAATTGTGATAATATCTCAAAATCTAAAACCGACAAAATGTTTTTGACTACGTCATCGTCTCTGTAAAAAAGTGTCCATATAATGTCTTAGTTATAATACTCCACCTATAATAATAACCAAGATAATTGCACTTATTGGTTATACGATATTTTCAATTTTGGCCTCTAGGAGAAAAACAAAAGACGATAGCGGTATGAGGTTTTCGGCATTAGCAATTTCTCGAAAAACGAGATCATGACATGTCAGTTAGCCTATTCGGACATCGAATTTGAACCAGCCCTGTACACTCTCTAGTTCTAGGTCTAGTGCATTGAGGTCTTATATATAATCTAGAGTGCGTATGCTGTTGTCCCCACCACGCCTAAAATGAAGCCAGAAAGGTCGCCATGTTAGATGTACCAACTTAGCGGGAAATTCGAAATTCTTATATATATTTATGCAAGAATTTACATTATTATATACTGGAAAGACAAAACATTAATATTTATTGATAAATAATTAGTAATTATATGGTATTTTAAAAGAACTTAATAATTTTTAGCCATGACTCTTATAATTAACAAACTAAAAAGAAAATATTTAAGGAACAGTCCTTAATAATAAACTTTACTTGAACTTCAATTGAAGACCTCGGTGCAAGAAGGGAGTAGCTTCATTTATCAAGAGAAGGAGCCTTCTTATACCGAGGTCTTCAACTGTTAATTACAAGTCAACTAACCAGAAACATTTTATGGACTGTTGTAAATAATCGTCCAACTTAGCAAATTATAAAAAACTTATGTGAAACGAAAAGAATTCGAAAACTTTCAACAAAAATCAAATTTAAATAAAAATAACAATATGTTTATGAGAATTATGAGGTTATAACTGTAGGTACAATAGAGACTTGAAACTATAGCTAAGTTCAGGTCGGTACATCCAACATGTCTGACTTTCTGATTACCCCCACCACCACCACATACGCTCTCTACATTATATATAAGACCTTAATGGTCTAGTGTTAATTTATTCTAGTTTTAGTTTTATTCAGAGCCAGGTTGTTATATAAAAAATAAACTGAAACTAGTTATAGTGTTAGTCTAGTTTTAATTCAATTAACACCGGCCGTGAATGTCTTTCGTAGTTATTTATCTACACTATAAACTAACCTATACTAAACTAACTAAACTGTAGTAAAGGGAAAGAAATATAAATCGAAATCTGTTGGTCGCGAGATAACGACGACGAAACTAATAAGAAACCTATAAATAAAACGCCAGGGGGGGCGTTCACCATCACATTAAGGTGGAGGAGACCGTAAACGGCGAAAGATGACACCGGATATTAGGGAATGGCGCCATAAAAAAGTTCGCGGTGTTTCTACACCCGGTGCCTTTCTATATGAAATAAGCCGTCACTGAGGCACGATATATGCGCTTAATGCGGCCACTCTACCGACCTGTCGTGGTATTAGCGGCACGTGTTTGAAGTGATGCATTACCAGGTAGGAAAAAAATGTTGAAAAAACAGATTTACTATTCCAAACCCGTCGGAATATATCGGATAAAAGAAAATCTTGTAGTCTCTTTTAATAACCAAACTTCCAAAAACTTGTTTTGTTTAACACTTTTCTCACATTACCCCTTCGTAATATAGACAGATATAAATCTACCCACAAAACAATTGTGTCATCCGAAGCGCGGTGGTTTGTATTAAAGCAATGTGAGATAATACCAGAAAATCTGTAGCGATCAGTCTATGCGACAATTCGATGGGAAATTGTACGTCTATAACGGTATTAACTACACATGCCTTGATTCATGCATAATCGAGGCAGACGAGAATCGCTCGAAAACATTTCGTAATTATGCCCAATTCCCACGGAATATTCACGAGTTATAATTTCATCATATCTTTATACGTTTACTATTTTATTGACAAATTTTTGACTAAATGATTTTTGAAAAGCGATTTTATAACAATGGTTTGGGAAAATGAACTCATAATGATTGAGATGGAGCTAAAGCTAGAACTAACACTAGACTTAGAATTAGAAACAATCGGATTTAGAGATTCACAAATAAACACGAATATTTCTACTTGTAGGTTTAGTGTTAGTTGGGTACTATTAATTCTAGTTTTAGTTTTAATTTTAGTTGAATAGACATTCAAGTTTGCAAATACACCATCAATCACCAACAGCTTTAGCATTTCCAGGTCTGATGTGATTCGGAGAATTTACCGTTCCCTATTCGATTTAAGCCGTTCAAAACGGATCGCGCAATATATCATAGCGTTAAAGGGTAACTTTCGCAAGTGCTCCCCATATACTTTCTGATAAAACTTGTGTAGCAAAGAAATACAAAAGAAAATTAAATGTTTAACTTTTTTATTCGTTGAAATCCTCGCGTTGAGGCTACCCTTATTTAAAAAATCGTTGTTGATTTCGTTATTGGTAATTGAAAGACCGGCGAGACGATAGCAACAAACCGCCCAGCAACAAACTTTTTCCTTTATATTTCTACCTACTTCTAAGGCCCATATCTTCTTTATATAGAAAGATAGCGAAAAACTAAGCACACGGTTGGAAAGCTTGATCTTTTCTCTATCCTAAACCGAGTTTTCGTCCGCCGTTATGTTGATAATGAGAGCAAGTAAAAATAAGAAACGTCCCGCTGCATTCAAATTACCTTAAAATTATCAAACTTCACGACCTTGTGCAGCCGTTACCAGATGGAAATTTAACAAATGGTTTACATATTCGGAAAGAGCTGACCTTAGACTATCTTATTCCGAGTTTTCGTCCGTCAATATCTGTCGACGTCTGTAAAGAAAACGCTCCTGAAAAGAAGTCTACAGTTGACAACAAACTTTACTTTTGTATTTCCATTTATGACCTTTTCGGACGGATATCTTTGTTATTTACAACGCTAGCGAAAAACTAAGCACACGGTTGGAAAGCTTGGTTGTTTCTCTATCTTAAACCGAGTTTTCGTCGCGCTGCCTACGCTTGGGTCAATAACTCTCTTATATGACGGGGAGAAAACCCCAGAACTATATTCATTTATGGGAAATTTTCTGCTCTTTTCATCGGTATATAACACATCTCAATCACACGTTTGCACAATCGTTTTTCAGCCTACCAACAAACTTTCCCTTGTATTTCCGTCTACTTTTTGGTCCAATATTTTCGTTATCTAGAAAAATAGCGAAAAACTAATAACTCGGTTGGAAAGTTTGGTCTTTTCATTTAAATCACCTCAAAATTGCCCCACTTTAAGGCCTTGTGCAGCCGTTATCAGAAGGAAATTCAAAAAATGGTTTACATATTCGAAAAGAGCTAATCTTGGCCTGTCTTATTTCGAGTTTTCATTTACAGATGCCGTCGTCAATAATAATATATCTGCCAATATCTGCCAGCGTCTGTAAAAGAAAAGCACCTGAAAGACAACCTACAGGTAGCAGAACGCAATCACTTCTTACCCTAACTTTCTTATTTGATGAAGGAAAAACTGGAACAAAGTTTTACCCGAGCTTTTATTTAAAACCGTTTAAAAACATACAGGGTGTCCTGTTAAGCGTACGGAGCGGCTGTATCTCTAGAACGGTAAGGCCAAGAGGTTTGGGAAAAAAATCCTTATAAGCAGTGTGACCAAGAGAAATAGCTGGAAATTATTTTGAAGTTCGTAATTCGACCGCTAGGGGGCGTAACTGCCATTGAGAAACATAAAGTTGCCTCTATCTCAAAAACTTAGACAATGAGCTATAACTTTGACCACATCATTTAATAGCATGGATAATACCGCATCGCTTTTGTTTTGCGATATTTCTCATATCTGTCATAATAAGGGAGGGGGAGGCCAATGCGTTTTCATATGTTTACATTTTAATATCTCCTAGACCATTCAACCGATTTGAATGTTTTCGGTGTTGTTTGAAAGAGCATTTTATGCTCTTTTTAAAGATATTTTCAGTAAGACCGTCTGCTTTAAAACAAATGAGCTAGAGGACGTTATCTGCAGCTATTACATATTTTTGTGATTTTTGAAGAAAAGTTAAATGGAACGATACTATTTACTTCACAGACCCTTAGTCACCTTAAAATTTGCTAAATTTTAGTGAAAACCGCATCTCGATATCGCCACCCGTTCTCGAGTTGTAGAAGAAAATGTTAAAAACTCGAGTGCCATCAATCGGATCCAGTTACCTCATCGAGAAAAACAAATCACATTACCATGGTAACTGTAAACATGTCATTTACTAACGCAGAAGCGTATGATAGAGCGTATGATGATTTATTTTCAATGTTTCGAATACGATCCAACTGCATGGCAAAAATGTGCAATGCAATTACGACAAAGAAAGACATTTTTCTCTAGAAGTGTTTTTAAGATTGACTTAGCGATTACGGAAAACTGGCAACGTGTAGCCCATTCCGACATCTCTATGAATTCGTAAATCATATTGGTGCGCAATGTGATCCCACATAATCTGGGAACTCCGAAAACAATTGTCCACAAGAGTTCTCAAGAGAATAATATCTCCACCACGTTGTTTTACATCAGGCCTTAACAGATACCGATTATAATAACAGACTGAACTATTACCATTGACTTTTAAATATGATTTGGACAAATCCAAACCTTTTATCACAAATGTTATGGATGCATGAAGCATCTGTCCACAAGCTGATGTAAACTTGCATAATATGCATTCTTGGTTCGAGCAAAACCCACATTGCTTTCACCCCTTTATCTATTGGGTAGACTAAACGACCTGACTTTTCAAGAAAAACCAATAACCAGGGAAAATATGACAAAACACTAAATACCAGTAAAAAGTGTCCAGGGAAGAGACTTAGCAGCGCTTTTTTTTTTTCGTCGAAACTAGATTAAATAAATGCATCGAGGTTTATGGAAGACATTTCGAACATTAGTGAGCTATTTTTGCCAAAAATTTAAGTTATTCTAAGTGTTTTGGTTTATTTTGTTTTATTATCATTGTTGATGTTTCATTGATCCGTTGGCTTTTCAACACGCCTAAAAAGGCTAGTTTTGAAGCAGTTCTAAGCTTGGATAAAGTGTGAAGGAAGGTTCTAGATAATAAAATTTTTGTTATCTCTTATTTGTTTCCTAAGGTAACTTGATCCGATTAAGATATACGAATTTTTAACATTTTCTTTTATAATTCGAGAATGGATGGAGATATCGAGATGCGGTTTTCACTAATATTTAGCAAATTTTATGGTGATTAACGGTCTGTGAAGTAAATAGTACCGTTCCATTTAACTTTTTTTCAAAAATCACAAAAATATGTAACCGCTGCAGATAACGCCCTCTAGCTTATATGTTTTAAACCAAGCGGTCTTACTGAAAATATCTTTTAAAAGAGCATGAAATGCTCTTTCAAACAAGACCAAAAATATTCAAATCGGTTGAATGGTCCAGGAGATATTAAAATGTAAACATTTGAAAACGCATTGGCCTCCCCCTCCCTTATTATGACAGATATGAAAAATATTGCAAAACAAAAGCGATGCGGTATTATCCAAGCTACTAAATGATGTTGTCAAAGTTATAGCTCATCGTCTAACTTTCTCAGATAGCGGGAATTTTATGTTTCTCTATGGCAGTTACACCCCCTAGCGGTCGAATTACGAACTTCAAAATAATTTCCAGCTATTTCTCTTGCCCACTTTGCTTATAAAGATTTTTTTCCCAAACCTCTAGGCCTTACCGTTCTAGAGATACAGCCGCTCCGTACGCTTAACGGGACACCCTGTATGCGTGTTTTTATCGGTAGGGGCTTTTTCAGGTGCTTTTTTCTTACAGACACTGATAGATATTGGCGGACGAAAACTCGGAATAAGATAGCCCAAGGTCAGGTCTTTCCGAATATGTAAACCATTTATTGAATTTCCGTCTGGTAACGGCTGCACAAGGCCGCGAAATTTGGTAATTTTGAGGTAAATTGAATGCAGCGCGACGTTTCTTATTTTTTCTTGCTCATATTATCAACATATCGGCATAAACTCGGTTTAAGAAAAATAACCAAGCTTTCCAACCGTGTGCTTAGTTTTTCGCTATCTTTCTAGATAACGAAGATATGGGCCCTAGAAGTAGGTAGAAATATAAAGGAAAAAGTTTGTTGCTATCGTCTCGCCGGTAATTGAAAGAGCGAACCAGGAAGATCTGGGTGGGACGTTTGTATCTCATCTACATCATTTACATTGGTTAATGAGATCGTCTCCCGGGTGAAACAACGATAGTTTGTAGAACAACCCTTGCCAGGCAGATCTATCAATTAGCAAGATTGCTATTGGAGGGTACGGCGAAAGGGGTCACCCGAATGGCCCTTGGCGACTATCTGTCACCGGCAGGGAGCCCCCCTGATTGTCACCATTCCCCAACATACGCTTAAATCAATATTAAATTATTATTGTTTCTTCTACTTTATATTTAAAGATAAAATTTTGTGGGATGCCTAATTATTAATAAATACTTTGGATTCGTCTTTAGGACGGTTTTAGCTTTTGCCAAAGTCCAGGTTAAGATTAAAAGCGCTATTTGAGAACGAAAGACGGCAGATTGATAGAGAAGAGAAACCCGCTCCGGAAGGAACATATTTTAAGATTAAAAAACTTTTTAATTAAAATCTCTGTGCTTAAGAAGCGACTTAAAAAGATCGGTAACGGATCTTGAATTTTTTTCTTTATTGGCGATTGCTTTTAAAGCTTCTCTTTTAACGGCAAAGAGTTTTCAACCACTTACCTTTATTCCTATGTGAATTGGAAAATCCGGAGCTGTGGTATTTATCGATGGCAACGGCTGTAAAACCGGAACGATGGGTAACGGGCAGGACATCATATTGTCAACCTAAAAATAATAAATAAATTAATTAATTTAAAATGCAATATCGAATTGGATTGGTGTTAAAAGCATTCATGTTACAATAGGAATAAATCGGATTCATTTCAATATCATCCGGTTCAAAAACTAAAATTTGCGAGTTCGCGCATATTGCATTGTCAATTATACAGCCGGATTAATTAATAGTACAAATAACTGTTGTTCGCTAAACACAATTGGTACATACATACAGCTTACAACTTATTTCCATATCGATTATCGTTCGAGTTTAGAGGAAAAAAAAATGATTTGCAAAGTACGATTGTTTAAATTAGTTTAAACGTAGCTAATTTTCGTGGATCGCAGTTCTGTAGTCGGGCGGATGTCATCAAAAATTGATGAGGATAATGTTCGCATAATGCGAACGCGGTCGAACGTAAAGCCCTAAATATTTTAGGGTCCCCGGAAATTACGCTCTGCTCGATGCGTTTTCCGCGCCCCATCGTTAATGATCTCGTTAAATTTTTATGCGACTATTAAGACCTTTTTACCAAGATGATTTTGCTGTAATTTATTTTTAAATTAAATAAAAACAATGTGTGCGAAAAAATTAATACTGAAAAAGCATGTTCGACATGCGAATATACCCCCAAAAAATACAAAAGGGTTCAAATCTAGTAATTAAACGTAAACACGGTGGGGGCAACTACATCATTAAAGCCGCGAGGAAAGCAAATGCCGTCCGCAAACTAAATTAAATCTAATAAAAAATCCATTCTCCCAGTAACGAAAAAAGGCAACATTTAATTAAGGAAGCAATTACGCGATTTTAGCAGAGTCTGCCACCATTGCGTTTAGCGTTCTCTGTTTGGGGAAATGGTCGAGAGGGTGGCGGCGACCGGGTAAGGGGACAAAGGGTCGCCGCCCGCGCGTACTGGGAATAAACAGAAACATTCGGACCTAATTGAAAACGTATTTCCATTAACCGAAGCGCTAATTGGCACGTTACCACCAACAAAATAATTATTTAAATAAAATACACCGACTATTCACTCGAATTTTATTTATGATTGTTTCACCAAAAATTATTGCTTTTTATGTATTTTTTATTCATTATTTAATAAACAATAAATATGTAATAAATCAATTGAATTGCATGAACATTTCTCGAGGTTACACGGTCAGCAAAATTTCTTTTCAATAAATCAATTGTTTGACCAACTGTGTGGAGTACCGGCAATTTCATATAACTGGCAATACATGAATGCAGTAACCATAATTACGAAACTACTATGTACTTGCACTGTCCCACATAAAATGCAACGTAGCTTAATAATACAGCAGGCATTGGGTAGTTTTGCAAAACTTTTGTTTGGAAAAAGGTGACGTCCTTATGATAACCCTGAGATTTTCGCCGTCTTAAGAGACGCACTGCAACTTAACATTTAGAAATTAGGCAACTTAACATTTCTCCCAGAAAGTCTGGTGATGAAAAACATTGATATCAAATATAAATTGATATCAGATATAGTAGAAACCACGAGAGCTGGCAGTGACAGATCACATAAAAATGGTATGAATCAAGATATGGACGTATGACTTAGATTATTTCACCACATACATTTAAATGTAGGTTATACCGAGAGATCAAAAAAGCCGGTCCGCTAAAAACTACTTTCCCAAGCGCTTGATACCAATACTTACTTTCCTCGTCACAGCCTCCTCCCATTTCTACTCGTTTTTAATTTTCAACGTTCTTATTGGTCGACGAGGTGATATCGATTTTTAGTTTCAATGGTTTCGATCAGCTGAGCTGAGTCGTGTTCTTGGTTTTGGCGTTTGGTGTTTTCAATATTTCATTATGAATTTATTGCGGTTTTATTTAATATTATCTGTCTTTATTAAGACAAAAATTCGATTGTGATTTTTCTCTAAGGTAAATAATTATTTTATTTTAAATCAGTTTGGTATAAATTTCGTTGATTTATTTTTAGGTTAAATCATACCGTTCACCTTAGAAGAAGACAAGTTTCAAAGTTTCTTCTCCAATCTTATCTTCGAAATAGAGTAAAAGATCAAAATGGGGTATGAAAATATTCAACAAGTCTTTGTGTAGAAGAATTTAGGGAGACATGTCTGGAAAATATAGTGAATTACCTTATGTCATGAGTCATGACATTAGGAAAGTTGTCAAAGTGCTTTGTTACAAGAATTCATTGAATAATTACATGATGATGAATTGAAAGAAGGGTTTTTTCAACATGACAATGCAACTGCACGAACAAACAAAAGATTCCTTCATGAATTTCATGATGATTGAGTAATCAATAGAGGATGTTGGCCACCTCGCTCACCCGATCTAACTCCACTAGATTTCTTTTTATTCGGTCATTTCAAAAATTCTGTCTACAAAAACCGTTTACAGACCAAAGAAGAATTGGAAGATGCAATACGACACAATGTTCAACAAATAACTGCAGAGCAACTTGTACAGGTCTTCGATAATATGAAAAGAAGAATCACTTTATGTTTAGAAAAGAATGGTCAAGATTACCAATCTTACTCCAGAGAGAATTTATTTCGAATTTTCTTTAACGAGAGTAACATTTTTAATTTTGTGCGTGTCAGTTTTTAAGGTTATGTTTACTAAACTAAAAGTTTCCTCCCATTTCCCCACCACTATTAAATCAAGTAGAAGGAGGGTGTGACCTCTGTGACGAGGGCAGTAAGTATTGGTATCAAGCGCTTGGGAAAGTAGTTTTTAGCGGACCAGCTTTCTTGATCGCATTGTATTAGTAATGGAGGTTATATGTCAAACATTGTCAAAGATATTATTTAATGATTTTCCTTTCATAGAAAACATTTTCGGCTTGTGAAAACACCAGCAGATTCATGACAAAGCTCACAAGACGTTTCGATTTGAGGCTATAATTATAGAGTTACATCCCTTAGAAGAACAGACGTACTTTTTCGACGTGGCCATTTGAATTGTACAGCAGACATATTAAACTAATGCTATCTCTTTCTAACACACATAACTCTCTAGCGATTTGTGAAGTACGTATGGTATTTGTAAGAGCAGAAAACGAAGATTTACTGCCAGCTCTCTTGGCGTGTACTATATACTACACAGCTCTACATCAAAAAAATTTTTTTGCAAATTTTTATGTTTTCAAGTGCTCAGATTACAAATATATTCATGAAAGTACTGAATGTGCTCTTATTTATTATGATTTTTACATATCTTATATTTTGAACAATTATCGGCTTGTTAGTAATAAAATTTATTTTCCCAGTCATGATTAGGCTTCTGCGCAACTTTTTCGCGCATACAAACATCACGTGATCCCTACTCTCAGACCCCTTACTCCGCAGAACAGCTGAGATCTCAGTTATTTGACAATGTTGAAGTACTTACACGTGAATCTGGTATTTGTCTTGTCTTTTAAAACATGAGTTCGTCACGAAGAAAGTGTAAATATAGTAGTTTGTTAAACTTACTGACTGGCGCCTTTTTATTGACAGTTGTAAAAGTAGTTTAAAATGCGTCTTACTGCACAATGGAAATAAATTTGCATCAATTCCAATTGTCTATTCAACAAAACTGAAAGAAGAATATGAAAATGTTAAATTAGTTTTAGAAAAAATTAATTACTAGGAGCATCAATGGCCGATCTGTGTGGATTTGAAAATTGTTAATTTTTTACTTGGTCAACAAAATGGATACATGAAATACCCTTGCTTCATTTGTATGTGGGACAGTAGAGCAAAGCAACTTCGTTGGGAACAAGATATTTGGCCTGTAAGAAATTCTTTAACTGTCGGTAAAGCCAATGTAATAAGGGAGACAAAATCATATTTCCACCATTACATATTAAGTTAGGAATGATAGCAATTTGTAAAAGCGTTGGACAAGGAAGGAGATTGTTTTAATTACATTTGTAGAAAATTTCCGAAGCGAAAAGTTGAAAGGTGGAATATTTAATAGTCCTCAAATACGGCAATTGATGAAAGACACAGATTTTATTAAAGTTATGACTGTTCCGGAAAGTAAAGCTTGGAAAAGATTTGTATTGGTAGTCGAAAACTTCCTAGGTAACCATAAAGCACCAAATTATGAAGAAATTGTACAAAATATGCTGACAAACTGTCAGAGCAAATATGAGTATTAAGTTACACTATCTCCGCAATCATCTGAATAAATTTCCGGATAATTTAGGAAATTATAATGAGGAAGAGCGGTTCCACCAGGATCTAAAAGTGATGGAGGAATGGTAGCAGGGTCGATGAGATTGTCACATGATGGCAAATTACTGCTGGTCTTTAAAAAGAGATTGTCCGATTTTTGTAATGTAAAATGAAAATCCAAAATCAATCTTATATCTAGGGCAACAAAACCACTACCACATTAAGGAAAAGAATTTGATTTGATTGGAATTTTGATTTCGGGTTGGATTTAAAAAGAAATTGTTATCAGTATATCAGTTATATAACTTAATTGAGATTTCAGTAACAATTAAGCGTTTAATAACAATTAAAACCAGAACTAAACTAACTAAAAGAAAACTCTAACAGAACCTAGAACTAAAAAAAATTAGGTTTAGCCGTGCGTCTGAAGAAAACGTCACAGCTTAATGTAAAAGTATAGGGAAAGTGACCAACCTAAACTTAGTGATTTTAGGAGGTAACTAGATTTAAGTTGGCACTAAAAGGAAGTGACGTCATAACGCGCGAAAATTTTAAATTCGTGGTGTGTAGCGAAAGTAGAAGGATAAATTTGTGATGGATTTAATCAAATCTCTAATATCTTAGCGTCTTAACGTGAATTTTTAAATTTTCGAATTTCATTTAGTACCAACCTAAATCTAGTTACCTCCTAAAATTACTAAATTTAGGTTGGTCACTTTCCCTATACTTTTACATTGAGCTGTGACGTCATCGGAGGTGCTGAGGTGCAAATTTGTACTGATTAAAGTAAAAAGTAAATCCTTGGAATATTTTTATGGAAATGTAATGGATTATCGATAAAAGTGGAGTGAGAATTTAGTTTCTATTTCTTTTATAAATCGTATAATGAAACATGTCCCAAAATGAGGTCATTTATGATATTTACTGAAAGAAACAAATCATTTTAATGTAACAAGTTAAAATATAGCGACTCTACGTGAGGTTCCTTTAAAATTATTCATCAAAATTAAACGAGACGTTGATTTCGGGAAATTGTTCAGTATAAAACGAATTTATTTGATTTACGAAGAACAGTTTCAGAGAGTGAACGTGGCAGTGCAACGCAATAAGTAACACGTCCTGTGCACGAACGTGCCAACTGTAGTACAGTTCGCGCGAGATACAATTCAAACAACACCTGTTGAGGAGAAACGCAATCTCGGCGGACGTTTACCTCGCACGTCTTGCCGAACGAAAATTGATATTAACCTAAAACTTTGAAGTTAACGCTTTTCGAGAATTAATTTTAAGCCCGAAGCGAGATGGCAGGTTTTTGCACCCACACGGAGGGTCAATTTCATTCAAAAACCATTATTCAATAAACATCAAAGTGGACAATGAAGCAATTACGCGTCCAATTACCCGTAACTGTTAATTAATTGCTTAATAACCCGCCCATTCCGAACGGATAGTACATAGAGATACCGTAAATAAATTGCGTTCGGTATTTCGCGATTATGTCGATTAATGGGGGAGGCCGACCATTTTGTGTCTTCGGCAGGTGTCTTTGTCGGTTATCCGGCGTTTAAGGAGTTTGCCTTATCGTCTGCGACAGATGTTCGCCACCCCGATAATGTCGAATAAAGTTACAAAAACTTTAGGGGATTAATCAAATTTCCTGAGATTTCGTGCGTAAACTTTCGATTGGCGCAAAAGATGTCCTGCTGGAAGTAATGAGTTAATTAAATGGAAAAACGTCACGTTTCCATTGACAAGTCGTGGTTATTAAAGTTGACTCGTTCGTTAAATTAATATTTTAGGAACACAAAAGAACCCACCTTAAAATCTTAATTTTAAGATAAATTTTTGGCTTAATTAGTCAAACATCTTGTGCTCCTTTTTATGTTTGTTAAAAGCGATTAATAACAGTACCTGATGTGTTGGCAATACGGTTTGTTCTGAAGTAAGTGACATCAATGTAAGAACTATTGAACTAACTAAATTAACCGTTTAAAATGTAAAAATTATTTAAGTCCCCACTAAAATTCCGTTAACACTCATATCCTGATAATTAAACATAGTTTGACTCATATTTTAATCACTAATTTCAAAAAAATTTATTAAGTAAAATTAAAAATAACGTAAAATAAAAATGCACGTAAAATAATAAGTTCTCTTCGCGTATAATGAATGAAAAGTGAAAACTCCCCTCGGGATCCTGTTTCATTTTCTTCGTTTCTCGCAAAGGCCTCCCTAAATCTACTTAAATATTTATCTTGGCGCAAACCGTCTATGGTAAAAACGCCATAAAACGGTGGCCGCTATTTCACGGGAGAACGGTTTAGTTCGAAACCGAGCAGGGTGAAAGAAGAGGTCAGGGAGAGAAGTCACCTGGGTACGAACCTCGTGTCTGTAATGAAAAATAAACAGTACAGAGAGAGGGGCGAAGAGGAAAGACACGTTCAGATGCCGGATATGAGACGATATCCTTCCCTAAAATTGACCTGAAAGAACTCCCGCACCGATCGTCCAAATCGACATGTTCCTTTTTTTTTGGAAATTTAAAATTTAATACGACCTAAAAGAACCTTCAACAAACAACTTACGAACAAAAATATAAAAGTTGATGGGAATAGATCACGGCACAGATGATCGAATAGCCTAAGGTTTTAAAAAAACTATCGCGTTAGTCGGTGGAATGACCGGACCATAAAACTCGTATAAAGTCGAAATCCAGATGAAACATAAACAGGACGAGATCGTAAAATGAACGTTCCCGTTTTAATTCTGGACCGTCCGATTTAAAGTTTGACGACTTCGCGTCGCGCAACTCGGCGATGCCGTTTAAGTAAGGGGTGGTTGTCGGTGCACGGCGAAGGTGTCATGGGAAAATCCAATTGGGGGGACTGCAAATCGTAATGAAAGGTGGCACTTTCATTTGTTGACGTTTGTACTTTAACAGTGAGACTCTAAACATAAAATTGAAGTTGAATAATCTTAGAAGTTGACGAAGAAAATTTTATTGACCAAGCTAGATATTAAAACAAATTAAAATCTTTCTATTTCTACTTCTTCAATTAGATCCAAAAATACTGTCAAAAGAAGTCTAGATTAAGTCAGATTATTGATTGGATGAAGGGTGAGTCTCAACTTAAAAGAGGAGCCCTCGCCTGGTACACAGATTTAATACCTATATCATCGGAAGTCAACATCGAAGTGGCTGAAATAGTAGAAAACAAAACACTACCTACTAATACATTTTTACTGAAAAATTACAGGATCTAATGGAAAATTTGCAGGATGAACAGAACAAAACCATATTTATAATGGGAGATTTTAATATAGATTTTTCACGTAATGGAACAGATAAAAATGCAGAAATCACTAGGGACATATTAGCTTCTTTTAACTTTCATCCACTTTTTAACGAACCATCCAGACTCAACAGTGTCAGGTGCGTCGATAATATATTCATAAATACGAAACTATCTCAGTACGTTGTAAATACTATCAATCTCCATATGTCGGACCATCTTGCGCAAATGCTCGAGTTCACCATAATAGAGCTAAAACACCCTGGAAAAAACAAAACAAAACAAAGAAACTAATATAAGTCGGAAAAACTAATTAATAATCAATTAACGCTAATTACAAACTAATTAATAACTAATTGCGTCGCGTCCGGTGTGAGGCGGGAAGAGGTCTTCGTGTTCACCACCATCTTCCATGTTCTGCTAAGCTCCCAGCCATCCTCTCTGTTGACGTCATTTTTATGTCGGTGAATCTCTATGGCTTCTATTGTCAGTCTTTGGTAGTATCTGTTGTCCCTAGCCAGCACCTTTGTTTGTTCGAAGTTTATTCTTACTGGACCCAGCCACCTACAGGAAGATCAAGAAGGACCAAACAGACAAAATCGTTAGAAAAATGAAGGAACTGATAAAATCCACAGGAATTCCAGCAGAACAGCAGAAAGGTTTGTTTGTGCAGGCGCCGATACCACCAAGAATCTACGGACTACCGAAGATTCACAAACCAGACGTCCCCCTCCGCCCTATCGTCAGCGCCATCAACTCCCCAACATACCAGCTGGCTAAACATCTTGCAAAGATTCTGTCCCCCTTTACAGGTAACACGGAATCGTATGTCAGGGATTCTACACATTTTGTGGAATCGGTAAAAGGTGTAAAGCTGGATGCTGGGGATATGTTGGTAAGTTTCGATGTGGAATCCCTTTTTACTACGGTACCTAGAGGGTCTTCGCCGAAAACTCATTCCGGAGGGTTTACCAGGATACGTGCCAGATCTGGTGGAGTATTGCTTATCGTCGACGTATTTCAGCTGAAAAGGAGAATTTTACGAGCAGTTCGAAGGGGCAGCCATGGGATCTCCACTATCGCCAGTTATAGCTAATTTCTACATGGAATTATTCGAAGAGGACGCCTTGAAGAAGAGCCAGTGGAAACCAAAACTATGGCTCCGATATGTGGATGACACGTTTGTGATATGGCAACATGGTCAAAAACGGCTCCAAGAGTTCTTGGATCACTTGAACTCTCAACATCCTATGATTAAGTTCACCATGGAAACAGAAACTGCCAAAAAACTACCTTTCCTATTTACAGGCATGTTCACATCATCATCCCCAACAGAAGAGGTCCGTGATCCGTACATTATTTCAGCGAGCAGCGAGACTATGTGAAGGAGAGAACTTGAAGAAGGAGCAACACTTTCTACGAAGCGTGCTGCAGAAGAATGGATACACTTCGAGGGACATCAACCAGGCCATCAAGCAGCGAAAGCAGAAAGAGGACACGGTAAGTACAAAACCACTTGGATTTATCTGTCTTCCCTATGTTTCAGGTGTAACGGAACGAATTGCTAGGCACCTCAAGAAGAACGACATCGTAGTGCGGTACGGCACGGTCAGCAAAATTCGGAACACACTCCCGATAGCCAAGGACAAACTAACTCCATTAAAAGGAGCGGGAGTCTATCGACTATCGTGTAGTTGTGGGAAGGTTTATGTTGGCCAAACTGGACGCAACGTCGAGTGCCGCATCAAGGAGCATGAGATCCAGCAGTCGGCGGTTGCGGAACATTGCCATGCAGAGGGGCACCGAATAGACTTCGAACAAACAAAGGTGTTGGCTAGGGACAACAGATACTACCAAAGACTGACAAGAGAAGCCATAGAGATTCACCGACATAAAAATAACGTCAACAGAGAGGATGGCTGGGAGCTTAGCAGAACATGGAAGATGGTGGTGAACACGAAGACCTCTTCCCGCCTCACACCTGACGCGACGCAATTAGTTATTAATTAGTTTGTAATTAGCGTTAACTGATTATTAATTAGTTTTTCCGACTTATATATAGTTACCGATTTTTTGATCTCGTCACTTCGAACCAGTTTCTGAAGAAGGTTGCAACATGGCATCCGAAACGTCAAACGTTTTATTAAAAGACGCACGGCAAAACCTGAAAGTTTCTAGTGTTAGTTTTAGTTCTATCTTAGTTTAATTCACACCGGCCGTGAAAGCCTTCGTACTTATAAAACAAAGAAACTTAGCTCCTTCAAATATTAATCGTTTCAGAGAAAAATTAAGAGAAATGAGTATACTTGTTGACAATCACATAACAGAGACCGCGCAAAGTCTCTTTTCCATATTTTATACCTTACTCATGGCGAAATTTGACGAGTGTTTCCCTGAAAAATACATATTACAACGCAAAGATAAAA
This sequence comes from Onthophagus taurus, assembly GCF_036711975.1. Taxonomy (NCBI): domain Eukaryota; kingdom Metazoa; phylum Arthropoda; class Insecta; order Coleoptera; family Scarabaeidae; genus Onthophagus; species Onthophagus taurus. The sequence continues at coordinate 714,101 of NC_091967.1, forward strand.
AATATACAATAAACACACCTGAGTTAAACGCATTGAAAAATACTCTTGATGCCATGTATATCGTAGCAAAGGCAGGAGGTAGTCCAGAAGCATACAATATATATAGGAAATTAAAATATACTTACATAAAAACTGTGACAACAGAAAAAGAAAACTTTATATCAAATTCATCAAATAAATCGAAAGCAATCTGGAATGTCATCAATAGTGAACGCGTTGGTAAGAAATTGGCAGGCGGAGAGGAGTCAACACTATCAGCAGAGGAGATGAACGCATTTTCTATAAATTTGAGTAACAAAGCAAAAAATGATCACCATAATACACATCTATACGGTACTTTACTTCAAACCCATAAGATAGATAATAAAAGATCATTCTACTTTAAAGAAATAACGCCAATTGAAATCATAGATATTGTGCAATCCCTAAAAAACAAAAACACTAAAGACACCTACCACTTTAGTACCAACCTCCTAAAACAAGTTGTCGATGTGATAGCGTCACCTCTATCCAAGGTTTTAAACAAATGCGTGAAAAATTGCAAAAATTCTACCAGTACACAAAAAAGGTGATAGCAATCAATGTGACAATTTCAGACCGATATCTATATTACCAGCTTTCTCAAAAATATTTGAGCAAATTATAGCAAATCGTTTGATTGACTACCTAGAAAAATTTAACCTATTAACAACTTGCCAACATGGATACAGACGGAAAAAATCGGTAACAACAGCGATGATGAATGTCATAAATTTTATTACAGAAGCACTTGATAACAAAGAACTAGTGGAAATCTACTTATTAGATCTTACCAAGGCGTTTGATACTGTAAGCCACAACATACTTTTAGACAAGCTTAAGAGGAGTACAACTAGAACTCCTAAACTCATACCTCTCCGAACGCCAACAATACGTTCAATGGAAAGATAAAAATTCCAAGTTATTAAACATAAAACAAGGTGTGCCCCAAGGATCAATTTTAGGGCCCTTACTATTCATTATATATGTTAATGATTTGCCTGCCACGGTCAATGAAGAAATTGGCTTATATGAGGACGATACATCAATCATCGTAACAAGTAAAGACAAGCGTGAACTAAAACAGAAGTCTATCAATGCAATGTAAGAAGCGCAGTTATGGTTTGAAAGTAATAATCTGCAACACAATAAAACAGAAAGCATAATATTCAGCACAAAAGCAGAAAATCGTGTCGGTAAGGCGCGGTTCCTCGGGTTACATCTCAATGGACGGCTGGATTGGCATCATCATATTGAGGCCCTATCAAAGAAGTTATCAACAGCGGTTTTCACCATAGACGTTTGAAAAGCATAGCTACACACCAAGCCGCCAAAATGTCGTATTTCAACCTCTTCCAGTCCGTGGCATCATACGGAATTCTATTCTGGGGACAATCAACTGAGTTCCATAGAATATTTAAAATACAAAAGTCAGCAATTAGGGCTCTCTGTAATCTGCGACGGCGTGATAGCTGTAAGGAGTATTTCATTAAAGAAGAAGTACTTACCCTACCAAGTATATACATACATACGGTGTTAATGTACGTGTACGATAATAGGAATACTTTCCAAACACTCGGCGAATCACATAGTTATGCAACTATTATGGTGCCTGGTAGTTGATGACTTGATGAACACCCTAACTAAAAACGGATTTAAGATACAAGGGTATGCTGATGACCTGGTAATCACAATCCGAGGTAAATATGATTCAATCATAACTCAGCTAATGCAGAAAGCCCTACTACTCACCAGTACTTGGTGCAGAAGCAATGGGCTCAGCATCAATCCCAATAAAATCGAAATAGTCCCTTTCACTCGGAGAAGGAAGCTACAAATAAAAGCACCCTCCATTGAAAGCAGAACTATTAACCTCAAAACAGAAACTAAATACCTAGGGGTAATACTTGACAGTAAACTAAACTGGAACTCACACTTAGATAAGGTGAGGAAAAAGGCCATCATGGCAAACCAGATCTGCCGCAGGCTCCTAGGAAGGAACTGGGGTCTCAAACCACGAATGGCTCATTGGGCCTACGTAGCAATAATCAGACCCATGGTCGCCTACGCCTCATTGGTTTGGTGGCCAAAAACAAAACATAAGACAACTCAACAACAGCTGGCACAAATCCAGCGGTTAGCATGTCTTAACATAACGGGTGCAATGAGATCCTGTCCGACGGCTGCTTTGGAAGCCCTACTCGGTCTCACACCGCTCCACATATATATACAAAAGGAGGCAGCCTTAAGTGCCTTATCACTGAAAACAGTTTCTTCACTCAAGTTGATGCAGGGTAACCTCAGAGGACACCTCGAGATCCTCAAAGACCCATGTCTAAATCACCTGATTGAAATTAAAACGGACCTTATACCGACGGAATACAATTTCAACCAACCGTATAAGGTCATATTTAGTAGCAGAGATGACTGGGCGAAAGGAGGACCTCAACTAAAAAGAGGAGCCCTAGCCTGGTACACCGATGCTTCAAAGACAGTAAGATCTGGAGTAGGCATGGGCATCAGTGGACCAAATAGCCACATCAAATTGCCCCTCAACTCGGACTTAACAATTTTCCAAGCAGAAGTTCTTGCTATAAACTTCTGCACCGCTTTGAACCTACAGAAGGGACAAAAAGGTGCATCCATAAACATTTTCACAGACAGTCGGGCCGCCTTAAAGGCAATTCAGGCCTACACGTGTGGCTCCGCACTGATCAGAGAGTGCACCAACAACCTGAGAGAACTCGCTAGGGACAATGATGTTACCCTATGGTGGGTTCCAGGTCACAGCAACATTGAGGGCAATGAGAAGGCCGACAAGCTGGCCAAAGAGGCAGCAAACACGCCCTTCATTGGACCCCAACCTGGATGTGGACTACAAAAAAGCCACCTAAAACAAATAATCAACAACTGGGAGGCTTCAAAGATAGCCTTACGCTGGAAAGAACTTCCAGGTCACAGACAAGCGAAAAGTATGATAACTCCGTCGCAAAACAAAACCAAAGAGGTTTTATGCCTCAGCAAAGGGGATCTAAGAACGCTCTCAGGCTACCTGACCGGCCATGTGCCCCTAAAATACCTCCTCTTCCACATTGGACAAGCTGAGGATCAAACTTGTCGACTATGCAACGACGAGTCAGAAACTGCTGAACATATACTGTGCAATTGCGTCGCCAGAGGCCGTCTAAGGCACAACGTCTTCGGTAAAACTCCCCTGTTACCTACCGACATAAAGGTTCAAGACCTCAGGACAATACTAAGGTTCATTAAGGACCTACATTTGCCGTAAACCTTTGGAGGGCTAAAGTTACAATAGATCTTATAGGTCGCGGTGACGAGAGGGGCCGCCCTCCTCAGCCCGGCAGCAATAATAATAATAATAATAATAATAATAGTTATGCAACTAGATCTTGCTATCAACTTGCTACACCATATCACCGACTCTCAAGAACACAACAATCGATGGACTATTGGGGTCCAAAATTTTTCAACATAGTTCCACCCTCCATTGCGGCAATGTCAAGAAGTAAATTCAATATAATTATAAAAAAACACCTAATTGAAAGTGCATATTACACTTTTGAGGAATTTATTAGGGAGGCAGTGAATGGCATTTTATTGTAAATTTGTTGTTATGGTAAATAAAGATATTTGTATTTGTACACCGATACTTCAAAGACAGTTGGATCCGGAGTAGGGATGGACATTAGTGGACCAAATAGCCGCATTAAATTTCTCCTCAGCTCGGACATAACCATTTTTCAAGCAAAAGTTTTTGCTATAAACTTGTGCACACGTGTAGGCAATTCAGGTTTACACGTGTGACTCTGCACTGATCAGAGAGTGTACCAGTAACCTGAGAGAACTCGCTAGGGGCAATGATGTTACTTTGTGGTGGATTCCAGGCCACAGAGACGTTGTGGGAAAAATGGAATGGCGGACAAGTTGACCAAAGAGGTCAAAAGTTCTCTAGTTGAGCGGCCTCAAAGATAGCCTAGGCGAAGAGTATGATAACTCCGTCGCAAAACAAGACCAAAGAGGTTTTATGCCTCAACAAAGGGGCTCTAAGGTCGCTCTCAGGTTTTCTGATCGGACTTGCTCCCCTAAAATACCATCTCTTAGACATTGGACAAGCTGAGGATCAAACTTATCGACTTTGCAACGACTTGCTGTCATATACTGTGTGAATGCGTCGCCAGAGGCCGCTAAGACACAAAATTTTCTCTAAAGTACGCCTAACACCTACATAAAGGGACAAGACCTTGGAGCAATACAATAACTACAATAATACATAATTATTATCTACAATAATATATAAATAAATAAGTCAGAATAACTCGATTTGAAAAGAAGAATGAGAAGCATAAAATTGTAACGATTAGATACAAAAACAAGCAGGTATTCGATCAAATATGGAATGTAATAACAACATCTGTAGAAAAGAAAGTTGCAATAATTGAAAAATTTAATAAAATATTAGATCCTGAGAATCGGTACTTCTACTTGATATAAATGATTAAAAAAAGGAAAACTCTTTGAGGCGTGTAATTAAAATTTAATGGGGATGGGGCATTGTATTTTTTCTCGCTTTTCCGTTCCTCAGCTTTTTCTTTAATTTAAATCGGAAAACATTTGATTGAAAAGTTTTAATTCGTTCGACGGCGCCAAAGATAAACCTTTTTATCGGGCGGAGAATGTCAAGGCGGACACTAATTTCCGACAACGAAGTTTGCAAATAAAAATTAACTGCTTTATTGTTTTACGCCGTTCCCCGTTTTCTTTTCTTTGCCTATTCGAAAATCGTTCTTGTACTTTCCCGAGGCGACTTCTATTTAAGTAATTTACTGTTTGAATGAGTTCTGAATAAATTCGAAAAAAATGCTGTTTTCGTTTCGTTACTTATAAAAAAATGTTATTGGAAGTTGATTGTAATCGTAATCCGAATAGTTCAATTATTAAACGTTTCAATGTTCAGTTTATACGTCATCTCTTTGAAACCATAATCCGTCGGATTTGAGAACTCGCGGCCAACTATTCCGTTACTAATTGCGAACACGTCCGCAGGATCAGCGGTTGATTCCTGCTGATTCGGGAATGGCGGCGATTCCATTCATTTCGCAATCCGTTTGATTTTCGAACAAAGGTCGTTTTTGTGGTCGGCCGCTTCGCTTCCGTGGAGGGAAGCCGTCAACTACCGGTTGTACTATTTCCCTCACTGACTTTATATCGCGCCGCGACCGTAAACACCGGATGTAACGTCGGACACGACTAATTATCGAAATTCAGTTTAATCCCCAGGCGCGCGGATTAACTCAGTCGACAGATGTTGCTTTACCTGGGGTGAAACTAGGGTAGCTGCAGGACTGTATTCGGCGGCTACCATGACGGCTACCAAACCGCAAACGTTTCTGGCATTTTCCCGGATTAATACTCAATTCTCATAGCTTATATCATCTGAATCATGTTTACCAGAAACATGTATCACTCTCTTTGATTGATCTCTATATGATTAACGTAGTCATATTAAAAATTTAGTGGCGCATTTTGAACAACTAACATCAAATACAACGTAATAAACGTTTTATGAACTATTCTCATTTTTTAGATAATATTTAGATTTTAAAAATAGGTACTGTCGGGAGAGTCATTTGCATACATACCGTTTAGTATCGTAGAAAATTGCGCGGAACGTAAGCGGAATGAAAACGGTCTCGGTTCCAACCTGTTAGACCACGGAGCTAACGGGGCCGTTATGGTGGAGGCGCCGGGAATCTCGTGATAGAGTCTAATTACGGACGAGTGGCGTGCTCGCGACGCCGTTACGTCCTGGTTATTTACACGGAACGACGCCGAAACCACTTGAGGAGTTTCACGGATTCGTTCTTATTAATGGTCGACTTGCAAAACCAACCCATCTCTAACATTCATTTGAATTTTATTGATATTACAGATAGACGCGAATTTTTGAATAGCGTTTTTTGTTCAAAAAGACTTGCAACTTCAAGATGACACAGAATTCAGTGAATGAATTCAGTGGATGGTCCCGGAACAGAGTCTATTATACTCTATTTTTTAATTCGGAGGAGTAATATGAAAAGTCACGTTTACATTAGCTTTGTTCGTTGGGACTTCACTACGACATGGCACTCGTATGACGTCATAGTGTAATGAAGTGTAAGTAAGTGCAATGTCATGTCAACTTAGTGCAGGGCAGAAAAGTGTATAAACCGTGGTTGCAACGAACAGATTAGCTTTGTTCGTTGGGACTGCACTACTCTGCACGACATGGCACTCGTATGACGTCATAGTGCAATGAAGTGTAAGTTAGTGCAATGTCATGTCAACTTAGTGCAGGTCAAAAAAGTGTATAAACCGTGGTCGCAATAAACAGATTAGCTTTGTTCGTTGAGACTGCACTAATCTGCACGACATGGCACTCGTATGACGTCATAGTGCAATGAAGTGTAAGTCAGTGCAATGTCATGTCAACTTAGTGCAGGTCAGAAAAGTGTATAAACCGTGGTCGCAACGAACATATTAGCTTTGTTCGTTGGGACTGCACTACTCTGCACGACATCGCACTCGTATGACGTCATAGTGCAATGAAATGTAAGTAAGTGCAATATCATGTCAACTTAGTGCAGGTCACAAAAGTGTATAAACCGTGGTCGCAACGAACAGATTAGCTTTGTTCGTTGGGACTGCACTACTCTGCACGACATGGAACTCGTATGACGTCATAGTGCAATGAAGTGTAAGTAAGTGCAATGTCATGTCAACTTAGTGCAGATCAGAAAAGTGTATAAACCGTGGTCGCAACGAACAGATTAGCTTTGTTCGTTGGGACTGCACTACTCTGCACGACATGGCACTCGTATGACATCATAGTGCAATGAAGTGTAAGTAAGTGCAATGTCATGTCAACTTAGTGCAGGTCAGAAAAGTGTATAAACCGTGGTCGCAACGAACAGATTTTTATCAAAAAAAAGTATATAATATGTTAAGGTTATGTTAATGTCAAAAAAATATAACTTTATAGTAATAATTTTGTTACAACTTCACCAACAGCTTTAATTTTATCTTCTGCAGAGTTCGAGAAGAATTTGGTTTTAACGATGACGGGCTGATTTGGAATTCTTCCTTTGCCTAATAATTTATAATAACCCTAAAAAAAGAAACAAATTAATATCTTATTTATAGTGTGTTGTCCATTTACTATCTACTATCTTGTCCATTTTCTACTGCCTCTACTGGGGTTTAATGTACAGGGTCAACCAAACTCGACGCCCCACCTCTTTTATGGGAAACAGGTAAAATTTTCGAAAAAAAAATTTATACCATTTTAAATAGTATCTTCTCAGCTTTAAAAAACATCAGACGTTACAAATTTTGGACGGCGACGCTATGCGTCGCGACGCTTACAAATTTATTTTTTCAACGATCACATTTTTTTCTGTATAGAAATAGGATGCCCATATAATTTTTAGCAATATTGAATAAAAAAGTTTTTTTGTATCTGTAATAGTTTTTTATATATAGCGGGATACGTAAATTAATATTGACGAGCATTATTCTAGCAATTCTTCCATCACAGGTAGCCATGGATTGAAAATGTCTGAACATTTCTTAATTTGACTCAGTGTCAAATAGTCTTGCATTTGTTTTTTAGACATGGCAAATCACCAGGAAAAGGTTGACATACTTTTAACTTACGGTGAAGCTCGCCGTAATTCAAGGGCAGCTGTCCGACTTTATCGCGAAATGTATCCAGACCGCGCTGTTCCGGACCACAAGTTTTTTACCCGATTGGAACAAAATTTAAGAAAAAATACAGACGCGTTTTCCTGTAGGAAACATGTTCCTATTAAAAAAACCGTATGCAATGATGGCGTCGTAGCTGAAGTTTGTCAGTTTTTTGAAGATAATCCTAGAGCATCTGTTAATATGGCAAGTCAACAATTAAATATTTCCTATTCCTCCATACGTCGAATACTTAAGAAGAACGGATATTTTGCATACAAATTGAAGAACTTGCAGCTTTTAAATGAAGATAACCGTAATAAACGCATAGATTTTTTAGCGGATATGGCCATATTGGAAGACTACAATAGAAGGATATATAAGAACATTTTATGGACTGATGAGAGTCGATTTGTAAGTAATGGGCTTCCAAATAGGCAGAATGAAAGATACTGGGCCACTGAAAATCCTAATGTGATTAATGAAGTCGAAAATCAAGGCCACTTTGGAATTAATGTATGGTGCGGCATAATCGATCGATATTTAGTGGGTCCATATTTTTTCGATTATAATATTAATGGACCAATCTTTCTCCATTTCTTAGAAAATGAAGTGCCCGATTTATTGCAAGATATACCTCTCATGCAGGAAAATGTATGGTTTCAAATGGATGGAGCACCCTATCACAATTCTGCAATTGTTACGCAATATATGAACCGTGTATATCCTGAGAGATGGATAGGAAGATCTGGTCCAGTGCGTTGGCCAGCTAAGTCACCAGACTTAAGCTGCCTGGACTTCTTTCTATGGGGCACAATCAAGAACATTGTATACAGTACTCTCACAAACAACGTTGAACATCTTAAACAAAAAATTCGTGATGCTTGTAATACGATAAGTCGTGATACTCTTAGAAAAGTTACTCATAATGAAGTGAGAAGCCGGTTTCAGCACTGTTTGGCGGCGAATGGCGGTCAGCTTGAGCACACTTTGTAGGTGCAACATATTATGTTTCTGTTGTTTTAATTTATTAAAATCAAAATTTATTGTTTTAAGTTTTAAAAAAATTTGATGATTGTCTCAACAAATTGTTCTATACTTTTATTTCGTTGTTATTTTGTTACTATTCAGTTTATTAAAATGTTATGTAAACCAACTTCCTGATCTATTATATTATTATTTTATATTAGTAAATTTTTAGTCCATGGCTACCTATGATGGAAGAATTACTATAATGATGCTCGTCAATATTAATTTACATATCCCGCTATATATTAAAAACTATTAGAGATATAAAAAAACATTCTTATCCAACATTGCATAGAATTATATAGGCATCCTATTCCTAAACCGAAAAAAATGTGTTCGTTGAAAAAATCAATTTGGGTACGTCGCGACGCCTAGCGTCGTCGTCCAAAATTTGTAACGCCTGATGTTTCTTAAAGCTGAGAAGATACTATTTAAAATGGTATACATTTTTTTTTCGAAAATTTTACCTGCTTCCCATAGAAAAGTTGGGGCGTCGAGTTTGGCTGACCCTGTACTGTGTTTTCTAATACAACAAATATTAATTATAAAGTTTTATTTCTTAATATTTAATATGAATATTAATTATTACAAAACACGCTTTCCAATATTCCGCCATTTTCGTTACACTGCACTTATTGAACTTAATCGAAAGCAGGTGCAACAAAATCTGCACGAAGTTACACTACGCATGGCCCAACGAACAGTATGAGTGCAGCTGCACTAAACTGCACTATCTCCAACGAACACACAACATCTGCACTAAACTGCTTAGTGCAAGTAGTGCAGTCCCAACGAACAAAGCTATAGTGTAATTTTTCGAAGCTTCTTTTTGGCGGGAGTTTTGAAAACCAGAGAGGATTTTAAGTAAACTGTAGTTATGAATTTAATTTCATAACTACAATCGAACTTTCACATAAAGTCTGCAACCTGAGGCAGATGAGATGATGAATTTCGGATTCATATGATATTGAATGTAGAGCCTCGGCCGTAAGCGACCTTGGATTAATCGGATAACATCATACATTGCCATTTTTAATTAAAACCAATGCCGCTTTCAGCCGAGGCACAGCAATGTGACGAACAGTCTTAGGTTGACAAGAAATGTATCGTAGACCAAAAGAAGATCATACATTTTTACAACAAGCTTTAATTAAAGCCTTAAATAAGGAGGAATTATATAAGAAAGCAACCCCTTAATTTTACTTAGAAGCCGAAAACTATGCATGATATGAAGGACTGAGGCATTTAGTTTATTTTTAAGCCTCATGATGGAGGCTTAAAAATTAAATTTATTCAATTGGAATTAAATGAATAGCTTTATCAAATATATTGAATCATCTTTTAGTTAAATTTTATTTTGGCATTTATATTTTATTTATATTTGTATTTATGTACTTTTATTTGTATATATAGAATTTAGGTAATTAAACTAATTAAAATCAGTTTAAAATAAATTTAAATATTTGAAATTAATAAAAAATAAAGGACATTTATTGTTAATTTTTTTTAATACATATAACGTCCATCCAATAAATATTATATTTGGTGAGGCGAAAAAAAGAATAAACGTGCAGTCGGATGTTTACCCTATAGCGGTCAAAAAAGGGCAATTTAATATTTATAAAGCGCCCCATCGAACACGCAGTTAATTCAACAGGACAGAAAAAAAAAACGATAAAGTAGCTTGCGTTCGGTTCAATTCCGACCGACATGTCATTTCCAATATCCGGTGAAACAAACCGGTAGCTGTACTAATCGACAAGTTTAAATAATTTATTTTTAATTAATTTCATCGTTTATATTTTCGGTGGCACTCTTCCAAATCAATTTTCGATTCCCAAAACCTGACTTGAAACTAACTAAGGTTTACATCTTACTTTTGAATCTGATAAGCAATTGGTTAGAGGGAGAAGATATCCGGATAGATCGGACGGCAAGATCAGTTAACCAGAATTTACACCAAGCTTCGGTTCGCAGGTGGAAGTGAATTCATCACCGGGAATGAGACATCTCGGTTGGAATTGATTTTAGGGGATCGTGGGAGGAAGGTAAAATTCTGAAAAGGATAACCTTAAAGATGGAGAAGGGCGGGTAGAGGAGTCCGCAACGTCTAGATGATCCCTAAATTAATTTTGCGGCGTATTGTTTTGATTTAATTAAGATGCCCCGTCGAAGAACCTACTCCCCTGGCGTTCAGTTTATGAACTTGCGCCGGCAGGTATTATTGCGCCCGGACAGCCACGTATCTACCCTCTTTTCAGCTCACCCGTCTATTATTATTTTAATCTTCCTTTTTTTATACTGATTTTTTTTCCCTGGGAGGGTTTAAATTAGATGGGTCGTGCCCTCGCATTTTAACTGAAATTGTTTTATGGTAAAAATAACGTTCTTAAAGAATATAATGCAAAACAGATTTGTGCATAAAACCCATCAAACCCACTATAAGTGTTAAATGTTCCCGATTAACATGAAAGTGTAAAGTTGGTCATCCAGAAGTAACCTAAAGTGTCCTTCTAGAATCCGTAGAACCGCAAAACCGTGACAAGTAGGTACCAACCGTGACGTAGGTCGTTCAGGTCTGGCAAGTTTTAACCCCTTACTTCTCACCCTCCCCAAAACCATCTATATCCTTCCCTATCGTTTCCATTAAGGGGGAGAGACGCATCGAAATAGCAACTTCGTCCCGAAAGCTAAGTCTAGTCCACTCAGCACCGGCAACTTCTGCATTACTCCGAACCGTCAAGATCCGGGATTCGATGGAGTCGCGTTTTTCTTACGGCTAAGTTCCCGTAATGTTATTGAACCGGACTTCGGTCTTCGACACTCCGTTGTCTTCCGGTCTTGTTCCAGAACTTTCTGACCTCATGAGGTTGCCGTGTAAACATCGAAGTTAAGTATGTATTAAGTTAAGGTATGCAGTTTCGAAGTAGGGATGGTAATTTGACAGAAAACTTATAATTTAAATCTAAAAATATTATAAAAATAGTTTAAGATAATTCAACAAATAGGTTACTTTTTTTTTGATTTACAGTTACAAAATACGATATGAAATAAGATTGCATTACTTATTCAGAATCAGGAAAACGAATTTTATTGTTATGGATGAGATCAAACTGAGTGCTTTTGAAGCAGAACATAAATATCATATACAGGGTGTCACACAAAAAACGCCCCAACCTGTAACTCTGTTAGTTACATTCCGATTTTCATGACCCAGGTATCAAATAAAATGGTTTTATAAATACTATGATTCATGCTACAAATAAATTGTTTCCAACGTCATCTTCAATTTCAAGTAATTACTAACTTTTGTTTTTCAAATTGCTGCGTATATTTTTCTTCACGTCATTGGATAGAGATTGTCTTTCTGAATCCATTGATGTATAATACATCCATTTTAAATGTAGTTTTAGCAGAAAAGAGACACCTGTATATACAGGTTGTCACACAAGAATGCCACAAGCTGTAACTCTGTCATTTAAATTCCGATTTTTATGAGCGAAATATCAAATGAAAAGATTTGATGAATACTATGATTCATGCTACAAATAAACGTTTTTTTTCACGCTAGTCAATTAACAACATTAAGAACACAATCCGGACGAGTAAGGCATGCGAGATAAGGCATAGGCCTAGTATAGACTAGGTCATCAAAAGTGCTCAGACAGTACTCATCCACACTGTAGAATGCTCTCGCTAACAAGTAATTTCTGATCTTTGATTTAAAATTATTAATATCAAGTAATTTAATGGGATTAGGCAACAAATTAAAAAATTTAATTCCATAATAATTAGTGCCATCCCGAGCTCTTTCAGTGCGAGTATAATCAATCATGAGGTTATCATGGTGTCTGGTTCCATAATGATGGACCTCATCATGTCTTTTGAAATTCTGAAGATTTTTTTTAATGTAAAGGAGACAGTTAAATATATAAATACAAGGTAGAGTTAAGATTTTTAACTTTACAAATTTAGCTCTACAACACTCAGAGAATTTTAAATTCGAAATCACTAGGATACATCGTCTCTGAGCGCTAAACACCCGAGCAGCATGTGCAGAATGACCCCAAGCGAGAATGGCATATGATAAGTGAGCATGAAAATAACCATAGTATGCTGTCATTACTGTATTTACTGGAACGATATTAATTAAATTTCTAATACAGTAAATAATTTTGTTTAATTTACTAGTTGTTCGTATTGCATGCTCTTCCCATGTAAGTTTACGATCTAAATGAACTCCTAGATATTTGACAGTAGGGTTATCAACATTATCACCTAGTGCGCGCAAAGAGAAGAGTAACCGCTGAGTCTTAGATTCATTTACGCTAAGCTGACTAGCAGAAAATCAGTCAAAAATGCAACCCTGAGATCCAACCACCTCACTAAAATGATCCGGCAAATTATCACTTATATTCACAGTGGTTGTGTCATCAGCAAATAATATAATGTTACTTGACTCAGGAACGTTATCAGCTAAGTCATTAATAAATAATAAAAAAAGTATGGGGCCCAGCACAGACCCTTGAGGTACTCCATACTTAATAGATAATTTTGAAGATAGTCTATTTTTATAAATTACTTGTTGCAATCGATTTGATAAATAAGCTTTAACTAGCTTAACATAATGTTTGTTTTCAAAACATTCGTTAACATATGAAACTAATTTGCAAATTGCTGACGTAGTTGATTTATTTTTCTTAAAACCAAACTGTGAGTCGTTTAGGAGGTTATTGGATTCAAGATACGCAATTAACTGTTTATATAAAACTATTTCGAAAATTTTACCCAAAACAGGTGTAATTGAGATTGGTCTGTAATTTGAGACGTCATTAATTGACCCCCTTTTGAAAACAGGTACCACTTTACTTATTTTTAAGCAATCAGGGAAAATATGAACAGCAATACATTGATTAATCAGCTTAGCTAAGGGAATAATAATTAAGTTTTGAATAACGTTTATGATGTTCGGATTCAAACCATAAATATTTTTACTGGAAGTATTCTTAAGCGTAGAAATGACATTTCTCATGTCGTTAAACGATATTTCATGAAAATTAAACTGTCCCGAAAAAAAATTAACATTATCCGAACCTTTACTTTGATGTAGTGGAATATCAGAAAGTAGTTCTTCCGCAATATTGCAGAAGTCTGGGGTTGTTGTTTTTGATAACATTCCACACAGCCCTCTGGGTATTTTTAGAATTAGAAATGTATCTACTATTTGTTACTTTTTTATTTTTAAGTATAATTCTACGATAGTGCCTTCTACAAGTCTTTACACAGTCCCAAGGAATAAACTCTGGAAAGGATTTGTTAAGATCAGAAACCAAATTGAGCAGATCTCTAGCTAGTTTAACTTCGTTATTAAACCAGGATACATGATTAGTGTCGATATCTTTACTATCGACAATTTTAGTTTTTAATTGAAAGCAAGAATTTAGAGCATCAGATAATAATTCAACAAATACTTTGAATTTAGTATTTACGTCAATATTCGATTGATTAATAAAGGAAAAATCAATTTTCTCAACAAAATTATAAAATTTTAGAAGGCCGTAGCGAGTAATTGGTCGATAACTAATTTTAGATTTAGATTTAGGGTAGCAATTAGCAATGTTACACGAGAAAGAGATCGCCGAGTGATCCGACAAACATGTGTTCACCACCTTTACATTCCAAAGATTGGTATCAAGGTTAAGGCTAAGGCAAGCGTTTAATCTAGTAGCTTCTTTCGTAGCTATGCTCAATCCGAATGATGAAAAAAGATCCCGCAATAGCCAAGACTTTGATTCAAAATGAACATTAAAGTCCCCAGACACCACAACACCTCTATCAAATGATAACCTCTCTAAAAGTTCTGATAATTTTGATAAATAAACATGAAAATCTCCGTTAGGAGAGCGATAGACTGTCACGAGCTGAACACCGTTAACAAGCAAGCCTGCAGCTTCAAAGTCAATTTCCTTGGAAAAATACATTAAATCAAACGAAATTGTTTAGGGGATATAGTTGTATAATTACTGTAAATGGCCACACCCCCATTCTTATGAACATGGCGACAAAAGTTTGATGTATTTGCAAACCCATCTATTTTCAAAGAATTTATCTCATCATCTGACAACCAATGTTCATTTAAACACAGAATATCAAAATTATTATCTTTGGCAAAAATTTCAAGCTGCAAGCTTTTGCCACTAAGACCCTGTATATTATAGTGTAAAATTTGAATTGTCTTAATTGTCATTATCATATACGCCATAAGCTAGTTTACTGTTACAATTGGATTTAGGTAGCAAAAATTCTGATCAGAACAATCGATATTAATTAAATTAGGATGTAGATTTCGAGAAGCGCTGGATATATTTAAGATAAGTTTACCTAGGTACATATACAATTTATTTTTACCACGGCCATTCATATGTAGTTCATATGTTAACTCACTCATGAAAATCGGACTGTAAATGACAGAGTTACAGGTTGGGGCGTTTTTTGTGTGACACCCTGTATAATCATTTACCCAAGTGAGTTTCAGCATTTTCAAATTCAAAAATTGCGTAATATCTCACATGCAAGAATTAAGACAACAAATTTGATGAACAATTTATTGGTGATATTTTGTACTAACACTAGAACTAACACTATACCTAGAACTAGAAACATTCGGGTTTAGCTGTGCGTTTCAAGACACACGTTTCTATTTTTGTTTTAAATCAAATTAATGATATAAGCATACTAAGTTATGTTTTTAATCCTTTGAATCGTATAACATACACGTTCTAAAACTTAGGTATTATTTTGTATTTATAAAGTTTACAGCCGTAATGTAGGTAAAAAATAAATTGGTTTTTTCATTGAGGGTTGTCATCAACATTGTTGGGCATAGAGTGCATTACTGGAACGTGCAGGAAATAAACAGCAACAATGATCCGGGCAATTTCGCGAGTAAACGCCTCCGTGCAACCGATGCTGTTAAGTTTTAATTAATTACACATCCAAGTTAAGCGGACTACAATCGACCCTGGCGCGTGAAACCCCTCTACCTGCGAACAGAACGTAGGAAAACCGCCTTCGGGTAACGAGCCCCTATCGCTCAGGGCTTCGCGCGACTGCTCCCGTTTAGTTTGAACTTTGTCATGTACACGCCAGTCCGAACTGAATTACTATACTTCGAAAGGACGCAAAGGGCTGTCCATAACACACCCGATCTGACGTCGTATGATGCTATTACACCGAATAGAATGAAAAAAAAATGTATGCTTTACAAAAAACTGTGCATCACCACAGGGAGCTTTGAAAACGATAGGGTTGGAAATTGGAGTTAACCTTTAAAAGTACATTGTTTCTCTTGCAACTTTTTCTTAGGAGGATACTTGAAACGACCAATTAGTCAACTGCAGATGTTCTCTTTCTCTTTAAATTGTTCTTCCTTTAGGAAAATCACCGGAACCGATGGTGTCAGAAACAAGCGACACGTCGACCAACACCTGAACGTTTTGCGGTGGGAAGATAAATTAGCGGGCGGTCTGCACTAATGATCAGGAGGCGGAAACCGTGGGGGGAAAGTTCCTCCGAAGGGAAAGAGATCGGAAAGGGCCCCTTTGTCCGCTGGCAAATGAGATCCCATTGCCGCCCGACGACATCTGAGCACGTGAAAAATTAATCTTCGCCATTGTCTCGCCGAACAACGAAGGTTCTAAGACGATGGCGCCTTAACTCATATAGCCCTCCTTCTAAAACAAAACCCCGTTTAAGCTACACGATTATCTTCTGAATATCTAAATATTATTGCAACATTTTATTATAAAATTGATTGCACTGACGTAAGATTTCCATCGTAAACAATTTTACGACATTTACCACCGGCTCGAAGTAGGGCTGTCTCGGTGGTCTAACCCACCAAAGAGGTCGGTCTGCGACATCTGGCGGCAGTAAAGCGCTTTTGATCTGCACATCGTAAAATCAACCAGTCGATAAGTCTATTTCTGACGACTATAAATTGTCAATTACAGGAAATATCTTGTCGATCTTCACACTTGTAATTTAAAAAGTTTATTAGTTATAAAATACCTAAAACAGCCATTTTTGTATTAAAATATTGTAGAAAAGTTTTATTTTGAAATTTGTTTTCGTGCGAATTCTGTTTATTTATTCATAACGGTTAAACAAAAACGCATGTATAAACTAAATTACCATTCATATTTTTTTATAAATACATAAATAGTTGACGTTGATTAAAGATTTAAACTTTAAAATAAACTTAATAGTAGATGTTAATCCTTCCATTATGAAAGCAGATGGAAGCTTCCAGGATAAAAGCGTCTACCGTTATTTATTTTTTTGTCCTCCCAACTTTTCTTTAGATAACATAACGGAAATAGTTCATCCGGACAGGTTGGAACTGTCGGTGTAGGGGGGATTTGAGGGGGTTAATTAGAGTGAAGCCCGACCTATCAATTGATGTCGACGCGCCCCGTTGACCCAAAACGGACGCGAACGTCTCGGGGTGAACGAAGCGCGAAGAAACCGCAAGGGAAGTCGTTTGCAGGGCCGCGAGGGGTCCATAAATAACGCTTGGGACAGGCGATCGAGCACCAAATAAAAGACCGACACGGTTGTGGCGCCTTCGAAAATCTATTTCTTCTTCGCTCGCCGATTACCATCGGAGAAGGAAATGTAACAATCGGAAACTGCTCGTGGATTTTGCGTCTAGGAAGTTTACAATAAGTCGTCTGCTGTTCTCTTTCCGGTGGGGTTGAGTACGGTCGATAATGGCTTATTGCTCCTTTTGTCAGAACAAATATAGTATACTACTACTATAATTGCTCCGAGTCCTTAAGGTGCTTAACACAAATTAAGTTTAGAACACGGGCTTACCTATATCTGCTTTTATAAAGGTACCTAATCAATTCACTATACATATATCTTGATAATATATCAAATTTCAGCCCTTCATCTCAACAAATACTAAGAGCTCGCCTAAAACCTCAATTCCGTGGAGAAATGATCAAGAAAATGTGAATGATAAAATAACTTTTTTCAATAATTGTTTACTTACTCTGATGGATTTGCATGCACCTTTAAAAACTAGACGGTTTACAAAGCCTCCCAGTCCCTGGCTAACAGATAATACTAAACTACTAATGTCTATTCGAGATGATGCGCTTAAAAAATTCAAAAAGCTAACTCAAGACTGGGTTTCATACAAGTTGCATCGCAATCTGGTAACATCAACGTTGCGGGCTGAAAAGAAGGCATACTATGATTACGCCTTACGTAGTAAAGATCCAAAGGCTCTTTGGAGAAAGATTAAACTTCTAAATATAAATAAAGAAATCGATAAGAAAGTGCCTAATCACTTTATATCCAGACTGATCCCGAATTACCCATATTTTATCAAAATAATGTAAACCCTAGAGTGCAGATAATGTAAGCTTTTATGCCTGTTGATGAACATGAAGTATCTATAATAATTAATAACATTAAAACTGCAGCGGTGGGTTCTGATGGTATCTCAATCTGGATGATTGACTTGTATACCCCTTTTCTCATTTCTTATTAACGCTGCTATTCATCAATCAGTTTTTCCGGATGCCTGGAAGATGGCTGATGTAATTGCGTTACCTAAAGTATCTTCCCCTTCTGCCCTAAGGGATTTTAGACCGATCAGTATCCTACCAGTAATGTCAAAAATTTTAGAGAGAGTCTTGGAAAAGCAACTTAGAGCACACTGCGAAAGGTATAGTATACTGCCAGATCAACAATCTGGGTTTCGTTCGGATTTCAGCTGCGCAACAGCTTTATTGAACCTTACTGATGATGTATTTCCTTCTAGAGAGCCGGGCAAGCCGCACTTTTGTTATCGTTGGACTTCACCAAAGCATTTGATACAATAAATCATAATATACTTGCATCTAAACTTAATCATTTTGGTCTTGGAAATCAAGGTGCAATTTTGATAAAGTCATTTTTGTCGGACAGGTCTCAGGTTGTGAAGATTAATAGTCAAGTGTCAAGTTACTCGTGGAGTCCCTCAGGGGTCCATTTTGGGGCCACTATTGTTCTCTATTTATACATCTGATTTTGACCAGGTTCTTGGTTGTATGCAGACGATACACAACTTCTGCTGAATTTTAATCCAAATAATTGGGTTGATGCCTGCATAAAATTTAACTCAGATATAGCATTATTTTCTGATGTTGCGAAACGCCATGAACTTGTGCTAAATCCATTCAAGTCTTCTGTTCTTCTGTTTTGCGGTAGTGTCACAAGGAGAGCGATTAAGCCTTTGATATCCGGTCAATTGGTGGTGGATGGCGAACCTCTTACTGTTTCTGATGATATAAAAATTTTAGGAGTCACATTGGATCATCAGTTGAGGTTTGAGGAGCATGTGGCCAGGTGCTTGAGGGGTGGGTATGGCGCCCTGCGTCTCTTGTATGCCCATAGGGATGTCTTAAGTAAAAAATTAAAAATTATGCTGTGTGATAGCTTGGTTCTAAGCAAATTAAATTACTGCAACGTTGTTTATGGTCCAAATTTAATGGAGGCGAGTGGGCGTCGTATCCAGAACCTCCAGAACGGTTGTCTGAGCTTTATTTACGGAATTCGTAAATATGACCATATTAGTCATAAGTTGGCAGAGACTGGGTGGTTGAACATGAAGAACAGACGTAAACTGCATGCAACTTGCGTTTATTATAAAATTATTAAAACTCAGCGGCCTCCTTGCTTGCTGCAACGCCTATCTTTCAGAAGCGATGTCCATAACATTAATATAAGGAGGAAAGATCGCCTCGCACCGATCCTTTTCCTACCAGATAACTAAAACGTACAATGATCTACCGATGAACCTTATAGGATTGAACTGTATTTCGTTCAAGAGTAAATTAAAATCATCCCTTCTGCTTGAGTCATCATGATTTTTTTTTATTATATTCTGAGTTACTAATGTATCGCTTTATACTGGCATGTCGTCGTATTTTGTTTTTTTTCATTTTGTTTATTAGTATTGTTAAAAACATTCTCATTTTTGCTTTATATACAGGGTGTTAAGCGTACGGAGCGGTTGTATCTCTAGAACGGTAAGGCCTAGAGGTTTGGGAAAAAAATCCTTATAAGCAAAGTGGGCAAGAGAAATAGCTGGAAATTATGTTGAAGTTCGTAATTCGGCCGCTAGGGGGCGTAACTGCCATAGAGAAACATAAAATTCCCTCTATCTCAGAAAGTTAGACGATGAGCTATAACTTTGACAACATCATTTAGTAGCTTGGATAATACCGCATCGCTTTTGTTTTGCGATATTTCTCATATCTGTCATAATAAGGGAGGGGGAGGCCAATGCGTTTTCAAATGTTTACATTTGAATATCTCCTGGACCATTCAACCGATTTGAATATTTTTAGTCTTGTTTGAAAGAGCATTTCATGCTCTTTTAAAAGATATTTTCAGTAAGACCGCTTGGTTTAAAACAAATAAGCTAGAGGGCGTTATCTGCAGCGGTTGGCTTACGCTTAACGGGACACCCTGTATATATTTTCTATATATTCTGGATTAAGTGGAAGAGCAGTTGGTTAATAACTAAACTGAACTTCGTCCAGAAAATAAGTCTATTTTCTAAGAGTGTATTATTATTAT
The DNA here is from genome assembly GCF_036711975.1 of Onthophagus taurus. Taxonomy (NCBI): domain Eukaryota; kingdom Metazoa; phylum Arthropoda; class Insecta; order Coleoptera; family Scarabaeidae; genus Onthophagus; species Onthophagus taurus. The sequence goes on from NC_091967.1 coordinate 734,525, forward strand.
TATTATTTGCATTCGAAGTATCCAAAGTCTGATTAATTTAACAGTAGGGCAACGACATAAAACATTTTCTAAAGTTTATCTTCATCATTCTGTTAACATAGTTGGTACTCTACATCATCAAACAAGTAAAAAAGATTCAGAAGATAATCCCACCGAAATTAACGACGAATGATTCTTTGTAAATTGACCTTCATTGTGTCAGGGATCCGTTTTTAGTAACGCCTCGAACAAATTAAATTGTTTAATTGAATGTTCATGGTTGCTTATTATAAGAGAAAATTCCCTATTATTAACGGTGTGAACCAGGAAATGAAGCGATACTTACAGCAAAGAACGTACTCAGGAACTAACTCATAGAGGTATGACACGATAATCCACTCAACGGAAATTATATCAATAAAAGACACTACGAATAGACGAAGATGATGTAAAAAGATTTAACGCATCATTGAATCGTAATCGTAAGATTTATTCGTTTATCTTTATATCGTTAAAAATAGGGTCAATCATTTTTCCACATCATGGAAATTATCCTTTAAACTTTAGGGGAAACTATAAAGTCTAAAATTCACAAAAAGTGTTAGATTACTCAAAAAAAAAAGAAGAGTAAAATCTAATTTTACCATACCATCAAAGCATTTATAATCCTTTAAAGGGCGATCTGGCATAAATCCCAGAATGGACTTTCATTACGCGGGACGTTAAATGTTCTTTTACGGGCTGGGTAAACCACATTATTAAGCCGCTCCCTTTTCGTATGGAACACAGCCACCGTCTTTCATCTTTTAACTCAATTGTCCGCCATCATCGCGTCATTCCCACCGAATAAAGATTAATGACGACCAATTAAAAGATTGCGAAGAGAAAAAAATCAAATCGTTCAAATTACGCCAAGTTGAACACCCATAATTTATATACGATAAAGTCGCAATTGGCATTCCGGTCGGTATCACTTCCGCGACACGATGAAGGCCGATGGCCTCTATTGAAGGAGAACAAGAAGAAGGGGAAAGATGGATTAACGTTAGAGCGTTGACACTAAAAATGTTTTAAATAATTTTTTTCAAGAATACGATATTAATTCGAACTGTAATTATGTTTGGAGATCGACGATAATGTATATGGATTACAAGAGGCTATTAGCACAATTGTCGATGTTAATTAATGATACCTGTTAAGATTACATCGATTGGAATATAGGTAAACATTGTCGTTTAATTCAAGGTACGTTGAAATTGCTGATACAGTCCCAAACTTATTTTATTAATAAAATTTATGATTATACATGTATCTTTAAACATTTAATTTACCGCTGTGGTTTCAATGATTTTGTGCTGTGTAAACAGTTCTTAGTCGTTCTTCAGGTTCAAGGCTTGCACCTGAACTCTGCGAACCACGTCACGTGACAACTTCGACTGGATTCCATTGCCCCACCATCCGTACTCAGAACTTCAGAACCCGTGGTCGGGTCGACCACAACCAATTCTTGAGTCTCTCTTTGCAACGTTGACGACTTTTACTTTTCCCGCGTCTTTAAGCGATGACCTATCCCGATGAGGTAATGATTAGATCATTATGCATTTCAAAATGTTATTTAAACACACGTAAAACATCAAACATAAAATAACATTCTTAGAAATTCATAATCGGCATTTTGCCCCAACAGTGGGGCAAGAGTCCAAATAATATGGGGGCAAGAGTCCCATCGTATATAAACACTTCAAACACATTTGTCGCATACAAATGGGCCTATATTTTTATAAGAAGTGCATATCTCATGCCACCACTTCTTGCAATGGCAGCATTCGATCCAATCCTTTTCGGGTGGCTCTTGATATTCTCGTTTGCAACGCGGGCAAACATATTTCTCCTGGCGACTAGACAATTTACTCCTTTTTTTAGTAAAAACTTTGTGGCTTTTAGCTGTCTCTTGTCTAAATTTTTCAACAGCGGTCTTCTTTTCTTGGTCTGAGCATGCTTATTGTAAAGAAACACTTTGCATTTCTTTTCTGCCTCCTTTCTAGCCTTCTCATCTCTGTCTGCTTCCAGTTTTTTCTTGAACGATATGCTGGATAATATTTCTGACTTCTTTCCTAATCTTCTCCTTTTTTGCTCCTCTCTTCTTTTAGGAAGAGGAACACTATCTTTTGGAGTGACAGAGTGCTTCTCTACGATTGCATGTGAAGTTGATGGAATGGGACCAGAGCTTGAATCGTTACGAAAAGTTGAGGGCATGTGGTAGAGATCTTCAACAGTCTGCTCGGACGCTTCGTATTGCTTAACAACTTTACTTGTGTTAAGCTTGTTAGGGGTCAGGAATTGGTTGCTTAACTGATTCCGTAAAACACTAAGAGGAACTGTGCTTTCAGGATCGTCGTCAGAACTGGAGTCCACTTCGATATCGTAGCGTTTTTGTTGCTCTTTGGATGTGTTCGTATTCACTTCTTCCTCGGAAAATACATTTCTATTAATTGGGTAAATTCCACAGACGTCAAATGCCTTCACACCCTTCTCCATAGTGGAACAACGTTCGTAAGCTTTTCCGAGAATTTTGGCGATTTGAAAATGAGTTATGCATCGTCCTGGATTGTGCAGAAGCCATTTGTCACATTCCTCTGAATAAAATGTTTTAAGCGATTTGAAGTTACAGCGGTCAAGAGGCTGAATCCTGTGGCTGCTGTGTGGAGGAATTGTCAACATGTGGATGTTGTTTTCCCTACAGAACATCACAGCCTCAAGTGACATGCGAGGAGTGGTTATCTAGTATTAACAGGACCGGATGTTCTTCATCTGGTCTAGTTTTTGACCGAAAATGTTTGAGCCAGACTACAAAGAGGTTGCTCTTCATATAACCAGAATCGGAACACATAGCAATAGATTCGCGAGGAGCACCATCCATTAGCTCATTTTTCAATCTCTTTCTCGGAAAAATCAAGGCCGGTGGTAGACCGTAGAAATTCCGCTTTCATCCATGTTAAATACTGTGCTCGGTGTGAACTGATATTTTTGATACAGGCTGGATAAGTTATCGAAAAAACCATTGATTTGCACTTGATTAAAACCCATAATTCTCGCTAGACTAGTAGGGTTTGGCGTTCTTAAGGAGAGATTGTGTTTAGAAATAAATCTGTATGCCCAGTCTCTCGCTGCCAATTTTAACACTTTAGAGAAAGGATTGCTTACATTGTTCATTTCTGCGTAATCATACGCAACCTTTCTAAACATCTTAAATGAGAGACCATAGAACCGGTTATCTAAATTTTTGCAGTGTTCAGCTAATTCGTTTTCCATCCCTTCAGTGATAAAAATAAACATTCTGGAATCGTCCAAGGGAAGTTGCACCCCTCCCTGACTTGAGGTGTTATTTTGATATTCAAAGAAAAATGCCATTTTTTAGTATAAATGATCGGATGTTTATTTCATTATAAAGAAGAAGGTATGCCGTTATTAGTGGAAAATAACATTAGGCAAATGACCACCACGACCACGCTTACAGGACAATATCCTTTCCATGAAATTTTCCATAACCAAATTGCAAAGTGGCTGTCCTATGTCTTCAATAGCCTCACGAATTCCATCTTTGAGGTCTTGAATCGACGCTGGGCTGTTGGCGTACACCTTCTCTTTCACGCGGCCCCAAAGGAAGAAGTCGCAAGGTGTTAAATCACAAGATCTCGGTGGCCAATTGTGATCACCTCTTCGAGAGATAACACGGTCCGGAAACTTTTCCCGTAAAAGATCAATGGTTTCGTTGCTTGTGTGGCACGTAGCACCGTCTTGTTGAAAGTAAACGTTGTCCACATCAATATCATCCAATTCCGGCCATAAAAAATCATTAATCATCTCTCGATAGCGCAATCCATTCACCGTAACTATTGCTCCAGCCTCATTTTCGAAAAAGTAAGGTCCAATGACTCCGCCGGACCATAAACCGCACCAAACAGTCACACGTTGAGGATAGAGAGGCTTTTCAACATTAACTCTTGGGTTTTCCGAGCCCCAGATGCGACAATTTTGCTTGTTGACGAAGCCACCGAGGTGGAAATGGGCCTCATCACTCAAGATGATTTTTCGATGGAATTCCGGATCATTTTCATGCATTTCAACGACCCAATCAGCAAAGACACGACGTTGTTGATGATCGGACGGCTTAAGTTCTTTATCTTTATGCAAAATATGGTGTAATGACGTTTGTGGAATGCCTAATTCCAAAGAACGACGAGGAATGGACAAACCTGGGTTTTCTTCAACATTTTCGGCTACAGCAGCAATATTCTCGGCTGTTCTTGAGCGACGTGCACGGGTTTTATTCTTCACATCACTAACTTGTCCCAACAGCTGGAATTTTTCCACCAATTTCTGTATTGCGGTCCGACAAGGTGCTTCACGACGACCCAAAAATGTTCGAGTTTTACGAACCGTCTCTGCCAAAATTTCACCATTTTTATAGTGAATTTTACAAATTTCAATGCATTGTTGAAGCGTGTATCGTTCCATTTTTATTAATGGCGTACTTTCTACTTGTCAAATGTCAAAAAATGACAGCTTCAAAAGTGACATCTACCGAAATAACGGGCTATTCAAAATAACACCTCTTATTAGAAAACCCTTTAGATTCATTTACTCCCAAATCCTTTGCAGCGCTTCGAATAGAATTTCCCTGACGTAATTTATTTCTAGCTAGCTCCAAAATTTCTTCAGTACAGTTTTTTCTTTCGGTTTTACGCTTGTAATTCCTAAAAATTAACAAAAAAAAAACGTGGAACCAAATTTATTAGAGTAACATTCGTGAAAATGCAAGGATTTGGGGCAAGAGTCCGCGCGGACTTTTACCCCACAGCAGAATAGGACACTTGCCCCAAATGGTCATATTTTCAACAACAACCCGGTATAGCCATCTGACAATGAAATGAGAAACCTAAACCACATATAAATGACGGATAAATGTACATAGAAATTAGTGGAAAATTACTTGTTGGCGCGATTGGTAACAGTAAGAAACTACACCTTCCCACACGCTACCCAAATATTACATGCAAAGCAACGAAAAATAAAAATACCTCATATTTCCAAGACTGTTTGATAGTAACACCGGAACGAACGTTGACAGATGTAGTCTGAAGGTAGGTATTAAACACCATTAAAGTGTTGCCATCACACATACCGCCTAGAGAATAAAACTGAATAGGAATCTTGCCCCATGCGGACTCTTACCCGTCGCTACTCTATGTTAGAGCCCTTTGTGCTTTCATAGATATAGAGGGTGCGTTTGATAACACCTCATATGAATCCATAGAGAAGGCTTTAAACGTAAAAGACATACATCCGTCGACAATCAAGTGGTGTATAGCCATGTTGAAAAGTCGGCAGACTATAAAGGCGCTAAGAGGATGTTCCCAAGGGGGAGTGCTATCACCTCTATTATGGTGCCTGGTAGTTGATGACTTGATGAACACCCTAACTAAAAACGGATTTAAGATACAAGGGTATGCTGATGACCTGGTAATCACAATCCGAGGTAAATATGATTCAATCATAACTCAGCTAATGCAGAAAGCCCTACTACTCACCAGTACTTGGTGCAGAAGCAATGGGCTCAGCATCAATCCCAATAAAATCGAAATAGTCCCTTTCACTCGGAGAAGGAAGCTACAAATAAAAGCACCCTCCATTGAAAGCAGAACTATTAACCTCAAAACAGAAACTAAATACCTAGGGGTAATACTTGACAGTAAACTAAACTGGAACTCACACTTAGATAAGGTGAGAAAAAAGGCCATCAGGGCAAACCAGATCTGCCGCAGGCTCCTAGGAAGGAACTGGAGTCTCAAACCACGAATGGCTCATTGGGCCTACGTAGCAATAATCAGACCCATGGTCGCCTACGCCTCATTGGTTTGGTGGCCAAAAACAAAACATAAGACAGCACAACAACAGCTGGCACAAATCCAGCGGTTAGCATGTCTTAACATAACGGGTGCAATGAGATCCTGTCCGACGGCTGCTTTGGAAGCCCTACTCGGTCTCACACCGCTCCACAAATATATACAAAAGGAGGCAGCCTTAAGTGCCTTATCACTGAAAACAGTTTCTTCACTCAAGTTGATGCAGGGTAACCTCAGAGGACACCTCGAGATCCTCAAAGACCCATGTCTAAATCACTTGATTGAAATTAAAACGGACCTTATACCGACGGAATACAATTTCAACCAACCGTATAAGGTCATATTTAGTAGCAGGGATGACTGGGCGAAAGGAGGGCCTCAACTAAAAAGAGGAGCCCTAGCCTGGTACACCGATGCTTCAAAGACAGTAAGATCTGGAGTAGGCATGGGCATCAGTGGACCAAATAGCCACATCAAATTGCCCCTCAGCTCGCCACTTAACAATTTTCCAAGCAGAAGTTCTTGCTATAAACTTCTGCACCGCTTTGAACCTACAGAAGGGACAAGAAGGTGCATCCATAAATATTTTCATAGGCAGTCGGGCCGCCTTAAAGGCAATTCAGGCCTACACGTGTGGCTCCGCACTGATCAGAGAGTGCACCAACAACCTGAGAGAACTCGCTAGGGGCAATGATGTTACCCTATGGTGGGTTCCAGGTCACAGCAACATTGAGGGCAATGAGAAGGCCGACAAGCTGGCCAAAGAGGCAGCAAACACGCCCTTCATTGGACCCCAACCTGGATGTGGACTACAAAAAAGCCACCTAAAACAAATAATCAACAACTGGGAGGCTTCAAAGATAGCCTTACGCTGGAAAGAACTTCCAGGTCACAGACAAGCGAAGAGTATGATAACTCCGTCGCAAAACAAAACCAAAGAGGTTTTATGCCTCAGCAAAGGGGATCTAAGAACACTCTCAGGCTACCTGACCGGCCATGTGCCCCTAAACTACCACCTCTTCCACATTGGACAAGCTGAGGATCAAACTTGTCGACTATGCAACGACGAGTCAGAAACTGCTGAATATATACTGTGCAATTGCGTCGCCAGAGGCCGTCTAAGGCACAACGTCTTCGGTAAAACTCCCCTGTTACCTACCGACATAAAGGTTCAAGACCTCAGGACAATACTAAGGTTCATTAATGATTAATTAATTTTTGATAAAAAGGTTTGTTGTTTATAATAATAAAATGCAACATTTATTACACCTTTAGCAGTTAATCGAATCGATCTTCTTCCGGCTATTATTTTTGCCTTCTGCAGTAATTCTACCATGTGTATTGCATCTAAACTTAATAGCACTCAAACAATTTTGCCCATGAACCTATGAACCATAATCTCTTGATAAGGCTAATAACTGCCATAAATCGAGATTTAAAGATAACAAAACTAATACTATAAGACTAACATTGGCAAAAACTAAACACAAATTTAGACAAAGATAAAACAAAAATCCACATGAGCAGAGATATCCCATGACCAGGTTGAGATATCCCAGAACAAAATCTTGGAAACAAAAAATTTTTGAAACAAAAAGCTTTAGAAATATAGCAGCAACGCTTTTAGCACCGCTTTTAGTCGCATTCGAAATTGGGTCAATCATTATGCCGCACAGGCAGAATTTTAAACGATTTCAAATAATGTTAATTGATATGGCTGTTTCAAATTAATGTATGGAAATGGATTTATCATATTTTAAACGAGTTTAAAAATTATTAGTTTGTCAATAATATCTAAAAGTATTAAACATAGTTTCCACCTACCAAAGATGTGAAATATGATATATCATTGAGATTTGCTAAAATTAATTCAATGCTGTGCTAGAGGAGGATGAAAATTCATTGTGTAATTGAGTTAGGATGTTTTTCGGCACGGTCATCTGGGAATCACGATATCTGGCTGTCGGATTCAATTCATTACGCCACGTAATTAAATTAACGAGTCCGTTCTTGTGTTCCACAAGCCGGACTTCCACTTCTAGGTCTAATTAACGAAAGTACCTACTCCTTTCGTAAGATTTATTTTATTTTGAAATAAGTTTTTGTGCAAATTCAAGATTTTCATAATCTAAAGATTGCATGTTTTTGCGGCAAATAAATTAAATAAAGCAAATTGAAAAATAAAATTGAAAGAGGGAATTTGATATGTTTTGATGGAAAATTAAATGAAATAAAATTTATTTTTGTCCCAAGCTTATTTAATTTAAAATGGAATTCAGGGGGAAATATGGTGTGTAGGCTTTTATTGTTTCTTTTATGTCCCAACATTGGCAGCCAATTTATATACAAACCAGTCTGCATTTTAAATACTTTGTTTGTTACTACACCACCTCATTTTTTTTGGATGTTTGCCCGATTTCACACTGACATTAACTTAACGAAAAATTTATTGCAGTTTCTCATAACTATTTAACTCAACCAAAAAATATAATAGTGACTCTATAAATAATGGAGCGCGATCGTATTCAAAAGATTTCAACAATATCCCACCAAAATGTATTTTAAATTATTATTAAAAGCATACAAAAATAAAATTTTAATTTCAGTCGCAAACGTTTTGCAAAGTCGTACGCGAACACATTCACGAGATAATTTAAAATGCTCTCTGTTTTAAAGTTAATACGGCACATGGAGGGTAATGTACGTTGTTGAAAAAGTACAGACATGGTCTTTTTAATGAGAAAACTTCCGAATAAACTACGCCGGTTCCGACGCATTCCCAATTTTTCTTTTTTGGTCAAGAATTAATATAAAAGCGAACGAGCTCCATTTGATTTTTTTTTGATATGCAAGAGGTTATGAAAACGCATTATTAAAACTTAAAAACATGTTTCCTTACAAATAAGGATAATTAAAAAAACTGACAATAAGAATGTTTGAAAAAGACACCTTAAATAGCAATTTAGCAAAATAGCCAGAATTCTGGTAGAATTCTGCGTGGACAATGATCTGGTGTTGACGGTTTAAGTTTTTTTTTTCATAATCAACATGTCAATCCTTATACATCATTAGTAGTGTAAGAATGCCGATTCGACACCGGAAGTTAATCCTACGGAGTAGTGTAAGAATGCCGGTTCTAGAGCGGAAGTTAATCCTGCGGTGACGTCACGCCTCAATGTATTAGGTATAGGGGGGGATACCAACCAAAGTTTGGGGGAAAAAAAATTAGGTTGGTATTAAAAGTAACTAGAGATCTAGGGATTTTTAGAAAATTAAATAGAAAAATTTCAGTCGAAAGACCCGATTCAGTTCGTTTTTAACCGCTGCTGATTCCTCTAGTTCGTAAATCACGATATAAAAGAAAATGTTTAGTACAATTTCAAGTACAACGGTCTTCCTCTTCTTTCTTTTTATTACGACAACATTGTGCGATAGCGGGGAAGAAGAAGAAGGAGAAACAACCGTAGCAGTTACTGCATCACCTTCAGCTGAAACCTTAGAGATTACTAGGAGGAGGAACTTCCACAAAACAAGATCGACCTACAACAACCACAGCGATGAAAGATGCATCTTCGATCATCAGAGGTTCAGTGTCTTTAATATGTTTAAATATATTAGGGTCGATGGTAAAAAAAAATTTGAAGAAAAGAAATTGTGTTTTAAAATAAAGATAATAATTGTATTTAAATTTTTCTATTTAATTTTCTAAAAATCCCTAGATCTCTAGTTACTTTTAATACCAACCTAATTTTTTCCCCCAAACTTTGGTTGGTATCCCCCCCTATACCTAATACATTGAGGCGTGACGTCACCGCAGGATTGGCAGGATTAACTTCCGCTCTAGAACCGGCATTCTTACACTACTCTACGGTGACGTCACATCTCAATGTATTAAGTATAGGAAGGGGTACCAACCAAAGTTTAGGGGAAAAAAATTAGGTTGGTCATCAAGCTTTAAGTTAAATATTATTTCTTTATCTCCATAACTAAAGTCAGGGCGTTTTTCGCTGTCTCATTAATGATTTTTTTAATTTATAACTTGTAATTATATCCCCTTTTTTGTACATTGTCAATATTAACGAAACATCACTCATTTATTCACAAATCGGTGATAGATGGTTTCGAACCGGATCACTTCATCAATCAAAAAAATGTCCTTCAGTTTTTATCTTTAAAAATATCAGACGTACGCATCGAATTTAGACATTAAGAAATATTTTGAAATTAGCAAAAAAAAAGTCTACTTTTGAATCAATATCAATCAATGTCCATATTGATTCGTTGATATCGAAAATTGTTGAAGCTCATTTACTGGCAGCAACAAGTCGCCGGTTGCCGAAGCGGACTATTTCCGGTGTACCCTTCGAAATCCGTCGGTGAATGAGGGGTGTAGGCCCCCTTTAGGGGCGCGTTGACGGTCCGCCGATTCCGGAAGGGACCCATCCAGCGCGACATTTGAACCGTTTCCGTCACGGTTGAACGGAACACTGCACAGAGCGAGAGCGCTACGGTGCTGCGCCCCGAAACCCACGGGAACCTGTACGGAGAGCCATCTAAAGTTTTCAGGTCCAACAAAAAAAGTCGGTTTATTCCACGCATCGTAAGAACGATTTTGAAAAACACGACGACGTCGCGATTCGTTATCCGTTTAACAATACCTGTGGAAAATCGTGATGCTTTTGCCGTCTGGGGAGTAAATTTACTTTGCCGGCGAGTCCAATGGTACTTGGAGATCCCTTCTCATCTCAACGATTACCCGACCGATTTCCCACACAATACGATCGCGGAATATTAAATCCGCTCGAGTGGCAGACGTGTATTCTTTGCTTGACGAAAGCGCAATGATTTGGTTTGGGATCTATTTCTTCGTTGAATAGTATTGAGATATCGGGAAGAGGTTTTTGAATATAATTTGATTGAAAATTTTTTGCTTAATAGCGTATATACTTTTTATTTTACTTTTTGCATTCAAGTAGTTTGTTTGCATAATACTACTTCCTAACGAAGCCAAAAATTAAAACGAGTAACAGGAGGTTGTTGAAGCAGCGGGGTCGATGCTTTCTACTCTTTCGCCTAACCATCGCGTCCGTTAATTAAAGCAGGCGGAAAAATAATACTAATAAAATCTGGCGAACTTCGAGCGCGGACGTGGTCGGCTGTTTTCCGCTTAATTAGTCGCACAATTATTAACGTTATTAGTACGAGCTTCTTTCGGCGCGTTGCCAATTGCTCTCTTTTTGCCCGCGCCGTTGCCAGGACTTTTTCACGTTGCCTTTGCTAGGCTGCCGACACCGTCCCGACGCTAACAGGCTGCCGCCTGTTGCATGCGAACGGCCACCACCAGGTTTTAATTAATTTAGTTAAAGGGATACTCGATTCTGGCGCTAACGTTTACTTTCAACTTATCAGTAACCGAACTTGAGCTACCTCGATGGTTATTTTGATTCTTTATCCAAACATTACTTACCCTGAATCTAACTTGATACTGAAAAAATCATTGAAAATTCGTTTAAATATCTTCGAAAGTAGATTTAAAGAAAAATTATAAATGTTGTTTGCCAACCACATATTATAATGGAGCATCAGATATACAGGGTGTATCTAAATTGATTCGAAAGATTTTAAGGGGTGATTTTTCAGCGAATATTAACCACTTCTCCTCGAAGTTATAGCCTTCTAAAGTTAAGGGAAAAAATTTGCAACTTTCTTATCTCTTGACATTTTACAATTAACAAATTGTTAGTTTGATCACAAGAAATAAAATAATGCTGAGATCAATTTGACATAACTTGATTTTTTTGACTACTAATAACCAATCGCTGAATTAATTTACCTGAGCTCGTGTATTATTTTATTTTTGGGTGATCAAACTAACCATTTTAAGAGAAAATGACAAGTGACAAAAAAGTTGCGTGTTGAATCCCTCTATTTAAATCAAGTTTTTAAAGAGAAAAACGTAAACATATTAAAAGTTCTGATGCTCTTGTAATAACATTTTCCGGTTATAAAAATGGTCAAAAAGTGTTATTTTATTAGCAACAGTGATGTGCTATATTTCATTCTTCTAAATTCCTTCATAGTGGATTTATTAAAAATTGGAGGAACGTGGTTTTGACCAAAAAGTTAAAATCTTTCGCATCAATTTAGATACACCCTGTATAACATGTTGGAATCATTAACCCATTTTCTCCCACCGTACTCATTCAAATGCAGTAGTGTAAATGCTTTGGTAATGACATGTGGTGACTATACTCTATTTTTTAATTTGGAGGAGTGTTTTCAAATTGAAGCGCCGAAAAGATGATTGGTCAATTTTAAGCCTAGAAACATTCGGGTTTAGCCGCACGTCTCTCAGTATGGCTAAACCCGAATGATTCTAGATCTCGGTCTTGTGTTACTTCTAGTGATAAAGCTAGTGTAAAACTAGAACTAACACTACACCGAGAACTAGAAACATTCGGATTTAGCCGCACGTCTCTCAAGACGGCTAAACCCGAATGATTCTAGTTCTAGTGTTAGTTCTAGTGATAGTACTAGTGTAAAACTATAACTAACACTAGACCTAGAACTAGAAACATTCAGGTTTAGCCGCACGTCTCTCAAGACGACTAAACCCGAATGTTTCTAGTTCTAGGTCTTGTGTTAGTTCTAGTGATAGTACTAGTGTAAAAGTAGAACTAACACTAGACCTAGAACTAGAAACATTCGGATTTAGCCGCACGTCTCTCAAGACGGCTAAACCCGAATGATTCTAGTTCTAGGTCTTGTGTTAGTTCTAGTGATAGTACTAATGTAAAACTAGAACTAACACTAGACCTAGAACTAGAAACATTCGGATTTAGCCTTACGTCTCTCAAGACGGCTAAACCCGAATGATTCTAGTTCTAGGTCTAGTGTTAGTTCTAGTGATAGTACTAGTGTGAAACTAGAACTAACACTAGACCTAGAACTAGAAACATTCGGATTTAGCCGCACGTCTCTCAAGACGGCTAAACCCGAATGATTCTAGTTCTAGTGTTAGTTCTAGTAATAGTACTAATGTAAAACTAGAACTAACACTAGACCTAGAACTAGAAACATTCGGATTTAGCCTTACGTCTCTCAAGACGGCTAAACCCGAATGATTCTAGTTCTAGGTCTAGTGTTAGTTCTAGTGATAGTACTAGTGTGAAACTAGAACTAACACTAGACCTAGAACTAGAAACATTCGGATTTAGCCGCACGTCTCTCAAGACGGCTAAACCCGAATGATTCTAGTTCTAGTGTTAGTTCTAGTAATAGTACTAATGTAAAACTAGAACTAACACTAGACCTAGAACTAGAAACATTCGGATTTAGCCTTACGTCTCTCAAGACGGCTAAACCCGAATGATTCTAGTTCTAGGTCTAGTGTTAGTTCTAGTGATAGTACTAGTGTAAAACTAGAACTAACACGAGACCTAGAACTAAAAACATTCGGATTTAGCCGCACGTCTCTCAAGACGGCTAAACCCAAATGATTCTAGTTCTAGGTCTAGTGTTAGTTCTAGTGATAGTACTAGTGTAAATCTAGAACTAACACTAGACCTAGAACTAGAAACATTCAGGTTTAGCCGCACGTCTCTCAAGACGGCTAAACCCGAATGATTCTAGTTCTAGGTCTTGTCTTAGTTCTAGTGTAAAACTAGAACTAACACTAGATCTAGACCTAGAAATATTCGGATTTAGCCGCATGTCTCTCAAGACGGCTAAACATTCGGATTTAGCCGCACGTCTCTTAAGACGGCTTAACCCGAATGATTCTAGTTCTAGGTCTAGTGTTAGTTCAATAAAAATATGCAACATAGTGATATTTTATGCTAACTAGCGCTACCTACCACCTACCAGCCATCTTAAGAGAGGTACAGCTAAACGGAGTGCAGTTCGAGTTCTAGTATTAGTTTTAGTACTAATATTAGTGTAGTTTTATTAGACATGTTGCATTTTATGTGGAACAAAGTAGGTACGCCCTGGTTTTTATGATGTTTAAACAAATAAGTAATTAAATTCGTAACTACAGTTAACTTAAAATCCTCTCTGGTTTTAAAACTACCGCCAAAAAACAGCTTTGAAAAATTACACTGTGTAAACGAATTAAAAAATAGAGTGTACCAGTTATTAACAATAACAAATATTCCAGTTTTATTTAGGTTAATTTAGTTCTCAATTAATGAATAACCACAATACCTTTTCGTATTTTCAACACTAGAAAAACTTAAAAAGCAATTTACAAACTTAGAAGTTGTACTTTAAATTGATACATTATAGTTTTCAAGTTAAAATGATGATAGACCTAATCAAAAAATAATTTAACAAGATTGTTAACCTCCTTCAAGCTTAATACTAAAGATAATTACATAGCTTAGAATCTTAATGACACGTTAATGCATGTCTTGCAAAACGTTCTAACTTTGATTGTTAAAATAGCATAACCTTGACATAAAAAATCAATAAAGATTACGAAACATCCCGTTATTATGGGATCCTGATGTAATTCATCGCTTAGTATGCAATTTTGGAGGGTGTACTAAATCTATTACTACCATCGTTACCGTATTAATTGATTTACAACTAATCAAGTGTATAATTATGCCCCCTTCATATTGACCTGAATGAGGGGGTCGAACTGTAATTCCCGTGTGATGTCCGCTCCCATCTCCGTTTTGGTCAACAATCGATAAGGATGTTGTCGCCCGAAGGTCGGCGTTTACGGAAATAATCTTGTAAGTACTTAAATTAAGGTGTTACTAATTTTAACGTCAATGTAATAAACCAAACACAACCTTTGTTTACCGATAACACCCCTATTTAAAGACGTGAATAATAATTATTGAGATAATTTCGTTCTAAATCATTACAATCCGTTGTACATTGCGATGACGTGTTAAAACCGATCCGCTGTCACCGAGATTATTTATAAATCCAACCCGACAACGTGGCTTTTTACTCCATCCGTGTTAGATGCCTTTAACACCCGCGGCTTGTAACCCGTTGTTCTGTTGGCACCGATCCCGATGTTTGTCAAAATAGAACTTTACGAGTCGATTTTTTTCTCAACATATTCCGCTTACGCTATGATATACGGCCCATAATAATATCGCCACGAATCTAAAACGCGTATTTCTACTTAACACAAAGAAAGTCAAAAATAATATAAACGACTTTGAAAGCAAAACACGTTCGATGGAGTTATGATCGCATCTTGCTAAGTAGGAAGTTAGATTAGGTGCAACTAAGTCATGCCTAAGTTCCGGGGAAATTAATGTTTGAATATAAAATCATCCGTATTAATGATAAACTTTAAATAGAGAAAAATGATTACTCACGCATTTTGAGGGGTAGTTTCCTACCTAGAATGAAAAGCGTATTCACAGTTTTAATTAAGTTCCGGAAAAAAGAATAAAAACACCACCTTAACGTAAAAACTAATATTGCTTTAGATCAGCTCTGGCTGTTCGTTCTTACAGCGTTACTTTACCATTATTGCTCCTCGGTGGGTTAAAGAGTCCACAAGAGGATGTAGTGGAACCAGTTCCTACTAAAAGAGCACCTACTCGGTTTGCTAGGCAGAACAAGAAGAGTAAAGGAGCAGTAAAAGCCTGGTTTACAACCGAGTAAAACCGAAGAGGGCAATGTCCTCAAAATCGAGAGTGTCACGGTAGGAATTCAGTTTCGTTACTAGTGACCCGCTTGGACCGGTCGTGGCCCAATTCTGACCCAACTCTGGCCAAGTCACGATCTTAACCGACCAGGTATTTGTTAAGGTTTATGAATGAAATAAAATTTCCTTTTTTTAATTCAACAGTACTTACTACTACAATCTTCGTTTTGAATTAAATGTGACCCGTATTTCATCCGTACCTGTAACAGAAAAAGAGAAAAAATAGTTTAAAATACATAGACTTTGAAGCAAAGCAAAAAGTTGCAATTCATTTATAAAACAGTGTGCTTCAAGTTTAACCACTCGTCTCGTATTAAGATTAATATCACCGTTGCCACGTTTCGACGCGTCAGCTCTTCGGGTTGGGGGGTGCACACGCCCCACCGGGCAGGCTGTATTAATTTTAATTAGGAATAGCGACGAGCAGATGAGCGGCTCATCATCATTATCATCTACTTCCGGAAGCTTTGTTCGCGCACCATCGAAAATGCAATGTAAATGTCGTTATGATATAAAGCCTCTATGCATTTAAACTATATCGCAAAAGTTAATTAACCGATTAATTAATCAGCTATTAATTAACAAGTTTATAACATTAAAATAAATGTTACAAGCTACATTTCGATGAGATACTAGACTTAATATCGACGACAATCTTGGGCTAATCTCGAATCACTCTCACAATTCTAACATATTGTAATGTTTTACTGTATGTGTCCCACTTGTGTGTGTGGTGACTTTGATTAATTGAAGTAAAACTACAATGTTCGGTTTTTCAAAAGAAAATAGGGTTTTCTTTAATTTCTCTAACTCTAATTAAACTCAGGGTTTTGGGTAAGATCAGTTCAAAAAAAATAAATTTCTTTTGAATTTAAATTAAATTTCTATCGACGAGAGGTAAAACTTTAATAAAAACAGAAAACTACAATAAAATTATCGACTGAAAAATCGATCTGAGAGAACACGTTTATTTTTTATCTTTTTGAGAGAGAGAACAGGGTAGAAAACTCGTTATATCCGTCCTTGAAATAAAAATGGCTAACGTTTTAAATTGAAATCAAACTCGTTGAAAAAATAGTGTTTAAAGAAAGTGAACGTTACACAAGAAAAACTGTGAAAAACTAATGAATTATAAAGGAGACTCTTGTGAGTTGTCTTTTGAGTTTAATTCGTTAATTTTTCTTTTATAGGTTATTCTATGTATTTGTTTATCCATATCACCGTTGTAGAATTAAGGTAAATATTAATTAAAATTATATACTATGGTGATTATTTATATATTTGTCTTACTAGTTTCGGTTACATTACCGTCTTCAGAGACCTCTACAAAGGTAAGTATAAAAATTATTCATAATTATATTTTTTTATAGGTTAACAAAAGAGAAACTAGTTTCTATAAACGTTGGGAAATGAATGTTTGCTTATCATTATATCTATTCATGCACTAAACTACAATTATCTATCACAAAAACTAATATTAATAAATAAACTCGCCAATTATTATATGTGTGACAAGTTGGGCAAATGAGTTATTTCTAGGTTATGAACAATTGAAAAAATAGGAATCTGTATTTAATTTATAAAATTTGAGATAAAAACAAATTAAATTATACTATTGTTTTCGCAATCAATATTCAAAGTTAAAACGATAAAAATCTGTATATCCACAACAAATCCAAACATCACAAAACTGGAATAAATAATTCTATCTTTTCTTTATATAAAACTATAAAAAGCATAAATCTTCAAAATGAAACAAAATTAACATGGGAGGTACATTCGAAGTAAATTCAAGATTAAGGGGATTTGGGGCATGGGTTCTCATCAATGCAGTAATCGAGTCGCCACCAAACTCGATTCTCTCTTTTGATGAGAAAAGTGCATTATTTTGGGAATGGGTTTTTTAAACAGCAATATAGTGGTGTTTTTTGTGGTAAAATCTATTTCAATGTTTGCGTTGTTATGTTTAAACTTATTAATTTCGTAGAGTTCTAGTAGTTCCATGTGAAGGCTCTTGTTCATTTGATGTATTATTTTGCTATTTTTCCTTTCATCAAAGTTGTGATTATTATACATAAGATGTCTTCCAAAATTTGAGCTTTCTCTAGTTTTGTGTTCTTTGATTCTCTGGATAAGGCTTCTACCAGTCTCTCCTATGTATATGGCTCCACAAGTGTCACATTCTAGTTGGTATATACCACTTTTTTGTAAAAAGTCTGTTTTGTCTTTGTTATTAACTATTTTATTCTTGGTGGTGTTGCTAGATCTGAAGGATAAACAGATCTATATATTTTTTGAATTTTATGGGAAATTTTTCCTGGGTAGGTGATGGCACGATAAATAATATTATTATTTGTATTGTTATCGTTCCTCATAGAAGTTATATTGAGTAAAGTGGTCTTTTGTTGTATTTTATCAATCAGTTTGTGTATGTTATATTGTGGATAATTATTGTTTTGGGCTATTTGTTGTATAATATTAATTTCTTTTTCAAATTCTTGTTGGGTAAGGTGGGAATTTAAGGCTCGCCAAATATATGCTCTGAAAGAAGCATATTTCTGGTTTTCGTGATGATGAGATTCGTAGGGTATGATACAGTCGGTTTGCGTAGGTTTGCGATAAATGGAGAATTCTATTGTGTTATTATTTCTGGAAAGCGTGAGGTCCATAAAGTTTATCTTGTTTTCATTTTCAATTTCAACCGTAAATTGTAATTTATTGTGCAGAGTATTTATATAGTTGTGCAGATCACTTATTTTTGTTTCATCATCAATGACAACCAAAATATCATCCACATACCTGGTCCATAAAAGAATGTGTTTATTGTAGGGGTTGTTTTCATTGATAATCTTTTCTGTTTCAATTTTATTAAGAAAGACATCTGCGAGAATGCTGCTTAGAGGTGAACCCATTGGAAGTCCATCATTGTATTTATAGATCTGGTTGTTGAATTGGCAAAAATTTTGTTTTGTACACTGTCTAAATAAGGTTAAAATATTTTTGATGTCGTCTTCTTTTGTAAAGGTATCTTGAATAATTTCTTTAATTGTTTCTAAGGTTTCTTTAACTGGTATATTTGTATATAAGTTTTTAATGTCAAATGATAAAATTTTGTATTTATTGGGTAATCGTAGGTTAGTAATTAGGGAGATAAGTTGATTTCGGTTGATGATTGTATGTTTGGGTTGAAAGTTTATGTAGTTTCTCAAAAAATTAACTAATATTTTTGATAAGTTATATGTGCTGGAATTGAGTGATCTTCTTTGTGTAATTTTATGAGTGAATATAATTTTGGGATTTGAGGATTCATTATGTTCAACGTTCTTTTGTTACCTGTTATTTTATAAAGTGTTTCTTCACATTTTTTAATGGTATTTTTTGTTTCTTTATGAAAGGTTTTAGTGGGGTCTTTTTATAGGTTATGTTAAATAAAAAAAATAAATTATCAACCGACTCACTGCGAAGAAAAAGGGTTTGGATTCAATGTGATAACAGGATAATGGATTCCTCGTCATTTCAGGTCTCTTTTTCGGTTTATTCTGACGGATGAGTGGACTGCTTGTCCTTCAGATTTGGATAACTTCGAAGATGTTTCAGGAGTTCTCGTATAGGTTTGAGGTTAGTTCAATTATTTTATAATTTTGAGGTTATCTTTTTCTTTTACTGTCAATCGACGTGAATTCGTTGCTGGTCAGATGACGACTCTCTCCTGTTTGATTGCGATTTCCTTTTATACTCGGCCCCCCTCCTGTTCCTTCCTCGTTTCTGATTGGTTCTTAGGTTCGCGCCTTTTTCAAAAATTTAAAATGTTTGCATCGAAATTAGCGTCATCTCTCGGATTTTCTTGGAACTAACCTTCAAAATTAAATTCTTTTTCCGTTAATTTCTCCTTTATTCCTTTATGAATCGTAATAAAACTTCGTATTCATCGTTGTCTTTTCTTGTTTTCAGATATACATTGGAGTACACGCCAAATTCCATCAATGAGTAAAGTTAGAAAAATTCAATTTTAAATCAACGATTTCTTCTTCAAAATAACGTTAAAACATCAAAGGATGGATGAAAAATGTGCTTTAGGAGCTGAACTAATTTAATTGATACCTCTGGAAGCAAACTAAACGGTTTTAAATAAGATTTCTACCAACAAAAATTTCTTTGTCAAAATTTTATGGTTATGTTTTTCTCGATGAACTATGAAATGGTTATTTTTATCACAATATTATCTCAAAATCGAGCAATCCGAGTCCGATTAACAAAAAAATTGATCGAAAAAATGAAAATTGATGAAAAATTGAAAATTGAGATTCCGAGGTGAAGCAGCTGATCAAAAATATACAGTGTCCACCAAAAAGTAAGCAACACTCGTTTCATTTCTGTTCCAATGTATCTATAGTTCGTTTTTTTTCTATAATACTTGTCAATGTACATTTTTTAGGGTTTGTGTTGGTATTATCTAGGACCCTTATAAAATTTATGTTGTTTTCCTGATTTTTAGTAACATTTTCAGTAACTAAATAGTCGAGGTTAAAATACTAATCAATTTTTAAATAAATACAATTTTAACGAAGTACATATTTGTTGTAAAAACGTGCTACAAAGTAATTAAATAGAACAAAACACCTTTTCTAGGTAAATAAATGGCAAATAAACACCGCACAACATATTTTATGCACCTTTTCTTTTTGAATAACGAAAGCTCAAACATCAGTGTGACATATTTATTTCAAAACATGATAAAACAAAACTCTCTGTTAATTTTGCCAACTTTACATCAATTTGGCAGGTATTATAGAAAAAAAATGGATTATACGTTTCTGAAATTTAGTTCATATAGAAGGTTCATACCCATCTTTCTAAACGAAGCGATGGTACGGATGGTTAGAGAATTGTTACATGTTATCTTGCTTTTTGGATAACAGATCGTATTTGTATGGGTACCAGGTCATATCGGCATTGAGGGTAATAAAAGGGCAGATAAAGCAGCAGGACACGGGTATGTCGTCATAAGGATGTCATAAGGCAACTTAAAAATGACTAGCAACACAATGAAAGTTTTCTACGCTGTATCAAACCCTTAATAAAACCTTAGAATCAGCCCATTATCTTCAATAGATCAGAATAGGTGAAACTAGCGAGATTACATTATTTGTTAAAACGAGAACCAAGACCTGTATGTTTGGGCTGCGAAGTTCATCTCACGGTAATGCATATCCTAGACTGTGAATTATATGCCAACGAGAGACAATTACATAATATCTCATGTCTGGATGATGCATACGCGAATCCTGTTAATTTGGTTGAATTTTTTAAGTCTAATGATTTGTTCCATCAATTATAAGTACGATGAGCGCTAAAAATCTTTGTTATCGAAGCGCTTCTAATATCAATAATAATAATAATACTCGTAGCACATGTTTATTTGCAGTGTCACAAATAATCTTAAAATTTGATTAATTGAATTAGAAAACTCATAATTTGTCTTGACAAGTGAGTGAAAAATTATTAAATTTATAATTATAGTAGAATTTGAAACGTGACTGATTCATGGTCATCCATGGGGCAATAAATTTGTTTTAAAGCTGAAGGTTAAATTGAAATGAAAGTGCCAAAATGAAGCTGTTTATCCTTTTAAAGTTGTAGAAGATCAACAAGTTAACTAAAGTAATTGTAATACTTGATTTCATTTATTTTCGAAACGTTTATAACTGAATGTACATAACATTTTAAAAACATCGGCTCGTTTTGAAATAACCCGTGATAATCGATACACGACCATAAATCTTGTTGAATGTAATCAGAGGGACAGCGGACCATCGCACACAAATACAGTTTAAACGGCCATCAGTTAATCCGGGTTTAGTCAATAGCTGCATTAATTTTTGGCGCATTTTAACCAGGCTCTGCCTCGCCCGACCGTACGATATTCCCCCCACCGAATTTGGGAACATAACTCGATAAAATTGGTCGTCCTATATAAACGATTCGAATTAATAATTATTGTTGTCGGTAATTAATGTATACGAGACGGAGTCCGGGACCCGGATTTCGGGAAACTGGCGATTAACGCGCTTCGAACGCGATTAGCGCACAATAAAACGGAAAACTTTACGCGCACGACAATTAATAACGATAACAGTAACAATAACGGTAATTCTGGCAACGCATCTCTGTTATATTTGTCCAATTCGCGGACGTTTATTTAGTTTACATTGTGTGATTTCTTTCGGTACAATTGTATATGCGGTTTACCGCACGTGGAAATTAGTACGCGATTATATTCAGTATGATATTCATTTTTGCGGTCATTACTGTGGTTTTCGTTACTATGCTTTCGAAACATGACAAATTTAATAATTGCAATTATTAGGTAAACCATATTATATTGTGCAATGTAATTAACATCAGACGTTGAGGATGATGTATTGTATCATTCTTATTACATGACCTGGCTAAACTCGAAAGTTTCTAGTTCTAAGTCTAGTGTTAGTTCTAGTTTTCTATGTATACAGTTTGCGAATCTTGAAACCTTTTACATTACATTACAATACATAGACTATATATCGGGTAGATGGACCAACTAACCTTGCACCGCGACCTCCGCACATAGTCGACATTCAACATCATCGATTAAATCCAACAAGTTGAGGTGTGCTTTTAATCGGCATTGCCCAGTAAAGACACCCATTAGAACTTGTATGCTGTTACGGGCATGCAGTTTGGCAGTGGCGATGTTAATAAACACCAAAGTCGCTCTTCAGCCCACTGTCCAATCCTATGTTTGGCTATCGCAAATGATACACCAACTGCTGATTTCGGCCCCACAAACGCTTTAGCGCTACCTTCTCGTGCTAGCTCATCTGCTGCTTCATTGCCAACAACCCCAGAATGACCCGGAACCCAGATCAGAGAAACTCTGTTATCACAACTCAGTGTGTTTTATGTATAAGATACTATGATACAGCAAACGACAATCTATTTGGCAGCATTTGAAGAGTAATCGTACCAATTTAGAGCTTTTTTGAATGAACGTTTGCTGATAATTGCCAAGAAAAATTTTAAATCAAAATAACTCGAATAACTTTTATCAGTCTACTTATTTTTTCGCATATAATTGAAAGGTGCAATAAAAACTATAGCATTCGATTTAAAATAACGAAGTTGTGGTCTACTTCCGAGGGACCGGAAGTGCTACATATGTTTCGAATCTAATGATTCTTCTTCTTTGGCACGACTAAAATTTAAGAAAAAACAACAGGAAATGACATATAAGTATTACATAAAGATTTGGAGTTAAAATTATAAAATATATAATAAAGGTAATTTACCGTCAAAAATTAGGTTGTCTGATGGAATCGAACATTCAAAACCGTTTGTAAAACATTTAATTCTTAATAAAATCACAACGTGACAATCTTACGAAGAAAACAGATATCACATCGAAGGTTAAAACACGATAGAATAAGAAAAGTGGAGTGCAATTAAGCATGTGCAGGTTTTTAAATTGATATTATTCATCGGGAAAATGTGTGAAAAGGCAGTTATTTTTATTTTTACAGGAAATTCAAAAAATGTCTATTGTTATTGGTATCAACGAAATCGTTCATTAGTATGTTCTTTTTGTTATTAATGTTAATGTGTTTTAAGGTTCTTCAGCAGTTTTATGTTTTCTGCAGGAATGTTATGTGACATTTCTTTTTTATGTTTAAAGACAGCTGAGTTTTCTTTAGAGGAGTGTTCTTTGAAACGGGTTAAGATGTTCCTACCGGTTTGCCCTATGTATATTTTTGGGCAGTCTGAACAGTTGATTTGATGAGTTCTTCATGTTTAGGTTTTTGTTTGTTATTTATGAGCAGTTTACTAATCTTATTAATCTTGTACTGTGGATACTTTCAAATATATACAACAACATTCATAGCAATCAGAAAAAAGGCCCCGCTTAAAGTAGAACCCTGAGGAACGCCATTTTCCAACAAATGCTCCGATGAATGCTACGAGTAAAGCTCCCCAATAATTAAAACACCATTTCGCTTCCACAGTCATGTACAGGGTGGGCAAATTTGGGTGTTATTATAGGCTATCTCAGAAACTATAAGAGATACGAAAAAAGTAGGTGCCATGTCCCGGTTTCTTTTTTCGAGACTAACCCAATCCCGCAAACACCAAACCTCTATCTTCTTTTGTTTTTAAGTTATAGCCAAAAAGTCAAATTTTCGTGATTTCAAAAAATTGCTCATATTTCGTTTATTTTTAAAATTAGAGGAATGAGGTTGATACGTTCTTAAGACACTTTTTTAAGTAGAATATACTGCCGTTGAAAAATTTTAAAAATATTTGATGATTTTTGAGATACAACACAAAGTTGTATTTTTTTAAATACAAACTATAGTAGATTATGGTGTTACTGAAAAGAGCATATTTTTAGCTTTCCAATGATGTATTGCACGCATGGTGTATTTGAGGAAAATAAGCGTTATTTTTTAATTCTAAAATATTAAAGATTAATATTCAAAATTTTAATTATAGTAGGCGAGGAAAACGTTAAATGCCACTTAGTTACTATAGTAACGTGAGTTTACTGATCATTTCATTCATGAATTTTTCGAAACGAGTTTCCGGCTTAAAAATTCCTCATTATTTTTAAATACATAAAGCGATAAAATTAAAAAATGATTCTTTGAAAATGATAGATAAGGCTCCATATCCCATATAAACATCGTTTCAATGGAAAGTCCACTGCTCAGTTTATGATCCCTAATCTTCCTCTATCTCACCCAATTTCAAAAGAAAAGGTTGCTAATATGAAAAAACTTCTAAATCGCATGGTTGGGGAAAACTGGTAAGATACTACCGAAGATTTCATTCATTGATACCCAACTGTTCTAACCTTACAACCAGTAAGTTTAGTAGAAGAAGATCACATAGTCTGTGACTGTTTACTTCCTGAAGTTGTTGTTCATATTTAATTATTCATTAATTAATACGTTTCTTATATGTTTTTAATAAACAAACTTTATCTACTAAATCATTTTTATTGGTGAACAAAGTCAGGGATAAGACACTGCGAAATTTAAATCAACTATTCAAAGTTTTTATTCGTTGGTACAAAACCAACTTTATCCTGCATAAAGCTAGGTGTCCACTTGAGAGAAACTTCTGAGAGTAACTCTCGATATCTACTCTCAACTCTGTGTCCACTTGAGACTGTTTTAGCTTTCCGAGAGCATCTATAAAACTTCCGAGAGCTTCCTCTCAGACAGTTCTCTCAGGACCGTGTCCACTAGTGAAATGTGTCCGTGCTGTGGAAAGTAAAATTTATTTTCTTTCAGTGCTTGGTGTTTGTAAACATGGATGTAAACAAAATTGCAAGTGCAACAGTGTTGTACAAAATTTCAAAAAAAAAAAAACAAACTGAAAAAAATAAAAAGAAGCTGTTGGGTGAAATCATGGATTTGGCGTAGATTAGAGCTGGGTGTCAACAAATATCTACATTCGTTGTCAAATTGTTAGTTATTTGGCATACTGGATTCACAAAAAAGTGAACTCGATTGCTTTAATGGCACTTATAAATGCAAACTATAAGTTTATTGTCGTACACGTGATAGCTTAATAGTGGCTTGGCAGTATTTTGGAAAATTATTAGAAAATATAAATTTAAACGCCTCAATTGTTGTAAGAGACTAGATATTGCTGGCAGAAGACTAAGTACTACTAATGAAAGACTAGATGTTGCAAATGAAGCAGATTCTTCTTACAGAAGACTGCACACTACTACCAGAAGACGAAATACTGTTGGTAGAAGACTAGATATTGCTGAAAAAGATTAGATATTGCTGGCAAAGTACTAAGTATTGCTAGTGAAAAACTAGATATTGCAAATGAAGCACATCCTTCTTACAGAAGACTACACACTACTACTAAAAATCAAATACTTTTAGCAGAAGACTTAATTTTACTGTCAGAACACCAAATTATGTTGTCAGAAGTTACTATTACTAATGGTACAAATCCCGTTTAAATTTCTGTCCAATACTTGTTAAAATTGCATCCTTCGCTTCCCGATTTCTGTGTTCATTAGATGTGATATTCCAAAGAATTGAATTTTCTTCATACACTTCAATTAATTCAAATATTTCTTTTTGGGACTATTTTCTTTTATGTGTTATCTTTAAACGTGTTATATTGAGAAAACTCGCAGCTACTCGCAGCAAAATTCGAACCTTGTTTGGTTTTTGACAGTTACTCTCACGATAGATAAATTGTGCGTGTCCGCTTGAGTACAAATCTCAACGTGTTTACTCTCCGAAAGTTTGTGGGGACTCTCTGATAGTTACTCACAGATGCGTGTCCACCAGAAAATATACTCTCGATAGCTTCTCTGGAGAGCATTTCTCGCAAGTGGACACTTAGCTTAATGGTACAAGACCAACTTTCTGTCATATTCGTGCAAAACCATACAGCAATTAGGTAGTAATTACTGTCCGAACCCGCCTACTATAATCAAAATTTTGAACTTTAGCGCTTACTATTTTGGAATTGAAAATTAACGCTTATTTTCCGCAAATACACCATACATGCGATACATCATTGGAAAGCTAAAAATATGCTCTTTTCATTAACATCATAATCAAGTATAGTTTGTATTTAAAAAAATACAACTTTGTGTTGTATCTCAAAAATTATCAAATATTTTTAAAATTTTTCAACGGCAGTATATTCTACTTAAAAAAGTGTCTTAAGAACGTATGAACCTCATTTCTCTAATTTCAAAAATAAACGAAATATGAGCATTTTTTGAAATCACGAAAATTTGACTTTTTGGCTATAACTTAAAAACAAAAGAAGATAGAGGTTTGGTGTTTGCGGGATTGGGTTAGTCTCGAAAAAAGACACCGGGACATGGCACCTACTTTTTTCGTATCTCTTATAGTTTCTGAGATAGCCTATAATAACACCCAAATTTGCCCACCCTGTACACCGTGTTTCAAGGGATATTTCGCAACCACCAAATCAATCGAAAGACCACGATTAGCACTATTCTGAAATCACTAACGTAATTACATAGTTAACATCTTTATGGATCTAATTAATGCAAAAAAGGCGATAAAGCTATATCAAGTTATATAATATATTTTGAAATAATTCATTTAATTTTGGTAGTAAATCTCAAAACACAAAAATTAAATAACAGGTACGTCAATAAACAACCCCTTTTTTCCTTTATAAACATTCAAATGGAATGTTTTGAATCGTTTTTCACAAAGCGGATCGTTTCATTCCCAAAACAATCATTTTACCCTACATTCATGGAATTAGAATTTCATTTAGTGATAACTATTTAATGAATTCCCTTTACACAAATACAATACACCCAAAAGAATATTGCACGTATAAATAAAATTTTAGGTTCATTTTATCTATTGTTCACCGTTCTTTTTCGTTCAGATTTCTTTGTACTTTGTTTTTTTGGGAAATCTGTTCTTGTTTGCGGTTAACGCATAAACCGATATCGTCCGAACAGCAATTGCGGCACAGACCGTTGTTTATGCATGTTTGGGTCTGCACAGAGATGCCAGAACCTTTCGAAATCGGGCCGATCAATCATACCGGACGCTAATCCGGACGTCGATATTTTGCGACCGCCGCGCACCGACGCCACCTCCACGGATTTATTCGGCTAATAAAGGGTCCCGAATTCCTATTAAAAGTAAATAATGGACCCCCAGTCGACACGCCGCCAACCAAATAACTCAATTTGAACGCACCCGCACTCCCATTCGCAGACCCGAAATGGTTATCCATAATTAAAATAGTGAATTTAATGACAGTTTCGAACGCTTTTTCATTTCGACTCTATTGAAAATGTACGATTTTTTGATCCAAATGAAAACAGAATAAAAACTTGTCCAAGTTTTTCAGGAAAACCGAAAGTTTTTGATATGTCGGCACTAATGAGACTCAGTCGCAGGTGGGATGTTGGATAGTCGTGCTGATTTGTCGTTACAAATTACTCACGTACCACGGTGTCGTCGCATTTTGGCGCTGATCCAAAGTGAGTCCGGAAACGGCAATGCATCATTAGGCAATTTAGTTCAACTACTGTTAGGTGATGAGTTCATAAGTAGCTAATAAAATTTTTTTTAACAAGTTAATTGCTTTAAATTCCATTACAAACAAAAATTGTAAAGTTCAGTGCGGTTTTAGTCAAAGCGAAAACGCATTAAGTTCGATTTTCATTCGACATTCATAGATTTAATACCATGGGTTAAAGCACGTGTAGAGAATGCCGATTTGGTGCAATGGGTACGGGGACGCCACTGATCTGTATACGTGTATGGGGGGGTGGTACGTTCCGTTTTGAAAGAGCTCCAGGGTCGCCGTATCTCCCCCATTGAAATTGCAAATTGCCGGAATAATTCTCGTTCGCACTGCCCTGTGGGTCCTCTCGTGCAATGATGTAGCTCGCCCGAGGCTTCAAAGCGGTTCAGGGCATAGCACGGAATCAATCGGTTTATATAATGAACAGCACCGCGGTTATGCACTGGACTAATAGCTGAAGCTTCGGCGATTAGCACGTGTGCTGGGGATTTTCATATATTTCAATAAATAAATGATTTTGTGATAAATCCGATTTACTTTTTAAGGCTGTTCAACCGCTAAGAATTTTTATATGTAATCTTCCAAACAATATATCTCGGTTAACCCTTTGTGTCCCGACGGTACTTTAAAGTACCAGTAGTTTTAAACACTAATTTTAAACTGTAGTTATCTATTCGGCACATTTAGAGCAGTCGGTACTTTCTACTATATTATTATACATCATTTTAAAGAAAAAGCTTTGAGCTTTAATTTAAAATAAGTTTCATTCCTTAATTTCAATAAATACGGCTTCCAGGAATTTTTAAATTAGCATCTTTTTTGACACTTTTAGGTTATAAGAAATTGTAAGTTTTGTTTCAACATGTTTTTTGTCAATATTTTTCCAATCCAACACAACAATTATTATACATCATTTTAAAGAGAAAGCTTTGAACTTTAATTTAAAATAAGTTTCATTCCTTTATTTCAATAAAAATAGCTTCCAGGAATTTTTAAATTAGCATCTTTTTTGACACTTTTAGGTTATTCCAAAATGTAAGTTTTGTTTCAACATTTTTTTTCCCTATATTTTTCCAATCCAACCCAACAATTATAATACATCATTCTAAAGAGAAAGCTTTGAGCTTTAATTTAAAATAAGTTTCATTCCTTAATTTCAATAAAAATAGCTTCCAGGAATTTTTAAATTAGCATCTTTTTTGACACTTTTAGGTTATAAGAAATTGTAAGTTTTGTTTCAACATGTTTTTTGTCAATATTTTTCCAATCCAACACAACAATTATTATACATCATTTTAAAGAGAAAGCTTTGAACTTTAATTTAAAATAAGTTTCATTCCTTAATTTCAATAAATACGGCTTTCAGGAATTTTTAAATTAGCATCTTTTTTGACACTTTTAGGTTATTCGAAAATGTAAGTTTTGTTTCAACATTTTTTTTCCCTATATTTTTCCAATCCAACCCAACAATTATAATACATCATTTTAAAGAGAAAGCTTTGAACTTTAATTTAAAATAAGTTTCTTTCCTTAATTTCAATAAAAATAGCTTCCAGGAATTTTTAAATTAGCATCTTTTTTGACACTTTTAGGTTATAAGAAATTGTAAGTTTTGTTTCAACATGTTTTTTGTCAATATTTTTCCAATCCAACACAACAATTATTATACATCATTTTAAAGAGAAAGCTTTGAACTTTAATTTAAAATAAGTTTCATTCCTTAATTTCAATAAATACGGCTTTCAGGAATTTTTAAATTAGCATCTTTTTTGACACTTTTAGGTTATTCGAAAATGTAAGTTTTGTTTCAACATTTTTTTTCCCTATATTTTTCCAATCCAACCCAACAATTATAATACATCATTTTAAAGAGAAAGCTTTGAACTTTAATTTAAAATAAGTTTCTTTCCTTAATTTCAATAAAAATAGCTTCCAGGAATTTTTAAATTAGCATCTTTTTTGACACTTTTAGGTTATAAGAAATTGTAAGTTTTGTTTCAACATGTTTTTTGTCAATATTTTTCCAATCCAACACAACAATTATTATACATCATTTTAAAGAGAAAGCTTTGAACTTTAATTTAAAATAAGTTTCATTCCTTAATTTCAATAAATACGGCTTTCAGGAATTTTTAAATTAGCATCTTTTTTGACACTTTTAGGTTATTCGAAAATGTAAGTTTTGTTTCAACATTTTTTTTCCCTATATTTTTCCAATCCAACCCAACAATTATAATACATCATTTTAAAGAGAAAGCTTTGAGCTTTAATTTAAAATAAGTTTCTTTCCTTAATTTCAATAAAAATAGCTTCCAGGAATTTTTAAATTAGCATCTTTTTTGGCACTTTTAAGTTATAAGAAATTGTAAGTTTTGTTTCAACATGTTTTTTGTCAATATTTTTCCAATCCAACACAACAATTATTATACATCATTTTAAAGAGAAAGCTTTGAACTTTAATTTAAAATAAGTTTCATTCCTTAATTTCAATAAATACGGCTTTCAGGAATTTTTAAATTAGCATCTTTTTTGACACTTTTAGGTTATTCGAAAATGTAAGTTTTGTTTCAACATTTTTTTTCCCTATATTTTTCCAATCCAACCCAACAATTATAATACATCATTTTAAAGAGAAAGCTTTGAGCTTTAATTTAAAATAAGTTTCATTCCTTAATTTCAATAAATACGGCTT
Source organism: Onthophagus taurus (assembly GCF_036711975.1). Classification (NCBI taxonomy): domain Eukaryota; kingdom Metazoa; phylum Arthropoda; class Insecta; order Coleoptera; family Scarabaeidae; genus Onthophagus; species Onthophagus taurus. The sequence continues at coordinate 764,877 of NC_091967.1, forward strand.
CCAGGAATTTTTAAATTAGCATCTTTTTTGACACTTTTAGGTTATTCGAAAATGTTAGTTTTGTTTCAACATTTTTTTTCTCTGTATTTTTCCAATCCAACCCAACAATTATTATACATCATTTTAAAGAGAAAGCTTTGAACTTTAATTTAAAATAAGTTTCTTTCCTTAATTTCAATAAAAATAGCTTCCAGGAATTTTTAAATTAGCATCTTTTTTGACACTTTTAGGTTATAAGAAATTGTAAGTTTTGTTTCAACATGTTTTTTGTCAATATTTTTCCAATCCAACACAACAATTATTATACATCATTTTAAAGAGAAAGCTTTGAGCTTTAATTTAAAATAAGTTTCATTCCTTAATTTCAATAAAAATAGCTTCCAGGAATTTTTAAATTAGCATCTTTTTTGACACTTTTAGGTTATTCGAAAATGTAAGTTTTGTTTCAACATTTTTTTTCTCTATATTTTTCCAATCCAACCCAACAATTATTATACATCATTTTAAAGAGAAAGCTTTGAGCTTTAATTTAAAATAAGTTTCATTCCTTAATTTCAATAAATACGGCTTCCAGGAATTTTTAAATTAGCATCTTTTTTGACACTTTTAGGTTATTTCAAAATGTAAGTTTTGTTTCAACATTTTTTTTCCCTATATTTTTCCAATCCAATCCAACAATTATAATACATCATTTTAAAGAGAAAGCTTTGAGCTTTAATTTAAAATAAGTTTCATTTCTTAATTTCAATAAAAATAGCTTCCAGGAATTTTTAAATTAGCATCTTTTTTGACACTTTTAGGTTATTCGAAAATGTAAGTTTTGTTTCAACATTTTTTTTCCCTATATTTTTCCAATCCAACCCAACAATTATAATACATCATTTTAAAGAGAAAGCTTTGAGCTTTAATTTAAAATAAGTTTCATTCCTTAATTTCAATAAAAATAGCTTCCAGGAATTTTTAAATTAGCATCTTTTTTGACACTTTTAGGTTATAAGAAATTGTAAGTTTTGTTTCAACATTTTTTTTCTCTATATTTTTCCAATCCAACCCAACAATTATTATACATCATTTTAAAGAGAAAGCTTTGAGCTTTAATTTAAAATAAGTTTCATTCCTTAATTTCAATAAATGCGGCTTCCAGGAATTTTTAAATTAGCTTCTTTTTTGACACTTTTAGGTTATACGAAAATGTTAGTTTTAACTCAATACTCTTTTTCTCAATATTTTTCTAATTCAACCCATCGATTATTATACATCGATTTAAACAGAAAGCTTTAAGCTTCAATTTAAAATAAGTTTTATTTCTTAATTTCAATAAACACGGTTTCCAGGAATTTTTGAATTGAATTAAAATTTTATTCCAAAGGCCTTTACTGATTGTGAGTGTATTTTGATAGCGTTTTAATTCTGTCTGATTCTGTCACAAAGTTTCAAAATGTTTGACTTCTTGGGACACAAACGGTTAATATTAGAGCAAAATGCATGATTTTTTCTGCTTTGAAATCAGGAAACAGTACTCTAGTGGGCACGCATGGTATACTTTAGTTATAGTAACTGAGTGACTACTGCTCTTATAAACTCTTAGTGTTTTGTGCTTGTGAGTTATTTGTGGATAAAATGGGCCGAAATAGACGGTATTCTTGTTCGATTACTACGTTACGTAAACGGTAATTAATTTGAAAACTTTTTATGCCGATATCCCTTGAATCAATTAGATAAGTTTTTTTTTACTTGTAGTCTTGGTAAGTTGCGGTGGACGAACCGCGCTTCTCGCACTGAGGATGATAGTAATGTTAACAATTTTGATTGGTAATTATTTTTTAGAAAATCTTTAACACAGGTGTCCTATAACATATGGGCATCCTTTTGATAACAGAAACATTATGTAAAAATAACATCATATATAATATACAACACTTTTTTGATACGATTGATACCGAGATCTAATGATGTATTAATACAGATAAATTAAATTATTAACTATTCTTAATTTACTGTTGCAATTTACAAAATTGCATCAAACTATTTTGAATAATAACAAAGATATCATCAAAAAATACTTCTGGTATAAAAAATAATTTATTTTCTGTTTATTTTTACATACCTAACTAGATTACTCTTAAATGCTGCATATTCTGGGACACCTGTATAATTATTAGATATAATAATATAAATAATATTTATAATATCATGATATATTATTTTGCAGCGAACTAGATACAGTCACTTTACCAAATTTAGAAATAGACCAACCCAATTGCGATGACAATGTTAATAACAATCATAACATTAGCGGAAAGAGAATTGTAGATATTACATCATTTTGGAATCAAATTAAAGAAATAAAACATGTAGCATCATTCAATTGTACTATAGATTTACGGAAATGTTGAAGAAATATCACAAGAAGAATTAATTAGAAGACGAGAGGTGGTATTTAGATTGTTAAACAAAACAAGGGATGAAGCCAAGATAATTGAGGAAGAAACCAGAGGCCAGCATACTAATCCAAATTGGAAACAACATAGATTATTTAGAATAACAGCTTCTAATTTTGGATTAGTAGATGGTCAATTGAAATTAAAAACGCTACATAAGTATTACTACCAAATACAAGGGCAATTGCATGTCACAGAAAAGAAGAAATGTTATTTTATAGTATGGAGCCCAATAGGACCGCCGCACATAGAAGAAATTGACAAAGATGATGATTTTTGGAATAGAAAAATGAAAGGTCATCTAGCAACTTCTTTTTCCAAACACTTACTAGAGGAAATAATAAAGCAACCCATATAAAATACCAATTCATTATGAAACCATAAAATTTTACCGACTTAGGCCCACTTTTGCCATCCTCCTGATAAACTATCTAGAGGATAGTTGCCATGGTTACGGTGGTTTTAAGCGTTCTCATTGGCTAAGAGTTGGATTTATCTATGGGATAAATTTATCAAGAGGTGGTAAAAGCGGACAGTGACTATGGAGATGTGGAATTACCACCACAAGAAGAAATTGATAGAAGACAGTTATAGTCAATTTATTGACAAAAATAAAAGAAGTATTGTAAGTAGTTATTTTTGTTACACTTCGCAACCATCCATCTATTTTATCCATCTGGGATTTCTTAAACTTGCGCATACACCTCGACCCCTTTCATCTTTTTCTGTTCGTTTCGCGAGGTGTTCCAGTAACGGCCCCGGCTTACTTTAACATCCCCTTATCTTTCCTGTGTATATAGAGCGACGTAAGCCGTTTCCATCCATCATCCGGTAGGGGCGTTGGGAGGACCTCTCTTTGCTCCGCAGCTTCGGTCGCTGCAAGAGCTATTCTCGCAGGATAATGTCTCGCATTAGCATCTGAACGTGTGCTCCGACGTCGGAAAGTCTTCCTACCTTGAAGAGATCGATCTGAAAGGATCTGTCTTTGGGAAAGCTGGGTACTTTCAGAGCGAAACATCAAGTCTTTTGGTTGGAATTCAATTAGGTTGGTATAAATTGTACCTCGGCATTAGTTTCTTTTTAAACGACGTATTCGTGTACTTCGTAAATATGTCCTTATTTATTAAGTAAGAAGTTGGAGATAAAGATAAGACAGCGTCTCGTCGTAAAATAATTTTCCTGTATATGGCTAATACCTTCTCCTTTGATGGCAAAGAACTTTGACATCAAACGGTTACATTTTAACAAAACGATAACGACTTTGAAAGATCTATTCATTCAGAAATCTTTTCACGGAAAAGGGCCGTTTTCACAGCAATTTGAACACTATCAGCCGGGATGATATTAATACTCGACGGTCGGCCGTTAAATCGACGTAATACGACCGTTAGTTCCGCTATTTAGCCATCTCCGGTCGCGACATAAATTATTTACGATAATGCGAAACGGAGACGCTCCCGCTGTAGAACTTGAGGCGGTCGTCCGACCTTTTCTAATGCTGATCTACGATTATGGGAGATTCTGAGCGCTCTATCCCATATATCCCTATCAGGAACGAAACATTTAAAATTTTGTCCCAGATTAGTCTTGGAGAATGGATCGTGGAATAATTTACCTAAAGGGAGGGTTAAGAATATTATTCCCTTGTGTAGGGATTTTAATCACATAAGTACAACACTTGGGGTATAGCACTTTCTCAGCAAGCAGTATTTTCAGCCTTTCTGGTAAAAATCGCGATACCTGATTAATCCAGCAGTTAAAACACGACATCATTTCCATAATGAACAAGATCCGATTTGGAAATTCCAACGCAACTAGCAAGAATTTGTCGCTTCCTCCCAAACACTGCATACCATCAGATCTCGACGAGATACACCTGTTGCATTTAGGATAATCTCGAAAAATCCTTAAAATAGAGAAAGAAAGATTCCTCCGGATCCTTCAAGGATTGTTTTATTGAAAATAATTATATATTTTGAATCAAATTATTGCATTATTAACTTTATTTAAAGTAGGTAGTAATTTTAAGTATTTTTATTTTTAATTGACATTAAGAAATTATCTACAATTTGAAAAAGTGCGTTCAATATCCTTGGGCAATAATAAATAATTTAGTAAATAGGTAATTCTAATAGGGTCATGTGTACCATACAGGTGGAAAGCTATCTTTAATTCAGAACATCTGCATTGCGATCCTCCAGTAAAATATAATGTATATTTCAAATATCGACCATAATCGATCAAACACGTGATACTTATGTATATTTTAGTAAGTGGGTAGTAAATTCATCAAACATTCAAAATCAAACAAATTTTCTTCATAAAAATGTTGTTAAACATTTTAAGAATTTGATTAGATCGTTTAGTGAAGTATCATCTACCACTCCATCCAGATGTACAAAAATATGTATTAGCAATTTATGAAGGTTTAATAGATCGTAGAAAAAATAGATCACCATCGGATTAATGTAGAGAAATGATGCAACTAGTATCTGTCTAAAGAAGTTCAGAGAGAGAATTCACTCATTTTCAAAAAATCATAATAAATTGGACCTTCAATAAATCATCATGAAATTATCAACATTTGTTACACAAATTATAAGCTTTCCAGTGAATGAAACAGACCTTCAAAATATCTTTTAGTTCTTCAGATATAATTTTTTTAACATAATAAGATATTTCCCACTACACAATATACAGGGTGTCTCAGCGAGACCGGTCATTAGACCGGAAGTTACACCGGAAGTCGCCACCAACTTTATTTTTTTAAATGGAACACCCTGTATATTTTTACATATTTGCATTTGTCTGTTTTCAAGGTTTATAAATAACTTTACTTTTTGCAATTTGATTCGGTCGTTCTCGAGTTATTCGAATTTTTCTAGAAAAATCTGCTCCAGCAGACATTTGTTCAAAAAATCAGAAAACACTCAATTTTTGAGATATCAATTTAGGATTGAGAACATGCTTAAGCAACGTGATGGAGTATGTTTTGGTGCCGAGAACTGCGGTCTAGAACGTTTGATCACTTTACTATGGCACGTTAACTTTTCAAAATTTGGAAGTACCATAACTTCATTTTTTTAAATGGCACCCCCCATATTTTGTTTTTTAGCCGTCTTCGTTGTCTCATTCTACATCTTTTATATCTCATATGGCCCATACCTAATATTAATAGTTTGGGAGATAATTAGGGTTTTTTGAAAAATGCACACATATCATATGGATATTTAGCCTAGTGTGCCACGAAAAACAAGCCTTTCAATGAGTTCTTGTCAAAGAGTCACTTGTTTACGTCACTTGATGCATGTGAGCTAATAATTATCTGTTATGTCCCTTAATATTAGTACTGAAACGAGTTAAAATCGATAACAATAACGAAAGTAATATTTACACAAATCAAGAAATTCTTAATTTATTTTTTTTGCATGAAAAGCGCGACAAAGTTCGTAGTATGATTCCCAGAACTTCCTTGGCAGCTCGAATTGAGGTGTTGGGACTGGGCTCGAAATAAGCCAAGGTATTCACCTCTTCCGTTGCATTATCTACAACATTTTTTGCTCAGTTTAACACGTGATTAATTCGTCCAAAATGCAAAAAATTTGCTTCTATTCCTCTAAATTTACCTTTTGTCATCGGAGATAAATGTGGATAATTTTCATTAAACATTCTGCAAGTTCTACTAAGAAGTTTGTCGCACTTTTCGTGCACAAAAAATAAATTATGGATTTCTTCATTTGTATAAACATTATTTACGTTATTAATATCCATTTTAACTGGTTTTAGACTCACAAGCATCAAACAACCTAAATTAGACTTTGACGTTTATCAATAAGTCATTAAACATTTGTTTTCCATGGCACACTACGTTAATATCCATATGATATGTGAGCATTTTTCAAAAAACCCTAATTATTTCTCAAACTATTAATGTTAGGCATAGGACATATGGAATATAAAAGATGTAAAATGAGACGCGGAAGACGACTAAGTAATAAAATATGGGGGGTGCTATTTAAAAAAATGAAGTTATGGTGCTTCCAAATTTCGAAAAGTTAACGTATCATAGTAAAGTGACCAAACGATCTAGGCAGCCGTTCTCGGCACCAAAACATACTCCATCATGTTGTTTAAGTATGTTCTGAATCCTAAATTGATATCTCAAAAATTGAGTGTTCTATGATTTTTTGAACAAATGTCCGCTGGTGCAAATTTTTTTAGAATAATTCGAATAATTCGAGAATTGCTGGTTCAAATTGCAAAAAGTAAAGTTATTTATAAACCTTGAAAACAGACAAATCCAAATATGTAAAAATATACAGGGTGTTCCATTTAAAAAATAAAGTAGGTGGCGACTTCCGGTATAACCGGAAGTGTTAGAAATCTGAAAATATTTTAGATGAAGAGAACGTAATTGATAATACTTAAGTCTGCATTCTCAAATTTTTTGTTTGACTAGAACCCCAGAAACGTCTAATGACCGGTCTCGCTGAGACACCCTGTATAGCGTTTTAAATTGAAATTTATGGTCATATTCCGCACAATTTAAAAACAAACAACTTTTAAACATACGTCCAGCCTTGAAAGACTTTCTAAAATTTGTTAATGAAAGCCAATAAAACACTTAGAATTAGTAAAAAGTAATATACAGGGTGCCCATTATGTATGGAATATAGTATATATCTTGGTAGGTATCAATTTTATAAAAAACATTTTATACAAAAGTTGTTTAATATTTTGTTTGCCATAATAAGACAGCATTCAATTGTTCTTATTTCAGAAAACAAATGAGCAACGAATACACTTGAAGTTTTTTAAATGGCAATGTACCCTTTTGTTAGGCTCATTTGACAGAGATTTTTTTTCTCTTTACGATGACGTAAAATTTTAATATCCTTATACAGAAAATTTTTGAAAAATTGTTTATTGAGAAAATTTTACTAATATAGAGTATATTTATTTGTAACTCTATATTAATTAATCATATAATAAAATATTAAAAATTAAAATGGAGTATTTGATAGACTGTTTTATGTGTGTCTATCAGTTTATTTATTATTTTATGACTATAACAAAATCGCCATGGGAAAATACATTATGTTGATATAACAACCAATGGTGATATAACATGATGTTTCTATATAAAAATAAGAAGAGTGCGTGATGCGCTACAACTAATAACATTAATCTAGATATTTATCTAGATATCCGAGATCGTCAAGTACCTCGAAGAACTTCGAATTATTGGAGATGTACACTAATTTTTCGTTTGTTTGTTTTATTTTGTATGTAAATTTATTTTACAGTAATAATTCGAGGTACTTGACGATCTCGGATATCTAGATTAACATTATTGATTATTTTTATTAATAAACAATTTTTCCATTTTTCTCAAGAATTTTCTGATGTAAGGATACAAAAATTTTACGCCATCGTAAAGAGAAAAGTAATCTCTCTCAAATGAGCCTAAAGAAAGAATAGATTGCCATTTAAAAAAATTTAATTATTATTCGTTACTCATTTGTTTTCTGAATTAAAAACAATTAAATGCAGTCTTATTATGGCAAATAAAATATTAAACAACTTTTGTATAAAATGTTTTTTTATAAAGTTGATACCTACCAAGATATATACTATATTCCATACATAATGGGCACCCTGTATATATTTAGGTTATGGTTAATAAAATTTTCAAACTCAACCAAAAATGTTGGTAGTCTTTAGAGATAAAACGTTTTCACTGTATACAAGTGTCATTCTAAAAATATCAAAGGTCTGTCAGCGTAACGGTGGAGTTTACAGCATCAATTAGCATTTGTATAGTGAAGATGTGACGTCGTCCCCTCATTCCCCCAACGGGTAGTCAACAAGCTGCCAAGGCCAGCCGAACGTTACGGTCAGCATGAATATTATGCTATACTAAGCTATAATAAAAGTGCCTACAAAAAAAATTTAAAAAAATAAATTCTGATAATCTTCTATAATGAATCTTAACCTAATTTTGTGACTTCTTAATTCGGAGATGACCTCATCGAAGATGATGTAAGATGTGTAAACGTAAGAGAAAAGTCTTTATTATTTCTTTTTGTCTAATTTTGTGATCTTTCATTTGTCGGTTCGAACATGAATCTTTGCTTAACGAACCATTTTTTCTTCGACGTTTCCATGTAGTACCTCGGGCACCCTTTATTATCCACTCCGCAGCCCTCGGCACTTCTAGACGCTTTTTCATCGAACCGTCGGCTCTTGAGCTCACATTTTTCGACGTCCAGAATTCTTTTTCAACTTCATCCTGCTGCTGGGAACGATTACAGTTCCTGCGTTGTTTAATGAGTCGAAAGGCGCTATTGTGCCGCCCTTCTGTGATGCCAGGCCGCCCTTTTTTGAAACTCGGGTCATGGGTAATTAAAATATCCTCTTGGCGTTGTTTGGAAACACAGAGATCGGCGGTGAACAATGGATTTGGCTGGTGAAGGAGGTAATTATTTTTGCTTTTCTGTAAGACCTAACAAGGATTTGTTTAATAATCATATTAATATAAAACTATAAGCGTAATAATTCCTTATTCATACGGTGAATAATAGATTTTCTCCTCCTTTTCGTTTACTATTTTTATCTCGTATATGCACCTCGCGTAAATCGGAAGAAGAATCAACATCTGGGTGAAACGCTCGAGTTAAAAATAGAAGCTGTTTATTCTCAAAGGTAAAACACATAAGTGCAAATATTGCCTCGCAGATACCATTTTCAATAATTGCTCTTCAGATAACGCTGTATCCGTTTATCTAGGGCATTAACCTCAAATTTGTATTGTTAGAAGTTATAGCTTATTCAATTAGATGAGCAAAAATAAGTGCATTTTCAAAATATTTTTTTACTAAGATTTAACATTCAAGAAATTTAGATCTCCTTCATACTCGCCGATAATGTAAATCTTTTCGGTGTTATTGCTGGATCGTTGTTGTGTAGGAGTAAATTTGATTGAACACAGAAATTCCAGTAGCTTATGATAACAACCAGATTACGCGCAGAGTTGCTCTTCACATGCCAGCGACCTACAACTAGATCTCGACAACGGCTACAATGATAATTAGACGATTCCACTTGATATGTTACGCCAATGAAACCCTTCGTGCCTGCGATAAGTGGTTAAAGTGTACCTTTCGCTGCTATTTCAACAAAAAAAGAAAGAAAGTAAAAAAGCGAATTCTGAACCGCGTAGCACATAAGAGAAAAGCAACAGTGCGACTTTACCGCGACAGGCGTTTTCCATTTTCAGACGGCGTAATTTATTCTCAACGAACAGGTAGGCGGGAGGGGACTGAGTCGAAAAGCCGCAACTTTGCAAGTTCTAGTGTCTGAGTAAATGTTTACGCGCCAAGTTTCTGCCGGAATGTTTTATGTATGGCGGAAAATAATTTTTCGCTGATGGGTTGGTTCTATTCGGAACGAAATAAAAGGAGTAGCGAAATAAAAATCGATTGTGCGATCACTGCCTGCTCACTTTGCTGCTTTGAAGGATATCATAGTTAATGGTTCTTATGACATATTTAGTTATCACTGAAACAGGGATTTATTCTAATTCTAACCATTCACTCTTTTCTATAGATAACTACTGTCACAGTTTTGTGGGTCGAGAGCATTGAGGTCTTATATATAATCTAGAGAGCGTATGTGATGGTGGTGGGGGTAATCAGAAAGTCAGACATGTTGGATGTACCGACCTGAACTTAGCTATAGTTTCAAGTCTCTATTGTACCTACAATTATAACCTAATAAACATATTGTTATTTTTATTAAAATTTGATTTTTGCTGAAAGTTTTCGAATTCTTTTCGTTTCACATATGTTTTTTATAATTTGATAAGTTGGACGATTATTTACAACCGTCCATAAAATGTTTCTGGTTACTTGACTTGGAATTAACAATTGAAGACTTCGGTATAAGAAGGGGACAACTCCTTCTCTTGATAAATGGAGCTACTCCCTTCTTGCACCGAGGTCTTCAATTGAAGTTCAAGTAATGTTTATTATTAAGGACTGTTCAGTTTTTTTAAAATAAACTAACAATTATTTATATTTTCTTCTTAGTTTATGTTAAGTATAAGGGTTATGGCTAAAAATTATTAAGTTCTTTTAAAATATCATATAATTAATAATTATTTATCAATAAAAAATTAATGTTTTGTTTTGGTTATTATTTTCTGTCTTTCCAGTTTATAATAATGTAAATTCTTGCGTAAGTATATATAAGAATTTCGAATTTCCCGCTGAGTTGGTACATCTAACATGGCGACCTTTCTGGCTTCATTTTAGGCGTGGTGGGGGTAACAGCATACGCACTCTAGATGATATATAAGACCTCAATGGTCGAGACGGACGAGCGGGCGGCGGTGTTGGTGTGTATGTAAGGGATACATATAGTTATCAAATAATCCTTGACGAAATTCTTCCGTACGTTGAACAACTGTGGATAGAGGTGCGTTTTAAAAAAGGATCGTTGACCCTTGGAGTTGTGTATAGACCTCAAGTAAGTATTTCAAATTTTTTAAAGAATTTTGAGGTATCGCTCTCTGTAATGCTGCCTCGCTCGGAGGAGTTAGTGTGTTTGGGTGACTTTAATATTGATGCTCATGACATATCCGGGGTGTACGGGTATAGTTATTTGCCTATTCTTGAAAATTTCAATCTCTGTCAGATTATTGATAATGCCACTCGTATTACTTCTACTTCAGCCACTGTAATTGATCATATTATAACTAATCAGGATGCAACTATCCAACAAAAGGGCGTTGTCCCATAGCTGATCACTCTCTAATTTTTGTAACATTAAAATTATTTGACACTCCGAAGTCCCAACCTCGTCTTATAAGCTACAGGGACTTTAAACAATTTGATAAAAACAGTTTTAATGACAATGTGAAGCTGCTTATGACGCTTCGTGATAATGCGTTTGCTAAATTTAAAAAAACAAAAAGTCCTGTTGATTTTACTTCTTATAAAGAACTTCGGAACTTTACTAATTTATCTATTCGGAGGGGAAAAAAAGCGTATCTTGAGCATATGCTGAGCACTAGGGGATGTCGGGAACTTTGGACCGGTTTTAGTGTTAATAGTAAACAGCGTTCTATTCCGGACTTTTTAGCGAGTGTTGATGCTATTAACGACTACTTCCAAACTTCTCAAATACTTGCTACGGGTGATATGGACACTATTAATTATTATAACTTAAACATAGTACCTAGTGTTACTGAGAAGCTGACATTAACGCATGCAACTAAAGAAGAGATTTATGACGTACTACTCAATCTCAAATCAAATGCTATTGGTACTGATGGTATTGGTATAAAGATGTTGTTGCCCGTTGATTTTGCCTTATATTTGTCATATAATTAACTATTGCATTCAGGGCTCTGTGTTTCCTGACTGTTGGAAAACTGCTCTGATTACGCCAATTCCAAAATCTAGCAATCCCAGCCAATTAAAAGATTTGAGACCGATTAGTATTTTGCCGGTTATATCTAAAATTCTGGAAAAAATTATTGCTGACAGGTTGCGAGAGCACTTAGATAAGTTCAATATTATACCTATGCGGCAATCTGGCTTTCGTAAAGGATACAGCTGTACTGCTGCCCTATTGGATGTGACCGACGACATTGTTCGTGAGATTGATCAGAAAAATGTCACTATTTTAATTTTACTGGATTATTCAAAGGCTTCATTACATTGGACTTTCTGATGATTCCATTTTGTTTTTCTGTAACTATTTAACTGGTCGTAAGCAAATGGTAGCTCTAAATGGCAACTTCTCTACTGAATGTGCTGTATCGTGTGGAGTTCCTCAGGGATCAGTTCTTGGTCCAATTCTCTATTTAATTTACACTTGCAATTTACATAATGTACTGAGAAGTTGTAAGGCTCACATGTATGCTGACGATACGCAACTTTACTATTCTTTTAACATCAATGACCTTGCTGATGCACAAAATTCTATAAATTCTGATTTGACAAGATTGGTTGAGGAATCTTCAAAACTTTGCCTTCAATTAAACCCGGATAAATCGTCGGTTATGGTCTTTGGGGAGGTCAAGGCATCTCTGGATCTAAAATTGAATGGCGTTAAGCTAAATATTACTGATGAGTCGCGAAATCTGGGAATCACTATTGATTCTACTCTTAGATTTCGTAAACATGTCGCTTATCTTCTCCAGCGTGCTTATGCCACGTTGAAGCTACTATATGGCTAATCAGCGTCTGAGAGCGCAGCTTTGTGATGCACTGGTGTTAAGCATTTTTAATTATGGGGATGTTCTATATGGCTCCTGTTTAGATGTTGCCGAGTCGTTGCGTGTTCAACGTGTGCAAAATGCATGCTTACGCTTTATATTTGGCATTCGAAAGCGAGAAAAAATATCCCATACCTTAAAGTGGGTTGGGTGGTTAAATATGTCTCGGCGTCGTAAATTGCACTCTGCTTGTTTTTATCGAAGAATTATTTTCAATCAAAAGCCTCCCTACTTGTTAAATAAATTGAGATACCGCTCTGACGTGCATAACATCAACATCCGTCGTCGTTCTTCCTTGTCTATACCCCAACAAAGATTGCAAATTTTTGAACGATGTTTTTCATATATATAATTTGATCAATAGCATTCTTACTGATATTAACAATAAAACTAAGAGTAGTTTTAAAATTTTTTACAAAGCATATCTTCTTCGGCAACAGGGTGATTTAAGATAAACAAGCTTTTGTTTGACGGGATATATATATAGTATGTATAAAACTATCCCTTCTTTCTTATCCTTCCTCTTCTATTTATTTTTCTTTTTTTTCTTTTTCTATTTCTTTTTTTTTCTCTTCTCTATTTCTTTTTCGGCTCCTTCCTTTATTCTTCTTTTACTTTTACTTCTTTCTTACCTTATTGTGTTACTGCATGATCGGATTCTGTTTATATATATTTTCTATATTGATCAAGGTACCGATGAAAAACAATAACACCTGAGTCCATCAGGTGCATTGACTCGGTTTCCTTTGGTAAACCGCTTATTATTTATGATTTAGTACTTAATTTTTTGTTATATAGTATAATTCATTTTTTTTTTTTACCTGATATCATGGTGTGCAATCTTACTACTATAAAAATGTAAACCGAGATTTAGTACCCTCACAATCCACTGGATGAGGTTGTAGACTGAATTTGCAGCAATCTGCATTATCTACACAAACAAAGCGCTTGAAACCATAGAAAAATTTATGTGTAACGTCAAACTCAGAGGTGAAAGCAAACGTCACATTTTTGTTTTGTCGTTTAGTGTGATAACCCCGTTGTATTAGCAAATTTTCTTCCTTACGTTCTTTTGGCTTAGTGTTTTATATCCTTTAGTTAAGTATTTAAATAAGTTAGGGCCATTTTTACCACCTCTTGATAAGTTTATCCGATAGATAAATTGGCGCTCTCAGCCAATGAGAGCAATATACTTTAAAAATTATGAATATTTATTAATTATAAGAATAAATTATTATTCCTATTTATTTGGAAAATGCGCTTGACCTCTTCAAAATAAAGTAATGGTATAAATCAGTATAAAAATACCTATATTTAAATTTCGCGCTTTAACCTAATTAGTTCCCTCACAATCCCCTTGGGAACGCTTGTACCAAAAAATAGTGGGGAGATGACCTTCTATATACATAATATATATAAATTTTTCTATGCCTGATATTTTCTTTTGTAATTGTAAATTGTACTCTTTTTTTTTTTGGTTTCACCAATAAATATATTATTATTATTCAAACTTCGTATCAATAACATTTAAAAAATCTGTTGTTAGAAATGACACTGACAAATTAAATAATTCTATGACAGATTTTGACAAATATACCAAACTATAAAGTTGGCTAATGTGGCATCAAAAACAATAGTTATTTACGTTATTTATGATTATTTAGATTTTTCGACAATTTATTTTATGTTAGTTTATTTTTCTCCATTTATGTTTTGTAATATTTTCATTATATAACAATGAGGGAAATCGTGCACATACAAGCTGGTCAATGCGGAAATAACATTGGTGCTAAGGTAACGAAAAGATTTTATAAAATCATATAGATTCATTTTTACATTTGTTCTAGTTTTGGGAAGTAATATCTGATGAACACGGCATTGATCCCACCGGAACATATCATGGTGATTCAGATCTACAATTAGAACGTATTAACGTGTATTTTAATGAAGCGACCGGTGGCAAATATGTTCCCCGCGCAGTTTTGGTCGATTTAGAACCCGGAACTATGGATTCCGTACGTTCAGGCCCTTTCGGACAAATTTTTAGGCCAGATAATTTTGTTTTTGGACAAAGCGGTGCTGGGAATAACTGGGCAAAAGGACATTACACCGAAGGAGCAGAATTGGTTGATTCAGTTTTGGATGTTGTTCGAAAAGAAGCTGAAGGGTGTGATTGCATGCAAGGTTTTCAATTGACGCATTCTTTAGGGGGTGGAACCGGTTCGGGATTAGGAACGTTATTAATTTCGAAAATACGCGAAGAGTACCCCGACAGGATTATGAATACTTTTTCGATTGTTCCATCCCCGAAGGTGTCGGATGTTGTGGTTGAACCTTATAATGCTACGTTATCGGTGCATCAATTGGTTGAAAATACAGATGAGACTTATTGTATAGATAATGAAGCCTTGTATGATATTTGTTTCCGCACTTTAAAGTTAACAACGCCCACGTATGGAGATTTGAATCATTTAGTGTCTGCAACGTTGTCCGGAATCACCACGTGCTTGCGATTTCCGGGTCAACTAAACTCTGATTTAAGAAAACTAGCTGTTAATATGATACCGTTTCCCCGTCTTCACTTTTTCATGCCAGGATTCGCCCCATTAACATCAAGAGGGAGTCAACAATATCGTGCGTTAACCGTTCCTGAGTTAGTTCTACAAATGTTTGATGCTAAAAACATGATGACAGCTTGCGATCCTCGTCACGGAAGATATCTCACTGTTGCCGCAATTTTCCGCGGACGTATGTCCACGAAGGAGGTTGATGAACAGATGCTTAACATCCAAAATAAAAATAGCAGTTATTTCGTCGAATGGATACCTAACAATGTTAAAACGGCGGTTTGTGATATCCCACCGCGAGGATTAAAAATGTCGTCAACATTTATTGGAAACTCAACGTGCATTCAAGAACTTTTCAAACGCGTTTCCGAACAATTTACGGCAATGTTTAGAAGAAAGGCTTTCCTCCATTGGTACACAGGCGAAGGAATGGACGAAATGGAATTTACAGAAGCAGAATCAAACATGAACGACTTAGTATCTGAATATCAACAATATCAAGACGCGAGCGCCGAAGAAGAAGGGGAAGTCGACGAAGAGGAAGAAGGAGAAGGAGAATAAGTATAGCGTACTGCGTATTGTTTATTAACAACTATTATAAACATCCGAAAAGTAAAGCAGCTCTTAATTCTAAAACCGATTCAATACGCGTAATTATACTGATTATTAAAATATATAAAGTGTTTTAATGATATTAAATTAACCAGAATTGCTTCACTAAAATAATTTAGAACATAATTTAATATCGATGGCAAATACTAAAAGTAACGAATTTATTAAGATTTTGAATTTAATTTTTTCATGGTCAACTTCATTCTGAACTAATTAATGTATTTAGCAATTCTGCTCTTCTAAATCGGTGAATCATTATGGCGAACCACGTTAAATGGTTGTAAACTGATGAAAAATGAGTTATAAAGAAGAGTTCATAGTGGAAATGGGAATCTATGATAGCAATGAATACAATTTGACAATTATTTTTATTTTTTTGTACTGTTCGTTCTCACTTGATGGACTCAAATTTACTTTATGTTAATTTAATCAAATTATGTTCATGTATACGAGAAGTTTTTGCGAATAAAATTGTTTTTTGTGTGAATACATTATTTTAAATTAAAAGAAGGTAAATTATCTTGTTAAGATGTTAATACGTGTAATTAAATTCTTTAGCTTTATTTTTATGTGAGTGGATAATTTAAAACTGTGGTAATTAAAAAATGGAAATTAACCAATTTATGTGTACTTGCGTGAGCAAAATCGTAAAGTATGATGAACTTGATTCCATCCATTATTCTAAATTATTGTTTCAAAGTATTAAAGGCAAATCAAATTGATTCATTCTCAATCTTGAGAGTGAATTGTAATATAAAATAAGCTCAGGAAGCTTACTTTGTGGTGGTAAACGTATTTGTAAATTATTCAATAATTTAGGGCCGGTTGTACCACCTCCCGATAAATCTACCTGATATCTATCCGCCCGATAAACTTATCAGGAGGATAAAGATATTCGCTGTTGTACAAACTGTTTTTGTCGGTAGGATTGCTATCGACGAAATAAGAGTCGGTTGGTAGTAGTTTTTCCCCATATCTAGTAATTTATGTCGTAGAATGGTAACACCAACGTCTTTCTTTGAAGTTTGAATTATGATTTTGACAATATAAATTGTTTAAAAAAATTTTCACTGACACATCGTACATATAAGGTTAACGTTTAATGTTAGAGGTTAACCTATGCAGTAATCATACAAAGCTTTTATATAAAAACCTTGGTAACCATAAATATCTGCCGGATAAATGTCTTATCGGCACCGCTGAGTACCCGATAAGTTATCCTGCCGATAATCTCACCGACAAAAATATCGGAAAAAAAACTAACTTATCTGCCAGATAACACTGTCGGGAAGTTTATCGCTATATTGTACAACCGGCCCTAAGTGCGCCAATTTATCTATCGGATAAATTTATCGGGAGTTGGTACAACCGGCCCTTAGTTTCTGAACCGTTCTGTCCACAAATGAGAAGCTTGTTTCCAAAACGTACCAAATCCACAAAATTTGGAATCGCTGTATTTTGTCTATTTAAGATTTGCTTTCTCTGTATACTTGAATAGTAATTTCTTGTCAAAGTGTTCCACATCCCGTTGAAAATAGCCTCTAAATAACAGTTTTGGTTTCAAAGTGTACTACATCCAGTCGCTGTTTAGTGTCAAAACGTACCAAATCCATTTCAACCAATCCGAGACGTTCTTAAAGTAACGTGACTAACCTAAAATAATGTAACCGTGTAACTTTCTGCTATCAACAAGATTGTTCGTCTGTTAGTATTTAATAGTTTACAAAATGAGTATGTTGAGACAGAAGAGTTTTTTGAAGACATTCAATCGACAACAAATGCTAGAAAGCGGAAAAGTGATAAAAGCAAGTGGAAAAAGAATGTTCTTAAGAAAAACAGATATGAGCTTAAGTCAAAAAAAGAACCACGTGTATCCTGCTCACATAACGATAAAGTAAGTCTAAAGGCAAGTCTAAAGGTCATGCAAAATCTATAAGTGTGAAATATTCGATTCAGTCTGGTGCACATCAAGTACCAGTATGTAAGAAAACATTTTTATCAATTTTGCAAATTAGTCGAAGAGCAGTAGACTATGTTGCAAACAAAAAATTTTAAAACGAACCTATTACTAAAGAAAACAGAGGTGGTGCTAGATTGTCAGAAAATATAGTATTGTTACAAAATAAAATAGAGGAACACATCAAATCATTCAAGTGCCGACCAAAACACTGGGGTAGAGCAGGTGCTCCAAATAGAAAGTATTTGCCCTCTGACTAAGCATAAAAAAAAGGTGGGAATTATTCTGCAATGAAAATTCGTTGGATGACAATAATAAAGTATCCACATACTCTTTATATTATAAGGTATAGTGAGATTTTTGAGAAATAATAATTCTTTATTTTTAACAGTCAAAATATTGTTTCTTTTAGGTTTTTACTAAGAAATTTAATTTGGGATTTTCTTCGGTTAAAATGGATAGATAATAAACTCAAAGTCATAAACGACGACGTCGTCAAACGTACAATGGTTGTTGAGCAAATGCTTCACATAAGAAGATCGAAAGCATTTTTTCAGCAGTTGAATTTAAAGCCAAAGAATTCTATCACAATAAACTTTGATATGATGCAGAATCAGCCGTTGACAAAAACACAGATAGGTGCAGCTTACTATAAAAGACAGATTTGGTATTATCTTCTTAACTAAACCAAGAAAATGTATTTTTTTATCGGTGGTTAGAATCAGATGGAGGAAGAGGCTGCACAGAAATTACATCTTGCTTATGGCATTTTTTTAAAACTAATATTATCAGTAGGAATATAAAAAACATTCGATTATTTTCAGATAGTTGCTCCTCCCAAAATAAAAATTACACACTACTTTTGAGTTTGCTGGTTTTGGCCTGGAAATATAAACTCAACGTTGAATGGTTTTTTCCAGAGCGTGGTAAAAAGCGTGGTAAAAAAGAGAGTATCATATTTCCTCACGAATACGATGATATCGTAAAATCAGTTGGAACTTTATATACTGTTTCACAAGATTTTAAATGGATGAGTTGGCGAGATCTTAATAAAAGCGTGGTAACATCTGGTAAAACATTTAAAATAACTAAGGCCAGGCGCTTATTGATCAACTATTCAACTCCAAAAATTGGTCTTGCTCTTTCTTATAGCCTAGCTCCTAAGTGTGAACATACAGAATCATATCAAAAACGAAAAAAAGGCTGACGTAGTTTTTCTTCTCAACAAAATGGGATATGATATAGAAAATGTTATACAGGTGTCTCACGTAACTGGTTCGTTAGAAATTTTAGGTTCCAGTATTCGTACAGTTTTGAAATTTTGGCAGTATGGGTTGTGCATTCTAAACTTTCAATCTAAAATATTTTCAAGATGGCCACCACTTCCGGTCTACCGGAAGTAGACCACAACTTCGTTATTTTAAATGGAATGCTATAGTTTTTATTACACCTTTCAATTATACATACAAAAATATGTTGACTTTGATAAAAGTTGTTGGTACCTAGCGTTTTTCGTTTTCGAGTTATTTTGATTTTAAGATTTTTTTGGCAAATTTCACCATGCACTTTAAAACCCTATATCCCAGCCAACGTTCATTCAAAAAAGCTCTAAATTGGTACGATTACTCGTCAGATGCTCTCAAATAGATTGTCACATATTGTATCAGAGTATCCTATATCCTCTCCATATTCAATGGCGAGAAAGTCGAAAATTTTAAATGGAACGCCCCATATTTTTTTAGCCTATCAGGAAGAGAATTTAATTCTCTACAAATTATCTATAAACATTCCCATACCTATTTATTGTAGTTTGCCTAATATTGCGAAATTTATTAAAACATGCACGAAATACAGGTTTTTTTATTAGAAAGCTATGGAATGTTGACAGTTGTGAAAATGTGAAAATGGTTCATAATGAACTTACAAGCCATAATCCATAAACAGTCTAGACCTAACCATAATCATTCTAGAAGGAGGAAGCGGAAATCTCCAAAATGTCAAAATTAATGGTTGTCTTCTGGAATATTCGTCATAAGTCAAGAAATAAAATTGATAGAGAGAAACTTTATGAACGAAAATGGTTCATAATGAACTTACAAGCCATAATCCATAAACAGTCTAGACCTAACCATAATCATTCTAGAAGGAGGAAGCGGAAATCTCCAAAATGTCAAAATTAATAGTTGTCTTCTGGAATATTCGTCATAAGTCAAGAAATAAAATTGATAGAGAGAAACATTATGAACGAAAATAGTTCGTAATGAACTTACAAGCCGTAATCCATAAACGGTCTAAACCTAACCATAATCATTCTAGAAGGAGGAAGCGGAAATCTCCAAAATGTCAAAATTAATGGTTGTCTTCTGGAATATTCGTCATAAGTCAAGAAATAAAATTGATAGAGAGAAACATTATGAACGAAAATAGTTCGTAATGAACTTACAAGCCGTAATCCATAAACGGTCTAAACCTAACCATAATCATTCTAGAAGGAGGAAGCGGAAGTTTCCAAAATGTCAAAATTAAAGGTATTCTTTTGGAATATTCGTCCTAAGTCAAGAAATAAAATTGATAGAGAGAAACATTATGAACGAAAATAGTTCGTAATGAACTTACAAGCCGTAATCCATAAACGGTCTAAACCTAACCATAATCATTCTAGAAGGAGGAAGCGGAAATCTCCAAAATGTCAAAATTAATGGTTGTCTTCTGGAATATTCGTCATAAGTCAAGAAATAAAGTTGATAGAGAGAAACATTATGAACGAAAATAGTTCGTAATGAACTTACAAGCCGTAATCCATAAACGGTCTAAACCTAACCATAATCATTCTAGAAGGAGGAAGCGGAAGTTTCCAAAATGTCAAAATTAAAGGTATTTTAAAATGAATTAAATTTCCTTTCGTGTAGGCTAATAAAATATAGGGCGTTCCATTTAAAATTTTCGACTTTCTCCCCATTAAATATGGAGAGGATATAGGATACTCTGATACAATATGTGACAATCTATTTGAGAGCATCTGACGAGTAATCGTGCCAATTTAGAGCTTTTTTGAATGAACGTTGGCTGGGATATAGAGTTTTAAAGTGCATGGTGAAATTTGCCAAAAAAACCTTAAAATCAAAATAACTCGAAAACGAAAAACGCTAGGTACCAACAACTTTTATCAAAGTCAACATATTTTTTTATGTATAATTGAAAGGTGTAATAAAAACTATAGCATTCCATTTAAAATAACGAAGTTGTGGTTTACTTCCGGTAGATCGGAAGTGGCGCCCATCTTGAAAATATTTTAGATCGAAAGTTCCGAATAAACAACCCATGCTACCAAACTTTCAAATAACGAACCAGTTACGTGAGACACCCTGTATATTATCAAAATGTTTTACGCAGCACTCAAGATAACGATAACGATGAAGTTATTATTTCTTGTTCTTTTTTTAGTAAATGTATCCAAATTTACTAAATGGTAGTCAGTGTTTTTTTATTCCATATCGTACTACATCCTCATTTTTTAGCAAAATGTACCAAATCCAAATAGTTTTTGTGTGTATAATTGAAAATATTCATCTATGATTTGTAGAATTGGAAAAAAAGATTGTTTTAGGTACCCTTTATGTATAAAAAAAAACAAAAACCCATTTTAAATTATCAAAAACAAACATTATGAAAAAATTTTGGTGTAATTATTATTTGTTTCCATTATTCGTATTAAAATAAAATAAAGAATTGCACTTTTTTTAATGGATAATTGTTATATTTATGTTCTACCGGTTTCGACTCAACATAGAGTCATCTTCAGGAACGCGTCACAATTTAACTAAAGAAGTCAGACGATTGATCACTCATCGCATCCGCCCATAATTGCGCATTTATTAAATTTTTGATTTCCTTAATGTTTTTTAATCACGAACAAATGCTTAATAGTAATACCAGGGCTTTAGTTCAAATTGTGACGCGTTTCTGAAGATGACTCTATGTTGAGTCGAAACCGGTAGAACATAAATATAACAATTATCCATTAAAAAAAGTGCAATTCTTTATTTTATTTTATTATGAAAAAAGTTAATTTACCAAATTTTCTATTTCGTGGATTTGGTACGTTTTGGAAACAAGCTTCTCAAATATGTTGCCTTGGAAAGAAGTTTAATTTTGAAAAGCTTCTTACAAAAATTATTTCATATTCATATTTCTACATTATTATGTAAACCTAATTACTAAGTAAATAAATAAGCCACCCTACCGTTGATTTTCTTTTTTTAGAATCCATTAGGCGAACGCAACGAATTTGCATGCACTATATATCGGCGTCGCGACGCTCCGCGCTCGTGTAAGTTCATATGAAACGGACGTATGGGGTGAAATGTTATTCAAAAATCCATTACACGTGTTTGCATTAACGTAACTGGATGAAGCGCCGTAGGTGGTTCTAGTGTTGAGTTACTGGTGGGGTTGGCGGTAACCTACGCAGAACTATACAAAGTGAACTTTCGGGTTTATGCAAAATGGTTGTAACCCGCAGCGCAAATGATTCTTTTCTTATTCTTATTTTGTTGACGAGAGGCGTGATTGTGTCTTTCAAGAAAACCCCCATGAAAACGGGGCTTAAACGAAAATGGATTTGTCGCTCAGGAAACTTGAGATTTAGAGCATTCGCGAAAGAGTTATTGCTTAGTAAATCCTTAAATTGGTATTTTTTAAATTAATCGCATATAAAAGTTTACTCACGAAGTAACCTTTGAGGTTGTGCCACATCACTTTTGATAGTAGAGGAGTGACGTAATAATGGTCCATTTCATGTTCTTTGAAATTTACCTGTAAAACAAGAGAAAAAATGCAGTACTATTACGATTTTCAACCGATGTGGGTTCAAATAGAATCGAAAACAAATATTTCGCATGCCACAAAAGGGCCAATAGCTAGAGTATAAACAAGCAACGAGACAAGTCCGTGGCCCGCCGGAAATGGGAGTGTATCCGCTTTTTTTTTCACAGAGGCGAGCTAATTTGTTCGTGTAGCAAGCGTATAAAATTCGAGCCGCAGGAAATACTGGTGGTCGAAAAAACGGGCCCGATTGATCCCGCGACAAGCACAAATCATTTAACATTTAATTTGTCCGTAGAGGGAAATTATTTCGTACCCATTTTCCCCATGGCTACGTTCAATACACGAAATAAAAAAATACAAAATAAATAAATGCACCTGATACCACCATTTAGATTTATACAGCGCTTTTCATTATCCCATTACATAAAATACGTTGAATGAAAGTTGATATTTTCATTTTATTTTAATTAAATTTTATTTTATTATTTAAAATATTCCGAAACCCTAATTTCTCATTTAACACCGTAAATAAAGTCGAGAAGCTAATCTCGTTGTCGGCAGCCCGTTTTTGCACGGTCAATTGGTTTGTAAGATCCAATAACGTTTTCTCCAAGCAAGAACAAAAGCAAATCCTGCCAGAACGAAGGGCATACGCCAGCTGTTCATCCCTTAATGCGGCGGATTCAACAAGTGCCCATCTTCATCGGGAACGAGTTGAACGGGGAGTCACCAATAAAAATAAGGGCCTCCGGAGGCCATACGCTTCGGCGGCTCCGTCGTCGTCGTCTCCGTGGCCCCTTGAAAATCGGACACGTCGTGCCAATTCCATAAGGGACGTGATCTAGTTAGTAGTTAGGGAACGGGCGTTCGGGCGGACGGAACCCTTTAAAGGGGACGACCCGTTTGAAAAACGGCCGTTCCACGTAATTGGACCATCAAGGCAATTTGGGGCGCAATCCTACGGGGACGATGTTTATCTAATGATCGGAGGTAATGTCTTTGCTATTCTTAGAAATAGACACAACTAACTCGTTAAGAAATCACCTCATATATCAAATTAATAAAGTTAAAAATCCAGATGAAATTATTTGAAACGTTCTCTTAAAGGAAATATTCTCACGTTATTATTTCTCTTATAATTACATAAGATTTATGTTTAAAGCTTACAACAATAAACTAAATACGTAATAGAAAATAACATCCGTCTAAACCATGTGCAACAGGAAGTGACTATACTAAAGGAAGTTAGGGGAACGCACTGAATTAATTCGACACGTTACTCTAAACTTTAAATTCGCGCAAGTAAATAACAAAATAAGAATGATTTTTAGTGCATTGAACGAAAATTAAAACTAGAAACTTTCGCGTTTAGCCGTCTTAAGAGACACGTTTTTAGTTCTCGACAATTGTGTTCTCTTTGACTAAAATATTTTCAGATTTCTACATATTTGGACTTGTCTGCTTTCAATGTTTATAAATAACTTTACGTTTTGCTATTTGATTCGGCCGTTCTCGAGTTATTCGAATTTTTCTAGAAAAATCTGCTTCAGCAGACATTTGTTCAAAAAACCAGAGAACACCCGATTTTTGGGATATCAATTTAGGATTCAGAACACACTTAATGGCACCCCCCGATATTTTATTACTTAGTCGTCTTCGGTGTCCCATTCTACATCTTTTATATCCCATACCTAACATTAATAGTTTGGGAGATAATTAAGGTTTTTTGAAAATGCATACATATCATAAGTATATTTAGCCTAGTGTGCCATGGAAAACAAGCCTTCTCAATGAATTCTTGTCAAAGAGCCTTGGTTACGTCACTTGATGCATGTAGCTAGTAATTATCTGATAGGTCCCTTAATATTAGTACTAAAAAAAGTTAAAATCGATAACAATAACGGAAATAATATTTACACAAATCAAGAAATTCTTAATTTATTTTTTATGCATGAAAAGCGCGACAAAGTTCGTAGTATGATTCCCAGATCTTCTTTGGCAGCTCGAATTGAGGCGTTGGGACTGGGCTCAAAATAAGGCAACCTCTTCCGCTGCATTATCTACTACATTTTTTGGCCAGATTGATAGGATCAGGCTCCGGTAACTCAGTGAAGAACCGAAACCTATCAATACAAACCTATGACCCTGCAAGTCCGAATCCAATGTCAAAGGAAAAGAAACAAGTACTAACATACACAAAAGAAAAGTAATGTTGAGATAATAAATTCAAACAACTATATTGAAAAGTTCTCAAAAGTTGATTAACTTTGTTAATCAGAATAATAGTAATAATAATATAACTAATATTATACCAATGATGATCTTCAATAATGAATAGTAAAGTTATGAAATCAATTTCTATAAACCTTATCGCTTTTGACTCAATAAACCAAAAATAAAATACAAATAATAATAACCTGCTAATAAAACTTCAAAAAAAAAAGGTAGATATCTTAATAAATTTATATCAATAACAACAAAAAAAAACATATATGTATTGAGTTGAAGACTCTTAATCAAAATTATGAATTAATTAATCGTTAATCAAAATCTCGAAGAAATAAACTCTTTCTTGTAGTTACTAATCCTGAATTGCGTTAAGATGAAGGATAAAAACCTCTTGCTCGAAGATATACAGGTTGTGTCCCGAAACTAGTTTTACAACCGCGCGGCGGACCGGTCGGGGGTAGGACCGATCTCTGAAGGCGTTTCTCAAAGCTTTTGATGAATTTTGATTGGACGAAAAACAGTTTATTTAAACAATACCCGTGCGGTTATTATAAACATTTCGAAAAAATTTTATTAGAGCTTTTATTAGCTTCAGAATAATGTATCCTACAACCGTATAATACTCTGATGCGGAAGATATAGGACACCTGTATATATATAAATATATATATACAGTGTGTTTCAAAAATGAAACAATGAATTTCAAATATGAAAAAATCGCTGAAACGGGTCTAAAGATTTAAATTTTTTGCAATTTTTTGGTGTATATTTTAAATTTTTTTCGCCATTTTTAAACGAGTTATGACGTCATCGAAGTTTTTTTTAAATGGAACACCCCATTTTTTATATCGGAATTTGAAAGAGAATTTTTGTCTGAATTATGTACAATAAATATTAATATCGGTTACATAAGCAAATTTTCGAGAAAAATTAATTTAAAGTTTCATTATTTCCCTTAGTTTCATTTGATATAAAAAATAGTAGTAGCCGTGCGTAACCATGGCAACCAAATGTTTTGATTTAAAATTTCCAAGTGTCAAAATTTGATTTGAAACAGTGTATTGTGCGTTAATAAGATTATTTTGAGTAGTATTGTGGAGTTTCTTGTGTTAATTGTTGTTATTCATTGTTATTCGTTGTTATTTGTTGCTATTCATCGCTATTCGTTGTTACTTTTTTGCTGTTATTTGATCTTATTGTTTATCTATTATTGGTTATTTTTTATTTATTGACTGTTCAATAAGTAAGAAATTAATAATGACGCTTACTGAAACTGAAAGAATCTAGATTCTTATAGGAAATAGAGTCCGAACGTATAACGAAGTCCGTGCGTTTGGATGTTTAACGAAAAACATCCAAACCGTACTCCAATATCACTATCGACAATAAGTCGAATTGAGAGTAAATTTCGCGAACTTGGTCATGTACGAGATAAACCTAAGACCGGACGTCCATTGGCCTTAAATGAAGACTGTTAAGTGTAGAGGAAAATCCGCATTCAAACATCTCCAATATTGCTGCAAATTTAAATACATCTAGAAGCACAATATCAAGATTTCTTAAGAAAAGAAAATATCACCCCTACAAAGTACACTTGGTGCATGAGCTTTCCGATGACGATTTTGATCGACGCGTGCAATTCTGCCAAACAATGACGGAATTTATTAAAAACATTCTATTCTCCGATGTTTCTTATGTAACCTGTTTCTTCCGAAAATTTTCTTATGTAACCGATATTAATATTTATTGCACATAATTCAGAAAAAAATTCTCTTTCAAATTCCGATATAAAAAATGGGGTGTTCCATTTAAAAAAAACTTCGATGACGTCATAACTCGTTGAAAATGGCGGAAAAAATTTAAAATATACACCAAAAAATTGCAAAAAATTTAAATCTTTAGACCCGTTTCAGCGATTTTTTTATAAATTGTTCGTAATGATTTTATCGAATTTATCCGTTACTTTTGAAACGCATTGTATATTAGAAAAATTTATAATAAGACGTAACAATAAAAGGCCTAAAGGTAAAACAAAAATTAAAATCCGAAATATGAATAAACGAAAACCCTTAACTTATTTATAAACTTTAAAAGCAGACAAATCCAAATATGTAAAAATATACTGGAGATTCTATTTAAAAAAATAAAGTATGTGGTGACTTCCGGTATAACCGGAAGTGTTAGAAATCTGAAAATATTTTAGTCGAAGAGAACGCAATTGATAATACTTAAATCTGAATTCTCAAATTTTTATTTTGCCCAGAACCCCAGAAACGTCTAATGACCGGTCTCGCTGAAACACGAGGTATACAACAACCTGATACTGAATAAAAACTAAAACTAGAATTAACACTATCAATAATTTTTAATCTGGTTATAACGAGATATTTCTTCAAATTTCTGACACAGATTTAAATAAAAATGGGTTATAAAAAAAAATATAGCTCAACAGAAAACTGCTTTCTCACCTATCAAACCATCTCGTATGTCATCATTTACACTTCCCCAAGCGGACACATCAATTTGCACCATAAAAGCGAAAGTATATCGTGGTAAATTTACTTTACATGGGGTGTTTTCTCGGTAAAAATTTTTCTCTGTTCCTCGTCTCCCATTATCGATGGCCTACCAACCAGATAAGGTGGGCGCCTTTATGGTCCACGTGCGCTTCCTCTCCGTAGTAAATTCGGCAATGAAAGGGCTATAGCAACGGGCCAACACAAAAGGGAGACGAGAGGGCTATAAGAACGACTTTCGAAATTACGCTCCGTATTCACTGGAGTGTAGTGGAGCAGATGGGGTACGTTGCTTTCCCATAAAACACCCCGAGATTTCCGGATTTCAGATTATTATTGGTATTGAGAATGAATGAACTGACTGAACGACTCTTTGTAACGCCACATTGATGAAAAGTTCAATTTTATGTGGCTAAAAAAATCAAATTAAAACAAAAATATACCTACTCATCAAAAGCTTGAATTGTTTTATTTTTTGATTGCATAAAAATCAATTGTTGCATTGTTCTAAAGTACACAATGCTTCTTGTCTGTTAGGTAATGGTGAATTAAAAAATGATTACCTCGATTTCTTATAATCATTGTTAGATAATACAAGTGGATTATCTTTGTGGTATTTTTAGTTACGCCCAGTTTATAGAGGTCCGCAGCAAATGAAAATTCCTTGTGTACTTTATTGCTGCTATTTTGAGTGTGTTGTTCGGTGCCAAATTGTTCGTTTAAATCACGTTACTACTGATGAGGGTGTGTATAGAAAAACTTAATATAAACACACCGTATGAGTCACAACAGAAGAAGAATGAATTATTCTCGAATTAATTATTTATATATTAAAGCTGCGAAGTTTTGGTAATGATCGAAAAAGTTTATAACCAAGGACCTGTGAAGCCGAGACGCTGCAATTGAATCTGTCAAAGATAAATCGTAATCAAAAAACCCAAAATAATAGCATTGTGTGGTTTTCGTCGATAAAAGGGCAAACTGTTGATTCAAACCACAACTTCCGCCCTCCTATTTTCCCCTCGGCAACAATGCCGATCACGTAGTTTGCGCAACAGATCGCAGGTTGGTCGTTTTTCATACATCTTTCGAGGGATTCAAAACCTTAGTCCTCATAGGACGAAGTAAATTTTAATCTCGCATATAGGTGGCGGTTTATTATTTAAGGGCCGTGCTTCCTACAAAACTCGCTGATGTATGCGCTTTGCGTATTTTTCTATTTCCGGAGCATTAGTCTTTATTTTCCTGCAGAAGATTCGGCGATTTATCCAACGCTCGAGATGCAAACGATAAAATATTTTCTAAAATATGAGATTTGTTCTCGTGGTTACTTTAGTTCAGATATATATTCATGAATGTGAAGTAAACTATGATTTATGTACTTAAACTATCTCTATTGCCGTAAGTAAATGTTATAAATTGGTGAAGTCTTAAAAAGTATAGAAAAGTGATAGGGACTGTAAATTTCTTGAGATGGTGATTACGGTAAATGGATAGATGGTTTACTTTCTATGCACCGTTTACTTTCAATTTATCAAATCGAATTAAAAGTTTAGTTTTTGAAGAGTTGTGAAAATATTATTTATTTGAATCGTATAATAGAAGAGAATAAAGACATGGTTCCTTCGAATTTGAAAGCGATCATCCATCTCATTAAGAAACTTGGTAGCGTAAAGAAAAAAACAAATATGAGACTTTCATAATTGCGTCAGTGCGGTTAATCGCCGGTTCGATGGCGGCCGCCTGTACAAATATAGAGAGATGGACGGCCGGCACGTGAGAAAAATTTAAACAAACCTTTACTTAACACTCTTCGGTCACGTGAATGTCGATAAACCAATATTTTAAAATAAAGAAAAGGATTGAAAGTTATTTTTGTAATTTAATCACATTGACACAATTATAAGTGATTTTAAAGGTTTTTAACTATTTTATTATACATAAATTGTAATTGTATTCATGTTTTTAATAACATCTACAATTCTTAGGGCCGGTTGTACCAACTCCAATAGATAAATTGGCGCACTGAGACCCACTACTACCACTCATAGATAAAGTCGCTGATAGCGTTATCTATCGGATAGCTTAAAAATTGGTTACTACCACTGCATTTATCTTATAGAAACCGCTATCCAAGGGATAACTTTTGAAATATCTGTAACCCGTGGATTGGGTGTCGGATAAGTTGCTATCTAAGGGATAACTGCGGATACCTAACCTCAAATAGAATTTATACTGATGTATAAAATTCGAGCGTTTTACTATTTCTGTTAAAATAAGAAAAGTAGTATAAACGTAAATAAAAAACTATTAATAATTAACGTTAGATAAAATCATCATGGATGATTTCTTCGACATTGGAGATGAAGAACAAATTTTTGCAGAAATCAATGAATTATTTCCTATAAGAAGAAGCGAAAAGATAAAAAAGTTTTCATCGCCTTTTGAATCAAATAGAAATTGTTATTATTTAATGTAAAATTCATCAATATTTTAGTAATAATGCTGTACCTCCTTCAAACCGTTTGTTGCTGACTCTTCGATTTTATGCAACAAGTAACATGTTGCTATCCATACCAACATTCCTGCAGAAAACATAAAACTGCTGAAGAACCTTAAAAAATCGAGAGAGATGGACCTTTATGAAGAGTTACACATTAACATTAATAACAGAAAGAACATACTTATGAACGATTTCGTTGATACCAATAACAATAGACATTTTTTGAATTTCCTGTAAAAATAAAAATAACTGCCTTTTCACACATTTTCCCGATGAATAATATCGATGAATAAACCTAATAGTAGGTCTTTTGACCACATACAGCTGTCAATTTAATATAATAGACCAAAAAATCCCTAGATTTCTTGATTATCTCAAGGATTTCTTAACTATGAGATAAATGGAGGTGGTAGTACGGATGACCCTGTTATCTACGAGATAAATTGTATCTTATAGATAGCTTAACTGATAGATAGCATTGGTTTACCATCTTCTGGTTAAGCTATCTAAGGGATTTTTACCATAGTTACGGCTATTTTACGCGCTCTCATTGGCTAGTAGATGGGTTTATCTATTAGATAAATTTAACTAAAAGATGGTAGTAACGAGCCTTAGCCAATGAGAGCGCTTAAAACCGCTGTATCCATGGTAATTATCCGTTAGATAGTTTATCGGGAGTTGGTACAACCGGCCCTAAATCAATTTAGAACACTAAGGCTCGTTACTACCATCTTCTGGTTAAGCTATCTAAGGGATTATTACTATGGTTACGGCTATTTCACGCGCTCTGATTAGCTAGTATATGTGTTTATCTATAAGATAAATTTAACTAACAGATGGTAGTAATGGACCTAAGGCCCACTTTTACCACCTCTTGATAAATTTAACCGATAGATAATTACCATGGTTACAGCAGTTTTAAGTGCCAATTTATCTATTGGTTAAATTTATCAAGAGGTGGTAAAAGTGAGCCTAAGTCTACAGTGGCCTTTACGTGTACTTCGATGAATAAAAAACTGCATCCTTATGAACTCGATAACTATGTTTTGCGATAAATTTCACAGAGATCGAGTCCATCTCCACAAGCTATCGCTCAAAGAAACTTATTCTCTCGCAGATTTCCCACAACCTTATCATCATATCGTTTCAAGACGATAAGTATAAAATAATCAAAACCAGACACATGATATTGTGATTCAAATACTTTACGTTTATATAAATCACAACAGAAAAGGGACCTTAAATTTTAGTATTATTATTTTATAACACATTGACAGATTTAAATTTTAAGAAAGTAGCTTAACACATATATAAAATGTGTTTTTAGAAAACATGATTTTTTTATTTGAAATACAGCATTGAAAACTTTTTAGAGAACCGAATTTTAAATTCAAATTGGCTCCACCAATCTTCCGTTAGGTTCCCCTCTCTCTACCACACTTCACCGGAACACCATTGTTTGAGGAAGTGGCGCGCAGGCAGATGTGTTAAAAATTCACCTTGTGCAAACGCGTCGGCCTCGGGGAGAACTTGAGATTAGGTGCACTAACAAATACTGGGTTTACAATGGAACCCATTGTCGAAAATCTCCCCCTCCTGAAAGAAGTCTGGCCTAAAGTTCTTTTAGACTGTTTCCTAACCAGAAACCAACCGGCGATGTATTTATAGTACCCAGAAATACAATGAAATATTTGGCGTCGAACCTATTTATTTTATATGCAGTTAATAAGCTTCGTGGAGGCGTTAACTGCCATTATAATTTATGTATTATTAACCAGAGCTCGGTGTACAATTAGATACGCGGTTATGATATATAATATTTTTCGTGCCAAGATAATGTCAATAAAATTTAATTTTAATTTAACTACAATACATTATGAAATATGTCCTGAAGCAATAAGCTGAAAATATATTTGCAATCTAACTAATTGCTCTAAAAATTAAAGGAGGTTCTTTGTAATTTAATCTGTGCTTGTATACTCTGAGTTGTAGGATTTATTTAATACTTTCAAAGCAAAAGTTAATATCACGATTAAATCATACACACAATAGCGAATACGTAAACAATCAAACATAACCATAATCAGATGTATTGTTTCGATGTTTACACCATGTTCATACTTAAATAAACTCAATTCATAATCAATTTTCAACAAAATCGAGATATTATTAAACGATAAAATACATGTTAAAAAGATATACCGAGAATTTCATATAATTCGCAATACTATGCACTTGCATTGTCCCACATAAAATGCAACGTAGCTTAATAATACAGGCATTTAGTAGTTTTGCAAAGGAAAAGTTTTGCTTGGAAAAACGTTGTGATAACCCAGAGTTTTCGGCCGTCTTAAGAGAGCCGTCTAGTGTTAGTTCTACTTTTCATTCAATAAAAATATACCACAATCTAACGCTAAATAACAATTAAAACTAGAACTAACACTAGACCAAGAACTAGAAATATTCGGATTTAGCCGCACGTCTCTCAAGACGGCTAAACCCGAATGATTCTAGTTCTAGATCTAGTGTTAGTTCTAGTTTTAGTGCAATAAAAATATGCGGATTTAGCCGCACGTCTCTTAAGACGGCTAAACCCGAATGATTCTAGTTCTAGGTCTAATGTTATTCTAGTAACAGTGGTAGGTAGCGCTAGTTAGCATAAGATATCACTATGTTGCATATTTTTATTGCACTAAAACTAGAACTAACACTAGATCTAGAACTAGAATCATTCGGGTTTAGCCATCTTGAGAGACGTGCGGCTAAACCCGAATGTTTTTAGTTCTTGGTCTATATATATAACAATCTAGCACTGAATAACAAATAAAACTGGACTAACACTAGCATTAGAACTAACACTAGACCTAGAACTAGAAACATTCGGATTTAGCCGCACGTCTCTCAAGACGGCTAAACCCGAATGATTCTAGTTCTAGGTCTATAGTTATTCTAGTAACAGTGGTAAGTAGCGCTAGTTAGTATAAGATATCACTATGTTGCATATTTTTATTGCACTAACACTAGAACTAACACTAGACCTAGAACTAGAATCATTCGGGTTTAGCCATCTTGAAAGACGTGCGGCTAAACCCGAATGTTTCTAGTTCTTGGTCTATATATACAACAATCTAGCGCTGAATAACAAATAAAACTGGACTAACACTAGCACTAGAACTAACACTAGATCTACAACTAGAAACATTCGGATTTAGCCGCACGTCTCTCAAGACGGCTAAACCCGAATGATTCTAGTTCTAGGTCTACTGTTATTCTAGTAGCAGTGGTAAGTAGCGCTAGTTAGTATAAGATATCACTATGTTGCATATTTTTATTGCACTAAAACTAGAACTAACACTAGACTTAGAACTAGAATCATTCGGGTTTAGCCGTCTTGAGAGACGTGCGGCTAAACCCGAATGTTTCTAGTTCTTGGTCTATATATATAACAATCTAGCGCTGAATAACAAATAAAACTGGACTAACACTAGATCTAGAACTAGAAACATTCTGATTTAGCAGCATGTGTCTCAAGACGGCTAAACCCGAATGATTCTAGTTCTAGGTCTACTGTTATTCTAGTAACAGTGGTAAGTAGCGCTAGTTAGCATAAGATATCACTATGTTGCATATTTTTATTGCACTAAAACTAACACTAGACCTAGAACTAGAATCATTTGGGTTTAGCCGTCTTGAGAGACGTGCGGCTAAACCCGAATGTTTCTAGTTCTTGGTCTCTATATATAACAATCTAGCGCTGAATAACAAATAAAACTGGACTAACACTAGCACTAGAACTAACACTAGACCTAGAACTAGAAACATTCGGATTTAGCCGCACGTCTCTCAAGACGGCTAAACCCGAATGATTCTAGTTCTAGGTCTATTGTTATTCTAGTAACAGTGGTAAGTAGCGCTAGTTAGTATAAGATATCACTATGTTGCATATTTTTATTGTACTAAAACTAGAACCAACACTAGACCAAGAACTAGAAACATTCGGGTTTAGCCGCACGTCTCTCAAGACGGCTAAACCCGAATGATCCTTCCCTAATTATAAGGAAGATATCAGCTAAGAAAGTAGATAGGAAATTACGGGTAAAAGTTTGTTGCTGGGAGGTTTGTTGCTATCGTCGCACGGGTTTTAGAAAGAAGTCTTTCGTTTAACGTAAACATTCAAGAAGGTAGTAGAATTTTTCAAGGATGTAATAATTATTCAAGAAAATGTTACAAACGACTGGATTCTTTATTAAACGATGAATAATAGAGAAAAATAACATTCTGATTGAAAAATATTGAGTATATTTTTAACATTCCAGCGTAGTTTTACATCGTCAAAATCTAACAGTTCAAGCAATCCAAATTAAAAAATAACATTGATGTTATGAAGTTATAGAGTTAATGTAGTACACGGATGTGTTCGATTAGAACAAGATTGCAACATAAAAAGGCAATTTGAGAAGTAACGCCCTCAAAGATCCGCTTCTGCGGGCGTCGAAATACCGTTAAAGCGGTGTTTTACTGTTAGTTAGCTGTTTGCGAACCGCATAGGGCCGATTACGTCGTAACTGTCGCCTTTTAAAGTAGAAATTGCAATCAGTACGTACAAGAATGTACTCAATATGATGTCACCGCGAATAACCTTTATTTAACATTTAGAGAAGGCGAAATAAATTTCTTTTATGGCCGATTACTTAATTTTGCTTGTATTATTCTACAATACTAAAAAGAATACAAAAAGTAGTGAATAATAAACAAAACGGTTAAATAGAAATACGTGATTTTCATGGCAAAAATAGCTATGATGAAACGATACGCGAAGAGGCTACCTGCAATCAGGAAAACGTATTCTTAGATTGAATCAAAATAGATCCGATTCCTTCGTAACGCTTTCTAATATTGTCACTCCAATTCCGCGGAAAGAAAGCGCCCAAGCTAATTGTCGGTTTGCTAAAATGCTAGAAAATCACGTTTTTCACAGTGTTAAGATAGCGAAACGCCCAAACGCGGTCATTATTCCATCAATTACTAAAGTAACGGATGTGATGCGCCGTCAACCATCAACAATAAGTGGAATTAATTTTTATTCGATGATCAAGCACAATAATTATTTAAAGATGATTCATAATTTCATCACATACTTTTACTACAGTGAATTTCACTTAAGATGCAATATACAAAAATATATTTCCATACTTTGTCCCACATAAAATGCAACATGTCAATATAATTTGACAAAACGCAGTGTCCGTTATAGCTCAATAAATATATACAACAATCTAGCGCTGAATAACAAATAAAACTCTGTCACAAATGGGAGTTAACTAGAAACAGAAAAATCCGCAACGTTAGTAGTTTTTGACGCAAAACGTGTTTGTGCAAGCGCGTGATCGTCGTGTTATACACCACTAGAAAGAGCAGGAAATTTTCGATAAGGTAGATATGGTTCTAGAGTTTTCTCCTGCTCATATAAGAAAGTTATCGACCAGAACAAGGTTTAAGAATGGCTAAAATGTGTGAATTTAGCAGTTTGGCCAAAAATGTATGTGTGCAAGCGCGTGATCGCCGCGTGTTATACATCACTAGAAAGAGCAGGAAATTTCCGATAAGATAGATATGGTTCTAGAGTTTTCTCCCTATCAAATAAGAAAGTTGTTTAGAGGAAGAGTATTTAAGCGTTTCTGAGTGTAGGGATGGACATTAAGGGTGATTTAAGCATGACGCCGATAGATATTGATGGATTAAGATAGCTGATGGAGCGCCCTTTCTGACTGTGATAACAGTTTTTTAAAATTCGGTTTCGTAACAATTGCACAAGTCCTTGAAGTTTGGTAATTTTGAGCTATTTTAAGTACAGCGCGGTGTTCTTCATTTTTTATTGATCTTAATATCAATCGGCAGACGAAAACCGGTTTTAGATAGAGAAAAATTCAAGCTTTCAAGTGTTGCATTTAGTTTTTCGCTATCCCTAATTATAAGGAAGATATCAGCTAAGAAAGTAGATAGGAAACTACGGATAAAAGTTTGTTGCTATCGTCGCACGGGTCTTTCTAAATGAATCTTTCACAGAAAATGAACCCAACCAAGAGTATTGACATAAGATATCGCTTGTAAACACGTAGGTAATACGAATATTAATAAAAGAAGTTTCCATATTGTACAGCATATGGTGATGTTTCCCTGAGTTTTTGATAACGTTTATCTATTCTCATGATCCGATCAGCTTATTTTTTGGTTTAGATACTGAACAACAAATTAATTAAACTAATTTTTATTATAGAATTAAACTTTGTATCAAGACATAGCAGAAATATTTCTTCAGCTATCCATAGATATATTTTCTGGGCTTAGCTATTTATACGGAGATCAACGTCGCCACCCACACATAATAATATACTTTCGAGCAACACTCATCCCAAACAGTTCTTTTTTTAATCCACGATATATTTAGCCAAATGTTGGACACGGAAGGATTTATACAACTTTTTTTATCTGATATTGTTACTTATTGAAATAGCTAGAATTTCACATTTACAATTATCCCAAATTGAATAACTGTGGTTTTACTTGTAAACGGAACGAATTATATTGATTCTACGTGCGGAAATGATGGTATTACGATTTTAATTAAAACAAAATGAACCGAGATCAAACGGGCGAATATTGTCACACAACGTTCAAACTGCGGGTCGATGGATGAGGAGGAATTCGATGTGGGAATGCCAAATAACCGGTAATTGGACGTAAATTGAACATTCAATAAACCCGCACCCCCGTGCCCGATTAAATTTTATAATTATGGCGAGGGATGGAACAGGGGAAATACGTTTTAATAATCCCCCGGGTGGAATTCTAACATGTAAGATTAATTCTAAATTAGAAGTTTCAATTCATCTCTTTATTGACTTCATATGCTTTTATGGTAAATTTAAAGTGTCACAGAACGCAGCTTCATCCCGCTAAGAACAATGCCACACAACCGCAATCAGTTTCTAAACAAGACGTATTGTTTAGACTGAGCGATAAAACGGCCCGGTTGAGTACAATAAAGAGAGGACAATCAATACCTTATCGGTACCAGTTAATCCAATCGATTAATCTCAAATATATCGAACGATTAAAAACATGAGAAAACATTTAACGATATAAAATCAATTTTTGTTTAACACAACTTTTCTTTTCTTTAAGTAACCATAATTAATTCTAACTTGTAAATTTGATGAATTACGATTAAAATCCCCGAATGATTTTTGTATAAAAGGTGTTAGACAAAAGACTGTAAGTAGGCCATCGACTGGAATAATCTGGACGGTAATATTCCTTTGTTCATAAAAGTTAATTTGCTGCGAAAACTGTCGAGGAACAAAAACCTTAGAAGCGTTGTAGCGATATCATCTGGATGCCATTATTCGCTCTTGTAATCAACCCCCCGACGTCGATTCTACACCAATCACGATGTTTATACAATAACCGAATTATTTCCATACCATAATCGTAACTTCTAGATTGATTCCACGGCGCGGTTTATTTGAAAGGTTTTAATCGCCACTCGTAAATCCGTCCATTTCTGTCGTGTTTGCATTTCTATCGTGTATATAAAACTCTTTAAAAATAATAAAGAGTGCTGAGATTTGTTTTATTATTAAATGAATAATTGCTAATCCTGGTGAATAAATGTTGAATAATCATAACATTTTTAAATAAGCATGTTTGATGATTATGGACAAAAAAACGGAGAAAGAAACTACTTTTTGTGATGAAAGATTTAGTATTAACGGTGTTAATTTTCATTAAATCGCAACTTATATATTTATGAAAATAAAAAACCTATTTATGTCTTAAATTAAAGCTGAAGATGCCTTGTGTCGAAACATGTATAATATTTAAAAATGTTATAGAAAAAAATTTTGAGAAAAACATTAATTAAATAAAAGTTTTTTAGGAATAAATTGTTTATTGTGAACTAAAAAGATATTATTGATAAACAGATTTTGTTTAGATGTAATGATTTTCTAGTGATAAAGAGAAAATCCCCATAATGTCAAAATTGAGTACTTTTCTTATCAAAATCGATCATTACTCAAAAATTAATTGTGATGGAGATAAGTTTTTTTGAATTAAATTGTTTATTATGAACTAGAAAGACATCATCCATAAACAAATTCAGTTTAGGCATAATAATTTTCTAGTGATAAAGAGAAAATCCCCAAAATGTCAAAATTAAGTACTTTTGATTTTAAAATCGATCATAACTCGAGAATGAAAGGTGATGACGAAAAGTTTTTTAGGAATAAATTGTTTATTATGAACTAAAAAGATATTATTGATAAACAGATTTTGTTTAGATGTAATGATTTTCTAGTGATAAAGAGAAAATCCCCATAATGTCAAAATTGAGTACTTTTCTTATCAAAATCGATCATTACTCAAAAATTAATTGTGATGGAGATAAGTTTTTTTGAATTAAATTGTTTATTATGAACTAGAAAGACATCATCCATAAACAAATTCAGTTTAGGCATAGTAATTTTCTAGTGATAAAGAGAAAATCCCCAAAATGTCAAAATTAAGTACTTTTGATTTTAAAATCGATCATAACTCGAGAATGAAAGGTGATGACGAAACGTTTTTTAGGAATAAATTGTTTATTATGAACTAACAAGATATTATTGATAAACAGATTTGGTTTAGTTATAATGATTTTCTAGTGATAAAGAAAAAATCACCAAAATGTCAAAATTGAGTACTTTTGGTATTAAAATAGATCATAACTCAAAAATTAAAGGTGATGGAGAAAAGTTTATTTGAAATAAATTGTTTATTATGAACTAGAAAGACATCATCCATAAACAGATTTGGTTTAGTTGTAATGATTTTCTAGTGATAAAGAAAAAATCACCAAAATGTCAAAATTGAGTACTTTTGGTATTAAAATAGATCATAACTCAAAAATTAAAGGTGATGGAGAAAAGTTTATTTGAAATAAATTGTTTATTATGAACTAGAAAGACATCATCCATAAACAGATTTGGTTTAGTTATAATGATTTTCTCGTGATAAAGAAAAAATCACCAAAATGTCAAAATTGAGTACTTTTGGTATTAAAATAGATCATAACTCAAAAATTAAAGGTGATGGAGAAAAGTTTATTTGAAATAAATTGTTTATTATGAACTAGAAAGACATCATCCATAAACAGATTTGGTTTAGTTATAATGATTTTCTAGTGATAAAGAGAAAATCCCCAAAATGTCAAAATTGAGTAATTTTGGTATTAAAATAAATCATAACTCAAAAATTAAAGGTGATGGAGAAAAGTTTATTTGAAATAAATTGTTTATTATGAACTAGAAAGACATCATCCATAAACAGATTTGGTTTAGTTATAATGATTTTCTAGTGATAAAGAAAAAATCACCAAAATGTCAAAATTGAGTACTTTTGGTATTAAAATAGATCGTAACTCAAAAATGAAAGGTGATGACGAAAAGTTTTTTAGGAATAAATTGTTTATTATGAACTAAAAAGATATTATTGATAAACAGATTTTGTTTAGATGTAATGATTTTCTAGTGATAAAGAGAAAATCCCCATAATGTCAAAATTGAGTACTTTTTTTATCAAAATCGATCATTACTCAAAAATTAATTGTGATGGAGATAAGTTTTTTTGAATTAAATTGTTTATTATGAACTAGAAAGACATCATCCATAAACAGATTTGGTTTAGTTATAATGATTTTCTAGTGATAAAGAAAAAATCACCAAAAT
Organism: Onthophagus taurus; assembly: GCF_036711975.1. Taxonomy (NCBI): domain Eukaryota; kingdom Metazoa; phylum Arthropoda; class Insecta; order Coleoptera; family Scarabaeidae; genus Onthophagus; species Onthophagus taurus. The sequence continues at coordinate 804,581 of NC_091967.1, forward strand.
GTCAAAATTGAGTACTTTTGGTATTAAAATAGATCATAACTCAAAAATTAAAGGTGATGGAGAAAAGTTTATTTGAAATAAATTGTTTATTATGAACTAGAAAGACATCATCCATAAACAGATTTGGTTTAGTTATAATGATTTTCTAGTGATAAAGAAAAAATCACCAAAATGTCAAAATTGAGTACTTTTGGTATTAAAATAGATCATAACTCAAAAATTAAAGGTGATGGAGAAAAGTTTATTTGAAATAAATTGTTTATTATGAACTAGAAAGACATCATCCATAAACAGATTTGGTTTAGTTATAATGATTTTCTAGTGATAAAGAAAAAATCACCAAAATGTCAAAATTGAGTACTTTTGGTATTAAAATAGATCATAACTCAAAAATTAAAGGTGATGGAGAAAAGTTTATTTGAAATAAATTGTTTATTATGAACTAAAAAGATATTATTGATCAACAGATTTTGTTTAGATGTAATGATTTTCTAGTGATAAAGAGAAAATCCCCATAATGTCAAAATTGAGTACTTTTGGTATTAAAATAGATCATAACTCAAAAATTAAAGGTGATGGAGAAAAGTTTATTTGAAATAAATTGTTTATTATGAACTAAAAAGATATTATTGATCAACAGATTTTGTTTAGATGTAATGATTTTCTAGTGATAAAGAGAAAATCCCCATAATGTCAAAATTGAGTACTTTTCTTATCAAAATCGATCATTACTCAAAAATTAATTGTGATGGAGATAAGTTTTTTTGAATTAAATTGTTTATTATGAACTAGAAAGACATCATCCATAAACAAATTCAGTTTAGGCATAATAATTTTCTAGTGATAAAGAGAAAATCCCCAAAATGTCAAAATTAAGTACTTTTGATTTTAAAATCGATCATAACTCAAGAATGAAAGGTGATGACGAAAAGTTTTTTAGGAATAAATTGTTTATTATGAACTAAAAAGATATTATTGATAAACAGATTTTGTTTAGATGTAATGATTTTCTAGTGATAAAGAGAAAATCCCCATAATGTCAAAATTGAGTGCTTTTCTTATCAAAATCGATCATTACTCAAAAATTAATTGTGATGGAGATAAGTTTTTTTGAATTAAATTGTTTATTATGAACTAGAAAGACATCATCCATAAACAAATTCAGTTTAGGCATAGTAATTTTCTAGTGATAAAGAGAAAATCCCCAAAATGTCAAAATTAAGTACTTTTGATTTTAAAATCGATCATAACTCAAGAATGAAAGGTGATGACGAAAAGTTTTTTAGGAATAAATTGTTTATTATGAACTAAAAAGATATTATTGATAAACAGATTTTGTTTAGATGTAATGATTTTCTAGTGATAAAGAGAAAATCCCCATAATGTCAAAATTGAGTACTTTTCTTATCAAAATCGATCATTACTCAAAAATTAATTGTGATGGAGATAAGTTTTTTTGAATTAAATTGTTTATTATGAACTAGAAAGACATCATCCATAAACAAATTCAGTTTAGGCATAATAATTTTCTAGTGATAAAGAGAAAATCCCCAAAATGTCAAAATTAAGTACTTTTGATTTTAAAATCGATCATAACTCAAGAATGAAAGGTGATGACGAAAAGTTTTTTAGGAATAAATTGTTTATTATGAACTAGAAAGACATCATCCATAAACAGATTTGGTTTAGTTATAATGATTTTCTAGTGATAAAGAAAAAATCACCAAAATGTCAAAATTGAGTACTTTTGGTATTAAAATAGATCGTAACTCAAAAATTAAAGGTGATGGAGAAAAGTTTATTTGAAATAAATTGTTTATTATGAACTAGAAAGACATCATCCATAAACAGATTTGGTTTAGTTATAATGATTTTCTAGTGATAAAGAAAAAATCACCAAAATGTCAAAATTGAGTAATTTTGGTATTAAAATAAATCATAACTCAAAAATTAAAGGTGATGGAGAAAAGTTTATTTGAAATAAATTGTTTATTATGAACTAGAAAGACATCATCCATAAACAGATTTGGTTTAGTTATAATGATTTTCTAGTGATAAAGAAAAAATCACCAAAATGTCAAAATTGAGTACTTTTGGTATTAAAATAGATCGTAACTCAAAAATGAAAGGTGATGACGAAAAGTTTTTTAGGAATAAATTGTTTATTATGAACTAAAAAGATATTATTGATAAACAGATTTTGTTTAGATGTAATGATTTTCTAGTGATAAAGAGAAAATCCCCATAATGTCAAAATTGAGTACTTTTTTTATCAAAATCGATCATTACTCAAAAATTAATTGTGATGGAGATAAGTTTTTTTGAATTAAATTGTTTATTATGAACTAGAAAGACATCATCCATAAACAGATTTGGTTTAGTTATAATGATTTTCTAGTGATAAAGAAAAAATCACCAAAATGTCAAAATTGAGTACTTTTGGTATTAAAATAGATCATAACTCAAAAATTAAAGGTGATGGAGAAAAGTTTATTTGAAATAAATTGTTTATTATGAACTAGAAAGACATCATCCATAAACAGATTTGGTTTAGTTATAATGATTTTCTAGTGATAAAGAAAAAATCACCAAAATGTCAAAATTGAGTACTTTTGGTATTAAAATAGATCATAACTCAAAAATTAAAGGTGATGGAGAAAAGTTTATTTGAAATAAATTGTTTATTATGAACTAGAAAGACATCATCCATAAACAGATTTGGTTTAGTTATAATGATTTTCTAGTGATAAAGAAAAAATCACCAAAATGTCAAAATTGAGTACTTTTGGTATTAAAATAGATCATAACTCAAAAATTAAAGGTGATGGAGAAAAGTTTATTTGAAATAAATTGTTTATTATGAACTAAAAAGATATTATTGATCAACAGATTTTGTTTAGATGTAATGATTTTCTAGTGATAAAGAGAAAATCCCCATAATGTCAAAATTGAGTACTTTTCTTATCAAAATCGATCATTACTCAAAAATTAATTGTGATGGAGATAAGTTTTTTTGAATTAAATTGTTTATTATGAACTAGAAAGACATCATCCATAAACAGATTTGGTTTAGTTATAATTACTTTGTAGTGATAAAGAAAAAATCACCAAAATGTCAAAATTGAGTACTTTTGGTATTAAAATAGATCATAACTCAAAAATTAAAGGTGATGGAGAAAAGTTTATTTGAAATAAATTGTTTATTATGAACTAGAAAGACATCATCCATAAACAGATTTGGTTTAGTTATAATGATTTTCTAGTGATAAAGAAAAAATCACCAAAATGTCAAAATTGAGTACTTTTGGTATTAAAATAGATCATAACTCAAAAATTAAAGGTGATGGAGAAAAGTTTATTTGAAATAAATTGTTTATTATGAATTAAAAGGACAAAAAGGAAAGGTTTGACGTACAATTTCATAGCCGACTACTAAATTTTCTCTTATTTTAAGTAACATTACGAAATACGTGTCTTTAGTTATTTAAGTTTTTTTATGAAAACGACAAAGTTTTTTAAAAAATAATACGAGTAAGAAAAGTTTTAGAATTAAATTCCACATGAAATGAAGTAGTAATGTATTAAATCCGCCAAAAGGTTAAAAAAATCTGCCCTGTAGATAAATTAAAACTAGAAGTAACACTAGACGTAAAAGTAGAAACATTCGGTTTTGGCCTTGCGTCTCTTAATACGAAAGGGATGGTTAGGGTGAACTGGGTGTAGTTTTTTAAAGAGGGGCAGGTGTGGAAAGATACTAGGTAGACTAAACATTATACATACACAAAGAAACAATTTTCGTTCATACATAAAAGAGAGAAGCATTTTAACGATGATTCTAAAAATTTTTATTGGATAATCACTAAAGACGTGCTATCCCCACTGTTAAAAGTGTTAAGACACCTGTTGATTGGTTGCTATTTTTAGGCATTTTTAATTTAATACTCGATTCTTGTAATAAAGCGGTGTTTAAAAAGGTCGGGATGAAATATTAACAAATTAAATCGATAAAAGTCTTGGAAAAGAATAAAAATAAAAAGTAGAAATTGTAAGTATTACCTGTTAGAAGAATGGAGAAGGTTTCTAGATAGATCCTAAAGAAGTAGTAGTCCGAAACAGAGGAAGTAGTAGAATAATACAAAACAGGTAAGGTGTGGTTGTGGTTGATAGAAGACGGAGATGTTGCGATAGTCTCGTTAATTCGTTAATTTTAAAGAGTTAAAAACAATAAAATACATAAAAAAACTATAAACGCACAGAAACAAACACCACAAAAAAAACAGATTAACCACTAAAAACGTATTAAGGTTTCTTCTAATAAAGGATGGATTATTAACGCACAAAAAAAGGTTTATTATTTATTAGTTTAAAAAAAAACGCAAATCGCACGTTCACCAATAATTGAACGAACCAATACTAACGCATGACAGACGTTTACTGCTGAGCGGTTTATGCGCGCCAACACGACTCAGCACCCAACACAACACATCGGAGAGGAGGTCGACGAGACCAATCGAAAAATGCCGAAAAAGAACGACGCACGGGCTACCATAAAATAAAAAAAATAGGCAATAAAAGAACCCGGCTCATTGTACCTGTTTGTAAACAGATCCGGATCGAGGTCCTAATTTGAATTTTTTGAATTTATCCCCATCTGATAAGTATGCGTTATCTCGTAATAAGCAAACAGAGAATGCATAACTAACACATTGCGGTCGTATTTAGCATTGCGTGTACTCATTAAGTTTATGACTAACTGCCGGCTATTATTCAATAGGATGGAATTGCGGTGACGTCAATTTTTAAGGTCAAAAGGTGGATAAAATTTAAAAAGGAAAAAAAAATAAAGACTGAAAATGAGATGAGAACTAAAAACTTTCAGATGATATGTTGCAACTTTCTTCAGAAACAAGTTCGAAGTGCAGATGATCATTTTATCAGATCATTTCGCAGGTGATCAGATGATAGTGACCCAAGACGAAGAAGATTTGAGTATACAGGGTGTTCCCGTGACTCGGAGCATAAAATTAACCTCATATAGTAGAGCAAAAATGATGACGATTCGTGAAAAAAAATTATTATAAAAGTCTTCAATTGGCCAAGATATGGGCCATCAAAGTTCAGAAATATTAACACATTTTTCTAAATATTTTCAATACCATCAAATCATTGAATCAATTTTGACTTTGATCGGGCTGCGGCAACCATGCTATACAGGCTGTCCCTAAAATTTGTTTGCTCAGAACTTTTTTGTTCACTGGTAACCCTACATTTATTTTTGTACTTTTTAATAGGAAATTTATTTTAGAAACTTTTATCACTCTTTGAAAATTTTGATAACATTGACCGTTTTCGAGTTATACGCGAAAATATTAAGCTTCGATTTCAATGGTAACACTAAAAAACAAAGTCTTCGAAAAAGTCAAGGTTGGCCATGGCAATTAAAAAAACAACTTGCTTAGTGACGTAAGATCAGCCCGAACACCCGAACTACAAGAAGATATTCTAGACTACGTAGAAAAAAATACAACAGCTAGTACTTTAGATATGGCGAAGCATTTTTTAACTTCAAAAACGACTGTCTGGCGTGTTCTTCACGAGCAACAGCTTTATCCATTTCATTGTTACAAAGTTCAGGAAGTTCGACTGGCTGATTACTCATTGCGACTGCAATATGCCATATGCAGTCTGCATATTGTCAAATAATGCAGCACAAAATCCAAATTGATGATCAGTTTTAAGAAAAAGTGCTTTTTACAGATGAATCCACTTTTTCTAAAGATGGAATCTTCAATTTGAGAAATTTACATAGTTGGGCGGACGAAAATCCAAGATTTATGAAAACTTGGAAATCACAATGGAGATTTTCTCATAACGTTTGGGCTGGCATTGTGGGCGATGTAATTATTGGACCCGTTTTCTTGCCATCAAGGCTGGATGGACATACATACAGGCGAAATTTAGAAGAATTAGATGATTTTTTAGATGACGTTCCTTTAAACACAAGGCAAGCAATGTGGTATATGCATGATGGTGCTGCTGCGCATAGCACACAGGCTGTCCAAGAATTTCTGATGGAACGTTTTCCGGGACGGTGGTTTGGACGAGGAGTAGGTGCACCCATAAGTTGGCCCCCCGATCGCCGGATCTTACACCTGTAGATTTTTATTTATGGGAACGCGTTAAACCACTAGTTTACTGCGTTGAAATAACTTCAGTTAATCAACTGAGGTTGCAAATTGTTGATTCATTTGATCAACTTCGAACTGAGATCAATGTTCTCCGCAGAGTGCGCTTTAATTTAAGATGGCGATATCAGGCAGTGTTTTTGAACATCTGCTTTAGTATTTTTTTCTTCTTTTTTATTTATTACTATTTGTTTATAATTTTATTGTTCTTGTTAAAATTTTTGTTATGTTTTGTTTGTTGTTACCGTGAAAATTAAATTTATCGTTTTGGAGATTACATTCTTTTATTCAAGTAAAATAAAAAATTCCAAAAATAAATGTAGGGTTTCAACCGAACAAAAAAGTTCTGCCTGTATAGCATGGTTGCCGCAGCCCGATAAAAATTGATTCAATGATTTTGCTTGATATTTGTTTACCATGTACCAAATTTCAACGCTCTACCATAAATGGTATTGAAAATATTTAGAAAAATGTGTTAAAATTTCTGAACTTTGATGGCCCATATTTTGGCCATTTGAAGACTTTTATAATAATTTTTTTTCACGAATCGTCATCTTTTTTGCTCCAGTATATGAAGTTAATTTTATGCCCCGAGTCACCGGAACACCCTGTATACAAGGAAATTACAGTATCTATACAGTATTTATACAGTATCCACAGCAATTATGTTATAATTTGGTGCTTTACACAGCATTTAGATTCTGAGGGGAATAATGTTATGATGCTAATTATGGTATCATATTTCTAATTTTTTGCGTTTTAAAATTTTTGAAACTCTAAATTCTTTTGACCTACACAAACTTTTTTAACCTTGTAGCCGTCCATCTGCCCAGGAATCTTCCAGCCGCATTATTATTACGTAGTCTGACCGGGTGACCTCAGAACGAATCCTTCTCAAAAATGATCCCTACGTCCCTTTCATTTAGACCAGACGGTTAAAGCAATATTTCGACGACGACGGTTCCACAGGTAGACAGGTATTCAAAATGCCTTCCAGCGAGCGATTATTTCTGAGGTCCGGCTGTTGCTACCCCACTTGTTATGCTGCTCAATAACAGAGTTGGACTCAGTCCGTTTTTTTTTTCGTAATTAATATAAGAAAAATGAAATTGGAATTTCAAAGAAAGAGTTGAGTGAAACCTATGCGAAGTTAGCCTCCAATTAGATAGGATTTTACTTGTATAGTATTTTGATTATAACAAGTGAACCAGTCAACCGATTTCGATAAACAATGTCTCATTCGAAAGCTCAATCCTTGGCCAATACGAAAGTGGAAATGCCCGATTCGAAATCTCTCTCGAATTCCGCTAAAACGCCAAAATAATGCGAAGATACACGAAAATAACACAAAAATGACCTTTTTTAAGTGGTGATAACTCGTAAACGATGTACCCGATGATCAAGATCTATACGTCATTCGATTCGTCATAGTTTCTTCTATCGAAATCACAAAATGCCCGATTTCAATTCTCTCCCGTTAACCTTACGCACTTATAAACGACCGTTAAAGTCTAGCCCCCAATATAAAAAAAATAATTTAAACTAAATTGACTATAATAAGAAAACGGTTTGACGGATTTTAATGTTTTATATCTCAATCGATAGCTTTCGCCTGGGTAAATGCAGTTGTCGAAATGCCCGATTCGAAGTATTTAAGAATTTTGATTAAAACACAAAAAACGAATTAATCAAACACATCAATTATCTCCTTAACTAATTGACCAATTTTAGATATCAACATCTCGATCAAAAGTATGATCTACAATGAATGCGAAGGTGGAAATGCCCGATTTCAAAAATTTACTAATTACCTGCGTACAGCCATTGAAATGACCCCGCGAATCTGCCGACTGGAAGTCTAGCCTCCAATAAGAAAAAAATAATTTTGATTACATTCGCTATAACTAAAGAACGGTTTGACGGATTTTAATGTTTTATATCTCAAATGAAAGCTTACGTCTGGCTGAATGTATATGTCAAAATGCCCGATTCGAAATATTTAAGAATTTTGAATAAAACACAAAAAATTAATTAATCAAATAAGTCAATTATCTCGTTTATTATTTGATCAATTTTAGTCGTCAACATCTCCATCGAAAGTATGATCCATGGTGAATGCGAAAATGGAAATGCCCGATCTCTAAATTTGCTAATTAAGTACGTACGATTGTTTAAACGACTCCAGTGACTTTACTGCCTGGAAGTCTTACATAAAAAATAATTTTTTGTAAACGGATTATTACTAGAGAACAACTAAATGTGAATATGTTTGAAATATTCTACTAATCATAACAAAGTATGTAAACAAACTAACAAAGTAATAGACTGATTTAAAATGTATTTGTACTAAAACAGAAAATATTTTTTTCATTTTTGCTTTTAGTATTTTTACCTTTAGTATAACTTATTCTTGTTCTTACTAGTTTTCTACTCTTCTTTTTCAAATTTTATATTTTTAGCTGTATATAGTTTCACACAAAAAGCGCCCCAACCCTTAACTCTGTTGTTTATATTGAAATATAAATAAAGTTTTCAGGGGCAAGGTGCTAATTTACATTTCTTTCAATTTTTACAATTCTTTTAAAATTTTCTATTATATCCAATTTTTCTTAAACTTTTCCAACTTTTCCTTCAAATTGTATAATATATTTTTCTCTTCATTACAAAAGTTAAAATGTTTTCTGAATATTCCATAAAAAATAATGTATAAGTGACAATAAAAATAAAAATGTTGAAGAATGTGATAGACAAAATCAGACCACTCACTGAGTTGTTTAAACAACCGTACGCATTTAATCAGCGAATTTTGAGATCGGGTATTTACATCATTGCATTCACCGTGAATCGTACTTTCGATCGAGATGATGTTGACTAAAATTGGTCAATTAATAAATGAGATAATTTACTTATTTGATTAATTAATTTTTTGTGTTTTATTCAAAATTCTTAAATATTTCAAATCGGACATTTCGACATAATTATTCAGCCAGGCGCAGGCTTTCATTTGAGATATAAAACATTAAAATCCGTCAAACCGTTCTCTAATTGTAGTCGATTTAGTTTAAATTAATTTTTTCATATTGGGGGCTAGACTTCTAGTCGTTAGATTCGCGGGGTCATTTCAATAGCCGTACGCAGGTAATTAGTAAATTTTGAAATCGGGCATTTCCACCTTCGCATTCATTGTAGATCATACTTTCGATCGAGATGTTGATGTCTAAAATTGGTCAATTAGTTAAGGAGATAATTGATGTGTTTGATAATTCGTTTTTTGTGTTTTAATCAAAATTCTTAAATACTTCGAATCGTGCATTTCGACAACTGCATTCAGCCAGGCGAAAGCTATCGATTGAGATATAAAATATTAAAATCCGTCAAACCGTTCTCTTATTATAGTCGATTTAGTTTAAATTAATTTTTTTTATATTGGGGGCTAGACTTTAACGGTCGTTTATAAGTGCGTAAACAACGAGCCGAACACGGTGTCATTCCGTGGGCTGTACAAGGTTAACGGGAAAGAATTGAAATCGGGCATTTTGTGATTTCGATAGAAGAAACTATGACGAATCGAATGACGTATAGATCTTGATCATCGGGTACATCGTTTACGAGTTATCACCACTTAAAAAAGGTCATTTTTGTGTTATTTTCGTGTACCTTCGCATTATTTTGGCGTTTTAGCGGAATTCGAGAGAGATTTCGAATCGGGCATTTCCACTTTCGTATTGGCCAAGGATTGAGCTTTCGAATGAGACATTGTTTATCGAAATCGGTTGACTGGTTCTCTTGTTATAATCAAAATACTATACATGTAAAATCCTATCTAATTGGGGACTAGAAAAATTAACCATTAATAATTAGGTTTAAACCGCAAATTATAGATCACCGCAGATGTAGTCATCTTGATAAGTTTGAAATTCGAGAGAATGTAGAAATTTCGTTACGTAATTATTATGTTTCTAAAATATTATCTCTATCTTATATACTATCTCTTGAAATGGTCGTCGTTTCTCATAATTTCCTTATTGAAATATGAATCATATGTATCATAGGCATAACTACATAAATCGTGGTAAAATTTTGCAAGGCGCGTTTTTTTTTTTGGTACATAATAAAATATGCCGAGTAGTGACTGCCAATCACGATGCACGAGTACTGTAGGTAAAATTGAAAACAAACATTGGTTGGTGTAACGGCATAATTTTTTAATTGTTTCCCTAACGCTTTGCATTGCGATGCCACGATGCAGAATCTCCATTGTTAGCGTTTGGTTTTTATTTGAACATTCGCGAGCGAACTATTCGCTAATGGACCTTTCAAAAATAATATCATTTTTAATTTTTTTTTATTTTTGCTGTTAGGCATCAACTACGCCGCATATTTTCATTTCAATTTGACGATCCCAAAGTCGTTCACCTGCGACTGCTTATTATACCATAGATCCTGTAAAATGTTCAAACACAAAAAACGAAATGTCGTTTACCTCGTGTTTTTCACATAAAAAAAAATACATAATTAGCATATATTAGGTTAGCGAGCCGATAACAGAATGGTATTTCGCAATTAATCGTCAGCGAAATTATACCCATAGAGGTACCCGGTTTTGTTGGATAGAACCAAAAAAGCCAAGTAAGATACAACAAAAAAAGAAAAATGTACTTCTCCGACGCGGTAAACGGGTAATTTTTTCACGTCGTCGTAATGCTCGCTGAGAGGATACGCGATATACCCTCGAAATGCCTTAAACTTTAAAGCCAAATGGATGTTTAGACATGCATTTTTAAGGTAAGCGGTGGCGATATATTCTCAAAAGGTACCTATTGTGTGGAATAGTGTGGATAATATCGATATGAATATACAGTGTGCGGCAAAATTAATTTTTTGATGAAGTCATAACTTAAAAACAAATGACTATCGGGAACAAGTGTGAAGTTAACAATAAATTCCATCCATAAAAAAACTTTTTTATTTGTGTATCGATTTTAATGAATAATTTAAATTCCGCGAAAAACAGTAAAATATATAAAAGAGTTCTCCCAAACATTGAAAACTAATTAACATGAACCTGTTTCCAGACGGACGTGGCGCCAGGCGGTTCTTTGAAAAGCAAACTGCTAAACTATTAAAATCTAATTTAATTGTAGTTACATTTAGTTGCTACATTAAATTGTATACAGGGTGTCCCGCAACGATTGTACAATACTGCATCAGCGTATTCTCTGATCGAAAATAAATAAAAAAAGCCTAATAAACATAGGTCCGTTCAAGCTCTAACAGAAAATAATGCCAAAAAAAGAGAGATTTTTTGTAGGTGGGCCATACAGGAAGAGGTAGTAAACGTCGACTTTCCCATAAACATTTTATTCTAACAAATATTTGCGAGATTTACTAAATCCAGATAATTTTCAGTAATTTCTAAGTAATATAGGTAATTAAATCTTTATGATTATAATCTATTTTAATTTTAGACCCAACATAAAGGTTTTGTTCAATTTTATGATCTTTATAATAATTTCGTGGAAACTATCTTATAAGTTTTAACTATCCTATTTAGTTATGAAGCAACACTTTCTCAAAGCAGAATTTTTAATACTTATAATGCGCACTTGGAGTGATGAAAATCCTCAGGCAATACTAGAAATTCATCATCAGTGGCGATTCAGTGTTAATGTATGGGCCGGAGTTATAGGTGATCAGTTATTAGGTCCATTCTTTCTTCCAAAGAGATTGACAGCCGATGCTTACATTCATTTTTTGCAAAATGAGCTTACAAAGGCATTTGATGAATTACCTCAACAAATTCTAGAAGATTGCTACTTTATACACGATGGAGCACCTGCACATTATGCACGCGCTACGCAAGCATACTTAAATAACAGATTTGGCAATAAGTGGATTGGCCGAGGAGGGCCACCTCGTTCACCAGATTTAAATCCGTTAGATCTTTGGTTTTGGGGACATTTAAAACAAATAGTTTCGGACCTATATTTATTAAACTTTTTTGTCTATTTTCGATCAGAGAATACGCTGGTGAAGTATTGTACAATCGTTGCGCGACACCCTGTATAAAAATTCATGGCACACTTTTTTTGAAAGACCGTCTATCAAAAATTCGATAAACTATGTAAAAATAGAAGGATTGGTATCATTTTCAAATCCTTTAATATTAAAATTCAAAATCCCCTCTACAGTATGTCCCCGTATCGAGTTACAAAGAGGAAAAAAATAGACGTTAACTAATTATTATTCCAATTTTTATGTAAAAATTATACTTTTACCATTAGGACCATTTCGTTCAATCCTTTTTTTACGAAATTGTAAATTTAACTATTTGACACAATGTGTGAATGGTAAGCTGGGCAACTGTCTCGCTGAAAGTACATTGACCGTATAAAATTTAAGGGTAATTGGATTTACATCGCTCCAATAACGACAATGCTGGGAAGAAACAATGTCATTTGTTGAAAAGCTATCTGAAAAGCAGCGTCTTCCTCGTTTAGTCTCTTTGTCTGCCTCTTTATGGATAATACAGAACCCGTTTCCAAAAATTTTATCATCAGTTTGCGAGCCCCAACATGAGATATTTTTGTGAGATAAATTCTCTCTTTCACGGTTAACATCGCATGAACAGACTTAATCTCACCAACATAAGTTGTAACTTTTATGGTTACATGTCATAAATTGAACTTGAAATTTTTACATAAAAATTGGAATAATTAGTTAACTTTTATAGTTAGAGTATAAAATTCATGCGATTTAGTAGTTTAAACATATCCGACGCATTATTTATGCTGAGATAGGCTTGAAAAATCAGTAACAAAATTTTTTTTCCTCTTTGTAACTCGATCCTGGGACATACTGTATAAAAGCTTTGGTGACGTTTACGAAGTATTTTCACGTAAGATCAAGAAGACACAAACGTGCATCGTTCGGATTTCTTCTTCTAGCGCATAAGATTCTCGTGGCATCTCGCTCATGCACCTTTTATTGATTTTTATTTCAACCTAAGCGTGCGAAACGACGGTGACGACTCCAAAGTTTTTTTTTTTTTTTGAAAAAACTAAAGCCCAGTTTGAAAAATAAAAAATTAGTCTGGAAGCAGGTTCGTGTTTTGTTGCACTTTTCTAATTACCCATATAATTTAGTGACGACCAAAATTCACTTTTGTGTAGAAGACAGTATTATGATTTGGTAATCATAACTGATATGTTAATTAGTTTTCAATTTTTGGGACTCTAAAGTTAGAGAATTTTTGTTATATATTTTAATGGTTTCGTGGAATTTAAGGTGTTCCCGACCAAAATCTACACCGCCAGGCTCTACTCTATGAGATCTTTCTAATGAGTTATTAATCATTAAAATCGATATACAAACAAAAATGTTTTTATTATGGATTGAATTTATGAGTAACTTCACACGGGTCTATCGGGTCATTTCGCTATTTTGCTGCACACTTTATAAAAATCTTTTTTTTATAAACAAATAGATATTTCCGCTTTGTTTCGAGACATTTATTTTATTGCTGTTCCCAGTATGTTTATATTTATAAGCGCAGCTGATATTTATAGAAAAATACTTTATTATTACAAAAAAGAATAACTTTGTTCATAAACAATCAAAAAATCGTTTTGTCTATGTATAACAATAAAAGCAATAATAATAAAAAAATACCATTTCCAATCAAAACTAAAATCGAAACATAACAAGATGGAACAAAGCAATTCCGAACGCGTATTCAATATTTAATAATATTTTCAATTTGAAACTGAATACGCTAACAACTACGCACGCGTTCGATCCAAACATTATCTTAAATTATTCAAATTCATTAATAAAGATAATTAAAGTTTTTAATCTTTTAAATTCGGCTTAAAACAAAAAAAAAAATGAAAACATCACATCTATCGCTATACAGAGAACCAGTTGTTGTGTACGTGTGTATATTTCCTTTCCCCTTTATATCTGCTCGCCTCCGCGTGCACATGGGAGCACACAATGCGGGCACTTTAATATTTCATGACATCGGGGTCGGTATCGATCGTTTTTATTTGCCCCAAACGCACATACACACGTTTGTTTGTGCGACTGGTGAACTCGTAAAGCGCATGGTACGCGACCGCATAGGTTGGTACATATACGAATCTCATAATGCATCCTGTTGGAGCAGAATCAAACGTTTATCCTATTACAGTGATAAGGGAGTGGTACAAAACTTAATTTTTAAAAAATTTGAGGAAATCCACACATTTATTAGGTATTACATCAATAATATTTTGCATCCTAAGGCTATACAGTTATTATGCCAACATTATTCAATGTTATACCTTAGTTATTGTAAATGGAAATTGTTGGAACTTGTGATAAATTTACCACACTGAAAATGATCTCTGAAACTCAAACATTTCCGTTACCATTGTAATAATAAACAATAACCGAGCGAATCTGCAAGCTTTTCGCAAACATCGAAACGTTATCTGGATAAAACTATAGGGTGTATGGATATACTATTGTATAAATTCCAAGAATGTAATCGCGAACAGTTTGATATTAATTTCGTACCGTTAAACCAAATAACATGGAATTAACGGGAATGTAATACTAAATGAAATAAAAACCAGTATGGATTACATGTTTTGATTCAATCTTAACGATAAGTTATAAACAGAAAATTTTTTATGGTTTCTAAAAATATCTAATTTCTAATCGGATGAATATCATGAATTTTCCCAGAATTATTTGATTTACACATTAGAATTTTCTCAGAAACGTTCATCTCGTTTCAACTCACGATGATTCAATCAAAAATGGTAATTTTTGTATAATAGATAACAATCAGAAATTTCACAAGACGTGAGAAACAAAGAAATCGAAAATAGACACGATCAATCTTCAAACAATATTGCAATTATTTCAATAATACAAATACTGGACGATGGGCGTGGAATGACACGACGAATTGGACTGATTATTAGACCAATTTAGAAAGGCTGAGGTTACTCATCACTCGGATGCCCTCTGACTCTCAATTGGCTATATTGCCACGACCATTCAAAAGGTCAAATAGGTGCATCAATTAGGATAGATTAATAATTTTAAATATATTAAAACCATTTCTACGTGTTCAGTGTATCACAATTTAGTGAAAATATTCTGGAATAATGATAAATATTAAAAAAGTCAAGGTAAAGTAAAGAGACGTGATCGCGAATGAACTGTTGACACAACAAGCCGTTAAAATTTAAATTTACATAAAAGCAACTCCAGCACCTCTTGCTTTCTGAAAAATTCATTACCAGCGACTGATTAATGGAATATGCAAACACAGAATATACCGGTAATTTAGAAATATGAATCGAAACGAAAAAGAGAAGCATTTGTTTCATTAATAATTAACATTTTTATGGAGCGTAATTAAGTTGTAGCGATAATTTATTTATGATTTTTATATCAAAAAGAAATTATATGCACTCAAGAATTACAAAGTTTTTTTTTCTGTATCAATATATTATTGCTGTGCTGCCGAGGTTTCTTTTTAGAACCAACATATTATTGAAAGTACTACTAACACTAGACCTAGAACAAGAATCATTCGGGTTTAGCCGTCTTGAGAGACGTGCGGCTAAACCCGAATGTTTCTAGTTCTCGGTCTAGTGCTAGTTTTAGTTTTACACTAGCACTATAACTATGTAGAACTAACACTATACTTAGAACTAGAATCATTTGGGTTTAGCCCACGAAGTAGTATAAGGAGATAAAACGGCAATAGGCGACTGTGTTCCAGAATAGGGCGAATCTAATTTAGAGATTTACCTTGTGGCTCTGACGACAGCGCCCCGATGGCAAAACTGTAAACTAACAACAATTAATCTGTTTAGGTTAGGTCGGTTATTTTTTCTTTTGCGGACCATTAATCATTATTACACATCATTTTTACAACTCAATATTAGATAATAATTAATTATAATAATATTAATCAATATTATTATAATTTTTATTACTCCTATAATATAGAATTGGTCCAGCTAAAGTCAGCTGATCTGTTAGATCTAAAAATCTGTCAACTATAACCTAAAAAGTATATTTAATTTTAGTTTGCAGTTTTAACACAAGGGGCGCTGTCGTCAGAGCCACAAGGTATAACTCTGAATTAAGTTCGCCCTATTTTGGAGCAAATCCCCCACCACTTTTGTACGCTCGTTTTATCTCCTTATACTACTTCGTGGTTTAGCCGCACATCTTTAAAGACGGCTAGATCCAACCCAACCCAATCCGAATAATTCTAGTTCTAGGTATTATTATTATTATTTATTATTATTGCTGAAGGGCTGAGGAGAGCGGCCCCTCTCGTTACCGCGACCTATAAGATCTATTGTAACTTTAGCACTCCAAAGGTTTAGGGCAAATGTAGGTCCTTAATGAACCTTAGTATTGTCCTGAGGTCTTGAACCTTTATGTCGGTAGGTAACAAGGGAGTTTTACCGAAGACGTTGTGCCTTAGACGGCCTCTGGCGACGCAATTGCACAGTATATGTTCAGCAGTTTCTGACTCGTCGTTGCATAGTCGACAAGTTTGATCCTCAGCTTGTCCAATGTGGAAGAGGTGGTATCTTATGGGCACATGGCCGGTCAGAGCGTTCTTAGATCCCCTTTGCTGAGGCATAAAACCTCTTTGGTTTTGTTTTGCGACGGAGTTATCATACTCTTCGCTTGTCTGTGACCTGGAAGTTCTTTCCAGTTTTAGGTGGCTTTTTTGTAGTCCACATCCAGGTTGGGGTCCAATGAAGGGCGTGTTTGCTGCCTCTTTGGACAGCTTGTCGGCCTTCTCATTGCCCTCAATGTTGTTGTGACCTGGAACCCACCATAGGGTAACATCATTGCCCCTAGCGAGTTCTCTCAGGTTGTTGGTACACTCTCTGATCAGTGCGGAGCCACACGTGTAGGCCTGAATTGCCTTTAAGGCGGCCCGACTGTCTGTGAAAATGTTTATGGATGCACCTTTTTGTCCTTTCTGTAGGTTCAAAGCGGTGCAGAAGTTTATAGCAAGAACTTCTGCTTGGAAAATTGTTAAGTCCGAGCTGAGGGGCAATTTGATGTGGCTATTTGGTCCACTGATGCCCATGCCTACTCCAGATCTTACTGTCTTTGAAGCATCGGTGTACCAGGCTAGGGCTCCTCTTTTTAGTTGAGGCCCAATCATCCCTGCTACTAAATATGACCTTATACGGTTGGTTGAAATTGTATTCCGTCGGTATGAGGTCCGTTTTAATTTCAATCAGGTGATTTAGGCATGGGTCCTTCAGGATCTCGAGGTGTCCTCTGAGGTTACCCTGCATCAACTTGAGTGAAGAAACTGTTTTCAGTGATAAGGCACTTGAGGCTGCCTCCTTTTGTATATATATGTGGAGCGGTGTGAGACCGAGTAGGGCTTCCAAAGCAGCCGTCGGACAGGATCTCATTGCACTCGTTATGTTAAGACATGCTAACCGTAGTTCTAGGTATAGTGTTAGTTCTAGTTTTACACTTGCACTGTCACTAGAACTAACACTAGACCTAGAACTAGAAACATTCTAGGTTAGTTCAATAAAAATATGCAACATAGTGATATCTTATGCAAACTAGTACTACCTACCAGCCGTCTGTATTATCAAAAGACGAGATAGCGTAGCTGCCAAAGCAGTGCATATTAAAACTTGAGGCAGCTGTACTGCCATGGCAGTAATTCAAGTAATACAAAACAATAAGTAAAGGTCTCTTTTAAAACTCTCTTCCATACGTTCAACATGATCTCTTCATTCACGTCTTCTTTTGTAAATTTCACAAAGTCCTAGATGTCGCAATCTCTTTGCTTCTCACTTCTTTTATGGTTCCGCAATGTGACCTTATCGTCTTCATCTCCGCTGTTCTGAGTATTCTTTTTATGGTAGTAAATAACTTGGTGATCAAAGTTCGTTTCGTTGTTTGCCCTATAACTTCTTCTTGTTCGTAATATTGACACCGACACATTTAAAACTCATCACCTGCTCTATAGGCTTCTTGCTTTTGCTATAATTAGAGATTTTGTCTTTGACAGCGCGATGAGTTGAATTTGCAAATGATTTTGTTATCTTTTTTCTTTCTCTATTGGGAAATAAGTTATCGCCTCAGGTAATCATCTATACGCAGAGAATCACTTAGCATTCGTTAAGACTGTCAGTCGCGTCGAGTATCATGTCGTCACACGTAAAAATAACTTAAATATGCTAAACGATCGTCTCGAAAAGAGATAGGAAGGTCATCGAAAAGTTCCACTAAAATAAATCTTTTTATTGTTCATATCCGGGAGTTAATAAAATAAAATATTCTTCTTCATCGGTGTGTATAGAGAATAATTAAAAAGGTAGTGGGAGTCGGAGAGTTAAAATTAATCAATTTTAGTTATTCCCAACGGAAAAGTGGGAAAGTTGGGAAATTGGTTTCATAACCTCCAGAGAGGATAAAATAAATAATTTCATCGAAAGATTTTTAGTGAAAAAAAAAATTAATTAGTGGTGCAATATTAAAAAATGCCTTATTTATTTTTAGAAATTTTCTTAATATTCGAAATTAACTTAAATTATAAAGTAGTGCAGGTGCTTCGACGAGATTATGGCTTTTATATCGTTGCCAAACAATTGGACACAATCCAATACGATAAATCAATTAAAAAGGTAGGAAGCAGTGTATGTATGTGAACAAACATGAATGCATACGAGTCAGAAATTAATTATATCGTGCCACCGATATACGGGTGATATTTCGATAGGACAAAATGTAATATCAAATATTGGACAGTAGATCAAACCTCTGCATTCGATAATATGAGGTATATGGGGAATACAATAGGGTTATATTAGGTTTCAAATAAAACCTTTTATTGTTAGTGAAATTATTTATTATTAATCTCATATTAATTTTATTCTATTATTTTAGTAATAAACTTTAATTAAGTGTATTGATTTCTGTTAAAACTAAACATTTAAAAATGATATTTTAAGAATTTGATTATTAGATAAAATAAATTTATTAAACATTTACGAATTTCAATGTATTAATTCAAAACCTGATGAAATATTAAATAAAATTAATGAGCTTGTTACAAATATATATTAACTAATATTATTTATGTACCATATTAATCCCTCAAAATAATTTGATAATAAAATTACTACTAATTATAATTCGACCGTTTAACACTTACAAGTCCTTCTTTCTTCAAGATACCTTAGCGATCCGTTGCGAAACTCATCTTTCGCAATCTGATGTTAACAATTGCTGTTACCTATTGACATAGTTCTTCGGCGTACGGTACGCGGCATTCCTTTCCCCTGTACGTCCTTAAATTCCAAACGATCGTAAAGAAAAAAGGAGTTACCAGCTTTTATGTACATACTATATGCGGTTCACGTTTTATACTCAATTCGCAACTATGAGGTATTGAAGAGACGCCTTTTAAAAAAACGCCTTTAAACGGAGATTGTTTGAGGTGAATGTCAGTGAGTCAAGACCAAAACGTGCCGTTCTTTATAAAAAAAATACGACGAGTCAATAGCAGTTGCGTAGTTCTGCAATATTTTATTGGGTAATATTACAGAGAAACTTTACGTAATTACATAACACACTTAGTGTATAACAGGTGTCTTATACTTTTATATAAAACAAAAAGGAAGGTTGACATGATAAATCTTATAATTTTTGTTATAAGTTATAATCAAATGAAAACAACATAATCTATGACATATTTATTATTTAAATAACTTCATTCTTCTTCTTTGTTCTTTCATCCCCTCACCCATCCCTTTGTCTCCTCACCCCCATCACCATTCTCATCCATCGTTTCCCCTCTCCCCCCTCTACCAAGATCTGCCTTCGGTCCATCTCCTCCTCCCTCAACTCACTGCACCCATTCAGCATATGTTCTAACGTTTCCCATTCCTCCCTGCACAGCCTACACCACCTCTCCTCATCGGCCATCCAGTATTTGTTGGCTCTCTCCTAGTTTCCACAACGGAACCTAGCCACCAACTTTTTCCCTTCCTCATCTCTTTCCAATAACAAGTATCTAGGCAGCCCCTCCGTAATTATGTCCCTGTATCTTTCGTTATACCTTCCCTCTTTTATTTGTGTCCTTCTTTCCTGTCTCTCAACTCCCTCCACATCTCCCTACCCACCCTTCGTCTACTATTTATCTCCGTTACTGAGTAGCCCGCTCGTCTATAATAGTTGTCTCTGTGTCCTTTCCCATATCTGACCTTTCCCTCTCTAATTTCCCTCCAACACTCTCCCAGGATCCCGCAGCTTGGCCTCCCTTCTATTCTTTCTTCATATTTCACTGCCCTCCTGCCCGCCTCCACCCTGACCTTATCCACCTTTACCTCTTCCCTCACTATATACCCCGGTGTTTCTCTCACCACCCCAAGCTCCCATCTCCAATATCTAGCCTGCACGTCCTCCAGCGGTCCCTGCTCCCTCCATCCCCATACCTCTGCCCCATACATCATCACACTGCTAACCAGACCTTCAAACATAATCTTCCTCGCTGCCACATTCCTTCCAAAGACTCTCTTCCCCCAACCCCATACTTGTCCCATCACTTTATTCGCCTTTTTTGCCATAGCTATCACATGCGACCCCTCCCTGTTATCCTCCCTAAACACATACCCCAAGTAAGTATACTCCCTAACCTCCTCGATCTCCTTTCCCTCCCATCTCCAGTTTTCTGTTCTTTTTCTCCCACACTTACAAAACTTCATCATCCTTGTCTTCCCCACATTCACTTCCAGCCCCTTCCCCCTAAAATATCTTTCCAATGTCTTTATCATCTCCTTCATCTCCACCGCTTCTCTCGCAATGACCACGATGTCATCCGCGTATGCTAACATATGCACCTTTCTACCTCCCACCACCAATCCTCCCATCTGCCCCTTCCCCAATCTATCCTCCAGGTCCGCCGTATACAGTGCAAACAGACTTGGGCTCAGCGGACATCCCTGCCTCAGTCCCTTCGTCGTCCAGAACACGTCGCTCAGCTTATCTCCCACTTTTATCCTAGCCATCGTCTCCATGTATATTTCCTTCACTCTCGCAATTAGGTGTTCCGTTATCCCCCTGCTTTCTTGTATTGCCTCGTTTAGTCTCCACGATATCACTCTACAGAAAAGCACCAAGAAAATGTGGCACCTATGGAGTCTAATTTTGATATCACCTAAGATGACACTAATCCTCATTAATCACGATCCTCAGGTAGGCGAACATTGATACCTTCTCTATTAGTGTGATGTCTCCAATAACACTTATTTCAAAACCTCTCTAATAGCTACAGCCTCGTTGTAAATAGTAATCTTTAAACATATTGGAAATGAATTAAGTTTAAAAAGCAGAGATCTGTCATTTTCTGACATACATAGAAGCGTTTATTACAGCATCTGACCCGCGAAATAATTATAATTCATTAATTATCTGTAATTATAATTAAAGTAATTGTTTATTCGCTCCAATCTCCAACAATTTCCATCTCCGGTAGGTATAAAGTATAAAACTGAATAACGTTTGCATAATGCGCATACTGCATTCCCGTCGGGTATGAAAGGTTACGCATATATTCTTCTGCCATGGGGCATACTACTGTCCCAAATTTGCGAATTCTAAAGCGAAGTGAATAGAGTTGAGATGCATTTATCATCAATGTACACTGTTTATGTACAGTACCCAGAGGAACTGGTACATTCTACAAAGCGATTTCATAGAGAATTAACTAGCTTTGTCGCAAGAACAGAAGCTTGCTGTTTTACGCTCTTGCAATTTAACTAATGACATCCAAGCATCTCTATACGCGCGTACTCGATGTTTTAATATAACGTTGGCAATCGCCATTAGTCTTAAGAAAGGGAACATCAATAACCGGTGAGCAACAAACGTTTAGCATGAGTTATTGTCGGTAGGGTGACGGTTCAATCACTTAGCCCCTCGAACAGGTGGTGGATTTGCCGCAGAGCAATAGATTCCCGCGGTACGTAACAAGGAGTAACGGCCATCCATTAACTTCAGTCTAGACCGTGGCAGTAATTACCCAGAATGCACTTAGTCTTTTTTTTAGGGACCGTTCCAAAAGCGTGCTTTGGGAATTCTACTGGAATTAGAACCTGAGCTAGAGAAGTAGTCAATTAGGACCACTTGAAAACTTTCACGCCTATCAAAAAATCACCATTACACATATTGTGTTTTAGCGAGTAAAGTGAATTCATTTAAGCATACTCCAAAGGTTTATATGGTGGAACAAAAAAGTTAATGCATTTCTGATACAGTATTCATGCGAAAATAGCGTTTAATCTCGGTTTCGCTACCACAAACAATAAAGCAAAGCGGACAGGTCCGCTCGTTGACGGAATCGGAAATAATCGATCGCGGTGCCTATTGTGCCATGGTCGTTTATTTCCAATTTCCATGGAATATAGCAGTGGAGTGCTCCCAGACGCGTTTGACTAGCACCGTTCCGTAATTAGGTCCGCCGGGCGCCCCGTTTATTAATACGCGGAAAACACCGGAAAACTCCGGGACGGTGGCGTGTTCGCCCCGTTCGCAGCTTGTATTGTTTAATTAGGGAAAGGCCCGCAGACCGCGCCCCTGAACGCCCCCTTCGACGCAGCAACGGGTACTGATTAAATTAATTATTATTTAATGGCGTTAGTTCAACATGTGGCCGCTGTTCGGTTCACCTTTGTTCCCCTAATTAAAGCTTAAAATGGGCAAAAGCTCGGACTGACGGCACGTGCTTTCTCTCCCCTTCATCACCGCGGTACGATTCAATTGAAATGTTGCTGTAACTGAAAGTGGCAGCGTTGAAATTAGTTAAATGTATACGTGAAAAATACATAAAATTGAATATCGAATATTTCTTAACCCATTTGCATCATAAGTTCAGATATGCGTGAGATTATGTATTATATTGAACTAAAACTAGAACTAACACTAGCACTATAATCTTCATCAGAAACAACTAAAACTAAAATTAACTTACCGCTATCACTAGAACTAACACTAGATTTAGAACTTGAAAGTTTCGGGTCTTCTTATAAATGTCAATCATCCCGTGAAAGAACGTTGAGTAAGGTTAATTTTCTTTTGTAATGAACTATACCGTGAAGGAATGTTAGATATCAATCAGTCCGGGAAAAATGGGGCTTGCGACCGAGGCGGTACAAAAAAACTCCAAACCGATCCTAAATTGTACAACATACCCTAGAGCTACCGGGATGAGGGGAGCGGCCTCATTCGCTACCACGACCTATAAGATTTATTATATCTTTAGCCCTCCAAAAGTTTCGAATTAATCCAAGGTCGTTTGTAGCCGAGGCGCTACAATTAGTTAAAACATTGATTCAATATTGGACAACACCGGCTGCACCTACTGTTTACTTCTAACCCAGAAGGAGTGTTGAGTAAGGTCACTTTTCTTTTGTAATGCCAATTATACCGTGAAGGAATGTTGAGTACGGTTACTTTTCTATTGAAATGTCAATCATCCCGTCAAAGACTGTTGGGCAAGGTTAGTTTTGTTTACAAATGTCAATCATACTGGAAAATATGATAATAATGTTAGGTTGGTTAGAATTAACTCTGGTTTATAGATTTTAGGTAGAACGATGATATCTATTTTTTCTCTGATCGCCTGCGAATGTATTATGACAATAATTTATACACTTGTATATTGATGAGGAGCGCAATGATGTACGGTGCAGAACTATGGGGATGGAGAGAACAAGGATTGCTGTAGGATGTACAAACAAGGTATTGGAGATGGACACTAGGGAAACTCCTGGGTACGTAGTGAGGGAGGAGGTTAAGATGGATGCAGTAAAGGTGGAGGCTGGGAGAAGAGTAGTGAAGTATGAGGAAAGGATAGAAGAAAGACCACATTGCAGGACCCTGGGAGAGGACCCCAAGAGTTTATGGGCAGGATATTATAGAAGAGTGGGATATTCACTAACTGGGATCGACAACAGAAGAATGGAAAGAGGTGAAATATGTAGAGAACTGAAGGATAGGAACAGGAATATACAGAGGCAGGAGTTAAGGTCACATATATGGGAACGGAGATATAATGTAAAGTATGGGGAGATAGTGTCAGAAACACTGCCAAAGCATCTCTTGATGGAAGGAGATGACGAAGGGAAGAGATTAGTGGCCAGATACCGCTGTGGCAATGAGGAGAGAAGGAACAGGTACTGGGCGGACGATATAGAGAGGTGGTGTAGACTGCGTGGAAAGGATTGGGAGAACACATGCTGAGAGGGTGTAGTGAGATGAGGGAGGAGGCGATGGACTGGAGGCAGATTTTAGGAGAGGATGATGGCAGGAGATTTATGAGGGAGAAAAAACCAATAAACGCTTATTATGATACACCTGTATACAAAAAAAAGTTTAGCGACATGGGCCACTTTGTTATTTCTTCTGAATGAGGCAAATGAGTTAAAAAAAGTTATCACTTGAATACACAAAGGAACGTTTTAAAACAATCAGCACCTTTCATCGGACGTCATCATAATTCCAATTCCCGTTCTCAAATAATGCTCGACGTCGTTATAAAACTCCATTGTCCGTTAGAATTTTCCATCAAATCGGCTATGAAAATAATTTATTTCGGGAGAAGGAAGGCGATAAGTAAAGAAGAGAGACGAAAAGAGAAGACGAATACTTACCGAGAGTTTCCAATGACGATTGAAGTCTTTCAAGCATGCAATATAACAGAAAGGGCGTAAAAATGTGAGAAGTAATCTAGTGCCGCTCCGCCAGAGGGCGCCGACTGCAAACACGGCCTCCTCGGCGGGAAGGTCGCCCGATTTCCCGCTTAATTATATATGTAGATTGCATTGACATTATGTGCCGTGGCGGAAATCTCGGCATATTGAATTTAACACAAACACCGCGCTAGGGTCGCTCACCCTCCAGCTTCGGTCCTGGTCCCCGTCGACACGGATTACGTATTCCAAGAAAATTGAAATGCATGATATATGTCTAGTGTGCGAATGTGCGCCCCTTTCACCCCTAGAGATCCTACATTCGGCTCATTCAAGTAAATTGGAGTAATTTTTAATCTTCTAAATTAGCATTCGAAAGCCATCTGATAACCATTTTGTATTGTGAATGTGGAACGCTCCAAATAAATAACAGTATTAAATGTTATTAAAGTTAAAATTTAAAAAAGAAAGAATTTTAGATGTCAAAATAAAACGGGAAGATCGTGAACTGTCAGACGTTTCCACCTGTAAGAAAAGCTCCTTCGAAAATCAAATATTTATTCAATGACGTGACGGACACGTCCTCAACCCTAACGGGAGTCCTAAAACAGGAGCTGGCGGCATAAAATTCGGTCATTACTTCCCGCAAACGCGGTGAAACGTTTCTCGAGTCCGCGCGTCATCCCCCAAGTAAATTCCCCCTATGACGTTTCCAATTTGGCTTCTTTATCTGTTTAACATGGCTTCGCGGCTCCAGAAAGGTCTCCAGGTACTCTCGAATCGAGGATGATCCTATTCTCCCTATTCTTCTGTGGCCTAGTTACGCTTTTGTGTGCGCAACGTTCTACAACAAGAGCAACAGGAAACTTCATTATGTGAAAGAGATTTTGTGGATATAATTTGCAAAAGTTGTTCTAAAATCTGCTTTCAAATATTGTTTTTTATAATTGATTGTTTCCATTTAATTATGTAAATATAAAAAAGTCGTATCTAAGAACAAATTTTCACCTATGCGAAGTTAGCCTCCAATTAGATAGGATTTTACGATTGAGGGCTAGACTTTCGGGCCTTCATAAGTGCGTAAACAACGAGCCGAACACGGTGTCATTCCGTGGGCTGTACAAGGTTAACGGGAGAGAATTGAAATCGGGCATTTTGTGATTTCGATAGAAGAAACTATGACGAATCGAATGACGTATAGATCTTGATCATCGGGTACATCGTTTACGAGTTATCACCACTTAAAAAAGGTCATTTTTGTGTTATTTTCGTGTACCTTCGCATTATTTTGGCGTTTTAGCGGAATTCGAGAGAGATTTCGAATCGGGCATTTCCACTTTCATATTGGCCAAGGATTGAGCTTTCAAATGAGACATTGTTTATAGAAATCGGTTGACTGGTTCTCTTGTTATAATCAAAATACTATACATGTAAAATCCTATCTAATTGGGGGCTAACTTCGCATAGGTCCGTGTATCTGAAGTGATGGTTT
The DNA here is from genome assembly GCF_036711975.1 of Onthophagus taurus. Lineage (NCBI taxonomy): Eukaryota > Metazoa > Arthropoda > Insecta > Coleoptera > Scarabaeidae > Onthophagus > Onthophagus taurus. Next base: position 831,010 of record NC_091967.1, read on the forward strand.
TTAATTACTTTATTAAATTAATAAAAAAAAGTTTGAAAAGTTACACAAAACATCAATCCTCTTTGTATTATCTCGCTCGAATTTGGTCGAGGGTAAAAGCTCTTCAACGTGAATATTTAACACATATTGTAGCGGCACATTAGGTATATAAAGCTAGTTAAAGTCCTTTTTTGCAAGAAAACGCGGTTGTTGCTCGTGCCGAAATAATTAAACGCGGGAGCGATCTATTATAGATGAGGTGCTCCAGAGGCTGCGGCCGCCGCCCTTTCGCTATTATTCATACCGACATTATTAGCGCCGTGAATTATTAAGAAGGAGCAGTACGGAACTGGCCGCCCGCTGAAATCCGCAGCAACCGGAACCCAGCCAAACTTATCCTTGTTTGCTTGGCTTGTTCCCTTGTTGAAACGAGAAGGTTAATTAAATAGAATGATTAAACCGACATTTTTTAGTTTAACTTCAAAGAAAGCTTTCTTATAGGAAAGATATTAAATTTTATAAAATCTTTTAGTTGTTCTTTTTTATCATTAAAATTCAAACAATGACCGGAAACGACTTAAATCGTTAGGAAATATTAAAGTTTTAAAATGCAAGTGGTGTCGTACTTTATAATTTTTCAAGACATGAATAACAATTTTCTGATCGTTTTAACATTTTACACCGCCACTAAAGACAGGTCAAGAGGACTTTTAAAATTTTTAGCGGACCCAACGTTTATGGATGTGTGTGTTTCGTGGTCGTACAACTCTCTTTGACTTGTGTCGCGACACTTTTCGGATAGAAGTGGAAGAGTCAAAGCGAGAGTTTCAGAAATGACCCAACCTCCGCACAGTAACTACAGGCTTATTTCCGTATTCAAACCTCTTTGAGATGCATGGGTAATGGGGGTATGGAGGATGTAGGTCGAAACCACATTTGCGCCCAGGTGAAATATGCACAAGGTTAGAACGGCGACGCCCAGGCGAAGGGCGTTCAAAATTCGGCATATAAACTGGGTACAAATTCTATATTGACACTGTGAGCTCCGCTTGAGTACAAACATGAATTACAAAGTCTGCTGAACCACTTTAAAACAAGCAGAGTAAAAATTAAAAAATTATTGTTTTAAAAATTAATACAATTTACCTTTAAAGATAAAATGCGATAAAACCAGGTATTTAACATCATTCATATGATGTCTTGGAAAGTAAGCCAAACGTACAACACTTGAATAACAAATCATTTATCTTCACTTCGTCGAGGCCGTTTACGAGCGAGGCGCTACAATTGAGACATTTAAAAGTAAAATGCTATAAAACTAGCGACCTCGGCGTCATTCCATTAAAGTCCGAGGACATTGGAGCCCTTTGGAAGTAAAACGTGATATAGCTAAATGTGTGTCTCAAAAACTATTATTACGTTTTAATAAAAAATGAGAGAGTTTTGTTGAGTTTTAATAAAATATTTCTTTCGAATATTCTATTTTTTAATTTGGAGGAGTGTTTTCAAATTGAAGCGCCAAAAAGAAGGGTTGCTATTGGTCAGTGTTAAGCAAAAATTACACTAGGAAAATTCGAAATGTTGCCGGCCGACTAGAAACATTCGGGTTTAGCCGCACGTCTCTCAGTATGGCTAAACCCGAATGATTTTAGTTCTTGGTCTTGTGTTTGTTCTAGTGATAGTGCTAGTGTAAAACTAGAATTAATACTAGACCGAGAACTAGAAACATTCGGATTTAGCCGCACGTCTCTCAAGACGGCTAAACCCGAATGATTTTAGTTCTAGGTCTTGTGTTAGTTCTAGTGATAGTGCTAGTGTAAAACTAGAACTAACACTAGAGCGAGAACTAGAAACATTCGCATTTAGCCGCAAATCTCTCAAAACGGCTAAACCCGAATGATTCTAGTTCTAGGTCTTGTGTTAGTTCTAGTGATAGTGCTGGTGTAAAACTAGAACTAACACTAGACCGAGAACTAGAAACATTCGGATTTAGCCGCACGTCTCTCAAGACGGCTAAACCCGAATGCTTCTAGTTCTAGGTCTTGTGTTAGTTCTAGTGATAGTGTTAGTGTAAAACTAGAACTAACACTAGAGCGAGAACTAGAAACATTCGCATTTAGCCGCAAATCTCTCAAAACGGCTAAACCCGAATGATTCTAGTTCTAGGTCTTGTATTAGTTCTAGTGATAGTGCTAGTGTAAAACTAGAACTAACACTAGACCGAGAACTAGAAACATTCGGATTTAGCCGCACGTCTCTCAAGACGGCTAAACCCGAATGATTTTAGTTCTAGGTCTTGTGTTAGTTCTAGTGATAGTGCTAGTGTAAAACTAGAACTAACACTAGAGCGAGAACTAGAAACATTCGCATTTAGCCGCAAATCTCTCAAAACGGCTAAACCCGAATGCTTCTAGTTCTAGGTCTTGTGTTAGTTCTAGTGATAGTGTTAGTGTAAAACTAGAACTAACACTAGACCGAAAACTAGAAACATTCGGATTTAGCCGCAAGTCTCTCAAAACGGCTAAACCCGAATGATTCTAGTTCTAGGTCTTGTATTAGTTCTAGTGATAGTGCTAGTGTAAAACTAGAACTAACACTAGACCGAGAACTAGAAACATTCGGATTTAGCCGCACGTCTCTCAAGACGGCTAAACCCGAATGCTTCTAGTTCTAGGTCTTGTGTTAGTTCTAGTGATAGTGTTAGTGTAAAACTAGAACTAACACTAGAGCGAGAACTAGAAACATTCGGATTTAGCCGCACGTCTCTCAAGACGGCTAAACCCGAATACTTCTAGTTCTAGGTCTTGTGTTAGTTCTAGTGATAGTGTTAGTGTAAAACTAGAACTAACACTAGACCGAAAACTAGAAACATTCGGATTTAGCCGCAAGTCTCTCAAAACGGCTAAACCCGAATGCTTCTAGTTCTAGGTCTTGTGTTAGTTCTAGTGATAGTGTTAGTGTAAAACTAGAACTAACACTAGACCGAAAACTAGAAACATTCGGATTTAGCCGCACGTCTCTCAAGACGGCTAAACCCGAATGATTTTAGTTCTAGGTCTTGTGTTAGTTCTAGTGATAATGCTGGTGTAAAACTAGAACTAACACTACAGCGAGAACTAGAAACATTCGCATTTAGCCGCAAATCTCTCAAAACGGCTAAACCCGAATGATTTTAGTTCTTGGTCTTGTGTTTGTTCTAGTGATAGTGCTAATGTAAAACTAGAACTAATACTAGACCGAGAACTAGAAACATTCGGATTTAGCCGCACGTCTCTCAAGACGGCTAAACCCGAATGATTTTAGTTCTAGGTCTTGTGTTAGTTCTAGTGATAGTGCTAGTGTAAAACTAGAACTAACACTAGACCGAGAACTAGAAACATTCGGATTTAGCCGCACGTCTCTCAAGACGGCTAAACCCGAATGCTTCTAGTTCTAGGTCTTGTGTTAGTTCTAGTGATAGTGTTAGTGTAAAACTAGAACTAACACTAGAGCGAGAACTAGAAACATTCGGATTTAGCCGCACGTCTCTCAAGACGGCTAAACCCGAATGCTTCTAGTTCTAGGTCTTGTGTTAGTTCTAATGATAGTGTTAGTGTAAAACTAGAACTAACACTAGACCGAAAACTAGAAACATTCGGATTTAGCCGCAAGACTCTCAAAACGGCTAAACCCGAATGATTCTAGTTCTAGGTCTTGTGTTAGTTCTAGTGATAGTGCTAGTGTAAAACTAGAACTAACACTAGAGCGAGAACTAGAAACATTCGTATTTAGCCGCAAATCTCTCAAAACGGCTAAACCCGAATGATTCTAGTTCTAGGTCTTGTGTTAGTTCTAGTGATAGTGCTAGTGTAAAACTAAAACTAACACTAGACCGAGAACTAGAAACATTCGGATTTAGCCCCACGTCTCTCAAGACGGCTAAACCCGAATGATTCTAGTTCTAGGTCTTGTGTTAGTTCTAGTGATAGTGCTAGTGTAAAACTAGAACTAACACTAGACCGAGAACTAGAAACATTCGGATTTAGCCGCAAGTCTCTCAAAACGGCTAAACCCGAATGATTCTAGTTCTAGGTCTTGTGTTAGTTCTAGTTTTACACTTGTACTATTAGTTTATTTATTAGTTTTAGTTCAATAAAAATATGCAACATAGTGATATTTTATGCTAACTAGCGCTACCTACCAGCCGTCTTAAGAGAGGTACAGCTAAACGGAATATTTCTAGGTCTAGTGCTAGTATTTTTTTGTTTTATTTGATATTCAGCGGCAGATTATTGTATATTGTTATTGAGCTATAACGGACACAGTGTAATATCAAATTATATTGACATGTTATATTTTATATGGGACAAAGAAAGTAGGTACGCCCTGGTTTTACTTAAGGTTAAGGTTTTACCACAGTTTACTTAAAATCCACTCCGGTTTTAAAACTCCCGCCAAAAAATAGCTTTGAAAAATTACACTGTGTAAACGTGACTTTTCATATTACTCCTCCGAATTAAAAAATAGAGAAGAACGAAATCGTAAACTCTGTCTTTATTGTATTACTACATCATTTTGTGGTGAAAAATTAGATTTCATAAATTTAATTTTTAAAAGGAAATTCCAAAATCGCCTTTCATTCGAGTTTTTAATAATTGATTATGTTTTCCTTTAATTATCTTTACGATAAAAGATGTATTCGTCTCCGTATAAACTAGAGGATCTAAAGGTAACGAAAGTTTCCTATACGAATAGCACAGAAGCCTGTCGCCTCAGGTGGTCCCCGCAACTCGCGTGTTTGCTCAAAGAACGTCTTACGTATCCATTTTCCAAACAGACAGGTTTGGAGGGGCAAAACCTCTCCCAGACCTTATCTGCAACTAAAGCCCGAGCAGCAAGCAATCCGCGAGATTTTCTTGTTTCCTTCGGAGAACGTTCCGCGTGCACCGAAACCTGTGTAAACAGAGGTGGCGCGCTGTTTTCAAATGAAATTACTTGCAGCCGCTTCGGAAGAAGATCGTTGCAACCGAAAGGAAACGATCGAATAAGCGCGCGAGTAAGACGGGAAATACTCGAAACAGGAAATATCAACTACACCCCATCACATTAATTATGTTTAACTTTAATGTTACTAATTTTGGTGGGATGGAATTAGTTTCTCTTTTCCTTTGATTATAAGATTCGAACCATGTTCTACTTCAGAGTGGTAATAATTACCTTAATGATGTTAAAAAACCGATGTGTATCACCTAGATTTGTAAATTTACATTCAAATCTGAGATACTAATATAATATTCAGTATGTATTTAACATTAAATTACGTATTAGTTGATTCACGCTTTATTTTCTTAGCGTAACACTATATCTACGCGTTACAGCTCGGCGGATTAGTAATCGCTAATAATAATGCTGTTTATCTTACGCATTCGCCGGCAAATGTGTTTGCTCAACGGCAACGGCTGGAATACGATACCCAGATAGAAAACTATGCTGTACGAAAACACAGAGGCTAATATTACGTGTAATTCAGTTTGGGGGAAGTTAGAGGCAACTAAATCCAGTAGGAATTATAATTCTTACAACAAAAATATTGATGTTTTTATATCATGATTTATACAACACATAAATTGATAAGAACATTAAAAATAATAAGCCACACAAATATAATAATTTTCTCTTTACCATCGTGCGCTAACATAATTCTTGGTTGTACTATGTCGGTGTGTAATAAATACATCCCATTGGCAGTTTTATTCATCCATTTCGTAACAAAATTTAACTTCCTAAAAACGATGATGTTACTTGTTGGTCCACATTTTTCGTAACCAGTATAATATCCCATAAACACCCATTTTAATTGACTTCCACATACCAGAGGGGATCCTAAATCATAACTACATCCACCACTGTCTGACTTGACACATAACACATTTCCTATGTTGGGAAATAGAGCTATGCACTCAGAATTAGACAGTATAGATACATTGCTACTGGCAAGATTATGAACATAATATCCAAAATTAATGTAAGATCTATTTGCTGACCATCCCATAATGGCACATTCTTCAAAAACATGTCCTTGAGAGACTCGGAAGGTATCCCCTACATACATTGCAGCTGGATGGACGTACGGGTCGTATCTTATAAACGTGCCCATCATCAACTCCAGTAACATCATGTCATACACGTTAGGATTGCTTCTACGTAAATTATGTACGTGTAAACGAACTGTGGTAATTCTACTTTTAAAATCTTCGTTCATGGGAGAATTTACAAACGAAATGCTTACATTTATTCTATCCGAATTATGTCTCCTCGAACAATTCGCATGAGTTAATATGTATGCAGAATTTAATATTGATCCAGTACATTCCATCCATGAATCTGGATAAGGTTGTGGTAAACCAACCCGAACAAGGGACTCGATAGGATAATCAAAAGGAGATGTGGTCACATTTTTTATATGGAAGCATAAATACCAAAGAAACAGGCTAAATTTTAACATATTAAACAATAATTTTATACAATTTTGAGTGACATGTTAGCTTAATTGTAACTATAACCTTATATCAACAAGTCTGTTGTTGGCATAACTGGTTTGACAGTTTCTTCAACATTTCATTTATGCTTGTCATATAACGTAAATCAATCTGGTGAATTAGTAATCTGGTTGAGAGTTGAGGCCGATTTTACGTACTCCATACGAAATGTAGAATGAAGCTTTCCAAATTAGAAATCAACGCTGAACTTGCGAGATGGGGTGTGTAATCACCGTAAAATAAGATGCAGCTGCTACTCCGAACACTAACAATGGCGTTTCTATATATAACACATTCTAAGGGGATATTAAATGGAATGGGTACCTATTATAATCGACATGGCAGATATTAAATTTTTCTTGTTTTTTACTCGTATGATATTAAACGTATTACTAAGAAAATATAAAGACGGCACATTCCATTACAACGAGTTGTTGAAGTGTATGAGCTTGAACTCGACATACACAATAGACGTGTACAGGATGGTTCAAATTCGATGTCCGAATAGGCTAACTCGAAAACTATAAGAGTTAGAAGAAAAGTAGCTTACATGTCATGATCTCGTTTTTCGAGAAACTGCTAATGTCGAAAACCTCATAGCGCTATCGTCTTTTGTTTTTCCCCTAGAGGCCAAAATTGAAAATATCGTAAAACCAATAAGTGCAATTATCTTGGTTATTATTATAGGTGGAGTGTTATAACTACGACGTTATATGAACACTTTTTTACAGAGAATTTCATGACATAGTCAAAAAAAAAATTTCGGTTTTAGATTTTGAGATGTAATGAGAATTTTGGTTTTTTTAAATGGAAACAACCACTGATTATTCGCTTATTAAATTCGTTATTTTTTTCTGATTACAAAAATATAGGGTTCGACAGGTCTATTTCTTATTGTTTTAGAATAAAGCTAAAAATAAACTTTTTTTATAAAATTTCCATCTAATGTCGTCGAGGAAATTAAATTTACAGTTTCCTGTAAGTTACGGGGCGGTAGGTAAAATCTAAAAAGTTAACAATTATATACGAAGATAACTTCTGGTATTTAAAAACAAATAATTTTTTAATATGTAACATTCTAACAAGTCAAACTTTTCAAAATTTTCGTAATTGATCTTAAAAACAGGATTTTTAAAGTGACACTTCAGAAAATTTTCGAATACAAACAAATGTTGCTGTTTATTTGAATTAAAAAAAAAACATAAGCGCCATCTATCGATAATTTATTAAGTCATTTAAAAATAATATTAAATCGTAATAAAAAATGTGAAATAATGCAATCTATTCCAATTTTTGTGTAAAATATAGATAAATTAAACAGTTCAACAAATATATTTGTTTCAAATATCAGAAATATGTTTTTTTAATTTTTAGTTATAGAACTGTAATTTACAGGAAACTGTAAATTTAATTTCTTCGACGACACTAACAGAAAAGTTTATTTTTAGTTTTATTCTAAAACAATAAGAAATAGACCTGTCAAACCCTATATTTTTGTAATCAGAAAAAAATAACGAATTTACTAAGCGAATAATCAGTGCTTGTTTCCATTTAAAAAAACCAAAATTGTGATAATATCTCAAAATCTAAAACCGACAAAATTTTTTTGACTACGTCATCAAATTCCCTGTAAAAAAGTCTCCATATAATGTCTTAGTTATAATACTCCACCTATAATAATAACCAAGATAATTACATTTGCGGGTTTTACGATATTTTCAATTTTGGCCTCTAGCGGAAAAACAAAAGACGATAGCGGTATGAGGTTTTCGGCATTAGTAGTTTCTCGAAAAACGAGATCATGACATGTCAGCTACTTTTCTTCTAACTCTTATAGTTTTCGAGTTAGCCTATTCGGACATTGAATTTGAACCACCCTGTACATAAAGGTAAAGGAAAACGCAGTTTATGAGCACCTCTTTGTGACTACACTGAAGTGACAATTTTGTATTTCAAATCTGACAGAATGCTATTATTAAAGAGCTTTTGGATCTACTAAGCAGTGAGAAGTTAAGCAAATCCAAGCGAGGTCAATGTAAGATGTAAGACAGTGACCACATGGGAAATAGCCTTCCATTGCTGCAGGCACGTTTTGGATATCAAACCGAATCCTAGGTTAATTAACTAGCTTCGTGAAACCCCGTAAGCCCAGCGTTTAATAGATATTAAATAACGACCCTAAGTGATCGTGAGTGACACCTTCAACCTTAATAAACCTTCCCAAAACCCTAAACAAAGTAGCAAATCAGCTATTTCTTTCTAAAAATCGATCAAGTTCTAATGGATTTAATTTAAACCAAAATCCAACCTCATTAACCCGGATAATCGATAATTCCGATTCGACGACTCATTAATTTCGTGGCACGCCGAAGGTGACGGCGGTAAACAATGGTGAGCGTCGGCGTCGCGGTGCCCCCAAGGGTCCGGCCGTTTGGTCGCTTGGAGCCCTTTGCCCCGTACTCCCTCCGGACGAGCAAACAGAACTGCTCATGAATTATTCAAGGCGCGTATACAATATGCAAGCAACCGGTGAGTCGGTTAGTACGTTATGGGAGACGCCTACGCTCTAACGTACTGACCAACGCTTCCGCTCTTTCCTATGCCGTGCAGTTAGGTCATACACGAAATATTAAAGAACGGAAACGTTCCCTTCCTCCTCCTTTTACTTCACTTCTATGTCTTTTTAGTATTCCACTACATTTCTCTTTTATCAACAGACACATATCAGGCTTTATTTAATTTAAATGAATTCCTTGGAAGTTATTAGTTTATGCAAGAAACCACGGAGAAGAACTGTAAAATGATATTAAAAATGTAAACTCAATTTCCATTATTCCTCAGCAGGCCATTTCAGTATTTCCGACGACAAAACGTTTTTACTTATATAATAAATGAAACAGATAGGGTGAGTCCGGCGCGGACCGTCGAGATGGTAAATCGCGCAATTTTCATAAAAGGAATCCTACACGACGAGGTAAAAGTTTTATGGCGCGACGGAGCAAACGTAAAGAGCTTTATAGGCAAAGTTAAATTGAATATATACTTTCGTGCCCGCCGTATTTATTATCTCGTGCTTCTTACGCTCCCGGTTCTTGCTGCCCGAGACAATAAAAATGATAAAACGACCGCGAACGCCCCGAGGACCTGGATTTTTTCCATTGTTTTTATAATGGAAATTTTTAGTAATTCCTGATGCTGTAAGCATAAAAAATCAATGTATATCTCTTAAACAGTATTACCAATCGGGCTGTGCTTAACCCCAAACTTATGCCATTATAAAAAAGATCTAAACGACACCTTGCGGAATCGTAAAACAATCCAACAAACCATTTCCGGATGTTTCGCTACAATCTTACTTTTACGCTAATATCTTCCTTCCTGGTGTTCCCTTTTAACGAGTGCATTTTTCAAACCTTAAGTGCCCGTTTGGGGAATTTAACAGCTTTCTGCGTTACGACAATCAGACGATGGGCACTTTGTCATAATCCAATCGGCTTTAGGGTCGCCGGCTTTTAAAGTTTCTCTCTTACCCGGTTTTTTTAGGTTGCCCTCATTTTTGTTGTTTTAAGTAATTAAACCTCTTCATTTTTGCATAATAATATGATATATGGTGCTAAGTTATTATTATATCCATTATAATTTCATTATTATATGGTCGTAAGAATACACAATGGGATTATAAAATCATTATTATGTCCCATTTAATAGTTGTAGTTATGTGTAAAATGTAAATAAAAAAATGTTCCTGAAATAGAAGGTCATTAATAGTAATTTCACAGTGACTGATTTTTGCATCACCGCGAGCGCATATTGTATTTCTGGGCGATTGTTCGTCGCTTTGGGGTCCCTGAATGGCAACTGATTAGTTTCCGGGGGTCTTTCGGGCGCTCCCAGCTCGTCGACCCAGTGGGCCGATCCCCGGAGAGTCCGCCGACGCGACGACTCGCTCGTGGCTGCGAGTGCGTGCACCACAATGGAACGCAATCATTCCGTCCATAATAGTTCGATAATAATCGGAAGTGGAGACTCGGTAATACCGACACCATTGGGATTTTGGCGAACCCAGGTGGAGTCAGTGGCGGCAAATACAAAGCGCCGAACTAGTAAATAAATGGGGGAAAACGTGATGGGATGAACGAGTCGAGATGTGCTCGAAATAGAAAAAAAACGTAGTCGGGTCAGTTGTTCGAATGCTCACAATGGTGCCCTCACACGCATTCCGAATTTATTACTATTAGACAATTTGAACGATTTGAAGAACGTCAATTTTAAAATCGTTACCAACAATACAGGAATTTTTATGGAAAGTGGCACATATTCAAATTGCATCTATCTCAATGTAACACAAAACAAAATGTCAACAAAAAAGTGCTTTCTATTATATCTAATTGACCGAACTCTTCCCCGTCCATTTGAACTAAAATCTCAAGAAGTGAAAAAATAATCGCTAGTATTAAACATTTCTACAATAAGAAAATTTGACCTATGCGAAAAATGACACCAACCATGAACCTACTGCAGATGATTGGATTTCAGCCGAAGAGATCTGCAGGGAGGATAAAATACGGTGGGCCATCAACAGTTTCTCGCCGTTCAAGACACCAGGACCAGATGGTATTATACCAGCCCTTTTACAATGGGGTCTGGAGGATTTAGTACCTCACCTGGTGGAAATCTTCCAAGCATGCCTGGCGCTGCGCTATATACCCAGTCGATGGCGTGAGGTCACAGTGAACTTCATACCAAAACCGGGTAAGCTTGATTATTTCACACCGAAATCGTTTAGACCAATCAGTCTCTCCTCCTTTCTTTTGAAAACTCTGGAGAGACTGTGTGATCGCTATATTAGAGATTTCTGTCTTCCAACTAAACCAGTAAATCCTAATCAACACGCTTACACTCAGGGCAAGTCCACACTAACGGCTCTTCACTCAGTGACCAGCTTTGTTGGTGGGGCGCTGGACCTAAAGGAGTCCGCCCTGGGGGTTTTCGTAGATATAGAGGGAGCTTTTGATAAAACACCTTTCTCTGGTATTAACGATGCCTTGTTAGAGCATAATGTTCAAACCGACTCTTTGTGGTTGGATTGAGAACACTCTTAAACATAGGATAGTTAAGCTTAGGGCTGGCGATGTCAGTCTTCAAGGAGGAGTTACTCGAGGCTGTCCACAAGGGGGTGTACTATCCCCACTTTTGTGGAACCTCACCCTGGATAGCCTCTTGAACCGCCTCGCCGAAGCCAACTTTATCACAGTTGGTTACGCAGATGATTTAACCATTCTCGTCAAAGGCAAGTATATAAACGTGCTGTTTGACAGGATGCAAGTAGCTCTCAAACTGATAGAGACTTGGTGTGACGAACAAAGACTCTCTGCGAATCCTAAGAAGACAGAGTTGATTCTTTTCACACGGATGAGGAAGGTTGGCAATCCCAGAATGCCATCCCTTGCTGATACTCCATTGGTATTGTCAAAAGAAGTTAAATATCTGGGCATCACACTTGACAATAAAATGACATGGAGAGCCCACCTAGATAATAGAGTAAAAAAAGCGTACGTTGCATTCGGTCAATGCCGGAGGGCTATAGGTAAGACATGGGGTTTGTCACCCAGAAATGCCCTCTGGATTTACACGGCTGTAATCCGACCTATGCTTACTTATGGTGCAGTAGTATGGTGGTCAAAGACCCTACAGTCTACATCCACTACTGCACTTAATAAAGTACAGAGACTTGCGTGTTTGTATGTTACAGGTGCGCTGCGGACTACCCCCACTGCAGCCATGGAAAACATGTTAAACCTAACGCCACTTCATTTGTTCATCCAAGAGGTGGCATTGGTGACCATGACTCGACTGCGAGCAGCAGGAATTCTAATGGGTGAGAGAAATAGTAAAAATGCCAATCTCTGGAATGAAATGGTGGATTACTCACCAATTCTGGAGTGTGTAACGGACTTTACACCCCTACAACACATTTTTACGAAGAAATATCTCACCCACCCAAGCTCCACAGAAGTAGAGGTAAAAAACAGCCTTAAAATCTACACTGATGGTTCAAAGAGACGGGAAGGAGCTGGAGCCGGAGTCTTCTCGTACGATCTCCGACTCCACGTATCTGAACCTTTAGGTATAAGTACCACCGTCATACAGGCGGAGTTAATCGCCATACAACTTGCCGCTGACGTTATTGTCAGATCCAACTTGGTAGGTAAGACTTTTACAATTTATACTGACAGTAGACAAGCTATTTTAGCCCTGAGTAGAATAACAATTACCTCAGGACTTGTTATGGGTTGTCATCTGACATTGGAGAAGGCCGCAGTGCATAACTGTGTCATACTTCAATGGATAAAAGGACACTCGACTTGTTCAGGTAACAAGCACGCTGATAGGCTTGCCAAAAGGGCTGCCAAGCGAGCGCCATGTTCGCCTGAACCGATAATCGCTCCGTCCTTATCAACTCAGATTGAGATAATTAAAGATTTTACCCACAAAAAGTTCATGAACTGGTGGGATAGGGTTAAGGGTTGCCATCTGTCTAAGGAAGTATTACATTATCCTTCAGCAGAGGCAGCCTTGTCTTTCGTAAGGCTTTACGAACTGTAACGGGTCACTGTAAGGTAAACAAGCATCTTTATAACCTTAAGCTTGCTATTAGTCCTCTCTGTCGCCTCTGTAAAGAGAGCGAGGAGACGGTCCGACACATCTTGTGTGAATGCCCCACTCTGCAAGACCTCAGAATGAGAGACTTCGGAGAGGAATGGCCGACCACAGATGGCATCAGGAACACACCTCTGAGCTGTATCCTAGCCTTCGGAAATTCCTTAGGCTGGTTGATGTAGCCGGAGACAGTGTAGGAGGATGTACAAGGGGCCCGTTGGGGCCTAGGTGCTGTGTGCGTAGCATACCCTCCGCTTTCCTACATACATACACATACTTGACCTATGCGAAGTTAGCCCCCAATTAGATAGGATTTTACATGTATAGTATTTTGATTATAACAAGAGAACTTGAATAAAATTTTGTTCACACACTTCAATAGAAACTGATCGACCGTTTCAGTTTTTAAATGGCATCGAATGTAGTTGTGCGTGAATGTGTACAGATGACTGCAGTTTTGTTAATAGAAGAACTGAAAATAATTTTATGTAATATGAACAAAAGTCGTAAGAAACGTCGTTTTTGGGTGAGGCAGTGGATTTTAAGGAGAAATAATTTGGGAGCATCGGAAACCTTGCTGAAGGAGCTAGCATTAGAGGACAAAGACGAATATAGAAATTATTTAAGAATGTCTGAAGAAAAATTTGACGAACTGTTGTCGAAAGTTCATGATTGCATAAAAAAACAAGACACAGTGATGCGACAAGCAATCCCACCAAAATTAAAGCTGCAAGTCACTTTAAGATATTTAGCTACGGGGGATTCATTTTCCACGCTTGCTTCTGTATACCGAGTACCTAAAAATACCATTTCAAATTTTTTGGGAGAAGTTTGTACGGCAATATACGATGCTTTGCAAGATTTTATTAAAGTAAGTGGACGCAATTATTAAAGCAGTTTTAGCATTACATAATTGGCTAAAAATGAGTTCTGGTAAAAAATATACACCAACAGGCTCTTATGATAATGAGGATCTGAACACCAGGCAAATTATACTAGGTTCTTGGAGAACACAAAGTACTGAAGCCAATGGTTTAGTTGATTTGCAAGTTAATTTAGGAAGTCGCAACTACACAACATTAGCGTCTCATGTGCGTGATGAATATGCCGAATATTTTTCCGGACATGGTGCTGTGCCCTGGCAACTGAATATGATACCCGACGATGAATAATTAATAGTTAATGTAAAAAAAATAAAGAATGAAAAGTATACTTACTAAATTTGATGAAATGACTCTTGTATTTGTAACACCGTTTAGAAATATATCTGCTCTTTTATACAAAAATAATTTTGGCAAGTACAGTTCCTCTGTTCCCATTCCACTTTTTATTGATTTGCAAACCAATGAATGTTCTTTTTTATACATCGTTCTAATAGTCTTGATTTTGTTCTTCAGATCAGCAATAGTAAGACCAGAAATTTCCATTTCCTTGACAATAGAACCCAAAGCATTTTGTCGTGCATCTTTATTTTTATATTTATCCGTTCGGTGGTTTCAAAGACAATCATGCTTATGATATAGTTCCAAAAATTTCATCATAACACTTTCTGAGACTCATTCTTTTAAACTATTTTATTATTGGTAATTTTAAATAATATCTTATATCAAAAATAACACAAGCACGTGTGACGCGGCCAGTGCAAGCGTACTACGCAGTCGACAAAAGACGACTGCCTAGTTCACACGTTTCAAGACAAGTTTCAACTTGAAAGCAATTCGTGATGACTCCTCACTTGTGTGACGAAAGTTTGACTGGATCAAACTTTTCTTGATCTACTAGAAAGTTGATCAACTCTATTGAAAGAAAGGTTCTCACTACAGTTTTTATTCAACTTTTGTTGATCACCTAAAATCGATCAACTAAACTTGACTCGTGAGAACGCGCCTTTAAGAATTCCGCAAAAAGGCCAAAATAATGCGAAGGTACACGAAAATAACACAAAAATGACCTTTTTTAAGTGGTGATAACGCGTAAACGATGTACCCGATGATCAAGATCTATACGTCATTCGATTCGTCATAGTTTCTTCTATCGAAATCACAAAATGCCCGATTTCAATTCTCTCCCGTTAACCTTGTACAGCCCACGGAATGACACCGTGTTCGGCTCGTTGTTTACGCACTTATGAACGACCGTTAAAGTCTAGCCCCCAATATAAAAAAATTAATTTAAACTAAATCGACTATAATAAGAGAACGGTTTGACGGATTTTAATGTTTTATATGCCAATCGATAGCTTTCGCCTGGCTGAATGCAGTTGTCGAAATGCCCGATTCGAAGTATTTAAGAATTTTGACTAAAACACAAAAAACTAATTAATCAAACACATCAATTATCTCCTTAACTAATTGACCAATTTTAGTCATCAACATCTCAATCGAAAGTATGATCTACAATGAATGCGAAGGTGGAAATGCCCGATTTCAAAATTTACTGAGTACCTGCGTACGGCTATTGAAATGACCCCGCGAATCTAACGACTCGAAGTCTAGCCCCCATTATAAAAAAAATAATTTAAACTAAATCGACTATAATTAGAGAACGGTTTGACAGATTTTAATGTTTTATATCTCAAATGAAAGCCTGCGTCTGGCTGAATAATTATGTCGAAATGTCCGATTTGAAATATTTAAGAATTTTGAATAAAACACAAAAAATTAATTAATCAAATAAGTCAATAGGCCTCTACAGACGGACGTTTATGTCCGCGTTGATGTATGCACATTCAAAAACGTACATACAAAAACGTTAATGTGTATGCAGAAGAACGTCACCTGTTTGAGTGCACACTCAAAAAGAACGAAGCACAAAACTTCTGTCGGCTGTCGGGATTCGCTCTCAAGTCTCAATGTGTGGATGTAAATTGTGCGACGTTCATCAGTAGCGTCCAGTGCCCAGGTAAGTTCCATGTTTATTAGTACTACCAAATAAAGCAATGCATCATACATCGGCTAAAAGGAGATTTAAGAAAAGAAATTCTACCTCACTTGTAGACAAAGCTGATCAAATTTTGAATGTTGTTAGTGCAAGATTGAATGATCCTGGCGTGACGAGTTTTCGATTATAGGGAAAAATGTTGCTGCGAAACTTCGGAAATTGTCAGCAGAGACCAAGATTTATACGGAAAACTAATAAATGACCTATTATTCCAAGCAGAACTTGGAAAAATTTCCGAAAATACGAAAATTATAACAGAAATAATCCAGCCAACAGGACGCAGTAACACCTTTAACCATCACGATTTGAACCAATTAGCAACAAATAACTTAACTTATCAGTTTCCTTTTGAATTTTCGGCTGAGCAAAATACGACTTCAACGTATTTTTCTGGGTATAGTCCCACATGATTTGTATGAACAATTAATATATATTTTTTTTAATACCCAATCATGCTTCTGTTACTTTCTAAAATAAATGTTTTTCTTACCTTCATGTATTCTTTATGCAGCACTTCATATATAGGTTCACATGTTTCCGGAATTATTGTACATAAGGATTGTGCAGATATTGCAGTGGTAAATTTGAAATCTTGGTAGTTTCGTCCAGTCACTAAATATCTTAGGGTTGCAGTTAATCGTTCGTGTACACTTATTGCCGGTCTCATGATTGTATTTTGACGTTGTATCAATGGAGTTACCATCTTCAACAGTAGCGAATAAGTATCTTCGTCCATTCTAAGATAATTACGCCAATCATCCGGTTCTATTGTCAATTCTGCCAATAGGTTAATGTGAGAAAACCTTTGCCGTTGCAGAAGCCAATTTTTACACCACACGCGGCGAATTTTATTTTTTTTATTCTTGATTTTGAGCACATTAGCGCACGCCACTGCTGCCAACGCTAAGTCAACCACTTCCTTGGACATCGTTCAGCCACTAAGCAAAACTGCGGATTTTGTACGTGCGTCTGTACGGTGACCTAGCATACGTTTTTGTATGCACGTTTTTGGATGTGCAAACATCAACGCGGGCATAAACGTCCGTCTGTAAAGGCCTAATTATCTCATTTATTAATTGACCAATTTTAGTCTACATCATCTCGATCGAAAGTACGATTCACGGTGAATGCAATGATGTAAATGCCCGATCTCAAAATTCGCTGATTAAATGCGTACGGTTGTTTAAACGACTCAGTGAGTGGACTGATTTTGTCTATCACATTCTTCAACATTTTTATTTTTATTGTCACTTATACATTATTTTTTATGGAATATTCAGAAAACATTTTAACTTTTGCAATGAAGAGAAAAATATATTATACAATTTGAAGGAAAAGTTGGAAAAGTTTAAGAAAAATTGGATGTAATAGAAAATTTTAAAAGAATTGTAAAAATTGAAAGAAATGTAAATTAGCACCTTGCCCCTGAAAACTTTATTTATATTTCAATATAAACAACAGAGTTATGGGTTGGGACGCTTTTTGTGTGAAACTATATACAGCTAAAAATATAAAATTTGAAAAAGAAGAGTAGAAAACTAGTAAGAACAACAATAAGTTATACTAAAGGTAGAAATACTAAAACCAAAAATGAAAAAAGATTTTCTGTTTTAGTACAAATACATTTTAAATCAGTCTCTTACTTTGTTCGTTTGCTTACATACTTTATTATGATTAGTAGAATATTTCAAACATTTTCACATTAAGTTGTTCTCTAGTAATAATCCGTTTACAAAAAATTATTGTTTATGTAAGTAAGACTTCCAGGCAGTAAAGTCACTGGAGTCGTTTAAACAATCGTACGTACTTAATTAGCAAATTTAGAGATCGGGCATTTCCATTTTCGCATTCACCATGGATCATACTTTCGATGGAGATATTGACGACTAAAATTGGTCAAATAATAAAGGAGATAATTGACTTATTTGATTAATTAATTTTTTTTGCGTTTTATTCAAAATTCTTAAATATTTCGAATCGGGCATTTTGACATATGCATTCAGCCAGACGTAAGCTTTCATTTGAGATATAAACCATTAAAATCCGTCAAACCGTTCTTTAGTTATAGCGAATGTAATCAAAATTAATTTTTTCTTATTGGGGGCTAGACTTCTAGTCGGCAGATTCGCGGGGTCATTTCAATGGCTGTACGCAGGTAATTAGTAAATTTTGAAATCGGGCATTTCCACCTTCGCATTCATTGTAGATCATACTTTCGATCGAGATGTTGATGACTAAAATTGGTCAATTAGTTAAGGAGATAATTGATGTGTTTGATTAATTCGTTTTTTGTGTTTTAATCAAAATTCTTAAATACTTCGAATCGGGCATTTCGACAACTGCATTCAGCCAGGCGAAAGCTATCGATTGACATATAAAATATTAAAATCCATCAAACCGTTCTCTTATTATAGTCGATTTAGTTTAAATTAATTTTTTTATATTGGGGGCTAGACTTTAACGGTCGTTTATAAGTGCGTAAACAACGAGCCGAACACGGTGTCATTCCGTGGGCTGTACAAGGTTAACGGGAAAGAATTGAAATCGGGCATTTTGTGATTTCGATAGAAGAAACTATGACGAATCGAATGACGTATAGATCTTGATCATCGGGTACATCGTTTACGAGTTATCACCACTTAAAAAAGGTCATTTTTGTGTTATTTTCGTGTACCTTCTCATTATTTTGGCGTTTTAGCAGAATTCGAGAGAGATTTCGAATTGGGCATTTCCACTTTCGTATTGGCCAAGGATTGAGCTTTCGAATGAGACATTGTTTATCGAAATCCGAATGTTTCTAGTTTTAGGTCTAATCTCGGTTATATTTTTAGTTCAATTATTAAAAACCATTTTAATAAACTAATATTTTTTAAAGTGCTCTTTAGATGTTAAGAACTAGGGAGGATATAACCGCATCTGTCTTCGTGAATCAGAGCCAAGAAATTTATTAACCGTGTAATAACTGTCTTCCCGCAATTACTTTGCCACTCTCCGCTCGGTGTGCTCTCTTCTATTGCACTCAGTTTTGCCGAGAAAGAACGCTTGACAAGGGACCATATTTCTTTTTGTATTTCACATAAAACCTCAGAGTATATTTACTTAAAATTTTCAGTGCAATTTTTGGACGGTTCGGGCTATAAACGTCCGAGTTGTAGTGATCGTAAAATTTGCAATGTTACACCACGTGTTGAATTCCCACAAGAGCACCAAGGGTCATCAATTGGATGGTGGTGCGAATAGGTTCGTAGAGATATATATATATGAAAACAACTGAATATTCATGGAGTAATGCGTGCCTACGGCTGGGTTTTGGTCCGCTAAGCTTAGAAACACGTGCGAAATTCTAGATGACTACCCTTCGGGCTTATTTCAAATGACCAACCCTAACCATCGAAAATTTTCAGTAAATATTTGCTTTTCTTTAAAGAGAATAACCTGGAATGAGTTTAATTGAAATTTGAATACAAATTAAACAACATTATTATTAGATAATAAATAATAACAATAAACACTTCAGTAATTAGTATTTAATGGAAAATTAGAAGGATTAAGTTTCTATCTTCCCTTAATTTCGACAATATGCGGTGGTGAACTTGGAGAGGTGGATGAATTAATATCAATATTAATTAACATCCAAGGTTAGGTAATAGTTGGCGAAATGGAATCTAATTAGAACGAGCCCTTCGTCCGGTACGGGAAACAATAACCGTTCCCGATGATATCGTATGACGAACGCGCACTTCCGCATGCTGCTACCAAAATATTGAATTATGGGCGAAACCGTGGCGGCACCATCGGGACATAGGTCGTCCCAACCATCGACCTTTAATATCCGCTTAATTACCAAGAGGTACGATTTCGCGACCTCGATAAATTTTGCGTATTAAATTTTACATTTAATACCCTCACACTAAAATCAAAATGGACAAAGATATCATCGTAAATTTTTACATAAGGGTAGGCACACACGGTCGATTTTTAGTCGGCCGATAGTTTAGTCGATGGACATAAATGTATTAAGTTTAATGTAGCTGCGCACACAACACAACTGCAGATAAACTCGATTTTTTAATCAAAAGGAGTCGATGTGCACTTATGATTAAAAAGTTGTGCAACTATCGTACAACTGCAATAATGCCACAGCTTCATATTGAAGCGCACACACAGTCGATAGTTTAGTTGAGGTCTTTAGTAACTTAGGTTGCGCGCGCAACCTCAAGGTCAAGTTTACTGAGAGTTGAAGTGTCTTCTCTAGTATAACATACATCAAGTTTCCCTCAATTATTTTATGATAAGTGAATTTATATCAAAAATTAAGTTAAATTATTTTCCGTTTTGCTACCGCAGTTAATTATATACTACACTAAATACAGTGTGTTAATTAATTATCGTACCCGACGTCATCATTGCAAGTATGCAACCAATATCACAGTGCAATACGCATCATACGCAAATCGTGTATTGCAATACCAATATTGTGATAATGGTTGCATACTTTCAATGATGACGTCGGGTACGATAATTAATTACCACACTGTATATTAAAGTAATTCAATTACATTATTTTAAAAACTTGAATTATTTCCAGGTATTATTCAATATTTAATACAATATAAATACAAGTTGTTTCGAAATCGATATGTGTGTGCATACAACACGATTTATGAACAACTAAACAGTTTAGTCGGTTATAAATTGATAATGCATCGCGATTTCAAACCAATCCAACTAAACTGTTTCGTCGATTAATAATCGACCGTGTGTGCCTACCCTAAATGAGATTTTAAAGTTGTAGTCTTTAGAACTAGACCAAATAATTAACGAAAGATTTAAAAGGTATTATTATTAAGCGCCATCTAGAAAACAACGTCAAAACTGAAGTTGAAACCCGACATTTAAGTAAATGGGCACCTACACCAAATACATAAACGTATTTACCGAATATGTAGGACAATATTTATCATAACACCATGCAAATAATTTAAGGACTAATTTTCGCAGTTCATCATCTTTCTAACTTTCTGTTTGTCACAACTGGGAGAATACTTGTTTTATTAAAAAATAGGTCTACAAAATTTGCACTCTCCCCCTTAGCCTTCTCTCCTTGGGAAGGAATTTACCATCCACCAGAAACTATTGCCCTCAACACTCCAAACTCAATGCGGACCAACGACAGAAAAAAAAAATTACTCACTCAGTTACCACATGCTCTCTACCACAAACGATACGTATTTTCATAACTCAATTACATACAAATTTACTAATTCATTACCATCTTTGTTACAGGCTCTTCGAGCTCCAGTTTCAAGACTCATTGAATAAAAAAACAGATGGTACAAATTAACGAAACTGTATTAACATGGATGGAATCTGCAGAATGGGAATGTGGCAACCACCACAATTATAAATTAAATCATAAATGAATTCATCAAAATATAAATCATAGTAATAAGTTCTTTTTTAACAAAAATTGTAAATCCATAGAGATACAAAAAGGGTTGTTTATTATTATTATTACAAAATAAAAAGTCAAGTCACGTTGTAACGCAAATTGGTTTTACTCTCTTTTTAAATTGTCCCAAGGACAGTAGAATCTAACAGGACTGCTACATCCATTGTATTTTTGTAGTCCACTAGGGATTGGTTGCCCGCACTCTACGTCACACTATTTGCCACGCCTGGTAACTGTCTGCGTTTTTAGAGGTTATATGATAGACATTAATACGTCTAAAAACATAAAACTTCAAAAATAATATGAATACGTCTAGGATATAACCTCTAAAAATACACAGCAAACGCATAGACCATAACAACAGCTGGGCGTGGAAAATGGTGTGACGTAGTTTGCGGGCAGGTTGTCACAACAATGGATGTAGCAGTCCTGATAGATTCTACTGTCCTTGAAATTGTCCCACAAATTGGTGACCCCGAACAAGAACTAACCCGACATCGAAAAAGAAGTAACCCAACGTTAAGTTATAAGAACCAATAAGAACCCGACGTTTTGGAGAAAGAAGTGAAAGATTTGATGTAAATTAGAACTGTCTTCGTCGTTTTCTTCATCCAATTCTCCCCAACCTCGCACCAGTGACCGAGCCTGCTATTTTTCCACAACCACAACGACTTGGTGATACCTATCCAGCGACCATCCACGAGTCTACATCCGGATTTTTAGAGACGAAACCTACATTGCAGGTATTTCGATTTCTGGTAAGGGTTAATAAGTGTTGATCAGCAATATAATTATTTGAACCTAAATAAGTATCCTACCACAATCATGAATACTTCTGGTGATCAAAGCGTTGACATTGTCACCAATATTAGATTGCCTCCCTTCTGGAATGCAAATCCTGCTGCATGGTTCCACCAAATTGAAGCGCACTTCAACCTGTCAAGAATAACTAATGATAAAACAAAATATAATTTGGTAATTACGCATTTGCCTACCGAGATAGTTTCGATTGTTTACGACGTCGTAGATGCTCCACCGGATATCGATTCATACTTATATTTAAAAAACACTTTGATCAATAGGCTTTCTCTAAGTGAAGAGAAACGTCTTGATGATCTCCTTTCCGGCTCTCAGATGGGAGATCAAAAACCATCTGATTTCTATAGGAGTATGTTATCAACAGTCGGTGGATCGCAAGTCGTAAGTCCAAATTTATTGCTAAAACTTTGGCAGAGAAGATTGCCCCAAACTATCTCGGTAGCGTTATTCTCTTCAGGTAAAGATGACATCAATGATTTGCTTAACATAGCCGATAAAATCTGGGATTCATTATCTTTTTCAACGACTCGTTTTCCTAAAATTGAAGTCAACAAAATTAACGACGAGTCCTCTTCCAATGTGCATACAACTTCTCAATTGTTACAAGCCATAAATAACCTTTCAGTTTCTATTGATAAAAACTCACAACAACTTCATCAATGGCAATCAAATATCCAGACGAGCATTTAGCAACAAATCTTTGCTATAATTGTAAGATGTTAAGGTATCGATCACCTCGTCCAAGAAGTTCTTCCAGGCAACGTCAAAACCATATCTGTTATTATCATTCCAAGTATTTCCATGTATGTTTTATAATTCCTTTAAAGACACAAATCTTTCATCATCTTCACAGAACCAAAAAAACTGAAACAAGTTTCGCTAGAGAACAACAATTCAATAAATTCAAAACTTGATTCAAAACAATTCAATGAACGACGAACGCACCCAATAATTAATCAAATCAGTTCTCGTCTTTATGTTTACGATAACCAATCCAATTTAAATTTTCTGATTGATACAGGAGCAGACATCTCTGTGCTGCCTTATAAATTCTTTGGTTATATTCTTAGTTATTATGTTCTACAAGTTTCTCTTTTTGAACTCAAACTCTTTCCTTCGTTATCAATGCATTGCCATTACTCTAATCAACATTTCTTGAAGAATACGAGCAATCTCTGCTTGAATAGTTTGTCGTAGGGCTGACACAGTCCTCGGACGATGTTTATAAACTTCAGCCTTAAGAAACCCCCATACAAAAAAAACACATTGAGTAAGATCTGGAGATCGTACTGGTCAGTGAATGTCTCCGCGCCAAGACATCAAGCGTTCTGGGAATAGCTGCCTCAGTTCTGGATCACACATCCTGTTGAATCTGTATTGCATTGAATCGTTTTGCCATAAAAGTTTGAAGCATTTTGAATGTATCGATCAGAGATACTGATCCAGAAGTTTTTCATGGAGTTCCCAAGTGTTTTGTGCACTCCAATAACAGTAACTTCCGAATTCGGCAATGCATTGATAATGAAGGAAAACACTTGAGCGATATACTCTTCAAAAAAAGAAACTTGTAAAACATAATAACATAACTTCCCATTCTGTAGATACCATTCGTGTTAATACAGTTTCGTTAATTTGTACCATCTATTTTTTATTCAACCTTCAAATTAGGGAGGGAGTTTTGCCGCACCCTGTATAATAAGTACTGAACGTCTTTCCCACTACCACTTCTTTCTCCCAGATAATTATAGCCTATTGGGGACATCGGCGGCATGCGAGGTTTTGGTACTTGCGACATGTCAACAATGTTGCCTAGGTATAAACAGCAGGAGAAAAGGACGCCAAAGCATCTCTGTGGCCCAGAAAGCTCCTGGTCCAGTTGGATTTTGTAGAGGTGCAGCCCTAAGTTGAATCTGATTTTAACTTTGACTTAAGAACCACAGAGGCATAACTAGAGACACTGAACGAGGAGACATTAACGATGGGAGTAAGATATGGTTCACTAATTTTATGCAGATCCCAACCTAACTCGATCTGAAGATCGGCAATCATCCCAATACAAATTGCCGTTTTGAAAAAATACTTTTACTTTCTAAGATTTTTTTTTTTCTATATTATGCATAGCACAATTGTATTAGTTACTTATTTTTAACACTAAATTAAACTAGATAATGTTTTGCAGCTTTTCCCAGTGGTCCAGTCTGCTTTTCCCATAATATAGATAAATATTGTCATATTTTTACCGTTTTAAGACCAAAACACAAAAACGCGCACACTGCGATACGCGGAACACACGTATTGGGTATTATTGTTTTTGTTATAATTCCGCACTATTGCTCGCGTTTGAATCGACTAGGGCACTAGGTCACTAAATCGAACGGCTTCATCCTCTGAAGGCGACGCAGGACATCCTCGTTGTCGAGAAGCTGGATGGCCTCGATGTTGGGATTTAAGCAATATGCTCAAAACTGTTCCGACATGTCCTACCAATGGGCTGCGGAAGACATTATAAGCACTGATACTGTGCTATCAATGCCGTCAGATTTGGCGGTATCACTATCAGTGATTAATGCTCGATACCAGATTGTACTGCCTGAGCGGCAGTCCTGGATCGAAAATGAAAATTCTCTGGTTCGAGCAGACATTTGCTTGTACACAGATGGATTAAAAACGTCTGAAGGGGTAGGAGCAGGAGTATACTGCCAGACACCTCGAATTAAGCAAGCCTACAGCCTGGGTACGTACTGTACTGTATTCCAGGCGGAAGTATTTGCTATTGACATGGGTGCTAAAATCCTTCTTGAAAGAGGGGTGAAGAACATGACAGTACGAATTTTCTCAGACAGTCAAGCCGCTCTCCAGGCGCTGCAAGCCGTGAAAACGGTGTGGGCTCTGGTTAATGATTGTAAGAGAACATTAAACACACTGAGTTGTGATAACAGAGTCTCTCTGATCTGGGTCCCGGGTCACTCTGGGGTTGCTGGCAATGAAGCGGCAGATAAGCTAGCACGAGATGGCAGCGCTGAAGCGTTTGTGGGGCCGGAACCAGCAGTTGGTGTATCATTTGCGATGGCCAAATATAGGATTGGACTGTGGGCTGAAGAGAGACTTCGCCTACTGTGGACCAGTTCTTCTGGAATGAGACCCGGGAATATTTTAGGACTTGCCCGTAGTAGCATAAAAGTTCTAATGGGTGTTTTTACTGGGCACTGCCGATTAAAAGCACACCTCAACTTGTTGGGTTTAGCCGACGATGTTGAATGCCGACTATGTGCGGAGGAAGCAGAGACGGTTGAGCATGTTTTAGGCCACTGCCCTGCCGTTAACCGTATCAGATTCTCGATTTTTGGGTCGCAGTTTATCTCCTCAAAACTCTTGGTTGGTCCGCCTACCCGATATGTATTCTATGTAATGTAATGTAATACGTTGATGGTAGTATTTGGTCTAGTTTGTAACTTAAACCATCTAACCAGACTTTGTCGAAAGCTTGTGCAACATCCAAAAATACGGCAGAGCAGACTTTATTTTCTTCCATTGCTATTTCGATAGTATTCGTTATTCTATGCACTTGGTCTATTGTTGCATGTTTATTCCGAAACCCAAATTGATGTGTTGGTATTAGGGTTTTTTCTTCTATGACAGGTTTTAGTCTTTTTAATAGTGATTTTTCAAGCAGTTTTGATAGTAAAGGTAATAATGAGATTGGCCTATATGATGTAACATCTGTGGGGGGTTTACCAGGTTTTGGTATCATTATTATTTCAGCAACTTTCCATATGCTTGGGAAGTATTTCTGTTTATAAGCAGCATTAATTATGTGTAATAGTTTTGTAATCGCCCGTTTTGGTAGATGCTTCAATGTTTTTCCATTAATTAGGTAAATTTAGTTTTTGTATTTCATAATACAGTTCTTTCATTCTTACACATGGTATATTACTCTGTTGATCACTTTGAAATACGCTAAGGACACTATTTAGCATAGTTGTTGGACAGTCTGATGTATTTCTAAGATATAGCTTAAGAATCAAATTCTTGATCAATTAATGTTAGGTTTTCCAATGCAAGTTGTCGTCTTTGTTGTAAAATCATTTGCTACTTACAATTTAATCCCTAAATGATTATTCCTTAATTTGTAACGACGCAACGCGTACAACGATATTTTTCTACGTAAATTTGTAATGCGTAACGGTCCGTTGTCAACGCCAATTTGGTTTCGAGTCTTAGTTCGCTTCGAAGTCGGGCTTAATTCGATTAAGCCGCAGAATCGCTTTGCTGCGGCCTGAAATGGCATAGCAGCCCGTTTTCCCCAGAATTAAACATCGCGCTTGCCAACGCGCAATTAGCAAGTTCTTTGTTTATTTATTCAAAGAGAACGAGGAACGTGTTGGTCTCGAACAGAGAAGCGGCTTTCGAATAATCCGCGACGATCGATGTTAATTGGAACGGCACACTTTGTTCTGTTTACAGCTTTACTGAAAGAATTTCTAAGAAGATACATTTTTAGTTTATCCAGAAATAACACAATTTTTATTTACTTAAAATGGTCATAGATCATCGGCGACACCTTTTAGCTTTTACAAACAACACTTATTGAAGTAAACAAAAGTGTAATAAATTATTTGGAATGCCTTCAGGGGTAGACTTCATAACGTAAAAATTTTCACCTTCCAAGGGCGAATAATGAAGATCCAAGACAAGGATTCTCAAACGCTTATCCGATGATACGCGGACGCGCCGCCGCTGGAGAAAGACATCAAAGAAGACCGTTCCCTGTCAACCCCTTTCCCTTCTAATCCGCCTTCATTAATTTGGTAAACCTGATTTAACAATCTCTTTGCCCGTGGATCTTCTCTTAATTGAAGCTCCTTTACTAATTAGTTGTCTTTTCCCATCTAATCCACCTCCGTTTATACTACCGGATAGCTAAAATTTAAAGTAATAATGCTTTTTGAGACAAACATTTCTATACGCAAATTAAGTAGCTAACATAGCTATGTGAAAAGATTTTCCTCTACTGCACGGTACTACTTTATGATTTTATTGTTCCCTTTGGATAGGGATGTAAAGGACATAACGTCGGAGGTTGGCTCGTTGGGACATGTCGCAGCGTTGAAATGTTTACAAAACAACGCGAAATTAACTATTGTGCCTTGTTTAACCGCTTCTGCAAACGAACCGCTCCATTACTGTAATGAAACCAAAACTAACCGTCGGCGTATTTCGACCGCCGCACTTGACAGCGTAATTCGCTTCAATTCCAACGGTTTGAGAGAAGACAACTCTTTCTAAATGGTTAATGCTTCGTTGGTAATGATACATTCATCGCAGCAACTCAATTCATCGCAAATATAAAAGGATCCGTTTAATACAAAGGATTATAATAATTGATTGCAAGGATTGATTAAAGTAAAATTTTACCTATAACTTCTAGAAACTTTTTTTTCTAGTTCTAGGTGTAGTGTTAGTTGTAGTGGTAGTGTTAGTTCTAGTTTTAGTAAAATGATGATAATAATTAATACAAAATTGTTTTTACATCTCAAAGGGTCGAGAACGTTTATGTTATTTGCACGAGTAAATTGATCGTAATATTGGAGTAAAGCAGGTCATCCGTGTTTATTTACACGTTTGTTTAACTACACGTATGCGTACCGTTGCGTTTGATGTACTCTCGCGTGATCAAACACACACCTTGCGATTTACGCACGTGCAAATAACCCCCTGCTATGCAATTAAGTTGAATATTAATCATACCACACTGTATTTGATACAAACCACATTATTGTAGTATTATTTTAACGAAAGATACATGCAAAAGAAAGTCGTGCATAAGCAAAAGTCGTAATAGCGTGTTTAGACAGACTCACCTTAAGTCTCCTAAGCAAATTCAAACTCCTATAAGAGAAGAAAAGACATAAAGTTAACTTAAAGTTTAGACACATCATGTACACATAATTAAGAAAAAAGTAGTGGAAAAAGAAGTACAAGTACATACATATATTTTTTTGATAGGTAGAAAAAGACAGGCAAAACATTTTATGAAAAATTCGATATCAAATTTTGTTATAAAAGACACATATTGAAAAGGATTAAAATAGTAAATTTGAAAGAAGGTGGTTACACAAAAATGCATGAAGAAGTTCCTATCGTGCTTGCTATTTTAAAGAGTTTTTTGAAAAATGTAATAAGTTGATCAAGGTTAAACAAGTTGAAGATCATGTTACAAGGATTTTGTTACACTAAAACTTACAAAACGAAGATTATCTCATCGTACATGTCCATCTAAGTTACTGAAACAAATATTTACATACATATATAAAGAAGTATTATGTAATTATTAAGTATTAGTTAGTTATTTAACATGGTACAAACCTTGTCTAGCTAATTTGGTTATGTACAAAGGTTTTGTGCACTTGGTATTATTATAAACGAAGTTCATAGAAGGTATATGTACCCGATTCGGGGCCTGTGTGGCTAATGGAACGTAAATATATATAGAAGCATAATAGGCCGGTAAGTGGGAGCTGTGCCGTTCAATTAACGACCCGAAAACGGAAAAGCGCCATTGAATAACAACGGAACAGCCGCACTATAACGATAACCGAAATATGGAGGCGGTAAAATAATTATTATACGATTCCCATTAACGGTAAACTCGCGGTATATGCAGTGCTTTCATACCATCTTATTATATTCTAGTATATATTCTCTAATAAGGGTAAAATCATAATTAATGAGCCATAAACCAATAAGATAAAACTACTAAAAAATTGTTGTTGAACTTGCAAATTTTAAATATGTTCTATATAATACTCTCTGATTAATGTAGTTTTTTCGATACATATCTCTAGTTAGCTTAGTTAGCAATGATAAAGTCTTTATTGCAAATAATGTGTTTTTATACACTAAAAGCTCGTGATAACAAATCAAATTGCGCGTTTAAAGGGGCGAAAAGGCTGAAGAAGAGAATGAAGCGCAGCATATGATAAGCTGTAATAGAGTTCTTGGATAAACCCGATTTGGACTGACCGCCGGCAGATACTTTCCGGGATTTTTAGAATACTTGCTGACCATAATAATGGAAGTCTTTCCCCCGAAGCCTTTCAAATCAATTAGTCTCTTCCCTATGGATATCATTGGAAAGGCAATACGATCGCTGTATTAGAGACTATTGTCCACATAGTACAGGGTGGTTCAAATTCGATGTCCCAAAATTGAAAATATCGTAAAACCCGCAAATGTATTTAGCTTGGTTATTATTATAGGTGGGGTATTATAACTAAGACATTATATGGACACTTTTTTACAGAGAATTTGATGACGTAGTTAAAAAAATTTTGTCGGTTTTAGATTTTGAGATATTATCACAATTTTCGTTTTTTTTAAATGGAAACAAGCACTGATTATTCGCTTAATAAATTCGTTATTTTTTTCTGATTACAAAAATATAGGGTTTGACAGGTCTATTTCTTATTGTTTTAGAATAAAACTAAAAATAAACTTTTCTTTTAGTGGCGTCGAAGAAATTAAATTTACAGTTTCCTGTAAATTACGGTTCTATAACTAAAAATTAAAAAAACATATTTCTGATATTTGAAACAAATATATTTGTTGAACTGTTTAATTTATATATGTTTTACACAAAAGTTGGAATAGATTGCATTATTTCACATTTTTTATTACGATTTAATATTATTTTTAAATGACTTAATAAATTATCGATAGATGGCGCTCATATGTTTTTTTTTAATTCAAATAAACATAGCAACATTTGTTTGTATTCAAAAATTTTCTGAGGTGTCACTTTAAAAATCCTGTTTTTAAGATCAATTACGAAAATTTTGACATGTTAGAATGTTACATATTAAAAAATTATTTGTTTTTAAATACCAGAATTAAATCTTCGTATTTAATTGTTAACTTTTTAGATTTTACCTACCGCCCCGTAACTTACAGGAAACTGTAAATTTAATTTTCTCGACGACACTATACTCTGCACAGAGTACGGCAGAGAGTTAGCTCACCGGGAAAATGATAGGCCATTCTCTATCTCTTATTATCACATCATAATACCGATATTTTCTCTTTGTCATCTTGATAGAAATCCTTAGTAGATGGCGTACATGTCGTTAGTAATATTACAGAAAGCTGTTGACTTTGTTTAAGCTGTTTTGACATTTTATGTATGTCACATGTCACACAGTCCTTTTGCGCTTATTGTCTTATTTGTGCTTATTATCTATTTTTGCGTTGTATTTTGTACGAATAATTATTGTAAAAATGTTTTGCATTGTGTGTGGATGTAGCGAAGATGAAGTTGGAAAATTATTTTGTTTTCCCAAGAATAAGGATAGGTTAGTATTTTAATTATATCAATTTTTAATTTCAATGTATTCAAATTAAGTATTCAAATTTTTGATAACACCGTGTCACTTAGGGTAAGAAGCAGTTGGTGGTTGATAACCAACATTTATTTGTTATAATGCTTTTTTGTTATATGTACTTTATCAATTGAAAACCACAGACAAAAACGGCCAACCCAACCCAACCTGTGAGGGTCATCCCGGAGAAGAGGAGGACAGGGGTTTTTTAGTGTAATTATATTGTAATTTAAATATAAAATTTTAAATCGCCAATGGATTTCTCTTTATTTTGCATTGAAATTATAAAATTATAACTTTTTGATTTGAGGTGCTTTTTATTGGTCTATTAAGCTGTAATTATTTTGGCTTACGCAAGCTAAATAGATCCACAAAAAGCACATTAGATCAAAAATATTTCTGTATTCAAATTTTCAATTAAATAAAAGATTTGAATTTGGCGCCAATTGCATTTTTGCTTCTCACTGCCATCTACATAAGTGTTACATGATGAGTGAGAGAGACCGGTATATATTGGATCTCGCTTTCACAATGGAGTTGGCCGTCTGGTAGTAGTCTGTGATACTCTGTTTTTAAACCAGGAGGAGTAAACGCGAAAGTCAGATTTACACTAGGAAAAATCACCAGAAAATATCACTAGATATTTTGGCGGCAAATTTAAATTAATAATTATTATTATTTATTTATTTATTTACTTATTATTGTGAAATTTGTTGTGAACGACTATTAGGGTCACGATCCATACCATGTTCTAAAAAGAACTGATTTCCCTCAATTAAATTGAAGACACAAAAGGGTTTAAACCAAGGTCCCTTGAGTAAATATACTGTATAAGGTTATCCAACTCCCTATGAACACTGTTGTTATGAACGTATCCCCTCCGCAAAGGCCTTGTTGTGACGTCATTGGAAGAATTGTCATTTCTGTTTCCATTTATATACGTAAACCAACATAAACTCTTTATTTCTTGAGTTTAATAACACTTGTTTAATTTTTAAATAATTATTAACATAAATATTATTATTATGTTATATTAAATTTATATTATATCATATTATGTTATATTTTTCCTCCAATGACGTCACGTTTCCCACCTCACCCCACCAACTTGAGTTTAAACAAAATTTACAACAATGACACGAAACTGTCAAATTATCAATAACCTAACCTTAATTGCCTGTGTGTGAACCTTCCTCGCATTCAACCAATCACGTGCAAGGTCAATCTGGTGACAAATTTAAAATACTCCTCCTGGTTTAAAAACAGAGTATAATTGCCAAAGAAAACTTCAAGGTATAATTAATGTTTGTAAACAAAACTAACCTTACCTAACATTCCTTCACGCTATAATTGACATTACAAAAGAAAACTTCACGCTATAATTGCCATTACTAATTGCCAAAGAATACTTCATGGTATAATAAATGTTTGTAAACAAAACTAACCTTACCTAACATTCCTTCACGCTATAATTGACATTACAAAAGAAAACTTCACGCTATAAGTGCCATTACTAATTGCCAAAGAATACTTCATGGTATAATTAATGTTTGTAAACAAAACTAACCTTACCTCACATTCCTTCACGCTATAATTGACATTACAAAAGAAAACTTCACGCTATAATTGCCATTACTAATTGCCAAAGAAAACTTCAAGGTATAATTAATGTTTGTAAACAAAACTAACCTTACCTAACATTCAGCGTCTGAAGACACAGGGCTAAACCCGAAACTTAAAAATATACAACTTAGCGCTGAATAACAATTAAAACTAGAACTAACACTTGCACTAGAACTATACTCTGTTTTTAAACCAGGAGGAGTAAACGCGAAAGTCAGATTTACACTAGGAAAAATCACCAGAAAATATCACTAGATATTTTGGCGGTAAATTTAAATTAATAATTATTATTTATTTATTTACTTATTACTGTATTTATTTTCGTTTGTTATCGTCAACACTATACATACAAGTTAACATTGAAGTTATGAATGTATTTATTTCAAAATATAATAAAAAAGGGTTTAAGAACACAAAATATACAATATTAGCTGTGTTTGGTACACTTGCTATAAATACTCCTAGTGTAGCAAGTGTAGTGCAGTTGACAACTCTCAGTTTTCAACACATTTTCAAAGTGCATAAGTGTAACAATTTTAGGTGTTTGGTAAAACGGATTATTATGACAGTTATAGGTTATGTAATCTTTATTATTTCTGTAGGAAGTTGAATAATTTATTATTGATCAAAGAATCAAGATGAATAATAATCACTTTTTACATATTTTCCCCCTTCATCATAAATTATTTTTACATTTAACTGTCTTTCAATTTTAGCCATTATATTTAACCGGAGAACTTCCTATTGGGTTTTTAATTTTAATTGAATAGAACGTTTTCTACAAATCAAACTGTTATTTATTGTTTTTACTAGCTTACAATATTTTATTTTTGTTTAAATAAATCTAACTTTGACACTTTCAAAAAACTAAGTACGTCTTAAAGGTTATGTCGACTTACACTACACTTCCTACACTTGCCGGCGAGTCGGTGTGAAAAGTGTCTGCACTTTTAAAACTCAATCGCTTACCAAACGCGGTGGCACTATCTACACTTGTTTGCACCAGTCTACCAAACACTATTTTTAAGAAAAAGTGTGCACTGGTGTACGTTAGTGCAAGATACCAAACAAAGCTAATGACACGAAACTGTCGAATTATCAATTGCCTGTGTGTGAACCTTCCTCGCATTCAACCAATCACGTGCAAGGTCAATCTGGTGACAAATTTAAAATACTCCTCCTGGTTTAAAAACAGAGTATACAGTGTGTCCCCGGATTGTGTCCCCATAAGGTATAATTGACGATAAATTTTTGAATTCAAATTACATCTTTTACAATTAAAGTCTGGATGTCATAACACGAAATATAGCCAAGTTTTACGTCAAATGTCCTCAAAGTACCAAAGTTAACGCAAGAAGTTTGTTAACCGTTGCAGGTAAAGTGGTCTTTCTGAGTAATGTACAACAAAAGTTGATTAAGATAAAATGTTTGTTATGTTAAATTATAGCGACATGCCGAATTTTATTAATTTAGAATATAAAAGCAAAATGCAGATTTTTAAATCATAAGATTAACAAAACATTTTCGATCTAAACTAAATTAACATAAAAGCTTATTCAATGATACCACCACCAACACTAACACATAATTCAGCCCTTTTCCGACATTGTTTATAACTTTTTCTAATATAGTCCAACAGAATTTCTCTAATAACTGTTTCAATTTTTGTTTTAAACGGTCTAAATTGTTATTAAAATTTTCAGTGTACACTTTTTGTTTTACATAACCCAAAAAATCAATTTTTTTCTACCAAATAACGTATTTAAATAATTTCTAATTAAAATGGTGGAATGTGGGCCGCAACCATCTTGTTGGGAATATAATTTATTGCGTTTTTCTAAATCCACGCCGTGAAGATAATTAAATAAACAATTTTCAAGTATTTCCAAATATCACAAAACAGCACACCACACATTTACTTTCTGGGAATACTGGTGTTTATAAGCTATCCGATAATGTGGATTAGTCTTTGACCAGAATCGACAATTTTGTGATGTAACCACTCCATTAGTGGTGAACGATGCTTCGTCCGAAAATATTATGCTTTTTAAAAAAGTTCTGTCTTTCAAAATTTTGTACCTAAGCTACAAACAATAATCTAAACGTTTTGCTTCATAACCTAATTCGATATTGTGGTTAAATTTTGGATTATACGGCAATATTTTATTTTCTCGATAAATTCTTTGTAAATGGGATTTACTTATACCGACTTGAACTGCCCTTTTTCTTAACGACACCTTACCGTAATCCATTGCGTTCGTTACTGCAAGAATCGACCCTGCATCATGTTCATCTAAAAGCTTTTATTCCTTCCGTTTATTTACCACATTGCCCGTTTCCGAAAATTTTTTAACAACTCTCTTAATTGTTTTTTTATCTACTAAAAATCCAAATTTTTCCTTAAATTGCCTTAAAATTGCATTGAAACTAATGTTCCCCAATCCATAGCACTGCACTATAAATATTTTATGTTGTAATGTAAACATGATCAATGCTACTCATGTACACATGGTAATTGTTAGTTCTTCATTTTTTCTTTTATATGCTAAATTAATAAAATTCGGCATATCGCTATAATTTAACATAACAAACATTTTATCTTAATCAACTTTTGTTGTACATTGCTCACAAAGACCACTTTACCTGCACCGGTTAACAAACTTCTTGCGTTAACTTTGGTACTTTGAGGACATTTGACGTAAAACTTGGTTATATTTCGTTTTATGACATCCAGACTTTAATTGCAAAAGATGGAATTTGAATTCAAAAATGTATCGTCAATTATACCTTACGGGGACACAATCCGGGGACACACTGTAGATGGAAATTTTATAAAAAAAGTTTATTTTTAGCTTTATTCTAAAACAATAAGAAATAGACCTGTGGAACCCTATATTTTTGTGTTCAGAAAAAAATAACGAATTTAATAAGCGAATAATCAGTGGTTGTTTCCATTCAAAAAAACGAAAATTCTCATGATATCTCAAAATGTAAAACCGACAAATTTTTATAACTACGTCATCAAATTCTCTGTAAAAAAGTATCCATATAATGTCTTAATTATAATACTCCATCTATAATAATAACCAAAATAATTACATTTGCGGGTTTTAGGATATTTTCAATTTTGGCCTCTAGGGGAAAAACAAAAGACGATAGCGCTACGAGGTTTTCGGCATCAGCAGTTTCTCGAAAAACGAGATCATGACATGTAAGCTACTTTCTTTCTAACTCTTATAGTTTTCGAGTTAGCCTATTCGGACATCGAATTTGAACCACCCTGTACAAGAGTGCAGTAACTCAATCCTACGTTTTCCTGACAATGTACTACATCATAGCGAATACTAATACCAATTTTGTGAAAACTTTTCCGAGACAATGTCGATTCGCTAAATATACCAAAAAATTGGATTAAGACTATATTTTTTAAGCAAAAGCTTTTAAAACTCAATTTAGTAACGAAGAGGGATTAAAAAAATGGTGGCCCAAGGATATATAGAAGAAACCAAGTCCAGGGCTCCAAGTGAAATCCGGTTAATAAAAATTCAAATTCCTCGAATTTACATTTTAAACGTAGACCACGTACGGTAGCGCAACGATCTGATGGAGTCGCGTCAAGTTGCACACACGTGTGAGTACACGGTTCGACGCTTGGATGCATCCAATATCGAAGTCGGGATTCACGTCTTATAGCGACTCTAAACTGCGAAAAATTGCTGGAAAATTGATGGGCAAATAAATAAGGATGAGGCGGAATTTGAATTTTATATTATCGGTTGACGAGGGTGTATACCGGACTCGTTGTAATGTTGTTCTATGTTAAAAGGATATTTTTTGAATATCTTGTATCGAAATTATCAGGAAAAGTTTACTTCTAATACGTATTTTTTTTCAGTTATTAATAAATTACTTCTTGCGGCGTGAAACCGATAAATAAATTGTATGTGCTAGAAAATCTCCAGGGGTTGCCATCAATATTGCAGCTGTAATATATTGTTATAAAACTGCTTTCCAGCCGAAGAAGATTGTTTTATGGACGGTTGGTCAGGAGCGTGGTCTTAACGCTTCCTGGGTCTCGATGAAATTTGATAGCGACCCTATCCCGAGAAGGGACAATGGCTATAGCAACTTGCCTTTCTGGACGGTATATCCACCCGGTATTAAAGTGTTAAGAGATAGACTTCGGAATGCTATCGAACCCTACGCTTTCAAATATTTACGACAACGTGTAAAGAATTTTCTACGATATCACTAATAATATTGGTTATAATCGAATTTCGAATATTTTTGTTCGTTTATTTGGTAATATTAACTCTGAGGTACACGCGTTGTTAATTAAATTCCAATGCGATATCGAATGAAAACCGCTGAAGAAACTGGTTCTAATTACTAGTATTATTATGTTATGTACTCTGTAATCTCGTTGACAGCTAAATTATTTCAACAATTCCTGATTGTTAACACACAAAATACATTCCAACTCGATATTGAAACTTGAAACTATTGAAAACACTATTTACCACAACCTAGTTGTTTCTTTAATTATAAATTGATATAATAGTTATTTATATTACAAGTGGGCTAGAAACATAATTACAGTACGAGTGTGGAGAATTGCACGACGAGGTCGTACACCGAGTAGTGTAATCACACGAGTACTGTAATTATGTTCTAGCCCACGTGTGATATACAGCATTTTATCTACGACTGATAAAAATTACTAAAAAATAAATTTATTTAGAAAAGTCTATTTGACATTTATAATAGTATATTATTCAACAAGAGTGGGTAACATCCATTATACGCAAGTTGAATACTATACTTTATCTACAACTATTTAATTTTGAAAAAAAAATCAAAAAAAAAGGAAAAAAAATAAACTTGATAGACATTTCAGACATAACCTCAATATAAGAAAGCTGTCATTTCTGTTAATATTTTATTTTTTGATTAGTAGGCCGTGTCAGAACTGTGGAATAATGGCTTCATTATTCAACACTTTGTCAGTCATGGGTAATGTTTACTCATCTGGAATAAATGTTTTGAAATGTAAAAACATAACAATTAATGTTTATAATAAATAGTATTGTTTCTATGTAAGTAGATAACACTTTTTCTTTTGTATTGTTGCTCGTTTCAATAAATTAAGTCTGTTCTGATTAGGCTAAAAATGCGTTACGTAATGAAACCAGTGCGGTAATGAACTTCATTACGTAACTCAAATGAGTGCGGTAATGATGACTTATCCAAGCAGTCGTAGATAAAAAAATATTATTATAAATGATGTGAAAATATAAAATCCGATCAAAGCAAAAATTATCCGTAAGGATTTCATGCATTTCGAAAACGTCATTGTTTATTCGACTGCATCGCATCAGAAATTCATAAATCCGGGATCGCTTTGATCTCAAAGTCAAAACGAAGCCCCCTCGGCGTCAATACGCAGCGAAGATTTACGTTTGGAAACCATGAACCTTTTAGGTCTCACCGTGAAATCTCGTTTCCATCCCACCGTTGGCCGACGGGACGTATGGATGTCATCGTGATAACGACAACGTAACGCAATTACGGACATTTCGGATTATAGAGGGACGTCCGTCGGCGACCGGACGGACGCGAGAATGAAGAAACGTGACGACCGAAAAGGGAATACGCAAAAATTGGATTGTTTCCGGAAAGCGGAACGCGAGTCCGGAGGGCGGCCACGCGAAACGCGGCTAACTAGATAAAAATGAAAGCCGTGACCGGACTAATGGTATTAGGGTGGCGAATTAAAAATTCCTTTTCGTGGAACGCGGCAAATTTTTTACGGTTAGCGGCTTAATCGTCCTCGCCCGCGTCCTTAATCCGTTCTGTTTTAATGGGGTAGTTTTGGGGTTGTTTTCTCTCTCTGACTAAATTACGGCCTACGAATAATGGGAATAAGAGGACAAAAATTTTAAATGAGACTTGTTCTCAAATTTTCAACATAAGTTATTTAAGATTAAACAGAGATTTGTTCATTTTGTTACCTTTTCAAAACTACGCCTGATTGCAAGTAAATTAAAAGATATATAAAACAGATACAAAATAATATTCAGTCATAAATAGAAAATAGGTCGAAGCTATACTTCCCTATATACAACTGTAGGATCGTCATTGTACCGAAGAACAATGCTACTACATTAATTAGGAAAAGATACAGAAAACAAAGCCATTGAGATTAAAACGGGCGCATGAGAGACGTCAGTTATATTGCATAAATAAAGAGCAAATGAAAAACTGTCAATCAACAGCTACTAATTCTTTCAAATTTTTAACGGTTATCGATTAATCCAAAATTACCCGACGCTTCCAAGCACTTAGAGTAAGTCAAGGCATCACGAGTATCAGATACAAAAGTTTCAGCAAAAGCATCCTACTCAGTCCAATCATTAGTGAAGGGGTTCTCGAGACTGTGATTAAGTTTGTTAACCTTTCAATACGTGCCCGTTCTAAAGATGCGCGACTAAACGTTCTAGAAACTTTCTAGGTCTAGGTCTAGTGTTAGTTCTACTTTTCGTTCAATAAAAATATACCACAATTTAACGCTGAATAACACTTAAAAGTAGTTATTAATATTATTACTTCCCATCTTGTTAGATTATGTAAATAAAAAACTTTGCTTTTCAGAAGGGTATTTTTTATTTTCGGCTCTACCGGTTTCGACTAATT
Organism: Onthophagus taurus; assembly: GCF_036711975.1. Lineage (NCBI taxonomy): Eukaryota > Metazoa > Arthropoda > Insecta > Coleoptera > Scarabaeidae > Onthophagus > Onthophagus taurus. The sequence continues at coordinate 870,069 of NC_091967.1, forward strand.
CTTTTTAGTCATCTTCAGGAGCAATAGCCACATCTGTTACGTATAACAAATTAAAAGTATAACAGACGTGGCTATTGCTCCTGAAGATGACTAAAAAGAATTAGTCGAAACCGGTAGAGCCGAAAATAAAAAATACCCTTCTGAAAAGCAAAGTTTTTTATTTACATAATTAAAAGTAGAACTAATCATAATCATAATCTTCATTATTATAATCTTTATTATTATTCCTTTGGCAAAGGTTGATGAACCCAAGCAACTGAAAGATCTGAGACCAATAAGTATTCTTCCAACGTTATCTAAGGTGCTTGAAAAAATTATGAAGCAGCAGTTGGAGAGTAATTGCTTGCTGCCTCAGGAGCAATCTGGCTTTCGAAGTGGCTATAGTTGTACAACTGCAATGTTGCGCCTAACTGATGATATTCTTACGAACACGGACAATGGATTGTACACTGCTGTAGTCTTTCTGGATTTTTCTAAAGCGTTTGATACCGTTAATCATGCAATTTTGGGTGAGATTCTGTATGATTTGGGGCTGAGTTCAGAGGCGGTATCTTTGTTGGGTGACTACCTCTGCGATAGGTCTCAAAGGGTAAGGATCGGTGATGATTTATCTCACACAATTAGAGTTTTGAATGGTGTACCACAGGGTTCGGTGTTGGGGCCTCTCTTGTTCTCTTTGTACACTTCGCGGTTTAGTAGTCGGGTACAATATTGTAAAGTCAATATGTATGCTGATGATATACAGTGAATACATGAAAATGATAAGAATCTAGCACAGATACGTATTAATGAGGACCTGTCTACTATATTTAATATTGCGACGTTTCTTAAACTAAAGATTAATCCTGATAAGTCTGCGTGTGTATGTTTCGGGAGAGGGAGAGGGGTCACAGGGCTGAACTTGGATCTTGATATTCATATAAATGGTTCAAGAATCAATGTTGTTAAGGAAGCAAAATGCCTGGGATTAACAATAGATAACACCTTCAGATATAAAGCTCAAATTAATATTTACATTATCCTCACCGATCCGTTCTTTCGATAAAATTAAAAAAACAGTTATGTGCTTCTCTTGTGCTGTCTCACTTTAACTTTATGGCGCCTGCGTATCATCCCGCTATAGATGTGCTTACATCGAATCGCATACAAAAGGTTCAAAATAGTTGCCTTAGGTTCATTTTTGGAATCCGGAAGTATGACAGAATCTCACACAAACTGAAAGATGTTGGGTGGCACAGAATGGATATCCGCCGGGAGTTGCACAGTTTGGTTTTGTTTCATAAAATCGTCACAACACATATACCGACATACTTGTATGAGAGGATTACTTTTAAAAGGGCTAACAATGCTCTACAAACGAGATTAAAATATGGCATATATCCACCAAAATATAGAACCTCTTTGTTTCACAGGTCTTTTACGTATCACATATATAAGTCATATGGACCGCCTATGATCAAAAAACTAAATATCATTAATTTCAAAAAAACACTATATAAAGATACATTTTTGGAGCAATGTGCAGCCTTGTCATAGTTATAATATTAAGTTTATGTATGTGGTAAGGTTGGTTGAACAGATTTTATCTGGAACCCGCCTATTGCACAATGCCATTTTTTTTCTTTTCTTTTTTTGTAGTGTTAGGTACTAAGTTTTTTGGTCTCTTGTTGTTTAAACATTCTAGTTTAGAATATATCTACACTATAGATACAATTTTTGTTATTATTATATATATTTTTTCTTTTGTTGTAGACAATGGTATGTGCAATAAAGACATTTATTATTATTATTATTATATTATTGTGCTATAAGATAGTTCTCTTACACTCGTCAGTTCAATTTACATTTGAAATATCAATATTACATTTTAAAAATTCATCGACGAAATAAAACGCATTCGAAGCCAAGAAATGTGTCAGTTTACGACTTCTGACATTCAACGGCAACTTATTAAATAGCATTTGACACATGTATGTTGAACCCCGCTGCATCATACTCAATCTACACATATCAACATACACATTACAATGATTACGAGTTACGTATTTGTGAACATTTAAAAGCTCGTCAAAATTGTTCAGAGCATACAATATAGAATTTAGTACGTAAATAGATGGCAGGGTTAGAACGCCTAAACGCACGAAGATGTATCGACAGTCTTCACTGTATCCCAGGCCTCCTACAACTCTTAGAACCCTACGCTGTAAGTTATAATGGCTTAAGAAATATGGCTTTGTATAAGCGCGAAGTAAGCGGTTTTCACTACTTCTAGTTCCACCTTGACAATAAAGTTTCGTAGCAAAAAGATGTTTTTTGAAATTTTCTTACTTATAGCGTCAACATGATGATCGAACTTCAATATTGGAGTGGTTATGCAAACTCCCAAGAATTTACCAAACGACGGGTTACCAAAATTAGTAAAATTAAAATTTCTCTGACTTAATGTCATTCTGACTGTTTTCCCATCATTCAAACACAACTCATGCACCATTTACGTGCTCTATCTATCCAGCTTCATTGCTTCGGATAATCAAAGTGGCATCGTCAGCATATAATAAACAGTCAATGTCCCTAAAATAATACGGAAAGTCATTGAAAAACATCAAAAATAAAAGAGGTCCAAGGATAGAACCCTGTGGAACACCCCTATATAGTCAAAGTGACTCTCTCCGATGTCACTTGACCACAAGTCACCTGTTGCGTTCTGCCGGATAGATAAGATTGGATTAGAGCAACACTTTTGTCGTCAAAATTAAAAACATTGCGAAGTTTATCAATAAGAATTGGATGAGAAACTGTATCGAAAGCGCGAGATAAGTCCAAAAACAATGACATACAGTATTCACGCTTTTCAAAGCTGTCAAGACAGATATTCACATATTTAACTACCGCGTCAGAGGTGCACCTACCCCTTCGAAAGCCAAACTAATGAGGGTGCAGTAAATTATTTTGGTCCAAGTGTGTGATCATTCTATTGAAAAGGGCCCTTTCAAATATTTTGGAAAAGGTGAGCAGGATACTTATAGGACGAATTAGCATTGTTATTCTTATCTCCGCCTTTAAAAATTGGAATTGCATTAGCTATTTTTAATAAGTCAGGAATACCAATAATACTAGACCTAGATCTAGAAACATTCGGATTTAGCCGTACGTCTTTCAAGATGGCTGATTTCTAGTTCTAGGTCTTGTGTTAGTTCTAGTGATGGTGCCACTGTAAAACTAGAACTAACACTAGACCTAGAATTAGAAACATTTAGGTTTAGCCGTGCGACTTCTAATTTTAGTTGTTGTACATTTTCATTGCACTAAAAGTAGAACTAACACTAGTACCATCACTAGAACTAATACTACCCCTAGAACTAGAAGGTTTCAGGTTTAGCCGTACGTCTTAATACTCGACTAAACCTGAATGTTTATAGTCTTGGGTGTAGTGTTAGTTCTACTTTTAGTTCAACAAAAATTTATCAATTTTTGTAAGCCTTTATATTTTTTATTCAACTAAAACTAGAATCAACAAGTGTTCACATCGAACTTGTTTCTGAAAAAGGTTGCAACATGTCATCTGAAACGCCAAAATAATGTTGGCAATTTCTATCTATCTGAAGAAAACTGACTAATCAGATATCCAAAATGCTAACGAGCCCAAAGCACCTACACTACGGCTTGAAAAGAGCAGAAATTTCTGCATATATTGAGGTTAGAACATTATGCTATTTCAGAAATGTTAAATTAACTACAGAAGCGACGCAACTAATATTAGTCCAAAACAGCTTAAAAGACAGCACGGAAAAAATGTAAGTGATGAAAAGATTTTATGAAAAAACATAAGCTTTATTGTATGGTCCTAGTTGGTAGAGAGAGACCAAGAAATCTTGGTTTGTGGATATAGAGGGAGCGTTCAACAACGCAACCACGTTACCACAATCTCTTGAAAGAGCTGCTCTTGACAGGGGAGTGGAAGCAACTATAGCGAGTTGGATCCGCAATATGCTAGATATACGATACGCTTCAGGCCGGGAGGTGGCTGCCCGCAGGGAGGGGTGTTATCTCCCCTGCTTTGGTCCCTCCTAGTTGACGATCTGATTGCGATAGTCGAAGCCGTTGGTGTGGAAATACAAGCTTATGCTGATGACATTGTCGTTATGGTCAAAGGAACCTGTTTGCCGAGGATATCTAAAGTCCTCCAGGTGACCCTAGATACCATTTGCGCTTGGTGTAAGGGAGAGAACCTCTCAATAAACCCGCAAAAGACAATTGATGTGCCCTTCACCAGGAAGCGAAAGTTGGATGGACTAATCCGCCCAACTATCCAAGGTGAAGAAATTCCTTTCTCAAAGGAAGTCAAATATCTAGGAGTAATACTAGACAAAACCCTGTCATGGAATGGACATTTGCAGGGAGTTTTGCACAAAGCTAGACTATCCTTGTGGACTTGTCGCAGTCTTTGTGGAAAAAATTGGGGTCTTACCCCTGAAAGACTGTACTGGCTCTATGTGACTGTGGTTAGACCTATGATCACATACGGAGCAGCAGCCTGGTATAGGAAAGTCCGACAGACTTCAGTTATCAGTAAACTTTCACGAATTCAACGAGTAGCTGGATTGGCAATCTCTGGTGCGATAGGCACAACGCCAACTCTAGCAATGGAGGTTCTGCTTGGCCTATCTCCTCTGCATTTGCATATAGAGAAAGTGGCTAGAACAACCATTTACAGATTTAAGCAATATGCTCAAAACTGTTCCGACATGTCCTACCAATGGGCTGCGGAAGACATTATAAGCACTGATACTGTGCTATCAATGCCGTCAGATTTGGCGGTATCACTATCAGTGATTAATGCTCGATACCAGATTGTACTACCTGAGCGGCAGTCCTGGATCGAAAATGAAAATTCTCTGGTTCGGGCAGACATTTGCTTGTACACAGATGGATCAAAAACGCCTGAAGGGGTAGGAGCAGGAGTATACTGCCAGACACCTCGAATTAAGCAAGCCTACAGCCTGGGTACGTACTGTACTGTATTCCGGGCGGAAGTATTTGCTATTGACATGGGTGCTAAAATCCTTCTTGAAAGAGGGGTGAAGAACATGACAGTACGAATTTTCTCAGACAGTCAAGCCGCTGTCCAGGCGCTGCAAGCCGTGAAAACGGTGTCGGCTCTGGTTAATGATTGTAAGAGAACATTAAACACACTGAGTTGTGATAACAGAGTCTCTCTGATCTGGGTCCCGGGTCACTCTGGGGTTGCTGGCAATGAAGCGGCAGATAAGCTAGCACGAGATGGCAGCGCTGAAGCGTTTGTGGGACCGGAACCAGCAGTTGGTGTATCATTTGCGATGGCCAAATATAGGATTGGACTATGGGCTGAAGAGAGACTTCGCCTACTGTGGACCAGTTCTCCTGGAATGAGACCCGGGAATATTTTAGGACTTGCCCGTAGTAACATAAAAGTTCTAATGGGTGTTTTTACTGGGCACTGCCGATTAAAAGCACACCTCAACTTGTTGGGTTAGCCGACTATGTGCGGAGGAAGCAGAGACGGTTGAGCATGTTTTATGCCACTGCCCTGCCGTTAACCGTATCAGATTCTCGATTTTTGGGCCGCAGTTTATCTCCTCAAAAGATCTGAATAACCTTTCGCCGAGCAAGGTGTTAATGTTCGTTAAGAGCATTGGACTGCACGGTGAAATTTGATAACGATATCTATCGGGGTACAATAGATCCTTAGGGTCGCGGTGCAAGGTTGGTTGGTCCGCCTACCCGATATGTATTCTATGTAATGTAATGTAATGTAATGGTCCTGGAGTTGCAAATTAGTTGATAAGTCATTGGAAAATGAAAAGAACAAACAAACAACGTACCTAAATAAAAATAAACACAACAACTGCCACCATTTTTTAAATTAAAATCTACGTTTTAAATTTTTAAACGAATAATAAATAAAATCTATAATACCAAACCATGTAAAAATAGGTCTTTTGTTTTAAAACAATTGTTAAATGAAAACAAAAATAATTTGAACGTTGTCTCTTCAATCAATAATGCAACTGCACACGCGTTATTGAGTATTCTAAACAACACTTTGAACGCCGGCGTTTTTTATAAACGAAAATTACAAAAAAAAACACACTCACCCGATCATTCTCTGGGGATGGCGTGGCGACACCTCGTTGTTGAACCGAAGTGGGGCGACGACAACCTACCGTTCAAAATATTCGCCGAAATTTCTTGATCCGACTGCGTGACAACGGTCGGTTTACCCTCAACGACAACAATAACAAAACAGGGTGTCTAACAAGTGGTTTACCAATATGGCCGCCTGTCATAAACGTACACACCGTCTCGCTTTATTTCCCTTACAAGGCCTGCTCCATAGAATCGATAGTCTCTGCCGGCGAGTTCGTTCGCGTTTCAAGTAAAAGCCGGCAAAGATAAACGCAGCTTTCGATAACGAAACAAAACGGTTCTTTATTTTTTGGTCCGGTTATAGTATGTGATTGTAAAAAAATAAGAAGGGTTAAAGTTGGTCCGCTGAAAAAGTATCTGTCAGAAATGCGTGCTTTTACACCGTCGGTAAAATAGATCGTTTTACATTAAAATAGGGGATGATTCGGCAGGTTGGGAGCTTCGCTGAGGATATAAATCGTGGATGAATATGCGTGTTTAGGAAAATGTTTGCATGACGATTGGTAATATAGATTAACTCCTTACAATCGTGTTGATTTTGTTTACACGATTATTTGATAAGATTTTTAGTTGAATAAACGTTGCGGAAATAAATAATTTTTATTAATAAATGGTGGATGCGCCGGAAAATTTTTATTTGCCTATGGATCTTCTTTCTGCTATGTTCATACGGTTGTAGTGCTTTTGTGCATCTACAAATTCTGAGTTTTGAGCAAATAAAGCAGTATCATCCGCATATATGTCACTCATGTAAATATTAAACAAGTGTGTATGAAAGGATACTGCCTTGTTAATTTTTTTGCTTCTAAGGATGCGTGGAAACTAAGAAATCATTTAAGGATATAGTAAGTAATAACGATATCATGACGTCGAAATCATGTTTACATAGCACTGGTATACGGAAAATCCTGCGTGGTTTAGAATTACAACCACAATATTAGCAGAAAATAAGTGTATTGTATGGAATACTTGACTGGCACTAATTTTGTTGAAATAAATAAATCAATTTTTGATATTCTGCAGAGCTAACCACGTTTGGCTCATTTGAACTTACCTAATTAAAGGTTAATTTAAAAGGGAGTGTAACTACAAATAGAAAAGGATTGAAAAATGTTATCTAAAAGTATTATAGGAAATATCTTAATATCAACTTTCTTATCAAAATAATTTTTTATTTACCTGTTCATGCTAGCAGGAAAAGGTTGCTTCTTTAAAGTTAAAAAATGTAACTTTTTTTTTGGAAATCTAAAATTATACATTTCTATTTGAATTTATTTCCTCTTCAGTACTCTTTGGGCAGTTTGAATCTTTAACTTTGCTGTTATCTGACTGAGGAATTTAATCATCATCAAATCATAACTTTAAATATTGATGATCTATCCTAGAAAATAGATGTTCAAATAGATAACTATTAATACTTTCTTTTTTAAATTCTTAGGTATTAAATATAATTTTATATGAGATATCTTCTTTATTAAATAATTAACAAACCTAAACAAATCTAAGTTTTTCTAAATAAACAATAAAAAGAATAGTATCTTTTCTTTTATGGAGCCTATTCATCACTGTACATCCATCTCCACCAAGTAACTTTCATTCTGTCCCATATATTTTCAAAACTACAATTCCCCAAAATGAAATTTATTTATTTTCAATTAAAATCAGAACTTACCTATCCATAGCTGGTCGCACATCTAACAAAGCAAACTGATACTTATTGTCAATTTTCCCCCCATCATAATAATCAATAATATATCTCACTTCTTTCCCACACCTATCAATAATCCAGTCGTGTCTATCAAATGGTAATTCATACCCCATTAGTTGACGAATTCTAGCCCTTGGACTATAATCAGTAGCTTTGCCACCAAAACTCTTTAATTTAGGACATTGGCATTCCCTGGCGTGTAACGCCTCCCATTTAAGCACTTCTTTCCAAGCCTGCTCATTGTTTGCATTATGAATCTTAATTATATTTGCCATATCTTGTTGTTCAATGTCTTCATCACGCCATCTCCAACCTTTTCTAAGCATTGCATTCCAAAACATCTAAATAAAAATGTTAATTTAAACTTATCATAAATATTATTTTATAATCACCTGTTCACTTGGATACACCCAATATGGACCTTCACCTTCTTTAATTATTGCTTTTGGAATTGTAGAAACTTGGCGATTTGTTGGTAAAGAAAATGGTTGACCTGGCGAAGGTTGTTGATTAGCTGCTGGCATCTAAACAACCACAAATTTAATTATTTATAACAAAATTTATCTAATAAAAAGTACCATATTTAAAGGGTTTATATCATCACCCTTTACAGGACATTCAGAAGCTGTGGGTTGTAATTTTTTATGCATAGGACATTCCTCTGGGATATCCCCAGCTTTAAAATTGCCATGTGCATATTGAGAATGATCAACTTTGCCCTTCATATCTAAAGGAATTTCTCCAGGTTTATAATTTCCATGCACATATTGAGAGTGATCATGTTTTGATTGAATTTTGGGCTCCACATCAATAGTCGCAGGTTGGATAAGCTGTGTCGCTGCCACCTCAGCTGCGGATACAGCGTTTCCCATTATAGTTTAAAATCTAGTCAAAAAAAGTTAGGTTAGGTCACTTACATAACAAAAATAAAATGAACATACAAACCGTTTGGGATTAATACAAAGCCGAGCGATAAGTATGATAAATTCTATTTAAATACACAGTGGAAAAACCATACAAAAATGGTTTATAAAAAAATTTTAATTCAATAATCTTTTACAATCGATTTCTGTCACATGAAGTACATTCCGGCCGAAAAAAGAAAACTATTTTATCAACTTACTAGAAAAAAACTGAGTTGTATCGTGGTGACATCTATGAACTAAATGACGTAACAAAAATTTTAAATTAAATTATTTATTACTATTATTGCAGTTTATCTTGATAATTTTTTTATCTATGTAAATTTAATACATTTGAAAGCGTCCTTTAAAACATTTCCTAATAAAACATCTTTATATGCAAACATAGGATCTGATCGATTAAAATTTTGCATTTCATTAATGTTAAATTAAAATGAACACCTCCGTGAAAGAATACTTCAATGCTCAATTTCAACACACACTAAAATTATATAAATGTCAAATAAAATGAATTTACAGCCAACCTAGTTGAAATTTTATTTAATTTCGTTCCACATTAAAGTATCATTAAGTCTAGTTCTTTCTATTTCGAATTTAACTCGGTTTGGTCTTCACAATTCTCATCTGGATCCGAATTGCCGTGAGAATTACGTAATTATGTACGAGGTTCGTGAGATATTTCCTCATTGCGACGAGAAGACTACACCAGGAAGTTTTGTCGTAGTACAACACACCGTTAGCTTTCAGAGCGTTTCAGGAAATGGAATAACAGTCGGCGGGAATCGAAATTTAACAACAAATTATAGTATTTACTGTAATATATTCAGTAGACATGTTTATTTAAACAATTTTTAAATTTACCAAGACTTTCTAATTTGGTTTAATTGGTTATAAAAGATTGTGTACATTGAGTTGAAATTTATGATTGTCCACTACGTAGATAAATGCTTTAAAAGGCAATGAATTTTGAATGGAAAAGTTTTATGTAATATGTTTTGCACGTATATGGGATTAATATTTTTTGTTATATTACATTACATAGAATACATATCGGGTAGGCGGACCAATCAACCTTGCACCGCGACCCTAAGGATCTATTGTACCCCGATAGATATCGTTATCAAATTTCACCGTGCAGTCCAATGCTCTTAACGAACATTAACACCTTGCTCGGCGAAAGGTTATTCAGATCTTTTGAGGAGATAAACTGCGGCCCAAAAATCGAGAATCTGATACGGTTAACGGCAGGGCAGTGGCATAAAACATGCTCAACCGTGTCTGCTTCCTCCGCACATAGTCGGCTAAACCCAACAAGTTGAGGTGTGCTTTTAATCGGCAGTGCCCATTAGAACTTTTATGCTACTACGGGCAAGTCCTAAAATATTCCCGGGTTTGACAGTGGCGATGTTAATAAACACCTTAGCATGTCTCATTCCAGGAGAACTGGTCCACAGTAGGCGAAGTCTCTCTTCAGCCCACAGTCCAATCCTATATTTGGCCATCGCAAATGATACACCAACTGCTGGTTTCGGTCCTACAAACGCTTCAGCGCTGCCATCTCGTGCTAGCTTATCTGCCGCTTCATTGCCAGCAACACCAGAGTGACCCGGGACCCAGATCAGAGAGACTCTGTTATCACAACTCAGTGTGTTTAATGTTCTCTTACAATCATTAACCAGAGCCGACACCGTTTTCACGGCTTGCAGCGCCTGGAGAGCGGCTTGACTGTCTGAAAAAATTCGTACTGTCATGTTCTTCACCCCTCTTTCAAGAAGGATTTTAGCACCCATGTCAATAGCAAATACAGAAACAAGGAGATTGTTGTTCAATCCCGTTAGCAACAAGGACGAGGCGATTGTTCCAGGATAGGATCGTGATAAAAAATTTACGCAATTATTTTTTCAATGCCAATATTTCGCAAACTATTGTTGCTTCATCAGGGCTTGAGCATTTACTACAAACAAAACCAAAAGTAATAGTAAGTAATTACAAAAACAATAAAACTTACAATTGCCAGGAAAAAGGCGAATGGGATCTCCAATCTCCCCTATCTTAGGGCAAATAGTAATGGACTATACACTAGATATGATTATACCTCAATTGGATTTTCATTTGCCGTTTATTAAGAAATATGTAGACGATATCATTTTAGCTATACCCGAAGGTTCCCAGGATAGGGTTTTGTCCCTTTTTAATAGTTTCAACAAACACATTCAATTCACTATAGAACTAGAAACCAATAAGTATGTACCATTTTTGGACACTAAAGTTATAAGAAATGACAGCAACCAGATTTCTTTTGACTGGTGTACCAAACCGACGTACTCGGGGAGGTATATCCATTTCTCATCCTTCCACAAAATTAAACACAAAATTAATACGGTCATGGCCATGAAATATAGAATTACGAAGATCTGTGAACCGCAGTGGGTCAATAATTACCCTTCCAAACTTTTAAACAAATTGCTCTTTAGTTCTTCACCATCAAACCAAAATTTGGACCTTCAGTCAAACACAGACAACAATCCGTTTACTTATAAGAAAATTACTTATATACCTGAACTTACACAAAAGCTGATCACTATGTTTAAAAGTAATATCCCCAATAATGATATTAAATATATCGAACATTATCCGTCAAAACTGTCTACGGTGTTTTCCAAACTTACGGACCAGACTCCGTTGGAGTACCAGTCAAATGTTATCTATGTTGTACCGTGCTCCTTGTGCGGGGGTAGATATGTGGGACATACATGTCAATGGCTTAAAAAACGTCTTAGTAAACACAAAAGCGATATTAGAGTTTCGAAGCGTGGTTGTGCTTTGGCACAACATTGCCTTGACAATGACCACCCTTTCAACTTTGATGAAGTTAAAATTTTGGACAGAGAATCTAATTATCACAACAGATTATTTTTGGAAATGTTCCACATATCTACCCAACATACACGATTAATTTTAGGACAGATATAGACGCTTTGAGTAGTATTTATTCGCTGGTTTTCGAAATGTACAAATCAACTTAAAAATTTTTTACTTTTTTTAAATTTTAAATTTTCGCGCTTCCCGCCTCACGTGAAGTTGTCGATTTAACTTGTAACGTTTGTACGCAGGCGCTTATGCCATAGGTTGTTTTTAACGACTCTCTCACACGTGTTTTTCGATGCCGAGTTTTACGTTTGATTTCTCTGTTTTTCGCCTTTTTCCTGGCAATTGTAAGTTTTATTGTTTTTGTAATTACTTACTGTTACTTTTGGTTTTGTTTGTAGTAAATGCTCAAGCCCTGATGAAGCAACAATAGTTTGCGAAATATTGGCATTGAAAAAATAATTGCGTAAATTTTTTATCACGATCCTATCCTGGAACAATCGCCTCGTCCTTAATAGCAAATACTTCCGCCTGAAATACAGTACAGTACGTACCTAGGCTGTAGGCTTGCTTAATTCGAGGTGTCTGGCAGTATACTCCTGCTCCTACCCCTTCAGGCGTTTTTGATCCATCTGTGTACAAGCAAATGTCTGCCCGAACCAGAGAATTTTCATTTTCGATCCAGGACTGCCGCTCAGGCAGTACAATCTGGTATCGAGCATTAATCACGGATGGTGATACCGCCAAATCTGACGGCATTGATAGCACAGTATCAGTGCTTATAATGTCTTCCGCAGTCCATTGGTAGGACATGTCGGAACAGTTTTGAGCATATTGCTTAAATCTGTAAATGGTTGTTCTAGCCACTTTCTCTATATGCAAATGCAAAGGAGATAGGCCAAGCAGAACCTCCATTGCTAGAGTTGGCGTTGTGCCTATCGCACCAGAGATTGCCAATCCAGCTACTCGTTGAATTCGTGAAAGTTTACTGATAACTGAAGTCTGTCGAACTTTCCTATACCAGGCTGCTGCTCCGTATGTGATCATAGGTCTAACCACAGTCACATAGAGCTAGTACAGTCTTTCAGAGGTAAGACCCCAATTTTTTCCACAAAGACTGCGACAAGTCCACAAGGATAGTCTAGCTTTGTGCAAAACTCCCTGCAAATGTCCATTCCATGACAGGGTTTTGTCTAGGATTACTCCTAGATATTTGACTTCCTTTGAGAAAGGAATTTCTTCACCTTGGATAGTTGGGCGGATTAGTCCATCCAACTTTCGCTTCCTGGTGAAGGGCACAACAATTGTCTTTTGCGGGTTTATTGAGAGGTTCTCTCCCTTACACCAAGCGCAAATGGTATCTAGGGTCACCTGGAGGACTTTAGATATCCTCGGCAAACAAGTTCCTTTGACCATAACGACAATGTCATCAGCATAAGCTTGTATTTCCACACCAACGGCTTCGACTATCGCAATCAGATCGTCAACTAGGAGGGACCAAAGCAGGGGAGATAACACCCCTCGTATCACCGTGGAGTGAAGTAGAAACTATTCTACTATCTAGCATATTGCGGATCCAACCCGCTATAGTTGCTTCCACTCCCCTGTCAAGAGCAGCTCTTTCAAGAGATTGTGGTATTGCGTTGGTGAACGCTCCCTCTATATCCAGAAACGCACAAACCAAGATTTCTTTATCCTGCAGCGTCCTGGATACTCTACCAACTAAGTTGTGTAGAGCCAATTCTGCTGATTTTCCCGCTTGATAAGCATACTGGTGGCGACTCAGTGAACCAGATACCAATGGCACCGTACGGATATACCGTTCCAGAACTTTTTCAAGGGTTTTCAGCAGAAATGACGTTAGGCTGATGGGTCGAAAGGCATTAGGAGTAGGGACCGAACGGCCCGCTTTGGGTATGTAAGATACCCGTACCTTAGTCCATTCTGCCGGCACATATTTCCAGGCGACACTCGCTCTGAAAATTTTTACCAAAATTGGCAACAACAAAGACCTCCCCTGCTGTAACAAAGCAGGAAATATATTGTCTTCTCCAGGCGATTTGAACGGCTTAAACGTTTGAATTGCCTGGTCCACGGATGTGTAAGTGACGACTTTTCTAGCCACACTCCAATCCGTATTTGAGGGCGCTTTGCCTTGCAGGAATAGCCCGCTGTGGCATTATCGGCCCTCATCATCAGGCTTCCTGGGAAGTGAGTCTGCATTAGAAGCTCCAACGAGGCTCTGCTAGAGTCCGTAAAACTACGGTCAGGCCGCCTAAGTGAGCCCAGGGGTAGTGCCGGATCTCTAGCGAGAATCTTGTGAATTCTTGCACTGCTGGGTGTGTCTTTCACTCCCTCACAGAACCTCCTCCAAGACTCTCTTTTTACCTTACGTATGTTTTTGGTGTAATTCGTTAGAGCCTGTTTATATTTCTCCCATTCACCTAATGTCTTGGCCCGGTTGAAAAGCTTTCGGACCTCTTGTCTTTCGGAGCTAAGAGATTCGTTCCACCAGGGTGTGCCCCGATTACTACTTTTCACCTTCAGTGGACTGCTACTGTGATATGCAGAGCGAATTGCCACAGAGATGTGCTCCGTGGCTATTTCAACCTGATCACAGTTCCTAACGGTTGCGATAACACTAGTTAGGTTATCTGCAAGGCAACTTTTAAACAGATCCCAATTAGTGCTACGGGGATTACGGTACGTACAGTCCGATTTCATCCCTAAATCAATTTTAAATTGAATATGTCTATGATCTGAACACGACTGTTCAGAGGATACCCTCCAGGAGGTTATCTTAGAGCTTAATATAATTAAGCTGAACGTAATGTCAAGTACCTCTGCTCTATTTCTGGTAACAAAGGTTGGTTTGGCGCCTACATTATTAACAGTAAGCCCCTCCCCTAATAGGTAGTCAAAAAGTAACTCATCTCTTTCATTTGTGTTGGTGCTTGCCCACATTGTGTGGTGGGCATTGGCGTCACATCCAACAACAACTTGCAGGTTATTCCTTCGGCTGTAGGCAATTATGTCTCGCACAGCGGCCGGGGGAAGGTCTTTTTCCGTTCCGGGGAAGTATACTGTATACTGTTATGTTACACGTGGAGTAGAAAATACAAAAAAGTACTGTTCATTTTTGTGTTAAGGTCTTCAACCATCTACCTAATAGTTTGAAAATAAAGCCATCCACGGTATTCAAAAGCTATCTCAAGCAACATCTTTTAGAACGAAACTTGTCTTTCACTCCCTCACAGAACCTCCTCCAAGACTCTCTTTTTGCCTTACGTATGTTTTTGGTGTAATTCGTTAGAGCCTGTTTATATTTCTCCCATTCACCTAACGTCTTGGCCCGGTTTTTGTTATATAGGTAATAAGAATTTTAATCTTTTGTGTTATGGCTAAATTTCTTGCAACTGAAATGCGCGAACCCACTCTATTAAATTGAGGTCGCTTACGAGCGAGGCACTACAGTTAATACAAAACTGCTGCCAAATTGTGAAAATTATAAATGTTAATCATCGTTATCAAATGAAATAATTATGTTTAATGCTTGAACAGTTGGTACAGTGATAAAGGTTCTCAAAATTCTTAGACATCTCCTTTCGAATTTCTGCATGCCGATCTTCCTGTATTTTCTCAGTTTTTTTATTTTTTGCCAATATGGTTTGTTTCGATTTCTTTACATACTTTCAGGCATTAATTGTTTATATTATACGACTTTTACAGAATTAATTTAATAACAACACAGATAAAAATAAATAACCCATTATTTTGCACCACAAAGGCTGTAAATAATCATCTCTTATAATTTAATAGTAAAAGATATAATAAAAAGATATCCTTTCAGTTTCTTTACTTAGTTATTCAAGGCCGATGGAATCGTATTCAATCGACAATTGACGTTGTTATTCCACAAGAACTTGGCCAAAACGTTTATCATTCTTGACGTAGTTCCCAGTCGGTAGCCAACGAACCAGCAAAGATGATCAACAAACGACCTTCCAAAACGTTGTCGCAACTTTCACTATTAAGTTCAGTGTTCACCTCTTCGTCGCGGTGCTATACTCGCCGTCTAAACTCCAACGAAAAGAAGATTTCTCCATCTCCCTTCTTCTTTTACTACTTCTAAAAACAATTTCGACGACAACCGGATGAACGTGTTGCGTTGGTTACGTAAAAGCAATCGTTAAAAAAGATATGTTGGGAAAGATCAGATAGATTTCGATGGTGACGTCGATTTATTTCTGCAACATACAATTTTAACAAATTAAAAAATATATGTAGACAAAAAGTTAATTAATTAATTACTCTGTATGGATAATGTCGATTTAACCATTTTACTTATTTAGCTTTTTTTATTACGAAATAATTTGCAAATTTATTTTTATGATAGTTCCTTTTTTTCTATAGAATTAACTGTGGGAGAATAATATAAGATATCTACGTGATGTAAACAGTCTCTCTTTTGCGAAACTTTCATTCAAATTGGTACTTGAAAAGAAGGGTATTGCGGGTGAATCGGTTTCTTACATATCTGTCGCAATACCAAAACAATACAAGATACAACAAAAAGAAATCCACGATGATTCTTAATTGAATCACGAATCGCTTATTGTTTATTCCAAAGAATGATTAATCCAAATTTATTAGGTATAGTCATAATTCCTTTTTTATCTAGATTGACCAACGGTTTAATAGAATTTGTCAGCGGCTTATATTCATTTGTAAAATATGCGCTTAGCTTTATATTCGGGTCACGTTTAAATTATTCGACATTGTTCTCGGTGTTTAGATAGTTTATGAAATTTGCAAAACCCATTTAAGATAATTATGTGTTCTTCACATAAATTTTAAAACTTTTCTTGTTACTACTAAATAAATTTAATTACACCAACACTATCATTAACATATTATTTAACAAAATATGACCATAACGCATAATTTGGTCAAAGCAACTCGGCTTGATTGTGTGGCATCGTGTATTAAAGCTGATTTTGCTTGCGGTCGAGGCGTTTCATTATTTGACACCAGTTTTTTTATTGAAATGATATTATTTTAAATTGAAATCGATTGAAATTGATCGATTAAGATGAAGTCGCTTGCTGCCGAGATGCTGCATTGTTTGAATCTCCATTTGATCTTTAAGGAAAAGAAATAATATTGTTAACACCATTTATTACTAGGGCACGGAAGTTTTGTAACAAAACGACACGATTTCCTCCCTCCACTCGTTCTCGACAGAAAATTTCATACAAAAGTTGTTCTAAATTAAATTCTAAAACAATTTTTTCAATAAAAAATATATAAAAATATATATATAAACATTTTTTTGAGGTTATGTTCTTAATTATTGATCAAATCAAAAATTTTTATTAACAATATTTGTTTAGAATTACTTCTGGAACAGTGTTCGTTAATAAAATGTTTTGGTAACTTAAAATTTTAATTTCCCTCTGAATAGTATGCTATCAAAAGTAATTATCTCAATAATTATTGTTTTTATCAAAAAATGTTTTAAATAAAATTTGTTTCAATTTCGATTTTGAATCAATTATCTTAATAAAAAAAATTTACATCTCTATTAATTAAGCGTCTAAGTGTAATTATGTATAAAAATTCAAAAATTATTATTTTGAGGTTATCTCCTTAATTATTAATTAAATCAAAAAATTTTGTTAACAATATTTGTTAAGAATTGCTTCAGGAACAGTGTTTATTAAAACAATTTTTTTCTAACTTGAAATTTTAATTTCCCACTGAATAGTATGCTACAAAAATCAATATTTTTGAGGTTATATCCTTATTGTTGATTTAATCAAAAAATTTTGTTAACAAAATTTGTTTAGAATTACTTCAGGAACAGTGTTTGTTAATACATTTTTTTGCTAACTTGAAATTTTAATTTCCCTCTGAATAGTATGCCATCAAAATTAATTATCTCAATAATTATTGTTTTTATCAAAAAATGTTTTAAATAAAATTTGTTTCAATTTCGATTTTGAATCAATTATCTTAATAAAAAAATTTTACATCTCTATTAATTAAGCATCTAAGTGTAATTATGTATAAAAATTCAAAAATTATTATTTTGAGGTTATCTCCTTAATTATTAATTAAATCAAAAAAATTTGTTAACAATATTTGTTAAGAATTGCTTCAGGAACAGTGTTTATTAAAACAATTTTTTTTTAACTTGAAATTTTAATTTCCCTCTGAATAGTATGCTACAAAAATTAATATTATTGAGGTTATATCGTTATTGTTGATTTGATCAAAAAATTTTGTTAACAAAATTTGTTTAGAATTACTTCAGGAACAGTGTTTGTTAATACATTTTTTTGCTAACTTGAAATTTTAATTTCCCTCTGAATAGTATGCCATCAAAATTAATTATCTCAATAATTATTGTTTTTATCAAAAAATGTTTTAAATAAAATTTGTTTCAATTTCGATTTTGAATCAATTATCTTAATAAAAAAATTTTACATCTCTATTAATTAAGCGTCTAAGTGTAATTATGTATAAAAATTCAAAAATTACTATTTTGAGGTTATCTCCTTAATTATTAATTAAATCAAAAAATGTTGTTAACAATATTTGTTAAGAATTGCTTCAGGAACAGTGTTTGTTAAAACAATTTTTTTCTAACTTGAAATTTTAATTTCCCACTGAACAGTATGCTACAAAAATTAATATTATTGAGGTTATATCGTTATTGTTGATTTAATCAAAAAATTTTGTTAACAAAATTTGTTTAGAATTACTTCAGGAACAGTGTTTGTTAATACATTTTTTTGCTAGCTTGAAATTTTAATTTCCCTCTGAATAGTATGCTATCAAAATTAATTATCTCAATAATTATTATTTTTATCAAAAAATGTTTTAAATAAAATTTGTTTCAATTTCGATTTTGAATCAAATATCTTAATAAAAAAATTTTACATCTCTATTAATTAAGCGTCTAAGTGTAATTATGTATAAAAATTCAAAAATTATTATTTTGAGGTTATCTCCTTAATTATTAATTAAATCAAAAAATTTTGTTAACAATATTTGTTAAGAATTGCTTCAGGAACAGTGTTTATTAAAACAATTTTTTTCTAACTTGAAATTTTAATTTCCCTCTGAATAGTATGCTACAAAAATTAATATTATTGAGGTTATATCGTTATTGTTGATTTGATCAAAAAATTTTGTTAACAAAATTTGTTTAGAATTACTTCAGGAACAGTGTTTGTTAATACATTTTTTTGCTAGCTTGAAATTTTAATTTCCCTCTGAATAGTATGCTATCAAAAGTAATTATCTCAATAATTATTATTTTTATCAAAAAATGTTTTAAATAAAATTTCTTTCAATTTCGATTTTGAATCAATTATCTTAATAAAAAAATTTTACATCTCTATTAATTAAGCGTCTAAGTGTAATTATGTATAAAAATTCAAAAATTATTATTTTGAGGTTATCTCCTTAATTATTAATTAAATCAAAAAATTTTGTTAACAATATTTGTTAAGAATTGCTTCAGGAACAGTGTTTATTAAAACAATTTTTTTTTAACTTGAAATTTTAATTTCCCTCTGAATAGTATGCCACAAAAATTAATATTATTGAGGTTATATCCTTATTGTTGATTTAATCAAAAAATTTTGTTAACAAAATTTGTTTAGAATTACTTCAGGAACAGTGTTTGTTAATACAATTTTTTGCTTACTTGAAATTTTAATTTCCCTCTGAATAGTATGCTATCAAAAGTAATTATCTCAATAATTATTGTTTTTATCAAAAAATGTTTTAAATAAAATTTGTTTCAATTTTGATTTTGAATCAAATATCTTAATAAAAAAATTTTACATCTCTATTAATTAAGCGTCTAAGTGTAATTATGTATAAAAATTCAAAAATTATTATTTTGAGGTTATCTCCTTAATTATTAATTAAATCAAAAAATTTTGTTAACAATATTTGTTAAGAATTGCTTCAGGAACAGTGTTTATTAAAACAATTTTTTTGGGGGGAAAATCGTATCGTTTTGTTACAAAAGTTCCGTGCCCTATTTATAACGTACAGGAAGAGAGCTTGACTATATAAGATGCGTGATTTAAAATTAAGATTTACCACAATATTTTAAACAAAACTTTCTTAAATATCATGACGTAACTAACCAAACATGTAGATTTTACATTAAGAATGAGTTTTCACTATCTCCATTGGTTAGTTTCCCACAATAACTCACCACACATTCAATAAGAACGCGTTGATTAGATACTTGGGTGCAATTAAAGAGTTTCGAATGGTTAGTTAATTGGATGGAAGGTTTTCTCATCGCGAGACAATCATAGATTTACTTCCTCTTGAACCATCGAAAAGACTGTGATTATAAATTCACCCCCACTTTTAGTATTACTCATCATGGTGGGAATGCTTTCTTTTTCGTGGTGTAAGTATTTCGCAAATCAATCGACATTCTTGTAATCATCATCACCCATCGATAGGGAGTAGTCGCGAAATGTACTCGAGATGTAAGTCGTTTAATGTCGCGACGCTTTCTCAAGAAGAGGGTTAAAGGTTGCGGTTCTTCTTCTATTGTATTTGCGACGTAGAATTCAATGTAGGCGCCGTCACTTTAGAGAAAGTAGCTTCGAACACATGCGGCGGATAACTTCCAAAGCACATCGTAAAATCAATCGTCACAGATTACGTAAAAGATTACGTGTTGTAAATCTTATAAGTTAATTAAAGTATTTAGCTTCTTTTCGAGAATATTATTTAACGAATAGTCAGGAGATCTCGTTACTTATGAAAGAATCTACATTACCTAAGAGAATAATGGCGGAGGACTACAACGATACAACAGTTGCTACATTCCGTGGGAACTGTTATACATTAAGTACGAAGCACACGAATCTCGTAGTCTCTGGATTCAATTGAAGGCATTTTAACAATTCTACAGATTTTGCGATGATATTACGAAAAGTTCAGAAACGAGTTCGGATGTTCCGTCCTTGCGGCGACCTCACTTTGCCGCTAGTAATTACTTTAACATTACGTAAAACCATGATCGGATCTTATTGTCGGTCCCACAATTAATACGAAATTACCTTCAAATCATTCTAAATAAAAATAAATTTTACGATAACTATTATTAACAGTAACAACCCGTCTATTATTGATTTAGTGTGAAAGTACTAAAGAAAACGTTTAATTACCATTCAATTAGCCACATCTTCGTTTTCGCAATAAACCTTTCTTATATAAACCAAGGAAAGTTTGCCAACAGGCGCGTAAACCCCGCTTAGAATTTTTTAAAAAACGAATAGGACGCGTCCGGCATTCGAAAAACAATAAAAGGAAACGTTGTAAAACGTTTCAAAAACATTTTCGAACGCTCGTTTCCTTTTAGAAACAAAAAAAAAGGAGAATGGCAATAAGAAATACCAAATTCTTACGATATCCTGGTTTTGGTTTGTCCTTACGCGGGATGATGCGCTCGTGAACTATTCTAAATACCAAGGTTAACTCAATAATAATAGTAATACGAATTAAAGTTGAATCGTGAGTGAAGAGAACATCAATTAGAATGATTTTGACGTTTTGTGGGATATTAATCTGGTCAATGATTAATTTTATACATTTTACAAAAAAATAACCTATGCGAAGTTAGCCCCCAAAAAAAAGGGGGGTGAGGGTGCGGTGAATCCTAGGTAGGCTTGTCCTACTTGTTTTGCCGTACTCAGGGTTCTTGTCTTATGACCTGAATCAAGACCGACACTGCAGTTTTTACTGCTCCTTCACGAGGTGCCCCTGTACTATACCAAAAGTGTCGGATCTAGACTAGCCAGTCGATAAACTTGGCTGTCGTCGCGTGGCTTAGGGCTTGCACGAGAGAAAACGTGGCCGGGGACGACTGATATAGTCGAAACCGTTATACCATGCATACCTATTATTTGTGGACCTGTTCCACGGGCAGGGCATGCGGGGGCTTAATTGTCTGGGTCAAGAGGAGACAACCTCATTAAAAACCCCAAAGTGAATGTGGAACAGCTTATGCAGAGCACTTTAGGCTGTCATCTGACGGTCTAGTCATCCGGGAAGTGATGGCTGCTAATAAGCGGACTCTGGAGACCTGCCGCCTTTCAGTTTTAATAGGCTTATCGGGGTATGGGAGCACTGCTTCGATGGACTACCCTTTCTGCTCTACTCGTGGGATTAGTATGGAGACGCCCAGTATTAGTAAAACCCTAGACGAGGGGGGGATAAACCTCGATCCTGAAAAGGAAACCAAAAAGATGGAGGATGGTCCTCCATCACAATCTACACTTGTGGTAGCCGGACCGTCCGCACCCAAGTCAAGTTCTCCCTCTCTGGAAGAGGAGCAGGTTCTTCTGCATTCTGAAGGGGAGAAAGATGAGGAGGAGGCTGTTAAGGCACTAGACAGTCTCACCCTTAAACAAAAACGCCTGCGGCTGCCAGGGTCCGCTAAAAGGAACCTGCGCAAGCTTATGGGGAGCGGGGTGCCTTATGAGACCGCCCTCAAGCAGGTGATTGAAAAGATCAATACTCCATCGGAAAAGAGCGCAGAGACCTCTAAGCCTTTGGCCAAGAGGGCGCGCTCTGATGGGTCGACGCCCGAGCAAGTGGCTAAGAAACCCAAGCAGGCTGAGATCGTGCCGACGGAAACCAAAGCTGCTTCAGAGAAGTAGCTGACTTACAAAGCTGCTGTGAGCGGTATCAGGGTTGGATTAATTCACCCAGACTATCCCGCCCAGCAGTTCAATGTAGAACAAGTGGGGTTGCTACGGAGGGAGGTTATTTCAGCCGTAGACAACATCTTATTACGCTTCAGGCCGGGAGGTGGCTGCCCGCAGGGAGGGGTGTTATCTCCCCTGCTTTGGTCCCTCCTAGTTGACGATCTGATTGCGATAGTCGAAGCCGTTGGTGTGGAAATACAAGCTTATGCTGATGACATTGTCGTTATGGTCAAAGGAACCTGTTTGCCGAGGATATCTAAAGTCCTCCAGGTGACCCTAGATACCATTTGCGCTTGGTGTAAGGGAGAGAACCTCTCAACAAACCCGCAAAAGACAATTGTTGTGCCCTTCACCAGGAAGCGAAAGTTGGATGGACTAATCCGCCCAACTATCCAAGGTGAAGAAATTCCTTTTTCAAAGGAAGTCAAATATCTAGGAGTAATCCTAGACACAACCCTGTCATGGAATGGACATTTGCAGGGAGTTTTGCACAAAGCTAGACTATCCTTGTGGACTTGTCGCAGTCTTTGTGGAAAAACCCCTGAAAGACTGTACTGGCTCTATGTGACTGTGGTTAGACCTATGATCACATACGGAGCAGCAGCCTGGTATAGGAAAGTCCGACAGACTTCAGTTATCAGTAAACTTTCACGAATTCAACGAGTAGCTGGATTGGCAATCTCTGGTGCGATAGGCACAACGCCAACTCTAGCAATGGAGGTTCTGCTTGGCCTATCTCCTCTGCATTTGCATATAGAGAAAGTGGCTAGAACAACCATTTACAGATTTAAGCAATATGCTCAAAACTGTTCCGACATGTCCTACCAATGGGCTGCGGAAGACATTATAAGCACTGATACTGTGCTATCAATGCCGTCAGATTTGGCGGTATCACTATCAGTGATTAATGCTCGATACCAGATTGTACTGCCTGAGCGGCAGTCCTGGATCGAAAATGAAAATTCTCTGGTTCGGGCAGACATTTGCTTGTACACAGATGGATCAAAAACGCCTGAAGGGGTAGGAGCAGGAGTATACTGCCAGACACCTCGAATTAAGCAAGCCTACAGCTTGGGTACGTACTGTACTGTATTCCAGGCGGAAGTATTTGCTATTGACATGGGTGCTAAAATCCTTCTTGAAAGAGGGGTAAAGAACATGACAGTACGAATTTTCTCAGACAGTCAAGCCGCTCTCCAGGCGCTGCAAGCCGTGAAAACGGTGTCGGCTCTGGTTAATGATTGTAAGAGAACATTAAACACACTGAGTTGTGATAACAGAGTCTCTCTGATCTGGGTCCCGGGTCACTCTGGTGTTGCTGGCAATGAAGCGGCAGATAAGCTAGCACGAGATGGCAGCGCTGAAGCGTTTGTGGGACCGGAACCAGCAGTTGGTGTATCATTTGCGATGGCCAAATATAGGATTGGACTGTGGGCTGAAGAGAGACTTCGCCTACTGTGGACCAGTTCTCCTGGAATGAGACATGCTAAGGTGTTTATTAACATCGCCACTGTCAAACCCGGGAATATTTTAGGACTTGCCCTTAGTAGCATTGGACTGCACGGTGAAATTTGATAACGATATCTATCGGGGTACAATAGATCCTTAGGGTCGCGGTGCAAGGTTGGTTGGTCCGCCTACCCGATATGTATTCTATGTAATGTAATAGTGAGTTTACACATGCATGGATTTAGTGGCGCCAATAAAAACTGGCGCGCCAGTAAAATTAAATTGCATGTGTAAACATCAACTGGCATGCAAGTTGAAACCATGCATGCATGGATCGGAAAAGTCTGCACCCTTCTGAAATTACTGGCGCCAGTGATGAGTCTAAAACATGTAACCATGGCAACATAGGTGAGTGTCCACAAAAATACAAAATTTTTTAATGTCAAATTTAGGTTATTTTTCCTTGCATTCAAATTAAATCCCAATTACGTTAACACATTCAACGATAACGTATAATTATCCACCTTAAACCTAGAATATATCTATTTTCCTTTCGGTTTAGGTTCTAATTTGTGTATATAGTTGTAGTACTCTTTAAAAATGAAACTGAATCACTGGCGTATCTACATCTCCTGGTCTATAGACATATTCTCCTTATCATCAGTTTCTTTCATAACATTTTCTTCTTAAAAAAAATAAAAACTCAAATCAACGACCAATAAATCCTAACGATAATTACGGCCAATAACAATAAATAACTCATCATCATCATCACACAAACTTATATTCTTCTAATTTTATTTTTAACCCACATTTCCAAACATAGTCTACGGTCGAAGAAGCTATAACCTTCGGCGACGTGTTATGTTGCAATACCAAACCGCCAACAAGAAGATTCTAGTACGGAGAACGTCTAAAGAGTTACGTGACACGCACACTTCGCCATCCCATCCCAATACATTCGCGTTACCTACGTGTACGTGCACGTGTTCTCATGAGCGAGAAGAAATCTCATGGAATTCCCCCACTCGATAATTCAACGTACGCTGAATCTTCTTCATGACCCCAATGGGGGGTGGTAACAGTGGTGGAGGATCCATCCTTTCACTAATGTGTGGCGGTGGTTCAGCTCATCTTAACGTCTTCAACTTTGTTCAGTCGTTTGTGTGTGCTGATCGATTCAAGATGAGGGCTTTTTATGTACTTGCATACTGTGTGGGTAAGTGAAAACTTATATTAATTTATATAATTATCTTGTCTTAAATATTTATTCAAAATTAATAATTTGTATTAAATTCGGTTTAAAATAGCTAGTTGAGTTATACAATTAAAACAAAGAAAAACAATACAACAATTAGGAAAAGTTCGCACAGAAAAGAAACACTTTATGTAAAATTTCTCAAGAAAGAAATTGAACCCAACCGGATTAAAGATTTTTTATTCATAAAAGAAAATGCTTGGGTGTATAACGTGTTAAGTAATCATTAATGAGATTTGATATCGAATTTAATCAGGAGTTAAGTAACTTTGATTGAATGTCGGGGAGAATTTTCTATACGTGCGAGTCTATTATTAAGGAAGAATGTAATTGTGTTCAAATTGATTCATATCCAAGTTAGGATTTTTCTAATTAATGAAGATGAGTAAGACATTTTAAGAAAATAATCATCATCTTCATATTAATATTTGTTTAAATGGAATAATGAAGACCATTTGACATTTCTGATTACTCTTTTCTTTATTTAAAAATAGAATTACATAATCCATAAAAGATGACTACATTCTCATCTTTATAACATTCCATCCCGACAATAAAAAATATGGTTAAAAGAAATGTCAAGGTCTTCGCCTTTAGGTCGTCTCCTGTTTACCATTCTCATTTATCGATGATTTTAATGCTTCACTTGTTGTTTGTCGGTGCTCTTTAATGCCAAACCTTCTCGTGCAGCTTTCCAAAGACGAACATGGTTTATCGGTCCTGACCTTTGTTAATGAACTGTTCACGATGAAAACGACAATAACGCACGAGAGATTCACCTTCTTCCGTTATTTTACCACTTTCTCTTTAACCAAACGCGTGTTATATTGGGTGATAAATATTTTTTTTTTTAGAAAGTGATTTCCGGATTTATGTCATAATCTTTGAAGTGTTTACGAAGAAATTGATTTTGTTAACTTTATTATTAAATTATTATTATTGTGGTGGATGCGCCGGTTATTTAATAAAAATTTATTTTTAGGTGTTTTAACAACATGGGTTAATTCCCAATTTTTAAACAACCGCCCATTTCCTACATACAGTTTGGAGTCAATGCCCGATACAGACTTTTCCTGCAGAAATAAAATCCTAGGTTCTTACTACGCTGATATCGAAACCCAATGTCAAATGTTTCATATTTGCGTTAGAGTTTCCGGTTTAGGGGTAAGTACTAATTGTTTCCTTACTTTCCCATTCGAAATGTAAATTTAGTAATAATATGAACTACATTCACAAGACTGATAGAATCGATTTTATTATTTTGAATGATAATAATATTAATAATTTTATATAGTAACGTTCTCCTTTGTTTTGTACATGTCGTGTGCACAGCATGCTACAGCCACTTCCCCTCCTATACAGATTAATAAAAAGAGGAATATGGTGGTTAAAGCAAAAATCATATTAAAAATTGAAAGTAACTTTTTTTTGAATTTTTATATTATGAGAATTGATTGCCTCGCTGTGGTGACATGTTGAATTTTCTTTTAACCCTTTGTGTCCCAAGAAGTCAAACATTTTGAAACTTTGTGACAGAATCAGACAGAATTAAAACGCTATCAAAATACACTCACAATCAGTAAAGGCCTTTGGAATAAAATTTTAATTCAATTCAAAAATTCCTGGAAACCGTGTTTATTGAAATTAAGAAATAAAACTTATTTTAAATTGAAGCTTAAAGCTTTCTGTTTAAATCGATGTATAATAATCGATGGGTTGAATTAGAAAAATATTGAGAAAAAGAGTATTGAGTTAAAACTAACATTTTCGTATAACCTAAAAGTGTCAAAAAAGAAGCTAATTTAAAAATTCCTGGAAGCCGCATTTATTGAAATTAAGGAATGAAACTTATTTTAAATTAAAGCTCAAAGCTTTCTCTTTAAAATGATGTATAATAATTGTTGGGTTGGATTGGAAAAATATAGAGAAAAAAAATGTTGAAACAAAACTTACATTTTCGAATAACCTAAAAGTGTCAAAAAAGATGCTAATTTAAAAATTCCTGAAAGCCGTATTTATTGAAATTAAGGAATGAAACTTATTTTAAATTAAAGTTCAAAGCTTTCTCTTTAAAATGATGTATAATAATTGTTGTGTTGGATTGGAAAAATATTGACAAAAAACATGTTGAAACAAAACTTACAATTTCTTATAACCTAAAAGTGTCAAAAAAGATGCTAATTTAAAAATTCCTGGAAGCTATTTTTATTGAAATTAAGGAAAGAAACTTATTTTAAATTAAAGTTCAAAGCTTTCTCTTTAAAATGATGTATAATAATTGTTGGGTTGGATTGGAAAAATATAGAGAAAAAAAATGTTGAAACAAAACTAACATTTTCGAATAACCTAAAAGTGTCAAAAAAGATGCTAATTTAAAAATTCCTGGAAGCTATTTTTATTGAAATTAAGGAAAGAAACTTATTTTAAATTAAAGTTCAAAGCTTTCTCTTTAAAATGATGTATAATAATTGTTGGGTTGGATTGGAAAAATACAGAGAAAAAAAATGTTGAAACAAAACTAACATTTTCGAATAACCTAAAAGTGTCAAAAAAGATGCTAATTTAAAAATTCCTGGAAGCCGTATTTATTGAAATTAAGGAATGAAACTTATTTTAAATTAAAGCTCAAAGCTTTCTCTTTAAAATGATGTATTATAATTGTTGGGTTGGATTGGAAAAATATAGGGAAAAAAAATGTTGAAACAAAACTTACATTTTCGAATAACCTAAAAGTGTCAAAAAAGATGCTAATTTAAAAATTCCTGGAAGCTATTTTTATTGAAATTAAGGAAAGAAACTTATTTTAAATTAAAGTTCAAAGCTTTCTCTTTAAAATGATGTATAATAATTGTTGGGTTGGATTGGAAAAATACAGAGAAAAAAAATGTTGAAACAAAACTAACATTTTCGAATAACCTAAAAGTGTCAAAAAAGATGCTAATTTAAAAATTCCTGGAAGCCGTATTTATTGAAATTAAGGAATGAAACTTATTTTAAATTAAAGCTCAAAGCTTTCTCTTTAAAATGATGTATAATAATTGTTGGGTTGGATTGGAAAAATATAGAGAAAAAAAATGTTGAAACAAAACTAACATTTTCGAATAACCTAAAAGTGTCAAAAAAGATGCTAATTTAAAAATTCCTGGAAGCCGTATTTATTGAAATTAAGGAATGAAACTTATTTTAAATTAAAGCTCAAAGCTTTTTCTTTAAAATGATGTATAATAATATAGTAGAAAGTACCGACTGCTCTAAATGTGCCGAATAGATAACTACAGTTTAAAATTAGTGTTTAAAACTACTGGTACTTTAAAGTACCGTCGGGACACAAAGGGTTAAAAGAAATGCTGGTTTAAGGTTGTTGATGTTAACAGCTACTTCCTTGTTATTTTTGAAAATTACAAAATATTTCGGAAATGTTTTTATCACTTTAAATGGGCCTTCATATCTTGGTGTTAAAGAGGGTTGAATCCCATTAATTTTGACAAAAACAAATTTTGAAATGAATAAATCTTTATGAATAAATGGTTTTTGGTTGGAATGAAAAACTGTTTCAAACAAGAGAATGTTTCTCGTAAACTAGATAGCAATGGATCAGATTCCAAAGGGTGTTGAATATTAACAAAAAATTCTCCTGGAAGCCTAAGTGGTTGACCGTATACAAGTTCGGCAGATGAACAACCTAGGTCTTCCTTAAGAGATGATCTGCGGCCTAGGAGAACCAAGGGAAGATCATTGTTCCACCTCGTAGTAGTAGTGTAAGAATGCCGGTCCTAGAGCGGAAGTTGCTCCTGCGGTGACGTCACGCCTCAATGTATTAGGTATAGGGGGGGATACCAACCAAAGTTTGGGGGAAAAAAAATTAGGTTGGTATTAAAAGTAACTAGAGATCTAGGGATTTTTAGAAAATTAAATAGAAAAATTTAAATACAATGGCGCCACCTAGATTTGAGTGGGATAAATAAAACACAAAATTAATAAATAAAAATTAATATTATATTTATTTTAAAACACAATTTCTTTTCTATATCAGCTGATATTCGAAAAATAAATAATTTTCATTATCAACTACTCCGGTTGAAGACAGATCCTAAAGTAAGTTTTAAAGTTAAAAATCCCAAGAAAGGAGGAGGAACCTCCGCAAAACAAGATCAACCTACAACAACCACAGCGATGAAAGATGCATCTTCGATCATCAGAGGTTCAGTGTCTTTAATATGTTTAAATATATTACGGTTGATGGTAAAAAAAAATTTGAAGAAAAGAAATTGTGTTTTAAAATAAATATAATATTAATTTTTATTTATTAATTTTGTGTTTTATTTACTTACACCACTCAAATCTAGGTGGCGCCATTGTATTTAAATTTTTCTATTTAACTTTCTAAAAATCCCTAGATCTCTAGTTACTTTTAATACCAACCTAATTTTTTTTCCCCCAAACTTTGGTTGGTATCCCCCCCTATACCTAATACATTGAGGCGTGACGTCACCGCAGGAGCAGCAGGAGCAACTTCCGCTCTAGAACCGGCATTCTTACACTACTCGTAGTGTTACCTCTGGCAGTTATAGCTGTTTTTAAAGAACGGTGAAACCTTTCTAAAATTCCGTTGCTTTGGGGATGTATGAATTTGACGTGTTCCTAGAAGGGTGTGAAATTTTGAAAAGAGTTTTGATTCGAATTGTCGTCCCTGATCATGGGTTATAGTGCTAGGAATGCCAAATCGGCTGAAATAATGCCGAAACAAAGTATCCGCAATAGAAGATCTTTGAGAGGAAAAGCTTCTGGCCAACGCGTGAAACGATCTATTACGGTGAGCACATATGTGCAGCCAAGGGACGGAGTGAGAGGACCGACCAAATCAATGTGGATATGATCGAATCTTAATTTTGGTATCGGAATTTTACTAATAGGTGATTTTGTGTACTTTTGAACTTTTGTTTGTTGACATCGCAAACAGGTTTTTGTCCATAACTGAATGTGTTTTGTCATGTGAGGCCAAAAGAATCGTGTTTTATTGTCTATAGTCTGTGATAAAACTGCTCCTATACCTTTATTTGAGGCGTCTGTCGTCAGTGAAAGAGTTGCTTGTGGTGATGGGTGTGCAAGAGTGACGGATTTTGATAAAAGTTCTTTGGCTGTAGTGAAAGAAATGTCGTGAAGGTGTGTCCAAGAGGTGATTGATTTAAGTTTTTGTGAATAAAGTGTTTTTGATAAATGATGTAAAGGAGCTAAAATGTTTGAGATGTTTGGTAAAAATCTGTGATAAAAATTTATCATTCCTAAGAATCGCTGTAATTGTTTTAGTGTGGTTGGTTTTGGAAATTCAGTTATTAGATTGCGAAGGGCGAACGCCTTCAGCAGAAATTTGATGACTTAGGAAATTTAAATCTGTAACTCCAAAAACACATTTTGTTGGTTGTATATTAATATTACAGCTTAACCTCTCAAACAATTGTTGTAAATGAAGATAATGTTCTTCTTCATTGCGACTGGCTACTAGAATATCATCTAGATATACGAATAGGAAATCTAAGCCAGATAGAACTTCGTTTATAAATCTTTGAAAGGTTTGTGCCGCATTACGTAAACCGAAAGGCATTTTAGGAATATCGTCTTCTTCTACAGGAATTTGGTGATAAGCTCGTACCAGATCTAATTTTGAAAAAATTTTGCAATTGTGTCAATGTAAGTTAAAATCTTGAATGTGCGGAAGAAGATAACGATCTGGAACTGTGATGTTGTTGAGTTGTCTCCACATGGTCTCCAATCGTTGGAATCTTTCTTAGGAACCATGTGAAGAGGCGACGCTGTAGAAGAAGAAGAGGGTCGGCAGATTCCTAATGCCACCATTTGTTCGAATTAAATTGTGGATATATATATATGTGTCCACAATATAAATTAATATTTTAATAAGTAATAATATGAACTACATTCACAGAATCGATTTTATTATTTTGAATGATAATAATATTAATAATTTTATATAGTAACGTTCTCCTTTGTTTTGTACATGTCGTGTGCACAGCATGCTACAAACACCATTAATCTTTAAACAATCGAAATGTCACCATCGTGATATGCTTGATCTTCTTCTCACAATCTAAACACGTCTTGTTGCGAAATATATCCGTTGTTGTTCTAACGAAATGCCAAATTATCTTGTTTTGTTCTTTATTGTGAAAAAAATTATAATAATCAACCTTGACACGGTTACAAAAAAAATGATGCTCTGCTGTAATTCACCGTGAAATTTTTTCTGTTACGCAGGTGCAGGACTTCCGTTTCCTCTGTCCAAACGGTACTGCTTTCGATCAAGATCACCAAATTTGTGCGGAATGGGAGGATGTCGATTGCGACTACAGTACTCTTTATTATGCTAGCGACAATTTTGATTTATATCGTATCGGTTCAGGTAATTTCTTAATCTTAAAAAATTCTTAAAAAGTTCTTGAGAAATAATTTTCTTTTTCCTAATTCAGGTTTTGAATCAAAAGCTGTAAAATATGGTGAGGAGGAAGAGGTGTTCGCTTTACAAAGAGCAGAAACTGGAGATGCTAGAATCAGTGGGGACCAACAAGTTTACAGGGTGAATCAACAAAAACAACTTGAAAACGCTAATTTAAGAAAATCAAAAGCACAGAATCAATATCGTTCAAATAATAACGAAAATAATAATGATGAAATATTTAAAAGTTCGAGTAGCTCGAATTTCTTCAATAATAGAAATAGAGGTAAAGAATACGATGAAGAAAACGTGGAGGACGACAAAAACGTGAATTATAATCAAGATAGGGATTACGAACAAAGAAGGAAAGTGAATAGACACCAAAGTAGAAGGCCAATTAAGAATGATGTTACCACAACAACTACGATTGCTCCTACTCAAAGAAATAACAGACCAACGGGATTTATAAATAACTTCGCTGGAAGTAGCTTTTCAACTACATCTAAACCAATTACTACAACCGAACAACATAGAACGAGGCAAAATGTTAGAAAACAATATGATTACAATAATGCGGATAATTTCAGGCAAAACACAAGAAATTATGACGATAATAATAACAATTATCCCAGTACTACTTACACGATCAGTACTCCAGCCCCATTTAGAACTAATAACCAAAATAACCAACCTACCACTTATTCCCCGAAAAAAATCGAAAATTATCCATCAACCCAAGCTAAAGGATTCACAAAAGAACCCGAAAATTATCCATCCAACTTCCCTAAAATACAAACAACACCAAGAAACACAAATTATGACGCAAATTATGAAGTTACTAAAGTTAAAAATTTTGAAACTAAGAAACAAACGGATTACCCAACCACTTTTGCTCCTAAAACATTCAGCGGGCAAAGCTTTCCTTCTACATTTTCTCCCAGAACTAACAATGGATATACACAAATAAGTCAACAAACAACACAACAACAAAAACAAAATACACAACAATTTAATACTCAAACTACAGCTCAACAAAGAAATACACAAAATACGCAATATAACACACAGTATAATACTCAATATACTACAACTCAACAACCTAACACACAATTTAATACTAAAACGAATCAATACTCAACAAATACGCAAACTACTCAATACAACACACAAAACACCCAATTTAATACTCAAAATACTCAATATAACTCACAAAACACCCAAAACACACAATATAACACACAAACTTATAAAACTCAACCTATAAATACAAGAACAACCCAATTAACAACATCAAAACCGACTCCTTTCACTCAATATACCCCAACTGTACCGAAATTAAGTTCAACAACTCCTGTATCTAGGTCGCATCGTTTTGATGAAACTCAATATGATGATGGATCGTATAATTCAAAGTATGATAATTACGATAATAACGATGAATTTTTGAAAACGGCTCACAGCACAAACATTGCGAGTAGTAGGAACGAATTGGCTAAGAGTAAAACGACCTCGAAGCCTCAATACGATTCGCCCAGACCGTTTTCGGTAACTACAAGTGCGCCCAAAGTAACTGAAAATTTGAAGCCGGTACAAAAAGTGGTGTCGCAAAGCGGTGGGGATCCTAAAAAGGAGAAGAATGCAAGTTATGATTACGCATATTACGATAATAATCCGGTCGCGGAAACTGAGTACGATATTGATACGGAGTTTAAGAAGTCGACTGGAAAACAGTAGTTAGTAATAATAATAGTTGTTTAGGTTTGGTTTAATTTTGATTGTTAAGGAAATTTTAGTGAGTAATTTTAAATTGTGAAATTATGAGTGTATATAAAGTTGTAGTTGAGATTTGCAAACATAGCCAGTATGTTATATAAGTAAAAAAAAAAAAAGATAAAAACGAGGAAGACAAAACGAAATTTTCTTATTTATTGCTACGCACTTTTTCGTATTGTTTTATATTGTAAAATATTACTGAATATGAAATAAAAATGTTTAAATACATTTTGGTTATTATTAAACCACTTTATTATTATTAAGTAAATGAGTCATTGAGTGCCAAATGCAGAAAAGATATAATTAACTTGAATACTGCTTTAGAGGTAGAGAAGAAGCAAAAGAATAGGGAAGATTCCTATTATTATTATTATTATTTCTATGGTGGAAATTATATTCCCTTTGCCTGTACAACTACCTCCATAGTAATAACTAAAGTACTTACAAAAAAAACATATTTTTTCGCATATATATATATATTACACACATAGCTTATCCTTGATTATTATATTGATTAATAATAATTACCTACTGCCTGTGAAATGCAGTAAAGCAAGGGACAACGCAGAGAGGTACTGCACATCTTTCGCACATTATTTTAGTGCGTTTATCGTTTGTTTTCGTACTGCAAAGTCTGCATCGTTTATATGTCTCCGACGGACAAGGTAAATGATCTCCAACATTCGAGAATCGTACTTCATCAGCAACCACATGAATGGCTTCCTGGCGAGTGTCGGCCTGTATCAACTTTTTTCTGATCACGTAGGTGGGATCGTCTTTTTCGACTGGAGTATACACCAATAAGCCCTCGAGCTAGGGCTACGCGAAACTCCAAATGCGTCAGATTTACTTTACTTATCTTGCTCATAATAAAAGCGTTAATGATGCTAGCATCAAGGAGAAAGTAAAAAAGGCGAAGCCACCATCGTTTGCTTCTTCTTCCAACTGTGTATGTGGTTTTGATCTGGTCGAATTTATCCCATTCGCTTAGTATACTGCTTAATGGCTAAAGGGCAGCGAATTGGCACTTTACTGCCGTCTTTCTGAGTCCTCAAAGTAGTACAAACTCCGACTTTTGGATAGAACGCACTGCTCAAAAGTAGTACCTCCTTATTATCCTGCCAAATTATAAAAGCAACATTGTCCTTCACACGCCATTTAAATTCACCCTTAGATAATAATAATAATAAACTGCCTTTATTTCTAGAGTAAAGAGAACAAACAATAATAATAGTAACTATAGTTACTATAATGCAAAATAAAGATAATCAAAAAAGAAAAAAAAAACAATATTTAAAAAGAAAAATAACTTAAATACAAAACAGGTGGAAATCCTAAGGCGAAGTTCAGAATGCGACCATAATATGGCCCGCTTCTGCTCTTCCACTTAACCTTAAAAATAATTGCACTTTTATTCAATCGTAGTACATGTCTACTCCTAAAAACTAAAACTATTCATTGATTCTGCATTATAATCTTCATTTCACTTATAATCTATCTTATATATGAGCTAATAAAATAAAAAATAATATAATGAAATAAAACAAAAACAAATTATTCCACTTGCATTAAAATTAGATTGATCCACTACAAAGCAAACAAGAAGTCACTGTCGCTCAAATAAATGCCTAAACAATAACGTTCTGAAAGCACCCTCCCTTTTGGCCCTAATGGTGACGGGGATAGAATTATACAGCTTATAGGCACAGTAGCTAAACGCACGACAAAACAGAGCTGTACTATGAGCAGGCGGATTAACAACATTTTTATTTCTAATATTTATACTGTGTAGATCCCCTCTAAACTGAATCTTTTTACTCAAATAATCAGGCGAGCCAGTTGTGACAACCTTGTGATACAGCACTGAAGCCTGTAGAGTATAACGATTGTGAATATTCAGCCAAGTTAACTCTTTAAGCTTATGAGAGATTCTTTCAAATTTTCTAATTCTGAATATATATCTCATACAAGCGTTCTGCACTCTTTGCACTCTCAATCTATCCATGGAATCCAAACATGGATAGTAGACAGGAATACAATAATTAAGCAAAGACAGTACAAAACATTCACAAAGCACCTTTTTCATTTTTAATTTAAAAATATCTTTGAAAGAATAGAGTAATTTTAACTTCAAAAAACAAACACTTAATGTTTTAGTAATGTGCTGTTTGTACCTAAAGGCATTATCAACAACTAGCCCAAGATTCCTTGCCTGATCAACAATAGGTATATTGCAACCGTTCAACCTAAGAATCAGATTAGCTTTCAATTTCTCGACTTCCACATTTCTGCCAAACAGAATAACTACACTTTTATCAGGGTTTAATATCAAGGCGTGATTCTTTGCAAATTCACTGACAGCTTTTGGAAGCATAGATGTGTATAAACACCGACCCCTGCGGTACTCCACGCTTCAGCTTCAATGGTTCAGAAATTAAGCCATTGACCTGTACACATTGGCATCTGTCTATTAAATACGTTTTAATCAACCTTATAAATTCCTCCCCGCCTCCAATATAGTGAAGCATCGACAGCACAATATCATGGTCAACAACATCGAACGCTTTGCTAAAACCCAACAACACTAAAGCGGTGCACTCTTTACCGTCTTTGGCCTTTAATATATCGTCAGTGACATTTAAAAGTGTAGTTGTGCAACTACGTCCAGGCACAAATCCCGATTGACAGTCTGGTAATATATCATTTGAAATAATAAAGTTTTTAAATTGGTAGGAAATAACTTTTTCCAGTACTTTGCTCAAGGTAGGAAGAATAGAAATCGGTCGCAGGTGCTTAAAGTCAGTAGGTTTTTCGATTTTCGGTATTGGAATGACCACAGCAGACTTCCACTGCGAGGGAAAATGTGACTCAATTATGCAGCTGTTTATGAGATGTGTGATATATGGAAGGGCATAAGGAACTATTAATTCAATCATCTGTGCAGATATGCCATCAGAGCCAACAGACTTACTGGTGATTGACCTGATAATGCCAAATACAGTATCTTCATCTACCGTGTGAAGATCAAAGGGTGTATTCGTATCGCTATAGCTGTTATTTGAGTAAAATAGTATCGTATCCTTTATGTTATTAATATTGACGTCAGGAGTACCACCAACAAATGAATTATTTATCTGATTTACGTTTGAAAGATGAGACGGTATATCTTTCGACTTTTTACTCCCTATATGACATCCACGAATAGTGTTCCACATTTCTTTTTTATCCGTGCGTGTATGCAAAATTATTAAAGTATGCTATCTTTTCATGTCGGATAGCATTAGTTGTGAAATTTCGTAATTGCTTGTAATAATCCCAAGACCCAGCAGTTCTGCATTTTTTGTACCTTGTTTTAGCCACATCTCTCAATATTTGTAGTAAGACGATATTGTCAGTCAACCAGGGCATCTTTGGTTTACGGATTCTTACAGTACGCATTGGTGCATGGCAATCGATAAGATTTAATAAGGTTTCATTAAAGAATTCTAATTTTTGTTCCGATAGATAGCTTTAGTTTTC
Organism: Onthophagus taurus; assembly: GCF_036711975.1. NCBI lineage: Eukaryota > Metazoa > Arthropoda > Insecta > Coleoptera > Scarabaeidae > Onthophagus > Onthophagus taurus. The sequence continues at coordinate 906,955 of NC_091967.1, forward strand.
TAGCGTTTGGACCTTTTGTAAGTTGAGGTAATCCTTCTCTGTGCCTACGCACGGTGCCAGTTGCATATATGTTATGTTCATACAAATATTCTAAAAGTTTGTTATCTGTGAAGAAGTTGTCAAATGTAACGTGAACATTCTTTATATTGTTATCAATTAAATGTTGCGTCAAGTTCTTCACGACTTTTGCTCCCACTCCATCCGTTTTCCCAGTATAAATACTAAATTCATACAAATATCCTGTCTCACTGTTGCATCTACACCAAATTTTGTATCCCCGTTTGATGGGCTTGAGAGGTAGGTATTGCTTTAGCAAAGACCGTCCTTTGACTCATCAATACTCTGTGAACTAGATAAATTGACATTACTTTTACAGGATTCGTTAATAATATTTAGCAATGGCCTCAGTTTGAACAACCTATCGTATTCGGGACTATTTCTTTCAGGTTGTCGCGCGTTATCATTCAAGTGTAGGCTGCGCATAATTTTCTTGAACCTTTTTACTGGCATTATTTCTGCTATGTCATTTTCTCGAAAACCTGGATCAGACGACCAATCAGGTCTATCATGGACAGAACTTTATAGCCCATTATTATGAGAATGCCTAAAAAGGCTTTTATTTCATCAGTAGTCACGGGCGTCCACTCTTTTATTTTCATTTGGTCGGCATATAAGTTTGTTTGCGACACAATAAGTTCTATAGCTTCATTTGTAAAAAACTTTTCAAAAAAGCGGATGGGCCTAGTTTTAGGATTGAAGCTTTGCTTAGTAGTCAAAGGAATCTTGTCAAAATCTTCAGCAACGGGCCGAGAAGTCCAATATGTTTTTTTCCATGTCTCTTCTTCGAGATCAGAATCATCAGTGTCGTCAGGTGAGGTACTGAGTTCGGAAGTTGAATATCGAGATCGCGTCAACCGCCTAGCCGGCCTTACAGTAATTGAGCTACTATTTTCAATTTGTTGACTTACATACACGGACAGGTCTTCACTTTGTAAATCAGCTGGTGGAATGGTTTCAGTAACCATAATTTCTGATGATTGTATTATGCAGGAGGTGCGGAGACATTGACGGATCATCGAGATTTTCCAGTATTTTTTGAAGCCGAGCGGTGCTGTACGGAGCTTCTTCCTTTTCGGCTTCCAGGTTATCGTCAGACATTTCTGGGTCATCAGGCAACCCAAAAAGCTCTTCAAGCGCATGCTCTATTTCGAATTCTGATAAACCTTTGTCTAAGCCACTCATCTGCCAAAGCAAAGCAAAAAATATAGCAGCCACTCGCAGGCAGAGGGAATATGCTTCCCACCACAAAAAGCAATTTATTTGAAAAACCAGGATACCCAAAGGTAAAAATATGTGTCAAAATACTTAGGACAAATCCAATATAACATGTAAATAATAAAACTTACCTCAAAATCTCGAAGATCTACAAAATAGACCGTTATACAAAATTTGGTACGAAAAAACACTATTTTTGAACATTCATCAGGTGACAGCCAAGGACAGTAGAATCTAACAGGACTGCTACATCCATTGTTGTGACAACCTGCCCGCAAACTACGTCATACCATTTGCCACGCCCAGCTCTATGCGTTTGCTGTGGTTTTAGAGGTTATATCGTAGACGTATTTTTGAAGTTTTATTTTTGTAGACGTATTAATGTCTATCATGTAACCTCTAAATCTCTAAAAACACACAGCAAACGCGTAGGACTGAATGAAAGTTAACAGGGCGTGGCAAATAGTGTGACGTAGAGTGCGGGCAACCAAACCGTAGTGGGCTACAAAAATACAATGCATGTAGCAGTCCTGTTAGATTCTACTGTCCTTGGGTGACAGCAAAAAAACAATGTTATGACAGTTATGCATTTCTTCACGTCATATTATTGACAGATCACTAAATAAGTTGCCAATTTACAAAAGAAAATTAAATTTGATTATTTTCTTATAAAAAACTTAAAAAAATTATGGTGGTAAAAATATCACCTCGTTTTACTGCTTTGAGTCTTAAATTCTTTTCTATTACATCAATTCCAAGTTATGGAGTTATTTAATTGTTAATTTAGATTTTTTTATAAATAACTAATAGTCAATTTTCATGATCATATTTATTCATTTATAGTTTCATTTAATTTACCTACAAGTTAGATTATTAACCTAAGCGCATTATTTTATTTATACATACAAAAATATAATCAATAGTAACAATAAATTGGTAATACTTAATACATAATCTACCTGCTAAAATGGTACAGTATATTACACATGTTCTCTTTCGCTAAACAGTCCATTTCGTCCCTTTATGTTTCAATAAACTTCCCTCGTTTATTCCTTTATCACATTCATAATTTTATTATTAAACACACCTACTCGGTTTTTTCTTAGTACAAATCCTTTTAATATCATCGTAATAAGTTCCCATATCGCAAACAAATTTCATATCGACCGCCTGATTACTATTATAACCAGGGGAACAATAATGGAACAATCTACAGTCTCTTGGATCTGAATAAAATTTATTCACCTTTTTATCCAAACAATTAAACGTATATTTATTAGAATTTCTCATTTTCACTTTGACGACACGCATAATCGGCGTAGTCGATTTAAAATTACTCCGAGGCAAAGTCGGATTCGCACTTCGAATTAAAGAAGGATCGGTAACGATGTCTTTCGATTTATCCTTTAATTTTTGAGTAAAATTTTCAGGGATAACACTAAAACGATGTCTTCCTTTAACCCTCGAAGAAGTCGTTTTTGGGACATTAGTTGTCGATTCTGTCGTTGTTGTCGTTGTTGTTATTGTAGTTAATTCAGTATTTATATTTACACTAAAACGATGATTACTTTTTCGTTTTTTATACGGGGAAGTTGTGAAAGTATTTAAGTTTTCATCCGTGGTAAAAGTACTTAAATCTTCAAGTTTTAGTTTATTGGGATTTTTTGTAGTTATTGTTGGTAAAGTAAAATAACCAAGTTCTCTAAGTGAATCATCTTCATTTTCTGATAATTTATTATAAACACTATACCCCAACATATCACTTAGCGATTTCGATTCTTTCATTTCGGGTAAAATCGTTGTAACTTCTTCATTATTTTCCAATAAAGTTGTTAAAATTTCTTGGGTCGATGAAACTACATCACTTGTAATTGGAGTTGGTGTTGTTGGTTCTTTTGGACGAAACGTTTCTAAAATATCTCGTTCTATCGTAAATTCATCATCAAGTTTTTGAGTTGTTATTATTTCTTCTGTTGTTGATTCCGGGGTATTGGTATCACCAATTAAAGTTGTTTCAAAACGTTCGGTGTTTTCTGTAATTATCGGCGTCTCTGTTGTTGTTATTACATCTTGGATTAACTCCTCAATAGGTGTTGTTGAAGTGGTAATTCTTCTTGATGTGGGTTCTGTTGTTATCGATTCAAAAGTATTAACATCATGATTTAAAGTAGTTTCAAAATCAAGATTATTCGAGGTTAAAATTTCATTTTTTGCAGTAGTTGTTGGGATATCTGTTGTTGTTGTTATCTCCTCTGCGAAATTTTCGAGAGGTGTAGTTAAAGTATATCTGTTTCTTATTCTTGATGGTCTTGTTCTAGTTTTTTTTGTGGTTGAAGATTCTACATCTACTCTATTAGTAGTTGAAGATATAGATTCTATGGTTGCCGATTCCTCATCAACTTTCTCTTCAATATCTTCTAATACCGTATCGTTCTTTAATTCCTTTGCTTCATCAATTTCTGTTTTATTATTTTTTATTCTTGAAGATCTTATTCTAGGACTTTTTGAATCAAACATTGAATCACCTTTTAAAGTTTCATCTTGATCAATTTCTTTCAAACCTTCAATTCCTGTTGGAACGATTTGATCTTCAACTTTACCATCTTTAATCTCTTCGTCTAAAATTGATTTCGTAACATTTTCTATTATTTCAGAACTATTCGTCAAATTTCTCATTTCTTCTTTATTTCCTGCGGGAACTATTTGATCTTCAATTTTACCATTTTCTTTAAAAATAGATTTCGTTGCATTTTGGAATTCATTTATTTCTGCAAAATCTTCTGTTGTTGTTGACTCAGTTAAAATATTTTCGGTCGATTGTGTAATTGGGGAAGTTAAAATTTCTTTATCGTATTGAGGAGTGGTTGAGACCACACCATATCGATTTCTTCCTCTAATCCTAGACGATCTTTGTATTTCTTTTTCCGTTGAAGTTGCAAATCTATTTCTACCTCTTCCTCTAACTCGATTGCTTTGATTTGCTTTTGTAGTTGTTAAAACATCTAATTTTTCAGTTCCTTCTAATCTAGTTCCATGATTTTCTTCACCTCTAGCATGAATGACAGGAGTTGAATAATTATGAGAAGGCATTAAAATATTTGTTGCAACACTTTTTGTATGCTTCTCAATATTATGAATCATAAAACCTAAATCTGTCGTTGTTTCGGTGATAATAACCGTAGGAGTTGTTGTTTCAACTTTCATTTTATCGGTGCTTTCGTCAAAATGATTAGTAGTAGTACTTGATTGAGTGGTTATTTCAACAGAAAATATTTCATTTTCTTTCGTACCTTCAAAATATTCCTTGGTGTTAACTTCAATACTTGGTGGAGTTGTTAATATCATTTCAGCAGGAACTTCATTTTTATTTTTCTCATAATTGTCATCCACGTACTCATTCACATCGATTTTTCTTGGTTTAACATCTTGTTTATCAAACGTTTTAGGTTCATAATTATCATCAACGTAATCATAAAGTTGAATTTCAACCGCATTTCCTTTTTCGTCAATTTGTTTTATTTCATTTGAATCGGTTACTTTTAACTCATGAGTTGAATTATTCAAGTTAACTTCCTTACTATTACTAATATTAGTAACATTATCATCGTCTTCGTAATAATAATAATATTCATATTCAGGCGTTGTTCCATTAACATCTTTCATCGTTTGATTATTGACATTATTGAGATAATCTTGATAATCCTCCTCTAAATACTTCTCAAATTCAACTGCTGTATTACTAGCTTTAGCAATTAATTCCTCGGTAACATCGTCCTTAAAATTTTCTTTAACTGCAGATAACTCTTTATTAATTTCAGTAATAGTTTCCCCATTTAAAGGTATCGTAACTTTTTCCGTAGTTTTCTCATAATCCGAATACCAATTTAATAAGAACCGAAGAATATCAGCAGCTTCCTTATCGGTTATGTTATAAGATCGCTTCTTTAACAGCTCATAATCAATATCACGTTTTGTTCTAATCGATTTTACTTTGGGTACGTCTTCAAAGAGTGGTAACAAAGTAACTTCTTCCTCGCTGTAATCTAAGTATGAATCGGAAAATATAGCGCTAATTGGGGTGTTATTTAATTTTGCGAGTTCTTTTCCGTTTTGATCTGAAATGCTAACGGAAACGCTTTTCTTAATTTTCGGATCGGAATGTCGTTTATTTCCTGTGTTGTGTGCAAAAGGTGCGGGGGAACTTAAAGAAGAATAAATTAAAGGGGGATTTATCGGTGGACGATCGGATCTTTGGAAATGGTAACCTTGATGAATTGGGGATGTTGAAATAATTCTTGCGGTCGAACTCTCTTGATGTTTATAATCTTCAACATATTCTTCTTCAAGCCCAGTTCCAGTCGGATAATTCTTATCATCTTGATAATCAAAATCGTAACTTAACTCAACATTTTTTTTAAGTTTCTCATCGTTTTTAATGTTATAAGAATGCGTTGTTACAATTGTATGTTGATTTTTGTCATCGTTAAATCGTTGCTGTTGATACGAAACCGGCTTAATATCCAACGAAGCGTCCGAATTAAGTTTCAAATTAATTTCTTTAGGATTAAATCTAAAATCGGGAGGAGAATCCGACGAAAACTGATGATGATGGAGAGCTAGTTTTTGATGAGTCGGTTTCGATTTAGCCGTCGTATAATAATGAGGGGTGTTTGCATGTCTCGGAGTTGGTGTTGAATAATATTTAGGGCGCGAAGTTGTCGTTGTTGTTGTCGTCGTTGTTGTTGGAGGAGCTGGACCCAAATCATCGCCTGGAATTACTAAAGGTGCGCTATTTCCGTATAATTCACGATTGTGATCGTAGTATTGTTCTGATTTTTCACAATCCACTTCATCTATTCTTTCACAGACCCTCGTTGACTGAAATTTAAATAAAAAAATAATTAATACAAGAAATATTTATTCTATTTAATGTTATTGTATATTTAAGATCTCACGGTGGCGATTCACCAAATTAAAAAAGGTTACACGTCCACTTAACATCAGTCTGCAATGGCAATCGATCAGAAGAACGTGAGCACAAACCATCGTTGAGAAATCTAAAAGTCAAGGTCTTCTCTGACCTAGAAAGACTTCTTTTTGCATTAGACACGTTTTTCTAGTCGTGTAACCGAATTATTTTCTTTAAAGGTGATGCAATCAAAACAAATAAAAAAATAACTTTATTACTAAACTATTAAAATTCGCGGAAGTATAAACTTTCCGCTTCCGATTTGGTTAATTTAAGTTTAATTAAACGTAAATATTTGTAAAACCTCAAAGTGAGTTACGCCAACGAGTTTCCACATAAAATTTTCAAACGGTAAATTAATATTAATAGATTTATAACTGTCGGTTACCATTGCACGCTCTTGTTACCATAAATTTTATTTTTACTATTACATAAATTAACATAGGTTTCTCTTACGTACAAAGTAACCGCGAGGAAACGCGATGTTGTAATCGTCAATTTTAAAACTCTGAAACTGTTTGGTTTTAAAATAAATTAAAATGTCACCGTTTCATCCTTTCTAATCAATTAAAACTACGGAGTAGTAACAACAGATGAATGTTGGAAATGGATTAGATAACACCGTAAAAAAGGATTTTAAAGTGAATACTTTGTGGTATCGTTAAAATAAAATTGCTTCCCTATTTTTCTCTTTTTTTTTGTGGAAATTGCAGCAGAATTTTAATCAGACTTTCGCTTTCGATAACCACGTGGTGTGTTTACAAATAAATTTAGAGAAAGGCTGAGAAAACTTAAAAAAAAAACTTTTTAAAAAATTTAAACTAGTACAAGTCAAAGTCAAGTTAACCTAAATAAAATTCAATACATCTCAGTTTGTAAAGAACTGAGACTTGTAGATAAAGGTGTAACTTATCTTAGAAAAAATGTAAAATACCGAAAGACCTAAAATACTATTAGTACACAATAAATTATTATCAGCTGATAACATGTTTTTCAAATCCAACCCGAAAGAGAATGGTGTCTAAGAAGGCACAAACCAAATTCTTTTCCATTGTGCAGTAAGATGCATTTTAAACTGTAATGTAAATGTAATCTTCATAAAAAATCCTTTAAAATGAGTCCAAACTCGACATATTTAACTTTAATATTAATGGAAATACAATCACTTCCGGTTTGAAACGTCAATTTTGACATATTTGTGTCCAAACTTGATGCATTTATCTCAAAAAACCAAAAAGTTCTCTTAATTTTGACATATTTGTCAACTTCATAAAAAATCCTTTAAAATGAGTCCAAACTCGACATATTTAACTTTAATATCAATGGAAATACAATCACTTCCGGTTTGAAACGTCAATTTTGACATATTTGTCATCTTCACTCGACATATTTAACTTTAATATTAATAGAAATACAATCACTTCCGGTTTGAAACGTTAACGTCAATTTTGACATATTTGTGTCCAAACTTGATGCATTTATCTCAAAAAACCAAAAAGTTCTCTTAATTTTAACATATTTGTCAACTTCATAAAAAATCCTTTAAAATGAGCCCAAACTCGACATATTTAACTTTAATATCAATGGAAATACAATCACTTCCGGTTTGAAACGTCAATTTTGACATATTTGTCATCTTCACTCGACATATTTAACTTTAATATTAATGGAAATACAATCACTTCCGGTTTGAAACGTTAACGTCAATTTTGACATATTTGTGTCCAAACTTGATGCATTTATCTCAAAAAACCAAAAAGTTCTCTTAATTTTGACATATTTGTCAACTTCATAAAAAATCCTTTAAAATGAGTCCAAACTCGACATATTTATCAATGGAAATACAATCACTTCCGGTTTGAAACGTCAATTTTGACATATTTGTCATCTTCACTCGACATATTTAACTTTAATATTAATGGAAATACAATCACTTCCGGTTTGAAACGTTAACGTCAATTTTGACATATTTGTGTCCAAACTTGATGCATTTATCTCAAAAAACCAAAAATTTAAAACTTAATTTTGACATATTTGTCAACTTCATAAAAAATCCTTTAAAATGAGTCCAAACTCGACATATTTAACTTTAATATCAATGGAAATACAATCACTTCCGGTTTGAAACGTCAATTTTGACATATTTGTCATCTTCACTCGACATATTTAACTTTAATATTAATGGAAATACAATCACTTCCGGTTTGAAACGTCAATTTTGACATATTTGTGTCCAAACTTGATGCATTTATCTCAAAAAACCAAAAAGTTCTCTTAATTTTGACATATTTGTCAACTTCATAAAAAATCCTTTAAAATGAGTCTAAACTCGACATATTTAACTTTAATATCAATGGAAATACAATCACTTCCGGTTTGAAACGTCAATTTTGACATATTTGTCATCTTCACTCGACATATTTAACTTTAATATTAATGGAAATACAATCACTTCCGGTTTGAAACGTTAACGTCAATTTTGACATATTTGTGTCCAAACTTGATGCATTTATCTCAAAAACCCAAAAAGTTCTCTTAATTTTGACATATTTGTCAACTTCATAAAAAATCCTTTAAAATGAGTCCAAACTCGACATATTTAACTTTAATATCAATGGAAATACAATCACTTCCGGTTTGAAACGTCAATTTTGACATATTTGTCATCTTCACTCGACATATTTAACTTTAATATTAATGGAAATACAATCACTTCCGGTTTGAAACGTTAACGTCAATTTTGACATATTTGTGTCCAAACTTGATGCGTTTATCTCAAAAAACCAAAAAGTTCTCTTAATTTTGACATATTTATCAACTTCATAAAAAATCCTTTAAAATAAATCCAAACTCGACATATTTAACTTTAATATTAATGGAAATACAATCACTTCTTGTTTGAAACGTCAATTTTGACATATTTGTCATCTTCATTAAAAAACCTTTAAAATGACTCCAAAGATGACGCACTTATCTAAAAAAACAAAAAAGTTAGAATAAAAAACATTAAACCCTAAGTTAGCAATAATGAAGATAGCAATATAATTTTTAAATATTAATACCAACCTTAATTTTTTATTTTTTTTTAAATATATTTTTGTTTTTGTGACAAATATTAAGACATTTTATAAAAATTAAGAATTTGTCAAAATGACATTGACATTTCAAACCGGAAGTTGCTTATATCTCGAGTAATATTGGAATTAAACGTATCATGTTTGGACTCATTTTAAAGGATTTTTCACGACGATTATGACAAATATGTCAAAATTGACGTTGACGTTCTTAACCGGAAGTTGACCATAACTTCATTAATATTGAAGATAAATATGTCGTGTTTGTACTCATTTTAAAGGATTTTTAATGAAGATTACAAATATGTCAAAATTGAGGTTGGCATTTTAAACTTGAAGTTAGTTATCATATGATAGAAGTTTTATAACTAAAGTTAATCTATTTTTCCGCACTTTCTTTTTATTTTTAACGTGTTTTTTGGGTCATTTCACATTGATTCAAAAAAATCGTCGATTTTTAAGCCACATGATGATTCTTAAATTTTTCTCAAGTTTTTTAATATTGTTAAAAAAGAGTTTGCTTAAATTTTAATCTGTAAACTTGTAACACTTCGTCTTTAATTTCATTTTACAACTTTTTAAACTTTAATTTTGTAAATTAGTTTGTAAAATGGATAAGATGAGAGATGTTAATCTATTTGTAGAGTCTCTGAAGATGGCCAAGGGCCGAAACTGATTAGACTTAAATTCTATATAAAATAAAAACCAGTTTAGAAGTACAAAATCAAACTCTAGATTATTTTGTTCAAAAATTTTTACACGCATCATCATTTTTTCTCTAGTTTTAGTGATTAAATTTATCCTACGACTTACAGAAACACCCTGTATGTTCTGTGATAAAAATGAACTCTTCTTTGTAGATTCAAATTACCTATTCAATCATTTATGCATAAATATACAGTTATTACAAGACTATAACTGACGATGTCAAGGTAAAGGTCGCAAGTTGTGCCGGACATTAATAACAACTTTCAGGCTAAAAACGTGCGTGTTTAAACTGAAATAATGAGCTGCAGGTTATAAGCTTTTAAAAGATTAAATGAAAGGTTATTATGGTTACGGGTGAAGAATTTCTTTAATTGGCTCATACACATTACCTGATCGAATACAGTCCCGTTTAAGCACAGGAAGCGGATATCCATCGTCTCGTTGTTTTGTCCGAGCGTACAAACGTGAAACATTTGGCATGCGGCTTCCACATCTGCATAATAACCGCCTACAATCCTCCAAGCACATGAAAAATTTGTATCAGGGAGATTATCAAAGTCCAAATACTATAAGATAAAAATAAAATTAAAATTAAAATACAGTCAAACATATCTCGTTTCGATATTAAATTCATAAAATAGAATGTTTCTGCTTTAATTTGAGATATAAGCTGTTTCTTAATATTCCACAAATAATAAAAAAATTCTCGTGACATTTTGTTATCTAAATCTCAAGGTTTTATTTAAGAAATATTCTATAAATACTGATCCGGGTTTACAGATAGTAACAGAAATCCCCGAACCCGCACCTATTAGTCGTTAGAAGATTCATCCAATTACCATAGCCGATCTAACTTAAAGGTAATGTCATCGAGAAAGGAATAAGGCAGCATACAAAAGAGACTTCGACCTTGATGGCCTTGTTTTCAGTGTTGTTGGGTAACCGACGATGTTGTTACAGAAATTGATGTCGAATGAGGTTTTTAATCGGAGGATACCAAATAGTTTAGTTAGTTACGGTTGGATTGTTGTTGGGGGATTCATTGTTAGAAGTTAATTGCCTCCGTGGATTCGGTACGGTCTGGGTTCTTAGGAAGGTCGAGAAACGAATGGAAATTTTCTTACGACCCGTTAAAACGTTTTTTTTATTTAATTTTAAGTGTCGGGAACGATTATAATTAGGCTAATCATGCTCGTTCGTTGTAATGCGTCATTTTTAAGGATGTAGTAGGATTGAAAATAATTAGAGAAATAACGACGTACTACGTTCATCCATTCATTCATTTGTGAATGAGTCATAATACGTGTTTAATATGAACGGGAGGGCGGACACAACAATTTCTTTTCTTTCAACGATTGCGAAAATTCCTCACATTTAATGAGGAAATCGAATTCAGTACTTACTTCGAAACAGCTGTAAAATAAAATAGCTGAACGCAAAAACTACTTTCCTTTCTAATTACTAACAGTTGACACAAGAATTTAAAGAGGAGTTTCTACATCTTCCAACTTAACACATGTTCTCAACTACTCAAGGGAGAAGACCACATCATTGGCGGTAATTAATACCTTGAAAACGATTTGGTATTTATTACAAACAATTAACGCGTATCTATTCAAACAATCCTTGCGTTTAAACATTTTCTGATAATTAATTAATTAACACCATCGATTTATGGACAACGAGTTCCATAACCATCAAATCATCCTCTTAAAGAATTTTTTACTAAATACTTTTATGTGTTTATTATTGTGAAATTTTATGATACGGTGGAGTCATCGAAAGGTCGTTTGAGAGGCCAAAATTTCAAGGCCGATTTTGTCCACAACGATACTGTCACTAAATTCCGTGACATTTTAAGCAGGTATATACAATGGAAAAGACGTGCTGCAATGGTATCAGATCTTTCGGTCGTTCGCAGAAGGAATTTTACTTGTGGGCGATATAAATTGTTATATGACGACGAATTCTTGTAAGATAATAGCTTTATTTAGAGATGTAATCAAATTTCTTGAAAGTTTTCTTTTTCAAGGCTTCGATATTTCAATGTCGCTCATTAAAGTTTTCTTGCTCGCAAAACGTAACGGAGTAAACGAACCAAAAATTCCGACCGATTGTTTCAATTTCTACCAGATTTTTTTTGTTGTTTAAAGAAAGAACACCGCATTCAAACTCGGAAAAATTACCATAAAAGAAAATCTACGCGAAGAAACTTTAACGATTTCTTTCACGTGTTTGTTGTTTGTACTGGAAATCGACTTTCATTCGGCCGTGAACAATTACAAAATGTTTCGAATGGCTTTTTATAGTTAAAGATGAGTTAAAAAATAGTCTGTATACTTACACCGGGTTCAGGTGACACGAACATGAATCCAAGTTCTAGTAGATACAGCCATAACACAACTGAAATAGAAAAAGAAATTAGATCAAATTCGTTTTATAACGAGGTTGCATAAGATTTTTTTAAATGGCATATTAAAGTATAAGTAATCGTCTTCATGGTACAATGAACATAAAATGTCAACAAAATTGTAGGCGGTTCACTTTCTATTCATGTCCAAAAACACTCTTGTGCAATACTCAAGTTAACTAAAAATAAACCGAAACGACTCCGTTAAACTTTTACCGCCGTTATAACAAATTATTTTAACGCTTGCTTTATTATGTAATAACGAAATTTTTATTATAAACCTTAATTATATATTTTATATTAAATTCATAGATCTTGGGATAACTTCGGTGCAATACAAATCTTACACTATATTGAGTACTTATTGTACTTGACAAAACTTGTCCAGGAAATATACAAGACCCAAATGACATCATTTTATGCCAATGTTTTAACAAAAGACTATTGGATATCAGAACATTTCAAAGCAGTTTGCGTGGGGATCCAAAAGTTTCAAAGATGAGTTTCGCAATCAAACACACCTCAATTTCACAAGGAAATTTTTATTATAAAACATATGTTTTATATTAAATTCATAAAATAGAATGTTTGAGATACACTGTTGGAAATAATTCACGAGCACACCCTGTATAATTTGAACGCGTGTGACTAGCGCAATAAAATTTGGTATGGAAGTAGTACTAAAGTAGTGTAACTTACACTCACATGGAGAACGGTACAACTCTGCTGGAAGGAGAAACATCAATAGCGAGAGTATCCCACGTGAGCTTCGCGTACCATCGCTACACGACGTGGCATGAAGTCTATAAGTTACTGTATTGTAACCATGCCACCTCAACTCGTCTCCATAGCTCCTCAACGTTAGCCGAGGAAGCCGGATAACGTAGAAGTCTCCGACCAGTCATGTCCCAAACATGTTCGATCGGATTCAGATGCGGAAACCGAGCTAGCCATGGAAGCATTCGTATACGGTGCTCTTCCACAAAGTTCTGTACAACAAGCCCGATGTGCTGTCGTACGTGGTCGTGCATGTATAGCAGACCTGGGAGCCACAACGGACCGTAGCACCTCATCTACGTATCGTTGACCCGTCATGGTCTGCTATACACGCAGCAGACGTGTACGTACACCATGTGTAATCGCACCCCATACCATAATGCTCGGTTGTCGGTGGATAGGGCGTTCTTGCACACACTGCTCGAGTAGACGATCACCACGGCTCCGACGAACTAAAATTCGCGCATCATCAATTCGAATCTTGATTCGTCGATAAACAAAATGTCCCTCTACTCGGCAACCTACTAATGCCTATCGTCGACCCACTCGTGACGTATGCTGCGGTGCTCGGGTGTTACTGGAATCAACTGTATCGCACGCGCAGTCCACTATCTACCAAACGCCGCCGTACAGTTCGCGTAGTGAGTGCGCCTTCCCCTGCCGGTGGCCAAACAGCTCCAAGTTGCCTTGAGGAGGACTCACACGACGCTAAAGCGCTGAGCACAAGAGCGCGATCCTCGTGTGCTGGGGTCACGCAGGGCCCTCCCGGCCGCGGCTGGAGGTACAGTTCTGTTCAGATATAATGCGAAAAGAGCCGCTCGTAGAGGCATAAAATTGTACTAGAAACGACCTACGTTCACGAGACATTCAATTCGGTTTTACCTGCTCTGTAGTCTTGTAAAAGTTCCGAACAGGCAAGCGGGGTGGTGTGATTTATGGCCAAGATGACTGAATCACAAAGAAAACTTAAGAAAATAAATAGGTATAAGCAATCCATTTAGTTTACACAATTCCTGTAGTAAATGAAAATAATTACTAATAATTACTGTATTACTTTGGTAATACAGTGGAAGGATAAGTCGAACCTCAAAAGAAATGAAAATGATATATTGATAATAAGTTATATATAAACAATACATATATTGAAATATATCGCAAACCATTTTAATGTAATAAAATCAAACAATCAACAATCAATATAATAATATATAATACTCCTATATAAGGTATTATTATACATATAAAATATAATAAATATTATAATAATCTAATTGGGGAGAATTTCATACAGTCCATTATACCATCAAATATCAGTATTTTGTATAATATCCATCATTCTCTATGCAACATTGCAATCTGGTGGACATCGAATTTACTAATCTTTCGCATACATCCTTGCCGCGAAACAATTCCGACACAACTGTAATGTTGCGGCGCATATTATCAGAAAGTTGGCATTTTTATTAAACTGTTTTTCCACCAAAGCCCATAGATTTTCGAATGGGTTTAGATCCGGTGACCAAGCTGGCCAGGGTATTCGCCTAACCTCATTATGATCGTTAAACCAATCATGAACAATTCTTGAAGAATGCACGGGCGAATTGTCTTGGACTATCGTGATGATCCCTTCTGGATACAAGGTTCTTACTGATGGTATCAAAACATCCTCCACCACTCGAATGTATTCAATCGAATTAAATCTTCCTTTAATTTCGGTCAGTTCTCCCGGTCCATGAATACTCATCCATCCCCAATAACCCAAGGAAATACGTCCACTTCTTGTATTGGGTTGAACATGATTAGCATCATACCGGGTTCCATTCCTTCGCCATAGTAATTTCTTATGGTCGTCCGACGAACAGAAGATTTTTTCGTCTGTGAAGATGACTGGTTCCCAATTATACTCAAGGTATTTACAGGCAAATCGTAACCGTGTTGTAGCCAATTGCTCCGTAATTAGGGTTTTTTTACAGCTACCCGGTCATGAATAACTTTTATCTGACGTTTTATTTATAGAAATACTTTATTAGAGGAACATATAAAAAATCGTGTATTTGTTGTGCTTAAAAATATCAAAAAAGATTTAAAATAAAATAAAATTAACACATTTAAAAAAAGGTGCTCCATTCTTCGGCCCACTTCCAACTGAGACGGTTTTACCTGGGTTTTACTCTCTTCCTTTAGTCTCAGAAATCGAATTGAATAGAAACAAAAGATGTCTCCGTCTTCTTCCAGTACCAGCGGCATGTCGGAGCTAACAGCGGCCGATTCGCATTAAATCTGAACAGAGCTGTACCTATGTCCTACCTCAAACCATTCTCGCCAAGCCCGTTGCACTGCCGATAACGACCGCTCGAGACGACGCGCAATTTCACGGAACGATACACCCTCAATGTGCATACCCTCAAACATTCCTCGCTTAAGTAACGCGATCGCCCATCCATTGCGCATAGAGTACGATAACAATGTGGTCCCTCAGACCACACTAAAAACGACCGGTATTTTCCATCCACTTCGGTCTCCATAGCGACGGAATGTTCCACTTGGAAGAGCGGCTCAGTCAACAATGCCGCGACGGAACAACTCAAAACTCGATGAATAAACTCGTCTACAGTAAACCTTTGTTGCTCCGCAAATACCATGGATTTATCTTCACGCGTTCAGATTATATAGGGTGTGCTCGTGAATTATGTCCAACAGTGTATAACCTCACTTGGGATAACTTGGGCACGATACAAATCTTACATTATATTGAGTACTTATTGTACTTGACCAAATTTGTCCAGGAAATATACAAATCCTGAATGACATCATTTTATGCCAATGTTTTAAGAAAAGACTATTGGATATCAGAACGTTTCAAAGCAGTTTGCGTGGGGATCCAAAAGTTTCAAAGATGAGTTTCACATTCAAACAAACCTCAATTTCTATAACCTTAATTTATATGTTTTATATTAAATTCATAAAATAGAATGTTTCAGCTTTAATTTGAGATATAACCTCACTTGGGATAACTTGGGCACAATACAAATCTACAGGATTACACCATATTGAGTACTTATTATACTTGACAAAAGTTGTCCAGCAAATATACAAGTCCTAAATGATATAATTTGCCAATGTTATATGTAAAGACAATTTGATATCAGAACGTTTCAAAGTAGTTTGCGTGATTCATGATTTCTTCATGAATCATAAACAGTAAATAAAATAGTAAATTTAGAACGAATTTAGCTAAGTAACTTTTTTTAAACGTTAACTTCAAAGTACCGTTACGTTAAACCTCAACAACCGTTGAGTACTTTCGTGCAAGTCCCACAAGAAAATTTATTACAATAATTGTCCTCATATCTTCCTGCTACAGTTGCCGTCGTAAACGCCACATATAGCGGTATAACCATATATCATTTACATAACGGCCACTTTCTTATCTACCAACACAGTCGTTGTATTCCGCTCGTTTTTGTACTGGTTCTGGAATAGGTCATGGACTGGACTTAAAACGTTTGGAAATAGGAAACGGCGAATTTTTAGTTAACTTATTTAAATACTTTTTTTGCAATCGAAAAGTGAATGTAACCAAGAAGTTGTGACCATGAAAGTTTTGTTTTGCAACGAAAATTAATTTTATTCGAGCTATTTGACAATTCCAAGTATTTATCTTGTTTCAAAATTGCATTGAAAATGGTTATAATAAATTATGATTTTGCAAGGGTAATTCATTTACATTATGGATTATATTTTAAAAAATCTCTCACGTTCTCTTCTATAACTTTTATAATTATAGACTTATTGTAGTCTTAATTAATTTTAAAAGAATGTAGCAGTACTAATTAATTCATTTCTTCATTAGTAAGTTTAGTGGTTAACTCCTTTTTTATAAGAGAAAGCTAATATTAAATGCAAAATTTTATAAATTTAAAAGGAGAAGAAAAATATGTGGTTACACCCGCATACACGAAGACGTAATCATTTCACTTTTACCGACCTCCAAATACGAGGACGGTCGTTTGCAGATCTTTCAATTCAAAACCTAATAATCTGTTCTGGCCGCGCTCGAATTTCAACATCTATTAAATGGTTGCCAATTTAATTGGGTCTCTTAATTGGAACTGATCGTGCCGCGAACTAAATCGTTATAATAGTTCTAACAGCCGATTAATAGCCCGTAATATTCCAAAGCTATGTTCGAATTACATAAATCTTGTTACCTACATTACACGTTATTATTTGTGTGTTGTTTAAATTGACCGTGTTGATTCGAACACATAACAATTTATTATAATTGCATTACACCGAATTATCTCTTTTTTATCTACGTGTCTATTATGTAAGAAATCATTAAACAATTTGTTATAATGAGCGGTAAAAGTGGTTTGAATTTAACTCTAATTCAGGTATTATATGATAACAAGATGTAGCGTAATTTATTATCTTGTAATCAGATTAATACCTACATTGGAGGCTCACAATCCCGAAACTAGAACTAACACTAAACCTAGAACTAGAAACACGCGTCTCTCGAAAATCTACATATTGTAATAAAATCTGTGTTTCCGAAGAAACAAAAAAGACTAATTAAATTTAAGATCTTTAGTATTATAGATTAGGCTAAAGCGGGCCGTTCGGTCCCTACTTCTAATGCCTTTCGACCCATCAGCCTAACGTCATTTCTGCTGAAAACCCTTGAAAAAGTTCTGGAACGGTATATCCGTACGGTGCCATTGGTATCTGGTCCACTGAGTCGCCACCAGTATGCTTATCAAGCGGGAAAATCAGCAGAATTGGCTCTACACAACTTAGTTGGTAGAGTATCCAGGACGCTGCAGGATAAAGAAATCTTGGTTTGTGCGTTTCTGGATATAGAGGGAGCGTTCAACAACGCAATACCACAATCTCTTGAAAGAGCTGCTCTTGACAGGGGAGTGGAAGCAACTATAGCGAGTTGGATCCGCAATATGCTAGATATACGATACGCTTCAGGCCGGGAGGTGGCTGCCCGCAGGGAGGGGTGTTATCTCCCCTGCTTTGGTCCCTCCTAGTTGACGATCTGATTGCGATAGTCGAAGCCGTTGGTGTGGAAATACAAGCTTATGCTGATGACATTGTCGTTATGGTCAAAGGAACCTGTTTGCCGAGGATATCTAAAGTCCTCCAGGTGACCCTAGATACCATTTGCGCTTGGTGTAAAGGAGAGAACGTCTCAATAAACCCGCAAAAGACAATTGTTGTGCCCTTCACCAGGAAGCGAAAGTTGGATGGACTAATCCGCCCAACTATCCAAGGTGAAGAAATTCCTTTCTCAAAGGAAGTCAAATATCTAGGAGTAATCCTAGACAAAACCCTGTCATGGAATGGACATTTGCAGGGAGTTTTGCACAAAGCTAGATTATCCTTGTGGACTTGTCGCAGTCTTTGTGGAAAAAATTGGTGTCTTACCCCTAAAAGACTGTACTGGCTCTATGTGACTGTGGTTACACCTATGATCACATACGGAGCAGCAGCCTGGTATAGGAAAGTCCGACAGACTTCAGTTATCAGTAAACTTTCACGAATTCAACGAGTAGCTGGATTGGCAATCTCTGGTACGATAGGCACAACGCCAACTCTAGCAATGGAGGTTCTGCTTGGCCTATCTCCTCTGCATTTGCATATAGAGAAAGTGGCTAGAACAACCATTTACAGATTTAAGCAATATGCTCAAAACTGTTCCGACATGTCCTACCAAGGGGCTGCGGAAGACATTATAAGCACTGATACTGTGCTATCAATGCCGTCAGATTTGGCGGTATCACTATCAGTGATTAACGCTCGATACCAGATTGTACTGCCTGAGCGGCAGTCCTGGATCGAAAATGAAAATTCTCTGGTTCGGGCAGACATTTGCTTGTACACAGATGGATCAAAAACGCCTGAAGGGGTAGGAGCAGGAGTATACTGCCAGACACCTCGAATTAAGCAAGCCTACAGCCTGGGTACGTACTGTACTGTATTCCAGGCGGAAGTATTTGCTATTGACATGGGTGCTAAAATCCTTCTTGAAAGAGGGGTGAAGAACATGACAGTACGAATTTTCTCAGACAGTCAAGCCGCTCTCCAGGCGCTGTAAGCCGTGAAAACGGTGTCGGCTCTGGTTAATGATTGTAAGAGAACATTAAACACACTGAGTTGTGATAACAGAGTCTCTCTGATCTGGGTCCCGGGTCACTCTGGGGTTGCTGGCAATGAAGCGGCAGATAAGCTAGCACGAGATGGCAGCGCTGAAGCGTTTGTGGGACCGGAACCAGCAGTTGGTGTATCATTTGCGATGGCCAAATATAGGATTGGACTGTGGGCTGAAGAGAGACTTCGCCTACTGTGGACCAGTTCTCCTGGAATGAGACCCGGGAATATTTTAGGACTTGCCCGTAGTAGTATAAAAGTTCTAATGGGTGTTTTTACTGGGCACTGCCGATTAAAACCACACCTCAACTTGTTGGGTTTAGCCGACGATGTTGAATGCCGACTATGTGCGGAGGAAGCAGAGACGGTTGAGCATGTTTTATGCCACTGCCCTGCCGTTAACCGTATCAGATTCTCGATTTTTGGGTCGCAGTTTATCTCCTCAAAAGATCTGAATGACCTTTCGCCGAGCAAGGTATTAATGTTCGTTAAGAGCATTGGACTGCACGGTGAAATTTGATAACGATATCTATCGGGGTACAATAGATCCTCAGGGTCGCGGTGCAAGGTTGGTGGTCCGCCTACCCGATATGTATTCTATGTAATGTAATGTAATTATAGATTAGGCTAAGCAGTTATGTTTTGTTATGATTTTCGTTTAGATTTAAGAAAAATTAGGGCGATGTGCAACAAAAAGGTAATTCATTGAAGTCCATGACCTTCAAATTTGACCTTGTCATTTACAGTTTTGACAGATATTGATTTTGACGACTTTTCAGACAATTTTAGATTCTAAAAACATGCGAGATTGATAGATTGTATCGATTTAACCGCAATTTCATCCATTTCAGTATCATTTTTTATATCTAAATTCCAATTCTTCATTTCCAAACTTCAACATCAAATTACGACTTTCTCGAAGGAAATTGACACCCGAAAGCGCGTTTATCTAAAAAAACGAAAAATTAGCAACAAAATTACAAAATCTTAATCAAATTTAAAGTTTATTAATAATTTCGAATATTTTCAAAATTGATAGTTATTTTCGTTAAAAAAATCAATTATTTTGGCCAACCTGTGTAATTTATAATTCCCGCCACTGAATCAACCAATCAGAGAGCCTAGATTCAGACTGAGCGGATAAAATTTGGACATCCAAGATGCCTTTGTCCAAAAAGGGTATATAAGCCCGCGCAAATTGACACCGAAGAGAGTTCAATTTTGGCTAGAGCCAAGCGTTGTCGGATCTACGTAAAATTAACCTCAAAATTTTTTTTTGACAACTCAGTTTTCTTTATGAAGTAAAAGTTAACAAGTGTTTCTGAATGATCTTCGAAGAAATCTAAACCATACCTGAGTTCGAGTCCAATTTTCCATCCTGTTCCCGAATTACCCGAGATTCCAAAACTACTAATACCGAAGAATACCCATCCCTCAAGATCAATCAAGGTCAGTCATCCATTTGTAACTGACCTCCGGAAAGAAACAAGTTAAGTAAACATATTTCCTTTTATCGGTAATCAAACGTTACTTTCTTGAACTTAATCGTATACCTGTTCCTCGTTTAAACCATTCCGTTCCTTCACAACTCTTTAATTTTTATAACCATCGCGATTAAAAATCAAACTTAAAAGGCACTCACAAAATAAACGCGTATAAGCTTTGTCTACGACAACACTCTTCTAAACCAGTTCTAAACGAGTTACCTCTTTCTTGCACAGACGTATTTATTTAGGCTAGTACCGTATTTTCTCGAATCTTATCCGCACTCGAATCTAATCCGCACCCCAATTTTAAAAATGCATAGTGGTAAAAAAATTTAGTTTGCGAATGTAATCCGCATCTTTCTTTGAGCAATTCGACAACACCAAAACGATACGATGCTTGTTGTTAACCATAAATATATATTTTGTCCGTTGACAGACGCTGATGTACCTAAAGAAACCTTGCTTACGACGAGTTTTTATTAGACTAGACTTTAAATTTACCAAGCCAGAAAAAATTGGAAAATAAATATAATTTTAAAAATAAACAGTAATGCCTAGCACGAATTCTGTTCATATACTGCCCTCGTAGTAGTAGTGTGTGCTTAATTAATCATATAATAGCGTAATTATGAAAAAAAAGTAGCAAAAATCTAAGGTTCTTCTATACAGCAAAGTTTAAAGAGATGTTATTAAGTTAGCGTTAAGGAAATCGAAAAGCTGGTACAATTTTTGCTGTTAATGAGAATAACGTTGCGGCTGTTGCGGAAAGACAAGGTAGCTATTGCAGACTGTGAGGCATCGTGCAAAAATTTACCGGGCCAAAGAAGAGATGATTTCATGAAATTGACGAGGCAGTTTTTTAGTTCTCTCAAGAAAAACGAAAGGAGGGACTAAAAGATTTTTAATACTAGCTTAAGGTTGGACTGTGGGATTTATGCGCCGAATGGTGTTATCGTTGAGGCGCAGAACTACAATTTCCCAAAAGCTCCTAATGATTTTCAAGAAAATTTCAATTTGTCTCAAACTGTAAATGTCAACACCATTTCGTTGACATTTACAGTTTGAGTATATCTGGATTGCCACCCAATTACACACTGGAAAGAAGAGGTGTGTGGGAAATTTCTTTATAAACGAGTAGTTGCGAAAAATTGCGCATAACATTGATGCTAGCAGTAACAAGTGATAGGGAAAAATTGCTGTCATTATTAATATTGAGAAAAAAAACATTCTGAAATCTGAAAGACTTCCCGAATGACGTTGTAGTTAGGGCACAACAAAAAGGATGGATAATGGAAAAGCTGATGATGGAATGATTAAAACAAGTATGTAGTCTTAGACCAGGAGAATTATTAAATAATGATATTAATTAATCATAGGCTGATTGCCCTTGGTTTAGACTTCCTGTCATAATAATAATACCTGGTGGAATAACATCCATACTACAACCTGTGTATGTATATGTATATTAACAAACTCGAGAATTAACAAAACCAGGAGCAATTAAAGGAGCTTCTGAACTTGCTCAGTGAGTGTAGGCGACATGGAAAACGTTCCCTGAAAACAATATTATAACATCATTTAAGAATTTCATTTTGTGGATCCTTGTTATCAATACAGGGTGTCCCGTTAAGCGTACGGAGCGGCTGTATCTCTAGAACGGTAAGGCCAAGAGGTTTGGGAAAAAAATCCTTATAAGCAAAGTGACCAAGAGAAATAGCTGGAAATTATTTTGAAGTTCGTAATTCGACCGCTAGGGAGCGTAACTACCATTGAGAAACATAAAGTTGCCGCTATCTCAGAAACTTAGACGATGAGCTATAACTTTGACAACATCATTTAATAGCTTGGATAATACCGCATCGCTTTTGTTTTGCGATATTTCTCATATCTGTCATAATAAGGGAGGGGGAGGCCAATGCGTTTTCATATGTTTACATTTTAATATCTCCTAGACTATTCAACCGATTTGAATGTTTTCGGTGTTGTTTGAAATAGCATTTTATGCTCTTTTTAAAGATATTTTCAGTAAGACCGTCTGCTTTAAAACAAATGAGCTAGAGGACGTTATCTGCTGCGATTACATATTTTTGTGATTTTTGAAGAAAAGTTAAATGGAACGATACTATTTACTTTACAGACCCTTAGTCACCTTAAAATTTGCTAAATTTTAGTGAAAACCGCATCTCGATATCGCCACCCGTTCTCGAGTTATAGAAGAAAATGTTAAAAACTCGAGTGCTATCAATCGGATTCAGTTACCTCATCGAGAAAAGCAAATCACATTACCATGGTAACTGTAAACATGTCATTTACTAACGCAGAAGCGTATGATAGAGCGTATGATGATTTATTTTCAATGTTTCGAATACGATGCAACTGCATGGCAAAAATGTGCAATGCAATTACGACAAAGAAAGACATTTTTCTCTAGAAGTGTTTTTAAGATTGACTTAGCGATTACGGAAAACTGGCAACGTGTAGCCCATTCAGACATCTCTATGAATTCGTAAATCATATTGGTTCGCAATGTGATCCTACATAATCTGGGAACTCCGAAAACAATTGTCCACAAGAGTTCTCAAGAGAATAATATCTCCACCACGTTGTTTTACATCAGGCCTTAACAGATACCGATTATGATAACAGACTGAACTATTACCATTGACTTTTAAATATGATTTGGGCAAATCCAAACCTTTTATCACAAATGCTATGGATGCATGAAGCATCTGTCCACAAGCTGATATAAACTTGCATAATATGCATTCCTGGTTCGAGAAAAACCCACATTGCTTTCACCCCTTTATCTATTGGGTAGACTAAACGACCTGACTTTTCAAGAAAAACCAATAACCAGGGAAAATATGACAAAACACTAAATACCAGTAGAAACGTATCTAGGGCCGAGACTTAAGCAGCGCTTTTTTTTTCGTCGAAACTAGATTAAATAAATGCATCGAGGTTTATGAAAGGCATTTAGCACATTAGTGAGTTATTTTTGCCAAAAATTTAAGTTATTCTAAGTGTTTTGGTTTATTTTGTTTTATTATCATTGTTGATGTCTCATTGATCCGTTGGCTTTTCAACACGCCTCAAAAGTAGTTTTGAAGCAGTTCTAAGCTTGGATAAAGTGTTCTAGAAGGTTCTAGATAATAAAATTATTGTTCTCTCTTATTTGTTTCTTAAGGTAACTTGATCCGCTTAAGATATACGAATTTTTAACATTTTCTTCTATAACTCGAGAACGGGTGGCGATATCGAGATGCGGTTTTCACTAATATTTAGCAAATTTTATGGTGATTAACGATCTGTGAAGTAAATAGTACCGTTCCATTTAACTTTTTTTCAAAAATCACAAAAGTATGTAACCGCTGCAGATAACGCCCGCTAGCTTATTTGTTTTAAACCAAGCGGTCTTTCTGAAAATATCTTTTAAAAGAGCATAAAATGCTCTTTCAAACAAGACCAAAGATATTCAAATCGGTTAAATGGTCCAGGAGATATTAAAATGTAAACATTTGAAAACGCATTGGCCTCCCCTTCCCTTGTTATGACAGATATGAAAAATATTGCAAAACAAAAGCGATGCGGTATTATCCAAGCTACTAAATGATGTTGTCAAAGTTATAGCTCATCGTCTAACTTTCTGAGATAGCGGGAATTTTATGTTTCTCTATGGCAGTTACGCCCCCTAGCGGTCGAATTACGAACTTCAAAATAATTTCCAGCTATTTCTCTTACCCACTTTGCTTATAAGGATTTTTTTCCCAAACCTCTAGGCCTTATCGTTATTGAGATACAGCCGCTCCGTACGCTTAACGAGACACCCTGTATGTATAAATATGAAAAAGTCATGTATGTTTTTATGCTTTTATTGATAGCTAATTTAAAACTCTGCCTGACGCGTTTCGGCGATCTACGCCATCTTCGGAGGCACTACAAAATTAAACTATTCTGTACCTTATTTTCTGTACCTTTAGGTTTAATTTTGTAGTGCCTCCGAAGATGGCGTAGATCGCCGAAACGCGGCAGGCAGAGTTTTAAATTAGCTATCAATAAAAGCATAAAAACATACATGACTTTTTCATATCATTTAAGAAGTTTTGTATAATCCGAATTGATCTGTATTGATCCGAAGATGACGTAATATGGGAAGAAAATGATACATAAAAATGTAAATATCGTTCTAAAACCCTTAATAAAGTCTTATTGTTATAATGTGATTTTATTTTACTAAAATTATATTACTAAAAAAGGTGCGGATTACATTCGAGAAAATACGGTATTTATGTTTAGTTCGAAAATTTAAAAATTTAGTTAATAGATGTCCCCATGAACTTGCGACTTATAAAATCCCTAGATTTACAAAGTACCGCGGTTCATGACGCCTGTTTTCGAGCCAAAATGGCGGTTTAAATATTGCCGTCTTGTTGCCTTTGGTGTTGCAAAAATAGCAGTAAGAAGGGCTTTCGATTCTTAAGAGTACCACGAGAAAAAATAATGGAGTTTTGGCGTAATGTTATCAACAGAACGACAGAGTTTTAAATTTCCCGCTTGACTTTCGAGCCAAAATGGCGGCAAACCGCTTTGTAAATCTAGGGACTTTAGCGACTTATTTTTATTCCCTGAGATTCATCTTCTTTTTGATTTATTTTAAAAAATGTATTTTTGTTCGTTGCGAATCAAATAAAATATTTTTGAGTGAATTATCGTTTTTGTATAATTAATTTGTAATAATTGGTTTGCATAAAAAAAAATTAATAATCGAACAAAACAAAATAATACAATATCTATGTAATTAAAGCACAATTTCTCAATATCATTTGGATTTTATATGTAAGGAGTAAATGTATAGTAATAAATTGGTATTAATTGAAACGTAAATTAGTGGACGGTGTAAAATGTAAAACTTGCGTAAACGTGGAAGTGCGCCAGTTGAGCACGCAGAAAAAAAAATCGTATTGAAACTTTGCAAATAATTTGCTGTACAACTAGGGCGTAAAAAAGAAATATTTTAATTGGCCCCCGCGTCCCATTACGCGGTCGCTTCTGGAGCCGTTACGAAAGGGAAAACGCAATTAGCCGCGGCGGTATTAAGATTAGAGCAATTGCATAAATTAATATTACCGAGACTCACAGATTAATGTTTCCTACTATGGGAAGACGCCTTCGCTTACCACGACTTATTTTACCACACACCATCTAACAAGCGGAGTAAGAGGAAATTATTTGAAGACATAACAATTTAAGACATCATCAAGAGTAATTTTAACTTTAAAAGGAATTAGGAGTAACTTAATCGAAAATATGGGTTTATATCCACCATTAAAAAAAGATTTTCGCGATTTAATGACTTCAGTATTTCTTGCGCCAGATTCATTAGATGTATTAGAAGCTTTCTAACAGTGGTTAAGCCACGTTCTTCATGATTTTTCGTCACCCATCCAACTTGATTCGTTTAATTCTAAAATCAGCCATAACCGTACCATAAAATTTAATTGAGTTGAAGTTATTGAGAATACTGAATTCATTTCGTGATGAGTAAGTTGATTGCCAAAGAAGCCAAAAAGTTTTGAGTCACACAGAAATGAAGAAAAGAAGAGTTGATGTAATTGGTTTGATATTTGCGATGACATTTAAAACAGTACCGGTACAGCCGCT
This sequence comes from Onthophagus taurus, assembly GCF_036711975.1. Taxonomy (NCBI): domain Eukaryota; kingdom Metazoa; phylum Arthropoda; class Insecta; order Coleoptera; family Scarabaeidae; genus Onthophagus; species Onthophagus taurus. The sequence goes on from NC_091967.1 coordinate 933,478, forward strand.
GTTTTTCAGATTCCCACAGAGCGCGTTAATCACCAAACGCTATTAGAGGAGATGAAAGTACTCGGTTACGTGTTATGAAAGAAAGCAGCGAAGATCGATCCGCTACGGCGAAGATATTCGAGGTATTCACGGCCCCTACAATGAAACTTCTCGTTTTCTATTGGTTCAAGTTCACCGAACTTAAACGATAAAAATTTGCTAACAATGTCTTACTACCCTTTCAGTTTTCAATTTGTATTGACCAATATTTTAAGTATTTCCTTTTCAAAGATCTTGATCTAGTAAATCAGATCAGCGAACCGTTACATTATATAACTTCCCTGTGTCAATGGGTAAAAGTTGTTCAGTATAGCATGAGTTTAATTTAGAACCCGCCGACCAACGAACCGATATCCGCATACATGTTGTCATTATGGCCTGACCAGTACGCTACATTTCCTGTAATTTAACGCACTGAAGCCGTGCCCGTTCACCACAGGGTCCGGTTGCCATTAGATTTCGTCCGATCCTATCATAACTCTGGAATTAATTTCATTTTGTGAGATAGAAACGGGCAGAAATGTGAAGGACGCAACACTGACCTTTAACAAAGAGACAGTTTGATTGCGTCGGTGTTTAACTATGAAAATTAAATTTTATAGAGAAAGGATTTTAACATTGTTATAGTAATTTGATAAAATCAAAAAGGATTTATTGCAATTAGGAAGTCGTTTACTGCGATGACAGATGTTACGATACTTATGCATTTAGGTACACTTTCTACGTTCACAACATGATATAATCATAACAACCACACTATTACGTACTTAGGAGCATTATTAATCACACACAATTTGATATCTTAAATAAGAACTAATGATTTCGTTTCTTGAAATTGCTTCATTTCAATTTAATTGGTTTCTGATTCATTGATTACCACCTTCTTTTAATACACATCACTGTTCCGTATAATTAAAGCGTTATTTCTTAACATTAAGAGACATCGTGACGTTTTAACATTGGCACACGCCACATCAATGTACTTTCACTCGACAACTAACTTGCGCATGTCTGACTCAAAACCAAATTTGGTTCGATACTAAATATTAATGGAAATTACAAAATCTTCACGTTTTTAAACTTGATTTCATCTTTATGATCTCATTCATAATTTTTATTTTAAACTTCTGTTGAAATTAGAAAATTGGTGATAAAATATCGAAAAGAAAAGAAATTTTACGGCGAAATTGCTAAAATTATAAATCTAAGCCGAGCAACAGTCCAGATCATCGTCAAAATTACAATGAGACTGATTCATTCGCTAGCAAAGTCCGTAAAGGCCGGCCAAAGAAACTTTCTAGAAGAGATATTACTTACATATTAAAAGAAGTGAGCAAAAACTCTAAAAACCAAGAATCTACGGACTACCGAAGATTCACAAACCAGACGTCCCCCTCCGCCCTATCGTCAGCGCCATCAACTCTCCAACATACCAGCTGGCCAAACATCTTGGAAAGATTCTGTCTCCCTTTACAGGTAACACGGAATCGTATGTCAGGGATTCTACTCATTTTGTGGAATCGGTAAAAGGTGTAAAGCTGGGGATATGTTGGTAAGTTTCGATGTGGAATCCCTTTTTACTAGGGTACCCGTTAAGGATGCTGTAGAGGGTCTTCGTCGAAAACTCATTCCGGAGGGTTTACCAGAATACGTGCCAGATTTAGTGGAGTATTGCTTATCGTCGACGTATTTCAGCTGGAAAGGAGAATTTTACGAGCAGTTCGAAGGGGCAGCCATGAGATCTCCACTATCGCCAGTTATAGCTAATTTCTACATGGAATTATTCGAAGAGGACGCTTTGAAGAAGAGCCAGTGGAAACCAAAACTATGGCTCCGATATGTGGATGACACGTTTGTGATATGGCAACATGGTCAAAAACGGTTCCAAGAGTTCTTGGATCACTTGAACTCTCAACATCCTATGATTAAGTTCACCATGGAAACAGAAACTGCCAAAAAACGACCTTTCCTAGATGTGTTGGTCACCAGGACGACAAATGGAGATATAGAACTTGGTGTATACCGAAAGAAGACCCATACCAACAGGTATTTACAGGCATATTAACATCATCATCCCCAACAGAAGAGGTCCGTGATCCGTACATTATTTCAGCGAGCAGCGAGACTATGTGAAGGAGAGAACTTGAAGAAGGAGCAACACTTTCTACGAGGCGTGTTGCAGAAAAATGGATACACTTTGAGGGACATCAACCAGGCCATCAAGCAGCGAAAGCAGAAAGAGGACACGGTAAGCACAAAACCACTTGGATTTATCTTCCCTATGTTTCAGGTGTAACGGAACGAATTGCTAGGCACCTCAAGAAGAACGACATCGTAGCCAAGGACAAACTAACTCCATTAAAAGGAGCGGGAGTCTACCGACTATCGTGTAGTTGTGGGAAGGTTTATGTTGGCCAAACTGGACGCAACGTCGAGTGCCGCATCAAGGAGCATGAGAGGGATGTAAGGCTGAAGAAGATCCAGCAGTCGGCGGTTGCGGAACATTGCCATGCAGAGGGGCACCGAATAGACTTCGAACAAACAAAGGTGCTGGCTAGGGACAACAGATACTACCAAAGACTGACAAGAGAAGCCATAGAGATCCACCGACATAGAAATAACGTCAACAGAGAGGATGGCTGGGAGCTTAGCAGAACATGGAAGATGGTGGTGAACACGAAAACCTCTTCCCGCCTCACACCGGACGCGACGCAATTAGTTAATAATTAGTTTGTAATTAGCGTTAAGTTGCTGAAGAAGGTTGCAACATGGCATCCGAAACGTCAAACCTTTTATTAAAAGACGCACGGCAAAACCCGAAAGTTTTTAGTGTTAGTTCTAATTTTAGTTTAAAAACTCTTAGAGTTAGCAAAATTAGCTGACCACATCGCGACTGTATCTAATAAATCTGTACATAAAAGAACCCTACAGACGCGATAATGCATTTTTCAGCAGGACTCTCCGAAGAAAATCGTTGATTTCAGAAAAGAATCGCCTTATGTCGCAAGGGAATGGATTTCTGGTCTAGGGATTTGTTTATTGGCCAATCAAGTACATACTTTTTGGTGTATAAATATAAAAATATTTTAGAACAAATTTAAAGTCATCAGTGGAAAGCTTGGTCCTCGAGGATCACTGGATATTCCAGCAAGACAATGTATCAAATTGAATACACCTCCTCAGAGTCCGGATTGAAATCCAATCGAGCATGTTTTTGGAACGTTAAGATCCAGCAACGCAAAATCGCAGATCTGCGAATCTTGGGCTGAAATAACAGCAGAAGAGACAACAAAGTTAGTTGCTTCAATGCCACGACGCCTGCGTTCTGTTATAGAAGCCAACGAAATATGGAGTTTTAAAAACTACTGTGTCTTATTAATTTTTGTATTATTTGTTGAATTTTTAGTATGTAGCGATCTCTAATCATACTGTAATACTAATTTTCTGTTATATTATTACGTTGTACAAGAACTTCATAATTCAATGCTAAAACTACCTTGTGTTGAAAAATTTCCATCTTGATGGATTACATTACATTACATTACATAGAATACCATATCGGGTAGGCGGACCAACCAACCTTGCACCGCGACCCTAAGGATCTATTGTACCCCGATAGATATCGTTATCAAATTTCACCGTGCAGTCCAATGCTCTTAACGAACATTAATACCTTGCTCGGCGAAAGGTCATTCAGATCTTTTGAGGAGATAAACTGCGACCCAAAAATCGAGAATCTGATACGGTTAACGGCAGGGCAGTGGCATAAAACATGCTCAACCGTCTCTGCTTCCTCCGCACATAGTCGGCATTCAACATCGTCGGCTAAACCCAACAAGTTGAGGTGTGCTTTTAATCGGCAGTGCCCAGTAAAAACACCTATTAGAACTTTTATGCTACTACGGGCAAGTCCTAAAATATTCCCGGGTTTGACAGTGGCGATGTTAATAAACACCTTAGCATGTCTCATTCCAGGAAAACTGGTCCACAGTAGGCGAAGTCTCTCTTCAGCCCACAGTCCAATCCTATATTTGGCCATCGCAAATGATACACCAACACACAAACGCTTCAGCGCTGCCATCTCGTGCTAGCTTATCTGCCGCTTCATTGCCAGCAACCCCAGAGTGACCCGGGACCCAGATCAGAGAGACTCTGTTATCACAACTCAGTGTGTTTAATGTTCTCTTACAATCATTAACCAGAGCCGACACCGTTTTCACGGCTTGCAGCGCCTGGAGAGCGGCTTGACTGTCTGAGAAAATTCGTACTGTCATGTTCTTCACCCCTCTTTCAAGAAGGATTTTAGTACCCATGTCAATAGCAAATACTTCCGCCTGGAATACAGTACAGTACGTACCCAGGCTGTAGGCTTGCTTAATTCGAGGTGTCTGGCAGTATACTCCTGTTCCTACCCCTTCAGGCGTTTTTGATCCATCTGCGTACAAGCAAATGTCTGCCCGAACCAGAGAATTTTCATTTTCGATCCAGGACTGCCGCTCAGGTAGTACAATCTGGTATCGAACATTAATCACTGATAGTGATACCACCAAATCTGACGGCATTGATAGCACAGTATCAGTGCTTATAATGTCTTCCGCAGCCCATTGGTAGGACATGTCGGAACAGTTTTGAGCATATTGCTTAAATCTGTAAATGGTTGTTCTAGCCATTTTCTCTATATGCAAATGCAGAGGAGATAGGCCAAGCAGAACCTCCATTGCTAGAGTTGGTGTTGTGCCTATCGCACCAGAGATTGCCAATCCAGCTACTCGTTGAATTCGTGAAAGTTTACTGATAACTGAAGTCTGTCGGACTTTCCTATACCAGGCTGCTGCTCCGTATGTGATCATAGGTCTAACCACAGTCACATAGAGCCAGTACAGTCTTTCAGGGGTAAGACCCCAATTTTTTCCACAAAGACTGCGACAAGTCCACAAGGATAGTCTAGCTTTGTGCAAAACTCCCTGCAAATGTCCATTCCATGACAGGGTTGTGTCTAGGATTACTCCTAGATATTTGACACAACAATTGTCTTATGCGGGTTTATTGAGAGGTTCTCTCCCTTACACCAAGCGCAAATGGTATCTAGGGTCACCTGGAGGACTTTAGAATTTTGATGGATACATTGAGGATTGTTGATTAAACATTAAATTATTTTTAATCCTACTAGGATGTAAATAACCTCGATATTAGCGAAAGTAAAAATCCGTTTATTATGATATTTAAATAACTCAACTGTCATAAAGCTTAAGATGACTAATACAACAACACACCTACATTAATAAATAAAAACGGTAACTAACGGAGTCCACGTGTCGTTCTGCGAAAATGTCATGTATTTCTCATAATTAAACTCTATTCATCATAAAATTAACTTATTATGTTTCTATTAATAAAGTGTGCATTATTAGATTATCTAATCTCTTTCATCTCATTATCTGAGCACCCACATCTAGCATTAAAAAATGCTATCCTCACAACCATATATAGCCACATCATCTTCTTCATTCATAAAACTGCGACCACATCAATGATGTAGGCGTCAATTTTGCAACATCTTACTTCTTAGAATTTCGAATTGTTTTATGAAGTAAATGATGTAGAATCACAAAATTAATGTAAAATGTGATGTTTAATTAGATTATAACTAAACTAAATGTTATTACTAAAATCTTAAGGTCTTGCTAATAAAATAAGTAACGCTAAAAATTGAACAAAGATCAACTCAATGGGTTAAGAAACGTTTCCTTAATAAAACATAACTTTCAATAGCTTCCAACGTTTACCCCATAAAATTGATTACTTAATTTCAATTTACTCTCAACCGTAAAATCGAACGAATACAAAAACGATTTATTATGAAAAGCCGTTTCAGATTCTTCGCAAGGTCGTACCAAACCGCATAAATACATTTGTAACCTTTATAAAAAACTTTGTCCTCTCTAAACCGACCGCAACATTTATAAAAAAAATGTTACTCACAGTTTGTTCGGAATCTGTTTCTGCTGCGTTTTCAAGAAACCGTGTAGGAGTGCGGTCGTTTCACGCAAACAGTAAAGTAAAAGGACCAGTCGTTTATGTAACGAACGTGTATTATATCTTGTGCGAAACCAGTTAAGAGAAACGTTTATTAAGCGAACATTTTTTTTTTTCATTTTTAATTTCGGTTACTATATCGTTTCTGTATCTACTCTCGAAAGTTGAATATTCATGTTATTATCTAATCGAAAAACGTTTTATTTGTTACTCACCTCTTAGAAAAATGGATTTCATTCTGGTATGACAAGGCATCGCTACGCCACTGAAACAAAAAACAAATTTTTATGAGAATGAAGATCGTATTCATATTCATTATTAATAGATACACCTGCTTATAGATTAGCACACCTGCGCTGAAAGCCCTGAAGATAAATATAGAAGAATTTGCTATCGACCCATTAAATACCTCCAATAAAAAAAACACCATAAATAGACTCAACGAACGCATTCTTTCATTCTTTCTATCTTTCGCGGCAGTGACAACCACTGAGTGGCGTATTCATTCGAACGACACGTGCAATAATTCCACGAAGACGTTCAAGTTATACAACAACCGCTTTTAAGACGCCTGCTTCGTCTGAATCCATTGTCAAGTCGTTCTCGATGAAGAGTTTACGAGGGCGACCGTATCTTGGATCTGTTTATATGCTCCTCGAGAATGTTATTTTTTCTTCTTCTTTACTTTTTTTTCATTCTTGGTTTAGACTTGGCTTTTACTCGACATGTCTTGAGAGTTATCTGCGGGCGGATTAATGGTACTTGGGTTTAGTAATAAATTATCGCGGAATTCTCCTGCGGGTGAACAAGTGAGATAAAACGGCGACAATAACAAGTGGAAGAAGAAGAATCATTTTTCTTTTTAGTAGAGAAAAGAAGAATGTGAGAATTTTTCTCGAAGATTAATTCCAAGGTGAAAAAAGTCACTATGTTCATCTTAATTTAACTGCTAAATGTTAAGATTATTTTGAGTTATTTCGTAACTATGAAAATTGAATGCGGGCGTTCGATTTAAAATTACTGTAACTCTATGTACAAATTATCCATAAACAACATTTAAAGAATCATTAAGAACACTCTCACATGAGATGTCGCAAGCACTAAACGCAGCATATAACCGTTAATTACGGTCACCGTGTATGGATTGAAGAATCGAAGAACTCCCCGATAACGAAGATGCCATTTAGCCGATGAAACATAGCGCTAGAAGAATTTTAAAGAGCACGTTCTAGCCATTTTAATGACAAGTCCACAACAGTTCTTGTCCATCATTATACGGAAGGCACTAACGGTTTATAATAAGCGCCTTTTCTTATTTCTATTTGTAAAGATTCAATAAATAGAAGCTACATTTGACCTTTTCGGACGCACACGATGTAGAAGCAAAAATATTAATGATTTTCTGTTCTTATTTCAAACCAATAAAGAAGAAAAGAGAAGAAGAAATACATGGTTGTTACTATACGTTGTGTCGTTGTGAATGAGATTAATTGTTGCATACGGTTTGTTTTATTGGTCGTGAAACGTGTCGTTGTTGTTGGGCATTACCCACTTGAATTTGCATTACTAGGTACGTTTCAGATTAATTACTACTGTTATCTTCATTGTGTAAATTTATTGCTTTTCAACAACAACTGTTAACAAAAGAAACGTTAAACTGAAACACCATCATTGTAAATTAAAGATGTTCGTGTTGATGTTTTTTCAATTTATTTTCAAACAACAAATCTTGCTTATGAATGCCTTATTTGCATTCACTGACTTTTATTTTTTTTAATAACAGACTAATACAAAAAAATACAATACTACAAAGAAAAACAATACAGACTACAAAGTTTATCCTTCTTTATACAGTTAGTTATTAACCCAGATATGCCTAAATTAAAACCACTTTACAAATCATAATAACTTTATTGAAAACTTATTTAAAGAAGCAAAACAAAGTCTTATAAACAAACCATGACAATTTGTTTTTTTTTAAATTGGACATGAATATCTATAAACGTAAAATTATTTATTAGTGTGATACTGAACAAAACACTTCGTGTGTACACCAATGTCACATTTTGCGCATCTCGTTGTAGTTTTTTGATGGCAATGAGCACACCTAGTTTGTTTTTCTTGGGGCATAACTAAATGATCTATTCGAACCGTATATCTATTTCGTGGGTCCTTTTTGATATGATGATGTTTTTTTATTCTGAACCAACAGCATTACAGCAATTCTCCTTCTAAAACTAAGTTGATCTAATTCTCCTCCATACTTGCGATGCAAATGCCATGTGTTTTGAATTGCCATGTCAATACAGTGAGATATCAAAGGAAAATACAATTTTTTTCCTCTGATCGAAATTCGATATAAGCTGATATTTTGGTCAGAGCGGTCGACACCTCTCATATTTGTATTGTACATCTGTATAAGATGCGGCTGCTGTACCTGAATATTCTTCTTTTCTTTTTGCGAATAACGTGTGACCGAGTGAATTGGAGCAACTCCAGAAAAATTGGAACAAACAGAAACTACACTATTATCGTGCCACTTTACTGCAATTATATTCTGTTCTATAATTTTTGCATAATCATAACTTCCTCTGCGCTGCTTCTTTATGAGTTTTGAATCTATAAGAGAAATGTCTTTTAGCCTGTTTTCTCTAACCGTACCAGTAGCATAAAAATTCCAGGCAGTTAGTTTTTCGATCAACGAAATTGACGTAAAAACGTTATCAAAAAAGAGATGAAATTTTTTATCTGGCCATTCCTTACGTAAAGCTTGCGCATATTCTAAGACTACTCCAGCACCAACTCCCAATTCAGAAAAGTTTTCACTTATATTTGTAGAGGCTCCTTGATAAGGTTCGAACCAATTCAAGTAACCTAACCTGGTACTTCATACCCATAACTTATATCCATAGCGCATGGGTTTTCCTCGAATATACTGCTTACAGCTATGACGTCCATAATACGGAACCATAGCTTCATCAACTGAGAGCATTTCTTCAAGCGAGGAATTCTCCATGAATTTTTTATTCAACAGTGTGAAAAGCGGCCTTAGTTTAGCACCCTGGTCCAACTGCTGATTATCACAGACGTGAAGATTAGAAAACAAATACTCAAACCGGTCCCTTGTAATTGCTTCTGTAATCATGACGTTATGGCAATCTTTTTCACGTTCCCAGAACATCCTCCGTCTCGGTACTTGCATATATGTATCCACTAAGTATCAAAACGCCTATAAAAGCGTTTACTTCCTGCTTTTCTATATTCGCTTTTCTATTTTTTTGTTGTGCGTACTTATTACTCTCTACTTTCAATTACGATTTCCACCAGCGCTTGTAACTGTGATGCCGGTAGGTTATTCACTGTAAGACCATTTTCTGCTCCAAACGACTGACAGATGATCAGCCGACCTGACAGATGAAAATCTGTCAGGTCGGCTGCAGCGTTTACAGGAGGAAATATAGTTATTCCATCAACCTGGCTGACAATGTCGTCATTGTCCTCAAGCATAGCAAGGGCTTCATGAAGCGAAAACCCCCTGCAATACTCCATTTCCAACTTATCTTGACTTTCGGATGCACTTAAAACAAAATCTAAAGAAAACACCTAAACTGCAAATTATCACTCTCACTGCTACATCTAAAATGCACGACTTCATGTGACGTGCGCATATCCAGGCGTTCATGACCTTGCAAGTTTCAACAAGAATTGACCGTCCTAAATGTAGTACATTAGGCATATCTGGGTTAAATAGACTTTTACATATTTTCAACATTCTCTCAATAGCCTAGCATATTCAAGATGTCTCATCGTCCTAATAAAAGCGCAAAAAATCCTCGTGAGTATCAATTTTGTGCTATTGAGGCCAATGAAAAGGCGGACGGAAAACTGGCCAAAGAGGCAGCAAAACTCCCTTTATTGGACCCCAACCCGATTGAGGACTACAAAAAAGCCACTTAAAACAGCTAATCAATAATTGAGAGACCTTGAAGGTAGCCTCACGCTGGAAAGAACTTCCAGGGTACAGATAAGCGAAGAATATGATAACTTCATCGCAAAACGAAACCAAAGAGGTTAGGCCATGCGCCTCTAAAACACCATCTCCTCCATATTGAACAAGCTGAGGATCAAACTTAGTAAAATTCGCCTGACACCTACCGACATAAAGAAACAAGATCTTGGAGTAATAATAGGGTTCATCAAAGACCTACATTTGCCCTAAACTTTTGGAAGGCAGTAATAACAATAATAATCAATTTTGTGCTTGTAGACATCAATCTTCATTCATCCCCATGCAACCAGTCGTCAATCTCTGGTTGTCGTTAGCAGCACGCATGTGTGTGAGGCTTGACTTTATAGGGACGAATGCGCGTGAGCGCTCTCTGACCCCACGCCCACGCTGATCGGACCTGCGCCAGGCCGTTGAGCGAGTCGTGCGCTCCGCCAGGACGTTGAGCTACCCGTGCGCTCCGCCAGGTCGTTGAGTGAGCCGTGCGCTCCTCCGCCAGGACGTTGAGCTAGCCGTGCGCTCCGCCAGATCGTTGAGTGAGCCGTGCGCTCCTCCGCCAGGATGTTGAGCTAGCCGTGCGCTCCGCCAGGACGTTGAGTGAGCCGTGCGCTCCTCCGCCAGGACGTTGAGCGAGTCGTGCGCTCCGCCAGGACGTTGAGCTACCCGTGCGCTCCGCCAGGTCGTTGAGTGAGCCGTGCGCTCCTCCGCCAGGACGTTGAGCGAGTCGTGCGCTCCGCCAGGACGTTGAGCTACCCGTGCGCTCCGCCAGGTCGTTGAGTGAGCCGTGCGCTCCTCCGCCAGGACGTTGAGCTAGCCGTGCGCTCCGCCAGGTCGTTGAGTGAGCCGTCCGCTCCTCCGCCAGGACGTTGAGCTAGCCGTGCACTCCTCCGCCAGGACGTTGAGCTAGCCGTGCGCTCCGCCAGGTCGTTGAGCTAGCCATGCGCTCCGCCAGACTGCGGCCGAGATGAAGTGTGGGTCGGGGGGTTGGGGCGGCGGTAACTCGTCATTGGCAACGAGTAAGCGGTATCGTCACCTAACGAGATACCTTCTCATACCACCTCAAGCCTCCAAGGGAGAATGCACAAGGGGCCCACTGGGGCCTAAGTGCGAGCGTAAAAATTACGCACTCCACGCTTACATACATACATACATACATCCCCATAATAAAAATGTAATAAAGTTCGGAACAATAAATATCTGTATGGGGTTCCACCATGTTGATAATAAGTAATTAAAATTTATTATATTAAGTGTGAAAGTTTTAAACCCGTTACTTTCATTTGTTTCAATATTTTTCTGTGTTAACAAACATGCGTACGTAAACATGTAATAATTGGTTCAACTGACTATAAAACAAGTTGGTTACACCGTTTAGTCTTTTGGAGCAAATTTAACGCGCCAGAGAACCACAGTTATTGTGTTGAATAGTTGCGCAAGAATAACCAACTAAAAAACACGGTGTCTTACACGGTTCGCCACGTTCGTCTTCGTTGATTTAATGGTGAAATCTCACCAATTAAGACCAGAAAGAAATGTTGTAAATTTTTACATAGTTTTTTATAGTCTTAGTGGGCGTTAATAGCTTCTTTACATTTATTACTTCCTTATAAATCGAAACCTTAATGGATTTAATTATCCGAAAGGTGCTTAAAACAGTCATGAAATTTGAAATATTGATTTGGTTGTTTTAATAAGGATGATGAAAATGAAGTTGATTGAAATTATCCTTTCGCTTGTTGTGGTTTAGAATACAATGTACACTTTCATTTAGTCATTTTGTGGTTTCGCAGTTTATTTTTGACACCCATTTTTGTTGTAAATAACTTTTTTTTTAAGTTAATCCTTGCACTCATTTTGCTAATTGAAAAGTGAACAAAGCTTTTGAATGATTTCTTTACACGTTATCGTTTAAACAACCTTCGCGTTCCTTTCTTTTACCAATTTCGATGAACCAATTATACGACACACCCTGTATATAATCTATGTTGCTAAGTGTAACTGAAGGCTAAGTGTTAACGCTAAATTAAGTAGCGTTGTTTTTGCTATTTTATTTATTAAAGAAAACATTGTATATTTCTAAATATAGTTAGAAGTTATTAATTTAATTTTATTAAAAGATGTTGTAATAAAATCAAATAAATCGTAATCAATAAATTAATTGGTTATTGCAAGATGCTGCCCTATTCGGGTTTGTTTATGAGAAACTTTCTCTCGCATTGTATTAAGTTCACATAATTTTTTATGACGTGCGGAAGTCGTTCGTTATTTTCGTTCTTTGAATTTGAGATAATTGAGTTTGATTAAATTTTTTTTGGATCGATATTAAATGAAGCAACCTTTCTTTTCATTTTTTGTGTGTATCATTATCTTTTTTTGTTGGTGCTTAAATAAATCTAAATTATTTAAGTACACTTTCAATTCGATTGATTGAGTTCCTCATTGATCTACTTTTAATGGTGTTAAATTTTCTAAATTTACAACGAATTTCCTTTGGATTATTTAGGCTAGTGCCTTTTCATAGTTCTAATTTAAATATAATAAATTTGTTTAAACGATTCTATCGCATGTTCGAAATGATTAAACCCAACAACTCGCACTAAAACGTTTCTATTTGCGTTTCTATTTTCACACACACACACAGATATAGACACTGTCAAGAGAAAGTATTTTATTAATTAATTCATTTTAGCCTTGACATAGAAAAAAATGTCTTGACGCATCAGATCGTAATCTAATAGTTCTACATAGGTAGTGGTTATTGTGTGTATGGGTATTGTTAAATATTATTTCGAGCGGGTGTTAATTAAAGGACCAGGTCATTTATGACGTGTCTCATTTATGTATCGATCACCTATAGCTTTAGGCGATTTTTTTTCTTTTTCATTTGCCACCAACTCGGTCACGGATATTATCAATAGTGTCCAGAATTTAAAACTACCTTTAATGACATTTTAAAGGTCTCATTGCAATTTCAACAGAGTCTGCTATTATTCTAGGTTAATAAAAATAGTTAAAGATGACCGATTTGAAATTGAAAATTTATTTGTTGCTTTTAGACGCATAATACTTCTTTCTGAAGACTGGAGGAGGAGATGGAGTTGGGGAATTTTGCCGGATGAGCAGGCAGGCTTTCGGAAGGGAAGGGGAGCAATCGACAACGTGTACGTATTGAAGCATCTGGCAGATAGAGAGCTAGATAAGAAGGGAGGGAAATTGTACGCCCTGTTTATAGATTTGAAGGCGGCTTTTGATAAGGATAAAAGTGGGAGATAAGCTGAGCGACGTGTTCTGGACGACGAAGGGACTGAGGCAGGGATGTCAGCTGAGCCCAAGTCTGTTTGCACTGTATACGGCGGACCTGGAGGATAGATTGGGGAAGGGGCAAATGGGAGGGTTGGTGGTGGGAGGTAGAAAGGTGCATATGTTAGCATACGCGGATGACATCGTGGTCATGGCGAGAGAAGCGGCGGAGATGAAAGATATGATAAAGACATTGGAAAGATATTTTAGGGGGAAGACAAGGATGATGAAGTTTTGTAAGGGTGGGAGAAAAAGAACAAAAAACTGGAGATGGGAGGGAAAAGAGATCGAGGAGGTTAGGGAGTATACTTACTTGGGGTATGTGTTCAGGGAGGACAACAGGAAGGGGTCGCATGTGATAGCTATGGCAAAAAAGGCGAATAAGGTGATGGGACAAGTATGGGGTTGGGGGAAGAGAATTTTTGGAAGGAATGTGGCAGCGAGGAAGATTATGTTTGAAGGCCTGATTAGCAGTGTGATGATGTATGGAGCAGAGGTATGGGGATGGAGAGAGCAGGCAATGCTGGAGGACATGCAAGCTAGATACTAGAGATGGGTGCTTGGGGTGGCAAGAGAATCACCGGGGTATATAGTGAGGGAAGAGGTAAAGGTTGATAATGTCAGAGTGGAGGCGGGCAGGAGAGCAGTGAAATATGAAGAAAGAATAGAAGGGAGGCCAAACTGCGGGATCTTGGGGGAGTGTTGGAGGGAAATTAGAGAGGGAAAGATCAGATATGGGAAAGGAGACAGAGACAACTATTATAGACGAGCGGGTTACTCGGTAACTGAGATAAATAGTAGACGAAGGGTGGGTAGGGAGATGTGGAGGGAGTTGAGAGATAGGGACCGAGATGTGCAGAGACAGGAAAGAAGGACACAAATAAAAGAGGGGAGGTATAACGAAAGGTACAGGGACATAATTACGGAGGAGCTGCCTAGATACTTGTTATTGGAAGGAGATGAGGAAGGGAAGAAGTTGGTGGCTAGGTTCCGTTGTGGAAACGAGGAGAGAGCTAACAGATACTGGATAGCCGATGAGGAGAGGTGGTGTAGGCTATGCAGGGAGGAATGGGAAACGTTGGAACATATGTTGAATGGGTGCAGTGAGTTGAGGGAGGAGGAGTTGGACCGAGGGCAGATCTTAGGAGAGGGGGGAGAGGGGAAACGATGGATGAGAATGGTTGTGGGGGTAAGGAGACAAAGAGAAGGATGAGGGGATGATTGAGCCGAGGAGCTAATAGTAGATACTAATAATATATATTAGAATGTATTAAGGGGATAAAAATTGTAAATATTAAAAACAATAAAATGCTTACTTCTTTCTGAACGATAAAAGTACTATGTCAACACGAGAAACAGGAGACATGGTTTAGAAGTCAAGGAGATATCCTGGGAGAGACTTGGATATGTTGCCAAAATCTTCTTGGAAGTAGACTTGGCAATTTGGCTTCGAAATCAGCTTTGAAAGGTTGGAGGTGTTACCGAACGGACCGTTAGAGAAAGACTACATGACGTTAACGGTTATTAAGTAGAAGGATTACACCATGGGCACCAAGTTTTAAGATTGGCTTTTGCTCAAAATCACTTGGTTTAGAATGGTGATGATTAGAGGTGATTAGGGGTGGATAGATATAGGGAAGCCAGGAGAGAATACAGACAGTTATGCAGTAGAAAGAAAACAGAATTGAGGGAGAAGGAGGCGGCAGAGATTAGGGGGATAACAAGGGAAGGGGAGGTCTGGAGGTATCTGAAAAAAGGAATGAAGGGTAGGGAGAAGATAACTAGCGAAATACACATGACAGAATGGAAGAGTTACTTTATGGGATTATTGGGAGGGGTTGAAACGAGGCTAACGGGGTTGGGAGGATATGAGGGAGATGGGGGAGAGGAGATAGCAGAAGAGGAGATGGAGGCGGTGCTTAGGAGATTGAAGAAGGGAAAGGCGCCAGGTGAAGATGGGATACATAACGAAGCATGGTTGGAAGCATCAAGGGTGGTGCGAGTGAAGTTGTTGGAGGGGATGAATATCGTATGGAGAGGCGGTGGGATTCCGGAGGAATGGAAAGTGGGGGTAATTTGCCCAGTATATAAAAAGGGTAATAAGGGAAGTGTAGAGAGCTACAGGGGAATTAACCTACTAGACTCGGCATACAAGGTAGGCGAGGGAAAGGTCAGATATGGGAAAGGACACAGAGACAACTATTATAGACGAGCGGGCTACTCGGTAACGGAGATAAATAGTAGACGAAGGGTGGGTAGGGAGATGTGCAGGGAGTTGAGAGACAGGAAAGAAGGACACAAATAAAAGAGGGAAGGTATAACGAAAGATACAGGGACATAATTACGGAGGGGCTGCCTAGATACTTGTTATTGGAAAGAGATGAGGAAGGGAAAAAGTTGGTGGCTAGGTTCCGTTGTGAATAGGTGCAGTGAGTTGAGGGAGGAGGAGATGGACCGAAGGCAGATCTTAGGAGAGGGGAAACGATGGATGAGAATGGTGATGGGGGTGAGGAGACAAAGGGATGGGTGAGGGGATGATTGGGCCGAGGAGCCGAGGGCGTGGAAATGGAGGAAGAGGGTAGAGAGTGAAAGTAATATTTGAATAATGTAAAGAATTGTAAACAATTACTGTATACAATAAACTCTTAAATAGAGGCAGATTTTCAGATGGCTTGCGTTTTTGGCATACTGGATACATCAGTTTGTGAAGAGGGTTTGACATTTTCTATTTGATAGTTATGATTTGGGCATCACTTCACTTCACGCGTGCACTTAATCAATATTAAGAATTACCTTAAACACATATTTGTATCAGAAATTTAACACTTTTTTCTAAAAGAATATGTAACATTAACACGGTGTAACTATTCGAACATAACTTGGTATACTGTTGCACATTAGTTTTACCAATCGAATACTATATAGAATATGATAAGAAATCTCAGTCTAAAATTAGTTTTTTCCCAGAATAATAATAGGAAATAATAAAAAAATTTTTTTTGTAGAAAAAAGTCTTATTTGGAATTTCATTTTTTGTGTTCATCACTTAAGCTTTTCAAAGAACCGTTTAAGAACAACTTCGTAATTCGTTCTCTATTTAAAGAACATTTAACGCATCATTAATTAAGTGCAACAACTTAAAAGTAAACTTGCCGGTAACTTCCAAACGTGTTTAATCTCACGTTTTAATGGTATAGCAATTAATGTTTATAACGTTGAATACGTTGCAAACGTCGAGCCGTGTTTCGGTTCTAATCGGACATCAAAATCTCTATTTCTCTTTTGGTTTCTAATTACTAATAACAGGAACCGTAGCGGCCGGTAAGATAAACATCATCGATTGGAGGGCGATGGACACGCGGCGTGCGCTCCATCGTGTACGACGTCGATTCTTTCCTGCGGTAAATGCATCGGATTATAGTTACAGGAATGGCATAGGTCACGGCATCAGACTACACAACTTATACGTTTCGTTTGCGGTTACATAATCGGTAATCGTTTAAGTAGAATTTCAAGATTCTTAGAAATTATTAAAAAGAATTTGTTGTTTATTGGTTTTTCTTAATAATATGTAAGATGCAAATTCGAACCTAATAGTTTATAGCAAAAAATGTGTAAAAAAATATTAAAAAGAATAAGAATTGTCCCATATCTGTACCTTCACATTCTCTTAGTGTTAAAGTATACTAAATTGCTATGTAGTGCCACAACACAATGGTGCTAAGCATTGCATTCTCCTTCACTAATTCATTCTACTTGCGTCATCCTGAAAGGTTATTGCATTTAGATTAAAGTGTACAGTTGGTGTTATCTGTATACATCGAA
This sequence comes from Onthophagus taurus, assembly GCF_036711975.1. NCBI lineage: Eukaryota > Metazoa > Arthropoda > Insecta > Coleoptera > Scarabaeidae > Onthophagus > Onthophagus taurus. The sequence goes on from NC_091967.1 coordinate 950,684, forward strand.
ATGTTGAGATTAATAAACAAACTTAATCAGAATTTTTTTCTTAAAATCATCAATAAGTTTTCCTAAAAAATTTTGTATCCTGCTAGATTATGGTAGCTTTAAGATGCTTCAAAGACAGTTGGATCCGGAGTAGATATGGGCATTAAATTGTCCTTCAGCTCGGACATAACCATTTTTCATTTTTATTTTAGAAAAATAAACATTTTCAGAGAGTCGGGCCGCCCTAAAGACAATTCAGGTCGACACTTGTGATTCTACACTGATCAGAGAGTGTACCAGCAACTTGAGAGAACTCGCTAATAAAAGCAATCATGTTACTCTATGGTGGGTTCTAGGTCACAGAGACATTGAGGACAATAAAAAGGTGGACAAGGTGACAAAAGAGGTAGCGAAAACGCTATTTATTGGACCCCAATCCGGTTGTGGAGACCTCGAAGGTAGCCTCACGCTGGAAAGAACTTCCAGATGACAGAAAAACGAAGAGTATGATAACTTCGTTGCAAAACAAAAGCAAAGAGGTTTCATGCCTCAGCAAAGAGTATCCTAAAGAGGTTTCCTAAAATATCATCTCTTCCACATTGGCCAAACTAAACTTGTTGAGTTTGTAACGACGAGTCTGACACCTACCAGCATAGAGGAACAAGATCTTGGAGCAATACTAAGGTTCATCAAGGACCTACATTTGCCCAAACAAAATCATGGTCTGTACCAGAAGTTAAAAAGTTGATTGAGCAAAAACGAAAAGCATACCAATGATACAAGAGCTTTTGTTCAAATCTTAGTAAGAGACCTCCGCATGCAACTAAAGCTTAGTGATTAATATACTATCAACCTGAAATTGATCATCATATTGCTACGCATTGGCTGAAAGCGATCTCGGCTTTATCCAGTTTATATTTTGACTAACTAATCGCCTGTGACAGAGGCTTTGTCATCATATTGTGGTGCCTCTGCCGCCAGCGGCTTCAGCTTTATCAAGTGAAGTTGTAGATCTTTTAACTAATTAAGATAAATAAACAATCATAAATCTTTAATCTGTTTGATTATGGTAGCTAACGAAATAGTTGAGTAACACACCAAACTGATTGACCAAGTTGATGACTTAATGAACACCCTAACTAAAAACGGATTTAAGATACAAAGGTATGCTGATGACCTGGTAATCACAATCCGAGGTTAATATGATTCAATCATAACTCAGCTAATGGAGGGGGGCGAATGGCCCCGTGGTAAGCTCTCGGGCTACCACGCCGGCGTCCTGGGTTCGATTCCCAGTGAATACACGCCGAGTCGCCTCCCCGTCCTTCGGAGGGGACGTTAAGCCGTCGGTCCCGGCAACCAGTCTAACATCTCTGGTTGTCGTCAAATACATGTGTAGTTGGAGGTTGTGAACGTTAAAACGGGTTGAAACCGCGTCTGCGCTCTTTGAGCGGTACTCAGCCATGCACCCAAGTTTCTGGGCGTTGGAGTACCAGCCCGGCTGAAGGCGAGGCGAGAAGCGGTATCAGCCTGATCGGATGCCATCTTCGAACATCTTTCACTCCTCCAAATAGACCTACACATGGCCGAAGTAAACCGTGAGGATGTACAAAGGGACCGTTGGGGCCTAAGTGCTTTGGTTATACCACCTGTGGTTTAACCAACCTCACATGAATCTACATACATACAACTCAGCTAATGCAGAAAGCCCTACTACTCAATAGTACTTGGTGCAGAAGCAATGGGCTCAGCATCAATCCCAATAAAATCGAAATATATTGAAAGCAGAACTATTAACCTCAAAACAGAAACTAAACTGGAACTCACACTTAGATAAGGTGAGGAAAAAGGCCATCATGGCAAACCAGATCTGCCGCAGGCTCCTAGGAAGGAACTGGGGTCTCAAACCACGAATGGCTCAACATAAGACAGCTCAACAACAGCTGGCACAAAGCCAGCGGTTAGCATGTCTTAACATAACGGGTGCAATGAGATCCTGTCCGACGGCTGCTTTGGAAGCCCTACTCGGTCTCACACCGCTCCACATATATATACAAAAGGAGGCAGCCTTAAGTGCCTTATTACTGAAAACAGTTTCTTCACTCAAGTTGATGCAGGGTAACCTCAGAGGACACCTCGAGATCCTCAAGGACCCATGTCTAAATCACCTGATTGAAATTAAAACGGACCTCATACCGACGGAATACAATTTCAACCAACCGTATAAGGTCATATTTAGTAGCAGGGATGATTGGGCGAAGGGAGGGCCTCAACTAAAAAGAGGAGCCCTAGCCTGGTACACTGATGCTTCAAAGACAGTAAGATCTGGAGTAGGCATGGGCATCAGTGGACCAAATAGCCACATCAAATTGCCCCTCAGCTCAAACTTAACAATTTTCCAAGCAGAAGTTCTTGCTATAAACTTCTGCACCGCTTTGAACCTACAGAAGGGACAAAAAGGTGCATCCATAAACATTTTCACAGACAGTCGGGCCGCCTTAAAGGCAAGTCAGGCCTACACGTGTGGCTCCGCACTGATCAGAGAGTGTACCAACAACCTGAGAGAACTCGCTAGGGGCAATGATGTTACCCTATGGTGGGTTCCAGGTCACAGCAACATTGAGGGCAATGAGAAGGCCGACAAGCTGGCCAAAGAGGCAGCAAACACGCCCTCATTGGACCCCAACCTGGATGTGGACTACAAAAAAGCCACCTAAAACAAATAATCAACAACGGGGAGGCTTCAAAGATAGCCTTACGCTGGAAAGAACTTCCAGGTCACAGACAAGCGAAGAGTATGATAACTCCGTCGCAAAACAAAATCAAAGAGGTTTTATGCCTCAGCAAAGGGGATCTAAGAACGCTCTCAGGCTACCTGACCGGCCATGTGCCCCTAAAATACCACCTCTTCCACATTGGACAAGCTGAGGATCAAACTTGTCGACTATGCAACGACGAGTCAGAAACTGCTGACCATATACTGTGCAATTGCGTCGCCAGAGGCCGTCTTCGGTAAAACTCCCCTGTTACCTACCGACATAAAGGTTCAAGACCTCAGGACAATACTAAGGTTCATTAAGGACCTACATTTGCCCTAAACCTTTGGAGGGCTAAAGTTACAATAGATCTTATAGGTCGCGGTAACGAGAGGGGCCGCTCTCCTCACCCCGGCAGCAATAATAATAATAATAATAATAACACACCAAAAGATTTAGTAGAACACACCAAAGTTGTTGAAAGTATCCTTATTCAAGGAAGTTTAAACTAAAAGGGAGACAGATCATCAGATTACCATCACTATTACGAAACTATTGCAGAGATAATCTCCATTAATCTCACGATTTCCTTTGAGAGCTTAATTATGCGTTTAATATTGCAATGCTACGTGAACCAGAAAATAAATGCGAAAAAGAAAAATAAAGAAAAAAAAATATAAATAGAAAGTGTAATGGAAAAGTGACTTTATAATTTTAGCTTACCATTAAATTTATAGATGAAAATGTACCAAGGAAATAGAAAACAATAATATTACCGTAATTAATGATGAATTAACGAAGAATTAATATTGAATTAATGATGAATTTATGGCGCATTCGTTTAAATTTAGAACTAGAAAGTGTCGTAATCGATTTTGTGTGTTTAAGTTACATCATTTATGTTTCACCCTATAATTTAGATTTAAAATTTTAATTAAAAAAAATTTCATAAAGTGTAAAAATAGGAAACACACATATCATATAAACCGAGTTTAATTACTTTAAGGCGAAAGTCGTGCGTAAATAAAATGACGCTATTATACCGTCTCAATTAGTAATGAACGACGCTTTTCACTTTCTATAAAGACGGATGAAATTATTATAAACGTTAAACGGTTGTTAAAAAAAGCAGGAAAAACCGGGATCTTATTTTTTGTTTTGTTGGGTTTGGTTGATTTAAATTTTAGGCGATACATTTTTTGATTATATTTCCGTGTCAATGTTAATGTATATAAAATTAATTATGTAGGCGAAAAAAAGGAGGAATCTATTAGGATAATAAAGATCGTGGGATTATTTATCACCTGCGTATGAAGCACATTTTAAATTCCTAATGTTAACGCCAAATTTCTTATACTTTTTATTACCAACAAAGAATTACGTAAAAAAGAAAGATAACAACAACGACAACAACATGGGAACTTCCTAGGTCTGTACCGATGCGATGAATAACGTTCCACGTTGCAGAAACATCCCAAAGAACCATTATGTGCAAAAATCACAGGCTACACAACATTCGAAATATCGAGATCTACTTCCCATACTGTGAATAATGAGGAGCTCTAATTACGCACTTTTCTCACGTTCCTTTTTAATTTACACTTTGTACATTAACGATCTTGATAAATCACCGTTGAAAACGGAAAAACAAAGAGATAAAGTAAGAAGTTAAAAAAATGATTCCAAATAAGATGGTTTTGGTATAAAATTGCAGAACGAGTCAGTACTATTCAGAATCCGTACGATTTGTGGGAGTGTCAAGGCATTCGTCGACTTTAACTACCGGTTGTAAACAAGAAGTTGTGAAGCTATAAAAGTGTTCCTTCTAACCTCGAATATCCCTACATGTAATCCAATCACTTACGTATCAATTAATAGCATGTTTTAGTCTAAATTATAATTTCTTAGATTCAACTTTAAATATTAAATATACTGTTCATTTTAAAAACTGAAAATTTATACCATAAATGTATAACCCGAAAAATAACTAAATTCCAAAACGATTTGAGGAAAAAATGTCTTATTCAACAACTATGCAGTTTGGAAAGTTTAAATTTTGAGGAAAAAAATGTTTTGGAAACCTCATTTTACAATTATCAACTTTAAATCAACAAATTTATATAAAATAAACTATTCACATTGACTATTTATACAAATAAATATAACACCTTTAAAAGATGTCAACCTTGAATATAAAATTTTTTTTACATATATAAAAATTATTATTATAAATTAATGATATTGAAATCTCATCGAACCCAGATGGGTGAAATCGCGTAAATTCGTTTCTTCTCTCCTCGATCGCGCGTTCGAAAACAGAAAACGAAACAGAAACCAGCCGAGTCGTCCCACTTCTTCGAGAACGAGTCGAGGTGCTTTTACTTTTCAAAGTCTTCAAGTTTTAAAATAAAATCCAACAACTTACCTGTTTGCATCCGTTGCTTATCTCGTCGCTTTTGATCTTCTTCAACGATATCCATCGCTCAGCCCTCCAACCTCGACACTATTCGTATCCTGCTGTTCTTCCTGCCATTCGCACCAGCACACAAAACCAGCACCCAAAATAAAAACTTCTAAAATAACCCCATTATCCTACCCGAACTTTTTTAAATGTCGCCGCGAAATCGATAACTTTTTTTAATCAAGTTTCTTTACTTCTCGAAAACACTTGTAACTCTGCCGCGATGGTTCTGCGGAGTTGAGCCGATGGTAAGCGAAAGTGAAATACCAAACGGGCGAGTCGCGAAGAGGTGCACAACTGCTCGGTGAATGGCACCGCGACTGGATTTGTGTCTTGTGTCTTAGCCTCTGGTCCCCGAAACGATGACGTAGATTGTCTCGTGCGATCGTAAGAATAAGAAAACCTCGGTAGTTTACTATCCACAAAGCTGTAGGTGGTTTTGACATGTCAACTACTTATCAATCAATTTCAAGACATTATCTTTATCTTTACTCTATATTTATCGTTTTAATTTTTTTACTTTTAACACAGGAATTTGTGAAAGATAACCTTAATTAACTTGTTATGTATTTTAAAGTTTTAATATTAATCGATAAATTCCATTCAAATTTATGAAATTTTATTCAAATAGATTATAAAATAGACTAAGAAAACGGTTAGTTTATAGAAAAAAATAATTAATAAGATATAGTACTTATTATAATTTGTACACAAAACTCAGAGCGATTTCCGTTTAATCGTTACGCCAAAGGCTATTTGTTGTTAAAGTGGAAGTTCTTTGGCATTTGAAGGTAGTTCGTGCAGCCGCTGCACCCAAATTATACTACCTTTAACTGCTTCGCATAGATTTGTCATCAATAAAATTTCTCATTGACCCAATGATGTGATGTATGGAGTGAAGTATGATATGCTTCTTTGACAGGATTCGGTTACTCCTAAAGGCCATCGGAAAGTGATGTGCAAGTATTTTCCAAAAATTATCAAGGTGTTGTAACCATGACAAGATGTGAAGCATCGATGATCACCAAGAAAGTTGTGCAATGGAACTTAGTTATTGAGGATTAAGTTTTTATAGTTTCGTTGAACCAAAAAAACTCATTTATCTCATCAACTATCATTTGGTACGGTTTTAAGTGTTTTTTCTTTATTGATTTTAACTTATTGTTTTTAAGATAACCAATAATATTACGTGATTGTAGTTCCATTAAATTTTCGGTTTTGTTCGGTAACCATTTTGGTAAAATACGTAACAGCTAAAAAGCAATTCCTGCTTAGATAACTTAATTTTACGACACCCACCATTGTGTGACGAATCATTTCAGTCGTATTAAAGCATGATGACAATTTAATAATTTCACAGTTTTATTATGTTATACAGGGTGTTTCATAAAATATGCGCAGGACTTCAGGATGTGATAGCTTGTTCAAAAATTGGAAAAAAGTTTTTATCAACTTACCCTCTAAAATGCACCATTTTCGAGATACAGGGTGTTGGAATTTAATAAAAAAATCGTTTTTTGCGAATATCTCCGGAACCGTTTATCGTACAGAAAACAGCGTTTATTATCTACTCATAATAAGCAAAACTTTGCTTGTTGTGCGAGAAAAAATGTTCGTAAAGTTATAATTGGTGAAGATTTTGAACGAGTAGTATTTGTTTTTCTCCCCAACTTCTACGGCGCTGAAAAAAGTAGGGTTTTGAGACGCCTATTTGAACTGTCATCATCAGCAACAATTTTCCGTAAATGGTTGGGCTACCATCGTTGATGATCATTTGATAGGTCCACATTTTTTACCGAACAGATTAAACGATGCAGATTATCGACCATTTCTAGAAGAAGTACTGCCGGAACTGCTGGAAGATGTACCACTTCAAGTAAGACAAAACATGTACTTTATGCATAATGGAGCTATGGCCCACTATAGTTTGGTTGCTCGCCAATACATTGGCCACCGCAATCTCCCCAATTTAATTATTTAGATTCATTTGAAAACCCTAGTCTACGCTACTCCAGTTGAAAAAGTTGACCAATTAAGAGAGCGCATTGTTGTATGTTGCGACATAATTCGGAACACTCCGTGAATTTTCCTGCTTTTTCAAGCTATCACATCCTGAAGTCCTGCGCATACATTATGAAACACCCTGTATTTATACAGTGAATTTCACTTAAAATGCAATATACAAAAATATATTTCCATAGAAACCAAAGAGTACCTACTTACTTTGTCCCACATAAAATGTAACATATCTGAATGTTTCTAGTTCTAGGTCTAGTGTTAGTTCTAGTTTTACACTAGCACTATCACTAGAACAGACACTAGAATCTGTACTATTAAGCCATGTTGCATTTTATGTGGAACAGTGCAAGTGCATAGTAGTTTCGTGATTATTGCGAGATATATGAATTTCCCGATAGGTATTAACTGCACATAAATATTTATAATTCTTATATACAGTATAATAACTATAGTAGAAACCACGAAAGCTGGCAGTGACAGATCGCTTAAAAATAGTATGAATCAAGATATGGACGTATGACTTAGATTATTTCACCACATACATTTAAATGTAGGTTATGTTAGTAATGGAGGTTATATGTCAAACATTGTCAAAGATATTATTTAAATGATTTTCCTTTCAAAGAAAACATGAGCTTTGTTCGTTGGGACTGCACTACTCTGCACGACATGGCACTCGTATGACGTCATAGTGCAATGAAGTGTAAGTCAGTGCAATGTCATGTCAACTTAGTGCAGGTCAGAAAAGTGCATAAACCGTGGTCCCAACGAACAGATTTTTATAAAAAAAGTGTATAATATTTGAAATGGACGATCAGGAGATTGTCAGCGAAATACTCGTGGAAAATGAAATCATTGTAGAATGTTTTTTTAGTAGCGACTCATCAATTATTGTATTTTTATTATTATTTTTTATTTTTTTCAATTATTAGCGAAATATATTTTCTACCCCAAACTACTAACCCTTATTAGTTCTTTCAAAAGGTCTACTTAACGTATACATAAATCACATGCTAAATTGCACCAAAATGAGAAAAAACACAATTAATATTTTTAAATGTACTATAAGTGTATTTAATGAAGCCAAAATCGACAGGGTAGTTTTTAAATTATTCCAAAAAAGTAGGGGTAGTTTTCTATTGCCTCTACTAGGATTGAATATACTGTGTTCTCTAATACAACAAATATTAATTATTATAAGGTTTTATTTCTTAATATTTAATATTAATATTAATTATTACAAAACACGCTTTCAAATATTCCGCCATTTTAGTTACACTGCACTTATTGAACTTAATCGAAAGCAGGTGCAACAAAATCTGCACTAACTTGCACCGGCTGCACTAAATTGCACTGCACCTGGCCCAACGAACAGTATGAGTGCAACTGAACTAAACTGCACTATCCCCAACGAACACACAACATCTGCACTAAACTGCATAGTGCAAGTGAGTGCAAGTGAGTGCAAGTAGTGCAGTCCCAACGAACAAAGCTATAGATTCATGACAACGCTCACAACACGTTTCGATTTGAGGTTATAATTATATAGTTACATCCATTAGAAGAACAGACGTACTTTTTCGACGTGGCCATTTGAATTGTACAGCAGACATATTAAACTAATGCTATTCCTTTCTAACACACATTACTCTCTAGCGGTTTGTGAACTACGTATGGCATTTGTAAGAGCGGAAAACGATGATTTACTGCCAGCTCTCGTGGCGTCTACTATAACAAGATTGTTCGCGCTTATTATAGAGAAAACCAAGAACATTATTAATACCACCAATAATTTCCCTTTGGTATGCGGATATTCCGATCACAGATTGATTTCTAAATCGATTTCGGCAAAAACAAGAAACAACATTAAAGTGGTAAATTCGAATTATTATGCGAGTCGTGTTTTACGAAAGCGATACAATAAAACTTAATTACCAACTCGGCCTTACAAGGGACGATCACGACACTGACACATGTTAGATTCGATCAAGTTTATCATCACGACAAACTTTTTTCTTTATTGTTTATAAGAAAAATAGGAAATCAGAGGTTTGTCTTACACTTTTTGGAGGAACGACATTTTAATATTCTTAAATAATTTTCATTGATTATTCAATATGATTTAATACAAAGACTTTTGTTACACAATATAGTCTCATTCGATATCGATTTCTTAAAAGCGACCGGTCTTGCCGCATTTAAACTGGATTTAGGCACAAAAACCACACCAACCTTATTGCTAAATACGACTCCGGTTGACTTTTACTGGAATTGAGTGAACGGTTTTGCTCAACTTTTTAAAGCTCGTTGTATGTAGGACCGCGCGTTTACGTTCGCGTGCAAACCACACGATACAAGATCGAAATCGATCGGAAATTACAACTATCTGGTATAGTATACAGCCTATCAAGATTTTTTTACGAAATACTTGTGTTGCCGCGGTAGCGATATAACCATAGCGTGTGGTATTGTACCCGACCTTTTTGTTATTCGGAGCATAACCTGCCGGGACCAACTATAGATTCTTGAAGAATTGTAACGTGCGAGTTTTTTTTTCTTCGTCCTCGCTTTCGGTTACTTCACGCGGCGCCCCACGCTTTGATTGATATAGGAATCGGGTTACGCGAGCGCAATTTAAAACGTATTAACTAATTGCGACGTCGAATCGAAAAGATTACCAAACTTATTTCATTTCGTACGTTGAAGGAATGAAAATAGATAACAAAAAATGCTCGATGTTATTAAAAATAAAATTAACAAAAAAAAAGATTAATTGCGATAAATCTTGGTTAACATTAAAACTTTCTCTTCACATTTTTTGTTAGTTATTATCTAAAGCGTGAAAATTAAATGAATAATTTTACATAACATTTATAATCAGATTTGTTTCCACTCACATCAAAAGATATTGTACCACCTCGACAGCAAGCGACTTTGGCTAAATCAACTGAGATGCACGATGTCACATAATCAAGTCGAGGTTGCTCGCGGATGAGGCACTACATTTAATGTTATATCAACACAAAATATATTGTAGCGCCTCGGCCGCAAGCAACCTCGACTTAATCAACTAAAAGACACTCTATTAAGTTATCAAGGGACCTCAGCCCTTGGAATTTCTATCTTTGAGACCTCCTAACTTTTGATTACCTGTTATCTAATTAAATGGCAATTTTCCCTTTTTCAATAGGGCGTTTTCGCTGCCTCTTTGGCCAGCTTGTTCGGCTTTTCATAACCCTCAATGTTTCTGTGACTTGGACTAGGTTCAAAACGATGCAGAAGTTTTAACAAGAGCTTCTGCTTGAAAAATAGTTATGTTCGAGCTGAGGGGCAATTTAATGCGGCTATTTAATCCCCTACTCCAGATACGACTTAACTCTTTGAAGCATCGGTGTACCAGACAAGATTAGAATATGGGTGCGGCAGATCTAGTTAGCCATAATACTGTTTCTAGTTCTAGGTCTTGTGTTAGCTCTAGTGATAGTGTAACACTAGATCTAGAACTAGAAATATTCGGGTTTAGCTGTGCGTTTGAAGACTTTTCTAAGTTCTTGTCTAAGACACCCGGCTAAACCTAAAACTTTCTAGTTCTAGGTCTAGTGTTAGTTCTAGTTTTAATTGTTATTTAACCCTAAATTCTTGTACATTTTAATTGATCTAAAAAAATTTTTTTTTTTGATTTAAATCACTTACCTCGCTTATAATTCCATCCATTTACCCATTTTGAATTAAATACAACCTTTAAATCCAATTAATTGTGTGTTTTTCATTAAAAAATTTAAATTCAATATCAATTTTGACAAGCAACTGTAATATTTGGATCTTAATCACCATGGTAACCGAGTCAAGTTGGATAACCTTAAAATAATAAAATTTTATTCCGATTTTTTTATCAATTCTAACCTAATTTTTATTAATTTTAAAACATTGCGAATTCTTTACGATTATCTCGCATTCATAACAAATTCGTTAATTGTAATTAATTTAAATCGATTCTAATTAACCCATTAGTGCATGAAGTTAAAACATTTTTTTTTTGTATTTTTCTTTAATTTTGTTATCTAAAATGAATTTTTTTTTGATTTAATCCACTTACCTTGTTTATAATTCCATAGATAAACCAATTTTGAGTTAAATACAGCCTTTTAAACCAATTAAATAAGACTTTTTTCTTAAAAAAACTTAAATCTGTTTCATTTTTGACAAGCACCTGCAATATTTGGATCTTAATCACCATGGTAACCGAGTCAAGTCAAGATGGATAACCTAACAATAATAAAATTTTAACCGTTAGTATTTCGCTTTATATTTTAATATTTTTTTAATTTAATTTATTTTTTTTTTATATTTTTGTATATTGCTTCTTAAGTGAAATACACTGTATAAATAAAAATATAGAAATGTCAATTCTTCCAATGACGTCACAGCAAGGGGGATACGTTCATAACAACAGCGTTCATATGGAGTTGGATAACCTTATACAGTAAAACCGGTTGCGTTAATATTAAAAAACGTTGTGTTAAAATATGTTTCTAGTTTTAATTTGATATGTTCGCCAACTACACGTCAGACAAATTGGTTGCCTAATTAAAAATAAAAGATTTTATTTTAAAAAATGTCGATAAAATCGCGACCTACATACTCTACATAGTAGATTTTTGTCACAAATGACATTTATAGGTTAAGTATAATTAAAAGATCTTCAATATTTTGTAAAAAAATAGCGGTGAACTTCATTTCTTGAATATATGGGTAATTAGATAAACTTACACATCTCTTTATCTACATTGGTATACTTTACAGTTTCTTTTTAGTATAAAGTTTACATAAAAGGACCGGTCCCAAAATGACGACGAATTTAGCAAGAACATTTTTAAAATCTTGCGTGAAATCAATAGTTGTGAGAAACCAACAAATTCGATCGAATTCAACGTTTAAATCTGCAGTTATAAAACAGATGAAATATCCATTTACTATTGAGGAAACGCGACAGCGTAAATTAGATAAAAGTGAGGTTAGAATACAAGTAAAATATTGCACTTTAAACTCTACGGATGTTGAGAATTTTCGAACGGAGTTTAGAGAAGAGCCGTTTACACCCGGTTATGAGTTATCTGGTAAAGTAGTTGAGGTTGGAAAAAATGTTGCTAAAGACCAGATCATGGTTGGAGAACAAGTAGCTGCATTATCTTTTAAAAATTATGGTGGATATGCTGATGAATGTATTGTAAGTTTTCCTTTTTTTAATTAAAACGAATTTTTTTTTGAAGGGTGGATTATTTTTAGGTGGATGCATCTGATTGCTTTAGATTACCAGCTAATGTTAATCTTAAAGATGCTCCAATTTTTCTTTGTGGGCATTCATCCGCTGTTTATGCATTTTCTAAATTAAAACTACTGAAAGAAAATGAAATGGTCTTAATTTCTGCTGGTACAGCCGGATTTGGATTAGCTGCTATTGATGTTGCTACTCATATGTATAAAGCAAAGGTATATAATAATATTTTTTTATCTTTTTTAAATAAACCATCTAAAACAATTTGATTCAAGTATCTATTTCTGTATGTACAAGTCAGGTGAAAATTACAATCTGTTCTAATTTGTGTTTGAATTGGAATATGAAATTAGTTTTTAAGAAATAAAATTATTTCAATAAATTAAGACAAAATCATGGATTAAAGAATAAAATGTGTGATTAATACAACTTTCAAATTGTCTGTAAATGTTAAAAGATAAATTAAAATGTTAAAAAAAAACCATTTCCACCATAACTAGACGTCCTAGATCACAGTTTCTGGAGGTACAATAGTGAATTTCTTACTTTGTCCCACAAAAGCCAACATATGATAATGTTGTCAATAGTAAATAACTAACAATAGATCTAGAATTAGAAACATTCAGATTTAGCTGGTCGCCTCTTATGACATCATAATTCGTCAAAAAATCCACAACTACACCTGATTAACAGTTCAGATCTGCAGTTTTATTTGATAAAGCCAATATCACTTGAGGCTGAAGCACTGCAATATCTGTGGCATATGATGACCAGTTTCAGATAAAATGTTGAATTAATTTTGTTTTCTTTTGAAATGTTAATCATCCAGGGGAAAGAATGTTAGGTTAGGTTAGTTTTGTTTTGAAATCATAATTATAGCGTGAAGGAATGTCGGTTTTCTTTTGTACCCCAATTAAAGCGTGAAGGAATGTGAAGGATAGGTCAGTTTTGTTTTCAACCCTAATTATAGCGTGAAAGAATGTTAAGACAGGTAGCAATCTTTTGAAAGCCCAATTAAAGCGTGAAGAAACCCTATTTAAAGCGTGAAAGAATGTTAGGATAGGTCAGTTTTGTTTTGGAACCCTAATTATAGCATGAAGGAATGTCGGTTTTCTTTTGTACCCCAATTAAAGCGTGAAGGAATGTGAAGACAGGTAGTTTCCTTTTGCAACTCCAATTAAAGCGTGAAAGAATGTTAGGATAGGTCAGTTTTGTTTTGGAACCCTAATTATAGCATGAAGGAATGTCGGTTTTCTTTTGTACCCCAATTAAAGCGTGAAGGAATGTGAAGACAGGTAGTTTCCTTTTGCAACTCCAATTAAAGCGTGAAAGAATGTTAGGATAGGTCAGTTTTGTTTTGGAACCCTTATTATAGCGTGAAGGAATGTTAAGACAGGTAGCATTCTTTTGAAAGTCCAATTAAAGCGTGAAGAAACCCTAATTAAAGCGTGAAAGAATGTTAGGATAGGTCAGTTTTGTTTTGGAACCCTTATTATAGCGTGAAGGAATGTTAAGACAGGTAGCATTCTTTTGAAAGTCCAATTAAAGCGTGAAGAAACCCTAATTAAAGCGTGAAGGAATGTTAAGACAGGTAGCATTCTTTTGAAAGTCCAATTAAAGCGTGAAGAAACCCTAATTAGAACGTGAAAGAATGTTAGGATAGGTCAGTTTTGTTTTGGATCCCTAATTATAGCATGAAGGAATGTTATAAGTCAGTTTCAGGTCTGAACTCTGAAGACGCAAGGCTAAACCCGATACTTTCTAGGTCTAGTGTTAGTTCTAATTTTACACTATCACTAGAACTAACAAGACCTAGAACTAGAATCTTTTTGGTTTAGCCATCTAGAAAGACGTGTGCCTAAATCCGAATGTTTCTAGTTCTAGGTCTAGTGTTAATTCTAGTTTTAATTGTTATTCATCATTAGATTGTGGTATATTTTTATTGAACGAAAATTAGAACTAACACTAGACCAAGAATCAGAAATATTCAATAGCCGTGCGTCTCTTAAGACGACAACTCAGAGTTATCATAAGGACATCACCTTTTACAAGCAAAACTTTTCCTTTGCAAAAGTACCCAATGCCTGTACTATTAACACGTTCGGCATGGCATTAATGTATGCCTCAGCTCATAAATTCAAAAAGACGGCATGACTTTTCTATTTATTTAACATTGTAATGAGGCAATACAATGTTAAATAAATAGATATTCAAAATCCACCGTCTGTACGAACAATTTATATTACCTGGTCACGAATATTTATACATGTTTCATAATTATAATGTATTTTATGAGGATTTATGACAAAACTTCAAAATAATAAATGTAAAATAATTATTTATTTTTGACAGAAAAAGTAAATATAATTATTATTATTTTTTAGTTACTTAAATTATAAGGCATCACGACGTACCACGCCGTCTAAGTAACTAAAAAATAATAAAACTGCATTTAAATGCTTGAAACTATGTAAAACATTTATTATAAATTTTTCCAAATGAAATACTATCAAAATAGTTTGTCGTCCTTAGTGAAAGAAAAATTAATTCTACACCCATGCTTAACGTGTTAAGCTATGTTGCATTTTATATAGGACAGTGCAAGTGCATAGTAGCTTCGTAACTGGTTACTGCATTCATATATGGCGAGTTATATGAAATTTCCGGTATTTAAAAATATAAATTAAGGCAAAATCATGGATTGAAAAACAAAGTGTGATTAATACAACATTCAAATTGTCTGTAAATGTTAAAGGGTAAATTAAAATGTTTAAAAAAACATCTCCACCATAACAATGTAGGCGTATTGCCGTGACCAGGATTCGAACCTGGGTTACTACGGCCACAACGTAGGGTCCTAACCACTAGACGATCACGGCTTCTGGAGGTGATGGTAGGTACATGAAAGGAAACTTGGTTGAAGAAAATTGGTTATGCTCTATTTACCTTAATACATACCACTTGTGTGGGAATGCAAATAAGTACACTATTTAAATATAAATAAATTTAGACGAAATCATGGATTGAAGAATATCGAGTGTATTTTCTTAGCATCGTCCAGAAGGCTAGCTATACTTTTGTTGGATTGGATGGTGCTCCTAAATTGTTTCTTTGTTGCAGTTTACTTAAATTAAAAACCTATTACTTAGGTCCATTACTACGATCTTTTGGTTAAATTTATCTTATAGATAAACCCATCTACTAGCTTAGTACTCACCATTCACAGGAATTAGTATTTTTTTTATGTATTGGACACTGCAGATAATAATCAAGTTCAACTCCAATAGGACTTTTTTCATTTAATATAACTTTATTTATTTCAGATTTGTCATTAGCAACCTCATGGTAACAATCCCAATATGATATAATATAAAATCTCTTGTTGCAGTTTCGTCTAGTTTTGTTCTCTTCGCTTGCAATTCATTACTAACAGAACTGTCGCTGTTATCACTTTCAGTTGCTTTGTTTGTTAAATCTGCATCAAAAAAGTTCATTTTGTATCTTGGATCCAAATAAGTTGACATATTTTATCAGCTTTCTTATTAATTTTATTTTTATTCAAATATCGCAATAATGTGGCAATGTAGAAATTATAACCATAATGGCCGGATAAATATGCCGGATAACCGCAATTCGTTCCATCACTACTATGTACTAAAGTAAATGGAGCATAACTAATTACTTTCTTCAACCAAGTTTTCTTTCCAATTTCTACCATCACCTCCAGAAGCCGTGATCGTCTAGTGGTTAGGACCCTACGTTGTGGCCGTAGTAACCCAGGTTCGAATCCTGGTCACGGCAATGAGCCTACATTGTTACAGTGGAGTTGGCTTTTTTTTGAACATTTTTTAATTTATCTTTTAACATTTTCATACAATTTGAATCTTATGTTAATCACACATTTCATTGTTCACTCCATGACTTCGTCTTATTTATATCCTGACATATTGTACTCATTTACATTGCAGCTTATGCTATGTACTAAAGTAAATGGAGCATAACCAATAACTTTCTTCAGCCAAGTTTTCTTTCCGATTTCTACCATCACCTCCAGAAGCCGTGATCGTCTAGTGGTTAGGACCCTACGTTGTGGCCGTAGTAACCCAGGTTCGAATCCTGGTCACGGCAATGAGCAGCCTACATTGTTACAGTGGAGTTGGCTATTTTTTGAAAATTTTTTAATTTATCTTTTAACATTTTCATACAATTTGAATCTTATGTTAATCACACATTTCATTGTTCACTCCATGACTTCGTCTTATTTATATCCTCACATATTGTACTCATTTACATTGCAGCTTATGTTATGTACTAAAGTAAATGGAGCATAACCAATAACTTTCTTCAGCAAAGTTTTCTTTCCGATTTCTACCGTCACCTCCAGAAGCCGTGATCGTCTAGTGGTTAGGACCCTACGTTGTGGCCGTAGTAACCCAGGTTCGAATCCTGGTCACGGCAATGAGCCTACATTGTTACAGTGGAGTTGGCTTTTTTTTGAACATTTTTTAATTTATCTTTTAACATTTTCATACAATTTGAATCTTATGTTAATCACACATTTCATTGTTCACTCCATGACTTCGTCTTATTTATATCCTCACATATTGTACTCATTTGCATTGTAGCTTATGCTATGTACTAAAGTAAATGGAACATAACCAATAACTTTCTTCAGCCAAGTTTTCTTTCCGATTTCTACCGTCACCTCCAGAAGCCGTGATCGTCTAGTGGTTAGGACCCTACGTTGTGGCCGTAGTAACCCAGGTTCGAATCCTGGTCACGGCAATGTAAAGAATCATTTTTTTGAAAATATTTTAATCTACGTCTGAAATTATTTAAATAATTTGTACGTTTTGATTAAACCGACGTCGCTTGCGGCTGAGACGCAACAAAGCGTTATACAAGGTGATTCAAAAAACCGCTGACAGACTTCTAGAGTAGATAATACATGATAAATTAAGATGAATAGTCGTAACGCCTATTGCCTCCTTAACGAGATATAGCGGGTCAAAGTTTCTTTAAAATTAAACATTATCTGCAATAAAAAGCCCTTTTTTAAAAATATTTTCAATGCCACTGCTAATTTTTATCTATCAGTTGGTCTCTTACAAAACTTTGATTAAAGCAACAGTTTTTGATTCGATAAACAAATTTTCTACAAACGTGTTTTTCTTAAAAACTATTGCTTTGATCAAAGTACGAGACCAATTGATAGATAATTGATCACTTTACACGAAAATACTGGCCATTTGACAAAATTAGCAATGGCGTAGACAATATTTTTAAAAAAGGGCTTTTTATTGCAGATAATGTTTAATTTTAATAATATCTCGTTAAGGAGGCATTAGCGGCCCCATGTATATTAAGACCTTTTATCTTAATTTTTGATGTATTACCTGCTCTAGAAGTCTGTCAGCGGTTTTTTGACTCACCCTGTATACATTTGAGATTCTGTGTTATTAATTGTAAAAGCTTTATATTTTTTCAAATTCTAATTAAAAAATATTTTTGATTATTAGGTAATTGCTGTTACTGATTCAGAGAAAAGAAATGATTTTGTTCGAGAAGAAGGAGCATTTGGAACTGTCACGTTTTCACCAAGTGTAAAAAAGCAAATAATGGAATTAACAAAGCAAAAAGGGGCCGATATTATTTATGATGCGGTTGGTGCTCACATGTTTAGCATTTTGGGTCAATGGTAAATTTTCACACACATCAATAATTTTTTGTTAAATAATATATATTTTTAGTGTTGCTAGAAATGGAGTAATTTTCCATGCAGCTCCAATAATTTGCAGCGAAATTCCAATTCCCCCACCAAACATATTTGTGGCAATGATTTGCATGAAAACTTTAAGAATCCAAGATCCAGCTTTATACAAAACTTTAATTAATGATACTTTAGAATTGGCTCATGAAGGAGTTTTTACTCCTCATATTGCAAGTACGTTTCCTTTAGAAAAAATAAATGATGCTATTAAATTTATAGATGAGGGTAAACATATTAGTAAAGTACTTATTGAAATGAACACTTAGGATTTATTTATTAATTAAGATTAAAATCTTTATATACTTTTTTCTTTTTATTAGTCTTGTCAAACATTATATTAATGTGTGATTGTAAATAAATATTTATAAGATAAATATAACATGAAATCTATGAGGCAAAATTATTTTTATTTCGTAATTTATGTTATTTACACAAAGTTTGCTTATAACCTAATAAAAAAAATATACATTATATCACATAAGGTTGCTAACAGGAAAATAAGGGACGATAACATAACATTAAATTATTTAACACAGTTTTCTTTTTTGTTGTATCGTCGAAAAACAAAAAAAAATCTTATCACTGGCATTATAAATAAAAATGCTAAAAACATTAAAAAAAAAATAAAGAACTTCCTCCATCTTTAAGTTTGTCTCAATGCTAACTTAACTTATCTGGACTTTGATTATTAAAATGGCAAACATCCATAAAAACGCCTTTTCCTCTATTTGATATATCAGCGTATTCTCTTTTATTTCTTGCACAAAGTTTACTCGAAAATTGGGCGTCCCTTTTTCTATTAAAAAAAAATTATACAAATTAAATTAATTAATCAATTTAAAAACTTACCCTCTTCCTGGAAGTCCTAATTCGTCAACAGCAATCGTTCGGACGTATAAATGATCATTACACCAAAATAAACATAAAGTTCTCGGTTCTAATACATTCATATCATATTCCCAATTTAATTCAACTTTTTTAATATTTCCACCAAGATCTGCGTGATGCGATAACACCATAGAATAAGTGGAACCATGCTCAAGTTTCATATCACCTGTTGGAGTTAAATCTAAGACAATAACACCGGCTGAACTGTGAATTGATGCTTTTAGAAAACCTTGCACCCAAGTTTCTGCAATTGCGGGTTTTGCTAATTCAAGACTTATTCTGTACAAACGATCTAAAAGAATTCATTTAAAACTTAAAGATTACGCAGAGGACCAGATAATAAAATTTACGGCAAAACGGAAATTCTCTTCCCGTCATTGTAAAGAATTTATTTCCAATGTTTCCTTGAAGTTGGGTGGATACTTCATTTTCCAATCCGGGACTAGTATCGGAATGATATCCCATTAAAGCGCAAGATCCCGAACCTTGTTTACAACCGAAACATTTTCCAGATGTGAAATCTTCATAACTTTTACATAAATGTGCTGTAATAATAAATTAATTTAAATAATCTTTCCAAGTAAAGAATTTCTCACCTATATACGGACATTGTCCGTTTATACTATCAATGAATAACTTAATCGCTCTGACATGGTTACAAGCGACGAGAACTCTAGACGCTTCCTCAAGACCGTCTCTAAAATTTGCGGAAAATTTCCTTTTGTAACGATTGAATGGAAATTGAACGGTTTAGTTTTTATTCCTTACCTGATTAATGTAAGTGGAACTAAAGGACTTTGAGTTATGTCACATCCCGGTTGTTCTTTACCGTTATTGGGATAGAAATCTAAATGACCACATGGTTGAGACATTCCATATCCTATTCAAAGAAGATAATAGGAAAGTTTTTAAATGGATAAAAAATAATGCATGAAAATTAGTCATATAATTAAGCATCAACACTTGAACACTAACCAAATAATAAACAAATGAAGAGAAAAAAAAATATATAACATGTCGTCCTCGTCATCGACAAGATAAAAATGCGAATGCGATAGACCACGACACCTCAAGCTAAGCCAGACAAATACCTAGAGTATTTCCGTTTAAATGTGTATACGGTTGCAGATGATCTTACATCTAACGGCATATCATTGTATATTTTAGCAATTTGGTATGTAAACGATTTCTTAAAGAGCTGAAGGCTATGTATCGGGGGAGTCAGTGTGCCTCTAAATCTTATATTCAATGTATGCACGTCAGATCGGAATGTAATCCTATCATATAAATATGAAGACTTCTGATAGGTGATAATCCTGTGATATAGACAAGCTGAGTGCAATGCCCGACGATTACACATATTCAACCAATTCAAATCAAGCAACCGTTTTTCTATTTAAAAAGTGTCTGCTATTATAAATTAATTTTAAATTACAATATGCACGTTGTGTGCATTTATTAATAAACTCCGCAAACTTAAGGCCGCTGTCAATAATGAACCCAAGGCTTTTTACTACTTCGTTAAGAGGGACATATGTATTATCTACAGAAATTTTAAGTTGAGCAAGTATATTTTGTCTTTGCCGTTGAGGTGCAAAGAGAATCATTTCAGTTTTCGCAGGATTAATCCGAAGACTATGACGTCTAGAGCAATCGGCCACACTCTGCAGATCCTCATTAACACGCTCACAAGCAAATCGCACATCGTCCGGCCGAAATGTATAATACTACCGAGTATCAAAATGAGACTTGCAATATTTTATGTATGTAACAAACTGACTCGTATATATAGTATAAAGGAGAGGTCCAAGTATCGAGCCTTGCGGAACACCGGATGACAAATAGAGAGCATCTGAGGATTCATTTTCAACAATTACACTCTGTTGGGTGGTTGTTAGACAACCTGTAATACGGGAGTTGTAGAATAAAGTTAGTTAACCTCGAGACTCGGAGCGTACAACATAGTGTCAGGCGTGGGGTTATACTGAAAAGTAGAAAAGCGAGGGAACGCGATTAAATTCTGTGAACATAAATAAACAAGGAAAAGTGTGAATTTAGAAGAGAAGAAACAACGTATTTAGGTTATGTTGTTGGAGCTAAGGGAATATGCGCCGATCCTAAGAGTGTAGAAGCCATTATGAGGTATCCACAGCCAGAAGATATGACAGAAGTAAGAAGATTTTTAGGTATGGTGAACTATATGGGCCGATTCATACCTAATTTAGCAGAGAAAACTAAAAATTTACGCGAAACAATGAAGAAGGAGTGACGATCATGACAAAGAATTCGCGAAATTAAAACAAATCATAGTGAATGCGCCGGTATTAACAAAATTTGACACGCGAAAACGAACTCGGGTAACTACAGATGCGTCATCATACGGGGTTGGTGCCGTGTTGGAGCAAGAATGTGAAAGGGACATGTGGAAACCGGTGTATTTCTGTTCTAAAACGTTAAACGATACTCAAAGGTGTTATGCGCAGATCGAAAAGGAAGCATTTGCGATAACGTGGGCATGCGAGAGATTAGAACAATTTTTGTTAGGATCTAAATTTCAAATCGTAACGGATCATAAACCGTTAACCGCGATACTTAAAACTAAAGAGTTAAATAAACTATCGAATAGACTTCAAAGATTCAGAATGCGATTGTCAAAATTCTCTTATGACATAGTGTACGTGCCGGGAAAAGAACTAGTAGTAGCGGATGCGCTGTCGCGAGCGCCGATTTGTGCGGATTTATCGGAATTAAATACGTGAAGGGGTATGTAAGGAACGGATGGCCGATGAAGAAAAAAATAGATGTTTCAGCGAAAGAATACACAAAATACGCAAATGATCTTAGAATAATTAACGGCATACTTACATATGGAGATCGAATAGTCATTCCCAAAGAGTCCAGAAAATATTGCCTTAAAGCTATCCACGAAGGGCATTTTGGCATAAATAAATGCTTAGCGAGAGCAAAAGAAACTATTTGGTGGCCAGGAATAAGACAACAAATATTGGACAAAATAGAAACCTGCGAAATTTGCTGGAAGAACAAGATACCTCCAACGGAACCAATGATTCCGAACAAAGTGCCACATAGACCATGGGAAAGATTGGGGACGGATATAGCTACTTACAAAAATACGAACTACTTAATAGTACAGGATTATTATTCTAAATACCCTGAAATCCGAAAACTAGATAATTTACGTAGCGAAACTGTCATAGAACAGCTAAAGGATATAATGTCTCACCATGGAATTCCAATAGAATTAAGATCAGACAACGGAAAACAATTTGTCAGTTACGAATTTAAACAATTCGCCAAAGATTATGGTTTTAAAAGTATAACCAGCACTCCAGAATATCAGCAGGCAAATGGACAGGCTAAAGATTTTGAAAAAGATTTTTCGCAAGAATAAAGACACGCATCTTGCGCTGTTAATTTACAGAAATACTCCTTTAAAATGTAGGTTCTCTCCGGCTCAATTGCTTTTTGGCAGGAGGTTAAGAGAGAAAGTACCAACGCTTAAATCAAAATTGGATCCCAAAGTACCAAATCATAATAAACTGAGGAAGGAATTTGAAGCCGAGAGGGAAAAACAGAAAGAACAATATGATCGAAGACACAGAGTAAGAACAAACACACATTTGGAAATCGGTGAAAGAGTGTGGATAGTGAACATGCAAAGAGAGGGAATAGTGAAGGAGGCGACAACAGAACCAAGATCATACATAGTAGAGACGGAAAAGGAGGATATTCGGAGAAACAGAAAACATTTACAGCCACTACCAACACAGGACAGAGACAAGGATCATGCAAATGTGGAGGAGACCAAAACAGAAAATGACAAACGTATAACAAACGAAGATACAATAGTCGCGGAGAAAACTAACAATGAAACAGAAGTACCAAGACGAAGTGAACGTACAATAAAAGTGCCTCAAAGATTAAGAGACTATATTAGATTTTAAGTTTAAATGTTATACTTAGAAAGGGGGATGTTGGGTGGTTGTTAGACAACCTGTAATACGGGAGTTGTAGAATAAAGTTAGTTAACCTCGAGACTCGGAGCGTACAACACACTCTGCTGACGATTTCTTAAGTAATCACGTAACAACGCGCTTGCCATGTCGTCCAAACCAACAAACTTCAAAATAGAAAACAACAAATCGTGATTAATGGTATCAAAGGCTTTTGAAAAGTCTAAAAAGCATAATACGGTCGCATTTCCCCTGTCTAGCCCAGAAACAATATCATCAACAATATGAAGTAGCGCACTGGTACAGCTATATCCAGGCCGAAAGCCTGATTGTGTCTCTGGCAAAATATTATTTTTATAAATAAATTTTCTCAGCTGAAAAATAAGAATTTTTTCAGCCACCTTAGACAAAACTGGAAGAATGCTTATAGGCCTTAAATGAGCAAACTCAGTAGGATTGCTAATTTTCACCCTTTTTCACACTTCCATGCGTCTGGGAATACGCTATGGTTTATACAAGTATTAAGTATATGTATCAAATAATCTATAATGTGTGGCCATGATAGTTTTATTAATGCAATATTTAGATTATTAATATCTGCAGCATTACTTTTAACTGAAGAAATTGCAGTAATAACATCACACTCCGTAACCGGACTAAAGGAAAATGTTGACTGAACAAGTCTATTATTTAGATAAAAATGATAAAGCGCATCATCCAGAAAAGTCACATTATCAGACACAGAGTCTATAAAAAATCTGTTGATTTCGTTTGGACGACAAAGACTCGCAGGTATCACGGTGGATTTAGAATTATGTACACCTAATGACCTTAAGGCTTTCCAAGTGTCGCATCCGATGCTCCAGAAAGGCCTTCTTCTCCTTATCTATCACTGAATTGGTAACGTTTCTCATATCCTTATAGTATTGCCAAGCCACCTTGGTTCCGTACCTCTTAAACCTTGCAAAAGCATCGAGTATTAACGCACTTATTAACAAAAGCACGTATTAACCGCAACTGAGTGTGTCAGCATGTCCATGTTAATATCACCCATCAGAACAACCTTATCATATCTTGGCAAAATATCCGACAACGTATCCTCAATGATATCAATAAAAGAAGAATAGTTAAATGTTGGAGGTCTATAGACAATTCCAACAGCCATATGCATCTTATTGACAATTACCGAGATCCAGATCTGTTTGATAGCATCACTGACTCCCACAATCCTATACCTTATATTATTTCGAATATAAAGGGCCACTCCACCACCCCTTCGATGATTACGATCGATCCGCTCCAACACAAACCCATCAACGTTCAAAACATCTAAATGAACTGCCGAATTCAACTATGTCTCACTCAAGCCAAGAATGTCGTAGTCGGCATCGCTAACAAGAGATCTTAACTTACCAAGAGACGACAATAAAGACCGAATGTTTAGATGTGCAAGCTTCATGTGCCAATAGACTTAAAAACTAAAGAACTATGAAAGATCTGATTGACTTACCCAGGAAAAAGATTCCTTTTCCATCCGTATGGATAACATCAACGAATTCTGCATCGCTTGGATCTAAACGAACATGAGCTGGCATTCCCTAATATATATAATAAAATAGGTGATGTATTTAAAAAATTTAGCTTAACGTTACTTGAAAGTAAGGTTCCGCTGGATCTAACCCCGTTATTCTTCCGAGTCCTTTCACCATGGAAGCTGCATATCCCGCTGTATGAGCCCCCAATGAATGTCCAATAATATGAACGTCTGCCGCATTAACTCCATAATTTTTCTGTAAATTGAAATAAAATCTAAAAATTGTACCAGAATATTATTAAGATTAAATCGATTAAAATTTTTTTACCACTAAATAATTTATAAAATATCCTAATTCTAATCCAACAAGTCTTGTGTTAGCCGTTGCTTGGGTGTAAAGAGGTAAACTTCCCCCAGCCCAATCGACAATGATTACGTTCATATCTTCACCTTTAAGAAGTTCATCTTTCATATCTCCAACCTAATCAAAATAAAACAGTTTTACTTTTTAAAGTTTTAATTGTTACAAACTTATGGAATGCGGCAATTCGGAAGTAGCGTGTATTGTTAGATTGATGAATTGAGGAAACACAAGAGTTATGTAAACATACCGACGAGTTTAATCTGATTAAATTTCGCGCATTTAAATGATAAACACGTTTAGAAAGCAAATTCCTTTATTTCCAAAAACACTTTATTATTTTCTTACCCAATTTGATAGTGGAGTATCGATAAATCCGTGGATGATAAATTTAGTTTTCTTTTTGGCATCAAATTTAGACATCTCGATACTTTTATCTTTCGTCCGTAATAGCAGCCCCTAAAATATCATGGTATGAATTAACTCGATTAATAAATTAATCACGACCGTAGGCGGAAATCGCACGTTATAATAACAGACCGTAGTGGTCAACGTGCGGAAAATGAAAACAGATTGTTATGGAATAAGTATTATTAGATCATAAACGAACGAAAAGGAAAGTTTAAGCGAGATTTTTGTTTGTCGTACTCGCGTTAATGTTACGTATACCAACACTTTACGTAAATACACATTATTTATAACTTTTAATTGTTGATATCTTCGTAATGACAAAACAAAACCAGTACAGTTTTGATTATTCTAGTTCTATACCTTTTCAAGCTCAAATTGGCACTAATCAGAATCAAAATGACATTAGTCAAAATCATATTGGCAATGTCAATTTCAAATTGGCATTAGTCAAAATTAAATTGACAATAATCAAAATTAAAATGGCATTAGTCAATATCAAATTGGCAATAAACAATATCATATTGGCATTAATCAACAAATTTAGCACTAATCAAAAGCAAATCGGCATTAAACAAAATCAAAATGACATTAGTCCATGTCATATTGGCACTTATGAATTTTAAATTGACATGGAAATAAAATTATATATCAGCATTAAATAAAATGAAATGGGCAAAAACATTTTATTGACTTACAAACACAGTAGATAACAATTATATTACTTAAGGAAGCGAAAGTTGGATGGACTAATCCGCCCAACTATCCAAGGTGAAGAAATTCCTTTCTCAAAGGAAGTCAAATATCTAGGAGTAATCCTAGACAAAACCCTGTCATGGAATGGACATTTGCAGGGAGTTTTGCACAAAGCTAGACTATCCTTGTGGACTTGTCGCAGTCTTTGTGGAAAAAATTGGGGTCTTACCCCTGAAAGACTGTACTGGCTCTATGTGACTGTGGTTAGACCTATGATCACATACGGAGCAGCAGCCTGGTATAGGAAAGTCCGACAGACTTCAGTTATCAGTAAACTTTCACGAATTCAACGAGTAGCTGGATTGGCAATCTCTGGTGCGATAGGCACAACGCCAACTCTAGCAATGGAGGTTCTGCTTGGCCTATCTCCTCTGCATTTGCATATAGAGAAAGTGGCTAGAACAACCATTTACAGATTTAAGCAATATGCTCAAAACTGTTCCGACATGTCCTACCAATGGGCTGCGGAAGACATTATAAGCACTGATACTGTGCTATCAATGCCGTCAGATTTGGCGGTATCACTATCAGTGATTAATGCTCGATACCAGATTGTACTGCCTGAGCGGCAGTCCTGGATCGAAAATAAAAATTCGACAGTTCGGGCTTCGAGGTTCGGGCAGACATTTGCTTGTACACAGATGGATCAAAAACGCGAGGTTTTCTGCGAGGTTTGTAAAATTGCAGTAATGTCTGCCATCAAACACGTTTGCTTCCGTTGGAGAGAATTGTCTCTATCTCATGTCTTGAGCATTCCTGCTGCAGTAACTTTTTCACGACGCATGGAAGGTTCCGGGTCGGCTATCAATTCTTGCCAAAACTTAATGCACTCAGGGAGATTATGCAGCACTGCAGTTATAAGATTATGCACATGTTCTGCAAATCGCACTTCAAAATAAGGTGGGAATGACAGATATTCGGGAAACATTTGTTGCATTTTCTTCAATTTTGCGGAAGAGGTTCGAAAATACCTCGAAGTTCCTGTTATATTACTCATCCACATTTTTTAGTTCAGGAACCAATTCTAAGGCCGATTCCATTGCTAGGTCAGATCGATGACAGTAACACCATACAGTTAGTAGTTTATTGTTTACAGCTAGATAGTCCACTAGCAATTCTCAAAGGCCACTTTCTCTTCCATTATTGGCAGCTACTCCATCTGTTGTGACGCCAACTAATAATTCGGTTGGAACAAAAGATTTTTCACAAGTGTTGCCCGTCGCCTCGAGCAATCTTTTGGCCCCTTTCGATTCTGGCTGACTAACCCCCATGAAACGACTGCGGAGTACTGTAGGTTGATCCTTGGTAACATACTTAGCAACAACGTACTTCATGTCTTGATTACCACAATCTACACTTCCATCAATCTGAAGAGATATGCAAAGAGCCGATTTAAACTCGTCACGAAGTTTCTTCTTCTCTGTATCTCCAATAACGTGAAGCATTTCAGCATAAACGACGTCATCCCTGTAATGAAGTGCAGAACCACGGGGCTG
The DNA here is from genome assembly GCF_036711975.1 of Onthophagus taurus. Taxonomy (NCBI): domain Eukaryota; kingdom Metazoa; phylum Arthropoda; class Insecta; order Coleoptera; family Scarabaeidae; genus Onthophagus; species Onthophagus taurus. The sequence goes on from NC_091967.1 coordinate 978,361, forward strand.
AAACTCATCCAGCTGAATTTCCCAGTCATTCGAATCATTCAGCTGGCATTGTATTGATTTAGCGCGCATTGCTGCCAATGAACGAGCTGGCCAAGTACGAGCAGTGGGCGTTTCAAGCAAAGATTCGTTGTAAACGTCAATGCATAAGCCAATTAAATCGCGGACAACCATTACTCTATGCTTTTTTAAAGTTTTAACACAAGTGTTTGTCGGATTGCAGCAGGAGTATACTGACAGACACCTCGAATTAAGCAAGCCTACAGTCTGGGTACGTACTGTACTGTATTCCAGGCGGAAGTATTTGCTATTGACATGGGTGCTAAAATCCTTCTTGAAAGAGGGGTGAAGAACATGACAGTACGAATTTTCTCAGACAGTCAAGCCGCTCTCCAGGCGCTGCAAGCCGTGAAAACGGTGTCGGCTCTGGTTAATGATTGTAAGAGAACATTAAACACACTGAGTTGTGATAACAGAGTCTCTCTGATCTGGGTCCCGGGTCACTCTGGGGTTGCTGGCAATGAAGCGGCAGATAAGCTAGCATGAGATGGCAGCGCTGAAGCGTTTGTGGGGCCGGAACCAGCAGTTGGTGTATCATTTGCGATGGCCAAATATAGGATTGGACTGTGGGCTGAAGAGAGACTTCGCCTACTGTGGACCAGTTCTCCTGGAATGAGACATGCTGTTGAATGCCGACTATGTGCGGAGGAAGCAGAGACGGTTGAGCATGTTTTATGCCACTGCCCAGTGTAATGTAATTATATTACTTAAGAAAGTAGGTAACGTTATGTTTTAAATAACACTCTTAAAAATTTATATCTTGCATATTCAATGCAGAAGGGATAAATCGTTGGATGTGGGCAATTAACATTGCGCAATTGGCAACAGTAATCTTGTCCATATTATTATGAACGGTGTTCTCTAATTTCTGCATTCGATATTCTGTTTGAGTCAGATGATCCCGGTCAGCACCAGCCAAGATGTTATTTAGCTGTACAGCCATATCTGCTTTTACTCCTGCTTTTAATGCAGACCACGCTTGTTCAATAGGATTAAACATAGGGCTGTACGGACTTAGTCGTAAAAGTGTGTGGCGTTCAAATTCGTTTTCTGCAAAAACCTCTTCAATAGTAGAGTGGCATGGAGCATTATCAATAACTAATGCAACTCCAGTTTGGTAAAGGCCTTGCGCTCTTCTTAGGCATTGCCTCACAAATTCATTTACTTCCGGCTTCTTGAAAGAGTCCCGACGTAGTTCGGAATGAATTAGCCCCATGTTTTCAATGCATCCTATTAGGTGAATATTCGACCCTCTGCAACCTGCAGACACTGTTGTGCAGCGAGTCCCTTTTTTTGAACAACCCTGAATCCGCGACATGAACAAATTAAAGTTTGTCTCGTCCATGTATATGATAGGTATATTTTGTGCTTGAAGATCCAATAAACTTTCTACATAAATACTCCTGCTTGTTTTCGTTTGAATACTATTCGCGTTCTCTGGTTCTCTACGAGCAGTCTTCAAAGTAAACATCAATCCATTGAGATGCTGTCGAACGCATTCGTTGGAGACATTGAGTGCAAAATCTTCACGGATTTTTTCACTCAGTCCTTTAAGAGTAATTTTAGGATTTTCTTCTACTAAACTTTCCATGAATTGACGGTGCTCATCAGTTATTTTAGCTCTACGTTTACCTCCTCGCTGCTTTTCCGGTTGTTCTTGGTTGTTAACCCATCGATACGTGGTTCTTTTTGGCACCTGTAGTACGTTTGCAAGATTACGCCAGTCACCATTGACATTATACAAAGCGCAAATCTGTGTCCTCAGAATTGCAGCAGCATTTTTCTTTAAATAAGGCCAATAAATAATTTATTTTTCATGCCATCTTGATATTGTTTGTTGCCAATATGATATGGACTAATGTCATTTTGATTTTGTTTAATGCCGATTTGCTTTTGATTAGTGCTAAATTTGTTGATTAATGCCAATATGATATTGTTTATTGCCAATTTGATATTGACTAATGCCAATTTGAAATTAACATTGCCAATATGATTTTGACTAATGTTATTTTGATTCTGATTAGTGCCAATTTGTGCTCACTAGACCTAAATTAGACCTAGTACTTGAAACATTCCGATTTAGCCATCTAAAGACGCTCGGCTAAATCTGAATATTTCTAGTTCTAGATAGAACTGGAAGAATTTATTGGACTCGATGAAGGATTCCCACACACTATATCGATTTTTACACTTTTTTCACTATTATTGCGATTATATTCGCGTATCATTCGCGATTACACTATATTATAAATTTGCATAACAATAAAACTAACCATTATTGTGTTTTTCTATTTGTTGAGTAATCTATTTGCAAAAGAAATCTTCAAACTTACATCATTCGGATTGAGACGTGTGTAGAGTATAAAACCGGTATTGATGACTTCTCTTGGCAAAGGAAAAACATTGAAAGGTCTTATAATGAGGTGATACCAACTTCTGGTGATATTTAAACAACCCAATTCGTCGTAACATCTCGATTCGTTCTCAACTAAAAAAAAAATTATGTTTTAATGATTACTTAAAGATTTTAAACTTTCTCAACTATCTAACCAAAATGTATTACTTAATATCTTATAAGCAATTACTGTTACAACGCGTCAAAGAAGTAAATTATCGTTCGTCAGTGAGACCGAAAACGCTCTTCGTCAAATCGTTCGTAAAAGGTGAAATTAACGTGGCTTTCTTCTTCCGCGTATCACGTTTCCAGTACGATCTCCTTTCACCGAAATAAGCTCAACAACGGTGAAGAAAACGAACCAAAAAAATTCTTGTAAGTAAATTAAAGTTGATTAATCGTAAACAAAAACCGTTTTTATTACTCTTCACATTAAACATTTTATAGAAAGTGTCTTTGAAAAAGAAATTTTAAATGCTTCTTTTCTGATTGAGAAGTAATAAGTGTCGATATTAGTTATTACTTTTTTTTGTGTAACCAATATTATAAGGAAAGGATAGAAAGGAGAATCTAACCGGCAACCAAGCTGGAATGGTCCTTTGGTTACCATGAAAAAGAAAGTAAGGAAAGTTTCGATAAGAAATGTTATCATCAAAAAATTTTCTCACTAAAAATAATTAACTTAAAAAAATATTATTAATAATTGAGTTGTTAACGCTGTTTGAAGAAAAACATTTTCTATTTCACAGAAAAAAATAACGACCAATTGGACGTGTTAATTATTACACAAAAGCATAAACCATTAAGGCGTTAATTAAGAAAAAACAGGAAAACTTTTGAGCAAACGTTAAGGTTTTAGCGATGCATATCAATTTTTGAATCTAATGAATATTTAGAAACACAAATTTTTAAAGAGTGTAACAAATTTCGTGTAATTTAGAAATTTAAAGAATAACACTGTTACTTTTTGAACATTAAAGCCAAGAGAGAAAACAGGCGTCAATTCAAATGGATACGAGCGAAATGAGAACGGAAAAAATGTGAGTGACATAACCTTCATCAACCCAAATGTTTACACAAAATCCGTTTTATTTATTTACATAAATTATACAAACTTTATATGTTAATTAATTTTCGCCATAAAGAAATAACGACTAAATCACCATTCAATGCCTAAATTCGCCGAAATCATGCATGATCAGCAATGAAGCAATATCTATCGAGAAGAATTTTATTTTCAAGGTTGTTTAAAAGTGAGTTTTGAAAAATACCACTTGTAGTTAGAGTCAAGAACAGTCATCAAAACAACATTGTTTGCACCTTTATGATTGTAGTATTCACTTTCACAACTTGGTACCACTGAGGTTCTGGTATCCTTCTTAGTCTCTTGTAAATAGAGTCTTCAGCATTTTCAAACTGATTACTGTATTATTATTATTATTGCTGCCGGACTGAGGAGAGCGGCCCCTCTCGTTACCGCGACCTATAAGATCTATTGTAACTTTAGCCCTCTAAAGGTTTAGGGCAAATGTCCTTAATGAACCTTAGTATTGTCCTGAGGTCTTGAACCTTTATGTCGGTAGGTAACAGGGGAGTTTTACCGAAGACGTTGTGCCTTAGACGACCTCTGGCGACGCAATTGCATAGTCGACAAGTTTGATCCTCAGCTTGTCCAATGTGGAAGAGGTGGTATTTTAGGGGCACATGGCCGGTCAGGTAGCCTGAGAGCGTTCTTAGATCCCCTTTGCTGAGGCATAAAACCTTTTTGGTTTTGTTTTGCGACGGAGTTATCATACTCTTCGCTTGTCTGTGACCTGGAAGTTCTTTCCAGCGTAAGGCTATCTTTGAAGCCTCCCAGTTGTTGATTATTTGTTTTAGGTGGCTTTTTGTAGTCCACATCCAGGTTAGGGTCCAATGAAGGGCGTGTTTGCTGCCTCTTTGGCCAGCTTGTCGGCCTTCTCATTGCCCTCAATGTTGCTGTGACCTGGAACCCACCATAGGGTAACATCATTGCCCCTAGCGAGTTCTCTCAGGTTGTTGGTACACTCTCTGATCAGTGCGGAGCCACACGTGTAGGCCTGAATTGCCTTTAAGGCGGCCCGACTGTCTGTGAAAATGTTTATGGATGCACCTTTTTGTCCCTTCTGTAGGTTCAAAGCGGTGCAGAAGTTTATAGCAAGAACTTCTGCTTGGAAAATTGTTAAGTCCGAGCTGAGGGGCAATTTGATGTAGCTATTTGGTCCACTGATGCCTATGCCTACTCCAGATAATAATAATAATAATAATATGACTTTATTTGTCCCATTAGATGTATATATACATAAAATTATTACAAATTAAGCCAGGACAAATTAGGCGGAGTTCAGGTGCAGCCGTAACAGCACCTGCTCTTCCACTCAAACCTAATAAAACTAATTCTAAATATATAAGAGAGAAAAAGAAAAGAAAAACGAAAAGAAATAAGAAAAGAAAAAGACCCGATGGCGAAATCATAATTAATTACTAAGCGTAAACTGCCCGATCCCTGTCGCCCTACAATGCATTCTGAATTTGAAACAAGCGGCCCTTCATTCTGTGACGAAACAACCTTGAAGAAGTGCTACATTTTATAGTTGATGGCAAATCATTAAGAATATGTGTTATTTGGTATGAAAAGCATTTCTTAAATAGCTGGTGATGATGTATCGGCGGGGTAAGAGTGCCCTTGAATCGAATATTCAAGGTATGAACATCGGTACGAAATTTTATTTTATTGAACAAGTATGGAGGTTTCTTCAAAGTAATTATATTAAAGAACAAAACCGCCGAATGAAGAATGCGCCTATTTTTCATGTTGAGCCAACTCAAATCCTTTAATTTGTGCGAAACATGCTGACGCCCCCGTAACCCAAATATCAAGCGCAAGCAAGAATTTTGAATTTTCTGAATTTTTTTCGTATTGCTATACGAAATACACGGATCATACAATGTATCACAATAATTAAAATGCGCTAACACCAAGGCCTCGCACAAAAGCACCCTTGTTCTACGATTGAGAAACGACCGACCGCCATAAATCAGCTTAAGAGCAGCATACGCGGAAGCAGTGCACTTATTGATGTGTTTATCAAAGTTCAAATTTTCGTCCAATAAGACATCTAAGTTTTTCACACAATCCTTCAGCAGCAATACTTGATTGTTGACAACTATCTTGACCCGATCCCGAACAGAATTGTCACTTATCACCTTTCTTGGTCCAAACAAAATCAGCTCTGTTTTAGCAGCATTAAGACAAAGGCAGTGACGTCTAGAAACCAGCTCCAAAGCCTCTATATCCGAAGTCAGACCTAAGCAAGCATCATCGACATCCGATGGCAGAAAAGATATATATAACTGGGTGTCATCCGCGTAGAAATGATGATTACAACTTTTTATGTATCTGTTAAAATGCGATGTGTAAAGTGAGTATAGCAGTGGACCCAAAATTGAACCCTGAGGAACACCGGACGTTGTCGAAAGAAACTCAATCAGTCAATCAATCATGACTGTGCAAGTCATGATTGATAGTATCAAAAGCCTTTGAATAGTCTAAGAGACACATCAAAGTCAATTTTCCTTCGTCTGTACTTCGTATGATATCGTCCACAATATTCGATAGAGCTGTATTACAGCTATAATGCTTTCTAAAACCTGACTGTGTAGGCGGTAAAATGTTGTATTCCGTAACATAGTCCTTTAATTGAGATTCGACTACTTTTTCTGTAATTTTTGCCAATATCGGTAAAATGCTAATTGGACGAAGGTCTTTGAGGTGATTAACATTCGCTTTCTTTGGTAGAGGCAGAACCATGGACCTTTTCCAACAAGATCTTACTGTCTTTGAAGCATCGGTGTACCAGGCTAGGGCTCCTCTTTTTAGTTGAGGCCCTCCCTTCGCCCAATCATCCCTGCTACTAAATATGACCTTATACGGTTGGTTGAAATTGTATTCCGTCGGTATGAGGTCCGTTTTAATTTCAATCAGGTGATTTAGACATGGGTCCTTGAGGATCTCGAGGTGTCCTCTGAGGTTACCCTGCATCAACTTGAGTGAAGAAACTGTTTTCAGTGATAAGGCACTTAAGGCTGCCTCCTTTTGTATATATATGTGGAGCGGTGTGAGACCGAGTAGGGCTTCCAAAGCAGCCGTCGGACAGGATCTCATTGCACCCGTTATGTTAAGACATGCTAACCGCTGGATTTGTGCCAGCTGTTGTTGAGCTGTCTTATGTTTTGTTTTTGGCCACCAAACCAATGAGGCTTAGGTGACCATGGGTCTGATTATTGCTACGTAGGCCCGATGAGCCATTCGTGGTTTGAGACCCCAGTTCCTTCCTAGGAGCCTGCGGCAGATCTGGTTTGCCATGATGGCCTTTTTCCTCACCTTATCTAAGTGTGAGTTCCAGTTTAGTTTACTGTCAAGTAAGGTATTTAGTTTCTGTTTTGAGGTTAATAGTTCTGCTTTCAATGGAGGGTGCTTTTATTTGTAGCTTCCTTCTCCGAGTGAAAGGGACTATTTCGATTTTATTGGGATTGATGCTGAGCCCATTGCTTCTGCACCAAGTACTGGTGAGTAGTAGGGCTTTCTGCATTAGCTGAGTTATGATTGAATCATATTTACCTCGGATTGTGATTACCAGGTCATCAGCATACCCTTGTATCTTAAATCCGTTTTTAGTTAGGGTGTTCATCAAGTCATCAACTACCAGGCACCATAATAGAGGTGATAGTACTCCCCCTTGGGAACATCCTCTTAGCGCCTTTATAGTCTGCCGACTTTTCAACATGGCTATACACCACTTGATTGTCGACGGATGTATGTCTTTTACGTTTAGAGCCTTCTCTATGGATTGGAACGCACCCTCTATATCTATGAAAGCACAAAGGGCTATCTCTTTGGTTGCAATTGCCTCCTCTAAGGTGCTAGTCAAAGCATGGAGAGCGGTAATTGTTGATTTTGCTTTCTGGTAAGCATGTTGGCTAGGGTGGAGCGGATTTGTGACAAGCACTCCATTCCTTAGGTATTGATGGATTACCTTTCCATCCTTTTGAGGAGAAATGAAGTTGTACGCCTTGGGGTCCGCGTTTGAACGCCTACCACCTTTAGGTATGAAGACCACCTTTACTTTCCTCCATAGAGTGGGTATATAGCTAAAGCTGTAACTATCTATATGTAGGGATATTATTATTGGGAGGTCTTCTAAGCCTTTTTGCAGAGAGATAGGCAGAATTCCATCTCCTCCAGGCGATTTTAGGGGCTTGAAATTCGAGATAGCCCACCTTACTCTGTTGGGTGTGAAAATATTCCCAGCTGTGCTGCGAACCCTACCTGATGGACGGGTTATGTCCATTACTTCAGGGTCGGCATCTGCATGGGGGCAGACTTTTGAGGAAGAAAAGTGTGTACTCAGTACTGATTAGTGTAGCTGATTGTACTATTTTGTGATATAAATCCATCGTTTGTTTGGTTCCTTGGATACAAGTTTTTTGGAACGATTCGCAAATTTCTTTTTTGAAGTATTACTGCTATAGATTTTATGGTGGCTAAAGATATAATTTAAATCTTTAAATTTCAACTTGTTTAATTCAAAAACGTTCTGTAGAAAGACGAAAATGGTTGATTCAGAATCCCACGTATATCTCTTCCTATACGTCATTTGATGAAAGTGAATTTTTCTTGTAGACTTAGGAATGCGATAACTTTTTCTCTTTTTCTACTGGTCTAGGTCGGCAATGGACGAAAGTGTTTAAAAACGACCGTCAGCGCTTTAATCCAACCGGAAACTCTTCGTAATAATTTTCAAACGAAAGGTCTTGGTCAATAGCGACACGATAATATATAATAATAACTAATCGTGTTGTTTTATAAACCAATCAAGCTTCAATGTTTTTACCTACACCTTTTTCACCCATTTTCCTTTCATTTCCTAGTAAACTTTATTTTCTTTTTTAATTATTTTATTTGATAATTAACAACGTTTATTATTCGTAGATATAAATATACTTAGTGTATTCATTTGTAATTTAATCGCGTCAAAACGATGTTGAAGCGTAAAACTCATTTGGTTTTGTTACGTCACTTTGCGTTTCACCTGCTGCTTTTTTCGTTATGTTTGGATCGATATTTTAAATAGTTTAATACCATTTAAAAATGGTTTAGTAAAAATAAAATCTCGTCAATTTCAATTAATAGTAATCAAGTGAAATTACTTAATATGTGGTGACATAGATCCCGGAGGAAATTATGAAATTTATTTCTAATTAATGATTGCAAATCTGCAATTAAAATAATAATCTTTTAAATTTTAAGCTTTTAAAAAATAATTAAGCTTTTTGTTTGGGCTATTAATTAATTTCATGGTCATTAAATAAGTAGTCTTTATCGCGGGCTTTCTAATTTTATTAAAAATGCTTGGTATCCCTTTGGGCGGATGTTAGAGAAATAATTTATGACACTTTCCATGCATATTTAACGCTTTAAAAAGATACATGTAAGATTCCTGTTAAGGTCATACTTGAAGTTAACATTGAAAACCTTTCAAATCAACAATTTCTCCTTAATTTTAAAGTTATAATAAAGAATTAAGGTCATATTGTTATTAAAATAGTTTCAATTAAAATAACCTTGCCCAATTTTGCAAGAACTAATTTTATTCAACTCACACACTAAAGTTACCATACAAGATAGAAATCAAAAGATTTCCAAACCTAACCATTTATGATAGTTGCAACTAATTTAAAAAATACCTTTACAATAACTGCATTACTCGATTAACAACTAACCACAATTTAGTTTACATCTTTAACAATTCTCATCTCTACTTTCTCTTCTATGACGCCTCGAAACAAAATGAATAATAGAGCGAGAGAGAAAATGAAATGATGGATGGAAGCAGTAAATTTTTTAATTTCGTTCGATGAGCTACAACGAGGCAAACTGCGGTATATTATTATGTATTGAATTGACTTTGAAGTCAGGTAGAAAGTAAAACGTGTACTCTAACGAAACAAAAAGAAGAAATAATAATCATAGAATGCGGAAGCTTTTGATTGGCAAATAAACCTTCCTTTCAAAAAAAATGTTAGTAAACCGTCGCTGCGACCTTTAGCAATGCTTTAAGTAGTTTAGATTTGCGTGAGAAATGGCCGTTTACTAATTACATTTAATATTCAAAAGTGGTGTGTCCGTGACAACTCTTTTTAGAAGTTGTGTACTTTCTCAAATCCGAAAATGAAGAAAAGTTAGAAATAATAATAACGAAACAAAATTTCAGAAATTGTAAAATTATAACTTTGCTGTTAGATATTATTAAAAGCCGAGGTAGTGGCTCAAATATTGTAAAGCAAGAAATAGAGGTTTTTTTCCGAGCTAAATGTGTCGTTCCAAATTTTTGTATGTCAATTATTAGGCTTAGACTGTCTCACTGTCTTATGCCGATGTCTATAGATACTCTGCATATTACTCCGTGTTTTCAGAATCTTTCTTGATTCCTTTTTTGAATACTAGAATTGTTATGCTTTCTTTCCATTAGGTTGGTAAACTTTTAGTTGGCATTATTTTGTTGAAGAACTCTTCTATCTCGTTGAGTATCGCATTCCTATAGCATTAGTCTTAGTCCATTTCCAAAGTTTTGTAACAGTTTAAACAATTTTTAATCTTAACATACAGGATGTTCCATCTCAGACGAGATGGAACACCCTGTATATTTCTTATCCCATAGTGATTAGAAAAGTTTCCCGAAACCCGTCGAATGATTTTGTTTGGGGGACATCTTTTGACGTCATTTGAGGCTTGAACGAGCAACCCCCTAAGAAGGGGTGCTTCAACCCTTCAAAATTGAATAGGGGAGAGGGGTTGAGTGATACTTCATTTGAAAGGTCTTGGAAGCCTCTTTACAACAGTGTATGAAAAACGTAAATTTGATGTACCAAAAATCAATTTTTTAGCTCAAATGAGCAACCTAAAAATAATTATGGTGTACACATTGCAAGAACGTGTTGAGCTGGTTAGCCTCTATTACCAAAATCAAAATTGTGCCCGAGCGACTGCAAGGATATTTAACCAAAACTATCCTGAACGTAGTGTTCGCCATAAGTACGTAATGCGGACTACCCCCACTGGAAAACGTGTTAAACCTAACGCCACTTCATTTGTTCATCCAAGAGGTGGCATTGGTGACCATGACTCGACTGCGAGCAGCAGGAATTCTAATGGGTGAGAGAAATAGTAAAAATACCAATCTCTGGACTGAAATGGTGGATTACTCACCAATTCTGGAGTGTGTAACGGACTTTACACCCCTACAACACATTTTTACGAAGAAATATCTCACCCACCCAAACTCCACAGAAGTAGAGGTAAAAAACAGCCTTAAAATCTACACTGATGGTTCAAAGAGACGGGAAGGAGCTGGAGCCGGAGTCTTCTCGTACGATCTCCGACTCCACGTATCTGAACCTCTAGGTAAAAGTACCACCGTCATACAGGCGGAGTTAATCGCCATACAACTTGCCGCTGACGTTATTGTCAGATCCAACTTGGTAGGTAAGACTTTTACAATTTATACTGACAGTAGACAAGCTATTTTAGCCCTGAGTAGAATAACAATTACCTCAGGACTTGTTATGGGTTGTCATCTGACATTGGAGAAGGCCGCAGTGCATAACTGTGTCATACTTCAATGGATAAAAGGACACTCGACTTGTTCAGGTAACAAGCACGCTGATAGGCTTGCCAAAAGGGCTGCCAAGCGAGCGCCATGTTCGCCTGAACCGATAATCGCTCCGTCCTTATCAACTCAGATTGAGATAATTAAAGATTTTACCCACAAAAAGTTCATGAACTGGTGGGATAGGGTTAAGGGTTGCCATCTGTCTAAGAAAGTATTACATTATCCTTCAGCAGAGGCAGCCTTGTCTTTCGTAAGACTTTACGAACTGTAACGGGACTCGTCACGGGTCACTGTAAGGTAAACAAGCATCTTTATAACCTTAAGCTTGCTGTTAGTCCTCTCTGTCGCCTCTGTAAAGAGAGCGAGGAGACGGTCCGACACATCTTGTGTGAATGCCCCACTCTGCAAGACCTCAGAATGAGAGACTTCGGAGAGGAATGGCCGACCACAGATGGCATCAGGAACACACCTCTGAGCTGTATCCTAGCCTTCGGAAATTCCTTAGGCTGGTTGATGTAGCCGGAGACAGTGTAGGAGGATGTACAAGGGCTTAGGTGCTGTGTGCGTAGCATACCCTCCGCTTTCCTACATACATACAAGTACGTAATGGAATTGATTTCAAAATTTGTTGAGACGAGTTCACTAATGGATAAAAAAAGGGCACCCATTGGAATTGTGAATGATGAAGGAGCAGCGGTGGCGGTCTTGGGACATGTCCAACTTATGCCAAACACGCAATCTGTACGACAACTTTCTGCAGCTTCCGGTATTAGCCAATCTAACGTTTTCAGAATTTTACATAAACACAAGTTCCATCCGTACAAAATTAAATTAATTCGCGAATTAAATGATGATGATTTGGATCGAAGGCAAGAGTTTTGCGAAATTATGGCCGAGCGTATCAACAATAACCCAAATTTCTTGCACAACGTTTTTCACACTTTTTCACTTAATGGAGAGGTTAACCGGCATAACTGTAGAATTTGGAGCGATACAAATCCTCATGTATTTCGAGAAGCTCACACTCAACATCCGGAAAAGCTAAACGTTTGGGTAGGAATTTTGGGAGACTACATAATTGGACCTCTGTTTATTCCTGGTAATTTAAATGGCGAAATTTATCTTGAAATGCTGGAAAATGTGATTGATCCGTTAATAACAGAAAAATTAGAAAACGGTCCTCTACTACTTGAACAACAATTGCATTTCCAACAAGACAGAGCTCCTCCTCACTACGCCGCACCAGTTCGCCAATACCTCAATTTGCAATACCCCGGTCGTTGGATTGGAAGAAGAGGTCCTATAGACTTGAACCCTCTGGACTTCTTCTTGTGGGGACATCTTAAGTCTAAGATTTTTGTGACTCAGCCTGAAAATTTGGACGAACTACGCCAACGAATTGTAAATGAGTGTCGTCATATAACTCCAATTATGTTGAACCATGTTATAGACGGTTTTCAGTCAAGATTGTATTATTGTATGGAAGTTAATGGAGGACAATTTGAACATTTGATTTCAAAACGCAGATTTGATTGTTTGATTGTGATAAATAAAACAACTCAATTTTTTTATTTATAACCAAAATATTCAAGGTTGCTCATTTGAGATAAAAAATTGATTTTTGGCTAAAGAGGCTTCCAAGACCTTTCAAATGAAGTATCACTCAACCCCTCTCCCCTATTCAATTTTGAGCGGTTGAAGCACCCCTTCTTAGGGGGTTGCTCAAAAGATGTCCCCCAAACAAAATCATTCGACGGGTTTGGGGAAACTTTTCTAATCACTATGGGATAAGAAATATACGGGGTGGCTCGTCTGAGATGGAACACCCTGTATATAAATTCTGTTTAAATGTCAACCCTGAATTTGATGTTCAGAATTAATTCTTTTAGAAATCGAATTTTAAATTAATAAAATTAGTCCAAGTTCAAGTTTACTTATAAAAAGTAATTTCTTTTTTAGGAAAAGTTTCTAAATTATAAATCAATAAATTTATACTTACACGGTAAAGGCCACGGAATTTTATCAGATCTTGCCCAACTAATCGAATCGAGAATCCCGGCAGTAACGAAATGTTTAGAACCAAACGTGATAATAAAATAGAGCACAGCACTCCAAAAGAATCTTGTGTCCAACATTTTTTTTCAACACTTTCGTATTATGATTCACTGTATTATAACAGATAAAACATCCATTAACAGAGTTTCTCCTCATAAATGCACTTTAACTCCAATCACTTAGAATTCCATCTGTAAAAAATAAACCTTCATTACAACAACATATTTGCATTTAAATCTATTTTTAAATTTTTCCTTCCAGGTAAACTCAAAAAAAAATTCCTAAAACTATTTACCTGTTTATATCTTTTATTTTATCGTTATAGGTAAAACTAAAATATCCTTTTAAAGAACTCACTTCTTTTCAACTAAATTCCTAAAGATTTTTAATTTTAACCACTTTCTTAATAAACACACCGCATCCTGTTTGATTTAAATGAACTCAAAATAAAGTACACACGTTGGTTCCGTTGTATTCGCTAACACTGACCCAGTGCGATTGGTGAGCAAACAAATATTGTTGAGTAAATGGATTTTGCAGCTCGACACTTCCTCCTACTTCAACAGTTACGGTTTGTCGGTTCCACTCTGTATCTGAACAACCACGGCGTCCTCAACACTTCTAGAACCGAAGGCGATTCATTCGAACGCAAGAGTTCGAAACGAAACCAACTTGGAAGCGATCGCTTCTAAGTTACACAAGACAGAACTGACAAGACGTAGGTTATGCAAGAAAGAAATTCGCCAGAAAAGCTTTCTCTATGCCAGAGGTTCTAAAAAATAATTCTTTTTCAAAATCATTTTTGAAACTTTATTTTTTTTTAAATACAATAAATAATATCATTGTATTTTACTTGAAAGTGTTAATAAATCACACAAAAGACGCTATTTTTTGAACCAATACAGTTTCTACTTTCACCGATATCCCAAACAACTTTATCACAAAGTATTTTCCAACTAAATCCTTTCTCCCAACCCAAACAGAAAAAAATACCAGAACAATAAACAATTTGTGATATTAAAAATCATAGAAAGTCAAAAGAATGGATCTTTCTTGTTTTTTTTTTTCTTATCGAAGATATCGACTCTTTTGTAATTGTATTTTTTCGTTCCACTTCTTTCTCGGATCTGTTACGGTGAAAATTCGTCCTTTACGTAATCAAAACAACAACGCCGGACGAATTCCGACCCAGAAAATCGGTGATGTAACATCGAAAATTAGGTTGTTGGAACTTTAGGTCCGAAAGAAACGTAGTTCGACTGCATTTCTGACGGGTTACGTGATCAGAAAACGCCCACCTTATTTTGATCTTGTTTTAAGTAAGTTATTACGAGAATGATTAATTCATTTTTTTACTTCTACTGAAATCTATTGAGGTGTGATTTTTATTGAAATAAAAAAGTTTCAAAATTATATGACACCTTTATATCGTAATAATAATTCAAAATATGAATTTAGATCAAGTTCTGTTTCTTGGTATTGCTGTATACAGGGTGTCTCACGTAACTTTTAGAACTTTTTTTTCCGGTCTACCAGAAGTAGACCACAACTTCGTTATTTTAAATGGAATGCTATAGTTTTTATTACACCTTTCAATTATACATAAAAAAATATGTTGACTTTGATAAAAGTTGTTGGTACCTACCATTTTTTGTTTTCGAATTATTTTGATTTTAAGCTTTTTTTGGCAAATTTCACCATGCTCTTTAAAAGCCTATATCTCAGTTAACGTTCATTAAAAAAAACCTCTAAATTTTCACGATTACTCTTCAGATGTTGCCAAATAGATTGTCATTTCTTGTATCAGAGTATCTTATACAGGGTGGTCAAAAATTGAATTACCGTTTCTCCATATTCAATGGCTAGAAAGTCGAAAATTTTAAATGGAACACCCCGTATTTTTTTACCCTATCAGAAAGGGAATTTAATTCTCTACAAATTATCTATAAACATTCCTATACCTATTTATTGTAGTTTCCCTGATATTGAGATATTAATCAAAGCATGCACGGAATGAGGGAAAACGTTTGATTTTTTTATTAGAAGGCAATGGAATTTTGACAGTTTTTGGTCCATATTTGTGTTATTGTTGTTGCTACTTACTTTTGATCACGAGTGAAAGTCATTGTATATCATAGCAAATTATTCCAACGCCGATATTTTAAATTTGTTTTATATTCATGGCAATGGCCTCCACGATCTCTAGATTTAACACCATTGGATTTTTATTTGTGGGGTCACTTAAAAAATCAAGTGTACAATTCACCGATCAACACACGACAAGAGTTGCGTGATAGAGTGATGCGTGCACTACGTACTATTGATGGCGACCAACTTCTACGGGCCACAACCGTAGAAGTCGAAAGAAGAGTTGAAAAATGTTTAATGGTGAATGGTCAGCATATCGAACAGTTTTAATTTTTTTATAATTTTAAGTTTTTGTTTTTTTATGTTATTCATTCTAATTTCTGTTATTAAATTGTTGTTTTTCATTGTTTCATTTATAGTATTAGAGATTTCTGTCTTCCAACTATACCAGTAAATCCTAATCAACACGCTTACACTCAGGGCAAGTCCACACTAACGGCTCTTCACTCAGTGACCAGCTTTGTTGGTGGGGCGCTGGACCTAAAGGAGTCCGCCCAGGGGGTTTTCGTAGATATAGAGGGAGCTTTTGATAAAACAACTTTCTCTGGTATTAACGATGCCTTGTTAGAGCATAATGTTCCACTGACTCTTTGTGGTTGGATTGAGAACACTCTTAAACATAGGATAGTTAAGCTTAGGGCTGGCGATGTCAGTCTTCAAGGAGGAGTTACTCGAGGCTGTCCACAAGGGAGTACTATCCCCACTTTTGTGGAATCTCACCCTGGATAGCCTCTTGAACCGCCTCGCCGAAGCCAACTTTATCACAGTTGGTTACGCAGATGATTTAACCATTCTCGTCAAAGGCAAGTATATAAACGTGCTGTTTGACAGGATGCAAGTAGCTCTCAAACTGATAGAGACTTGGTGTGACGAACAAAAACTCTCTGTGAATCCTAAGAAGACAGAGTTGATTCTTTTCACACGGATGAGGAAGGTTGGCAATCCCAGAATGCCATCCCTTGCTGATACGCCATTGGTATTGTCAAAAGAAGTTAAATATCTGGGCATCACACTTGACAATAAAATGACATGGAGAGCCCACCTAGATAATAGAGTAAAAAAATCGTACGTTGCATTCGGTCAATGCCGGAGGGCTATAGGTAAGACATGGGGTTTGTCACCCAGAAATGCCCTCTGGATTTACACGGCTGTAATCCGACCTATGCTTACTTATGATGCAGTAGTATGGTGGTCAAAGACCCTACAGTCTACATCCACTACTGCACTTAATAAAGTACAGAGACTTGCGTGTTTGTACGTTACAGGTGCGCTACGGACTACCCCCACTGCAGCCATGGAAAACATGTTAAACCTTTTGTTCATCCAAGAGGTGGCATTGGTGACCATGACTCGACTGCGAGCAGCAGGAATTCTAATGGGTGAGAGAAATAGTAAAAATGCCAATCTCTGGAATGAAATGGTGGATTACTCACCAATTCTGGAGTGTGTAACGGACTTTACACCCCTACAACACATTTTTACGAAGAAATATCTCACCCACCCAAGCTCCACAGAAGTAGAGGTAAAAAACAGCCTTAAAATCTACACTGATGGTTCAAAGAGACGGGAAGGAGCTGGAGTCGGAGTCTTCTCATACGATCTCCGACTCCACGTATCTGAACCTTTAGGTATAAGTACCACCGTCATACAGGCGGAGTTAATCGCCATACAACTTGCCGCTGACGTTATTGTCAGATCCAACTTGGTAGGTAAGACTTTTACAATTTATACTGACAGTAGACAAGCTATTTTAGCCCTGAGTAGAATAACAATTACCTCAGGACTTGTTATGGGTTGTCATCTGACAATGGAGAAGGCCGCAGTGCATAACTGTGTCATACTTCAATGGATAAAAGGACACTCGACTTGTTCAGGTAACAAGCACGCTGATAGGCTTGCCAAAAGGGCTGCCAAACGAGCGTCATGTTCGCCTGAACCGATAATCGCTCCGTCCTTATCAACTCAGATTGAGATAATTAAAGATTTTACCCACAAAAAGTTCATGAACTGGTGGGATAGGGTTAAGGGTTGCCATCTGTCTAAGGAAGTATTACATTATCCTTCAGCGGAGGCAGCCTTGTCTTTCGTAAGGCTTTACGAACTGTAACGGGACTCGTCACGGGTCACTGTAAGGTAAACAAGCATCTTTATAACCTTAAACTTGCTGTTAGTCCTCTCTGTCGCCTCTGTAAAGAGAGCGAGGAGACGGTCCGACACATCTTGTGTGAATGCCCCACTCTGCAAGACCTCAGAATGAGAGACTTCGGAGAGGAATGGCCGACCACAGATGGCATCAGGAACACACCTCTGAGTTGTATCCTAGCCTTCGGAAATTCCTTAGGCTGGTTGATGTAGCCGGAGACAGTGTAGGAGGATGTACAAGGGACCCGTTGGGGCCTAGGTGCTGTGTGCGTAGCATACCCTCCGCTTTCCTACATACATACAAAGCGAGTAAGCTAAAGGTTATTCAACCATAGTTAATTGTAGAAATAATACCAATAATAATTTAAATAAATTAAACGATGAACTGTCAAAATGTCTTAGCCTGCTAACAAAAACACAAACGGGCTTTGGGATTCTATGTCTGATTTTGATTAATTTTCCAATATCAGGGAAACTACTATAAATAGGTATAGAAATGTTTATAGATAATTTGTAGAGAATTAAATTCCCTTTCTGATAGGGTAAAGAAATATGGGGTGTTCCATTTAAAATTTTCGACTTTCTCGCAATTGAATATTGAGAAACGATAATTCAATTTTTGACCAGCCTGTATAAGATTCTTTGATACAACAAATGACAATCTATTTGGCAGCATGTGTAGAGTAGTCGTGCCAATGCAGAGTTTTTTTGAATAATCGTTAGCTGAGATATGGGCTTTTAAAGACCATGGTGAAATTTGTCAAAAAACACTTAAAATCAAAATAACTCGAAAACAAAAAACGCTAGGTACCAACAACTTTTATCAAAGTCAACATATTTTTTTACGTATAATTAAAAGGTGTAATAAAAACTATAGCATTCCATTTAAAATAACGAAGTTGTGGTCTACTTCCGGTAGACTGGAAGTGGTGGCCATCTTGAAAATATTTTAGAATGAACAACCCATGCTACCAAAATTTCAAACCACTACGAATAGTGGAACCTTAAAAAGTTCTAACGAACCAGTTACGTGAGACACCCTGTATACATATACAGGGTGTTTAATGAGTAAGTGTTGGGTCATTTCGGTATCAACCCCAATACTTCATTGCGTCAGGTATCTCGTGCAACTGGTATATCCTTGGGTTCTGTTCATAAAGTTGTAAAACTTCACAAATTCCATCCTTATATGTAAATTGAAAATACATCAAGAGCTAACTGAAGACGATTTTGACAGGAGAATACAGTTTTGTGAAGAAGTGACCGCTATTATTAATAATAACAACGTTTTTGTGAAAAATATCTGCTTTAGTGATGAATGCACTTTTTCTTTAAATGGATTTGTAAATAAACATAACTCCATCCAATATCTGCTATTGGAGTAATGAAAACCCACATCTGACTGTAGAAGGGCATACACAATATCCTGAAAAAGTTAATGTATGGGCCGGCATTTTGGGAGACCAAGTGATTGGTCCAGTGTTTATCGATGGAAATTTAAACGGCGAAGTGTACTTGGATATGTTAGAAAATACTATCAATCCACTAATTACGGAAGCTCTCGAGAATCAGTTGGATAGAGAAGAAAATGTCTTACTTGATGAGAATGAATTACATTTTCAACAAGACTATGTTCTCCCAGTACGACAGTGGTTAGATAATACGTTTCCAAACAGATGGATCACCAGGTTTGACGCCATTAGACTTTTTTTTATGGGGTCATTTAAAGTCTGTTGTATTTACCCCTCAACCTCAAAATTTAGAAGAACTTCGTCAGAGAATTACTGCAGCTTGCCGTGGAATTCAAAGAGAAGTTTTTGAAAATACACTTTGAACAATTATTAAGTTGATTTTCTCTGCAAAAAGTTTTTGTACATAATTAAATAACTGAAAATAAAATAGAACGTTTCAAGCAGTTAAAAGTTGTTTAAGTAATAACCAAATAAACCTAAAAGAAAAGAAAAATGAAACAGAAATCGTTTTTTCTAAATATCTCTGACAGACGCCAGGCAAGCTAGCCAACGTATAGTTTATTTTTTTTCTATAATACCTGTCAAATTGTTGTAAAGTTGGTAAAATTAACAGGGGGTTTTGTTTTATCATGTTTTGAAATAGATATGTCACACTGACGTTTGAGCTTTCGTTATTCAAAAAGAAAAGGTGCATAAAAAGTGTTGTGGAGTGTTTATTTGTCATTTATTTACCTAGCAAAGGTATTTTGTTCTATTTAATTACTTTGTAGCACTTTTTTACAATAAACGTGTATTTATCTAAAAATTTATTAGTATTTTAACCTCAACTATTTAGTTACTGACAATTTTAATAAAAATCAGGAAAACAACATAAATTTTATAAGGGTTCTAGATAATACCAACAGAAACCCTAAAAAATTTACATTGACAAGTATTATAGAAAAAAAAAACGAACTATAGGTATATCATTGTCAATATAACCTAAATATCAAAGATTTCGGATTGCTCCGAAATAATACAGGTTTAATGGTCGTTGTAAAAACGAACATGGTAATTTAATTTTATGATAGGTTATATTTAGGTGATTAAAGTTTTTAATATTAATTAAAGCGGGAAATTTCGAAAACGAATCGATCAATTTAAAAAAAATAAATACTAACATGTAGTACCTTAAAAGACCTTTAAAATGAGGTATCCCTTTCCATTTAAGATTTTTAAGGGGTTGGTTTCTGGCGGCGGGGGGTTGAAGTGAGTCAGTCAATTTTTGCATAAATTGGTTTTATTCTTTACCTATTTCAGCGATTTTCTTTTTAAACTTCCGGATTTACAGAAATTGAGGTGGAAAGTTTTGAAATGAACACCCTGTATAAGATTTTCTTAAGGTATTTTATAGAAATGACCTACCTATTATTTCTTAGAACCAAATTTTAGTTGTAAGTGCAAAATTAAAACTACAACCATAACAGCAATGTGGTCTTATATATGCTCTAACTAAATATTTCCCACTTATAATTGTTTATAGGCATAGAACAGAACGTCATTGTTTATCTTCCTATTATTGGATAATACATAAGTACAAAAAGTTATATAAGTATTCCTGACTAATAAATATGATTAATTATGACTTCCTAGTGATTTATGTTTTAATAAACTAATCTATTTCCTAATCCCAACGAATTTTAAATACCTTCCCAAGAAAGTATAAATTAATTGAAAATCAAGCCACGAGAATATGACTCGAGGCCTTGATTCTCTTTCAGTTGTACCAATACAGCCTTTGCCTTGACTAGAAAGTTGTTTACAAATATTGACGGTTGTGGTTATTGGTCACGACCCGCTCAACATTCGCCTAAATTTCGTCGTCTACAACATCCATAACAGAGACAAGTAAAAGTTGCAATACCGAGCAAAATCCTGATCTCGAAACGAAACAAACCGCACTTTACCATACCACACTCACACACACTCGCAATCCGGGCTCGTTTATCTTTACTTTCACATTTACGACCGTCGTTCTTTTATAAAATCCGTACGTTAGACATGCGAAACTAAACCCAATACGAAATACAGTAATAAGTATACAATAAAGATTAGAAATTTCAAAATTGGTTTTGCTTTTGAACGATTCAAAAGTTTCTTTAAGGAACTGGTTGGTTTTGGTGTTAATAGATATCATATGATAAGATATTTTGAAAGTTGTTTTATGAAATCTGATTCGTTTGGATTGTATCGAAGGTCGGGTGTCTTCGATTGGATCAATATTGCATGTTGGTGGTTTCTCTAATGTGAACGAAGGTGGTTTTTATGTTAGTTGCTATCGTAATCGTCTACAAAACGACCTTGTGACACAATTTCCCTTCGTCCAACTTTCCCATCTTTTCAACGAAGATTTTTGTATGGTTTCATTAAACAAAATTGAAAATGATTTCACCTTCAATAATTACTTGTTAGTATAATGGATATTATTCAATGATGTCAGTGCTAAATGTAAAACTACAAAAGATATTCAACAAAAAATTGTATTATCTTAATAATTGTTTATGATAAATAAGAAATTAGTTGTGGCATATCAAATTTGCTTTAAAATGTTTCTTATTTCATGATGATATTCCGTTCGCTCTTGAGATATGATAAAATCACGTTTGCATAAATTAATTTGTTCACACAACGGTGAAAGAAAAATGTTGCGCCAAATATACATCTAACATTAAACATGCCGGAAATAAAATACAATTGAAACCGGAAGAAAACAGGAAGTGAAGATGTGTCGGCGTTACGCTTAATGATTTTTCCGTTAATAGAAAATTCATTGTCGATGTGCGTTAGATCGATTACTTTTACTCCGCAAACATGTTTTTTTAATGATCAAAAGTAATTTAAAATTATTATAGAAACTGTTTTAAGTAATTTATTCTATTTCAAAGATTTTCTAACATTTATAGCGAAAAATTTTTAGAAAGCTTTTCTGAAACACTTTTTTTTAATAATTCCCGTTTCCTCGTAACACACTTATAAAGATCTTTCTCCACATTTCCACATTCATAAATAAAAAAAATCTGCAGCTTTATACGGATATAATCACTGTCGGAAATTGCAACGTGGAGATTTGCGTTTCGTCTTCGCAACTCAACCTCGTACGGTACACGCGAGACTTTCTATATCTACAATAAAGGTGGTAAGCAGGATGGTTACAATTCAGGAAGTGATCATAAATCAAAAGAAAAGTGCAAAGATGTTAATTTAATGATTTATTTGATGAGGTTTTCATCTCAACAATCTTAGAAATCTAAAGAATACTCAAGTTTCTTGAAAAAGCTTTAATATTCCCACTAATGTTCTTTTAAACGTTATAAAAGTTGAATTCATTTAAGAATGCGGAAACCCGACCAAAACGGAGATGTAGAAACGAATTGAGGGTAATGCGAGAGACTTGGCGCCAAATTATGTAATCAGAACTCTGTTAATTCATTTGGAGGTAAACACAGTATCTCGAGGTTCGAAAACAAAAAGTAATAAATGATGTAACGTTAAGACATAACTATATTCTGAAATATTAATAAAGATAATTCAAAAAAAATTATATAAGATTAAACAAATATGTTAATTTCTTATAATTTTTGATGTCAAGGATATGGGTAACACTTTTATTTGTAATTTATACCGTCAGAAACACAAATAAAGCTTTTATATACAAATATATGTATATGCACTTTAAAATTACCATTTACATCGTTACACTATTGTATTGAACATGGTAAAAAAATAAACCTAAAAATATATAGGGTGAGTCAAAAACAATATGTCAAGTATGGCATTTACGTTCAATTTTGCTCATCACTCCAGGTGATGTAACGTAACCTAAGAGGACATCTTGAAATCCTCAAGTACACATGTCTAAACGACTTGATTGAAATTAAAACTGACCTTATACCAACAGTATATAATTTTGATTTGGCCAAAGGGTGATGCTTCAAAGACAGTTGGATCTAGAGTAGGTATGGGCATTAGTGGACCAAATAGCAGCATTAAATTACCCCCAGCTCTCTTCTGCACCGTTATGAACCTAGAAAAAGGACAGAAAGGTACATCCATAAACATTTTATATACATTTATTATTATTTTATAAACAGCAACCTCAGAGAACTCGATAGGGGCAATGATGTTACTCTATGGTGAGTTCCAGGTCACAGGGAGGCCTCAAAGGTAGCCTTACGCTGGAAAGAAACAAGACCATAGAGGTTTCATGCCTCAGCAAAGGGGATCTAAGTTACGCTCAGACTTCCTGATCGGCCATGCATCAATAAAATGCCATCTTTTCCACATTGGACAAGCTAAGGATCAAACTTGTCGACTTTGTAACGACGAGTCAGAGACTGCTGAAAATATACTGTGTGAATGCGTCATCAGAGGCCGCCTAAAACCCAAAATTTTCGGTAAAGTATGCCTGACACCTACCGACATAAAGAAACACTGACGTCGATTCGTTTAAGGTTGGCGGCACCTCGTTTTGTGACCTTGATTTAAAATCCGCCATCTTATCACGAGTTACTAAAAGCACAGAATCAAGCTCCGTTGAGTAAATATACTGTAAAAGTAAAATTTTTAGAAACGTGCGATTCTAGTTCTAGGTATAGTGTTATTTTTAGTGATAGTACTAGTGTAAAACTAGAACTAACACTATACTTAGAACTAGAATCATTCGGGTTTAGCCGTCTTTAGAGACGTGTGGCTAAACTCGAAACTTTCTAGTTCTAGGTCTAGTGTTAGTACTCTTTTTAATTGTTATGCAGTGCTAGACGTAGAACTAGAATCATTCGGGTTTAGCCGTCTTTAGAGACGTGTGGCTAAACCCAAATGATTCTAGTTTTAGATATAGTGTTACTTTTAGTGATAGTACTAGTGTAAAACTAGAACTAACACTATACTTAGAACTAGAATCATTCGGGTTTAGCCGTCTTTAGAGACGTGTGGCTAAACCCAAATGATTCTAGTTCTAGGTATAGTGTTAATTCCACATAGTAACAGTGCTAGTGTTATGCATTGTTATGCAGTGCTAGACCTAGAACTAGAATCATTCGGGTTTAGCCGTCTTAAAAGACGTACGGCTAAACCCAAATGTTTCTAGTTCTAGGTCTAATGTTAGTTCTATTGACACTACAAGTGTAAAACTAGAACTAACATTATACCTAGAACTAGAATCATTCGGGTTTAGCCGTCTTTAGAGACGTGTGGCTAAACCCAAATGATTCTAGTTCTAGATATAGTGTTGCTTTTAGTGATAGTACTAGTGTAAAACTAGAACTAACACTATACTTAGAACTAGAATCATTCGGGTTTAGCCGTCTTTAGAGACGTGTGGCTAAACCCAAATGATTCTATTTCTAGGTATAGTGTTAATTCCACATAGTAACAGTGCTGGTGTTATGCATTGTTATGCAGTGCTAGACCTAGAACTAGAATCATTCGGGTTTAGCCGTCTTTAGAGAGGTGTGGCTAAACCCAAATGATTCTAGTTCTAGGTATAGTGTTAATTCCACATAGTAACAGTGCTGGTGTTATGCATTGTTATGCAGTGCTAGACCTAGAACTAGAATCATTCGGGTTTAGCCGTCTTAAAAGACGTACGGCTAAACCCAAATGTTTCTAGTTCTAGGTCTAATGTTAGTTCTACTGACACTACAAGTGTAAAACTAGAACTAACATTATACCTAGAACTAGAATCATTCGGGTTTAGCCGTCTTTAAAGACGTGTGGCTAAACCCAAATGATTCTAGTTCTAGATATAGTGTTGCTTTTAGTGATAGTACTAGTGTAAAACTAGAACTAACACTATACTTAGAACTAGAATCATTCGGGTTTAGCCGTCTTTAGAGACGTGTGGCTAAACCCAAATGATTCTAGTTCTAGGTATAGTGTTAATTCCACATAGTAACAGTGCTAGTGTTATGCATTGTTATGCAGTGCTAGACCTAGAACTAGAATCATTCGGGTTTAGCCGTCTTAAAAGACGTACGGCTAAACCCAAATGTTTCTAGTTCTAGGTCTAATGTTAGTTCTATTGACACTACAAGTGTAAAACTAGAACTAACATTATACCTAGAACTAGAATCATTCGGGTTTAGCCGTCTTTAGAGACGTGTGGCTAAACCCAAATGATTCTAGTTCTAGATATAGTGTTGCTTTTAGTGATAGTACTAGTGTAAAACTAGAACTAACACTATACTTAGAGCTAGAATCATTCAGATTTAGCCGTCTTTAGAGACGTGTGGCTAAACCCAAATGATTCTAGTTCTAGGTATAGTGTTAATTCCACATAGTAACAGTGCTGGTGTTATGCATTGTTATGCAGTGCTAGACCTAGAACTAGAATCATTCGGGTTTAGCCGTCTTTAGAGACGTGTGGCTAAACCCAAATGATTCTAGTTCTAGATATAGTGTTGCTTTTAGTGATAGTACTAGTGTAAAACTAGAACTAACACTATACTTAGAACTAGAATCATTCGGGTTTAGCCGTCTTTAGAGACGTGTGGCTAAACCCAAATGATTCTAGTTCTAGGTATAGTGTTAATTCCACATAGTAACAGTGCTGGTGTTATGCATTGTTATGCAGTGCTAGACCTAGAACTAGAATCATTCGAGTTTAGCCGTCTTTAGAGACGTGTGGCTAAACCCAAATGATTCTAGTTCTAGATATAGTGTTGCTTTTAGTGATAGTACTAGTGTAAAACTAGAACTAACACTATACTTAGAACTAGAATCATTCGGGTTTAGCCGTCTTTAGAGACGTGTGGCTAAACCCAAATGATTCTAGTTCTAGGTATAGTGTTAATTCCACATAGTAACAGTGCTGGTGTTATGCATTGTTATGCAGTGCTAGACCTAGAACTAGAATCATTCGGGTTTAGCCGTCTTTAGAGACGTGTGGCTAAACCCAAATGATTCTAGTTCTAGATATAGTGTTGCTTTTAGTGATAGTACTAGTGTAAAACTAGAACTAACACTATACTTAGAACTAGAATCATTCGGGTTTAGCCGTCTTTAGAGACGTGTGGCTAAACCCAAATGATTCTAGTTCTAGGTATAGTGTTAATTCCACATAGTAACAGTGCTGGTGTTATGCATTGTTATGCAGTGCTAGACCTAGAACTAGAATCATTCGGGTTTAGCCGTCTTTAGAGAGGTGTGGCTAAACCCAAATGATTCTAGTTCTAGGTATAGTGTTAATTCTACATAGTAACAGTGCTGGTGTTATGCATTGTTATGCAGTGCTAGACCTAGAACTAGAATCATTCGGGTTTAGCCGTCTTAAAAGACGTACGGCTAAACCCAAATGTTTCTAGTTCTAGGTCTAATGTTAGTTCTACTGACACTACAAGTGTAAAACTAGAACTAACATTATACCTAGAACTAGAATCATTCGGGTTTAGCCGTCTTTAAAGACGTGTGGCTAAACCCAAATGATTCTAGTTCTAGATATAGTGTTGCTTTTAGTGATAGTACTAGTGTAAAACTAGAACTAACACTATACTTAGAACTAGAATCATTCGGGTTTAGCCGTCTTTAGAGACGTGTGGCTAAACCCAAATGATTCTAGTTCTAGGTATAGTGTTAATTCCACATAGTAACAGTGCTGGTGTTATGCATTGTTATGCAGTGCTAGACCTAGAACTAGAATCATTCGGGTTTAGCCGTCTTAAAAGACGTACGGCTAAACCCAAATGTTTCTAGTTCTAGGTCTAATGTTAGTTCTATTGACACTACAAGTGTAAAACTAGAACTAACATTATACCTAGAACTAGAATCATTCGGGTTTAGCCGTCTTTAGAGACGTGTGGCTAAACCCAAATGATTCTAGTTCTAGATATAGTGTTGCTTTTAGTGATAGTACTAGTGTAAAACTAGAACTAACACTATACTTAGAGCTAGAATCATTCAGATTTAGCCGTCTTTAGAGACGTGTGGCTAAACCCAAATGATTCTAGTTCTAGGTATAGTGTTAATTCCACATAGTAACAGTGCTGGTGTTATGCATTGTTATGCAGTGCTAGACCTAGAACTAGAATCATTCGGGTTTAGCCGTCTTTAGAGACGTGTGGCTAAACCCAAATGATTCTAGTTCTAGATATAGTGTTGCTTTTAGTGATAGTACTAGTGTAAAACTAGAACTAACACTATACTTAGAACTAGAATCATTCGGGTTTAGCCGTCTTTAGAGACGTGTGGCTAAACCCAAATGATTCTAGTTCTAGGTATAGTGTTAATTCCACATAGTAACAGTGCTAGTGTTATGCATTGTTATGCAGTGCTAGACCTAGAACTAGAATCATTCGGGTTTAGCCGTCTTTAGAGAGGTGTGGCTAAACCCAAATGATTCTAGTTCTAGACATAGTGTTACTTTTAGTGATAGTACTAGTGTAAAACTAGAACTAACACTATACTTAGAACTAGAATCATTCGGGTTTAGCCGTCTTTAGAGACGTGTGGCTAAACCCAAATGATTCTAGTTCTAGGTATAGTGTTAATTCCACATAGTAACAGTGCTAGTGTTATGCATTGTTATGCAGTGCTAGACCTAGAACTAGAATCATTCGGGTTTAGCCGTCTTTAGAGAGGTGTGGCTAAACCCAAATGATTCTAGTTCTAGACATAGTGTTACTTTTAGTGATAGTACTAGTGTAAAACTAGAACTAACACTATACTTAGAACTAGAATCATTCGGGTTTAGCCGTCTTTAGAGACGTGTGGCTAAACCCAAATGATTCTAGTTCTAGATATAGTGTTACTTTTAGTGATAGTATTAGTGTAAAACTAGAACTAACACTATACTTAGAACTAGAATCATTCGGGTTTAGCCGTCTTTAGAGACGTGTGGCTAAACCCAAATGATTCTAGTTCTAGATATAGTGTTATTTTTAGTGACAGTACTAGTGTAAAACTAGAACTAACACTATACTTAGAACTAGAATCATTCGGGTTTAGCCGTCTTTAGAGACGTGTGGCTAAACCCAAATGATTCTAGTTCTAGATATAGTGTTACTTTTAGTGATAGTACTAGTGTAAAACTAAAACTAACACTATACTTAGAACTAGAATCATTCGGGTTTAGCCGTCTTTAGAGACGTGCGGCTAAACCCAAATGATTCTAGTTCTAGGTATAGTGTTACTTTTAGTGATAGTACTAGTGTAAAACTAAAACTAACACTATACTTAGAACTAGAATCATTCGGGTTTAGCCGTCTTTAAAGACGTGTGGCTAAACCCAAATGATTCTAGTTCTAGGTATAGTGTTACTTTTAGTGATAGTACTAGTGTAAAACTAGAACTAACACTATACTTAGAACTAGAATCATTCGGGTTTAGCCGTCTTTACAGACGTGTGGCTAAACCCAAATGATTCTAGTTCTAGATATAGTGTTACTTTTAGTGATAGTACTAGTGTAAAAGTAGAACTAACACTATACTTAGAACTAGAATCATTCAGGTTTAGCCGTCTTTAGAGACGTATGGCTAAACCCAAATGATTCTAGTTCTAGGTATAGTGTTACTTTTAGTGATAGTACTAGTGTAAAACTAGAACTAACACTATACTTAGAACTAGAATCATTCAGGTTTAGTCGTCTTTGTAAACGTGTGGCTAAACCCAAATGATTCTAGTTCTAGGTCTAGTGTTAATTCTAGTTTTAATTGTTATTAAGCGCTAGATTGTTGTATATTTTTATTGAAGTAGTTGAAAAGTTAAATGTACCTATTAGAAAAGTACATATATTAAATTATATAGTAGAACTAGAATTATTTGGGTTTAGTTGTCTTAAGAGACATGAACCAGAAATGACACTAGCAGTATCCCGCCAAATCTTTACCACCAATAGCAACATATCTTGGTAACTCGCTATAATATGGCGTTAGATTTGGCGAGATACTGCTACTGTTACTTCTGGTTATTTGCCCTAAACTTTTGGAAGGCTTAAGTTACAATAAGTCTTATCTTCTCTCCTCAGCCCGGCAACAATAATAATAACATTACGCTCAATTGTATTCTCTCCTCTTCTAGGAAACTATAATAATTAAAAATAACACAATTATTTATTGGCTATTGTTCATTGTAATTCTGGAACAAAAACCTTCATTAATTTAATCTGGGTTAATAGAAATTCCTTTTACAAATTAATTTGAAAATCGCTTCAATAAAAATATTCGTACAATACTTAAAGTAAGCTTGTAACTTTCTCCAAGTAACTTCTTAGTAAAGATTCAATCGAGAAATCTTAAAGTGTAGAGTACAATTCTTGGGTTGGGTTGCAGCTTTAACTTGAAAGGTTAATAGATGAGTACACACATTCCACGCCAATTCAAACTTGTTTAAGTTGCACAATACTTGCTTTCTTTCACTTCCGACTAGAACCGTTACACTACATTTGAAATAATTACAATTTGGAAACGAGGTGTTACCATTAAATTTCGTAACATGTATTACAATTGCTTTTTTCCGACTTTAACAACAAATAAAATAAGGAAGTCGTGTTAATTAACTAACAAATTATATTATATTCAAATATTAACTAAATCGAATGAAGTAAAAAAAATCAAACTAAAAATAGAAATCTGTATTACCAACTTTAATTAACCTTTACGTCAAATGTCAATCTGACGTTTTAGAAGATAAAGTTCTGTATCAATCAGATGTGTTTTATGTGAAAAATAAAACTTCTATTTTACAATTATTTTGCAAAATGACTTCGGAACCTGCCGATATTCAACTAAAAACAAAACGACCTTCAGGTAAGATTTTATATGTAGATTAGATTAACCTAAAAAACCCATCCTATTTACCTCGCCTAGATATTGATCTTACTGGATATTTCGTTTATGATTAATGAAATTTATTGATTTAACTTTAAATTAATTATAGATAGTGCTTTTAAACAACAGAGACTACCAGCTTGGCAGCCGATTTTAACTGCTGGTACCGTTTTGCCAACGTTTTTTGTAATTGGGATTGCGTTTATTCCGGTTGGAATTGCTTTATTATATTTTTCTGATGATGTGAAAGAAAAAATTATTGATTACACGCTTTGTAATAAAACTACACTTTATTCGGATGGAACTTTTGATGAAACCAATGAAAAATGTTCTGATATAATTAGTAAAAATCGTTCGATGGATTGTACCTGTGTTATTCGTTTTAATTTAGACGTCGATTTTCTGGTGAGATACATTTAATTTTCTAAATAACTATTTAAATATTTAAAAAAATTAGGGTAAAGTGTACATGTATTATGGTTTAACGAATTATTATCAAAACCATCGAAGATATGTAAAATCTAGGGATGATAATCAACTTTTGGGGAACTTGGATTCATTATCAACTGATTGTATTCCATTTTCTGAAGATAACAGTACTGGTTATAATAGACCTATTGCACCTTGTGGGGCTATTGCAAATTCATTGTTTAGTGGTGAGTTTTGTAAATTATAATTTTGGTTCAAATGAATAATAACCTTTTTATAGATGAAATGAAGTTATTCCATGTCGTATCAAATCGACTCAAAGAAATTCCACTATTAAGAACAGGAATTGCTTGGGAATCAGATAGAAACATAAAATTTCGAAATCCACCAGGTGATTTAGCTCAAGCTTTCAAAAATTTTAGCAAACCAAAGGCTTGGAGAAAACCGGTTTATGAGTTAGATCTAAAAGATGATAATAATAACGGATTTCAAAACGAGGATCTTATTGTTTGGATGAGAACAGCCGCTTTACCTACATTTAGAAAATTATATCGAAGGATTAATCATACTGAGAAAGGGTATGTTAATGGTTTACCAGCTGGAGAATATCATTTACAAATTGAATATAGTAAGATGTACATTTTTTTAATTGATAATTAAAACTTAATTTGTACTTTTTATTTGTAGGCTATGATGTTAGTTCTTTTGATGGAACAAAACGTATGATTTTAAGTACAACTTCTTTATTGGGTGGCAAAAATCCATTCCTTGGAATTGCTTATATTGTTGTTGGATGTATTTGTTTATTATTGGGTATTGCGTTATTATTTATACATATTAAATGTGGAAAAACGTATGTTGAAAGTTATTAGAATGAGATAAATTCATAATTTTCTTTTATATTTTTAGCACAACTGAAATGATAAGTGTTAATCCTAGGACAGCATATTAAAATGAATTTTAAAACATACATTTATAAGATTTTAAAGATGTCACAAAAGTGCCCTTAGTTTAATGGATAAAAATGTGAAATAATTAATTTATTTGTAGATAAAAAAGTACTTATTTAAGATTTTTTTATAATTTTTTCTTAAGCTTTCTATTATGCTTAAAAACGCCTATTCATTCCTAATTCTATAGCCTCTAAGTAATGCCAAAAACTTATCTTATTAAGTAATTAATGTCAGAAAAAATAAACTTTTCAGTACCCTATAGTACCTAATACTATGTATAACTTAGCCCTTTTTAGGATAGTTAAATCAATGTGATCCACTTTATTTAATATATAAATAAAATATTACACAATATATGAATCATTTTTATTTCAATTAATTAAATATAAATCAAAAAAGAGACGACAATAAAGTTTTAAACAATATAGCAAGATATTTAAAAGAGCTGTAAAAAGCAAAACAATTAATTGATTAATAAAAAGTGAAAAGATTCCCAAAATAAAAAAATACAATATCTTATAATAATAGGATTATCCTTTTATAACAGCAATTGGTCTCAATTTAATACATTTCTTGCTTATTCCAGCTGCATGACAAGTATCAACTACATCAGTAACGTTTTTGTAAGACTCAGGAGCCTCTTCCATGACTAATTTTGGTGATGCTACACGAATGGATATACCTTGACCTTCTAGTTTTTGTAACACATCTGTGTAATCGAGATTCCTGCGAGATTTTGCTCGAGATAAAGCACGACCCTACATAAAATAGCACATTATTAATATTATAGGAGCATACAAGGTGTTTCAGCAAGACTGGTTTCTGGGGTTCTGAGCAAAATAAAAATTTGAGAATTTAGATTTAAGTATTATCAATTCAACTAAAATATTTTCAAATTTCTAACACTTCCCGTTATACCGGAAGTCGCCACCTCCTTTATTTTTTTAAATGGAACACACTGTATATTTTTACTAGTTTGGATTTGGCTTATGAATAACTTTACTTTTTGCAATTTGATTCAGCCGTTCTCGATCTAGAAGGAGAAACATTCAGGTTTAGCCATATTAACCTTCTTTCTAGGTCTAGTGTTAGTTCTAGTGCAAAATTAGAACGAACCTTAGAACTAGAAACATTCGGATTTAGCCGCACATCTCTCAAGACGGCTAAACCCGAATTTTTCTAGTTTTAGATCTGGTGTTAGTTCTAGTTATAATACACTAAAAATATGCATCATAGTGATATCTGATAAAGTCCCTAGATTTACAAAGTACCGCGGTTCATGAAGCCTGTTTTCGAGCCAAAATGGCGGTTTGACAGCTTGTCACTGCATCTCACCACTTATTTAGAAAAATATTGCCGTCTTGTTGCCGTTGGAGTTGCAAAAATGGCAGTAAGAAGGATTTTCGACTCTTCAGAGTACCACGATTCGTAAAAATGCAACTCTTTAAACAAAAACTTCGTACTAAAAATTGAACGCGTGTGGCGCCATCTGTTGGGGATATTTTGGAATTATTCAGCTAAGAACCGAACCACTAGAATACAGGTGGATTGGGTTTATATATAAAAGCTCCAACCACAGAATAACTGTTTGGAAAGTGATAAAATTAACGTTCCGACTGGTTGGGAATTCCTCAGATGCAATTACCATGGCAATTACACCTGTCAAATAATGCCGCCACATTTGAATATCACGGCGTCATATGACATGTGAGATTGCATCTGGCGAGCTTCCAACCAGCTATAACGTTAGCTGAAACAAAGCTATAATGTCAATTATAATCTAATTATTTAATCATACCATTATTACTTTATTATACTCTTACCAAAAAATCACTTTAAAATGACGTTTTCATCTGTCATCTGTGTTTCAACTTTTTAAAAGCTGAAGTTAGCGACAAATTTAAAAATATAACACGAATTGGAATCTATACTTTTTAAATTAAAAGAATGATACTGGTAATAATTGTTATTGTTGTCTCTCAGCATTTCCACTATTAATAATAAAATTTTGAGTTTAATTAAATTATTTCAGTATAGACGCTAATGCCATCTTACGGTGGGATTTCGACATACAATCAGTGGGACTGATTGTATGTCGAAATCCCCTATCTAATTGTAAGATCCCTGGGGCTGACCGCGGTACATTGTAAATCTAGGGACTTTAATATCTGATGCTAACTATACTCTGTTTTTAAACCAGGAGGAGTATTTTAAATTTGTCACCAGATTGACCTTGCACGTGATTGGTTGAATGCGAGGAAGGTTGACACACAGGCAATTTTGAATTTGAAGGTTAGGTTATTGACAATTCGCAGTTACGTGTCATTATTCTAAATTTTGTGTTCTTAAACCCTTCTTTATTATATTTTGAAATATATACACTCATAACTTCAATGTTAAATTGTATGTTTAGTGTTGACGATAACAAACGAAAATAAATACAATAATAAGTAAATAAATAAATAATAATTATTATTAATTTAAATTTACCGCCAAAATATCTAGTGATATTTTCTGGTGATTTTTCCTAGTGTAAATCTGACTTTCGCGTTTACTCCTCCTGGTTTAAAAACAGAGTATAGCGCTACCTACCACTGTCACTAGAACTAACATTAGAACTAGAAACATTCATCTTTAGCCGCACGTTTCTCAAGGCGGCTACACTCTAATGATTCTAGTTCTAGGTTTTGTGTTATTTCTAGTGATAGTGCTAGTATAAAACTAACACTAAACCTAGAACTAGAAACATTCGGACTTAGCCCCATGTCTCTCAAGCCGGGTAAACTCGAATTATTCTAGTTCTAGGTCTTGTGTTAGTTCTAGTGATAGTGCTAATGTAAAACTGGAACTAACACTAGTCCTAAAACTAGCTAAAGTTAGTTCAATAAAAATATACAACATTTAACTAGCGCTACTTAGCACTGTCTCTAGAACTAACATTAGACCTAGAACTGTGTTAGCTCTAGTGATAGTGCTAGTGCAAAACTAGTTGAACTTGGACTTGCTATAAACTAGTCCCTATTCATTTAGACAAGTTTTTAATGACTATCAACTAATCTTTAGTCATTTTGAGCAACATGGATTGTCTAAAACTAGTTGTTAATCATTTAGATAAGTATAAAATTATGCTCAACCTATAATCAATTGTTTTGAATAACATGAGATGGCTATGAACCTATTTCGAAACATTTTGAACAATTTTGATACCTTATAGACCAATTTTGGACAATATTAGTGCAGTTTTCAGTCGTTGTGAGCAATCTGGACTTGCTATAAACTAGTCGTTATGCATTTAGACAAGTTTTTAATTACTATCAACTAATCTTTAGTCATTTTGAGCAACATGGATTGTCTAAAACTAGTTGTTAATCATTTAGACAAGTATAAAATTATGCTCAACCTATAATCAATTATTTTGAATAACATGAGATGGCTATGAACCTATTTCGAAACATTTTGAACAATTTTGATACCTTATAGACCAATTTTGGACAATATTAGTGCAGTTTTCAGTCGTTGTGAGCAATCTAGACTTGCTATAAACTAGTCGTTATACATTTAGACAAGTTTTTAACGACTATCAACTAATTTTTAGTCATTTTGAGCAACATGGATTGTCTAAAACTAGTTGTTAATCATTTAGACAAGTATAAAATTATGCTCAACCTGTAATCAATTGTTTTGAATAACATGAGATGGCTATGAACCTATTTCGAAACATTTTGAACAATTTTGATACCTTATAGACCAATTTTGGACAATATTAGTGCAGTTTTCAGTCGTTGTGAGCAATCTGGACTTGCTATAAACTAGTCGTTATACATTTAGACAAGTTTTTAATGATTATCAACTAATCTTTAGTCATTTTGAGCAACATGGATTGTCTAAAACTAGTTGTTAATCATTTAGACAAGTATAAAATTATGCTCAACCTATAATCAATTATTTTGAATAACATGAGATGGCTATGAACCTATTTCGAAACATTTTGAACAATTTTGATACCTTATAGACCAATTTTGGACAATATTAGTGCAGTTTTCAGTCGTTGTGAGCAATCTGGACTTGCTATAAACTAGTCGTTATACATTTAGACAAGTTTTTAACGACTATCAACTAATTTTTAGTCGTTTTGAGCAACATGGATTGTCTAAAACTAGTTGTTAATCATTTAGACAAGTATAAAATTATGCTCAACCTATAATCAATTGTTTTGAATAAGATGAGATGGCTATGAACCTATTTCGAAACATTTTGAACAATTTTGATACCTTATAGACCAATTTTAGACAATATTAGTGCAGTTTTCAGTCGTTGTGAGCAATCTGGACTTGCTATAAACTAGTCGTTATACATTTAGACAAGTTTTTAATTACTATCAACTAATCTTTAGTCATTTTGAGCAACATGGATTGTTTAAAACTAGTTGTTAATCATTTAGACAAGTATAAAATTATGCTCAACCTATAATCAATTATTTTGAATAACATGAGATGGCTATGAACCTATTTCGAAACATTTTGAACAATTTTGATACCTTATAGACCAATTTTGGACAATATTAGTGCAGTTTTCAGTCGTTGTGGGCAATCTGGACTTGCTATAAACTAGTCGTTATACATTTAGACAAGTTTTTAATTACTATCAACTAATCCTTAGTCATTTTGAGCAACATGGATTGTCTAAAACTAGTTGTTAATCATTTAGACAAGTATAAAATTATGCTCAACCTATAATCAATTATTTTGAATAACATGAGATGGCTATGAACCTATTTCGAAACATTTTGAACAATTTTGATACCTTATAGACCAATTTTGGACAATATTAGTGCAGTTTTCAGTCGTTATGGGCAATCTGGACTTGCTATAAACTAGTCGTTATACATTTAGACAAGTTTTTAATGACTATCAACTAATCCTTAGTCATTTTGAGCAACATGGATTGTCTAAAACTAGTTGTTAATCATTTAGACAAGTATAAAATTATGCTCAACCTATAATCAATTATTTTGAATAACATGAGATGGCTATGAACCTATTTCGAAACATTCTGAACAATTTTGATACCTTATAGACCAATTTTGGACAATATTAGTGCAGTTTTCAGTCGTTGTGAGCAATCTGGACTTGCTATAAACTAGTCGTTATACATTTAGACAAGTTTTTAACGACTATCAACTAATTTTTAGTCATTTTGAGCAACATGGATTGTCTAAAACTAGTTGTTAATCATTTAGACAAGTATAAAATTATGCTCAACCTATAATCAATTATTTTGAATAACATGAGATGGCTATGAACCTATTTCGAAACATTCTGAACAATTTTGATACCTTATAGACCAATTTTGGACAATATTAGTGCAGTTTTCAGTCGTTGTGAGCAATCTGGACTTGCTATAAACTAGTCGTTATACATTTAGACAAGTTTTTAACGACTATCAACTAATTTTTAGTCATTTTGAGCAACATGGATTGTCTAAAACTAGTTGTTAATCATTTAGACAAGTATAAAATTATGCTCAACCTATAATCAATTGTTTTGAATAAGATGAGATGGCTATGAACCTATTTCGAAACATTTTGAACAATTTTGATACCTTATAGACCAATTTTGGACAATATTAGTGCAGTTTTCAGTCGTTGTGAGCAATCTGGACTTGCTATAAACTAGTCGTTATACATTTAGACAAGTTTTTAATGACTATCAACTAATCTTTAGTCATTTTCAGCAACATGGATTGTCTAAAACTAGTTGTTAATCATTTAGACAAGTATAAAATTATGCTCAACCTATAATCAATTATTTTGAATAACATGAGATGGCTATGAACCTATTTCGAAACATTTTGAACAATTTTGATACCTTATAGACCAATTTTGGACAATATTAGTGCAGTTTTCAGTCGTTGTGGGCAATCTGGACTTGCTATAAACTAGTCGTTATACATTTAGACAAGTTTTTAATTACTATCAACTAATCCTTAGTCATTTTGAGCAACATGGATTGTCTAAAACTAGTTGTTAATCATTTAGACAAGTATAAAATTATGCTCAACCTATAATCAATTATTTTGAATAACATGAGATGGCTATGAACCTATTTCGAAACATTTTGAACAATTTTGATACCTTATAGACCAATTTTGGACAATATTAGTGCAGTTTTCAGTCGTTATGGGCAATCTGGACTTGCTATAAACTAGTCGTTATACATTTAGACAAGTTTTTAATGACTATCAACTAATCCTTAGTCATTTTGAGCAACATGGATTGTCTAAAACTAGTTGTTAATCATTTAGACAAGTATAAAATTATGCTCAACCTATAATCAATTATTTTGAATAACATGAGATGGCTATGAACCTATTTCGAAACATTCTGAACAATTTTGATACCTTATAGACCAATTTTGGACAATATTAGTGCAGTTTTCAGTCGTTGTGAGCAATCTGGACTTGCTATAAACTAGTCGTTATACATTTAGACAAGTTTTTAACGACTATCAACTAATTTTTAGTCATTTTGAGCAACATGGATTGTCTAAAACTAGTTGTTAATCATTTAGACAAGTATAAAATTATGCTCAACCTATAATCAATTATTTTGAATAACATGAGATGGCTATGAACCTATTTCGAAACATTCTGAACAATTTTGATACCTTATAGACCAATTTTGGACAATATTAGTGCAGTTTTCAGTCGTTGTGAGCAATCTGGACTTGCTATAAACTAGTCGTTATACATTTAGACAAGTTTTTAACGACTATCAACTAATTTTTAGTCATTTTGAGCAACATGGATTGTCTAAAACTAGTTGTTAATCATTTAGACAAGTATAAAATTATGCTCAACCTATAATCAATTGTTTTGAATAAGATGAGATGGCTATGAACCTATTTCGAAACATTTTGAACAATTTTGATACCTTATAGACCAATTTTGGACAATATTAGTGCAGTTTTCAGTCGTTGTGAGCAATCTGGACTTGCTATAAACTAGTCGTTATACATTTAGACAAGTTTTTAATGACTATCAACTAATCTTTAGTCATTTTCAGCAACATGGATTGTCTAAAACTAGTTGTTAATCATTTAGACAAGTATAAAATTATGCTCAACCTATAATCAATTATTTTGAATAACATGAGATGGCTATGAACCTATTTCGAAACATTTTGAACAATTTTGATACCTTATAGACCAATTTTGGACAATATTAGTGCAGTTTTCAGTCGTTATGGGCAATCTGGACTTGCTATAAACTAGTCGTTATACATTTAGACAAGTTTTTAATGACTATCAACTAATCCTTAGTCATTTTGAGCAACATGGATTGTCTAAAACTAGTTGTTAATCATTTAGACAAGTATAAAATTATGCTCAACCTATAATCAATTATTTTGAATAACATGAGATGGCTATGAACCTATTTCGAAACATTTTGAACAATTTTGATACCTTATAGACCAATTTTGGACAATATTAGTGCAGTTTTCAGTCGTTGTGGGCAATCTGGACTTGCTATAAACTAGTCGTTATACATTTAGACAAGTTTTTAATGATTATCAACTAATCTTTAGTCATTTTGAGCAACATGGATTGTCTAAAACTAGTTGTTAATCATTTAGACAAGTATAAAATTATGCTCAACCTATAATCAATTATTTTGAATAACATGAGATGGCTATGAACCTATTTCGAAACATTTTGAACAATTTTGATACCTTATAGACCAATTTTGGACAATATTAGTGCAGTTTTCAGTCGTTGTGGGCAATCTGGACTTGCTATAAACTAGTCGTTATACATTTAGACAAGTTTTTAATTACTATCAACTAATCCTTAGTCATTTTGAGCAACATGGATTGTCTAAAACTAGTTGTTAATCATTTAGACAAGTATAAAATTATGCTCAACCTATAATCAATTATTTTGAATAACATGAGATGGCTATGAACCTATTTCGAAACATTTTGAACAATTTTGATACCTTATAGACCAATTTTGGACAATATTAGTGCAGTTTTCAGTCGTTATGGGCAATCTGGACTTGCTATAAACTAGTCGTTATACATTTAGACAAGTTTTTAATGACTATCAACTAATCCTTAGTCATTTTGAGCAACATGGATTGTCTAAAACTAGTTGTTAATCATTTAGACAAGTATAAAATTATGCTCAACCTATAATCAATTATTTTGAATAACATGAGATGGCTATGAACCTATTTCGAAACATTCTGAACAATTTTGATACCTTATAGACCAATTTTGGACAATATTAGTGCAGTTTTCAGTCGTTGTGAGCAATCTGGACTTGCTATAAACTAGTCGTTATACATTTAGACAAGTTTTTAACGACTATCAACTAATTTTTAGTCATTTTGAGCAACATGGATTGTCTAAAACTAGTTGTTAATCATTTAGACAAGTATAAAATTATGCTCAACCTATAATCAATTATTTTGAATAACATGAGATGGCTATGAACCTATTTCGAAACATTCTGAACAATTTTGATACCTTATAGACCAATTTTGGACAATATTAGTGCAGTTTTCAGTCGTTGTGAGCAATCTGGACTTGCTATAAACTAGTCGTTATACATTTAGACAAGTTTTTAACGACTATCAACTAATTTTTAGTCATTTTGAGCAACATGGATTGTCTAAAACTAGTTGTTAATCATTTAGACAAGTATAAAATTATGCTCAACCTATAATCAATTGTTTTGAATAAGATGAGATGGCTATGAACCTATTTCGAAACATTTTGAACAATTTTGATACCTTATAGACCAATTTTGGACAATATTAGTGCAGTTTTCAGTCGTTGTGAGCAATCTGGACTTGCTATAAACTAGTCGTTATACATTTAGACAAGTTTTTAATGACTATCAACTAATCTTTAGTCATTTTCAGCAACATGGATTGTCTAAAACTAGTTGTTAATCATTTAGACAAGTATAAAATTATGCTCAACCTATAATCAATTATTTTGAATAACATGAGATGGCTATGAACCTATTTCGAAACATTTTGAACAATTTTGATACCTTATAGACCAATTTTGGACAATATTAGTGCAGTTTTCAGTCGTTATGGGCAATCTGGACTTGCTATAAACTAGTCGTTATACATTTAGACAAGTTTTTAATGACTATCAACTAATCCTTAGTCATTTTGAGCAACATGGATTGTCTAAAACTAGTTGTTAATCATTTAGACAAGTATAAAATTATGCTCAACCTATAATCAATTATTTTGAATAACATGAGATGGCTATGAACCTATTTCGAAACATTTTGAACAATTTTGATACCTTATAGACCAATTTTGGACAATATTAGTGCAGTTTTCAGTCGTTGTGGGCAATCTGGACTTGCTATAAACTAGTCGTTATACATTTAGACAAGTTTTTAATGATTATCAACTAATCTTTAGTCATTTTGAGCAACATGGATTGTCTAAAACTAGTTGTTAATCATTTAGACAAGTATAAAATTATGCTCAACCTATAATCAATTATTTTGAATAACATGAGATGGCTATGAACCTATTTCGAAACATTCTGAACAATTTTGATACCTTATAGACCAATTTTGGACAATATTAGTGCAGTTTTCAGTCGTTGTGGGCAATCTGGACTTGCTATAAACTAGTCGTTATACATTTAGACAAGTTTTTAACGACTATCAACTAATTTTTAGTCATTTTGAGCAACATGGATTGTCTAAAACTAGTTGTTAATCATTTAGACAAGTATAAAATTATGCTCAACCTATAATCAATTATTTTGAATAACATGAGATGGCTATGAACCTATTTCGAAACATTTTGAACAATTTTGATACCTTATAGACCAATTTTGGATAATATTAGTGCAGTTTTCAGTCGTTGTGAGCAATCTGGACTTGCTATAAACTAGTCGTTATACATTTAGACAAGTTTTTAACGACTATCAACTAATTTTTAGTCATTTTGAGCAACATGGATTGTCTAAAACTAGTTGTTAATCATTTAGACAAGTATAAAATTATGCTCAACCTATAATCAATTATTTTGAATAACATGAGATGGCTATGAACCTATTTCGAAACATTTTGAACAATTTTGATACCTTATAGACCAATTTTGGACAATATTAGTGCAGTTTTCAGTCGTTGTGAGCAATCTGGACTTGCTATAAACTAGTCGTTATACATTTAGACAAGTTTTTAACGACTATCAACTAAGTGCTAGTGTAAAACTAGACCGAGAACTAGAAAATATAGGGCTTAGTCGTGCGTCTGTTTTCAAGGCTTATGAATAAGTTTACTTTTCGCAATTTGATTCGGCTCTTCTCGTGTTATTCGAATTTTTCTAGAAAAATCTGCTCCAGCAGACATTTGTTCAAGAAGATGTGTGCCTTTCTCAAAAAACCCTAATTATCTCCCAAACTATTAATGTTAGGTATGGGACTTATGGGATATAAAAGATGTGGAATGA
The DNA here is from genome assembly GCF_036711975.1 of Onthophagus taurus. NCBI lineage: Eukaryota > Metazoa > Arthropoda > Insecta > Coleoptera > Scarabaeidae > Onthophagus > Onthophagus taurus. Next base: position 1,019,993 of record NC_091967.1, read on the forward strand.
GACACCGAAGACGACTAAGTAATAAAATATAGGGGGTGTCAATTAAAAAAATGAAGTTATGGCACACAAATCCAAATATGTAAAAATATACAGGTGTTTTATTTAAAAAAATAATGTAAGTGGCGATTTCCGGTACAACCGGAAGTGCTAGAAATTTGAAGATGTTTTAGTCGAAGAGAACACAGTTGATAATACTTAAGTCTGAATTCTCAAATTTTTATTTTGACCAGAACCCCAGAAACGTCTAATGACAGCTTTCGCTGAGACACCTCTATAATGAGGGCTATCATTCGCTAAGGTTAAGTTTATGTCACAAGCGTAGCGAGTAGAACAATTTGTACATTTAACCTGAATGATAATACCTCATTATATGTGAGTAGAATACTATACTTTGTCCACAACTACTATTAAAATTGATTCCATAAATTTATTTTTTAAATAAATTTTAAACGTCATTGTGACACATATTCAATGTTACCAACTGTAACCAACTTCACAACAATTTGTCAAAATTAAATGTCAATTTCATAAAACGTCATGTTTTTTTTACGAAAATTAATTTATGCTTAAATCATACGAAAAAAGGAATTTGTTTACGTTTTTTTAATGTCAAACCTTTAGAAAACCGTTTTTTGAAATTTTGACGTTTCAAACAATAATTATTAGTCTATCAAAGGTAATAACTACCTTTTAGTTTTAAAAAACTCATTTATAAAGTAGTTGTGGACAAACATAATTATTGCATCATTTTACAAGATTATTTTAATAAAAAAATATTACCGCTCCATGGCATGTAGACCCAAAAGTTTCCAACATTCCTTGTTGAGTACCAGTAAGTACATAACTACAAGTCCCCATAGTTCCTCCAATAAGTACAGGTTGTCCGGTTAATTGATAATCAACGGGAATTAATGGATGATGAGGTGGAAATGCCCTAGTTGACCCTTTTCGATGCACCAAAAGCGTTTTTCGCTTCCCATCAACGATATGTTCCTCCATTTTAGCAATATTATGTGAAACATCATAGATTACATGCATATCTAAATCATCCGGGGTTGTATTAAATTGTTTAGCAAACGCTTGTCGTGTTAAAAACGTCATTGAACTTCGATTAACCCAAGCGAAATTAGCAGCTGCAGCCATCGCTTTTAAATAATCTTGTCCTTCAGTTGAATTAATTCTAGCACAAGCTAATTGCCTATCATTCGTTTCTATATTATCTCTTTTCATGGCTTTTTCCATTTGAACTAAAGCATCGGTCGCGACTTGATGACCAAAACCACGACTACCCGAATGAATCATTACACAAATTTGACCCTTTTCTTCTATTCCCATTTTACAAGCGGCCCATTTATCATAAATTTCATCCACAACTTGTATTTCTGCGTAATGATTTCCAGCGCCCAATGTGCCAAGTTGAGGTAAACCTCGTTTTTTCGCTCTTAAACTTACTTTTGAAGGATCAGCGTTGAGCATCCTTCCATATTCTTCACAATGTTCTTTATCTTCAGCCCAAACATAACCTTCTCTTAATGACCAATCCATTCCCATTTCTAAAGCTTCTTCTAAATCTTTTGCATTCATAGGAATTATTCCTAAAAATAAAAGTTGTGAATACTTTTGAAATTTGTTATTTTTATTTTACCTTTTGAACCAACACCAACTGGAATATGATCGAATAAACTTTGAGCTAAGTGTTCTTTTAGTGGTAATACATCATCTTCAAATAAATTAGTTCTTAATAAACGAACACCACAATTAATATCAAAACCTACACCACCTAAATTAAGTAATATAATTATTAAGAATATTATTGAGGGGAGTGTAATTAATATACCTGGTGATACAACCGAATTTGGATCATCCATATCAAACGCTGCCATATTTCCAATGGCAAATCCATAACCTGAATGAATATCTGGTAAACCAACAGATTTTCCAACAATACCAGGCAACGCCGCTACATTTGCAATTTGTTTAACACCTGGTAAAAAGCCACCAACCATTCCCGGCCTACACGCATTCCGTAATTCATCAAGCATAAGCTTTTCTAGGGTTTTATTTACGTAAAAAACTCCTTCGACGTTCATATTCGGCTGAAACCCTTTTTTAATTCTCCAACAATTCGGATTAATTTTCTCCAAGTATTTTAATTCCTCTTCATATTTCCGGACGACCATTTTCGCTTATATATTAAACGATTATCACAGGATTACTCAGTTATAAATTATATTAACCACCAAGAACGATTAAAAACGAATTAACCGGCTTTTAGGTTAGGTTCAACTGTCAATGTCAAAAGTTGTAATTATTTATAAATCTGATAAATTTAAAAAATGATAAAAAAAGGATTTTAATTAAATTAATTATGCATTTAAGCTGTTTATAAACAAAGAAAGTTCTTTTGATGTAAAATTTGTAAAATAAAGTGTTAATTTTATATAAGCTAACTTCACGTTTATTTATGAATCATAAACATAACCTAAAATGGCTCAAGGAGGTGTTAATAATTTAAAACAATTAAATTCGTTAAGTAAACAATTAGAAAAGGGTATTGATGTTACTCAGAAACAAATTAGTGAATGTTCTGTGGAATGGTTGCAGTTGTGTAGCTTAGTTGAAAAGGAAAATGCAAAAATTGTAGGTTATGACAAAAATGATGAAACTACGGAGGTGGTGTTAAATCAAGAACAAACTTTGAAAAGTGATGCTCAAGATAAAATTAACAGTCAATCAATTAACTTGGATTTTGAATTAAATATTCAAGGGGAAGAATCTATTGAGGAATTTGATAGTGATTAAAGGATAATTTGTTGAAAAAGAAATTGTTTTAGTTGTTGTACGATTAAAAACGAATTAACCGGCTTTTAGGTTAGGTTCAACTGTCAATGTCAAAAGTTGTAATTATTTATAAATCTGATAAATGTAGAAAATGATAAAAAAAAGGATTTTAATTAAATTAATTATACATTTAAGCTGTTTATAAAGAAAGAAAGTTCTTTTGATGTAAAATTTGCAAAATAAGGTGTTAATTTTATATAAGCTAACTTCACGTTTATTTATGATTCATAAACATAACCTAAAATGGCTCAAGGAGGTGTTAATAATTTAAAACAATTAAATTCGTTAAATAAACAATTAGAAAAGGGTATTGATGTTACTCAGAAACAAATTAGTGAATGTTCTGTAGAATGGTTGCAGTTGTGTAGCTTAGTTGAAAAGGAAAATGCAAAAATTGTAGGTTATGACAAAAATGATGAAACTACGGAGGTGGTGTTAAATCAAGAACAAACTTTGAAAAGTGATGCTCAAGATAAAATTAACAGTCAATCAATTAACTTGGATTTTGAATTAAATATTCAAGGGGAAGAATGTATTGAGGAATTTGATAGTGATTAAAGGATAATTTGTTGAAAAAGAAATTGTTTTAGTTGTTGTACGATTAAAAACGAATTAACCGGCTTTTAGGTTAGGTTCAACTGTCAATGTCAAAAGTTGTAATTATTTATAAATCTGATAAAAATGTAGAAAATGATAAAAATAGGATTTTAATTAAATTAATTATACATTTAAGGTGTTTATAAACAAAGAAAGTTCTTTTGAAGTAAAATTTGTAAAATAAAGTGTTAATTTTATATAAGCTAACTTCACGTTTATTTATATGAATCATAAACATAACCTAAAATGGCTCAAGGAGGTGTTAATAATTTAAAACAATTAAATTCGTTAAGTAAACAATTATAAAAGGGTATTGATGTTACTCAGAAACAAATTAGTGAATGTTCTGTAGAATGGTTGCAGTTATGTAGCTTAGTTGAAAAGGAAAATGCAAAAATTGTAGGTTATGACAAAAATGATGAAACTACGGAGGTGGTGTTAAATCAAGAACAAACTTTGAAAAGTGATGCTCAAGATAAAATTAACAGTCAATCAATTAACTTGGATTTTGAATTAAATATTCAAGGGGAAGAATGTATTGAGGAATTTGATAGTGATTAAAGGATAATTTGTTGAAAAAGAAATTGTTTTAGTTGTACGATTAAAAACGAATTAACCGGCTTTTAGGTTAGGTTCAACTGTCAATGTCAAAAGTTGTAATTATTTATAAATCTGATAAATGTAGAAAATGATAAAAAAAGGATTTTAATTAAATTAATTATACATTTAAGCTGTTTATAAAGAAAGAAAGTTCTTTTGATGTAAAATTTGTAAAATAAAGTGTTAATTTTATATAAGCTAACTTCACGTTTATTTATGAATCATAAACATAACCTAAAATGGCTCAAGGAGGTGTTAATAATTTAAAACAATTAAATTCGTTAAGTAAACAATTAGAAAAGGGTATTGATGTTACTCAGAAACAAATTAGTGAATGTTCTGTGGAATGGTTGCAGTTATGTAGCTTAGTTGAAAAGGAAAATGCAAAAATTGTAGGTTATGACAAAAATGATGAAACTACGGAGGTGGTGTTAAATCAAGAACAAACTTTGAAAAGTGATGCTCAAGATAAAATTAACAGTCAATCAATTAACTTGGATTTTGAATTAAATATTCAAGGGGAAGAATGTATTGAGGAATTTGATAGTGATTAAGGATAATTTGTTGAAAAAGAAATTGTTTTTGTTGTTGTATGATTAAAAACGAATTAACTGGCTTTTAGGTTAGGTTGTCAACTGTCAATGTCAAAAGTTGTAATTATTTATAAATCTCATAAATGTAGAAAATGATAAAAAAAGGATTTTAACTAAATTAATTATACATTTAAGCTGTTTATAAAGAAAGAAAGTTCTTTTGATGTAAAATTTGCAAAATAAGGTGTTAATTTTATATAAGCTAACTTCACGTTTATTTATGAATCATAAACATAACCTAAAATGGCTCAAGGAGGTGTTAATAATTTAAAACAATTAAATTCGTTAAGTAAACAATTAGAAAAGGGTATTGATGTTACTCAGAAACAAATTAGTGAATGTTCTGTGGAATGGTTGCAGTTGTGTAGCTTAGTTGAAAAGGAAAATGCAAAAATTGTAGGTTATGACAAAAATGATGAAACTACGGAGGTGGTGTTAAATCAAAAACAAACTTTGAAAAGTGATGCTCAAGATAAAATTAACAGTCAATCAATTAACTTGGATTTTGAATTAAATATTCAAGGGGAAGAATGTATTGAGGAATTTGATAGTGATTAAAGGATAATTTGTTGAAAAAGAAATTGTTTTAGTTGTTGTAAATTTTTAATTAATCTTTAATAAAGTTTTACACACATAATTCTCAACCACATTTTAGTTTGGCATCATTCTTAATATTAAGAAAAAAATAAAGAAAATAAAACCATTAACAATTAATAAAAGTATGTTGTAACTACTTGCTATGTAACAAGTGCCAAATCGATCTAAGAAATTCTATAGATACATTCACAACTTTGAGTAAAAAAAAAAAATTAAAAGAAATATACCCATACCCCTGTATTTCACATGATTATTTAAAAAATGTTTAAAGCAACGAAAGCAGGAAGAGTACAAATAAGTTTTGTTTGTAGCGAATATCGATTTATATTTGCGAAAGAGTGGAAGTAAAAGAAATTGCACTCTTCCATCCAAGTAGTGCAACCATTAATTAATTAGTTAATTAATTAGATATTATTGAATTTCAACCGAATAATTTATCAAAGCAATTGTGACAATACGGTTTATCATTTTGCTCCTTAAAGGTGCCTTTATTTAATTGTTTGAGGCAAAATGCGCAAACGAAATGCTCTGGATGGAATTTTTTAAACATTGCTGTTATGCAGCGACCAGTTATAGGTTTATGGCATCCCGCGCATAACGATCCTCTCTTTGAGTGGTAATGAGTTTCGCAATATGGGTGTCCTTCATGATCAAAAAATGATCCGCCAACAAATGGTTGTCTGCAATCCTAAAAAACATTTAAAAAGTTGGTATTAAAATAATGTAATTAAATAGAATAATGTTATTAGTCAATTTGGGATCAGAAGAAAAGGATTATAAATCTTTGATAAGATTTGAAAAAAATTTGCAAATATTTCTATGATTATTTTGATACATTTGAAGATGATTTAAAGTAACTTACCTCTATACTAAGTTGTACACCTGAGGAGTTATAGGCCTTCAAAGTTGGCTCTTAAATTTTTAAAAAGTTCTTCCTAATAAATTAAGCTAGAAAAACCAAATATTAGCAAATTAAACTCAATTGAGGCATTTCAAAAGGTTGATTAATTAAATTTTGACATAAAACCTTGTCAAATAATTTTATAACCTATTTGTCAAATTTGACGTACAATTTCATAGCCGACTACTAAATTTTCGCTATTTTAAGTAACATTACGAAATAGTTATTTAAGTTTTTTATGAAAATGACAAAGTTTTTTAAAAAATAATAACAGTAATAAAAGTTTTAGAATTAAATTCCACATGAAATGAGATAATAATGTATTAAATCAACCAAAAGGTTAAAAAAATCTGTCAAAATTTAGGGGACCATCACCCTTAATCAACCCTTTGAAATGCCTCAATTGGTCTCAACTTGCTACCAATTAATACCCTCGGTACACTCATAACGTATACCAAATTTGGTTTTTCTAGCTTAATGTATTACGAAGATATTCAATGTTTTAAAAATTTAAGACCCAACTTAACTTACTGAATGAGTGCTTTAAGTCTTATGAAACGTGTTTTTATGCTATTTTTTGTAATTCGCGTTTTTATCCTTTTTTTTCTCAAAAATAAAATAAATTTTGACAATGTAGGGAAATAGGTATGTAGCAGTTGGTAACACCGTAACACTTGAAAATAGAAATTTGAATTGACAATTAGAAACTGTCAAAACACAAAATGTATTCCCTGACAACAATGTTTCATGTACACCTCCCAAAATAAGAGAAATTGCTCAGAGTTCAATGTCCTCATCATTATGGACCTTGTATTCGATGCTAAGAACGTGTTTAAACATCCATAGACAAAAACCCAATGTCACCAACTTGAACTGGTTCCATAAAATGTTACTAAAATCTCATTACAGCATCGGATGCTGTATGGAGTCTCATTACAGTACCCGTTTCTCATTACCCACGACGTTTCGGGCTGTTAATGTCACCATCTGTATAGAGCAGCGAACGGGTTATAGCGTAGTAGTATGCTTCTATCGAGCACATCGTTGTGCCGCAACGTATCGATACTGGTTTATGCTGGCCCATGTCAAATTTGGGGGGTTCTCTGCGGTGCAGCGTTCAATACGTGTTTGGCCGATGGTCTGACTAAAACTCAACTAGTGGCGTGATATATTATATGTGGCGTGATGTGGTCCATGTGGCCCCAGTCTCTACCGTAAGGCGACAAGCCGCCAATGAGTTGCCCGACAACGTCGCGGCTCTGGTCATTACCGTCGCGAATTACAAAAAATGTAATGTGTAAATGTCCCTGCTCTGTGTCGGTTCTTATGTGAATCACCCTGTATATACAGCAAGTTTCATATAACTCGCAATATATGAAAAGCAGTAACCATAGTTACGAAACTACTATGCACTTGCACTATCCCACATAATAATCAAAATAGCTTAAACAGGCATTAGGTAGTTTCGCAAAGGAAAAGTTTTGCTTGGACAAAGGTAACCTCCTTATGATAACTCTGAGCTTTCGGGCGTTTTAACAGATACACAGCTAGACGGAATGTTTCCAGGTCTAGTGTTAGTTGTAGTGATAGCGCTAGTGCAAAACTGGAATACTGGAACGAACCCTAGAACTAGAAACATTCGGATTTAGCCGCACGTCTCTTAAGACGGCTAAACCCGAATGATTCTAGTTCTAGGTCTTGTGTTAGTTCTAGTGATAGTGCTAGTGAAAAACTAGAACTAACACTAGACGTAGAACTAGAAACATTCGGATTTAGCCGCACGTCTCTCAAGATGGCTAAACTCGAATGCTTCTAGTTCTAGGTCTTGTGTTAGTTCTAGTGATAGTGCTAGTGTAAAACTAGAATTAACACTACACCTAGAACTAGAAACATTCGGATTTAGCCGCACGTCTCTCAAGACGGCTAAATTCGAATGATTCAAGTTATAGGTCTTGTGTTAGTTCTAGTGATAGTGCTAGTGAAAACCTAGAACTAACACTACACCTAGAACTAGAAACATTCGGATTTAGCCCCACGTCTCTCAAGACGGCTAAACTCGAATGCTTCTAGTTCTAGGTCTTGTGTTAGTTCTAGTGATAGTGCTAGTGTAAAACTAGCATTAACACTAGACCTAGAACTAGAAACATTCGGATTTAGCCGCACGTCTTTCAAGACGGCTAAACCCGAATGATTCTAGTTCTAGGTCTTGTGTTAGTTCTAGTGATAGTGCTAGTGTAAAACTAGAACTAACACTAGACGTAGAACTAGAAACATTCGGATTTAGCCGCACGTCTCTCAAGACGGCTAAACCCGAATGATTCTAGTTCTAGGTCTTGTGTTAGTTCTAGTGATAGCGCTAGTGCAAAACTGGAATACTGGAACGAACCCTAGAACTAGAAACATTCGGATTTAGCCGCACGTCTTTCAAGACGGCTAAACCCGAATGATTCTAGTTATAGGTCTTGTGTTAGTTCTAGTGATAGTGCTAGTGTAAAACTAGAACTAACACTAGACGTAGAACTAGAAACATTCGGATTTAGCCGCTCGTTTCTCAAGACGGCTAAACCCGAATGATTCTAGTTATAGGTCTTGTGTTAGTTCTAGTGATAGTGCTAGTGTAAAACTAGAATTAACACTAGACCTAGAACTAGAAACATTCGAATTTAGCCGCACGTCTTTCAAGACGGCTAAACCCGAATGATTCTAGTTCTAGGTCTTGTGTTAGTTCTAGTGATAATGCTAGTGTAAAACTAGAACTAACACTAGACGTAGAACTAGAAACATTCGGCTTTAGCCGCACGTCTCTCAAAACGGCTAAACCCGAATGATTCTAGTTATAGGTTTTGTGTTATTTCTAGTGATAGTGCTAGTGAAAAACTAGAACTAACACTAGACGTAGAACTAGAAACATTCGGATTTAGCCGCTCGTTTCTCAAGACGGCTAAACCCGAATGATTCTAGTTATAGGTTTTGTGTTAGTTCTAGTGATAGTGCTAGTGTAAAACTAGAATTAACACTACACCTAGAACTAGAAACATTCGGATTTTGCCGCACGTCTCTCAAGATGGCTAAACCCGAATGATTCTAGTTCTAGGTCTTGTGTTAGTTCTAGTGATAGTGCTAGTGAAAAATTAGAACTAACACTAGACCTAGAACTAGAAACATTCGGATTTAGCCGCACGTCTCTCAAGACGGCTAAATCCGAATGATTCTAGTTCTAGGTCTTGTGTTAGTTCTAGTGATAGTGCTAGTGAAAAATTAGAACTAACACTAGACGTAGAACTAGAAACATTCGGATTTAGCCGCACGTCTCTCAATATGGCTAATCTCGAATGCTTCTAGTTCTAGGTCTTGTGTTAGTTCTAGTGATAGTGCTAGTGTAAAACTAGAATTAACACTACACCTAGAACTAGAAACATTCGGATTTAGCCGCACGTCTCTCAAGACGGCTAAATTCGAATGATTCTAGTTATAGGTCTTGTGTTAGTTCTAGTGATAATGCTAGTGTAAAACTAGAACTAACACTAGACCTAGAACTACATATATTTCTAGCTCTAGGTCTAGTGTTAGTTCTAGTTTTAGTGCAATAAAAATATGGAATATAGTGATATATTATGCCAACTAGCGCTACCTACTACTGTCACTAGAAGTAAAATTAGACCCAGAAGTAGAAACATTCAGGTTTAGCCGTCTTAAGAGACGCACAGCTAAACGGAATATTTTTATTGATCTATATTTTTATTGATCTATAACGGACACTGCGTTCCCAGTATTTATCCGTTATATCGAGGTTTTACTGTAATGTCAAATTATATTGACATGTTGCATTTTATGTGGGAAATATATTTTTGTATATTGCATCTTTAGTGAAATTTACTATATATTGTAATTTAGTCTTCTCCTTTAATTAGTTTCTATTTAATCTCTTAGTTGACTCATTCCATAATGATTCCATATTTAGTTTTTTCGTGGTCGTTCGTTGTGGGTTTTTTCTAGGTATTATTTTGATCCTAAATTTATATCTGCCGAATTAAATGTTCTAACATCTGTTATTTGTGTTGGGTGTATATTTCTGTGGGTGACTACGAAATCTATCATAGATTTTTGGCGCCCGGTACTACTTCATTCCCAATACGTGCGTTTAACGCCTAAAAGTAACTCTTAATAGCTCTTCTTGGGGTAGTGAATTTACTGCAATCAGTAGCATGACTCTGGTTTGCCAGATAAAGGTGTCCGAGTTCCACAGGTGACGATCCTCAATCAATCCTGACATGTCTCTGACACCAAAGATGTATGGGTTAAGGATCTGCCCTTGCCAGCTTTATTCCGGTGCCTTCGCATGGCTTTCTTGGAGAATGTTAGTAAGCATGGTATTTTCTTTCAAATTAAATAAAAATAATAACAAGAATTCAAAGATAAATTCAAAAAATGATCATGTTTATCATAAAGTTTCAATTATAAAAATAAATACATATTTTGTCGTCAAAAATACATTTTATCACATCGTTAATATTAAATTTAGTTCAAAGAATCTATTTTTATTTTTGTATTTCGTTCAATTTTTACCTTTTTTTCTTATAAATATTATTAATTATTTTTTTATATAAAATGTTTATTGTAACGAGCATAAAAAAGATGAAAATACTAGAAATGAATGTAAAAAAAGCGGGAGAAAGACGAGTTGAGGCAGGTGACAATTTAAAAGTGGTGGAAATTACGATCCACTTAATAATAAAATTTCGGCAGCGTGCGCATTCTATTTATAACACGACGATAAAGTAAAAATAGAAACAAAATAGGCGGTTTCTATTATGGTACCCTGGCGAAAAGTTAAAAAACGAAATTCCAAGGTAATACTTATACAATAACAAATTGCACATACATACACGGCATTAAATGTTATTAATGCACGTGTGTGTTTATGCATTTATTGTTTTCATTTATTTTAATCTTTTTTTTTGCTCGTTTTTATTTTTTGATACTTTTAATCTCATTTATTTTAATTATATACATAATTATAGTACAAACTCTTTGATTATTTAATAATCTACACAATTTATATTATAAGAAAAAAATTAAAAAATTCTTGGATTCCTTCTTTGGTTCATGTTATTATTTTTATTTTTTTTAAATTTTTTTGGGGGATATTTTATTTTAGCAATTAAGAAGAAAATTAAAAGACTATAATGTGTGTTTCTCTGTGTGTATGTAAATAGTGTTTAGGTGTCATGTGTTAATCGAAAAAAAAATTAATCCTCTTCCTCCTCTTCATCCTCAGCTCCAATACATTTCGGGCAAACTGGTTTTCCTTCGACAGCATAAAAACTTTTTCCTTGAACCGGTAACTTGCAATCCTAAATTTTTTTATTTTAATTTGATTCAATCAAAGATTTATTTTGATGGGAAAAACAAGGATTAAAGGAGAATTTAGGTGTTAATTACCCTGCAAACAAAACAATCTGGATGCCATTGCGCGTTAAGCGCGGAAATATAATTTTCCATAATAGCACGATTGCAAGATCCGCATTTCGGGGCGAACATGTCAAAGTAATCGTCCCTGCAATAAGGTTTCCCTTCGCGTTCGTGAAAACCTTCTTCGCCAAATTGTTTACCACATTGGGCGCAAAAGAAATGTTCCATATGCCAGGTTTTTTCTAATGCCGTTACACATTTCTACCCAAAAAAAAAGAAAATATTAATCACAAATTATTTAAAATCCTTTCCAAGATTTACATCCAAAATTGGGCCGTTGCAATAAGCACATCTTGGGCTAAAAAGGTTATGATAATCTGGTTCGCAATAAGGTTTTCCATCTCGTTCAAAGAAATTTCTCGTTCCTAATTCTTGAGAACAATGGGCACATGTAAAATGTTCTGGATGCCATGTTTTCCCCAGCGCAGTAATAACTTGTCCAACAATTGGTTTTTCGCAAGCGTTGCAACAACCTTTTTGACTTGTATTAACTCCTTGACGACTCATGTCTGCTTGAAGATTACCAAGCATAGAATCCAAATTTTGTTTAGGTGGAGCTGTGCTCTGTTGAGTTGCTTTAATAGGCCGTGCGTATTCCTGTTGATCTGTAACCGTTTGGTGTTGAGGACTACCTGGAGATACCTGCGAATCAAATTAAAAAAAAAACATTTCGGTTAAATTATTTAATAATTTTGAGATGGTACCAAAAGGTGTTGAGTGTTGATCTTTACCGGGTGATGCCTCGGTTAAAACTACTCCTGGGTAACCTATTTCGCCGCAAAGTAGACTGATGCCCCCACCAGTTGTGCGGGACATTTTTGAATTTTCTTAAAGCGTGCCCCAAATATTCCGTCTTTCTCGCGATGCCGAAAATCAGCGAGAACGCACGTCGTACTCTACGTGTAATTTCTATTTGTGGCGTCGTGGCCAAAAAAACGATTATATCACGGGGCCCCGCGACCATACGCGCCCAGTGGAATTGTACAAGTGTACGAAAATCCACAAATCATTCCGTTTTATTTCCAAATTTATTTTGAAAAATAAAATCATTTTATTACTTCATCGATAATTTTTTTTAATCCATACGATTTATTTAAACACTTTTAAATAATCGTACTATTTATTATTTTAACATTTGGCTCGATTTTAAACCAATTAAAAATCTATTTTTAATATATATTTTTTTTAATACTTTGCGATCTAACCAAAAACATAAATCACTTTCGATTTCAAAATTGGAATAGAACTCGAAATGAAAAAGTTAACTTTCATAATGGTTCTCTACAATGAGAACGGTTTCTTGCAACTCTCTCTTATCATCGACAACCCGGCACAGGTGTTAAAAGAAAACAACACCCAGAAAAGATAGCTTCGTTATGATTTCTGCATTGACAGATCGAAAGTAGTCAAAGCAGCCTTCGGTAAGGTCTTGGAACAGCAGATGGGTCGTTCTCAGAAGGGCTAAAAAAGTGTCCCTCTAATATCAAATCTTATATACTGAGATAAGTACATTCATTCGAGCAAAAAGCTATATGGTGAGACCTTTGATTATATATAATATGGATTGAGCTAACTGAATATATCTACTAACAAAAATGTTGCTCAAGGTGAATAGACGCAGATGGAAAGCGATAATGTGAAAGTGTAACAAAGATAGATATATTATATGTCAGTACGCTTCTATATCTATCTCACTTCTATCAGTACACCCATTATATGGCAGTACGCTTCTATGTCTATCTCGGTTCGATCACCTTGCGCAAGCTATCTCTCTCGTTGGCTCAATCCATATTATATATAATCAAAGGGTGAGACTCATTAATATTACTTCATTAAGTTACATTAAAGTAACAAATATTTTATGTACACAAAATTCAAAAATATTTAGAAGTTGGTTCGCACTTCATTAAATATTCAGGTGTCCCTCTGGTAAAATTGCAACTAAAACTATTTCTAAATCGGAAATAAAATAGTATTATATCATTTTATTACTGTCTTTTTTATATGGGGTAATTAACAAATCGATTTGAAGATGGTTTGCAATTTCTTATACATTTTGGTTTTAAATTAATCTCGAAAATGTTGTGTCCCTCGTTTTAATCTCAACTCCGTTACCACATCTTCTAATATAAATATTCGTGTCGCCATGGTTACCCGGCTCATTGTTAACACTGCATAGGGAAGTTAATATTAGTATGACACTATAACTGTTAAAAAATATAAAATTGACACGCTGAATATATTCAAGATTTTGATTGATTTCTACAAATATTTTCTGGCTATTCGGTTTCTCAACTCCGTTATCTGTCGTGAAAGGTAAAGTTTAAGTGATTTCTTACTGTAATTACATTAAGTAAATTACTAAAAAATATACGAACACGGTATGCAACTATCAGCATAAAATCTAATTTAGTTTAATTTTGAATATTTTTGAAAGCGCGTTTTCTCAACTCCGTGAATTTCAACTCCGTTACTAATGTTAGGCAGTAGTATTTACAGCCACATTTAATAGTTACAACGCATTATGTACTGTAAATATTTTATTTTCAATGTATCCAACATTTAGTTAAAAGTTAAAGAAAAAGTGCTCAAATGTGATAATTTCCAAATTTATATGCACCATGTTTCTCTTGCTTTAGACGAGATCTAATTTTGAGTATAATTTCGATTTTACGTTTTATTATTCTTTTGTTCCAAAATGTGAAAAGTAGAGGTAAGGTCTTAAGTGAGGTTGCGGTTACAACATCAAAGTAAAAGAAAATATGCAATTAAAAGAAGACGGATGCTTTGAGAAAACTGAGAGCGCAACGAAAAAATGATCCTGAGGCTTATGAAATTGCTAAATTGAAGGAAAGAGAGCGGTATCATCGCAGAGTTAATTACGATAAAATAAAAGAGATATCAATGTTAACAGATCCAGATAAAAGACGTAAAAGGGAAGAATAGAGGGAACATAGTAAAAAACTTACCAAGCAAAAAAGGCAGGTAGAAAAACACCAAGTAGTTACAGAATTGATACAATCTATTCCGTGATACATGGGTGATTATACAGAAACTATCATTTTTCACATGGTAATTTGAAAATAGTTTTTTTGGTCCAAACACAAACACGAACTTTAGTTCAAAATGAACCTTGCAAAGTTCAAGATCAAACAGTTCAATTATTGTCTAGCCAGAATTGACTTGTTTTTGTAAAAACGATATGCAGAGGAATGACGAGATAAGCAGAGGAATGATTTTTTTATTTGATACGGCAAAATAATACAATATTAGGCATAATATGCATGTTAAAACCAAAACAGTGAATAAACTTAAGAGCTTAAAACAAAAGAATATTCAATGCAATAACGAAAAAACGTTAACGTTTTACACTTGAACAAGCAGCTTCTTGATCTTCGTCAGAATAAACATCTTCAAACTGTAGCTTATTTTGAACTTTTATGGAACCGCTGATATATCTGCTTAAAGGAGTGTCCTCATCATCACTAGACGTGTCACTAAAGATAGTTCATCATTAAGCCCAATTTTGTTGAATTTAAGGGAACCAATAAAGTATTTTTTATTGCCGTTTATGAAAGTGCTAAGTTCATAAAAGTTTAATCTGATGCTACTTTCATAATCTTCTTTTTTTATTTGGTGTACTTTCATTGTTCCTCTAAAAGTTTGTAGCAAAACATTCTTAAGTTTTTGGGACATTTCATTAATTTTGTCTGCATCAATCTGATAGTAAGTAATGTTTTGGCACAGGTTATTCAACATAGCTTTTATTTCGACCATATCTGCTCCTTGACCAACCAATCTATCTAACGTCCTTTTAGTAACTCCTCCTATCCCGTCAGGTGCCCCCTTTCCGTGACCAGCTTCTAAATAGTTCCAAGTAAAATTTTTTACTTTTGGGTGCAATTTTGGCAACTCGATTGCTAGGAAATAAAACATGGTTTTATTACGGTATTGAGTCGACGGTGAGTCACTAAGAAAGTGAAGCGTATCAACTGTTGGGTAAGAGTTTGTTATGCACTTTATTATTGGGTCTAAATGGCCGAGATATTATGTAGAAGCGATTCTGATAAAGTGCAAAAGCATTCTTGCTGTACCTCATCTTGTTTGGTATATAAAACAACAGTATATAGAGATATCTGGTTTCTTGATCCTCCGAAGTGGAATGCTTGTATCTCTTCTGCATATTTCATGTTGTAGTTATCACTAAAATCCATGTGAATAACCGCAAGAAGATTCTCTTTAAGTTCTTTGAGTTGTTTGTACTGATGTAAGGATCTGCCTTTGTACTTCAGAAATTGTATAATACTTTGTTTAAAATCAGCTATAATATCAGAAACCTGGCATTCAACTTTCTTCTTTGATGTCTTTCTAACCTGCTTTTCCTTTTGTGATGTCTTGTCAACATACGTGCATTTTTCTGCCATCCATTTGAAGTAGTAACTGCGTTCCCTAGGGTTGTATTCACGGAATGATATTTGCATAGAAATACATTTATCGCATCTCTAGAACTGGTCATTCCTCTGTGCCTGTCATCAGTCCTCTGGATCTCAGTAATCCAGAGGAATGACGACTTCTTCGTTTATTAGTTTTTAGTTTAGGAAATTGAATGAATCCTAACTTACAAATTGGTCCACAGAAAGGAAACTCATTATTTCGTATTTAAATGAGGGAATGGATGCAACAAAAATATAAATAAATTAAATACACTTACCAGAGGAATGGTCAATCTGTGTGTGACATTAACAATTTGGGAACAAAACGTTAAAAAGAAGACGTATTGTTTTAGTTCGACAACATTTGCTTAGTGACACTCTGCAAGAACTAGGTTGGGAAAAGCATATCTGGTTGCGTGCAAAGACATATCGCCATCTACCATCATATTATTTACGTACTTCTTGCGAGTCAGAGGAATGACCGCTAAAGGTGGTAACATAGTTTCTATCATCTTTTTGAGGGGAGTTTTAAAGTGGAACATGTTTTGCTTTACTGAAAGTTCAGGTTTGCTTAATCAAAATGTAAAATTACAAATGAAGAAAGTTAATAGATTTTTGTCTAATATGTACATAATGTTAGACGTCTCCAGTTATAACATGCCAGAGGAATGATATTTTGACATGATTTTTTACTATAATTTAATAATAATAAGTATGATTTCATTAACTCTTTAAGAACTCAATATAGCTGGTCTATACTTTTCTAGAAACAATACGATATTTGTAGAAAGTAATTTTTTAGTCGAAATTGTTACCAAAAATGATAGTTTCTATAGAAATACCGACATATATGTTGCACCTCAGGAATATATCCCATCAGTATCGGTGTATAAATGTAGTGAAAAAGAATTTGTCTGTTGATAAAATCTTGATCCATATGGATTTTTCTAAAAATTACTTCTGTAAATATACTGAAAAAGTACAATCTGCACACTTTGGCTCTTTAAAGCATCAGATATCTTAGATATAACTGCGGCGTGGTAAAGTCTGTCAAGCAACCTTACTACACTTTTCATACCTTAGTTGTATATTAAAAGTATCCACACCAGATTACAATACTTTAGTAAAAGTCTTACAAAACTCAATAAAAGGGATCAAGATCTTTCGTATCGATGAAAAACTAATCCCTATGATCGACGAACTGATCCCAGAAAATATTCCTACGTTTAAAGGTACGATGAAAGTAGCCTGGATCAATAAACTAAGGAATAGACTTACTTTCAGAGAACTGACATGTCTGTGTTGTGAACCCGGCCAGCTTTGCTCACACTATAACTTGGATCTAAGGAGTATAGAACAGCTCTACGTTATAGCGTTGTATATACAGATTCATCATCATTGGATGATGATATGCCATTGAGTTTAGTATGCAATAAGTTGAGATGTTAGGAACAAAACTTGGAATTAAATTATTATCTGTCAACTCCGTTACCTCTAAACTTAACATTATTTTCATTATTTAATTATATTCTCATAGTACAAAACTTTTGTTATACTAATATGTTTTCTTCGATAAATATATAACCTAGAAAACTAATTACACGATTTTTTTTCTTATAAACCTTTTTTCCACCCTTTCTGAGAATGACCCAGTTGGCGTTTCCACTTTTTGACAAAGGTTAAGGAAAAATGCAGCTCACAAAGATTTCGTGCGAGAACAGATTAATTTTACTACTGGAAGAAGAAGGTACTGATGGTTACAATTAGGTATAAAGAAGAGCTGGCGAACGTTATGCTGTATATACTTGGTCACCTCAAGTTGGTTTTGGAGGTGGCTCGATAATGTTTAGCAAACAATGTCATTGGCAAACATCAGGGAGAATGGCTACCGGAAGCTTCGCTGGATGGATTGAGTACCTCAATAACTATCATCGTCGATTCCAAACCCGCAAAAAAATAAGCTCTCCTTAGATAGCCAGCAGATTGTAGCGCCATAAAAGAGATGGGTTGGGTTGGGTAAAAATTTCATTTAAGTTTCTTGTCTCTGATTCTGCTACAGGTTTTCTAAACAATATTCTGAACATCTATGTGTATTATATCAATTACTATAATAAAGAGAATTTTCTTTGATCCCTTTGTATAATAAATTTGTTTATTTTTTTTAAATGTTTCAATAAATAATAATAAAGTATTTTGTGCGAGTTTTTGTATACTTTATAACTCTATTATGAACGCATTTTCGCACATTTACCAACTTCAAAAGCGAAAATATCCAAAACTAAACCCCACTGTTTATAAATACGACCAAACCATTAACGGTTCGTGAATCACAATTTTAACGTCGTGTCAACACTCATGGAAACAATTTTATTAAGTAAAAGAAAGTTCTTAAAACACCAAATTAAATAAATTGTTGACTTCATCTTTCTTACCTTTAAACTTCTTTTTTTTTGTATATTTGTATAAATCCCCGGTAATTTATTAATACCAACCGAGGAGAGCCATAAACTTAAAAATAGAATTTCCCATTGCTATTCGTACACAAAAATTTAATATTATCCGTTTTTCGTGCGTCAATAAGAAGAAAATTTTAACATTAACAAATTTCTAAAAGCCATAAACAATATTATCATAAATCATTTGTTATTTAGAAGTACACTATAAAGAATAGATCGAATTTCAAAGAAATGAGTCAATCGAACTGACTTTTTGGATGCGAGATTCCGATCGCATGTTTGGCAAGATGTGCCAAAATAAATGCCGCGGTTAAGTGTTCTTAAGTAAATATTTAAAGGCGATTTAGTACCGCGTTAAAGTCTGGGCCTAAAAAACTTACCTTGAAGTCGGATAGTGAGGCCATTAGGTCGTCCAATTCTCTAGTTGCCGAAGAAGTGTGTACTCTGGTTACGTCCCTCGATATTAATTCGGTCTCACCTGGAAATCCCGTTTCGGTTTTCGTTTCTTTCACTGTTATTGTTACTTTTTTCGGGCCAGTGTAGATTACTTCTCTGAAAATAAATTGTTATGTCAGAAAAAATAAATATTTAAAAGAATTTATTTACTCATTTAAACTTGGTACAAAATTTTATGATTGAAGACGTGTTTAAAGACGCATAGCGCAATCAGAATGTTTCTAGGTGTCATGGTCTTGTTCACTGGATTATGTAGTATTTATCTAATAGAAGTCAGGATTGGTAACTTTGTATCTAGTTACAAACTCATCACATCCGCAGTCACCATGAACCCTTACTACTTGTAATGTACAGGGTGTCCCAATTTCGATGTCCACATAGGCTATCTCCGAAACTAAAAGAGATAGCAAAAAAGTGGCTTACATGTCATGATCTCGTTTTTCGAGAAAATGCTAATGCCGAAAACTCCGAACAGCTATCGTCTTTTGTTTTCGCCATATCGGCAAAAACTGAAAATTTTGCAAAAACGACAATCGCGAATCGAATGCACGCCTCACATCGACGAAGTAAAGATTCTATCACACGACGTATGATATTTGGATCATTCCGTATGCTATTAGCTGCATCTTGAATTCTGTCCAATAGTTGCTGACGGGTAGTAATTTCTACATGGTACACAAGCTGCTTCATGTGTCCCCAGAAATAATAATCCAGCGGATTTAGATCTGGGGATCGTGGTGGCCAGACTACTGGCCCTCCATTGCCAATCCATTTGTTTGGAAAATGTTCATGTAACCAAGCGATGACTTCTCTTCCTCGATGTGGTGGTGCACCATCGTGCTGATACCACATATTTTGAACGATGTTAAGTGGTACGTCGTCGATAATCGAAAAGGTTATGTCCCAAGAAATTTCTGTACATATTTGCATTTAAGCGTTCATTTATCACCCAT
Source organism: Onthophagus taurus (assembly GCF_036711975.1). NCBI lineage: Eukaryota > Metazoa > Arthropoda > Insecta > Coleoptera > Scarabaeidae > Onthophagus > Onthophagus taurus. Next base: position 1,039,892 of record NC_091967.1, read on the forward strand.
ACAAGTAGCAAAGAATTGTTAAAAACACCACCCCAAACGTTTACACTAAACCGTTGCTGAAATCTTCCTGGTCTAATTGCATGTGGATTTTGCAAGGACCACACATGTTCGTTATGATAATTATTTATGCCGTCCCTAGTGAAGCACGCTTCATCAGACCACAGAACTTGGTCCCAAGATTCTAATCCCAGTACATGAGTTATAACATTAAAATTCTTATGGATCATGATTCCTAAGACACTCTACAACATTTTTAGTCCATAACAATTTTTTCCATCATTCCCACATCTCGAATTATAACCTACGCTTCAGATAAAAACGTCAAATTTGAGAATTTGGTGATTTTAATCCCATTACGTGAGTTTAAAATTAAAATTCTTAAGGATCATGATTCCTAAGACACTTTACAATGTTTTTAGTCCATAACAATTTTTTCCATCATTCCCACATCTCGAATTATAACCTATGCTTTAGATAAAAACGTCAAATTTGAGAATTTGGTGATTTTAATCTCAGGACGTGAGTTATAAGATTAAAATTCTTATGGATTATGATTCCTAAGACACTTTACTATATTTTTAGTCCACAACAATTTTCTCCATCATTCCTACATCTCGAATTATAACCTATGCTTTAGATAAAAACGTCAAATTTGAGAATTTGGTGATTTTAATCCCAGCACGTGAGTTGTAAGATTAAAATTCTTATGGATCATGATTCCTAAGACACTTTACAACATTTTTAGTCCATAACAATTTTTTCCATCATTCCCACATCTCGAATTATAACCTATGCTTTAGATAAAAACGTCAAATTTGAGAATTTGGTGATTTTAATCCCAGCACGTGAGTTATAAGATTAAAATTCTTATGGATCATGATTCCTAAGACACTTTACAACATTTTTAGTCCATAACAATTTTTTCCATCATTCCCACATCTCGAATTATAACCTGTGCTTTAGATAAAAACGTCAAATTTGAGAATTTGGTGATTTTAATCCCAGGACGTGAGTTATAAGATTAAAATTCTTATGGATTATGATTCCTAAGACACTTTACTATATTTTTAGTCCACAACAATTTTCTCCATCATTCCCACTTCTCGAATTATAATCTATGCTTTAGATAAAAACGTCAAATTTGAGAATTTGGTTATTTTAATCCCAGTACGTGAGTTATACTTACCTTGGGAACTTGGGAAATGAAGTTATTATTTTGAGCATGTTGCTGAATTATCCAGTGGCAAAATGCTAAGCGTTGCTCAGTATCTCCAGGATATAATGCTTGAACATTTTGGCGATGAAACGGATGTAACATTTCTCGATTCAATACACGCCATACAAAACTTTGGGATATTAGTAACATGCTCGCTATATGCCGAGTACTAATTGAAGGGTCGTCAAGTACTAAATCAATAACACGTTCTTCATTTTGTACATTCACATCATGGGGACGAACGGAATGTAGTGGACCAGGGTTATCTGTTTCTCTCAGTCTGCGAAATGATGCACTAAATACTGTATGGGCAGGCAGGTTGATGTCTATTTGGAAACCTACGAAGGTATTCTCTTGCTGCTTGCCGAGCGTTTCCGTTACAAAGCCGTTACAATCGAAGATTAGAATTTTGTAGATGATATTTAAAAAAATTAAATAATCTGCTGTTTGTTCAAAATGTTATCTGGACCGATGAAGTCTCTGAGTGTTCAAAGAAGATTGGGGTTCAATGTATGGTGTGCCCTTTTAGACAATAGAATTTTGGCATATAGTATCTACCATAAAAACTTAAACTCAGGGAAATACCTCAATATATTAAGGCAGCACATTGAGCCTCTGGTCGACAATTTGCCACTACATATGTCTCAAATGATATATTTTCAATATGACGGAGCACCAGCACATAATGCCAGAGTTATTAGTGAATTTTTAAATACTACCACAAACTCAAGGACAATAGAATCTAACAGGACTGCTACATCCATTGTTGTGACAGCCTACCCGCAAACTAAGTCACACCATTTTCCACGCCCAGCTGTTGTTATGGTCTATGCGTTTGCTGTGTGTTTTTAGAGGTTATATCCTAGACGTATTCATATTAGTTTTGAAGTTTTATGTTTTTAGACGTATTAATGTCTATCATATAACCTCTAAAAACATAGACAGTTATCTACCAGGCGTGGCAAATAATGTGACGTAGAGTGCGGGCAACCAACCCGTAGTCGACTACACTGGATGTAGCAGTCCTGTTAGATTCTACTGTCCTTGCTACAAACTTTGCCAATAATTGGAAACAATGCTTTCCCTCATAGTATGGTTATCACCATAACAACATTAAGTTTTAAATACATACAATAGTTTTAGAAAGAACAAAAAAAAATGATACATTGTATTCCATCATAGTATGTATGGTTATCACTAGGGCACGAAACTTTTGTAACAAAACGATACGATTTCCCCCCTCCACTTGTTCTCATTGGCTAGTTTTCTGGGTTTGTTTTCTGGGAAGCCACTGAGAACAAGTGGAGGGGGGAAATTGTATCCTTTTGTTACAAAAGTTGCGTGCCTTAGATTTAGATGGAACAAAATGCATTTTCTCGAAAAACGAGATCATGACATGTAAGCTACTTTTTATCTATCTCTTTTAGTTTCGGAGATGGCCTATGCGGACATCGAAATTGGGACACCCTGTACATAAACGATATTTCTTCTTATTTTAAATTTTCTAAGTTTTTACTCTATACCGACGATAATAAACTATTCACAAGGATCGGGTCTAATCTGGACTATTTTAGACTACAGGAGGATTTAGGAGAACGAATGATATATCAATTGCTGGCTCTCAATTTCTCGTGCTAAGTCATCTGTCGGTTCATTGCCCAACAAAACCCAAGAGTGACCTGGGACCAGTTCTAGTGATAGTATTAGTATTAATAAAATTCCAGCTATTGGAACTCACACAGTTAGCATAACATATCACTATGTTGCATATTTTTATTGCACTAAAACTTCTAGCTTTGCACTAACACTATCACTAGAACTAACACTAAACCCAGAATGTTTCTAGGTCTAGTGTTATTTTTAACTCATCTTAATAGCCAATCTATACATTAATTGATCCTCATAATACCAATCGTCGGGGAGACCTTAACTTCTCAGGCTTTGAATTGATTTAGAACAACTTGTTTTGATGGTTCAATTGGGAAAGAGAAGGTCAATACCGGATTAATAAATCCCACATAAATTTGAAATGTTTATAACTTTACGGTCTTCAAATCTGAAATGTTTATTTATACATACAATAAACATTCGATAACTAATTTATTTGACGTTTATTTTTGCCCATAATGGGTGAATTTGGATAGAAAATACGGCTGCAATTTCTCTTTCAACTCGCTTTAAATAACATGTATAGTTAAATGACATTCTTATTTAAATATAAACAAATTCAAAAATAGTAGTATAATAAATCATACCCACATATAAACCTGTATTAATGCTACTATGTTTGAAATACAGGTATAACACTAGCCAATACAGTAATATTAAGTGAGCGACAGCGGTTAATGCATGTAGTTGGTGTTTGCCAAAAAGAACGTAGCATGAAACTGATAACCGACTTATTGTTGCCAAATGCGTCGAACTTTCAAATTGACACGTCGCGTTCACGCTCAAAAATACCTAAGTTTTTATTTAATTTTATATTCTTGTTTCGATCGAGATTATGTTTTTGATCGAAATGAAATTAGTTCAAGTTCATTGGTACAACAGCTTTTATCGTTCCTAATGGAAGAATACGGCATATTTACATTAAAGTTAAAAGGATCCCGAATTTAGAACAGGGTCAAAATAATATAATTTTAAATGCGTTAAATCACGTTACATTAAAAGATAAACTCACCCGGCGTTTAACTGATCGAGTAAACTATCAACAGGTGGTCGACCCAATGTGTTTTGGGCACTCGAAGGTCTCGAAGAATAATTCGCTGGACTTCGTCCTCCTGATCCGCTATAAGTCCCATTATAACTTCCATTAGCACCATTTTCTAAATATAATTAATTAATAAAATAAATTTGATTGTAAATTTGTGTTTAATCACCTATGCCTACGTTGGCGTATCTATTCTGGTGCAACTCCGGCGAGTTACTGAGATCTTGAAGGAGTGTATCCAGTTCGGATAGGTTGTTATTAAAAGGTCTTCTTTCAGCAGTTCCATACCCGCTACTTGGTTGAGTCGGTTGACCATAACCAGGACTACGAGTTTCAGAACTTTTACCAAAAGTACCCTGCAAAATTAAAAATATTTTTTTAAAACAAAAAGTATGACATTAATCTTTCACCAAGAACTATCGTGTAATGTTAATCTGAAAATGTTAAGATGACATCGGTCGTTACAGACATAATATAAAGTCTCCTTGACGACTTGGCATCGCATAAACCATTTCCCGGTAAGAATTATTGTCGATTTTAATAATTGGGTTAGTCGAGCATGGTCCTGTACAAATTTATCTCATTAATTACCAGTTGAAAGTTATATTGTGCGAACGTTTCAACTCAAGTGAATAACCTCATCTATAAATGTGTTAAAAATATTAAATTCGTTTGGAAATCTAGATTCAATTTTTAAGTACATATACATGTATACATGTTTTCTTAAGATTGCAACAATCGCAATTATTGGAGGACCTGGAGACATAATCACGGATCTTACACCAGACGTCCTTAACCATGTATAGGGTAGCAAACAGAGACCACATCGAATTTCTTAGGGATTCTTAGAAATTAGGTATGAAATTACTGACTGGTTAAAAGTGACTTTATGGACACGCTGTATTTTATGGTACCATTCCGTAAAAAATATATATAATCAAAGAAATATAAATAAACTTAAAAAAGACTGGAATAATCATAATCCATAGTTCAGGAAAAATTTAAAAATTATACTGGTGAAAAACCAAACTTAACGGAATAGTCGGGAATACTCTGGTCAGAAGGTTAATTTGCAAGAAAACGTCTAAAATTGCAATAGTTATAAACTAGACTTCAGCAAAAAACAGGAATTACATTGTTCAAAGTCCACATGAAGTCTGAAATTACTGTTCAGAGAAAACAAAAAATCGATTATAAACCAAACATGATTTTTCATGGCAATACTTATGTGTTCAATAAAAGAATACGAAGAACGTGAACAAGAAACCAATGGAGTTGTCTTGTTATTGCACAGGACAGGAAATCACCAATACGGAAACTTTGCCAATGCAGGATAAGCACAAAAGCAAAGTAACACCTGCAGAAATGAGGTACCGGGCGGTACAAGATCTGTATAGGTAATAAGAGGCTCCCAAAAAGATGATGGTCTATCCCCCCAGAAAGAAGTAGCTTCAGTATCAAGAACAAAACATACATAACGTTGGGAGAAGACTAGATACTGCTTCTAAAAAACTAAATACTGCTTTCTGAAGACTAGATACTGCTCTGGAACACTAAATACTGGTTTCTAAAAACTAAAATTGCTTTGTGGAGACTAAATACTGCTTTCTGAAGACTAGATACTGCTGACAGGTCTAAGTACTGCAAAAGAAAGATAAGATATTATTGGAGAAAACATACATAACTTTGGTAGAAGACTAGATACTGCTTCTAAAAAACTAAATACTGCTTTCTGAAGACTAGATGCTGCTCTGGAAGGTTAAATACTGCTTTCTGAAGACTAGATACTGCCGACAGGTCTAAGTACTGCAAAAGAAAGATAAGATATTGTTGGAGAAAACATACATAACTTTGGTAGAAGACTAGATACTGCTTCTAAAAAACTAAATACTGGTTTCTAAAAACTAAAATTGCTTTGTGGAGACTAAATATTGCATTCTGAAGACTAGATACTGCTGACAGGTCTAAGTACTGCAAAAGAAAGATAAGATATTATTGGAGAAAACATACATAACTTTGGCAGAAGACTAGATACTGCTTCTAAAAAACTAAATACTGCTTTCTGAAGACTAGATGCTGCTCTGGAAGATTAAATACTGCTTTCTGAAGACTAGATACTGCCGACAGGTCTAAGTACTGCAAAAGAAAGATAAGATATTGTTGGAGAAAACATACACAACTTTGGTAGAAGACTAGATACTGCTTCTAAAAAACTAAATACTGCTTTCTGAAGACTAGATACTGCTCTGGAAGATTAAATACTGCTTTCTGAAGACTAGATACTGCCGACAGGTCTAAATACAGCGTCTGAAACACTAAATGCTGGTTTCTAAAAACTAAAATTGCTTTGTGGAGACTAAATACTGCTTTCTGAAGACTAGATACTGCTGACAGGTCTAAGTACTGCACAAGAAAGATAAGATATTGTTGGAGAAAACATACATAACTTTGGTAGAAGACTAGATACTGCTTCTAAAAAACTAAATACTGCTTTTTGAAGACTAGATACTGCTCTGGAAGATTAAATACTGCTTTCTGAAGACTAGATACTGCTTCTAAAAAACTAAATACTGCTTTCTGAAGACTAGATACTGCCGACAGGTCTAAATACAGCGTCTGAAACACTAAATACTGGTTTCTAAAACCTAAAATTGCTTTGTGGAGACTAAATACTGCTTTCTGAAGACTAGATACTGCTGACAGGTCTAAGTACTGCAAAAGAAAGATAAGATATTGTTGGAGAAAACATATATAACTTTGGCAGAAGACTAGATACTGCTTCTAAAAACTAAATACTGCTTTCTAAAGACTAGATACTGCTGACAGGTCTAAGTACTGCAAAAGAAAGATAAGATATTGTTGGAGAAAATATACATAACTTTGGTAGAAGACTAGATACTGCTTCTAAAAAACTAAATACTGCTTTCTGAAGACTAGATACTGCTCTGGAAGATTAAATACTGCTTTCTGAAGACTAGATATTGCCGACAGGTCTAAATACAGCATCTGGAACACTAAATACTGGTTTCTAAAAACTAAAATTGCTTTGTGGAGACTAAATACTGCTTTCTGAAGACTAGATACTGCTGACAGGTCTAAGTACTGCAAAAGAAAGATAAGATATTGTTGGAGAAAACATACATAACCTTGGTAGAAGACTAGATACTGCTTCTAAAAAACTAAATACTGCTTTCTAAAGACTAGATACTGCCGACAGGTCTAAATACAGCGTCTGAAACACTAAACACTGGTTTCTAAAACCTAAAATTGCTTTGTGGAGACTAAATACTGCTTTCTGAAGACTAGATACTGCTGACAGGTCTAAGTACTGCAAAAGAAAGATAAGATATTGTTGGAGAAAACATACATAACCTTGGTAGAAGACTAGATACTGCTTCTAAAAAACTAAATACTGCTTTCTAAAGACTAGATACTGCCGACAGGTCTAAATACAGCGTCTGAAACACTAAATACTGGTTTCTAAAAACTAAAATTGCTTTGTGGAGACTAAATACTGCTTTCTGAAGACTAGATACTGCTGACAGGTCTAAGTACTGCAAAAGAAAGATAAGATATTGTTGGAGAAAACATACATAACCTTGGTAGAAGAGTAGATACTGCTTTTAAAAAACTAAATACTGCTTTCTAAAGACTAGATACTGCCGACAGGTCTAAATACAGCGTCTGAAACACTAAATACTGGTTTCTAAAAACTAAAATTGCTTTGTGGAGACTAAATACTGCTTTCTGAAGACTAGATACTGCTGACAGGTCTAAGTACTGCAAAAGAAAGATAAGATATTGTTGGAGAAAACATACATAACCTTGGTAGAAGACTAGATACTGCTTCTAAAAAACTAAATACTGCTTTCTAAAGACTAGATACTGCCGACAGGTCTAAATACAGCGTCTGAAACACTAAACACTGGTTTCTAAAACCTAAAATTGCTTTGTGGAGACTAAATACTGCTTTCTGAAGACTAGATACTGCTGACAGGTCTAAGTATTGCAAAAGAAAGATAAGATATTGTTGGAGAAAACATACATAACTTTGGTAGAAGACTAGATATTGCTTCTAGAAGACTAAATACTGCTTTCTGAAGACTAGATACTGCCGACAGGTTTAAATACAGTGTCTGGAACACTAAATACTGAAAGGGATGAAATTCTCCATATTTCTCAAGAATAAATAATAAAAATGGAAAAAGTAAAAACTTTTTGTGAGAAATAACATAAAAAAAGTTAATTTCCAAGTAATTTAAGGATTTAATTTAATTTTGTAAAAAATTTTGTAGAAGTATTTTGTTTGTTAGAAAAATAACTAGATTTCAGATCTATTCCCAACATTTTTTTAAAAAATTTGTCCATCATTTTCTAATTATTTTTAAGTACTGAAGATGAAACATTTGTTTCGAAACATGTCTATTTATTGAAATAAATTAAGTATTTTATTATTTCTCACAAAAAGTTTTTACTTTTTCCATTTTTATTACTACATACTGCTTTCTAAAGACTAAAATTGCTTTGTGGAGACTAAATACTGCTTTCTGAAGACTAGCTACTGCTGACAGGTCTAAATACTGCAAAAGAAAAATAAGATATTGTTGGAGAAAACATTAAAAAGCCCCTTTTGGTAGCGCCGCCTCTGATGTTCTGTAACTACTGACTTCTTCTGTTTTTTCTAATCTGATATCCCTATCGTGTTACTTCTTGCTTATTTAATAGTGACGAGATTTGACGTAATCATTAAAAAAGTTACATTAACACAAACATTAAAAAAGTCTGCCAAAATCCGTTAATATCAAAGAAATTAAAGCTAAATTTAAATGAAAATTCGACATAAAATTTAATTTAATTTGCCGCCTGACTGAGTAATCATCCCAAAAAACATTAATCTAATTAAAGTCAAAATGCCATTAGAAAAACACGTGGGAACAGTAAATGCAACGTTGTGAAAAGGAGGAAGGGGGACCGCTTAAAGTCCACCTGTTTATTCCCAGTTTTTGAGCCAAAACTATCCAACGACGCTCTCTATTATCGCCTCAAGATCAAGACCCCTCTATTTTTTTGAAAATGAATGAAACGGAAAAGACAGAGACGACTCGAACAAAATCAAAAAGAGAGCGAACTGTTTACGGCCGGAGAGGATGGTGCCGTGTGGAAAATCCGTGGCGTCCCGACGCCCGTCGTCGTCGTTCGTGTTCTGCATTGCGTTCGCACCATAAAGGGATCCCCAGCCCGACGCCTGACTAATATTACTAAATCAATCCATGGCGACCGAAAAACCAACGCCCCGCTATTTTAAACACAACTTTTAATAAAACTAAATCAAACGACATTAAACAAATCTCTTATTTATAAAAGACTTTTGGGTCAAAACGAAACTGACACTTGTTGGATTCCGGGCGACCACTTGTTGGATTTTAATCAACAGGTGGCTAAGTTTCGGAACGATTCTGAATAACTAGCCGCGTTTAAAAATTTACCAAAAAATTCATGAAAATAGAATTTAACATTTAAGAGAGAAAATTCGTCATAATAAAAATGTAGATTAAACGGTAGAAAACAGCTACATTTCGAATTTCCAACTTAAACACACATTTACTAAACAGAATCATAAAATTTCATTTTCCTGTATAAATACAAATCATAAACGCTTTCTCAAAATTTTATATTTAAACGTTTCGCAACTACAGACAAAGATGGAAGACCGTGGCCCGGCCCAAAAAAAAAACAATTCTATATCATCCAAAACCATTTGCCATCGGAGACAGAAAACTTGCAAAGTTTAAAATGCATAATAAATGTTGGTTTTAAACTTGTGGGCGTTGTACTTTTTAATCGCGCGGCGACATCTCACGAAAATTCCTTGAAACGAAAACTTTTAATGAAATCTAAGAGATGTCGCTTTAATAAAAAAAAATGGAGTAAAACGGAACGAGGCCGAGTTGCGATTATTTGATCTAATTCCTTGATAATAAATATAGAATCGTGTTTCAAAACAATAATGTCTAAATTTATAATTTTAATGTATCGCTAAATTTATGATTTTAAAGTGGGAAGAAATGACTTACCGATCTAGATGTGTAAGATTCCGACCTTGAAATCGGTATTTCACGTGCAGGAGAATGTCTTGTGCCCTTATTTAGGGATCCGTAACCGGGAGTACTTCCACTTGTGTTACCAACACCTACGTTTCCAGCTCCACCTGCGTTTACTGTACTTTGTAAATCTGCCAAAAGAGCATCTGAAAATAAAAAAAATTCTTTATAAATATAAATTTTTTAAAAACAACTTTAACAAAGAGGGTGAATATATATTTTCTAACATTTAGCTTTAGCAGTGCGTCTCAACCCGAATGTTTCTAGTGTTAAAGCTAAGTTTTATTTGTTATTCAGATTGTTGTATATCTTTATTGAACTAAAAGATACTTATACAAATATTAATTCTAGCTATTAGAACTAACACTAGATCTAGCACTAGAAATATTCGGGATATGAGAGCTTACTACATGCCTTCCCACTTATCAAAAATATCCAGAAACAATGAAAGTATGACCTTTTTGCTTAATTTTTATGAAAACATGGATATTAACCAGAAATTCAGAACTGAATTAATCTACCTTGCGGTAGGAAAAAAATTATAAACATCATGTACCACCCACCATCTTTAGCACAAAACAACTCTACCAACAAAGCTCAGCACAGAAAACACCTAAAAATGCAATAAGCCATGAAGACGACGTAGACATAAATACAGGGTAACCGACACAGAGCAGGGACATGTAGAGGACAATAAATTAAGATAATCTAACGCAACTTATCTCTATACTAAAACCCCTGAGGAGTTATAGACCTTCAAAGTTGGGTCTTAAATTTTTTAGGAATAAATTGTTTAATATGAACTAAAAAGATATTATTGATAAACAGATTTTGTTTAGATGTAATGATTTTCTAGTGATAAAGAGAAAATCCCCATAATGTCAAAATTGAATACTTTTGTTATCAAAATCGATCATTACTCAAAAATTAATTGTGATGAAGATAAGTTTTTTTTCGAAATAAATTGTTTATTATGAACTAAAAAGACATCATCCATAAACAGATTTGGTTTAGTTATAATGATTTTCTAGTGATAAAGAAAAAATCACTAAAATGTCAAAATTGAGTACTTTTGGTATTGAAATAGATCATAACTCAAAAATTAAAGGTGATGGAGAAAAGTTTATTTGAAATAAATTGTTTATTATGAACTAGAAAGACATCATCCATAAACAGATTTGGTTTAGTTATAATGATTTTCTAGTGATAAAGAAAAAATCACCAAAATGTCAAAATTGAGTACTTTTGGTATTGAAATAGATCATAACTCAAAAATTAAAGGTGATGGAGAAAAGTTTATTTGAAATAAATTGTTTATTATGAACTAAAAGGACATTACTCATAAACAGATTTGGTTTAGTTATAATGATTTTCTAGTGATAAAGAAAAAATCACCAAAATGTCAAAATTGAGTACTTTTGGTATTGAAATAGATCATAACTCAAAAATTAAAGGTGATGGAGAAAAGTTTATTTGAAATAAATTGTTTATTATGAACTAAAAGGACATTACTCATAAACAGATTTGGTTTAGTTATAATGATTTTCTAGTGATAAAGAAAAAATCACCAAAATGTCAAAATTGAGTACTTTTGGTATTGAAATAGATCATAACTCAAAAATTAAAGGTGATGGAGAAAAGTTTATTTGAAATAAATTGTTTATTATGAACTAAAAGGACATTACTCATAAACAGATTTGGTTTAGTTATAATGATTTTCTAGTGATAAAGAAAAAATCACCAAAATGTCAAAATTGAGTACTTTTGGTATTGAAATAGATCGTAACTCAAAAATTAAAGGTGATGGAGAAAAGTTTATTTGAAATAAATTGTTTATTATGAACTAAAAGGACATTACTCATAAACAGATTTGGTTTAGTTATAATGATTTTCTAGTGATAAAGAAAAAATCACCAAAATGTCAAAATTGAGTACTTTTGGTATTGAAATAGATTATAACTCAAAAATTAAAGGTGATGGAGAAAAGTTTATTTGAAATAAATTGTTTATTATGTACTAAAAGGACATTACTCATAAACAGATTTGGTTTAGTTATAATGATTTTCTAGTGATAAAGAAAAAATCACCAAAATGTCAAAATTGAGTACTTTTGGTATTGAAATAGATTATAACTCAAAAATTAAAGGTGATGGAGAAAAGTTTATTTGAAATAAATTGTTTATTATGAACTAAAAGGACATTACTCATAAACAGATTTGGTTTAGTTATAATGATTTTCTAGTGATAAAGAAAAAATCACCAAAATGTCAAAATTGAGTACTTTTGGTATTGAAATAGATCGTAACTCAAAAATTAAAGGTGATGGAGAAAAGTTTATTTGAAATAAATTGTTTATTATGAACTAAAAGGACATTACTCATAAACAGATTTGGTTTAGTTATAATGATTTTCTAGTGATAAAGAAAAAATCACCAAAATGTCAAAATTGAGTACTTTTGGTATTGAAATAGATCATAACTCAAAAATTAAAGGTGATGGAGAAAAGTTTATTTGAAATAAATTGTTTATTATGAACTAAAAGGACATTACTCATAAACAGATTTGGTTTAGTTATAATGATTTTCTAGTGATAAAGAAAAAATCACCAAAATGTCAAAATTGAGTACTTTTGGTATTGAAATAGATCATAACTCAAAAATTAAAGGTGATGGAGAAAAGTTTATTTGAAATAAATTGTTTATTATGAACTAAAAGGACATTACTCATAAACAGATTTGGTTTAGTTATAATGATTTTCTAGTGATAAAGAAAAAATCACCAAACTGTCAAAATTGAGTACTTTTGGTATTGAAATAGATCATAACTCAAAAATTAAAGGTGATCGAGAAAAGTTTATTTGAAATAAATTGTTTATTATGAACTAAAAGGACATTACTCATAAACAGATTTGGTTTAGTTATAATGATTTTCTAGTGATAAAGAAAAAATCACCAAAATGTCAAAATTGAGTACTTTTGGTATTGAAATAGATCATAACTCAAAAATTAAAGGTGATGGAGAAAAGTTTATTTGAAATAAATTGTTTATTATGAACTAGAAAGACATCATCCATAAACAGATTTGATTTAGTTATAATGATTTTCTAGTGATAAAGAAAAAATCACCAAAATGTCAAAATTGAGTACTTTTGGTATTAAAATAGATCGTAACTCAAAAATTAAAGGTGATGGAGAAAAGTTTATTTGAAATAAATTGTTTATTATGAACTAGAAAGACATCATCCAGAAACAGATTTGGTTTAGTTATAATGATTTTCTAGTGATAAAGGAAAAATCACCAAAATGTCAAAATTGAGTACTTTTGGTATTGAAATAGATCATAACTCAAAAATTAAAGGTGATGGAGAAAAGTTTATTTGAAATAAATTGTTTATTATGAACTAAAAGGACATTACTCATAAACAGATTTGGTTTAGTTATAATGATTTTCTAGTGATAAAGAAAAAATCACCAAAATGTCAAAATTGAGTACTTTTGGTATTGAAATAGATTATAACTCAAAAATTAAAGGTGATGGAGAAAAGTTTATTTGAAATAAATTGTTTATTATGAACTAAAAGGATATTACTCATAAACAGATTTGGTTTAGCTTTAATGATTTTCTAATGATAAAAAGAAAAAATCATCGAAATATCAAAATTGAGTACTTTTGGTATTAAAATTGATCATAACTCAAGGATGAAAGGTGATGGAGAAATGTTTTTTAGGAATAAGTTGTTTATTATCAACTAAGAAGACATCATCCATAAACAAATTTAGTTTAGATGTAATGATTTTCATGTGATAAAGAGAAAATCCCCAAAATGTTAAAACTGAGTACTTTTGATTTTAAAATCGATCATAGCTTAAAAATGAAAGGTGATGGAGAAAATTTTTTTAAGAATAAATTGTTTATTATGAACTAAAAAGACATCATCCATAAACGGATTTGGTTTAGTTATAATGATTTTCTAGTGATAGAGACAAAATCACCAAAATGTCAAAATTGAGTACTTTTGGTATTGAAATAGATCATAACTCAAAAATTAAAGGTGATGGAGAAAAGTTTATTTGAAATAAATTGTTTATTATGAACTAAAAAGGCATGATCCATAAACAAATTTAATTTAAGTGTAATGATTGTCTAGTGATAAAGAAAATATCAGCAAAATATCAAAATTGAGTACTTTCGGTATTAAAATTGATCATAATTCAAGGATGAAAGCTGATGGAGAAAAGTTTTTTAGGAATAAGTTGTTTATTGTCAACTAAGAAGACATCAACCATAAACAAATTTAGTTTAGATGTAATGATTTTCATGTGATAAAGAGAAAATCCCCAAAATGTCAAAATTGGGTACTTTTGGTGTTAAAATCGATCATAACTCAAGAATGAAAGGTGATGGAGAAAAGATGGAGAAAACCTTGTCGTCAAATAACTTTGTAATCTGTTTGTCAAATTTGACGTACAATTTCATAGCCGACTACTAAACTTAAGACTTAATTTATTGTCCTCTACATGTTCCTGCTCCGTGTCGGTTCTAATGTGAATCACCCTGTATAATGAAAGTGGCTGAAGATGCAATAAGAACGAAACAGATTTCCAAAAATGGAAGAATCCATATCAATATTAAAATATATAGGGTAAATGCAAACATTTAAATAATTAAACGGTGCTATTGGGAGGCATTCTCCAGTGATATAGAGTAAAATCTTTATGGTAGATAGAGAGAGATATGGGGAAAACTAGTTAACGAGTACATACAAGTACAAGCAACCACAATATCAGTAAAAGAATGTGAAAAACACTTCTGACAACTATATCAAAAGCTAGAAGTCATAGACGAAGAAAACTAAACTAAATGGTCTTTTATGAAGAAAGAAATATACTATTTGATCAATTCCACATTCTCTACAAGATACTTACCTGCAAGCAAATTCCACAAGAGTGGATACAAAGTGTGAGGATATTCATATTTAATAAGGGAAAGATGCTGACACCAGCAGTTATTGAGGAATAAACTTAGAATACAGAAAAAATAAGCGAATTCAGAATTCAAGAACTTAATCATTAATATCTTAAATGGACAACATCGCTTACATTAAGGATTATTATTACGATAATAAAAAAATGCGTTTTTTTGTAATCACTCAATATTATTACGTGTCGCATATAAATTTAATCAGTGTCGGTTACACAGTTTTCACTCATCGATAACATGTATTTTTCTAGGAAAGTGTAATACGAAAATTTTGTAATATATATATATATATAACCGATGTGTTCATCATAGATTATATTTCAAAAAATTGATTTAGATTTTACCAACATTGCCTATAATTTTGCGGCAAAGTTATAACGAAATTTCTTTCGAACACAAATTTATCAGTAAACATACACAGCCAATGACTCATCTCGAGAAGCGCTAACAAACCAACCTTTTAAGTACACAAACTTAGGAAATAAGATTACCACATAGAATTATAACATATTATATTAAAACGCATTAAATATTATATCAAAATCTAAATTGAATCGATCATAAAATTTTAAAAGCTAAAAATTTCAAAAATAAATATTTCTCACCTAAACCACGTCGTTCTTCCTCATACCCATCATAATTAACCGGTTTTCGTAAATCGTTCATTATCAAAACTTTTAAAAAATGAAAACGTTTCGCGGATTAACAAAAAAAAAACACGTTTTTTTTTTAGGATTTATAAGAACAAACGCGATCGAAGAGGAAACCACAACTAAAATGAAAAAACGTCGCTTTTTAAGGAACGAGAACGCGCGAGGTTTTCACGGTAGTGATAAAAGTTGTGGTATGCGTATGAGTCGACGACTCGAGGAAGGTCTGTTTCTTATCGATGAATCAATTTTGTTGACACGATGTCGAAGAATGACAAAAGTGGTTGTAAATACGGGGCCGTTATTGGAAGTGGAAGTTGTGAACTAGGCCTAGACACGCATAACAATGGCCGAAGGCCCCCTAACTCTATAAATAGACTATGGATGTTGAGTTTTAAGTAAGAGTAATAAACATTTTTGGATCGCATTCCGATGACGAAGCGCTCCATTAAATTTAAATTCTTTTTATTTTATTGTATCACATTGTTTTAAAATAGTGTGAATTAAGGTGGGTAATCCCAATATGTTGAATTTCTAGAATTGAGTTTTTTATAAATAAGTTATGATTTGTTTTTTTTTATCTAAAGTAAATATTCCGGGATTTTCTGTGTAATAAAAAATGATGATTAAACTAAAATTAGAATTAACACTAGCACCATCTTAACAGTGTTAATTGAATAAACTACAAATTCGCCCGATATGTATTTCAGAGAAGCTGCAATAAATATTACGATGTACAGTGATACAATAAAGTCTACATACACCCAAGAAAACGATAATATCTCATCTCCTGAAATGTAATTCAATGAATTTTTTAAACGAAGGATATTAGAAGTCTATATTATTTTAATACAAAGTCGAAACAGTTCGACTTGTGCTACGAAGTGAAGGCTACAGCAGTAGATTTAGTCGCATTTAGTCTCTCAAGACGGCCAAACCCGAATTATTCTAGTTCTAGGTCTTGTGTTAGTTAACACTAGTCCTAGAACTAGCTAAAGTTAGTTCAATAAAAACATACAACATTTAACTAGCGCTACTTAGCACTGTCTCTAGAACTAACATTAGACCTAGAACTGTGTTAGCTCTAGTGATAGTGCTAGTGCAAAACTAGTTGAACTTGGACTTGCTATAAACTAGTCCCTATTCATTTAGACAAGTTTTTAATGACTATCAACTAATCTTTAGTCATTTTGAGCAACATGGATTGTCTAAAACTAGTTGTTAATCATTTAGACAAGTATAAAATTATGCTCAACCTATAATCAATTGTTTTGAATAACATGAGATGGCTATGAACCTATTTCGAAACATTTTGAACAATTTTGATACCTTATAGACCAATTTTGGACAATATTAGTGCAGTTTTCAGTCGTTGTGAGCAATCTGGACTTGCTATAAACTAGTCGTTATACATTTAGACAAGTTTTTAATGACTATCAACTAATCTTTAGTCATTTTGAGCAACATGGATTGTCTAAAACTAGTTGTTAATCATTTAGACAAGTATAAAATTATGCTCAACCTATAATCAATTATTTTGAATAACATGAGATGGCTATGAACCTATTTCGAAACATTTTGAACAATTTTGATACCTTATAGACCAATTTTGGACAATATTAGTGCAGTTTTCAGTCGTTGTGAGCAATCTGGACTTGCTATAAACTAGTCGTTATACATTTAGACAAGTTTTTAATGACTATCAACTAATCATTAGTCATTTTGAGCAACATGGATTGTCTAAAACTAGTTGTTAATCATTTAGACAAGTATAAAATTATGCTCAACCTATAATCAATTGTTTTGAATAACATGAGATGGCTATGAACCTATTTCGAAACATTTTGAACAATTGAGATACCTTATAGACCAATTTTGGACAATATTAGTGCAGTTTTCAGTCGTTGTGAGCAATCTGGACTTGCTATAAACTAGTCGTTATACATTTAGACAAGTTTTTAATGACTATCAACTAATCTTTAGTCATTTTGAGCAACATGGATTGTCTAAAACTAGTTGTTAATCATTTAGACAAGTATAAAATTATGCTCAACCTATAATCAATTATTTTGAATAACATGAGATGGCTATGAACCTATTTCGAAACATTTTGAACAATTTTGATACCTTATAGACCAATTTTGGACAATATTAGTGCAGTTTTCAGTCGTTGTGAGCAATCTGGTCTTGCTATAAACTAGTCGTTATACATTTAGACAAGTTTTTAATGACTATCAACTAGTTTTCAGTCATTTTGAGCAACATGGATTGTCGAAAACTAGTTGTTAATCATTTAGACAAGTATAAAATTACGCTCAACCTATAATCAATTATTTTGAATAACATGAGATGGCTATGAACCCATTTCGAAACATTTTGAACAATTTTGACACCTTATAGACCAATTTTAGACAATATTAGTGCAGTTTTCAGTCGTTGTGAGCAATCTGGACTTGCTATAAACTAGTCGTTATACATTTAGACAAGTTTTTAATGACTATCAACTAATCTTTAGTCATTTTGAGCAACATGGATTGTCTAAAACTAGTTTTTAATCATTTAGACAAGTATAAAATTATGCTCAACCTATAATCAATTATTTTGAATAACATGAGATGGCTATGAACCTATTTCGAAACATTTTGAACAATTTTGATACCTTATAGACCAATTTTGGACAATATTAGTGCAGTTTTCAGTCGTTGTGAGCAATCTGGACTTGCTATAAACTAGTCGTTATACATTTAGACAAGTTTTTAATGACTATCAACTAATCTTTAGTCATTTTGAGCAACATGGATTGTCTAAAACTAGTTGTTAATCATTTAGACAAGTATAAAATTATGCTCAACCTATAATCAGTTATTTTGAATAACATGAGATGGCTATGAATCTATTTTGAAACATTTTGAACAATTTTGATACTTTATAGACCAATTTTGGACAATATTAGTGCAGTTTTCAGTCGTTGTGAGCAATCTAGACTTGCTATAAACTAGTCGTTATACATTTAGACAAGTTTTTAACGACTATCAACTAATTTTTAGTCATTTTGAGCAACATGGATTGTCTAAAACTAGTTGTTAATCATTTAGACAAGTATAAAATTATGCTCAACCTATAATCAATTATTTTGAATAACATGAAATGGCTATGAACCTATTTCGAAACATTTTGAACAATTTTGATACCTTATAGACCAATTTTGGACAATATTAGTGCAGTTTTCAGTCGTTGTGAGCAAT
Source organism: Onthophagus taurus (assembly GCF_036711975.1). Lineage (NCBI taxonomy): Eukaryota > Metazoa > Arthropoda > Insecta > Coleoptera > Scarabaeidae > Onthophagus > Onthophagus taurus. The sequence goes on from NC_091967.1 coordinate 1,058,794, forward strand.
CTGGACTTGCTATAAACTAGTCGTTATACATTTAGACAAGTTTTTAATGACTATCAACTAATCTTTAGTCATTTTGAGCAACATGGATTGTCTAAAACTAGTTGTTAATCGTTTAGACAAGTATAAAATTATGCTCAACCTATAATCAGTTATTTTGAATAACATGAGATGGCTATGAATCTATTTTGAAACATTTTGAACAATTTTGATACTTTATAGACCAATTTTGGACAATATTAGTGCAGTTTTCAGTCGTTGTGAGCAACCTAGACTTGCTATAAACTAGTCGTTATACATTTAGACAAGTTTTTAACGACTATCAACTAATTTTTAGTCATTTTGAGCAACATGGATTGTCTAAAACTAGTTGTTAATCATTTAGACAAGTATAAAATTATGCTCAACCTATAATCAATTATTTTGAATAACATGAAATGGCTATGAACCTATTTCGAAACATTTTGAACAATTTTGATACCTTATAGACCAATTTTGGACAATATTAGTGCAGTTTTCAGTCGTTGTGAGCAATCTGGACTTGCTATAAACTAGTCGTTATACATTTAGACAAGTTTTTAATGACTATCAACTAATCTTTAGTCATTTTGAGCAACATGGATTGTCTAAAACTAGTTGTTAATCATTTAGACAAGTATAAAATTATGCTCAACCTATAATCAGTTATTTTGAATAACATGAGATGGCTATGAATCTATTTTGAAACATTTTGAACAATTTTGATACTTTATAGACCAATTTTGGACAATATTAGTGCAGTTTTCAGTCGTTGTGAGCAATCTAGACTTGCTATAAACTAGTCGTTATACATTTAGACAAGTTTTTAACGACTATCAACTAATTTTTAGTCATTTTGAGCAACATGGATTGTCTAAAACTAGTTGTTAATTATTTAGACAAGTATAAAATTATGCTCAACCTATAATCAATTATTTTGAATAACATGAAATGGCTATGAACCTATTTCGAAACATTTTGAACAATTTTGATACCTTATAGACCAATTTTGGACAATATTAGTGCAGTTTTCAGTCGTTGTGAGCAATCTGGACTTGCTATAAACTAGTCGTTATACATTTAAACAAGTTTTTAATGACTATCAACTAATCTTTAGTCATTTTGAGCAGCATGGATTGTCTAAAACTAGTTGTTAATCATTTAGACAAATATAAAATTATGCTCAACCAGTTTTCAATGATTTGGAATAACATGAGATGCCTATCAACTTATTTCCAATCGTTTTGAACAATTTTGCTACCTTATAAACCAATTTTAGACAATGTTGGTGCAGTTTTCAGTCATTCTGAGCAACCTAAACTTGCTATAAACTAGTCCTTATACATTTAGACAAGTTTATAATGACTACCAACTGGATAAATAGAAACAATTTTGGACAATGTTGGTGCAGTTTTCAGTCGTTAGTTCTAGTTTTACATTTAATTTAATGTTTTTTATTCCATCTTGTTTATTTTTTGATATAAATGCATCATGTCATTCAAAATGAGCCCAAACATGATACGTTTAATTCCAATATTACTCGAGATATAAGCAACTTCCGGTATTTTTATTGAGCTATAACGGATTGTTTTTTTTTAGAACTGTATGTAGACTTTTTTGAGTTATAGATATGATTATGTTTTGTGTTTGTCTTGATATAATAGCTTATACAGTTTTTATGTAAAATATGGAAATAATATGGACTTCTTACATGTTTTGTTACAAAATTTCATTGAATTACATTTCGGGAGCTCAGATATTATCATTTTCCGGGCTGTATGTAGACTTTAATGTACCAAGCTTTTAATCGTACTTCTCCTTTTGCTTAACTGACCGGCCAAAATAGATTTGCTAAGCTGTACATGCTATATGAAGTTATGGCGAACTGAATGGACCTAAGTAATCCATTTTGTTGAATTTGTCAAAAAAGATGTCAAAACCAAACAAAATATGTACCTAAACAGATACAGATTGAAAACCTTGAATTTTAAATGTTTTTCCTTATTCGAATGTGGTTTGTATAATATTTCATATACGTAAAGTACGTAATTCTATCGCCTTGTTGAATTACAAGTAAACTTGAATTTTACTTGAACTTTATTTCTAACAAAGCATTCGTCTATTTACATAAAATGTTTTGAAACAATTTCGAAATCAATTTTCAATTTTTTAGCTTCTCAAGTTAGTAGGAGTCAACTTACTCAAGTATTGCTCCCATTCCTTTAAATCTCTAAAATGCATTTTTCTCTCGAACCGATAGTTTTTGGTGAAAGATGTGGGTGGTGATGGGTCGAACGTGACCGTCTTGGGACTGGGCGTACGCATGCGCATCGTGCCAGACATCTTTTGGTTCCCCGGAAACAAGCACACAATTCAGGCGACAGTTTTACAGGCGAACACAACAACGCACGATTGGCTTCTGGAAAACCACGCAAATCGTACCGGATATATTTTTGGGGCACTCCCGAAATTAACGATAGGCCAATTTTCCCGTGCAATTGACTGTGTTTTTCTGCTATGGGGATCTTGTAGGATCCACGCCGTATGACTAACGTTTTTCGGTTGAACCGGGACTCGAGAACAGTTTTTGGCAAAACGCGTGTAGGAGCCAAACTGTGTGCGACTTCAACTAAAAATAGGAACACTTGCGGAATCGCTAAGCCTCGAATATACGAATTTGAAACCGTAAACTGTTTTTCGTTCCTTAGATACATTATTAGATATATTAGAATACTTGCTAACTATATTTATAACACCCAAATTGTAGTACATATTTCCGGAAACTGTAGTTCCTTAACAAATACAAAATGTGTTATGTGGGTGGAATTTTTGTTTATCAATGCCAAATAAAAAAACGTACACACAGAATCCAGCGTAAATTCGGTGATAAAGATTTAAAGATACTTATATACTGGTACGATTTGCCAAGATCCAAAAACCAAAAATAAATAATCCAAGATTTACTTACGAAAATAGAATAACAAATACAAAATGTATGGACAACAAGTAAAAAAGAAACTCTTGTGACGACCGTCTAACTTAACTAACACCCAAACGCAACCGACAGGTTGATTTTCTTCAATGGTCGTCGAAGGCCAACACCCACAGTTTAAGTATCTCAAAAGCGAGATGTTATCATTAATTGTACTCGTTATTTAAGATTTCTTACAATTTATCGAGGAAAAAATGTTCTCGTACGCGTTTAGAGCTATTGTTGTTCGTTTACAATTGTAATTTTATTACGGCGTGCGCCAATGGGAAGGTCAAAATGACTTCCGAACAACGTAGTTTTTAAATTACATAATTGAACCGTGCCCACGTTTTCTATTTTGATCAATACGTCCAATGACTTTTTAAATAGCACAATAACGAAAGAATTTACTCCCTGGTATTTAATAAAATCTAAAAATATAGTTCAATATACGTGGGAATAAAAGATACAGATAAAGGAGCTAGGGATATCTACAATGTTAACCAAGAAACGAGTTTGAGTAGAATTAATTTTCCAAATGAAGAATCTTTCAGTGATTTAAATCATAAGTCTAACCCGAATGATTTTTGCTTCTATGTTTCTACTTCTAGGTCTAATATTAGTTCTAGTCCTAGTGTTAGTCTAGTTTTATTTGTTATTCAGCGCTAGATTGTTATATACAGTGATACAATAAAGTCTAGATATGGGAAGGGGCAAATGGGAGGGGTGGTGGTGGGAGGTAGAAAGGTGCATATGTTAGCATACGCGGATGATATCGTGGTCATGGCGAGAGAAGCGGCGGAGATGAAAGATATGATAAAGACATTGGAAAGATATTTTAGGGGGAAGACAAGGATGATGAAGTTTTGTAAGGGTGGGAGAAAAAGAACAGAAAACTGGAGATGGGAGGGAAAAGAGATCGAGGAGGTTAGGGAGTATACTTACTTGGGGTATGTGTTCAGGGAGGACAACAGGGAGGGGTCGCATGTGATAGCTATGGCAAAAAAGGCGAATAAGGTGATGGGACAAGTATGGGGTTGGGGGAAGAGAGTTTTTGGAAGGAATGTGGCAGCGAGGAAGATTATGTTTGAAGGCCTGGTTAGCAGTGTGATGATGTATGGAGCAGAGGTATGGGGATGGAGAGAGCAGGCAATGTTGGAGGACGTGCAAGCTAGATACTGGATGGGTGCTTGGGGTGGCGATAGAAACACCGGGGTATATAGTGAGGGAAGAGGTAAAGGTGAATAAGGTCAGAGTGGAGGCGGGCAGGAGAGCAGTGAAATATGAAGAAAGAATAGAAGGGAGGCCAAACTGCGGGATCTTGGGGGAGTGTTGGAGGGAAATTAAAGAGGGAAAGATCAGATATGGGAAAGGACACAGAGACAACTATTATAGACGAGCGGGCTACTCGGTAACTGAGATAAATAGTAGACGAAGAGTGGGTAGGGAGATGTGGAGGGAGTTGAGAGATAGGGACCGAGATGTGCAGAGACAGGAAAGAAGGACACAAATAAAAGAAGGGAGGTATAACGAAAGGTACAAGGACATAATAACGGAGGGGCTGCCTAGATACTTGTTATTGGAAGGAGATGAGGAAGGGAAGAAGTTGGTGGCTAGATTCCGTTGTGGAAACGAGGAGGGAGCTAACAGATACTGGATGGCCGATGAGGAGAGGTGGTGTAGGCTATGCAGGGAGGAATGGAAAATGTTGAATGGGTGCAGTGAGTTGAGGGAGGAGGAGTTGAACCGAGGGCAGATCTTAGGAGAGGGGGGAGAGGGGAAACGATGGATGAGAATGGTTGTGGGGGTAAGGAGACAAAGGGAAGGATGAGGGGATGATTGGGCCGAGGAGCCGAGGGTATGGAAATGGAGGAAGAGGGTAGAGGGTGAAAATAATATACTAATAATATATATATTAGAAAGTATTAAGGGGATAAAAATTGTAAATAAATAAAATAAAGTCTACATACAGCCCGGAAAATGATAATATATGAGCTCCCGAAATGTAATTCAATGAAAATTTTTAACAAAACATGTAAGAAGTCTATATTTTACATAAAAACAATATAAGCTATTATTAATCAAGAGAAACACAAAACATAATCATATCTATAACTCAAAAAAGTCTACATACAGTCCTAAAAAAAAACTATCCGTTATAGCTCAATAAAAATACCGGAAGTTGCTTATATCTCGAGTAATATTGGAATTAAACGTATCATGTTTGGGCTCATTTTGAATGACATGATGCATTTATATCAAAAAATAAACAAGATGGAATAAAAAACATTAACCTTGAATATTTTTAGTTCTATGTATAGTGTTAATTCTACATAGTAACAGTGCTAGTGTAAAACTAGAACTAACGACTGAAAACTGCACCAACATTGTCCAAAATTGTTTCTATTTATCTAGTTAATAGTCATTAAAAACTTGTCTAAATGTATAAGGACTAGTTTATAGCAATTTTAGGTTGCTCAGAATGACTGAAAACTGCACCAACATTGTCTAAAATTGGTTTATAAGGTAGCAAAATTATTCAAAATGATTGGAAATAAGTTGATAGGCATCTCATGTTATTCCAAATCATTGAAAACTGGTTGAGCATAATTTTATATTTGTCTAAATGATTAACAACTAGTTTTTAAACAATCCATGTTGCTCAAAATGACTGAAAACTAGTTGATAGTCATTAAAAATTTGTCTAAATGTATAACGACTAGTTTATAGCAAGTCCAGATTGCTCACAACGACTGAAAACTGCACTAATATTGTCCAAAATTGGTCTATAAGGTATCAAAATTGTTCAAAATGTTTCGAAATAGGTTCATAGCCATCTCATGTTATTCAAAATAATTGATTATAGGTTGAGCATAATTTTATACTTGTCTAAATGATTAACAACTAGTTTTAGACAATCCATGTTGCTCAAAATGACTAAAGATTAGTTGATAGTCATTAAAAACTTGTCTAAATGTCTAACGACTAGTTTATAGCAAATCCAGATTGCTCACAACGACTGAAAACTGCACTAATATTGTCCAAAATTGGTCTATAAGGTATCAAAATTGTTCAAAATGTTTCGAAATAGGTTCATAGTCATCTCATGTTATTCAAAATAATTGATTCTAGGTTGAGCATAATTTTATACTTGTGTAAATGATTAACAACTAGTTTTAGACAATCCATGTTGCTCAAAATGACTAAAGATTAGTTGATAGTCATTAAAAACTTGTCTAAATGTATAACGACTAGTTTATAGCAAGTCCAGATTGCTCACAACGACTGAAAACTGCACTAATATTGTCCAAAATTGGTCTATACGGTATCAAAATTGTTCAAAATGTTTCGAAATAAGCTCATAGCCATCTCATGTTATTCAAAATAATTGATTATAGGTTGAGCATAATTTTATACTTGTCTAAATGATTAACAACTAGTTTTAGACAATCCATGTTGCTCAAAATGACTAAAAATTAGTTGATAGTCATTAAAAACTTGTCTAAATGTATAACGACTAGTTTATAGCAAGTCCAGATTGCTCACAACGACTGAAAACTGCACTAATATTGTCCAAAATTGGTCTATAAGGTATCAAAATTGTTCAAAATGTTTCGAAATAGGTTCATAGTCATCTCATGTTATTCAAAATAATTGATTATAGGTTGAGCGTAATTTTATACTTGTCTAAATGATTAACAACTAGTTTTAGACAATCCATGTTGCTCAAAATGACTAAAGATTAGTTGATAGTCATTAAAAACTTGTCTAAATGTATAACGACTAGTTTATAGCAAGTCCAGATTGCTCACAACGACTGAAAACTGCACTAATATTGTCCAAAATTGGTCTATAAGGTATCAAAATTGTTCAAAATGTTTCGAAATAGGTTCATAGCCATCTCATGTTATTCAAAATAATTGATTATAGGTTGAGCATAATTTTATACTTGTCTAAATGATTAACAACTAGTTTTAGACAATCCATGTTGCTCAAAATGACTAAAGACTAGTTGATAGTCATTAAAAACTTGTCTAAATGAATAGGGACTAGTTTATAGCAAGTCCAAGTTCAACTAGTTTTGCACTAGCACTATCACTAGAGCTAACACAGTTCTAGGTCTAATCTTAGTTCTAGAGACAGTGTTTAGTAGCGCTAGTTAAATGTTGTATATTTTTATTGAACTAACTTTAGCTAGTTCTAGGACTAGTGTTAACTAACACAAGACCTAGAACTAGAATAATTCGGGTTTAGCCGTCTTGAGAGACTAAAAGCGACTAAGTCTACTGCTGTAGCCTTCACTTCGTAGCACAAGTCGAACTGTTTCGATTTTGTATTAAAATAATATAGACTTCTAATATCCTTCGTTTAAAAAATTCATTGAATTACATTTCAAGAGATGAGATATTATCATTTTCTTGGGTGTATGTAAACTTTATTGTATCACTGTATTTTTATTCAGCTGTCAAATTATATTGACATGTTGCATTTTATGTGAGACAAAGTAAGTAAGTAAACTAAAGTTAAGTGTATAATCGATTCGTATTAAATAAAACAATACTATTTTTTGGACAAACCATTTATTGATCTTCACAATCCTCTAAATATTTCAATACAGGTTGATCACACTGAAACTTTTCATTTAAAATCTTCAAAATTCGCTCCTGTATAAATTCAACGTCTTCTTCCGGGGTATAATCATCGATACTTGATCTCGACATAGTTATTAGCGTAGGTGGGAAAGATAAAAGATTTAAAAATTTTTCAAAAGCCCCAATCATTGTTTCAAGGTCATCTTTGTCGGATACATGATGCGGTAATTCAGTGTCATCACAAGTACAACCAGCGTCGTGAACGATATCAAAATCAACTTTGTCGTTACCGAATGTTTCTTTTAATTCTTCGCTGAGTTTCTGTACTTTTAAATAAATATCGGAGGGATTATTAGTTTCGGGTAGTTCGTTGGTTTTTTGTAACGATTGGAAATAATTTTCTAACTCTTTTAGTTGGGTTTCTCTTCGTTTTGTGGCTTCTACAATTTTAGCGGGAGTTTTAATTTCAGGCCAAACAAATTTATATATTTCTTTTAATTTCTCATACATATCAACTTCTTTGTATAAGGCTTTAAATGGATTGCTAGTACTAAAAAAATCTAAATCAATATCTAAAATATAATTAGTTTTTAAAGTATTTTGTAATATTTTTGAGATATCATCAAAATCATCGATTTCTTTTCCCAACGTAATCACGTCTAAATTAACATTTTTAGCGTCTAATAAATCTTCTTCGGGGGCGTATAAACAGTCTGTTAAAAAATAATTTTCCATCGAATCGACTTTAAGTAATCCCGAATTTTTTTCGGCGCCAATTTTAAAACATTTTTTTCCCTCGCTCATTTGTAAAGCCCAAGGTGGTTTTATCCAAATCAAATCTTTAAAATGACCGCCATAAACGGCGGGCATAATCCAATTTTCAATACTTAATTCCTCGAATAAAAGCTCCTTATTAAAAACAACGTCAGCTTTCATTGTTCTTGATATTAACATATCGGGATGTGAATCAAAGTGTACCAACGTCGAATTTTCTAAAGGAAAATGTTTCGAACCGATTGCACGGTAAATAAACGGTAAAACATCGTTGTGATACTCGACGATGTATATTGGAATCTTTGGATATTTCTTCAATTTTTCCATCGTACCTGTTGAGGAAAATTTTTTTGTTCAAACACAAATTTGAAAACAACACAACAAAAACAAACACTTTTTTTTTGTTATTTATAAAGTATAACAACATTGAATTGGTATCATTGAGAAAGGTGACATATTCTAATTTAATCGTTCGATCTATCACGAAACACATTTACATTTTACTTGACGAAAATGGAAGTTAAAACAACGTGCAGATAAATTGCAACACGTGTGTTTATTTTTAAAAAATTAATATTAAATTTATCACGACTAAATTTTTTTTAATTCGAAACATTTCGTAGGGCTACCACAAAAATGAAAAAAAATGTTAAAATTAGAAATCGTTTAGTTGGGGAGGTTTATTTCTAATTTTACCTTACTCGACCCAATCTTATTTTAAGGCTTTCAGTTAAACAGAAACATCGTTAACGTAGAGGAATTCATGAGTTACAGGTGTAGAGTTGGTGAAAAAAAACATAAATATCGAGCTTAGATGATTCCCAGAAGAAAAACATTTGCAACATCAACCCTTAGAATGTTTAAATCCGCTACGATTAAAGTTTACAGAAATTCATTTAAATATCGCTGATTAACTCGATTTCCCATCAAGTTTTTTTGCGATAGATGGGATCAAACTGCAAAGACACCTACTAGTCTTTGCAAAGAAAACCCCTGACTGGAAGAGATCAACTCAGTTCCTGGGAAAATCAAAAAGTTAAGGCTCCTCACCCACTTCCTGACCGGATACTACTGGTTACGTAAGCATATGTTCTATATGAAGCTGGCGAACACCTCTTTGTAGAGGGTGTGAAATGGAAGACGAGACGGTAAGTCGTATTGTTTGTGACTGTCTCAACCTCGCATACTTAAGGGAATTAATCTTTAGCGTAACATGGCTCCAAATTTCGGACATATCTTCCTTATAATTAGGGATAGCGAAAAACTAAATGCACCACTTGAAAGCTTGAATCTTTCTCTATCTAAAACCGGGTTGATAACCGATAAGTTGATATTAAGATCAATAAAAAATTAAGAACACCGCGCTGTACTTAAAATAGCTCAAAATTACCAAACTTCAAGGACTTGTGCAATTGTTACGAAACCGAATTTTAAAAAACTGTTATCACAGTCAGAAAGGGCGCTCCTTCAGTTATCTTCATCCGGGTTTTCGTCGGTCAATATCTATCGGCGTCATGCTTAAATCACCCTTAATGTCCATCCCTACACTCAGAAACGCTTAAATACTCTTCCTCTAAACAACTTTCTTATATGAGCAGGAGAAAACTCTAGAACCTTATGTATCTTATCGAAAATTTCCTGCTCTTTCTAGTGGTGTATAACACGTGGCGATCACGCGCTTGCACACATACATTTTTGGCCAAACTGCTAAATTCACACATTTTAGCCATTCTTAAACCATGTTCGGGTCGATAACTTTCTTATATGAGCAGGAGAAAACTCTAGAACCATATCTATCTTATCGAAAATTTCCTGCTCTTTCTAGTGGTGTATAACACGTGGCGATCACGCGCTTGCACACGTACATTTTTGGCCAAACTGCTAAATTCGCACATTTTAGCCATTCTTAAACCATGTTCGGGTCGATAACTTTCTTATATGAGCAGGAGAAAACTCTAGAACCTTATCTATCTTATCGGAAATTTCCTGCTCTTTCTAGTGGTATATAACACGTGGCGATCACGCGCTTGCACACGTACATTTTTGGCCAAACTACTAAATTCACACATTTTAGACATTCTTAAATCTTGTTCGGGTCGATAACTTTCTTATATGAGCAGGAGAAAACTCTAGAACCTTATCTACCTTATCGGAAATTTCCTGCTCTTTTTAGTGGTGTATAACACGTGGCTATCACGCGCTTGCACACGTACATTTTTGGCCAAACTGCTAAATTCACACATTTTAGCCATTCTTAAACCTTGTTCGGGTCGATAACTTTCTTATATGAGCAGGAGAAAATTCTAGAACCATATCTACCTTATCGAAAATTTTCTGCTCTTTCTAGTGGTGTATAACACGTGGCGATCACGCGCTTGCACACGTACATTTTTGGCCAAACTGCTAAATTCACACATTTTAGCCATTCTTAAACCTTGTTCGGGTCGATAACTTTCTTATATGAGCAGGAGAAAACTCTAGAACCCTATCTATCTTATCGGAAATTTCCTGCTCTTTCTAGTGGTATATAACACGTGGCGATCACGCGCTTGCACACGTACATTTTTGGCCAAACTGCTAAATTCACACATTTTAGACATTCTTAAATCTTGTTCGGGTCGATAACTTTCTTATATGAGCAGGAGAAAACTCTAGAACCTTATCTACCTTATCGGAAATTTCCTGCTCTTTTTAGTGGTGTATAACACGTGGCTATCACGCGCTTGCACACGTACATTTTTGGCCAAACTGCTAAATTCACACATTTTAGCCATTCTTAAACCTTGTTCGGGTCGATAACTTTCTTATATGAGCAGGAGAAAATTCTAGAACCATATCTACCTTATCGAAAATTTTCTGCTCTTTCTAGTGGTGTATAACACGTGGCGATCACGCGCTTGCACACGTACATTTTTGGCCAAACTGCTAAATTCACACATTTTAGCCATTCTTAAACCTTGTTCGGGTCGATAACTTTCTTATATGAGCAGGAGAAAACTCTAGAACCCTATCTATCTTATCGGAAATTTCCTGCTCTTTCTAGTGGTATATAACACGTGGCGATCACGCGCTTGCACACGTACATTTTTGGCCAAACTGCTAAATTCACACATTTTAGACATTCTTAAATCTTGTTCGGGTCGATAACTTTCTTATATGAGCAGGAGAAAACTCTAGAACCTTATCTACCTTATCGGAAATTTCCTGCTCTTTTTAGTGGTGTATAACACGTGGCTATCACGCGCTTGCACACGTACATTTTTGGCCAAACTGCTAAATTCACACATTTTAGCCATTCTTAAACCTTGTTCGGGTCGATAACTTTCTTATATGAGCAGGAGAAAATTCTAGAACCATATCTACCTTATCGAAAATTTTCTGCTCTTTCTAGTGGTGTATAACACGTGGCGATCACGCGCTTGCACACGTACATTTTTGGCCAAACTGCTAAATTCACACATTTTAGCCATTCTTAAACCTTGTTCGGGTCGATAACTTTCTTATATGAGCAGGAGAAAACTCTAGAACCCTATCTATCTTATCGGAAATTTCCTGCTCTTTCTAGTGGTATATAACACGTGGCGATCACGCGCTTGCACACGTACATTTTTGGCCAAACTGCTAAATTCACACATTTTAGACATTCTTAAATCTTGTTCGGGTCGATAACTTTCTTATATGAGCAGGAGAAAACTCTAGAACCTTATCTACCTTATCGGAAATTTCCTGCTCTTTTTAGTGGTGTATAACACGTGGCTATCACGCGCTTGCACACGTACATTTTTGGCCAAACTGCTAAATTCACACATTTTAGCCATTCTTAAACCTTGTTCGGGTCGATAACTTTCTTATATGAGCAGGAGAAAATTCTAGAACCATATCTACCTTATCGAAAATTTTCTGCTCTTTCTAGTGGTGTATAACACGTGGCGATCACGCGCTTGCACACGTACATTTTTGGCCAAACTGCTAAATTCACACATTTTAGCCATTCTTAAACCTTGTTCGGGTCGATAGCTTTCTTATATGAGCAGGACAAAACTCTAGAACCTTATCTATCTTAGATAAGATAGATAGTTAGATAAGATAGATATGTTTCTATAGTTTTCTCCTTATCAAATAAGAAAGTTGTTTAGAGGAAGAGTATTTAAGCGTTTCTGAGTGTAGGGATGGACATTAAGGGTGATTTAAGCATGACGCCGATAGATATTGACCGACGAAAACCCGGATTAAGATATCTGAAGGAGCGCCCTTTCTGACTGTGATAACAGTTTTTTAAAATTCGGTTTCGTAACAATTGCACAAGTCCTTGAAGTTTGGTAATTTTGAGCTATTTTAAGTACAGCGCGGTGTTCTTCATTTTTTATTGATCTTAATATCAACTTATCGGCAGACGAAAACCCGGTTTTAGATAGAGAAAGATTCAAGCTTTCATGTGGTGCATTTAGTTTTTCGCTATCCCTAATTATAAGGAAGATATCAGCTAAGAAAGTAGATAGGAAACGGTAACGGATAAAATTATTATAAACAATTTTTGAAAAAATCGCTGAAACGGGTCTAAGGATTTAAATTTTTTGCAATTTTTTGAAATTCAAATTGAATTTTGACACTTGAAAATGTCAAATCAAAACAATTGGTTGCCATGGTTACGCACTGCTACTGCTATTTTCTATATCAAATGAATGAGAAATAATAAAAGTTTAAATTAATTTTTCTCGAAAATTTTCTTATGTAACCGATATTAATATTTATTGCACATAATTCAGAAGACAATTCTCTTTCAAAGTCCGATATAAAAAATGGGGTGTTCCATTTAAAAAAAACTTCGATGACGTCATAACTCGTTTAAAAATGGCGGAAAAATTTTAAAATATACACCAAAAAATTGCAAAAAATTTAAATCTTTAGACCCGTTTCAGCGATCTTTTCATAAATTGTTCGTAATGATTTTATCGAATTTATCCGTTACTTTTGAAACGCACTGTATATTAACGTTCATTAACCCTTTGTGTCCCAAGAAGTCAAACATTTTGAAACTTTGTGACAGAATCAGATAGAATTAAAACGCTATCAAAATACACTCAGTAAAGGCCATTGGAATAAAATCGCATAGTCTAAGTGTCAAAAAAGATGCTAATTCAAAAATTCCTGGAAACCGTGTTTATTGAAATTAAGAAATAAAACTTATTTTAAATTGAAGCTTGAAGCTTTCTGTTTAAATCGATGTATAACAATCGATGGGTTGAATTAAAAAAATATTGAGAAAAAGAGTATTGAGTTAAAACTAACATTTTCGTATAACCTAAAAGTGTCAAAAAAGATGCTAATTTAAAAATTCCTGGAAGCCGTAATTATTGAAATTAAAGAATGAGACTTATTCTAAATTAAAGCTCAAAGCTTTCTTTTTAAAATGATGTATAATAATTGTTGGGTTGGATTGGAAAAATATTGACAAAAAACATGTTGAAACAAAACTTACATTTTCGTATAACTTAAGAGTGCCAAAAAAGATGCTAATTTAAAAGTCCTGGAAGCCGTATTTATTGATATTAAGGAATTAAACTTATTTTAAATTAAAGCTCAAAGTTTTCTCTTTAAAATGATGTATAATAATTGTTGGGTTGGATTGGAAAAATGTAGAGAAAAAAAATTTTGAAACTAAACTTACATTTTCGAATAACCTAAAAATGTTAAAAAGATGTTAATTTAAAAATTCCTGTAAGCCCTATTTATTGAAATTAAGGAATGAAACTTATTTTAAATTAAAGCTCAAAGCTTTCTCTTTAAAATGATGTATAATAATTGTTGGGTTGGATTGGAAAAATATAGAGAAAAAAAAAGTTGAAATAAAACTTACATTTTCGTATAACCTAAGAGTGTCAAAAAAGATGCTATTTTAAAAATTCCTGGAAGCCGTATTTATTGAAGTTATGGAATGAAACTTATTTTAAATTAAAGCTCAAAGTTTTCTCTTTAAAATGATGTATAATAATTGTTGGGTTGAATTGGAAAAATATAGAGGAAAAAAAAGTTGAAATAAAACTTACATTTTCGTATAACCTAAGAGTATCAAAAAAGATGCTATTTTAAAAATTTCTGGAAGCTGTATTTATTGAAGTTAAGGAATGAAACTTATTTTAAATTAAAGCTCAAAGTTTTCTCTTTAAAATGATGTATAATAATTGTTGGGTTGAATTGGAAAAATATAGAGGAAAAAAAAGTTGAAATAAAACTTACATTTTCGTATAACCTAAGAGTGTCAAAAAAGATGCTATTTTAAAAATTCCTGGAAGCTATATTTAGTGAAGTTAAGGAATGAAACTTATTTTAAATTAAAGCTCAAAGCTTTCTCTTTAAAATGATGTATAATAATTGTTGGGTTGGATTGGAAAAATATAGAGAAAAAAAAAGTTGAAATAAAACATACATTTTCGTATAACCTAAGAGTATCAAAAAAGATGCTATTTTAAAAATTCCTGGAAGCTGTATTTATTGAAGTTAAGGAATGAAACTTATTTTAAATTAAAGCTCAAAGTTTTCTCTTTAAAATGATGTATAATAATTGTTGGGTTGGATTGGAAAAATATAGAGGAAAAAAAAGTTGAAATAAAACTTACATTTTCGTATAACCTAAGAGTATCAAAAAAGATGCTATTTTAAAAATTCCTGGAAGCTGTATTTATTGAAGTTAAGAATGAAACTTATTTTAAATTAAAGCTCAAAGTTTTCTCTTTAAAATGATGTATAATAATTGTTGGGTTGAATTGGAAAAATATTAAGAAAAAAAATGTTGAAACAACACTTACATTTAAAAAAGATGCTAATTTAAAAATTCTTAGAAACTATGTTTATTGAAATTAAGGAATGAGACTTATTTTAAATTTAAGCTCAATGTTTTCTTTTTAAAATGATCTGTAATAATCACACCTAATAACCATTTATCAAAGAAATACCTTCTTAAACAACAAAATTCAACAGTACCGCTTTTCGCTAAACTTCTAACCTCACATCTGGATGAATAAGTTTAAAGTGTACCTAAAAATCCTACAGTGCGGATTGCGACGCTTTTTATACAGATTATTTCTTGTATACACTTGTATAGTAGAAAGTACAGACAGCTCTAAATGTGCCGAATAGATAACTACAGTTTAAAATGAGTGTTTGGGTTTAACCTTTTCTTGCACCTGAATGAACTGTAAATTGTGGGGATGTAGAAAGGGGCCTAAGTGCTGTGAAGGAATTCATCTCCACATAAAACTACATACACTACAAGTTGAAGCCGAGTTTCATCGCCAGGTTCAAGTTAATATAACATTAATCACTGATTGTGGGTCTTGATCGCAAAGAACCTCGGATATATTAATTAAATTAAATATTAAAAAATTCTCAAATAATATTTATTCCTACAATTCAACACCCATTATAATCGTATTGTAGAAACATTTATAATTATACACCGGTAAACGCCTCATTTCTGGTTGTAATATTAAAGTTGACAACATAAAGTATAGCGGTCTAAATTTAATTGGACACACAACCTACAAGTGAGGACATCAATTACCATTAACTGTTAACTGGATCTAACTATGGAAAATTACATCAAATCGTCAAAAATAAAATTCTTTCAAAAAGTCAATTTTAAAGTGGACCTTTTTTCGAATTCATTATGGAACTAGGCATAAATCATCTTTGTGCGTCAAAGTTTTTTTAAATATCAATGAGTTTTAAATATAGAATACGGAAACGAAATGAGCCGTTGAAGTGTGTATAAAAACAACTTCAAGGGTCACTGTATCTTAGATGTTCGAATTTTAATATTATCACGCAGATCGAAATAAACGTTTCTGAACGAAAAAAAATTTTGTTTTTAACTTACATCCTGGTAAAGTCCCACATTTTAATGTACACTGATAAGGATGTAAAGTCCCCGGGACGATTTTCCCGTACATAGTACGATCCATGACGTCGATAATGGTCCAACCAATCCAAAAATCGTTACCGCGTGTTTGTAAATATTAATAAACGCACAAAACCAAGCGAGAGAGTCACGTTTTACTCGGTAATAGTAAATTCGCGCACATTGTCACGTTTTTCGAAAATTTAACCGACTTTAATTTTAACTAGTACGGCGTAATGATAGAGGGTAAACGTAGTGACGCCTACGGAATACGAACAAACACGTCGTCAACGAGTTGAGGCGAAAGCGAAGATCCGAGAAAACCCAAATTAGACGGGAGCCGACAATAGTAATAAAATAAAAGTAAAACGGCTGCGGTGAAATGCAGAGAGGAAGGCTTGGTTCAGCCGATTTACGTTGGGAATATGAAAACTGCAAACGTCACTTTCGTTCTATTATTATTTATAGAGTCCATTTAATAGTAGTTGTGTATAGGTACCAGGACCGCTCGACACACACCGTATTATTTATAAAAAAAACATAAATTTACTCAAATTATATGTTTAAACGTATCGTTTTGGACGATTACACACGAGTTACTGAACGGTTGTAGAAACATTTAATTGTAAATAAGCTATTTTGCCGTTTTGGCGACCGGCGTTGTGTCGAAAAAAAGAGTCCAAACGCGAGAGGAGGCAGTGTGTCAAGGCTGGTATGGTGCCCTATATGGTATTAGTTGAGTTCTCCGTGATAATGTTACATTTTTTTTTATTGTTGACGTTAACGTGATATACGATGAGGGTACATGAAGGTTAACGCTAATTATAACGCTAATTAAAACACTAATCGGTCACGTAATTCACAAAAACTGACAAAAAAAGAAAAAAATTGAATCATTTAAATAAAATTTGTTTTTGATAAGATATCATAAGGGAAATAAAGATAAGTTAAAAATATAAAATTATTTACGTTTCATTAAAATTTGTAATAAAACTATTTTGAATTATAATTTATGCACAAAAGGTGGGTCAAAATTGAGTAGCTTACTCAACAATTTTTATCTCTGAATCATTAATATTTATATTATTATTATTAAACGATAAATTGAACTAGAGGTGTTGTTATATGAAAGGTTTTTAAAAAAAGACCACTTTTTCTCCGTAATTGTTATAAATTAATCAATCTGAGACGTTTCGGGAACACCTCCCATCTTCAGTCTACAAATAGTCACTCGTAATATTATCTCTAATCTTGATATGATGATTTAAAAAAACAATATTTTAAAATTACTTTGCATACATGTATGTGCGTCACCTTGTACAACTGTTTTGATGAACAGTTGTACAAGGTAATATTACGACTGACTATTTGTAGACTGAAGATGGGAGGTGTTCCCGAAACGTCTCAGATTGATTAATTTATAACAATTACGGAGGAAAAGTGGTCTTTTTTTAAAAAACCTTTCATTATTATTATATATTATTTGATATAACTTTAATCAATGAGTCTTGGTCTCAAGCTTTGATTATATACAGCCTGATTCAGAGTAAGTGCCTTATTTTTTTTTAGCCACACTATGGGTACTACTTTCAAAATATTTGGCAGTAATATGTTTTAGAACATTCTCTACACGATGGTGTATCATATTTTCAATTGGACGAATTGTTTCAAAATGGCGACTGTCAATTTTTTTTTTTTAATGGAATGCCAAATTTTTTTTTTATTATCGAGATCCTAAAAACATTCTTTATACGATAGTATTTTGTATTTCTTAAAAATTCATTTCTTTCCCCATCAAAAAGCAACCTAACATTTTAATCTAGTAGCGCATGAATGTTTTACTCTCGATGTTATTTTTGTCCAAATAAATAAATAAGTAGATGTTTATTACAAAATAAAGCTTAATTGTTTCTTTTGTGTCTAGCGCTACTTGATATTTGGACAAAAATAACATCGAGTGTAAAACATTCATGCGCTACTAGATTAAAATGTATGTTTTTTGATGGGGAAAGAAATGAATTAAAAAAAAAAACAAAATACTATCGTATAAAGAATGTTTTTAGGATCTCAATAATAAAAAAAAATGTTGGCATTCCATTTAAAAAAAAAGTTGACAGTCGCCATTTTGAAATAATTCGTCCAATTGAAAATGTGGTATCACCATCGTGTAAAGAATGTCCTAAAACATATTACTGCCAAATATTTTGAAAGTAGTACCCATAGTGTGGCTAAAAAAAATAAGGCGCTTACTCTGAATCAGGCTGTATAATATGGATTGAGCCAACGAGAGAGATAGCTTGCGCAAGGTGATCGAACCGAGATAGACATAGAAGCGTACTAACATATAATGGGCGTGCGTTAATTTATAAGATAAAAAACTATCAATTAGAAGTAACATTTATAATACTTACAGGTGATGTGAAACTGTATTATCGCGAACTTTGCACACGAAACAATACATTTTTAAACATAACGCTGTGACTGGCTGTGACACAACAAAACGATAAACGTCAAATGGAAGAGGTTTGATACTTTTGTGCGCATGCGCCCGTCTGTTTAGTACCGTTTTATGTCTATCTTTGTTACACTTTCACATTATCGCTTTCCATCTGCGTCTATTCCCCTTGAGCCACATTTTTGTTAGTAGATATATTCAGTTAGCTCAATCCATATTATATATAATCAAAGGTCTCAAGCGACCAAGACTTAATTAGACAAAAAATTTACAAATTTATCATATGTACAGGGTGGGCAAATTTGGGTGTTATTATAGGCTATCTCAGAAACTATAAGAGATACGAAAAAAGTAGGTGACATGTCCCGGTCTCTTTTTTCGAGACTAACCCAATCCTGCAAACACCAAACCTCTATCTTCTTTTGTTTTTAAGTTATAGCCAAAAAGTCAAATTTTCGTGATTTCAAAAAATGCTCATATTTCGTTTATTTTTGAAATTAGAGAAATGGGGTTGATACGTTCTTAAGACACTTTTTTAAGTAGAATATACAGAAGTTGAAAAATTTTAAAAATATTTGATGATTTTTGAGATACAACACAAAGTTGTGCTTTTTTAAATACAAACTATAGTAGATTATGGTGTTACTGAAAAGAGCATATTTGTAGCTTTCCAATGATGTATTGCACGCATGGTGTATTTGGGGAAAATAAGCGTTATTTTTTAATTCTTAAATATTAAAGATTAATATTCAAAATTTTAATTATATACAGGGTGTCTCACGTAACTGGTTCGTTAGAACTTTTTAAGGTTCCACTATTCGTAGTGGTTTGAAATTTTGGTAGCATGGGTTGTTCATTCTAAACTTTCGATCTAAAATATTTTCAAGATGGCCACCCCTTCCGGTCTACCGGAAGTAGACCACAACTTCGTTATTTTAAATGGAATGCTATAATTTTTATTACACCTTTCAATTATACGTAAAAAAATATGTTGACTTTGATAAAAGTTGTTGGTACCTAGCGTTTTTTGTTTTCGAGTTATTTTGATTTTAAGTGTTTTTTGACAAATTTCACCATGCTCTTTAAAAGCTCATATCTCAGCTAACGATTATTCAAAAAAACTCTGCATTGGCACGAATACTCTACAGATGCTGCCAAATAGATTGTCATTTGTTGTATCAGAGAATCTTTTACAGGCTGGTCAAAAATTGAATTATCGTTTCTCAATATTCAATTGCGAGAAAGTCGAAAATTTTAAATGGAACACCCCATATTTCTTTACCCTATCAGAAAGGGAATTTAATTCTCTACAAATTATCTATAAACATTTCTATACCTATTTATTGTAGTTTCCCTGATATTGGAAAATTAATCAAAATCAGACATAGAATCCGTTTGTGTTTTTGTTAGCAGGCTAAGACATTTTGACAGTTCATCGTTTAATTTATTTAAATTATTATTGGTATTATTTCTACAATTAACTATGGTTGAATAACCTTTAGCATGCTCGCTTTTATTTACCAAAACTAACCAACAGCAAAAAGAATAAATGAAACAATGAAAAACAACAATTTAATAACAGAAATTAGTTATTTACTTAAAATTATAAAAAAATTAAAACTGTTCGATATGCTGACCATTCACCATTAAACATTTTTCAAAACTTCTTTCGACTTCTACGGTTGTGGCCCGTAGAAGTTGGTCGCCATCAATAGTACGTAGTGCACGCATCACTCTATCACGCAACTCTTGTCGTGTGTTGATCGGTGAATTGTAC
Source organism: Onthophagus taurus (assembly GCF_036711975.1). NCBI lineage: Eukaryota > Metazoa > Arthropoda > Insecta > Coleoptera > Scarabaeidae > Onthophagus > Onthophagus taurus. Next base: position 1,079,275 of record NC_091967.1, read on the forward strand.
ACTTGATTTTTTAAGTGACCCCACAAATAAAAATCCAATGGTGTTAAATCTGGAGATCGTGAAGGCCATTGCCATGAATATAAAACAAATTTAAAATATCGGCGTTGGAATAATTTGCCATGATATACAATGACTTTCAGTCGTGATCAAAAGTAAGTAACAACAACAATAACACAAATATGGACCAAAAACTGTCAAAATTCCATTGCCTTCTAATAAAAAAATCAAACGTTTTCCCGCATTCCGTGCATGCTTTGATTAATGTCTCAATATCAGGGAAACTACAATAAATAGGTATAGGAATGTTTATAGATAATTTGTAGAGAATTAAATTCCCTTTCTGATAGGGTAAAAAAAAACGGGGTGTTCCATTTAAAATTTTCGACTTTTTAGCCATTGAATATGGAGAAACGGTAATTCAATTTTTGACCACCCTGTATAAGATACTCTGATACAAGAAATGACAATCTATTTGGCAACATCTGAAGAGTAATCGTGAAAATTTAGAGGTTTTTTTTTAATGAACGTTAACTGAGATATAGGCTTTTAAAGAGCATGGTGAAATTTGCCAAAAAAAGCTTAAAATCAGAATAACTCGAAAACAAAAAATGGTAGCTACCAACAACTTTTATCAAAGTCAACATATTTTTTTATGTATAATTGAAAGGTGTAATAAAAACTATAGTATTCCATTTAAAATAACGAAGTTGTGGTCTACTTCCGGTAGACCGGAAGTGGTGGCCATCTTGAAAATATTTTAGATTGAAAGTTTAGAATGAACAACACATGCTACCAAAATTTCAAACCTCTATGAATAGTGGAACCTAAAAAAGTTCTAACGAACCAGTTACGTGAGACACCTGTATATAATTAAAATTTTGAATATTAATCTTTAATATTTAAGAATTAAAAAATAACGTTTATTTTCCCCAAATACACCATCATTGGAAAGCTACAAATATGCTCTTTTCAGTAACACCATAATCTACTATAGTTTGTATTTAAAAAAACACAACTTTGTGTTGTATCTCAAAAATCATCAAATATTTTTAAAATTTTTCAACGGCAGTATATTCTACTTAAAAAAGTGTCTTAAGAACGTATCAACCCCATTTCTCTAATTACAAAAATAAACGAAATATGAGCAATTTTTGAAATCACGAAAATTTTACTTTTTGGCTATAACTTAAAAACAAAAGAAGATAGAGGTTTGGTGTTTGCAGGATTGGGTTAGTATCGAAAAAAGAGACCGGGACATGGCACCTACTTTTTTCGTATCTCTTATAGTTTCTGAGATAGCCTATAATAACACCCAAATTTGCCACTGGTGTGAAGTTATCCATAAATCCCAGCAATAAACTTAAAACATTAATAATTCCGTAACCAATACGATTTGGGTAACCAAATTTCACACACAGGTCACTCTTACCCTCAAGAACAGCTAACCACCCCCATTTGGTAAAAAAAAAATTTTTCAACCCTCACCCCCGAAAAAGGGATGTTTTCGCCCTGATGGGCACCTTCGAATTAAACGAAATTCTACCACATAATAGAACACACTTCTAAGTATTTTTATCAATTTTCAAAACACCGTAAGCCCTAACGGTTTTCGAGAAAAAAAATCAGTATTATAAACCGCGGATGGGACTTTAGGGGTGAATTTGACCCCGTTGGGCACCTTCAAAATTGATGAAATTTTAGGATGATTTAGAGGATGCCTTTAGCGATTGAAATCAACCATCCAAACACCGTAATGTATTACGGTTTCCGAGAAAAAAAATGTGTTATTAGACACTATAGGTACAGATCGCGGCGCGGACTTTGGGGGTGAATTTGACCCCGTTGGGCACCTCCAAAATTGACGAAATTTTAGGATGATTTAGAGGATGCCTTTAGCGATTGAAATCAACCATCCAAACACCGTAATGTATTACGGTTTCCGAGAAAAAAAAAAGTGTTATTAGACACTATAGGTATACAGCGCGGCGCGGACTTTGGGGGTGAATTTGACCCCGTTGGGCACCTCCAAAATTGACGAAATTTTAGGATGATTTAGAGGATGCCTTTAGCGATTGAAATCAACCATCCAAACACCGTAATGTATTACGGTTTCCGAGAAAAAAAATGTGTTATTAGACACTATAGGTATACAGCGCGGCGCGGACTTTGGGGGTGAATTTGACCCCGTTGGGCACCTCCAAAATTGACGAAATTTTAGGATGATTTAGAGGATGCCTTTAGCGATTGAAATCAACCATCCAAACACCGTAATGTATTACGGTTTCCGAGAAAAAAAATGTGTTATTAGACACTATAGGTACAGATCGCGGCGCGGACTTTGGGGGTGAATTTGACCCCGTTGGGCACCTCCAAAATTGACGAAATTTTAGGATGATTTAGAGGATGCCTTTAGCGATTGAAATCAACCATCCAAACACCGTAATGTATTACGGTTTCCGAGAAAAAAAAAAGTGTTATTAGACACTATAGGTATACAGCGCGGCGCGGACTTTGGGGGTGAATTTGACCCCGTTGGGCACCTCCAAAATTGACGAAATTTTAGGATGATTTAGAGGATGCCTTTAGCGATTGAAATCAACCATCCAAACACCGTAATGTATTACGGTTTCCGAGAAAAAAAATGTGTTATTAGACACTATAGGTATACAGCGCGGCGCGGACTTTGGGGGTGAATTTGACCCCGTTGGGCACCTCCAAAATTGACGAAATTTTAGGATGATTTAGAGGATGCCTTTAGCGATTGAAATCAACCATCCAAACACCGTAATGTATTACGGTTTCCGAGAAAAAAAATGTGTTATTAGACACTATAGGTATACAGCGCGGCGCGGACTTTGGGGGTGAATTTGACCCCGTTGGGCACCTCCAAAATTGACGAAATTTTAGGATGATTTAGAGGATGCCTTTAGCGATTGAAATCAACCATCCAAACACCGTAATGTATTACGGTTTCCGAGAAAAAAAATGTGTTATTAGACACTATAGGTACAGATCGCGGCGCGGACTTTGGGGGTGAATTTGACCCCGTTGGGCACCTCCAAAATTGACGAAATTTTAGGATGATTTAGAGGATGCCTTTAGCGATTGAAATCAACCATCCAAACACCGTAATGTATTACGGTTTCCGAGAAAAAAAATGTGTTATTAGACACTATAGGTATACAGCGCGGCGCGGACTTTGGGGGTGAATTTGACCCCGTTGGGCACCTCCAAAATTGACGAAATTTTAGGATGATTTAGAGGATGCCTTTAGCGATTGAAATCAACCATCCAAACATCGTAATGTATTACGGTTTCCGAGAAAAAAAATGTGTTATTAGACACTATAGGTACAGATCGCGGCGCGGACTTTGGGGGTGAATTTGACCCCGTTGGGCACCTCCAAAATGGACGAAATTTTAGGATGATTTAGAGGATGCCTTTAGCGATTGAAATCAACCATCCAAACACCGTAATGTATTACGGTTTCCGAGAAAAAAAATGTGTTATTAGACACTATAGGTATACAGCGCGGCGCGGACTTTGGGGGTGAATTTGACCCCGTTGGGCACCTCCAAAATTGACGAAATTTTAGGATGATTTAGAGGATGCCTTTAGCGATTGAAATCAACCATCCAAACACCGTAATGTATTACGGTTTCCGAGAAAAAAAATGTGTTATTAGACACTATAGGTACAGATCGCGGCGCGGACTTTGGGGGTGAATTTGACCCCGTTGGGCACCTCCAAAATTGACGAAATTTTAGGATGATTTAGAGGATGCCTTTAGCGATTGAAATCAACCATCCAAACACCGTAATGTATTACGGTTTCCGAGAAAAAAAATGTGTTATTAGACACTATAGGTATACAGCGCGGCGCGGACTTTGGGGGTGAATTTGACCCCGTTGGGCACCTCCAAAATTGACGAAATTTTAGGATGATTTAGAGGATGCCTTTAGCGATTGAAATCAACCATCCAAACATCGTAATGTATTACGGTTTCCGAGAAAAAAAATGTGTTATTAGACACTATAGGTACAGATCGCGGCGCGGACTTTGGGGGTGAATTTGACCCCGTTGGGCACCTCCAAAATGGACGAAATTTTAGGATGATTTAGAGGATGCCTTTAGCGATTGAAATCAACCATCCAAACACCGTAATGTATTACGGTTTCCGAGAAAAAAAATGTGTTATTAGACACTATAGGTATACAGCGCGGCGCGGACTTTGGGGGTGAATTTGACCCCGTTGGGCACCTCCAAAATTGACGAAATTTTAGGATGATTTAGAGGATGCCTTTAGCGATTGAAATCAACCATCCAAACACCGTAATGTATTACGGTTTCCGAGAAAAAAAATGTGTTATTAGACACTATAGGTATACAGCGCGGCGCGGACTTTGGGGGTGAATTTGACCCCGTTGGGCACCTCCAAAATTGACGAAATTTTAGGATGATTTAGAGGATGCCTTTAGCGATTGAAATCAACCATCCAAACATCGTAATGTATTACGGTTTCCGAGAAAAAAAATGTGTTATTAGACACTATAGGTACAGATCGCGGCGCGGACTTTGGGGGTGAATTTGACCCCGTTGGGCACCTCCAAAATGGACGAAATTTTAGGATGATTTAGAGGATGCCTTTAGCGATTGAAATCAACCATCCAAACATCGTAATGTATTACGGTTTCCGAGAAAAAAAATGTGTTATTAGACACTATAGGTACAGATCGCGGCGCGGACTTTGGGGGTGAATTTGACCCCGTTGGGCACCTCCAAAATTGACGAAATTTTAGGATGATTTAGAGGATGCCTTTAGCGATTGAAATCAACCATCCAAACACCGTAATGTATTACGGTTTCCGAGAAAAAAAATGTGTTATTAGACACTATAGGTATACAGCGCGGCGCGGACTTTGGGGGTGAATTTGACCCCGTTGGGCACCTCCAAAATTGACGAAATTTTAGGATGATTTAGAGGATGCCTTTAGCGATTGAAATCAACCATCCAAACACCGTAATGTATTACGGTTTCCGAGAAAAAAATGTGTTATTAGACACTATAGGTATACAGCGCGGCGCGGACTTTGGGGGTGAATTTGACCCCGTTGGGCACCTCCAAAATTGACGAAATTTTAGGATGATTTAGAGGATGCCTTTAGCGATTGATATCAACCATCCAAACACCGTAATGTATTACGGTTTCCGAGAAAAAAAATGTGTTATTAGACACTATAGGTACACAGCGCGGCGCGGACTTTGGGGGTGAATTTGACCCCGTTGGGCATCTCCAAAATTGATGAAATTTTAGGATGATTTGGAGGGCGGACTTTTGATAGAAAAAAAACTTTTGATAGAGAAAGAAATTTATTATATTAATGGTCTGTTTTACTTATAATTAAATTGTGTAATGGATTGAGAATATGATTATAATTACTTGCTACCGCGTTCCAGACCGTTTCCAACCCTTGTTCATTTAAGTAAATGCCATCCCTGTGTAGAAATTTGTATTAAATACATAAGAAAAGAAACATTTTTACGTTTTGTTACCCTTCCATCATGGTTCTGTTAACAATTGCTTCAATGTCGGTACAATTGATTTGCTTTTCAGCACAAAACCGTCGAATGTAATGATTGATTTCCTATAAAGGCATGGAGAGTATTTATTTATAGCATGACAGAGAAGTTATAATATCTTACGTTCACAGACTCGAAGTTTTTGCAGGGAGGAATTGTGCAAATTTGTATTCCTTTAGGATTTAAGGAAAGAAGGAAGCGGAAGAGGTGAGAATATTGGGACTTCAGTTGGGATGGTGATGTTTTATGGAGTATATCTTTAGTTCTTATCATTATAACGATATGACGTTCAACAATATCTCCACAAAACCAAGGGTAACATGTTTTTGGAATACACTTTGCGCGCCGCAAAAGTTTTAGTATTGTTTGACCGCCTACTGCTAAGTTGAGGAAATATTTTCCGTTGCTTGACTGTTTTGGTTGTCGTCCTAAAATATATACCATTAGTAGGAATTAATTTCACATCTGTTAGAACAAATACTTTGTAGTTAGTTCTAGTACGTAGCATTCGGCAAAAATTACTATCGCCCAAAAACAGTAATTTCGTCGACATCTTCACTGGTCACTGGTTTTAACAAGAGATAACTAGAATATTATAAGTTTACTCCTCACCTTTCGGGCAAAATCTAAAAAATGTGTATGACGCTCTAAAACAACACCGAATAAGTCGGCAACTATTTTCCCGGAATGCACTTATAATGCAAAAAATATGGACATATTTTTTCCTTAATACCTGCGCCTTTTGTAACTGCACGTGGCGGAGTTCTTACCCTTTGCCAGTAACGACTAAAAGCCCATAAAACTACAAAATGCCTTTCTTAACAAAATTTATTTTTTCCATGAAATATTAAGAGTTTCGCAGTTTTCATAATCTATTAAAATCGCTAAAGGCACCTACTATCTGCTCTACATACGTGTACAATTTAATAACGAAATTGTTTCTCTGAAGCCGTGGTCGGTGTTTGGATGGTCGATTTAAATCGCTAAAGGCATCCTCTAAATCATCCTAAAATTTCGTCAATTTTGGAGGTGCCCAACGGGGTCTAATTCACCCCCAAAGCCCGCGCCGCGCTGTATACCTATAGTGTCTAATAACACATTTTTTTTCTCGGAAACCGTAATACATTACGGTGTTTGGATGGTTGATTTCAATCGCTAAAGGCATCCTCTAAATCATCCTAAAATTTCGTCAATTTTGGAGGTGCCCAACGGGGTCAAATTCACCCCCAAAGTCCGCGCCGCGCTGTCTACCTATAGTGTCTAATAACACATTTTTTTTCTCGGAAACCGTAATACATTACGGTGTTTGGATGGTTGATTTCAATCGCTAAAGGCATCCTCTAAATCATCCTAAAATTTCGTCAATTTTGGAGGTGCCCAACGGGGTCAAATTCACCCCCAAAGTCCGCGCCGCGCTGTATACCTATAGTGTCTAATAACACATTTTTTTTCTCGGAAACCGTAATACATTACGGTGTTTGGATGGTTGATTTCAATCGCTAAAGGCATCCTCTAAATCATCCTAAAATTTCGTCAATTTTGGAGGTGCCCAACGGGGTCAAATTCACCCCCAAAGTCCGCGCCGCGCTGTGTACCTATAGTGTCTAATAACACATTTTTTTTCTCGGAAACCGTAATACATTACGGTGTTTGGATGGTTGATTTCAATCGCTAAAGGCATCCTCTAAATCATCCTAAAATTTCGTCAATTTTGGAGGTGCCCAACGGGGTCAAATTCACCCCCAAAGTCCGCGCCGCGCTGTGTACCTATAGTGTCTAATAACACATTTTTTTTCTCGGAAACCGTAATACATTACGGTGTTTGGATGGTTGATTTCAATCGCTAAAGGCATCCTCTAAATCATCCTAAAATTTCATCAATTTTGAAGGTGCCCAACGGGGTCAAATTCACCCCTAAAGTCCCATCCCCGGTTTATAATACTGATTTTTTTTCTCGAAAACCGTTAGGGCTTACGGTGTTTTGAAAATTGATAAAAATACTTAGAAGTGTGTTCTATTATGTGGTAGAATTTCGTTTAATTCGAAGGTGCCCATCAGGGCGAAAACATCCCTTTTTCGGGGGTGAGGGTTGAAAAAATTTTTTTTTACCAAATGGGTGTGGTTAGCTGTTCTTGAGGGTAAGAGTGACCTGTGTGTGAAATTTGGTTACCCAAATCGTATTGGTTACGGAATTATTAATGTTTTAAGTTTATTGCTGGGATTTATGGATAACTTCACACCAGTAAATTTGCCCACCCTGTACGTATACAGAATGAGAATGACGATTTAATCCAACATCTCTTATACAAATGTCGGTGGTTTTCGAAGTACAGGGAAAGACACACGTGAGGGAAAGACATTTTCAACACGAGCTTAAAGTAAATATTTGGTGTGGTGTAATATCCAATTTTATCGTGGACGTGTGTACTTAAGTTTTCTTGAAAATCATCTGCACGAGCTTTTACCTGACTTACCAGACGCTCTAAAAGAAGGTTTATGCAGGACGGTGCTCCACCACATTATAGTCTTCCTGTGCTCTAATTATTTATTGTTGGATTGGTCGTGGAAGTAAATATGCACGATCATCGAAAAGTCCAGATTTAAATCCACTGGATTTTTCAATATGGTCATATAATAACTTGGAAATCAGCAGACTTAGACAATTTAAGCAAGACTATCTTTTTTGTGTAAAATTGAAAGCTCAAATTTATGGTTCTAATTCACCATACCTCAACTGACAAAATACTCATGACTTGATTTATCAAACGAGCAGTGTGTATTTAGCGCCCTCTACGAGCAACAACAAAACACGTTTCAAATTCTTATTTCTCATCGTCGAAAACATAAACTACCAAATTATATGTTAATAGTATAAAAAGCTTCGAAATTATCAAGAAATTTCAAAAACCACCAACATCTGTATAAGAGATGTTGAATTAAATCGTCATATTTTGGTGTCTAGTGTCTCCGGTATTTGGATTTCCTATTCTTTCTGACCCACCCTGTATAACCGATTTCAGCTTGATATAATTTTAATCACTGAGCCTCGGCCTCAAACAACCAAGACTTAATTGAGCAAAAGATCTACAATTTTATCATATAGTAGTATAGCCGAGTCATACAATATGATGACCAGTTTCAGATTTAATTTTTTATTGATTCTACTCATTCATAAAAAGATGAAATAGGACAGTTGCAAACTTTGTTCAATTACTTATCCTTTACAATATTTTTCAAATTAATCTATTTTATTTTATCAACGATTTTATTCATAAACATGTTTGTGATTATTTCAAACAATTTCACAATTTTGTCTAATTATTTCTCGAGATAATAAAAAAAATCAATATTTAAAGAATTTTAAAGAACAATTTATTACATTATTGCAGCCTTTCAACATCTGCACACCATTCATCATGCTGTTAATTTCAAATTAAACTTTGTTTACGTCCTCTGCACATACGACTATAATTTCTTCCTCTTACATCAGAACCAGATCCAGATGCGTTTGAATTATATTCTAAATTTACGTTATTTACGTCTATCATTATCAACAACTTGAGAAGCTCAAAACATACACTAATTTATACCAGATAAATCACATTTATTACCAGAACATATCATTGTCTTGAACAGCGATACGACACCGGTCAAGGCCGAACTCTTTCAATATAAATATAACTGACATCATCACTAAAGAATCCATTTTATTGTAACTTTTTTATTATTTTTTTTTTGATGACTCGCCCAAGAATTCGAGAAAAAACAAAAAGAATCCCAAAAAACACTATTATCGCTTGTATGATTTATTTGATTTTTTTAATTAACGTTAATGTTATAATTATTATTGTTTGGCCATTAAGAAGATTATCAATAATTAGATATAATACTAGATTTAAAATGAAATATTGTGTTGTATGATTAAAATTGAAATAATTGAGGTTATGTCAACAGTCAGGTGTTTTTTTTTCAGTCAAAACAAACGTACATTAAAGATTAATAAAAACTTACCTAGATCTTCCATGGTTGTTAAATCCCTCAGAAATGATTATCACTTAATGTAATTAACTTATACAGTAGATATTCGTATATATCATCACATAGCCGACGAAAAATTTGAGATTTTACGTTATCGGCAACGCCAACTACTTGGCAACAACGTAGGCAACCGGTTTTACTTTTAATATTCGTTCTGTTTTCTTTTTGAAATTCTGCTGATAAAGATTTATTTTATTTTCTTGTTTACGAACTTTGCTGTTTTTAATTGCAATTTGAGCAAGGGTTATCACAATTTATATCGAGGTCACAGTCAAAAATAAAAAGAGAACCTTGGGTTTTTTGCACGTCTTTATTTAATTGGGAAATCCCGCTGTAGTTATTAAACATACAAATAAAGTTAATTCCTTAATCTTTTCTTACTTAGTCTTCGTTAAAAGTTCTTGAAGTGAAGTTCATTGATTTAAAGAAGAATGCATTTTCAAAGCGTTATTATTTTGGTGGTTTTATGCGGAGTTTTTGAGTCAAATCAGTCAAGACCTGGTAAGTTTCAATAGAGATAACAAATTTAAATTGATTGGGAATTCATTTATTAGATTGCCCAAGGATTTTGTATAAAGCCGATTGGGGTGGAAGAGCCGCTAAAGGAGTCGAACATACAATAATCCCAGTTAAATATGTTATTATTCATCACACAGTGACACCGTCATGTTCAACGGAAGAAATTTGTTCAGATCTTGTTACAAATATTCAAAATTACCACATGGATGAATTAAATTGGCACGATATTGGCTACAAGTAATTCAAATTTTAACTAAATATAATGTCCTAAATGAAAATACGTTTAAAAAATTTTTTGCATTTTCAGATGACTCATATAAGTAGTTTTTGTACGCGACTTTTAGTTTTGAGAAATTTATTCTAGCTTCAATCTACAACAAATTTGTCCATCAGTTTTTTTGCATATAGCACATTAACTCTTGGCTGAATACCAAATGAACGCAATCTGCATCATAACTTGATGCTGTCTTATTTTGCGAAGTCTCTTGCCCATCGCCACTATAGACCAGCAATCTGTCTCTGAGACTGATCCCCAGTATTGCCTTCTTCATGGCAGTTTAGTCAATCCTCAGCCTGTTGATACTTTTTTTCAGAAACGTGGTAGTATCATAGATATTGGCTACAAGTAATTCAAATTTTAACAAAATATAATGTCGTAAATGAAAATATGCTTAAAAAATGTTTTGCACTTTCAGATAACTCATATAGTTTTTGTACGCGACTTTTAGTTTTGAGAAATTTATTCTAGCTTCAATCTACAGGAAAATTGCCCATTAGTTTTTTTGCCTATAACACATTAACTCTTGGCTGAATACCAAATGAACGCAATCTGCATCATAACTTTATGCTGTCTTATCTTGTGTCTTCTCCATGGCACTTTAGTTAATCCTTAGCCTGTTGGCACTTTTTTTCAGGAACATAGTGGTTTCAAGGCCATATGTTATTACCGGTAGTACAAAAGATTCGCACTTTCCATTTCAGGTTAACAGGCATAGCTGGAGTTTTACATTACATTACATTACATAGAATACATATCGGGTAGGCGGACCAACCAACCTTGCACCGCGACCCTAAGGATCTATTGTACCCCGATAGATATCGTTATCAAATTTCACCGTGCAGTCCAATGCTCTTAACGAACATTAATACCTTGCTCGGCGAAAGGTCATTCAGATCTTTTGAGGAGATAAACTGCGACCCAAAAATCGAGAATCTGATACGGTTAACGGCAGGGTAGTGGCATAAAACATGCTCAACCGTCTCTGCTTCCTCCGCACATAGTCGGCATTCAACATCGTCGGCTAAACCCAACAAGTTGAGGTGTGCTTTTAATCGGCAGTGCCCATTAGAACTTTTATGCTACTACGGGCAAGTCCTAAAATATTCCCGGGTTTGACAGTGGCGATATTGATAAACACCTTAGCATGTCTCATTCCAGGAGAACTGGTCCACAGTAGGCGAAGTCTCTCTTCAGCCCACAGTCCAATCCTATATTTGGCCATCGCAAATGATACACCAACTGCTGGTTCCGGTCCCACAAACGCTTCAGCGCTGCCATCTCGTGCTAGCTTATCTGCCGCTTCATTGCCAGCAACACCAGAGTGACCCGGGACCCAGATCAGAGAGACTCTGTTATCACAACTCAGTGTGTTTAATGTTCTCTTACAATCATTAACCAGAGCCGACACCGTTTTCACGGCTTGCAGCGCCTGGAGAGTGGCTTGACTGTCTGAGAAGATTCGTACTGTCATGTTCTTCACCCCTCTTTCAAGAAGGATTTTAGCACCCATGTCAATAGCAAATACTTCCGCCTGGAATACAGTACAGTACGTACCCAGGCTGTAGGCTTGCTTAATTCGAGGTGTCTGGCAGTATACTCCTGCTCCTACCCCTTCAGGCGTTTTTGATCCATCTGTGTACAAGCAAATGTCTGCCCTAACCAGAGAATTTTCATTTTCGATCCAGGACTGCCGCTCAGGCAGTACAATCTGGTATCGAACATTAATCACTGATAGTGATACCGCCAAATCTGACGGCATTGATAGCACAGTATCAGTGCTTATAATGTCTTCCGCAGCCCATTGGTAGGACATGTCGGAACAGTTTTGAGCATATTGCTTAAATCTGTAAATGGTTGTTCTAGCCACTTTCTCTATATGCAAATGCAGAGGAGATAGGCCAAGCAGAACCTCCATTGCTAGAGTTGGCGTTGTGCCTATCGCACCAGAGATTGCCAATCCAGCTACTCGTTGAATTCGTGAAAGTTTACTGTTAGCTGAAGTCTGGCGGACTTTCCTATACCAGGCTGCTGCTCCGTATGTGATCATAGGTCTAACCACAGTCACATAGAGCCAGTACAGTCTTTCAGGGGTAAGACCCCAACTTTTTCCACAAAGACTGCGACAAGTCCACAAGGATAGTCTAGCTTTGTGCAAAACTCCCTGCAAATGTCCATTCCATGACAGGGTTTTGTCTAGGATTACTCCTAGATATTTGACTTCCTTTGAGAAAGGAATTTCTTCACCTTGGATAGTTGGGCGGATTAGTCCATCCAACTTTCGCTTCCTGGTGAAGGGCACAACAATTGTCTTTTGCGGGTTTATTGAGAGGTCCTCTCCCTTACACCAAGCGCAAATGGTATCTAGGGTCACCTGGAGGACTTTAGATATCCTCGGCAAACAGGTTCCTTTGACCATAACGACAATGTCATCAGCATAAGCTTGTATTTCCACACCAACGGCTTCGACTATCGCAATCAGATCGTCAACTAGGAGGGACCAAAGCAGGGGAGATAACAGGGCAGCCACCTCCCGGCCTGAAGCGTATCGTATCACCGTGGAGTGAAGTAGAAACTATTCTACTATCTAGCATATTGCGGATCCAACCCGCTATAGTTGCTTCCACTCCCCTGTCAAGAGCAGCTCTTTCAAGAGATTGTGGTATTGCGTTGTTGAACGCTCCCTCTATATCCAGAAACGCACAAATCAAGATTTCTTTATCCTGCAGCGTCCTGGATACTCTACCAACTAAGTTGTGTAGAGCCAATTCTGCTGATTTTCCCGCTTGATAAGCATACTGGTGGCGACTCAGTGGACCAGATGCTGTCTTATCTTGCGAGGTGTCCTGCCCATCGCCACTATAGACCAGCAATCTGTCTCTGAGACTAATCCCCAGTATTGCCTTCTTCATGGCAGTTTAGTTAATCCTTAGCCTGTTGGCATTTTTTTTTCAGGAACATGGTAGTAGTAAAAATTGTCCATCAGTTTTTTTGCATATAGCATATTAACTCTTGGCTGAATACCAAATGAACGCAATCTGCATGCTGTCTTATCTCGTCATGAGTCCTGCCCATCGCCTTCTCCATGGCACGTTAGTTAATCCTTAGCCTGTTGGCACTTTTTTCAGGAGCGTGGCTCGCACTTTCCATTTCAGATTAACAGGCATAGCTGGAGTTTTGAGGAAGAAGCCGAATTTCCCAAACTTATGTCTTAATTTTCAAAGTTTCATAAAGCAATAAAGAAAATTAACATACAATAAAGAATTTACTAATTTTACTTTATTATTTTAGCTTTTTAATTGGTGGTGATGGAAATGTATATGAAGGTGCTGGCTGGCACAGAATAGGAGCTCATACTTATGGATACAACTCAAAATCACTAGGACTAGCATTCATTGGAACTTATACAAGTAAACAAAGTCAATTTTTATCAAAACAAATTTAAAGTTAACTGTGCAAACACATTTATTAATTTTTGATGTATTTTTCAGGTAAATTGCCAAATGAAAAACAATTAGAAGCAGCTAAAAAACTTATTAGTTGTGGTGTTGAAAAAGGAGAATTAGCGCAAAAATACAAACTGCTTGGTGGAAGAACTGTTAGTGCAACTCAAAGTCCCGGTCTAAAACTATTTCAAGAAATCAAACATTGGAAAGGATTTACAATAAATCCTTAAAGTTTATTCAATTCAGATCTATTCTTAAATTAATAGAATTCCCTTTAACCTTTATTTAGTACTAGAAATAAACATTATTTTTATAACAATTTTTAGATCTTTTTTTCCTCCAACATTCTTTCATCATCCTTTTGCATTTGTACAATTAAAATCTTTTCATCATCAGGAGTGTACTGTGATAATTTCCTAAATGGCGCATCATTTACAAAGCAAATTTCAAGACCATCAGGATCCGCCAAAATAATAACTCGAACAGTTGCCTTTCCTGGTGTGTCCAAAGAAGTTAAGGGTACCAAAATTTTCCCTTCAATCTGTTTTACTTTAGCTTCAATTACCAGTTGTTGTTCATCTGGACAAGAAAAGGCAATTCTTCCAAACGCTTCAGCACGATTTATTTTTTCACCTAAAACAAGATTCAATAATAATGAGACAATGGTGAATTTAAAATTGGTATTTACTAATTTGAATAAATTCAAGTTTAGTTTGCTTAAAACTGTATCCCAAAATAGCAGTTTTAATTTCATCATCTCTAGAATAAACTTTCATTCCCAAAATGCAATTCCAATAATTAATGGTTTCTTCTAAATTGGAACAGGAGAAAGTAACTTTATCTATTGGGTTATCGGACTGTGGCTCATCATCAATAAAGAATTTATAACCTCCAGGTGCTTCTAAAACATTTCCTTTTATAATGGGCCAAGAGTTTTCGGCTGCTCTTTTTAAAATATCTTGACTTTTGATTGTAACACCAATAAAATCATTTCCTTTATCATAATGGTGTATTGGGTAATTATAGGTAAGTTCGAATACGAAATGATCATCTTCAGGACCATACCCAACCATTGTTTTACTCCAACGATTAGCATAAGGGCTTAAAATTAAAAATTAATAAGATAATTATAAGCATTGAATTGTAAAAATACCCGTTACATGATGCTTCGCATCCATCAGCAAACTCTTCGTGTCTAAGAACTTTCATACCCAAAATATTTTTGTAAAATTCCATGGTTTTTCTTCTATCAGCAATTTTAAACACATAATGAAGAGTTCGAATTTCAGGCTTTGCAATTTTATTATCGCAACTGCACATTTTTAGAGATTTTAAAGAGAAAAAACGATTTTTAATTACAGTTTTTATAAAACTTGACGTTTTACATAAAACTCCCATTGAGTGACAATTATAACCTTCAAACAGGTGGTTGACGTTAAAGCAAAAAAATTAATAAATATAACTTAATTAATTAACAAAATGTATATAGCCGATGAATTTATAGTTTATTATTGTCGTAAACTTTAATTAATCAAAATTACATAATTAATTCCTACAAACTTTGCTACAGACCAATTTGGGTTGCCTATATTAATTTGTTTCTCCAAGGATTTTATTTAAATCTAATTGGGGTGGAACAATGAAAGAGATGTTGAACGAAAAAAGAAAATATGTTACAAAACATCATGCAATAATACTCACATGTTTAATTAAAGAAAATTGTAAAGAACTTGTAAGAAATATTCAAAACTTTCAGATAGATGTATTACAATACCACCATGACATTATTTTCAAGTAAAATAACCTTAATTATGGCACATTTTTAAGTTTTCTATTACTTTAATTAATAATAATAATTTTTAAAACAGATCCCTTCAAATAAAAATACTCCCACCTAAAAAATAAAAATATAATAATTATAATTCAAATTTTATCATCAAAACTGCATATTTTTATTAGTTTTATAGAAAATAAACGTTTCTTAATTAAGGTTTTTTATAAAATTGATGTTTTCCATAAATGTTGTATCAAATTCAATTTCATATAACCTCTAAACAGGTAATTGACATAATTGACATTTGCCACAGAAATGAAGGTTAAAAAAGCGGGAAATTTAAATTTTTAAATTTTATTTGAAAAAATTATTTGAATATACGGTTAAAATAAAATAATTTATGTGTTAATTAAGAAAATGTAATTTCGCTGAATCAAGTTTTTATAAAACTTGACGTTTTACATAAAACTCCCATTGAGTGACAATTATAACCTTCAAACAGGTGGTTGACGTTAAAGCAAAAAAATTATTAAATATAACTTAATTAATTAACAAAATGTATATAGCCGATGAATTTCTAGTTTATTGTTGTCGTAAACTTTAATTAATTAAAATTACATAATTAATTCCTACAAACTTTGCTGCAGAACAATTTGGGTTGCCTATATTAATTTGTTTGTTCAAGGATTTTATTTAAATCTAATTGGGGTGGAACAATGCAAGAGATGTTGAACGAAAAAAAAAATATGTTACATCATACAATAATACTCACATGTTTAATTAAAGAAAATTGTAAAGAACTTGTAAGAAATATTCAAAACTTCCAGATAGATGTATTACAATACCACCACGACATTATTTTCAAATAAAAATATGAAAATAACCTTAATTATGGCACATTTTTAACATTTCTATTTCTTTAATTAATAATAATAATTTTTAAAACAGATCCCTTCTAATATGCCTAAAAAATAAAAATATAATAATTATAATTCAAATTTTATCATCAAAACTGCATATTTTTATTAGTTTTATAGAAAATACACGTTTCTTAATTAAGGTTTTTTATAAAATTGATGTTTTCCATAAAAGTTGTATCAAATTCCATTTCATATAACCTCTAAACAGGTAATTGACATAATTGACATTTGCCACAGAAATGAAGGTTAAAAAAAGCGGGAAATATGAAATTTTAAATTTTATTTGAAAAAATTATTTGAATATACGGCTAAAATAAAATAATTTAAGTGTTAATTAAGAAAATGTAATTTCGCTGAATCAAGTTTTTATAAAACTTGACGTTTTACATAAAACTCCCATTGAGTGACAATTATAACCTTCAAACAGGTGGTTGACGTTAAAGCAAAAAAATTAATAAATATAACTTAATTAATTAACAAAATGTATATAGCCGATGAATTTATAGTTTATTATTGTCGTAAACTTTAATTAATTAAAATTACATAATTAATTCCTACAAACTTTGCTACAGACCAATTTGGGTTGCCTATATTAATTTGTTTCTCCGAGGATTTTATTTAAATCTAATTGGGGTGGAACAATGGAAGAGATGTTGAACGAAAAAAAAAATATGTTACATCATACAATAATACTCACATGTTTAATTAAAGAAAATTGTAAAGAGCTTGTAAGAAAGATTCAAAACTTCCAGATAGATGTATTACAATGCCACCACGACATTATTTTCAAGTAAAAATATGAAAATAACCTTAATTATGGCACATTTTTAACATTTCTATTTCTTTAATTAATAATAATAATTTTTAAAACAGATCCCTTCTAATATGTCTAAAAAATAAAAATATAATAATTATAACTCAAATTTTATCATCAAAACTACATATTTTTATTAGTTTTATAGAAAATAAACGTTTCTTAATTAAGGTTTTTTATAAAATTGATGTTTTCCATAAAAGTTGTATCAAATTCAATTTCATATAACCTCTAAAACAGGTAATTGACATAATTGACATTTGCCACAGAAATGAAGGTTAAAAAAAGCGGGAAATATGAAATTTTAAATTTTATTTGAAAAAATTATTTGAATATATGGTTAAAATAAATTAATTTATGTGTTAATTAAGAAAATGTAATTTCGTTGAATAAAGTTTTTATAAAACTTGACGTTTTACATAAAACTCCCATTGAGTGACAATTATAACCTTCAAACAGGTGGTTGACGTTAAAGCAAAAAAATTAATAAATATAACTTAATTAATTAACAAAATGTATATAGCCGATGAATTTATAGTTTTTTATTGTCGTAAACTTTAATTAATTAAAATTACATAATTAATTCCTACAAACTTTGCTAAAGACCAATTTGGGTTGCCTATATTAATTTGTTTCTCCAAGGATTTTATTTAAATCTAATTGGGGTGGAACAATGGAAGAAATGTTGAACGAAAAAAGAAAATATGTTACAAAACATCATACAATAATACTCACATGTTTAATTAAAGAAAATTGTAAAGAACTTGTAAGAAATATTCAAAACTTCCAGATAGATGTATTACAATACCACCACGACATTATTTTCAAGTAAAAATATGTAAATAACCTTAATTATGGCACATTTTTAAGTTTTCTATTTCTTTAATTAATAATAATAATTTTTAAAACAGATCCCTTCTAATATGCCTAAAAAATAAAAATATAATAATTATAATTCAAATTTTATCATCAAAACTACATATTTTTATTAGTTTTACAGAAAATAAACGTTTCTTAATTAAGGTTTTTTATAAAATTGATGTTTTCCATAAAAGTTGTATCAAATTCAATTTCATATAACCTCTAAAACAGGTAATTGACATAATTGACATTTGCAACAGAAATGAAGGTTAAAAAAGCGGGAAATTTAAATGTTTAAATTTTATTTGAAAAAATTATTTGAATATACGGTTAAAATAAAATAATTTATGTGTTAATTAAGAAAATGTAATTTCGCTGAATCATTTCCTTATTAAATCGGTCATAACCGCGTTTTTATGCGCGTAATGTTTTCGTATGTCAGAGATAAACTTATTGACGTTTTGTTATTTCATATTCATGGATAAGCCCTATCTGATCTACAACAACTTTCATATGTCACAAAATATATGGATTATATCTATCTCTTTTTGGTTTTAACCGTAATAATTAATGTTATCCTTCTCTAACGATATTTGATGTTGAAGTCAAAATATTAATCTATATTTAAAGAAGTATATTAATTCAAGTGTAAATTCTTTTTGGTTATTAACATTTATGTGCACTTTTTAAGTATCTAATTAATTAATTTAAACACATAATGATAAAAGAAGAAGTTTAACACAATTTTTCGTTCTAAATACATGTTTTAACTCAATAAAATAAAATGTATGGGGGACTTCTTATCTGTTACAAAGTTCAACAATTTCACTTTAAATTTATTGCAAATCACTCTCAGATCGCAGTCAATCGCAGTAAAGCTACAACTCTGATCGCAGGCTATACTTGAAAATGGTTGTGGGTAATATTTCGCTTCTCCGCGATTTTCCAAGCGGTCCCTTGGATCGTTACAGGAAAATTGCATCTTTCGACTGGAAGAAAATGAGAATTTTCTTAGATACAGAAGAAGTTGTGGAGTTTATGGTAAGATTAATCTAATTTACTTCTTATAAAGTTCTAACATTATTTTCAAATTTAATATTAAAGGATGAATTATATAACGAACTCGCTGAACATCCCATTCTTCACCCAACCCCAACAACACCTCATTTAGATGAAGTAAGAAGAATTGGAATTCGTAGAATGTTCACGTTGAATAACATTGAAAAAATCCCAGAAAGACATAGCAATATTTTAAAGAATATTGCTGTAATGAACATTTTGTTTAATGTAGATCCTGGGACAACAGTGAAAATGCAAATTAATTATGGGTTGTTTCCCAGCACGATTCTTGGTTTAGGTACAGCCAAACATATTGATTATGTTGTTGATGTTATGAATACAAAGGTAATTATAAAATAGTTAAAGAAATAACATTTTTAAAATTGCTTTTATATCCTTTTGTTTTTGATATTTAAAAACATAATGTTATCTCTGATGTAAGTTGTGTAAGTTTAAGATAAGATTTGTGCATGTCATCTTGGGTTGTTATTATCTTGCCAAGGCAAAGCTAATTATAGATGTCAATAATTGGACCTCGTTATATACATCACTTGACTAAGCCACATTTTATTGATTTTAGAGATTTTCATGCTGTGTGGTAGGTAAAGGTGTAACTTATCTTAGAAAATACATATGCAGAATACTGAAAGACCTAAAATACTATTTGTGTTAAAAGATAAAGCTATGCGCCAATCACGTTATACGATTTCAAGTGCTATTTTTATACAAGATAGTAATGTAGACTTTTATATGTCAACTTTAATTTTATTATTGTATTCGTTCGAACTTTCAACTTTTAATTTTGACATATTTGTCAACTTCATAAAAAATCCTTTAAAATAAGTCCAAGCTCGACATATTTAACTTTAATATTAATGGAAATACAATCACTTCCGGTTTGAAACGTCAATTTTGACATATTTGTCATCTTCATTAAAAAACCTTTAAAATGACTCCAAAGATGACGCACTTATCTAAAAAGACAAAAAAGTTAGAATAAAAAACATTAAACTTTAAGTTAGCAACAATGAAGATGGCAATTTAATTTTTAAATATTAATACCAACCTTAATTTTTAATTTTTTTTTATTATATTTTTGTTTTTGTGTCAAATATTAAGACTTTTTATAAAAATTAAGAATTTGTCAAAATGACATTGACATTTCAAACCGGAAGTTGCTTATATCTCGAGTAATATTGGAATTAAACGTATCATGTTTGGACTCATTTTAAAGGATTTTTCACGACGATTACAAATATGTCAAAATTGACATCCTTAACCGGAAGTTGACCATAACTTCATTAATATTGAAGATAAATATCTCGTGTTTGTACTTATTTTAAAGGATTTTTAATAAAGATTACAAATATGTCAAAATTGAGGTTGGCATTTTAAACTTGAAGTTACTTATCATATAATAGAAGTTTTATAACTGAAGTTAATACAGTGTTAGTCACTTTTCCGCACTTTCTTTATATTTTTAACGTGTTTTTTGGGTCATTTCACATTGATTAAAAAAAATCGTCGATTTCAAGTGCTAGTTAAGCGCTAGTTAGCATAGCATATTACTATGTTGAATATTTTTATTGAACTAAAACTAGAACCAGAACTAGAAACATTGTGCAAAAAACTTTCAGTTATTAATGTCAACTTTAATTTTATTATTATATTCGTAATCTTCATAAAAGAACCTTTAAAGTGAGTCCAAATTTGATGCATTTATCTCAAAAAACCAACAAGTTCGAACTTTAAACTTTAAATTTTGACATATTTGTCAACTTCATAAAAAATCCTTTAAAATAAGTCCAAACTCGACATATTTAACTTTAATATTAATGGAAATACAATCACTTCCGGTTTGAAACGTCAACGTCAATTTTGACATATTTGTCATCTTCATTAAAAAACCTTTAAAATGACTCCAAAGATGACGCACTTATCTAAAAACACAAAAAAGTTAGAATAAAAAACATTAAATCCTAAGTTAGCAACAATGAAGATAGCAATTTAATTTTTAAATATTAATACCAACCTTAACTTTTAATTTTTTTTTTAATTATATTTTTGTTTTTGTGACAAATATTAAGACATTTTATAAAAATTAAGAATTTGTCAAAATGACATTGACATTTCAAACCAGAAGTTGCTTATATCTCGAGAAATATTGGAATTAAACGTATCATGTTTGGACTCATTTTAAAGGGTTTTTCACGACGATTACAAATATCTCAAAATTGACATCCTTAACCGGAAGTTGACCATAACTTCATTAATATTGAAGATAAATATGTCGTGTTTGTACTCATTTTAAAGGATTTTTAATGAAGATTACAAACATGTCAAAATTGAGGTTGGCATTTTAAACTTGAAGTTAGTTATCATATAATAGAAGTTTTATAACTGAAGTTTATCTAGTGTTAGTCACTTTTCCGCACTTTCTTTTTATTTTTAACGTGTTTTTTGGGTCATTTCACATTGATTAAAAAAAATCGTCGATTTCAAGTGCTAGGTAAGCGCTAGTTAGCATAGCATATTACTATGTTGTATATTTTTATTGAACTAAAACTAGAACCAGAACTAGAAGCATTCAGTTTAGTCGTGAAAAAAACTTTCAGTTGTCAATGTCAACTTTAATTTTATTATTATATTCGTAATGTTCATAAAATAACCTTTAAAGTGAGTCTAAACTTGATGCATTTATCTCAAAAAACCAAAAAGTTCGAACTTTCAACTTTTAATTTTGAAATGTTTGTCAATTTCTTAAAAAATCCTTTAAAATAAGTCCAAACTCGACATATTTAACTTTAATATTAATGGAAATACAATCACTTCCGGTTTGAAACGTCAACGTCAATTTTGACATACATATTTGTCATCTTCATTAAAAAACCTTTAAAATGACTCCAAAGATGACACACTTATCTAAAAAGACAAAAAAGTTAGAATAAAAAACATTAAACTTTAAGTTAGCAACAATGAAGATGGCAATTTAATTTTTAAATATTAATACCAACCTTAATTTTTTTGTTATTATATTTATGTTTTTGTGACAAATATTAAGACTTTTTATAAAAATTAAGAATTTGTCAAAATGACATTGACATTTCAAACCGGAAGTTGCTTATATCTCGAGTAATATTGGAATTAAACGTATCATGTTTGGACTCATTTTAAAGGATTTTTCACGACGATTACAAATATGTCAAAATTGACATCCTTAACCGGAAGTTGACCATAACTTCATTAATATTGAAGATAAATATGTCGTGTTTGTACTCATCTTAAAGGATTTTTAATGAAGGTTACAAACATGTCAAAATTGAGGTTGGCATTTTAAACTTGAAGTTAGTTAAAATATAATAAAAGTTTTATAACTGAAGTTAATCTAGTGTTAGTCACTTTTCCGCACTTTCTTTTTATTTTTAACGTTTTTTGGGTCATTTCACATTGATTAAAAAAAATCGTCGATTTCAAGTGCTAGTTAAGCGCTAGTTAGCATAGCATATTACTATGTTGTATATTTTTATTGAACTAAAACTAGAACCAGAACTAAAAACATTCGGTTTAGTCGTGAAAAAAACTTTCAGTTGTCAATGTCAACTTTAATTTTATTATTATATTCGTAATCTTCATAAAATAACCTTTAAAGTGAGTCCAAACATGACGCATTTATCTCAAAAAACCAAAAAGTTCGAACTTTCAACTTTTAATTTTGACATATTTGTCAACATCATAAAAAATCCTTTAAATTGAGTCCAAACTCGACATATTTAACTTTAAAATTAATGGAAATACAATCACTTCCGGTTTGAAACGTCAATTTTGACATATTTGTCATCTTCATTAAAAAACCTTTAAAATGACTCCAAAGATGACGCACTTATCTAAAAAAACAAAAAAGTTAGAATAAAAAACATTAAACCCTAAGTTAGCAACAATGAAGATGGCAATTTAATTTTTAAATATTAATACCAACCTTAATTTTTTATTTTTTTTTTATTATATTTATGTTTTTGTGACAAATATTAAGACATTTTATAAAAATTAAAAATTTGTCAAAATGACATTGACATTTCAAACCGGAAGTTGCTTATATCTCGAGTAATATTGGAATTAAACGTATCATGTTTGGACTCATTTTAAAGGATTTTTCACGACGATTACAAATATGTCAAAATTGACATCCTTAACCGGAAGTTGACCATAACTTCATTAATATTGAAGATAAATATGTCGTGTTTGTACTCATTTCAAAGGATTTTTAATGAAGATTACAAATATGTCAAAATTTAGGTTGGCATTTTAAACTTGAAGTTAGTTATCATATAATAGAAGTTTTATAACTGAAGTTAATCAAGTGTTAGTCACTTTTCCGCACTTTCTTTATATTTTTAACGTGTTTTTTGGGTCATTTCACATTGATTAAAAAAAATCGTCGATTTCAAGTGCTAGTTAAGCGCTAGTTAGCATAGCATATTACTATGTTGTATATTTTTATTGAACTAAAACTAGAACCAGAACTAGAAACATTCAGTTTAGTCGTGCAAAAAACTTTCAGTTGTCAATGTCAACTTTAATTTTATTATTATATTCGCAATCTTCATAAATTAACCTTTAAAGTGAGTCCAAACTTGACGCATTTATCTCAAAAAACCAAAAAATTCGAACTTTCAACTTTTAATTTTGACATATTTGTCAACTTCATAAAAAATCCTTTAAAATGAGTCCAAACTCGACATATTTAACTTGAATTTTAATGGAAATACAATCACTTCCGGTTTGAAACGTCAATTTTGACATATTTGTCATCTTCATTAAAAAACCTTTAAAATGACTCCAAAGATGACGCACTTATCTAAAAAAACAAAAAAGTTAGAATAAAAAACATTAAATCCTAAGTTAGCAACAATGAAGATGGCAATTTAATTTTTAAATATTAATACCAACCTTAATTTTTAATTTTTTTTTATTATATTTTTATATAGTTTTTGTGACAAATATTACGACATTTTATAAAAATTAAGAATTTGTCAAAATGACATTGACATTTCAAACCGGAAGTTGACCATTACTTCATTAATATTGAAGATAAATATGTCGTGTTTGTACTCATTTTAAAGGATTTTTAATGAAGATTACAAACATGTCAAAATTGAGGTTGGCATTTTAAACTTGAAGTTAGTTATCATATAATAGAAGTTTTATAACTGAAGTTTATCTAGTGTTAGTCACTTTTCCGCACTTTCTTTTTATTTTTAACGTGTTTTTTGGGTCATTTCACATTGATTAAAAAAAAATCGTTGATTTCAAGTGCTAGTTAAGCGCTAGTTAGCATAGCATATTACTATGTTGTATATTTTTATTGAACTAAAAGTAGAACCAGAACTAGGAACATTCAGTTTAGTCGTGAAAAAAACTTTCAGTTGTCAATGTCAACTTCAATTTTATTATTATATTCGTATTCTTCATAAAATAACCTTTAAAGTGAGTCCAAACTTGACGCATTTATCTCAAAAAACTAAAAAGTTCGAACTTTCAATTTTTAATTTTGACATATTTGTCAACTTCATTAAAAATCCTTTAAAATAAGTCCAAACTCGATATATTTAACTTTAATATTAATGGAAATACAATCACTTCCGCTTTGGAACGTCAACGTCAATTTTGACATATTTGTCATCTTCACTAAAAAACCTTTAAAATGACTCCAAAGATGACGCACTTATCTAAAAAAACAAAAAAGTTAGAATAAAAAACATTAAACCCTAAGTTAGCAACAATGAAGATGGCAATTTAATTTTTAAATGTTAATACCAACCTTAATTTTTTATTTTTTTTTTATTATATTTTTGTTTTTGTGACAAATATTAAGACATTTTATAAAAATTAAGAATTTGTCAAAATGACATTGACATTTCAAACCGGAAGTTGCTTATATCTCGAGTAATATTGGAATTAAACGTATCATGTTTGGACTCATTTTAAAAGATTTTTCACGACGATTACAAATATGTCAAAATTGACACCCTTAACCGGAAGTTGACCATAACTGCATTAATATTGAAGATAAATATGTCGTGTTTGTACTCATTTTAAAGGATTTTCAATGAAGATTACAAACATGTCAAAATTGAGGTTGGCATTTTAAACTTGAAGTTAGTTATCATATAATAGAAGTTTTATAACTGAAGTTAATCTAGTGTTAGTCACTTTTCCGCACTTTCTTTTTATTTTTAACGTTTTTTGGGTCATTTCACATTGATTAAAAAAAATCGTCGATGTCAAGTGCTAGTTAAGCGCTAGTTAGCATAGCATATTACTATGTTGTATATTTTTATTGAACTAAAACTAGAACCGGAACTAAAAACATTCGGGTTTAGTCGTGAAAAAAACTTTCAGTTGTCAATGTCAACTTTAATTTTATTATTATATTCGTAATCTTCATAAAATAACCTTTAAAGTGAGTCCAAACATGACGCATTTATCTCAAAAAACCAAAAAGTTCGATCTTTCAACTATTAATTTTGACATATTTGTCAACTTTATAAAAAATCCTTTAAATTGAGTCCAAACTCGACATATTTAACTTTAATATTAATGGAAATACAATCACTTCCGGTTTGAAACGTCAACGTCAATTTTGACATATTTGTCATCTTCATTAAAAACCCTTTAAAATGAGTCTAAAGATGATGCACTTATCTCAAAAAACAAAAAAGTTACAATAAAAAACATTAAACGCGAAGTTAGCAACAATGAAAATAGCAATTTAATTTTTAAATATTAATACCAACCTTAATTTTTAATTTTTTTTTATTATATTTTTGTATTTGTGACAAATATTAAGACATTTTATAAAAATTAAGAATATGTCAAAACGACATTGACATTTCAAACCGGAAGTTGCTTATATCTCGAGTAATATTGGAATTAAACGTATCATGTCTGGACTCATTTTAAAGGATTTTTCACGACGATTACAAATATGTCAAAATTGATATCCTTAACCGGAAGTTGACCATAACTGCATTAATATTGAAGATAAATATGTCGTGTTTGTACTCATTTTAAAGGATTTTTAATGAAGATTACAAATATGTCAAAATTTAGGTTGGCATTTTAAACTTGAAGTTAGTTATGATATAATAGAAGTTTTATAACTGAAGTTAATCTAGTGTTAGTCACTTTTCCGCACTTTCTTTTTATTTTTAACGTGTTTTTGGGTCATTTCACATTGATTAAAAAAAATCGTCGATGTCAAGTGCTAGTTAAGCGCTAGTTAGCATAGCATATTACTATGTTGTATATTTTTATTGAACTAAAACTAGAACCGGAACTAAAAACATTCGGGTTTAGTCGTGAAAAAAACTTTCAGTTGTCAATGTCAACTTTAATTTTATTATTATATTCGTAATCTTCATAAAATAACCTTTAAAGTGAGTCCAAACTCGATGCATTTATCTCAAAAAACCAAAAAGTTCGATCTTTCAACTATTAATTTTGACATATTTGTCAACTTTATAAAAAATCCTTTAAATTGAGTCCAAACTCGACATATTTAACTTTAAAATTAATGGAAATACAATCACTTCCTGTTTGAAACGTCAATTTTGACATATTTGTCATCTTCATTAAAAAACCTTTAAAATGACTCCAAAGATGACGCACTTATCTCAAAAAACAAAAAAGTTACAATAAAAAACATTAAACGCGAAGTTAACAACAATGAAGATAGCAATTTAATTTTTAAATATTAATACCAACCTCAATTTTTTATTTTTTTTTTATTATATTTTTGTATTTGTGACAAATATTAAGACATTTTATAAAAATTAAGAATATGTCAAAACGACATTGACATTTCAAACCGGAAGTTGCTTATATCTCGAGTAATATTGGAATTAAACGTATCATGTTTGGACTCATTTTAAAGATTTTTCACGACGATTACAAATATGCCAAAATTGATATCCTTAACCGGAAGTTGACCATAACTTCATTAATATTGAAGATAAATATGTCGTGTTTGTACTCATTTTAAAGGATTTTTAATGAAGATTACAAATATGTCAAAATTGAGGTTGGCATTTTAAACTTGAAGTTAGTTATCATATAATAGAAGTTTTATAACTGAAGTTAATCTAGTGTTAGTCACTTTTCCGCACTTTCTTTTTATTTTTAACGTGTTTTTTGGGTCATTTCACATTGATTAAAAAAAATCGTCGATTTCAAGTGCTAGTTAAGCGCTAGTTAGCATAGTATATTACTATGTTGTATATTTTTATTGAACTAAAACTAGAACCAGAACTAGAAACATTCAGTTTAGTAGTGAAAAAAATTTTCAGTTGTTAATGTCAACTTTAATTTTATTATTATATTCGTAATCTTCATAAAATAACCTTTAAAGTGAGTCCAAACATGACGCATTTATCTCAAAAACAAAAAAGTTCGATCTTTCAACTATTAATTTTGGCATATTTGTTAACTTTATAAAAATTCCTTTAAAATGAGTCCAAGCTCGACATATTTAACTTTAATATTAATGGAAATACAATCACTTCCGGTTTGAAACGTCAACGTCAATTTTGACATATTTGTCATCTTCATTAAAAAACCTTTAAAATGAGTCTAAAGATGATGCACTTATCTCAAAAAACAAAAAAGTTACAATAAAAAACATTAAACGCGAAGTTAGCAACAATGAAAATAGCAATTTAATTTTTAAATATTAATACCAACCTTAATTTTTGATTTTCTTTATTATATTTTGTTTTTGTGACAAATATTAAGACATTTTATAAAAATTAAGAATATGTCAAAATGACATTGACATTTCAAACCGGAAGTTGCTTATATCTCGAGTAATATTGGAATTAAACGTATCATGTTTGGACTCATTTTAAAGGATTTTTCACGACGATTACAAATATGTCAAAATTGACATCCTTAACCGGAAGTTGACCATAACTTCATTAATATTGAAGATAAATATGTCGTGTTTGTACTCATTTCAAAGGATTTTTAATGAAGATTACAAATATGTCAAAATTTAGGTTGGCATTTTAAACTTGAAGTTAGTTATCATATAATAGAAGTTTTATAACTAAAGTTAATCTAGTGTTAGTCACTTTTCCGCACTTTCTTTTTATTTTTAACGTGTTTTTTGGGTCATTTCACATTGATTAAAAAAAATCGTCGATTTTTAAGCCACTTGATAATTCTTAAATTTTTCCCAAGTTTCTTAATATTGTTAAAAAAGAGTGTGCTTAAATTTTAACCTGTAAACTTGTAACACTAACTTTAATTTTGTAAATTAGTAACTAATAATCTTATTTCGACTTTGATATGTGAACTTTTTTAACAAAACAAAAAGAAATATTAAGATAAGAGATGTTAATCTATTTGTAGAGTTTCTGAAGATGGCCAAGGGCTGAAACTGGTTAAACTTAAATTCTATATAAAATAAAAACCAGTTTAAAAGTACAAAATCAAACTCTAGATTATTTTCTTCAAAAATTTTTACACGAACTTTTTTTTATTTATTTTTCAATAGATTTTTGGTTGCTTCTGTTTAACTGAAATTGGCCATGGTACAAACGCACGTGGAATGAGAACAACAGCAACTTATGATCCAAAAACGAAAGAATTTGTATTAGATTCCCCCGATTTTGAAGCGGCGAAATGTTGGGCTGGTGGTTTGGGCCAAGTTGCAACTCACGGAACCGTTTTTGCGCAATTAATCACCCCGGATGGTGTTAACCAAGGTTTACATTGTTTCATCGTTCCATTAAGAAATCCCAGAAGTCTTGAACCGTATCCAGGAATTACAATTGGTGATATGGGCGAAAAAGCTGGATTAAATTCCATTGATAATGGCTTTTTGATGTTCCACAAGTATCGCATTCCTAAAGATAATCTTTTAAATAAAAATGGGGATGTAACAGATGATGGGAAATATGTAACTCCAATTAAAGATAAAAATAAGAGACATGGCGGAACTTTGGGTGGGTTATCCACAGGAAGAATCACAATTACACACATTACTGCAGTATATTTAATGAAGGTATTAACAATTGCGATTAGATATGGTGCGGTTAGAAAACAATTTGGACCTGAAAACGGCGAAGAATTGCCAGTCATTGAATATCAATTACACCAACACAGATTACTCCCTTATTTAGCAACAACTTATTGTGCTAAAATCATGTCTGAATTGTTATTTGTACAAATGGTTGAACAAACTATGGGCTCTTTTACCGGTCAAAAACCCGATCCTATGTTAGTATTGGAATTACACGCTTTATCTTCAGCTTCTAAACCCGTTTTCGCATGGACAACTCGCGATGCTATTCAAGAATGTCGCGAAGCTTGCGCTGGACACGGTTATCTTAAAGCTTCCGGTATTAGTGAAGTTAGAAACGATAACGATGCTAATTGTACCTATGAAGGTGAAAATCACGTTTTAATTCAACAAACGACCAATCAACTTTTGAAGTTTTGGCCTGGTGTACTTAAACGGGAAAAACTCACTTCACCATTACATTCTTTGGACTTTTTCGTCGATGGATTACAAATTTTACAAACTAAATGGGCACCTACAACTGTTCAACAATTACTCAATTTAGAATGTAAGTTTATTAAACATGATTTTTGGGTGAAACTATACAGGTGTCTCCGCGAGATCGGTGATTAGACGTTTCTGGAGCTAAAATAAAAATTTGGGAATTTAGACTTAAGTATTTTCAATTGCGTTCTCTTTAACTAAAATATTTTCAGATTTCTAGTACTTTCGGTTAAACGGGAAGGCGCCACCTACTTAATTTTTTTAAATGGAACAGCCTGTATACAGGGTGTCTCAGCGAGACCGGTCATTAGACGTTTCTGGGGTTCTGGCGAAAATAAAAATTTGAGAATTCAGACTTAAGTATTATCAATTACGATCTCTTCGACTAAAATATTTTCAGATTTCTTGCACTTCCGGTTATACCGGAAGTCGCCACCTACTTTATTTTATTAAATGGAACACCCTGTATATTTTTACATATTTGGATTTGTCTGTTTTCAGGGTTTATAAATAAGTTTACTTTTTGCAATTTGATTCGGCCGTTCTCGAGTTATTCGAATTTTTCTAGAAAAATCTGCTCCAGCAGACATTTGTTCAAAAAATCAGAGAACACTCGATTTTTGGGATATCAATTTAGGATTCAGAATATGCTTAAACAACATGATGGAGTATGTTTTGGTACCGAGAACGGCTGTCTAGAACGTTTGGTCACTTTACTATGGCACGTTAACTTTTCAAAATTTGGAAGTACCATAACTTCATTTTTTTAAATGGCACCCCCCATATTTTATTACTTAGTCGTCTTCGGCGTCTCATGCTACATCTTTTATATCCCATATGTCCCATACCTAACATTAATAGTTTAGGAGATAATTAGGGTTTTTTGAAAAATGCACACATATCATATGGATATTTAGCCTAGTGTGCCATGAAAAACAAGCCTTCTCAATGAGTTCTTGTCAAAGACTCACTTGTTTACGTCACTTGATGCATGTGAGCAAATAATTATCTGTTATGTCCCTTAATATTAGTACTGAAAAGAGTTAAAATCGATAACAATAACGAAAGTACTATTTACACAAATCAAGAAATTCTTAATTTATTTTTTATGCATAAAAAGCGCGACAAAGTTCGTAGTATGATTCCTAGATCTTCTTTGGCAGCTCGAATTGAGGTGTTGGGACTAGGCTCGAAATAAGCCAAGGCATTCACCTCTTCCGTTACATTTTTTGGTCAGTTTAACACGTGATTAATTCGTCCAAAATGCAAAAAATTTGCTTCTATCCTTCTAAATTTATCTTTTGTCATCGGAGGTAAATGCGGATAATTTTCATTAAACATTCTGCAAGTTCTACTAACAAGGGAAGTATCAGAACTGTCCCTCACCGATTTTATTGAAATTTGATACAGCGATAGTATGGCCAAAAATAAGGTTTACGTATTTTTTTATACGTGCTAATAAAGCCCCTGGGGCGAGTTATAAGGGTTGGAAATCGGGGCGAAATATATATATTCGCTTATAGGCTGAAAACGAAAATAGCTATCGAAATGTGGTAAATGTAAACTAATATTCATTTTCAAAAAGCTTTCCATTGATATATCACACATTTATCTGAGGGCTTCAGGGGGTAAACTACCCCTAGTTTTTTGGAATATTTGAAAAACTACCCTGTCGATTTTGGCGATATTATGTATCCTTATAGTACGTTTAAAAATATTAATGACGTGTTTTTTCTTATTTGCCTCTGACCATCCTCTGCAAACTTACGGGGTATGACAGATAACCCCTTTCCTTAAGGATAATGTGATAAACTGTTACACTTTTGAACAATATTTTGAAGAAAACCATTAATTAGATGTAAATTAAGATTTACGCAGTAAAATAAACCCTATACGACATTAAGGGGTGGCTGGGGTTAACTACTCTAACCACTCCAAAAATTATTCTTTTTTTCGAAAATTGTTTGTCGATTTTGGTGCAATTTACCACGATGATTTTTTTATACGTTAGGTAGTACTATTGTAGTATTTCTTGTAAGAACTTACAAGGGTTAGAAGTTTGGGGTAAAAACTATATTTTCGCTAATAACTTTCATACTCCTACAGAAAAAGCTTTTTTATCTTTATTCTATTTAAATAACACAAAAGTTAGGATAATTATACAGGATGTCCATTATGTATGGAATATAGCATATATCTTGATAAGTATCAACTTTATAAAAAAACATTTTATACAAAAGTTGTTTAATATTTTATTTGCCATAATAAGACTGCATTCAATTGTTTTCAATTGAAAAAACAAATGAGTAACGAATAATACTTACATTTTTTTAAATGGCAATGTATTCTTTCGTTAGGCTCATTTGATAGAGATTACTTTTCTCTTTACGATGGCGTAAAATTTTTGTACCCTTACATTAGAAAATTTTGTAAAAAATGTAAAAATTGTTTAATAATAAAAATAAATTAATAACATTAATCTAGATACCCGAGATCTCAAATTATTACTGTAAATTAAATGTACGTACAAAATAAAATAAATAAACGAAAAATTAGTGTACATCTCCAATAATTCGAGGTACTTCGAGGTACTAGACGATCTCGGATATCCAAAGGCAAATAAAATATTAAACAACTTTTGTATAAAATGTTTTTTTATAAAGTTGATACCTATCAAGATATATACTATATTCCATAGATAATGGGCACCCTGTATATCCAGATGCAAATCAGGCGTATTTAAAAACATTAATAAATCGTGGGGGAGACAACTGGTTATGCGTTAAGGAGTGCAATTTTAAAATGTCATCTCGCTGATGCAAATTGACATCGTACTGGTAGAGAATAACTTGATTAGAAAATCTTCTAATGAAATTTTTACATATTCTAAAACTAAATACATCCAGGGGTTGAATTTGGCCTGTTGTACCTGCAGGTATAGACAAATATTTAAACTTAACATCCGATGGAGTTACTTCACTAACAATTTCAGGGCAGTGGCCACTCCACGTATCCAGTAATAGTAATGATTTGGGTCCGGTGTTTGGGAAATAGACATTTTGTAGCCAATTTTTCATATGAGCAGAAGTCGGTTTACCAGAGTTTGATGCCAAAACGAATATGTTATCTGCTTTGAACATTGTACTTATTACCCTCGGTCCAAACGTACCAGAGGATTCTAACAATGTAGAATACAATTTTCGATACTTAACCATTTTTTTTCAGTTGCTTTTTAACTCATTATTAATAAATATTTATATAATTATCCTAACTTTAGTGTTATTTAAATAGAATAAGGATAAAAAAGCTTTTTCTGTAGGAGTATGGAAGTTATTAGCGAAAATATATGTTCTATCCCAAACTTCTCACCCTTGTAAGTTCTTACAATAGTACTACCTAACGTATAAAAAAATGATGATGGTAAATTGGACCAAAATCGACAATTTTCGCAAAACAAAAATTTTTTTGGGGTGGTTAGGGTAGTTAACCCCAGCTAACCCCTTAATGTCGTATAGGGTTTCTTTTACTGCGTAAATCTTAATTTACATCTAATTAATGGTTTTCTTCAAAATATTGTTCAAAAGTGTAACAGTTTATCACATTATTCTTAAGGAAAGGGGTTATCTATCATACCCCGTAACTTTGCAGGGGATGGTCAGAGGCAAATAAGAAAAAACACGTCATTAATATTTTTAAAGGTACTATAAGAACACATAATATCGCCAAAATCGACAGGGTAGTTTTTAAAATATTCCAGAAAACTAGGGGTAGTTTACCCCCTGAAGCCCTCACATATATGTGTGATATATCAATGGAAAGCTCTTTGAAAATGAATATCAGTTTACATTTACCACATTTCGATAGCTATTTTCGTTTTCAGTCTATAAGCGAATATATATATTTCGCCTCGATTTCCAACCCTTATAACTCGCCCCAGGGGCTTTATTAGCACGTATAAAAAAATACGTAAACCTTATTTTTGGCCATACTATACACAGTTCTGATACTTCCCTTGTAAGAACTTTGTCGCACTTTTCGTGCACAAAAAATAAATTATGGATTTCTTTATTTGTATAAACATTATTTACGTTATTAATATCCATTTTATCTGGTTTCAGACTCACAAGCATCAAACAACGTAAATCAGACTTTGACGTTTGTCAATAAGTCATTAAACATTTGTTTTCCATGGCACACTAGGTTAATATCGATATGATATGTGAGCATTTTTCAAAAAACCCTAATTATTTCTCAAACTATTAATGTTAGGCATAGGACATATGGAGTATAAAAGATGTAAAATGAGACGCCGAAGACGACTAAGTAATAAAATATGGGGGGTGCCATTTAAAAAAATGAAGTTATGGTAGTTCCAAATTTCGAAAAGTTAACGTGTCATAGTAAAGTGACCAAACGATCTAGACAGCCGTTCTTGGCACCAAAACATACTCCATCCTGTTGTTTAAGCATGTTCTGAATCCTAAATTGATATCTCAAAAATCGAGTGTTCTATGATTTTTTGAACAAATGTCCGCTGGAGCAGATTTTTCTAGAAAAAATCGAATAACTCGAGAACGGCCGAATCAAATTGCAAAAAGTAAAGTTATTTATAAACCTTCAAAACAGACAAATCCAAATATGTAAAAATATACAGGGTGTTCCATTTAAAAAAATAAAGTAGGTGGCGACTTCCGGTATAACCGGAAGTGCTAGAAATCTGAAAATATTTTAGACGAAGAGAACGTAATTGATAATATTTAAGTCTGAATTTTCAATTTTTTATTTTGGCTAGATGCCAATATTTTGGCCTGTATTTTTACCAAAGAAATTGTATGTATAGAAGCCGTATCGCCTATGTTCGCCCGTATACCGGTTTGAAGCCAACGCGAGAGCATTTGTTTTCAAACAAAATAGACCTTGCGACAGTGGCGTGTACGAATTAGATGAAATTGGTCAGACTTTATCCAGTGGCGTATCCAAAGAGCATCCTAATTTCATTTAATAAGATTTTAAAGTATTAAACACAATAAATATAATCTTGTAATCTTTCAAATTAATCAGAGGACCTAGAAACAATATACATACTTGGTAAACGATACAAGTATGTACTATTTTGATTGATAAGTTCTATTTCTAACTAAAAGTAGTGGTATATTAAATGTATAAATATATATAAATAAAAATGAAGAAAAACGAATCGAAAGAAGAACGACTTAGAAGATTTATTGATTCGCAAATAGGATTCGTTATTTTATTGTATATCTTATTGTAGGGGCTAAAATAATATTCGGAAGTGTTCGGCGATAATCGGCCGATGGTCCGATCTGTGCACGTTCATTGTTTCAACTGGTTTCGACAAAGGTTGTTAGTAAACAAACCGCGTGTTGCGTTGGCTTCAAGTTTTAATGTTTACAACTACTTCTATATATACAATTTCTTTGATTTTTACATATTTGGATTTGTCTGTGTTCAAGGTTTATAAATAACTTTATTTTTTGCAATTTGATTCGGCCGTTCTCGAGTTATTCGAATTTTTCTAGAAATATCTGCTACAGAAGACATTTGTTCAAAAAATCATCGATTTTTGGGATATCAATTTAAGATTCAGAACATGCTTAAGCAACATAATGGAGTATAAAATAAATAAGATAATAACGATCTAAACAGCCGTTTTCGGCACCAAAACATACTCCATCATGTTGCAAACTTAAATTGATAAAAAATCGAGTGTTTTCTGATTTTTTCAACAAATGTCTGCTGGAGCAAATTTTTCTAGAAAAATTCGAATAACTCGACAACGGCCGAATCAAATTGCAAAAAGTAAAGTTATTCATAACCCTTGAAGAAAACAGACAAATCCAAACTTGTAAAAATATCCAGGATATTCCATTTAAAAAAATGAAGGTGGCGACTTCCGGTATAACCGGAAGTGTTAGAAATCGGAAAATATTTTAGGCGAAGAGAACGCAATTAATAATACTTAAATCTAAATTTTTATTTTGGCCAGAACCTCAGAAACGTCTAATGACCAGTCTCACTGAGACACCCTGTATGTATCATTAGTATTGATTTAAAATTGTGACCTCAAGTATTATCCCGACTATTTTTAACTGTTTTCTCTTTTGAATTCCTTATTGTTAATTAACTTTCATTTTTTTTAAGATATTATCCATACATATAAATGGATTGTTATTTATTTATTGAAATCAACATATGAAAGAATGGAAAGGTTTGAAAAATCTGGAATGGATCCATTTACTGCTAAAAATGAAGGACAAGTTTATTATTCCAGAAGTCTTGCTATTGCATATATTCAAGTAAATCTATTATTTATATTTATTAACTTTTTATTAATCTTTAATTTTTTAGCATTACACTCTAACTTGTATTAGAGATAAAATCGCTCAAGCGACCGATGCTTCAATCGCCGCCGTTTTAACAAGACTAGCTAACCTTTATGGCTTATTCAACATTGAAAAACACTTTATAGGGCAACTTTACCAAGGCGGTTACGCTTCTGGTCCAGAAGTTGTCACTTTAATTCAAGAGGGCATCTTGCAATTATGTAGAGAAATCAAACCTGATGCTGTATCTTTAGTTGATGCTGTAGCGCCACCTGATATGTTCTTACGGTCTGTAATTGGAGCCTCAGATGGACAAGTATATCAAAATTTGAAGAACAGTTTCTTGCGTAATCCTGCTAATATGGCCAGACCGAGTTGGTGGGAAGAAATTGTTGATAGGAACTATTTGAAACCAAAAATGTAATTTGGTTTTGTTTTTAATGATTTGGGGAAGTTGTTATTGGGGTAAAGAATAAGTTTTGAAGCATATGTGGATACAATTTGATATATTTTTTATTGTTATACATGTTTTTATATGTAATAAAATTATTTTTTATAATTATTCTTCTTTTTTTTTTCGCTATAATTCAAGAATGATCATGCTTAAAAATCGACAATTTTTTTTTAATCGAAATCGCTCAAGTAAGCCGTTACAAATAAAAAAAGTGCGGAAAAGTGTAAAACTTACCGAAAAATCACTTTAAAGTTTTGACGTGACGTCACTTTTTGTGACTTGATACTTTCTAAATCTAGTATTAGTTCTAGTTTTACACTTACAGTATCACTAAAACTAACACAAGACCTAAAACTAGAATCATTCGGGATTAGCCGTCTTGAGAGACGTGGGGCTAAATCCGAATGTTTCTAGTTTTCGGTCTAGTGTTAGTTCTAATTTTGCACTAGAATTAACAAGACCTAGAACTAGAATTCGGGTTTAGCCGTCTTGAGAGACGTGCGGCTAAACCACAATATTTCTAGTTTTATGTGTAATGTTCTAGTGACAGTGGTAGGTAGCGCTAGTTAGCATAAAATATCACTATGTTGCATATTTTTATTGCACTAAAACTAGAACTAACACTAAACCTAGAAATACAAACATTCGGGTTTAGCCGTCTTGAGAGCTAAATCCGAATGTTTCTAGTACTCGGTCTAGTGTTAGTTCTAGTTTTGCACTAACACTGAGGGACGCAGCAGAGAACTAGCAGAGACGTGAGGCTAAATGAGCTAAATCCGAATGTTTCTAGTTTTTGGTTTAATTTTGTACTAGAACAAACACCAGACCTAGAAGTATAATCATTCGCGTTTAAGCAAATATTTCTAGTTCTCGGTTTGGGAGGCTATGAGGGAGATAGGGGAGAGGAGATAGCAGAAGAGGAGATGGAAGCAGTGCTTAGGGGATTGAAGAAGGGAAAGGCGCCAGGGGAAGATGGCATCCAGAACGAGGCATGGTTGGAAGCATCAAGGGTAGTGAGAGTGTAGTTGTTGGAGGGGATGAATAGCGTATGGAGAGGGGGGGGATTCCGGAGGGATGGAAAGTGGGGGTAATTTGCCCAGTATATAAAAAGGGTAATAAGGGAAGGGTAGAAAGCTATAGAGGAATTAACCTACTAGACTCGGCATACAAGGTATACACGAAGATACTGCTGGGAAGACTGGAGGAGGAGATGGAGTTGGGGGGAATTTTGCCGGATGGGCAGGTAGGCTTTCGGAAGGGAAGGGGAGCAATCGACAACGTGTACGTGTTGAAGCATCTGGCAGATAGAGAGCTGGATAAGAAGGGAGGGAAATTGTACGCCCTGTTTATAGATTTGAAGGCGGCTTTTGATAAGGTGGATAGGGGAAAGTTGTGGGAGGAGATGGGGAGGAGGGGGATCACGGAACACCTAATTGCGAGAGTGAAGGAAATATACATGGAGACTATGGCTAGGATAAAAGTGGGAGATAAGCTGAGCAACGTGTTTTGGACGACGAAGGGACTGAGGCAGGGATGTCCGCTGAGCCCAAGTCTGTTTGCACTGTATACGGCGGACCTGGAGGATAGATTGGGGAAGGGGCAAATGGGAGGGTTGGTGGTGGGAGATAGAAAGGTGCATATGTTAGCATACGCGGATGACATCGTGGTCATGGCGAGAGAAGCGGCGGAGACTTTGATTATATATAATATGGATTGAGCTAACTGAATATATCTACTAACAAAAATGTTGCTCAAGGTGAATAGACGCAGATGGAAAGCGATAATGTGAAAGTGTAACAAAGATAGATATATTATATGTCAGTACGCTTCTATATCTATCTCACTTCTATCAGTACACCCATTATATGGCAGTACGCTTCTATGTCTATCTCGGTTCGATCACCTTGCGCAAGCTATCTCTCTCGTTGGCTCAATCCATATTATATATAATCAAAGGGCGGAGATGAAAGATATGATAAAGACATTGGAAAGATATTTTAGGGGGAAGCGGCTGGAAGTAAATGTGGGGAAGACAAGGATGATGAAGTTTTGTAAGGGGGGGAGAAAAAGAACAGAAAACTGGAGATGGGAGGGAAAAGAGATCGAGGAGGTTAGGGAGTATACTTACTTGGGGTATGTGTTCAGGGCGAACAACAGGAAGGGGTCGCATGTGATAGCTATGGCAAAAAAGGCGAATAAGGTGATGGGACAAGTATGGGGTTGGGGGAAGAGAGTCTTTGGAAGGAATGTGGCAGCGAGGAAGATTATGTTTGAAGGTCTGGTTAGCAGTGTGATGATGTATGGAGCAGAGGTATGGGGATGGAGAGAGCAGGCAATGCTGGAGGACGTGCAAGCTAGATACTGGAGATGGGTGCTTGGGGTGGCGAGAGAAACACCGGGGTATATAGTGAGGGAAGAGGTAAAGGTGGATAAAGTCAGAGTGGAGGGGGGCAGGAGAGCAGTGAAATATGAAGAAAGAATAGAAGGGTGGCCAAACTGCGGGATCTTGGGGGAGTGTTGGAGGGAAATTAGAGAGGGAAAGATCAAATATGGGAAAGGAGACAGAGACAACTATTATAGACGAGCGGGCTACTCGGTAACTGAGAGAAATAGTAGACGAAGGGTGGGTAGGGAGATGTGGAGGGAGTTGAGAGATAGGGACCGAGATGTGCAGAGACAGGAAAGAAGGACACAAATAAAAGAGGGGAGGTATAACGAAAGGTAAAGGGACATAATTACGGAGGGGCTGCCTAGATACTTGTTATTGGAAGGAGATGAGGAAGGGAAGAAGTTGGTGGCTAGGTTCCGTTGTGGAAACGAGGAGAGAGCGAACAGATACTGGATGGCCGATGAGGAGAGGTGGTGTAGGCTATGCAGGGAGGAATGGGAAACGTTGGAACATATGTTGAATGGGTGCAGTGAGTTGAGGGAGGAGGAGTTGGACCGAAGGCAGATCTTAGGAGAGGGGGGAGAGGGGAAACGATGGATGAGAATGGTTGTGGGGGTGAGGAGACAAAGGGATGGATGAGGGGAGGATTGGGCCGAGGGTATGGAAATGGAGGAAGAGGGTGGAGGGTGAAAATAATATACTAATGACATATATTATATTAGGATGTATTAAGGGGAAAATTGTAATTATCAAAAACAATAAATGCTTATTAATTAGTTCTCGGTCTAGAGTTAGTTCTGATATTGCAGTAGCACTATCACTAGAACTAACACAAAACCTAGAACTACAATCATTCAGGTTCAGCCGTCTTGAGAGACGTGCGGGTAAGCTGAATGTTTCTAGTTCTAGGTCTAATGTTAGTTCTAATGACAGAGGCAGTAAAACTAGAATTAACACTAGACCTAGAACTAGAAATATTCGGGTTTAGCCGTGCGTCACAAAATGTGACGTCACATCGAAACTTTAATGTGATTATTTTATTTTTAACGTGTTTTTTTGGTCAATTCACATTAATTAAAAAAAAATCATCGATTTTTAAGCCACATTCTTGAATTTTTGCTTTTTTCTTTAATAAGTCAATAATAAATTAAATGATAAAACGTAATACGTCAATAATTACCAACTAAATTTTAGCTCCGTTTAGTTTAAAATAAAAAAATTATAAAAATGTAATATATGTAAGTACGAAGTCTTTTACGACCTGTACTAAAACTATCACTAGCACTATTACTAGACTTAAAACTAGAAATATTCGAGTTTAGCCAATAATTATGTCAATAATTAATTTTAATATGATAAAATTCCAAAACATTCCACTTCGTTATGTTTAATATTAATAAAAAAATGATAAGAAACAATAATTTTTTATCAAATCAAAGTTCAATAAGCCGACTTTAATCGTTCTAAAATACTCTCTAATTGGGTATTGAGGCGTAAATTTCGGTTGATTTAGCACAAATAGTTATTGAAAAATGGTTGTAAACAAAATCTCACTTCTTGCTGATTTTCCACCTGGTCCTTTGGATCGTTATAGAAAAAGTGCCTCTTTTAATTGGAAGAATATGAGAATATTTTTGGATTCGATGCAAGTTATAGAATTTATGGTAAGGTCAATGTATCAATTATAAATTTAATTGCAACTTTTATAATTAAAGGATAAATTATACAATGAACTTATCCAACATACCGTTTTTCAATCACCAATAACAACACCCCAATTAGACGAATTAAGAAGAATCGGTGTTCATAAAATGTTTACGTTAAATAGTATCAAAGAAATTTCTGGTAATATCATGAAAAATATTGCGGTTAGTAATATTTTGTATAACATAGATCATGCAACAACGGTTAAGTTACACATTAATTTTGGAATGTTTCCCAACACTATACTTTCTTTGGGTACCTCTAAACATATTAACTACGTTAATGAAATTATGGAACGCAAGGTAAGAATTAATTAATAATTTCACATTTTCTAATTTCAATATAATTCAGATTTTTGGTTGCTTTTGTTTAACCGAAGTTGGTCATGGTACAAATGCACGTGGTATGCGAACAACAGCCACATATGACCCTGAGGCACAAGAATTTATCTTAGATTCCCCCGATTTCGAAGCAGCAAAATGTTGGGCTGGCGGATTAGGTCAAACAGCGACTCATGGGGTTGTTTTCGCACAATTAATAACTCCTGATGGTGTTAGGCACGGTTTACATTGCTTTGTAGTACCTTTAAGAAATCCAAAAAGTTTTGAACCTTACCCAGGAATTTCCATTGGAGATTTAGGCGAAAAAGCTGGATTAAACGCGGTTGATAACGGCTTTTTAATGTTCCACAAATATCGTATCCCCAAAGATAATCTTTTAAATAAAAACGGCGATGTAACAGCCTCTGGGGAATATATAACACCAATCAAAGATAAAAATAAAAGACATGGTGATACATTAGGCGGATTATCAGTAGGAAGAATCACAATAACTCATTCCTCCGCTGTTTACTTAATGAAAGTTATTACAATCGCAATTAGATATGGGGCTGTTAGAAAACAATTTGGACCCGAACACGGCGAAGAATTACCAGTTCTTGAGTATCAATTACACCAACATAGGTTACTTCCATATTTAGCAACGGCTTATTGTGCTAAAAT
The DNA here is from genome assembly GCF_036711975.1 of Onthophagus taurus. Lineage (NCBI taxonomy): Eukaryota > Metazoa > Arthropoda > Insecta > Coleoptera > Scarabaeidae > Onthophagus > Onthophagus taurus. Next base: position 1,121,019 of record NC_091967.1, read on the forward strand.
AGTATCTGAGTTTATGTATAAACAATTAATTAAATTATCTAGAATTTCAAAAAAACACGATCCTTTAATAGGAATGGAATTGCATGTTTTATCTTCCGCTTCTAAACCGGTTTTTTCGTGGACAACTCGTGATGTTATTCAAGAGTGCCGCGAAGCTTGCGCCGGGCATGGTTACCTCAAAGCTTCCGGGATAAGCGATGCCAGAAACGATCATGACGCAAATTCTACTTATGAAGGTGAAAATCACGTTTTAATCCAACAAACAACAAATCAACTGTTGAAATATTGGCCCGATGTACTTAAAAGAGAAACAATTAATTCTCCTTTACGATCGATGGACTTTTTCAATGAGGGGCTTCATATTTTACAAACTACATGGACCCCTACGTCAGTTCAACAACTATTCGATATAGAATGTAAGATTATTAATATTTAATAATAAGGTTATTTAATTAAATTAAGATTAGAACTAAAACTAGAAACTTTCGGGTTTTGCCGTGCGTCCTTTAATAAAAGGTTTGACGTTTTGGATGCCATGTTGCAACCTTCTTCAGAAACTGGTTCGAAGTGACGAGATCAAAAAATCGGTAACTATATATAAGTCGGAAAAACTAATTAATAATCAGTTAACGCTAATCACAAACTAATTAATAACTAATTGCGTCGCGTCCGGTGTGAGGCGGGAAGAGGTCTTCGTGTTCACCACCATCTTCCATGTTCTGCTAAGCTCCCAGCCATCCTCTCTGTTGACGTTATTTTTATGTCGGTGAATCTCTATGGCTTCTCTTGTCAGTCTTTGGTAGTATCTGTTGTCCCTAGCCAGCACCTTTGTTTGTTCGAAGTCTATTCGGTGCCCCTCTGCATGGCAATGTTCCGCAACCGCCGACTGCTGGATCTTCTTCAGCCTTACATCCCTCTCATGCTCCTTGATGCGGCACTCGACGTTGCGTCCAGTTTGGCCAACATAAACCTTCCCACAACTACACGATAGTCGATAGACTCCCGCTCCTTTTAATGGAGTTAGTTTGTCCTTGGCTATCGGGAGTGTGTTCCGAATTTTGCTGACCGTGCCGTACCGCACTACGATATCGTTCTTCTTGAGGTGCCTAGCAATTCGTTCCGTTACACCTGAAACATAGGGAAGACAGATAAATCCAAGTGGTTTTGTACTTACCGTGTCCTCTTTTTGCTTTCGCTGCTTGATGGCCTGGTTGATGTTCCTCGAAGTGTATCCATTCTTCTGCAGCACGCCTCGTAGAAAGTGTTGCTCCTTCTTCAAGTTCTCTCCTTCACATAGTCTCGCTGCTCGCTGAAATAATGTACGGATCACGGACCTCTTCTCTTGGGGATGATGATGTGAACATGTGGTGAGGCCGCCTTTGAACGGTCTCGACCTTTGGTAATACCGCTGCCACCAGAAACAGTATTTCGCGCTTCCTAATTCTTAGTCTGAAGGACCCCTAATTGATCCTAGCGAATCAATCAAAACTAAATGACAAGCGCGCGGTCACTATTTCAGAACCGTGGGTTCTTGCACTAAGGCTCTGCCAGGAAAAGGGAAAAATCAAAAAAAACAAGTGTTCTAACCACACTTAAACTATATTAACAAAATAACAAGTAAAAATAGACAATGAACAAAAAATGAACCTTAATATCTACCTACGATTATCTATGACCCGACGTTACTTAAAAAGAGATATTTCCGAATCTAACCTCGACAGCTAATACTCGTTGACAGATAGGTGATAACGAAAACTGGCAAACAGACTTACTCAGGACTTGTATTCCGATTTGGTGGTACGCCGATGGATCGCAACCCTGGATCCTTTTTGGTGGCTTCTCGGAAGTTAACCGGGAAGGTTCCAACACCACTCTTGCACCAAATCCTCAGTGGAAACACAATTACCGACACGGATGCCCGAAGTACAAAGAATGTTCGCAAATGAAACTAAGTCACAGTTCTCGATATACGACGACACTTAGAATTGGCGTTAAAGCGAATTCTAAGTTTCTATCTAACGGAGCGCTGACGACGTTTCGACTCAAAAACCTCTTGTGTTTGTTGTTATTATTCTGATTCGTAATTTCTAATCTCTTGAAAAAGGTCTTACAAGCCCTTAAGTAACCTCGGGTATTGGAGGGGTGCAAAAACCTTCTTGAGGCGTTCCTATCGCCTGGATGTTCCCGACACCTGGGCCAATCCAAAATACGGGGCGGATATTTTACAATAATTTTCTGAGCCAATGAGGAAATTTGGGGAAGGGAACAATTTTTGACCACGGGGCCAGAAGATAACATCCGCCACTAGCTAATCCCAAAAATCATCACGTAAATCCCAAACTGTGGGAGCCATCAAACCTTTACGTTTTCTAACGTCTATTGTATTTTTAACGACTTTTTCGTTATCTACGTTTTCCCATAAATTTGCTTGTACATTAATCTTTCTCAAAATTTATTTCGACGTCTGGTCACCATCCCGGACGTCGGTCGTAAACGCGAGACGTGATTTTTGGTTTTTAGAAGAAAAAGGCTGCACGCCAGGAATATACAATTCGTATGGTTTATTCCCAAAACCATTAAATAATTTCCGAATTATTACAAACATGCCTGTAAATACCTGTTGGTATGGGTCTTCTTTCGGTATACACCAAGTTCTATATCTCCATTTGTCGTCCTGGTGACCAACACATCTAGGAAAGGTAGTTTTTTGGCAGTTTCTGTTTCCATGGTGAACTTAATCATAGGATGTTGAGAGTTCAAGTGATCCAAGAACTCTTGGAGCCGTTTTTGACCATGTTGCCATATCACAAACGTGTCATCCACATATCGGAGCCATAGTTTTGGTTTCCACTGGCTCTTCTTCAAAGCGTCCTCTTCGAATAATTCCATGTAGAAATTAGCTATAACTGGCGATAGTGGAGATCCCATGGATGCCCCTTCGAACTGCTCGTAAAATTCTCCTTTCCAGCTGAAATACGTCGACGATAAGCAATACTCCACCAGATCTGGCACGTATCCTGGTAAACCCTCCGGAATGAGTTTTCGGCGAAGACCCTCTACAGCATCCTTAACTGGTACCCTAGTAAAAAGGGATTCCACATCGAAACTTACCAACATATCCCCAGCATCCAGATTTACACCTTTTACCGATTCCACAAAATGTGTAGAGTCCCTGACATACGATTCCGTGTTACCTGTGAAGGGGGACAGAATCTTTGCAAGATGTTTAGCCAGCTGGTGGCGGAGGTGGGGAGTTGATGGCGCTGACGATAGGGCGGAGGGGGACGTCTGGTTTGTGAATCTTCGGTAGTCCGTAGATTCTTGGTGGTACCGGCGCCTGCACAAACAAACATTTCTGCTGGAATTCCTGTAGATTTTATTAGTTTCTTCATTTTTCTAACGATTTTGCTGTGGGTTCCTGTAGGTGGCTGGGTCCAGTATCCCCAACAGAAGAGGTCCGTGATCCGTACATTATTTCAGCGAGCAGCGAGACTATGTGAAGGAGAGAACTTGAAGAAGGAGCAACACTTTCAGGCTGAAGAAGATCCAGCAGTCGGCGGTTGCGGAACATTGCCATGCAGAGGGGCACCGAATAGACTTCGAACAAACAAAGGTGCTGGCTAGGGACAACAGATACTACCAAAGACTGACAAGAGAAGCCATAGAGATTCACCGACATAAAAATAACGTCAACAGAGAGGATGGCTGGGAGCTTAGCAGAACATGGAAGATGGTGGTGAACACGAAGACCTCTTCCCGCCTCACACCGGACGCGACGCAATTAGTTATTAATTAGTTTGTAATTAGCGTTAACTGATTATTAATTAGTTTTTCCGACTTATATATAGTTACCGATTTTTTGATCTCGTCACTTCGAACCAGTTTCTGAAGAAGGTTGCAACATGGCATCCGAAACGTCAAACCTTTTATTAAAAGACGCACGGCAAAACCCGAAAGTTTCTAGTTTTAGTTCTAATCTTAGTTTAATTCACACCGGCCGTGAAAGCCTTCGTACTTATAAGGTTATTTAATGTTTAAGATATCATCCATACATATGAATGGATCGTTATGTATTTATTGAAATCTACTTATGAAAGAATTGAAAGATTAAAAAAATCCGGGTTAGATCAATTTACAGCAAAAAATGAAGGACAAGTTTATTATGCCAGAAGTCTCGCTATTGCCTATATTCAAGTAAAACTTTTTTTCTATTCTAATAATAATATTAACTAAACATATTTTACATTTATATCTTTTAGCATTTCACTTTGACCTGTGTAAGAGAGGAAATTCTTGAAGCGACAGATCCAGCGATCGCAGCGGTTTTAACAAAATTAGCAAACCTTTATGGTTTATTCAACATTGAAAAGCACTTTATAGGGCAACTTTACCAAGGTGGTTACGCTTCCGGTCCAGAAATTATCACTTTAATTCAAGAAAGCATCTTGCAATTATGTAGAGTAATCAAACCTGATGCTGTAGCTTTAGTTGACGCGATCGCCCCACCTGATGTGTTCTTACGATCAGCAATTGGAGCCTCTGATGGACAAGTTTATCAGAATTTGAAGAATAGCTTTTTACGTAATCCTGCTAACATGGCCAAACCGAGTTGGTGGGAAGAAATTGTTGACAGAAAATATTTATCAGCAAAAATGTAATTCTAAGTTTAGAAATAAATGTGTATCATATGTTTTTATAGTTTTGTTCAAAAGAAATATGTAATAACAAATTAAATTATAGAATGCACCAAGGTGTGTGTGTATAATATTTTCAGGGTTTTCTCTGATTAACAATGCCTAGCCTTGTTTATAGATATACATCTATAATGAGTGTAATTAAGTGTAAAAAACATTTAAAATTTTTTAAATGATAAAAATGTCGGTTATTAATCCTTGCTGTGTACCATCTTGTGATGATAGACATTAAAAGGTAAATTATAAAAATTATTAATTAATGCAGCATAATTACTTTCATTCTGTATTTCTAGATATTATTGTCTGGAATACACAATTCAAAATTATTTGAATTAATTAATGATAAGCGTCTAAGTAACTATTGTGTTTGCCCCAACCATTTTGCAACAATGTGTAAATATGTTGAGAAGACATTGAAAAAGCTACCTACATTATGCTTACTAGGTAAATGAAATTTTGGATAAAAAGTTTGTTTTTTAATCTATATATGTTTTTTAAATCATTTAGATTTGTAAGAAGAAACTATAAATAATTGCTTTTTGTCTCCACAAGATCAACCAACAGAAGATACTTCAGGTATGCTGCATGGTATGAAATTAATTATTTAGTTTCATAATTCATAATTATATACCATATTATATATGTTTATACCCCGACATGCCATATATATTATATTTATACCCCCACATATGTATGCCCCGACAAACTTCCTGGTGTAACTAGTTCAACTGTTATGCAAGTCTATCCTGGATGTAGTAAACAACAAGGTTGCGAAATTGCTTCAACCTCATTTTGTGAGGAAAATTCTGCCATTTCATTAGAAATGAATTGGAAACGGTTCCACCTAAGTGATGAAAAAGAAATAATTGGTAAATACCATAAAAACTGAATAATCATTCTTATTTAAAATTATCTTTATTTTTGTAGATAAGAAACGGAGGAAATTACCTTTTATAAAGAACTGCAGCAATTACAACCTAACTGGAGTAAAAAAAAATGCCAGAATAATAAAGCAGAAGCTAATACAATTGAGGAAAAATTCTCAGGTATTGGTGAACCTCAAATATTTGAATAAAGAAACTAGAAATTTCTTTAGCTGTCAGCCCCGAAATCAGAAAAAAGAAGTGCTGGCTCTTTCCATTTACAAACAAAGTGGTAAAGGATACCGGTTCTTATCAAATTTCTTTTCATTACCATCCAGGAAGACGCTACAAAAACTGTTAGGGTAAACAAAATGTAACATTATTCTATTTATTGAACTAAAACTAGAACTAATAGTAGCACTATCACTAGAACTAACACTAGCTAGAAATGTTCGAAGTGATTTCGAGTCGTCTTCGATAGTGCTACTATTAGTTCTAGTTTAATAACACCGGCCGTGAAAGCCTTCGTACTTATATTCTATTTATGTTACCAAATTTTATTAGTTTTGTGAATAATAAATTATTATGTTGAAATTAGATCTTTCATTTAAAATATATTTATTTCCTTTTTTCAAAGCAATATTAATTGTGTTATTTTTAAATTTGGCGGTTAAAGTTAATCCCAACGATCTGGCAACGTCGCTTGCTTCGATGCGCAGCGAACAATGTTGCCAGATTGTTGGTTAGCCCAGTTTTACACCATTATCCTAGTGGAAGTTGGTTTTAATCTATGATTAGTACTCTGCGGTGACATCGGATGGCGCTGTACGCAAGGTACAATTTAATAAGGTAGAGTTGGCCATCTCTATCCTTCCTTGTCTCTGAAATGGCCGACGTCTTAAGTTGTCATCAAACTCGTTGAAGAAAAGTAGATTTAAATAAATGAACGTTATTCAAGAAAACTAATAAATCTTTACCTACAAGTAAGTATTGATCAAAATTATAGGAAACTCTTGTGAGTTGTTCTTTGAGTTTGATTCTTTGATTTTTCTTTTTGTAGGTTATGTTAAATAAGAAAATAAAATTATCATCCGACTCACTGTGAAAAAGAAAGGATTGGAGTTCAATGTGGTATCTGGATTATGGATTGTCTCTTGTGTTCGGGGCACTAACTAATTTTCTGGATTGTCTACAGGATTCTTCTTACGGGAAATTGAACTGCTTGTTCTTCGGAAATAGGGTCTTGAATGATCTCGAAGAAGTATCAGTAGTTTTCGGAAGATTCTCTTTTTATTTTAACATCGTAAGTTGATTTGACTTTAAAAAATTATCTTAAATTTTTGAGGTTATCTCTTGAGATTCAAAATTTCTTCTATCTGACGACGTGGATTCGACGCTGGTCGGACGACGACTGTCTCACTCCCTGTTCGCGATCTCCTTATATACCCCGGCACTCCAACTGTTTTTTCCTCGTTTCTGATTGGCTCTTAGCTTCGCGCCCTTTTCAAAATTCAAAATTCTTGCTTCGAAACTAGCGTCATCTCTTGATTTTTCTCGGAACCAACCTTCAAAATTAAATTCTTTTTTCGTTGATTTCTCCCTTATTCCTTTATGAAACGTAATAAAACTTCGTATTCAACGTTGTCTTTTTTTGTTTATAGACATACATTGGAGTACACGCCAAATTTCAACAATTAGTAAAGTTAGAAAAATTCAAATTTAAATCAAGGATTTCTTCCTCAAAATAACGTTAAAACCTCAAAAGATGGATGAAAAATGTGCTTTAGGAGCTGAACTATAATAATTAATACTTTTGGAAGCAAACAAAACGGTTTAAGATAAGATTTTCACCAACAAAAAATCTCTCTGTCACAATTTCTAGGTTATGTTCTCTCGGTGAACTAAGAGAATGTTAAAATTATCACAAAGCTTTCTATCAGAAATTTGTAGTCTTCTGCTAGCAGTCTTTATCTAGCAAGTTTAGCATTATCAATATCATTCGCATCATAGATTTGCAAGGTAATATTGCTGAAATAAATAATACATCTAACATTAACAGTGGTCAAGTAAATGAACCTGCACTAATTAACTTTCATTAAATATTTTCAGAATATTGTTGGAAGGTAAGGCCTTGAATGAGAAAAACAAATTTTTAAATAGATCGTTTTCTATTTGGATTGGAAATATAAATATATTTCATTGGATTTGTACATTATTTTACAATAAACATTCACTAAAGGTTTTTTTAATATAAAAACCAACAAATTATTGCTTACTAAACAAACTTAAATATAACAAAATATCACACAGTACTTTCTCTTTTATATTTCATATCTCACTACTGGTTGATACGTATTTTTCGACCCAAAAGTATAACATTTATATAATAAATTAATTTAAGGAGTAGATTGCTAAATAATCCAGTCAATTTATATTGTCCAATGTTACACAGGAAACTGGTCGAGTATGTCTTATAATTATTGCTACCACTTAGGTTCATTTGGACAAATTTACTGGATTAAAATCAAAAACAAAAAAAAATAACAAAACACTTCTTGTTACGTCCGTTCATTAGGAGGTGGTGACGTTGGTGAAGCATTACTTTCGGTGCTAGTATTAGTTTGTACAGGACTATATCCAACTGGAGCAATAATAATACCATTTCTTTTTACTCCAGGTTGATATCCAATCATAGGTTCTTGTTCATAACAAGGTTCATGATGATCACTAATACAAGTTTTGCAATTTCTACACTCTTCCAGATCTGGTTTAATAGAATTTTTCAGCTTTTTCCAACAAGTATCTCCCTCGGCTTTCGTTATGACGTAAATCATAAATATTGGAATGCATAGTATTGAGGAGGATGTGATAATCCAACCGATCGCTATCGCCCATTTAGGATAAGCATAATTTCCATACGTGGGTTGCTCGTATGCAATCATATAAAAGACCCAAATCGAAAATATCATTAAAGGCGCGGCAACGTACCAACAAAACTTAAAATATAAACTAGGTTGCCGTCCTGTCATATCTTCGATATCTCTCGATAATCTTTTTACGCCATAAAACCATGCTATCGCTACGATTTCAAAAAATGCCAGGTACATTATCGAGATTGATGCAGCGTAATGATCGATCAATTGAAAGAAATAAATTCCACCCTAAAAAAAGTATTTATTGTTTATTTCAATTTCGTTAATATTTAAAATTACTTACGTTTGTTACATTTGGTAGCCCACAAAAGAATGAAACCACGCATATTACTAAAACGAGAACTTCGTGGCACATTAAATTCTTTTTTATCCAATTCGGAAAACCGTCTTGAATAGATGTTACGACGACTTCAACGATGGCAAACTAAATTAGATAATTAATTTTGTTAAATTATTATCGTAAATATTTTTTTTAATGCTTACTTGGCTGTTTAATGCAAGACATAATAGCATAAAGAAGAATAATACCGACCATAAATGTGAAGCGGGCATTTTTGCTAACGCTTGAGGGTATACAACAAAAATTAAACCAGGACCTATAACAAAAATAATATACATTAATTTAATAGTTTAACGATTAATTATAAAAAATATGTTATTTTTATGATTCAAGATTTCACGAACGCTTCACGGTGGTGTTAATTCAAACATATATCATTTATGTTTGATGTAAGAAAGGAAAATTTTAATTGTTTTAATCATTTTTAAGATATTCTGATGAAATCTATGATAATCGGTCTCAACCTTCTTCTTCTTATCCTGGATATAGTGCTTCCTCCCTTAACTCATATCTTCAACTTTTCTTTTGAGCGGTCTTTATTTCCCTCTGTCTGGAAGGTTGCTCATGTCGTTCCCATACCCAAATCCAAGTCCTCTTCATGTAACACTGATTTCCGTCCGATTTCAATTTTATCCGTACTATCAAAAGCTCTTGAACGCTTAGTTTATTTACAAGTCCAAGGATTTCTAGAGAGGTTTAATTTACACAATGAGTTGCAATCGGATTTTCGCAGTGGGCATAGTACAACTACTGCCCTCATTAAAGTTACTGATGATATTAGGTATGCCTGCGACAACAGATGTGTTACTGTGCTGGTACTGCTCGATTTCAGCAAGGCTTTTGATTCTGTCGACCACAGCCTTCTTTTAGCGTCTCTCTCTGCCTACGGATTCACTCCCCCCTGTGTTTCTTGGTTTCAATCCTACCTTTCCCATCGTTCCTTGTGCGTACGCGCTAACTCTTCAATTTCTTTTGCTTGTGCAATCAAATGTGGTGTTCCTCAGGGCAGTGTATTGGGTTTTCTTTGTTCATAATAGTGTTACTAATTATATCTCGTGTAATTATCATTTGTATGCCGACGACCTGCAGATATATATTACTACAACTGTTGCTGAATTTCCGGCAGCTATTGTGCGACTTAATAACGATCTATCTAACGTCTTGAACTGGTCTCGGAGATACGGACTTAAGTTGAACTCAGTTAAAACGCAAGCTATTGTGTTTGGAACTCGTCAATTACTTGGTAAGATTAATCCATCTGCCTGTAGTGATCTGATGCTGGATGGTAATGTCATACGGTTTTCTAACACAGTTAAAAATCTTGGAGTCCTTCCACTGTCTTGGAAACCGCAAATTCAACATGTTTGCAGAAAAGTTCCACTCTTTAAAAAGACTTCGCTGCTCTCTTCCTCCTGCGGTGCGTCGTAATCTTTGTTATTCTCTTATATTTCCTCACTTCGATTATGCGGACGCGGTTTATCCCGATCTCTCGGTGACTCTTCTGAATAAATTGCAGCGGCTACAAAATAATTGTATCCGGTTCATATTTGACCTAAATAGATTAGAGCATGTAACGCCATATCGCAATTACATTCAGATGTTAACCTGTGAGAGACGTAGATCCTTTCGTTTATTAACCATTTTATTTAAAATCCTTCATAACTGCACCCCAAAGTACTTATCAGATAGGTTCCAGCAATTATCAACTCATGAGCTTGCTACTCGTTCACGTTCTGACAATATTCTTACATTTCCCGTTCATAGCACTGAAATTTATCATAGATCATTTCCAGTACAGTCGATTGCGCTGTGAAATGGACTGCCTTCTGAAATTCGTAATATTTCTAGAATTACTAATTTTAGACATGTTTCCTGATTCTTTGTTCTTTCTCTTTTTTTCTCTCTTCAACTGCTCTCACTTGTTGGCAACTGATATCCGGCAGATTCTTTTAGTTTCTTTTAGTCGCTCTCTATCTCTCTTTTTGTGTCTTTTCTTTATTTTTCTCTTTGTTTTTCTTTTCTTGCTTAATCTTATTTGGTGATGTTAATAATATCTAATTATCACTACTTGCCATATTCAGCAAATATTATTTTTATTTTTGTTTGTTCTGTTGGGTCATTTGGCAGAGATCGCTTGTGCGATAAAATGATCCATTTGCTGATACTGTTTAAGTTAAGTGTATCTTATGTAATTTTGTATTTTTGTCTGTGGCAATAAATGGTAAATAAATATAAATAAATAAATAATCTAATTGTTAATCAATTAACCAACTGAAATGAACAATGAAGAATTTTCCTGAATGATAACTAGTTGATTTGTATGACCATTGTGGTGTCAGATTTAATTATTTACGGAATGAATGTTTTGCCTTCATAAATATTGAAATTTCGATTCGATCCGTCTGCTCGATTTGCAATTATAAAATCAATATTTGCATATTGAGACTACTGCATTTGAGAGAGACACGTTTTTGAATATCTTTATACAAGCAATAGATACAATATACGATATATAATTTGATCGATGTGGACTAGAACTAGAACTAGAAGCATATAATTAATAATCGTTATCTTTTATTAAACAAAAAATAATTAAATTTAACAAGATTATCTTATTCAACAAAAATAAATATATAGTGTTGATTTAATGATGGACAGTGATTGATAACTATGCCAAGTACTTAACATCCAATTATTCGCAATAGACCTATTTTTCAATTTGAATGAAGGCTGTTATTAAATAGTTATACTTTCATTAAGTGTTCATTCATGCTTGCGTTGACCATTTTTTTTTTTTTGTTGACAAATTATTTTAATACAATAATTTAATTTTAATTTTATCTTTAAAACTGTTTATCTATGGTTTGCATTTTTAACACAATCGTAAAATTACAATAATGTGTTGTTTGAATAAAAAAAGATTACACTAAATAAAATTCTATCGCCGACTGTTTAATTACGTAATGAAACCGAGACGCCCTGTTAGTTAATGAATAAATGCATCCGTGTGGTAAGAGTTCTTGTCTGCCCACGTGGAACAATCGGACACGTGCGGTTTTAAGTTACACCAATGAAATAATAGAAATAAAAACTTACCATCGGTGATTACTTTATCTATAGATGTATTTTGTTCCGTGGCGATATTTCCAAGCGTAGCAAATGCAAAAATTCCAACTAAAAGACTCGTTATTGCGTTTACAAAGGAAACGGCTAACGTATCTTGGATTATGTTGTTTTCGAATTTGTTATAACTGGCGAATGAAATCATCGAGCCGAATGCTATACCCATTGAATTGAATGTTTGTGCTAAAGCATTTATCCAAACCTGTTAGAGTTAGAAAACAAAATTATAAATCCGATATTTTAAATACATTTTTAAATACTTTCTTCTAATCAACAGGAAAGGTGTTTGTATCGAATCAATCTATTAATTAGGTTAAGGACGTTGGGAAGGAAATCAAAGGAAAGAGAAAGTAGTTATATTTGATTTTATGAACACTTCAATGAATGGAATTTCATTCGAAATGGCTCTAAATAATTACATATATAGCGAGTTAAATTTGGGAGATTTCTATACCAAAATAGATGCTGCGTAATTGACTCTCAATGTGAAAACTTAACTCTTACTTAAGTACGAATTTTATGACGTTTCCAATTAATAAACAAGTTTGGGGGCTCTTTGGGATGCAGCAAATTGAAAAAAAAATCTACTGTCATTTCATATTTCAATAAAACGTCAGTTTCCTTGAATATAAAGTATAAATACAGAATTGAGCAGAAGTTGTGATTAATTTAATTTGATCCACATCGTATTCTTCATCATGTATAGAGTAACAAATACGGAAAGATAAGTATTTAAATTTTTCTGAGAAACTAATTTTCATGGATTTCTTATAAATTTCGGGTTGAGCAGAATTCTTGATAAAATTAATATAAACTGCATCGTACTCCTCATCACTTAAAAGAAAGGAAAGATAATCATTTTTGGCGTTTTCAATTTTCTGAAAAACTGGATTTCTTTGATTTAAGAAAAATAATTGTTTATGGCATTCTGGATCATATCTTGGTTGCAATTCTCTATGATTGGCAATATTTGTTAGCTGCCTTAGCATATATTGGGCTTACTGGTATTCACCAACTTAAACTTCCAGGTATATAGAAATAAAAAAAGAAATAAAAATTAATTAATATGGTGTATTATCAGCAAAGTGGAAATTACGTTACTTACTTCTCTCTATTTCAGTTATGAAAAGTCAAATTAAAAAAAATATGGTATAAAAAACTCGTATTCAATCCCATTATAAGATTGGTTTTTAAAGGATGAAATTACAGCTTTACTACATAACAGTGGATAAATAAAGTGGTGTTTTATTCATTTTCAATCATGTATAACTCCATATAAGTGAAGTAGGAACAGTTTTCAAGGCAACCTTCTTGGGTGGTTAATGTATCTTTAGCACGTCACAGACGTAAAAGGTTGATCGTTATTAAACTCTTTTGCAAAAAAAAAAAATAAAAACATTTATCATTTCCCAGAAATTATTTTTAACAAAGGTTAAAACAAGTATTTATAAAACTATAAAATTCGAATCATAAAATGTATTTAAAGAAAAAGAAATAAACTCACTTAATATGTTGAAATTTACGGTATGTACAATAAATAAGAAGGGTAATAAAGGCGATGGCTTCATCTGATAAGATTATTCAGTTTGATAAGTTTTTAAAAGTTTGAAACTTCAAGGTTGGGTGTTAATTCCTAAGTAAAAAACATACCTTTGCGTCTTTGAGAAGATTCCATTTAGGTTTGAAAAAATATCTCAATCCCAATTCGGCTCCTTCCAAAGTTAACGATTTCGCCAGGAAAACAATAATTAAAATAAACGGTAAAGTTGCCGTTAAATATCTCACTTTCGCGGAAGATTTTATGCTTTTCCATAGACCAAAATAAACTAAAACCCAAGCACATAATAAACACGCCACTAATTCCCATCGTAACGTTCCAAAATCTTCCAAGCCATCACTAATTTGAAGAACTTTAACACTAAAAAGAAATTAATTTATATTTAAAAAGTAATCCTTCAAAAATCTTGATAATAATTAATTACTCATAAAATTCTTCCGCCGGTGTGTGACTTCGAAATGGTCTTGATTTATTATCGTTTAATCTAGCTGGAATCCAACAATCCTCTGTATTCCAACGATTCGTACAATCAATCCAAGGATGTTTCGGTTTGAACGATGTGAAGAAATAATAAACACCGTAAGCGATTATAACGCAATAATAGGTTGACATTAAAAATGAAACGACGACACTGCCGAGTCCTGCTCCTTTAAATAAAGGACACAAACTGCCTAACGCCGCAATTGGACCTCTTCCGATAAATTGTCCAACCGCTAGTTCCATATAAAGCATTGGAACTCCGCAAATTGTCATTATTAAAAAGTATGGGATGAGAAATACGCCTGGAAAAAAGGAATGAAATAGATTATACATATATTACATTAGAATCTATTACATTAGAAATTTTGAGAATCTGATACGATTAACAGCAGGGCAGTGACATAAAACATGCTCAACTTTGATGCTGCTACGAGCAAGTCCTAAAATATTCCCGGGTTTGACATAAACAACTTAGTGTCTCATCCAGGAGAACTGGTCCACAGCAGGCGAAGTCTCTCTTCAGCCTACAGTCCAATCCTATGTTTGGCCAACGCAAATGATATACCAACTGCTGGCTCTGGCCCCACAAATCTCTCATGCTAGCTCATCTGCCGCTTCATTGCCAGCAACCCCAGAGTGACCTGGGCCCAGATCAGAGAAACTCTTATCACAGCTCAGTGTGAATAGCAAATACTTCCATCTGGCACACAGTACAGTACGTACCCAGGCTGTAAGCTTGCTTAATCTGAAGTGTCTGGCAGTACCTATACTTCTATTTTCGTTCTCGATCATTAGCATTAGCATTAATTACTGGTCAAATCTAACGGCATTGATAGCACAATATCGGTGCTTATAGTGTGTTCAGGAGCCCATTGGTAGTACAGGGTGGTTCAAATTCGATGTCCGAATAGGCTATAACTCGAAAACTATAAGAATTAGAAGAAAAGTAGCTGACATGTCATGATTTCGTTTTTCGAGAAACTCCTAATGCCGAAAACCTCATACCGCTATCGTCTTTTGTTTTTCCGCTAGAGGCCAAAATTGAAAATATCGTAAAACCCGCAAATGTAATTATCTTGGTTATTATTATAGGTGGAGTATTATAACTAAGACATTATATGGACACTTTTTTACAGAGAATTTGATGACGTAGTCAAAAAAATTTTGTCGGTTTTAGATTTTGAGATATGATCACAATTTTCGTTTTTTTAAATGGAAACAACCACTGATTATTCGCTTCATAAATTCGTTATTTTTTTCTGATTACAAAAATATAGGGTTTGAGAGGTCTATTTCTTACTGTTTTAGAATAAAACTAAAAATAAACTTTTCTTTTAGTGTCGTCGAAGAAATTAAATTTACAGTTTCCTGTAAATTACGGTTCTATAACTAAAAATTAAAAAAACATATTTCTGATATTTGAAACAAATATATTTGTTGAACTGTTTAATTTATATATGTTTTACACAAAAGTTGGAATAGATTGCATTATTTCACATTTTTTATTACGATTTAATATTATTTTTAAATGACTTAATAAATTATCGATAGATGGCGCTCATATATATTTTTATTTAATTCAAATAAACATAGCAACATTTGTTTGTATTCAAAAATTTTCTGAAGTGTCACTTTAAAAATCCTGTTTTTAAGATCAATTACGAAAATTTTGAAAAGTTTGACATGTTAGAATGTTACATATTAAAAAATTATTTGTTTTTAAATACCAGAACTTATCTTCGTATTTAATTGTTAACTTTTTAGATTTTACCTACCGCCCCGTAACTTACAGGAAACTGTAAATTTAATTTCCTCGACGACACTAAGTAGATGGAAATTTTATAAAAAAAGTTTATTTTTAGCTTTATTCTAAAACAAAAATTTTTTTTGACTATATCATGAAATTCTCTGTAAAAAAGTGTCCATATAATGTCGTAGTTATAATACTCCACCTATAATAATAACCAAGATAATTGCACTTATTGGTTTTACGATATTTTCAATTTTGGCCTCTAGGGGAAAAACAAAAGACGATAGCGCTATGAGGTTTTCGGCATTAGCAGTTTCTCGAAAAACGAGATCATGAGATGTAAGCTACTTTTTTTCTAACTCTTATAGTTTCCGAGTTAGCCTATTCGGACATCGAATTTGAACCACCCTGTACATGTAAATGGTAGTTCTAGCCACTTTCCCCCTTTCTTCGTGAATTAAAACTAGAACTAATACTAAACTAAAGTGCGTGTTTCAAGGCGGCTAAACCCAAATGTTTTCTTATTAGATTTCATATAAACTTAAAAATTAAAATTCCCATTTTCAATTTTAATAAAATCGTATGCAAACACTCATAAATAAAATGAGATTTCTTTTTAAAGATTAGTTTATTCAAGGTTAAACATTGATTTGAAACGAATTGTTACAGACCGTTAAAAGTAACAATGACTTGATTTTATTCCTCGGCTTGAAAAAAAAAAGAAAATGTTTGGCTTTTATTAATTGACTGAAAAAGGTTGATTATCTAATTCCGCTCTTTTTCTAGATCCGAGTAAATTAGGATGTTAGGAAATTATCTCATTTCCAATTACGTCCAAGGGCAATTTGACCTAGTACTAGAAACGAGATAACAAATAGGTTTTCATAAAACTTTTTCATTTCGTTTTAGATTAGATTTTTGTTTGGCATAAATCGTGTTTTAATATCAGATTAAAAATAAATAAATAAAAATTTACCTCCACCACTTTTGTAACATAAATAAGGAAACCGCCAAACCGAACCCAATCCAACACTATATCCTACACAAGCCAAAACAAATTGGAGTTTATTAGCCCATTGTTGCCTCCTCGGGTTTTTATCGTCCAAAGATTCCGTTGATTCCGTAAAATCATCCGGGGAATTTTCAGCCGGTGGCCTGTAAATAAAATAATTAAACATAAATTTACAATTAGTATCAAATAATTGCGATAACCATCGCGATTATTCGATGCATAACCCGATATCGAATATATAAATTATGCAAATATTTACAGAATAAATCATTCGATAAAACGTTTAGCAGTTCACCGAGCATATTTAATTAACACCTCGATTATTAACTGGTTTACGTAATGAAATAAATTCATTAGTACTTATTATTGAATAGTACTAATTTTTTTTGGTTATTTCGCAGTTTCTCTGACGTCTAAAAAAGCGTGTATTAATGACAAATACAAATTTTTCGTTATCTTTTTTATCTTTGCACATTAAGTGACCATTGTTGATATTAATAATTACGCTCAAAATAATTTCAAAAGAAAAAACTGATATATTTTTGTTGAATTAACACTAGAACTAACATTAGACCTTTCTGATTTTTTTTAGTTCTAGGTCTAGTGTTATTTCTAATAATTGCCCACTACCACTAGAACTAACACTAGACTTAGGACTAGAAACTTTCGAACTGCTAAACCCGAATGTTTCTAGTTCTAGATCTGATGTTAATTCTAGTTTTAGTTGTTATTCACAGTTTTAGTTGAATTAACTCCGACCGTGAAAGCCTTCATATTATGTAACTTTATTAATGGATTTTATCGGATTGATCTGACTTAATGCACATGTTTTTAGAAGATAATAGACGCTCATTTGAGTATAATTGTGAGATTTTAAACTTTTAAATTTACTACTTTTAAATGTATTGTTAAGAAATTGTAACTTACTTAAACGTTGGAAAGATAAAAACATTTTGTTCACTTTTAGATCGTCTCCTAAGATACAAATTTAAAGTTGAATTAACCATTTGTTGCATGTAAGAGAACTAAACCTTTTTGTAAAAAAAACCTAAATTTTACAGCGATCTACGTTGCCCCATTTCTAATTTAACACTGCCTTCAAATTTCAATTTTAACCTTTTATATTAAGGAAGAATAGATATTTTTTAGTGGTGTTAATTTTTCGTGTACACAAACAATTAAATCCTCGTAAATAGTGCTAAAATTTTAAATTTAGCAAACCTATTTTGGAACTGTACACACACCCGTTTACACTGTAACTTATATGTTTAATAAATATGTTTTTTATTAACTTTTATTAACGCTACAAATGGAAGTTTTCTTTTTAAACCGGATAAAATCGCAAACAAATTTACGTTTATGTTTTCGGTTTGTTTCTTGACCTTTCGTTGTCACGTGATTCACGAAATCTCTTACGTAGTGAAGGTGTGTTCAATAAAAAAAACAATACACTCATATTTTAGACAACAATACAAAGTCCACTGATGTCTTAACAGATCATTCTTATTTCAACAAATTAAGCAAAAAGATTCTCTTTGCGATACTTTGGTCACGTGATTCATGGATAAATAGGTATCAATGCAAACACACGTTTTTATGTAAATGAATTCGTCACCAACATTTAAAAAGAAAGGTTTTAATACGAACAAAAAATAGAGGGGATCGACACGTTTTGCCATTAACCTTACGTTTCCTGTGCTGAAGCGAAATTCACGGACATTCGACCTTGTCATTAAATCATGAGGTTCTCTTCAATTCAACGCGATAATGACCCAACGTTTATTCAAAATGCATATGTGTTAAACGTCTTCTTCCCTTTGTAAAACAACGATGTGATCATTTGAACTTGTGCCCTTGTTTGTTTCAAACGGATAATTAATTATATTGTTCTTGAGTGTGAACGAAAACAAGGGAAGTCTTTTTTTATTAATAATGATAATGAGACAATACATTTTTTTAATATTTTTTATAAATGAAACCTTCTTTTGTTAATTTGTTGTAAATAATATTCTGTAGAGGATGTGGTTTGTTATTGTAATTTAGTTAACTGTAAATCTTTTGTATTGTATTGTCCTGTTCTTTTTTTGTATGTAAAAAAAAACCAATTTAATTTTTTAATTAAGCTGGTATTATTATTATAATTATTGCTGCCGGGATGAGAGGATCGGCACCTCTTGTCACCGCGATCTAGAAGATCTATTGTAACTTAAACCTACCAAACCTTTAGGGCAAATGTAATATTGCTCCAAGGTCTTATCCCTTTATATCGGTAGGTGTCAGGCGTACTTTACCGAAAATTTTGTGTCTTAGGCAACACATTCACACAGACCATGTTCAGCAGTCTTTGAATCGTCGTTACAAAGTCGACAAGTTTGATCGTCAGCTTATCCAACGTGGAAGAAACGGTATTTCAGGGGTATTTTTGCCCTCAATGTATCTGTAACCTGGAACCCACTATAAAGTAACTTTATTGCTCTTAGCGAAGTCCCTCAGGTTGATGGCACCCTCTCTGATCAGTAAAAATGTTTATGGATGCACCTTTCTGTCCCTTTTCTAGATTCAAAACGGTGCAGAAGTTTATAGCAACAACTTCTGCTTGAAAAATGCTTATGACCGAGCTGAGGTGCAATTTAATGCGGCTATTTGGTCCAGTAATGCCCATACCTACTCCGGAATCTGTGGATCCAACTGTCTTTGAAGCATTGGTGTATCAGTCCAATCATCTCTACTTCTAAATATGACGTTATACGACTGGCCGAATTTATATATTGCCACTATAAGGTCCGTTTTAATTTCAATCAAATGAGGATTTCGAGATGTCCTCCGAGGTTGCCTTGCATCAACTTGAGTGAAGAGCATGTTTTCAGTGATAAGGCACTTAAAGCTGCCTCCTTTTGCATGTATAAATGAAGTGGTGTGAGACCGAGTAGAGCTTCAAAAGCAGCCATCGGACAAGATCTCATTGCACCCGTTATATTAAGACATGCTAACCGCTGCATTTGTGCCAGCTGTGATTATGGTGTTTTATTTGTTTTTGACCAAAACAGTGAGGTACCAGGTACGACCATGGGTCTTGCCCTCAATGTATCTGTAACTTGGAACCCACTATAAAGTAACTTCATTGCTCTTAGCGAAGTCCCTCAGGTTGATGGCACCCTCTCTGATCAGTAAAAATGTTTATGGATGCACCTTTCTGTCCCTTTTCTAGATTCAAAACGGTGCAGAAGTTTATAGCAACAACTTCTGCTTGAAAAATGCTTATGACCGAGCTGAGGTGCAATTTAATGCGGCTATTTGGTCCAGTAATGCCCATACCTACTCCGGAATCTGTGGATCTAACTGTCTTTGAAGCATTGGTGTATCAGTCCAATCATCTCTGCTTCTAAATATGACGTTATACGACTGGCCGAATTTATATACTGCCGCTATAAGGTCAGTTTTAATTTCAATCAAATGAGGATTTCGAGATGTCCTCTGAGGTTGCCCTGCATCAACTTGAGTGAAGAGCATGTTTTCAGTGATAAGACACTTAAAGCTGCCTTCTTTTGCATGTATAAATGAAGTGGTGTGAGACCGAGTAGGGCTTCAAAACACAAGATCTCATTGCACCCGTTATATTAAGACATGCTAACCGCTGGATTTGTGCCAGCTGTTGTTGTGGTGTTTTAGGATTTGTTTTTGACCAAAACAGTGAAGTACCAGCTACCAGACGACCATGGGTCTGATTATTGCTACGTAGGCCCAGTGAAGGTGGGTTCATGCAACGTGTTTTAGTCGTAGTTGTTGGCATAGTCGTAAGAGTGGAAAGTTAAGGTATTGTGTTATATTAGTACTGTTCATGCAACACCTTACGACTAAAATGGTTTTTATCCTAGTCCCAAGAGTTGCCCAACATTTAACTTCTTAAAGCTAAAACAATCGGTCGTAACGTGACGCATGCGCACTTTTCTCTGTTGTGTCCTTGTAATATTATATTTGTGTTTTGTTTTATTTTATAAATTGAGGTTAGGTGTTAGGTCAGTTAGGTTTTGTATTTTATTGTATTAAGGTTGTTGTGCGTTATTGTTTCGACAATTATGTCGATGGAATCAAATGCGGACCAAATTGATTCAAAATTAATAAAGTTATTTTTTCTTTTCACACAAGTGTCTGTTCTTCTGGAACCTTCTTGCCGCATTGTTGCTCCCAGCCCGTCCTATATTTTGCAGTGGCATTGGTGGCACTGACCATTCATAATTTCCCCTGACTCTGACTGAATAGTATCACCATATCTTGGAGGACAGTACCTTTCGCATTGTTCAATACGAAGAAAGTGATGTAAAACTACTGTGGCTTTTACAATATTTTCTACTACGTCTACCCTAGCTATAATTGGCCTCCGTAGAATTCGCCACCGCTGGCAGAGTATACCAAAGGCATTTTCAACGGTCCTCCTTGCCCTGGATAAACGATAGTTGAAAATGTTTTTTTTAGTCCGCTGTCCGGGATATGGTCTCATTCTATTTTCCCTTGGAGGAAACGCAGCATCACCCACAACAAAATGTAGAAGTACAATGTTGCCTCTAGGCAATTTGTTTGGAAAAGGGATATATATGTTTCCATTTAAAAAAGCTCTCCCGAAAGAAGATTCTTTAAAGATAGTGCTGTCATCATTTCTGTCACTAGCTCCAATATCTGCTATAATGAAATTATAATCCGCATCTACACATGCCACTAACACTTAACTTTTAATTGCCATTAAAACAATGCTGAAGGTATGTTTATAATTAAAGAACTCACTTCCCGATGCTTTTGGTGCTTGCATATGGATGTGTTCCCCATCAACAGCCCGGATACAATTGGACATGACATTTTTCCATCGTTTGTAGAATGTGTCTTCAACTACACTAATATGTATCTTGTTAGCTCTGGTAACACTCTGGGCACGTCCCGCAGAACAGTTGTTGTCTCTTTAATTATATATTATTTATTTATATTTATTATATATTTATTATTATTTATATTTACTTATTTATATATTATTATTATTTATATAATGTACAGTGGATTTTCCCATTCGAAAATTCCAAGCTAGTTCTTGCATAGAACTTCCTTCTGACAAATAACTACAATAATTTTATTACATAATTTAAATTTTTTTATAATATAAAACTAAACAAAAACTTACTGTAGGGTTACTATCAACCTTTGAGCCGGTGAAATTGCACCTTTATTTGGTGTTTTTGCTAAAAAAGGTTCAACCAGTCTTAACAATTCCTTAAACTCTTCGAACGACATGCGAACATATTTAAAACATTGTAAATCGTCTTCCTGTTTTTCCAACATGTTTCTAATCAGAGTGGCATAATATCCTTCTAATTCTCTATTTTTATTGATTGTTCTTCATCTTTTCTTTCTTAATCTTTGTGCGATTAATAGAGCTGCATTCAAGCACATTACACTATCAGCGACAACAATTTTCTTTTTATTCACAATAAACAAAACAGTTTCACGATTTCTTTTTTTTTTTAATTTGGCACGCTGTGCTTAAATATTGCATGAACCAATCCCTTTCCTTATAACTACAGCTAAAGCAAACGCTTATGACTATGACTAAAACTAAAACACTTTGCATGAACCCACTTTGAGCCATTCGTGGTTTAAGACCCCAGTTCTTAGAGCCTGCGGCAGATCTGGTTAGCCATAATGGCTTTTTTCCTCACCTTAACTATTGTCGAGTTCCAGTTTAAGTTCTAGTATTACCCTTAGGTATTTGACTTCTGTTTTAAGGTTAATAGTTTTGCCTTCAGTGGAGGGTGCTTTGAATTGTACCTTCGTTTTCTGAGTGAAAGGAACTATTTCGATTTTATCGTTTGGCTTTTTACATTAGTTGGGTTATGATTGTATAATATTTACCTTGAACCGTGAATCCATTTTTTGTTAAGGTGTTCATCAAGTCATCAACTACCAGGTACTATAGGAGAGGTGAAAGCACCCCCCCCATGAGACCTCCTTTAAGCTAGTATATAAGATTTTATAACAACATTTTGCAAAACAAATTTAGAGTATTACAACATCCTTTAGAATCAAATTCAAATTTAACCAATTTATTTTATGCCTTTTTACCAATTTGATATTTTTGACGCTTTTGCCAACATTTTTCTCGTTTTAAATGATGTTCCTTCATATGGCACTACTTTTGTAATCAGTGCAGAGACCAGATATTTCACAAAAGATGTGTTGTATCAATTTAAACGCCTTCAAATTTATATCAGCGAATATTAATTTTGTACAGCAAGCTCACAACAGTTATAAAAAATGATTAGAAATTCAAAATAAAATACTAATAAATAATTTCCAAGAATTAACAATTACGTTTTAATAATAATCAAGTAAACAACCATTTGGACTGGCAATAAGATAGGTGCAACGTTTGCTGCTGAATTAATCATAAATAATACTGCAAAAATTAACAAGGTTATTACAGTACTCCGTCGAGATATTTATCGATGAAATCGACTGAGAAGGGAATGTTTAACACAATGTGACAACCGTTTCGAGACGTCAAGAATGATTAATTAATAAAGTTTTTGAAACGGGTGAAGATATCGTATTAAAAAATGACAACTACGAAATACAGACAGATTTTAGCCGCAAAAATTAGCGGCACCAAAAAAAAATTATGAAAGAGATCCCAATCTTTGCAATTGAAATGAGATAAACATGTGTCGATTTAATTTTATTGTTGTGTTTTGATTAATTGATTAATTAAGTACCTATTCGAAGAATTTATTTTAAGAATTATTCAAGCTTAATAAAATCTTGTTACGTTAATATTCAATGGAGTCAAATAAATAGAACAATTATTAATGTAATCAATTTACACAATAGACTCATTTACCTATAATATGCCTCGTTCAAAAACGGTACTTAAAGATTTTTTGTTTAATTATAGTTTAATTTTGATTTTGCGATAAAAAAAATTAATTGATTTAGATTACAATACTGCTTATTAAAATTAAAAATCGAATTAATAAACAAAGAAAGGTATTTTTATAACTTTATCTCGTTCACTTTTATAATTATCCATTCAAGCTGCGTGTTTATGTGATCGTGGCAAACAAAAATCGCAATCGTACGACGAAGTAGTCTGTAGTTGGGTGAATTTGTGTCATTGTCGTCGGTAATTCGTAAATCAACCGGGTAACATTCGAAAGGGACCTTCTGTGGAACTTTTATAATGACGGCGAGAGTACTCTGTTTGTTTGCTGTGCTGTACTCAAGCGTGAAAAGCTCTTACGTAAATTGGCGCCTCTACGTCATCTCATTTAATAAGAATACAATAAAGGAATTCTTACAACTCGAGTTCATAAATCGACCCCGACAAGGTGTTAATTTACTACAAACGTGATGCTATGCCAAGTGATAAGAAAATGTAAACTAGCACGTGATGGGATTGTGTATGTGAAATTTTTTTATAAAAATATTTAAGGAAAATGCGATTAATCGATGACTAACATTGAATTTTTTGTTTGCAATTGATTGATAAATTTCTGATTAGTGGGATCGTGATGTAGTATTTAAAGTTTTATTATTATCTTGATAATAAGATTTTAGATGGTTAAGTATAAATAAAAAAAAAATGATATCATAATGTATTCCAAGAAAAATTTGCAAATTTCTTCTTCGAAAAGAAGAATTATTTCCCTTACATAACTGAAGCCGAATACCAACTAGCTTAGCTTGTTTCATAATCGCTGATTCATATCCTCTCGAATATAAGATTTACATAAATACTTTCGTATTGAGAATGCCCTCTACCTAAAAATAATTTATTTATATTTAAATATTACTAAATATTTGTTTTATGTCAAAAAATTAAATTTGTAGTAAATGCAGCGGAAATTGCGTTATCTATGACTATTTAAAATACAACCACAAACAGAAACGGTTTGTGGGTAAGTTTGAATAATTATAAATCTAAAATATAAATTAAAGGATATTGAAACAACACTTCTCAAATACTCATAATATACAAGTTATCCTATATAGAAAGTATAGCATCTTTTTTAAAATTTAATCGGTGAAAATTGCAAAATTCGAAAAAATTGTCGATCATTTCAAAAATTTATTTCTCAAGAACTAAAAGTGATTTTTCAACGCAGCTTTTTGCATTAAAAAGAGGATATTTTTATTAATAATTGGTGATATTTCCACAAGGATTCTTCAAGAAATTAATTTTATAGCGAATTTTGCAAGTTATCGATGAAAATTGTTCATAAAAACTAAAAGTTATTTTCCAAAACGGGTATGTTCATTGGAAAGAGGACACTTTTATTAACACTTTGGGAAATTTTCATACTTATATTCCAAAAAATGGATTTTATACGAATTTTTAAAACTTAATCGGCGAAAATTGCAAATTTCGAAAAAATTGTCGACCATGATCCTACCGATGGCGGTGAAGAGATTATCAACATACACGCTGACTACCTAGAAGGTGTATTCACCTTTACCGAGGATGTTTCGTTTTGTTCCCACAATAAAAGCATTATAGATAATTGGTACGAATTCGCATTTTTGACACCGTTCGAGACACCCGAAGATGCTCTCATGTTGGAAGACGAATATTTTACTCTTCTTGGACAGGGAAAAGATACCGCTCCCGGCTATGATAACATCACAAGGAAACTGCTTAGAAGTCTAGATCTTAACATCCATGGCTCTATCAGAAAAATAATCAACTTTTGCCTTACGACTCAGCATTTCCCGCGCGACTGGAAGACGTCAATTATTACTTGTATTCCCAAGAAGGATTCCTCTCTATCTGATCCAGCCAACTATCGCCCCATCTCACTGCTCCCCGTAATTGGAAAACTCTTCGAGACGCACTTGAAGAACAAGCTCCTGGCTGAGGTATCAAAGAAAATTCCGCCTTTCCAATTTGGCTTCCAATCCGGCAAATCAACGTCCCAGCCACTAACTATTCTGGTTTCCAACTTCTAAGCGGCACGTTTTGTAAAACTGAAATCTGCAGCAGTTTCTGGACGTCCGAAAGGCCTTTGACTCCGTGTGGCACAAAGGATTGCTATTTAAACTGGATAAGCTAAAAACGCCATACTACCTTCTAACCCTGATAAACCAATTCCTGTCGAATCGCTCCTCCATCGTGAAGTTGAAAAATCACTTCTCCCACAGCTTCTCCGCTCAGCAAGGCCTTCCTCAGGGTTCGCCTATCTTTCCCTCTCTATACAATCTTTTCTGCCACGATCTTTACAACGACAACCCAGACGTCTTTAACCTCACTGCATACGCACTTCTTTACGCCGACGACACAGCATTGGTCTCGCACAGTAGGGATATCACTTCCTCGGTCCGTAAGCTGCAGACGCTCATAAACGAAACGGAAAATTGGTACCGAAAATGGCGCATCCTACTCAATCCCACAAAAACACAATTTTTTGTCCCATTCCTCTCACCCCGCGCTCCCTCTCCCACAATTACAATCCAATCAACGGCAATCTCCGTCTCACCAACCTGCAAGTACCTTGGCATAATACTTGACAGAACGCTTAAGTTTTCCACTCATGCAACCAAGGTGAAGATGAAAGTAAAGACACGCGCCAAACATTTTAAATCTCTCTCGTTCAGCGGTCGCGGAATCTCTACCTCATGTGCCTCGCACATCTACAAGACCATATGCAGGCCCATCATAGAATATGGATCAATACTGCTAAGCAACGCACCAAGAAGAACGAAGTACCACCTGGAAGTAGCGGAAAGATCTGCACTGAGATCCATCACCCGAATTAGGAACCCCCGTAATCCCCTCTTTAACCCTAGCAATGATCTGCTATACCAACTTACCGATATACCCCCTATCCATACCCGTCTTCAATCTTTGTCCGATAAATCCATTCTAAATTTTCCTACCAACGCACAGAAGCGAATTAGTTAAAAATCTTGGCCAAAAAGATATTTTTGTCAATTTTTTACTTCAAAATTGTCGGAAATTAAAAAATATCTATACAATTAACAAGGATGAAGTATTTTATGATATACTGCGATTTTATTTAATTGTATCTACCTATATTTTTATACAGGGTGATTCAAAAAGCCGCTGACAGACTTCTAGAGTGGATAATATATGAAAAATTAAGATGAAAAGTCTTAATATACATGGGGTCGCAAATGCCTCCTTAACGAGATATAGCGGGTCAAAGTTTCTTTAAAATTAAACATTATCTGTAATAAAAAGCCCTTTTTTTAAAATATTTTCAACACCACTGCTAATTTTGCCAACGGGCAGTATTTTCATGTAAAGTGATCAATTATCTATCAATTGGTCTCTTACAAAACTTTGATTAAAGTTACAGTTTTTGATTCGATTAACAAATTTTCTACAAACGTGTTTTTCTTAAAAACTATTGCTTTGATCAAAGTTTGTAAGAGACCAATTGATAGATAATTGATCACCGTTTGACAGAATTAGCAATGGCGTAGACAATATTTCTAAAAGAAAGGGTTTTTATTGCAGATATAATGTTTAATTTTAAAGAAACTTTGACCCGCTATATCTCATTAAGGAAGCATTTGCGATCCCATGTATATTAAGACTTTTCATCTTAATTTTTGATGTATTACCTGCCTTAGAAGTTTGTCAGCGGTTTTTTGAATGAGCCTGTATATAGAATGGTCCGTTACTACTGGGACACAGAGGAACAGTGAATTCCTTACATTAAATTGTTACGATTTAACCCAATTTATGTTAGTCCAATTGTTAATAATAACGAAAATACAGATGATTAAAGTTAACACTTTATTTTCGCTTTTGCTTAAATTATGAACATGAAAATTGTACATTATCATTTTTTGAGACGATAAATAATAATTTGGTATAAGTTTTGAATTATGGCACTGCCTGCCTTAAAAAACTCCTTTAAAGTAGACATATCCTTTTAATCGTTAAAATTTTTGCAACTCACACAACTTGAAACAGTTTCTGAGACATTTTTACATATATTTGGTATACCTACCAACCTTCTCTAAAGTTCTCCGTTTCCAAGATAATCAATAATAAACATTAGTTGGCGTTGAAAATGATTTTATTTCGTCAAACACTAGACTAACATCGTCAATTGGCATTAATACTAGAGTATTAATGCTAATTAATTAAAAAAATTTATTAATGCTAAGAGTAAAATTATTAAAGAAAAATGAGACTTTACCCATCTGTATCTTCATTATTATTTACAAGTGGGCTAAGATAAATTGGGTTAAATCGTAATAATTTAATGTAAGGAATTTACTGTTGCTCTGTGTCCCATTAGTAACGGACCAGCCTGTATAAGACGTATGATTAATAATTTTCAAGGAAAAAATCTTGTAAATAATAAATTGAATTATAAAGATACACACACTATAATAAAAATTTATTTTAAGGTAAAACCGTAAAATACCGCAAGAATTTCTAGTAAAATCTACAATAGTAGGCCTTATACTACAACACGTATACAATATTACTTTTGAACAATGTTAAACAATTTATTTTTTGCCCATCTAAATATCGTAAAATAAATTATTTTCTCAATTTCAACATATGATGTAATCAAACAATATTACAAAAATACTAATAACCGAATTGTTGCTTTCAATATATTACACAATTCTACTTACCACCAGCAATAGGTTCTATGATAAATTTTCGAAATATATAAAAAAAAGTGTAAAGGAAAAATTAATTAAGAACCACAATTTTTACCGACATTTTACCTAGGTGATAACTGTTTACTAAACAATCAATTGACAACTAAAATATTTTGGCGGCGATTGTTACAATAATAATAAATAAGGTGTTTCAAGGCACCTTGGGGTTTATTTAATCAAAGAGCATTAATTGCATTTTCAATCTTATTCCTTAAATTTTTCCAATTTTGGCCGAGATTTTTAAAAAATTCGCCTGTGTGCAACGCCTTGCAACACACGCTTATATCGCCTCGATTACGCCACCCTCGCACCTCTTCTCTTCCAAAAACTCCTGGCCGTCAGAGAAGACTGAAACAAGCCGCCGACTACAAAAATCACGGGCAGAAAGACCTTGGTCGGTAGCCCTATTATTCTCACCCCTTAACTTTTTCATTTTTGTTGTATACACATATAGATATTTTTATTGTTATTCTTATTTTTTTTATGTAGTGGGTACAGAATAAAATTTGTTTTTCTTCTTCTTCTTGTCGACCATTTCAAAAGTTTATTTCTCAACTAAAAGTGATTTTTCAAAGCAGCTTTTTGCATTAAAAAGAGAATACTTTTATTAATAATTGGTGATATTTCCACAAGGATTCTTCAAGAAATTAATTTTATAGCGAATTTTGCAAGTTATCGATGAAAATTGCAACGTCGAAAATTTTATCAAAACTTCAATATATGTCTATTAAAAGTGTTAATTCTAGCTATTAAAACTAACACTATCACTAGAACTATCAGTAGACCTAGAATAGATGTAGTTCTAGTTTTAGTTGAATTAAATTGAATAACATTCTTATAAAGAACTAGTTAAATTTAAACCGTTATTTTTTTCTAAAGAGATCGTTTACTACTGAAAATATGGTAATAAACAAATTAATGTTTACTAAACACATAGTCACAGACTTGAAATAAGATAAAATTTGCTCAGAATAAAATTGGCATTTGTTCGTCTGTGTTATCTAAAAGATAAGATAAAAAACATTTTCATTTTCTATTTTCCTCATAAATACGAATTTATGTATCTACATTAATAATTTTTGATTCAAATGTGAAAAGAAAAGCTTTAATAAGCACTACATTTTTTTTATTTTATTATTATTTTTATTTTATTGAGCCATAAAACTTCAATCAAACCGCTAACTTTTAGCCAAATCATTTAAATGATTATCTATCAATTTTATATAGGATTTTTACAATATCAACCGAAAGTCATAAAATTTAATATAAACACGTTTTTACGTTATCAAGGTTTTCACGA
Organism: Onthophagus taurus; assembly: GCF_036711975.1. Classification (NCBI taxonomy): domain Eukaryota; kingdom Metazoa; phylum Arthropoda; class Insecta; order Coleoptera; family Scarabaeidae; genus Onthophagus; species Onthophagus taurus. The sequence goes on from NC_091967.1 coordinate 1,150,757, forward strand.
TATCAACCAGAAACCATTTATTTTATTTGTAATAAAAAAATTACCAACATATTATTTTTGAATTTTGGGCAAGCATTAAAAATAAATTATTAATTAATCTTTGATTTCGGACAACCTTCAATGGACGTTACTCAGAAATAGTGACGTAATCATATTAAATTTACCATTAACAGTTATATCCTTATTACTTCACGGTCGTATTCGGATTACTTTGCCATCGAACATTAAAAAAATAATAGGATAAGAATACGTTTTCGGAGTGAATGTGTCTGGAGGTTAAGGTGCGATTATATCGATATAAAATGATTCATACAAGTATTTTAAACGCATTAATCGTTACGTGTACAAAGCATGTGTAGGTGTTTTTTTTTATTTCAAACAAATCTTTCTCACAATCAGAAAATCTCATAAAATAAATTATACGAAAAATGATGTATACTGATTATAGCTATTTATAATAAAAAATACGAAATCTTTTCAATAACTAAAATCAATAAATATATTACGAAACATTTTGATAAGAATTATAAAAATCAAAAGAACCCGGAATATCGAATTATCAAATCAAAAGTTTTCTACTTTAAATGTTTTCCTATTTTAAAATTTATTGTAATTTTTGTGTAGCAGAAGAATCTATCTCTATAGCAAAGACAAATCAAATATCTTTTGAGATACAGTGTTGCAGTAACAGCACGACGATACATAGCAGAGATCTTAGAAGAGCATGAGATGCCTTATGCAAGATTTGTTTCTGTCAATGCACGACCAAACGGCAAGGAAAAAGTGAGACTAATACAAGTGAGAAACTGGAAAAGGAGGAACCCAACAAAGATTGTAGTACCATAGAAGAGCCCTTAAAGAAGTTGATATTCCAAAAATGAATTTGGATATTAAACTTATTAAGTAGATTTCGGACCATACAACACGAGAAGATCGCCGATTGTCCCTTATTGCGGAATAGAGCAATGTTCACCAAGTAGGCATACAAAACGTGGTGATCTTTATGTAAAATCGAATCATCCAGAATGGAGGTGGTAGAGTATATTCAGTGTATTTGCAAACAATTCTTTTAATCATTATATCATCATTGGAATGAGCAAGAAAGAATGTTAGGTGTTTTGAATCATTGAATAGCAACATTATCAAGCGATTAAGAATAATTAAAACAATGCCTTTAAGTTAAGAAACTTAATAATAATGTGTAATCACTTTTAAGAATTTAAAAAATGCCATACAATTAATTATGTAAAATAATGTTTAAAATGATCTAAAAACGCGTTCGAAACTGAAATTATTATTGATTTTTTTGTATTAGAAAGTCTTTTCGTACTTTCATTCTTAATCATTCCTCAGAATAGTTTCGACGTTATGATTTCATAACAATGTAATTATGATTAAAACTTTTTGCTTTCATTAATATTAAGAACAAGCGTTGCAAAATTTAAAATTTACAAAAATAATTAAGCACCAAATAACTGCCTAATCCATTGGTATCAGCGATTTTAGTGCCAAGGATAAAGCGGTAATAAAATTCTCCAAGTAGGCTGGTCGAATATTGATGACCTACAACAACCATGTGACCAAACAAAAACACGCGCGTGCATTTCAACAATAATCCGCAGGATGAAATTAAAAATTATTGAGTCCTCAATTACCTTTCACCCATTTTCGTGTAATCTCGTAAGGAAAGCAATTTCCCAGCGCTATGTAATTTGACAAAAACTTAACTTACATTGGCGGATTAACCAGATTGAAGAGTTCCACTGGCGATGTTGGAATTTTTCTAACCGTCATTTTCTTGCCATCTGTAGATCCCATTCCGATGGATGTATAGGATTTGAGTGATACGGCATCATATGGTTTCGTTATTAAACTTTGACTATCGCTTCCAGTTCTCGAAGGAAACTGGTGATTGAGGAGTTGTTGATTTCCAGAAAAATCAGCAATACTGAGTTGCTGGCGTAAACCAGATGAAGGTGAGGATCGATTCGGAAGCATCTCCACGGGAATGTTAATTTTTAAATTATGATCTTTTTCACGCATGGCTTCCAAAAGAGCAGCAAGAAAAACTTGTCCTGAATGATCACTTAATCTATGATGACCACTAACATAACTTCCCTTGTTGTTATTCAAAAACGAAGTCTCCAGAGGAGATTTTCTAAGTGGTGGTGATTGCACTAGTTCTATGTCATTGCGATCAGAACGAACACGATTCGGGCTCCGTCCAGAGTTAAACTGGAGATCGTGGACGAGCAACTTCTGGTGTGGTATTCCTACGCTAACTGGCAACTTAGTCTCCTCCATTGCGTATGGACCGTTTGGACGATTGAAAAATTGCCGGCAATTTATCACTTGAATCCCGTCATGTTGTCATTTGGATATTCGAAATTTCGCGCGCGTTTAACCGCGTGATTCCAGCGGACGTGTCGAGCATCGCAGGACTGACTGAACTCAATGGTTTGCGTAAAATCGCTTCGTATGTCGCTCCCCTTCCCCATATTTAACGTACCGTTTTGCTGATTTATCAGCCCGATGATTATTGTATCCTCTTATCTGGAGAGATTCCTGCGAGATTATCTTCAATTATGTATTCCGTATTTATTAGATACACTTGGATTTTTTTACCACTCATTATTTTTTTTGTAATGACACCAACTTCTTATCATTACGATTTATCACTAACAGCGATTAGCGAATAAAAGTAAGTAGTTTTAGTTATTTTTCTGGTTATTTTTTAAGTGAAATTATTATATTTTATTTTGTAACAGTTTTATCGTCACAACTTGAAATGTAGGTTATAAACTCACATCAGTTCATTAGAATGTTTATGTGAGTGTTATTGTAGATAAATTTTATAAATAAAAATAAGTATGTATTAAATAATTTTTTTCCAAGCTAAATGATACAAGTGACATCTATTAATAAAGTTTTAAAATCGAGTATTTATAATATACAGAAATCTGTATTTAAATAATATATGTTTTACAACATAGATGTTATTTATTTAGTGATGGGCGCTGGGTAAATACCCGGCTGGTAGGTATTGTGGTGTTTTACTTGTGAGTTTTTACACAAGTTATTAAACTATAAATTTGGGTTTCTTTAATTTTAAGAGACTCTTATTAAACTCAGGGTTTCGGGCAAGTTCAGGTTCAAAAAGAAAATCAAATTAACTCGTTTTATGAGTAACAAAAAAAAATTGTTTTCCTAAATTTACTTTAATAACAATGCTTATTTACGAGAGATAACTTTTAAATAAAATAGATAACTGCGGTTATCGACTGAAATATCGATATTAGAGAGAACCCGTTTATTATTGGAGAGAGAGAGAGTAGGATAAAACCAAGGTTTATACAGGATGATTCACATAAGAACCGACACAGAGAGCAGGAACATGTAGAGGACAATAAATTAAGATGATTTAAAGTAACTTACCTCTATACTAAGTTGTACACCTGAGGAGTTATAGGCCTTCAAAGTTGGCTCTTAAATTTTTAAAAAGTTCAATACCTTCGAAATCAATTAAGCTAGAAAAACCAAATTTCGTATACGTTATGAGTCTACCAAGGGTATTAATTGGTAGCAAATTGAACTCAATTGAGACATTTCAAAGGGTTGATTAAGGGTGATGGTACTCTAAATTTTGATTGATCTTTTTTAACCTTTTGACGTATTTAATACATTACTACTTCATTTCATGTGGTATTTAATTCTAAAACTTTTCTTATTCTTATTATTTTTTAAAAAACTTTGTCGTTTTCATAAAAAACTTAAATAACTAAAGATACTTATTTCGTAATCTTATTTAAAATAAGCGAACATTCAGTAGTCGGCTATGAAATTATACGTCAAACTTGACAAATAGGTTATAAAGTTATTTGACGACAAGGTTTTATAACCTATTTGTCAAGTTTGACGTACAATTTCACAGCCGACTACTGAATTTTCGATGATTTTAATAGCATTAACGTAAACATCTTAATTTATTGTCCTCTACATGTCCCTGCTCTGTGTCGGTTCTTATGTGAATCACCCTGTACAGTGTGTCCCCGGATTGTGTCCCCATAAGGTATAATTGACGATAAATTTTGGAATTTAAATTCCATCTTTTGCAATTAAAGTCTGGATGACATAAAACGAAATATAACCAAGTTTTACGTCAAATGTCCTCAAAGTACCAAAGTTAACGCAAGAAGTTTATTAACGGTTGCAGGTAAAGTGGCCTTTCTGAGCAATGTACAACAAAAGTTGATTAAGATAAAATGTTTGTTATGTTAAATTATAGCGATATGCCGAATTTTATTAATGTAGGATATAAAAGCAAAATGCAGATTTTTAAATCATAAGATTAACAAAACATTTTCGATCTAAACTAAATTAACATAAAAGCTTATTCAATGATACCACCACCAACACTAACACATAATTCAGCCCTTTTCCGACATTATTTATAACTTTTTCTAATATGGTCCAACGGAATTTCTCTAATAACAGTTTCAATTTTTTTGTATTAAACGGTCTAAATTGTTATTAAAATTTTCAGTGTACACTTTTTATTTTACATAACCTCAAAAATAAAAATCCATAATAAATAAATCCGGACTTCTTGGCGATTATGGTTGCGGATCCTATTAACCAATCCATTCTTTTCGAAATAACGTATTTAAATAATTTCTAATTAAAATGGTCGAATGTGGGCCGCAATGTTTTTATGTTTTTTAAAAAAGTTTTGTCTTTCAAAATTTTGTACCCAAGAATTCGATATCTAAGAATTCGAATTCGATCAAATAATTCGATAGTGTGGTTAAATTTTGGTTTATAATACGACACCTTACCATAATCCATTGCATTCGTTACTGCAACAATCGGCCCCGCATCATGTTCATCTAAAAGCTTTTTTTCCTTCCTTTTATTTTCCACATTACCCGTTTCCGAAAATTTTTTAACAACTCTCTTAATTGTTTTTTTATCTACTAAAAATCCAAATTTTTCCTCAAATTGCCTTAAAACTGCATTGTAACTAATCCATAGCACTGCACTATAAATATTTTATGTTGTAATGTAAACATGATCAATTAATATTTGACAATAGGCTAAAGCTAAGTTATGAAATGATAATCGTTAGTTCACTCAGATCATTTGTTTTTATTGTAAAACGGAATATTAGAAAAAAATTTTCAAGAAAAAGCTCATTTTTTCTTTTATATGCTAAATTAATAAAATTCGGCATATCGCTATAATTTAAGATAACAAACATTTTATTTTAATCAACTTTTGTTGTACATTGTTCAGAAAGACCACTTTACCTGCAACGGTTAACAAACTTCTTGCGTTAACTTTGGTACTTTGAGGATATTTGACGTAAAACTTGGTTATATTTCGTTTTATGACATCCAGACTTTAATTGCAAAAGATGGAATTTGAATTCAAAAATTTATCGTCAATTATACCTTACGGGGACACAATCCGGGGACACACTGTATATAAGAGGTTGTCTAGGTTCGTACGCAACCATACTGCGCATTACGTCCCATGTGGAAAATAATACCGCCAAGCAATTCAAATTAAACAAATGCATGGAGTACCACATGGCCATGAGGTTGCGTGCGCAATCCGTGATCGCTTACGTCACGAAACACTCCTGCTCTTGCCCCTCGCCCACAAACTAAAATCAAAGTATTGCAGCATAGGAACTTAGACAACCTTTAATATCTAAACCTTGGGATAAAACTTGTTAGAACCGTTATTTGAAAATAACAAATGGCCGACGTCTTAAGTTGTCATCAAACTCGTTGAAGAAAAATAGATTTAAAGAAATAAACGTTATTCAAGAAAACTAATAAATCTTTACCCACAAGTAAGTATTGATCAAAATTATAGGAAACTCTTGTGAGTTGTTCTTTGAGTTTGATTCTTTGATTTTTCTTTTTGTAGGTTATGTTAAATAAGAAAATAAAATTATCATCCGACTCACTGCGAAAAAGAAAGGATTGGAGTTCAATGTGGTATCTGGATTATGGATTGTCTCTTGTGTTCGGAGCATTAACTAATTTTGATTGTCTACAGGGAAATTCTTCTTACGGGAAATTGAACTGCTTGTTCTTCGGAAATAGGGTCTTGGATGATCTCGAAGAAGTATCAGTAGTTCTCGGAATAGGTTGTAGGATGATTCTCTTTTTATTTTAATATCGTAAGTTGATTTGACTTTAAAAAACTATCTTAAATTTTTGAGGTTATCTCTTGAGATTCAAAATGTCTTCTATCTGACGATGCGGATTCGACGCTAGTCAGACGACGACTCTCTCACTCCCTGTTCGCGATCTCCTTATATACCCCCGCACTCCAACTGTTTTTTCCTCGTTTCTGATTGGCTCTTAGCTTCGCGCCCTTTTCAAAATTCAAAATTCTTGCTTCGAAACTAGCGTCATCTCTTGATTTTTCTCGGAATTAACCTTCAAAATTAAATTCTTTTTTCCTTGATTTCTCCCTTATTCCTTTATGAAACGTAATAAAACTTCGTATTCAACGTTGTCTTTTCTTGTTTTCAGACATACATTGGAGTACACGCCAAATTTCAACAATGAGTAAAGTTAGAAAAATTCAAATTCAAATCAAGGATTTCTTCCTCAAATTAACGTTAAAACCTCAAAAGATGGATGAAAAATGTGCTTTAGGAGCTGAACTATAATAATTGATACTTTTGGAAGCAAACAAAACGGTTTAAGATAAGATTTTCACCAACAAAAAATCTCTCTGTCACAATTTCTAGGTTATGTTCTCTCGGTGAACTAAGAGAATGTTAAAATTATCACAGTTTTTATAAAATGGGTATTTACCCCGATTCAGGGTAAATACCCAAACAGTACACATAAAAGTGATACAAGTAAAAATATAACAGATTCGGACAAAAATGTAGAGGAACATGATGAAATGAGCGTTGAAGACGAGGAATTGTCAACGATCGAAGACGTATTATTATCAGGTAACCACTTGAGCTTTGCCACAATGTTGACCGCATCATTTACGCCAGTTCTTCGTAGGTCTTCATTTCGTATGTGGTCCCTCAGGGTTACACCCAGCATCGACCTCTCCATCTTTCTTTGCGTTACTTTGAGCCTCCTGGTAATGGCCACCGTTAATGTTAAAGTTGCGGAACCGTATGTCATAACCAAAGGAAGCACGCATTGATTGAAAACCTTTCTTTTCAAATATACAGGAATATCGCTCATGAAGATGTCTCTAAGTTTCCTGTAGGCTGCCCATGCGAGTATCATCCTTCTATTTAGTTCGCTTGTTTGATTATTATCTTTCGATACACGAACCTCATGGCCAAGATATATGGCTGCGATGCGAACCAACAGAGATGAGTACTTTAAGAACAATAGTGGAAAAGACAAGAAGAGATAGAGTAAGGAACAAAATTGTAAAAGAATTGTGTGGACTCGGAGATCTCATGAGATTTGCTAGGGGAAAAATAAAAAAAATTAATGAGTACTTCCAAAGAATGGAAGAAACCTGGCTGATTAAGACAGCAAGAGACCAAAGATTAGCTAGAAAGAGATCCCGGGACACCAGGAAGTTGGATTTCCAGCTCTAATGAATCACCATAAATGTTGCAACCTGAATAAAAGAAGAAGAATAATAATATTACTTAATTTTCAATTGGAAATCAACAATCTCATGGATCTTGGAATCTTGGATTTGATGGAAGTGCAATATGACTGGAAAAGAATCAAACAACAAGAATTAATGAAGCACAAAAACTGAATTTAGTCATTAATATTAGACTGATACTCAATTCAGGACATTCAAAGTTATTTTTCAAGCATTAAAGAAATCGTTAAATATTTTCGAAGAGTATTACGTAAAGGAAAATGGTCTGAAATTTGTTAGACAGTTAAGACAAAGGCACAAATCGCACGTAGCTCTATGCTGAGATGGAACAGGAAAAATAATATGTGATAGTGAAATGAATGACATTTGGAAAAATTATTTCCAAAACCTGTTAAGCATCAGAAACTGATTTGGAAATAGACAGCAGTCCATCACACCAAAGAAAGGATAGTGTCATGGAACCTATATCAATTAGTGAGGTTCAAAACGCAATCAATGCGTCAAAACATGGAAAGGCATCAGGGATTAATGACATACCATCGAAAGTATTCAAGATAGAAGTATTCATTATCACCAATATTGATGTTAGAGCTTGGAACAAGATTTGTCCTAAATTTTGTTGATATTTAGCCCGACTCAGTTGCATACTTCAGCATCAGTTTCATCTCTCCAAGACTATCCGAAATAAGGACTATATCGTCCGCGTAGCGCAAATTACTTAGGTATTGCCATCAATGTTTATACCTTTTTGGGTCCAATCCAGTTGTTTAAATGCACTCTCCAGAACTGTGATGAACAATTTGGGTTCAACATTATATTGCCTTGTCTTACCCCACGCCCAATGAGTATTCGGTCAGTACTTTCATGCAATTTTACCGTCATTGTAGCATTCTTGTAAATGTAATAAATAAGTTTGCTGTATCGATAATGGACTCTGCATTCTTGAAGTACTTACAAAACTGCCATCAACTCAATTTAAATCAAATTTTATAAATACCTCTAAATACCCATCTTAGATAAATACCTCCGGGTATATATTGTGATAATATGTGTATTCGTCTTTCGAAAATGAATAAAAATAATCAAAGTGATCTGAAATAATTGATTTTGATTCGTTCTGGATTACACACGAGGTAAGTGAGTTATTTTTTTAGAAATGGTATATCGAAAATAAAAAAAAAATCTTAACTTCTTTGGTTTTACAGATGTTGGTGGAATTGATTGAAATCTTGATTCCTCCCTGGTTTGAACTGCTCCTTTTTCCGCCTTGGTGGAATGTGCTGGTACCCCCTTGGTGGTTTTCCGGAAAAACTATTCCGATATCTTCTTTCCCAGGTTGGTTGTCGTACTCTTCTTAATTAATTTTAGCTTATTTTCTTCTCCCTCAATTGTAAATTTCTTTGGTTATGTTTTTTGGAATAATTAAAGAATACCTGTCCCACTTAAAAATCGATGATTTTTTTTTTAATCGGTAGGAAATGACTCAAAAGATGTGTTAATGATAAAAAAAAAGTGCGGAAAAGTGTAGTACTTACCGAAAAATCACTTTAAAGTTGCGATTTGACGTTTCTTTTTGGAAGTTAAAAGCAATGTTAAAATTGCATTTTCGTATTAAATTCTAACCTGAAATTGTTTAATTTATACCCACGCACAAAATAAAAAGTTATTTTCACTAAACTTGTTGAGATTACAACATATTTTCGGATGAAAACCTTGTTTCTTAGGCTATCGATGCAGAACGACAATTAAATGGCGTTAGATAGAATTGTTTCTACCAAATGTGTGCTAATAGACTTTATGTTAATAGATTGTGTATCAATTGATCTGTCAAACGACTAAAATATCTTTAAATTGTAAATATCAATGATAAATAAGTATAGTAGCTTATTTAATAATAGTTTGCTTAAATTAAAATAGTTATTAAAAAAGACATGTGTATACATGGTTACAAAATAAAAATAAATAAATAACCCGTGTGACGATAGCAACAAACTGTGCATTTAACCAAATGACAATTACAACTGACAACACAAGCAATGTTAACCATGTAGTTTCGTATTAAATCCTAACCTCAAATTGTTTAATTTATACCCACGCACAAAATAAAAAGTTATTTTCACTAAACTTGTTGAGATTACAACATAATTATTCATAATAACACCTATGTGAAGTTAGTTGGGGACTAAATAGCATTTTACATGTATAGTATTTTGATTATAACATGAAAACCAGTGAACCGATTTCGATAAATAATGTCTCATTCGAAAGCTTAATCCTTGGCCAATACGAAAGTGGAAATGCCCGTGAAAATTTGAAAACTCTTTCGAATTTCGCTAAAACATCAAAATAATGCGAAGATACACGAAAATAACACAAAATTGACCTTCTTTAAGTGGTGATAACTCGTAAACGATGTACCCGATGATCAAAATCTATACGTCACTCGATTCGTCATAGTGTCTTCTATCGAAATCACAAAATGCTTGATTTCAATTCTCTCCCGCTAAGTTTATACAGCCCTCGGAATGACACCATCTTCGGCTCGTTGTTTATGCACGTGTGAACGCTCGTGCTATTAATTAATTTTTAATTTAAACTAAATCGACTATAATTAGAGAACAGTTTGACGGATTTTAATGTTTTATATCTCAATCGAAAGTTTGTGTCTGGCTGAATGCTGTTGTCGAAATGCCCGATTCGAAATATTTCAGGATTTTGATTAAAACACAACAAACGAATTAATTAAACACATCAATTATCTCCGTAACTAATTGACCAATTTTAGTCATCAAAATCTCGGTCGAAAGAATGATCTGCAATGAATGCGAAGGTGGAAATGCCCGATTTCAAAATTTACTAATTATGTGCGTACAGCCATTGAAATGACCCCGCGAGAGATTTCGAGTCGGGCATTTCCACTTTCGTATTGGCCAAAGATTAAGCTTTCGAATGAGATTTTGATTATCAAAATCGGTTGACTGGTTTTCTTGTTATAATCAAAATACTATACATGTAAAATCCTATCTAATTGGGGACTAGGAAAATTTGGAGCTAACCTCGTATAGGTCATAATGACTAAGTGTCTGTCGTTACATAGACTGTGTGTCTATTAACTGTGTACAAGAGCGTCGCCAGATAGGAGCAAAGATAGATTCGAAAAAAGAAATTGAATAGAATATAAGATACAAATAGATTCTAAAAATCTATTTGAAATGTTTATAATCTGTTATCGCATTTAAATAGAGAGCATGAGAGTTAAATAAAAATTTGTTATTAAAATACTTCAAACCACTTAAATATTATAATTAGGATAATTATTAGTTAGTTTAACGTTATTTTGGAACTTAATAACACATATTATTGATGAAAATCCCTTTCGTAGTTACAAAGTTTTAACATCAAAAGTTCATAACGTAGGATGTATGACGTAAGATGGGTTTATGAGAAAGTTGAACTTGTTCATTCATAAGTAGATAGTTATTATTATCTTTATAATTTGTTACACATATTACACATATTATGTTCAGTCTTTATGTGGTGCTGAAAAATATTGGAATTTTCTTTAGTTTTATGTTTACGAATTCTAGTTTTCAGCCTCCTCCACATTTGTCCGATAGCAACAAACTTGTATCCGTAATTTTTTATCTACTTTCTTAGCTGATATCTTTCTTATTATTAGAGATAATTCGAGATAATAATTAGAGATTCTTTCTCTATCTAAAACCGGTCTTTGTCTGTCGATAAGTTAATACTAAGATCAATCTGTACTTAAACTACAAAGCGTTGGCTCTGTACTTAGATTAAATAGCTTAAAATTACCAAACTTCAAGCCTTTGTGCAATTGTTATCAAACCGATTTTTAAAAAACTATTATCACACTCAGAAAGAGCGCTCTTTAAATTTATTATATCTTAACCCGAGTTTTCGTTGGTAAATGGGTCTATCGGCGTCATGCTTAAATCGCCCTTAATATACATCCCTACACGCAAAAACGTTTAATTACTATTCCTTTAAACAAGTTTCTTATTTGATATTGGGAAAACTATAGAAGTATAGATCTATCTTATCTACAATTTGCTGCTCTTTCTAATGGTGTATAACACGCGGCTATCGCTGCTTGGTTATAGAATTTTTTCCTGGTGATATAAGAAAGTTAGTGATCCCAACAATGTTTAAAAGTAACTAAAACGTGTGAATTTGGTAATTTTTTGACCAAAAACGTCCTTGTGTAAGTCTATAACTTCATGATATACTTCTATAGTTTTCCTCATATCAAATATGTAAGAAAGTTGTTTAGAGGTAGAGCAATTAAACGTTTCTATATATAGAGATGTATATTAAAGGTGATTTAACCATGATGCTAATTGATATTGACCAACAAAAACCCGGATTAAGATATTTGAAGGAGCGTTCTTTCTGATTGTGAACACAGTTTTTTAAAATTCGGTTTGATAACAATTGCACAAGGGCTTGAAGTTTGGTAATATTAAGCTATTTTACGTACAGAGCGGTGTTCTTCATCTTTTATTGATTTTAATATTAACATATCGGCAAACGAGGACCGACGATTTCATAAAGAAAGAATCAAGCTTTCATATGGTGCATTTAGTGTTCTGCTATATCTAATAATACGAAAGATATCAGCTAATAAAATAGACAGGAAATTGCGGATAAAAGTTTGTTGTTGGAAGGTTTGTTGCTATCGTCAATCGGGCATTTCCACTTTCGTATTGGCCAAGGATTAAGCTTTCGAATGAGACATTGTTTATCGAAATCGGTTCACTGGTTCTCATGTTATAATTAAAATACTATACATGTAAAATTCTGTTTAATTGGGGACTAACTTCACATAGGTGTCATTATGAATAATTATGTTGTAATCTCAACAAGTTTAGTGAAAATAACTTTTTATTTTGTGCGTGGGTATAAATTAAACAATTTGAGGTTAGGATTTAATACGAGAAAATACATGGTTAACATTGCTTGTGTTGTCAGTTGTAATTGTCATCTGGTTAAATACACAGTTTGTTGCTATCGTCACACGGGCTATTTATTTATTTTTATTTTGTAACCATGTCTTTTTTAATAACTATTTTAATTTAACTAAACTACTATTAAATAAGCTACTATACTTATTTATCATTTATATTTACAACATAAAGATTGCAAAGAGCTTTCAGTCATTTGACAGATCAATTGATACACAATCCATTAACACAAAGTCTATTAATACACATTTGGTAGAAACAATTCTATCTAACGCCATTTAATTGTCGTTCTGCATCGATAGCCTAAGAAACAAGGTTTTCATCCGAAAATATGTTGTAATCTCAACAAGTTTAGTGAAAATAACTTTTTATTTTGTGCGTGGGTATAAATTAAACAATTTCTGGTTAGAATTTAATACGAAAATGCAATTTTAACATTGCTTTTAACTTCCAAAAAGAAACGTCAAATCGCAACTTTAATGTGATTTTTCGGTAAGTACTACACTTTTCCGCACTTTTTTTTTATCATTAACACATCTTTTGAGTCATTTCCTACCGATTAAAAAAAAATTCATCGATTTTTAAGAGGGACAGCTAATCTTAATATATGCCGGAAGCGAATCTTAGCGTCGTCGTTATTCATTTTTCACCCTTTTTTCGGACAAAAACTTCTCTTTTTTGTCCATCACCCTCTTTGATACCACAAGAAAAAGTGTAAAAAATTTGTATTTCTGAGCGCCATCTCTTATTGACATTTGGTTTTTCTTCCAAATTTTCAAAAATTACTTTTTAAATAAACTATATTTATTGAAATCCTTCAATGCCTGAATACTCTGAATTATTTCATTCCCCTTTGACACAATTTTTCACATTAATTCTTCTTTAATTCCAAAATTTATATTCCGTTTCTTTCAAAATCTTCGCATTTTTAATTTTCAACATTTCGGTTTTAAACTGATTAAAATCACTTGAATCTGATGTAATTCATTATAAGCTTTATGTTTTTAGGTATTTCAAGAAGTTTTTTGGCTGTAAACACCCATAAATTGAATACTTTAGATTTGGAGGTTATGTTTCGTTTTTTTTTTTGTGGCCTCTTTTTTTAACTAAATACAAGAATATTTCTTAATCTACGACGGAAATACGAACGGGTTTATCATTGATTAAAACATCTTTACAAATAACGACGAAATCAATGAGAACTATAACAAACTTTTATGAAATTTTTCAACCATCAGCTTTAACTATCCTCGATATATCAACTTTGATATCAATACGTGAGTTGTTCTTTATATTTTAATTATAATATTAATTTGAACGATTTGAAGAAGTACTAATAAACTTTCTAGGCTCTCGATTTACAAGGATTTTACGGAATGTCATTATTTCCTCTTTATTGTAATTATTTCTTATAACAAAACTATTGTTTATTAATTAATTAATAAAATTATGAGTGGAACCCAATATTATTACAACATCTAGGGTATTTAACAACACTGTTTATTTATAACAATAAATCAAGCTTATAAATATAATATACAAACATTTATCTAAAACAGTTGAATTGGGGACCCCTGCAGGAATTGGATTCTCAATTATAATTCGACCTTCAATTTCAGGCGCGACAACTTGAAAAGCTTGAAAGTATTCCATTAAGCAATTAATGATATGATCAGCATCGTTAGAAGATAACATATTAGATTTTCCTTTGCCTAATGAAAAATGTCCATCGCCGCTATTCACTAAATACTCCGTAGTGACAACCCCGTAGATGCTAGTACTTTGTAAAGGTTCATACTTTGGTGTTCTGCAAAGTGAACATTTCGCAAGAACCGATTTAACCCGCTTGCCTTCGGGTCTTGTAAAGTCGTACACAACTTTTAATCCTGACGGAATTAAAAACTCAGGTAATCTTCGGTGTTCATGACCTTTCGCACCGTGTTCTAAAGCTAAGAGTAAATCAGACCCGGATAATTTAATCACATAGAGTAAATTATTAAAGGGTATTGCTTCTAACAAGTTAATTTTATAAACATTATTCTTTCTTTTTCTGGGGATGATGCTTTCTTGTATCGCACCAACGTTAATTAATCCTATTGCAGCATCCGTCCACATGTTATAAGAAATTTTATCATATCTAGAAATGTTTTTATCATTAGGAATTTGTGGCAAATACACAAAACTAAGTTAATCTTACTTTGTTAAAAACCGCTTAGCGTTATAACGAACAAAAGAATCTGCTATCAAATTTCCAAAATTACATTCGTTATAAAAACAAGTCTCTCCATCCAATGTAACTCTGCTTTTGCCAACAAATGTTTCGTTCGCTTCCGTCACCGCAGGACGAAAGGTGTTAAGTAAGTCTGCAACGTATTTATCTTGTCCTATGTCTTCATTCAAAAAAATGGGCTGACCATGATATTGTCCTGTTAAACGCCTTGTATTATAGCTGACATGTAATTTACCTAGATATTTAGCTCTGCGGTAACCATGAGCAATCGCAAGTTGTACACCATCTAAACGCTTAACAATAAGTGGATACGGATCGGTTGGCTGTTCCATATCTGGAGGTGGACCATTCCATAAAAAATTCCTGGTATTTCCGCCGAGAATAATATCAACATATCTTATTAACCTGCTTAAGGTGACATCTGCCTGCAACCCGCCGTGACTTAATACTATAATTATGTGAACACCATCTTTTCGAAGAGACTCAGCGAGTTGACCTATAACTTCGATTTCATCCAAAACTTCCACGGAGTAGATTAAATTAGTAAATGCTTGCCTACGATTTTTTATGTATCCAAGAATTCCAATTTTTGTATTTTTAATATTAAATACAAGCTTTTTGTTAACTAATTTTGCGAGACTTTGTTGCTTAGAAAGACCGAGGTTTGATACAACGATTGGAAAATTAATCTTTGAAAGATATGGTAATAATCCTTTCAGTCCATACGCAAATTCTAAAGTGCCTAAACACTAAAAAAAATTTATATATTTATGTGTTATTATATTTATATTTTTGCATTTACCGCAGCGTCGGGTGTTAAAGAATTCATAAGGGCGGTCGCAATTTTATCTCTATGAATTGAAAACCATGGGCTACCAATGAACACATTTCCACAATCAAAATAAAGAACAGCGGGTCCTTTACCGCGCCGATAATCATCTCTAGCTTTATTTAACACATACGCAATTCTTGGAAAACCACCAACAGGTTTTTCACCTATTGAATTGAACGTTTCGTCAAAATATCCATTAATATCATTCGTATGGAAAATCAACAGCTCAATAGATTTAACCGAAATAATTTGTAAAATGTAAATTAGAAAATATGACAGTGGCGACATAATTTGACGTATTTTCTAAATCTTATGCAGTCATACCAACACCATGAAGGGGTGTCTGCAAAGTTTCCAATCTTTGATATTAAGAAAGAAATATAAATGTTTAATTTTATTAATTTTATATATTACTATAATCACATTCAAAAATGAATCTAATACAATTTTTAAAATGTACATTATTATCTTACAATCATTATTAACCCTACGAGTTTTAAATATGTAATAGTTGTGTGTTTTCTACTCTAATAAATGCTCATTATATTTGGTGCGAACTAAAATAGTTAGTCGTAATAAATCCTTAAACTATATCAACTAAAACGGGCAAGAATTTATGATATTTGTACAATTTTTCATCTCTCCGCTATTAAATAACACCAAAATATAATCGAAAAAAAGAATTAATAGAAAAATTAACAACATACTTTTCACAGCAAATTTTTTTTCTTAAGAAAAAGAAAAGGAACTTAATTTTTAATGAAAGCTCTTATTTAAATCGGTTTCCATTGTACTTTAACTCGTTGGTCATCAGGTGCCATTCCAAAAGGTTTTGTGTTATCTCCAGCTACGTAATCATTTACTTGGTAATCCAACAACGTTTGATACCCATAAACATCACTCCCTAATTGTTGCGTTAACGGATTCGTATTCGATGTTAATATACCAGCGAAATGTCGATCTTTTGCCATTTTTAAAACTTCTTCTTCCATATAATGCATAATTGCAACATTTTCTTTCGGCGTTAAACTGGAATGAGTTCCCATCATAAACGAATGAAGGATTTTGCCTTTACCAGGAGGAAGATTATTATCTCTATAAAGATAAAGAAATTTAAATTTTATTAACAATTTGATAAATAACGCAATTAAATTAAAAAGCAAAGTAGTATCCATATATGTTTGAAATTTTTGAGCTTTAAAAATTTATTTTTTGGCGAATCTTTGTGGAAATACCACCAATTATTAATTAAAGTATCCTCTTTTTAATACAACAAGCCGTTTTGAAAAATCGCTTTTAGTTTTTGAGAAATAAATTTTTGAAGTGATCGACAATTTTTTTGAATTTTGCAATTTTCGCCGATTAAGTTTTAAAAATTCGTATAAAATACACTTCTTGGAATATGAGTATGAAAATTTCCCAAAGTGTTAATAAAAGTGTCCTCTTTCCAATGAACAAATCCGTTTTGAAAAA
This sequence comes from Onthophagus taurus, assembly GCF_036711975.1. Lineage (NCBI taxonomy): Eukaryota > Metazoa > Arthropoda > Insecta > Coleoptera > Scarabaeidae > Onthophagus > Onthophagus taurus. The sequence continues at coordinate 1,167,894 of NC_091967.1, forward strand.
TAACTTTTAGTTTTTGAGAAAACAATATTTGAAATTTTGATAAAATTTTCGATGTTGCAATTTTCATCGATAACTTTCAAAATTTGCTATAAAATTTATTTTTTGGAGGATCGTTGTGGAAATATCACCAATTATTAATTAAATTATCCCCTTTTTAATGCAAAAAGGCGTTTTGAAAAATCACTTTTAGTTCTTGAGAAAAACATTTTTGAAATTAACAATTTTTTGGAATTTTGCAATTTTCGCCGATTAAGTTTTAAAAATTCGTATAAAATCCAGTTCTTGGTATATGAGTATGAAAATTTTCCAAAGTGTTAATAAAAGTGTCCTCTTTCCAATGAACCAACCCGTTTTGAAAAATAACTTTTATTTTTTGAGAAAACAATATTTGAAGGTTTGATAAAAATTTCGAGGTTGCAATTTTCATCAATAATTTTCAAAATTCGCTATAATATTTATTTTTTGGAGGATCCTTCTGGAAATATCACCAATTATTAATTAAAGTATCCTCTTTTTAATGCAACAAGCCGTTTTGAAAAATCGCTTTTAGTTTTTAAGAAATAAATTTTTGAAGTGATCGACAATTTTTTTGAATTTTGCAATTTTCGCCGATTAAGTTTTAAAAATTCGTATAAAATCAACTTCTTGGAATATGAGTATGAAAATCTCCCAAAGTGTTAATAAAGGTGTCCTCTTTCCAATAAACCAACCCGTTTTGAAAAATAACTTTCAGTTTTTGAGAAAACAATATTTGAAGTTTTGATAAAATTTTCGATGTTGCAATTTTGATTGATAACTTTAAAAATTCGCTATAAAATTTATTTCTTGGAGGATCCTTGTGGAAATATCGCCAATTATTAATTATAGTATCCTCTTTTTAATGCAACAAGCCGTTTTGAAAAATCGCTTTTAGTTTTTGAGAAATAAATTTTTGAAATGTTCGACAATTTTTTCGAAATTTGCAATTTTCGCCGATTAAGTTTTAAAAATTCGTATAAAATCCAGTTCTTGGAATATAAGTGTGAAAATTTCCCAACGTGTTAATAAAAGTGTCCTCTTTCCAATGAACAAACCCGTTTTGAAAAATAACTTTTAGTTTTTGAGAAAACAATATTAGAAGTTTGGATAAAATTTTCGATGTTGCAATTTTCATCGATAATTTTCAAAATTCGCTATAAAATTAATTTTTTGGAGGATCCTTGTGGAAATATCACCAATTATTAATTAAATTATCCTCTTTTTAATGCAACAAGCCGTTTTGAAAAATCGCTTTTAGTTTTTGAGAAATACATTTTTGAAATGATCGACAATTTTTTTGAATTTTGTAATTTTCGCCGATTAAGTTTTAAAAATTCGTATAAAATCCACTTCTTGGAATATGAGTATGAAAATTTCCCAAAGTGTTAATAAAGGTGTCCTCTTTCCAATGAACCAACCCATTTTGAAAAATAACTTTTAGTTTTTGAGAAAACAATATTTGAAGTTTTGATAAAATTTTCGATGTTACAATTTTCATCGATAACTTTCAAAATTTGCTATAAAATTTATTTCTTGAAGGATTCTTGTGCAAATATCACCAATTATTAATTAAAGTATCCTCTTTTTAATGCAACAAGCCGTTTTGAAAAATCGCTTTTAGTTTTTGAGAAATACATTTTTGAAGTGATCGACAATTTTGTTGAATTTTGTAATTTTCGCCGATTAAGTTTTAAAAATTCGTATAAAATCCACTTCTTGGAATATGAGTATGAAAATCTCCCAAAGTGTTAATAAAGATGTCCTCTTTCCAATGAACCAACCCGTTTTGAGAAATAACTTTTAGTTTTTGAGAAAACAATATTTGAAATTTTGATAAAATTTTCGATGTTGCAATTTTCATCGATAACTTTCAAAATTTGCTATAAAATTTATTTTTTGGAGGATCGTTGTGGAAATATCACCAATTATTAATTAAATTATCCTCTTTTTAATGCAAAAAGGCGTTTTGAAAAATCACTTTTAGTTCTTGAGAAAAAAATTTTTGAAATTAACAATTTTTTTGAATTTTGCAATTTTCGCCGATTTAGTTTTAAAAATTCGTATAAAATCCAGTTCTTGGTATATGAGTATGAAAATTTTCCAAAGTGTTAATAAAAGTGTCCTCTTTCCAATGAACCAACCCGTTTTGAAAAATAATTTTTAGTTTTTGAGAAAACAATATTTGAAGTTTTGATCAAATTTTCGATGTTGCAATTTTCATCGATAACTTTCAAAATTCGCTATAAAATTAATTTCTTGAAGAATCCTCGTGGAAATATCACTAATTATTAATTACAGTATCCTCTTTTTAATGCAAAAAGCCGTTTTGAAAAACTACTTTTAGTTCTTGAGAAATAAATTTTTTAAAATTATCAAAAATTTTTTCGAATTTTGCAATTTTTGCTGATTAAGTTTTAAAAATTCGTATAAAATCAACTTCTTGGAATATGAGTATGAAAATTTCCCAAAGTGTTAATAAAAGTGTCCTCTTTCCAATGAACCAACCCGTTTTGAGAAATAACTTTTAGTTTTTGAGAAAACAATATTTGAAGTTTTGATAACATTTTCGAGGTTGCAATTTTCATCGATAACTTTCAAAATTCGCTATAAAATTTATTTCTTGGAAGGTCCTTCTGGAAATATCGCCAATTATTAATTAAAGTATCCTCTTTTTAATGCAACAAGCCGTTTTGAAAAATCGCTTTTAGTTTTTGAGAAATAAATTTTTGAAGTGATCGATAATTTTTTTGAATTTTGCAATTTTCGCCGATTAACTTTTAAAAATTCGTATAAAATCCACTTCTTGGAATATGAGTATGAAAATTTCCCAAAGTGTTAATAAAAGTGTCCTCTTTCCAATGAACTAACCCGTTTTGAGAAATAACTGTTAGTTTTTGAGAAAACAATATTTGAAGTTTTGAAAAAATTTTCGATGTTGCAATTTTGATCGATAACTTTCAAAATTCGCTATAAAATTTATTTATGGGAGAATCCTTGTGGAAATATCACCAATTATTAATTATAGTATCCTCTTTTTAATGCAAAAAGCCGTTTTGAAAATCACTTTTAGTTTTTGAGAAATAAATTTTTGAAATTAACGACAATTTTTTCGAATTTTGCAATTTTCGCCGATTAAGTTTTAAAAATTCGTATAAAATCGATTTCTTGGAATATGAGTATGAAAATTTCCCAAAGTGTTAATAAAAGTATCCTCTTTCCAATGAACCAACCCGTTTTGAAAAACAACTTTTAGTTTTTGAGAAAACAATATTTGAAGTTTTGATAACATTTTCGATGTTGCAATTTTCATCGATAATTTTCAAAATTCGCTATAAAATTAATTTCTTGAAGGATCCTTGTGGAAATATCACTAATTATTAATTACAGTATCCTCTTTTTAATGCAACAAGCCGTTTTGAAAAACTACTTTTAGTTCTTGAGAAATAAATTTTTTAAAAATTATAGAAAATTTTTTAGAATTTTGCAATTTTTGCCGATTAAGTTTTAAAAATTCGTATAAAATCAACTTCTTGGAATATGAGTATGAAGATGTCCCAAAGTGTTAATAAAGGTGCCCTCTTTCCAATGAACAAATCCGTTTTGAAAAATAACTTTTAGTTTTTGAGAAAACAATATTTGAAGTTTTGATAAAATTTTCGAAGTTGCAATTTTCATCGATAACTTGCAAAATTCGCTATAAAATTTATTTTTTGGAGGATGCTTGTGGAAATATCGCCAATTATTAATTAAAGAATCCTCTTTTTAGAGTTGCTTCGTTAGTTAAATCAGCATCAAAAAGTTTATTTTGTATCTTGGATCCAAATAATGCTGGATAAAAGGATATCCGGTCGAAGGTGATGCCGAATATCCGTTTTTTTTTGCAAAATCACTATCCGTTTCATCACTACTTTAACACGAACAAGATGAGAAAGCTTAGGCAGAAATTATTTAATTACTAACCTTATTGGACCTTCAATAAACTCTAAGAATTCAAAAACAACGGTTAATTTTGACGTAATATTTACTTCCGGTTCATCCCTAGCATCAAAATTGAGAGCGACACCTTCGCACTTCCCATTTTCATTTTTAGCGACGAATGAAAGATTTTTTTCTAATAAAGGTTCCCACATTGCATTTATTAATTCCGTATAATCCATCGTTGAAAGATCCGGCATTAACCACTGTTCCAAATCAGCTTTTTGATAAAAACTAGTTGTGATCATACTGTAAATAGAATAAAATTGAAATAATTTATTTCTTTATGCTAACAAAACATACTCAATAACAGCCGATTTGTGTTCGTCTTTTAAATTTTCCATTGTGTAATTTGGTGGTTTGATATTAACAGAAGTTTCATGGGTTTTTGTCATACGTTCGAGGATTTCCCCAAAATCCATTGCCGCGATAAAATCTCCAATACCTTAAATTAAAAGATTAAAAATTAATTCGCTACATAATTAAAAATAAATTATCTTACTGATGTGATATCCTTTTTCAGTTAAAGCGGTTATAGTAAAAATGGAGTTTAATGAATTTCCACCGATTTCGTAAAAATTGGCGTTAACACTAATAGCCGATCTCGCAGATCTATTTAAAACGTTAGCGACAGTTTCAAAGAGTGCTTTAGCTTCGTCGATTTTATCCGTTGGGACACCTTCGAAATTAATATCGACTTGAAAACAAGTATCGTCGTTGTTATTAACGGTTTCATAACTTTTTAATAAAGCTTGCCTATCAACTTTTCCATTAACCAATAAGGGAATTACATCCAAAATAATTACTTGGGGGATCATATAAGAAGCGAGCTTTTTTCTTAAACTTTCTTCAATTTGGTTTTCGCTAACTAAAGCGTTTGATGTTACGAAAGCTAGAAGTGCTTGATTAATTTCACCGGGTTTATAACAAAGCACCACTCCTTTTTCAATTTCGTCAAGTGAGTTTACAGCTTTTTCAACTTCGGCAAGATCCACGCGGTGTCCACGAATTTTGACTTGAGAATCAGTTCTTCCGTCGTATAAAATCGTTCCTTTTTCAATTTTACCAAAATCCCCGGTTCGGTAAAGTCGTGCAAAAGTCGGATCGATAGCTAAAGGATTTTCAATAAACTTTTCGGGATCTCTTCCGTTTACGTAACCTGACGCCAAATTTAAGCCGGAAACAAAAATTTCACCAACATCCCCAGCTTTAACAGGCCTATAATTTGAATCCAAAAGGTAAATAATGGTGTTATCTAAAGGTAATCCAATTGGAACTTTTTCTTGATGTTCTAGCTGCTTTAATCCTTCGATTATATGAAAAGTAACGTCTCCCATTATTTCAGTACTTCCGTAAAAGTTTAACAGTTTGTGTTCGTTTTCGGGGAAGTGGTGGTAAAATTCTTTAGCTAAAGAAACCACAAGAGTTTCTCCTGAGCATATCCAAAGTCGTAAATGTTTTAATGCTCCGTGTTTTTTCTAAAATTAAATTGAAATCTTTTTAAAAACAGGTTGAAGAAAGTTGATTCTAATTTTACTTCAATAAAAATGTATACAGGTTGTCCCGTTAAGCGTACGGAGCGGCTGTATCTCAACAACGGTAAGGCCTAGAGGTTTGGGAAAAAAATCCTTATAAGTAAAGTGGGCAAGAGAAATAGCTGGAAATTAGTTTGAAGTTCGTAATTCGACCGCTAGGGGACGTAACTGCCATAGAGAAACATAAAATTCCTGCTATCTCAGAAATTTGGACGATGAGCTATAACGTTGACAACATCATTTAGTAGCTTGGATAATACCGCATCGCTTTTGTTTTGCGATATTTCTCATATCTGTCATAATAAGGGAGGGGGAAGCCAATGCGTTTTCAAATGTTTACATTTTAATATCTCCTGGACCATTCAACCAATTTGAATATTTTTAGTCTTGTTTGAAAGAGCATTTCATGCTCTTTTAAAAGATATTTTCAGTAAGACCGCTTGGTTTAAAACAAATAAGCTAGAGGGCGTTATCTGCAGCGGTTACATATTTTTGTGATTTTTGAAAAAAAGTTAAATGGAACGGTACTATTTACTTCACAGACCGTTAATCACCATAAAATTTGCTAAATATTAGTGAAAACCGCATCTCGATATCTCCATTCATTCTCGAATTATAAAAGAAAATGTTAAAAATTCGTATATCTTAATCGGATCAAGTTACCTTAGGAAACAAATAAGAGAGAACAAACATTTTATTATCTAGAACCTTCCTTCACACTTTATCCAAACTTAGAACTGCTTCAAAACTACTTTTGAAGCGTGTTGAAAAGCCAACGGATCAATGAAATATCAACAATGATAATAAAACAAAATAAACCAAAACACTTAGAATAACTTAAATTTTTGGCGAGGGAAAGTGAGGGAGAGGGAGGCGGAAGAGATTAGAGGGGTGAGACAAGAGGGTGAAGTTTGGAAATATATAAACAAAATAAGGAAAGTACGAGAGGAAATAACCAGTGAAATACAAATGACGGAGTGGAGAGATTACTTCAAGGGTCTGCTGGAGGGGGAAGAGGAGAGGCGGGTAGAGGAGGTAGATACAGGGGGGCGGAGAGGAGAGGAGATGGCCGGGGAACAAATGGAGGCGGCGTTGGGGGGACTAAAGAGGGGGAAGGCTCCAGGGGAGGACGGGGTCCAGAATGAGGCATGGCTGGAGGCAACGGGAGAAGTGAGGGGAAAGTTGTTGGAAGCGCTGAACAAAGTTTGGGAAGGGGAAGGGTTTCCGAATGGATGGAGGACGGCGATAATAAGCCCCTTGTACAAGAAGGGAGTGAAGGGAGTAGTGGAAAGTTATAGGGGAATTAGCTTAATGGACTCGGTGTACAAGATATATGCGAAGGTGCTGCTACAGAGGTTGGAGGAAGAGATGGAAGAGAAAGGGATCTTACCGGACGGACAGGCAGGATTTAGAAAGGGAAGGGGCGCGATAGATAACGTGTACATATTGAAGCACTTGGTGGATAAAGAGCTGGAAGGGAAGGGAGGGAAGCTTTACGCCCTATTCATAGATCTAAAGGCAGCGTTTGATAAGGTGAATAGAGGGAAGTTATGGGAGGAGATGAGGAGAAGAGGGATTACTGGTGGGACAATAAACAGGGTGAGGGAGATATATGCAGAGACGATAGCTAGGGTAAAGGTGGGGGACGAGTTGACGGATAGGTTCGGGACAACGAGGGGTTTGAGGCAGGGATGTCCACTCAGTCCCGCTCTGTTTGCCTTGTATACCGCAGACATGGAAGACAGATTGACCGGTGGGCAGATGGGAGGTGAGGTTGTAGGGAGGAGGAAGGTGCATTCACTGGCTTACGCGGACGATTTGGTGGTAGTGGCGAGAGAGGCGAAGGAGATGAAGGCGATGATGCGGAGTTTGGAGAGTTATTTTAGGGGGAAGGCTCTGGAGGTGAATGTAGGAAAGACAAAGGTTATGAAGTTCTGTAAAGGGGGTAGAAGGAAGAGCGAAGACTGGAGTTGGGAAGGGAAGGAGATAGAGGAGGTGAGGGAGTACACATATTTGGGGTACAGCTTTAGAGAGGACAACAAGGAAGGCGCGCATGTGAGGGCAATGGCAAAGAAGGCGAATAAGGTGATGGGGCAGGTCTGGGGGTGGGGAGAGAGATTATTTGGAAGGGATATGGGAAAAAGAAAGATGATATTCGAGTGCTTGATTAGAAGTGTTATGATGTACGGGGCGGAGCTTTGGGGGTGGAAACAGCAAGGGCTGTTGGAAGGCGTACAGGCTAGGTATTGGAGATGGGTTTTGGGGTTGGCAAAAGAGACGCCGGAGTACATAGTCAGAGAAGAGGTGAAGGTTGATAAGTTAAGAGTGGAGGCGGGTAAAAGGGCGGTACGTTTTGAGGAGAGGGTTGAAGGGAGGTCTCAATGTAAAATTTTGGGGGAGTGCTGGAAAGAGATTAAGGCAGGGAAAGGGGGTTATGGGCAACGAGGGAGGGAGGAATATTTCAGAAGGGTGGGGTACTCAGTGAAAGCGGTAGATGATAGAAGGAGGGAAGGGATTGAGATGTGGAAAGAGCTGGAGAGCAGGGATAGAGATGTATAGAGGCAAGAAAGAAGGGGGCAGATAAGGGAGAGCAGGTACAACCCTAAGTACGAGGAAATAATAACGGAGGGATTGCCGAAGTACCTGTCGGTGGAGGGGGATGAGGAGGGGAAGAGGATGGTGGCAAGATTCAGATGCGGCAATGAGGAAAGAGCGAATAGGTATTGGATGAGAGATGATGAGAGGGGTTGTAGGCTATGTGGGGGGGGAGTGGGAGTCGTTGGAGCACCTACTGAGGGAGTGTGACGAGCTAAGAGAGGAGGTGATCGGCTGGAAGCAGGTGCTGGGGGAGGGGGCAGAGGGAAGAGAATGGATGAGGGAGGTGGTGGCGACAAGGCAGCGTAGGGAGATGCGGAGAGGAGATGGGGAGGGGTAGGATAGGAAATAAAATGTATTGTATTGTAATGTGATATATGTAATTGTAGTATTGTTAAAATTTAATTGTTTGGGGAATGTATTGCTGATATGGTAGCAATAAACTTAATTAATTAACTTAAATTTTTGGCAAAAATAACTCACTAATGTGCGAAATGCCTTTCATAAACCTCGATGTATTTATTTAATCTAGTTTCGACGAAAAAAAAAGCGCTGCTTAAGTCTCAGCCCTGGACACGTTTCTACTGGTATTTAGTGTTTTGTCATATTTTCCCTGGTAATTGGTTTTTCTTGAAAAGTCAGGTCGTTTAGTCTACCCAATAGATAAAGGGGTGAAAGCAGTGTGGGTTTTGCTCGAACCAAGAATGCATATTATGCAAGTTTACATCAGCTTGTGGACAGATGCTTCATGCATCCATAGCATTTGTGATAAAAGGTTTGGATTTGCCCAAATCATATTTAAAAGTCAATGGTAATAGTTCAGTCTGTTATCATAATCGGTATCTGTTAAGGCCTGATGTAAAACAACGTGGTGGAGATATTATTCTCTTGAGAACTCTTGTGGACAATTATTTTCGGAGTTCCCAGATTATGTGGGATCACATTGTGCACCAATGTGATTTACGAATTCATAGAGATGTCTGAATGGGCTACACGTTGCCAGTTTTCCGTAATCGCTAAGTCAATCTTAAAAACACTTCTAGAGAAAAATGTCTTTCTTTGTCGTAATTGCATTGCACATTTTTGCCATACAGTTGTATCGTATTCGAAACATTGAAAATAAATCATCATACGCTCTATCATACGCTTCTGCGTTAGTAAATGACATGTTTACAGTTACCATGGTTATGTGATTTGTTTTCCTCGATAAGGTAACTGGATCCGATTGATGGCACTCGAGTTTTTAACATTTTCTTCTATAACTCGAGAACGGGTGGCGATATCGAGATGCGGTTTTCACTAAAATTTAGCAAATTTTAAGGTGACTAAGGGTCTCTGAAGTAAATAGTATCGTTCCATTTAACTTTTCTTCAAAAATCACAAAAATATGTAATCGCTGCAGATAACGTCCTCTAGCTCATTTGTTTTAAAGCAGACGGTCTTACTGAAAATATCTTTAAAAAGAGCATAAAATGCTCTTTCAAACAACACCGAAAATATTCAAATCGGTTGAATGGTCTAGGAGATATTAAAATGTAAACATATGAAAACGCATTGGCCTCCCCCTCCCTTATTATGACAGATATGAGAAATATCGCAAAACAAAAGTGATGCGGTATTATCCAAGCTATTAAATGATGTTGTCAAAGTTATAGCTCATCGTCTAAGTTTCTGAGATAGCGGGAACTTTATGTTTCTCAATGGCAGTTACGCCCCCTAGCGGTCGAATTACGAACTTCAAAATAATTTCCAGCTATTTCTCTTGGTCACTTTGCTTATAAGGATCTTTTTCCCAAACCTCTAAGCCTTACCGTTCTAGAAATACAGCCGCTCCGTACGCTTAACGGGACACCCTGTATATATTCTTAAATCTTTATATCATTTAATGATCTAAAACTAGAATTAACAAGTGATTTAACCCGAAAGTTTTTAATTCCATATCTAATGTTACTTTTAGTTTTAATTCAATTAACACCGGCCGTGAAAGCCTTCGTACTTATAATTATTTGTTATACCTGCGATTTTAAGTACATCAATAGAGACCTCAGAAGTGAAGGCACAAGGACTAACCTTTCTATCTGTAAACAGAGAAACGGGAAGTTAGTTAAATGGGAGGCGTGAAGATTGTTACGTTACACGTTGTAATTGGCGTCATTATTGAAAAAAATTGTATTATTGAAAATTGAAGGTCGTCGTTTAGATGAGTTTTTATTATTTTTTGTGTTATTAAGTTGTAAATTAAATTTTTTTTTAATTAGAATCATGAATATTAATTAGTTTTTAAAAAGAGATTTAGTCCAGTTAAATTAAGATAACCTTTACCAATATGCAATTTATCAATATTAATTAACTATGTCACGGCACAAGTATCTAATCAATATTTAAATTATTTTGCTCGAGCTAAACTGACCGTAATATTCGTAAGTATGTAATTGCAAAATAGGTTGACTTTCACCTGTTGGTCGTTGTTGCGTGTGGTCAGGAAAACGCGAATTACGACAGAACACGAGAGATGAATGGAAAATTACATCTCCGAACGAAATCCCGATATACTTTCCTTTTTTTATACTTTTCATCACGATCAAATTTAAATATTTTTTCACTCACCTTGTACTTATCAAGAAGGGTAACCAGTTTTTCTGGATCTTGTGTTATTGTTTTTTTGACCACCAAAATAGACATTCCATTTATGAGAGGACCCCATATTTCAGAGACGCTATCCACAAAAGTTAAAGCCGTCTTAAAAACTCCCACTTTTTCTGACTGGCTGTACGGAAACGTTTTAAATTGCCAATAAAGTCGATTTAAAATAATATTATGTGGTAAACGAACACCTGAAAAAATATAAAAGATCATTTATTTAACATCGCCATTAACCGATGCAACCTCGGCTTAATTAATCAAAAGACTCCACATGATAAAGCCGAGGCCAAAGTGCTGCAATATGATAACCACATTCACATCCACATTGAGGTAGATATGAAATTAATCGTTAAACCTCGGTCACAAGTAAGCTCTGTTTAGACCCACTTTTACTACCTCCTGATAAATTTATCCGATAGATAAATCCAGTTCTTAGCCAATGAGAGCGCTTAAAACCGGCGTAACCATGGCAACTATCCTCTAGATAGGTTATCAGGAGGATGGTAAAAGTGGGCCTTAGGGTCGGTTGTACCAACTCCCGATAAATTTATCCGATAGATAAATTGGCGCACTTAGGCCCACTACTACCACTCATAGTTAAAGTCTCTGATAGCTTAAAAATTGGTTACTACCACGGTATTTATCTTATAGATACCGCTATCCAAAAGATAACATTTGAAATATCTGTAATCCGTGCTGATAACTAAGGGATAACTGCGGATACCTAACCTCAAATAGGATTTATACTGACGTATAAAATTCGAGCGTTTTACTATTTCAGTTAAAATAAAAAAAGTAATATAAACTTAAATAAAAAACTATTAATAATTAACATTAGATAAAGTCATCGTGGATAATTTCTTCGATATTGGAGATGAAGAACAAATTTTTGAAGAAATCAATGATAATAAGGAGTAGAGTTGACCATTTAAATATTCATTGAGAATTCATTTGAATTTCATCAAATTCATCAAAATTTTAGTAATAATGCTGTACCTCCGTCAAACCGTTTGTTGTTGACTCTTCGGTTTTATACAATAGGTAACATGTTGCGATCCATAGCATATTTTGCAGGAGTGAGTGTACAATTGGCATCTTCAGTCGTTCATCATGTTAGTTGTGCCATTATTGTATACCATCACATTTTAACATACAATAATACGAGTATACATACTTTTTGCTTTCCTTGCCATGTAACTTCATCACTTTTTTTGTTTTCTATTACGTTTTTATGTTTGATAACAAATTCAAGAAGATGTTCGCATTCTTCTTTGATGAAATTGGTGGTTTGTCGCCTTTTCTCAGTCTCCATTTCCAAATTTTAATTTTAAGGTTACAACAGGTTAGAATATCGTCAAAATACCTAATAGTAGATCTTTTGACCACCTTTTGACATTTTTTGAGTCCTTGGTTATCTCAAGGATTTATTAACTATGAGATAAATGGAGGTGGTAGTACGCACGACCCTATTATTTACGAGATAAATTGTATCTTATAGATAGCTTAACTGACAGATAGCATTGGTTTGGTAGTAACGGGCCTTAGCCAATGAGAGCGCTTAAAACTGCTGTATCCATGGTAATTATCCGTTAGATAGTTTATCGGGAGGTGGTACAACCGGCCCTTAATCAGTTAAAAGATCTACAACTTTAGTTGAGACAGACGAGTTCGCTTGAGGGCGAGGCTCGATAATATGATGACTAGGTTCAGGTCCATATAACTTTTAATATGTGAATGCAGTAACCATAGTTATGAAACTACTATGCACTTGCACTGCTCAACTTTTGCTTGAAAAAGGTGACGTCAATGAAAATATACCACAGTCTAACGCTGAATAACAACTAAAACTAGAACTAACACTAGACCGAGAACGAGAAACATTCGGATTTAGCCGCACGTCTCTAAAGATGGCTAAATCCGAATGATTCTAGTTCTAGGTCTTGTGTTAGTTCTAGTAATAGTGCTAGTGCAAAACTAGAACTAACACCAGACCGAGAACGAGAAACATTCGGATTTAACCGCACGTCTCTCAAGACGGCTAAACCCGAATGATGGTGTGTCCCAGACAGTACGTCGCGCCTTCATTTTACCTACATAAAGAAATAAGGCGCGACGTCCTGTCTATGACGCACCATCTGTTCCGATTGGACAGAACCCCCGTCACCCCGCAGAGCTTATTTCTGCTTCTCTTTAATTTGTAATTACATTAAATCGCTCTTAAAAAATTAAGGAGCTCTAATTTTGAAAAACTGGCAACGGAATCCGACAATCGACATTATTTGACATATTTTGGTCAAATCCGCGAGGAAATCCACCCGGCCGTTTTCGACATAACGGCGTCTTACTAAACCGCGATTTTCCGCGAAACTGTATGGAATATCGAAAAAATAAAATATACCACTCATTAAGAACACATCAGGCTACCACCTGTTCAAAATTCAAATTTTTTCGTACGATAGTTTTCGAGAAAAAAAATCGCAAAGTTGCTGGCACTCTAAAAAATTGGGTACTTTTTTCATTTAACTCGCGAGAAAAAGAAAACCGTGAATCCAAAAATTTTCAAATTGACATATGTTACGTAGAAATGTTCAGTGATTACAGCAAATTTTGTCGCAATTTTTTTTATCGAGCGGTTGCGAAAATATCGATCTCTAAAGTAGTGTTGGTGTAAAACTAGAACTAACACTAGACTTACAACTAGAAAGTATCTATGAATGTTTCTAGTTCTAGGTCTAGTGTTAGTTCTAGTTTTAGTGCCATAAAAAAATGCAACATAGTGATATCTTATGCTAACTAGCGCTACCACTCACTAAAATTAACATTAGACTTAGAACTAGAAACATTCGGATTTAGCCGCACGTCTCTAAAGATGGCTAAATCCGAATGATTCTAGTTCTAGGTCTTGTGTTAGTTCTAGTAATAGAACCTAGAACCACAATCATTCGGATTTAACCGCACGTCTCTCAATACGGCTAAACCCGAATGATGGTGTGTCCCAGACAGTACGTCGCGCCTTCATTTTACCTACATAAAGAAATAAGGCGCGACGTCCTGTCTATGACGCACCATCTGTTCCGATTGGACAGAACCCTCACTACTAGAAAGTATCTATGAATGAGTCTAGTTCTAGGTCTAGTGTTAGTACCAGTTTTAGTGCCATAAAAAATGCAACATAGTGATATCTTATGCTAAATAGCGCTACCTACCACTGTTACTAAAAGTTAAAAAAAAAGTTACTAAAACTGTTACTAACATTAGACTTAGAACTAGAAAAATTGCATCTTAATTGAAATTGACACATTTAGCATATACCTTTAGGAATTCCAGTACTTCCAGATGTATACAAAACAATAGCCAAATCATCTCTAGCATGTCTTAAACAATCCTGACATTTAAGATTATCCCCCGACAAAATTTCTCCTCGTTCAATTAAATTGTTATAAGAAATCTTTTTCGGGTTAACAAAATAATCGGAATCGTTTTCATAAACAATTAGAAACGGTTTAGCTTCTCTGCAGATGTGTTCGATTCTAGGGCCGGGAAAACTTGGATCAATCGGTAAATAGGCAGCCCCAGATTTCCATATTCCAAGTAAAACGGCCACTAAATTATCCGAAGGCACCATACTAACAGCAACGATATAATCTCCGTCATTGTTAGATGGCAAATTTTCAGCTTTTACGCTTCTTATAATTGCTCTTGCGATTTTATTAGATTTTTCGTTTAATTCTTTGTAGGATGTTTTACGATCTTCAAAAATTAAAGCCGTATCATCAACTTTTTGAGCAACAGCTTCGAATAAACGGTGTATTGAATTTGGTTTTAATGGTCTTGTTGGACCTCTTATGATGGATAAGTTGGGTATTGAACCCATTATCTGAAACAAAAAAAAATAATGATTAATAAAATATTATATGTAACAGAGGATTTTATTTTTATGTACATATTTCGTTGACCTATCTGCGATTTTTATAGTTTGTTAAATAATGAAATTGCCATATACATAGAATGGATGTTGCATAACAGCGTAATAAAGTAAAGAAAGGTATATTTTTGACTTGCAACGAAGGTCGCGTTTGTTATTATTACTTTCGCTTTTTTTTTATGATCCTAAGTTGCAATCATCTTTTAGAGGTTTAAACATTTTACATTAGGAAGGTTTAATGTCATCATATCAAATAGTGAAAATCCGTTCTCGTAGACGAAGAAGTAAAGTTGAATGTATCTAATTAAGGAAACCGGTGACCTTTATGGGAGTTAATTAATTTTTCGTGCTCGTTTCCAAATGGGCTAAATGCAATACCATTGGCCTTCTTATAAAATACGGTCGGTTAGTTTTTTTTTGTTAAATCGAGTAAGGTTACTTCCGGACGCTACATGTTGAGTAGTATTTAGAAATCCTAAAAAGCGAGCCAATCCCTAATGATTTTACAAAAGAAAAATATAACCTTAAAGAATTTGTTACTATTACTATAAACAATCAATATAAAAATGAAGGTCTAAATACAAAGTGTTGAAATTAAATAAAAGGTATCAATAACATGTTAGTGTATGTAAATGATCTTACACTTTTTAACACTTAAACAAGTCATTATATCCATATTTACAATTCGATTATGTTAATTAAGATTGATTATTAAACCTTATAAAGTAAGTTATGAAACTTCAACATTTTTTTAATATACAGGGTGTTCATTTCAAAACTTCCCACCTCAATTTCTGTAAATCCGGAAGTTTAAAAAGAAAATCGCTGAAATAGGTAAAGAATAAAACCAATTTATGCAAAAATTGACTCACTCACTTCAACCCCCCGCCGCTAGAAACTTAAAAATCTTAAATGGAAAGGGATACCTCATTTTAAAGGTCTTTTAAGGTACTACATGTTAGTATTTATTTTTTTTGAATTGATCGATTCGTTTTCGAAATTTCCCGCTTTAATTAATATTAAAAAGTTTAATCGCCTTCTTAAAAGCAAGAATAATTAATCTTTTATTATTAATTTACAACATTAAATTACCATGTTCGTTTTTACAACCTTTATTATTTCGGAGCAATCCGAAATCTTTGATATTTAGGTTATTTTGACAATGATATACCTATAGTTTGTTTTTTTTTTCTATAATACTTGTCAATGTAAATTTTTTAGGGTTTCTGTTTGTATTATTTAGAACTCTTATAAAATTTATGTTGTTTTCCTGATTTTTATTAAAATTATAAGTAACTAAATAGTTGAGGTTAAAATACTAATACGATTTTAACGAAGTACATATTTATTGTAAAAACGTGCTACAAAGTAATTAAATAGAACAAAATACCTTTGCTAGGTAAATAAATGACAAATAAACACCCCACAACACTTTTTATGCACCTTTTCTTTTTGAATAACGAAAGCTCAAACGTCAGTGTGACATATCTATTTCAAAACATGATAAAACAAAACCCCCTGTTAATTTTACCAACTTTACAACAATTTGACAGGTATTATAGAAAAAAATACGTTGGCTAGCTTGCCTGGCGTCTGTCAGAGATATTTAGAAAAAACGATTTGTTTCATTTTTCTTTTCTTTTAGGTTTATTTGGTTATTACTTAAACAATTTTTAACTGCTTGAAACGTTCTATTTTATTTTCAGTTATTTAATTATGTACAAAAACTTTTTGCAGAGAAAATCAACTTAATAATTGTTCAAAGTGTATTTTCAAAAACTTCCCTTTGAATTCCACGGCAAGCTGCAGTAATTCTCTGACGAAGTTCTTCTAAATTTTGAGGTTGAGGGGTAAATACAACAGACTTTAAATTACCCCATAAAAAAAAGTCTAATGGCGTCAAATCTTGTGATCCATCTGTTTGGAAACGTATTATCTAACCACTGTCGTACTGGGAGAACATAGTCTTGTTGAAAATGTAATTCATTCTCATCAAGTAAGGCATTTTCTTCTCTATCCAACTGATTCTCGAGAGCTTCCGTAATTAGTGGATTGATAGTATTTTCTAACATATCCAAGTACACTTCGCCGTTTAAATTTCCATCGATAAACACTTGGTCTCCCAAAATGCCGGCCCATACATTAACTTTTTCAGGATATTGTGTATGCCCTTCTACAGTCAGATGAGGGTTTTCATTACTCCAATATCTGCAGTTATGTTTATTTACAAATCCATTTAAAGAAAAAGTGCATTCATCACTAAAGCAGATATTTTTCACAAAAACGTTGTTATTATTAATAATATAATAATAATAATAATAATAATAATGTTTATTAATCGGATAAGATATAATATATGTACAAATAGAAAAAATTATAAAAAGGCAGTTCCGATTAAAGAGGGTCATGTCAGGTCGACCAAGTGACCAAGGCCCCTTTGTCGCACTGTTTTTCAATGACCCTCAGCAAAATAATAAGACAAAAATTGAAAAATAAAATTTAAATGAAATCAAGCCTCAAAACTTAAAATACCCAATAAGAAGCATACTTACATATAACAAGCATACATATATAAATCTCAATCTCTGTCAGCCCCCAATCCTCCCCCCGGCTATGAAACCATTTCAAAATAAACAAAGAAGAAGAGTGCTCAGTCAACTTGCCGCTCACTTAAATAAGCCCTAACCCTTGCCTTAAAGGAAATCAGAGAAAGACTCTTGAAGGAATCAGGCAGCCAATTGTATAAGTTAGGCATACAATACGTAAAGCTGCGTTTGAAAATTTCTAAGCGGTGGTGAGGTATCGTTAGCGTATGCTTATGCCTAATATTAATATTATGGATATCTGTGCGAAATCTAATTTTATCATAGAGGTAAGGCGGATTTTTGTGTAAGATAATTTTGTGGTAGAGACATAAGCAGTGAAGAGTCCTTCGCCGTGTCATGCTCAACCAACCAGCCCATGCCAGCGTATGTGATATGCGCTCCCTTCTACGGATACCATATATAAATCGCAGACAAGAGTTTTGTAACTTTTGAATTTTAGCAGTGTGAACGCTGTCAAGGCAGGAGTGATATATTACGTCACCGTAATTGAAGATGGACAACACCAAGGCATCACACAGATGCGTTCTAAGATTCTGGTTCAAAATGTATCTGTTGTTGTAAAGCAACCTTAATGTAGAGTAAGCTCGCCGTAGAAGGAATAATAGTGGTCACTTCTTCACAAAACTGTATTCTCCTGTCAAAATCGTCTTCAGTTAGCTCTTGATGTATTTTCAATTTACATATAAGGATGGAATTTGTGAAGTTTTACAACTTTATGAACAGAACCCAAGGATATACCAGTTGCACGAGATACCTGACGCAATGAAGTATTGGGGTTGATACCGAAATGACCCAACACTTCCAGTTGAGCGGTTTCATTCAAAACTCTCGACTCATTATGTTTTATGTTGGCAACGGACCCAGTCTGAGTGAATTTCTTCATGATCTGGATGCCTTTCATTAAAAACTGCGGCAGTTCGTCGAGCACATTCATTTTGGGATCCGTACATTAATACAATTTCAATCCTTTCCTGCAAACTGTAAACCATTATTGCTGTTTTATTTAAATAACTTTGTTAAGTGGATAACACAAAGTTGTTTAAGTAATAACCAAATTGCACTTTTATTTTATTCTTTTCTCGCACTGTGAGCCTGCCTATAACTCGTTTATAGAAAGAGAAAATTTTCGTCTCTTTTTTCCTTTTCCATTCGAGTCAAGATCTCAGATGTTACTTCCAGAGACTACCAGAATTTAAAAAACCATTTCCATAACATTCATAACCTGGCAGAATCAAGAGAATATTTCCACAAACTGACAGTATTAAGTAAAATAGTGTCAGAAGCTGATAAAATTCGGCAAAATACTTCCAGAGTTCGGAAAAATTACGCAAAACTTACAGGATTAAGTGGAATTTTCTCAAAAGTAGATAGAGTCAAGCAAAATACTTGCAAAAGTTGACAGAATTGGGTGAAGCACTTCCAGAAGCTGTCAGAATTAAGCAAAATGCTTCCAGAGATTTCCTGAACTTAACGAAGTATTTCATTATATTCATTACTTTATTCTATGCAATAAAAATTTATACGACAGTCAATTATGTAGTATCTAAGGAACATTATGTAACCGTAATTTTAAGCAGAAATAATAATATGTGAAGAAGCAGCAACAAAATACTTCCAGTTGCTGACAGAATTAAATAAAATGTTTTTCGAATATAACAAAAATAAATAAATTGACCCAGAAGCTGAGTTATGCTAAATATGTTCAAAAGCTAAAAAAATAAAGCCAACAATTTCAGTATGGTGACAAAATACTACAAAATACGTCCAGAGGTTCTGAACGCGTGAAGACAAATCCATGATATTTGCGGAGCATAAAGGTTTACTGTAGACGAGTTTATTTATCGAGTTTCGAGTTGTTCCGTCGCGGCATTGTTGATTGAGCCGCTCTTCCAAGTGGAACATTTCGTCGCTATGGAGACCAAAGTGGATGGAAAATACCGGTCTTTTTAGTGTGGTGTGAGGAACCACATTGTTATCGTACTCTGTGCGCAATGGATGGGCGATCGCGTTACTTAAGCGAGTTTGAGCGAGGAATGTTTGAGGGTATGCACATTGAGGGTGTATCGTTCTGTGAAATTGCGCGTCGTCTCGACCGGTCGTGTGAGTCCTCCTCAAGGCAACTTGGAGCTATTTGGCCACCGGCAGAGGAAGGCGCACTCACTACGCGAACTATACGGCGGCGTTTGGTAAATAGTGGACTGCGCGTGCGTCGTGCGAAACAGCGGATTCCAGTAACATCCGAGCACCGCAGCATACGTCACGAACGGGTCAACGCTAGGCATTAGTGGGTTGCCGAGTAGAGGAACATTTTGTTTTCCGACGAATCAAGATTCGAATTGAGCATTGGTGATGCGCGAATTTTAGTTCGTCGGAGACGTGGTGATCGTCTACTCGAGCAGTGCGTGCAAGAATGCCCTATCCGCCGACAACCGAGTATTATGGTTTGGGGTGCTATTACACATGGTGGACGTATACGTCTGCTGCGTGTATAGCAGACCATGACGGGTCAACGATACGTAGATGAGGTGCTACGGTCCGTTGTGCTTCCCTACGTTCGGCGGCTCCCAGGTCTGCTATACATGCACAACAACGTACGACAGCACATCGGGCGTGTTGTACACGTATACGAATGCTTCCATGGCTAGCTCGGTTTCCGCATCTGAATCCGATCAAACATGTTTGGGAAATGACTGGTCGCAGACTTCTACGTTATCCGGCTTCCTCGGTTAACGTTGAGGAGCTATGGAGGCGAGTTGAGGTGGCATGGTTGGCCATCCCTCTTGCTACAATACAGCGACTTATTGACTCCATGCCACGTCGTGTGCCGATGGTACGCGAAGCTCACGGGGGATACTCTCACTATTGATGTTTCTCCTCCCAGCAGAGTTGTGCCGCTCTCCATGTAAGAGTAAGTTACACTACTGTAGTACTATTTCCATACCAAACTTTATTGCGCTAGACACACGCGTTCAGATTATACAGGGTGTGCTCGTGAATTATTTCCAACAGTGTACTTTCAATAAAATTTAGTTTAATTCATAATTATACGTGTTTAGTTTTCTTAAATATTTCCGATTGCTCCGAAATAATAAAGCGAATCGATCAATTTAAAAAAAATAATTACTAACATGTAGTACCTTAAAAGACCTTTAAAATGAGGTATCCCTTTCCATTTAAGATTTTTAAGGGGTTGGTTTCTGGCGGCGGGGGGTTGAAGTGAGTGAGTCAATTTTTGCATAAATTGGTTTTATTCTTTACCTATTTCAGCGATTTTCTTTTTAAACTTTCAGATTTACAGAAATTGAGGTGGAAAGTTTTGAAATGAACACCCTTTATATGTAAAGACATGTATAACGATACGAATTAATCCTAATAATAATAAAACATTTAATTTATAAATGAAAGGTAGTAAATCCTGTTTACCGGTTCATTAATTATTGGATTACTTGCTGTTATTCAAAATAGAACGTCCAGTTGCAAAACTGATTCGATTGCAAAACGGAGAGATCGACGAGTTCCGAAGGGTATCACAGCTGTTGGTGCTGTTGCTGCTTAAAGTATTTCCAGTTTCCGTTCTGTTCGAGTAACGACTTCTAAAAGCGTAAAAATCGGAAAACCTTGAGGAACAGTTTCGTTGCCCAATCCGCAATTACGTTTTTAATTCGACCTCTCCTTATAATATCGAAATCATTCTCATTTAATAACATCGTCGCTCAATCAAACCAAAAAAAAATAAATAAATAAAATCACCTTTTCATCCAGTCACAACACAATACTATTTCGAAATGTAACCGAAAAACATTCATCTGCTGCGCGTACTTTTCGCTTTTTATTACTTACTTAATGCGTTTTTAATTGGTTTCAATTCGCGTTTAATGTAAGAAACGTTAAGTATTAAAATTATAACCTTCTTCAATAATATTTATGATTCTTATTGTTGTTTTGTGAGAATGTTATTTGTGTATTTTATGATGTTATGTTATTGTAATGTAGAGGTAATAAAAAAACATGTAAATTTTGATATTTAATTAATGCAGAACGAGATTGTGTCTGTGATTAAGATTACTTTTTTCTTCGATTCATTTGGCATAAATTTAAAAGTTTATAATCACGTAAACCCATTAACAAGACATTTGTAAAACATGGCCATACAACAACAAAATCTGTAAACTTTAGAACAATTTGTATATTAAATTTACTATGGTCTGATGACCTAATTAAGATATCTTAATAGAATTTAATGCGACTGGTTTTGTTACTAGCAACATTTGAAAGAAAAAACATCACATATTTGGAGGGATGGTGAGTTGTGTGAAGAAAATGAAAACGATAAGAGAATTACTATATAGGTGATGATCAGAAAAAGGCTGTCCTCAATAAGAAATTCCTCAATAACATTAATTATAAAAGAATATAAAACTTAATAAGAAATCCTGGAAAATATTTAAAATTGTTGCTGTTTTCTTTCAAGTGAATACAATTGTTTGGTTGGCTTTAAAAATTCTTCACGAAACGAGTCTCCATAAAATCTTAAAAAGCGCGGAAATTAAAATTAGCAATAGAAAGTTTAAGATAGATTAATAGGAAAGGATTTCAATGAAGAATTTCAATCCTTTCAACTTAAACAACGAAGACTCTTATTTAGTAATAACCATACGAATTGAAATACCTTCTTTTCGCAATTCATTCCACTTAGCCATACCATTTTTAGATCTTTAAATGTGTGTTATTTCATGAATTTGTGATTTTATGAATTTCTTAATATGCCGTCTTGTTTATAAAATAAAATTTATGAAATAGTTATTATTTACTTACCTATTTTCTTATAAGCAGCAAAAGTAAACAAAGAATAACCACTTGGTGAATCTCTAAAATCTCAGCAAACACAACTTTTATAAGTAAAAATCTTTATGCTTCTTTTTGTAGTAAAAAAATACCGAACACACCGCAGGAAATTTGTAGTTGCGAACGCCACGGAATTACCTGCGAGTTACAGGGTCGGTTGAACTGGGTTCACTCAATTTATCACGAAATGATAGGAAGAAGTACTTCAGCAACTTGGTGGGGATATGCGGAAAATTAACAATTTCGCAGGGGACGCTGTTATAAGGAGAAACGTTTTTATATGAAGGAAAGAGAAATTATATTATTACAGTGTTGAAAGAGCGAGATGGAACAATTCGACATAAATTCTGTGGGTCCCCCCACTTGATAATGACCGCTTCTTCGTGGGGATACTCCATACTCTGAACGAAAGTTTGGATGAACTAACAGTGCAAATTCGAAGCATGCGATCTTCCGCAAAACATGCGATAAGTATTTAATGGGGATTCCTACTGTTATTATTTTTCATCCTGGGGAAAACACGGTTGTGGTGTGCGTATTCAGAAGGCGATTTCTGGGAATTCGCTACTGTTGTGGTGATAGTAGAGTGTTTATTTCATCAGCTCATTACTCATTTCAGTTTCCGATAACTGGATAATTGAGTTCTAGAAATGTAGGTGTTCTTTTCGTGTCTTTGAAAGTGATTCAGAATATGTATAAAAAAATATAAAATGATCTTATCGAAAACTAGTTAGGTTACTAATTTTATAAAATGTTAGAATAAATTAAATTAGTCTCGACCATCTTTTCTAGCAGACCTAAACTGATCTAATACCACCGCTATCGTGTGATGTCTTTTACAGCTTTTCTACGCTCCCTGAATCCAAATGGATTCTTCGGGAGTAAAATTCTTTCAGTAATGCGGTTTTCCACGAGTCTGGGAAGGAGTTCCATTTTGTCCTTCGATAAAGCAATACTTATTTATTGCATTAATTTTTTATTATCATATATGCCACCTAACAATGACTCAATTTACTTGGCATGCATCTAATAAAAATGCAAACCACATCCGTTAGATTTTCCAAGTTTTTTTGATTTAAAGCATTTATCTCATAATAAATGACTTCTTCACTTCTTGTTTTTTCATAGGTGTGGAAACTGGAATCTTAAGTAACTTCGGAGAATTTTAAATTGTTTATAATGGTAATTGAAAAAAAAAAAAAACAGATTGGTGATGTGGTTTCTTTTATAAACGGTGTTTTTGAATTTATGTAGTGTTTTTTATTAATCGCAATTAGTTTGTGCTTTTTATTAAATATCTCAAAAACTAAAAGATATTTTGAAATTCCGTTTCATCCATTGGAAAGCTAATACAGGGTGTTCCGGTGACTCGGGGCATAAAATTAACGCAAAAATGATGACGATTCGTGAAAAAAAATTATTATAAAAGTCTTCAAATGGTCAAGATATATATATAAATAATAATATTTTCAATACCATTTATGGTAGAGCGTTGAAATTTGCTACAGGGTAAACAAATATCAAGCAAAATCATTGAACTAATGTTGACTTTGATCGGGCGGCGGCAACCATGCTATACAGGCTGTCCCTAAAATTTGTTTCTTCAGAACTTTTTTGTTCGCTCGTAACCCTACATTTATTTTCGTACTTTTTAATAGAAAATTTATTTTAGAAACTATTATCCCTCTTTGAAAATTTTGATAACATTGACCGTTTTCAAGTTATACGCGAAAATATTAAGCTTCGATTTCAATGGTAACACTAAAAAACAAAAATCTTCGAAAAAGTCACGGTTGGCCATGGCAATTAAAAAAAACAAATTGAGCTGTCAACTTGCTTATGTCGTTTAACCCTTTGTGTCCCAAGCAGTCAAAAATGATTAAACTTTGTGATAAAATTAAAACGCTATCAAAATACACTACGTAGAGGCCTTTGCAATCAATTTTAGCAAAATATGCAACCTCCCAAGCATTAGAATATATTTTCTAATTTAAAAATTCCTGGAAGCCGTTTATTGAAATTAAGGAATGAAACTTATTCTAAATTATAGCTCAAAGCTTTTTCTTTACAATGATGTATAATAATTGTAGGGTTGGATTGGAAAAATATTGAGAAAAAAAATGTTGAAGCAAAACTTACATTTTCGTATAACCTAAAAGTGTCAGAAAAGATGCTAATTTAAAAATTCCTGGAAGCCGCATTTATTGAAATTAAGGAATGAGACTTATTCTAAATTAAAGCTCAATGCTTTCTCTTTAAAATGATGTATAATAATTGTTGGGTTGGATTGGAAAAATTTTAAGAAAAAAAATGTGAAACAAAACTTACATTTTCGTATAACCTAAAAGTGTCAAAAAAGATGCTAATTTAAAAATTCCTGGAAGCCGTATTTATTGAAATTAAGGAATGAGACTTATTCTAAATTAAAGCTCAAATCTTTGTCTTTACAATGATGTATAATAATTGTTGGGTTGGATTGGGAAAATATTGAGAAAAAAAATGTTGAAACAAAACTTACATTTTCGTATAACCTAAAAGTGTCAAAAAAGATGCTAATTTAAAAATTCCTGGAAGCCGTATTTATTTAAATTAAGGAATGAGGCTTATTCTAAATTAAAGCTCAAAGCTTTCTCTTTACAATGATGTATAATAATTGTTGGGTTGGATTGGAAAAATATTGAGAAAAAAAATGTTGAAACAAAACTTACATTTTCGTATAACCTAAAAGTGTCAAAAAAGATGCTAATTTAAAAATTCCTGGAAGCCGTATTTATTGAAATTAAGGAATGAGACTTATTCTAAATTAAAGCTCAAATCTTTGTCTTTACAATAATGTATAATAATTGTTGGGTTGGATTGGGAAAATATTGAGAAAAAAAATGTTGAAACAAAACTTACATTTTCGTATAACCTAAAAGTGTCAAAAAAGATGCTAATTTAAAAATTCCTGGAAGCCGTATTTATTGAAATTAAGGAATGAGACTTATTCTAAATTAAAGCTCAAATCTTTGTCTTTACAATAATGTATAATAATTGTTGGGTTGGATTGGGAAAATATTGAGAAAGAAAATGTTGAAACAAAACTTACATTTTCGTATAACCTAAAAGTGTCAAAAAAGATGCTAATTTAAAAATTCCTGGAAGCCGTATTTATTGAAATTAAGGAATGACACTTATTCTAAATTAAAGCTCAAAGCATTCTTTTTACAACGATGTATAATAATTGTTGGGTTGGATTGTAAAAATATTGAGAAAAAAAATGTTGAAACAAAACTTACATTTTCGTATAACCTAAAAGTATCAAAAAAGATGCTAATTTAAAAATTCCTGGAAGCCGTATTTATTGAAATTAAGGAATGCGGCTTATTCTAAATTAAAGCTCAAATCTTTCTCTTTACAATGATGTATAATAATTGTTGGGTTGGATTGTAAAAATATTGAGAAAAAAAATGTTGAAACAAAACTTACATTTTCGTATAACCTAAAAGTATCAAAAAAGATGCTAATTTAAAAATTCCTGGAAGCCGTATTTATTTAAATTAAGGAATGAGGCTTATTCTAAATTAAAGCTCAAAGCTTTCTCTTTACAATGATGTATAATAATTGTTGGGTTGGATTGGAAAAATATTGAGAAAAAAAATGTTGAAACAAAACTTACATTTTCGTATAACCTAAAAGTGTCAAAAAAGATGCTAATTTAAAAATTCCTGGAAGCCGTATTTATTGAAATTAAGGAATGAGACTTATTCTAAATTAAAGCTCAAATCTTTGTCTTTACAATAATGTATAATAATTGTTGGGTTGGATTGGGAAAATATTGAGAAAAAAAATGTTGAAACAAAACTTACATTTTCGTATAACCTAAAAGTGTCAAAAAAGATGCTAATTTAAAAATTCCTGGAAGCCGTATTTATTGAAATTAAGGAATGAGACTTATTCTAAATTAAAGCTCAAATCTTTGTCTTTACAATAATGTATAATAATTGTTGGGTTGGATTGGGAAAATATTGAGAAAAAAAATGTTGAAACAAAACTTACATTTTCGTATAACCTAAAAGTGTCAAAAAAGATGCTAATTTAAAAATTCCTGGAAGCCGTATTTATTGAAATTAAGGAACGAGACTTATTCTAAATTAAAGCTCAAATCTTTGTCTTTACAATGATGTATAATAATTGTTGGGTTGGATTGGGAAAATATTGAGAAAAAAAATGTTGAAACAAAACTTACATTTTCGTATAACCTAAAAGTGTCAAAAAAGATGCTAATTTAAAAATTCCTGGAAGCCGTATTTATTGAAATTAAGGAATGACACTTATTCTAAATTAAAGCTCAAAGCTTTCTTTTTACAACGATGTATAATAATTGTTGGGTTGGATTGTAAAAATATTGAGAAAAAAAATGTTGAAACAAAACTTACATTTTCGTATAACCTAAAAGTATCAAAAAAGATGCTAATTTAAAAATTCCTGGAAGCCGTATTTATTTAAATTAAGGAATGAGGCTTATTCTAAATTAAAGCTCAAAGCTTTCTCTTTACAATGATGTATAATAATTGTTGGGTTGGATTGGAAAAATATTGAGAAAGAAAATGTTGAAACAAAACTTACATTTTCGTATAACCTAAAAGTGTCAAAAAAGATGCTAATTTAAAAATTCCTGGAAGCCGTATTTATTGAAATTAAGGAATGACACTTATTCTAAATTAAAGCTCAAAGCATTCTTTTTACAACGTTGTATAATAATTGTTGGGTTGGATTGTAAAAATATTGAGAAAAAAAATGTTGAAACAAAACTTACATTTTCGTATAACCTAAAAGTATCAAAAAAGATGCTAATTTAAAAATTCCTGGAAGCCGTATTTATTGAAATTAAGGAATGCGGCTTATTCTAAATTAAAGCTCAAATCTTTCTCTTTACAATGATGTATAATAATTGTTGGGTTGGATTGTAAAAATATTGAGAAAAAAAATGTTGAAACAAAACTTACATTTTCGTATAACCTAAAAGTATCAAAAAAGATGCTAATTTAAAAATTCCTGGAAGCCGTATTTATTTAAATTAAGGAATGAGGCTTATTCTAAATTAAAGCTCAAAGCTTTCTCTTTACAATGATGTATAATAATTGTTGGGTTGGATTGGAAAAATATTGAGAAAAAAAATGTTGAAACAAAACTTACATTTTCGTATAACCTAAAAGTGTCAAAAAAGATGCTAATTTAAAAATTCCTGGAAGCCGTATTTATTGAAATTAAGGAATGAGACTTATTCTAAATTAAAGCTCAAAGCTTTCTCTTTACAATGATGTATAATAATTGTTGGGTTGGATTGGAAAAATATTGAGAAAAAAAATGTTGAAACAAAACTTACATTTTCGTATAACCTAAAAGTGTCAAAAAAGATGCTAATTTAAAAATTCCTGGAAGCCGTATTTATTGAAATTAAGGAATGACACTTATTCTAAATTAAAGCTCAAAGCATTCTTTTTACAACGATGTATAATAATTGTTGGGTTGGATTGTAAAAATATTGAGAAAAAAAATGTTGAAACAAAACTTACATTTTCGTATAACCTAAAAGTATCAAAAAAGATGCTAATTTAAAAATTCCTGGAAGCCGTATTTATTGAAATTAAGGAATGACACTTATTCTAAATTAAAGCTCAAAGCATTCTTTTTACAACGATGTATAATAATTGTTGGGTTGGATTGTAAAAATATTGAGAAAAAAAATGTTGAAACAAAACTTACATTTTCGTATAACCTAAAAGTGTCAAAAAAGATGCTAATTTAAAAATTCCTGGAAGCCGTATTTATTGAAATTAAGGAATGAGACTTATTCTAAATTAAAGCTCAAATCTTTGTCTTTGCAATGATGTATAATAATTGTTGGGTTGGATTGGGAAAATATTGAGAAAAAAAATGTTGAAACAAAACTTACATTTTCGTATAACCTAAAAGTATCAAAAAAGATGCTAATTTAAAAATTCCTGGAAGCCGTATTTATTTAAATTAAGGAATGAGGCTTATTCTAAATTAAAGCTCAAAGCTTTCTCTTTACAATGATGTATAATAATTGTTGGGTTGGATTGGAAAAATATTGAGAAAAAAAATGTTGAAACAAAACTTACATTTTCGTATAACCTAAAAGTGTCAAAAAAGATGCTAATTTAAAAATTCCTGGAAGCCGTATTTATTTAAATTAAGGAATGAGGCTTATTCTAAATTAAAGCTCAAAGCTTTCTCTTTACAATGATGTATAATAATTGTTGGGTTGGATTGGAAAAATATTGAGAAAAAAAATGTTGAAACAAAACTTACATTTTCGTATAACCTAAAAGTGTCAAAAAAGATGCTAATTTAAAAATTCCTGGAAGCCGTATTTATTTAAATTAAGGAATGAGACTTATTCTAAATTAAAGCTCAAATCTTTGTCTTTACAATGATGTATAATAATTGTTGGGTTGGATTGGGAAAATATTGAGAAAAAAAATGTTGAAACAAAACTTACATTTTCGTATAACCTAAAAGTATCAAAAAAGATGCTAATTTAAAAATTCCTGGAAGCCGTATTTATTGAAATTAAGGAATGCGGCTTATTCTAAATTAAAGCTCAAATCTTTCTCTTTACAATGATGTATAATAATTGTTGGGTTGGATTGTAAAAATATTGAGAAAAAAAATGTTGAAACAAAACTTACATTTTCGTATAACCTAAAAGTGTCAAAAAAGATGCTAATTTAAAAATTCCTGGAAGCCGTATTTATTTAAATTAAGGAATGAGGCTTATTCTAAATTAAAGCTCAAAGCTTTCTCTTTACAATGATGTATAATAATTGTTGGGTTGGATTGGAAAAATATTGAGAAAAAAAATGTTGAAACAAAACTTACAATTTCGTATAACCTAAAAGTGTCAAAAAAGATGCTAATTTAAAAATTCCTGGAAGCCGTATTTATTGAAATTAAGGAATGACACTTATTCTAAATTAAAGCTCAAAGCTTTCTTTTTACAACGATGTATAATAATTGTTGGGTTGGATTGTAAAAAT
Organism: Onthophagus taurus; assembly: GCF_036711975.1. Classification (NCBI taxonomy): domain Eukaryota; kingdom Metazoa; phylum Arthropoda; class Insecta; order Coleoptera; family Scarabaeidae; genus Onthophagus; species Onthophagus taurus. The sequence continues at coordinate 1,197,082 of NC_091967.1, forward strand.
ATTGAGAAAAAAAATGTTGAAACAAAACTTACATTTTCGTCAAAAACAACTGTCTGGAGTGTTCTTCACGAGCAACAGCTTTATCCATTTCATTGTTACAAAGTTCAGGAAGTTCGACTGGCTGATTACCCACTGCGACTGCAATATTGCCAAATAATGCAGCACAAAATCCAAATTGATGATCAGTTTTAAGAAAAAGTGCTTTTTACAGATGAATCCACTTTTTCTAAAGATGGAATCTTCAATTTGAGAAATTTACATCGTTGGGCGGACGAAAATCCAAGATTTAAGAAAACTTGGAAATCACAATGGAGATTTTCTCTTAACGTTTGGGCTGGCATTGTGAGCGATGTAATTATTGGACCCGTTTTCTTGCCATCAAGGCTGGATGAACATACATACAGGCGGCATTTAGAGAAATTAGATGATTTTTTTAGATGACGGTCCTTTAAACACAAGGCAAGCAATGTGGTATATGCATAATGGTGCTCCTGCGCATGGCACACAAGCTGTCCAAGAATTTCTGAGGGAACGTTTTCCGGGACGGTGGATTGGACTAGGAGTAGGTGCACCGATAAGTTGACCCCCCGATCGCCGGATCTTACGTCTGTAGATTTACCTTTTTTTGTTTGTTACGATTGAAATCAAAGCTTAACATTTTCGCGTATAATTCGAAAACGGTAAATGTTATCAAAATTTTCAAAGAGTGATAATAGTTTCTAAAATAAATTTTCTATTAAAAAGTACAAAAATAAATGTAGGGTTACGAGCGAACAAAAAAGTTCTGAGCAAACAAATTTTAGGGACAGCCTGTATAGCATGGTTGCCGTCGCCCGATCAAAGTCAAAATTGGATCAATGATTTCAACGCTCTACCATAAATGGTATTGAAAATATTTAGAAAAATGTGTTAAAATTTCTGAACTTTGATGGCCAATATCTTAGCCATTTGAAGCCTTTTATAATAATTTTTTTTCACGAATTGTCATCATTTTTGCTCTAGTATATGAGGTTAATTTTATGCCCCGAGTCACGGGAACACCCTGTATATGTTATTACAAATGCTGAGAATTTCATAACTTAAATAATTTGTTTTGTTATATCTAATGTTTTTAATCTTGTGTTATGCACATAATTGAAATAATGCATAACAAACAAATTAAAAATCTGTTTTTTTACAAACAAGAATCAATTAGTTTCTAAGAAAAAAAAGACTTTCATGACGAACATACCCAATTGTTAACGAAACCAGACAAACAAATTGGCTACCTTGACAGCAAATTTACCGATGAAAGAGCCTCCCGTTTTGACCTTTACATATGTAAAATAAATTCTTGACATATTCACGAACAATAATACCATCGTTAAGATTTGGGCAATTGTACTTCCTCCTACGAATTGCCCCAGAATGACCTTGAATTTTAAAAGAGTTAAGTGAAAAATAAATTTGTAATTTAATCGGATTTTCCATTTTATATATATGTTTATCAACACAATTTTGACCCCGAAAATTTTTATGAAACTATTTTAAACGATTCTGCGGTTTTTTTAATAATAACTTACAATTTTTGTTAAAAACAAACAATAAAAATAGAAACGTTGACGCAATAAATAAATAATTTATGCGTTCATTGTAAGTTTTGTTCATTAAATTAATCGATACAGTTAGCGTAATCGGAAGGCGTTCGCGCCTCTATATGACGTAATTCCCACAGTTTATTGCGACATAATATTTTCAGGACAAAAAGGTGTAATTATTAATGGCTGTACGCCCCGCCGGCCTTCTTTTGAAAGGGGGGTCATAAATTAACGTTGATGTTAAGTCGGCTTATTGAATTAGAGAAAAATTGATGTGAATTAATTCGAATTGATAATTAGATTAAATAGGAAATTTCCTATTAGAAAGGGAAATTAAAATGAATTGCGTTAATATTTTTAATTGTGTGATATTGTTAACGATTACACAAATTTATTATTGTTATAGATAAAAAAAGAAAAACGTTAACAAGATTTTTTTTCTTAATTACCTTGCAAATTCATAATTAGACTTAATGGTAAATGTAATTGTCTTGCCTGTAATTGGATGGTAAAATGCAAAAAGGTATAAAATACGTTCGTATAAACTGTTAAGATTTAATCTTTGTATGTATTTATGTTATTTTGTATTTCCTGCATTTCCAATGACAGCGAAGTGCGACAGAAAGGAAATTCATCACATATTTGAAACCAATACCGTTCACCGTCGTTGTTAATTTATAGCGACCGTTGAACTGTATTAAGAATAATTAGAAGCACTTTATATCACAATTTATAACAATGGAAATAATTAGGACTAAATATTTAAAGAATTATTAGTAAATGAAAAACTTCGTCATAGTCATAGACATTTGAATATTAATTAAATTAATACCTACTTGTTGAGCAACGTTTAGTAATTGTTTATAGTTTGTTGCTGCTCCTTCAAATAATTTAGTAATTAAAAAATGGATTTATTGTTCTGCCATTTAATTGTATTTTTATCACGTTTTGATTATTTATTTATTAAAGTTTTTTTTTAAATTGTATTTTAATATAATATTACAAATTTACAAATGACAGACAAACAAAAAAGACAGAATATATTACATTCTGTCACTTTTTTAAGTACAATAATGATATTTTAGCACACATTTTTCTTTAAATTCTAAATATCAGGAAAACTATTAAATTTAGACATATGACATACTTATCATTGATTAAAGAGAACTGGATGAGCAATTCATCTAGCACACAATATACAGGATGTTCCGTTTAAAAAACTTAAGAAAAAGCCTCACATCAAAAGTAACTAAGCTTTATAAACATCCTGTATAGTGTATCTAATATCTTTGAATATTATCATCTACCCACTGACTTTGACTATTGTCTGACGTAGTGTCAAGGCAAAATCAGAAAAAAATGTCGTTTTTACATCGTTTTCAAAAAGATCCTGTAACAGGTACATTTTGAAAGAACAATTGAATATCTCAGGAACTATAAACGCTGTGGAATAGTAACATATATGATTGTATAAACAAATTTAGTTGTATTCATAATATGATGAAATATACAGGGTGTTCCATTTAAATAAATTGATGTACTCTCCGTTACACTTAAATGGAACATGTGTCCCGACGGTACTTTAAAGTACCGGTAGTTTTAAACACTCATTTTAAACTGTAGTCATCTATTCGGCGCATTTAGAGCTGTCGGTACTTTCTACTATACAAGAAAGAATCTGTATAAAAAATGACACAATCCGCACTGTAGGGCTTTTAGGTATATTGAAACTTTGTTGAATTTTGTTGTTCACAAAGGTATCTCTTTGATAAATGGTTATTAGGTGTGATTATTACAGATCATTTTAAAAAGAAAGCATTGAGCTTTAATTTAAAATAAGTCTCATTCCTTAATTTCAATAAATACGGCTTCCAGGAATTTTTAAATTAGCATCTTTTTTGACACTTAGGTTATACGAAAATGTAAGTATTGTTTCAACATTTTTTTTCTCAATATTTTTCCAATCCAACCCAACAATTATTATACATCATTTTGATAAATGGTTATTAGGTGTGATTATTACAGATCATTTTAAAAAGAAAGCTTTGAGCTTTAATTTAGAATAAATCTCATTCCTTAATTTCAATAAATACAGCTTCCAGGAATTTTTAAATTAGCATCTTTTTTGACACTTTTAGGTTATACGAAAATGTAAGTTTTGTTTCAACATTTTTTTTCTCAATATTTTCCCAATCCAACCCAACAATTATTATACATCATTGTAAAGACAAAGCTTTGAGCTTTAATTTAGAATAAGCCTCATTCCTTAATTTAAATAAATACGGCTTCCAGGAATTTTTAAATTAGCATCTTTTTTGACACTTTTAGGTTATACGAAAATGTAAGTTTTGTTTCAACATTTTTTTTCTCAATATTTTTACAATCCAACCCAACAATTATTATACATCATTGTAAAGAGAAAGCTTTGAGCTTTAATTTAGAATAAGCCTCATTCCTTAATTTAAATAAATACGGCTTCCAGGAATTTTTAAATTAGCATCTTTTTTGACTCTTTTAAATGTAAGTTTTATTTCAACACTTTTTTTCTCAATATTTTTCCAATCCAATCTAACAATTATTATACATCATTGTAAAGAGAAAGCTTTGAGCTTTAATTTAGAATAAGCCTCATTCCTTAATTTAAATAAATACGGCTTCCAGGAATTTTTAAATTAGCATCTTTTTTGACTCTTTTAAATGTAAGTTTTATTTCAACACTTTTTTTCTCAATATTTTTCCAATCCAATCTAACAATTATTATACATCATTGTAAAGAGAAAGCTTTGAGCTTTAATTTAGAATAAGCCTCATTCCTTAATTTAAATAAATACGGCTTCCAGGAATTTTTAAATTAGCATCTTTTTTGACTCTTTTAAATGTAAGTTTTATTTCAACACTTTTTTTCTCAATATTTTTCCAATCCAATCTAACAATTATTATACATCATTGTAAAGAGAAAGCTTTGAGCTTTAATTTAGAATAAGTCTCATTCCTTAATTTCAATAAATACAGCTTCCAGGAATTTTTAAATTAGCATCTTTTTTGACACTTTTAGGTTATACGAAAATGTAAGTTTTGTTTCAACATTTTTTTTCTCAATATTTTTACAATCCAACCCAACAATTATTATACATCATTGTAAAGAGAAAGCTTTGAGCTTTAATTTAGAATAAGCCTCATTCCTTAATTTAAATAAATACGGCTTCCAGGAATTTTTAAATTAGCATCTTTTTTGACTCTTTTAAATGTAAGTTTTATTTCAACACTTTTTTTCTCAATATTTTTCCAATCCAATCTAACAATTATTATACATCATTGTAAAGAGAAAGCTTTGAGCTTTAATTTAGAATAAGCCTCATTCCTTAATTTAAATAAATACGGCTTCCAGGAATTTTTAAATTAGCATCTTTTTTGACTCTTTTAAATGTAAGTTTTATTTCAACACTTTTTTTCTCAATATTTTTCCAATCCAATCTAACAATTATTATACATCATTGTAAAGAGAAAGCTTTGAGCTTTAATTTAGAATAAGTCTCATTCCTTAATTTCAATAAATACAGCTTCCAGGAATTTTTAAATTAGCATCTTTTTTGACACTTTTAGGTTATACGAAAATGTAAGTTTTGTTTCAACATTTTTTTTCTCAATATTTTCCCAATCCAACCCAACAATTATTATACATCATTGTAAAGACAAAGATTTGAGCTTTAATTTAGAATAAGTCTCATTCCTTAATTTCAATAAATACGGCTTCCAGGAATTTTTAAATTAGCATCTTTTTTGACATTTTTAGGTTATACGAAAATGTAAGTTTTGTTTCAACATTTTTTTTCTCAATATTTTTCCAATCCAACCCAACAATTATTATACATCATTGTAAAGAGAAAGCTTTGAGCTTTAATTTAGAAAAAGCCGCATTCCTTAATTTCAAGAAATACGGCTTCCAGGAATTTTTAAATTAGCATCTTTTTTGACTCTTTTAAATGTAAGTTTTATTTCAACATTTTTTTTCTCAATATTTTTACAATCCAACCCAACAATTATTATACATCGTTGTAAAGAGAAAGCTTTGAGCTTTAATTTAGAATAAGCCTCATTCCTTCATTTAAATAAATACGGCTTCCAGGAATTTTTAAATTAGCATCTTTTTTGATACTTTTAGGTTATACGAAAATGTAAGTTTTGTTTCAACATTTTTTTTCTCAATATTCTTACAATCCAACCCAACAATTATTATACATCATTGTAAAGAGAAAGCTTTGAGCTTTAATTTAAAATAAGTTTCATTCCTTAACTTCAATAAATACAGCTTCCAGGAATTTTTAAAATAGCACCTTTTTTGACACTTTTAGGTTATACGAAAATGTAAGTTTTGTTTCAACATTTTTTTTCTCAATATTTTTACAATCCAACCCAACAATTATTATACATCGTTGTAAAGAGAAAGCTTTGAGCTTTAATTTAGAATAAGTGTCATTCCTTAATTTCAATAAATACGGCTTCCAGGAATTTTTAAATTAGCATCTTTTTTGACACTTTTAGGTTATACGAAAATGTAAGTTTTGCTTCAACATTTTTTTTCTCAATATTTTTCTAATCCAACCCTACAATTATTATACATCATTGTAAAGAAAAAGCTTTGAGCCATAATTTAGAATAAGTTTCATTCCTTAATTTCAATAAACGGCTTCCAGGAATTTTTAAATTAGAAAATATATTCTAATGCTTGGGAGGTTGCATATTTTGCTAAAATTGATTGCAAAGGCCTCTACGTAGTGTATTCTGATAGCAAAGGGTTAAATTTGTTTATACAATCATATATGTTACTATTCCACAGCGTTCATAGTTTCTGAGATATTCAATTGTTCTTCCAAAATGTACTTGTTACAGGATCTTTTTAAAAACGATGTAAAAACGACATTTTTCCCAATTTTGCCTTGCAACTATGTCAGATAATAGTCAAAGCCAGCAGGTAAGTGATAGTATCCAAAGATATTAGATATGCTATACAGGTTGTTCATAAAGCTTAGTTACTTTTGATGTTTTTCAAATGGCTTCTTCATAAGTGTTTTAAATGGAACATCCTGTATATTATGTGCTGGTTGAATTGCCCATCAAGTTACCTTTAATTAATGATAAGTATGTCATATATCTAACTTTAGTACTTTTCCTGATATTTAGAATTTAAAAAATAGTGTGTAATAAAATATGCGTTATTGTACTTAATATTATATTCTGTCTATTTTTATTAGTTTTTTTTATTCTTCCTTTTATAGCCATATACTAGATTTTAATGCGACTTGGTACTTTATGAGATTTAAAAAGATGTAAGTAATAAAATATGTAATTGTTCTGCCATATAATTTACGACTTTAGAGAAAATTAATATTAATTAAATTAATACCTACTTGTTGAGCAACGTTTAGTAATTGTTTATAGTTTGTTGCTGCATTTCTTTCAAATAATTTAGTAATTAAAAAAGGAATTTATTGTTCTGCCATTTAATTGTAAACATCCTGTATAATGTATTTGTTTTCAAAAACATCCTTTAACAAGTACATTTTGGAAGAACAATAGTAACATATACGATTGTATAAACAAATTTAGTTGTATTCATAATATGATAAAACATACAACGAAGAAATAGGGTGTTAGTAACTTTTTGACAGACACTGTATAATATTTATGAGAAAATTAAACTTATAAATTAAAATTAATGCATTTTATCTCACATTACTATATAATGAGGTTAAACATCTAATTTAATCGATAATAACATTTCAAATAAACGTTTTTTTTTCAATTCAAGAAGCAATTTCAAGAAATCGATTAATTTCATTGACACTCGCACTTTGATTTAAATATTAAAATGATTTCTACGCAAAATAATGTTACATTAGCGTAAATTCCCGCAAATATATACAACATAAACGCCGCAATTGCACAATGATAATTCTTGTAATTCCTTGTATATAAGGTATTTTTACCACGCAATCGATTGGTTTTTTTTATATTTTTCACTCGAATATTTTCATTCGCGTCTAATTAATTATCCCATTTTTAATTATCATAATCAATAATTTATGATGTTAAAAAATGTTGGAATTTTTTATAGTTTCGAACAGACCAAGTGGATAATTATTAATATCAGAGTTATTATGCCGACACAACGGAGATAAATAAGTAAGGCTAAGGATAAAATTTTAATTACGCCATTATTACGAAAGGTCGATTCGTTAATCCACAACAGTTTTTTAGCAAAGAGAACACAAATTCTAGAATGATAATTACAAGATTGCGGACCGGTGAGGTCTTTTGTAATTTCCATTCGCCGTAACGACAATAAAAAAAGGAATTGCGGTGTGTAAAAAAATCATTTTTGCAACAAAAAATGTTGTAAAAGACATTGTTATCTAAAAAAGGAAAAAATTTTAACTTCAAGGTGAATAATACAACTTATTTTGTTCCGATCACCTACTTTTCTGTTTAAAAGTAAAGAATTCATTTCTAAACCGAAACGCGTCGAATAATTTAGATATAAAATAACTTGTAATAAAAATTAAAATAGATTAAAAGATCGAAAGAATAGGATAAAATTTAAATTCTATTTGTTGATTTCTGATTATTTTAATGTGTTTTTGAACTATTACTAGAACTAACACTAAACCTAGAAATATAAATATTCGGCTTTAGCCATTTTGAGAGCTAAATCTGAATGTTTCTAGTACTCGGTCTAGTGTTAGTTCTAGTTTTGCACTAGCACTGAGGGACGCAGCAGAGAACTAGCAGAGACGTGAGGCTAAATGAGCTAAATCCGAATGTTTCTAGATTTTGGTCTAGTTTTGCATTAGAACAAACACAAGACCTAGAAGTATAATCATTCGCGTTTAAGCAAATATTTCTAGTTCTCGGTCTAGAGTTAGTTCTGATATTGCACTAGCACTATTATTAGTTCTAGTGACAGTGGTAGGTAGCGCTAGTTAGCATAAGATATCACTATGTTACATATTTTCATTGCACTAAAACTAGAACTAACACTAGACCTAGAACTAGAAACATTTGGGTTTAGCCGTGCGTCTTCAGACGCACGGCCAAACCCGATACTTTAGATAGTGTTAGTTTTACACTAACACTATCACTAGAACTAAGACAAGACCTAGAACTAGAATCATTCGAGTTTAGCCGTCTTGAGAGGCGAATGGCTAAACCCGAATGTTTCTAGTTCTAGGTCTAGTGTTAGTTCTAGGTTTACACTAGCACTATCACTAGAACTAACACAAAACCTAGAACTAGAATCATTCGGGTTTAGCCGTCTTGAGAGACGTGCGGCTAAACCCGAATGATTCTAGTTCTCGGTCTAGTGTTCGTTCTAGTTTTACACTAACACTATTACTAGAACTAAGACAAGACCTAGAACTAGAATCATTCGGGTTTAGCCGTCTTGAGAGGCGAATGGCTAAACCCAAATGTTTCTAGTTCTAGGTCTAGTGTTAGTTCTAGGTTTACACTAGCACTATCACTAGAACTAACACAAAACCTAGAACTAGAATCATTCGGGTTTAGCCGTCTTGAGAGGCGAATGGCTAAACCCAAATGTTTCTAGTTCTAGGTCTAGTGTTAGTTCTAGGTTTACACTAGCACTATCACTAGAACTAACACAAAACCTAGAACTAGAATCATTCGGGTTTAGCCGTCTTGAGAGACGGGCGGCTAAACCCGAATGATTCTAGTTCTCGGTTTAGTGTTCGTTCTAGTTTTACACTAACACTATTACTAGAACTAAGACAAGACCTAGAACTAGAATCATTCGGGTTTAGCCGTCTTGAGAGGCGAATGGCTAAACCCGAATGTTTCTAGTTCTAGGTCTAGTGTTAGTTCTAGGTTTACACTAGCACTATCACTAGAACTAACACAAAACCTAGAACTAGAATCATTCGGGTTTAGCCGTCTTGAGAGGCGAATGGCTAAACCCGAATGTTTCTAGTTCTAGGTCTAGTGTTAGTTCTAGGTTTACACTAGCACTATCACTAGAACTAACACAAAACCTAGAACTAGAATCATTCGGGTTTAGCCGTCTTGAGAGACGGGCGGCTAAACCCGAATGATTCTAGTTCTCGGTCTAGTGTTCGTTCTAGTTTTACACTAACACTATTACTAGAACTAAGACAAGACCTAGAACTAGAATCATTCGAGTTTAGCCGTCTTGAGAGACGTGAGGCTAAACCCGAATGATTCTAGTTCTCAGTCTTGTGTTAGTTCTAGTTTTACAGTAGCACTATCACTAGAACTAAGACAAGACCTAAAACTAGAATCATTCGGGTTTAGCCGTCTTGACAGACGTGCGGCAAAACCCGAATGATCCTAGTTATCGGTCTTGTGTTAGTTCTAGTTTTACAGTAGCACTATCATTAGCACTAAGACAAGACCTAGAACTAGAATCATTCGAGTTTAGCCGTCTTGAGAGACGTGCGGCTAAACCCGAATGATTCTAGTTCTCGGTCTAGTGTTAGTTCTAGTTTTACACTAACACTATTACTAGAACTAAGACAAGACCTAGAACTAGAATTATTCGGGTTTAGCCGTCTTGAGAGGCGAATGACTAAACCCGAATGTTTCTAGTTCTAGGTCTAGTGTTAGTTCTAGGTTTACACTAGCACTATCACTAGAACTAACACAAAACCTAGAACTAGAATCATTCGGGTTTAGCCGTCTTGAGAGACGTGCGGCTAAATCCGAATATTTCTAGTTCTCGGTCTAGTGTTAGTTCTAGTTTTACACTAACACTATTACTAGAACTTACATAAAACCTAGAACTAGAATCATTCGGGTTTAGCCGTCTTGAGAGGCGAATGGCTAAACCCGAATGTTTCTAGTTCTAGGTCTAGTGTTAGTTCTAGTTTTACACTAACACTATTACTAGAACTTACATAAAACCTAGAACTAGAATCATTCGGGTTTAGCCGTCTTGAGAGGCGAATGGCTAAACCCGAATGTTTCTAGTTCTAGGTCTAGTGTTAGTTCTAGGTTTACACTAGCACTATCACTAGAACTAATTGTAAGACAAGACCTAGAACCAGAATCATTCGGGTTTAGCCGTCTTGAGAGACGTGCGGCTAAACCCGAATGATTCTAGTTCTCGGTCTAGTGTTAGTTCTAGTTTTACACTAACACTATTACTAGAACTAAGACAAGACCTAGAACTAGAATCATTCGGGTTTAGCCGTCTCGAGAGACGTGCGGCTAAACCCGAATGATTCTAGTTCTCGGTCTTGTGTTAGTTCTAGTTTTACACTAACACTATTACTAGAACTAAGACAAGACCTAGAACTAGAATCATTCGGGTTTAGTCGTCTTAAGAGACGTGCGGCTAAACCCGAATGATTCTAGTTCTCGGTCTAGTGTTAGTTCTAGTTTTACACTAAAGCTATTACTAGAACTAAGACAAAACCTAGAACTAGAAACATTCGGGTTTAGCCGTCTTGAGAGGCGAATGGCTAAACCCGAATGTTTCTAGTTCTAGGTCTAGTGTTAGTTCTAGGTTTACACTAGCACTATCACTAGAACTAACACAAAACCTAGAACTAGAATCATTCGGGTTTAGCCGTCTTGAAAGACGTGCGGCTAAATCCGAATGTTTCTAGTTCTCGGTCTAGTGTTAGTTCTAGGTTTACACTAGCACTATCACTAGAACTAACACAAAACCTAGAATTAGAATCATTCGGGTTTAGCCGTCTTGAAAGACGTGCGGCTAAACCCGAATGTTTCTAGTTCTCCGTCTAGCGTTAGTTCTAGTTTTACGCTAGCACTGTCACTAGAACTAACACAAGACCTAGAACTAGAATCATTCGGGTTTAGCCGTCTTAAGAGACGTGCGGCTAAACCCGAATGTTTCTAGTTCTAGGTCTAGTGTTAGTTCTAGTTTTACACTAGCACCATTACTAGAACTAACACAACACCTAGAACTAGAATCATTCGGGTTTAGCCATCTTGAGAGACGTGCGGCTAAACCCGAATGATTCTAGTTCTCGGTCTAGTGTTAGTTCTAGTTTTACACTAACACTATTACTAGAACTAAGATAAAACCTAGAATTAGAATCATTCGGGTTTAGCCGTCTTGAAAGACGTGCGGCTGAACCCGAATGATTCTAGTTCTCGGTCTTGTGTTAGTTCTAGTTTTACACTAGCACTATCACTAGAACGAACACAAGACCAAGAACTAGAATCATTCGGGTTTAGCCGTTTTGAGAGACGTGCGGCTAAACCCGAATGATTCTAGTTCTCGGTCTAGTGTTAGTTCTAGTTTTACACTAACACTATTACTAGAACTAAGACAAGACCTAGAACTAGAATCATTCGGGTTTAGCCGTCTTGAGAGGCGAATGGCTAAACCCGAATGTTTCTAGTTCTAGGTCTAGTGTTAGTTCTAGGTTTACACTAGCACTATCACTAGAACTAACACAAAACCTAGAACTAGAATCATTCGGGTTTAGCCGTCTTGAGAGACGTGTGGCTAAACCCGAATGATTCTAGTTCTCGGTCTTGTGTTAGTTCTAGTTTTACACTAGCACTATCACTAGAACGAACACAAGACCAAGAACTAGAATCATTCGAGTTTAGCCGTCTTGAGAGACGTGCGGCTAAACCCGAATGATTCTAGTTCTCGGTCTTGTGTTAGTTCTAGTTTTACAGTAGCACTATCACTAGAACTAACACAAAACCTAGAACTAGAATCATTCGAGTTTAGCCGTCTTGAGAGACGTGCGGCAAAACCCGAATGATCCTAGTTCTCGGTCTTGTGTTAGTTCTAGTTTTACAGTAGCACTATCACTAGAACTAACACAAAACCTAGAACTAGAATTATTCGAGTTTAGCCGTCTTGAGAGACGTGCGGCTAAACCCGAATGATTCTAGTTCTAGGTCTTGTGTTAGTTCTAGTTTTACACTAACACTATTACTAGAACTAAGACAAGACCTAGAACTAGAATCATTCGAGTTTAGCCGTCTTGAGAGACGTGCGGCTAAACCCGAATGATTCTAGTTCTCGGTCTAGTGTTAGTTCTAGTTTTACACTAACACTATCACTAGAATGAACACAAGACCAAGAACTAGAATCATTCGGGTTTAGCCGTCTTGAGAGACGTACGGCTAAACCCGAATGATTCTAGTTCTCGGTCTTGTGTTAGTTCTAGTTTCACACTAGCACTATCACTAGAACTAATTGTAAGACAAGACCTAGAACTAGAATCATTCGGGTTTAATCGTCTTGAGAGACTTGCGGCTAAACCCGAATGTTTTAGCTCTCGGTATAGTGCTAATTCTAGTTTTACACAATCACTAGAACTAGAATTATTTGGATTTAGCTGTCTTGAGAAACATGCAGCTAAATTAAATGTTTACTTTCTCATTCTAGGTCTAGTATTAATTAAAAACGGATATGTTAAGATTTATTAATAATCAATATTAATGACAAATTTTTTAATTATCATAATATTTATTTATAATTTATTAATAATTGTTAATATTATAGTTTGCAATGTTAAATTTCCGTTACATTAAACTCAAGCGTTGACGTACGGTCTATAAATATTTCATTGGTTGATTTAAATTAAAATTTTAAATCAAAATTAAACATTCAATAAAAAACACGTTAAAAAAATGAACAGTTGGTATTTTTTCGATTGGGTATTTTTATAATTATAAGCAGTAGATATTTTTTCTTGTTGTATAATAATTATGGTAGCTGCAGGCTTAAGTCTTTTACAATAAGTATATAGTTCAATGTCTTTTCCGCTAGGGCAATTAACTTAATTTACGCAAGTGAATGCGAATGGTTACCACTTACACGTATAAACTTCGTAATTAGTCACGGAATATCATTAAAGGAAACGACTTATTAAGTTTCCTAGAAGATCGCACATTCGATAACTATTATAAATAATTATAAAAAAAAGAGAATGTTTTGTTAAAGCGAAAAAGGCACGTGTTGTCTAGAGTCTAGAGGGAATACACACAAAGGGTGGTTGACCCTACTCTTATTATAAGTCTCCCTTTCGTATATATTTCCTTTAAGTGGTAAATCTTTCCCTCCCTAAAGAAAATTGCTTTCGGGGGCATCACCAACCCATTGACCCATATAGTATAGTGAATAAATCTTTTAAAAGAGCTTGTAAACTTTGTTAATACTGCTACCACAAGCCATAAAAACCACAGCAAAGATGATCGACACCAAGTTGCAGGGAAACATAATAAGAACATAATAAACGATGGATTTACATAAAAAAAGTGCAATCAGCTGCCATAATCAGTTAAAAAGTACAAAGTGACAACCAAACCTGATTTATGACGAACCTAAGATACACAGTAATGTTTAATAAATACATTAAATCAATATTAAGTTAATTGATAATCCTACAAAGCGAGTTTTTAGTTATGCCAGAAACTTTATAATAAGACATATCATAAAATTTCTGGCTTTGTCGATTACCTTAAAGTATCAAATTATGTTATGTTAATATTCTAATAATGTAAAAATTAACATAGTTTGAAACAGAAATCTAACATTTGAAATAGTTTTCTATCAGGCTTTAATAAAAAAATACTTAGTAGTAAAGCCTTTCTCTAATAGATGGCGCAAAATATATATTTAACAAATTTATTTTTAAAATTCTAGTGTATTCCATTACAATCATTATTATTACTACTTAATAGCAATTACTTTTTTTTAACATTGTTTGTGACATAGATACAAGTTTTATCTTCTATTTATTTTGTAATATAACCATGTCCCGATATTTCATTCATCAAAAGTTACTGAAACATTCCTTTTAGTCTTAAAGTCTGAAATCTATCATTAGAATTTATTACAGCTTTCTATTACAGTAGATTTTAGTTTCTTTGGCCTCACAAAATCGTTCATACACATTTTGCAAAGGAACTCGTTAAAATTTTGCTTGGCAAAAACATCAACGTATTTATTTCAACATATTCCAACCAAAGAGTTTACGTTTAATTTTGCGGTTGGTTTTAAACGCGGCCGTGATAAATTTATTTAACCACAAATTCGAAATTGCAGAATACCATGTGATGTTAATCATCTTATACGAATTTGTTCAGTAAAAAATGTTATTCGATTACGAGGGTTTTAACAAATCTAAATACGATGTTTATCCTTTTATACAAATTTGTTCGGTAAATAATATTGTTCTATTGCCCGAGTTGTAACAGCATTGACCCAGTGAACGAAAGAAATAAAAAAAGTAATAATATTTACTATATAAATTAGACATCCTCTTAAAATTGGTTAGGTTTAAATAGTATAATAGATTTCAATTCGTTTGAAATGATAGAAAATTGATATTGCTATCTAAAGATCGAACGTTTAACCTTATTACCTCGGTTAATTTGCTTTTAATAAAGTCTAAGTCAATAACATTTTAACCTTCACCGGTTCGTACACACTCAATATTTATATTATTAGCAATTTGTAACTTGTTTAATTGGGGTTCAAAGATATTATTGCTGAGTTAATACTTAAAAATTAAAGGACGTTTATGAAGTGTTTGTCTAGGAACTTTTATATTATAATTCTATAATTTCTGTTCTATGTTTAAACTCTGTTTTGAGATATGCACCCGAGGCGTAAACACACGAAAAGATACCATATATGTGGTAATCAATATTTGGGAGGATGTGGCATTAATTGCAGCGCCTTGATTAGAAGCGATCTCAACTTCAAACAAATTCTCTCTTCTAAATTTACCCTTAGATTTCTTTATTTTGAAGTGTGCAACCGACGTGCTCAGTATGTCGAGGCGACCTTAGCATAATCAAGCAAAACCATACATTCTTTGCTTCATGTTTTATCTTTGTGGCTTTCAACCGAGGAGTTGCAATAATTTCACGTCATTTCTTTGTACAGTGCAAGCAACTGCGAGATAATTAGGCAAAATCATAATCTTTACTTGAAAAACTTAACTAAGCTATAGTTAAATAAATTGTAATAAAGAGTATTGAGTTAAAACTAACATTTTCGAATAACCTAAAAATGTTAAAAAGATGCTAATTTAAAAATTCCTGTAAGCCGTATTTATATAAATTAAGGAATGAAACTTATTTTAAATTAAAGCTCAAAGCTTTCTCTTTAAAATGATGTATAATAATTGTTGGGTTGGATTGGAAAAATATAGAGAAAAAAAAGTTGAAATAAAACTTACATTTTCGTATAACCTAAGAGTATCAAAAAAGATGCTATTTTAAAAATTCCTGGAAGCCGTATTTATTGAAGTTAAGGAATGAAACTTATTTTAAATTAAAGCTCAAAGTTTTCTCTTTAAAATGATGTATAATAATTGTTGGGTTGGATTGGAAAAATATAGAGAAAAAAAAAGTTGAAATAAAACTTACATTTTCGTATAACCTAAGAGTATCAAAAAAGATGTTATTTTAAAAATTCCTGGAAGCTGTATTTATTGAAGTTAAGGAATGAAACTTATTTTAAATTAAAGCTCAAAGCTTTCTCTTTAAAATGATGTATAATAATTGTTGGGTTGGATTGGAAAAATAGAGAGAAAAAAAAAGTTGAAATAAAACTTACATTTTCGTATAACCTAAGAGTATCAAAAAAGATGCTATTTTAAAAATTCCTAGACGCTGTATTTATTGAAGTTAAGGAATGAAACTTATTTTAAATTAAAGCTCAAAGCTTTCTCTTTAAAATGATGTATAATAATTGTTGGGTTGGATTGGAAAAATATAGAGAAAAAAAAAGTTGAAATAAAACTTACATTTTCGTATAACCTAAGAGTATCAAAAAAGATGCTATTTTAAAAATTCCTGGAAGCTGTATTTATTGAAGTTAAGGAATGAAACTTATTTTAAATTAAAGCTCAAAGCTTTCTCTTTAAAATGATGTATAATAATTGTTGGGTTGGATTGGAAAAATAAAGAGAAAAAAAAAGTTGAAATAAAACTTACATTTTCGTATAACCTAAGAGTATCAAAAAAGATGCTATTTAAAAAATTCCTGGACGCTGTATTTATTGAAATTTAGGAATGAGACTTATTCTATATTAAAGCTCGAAGCTTTCTCTTTAATGTATAATAATTGTTGGGTTGGATTGGAAAAATATAGAGAAAAAAAAAGTTGAAATAAAACTTACATTTTCGTATAACCTAAGAGTATCAAAAAAGATGCTATTTTAAAAATTCCTGGACGCTGTATTTATTGAAATTAAGGAATGAAACTTATTTTAAATTAAAGCTCAAAGTTTTCTCTTTAAAATGATGTATAATAATTGTTGGGTTGGATTGGAAAAATATAGAGAAAAAAAAAGTTGAAATAAAACTTACATTTTCGTATAACCTAAGAGTATCAAAAAAGATGCTATTTTAAAAATTCCTGGAAGCTGTATTTATTGAAGTTAAGGAATGAAACTTATTTTAAATTAAAGCTCAAAGCTTTCTCTTTAAAATGATGTATAATAATTGTTGGGTTGGATTGGAAAAAAATTAAGAAAAAAAATGTTGAAATAAAACTTACATTTTCGTATAACCTAAAAATATTAAAAAATATGTTAATTTAAAAATTCCTGGTAGCCGTATTTATTGAAATTAAGGAATTAAACTTATTTTAAATTAAAGCTCAAAGTTTTCTCTTTAAAATGATGTATAATAATTGTTGGGTTGGATTGGAAAAATATAGAGAAAAAAAAAGTTGAAATAAAACTTACATTTTCGTATAACCTAAGAGTATCAAAAAAGATGCTACTTTAAAAATTCCTGGACGCTGTATTTATTGAAATTAAGGAATGAAACTTATTTTAAATTAAAGCTCAAAGCTTTCTCTTTAAAATGATGTATAATAATTGTTGGGTTGGATTGGAAAAATAAAGAGAAAAAAAAGTTGAAATAAAACTTACATTTTCGTATAACCTAAGAGTATCAAAAAAGATGCTATTTTAAAAATTCCTGGAAGCTGCATTTATTGAAGTTAAGGAATGAAACTTATTTTAAATTAAAGCTCAAAGCTTTCTCTTTAAAATGATGTATAATAATTGTTGGGTTGGATTGGAAAAATATAGAGAAAAAAAAAGTTGAAATAAAACTTACATTTTCGTATAACCTAAGAGTATCAAAAAAGATACTATTTTAAAAATTCCTGGACGCTGTATTTATTGAAATTAAGGAATGAAACTTATTTTAAATTAAAGCTCAAAGCTTTCTCTTTAAAATGATGTATAATAATTGTTGGGTTGGATTGGAAAAATATAGAGAAAAAAAAAGTTGAAATAAAACTTACATTTTCGTATAACCTAAGAGTATCAAAAAAGATGCTATTTTAAAAATTCCTGGACGCTGTATTTATTGAAATTAAGGAATGAAACTTATTCTAAATTAAAGCTCAAAGTTTTCTCTTTAAAATGATGTATAATAATTGTTGGGTTGGATTGGAAAAATATAAAAAGAAAAAAAGTTGAAATAAAACTTACATTTTCGTATAACCTAAGAGTATCAAAAAAGATGCTATTTTAAAAATTCCTGGAAGCTGTATTTATTGAAGTTAAGGAATGAAACTTATTTTAAATTAAAGCTCAAAGCTTTCTCTTTAAAATGATGTATAATAATTGTTGGGTTGGATTGGAAAAATATTGAGAAAAAAAATGTTGAAACAAAACTTACATTTTCGTATAACCTAAGAGTGCCAAAAAAGATGCAAATTTAAAAATTTCTGGAAGCCGTATTTATTGAAATTTAGGAATGAGACTTATTCTATATTAAAGCTCAAAGCTTTCTCTTTAAAATGATGTATAATAATTGTTGGGTTGGATTGGAAAAATATTGAGAAAAAAAATGTTGAAACAAAACTTACATTTGCGTATAACCTAAGAGTGTCAAAAAAGATGCAAATTAAAAAATTTCTGGAAGCCGTATTTATTGAAATTTAGGAATGAAACTTATTTTAAATTAAAGTTCAAAGTTTTCTCTTTAAAATGATGTATAATAATTGTTGGGTTGGATTGGAAAAATATTGAGAAAAAAAATGTTGAAACAAAACTTACATTTTCGTATAACCTAAGAGTGCCAAAAAAGATGCAAATTTAAAAATTTCTGGAAGCCGTATTTATTGAAATTTAGGAATGAGACTTATTCTATATTAAAGCTCAAAACTTTCTCTTTAATGTATAATAATTGTTGGGTTGGATTGGAAAAATATAGAGAAAAAAAATTTTGAAACAAAACTTACATTTTCGAACAACCTAAAAATGTTAAAAAGATGCTAATTTAAAAATTCCTGTAAGCCGTATTTATATAAATTAAGGAATGAAACTTATTTTAAATTAAAGCTCAACGCTTTCTCTTTAAAATGATGTATAATAATTGTTGGGTTGGATTGGAAAAATATAGAGAAAAAAAAAGTTGAAATAAAACTTACATTTTCGTATAACCTAAGAGTATCAAAAAAGATGCTATTTTAAAAATTCCTGGAAGCTGTATTTATTGAAATTAAGGAATGAAACTTATTTTAAATTAAAGCTCAAAGCTTTCTCTTTAAAATGATGTATAATAATTGATGGGTTGGGTTGGAAAAATATTAAGAAAAAAAATGTTGAAATAAAACTTGCTTTTTCGTATAACCTAAAAATTTCAAAAAAGATGCTAATTTAAAAATTCCTGGAAGCTGTATTTATTGAAATTAAGGAATGAAACTTATTTTAAATTAAAGCTCAAAGTTTTCTCTTTAAAATGATGTATAATAATTGTTGGGTTGAATTGGAAAAATATTAAGAAAAAAAATGTTGAAACAACACTTACATTTAAAAGAGTCAAAAAAGATGCTAATTTAAAAATTCTTAGAAACCATGTTTATTGAAATTAAGGAATGAGACTTATTTTAAATTTAAGCTCAATGTTTTCTTTTTAAAATGATCTGTAATAATCACACCTAATAACCATTTATCAAAGAAATACCTTCTTGAACAACAAAATTCAACAGCATCACTTTTCACTAAACTTCTAACCTCACATCTGGATGAATAAGTTTAAAGTGTACCTAAAAATCCTACAGTGCGGATTGCGACGTTTTTTATACAGAGTGTTTCTTGTATACACTTGTATAGTAGAAAGTACAGACAGCTCTAAATGCGCCGAATAGATAACTACAGTTTACAATGAGTGTTTTTATTATAAATTTTATTATAAATTAATATCAACGATTTTTCGCTGCTTAACCTCTCCTAAATTTGGCAATGTTTGACATATAACCTCCATTACTAACCTAATATACATTTAAATGTATGTGGTGAAATAATCTAAGTCGTACGTCCATATCTTGATTCATACCATTTTAAAACGTCAAGTCACTGCCAGCTCTCGTGGTTTCTACTATAGTAGCTCTACTTGCAAACATTTCTTGCGTTATGTTTGGCGTTTTGAAGACATTTAACGTAAAGCAGTAAAATAACAATGACCTAAAATGGTAAAAATGAATGCTGGAATTCATTTCTCATGTAAGATAAATCTTTTAAAAAACCATTACGTGGCTTGTTACAGCATTCATGACATTTTCAACTACTTTCTAAGTTTCTCAGTGTCCTGAAATTAATCATTTCACTTTTCCTTTTAATTTTAATGTTTTTTGGGTTCAAAGAAGTTTTCGGTGTTTCTTAAAAAAAATATTTGCTGTCATGATTTCTAAAAAATTAACCTTGGATGTTTCAAGCGAAATTTAAATAAAAATAAAAACAATATCAGAGGAAATTCCGCCAATGATGCATCAATGTTTTACAAGGAATTTCATCGGTTCATCGTTGGATTGGTGGAGACCGTTCGTAAGGTAGAGTTCGTTGTAGGCGTTCGTCTGCGTAGTAACTTTCGAGTTGAATGAAACTTGGGGGCAGAGGAACGCTCAAAACATTCAGTACTACGCGAAATCGCGCGTGGTCAAGAACCCACCCTCGAAACACAACATTTTCGAACGATAAATTTTCGACATTGAAAAATCAACAAATAAAGATGAATCTTATTAAAAAAAAATCACTTTTGCATTTTATTTTCTTCAAAAATTCTTTTGCATTTAAAGATTTATTTTAAATTGTTACTTTTTAAAAGGGAATTTATTATTAAAAAATTAACAAATAATGAGTAGTATTTGCTTGTGGTGATTTGAAGTTTTTTGGTGTATTTAAAAAAATGTTACATTTAAAAAGAAAAAATAAACGCCGATGAAGTATTGGCTTATCGCAGGTATGTTGTAAATTTAAAATTCTGTCTTGTGGAAAGAAATGTTTATACTTTCGTGGTTTATTGCTTGGAGCAACCGATATAATAGCGGCACGTCTCGGTTCGATGCCAAAATATTTTTAAAGAGATTTGTCTCAACCAATCCGAAATTTTTTTTGTTACTGCATAAATTAAATTATACATATTTTTATTACACAAAAAAGTAACATCTACCTCGATTCTATCGCAATAAACGAAAAAAGAACCGCATCTTCTCAATTGACTTTCGATAAAAGCGTTGCAATAACAGGGTGTAGAATCGTTTTGATAGAGGATGCGTGTATAAGAAAAGGTTAACAAAAAAGAAATGGAGAACTAACGCTTCTAACAATGTGTGTGGGTGGTCTACTAAAAGAGCATCTCAAAGAATCTCGGCCGCACAACACAAAAGCTCCGCGGAATCCAATTCATTAGAAAATAGAAGAGAAGACCGGCCAAAAATAAAGTCGAAAAAATATCGTTTCGCCGGCTTTAAACAGTCCTCCAGGTCGTTCGGATGATTGGAGTTAATGCAATTGAATCCTTGCTGAAGAGGATTCGCGTTTCGGTTTTACGACCAACCTATTAGCTACATCCCCGTAATTGCGCGTGTCGAGGAAATGTTTTAAAGTATCGAAAAATTAAATGTGATTTGCAATTCGACCGCGTTATACATCACTTGACTAAGCGACATTTTAACGTTTTTAAAGATTTTCATGCTGTTTGGTAGGTAAAGGTGTAACTTATCTTACAAAAAATGCATCATAGACATACGTCTAAGAACCGACTTAGATACGACACTTAGATACACCAAGAAATTTTACAATAGAGAAAATAGATGAGCCTACAATTTCGGGTCGGTATCGTTTTCTACATGTTAGTATAACATTAAAAATTTATGTCTTTTATTTTATATAGAATTTAAGTCCAACTAGTTTCGGCCCTTGGCCATCTTCGGACACTCTACAAATAGATTAATCTCTCATCTTATCAGATATCACTGTGTTGCACTAAAACTAGAACTAACACTAGACCTAGAACTAGAAACATTCGGGTTTAGTCGTGAAAAAAACTTTCTTTCAATGTCAACTTTAATTTTATTATTATATTCGTAATCTCCATAAAATAACCTTTAAATTGAGTCCAAACTTGACGCATTTATCTCAAAAAACCAAAAAGTTCGAACTTTCAACTTTTAATTTGGACATATTTGTCAACTTCATAAAAAATCCTTTAAAATAAGTCCAAACTCGACATATTTAACTTTAATATTAACGGGAATAAATCACTTCCGGTTTGAAACGTCAACGTCAATTTTGACATATTTGTCATCTTCATTAAAAAGCCTTTAAAATGAGTCCAAAGATGACGCACTTATCTCAAAAAACAAAAAAGTTAGAATAAAAAACATTAAATCCTAACTTAGCAACAATGAAGATAGCAATTTAATTTTTAAATATTAATACCAACCTTAATTTTTAATTTTTTTTTATTATATTTTGTTTTTGTGACAAATATTAAGACATTTTATGAAAATGACATTGACATTTCAAACCGGAAGTTGCTTATATCTCGAGTAATATTGGAATTAAACGTATCATGTTTAGACTCATTTTAAAGGATTTTTCACGACGATTACAAATATGTCAAAATTGACATCCTTAACCGGAAGTTGACCACAACTTCATTAATATTGAAGATAAATATGTCGTGTTTGTACTCATTTTAAAGGATTCTTAATGCAGATTACAAATATGTCAAAATTGAGGTTGGCATTTTAAACTTGAAGTTAGTTATCATATAATAGAAGTTTTATAACTGAAGTTAATCTAGTGTTAGTCACTTTTCCGCACTTTCTTTTTATTTTTAAAGTGTTTTTTGGGTCATTTCACATTGATTAAAAAAAATCGTCGATTTCAAGTGCTAGTTAAGCGCTAGTTAGCATAGCATATTACCATGTTGTATATTTTTATTGAACTAAAACTAGAACCAGAACTAGAAACATTCAGTTTAGTCGTGCAAAAAACTTTCATTCAATGTCAACTTTAATTTTATTATTATATTCGTAATCTCTATAAAATAGCCTTTAAATTGAGTCCAAACTTGCCGCATTTATCTCAAAAAACCAAAAAGTTCGAACTTTCAACTTTTAATTTTGACATATTTGTCAACTTCATAAAAAATTCTTTAAAATAAGTCCAAACTCGACATATTTAACTTTAATATTAACGAAAATAAATCACTTCCGGTTTGAAACGTCAACGTCAATTTTGACATATTTGTCATCTTCATTAAAAAACCTTTAAAATGAGTCCAAAGATGACGCACTTATCTCAAAAAACAAAAAAGTTAGAATAAAAAACATTAAATCCTAACTTAGCAACAATGAAGATAGCAATTTAATTTTTAAATATTAATTTGTTAAAAGTTTTTGTGACAAATATTAAGACATTTTATAAAAATTAAGAATATGTCAAGATGACATTGACATTTCAAACCGGAAGTTGCTTATATCTCTTATAAATATGTCGTGTTTGTATTCATTTTAAAGGATTTTTCACGACGATTACAAATATGTCAAAATTGACGTTGACATTCTTAACCGGAAGTTGATCATAACTTCATTAATATTGAAGATAAATATGTCGTGTTTGTACTCATTTTAAAGGATTTTTAATGCAGATTACAAATATGTCAAAATTGAGGTTGACATTTTAAACCTGAAGTTAGTTATCATATAATAGAAGTTTTATAACTGAAGTTAATTTAGTATTAGTCACTTTTCCCCACTTGTTTTTTGGGTCATTTCACATTAATTAAAAAAATCGTCGATTTTTAAGCCACATGATTCCCAATTTTCTTAATATTTCTTTTGAAAGAAAGAACGTTCTTAAATTTTAACCTGTAAACTTTTTAAACTTTAATTTTGTAAATTAGTAACTAATAATCTGATTTCGACTTTGATACGTGATCTTTTTTAATAAAACAAAAAGAAATATTAAGAAACTTGTTTGTAAAATGGATAAGATAAGAGATGTTAATCTATTTGTAGAGTTTGTGAAGATGGCCAAGGGCCGAAACTGGTTAGACTTAAATTCTATATAAAATAAAAACCAGTTTAAAAGTACAAAATCAAACTCTAGATTATTTTCTGTGCTTGTGATAGCTGTCATCAGTGTTCTGTGATAAGAATTGACAGGCACCAAACAATTTTCAATAGTTAGAGTGATGGAAACGAAAATCCCGTTTTTTTCAACATTATTCATTTGTCGCTTAGTCAAGTGATGCATAACGTGGTCCAATTAATAGTAAATTTGAGTTAAAACGCCAAAAAGGATCTTTCAAATAGTAATTATCATGACAAAATGATGTACGATCCAGGAAAAGTAATTAATCTGTCTTCGTCAATCAAAACCTGTCGCCTGGTCATGCGAAATTTTGGCTGTTATTAAAACTGGGTTGATGTATGTATTGCGGAAACCAGATAAAACGGTTATTAATTTTAAATCGTTCAAATTCCACAACTACAAATCATTGTATCCATAAATATTCAAATAATATCTTTAATAATTAAAACTAATTGAATCTCACTGAAACACACGATTAACAATTAATAATAGATAAATAACACGATTACTAATTTCAGATTGATATAATTTTAATTAGTTTGTCTGGGACCTACAATTGCCGAGGCTTTATCAGTTGAGGTTGTTCATTATTATCCATTAATTAAGCCGAGGTCGCTTGCAGAATCTTTACTAATAATTCAATACTAATCATATTGAAACTTTATAAAGTACAAAATTATGAATCTTTTGACTAATTCATCAGTGATCAATATCATCTCCAACAAATTGCGGCTTCGGCTTTATCAATTGAAGTTGTGGATCATAATTGTCATCATTTCTGACACAATTTCATAGCTGATATCTTCCTTATTATTAGAGAGAGCGAAAAAATAAATGCACCATTAGAAAGAGCAGGAAATTTTCGATAAGATAGATATGATTTTAGAGTTTTCTCCTAGTCATATAAGAAAGTTATAAACCCGAACAAGGTTTAAAAGTGGCTAAAACGTGTGAATTTAGTAGTTTTTGGCCCAAAACGTACAAATGAGCGATATACTAAGGATGATTTATGTTTTAGATAGAGAAAGAATCAAGCTTTCAAATGGTGCATTTAGTTTTTCGCTATTTTTAATAATAAAGAAAATAAAGTAAAGTTTTTTAGTTAAAATCTTTTATTATAACATCTAGTTATTTTCGTAAAATCTTTGATCTTTCAGTGTATAATCTAGAAAACAAACGTGACGTATCCACGGGAAGTAAATTAATTTGGGTTTGCGCAAGCATTTGCTTCGTTAATAAACTGGGATTGTCAGTTGATAAACAGTAGCCGGCCTATAAAAGAATATTTAGGTTTGTATCAAACTGTAAAACAGGTTACTATTTCGTACGTACCTAAGTTGACGTTAAAGTTTTCTTGTGTAACAATAAACATTTCTTTTCTCATGTCAATCCCTTTCGAAATACCGCCCATCCAAACGAACCGAGACGTCCAAACGTTACACCCATGAATAACATAAAATTAAAGGTGACATCTCAAGATCATTCTTCAATCAGCCCTTAACTTTAATGAGTTGCATTTCTTTCAAACAATGCAACGGCTTGTTCATTGTTAAAAAAGTCGATATATTAATTAATATTCGAATTCGAGTTTTATCTGAAAAAAAAAGTGTTTATGAGATGAGTTTTTGTGTTTTAACTCCGCTATAAAAATGTATGCTTGGAAACTTATGAAAATAAATAAAAACGTGCAATAAAAGTTGCCATTTGAGAGATGGTGAACGTTCCTACCAGAACGATAAAATTAAAAAAATTATTTATGTGTTATCTAATTTTACCAAATTCAGAACGTAAAATTTTAAGTAGTTATTTTAATAAAGCCGACGGAGATAAATTATTGTAAACGTTTTTGGGACATTGTAATAAATTTTTGAGTTGTCACCGGTTTTTAGACAAAATCGCAATTTCTAAATTAGTTTTAACGAAATCTTCCTGGTTTTATAGCAAATTAAGTTATGATTTATAGGATATTAATTTAACAAATTCTTATAGAATATACAATAAGGATCTTTAAAGATATTTGGAAACTCTCCAAAAAAGAAACGTCACATGCACAGGTTCTGACATTTTTATTGAAAGCCAACCCATGAAAATTAACAGACCGAATTCCAAACAAATAAACGTCGTCCAAACCACATATATCAAAACATAAACATCGGGGACAACATAACAGTAGTAATGGGAGTTGTTTAAAACAAGAAAGTTTATTATTAAGATTAAGAAACGTAAATAAAACACATCGTCACAATGGGATATAAGTACTACTTTGAGTTACCTCGTGAGAGAAGCAAACTTTTTTGTGTTTAGTTAAGGTTGCCAAATCAATAGTTCTTAAATATTTCTTATGATCTTTCTTTAAGACATTCATCTTTTTTATTAAGCTGTAAGCGACCTCGGTTTGGTTCTTATTGATGAAGTATTGATCGAAATTTAATTATCTATTTATACAGGGTGTCCCGTTAAGCGTACGGAGCGGCTGTATCTCAATAACGGTAAGGCCTAGAGGTTTGGGAAAAAAATCTTTATAAGCAAAGTGGGCAAGAGAAATAGCTGGAAATTATTTTGAAGTTCGTAATTCGACCGCTAGGGGGCGTAACTGCCATAGAGAAACATAAAATTCCCGCTATCTCAGAAAGTTAGACGATGAGCTATAACT
Source organism: Onthophagus taurus (assembly GCF_036711975.1). Taxonomy (NCBI): domain Eukaryota; kingdom Metazoa; phylum Arthropoda; class Insecta; order Coleoptera; family Scarabaeidae; genus Onthophagus; species Onthophagus taurus. The sequence goes on from NC_091967.1 coordinate 1,223,697, forward strand.
TTGACAACATCATTTAGTAGCTTGGATAATACCGCATCGCTTTTGTTTTGCAATATTTTTCATATCTGTCATAATAAGGGAGGGGGAGGCCAATGCGTTTTCAAATGTTTACATTTTAATATCTCCTGGACCATTCAACCGATTTGAATATTTTTGGTCTTGTTTGAAAGAGCATTTCATGCTCTTTTAAGAGATATTTTCAGTAAGACCGCTTGGTTTAAAACAAATAAGCTAGAGGGCGTTATCTGCAGCGGTTACATATTTTTGTGATTTTTGAAAAAAAGTTAAATGGAACAGTACTATTTACTTCACAGACCGTTAATCACCATAAAATTTGCTAAATATTAGTGAAAACCGCATCTCGATATCTCCATCCATTCTCGAATTATAAAAGAAAATGTTAAAAATTCGTATATCTTAATCGGATCAAGTTACCTTAGGAAACAAATAAGAGATAACAAAAATTTTATTATCTAGAACCTTCCTTCACACTTTATCCAAGCTTAGAACTGCTTCAAAACTACTTTTGAGGCGTGTTGAAAAGCCAACGGATCAATGAAACATCAACAGTGATAATAAAACAAAATAAACCGAAACACTTAGAATAACTTAAATTTTTGGCAAAAATAGCTCACTAATGTCCGAAATGTCTTACATAAACCTCGATGCATTTATTTAATCTAGTTTCGACGAAAAAAAAGCGCTGCTAAGTCTCTTCCCTGGACACTTTTTACTGGTATTTAGTGTTTTGTCATATTTTCCCTGGTTATTGGTTTTTCTTGAAAAGTCAGGTCGCTTAGTCTACCCAATAGATAAAGGGTGAAAGCAATGTGGGTTTTGCTCGAATCAAGAATGCATATTATGCAAGTTTACATCAGCTTGTGGACAGATGCTTCATGCATCCATAGCATTTGTGATAAAAGGTTTGGATTTGCCCAAATCATATTTAAAAGTCAATGGTAATAGTTCAGTCTGTTATCATAATCGGTATCTGTTAAGGCCTGATGTAAAACAACGTGGTGGAGATATTATTCTCTTGACAACTCTTGTGGACAATTGTTTTCGGAGTTCCCAGATTATGTGGGATCACATTGCGCACCAATATGATTTACGAATTCATAGAGACGTCTGAATGGGCTACACGTTGCCAGTTTTCCGTAATCGCTAAGTCAATCTTAAAACCACTTCTAGAGAAAAATGTCTTTCTTTGTCGTAATTGCATTGCACATTTTTGCCATGCAGTTGGATCGTATTCGAAACATTGAAAATAAATAATCATACGCTCTATCATACGCTTCTGCGTTAGTAAATGACATGTTTACAGTTACCATGGTAATGTGATTTGTTTTTCTCGATGAGGTAACTGGATCCGATTGATGGCACTCAAGTTTTTAACATTTTCTTCTATAACTCGAGAACGGGTGGCGATATCGAGATGCGGTTTTCACTAAAATTTAACAAATTTTAAGGTGACTAAGGGTCTGTGAAGTAAATAGTATCGTTCCATTTAACTTTTCTTCAAAAATCACAAAAATATGTAATCGCTGCAGATAACGTCCTCTAGCTCATTTGTTTTAAAGCAGACGGTCTTACTCAAAATATCTTTAAAAAGAGCATAAAATGCTCTTTCAAACAACACCGAAAACATTCAAATCGGTTGAATGGTCTAGGAGATATTAAAATGTAAACATATGAAAACGCATTGGCCTCCCCCTCCCTTATTATGACAGATATGAGAAATATCGCAAAACAAAAGCGATGTGGTATTATCCAAGCTATTAAATGATGGTGTCAAAGTTATAGCTCATCGTCTAAGTTTCTGAGATAGCGGCAACTTTATGTTTCTCAATGGCAGTTACGCCCCTAGCGGTCGAATTACGAACTTCAAAATAATTTCCAGCTATTTCTCTTAGTCACTTTACTTATAAGGATTTTTTTCCCAAACCTCTACGCCTTACCGTTCTAGAGATACAGCCGCTCCGTACGCTTAACGGGACACCTGTATAACTTTAAAATACTTATTCGATATACAGGCTGTCCCGCAACGATTGTACAAAACTGCATCAGCGTATTCTATGATCAAAAATAAACAAAAAAGCCTAATAAACATAGGTCCGAAAATGGACCATTTTCGAGATATTCAAAGATTTAGTTTCATAAGTTGATATTGTTAACATAATTAAGTCGTTACTATGATTACGATAAGTTGTCTAATCAAAAAAAAATAATAATACTTCACGAAATTATTATTTTACTGTTTAATTTAATAAAACTATTAAGTATGGCTCCTATTAATGGAAGAGATGGCGGATATGGTGTATTGTTACGGACTAGCTGACGGAAATGCGTCGTTAACAGCTCGTCATTACGCGCAAAGGTTCCCGAACAGACGATTGCCTAATAGTCACACCTTTAGCAGACTATTTCTCAGATTAAAAGAAACGGGAAGCGTAACCCACAGCCATTCCACAGAGAGACATTACACAAGGCCGGTGGAATTAGAAGAAGCAGTTTTGAGAAGAGTCGATGAAAATGCCTCAACCAGCATTAGAAGAATTTCTGCACAAGATAACATTAACAAAACAACCGTTCACCGCATTTTAAGGGAGCAGTTGCTTTATCCTTATCATTACAACACCGTTCAAGCTCTAACAGAAAATGATGGCGAAAAAAGAGAGATTTTTTGTAGGTGGGCCATACAGGAAGAGGTAGTAAACGTCGACTTTCCCATAAACATTGTATTTACGGATGAAGCAACATTTACTCAAAGCGGAATTTTTAATATTCATAATACGCACGTTTGGAGCGATGAAAATCCCCATGCAATACTAGAAACTCATCATCAGTGGCGATTCAGTGTTAATGTATGGGCTGGAGTTATAGGTGATCAGTTATTAGGTCCATTTTTTCTTCCAAAGAGATTGACAGCCGATGCCTACATACATTTTTTTACAAAATGACCTTAGAGAGGCATTTGATGAATTACCTCAACAAATTCTAGAAGATTGCTACTTTATGCACGATTATGCACGCGCTACTCGAGCATACTTAAATAACAGATTTGGCAATAAGTGGATTGGCCGAAGAGGGCCACCTCGTTCACCAGATTTAAATCCGTTAGATTTTTGGTTTTGGGGACATTTAAAACAAATTGTTTATTCTGAAGACGTTCAAAATGCGCGGGATTTGAAGAATAAAATTAGTAACGCATTTGACACAGTAAAACAAATTCCTGGTATCTTTGAACGCATTAGAAGTTCATTTAGAAAACGTATCCGTTTGTGTTTAGAAGTAAATGGTGTGCATATTGAACATTTATTATGACATGAATCTTTTCCAATTTGTTAAATATAATAATAATAATAATAATATTTATTGGCACAACCCACATACTTTACATATATAATATCAGAAAGAAAATAAACAAAAAAAAAAAATTACAAAAACAATATATATTACAATAGAACGGGGTTGCAACCAAATGGACTGCGTTTGGCTCGTAACATAGTCACGATCCACTCCTCCACGCAGCCCGAAAAAAAAAAGAAAAACTGTAGATATATAACAATATAGATGGATCAAGCTAAATACCTCAAACAGCTTTTGACCAGAACCACTAACTGACCAGTTTAAACACATCGAACATTGCCACACCCAACGAACCCACCCTCACCGCAGCTCAGACAAATATTTTATGACGGCCTTTTTAAATTCATATCTCGACTTAAAGCAAAAGCAACGATTAAGATCAATGAAATACTTTGCAATATTGTATGAAAATGATTTCTTAAATAGTTGAGTCCTATGCCTTGGAATTGCGACCTGACCCCTGAATCGAGTACCAAGATTGTGAATATCAGTTCTGTAAGTTATGCGACAGTACAGGTAAGGAGGCATGCGCCAAGTCACCACACCATGAAAAAACAAAGCGGTATGTAAAAACCTTCTCCTCCACATATTTAGCCAATTGGCGGCCTCTAACATATGAGAAACATGCTGACGACGTTTAATACCGTAAATAAATCGTAAGCAACTATTCTGCACTCTCTGAATTCTACCAGCACTAACTTGATCTATAAACGAATGATAAACTACATCACAGTAATTAAAATGTGATAGTACAAATGACTCACATAACAATTTTCTAAGTTTAACATTCAAAACCGCTTTGTGTGAATATAACAGCTTTAAACTGGCAAACGCCCTCCCGACCAGACAGGACACAAACTTCCTCAATCTCAATTCTGAATCTATCCAGACTCCCAAATACCTGACTGAATCCTGATACATCACCTCAGCCCCTCCAATAAGCAATCCCAAATCCCGCTGCGCAGCCAGTTTATTTCTTCCATTCACAAAGACCAAACCAACAGTTTTATCCGAATTCACCACCAAACCGTGATCATCCGCAAAGCGAAGAATCCCGCTCAAGTCCTGATTGATTTGACTAGAAACTAACGCAACATCCGATGGCTTAAAGGAGTAATATATCTGTGTATCATCCGCATAGAGATGATAGCGACAGGTACGAATGTACTTTTGAATATTGAGTGTATATATCGAGTACAGCAGTGGACCAAGCACTGAGCCTTGGGGCACGCCCGATTTCGCATTTAAGATGTTGGATCGACTGCCCCCAAACAACACACTCTGTGTACGATCTCGCAAATAATCGTCCATCAACTGAACACCACACCGGCTCATCCCAACATAATGAAGCATACATAACAGCAACCTATGATCGATCATATCAAAAGCCTTTGAAAAATCTAAAAGCACAAGCACTGTAGTTAATCCCGCATCCCTAGCCGTAACAATGTCATCCATAACGTTTGCCAGCGCAGTGGCACAACTGTAGCCAGATCTAAAACCTGACTGCAAATCGGGCAAGATTTTAAACTGATTTAGGTGACTCGTCAATTGTGATGCCAGTATCTTTTCTAGTACCTTAGACAGAACTGGAAGAACCGATACGGGTCTAATATCATTTAAAGTGTGAGGACCAGATTTTTTGGGTAGTGGTACAACCAGCGAACTTTTCCATTTATCTGGAAATACCGAGTCAATTATACATGAATTAATCACGTGTGTGATGTAGGGCAGTAAAACAGGTAGACATAGTTTAATCATTTGTAAGCTTACACCGTCAGACCCGACAGAATTAGTTTTAATAGTCAGTAAAGCCTTCATTACATCACTCTCCTCAACTGCAGAAAAATTCATAGCTAAGTCGCCGGTCATACCACAAACAAAATTTGAAGTGTAGTAGTTATAAATTTCATCAGGCGGAGGTGTGAGGTGTATCGAATTAATGAAATAAAATAAAATATTCGTTGTTTTTATGCTGGTTGAACGATTTTCTTCGACAATCTTTGTTACTTGTTTTGTTAAATTATTAATGAACTGTATTAATTAACTTAATATTATCTTATTATTTATTAAACTTTATCTTAACCATCGTAACCATGGTAATCATATAATTGCTGCATCTAAATCGTTAGAATGAATGATATTTACAATAAGTCAGCTTATGAAACCAAAACTTTGAATATCTCGAAATTGGTCCATTTTCGGACCTATGTTTATTAGACTTTTCTTGTCTGTTTTCGATCAGAGAATACGCTGATGCAGTATTGTACAATCATTGCGGGACACCCTGTATACAATGTATAAAATTAGATTTGAAAAGTAATGCCAATGAACTGTGACTGTAATTTTTAAATGTAAAGAATTATTTTTAGTTGAACGTCTAAGAAACGTCATGATTAACGATGTATTCTATTTTTTACGCATGAAAAGAATTTTTTTTATTTCCTCTCTTCAAGGTCGTCTAACTATTAAAATATCTTTCATTACTTCTTTTTATTTTAAAGACAGTTATTTTATTTTTAATTTGCTTTCAGGCCACCCACTCTCAACTTATCATCAAAAGAAACTAAACATGTCGATATAAACGTAAAAAAAGAAAAACATATTTAGTGCCAAATCTAGCACAACCAAATTTAGAATGATATGATTTCAACACTGCCATCGATCTTCTCGAATGCAACATCCTCGATTATAGAGCTTAACATAAATTCGACAACTGCCAGTTACGTTTACGAATATCTCTTGAATTCGTCTAATTCGAGTTATGAGAATGGAACTCAAATGGAGTACCCCGTTTTACCTTCCTATATTAGAATTACCTCGATGGTTTTTTGTATCGTCATCATGTGTTTGGGTGTCATCGGAAACGTTATGGTACCGATCGTCATCTTCAAAACGAAAGACATGCGAAACAGTACAAACATTTTCTTAGTGAATCTAAGTGTTGCGGATTTGATGGTGCTTTTGGTATGTACACCGACGGTGTTGGTCGAAGTGAATTCACCACCAGAAACATGGGTACTTGGCGAAGAAATGTGTAAGTAAAAAAAATTTACATACCTCCAACTTTTGTATTCCGAAAACACGCGTGTTCTTATTATATTCCGTTTCCGAATCTGCATATCTGTTGGTCATCTAAAGCCGGGCAGATATGTGGACATTGTCGTGTTGCTGCGGTTTACTGCGCCGACAACAATTGGTGAATACTGGATAAGGAATAATGGACGTGACGTTTCGTGTTCTGTAAAAGAAAGTTTCGTGTTGTACTAAAAATGCTTCCGCGATTTAAATAAAAACCGTTTAAGATTATACATTAAAATGAATTTTTTGCCAAAAGAGATTTTTAATAATCTCTATATACGGGATAAAAAACGGTAAAATTTCAGACTTTAGTTGTTTACAACCCGTCACTTATCTAGAGAATTGATCATCACGAAGCACAGGTTTTGCTATTAACTACAGGGTGTCTCAGCGAGACCGGTCATTAGACGTTTCTGTGGTTCTGGCCAAAATAAAAATTAAGTATTATCAATTACGTTCTCTTCATCTAAAATATTTTCAGATTTCTAGCATTTCCGGTTATACCGGAAGTCGCCACCTACTTTATTTTTTTAAATGGAACACCTGTATATTTTTACATATTTGGATTTGTCTGTTTTGAAGGTTTATGTAAATAACTTTACTTTTTGCAATTTGATTCGGCCATTCTCGAGTTATTCGATTTTTTCTAGAAAAATCTGCTCCAGCGGACATTTGTTCAAAAAATCATAAAACACTCGATTTTTGAGATATCAATTAGCATGTCTCATTCCAGGAGAACTGGTCCACAGTAGGCGACGTCTCTCTTCAGCCCACAGTCCAATCCTATATTTGGCCATCGCAAATGATACACCAACTGCTGGTTCCGGTCCCACAAACGCTTCAGCGCTGCCATCTCGTGCTAGCTTATCTGCCGCTTCATTGCCAGCAACCCCAGGGTGACCCGGGACCCAGATCAGAGAGACTCTGTTATCACAACTCAGTGTGTTTAATGTTCTCTTACAATCATTAACCAGAGCCGACACCGTTTTCACGGCTTGCAGCGCCTGGAGAGCGGCTTGACTGTCTGAGAAAATTCGTACTGTCATGTTCTTCACCCCTCTTTCAAGAAGGATTTTAGCACCCATGTCAATAGCAAATACTTCCGCCTGGAATACAGTACAGTACGTACCCAGGCTGTAGGCTTGCTTAGTCGAGGTGTCTGGCAGTATACTCCTGCTCCTACCCCTTCAGACGTTTTTGATCCATCTGTGTACAAGCAAATGTCTGCCCGAACCAGAGAATTTTCATTTTCGATCCAGGACTGCCGCTCAGGCAGTACAATCTGGTATCGAGCGTTAATCACTGATAGTGATACCGCCAAATCTGACGGCATTGATAGCACAGTATCAGTGCTTATAATGTCTTCCGCAGCCCATTGGTAGGACATGTCGGAACAGTTTTGAGCATATTGCTTAAATCTGTAAATGGTTGTTCTAGCCACTTTCTCTATATGCAAATGCAGAGGAGATAGGCCAAGCAGAACCTCCATTGCTAGAGTTGGCGTTGTGCCTATCGCACCAGAGATTGCCAATCCAGCTACTCGTTGAATTCGTGAAAGTTTACTGATAACTGAAGTCTGTCGGACTTTCCTATACCAGGCTGCTGCTCCGTATGTGATCATAGGTCTAACCACAGTCACATAGAGCCAGTACAGTCTTTCAGGGGTAAGACCCCAATTTTTTGTCTAGCTTTGTGCAAAACTCCCTGCAAATGTCCATTCCATGACAGGGTTTTGTCTAGGATTACTCCTAGATATTTGACTTCCTTTGAGAAAGGAATTTCTTCACCTTGGATAGTTGGGCGGATTAGTCCATCCAACTTTCGCTTCCTGGTGAAGGGCACAACAATTGTCTTTTGCGGGTTTATTGAGAGGTTCTCTCCCTTACACCAAGCGCAAATGGTATCTAGGGTCACCTGGAGGACTTTAGATATCCTCGGCAAACAGGTTCCTTTGACCATAACGACAATGTCATCAGCATAAGCTTGTATTTCCACACCAACGGCTTCGACTATCGCAATCAGATCGTCAACTAGGAGGGACCAAAGCAGGGGAGATAACAGGGCAGCCACCTCCCGGCCTGAAGCGTATCGTATCACCGTGAAGTGAAGTAGAAACTATTCTCCTATCTAGCATATTGCGGACCCAACCCGCTATAGTTGCTTCCACTCCCCTGTCAAGAGCAGCTCTTTCAAGAGATTGTGGTATTGCGTTGTTGAACGCTCCCTCTATATCCAGAAACGCACAAACCAAGATTTCTTTATCCTGCAGCGTCCTGGATACTCTACCAACTAAGTTGTGTAGAGCCAATTCTGCTGATTTTCCCGCTTGATAAGCATACTGGTGGCGACTCAGTGGACCAGATACCAATGGCACCGTACGGATATACCGTCCCAGAACTTTTTCAAGGGTTTTCAGCAGAAATGACGTTAGGCTGATGGGTCGAAAGGCATTAGAAGTAGGGACCGAACGGCCCGCTTTGGGTATGTAAGATACCCGTACCTTAGTCCATTCTGCCGGCATATATTTCCAGGCGACACTCGCTCTGAAAATTTTTACCAAAATTAGATAATGCAACGGAAGAGGTGAATGCCTTGGCTTATTTCGAGCCCAGTCCCAACCCCTCAATCCGAGCTGCCAAAGAAGATCTAGGAACCATACTACGAACTTTGTCGCGCTTTTTATGCATAAAAAATAAATTAAGAATTTCTTGATTTGTGTACTACTTTCGTTATTGTTATCGATTTTAACTCTTTTCAGTACTAATATTAGGGACATAACAGATAATTATTTGCTCACATGCATCAAGTGAGGTAAACAAGTGAGTCTTTGACAAGAACTCATTGAGAAGGCTGTTTTTCATGGCACACTAGGCTAAATATCCATATGATATGTGTGCATTTTTCAAAAAACCCTAATTATCTCCTAAACTATTAATGTTAGGTATGGGACATATGGGATATAAAAGATGTAGAATGAGACGCTGAAGATGACTAAGTAATAAAATATGGGGGTGCCATTTAAAAAAATGAAGTTATGGTACTTCCAAATTTTGAAAAGTTAACGTGCCATAGTAATGTGACCATACGTTCTAGACAGCCGTTCTCGGCATCAAAACATACTCCATCATGTTGTTTAAGCATATTCTGAATCCTAAATTGATATTAGACACCCTGTATTATTATTATAGACACCCTGTATACACAATAAAGATGAAATTTGTGAACATGAAGAAAAAGCTACAATTAAGTCACTTAAAAGATCGGCCTTAGGTCATACGCCGAAATTTGGAGAGTTTACCCTAATAGGTATCCCATCTTTTTCCCTATTTCCCGCTTTTTCAGTCTATTTCCAATCTCCTATCGTTCTGACCAAAAGATTTCTTGTCTTTTCGAGCTCTCTTCAGTATCTCTCTTCTATAAATAGTCGAATTCTAGTTATTTTCTTTTCTGCCCAACACCCTTCTTGCCTTTTTAGTCTATTTTTAGTCTTTCACCTTTCTGCCCAATGGTTTTTTTATCATTTCAAGCTCTGGTTAGTATCTGTCTTCTATAACTAGTCCAATTTCAGTCTTCTTCTTTTCTGCCCAGCTACTTTCTTGCACTTTTACTCTATTTCTTTTATTATCAGCTCATTTCTATTCTGTCCTGTCTCTTTCTTGCTTTTATAATCTATTTTATATCACAAATGATCACCCACTTCATAATATTCTATGAAGCGCAATTGATGTTATTTGATGAGAGATTAACATCGTTTTATTATAAAGATTAAAAAATAATGAATGGAGGAATGTAAACGAAGACGGAAGTTGTTGAAGAACAAAATGGAAAATTGCATTCTTTCACATTCTCATTAATTTCTAATTAGAATCAAGAATTATTCGGTTAAAAACACTTCGATATCTTGATGAAGTTTGAGTAATTCTAGGAGTTGTGCATAAAACCGAAAAAACGTTGGAAATTTTAATTAATTTAACAATCTTTAACTGTTTCTTTTTTACATGAAATTTCATTTAAAAGGAATGTAAACTTTAATAAGAAACAAAAGCAACTGAATTCCACACATAGAAGAGGAGCCTAAATAATGATACCCAATTATTGTAATTGCTTGGAACACATGTCGAAGTTGTGCGGATTGCAAAATCGGTAAGCGACCAATGAGCGTGCCTCGAAGTTATAAAAAACGATCGACGACAAAACCAGTTGAACATAAAAGGAACCTCACCTCAAAGTACATTTATTGGTTCGACTGATCCGCACGTATTTAAATAATCGTTCTTAGGATTGACAACGATTGGAACTGGAATATACTATCCGGGGGTACTTAGTATACCGAATATAGGCCGACTAAACGACTTAAAATGTCTCTGGCTACACCACTGCGATATTTCCAAGAAAATTCTTGCTTACCTTTTATGGAAAAATGGTAATATTCGTCTCCACTATAAAATGTATCATTTTAAATTCACATTTATGGATTTATTTGTATGCCAATAATAAAATAAAAATTGAAAGTCGAATAAAAGTATCAATAATATCGGATTATTTTTTTATGGCGACATTATATTGTCTGGCGATGATTGATTCCGTAAAAACCGGGTGATATATTTTCAAAGTGTCCAAATTTATTTCCCCGGGGGTTTTTGGGGTTTCCCGTTCTTCTTGATTACAGTGATTTATAATGTTGCAAAAGATCTGTGAACTTGAACTTGAGATCAAATTGAAATTAATTTGCGAACGGGCGTAAATGAGGCCACAAATATAGGAATTACGAAAGACCCAACAAGAGATTAATATGTTAAATAAGCTGGCGCAACACCTGACCCAAATGATACCACCGCGGCCTTTGTTGTTTTTGTTATCTTAATGCTATTCGTAATGAGGTACTAATAATCAATTTTGTGCCTTCATTTGAAAAAAAAATGTTATGGAACTTAAATGAATTTATTTTAGAAATTCTGGTTTATAAACGAGGTTGTAACCTTGCTGACATTTTTTGCCGTTTTAAACAGATTTTTTTGACAGTCATGAACGCAAATTATATTTAAATCTTTGATGATACCGACAAAATAGAGTACTAAATACATCGTTATTAATAACTTTTAAATTGTTCGCTAAAAATATACAGGAATTAATTAACATTTTTAGTGTCTATAAATATTCAAAAGAAGGAGAAAGTACTCAAAATTCAACGTAGACTTCGTGCTTTCTGTTCCTTAAAGGGTTTCGAGTTTGATAACTTTAATGGACTCGTTTTAAATTCGTATGTCTTCATTTACTTCAACTAACTAAATTAAATTTAGGATGATTTGATCATTTTAGATATAAAAATTAAACTTTTAAACGTTTAAAATTACAGCAAAATTTTCACGGCCAAATTTAATTGAACTAAAACGAGAATTAATACTAACACTGTCATTAGAATTAACACTAGACCTAGAACTAGAAACATTCGGGTTTAGCCGCATATCTCTTAAGACGGCTAAACCCAAATGTTTCTAGTTTTAGGTCTAGGGTTACCGCCAGTAATAATGATAGTGATAGAACTACACTGAGACCTAATCAAATTAGTTTCATTATATAATATTAATAGATGTATTTACTGTTAATATTATTTTTATTATTAATGGTAGTAGATAGCTTTATTACCTAAATATAGACGTCGTACCTAAATTTTTGTATTAAAAAATATTTTCTATAAACGATCGATGTAACGATGAAAACAGGTAGACAAAACGATTTAATAATAGTACATTTGTCCATTTAGGTAAAATATTTCATTGTTAAATGTAGATAGATATTCAGACTAGAACAAAATAGACACACTACCAAATACTTTAAGTAACTAAACTACTCAACAACTAGACTTATCAACTAGTTTCCACGATCTAGTTTCTTTTTTTAAAAATTAGTTATATCTCCTCAGTAAATAGATAAATTAACTACCATAAATTTGACTAATTAGAATTGCATACGTCAGCTAAATTATGTTAGGTAAATGAATAAATTTTCTAGCAAAAATGACTATTTGTCTAAAAACTAAATTGATTTAATTCAATTCTCCATATCATTTTTCGTCATTCGGGTTTAGCCGCATGTCTTTTAAGACGGTTCAACCTGAATGTTTCTAGTTCCAGGTCTAGTGTTAGTTCTAGTTTTATTTCAATAAAAATACGCAACATTGTTATATCTAGTGCTGACTAGCGCTATCTAGCACAGTCACTAGAACTAACACTAAACGTGTGATTTAGCTTTTTTAAGTGCGACTAAACCCAAATGTTTCTAGTTCTAGGATTAGTGTTGGTTCGAGTGATCTAACGGTATCATTATCACTAGAACTAAAACTAGACCTAGAAATAGTTTTAGTTCAATAAAAATACGCAACATAGTTATTTTAGTACTAATTAGTGGTATCTAGCACTGTCACTAGAACTAACACTAGACCTAGAACTAGAAACATTCGGGTTTAGCCGTATGTCTTATAAGACGGCTAAACCCGAATGTTTCTAGTTCTAGGGCTAGGGATGGCTCGAGTGATCTAACACTATCATTATCACTAGAACTAATCCTAGACCTAGAACTAGAATCCTTCGGGTTTAGCCGTACGTCTTTTAAGACGGCTCAACCCGAATGTTTCTAGTTCCAGGATTAGTGTTGGTTCGAGTCATTTAACGCTATCATTATCACTAGAACTAACACTAGACCTAGAAATAGAATCATTTGGGTTTAGCCATCTTAAGAGACGTATAGCTTAACCCGAATGTTTCTAGTTCTAGGTTTAGTGTTAGTTTTCCTTTTAGTTCAAGAAAAATATACAGCAATCTAGCACTGAATAATAAATAAAACTAGAACTAACACTAGACCTAGAACTAGAAAGTATCTCGAAAGTATCTCGAAACTTTCTACTTCTAGGTCTAGTGTTAGTTCTAGTTTTAGTTCAATAAAAATACGTAACATAGTTATTCTAGTACTAATTAGTGCTGTCACTAGAACTAACACTAGACCTAGAACTAGAATCATTCAGGTTTAGCCGTCTTGAGAGACGTGCGGCTAAATCCGAATGTTTCTAGTTCTAGGGCTAGGGTTGGTTCGAGTGATCTAACACTATCATTATTACTAGAACTAACCCTAGACCTAGAACTAGAATCCTTCGGGTTTAGCCGTACGTCTTTTAAGACGGCTCAACCCGAATATTTCTAGTTCCAGGATTAGTGTTGATGCGAGTGATTTAACGCTATCATTATCACTAGAACTAACACTACACCTAGAAATAGAATCATTTGGGTTTAGCCGTACGTCTTTTAAGACGGCTCAACCCGAATGTTTCTAGTTCCAGGATTAGTGTTGGTTCGAGTGATCTAACGGTATCATTATCACTAGAACTAACACTAGACCTAGAAATAGTTTTAGTTCAATAAAAATACGCAACATAGCTATTCTAGTACTAATTAGTGCTATCTAGCACTGTCACTAGAACTAACACTAGACCTAGAACTAGAAACATTCGGGTTTAGCCGTATGTCTTATAAGACGGCTAAACCCGAATGTTTCTAGTTCCAGGATTAGTGTTAGTTCGAGTGATCTAACGCTATCATTATCACTAGAACTAATGCTAGACCTAGAAATAGAATCATTTGGGTTTAGCCGTCTTAAGAGACGTATAGCTTAACCCGAATGTTTCTAGTTCTAGGTTTAGTGTTAGTGTTCCTTTTAGTTCAAGAAAAATATACAGCAATCTAGAGCTGAATAACAAATAAAACTAGAACTAACATTTCTAGGTCTAGTTTTAGTTCAATAAAAATACGTAACATAGTTATTCTAGTACTAATTAGTGCTATCTAGTACTGTCACTAGAACTAACGTCTTATAAGACATACGGCTAAATCCGAATGTTTCTAGTTCTAGGGCTAGGGTTGGTTCGAGTGATCTAACACTATCATTATCACTAGAACTAACCCTAGACCTAGAACTAGAATCCTTCGGGTTTAGCCGTACGTCTTTGAAGACGGCTCAACCCGAATGTTTCTAGTTCCAGGATTAGTGTTGGTTCGAGTGATTTAATCGGCAAGAAGTATCTTCGACCGATAACCGTGGGAGGCAAATTTAAAACGATCTATTCGGGGTGAACGGTCAAATAAGCACAGGAACAACTTTTTACAATTTGCTAATATATTTCGGTTGTCGAATTACAACCTTCATCAGAGCGAATTACATTTGCTGTTAAAGAGAAAAAAATTTCCTTAAAATGGTAGAAGTTTTACAAAATAAGTTGAAAAACTTACTTGTTTATGAAGTGGATAAACCAAAAACATTATTGAACACATTACATAGATATTATTACGTTTAATTAAATTAAAACTTGGAATTAAAAGTTAAAATCATTGAGACGAACGAGTTACACGTTAAAATTTTGCTTTCGTTTTTTCTTTTTTTTGGTTCTGAAATTCTAGTAATGATAAAAGTTAACATAACTAAATTTCACGTAACCCCAGCGATACAAATTCACAATCTGCACACAAATTTAGATTGTTTAAATTAAATAACATTTTTAAAATATTAATCTGTTGAAAATTAAGTGTAGGAAAATTTTATGTAAACGGAAAAAACAAAATGTCTAGGGGGCCAGCCTATTCTTGCTTTTGTCATTAGAAATGATGTACGAGTGATTTAACGCTATCATTATCACTAGAACTAACCCTAATCCTGGAACTAGAAACATTCGGGTTAACCCGTCTTAACAGACGTATAGCTTAACCCGAATGTTTCTATTTCTAGGTTTAGTGTTAGTTTTCCTTTTAGTTCAAGAAAAATATACAGCAATCTAGCGCTGAATAACAAATAAAACTAGAACTAACACTAGACCTAGAACTAGAAAGTATCTCGAAACTTTCTATTTCTAGGTCTAGTGTTAGTTCTAGTTTTAGTTCAATAAAAATACGTAACATAGTTATTCTAGTACTAATTAGTGCTATCTAGTACTGTCACTAGAACTAACACTAGACCTAGAACTAGAAACATTCGGGTTTAGCCGTACGTCTTTTAAGACGGCTCAACCCGAATGTTTCTAGTTCTAGGATTAGTGTTGGTTCGAGTGATTTAACGCTATCATTATCACTAGAACTAACACTAGACCTAGAAATAGAATCATTTGGGTTTAGCCGTCTTAAGAGACCTATGGCTTAACCGGGATGTTTCTAGTTCTAGGTTTAGTGTTAGTTTTCCTTTTAGTTCAAGAAGAATATACAGCAATCTAGCGCTGAATAACAAATAAAACTAGAACTAACACTAGACCTAGAACTAGAAAGTATCTCAAAACTTTCTATTTCTAGGTCTAGTGTTAGTTCTAGTTTTAGTTCAATAAAAATACGTAACATAGTTATTCTAGTACTAATTAGTGCTATCTAGCACTGTCACTAGAACTAACACTAGACCTAGAACTAGAATCCTTCGGGTTTAGCCGTACGTCTTTTAAGACGGCTCAACCCGAATGTTTCTAGTTCTAGGATTAGTGTTGGTTCGAGTGATTTAACGCTATCATTATCACTAGAACTAACACTAGACCTAGAAATAGAATCATTTGGGTTTAGCCGTCTTAAGAGACCTATGGCTTAACCGGAATGTTTCTAGTTCTAGGTTTAGTGTTAGTTTTCCTTTTAGTTCAAGAAGAATATACAGCAATCTAGCGCTGAATAACAAATAAAACTAGAACTAACACTAGACCTAGAACTAGAAAGTATCTCGAAACTTTCTATTTCTAGGTCTAGTGTTAGTTCTAGTTTTAGTTCAATAAAAATACGTAACATAGTTATTCTAGTACTAATTAGTGCTATCTAGCACTGTCACTAGAACTAACACTAGACCTAGAACTAGAAACATTCGGGTTTAGCCGTATGTCTTATAAAACAGCTAAACCCGAATGTTTCTAGTTCCAGGATTAGTGTTAGTTCGAGTGATCTAACGCTATCATTATCACTAGAACTAATGCTAGACCTAGAAATAGAATCATTTGGGTTTAGCCGTCTTAAGAGACGTATAGCTTAACCCGAATGTTTCTAGTTCTAGGTTTAGTGTTAGTGTTCCTTTTAGTTCAAGAAAAATATACAGCAATCTAGAGCTGAATAACAAATAAAACTAGAACTAACATTTCTAGGTCTAGTTTTAGTTTAATAAAAATACGCAACATAGTTATTCTAGTACTAATTAGTGCTATCTAGCACTATCACTAGAACTAACACTAGACCTAGAACTAGAATCATTCGGATTTAGCCGTCTTGACAGACGTGCGGCTAAACCCGAATGTTTCTAGTTCTGTGTCTAATATTAGTTCTATTGAAATGCTAGTGTTAGTTTTAATTGAGAAAAAGTTGAAAGTAACAATCTTTACATCTAGAAAGTTATCGAAATGAATAATTGTACCGTTCATTCGCACAATAAAGGCTCGATTTGTCGCATCTCGAACGGATTTCGTAGCCGATTTACGATCATCGGCCAACCCAACGGAATCGATTCGCTTTTCCAATTGTCATACATTACGACGTCGAGTCGCGCCGTTCGTATTCGGTTAATCTTTGGACGTACGCGGTTGATTTACGTTCAAAAGTTGTCACGCAGGCGCGACCGAAGAATTAATTGTTTCGTTTATTTGGGATTTCCTTATCCGGCAAATCGCGTACGATACAAAATAAAAAAAGTAAAATTACCGCAAAAGTAAAGGAGTAAGGAGTAAGTCGAGTATGCGGTCTCGTAGGCGATCGTTTCGCCGTCTATGGGTTCTCGACAACAACGTAGGCAGAAGCAGGTTAAAAAATATACCTACTCCCGCGCTCAACTGCGTGTTTTGCATATTTTAAATATTTTGTATGCTTTTCATCATGTTTTTATTGGTGATTTTATGACATTATTAACGTGTTGTTGTTTGAAAGAGGCCGTCAAAATTACAAGAATGTTGTAGTAATAATTTAATGTCATTCTATCATTAAAAAATCATTAAACGTGCTTTCATGAAGTTTATATGCGATTGTAGTTGTTGGGAACTCTTGAGGATGTGTTGAGAAGCGATAAGCCCATATTTTGAGGTTGGAGGACATGCAGGTGGAGTGAGAAAACATTTTATTTCTTTCGGAAGAATGTTTTCAGTGATAACCTGAAATATCAATCTAAATTTGGTCATCACATAATGACTTTTTTCACTTAAACGATGTAGTGATAATTAAATCATTTCCAATAAGTATTTTACTATTAAATCGTTTATTAATCAAGAAACAAAATCTTGTGGTTGTTTTAGCGTAAAAGGGCGATGATATCGACTGGTTTTCGGCGGACACACTCGAAACTCGATCGCATCAAGCCGGATTTAGTAACTGTAAAAGCTGGAGAAGGTTTTCCACCACTACTTCTTTTATGAGGTAGTAAAATTTCCTTTGTTAAAGCTCTCAAGTGTCCAGAAGCTCATAGTTTCTTGTAATTGAAACAGCTCCTCGAATGTCCTTATTATCTCTATTATTTCGCGATGGATAAAAGAGATAAAAATTACTACGTAGAATCAAATGTCTTATTATCTCGACTCGTTTAACACTTTATTTGAGTGTGGTATTAAAATTTCTTGGTTAAATTTTGCGAGAAAAAAGGATTTTGGTTTTCTTTTAGTCCCATTTTTACGACAGTCTGCGTTTTAGCATGGCAGTAAAGCAATTTTCTCGCCACTTTGGCATCTCTCAACCGCTTGTATCTCCAATAACATACAAGTTAACTGAAACGAGGCTTACTTTCCTCCTAAATTCTTAAATCCTGAAAGCTGTGTATCTTTTTTTTTTTTTATTTTCACACACTTTCACCCCGTTTTATTAGAGGAGTATTTTTCTCCAAAAACAACTTTTAATACCACTCTCGTTTTACCCTCTCGTATTTACGACGTTTCCTGGTTATTTCGGGAAACTGACCGCGAAAGGTCACGTTCATGTCAGTAGCTCCCCTTGTTTTATTAAAATCCGATCGAGGTGTAGCCAGCAATTACCAGGATTAGTGACCAGATCGACTTCTCACACGAAAACAAAATATTTTTCTTTGCGACTTTTTTTTGTTTGATTGATAGGGGCCATTTAACATTACCAAATGGGTTCCGTTACGATGCTAAATTGGGCGATTGACCCGAAATGTCTTGCGCAATCTGCGGAGAACACCACCTCGAATGCAAAACGTTTTGCCGCCGCGAGTAAACAAGGAAATATTGTCAATAATGTATACGTTTCTATATGGTTATGCAATTTATGTATGAGATGTGAGTCATTTCTTTAAAAGAAATTAATAGGTTGTTTTCCTTTTGGGGTTATCTTTTAAAATAACTTTTTTGTTAACTTTTTCGATTAATTATTATACAGGGTGTTTCGGTGACTCGGGGAATAAATTTAACCACATATATTAGAGTGAAAATGATGACGATTCATGTAAAAAAAAATTAGTAAAAGTCCACAAATTTCGAAGATACAGGCCATCAAAATTATGGAATTTTAACACATTTTTCTAAATATCTTAAACACTATTTATGGTAATGTGCTGAAATTTGGTACAGTATAAACTAATATCACGTAAAACCATTGGGCAATTTATAAATTGTCCGATCCACCGTCCCGGGAAAGGGTTCCCTAGAAATTCCTTCACTGCATTTGTGCTGTGCGCAGGGGCACCATCATGTAAATACCACATGTCCCTTCTGGTATTTAACGGAACGTCACCTAAGAACTCGTCCAATCCTTCCAAATGTTGATGGTATGTAGGGCCATTAAGTCTTGACGGCAAGAAAACGGGACCAACAATCCCTGCCCAAACATTGAGAGACAATCTCCATTGAGATTTCCAAGTTTTGAAAAATTTTGGATTTTCTTCAGCCCAACTATGTAAACCCCAACTCTTTAAACGGAAGTCGACCGAAGTAATCTAGATGATGATGTAAATAGTGAATTTTCAGCGACATATTAACACCAATTTTGGAGAACGCATCCAACATTGTATGCACAGAACGTTGATAGTGTTCAGACCGATGTTTCCCTAATAAGCCCTCAATGACCTCTTTTATGGAACGCCAAGCAGTCAATTCGTTGTCAATTAAAACATTGTCGAATTCTTCAGTTTTCACCAGTTTTCGAATGTCTGGGCCAGTCACAACGCCTAAAAGGAGAAAGTTTTAATGTTACGGTTTAATACTCAATCTGATATCTCATTTTGTTGTGAAAAAAATAATATTTAAGGTTTCATACCTTCTTTCAATTTGCTTTCGCTAAGTCGAGGGAAAATTTGTGCCAAAACCGCATAAACTTCTTGCCTCTTAGCCATAGTTTTCAGGAAACTTTTGACTATTCCAAGTTTCACGTGAAGTGGAGGTAATATAACTTTGTCTTGTGGCACCAAAGGATCTTGAATTACATTGGCATTTACGTGTTTGCTCGATTCTCTGCTCTGCCATGTGTGGTTTGTATATTGGTCGCCTTTATATGTGCAGTCCCAATCGCAGATAAAACATATATTTAATGTATCCGGTTTGCAATCCGCAAAGAATTGCAACAACCTTCAAGTCACAGCATATCCGCCATTGATGTTTGTCATAATCAACATTTTGCAGTATTCTTTTTAATGCATCGTAGGTTTCTTTCGTTTCAATACTGTATGCTGCGGTTGGTACCGATGGTTTCGTGTTTGTATGATGGAGCAACACCCCTTTCAAACTTATTTTGGAGCTGTCAATCTCCACTCATTTGGTCTGTATAGGATGTCCATTTCTCTCATGAGACCATCGACATCCTTGCAGTATGCAGATGTTTGCTCCTCATTCACAGTGAAACATTTTTGCAGTGCGGATTGTCGATGTCTATATGCTGTGACTTTTGTCTCAGGTGCCAACAGGTTGTTCGAATTTAGAAATTTAGCTAACTGTTCCGACTTACGTTGCGATAGTCCTAACTTCGCAACGATGGGGTCCAGCTGATGTTGAATAACCAAAATTGGCCCAGTTGATACAGTTGCTACTGGTTCATACAATGAAAAAGTATCACTCAAGTGGGTTGAAAAAGTAATACCCGATAACACGACCGGGCTCGGTGGTTTTGGCACGGGAATGTTTTCTGTGTGTGGCTATGGTATTTGACCACTTGGGACACTCAAATACACTTTACTCCTCATTTTCTTTCTGTTCATTCCACTACCAGAATTCACACACGCGTAACAAACAAATGGGTCGTGATTAATCAGATCCGTCCAGATCATTGGCACGCCGAACGACAAACTTTTTATTCTTCTATGCATCCAATTCAAGAGGTCATTGTAACATTTCTCGCAAACCACATTGGGAACCCAAGTCACGTTGGAAATAACTGGTTGGTTGAAGTATTTCTCGTATGCGAACTTAAATTCTTTAGCCATGCTTTATCTGTTGTGGGGTGAAATGACCACAAACGTAACAGAAATTGTTTATATTGCAAACCATTTTAGCGCCACAAATACTGGTTTTCCCACCGTAAACACAACAAACAATTCACCAAACAAACACAAGTCGCAAATAAACGATGCTCTGCCAGATGCTCACTGTTTGAGAAATATTCTCGAACTAAAAGCTACGGACTTATGTACTAACCCGCCTGAACATCTAACTTCTACCCTTCTACCTATTCATCTTTTTACCTGGACGACTTTCTTGTATCATTCTTATACCGCAGGGTGACGAATGGACCCCCTGTACGTGTACTTGTTCGTCTTTTTACCTGTAAGATTTTCTTGCTTCTTTGTTGTAGCGAAGGGTGATGAATGAACTCCCTGGACGTATACCTGTACGTCCTGTAGTCTACTGTCCGTTTTAAGTCATTTTTCATAAAATGTTTTAAAGAAATAAACAGAGTATATAAAAATAATAAAAATAACTTAAATTATTTCATTTATTATTATTTAATTTTAAAGAAATACCGCCAAAAACTGCTGTAAATACATGCCAACTTTAGTTGGTCATAAAAAAAAACCCGAGCTAATATAGTAAAACTCCGTGAGGGTTTTGTTAGTTAGTTGGTCTACTTTCATTTACCATTGGAACCAACCGAGATGGTTTTTCTTGTTGCACAGTGTTATCAATTTGTATTTTCTGTTGCATTTCCTGGCAATATTCCTATCTAATTGGATAATCGGTAAGCTGTACTTCCTGAACCTTCCTGCAGTGAAATGGGTAAAGCTGCTGCTCTCGAAGAATACGCCACAAAGTCGTTTTTGACGTCCCAAATCGCCTAGCCATGTCCGAAGTACTAGTGGTACTATTTTCTTCTGCATGTTCTAAAATTAACTCTTCCAATTGAGGAGTTCGAACAGATCTAGGGTTGCCGTTCCTTATTATATTCCCTCTTCGACGATCCACGGCAGGAAGAACTGACACAATACGTTCTTCATTCGGAATTTCATTATTATTGGGGATTTCTTTCCCAATATCCTGCGCAATATTATGCAACACTGTATCCTTGTTACATTTTTTATGTTACATTGTAAGGCCCCAATTAGGCACCGAAACCGTCCTTTCCAAACGACAAACGTTCTTTCTACAACGTTTTTGGTACGAACATGTGCTATATTATATCGTTGTTCAGATGGTGTCTGCCCAACAATATTCCAGTTAATAGCTTCGATTCAAATTTCATAGCCACAGCGCTGCTATTAAATATTCTGCTATCGTGTGCAGACCCAGGCCATCTTATAACAATATCAAAGATTTTCAAAGTTGGTCCAGCCACGACCTGAACATTTAAGGACATAAATCCCTTCCTGTTTCTAAATATTTCGGCATTGGCACCTCCCGGACTTTTAATTTCTATGTGAGTCCCGTCAACACACCCTACAACTCCAGGAAAACCTCCAATTGCTTGGAAAATTCACATATTTTCCAATATTTCTTGCCAGTAATTCCGACACCTCATTTATTATTCGGCAAGTGGATGTCTGGCTGATGTGCGCTAAATCCCCACATATCCTCTGTAAGTACAAGATGTAATAATATGCTAAACTTGTCCTCTACCTTTATACTATAATTATAAAAGATGTCTTTTATAATTACCTGATAACTTCCACTTGCATAAAACCGAATCGTGACAAGCCACGATTTGTTGTAGCAACGTCTCTTAGGTAAACCAATGGTAATAATATATTTTGGATTATGTCACGACCAAACCGAAAACGTTGTATCAACTCTTTTTGGCGGTAGAACTCCAAAGGATTTCCGCCATCTCTTAAAATTATTCTAATAACGAATTTATGATGTGTATTTGCTATTTATGTGTATATAATAGTATATTAAAAAACAAGTTTCGTAAGACACGCTTGAAATGCACGAATTCAAGTTGAAAAACGAGTGGCGAAGTCACGAGTTTTTTAATGAATGAGTGCTTTAAGTCTTATGAAACGTGTTTTTTATGCTATTTTTTGTAATTCGCGTTTTTATACTTTTTTTTAACAAAAATAAAGTAAATTTTGGCAATGTAGGGAAATAGGTATGTAGCAGTTGGTAACACAGGAACACTTGAAAATAGAAACTTTGAATTGACAATTAGAAACTGTCAAAACACAAAATATATTCACCTGAAAAAAATGTTTGATGTACACCTCCCAAAATAAGAGAAATTGCTCAGAGTCAATATCCTCATCATTGTGGACCTTGTATTCGAAGCTAAGAACGTGTTTAAACATCCATAGACAAAAATTGTCACATTGACAACTAGAAAAATTAATGACCCAATGTTACCAACTTGAACTGGTTCCATAAAATGTTACTAAAATCTCATTACAGCATCGGATGCTGTAAGGAGTCTCATTACAGCACCCGTTTGAGTACTGTTATAGCTTCCATTACCGTAGCGAATTACAAAAATTATGTTATTTACTTACCTTGGTGCACGATCATGGCAAAAAACATCTTCAGCGTGTTCAATAAATTCTACTAATAATAATTCTATTCTATTATCCATTTTGATAGATGTAAAGAATGAATTTATAACGAAAGAATAAGTAATAATCAAAACTATAATAATCGTAACTAATAACTAACAATCAAATTTATAAAAACAACACAACTATCAATGATAATCTAATAAACGCGAGTAATCACAACTGCTTTCTTCGGAATTTATGATAGCAAATCTATAAAAAACGAATTAAGACAACAGCAAAATGACAGTTAGGGTTAGATTAGTGCTCGCGATTGCGCACTCAAATTTTACTCACTTTTCCCTAAATCTTTAACCTATAGTTAGAAAAAAGTTAGTCACTAATTAGTCCCTAACTGTTCTTGAATACCAAAATGTGAAATATTTTGTTTTAAGAAATCTGTTTTACCGACCATCTCACGTCCTGTGTAAGACGTTCTCTTTAAGACGTAAAGTTTGTAAGGTCAGTTTTTAGTTGTTGTTGTTATGCGAACGTGTAAAAGTGTCAACGTGAATAAATCGTTATAGAAAGAAAAGTTTCTCATTACAACCTTAGTCATCTAACACAAAATTAGTGCCTAACCTCAATTTAGTGTGAGTTTAGGGTGAGTGTCACTTTAGTGACGTTTATGAATTTGGCCCTTAGACTTTTTTTTTAGTGTTATTGAAATGGGAGCCTACCATTTTTACATTTAACACGAAAACGGTGATTTTTATCAATATTATCTAAGAGTGATAAAAGCTTCTAAAATAAATTTTCTATTAGAAACTGCAAAAATAAATGTAGGGTTACAATCGAACAAAAAAGTTCTGAGCAAACAAATTTTAGGGACTCCCTGTATAGCATGGTTGCCACCGCCCGATCTAATCGTCATCATTTTTGCTCTAGTATATGAGGTTAATTTTATTCCCCTAGTCACCGGAACACCCTGTATTGATAAATTGATAAATGCCTATTTAGATTGATATAGCGTTATTTTTACATCTCCAATAAAAAGAGTACATTTAGATAAGGCCAGAATGCTTTTAGCGAAAGTGCTCAATCTCCCAGTGCGAAAGTCCATTTTCTCTAC
The DNA here is from genome assembly GCF_036711975.1 of Onthophagus taurus. Taxonomy (NCBI): domain Eukaryota; kingdom Metazoa; phylum Arthropoda; class Insecta; order Coleoptera; family Scarabaeidae; genus Onthophagus; species Onthophagus taurus. The sequence continues at coordinate 1,248,160 of NC_091967.1, forward strand.
CGCTAATTTCCTTGCGTTTTATCCAATTTGCGAAATAACTACAACTGGAAGTGTGCACAAATCGATAGACGACGATTCAAAAACAGTCAACTCTTTTATATTTTATTATCCACGCGATCATATTAATAGGGTGGCGATTTCTTGCAAATTCTTAATGTTCTGATGACAGTTATATCATGTTCAAATTTTGGCATACAGCCATTATAAGGAAATAAGAAAAAATGCAGTTTTTCATTTAATTATGTCCCTCGCAGACAAATAACGTTTACGATGTTGTGGCGGATTCTATTAACGCCTTTTCTCCACTCCATCGAAAAAGCAGTTTTATAATGCCGTAAAGTTCAAATTCAGTTTTGTGATAAATTCATTTAATTGAAACAAAAATAGATGAGCTGCGAACAAAACGTGCAAGTTCTTTTTAACGAGTGAGAATGCGACGGATGTTTTACTAGATGGAAAGTTTGAACGTCGTATTTACTTGGCTAATTGACTTCTTTCAAAGTTGGACATTATCAAAACAAGTAACTCTCGCTGACCTAAAGGAGTTGCCTCCGACAAGCCGGTTTTTCGTTTCGGAAGGGAAGAAGTTTTGGATTAGTTCCAAAGTAATACCTACGTGCCAAAACTGGATGTCCCACACTTGTTTACTATTAATATCCACGCTTAAAATGGAGTTTACTAATGGTTTCTTGTATTTACTTTATCCAATTGATGGATGAAAATGAAAATCTAAAAATAGACTTAATTAATTTGTATTATACAGAAATAGAGGTTTAGAGATCTAAAAGGAGAGCTCACACAGAAATATGCAACTAAACCCTCAACGTAGGATTTATGCTTAATGAAATTTGTAAACACGATTCCCAGAAATGTTTCATGGAATTCTTGAAATTTTAAAATATCTTGTTTTATTCATCAATTTTAATTTTTTAATTTGTACGAAGAAATCTTTATTTATATTTTAATATCATTAATTGAGACATGATTATCATCAATTATAAACTTTAACACTTTGTTGACGTGGAACATCCCGCAGCTTTCGGTTTATTATAACATCAAAAGGACCTCCTCAACCGCAATGTTTATCTAAGAAATGGATATTTATAGCTTTAATCGTTTTCATTTTCGGGAGGTGTTTTGTAATTGAGTCCCAATTGTCCGGGAAAGACCTCGAAATCTTCATCCTCATCTCTACTAAATCCCAAGTGATCCTACCGGGATGGAAAAAGATATCTCACTTCTAAATCCTGTTGTTATACTTTTTCTTATAAAGCTCTATGTTACTCTTCGACAAATAATCACTTTTTTAGGTTTTCTTTCTTTTCATTTGAATCATTTAATCGAAACCTCACCCTCTCACCTTCTTATACAGGGTGTTACAATCGGAAATATTTAAGAAAACTAATCACGTATAATTATGAATTAAACTAAATTTTATTGAAAGTATTTTACATTAAACCTGTATGAAAATTACTCTTGACTCGAATGGCCAAAAAAAGGAAAAAAAGAGACGAAATTTTTCTCTTTCTATAAACGAGTTATAGGCAGGCTCACAGTGCGAGAAAAGAATAAAATAAAAGTGCAATTTGGTTATTACTTAAACAACTTTGTGTTATCCACTTAACAAAGTTATTTAAATAAAACAGCAATAATGGTTTACAGTTTGCAGGAAAGAATTGAAATTGTATTAATGTATGGATCCCAAAATGAATGTGCTCGACGAACTGCCGCAGTTTTTAATGAAAGGCATCCAGATCATGAAGAAATTCACTCAGACTGGGTCCGTTGCCAACATAAAACATAATGAGTCGAGAGTTTTGAATGAAACCGCTTAACTGGAAGTGTTGGGTCATTTCGGTATCAACCCCAATACTTCATTGCGTCAGGTATCTCGTGCAACTGGTATATCCTTGGGTTCTGTTCATAAAGTTGTAAAACTTCACAAATTCCATCCTTATAAATTGAAAATACATCAAGAGCTAACTGAAGACGATTTTGACAGGAGAATACAGTTTTGTGAAGAAGTGACCACTATTATTAATAATAACAACGTTTTTGTGAAAAATATCTGCTTTAGTGATGAATGCACTTTTTCTTTAAATGGATTTGTAAATAAACATAACTGCGGATATTGGAGTAATGAAAACCCTCATCTGACTATAGAAGGGCATACACAATATTTTGAAAAAGTTAATGTATGGGCCGGCATTTTGGGAGACCAAGTGTTTATCGATGGAAATTTAAACGGCGAAGTGTACTTGGATATGTTAGAAAATACTATCAATCCACTAATTACGAAAGCTCTCGAGAATCAGTTGGATAGAGAAGAAAATGCCTTACTTGATGAGAATGAATTACATTTTCAACAAGACGGAGCTCCTCCTCACTATGTTCTCCCAGTACCACAGTGGTTAGATAATACGTTTCCAAATAGATGGATCACCAGATTTGACGCCATTAGACTTTTTTTATGGGGTCATTTAAAGTCTGTTGTATTTACCCCTCAACCTCAAAATTTAGAAGAACTTCGTCAGAGAATTACTGCAGCTTGCCGTGGAATTCAAAGGGAAGTTTTTGAAAATACACTTTGAACAATTATTAAGTTGATTTTCTCTGCAAAAAGATTTTGTACATAATTAAATAACTGAAAATAAAGTAGAACGTTTCAAGCAGTTAAAAGTTGTTTAAGTAATAACCAAATAAACCTAAAAGAAAAGAAAAATGAAACAGAAATCGTTTTTTCCAAATATCTCTGACAGACGCCAGGCAAGCTAACCAACGTAGGTATATCATTGTCAAAATAACCTATATATCAAAGATTTCGGATTGCTCAGAAATAATAAAGGTTTAATGGTCGTTTTAAAAACGAACATGGTAATTTAATTTTATAAATTAATAATAAAAGATTACTTATTCTTGCTTTTAAGAAGGTAATTAAAGTTTTTAATATTAATTAAAGCGGGAAATTTCGAAAACGAATCGATCAATTTAAAAAAAATAAATACTAACATGTAGTACCTTAAAAGACCTTTAAAATGAGGTATCCCTTTCCATTTAAGATTTTTAAGGGGTTAGTTTCTGGCGGCGCACAGAAGCGAATTAGTTAAAAATCTTGTCCAAAAAGATATTTTTGTCAATTTTTTACTTCAAATTCAAAATTGGCGGAAATTAAGAAATATCTATACAATTAACAAGGATGAAGTATTTTATGATATACTGCGATTTTATTTAATTGTATCTACCTATATTTTTATACAGGGTGATTCAAAAAGCCGCTGACAGACTTCTAAAAGTCTTAATATACATGGGGTCGCAAATGCCTCCTTAACGAGATATAGCGGGTCAAAGTTTCTTTAAAATTAAACATTATCTGTAATAAAAAGCCCTTTTTTAAAATATTTTCAACGCCACTGCTAATTTTGCCAAACGGGCAGTATTTTCGTGTAAAGTGATCAATTATCTATCAATTGGTCTCTTACAAAACTTTGATTAAAGTTACAGTTTTTGATTCCATTAACAAATTTTCTACAAACGTGTTTTTCTTAAAAACTATTGCTTTGATCAAAGTTTGTAAGAGACCAATTGATAGATAATTGATCACCGTTTGACAGAATTAGCAATGGCGTAGACACTATTTTTAAAAAAAGGCTTTTTATTGCAGATATAATGTTTAATTTTAACGAAACTTTGACCCGCTATATCTTTTCATCTTCTTTTCATCTTCTTTTCATCTTCTTCTTTTTAAGACTTTTCATCTTAATTTTTGATGTATTACCTGCCTTAGAAGTCTGTCAGCGGTTTTTTGAATCAGCCTGTATATAGAATGGTCCGTTACTACTGGGACACAGAGGAACAGTGAATTCTTTACATTAAATTATTACGATTTAACCCAATTTATGTTAGTCCAATTGTTAATAATAACGAAAATACAGATGATTAAAGTTAACACTTTATTTTCGCTTTTGCTTAAATTATGAACATGAAAATTGGTACATTATCATTTTTTGAGACGATAAATAATAATTTGGTACATATCCTTTTAATCGTTAAAATTTTTGCAACTCACACAACTTGAAACAGTTTCTGAGACATTTTTACATATATTTGGTATACCTACCAACCTTCTCTAAAGTTCTCCGTTTCCAAGATAATCACTGTTTAAAGGCACTTTGCAAAAGTTAATTATGCTCAGTAAACATTAGTTGGCGTTGAAAATGATTTTATTTCGTCAAACACTAGACTAACATCGTCAATTGGCATTAATACTAGAGTATTAATGCTAATTAATTAAAAAAATTTATTAATGCTAAGAGTAAAATTATTAAAGAAAAATGAAAATAAAGTATAAACTTTACCCATCTGTATCTTCATTAGTAACGGACCAGCCTGTATAAGACGTATGATTAATAATTTTCAAGGAAAAAATCTTGTAAATAATAAATTGAATTGACACAATAACAACTTTTAATATTTTACCGAAAACTCAGCGTGTCAATTCAATTTTTTAATTTCTTTCTAAAAAATTATTAACTTTAGAACGGTAACATCTCATACTAAAATTAATTAGTGGTTCAGAAAATAAATTGTAATTTTGGTTAGAAACTTTTTTTGTGGACACCCTATATTATCAATAAATTTAATAGTGAAAAAGTGTCCCTTTATGTTTATTTTCTAACTGCAAATGCGCTCCCCAAACAAACAGCACATAGCAGAATTATGATTTTTTTCCGAATAGTATTATAGTGTGTGTATAAAGATACACACACTATAATAAAAATTTATTTTAAGGTAAAACCGCAAAATACCGCAAGAATTTCTAGTGCAATCTACAATAGTAGGCCTTATACTACAACACGTATACAATATTACTTTTGAACAATGTTAAACAATTTATTTTTTGCCCATCTAAATATCGTAAAATAAATTATTTTCTCAATTTCAACTGATGTAATCAAACAATATTACAAAAATACTAATAACAGAATTGTTGCTTTCAATATATTACACAATTCTACTTACCACCAGCAATAGGTTCTATGATAAATTTTCGAAATATATAAAAAAAAGTGTAAAGGAAAAATTAATTAAAAACCACAATTTTTACCGATATTTTACCTAGGTGATATACAAATGTCAACAATTTCAGACCAATAGCGATAACTAGCGTTTTTTCAAAGATATTTGAAAGCATCGTCTCGTAGCGAATTTTGAGTTTTCTGGACAGGTTCAATGTTGTTAGTAATGCTCAGCATGGTTTTAGACGGGGCCTGTCTACAGAGACTGCGTCATTGAATTTTATTGAGTTCATCTACGATAACCTGGATAAAGGTAATTTTGCTGTGGGTCTGTTCTTCGACATGTCGCGTGCGTTTGATTCGCTGCCACTAGTGTACATCATGCAGAAATTATATGCTTTGGGTTTGCGAGGCACGATTTTAAATTGGCTTCAATCATTTCTGGAGGAGCGAAAAATAAAAGTGGTCCTCTCTGGTCAGGAGTCATCGGAATCAAATGTTCGACTGGGAGTTCCCCAGGGCTCAATCTTGGGCCCATTAATTTTTCTGTTGTATATAAATGACCTTCCTGAGTATCTTTCCGATGTCCACATAGTCATGTATGCCGATGACACGTCAATTGCCCTGGCGTCGAATGATGCTGATATGCTTTTTTTCTAAAGTCAAGCATACCGTTGAATCATTTGATGCTTGGTGCAAACAAAATCGTATTGTTCTTAATCTAAAAAAGACCGTGTTTGTAAATTTTCATAAGAGGAGAAGGCTTCCGCAAGCCGATGATATCATTTTATCAAATAGCTGCAAGTTTTTGGGTGTTTATCTAGACGAGCAGCTAAGTTTTGACAAACATGTTGATCATCTGGTTTCGAAATTGAACTCGTCCTTCTATGCAATTCTGAAGTTGAAGGGATGCCTCCCGCTATCGGGATTATTAGATGCGTATTATGTTATTCGCATCTCTCATACAATATATTATTGTGGGGAAGATCGACGGAGTGGCGGCGTGCCTTTGTAGCACAGAAGCGCATTATAAGATTAATCTTCGACCTAAACTGCAGAGATTCCTGTAGAGATACATTCAAGGGCAATTCGCTTCTTACTCTTCAAAGTATATATATAAATAAATCAGTTGTTCATGTGCGGGAGCATGTCGATAGATACCCTGTCATGAAACACAATTACGAAACTAGATCTGATAGTTTGGTGTGCTTGGGTCATCATAAGACGGCTTTCTTTGAAAAGAATCCACGGTATGATTTCCCAAAGCTCTATAATAATTTGCCATCTGCAATTAAAAAAGCTAATACGCTTAGCTCATTTAAACATAAAGTAAAAATGATGCTTGTAGAAAGGGCGTTTTACGACCGCCAGGAATACTTGTCATTTAATTTTAGTATTAGTTCTAGTCAACTAGCATAGGTTATACTTCATAATTTAATTTCTCTCTTTCTTTGTTGAATATTGTGTATTATATATTGTATGTGGTTTGAACTTGTCACATCTACTATTTGTAGCCAGGTGATTAAATAAATTATTATTGTTATTATTAAACAATCAATTGACAACTAAAATATTTTGGTGGCGATTGTTACAATAATAATAAATAAGGTGTTTCAAGGCACCTTGGGGTTTACTTAATCAAAGAGCACTAATTGCATTTTCAATCTTATTCCTTAAATTTTTCCAATTTTGGCCGAGATTTTTAAAAAATTCGCCTGTGTGCGGCGGGGGGTTGAAGTGAGTGAGTCAATTTGTGCATAAAAAGTTGTCCCCCTTGGTTTTATTCTTTACCTATTTCAACGATTTTCTTTTTAAACTTCCGGATTTACAGAAATTGAGGTGGAAAGTTTTGAAATGAACACCCTGTATACATCGAGCAAGTCAAATTTGTCTTGCAAAACCTCGATTTCATGGCATGAGTAAAAATACCTAAAAAACAACAAAAAAGACGTGTTATAGTAGAAACCACGAGAGCTGACAGTGACAGATCGCTTAAAAATGGTATGAATCAAGATATGGACGTATGACTTAGATTATTTCACCACATACATTTAAATGAAGGTTATGTTAGTAATGGATGTCAAAGATATTATTTAATGATTTTCCTTTCAAAGAAAACATTTTCGGCTTGTAAAAACACTAACAGAGTCATGACAACGCTCACAAGACGTTTGGATTTGAGGTTATAGTTATAGAGTTACATCCAAGGTTTATAGAACATAAGGTTACCTCATTCCCTATGCCTCTGTAGTATCGATTATTACCCCGCAAATTGACGTCACTGGTTCGATACAGTCAGAATAAAAGATAGCCTATACGTGCCTATACTGTGGTACAGTCTATATAAAATATTTAAACCTCGCATCGTGTTGTGTTGTTCATAGACCAGCTACGTCACTGACCCACCTTGCCTCTCAGAGGAGGAGAATCGGTATTGGGTAACCTTATGTTCTATAGACCTTGAGTTACATCCCTTAGAAGAACAGACGTACTTTTTCGACGCGACCATTTGAATTGTACAGCAGACATATTAAACTAATGCTATCTCTTTCTAACACACATTACTCGCTAGCGGTTTGTGAACTACGTATGGCATTTGTAAGAGCGGAAAACGATGATTTACTGCCAGCTCTCGTGGTGTCTACTATATTAGAAATACATTTTAGTATAAAAAAGGATTGTGTGTTAGTATAGTAAAACATATCACAAGAAAGTAACTTGTGTATTCAGGTCAACGTTTAGCCACCTGGGAACAGAAAATCTAACAAAACGTGTCTCACACACCAGAGTTTGTATACGCTCCAGTTGAAACGAGTACTAAAAACCAAGATGAAACTTTTTAATTGAAACTAAAACCCGTCACACACAATAGTGTGCATTACATTTTATCCCTACAATATTCTTATTTGAAATCGAGGCGATATCGAATCGATTGCTTGGAAAACGCATCGCATCAGTTGATTGATGTACACCCGTAAGCACATCGTCAAAACTCTTTTCTAATGCAGGAACGCCGTCAAGCGGCAAATTATAAACTAATATCCGTCGCTCGATTTACCGTAAACGTCGCCTTCGCCCCTTTAGGGGAGCTCCTAGAAAAGGGCGAAGTCCTTTAGATGGCGTCCGCACGGAATCACCAAAAGGACTGCAAGGATAACGTCCCTCTTTTCTCCGTCGTCGTCCCCTTCAGGCGGAAATATTGCAAGGACGCGATCCTCTATCCGTACGAGCACAGGGTGTATGAAATGGTAGTGCCCAGTAGGGGTGTGTTAAACGATGAAAGAGATCGAGTGTGCTTATGGTAATATCTGGTGGATTTTGTACGAACGAGAAATGGAATAAACTATACGAAAAAAACACTATAAAAATGTCGAGGTATTTAGATTTAGAGGTGATTTATGAAAATGTCTCGTAAAAACAGTCTTGTGTTTTGTTGGACTTGGTTTAAAATGATTGTTATAAAGTAATAAGCTAACTTTCAAATATAAGAATCGATTTTTTTATCCCAAATACAGTTTGAACCTTCCGTTTAACAATCTGACTGATGGCTTAATTCGATGGCCAAACTTGACCATTTCTTTTTTACCTTCTTTTCTTTTTCTTTATCGCCGAAACGTCGACCGAATAACTCCGATCAAGATTCTCATTGTTGCGTTTCTTTTTTTCGTTTAAACCAAAACGTAAGAATACAAATACCTCGATTATCTTCCTTCTTTTTGTATTTATTTCATTTTACAACGTTATTTTCGAAATTTAACACCCGGTCATGCAACAATATTTAGGTCGGTTAACGACGAAATGTTTCTTTTTTGTCATGTCACTCCGTTCGGTAATCTATTGCCACTTTGAACTTCACTGTTGAGTTCGAAACTTTAATCACGACTAGGTTATATTTGGACGAAAAGTTTTAGTTTCGAACGAGGTTTTCGCCGTATCTAATTATTGTAGGAAAACGGGGGAGAATAGAAGCGGAAACTGCTACAACTTCCGGTACTCGAAATTCTATCCATACGCAGAAGCCGTTCACGAAAGTTTAAATTAAAAAACGCTCTCGAGTTTTCCAATTTTCTCCTACACCAGCAGCTTTTTCATAACTGGGTCAAAGAGGATCGGCGTTAATAGCATATTTACATGTGTTCCCATAAGAGTTTTAATAAATAAAAAAAACTCAATTTTTAAAAGATACTTGCTAAGATACAATTCGATTAGATGCAAGCTGGTGGTCCTTAAAGCGGCGTACTTAAATGACACAATATGGCGAAATAAATAAATTAGAACTGAACCCAAAGCATACAATAGTATATTAAAAAACAAGTTTCGTAAGACACGCTTGAAATGCACGAATTCAATTTGAAGTGCACGAGTGGCGAATCCACGAGTTTTTTTAGTGAATGAGTGCTTTAAGTCTTATGAAACGTGTTTTTTATGCTATTTTTTGTAATTCGCGTTTTTATACTTTTTTTTAACAAAAATAAAGTAAATTTTGGCAATGTAGGGAAACAGATATGTAGCAGTTGGTAACACCGGAACACTTGAAAATAGAAACTTTGAATTGACAATTAGAAACTGTCAAAACACAAAATATATTCACCTGAAAAAAATTTTTGATGTACACCTCCCAAAATGAGAGAAATTGCTCAGAGTCCATGTCCTCATCATTGTGGACCTTGTATTTGATGCTAAGAACGTGTTTAAATATCCATAGACAAAAATTGTCACATTGACAACTGGAAAATTAATGACCCAATGTCACCAACTTGAACTGGTTCCATAAAATGTTACTAAAATCTCATTACAGCATCGGATGCTGTAAAGAGTCTCATTACAGCACCCGTTTGAGTACTGTTATAGCTTCCATTACCGTAGCGCAGTGTTTCTCAAAGTTTTTTCTCTCGCGGCACATTTTCGAAAAAAATTTTTATTGAGGGCACACCAACTTTAAAAAAATTACTTTTAACTATAAATCAATAAATAGAAAAGAATTTAAAAGAAAGATTTATTATAATATGAATATAAGAACAATATAGAAACATTTCCTAGAATAAAATAAAAAATGAGTAATAATTAATAGTATAAATACAAAATAAAGAAACCTGTAATAAACATGTATTTTAGTGAGAAATATGTGATTGACGATGTTTTGTTATCTCTTCTATATTTGGTTTTATTGTTGAGAGAGCAACTCTCAATTCGTCCTCAACATTTTTCAATTGTGATCGTTTATTATTTTTTATGGTTGTTAATGTTGAAAATCCTAATTCGCACAAATAGGATGTTGAAAACTGGAGCAAAATACTTTTTGCTCTTTTAAATAATTTTGGATATTCATCATGAATTGATATCCAAAATGTATCGAGTGGAAGTTCTGAATATTTTAATTTTAATGTTCGGTCAGAAGAGAGGGAGATTAGTTCTTCCTCCTCTTCAAGACAAAGATTGCTGTCTGACGTATTACCAGTAAAAGGGTTTCGAATTCAGTCATGTTTTTCTATATGGATGGATGGAAAATATTTGGCTGCTTGCTGAAGAGTGTCTAAATGACTTTTCACCAAAGGTGCCAGTAAATTTCTCTTAGCGTCAGGAATTTTGGCAAACATCTCTAAATTGTTCTCGCCGAGTTTTTTTGACCATAAACATAACTTATTACTAAATGCAGTTAATTTGTCCGTTGATGTTAAAATATTTTCGTGTCGTCCTTGCAAACTTGAATTTAAATGGTTAAGATGTGAAAAGATATGTTCTAGGTAACACACCACAATTCATTGCTCAAACAGTCATAAAATTGTTGTGTTTTCAAAATTCTTCTTTTCTCCTTTTCTCCCATAGTCGTTTCTTCTTTAAAGAATACACAAAGTTCTTCTCTTAACTCATACACACGAGCTAAAACTCGTCCTCTAGAAAGCCATCGAACTTCACTATGCAATAATAAGCAATTGTAATTAGCTTCCATGCTGTCACATAATTCTTTGAATAACCGTGATTTTAATGGTCTGCTTTTAATATAATTGACTATTTTTATCACATCTTCCAAAACAGATATTAGTTCCGTAGGAAGAGTTTTGGCTACTAAAGCTTCTCGATGTATAATACAATGAGTAGTAATAATATCCCTTTCTCATTACCGACCATTGCAGGAGCACCGTCTGTACAAATTCCTGTACAAAAGTTCCAGGAGAGATTGGAATTTTTGAAAAAATTGTCGACGCAATCAAATATTTCTTTACCCGTTGTCCTCCCCGACAATTCTTGACAAAATAAAAATTGATTTATAATTTAATCCCCGTTAATTAAGCGTACAAATCCCATTAATTGTTCTTTTCCGCTAATGTCTGTTGATTCATCTATTTGTAGGGCAAATATTTTATTGTTAAGTTTTTGGTGAATATTTTTTGCTATGTTTTCCGACATATCAGCAATTCGTCGACTAATGGTGTCGTTGGAGAGAGGGATTTTGTTTATTTCAGTTTCTGCTTCTTTCCCTAACATACATTTCACCATTATTCGACAAGCAGGGCCAATTAACGTTTCCCCAATTGAATGAGGTTTCATCTTCTGTGCAATAAGTTGGGCTACCTCGTAAGACGCAATTTGTGCTTTATCTGACACCCTTACTGCTTTTTCGAATTTTTGGGATTGTTTGGCACTATTAGTTATTAATCGTTCAAAATAATTTTTGCAATTGAACACCAAACTTGGGTGAACTTTTTCCAAATGCCGTTTTAGTTTGCTAGGAACCATTGCTCCGTTTGTTTTTGTATTCCCACAAACAACACATAAAGGCAATGGGGTATCTACGCTTCCTGTCCATGTAAAACCATAATTAAGGTAATCTTCACTATACTTTCTTGAATTAATTTTCGCCTTTTTTGCCGGAGGTTCATCCACTACTAAAATTAGCCTCGTCAGCAGCTGTAGTGGATGCACTATTAACAGTTAAAAATTTTCTTAAATCCATTTTTGATAAGCTAAAAAGAATATGTTAAAATTTATTAATTCTAATTATTATTATTTCATTAATTTTAAAATTTTATTATAAATTTTTGCTTATTGACTATTAGTACATACAAGATGCCGATATAAATCCGATACCCCTCATCTGTTTTCGTAATAAAATATATATATTTTTTTACAATAAAATGTATAAATAAAGGAAACCTAGACTATATTAATTTTTTAAGTAAATTGGATAATTACATTATTTGTCAAAAATCTGCAAACTCTATAACAGTTCTAAGTTATAAAACATGTAAATTTCGTTAAGATCGCATTTATGTTATTAATATAAACAATTAAGTAAATAAATAATCTTACCTTATTTTTTCTGAGAAATCCTAATTATTCAATAAATAGCACGAAAACACAATAACAATTGAATAACATAAAGAAAAGCCCAAAACGTTTTACAGTCCTAGAGGACCTAACCTAGAGAGGATATACAGTATTTTCGGGGAATAACCTAATACGCTTTACCGATGGTTTTTCGGAAACTTCCTCTTTAGTCAGTAGATGGCTTTACGAGAGTACGGCGCACAGTAGAAATTTAATTTAAATTAATAAATTTAAAAGACTTTCAACATTTCGCGGCACACTTTAAGATATTCACGGCACACCTTTTGAGAAACATTGCCGTAGCGAATTACAAAAAAAATATTAACATATTATGCAGAGACTCGACCAGAAACAACCAAAACAAAAAGAATGCTAGAAACTATAGAAATGAAAATACTGCGTAGAACAGCTGAGATAACATTGATGGACAAAGAAAGAAGTGAGAACATCAGACAGGTTTGCAAGATGGATAACATCAATGATGTGGAATTAGACAGAAAGAAGAAATTAGGGAGATAACTTTAAATATGCATCTCTATGTATTATGTGGCTTAATAAATGTCTAATACAAATTGTTAAGTTTATGAGAGAGACGCACGGCTAAACCCGAATGTTTCTAGTTCTAATTGTAAGTTTAGTGTTAGTTATAGTGATAGTGCTAGTGTTATTTCTAGTATTAATCGAATCAAGTTATTAATAAAAATTTCCTACTCAATTTTAAACTAATAATTTCATACTATTCAAACAATTAAATACTTATTACTGTTCTACTTTAGTTACTTTAGTTACTTTAGTTTGATAGAGCCTTTTATATAGAAAACAAAAAAAATGTAATCCGATATTTTCGTAAAAGAAATATGAATCCTCTTTTAACAAGCACCTTCACACCCACAACACAAAAAAAAATCATCGTCATTCTATCTTGTTCAAATTTATATATCGTCAAATACATGGCAGGTTTTTTCCTATAAGAATCTCTCCGTCCCTAAATATTAGATCAATCATCTGCTTATTGTTATAAGGAAGTCGTATCGCAAGCTTCAAGGTCGCGCTGTAACATTCCCTCCCAATTTCGGATTGTTTTATTTGAAAAATATCACTGTTGACCTCCTCCACAGATTTGTCTCCTAAGAATATATCGTTTTTAAGATAATCAAAACTTTCTTTGATATGTAATGGAGCTTGATCTATTTTACATTTCATTTGAATCGAACAGATTACTCCGTCATCGATGGAATTCGTTTCGATTGGGTTATTATAAACTTCTAGAATTTCACCTTTCGGGTCTATAACGTATCGATAAGCTGGTTTTCTTTGAAGAAAATTTGACATTTTAGGACATTTTAAAGATTCAAACCAATGGTCGAAACAAACTTGTTCGGAGTTATCGTGTAAAAGTGATCTCTTAGAAAATTCTAATTCTCGTCGATATTGTTCGGATTTTGTTAATAAACCATTATGAACGTTTACAAGAAGTACTAAATATTTCATTATAATTTCTGATTCCGCTTCGGTTAAAATTCTATCATTACAATCCGATATAAAAGAAATTTCAGGTAAATAAGATAAAAATCTTGAATCGGCCAAATTATATGTTCCAGTAATATAACACATATTATCTGGAATGTCGTAAATACAACAAATTTCATATCGAGTATCCATCAACATATCTAAAAGATCAACTGCTCTAACTCCCATTGGTATCACTAATTTTAATGATGGATTTGATTTTTCCATATTTTCCGCAAACTTTCTTATTTTATTATGAAGGTGCATACTGGATGTTGGCCAAGAACCAAACATATTTTTTTTCATTGAATTTATAACCAAAAGAAATTGATCCAATATTTCTCCTATAGGAAAACAAAGATCTGTTCGTTCCAAAATATGTCTATTTAAAACAACCAAAGTATTCAAACTTAATGTTAATATTTCCAAAGTGTTATAAGCCCTTAATAAAACTCCGCGTTCGTCTAAAGGAAGATTTTTATCGAGAAATCTCCAATTTACTTCGTACATACTTTGATGTAATTTCCTTCGTATGTTACCAGTAGCTTTTTTAAGATACGATCCGCATGTTGTATATAAAAATTTACAAGTTCCTCGTAGCTTATTCACATCTGAATATGTTAAAAATGAGAATATTAAATAAAGTATTGATGGCGGGATGGTGTTTAAACTTGGTGTTTTATCCATTTTTTTTTTTACTGAAATTTTTTTTATTTACGAATGGTTAGATGACGTCTGCCATCTAACCATTCGCAATTTAAACAATAAATAATGACAGTGAAAATTACAATTTTGAAGTTAACGTTTATAACATTTAAGTGCATCTCTATACCTTTTTTAATACATTTCTAAATATTGTTAACTCTATAAAATGGTACAGAGCTTATTTTTGGAAACTAAGATGGTCTTTTAAATGAAGTATTCTGTTCGGATATTCATAAGTCTTTCAGACGTCATTGTATACCAAGGGGTTAAGGGAATTTCATATACTCTATGGTATAAGTCTCAATATATGAATGTAGTAACCATAGTTACGAAACTACTATGTACTTGCACTGTACCACATAAAATGCAACACTGGTATTGGGTAATTTTGCAAAGGAAAAGTTTTGCTTAGAAAAGGTTGTAGCGCCGAAAATTCCAAACAAGACACAAATTGATAGGATCGGGCTCCGGTAACTCAGTGAAGAAGGGAGGGTTCTGATCTAAATAAGGGCGCCACGAACTTAAACCGAAACCTATCAATACAAACCTTTGACCCAGCAAGTCCGAATCCAATGTCAAAGGAAAAGAAACAAGTACCAACATACACAAAAAAAAGTAATGTTGAGATAATAGATTCAAATAACTATATCGAAATGTGTTCAAAAATTGACTAACTTTGTTAATCAAAATAATTATATTAATAATATATCTAGTATTATACCAATAATGTTCTTTAATAATGAGAAGTAAGGATATGAAATTAATCTCCAAAAAAAACCTTATCGCTTTTGACTCGAGAAACCAAAAATAAAATACAAATAATAAAATCCTGAAATAAAGTAAAATTAGTACACAATAAATTATCATCAGCTGATGTAAATATAATTGTGGGACACCCAAAATAAGTGTCAAAAAAAAGTAAACAAGCCCGCAAGAGTTTTATCACCTCTTGATAAATTTATCCGATAGATAAATCCAGCTCTTAGCCAATGAGAGCGCTTAAAACCGCCGTAACCATGGCAACTATCCTCTAGATAGTTTATCAGGAGGATGGTAAAAGTGGGCCTTAATAAATTTTAAATCGGTGATAATAACAAAAAGTATATATATATATTGAGTTGAAGACTCTTAATCAAAAAAAGGTATTAATTAATTAATTAATCATTAAATCAAAAACACGAAGAATTAAATCTTTCTCTTATAGTTACTAATCCTGAATTGCGCCAAGACCGCCAAGACGCGTCCGACGTCCAAAAGGTTATGTTTTACTTGCGTAGACCCTTTGCGCAGCTTCCTATCCCTCTCTCTTTCTTCGGAAGGAACCGGACGTAGAAAACGGAAATTAAGATGGCTGCTCTCAGGAAATGTAAACCACGAGGTCGAAACCTCCACGAAGGCGATATATATATATATTAGTAAAAGTTTATAATAAGACGCAAAAATAAAAAGCTTGACGATCTATAACGGCTTCACGTGATGGGTGAAATAAACCACGAATAAATCCGATGAAACACTCCAACAGGTGCCAAAATAAATGAGTATAAGAGCCAATCCGGAAAATCCGCAAACGAACATCTTGCCAAAACACCAATGCAAAACTCTTCTAAGACACTCTTATCTCAAAAACGTGGTATCAGCCCATTTAAAAATCAAACGCCTCCTCAATCGAACCCAAAGACACAACGGTTCGAAGACGACTGGTTAAACCGCTTGTAACCACGAAAACAATATCTAAACGGAAATAAATCCCCCCACCCCAATCAATCATAACATAATAAAAATCACTAAAAATGCATCGAATCTTACGTCAAACCAACCATAGATGGTGTTAAATTATGAAAACAATGAAATTACGAAAAATGAAAATAAAAACCGCTACAATCCCCCCCAAGTTCAAGAAGTTTACTCCGTAAACTTACACTAAACTGGCAGAAGATACCTACTACAATAGACCACTAAGTCCAAACTACTAGAAGACCTAAACTAACAAAGCCTAGTTCTACCAACTACCTACTAACTACCTACTAAGCCAAAAGGCCAAAAACCCAAAACACAAAACCAACCCCAACGCAAACGCGATACCCAACAAAACCTATATCTAAACGGAAATAAATCCCCCCACCCCAATCAATCATAACATAATAAAAATCACTAAAAATGCATCGAATCTTACGTCAAACCAACCATAGATGGTGTTAAATTATGAAAACAATGAAATTACGAAAAATGAAAATAAAAACCGCTACAAGGTGACGTCCTTATGATAACTCTGCGTTTCCGAATGTTTCCGGTTCTAGCTCTAGTGCTGCATAACAATTAAAACTAGAACTAACACTAGACCTAGAACTAGAAAGTTTTGGGTTGGGTTGGGTTGGTTAAATCCAAATGTTTCTAGTTCTAGGTCTAGTGTTAGTTCTAGCGTTAGTGTTAGTTTTGCTGTAATGTCAAATTATATTGACATGTTGCATTTTATGTGCAACAAAGCTCTGGTTTCTATAGAAATATATTTTGTATGTATGTATGTAAGGAAACGGGAGTGCATACTCCCAACATAACCTCTCGTCACATTGAGCATTGGCAGTTTGAGATTGCCTATGTTACACATGTAACATAGTAAAAATAACTATCTCTGTCTTCTTGAGATTGACGTAGAGTGATTGTTGAATATACCAGATCTCAGCAATATTGAGTGCTTCCTGCATCCTCTCAAGGAGTACATTGACGTACTTCCCTCTAATAACGATTGCCAGGTCGTCTGCGTAGCCAACGGTTTTAAAACCAGCTAGTTTTAGGCATTTCATCAAGCTATCCAGGGTGAGATTCCACAGAAGTGGAAAAAGAAGTTGTAGGGTGGCTTAGACAGCCCTTAATTTAACGATTCTTTGCCTTAGAGTGCTCTCGATCCAACCACATAGGGTCAGAGGAACGTTATGCTCTAACAAGGCCTCGTTAATTCCAGAGAAGGTGGTTTCATCAAAAGTGCATCACCAACGAAGCTGGTCACCATGTGGAGAGTTAGTGTGGACTTCCCCTGGGTGTAAGCATGTTGATTAGAGCCTAGTGGCCTGGTGCACAAGCAAGTATCTCTAATGTAACGGTCGCAACGATTTCAGTAAAAAGGAGGAGAGACTAATTGGTCTATATGACTTTGGAAGGAAGTTGTCTTGCTTACCCAGTTTAGGTATGAAGTTTACCGTGACATCACGCCAACTTCCTGGTACGTAGCGAAGTGCCAGGAAACCCCGAATAATTCTCTTCAGGTGCGGTAGCAGGTCTTCCAGTTCTCATTGTAGAAGGGCAGGTGCAATCCCGTCCGGCCCTGGAGTTTTGAACGGCGAGAACAGCCCACCGTATTTCTTCCTCCTCACAGATGATTTTGGCCAAGCCCCAATCATCCGCTGTTGGTACATGTCGGAACCTGATATTAGAAGGTTGTTGGCATAGGAACCATCATCCTTCTTCATTAACCCAATTCGTCGTTCAGGGCTCGCAGCGAGCACCTTCTTCAGGCGGGAGACTTCGATAGAAGAAGTAATTTCCTCACAGAAGTCCCTCTATGCTGCTCGTTTCTTTTGATGAATTGTTTTCTTAAAAGCTGACAGTTTACTCTTATAGATCTGCCAGCCAGAATCGATCCTAGAGTCCTGTGTTCTGTTAAAGGCAGTCCGCGCCTCGTGTTTAAGTATGGCAAATTCGGGGCACCACCAGGTATATATATATATATATATATATTCCTCCATTTTACAGCAGTTCGCTGGTTGTTTACGACCCAGTTTTGTCAGTAACCTCGAAAGTATGGATCTGAATTTCTCCACATTCATCCTTCTTGGGTTTCAATTTGTTTCTGAACTTGGTGTTGCCAAGCTCAAAAGTAATCCACCTATGGTCAAACATCGACACATTGTCGGAAACTCTCCAATTGTGGACTGATCTTGAGATATCCATGGAGGCTAGAGTAATATCGTTACTGGATTACCCCCTGGCAGTTACAAAGGTTGGTTCTGTGCCTCGATTTAGTATATCTAAGTTACTGCTATCAATAAAATCTAAAATATTGCATCTTAAGTGAAATTCACTGTATCCGATGACTCAGACTTAAGTTCAATTCTGCTTTATAGATATATTTTATTCTTTGATTTTTGTGTAAAGTTTTTCGGTAAAACAAATGTATTGATTTTGTATATTTTAAGACATCGCAATCTTATAATGTGCTGTCAGCGGCAGGCGATGAAATCGCAGTGATGGCAAATCGATCATATTTTAGAAAATATGAAATAAAAAAGGTGAACGCTTGTTTAAGATGTTTGGTGAACCAGGGGAAGTCAACGAGCGGGAGTTGTTTCTTTTTATAACCTATTTAGCCAAGAAGTTTACTTCCCGCAGAGCAAAGAATAAACACAAACACCGACAGTAAAATATTTGGGGTTCATTTAAGATGAGTTACTTTGAAATCGTCGTCGTTGACCACTTTGAAGGCGAGTACTAAAATTTTATGATCTACAGATCAATTGAATTCAATTTGATGCGATAACCCAGATATTTTAATGCATTTTACTATTTTTATTAGTTTAAAACTAATTTTAGATTATGATTTCTTTTCGGAGCATTTTCTTTGTCTAAAATATAAAATGATTTATTACTTTAGTTATGAAATCTTATTGAGTTAACAAGGACCATTACCGTAAGAGGTAATTTGCATGATATGGGTCACATTATGGAGATTGTCAGGTCACCAACTAGGAAGGAAAACTTTTTGACCATCATTATTTTAAATTTATTTTAAACTTTTAATAATTATTATAACATAAAAGCAACCTATTATCTGGTATAATGATATAATTATCTTTACTCTAAATAGTTAGTTCCATTAGCAAACCCAATTTGAAACTGTCAACGTCCTCACTAAGAACGCACGAGTCTATCAGCACGTGTTTTTACCGAACGACGACAAAACAAATTCAGAACGAACCTCGTTCAGGTCGTCGTTCCAGAATAATTTCCGTATTTATCTAAGTCGCGTTCGCTTTCAAACAGTTTCAGTCGGATAATATA
The DNA here is from genome assembly GCF_036711975.1 of Onthophagus taurus. NCBI lineage: Eukaryota > Metazoa > Arthropoda > Insecta > Coleoptera > Scarabaeidae > Onthophagus > Onthophagus taurus. Next base: position 1,267,770 of record NC_091967.1, read on the forward strand.
TTGCTTGTTGGAAGTTGGGTTTTGTCCCCATATTGTTTACCCCCCAAAGAAATACAAAAAGTTATTTATGTTGTAAATAAAATTTTCTGTCAATTTTATTTTTGCTGTGTAAACTATCTTCAATTTACCTGGATAAAAATAAAACGTTTCTAACAAGAAGAAAAAGGAAAAGAATAGAAAGTGGGCGTAAAGTACAGGATGGGTGAATGCTTTTAGGAGGAGGAAGACAACTTAATGAGGGTAAAACTCCTGGGTTACGAAGAAAAACTGTTAGTCGTTCCGAAAGAGTGCGCTAAATTTTATTGTTTTGTATATCTTCTCGGTACGCAGATAATGTTCTGCGTTTAACTATTATGACACCTTAAATGGTAAAGACTTCGAAATACATTTCCGTGCTTTTTTTAATGAAAAAAAATATACTCTGCTTTTCAATATACGATTAACTAAAGCTTTGAAAGCTTTTCTAAAAACGTTTTGAAACTTTTTACGACGTAGCTCTTTACGTTCTTAAAAGGAAGTTAAAAACTTTTAAAAAAAGATAAGTTTATGTTATTAAAAAATCTTTTGTTATAACGGTAATCTTTATCTTAGATAAAATATGATTTTAATAAAATCAATAATAAAGTATGTATGTGATAAATAAGATTCAAATAGAAAAATGTATTCCCAAGTAAGTAATACTTGCCAACTGATGATCATGGAACTTCTCTCTTGCCCTTGAAGATCCAGGAGGAAGTTTGTCAACGAGAGTGATAAAATAACTCACAAATAATGACAAAAAACATGGAAATTAACACCGGCGAGACGATAGCAACAAACCGCCCAGCAACAAACTTTTTCCTTTATATTTCCACCTACTTCTAGGGCCCATATCTTCGTTATCTAGAAAGATAGCGAAAAACTAAGCACACGGTTGGAAAGCTTGGTCTTTTCTCTATCTTAAACCGAGCAAGAAGAGCAATTGAGAATAAGAGCAAGAAAAATAAGAAACGTCGCGCTGCATTCAATTTACCTCAAAATTACCAAACTTCACGGCATTGTGCAGCCGTTGCCAGATGGAAATTCAATAAATGGTTTAAATGTTCGGAAAGAGCTGACCATGGACTATCTTATTCCGAGTTTTCGTCCGCCAATATCTATCAGCGTCTGTAAGAAAACGCACCTGAAAAAGCCCCTATCGATGAAAACACGCATATATTTCTTGCACTAATAACTTTCCTATTTGACTGGCAAAAACTCTACAACTATATTCAGCTTATGGGAAATTTCCTGCTCTTTCCAACGATGTGTGACACACCGTGATCACACGTTTGCACAATCCTTTTTTCTGACTATGAACTACCTAAACCACGCTTAGGTCAATAACTCTCTTGTATGACGAGGAGAAAACTCTAGAACTATATTCATCTTATGGAAAATTTTCTGCTGTTTCTAAAACTAGAACTAAAACTAGAACTAACACTAGCACTATCACTAGAACTAACACTAGACCTAGAACTAGAAACTTTCGGGTTCCAACTAGTTTTCTGAAGAAGGTTGCAACATAGCACCCGAAACGTCAAACATTTGTTCAAAAAAGGCACGGCTCAACCCGAAAGTTTCTAGTTCTAGGTCTAGTGTTAGTTGTAGTGATAGTGCTAGTGTTAGTTTTATTAACAACAGCCGTGAAAGCCTTCGTACTTATATGTTTTTAAACGGTTTTAAATAAATTAAGAGTGAATGAAAAATTATCTGTCAACATGAAATGAAGTTAGGATTCTCTCTCGGGTAAAACTTTGTTCCAATTTTTCCTTCATCAAATGAGAAAGTTAGTGTAAGAAGTGATTGCGTTCTGCTACCTGTAGGTTGTCTTTCAGGTGCGTTTCTTTTACAGACACCGGCAGATATTGACGGCGTCTGTAAATGAAAACTCGAAATAAGACAGGCCAAGGTTAGTTCTTTTCGAATATGTAAACCATTTGTTGAATTTCCTTCTGATAACGCTTGCACAAGGCCTTAAGTGGGGCAATTTTGAGGTGATTTAAATGAAAAGACCAAACTTTCCAACCGTGTTATTAGTTTTTCGCTATTTTTCTAGATAACGAAAATATTGGACCAAAAAGTAAACGGAAATACAAGGGGAAAGTTTGTTGCTGGGCTGAAAAACGATTGTGCAAACGTGTGATTGAGATGTGTTATATACCGTTGAAAAGAGCAGAAAATTTCCCATAGGATGAATATAGTTCTAGAGTTTTCTCCCCGTCATATAAGCGAGTTATTGACCCAAGCGTGGTTTAGCCGCGGAAAAAATTCGTGGCAGCGCGACGTTTCTTATTTTTTCTTGCTCTCATTATCAACATATCGGCGGACGAAAACTCGGTTTAAGATAGAGAAACAACCAAGCTTTCCAACCGTGTGCTTAGTTCTTCGCTAGCGTTATAAATAACAAAGATATCCGTCCGAAAAATGCATAGATGGAAATACAAAAGTAAAGTTTGTTGTCAACTGTAGGCTCCTTTTCAGGAGCGTTTTCTTTACAGACGCCGACAAATGTATGTATGTATGTAGTTTCACGTGGGGGTGAGTTACTCACAGCACTTAGGCCCCAGCGGACCCTTTGTACGTCCCCACAGCTTACTGTTCATTCAAGGGTCAGAAAACCAGCCCAATCTTTTCATGAACGTTAATATAGAACAGAAAGGTATGTTCCTTATATCCGAAATTTGGAGCCATGGTACTCCGAAAATAGATTCCCTTAAGTACACGAGGTTTGGACAGTCACAAACAATATGACTTACCGTCTCGTCTTCCATTTCACACCCTCTACAGAGGGGTGTATTCGCCAGCTTCATGTAAAACATGTGCTTACGTAACCTGCAGTGTCCGGTCAGGAAGTGGGTGAGAAGCCTCAAGTCACTTTTCGATTTTCCCAGAAACTGAGAAAATGTCTTCCGGTCAGGGTAGAGCAGAGTTTTCTTAGCAAAGGCGCCTACTGCTGTCCCATCCCATCTATCGCAAAAAGCTCGGTGGGAGATGGAGTTTATCAGTTTTGATGCTGTATTAACAGCTAGTGGTACAAACGGTTCAGGGGAGATCGGTGACTTGTTAGCCGCCCGTTTCGCCAACCTGTCCGCATGATCATGTCCTTTAATTCCGATGTGTCCTTTTCGCCATTTTATCGTGACGTTGTTGTATACGTTTGCCTCTTCGAGTGATTGCCGACAGGACTTCACCAACGATGATGCAGTATGATGCCTGAAAACCGCCAGCATAGCCTGTCTGCTATCAGTACAGATTACAACGTTTCTGCCGACTTTTTTGGAGTCGATAATCGCATCGGCTACTATATTTATAGCAATTAATTCGGCTTGAGCAGTCGTGCAATACGATCCTAACGAAGTGGAAAGGTGCAGCTGGAGATCGTGCGAGAAGATTCCCGCTCCGGAACCTCCAGCCTTCTTTGATCCATCAGTGTAGATGGTCAGCGTTTTGCCCGAGCTTGAGTTGCTCTGGGGTATCGTTTCAATGCCAAAGTGTGGCTTGCCTAAGAAAGTAGGTGTAATGTAGTCTGTGCGAGCTTTAAGGAGGGGTTGTTTACTCACAGCCTCACTCCAGAGCTTGCTCCGGACTATTCCCATTTTAACAACCTGCTTTTCATTTACTGATCGCAACCGAAGCAATGCTATCACGGCCACCTCCCTGATAAAAATATCTAGGGGCAGCACGTTTAACATAGTCTCCATTGCAATCGTAGGTGTAGATCTCATAGCGCCTGTGATTAGCAGGCAGGCCAGTCGTTGCAATTGATGCAGAAATGTAGCTTTATATGCATGTTTTAGTGCTGAGCACCAGACTATGGCTCCGTGAGCTACCATGGGTCTTATCACAGAAGTGTAGATGTACATTGTAACTTTCGGATTTAATCCCCAAGTATTCCCAATAGCCCTTCGGCACTGGGTCAGTACAATCGTTGCTTTTTTGATTTTGCAACTAATGTGTGATGTCCAAGTTAGTCCTTTGTCCAAGATAACACCCAGATATTTCACCTCTGGAGCAAAGGTTAATGGATTATTACAGAAATTGGGTGGCGTTAAGTGTCCCAGTTTCTTCTGTTTAGTGAAGAGAACAGTCTCTGTCTTTTTAGGATTGACAGAGAGGGTATGTTCTTCACACCATCGTTCAACGAGTTTAAGTGCCTGCTGCATTCTGTAACAAAGAAAATTGTCAGGTTTACCTCTTAACAAGATAGCCACGTCGTCTGCGTAACCAACTGTGAAGAGATATTTATTAACTCACGAATGAGATCATCAACTATTAAGCACCAGAGAAGCGGTGAGAGTACCCCACCTTGTGGGCAACCCTTAACCACAGCTCTCTGTACTGTGTGTCCTTTCGCCTTAATCTGAACAACTCTGCTTGCTAGCATTGTTTTAATCCAGCCCGCGATGACCGATGGCACTCTTCGAGATTCCAGTACTAGGTTAATGCTACTAAAGGTGGTTTTGTCAAACGCTCCCTCTATGTCAAGGAAAGTTCCCAGAATGGACTCTTTCGAATCAAATGCTTGTTCGATGCGCCCCACTACCATGTGTAGGGCGCTATCCACAGATTTACCTTTGATATATGCATGTTGGTTGAAATGCAAAGGAAACGCTTTAAGTACATTCTCTCTAATGTAATGACGTCGACAAATATTGATGGACGAAAACTCGGAATAAGATAGTCCAAGGTCAGCTCTTTCCGAATATGTAAACCATTTGTTAAATTTCCATCTGGTAACGGCTGCACAAGGCCGTGAAGTTTGATAATTTTGAGGTAATTTGAATGCAGCGGGACGTTTCTTATTTTTTCTTGCTCTCATTATCAACATATCGGCGGACTTAGGTCTCTATCCTTCGGTTTAGGATAGAGAAAAGACCAAGCTTTCCAACCGTGTGCTTAGTTTTTCGCTATCTTTCTATATAACGAAGACATGGGCCTTAGAAGTAGGTGGAAATATAAAGGAAAAAGTTTGTTGCTGGGAGGTTTGTTGCTATCGTCTCGCCGGTGAAATTAGCTGCTTATTAGGGTAGGCACACACGGTCGATTTTTAGTCGGTCGATAGTTTAGTCGATGGACATAAATGTATTAAGTTTATTGTAGCTGCGCACACAACACAACTGCAGATCAACTCGATTTTTTAATCAAAAGGAGTCGATGTGCACTTATGATTAAAAAGTTGTGCAACTATCGTACAACTGCAATAATGCCACAGCTTCATATTGAAGCGCACACACAGTCGATAGTTTAGTTGAGGTCTTTAGTAACTTAGGTTGGGCGCGCAACCTCAAGGTCAAGTTTACTGATTGTGAGAGTTGAAGTGTCTTCTCTAGTATAACATAAATCAAGTTTCCCTCAATTATTTTATGATAAGTGAATTTATATCAAAAATTAAGTTAAATTATTTTCCGTTTTGCTACCGCAGTTAATTATATACTACACTAAATACAGTGTGTTAATTAATTATCGTACCCGACGTCATCATTGCAAGTATGCAACCAATATCACAGTGCAATACGCATCATACGCAAATCGTGTATTGCAATACCAATATTGTGATAATAGTTGCATACTTTCAATGATGACGTCTGGTACGATAATTAATTACCACACTGTATATTAAAGTAATTCAATTACATTATTTTAAAAACTTGAATTATTTCCAGGTATTATTCAATATTTAATACAATATAAATACAAGTTGTTTCGAAATCGATATGTGTGTGCATACAACACGATTTATGAACAACTAAACAGTTTAGTCGGTTATAAATTGATAATGCATCGCGATTTCAAACCAATCCAACTAAACTGTTTCGTCGATGAATAATCAACCGTGTCTGCCTACCCTTAGTTTATGAATTACGATTATAAATTAATGTAGATATAATTAATAGTATTTTTGCTTTTAGGTAAAGCTGTACCATTCGTAGAACTTACAGTAGCCCACGCATCAGTATTAACAATATTGGCGATAAGTTTCGAAAGATACTACGCCATTTGTAAACCATTAGAAGCCGGGTACATTTGTACGAAGACGAGGGCGTCGTTGATATGTCTTTTGGCTTGGGTAATAGCGGCAGTTTTCACAAGGTACGTTCGTTGCTTTTATTGCGCCGGTTTAAATCGGATCGTAACGGACTTATCGGGCAGCTCGGTTAGCGAGTTTAAACCCGTTTCGAATTTGGCATGTCCAAAGCTTGTATGTGCATGCTACCGTTAGAACGCGATTAGAGTACAATGTGCCGTTATAACTAGATGCTGTAGTGTAGAGATGCTGAGGGTTGTAAGTTTAATGGACTTTTTGAGAGAGAAAAATTTTTTATTTCTCAATTATAGGTATAAATATGTAGTGTTTTGGAAATTAAAACAAATAAACTTTATTTCCTCTCAAAAACCTAACAGTTTCTAAACAAAATCCCTAGGGCATCGACTTTCAATCACCTCCACGTATATCACCATAAAAGAATGCATCGTAGATATCCAATTTCGTTTTATTTTTTCATAAATGAGTCTCCAAAATAATGTCCCTGTTAAAAACAGTAATTAATGTACCTATAATTGAAGAGACATAGAAATTCCATTAAAATTACAACATAAATAAATCATCACGAAAATAACACTTCAATTTTTCACAACTACCTAAAACAACTCTAACACAAACAGCTATTTAATTTTAAATCCTTTTTTGTTCCATATTGTGATCCTAAAAAGTGATCCTAATCCTTAAAGAAAAGAAAGTTGAAACATCTCTATTTTCTTTGTTAAAAAATTTATTGTTCAAGTTTCAAAAAATCTTTCGTAAAATTCGATATCAATCAAAGAGTAAAACTGCAATGCTTCAGTTTACCGTGATTAATGCTTTTGTTTTCGAACATACGTTTCCAATTTTTTAAAAGATACGATCAACTAACTCTTCCCGCCAGATTTACATATTGTTTTTCGATCATAATAAATCGGTTAAAACAAATATTTGTTATTCCGGAAACGGAAGCTTTCGTCGCTGCGTGAATTTGCAACGGCGAAAAAGTTAACCTTCTCGAACAAATCAAATAAACAGAAGCGTCCTTTTAAAAATAAATCCATTAAGATGCCTTCACCAGATTTTGTATAAATCGTTTTGTGTTTTTTCTCTTCAAATCAAAACGAAGTTGACATCGGTAAGGGAGCCATCTGAAGTAATTTAAATTCAAGTGGGACTTTTATCGCAGATAAATTATGGGGTATTTATCGTGTCTCATTTGCTACCAGGGTAATGTGGATGTTTAAAACTGAAATTGCGACCACAAAGAATAATAAAAATTTTAAATGTCTAAAATTAAGGTCTATTACTTAGTACTCCACCTAATTAGTATCTCTTTTAGATGTTGGACACTGCAGCTAATAATCAAGTTCAACCCAAATAGGACTTTTTTCATTAAATACAACTTTATTTATATCAGGTTTATCATTAGCAACCTCATTGTAACAATCCCAATACGATATATAAAATCTCTTGTTGCAGTTTCGTCTAATTTTCTTTTCTTCGCTTGTAATTCATCATCTCGTTCATTATTAGCAGAACTGTCGCTGTTATCACTTTCGATTATTAATTAAAGTATCCTCTTTTTAATGCAACAAGCCGTTTTGAAAAATCGCTTTTAGTTTTTGAGAAATAAATTTTGGAAATGATCGACAATTTTCTCTACAATTTTCGCCGATTAAGTTTTAAAAATTCGTACAAAATCAATTTCTTGGAATATGAGTATAAAAATTTCCCAAAGTGTTAATAAGAGTGTCCTCTTTCCAATGAACCAACACGTTTTGAAAAATACTTTTAGTTTTTGAGAAAATAATATTTGAAATTTTGATAAAATTTTCAATGTTGCAATTTTGATCGATAAGTTTCAAAATTCGGTATAAAATTCATTTCTTGAAAGATCCTTGTAGAAATATCACCAATTATTAATTAAAGTATCCTCTTTTTAATGCAACAAGGCGTTTTGAAAAATCGCTTTTAGTTTTTGAGAAATAAATTTTTGAAATGATCGACAATTTTGTCGAATTTTGCAATTTTAGCCGATTAAGTTTTAAAAATTCGTATAAAATCCATTTCTTGGAATATGAGTTTGAAAATTTCCCAACGTGTTAATAAGAGTGTCCTCTTTCCAATGAACGAACACGTTTTGAAAAATATCTTTTAGTTTTTGAGAAAACAATATTTGAAGTTTTGATAAAATTTTCGATGTTGCAATTTTGATCGATAAGTTTCAAAATTCGCTATAAAATTCATTTCTTGAAAGATCCTTGTGGAAATATCACCAATTATTAACTAAAGTATCCCCTTTTTAATGCAACAAGCCGTTTTGAAAAGTCGCTTTTAGTTTTTGAGAAATAAATTTTTGAAATGATCCACAATTTTGTCGAATTTTGCAATTTTTGCCAATTAAGTTTTAAAAATTCGTATAAAATCCATTTCTTGGAATATGAGTATGAAAATTTCCCAACGTGTTAATAAGAGTGCCCTCTTTCCAATGAACCAACACGTTTTGAAAAATAACTTTTAGTTTTTGAGAAAATAAAATTTGAAATTTTGATAAAATTTTCGATGTTGCAATTTTGATCGATAAGTTTCAAAATTCGCTATAAAATTCATTTCTTGAAAGATCCTTGTGGAAATATCACCAATTATTAATTAAAGTATCCTCTTTTTAATGCAAAAAGCCGTTTTGAAAAATCGCTTCTAGTTTTTGAGAAATAAATTTTTGAAATGATCGACAATTTTTTCGAATTTTGCAATTTTCGCCGATTAAGTTTTAAAAATTCGTATAAAATCCAGTTCTTGAAATATAAATATGAAAATTTACCAAAGTGTTAATAAAAGTGTCCTCTTTCCAATGAACAAATCCGTTTTGAAAAATAACTTTTAGTTTTTGAGAAAACAATATTTGAAATTTTGATAAAATTTTCGATGTTGCAATTTTCATCGATAAGTTTCAAAATTCGCTATAATATTCATTTCTTGAAAGATCCTTGTGGAAATATCACCAATTATTAATTAAAGTATCCTCTTTTTAATGCAACAAGCCGTTTTGAAAAATCGGTTTTAGTTTTTGAGAAATAAATTTTTGAAATGATCGACAATTTTGTCGAATTTTGCAATTTTTGCCGATTAAGTTTTAAAAATTCGTATAAAATCCATTTCTTGGAATATGAGTATGAAAATTTCCCAACGTGTTAATAAAAGTGTCCTCTTTCCAATGAACAAATCCGTTTTGAAAAATAAATTTTAGTTTTTGAGAAAACAATATTTGAAGTTTTGATAAAATTTTCGATGTTGCAATTTTGATCGATAAGTTTCAAAATTCGCTATAAAATTCATTTCTTGAAAGATCCTTGTGGAAATATCACCAATTATTAATTAAAGTATCCTCTTTTTAATGCAACAAGCCGTTTTGAAAAATCACTTTTAGTTTTTGAGAAATAAATTTTTGAAGTGATCGACAATTTTGTCAAATTTTGCAATTTTTGCCGATTAAGTTTTAAAAATTCGTATAAAATCCATTTCTTGGAATATGAGTATGAAAATTTCCCAACGTGTTAATAAGAGTGCCCTCTTTCCAATGAACCAACACGTTTTGAAAAATAACTTTTAGTTTTTGAGAAAATAATATTTGAAGTTTTGATAAAATTTTCGATGTTGCAATGTTGATCGATAAGTTTCAAAATTCGCTATAAAATTCATTTCTTGAAAGATCCTTGTGGAAATATCACCAATTATTAATTAAAGTATCCTCTTTTTAATGCAACAAGCCGTTTTGAAAAATCACTTTTAGTTTTTGAGAAATAAATTTTTGAAATGATCGACAATTTTGTCGAATTTTGCAATTTTTGCCGATTAAGTTTTAAAAATTCGTATAAAATCCATTTCTTGGAATATGAGTATGAAAATTTCCCAACGTGTTAATAAGAGTGCCCTCTTTCCAATGAACCAACACGTTTTGAAAAATATCTTTTAGTTTTTGAGAAAATAATATTTGAAGTTTTGATAAAATTTTCGATGTTGCAATTTTGATCGATAAGTTTCAAAATTCGCTATAAAATTCATTTCTTGAAAGATCCTTGTGGAAATATCACCAATTATTAATTAAAGTATCCTCTTTTTAATGCAACAAGCCGTTTTGAAAAATCACTTTTAGTTTTTGAGAAATAAATTTTTGAAGTGATCGACAATTTTGTCAAATTTTGCAATTTTTGCCGATTAAGTTTTAAAAATTCGTATAAAATCCATTTCTTGGAATATGAGTATGAAAATTTCCCAACGTGTTAATAAGAGTGCCCTCTTTCCAATGAACCAACACGTTTTGAAAAATAACTTTTAGTTTTTGAGAAAATAATATTTGAAGTTTTGATAAAATTTTCGATGTTGCAATGTTGATCGATAAGTTTCAAAATTCGCTATAAAATTCATTTCTTGAAAGATCCTTGTGGAAATATCACCAATTATTAATTAAAGTATCCTCTTTTTAATGCAACAAGCCGTTTTGAAAAATCACTTTTAGTTTTTGAGAAATAAATTTTTGAAATGATCGACAATTTTGTCGAATTTTGCAATTTTTGCCGATTAAGTTTTAAAAATTCGTATAAAATCCATTTCTTGGAATATGAGTATGAAAATTTCCCAACGTGTTAATAAGAGTGCCCTCTTTCCAATGAACCAACACGTTTTGAAAAATAACTTTTAGTTTTTGAGAAAATAATATTTGAAGTTTTGATAAAATTTTCGATGTTGCAATGTTGATCGATAAGTTTCAAAATTCGCTATAAAATTCATTTCTTGAAAGATCCTTGTGGAAATATCACCAATTATTAATTAAAGTATCCTCTTTTTAATGCAACAAGCCGTTTTGAAAAATCACTTTTAGTTCTTGAGAAATAAATTTTTGAAATGATCGACAATTTTGTCGAATTTTGCAATTTTTGCCGATTAAGTTTTAAAAATTCGTATAAAATCCATTTCTTGGAATATGAGTATGAAAATTTCCCAACGTGTTAATAAGAGTGCCCTCTTACCAATAAACCAACACGTTTTGAAAAATAACTTTTAGTTTTTGAGAAAATAAAATTTGAAATTTTGATAAAATTTTCGATGTTGCAATTTTCATCGATAAGTTTCAAAATTCGCTATAAAATTCATTTCTTGAAAGATCCTTGTGGAAATATCACCAATTATGAATTAAAGTATCCTCTTTTTAATGCAACAAGCCGTTTTGAAAAGTCGCTTTTAGTATTTGAGAAATAACTTTTTGAAATGATCCACAATTTTGTCGAATTTTGCAATTTTTGCCGATTAAGTTTTAAAAATTCGTATAAAATCCATTTGTTGGAATATGAGTATGAAAATTTCCTAAAGTATTAATAAGAGTGTCCTCTTTCCAATGAACCAACACGTTTTGAAAAATAACTTTTAGTTTTTGAGAAAATAAAATTTGAAATTTTGATAAAATTTTCGATGTTGCAATTTTGATCGATAAGTTTCAAAATTAGCTATAAAATTCATTTCTTGAAAGATCCTTGTGGAAATATCACCAATTATTAATTAAAGTATCCTCTTTTTAACGCAACAAGCCGTTTTGAAAAATCGCTTCTAGTTTTTGAGAAATAAATTTTTGAAATGATCGACAATTTTGTCGAATTTTGCAATTTTTGCCGATTAAGTTTTAAAAATTCGTATAAAATCCATTTCTTGGAATATGAGTATGAAAATTTCCCAACGTGTTAATAAAAGTGTCCTCTTTCCAATGAACAAATCCGTTTTGAAAAATAACTTTTAGTTTTTGAGAAAATAATATTTGAAATTTTGATAAAATTTTCGATGTTGCAATTTTCATCGATAAGTTTCAAAATTCGCTATAAAATTCATTTCTTGAAAGATCCTTGTGCAAATATCACCAATTGTTAATTAAAGTATCCTCTTTTTAATGCAACAAGCCGTTTTGAAAAATCGCTTCTAGTTTTTGAAAAAAAAATTTTTGAAATGATCGACAATTTTATCGAATTTTGCAATTTTTGCCGATTAAGTTTTAAAAATTCGTATAAAATCAATTTCTTGGAATATGAGTATGAAAATTTCCCAACGTGTTAATAAGAGTGCCCTCTTTCCAATGAACCAACACGTTTTGAAAAGTAACTTTTAGTTTTTGAGAAAATAATATTTGAAATTTTGATAAAATTTTCGATGTTGCAATTTTCATCGATAAGTTTCAAAATTCGCTATAAAATTCATTTCTTGAAAGATCCTTGTGGAAATATCACCAATTATTAATTAAAGTATCCTCTTTTTAATGCAACAAGCCGTTTTGAAAAATCACTTTTAGTTTTTGAGAAATAAATTTTTGAAATGATCGATAATTTTGTCGAATTTTGCAATTTTTGCCGATTAAGTTTTAAAAATTCGTATAAAATCCATTTGTTGGAATATGAGTATGAAAATTTCCTAAAGTATTAATAAGAGTGTCCTCTTTCCAATGAACCAACACGTTTTGAAAAATAACTTTTAGTTTTTGAGAAAATAAAATTTGAAATTTTGATAAAATTTTCGATGTTGCAATTTTCATCGATAAGTTTCAAAATTCGCTATAAAATTCATTTCTTGAAAGATCCTTGTGGAAATATCACCAATTATTAATTAAAGTGTCCTCTTTTTAATGCAACAAGCCGTTTTGAAAAATCGCTTTTAGTTTTTGAGAAATAAATTTTTGAAATGATCGACAATTTTGTCGAATTTTGCAATTTTTGTCGATTAAGTTTCAAAAATTCGTATAAAATCCATTTCTTGGAATATGAGTATGAAAATTTCCCAACGTGTTAATAAGAGTGTCCTCTTTCCAATGAACCAACACGTTTTGAAAAATAACTTTTAGTTTTTGAGAAAATAATATTTAAAATTTTTATAAAATTTTCGATGTTGCAATTTTGATCGATAAGTTTCAAAATTCGCTATAAAATTCATTTCTTGAAAGATCCTTGTGGAAATATCACCAATTATTAATTAAAGTATCCTCTTTTTAATGCAACAAGCCGTTTTGAAAAATCGCTTTTAGTTTTTGAGAAATAAATTTTTGAAATGATCGACAAGAAGAAGAAAAACAAATTTTATTCTGTACCCACTACATAAAAAAAATAAGAATAACAATAAAAATATCTATATGTGTATAAAACAAAAATAAAAAAGTTAAGGGGTGAGAATAGGGCTACCGACCAAGGTCTTTCTGCCCGTGATTTTTGTAGTCGGCGGCTTGCTTCAGTCTTCTCTGACGGCCAGGAGTTTTTGGAAGAGAAGAGGTGGGTTGTTGCGAGGGTGGAGTAATGGAGTCGATATAAGCGTGTGTTGCAAGGCGTTGGTAGGAAAATTTAGAATGGATTTATCGGACAAAGATTGAAGACGGGTATGGATAGGGGGTATATCGGTAAGTTGGTATAGCAGATTATTGCTAGGGTTAAAGAGGGGATTACGGGGGTTCCTAATTCGGGTGATGGATCTCAGTGCAGATCTTTCCGCTACTTCCAGGTGGTACTTCGTTCTTCTTGGTGCGTTGCTTAGCAGTATTGATCCATATTCTATGATGGGCCTGCATATGGTCTTGTAGATGTGCGAGGCACATGAGGTAGAGATTCCGCGACCGCTGAACGAGAGAGATTTAAAGTGTTTGGCGCGTGTCTTTACTTTCATCTTCACCTTGATTGCATGAGTGGAAAACTTAAGCGTTCTGTCAAGTATTATGCCCAGATACTTACAGGTTGATGAGACGGAGATTGCCGTTGATTGGATTGTAATTGTGGGAGAGGGAGCGCGGGGTGAGAGGAATGGGACAAAAAATTGTGTTTTTGTGGGATTGAGTAGGATGCGCCATTTTCGGTACCAATTTTCCGTTTCGTTTATGAGCGTCTGCAGCTTACGGACCGAGGAAGTGATATCCCTACTGTGCGAGACCAATGCTGTGTCGTCGGCATAAAGTAGTGCGTATGCAGTGAGGTTAAAGGCGTCTGGGTTGTCGTTGTAAAGATCGTGGCAGAAAAGATTGTATAGAGAGGGAGAGATAGGCGAACCCTGAGGAAGGCCTTGCTGAGCGGAGAAGCTGTGGGAGAAATGATTTTTCAACTTCACGATGGAGGAGCGATTCGACAGGAATTGGTTTATCAGGGTTAGAAGATAGTATGGCGTTTTTAGCTTATCCAGTTTAAATAGCAATCCTTTGTGCCACACGGAGTCAAAGGCCTTTCGGACGTCCAGAAAAACTGCTGCAGATTTCAGTTTTATAAAACGTGCCGCCTGGAAGTTGGAAACCAGAATAGTTAGTGGCTGGGATGTTGATTTGCCGGATTGGAAGCCAAATTGGTAAGGCGGAATTTTCTTTGATACCGCAGCCAGGAGCTTGTTCTTCAAGTGCGTCTCGAAGAGTTTTCCAATTACGGGGAGCAGTGAGATGGGGCGATAGTTGGCTGGATCAGATAGAGAAGAATCCTTCTTGGGAATACAAGTTATAATAGACGTCTTCCAATCGCGCGGGAAATGCTGAGTCGTAAGGCAAAAGTTAATTATTTTTCTGATAAAGCCATGGATGTTAAGATCTAGACTTCTAAGCAGTTTCCTTGTGATGTTATCATAACCGGGAGCGGTATCTTTTCCCTGTCCAAGAAGAGTAAAATATTCGTCTTCCAACATGAGAGCATCTTCGGGTGTCTCGAACGGTGTCAAAAATGCGGATTCGTACCAATTATCTATAATGTTTTTATTGTGGGGACAAAACGAAACATCCTCGGTAAAGGTGAATACACTTTCTAGGTAGTCAGCGTGTATGTTGACAATCTCTTCAGGGTTGGAGTGCACACCGCCATCGGTAGGATCAATGAGCTCCTCCGTTCCAGGTGTCTTTTGGTATCTTGATAGTTTTCGAATTTCGTGCCAATAGTTTCTTCCTTTACACAGTTTTATTTTGTCACAGGCTTCCATGTACTTTTCCGTTCTGTATTGCTGAATTAGTTTCTGTATCTTTTTGTTGAACTCATTAAACTTCTTTTTCAACTCAGGCACTTCATATACCCTGAAGTCTCGATATAGGCGTCTTTTCTCCTTGATGAGTCTGATAATAAATGGAGGTAGCGGAAAACTGTAGTGTTTGGTGGTTCTGGATGGGCTCGCTTTGTCTATCGACTCCTTAAGACATTTGTTAAACCTTGAGATCGTGTCAACTGTGATTGTCTGATGTGCTTCTATGAAGTCTTTCATTATTGAGTTAACTGTCTCCATGTCGCAAAGCTTATAGTTTTTAATTAAAGTCGGAACAGGTTTAGGTACGTTGGTTGTGACGTTGACATAAACTAAAATGCCCAAGTGATCGGAGCATAAATCCGGAACAACTTCTACCTGTGTAATTAAACTGCGGATGTTTCTTGTGCAGAATAGTAGATCAGGAGTAGAGTTCGGATTGTTTTCCATAACGTACGTGGGAGGAGTCGTGATTTGTACGAAATTGGACATATTCAGGAAATGTCTTATGTGTTTCCTTTTGGTTGGATTCGGATTGAAGTCACCAATTATGAGACATTTGTCGTGCAGTGAGGCCATGTTAAATATGGATTCTTCAATTTTACTAAACGGGTGGATATAAATTAAGAAAACATGTATTAAGTCTGTCCCGATAGTGATACAAAAATGAAGTGCATTATTTAATGGAGAGTTGATTGCGGGGGGGTTGGATTTTCTCAATTGTATCGCGGGGTGGCCCATAGCCACCGCTCCTCCTCTGACTCCTCTATTTATAATATTGCCGTGATTTTGGATTGACGTCCAGTTTCTAAATGTGATGGAAGACTTCGATTTTGTTTCCACAAACATTGCGCAACGGATATGATTGTCAATGATGTAGTTTCCGATCAGGTGTGATTTCGGGTGGTAGCTGTTAATGTTTGCGTACAATAATTTTATGCTGGTCATTGTTGATCTTGCGGAATCGAGGATTGGTAGCCGTGGATAGGTTCTGTAGGAGATGGCTTAGAGGTGTCCTGAAGATCAATCATGATAACGTACATGTAACTTCCAGAAAATGCGACAATCGTATCGATTTGGTAGTTTTCTACAAATTTCCGTTTGAGGGAATTGATAAGCTCTTGACGATCGCGTGGTTTGGGTGAGTTAATTTTTGAGAGGTAGGTATCAATAATGTGGTCGTGAATGGTGATTGGTTTATGTATGCGTGTTTCTTTTGTTTTTGTAGAAATTTGGTCAGATTTTTTATTAGCCGATTTTATTCTAACGTTAGGGACTCCTCGAATGGGAGCTGTGGGGCGGTTCTTGCATTTTAGTGACCAGGCACTGTGTCCCTCCAGGCCGCAGGATTTACATTTCTCAGGTAGCTGTGAGGTGCATTTAGTGGTACTGTGTGGGCCGAGGCATTTTGAGCACTGCACTGTGGCAGTGCATTTGTCTGAGGTATGAGAAAATTCGTCGCATCTACTACACGGGATCGGCATTGGCGGTGGAGCGCGGCTTTCAAACACAGGAAAGTGGTTGTTTTTGAAGAATACTCCTGCTTGCAGAAGCTTTTGATAGGAGTCGACACACCCGGAAATTATCCTAATTTTATAGGTGGGCTTATCTGTGGCTTTAGAGATAATTCTTTTACAGTATCTGTGTGATATATTAAGCGAGTTCAGATGTTCGCTAATTTCTTGATCTGTAATTTCAAGATCAACGGAAGCAATAACTGCAGAGTATGAGGCCGATGGAATTTTTTTAATAGATGGTGTAAAATTTTTTGATTCAGAAAACTCTGAGATGATGTTTTGATTTTTTAGTAGATTTAAATTGATGGTTTGTTGTGGTTTGGAATTTTCCGATTTAATAATAAAGCCCTCTTTTGTTTTTATTATAATGTCACGTGGATTAAGTGAGTGTTTCGTCCAAATTTCGGACAACTGAATCCTGCTTAGCGGAAGACTTGTTTTTATGAAGAACACCGAGTTGTAGATTTTTGTCTGTTGTTGGTACGTAAAGGAGCGGCTACACTACCCGGATCCGCGCCGATCAGATCCGCGCAGAAAGTATTCCGATGGAATGCTCCCTGTGTTTTCAAATGTACCCGGCTACACTGTTCCGCTCCGCGTCGAATCGACCGTCCGACCGGCCGGATAGATCATCGACAGGGCATCCATCCGTACATTCGGACGTCGATCGGCTGTTATCGCATACCCTCGTGGATTTTCGTAGCACATGGCGATCTTCGTCCCTTAAAGGACTGTTTTGTCACAGGTGTTTTTTAGAACGCGTATTTTACAAATAATGAAGTCTCTGTTAATTGCGCACTTCGTTTAAACTATTGCTTATGGTTTTTGGTTATTTTATAAAAAAAATATGGATGACGAAATACTTATTGTGTTAGTGCAACAATATGAAGAATTGTACGATCCGACAAATTCAAGATATTCTAATAATGTACGGAGATCAAACATATGGGAAGAGATTGGAAAACAAATGAATACCTCTGGTAAGTTGAAATAAATTTATTTTAAAATGTTAGGTTACCTTTATGACTATACTTAATTTCTTAAATACTTAACTGTTCTCACCAAAAACAAACATTTCAATAGTGGTACGAAGTGTGATCATAATATTCTTGGAATATATACAGGTCCCTATCAGAGCACATATGAAACGTAGAAAACCTTATTCTGAAGCGATTTTTCTAATAAATTTTTTTCGAAACATTGGACGACCTTAAACGATTTTCACTACGTTATTATAAACATTTCGAAAAAATTTTATTTAGAATTTTATCGTTTCAGAATAAGGTTTTCTACGTTTCATATGTTCTCTGATCCGAAAGATACGGGACACCTGTATAGAAAAATAACTAAGTTATGAAAAATAATCTCTAAAAAGTTGGCCCATCGTAGTGCTAAATAATAAAAAGAAACAACAATTCCTTAGAAAATTATTTTATTAGTATTATAAAAAACAATATAATTAGTTATGTAATCTACCAGCACGAATAATGCTTTGCTGCCATTGAACGCTTCCCGTCACAGTATTAAAATAATTTTTATATTTTTCTCTACTTTGTAAGCCTTCTGTAGAGCAAGCTCCCCCTGTTCCTCTTGCATTTGTTAGAGCTTCTGATAAATTACTTTGTTGTTTACCTAAATTGAGGTTTCGATTTTCAAATTCCGAGTCAACCTTAATTCGAAGAAAATTGTGTAGGACACATGTAGCCATTACAACTATGTCCATATTCCGTGGAGAAAGTTGAAGCTTTCTTTGATAAATCCGAAACCGTTTGGTTAAAATACCAAAGGCGTTTTCAGAAACGCGTCTCGCCCGACAGAGTCGATAATTGAAAACCCTTCTTTCATCATTATCACGAATAGCTTGTTCCGGATATGGTCTCAATAAAGATTTATGCAATGGAAATGCTGCATCACCAACAATAACAAAAGGTGCTGGTACATTGGTGCCTGGTAGATTTTTTTCTTGTGGTATATCAAGATTATTTGAAAAAAACTTTTTTCCTAACGAAGAAGAACGAAAAATTCCACTGTCGCTGCTTCTTCCATAGGCTCCGACATCTATTACTATAAATTTGTAGTTCGCATCGACAAGCGCAAGTAGAACTAAACTAAATGTTTTTTTATAATTAAAGAACATGGATCCACTACCAGCAGGCTTATCACAAATAACATGTTTCCCATCCAAAGCTCCTATGCAATTGGGAAATTGCCATTTTCGTTCGAATTCTTCCGCAATCTCCATCCATTTCGACATTGTAGGTTCTTGCATAACAATAGGTTGCAAAATCTTCCACATCGCTCTACACACGTCATAAACTATATTGGCTACAGTTCTCCTTCCTAAGCGATAACTAAAGGCGATAGTCCGAAATGAGTCTCCTGTCGCAAAAAACCTGAAAAATAACGTTATGTATTTCTTTTAGGTGAAGATTGTAAGAAACGCTGGCAACAATTAAGGGAAAATTATAGAAAGGCCAAGTTGAAGGCCACGAAATGCACAACGGGAGATGCTGGAGGTAAAGTAAAGAAAGTAAAATTTGAGAAGGAGTTGAGCTTCCTGGACGTCCACATTGTTCAACAGCGACCACAGCTTTCAAATCTACCCGATAATGATGAAGAGACTATTGATACGATTTCTGTCGATGACACGACATCTGTTTCTGTAAGTCCGGTACCAGATTCTCCATGTACTGAAACACCTTCGGAGCCGTCAACTTCTGGATCTTCGACCAAACAACAATCAAGAAAGAAGCAACAAAAGCAATCATACAGCAATGTGATGGAACAGTATTTCCAATGTAAAAGCCAACATTTACAAAACAAAAGTACTTCAAAAAAAGAAGATGACCATATTGCAAAATTTTTCCGTTCCATTGAAGAAACAGTTAGAACATTACCTGTTCATTTACAAATTCAGGCAAAGACTAAAATAAGCACGTTTGTACACCAATTAGAGGCGGAAGCAGTACAGATGTCACAACCAAATACATTCACGTTCCAGTCACATGAATATTCCCAACGGTATCGGCCCTATAACACTAACCAATTTATTAACCAACAGACATTACAAAATCCAGTAGAAAATCCTATGCAGAATCCATGGACTGCATGGTCGTCCCAACAGCACCCAGACGTTCAATCAAACTCGTCGAATACCTCTTCCAAAGAAAATTAATATTTAATACTTTTATTTTGTATATTATTAAATAAAGATTTATTGCGTGCATGTGTTAAAAAAGAAATTATTACCAAAATAATATAATACGGTGAAAACCTTTGTACTTAAATAATATAATGGCTATACGTGTACCACTTGTGGTTAATATATTATTTAAGAACGTGATTGGGACTCCTGTATACATATAATTTATACCTCAAAGTTACTGCCAATCTTTCTTCAGTTCCTACAGCTCTTCTGAATCGGGTGTCCTTTTTTTTAATACTGTCGTGAAGAAGACTATGTAGCTCACAAAAAGTGGGATAGGTCATCCTAAAATATTCATAAAATCTACCATCATCTTTTATGAGGTCATTGAATAAGTGGTGAAACTCCCCAAGGTCCTACAAATTAATCATAGACGTCATTTATAATATTTACTTGTTTTAAAACTTTAACAAAACATAATGCTCTTACATTTCGTTTTTTATTTACTGAATGCACCCATTTTTTTTTTTTTTTTCTTTCGTTTTCCAAGCAAATAAAGAGAAACTCTTCATCTGTGCTGGAGCTTGAACACGAAGTAGTTTCCGCCATTGCCAATAACTAAGTAATCATTTAGGCGAACCCGAGGTATATAGTTATTACAAATGTGCGCTACGCGCAACCTTCCGAAAAAATTCCGGCGCCGACGGGTAGTAGTGTAGCCACCTGACAAAAATTCGGGGCGAATCTAATCGGCGCGGATCGGCGCGGATCTGACGTAGTGTAGCCGCTCTTTAAGCGGGCGATCAGAGAACCGGTTAGCGGCTGGAGCACGTGGAGTTCGAAAAATTGTTGGTGTTTGCGGTGGATAATTTTTATTTTTAGGTGGATGCGGAACTTTAAATGCGGAATCACTGCCGCTAGTGTTTTGTTTTTTGTGAGGACGATCCGTGTGTGTGTATTTTTTCGGGCGGCCGCGTTTTTTGTTAGGGAGTCCGAACTCACCGTCCGGGTCCTGGTCGGATTCCGAGGCCGAAGCCCCCGAACCTTGCGTTTCCATAGTTGTGATCACACCCCCACAGATAGGAAAATTGTTCACGTAGGTAGTAAACTAAAATTTAATTAAACCACTGCTATTAAACACGCTAAAGCCGAGAAAAGCAAGAGCATGCGTGACTCGTGCAAATGTCTTGAGAAGACTGATCGACAATTTTGTCGAATTTTGAAATTTTTGCCGATTAAGTTTCAAAAATTCGTATAAAATCCATTTCTTGGAATATGAGTATGAAAATTTCCCAACGTGTTAATAAGAGTGTCCTCTTTCCAATGAACCAACACGTTTTGAAAAATAACTTTTAGTTTTTGAGAAATAAATTTTTGAAATGTAGTTAATACCAGAAAACCATCAAAAGTAATTTAAATGCAACTTTTATCTGAAATAAATTAAGAGGGAATTTAACTTGTCTCATTTGCTACCAGTTAATGTGATCTTCAAAAATGAAATAACGACCTCAAATTAACGTTTTATTACCTACTTATCTGGATAAAGTGAGAGGAAATTTTGTAAAAAAAATTTTATTCTTATTTATTTACACAAATAAAAATAAAACGTTGAAGTACAGACTGGCAAAGATCCAATTGCAAAGAACTGCACAAGTGTATTTAGTTTGGGAGCCATTCATCGTTTCTAACGAAGTGCATTCAGTACCGGATCCGAGACGACACCAAACAAGCCGTGAATAAGCAGCAAATTCCTTCAAAATTTAAAGCTTTTTTTTAACTTTCTCACTTCACCAACGATAGAGAACCATAAAACGAAAAGAATGAAACAAGCGTTAATTAGGCGCTTAATGACGCCGACATTCAAAGCACTTATAAACTGAAGCGAACGAAAAAGGCTAAACAGACATAATAAACCTCAATCAACTCCAAGCTTCCGTCATCAGATTGCAGAATAACGAGTTACAATAAAACTTTGTCGTTTTTATCGAGTAACATCGAAGAAAAAAAAATGCTTCAGTTTTCGATAAGTTCGAAAAATAGGTCGATGTTTAATGAAAATATTCTACGGAAAATATCGAATTTATTAGTACTTTGGTTCGACTGTAAAACGTTTATTACGGTTTGATAACGACAATCGATGGTATCGGAATTGATGGTCCAAAATAAACTTTACCCTTGAATCTTGAGATGTCACATTTTTAGACGTGGGCTCCCAAATTTCCTAATTTACGAAACTTTCGAGGGTCATTTCGATTTAATTTCAAAACTTTCATCTGCCCGGATGTTAATTTAAACTTAATCGACATCCACACTTAAATGGCTGCCGATTTTTTTTAATAATGGCATTCAAGTCAAAAGATTTCTCGCGTGCAAAACGTCGAACCGTTTCTTTTAATAGGTCCAAAATGAAACCTAAATATTTTCTTTCGAATCGAACGAACTGAGGTGCAGTTATAAAGATCTAGATGAGAAAAACTGTCGGGGTATTTTTAGAGAATTTTTATTGAAGCTCGGTAAGCGTTGTGTATGCGTTCGTTTATTGAATGAGCGACCTCAATACCATGCAAACCGTAAAGAAGGGTTGGTATCCATACAGGTGTTTCACGATGATGACCCACTATTGAGAAATATCTTGAAAAGTATAAATATTTAATAATTTAAAAAATAAAAAACAAGGTTATTTAGTATTACCCTTAAAGCTTTAAACGTTTGCAACTACAGAATAATTTTTAAGCTAACATCAATTATGTTTGAATACAAAAGAGATAACTTTTTTTACGCGAATTTGATATAACGCGATTAATAAAATATATTTTATTCTTTTTTTACGCGATTTAATTTGATTTAACGCGATGCAAGAAATTTTAATCTAGAATAATTTTGGAACTAAAATTTCGTGTACGTGCAAGTATGTGAAAGCGCTTGAAAGGTATATGATTGTGCGAGAATCGATACCCCCTGACTGAGCGCATCAATAGTTACAGGGGATTTCCCTAATTTTATATCATCTCACATCTGTTTTGGTTAAAATAATTACGAGTTTACAGTTTGGCTTCAATGTTCACAAAATCGAATACAATATTAAATAAAATATTTTTTGATACATTTATTCTTTACTTACTTATTACGTATAAATAAATAAAATTTTTATAGGCGATCTAATCACAATGTCAGCTACAAAACAAACAAAAAGAAAAGCTATTTCTTTGGAAGTTAAAATCAACATTTTAGATAATTTAGCTAATGGAGATAGTGCCACCACTGTAGGGCAACGTTTCGGTTTAAGAGAATCCACCGTAAGAACTATAAAAAAAAATGAGGACGCGATTAGAAAATCTGTAATTGCTGGGACAAAATTAAGTGCTCATACAACATCATACACAAGAGTGAAGCAAAAAATGGAAAAGGCTCTTGTAATATGGATGGAGGATATGTCTCAAAAACGAATACCCGTTGACGGAAATAACATCAAGCAAATGGCATTAAAGATTTACAACCAGATTAAAGAAGCGGAACCACAAACATCAGGCGAGAAAAGAAGAAAGTTTGAATTTTCTGCTAGTACGGGATGGATGAATGGTTTTCTACAACGACACGCGTTACATAATATAAAGATAAAGGGTGAAATTGCATCTGCAGATGATGTAGCATCTAAGGAATTTCCAGCAAAACTGGCTAAAATAATTGAAAAAGGTGGTTACACTCCAGATCAGGTATGGCATGCGGACGAAACAGGCCTTTTCTGGAAGCGTATGCCAAATAGAACATACGTAGCTTAATCCCAGAAAACTGCCAGTGGGTTCAAGGCGGCCAAAGATCGCGTAACCTTTTTATTTTGCTCTAATGCGTCTGGAGATCGAATGTTAAAACCCTTGCTTGTTAATCGAGCTCTAAAACCACGGTCTATGAAAGGTGTAAATTTAGATACCTTATCAGTACAGCTAATAAAAAAGCCTGGGTAACTAGAGAAATTTTTAATGAATGGTTTGTCAAACATTTTATCCCAGAAGTGCGTCGCTATATGAGCGATAAAAGTCTTGAATTTAAGGTTCTTCTGATTATAGATAACGCACCTGGCCACCCACACATAGAGCACCCGAATGTTGAATTTTGTTTTCTTCCTCCAAATACTACTTCCTTGATACAGCCGTTGGACCAAGGAATTATTGCAACCTTTAAGACCTATTACGTAAAGCAAACATTTCGATACATTTTAGATAAATTAACAAATAATAAAAATGTAACGGTCATTGACGCGTGGAAGAACTTTACAATAAATGACTGCATCAAACATGCTGGATTAGATCATGTGCCTTCTAATATGGATCAATACCCTAACATCACAGCCTTAGCTCATGAAATAGGCGGAGAAGGATTTGCTGATATATCGTCTGCAGATATCGATGAATTACTAGAGGATAAAGCACTTACTGATGATGAAATCATTAGTTTAGCGCTTGAGATTCCCGATGATAAAGAATGCAGTGAAATTGACGAAGAGATTCCTACCCTTACCGCAGATGTAATCAAAGAAGGACTACAACTCGCTACTAAATTATGCGATCATTTTCAAAAGCATGATCCTATTGAAGAAAGATCTACAAAATTTCAACGAGACATTAAATTATTAATGGGCAGTTATCGTGAATTGTATAACAGCCTTATCAAACCTGGAACACAACGATCGATAACAGAATTTGTGACTAGAACCACTAACGCGGCAGCACAGCTTGAGAAGGAAAGCGTTTTTTTCACTAAATAATGATTTTTTCTTTACTTTTATTTTATTATTATTTCAACTTATGAATTATTTATTATTTTTAAATAAGTTTTATTAAATAAAAGCACATTAAAGTAACCGAATTTATCTTTCTTAATCATAACATTTTAACCGATTCTTCAAATGTCGGAACCTATCCCGTATTTTTACATAAATACCGTATCTTTTTTTACGCGATTTTCTTTTACGCGAATTTATTGGGAACGTATCTGTCGCGTAAAAACAGAATTACGTGTATTTCAAATTTATTTAAAACCTAAACGAAAGAAATTGGACATTTATTTTGATTTCAATTAAATACTTCCCCTCGAAAGCACATAACAAATAAACACGGTTGACAAAATCCCGATTTAACTGATTTTTACGCGTCCAACGACCTTCGAACCCTCTCGAAAGACATGCTTAAGCAATAACTCGGGTAATTTGCAATTATTTGCCAATTAGTCGAAAATCCTTAGGGTAACCCAATCGGAAATTTAAACTTGGTCGCTTCATTAGTAACACCTATCAAGTTACAGCAAGCCCATTGAGGCGTTGAAAATGTTAATTGACGTAATAAATGAGAACGATTAATGTTTCAGCTTTCTTTTTTATAATAAAATGTGAACTTTTAATTTATCATTGTTAAGTTATTTAACCAACCCTATACATTAGATTAGAAGCATATACAGGGTGTCTCAGCGAGACCGGTCATTAGACGTTTCTGGGGTTCTGGCGAAAATAAAAATTTGAGAATTCAGACTTAAGTATTATCAATTACGATCCCTTCGTCTAAAATATTTTCAGATTTTTTGCACTTCCGGTTATACCGGTAGTCGCCACCAACTTTGTTTTTTTAAATGGAACACCCTGTATATTTTTACATATTTGGATTTGTCTGTTTTCAAGGTTTCTCGAGTTATTCGAATTTTTCTAGAAAAATCTGCTCCAGCAGACATTTGTTCAAAAAATCAGAAAACACTCCATTTTTGGGATATCAATTTAGGATTGAGAACATGCTTAAGCAACATGATGGAGTATGTTTTGGTGCCGAGAACTGCGGTCTAGAACGTTTGATCACCTTACTATGGCACGTTAACTTTTCAAAATTTGGAAGTACCATAACTTCATTTTTTTAAATGGCACCCCCCATATTTTATTTTTTAGTCGTCTTCGGTGTCTCATTCTACATCTTTTAAGGCCCTTACAGACGGACGTTTATGTCCGCGTTTATGTTTGCACATCCAAACACGTGCATACAAAAATGTACACTAGGTCTGCATACAGACGCACGTACAAAATCCGCAGTTTTGCTTAGTGTCTGAACGATGTCCAAGGAAGTGGTTGACTTAGCGTTGGCAGCAGTGGCGTGCGCTAATGTGCTCAAAGTAAAGAATAAAAAATATAAAACCCGTCGCGTGTGATGTAAAAATTGGCTTCTGCAACGGGAAAGGTTTTCTCACATTAACCTATTGGCAGAACTGACAATAGAACCGGATGATTGGCGAAATTATCTTAGGATGGACAAAGATATTTATTTCGCTACTGTTGAAGATGGTAACTCCATTCATACAACATCAAAATACAATCATGAGACCGGCAATAAGTGTACACGAACGATTAACTGCAACCCTAAGATATTCTGCGACTGGACGAAACTACCAAGATTTGAAATTTACCACTGCAATATCTGCACAATCCTTATGTACAATAATTCCGGAAACATGCGAAGCTATATATGAAGTGCTGCATAAAGAATACATGAAGGTAAGAAAAACATTTATTTTAGAAAATAACAGAAGCATGATTGGTATTAAAAAAAAACATATTAATTGTTCATACAAATCATGTGGAACTATACCCAGAAAAATACGTTGCAGTCGTATGTTGCAGAGCCGAAGATTCAAAAGGAAACTGATAAGTTAAGTTATTTGTTGCTAATTGGTTCAAATCGTGATGGTTAAAGGGGTTGCTGCGTCCTGTTGGCTGGATGATTTCTGTTATAATTTTCGTATTTTCAGAAATTTTTCCAAGTTCTCCTTGGAATAATAGGTCATTTATTAGTTTTTCCGTATAAATTTTGGTCTCTGCTAGCAATTTCCGAAGTTTCAGCAACATTTTTGCCCATAATCGAAAACTCGTCGTCGCCAGGATCATTCAATCTTGCACTGACAACATTCAAAATTTGATCAGCTTTGTCTACAACTGAGGTAGAATTTCTTTTCTTAAATCTCCTTTTGACCGATGAATGATGCATTGCTTTATTTGGTAGTACTGATAATGCTGATGAAGGTGCTGTCACTAGTACTTGTAGATGGAGGTGAAAGCAAATCCGCATCCAAATGACTTTCGGTAGCGGAGCATCCAAATGACTTTCGGTATTATTATAATTACAAGGGCTACAACAGTTTTATTCTTATGACCATAGGTGATGTAAATTACGAATTCATAATGTGCGATTTTGGTATCAATGGTCGAATATCCGATGGAGGAGTTATTGCACATACTAAGTTTTATAAAAAACTGAAAAACGGAACATTACATCTACCAGACTCAATAAATCCACAGAATAGTCAAAAACAACTGCCATTCGTTTTCATTGGTAATCAACCATTTGCATTACGTTCTGATTTCCTAAAGCCCTATGGCCAAAAAGATCTTAATCATGACAAAAATATTTTTAATTACCAATTGGCACGGACACATTGTAAAATTGAAAATACATTTGGCATATTATCAGCACGATTTCAAATCTTTTACACTCCTATCCGGTTACGATTAGAATCAATAGACAAAGTGGTACTGGCTTGCTATGTGCGTCATAATTTTTTAAAACGAAGCTGCCTTAACATATACATACCACCTGATTCTGATTCTGATTTCGAAAAAGGAAGTTGCAATCAGGTCTGAGAGCTAATCAAAGTCACCTTGCTCACCTGCAACGTAGCCATGGTGGAAACTTTGGTAGTGAAGCAGAGCAAGTGCGACAATTATTTATGCAGTATTTTAATGAAGAAGGAGCTGTATCATGGCAAGAGCGAATGATATAGTGACAGCAACACTCGTCTGTGTATGTCATTAAATAATTATTTTCAACAATTAACGGTTCATTAATAAAGTAAACAACGACTACTTTTCATTTTTTTTCTTACCTCTCTCGCAGTCTCAGCAACACTATCACCTTCCTCTTGCGGTTCATTACTTTCGTCTGCTACCACATTGTTGTCCTCGTCATCACTAGGGATGTTCGAAACCGACTTTCTAGGTTTGTCCTGGTCTCGAAGAAACAGAAGAAGGTCATAGTACCACAGTGAAGGTACATAAACTTCATCGGCACCCGCACCACTTCTTTTGGAGTCTAGAACCTTCTTATGTCCCCTATATACGAAACCCTTCTCGAAGCCTGCTTATTTTATAGTAATGACAGCAGCTTTGGTCGCGTTTGGCTGAACAACCTGTAGCTTCTTGACCAGCGACGTAGTAGACGTCGTTTTTTTTTTATTTTTATCCAAATATGCTTTGGTTTTTACATGCCACAGACAGGGCAGTTCCCTGTACATTTCAAGGAATTCACGCAGGAAATCACGAGATAGTGTTCTACAATCAGACATTCTACAAAACAAGATATTTGCGAATCAAATTTCATAAACATGAAACTTATCTTGACACTGGACGCTACTGATGAACGTCGCACAATTTACATCCACACGTTGAAACTTGAGAGCGAATCCCGACAGCCGACAGAAATATTGTGCGTCGTTCTTTTTGAGTGTGCACTCAAACATGTGACGTTCTTCTGCATACACATTAACGTTTTTGTATGTACAGGGTGTCCCAATTTCGATGTCCGCATAGGCTATCTCCGAAACTAAAAGAGATAGAAAAAAAGTAGCTTACATGTCATGATCTCGTTTTTTGAGAAAATGCTAATGCCGAAAACTCCGAACAGCTATCGTCTTTTGTTTTCGCCCTATCGGCAAAAACTGAAAATTTTGCGAAAACGACATTCGCGAATATCTCACTTATTATCAAAGATGGAGTATTATAAATAAAACATTATATGGGCAACTTTTTACGAAGAATTCAGTGGCGTAGGCAGAATTTTTTTCCCATCTTTTATTTTCGAGATTTTAGACGTAACTTTATTTTTTTAAATGGAAATCATAGTTGGCTATGGCTTAAAAAAATTTGTTATTTTCTTCTGATAACAAATATATATAGTTTGTGGGGTATATTTCTTATAGTTATTGAATAATTAACAAAAATTCATTTTGTTCTATCTAAAACTAATGTATGTATTTAAAAGTTAATGTTGCTATGGTGATAACCATGCATACTATGATGCAACATAATGTATCAAATAATTGCCAAAGTTTGTATTTAAAAATTCGATAACAACTCTGGCATTATGTGCTGGTACGATGCACCAGCATGTTAAGTGTCAAAGTATAACAAAACTGAATAAAACTTTACAATAAATTTCGAAAATTATGAAAAATGTAACATGATGGAATGCTATATGTTATCAGATAAGAATGCGACGTTAGCCGCGGAATTTTATTTCACAAGATATCCAGAAAGAAGACAACCGCACGTAAGAACCTTCAGCCGGTTAGCAGGAAATTTAATAGATATTTGGTCCTTCCCCAAACCACATACAAAAACATACCAAAATGACCTGCAAGAGAAATTGCAACAAGACGTCTGACCCAAAAGCCGTTGCTCCCGAATATGAAAGAAAAATAAGTATAAACCATTTATACAAAGCGGGGCTAACTCCTTATTTACGTGCCGGAGATGTCAATCGAAGATTAGAATTTTGTAGATGATATTTAGAAAAATTAAATAGTCTGCTGTTTGTTGAAAATGTTATCTGGACCGAAGAAGTTTCTGAGTGTTCAAAGAAGCTTGGGGTTCAATGTATGGTGTGCCCTTTTAGATAATAGAATTTTGCCATATAGTATCTACCATAAAAACTTAAACTCAGAGAAATACCTCAATATATTAAGGCAGCACTTGAGCCTTTGGTCGACAATTTGGCACTAAATATGTCTCAAATGATATATTTTCAATACGACGGAGCACCAGCACATAATGCCAGAGTTGTTAGTGAATTTTTAAATACTACTACAAACTCCTTGCTACTAACTTTGACAATAATTGGAAACAATGCTTTCCCTCATGGTATGGTTATCACCATAACAACATTAAGTTTTAAATACATACAATAGTTTTAGAAAGAACAAAAAAAATTGATACATTATATTCCATCATAGTATGTATGGTTATCACTAGGGCACGAAACTTTTGTAACAAAACGATACGATTTCCCCCCTCCACTTGTTCTCATTGGCTAGTTTTCTAGGAAGCCACTGAGAACAAGTGGAGGGGGGAAATCGTATTCTTTTGTCACAAAAGTTCCGTGCCTTAGTTATCACCATAGCAACATTAACTTTTAAATACATACATTAGATTTAGATGGAACAAAATGAATTTTTGTTAATTATTCAATAACTATAAGAAATATACCCCACAAACTATATATATTTGTTATCAGAAGAAAATAACAAATTATTTTAAGTCATAGCCAACTATGGTTTCCATTTAAAAAAATAAAGTTACGTCTAAAATCTCGAAAATAAAAGATGGGAAAAAAATTCTACCTACGCCACTGAATTCTTCGTAAAAAATTGCCCATATAATGTTTTATTTATAATACTCTATCTTTGATAATAAGTGAGATATTCGCGATTGTCGTTTTTGCAAAATTTTCAGTTTTTGCCGATAGGGCGAAAACAAAAGACGATAGCTGTTCGGAGTATTCGGCATTAGCATTTTCTCGAAAAACGAGATCATGACATGTAAGCTACTTTTTTTCTATCTCTTTTAGTTTCGGAGATGGTCTATGCGGACATCGAAATTGGGACACCCTGTACGTTTTTAAATGCGCATACATCAACGCGGTCATATACGTCCGTCTGTAGGGGCCTTTATATCGCATATGGCTCATACCTAATATTAATAGTTTGGGAGATAATTAGGGTTTTTTGAAAAATGCACACATATCATATGGATATTTAGCCTAGTGTGCCATGAAAAACAAGCCTTCTCAATTAAAGGAAGTTCTTGAAAGTTCTTGTCAAAGACTCACTTGTTTACGTCACTTGATGCATGTGAGCTAATAATTCTCCCTTAATATTAGTACTGAAACGAGTTAAAATCGATAACAATAACGAAAGTAATATTTACACAAATCAAGAAATTCTTAATTTAATTTTTTTTGCATGAAATGCGCGACAAAGTTCGTAGTATGATTCCCAGATCTTCTTTGGCAGCTCGAATTGAGGTGTTGGGACTGGGCTCAAAATAAGCCAAGGTATTCACCTCTTCCGTTGCATTATCTACTACATTTTTTGGTCAGTTTACCACGTGATTAATTCGTCCAAAATGCAAAAAAATTGCTTCTATTCCTCTAAATTTACCTTTTGTCATCGGAGATAAATGTGGATAATTTTCATTAAACATTCTTCAAGTTCTACTAAGAACTTTGTCGCACTTTTCGTGCACAAAAAATAAATTATGGATTTCTTCATTTGTATAAACATTATTTACGTTATTAATATCCATTTTAACTGGTTTTAGACTCACAAGCATCAAACAACCTAATTTAGACTTTGACGTTTATCAATAAGTCATTAAACATTTGTTTTCCATGGCACACTAGGTTAATATCCATATGATATGTGAGCATTTTTCAAAAAACCCTAATTATTTCTCAAACTATTAATGTTAGGCATAGGACATGTGGAATATAAAAGGTGTAAAATGAGACGCTGAAGACGACTAAGTAATAAAATATAGGGGGTGCCATTTAAAAAAATGAAGTTATGGTGCTTCTAAATTTCGAAAAGTTAACGTATCAAAATAAAGTGACCAAACGATCTAGACAGCCGTTCTCGGCACCAAAACATACTCCATCATGTTGTTTAAACATGTTCTGAATCCTAAATTAATATCTCAAAAATTTAGTGTTCTATGATTTTTTGAACAAATGTCCGCTGGAACAATTTTTTCTAGAAAAATTCGAATAACTTGCTGGTTCAAATTGCAAAAGTTATTTATAAACCTGCAAAACAGACAAATCCAAATATGTAAAAATATACAGGGTGTTCCATTTAAAAAAATAAAGTAGGTGGCGACTTCCGGTATAACCGGAAGTGCTAGAAATCTGAAAATATTTTAGATGAAGAGAACGTAATTGATAATACTTAAGTCAGCATTCTCAAATTTTTTGTTTGGCCAGAACCCCAGAAACGTCTAATGACCGGTCTCGCTGAGACACCCTGTAGATGGAAGAAAAATAAATTTTTCAGCCCAATCCTGGCGATAACAACGTATACTAGCGGAAATTCTTCGCCTCCCGACTGCAGGACATTGGCCAAAGAAGTTTGGCCTCAAGCTTATTTTCTGAGTAGTATAGTCATATTTTTCATTGTGCCACTCCTAATTCTTTTAGTATTATATTTTATTATAGCGAAAACATTAATTACAAACGCAGCCACTTTAGTACTCAATAAACACATTGATAGTTACTCAAATAGGGCGAGAAAACAAGTCATAATGATGCTTGGAACGGTTGTATTAAGCTTTTTTGTCTGTTTAATCCCGTTTAGAGTATTTACTTTATGGATTATAGTCGTTCCAGAAGAAAAATTTTATCAATTAGGCGTTGAAAAATACTTTAACATTTTATATTTTTGTAGAATTATGTTGTATTTAAACTCGGCTGTTAATCCTATTTTATATAACCTGATGAGTTCGAAATTTCGAACGGGGTTTTTAATATGTTCCAGTAAACGTAAAAGACGTTATTTTAATCGATCTAGAAACGGCACGATGACCACCACTATAAATTCGAGCAGAAGCAGTTCCTCCACAAACCACCAGGATGGTTATCGGGTTTGCTTTCATTCTAAAAACAATACGATCGCTTTTAAACCAAACGAATCTCCGGTATCGAATAGGAACAGCTTCGGCTTGAAAATGCAGACTGATAGATTGATTAAACACGAAGATATGATCATTTTACACAAAAAAATTAAAGATCAAGATCATATTCGTACTGCACACATTGTGTAGAATGATTTCAATTCACTAAAAGTATTTATTATGTATTTAAAAATGGCCAGTATTCCATTTATATTTGTTATTGTTAAAACTCATTACAATATTTCGAGTTTTACCACTAACACAATTTATACCTATTAGAAATTATTTATTTATAGATTTAGGAAAATAAAAAAAATATTTAAATAAAAACCGCTTATGTTATAGTAAAGTGTAGGCATCATTGCTGTTGTTATATGTGTCCACAACCAAAGATAATCCCATCAAAAATAAACATAAACCTTCTTTTGTGTAGACACCATTGTTTTTGTCTGTTTATTTTACCTCGTTTACATCCTCAAATCAACAATAATAACACGACATAATAACGAAACCACATCCACCACCATCTTCAACACATCATGTATTTAACACGTTGCCTGCTCTAAAACAGTAAGTAGTTACAGTATTTTATTATTAATGTCTAGTAGTTAATCTAGAATTTGGAACAGTTGGATTCAGTCTGAACTTTCGGAAT
The DNA here is from genome assembly GCF_036711975.1 of Onthophagus taurus. NCBI lineage: Eukaryota > Metazoa > Arthropoda > Insecta > Coleoptera > Scarabaeidae > Onthophagus > Onthophagus taurus. The sequence continues at coordinate 1,300,881 of NC_091967.1, forward strand.
TCTCATTAAAATGTGTGCCGGGTATAATAGTTTTCAAATTATAAGGCAAATTACTATTACAAAGGAGACAAACTAAAGGGAGTAATTGCTAAGTTGATTAGCCTGTTTTGTTGGAAATGAGGAACTGAAATTATCTATTATAACTGCGAATAATTTAAATTAAAACGAGGGCCATTCCAACCGTTCTTTATTTTATGTTTTCATATTCATCTACGAATCAAATAAATTGCTGTTAGAATACTGCTTCGTAAATATTTCTGTGTTTTGCAGAAAATGTAACATTTACGTGCAGAATGTGTTTCAAGATTATTTCACTATACGTTATAATAGATTAAAAACATCGATGCAATTCAAGCTTAAAAGCGTCTTAAAAAAGTTTTAATTATTGATTTCAAGGTCACAAATGTCATTATGAATGTCAATTTTAATCTACAGGGTGTTTCGGTGACTCGGGGAACAAATGTAACCACATGTACTAGAGTGAAAATGATGACAATTCATGTAAAAAAAAATTAGTAAAAGTCCTCAAATTGCAAAGATACAGGTAACACATTTTTCTAAATATCTTAAACACTATTTATGGTAAAGTGTTGAAATTTGGTACAGTGTAAACTAACACCACGTAAAATCATTAGGCGATTTTTGAGTTGCATTGGTACGCGGGAACAATGCTATACAGGTGTTCCTAAAGATTGTTTGCTCAGAACTTTTTTATTCTATCATAACCCTACAATTATTTTTGCAGTTTCTAATAGTAAATTTAGTTTAGAAACTTTTATCACTCTTAGAGAATATTGATAAAAACCACCGTTTTCGTTTTAAATGCAAAAATGTTAGGCTCCGAATTCAATAACACTAAAAAAAAATAAATAAATAAATAATCTGAATTGGCAATGACAAGTGAAAATCGAACTGAACAGTCATAACTATTATGTATGCAACATGTCCAAGTGTAGATTTAGCTAAATCTTTAACAACATTTATTTTTGTTGGTTTAATAAAAGAATCCAAAAACAATAAATTTAAAATCAACAAAAAAACGACAAGACTAACAGGAATAATTAACTACTAACAGGACTAAAGTAATAAAAGTTTCTGAACTAAATTTACTATTAGAAACTGCAAAAATAAATGTAGGGTTATAATAGTATAAAAAAGTTCTGAGCAAACAAACTTTAGGAACAGCCTGTATAGCAGTGTTCCCAGGGACCGATCTAACTGATAAATTGCCTAACGATTTTACATCACATTGATTTATACAGTACCAAATTTCGGCGTTTTACTGTAAATAGTGTTTAAGATATTTGGAAAAATGTGTTAAAATTTCTTAACTTTGATGGCCTGTATCTTTGAAATTTGAAGACTTTTACTAATTTTTTTTTACATGAATCGTCGTCATTTTCACTCTAGTATATGTGGTTAACTTTGTTCCCCGAGTCACCGAAACACCCTGTATAGTTATCAAAGTGACATTTCATAAAATTCAAATCTATTAATTTGGATGCTGTCTCTCATAGTATTCGTAAATCGTCACTTTTTTCGATGTCAGATCCACTATAAATAGCTATCAGTGCAGTTCAAAAACATTACAAAAATTAGCAATATACAGGGTGTCTCAGCGAGACCGGTCATTAGACGTTTCTGGGGTTCTGGCCAAACAAAAAATTTGAGAATGCAAACTTAAGTATTATCAATTACGTTCTCTTCATCTAAAATATTTTCAGATTTCTAGCACTTCCGGTTATACCGGAAGTCGCCACCTACTTTATTTTTTTAAATGGAACACCCTGTATATTTTTACATATTTGAATTTGTCTGTTTTGACGCTTTATAAATAACTTTACTTTTTGCAATTTGATTCTTCCGTTCTCGAGTTATTCGATTTTTTCTAGAAAAATCTGCTCCAGCGGACATTTGTTCAAAAAATCATAGAACACTCAATTTTTGAGATATCAATTTAGGATACAGAACATGCCTAAACAACATGATGGAGTATGTTTTGGTGCCGAGAACAGCTGTCTACATCGTTTGGTCACTTTACTATTACACGTTAACTTTTCGAAATTTGGACACTTTCATGGCACATTAGGCTAAATATCCATATGATATGTGTGCATTTTTCAAAAAACCCTAATTATCTCCCCAACTATTAATGTTAGGTATGAGACATATGGGATATAACGGTATTTCTATAGAAACTATCATTTTTGCTGTTACCGGTAACAATTTCGACTAAAAAATTACTTTCTACAAACATCGTATTGTTTCTAGAAAAGTATAGACCAGCTATATCGAGTTCTTAAAGAGTTAATGAAATCATGTCAAAATATCATTCGTCTGGCATGTTATAACTGGAGACGTCTAACATTATGTACATATTAGACAAAAATCTATTAACTTTCTTCATTTGTAATTTTACATTTTGATTAAGCAAACCTGAACTTTCAGTAAAGCTAGTATAAAAACATGTTCCACTTTAAAACTCCCCTCAAAAAGATGATAGAAACTATGTTACCACCTTTAGCGGTCATTCCTCTGGCTCGCAAGAAGTACGTAAATAATATGATGGTAGATGGCGATATGTCTTCGCACGCAACCAGATATGCTTTTCCTAACCTAGTTCTTGCAGAGTGTCAGTAAGCAAATGTTGTCGAACTAAAACAATACGTCTTCTTTTTAACGTTTTGTTCCCAAATTGTTAATGTCACACACAGATTGACCATTCCTCTGGTAAGTGTATTTAATTTATTTATATTTTTGTTGCATCCATTCCCTCATTTAAATACGAAATAATGAGTTTCCTTTCCGTGGACCAATTTGTAGGTTAGGATTCATTCAATTTCCTAAACTAAAAACTAATAAACGAAGAACTCGTCATTCCTCTGGCACCATTCCTCTGGATTACTGAGATCCAGAGGACTGATGACAGGCACAGAGGAATGACCAGTTCTAGAGATGCGATAAATGTATTTCTATGCAAATATCATTCCGTGAATACAACCCTAGGGAACGCAGTTACTACTTCAAATGGATGGCAGAAAAATGCACGTATGTTGACAAGACATCACAAAAAGAAAAGCAGGTTAGAAAGACATCAAAGAAGAAAGTTGAATGCCAGGTTTCTGATATTATAGCTGATTTTAAACAAAGTATTATACAATTTCTGAAGTACAAAGGCAGATCCTTACATCAGTACAAACAACTCAAAGAACTTAAAGAGAATCTTCGAATTACCGAGGCGGTTATTCGAAATATTATGAAATATGCAGAAGAGATACAAGCATTCCACTTCGGAGGATCAAGAAAACAGATATCTCTACATACTGTTGTTGTATATACCAAACAAGATGAGATACAGCAAGAATGCTTTTGCACTTTATCAGAATCGCTTCTACATAATGTCCCGGCCATTTGGGCGCATTTAGACCCAATAATAAAGTGCATAACAAACTCTTACCCAACAGTTGATACGCTTCACTTTATTAGTGACTCACCGTCGACTCAATACCGTAATAAAACCATGTTTTATTTCCTAGCAATCGAGTTGCCAAAATTGCACCCAAAAGTAAAAAATTTTACTTGGACTATTTAGAAGCTGGTCACGGAAAGGGGGCACCTGACGGGATAGGAGGAGTTACTAAAAGGACGTTAGATAGATTGGTTGGTCAAGGAGCAGATATGGTCGAAATAAAAGCTATGTTGAATAACCTGTGCCAAAACATTCAGAACATTACTTACTATCAGATTGATGCAGACAAAATTAATGAAATGTCCCAAAAACTTAAGAATGTTTTGCTACAAACTTTTAGAGGAACAATGAAAGTACACCAAATAAAAAAAGAAGATTATGAAAGTAGCATCAGATTAAACTTTTATGAACTTAGCACTTTCATAAACGGCAATAAAAAATACTTCATTGGTTCCCTTAAATTCAACAAAATTGGGCTTAATGATGAACTATCTTTAGTGACACGTCTAGTGATGATGAGGACACTCCTTTAAGCAGATATATCAGCGGTTCCATAAAAGTTCAAAATAAGCTACAGTTTCAAGATGTTTATTCTGACGAAGATCAAGAAGCTGCTTGTTCAAGTGTAAAACGTTAACGTTTTTTCGTTATTGCATTGAATATTCTTTTGTTTTAAGCTCTTAAGTTTATTCACTGTTTTGGTTTTAACATGCATATTATGCCTAATATTGTATTATTTTGCCGTATCAAATAAAAAAATCATTCCTCTGCTTATCTCGTCATTCCTCTACATATCGTTTTTACAAAAACAAGTCAATTCTGGCTAGACAATAATTGAACTGTTTGATCTAGAACTTTGCAAGGTTCATTTTGAACAAAAGTTCGTGTTTGTGTATTAAAAAACAAAATTTGGAACAAAAAAACTATTTTCAAATTACCATGTGAAAAATGATAGTTTCTGTATAATCAACCCATAAAAGATGTAGAATGAGACACCGAAGACGACTAAGAAAGTAATAAAAATGGGGGTGCCATTTAAAAAAATGAAGTTATGGTACTTCAAAATTTTGAAAATTTAACGTGCCATAGTAAAGTGATCAAACGTTCTAGACCGCAGTTCTCGGCACCAAAACATACTCCATCAAACTGCAAAAAGTAAACTTATTTATCAACCTTGAAAACGGACAAATCCAAATATGTAAAAATATACTGGGTGTTCTATTTAAAAGAATAAAGTAGGTGGCGACTTCCGGTATAACCGGAAGTGCAAGAAATCTGAAAATATTTTAGTCGAAGAAATCGTAATTGATAATACTTAAGTCTGAATTCTCAAATTTTTATTTTCGCCAGAACCCCAGAAACATCTAATGACCGGTCTCGCTGAGACACCCTGTATAGATATTTAGAATTAACGTAATCTTCATTAAAATTTATTTCAAGTTTATGCAGTTAAATAATCTTAAGACACACTGTGCATAAGTATAGCATGTTACTTTACATTTTATGATAGTATTGTTATTATATTGTTTATAATTTTTTCAGTCCAATTCTTGGAATAACCCAATATTCTATAGAAGTCTTCGATTCAACAGTTGTACCAATGTGTTTAAGCAAAGGGGACGAAACCCTACCGCTTCTCTATTTTGTCCTATCGATTTCCATCTTTTTCTTCCTCCCATTAGGAATCCTTCTAATGCTTTATGCCCTAATCGCAAAAACCCTCATGGAACATCCAAACATCGTAGCGCCGACAAAGAATAACACCGTACCAACACAAAGCGTACTAAAATATCGAAAACAAGTCATCCTGATGCTGGGAACGGTTGTGTTCGCTTTCTTCGTGTGTTTGCTACCGTTCAGAGCGTTCACCTTATGGATTTTATTATCACCAGCTGAATCTACGATGGATTTAGGACTAGAAGGGTTTTATAACATTTTGTATTTCTGTAGGATTATGTTTCACATTAATTCGGCGATTAATCCGATTTTATACAATTTAATGAGTTCGAAATTTAGAAACGGATTCTTAAGATTATGCGGAATGAGACAGTATGGGGTTAAATATAAAAGTAAAGGTGGAATCGATAGAAAAAATACTTATAATACCACCTCGTCTACCCAACAATCGTCTCAACCGACCTCCGAGTCGTTTTGGAGTCGTTACAGTGGTAGTAAATCTTCATCAAAAAATAATAGTAATACTAAAGATGTTAAAGATAGTAATAAAGATGTTATATGTGTTACGGAGATTAATTCGGATATCGCTAAAATTGATGTTGAAAAAAACTACAGGGATTCATATGTTAGACTTTGTTTAAATGCAAAAAAAGGGGAGAGTTTCGTATGAAAAGAATTTTTATAGGGAAGTTTATTAAAACTTGTGAAGTTTTACGTTGGAATGATTTTGAAAAAAATATAATTGTATAAGGGAATCAGTACAACTGATGGTTCAGGTAAATATTTTGAATAATAATTTTATTTACGACCGCTTAAATACAATCTTAAACATAAATATCAAAAAAATTTGTATCGAGGCATATTTATATCAATTATCATTGTTATTATAGTGTGTCCATAAAGTCATGGTGCAATTTTGAGCTTTCTCAAGGAAGCAACAAAGCAAAATGAATATGTGAAATCTTCACCAAATAAAAGTTTCAACCCCGTTGGGTTGGGTTGAGAGATATATCCAAAAATAGTCGTTGAGCAGTCGTAAATAAAATTTTGTTAATCACACATAAACTAGATCTATGATCTCATCATTACATTCATAACAATCGTTATTGTAGTCATGCTTTTCTTACATTTATAATGTAAATAACCATGATAACACTTTTTTAATTGACAATAAAATAAAAAATAATACTCTTGTTATAGAAATATTATATCTATTTAGGATTATTAAACTTAGTTGAGTTTTATAAAGACTGCGATAAAGACTGATTCCGTTGAAAATTGGAAAAACAAAACGTAAAACTTTATAGGTTTTACGATTATAGAGTGAACTACACACAACAAGATGTAAAAGGTGTAAAAATAAATAAATTATTTATAATAAGTGTATTCACTGTTAGATAATAAAAAATTATATCAACCAAAAAGACTATGTTGCGTCCATAGATGAATGTTATTGATTTTGCTTCTTCTAAATAGCGTGGAAGAAAAGACAAAAATGAACCATTTGATGTTGCAAATATTCATAACTTAAATGTGAAAGAAAAACATAAAATAAGTAGTTGTGGTAGTACTTATGTTTTGGATGTTTACTTAACATCTTAGTTCACAATAAAACAATAAGAAATAATATATTCCAAACAATATTAACTATAAAGTCTAGTTTTAATAAATGTGATAATTTATCATTTTTAATGATATAATATTTTTATATGTATATATATTTATGTAAAACCTAGTCAACACTTCCATTAGATTTTTATAATAAGTTAAAAAATAACCTTTATTTACTTTTTAGACGAAATAAAAACAATTTTAATTTTACCAATCTCTATTTTTCAATCCAAATTCCTCACGATTTAAAACGCCATCTATGAACTAATCGTCAAAATTGACATTAATGTCAATTTTTGGCGTTTAATTTTTTTTAGGTTAGTTTTATTTTAATACGTTTCCGATAATTTTATCGTATAATGAACGAAAACAAATCAGTTATCATAAATATAAACCGTTTATGCAGAACTTGTCTCATAGAAAATAAAGATGAAGACCCACAAACTTTATTTGAACACTCTCTGGATGTTATGTTAAAAAACTTGACCGGAATTGAGGTTAGGAATTAAATTAACTCAATCTTAACTACATTTAAAATGATTTAAGGCTACGGAAAACGACGGACTTCCTACATATATTTGCAAACAATGTTTAGTCCAATTGAATTCAGCATATTCGTTTAAAATACAATGTGAAAAATCGGATTTAAATTTAAGAGAAATACAACGAAATGAATCTAAAAAGATTTTAATCATTAATTTAAATACTGAGGAAAATGTCGATAATCTGGAAGAAATTAATGAAGTTGAAAAAATACCAGAAGATGAAATTGATTTAAAATCAAACGAGCTTAAAAAGACAACCTGTCCAGTTTGTTCAAAAGATTTTTCTTTCGTAAAACAATTAAACAATCATTTAAAAAGTCACTCTGAATATAAACCTTATGTTTGTACAGTTTGTTCAAAATCTTTCAATGCAGCAGGAAGTCTTTCAAAACATATGAGAACTCATGGTGGTGAAAGAAAACATCTTTGTATGGAATGTGGGAAACGATTTTATGAACATGGACATTTAGCAGTATTATTTATTAAAACCATGTATTATTATACAAAACAATTTTCTATTTTTAGATTCATATGCGAACTCATTCCGGTGAAAAACCAATCATTTGTAATATTTGTGGAAAATCGTTTGCTGATCCCAGAGGATTAGTTGCTCACACTAAAACTCACACTGGTGAAAAAAATTACGAATGTAATAATTGTGGTAAAACAATTAAATTAATTTAACAATAGCTTTGTTTGTTGGGACTGCTCTACTTGCACTAAGCAGTTTAGTGCAGATTTTGTTGACATTTATCTCAAAAAACCATAAAGTTCGAACTTTCAAGTTTTAATTTTGACATATTTGTCAATTTCATAAAAAATCCTTTAAAATGAGTCCAAACTCGACATATTTAACTTTAATATTAATGCAAATACAATCACTTCCGGTTTGAAACGTCAACGTCAATTTTGACATATTTGTCATCTTCATTAAAAAAAACCTTTAAAATGAGTCCAAAGATGACGCAGTTATCTCAAAAAACAAAAAAGTTAGAATAAAAAACATTAAACCTTAAATTAGCAACAATGAAGATAGCAATTTAATTGTTAAATATTAATACTAACCTTAATTTTTATTTTTTTTTATTCTATTTCTGTTTTTGTGACAAATATTAAGACATTTTAAAAAAATTAAGAATATGTCAAAATGACATTGACATTTCAAACCGGAAGTTCTTATATCTCGCGTAATATTGGAATTAAACGTATCATGTTTGGACTCATTTTAAAGGATTTTTCACGACGATTACAAATATGTCAAAATTGACATCCTTAACCGGAAGTTGACCATAACTTCATTAATATTGAAGATAAATATGTCGTGTTTGTACTCATTTTAAAGGATTTTTAATGCAGATTACAAATATGTCAAAATTGAGGTTGGCATTTTAAACTTGAAGTTAGTTATCATATAATAGAAGTTTTATAACTGAAGTTAATCTAGTGTTAGTCACTTTTCCGCACTTTCTTTTTATTTTTAACGTGTTTTTTGGGTCATTTCACATTGATTACAAAAAATCGTCGATTTCAAGTGCTAGTTAAGCGCTAGTTAGCATAGCATATTACTATGTTGTATATTTTTATTGAACTAGAACCAGAACTAGAAACATTCACTTTAGTCGTACAAAAAACTTTCAGTTGTCAATGTCAACTTTAATTTTATTATTATATTCGTAATCTTCATGAAATAACCTTTAAAATGAGTCCAAACTTGACGCATTTATCTCAAAAAACCAAAAAGTTCGAACTTTCAACTTTTCATTTTGACATATTTGTCAATTTCATAAAAAATCCTTTAAAATGAGTCCAAACTCGACATGTTTAACTTTAATATTAACGGAAATAAATCACTTCCGGTTTGAACCGTCAACGTCAATTTTGATATATTTGTCATCTTCATTAAAAAAAACCTTTAAAATGAGTCCAAAGATGACGCAATTATCTTAAAAAACAAAAAAGTTAGAATAAAAAACATTAAACCTTAAGTTAGCAACAATGAAGATAGCAATTTAATTGTTAAATATTAATACCAACCTTAATTTTTATTTTTTTTTATTCTATTTCTGTTTTTGTGACAAATATTAAGACATTTTAAAAAAATTAAGAATATGTCAAAATGACATTGACATTTTAAACCGGAAGTTCTTATATCTCGCGTAATATTGGAATTAAACGTATCATGTTTGGACTCATTTTAAAGGATTTTTCACGACGATTACAAATATGTCAAAATTGACATCCTTAACCGGAAGTTGACCATAACTTCATTAATATTGAAGATAAATATGTCGTGTTTGTACTCATTTTAAAGGATTTTTAATGCGGATTACAAATACGTCAAAATTGAGGTTGGCATTTTAAACTTGAAGTTAGTTATCATATAATAGAAGTTTTATAACTGAAGTTAATCTAGTGTTAGTCACTTTTCCGCACTTTCTTTTTATTTTTAACGTGTTTTTTGGGTCATTTCACATTGATTAAAAAAAATCGTCGATTTCAAGTGCTAGTTAAGCGCTAGTTAGCATAGCATATTACTGTGTTGTATATTTTTATTGAACTAAAACTAGAACCAGAACTAGAAACATTCAGTTTAGTCGTGCAAAAAACTTTCAGTTGTTAATGTCAACTTTAATTTTATTATTATATTCGTAATCTTCATGAAATAACCTTTAAAATGAGTCCAAACTTGATGCATTTATCTCAAAAAACCAAAAAGTTCGAACTTTCAAGTTTTAATTTTGACATATTTGTCAATTTCATAAAAAATCCTTTAAAATAAGTCCAAACTCGACATGTTTAACTTTAATATTAACGGAAATAAATCACTTCCGGTTTGAAACGTCAACGTCAATTTTGATATATTTGTCATCTTCATTTAAAAACCTTTAAAATGAGTCCAAAGATGACGCGCTTATCACAAAAAACAAGTAAAGTTAGAATAAAAAACATTAATTGCTAACTTAGCAACAATGAAGATAGCAATTTAATTTTTAAATATTAATACCAACCTTAATTTTTTATTTTTTTTTATTATATTTTTGTTTTTGTGACAAATATTAAGACATTTTATGAAAATTAAGAATATGTTAAAATGACATTGACATTTCAAACCGGAAGTTGCTTATATCTCGAGTAATATTGGAATTAAACGTATTATGTTTGGACTCATTTTAAAGGATTTTTCACGACGATTACAAATATGTCAAAATTGACATCCTTAACCGGAAGTTGACCATAACTTCATTAATATTGAAGATAAATATGTCGTGTTTGTACTCATTTTAAAGGATTTTTAATGCAGATTACAAATATGTCAAAATTGAGGTTGGCATTTTAAACTTGAAGTTAGTTATCATATAATAGAAGTTTTATAACTGAAGTTAATCTAGTGTTAGTCACTTTTCCGCACTTTCTTTTTATTTTTAACGTGTTTTTTGGGTCATTTCACATTGATTAAGAAAAATTGTCGATTTCAAGTGCTAGTTAAGCGCTAGTTAGCATAGCATATTACTATGTTGTATATTTTTATTGAACTAGAACCAGAACTAGAAACATTCAGTTTAGTCGTGCAAAAAACTTTCAGTTGTTAATGTCAACTTTAATTTTATTATTATATTCGTAATCTCCATAAAATAACCTTTAAAATGAGTCCAAACTTGATGCATTTATCTCAAAAAACCAAAAAGTTCGAACTTTCAAGTTTTAATTTTGACATATTTGTCAATTTCATAAAAAATCCTTTAAAATGAGTCCAAACTCGACATATTTAACTTTAATATTAATGGAAATACAATCACTTCCGGTTTGAAACGTCAACGTCAATTTTGACATATTTGTCATCTTCATTAAAAAACCTTTAAAATGAGTCCAAAGATGACGCACTTATCACAAAAAATAAAAAAGTTAGAATAAAAAACATTAAATCCTAACTTAGCAGCAATGAAGATAGCAATTTAATTTTTAAATATTAATACCAACCTTAATTTTTTATTATTATATTTTTGTTTTTGTGACAAATATTAATACATTTCATAAAAATTAAGAATATGTCAAAATGACATTGACATTTCAAACCGGAAGTTCTTATATCTCGAGTAATATTGGAATTAAACGTATCTTGTTTAGACTCATTTTAAAGGATTTTTCACGGCGATTACAAATATGTCAAAATTGACATCCTTAACCGGAAGTTGACCATAACTTCATTAATATTGAAGATAAATATGTCGTGTTTGTACTCATTTTAAAGGATTTTTAATGCAGATTACAAATATGTCAAAATTGAGGTTGGCATTTTAAACTTGAAGTTAGTTATCATATGATAGAAGTTTTATAACTAAAGTTAATCTACTTTTCCGCATATTCTTTTTATTTTTAACATGTTTTTGGGTCATTTCACATTGATCGTCGATTTTCTTGAATTTTTCCAAAGTTTCTTAATATTTCTTTTGAAAAAAAGAACGTTTTATACTTTAACCTGTAAACTTGTAACACTCTGTAACACTCATTCTGTAAATTAGTAACTAATAATCTGATTTCGACTTTGATACGTGATCTTTTTTAACAAAACAAAAAGAAATATTAAGAAACTTGTTTATAAAATGGATAAGATGAGAGATGTTAATCTATTTGTAGAGTCTCTGAAGATAGCCAACAGCCGAAACTGGTTAGACTTAAATTCTATATAAAATAAAACCACTTTAAAAGTACAAAATCAAACTCTAGATTATTTTGGACAGGCACCAAACAATTTTCAATAGTTTGAGCCTATCTATTTTGAGAAGTCTTATATTTTTAGAGAGTTGTAAACGAAAATCCCCTTTTTTCAATATTATTCATTTGTCGCTTAATCAACTGATGTATAACGCGGTCCACTTAATTGCACTATGACGTCATAATAGTGCCAAGTCGTGCAAAGTAAAGAAGACCCAAAGAACAAAGCTAACGATTTAAATGATTTTAAAAACCACATTTTAGGTAAACGTTTTGCCCATTCCTTTGCATTAACAGCTCATAAACGAACTCATACAGGTGAACGTCCATATATTTGCTCAATTTGCGGCGCGGGATTCGCTACATCATCTTATTTAAAAATTCACATCAGAACTCACACTCAAGAACGGCCGTACGTTTGTGAATCATGTCCCAAAGTACCAAGTTTTCTTAATTTAATCAATTTATATCCTCATTATTTGTTGTGTTTTAGGCTTTTGTAAGCAAATGCGCGTTGGTTGCGCATAACCTTACTCACACCGGCGAAAAGAAATATAAATGTTACATTTGTGGTAAACGAACTGGAAGAGCTGCTGATTTAACTATTCATATGCGATCTCACACCGGCGAGAAACCATACGTTTGTGATAAATGTCCAAAATCGTATCACACCTCCAGCAATTTAGCGGCGCATAAAAAAACACATCTAGGAATAAAAGATCATATTTGTTCAATATGTCAAAAAGCTTTCGGTGATTCTAGAACTTTAAAATGCCACATGCGAACTCATACGGGTGAAAAACCGTATGTTTGCCAAATTTGTGGGAGTCGATACACGCAATCTGGACAATTAGCAGTTCATAGGAAAACTCATCAACCGAAATCAAATTAAAATGTTTTTCAGTATTTCATCCAGTGATTTTTTTTGTGATATAATAAACTAAATATAAAAAATGTAACGTAAAAATAAATAATTTTAAGTTTAGATTTTAATTAATTTATTATTTTTTATATATAAAAAAATCGTTACAACACACGATTATTTAAAACTTTGACGACATAAAGATTTTGGTAACTAATGATTAAGTTTTATTCCGTATCCTTTTTAAATACATCACTGACACGTACACAGGACATCAAAAACTATTTAAGTTAACTATGTAAGATGTGTAAAAATTAGGATGAGCTATTAAGAAAGAACTAAAAATCGCTTATCGGGCAGTGGAGATTTTAAAATTAGTAATTTGAGCTCAATAAATTAATATAGATATTTCAAAAAGATGTTAAAATAATAATTTTGAAAATTTCTTTGTAATAAATAATCTATTCTTCGATTAAAATGTCAATTGAGAGGATGATTTAACTGCAAAAGTACGAAAAAAGACAAGGAAGTTGTAAATTAAATAAAAAGACAACAATAAACAGTTTTAATTAAATGTTGTTTTAACATCTTTTTGAACACCTCATACGTCTAATACAAGACATATTTAGTAATGATTGCGTGAAATATCGAGCTATCAATTTACTAAGTTAATAAGAATGAATATTTTAAAAGAAAAACGTCATTAAGATCTACACTTACTTTATCTAAATAAAGTGATTGATTTTCGACTAATCACAGGACGTTATCAAACCAATACTTGATTGAGCAGTAATAACACTTTTTTTTCTTTCAAAAATAAGAAAGTAATAAAAGTAAATGCGTTAAATTCACCAAGAATTTATAAAAATAAATGATTTATAAATAAAATGAAATTAAAATGAGTATTTGTACAGCAGCCAATCACAGAAAAGTTTCTTTTGATATAAAAATTACTCACAAAAAAAGTCTTTGGCAAAAAAATAATAATTATAAAACAATTCCAAACCGTTTCAAATCTTTCATAATTGACAAAGGTCTTGACGGCCAATTTTGTATGCTTTTAAGCGTAACGGAATCGTTTTGAATTTTCTCCAATTCAATTATATACGGATATAATCTTTGTTCAATCCATTCGGCTATAGTGTAATTATCAAAAATTCCTAACATACTATCTACGGCGGATTTAGCTACGGAAATCATAGAGTGATAAACTCTAGGTAATCCCCCCGTTAATTCATCCACCCGTAAAGGTAAACTGTAATTTCTACGAACGTTATAAGCGGTTAACCAACCTTTTTGCCGCGTTGTAATTTGGACGTATTCAATCACTTCAGTTTCGATCATATGAACGCGATACATTAATCGAAAAACTGGACTTCCTGGAAACATACATCGACCAAGTTTTTCCCACAAATGTGGATCCGAATCTAAATTAATAAATTGTATATTTCTAGAATTACCTTGCGGGCAACTCAACGAAGATAACAACTTCGTTTTAAGCGATAAGTTAAAAAATCCGTTTGTAACCGTGACCAAATTTAAAGCTAACGATGGAATAGAAGCGGGTAAAATTTCACATAAAACGGCGAAATGATCGTACCTTTGCCACCCGGTTAAAACGATTCCGTTAAATCCCAACTTAAATAATTTACCTTGTTGCGCCATCACCTCCATCCATCGTAAATTGTTTTCGAGATGTCTTCGCGCTTCCGGAACGTATAAAGTTTCACCGAAAGCACCTTTAAAAGCTGAGGCGGTCCAAGCCGTTTTAAAAACGATCGCGTATTTCTCCCAAATTTGCGGCGCTACAAAGTGGTAAATATCTTCCGCGTAAACCCAAACCATCGGTTCTATTAAATCGCCTAGTTTCATTTCAATCATTGCCTGTTGACTTAAATGTCGTAACATATCATCCCAAATTATTAATTGTAAGTTGGGGTATTTTTGGTGAATAGAGGTCGATATTTTTTTTATGTGATTTAAAAAGAGATTTTCGTGGAGTTGTGATCTACAAATTTCACATTCACCCATTTGAAATACTTCGTCACAACCGATGTGTAAATAATCAGAATTTGGATGTAGTTCCATAACCTATATTTGAAATAATAAAGAAATCACTCAAGTAAGCCGTTACAAATAAAAAGAACGGCAGAAAAGTGTAAAACTTACCGAAAAATTACTTTAAAGATTCGACGTGACGTCACTTTTTGTGGTTGAGTTAAACCCGATACTTTTTAGGTCTAGTGTTAGTTCTAGTTTTACACTATCACTAGAACTAACACAAGACCCAGAACTAGAATCATTTGGGTTTAGCTGTTTTGAAAAACCTGTGTTAGTTCTAGTGACAGTGGTAAGTAGCGCTAGTTAGCATAAGATATTACTATGTTGCATTTTTTTATTGCACTAAAACTAGAACTAACACTAGACCTAGAACTAGAAACATTCTGGTTTAGCCGTCTTGAGAGACGTGGGGCTAAACCCGAATGTTTCTAGTTTTCGGTCTAGTGTTAGTTCTAGTTTTACACTATTCTATTCCATTTTGTTCTAGGTCTTGTGTTAGTTCTAGTGATAGTGTAAAACTAGAACTAACACTAGACCGAGAACTAGAAACATTCGGGTTTAGCCCCACGTCTCTCAAGACGGCTAAACCCGAATGATTCTAGTTCTAGGTCTTGTGTTAGTTCTAGTGATAGTGTTAGTGTAAAACTAGAACTAACACTAGACCTAGATCTAGAAAGTATCAGGTTTAGCCGTGCGTCCTCAGGTCTAGTGTTAGTTCTAGTTTTACACTATCACTAGAACTAACACAAGACCTAGAACTAGAAACATTCGGATTGAGCTGCACATATCTCAAGACGGCTAAACCCGAATGATTCTATTTAGATGTTGTGTATTTTTATTGAACTAAAACTAGAACTAACACTAGACCTCTAGTTTCTAGTGTCAGTTTTAGACTAGCACTAATACTAGAACTAACCCAAGACCTAGAATTGGAATTATTCGGCTTTAGCCGTCTTGAGAGATGTGGGGCTACATCCGAATGTTTCTAGTTTGCGGTTTAGTATTAGTTTTGTATTAGAACTAACACAAGACCTAGAACTAGAATCATTTGGGTTTAGCCGTCTTGGGAGACGTGCAGCTAAACCCGAATGTTTCTAGTTCCAGGTGTAGTGTTAGTTCTAGTTTTAAATGTTGTTTAGCGTTAGATTGTGGTGAATTTATATTGAAAGAAAAGTAAAACTAACACTAGACCTAGAACCAGAAACATTCCGGTTTAGCAGTGCGTCTCTTAAGACGGCTAAGCTTGCTTGTTTCTAGTTCTAGGTCTCATGTTAGTTCTAGTGACAGTGGTAGGTAGCGCTAGTTAGCATAAGATATCAAGGTTTATATATTAAAGGTTGTCTAAGTTCCTATGCTGCAATACTTTGATTTTAGTTTGTGGGCGAGGGGCAATAGCAGGAGTGTTTCGTGACGTAAGCGATCACGGATTGCGCACGCAACCTCATGGCCATGTGGTACTCCATGCATTTGTTTAATTTGAATTGCTTGGCGGTATTATTTTCCACATGTGACGTAATGCGCAGTATGATTGCGTACGAACCTAGACAACCTTTTATATATAAACCTTGATAAGATATCACTAGGGCACGGAACTTTTGTAACAAAACGATACGATTTCCCCCCTCCACTTGCTCTCAGTGGCTAGTTTTCTGAGCTTGTTTTCTAAAGACGCCACTTAGTGGCCACAACAAGTTAAGGGGAGGAAATCGAATCGTTTTGTTACAAACGTTTCGTGCCCTAGATATCACTATGTTGCTTATTTTTATTGTATTAAAACTAGAACTAACACCAGACTTACAACTATACTTTGTTTTTAAACCAGGAGGAGTATTTTAAATTTGCCACCAGATTGACCTTGCACGTGATTGGTTGAATCACACAGGCAATTTTGAATTTGAAGGTTAGGTAATTGATAATTCGACAGTTTCGTGTCATTATTGTATATTTTGTGTTCTTAAACCCTTTTTTATTATATTTTGAAATAAATACACTCATAACTTCAATGTTAATTTGTATGTATAGTAAATAAATAAGTAATAATTATTAATTTAAATTTACCGCCAAAATATCTAGTGATATTTTCTGGTGATTTTTCCCAGTGTAAATCTGACTTTCGCGTTTACTCCTCCTGGTTTAAAAACAGAGTATAGTTCTAGTGCAAGTGTTAGTTCTAGTTTTAATTGTTATTCAGCGCTAAGTTGTATATTTTTAAGTTTCGGGTTTAGCCCTGTGTCTTCAGACGCTGAATGTTAGGTAAGGTTAGTTTTGTTTACAAACATTAATTATACCATGAAGTATTCTTTGGCAATTAGTAATGTCAATTATAGCGTGAAGGAATGTTCGGTAAGGTTAGTTTTGTTTACAAACATTAATTATACCATGAAGTATTCTTTGGCAATTAGTAATGGCAATTATAGCGTGAAGTTTTCTTTTGTAATGTCAATTATAGCGTGAAGGAATGTTCGGTAAGGTTAGTTTTGTTTACAAACATTAATTATACCATGAAGTTTTCTTTGGCAATTAGTAATGGCAATTATAGCGTGAAGTTTTCTTTTGTAATGTCAATTATAGTGTGAAGGAATGTTAGGTAAGGTTAGTTTTGTTTACAAACATTAATTATACCATGAAGTTTTCTTTGGCAATTAGTAATGCCAATTATAGCGTGAAGTTTTCTTTTGTAATGTCAATTATAGCGTGAAGGAATGTTAGGTAAGGTTAGTTTTGTTTACAAACATTAATTATACCATGAAGTTTTCTTTGGCAATTTGTAATGGCAATTATAGCGTGAAGTTTTCTTTTGTAATGTCAATTATAGCGTGAAGGAATGTTAGGTAAGGTTAGTTTTGTTTACAAACATAAATTATACCATGAAGTTTTCTTTGGCAATTAGTAATGGCAATTATAGCGTGAAGTTTTCTTTTGTAATGTCAATTATAGCGTGAAGGAATGTTAGGTAAGGTTAGTTTTGTTTACAAACATTAATTATACCTTGAAGTTTTCTTTGGCAATTATACTCTGTTTTTAAACCAGGAGGAGTATTTTAAATTTGTCACCAGATTGACCTTGCACGTGATTGGTTGAATGCGAGGAAGTTCACACTAGTGATGGGCACTATTGAATAAAAACTATCGAATAATTCGATAGTTGTTACCAACTATTCGTATATTCGATTAGTTATGAACACTATAGAATAATTCGATTGTTGTCAAGTATTCGAATACATCGATGTTATAGAATTTATTCGAATGTTTGAATAACTATCTAATATTCGTTGATTTCTGAAACAGATTATCAAGCAAACGAATAAATAAAATGAAAATATAATTATTTTCATTTTAGTCGAATGCAAGTTATTCATTCAGCTGTTCTAGAAAAATCGTTGATCATACAATGAACAGTCGTCTGATAGTTGACTGAGACTCAAAGTAATGAGTGGAATCAAGTGAAGGAAACTATGGACAGTATGGACATAATAAGGATTTTGGCGTGCATTATAATTCAGTAATAATTAATTTTATAAATAGTACACGTTAAATAATTTATTTATAAAACAAATACACTATTCTAGTAAAAATGTATGACAAATATATTAATTAAACAAATTTATATTACTATTTAAAAAAATAATCATGTCGAGGTTTTTCCCAGAGAGTCTGTTTCGGCGTTCATTTATAATTTGTCCAGCTTTGGAAAATACTCGTTCTGAAGGAACTGAGGTAGCTGGAATGCATGAATATCTTTTATGCAGTTGATATATTTCAGGAAGTACACTTTTGTAGCGCTTCCAAAATTCAACGGATTTTGAGTTCGTGCTACAAGCGAGATCTCTAAATATTGTGTAACCATCAATGCTGCAGTCGTGCATGGTGTTGAAATACTTTTTAAAGTGACAATTTCTTGATCAAAGTGTGACCAAATGTTTTCTTTATCATCAGTATTGTCAGTTGTAGTTTCTATGGTCTGTTTTTCAATCGTCTCACCTTTATTTTGTAAAATAGAGGATATTTTTTCAATAATTAATTTTTGAACTGTCACCATTTTCTGCAACACTAAAAGCTGCTTTTTTAAATCTAGGATCTAAAAACGTTGCTTTTGAGCAAAGTAAATTTGTTTCTAAGATCTCAAGTCGTGTTCTAACATTATCTTGTAAAACAAGTTTTAAAGATTCTGCACTGGTCGTTTTAGGAATGCGGTTTTTTAGCGAATGCTGTAGACATCTTATAAGAGGAATAATTAAAGACATTGTTATATATTTTTCGCCTGATAATTCAATAGTTATTTTTTCAAATGGCTTCAAAATGGATACCACATCTATCAGCAGATCCCATTCTGTTGCTGTAATAAATTCTGGAGCTCTTGGTAGTGATGTAATGACGGCTGATAATGGGTCTTTAATCGCTAATAGTCTTTCTGCCATAATTAAAGTAGAGTTCCATCTAGTAGATACATCTTGTTTTACTTTTAATTCAGGGTATAGCATTTGTTTTTGCATGCTTTTTAATTTTTCATGCTTAAAATGAGCTACCAATGCTCTACATTTTTTTATTAATCGCATTACTGGTTCGGTTGACTTTAGAGCATCTGTAACACATAAATTTAAAGTATGCGCAATACATGGATGGTGTTCTTTTTGAAACTGCCCAATTATGGCATTTTTTATATTAGCACCGTTGTCACTAACAATGCTAATTATTTTATAGTCAATTTCCCAAACATGAAAAATTTCTGATAAAGCAGACGCAATGTTTACACCAGTATGGGCTTCCGGTATTTCTTTAGTTGCCAAAACAGCATTATGTATAAAGTCGTCGTAAAAAAGTGACTAGTTACTGTCAAATACGCTTTATTGCTGTCCGAAGTCCATATATCAGTAGTTATTATTATTATTATTATTGCTGCCGGGCTGAGGAGGGCGGCCCCTCTCGTTACCGCGACCTATAAGATCTATTGTAACTTTAGCCCTCCAAAGGTTTAGGGCAAATGTAGGTCCTTAATGAACCTTAGTATTGTCCTGAGGTCTTGAACCTTTATGTCGGTAGGTAACAGGGGAGTTTTACCGAAGACGTTGTGCCTTAGACGTCCTCTGGCGACGCAATTGCACGGTATATGTTCAGCAGTTTCTGACTCGTCGTTGCATAGTCGACAAGTTTGATCCTCAGCTTGTCCAATGTGGAAGAGGTGGTATTTTAGGGGCACATGGCCGGTTAGGTAGCCTGAGAGCGTTCTTAGATCCCCTTTGCTGAGGCATAAAACCTCTTTGGTTTTGTTTTGCGACGGAGTTATCATACTCTTCGCTTGTCTGTGACCTGGAAGTTCTTTCCAGCGTAAGGCTATCTTTGAAGCCTCCCAGTTGTTGATTATTTGTTTTAGGTGGCTTTTTTGTAGTCCACATCCAGGTTGGGGTCCAATGAAGGGCGTGTTTGCTGCCTCTTTGGCCAGCTTGTCGGCCTTCTCATTGCCCTCAATGTTGCTGTGACCTGGAACCCACCATAGGGTAACATCATTGCCCCTAGCGAGTTCTCTCAGGTTGTTGGTGCACTCTCTGATCAGTGCGGAGCCACACGTGTAGGCCTGAATTGCCTTTAAGGCGGCCCGACTGTCTGTGAAAATGTTTATGGATGCACCTTTTTGTCCCTTCTGTAGGTTCAAAGCGGTGCAGAAGTTTATAGCAAGAACTTCTGCTTGGAAAATTGTTAAGTCCGAGCTGAGGGGCAATTTGATGTGGCTATTTGGTCCACTGATGCCCGTGCCTACTCCAGATCTTACTGTCTTTGAAGCATCGGTGTACCAGGCTAGGGCTCCTCTTTTTATATCAGTAGTTACAGCGACATGATCAACTTTTGCTAACAATTTTTATAAAACAAATAGTACAACTTCACTACAATAACAAACAACGAGTCCATACACGATATTCACACGCGAGAATTACAATCCAAGGTTTCGGTAATTCCCCGATTTTTGTCTATTAAAAGTTAAGCAGTGGGGAGAGCACTTGTTATGCCGGGTTTCTAGTTTCTACAGAGGAATAACTTAATTAAATTTAAGAATTTAACTTTAAAAGTTAAGCATATTGAAACTTCATATATTGTGTATGCAAAGCTGTGTGTGAACTTCACACACAGGCAATTTTGAATTAGAACAATTCGACAGTTTCGTGTCATTATTGTAAATTTTTGTGATTTTTCCTCGTGTAAATCTGACTTTCGCGTTTACTCCTCCTGATTTAAAAACAGAGTATAGAAACATTCGGGTTTAGCCTTGCGTCACAAAATGTGACGTCACATCGAATCTTTAATGTAATTTTTGGGTATATTCTACACTTTTCCGCGCTTTTTTTTATTTGTAACGTGTCTTTTGGGTCATATCACATTGATTAAAAAAAAATGGTCTTTTTGAACTTTTTTTTGAAATTTTGAAGTAGGTAAATAGTTTAAAGTTTGAATCTTTACTTTTTTGAACTGGTTTTTATTTAATATAAGTCTAACTAGTTTCGGCCCTTGGCCATCTTCAAAGACTATTTCTTATTCTTATTAAAGAAATCACAAATCGAAATTGAAGGTCATATTATTAATTACTAAATTTACAAATAAATAAATTTAAGGACGAATTGTTTATCATTAACAAATAAAAATTTAAGAATGTTATAAAAGTATAGATTCAAACCTTAAATTATTTACCTACTTCAAAATTAACAACTGGTAGAATGGATTTCAATTATAATTAATAATATGTAATCTATTTTTATATTAAATGTACCTGTTTTACAATTTCCATAACAAACTCTAAAGTACCATTTCTATTAGGACATAAAGCTTGTGGACTTGCAGGAACTTCCCTTAATTTTTCAAATTCCTTATGTTTTAAAGCAAATTCAACATGTCCAAAAGTTTGAATTAAAGGAATTACCATTAAATTAGATTCTTCAGCATAATTTAAAATACTCCCAATGTCCTTGGAAGTATAAGCATTTCTAGCTCTAATCGGTTTTAAAACACCATAATAGGGAAACATATCCTCATATTCCAATAAAATCCCAGTTGCGCCCATGTTCCTAATCATTAAAAAAAATTTCTTTAAAAACCCAAGCGTTGGCGGTGCCCCTTTTAAATCTAAATGTACTATTCGTTGCTTGGGTATATATGGGTTTGAAGTGTCTATGTTTACGAAAGGAATTCCTAAAAGACGTTCAGCTGATTGTGCCATGGCGTATTTATTGTCTTCGAAATTGTTAAAAGTTTTTTTATCTGCTTGGATTTGACGTGGCGATCGGAAATGTGAAATTTTTTCATTCCATTCTTTGATATAACCGGTAAAATCTATGGTGTAGGTTGTAAATCCTAAACAACCAAATATTAATAAGGTGCAAAATTTACGTTTATAAGAAAGAACGCCTAATTTATACATCATATTATCTCTATTTAAAACCAATTTAGTTTTCCACTTCATTATCTGAAAACAAAAGTGAGGTTAGATTTTTTTCGAACGTTTTTTTTAAAGAAAAATCGTCCACTCACGGTTATATTAGATGCCTCTTGTGATATAAAACGAAATATAATTCATTGTGAGCGTTATTTTTTTATGATATTCACTGCAAAATTTAATTCTCTTTGTTTTCGTTTTGAAGGTTATGAATAGGATTTTAACTGATTGCTTTTAAAAATTAATTCTTTCAGTTAAAATAACACTTCATTTTATGTTTGTTAATTAAAATAAGTAGATATATTTTTAACTATTTATAGTTTCCTGGTAACATGTATGAAAAAATATCTAGGGACTAAAACTTGACTTAAAAGAGCATGCGTGAAATTAGTTATGAGATGAGTTGATATGAATACATATGAAGTTGGTTATTATTGATTTATTCAAAATTTTATAAAATTAATTTCAATTTAACGTAAAGACTTATTACATTTCAACGCTTGTACTTTATCAACGTACACATAGCTCAGGAATGAACCCAATTTCAAACTCAACCAAATTAAACTAACACTACACCTTATGACTAGACCCGCGCAAAGGCCTTGCTGTGAAATTTTGTTATTTTTAGGTTATCCAACTTGACTCAGTTACCATGGTGATTAAGATCCAAATATTGCAGTTGCTTGTCAAAATTGAAATTGAATTTAAGTTCTTTTAAGGAAAACGTTTTATTTAATTGGTTTAAAAGGCTGTATTTAACTCAAAATTGGTTTATTAGGGTATTATAAACAAGGTAAGTGGATTAAATCAAAAAAAAATATTTTTAATTTATTTCTCTTAATTAGAATCGATTTAAATTAACTGCAATTAACGAATTTGTTATGAATGCGAATAATCGTAACGAATTGTGTTAAAATTATTAAAAATTAGGTTAGAATTGATTAAAAAATCGGAATAAAATTTTATTATTTTAAGGTTATCCAACTTGACTCGGTTACCATGGTGATTAAGATCCAAATATTGCAGGTGCTTGTCAAAATTGAAATTGAATTTAAGTTCTTTTAAGGAAAACGTTTTATTTAATTGGTTTAAAAGGCTGTATTTAACTCAAAATTGGTTTATTAGGGTATCATAAACAAGGTAAGTGGATTAAATCAAAAAAAGATATTTTTAATTTATTTCTCTTAATTAGAATCGATTTAAATTAACTACAATTAACGAATTTGTTATGAATGCGAATAATCGTAACGAATTGTTTTAAAATTATTAAAAATTAGGTTAGAATTGATAAAAAAGTCGGAATAAAATTTTATTATTTTTAGGTTATCCAACTTGACTCGGTTACCATGGTGATTAAGATCCAAATATTGCAGGTGCTTGTCAAAATTGAAATTGAATTTAAGTTCTTTTAAGGAAAACGTTTTATTTAATTGGTTTAAAAGGCTGTATTTAACTCAAAATTGGTTTATTAGGGTATTATAAACAAGGTAAGTGGATTAAATCAAAAAAAGATATTTTTAATTTATTTCTCTTAATTAGAATCGTTTTAAATTAACTACAATTAACGAATTTGTTATGAATGCGAATAATCGTAACGAATTGTTTTAAAATTATTAAAAATTATGTTAGAATTTATAAAAAAGTCGGAATAAAATTTTATTATTTTAAGGTTATCCAACTTGACTCGGTTACCATGGTGATTAAGATCCAAATATTACAGGTGCTTGTCAAAATTGAAATTGAATTTAAGTTCTTTTAAGGAAAACGTTTTATTTAATTGGTTTAAAAGGCTGTATTTAACTCAAAATTGGTTTATTAGGGTATTATAAACAAGGTAAGTGGATTAAATCAAAAAAAGATATTTTTAATTTATTTCTCTTAATTAGAATCGATTTAAATTAACTGCAATTAACGAATTTGTTATGAATGCGAATAATCGTAACGAATTGTTTTAAAATTATTAAAAATTAGGTTAGAATTGATTAAAAACTCGGAATAAAATTTTATTATTTTTAGGTTATCCAACTTGACTCGGTTACCATGGTGATTAAGATCCAAATATTGCAGTTGCTTGTTAAAATTGACGTTGAATTTAAGTTTTTTTAAAGAAAAACACATAATTAATTGGATTTAAAGATTGTATTTAATTCAAAATGGGTAAATGGATGAAATTATAAGCAAGGTAAGTGGATTAAATCAAAAAAAATATTTGTATGTCAAAATTGACGTTGACATTTGTAACCGAAAGTTGATCATAACTTCATTAATATTGAAGATAAATAATAATAAATTGTACTCATTTTAAAAGATTTTTTAATGAAGATTACAAATATGTCAAAATTGAGGTTGATATTTTAAATCTGAAGTTAGTTATCATATCATAGACAAATAGACAACTTCATGGTGTTTTCTTATGATGTATTCTTTATTAAAAAAAACATTAAAATGAGTTCAAACATGATGTTGCTCGATATCACTATGTTGTATATTTTATTGCACTAAAACTATTCTAGTTTAGCCGCACGTCTCTCAAGACGGCTAAACCCGAATGATTCTAGTTCTAGGTCTTGTGTTAGTTCTAGTGCAAAACTAGAACTAACACTAGACCAAAAACTAGAAACATTCGGATTTAGCTCATTTAGCCCCATGTCGCTCAAGACGGCTATACCCAAATGATACTAGTTCTAGGTGTTGTGTTAGTATCACTAGTGCTAGTGCAATATTACAACTAACATTAAGCCGTGTGTCCACTAGCAAGTCACTTGCGGAAGAACTTCTGCAAGTATTTGCTCAAACCGAAACTTGCGGAAGTCTGCTTCCAGAAGTAGTTTGTAGAAGTTATCACGACGAACTTGCTGCAAGAAATTGCAGACGTGTTTCCACACAATGTGAGTACAGCTTGCAGTAGTTTGCTTTTTTTACGAATGACAGTATAAAAATGTCTTGTGGCAAAATAAGATTGGCAGCTGCCATCGCAGCATATTTAATTAAAAAGAAACAAATTAAAAAAAAACAAAAAGAAGTGTTTGGGTGAGAAATACATTACTTGAAGAATTGCTGACCGAAGACTCCATGCAGCTGAAAGATTTCCTGAGAATGTCTTAATGATGATTTTGAATACATTTTATCTTTAATTCAAACAAGTATTCAAAAGCAGGATACTAAAATGAGATTGGCTATACCTCCCAAAGACCGGCTTTTAGTTACTCTTCGATTTTTGGCAACAGGTAAGAAAAAAAAACAAGAAAAATTGTTGAGGCCTTTTGCGCTCTGCATAACTGTCTGTTAAGTCGCAATTCTCAATATGCGTCGTCTATGACATTTAATTCTCCTGTATCCGATAATCAAGGAGAGCGCCGTACAGAAGGGATACCAGAAAGAAACATGTTACCACTTGAACCACATAATTCACGCAGTCAAGCACAAGAACCGAAAAATGTTCGTAACGAATTTGCTGAATACTTTATTTCACCAAAAGGAGAAGTGGAGTGGCAATATAGGCATATATAATAAGTATGTACAAGTGAATATGTAATATAATGGAATATATAATGAAATAAAAATTGAAACGGTTATATATGTGTATTTTCTTATTCTTACCAAATTATCCTGTTTCTTTGGGTACATGAGATGACGTCATGTATTTCATGTCATTATAAAACTCTCACTTGCTGGGCGAGTGCTGGGCAAAAAATGGCCAAAGTGCTGATGATGTATATGTTACATCATCAGCACTTTGGCCATTTTTTTTTCTTTACTTTGTTTACTTCTTGACTAAACTGCGTTCGGAGGTTGTGCAATTTCCTTTTAACCTCTTCTTCGGGTGCGTTTTATATCATTGGCTATTGCCTTTAAAGCATTTTGTTTTTTAATTTTATTCTTATAGTCTTTTGAAAACGTGTCCCATAATTCAGGATAACTTTCTTGTTTTTCAATTACCAAATGTGTTTTTTCACTACTCCAAACGAATTTATTTTTGTCCATTTTTATAAATTTTGAAAAGAACTCAAAAAAAAAACACAAAACAAAACTGAAAACAGAAGAGAATACCACAAACCGTTTACTCACGTATACCCGACTTCTTCTGCAAGTCTTCAAAACACTTGTAGTTCACAACAAGTCGTTCAAGTTACTTCCAGCAAGCAACAAACACGTGTTTCCACATAATTCCTGCAAGTAACTTCTGCAAGTCGTGACTTCTGGAAGTCGACTTCTAATACGTGTTTACACGACAAAAACTTCTGGAAGCAACTTCCGCAAGAAAACTTGGTAGTGGACACACGGCTTTAGACCGCGAACTAAAAACATTCGGATTTAGCCGCACGTCTCTCAAGGCAGCAAGTTATTTTCACTAAACTAGGTGAGATTACAACCTATATTTTCGACTGACTACCTGTCGTTAGATAGACTGTGTGTCAATAGACTTTGTGTTAATAGATTGTGTGTTAATTGATACAAAAAGAATCAATAACTGAAATGTCTTTATTTGCCATCTACCTACTCGCGTAGATCTGAATGTTAACGTAACAATTAGGGAAATTCGAACGAGTTTTAATGTTAATTAACCTAACTCAAGGTCGAATTTCTACATAAAATTCTAAAATGGAGTAGATTAGGTGGATCCGAATATAACGTTTAAAGAGATTTTAAAGCCTTTTTAATTCTTGAATTATACAAATACTTTTGTTAGCCACTGTATACGATGTATACTCAAGATTTCCGGGCCAAGATAGATTTGTCAAGCTGTAGATGTCACAATATTTACCATTTTATTTTTAAAAATAAATAAATAGAAATTTACTGAAAATTTAGAAATCATTTAATGTTCATTAGTAAATGGGTTAACCCAGTTTATTATTTTGGTACGATTAAGATTAATCATTAACTTATCATTTTATAATTATTATTTACAAAGAGAAAATAGAATTCTGTTATTAATTTCATAATTACAACCATAGATGGCGCATCAACAATTAACTAAATTTAAATTCTTTTATCAAACTATATAATGTTATTAATTTTAACTACTTCTAATATAAAAGGATTTGTTAAATAATGATTAGTTTAATAAAGAAAGTATCAAATTTGCCCAAAAAAAGTAAACAGAAATCTATAATTAAGCTTACAATGACGTTAATAGATGTCACTTTTATAGATAAACTTAAATAGCCCCCACTACTAATAATTTTAAACGCGTGTTGCACTCCAAGTTCAAGTACTTTCAACAACCAGTTGTTCTCGGTATTCGCTGTCGGTTGGTACGCTCGATATACATTTAAAATTGCGCGGTGAAAGAAAAAAGAAAATAATCAGTGTTTTAGTTGTCTTCGTGAAAATGACCCCGCAAGCGGAAATAAACACTCACTACACAAAACCCCTTTTAAAACAGGCGAATCAAATACACGTGCGAAAAGCGAAACCACCTAAAGAAAAAAATGAAAGGGTTAAATGCGTTATTCTTGGTGATACGGCCGTAGGAAAGACTTCTCTCGTAGTTTCATACAGTAACGATACGTTTCCAACGAAATATGTTCCAACGGCTTATGATAATTACAAAGGTAAGTGATGAATTCATTTTTATTTAAAAAGTTTTTGTGTTGGAAGGTTAAGAAACCTGTTGCCGTTGCTGTACAATAACCTAAGAATGTAACAGTGGCGATGCAACTGAGGCATTCACCGTTCTAGCTGAAGATTTTTAAGGTCATGCCTGAGGTTGGCCGGCAACCTTCTGTTAAAAAAATGATGATGTTCAGGGCCGCGAGCCTCTTTTCTTCTTTCTAAAACGAGAGCCACCAGAATAAATTGTAAGAAGCTGTAATAACACCGCGTAATTTCAAGGAACACCATTACTACAATAGTCGATTTTTATTAAAATAATAATATCGACAATATTTGGTTCGATTTCATTATTTAATTTTTTTAGACGAACGTATTTTTTATCTAATCAATGAGCTTTCTTTTTAATTTTTTTTTAAGTAAACCTTTTATCTGTTAATGAGTGTTTTCCTTGATTCATCACGATATTTAATTTGATTTATGTTTAATACCGTTCAAATGAAAATAATGATTAAGAAATCTTTGAAATTGAAATTTATAAAGTTTTTCAATGAAATTGTTTGAATTATTCAATAACGATGAATCTAAATCAAAAATATAGTTATTCGGATTCCATTCTTTGAATGCTATTCATTTCTATTGGATACGATTAATAAATGTTGCCCTGAAAAGAGAAGTAAAGTAAAAGTATCATTAAAACATGTATTAAATGTCAGTGATAGAATAAAAAGCTTACAAAATGTCGTGGTAATATTAAGCATTATGGCAGGAACTCTTAAAGAATCATATATATAAAAAAATATAAAACAGAATTAAAAACACAATTCGTAAAGAGAAACAAATATATAATGCATCTATGATTCAAATTGCAGAAGACAATAAGTAAGAGGCAACATGGGAAATAACAAATTCAGAAACAAAGTACACTAAAAAACAAGAATTAAAAGTAACGCCAGATCAGTTTGCTTCCTTTTTGGCTTCCGTAGAATATAATCAAGGAAACATGTCGAAAGAAATGTTTTGTATAGCAAACACTGATAAAAACGAGATTTCAACGATTTTTGCTTTTTTGACATTACTTTTATATCAATGGCGAACAACTTGGATGATCTGCGAAATAAAACCCATCAAACATTAGTAGCTGCAAAAGAATGGTTTGGGACAAATGGCCTAAAACTAAACAAAGAAAAGACTCAATACATGCATTTTCAAAACAATGTTGGGACATATGCCAATCTAAAATTTTTAGGAATACATTTAGACAACAGACTGAACTGGCAAGCACATGTAGAGAACATCTTCAAAAAGTTTGACGCAGCAATTTATACTGTGAGGAGAGTACGAAATATAAGCACTACGTTTGTAGCGCGACTTATCTATTATACCAACTTTCATAGCATTGCTACTTTCGAAATACTATTCTGGGCAGCACTATCAGCAGCAGAAAGAGTTTTCCTTCTTCAAAGAAAGGCACTTTATTATGGGGTTTGAGGACTTTCATTGACACAAGGAACTTATATGTCTTATTGGTATCATTTATTGAACAAGATGAAACGTGTTGAGTTTATTGGGTTGACTCATAGATGAAAACATTGGAAGTATACTAAAATATTATAACTTCTCTTACTTCATCTTTGGTTGCTACACAATTTCTTCAACCAACCTTTAGGCATGTAATTTTCTCATTCTTCTTCTCCACCCAACCACCCCTAAGGCCACCCACCGCCATCGCTTACCAACAACTAGCACTACCGTCATGACCAAATACAACTTCTGCCGCCAATCAATTCCAATCATCCATATCGCTTTCGTCCATAATTTCTTTCTCTCTTCCTTCTGATCTCCTTATCTCCTCTCCACTCTCCTCCCATTCGGACAGTCCTGCAACAAATGCTGCAGTGTGTATATGCTCTGTAGAATTCTGTAGGCTTCTATAAGGTAATATGCTCCAAGTTTTTATTGATGAGGGTCTTTTCCTCCATGTCTCTTGAGTCCATTATGCTCTTTGTGAGCTCTTTGAGAATATGCAATAAAATACGTATACCATAGTTTTTTGAAACAATTTTTTTGTTATTATTAAATTGTTAAACCAACATTCCCAATAGAAAGTCATTCTGTTACAATTAAAAAGCAACATCTCCCTAATATTCCGAGAATAAGATTTCTAAAACTTTCATGTTCATCTAATCCAGTTTATGGGTCAATTCTATTGTAAATTCTATAGACTCAATTACTATTTTTTTTTATACCAGAATCAAATTCCCTTTATTAGTGTTAAATTTATTCTTCAATAATCATTTAATGATAAATCCAAATAAGTAATTAATTAATTAGAAAGTTTAGGTGATTCATCATTCTCCTCCAAATTTTTTCCTTTTTTATTTTCTCTAGTAAAAAAATGTTTACGGTCGTTGCATTTTTAAAATCCTACATGCGGAAATAACGCGTACAAAATGGACTTTGGAAAATAAACGGGTCCGTAATTAACGACAACCGAAGCGGTATTTTTTCCATTCTACTTTTTTGTGTACCTCAAAAACCGTGACGTAAACGTGTACTCCCGATACGTGGACGCCGCAATTATGACCGTTAATGACTATTTTAGATCATTGATAGTGGTTTTTTGTGTTTCGGTTCGAACGAAACTGCACGAGAACTAATTTGTGTGTGCTTCTAAACACGTAACGCTGAAATTACAAAAAAACAAGAGTAACAAAATCACGTGTAAGTGATTTTCCTAATCGCTTATTTCTATATTATTGTTCCTTGCATATGCCGGGAATTTCATATATTGCACTGTCCCATATAAAATGCAACATAGCTTAATAGTACAGTCATTGGGTAAATTTGCAAAGGAAAAGTTTTGCTTGAAAAAGGATAACGTCCTTATGATAACTCTGAGTCTTCGGTCGTCTTAAGAAACGTACGGCTAAACCCGAATGTTTCTGGTTTTAGGTTTAGTGTTAGTTTTACTTTTCGTTGAATAAAAATATATCACAATCTAACGCTAAATAACAATTAAAACTAGAACTAACGCTACCACTGTCATTAGAACTAACACTAGACCAAGAAGTAGAAACATTCGGATTTAGCCACACGTCTCTCAAGACAGCTAAACCCGAATGATTCTAGTTCTAGGTCTAGTGTTAGTTCTATTGATAATACGGAGCCAAATACTGGGATCATCAACCGTGGGGTGAATAAAAACCTCCTTTTCTTTCGAAAATTTTATTTTTAATTCTTCATCAGAGAAACGCTATTTTATTTGAAATCAAAAGAAACAAATCAAACAAATTATACAATAAAATAACTTAACCTAACTTACAGATAGAGGTTGCAAGTCGCAAAAATATAAAAACCCATAAGTCAAACAGGGGGCCAGACAGTAAACGGCCCAAAAAACCGCCGCAAAACCAAAAATCCAGCACGATGGCACAGGAACAAACAATTCGAGAATAAAACCACAAACAACAAGAATAACAGGTGACATTCATGACAATTAAAACCGAGAGCCATACCAACCCAACAAAAACAGCAAAAAGACAAATTCCCCAAACACAAGGCGGGAAATTTGAAAATCAAACAAATTCAAAACCAAACCTCACCGAAGGACGAATCGTCGAGAGGCGGGGGACGAGCAACATGTAACTTGACCAGATTGCAATAAATGTCGCTAACATTTTGCACATCAGTGCGAAAATTCACAGAATTAGGCCCATTTAGGATGTGGAACATCTCAAGAAAACGACGTTTATAGTATGAGGGTTCACAACATACTATGGAGGAGTTGTCGAAATGAAAGGTATGTCCCGTGGTAAGATGATGTACCAAAAGGGCCTCCAAGGGTGTTCCACAAGTGGCATTCGACTTTTTTAGTCTGCAGTCTCTACGGTGTTGGTCGAGTCTCCTTTTAAGATATTGACTGGTCATACCCACGTAGGAGCCGGAACAACCTTGACAGTTAATCTTATAGATCAAGTTAGATTTCAGACCATCGGGGGGTCGATCTTTCAAATTGGTAAAAATGCCGCTTAGAGGTTTGGTCATTGAAAACCTTCACTACATTATCGGTCAAACCAGGAATAAACGGTAGCTTAACGAAACGTCTGACAAGTGGTTCATCCACTTCAGGCGGGTGAGTCAGAGAGACATCAGAGGACGGGAGATCACAGACAGGAGCCACCCGAGGGGAGATCTGAGGTGTGTCACAGGAAAAAAGGATCTTCTTTACTAGCGGAGCAGGATAACCATTGTTGTTAAAGATGTCAGCCAATAACTTTAGGTTTTTCAACCTCACTGCCTCATCACAAATGCGGACGACTCGGTTCTTCATACCCCTCAAAGTGTTGATTTTCATATTTAGGGGATGGTAGGAGAAGAAATTAATGAATCTCCCCGAATAAGTCGGTTTGCGATACCAGTCCAGTGTAATAGATTGATCAGTATTACGTTCGACCAAGGAATCCAGGATCCTATTCCTTTCATTTTCCAGGATAAACTGTATATGGGTGTTATGTCCGTTGAAAGTAGTCAAAGTGGCATGCTGGCAGTCCGATGGCAAAGCACAGATGATGTCATCGACATATTTAAAGAGGAAGGGCAACTCAAATGGGAGAGCTGGTATGCAGATATCCAGGACATAATCCATCACGATGGTTGCCAAGATAGGGCTAAGTGGGCTACCCATAGGTGTACCAAACTTCTGTTTATATACAGGGTGTCTCACGTAACTGGTTCGTTAGAACTTTTTAAGGTTCCACTATTCATAGTGGTTTGAAATTTTGGTAGCATGGGTTGTTCATTCTAATCTTTCGATCTAAAATATTTTCAAGATGGCCACCCCTTCCGGTCTACCGGAAGTAGACCACAACTTCGTTATTTTAAATACAATGCTATAGTTATTATTACACCTTTCAATTATACGTAAAAAAATATGTTGACTTTGATAAAAGTTGTTGGTACCTAGCGGTTTTTGTTTTCGAGTTATTTTGATTTTAAGTGTTTTTTGACAAATTTCACCATGGTCTTTAAAAGCCCATATCTCAGCTAACGATCATTCAAAAAAGCTCTGCATTGGCACGACTACTCTACAGATGCTGCCAAATAGATTGTCATTTGTTGTATCAGAGAATCTTATACAGGCTGGTCAAAAATTGAATTATCGTTTCTCAATATTCAATTGCGAGAAAGTCGAAAATTTTAAATGGAACACCCCATATTTCTTTACCCTATCAGAAAGGGAATTTAATTCTCTACAAATTATCTATAAACATTCCTATACCTATTTAGTGTAGTTTCCCTGATATTGGCAAATTCATCAAAGCATGCACCAGTTACGTGAGACAACCTGTATAGCGTTCGAAAGCTAAGGTACTAGAAAAGGAGGTTTTTATTCATCCCACGGTTGATGATTCCAGTATTTGGCTCCGTTAAATTATATACAACCGGTAACTTACTTTAGCTCTATTGATAATGTTTTAACAATTAGTTCTAATTCTACTTGTTATTGTAGTTTTGGTTATTATTCAGCGCTATGGAACTAATAGTAGACCTAGAACTAGAAACATTCGAATTTAGCCATACATCTCTCAAGATGGCTAAATCCGAACGTTTCTAGTTTTAAGTCTAATATTAGTCTAAAATAACAAGACAATTTGCAACAAATTCAATCTTGTATGACGTTTCACCTATTCAATTTATCATCGAACGTCTAATGTAATAAATTCGTTTGAACCAGTCTAAAAGTTATAAGGAATCGTTATTAAATCGTTTTTGACATTGAATAATGGTACACACTTATTTATAAAATAATTATTTAAAAAGAAAAACAAAACGTTGAAGCATCATCATTATTGCATCGGTGCATCGACTTTTATAATACTCCAGAGTGCATTACACCGTGTTCTCCACACAGTTTTCAAACAAACATTGTTTAAAAACGAACGCGATAATAAAACCGTCGATCGTGTGTATAAACGAAGAACATACCCACGCACTTTGAACCATTCTAAAAACAAAGCATTTCATTACATCGGACAACAATCATTTTTCTATTATTACTTTTATTAATTAATTAATTAATTAAATTAAATTAAAACTATTTTATGTCCTGAAATGTGATATTTTAAGTTGACAAAGGGCAATAACACCGTTTGCGATCGCGTTACGGCTCTTTGTACCTCTTCCGTTTTGCGTCCGGATCCCGATTACGCGCGTTAATTCGCGATTTGCTTACGCGAACAACTTTCACGGGGCCCGGATTTTACGAGCACCGTTGCCGGCGCTACAAAAGAGAGCCCCCCTCGGGAGAAGAGAAAACCAATTGTGTTGTTTGTGCTTGTGGGCTTCAACGCGACGAATGAAACCTAAAGAACGTTGAAAAACAGTGCGTATAGTCTTTTCGAGAGAAATTATTGATCGGCTTCCTGAGTGTTTGAAAATAATGTTATTATCGTTTTTGTGATGCTCTGTCTGATTTGTCTTTGAGTAATTTCTAAATTCATCTAATTCATCTAAATTGTTGTTAATCAATAACGCACGTGTCAAATTGTTTTTTCACCTGGTATAAAGCTTAAATTTGTGGAATTAAAGATTCATATCGATTTAATTTTATGATAAACGATAAGTAACTTTTTGGAAGAAAAGTGAATCATCACTTTTTGTTTTGTTAAGAAAAATAATTATAGGCGATCCAAATCCAAATTTTTTATTAGTACTACTTCAAACAACTTGAAACAAAGCGTTCGAGAGAGTTCTGATAACAATTGTTGGAGTTTCGAAACGAACAAAATATTGAGTAAACAGAACAGGTGATACATACATCGGGATATCAATTCGGTTGCTTCATAGTTTTTTATCAGCTTTGTCAATACGATTGAATGACGATATTTCAAAGAAATATTGAATACTGTACATTCAAGGTTAGAAGGTTATTGTAATAAAAATTGAGTTCTTTATACTTTTATATAAACTTCTATATATAAATTTTAATTATAAAAAAACAGTGTTTTTCGAGTTAACTTAAGATTGTTGTTTTAAGATAAGACAAAAATAGAAAAATCCTTGAACCAAAAAAAAAAAATTGCAATTACCTTTATGACGAAAACGTAATTATAATGATAATCGTTAAGGAATGCAATTTTAATTGAGGAACTTGGGAAATCCGTTGACGTTTTTCTATGACCACCTGTTGCTCCTCGAATGAAGAATTTACATTTTTTAAAACTGTGTATAAATGTTTCATAAACTCGAACGTTTTTCTTTTTCATTTGTCACCTCGTTTATCTGTTTGGTTTAGAATAGCAAAATAAACGCCATCAGCTGATGTTATCTGTTCAAAAACTGGATTATGACCTTCCTTGATTACGTTTATTTGCGTATGGAAAATATTAACTTAATAGATAAAGAATCTCAAAGCGATTAATTGTTGATTAACTTAGGTAAATTCGATGTTGGGTTAAACCGTGAGTTTGTTTTAGTTGTAGTTCTATAAAAGTATATAACAAAAGTATATATCACCCTGTATATAATATACAGGGTGAGTCTGATGATTTAACCTAACATCTCTTATACAAATGTCGGTGGTTTTCAAGGCACAGAGTGTTGAAAGTTAAATTCTTAATAATTTTGAAGCTTTAACATAAAATTTTGTAGTTAGCAGAAATCTGAAGGAGCTTTCAATTCTACACAAAAAAGGTAGTCTTGCTTACATTGTCTAAGTCTACTGGTTTCTAAGTTATCCCTTTTAATTGTTTCAAAGTAATTTTAAGGTTAACATTTAAAATCAATAACACATAGTAACTATAGCAATTAGTAACGATAATAATCGATAACAATTAATTAATAACAATAGAATATTGTGACCATATTCAAAAATCCAGTGGATTTAAATCCTCACTATTAGAAAACTCATTATGTCGTGGCATTTTCAAATTGGTAAAAATGATTATTGCACACCGAAATTAGAACAATGTTGACAATTAACAAGCAATTGTCGCAACATGAGCGGAAAAATAAGCCAATTTTGCTTAAACATTTAATAGTAAATAATTCGAAAACCGATAGACTTAGGCCTACTTTTACCATCCTCCTGATAAACTATCTAGAGGATAGTTGCCATGGTTACGGCGATTTTAAGCGCTCTCATTGGCTAAGAACTGGATTTATCTATCGGATAAATTTATCAGGAGGTGATAAAAGTGGGGCTTAGACAATTTAAATAAGAGTACCTGTTTTATGTAACATTGATTTCAAAAAACTTATGATTTGATTTATCAAACGCGCAGTAACAAAACAAGTTCATATTTCTCATGCTCGAAAACATAAAACTACCAAATTTTATCTTAATAGTACAAAAAGCGTGAAAATTATCAAGAAATTTCGAAATAAGAATTTAACTTTTAACACCCTGTACCTCAAAAACCACTGACATTTATATAAGAGATGTTAGGTTAAATCATCAGACTCACCCTGTATATTATATACAGGGTGATATATACTTTTGTTATATACTTTTATAGAACTACAACTAAAACAAACACACGGCTTAACCCAACATCGAATTTACCTACATTACATTACATAGAATACATATCGGGTAGGCGGACCAACTAACCTTGCACCGCGACCCTAAGGATCTATTGTACCCCGATAAATATCGTTATCGGCATTCAACATCGTCGGCTAAACCCAACAAGTTGAGGTGTGCTTTTAATCGGCAGTGCCCAGTAAAAACACCCATTAGAACTTTTATGCTACTACGGGCAAGTCCTAAAATATTCCCGGGTTTGACAGTGGCGATGTTAATAAACACCTTAGCATGTCTCATTCCAGGAGAACTGGTCCACAGTAGGCGAAGTCTCTCTTCAGCCCACAGTCCAATCCTATATTTGGCCATCGCAAATGATACACCAACACACAAACGCTTCAGCGCTGCCATCTCGTGCTAGCTTATCTGCCGCTTCATTGCCAGCAACCCCAGAGTGACCCGAGACCCAGATCAGAGAGACTCTGTTATCACAACTCAGTGTGTTTAATGTTCTCTTACAATCATTAACCAGAGCCGACACCGTTTTCACGGCTTGCAGCGCCTGGAGAGCGGCTTGACTGTCTGAGAAAATTCGTACTGCCATGTTCTTCACCCCTCTTTCAAGAAGGATTTTAGTACCCATGTCAATAGCAAATACTTCCGCCTGGAATACAGTACAGTACGTACCCAGGCTGTAGGCTTGCTTAATTCGAGGTGTCTGGCAGTATACTCCTGCTCCTACCCCTTCAGGCGTTTTTGATCCATCTGTGTACAAGCAAATGTCTGCCCGAACCAGAGAATTTTCATTTTCGATCCAGGACTGCCGCTCAGGCAGTACAATCTGGTATCGAGCATTAATCACTGATAGTGATACCGCCACTCTGACGGCATTGATAGCACAGTATCAGTGCTTATAATGTCTTCCGCAGCCCATTGGTAGGACATGTCGGAACAGTTTTGAGCATATTGCTTAAATCTGTAAATGGTTGTTCTAGCCACTTTCTCTATATGCAAATGCAGAGGAGATAGGCCAAGCAGAACCTCCATTGCTAGAGTTGGCGTTGTGCCTATCGCACCAGAGATTGCCAATCCAGCTACTCGTTGAATTCATCAAAGTTTACTGATAACTGAAATCTGTCGGACTTTCCTATACCAGGCTGCTGCTCCGTATGTGATCATAGGTCTAACCACAGTCACATAGAGCCAGTACAGACTTTCAGGGGTAAGACTCCAATTTTTTCCACAAAGACTGCGACAAGTCCACAAGGATAGTCTAGCTTTGTGCAAAACTCCCTGCAAATGTCCATTCCATGACAGGGTTTTGTCTAGGATTACTCCTAGAATCAACTAAGTTAATCAACTATTAATCGCTGTGAGATTCTTTATCTATTAAGTTAATATTTTCCATACGCAAATAAACGTAATCAAGGAAGGTCATAATCCTTCCTGACTCACCCTCTATATAAACAACCTAGCTTTGAATAACAACTAGAACTAACACTATCACTGGAATTAACACTAGACCTAGAACAAGAAACATTCGGGTTTCTAAGACTTTCTTGTTCTAGGTCTAGTGTTAGTTCTAGGTTTAGTTGTTATTCAGCGCCTGTTGTATATTTTTAGCAAACTATCGCTAGAACTAACTAGAGCTACAGCTAGAAATATTTGGGTTTTGCTGTTTTAAGAGACGCACGGCTAAACCCAAAAGCTTCTAGTTCTAATGTTGGTTCTAGTGATAGTGCAAAGTAGCGGTAGTTAGCACTAAATAGTTTTATGTTGTATATTTTTATTGAACTAACACTAGAACTTTTTTTTTGCGTTTTCCGACGCACGGCTAAACCCAAAACTCTCTAGTTCTAAGTCTAGTGTTACTTCTAGTTTTACACCACCACTATCAATATTCGGATTTAGCCGCACGTCTTTCAAGACTGCTAAACCCGAATGATTCTAGTTCTAGGTCTAGTGTTAGTTCTAGTATGGTTCTAGTTTTATTTGTTATTTAGCGCCTGGTTATTGTATATTTTATCGAACTATCGCTAGAACTAACACTACAGCTAGAGCTAGAAATGTTCGGGTTTAGCAGTATTAAGAGACACACGACTAAACCCGAATGTTTCTAGTTTTAGATGTAGTGTTAGTTCTACTTACAGTGTTAGGTAGCGCTAATTAGTACTAGATTCTACTCTAATTAGTACTAGAAAATTCTAGCCCTTAGTCACGTATAAAACCTGCATTTGCTAGTACTTGGAACGAGATATCAGGCTAGCTGCGCCGGCGCATATGATATCGCCGATAGATATGATGCATCAGCAACTGCGTTATGGCGCAATTGAGTTGATACATTGCGCTAACTCACTTAGGTGCGCCAGTATCAGTGTGTCAGCGCAGCAAATTTTGCTGAGTTACACATGGCTAGTCCGAATAGGCTAACTCGGAAACTATAAGAGTTAGAAAAAAAGTAGCTTACATGTCATGATCTCGTTTTTCGAGAAACTGCTAGTGCCGCAAACCTCATATAAATAACGAATTTAATAAGCGAATAATTAGTGGTTATTTCTACTTAAAAAAACGAAAATTGTCATGATATCTCAAAATCTAAAACCGAAAAATTTTTTTTGGCTATGTCATGAAATTCTCTGTAAAAAAGTGTCCATATAATGTCGTAGTTATAATACTCCACCTATAATAATAACCAAGATAATTGCACTTATTGGTTTTACGATATTTTCAATTTTGGCCTCTAGCGGAAAAACAAAAGACGATAGCGCTATGAGGTTTTCGGCATTAGCAGTTTCTCGAAAAACGAGATCATGACACGTCAGCTATTTTTCTTCTAACTCTTATAGTTTTCGAGTTAGCCTATTCGGACATCGAATTTGAACCATCCTGTACATTATTATTGAACTAAAACTAGACCTAGAACTAGAAAGTTTCGGGTTAAACCGTGCGTCTGGAGACGCCTAGTGTTAATTCTAGTTTTAAATCAATATCTAAAGGCGTTGTTCTTTATTAAATATATAATCAACAAATCGTCACAAAAGTTGCATAACACTTAGGAGGATATAAATCAACGTTGATATCTGCATTTGGAGCGTTGAAATTAGAACCTCTTTATTCTCGGATCTAAGAGTGATATTTCGGGAGTTAATTGGCCAACTGAATTTGAGAAACGACCGCGTGAATAAGCGGGGCTAATTTTCGAAATTAGAAAGCGGTTAAATTCACTTAAAACACAATTCTTGAATCTATAGTATCATAATAAGTCGAGTTTTTGGATGCTGTGATAACCGGATGACTAAGTACCGTGACTCCCTTATAAAAGGGTTCTCACATTAAAAATTGCTAAGCCCTCGACCAATAACAAAAGTAACGGGAGGTTACCGATCAATCATACGAAATGTGTGGGGTGCAACACCATCCACCTCTTCCCCTCTTTCTATACGAGAATGACGGAATCAAAATGCGGGGCACACGTTATGCGTTTCAAAGTTTATTATGGTGCCGTTAATTCTTCTCATGGGGATCTCCGAGGCAATAGATTTTACGTTCGGGAAAATATGCGGTCGCTTATCGCGAGTTGCGGGGTGTATATTAAAATGAAGAGGACCGAAAACGTCTTGCGACCGATGAATTTGCATATAAATCAATTTTCAGACGTTAAGGGATGGGGAAGTATATTATTTCTTCATATTTTAGAGGGTTTATCTAATACCAATGTATAATGGATTTTTCAAACTTTATTATTATCTACAATCTTCAAATTTCGGAGTTATGATTCTTTTTTTAATTTTCTATTTTTCATATTTCCAAAACAGCCTGTATCTTGAGCACAAATACCACTTTCCTAAGTAATAACCTCAGGTGTCTTTTGAATCGGAAGTGGAAGGTTTCATCACGTCCCAAAACAAACCCTTATACAGGCAGAACGCCGAACACCTGTTGTTGAAATACGTTATATTTCGACTTAAATAATATTTAACGAAAACCGCCACTGCCTCGGGAGCTGAACGTTGAAGACCAGTTACCGGCGTTCCTTTTACCGAAGAGACGTAGCAATCATCGACGAACGCAGCTGGACGTCCCTTTTTGGGTAGATATAAAAGCGTTCAACGGCAGGTATAAAACAAGAAAAATAAAGGAAAAATGTAAAAAGAAAAAGGGAGTAATGCAATTTAGGTGTACGTAATGCCAGGTCAAATTTTGCTATATATTTAGAACAAAAGCATACTTCCAAAGAACCACAAAAAATGTTAAATTCCCGAAACATCACCTCTGCCAAATACCTGCTTGTACAAATATACAAAAGTTTTTTTCGGAAATCACATCAATCTAGATACAGGGTAATATTTATATTAATCGAAGCAGATTGCTTCCTTGAAATTTTAAGCCGCAAAATTCATTTAATGTTAAATTTTTAAAAAATATTTTGGTTTATCGAGTGACTCATAGCTCAAATTTACAACAAGGGTGTTTTCCCTCACACCCTATTTATCTCATTTGAACACTTTGCGACTTTCCCTTTATTGTATTTTTCTCCTCCTTCACCTTTTTCATTTTGATCTTATCTTTAATTGGATAACCGAGCGCTAAAACAAACGATAACAAAGATTGGGGCAAGACACATCAAGGTTTACGTTATCGATAAATAATTATAACATATCCTGTGGGTTATAAGTTATAACTCCTCATTTCATCCGATAAACATCTGACGTACTCTTGTTGTCGAACACAATGGGGATTGTTTGCAAATGTTAATATATTTCTGATCAAAACTGGGGCAATTAGTAACATCTCTCTAGCTTCATTGTCTTTTTATCTATTTTCTTTAAGTAAACTACCGATTTAAAGTAATATAATGGCCCATAAAAATAAGTAATAACATCATTTTTATCGCTAATGTTTTAACACTTTTATTTAAGTCATCAATTTCGTTAAAAGCTATTTTAAAGTTTATTAGTAATTAAAACGATATCATTTTTATTTTTCTCTTTTTAGCACTTTACATTAATATGGTGTAAAATCTGAATCATATCATCCATCACAAGAATTGAAATGTGAGGAAGAAAATATTGAAAATATATACAATAGTAGCAGTATCGATAGAATTAACCTAGAACTATTATAGAAAAAT
Source organism: Onthophagus taurus (assembly GCF_036711975.1). Taxonomy (NCBI): domain Eukaryota; kingdom Metazoa; phylum Arthropoda; class Insecta; order Coleoptera; family Scarabaeidae; genus Onthophagus; species Onthophagus taurus. The sequence continues at coordinate 1,342,452 of NC_091967.1, forward strand.
TCAGGTTTAGCCTTGTGTTGTGTTTCAAGACGACTAAACCCGAATATTTCTGGTTCTAGGTTTAATTCTAGTGATAGTGCTAGTATTAGTTCTAATAGCTAGAATTAATACTTGATGAATTAATACTCTTTACTAACTTTCTAGTTCTAGATCTAGTGTTAGTTCTAGTTTTACATTGGCATGATCACAACATAGTGATATCTTATGCTCACTAACGCTGTCACTAGAACTAACATTAGACCTAGAACAAGAAACATTCTGATTTAGCCGCACGTCTCTCAAGACGGCTAAATCCAAATGATTCTACTTCTAGGTCTTGTCTTACAATTAGTTCTAGTGATAGTGCTAGTGTAAAACTAGAATTAACACAAGATAGAGAACTAGAATCATTCGGGTTTAGCCGCACGTCTCTCAAGACGGCTAAACTCGAGAGATTCTAGTTCTAGGTCTTGTCTTAGTTCTAGTGATAGTTTTAGTGCAATGAAAATATGTAACATAGTGATATCTTATGCTAACTAGCGCTACCTACCACTGTCACTAGAACTAACATTAGACTTAGAACTAAAAACATTCGGGTTTAGCCGCACGTCTCTTAAGACGGCTAAACCCGAATGATTCTAGTTCTAGGTCTTGTGTTAGTTCTAGTGATAGTGCTAGTGCAATATTAGAACTAACTCTAGACCGAGAACTAGAAATAGTGATAGTGCTAGTGTAAAACTAGAACTAACACTAGACCTAGAAGAATTTTTCTAATTCTAGGTCTAGTGTTAGTTCTAGTTTTAGTGCAATTACAATATGCAACATAGTGATATCTTATGCTAACTAACGCTACCATTGTCACTAGAACTAACACAAGACCTAGAACTAGAATCATTCGGGTTTAGCCGTCTTGAGAGACGTGCAGCTAAATCCGAATGTTTCTAGATCTATGTCTAGTGTTAGTTCTAGTTTTACACTAGCACTATCACTAGAACTAACACAAGACCTAGAACTGGAGTCATTTGGATTTAGCCGTCTTGAGAGACGTGCGGTAGGAATTTTTCTAATTCTAGATCTAGTGTTAGTTCTAGTTTTAGTGCAATTAAAATATGCAACATAGTGATATCTTATGCTAACTAACGCTACCATTGTCACTAGAGCTAACACAAGACCTATAACTAGAATCATTCGGGTTTAGCCGTCTTGAGAGACGTGCGGCTAAATCCGAATGTTTCTAGATCTAGGTCTAGTGTTAGTTCTAGTTTTACACTAGCACTATCACTAGAATTAACATAAGACCTACACACCTACCGCACATCTCTCAAGATGACTAAATCCAAATGATTCCAGTTCTAGGTCTTGTGTTAGTTCTAGTGATAGTGCTAATGTGAAACTAGAACTAACACTAGACCTAGAACTGGAATCATTGGATTTAGCCGTCTTGAGAGACGTCCGGTAGAAATTTTTCTAATTCTAGATCTAGTGTTAGTTCTAGATTTAGTGCAATTTAAATATGCAACATAGTGATATCTTTTGCTAACTAACGCTACCATTGTCACTAGAACTAACACAAGACCTAGAACTAGAATCATTCGGGTTTAGCCGTCTTGAGAGACGTGCGGCTAAATCCGAATATTTCTAGATCTAGGTCTAGTGTTAGTTCTAGTTTTACTCTAGCACTATCACTAGAATTAACATAAGACCTACACACCTACAGCACGTCTCTCAAGACGGCTAAATCCAAATGATTCCAATTCTAGGTCTAGTGTTAGTTCTAGTTTTACACTAGCACTATCACTAGAACTAACACAAGACCTAGAACTGGAGTCATTTGGATTTAGCCGAGAGACTTAGAGAGATTTAGTCTTGAGAGACGTGCGATAGGAATTTTTCTAATTCTAGATCTAGTGTTAGTTCTAGCTTTAGTGCAATTAAAATATGCAACATAGTGCTATCTTATGCTAACTAACGCTACCATTGTCACTAGAACTAACACAAGACCTAGAACTAGAATCATTCGGGTTTAGCCGTTTCTAGTTTTACACTAACACTATCACTAGGATTAATATAAGGCCTACACACCTACCGCACGTCTCTCAAGACGGCTTAATCCAAATGATTCCAGTTCTAGGTCATGTGTTAGTTCTAGTGATAGTGCTAGTGTAAAACTAGAACTAACACTAGACCTAGAACTGGAATCATTTGCATTTAGCCGTCTTGAGAGACGTGCGGTAGGAATTTTTCTAATTCTAGATCTAGTGTTAGTTCTAGTTTTAGTGCAATTAAAATATGCAACATAGTGATATCTTATGCTAAGTAATGCTACCATTGTCACTAGAACTAACACAAGACCTAGAACTAGAATCATTCGGGTTTAGCCGTCTTGAGAGACGTGCGGCTAAATCCGAATGTTTCTAGATCTAGGTCTAGTGTTAGTTCTAGTTTTACTCTAGCACTATCACTAGAATTAACATGAAACCTAGAACTAGAAACATTAAATAAAATAACAATATCTTCTGTTTGTACTTTTATTAAAAATGGATTATTTGTTTTCAATTCTACCGGTTTCGGTTCAATAGTAGAACCATCTTCAGGAACCCTCGAATCTCGTCAATTTATTTTTAAATCTCTTGTGATAGTTAACATGTTAAAAAATTCTTTTCTTCAATTCACAAGAACTTGTGTTTTTTACTTGTAGGGTATTAGCTGTTAAGTTCAAAGTTAGTTAGACAGGAATATGTGCGCACGTTTTCATTCTTGTTTGAGGTTAGAATGTTTGTTTGCAAGTTTTTTTTAACATGTTAACTATAACAAGAGATTTAAAAATAAATTGACGAGATTCGAGGGTTCCTGAAGATGGTTCTACTATTGAACCGAAACCGGTAGAATTAAAAACAAATAATCCATTTTTAATAAAAGTACAAACAGAAGACATTGTTATTTTATTTAATGCTTTAAAATGGAAAGAAATAACGAATACAACAATAGAAACATTAGGTTTTAGCCGTCTTGAGAGACGCTCGGATAAGATAGTGTTAGTGTTAATTCTAGTATTAGTTGTTATTTAGCACCAGGTTAAAGAATTATTTCAGATTACATCTAAATAATAACAAAGAGATTACATTTTGTTTTGTTATGATGAATTAAACATAACGTTCCAGTCAAAATAAAGAGTCTATTTTAATAACGACAAGATTTATTTGGACAGATTTTAAATCACTTGGCGTGAAGTGAGCACTTGTACGTACCGCATATACTTGATTAAACTTTTAAACAATTCGAAAATAAACTATTTGTGCTATAAAAAAGTCGAATAAATTTAATTTAACGATTTTTTTACGATTATTTCTGATGGATTAATTCTTTTATGACGTGTATATTCATTTCTCAAAAGGTCATATCTAACAACCTAATGCCCTTTACACAAAGAAATATTACCGGTGCATCATTTTAATCTTGAGATCGCCTCGTTAAAAAATCTCTTCTATCAAGTTCTTTGACTTTGGCCTTTATTCATCGTATCACGGCGGCAATAAGAAGAGAAAGACGAGGAACCAGTCTACCGTCAGCTGTCCGTCCATATTCCAGCGAAAAAAACGAAGAAAAAACTTCATCGTCTACCTGCGCTAGTGAGACCAAAAGATTACAAAATCCATAAGAAGAAAAGATTTTCTTCTTTATCTACTACATCGTTTTTCTTAATCATTTCTCTTTGTTCCGTATTATTTCATCGTCCTATTTGGGAGTTAGTTACCTGCGAGATGTACCCTTTATTTGCGAAGGATAAACGATAAATCAACAATGGCGCTAATTTTCAAAGGTTTTTTTTGTCAACGTTGTCCTTTGAGAAGAACCTTACTATTTTGGTTGAACGCGTGTGGTTAACCAATGACTAATACTGGCTCCCGTCCAAAATCATTTCTCTATTTGTCTCTATTAAAGACCCTCACCAACGTACCTACACTTTTTTTTTCGATGACTAAACCCAAAAGAATACAACTTGCTACTCGAATGTAGCAAGTTTATTCGGTAGATATACAGGTGTTTTTCAAATCTAAAGTACTATAATATTATTACTAAATATATTTCTATACTTTTTTTAAGTTCAATGAAATTTAGCAATTCAGAAACAGCTTTATCGTTGATTTTAGGATATCAATATCCTAAAATCTCTTGTTTCGTTTAAAATCCTGAATCCTCAGCATCGTTTCGGATTTAAGGATTTAAAGAGAAGTAAAACTAGCCCATTATTTACCTGCCAGATACAATCCCACCGGTTCAGGTAAACAAAATCCCTTCTGTGACCCTCTACTTTTCTTTGGAAACATCTGTCGTGTATGTGCGATACGGGAGCGTTCACGAGTTTACGACAAGTTCGAACTGGTTCGGAACCGGAAGACCGATTTCGCGACCAAACGATAAATTTCTTTGAGCCCACAACGTAAAAGAAGAACGGAAAGATAAAAAAATATAAAAAAAAGGATCGGGAGAGAAACGGTGTATGTACAAGTTCAACAACCCGATTCGATCTTTTACGTGCATCTTGTTTAAAAACGAGTACTGTTAATCTTAAAAAAATATACTTCAAAAATTTTGATTCAAAACTTTTAAACTTTAAATATTCGTGCAATTAGTAATTTTTTTTGTGCAAACTTGATGATGCAAACTTGAGTTATGACTATGGAAAAGAGTAAGATCTATCTTATGGCTTTAGTTCTGCGGAATTATGTTATGGAAAGACTTATGCTAAAGGACTTATGGAATGGAAGAGATGCTAATGAACCAGTGGTGGTTAGTTATGAATTAAAACTACTTAAAGGATAGAAAAGCATCAAAGAAATATGATAAAAAATTATCATATTGTGGAATTTTGGCCGTAGTGATTAGAATGTAGTTGTTGAAGAATAAAAATACTTGAATCTGTATACATATATATTTAAATTCTGTCAGAAACTTTTTCAATACTATTAAAAGTATATTTTCTTTGTAAATGTTTAACTTAAAGTTTTTCTTTTCTTTACTAAAGAGTTCATTCACGTGAAACAAAAATAACACCTGCTCCTCGCACACATGTTCGGATAGATTCTAACTTGGTCTTTTTTTGTGTGTGAGGGTTTTATAACCTGATGACACATTAGTAGGCCGACCCCCGCGGCTCAAAACCGTGACCGGCAGACCGTAAGGATCTCACGTGGATGTTGTTGGTTCTTTTATAATTCTCTTTTTTTTTTTGTCACTTTCTGACGTTTCTTTTTCTTCTGTTGCAGTGGTGGTACAGGTGGACGGAGAACCAGTTAGAGTTGAACTATGCGACACAGCTGGAGAGGTGAGTTTATATAATTTACCTTCGTTACAGTACCGGCTTTTACCGCTCAATTTTCTTGTACAAACTTAAGATATAACGATATTATAAGTAAACTAACAAAAAATTTTTTTAGAATTAATACGTAAAGTATATTCGTAATAAGATGGATAAAAATAAATTGTGAGTAAAAAACCAAAGTGGCGCGTGTACTTAATTATCGATAAATGTTGTATAAATTGTTTTATCTACAACTATTGAATTATCTATTCGTTATACATTTGATTTTTGACGGGTAATGACACGCATTACTCATGACTGACAAAGTGTTGAATAATGAAGCCATTATTGCATAGTTCTGACACGGCCTACTAATCAAAAAATAAAATATTAACAGAAATGACTTATATTGAGGTTATGTCTGAAATGTCTATCAAGTTTATTTTTTTCCTTTCTTTGATTTTTTTTTTCAAAATTAAATAGTTGTAGATAAAGTATAGTATTCAACTTGCGTATAATGGATGTTACCCACTCAGATTACACAGATTAACTTCATCTTCGTGGGTAACAACCGCTATTATACGCTTGTTGCATAATATACTATTATCTACGACTGCTTGGATAAGTCATCATTATCGCACGCAGTTGAGGTGATTTGAGTTACGTAATGAAGTTCATTACCGCACTGGTTTCATTACGTAACGCATTTTTAGCCTAATCAGAACAGACTTAATTTATTGAAACGAGCAACAATACAAAAGAAAAGTGCTATCTACTTACAGAGAAACAATACTATTTATTATAAACATTAATTGTTATGTTTTTACATTTCGAAACACTTATTCCAGATGAGTAAACATGTTGTTGAAACTGACAATTCAAAATTGTCAACAATCATTTAAAAATATTTTTATAAATGTCAAATAGACTTTTTAAAGAAATTGATTTTTTAGTAATTTTTAGCACTCGTAGATAAAATGCTGTATATCACACGTGGGCTAGAGCATAATTACAGTACTCTTGTGATTACACGACTCGGTTTACGACCTGGTCGTGCAATTCTCCACACTCGTACTGTAATTAGGTTTCTAGCCCACTTGTAATATAAATAGCTATTATCTGCAACTATTGAATTATCTATTCGTTATACATTTGATTTTTGACGGGTAATGACACGCATTACTCATGACTGACAAAGTGTTGAATAATGAAGCCATTATTGCATCGTTCTGACACGGCCTACTAATCAAAAAATAAAATATTAACAGAAATGATAGCTTTCTTATAGTGAGGTTATGTCTGAAATGTCTATCAAGTTTATTTTTTTCCTTTCTTTGATTTTTTTTTTCAAAATTAAATAGTTGTAGATAAAGTATAGTATTCAACTTGCGTATAATGGATGTTACCCACTCAGATTACACAGATTAACTTCATCTTCGTGGGTAACAACCGCTATTATACGCTTGTTGAATAATATACTATTATCTACGACTGCTTGGATAAGTCATCATTACCGCACGCATTTGAGGTGATTTGAGTTACGTAATGAAGTTCATTACCGCACTGGTTTCATTACGTAACGCATTTTTAGCCTAATCAGAATAGACTTAATTTATTGAAACGAGCAACAATACAAAAAAAAAGTGCTATCTACTTACACAGAAACAATACTATTTATTATAAACATTAATTGTTATGTTTTTACATTTCGAAACACTCATTCCAGATGAGTAAACATGTTGTTGAAACTGACAATTCAAAATTGTCAACAATCATTTCAAAATATTTTTATAAATGTCAAATAGACTTTTTTAAAGAAATTGATTTTTTAGTAATTTTTAGCAGTCGTAGATAAAATGCTGTATATCACACGTGGGCTAGAGCATAATTATAGTACTCTTGTGATTACACAACTCGGTATACGACCTCGTCGTGCAATTCTCCACACTCGTACTGTAATTAGATTTCTAGCCCACTTGTAATATAAATAATTATTATCTGCAACTATTGAATTATCTATTCGTTATACATTTGATTTTTGACGGGTAATGACACGCATTACTCATGACTGACAAAGTGTTGAATAATGAAGCCATTATTGCACAGTTCTGACACGGTCTAGTAATCAAAAAATAAAATATTAATAGAAATGACAGCTTTCTTATATTGAGGTTATGTCTGAAATGTCTATCAAGTTTATTTTTTTCCTTTCTTTGATTTTTTTTTTCAAAATTAAATAGTTGTAGATAAAGTATTGTATTCAACTTGCGTATAATGGATGTTACCCACTCAGATTACACAGATTAACTTCATCTTCGTGGGTAACAACCGCTATTATACGTTTGTTGAATAATATACTATTATCTACAACTATTGAATTATCTATTCGTTATACATTTGATTTTTGACGGGTAATGACACGCATTACTCATGACTGACAAAGTGTTGAATAATGAAGCCATTATTGCTCAGTTCTGACAGGGCCTACTAATCAAAAAATAAAATATTAACAGAAATGACTTATATTGAGGTTATGTCTGAAATGTCTATCAAGTTTATTTTCTTTCTTTGATTTTTTTTTCAAAATTAAATAGTTGTAGATAAAGTATAGTATTCAACTTGCGTATAATGGATATTACCCACTCAGATTACACAGATTAACTTCATCTTCGTGGGTAACAACCGCTATTATACGCTTGTTGAATAATATACTATTATCTACGACTGCTTGGAGTCATCATTACCGCACGCATTTGAGGTGATTTGAGTTATGTAATGAAGTTCATTACCGCACTGGTTTCATTACGTAACGCATTTTTAGCCTAATCAGAACAGACTTAATTTATTGAAATCTATCGAAAGTGCTATCTACTTACAGAGAAACAATACTATTTATTATAAACATTAATTGTTATGTTTTTACATTTCGAAACACTTATTCCAGATGAGTAAACATGTTGTTGATGACTTTTTATAAAAAATTGATTTTTTAGTAATTTTTAGCAGTCGTAGATAAAATGCTGTATACCACACGTGGGCTAGAGCATCATTACACGACTCGGTCTACGACCTGGTCGTGCAATTCTCCACACTCATACAGTAATTATGTTTCTAACCCACTTGTAATATAAATAACTATTATTAAATTGTTTCTCGGAATAAATTGACACTAAATCCGAATGTTTCTAGTTCTACATCAAATGCAAGCTCAAGTGATAGTGCTAGTGTTAGTTTTAATAGCTAGAAATAACATTTGCATATAGATACTAGTGTTAGTTGTAATTTTAGTTCAAATTTTAACATTGATTTATAGCAACAGGGGCAGCAGGTGGTAGAAACTTCTCGTTGAAAATTACCCCTATGCGTTTTAATTACGTCCAATTTAGTTCCTCAGAGAAGGGTTATATGTGTCTAGCGGTGTTCAACCGTCCCTTAATTGGCGTTTTAAATTCATTTTCTGCCGTATAAAAGGGTGGAGGAACGAATTTAATCATGTTGCAATTTCCGTGGGTTTATTGCTCATTTATCGTCATATGAAAATTACCTGTTAAAGTTTATCTTTAGGAAATACTAAATAAATATGATTTATTTATTTAAACGTACTACGTTTTTGGGTTATCAGGTGACACCGTGACTCACCAACTTGCTTCCTTCTTTTAGAATCCCCTCAAGTATTATTACTCATTGGATGACAAAGAACTTAATAATTTTAATTTTGTAGGTAACATGTTAATTTCGTTGCGGTTAACCATATTCTTTGATCTTTCTCGGTAACATTACAGCATCAACCGTAAAATTTAGTACTTCGCTTGACAAAGACCGTCTGCGCCTTTCTTCTTTTCCTTCTCATATTTTTTTTTTATTTTTGCTGTTTTATTTCATCCGGGCAGTTCCGTTTTGGTCGAGCGGTTTAGTGGGAACGCGGCCTTATCGTGCACTTTGTATAGTTTCTCTACCTTTTTCACGGTTCGCGAACTCTACGAATGACGATAACGCTGAATTTTCCAAACTAATTTACCTTTCACCCATTAAAAATCGTCTAAATTAAAAGGTTCAATTGAAATAATGAGTACGATTTATTATTTAAAATCATTAATCTCATTTGAGTACAATAACGAATTAGACTCCATTAAGTGTATTCGGAGATTTAATTGATAATGATGATTATTACATCATTATCAATAAAATAATATGTTATAAAGTTCACTACATCATAAATATCAAAATAGTATCATTTTATCACGGTTTGTGGTTAATGTGGTCTCGAGAATGGAACAACCTCAAACGGTCGATTATCTTTTCCAATTTGGCAACCTTATCCAATACAGTTTGTTCGTCGGGTTTTTTTACTTTGGATATTGATGTTGACTTTGGCATGATAATAGAACAACACTTTACTGTGAGTTTATGTTTATCAATTTGGATCCGATTTTGATATCGATTAATTTATTCTATCTTTATTACATACTGCAGTCAACTTTGTATAGCCATGTTTGTAGGAGATTTTAACATAAAATTATTGAAGAAGAGAAAGCGAGAATGAAATGAAAGAAAGTTGTAGGAGGAAGTTAAAGTTATCGTTAATTGCGAAAAGAAATGGGTACTTTGAAAGAATGGAAAATCTTCGAGATAGAAATTTATCATATTACATTACATTACATTACATAGAATACATATCGGGTAGGCGGACCAACCAACCTTGCACCGCGGCCCTAAGGATCTATTGGTATTAATGCTCTTAACGAACATTAATACCTTGCTCGGCGAAAGGTCATTCAGATCTTTTGAGGAGATAAACTGCGACCCAAAAATCGAGAATCTGATACGGTTAACGGCAGGGCAGTGGCATAAAACATGCTCAACCGTCTCTGCTTCCTCCGCACATAGTCGGCATTCAACATCGTCGGCTAAACCCAACAAGTTGAGGTGTGCTTTTAATCGGCAGTGCCCAGTAAAACCACCCATTAGGACTTTTATGCTACCTCGGGCAAGTCCTAAAATATTTCCGGGTTTGACAGTGGCGATGTTAATAAACACCTTAGCATGTCTCATTCCAGGAGAACTGGTCCACAGTAGGCGAAGTCTCTCTTCAGCCCACAGTCCAATCCTATATTTGGCCATCGCAAATGATACACCAACACACAAACGCTTCAGCGCTGCCATCTCGTGCTAGCTTATCTGCCGCTTCATTGCCAGCAACCCCAGAGTGACCCGGGACCCAGATCAGAGAGACTCTGTTATCACAACTCAGTGTGTTTAATGTTCTCTTACAATCATTAACCAGAGCCGACACCGTTTTCACGGCTTGCAGCGCCTGGAGAGCGGCTTGACTGTCTGAGAAAATTCGTACTGTCATGTTCTTCACCCCTCTTTCAAGAAGGATTTTAGCACCCATGTCAATAGTAAATACTTCCGCCTGGAATACAGTACAGTACGTACCCAGGCTGTAAGCTTGCTTAATTCGAGGTGTCTGGCAGTATACTCCTGCTCCTACCCCTTCAGGCGTTTTTGATCCATCTGTGTACAAGCAAATTTCTGCCTGAACCAGAGAATTTTCATTTTCGATCCAGGACTGCCGCTCAGGCAGTACAATCTGGTATCGAGCATTAATCACTGATAGTGATACCGCCAAATCTGACGGCATTGATAGCACAGTATCAGTGCTTATAATGTCTTCCGCAGCCCATTGGTAGGACATGTCGGAACAGTTTTGAGCATATTGCTTAAATCTGTAAATGGTTGTTCTAGCCACTTTCTCTATATGCAAATGCAGAGGAGATAGGCCAAGCAGAACCTCCATTGCTAGAGTTGGCGTTGTGCCTATCGCACCAGAGATTGCCAATCCAGCTACTCGTTGAATTCGTGAAAGTTTACTGATAACTGAAGTCTGTCGGACTTTCTTATACCAGGCTGCTGCTCCGTATGTGATCTAGGTCTAACCACAGTCACATAGAGCCAGTACAGTCTTTCAGGGGTAAGACCCCAATTTTTTCCACAAAGACTGCGACAAGTCCACAAGGATAGTCTAGCTTTGAGCAAAACTCCCTGCAAATGTCTATTCCATGACAGCGTTTTGTCTAGGATTACTCCTAGATATTTGACTTCCTTTGAGAAAGGAATTTCTTCACCTTGGATAGTTGGGCGGATTAGTCCATCCAACTTTCGCTTCCTGGTGAAGGGCACAACAATTGTCTTTTGCGGGTTTATTGAGAGGTTCTCTACCTTACACCAAGCGCAAATGGTATCTAGGGTCAGTATCTAGAACTTTTATGCTACTACGGGCAAGTCCTAAAATATTCCCGGGTTTGACAGTGGCGATGTTAATAAACACCTTAGCATGTCTCATTTCAGGAGAACTGGTCCACAGTAGGCGAAGTCCCTCTTCAGCCCACAGTCCAATCCTATATTTGACCATCGCAAATGATACACCAACTGCTGGTTCCGGCCCCACAAACGCTTTAGCGCTGCCATCTCGTGCTAGCTTATCTGCCGCTTCATTGCCAGCAACCCCAGAGTGACCCGGGACCCAGATCAGAGAGACTCTGTTATCACAACTCAGTGTGTTTAATGTTCTCTTACAATCATTAACTAGAGCCGACATCGTTTTCTTCACTCCTCTTTCAAGAAGGATTTTAGCACCCATGTCAATGGTAAATACTTCCGCCTGGAATACAGTACAGTACGTACCCAGGCTGTAAGCTTGCTTAATTCGAGGTGTCTGGCAATATACTCCTGCTCCTACCCCTTCAGGCGTTTTTGATCCATCTGTGTACAAGCAAATGTCTGCCTGAACCAGAGAATTTTCATTTTCGATCCAGGACTGCCGCTCAGGCAGTACAATCTGGTATCGAACATTAATCACTGATAGTGATACCGCCAAATCTGACGGCTTTGATAGCACAGTATCAGTGCTTATAATGTCTTCCGCAGCCCATTGGTAGGACATGTCGGAACAGTTTTGAGTATATTGCTTAAATCTGTAAATGGTTGTTCTAGCCAGTTTCTCTATATGCAAATGCAGAGGAGATAGGCCAAGCAGAACCTCCATTGCTAGAGTTGGCGTTGTGCCTATCGCACTAGAGATTGCCAATCCAACTCGTTGAATTCGTGAAAGTTTACTGATAACTGAAGTCTGTCGGACTTTCCTATACCAGGCTGCTGCTCCGTATGTGATCATAGGTCTAACTACAGTCACATAGAGCCAGTACAGTCTTTCAGGGGTAAGACCCCAATTTTTTCCACAAAGACTGCAACAAGTCCACAAGGATAGTCTAGCTTTGAGCAAAACTCCCTGCAAATGTCTATTCCATGACAGCGTTTTGTCTAGGATTACTCCTAGATATTTGACTCTTCACCTTGGATAGTTGGGCGGATTAGTCCATCCAACTTTCGCTTCCTTGTGAGGGGCACAACAATTGTCTTTTGCGAAACTTTAGATCTAAGCCTTAAGATGAATACTAAGAAGGATTGATTAAGGCCCACTTTTACCACCTCCTGATAAATTTATCCGATAGATAAATCCAGTTCTTAGCCAATGAGAGCGCTTAAAACCGTGGTAACCATGGCAACTATCCTTTAGATAGTTTATCAGGAGGATGGTAAAAGTGGGCCTAAAACACCTATTTGTCTAAAATATAAATACTTTACTGTAAACTTTTCTTCTTTCATCTTTATCATTTCTATCAAAAAAGAGGCTATTATATGCCACCCAGCTGCATTTTTAAGCACTATCCTTATGTATTAGTGCTGCAAATAAAAGCACCCTCCATTGAAAGCAGAACTATTAACCTCAAAACAGAAACTAAATACCTAGGGGTAATACTTGATAGTAAACTAAACTGGAACTCGCACGTAGATAAGGTGAGGAAAAAGGCCATCATGGCAAACCAGATCTGCCGCAGGCTCCTAGGAAGGAACTGGGGTCTCAAACCACGAATGGCTCATTGGGCCTACGTAGCAATAATCAGACCCATGGTCGCCTACGCCTCATTGGTTTGGTGGCCAAAAACAAAACATAAGACAGCTCAACAACAGCTGGCACAAATCCAGCGGTTAGCATGTCTTAACATAACGGGTGCAATGAGATCCTGTCCGACGGCTGCTTTGGAAGCCCTACTCGGTCTCACACCGGTCCACATATATATACAAAAGGAGGCAGCCTTAAGTGCCTTATCACTGAAAACAGTTTCTTCACTCAAGTTGATGCAGGGTAACCTCAGAGGACACCTCGAGATCCTCAAAGACCCATGTCTAAATCACCTGATTGAAATTAAAACGGACCTTATACCGACGGAATACAATTTCAACCAACCGTATAAGGTCATATTTAGTAGCAGGGATGATTGGGCGAAAGGAGGGCCTCAACTAAAAAGAGGAGCCCTAGGCTGGTACACCGATGCTTCAAAGACAGTAAGATCTAGAGTAGGCATGGGCATCAGTGGACCAAATAGCCACATCAAATTGCCCCTCAGCTCGGACTTAACAATTTTCCAAGCAGAAGTTCTTGCTATAAACTTCTGCACCGCTTTGAACCTACAGAAGGGACAAAAAGGTGCATCCATAAACATTTTCACAGACAGTCGGGCCGCCTTAAAGGCAATTCAGGCCTACACGTGTGGCTCCGCACTGATCAGAGAGTGCACCAACAACCTGAGAGAACTCGCTAGGAGCAATGATGTTACCCTATGGTGGGTTCCAGGTCATAGCAACATTGAGGGCAATGAGAAGGCCGACAAGCTGGCCAAAGAGGCAGCAAACACGCCCTTCATTGGACCCCAACCTGGATGTGGACTACAAAAAAGCCACCTAAAACAAATAATCAACAACTGGGAGGCTTCAAAGATAGCCTTACGCTGGAAAGAACTTCCAGGTCACAGACAAGCGAAGAATATGATAACTCCGTCGCAAAACAAAACCAAAGAGGTTTTATGCCTCAGCAAAGGGGATCTAAGAACGCTCTCAGGCTACCTAACCGGCCATGTGCCCCTAAAATACCACCTCTTCCACATTGGACAAGCTGAGGATCAAACTTGTCGACTATGCAACGACAAGTCAGAAACTGTCGCCAGAGGCCGTCTAAGGCACAACGTCTTCGGTAAAACTCCCCTATTACCTACCGACATAAAGGTTCAAGACCTCAGGACAATACTAAGGTTCATTAAGGACCTACATTTGCCCTAAACCTTTGGAGGGCTAAAGTTACAATAGATCTTATAGGTCGCGGTAACGAGAGGGGCCGCCCTCCTCAGCCCGGCAGCAATAATAATAATATGTATTAGTACGGCAGATTTTGTTCTTTATCTAAAACTTCTTCGTGGCTTCGAACTTGTTTCTGAAGAAGGTTGCAACATGGCATCTGAAACATCAAACATTATTTCAAAAAACGCACGTTAGTACTTAGTTCTAGTGATAGTGCTAGTGTTAGTTCTAGTTTTAGTTTAATTAACACTTGCTTTATCATTATAACTAACACTAAACCTAATAATAATAACATTGGAGTTTTTGTTTCTTTCATTGGAATTTAACATTGGACATTTCTGATTGTTAGTATCAGAGAGCAAATTTTTCTTTGAAACATAAAAAAACAAATAATCCCTTCAATTTTTCCTCCCACGATTTATACAAGTAGTTCCGTACTACAATTGTTTCAATACAACAGAGGGTTTCGCCTGATTGTGTCTCATACATCTTGCCACCCTCAAAATGTACATCTATTAATTCAAGTTTCCACCGCGTTTCTACCTGGAGTTCCCTAACTACATCGAATTTTGTAAGATTTTTCCGACTTGTATTTTTTGTTATCGATTGTCCAAATAAAATTGAAAAGAGCAGCTGCGGCGGCGGGTGCAGCTTTAATCGGTTTTATTTGCGAGCCGCATTTTCGAAATCCTCGACGTGCAAGAGATATTTTAAGTTGATAGGAGGTTTTAATAAATGTAAAACCGTGCATAAAAATGAAATGTAAATTGTTGAATCAAATAAAAGAAAGAAAATGCCCCGCATCCTGTGTAAAACAACATCTGGAGACGTGGTATTTGTTTCGTCGATATCGTTTTTAGTGGTTCTGTATATTATTATATAGAAAGTATTCGAAGTTACGTTACGTTCTCCTCTATATACAGGACCGGATTAAAAAAAGTATATTTCGCAACTTATTTTTTTTGTTATCAATAAAGTCTTTTGTTCTTTATCTATATCTTTCAAGATTATTATCGAAAGATTTAAATAAATTCTGATGCAATATCATAATTGCACTTAATTAAAATGTTTATTAATTGTAATATTTTTTTAACTGTTATAAAGTTAATTGTTTCCGTTAATTGCATGTAAATATGAAGAAAATTTATACCGGATACTGTATATTAAAAAGAACGGTGGGGTCGTGCATTGTTTCTTTGATAATAATTAACGAGACCTTAGAAAATACGACCGTTACTGAATTATTAATAACTTCATGGTGTTTAAAATTAACCACATTTCAAGGTATTTTATGGTGTGTTAACAAATCGTTAATAAAATTAAAATAGATAGTTTAATGTTTGGTTAATGTTCCAAAAAAGCTGAACTAAGTTAACAACCAAGTTGACAACTAAAAAAAGATAACGTTTACTTAAAAAAAATCAAACTCATAGTAACATAAAAATCGATCGTTTTTCTGATCTAAGAATAGTTTGGCAAAATCTCAAAGAGATTGAGGTTTACAATACTTGTTCTTTGTACTTTATAAGTTATTAATAAAAAATATTAATACCTTACTTTTTATATCTGGTTTAAACCAGATTATCTTGTATAAAAATTTAAGATTTTTTTTTCATTTAAATAGAATCTTTTAACTTTCAATCGAGCAAATATTATGAAAGGAAACTGCACCAAACGAAAGATATAGACCCGAAAGTGTATATTTAGACATTCTAGAAAATTGATTATAATTTAAAACTAATTTAAATGGGCCAAAATAAACTCTCCATTCCATTTGACCTTTTACATTAAATTATTAATCCCTTTGATTTTGATAAATTAGTGCTAATTCTGATGGATTAAATACTTTTTTTAATACCACAAGAATCTATTCTTAAATGATTTTTATTGATTATTATTTTGAATTTATCACGTCTGGTTATACGAAGAAAATCGTGATATAATTTCAATCAGTGAGTCTTAGCCGCAAGCAACCTCGGCTTTATTAGTCAAAAGATTTATAACTTCAAGATTCTTTGCCGAGGCGCTACATATAATATGATGACTACGTTCAGCTTGATATAATTATATTCACTGAGCCGCAAGTGGTCTCGGCTTAATTATACTATTACTATCACTAGAACTAATACTAGATCTAGAACTAGAAACATTCGGGTTTAACCGTTCGTCTCTTAACCCTTTGCACTCGTATGTCGCCGTAGGAGCGGCACACCATGTTAAACGCGCCTGAAAATGATAGTTTGGATAGTGATAATATTAGTGAAGAAAGTGACTCTAGTAGTGGTAGTGATATTATAGTTACTAAAAGACAGAGAACCATACCTTTACCATCAAGTTCAAGCAGCAGTGTAGAAGACGAGAATATAACACAACGTGGTAATTTTGGTCCATGGCAGGACGTCACATGCCACGATCAGGTACCAGACAGGATTCTATTTACTTCTGGGGATAAAATGGTAGGACCACAAATTCCAGATACTTGTACAAAACTCATAGATTTTTTCAAGCTCTTTTTTACCGATGAGCTAATAATAAAAATAGTGGAACAATAACAAATAACTACGCTAGACATAAAATAGCACAGAAGAGGTTGTCAAAACGTTCTACATGGCACACGTGGGTAGATTACAGTAGAAGAGTTTACCGCATTTATTGGGGTTGTCCTAAATATGGGTCCGATAACCGTATCTAATATCCATGAGTATTGGTCACAACAGTTTAATGCCAAAATACTTTTTTTTAATAGTATATTTAGAAGAGAACGATTTTTACAAAGTTTTTGGATGCTCCACTTGCATGAAAACGATCCAAATGACCAAACTCTTAGGGCTCGAGCTCAGAAAGTCAGTCACTATTTAGATTATTTGGACAAACAATTCAAAGAACATTTTGTTCCATCAAGAGAGATATCGGTAGACGAATCTGTTGTTGGATTAAAGGGTAAAATTAGTTTTTTAACTTACAACCCTAACGAGCCTACGAATGCTAGGTAGGCTACGAAGGCGGATGCTAACACCAGGTATGTTTATTCAATATTATTTTATTCATTTCCGATAGATACTATACGAGCTTGCCACTTGTAGAAGAGTTGTTAAAACTAAATGTTCATTTGACAAATAAACCGCAAATTTATACCTGATTCTATCAAAAAACCAACATTTGCCGAAGATAACACATTTGCATGCAGATCAGGTAATTTGATGTTATTGGCATGGAAAGATAAAAGGGTCGTCACCACACTTACTTCGTGGGATATTTCAGGAACACAGCCTATCAACAGAAGAGTACGTGGAGGTAACTTACAAGTTGTAAATAAGCCAATTATGGGAGGTGTCGACCGCGCAGACTCTTATTCAGCGTCATACTGTTTCCTGAGGAAGTCTTTGAAGTGGTGGCGAAAGTTATTTTTCTGGGGACTCGAAATGTCCAGTGTCAATGCATATTTATTATATAAAATTTCACAACGGGGCCAAAACAAAAAACCAATGACACATCTAAAGTTTGTTCGGGAAACTTTCGGCAGGGGTTCAAAACTTCTGGCAGACCATCGTAGATACATGGTAGATACAAAACAGCGGCTAAATGGTAAATTACATATTTTACGCCAAAATGATGGGAAGAAAAAAAGACTGTGCGGTATGTTCTAACCGTAAAGTACAAGGCGGTAGGCGGAAAACTAGGTATATTTGTGACACTTGCACTCGTAAGCCTGGACCACATATTGGTGACTGGTTCGAACGGTACCATACACTACAACATTATCAAACGTAATTTTTTTATATTGTGTATAAATTTATTTAATGATAATGGTAGTGATTATGATAATGTTAGGTTTTATTTGTGTTTCTCTATCCTCAAGATTTATTATTTTTATAAGCCATTATTTTTTATTTAGTTATTTTTCATGATATAATTGTAATAAATTATTGTGTTTAATTTGAATAAACATCTGCATAAAAAAATATTTTTTAAAAAACATCCCATAGTTTTTAACATTAAGCGATTTTTTTTTTAATTTTGCCAAATTTTTATTTTGTTTTTACACTAAGTGTATTTACTAAGCAATATTAGCGAATTTAAAGAAATCCCATATAAAAAAAATTCCGAGTAGACAGATAAGTAGATAAAATAATAGTCCGAGTACAGTGTACTCACAAAAGGACATATACGAGTGCAAAGGGTTAAGACGGTTAAACACGAGTGTTTCTAGTTCTAGGTCTAGTGTTAGTTCTAGTTTTGCACTATCACTAGAACTAACACAAGACCTAGAACTAGAATCATTCGGGTTTAGCCATCTTGAGAGACGTGTGGCTAAATCCGAATGTTTCTAGTTCTAGGTCCAGTCTTAGTTCTAATTTTCCACTAGCACTATTACTAGAACTAACACAAGACGTCTCTCATGACGGTTCTTTTTATTTTTTTTTTAGTGTTACTTTTAGTATTTTTCTTTTGTGTTAGTTCTAATGACAGTGCTACGTAGCGCTAGTTAGTACTAGACATAACTATATTGCGATTTTTATTAAACTAAACCTCGAACTAAAAGGTATTTAAGAAGTTTAAAGACGCACGGCAAAACCAGAATGTTTCTAATTCTAGGTTTTTCTAGTTCTAGTTTCTAGGTTTCTTATAATTCTATATTATTTTCACTCTCTTCCCTCTTCCTCCATTTCCTCACCCTCGGCTCCTCGGCCCAATCATCCCCTCATCCATTCCTTTGTCTCCTCACCCCCACCACCATTCTCATCCATCGTTTCCCCTCTCCCCCCCTCTCCTAAGATCTGCCCTCGGTCCAACTCCTCCTCCCTCAACTCACTGCACTCATTCAACATATGTTCCAACGTTTCCCATTCCTCCCTGCATAGCCTACACCACCTCTCCTCATCGGCCATCCAGTATCTGTTAGCTCTCTCCTCCTTTCCACAACGAAACTTAGCCACCAACTTCTTCCCTTCCTCATCTCCTTTCAATGACAAGTATCTAGGCAACCCCTCCGTTATTATGTCCCTGTACCTTTCGTTATACCTTCCCTCTTTTATTTGTGTCCTTCTTTCCCGTCTCTTCACATCTCGGTCCCTATCTCTCAACTCCCTCCACATCTCCTACTATTTATCTCAGTTACCTAGTAGCCCGCTCGTCTATAATAGTTGTCTCTGTCTCCTTTCCCATATCTGATCTTTCCCTCTCTAATTCCCCTCCAACACTCTCCCAAGATCCCGCAGTTTGGCCTCCCTTATATTCTTTCTTCATATTTCACTGACCTCCTGCCCGCCTCCACCTTTACCTCTTCCCTCACTATATACCCCGGTGTTTCTCTCACCACCCCAAGCACCCATCTCCAATATCTAGCTTGCACGTCGTCCAGCATTCCCTGCTCTGTCCATCTCCATACCTCTGCCCCATACATCATCACACTGCTAACCAGACCTTCAAACATAATCTTCCTCGCTGCCACATTCCTTCCAAAGACTCTCTTCCCCCAACAGCATACTTGTCCCATCACCTTATTCGCCTTTTTTGCCATAGCTATCACATGCGACCCCTACCACATTCTGTCTTTCCCACATTCCTCCCTTCCTCACTTGCCTCCCGCACTACCTGTATAAGTTCTTCCAAACCACTGATTTCTTGTATCCTCTGTTGCCAAGTGTCGAGGTTTCCCCTGTAGAATACTACCCTTTCTTCCGACCAGTCTGTCCTGATGAACTTGCTCCCCAGGTCCGCTCGCCTTCTGCCGCCCACCCCCTTTACCTCCACCTCCAACGGTTGGTGATCCGACTCTACCGCTTCTCCCACTTTAAACCTTTCCACCCTCTCCCATATTTCCTGATCCACCAGTACATAATCAATCACTAAGATCATACTTCACAGGATCATTTCTGTAGTATATCTTCACATACTCAAGCACTATCACTAGAACTAACACAAAACCTAGAACTAGAATAATTCGGGTTTAGCCATCTTGAGAGGTGAATGGCTAAACCCGAATGGTTCTAGTTCTAGGTCTAGTGTTAGTTCTAGGTTTACACTAGCACTATCACTAGAACTAACACAAAACCTAGAACTAGAATCATTCGGGTTTAGCCGTCTTGAGAGACGTGCGGCTAAATCCGAATGTTTCTAGTTCTCGGTCTAGTGTTAGTTCTAGTTTTACACTAGCACCATTACTAGAACTAATACAAGAGCTAGAACTAGAATCATTCGGGTTTAGCCGTCTTGAGAGACGTGCGGCTAAATCCGAATGTTTCTAGTTCTCGGTCTAGTGTTAGTTCTAGTTTTACACTAGCACCATTACTAGAACTAATACAAGAGCTAGAACTAGAATCATTCGGGTTTAACCGTCTTAAGAGACGAACGGTTAAACCCGAATGTTTCTAGTTCTAGATCTAGTATTAGTTCTGGTGACAGTGCTAGTGTTAGTTCTAGTTTTAGTGTAATTAATTAATTAATTAATTTATTTATATTAATTCTTTTTTTCTTTTTAAATTACAGGATGAAAATCCTTTAAGGACTTTATGTTATCCTGGAGCAGACGTGATAATTTTATGTTTTTCAATCGTAAATCCAACGTCGTTCCATTCGATCCACACTAGATGGTTACAAGAAGTGCAAGCGCTGAAAGTGCCGGTAGTACTTGTTGGAACACAATCGGATCTCTTATCAAATCAGGAAGTGATCAGAAGACTGCGACAGAACGGCGAAACCGCCGTGTCTCCAACCCACGCAAGAAGATTGGCGGCAAAATTAAACGCGCCGTACGTCGAAACGTCCGCGAGAACGTGTTCGCATCTAAAAGAAGCCTTTGACGTTGCCATCACATTGGGTTTGAAAAGACAACTCAAAATGAAAAGGCCTAAATGGAAAAAATATGTTTGTTGCTTTTAAAATATTTTTCAAAAAATATTCGGCTGCACATTCCGAGAGACTCGAGATAATATTTTAAATGAAATTATTTTCACTCCAACTGTACATTTTTTGTGTTATATTTTTTTTATTAGAGATTTTTATCCGGTCCTTGAAATAGCGTAACCCTTAAAAGATTGCTGTGAATTTATTATTATTATTTACTATTAATAGTTTAGTATAGTTTTTTTTCCTTCATGACAACTTTTTACCGCTCGTATATTTTTTTGTATATTGTAATTTGAGAAATCCCTCTTCCATATTTGTGATAAAAATTACGTATACACATTGATTATTAATGTTAGTGATCGGCCTATTTAGCTGAAACATACTCAGAAAGAATTAATATGAGGAAGCCTTTTTTTATATCATGTAATACGAATCGTTCTGAAAAAAAAAATCACGTAATGGATGGACTTAAAAATGAAAAACTTTGTAAAAACTGATTGTTCCCATTATGTCACATCCTTTTTTTTCTAATTTAGTGTTTGTTAACTATTTAATTTATTACCGCGATATATTATCGTGCGTTACGAGAGACACTTGTTGATAAATCCATATCGTCGTCTGTCTTTTAGTTTAACGCTGTGTATATGTTTACTATATATGTATTATTTTGCAATAAATAATTTATTTTATCTCCTTCGTATATTTGTTTATCTTTAACCATTCAATTTGAACCTCATTCATTAAATTGTTTTTTTTTTGTCTTTAGAAATCTTTGACCGATTTACTTCAATCACTAAGCTATTTATTATATTATTATGTGTGGTGATAACCCAGTCTTAGATTTATAAAAGTTTATCATTGTTTTATGCAAATAATTGAAATATTTATATACAGGGTGATTCTCAATCTATATGTATAAACTTGGGGATTTATTCCTCATAACTAATAGGAATCTACAATCTTCCACTAGTGCTGGCGGATTATCTCTGCAGTTCGATTTTGCAATATTGACTCAATATTAACTTCCGTGGCGTACACTTTGCTTTTTAAGTGACCTGAAACATAAAAATCAAGAGGATTAAGGTCCCGCGATCACGGTGGTCAGCCCATTGCAGTTCCATCTTCCAGGAAACATTATCTAGATGTCGCCGATTATATCAGATATCCAGGAAATTAAAAAACTCCAAAACAAAGTGTTCCAAGCAAGGCATAAAAGATGCTTCCTGAAATTACAAGATTGCAAATCATGACTAATGGAATAATGAAATGGACAGGATGCTTTTGGGATGCTAAAATCATAAAATCCAACAAAAATTCGTTATTGCAATGGAGTCTTCTGAGTTTGGTACTTTTGTTGAATATTTGTTAGGTATTATTACAATACGTTATCCTATAGATGTCGCTACTTGTTCGTCCGAAAGCTACAGATTTAAATATTTCTTTATGTTGGTAGCACGAAGGGAACGCTTCACTCTTGTTCTTTGTTCGGTTAATAATAGTTTTTTCAATATATTTTCTATCAACGGCTCGTTGTTTTAATAAAAACATTACCGCAACTCAACAGGTTATGGGCCCAGAGTGCGCGAAACCGAAATAAATAAGGTAACACGAAATAACGTAGAAATTAAAAAAAAACGAGTGTTTAAGTAAAAAAAAAAAAAATAACAATGGCGTACAAAACGGATCTCTTGTCGTGTGTCGATGAACTTCTTGGAGCTGAGAACTGGGAAGTTTGGGAGGAATCCATGTGCATGTTGTTTCGTGCGACTCGTTTATTTGACGTCGTGGATGGTGCACGTAAAGTACCAGAGAGGGTAGAAAAATTAACCACTGAACAATTGGAAGCTATCGATGAATACGAAGCCGATTGTGCAAGAGCCCAGCTATATATAACAAGAGCACAGAAAAAGAAAGCAGAGCTTGATGAATGCATTTTACTGGGGCGAGTTTTATATATTTTGCCTGTTGAATATATACCTGTAAAAACGGTTTGGAAAACTGAATCAGACGATTCCAGATCGCTTGATATGTTGACAGAGCGTATTCGTAACCATGAAGAAAGAATAAAAGTTGGTACGGATAATAACATGGTGGCTCTGCATGCAACACAACAGAACAATAACAGAGGATCAACGAAAAGTGGAAATGGGGATACAAAGAAAAAGAAAAGCAGCAATTTCCTTTTTAAATGTTATAAACGTCACAAAAGGGGACATAAAGCTGCACAGTGCCCAGAGAAATCGAATGATGATGATTCGAAAAACACGGATCGTGGAAGGTTGATGGCTTTGCCCAGCTATATTAATTCCATCGGTGTGGATGCATGGATTGCTGATTCTGGATGTTCCCAGCACATGACGTCAAACAAGAAAAACTTTAAGACGTATGTACCACTGAGGGTTCCAATTTCTATAACTGGAATTGGTTCTCAGGATCTACTAGCTCTAGGAATAGGAAAAGTGAGCATACAAGCGAGAGTTAAGAATGAATGGCTCAGTCGTGAATTCAAAAATGTCTTGTAGTGCCAGAATTTCGTGGAAATTTATTTTCTACCGCGCAAGCCAGAAAGAGTGGATGCGCAACCCATTTCCATGCGAATGGTTCGTAACCGGAAAGGCAATATCTAACGGTTTGACGATTTTGGACATTTCGGTAGTAAAGCCGGTGAATCCCGTGGTACGAAGTGTTGCACGAAAGACTCGCACATCAAAATAAAAGACATGTTGCAAAGTTTTTACAAAGAAATGGTATCAGTGTTGAAATTAAAGATGAATTTTGTGTCGGTTGCGTGCAAGGAAAAATGCATCGGAAGCATTTTGGATCGAGAACGGTGCGTGCGAAGGAAGCTGGTGAACAGATTAACGCGGATCTGATTGGACCTATGTCGGGTGAGTCCATCGGTGGGTCAAGGTATACCTTAATTTTAAAAGACGTGCATCGAAACTTTCTTCAACGAAGCGGATACTGCAGGTGTTCGAATTAAAATATTATCGTGTGACTCTATCAAAACGCGGTATTAAGTTGCGAGTTGCAATGACAGAAACGCCTCAACAAAACGGCGCGGCGGAAAGAGAAAATCGTACTGTAATTGAAACAGCTCGTGCCATGCTTACACAAAAGGGGTTACCCATAAAACTTTGGGCTGAAGCGTGTAATACGGCGGTTTTTATATTCAATCGAACGGCACCTACACCAGTAAATGAAAAATCACCAATTGAACTGTGGTATGGGAGGGTCAGTCATTTTGACATCAACAAACTGAGAGTGTTCGAGTATTTGGACCGGTATTTGGTATTTGCTACCGGAACGTAATCGAAAACAAGTTTGGAAGCAAGAGCGAATGCGGACTTTTGGTTGGTTATGAGGAATCAGATGGATACAGAGTGTACGTTGAAGGACGCAGAGATCTGGTGCGATCCTGTAACGTTACATTTGAGAATGAATTGACCTTCCAACTGGACAGCCTGGGGAGTAATTTCAAGAATGACGCTGAAACTCGGGGATCTGAAGGCAGCAACAAGGAAGAAACGGAAGAAATTCTTGAAGAAAATTACCCAGATAAGTCAGAAAATTGTAATAAAGACATAGAAGAAACAAATCCCACACGTCCAAAACGACAACAAAAACTACCAAGTCGATACAATGACTACGAGGTAACAATTCCAGGAAAGGAAAAATCCTTACAGGATTACGCTTACTTTGCCTATCTTGGGGGATGTGCTCCAGGAACGTATGAAGAAGCGATAGATTCTGAAGATAAAGTCATGTGGAAGAAAGCGATGGATGAGGAAATGAAGTCTCATGAAGAGAATGGTACATGGCGGATGGAAGAATTACCAGAAGGAAGAAAAGTTCTACGAAATCGCTGGGTATATCGAATGAAACTAAAACAAAATGGATCAATAGAGAGAGCGAAAGCTAGACTTGTAGTAAAAGGGTGCGCGCAGATAGAATGAATAGATTACGACGAGCTATTTTCTCTAGTCGCTCGTTATGATACTCTATGTATGTATGTATGTAGGAAAGCGGAGGGTATGCTACGCACACAGCACCTAGGCCCCAACGGGCCCCTTGTACATCCTCCTACACTGTCTCCGGCTACATCAACCAGCCTAAGCAATTTCCGAAGGCTAGGATACAGCTCAGAGGTGTGTTCCTGATGCCATCTGTGGTCGGCCATTCCTCTCCGAAGTTTCTCATTCTGAGGTCTTGCAGAGTGGGGCATTCACACAAGATGTGTCGGACCGTCTCCTCGCTCTCTTTACAGAGGCGACAGAGAGGACTAACAGCAAGCTTAAGGTTATAAAGATGCTTGTTTACCTTACAGTGACCCGTGACGAGTCCCGTTACAGTTCGTAAAGCCTTACGAAAGACAAGGCTGCCTCTGCTGAAGGATAATGTAATACTTCCTTAGACAGATGGCAACCCTTAACCCTATCCCACCAGTTCATGAACTTTTTGTGGGTAAAATCTTTAATTATCTCAATCTGAGTTGATAAGGACGGAGCGATTATCGGTTCAGGCGAACATGGCGCTCGCTTGGCAGCCCTTTTGGCAATCCTATCAGCGTGCTTGTTACCTGAACAAGTCGAGTGTCCTTTTATCCATTGAAGTATGACACAGTTATGCACTGCAGCCTTCTCCAATGTCAGATGACAACCCATAACAAGTCCTGAGGTAATTGTTATTCTACTCAGGGCTAAAATAGCTTGTCTACTGTCAGTATAAATTGTAAAAGTCTTACCTACCAAGTTAGATCTGGCAATAACGTCAGCGGCAAGTTGTGTGGCGATTAACTCCGCCTGTATGACGGTGGTACTTATACTTAAAGGTTCAGATACGTGGAGTCGGAGATCGTACGAGAAGACTCCGGCTCCAGCTCCTTCCCGTCTCTTTGAACCATCAGTGTAGATTTTAAGGCTGTTTTTTACCTCTACTTCTGTGGAGCTTGGGTGGGTGAGATATTTCTTCGTAAAAATGTGTTGTAGGGGTGTAAAGTCCGTTACACACTCCAGAATTGGTGAGTAATCCACCATTTCATTCCAGAGATTGGCATTTTTACTATTTCTCTCACCCATTAGAATTCCTGCTGCTCGCAGTCGAGTCATGGTCACCAATGCCACCTCTTGGATGAACAAATGAAGTGGCGTTAGGTTTAACATGTTTTCCATGGCTGCAGTGGGGGTAGTCCGCAGCGCACCTGTAACGTACAAACACGCAAGTCTCTGTACTTTATTAAGTGCAGTAGTGGATGTAGACTGTAGGGTCTTTGACCACCATACTACTGCACCATAAGTAAGCATAGGTCGGATTACAGCCGTGTAAATCCAGAGGGCATTTCTGGGTGACAAACCCCATGTCTTACCTATAGCCCTCCGACATTGACCGAATGCAACGTACGCTTTTTTTACTCTATTATCTAGGTGGGCTCTCCATGTCATTTTATTGTCAAGTGTGATGCCCAGATATTTAACTTCTTTTGACAATACCAATGAAGTATCAGCAAGGGATGGCATTCTGGGATTGCCAACCTTCCTCATCCGTGTGAAAAGAATCAACTCTGTCTTCTTAGGATTCACAGAGAGTCTTTGTTCGTCACAACCAAGTCTCTATCAGTTTGAGAGCTACTTGCATCCTGTCAAACAGCACGTTTATATACTTGCCTTTGACGAGAATGGTTAAATCATCTGCGTAACCAACTGTGATAAAGTTGGCTTCGGCGAGGCGGTTCAAGAGGCTAAGAGGTGAGGTTCCACAAAAGTGGGGATAGTACACCCCCTTGTGGACAGCCTCGAGTAACTCCTCCTTGAAGACTGACATCGCCAGCCCTAAGCTTAACTATCCTATGTTTAAGAGTGTTCTCAATCCAACCACAAAGAGTCGGTGGAACATTATGCTCTAACAAGGCATCGTTAATACCAGAGAAAGTTGTTTTATCAAAAGCTCCCTCTATATCTACGAAAACCCCCAGGGCGGACTCCTTTAGGTCCAGCGCCCCACCAACAAAGCTGGTCACTGAGTGAAGAGCCGTTAGTGTGGACTTGCCCTGAGTGTAAGCGTGTTGATTAGGATTTACTGGTTTAGTTGGAAGACAGAAATCTCTAATATAGCGATCACACAGTCTCTCGAGAGTTTTCAGAAGAAAGGAGGAGAGACTGATTGGTCTAAACGATTTCGGTGTGAAATATCAAGCTTACCCGGTTTTGGTATGAAGTTCACTGTGACCTCACGCCACCGACTGGGTATATAGCGCAGCGCCAGGCATGCCTGGATGATTTTCACCAGGTGAGGTACTAAATCCTCCAGACCCCATTGTAAAAGGGCTGGTATAATACCATCTGGTCCTGGTGTCTTGAACGGCGAGAAACTGTTGATGGCCCACCGTATTTTATCCTCCCTGCAGATCTTTGATACTCTATATACCAGTACACATTCTAAATAGTCTTTCTGCTCATTCCTCGGGGTTAAAACCGGCAAGGGCAGTTACTGAGCTACTTAATGCACCCAGTACATACTTCGGGAGGAATAACTTGATACGAATTTCAGGTTTATATCTAAATAACAGGAATTAGTAACATGCAAAGTGCTTGAGGTAAGTTAGAATCAAATAAAGGGATGCGAAAATATATAGTATAAGTAAATTAAAAAAAAACTGAAATAAATATAAATAAAATCATAACTCAATTAACTTATCTTTTGATAAGTTATCAAATAAAAAATACAATTTATAATAGACTTACATTAAATAAACAAAAATTATGTCACAAATTGAAGGAAAAAGAAGCATAATAGTTTTACCATTTCAAATCAATAAATGGACTTTGTTCATTTGCTCTATTTGCTTTTCGTTTTCACAAAATCTCAAAAAAAAGTAGCAGCATTGTTCTTTCTGATTGCGTCATTACCTCCTTACGTAAACAGACGAGTTCACAAAAATCAACAAATCGTATTTGAGAGCCGATTTAGAAAGCATTTACTCTTGTTTGTTCTGGCAAATAGAAACGTTCAATAAATCCTAGAACTTGTTTCAAACGTAGATTCATTCTTCAACGATTCCTTAGAAGAGACGTTTTAAAAAATGAAATGCTATCTATTCATACCAATTTGGGTTTGTATTCAAACGACGTATGCCCAATTATATTTAGACGCTTTAAAGTCTATTATTGGGACTTTAAATGAACCACCTGCTATTACTGGAATGTTATGTAACAAAAACGGTTTGTATGAAGAATAATTTGTAACAAAAAATAATTCAAATTTTATAGATTTTATTGCGCTCTTTAAAACATTTGCTGAAACTGGGGTTAAAATTCGAATTGGAAATGAAAAAGTGTTTGAAAAAATTAATTTGTATCAATACGCCATCTATATTTTAGACGTTGAATGTAATTTGACATTAAACGTCTTGGAAAATGTAAATTTCTTTATGTGTATAATAAGTTGCCTAAATTTGAGTTTTTAGGCCGAACATTTTAGGTTATTCTCTCATCCAAATCGTTGGGTTATTATTTTAAAAGAGAGTAATAATAACGATAAATATTTAGCAGAATTATTTGCAACAAAATCTATTTTACCCGATAGTGAAATCATGGTTTTAATCAAAAACGATTCATCGCAACACCTCAAAATAAATAAAATTTATAAACCATCTTTAAATTCTTCATTAATAACAGAATATTTTGGGGTTTGGACTAAAACTAATTATAAAATAATCCCAACAGATTCAATTACAGCGATAAGAAGAAAAGATTTAATGGGAATTCAAATCAATACTTGTTTAGTGATAACCCATAATGATACTTTAAATCATCTCTTAGATAAAAGGTACTTTAACTCTAGAAAGCTAAATTATCGCAAAAATTACGAGTTCAATAAAGATATACAGCTTAAAGATGTCCAAAAGTGTCCAAAAACTTTCTAATGGTCTCTATAATTATCAAATAGTGTTTAAATGGTTTCTAGACCGTGATAAAGATTACCAGAAGATTTTTAAGAATGTCCAGAAATGTTCAAAAAGTTTTTAATGATTTTTTGCTCGTCTCTCAAGAGGGCTAAACTTGAATGTTTCTAGTTCTAGGTCTAGTGTTAGTTCTAGGTTTACACTAGCACTATTACTAGAACTAACACAAAACCTAGAACTAGAATCATTCGGGTCTCAAGATGGCTAAACCCGAATGATTCTAGTTCTAGGTCTTGTGTTACTTCTAGTAATGGTGCTAGTGTAAAACTAGAACTAACACTAGACCGAGAACTAGAAACATTCGGATTTAGCCGCACGTCTCTCAAGACGGCTAAACCCGAATGATTCTAGTTCTAGGTCTTGTATTAGTTCCAGTAATAGTGCTAGTGTAAACCTAGAACTAACACTAGACCTAGAACTAGAAACATTCGGGTTTAGCCATTCGCCTCTCAAGATGGCTAAACCCGAATGATTCTAGTTCTAGGTCTTGTGTTACTTCTAGTAATGGTGCTAGTGTAAAACTAGAACTAACACTAGACCGAGAACTAGAAACATTCGGATTTAGCCATTCGCCTCTCAAGATGGCTAAACCCGAATGATTATAGTTCTAGGTCTTGTGTTACTTCTAGTAATGGTGCTAGTGTAAAACTAGAACTAACACTAGACCGAGAACTAGAAACATCGGATTTAGCCGCACGTCTCTCAAGACGGCTAAACCCGAATGATTCTAGTTCTAGGTCTTGTATTAGTTCTAGTAATAGGGCTAGTGTAAACCTAGAACTAACACTAGACCTAGAACTAGAAACATTCGGGTTTAGCCATTCGCCTCTCAAGATGGCTAAACCCGAATGATTCTAGTTCTAGTGTTACTTCTAGTAATGGTGCTAGTGTAAAACTAGAACTAACACTAGACCGAGAACTAGAAACATTTGGATTTAGCCGCACATCTCTCAAGACGGCTAAACCCGAATGATTCTAGTTCTAGGTCTTGTATTAGTTCTAGTAATAGTGCTAGTGTAAACCTAGAACTAACACTAGACCTAGAACTAGAAACATTCGGGTTTAGCCATTCGCCTCTCAAGATGGCTAAACCCGAATGATTCTAGTTCTAGTGTTACTTCTAGTAATGGTGCTAGTGTAAAACTAGAACTAACACTAGACCGAGAACTAGAAACATTTGGATTTAGCCGCACATCTCTCAAGACGGCTAAACCCGAATGATTCTAGTTCTAGGTCTTGTATTAGTTCTAGTAATAGTGCTAGTGTAAACCTAGAACTAACACTAGACCTAGAACTAGAAACATTCGGGTTTAGCCATTCGCCTCTCAAGATGGCGAAACCCGAATGATTCTAGTTCTAGGTTTTGTGTTAGTTCTAGTGATAGTGCTGGTGTAAACCTAGAACTAACACTAGACCGAAAACTAGAAACATTCGGATTTAGCCGCACGTCTCTCAAGACGGCTAAACCCGAATGATTCTAGTTCTAGGTCTTGTATTAGTTCTAGTAATAGTGCTAGTCTAAACCTAGAACTAACACTAGACCGAGAACTAGAAACATTCGGGTTTAGCCATTCGCCTCTCAAGATGGCTAAACCCGAATGATTCTAGTTCTAGGTCTTGTGTTACTTCTAGTAATGGTGCTAGTGTAAAACTAGAACTAACACTAGACCGAGAACTAGAAACATTCGGATTTAGCCGCACGTCTCTCAAGACGGCTAAACCCGAATGATTCTAGTTCTAGGTCTTGTATTAGTTCTAGTAATAGTGCTAGTGTAAACCTAGAACTAACACTAGACCTAGAACTAGAAACATTCGGGTTTAGCCATTCGCCTCTCAAGATGGCTAAACCCGAATGATTCTAGTTCTAGGTCTTGTGTTACTTCTAGTAATGGTTCTAGTGTAAAACTAGAACTAACACTAGACCGAGAACTAGAAACATTCGGATTTAGCCTCACGTCTCTCAAGACGGCTAAACCCGAATGTTTCTAGTTCTAGGTCTAGTGTTAGTTCTAGTTTTAGTTCAATAACAACATACAATCTAGCACTATTTAGTGCTTACAAACGTTACTCAACCACTGTCACTAGAACTAACACTCTATTTAGAAATAAAATCTTTCGGCTTTAACCGTTCGCAAGATTAAACGGTGGCCTTTGTGCGTATTGCATTTAATTCTCAACATTGTACTTGTGGAAACCGGTTTCAAGATGAAAATTTGCCATGCAAATACACCACAGCCTTATCGACCCATGGTTTCAACAGCAATTAACAGTACTCAACTTTGACTTGCAAATTCTGGCAATCTATTCGGATATCTTGAAAGTTTCGGTCCCAGACAGACCATCTTCAAAACCTACCATATAATAACATAATTTCTTTTATATATATATTTAATTTGTTGCAGAGATAGACACATTGATTCTATAGCCAAAGTAAATTATGTCTTTATGCTTCATCTTTCCAATTGGTTAAATGTAACGATGAATTATTCAATACAATCCACTTGGGGTTACAAAAATGATATTGGTGCGTGGAGTGGGATGCTTGGAGAATTAACTAGAAAAGAAGCCGAAATCGGAGGAACACCCCTATTCTTTACATCCGATCGGATAGAAATAATCGATTACATAGCGATGACAACACCAACTAAATCAAAATTCGTTTTTCGTCAACCGAAACTATCTTACATCACAAATGTGTTTACTTTACCTTTTCAAACCAGAGTATGGATCGCTTCTATATTTTTAGTTATTCTAATTATGCTAGAGTTGTATTTTATACTGATATGGGAATCGCATAAATTGAAATTAATCAAAGTTAGTTTAGCTTAAATTTAATTTATTTTAATTTATTAAATAATGTGGGTTTTAGATTGAATCAACTGATGATTTGGAACCTTCATTATCAAACGTCTCACTATTAGCAATTAGTGCAATTTGCCAACAAGGTTCGTCAGTTTTACCAAATACAACTCCTGGAAGAATAATAACTTTATTTTTATTTACATCGTTAATGTTTCTTTATACTTCGTATTCGGCGAATATCGTCGCATTGTTGCAATCATCTTCAACTAGCATTCAAACTTTAGAAGATTTATTACATTCAAGATTACAAGTTGGTGTTGATGACACAGTTTTTAATCATTTTTATTTTCCGGTAATAAATTAATTTCTCAATACCATTTTTGTCCTTTCAACACTTTTTAGAGTGTTCCACAGAACACTCAAATATCAGTGAATATACAGGGTGTCTCACGTAACTGGTCCGTTTTTCGTTTTGGAGTTATTTTGATTTTTTTTAAGGTTTTTTGGCAAATTTCACCATGCACTTTAAAACCCTATATCCCAGCCAACGTTCATTCAAAATAGCTCTAAATTAGCACGATTACCCGTCAGATGCTCTCAAATAGATTGTCATATATTGTATCAGAGTAGCTTATACAGGGTGGTCACTGGTGACCGGAAATGTGCGATTTCTTTTGGTCTCGATATATCCAGAACTAATAGATCAATTTTTGG
Source organism: Onthophagus taurus (assembly GCF_036711975.1). Lineage (NCBI taxonomy): Eukaryota > Metazoa > Arthropoda > Insecta > Coleoptera > Scarabaeidae > Onthophagus > Onthophagus taurus. The sequence continues at coordinate 1,375,256 of NC_091967.1, forward strand.
AAATTTTTCCTCATGGTGGTCGTTAGGTTGGGTTGGGTTGGTTTACCTAACTTTTAACTAATGGCAACAATAATACAAACATGGACCAAAAACTGTCAACATTCCATATTTTTCTAATAAAAAAACCTGCATTTCATGCATGTTTTAATAAATATCGCAATATGAGGCAAACTACAATAAATAGGTATGGGAATGTGTATAGGTAATTTGTAGAGAATTAAATTCTCTTCCTGATAGCCTAAAAAAATATGGGGCGTTCCATTTAAAATATTCGACTTTCTCGCCATTGAATATGGAGAAACAGTAATTCAATTTTTGACCATCCTGTATAAGATACTCCGATACAACAAATGGCAATCTATTTGACAACATCTGAAGAGTAACTGTGCCAAAGTAGATCATTTTTGAATGAACTTTGGCTGAGATATGGAGTTTTAAAGAGCATGTTGAAATTTACCAAAAAAAGTTTAAAACCAAAATAACTCGAAAACAAAAAACGCTAGGTACCAATAACTTTTATGAAAGGCAACCTATTTTTTTACGTACAATTAAACTGTGTAATAAAAATTATAGCATTCCATTTAAAATAGCGAAGTTATGGTCTACTTCCGATAGACCGGAAGTGGCGGCCATCCTGAAAATATTTTAGATCGAAAGTTCCGAATGAACAACCCTTGTTACCAAAATTTCAAATCTCTACGAATAGTGGAAGATGAAAAAGTTCTAACGAACCAGTTACGTGAGACACCTGTATACATATACAGGGTAATTTAAATTCCACCTCCACTATTGGGATCTCAAAAACCATAAAAGATACAGAAATGGTTAAATAAAGAAATTTTTCAACTAAGTTTTTGGATCTAGCCGTTTTAGTTTTTAAAATTGGCCGAAAAACAAGGAAATATCTTTTTTGAACCCAACATTTTTGCATTTAACACGAAAACGGAGATTTTTATCAATAAAAAGTTTCTAAACTAAATTTACTATTAGAAACTGCAAAACTAAATGTATGGTTATGATAGAATAAAAAAGTTCTGAGCAAACAAACTTTAGGAACACCTGTATAGCATTGTTCCCGCGGACCGATCCAACTCATAAATTGCCTTGAAAATTGAAGACTTTTACTAATTTTTTTTTACATGAATCGTCATCATTTTTACTATAGTATATGTGGTTAAACTTGTTCCCTGAGTTACCGAAACACCCTGTAGATATTGTCAAGCAATTTTGCACTTCAAATGGATTTATTTAGTCTAACTAAATAAACGTGCGTCTTTTAAGACTGCTAAACCTGAATGTTTCTAGTTCTAGGTGTAATGTTAGTTCTAGTGACAGTGGTAGGTAGCACTACTATCCGTGCAAAAAGTTAAGGCCCCTCACTTTAGAGATTGATATCTTCGTAACCGCTCGATGGAAAAAATTGCTGTAAAGTTTATTGTAATCAGTGAACATTTCTGCGTATCACATGTTGATTTGGAAATTTTCGGGTTCGCGGTTTTACTTTTATCGCGAGTTAAGTGAAAAAAGTACCCGATTTTTGAGAGTGCCAGCAACTTTGTCTACTTTGCGATTTTTTCTCTCCAAAACTATTTGACGAAAAAATTTCAAATTTGAACTGGTGGTAAACCGATGTGTTCTTAATGTGGGACATATTTTATTTTTTCGATATTCCATATAGTTTCGCAGAAAATCGCGGTTTAGTAGGATGCGGTTATTTCGAAAACGACCTAGCGAATTTCAACGTCCCAGACAGTACGTCGCGCCTTTATCTTGCCTATATAAAGAAATAAGGCGCGACGTCCTGTCTAGGACGCACCATCTGTTCCGATTGGCCGGAACCCTCGTCACCCCGCAGAGCTTATTTCTGTTTCGTTTTAATTTGTAATTCCATTAAATCGCTCTTAAAAAAATAAGGAGACTTAATTTTGAAAAACTGATAACGGATTCCGACAACCAACATTATTTGACATATTTTGGTGGAAATCCACCCAACCGTTTTCGACATAACGGCGTCTTACTAAACCGCGATTTTCCGCGAAACTGTATGAAATAACGAAAAAATAAAATATGCCACTCATTGAGAACACATCAGACTACCACCTGTTCAAAATTAAATTTTTTTCGTACGATAGTTTTCGAGAAAAAAAATCGCAAAGTTGATAAAGTTGCCAATTCCGTAAAAAATCGGGTACATTTTTCATTTAACTCGCGGTAAAAAGAAAACCGTGGATCCGACCACAGCACTCCAACCCTGAAGAGATTGTCAACATACACGCTGACTACCTAGAAGGTGTATTCACCTTTACCGAGGATGTTTCGTTTTGTTCCCACAATAAAAGCATTATAGATAATTGGTACGAATCCGCATTTTTGACACCGTTCGAGACACCCGAAGATGCTCTCATATTGGAAGACGAATATTTTACTCTTCTTGGACAGGGAAAAGATACCGCTCCCGGTTATGATAACATCACGAGGAAACTGCTTAGAAGTCTAGATCTTAACATCCATGGCTTTATCAGAAAAATAATTAACTTTTGCCTTACGACTCAGCATTTCCCGCGCGACTGGAAGACGTCAATTATTACTTGTATTCCCAAGAAGGATTCTTCTCTATCTGATCCAGCCAACTACCGCCCCATCTCATTGCTCCCCGTAATTGGAAAACTCTTCGAGACGCACTTGAAGAACAAGCTCCTGGCTGCGGTATCAAAGAAAATTCCGCCTTACCAATTTGGCTTCCAATCCGGCAAATCAACGTCCCAGCCACTAACTATTTTGTTATTTTGTTGCGGCACGTTTTGTAAAACTGAAATCTGCAGCAGTGTTTCTGGACGTTCGAAAGGCCTCTGACTCCGTGTGGCACAAAGGATTGCTATTTAAACTGGATAAGCTAAAAACGCCATACTACCTTCTAACCCTGATAAACCAATTCCTGTCGAATCGCTCCTCCATCGTGAAGTTGAAAAATCACTTCTCCCACAGCTTCTCCGCTCAGCAAGGCCTTCCTCAGGGTTCGCCTATCTCTATTCTGCCACGATCTTTACAACGACAACCCAGACGCCTTTAACCTCACTGCATACGCACTTCTTTACGCCGACGACACAGCATTGGTCTCGCACAGTAGGGATATCACTTCCTCGGTCCGTAAGCTGCAGACGCTCATAAACGAAACGGAAAATTGGTACCTCAATCCCACAAAAACACAATTTTTTGTCCCATTCCTCTCATCCCGCGCTCCCTCTCCCACAATTACAATCCAATCAACGGCAATCTCCGTCTCACCAACCTGCAAGTACCTTGGCATAATATTTGACAGAACGCTTAAGTTTTCCACTCATGCAACCAAGGTGAAGATGAAAGTAAAGACACGCGCCAAACACTTTAAATCTCTCTCGTTCAGCGGTCGCGGAATCTCTACCTCATGTGCCTCGCACATCTACAAGACCATATGCAGGCCCATTATAGAATATGGATCAATACTGCTAAGCAACGCACCAAGAAGAACGAAGTACTACCTGGAAGTAGCGGAAAGATCTGCACTGAGATCCATCACCCGAATTAGGAACCCTCTTTAACCCTTGCAATGATCTGCTATACCAACTTACCGATATACCCCCTATCCATACCCGTCTTCAATCTTTGTCCGATAAATCCATTCTAAATTTTCCTACCAACGCCTTGCAACACACGCTTATATCGCCTCGATTACTCCACCCTCGCAACAACCCACCTCTTCTCTTCCAAAAACTCCTGGCCGTCAGAGAAGACTGAAACAAGCCGCCGACTACAAAAATCACGGGCAGAAAGACCTTGGTCGGTAGCCCTATTCTCACCCCTTAACTTTTTTATTTTTGTTGTATATACATATAGATATTTTTATTGTTATTCTTATTTTTTTTATGTAGTGGGTACAGAATAAAATTTCAAAATAAAATAAAGAGTTGCACTTTTTTTTAATGGATAATTGTTATATTTATGTTCTACCGGTTTCGACTCAACATAGAGTCATCTTCAGGAACGCGTCATGATTTGAAAAAAGGCCTGGTATCAATATTAAACATTTGTTCGTGGTTAAAAACTTAAGAAAATTAAAAATAAAAGTGTAATTATGGGCGGATGCGATGAATCATCGCTCGGATAGGATTCATCGCATCCGCCCATATCCGCCCTTTTTTCAAATCATGACGCGTTCCTGAAGATGACTCTATGTTGAGTCGAAACCGGTAGAACATAAATATAACAATTATCCATTAAAAAAAAGTGCAACTCTTTATTTTATTTTGATACGAATGATGGAAACAAATAATAATTACACCAATAAGAATAAAATTTGTTTTTCTTCTTCTTCGGGTACATTTTTCATTTAACTAGCGGTAAAAAGAAAACCGTGGATCCGAAAATTTTCAGATTAACATAAGTTACGTAGAAATGTTCAGTGATTACAACAAACTTTGTTGCAATTTTTTTTATGGAGCGGTTGCGCACTAACACTAGACCTAGAACTAACACAAGACCTAGAACTAGAATCGATAGATTTTCACTGACATAGCTGCCTAAATTATCATTGACGTCTTCTAAAGCTACTGTTTCGAGATCTTCGTCATTTTGATTTGCTTCAATTTCTATTACAACATTTTCTTCAACAATAAGAATGTTGTGATTACCAAAATCTGCAGGATCCAATGTTGGTGCTTGATCATGAAATAAATCTGTCAGTAGGCCGTGGACAACATCCTGTTCAGTCTCTTCATAGTCTTCATTTGATTTGTTACTATTTCCCGATCGCACATCAAAATAATCATGATAAGCTTCAAAATCTTCTTCATTTATTGCTTTATCCAACTGGTCCCACACATATCGCACACATATATTGTTGTTTAAATTCTTTTTGAATAATCATTTTTTCTAAGAATGCTTCAGAACCAACTCGCAGAGAAATTTATAAACAAAAAGTTGCACAACCCGGACAACCAGAAAGATATTTTCCAATTGAAGAGGGAGTAAGAAGAATGAGACAAGGTTTATTTGCTTTCCACATGGAAACCGGTGCTGGATATAAAATAGTTGGAGAGACTTTTTTGGAGGGCGAAAAATGTGGGTTACAGGAAATCCAATTTTTACAAGTTCCCGATCCTTGGTTGGCTATTCAGAAGAATTCTTCTTATAAAGAAATTTTAAAAATTGCGTCTGCATTAATTTCGTTTAAATTTTATTACGATTTAATTAATTTCCTTTAATTCCAGATTTCGTAAAATATACGAAAGTGGGATTCAAAATAGAGAAGTTTCTTTATTGTATACCAAAAAACCGGTGTGTACTTCAAGAGGGAGTACTTTTGTTGGAGTTAGCATTATAGATTGTTACCCAGCAGCAGCTATTTTAGCTGGTGGTTTTATTATTTCCATCATCATTTTAATTTTTGAAATATTAATTTATAGATACAATTAAAAAATTATAGATTATTTATTTGGTTTATTTCTTGTAAACAGATTTCATGTCTCAAATGACACAAATTCAATGTAATTGTATATAATTAGAAATTTTGGGGCAAAGTTATCTTTAATATTAGAAACGCTCTTAATACTTACTTATTATCACATCCTTAAATATTTGCTCGCAACTAGATTATTGTCAATTTCTCCTTGAAAATGATGATATCAAAACATGTTTATTTTGTCTTTATGGGTTTAATGGCTTCAACACAATCTTATTTAATCGTTAATTTTCTTAAAGATGTTTTAAATCTTCAGAAATCGCCGATTAAAGTTACCTTTTTTACTTGCTGGAATTACGGTGAGTTTATTATTAAAAACATTAAAAATGTTAATATATTTTTAATCTTTTTAAGATATTCAAAAAGAATTGCTTAAAACATTAAATCAACACTCGATATCATTCCAAAACATTAATTCAACGATTAAACATGTTCAAAATACAAATGAAGAATCGTTTATAATAGATTCAAATTGTAAAGGTTACGAGAATATGTTACAACAAGCCGAAGAAATGAATTTATTCTCTTCGCGATTCCGTTGGTTTTTCTTTGGAAATAAAAAAGATGTTCCAATTCAATTAAACGTTTTGATAGATAGTCGATTTTATTTAATTGCAATTCAAAACCAAAATTTGATCGAAATAAGAGCGATTTATAAAGTTTCAATTAAAGCCGATACATTTTCAGAAACTTATTTGGGTAAATGGAACGAAAAAATGATATATTTCGATGATATTAACTTAATACAACATCGATATAACTTGCTTGGAACTATTGTGAATGTCTCATATGTTATAACGAATACAGATTCATTAAATCATTTATGGGATTACAGGTTAAATTTATACAGGGGTGTCTCAGCGAGACCGGTCGCCACCAACTTTATTTTTCTAAATGGAACACCCTGTATATTTTTACATATTTCGATTTGTCTGTTTTCAAGGTTTATAAATAACTTTACTTTTTGCAATTAGATTCGGTCGATCTCGAGTTATTCGAATTTTTTTAGAAAAATCTGCTCCAGCAGACATTTATTCAAAAAATCAGAAAACACTCAATTTTTGGGATATCAATTTAGGATTGAGAACATGCTTAAGCAACATGATGGAGTATGTTTTGGTGCCGAGAACTGCGGTCTAGAACGTTTGATCACTTTACTATGGCACGTTAACTTTTCAAAGTTTGGAAGTACCATAACTTCATTTTTTAAATGGCACCCAGTGGCGCGCCGTGGTAAACGATCGCCGGGGTACGAACTCATTTTTGGCGCCCCAAATTCGTATTGAAATAAGATACAAACATTGGAACAACAAGTAATTTATAAAATATATTTTTTATACTAATTTATTACAATTTGCAAAATATTTATAAAAAATTAATTTTTAATAATTTTTTCTTGTAAGTACGAAGGCTTTCACGGCCGGTGTGAATTAAACTAAAATTAGAACTAAAACTAGAACCGACACTAGAAACTTTCGGGTTTTGCCGTGCGTCTTTTAATAAAAGGTTTGACGTTTCGGATGCCATGTTGCAACCTTCCTCAGAAACAGGGTTCGAAGTGTTAGCTATAACTGGCGATAGTGGAGACCCCATGGCTGCCCCTTCGAACTGCTCGTAAAATTCTCCTTTCCAGCTAAAATACGTCGACGATAAGCAATACTCCACCAGATCTGGCACGTATCCTGGTAAACCCTCCGGAATGAGTTTTCGGCGAAGACCCTCTACAGCATCCTTAACTGGTACCCTAGTAAAAAGGGATTCCACATCGAAACTTACCAACATATCCCCAGCATCCAGCTTTACACCTTTTACCGATTCCACAAAATGTGTAGAATCGCTGACATACGATTCCGTGTTACCTGTAAAGGGAGACAAAATCTTTGCAAGATGTTTGGCCAGCTGGTATGTTGGGGAGTTGATGGCGCTGACGATAGGGCGGAGGGGGACGTCTGGTTTGTGAATCTTCGGTAGTCCGTAGATTAATGGTGGTACCGTCGCCTGCACAAACAAACCTTTCTGCTGTTCTGCTGGAATTCCTGTGGATTTTATCAGTTCCTTCATTTTTCTTACGATTTTGTCTGTGGGTTCTTGATCTTCCTGTAGGTGGCTGGGTGCAGTAGGTTCAACATTTTGTCGTCGTATTCTTTCCTGTCCATAACAACAGTGGCATTCCCCTTGTCTGCGTGTTACCAGCAGACAAGACGATTTCTGACTTTTCTTTTATAGATCGGAGTGCCTTCTTTTCACCAACCGTCAAGTTGGATTTTGGTGGTTTTGCTGACTTTAGTACTCTCGTAACTTCTTGTCGGATCTCTTCGGCTTTCAGTGTAGGCATCCCTCGAACAGCTGTTTCCACTTCACAGATGATTTCCTAGTTTTGGGACCTTCTTCGGGGCGATTGTGTAGTTCAATCCTTTGGCGAGCACAGAGGTTTCGTCTTTCGTTAGTGGGATATTCGATCTGTTAATGACGATTGTTTCTACTGGTAAACTATTACCTTTTTTCTTCTGCGACCGGCGTTCCAGAGATTCAAACTTCTTGATGTGCGTGTCACGGGTCTTCTGAAATTCGCGATCAGCCTTCTCCATTGTTAGTCTGTCCACTTTGTCCCAGTCTTCTTCCACTTCAGTGAGAGGTGGAGTCGTAGTAACTTCTCACTTATTTTTTGTAGATCATTGAAGGTCTTGTGGATTCTTGCTCGTAGCAGTACTTGTTCTGTCCTAATCAAAATTCTACGTGCTGCAGCGGAGTCGATGTGGTGCTTCATCTTCAAGAAGGTTGGCGTTACTTTCTTCTCTCTGCATCTTCGTAGAAAGGCCAAACTGCTCAACAGCTTGCGTTGTCTAATTCGTGAGTTATTCAAATCCTTGATTTGTTTGTTGATATCCTCCCCATAAAGGTTAATAATATTTAAAATTTAAAAGAAACAGAAATAAGCTCTGCGGGGTGACGAGGGTTCCGGCCAATCGGAACAGATGGTGCGTCCCAGACAGGACGTCGCGCCTTATTTCTTTATATAGGCAAGATAAAGGCGCGACGTACTGTCTGGGACGCACCATCTGTTCCGATTGGACGGAACCTTCCTCTCCCCGCATAGCTGATTTCTGTTTCTCTTTAATTTGTAATTCAATTAAATCGCTCTTAAAAAATTAGGGAGCCTTATTTTTGAAAAACTGATAACGGAATCCGAAAATCCGCGTTATTTGACATATTTTGGTAAAAACCGCGTTGAAATTCGCCAGGTCGTTTTCGAAATAACAGCATCCTACTAAACCGCAATTTTCTGCGAAACTATATGGAATATCAAAAAAATAAAATATGCCCCACATTAAGAACACATCGGTTTACCACCAGTTCAAATTTGAAATTTTTTCGTCAAATAGTTTTGGAGAGAAAAAATGGCAAAGTAGACAAAGTTGCTGGCACTCTCAAAAATCGGGTACTTTTTTCACTTAACTCGCGATAAAAGTAAAACCGCGGACCCGAAAATTTCCAAATTAACATGTGATACGCAGAAATGTTCACTGATTACAATAAACTTTACAGCAATTTTTTCCATCGAGCGGTTACGAAGATATCGATCTCTAAAGTGAGGGGCCTTGACTTTTTGCACGGATAGTAGGTTAATATCCATATGATACACTGTTGGAAATAATTCACGAGCACACCCTGTATAATCTGAACGCGTGTGTCTAGCCGGAGCCTACGATATTCCAGGCCATACTGTAATGGTGGGGAGACTCGAATCTCAGGGTACGATTCTTTATCTCGGGGTACCTCAGTCGTGTTTTAACTGTCGAGCTGAGAGGTGGTCGGAGCGTCCTCACAGTTTTAAACGTTAGATATTTTCAGGGATTTTTCTGTAGGTTTTCTGCGTCTTATTTAATTTTTCATTTTTGTTTTTCATCAGATTTTCCTCTTTTTATAAAGAAGATTGTGTTTTTAGTTAATATTTTCTCAGAGTTAAGCTTAGTCTAGAAAATAAAGTTACATCGGTTCTGTGCAATATATTTTTAAATAATTATACAAAAATCATAAATAATAATAATTTTGCAGAAAATAGTAGGAAAGTAAGAAAATTTAATGCCACATAAAAACAAATATTTTTTCTTTCCACGTAGAACGATGAACGTCTTCTTAAAACGGCTACACTGCTATAGTCCGTCTTTGTCATCGTAGTTTATACCCCGAACCCTCACCATCACAGTACGGCCTGGAATATCGTAGGCTCCGGTCTAGCGCAATAAAATTGGGTATGGAAGTAGTACTAAAGTAGTATAACTTACTCTCACATGGAGAACGGCACAACTCCGCTGGGAGGAGAAATATCAATAGCGAGAGTATCCCCCGTGAGCTTTGCGTACCATCGCTACACGACGTGGCATGGAGTCTAAAAGTCGCTATATTGTAGCGAGAGGGATGGCCAACCATGCCACCTCAACTCGCCTCCATAGCTCCTCAACGTTAGCCGAGGAAGCCGGATAACGTAGAAGTCTCCGACCAGTCATGTCCCAAACATGTTCGATCGGATTCAGATGCGGAAACCGAGCTAGCCATGGCAGCATTCGTATATGGTGCTCTTCCACAAAGGTCTGTATAAGGCTAAACTCATACTGGAGCGACGAGCAAAGCGGCGAGGAGAGCGGTGAAGAAAGCGGCGACCGAGAATCGCGGTAATAAAAGAGTTGCATTCACATAGTGGCGCGTCTAATAAGGAGGTATGGATTTATTACTATTAGAAAATTCTTCCCTGAAATTTTGGTATTTATTAAAATATAAAAGGAAGAGAAGTTGTAATGTACATGAAATAAATAAAAGTAGACATATACATGGCGAATTTCATCATTTGTATGAACAACTACGCCATTATTCAATGATAAATTTTACCAATACAATGAGGTATGTTGATGATATTTTGATAATTTGGGATGATGACGGATTCAATTTGATAGATGATTTCCATAAATACATTAATAACCTCCATAAAAATCATAAATTTACTATAGAAATTGAAAAACATAAGCAACTAAACTCAATTATCCCAAATTGACAAAATAATTAATAAATTCATTTTTAAACAAAACCTTAACAACTCTACAGGTCTTCAACCTATAACTCAAAACTTTGATACATACAGATCAATTACTTATCCCGGCAAAATAGCTCACAATATCAGAAACATTTTCAATAAATATGGAATCAGCATATCTTACAAAAACAATCACACCTTACAAAAACTTTTGCATAATGCAAAAGATAAGCTAGACTTGTTGGAACTTAACGGTGTTTACAGTTTAGAATGTAATATTTGCGGAGCCACATATATTGGCAAAACAATGAGAGCCCTAAAAACAAGAATTAGAGAACATTTAATAAAACCCAACTCTAATTTTGGTAAACACCTATCTCTGCACAACCACACTTTTGATATTAAAGAAAATGTAACACTGATACATAAACAAAATAAAGGCCACAAACTTGAACTTTTAGAGAGCTATGAAATAGACAAATTCATAAAAACTAATACAAGACTTGAGTGTCTTAATGAGCAGGTCCTCCCCTTAAAGCCACCCTTATACAAATGCCTCAATAACCCATTTCCCCAAAATACCGAGGATCAGTGTACTTAGCCGCACACACTGTTCGCAGATTTTGGGGTCCCTGCGGCAACACCCAACTCCTGTCTACACCCTATCCTTGTATTTCCTATCCTATATTTTTCTATTAATTTAAAAATCCAAATTTTATTATCCCCTTCCCTTACCTTACTATTCAACACCTGGAAATATTAACTATAAAATACAAATTATATACATTACATACATTTTTAAAAAACAGATTTTAGAGTTGTTGCCTCGCAGACAATTATACTCGCAGAAGGGATTTGTTTCATCTGAACACCCTCTATGTAATTTTATTTTATTTTCAACACATGCGCATTTATACATTTTATTTCTGGTTTTCGCGAACTCATAAAAAGTGGTTACCTCTTGCAATTTCTCAACCATTTTATTTTATTTTTGTAACTTTTCATGTAACGTTTTCATGTATTAAAGCTTCAACATCCATTTTGTATCAAAGAGGAGAGCGGAGAAAACAAACTTGCTTGAACGCGCCGCTATACTCTCTTATGACCACACTGCTACTTGGCGCCGCGCCGCACCACTATGTTCTACTCATTTGGATATGTATAGTTTGTTTTCGCCGCTTTCCTCACCGCTCTGCTCGCCGCTTTGCTCGTCGCGTCAGTATGTGTTTAGCCTAACACGCCTGATGTGCTGTCGTACGTTGTCGTGCATGTATAGCAGACCTGGAAGCCGCCGAACGTAGGGAAGCACAACGGACCGTAGCACCTCATCTACGTAGCGTTGACCCGTCATGGTCTGCTATACACACAGCAGACGTGTACGTCCACCATGTGTAATCGCACCCCATACCATAATGCTCGGTTGTCGGTGGATAGGGCGTTCTTGCACACACTGCTCGAGTAGACGATCATCACGGCTCCGATGAACTAAAATTCGCGCATCACCGGTGCTCAATTCGAATCTTGATTCGTCGGAAAACAAAATGTCCCTCTACTCGGCAACTTACTTATGCCTAGCGTAGACCCATTCGTGACGTATGCTGCGGTGCTCGGGTGTTACTGGAATCCGCTGTATCGCACGACGCGCGCGCCAGTCCACTATCTACCAAACGCCGCCGTACTGTTCGCGTAGTGAGTGCGCCTTCCCCTGCCGGTGGCCAAACAGCTCCAAGTTGCCTTGACGAGGACACACACGACGCTAAAGCGCTGAGCACAAGAGCGCGATGCTCGTGTGCTGGGGACACGCAGGGTCGTCCCGGCCGCGGCTGAAGGTACCTATGTCCTACCTCAGACCATTCTCACCATGCCCGTTGCACTGCCGATAACGACCGCTCGAGACGAAGGGCAATTTCACAGAACGATACACCCTCAATGTGTACACCCACAAACATTCCTCGCTTAAGTAACGCGGTCGCCCATCCATTGCGCACAGAGTACGATAACAATGTGGTCCCTCACACCACACTAAAAACAACGGGTATTTTCCATCCACTTCGGTCTCCATAGCGACGGAATGTTCCACTTGGAAGGGCGGCTCAGTCAACAATGCCGCGACGAAACAACTCGAAACTCCCTGAATAAACTCGTCTACAGTAAACCTTTGTGCTCCACAAATATTATGGATTTATCTTCACGCGTTCAGATTATATAGGGTGTGCTCGTGAATTATTTCCAACAGTGTATGTGAGCATTTTTCAAAAAACCCTAATTATTTCTCAAACTATTAATGTTAGGCATAGGACACATGGAATATAAAAGATGTAAAATGAGACGCCGAAGACGACTAAGTAATAAAATATGGGGGGTGCCATTTAAAAAAATGAAGTTATGGTGATTCCAAATTTCGAAAAGTTAACGTAACATAGTAAAGTGACCAAACGATCTAGACAGCCGTTCTCGGCACCAAAACATACTCTATCATGTTGTTTAAACATGTTCTGAATCCTAAATTGATATCTCAAAAATTGAGTGTTCTATGATTTTTTGAACAAATGTCCGCTGGAGCAAATTTTTCTAGAAAAATTCGAGAATTGCTGGTTCAAATTGCAAAAAGTAAAGTTATTTATAAACCTTCCAAACAGACAAATCCAAATATGTAAAAATATACAGGGTGTTCCATACAGAGTCTGCATTCTCAAATTTTTTGTTTGCACAGAACCCCAGAAACGTCTAATGACCGGTCTCGCTGAGACACCCTGTATTTTTGTTCAGTTCACTTTAATTAATATAAATTAAATATTTTTCTTTTTAGAGATAAACACATTGATACCATATCAAAACTAAATTTTATTTTAAGCCATACCGTTCTTAATACATTAAATTCAACAGGAAATTTTTCAATGACAAATACTTGGGGGTATAAAAATGTAACAACCGGGATTTACTCCGGAATGGTTGGCGAATTACAAGCAAAAAGAGCTGATTTGGGAGGTAAAATATCAACTTTGATATATATAACTTTATATTTAGACATCTTTTAGGTACCGCAGTATTTTTTACAATCGATAGAACGGAAGTAATGGAATACATTGCACCAACAACTCCAACGAGGGCCGTTTTTATGTTTAAAGCCCCGCCACTATCTTATGTCCACAACGTTTTAACTTTACCATTTTCAAAAATCGTATGGTTGGCAAGTTTTTTATTGGTGGTGCTAATCTGCATTTTGATTTACATAATTGCAAGGTGGGAGTGGAGCGATGAAGAATTTAAAAAAAATTTGGAAGGAAAACACAACGTTTTAGAACCTGATTTTATGGAGTGCGTCGTTCTTAGTTTAGGTGCCGTTTGTCAACAAGGAAGTGAAGTTGAACCAAGAAGCGCTGCCGGAAGAATAGCGGCATTTATAGTTTTTTTAATTCTCATGTTTTTATACACATCTTATTCTGCAAATATCGTAGCTTTACTTCAATCCACAAGCGATAGTATTAATACAGTTGAAGATTTACTTAATTCAAGGATTCAATTAGGTGTTGAATTAACACCTTACAGCAAATACTATTTTGAAGTAAATTTGAATTATTAATTATGCATCAGTATTAGAATTATTTTTTTTTAGACAGCAAATGATGATGTAAGAAAAGCAATTTATCAGCAGAAAATCGCACCAAAAGGAACCACATCGAATTTTATGGATCTTTACACTGGTATTAAAAAAATGAGAGAGGAATTTTTTGCTTTTCACGTTGAGGCGTCCATAGGATATAAAGTTGTGTCTGAAACATTTCAGGAAAATGAAAAATGCGGTTTGAGAGGAATTGAATTTCTCCAAGTTATCGATCCTTGGGTTGCTGTTGCTAAAAATAGCAGTTATAAAGAACTTTTTAAGTTTGGGTAAGATTACCGAAAAAATTATGAAATGTTTAACTAGAACAATTTTTTTTTTTGGTGGATTTATTTTAGATTTAGGAAATTGCATGAAACCGGCGTTCAAAATCGGGAATTTAGAAACGTTTACGTTCGAAAACCAGTTTGTCAACGAGCAGAAAGCAATTTTATGAGCGTTGGTTTAATCGATTGTTATTATTCCTTTTTAATATTTGGAATTGGTATTGGAACTGCTTTAATTGTATTAATCGTTGAAAATGTCGTTCACAAAAAATGTATCAAAAACTCACAATTATAACACTTTATTCTACATTGTACCGTTCATATATCGTGACAATGCAAATCTAAATCGATAAAGAGATTGTTGCTTTGTGTTTTCAATAAATATTTATGTAACCACAGTTTTTCTACATTGATTAATTTCACTCCTTTTTATAGATGTTTTTATTTAAGAATCTAAGAAATACGCTTGAGGTTAATTTTCAATTTCATAATAAAATTATCTTGTTTATTATCAATTATAAATCTCGTGGTGAGTAATGACATTCATACCTAGAAGTTTTATATTCGCTGTATTTTTAAGAATCATGATATATACAGGTGTCCCGTTAAGCGTACGGAGCGGCTGTATCTCGACAACGGTAAGGCCTAGAGGTTTGGCAAAAAAATCCTTATAAGCAAAGTGGGCAAACTCCAAACATTGACTCATTTGCTACAGCTTGACGAATAGATATATATTCTTCGGGGATATCTTCAACAAATTGTGCGCCAGAAATTTGGAAGTCACTTCTAGAAAACCATGTTTTGATAATTCCACTCTTTGTTCCTATCTGATAAACATCATTATTAATTTTAAGAATTTTTCTAATTAAATTTGGTGCGTCTAAAGGGCCACGGTCGACTTTCGGCACATTTAATAGAACAAAATTTCCAACTGTGACCGATTTTAGGTTCTTCCCGTTATTTTCAATAATTTTTTCTGCCGCTCGTTTATGACCTTCGTGTGCTTTTTGACGTTGTGAAGATATATTTTCTTGTCTATTACAAATATCGCATTGATACTCCATATCATTTTCATCGGAGATTGAGCAAACGTTTTGGAAACAAGTTTTATGAATCTTCATGGAACATGAAGAGCATGAAACAAAAGGTGTTTCATTCAAATATCCCGAACAAATAAAACACAACTCTTGAACATTAGAGAATTGGTTTTCATCTTGATTTTCTCCAACTTTTCCCTTATATTCGTCATTTCTTAACTTTTCCAAATCTTCTTCACTAAAAACTTTTTTAAGAATTGCCTGTGGAATGTTAGTTGAATTTAGTCCTATCTTTGGTTCCGTTCCAAAAAGGGCGGTATATGGACTGCGCCCTATGATCCTGTGCTTTGACGACTGAACGAAGCGGCATCCTATCACCCAATCTGTATTCTTATTGTCATCCATCCACGAACGTAACATATTTTCAACATCCTAGTTGCAGCGCTCTACGCTTCCCTGTGATTGCGGATGTCGAGGTCTTCCATGTACTAGTTTACAATCAGCCCACATACCAGAAAGTTCTTTAACCACATCAGCTGTAAATTCACGTCCGTTGTCGCTTTGCAGAATGTGCGGTGCGCCGAAATCCAAAAATATCTTCAGTAGTTCCATTGCAACTTCAGCAACACGCTTTGTTGTTAAAGGTCGCAGAAGACAAAATTTAGTTGCATGATCTTGATAATTCATTAACCATTTATATCCTCGACATGGAGTTGATTGAAAGTCGATCAAATCAACTTGACTGCGAAGGTTAAAATCTTTTGTTGTGATTGGTCTTACCACAATATTACGTTGTTGTTGAGATTTCTTCGTATTATACATTTTACAAAGCGATACAAACATTTCAACTGCTGGTCTGGGAATGTAAAATTTATTTTTTAATTCAAACAGCATTTTATCTCTTCCTCCATGTCCAGTGCATGGAGTGCACGGTGACATTGAAGAAGTCTGTCAAAGTATTCTTCAACCGGAATCATTACTACTACAGGATCCTCATTACTTCTTCTTTTTTTGATTAAAATTCTTGTTTCGCCAATCTCCATTGTGCCGTATTTTCTGGTTAATCCATATTGTCTACTAGTCTTCTTTTTTTCAGGGTTATTTGCATCCAAAATTTCGCGAATTGCTTCTTCCAAAGTTGCTTTTGTCCAAGGATTCTTTACGACATTTTCACTCTTATTGCAGTATCTTTCATTTGCGCATTAAAGTTTATTCTCATGTTATTTTCGTCTACAATTATTGCAGACATCATTAAGGCTATAAGGAGGGAAAACATTAAAAACTATTGTAAATTTAAATTTTATAATCTTTATAATTTAACCGCACTAACTTTTTTGGTTACCTAATATATTAGTAAATCATAGGAAACAGTTGTGTAACGGTTAAAACCAATAAAATACGGCGTTTTGTTTCAATAAACTAGTGTAACTTATTTTTGTTTGAAATTAACAGCTAGACACCCCTTTAATCGATAAACTTTCTACATTTCTACCTACGTTTCACGCTCTTCTATTTTTGTTTACCTTATTAGTTGTTTATCCTTGACTGCACTGCAACAATAGTTAAACTAACCTATAAGAAAACCAAGAACAATATGCGATGCTACTGCGGCGCACACGTTTCAACAAGTATAATGCGTTAATCACAACAACCCCACCCTAGCTTATTCTTAATACGCCGTCGACTGTAAGGCTAATTGCAAAAAGCCTCAATAAAACCAGGCTTTTTAAAGAAACAGTTGTCCACTTTGTGGGCTTATTGTAATAAGCCTAAAAAATTTCAGGCTGTTTACAAAATGTGAGATAATTTGTTATTAATTTGTTTTCGGAGTTCCCAGATTATGTGTGAACTCTATGCATTGCGCACCAATGTGATTTACGAATTCATAGAGATGTCTGAATGGGCTACACGTTGCCAGTTTTCCGTAATCGCTAAATCAATCTTAAAAACACTTCTAGAGAAAAATGTCTTTCTTTGTTGTAATTGCATTACACATTTTTGCCATGCGTTGCGTCGTATTCGAAACATTGAAAATAAATCATCATACGCTCTATCAATCATACGCTTCTGCGTTGGTAAATGACATGTTTACAGTTACCATGGTTATGTGATTTGTTTTTATCGATGAGGTAACTGGATCCGATTGATGGCACTCGAGTTTTTAACATTTTCTTCTATAATTCGAGAACGGGTGGCGATATCGAGATGCGGTTTTCACTAAAATTTAGCAAATTTTAAGGTGACTAAGAATCTGTGAAGTAAATAGTATCGTTCCATTTAATTTTTCTTCAAAAATCACAAAAATATGTAATCGCAGCAGATAACGCCCTCTAGCTTATTTGTTTTAAAGCGAACGGTCTTATTGAAAATATCTTTACAAAGAGCATAAAATGCTCTTTCAAATAACACCAAAAATATTCAAATCGGTTGAATGGTCCAGGAGATATTAAAATGTAAACATATGAAAACGCATTGGCCTCCCCCTCCCTTATTATGACAGATATGAGAAATATCGCAAAACAAAAGCGATGCGGTATTATCAAAGCTATTAAATGATGTTGTCAAAATTATAGCTCATCGTTATAGCGGCAATTTTATGTTTCTCAATGGCAATTACGCCCCCAGCTATTTCTCTTGGTCAGTTTGCTCATAAAGATTTTTTTCCCAAACCTCTAGGCCTTACCGTTCTAGAGATACAGCCGCTCCGTACGCTTAACGGGACACCTGTATATGTTAAATTGAACCTTAACGTTTCTAGTTTATGATATAAAAACTATAAGATATTGAAAGTACCAGAAAAAAATAATTATTCCTAATCTTCCTAAGATTATACATTGGTCATTTCGTTCTATATTCTTCCAAAAATGGTCCGACTATATACCGGGAATTTCATATAACTCGCAATAGATATACAGGGTGCCCATTATGTATGGAATATAGTATATATCTTGGTAGGTATCAACTTTATAAAAAAACATTTTATACAAAAGTTGTTTAATATTTTATTTGCCATAATAAGACAGCATTCAATTGTTTTTATTTCAGAAAACAAATGAGCAACGAATAACACTTGAAGTTTTTTAAATGGCAATGTACCCTTTCGTTAAGTTCATTTGATAGAGATTTTTTTTCTCTTTACGATAACGTAAAATTTTAGCACCCTCATATCAGAAAATTTTTGAAAAAATGTAAAAATTGTTTATTAAGAAAATTTACCTAATAACATTAATCTAGATATCCGAAATCGTCTCGAAGTACCTCGAATTATTGGAGATGTACACTAATTTTTCGTTTATTTGTTTTATTTTGTATTTAAATTTAATTTACAGTAATAATTCGAGGTACTTGACGATCTCGGATATCTAGATTAATGTTATTAATTTTTATTAATAAACAATTTTTCCATTTTTCTCAAAAATTTTCTGATGTAAGGATACAAAAATTTTACGCCATCGTAAAGAGAAAAGTAATCTCTATCAAATGAGCCTAAAGAAAGAATACATTGCCATTTAAAAAAATTTAAGTATTACTCGTTATTCATTTGTTTTCTGAATTAAAAATAATTGAATGCAGTCTTATTAAATAAAATATTAAACGAGTTTTGTATAAAATGTTTTGCTATAAAGTTGATATCTACAAAGATATATACTATATTCCATACATAATGGGCACCCTGTATGTATGCAGTAACCGTAGTTGCGAAATTACAAAAATATACCACAATCTAACCCTAAATAACATTCAAAACTAGAACTAACACTAGACCTAGAACTAGAAACAATCTTACATGTTACATTTTATGTGGGATAAATTTCTATGTAAATATATTTTTATATATTGCATTTTAAGTTAAATTCACTGTATACGGTTATCAACATAACCATAGAATTAGAGAAATAATACGCAAGAACTAGTCTGGCATTAAATTTGAGTTCCTGGAAAAAATTTTATTAAACCATGACCTCGTAACATGACGTGAATTCGTAAAGTAAATCCAATGGTAAATAATAAATAATGACGAAGCGTATACCAGTCAATAAAGAGATTGTTCCTTGTGTCATGCGTTCAATATTTATGTAACCACAGGTTTCTGCCTATTGCTTTAATACGAAGACGACCTTCGATTATTCTCCTACATCACTCAATTATACCATGACAGTTCAGATTTGAATATTTCTTTTTGTCTTTCAAAGGCGAAATTGGAACGTTATAAATTATTTAAAATATTTTTTTTACTTTTATGTGAAAAGAAAATTCTAAGTTAGGAGCTTTAAATTTTCTTCTCGTAATTTTAGGATAGTTAAAATTTAAATAGTTTCAAAACGTTTAAATAGCAGAATTTTCTTTCAAAAGATAATTAGTTCAAATTTCGTTGAATCAGAGCCACATCATGTTTAAAAATGTTTACCTTTTTATAATTATAAATTTAATAAACACAACGCAATCACATTTAGATGCCGATTTTTTAAAAGATTTTTTAAATGCACAAATTGTACCAATAAAACTTCATTTCTTTGGTTGTTATGATATTGGTAAGATTATTAAATGTTTTTTTTTATCGCTATATTTTAATAAACATTGTAGAATTTCGAAAAAATTTCTTAAAAACATCAAATAAACACCTAATCTCTTTTAAAACGATTAATTCACCCATTAATATTCTTCAAACTAGACAAGAACAAACGTTTGTGTTAGATTCGAATTGTTTGGGTTTTGAAAATGTTTTAAAACAAGCTCAAATTTCAAATCTATTCTCGTATCCGTTTCGTTGGATCTTTATTGGGAATAAAAACGATATTTCGGTTGATTTAAACATTTTGATTGATAGTCGATTTTATTTAATAACAAAATCATTTCAAGAAGACGCTAAGAATAATTATGTAATTGATGTAAAGGCGATTTATAAAGTTTCTAAAACAAGCACTACTTATATAGAGAATCATTTAGGTAGATGGGACAAAAATAATTTATTTTTTAAGGATATTAATTTAATCAGAGATCGTTATAACATGTATCAAACAATTGTGAACGTTTCTTGTGTTATAACACATAAAGATACGTGGAAACATATGTGGGATTACCGGTAAAATAATTTGATTTCATTAAGTTATTAATTAATTTTTTAATATTTTATTGTTGTAGAAATAACCATATTGATGTTCAATCAAAAATAAGTTATATTTTAAGCCACACAATTCTTCATTCAATGAATGCTACAGGAAATTATTTAGTGAGAAATTCATGGGGATTTAGAAATGCTAGTACTGGTTTATACGATGGTATGGTTGGTGATGTACAAAGGCACAAAGTGGAATTAGGAGGTAAGAAATTAATAAATAAATAATATTATAAATAAACATAAGAAATTTATGTTTAGTAAATATAGTGGTCAATTTTTAGTTATCATTTTTTACTTCATTTAAATTTCGATTTATTCTGATATGATGCATGGTGACAGATTTGCATATAAAACTCTTTTTCTACAAATTGTTTATAACACACCTCATTATTTCTCCACATTAACAGAAAATAGAGTGCTTTAGCTTTAATTTAAGATATATATCACATTTTAATTCCTTAACCTTTCGGCAGGCGCGCCTATTTTTATTACACGAGCAGGCGCGTAGTGTACAGGGTGTCCCAATTTCGATCTCCGAAACTAAAAGAGATAGAAAAAAAGTAGCTTATATGTCATGATCTCGTTTTTCGAGAAAATGCTAATGCCGAAAACTCCGAACAGCTATCGTCTTTTGTTTTCGCCCTATCAGCAAAAACTGAAAATTTTGCAAAAACGACAATCGCGAATATTTCACTTATTATCAAAGATGGTGTATTATAAATAAAACATTATATGGGCAACTTTTTACGAAGAATTCAGTGGCGTAGGTAGAATTTTATTCCCATCTTTTATTTTCGAGATTTTAGACGTAACTTTATTTTTTTAAATGGAAACCATAGTTGGCTATGACTTAAAATAATTTGCTATTTTCTTCTGATAACAAATATATATAGTTTGTGGGGTATATTTCTTATAGTTATTGAATAATTAACAAAAATTCATTTTGTTCCATCTAAATCTAATGTATGTATTTAAAAGTTAACGTTGCTATGGTGATAACCATACATACTATGATGGAATATAATGTATCAATTTTTTTTGTTCTTTCTAAAACTATTGTATGTATTTAAAACTTAATGTTGTTATGGTGATAACCATACCATGAAAGCATTGTTTCCAATTATTGGCAAAGTTTGTAGCAAGGACAGTAGAATCTAACAGGACTGCTACATCCATTGTATTTTTGTAGTCGACTATGGGTTGGTTGCCTGCACTCTACGTCACACTATTTGCCACGCCTAGTAGATAACTGTCTATGTTTTTAGAGGTTATATGATAGACATTAATACCTCTAAAAACATAAAACTTCAAAACTAATATGAATACGTCTAGGATATAACCTCTAAAAACACACAGCAAACGCATAGACCATAACAACAGCTGGGCGTGGAAAATGGTGTGACGTAGTTTGCGGGTAGGCTGTCACAACAATGGATGTAGCAGTCCTGTTAGATTTTATTGTCCTTGAGTTTGTAGTAGTATTTAAAAATTCACTAACAACTCTGGCATTATGTGCTTGTGCTCCGTTATATTGAAAATATATCATTTGAGACATATTTAGTGGCAAATTGTCGACTAAAGGCTCAATGTGCTGCCTTAATATATTGAGGTATTTCCCTGAGTTTAAGTTTTTATGGTAGATACTATATGCCAAAACTCTATTATCTAAAAAGGCACACCATACATTGAACCCCAATCATCTTTGAACACTCAGAGACTTCATCGGTCCAGATGACGTTTTGAACAAACAGCAGATTATTTAATTTTTCTAAATATCATCTACAAAATTTTAATCTTAGATTGACATCTCCGGCAGGTAAATAATGAGTTAGCCCCGCTTTGTATGGTTTATACTTATTTTTCTTTCATATTCGGGAGCAGCGGCTTTTGGGTGAGACGTCTTGTTGCAATTTCTCTTGCAGGTCATTTTGGTATGTTTTTGTATGTGGTTTGGGGAAGGACCAAATATCCATTAAATTTTCTGCTAACCGGCTGAAGGTTCTTACGTGCGGTTGTCTTCTTTCTGGATATCTTGTGAAATAAAATTCCGCGGCTAACGTCGCATTCTTATCTGATAACATATAGCATTCCATCATGTTACATTTTTCATAATTTTCGAAATTCATTGTAAAGTTTTATTCAGTTTTGTTATACTTTGACACTTAACACGCTGGTGCATAATGCCAGCACATAATGCCAGAGTTGATATCGAATTTTTAAATACAAACTTTGGCAATTATTTGATTCATTATGTTCCATCATAGTATGTATGGTTATTACCATAGCAACATTAACTTTTAAATACATACATTAGATTTAGATGGAACAAAATGAATTTTTGTTAATTATTCAATAACCATAAGAAATATACCCTACAAACTATACATATTTGTTATCAGAAGGAAATAACAAATTATTTTAGGTCATAGCCAACTATGGTTTCCATTTAAAAAAATAAAGTTACGTCTAAAATCTCGAAAATAAAAGATGGGAAAAAAATTCTACCTACGCCACTGAATTCTTCGTAAAAAGTAGCCCATATAATGTTTTATTTATAATACTCCATCTTTGATAATAAGTGAGATATTTGCGAATGTCGTATTCGCAAAATTTTCAGTTTTTGCCGATAGGGCGAAAACAAAAGACGATAGCTGTTCGGAGTTTTCGGCATTAGCATTTTCTCGAAAAACGAGATCATGACATGTAAGCTACTTTTTTTCTATCTCTTTTAGTTTCGGTGATAGCCTATGCGGACATCGAAATTGGGACACCTGTACAATGTACACATAGGAAAATTTCTTCTTTTGGGGGAAATTTACATGTTAATTCACAAAAAAAAAACAATACAGAGAATACACGACACTTTATTGTTATATTTTATGTGTTTACAATAACATAATAACATAATGAACAACTAATAAATCAATTATGAGTCAGAGTCTGAATGCATTTCACAAGTCGAGCAAGTTATCATAGTTTTTGAGTGTTTTTTACATATGAATTGCTTACATTTACAACATTTTTGTGTAGTATTTGTATTTGTACACAATTTACACCTCCCTCGTTTTTTAGATTGAGTTGGTTGTGTTTCCGACGTCCCGCACTCAGCGCCCATGTAGGATATTTGCAAAAACGCTCGAATATCCTTTGGCAGCGAAATTATTTGAGCTCTCATAATTAGTTGCTCTTTCATTAAAGTAATTGCTAAATTACTTAAGAAAATTCTTCGACGACACTGATTTCCCGTAGAATGTTTTGTAAAATACTCTAGTGACCCTTGAAATAGAGTAGGCAGCGCACATCTTATCAACCGTATCTACTGCTCTTTTTGTTTAATTATAACTTAAAATTATTTCGGGTTTATGAGATTCTTCGTCAACTTTCGGTAAGTTGTGCATCGTTGATAATAATATAACGGCTTTGTTTTTTCTTGGGACATAAGAGACTAATGCAGATCTTGTTGAAAGCCAAATAAAGATGATTGAGGTTGACGATTTTTATTTGGCAAAAACTCCGGAGGAATTTCACGTTTGTTTTTACGTAATGTTCCGATGAATGTAATTTTTTTTTCTAGAAGATATATAGCTAAGGTTAAGCTACTATACCAATTTTCCAGAATTTTCAATTGGTGTTATTAACCGTTTCACAATGTCGATGGGTGAATTGGAAACTTTATAAATTCCATTTGGTTGTTGCCCACAATAAATGGCAAAAATTTTTATACCGTATTTAGCAGGTTTGCTTGGTATATATTGCACAAAACTACATCTACCTCTAAACGAGTGCAACATTTCGTCAATGGTTACATATTCGCTAACGTTATAACTGTTTTTACAATTATTGACAAAGGAATCAAGGATTGATCTGATTGGAGCCAACTTATCCGTTTTCTTCCTTTCATTCCTTGTTGATTTATCATCAAAACGAAGACTTCTCAACAGAAATAAAAATCGCTTGGAACCCATTACTGCTCGGAGAATTTGAATGCCGGTGCCATCACTATTCCACAGATCCATCACGTTTACATGAGATCCTTTCTTCGTACCAATCAAGAAAAGAGTTCCAAATAAAGCTAATATTTCGCAAATTGTTGTATTTTGGCAGTCTCGTTCCCTCGAATATGAAATCGTATTACGTTTGGGTGCGATGTATTTATTTGTATATCGGACAATATCGTTGATTATGTTTGGAGTAATAATTGCTTGAAATGCACTTATTTCGTCGGTAATGTTCCGTGTTTTTGTTGTTAGTCCAGGTAGAACTTGTCCTTTTTATTACTTTCGGTTTTCCTCTTCCTAGAAAAAAGTCACCACTTCTTGTGTGTGCTTCCTCTGTTTCATTGGCGCTCTGCTCTGAGTCACTATCATGTTCACTTTGCACAATTTCTTCTTCTTCATCGGATATATCGCTATCGTCGATACTTTCCTTAGGTTCCTCTTCCAAAAAATCTAACAAGCCATCTCTCAAATTATCATTTCCTGACATTCTGAATAAAAATAAAGAGATCATTCAGGTAAAAATTAACTAAATAAATCCTAAGTTTTCAGCGTTAATTTCGTGTTTTAAAAATAAAGATTTCAAAATATTAACCTACCTTAACACGAACAGGCGCGTACGTGTATTTTGTACACAAACTCACTTAATCTCACTAATTTATTTTTTTTGTAATTTCTAAAGCCTCTCAAAAAATTTTCAAACGTAGCCTTCAAAAGACAAATTAACTCTAAAGCAATACCTGCTAAAGAAAGGTTTATTTCTCCGGAAATTACGTCATTCTACCCCTTAAACACAATTGTGTGTACTTTGTACACAAGCGCGCCCGCCGGAAGGTTAAAATACACTGTTGGACATAATTCACGAGCACACCCTATATAATCTGAACGCGTGAAGATAAATCCATGATATTTGCGGAGCACAAAGGTTTACTGTAGACGAGTTTATTCATCGAGTTTCGAGTTGTTCCGTCGCGGCAGTGTTGACTGAGCCGCTCTTCCAAGTGGAACATTCCGTCGTTATGGAGACCGAAGTGGATGGAAAATACCGGTCGTTTTTAGTGTGGTGTGAGGAACCACATTGTTATCGTACTCTGTGCGCAATGGATGGGCGATCGCGTTACTTAAGCGAGGAATGTTTGAGGGTTTGCACATTGAGGGTGTATCGTTCCGTCAAATTGCGCGTCGTCTCGACCGGTCGTTATCGGCAGTGCAACGGGCATGGCGAGAATGGTCTGAGGTAGGACATAGGTACCTTCAGCCCAAGGTTTATATATAAGAGGTTGCCTAGGTTCGTACGCAACCATACTGCGCATTACGTCACATGTGGAAAATAATACCGCCAAGCAATTCAAATTAAACAAAGGCATGGAGCACCACATGGCCATGAGGTTGCGTGCGCAATCCGTGATCGCTTACGTCACGACACTCTTGCTCTTGCCCCTCGCCCACAACCTAAAATCAAAGTATTGCAGCATAGGAACTTAGACAACCTTTAATATATAAACCTTGCCTTCAGCCGCGGCCGGGAGGGCCCTGCGTGACCCCAGCACACGAGGATCGCACTCTTGTGCTCAGCGCTTTAGCGTCGTGTGAGTCCTCCTCAAGGCAACTTGGAGCTGTTTGGCCACCGGCAGGGTAAGGCGCACTCACTACGCGAACTGTACGGCGGCGTTTGGTAGATAGTGGACTGCGCGTGCGTCGTGCGAAACAGCGGATCCCAGTAACATCCGAGCACCGCAGCATACGTCACGAGTGGGTCAACGCTAGGCATAAGTAGGTTGCCGAGTAGAGGGACATTTTGTTTTCCGACGAATCAAGATTCGAATTGAGCACCGGTGATGCGCGAATTTTAGTTCGTCGGAGACGTGGTGATCGTCTACTCGAGCAGTGCGTGCAAGAATGCCGACAACCGAGCATTATGGTTTGGGGTGCTATTACACATGGTGGACGTACACGTCTGCTGCGTGTATAGCAGACCATGACGGGTCAACGATACGTAGATGAGGTGCTACGGTCCGTTGTGCTCCCCAACGTTCGGCGGCTCCCAGGTCTGCTATACATGCACGACAACGTATAACAGCACATCGGGCGTGTTGTACAGACCTTTGTGGAAGAGCGCCGTATACGAATGCTTCCATGGCTAGCTCGGTTTCCGCATCTGAATCCGATCAAACATGTTTGGGAAATGACTGGTCGGAGACTTCTACGTTATCCGGCTTCCTCGGCTATCGTTGAGGAGCTATGGAGGCGAGTTGAGGTGGCATGGTTGGCCATCCCTCTTGCTACAATACAGCGACTTATAGACTCCATGCCACGTCGTGTAGCGATGGTACGCGAAGCTCACGGGGGATACTCTCGCTATTGATGTTTCTCCTCCCAGCAGAGTTGTGCCGCTCTCCATGTAAGAGTAAGTTACACTACTTTAGTACTACTTACATACCAAATTTTATTGCGTTAGACACACGCGTTCAGATTATACAGAGTGTGCTCGTGAATTATTTCCAACAGTGTAAGTTCAATGCGATTTTTTTAATTAAGATTTTTTTAGCATTGGAGAAACGTCGGATTTTCCTAAAAAAATCTTACTCTGGAAATTGTTTACATCAAATCTCGTTATTTCTATACATTATACAAAAATGGAATCTCTTAACTTTAAATGAAGATAGAAATCACTTTCCAACTCCTTAAAATAAGGTTGTTATGATTTATTTAAATTTAGACTTTTTTTGGCATTACCCAAATTGATAGATTTCTATTGAAGAGTCCTTTTTTGCAAATTGTTGATTACAAACCCCATTATTTATCGACATTATCATAAAATGCTGTGTTTTAGCTTTAATTTAAGATATACATCACATTCTAACTCCTTAAAATAAAGACAATGCGATTTTTTTAATTTCCACTTTTCTTTGGCATTGCAGAAACAACGGGTTTTCCTAAAAAAATCTTTTTCTGGAAATTGTTTACATCAAACCCCATTATTTCTGTACATTATCCAAAAATGGAATCTCTTAACTTTAAATGAAGATATAAATCATTTTCCAACTCCTTAAAATAAGGTCGTTATGATTTATTTAAATTTAGATTTTTTTGGCATTACCCAAATTGATAGATTTCTATTCAAGAGTCCTTTTTTGCAAATTGTTGACTACAAACCCCATTATTTATCGACATTATCATAAAATGCAGTGTTTTAGCTTTAATTTAAGATATACATCACATTCTAACTCCTTAAAATAAGGTCAATGCGATTTTTTTAATTTCCACTTTTCTTTGGCATTGCAGAAACAACGGGTTTTCCTAAAAGAATCTTTTTCTGGAAATTATTTACATCAAACCACGTTATTTCTGTACATTATACAAAAATAGAATCTCTTAACTTTAAATGAAGATATAAATCACTTTCCAACTCCTTAAAATAAGGTCGTTATGATTTATTTAAATTTCGATTTTTTTTGACATTACCCAAATTGATAGATTTCTATTTACGCCTTCTTTTCTGCAAATTGTTGATAACAAACCCCATTATTTATCGACATTATCATAAAATGCAGTGTTTTAGCTTTAATTTAAGATATACATCACATTCTAATTCCTTAAAATAAGGTCAATGCGATTTTTTTAATTTCCACTTTTCTTTGGCATTGCAGAATCAACGGGTTTTTCTAAAAGAATCTTTTCCTGGAAATTATTTACATCAAACCACGTTATTTCTGTACATTATACAAAATTAGAATCTCTTAACTTTAAATGAAGATATAAATCACTTTCCAACTCCTTAAAATAAGGTCGTTATGATTTATTTAAATTTCGATTTTTTTTGACATTACCCAAATTGGTAGATTTCTATTTACGCCTTCTTTTCTGCAAATTGTTGACTACAAACCTCATTATTTATCGACATTATCATAAAATGCAGTGTTTTTACTTTAATTTAAGATATACATCACATTCTAACTCCTTAAAATAAGGTAAATGCGATTTTATTAATTTCCACTTTTATTTGGCATTGCAGAAACAACGGGTTTTATTAAAAGATCTTTTTCTGGAAATTATTTACATCAAACCCCGTTATTTCTGTACATTATACAAAAATAGAATATCTTAACTTTAAATGAAGATATAAATCACTTTTCAACTCCTTAAAATAAGGTCGTTATGATTTATTTAAATTTAGATTTTTTTTTGACATTACCCAAATTGATAGATTTCTATTTACGCCTTCTTTTCTGCAAATTGTTGATAACAAACCCCATTATTTATCGACATTATCATAAAATGCAGTGTTTTAGCTTTAATTTAAGATATATATCACATTCTAACTCCTTAAAATAAGGTCAATGCGATTTTTTTAATTTCCACTTTTCTTTGGCATTGCAGAAACAACGGGGTTTATTAAAAGATCTTTTTCTGGAAATGTTTTACATCAAACCTCGTTATTTCTATACATTATACAAAAATAGAATCTCTTAACTTTAAATGAAGATATAAATCATTTTCCAACTCCTTAAAATAAGGTCGTTATGATTTATTTAAATTTCGATTTTTTTTAACATTACCCAAATTGATAGATTTGTATTTAAGCTTTCTTTTCTGCAAATGGTTTATAACAAAGCCCATTGTTTTTAGCTTTAATTTAAGATATACATCACACTCTTTTTGGCACTGACGGTTTTCCTATAAAATTGTTATTATAGAATGAGAATAAAAGAGCTACTGTCCGAAATGGAACACATTTTAATGTTAATTAGATGTAACTTTAATTGGAATTTTATTTTAGGTACTGGAGCATTTACTACAATTGATAGAATAGAATTCGCAGACTATATCGCACCAATATATAAATCAAAAGCAAGTTTTATGTTTCGAGCCCCACCATTATCATCTGTTAGTAATGTTTTAACATTACCGTTTACCAAACAAGTTTGGATGGCGAGTTTTTTTCTGTCCATTTTAATTTGTACGGTGATGTATATAATTTCAAAATGGGAGTGGAGCGAAGATGATTTTAAAATCACTTTCGAGGGAAAATCGGACGTTTTGCTTCCGAGTTTTATCGAATCCTTCGTTTTTAGTTTAGGCGCAATTTGTCAGCAAGGCTGCAAAGTTGAGCCGAAAAGCGTAGCGGGAAGAATTTCCGCTTTGGTATCGTTATTAATTTTCTTATTTTTATACACGTCCTATTCCGCTAATATTGTTGCTTTACTACAATCAACCAGCGATAGTATTAACACCATTGATGATTTGCTTAACTCAAGGATTCAGTTGGGTATGGAGTTAATGCCTTATAATCATTATTTTAAAGTATTATTTTAATAATTTTAATCGGTAAGTAGTTGATTTGAATCAATTGTTAGTTAAGTTATGGTGTAAGAAAACAACTTTATGACACGAAAATTGAACCAAAAGGATCTTCCCCAAATTTTTTGGATATTGATGCGGGTATGAAGAAAGTGCGAGAAGAATTTTATGGTTTTTATGTTGAAAATTCGCGCGCATATAAAGTTGTCTCGGAAACTTTTCTTGAACATGAAAAATGCAGTTTGAGAGGTGTGCCATACATAAATTTCGGAGATACTTGGATTACTATGGCAAAAAAGTCCTCTTATAAGAAGCTTGTTAAATACGGGTAAGGTTTACTTAGGCCCACTTTTACCATCCTCCTGATAAACTATCTAGAGGATAGTTGCCATGGTTACGGCGGTTTTAAGCGCTCTCATTGGCTAAGAACTGGATTTATCTATCGGATAAATTTATCAGGTGGTGGTAAAAGTGGGCCTTAAATAATTAAAAATAAAAATTCAAGTTATATTTTAATAGATTTAGGAAAGCGTTTGAAAGTGGAATTCAAAATCGGGAAATCAGAAAACTTTACGTTTCAAAACCAGTTTGTCATACGTCGGAGAGTAGTTTTGGTAGCGTTGGGTTAAAGGATTCTTATTATGCTTTCGTCATATTTGCAATAGGAATTGGGACTGCTTTAATGTTGTTAATTCTCGAGATGGTTATTAATAAGAAACAACAAGAATTAATTACTACTTGGAAAAGTGTTCAAAATTACGTTAATCAAAATGTTATTGAAAAATTGAATCAAATTTAAAATAAATAAACACGAACTTTAAAAGCAAATTGCATTAAAATAAAAAAATCGATTACAACTAGATATCAATCAAACAATTTTCTAAACTCTCAATATCAGAAATTGAGAAAATAAATCCACATTAACTTTTTCCCATTCTCTAACAGACTATTTAAATAAAAATAGGTTAACATTTCGTCTCTTTTTCAAAATGCATTCGTTGAAAGTACTCGTTTTTGTGTCTCTTGTTTACACGACGGAATGTTACGATAAAAATCGGATAAATTTTATTAAAGATTTCCTCCAATTTGAACAACCACCAATAAAGGTATTTGCGTTCGTTTGTTGGGAAATTTGTAAGATTTATTTTATATTTTTCGAAATTAATAAATCATTGAAATTAATTATTTTAGCTTACAAAATAGAAATGGCCAACAATCTAAAAAATCTTCAAATTTCTTTTAGAAGCATCAAAGATGTGTTATTACCTCACGGAGGCGACAATTATTATTTTTTTATTTTAGATACAAAATGTAACAACTACACATCACTCCTACACATTGTAAATTTACAAAAACTAGCAACATTCGAGTTAGCCATACGTCTCAAGATGGCTAAACCAGAATGTATCTAGTTCTAGGTTTAGTTCAACCAATTATGTACTCTTTTACATATTCTTTTAGGTTAATAACCGTTTTTTAAGATCCCCTTACCGTTGGCTAGTCATCGGGAATCAAATAACAATACCACAATATTTAAACATTTTATTAGATAGTCGGTTTTACATCGCCGAGGAAAAATCTGGTCGTTACATTTTAAAAGCGTTGTATAAACGGACTAAATATGACGATGACTTCATCAAAAATGACGTTGGCGAATGGAGTAGTGGATTTTTGTATTATAACGAATTAAGTTGGGCGAAAAATCGATCTAATTTAAATGGATTAGTTATGAACAGTTCGTTAATGACACATAGATATGTTGAAGATAATAATCAATTATTGAGGGGGTTATGGAATAATAGGTACCCAAATTAATTAAATTCGTTTAGAAACATTAGGGTTTGGCCGTGCGTCTTTAGACGATACTTTCTACGTCTAGTGTTAGTTCTAGTTTTACACTAACACTATCACTAGAACTAACACATGACCTAAAACTAGAATCATTCGTGTTTAGCCGTCCTGAAAGACGTGCTGCTAATTCCGAATGTTTCTAGTTCTCGGTCTAGTGTTAGTTCTAGTATTGCATTCGCAGTATCACTAAAACTAACATAAGATGTAGAACTAGAATCATTTAGATTTAGCCGTCTTGAGAGACGTGCGGCTAAACCCAAATGATTCTAGTTCTAGATCTAGTGTTAGTTCTAGTGATAGTGGTAGTGTGAAACTAAAACTAACACTAGACCTAGAACTAGACTCATTTGGGTTTAGCCGTCTTTAGAGACGTGCGGCTAAACCCAAATGATTCTAGTTCCAGGTCTTGTGTTAGTTCTAGTATTGGATTAGCAGTATCACTAGAACTAACATAAGATCTAGAATTAGAATCATTCGGGTTTAGCCATCTTGAGAGGCGAATGGCTAAACCCAAATGATTCTAGTTCTAGATCTAGTGTTAGTTCTAGTGATAGTGGTAGTGTAAAACTAAAACTAACACAAGACCTAGAACTAGAATCATTCGGGTTTAGCCGTCTTGAGAGACGTGCGGCTAAACTCAAATGATTCTAGTTCTATATCTAGTGTTAGTTCTAGTGATAGCGGTAGTGTAAAACTAAAACTAGCACTAGACCTAGAACTAGACTCATTTGGGTTTAGCCGTCTTTAGAGACGTGCGGCTAAACCCAAATGACTCTAGTTCTAGGTCTTGTGTTAGTTCTAGTATCGGATTAGCAGTATCACTAAAACTGACATAAGATGTAGAACTAGAATCATTTAGATTTAGCCGTCTTGAGAGACGTGCGGCTAAACTCAAATGATTCTAGTTCTAGATCTAGTGTTAGTTCTAGTAATAGCGGTAGTGTAAAACTAAAACTAGCACTAGACCTAGAACTAGACTCATTTGGGTTTAGCCGTCTTTAGAGACGTGCGGCTAAACCCAATTGATTCTAGTTCTAGGTCTCGTGTTAGTTCTAGTATCGGATTAGCAGTATCACTAAAACTAACATAGGATGTAGAACTAGAATCATTTAGATTTAGCCGTCTTGAGAGACGTGCTGCTAAACCCAAATGAGTCTACTTCTAGGTCTAGTATTAGTTTTAGGTTTACACTAGCATTATCACTAAAACTAACACAAGACCTAGAACTAGAATCATTCGGGTTTAGCCGTCTTGAGAGACGTGCGGCTAAACCCAAATGATTCTAGTTCTTGGTCTAGTGTTAGTTCTAGTGATAGTGGTAGTGTAAAACTAAAACTAACAATAGAGCTAGAACTAGACTCATTTGGGTTTAGCCGTCTTTAGAGACGTGCGGCTAAGCCCAAATGATTCTAGTTCTAGATCTAGTGTTAGTTCTAGTGATATTGGTAGTGTAAAACTAAAACTAACACTAGACCTAGAACTAGACTCATTTGGGTTTAGCCGTCTTTAGAGACGTGCGGCTAAACCCAAATGATTCTAGTTCTAGGTCTTGTGTTAGTTCTAGTATCGGATTAGCAGTATCACTAAAACTAACATAGGATGTAGAACTAGAATCATTTAGATTTAGCCGTCTTGAGAGACGTGCTGCTAAACCCAAATGAGTCTACTTCTAGGTCTAGTATTAGTTTTAGTTTTACACTAGCATTATCACTAGAACTAACACAAGACCTAGAACTAGAATCATTCGGGTTTAGCCGTCTTGAGAGACGTGCGGCTAAACCCAAATGATTCTAGTTCTAGATCTAGTGTTAGTTCTAGTGATAGTGGTAGTGTAAAACTAAAACTAACAATAGAGCTAGAACTAGACTCATTTGGGTTTAGCCGTCTTTAGAGACGTGCGGCTAAGCCCAAATGATTCTAGTTCTAGATCTAGTGTTAGTTCTAGTGATATTGGTAGTGTAAAACTAAAACTAACACTAGACCTAGAACTAGACTCATTTGGGTTTAGCCGTCTTTAGAGACGTGCGGCTAAACCCAAATGATTCTAGTTCTAGGTCTTGTGTTAGTTCTAGTATCGGATTAACAGTATCACTAAAACTAACATAGGATGTAGAACTAGAATCATTTAGATTTAGCCGTCTTGAAAGACGTGCTGCTACACCCAAATGAGTCTACTTCTAGGTCTAGTATTAATTTTAGTTTTACACTAGCATTATCACCAGAACTAACACAAGACCTAGAACTAGAATCATTCGGGTTTTGCCGTCTTGAGAGACGTGCGGCTAAACCCAAATGATTCTAGTTCTAGATCTAGTGTTAGTTCTAGTGATAGTGGTAGTGTAAAACTAAAATTAACACTAAACCTAGAACTAGACTCATTTGGGTTTAGCCGTCTTTAGAGACGTGCGGCTAAACCCAAATGATTCTAGTTCTAGGTCTTGTGTTAGTTCTAGTATCGGATTAGCAGTATCACTAAAACTAACATAAGATGTAGAACTAGAATCCTTTAGATTTAGCCGTCTTGAGAGACGTGCTGCTAAACCCAAATTGTCTATTTCTAGATCTAGTATTAGTTTTAGTTTTACACTAGCATTATCACTAGAACTAACACAAGACCTAGAACCAGAATCATTCGGGTTTAGCCGTCTTGAGAGACGTGCGGCTAAACCCAAATGATTCTAGTTCTAGGTCTTGCGTTAGTTCTAGTATCGGATTAGCAGTATCACTAAAACTAACATAGGATGTAGAACTAGAATCCTTTAGATTTAGCCGTC
This sequence comes from Onthophagus taurus, assembly GCF_036711975.1. NCBI lineage: Eukaryota > Metazoa > Arthropoda > Insecta > Coleoptera > Scarabaeidae > Onthophagus > Onthophagus taurus. Next base: position 1,409,747 of record NC_091967.1, read on the forward strand.
TTGAAAGACGTGCTGCTAAACCCAAATGAGTCTACTTCTAGGTCTAGTATTAGTTTTAGTTTTACACTAGCATTATCACTAGAACTAACACTAGATCTAGAACTAGAATCATTTGGGTTTAGCCGCACGTCTCTCAAGACGGATAAACCAGAATGATTCTAGGTCTTGTGTTAGTTCTAGTATTGGATTAGCAGTATCACTAGAACTAACATAAGATCTAGAATTAGAATCATTCGGGTTTAGCCATCTTGAGAGACGTGCGACTAAATTATGTTATGGCGCCTCGAATGAGGTCGGTTGCAGTTGATATTGAGTGATTAAGATTATATGAACCTGAAATTGCTCTCCATATTGTAACGACTCGGCCGCGAGTGGTTTCTGCTTTATAATTGCTATAATGCTTTCTAATATAATTGCGGCCGAAGCTCAATGATCAATATCACATCAATCAGAAATATTCATGGCACTGAAAATCCTGTGTGGTTGATGTGTTAGTAGTTAGTGATTTTTAATTGTAATTGTTTCTTATGTTTAGAAACAGACACATTGACACTGAGCTCAAAGTTCAATTTCGTAAATGGAATAACGCATTAATTGCAATAAATTCTATCGGAAATACCACAGTAACCACCACGTGGGGAGATTACAACGAAACAACCGGTCTTTTTTCCGGTATGATTGGCGATTTGCAAAGTGGTCGATCAGATATCGGTGGTAGCTCAGCTTTTATTCTATGGAATAGAATCGGAGTGGTCGATTACGTTTCAGCTGCTTCTTCGCACTCAACTTGTTTCATTTACAGAGCGCCCTCTTTATCGGTTGTCTCAAACGTTTTTATATTACCATTCCGACATTCAGTTTGGGCCGCAAGCTGCGGGTTAATACTAATGATATGTGTAACAATGTACGTAATCATCAAGTGGGAATATAAAGATGAAGAATTTTTAGAAAGTTTACAACCAACATCGAATATTTTGCTACCATATTTTTCGGACGTGTCAGTTTTAACTTTCGGCGGAGTTTGTCAACAAGGAACCGAAGCAGAACCAAGGAGCGTTTCGGGACGTCTTACAATGTTAATCTCTTTTATTGCTCTAATGTTTTTATACACGGCATATTCGGGTACTATTGTGGCAATGCTCCAATCAAGCAGTGAAACTGTTAATTCAATCGAAGCCTTTTTGTATTCAAAAATTGAATTGGGCGTTGAAAATGTTACATATATGCCTACATTTTTTCGGGTAAAAAATTGTTAATTTAAAAATTAAATTAATTTAAAATTGGATTACTTTTAGAATCTTACCGAACCAATTAGAAAAGCTATTTACGAGAAGAAAATTGCTCCTCAAGGAAAATTTAAACATCTAATGGACGCTGAAGCTGGAATTAAAAAAGTACGAGAAGAATTTTTTGCTTTTCACATGGAACCATCAGCAGCTTACACCATTATTCGACGAACGTTTCAAGAAAATGAAAAATGTTCATTACGGGAACTATATGTTTGGACGATTAGTTTACCATATTTAACGGCTGCAAGAAATTCGTCTTACAGGGAATTAATTAAAATTGGGTAATTAGAAACGATTTAACGAACATTTTGATGGTAACAAAATTGTTTATAGCTTAAGAAAAGTGGAAGAAACAGGTATTCATGATCGCGAGTATAAAATATTGTACTTGAAGAAACCGGAGTGTCAAGGAGGAGGAAGTACTTTCGCCAATGTTGGTCTCACAGAATGTTATTTCGCATTTTATATCTTTGCAATTGGTTGTGTTATTAGTTTAGTTTTATTAGGATTTGAGTTGATTATTTTTAAAAAACAAACATTTATATAATAAGTATATTAATGGTTTTGGCACTTTATGTATCACGAAAGTTGAGAATAAATGTTCACTTCTGTAATTCATTATGAAATTTCAAATATTGCTTTTTCAAAAACTAAAAGTTATTTTTCAAAACGGGTTGGTTCATTGGAAAGAGGATACTTTTATTAACACTTTGGGAAATTTTCATAGTCATATTCCAAGAAGTGGATTTTATACGAATTTTTAAAACTTAATCGGCGAAAATTGAAAAATTGGAAAAAATTTTTGATCATTTCAAAAATTTATTTCTCAAGAACTGAAATTGATTTTTCAAAACGGCTTTTTGCATTAAAAAGAGGATACTTTAATTAATAATGGGTGATATTTCCACAAGGATCCTTCAAGAAATTAATTTTATAGCGAATTTTGAAAATTATCGAAAAACATCGAAAATTTTATCAAAACTTCAAATATTGTTTTCTCAAAAACTAAAAGTTATTTTTCAAAACGTGTTGGTTTATTGGAAAGAGGACACTTTTATTAACACTTTGCGAAATTTTCATAGTCATATTCCAAGAAGTGGATTTTATACGAATTTTTAAAACTTAATCAGCGAAAATTGCAAAATTAGAAAAAAATTTTGATCATTTCAAAAATTTTTTCTCAAGAACTGAAAGTGATTTTTCAAAACGGCTTTTTGCATTAAAAAGAGGATACTTTAATTAATAATTGGTGATATTTCCACAAGGATCCTTCAAGAAATGAATTTTATAGCGAATTTTGAAAATTATCGAAAAACATCGAAAATTTTATCAAAACTTCAAATATTGTTTTCTCAAAAACTAAAAGTTATTTTCCAAAACGTATTGGTTCATTGGAAAGAGGACACTTTTATTAACACTTTGGGAAATTTTCATACTCATATTCCAAGAAATTGATTTTATATGAATTTTTAAAACTTAATCGGCGAAAAGTACAAAATTCGAGAAAATTTTCGTTTATTTCACAAATTTATTTCTCAAGAACTAAAAGCGATTTTTCAAAACGGCTTGTTGCATTAAAAAGAGGATACTTTAATTAATAATTGGTGATATTTCCACAAGGATCCTTCAAGAAATTAATTTTATAGCGAATTTTGCGAATTATCGATGAAAATTGCCACATCGAAAATTTTATTAAAACTTCAAATATTGTTTTCTCAAAAACTAAAAGTTATTTTCCAAAACGTATTGGTTCGTTGGAAAGAGGACACTTTTATTAACATTTTGGGACATTTTCATACTCATATTCCAAGAACTGGATTTTATACGAATTTTTAAAACTTAATCGGCGAAAATGGAAAATTTGAAAAAATTGTCGATCATTTCAAAAATTTATTTCTCAAAAACTGAAAGTAATTTTTCGAAACTGCTTTTTGCATTAAAAAGAGGATACTTTAATTAATAATTGGTGATACTCCCACAAAGATCCTTCAAGAAATTAATTTTATAGCGAATTTTGAAAATTATCGATGAAAATTGCCACATCGAAAATTTTATCAAAACTTCAAATATTGTTTTCTCAAAAACTAAAAACTATTTTTCAAAACGGGTTGGTTCATCGGAAAGAGAACACTTTTATTTAATTAATTAATAAGCATTTATTGTTTTTGATAATTACAATTTTCCCTTTAATACATCCTAATATAATATATGTCATTAGTATATTATTTTCACCCTCCACCCTCTTCCTCCATTTCCATACCCTCGGCTCCTCGGCCCAATCCTCCCCTCATCCATCCCTTTGTCTCCTCACCCCCACAACCATTCTCATTCATCGTTTCCCCTCTCCCCTTTCGTTACACCTCCCCTCTTTTATTTGTGTCCTTCTTTCCTGTCTCTGCACATCTCGGTCCCTATCTCTCAACTCCCTCCACATCTCCCTACCCACCCTTCGTCTACTATTTATCTCAGTTACCAAGTAGCCCGCTCGTCTATAATAGTTGTCTCTGTCTCCTTTCCCATATTTGATCTTTCCCTCTCTAATTTCCCTCCAACACTCCCCCAAGATCCCGCAGTTTGGCCTCCCTTCTATTCTTTTTTCATATTTCACTGCTCTCCTGCCCCCCTCCACTCTGACTTTATCCACCTTTACCTCTTCCCTCACTATATACCCCGGTGTTTCTCTCGCCACCCCAAGCACCCATCTCCAGTATCTAGCTTGCACGTCCTCCAGCATTGTCTGCTCTCTCCATCCCCATACCTCTGCTCCATACATCATCACACTGCTAACCAGACCTTCAAACATAATCTTCCTCGCTACCACATTCCTTCCAAAGACTCTCTTCCCCCAACCCCATACTTGTCCCATCACCTTATTCGCCTTTTTTGCCATAGCTATCACATGCGACCCCTCCCTGTTGTCCTCCCTGAACACATACCCCAAGTAAGTATACTCCCTAACCTCCCCGATCTCTTTTCCCTCCCATCTCCAGTTTTCTGTTCTTTTTCTCCCCCCCTTACAAAACTTCATCATCCTTGTCTTCCCCACATTCACTTCCAGCCCCTTCCCCCTAAAATATCTTTCCAATGTCTTTATCATATCTTTCATCTCCGCCGCTTCTCTCGCCATGACCACGATGTCATCCGCGTATGCTAACATATGCACCTTTCTACCTCGTCCAAAACACGTCGCTCAGCTTATCTCCCACTTTTATCCTAGCCATAGTCTCCATGTATATTTCCTTCACTCTCGCAATTAGGTGTTCCGTGATCCCCCTCCTCTCCATCTCCTCCCACAACTTTCCCCTATCCACCTTATCAAAAGCCGCCTTCAAATCTATAAACAGGGCGTACAATTTCCCTCCCTTCTTATCCAGCTCTCTATCTGCCAGATGCTTCAACACGTACACGTTGTCGATTGCTCCTCTTCCCTTCCTGCCCATCCGGCAAAATTCCCCCCAACTCCATCTCCTCCTCCAGTCTTCTCAGCAGTATCTTCGTGTATATCTTGTATGCCGAGTCTAGTAGGTTAATTCCTCTGTAGCTCTCTACCCTTCCCTTATTACCCTTTTTATATACTGGGCAAATTACCCCCACTTTCCATCCCTCCGGAACCCCCCCCCTCCATACGCTATTCATCCCCTCCAACAACTTCACTCTCACCACCCTTGATGCTTCCAACCATGCCTCGTTCTGGATGCCATCTTCCCCTGGCGCCTTTCCCTTCTTCAATCCCCTAAGCACTGCTTCCATCTCCTCTTCTGCTATCTCCTCTCCCCTATCTCCCTCATAGCCTCCCAAACCTGTTAGCCTCGTTTCAACCCCTCCCAATAATCCCATAAAGTAACTCTTTCATTCTGTCATATGTATTTCGCTGGTTATCCTCTCCCTACCCTTCTTTCTCTTTTTCAGATACCTCCAGACCTCCCCTTCCCTTGTTATCCCTCTAATCTCTGCCGCTTCCTTCTCCCTCAGTTCTGTTTTCTTTCTACTGCATAACTCTCTGTATCCTCTCCTGGCCTCCCTATATCTATCCACCCCTATCTTCTCCCGTCTCCACTGCCTCAACCTCCTTCTCGCCTCCCTCGATTTTTAAAACTTAATCGGCATGAATTGCAAAATTAGAAAAAAATGTTGATCATTTCAAAAATTTTTTTCTCAAGAACTAAAAGTGATTTTTCAAAACGGCTTGTTGCATTAAAAAGAGGATACTTTAATTAATAATTGGTGATATTTCCACAAGGATCCTTCAAGAAATTAATTTTATAACGAATTTTGAAAATTATCGACGAAAATTGCCACATCGAAAATTTGATCAAAATTTCAAATATTGTTTTCTCAAAAACTAAAAGTTATTTTTCAAAACGGGTTGGTTCATTGCAAACAGGACACTTTTATTAACACTTTGGGAAATTTTCATACTCATATTCCAAGAAATTGATTTTATACGAATTTTTAAAACTTAATCGGCGAAAATTACAAAATTCGAAAAAATTGTCGATATCATTTCAAAAATTTATTTCTCAAGAACTGAAAGTGATTTTTCAAAACGGCTTCTTGCATTAAAAAGACGATACTTTAATTAATAATCGAAAGTGATAACAGGGACAGTTCTGTACCCCCAGGTGTATTTAACAACACTTTGTATTCAATATAACGATTACGTATATGAGAAAATAGAGTACCGCGCAACATAAAAACGTTGATTAAATAAGAAAGAAGAGGCGCCCTGAATACAAATAAGAGTTACATCTGTCATTGCAACATATTTTTTAACAACGTTTAATCGACATTTCAGATTAATAATCCCACGATGTGTTAGAATTGCAAAAAATTGAAGATATTTAATTTCTGAGAGATAAATTACTTAATCAAGAAATAATTTTAGCTTATTAGTAACCGTCGTTATATCGAAGGAATCTCATGATTAACTATAGACAATGGAAGAATTATTCTTCGAATAGTTAAAGTTGATTGCAAGATTGCCCACGATCCAGTTTATTTAACCTTTCAAGAAGAAGTCACGTTCGTTTTCAAAAGGCGACCGTCATCTGACGTAATAATTGTGTAACATGACCGTCTAAATCTTGTTTATGTATCTCCAGAGAATCTTTTAGAGATACTTGTAAGACTTTAAGAAAGTCAGGTATGTTTTATGTATCTAGGTTTAAAATAAAAATCCTCTTTAAAATTCAATTATTAAAAATTAACAGAAAAATCATATCACGTGAAATGTTCATTAAAAATGCAGTGGATGTTTGAAACTTTGAATACGTTGAGTTAGAATACAAGTTAGCATTTACGAAAAATAATGTTATTTTTATGTAAAGGCGCTATTGCAAACAAGCGTTATTATAAACAAATTTCCTTTTTAGAAAACTTGCATACTTCACCAAACACTCTATATGTAAATTAATTAATCTACTCATTAAATTAAAATTATTAAAGCCTATTTCAATTTAATAATAATCGTTTCATTGAAAATTCCTTGAAATCATAATAACCGACGTGATTTACTTTTCCGCGCTGAATTATTGTTACCATTTCATAACAAAAAGCGTTACATAGGAATAACTCCATTGTGTTTTTGATGATGATACCTATTTGTGGATTCGAAAGCATACTTCCTGTAATTTAACACTTCAGAAGAAAATAGAAGCTGTTTGTTTCATTTTTGTTACTGTCGGCCTTCAATAAAAAGAAAAATTTGTTTTTAATAAACAACCAAAAACGTTTAACAAAACTTTAATTGATGATTAATTCTGAGTTCGGACGCAAACTGGCTAATTATAATTAATTGAGAAAAATAAACAAAATTTAATAAAATTTCCATTTCAGAAGTTCAAGGTAAAAGAAGATCCTGCTCTTAGATGTTATTAGAGTTGTTTATTTGCATTCTTTGATATATAATTCTTTTTCTCTTACTAGAGATTAATTAACCAGAAACTGGTCATCAAACGATGGACATTCCTGATGATAGACTTAAAAAAATTAAAAATAAGACTAATTACTTAATAAATCTCCAGATAAGTTCAAGGTAATGATATAAAATCGAGTTTAGCTCCTACACAAGTTGAGTCTGTGCAAGTTTCTGGTGGGAGTGGTTCTCTACATTTTTAATTTGCAAATCCAAGTTGAAACCGCAGTCGGTGGTAACCTGCCGAAGAAGTCACAAAATGCGTCGTTACGTTTCGTTTTTAACCGTTTGCGGTGCGTTCGCGATCAGTTCAGCGATAGCACCTCTCGAAGAACTCTTCTCGTGGAATCAAATCGATTACACATGGCCCAGTTTGGAACAAAGACAAGACGCAATCTCAAAAGGAACTTTCGCACCGGAAAATAATTTGCCCTTAGGTTTGGAAAAATGGAATGATAAACTTTTCGTTACAGTACCCAGGTAATAACAATTCATTCCTAAATCTTAATTTAATTTGTCATTTAAAATTGTTATGAAATCTTTTTGGAGACTGCAATCCTGAAATGGAATTTAAGAATACAAGTAAAGAAAAAATCTTGTAATCCTTGAGCTCAAAAGTAAAAATAAGGATTACTTTCAAGAGACTAAAATCGGTATTCGCATTTAATAAATAGTTTTCACTTGAACTTTAATCCGTTAATGTACAGAAAGTACGGTGACCTTCAATTTAAAAAAATAATTTTGTTCAATCATGCGTCGATAACCGTTTCGATAATTTAACAATTTTGTGCCTATTTCATTGGAATGTCTTAAAATTACTTCATTTTTTGAAACAACACACGAATTATAATTTTTGTGATTCAGAAATCCTTAGAAAATAATACTCTATATCCGAATATATTTGACGAAATAGCATTTAGAAAAAGTCTGTGGAAACCAAAGTTATGGTTTAGTTATGTGGATGGAAAAGAGAGTTCCTAAACCACCTAACAATGAAAATCTGGTTCTAGCTTTAATCGGGTTTAACGGCTAAACTCGAATGTTTCTAATTCTAGGTCTAGTGTTAGTATGTTAAAATCGTTGACTATAAAGGGGCTAAGAGGATATCCCCAAGGGGGAGTGCTATCACCTCTATTATGGTGCCTGGTAGTTGATGACTTGATGAACACCCTAACAAAAAACGGATTCAAGATTCAGAGATATGCTGATGACCTCGTAATCACAATCCGAGATAAATATGATACAATCATAACTCAACTAATGCAGAAAGCAGCTAGTGAGTAGTAGTCACCAATACTTGGTGTAGAAGCAATGGGCTTCTTGTCCACGGTGTCCCGGAGGTGGCTGATGAGGACACTGATGCACTAGTAATCGAGTTCCTTAACAACAACATCAAAATAACCAATTTTAAATTCAAGGCTGAAATGTTGGACCGAAGTCATCGGCTTGGTATGGTTAAGAAACAGTCCTTTGGCCCCAAAGATCCCTCTTCCAGATTCAGACCTATAATCGTAAAGTTTATGTCGTATAATGTGAGGCGGCTGATTTGGATGAATAAACGACAGCTTAAGAAAAAGAAGTTTTTCATCTCGGAGTCATTATCTGTATGCCGCCTTGGTTTATATCAACGAGCCAAGGAGGCCGTTGGAGTCCGGAATGTTTGGACTTCGGATGGTCGCATTTATGTTGCCTTATCCAAGGGAAAGAAGAAGGTAATACGGAATGAATCGGACCTTCGGAATTACCAAGATACCCAGACTCCTCGCAGGATTGCTACACGGAGTCAGGCTGTAAAGTCTGATTAATCAACCGATGTGTTTTCATGGGAACGATCATAACTCTATTATATACTGTAAATCACGCCGGCTATTTATGGTCTTCATTGTCTCTGCTGTGTTTTGTAAGCGACCCCGCCTGCGGTAAATTTTTATTTCTTTGAAGCTAATTTTTCTTTATTGTTAACTTACACTTCTTCTAATTTTCTCTTTTTTCTTCCATGGATACTAGTTATTCTTCTTCATCTGATTCTTCTTCTCCTTTTTCGTCCTCTTCTTCTTCTTCTTCATCCTCTTCTTCTTCTACAAGCTCGCTTTTGAATTTACCTCGGTTAACCCTCTCAAACTCTAGTGGGAATACTGAGGCCGATGAACCGCATAAATTAATAGGGATTCCCCCGTCTAACCTCTTCTCTAATCTTACGAACTGCATCACTCTGTGTCATGTCAATGTCCAGAGTCTAACTGCCCACTTTAATGACTTTTTGATCACATTTGAATCTGGTATTTTTGACATAATCTTAGTGAGTGAAACCTGGCTCTACATTCTCCTATGTTTGTTCTTCCGGGCTATCGTCTTCTGAGAAATGATCGCGTGTATTCTAGGGGTGGGGGTGTGGCTGCGTATGTCAAAGATCAACTACAGGTTGACTCGATTGAATTGTCCGATGGATCTTCGCGAGCAATGGAATTCCTTTTGATTGAGGTTAAGTGTGTTAATGCTAACCTACTATTGGGTGTTTTTTTATTGTCCCCCAATGATGAATTACTTTGAGCAATTTGAGGATCTCCTCAAAAGACATAGTATGTGCTATGACACCATAGTATTAATGGGCGATTTCAATACGTGTACATTGAGAGATGACCTGCGTTTTGATAAACTTCGATTTGTCACTTCTTCCTCAAATCTATCTATCATCCCTTCTCAGCCAATCCATCACCTTCCTTCGTCCGACTCTCTGCTTGACTTGATCATCTCGTTTTGCACCGATAAGATTCTTGTTCACGGTCAACTACCTGCTCTGCAATTTTCCAACCATGATCGTATTTATTACGCTGTCCAAGTTCGAAATGTTGTTTGTCCTCAGCGTAATCTATCTTACCGTGATTTCAAACATGTTGACTATCAACAACTCAACTCTGATGCGCTGAGGATAGACTGGAAACCGTTATATCTTATGACGGACATTGACGCGAAGGTTAACTATTTTAATAATAAAGTAACATGTTTGTATGACAAACATGCTCCGGTAAAGCAAAGAAGAGTGAAACATTTTCCTGCCCCTTGGTTAACTAATGATATTAGGGGTCTCATGAGCGAACGTAATAGAGCAAAAACGTTGTACAGACGTAAGACTGCTATCGTTCTTTGCGTAATAGGTGATTGCACCACAAATGCAAAAATGCTAAAAAAAAATATTTGTATTGGAAATTATCTGTGTCGACACCAACTACATTTTGGAAGACCTTGCGATCTCTTGGCGTCACTGACAGCAAACTCACGCAATCCACTCCGGATCCTAACTTGTTGGCCAGCTATTTTGCCGAACCGCCGGTAACGCTTGAAGAAGGCTACCTTAATTCGAACCATTTGTGCATCAGAGAATGGGAGCGTGGATGATGCACGTAGTTTTTCATTAACTATGGTTGACTCGGAGGTTGTTCGTGAGGCTCTCACTCAAACCCGCTCTACTTGCTATGGTGCTGACTTTACCTGTCTAAAACAGATCTTGCCAATACTAGATGCTGTTCTGCCTCCGCTGAATCATATTTTTAACTTTTCTTTTGAATCATCCTCTTTTCCATCTATATGGAAATATGCTCAGGTTGTTCCCATTCCCAAATTGAAAACTAAAGTTTTGGCCTATTTCAATACTTTCTCTTTTGTCAAAGGTTCTTGAGCGTATTGTGTATACCCAGGTTTATGATTTTCTTGAGAAGCATCGATTCGTCGGAAACAGTCTGGTTTCCGACGGGGTCGTAGTACTACTACTTCCTTGATCAAGATCACGGATGATATAAGACTTGCCTGTGATAATCGTCGTCTCACTATTTTGGTTCTACTTGATTTCAGCAAAGCCTTCGACTCTGTCGATTACGATCTTCTTCTTTCTATACTTTCATCTATTGGTTTTTCTTCCTCGAGTCTTTCATGGTTTCATTCATATCTTTCGCATCGCACACTGTGTGTCCGTGCCAATTCAACCTTTTCCAACCGCTTTGAGCTTTCTTGTGGTGTGCCCCAGGGCAGTGTTCTCGGTCCGTTGCTGTTTTCTATCTTCATTGATAGTGTCACCAAGGTTATTTCTTCAAATTTTCATCTTTACGCGGATGACCTGCAGATCTATACTGATACAACAGTCCTCAAGCTATTGAGCGAATTAATAATGATCTTGCGAGAGTGCTTGAGTGGTCTAAACTATACGGTTTGAAGCTCAATGCTAATAAGACCCAAGCCATAATATTGGGGCAGGGTGGCTACTTTTGCTAACTCGCAACTTCTACTTGATGACACCGTCATTAAATTTTCGGATGTAATTAAGAATCTTGGAGTTATGATGGACTCTGCACTGTCTTGGCGCCCCCAGGTTCAGGCGATTTGTAAGAGGGTTTACTCTTGTTTCCACTCCCTCCGTAAATTTAAGTGTTTTCTTCCACCTTACGTTCGACGCAACCTCTGTTATTCGCTGATTTTTCCACATCTCTTTCCACCGACATAAAGGTTCAAGACCTCATAAAGTTCATCAAGGACCTACATTTGCCCTATACCTTTGGAGGGCTAATGTTATCTTATAGGTCGCGGTAACGAGAGAGGCCGTTCCCCTCAGCCCGGCAGCAATAATAATAATAATAGTTGTAGTGACAGTGCTAAGTATAGCAAGTTAGTATTAGATAGCGCTAGGTTGTTGTATATTGCTATTGACCTAAAACTAGACGCACGGGTTTAGCCGAAACTTTCTAGTTCTAGATCTAGTGTTAGTTCTAGTTTTGCACTAGCACTATCACTAAAGCTAACACAAAACCTAGAACCAGTTACACCACCTAAACTCTAACACTAAACAGCTACCTTTCGTATATGGTTTGGTCACTAGGATGACAGGACTAGAAAAATTCGGATTTATCGGTCTTGATAGCTTTCTAATTCTAGGTCTAATGTGATCTAAGTATAACATAATTAATTTGTATTAAAAATTGATAAAAACATCCCTTTGACAATGAAAATCTTTTAATGGATTCATCACATCATGGTGAACATCTTTGCAAAAAATATCTACCAAATAGCGTTATCAACAAAATAAATGTAATGGTAAAAGACTAGAAATCTATAGAAAGCAATTAAATGAATTGCAATAAAGTAATCAACCCAATCATTATCTTAACGATCGCCAAACACAACTTGGATTAAAATCTCACCAAATAAAACGTGCTAACGAACTTTCACTTCTTTTCACCTCATCCTAATTTTCCTGTGAAGATACTCTCTGGATATTATGAAATAGGCGTTAATTTCCGTTAGTCATTGTAGTAACTTTTTTTTATTTTTTTTTTAGATGGAAATCTGGTGTTGGATCATCGTTAAATTACATTTCATTGAAACAACCGATTGATAAATCAAGTTTTCTTATACCGTATCCAAGTTGGGAGGCAAATACAATTCCTTCGAATAAAACGGATTTAAAGCCGGATCATATCATTTCGACGTTTCGAATTAAATCGGACGTTTGCGACAGACTTTGGGTTATGGATACCGGAGTTGATGATATTTTAGGAAGTTATAACGTCGTCGCAAGTCCCGCTATAGTCATTTTTGATTTAAAAACCGATACTTTGATTAAACGATATGAGTTGAAAAAGGATGATGCTAAAGATTCTTCGTTCTTCGCTAACATAGTAATAATTTCTTTAAAAAAATAACTTGTTAATTATTAATTTCTTTTTAGGTTGTAGATGTTGACAAAGATAACTGTAACGATGCTTACGCATATATTCCGGATTTAGGTGGTTACGGAATTGTAATTTACTCATTAGCATCGGATGATTCTTGGCGTGTCGAACATAACTTTTTCCACTTTGATCCTTTGCAAGGTGATTTAACTGTGGGTGGAGTTAATTTCCATTGGACGGATGGAGTTTTTGGAATTGCCTTATCGAATAAATTAGAAAATGGACATAGAACGGCGTTTTTCCATTCGTTGGCTAGCACGAAAGAATTTGGAGTATGTACGAGCATTTTAAAGAATAAAACTGCAGCTACAACTCCTGGAAATTATTACGCTTTTAAAGTGCTCGGTGATAAAGGGGATGATTCGCAAACTTCAGCAAGCGATTTTGATCCAAACTCAGAAGTTTTATTCTTTACGCAATTGCAAAAAGACGGTGTTGCTTGTTGGAATACAAAAAAAGTTTTGGCACCGGAAAATGTTGCTTTGGTAGCTGAAGACGGTGAAAGATTAGTGTTTACTAATGATATAAAGGTAAATGAAATCGTTTAATAGATTTTAATGTTAAATGTGTTTTTTTTTTAGTTGGCTAGAGATGAACCTTATTTGTATATTCTTTCGGATAGAATGCCTGAATTTCTTTATGGAAAATTGGATCAATCAAAAATTAATTACAGGATATTTAGGCTGAATGTAAATGAAGCGATTAAAGGAACTCCTTGTGCTGGTTAAAAATATACTTAATAATTTTAGTTATTAACATAAACTTGTAATCATAAATATATAAAAAATAAAAAATCATTTTAAATCTTTTTTAAATAATAATTATATACAGATGTCCCGAAACGCAACGTTAAGCGGACACCGGGTGAGAGACCAACCCAGGTATGGGTTCTGGTAAAAATAAGAAAAAAATTCCATGTCTCTTAATTAAGTTAAAACGCCCAATCCATTTTTCGGGATATTCTGTATTTAATACGTACAGGACAAGCATAATGAGCTGGGCAACCATTTTGTTGAAACCACATTTTTTTCTCTGTAGATATTGACTGGCACATCTTCTAACAAAGTTGTTAAATTATTTTGGAGGAAATACAAATAACATACGAAAGTACTTGACAGCCACTTTACTGATTGCCTGACATAGATACTAAGGTGGAGTACTTTAATTCCAAGGTGCTTGACCTTTATGTCAAGCATGCTCCGGAGAGGCGGCGGAGAGTTAGACACATGCCGGCACCTTGGTTAAATGATGAGATTAGGTCTCTCATGCGGGAGTGCAATCGTGCTAAGTTATTGTTCAAACGTAGCCCTTCTGCTACTAATCGGGAACATTATCGTGTGCTGGGTAACCGTTGTAATCATCGATGCAAAAACGTTAAAAGATTGCACTACTGTCAGAGATTGTCTGGAGCCACTAATAAGACATTTTGGAAAACAATGCGATCACTTGGTGTTATAGAGTCTCCCACAGATCAACCCACTCTTGATGCTGCCGCTCTAGCAGAGTATTTTGCGGATCTCCTCCTGTGGTGGTTGGTAACACAACTACGCAGAATACAATTAATATAATCCTTGCATCTACCAACGTGCTTTCCTTTTCATTCAGCTTGGTTACAGATGCTGAGGTCCGGGATGCTTTAACCTACTCCAAGTCCACTAGTATCGGAGCAGATGGTATTGGAGTCAGATTCCTCTTACCCATTCTGGATATAGTTATTACTCCCCTAACACATATTTTCAACTGTTCTCTTGAACAGTCTATATTTCCGTCAATCTGGCAAATCAGCCATGTTATTCCTATCCCAAAAATTAAATCTCCATCCCATGTTGGGGAGTTCGACCCATTTCTATTCTATCTACGTTGTCAAAAGCTATTGAACGTTTAGCTTATTTACAGATTCAGAAATATTTTGAGGAGTTTAATCTGATTAACAAGTTCCAGTCTGGATTTTATGAAGGGCACTACTACAGCACTGATTAAGATCACCGATGATATTAGATCTGCTTGCGATAAGCGTTGTGTTACCTTGCTAGTGTTACTTGATTTTGGTAAGGCCTTTGATTTTGTGGACCATACCCTCCTGTTAACTAGGCTTTCTGCTATTGGTTTCACCTCTTCTTGTGTATCTTGGTTCCAGTCCTATCTTTCCAATTGGTTTTTACATGTCCGCGTGGAATCTGTACTCTCTTCTCCATTTGACATCAAATGTGGAGTTCCACAGGGCAGTGTGCTGGGTCCTTTGCTCTTCTCAATTTTCATAAATAGTATTAGGTATGGTATCTCGTGTAACTATCATTTGTATGCAGATGACCTTCAACGTTATATTTCGTCAACCCAGATGCTTTGTTGCATCTTAACAACGATCTCTCTAGCGTACTTGACTGGTCTAGACATCATGGACTTAACCTGAATCCAGGTAAAACGCAAGCCATTGCATTTGGTACTCGCCCCTTGCTGGCACAATTTAATTCCTTAACTACCCTTCAACTGAGGCTTGGCGACACTGTTATTCCGTTTTCTAATACGGTCAAAAATCTTGGTGTGGTAATGGATTCGGCGGCCTTATTTGTCTGAAGCCTTTCACTTTTTAGCATCAATTGACTTGCCCACTCCATCAATGTCGAACTTTACACTCATGTTTCCAGTCCATAGTACTGAAATTTACCACAGATCTTTTGCAGTGCAGTCGATTGCGTTCTGGAACGAATCGCCTGCCGTTGTTCGCAATGCAGCTAGTTTAAAAAGTTTTAAAAATGCCTTGAGGCACCATCTGCTATCTCTTCTATCTTCTTCTTGACCTATACGTGTTTGTCTTCTTCTCTATGTATGTATGGATTGGGGAGTGCATGCAAAACCGCACGCCACACTTAGGCCCATTGGGCCCCTTGTGCATCCTCCCATTACACGCTCTGGTCACATCAACCAGCCTAAGGATTTACCAAAGGCTAGGACAGCTCCTAGAGGTGCATTCCTGATGTCATCTGTGGTTGGCCATTCCTCCCCGAAGGTCCTCAATCTGAGGTCGGTCAGAGAGGGGCAATCACACAAGATGTGTTTAACCGTCTCGTCATCCTGTTCACAGGCTCGACAGAGAGGAGAGTCAGCAAGCTTCATGTTTTGAAGGTACTTATTTACTTTACAGTGTCCCGTGAGGAGACCTGTGACAGTGCGAAGGGCACTTTTACCGAGCCCTACGAAAAACTGGGCTGTTGCGGCTGAAGGATATTTTAACAATTCCTTAGCGAGATGACAGCCCGGGATACGGTCCCACCCGTTTAAAAATTTTTTGTGGGTAATGTGCTTTATTAACTCGATATGAGTGGCTAAGGAGGGGGTAATTATCGGCTCGGGTGCACAGGGCGCTCTACCGGCAGCACGTTTGGCTAGCCTGTCCGCGTGGTTGTTACCCTTGGAGCCGGAATGCCCTTTAATCCACTGGATTCTGACAGAATTGTATTTCGCGGCCTCCTCCAGTGCTTTGTGACAATCCATAACTACTGCAGACGTTATAATAACTCTGCTTAAAGCTAAAAGAGATTGTTTGCTGTCTGTAAAAATAGTAAAACACTTACCCCGCTTGTTGGATTCAACAATGCAGTCAGCAGCAAGTTTAATAGCAGTTAGTTCCGCTTGTATGACGGTGGTGCTGGACCCTAAAGGTTCTGAGAGGCGAATCAGGGGATCGTGAGAGAATACCCCCGCGCCTGCACCATTTCGTCCTTTTGAACCATCAGTGTAGATCTTTAAGGTTCTATGTACATCTACAACTGTGGGACTGACGTGGGTGAGGTACTTCCTTGAGAAAACATATTTTGCTGGTCTGTGATCAGTCTTACACTCGAGTAGGGGTGTGTCTAGCACTGCTTCCCTCCAGAGTGTTGAACTGCTGCCAGCGTCCTCATCCTTCATAGTTCCTACTGATTGTAGTCGTTTCATGGTTACCAACGCCACTTCCTGGATATGTAGGTTGAGTGGTGGTAAATTTAACATGATTTCCATGGCCGCTGTGGGGGTTGATCGCAGCGCACCTGTAACATACAGACACGCGAGTCTCTGTATTCTATTAAGCGCAGTGGTGGCGGTAGACTTAGAAGTTCTAGTCCACCATACCACCGCACCGTAAGTTAGCATTGGTCGAACAACGGCGGTGTAGATCCACAGGGCTATCTTGGGAGACAGACCCCCAAGTCCTCCCGACAGCCCTCCGGCACTGGCCGAAGGCGACACAAGCTTTAATAACTCTATTGTCTAGGTGGGATTTCCACGTTAGCTTACTGTCTATTATTAAGCCCAAGTACTTGACTTCTGTAGAGTCTTCTTCTCTAGTCTGCCTTCCATCTAACTTTTGCTGCACTTTTTTGTGTCTATTTCCTTCCTTGTAATAACTGACTGTCGATCCGTTACATAATTCTAATATGCTGATTCGTTCAGTTTTATTAGCACATCATTTAGTATTACTTTTTCGGTGGCCATAATTATTTATTTAAAATTACATATACACTGTTAGCAGTTGGGTCTCTTGGGCGATTTTTGCGATAAATTGATCAGTTTGTCTTGATGTCTATATTTGTTATGAATGTATATATTTATGTAAATATTTGGGTTGGCTTCTCGCTCGATGTTGAGTTTCGGGACACCTGTATATAATTTGCATAGCTAAATAAAAATAGCCATAATATGACTTAAACTGAGTTGGAAAAAGGAAGTAAGATTTATTTTTATTTGGTATATAATTATTACAAAACAATTCTTTTAACTTTTTTAAATTTACTTTTATTATTTGTATTTTTTGGTTGATTGTTTTTTTATAAATTATTATTTAAATGGTCACAAATTGCATGAAAACATTGCAATGGCCGGGTCGACGGTTTCGTAAGTAATCAGAACATCTCTGAATTTATCCAATAGTTGAAGTAATTGACTCCTACGTAGGTTCTCCAGGTACATAATTTCCTCTATGTGATGATCCCCTTTAAAATATTTCTTTCGACATAATCTAGCAAATAACGTTAAATCTTCCCTGCTGTTAGACGAAGGGATTTTAAAAATTGCGTTTCTCTCCTCTTCAGGAAAATCTAGCAGTAATTCTTCTTGGTATTCTTGTTTATCTTCATCCGCGGACGTAAAACTTAAACTTTCCAAACTAAAATTAACAAAAATTAAAAAATAATTGATTCATTAAAATCGAATTTTACTTAGATTCTTTGTGATTTATTTCATCCAAATACGGTTCGGGGGTTCCCGATAAATTTGAAGCTCCGCTTTCAGATTCCGTTCTAGAATTAACTGTACTTCCTGAACTACTACTAACAAAATTAATTTTAATTCATGTATAGTGGTAAATATTAACATTTTTTTTTACCTAGTTCTTTTAAATCCATAATCTAAAGGAATGTATTGGATATAAGTGTGCAATTGCAATAAAAGGTGATGCTGCAACATCCAAATTATCATTTGTACTAATTGGTTCTGTTGAGATGGATGGCACAATGGATTGCACTTTTGACCCAAAGAAGTCGGCAACGAAAACTCACCAACGGTTTGCATTAAATTGTAACCGGGAAAAGTTTCGTTGAATTTATTTACAAGGTGGGAATTAACGGAAAGCGGCGCGTCATGTGATATTACATACTTATTTGTTGAACAAACGGGGTATATTACAGTTGCTTTTGCCCAATAAACCAAATGGGAAACAAGTTGATATACCTAATTTAATAAATCAATAAATCGTTTTTTATGTTGCTTTTGAAATTATTCTTACATGTCTTAAAGTTAAATCTGCGTCTGCTGCTAATGTTTGTAAGTTTTTTAATGGGGAATACTGACATAGTAATCTAATTAACGATGGAGAACTATCAAGAGAAAGAAATTTTTGTATTTGTTGTACAGGACAAAGCAATAACATGCTGTGGTATGGACGTAATGATTGTAGACACCTGAAAAATATAACAAAAAATTAATTAATTAAGAGTTATCCATCAATTTAGAACGTCAAAATAATGGAAAATTTAATCCTTTGTTGGAATGAAACCCAATGAGGACTTGTAGTACTTAAATCATGGAAAGGAAATGGTTACACATTAAGGGGGGAATGTCTTTTTTTTATAGTAAAATCTTGTAGTTTAGGGTCTGAACAATACCTCTATGAAGTTTTAATTTAAAATTATTTAAATTGTAGAAGTTATAAACCTTTAACAAATACGGTGTAGGTTGTTATAGACTTTCACATCAAAATGGGTTTTTATAATTGCGTCCCTTGTCTACTGTAGTAATAAAACTGACAAAAAACTGGATTCACACAGTACTTGCAAATTATAGAGAAATAATAGGTTTAAAATAATAAAGTTTAAATAAATTTAATTTTGCCCCTGTCCTCACCTGACCGGCTTTTATTTATGACTGTCATAAAAACCGAAGTTGTTTGAAATTGTGGTACACTATCGCAATTGTCACAATTCGTTCGATTTGGTTACTAAAGGCTGCTCTAAGAACAAGATTGAACTTGTCTGTATTATTTCGACGTGTTAGCGAGGACAAAAATGATAGAAAACATTCAAAGGGAAGTTCTAAACACGTAGATAGATCAAAATATACGCAGGAGACGGAAACTACGTTTGCAAGTACGTCAGCTGCGAAATTAGTGGTAACTAGAGACGAAGAAATTATAGTGAATCTAACTCATGGTTACCGAATTATTGCTTTTTTATCTGTGTTTACTTCAATTTCGGAACTGGTAATCTGCAAAATATGTAAAAATTAAATTAGTTTTGGTGAATCCAGTGTTCGTGGATTAGGATTTAAAATATCGATGGAATGTGAATGTGGTGTTCAATATACAGGGTGTCTCACGTAACTGGTTCGTTAGAACTTTTTTAGGTTCCACTATTCGTACAGTTTTGAAATTTTGCTAGTATGGGTTGTTCAGTCGCAACTTTCGATCTAAAATATTTTCAAGATAGCTGCCACTTCCGGTCTACCGGAAGTAGACCATAACTTCGTTATTTTAAATGGAATGCTATAGTTTTTATTGTACCTTTTAATTGTACGTAAAAAAATATGTTGTCTTTAATAAAAGTTATTCGTTTTGGAGTTATTTTGATTTTAAGGTTTTTTTGGCAAATTTCACCATGCACTTTAAAACCCTATATCCCAGCCAACGTTCATTCAAAAAAGCTCTAAATTAGCACGATTACCCGTTAGATGCTCTCAAATAGATTGTCATACAGGGTGTCTCAGTGAGACCGGTCATTAGACGTTTCTGGGGTTCTGGCGAAAATAAAAATTTGAGAATTCAGACTTAAGTATTATCAATTACGATCTCTTCGTCTAAAATATTTTCAGATTTCTTGCACTTCCGGTTATACCGGAAGTCGCCACCAACTTTGTTTTTTTAAATGGAACACCCTGTATATTTTTACATATTTGGATTTGTCTGTTTTGCAGGTTTATAAATAGCTTTACTTTTTGCAATTTGATTCGGTTGTTCTCGAGTTATTCGAATTTTTCTAGAAAAATCTGCTCCAGCAGACATTTGTTCAAAAAATCAGAAAACACTCCATTTTTGGGATATCAATTTAGGATTGAGAACATGCTTAAGCAACATGATGGAGTATGTTTTGGTGCCGAGAACTGCACGTTAACTTTTCAAAATTTGGAAGTACCATAACTTCATTTTTTTAAATGGCACCCCCCATATTTTATTTTTTAGTCGTCTTCGGTGTCTCATTCTACATCTTTTATATCCCATATGGCCCATACCTAATATTAATAGTTTGGGAGATAATTAGGGTTTTTTGAAAAATGCACACATATCATATGGATATTTAGCCTAGTGTACCATGAAAAACAAGCCTTCTCAATGAGTTCTTGTCAAAGACTCACTTGTTTACGTCACTTGATGCATGTGAGCTAATAATTCTCTGTTATGTCCCTTAATATTAGTACTGAAACGAGTTAAAATCGATAACAATAACGAAAGTAATATTTACACAAATCAAGAAATTCTTAATTTAATTTTTTTTGCATGAAATGCGCGACAAAGTTCGTAGTATGATTCCCAGATCTTCTTTGGCAGCTCGAATTGAGGTGTTGGGACTGGGCTCGAAATAAGCCAAGGCATTCACCTCTTCCGTTGCATTATCTACTACATTTTTTGGTCAGTTTAACACGTGATTAATTCGTCCGAAATGCAAAAAATTTGCTTCTATTCCTCTAAATTTACCTTTTGACATCGGAGATAAATGTGGATAATTTTCATTAAACATTCTTCAAGTTCTACTAAGAACTTTGTCGCACTTTTTGTGCACAAAAAATAAATTATGGATTTCTTCATTTGTATAAACATTATTTACGTTATTAATATCCATTTTAACTGGTTTTAGACTCACAAGCATCAAACAACCTAAATTAGACTTTGACGTTTATCAACAAGTCATTAAACATTTGTTTTCCATGGCACACTAGGTTAATATCCATATGATATGTGAGCATTTTTCAAAAAACCCTAATTATTTCTCAAACTATTAATGTTAGGCATAGGACATGTGGAATATAAAAGGTGTAAAATGAGACGCCGAAGACGACTAAGTAATAAAATATAGGGGGTGCCATTTAAAAAAATGAAGTTATGGTGCTTCTAAATTTCGAAAAGTTAACGTATCATAGTAAAGTGACCAAACGATCTAGACAGCCGTTCTCGGCACCAAAACATACTCCATCATGTTGTTTAAACATGTTCTGAATCCTAAATTGATATCTCAAAAATTGAGTGTTCTATGATTTTTTGAACAAATGTCCGCTGGAACAATTTTTTCTAGAAAAATTCGAGAATTGCTGGTTCAAATTGCAAAAAGTAAAGCTATTTATAAACCTGCAAAACAGACAAATCCAAATATGTAAAAATATACAGGTGTTCCATTTAAAAAAATAAAGTAGGTGGCGACTTCCTGTATAACCGGAAGTGCTAGAAATCTGAAAATATTTTAGATGAAGAGAACGTAATTGATAATACTTAAGTCTGCATTCTCAAATTTTTTGTTTGGCCAGAACCCCAGAAAAGTCTAATGACCGGTCTCGCTGAGACACCTGTATATTGTATCAGAGTATCTTATACAGGGTCAAAAATTGAATTACCGTTTCTCCATATTCAATGGGGAGAAAGTCGAAAATTTTAAATGGAACGCCCTATATTTTATTAGCCTACACGAAAGGGAATATAATTCTCTACAATTTATCTATAAACATTCCTATACTTATTTATTGTAGTTTCTCTCATATTCGTAAATTTATCAAAACATGCAGAAAATGCAGGAAACCGTTTGTATTTTTATTAGAAGGCCATAACATTTTGACAGTTTTTTGTTTAATTTATTTCTATTATTATTTCTACTATTAACTACGATTGATAATCTTTTAGGTTACTAGCTTTTACTTATCAAAAATAACAAACAGAAGGTCAAATAAATGAAACTATTAAAACAAAAAGTTAATGACAAAAATTAGATTTGAATAAAAATATAAATTTGTTATTAAATTGAATTTGGAAGTGCAATAAAATACGTTAAATTATTTATTTCGTTGTCTTCATCACTGGTGACCGGAAATGTGCGATTTCTTTTGGTCTCGATATATCCAGAACAAATAGATTCATTATCAACTTTTGAAATTTTTCCTCGTGATGGTCGTTAGGTTGGGTTGGTTTACCTAACTTTTAACTAATGGCAACAATAATACAAACATGGACCAAAAACTGTCAAAATTCCATAGCTTTCTAATAAAAAAACCTGCATTTCATGCATGTTTTAATAAATATCGCAATATGAGGCAAACTACAATAAATAGGTATGGGAATGTGTATAGGTAATTTGTAGAGAATTAAATTCTCTTCCTGATAGCCTAAAAAAATATGGGGCGTTCCATTTAAAATATTCGACTTTCTCGCCATTGAATATGGAGAAACAGTAATTCAATTTTTGACCATTCTGTATAAGACTCCGATACAACAAATGGCAATCTATTTGACAACATCTGAAGAGTAATCGTGCCAAAGTAGATCCTTTTTGAATGAACTTTGGCTGAGATATGGAGTTTTAAAGAAATTTACCAAAAAAAGTTTAAAACCAAAATAACTCGAAAACAAAAAACGCTAGGTACCAATAACTTTTATGAAAGTCAACCTATTTTTTTACGTACAATTAAACTGTGTAATAAATACTATAGCATTCCATTTAAAATAGCGAAGTTATGGTCTACTTTCGGTAGAGCGGAAGTGGCGGCCATCTTGAAAATATTTTAGATCGAAAGTTCCGAATGAACAACCCATGCTACCAAAATTTCAAATCTCTACGAATAGTGGAAGATGAAAACGTTCTAACGAACCAGTTACGTGAGACACCCTGTATACTATCTTTTCCTATGATTGAAAACAAATCCTACGAAGTAAATAGAAGGTTAGTGTTGGTCATGAGTTCGACATTGTACTATGCTGCTTTAGAAAATATGTACATAGGATCAAAAGCAGTATTTGATGCATTGAAGAAAAAGGTAGTAGAAGAGGAAAAAACCAAAAACACTGAAAACGGCAATTCAGCAACAGAAATTACTGTGTCTGGTGATGGAACGTGGAAGAAGAGGGAATTTAATTCATTATTTGGAATGGCAACTCTTATCGGAAAGTATAGTGGAAAAGTGATCGATCTTATAGTAAAATCGTCAGGCTTGTCAACTATGGAAATCAAGATCTGGGACTGAGGAATATAATACTTGGATGGATGAACATGAAGAGAATTGTTCGGCAAATCATGAAGGATCAGCTGGTAAGATGGAGGTGGATGCTATAAAAGAGATGTTTGAAAGATCTTGGGAGTGGTATGAAGTAAGGTATATAAATTATATTGGCGATGGCGACACAGCAACTTTCAAAGAATCCTTATGGTGATAACTTTCCATTAAAAAAAAAAGAATGCATAGGTCACGTTGAAAAGCGCATGGGCGCACGACTGAGAAACGTGAAAAAACATAAAAAACTTGGTGGAAAGAATAAGTTGACAGACAAATTAATAAAAGAATTAACGATTTACTATGGGTTAGCTATAAGGAGACATCCAAATTCTGTTAAAGATATGTATAATGCTCTATGGGCAACCTACTACCACAAATTATCGTCAAATGAAAATCCGCAGCATATGTACTGCCCAATCGGACCAGAGAGTTGGTGTAAATGGCGTAAAGCCGAAGCCAAGGGAAAACTGGATGAATTTGACCACGAACCGACACTTCATCCGGATGTTGCAACCGCTATAAAGCGAATATATGAAGCTTGTCATCAAAAGAATTGTTAGAAAGATGTTTGGGTGGTGAAACTCAAAATAATAATGAAAGCTTCAATTCTACTGTTTGGCGTTTAGCCCCCAAACATCTACTTAGCCAAGGGAAAACTGGATGAATTCGACCACGAATCGACACTTCATCCGGATGTTGCAACCGCTATAAAGCCAATATATGAAGACTTGTCATCAAAAGAATTGTTAGAAAGATGTTTGGGTGGTGAAACTCAAAATAATAATGAAAGCTTCAATTCTACTGTTTGGCGTTTAGCCCCCAAACATCTACACTGTGGTTTAAAAACAGTTGAAATATCCGCTTATATAGCAGCATTTTTAATGAAGGCTGTTTTGCTATTTTAAAAGTTATGAAAACAATGGGAATTCAAATTGGTGAGCAGACTAAAATTTATGCCAACTCTCGGGATGAAAAGCGTTTGGAGCACTCGGCTTCAAGCGACAAAAGAAGCTCATACTCAACAAAAATTGCATCAACAGGAGAAAGAAGATTTCAACGAGCAAGAAGAAGGAATAGTGTACTGCCCTGGTATAGCAGATTAGCCATAAGTATTGAATATAAATTCACAAATTGTACTTAAAACTTTAAATGCGTTTTTCTCGAAACGTACTTTTTACAACTGGTTGACATGATTTCTAATCGATTGACTTGAAATTTTAACTGTACATTCAGAAAGTATCTTTCTATCGTTTGACCTACAGAGAAACTGATACCGTATATACATATGCTTTTTTTTTGCAATAAACTTACCGATTTTAAGAGCAAAATCGGTTATTTTGATTTAACTAGGCGCCATTTTGCAATAATTTTTTTTCTTGCTTAATTCTAGTTCAGACGATAATCACATGTATATAGAAGAGAACGCCATTTGATTTTTCAGTTTCAAATCGTCTCAAGGGTGGATATCGTGTCAACCAACGATTTAGACACTTCAAGTGACAACGTTGTTGAAGGACATAGCAGGCGTTATTTCTTATAAACAAATGTGTTTTTAAATAAATAAATATATGTTCTAAACTTACGCAAAAGTTTGATTTAGTTTGTCAGCCTAAAATTCCGAAAGATATCACTTTATTTAATAGAAAAAAAGAGATTCCCCCCCTTAAAGAAGTCACATGGAACAGTTGAGATAAAAAGATGTGGAAAAGAACTGTTGAGGAAGAAGTAATTAAACGTTTATGAAGTAACAAATGTTTAGATTGTTAAATTAAATGAAATTGCAGAACTAAACTAACTTTTCAATATCTTCAGGTTCAACAATTTTCCCTCTTAAATGCCACTGATGTACTTTTTGTGGTAAACAAAACGTTAAAGGTATCCATTTATTTATTCTTATATTAACTAAACCTAAAATGTACAAAAAACTTGTTATAAAAAAAAAATTAAATATAAATTCCCTAATTATTACCTGAACTAGAAAGATCTTCATACATTTTCTTAATATTCTGTGCCAAAATACATTTCTCCAAAATCATTTTGAATGATAAACAACTATTATTTGCACAACCATCATCATGTGCAGCCATCATAAGTTGCATTTGATCCGATATAAAACTACATCTTTGTTCCTCATGTTTCAAAATGATACCAATTCTTTTACTCAAATCATGATAACATTTAACTAAAAAATCCCATGTTTTCCATAAGAAAAATCATCAATGTTTGGTAGCTGAGATATCTACCTACAGAATGACTGGCAACTGCTTGCAGTGCAAAAACTATATTAATCAATAACAACCCTGATTCGTCCTGAGATTTGTTTCGTCTTTGTAAAAGTGTGGGGTGACTCACAAATCGAACATCGTTCACTTTCAATTCGAACTTTCTATCACACAATTCCAACTTAACCGCAAACAGAGATGAGAGAAATTCGTCGGAAAATCCTTTTAAAAATCCGCTTTCTATGTTTGAAGACGGTTGAGGGGGTGATTGCAATAAATCCTCAACGTTCGGTAAAGTATACAGATTCTTTTTTCTTGTATCCGATGTTTCATTATTTTCGGTGCCATAAAAAGGATATCTGAAGAGTAAACGGTCGCCTTTGCTATCAGACTTCACCAGGATGACACTCAAAGGGTCCACTTCCATCTCAAAAATTAACAATTACTTTTTTATTAGTACTTAAATTAAAATTATTTTAGGTTAGAATTCATGACATTTTCTCTTTTTCGATGAATGACATTCGCGGTAAAAAAACGTACCGAAAATAGATAATTAGGATGTATGTGTTATCGGGTAGATAACGGAGAAGAAATAAATTCCTTTTGTGTTTATCACATCTGATTAAATGAGGTCACAAAAAGATGAAAACATAAATACGTGCTGTATATAAGTATATACAGCGTGTTCATAAGTTAACGAGTCATGTACTATAACAAAAAAAGAACACAAAAGTAAATAAAACTTTATTTATTACACTTAAAAACGAATCGGATTAACTAATTAAATACATCCACAAAAAAATATTATAATAGTAACCATGTTTATAGAATACTTCTTAATAGTTGATCACTTTTATGCTTATTAACCAACTATAAATACATAATAAACAATGATAATTGATCAATTTGATGAATCAACTTTATTTCCACACTTTAATCACACCATCTATTGATCCGGTGACCATAAAACATTGTGAAGCTTTACAAATGGTAATATCAGTGATTGAATTTATATGGCCCATTGGTGGGGGTTCTGGACCAGCTCGAGGAACTTCGTCTGCTTTTCCCGCATTCTTTTTATCGTCTAATATTGAAGGTAACGTTTCAACAACGACAGGAATACCGTCGATTAAACGTTCATGGTATTTCACGGTACAACCCATTAATGGATCGATGGCTTTGTGAATAGCAATTCTAGAATTTGGAGGGTCTTCTAAATCGAAATAACGAACGCGTCCATCGTGTCCACCAGCTAATAAAAATCCATTTCTGTCTATTAAACCTGTATACATTGTCCAGATTCCTTCATCTTTCATCTAAAATTAAAAAAATTATTATTAATTTTTCTTTTAATATTTATTAATGTTAGTTGTTACAGATAATAGTGATATTACAGTGAATTTCACTTAATATGCAATAAACAAAAATATATCATAGAAATCAGGGTATACCTACTTTCTAGTTCTGGGTCTAGTATTAGTTCTAGTTTTAGAGTAATAGAAATATCCAACATAGTGATATTTTATACTAACTAGCGCTCTATCCAGAAACATTCTAGTTTAGCCGTCAGTGGCGAAAAAAATTTTGAGGTGCCACGCACAAAGAAGTGCATTTTGAGCGTCTACATTTCAATTAGGTATATAAACGAATCTATAAACATTTATTTTTGAACAATTTAAAAAGATTTGTAGAAATATTTTACTTTCACAATCCAAAAACCAAACAAAAATTAAAAAGATCCATTATTAAATTTTTGCGTCAATATCCTATTCTATTTTTTTATTAATTTTTAATTTAGTCTTTAATTTTCAAAGATATCGGCATGTCTCGGCTCCTAGAATACGTCGTTCGGTTATCCTCGTCATAGGCTACTTGTCTGCAATAAAGGATGTTGGCTTATACATCCTAATACGTCCGCTCATTCTAAAACTGTTGGTTGAAGTAAATTGGTTTCGTAAATTGCGATGACGCGTAATTAATATTGAGTGAATTTGTTTAGGTTGAACGATTTAATTTAAAATAATGTTAAGGTTTATACTAACTGGTTCCAAATATAGTTATATATGATTATTTTATATTTATGTATAAAAATTAAAAAACACGATTTTGTCCCAGAGTCCTCCCTCACGAGCTTTTCTTAAAGCTGACCATACATGGCGGTTCTTGCGGCGTCGCATGCAGCGACGCCAAAAGTCGAGCCACATGAAGCATCGTGTATAGGGAAGCGTCAGGACTCATGCGACGGCATCGACAGCGGCGACGGATTCAAGACCGTGGCAGTCTCCGGCGCCTTGCAAAAGTCAACATATATGGGATTGCGACGTTCGCCGAAAAAGATTTTTGGGAAAAATTTATAGGTTTATATAGAATGTACCCATGTTTATGGGACTCAAAATCAAAAAATTATATCAACAAAAACTTAAAAACTACCGCCGTAAATGAGCTTGTAAAATTATCTACCAGTATTTAGTTTTCTGCTAGCAATATTTAATCTTCTACAAGCAGTATTAGTATTCTGCAACCAATTTGTAGTATATTGGTAGCAGTAGCTAGCCTTGTATAAACAATATCTATCTTTTTAAGCAATTTGTAGTATTGTATGGATAGTATTTGTCTTCCGCAAGGAATTTTTGGTCCTGTATTGGAAGTGTTTAGTCTTCTGCAAGCAGTATTAGTATTCTGGAACCAATTCCTTGGGTATTGGTAGCAGTACCTAACCTTCTATAGATAATATATATCTTCTGCAAACAGTTTCTAGTAGTGTATAGGTAGTATTTGTCTTCCGCAAGGAATTTGTGGTCCTCTATAGGAAGTATTTAGTCTTCTGCAAGCAGTATTAGTATTCTGCAACCAATTTGTAGTATATTGGTAGCAGTAGCTAGCCTTGTATAAACAATATCTATCTTTTTAAGCAATTTGTAGTATTGTATAGGTAGTATTTGTCTTCCGCAAGGAATTTTTGGTCCTGTATAGGAAGTATTTAGTCTTCTGCAAGCAGTATTAGTATTCTGGAACCAATTCCTTGGGTATTGGTAGCAGTACCTAACCTTCCATAGATAATATATATCTTCTGCAAACAGTTTCTAGTAGTGTATAGGTAGTATTTGTCTTCCGCAAGGAATTTTTGGTCCTCTATAGGAAGTATTTAGTCTTCTGCAAGCAGTATTAGTATTCTGCAACCAATTTGTAGTATATTGGTAGCAGTAGCTAGCCTTGTATAAACAATATCTATCTTTTTAAGCAATTTGTAGTATTGTATAGGTAGTATTTGTCTTCCGCAAGGAATTTTTGGTCCTGTATTGGAAGTGTTTAGTCTTCTGCAAGCAGTATTAGTATTCTGGAACCAATTCCTTGGGTATTGGTAGCAGTACCTAACCTTCCATAGATAATATATATCTTCTGCAAACAGTTTCTAGTAGTGTATAGGTAGTATTTGTCTTCCGCAAGGAATTTTTGGTCCTCTATAGGAAGTATTTAGTCTTCTGCAAGCAGTATTAGTATTCTGCAACCAATTTGTAGTATATTGGTAGCAGTAGCTAGCCTTGTATAAACAATATCTATCTTTTTAAGCAATTTGTAGTATTGTATAGGTAGTATTTGTCTTCCGCAAGGAATTTTTGGTCCTGTATAGGAAGTATTTAGTCTTCTGCAAGCAGTATTAGTATTCTAGAACCAATTCCTTGGATACTGGTAGCAGTACCTAGCCTTCCATAGGTAATATCTATCTTCTGCAAACAGTTTCTAGTATTGTATAGGTAGTATTTGTCTTCCGCAAGGAATTTTTGGTCCTCTATAGGAAGTATTTAGTCTTCTGCAAGCAGTATTAGTATTCTGGAACCAATTCCTTGGGTATTGGTAGCAGTACCTAGCCTTCCATAGATAATATCTATCTTCTGCAAACAGTTTCTAGTATTGTATAGGTAGTATTTGTTTTCCGCAAGGAATTTTTGGTCCTCTATAGGAAGTATTTAGTCTTCTGCAAGCAGTATTAGTATTCTGGAACCAATTCCTTGGGTATTGGTAGCAGTACCTAGCCTTCCATAGACAATATCTATCTTCTGCAAACAGTTTCTAGTATTGTATAGGTAGTATTTGTCTTTCGCAAGGAATTTTTGGTCCTCTATAGGAAGTATTTAGTCTTCTGCAAGCAGTATTAGTATTCTGGAACCAATTCCTTGGGTATTGGTAGCAGTACCTAGCCTTCCATAGATAATATCTATCTTCTGCAAACAGTTTCTAGTATTGTATAGGTAGTATTTGTCTTCCGCAAGGAATTTTTGGTCCTCTATAGGAAGTATTTAGTCTTCTGCAAGCAGTATTAGTATTCTGGAACCAATTCCTTGGGTATTGGTAGCAGTACCTAGCCTTCCATAGATAATATCTATCTTCTGCAAACAGTTTCTAGTATTGTATAGGTAGTATTTGTCTTCCGCAAGGAATTTTTGGTCCTCTATAGGAAGTATTTAGTCTTCTGCAAGCAGTATTAGTATTCTGGAACTAATTCCTTGGGTATTGGTAGCAGTACCTAGCCTTCTATAGATAATATCTATCTTCTGCAAACAGTTTCTAGTATTGTATAGGTAGTATTTGTCTTCCGCAAGGAATTTTTGGTCCTCTATAGGAAGTATTTAGTCTTCTGCAAGCAGTATTAGTATTCTGGAACCAATTCCTTGGGTATTAGTAGCAGTACCTAGCCTTCCATAGATAATATCTATCTTCTGCAAACAGTTTCTAGTATTGTATAGGTAGTATTTGTCTTCCGCAAGGAATTTTTGGTCCTTTATAGGAAGTATTTAGTCTTCTGCAAGTAGTATTGGTATGCTGCACCTAATTTCTTGGCTATTGTCTGGTCAGGTATGCATTAGTATAGGTCCGTCGATAACGGTTAAAGAAGTGCGGCACGACGCCACAAGAGTCTACGTGTGTAGGCGGTTAAGCTCTGCCGCATGCGACAACTCATCATACAGAGTCATCGTGTATGGGCTGCTTAAGACGGCCGAATACTCAGGGTTATCATAAGGACGTCGCCTTTTTCCAAACAAAACTTTTCCTTTGTAAAACTACCTAATGCCTGTACTATTAAGCTATGTTACATTTTATATGGGACAGTGCAAGTACATAGTAGTTTCGTAACTATGATTAAAATTAAGGGGGTTTTTCATATAACTTTTTGGTCAAAACCACTTTTCCTCCAAGTTACAGCCATCTAAAATTAAGGGAAAGAAATTGTTTTTCTTTAATAAGTCCACTATGAAGGAATTTGGAAATTTGGCAGATAATTGTTACTAATAAGGTGACATTTTTTGACGATTTTTATAACCCTATAATGTAATTACAAGGGTGTGAAAAAATCCACCCCTATAATACTTGCATCAGAACTTTTTAATGCGTCCACATTTTTTATCCACATGCGCAACTTTCTTGTTTTTTAACATTTCCTCCTAAAATCGTTAGTTTGTCCATAAAAAAATACTTAAACCTATTTGACATAATCTCTTCGTCTTCGAGAAGATGGACATTTTTCAAGAATTGTCGATTGCAGACGTTCACGAGAAGTACGTAATGTAGCATTAGAAGAAGAAGTTCTTAATTTAATTGAGAACTCTCCTGGAACCAGTACAAGAAAAATTTGTCAACAATTAAACGGGGTAAAATCGTGCGTCGCTGCTGAAGGGCGGCATTTCAACATTTATTATGATTATTAATATTTTCTTAACGTTGTTATTATTTGTTTTTGTAGTTTTGTTAATTGTTAGTGTCTGTGTATTATTATTTTTTTTTTTGATCAAATTAACAATTTTGAGGGAAACTGTTCTTAATATTTAAAAATTTGTCATTATGACATCAACCTATGATGATATTTTTGATAAATATATTTTTACATAAATGATATTGATGATATTTTTACATAAATAATAACCATACTGTGCCAATTTGTGTTAAATAGGTCTGAGTACTATTTTATGTTATGTATGTTATAAAAAGATTTATTAATGGTCAAAAAAAATGCTTACATTATTAACTGATAATGGAGGTGCTGCACTAGTCCATAAAACTTTTTCTCTAGCACCAGTCTCAACGTTCCACATTGTAATTTCATTGTTTGATTGATAACTGGCTATGATCCAAGAATCTCTTTTGGGATGACAAAGAACTTTACGTACTCTCGCGCCTTTTAACACAAAAACAAATTTATTTATTTGTTTAATTTTCATTTTATATTGTTATCTTACCACTAGGATGTTTGATTGTAGAAACGGGTAATTGAAATCGAAGATCCCAAGTGATATGATATCCAAAGTCCGTTGCGACGGTAACCCAACTCTGATGGGAATTGACACAGAAACTAGTCGGGTAACCTCTTTTAATCCCATTCTCCAGCCTCCAAGCCTCCCTCGGGGATCGTAAGTCCCAACCGACCAAAGACCCGAATAACGTCGAATAAACAAGGACGCTTTGTGGACCTGAATCCCAATATTGTAACTCAAGCGCCTTTACATCTCGTTTCCGATCCAAATGTCTCACTTCGCTTAAAGATAATCTTGAAAAATTATAAAAATACTTTAAAAAGATTTGATTTAGTTTAGTTAAGAATTAATGGCCCATGAAATCTGAATGAAAATTCCCTTAATATATGTGTAATGATCACGTTAATATATAAATAACTAATTTTCTCACCTACTACTTCCACTATCGATTTGTAAAACTAAAACCGACCCATCAACTGATGAAGCAGCCATGGTTCCTTTATTCCCACAAACAGCTAATCCCGTTAATTTCGGATTTCCGGGAAATCGATAACATTGCCTGGATCTATTCGCTATATTTTTCCCTTCGATTTTCGCGCAATCCCAAACGCGAACGAATCCGTCTTTAGAAGCGCTAGCGAAAAGCGACGAATCCGGGATGTGAACCAATTTTTTAACCGCACCTTTGTGTTCGTGAAGATGAGCTATCAAGGAACCTTTTAATTTCCAACCGGGCGGAGGAATCGGAGTTTCCCAAGCTGTGTTTATTGCCCATTCTCTACATCTAAGAACATTTTTCGATTTATATTAAAACATAAATAAACAGAAACAAGAAAATTACCGTAAAGCTTCACTGTATTTATCTTGTTGCCTTAAAAGTAATCGACGTAATTCTGTACTACAATCTGATGTTCTATCTAAATAACAAAAAAAATTATGAATTAATATAAATTAAGGTCAAGTTAAATAGAGAATTTTTTTAAAAATTACATTGTACATATGATCGCTCATGGACACTAAAGTTTGATGAAGGTTCTGTGGTGTGAGTTGGTGATGATGATCTCGAATTAGATTTTCCTTGTACAGCAGATATAGAACCATCATTTTGTCTTGTGGAATTATCAGAACTATAAAAACAAGAACAAAATAAAAAATTTAGATTAATTTTGTTTTGAAAAACCTTGAATATGGAAGTTTCTGTGTCACTCTACTCTCCAAATTTAAAACATGACCTGCATTAGGAACCGTTAAAATAATAATTTTCCCCTCCATTAGATTATCATCAATATGTTTTTTATGTTTTCCATATCTCAAAATTTTTTGTTTGTATTTTATTAATCTATCTTCAATAAACTCATTTAATCCATACTCTTCCAATCGCCTTATTAACTACAAAAACAAATTTATTTAACTAATTTAAGACTAAATAATATTTTAAAAAAATCACCGTTTTTGTAGCTGCTGTTGCTTCTGATAACATTTGATGCCCAGGAACTTTATCTTGCTTAATCATATCTCTAATTTCCTTTCTCCTATTTAAAGTAGTAATGAAGTTTTCAAAATCAGCGCAACGAAGAACGCTATCATAAATAGGTCTTGGAATTGGATCTTTTAATGATGCCAATAATCTATGAGGACTAAAAGAAAATTATTTAAAAAATTTAATGATTTAATTCAACGAATTAAGTTACTGCGTTATTTCAATTAATTCGTATTTTTGCGATTCGGTTAAAAGAGGCATTATTTTCACTGCAACATCTAAATTATTCATTGTTTGGGTGAGTTTCGTTATGAAATTAGCTGCAGATTGCCGAATCCACAAACTTGGATGTACCAGAAATAAAGAACACTCCATAACTAAACCAACCATCATTTCTTTGGGAAATAGGGCCACTTCTGTTAAATGTTCCATACATTTTAATGTTTTTACGATTACAAATTCGGAAACATCCCTCATTCCCTATTAAAATAAATGTTAATACATATTATGTTTGCGTTAAATTAATTTATTTTACTTGAACAAATAGAGGTTTTAAAACTGCTGTGCTGTGCCAACCTAAACAAGCAGCAATTCCGACGATTGCATCGAAAAATGTGGCACGAAGTTCTTTGTCATCTTTATCGTTTAGAAATGTAATCATATGCGATAATAATATGTCATTAGCTGTAAAATTAATTAATTAATTAATACTTTTGAATTAATAAAAATTATGTTACGTACACATTTGATGTCCAAAAAACATACATAATTTGGCCACATTATGATTAACTAACGTTCTTTTAACTAAAGGTGATGTGTCTGATAATAAAGGTCCAACCATTTGTTTAATCATTTCGTGTAAAGCTTGTAGCTCAGCATCGTAATTAATTTTCGGCGCATTAGTTCTGCTTGATTTATCATTACAATCAACAACCGTTTGATGAAGATATTGTAACGCAATATGAGCTAATTGCCCGATGTGTTTAGCAAATTCTGTTCGGACACAAACATTCCTATCGGTCGCCAATGGAGCTAAACCCGGTAAAATATAATCAGGAAAAACATTTGCGTCGGATCTAGGTACATCTTTAACAAAATCCAAACAAGTTGTTATGGTTCGAATTGCAACCACTTTCACTCTTGGGTTTGAATCATGTGTTAAATGCATCTAAAACACTTTTATTATTAAAATTTTATTAAAATTGTACAAAAATATTACCATATAAGGTAATAATCGATCTAAAATAGTTTCTTCATTTGCATGTTTCGCCAATTCCAACATTACATCTAAACATTGTAACTTTGCCGAACAATCATGAAGACCCCTCACGCAAGAAGTAACCAAAGAAATAATAATAACCAATCCATCGGCACGATTTGCATGGTCATCAACATCTATAATCATTTCGTTACTTAAATCGCAATCGCTTCGTTTCGAAGAGAACAAATTAACCACACTTGAAACTTCCTTCTTTATTCGTGCCATCTTTTCATCACAAGATAAAATTGGACTTGCAGAAAAATCCAACATATACGGTTGCAAAAATGTGTAGAAATAATGAGGGAAAAGTCGCCCACGTTCTTGTGATAAATAACTTTCAGCAGATAAACGTTGCGTAGGATCTTTTTGAATCATACTGGTGAGAAGTGATTTTAAATAAGGGTCATCAATTTTATCAAGATGTCTTTGTGGGGAGTATTCATTATTTCGATATGCTAAAAGTTGAGAATATTCAAAAGGACTATGCCCTTCATTCCATAATTCCAATAAAGCACATCTTCAAAAAAGAATCAGTGTTAAATGTACTATTTAACTCGGTCGGCAATTGCCAATAGAAATTTATTATTACACAAATATTAATCTTCTAGGTCTAGTGTTAGTTCTAGTTTTACACTAGCACTATCACTAGAACTAACACAAGACCTAGAACTAGAATCATTCGGGATTCTAGTTCTAATCTAGAGATTTTCTGTCACTTTGAGGTTAATGAATTATTTAAAAAATCACACAATCTGTATTTGCTGCAATTAATTGATGATAATTTATATCCCAAATTGAAGCTAAAATCGCCTATTTTAGGGTAATGCATAATAATGTTATGGTTAACAACAAAATTTCCTTAAAAAAAATTGTTAACATACATATTTGTTCATTTTTAACACTTTGAGGTTAGTTTAAATAAAAAATATTAACTTTTCCTTAATAAACTAGTCGGTTATTATATATTGTATGAAAGAGGACGTTTTTAGCTTTAATTTGATGTAAAAATAACACCTTAATCTCTAAAAATAAAGTTGAAATGATTTTTAGAGATTTTTCTGTCATTTTGAGGTTAATGAAACGTTTAATAAATCGTACAATCTGAGTTTGTCGGAATTAATTGATGATTTATATCTTAAATCAAAGCTAAAATCGTCTATTTTAATGAATTCCATAAAAATATTATAGTTAATAATGATATTTTCATCAAAAATAAGTTTTAAGTTATTTATTCATTTTTGACACTTTGAGGTTAGTTTAAATAAAAAAATCTCTATTTTTTTCTTAATAAATTCGTCGATTATTATATATTGTACGAAAGGGGACGTTTCTAGCTTTAATTTGATGTAAAAATAACAGTTTAATCTCTAAAAATAAAGTTGAAATTATTTTTAGAGATATTTCTGTCATTTTGAGGTTAATGAAACGTTTAATAAATCGTACAATCTGTATTTATTGGAATTAATTGATGATTTATATCTTAAATCAAAGCTAAAATCGTCTATTTTAATGAATTCCATAAAAATATTATAGTTAATAATGATATTTTCATCAAAAATAAGTTTTAAGTTATTTTTTCATTTTTGACACTTTGAGGTTAGTTTAAATTAAAAAAATCTTTATTTTTTTCTTAATAAATTCGTCGATTATTATATATTGTACGAAAGAGGACGTTTCTAGCTTTAATTTGATGTAAAAATAACACCTTAATCTCTAAAAATAAAGCTGAAATGATTTTTAGAGATTTTTCTGTCATTTTGAGGTTAATGAAACGTTTAATAAATCGTACAATCTGTATTTGTCGGAATTAATTGATGATTTATATCTTAAATCAAAGCTAAAATCGTCTATTTTAATGAATTCCATAAAAATATTATAGTTTATAATGATATTTTCATCAAAAATAAGTTTTAAGTTATTTATTCATTTTTGACACTTTGAGGTTAGTTTAAATTAAAAAAATCTTTATTTTTTTCTTAATAAACTCGTCGATTGTTATATATTGTACGAAAGAGAACGTTTCTAGCTTTAATTTGATGTAAAAATAACAGCTTAATCTCCAAAAATAAAGATGAAATGATTTTTAGAGATTTTACTGTCATTTTGAGGTTAATGAAACGTTTAATAAATCGTACAATCTGTATTTGTGGGAATTAATTGATGATTTATATCTTAAATCAAAGCTAAAATCGTCTATTTTAATGAATTCCATAAAAATATTATAGTTAATAGTGATATTTTCATCAAAAATAAGTTTTAAGTTATTTATTCATTTTTGACACTTTGAGGTTAGTTTAAATAAAAAAATCTTTATTTTTTTCTTAATAAATTCGTCGATTATTATATATTGTACGAAAGAGGACGTTTTTAGCTTTAATTTGATGTAAAAATAACAGCTTAATCTCTAAAAATAAAGCTGAAATGATTTTTAGAGATTTTTCTGTCATTTTGAGGTTAATGAAACGTTTAATAAATCGTACAATCTGTATTTGTTGGAATTAATTGATGATTTATATCTTAAATCAAAGCTAAAATCGTCTATTTTAATGAATTCCATAAAAATATTATAGTTAATATTGATATTTTCATCAAAAATAAGTTTTAAGTTATCTATTCATTTTTGACACTTTGAGGTTAGTTTAAATAAAAAAATCTCTATTTTTTTCTTAATAAACTCGTCGATTATTATATATTGTACGAAAGAGGACGTTTCTAGCTTTAATTTGATGTAAAAATAACACCTTAATCTCTAAAAATAAAGCTGAAATGATTTTTAGAGATTTTTCTGTCATTTTGAGGTTAATGAAACGTTTAATAAATCGTACAATCTGTATTTGTCGGAATTAATTGATGATTTATATCTTAAATCAAAGCTAAAATCGTCTATTTTAATGAATTCCATAAAAATATTATAGTTTATAATGATATTTTCATCAAAAATAAGTTTTAAGTTATTTATTCATTTTTGACACTTTGAGGTTAGTTTAAATTAAAAAAATCTTTATTTTTTTCTTAATAAACTCGTCGATTGTTATATATTGTACGAAAGAGAACGTTTTTAGCTTTAATTTGATGTAAAAATGACACCTTAATCTCTAAAAATAAAGTTGAAATGATTTTTCGAGATTTTTCTGTCATTTTGAGGTTAGTGAAACGTTTAATAAATCGTACAATATGTATTTGTTGGAATTAATTGATGATTTATATCTTAAATCAAAGCTAAAACCGTCTATTTTAATGAATTCCATAAAAATATTATAGTTAATAATGATATTTTCATCAAAAATAAGTTTTAAGTTATTTATTCATTTTTGACACTTTGAGGTTAGTTTAAATAAAAAAATCTCAACTTTTCCTTAATAAACTCGTCGATTATTATATATTGTACGAAAGAGGACGTTTCTAGCTTTAATTTGATGTAAAAATAACACCTTAATCTCTAAAAATAAAGCTGAAATGATTTTTAGAGATTTTTCTGTCATTTTGAGGTTAATGAAACGTTTAATAAATCGTACAATCTGTATTTGTTGGAATTAATTGATGATTTATATCTTAAATCAAAGCTAAAACCGTCTATTTTAATGAATTCTATAAAAATGTTATAATTAATAATGATATTTTCATCAAAAATAAGTTTTAAGTTATTTTTCATTTTTGACACTTTGAGGTTAGTTTAAATTAAAAAAATCTTTATTTTTTTCTTAATAAATTCGTCGATTATTATATATTGTACGAAAGAGGACGTTTTTAGCTTTAATTTGATGTAAAAATGACACCTTAATCTCTAAAAATAAAGTTGAAATGATTTTTCGAGATTTTTCTGTCATTTTGAGGTTAGTGAAACGTTTAATAAATCGTACAATATGTATTTGTTGGAATTAATTGATGATTTATATCTTAAATCAAAGCTAAAACCGTCTATTTTAATGAATTCTATAAAAATATTATAGTTAATAATGATATTTTCATCAAAAATAAGTTTTAAGTTATTTATTCATTTTTGACACTTTGAGGTTAGTTTAAATAAAAAAAATCTTTATTTTTTTCTTAATAAATTCGTCGATTATTATATATTGTACGAAAGAGAACGTTTTTAGCTTTAATTTGATGTAAAAATAACATCTTAATCTCTAAAAATAAAGTTGAAATGATTTTTAGGGATTTCAATTTGAAAACACACAGTTCACGTGCGTGTATTAAAAACTAAAAATAAATCTTAATTAAATAATTACCCAGCCGAAAATATATCCATAGATGGTTTCAAATCATCTGAACTACAAATATTTTCATTAAACAAACTTGTTGAGTCTAAAGTAACTAATTTTTTAAATCTTTCTGGTGCAATATAACAAACTCTTCTTCGAGAAGTATCAAAAAAATATGTATAATCAGCAGGATTATCTTCAGGTAAAAATGTTGGTTTAAAAGGGGCAAAATCGACTAATCTTAACCAATTCCACGAAG
This sequence comes from Onthophagus taurus, assembly GCF_036711975.1. NCBI lineage: Eukaryota > Metazoa > Arthropoda > Insecta > Coleoptera > Scarabaeidae > Onthophagus > Onthophagus taurus. The sequence goes on from NC_091967.1 coordinate 1,449,124, forward strand.
TAATCGTGATATTCTCCAATTTAATATCACCATGGCAAACTCCAACTTTGTGGCATTGATTCAAAGCGTATAAAACTTGAAATGTTATCCAACGTTTTTCCAAATTTGTTAAAAACGGTCTTGTACTAATTCGATCGTACAAACTAAACTTAACGTACTCTCGAGTGAGAAATCCAGCTTTATCAAGTAATTCAATTTTTTGAAATGGTAAACAATTTATGGCTGTAGTTAGTTTTGAACGAATTTGTTCTAAACATTCTCTGTACGGTTGTAAGGGTAATGTAGGATCGTGAATAGCAAATACTTTTACTACGACGAAACCTTCCGGTGATTTTGCTCTAGCTACTTTTAAGAAACGTGTGCTTCCCAAACTATCTCAAAAATAATATTATATTAGATAGGTATTAAATTGTTATTTTTTTAAACTTACCTTGAGTCAAACTTATAATCACTGTGTTCAGCTAAATAGTGTTCTACAGGGAAAATTTGCGAAGGGGCTATTCCTACTAATTGATTCCCCATTCTATTATAATCTTAATAAATCTTCATGGAGTTCTTAAAAAAAGGTACCACAACAACAACAGCTGATAAGACAAACAATATTTATTTTGATATTTTTGACAGACGTCAATTATTGGAAACGTTCTAAAATGGTATCAAATTATTTTTAATATTTTATTTATTTTTATTAATAATTAATATTAAGATGATAATAATGTAGTTAATTAGAAATATTTAAAGAATTTAATGAATATTTGAATTATACGAAAGGAATAATATTTTTAGTTAGGCTACGTTCTGTTTATTAAAGGAATAATCTTGTGGTTATTTTTTCAATAACTTTATCGTTCGAAAACAATAACACATTAAATTGATGCGGATAGCATATTGATTACTATATTATTTATTTTTCAATATGTATTCATCTCAACAAGTTCGTAGTTATATCACCTTAATGAAAGGCTTTCCTTTTAAAGCAAGCTCCTAGACAGTACCAGAAAAGAATTAAAATTTCTTATGTAGTCTATTATTATTGATAGATCTATTGTAATTTAAGCTCTCCAAAAGTTTAGGGCAAATGTAGGTCCTTGATAAACCTGAGTATTGCTTCAAGGTCTTGTTCCATTATGTCAGAAGTACTTTACTGAATATTTTATGTCTTAGGCGACGCATTCACAGAGTATATGTGACAAAGGTGGTACTTTGGGGGCGCATGGCCTTTCCTGAGGCACAAAACCTCTTTGGCTTTGTTTTGCGACGTTGTTATCATATCCTTCCAGCGTGAGGCTACCTTTGAGGCTTCCCAACTATTGATTACCTGTTTTATGTGGTTTTTTGTAGTCCACAATCTGGTTGGGGTCCAATAAAGGGCGTTTTTGCTGCCTCTTTGGCCAGCTTGTGCGCCTTTTCATTGCCCTCAATGTTTCTGTGACCTGGAATCTATCATAGAGTGTGAAGTCACTCGTGTAGGCCTAAATTGCATTGATGGCGGCCCGACTATCTGTGAAAATGTTTATGGATGCACTTTTCTGTCTTTTTTCTAGGTTCAAAACAGTTCAGAAATGTATAGCAAGAACTTCTGCTTGAAAAATAGTTATGTCCGAGCTGAAGGGCAATTTAATGTGGCTATTTATCTAGTCTATAGATGTAACTATTTCATTTATAAAGTTTAATTGAATTGGAGTAGAAAATTGTAATAATACGGTAAAACCAGTTAGAATTAATAAAAAAAGTTGTTAATCTGTAATTTTAATATTCAATAACATTTGTTGTTAACTTCACGTTGGTTTATATTAATACTCCTACTATATATTTATGATTATATACATATATATATAAATATAACCTTACACATGTTTGTTATTTCAAGGATTTACTACGTTGTACGGAAAATTAAATAAACAATATTACGAAAACATTGCGATAACACAAAACAGTCTATTACAAACAGAAGAGATTACTATATTAAAAAGTAGGCTTAAAAACAATTGATAAAAAAATGACTGTTATCAAAACAAAAGGATAAAAACAAAAGTATGCAATTAGAAGGTTGAAAGCATCGTCGCGTTGCCGTCACGCTGTCTAAAAGCAGCTCGAATCCTTTTTTACAACCCTCAAATCAGCGCCATCTGACCACGAGTCCTTGCGTTACGTTATCCTTTTCTGTCAGCTGGTTGAAAGAGGTGAACACGGTGTCACAGGACAAGTAATTTTCAGTTCAGTTTTTCTCATTGGAAAGTGAACGACAACCGAACCGGTTGGTTTTTAAAGTTGCGGTGATGACGAGGTTTTTTTTTTATGAACGTGTTTCGAAAAGTTTAAGGTAAGATTGTTGAAACGAATCGTACGCAAAAATTTTTCTTAGATAAAAGGTATGATTTGTTTTTATAACGTATGATTAACACTGTAAAATTTAAATGAAGTTGCAAATGAGTTTTTGAAACGTGTCATTCATTTCCGGTCGTTTATTTCGAAACGATTGCGTTATTTATGACCATCGCTGGTTAAATTTAGACTCGCGCTTACGATTTCAATGTTGTTTCCGTCGATACTGATTGTATATTCTTACATAATAATCAATAGCTATTATAAATGCTCAAATCATAATAATTTGAATTAATAAAAAAATATGTATTAATATTATTTTAATGTAAAATGTGTGTATTTGACACCGTGGGTCTTAAAACGTTTCGAATATATCCTTGTAGTGTCAATGAACTATTTTGGAGGGGGAACTTTTAACTTTACAATATGAACACTTTAATTTAACCATTTAATTTATAGGTAAATTGGTCAATTAGATCATTGACACGAAAAACACGTGATGGCTTTAAATTTGTCTGGTCAAAGTATTTTCTTTTCAACATGAATTTGAATTACTCAAAGTTCGTTCTATTCTAATATTTTGAATTTCAAACAATATTTTTAGGTTGAAGAGATTATTAGGTGTAAAATGTGGACCATTAGCCAGAAAATAATGATTACATGCTCATAGTTGCAATGAGTTATAACAATTGTGTGCCTGTAATCATGTCTTGGATGTCTATGGCCAATCTTGGCAGGTTCAAGAACATGGGTGTGGATGTATATTTATGTCCTTTATTAAGTAAATTCAATTCTTGCTGTGTAAATTCGAAACTGGAGAGATTAGTTGTTGTCCTTGAATGAAACTGATGAATATGTGGAACTATGTTAAATGAGGAAGTGGTTATTTTCTGTCGTCTTTCATTTCTCAATCTTAAAATTACAATAATTAAATTACAATAAGTTATGGCGTCGTGTTATGCCGTATAAATAATATAAATAAATTTTTGAAATGATCTACAATTTTTTCGAATTTTGCAATTTTCGCTGATTAAGTTTTAAAAATTCGTATAAAATCCATTTCTTGGAATATGACTATGAAAATTCCCCAAAGTGTTAATAAAAGTGTCCTCTTTCCAATGAACCAACCCGTTTTGAAAAATAACTTTTGGTTTTTGAGAAAACAATATTTGAAGTTTTGATAAAATTTTCGATGTTGCAATTTTCATCGATAATTTTCAAAATTCGCTATAAAATTAATTTCTTGAAGGATCCTTGTGGAAATATCACCAATTATTAATTAAAGTACCCTCTTTTTAATGCAAAAAGCAGTTTTGAAAAATCACTTTTAGTTTTTGAGAAATAAAATTTTGAAATGATCGACAATTTTTTCGAATTTTGCAATTTTCGCCGATTAAGTTTTAAAAATTCGTATAAAATCCACTTCTTGGAATATGAGTATGAAAATTTCCCAAAGTGTTAATAAAAGTGTCCTATTTCCAATGAACAAACCCGTTTTGAAAAATAACTTTTGGTTTTTGAAAAAACAATATTTGAAGTTTTGATAAAATTTTCGATGTTGCAATTTTCATTGATAATTTTCAAAATTCGCTATAAAATTAATTTCTTGAAGGATCCTTGTGGAAATATTACCAATTATTAATTAAAATATCCTCTTTATAATGCAACAAGTCGTTTTGAAAAATCGCTTTTAGTTTTTGAGAAATAAATTTTTGAAATGATCGACAATTTTTTCAAATTTTGCAATTTTCGCCGATTAAGTTTTAAAAATTCGTATAAAATCCACTTTTTGGAATATGAGTATGAAAATTTCCCAAAGTGTTAATAAAAGTGTCCTCTTTCCAATGAACCAACCCGTTTTGAAAAATAACTTTTGGTTTTTGAGAAAACAATATTTGAAGTTTTGATAAAATTTTCGATGTTGCAATTTTCATCGATAATTTTCAAAATTCGCTATACAATTAAGTTCTTGAAGGATCCTTGTGGAAATATCACCAATTATTAATTAAAGTACCTTCTTTTTAATGCAACAAGCCGTTTTAAAAAATCGCTTTTAGTTTTTGAGAAATAAATTTTTGAAATGATCGACAATTTTTTCGAATTTTGCAATTTTCGCCGATTAAGTTTTAAAAATTCGTATAAAATCCACTTCTTGGAATATGACTATGAAAATTCCCCAAAGTGTTAATAAAAGTGTCCTCTTTCCAATGAACCAACCCGTTTTGAAAAATAACTTTTAGTTTTTGAGAAAACAATATTTGAAGTTTTGATAAAATTTTCGATGTTGCAATTTTCATCGATAATTTTCAAAATTCGCTATAAAATTAATTTCTTGAAGGATCCTTGTGGAAATATCACCAATTATTAATTAAAGTATCCTCTTTTTAATGCAAAAAGCCGTTTTGAAAAATCACTTTCAGTTCTTGAGAAATAAATTTTTGAAATGATCGACAATTTTTTCGAATTTTGCAATTTTCGCCGATTAAGTTTTAAAAATTCGTATAAAATCCATTTCTTGGAATATGAGTATGAAAATTTCCCAAAGTGTTAATAAAAGTGTCCTCTTTCCAATGAACCAACCCGTTTTGAAAAATAACTTTTAGTTTTTGAGAAAACAATATTTGAAGTTTTGATAAAATTTTCGATGTTGCAGTTTTCATCGATAATTTTCAAAATTCGCTATAAAATTAATTTCTTGAAGGATCCTTGTGGAAATATCACCAATTATTAATTAAAGTATCCTCTTTTTAATGCAACAAGTCGTTTTGAAAAATCGCTTTTAGTTTTTGAGAAATAAATTTTTGAAATGATCGACAATTTTTTCCAATTTTGCAATTTTCGCCGATTAAGTTTTAAAAATTCGTATAAAATCCACTTCTTGGAATATGAGTATGAAAATTTCCCAAAGTGTTAATAAAAGTGTCCTCTTTCCAATGAACCAACCCGTTTTGAAAAATAACTTTTAGTTTTTGAGAAAACAATATTTGAAGTTTTGATAAAATTTTCGATGTTGCAATTTTCATCGATAATTTTCAAAATTCGCTATAAAATTAATTTCTTGAAGGATCCTTGTGGAAATATCACCAATTATTAATTAAAATATCCTCTTTTTAATGCAACAAGTCGTTTTGAAAAATCGCTTTTAGTTTTTGAGAAATAAATTTTTGAAATGATCGATAATTTTTTCGAATTTTGCAATTTTCGCCGATTAAGTTTTAAAAATTCGTATAAAATCCACTTCTTGGAATATGAGTATGAAAATTTCCCAAAGTGTTAATAAAAGTGTCCTCTTTCCAATGAACCAACCCGTTTTGAAAAATAACTTTTAGTTTTTGAGAAAACAATATTTGAAGTTTTGATAAAATTTTCGATGTTGCAATTTTCACCGATAATTTTCGAAATTCGCTATAAAATTAATTTCTTGAAGGATCCTTGTGGAAATATCACCAATTATTAATTAAAATATCCTCTTTTTAATGCAACAAGTCGTTTTGAAAAATCGCTTTTAGTTTTTGAGAAATAAATTTTTGAAATGATTGACAATTTTTTCGAATTTTGCAATTTTCGCCGATTAAGTTTTAAAAATTCGTATAAAATCCACTTCTTGGAATATGACTATGAAAATTCCCCAAAGTGTTAATAAAAGTGTCCTCTTTCCAATGAACCAACCCGTTTTGAAAAATAACTTTTGGTTTTTGAGAAAACAATATTTGAAATTTTGATAAAATTTTCGATGTTGCAATTTTCATTGATAATTTTCAAAATTCGCTATAAAATTAATTTCTTGAAGGATCCTTGTGGAAATATTACCAATTATTAATTAAAGTATCCTCTTTTTAATGCAACAAGTCGTTTTGAAAAATCGCTTTTAGTTTTTGAGAAATAAATTTTTGAAATGATCTACAATTTTTTCGAATTTTGTAATTTTCGCCGATTAAGTTTTAAAAATTCGTATAATATCCATTTCTTGGAATGAGTATGAAAATTTCCCAAAGTCTTAATAAACGTGTCCTCTTTCCAATGAACAAACCCGTTTTGAAAAATAACTTTTAGTTTTTGAGAAAACAATATTTGAAGTTTTGATAAAAGTTTCGATGTTGCAATTTTCATCGATAATTTTCAAAATTCGCTATATAATTAATTTCTTGAAGGATCCTTGTGGAAATATCACCAATTATTAATTAAAGTATCCTCTTTTTAATGCAACAAGTCGTTTTGGATCTTTCTTGGATCGAAATAATTTGACATATCTTATCAAATTTCTTATTAATTTCCCTATCCGTTCCACACTAATTAATATCATATCAACTCCAAACTGATTATGACATTGCTGCGCATCTTGAATACAACATGTAAATCTAAAACGCATGTTTATATACTCTCAAGTCATCAAGGAATTTGATTTATGACTAATTTTTGTGTAAAAACATTCTAATACTATAATAAGAATCGATTGATATTAAAGCCGTCATAATCCTTTTTAACGCGTAAAGTAGATTAAAACATTTTATTATTACGTAAATTTCGCATAATGATAACAATGGGTTCATAATTTAATCGTTTGTATAGGAATTGCTGTTTTATTTTAAATTCTTGTAATTAATGAGATATAGGCTTCCCTTCACCTTGTTTACGTTCTGGGACGTTACTGCGGATGATAATATTACTTTATCACCTTTATTGTTGATTGTAAAGTGATTTAAATTACATTAACGTAATAAATTGACGTTTATGTTATATTTCACAGAAATGCAACGTTTAATTCTTAAAAGGTGACTCATGGTTTTCTCAAACGCGACTTTATTTTTGGCACAATTCCAACTTTTTCTTTCCTTTCTGCTTTTCTATCTTTGACTTGTTGTTACCGTTGAAATCTTCTACGAGCAACCTATATTACTTAAGTAGTAAAGTTTTAATTTAGAATTTGAACCGCTTTTGTAATATCACATAATATGCGGAATCTATGAAATCCAGTGCTTGGAAGGAAATGTTCCAACCTACTTGTGGAGTGTTCAAACATTCTTGGGATGTTATTATACCACCAGGAATTTCATCTATACACCTAAATTTCTGGATTAAATTACTGAGGTAATATTATTGAGGTTATTGTTGCGTGAACTAAATTAAAACCTAATCACTTGAGAATCTTTACAAAAAAAAAATGATACCAAAGTGTCCTCGGGCGATATACGAACGAGCTTTTTTTCTTTCTTCCTCTAATAAAAAAAGCTCTCCACCAGATGAATCCTTATATCGATCCTGCGAGAGAGGAAAGGCCTATGACCCCCTCGTTTCACTTTATATCTTCACCTGGACGCTCCATAAACTTCTGGGACCATCGTTTATTGCTTAACCTAGGCTATCATTCCAACGTGCGCCTCGAGATTAGCACGGCTTAAAGCTTGAAACTTTCAAATATAACGTCGGTTTTTCGGAGTTTTATGAACGAAACGATTTCAAATCGATTTAATCTCGAACTGAAATGTAATATTGAGTATTGAAAATGATTTCAAATATTGTAAACAGATAAAAGGTTTAAGCTTAATTTATTGTTATCATTATCTTTTGATTTGATTCATTTAAAAAGTAATGGATCTGATTTTAAAAAATTCAATTTAAATGCGTAAGTTATTTTTAATAGAATGTTCTTGTAGTTGACTATCTAAATATACTTCGTCGTTAAAGTCCCATCAGCTAACGTTTTACATAAGAGAACGTTGTGTATATCTTATATGTTCAGGAGTATCTTTTATCAGTTTATTTTTGCTTTTGAGAGTGGCGGGGGTAATTAGAATATTTCGCGCGCATCATATAGGTTAAGTGTACGCGTGGTAAGTAACACCACGTGGTGTAAAAAATTATCTTAAATTAATTAGTACTAATAGATAATTTTTTTTTTTGAGATATATGTTTTGTTACAGCATGTTGCGATCGTAGTTGGAAATTTTTCATAGCAAAGAAACATGTTTTCTCGCGGGGATTACCTTCTGGAGGATAAAAATGGTGTTGTCGTCCAAAAGGGTAAGTATCCCGCGAAAGAGTTTGACCTGAAAGCTCGGATTATGACCGTTGCGTCGTCCTATCGATTACTTTCTTTTTTTCTTTTCTTTTTATCGCCCGCACGCTTTCGTGATACCGAAAATAGCGAAAGGTTAAATCAGTTTAGATAATTACCGGTTCACTCTTGCATGCATGCTAAAAACGATGTTATTTTCGAATACTAAGTGTTTTGTTTATCTCATCGGTTATCATAAAAAAACAATGTACGAGAATAATTCAACAACAGTTATTGAAACTGTTGACTAAGATTAGATACACTATATCGATACGATTACAAATTATACATATATTATATAAAATCAAAATTGTTCAAAAATAATCCACAATATGGTAATTTGACATGTAGGGCCGAGCTGCCGAGGCAGAAGAGAGTATTTAACCTTGACCATAAAAATCCTGTTTTTTTTTTAAATGCAAACGTGTTACTTAAACGCCGAGGCTGCTACTTAAATATGTCACTTAGACTCCGAGATTGTCACTCAACCGAGCCAGGATAGGGTTTTCTGTTACAAATACAAACAGTAAATAAACAGTATACTAATTTGATGTTTAGAGTCCGAGGCAGCTATATTGCCGAGGTAGAGGAGAATATTTGACCATAAACCAGCGATGCACAGACTTATTAAGACTAGGGGCCAGTCGGGCAAATCATGAACTGATGATAATTAAAGACAATAAAGAATTGATAATAATGTATTAAAATTGAAAAAGAATTTATTAATTTGAAGCGTGGCACTGCATAGTGTAATCTTTTTCATATTTGGCTCAAATTTACTTGTAGCAACACGCAAAACTGCTTCCAAGCTATCATTTGCAAGGCGGTTTCGATTTTTTGTTTTATTATTTAGTATTGAAAAAGTTTATTCACATATACAGGGTGTTCCGGTGACTCGGGGCATAAAATTAACCTGCAAAAATGATGACGATTCGTGAAAAAAATTATTATAAAAGCCTTCAAATGGCCAAGATATGGGCCATCAAAGTTCAGAAATTTTAACACATTTTTCTAAATATTTTCAGTACCATTTATGATAGAGCGTTGAAATTTGGTACAGGGTAAACAAATATCAAGCAAAATCATTAAACTAATTTTCACTTTGATTGGGCGGCAACAACCATGCTATACAGGCTGTCCCTAAAATTTGTTTGCTCAGACCTTTTTTGTTCGCTCGTAACCCTACATTTATTTTTGTACTTTTTAATAGAAAATTTATTTTAGAAACTTTTATCACTCTTTGAAAATTTTGATAACATTGACCGTTTTCGAGTTATACGCAAAAATGTTAAGCTTTGATTTCAATCGTAACAAACAAAAAAAGGAAACATATTCCGTAAGATCTGGGTTTGGCGATGATAATTGAAAAACGAACTGAGCTAATAACCATTATTTGCATAAATTTCTAAGTGCAGATTTAGTTAAATCCAGCGTTAATTTATTTTAGTTGAATAAAAGAATGTAATTTCCAAAACGATAAATTTAATTTTCACAGTAACAACAAACAAGAACATAACAAAAATATTAACAAGAACAATAAAATTATAAACAAATAATAATAAATAAAAAAGAAGAAAAAAATACTAAAGCAGATGTTCAAAAACACTGCCTGATATCGCCGTCTTAAATTAAAGCGCACTCTGCGAAGAACATTGATCTCAGTTCGAAGTTGATCAAATGAATCAACAATTCGCAACCTCAGTTGATCAAGTGAAGTTATTTCAACGCAGTAAACTAGCGATTTAACGCGTTCCCATAAATAAAAATCTACAGGTGTAAGATCTGGCGATCGGGGGGCCAACTTATGGGTGCACCTACTCCTCGTTCAATCCACCGTCCCGGAAAACGTTCCCTCAGAAATTCTTGGACAGCCTGTGTGTTATGCGCAGGAGCACCATTATGCATATACCACATTGCTCGCCTTGTGTTTAAAAGAACATCATCTCAAAAATCATCTAATTTCTCTAAATGTCGCCTGTATGTATGTCCATCCAGCCTTGATGGTAAGAAAACGGGTCCAATAATTACATCGCCCACAATGCCAGTCCAAACGTTATGAGAAAATCTCCATTGCGATTTCCAAGTTTTCTTAAATCTTGGATTTTCGTCTGCCCAACTATGTAAATTTCTCAAATTGATGATTCCATCTTTAGAATTCATCTGTAAAAAGTACTTTTTCTAAAAACTGATCATCAATTTGGATTTTGTGCTGCATTATTTGGCAATATGCCAAATGCGCAGACTGGCCAATTGCCCACTGCGATTGCAATATGCATTGACATTGCCCTAATGTCAAAATCATGTCAGTTTGTTCACTAAATGTGTAACTCTCCATTTTGGACACTTAAAATTAATAAAAACTTAACTAACAAAAAACTATCGTTTGTGTTTAAACGACATAAGCAAGTTGACAGCAAGTTGTTTTTTTTAATTGCCATGGCCAACCTTGACTTTTTCGAAGACTTCGTTTTTTAGTGTTACCATTGAAATTGAAGCTTAATATTTTCGCGTATAACTCGAAAACAGTCAATGTTATCAAAATTTTCAAAGAGTGATAAAAGTTTCTAAAATAAATTTTCTATTAAAAAGTACAAAAATAAATGTAGGGTTACGAGCGAACAAAAAAGTTCTGAGCAAACAAATTTTAGGGACAGCCTGTATAGCATGGTTGTCGCCGCCCAATCAAAGTGAAAATTAGTTTAATGATTTTGCTTGATATTTGTTTACCCTGTACCAAATTTCAACGCTCTATCATAAATGGTATTGAAAATATTTAGAAAAATGTGTTAAAATTTCTGAACTTTGATGGCCCATATCTTGGCCATTTGAAGACTTTTATAATAATTTTTTTTCACGAATCGTCATCATTTTTGCTCTACTATATGAGGTTAATTTTATGCCCCGAGTCACCGGAACACCCTGTATAGGTAGAACCAAATAAGCTGGCACATTTCAGAGCGTTTATGCGCAACTCTTTCTACATATTTTTATCAATGCAGCGGTAAAAGTTCTGCAAGTCTCCTTCGTTGAATTTGTTGCGTAAATCTTGGTCGTTTTGAATGTCGATAATTTCTAACTGCATTGACTCTGGCGCATTTTCAACTGAAATAGTGAAAGGATTGCTGAATATGTCCAACAGAGGTTTCACTTTTTTAAACTCCGAAAATCCGTCTTGAAAAGATTGAATCAAAATATCTAGCTTTTCTACATAACTGAAATTAATCGCAGTTTTGTTGAATTTTTTAGCCATTTTCTTATAATTCGGAAAATGATTGTAATTTCCAGAATTCAATGCGATCTGAAAAGTGTCAGCTTGCTTTGAAAGGATGATACATGAGCGTAGAGCTGGGATATCAGTTAATTTTTGCCTTGAGCCGTGTGTTCAAGACATTCAAATGATTTGTAATGTCAACTAAAAAAGCCAAATCACACAACCAATCAGGATTGTTAAGTTCCGGGACATCCTTTTGCTTTTCCGCCAGAAATATTCCAATTTCTTCTATTAAATTTAGAAATCGTTCCAGTGTCAATCCACGACTTAGCCACCTTACTTCTGTATAATACAGTAAATCTCCATATTCGTTTTCGATGTCATGAAGGAATTGTTTGAATTGCCTGTGATTGAGTCCTCGTGATTTTATGAAATTTACAGTCGAAACTACCACTTTCATGACATTTTGAAATTCAATTTTTTTAGAACAGGGGGCTTCTTGGTGTATAATGCAGTGAAACTGCATGAGATCTTCAGCGTTTATGTTTTTTTCTTGCAGATGCTTTTTCAGCAAAGTAATTGACACCAATCATCGAAGGAGCACCGTCAGTCGCAACTCCCGATAATTTTGATAAGTCCAAATCAGTTTTTGAACACTCATCCAAAAGTACATTGAGTATATCAACTCCTTTGGTTTGACCTTTCAATGAACACATTCCTAATAACTCATGACTGACAAAGTGTTGAATAATGAAGCCATTATTCCACAGTTCTGACACAGCCTACTAATAAAAAATTTTTCCTTTTTTTGATTTTTTTTTCAAAATTAAATAGTTGTAGATAAAGTATAGTATTCAACTTGCGTATAATGGATGTTACCCACTCAGATTACTTCATCATTAACTTCATCTTCGTGGGTAACAGCCGCCATTATACGCTTGTTGAATAATATACTATAATAGCCGGTGGTAATAGTTAAATACTTTTTATAGATGTCTACTTTTTCCAGACTACACGATATTGCTTGCAAAATATAGTATACTGTTCGTACAAGACTGGATACTGTCTATAGATGATTAAATACTGCTAATACAAGCCCAGATACTGACTAGAAGACTAGATATTGTTAATGGGGGACTATAGAAGTGTAGTTACTACAGATGACATTACAAAAAATTGTATACTGCTGATGGAAGATTATATAATGTTAATAGAAGCCTAGATACTGCTGTCAAAAGTTTAATGCTGCCGTCAGAACGCGTAATACTGCTGCCAGAAAGCTAGACACTGCTGACAGAAAACTTGATATTGATAATGAAGCACTAAAAACTTTGTGCAGAAGTGTAGTTACTCTAGATGGCATGATACTGCTTGGAAAAACTTGTATGCTGTTGTTACAAAATTAAATACTGCTAATGAAAGTTTAAATAATTCCCACTTCTAACAGAAGACTAGATGGGAATAATGGAAGACTAGATAGTTAGCGCAGAAGTGTATTTACTCCAGACAATATGATACTGCTTGCAAGACTATATACTGCAGGCATCAAATTAGATATTGATAATAGGTATTCTGTAATTTCTTCCTTGGTTCAACGGTAACAATAGCATTACAAGCTAATTATTAACTAATTGAGTCGCATCCGGTGTGAGGCGGGAGGAGGTCTTCGTGTTCATCACTATCTTCCATGTTTTCCTAAGCTCCCAGCCATCTCCTCTGTTGACGTTATTTCTATGTCGATAGATTTCTATGGCTTTTCTTGTCAGCCTTTGGTAATATCTGTTGTCCCTAGCCAGTACCTTTGCTTTGGCCAACGTAAACCTTTCCACAACTACACGATAGTCGGTAGACTCCCGCTCCTTCTAATGGAGTTAGTTTGTCCTTGGCTATTGGGAGTGTGTTCCGAATCTTGTTCACCGTCCCGTATCGCACCACGATGTCGTTTTTCTTGATGTGCTCGACAATTCGTTCCGTCACACCTGAAACAGGGAAGACAGCTTTCTTTCTGCTTTTGCTGCTTGGTGGCCCGGTTGATGTCCCTCGCAGTAATCCCTCGGGAATGAGCTTCTGGCGGAGGCATCCTTGACTGGTACCCTGGTAAAAAGAGACTCAACATCGAAACTTACCAAAATATCCTCAGCATCTAGCTTTATACCCTTTACCGATTTCACAAAATGTGTAGAATCCTTGACATATGATTCCGTGTTTCCTGTAAAAGGAGACAGAATCTTTGCGAGATATTTGACCAACTGGTATGTTGGGGAGTTGATAGCGCTCACGATAGGGCGGAGGGGGACGTCTGGTTTATGAATCTTCGGTAGTCCATAAATTCTTGGTGGTACCGGATTCTGCACAAACAATCCTTTCTGCCGTTCTGCTGGAATTCCTGTGAATTTTATCAGGTCCTTCATTTTCCTTACGATTCTGTCTGTGGGGTCCTTCTTGATCTTTCTGTAGGTGGCTGGGTCCAGTAGGTTCATCATTTTGTCCTCATATTCTTTCTGGTCCATAACAACGGTGGCATTCCCCTTGTCTGCTGGTAATACAACGATTACTGACTTTTCTGTAATAGACCGTAGTGCCTTCTTTTGATTTCCTCTTTCGGGACCTTCTTCGGGGCGATTGTGTAGTTCAATCTTTTAGCGAGCACAGTGGTTTCATCTTTTGTTACTGGGACACTCGATCTGTTGATGACGATTGTTTCTACTGGTAAACTATTACTTTTCTTCTTTTGTATCCGGCGTTCCAGCGATTCAAACTTCTCGATGTGCGTGTCACGGGTCTTCTGGAATTCACCAATTATTCAAAGGGCAATATGATTTGTAATGAAGATTTATCGTTATTCTCAGGTTCTATGTCATTAGTCTAATAACTCTTCTAAGACTTCAAAATCTTGAGTGTTACTCGTATGAATATGAGAAGTTGAGCTGTGGAACTAATATCAGTGGATTCGTCGAGTGCTAATGAAAAAAATTCAATGATCTTAGTTTTTTCAGTTAATTGTTCCGCAATATTACCTGACAAAGTCATAATTCGTCTTTGGATAGTCATACGATTCAGTTGAATTTTCTCAAACTTTTTTGCTGTTTCTGGACACATTTTCTTAGCGGCAATTTCTATGCATTCTTTTACAAAATCCCCATCATTGAAGGGGCGACTTCGCTTTGCTATCATTCGAGAAATTTCATAACTAACTTCTTTAGCTGTTTCTGAACCTTGAATGGGTTTTATAAACATAGCTTGCTGACCAATAAGCTCCCGTCTCAGTTTTATGGACGTCGCTCACAATATCAAAAGAAACAAAGTACTTTAATATTTATTATTTTTCGAATGTACGAGAATATTATTTTTGCTGTCGGTCTGTGCATCTCTGCCATAAACAAATATAAACATTATCTGTTTTTTATTTAAATCAATTGTCAAAGTGTCGTCAAGTTGGTATTGAAAGTAAAAGCGCATGTCGTAACTTTTACTTTAATTGTGTGCCACCACTGTCTATCAAATTTGTTAAGATTGATTAAAAAACAATTTTCATACAATTTTTTTGCTGCTAAATCTACCATAAAAATGTTAAGAAAGGGTGGAACGGGATGTCAACTGTCTAAACGCGAAAAAAACTCTATAATTAGGTATTGTGAAGAAGTACAGACGGAGACACCAAATACGAATTTAAAATATATATGTGATAAAGCTTCACGTATTTTTGATGTATGTGTATTGCACTTGAGTTTTAAAATTAAATTTATATTCAACATAATTGTATTAGGTTCACAGCACGACGGTTTTTAAAATTATTCAAACCTACAAAAAATATCAAACTGTAAAAAAAACCAAAAACACAAGGGCGTTGTAAAATGAACTACAAAACGGATAATAATTTATATTTTATTAAAGAAGAGTTAGGAAGACAAATACAAAAATTGCATGAAAAGAAACAGTATTTTAATCTTAATGATTTACTTAATTTTGCAAGAAATGAATGTGATTTTACTAATGGTAGATCAAAATTACATAAAATTATAAAATCTATGGGATATAGATATAAAAAGATTAGCAATAGGAAAGTGTTAATTGAGCAACCACATATAGTTTCAAAAAGAATTACATTTTTAAAGACATACTTGCAATACCTAGAATCCGGAGAGTATACTTTTGTTTTTCTTGACGAAACTTGGATTTACGAAAATGGCACCCAAGTTTATCAATGGGTAAATGAAAATGAAAGATTCGGTATTCCGTAAAGAGCAGAAGGCGAAGGAAAAAGATTTGCAATCTTTTTGCACTTCGTCAGGGTTTTTGCCAAATTGCGATCTCTTGCTCAGTGACAACACGAAGCACAGAGATTGTCATAAAAATATGACGTCAATTATTTTTATGGAATGGGTGAAAAATCAATTACTTCCAGCATTAAATAATTTGGGATCGAAGTGTGCGGTAGTAATGGATAATGCTCCATATCACTCAAAACAAATCGAGAAAGCTCCAAGTTTCTGCACAAAAAAAAATGATATGAAAAAATGGTTAACTGAACATAATATACAGTTTGAACCAACCTTAAATAAAAAATCGTTATGGGAAATAATCCGTTATTACAAGCCTCAAATTGAAAAATCCTTTGAAATTGACAAATTAATAAGAGACCATGGCCATACTGTTCTTCGCCTTCCTCCATACAATTGCCAATATAATCCCATTGAACTATGTTGGGCGTTCTTAAAAACTTATTACAATAAACATGTTCAGTCCAGCTCGGAGAAAAAGATCTGTCGTGTCAAGGAGACTTGGCAAAAAGCTCTTGGTCATTACACTCCGGAGATGTGGGCAAATAGTGTTCGCCACTGTGAAGAACTACTTAAAAAAGATTGGACAACATTAATGGGAAATTCATTAATAACTGATTTACCTCCTGTCATCATCCAACTAGCGGAAGACTCAGATTCTTCCAGTAATTCTGATTTTTAAACAATATTCAAATTTTAATTATAGCACTTAATTATGTTATCTTAATATATTGCTCACGAGTTTTAACTTCAAAACGTAGATATTAGCCAAGTGACGAGAGATTAGTGGCTTCGTCTTTAAAGTGACAATCAGTGACAACTTCGTTTAGAATATACACAACCTTACTTATTATTTAGTGGAAAATATTATAAAGCGTGGTCATAGAACATGGTATCTAGGGTGGTACAGACCGTTTTTTTATAAAAATTTGACAATGACAATTGATTTAAATAAAAAACAAATTATAATCATAAATTATTAAATTAGATCTATTTTTTATTGTATTAAATTAGTCGCAGTGACAAATATATTTGCATGGTGTAAGTTGACCTTTACACATTATGCGTTATCAATTAACACGTTTTATTTTGAATAGTTTCAATGTCAGCTTTAAATTAAGCCGTGAACCATTCTGACCTAGCTAACCTTTTAAATAGTTTATTGCTTTATTAATTGATCAGATGATTTAAAATAGTCTTATTTGGTTCTAAATCGTGTTGTTTGACCTATACGAACAATTTTTTTTTCAAAGTTGATTGTAGCAATAAATAATTTAATTTTATTATTACAATAGACAGTCATCAAATTGATGACATGGTTATTATTTCTAAGCAACTTAGCACTTTTACACAAAGAAACCTGTACTTGAGTTAGTAAAATCAATTGTTGATAATGCGTAAGAATTTGTTGAAGATTCTACCGGCCCGAGTAGGCATATCTTTGAAGAAAGACAAAGCTATAGACGAGTCGGTTATTCGAAACGCGTTCAACCAACCAACAGCAGACGTTCTTCGGTTGCACCAAACGGTTAGTCGTTTCGGTTGGCGAACTGGTTCTTTTAGAACCCAAGTCTTTCATTGTTAAAACGATTTTTTAACTGACCATTTTTATTTTGAATAAAATTTTGTGATTAGGTGAAACGAGTGAAAAAACGGCTTTACAACAACCGGTAAAGTTACAGCCGTCTTGGGAGGAAGCTAATTTACCGGAAGAAGAACTCAATTTTCAAAAGATGAGTATGGATGAGGCTAGTTTACAACTTAATGCGCCCAAAGATCGGTATCAATTGGTTTATTGGATCTTTTTGTTGCACGGAATTGGTGTGTTGACCCCGTGGAACATGTTTATTACAGCAAACGATGTAAGTTTGAATTATTCAATATATATTATTAGTTATGCAAAGTCGAACAATTCTAATTTATAATATATAGTAAAATATGATTAGAAAGGATAATATACCATAACTTTAACAGCTTGTTGAGGTAGACTTTTTTAGACCTTGAACTCTTACGAATTTTAGATTAGGATATGAAAAACGATTTGTTGTGTATCGAGTCCGTTTACATAAACAACATCGTTTATTTTTTGATAATAAATCTTTCGCGTACTTTGCCGTTACAATAAATGAAGTTTCGATAATTTTCTAACTTTAATTTAAATACCTCGAGAAATGTATCATCAAACCAGTTTATATTGCGCCAGTTTCTTTGATTATATATAATATGGATTGAGCTAACGAGAGAGATAGCTTGCGCAAGGTGATCGAACCGAGATAGACATAGAAGCGTACTGCCATATAATGGGTGTACTGATAGAAGTGAGATAGATATAGAAGCGTACTGACATATAATATATCTATCTTTGTTACACTTTCACATTATCGCTTTCCATCTGCGTCTATTCACCTTGAGCAACATTTTTGTTAGTAGATATATTCAGTTAGCTCAATCCATATTATATATAATCAAAGGCCAGTTTTCATTTTTAATGCCATAGCTCAGCGTTTCTCAACGTTTCAGTATTTGGGCCCCAATTTTCAATAACAATTTTTATGGCGCCCCCCTACCTTTCTTTTGCGTCATTTGTTTAAAAATTTTGGCAGCAGCCAGCATGAAACCTAATAAACTTAGACGCCATTTGGAAACACTTCATAGTGAGTACGTTAACAAGCCCCGAGAATTCTTTGAATTAAAATTAGTCATATATATGAAGAGCAAATATCATTCTTCAAAAAAACTTTGTTTGTGAACGAAAAAGTTTTACTTGCCTCTTACAAACTATCATATAAAATAGCCAGATATAAAAGGCCTCACACCATTGGTGAAGACCTTATTCTGCCAGTATGTTTAGAGATAATTTTGCCAAACAATTACAATTCATACCTCTTTCAAATTATACTGTTGTCTGCCGAATTGGTGATATAGCCGAAGATGTACAGCATCAGCTTCTTGAAAAGTTGTGTGACAAATTGTTTTCGATTCAGCTTGACGAGATAGCAATAAAGACGCTCATTTAATTGCCTATGTCTGATTTTGTGATCGTATATCGGTAGTAGAAGAACTACTTTTCTGCATACGTAGAGAACTCAAAGCAAAAGCACTCGCTTTGTTTGATATTTTAAATGATTTTATTAATGAGGCAAACATAGAGTGGAAGAATATGCACCAATGGTGATTCTACAATGTGTGGAAGATTTCAAAGCGTACAAGCACTTGTGAAACAAAAATCTCCGCAATGTGACTGCACCTATTGTATGATCCACAGAAAAGCATCGCGTGGGAAATTTCTACAACGTGTTTATGAGTTAAAAGAGGAAATTGCCAATTTTCAAGAAGAGGAAAACCGCCTGGAAGCCAAAAAGTTTCGAGATGCTTTATTTGTGATGAAATTGGTTATATATTCGAGAAATTAAATACCCTGAATCTACAACTCCAAGGAGCAAACACACATATGTTGGATAGCAGTGATAAAGTTAGTGCATTCTGTAGAAATTTGGAGCTGTGGAGCAGAAATGTGAAACAAAAAAAACTAGAAATGTTCGCAAATGTGAATGAGTGTGTCAAAACATACAAGGAAGAAGAACAGTATGTGACAGTTGTTTTTGTAACAATAGCAAGTCATTTAGCCATGTTGACATAGAATTTTGAAAAGTATTTTCTTGCTGACGACAAATTGGTAGCAAGTTACGAGTGGGTTCGAACTACTCACGAAGGTCTCTCAACTGCAGAAGAAGAAATCTTCATACACTCTACTGCAAGGGGCGAAATTTAGTAATAGAGAGAATTTAGTAATAAAACTCTCTTTGAATTTTGGGCGGGAGTGGATGATGCATTTTCTCCACTGAAAACAAGAGCATTTCGTATATTATTGCCATTTTCAACATCCTACCTTTGTGAAGCCGGATTTTCTGCGGTGGCTGCTTTAAAGACAAAATATAGGACTCGACTGAATATAGGTCAAAGAACTGAGAGTGGCTATTTGTAATATAAAACCTTCTTTTGAAAAACTTTGCTGTGCGAGACAGGCCCAAGGGAGTCACTAATAATTATAATCATTACAGCTACTTTTAATTTAGTACTGATGAGTCTATTATTAGTTTCATTTGGCATTTGACAGTGCCTACTGATACAATCATATTTATAGTAATTAAATACATAGGTAGTAGTACGAGTGTATTAGTTTAAATGTGTACTGTACTTACTTAAGTTTTTTGAATGTCAGAATGACATTAATTTTTTATTAGTAATTATCTTTTTTTTCATTTTGATGTGTTGGCGCCCCCCATGCAGAATTATGACGCCCCCTAGGGGGGCGCGCCCCACAGGTTGAGAAACGCTGCCATAGCTGCTCTATTAGCATGTTATGGTGATTGGGTAGTTGGCTAAAATGTCTCTACAAAACCTATGTGTATCTCGAAGTCTTTTGCAATCAATTGGAGATGTTCGACTTGTTGCAAATTATTTTTTTACGATTTAATTTTTTTTTTTAGTATTTCACAACGTACAAATTAAGTTATGATTACACCGGTCAAAATACAACTTATAGCGACACATTCTTACAAAATTTAGGATTCGCCTCGCAAGTTCCTAACTTAGCCTTTAATTGGCTAAACATTTTTGTAGTCTTGGGGTAAGTTAATTAAAGCTTCATCTCATTTAATTTTTAAGTAGATATCCTTTTAAATTTATTTTAGTGGTAACTTGACAACAAGGATTGTTTGGAGTATATGGGTTGAAGTCATAATTTTTCTTTTTACGATTATTTTAGCAATGATGGATACAAGCGGATGGCCTGGAACGTTTTTTTGGCTAACAATGTGTTCTGTAGTATTACTCAACAGTAATATTAAACATAAATTAATTTAATTTTTATTTTATCATTATTTTATTGTAGTGATGAACGGTGTTTATCAAAATACAATTTTTGGTATGGCCGCAAAACTACCTCCGAAATATACAGGGGCTGTAATTTTGGGTAGTAACATAAGCGGAACGTTCACTGCCATCGTTTCCGTCATTTCGAAATTGGTTTCATCGAACCAAAGGATGGCCGCCATCTATTATTTCATAACGGCTCTATTAGTGCTGTTAGTTTGTTTTGATACGTACTTTGCACTGCCTTTAAACGTAAAAACGTACCTTTCATTTTCGAATTTCGTCAAAAACGTTTGCTTAATGAATATTTCAGAGATTCTACAGGCACCATGAATTGAAAGAGAAACGGGACGCCGAATTGCGAAAAGGAAAAGATACCAAAACTGAAAAAACACCTTATTTGTTGGTTTTTAAACAAGCTTACCCGCAACTATTAAATATTTTTATGGTGTTTTTTGTAACGTTATCTTTATTTCCCGCAGTTCAAGCACGTAAGGTAATATTAAGATTTTTTTAACAAATCTTAATTTTTTTTTGTTTAGGTATTTTAAAAAGCGATGATAACTTCTTTGTACCTGACAATTTATATTCTGATGTTACTTGTTTTTTAACATTTAATATTTGTGCTATGCTTGGTAGTTTTTTTACGAAGTATTTTACCTGGGTAAGTAATCAAAAATTAATTTGATAAATTTCAGTTATTATTTTAACCTTCCATTACACTGTCACTACGGGTGGCTGCCCGCAGGGAGGGGTGTTATCTCCCCTGCTTTGGTCCCTCCTAGTTGACGATCTGATTGCGATAGTCGAAGCCGTTGGTGTAGAAATACAAGCTTATGCTGATGACATTGTCGTTATGGTCAAAGGAACCTGTTTGCCGAGGATATCTAAAGTCCTCCAGGTGACCCTAGATACCATTTGCGCTTGGTGTAAGGGAGAGAACCTCTCAATAAACCCGCAAAAGACAATTGTTGTGCCCTTCACCAGGAAGCGAAAGTTGGATGGACTAATCCGCCCAACTATCCAAGGTGAAGAAATTCGTTTCTCAAAGGAAGTCAAATATCTAGGAGTAATCCTAGACAAAACCCTGTCATGGAATGGACATTTGCAGGGAGTTTTGCACAAAGCTAGACTATCCTTGTGGACTTGTCGCAGTCTTTGTGGAAAAAATTGGGACTGTGGTTAGACCTATGATCACATACGGAGCAGCAGCCTGGTATAGGAAAGTCCGACAGACTTCAGTTATCAGTAAACTTTCACGAATTCAACGAGTAGCTGGATTGGCAATCTCTGGTGCGATAGGCACAACGCCAACTCTAGCAATGGAGGTTCTGCTTGGCCTATCTCCTCTGCATTTGCATATAGAGAAAGTGGCTAGAACAACCATTTACAGATTTAAGCAATATGCTCAAAACTGTTCCGACATGTCCTACCAATAGGCTGCGGAAGACATTATAAGCACTGATACTGTGCTATCAATGCCGTCAGATTTGGCGGTATCACTATCAGTGATTAATGCTCGATACCAGATTGTACTGCCTGAGCGGCAGTCCTGGATCGAAAATGAAAATTCTCTGGTTCGGGCAGACATTTGCTTGTACACAGATGGATCAAAAACGCCTGAAGGGGTAGGAGCAGGAGTATACTGCCAGACACCTCGAATTAAGCAAGCCTACAGCCTGGGTACGTACTGTACTGTATTCCAGGCGGAAGTATTTACTATTGACATGGGTGCTAAAATCCTTCTTGAAAAATGATTGTAAGAGAACATTAAACACATTGAGTTGTGATAACAGAGTCTCTCTGATCTGGGTCCCGGGTCACTCTGGGGTTGCTGGCAATGAAGCGGCAGATAAGCTAGCACAAGATGGCAGCGCTGAAGCGTTTGTGGGGCCGGAACCAGCAGTTGGTGTATCATTTGCGATGGCCAAATATAGGATTGGACTGTGGGCTGAAGAGAGACTTCGCGTACTGTGGACCAGTTCTCCTGGAATGAGACATGCTAAGGTGTTTATTAACATCGCCATTGTCAAACCCGGGAATATTTTAGGACTTGCCCGTAGTAGCATAAAAGTTCTAATGGGTGTTTTTACTGGGCACTGCCGATTAAAAGCACACCTCAACTTGTTGGGTTTAGCCGACGGTCGTAGACCGAGTCGTGTAATCACAAGAGTACTGTAATTATGCTCTAGCCCACGTGTGATATACAGCATTTTATCTGCGAGTGCTAAAAATTACTAAAAAATCAATTTCTTTAAAAAAGTCATCAACAACATGTTTACTCATCTGGAATAAGTGTTTCGAAATGTAAAAACATAACAATTAATGTTTATAATAAATAGTATTGTTTCTCTGTAAGTAGATAGCACTTTTTCTTTTGTATTGTTGCTCGTTTCAATAAATTAAGTCTGTTCTGATTAGGCTAAAAATGCGTTACGTAATGAAACCAGTGCGGTAATGAACTTCATTACGTAACTCAAATCACCTCAAATGCGTGCGGTAATGATGACTTATCCAAGCAGTCGTTGATAATAGTATATTATTCAACAAGCGTATAATAGCGGTTGTTACCCACGAAGATGAAGTTAATCTGTGTAATCTGAGTGGGTAACATCCATTATACGCAAGTTGAATACTATACGTTATCTACAACTATTTAATTTTGAAAAAAAAAAATCAAAGAAAGGAAAAAATAAACTTGATAGACATTTCAGACATAACCTCAATATAAGAAAGCTGTCATTTCTGTTATATTTTTTTTTTTTGATTAGTAGGCCGTGTCAGAACTGTGCAATAATGGCTTCATTATTCAACACTTTGTCAGTCATGAGTAATGCGTGTCATTACCCGTCAAAAATCAAATGTATAACGAATAGATAATTCAATAGTTGTAGATAATAGTATATTATTCAACAAACGTATAATGGCGGCTGTTACCCACGAAGATGAAGTTAATCTATGTAATCTGAGCGGCAGTCCTGGATCGAAAATGAAAATTGTCTGGTTCAGGCAGACATTTGCTTGTACACAGATGGATCAAAAACGCCTGAAGGGGTTAGGAGCAGGAGTATACTGCCAGACACCTCGAATTAAGCAAGCTTACAGCCTGGGTACGTACTGTACTGTATTCCAGGCGGAAGTATTTACTATTGACATGGGTGCTAAAATCCTTCTTGAAAGAGGAGTGAAGAAAACGGTGTCGGCTCTGGTTAATGATTGTAAGAGAACATTAAACACACTGAGTTGTGATAACAGAGTCTCTCTGATCTGGGTCCCGGGTCACTCTGGGGTTGCTGGCAATGAAGCGGCAGATAAGCTAGCACGAGATGGCAGCGCTGAAGCGTTTGTGGGACCGGAACCAGCAGTTGGTGTATCATTTGCGATGGCCAAATATAGGATTGGACTGTGGGCTGAAGAGAGACTTCGCCTACTGTGGACCAGTTCTCCTGGATGTTCAAACCCGGGAATATTTTAGGACTTGCCCGTAGTAGCATAAAAGTTCTAATGGGTGTTTTTACTGGGCACTGCCGATTAAAAGCACACCTCAACTTGTTGGGTTTAGCCGACGATGTTGAATGCCGACTATGTGCGGAGGAAGCAGAGACGGTTGAGCATGTTTTATGCCACTGCCCTGCCGTTAACCGTATCAGATTCTCGATTTTTGGGTCGCAGTTTATCTCCTCAAAAGATCTGAATGACCTTTCGCCGAGCAAGGTATTAATGTTCGTTAAGAGCATTGGACTGCACGGTGAAATTTGATAACGATATCTATCGGGGTACAATAGATCCTTAGGGTCGCGGTGCAAGGTTGGTTGGTCCGCCTACCCGATATGTATTCTATGTAATGTAATGTAATGTACACTGTAACTACAACTAACACTAGACCTAGAAACATTAGGCAAATATAGACTGTGCTTATTACATGATTTATTTTTGTTTTTAGCCCAAACCAAAATATTTATGGATACCAGTAACACTAAGATTTCTTTATATACCTTTTTACCTCTTATGTAATTACAATTTAAAACAGACTCAAAGAACTTTACCAGTTTATATAACAAACGATTGGTTGTATTGGTTTGTTGCGATAACGATGGGTTTAACAAGCGGATATTTTAGTTCACTTGGGATGATGTATGCCCCAGGGTACGTTTTAATTATATCGAAATATTATAATTTATCTGTATTATTATTACAGAACGGTTGAACAACGCTACGCTTCAACAGCTGGAATGTTTGGTGGTGCTGCTTTAATTACCGGAATATTTTGTGGAATTTGTTCGGCGTACTTATGGCCATTAGTTATTACGCATATTGGTGTATAACAAAAATGTCTCGTGTACAATACAGAGTCAGAATGGGAAGTGAACGTGAATTTTGGATAGAGAGCGGCTCTGTATTGTACACGCAAATACCAACAACCGCCTAACAGACTGATAAGGGAAGACGTGAGTGGATGAAGGTGCTATGTAACACGGGAACAATTTTGAGTTATTCGCGTTTAAAGTTTTTTGTTTGGAACTTTTTACTATTTATTTCTTTTATTTCGTTTTTCATATTATATATTCAATTTATTTCAACAACAAAATATATTACAGTATAATAACTTTACAAAATGAAGATAAGTTAAGGAATTACAAGAATGAAAGATGTCATCTAAAGTATTTTATTATCGCGTAAAATATTTTAGTAATAATATTTGTATTCATCATGTACAAATTGCAACTGTTGTTTCAAATTCAGTAACTTTTCTTTAGAAATATTGCCATTTTTTTCCGAAACTCTGTCTGGATAAATACGTCATATTTCTGTAGTCTTTTTATTTTTTAAGCAATTGACAATTTCAAATTCGGTATTTTCATCCAGACATTCCATGTACCCCAAACTTTTCCACCCTAATCCACCTGATACCATCTCAGGTAATACAAACAGCGTCTTCAGTCCACGTAAAAAAATAAGGTTGTTCTTCTTTTGATATGAAATGTATACCAAAATTGTAAAACCACATCTGTCTCAGATAGAAAGCCTTAGATGTGGTTATTCTTGGCAAAGGCATGGTTTGTTGCAGATTCATGGTGAGATAACCAATTTCGTTGTTGCTTTTAGCTTTTAAGCTATCCTTTTTCTGTTCTTCAAACGCCTTTCTGTACCTCTCTTTATGTTCTTCATTGCCGCAAGTGCTGCAAGTGTCGCTCTTAGGTTGTCCAAAAGATAAATTAAATTTTGTAGAAAAAATGTTGCTATATGAACATAATTTTACTATGTACTCTTCTGGAAATTTTTTGGTGCGACATACAACCTGTACATTTTAGCTATATTTAGCAGCGGAGAAAGATACATCTTATTAATATTTTTATTCCTTGAATAATGTGATTGTTCGGCAGGAAATCTTTTTATGTGGTCAACAATGGATTCAACAACTTCAGCTGGCAAGCTGGGCCTTTTATCATGGCAGCCTCTTCTGTCTGGACTTGGAGCTACCTCACCTGATTTCAGCTTTCTCTGAATAACAGCAACTTTTTTTCTACCAATGTTGCAACGTTTGCAAACTTGCGTTTGTGTTGCATTATAAGTTATAAAATATTTAAATGAAAACTGTTTTGGATTTTTAGCTGAAGATCTATGGCGCTGAACGGGGCCAATTTTTATACTTTTGAAAAGTAAAATATTTTTGGAATTCTGATTTGACTTGTAGAAACTTTTAAATATATTTTCTCTTGAGTTGACTTCAAACTTCTCATCGTAATTTAATCTGCAACGATCCGTACACAGTACATTTTTTAGATTTGGACTCTTAGCGGCAATTTCTTTTCCCGTTTGAGAAATATATTTTTCTCCTCGACCTCTTGCAATCCTTGCCGTTTCCCTTTTCCACTTACTTGGATCCCTCTTCCTTTTCATAGCAATCGTTTCTGAAGGAAAAATTATTTGGGGTATCTTCTCCCATTGTGTATTTAGGTATGCCAATACATTTCCTCCACATCAACCGGTACTTTGCAAAAAAGTAAGAATTAATCTACAAAACATCTTTAGACGTTTAAATTACTGCATAAAACACTTAAAAAGCCAAAAATCCTAAAATTCTCAAAATTGTTACATAACCCCTTTATCCACTCGCGTCTTCTAGGAACCAAAAGGGTATCGCGCAATAAGATTCTGGCGCTCAGTTCTTCCACAACAGTAACAAAACAAACACACGGTAGCCTTTTGTAGTAATAATAAGGTACCAAAACATTTAATAAAATAATTGTAGATGAAGTGCGGTGTAAAAAATAAGCTACGTTCTGAAAGAAATAACAATCATTGTATATAAGTAAAAGTTATGTTTTTTTTTTATCAAAATTATTGAATTAATAATGCATAATTTTATAATTTAATTTATGTAGCCGTTTAATATGTACGGGATTGACTGCAGTAAAAATAAAGATATATATTTCTATTGTTACTGTTACAAAAAAGAAATACTTATGATAAAATAATGTTGATTAATGTTTTAGAATTTTCATACATATATTCTTCATAGCTTTTAGCAATATTGTATAAAATTGATAACTTAACATATTTTTACTGAAGTTAACCTATGCTTTAAAAAAAGCAATCTTATAAAATAAACCACTGACCAATACATCTCTTTAAACAACTATTTATACGATAATATCGAACCTCTTCGAATTTCTACAACGTACACTTAATCTTTGAACGCATAACAAAATAATATTTGTTACTCCTAGCTTCGTACATAATATAAGTATTGTTCCATAATTACAAACTGTAACTGTGTATTTTATTGTTAATTTTAAATCGTAAAAACAAACATTTTTATTGATTTCATACAAATAAAATCATAATTGAAAATATATATACATACATATTATTTCATTTCAATCAAACAGGGTCCAGCTGACCAAATCACTAACAGATGTTAATAATTGACGATTGTTTAGATTAAAATAAAAGCTCAAAGGCTGTATAATGAGGTTTATTATTGATTAACTTTGGTGCTATATATGTTTTGCTTAAACATGTTGTAAACGAAACAGATGTAGCATTAAAAGTTGGCTATTTATTTTATAATGATCCCAGAAACATCCTTAATATCTTAGTAGCCGCCTTGATAGATGAACACCTCTCAACCACTCTCACCCCTATTAAAAACTTCATCAAGAGCGCATAAATTCATCAAACCTGTATTTGCAAAAAATTACTCTTACTCTTTTTTGAACCATATCTTTTATATTTTGTTGTAGATGACGTTGCGTAATAGGCCCCATACACCTGCATACATATTGGGCAACCTGATGTTGCGCAACAAAGTGTTGTACAAACATGGTTAGCCATACACTGTGCGCTATTTTATGCAAACCTCAGTTGTATGTGTTGCGTTCATACGGAAACATGCCATCTGACGAAGCGGCCTGTTTAGCTATAATAATTGCTATAACCTCCGAGGATGTTGGTATTAAAAAAAGAAGGAGGAAGAGGAGAGTATGGATGAAAGAGTGGTTGAAGAAAAGATCCCTTTTTAGCCACGCAAATCTCCTCAAGGAACTTCAATTGAGTTCACCACTAGATTACAAAAATTATTTACGAATGGACCCCACTACTTTTGGCGAATTATTGGTAATGATAACACCACTTATAGAAAAACAACATACTATAATGAGAGAAGCAATATCACCCAAGCAAAAGTTATTTGCAACTTTACGATACCTTACTTCTGGGCTTACTTACGAGGGTTTAAAGTTCGAAACAGCAATAGCTGCTCAAACACTTGGAAAGATTATTATAGAGACCTGTGACGCAATCATAAAGGTTTTGAAAAAATATATAAAGGTAAGTAATTATTACTTTATTAACGTTCATTAAAATAACAATACAAATAATATGAACTAAAAATAAACAAAGTAATATAAAACCTGAAAAACTGAAGTTATTTGACTGTTGGGCAACTTTCTCCTACTACAATATATTTAAATAAAATCTGGGTGTGGATATGGGTCTTCTGGTCTGCCTATCTGTACCGGAGCTGGGGAGTAATGAGTTTTTGTATTATTTGAATGTGATGGGTACACGTATTGGGATGAATGTTGTGGTCTGTTCTCTAGAGTGGTGATTTGTACTGGAAATGGAGGGTATGTTTGAGATAGACTACTATTACTTGTATGAGGTGAATATCCGTATGAAAGTAGACGTGAGTTTGGCCCGTTTATTGTTACAGAATTTCTGTGAAGGGTTCCAAAACGCCCTTCATATAAGATGTCGCTAATGGTCTTTTTCGCGTGAATTTGCTGCTCGGGCGACATTTTCACTAGCTCCAGTGCCCAACTTTTCGCTAGAATGTCTACCTCATTGTTGGAAGCACGCAGATGTTGGCAAGCCATTCTTAATAATTCATTTCGGGTCTGAGATTCCTCGGTTGTCCCTTTTCGTTTTGGAGCTCTACGTCCTGTGGCAGCTTCCGGCATTTCTATTTCTTGAGAAGTATCTGGATTTTCCTCTTCTGCTGCATTTGCTTCTGTGTTACCATCGTCCCGAGAAGAATCCTATAAAAGGCCAAAATGGGTTTATAATCTTTCGTCTTTTTTGCAGTGGGCTCTTCAATTGTGCATGATTCAAGATGCAATTCTATAAATGACACTAACGATATGTTTCTTTCAGCTACCACAAAGTGAAAATGAGTGGAGAGCTGTAAGTAAAGATTTTGAAACGAAGTGGAATTTTCCTCTTTGCTTAGGGGCAATAGACGGTAAACATATACACATATTTAAACCCCCCGGAACAGGCTCCTATTACTTCAACTATAAGCATTCATTTAGTATTGTTTTAATGGGAATTGTAAATGCAAACTATGAATTCTTGATGGTTGATGTGGGCGCTAATGGACGTGTTTCTGATGCAGGGGTGTTTTCAAATACCTTCTTCTATAAAAAACTTGTAGAAAAGAACTTGGGCCTTCCTGAACCGGAATTTGCCTTTAACTAATACCAAAGTGCCTTATGTTTTCGTAAGGGATGACGCTTTCCCACTTCTGGAGAATTTAATGAAACCATTCAGCAAGAGAAACCTCACCAAGGAAGAAAAAATTTATAACTACAGGGTGTCACGCAGCCGTCGGATTATTGAAAATGCATTTGGGATACTAGCTTCTCGATTTAGAATTCTGTTAAGTCAAATTAATCTATGTCCAGAAAAAGCTGTTACTATAACATTAGCATGTTGCTATTTGCACAACTTTTTACGACATAAAAATGTAGAGTGTTACTTCCAAGGCGGCGTAGATGTTGAAAATATAAATACCGGAGAGTTTACAAATGCTGATTGGAGAGCAGATCCTACGTTACAAACACTACAACCACTTCAAGGGAGAAACAGTACAACAACAGCAAAAGAAGTAAGAGCACAGTTTTGTAATTACTTTAATACTGTTGGAGCTGTTCCGTGGCAGGACAACATTATATCTTAACTATAAATTATCAGTTTTTCACAGTTGTGCTTAAAAATATATTACTTTTTAAATAAATTATTTCAAAATAATAACAGCATTTAAATAATAACTGATTTGATTACTTACCCTGCCTTCATTTTCAGTCTCTTGGGGCTCGTCCATGGTAGAAGTCCCTGGTAATTGACATTTTGAATTTCTACAACTTGTTGCGCATCACGTTGAACAACACCATACACCATACAATTTTTGCACAACAGCCTCTGTTGTGCAATTTGTTCGCAGGTGTATGGGCCCTTTAAGGGAAATGTAGGATTTCTTTAAATAATTGATTTGATTTTCTTATAAAGTTTATTTGCAAATATTTTTTGTTACAATTTACCCCTAATATGAGGCACTGTGTAAACTTAACCATTGCTTAAACTAATTTGGAAGAAAAACATCCATACATTTTAATAATTATTTTAATCTGTTCCATATGGAAGCTATGCTTGGTTATCAGTTTCAGATTAATATACAGGGGGAAACGCTTTTTGACCTTGACCTTATTTTCAAGGTTAAATGAAGGTCACGACGAATTTTTTAAATAGCACCCTATATATTTTATTGTAAAATTTTAATCTGTGGATAAAAGAAAATAATTAAAAAATAAAAAAAAATTTACTGTGTGGTTTTGCCAATACAACGGCATTGTCTTTAGTTCTTAATGTTTAGAATACTATTTAAGAATGCTCAACAAAAAAATCCAGAAGACCTTTTAAAAAAGGTTCCGACATTTCCCCGCCTTTGTCAATTTGATAATAGAATAACGCATAAAAAACAAGAGTTCGTGGGACTGATATGTCGGCATTTTCAGAATATCGCTTTCAGAGACTTAATTGGTTGAATTGTTTTAAAATGTAACAGGTAAAACTAAATTTGCATAAAAACTGCTTGGCAACAATTCATTCCATCGTTTTACAGTAAGGCAAAGTGTTTAAACTAAGTCATTAAATCATGGATACTCTAAGTGTGGCAGAAAAAGTCGAAATGATTTTTATTTATGGAGAAAGTGGCAGAAGAGTTGCTGATAGTATAGCTTTGAAATACACCTTCGAGAAGTACCTTTTACAAAGTTGTGAATGATTTCACTAACTCTGGAAATGTGCAATCAAGAAAAAGAACTCTGCGAGCAACTGTAACTACAGAAGAAAAGAAAATTGCGGTATTAGCTTAGCGTTGAGATAAATTCTCAAGGCAGCAGCACTCGACGACTTGCAATTGACGCCGCAATATCGAAGACATATATTTATGGAGATGATTGAAAATCGATTAATATTTTGTCAATGGGCACAAGAACGAATGCAGTTGGACGTCAATTTCTTGATTTTTTTTGTGGGGCGTCCTGAAGAATAATAGTTAATGAAAAACACAAAAAATGTGTGAAGAATTAGTGTTTATTAATTAATTTGCTTATCTGCGCAACCTTTCATATCGACCCGACCACGTTTCTCTTGTATTGTGTGTAGTGTTTTATATCGTTATTTGATCTTAATTGTTAACATATACTGGGATAGATATGTGTTTGTATATATACGTATGTATATGTGTGTATAATCTTAAAATAAATGAAGCGTTTTTTAACTCTGTCCATCGTTCGTTTTAGACGGTAAGAATTTTAACTGTTATGTTTCTTGACGTCATATTGTATTTCGATTTTCTGTTTTTAGTTGCGCCTGAAGACGAAAAGTAATTTTTTGAAACCGGTTGCGCAGATAAGCAAATTAATTAATAAACACTAATTCTTGACACATTTTTTGTGTTTTTCATTAACTAAAATTCCCGAAGAATTATGGAGAAATACATTCCCTTTTCTGAAGAATAATGTTTATCGCGAAGTACCGACTATGCCAGAAAACATGAAAGAGCGGATAAGAAACGCATGCAGAAATAGTAATCAAGAAAATCTTTTAGGATGTGAAGAAAGTTTTAGTAGAAGTGTTAATAAATGTATTGAAGTGGGTGGAGAGAAATATTTGAATATGTATTATAATTTTTTTACTTTTTAAAACCAATTTAAAAAATTGGTCGTGACCTTCATATGACGTTAAATGACCACCTGTATTAACTGTAGAGACTTAGACTCCATCAATGTGTCTCACACTCCTGTATATGAGCTGTGTTGTGCGATTATCTGATATGTATCGATTTAACTAAAAAAATATTTTTTTCGAATAATTTTATTCTACAGGGTGTATCTGAATGACATGCCCAAACTTCAGGGGGTGATTCTTTAGGCAATTTTAAGGGTACTTTGATATATAAACATGGGCGACTTGGGCTCCCCTAAGGAGCTACACCTCTCCAAAAATGGCGGAAAATTTTGGTATAATTTTTTTTTCTCAAAAACCATAAACGCTAGAACAACGAAATTTGGGGAATATGTTTAACTGGTAGTGAGGCACGTTTTCACCCTATTTGGACTTTCAACCTATCCTTCTAAACAACTAAACGTAACCATCCGCTTTACATTTTTGCTAAAATTTTTTTATGCAAAGGGTAAATACATTAAAGAAAAAATTACATAGGTAGATGAAAGTATCCTAAAACTTTTTTGTCTCTCTAAAATTTTTCCAAAAACGACTAATTTTTGAGAAAAAAAATAAAGCAAACACTGCCCGTTCAACAACGGGGTTGTCGATCAAAAGTTGGAATGAATTTTTAATGAAAAAATCTTAGTAGGCTTTGCAATCTTTGTCAGAAATATTTTGACGTTTAAATGTCAGTGGTTTTCTTACTATTATTATTGTTTTTCAAATTAATTTATGAATAAAGTTCTACCGCATTTACGCTCGTTTACTCGACGTTTCAAAATTTTAAATAAAACAATAATAATAGTAAGAAAACCACTGACATTTAAACGTCAAAAATATTTCTGACAAAGATTGCTAAGCCTTCTAAGATTTTTTCTTTTAAAATTCATTCCAACTTTCGATTAACAACTACAGCTTAACAGTTAGTGTTTGCTTAATTATTTTTTTTCTCAGAAACTATTAACTTTTCGAAGAACATCAGAAAGGCAAAAAAGTTTTAGAATATTTTCGTCTATCTAAATAAAATATTTCCAATGTATTTATCATCGTCATAAAAAAGATCTAGACAAAAATTGAACGGGGGTGGTTATGTTTAGTAACTTAGAAGGGAAGATTGAAAGTACAAATAGGCTCGAAACATGCCCTATTATAAGCTAAACATATTTCCCAAATTTCATTTTCTTGGTGTTAATGGTTTTCGGGAAAAATAAAATAAACCAAAATTTTTCGCCATTTTTGAAGGGGCGTAGCTCCGCAGGGGAGTCGAAATCGCTGATAGTTTATATGAAAAAGTACCCTTAAAATTGCCTAAAGAAGCACCCCCTGAAGTTTGGGCACGTCATCAGATACACCCTGTATATTAAAATTTAAAAATTAGGCACTTTTGTCTTGATTAAAACTTAATCTCTACCAATGTTGGTAGTTCGTTGAATATGTTATGTTAACTTAATCCCCATCAATTAATTTTTCTTCTATTAATATTTGTCAAGTCTAAACCTACAAAGTTACAAAGGCAAATATTTGTAATTAAGTGTGATGTCAATCACTGTATTATATAAACTGTGTATTTTCTTGATAAATTCTTCTGTTTAATTCTAAATAATAATAGTTTGCAAAAAAAATACAATAATTGTGAAAAGTTTATAACAAACTTTATGTATTCTTCAGTGTACATCCTATAATGTGTTCCCAATATATTCTGTCGTTTTATTTGTTATTGATAAACTAATAGAGTGATCTTTACTATATTAATTTCGTGCTAATGGATGAGCTATTGCGAACATGGATCTTAGTAGTATTAAATTAAATATAATAATATCCTTGGCAAGAATAGCTTTTTGTTGGATTTCCTCTTCTACGTTGTTCCTTTCTAATTTTTTTTAGTGTACATAAATATTAATTTAATTAAAATTTCAATATTGTACTTGAAAGTAGTTTAATTAATTATAATAGTATCCTCCGCAATCACACATAACCTTTGTTTTCGTAGGATTTCCGCTTCTACGTTGTTGTTTTCTCATGTTATTTATTTCACTGTCATATTCGTAATTTATGTATGAAGAATACAAATCATTTTCTAAGTTATTTACAATCATATCAATTTCAGATTCACTTAGATGTTCTGTTGATGTACCTTTGTTAAAAACTTTTTGGAACAATTTATTGTTCCTGAGTTGGTTGCAAGCCCATTTTAATAATTTAATAAATCTGTTCGTTATTCCGTCTACTAAGCGGTGCAATACTCGTGGATCTATTTTATTAAACAGACGTTTTGTAATTTTGAAAATATAATCGCGAGTAACTTTTTCAAAGGCACTTAAGATTTCATCGACTATTTGGTTAATATTTCTATTTAAAAAGAGTTCTCCCATTGAGACGATATTTTTTAAACCTCCTGCCCAATTTTGTACGTCGTCTGCGATTCTTGACCGAACATTTGGTGTAAGATTTTCGGGTATAGGAGGGAATGTTTCTAAAAATGTTGTTTGATCTGATCTGGCCATAGATCCAAAATTCATCATGTCAACAGGTCGGCCATTTAGTAGTATTTGATCACCAACTGCACTGAACCGAATTCCTTCCTTATTGAACATCTTATTAGAGCGTGTTAACACTGCTATTACTTCGTCTACATTTTTCGTATTACGAATTGATGAAATAACGGATGCTTTTCCTTGAGACTCTCCTTGAGTTCTGATCGATTCTTTTAACATCTTATTGAATGTTCGTCTGTGCCTGTTACTTCTCAAACTAAGCTCTATTTCGCTCAAACTTTGATTTTGACTTTCTTCAATAATAGTACCAATATTTTTAAAGGTATATACAGAATGTGAAAAAAATAAAATTGAAGCTCCTAATTGTACAATTACAAGTGGTGACTTTGTTTTGGAACTTATTGCTTGATAAATAGCATTTCCTATTCCCATTCCTCCAATTGTTAAATTAACACCGTTTAATCCATACAAGACGAATCTGGTTCCCTGGAAAATAAATGGGTTTTATTTTATGATTTTTATTTATGATAACTTAATTACCGTTCCTAATTGAAAACCTCTTCCAGCAAGGAAAGACACTGTTCTCATGGCTCCAAACATTCCTACACTAAATACGCCACCTGCAATATTTAGGAATGCCGCTCGACTTTCAGCGTTCTTCAAATCTATTTCCTACAAAATATAATTAAGTTATAAATACGTAATTTATCTATTTTTTTTATATATATCTTTACCTGTTTATGTTTTTTTCTGTCTACCAAATTGTTTATACTTCTTCCAACTGCATAAAGTCCGCTTCCAATTCCTACAAAAGCTGCTATTGGTAAAGCTATGGGTGCTGCGGCAGCAAGAAATGGTACAGCGCCGACAACAGCTGCTGATGTACCAGCTATAGACACGCCCCCAGCCACAACACCTGAAACTCCAGCAGCAACATCCGTAACACCAGCAATTTGTTGAAGGGGATTGCAAGCGGGTGATAATTTAGAGCAATAAATCGTGGATCTACCATCATCATCAGCAACGTAACGTCCATCTTTTGGATAGATAATTTCGCCAGGTGGATATTTATTGTTGTCAAGAAAAGCGGACCATGATTCATACACTCGTCCTTCAGTATCAATGATAATTCGACAAGCTACTTTACAAGGGTCAGTTTTACGCTTGCATTTTCGCAGTATAAATACCGGATATGGTACATAATCTGAATCAGGATCATAATCTTTTTTTTCTTTAGCGAATCGTTTAGCTTTTTTTTCTTTTTCTTTTGGAAGCGTTTCTAAACAAACATATATCATTTTTAAGACCACTCTTCCATTCCATTTGCAATATTTATCTAAAATAACATAAAATATAAATATTGTGGGGCCTTTTTTGACTGAGGCACCTCGGCCACAAACGGCCTAAGTGTTATCAGATAAAGTTATATGTAGATCATTGACTAACTAAGCTAAAATCGCTTGCGGCCGAGGTTCAGTGTTTAATACAATATCAACCTGAAACTGTTGATTGTATTGTCGCACCTCGGGCGCAAGCGGCTTCGACTTTATTAAATAGAAATTGTAGATCGTGTCACTTGACATTACTTGACTAAGCGACATTTTATCGTTTTTAGAGATTTTCAAGCTCTCTGGTAGGTAAAGGTGTAACCTATCTTAGAAAAAACGCAGAATACCGAAAGACCTAAAATACTATTTGTTTTAAAGGATAAAACTAAGCGCCAATCACATTATAAGGTTTAGTTTTACTCTAGCAGTATCACTAGAACTCACACAAGACCTAGAACTAGAATCATTCGGGTTTAGCCGTCTTGAGAGACGTGTGGCTAAACCCGAATGTTTCTAGTTCTAGATCTAGTGTTAGTTCTAGTTTTACACTAGCACAATTACTAGAACTAACGCAAGACCTAGTAATTGTGCTAGTGTAAAACTAGAACTAACACTAGATCGAGAACTAGAAACATTCGGGTTTAGTCGTGAAAAAAACTTTCAGCTGTCAATATCAACTTTAATTTTATTATTATATTTGTAATCCTCATAAAATAACCTTTAAAATGAGTCCAAACTTGACGCATTTATCTCAAAAAAACAAAAAGTTCGAACTTTCCACTTTTAATTTTGACATATTTGTCAAATTCATAAAAAATCCTTTAAATTGAGTCCAAACTCGACATATTTAACTTTAAAATTAATGGAAATACAATCACTTCCGGTTTGAAACGTCAACGTCAATTTTGACATATTTATCATCTTCATTAAAAAAAACCTTTAAAATGAGTCCAAAGATGACGCACTTATCTCAAAAAACAAAAAAATTAGAATAAAAAACATTAAACCCTAAATTAGCAACAATGAAGATGGCAATTTAATTTTTAAATATTAATACCAACCTTAATTTTTTATTTTTTTTTTATTATATTTTTGTTTTTGTGACAAATATTAAGACATTTTATAAAAATTAAGAATATGTCAAAACGACATTGACATTTCAAACCGGAAGTTGCTTATATCTCGAGTAACATTGGAATTAAACGTATCATGTTTGGACTCATTTTAAAGGATTTTTCACGAGGATTACAAATATGTCAAAATTGACATCCTTAACCGGAAGTTGACCATAACTTCATTAATATTGAAGATAAATATGTCGTGTTTGTACTCATTTTAAAGGATTTTTAATGCAGATTACAAATATGTCAAAATTGAGGTTGGCATTTTAAACTTGAAGTTAGTTATCATATAATAGAAGTTTTATAACTGAAGTTAATCTAGTGTTAGTCACTTTTCCGCACTTTCTTTTTATTTTTAACGTGTTTTTTAGGTCATTTCACATTGATTAAAAAAAAATCGTCGATTTCAAGTGCTAGTTAAGCGCTAGTTAGCATAGCATATTACTATGTTGTATATTTTTATTGAACTAAAACTAGAACCAGAACTGAAAACATTCAGTTTAGTCGTGCAAAAAACTTTCAGTTGTCAATGTCAACTTTAATGTTATTATTATATTCGTAATCTCCATAAAATAACCTTTAAAGTGAGTCCAAACTTGACGCATTTATCTCAAAAAACCAAAAAGTTCGAACTTACAACTTTTAATTTTGACATATTTGTCAACTTCATAAAAAATCCTTTAAAATAAGTCCAAACTCGACATATTTAACTTTAATATTAACGGAAATAAATCACTTCCGGTTTGAAACGTCAACGTCAATTTTGACATATTTGTCATCTTCATTAAAAAACCTTTAAAATGAGTCCAAAGATGACGCACTTATTTCAAAAAACAAAAAAGTTAGAATAAAAAACATTAAACCCTAAATTAGCAACAATAAAGATAGCAATTTAATTTTTAAATATTAATACCAACCTTAATTTTTTATTTTTTTTTTATTATATTTTTGTTTTTGTGACAAGTATTAAGACATTTTATAAAAATTAAGAATATGTCAAAACAACATTGACATTTCAAACCGGAAGTTGCTTATATCTCGAGTAATATTGGAATTAAACGTATCATGTTTGGACTCATTTTAAAGGATTTTTCACGACGATTACAAATATGTCAAAATTGACGTTGACATTCTTAACCGGAAGTTAACCATAACTTCATTAATATTGAAGATAAATATGTCGTGTTTGTACTCATTTTAAAGGATTTTTAATGCAGATTACAAATATGTCAAAATTGAGGTTGGCATTTTAAACTTGAAGTTAGTTATCATATAATAGAAGTTTTATAACTGAAGTTAATCTAGTGTTAGTCACTTTTCCGCACTTTCTTTTTATTTTTAAAGTGTTTTTTAGGTCATTTCACATTGATTAAAAAAAAATCGTCGATTTCAAGTGCTAGTTAAGCGCTAGTTAGCATAGCATATTACTATGTTGTATATTTTTATTGAACTAAAACTAGAACCAGAACTAAAAACATTCAGTTTAGTCGTGCAAAAAACTTTCAGTTGTCAATGTCAACTTTAATTTTATTATTATATTCGTAATCTCCATAAAATAACCTTTAAAGTGAGTCCAAATTTGACGCATTTATCTCAAAAAACCAAAAAGTTCGAGCTTTCAACTTTTAATTTTGACATATTTGTCAACTTCATAAAAAATCCTTTAAAATAAGTCCAAACTCGACATATTTAACTTTAATATTAACGGAAATAAATCACTTCCGGTTTGAAACGTCAACGTCAATTTTGACATATTTGTCATCTTCATTAAAAAAACTTTAAAATGAGTCCAAAGATGACGCACTTATCTCAAAAAACAAAAAAATTAGAATAAAAAACATTAAACCCTAAATTAGCAACAATGAAGATGGCAATTTAATTTTTAAATATTAATACCGACCTTAATTTTTTATTTTTTTTTTATTATATTTTTGTTTTTGTGACAAATATTAAGACATTTTATAAAAATTAAGAATATGTCAAAACGACATTGACATTTCAAACCGGAAGTTGCTTATATCTCGAGTAACATTGGAATTAAACGTATCATATTTGGACTCATTTTAAAGGATTTTTCGCGATGATTACAAATATGTCAAAATTGACGTTGACATTCTTAACCGGAAGTTAACCATAACTTCATTAATATTGAAGGTAAATATGTCGTGTTTGTACTCATTTTAAAGGATTTTTAATGCAGATTACAAATATGTCAAAATTGAGGTTGACATTTTAAACCTGAAGTTAATTATCATATAATAGAAGTTTTATAACTGAAAACGGAGCGTTCTTAAATTTTAACCTGTAAACTTGTAATACTTCGTCCTTAATTTCATTTTACAACAAATTAGTAACTAATAATCCGATTTCGACTTTGATACGTGATCTTTTTTAACAAAACAAAAAGAAATATTAAGAAACTTGTTTGTAAAATGGATAAGATGAGAGATGTTAATCTATTTGCAGAGTCTCTGAAGATGGCCAAGGGACGAAACTGGTGTTATCAATGTTCTATGATAAAAATGGACAGGCACCAAACAATTTCAAAGTTTTAATCTTAATTTCTGGCATTTTATCCGTTGATCCTTCCACCTAGTTCGTGATTTTCAAAGGTTTATTTGGCCGTACTTAATTCTTAAATTTTTAATGTACAAATAACTTACTATTTGTTTCCAAAATTTTACGGAACATTTCCTCAACAGCTTCATCTTGTTTTTTGATGCTATCTCTTATATTTTTCTCCTCCTTGGATGATTTATTTTTGATTTCTTCCTCTACATCAATGGGTGGACCATACAAAGCATACTTTATATTCGCCTTTAATTCATCATGATCTTCGCGTTCGTAACTAGTATACTCATCGACGTTCATAATTTTTTCCATTGATTTTAGAAAATCATATGAAGTCGGAGGTTTTGCATGCTCAGTTTTCAGTAATAATTCGCGCAGTGACACCAGATCTGGAGGAGTATAAACTTCTTTAAATATAAAAGGCTTTCTATCGTAGGATACAATGCCAAATGCAACGGATTTATTTGTAAGAAAATAATCAATCATATGGTCATCAAAATACTTTGCAAAACTCAATATTAATTCATCTACTTGATCCGCATTTGAAATATCCCAAGCGTACAGAACCAAGCGATTTTTTCGAAAAGCTTCTTCGATCTCACGATTTTGCAAGAAGACACAAAAATCCGAAGAGAAAGGATCATCGTGGTGGTGTAAATAGAATAACAAAATGTGATCCTTATTGTGGAGTTTATTAATTTTTGTGGATAAATCTGTTATTTCAAAATCATAATTGAATGATTGAAGAATATTCGCGAATGATCTGCTCGCTTTGATATCAGCACTATCCATTGTAATTTCTAAAATCAAAAAGAAATAAAATATTAAACAATGAAGTCCAAATTCACGGAAATTGTAATAATACCAACCAATAAATTGTTTACTGATTTTATCCAGATACACGTGATTAATTAAGGAAGGCAATAATAAAACAAAATCAAGGAATTATACCTGTAAATATAAAAACAAACATGACAACTTTAATGACATCAATATGGTAAAAGTAATTACATTATTAAGTAGTTAATTGTGTTTTTATGATTAAACTTTACTGAATAAATTGTTGATGATTAAAATAATGAATTTTTGCACAATATTCTTGATCTTAAAGGTAATGAATCATTGGTGACTGTTAATTTATCAAATAGAAATGAATTGTCAAAATGGTCTATATTTTGATTCAAATTGGATGACAAATTTGAAAATGTATCAACATTTATTATTAAGATTATATTAAAACCACTTTGAACCAAGATCTTATCCTGATCAGATCAGGAAAACTATGGTAATCAATAGAGTGATGAATAAATTTGAAGAAATTGGGTTGACGGCATCATTCAAGTAAATGACGATTTTGCAGCACAGATCAATTGCAGCGCCATCAAAACCTTCCGATTTGACACCGTGCGATTTCTTACGCTTGAGTCTTTCCAAGATACAATCAAATATGATCTCCTCATATGAGAGATTTTAGTTTATTTTTGATTCGATGTCCAATGCGTACTATTTTGGACTGTAGAGTTTCTAGAAACGTTGTAAAGTTAATGCAGTGTTATGAAGAAACTTTTCTCCATTCGCTGCAAAGTCTCTGAATACTGCAAACTCTTCGAGCATTACAGAATTCCTAGATAATAATACACT
The DNA here is from genome assembly GCF_036711975.1 of Onthophagus taurus. Classification (NCBI taxonomy): domain Eukaryota; kingdom Metazoa; phylum Arthropoda; class Insecta; order Coleoptera; family Scarabaeidae; genus Onthophagus; species Onthophagus taurus. The sequence continues at coordinate 1,490,540 of NC_091967.1, forward strand.
GAATTAATAACACAGAGCAACAGTGATTCTGCGGCATGAGATATCTTAGTCAATTTTGGTTCATTTTGGTCCACTGAATATAAAAATAGTAATTTATTTGTTGAATTGACTCTAGTTTTTGAGATAAAGTATTAATTTATACAGAAAATTAAATTTTGAGAAAAGAGAATATTGTTGAAATCTATATTTTAAAATTATTTATCCATTCGGCTTAAAACAAAAAATAAAACAAAATTAACTATAATAAACAAAAACATACATAGAAAATCGTTTTCTGTGTGATTTTCTATTGTGTTTTTGATTAAGGCAATCTCTCTGTAAATTCCAGCAATAATCCGCCATCATATATTGGTCCCACCGCCCTTTATATCTCTCTTCCATAATCTTGATATCTTGGTGAAACCGCTCCCCTTGTTCTTCGCTGTAGTCACCCAAATTATCTGGAAATTTGTCTAAATGGCTGTGCAAGTAATGCAGTTTCACGCTCATGTTAACGCCCAGTTTTTGGAATTTTTTAAGCATGTTGTCTACCAATTCATAATGTGTTTCAGCTTTGTGGTTTCCTAAAAAATTTTCGACAACCAATACGAAGCTTGACCATGCTTCCGATTCAACTTGATTCATATGGTTTTTAAAATCTTGGTTTTTAATAAGGGAGCGAATTTTGGGACCGTCAAAAATACCTGCTTTTAACTTCTCGATACTGAGACCAGGAAATAATTCACAAATATATTTGAAGCAGTCGCCGTTCTTATCTAAAGCTTTCACGAATTGTTTCATAAGTCCAAGTTTTATATGGAGGGGAGGCAGGATAACTTTTTCGCGACTTATTAATGGTTCTTCGATGATGTTTGCTTTTCCTACATCCATGTTAAGTCTCGATGGCCAGACTTTCCTGGTCCAGTGTTCATTTTTCGCTCGACTATCCCACAGACATAGAAAGCAAGGATATTTTGTGTATCCACTCTGCTGCCCCAATAAAAAGTTTACCATTTTTAAATCTACACACACTTGCCATTGATGTTGATCGTATGAAATTTTTTCTAAAACAAGCTTGATGTTTTTATATTCTTCCTTAAGTATAGTGGAATGACCTATTGGGATTGATGCTAACACGTTTCTGTTATGCAGTAACACACATTTCAAACTTGTTTTAGAACTATCTATGAATAGTCGCCAGTCTTATGGTTGATATTCTGGAGGGCCCATTAAATTTAAAAGCCCAGAAATGTCATTACAATATACGATATCATTCAAATTTGTGAAATAAGGAAGAATATCGCGCTCTCTAGTTCGATAACTTGTTATTGACACGCCAGGATGAAGGCAATGTTTTTCTTTCAGTCTTGACGCAAGAAGCTCAGCTGATTTCTTCGATAAATTTAAATCTCGAATCAAGTCGTTTAGCTCACTCTGAGAAAACCCTTTTCGTGTAGGACTACTTTCTTCGAATTCACTTTCACTGCTGTGTTCACTGCTACTGCTAACGTCTAACATTTCAACATCATCATAACAATCGCCGGGTAAAGAAGTAAATTGCGGTGTTGGTAAATCTTTACTATGCAACGTTGGTGGCTTAGCTGATTGTTGTACATCTGGGTAAATCCATGAACGCTTTTTATACCGATTCATACCCTCTACATTTACAGCGCAAAAATAGCAGTCATCAAAGTGGTTTCTTGGCTCTCTCCAAGTCATCGGTTTTCCAAATGGCAGCCCTTTTCGACCTCCTTGTGTCCAGTATCTGAGTGACTCCACACAAGTTTTACAAACTTTATGCGGAACCCAACATTTATCTTGCTGTCCAAGGTGTTTTCCAAAATATGCCTGATAGGCTTGTTTCACGAAATCGTTTATATTCCTTCGTTGCTTTTCCTGACAGTATTTACCACATATATAGCAGAAATGATCGGGATTATTAACACAGGACTTGCGTGATGATCCACTCATACTTTTTTATTTTCAACAACTACGTCAAGATGACAATAAAAATGAGTAAACTACACCGAATAGTGATCAAAAAAAACAATGTTAAAATTTTAAGGCTATTTGATATTTCGAGGGTTTTGTTATTTTAATAAAAATACCAGTTCCACAATTTATACAATGAAAACAAGTTGACGAGGAAAAGAGCAATAAATAAAAAACACGTATGCGATCCCAGATGTGTAACACTCTGCTATACCACCAATGTTGCTTAGTAAAGATTTACCAATATAGGTGTTTACTTGTAATTATATGAAATGTTAGATAGTATTAAAAAGGAAAAAAATAGTGAAAGTGAATGTGAAGGCTGTAGTCCTATACGTCAATGGCCATCTTAGGGTGAGCTTGATATTATATTTTTCCCAATCAGACAACTAATTGTCGATTTATGGTAAATTATGTAAAGCTGTCTTTTCATTTTATATAGATCGGTTTATCACGAAAACTAATAATAATTAAGTTTATTGCTACAAAATCAGCATTCATTCCACAAACAATTAAATTTTAACAATACTACAATTACATATATCACATTACAATACAATACATTTTATTTCCTATCCCACCCCTCCCCATCTCCTCCCCGCATCTCCCTACGCTGCCTTGTCGCCACCACCTCCCTCATCCATTCTCTTCCCTCTGCCCTCTCCCCCAGCACCTGCTTCCAGCCGATCACCTCCTCTCTTAGCTCGTCACACTCCCTCAGTAGGTGCTCCAACGACTCCCACTCCCCCCCACATAGCCTACAACCCCTCTCATCATCTCTCATCCAATACCTATTCGCTCTCTCCTCATTGCCGCATCTGAATCTTGCCACCATCCTCTTCCCCTCCTCATCCCCCTCCACCGACAGGTACTTCGGCAATCCCTCCGTTATTATTTCCTCGTACTTAGGGTTGTACCTGCTCTCCCTTATCTGCCCCCTTCTTTCTTGCCTCTGTACATCTCTATCCCTGCTCTCCAGCTCTTTCCACATCTCAATCCCTTCCCTCCTTCTATCATCTACCGCTTTCACTGAGTACCCCACCCTTCTGAAATATTCCTCCCTTCCTCGTTGCCCGTAACCCCCTTTCCCTGCCTTAATCTCTTTCCAGCACTCCCCCAAAATTTTACATTGAGACCTCCCTTCAGCCCTCTCCTCAAAACGTACCGCCCTTTTATCACGAAAACTAGAGTCAATTCAAACAATCTAATTTATAGCATAAGAACTTCATAATGATGTGCATTTAAATTGGCTCCATAAAATTAGGCCGCAGAAAAAAAATATTGTTTTGTTCCCCTGTGTAATACATGGTAATATAAACGTTAAAGAATTGGAGAAAACCCCGCTGAATATCCGAAGCGCCTGAATATGCCGCACGGTGTTTGGTCGTCTTTTTAGTTCTTATTCTTTGGTATGTCCAAACTTGCGCGCGGCAAAATTATATCCTGCGAACTCCGCATGTTGCTGCCATGCTATATTTGCACACACTTTAACCTTTCGAGTGCACTGTGGGGTCAATATGACCCCACGACTTATTATTTTATGTGTATTTTCTAAACTATTAAATCTTTTATTTAATGAATTTTTATAATCTTCTAGACTATAATGCTCTATATGTATCTGTAATGAATTTGAAATTTATGCGTTTCTAAAGGACAAAAAAATTGATTGGGGTCATATTGACCCCACAGTGCACTTCTTGTACCTTTTTTTCTTAGGAAATTTCTTTAAATACTTTGAATTTGGAGCCGTCTTTAGCTTTTATTTACACAAAGGGGAAGTACCTATCTATACATTACTACTTGTGTGAATCCCCGGCCTTCCTACTTTGCTACATTCAACTGTATAGCTTCATCACAGAGCCACAGAGGTTCATCAGTTTGTTGTAAAACGCGAACATGTACGGTAGTTCCTAACTTTGTCGTATCAATACGGAAGTTGTTTCAAAAGTCAAAATGAGTCACAGAAGGCTATCCGACGATGAACCACCGACGGATTTTAATTGTCAAGAATTTAGTGAAGACGAAGATGAAAGTGACGAGGAAAACTCAACTTTTAGTGAACATGATTCTAACTCTGAAAATGATGTAAGTGACGGTGACGACAACCTGGAAAACGAAGTAAACCTAAATGGAATAGTTTTCCAAAGCCAACATCACGCACAAGGGCAAAGAATATAGTTTTACACCTGCCTGGTCCAAAGAGAGCTGCTAAATCGGTAGTGAAGCCTCAAGATACATTTTCATTGTTTTTTGATGGTGACATGGTAGATAAGATAGTCAAGTATACTAATATAAAAATTGAAAGTGTTCTAGAAAATCGTGTAAATTTATATAGCTATGAAAGAAGAACAAACCGAGAAGAAATATATGCAGTGTTCGGTTTACTCTTTATTTGCGGAGTTATGAGATCGTCTCATCTGCAACTCCATGATCTATGGAATACATCAGCTATTTGTCATGCAGCCATGAGTGAAAGGCGTTTCAAATTTTTGTTGGGCAACCTTCGATTTGATGATATTACAACCAGAAACATACGTAAGCAAGGTAATAAGTTGGCAGCAATAGTCGATCTATGGGAAGCATTTGTTGTTAATTGTCAGAAACACTACATTATGAGTGAATACGTTACCATAGACGAAATATTATGTCCTTTTCGCGGACGTTGCTGTTTTGTGCAATATTTGCCGAATAAACCTGCAAAGTACGGTATAAAAATTTTTGGAATGAATTGTGCCCGAACATTCTACTTTTATTCTGGAAAAATTTATGCCGGCAAAGAAAATAAAAAACGCGCAAAAAACCTAGCGCATGATGTAGTCATGAATCTCACCGTTCCAATTCACAATACTGCAAGAAATATCACAACGGATAACTGGTATACATCTATACCCTTAGGAAAAAGTTTGTTGCAAAAAAAATTAACACTGGTTGGTACTTTGAAAAAAAATAAGGTCGAAATTCCCAAAGAGTTCCAAGCAAACAAACAACGAGCTGTTTATTCTACGTTAGAAGGTTTTTCAGAAGCCAAGAAAGGCAAGTGTGTGATCATTTTTAGTACAATGCATGATGATAAAAGCAAACTGGAAGCTGAAACTAAAAACAAGCCTGAAGAAATCGAATTCTATAATAAATCAAAGGGAGGCATAGATACATTAGATAAATTGTGTGCCACGTACACGACTCAAAGAGGGTCACGACGCTGGCCTATGGTAATTTTCTATTTTATGTTGAATGCTTGCACAATAAATGGTCAAGTAATCTTCAGAGATGTTAAACCTGACTATTTCAGAGATACTTCACATTCTAGACGATTATTTATACGTGAAATAGGTGCAGGTTTGGTGAGAGCGCAACTTCAGATAAGGTCCGGTATACCAAATTTGCAACCTTTGCTAAAGTTAAGTCTTGCGCGCTGTGGATTTGAAGTTCCCCCTAGACAAGCACAAAACCTTGATCAACCAGGACCACCAGCAAAACGCAAAAGATGTGAGTACGGGAAGTTAGCCCCCCATTTTTTGATTTTTAAATTTTTTATTGTTGTTCTAGATTATTCTAGAGTTGTTCTACATTGTTCCAAAGCGGCAAATCGAAAAAATAAAAACTCCGCGAGAAAACCGAAAAAACAGGTTTTGTGACTAGCCCCCCATTTTTGGAAATATCTAATTTTCTTTGTTGTTCTAGTTATTGTTCTAGAAAATGAAAATTATGGGATTCAGCATTACGAAGTTATAACTAAAAATAGGTTTGGCCGCCGAAATGTCTGGGTGATTGCTGTGACCATAGTTTTTCTAATATCAATTCCATATTACAAATATATACTTATTATAGCTAACGCAATCTGGAACAGCTATTATTTTCACTAGAACAACTCTCTAAAGGGCACTTTACTCTTTGAAAATTAAAGTTTTTGGAAGTTTCAGTCAGTAATTCTTGTGTCAGTGGTTTTATATTACACAATAAGAATTAAAAAACATAGAACAATCTAAAATAACTGAAACTTTGCCGATTCAAATTGTTCTAGATGTGTTTTACGTTTAACATGGACATTAATTTTGCAAAATCACATATTTTTTGTTGCTCTAAATTGTTCTTGTTGTTCTAGGTACTTAAAATGTTTATTTAATCACTGCGGCTTTAGTTCTTTTAAAGTTTCATATTAAAAATTAATACTTACAACAATTAAAATAATTCAGAACAGCTGTTATTTTCACTAGAAAAACCTTAAATTTGAGTTGTTGTGATATCGGACAGGTTTTGTTGAATCAGTGAACCCAACCTTTAATATAATAATAGTTTTAAAAAACTAAAAAAATATGGAATAATCTGACCATCCTAATTTTCTAAAAATCACAAGTTTCACCTTTCTCTTTAAACTTATAATAGTAAAACATAAGTTGCGATTTAAAGTGTATTTTATTTTGTATAAACTAAGTAATAAATTAATAAATAAACTAAACTAACAAATAAGACAATAACTATTCGATCAGAATTACTATATCAGTACAATAACTTATTCTAAGGTAAACTATAACTAAATAAACTAAATTATGTAATAGTTATTTATATTACAAGTGGGCTAGAAACATAATTACTGTACGAGTGTGGAGAATTGCACGACGAGGTCGTAGACCGAGTCGTGTAATCACACGAGTGAAGTAAACAGTATTGTTTCTCTGTAAGTAGATAGCACTTTCGATAGATTTCAATAAATTAAGTCTGTTCTGATTAGACTAAAAATGCGTTACGTAATGAAACCAGTGCGGTAATGAACTTCATTACGTAACTCAAATCACCTCAAATGAGTGCGGTAATGATGACTTATTCAAGCAGTCGTAGATAAATAAATTAATATCATGGAATAATACGATTACATCACTTTCCTCATTTATAAACATATATGCACATTTGTGCATTTATTTCAGTAGCTTCTTCAACTTGTACGGATTTTTTTCGTAAGTCATTAAATAATATCCAATTGGCATTGTTGGGCACAAATGCTGGGTACTGTCCTACATCATTCAAAGATTGAGTACCTTCGTAACTGATGATACCTGCGGGGATATAGAATTTGTTGTGGAGTAACAAATTGCGTGCGTAATCACTCAATTTTATTTTATTGTTCTCTCTATTTGTTGTTTCTATAAACAGACCACATTTTTTTTGCAATTGTTGCTTAGAGTTTGCATGTAGTTTTCTATTACTTGCTTTAGCTGTGCATAGCCAAATATTGTTACGATGTCAATGTCGATTGGTAAACTTATGTTTTTATGAAAAGTAACGTTTAAACAATTATTGCAGTTTTTAGTCCTACAATAACTAAATTCTTCTTTAAATAGTTGTGTGCAAAGAAACGCAATATTTGAAATAGCATTCACTATTATCACGCCAGCAATATTCTGACTTCCAAAATAACTTATTCCTGTATAATTTTAGAAAACTAAAGCAATCTGTGCAAACATTCTCAACATGATTTCTAAATGAATTGTGTGCAAATGGTAAACTATGAAATATACTGTCGAATTCGCAAGTATTTTGAACAATATATTTTTTATTGAAATAGATATTAATGAAACTTACTTATGAAAGAATTACTAACTGAAACTTCCAAAAATTTTAATTTTCAAAGACTAAAGTGTTCTTTATAGAGTTGTTCTAGTGAAAATATTAGCTGTTCCAGATTGCTTAGGTATAATAAGTATATATTTGTGACATGGAACTGAAAATAGAAAAACTATGGTCACAGCAATCAACTAGACATTTTGGCAACCCAACCTACTTTTGTTAGTTTAGTTTATTTATTAATTTATTACTTAGTTTTGCAAAATAAAATACACTTTACATCGCAACTTATGTTTTATTATTATAACTTTAAAGAGAAAGGTGATTTTTATTATATTAGATGGTCAGATTATTCCATATTTGTTAATTATTTAAAACTATTATTATATTAAAGGTTGGGTACACTGATTCAACAAAACCTATCCGATATAACAACAACTAATAAAATTTAAGGTTTTTCTAGTGAAAAACCTTACAGCTGTTCTGAATTGTTTTAATTGTTGTAAGTAGTAATTTTTAATATGAAACTTTAAAAGAACTAAAGCCGCTATATTTGTACTAACATGTTGCTGCCATGCTATATTTGGACACACTTTAAAGCGTATAGAGATAAGGGGAGAAAATGCTACAATCTATAAATAGCTTGAATTTAGGGGATTCCCAAAACACTCCAATTCAATCGACGCCGAACCGAGTATTTTACTGAATTACGTAACGGTTATTAATATGAAATCTGTGTGCTTCCCCTGGTTTATTCATGTATCCGGGTATTTCACGCACATGTAAATAACGAAGTGGAACATCACATTTAATTAATATTTGAATCACTCACCTCATAACGTGTATGTCTATCGTTAGAAATATAGATTTTAATACGCAAATAAAGATAATCCTTATCTTTTTCGTATATAAATATATTGTGTATGTAGGAGCAGGATTTAGATCATATTACGAATAAATTGATTTAAGAAAATCACTTACAAGACACAATATAAGGCACTAAAACCACAAAACATAGTTGTTGTATGACTACTGATCGACGACTGATTGTGTTCATTCATTATTTATATAGTTCAACATCAAAACATGTGAGTACGCAATGTTGCCAACTCACAAAAATTTAGAACTTTTTTTAGGAATCTCAACTTATTTATTAGAATCACTTTAAAAACCTTTCTTTCAACTTCGAATAAAACAAAAAAAAATAACAATTATAATGAATAACATTATTATTCGCTTCCGCCTTCACCTTCGAATGGCGCTTCGGTCTCGGCGAGCAAATCGTCGTAATTAACTCCTCGAATTTTCCGTAAATTTAAAAAGAATAATACCGGTATGGCGTTCCACGATAACATCATCACAGCAAAATTCATCAATTTCTTGGTGAAAGACATCCGATACGAAGGTGGTCCAGAAATTATGTTAGCTCGTGGTGTATAAATCATTTTCGATCTATGCTGAGATTGCAATAAACGTTTTATTGAAAACATTTTTCGAATTTTCTGAAAATAAATATTTTATCAATATTTAAATGTCAATTTAATCAACAATAATTACACTTTCAGATTTTTCTGGAATAGTAGATTTCTACAATTTTAAACTTGTTAGTTTAGACACTCAAACATAGGTATTGCTTTCGTGTGTGTATTTAGTATTTATGTTATATTTAAAACCATGTAATATCATGGTTTTTGAAATTTGTGTCTTCGATTTAGTCGTGCATTTAGCCATTTCAAATATCAATAACGTTATTTTTCTCTTACAACAAAAAGACTGGATAAAAAATTACTTTGGTTCCTTCTGTTTTGAGATCGATTTCAGAAAAAAAGCAATTATTTTTGAATGACTAATGCTTACATCATCACAGTAAGAACTTTTCGTAGTCGTAAGAATGGAGATAAGAAACTGCGGAGTTTAGATAATCTCCATTCTTCGCCGGAAAACAGTGTGAATAATGTAACGTTCGGAGGCGTTGGACCCCGGACTGGGACACAGTGCGGAGGCAGCTCCTTCCACTATTTAATTACTATGCTCCATAATTGATGGTACGCTATGGCGCCGGATGGGAAAACGGCTTCCGGCTCCCGCCGACCACGAAGGAAGGAACCGGGCTCTCTATCAGCGGCTTCTTGGAAAATCTCTATCTACCCGGGATTAGCTAATATCCGCTCGGCGGCGACCCCCTAAATGGAGATTGTGGTGTGCACTCGGCGCACCCCCATTCTCTTCCTAAAAATCCTTCGGACAGTTTTTCGCCAGAATTGGTCTATTCTACGAGATTAAAGCGTTATCTTTCCGTGTTTAGTTCTGAGAGAATAAGTTTTTTTTCGCAGGTTGGGGTTGGTTAAAAACGAACGGTTATTTCCGTGGTGTATATTTTTTTCTTGGACGTGTAATGTCGTTAACAAACTTCTGAAAAGTAGATAAACTGGAAGTAATTCAAAACGAGATTGTAACAAATCTGTAACTTTTCCAAGAAAGTTATCTATGCGGGATAATGAAAGAAAGAGCCAGAAAAATTTATTCTCCTTGCGTAGACAATCATGAAGTTGTGGTCTAAGTGGGAATAGAAACTAATTACTTAAATTATTAACCCATTTGTAGCATACATATTGTAATAAAATCCCTGTTTCCGAAGAAACAGAAAAAAGACTAATTAAATTTAAGAAATTTACTATATTGGATTAGACAATAAGTAGTTAGTTTTGTTATGATTTTCGTTTAGTTTTAAGAAAAATTAGGACGATGTGCAAGAAAAAGGTAATTCATTGAAGTCTATGACCTTTGTTATATATGCAACCAAACAAACAAACGACACCGTCCAAATCTTGCATCAATTTGTCCATGAATCGTTGCCATGCAGATGGAGCAGTTTTAACTCCGAACATTAGTCTCTTCACCTTGTAGACCCCTTTGTGCGTAGAAATCGCCTGGATCATAGAGCATTCTTCGTCCATCTTCATATGTAGGTAAGCGTTTCCTACATCGAGTGTACAAAAATACTTGCCACCCTTCATTTTATTGAAAATATCTTCTATTCTTGGAATCGGGTAACGGTCATCTTGCAAATATTTATTTATGGTAATGTTGTATGCTGCACATATTCTTATTCTCCCGTCTTTTCTTGAAACTGGTACGATGGGTGTACCCCACGAAGAATGGATTGTCTTCTCTATGATTCCTTGCCCTTCCAATCTGTCCAATTCTTCCTCCACCGTTGGCTGTAAAGCGTATGGTACAGGTCTTGGTTTGCAAAAAACTGGTCTAGTATTCGGGTCGATGAATTTATGGCTGTACTTGTAATTTGGAATTTCTCCCAATTCGTTGGACAACACGTTTCTGTATGAATTTAAAAACGTTTCCAATTCTATATCCATGTGTAAATTATTGATTTCTGGCCAATTTATTTTTATTTTCTGTAATCAATCTCTTCCGAATATGGCATCAACTTGTAAAGGTAAAACATACAGTTTCCCTTCGGCTGTTTGATCGTTGTAGCGTATCTTGACCATCATTGAACCGGTAGGATGTATGATTTCTCCTGTGTAGGTTCGTAACTTCACGTTAGTAGGATGTATGGTTGTATTGGGGCATATTTTCTTAAACTGTTGTATCGAAATCGTGGAAACAGCTGCACCTGTATCCAATTCCATGTTACATTTTCCTTCGTTTATTCGAATTGGCAATAGAATTTTAGATGTATGTAATGAATTAATTGCAACAATTTCGTTGACTGGATGAACTTCTTCTTCTTGTTCGTTTTCACTTGTAGTATCGATTTGTTTTTGCGTTTTTGCTTTTGTATTTGTACTTCGTTGCATACAAACCGATTGTACGTGTCCTTCTTTCTTGCATTTGTAACATTTTAAGTTTTTCGCTTGGCAATTATTAGCTTTATGGCCTGTTTTGCCGCATCTAAAGCATTTACCAACCATGTTTTCTGTATTCTTTGTATAGTTCTTTTTGTTGCCATTAAAATGATTTGATTTCTTCTGGATCGCATTTATTTGTCCCGGAGCTTGCATTAATGAAGATTCTTTTTTGGATACTTCCATTAATTTTGCTATTTGTACCACATCATCGAAAGTTGGATTCTTTTGTTGTAATAGCCGTTCTCGTACTTCTGCATCACGGACTCCTCTAATAAATTGTGCGCGTAAATGCGTTTCTATGGTAGATGTTTGACATTTTGTACAATTGAACACACAATTGATTCTCCTTCTCCTTGTAATCGGGTGTAAAATTTATGTTGCTCTGCAGTTACACTAGCCTGAGGTGCTAGATATTCACGTAAAAGCTTGATTAATTCATCGTATGATCGTGTATTAGGAAGATCTGGGGCCGTAAGTTTAGTTAAAATTTGGTAAATTTTAGGACTAAGACATCCTATTAAAATTTGAACACAAAGTTTTGTTTGTGAATTTTTATCTACGCCGCGTAGTTGTAAGTGGTTATCTAAACGCTGTAAGTACGAATCGAAATTCTCGTTGTTTTCATCATAGGGTTGTAAATTATCTCTTCCCGTATAATTTGTTTGTTTGTTTTCAATGATTTGGTTTTGCGTAGCTTGAACATTTTTCTAAATGTCTGCGATTTGAGCTAAAACGTTCGTCAATTCGGCCATTTCAAGAAATAATGTAAAGGATTTGTATTTATAGGAAAATGATTGTGCCTAGAGGGCTATCGAGGCAGGTTTTAGGATGCCCTTGAAACACACATTTCTTTATTATTTATTTTTCTTTTTCTTTTATTTTCTTTTGCGTATTTTTCTATTGTAAACGTATAAATTTTTGACTCCTTATCCGCTTGTATTCGCGTAAATGTATAGAAATTTGTAATTGTACCTGTAATTTTTCCTCGTGTACTTTTCTTCTCCTCTTCTCCGTCTCGTCGCCAATTTGTTGTATATGTAAACAACTTGTTTGTAGAAACTTTTATTAGTTTTATTAGAATAATTGAATATAACAATTAGCACTCTAAAGGTTATTTTGTAAGCAATGGGTTAACGTAAACGTGGTTCTTCTGAACTCTTCTGACTGTCAAATGATGCTCCTCTTCTGGTGTTCGCTGAGCGGCGCTTGTGTCGCTTGTATGTTTGGTTGCATATATAACAACCTTCAAATTTTGACCTTGACATTTACATTTTGACGGGTATTGATTTTGGCGATTTTCGATTCTAAAACCATGCGAGATCGATAGATCGTGTCGATTTAGCCCTTAGGCCGCAATTTCACCCGTTTCTGAATCATTTTACATATTTAAATTCCATTTTTTTTCTTTTCAAACTTTAACATCAAATTACGAATTTCTCGAAGGAATTTGACACCCGAAAGCGCGATTATCTAAAAGAACGAAAAATTAGCTACAAAATCTTAATCAAATTTAAAGTTTATAAATAATTTCGAATATTTTCAAAGTTGATAGTTATTTTCTTTAAAAAATTCAATCATTTTGGCTAACCTGTGTAATTTATAATTCCCGCCATTTTATCAACCAATCAGAGAGCCCAGATTCAAACTGAGGCGATCAAATTCGGATATCCAAGAAGCCTTTGTCCAAAAAGGGTATATAAGGCCGCGCAAATTTGACAGCGGGAGAGTTCAATTTTGGTTAGAGCGAAGCGTTGTCGAACCTACGTCAATTTAACCTAAAAATTTCTAACCTAAGTTTGAACTTAGAATTTTTTATCAAGTAAAAGTAAACAAGTGTTTCTAAATTATCTGCGAAGAAATTGAAACCATACCTGAGATCGAGTCCAATGTTCTATCCTGTCCCCGAAGGACCCGAGAATCCTAAACTTCTAACACCGAAGAACATCCATCCCGCAAGACCAAGGTCAACCAACCATTTTTAACTGACATGTCACACCTCCGGAAACAAGTTAAGTGAATATAATTTCCTTTTATCGAACTCTTTAATTTTTATAACCCTCGCGATTAAAATAAAAAAAAAATCAATCTTAAAAGACCCTTATAAATTAACGCGTATAAGCTTTGTCAATTTCAACACTCTTATAAAGGAGTTACCTCTTTCTTGCACAGACTTCTTTATGCTCTATTTTATATTTAGTTCGTAAATTTAAAAATTTTGTTATTGTTGTCTCCATGAACTTGCGTTTTATTCTTTTTTTTTGTCCCTGAGATTCATGTTCTTTAATTTAACAAGAAAAATGTATTTTTATTTTTTATTTTTAAAATTTTGCCACAATTTCAAAGCTAGGTTTCTCGCGAACCATTCATTCGATTTTGATGATTCCTTTTTTGATCGAAAGGTTGATTCTTCTGTAATAATCCTGCGAGAGAAATTTTTATTCGGATATTAATTTGAGCATATACGGGGTGCAAGAATGAGAAAAGCATTTTTTCTCGAAATTTGCAATACCCTGGGGGGAGGGCAGATGCTACAGCAGAGGGTGTTAACTGGAATCAAACGGTAACCCAATCTTTTCTGAACATTTTGTTTTTTTATTCACTCTATTATCTCTGTTACTAACGAAGATGCAGTGTTTTAAAGCGAACGCCTGTGAAAACAAGACAAACAAGCATACAAAATCTAAGGTAGCGCGCTAGGTAGCGTATGTCAGTTTGTTTCGAACAGTAAATTGACAGTTGTCAAAGATGCCGTTGTCAATAACTGATGTTGCGCGTATTATTAGTTTAATTGAAGATGGCAAAAGTCAGCGGTATGTTGCCCATACGTTGGGTATACCCCGAACAACAGTTCAGGATGCCTGGAACCGATATGGAAACAGGAAATTTTACTAGGCGGCAAGGTTCCGGTAGAAGACGAGTGACAACAGCAGTTGATGATCGATTTATTGTGCTAAACACTTTGAGGAATCGTAGAACGACTGCTGTAGAAACTCGGCATCGTCTTGAAATGGTGCGTGGGGTTGACGTAAGTGAAAGAACCATTCGTCGAAAACTTGCTGAAAGTGATCTGCAAGAAGACCTGCCAAAAGACAGCGGCTGCTCCAGATACATCGGCGAGCACGTCTTCAATTTGAATGGAAGAATGGGGTAAGGTGCTCTTCACTGACGAGCCCCGATTTTGTCTCCGGTCACCTGATGGTCGAGAACGAGTGTGGAGACGTCGTAATGAAAGGTTTGCGACCTGCACAATTTCGGAAAGAGTACCTTTCCATGGAGGTCATGATATGGGCGGATATTTCGACGGAAGCGCATACAGCGCTCATCTTTGTTGAAAATGGCACGCTAAATGCCCACCGTTATATCCAAGATATTCTGCAAGAAGCTGTCGTGCCCTATTCCCATTTTATTGGTGACGGATTCATGGTAATGCATGACAATGCGCGACCGCACGTAGCACGTGTGGTTTGCGAATATCTTGATGAGGTGGGTATGTATGTATGTAGTTTCATGTGCACTTGGGCCCCAACGGTCCCTTTGTACATCCTCACGGTTTACTTCGGCCATGTGTAGGTCTATTTGGAGGAGTGAAAGATGTTCGAAGATCAGGCTGATACCGCTTCTCGCCTCGCCTTCAGCCGGGCTGATACTCCAACGCCCAGCAATTTGAAGACGACCCCAAAGCCGGGCTGGTACTCCAACGCCCAGAAACTTGGGTGCATGGCTGAGTACCGCTCAAAGAGCGCAGACGCGCTTTCAACCCGTTTTTACGTTCACAACCTCCAACCACAGAATAACCAGAAAGGACACTGGGGGTATCCCGCCTAAACTGATTTTTCTGGCGTCGCCATCTTATAGGTTGGTGTTATTGTTTACAATTCCCTTTAACTTAACCTCACTTATGTTCGATGAATCCGATTGTGCTCAAAATAAATTTTCCTACTTTATTAAAACTCCAAAAGAAAATATATATACAATTTGCCTATTATTTCACGAAAAATAAACGTGCTTTAAAATTCGCACATTTAATATTCCAACCAGTAAGATGGCGGACGCATCGTAAGTAGGTCAGTAGGCCACAAATTTGAACCCTTCAACATCAAAGAGACCGCCGTCGCTGTCTTTTCTGGTTATTCTGTGCTCCAACTACACATGTATCTGACGACAACCAGAGATGAGGTGGGTATTGAACGGATGGAGTGGCCAGCGTGCAGCCCGGACCTTAAACCTATCGAACATCTTTGGGACCAACTTCAGAGACGCATTCGTCGTCGTCCTGTCCTACCAGACAACCTTCAGGAGTTACGAATTGCTCTTGAAGAAGAGTTTACCGCAATTCCTCAGGAAACAATTACGAACTGTAACAACTTGAATTAAACGACTTGTTTTAAAAGTACTTAGTTGTTTTATTATTATAAAAATATCTTACACTCCATCTTATACATGTTGTCTCTCACATCTTCTAAAAAGGACCGAGAGCCCTCTATCGACACACCACGACATCTATCTTAAAGTTAACTGACTAACGTACTACATCCCCCCTCCCAAGTCTATACCCAACAAAGTCCCTCAAATGTGACGGTTCCTTTATTACTCTACCCGACCTCGTTTGCACAGATGAATCTGACGGTCTTGCTATCGGTTCACAATCTTTATTAACAACAACCTTACTTAAACTAGGCTTAGTACGATTTTTTACATATATGTCACTATCGGGAATGTTGTCAATTTCAGTTAATTTAGGTCTAATTACTACATCATTATACGATTTTCGGAGATGCACACTATTGCGTCTAATATGCCTACCTGTATCTTTTTGTACAATGTATGATCTAGGTGTATCATAAACATCCACTATTTTACCTGGAGCCCATGTTTTATTATCTAAATTTTGAATTAACACATTATCATCTTTATTAAAACTTTTAGGTTCAACTGATGTTTTATTATAACATGTTTCTGATTTTTTCTGATTATTCAACAATTGTTCATATACGTTATTACTCATTTGCGGTTTTAAACTATTTTTAGTGCAAGGTAATTTATCCCTTAATGTTCTAGAAAATAACATTTGCGCAGGTGAATAGGACATACCCGTAATGGGCGTGTTCCTATACGTTAACAATGCCAAATATATATCTTGATCACTTTCTAAACACTTCTTCAACAATCTTTTTACTACACCTACTCCCCTTTCCGCTAAACCATTCGACTTAGGATATCTTGGACTAGATGTTATTACTTTTATTCCCCAACTGTCAGTAAATTTTTTAAAGTTGTAACTAGAAAATGGCATATTATCAGAAATAATAATTTCTGGAATTCCATGAACAGAGAATATTTGTTTTAATCTATTTATTACGTTACCAGCTGTTTTATTTTCCAACTCTTTAACCTCAATCCACTTACTGTAGTAGTCAATTACAAGCAAATAGTCATGATTTTTGAACTGAAACAAGTCCATGCCAACTTTATTAAAGGGTAATTCCGGAATCTCATGACCAATAAACGTTTCTTTTGGATTCGATAAGTTGTATTTCTCACATACTTTGCATTGTCTTATAAGATTTTCTATATCCAGTGTAATTCCAGGCCAGTATAATAACGATCTAGCTCTAGCCTTACATTTATCAATTCCTAGATGACCTGTGTGTATTATATTAAGCATTTCTTTCCTAAGTGTTTTCGGAATTATAACTTTTTTACCCCAGTACAAAATTCCATTCTGTACCGTAATGTCATTTCTCAATTTATACAGTATTTTCAGTTCCTTACCTTCAACATTCTTATTGTTTTTAGGAAACCCTTCATTGTACCACTCAATATATGTTTTTAGATTTTCGTCCTTTCGACCTTCTTTTTGTAGTTGTAACAAACGACTATCAGATATAGGTAATTCAGCACTCATGCAATGTACTACATCTAATAAGCTCTTATCTTCTTGTCCAGTATTTTTTAAGTAATTTCTTGACAGGAAGTCTGCTATATACATCTTTGATCCAGGAACATACGTTACCTCCAACTTATACTTTAGTAACTTTAAAAGCATACGTTGTAATCTGGCACTGACCTTATTGATATCTTTTTTAACTATCGACACTAATGGTTTGTGGTCTGTTTCAACCTTTACCTTGTAACCATAGACAAACTGGTGATACTTTTCTACACCACAACAAATGGCGAATAATTCTTTTTCGATTGGTGCCCATCTGACTTGAGCTTCTGTTAAGCTTTTTGAGTAAAAAGAAACGGGTTGTCCATTTTGTAATAAACACGCGCCAACCCCATTTTTTGAGCTGTCTGTTTGTAAAGTGATAGGCATTTCTTTATCAAAAACTCTCAATGTAGGTGATTGAGTTATTTTTTCTTTTAAAATTGTAAATGCTTTGTTTTCATTTTCCCCCCAATTCCAAGAATTATCTTTTTTAGTTAACTCTCTTAGAGGGGCTGTGATTTCAGCAAACCGTGGAATAAATTTGCTTATGTAGTTACACATTCCAAGAAATTTCTGTACCCCTTTCACGTTTTTTGGTGGTTCTAATTTAAGAATTGTGTTTACATTATCAGGGTCGCAACTTATGCCTTTTTCAGACAAAATTAATCCTAAGAATTTAACTTGATTTATTCTGTATTGGACCTTATTTTTATTAAACTTAACATTAAATCTTTTTGCACGATCTATAACTGTTTGTAAAACTCTATCATGTTTTTCCAAAGTAGTTCCTGAAATAATTATATCATCAAAATAGGTCTCTACTCCTTCTATGTTATTAAAAATTGAAAACATTAAATTTTGCATTATTTCTGGAGCAGATGATATACCAAATGGCATTCGTAAGAACCGATATACTCCAAACGGTGTTCCGAAAGAACATAATTTGCTACTTTGTTTATCTAGTTTCACTTGGAAAAACCCATCTTTCATATCCAAGACTGAGAAAAACTTTTTTCCTGCTAATCTACTACAAATTTCTTCCAGAGATGGAATTTGACATTTTTCTCTTATTATGTACTGATTTAAATATCTTGGATCCAGACAAAGTCGTAAACTTCCATCTGGTTTTTGAACTACTACTAGATTATGGCACCATTCTGTTGGTCCTTCAACTTTTTCTATAATTTTATTACTTTCTAGTTTATTTAGAGCTATTTTCAGCTGTGGTTTAATCGATTCTGGAATTCTCCTTAGCGGTTTTATTATTGGTTCAGCATCATCTTTTAATTTAATTTTACACATGCCTATATTCCCTAAACCCTCAAACACACTTGAATTTTCTTTTATAAATTGGGTTTTATCCTTACTAACTTGGACATTTATTTTATCAACTCTTTTTATTAAACCTAATTTTAAACAATCTTCTAAACCTAGGATCGGTATTGCTCTACTTTCTTTTATAATTACAAACCTAACCTTACTTTCTTTTTCATTTATATTACATTTTAGATTAACTGTCCCTAATGGTTTTATTTTATTTCCGTTATAAACTACTAATACAGTGTTTGTTTTTTCTAAAACTAGATTGTTTTTTAAATTATTTTGTAACAGATCAAATGGCAGAATTGAACATTCGCTACCCGTATCTAGTTTGAAAACAATATTTTTTCCATTTACATCTATTTTCTGTGTCCATTGTTTAACATTTTTATCATTATTGATTATGGAATCTAATCTAATATACTTATCATCCTCCTCGGTGCTTTCTTCTTCTGCATTATGGCTTTCTTTGACATCTCGGACATTCTTCTTATTTGTTTGTTTCATATTAAACTTGCACACCTCGGCAAAATGATTTTCTTTTTTGCATACCATACAAGTCTTTCCGTACGCTAGACACTGTCTTGGCTTGTGATTTCGATTGCAGTATTTGCACTTAAACTCCTTTTCTTTCTTGTTCTTGTTTTTTCCATCCATTTTCTTTCCTCCTTGCTTGATGTAACTAACCATATTTCCTTCTCCTTCTTCTTTAGTTAATACTTTTAGTTGTCTTTTAGTCACTTCCGAAGCTCTGCAATACTCTATGGCAGTTTTCAAGGTAAGTTTAGGTGTTCGGAGCAACCTTTCTTGTAAATCTCTGTCATTTATTCCTATAACGATTTTGTCCTTCAATAGCCCTTCTTCTAATTGTTCAAAGTTACATGCTTGAGCTAATGTTCTAATATCAGTTAAAAAGTGTTCGAAGTCTTCACTCTCACCTTGAAATCGATTAAAAAACTTAAATCGGTCATATGTTTCATTTCTTACTGGAGCACAGTGTTGTTTAAAAGCTTCTACTACTGTAGTGTATTTCTTCTTCTCTTCTTCGGATAATCCCAACTGTCGAAACACAACTTGCGCTTCTTCTCCAGCTATATTCAGAAAAATCGATACTTTCGTTTCGTCATCCTTTTTGTCATATCCTGATGCTTTCATAAAGTACGATAAGCTTTCAAGGAATTGATTGAAATTTCTTTCAATATTTTCATCGAATTTCAGCAGAATTCGGAGGCTTGAAGCACGCCATTTTCTTATTAACTTTTTTTTTTTTTTTTTTTTTTTTTTTTTTTTTTTCTCCTTTTCCTTTTCTTTCTTCTTTTTCAGTTCTCAGGTGTTTCACCTGACACCATGTAACAACTTGAATTAAACGACTTGTTTTAAAAGTACTTAGTTGTTTTATTATTATAAAAATATCTTACACTCCATCTTATACATGTTGTCTCTCACATCTTCTAAAAAGGACCGAGAGCCCTCTATCGACACACCACGACATCTATCTTAAAGTTAACTGACTAACGTACTACACGAACCTAATCAGTTCGATGCCGCGTCGACTACATGACGTTATTTTGACTCGTGGGCGTACACACGCTATTAATTTTCGTGTTATTATTAATTATTACATTAAATTAAATTTGTTTTCTTGTTTATTTGTCTTTGTTTTTACCGCATATTAGAACTGAGAACAGATGTTTACAATAATGAAGGACGTACGCAATTCTGTAATTCTAAGAAAATGTAAGTGCTTCTGCAAAACTGTTTCGGGTGCCCAGTTTTAGTTTTCAAGGTCAGTGATTTAAGGCGCCACTTTTAACAATGATTAAAAATCTGTATAGGCCTTCTTTGGAAATTCCCGGCCACACCATCACAGAACCACCATCGAAACTTTCGCGTTTCATAATTGTATAGTCCACAAATCTTTCATTTCAACGTCCTCATATTCGCTCCTGACTATCGGGTGATAGTAGACAAAACCACTACTCATCCGTCAAAAGGATCTCCATTGCACTACTCATTCCTCCATTGCTCGATCTCCCAATTCACATGTAAGCGCGCAGATTGAAGACGCGCACGTCGATATCTAGGAAGCAACCTCGGCCCTTTGGCAGCCTTCTTGCAGCCAGACCAGTTCTAGCAAGTTTTCAGCAAATGGTTCTCTCATCAGCTACTATTGTCACTGATCTTGATTTCACAGGCGATCGCTTTAAAATACTGCATCTTCGTTAGTAACAGAGATAATAGAGTGAATAAAAAAACAAAATGCTCAGAAAAGATTGGGCTACTGTTTGATTCCAGGTAATACCCTCTGCTGTGGCAGCTGCATCCCACAGGGTGTTACAAATTTCGAGAATAAAAGTTTTTCTCATTTTTCTCACCCCGTATATGCTCAAATTAAAATCTGAACGAAAATTTCTATCGCAGGATTATTACAGCAGAATCAACCTTTCCATCAAAAAAAGAATCATCAAAATCGAATGCGCGGTTCGCGAGAAAGCCAGCTTTGAAGTTGTGGAAAATTTGTAGTGGCCCAAGGACAGTAGAATCTAACAGGACTGCTACATCCATTGTTGTGACAACCTGCCCGCAAACTACGTCACACCATTTTCCACGCCCAGCTGTTGCTATGGTCTATGCGTTTGCTGTGTATTCTTAGAGGTTATATTCTAGACGTATTCATATTATTTTTGAAGTTTTATGTTTTTAGACGTATTAATGTCTATCATATAACCTCTAAAAACGCAGACAGTTACCAGGCGTGGCAAATAGTGTGACGTAGAGTGCGGGCAACCAATCCCTAGTGGACTACAAAAATACAATGGATGTAGCAGTCCTCTTAGATTCTACTGTCCTTGGTAGTGGCCGGTTTTTTTTGCCGGTCAGTTTATATATATATATATACATCATTGTTGTCATTTGGTGATATGGGCCACTTTGTAATTTCTTTTGAATTATCTAAATGAGTTAAGTTAAAGATTAAATAAAATTAATTATAGGCCTAGTATTTGAGTATTTGTAAAGTGTTAAATTCACTGTGTGTGTTAATGATAAGTGTAAACGACACTCTATTAAACATATCGGCTTTAATCGCGTCGGGACAAATTGTACTCTCGATGGAAGGATAAATAATACTCGTGTGACTATGTATACGCAATCGATTTATTGAAAATCCATTCACACACCGAGAACATCAAATTAATGTCGGCCGTTGCGTTGGGCGAACGTTTTTCGGTAGAAATAAGGGGCCTCGGTTAATCAAAATAAATTCGATACAGTTCGGCAGTTGCACAAATATACAACGCGAGTTTATATCACAGGACATTATTTATAATCGTTAGTGTTTTTCAATGTTGCACTCATTTTCCGGCTTGATTTACAGTTTCAAAGCGGGCGCAGTGAAGTTTTAATACAGTTATGATATGATTTCGTATCAAGTAAGCAAATGAGTTATTAAAAAATTTTCTTTATTCGTTTATTGACCCACAAATATTTTATTTTTATACATAAAAAAGTAATTAATTGATGAATTATCAGCAATCAGTTCGTGAAACGTTGGTTATTGATTCGGGAACTTTAACTTCCTCCTCAGGTTCTTCTTTGATTTGCTCAAATATGCACACTTGAGATTTCGACACTCTCTTCATCGATTGGATTGATGGTAAAGTTTTCTGCACGGCTAATTCGTTATCGTTTAACAAATAATCTAAGTCGTGAGATATTTTGTCCATCATCTCATCGAGATTATCACCAAATCTAATTTTATTATCGCCCGAAACGGTTTCATTGACTGCGTTTTGTGCTTTTTCTTGGCCTTCGGGTTGGAGGCGTTGGTCGTCTTCTTCTTTGGACGAGTCCTCAGTTGTAATCGTGATGATGGGAGGATTTTGAGGTAATTTGACTTTTGTGGGGATGCAAATGATTTCTGCTTTAATTTCCGAGGTGGGTGGGTTTTTTTGGAATGAGGAAGCCACGAGGTCTAACTCAACGAATTTTTCACTACCAAGAATATCGGGGGAATGGAAGCATTTAACCTCGGCTTGCATTGATGAGATTGCCATGTATTGTTGAGGATTGTTGGCGTAATCAATACAGTCGATTCCCGAATGTTCCGGAAAAGTTGCGCTTGAATAAGTTTTGAAAGTAGGTGAGGAAATCTCGGAAACTCTGTGTTTGCACATTGCTTCTGTGAAGTGCGTTTCTGCTTTACCATTTTTACCAAAGTAATAATTTGGGGAGTCGTTTTCCGTTTCTGGTTTTTGTTTTGTGTAGACTGAAACAAAAAGTAAGAAATTCAATAAAATTTCATTTTGCAGTTATCCCAATATCGTAGATTGGGCCCCAAATGAGTGAAGCTATGATTTCTCAATTGAATTTCGGTTCAATTGAAATTTTTTGGAGAAAATATGAGGTTTGGGGCAAATGGGAAAAAATGAAAAACGAAGGGCAAATATTAAATTTGCCAACGGAAGTTCTAGAAGCCAGATTGCGCTACAGTGCTGAAAAGTTTTTAAATTACTTCACATATTGTTCGCGCAATGCTTTTATTAGCTCCGTCCTTTTTTCTCCTGGATCTCTTCACGTCCCAAAACCTTGTTGAGGCTTTCGCCCGCCTCTCTGGTGGCCGGGTGTTCTCCACTAGCGGGGATATTGTGATTTCATTAATGCGGGTTTTTCTGATCTTTTTCGAACAATCTACTAGCGATTCTGATATACGATGACTGAATGGGGATTGGCTGCGCAGAGGTAAATAAGGGGAGTTCATTACTTACGTTTCAGTGGATCCGAGCTTCCCTCTAGCGATTTCCTTCCTTTTATATTCCTGAAACCACTGCGGAGCATATCTCTTAATGAAACTTCTGAATACAAAACATAACACAACAACAACGACACACCCTAAAAAATTAAAATTAACATAGTTACCTATCAAATTAGAAATACAATTCTTACCAAAATCATTGAAAACAGCGCAAACAAATAATGGCAAACCATCATGTTGGGGAAATTAACATAAGCGATACTGCTAAAGATCATAAACGTGGTGGAATAAAACACGCAAGCTGATCTATGAACCACTTTTATCCTTAAATCCAAAATATGCGATTGTTTATCGTACTTCTTTTTAATAGCACCCATTTTTTTCATAGTGACGTTATAAACCAAACAAAAAAGTCCTATGAGGATAACAAAGCACGCAATGAAGATGTTAAAAGATAAACTCCCAATTTGTAGCCACCACGACGTTAACTTCGTATTCATAGATCTATGAGCCAAATGATTCCCAAATACTGCTATTAACGGAGCACCTATTAAAACAAAAATAAATAAATCAAATTCTAATACGATTTCAAATTCAACACATTGCACATATTACAAAGTGAGTAATTACTAGTAGCTGCTAGTAACTGCTCTGTGTTTAACAAATCAATTCGAAATTTGTTAGTAAAAGGAACTCGGAGCTATGTTGTGTCGGCGTCGCAATGCTAATAGCTGTGCACCTGGCTAAACAAGGACACGTTATAACATTGCCGATGCACTGTCACGTACGCAATTTTCGTAATAAAGCTGGGGGCACGTTGAATATTTTGCGCTATAAAGAGGACGAAATGCTTTTCGGAGTTTACGTCGCGCAAAGGTCGTTTACCGGTTAATTTATACTGAATTAACTCGACCCTCGAAGAGAAACTTTGTATATTTATGTTGTACGTGAGGACCAACGCGACTTGAATTATTACTGGGTTGCTAATATTAAACATGAAATTGTTACTAATATTCTACTTTTTTGTGTGCAGTTTTTTCGGTTACAGAAACCCTCGTACATTCCATGTTCCGAGGCGGATCTTTCTCATCATGATAAAAAGCTCCATCTGCATCATGCATTTTTTGATACGTTTTTAAGCATCATATCCCACGTTGCTCAACATTGAATTATACTACCCGTTAAGCGTACGGAGCGGCTATATCTCAACAACGGTAAGGCCTAGATGTTTGGGAAAAAATCCTTATAAGCAAAGTGGGCAAGAGAAATAGCTGGAAATTATTTTCAAGTTTGTAATTCGACCGCTAGGGGTAACTGCCATAGAGAAACATAAAATTCCCGCTTTCTCAGAAAGTTAGACGATGAGCTATAACGTTGACAACATCATTTAGTAGCTTGGATAATACAGGAGGGGAGGCCAATGCGTTTTCAAATGTTTACATTTTAATATCTCCTGGACCAAATGAATGGCTCTTAGCCAAAGTCAGCTGCGACGAGGAGAAAATACGGTGGGCTGTGAATACGTTCTCGCCGTTCAAAACTCCAGGACCGGATGGGATTACACCGGCCCTCTTACAATGGGGACTGGATGACCTGCTACCGCACCTGAAGAGTATTTTCCAGGGATGTCTGGCATTTCGCTATGTACCGGGAAGTTGGCGTGAAGTCAACTTTATACCTAAACCGGGTAAGCAAGATTACTTCCTTCCGAAGTCCTATAGACCAATTAGCCTCTCCTCCTTTCTATTGAAAACGTTGGAGAGGCCTTGCGACCGTTACATTAGAGACTCTTGTCTGCGCAGCAGGCCACTAGACTCTAATCAACATGCTTACACCCAGGGAAAGTCCACGCTGACGGATCTTCACTCAGTGATCAGTTTCGTCGGTGGTGCGCTGGACCACAAGGAGTCCGCCCTCGGGGTTTCTATTGACGTGGAAGGAGCTTTTGATGAAACTACCTTCTCCGGAATTAACGACACCTTACTAGAGCATAACGTTCCTCTGGCCCTGTGCGGCTGCATTGAGAGCACTCTAAGACATAGGGTCGTTAAATTAAGAGCTGGCCAGGCCACTCTTCAAGGGGCTGTTACTAGGGGCTGTCCGCAAGGGGGAGTACTTTTAAAACCGTTGGCTACGCAGATGACCTGACAATCCTCATTAGAGGCAAGTACGCTAATGTACTCCTCGACAGGATGCAGGAAGCACTCAATCTAATTGAGAACTGGTGTAATAAACAATGCCTTTTCGTCAATCCCAAAAAGACAGAGATGGTTCTTTTTACACGCAAGCGCAACATTGGCAATCCTAGACTGCCAACGCTCGCTAAAATTCCACTTAAACTGTCTACAGAAGTCAAGTACTTGGGCTTAATAATAGACAGTAAGCTAACGTGGAAATCCCACCTAGACAATAGAGTTAATAAAGCTTGTGTCGCCTTCGACCAGTGCCGGAGGGCTGTCGGGAGGACTTGGGGTCTGTCTCCCAAGATAGTCCTGTGGATCTACACCGCCGTTGTTCGACCAATGCTAACTTACGGTGCGGTGGTATGGTGGACTTGAACTTCTAAGTCTACCGCCACCACTGCGCTTAATAGAATACAGAGACTCGCGTGTCTGTATGTTACAGGTGCGCTGCGATCAACCCCCACAGCGGCCATGGAAATCATGTTAAATTTACCACCACTCAACCTACATATCAGGAAGTGGCGTTGGTAACCATGAAACGACTACAATCAGTAGGAACTATGAAGGATGAGGACACTGGCAGCAGTTCAACACTCTGGAGGGAAGCAGTGCTAGACACACCCCTACTCGAGTGTAAGACTGATCACAGACCAGCAAAATATGTTTTCTCAAGGAAGTACCTCACCCACGTCAGTCCCACAGTTGTAGATGTACATAGAACTTTAAAGATCTACACTGATGGTTCAAAAGGACGAAATGGTGCAGGCGCGGGGGTATTCTCTCACGATCCCCTGATTCGCCTCTCAGAACCTTTAGGGTCCAGCACCACCGTCATACAAGCGGAACTAACTGCTATTAAACTTGCTGCTGACTGCATTGTTGAATCCAACAAGCGGGGTAAGTGTTTTACTATTTTTACAGACAGTAAACAATCTCTTTTAGCTTTAAGCAGAGTTATTATAACGTCTGCAGTAGTTATGGATTGTCACAAAGCACTGGAGGAGGCCGCGAAATACAATTCTGTCAGAATCCAGTGGATTAAAGGGCATTCCGACTCCAAGGGTAACAACCACGCGGACAGGCTAGCCAAACGTGCTGCCGGTAGAGCGCCCTGTGAACCGAGCCGATAATTACCCCCTCCTTAGCCACTCATATCGAGTTAATAAAGCACATTACCCACAAAAAATTTTTAAACGGGTGGGACCGTATCCCGGGCTGTCATCTCGCTAAGGAATTGTTAAAATATCCTTCAGCCGCAACAGCCCAGTTTTTCGTAGGGCTCGGTAAAAGTGCCCTTCGCACTGCCACAGATCTCCTCACGGGACACTGTAAAGTAAATAAACACCTTCAAAACATGAAGCTTGCTGACTCTCCTCTCTGTCGAGCCTGTGAACAGGATGACGAGACGGTTAAACACATCTTGTGTGATTGCCCCTCTCTGACCGATCTCAGAATGAGGACCTTCGGGGAGGAATGGCCAACCACAGATACTATTAAATGATGTTGTCAAAGTTATAGCTCATTTTGGAAATAATTGATTTTGGTTTTCCAAAATTAATATACACAAGATCCAATTATTTCCACGAAATGGACGAATATAATTTTTTTAAAAGATTTCATCTAACAAAACAAAGTTGTTTGTATGTTCTACGACAAATACAAGAAATTATAGAATTTCCGTCTAATAAGTAAGTAGTATACATTATTTTAAATTATACTTTTATAGGCTGAATTTAGATTATTTTAATACTACTTGTTTTGTACAGAAACAACTGTGTGTCTCCAATGAACCAGTTGCTAACAACCCTTAGATTTTACGCTTCTGCTAGCCATTTAACTATTGTAGCTGATTTTACTGGGATGCATACTTCAACAGCTAGTAGAATTATATCGCGGGTATCGCGTGCAATTGCTATGCTGAGACCGCAATACATAAAAATGCCAAGTAATACCGAAGAAATTCTAGCAGTACAAAACCAGTTTTATGGAATAGCTGCATTTCCCAGGATTATAGGTGCCATTGATTGCACGCACATAAAAATTCAGTCTCCTGGTGGCGAAGATGCAGAAGTGTACAGGAACCGAAAAGGCTACTTTTCTTTTAATGTACAAGTTATTGCAAATTCAAATTTGGAAGCCATGGATATTGTGGCAAGGATCTGTTCACGATTCAACTATATTTAATAATAGTCGGATTAGAGCACGGTTAGAAAACGGAGATTTCCAAAATGGCATATTATTAGGTATGATGTTACTGATACTTAACGTAAAATAGTACATATTACTATTTGATTACAAATGATTAATGAAAAGGTTCTTTTAGGCGACAGCGGATATCCTCTGCGAGAGTATTTTCTAACTCCATTGGCAGAGTGTAGAACAAGACCAGAAGAACTGTATAATGAAGCTCATATAAGAACCCGAAATACAGTGGAACGGTTCTTTGGAAATTGGAAACGTCGATTTCCTGTCCTTGCATATGGCCTACGTTTGAAAATTTCCACTGTGATGGAGGTTATTGTAGCAACGGTAGTTCTACAAAATATTACCAGAACAGTTATGGCCGAAGAAAATGTTGCTGTTTTTCCAGATGACATTAATGAAGCAGATTTAAATGTTCAAATTGAGGCTGGCCGTGTGGAGATGAATAATATCATAACTTGACAACACGAAAAACCCTAAAAAATTACTAAAATTTATAAAAATAAGTAAATTTTATGGCGTTGTTGCCAAATAACCGATACTTAAACGTTACTTAGTTGAGCATTGTATATGTTGTGTCGGTGCAATAGACATAAAATTTAAGTTCTTCTTAACTATAAGAACTGCTTAACTAAGTTATGCTCAACTATGTAAACGGTGCAACCGGGCATGAGATAGCGGGAACTTTATATTTCTCAATGGCAGTTACGCCCCCTAGCGATCGAATTACGAACTTCAAAATAATTTCCAGCTATTTCTCTTGGTCACTTTGCTTATAAGGATTTTTTTCCCAAACCTCTAGGCCTTACGGTTCTAGAGATACAGCCGCTCCGTACGCTTAACGGGACACCCTGTACATTTGAATGGAAATGGATGTAAGCCTATAAATTTTTATAGCTTACATAAACTATTTACGTTAATTCAGAATAGATTCTCATAACTTAAATGATTGAAGATTATCTTAAAGAATTAAATTGGTTTTTAAAAGTGTTTACTTTTCGAAGAGGATTTTTATACAGAGTTTGCCCGTTACAAAATAGTCCCTAACGCGGTATTCTATCCCGTTCCCGATACAAAGTTTCTATAACGAAATCTATAATCGTTATCGTAAAAAGCGACTAACCCCCTCGAAGGTGGAACTTTTCTAGGCGGTTCCCGAAAGTTACCTCCAAGGAAATCAGTGCCAACCAGGCTCAGATAATCTCGGGAATAAGGAGGAAGCGAGCGCTAGACGAAACAATGGTTATTAAATTTTATGGCTTCCTGTCCGCTTATGGGCAGAAAATGTGCTAAGGGTAACCGTAAAAGTTGATTGCAGAAGCAGAGTGTTAAGACGTGATTATGACCCAAATATTTCTACAAACAAAAATAATAACGAAATAAAGATTGTATTGAAGACCAGTTTAAATGAGTGAATAGCGAATAATGAGTCGCTATATAATCTCTCAATTAATTATTTGAACACGGCGTTTGGATACAAAGAGGCGAAACTAAAGGCGAAAATAACCAGGCAATGAGACAGTGTTGAAAACATCGTTATAACAAAGGGTGAATTCGCGTGGTGTATAAGCGCGACAATATTCGCGATAAATCCGATGCAAAGGGCGTGCAAAACGTGGGGTTCTGGTCTGGTCTCAAAACCAAGGATTTAGTAAGGACAATACAGCCTAAACAGCGGGTACGGATGGTACAACAATTACTACGGCGGTTGCACTTTAATGTGTGTGTAATACGACCTTAATCGCCCAGTGCGCTTAGGTTTGTGCTCGAATTCACCATGTATTTGGAAACTGTTCTGTAATTAAACCGATATCATCTAAGAGTGTTAATGGTGTAAAGATTTAATAAGGAAAAAAAAGAAAATACCTCTAGAAATTTGTCGGAACGTAGATTTTTATAAGCAATGTATATAGATATAGAAAAGAGAAGCACTTACCTGTAATGATCAAAACAACGGTTTGTTTAATACTACCCATTCGTTGTAATTGAACGATTTCCGTATAAACAACAAGGAGCTTGCTGAGTTGTGACGACATAGCTGTTAGTAAGAAACTTTCCAGAAAGCTCATCAGGTAGAGAAACGACGATGGCTAAAAAAAGAAAGAATGAATATTAGGAACGGCAACTAAATGTACCGAGAGTACCGGTTCAGACCGTCTTTAATTAAAAATTACAAAGGAGAGAGTCGAATTGAAATTTTTATGAGTAGCGGCGTGAAAAAAACCGACGTGAAAGAAATCGCGGGTAATTTAGAGTTTTGCCGGAGGGGTGGTTTTTGTATCGTTCTTTTTATGAGGTTTTACTCTGCCTTAAAATAAATGAACAGCATTAATAAAACAAGGCAACTTTTTCTGGCCGGAGAAATTTATTTGTTTGTTATATTTAGTTTATTTCGATCGTGAAGCTTTGTTAGTACCGCTTGGTTCCATGTTTTCATTCATATTTGCGGCGACGTATTCGTGAATAAAACCGGAAAGTTTTTTTTTTAGATCCACACATTTAAATTCGCCTTGAAGTAGGCGAAGTTTCGTTAATAGATCTTTTCCGGTAGATATTTTTATATCAGATTTTTCGGGAACGTTCACCGTTGATTTTTCTTCAAGAATCGTTTCGATTGAAGGTTTTTTAGGCACATCTTTTGCAGAATAAACTACAAAAAATAATAATTAAAATCTTAACAATCACAAATAATTTCTTTTACTTTCATCCACGATAATTAACGGTATATCTTCACTTTCGGATTTTTTATCTTTCTTTAAAAATTTCTCTTTAAAATCCGTGTAATGTTGCAGCATCTTGTACGTTTCCCGTTTAGCAATTGCCTTTTGTTGTTTGTAAACTTGAGCGAAGCTAGTATTCGGCCCACAATTTATTATCGAAGCAGCTATTTTTGATGTTCGCTTATGCCGTTTTGGCTGTTGTACTTCATTATAAACGTTGAGTGTTATCACGTCCTTTCTTGAAACGAGATGTTTCATTAAAACATCGACTCCTTCTCGATGATTTTTTGAACCCATTCGAGGTTACAAATAAATTTCGTTCGGTCAGATAACTAATAATAAATTAACGTCAAATTATGACGTTTATAAATTTAACGGTACTTAAATGGTTTCTAAAAAGTCTCTCACGATGTCTTTCAAGTGAATTGAAAAGTTGGTGACTTGTTTTGCTGTAATTAGAGCGTTGTTCGTTGGGACTGCACTACTCTGCACGACATGGCACTCGTATCGTATGACGTCATAGAAAAATTTATATATATTATGTGTATAGAAGGTCATCTCCCCACTATTTTTTGGTACAAGCGCTCCCAAGAGGATTGTGAGGGAACTAATTAGGTTAAAGCGCGAAATTTAAATATAGGTATTTCTATACCGGTTTTACCTTTATTTTGAAGAGGTCAAGTACATTTTCCAAATAAATAGGAAAAAATATGAATTTAAAGTTTTTCCAAGATAATATTCATAATTTTTAATGTATATTGCTCATTGGCTAAGAGCGCCAATTTATCTATCGGATAAACTTATCAAGTGGCTCTAACTTATTTAAATACTTAACTAAAGGATATAAAACACTAAGCCAAAAGAACGTAAGGAAGAAAATTTGCTTATACAACGGCGTTATCACCAATTATCACACTAAACGACAAAACAAAAATGTTACGTTTGCTTTCACCTCTGACAATGAGTTTGACGTTACACAAAGAAGTTTTCTATGGTTACAAGCACTTTGTTTGTGTAGATAATGCAGATTGCTGCAAATTCAGTCTACAACGTCATCCAGTGGATTGTGAGGGTACTAAATCTCGGTCTACATTTTTATAGTAGTAAGATTACACACCATGTATGACGTCATAGTGCAATGAAGTGTAAGTCAGTGCAATGTCATGTCAACTTAGTGCAGGTCAGAAAAGTGTATGTATAAACCGAGGTCGCAACGAACAGATTTTTATAAAAAAAAGTGTATAATATTTTAAATGGACGAACATATACTCTGTTCTCTAATACAACAAATATTAATTATTACAAAACACGCTTTCAAATATTCCGCCATTTTAGTTACACTGCATTAAACTGCACTTATTGAACTTAATCGAAAGCAGGTGCAACAAAATCTGCACTAACTTGCACCGGCTGCACTAAATTGCACTGCACATGGCCCAACGAATAGTATAAGTGCAACTGCACTAAACTGCACTATCCCCAACGAACACACAACATCTGCACTAAACTGCTTAGTGCAAGTGAGTGCAAGTAGTGCAGTCCCAACGAACAAAGTTATTATCGAAAGCAGGTGCAACAAAATCTGCACTAACTTGCACCGGCTGCACTAAATTGCACTACACATGGCCCAACGAACAGTATAAGTGCAACTGCACTAAACTGCACTATCCCCAACGAACACACAACATCTGCACTAAACTGTTTAGTGCAAGTGAGTGCAAGTAGTGCAGTCCCAACGAACAAAGTTATTATCGAAAGCAAGTGCAACAAAATCTGCACTAACTTGCACCGGCTGCACTAAATTGCACTGCACATGGCCCAACGAACAGTATGAGTGCAACTGCACTAAACTGCACTATCCCCAACGAACACACAACATCTGCAGTAAACTGCTTAGTGCAACAGAGTGCAAGTAGTGCAGTCCCAACGAACAAAGCTATTATCGAAAGCAGGTGCAACAAAATCTGCACTAACTTGCACCGGCTGCACTAAATTGCACTGCACATGGCCCAACGAACACACAACATCTGCACTAAACTGCACTATCCCCAACGAACACACAACATCTGCACTAAACTGCTTAGTGCAAGTAGTGCAGTCCCAACGAACAAAGCTTAGGTTTCTAGCATTTTTGAAGGTTTCTTGGTGCCTTAAAATGACACATTCAATATTGACGTTGACTGAGTGTGTGCGAAAACTTAGTTACTTTTTTTTTAAAAAAAGCAGATAAAAATTTCAATTCTTTTAAAGGGCGTTGAATAAGCAGTGGTGATATCTCCCAAGTCATGTTACATTTGAATTTATTTGCAAAACCAAACCTTGTCAAATTTCAAGATCAAAATTACACTGCATAACTTCGATCTTGAGGATCCATGAAGAGTTCCATTGTATACATTAACCCTGATCCTGACTTCTTCGAAGAAGGCCGAATTTAGTATTCAGCTTGATCAAGATCAGAAGGTTATAGAGATGAACGCACTTGGCTTAAAGTCCTCTCCTTTTCAGAGACATTATACAGTTGGGTTGACTGAGGTTAAATCAAAATCACGGTTAAAACCAAACTTACTATACTTAAAATGAAGTAATATTCAAGTCGACATTAAAAAGCTCTCCCCTGAACTTGTTTGAAATAAATAAATTATCTATCTGTCTCAAGTATAAAATTTTTAAAATATTGCTTCGGTGTATATAAAAGTATATTATGGCGTAAATGCAATTTTGCAACCGCAACCAGAGCCTCAGCTGGTAGAAAAGAGAGTGGATGGGTTAAACCTGAAACATCTAATGGTAAATTTACGATCAGAGCGCGCTTCGCCGCATCTCGATAAACTTATCGCGTGGGCGATGCGCCAGCTCAGGTTCAATACACAGTTTTGCAGGGAGAGCCATCGCGCTCACCGGGTTCGACCTATACCGGAATAGAATATTCATGCAGGCGAACTTACGTCGGTCAATTCCCTCCAGATGGCGTACACGAAAACTACCATAGCGCCAATTATGGTTGAGCAGCACTGCAGCTTGATGAAGCCGATACAGGACCGGCTCAGCGCCCAGTGCGTAGTCAGGAGAGCTGCCGATGCGGTGGATAGGATCAAACACGTACAACACCCGGCCAGGACGATAACGTGTTGACGGACGGGGTCGTCTGCGGGACTTGCCTGAACATAAAACTTCGGTTATGGCAGGGCCGTCGTTATTTCGAATGGGTGTTTATCAAGTTGGTAGTTTCGACGCGCTGCGGTTCCGAGCTTTATGAAATCACTCCGGAATAGTTACAAATTTCGATTAAGTGCATCATCAACTATTTATATGATGTGTATTAACTTTTATCGTTTTTAATTTTTTGAATTGTTACCTAGTTTTGTTTAGAATTAATTCTGCTTGGAACACAAACGGAAATTGCAAACATTAATAATTCGATACAAAGTTCGGGAAGGGTTCGGGGATTACGAGCGATTACGTTCCAGGTTTACTGGTATTAATACGCTTGTCTGTACCTTATTGTCCGCAAGGAAACTGGAGGGGTTGGTAAATAATCGTTGCAGTCAAGGGGTAAGCCAACTACCTATGTACTGACACAGCGTTAACTGCTATACTTAACCACAACTTATTACCTCTCAAGATTATTTTTAACTTTATGTATGTCATTTATAGAGATATAAAATGTGTGTCAATCATATGTACTAAGGTGATTTATGCACAAACAACATCGATTGGGCCGTTATCAATTTTGGGTATCCGAAAATTATATTGAATACAAGCGACGTCCTCTGTCCGTGACTCGACGAGCTGAACATGAGTTCCCCATTATGGTACCGTGTGGTAATTGGTTTTCTGTGTGCTTCGAATATTGATTAATCTGCGATAATTAATTACTAATTATTGTCCGATAAGGTCTTAATCAAGGACAGATGCGAACGACGAGTACCGATGGAATACTCACTATAGTAGGTCTCTTCGTCATCAAAACGGCAAACGTGCCGGTTCTTGTGCACGTACATCGCGAAGCGGAGGCATCCAAAATCCTTGTACGACAATTCTGAAGATCCCATGTATATCCGTAACTGGCGAAATCGGAAACTGCGCAATTGATGTTCCAATCGTCGGATGTGGTGTTTTTGAGATGAAGGAATTCCATGGTGACTGTTGTTTCTGTTAGTGGGGGATTAGGTAGGATCCATACGCTTGCGATGTTTGATAAAATTTCGTATTCCATTTCAATACCATCCCTAATAAACGCAAATTTGGTTAAAAATATTTCATTTTTACGAGAGTATTTCTTACAAAGGAAACCCAAATAAGACACTACAATCACTCAGAGTTTTCCCATCAACTACAACAACTGGATATTACTTATAACCAGAAAGGGACCATCAACGTCCATCCTCTTTTAATATAACTGTCTGGTTTCCCTCCCTCGTGATAAATAAGGCCTACGTTTCCACTCGTACTTTATTTTCATTCCGCTTTTGTCCCCTTTTTTACCTTAGAGGTTTATTTGTCGACCCTTATTATTATTATTTTTTTTGTTTTGATTTTCTCTCGAGAAAACAAGTTATATACAGGGTGATTTATTAGCTCACCATCAAACTTTGACATAATACGAAAGCTAATCCAATTACAAAAAAAAAATGTTAATGAACTCCTATTTCAATTATTTACGAAATTATAACACTTTAAAGTTTTAATTATTATATCATAATTCACTGCTACATTTTTTTTTAAACACTATATATTACAAATATTGTTCAAAATAGCCTCAGATTAGCTGACTATTAATAAATTCGTTGCAGAAAACTTTAAAGTGTTACATTTTCGTAAATAATTAAAATAGGACACATGTTCATTAACATTTTTTTGGTTATTGGATTAGCTATCATATGGCAAAGTTTGGTGGTGAGCTAATAAATCACCCTATACAGGGTGTTCCGGTGACTCGGGGCATAAAATTAACCTCATATACTAGAGCAAAAATGATGACGATTCGTGAAAAAAAACACACATTTTTCTAAATATTTTCAATACCATTTATGGTAGAGCGTTGAAATTTGGTAGAGGGTAAACAAATATCAAGCAAAATCATTGAATCAATTTTGACTTTGATCGGGCTGCGGCAACCATGCTATACAGGCTGTCCCTAAAATTTGTTTGCTCAGAACTTTTTTGTTCGCTCGTAACCCTACATTTATTTTTGTACTATTTAATAGAAAATCTATTTTAGAAACTTTTATCACTCTTTGAAAATTTTGATAATATTGACGGTTTTCGAGTTATACGCGAAAATGTTAAGCTTTGATTTCAATCGTAACAAACAAAAAAAGAAACATATTCCGCAAGATCCGAGTTGGCGATGACAATTGAAAAACGAACTGAGCTAATAACCATTAATTGTATAAATTTCTAAGTGCAGATTTAGTTAAATCCAGTGTTAATTTATTTTACTTGAATAAAAGAATGTAATCTCCAAAACGATAAATTTAATTTTCACGGTAACAACAAACAAGAACATAACAAAAATTTTAACAAGAACAATAAAATTATAAACAAATACTAATAAATAAAAAAGAAGAAAAAAATACTAAAGCAGATGTTCAAAAACACTGCCTGATGTCGCCGTCTTAAATTAAAGCGCACTCTGCGGAGAACATTGATCTCAGTTCGAAGTTGATCAAATGAATCAACAATTTGCAACCTCAGTTGATCAACTGAAGTTATTTCAACGCAGTAAACTAGTGGTTTAACGCGTTCCCATAAATAAAAATCTACAGGTGTAAGATCCGGCGATCGGGGGGCCAACTTATGGGTTCACCTACTCAGCCTGTGTGCTATGCGCAGGAGCACCATCATGCATATACCACATTGCTTGCCTTGTGTTTAAAGGAACGTCATCTAAAAAATCATCTAATTCATCTAAATGTCGCCTGTATGTATGTCCATCCAGCCTTGATGGCAAGAAAACGGGTCCAACAATTACATTGCCCACAATGCCAGCCCAAACGTCATGAGAAAATCTCCATTGTGATTTCCAAGTTTTCTTAAATCTTGGATTTTCGTCCGCCCAACTATGTAAATTTCTCAAATTGATGATTCCATCTTTAGAATGCATCTGTAAAAAGTACTTTTTCTAAAAACTGATCATCAATTTGGATTTTGTGCTGTATTATTTAGCAATATGCCGAATGCGCAGACTGGCTGATTACCCACTGCGACTGCATATTCCTGTCGAACTTCCTGAACTTTGTAACAATGAAATGGATAAAGCTGTTGCTCGTGAAGAACACGCCAGACAGTTGTTTTTGAAGTTAAAAAATGCCTCGCCATATCTAAAGTACTAACTGTAGTATTTTCTTCTACGTAGTCTAGAATATCTTCTTCTAGTTCGGGTGTTCGGGCTGATCTTACGTTACCGTTGTTATTATTATTATTATTATTGCTGCCGGGCTGAGGAGGGCGGCCCCTCTCGTTACCGCGACCTATAAGATCTATTGTAACTTTAGCCCTCCAAAGGTTTAGGGCAAATGTAGGTCCTTAATGAACCTTAGTATTGTCCTGAGGTCTTGAACCTTTATGTCGGTAGGTAACAGGGGAGTTTTACCGAAGACGTTGTGCCTTAGACGTCCTCTAGCGACGCAATTGCACAGTATATGTTCAGCAGTTTCTGACTCGTCGTTGCATAGTCGACAAGTTTGATCCTCAGCTTGTCCAATGTGGAAGAGGTGGTATTTTAGGGGCACATGGCCGGTTAGGTAGCCTGAGAGCGTTCTTAGATCCCCTTTGCTGAGGCATAAAACCTCTTTGGTTTTGTTTTGCGACGGAGTTATCATACTCTTCGCTTGTCTGTGACCTGGAAGTTCTTTCCAGCGTAAGGCTATCTTTGAAGCCTCCCAGTTGTTGATTATTTGTTTTAGGTGGCTTTTTTGTAGTCCACATCCAGGTTGGGGTCCAATGAAGGGCGTGTTTGCTGCCTCTTTGGCCAGCTTGTCGGCCTTCTCATTGCCCTCAATGTTGCTGTGACCTGGAACCCACCATAGGGTAACATCATTGCCCCTAGCGAGTTCTCTCAGGTTGTTGGTGCACTCTCTGATCAGTGCGGAGCCACACGTGTAGGCCTGAATTGCCTTTAAGGCGGCCCGACTGTCTGTGAAAATGTTTATGGATGCACCTTTTTGTCCCTTCTGTAGGTTCAAAGCGGTGCAGAAGTTTATAGCAAGAACTTCTGCTTGGAAAATTGTTAAGTCCGAGCTGAGGGGCAATTTGATGTGGCTATTTGGTCCACTGATGCCCATGCCTACTCCAGATCTTACTGTCTTTGAAGCATCGGTGTACCAGGCTAGGGCTCCTCTTTTTAGTTGAGGCTCTCCTTTCGCCCAATCATCCCTGCTACTAAATATGACCTTATACGGTTGGTTGAAATTGGATTCCGTCGGTATAAGGTCCGTTTTAATTTCAATCAGGTGATTTAGACATGGGTCTTTGAGGATCTCGAGGTGTCCTCTGAGATTACCCTGCATCAACTTGAGTGAAGAAACTGTTTTCAGTGATAAGGCACTTAAGGCTGCCTCCTTTTGTATATATATATGTGGAGCGGTGTGAGACCGAGTAGGGCTTCCAAAGCAGCCGTCGGACAGGATCTCATTGCACCCGTTATGTTAAGACATACTAACCGCTGGATTTGTGCCAGCTTTTGTTTTGAGCTGTCTTATGTTTTGTTTTTGGCCACCAAACCAATGAGGCGTAGGCGACCATGGGTCTGATTATTGCTACGTAGGCCCAATGAGCCATTCGTGGTTTGAGACCCCAGTTCCTTCCTAGGAGCCTGCGGCAGATCTGGTTTGCCATGATGGCCTTTTTCCTCACCTTATCTAAGTGTGAGTTCCAGTTTAGTTTACTGTCAAGTATTACCCCTAGGTATTTAGTTTCTGTTTTGAGGTTAATAGTTCTGCTTTCAATGGAGGGTGCTTTTATTTGTAGCTTCCTTCTCCGAGTGAAAGGGACTATTTCGATTTTATTGGGATTGATGCTGAGCCCATTGCTTCTGCACCAAGTACTGGTGAGTAGTAGGGCTTTCTGCATTAGCTGAGTTATGATTGAATCATATTTACCTCGGATTGTGATTACCAGGTCATCAGCATACCCTTGTATCTTAAATCCGTTTTTAGTTAGGGTGTTCATCAAGTCATCAACTACCAGGCACCATAATAGAGGTGATAGCACTCCCCCTTGGGGACACCCTCTTAGCGCCTTTATAGTCAGCGACTCGCCTCCCAGACTGGCTGTGATCTGCCGACTTTTCAACATGGCTATACACCACTTGATTGTCGACGGATGTATGTCTTTTACGTTTAAAGCCTTCTCTATGGATTCATATGAGGTGTTATCAAACGCACCCTCTATATCTATGAAAGCACAAAGGGCTATCTCTTTGGTTGCAATTGCCTCCTCTAAGGTGCTAGTCAAAGCATGGAGAGCGGTAATTGTTGATTTTGCTTTCTGGTAAGCATGTAGGGTGGAGTGGATTTGTGAGAAGCACTCCATTCCTTAGGTATTGATCGATTACCTTTTCCATCCCTTTGAGGAGAAATGAAGTTAGGCTAATTGGTCTGTACGCCTTGGGGTACAGAACTATCGTTTGTGTTTAAACAACATGAGCAAGTTGACAGCAAGTTGTTTTTTTTAATTGCCATGGCCAACCTTGACTTTTTCGAAAACTTATATCTTGGCCATTTGAAGACTTTTATAATAATTTTTTTTCACGAATCGTCATCATTTTTGCTCTACTATATGAGGTTAATTTTATGCCCCGAGTCACCGGAACACCCTGTATAATAAGGTATTAAGTTAAGATATTAATTTAAACATACTTACTTGAGCCTGATAACGGATCGCTGGGGCAACAGCGCGGACAAGTTTCTGTAGACCGCCAAAGCGAATCTGGCAGTGGATTTATTCCCGGAGAACACTCCGAGACTCAGGTGCAATTTGTACGAAAACCAACGAGGATAACTACTGCTGCAAACCGAGAGAGATAAATTGATTCAAATTACACACATTTAGATGAATAAAAATAAATGCATTTTCAGGATTTTTTTTAATAAGATGCAATTAATATCAAAATCTTGCTTCATTCATAAAATTTCAAAATTGATATCTCAAAACCTAAAAGATATTATCAAAATCCGTTTGTTTCGTTAGAAAGCTTATAATTTAAGTACACTATTTTTTTATATAAATATGAAATCAATGATTTTCGATTTAAATAAATTATAAAGTTAAGCAAGTGTAATAGGATAGTAAATAGTGGTTTGGTGGATATTTGTTTGGTATGTATAATTGGAATCGACCCGCATTTAGTTATCTAGCGCATCCAATTAAATTTTAGTTTATTATCCTTGGCAAATCCGTTTAGCTTTGGTTGAAATCCGGAATTATTCAAGAGGCAATTTAAGTGCAGGTACTATAGGAATGCTGCAGAAGAACGAGTTTGCGCGATTAAAATTTTTATTGTGTTTCGAAATGTATATGGGTCTCGTTAGAATTTTAAAATCACTCGCATTCTTACTGCGGATTGTTGCCGCTACACAAGCAATACAAGAAATTAGACTATATATATTTCACCTACCCTGGAATTTATACACGCAATAAACTGGTACAACGGAGTTATTGTTTGTGGATATTTTACAAGATTCAACTAAGATTTAAGATTATAACACAACTTTCATTACATTAACTTGGTTACAATTTTTATTAATCCTATCCAAAAAGCCGACCGCGTATGCAAACGACGGAATACTGATGAGTAAGTAACAAAAAGCTGGCGCGTATAAACTTTCGGTCGATATGTACATAAAGCTCAGAACCTTAAGCGGACCCAAGGGGTGACATAAATCTAGATCGCAACTGCGGATACGGAAGCGGTTGAAAATAAGAAGGGAGCGGACTCCGACTACGTTTCGCAAAATTAGATAATTTACCGTCACGGATTAGAATTCCGGCTACAGGACCGTAAACTGTAAGGCAAACCGCCGTTCAAGTTTCCCTTCTAAATTACGAGAGAAGAAGTGACGAAAACACGTGCGCAAACGCCCTCTCAACACCGCCGACCTCCCCAACGTCTCGGTAACCGTTACCATATACGGAATGTACCTTAATGTGGTCGTATATTGCCACCGAGTTCGCTTAAATTACATCCACAACCATCCAGAAACTGAATTCGAAATGATTAAAAGCACACATGATATTGTTGAAAATAAACATATACGGAATGCCTTTGCTAAGTATGCAAGTCAAAGTGATAATGTCAAATGTTGTATAATTTATGGAGTATCAAAAAATTTAAACTACAATTAATTAAAAGAAATGTACTTTACTCAAATTTGATTCGATTTTAGGAAAACTGAGTAGCTACGCTTAATATAGGTAATATGCTAATGATCCTGCAATTAAGGTATTTGGGCTAAAGCTGTTAATACCTGAGTACTAAATCGGTTAAATAGCGATTAACTATATACTGATGAAAACATTACCTGGTATAAAGCGAAATTAATAGGACTATTTCATTCATAACGTTAACAACCAATAAGAATTCGCGGTTTTTCACAATTGCGAGTAATTCAACTGTTATTTAACCTATATATACCGATTGGTAACTTTAATTTTAGGAGATACACCATTGAGGTCTTATATATAATCTAGAGTGCGTATGCTGTTGTCCCCACCACGCCTAAAATGAAGCCAGAAAGGTCGCCATGTTAGATGTACCAACTTAGCGGGAAATTCGAAATTCTTATATATACTTATGCAAGAATTTACATTATTATAAACTGGAAAGGCAGAATAATAACCAAAACAAAACATTAATATGTATTGATAAATAATTATCAATTATATAATATTTTAAAAGAACTTAATAATTTTTAGCCATGACTCTTATAATTAACAAACTAAGAAGAAAATATTTAAGGAACAGTCCTTAATAATAAACTTTACTTGAACTTTAATTGAATACCTCGGTGCAAGAAGGGAGTAGCTTCATTTATCAAGAGAAGGAGCAGAAGGAGTTGTCCCCTTCTTATACTGAGGTCTTCAATTGTTAATTCCAAGTCAACTAACCAGAAACATTTTATGGACTGTTGTAAATAATCGTGCAACTTAGCAAATTATAAAAAACATATATCAAAACGAAAAGAATTCGAAAACTTTCAACAAAAATCAAATTTTAATAAAAATAACAATATGTTTATGAGAATTGTGAGGTTATAATTGTAGGTACAATAGAGCAAGGTTTATAGAACATAAGGTTACCTCATTCCCTATGCCTCTGTAGTATCGATTATTACCCCGCAGATTGACGTCACTGGTTCGATACAGTCAGAATAAATGATAGCTTATACGTGCCTATACTGTGGTACAGTCTATATAAAATATTTAAACCTCGCATCGTGTTGTGTTGTTCATAGAACCAGCTACGTCACTGACCCACCTTGCCTCTCAGAGGAGGAGAATCGGTATTGGGTAACCTTATGTTCTATAGACCTTGACAATAGAGACTTGAAACTATAGCTAAGTTCAGGTCGGTACATCCAACATGTCTGACTTTCTGATTACCCCCACCACCACCACATACGCTCTCTAGATTATACATAAGACCTCAATGAGATACACCCAACACGGACGTACGGATAAGTATACTTGTGTGTGTGCATATGCGCGCGGAGTATGTTTGTGGGAGGGGAATCGCAAGAGTAGTGGATCGGAGAGCAGTCAGTCGTTTGACATCGTTCAATGATAAGAAATATTATAAAAATAATAACTAATATAATAAATGAAATTCAAATAAGACAAAGCAAATTCTTAATTCTAAAAATAAAAACAATTCGTAAGTAACTGAAATAAACTTTGTAAAACACTATAAAAATAAAATATTTTTTATATTAGCTGTTCAAATAAACCACCATTCTGTGCTAAACAATAGCCCAATCTATCGTAAAAAGTTCGCCTTACATTCGCTAGTATATCGGGACTAATATCCTGTATACAATTGAGAATTTTTGTTTGTAAGTCATCCAGATTGGTTGTCCTTTCTTCATCAAAACCATAAATTTTCGATTTTAAATATCCCCATAGAAAAAAATCATTGGGGGCTAAATCTGGTGATCTAGGCGGCCAAGTTAACGTTCCGCAAATAGATATTACACGATTTGGAAATTGTGCGTTAAGATACTCTTTAACTTGCCGGCTGTTGTGAGCCGGGCAACCATCTTCTTGGAACCAGATACTTCCAAATTGAACATTGTCTAATTGTTATGACCATTTAAATTTCCTTCTATGAAAAAAGGACCGATAATATGGTCACCTACTAAGCCAGCCCAAACATTTAATTTTTGGGGATATTGTGTACGAGCCGCATAAACTTTGTGTTCATTGTCACGACTCCAATATCGAGCAACGCCGGGATTATGCCGACCATCCAAAGGAAATGTAGATTCATCCGTTGGCCATTTCCATCATAGTAAAGCAAAATTCCGCCCTTGTAATATTATCGTCCTGACTTTTTTGTACCTTGTACAACCTGTACCCGTGTTTCTTTAATGTTTTTAGGACGGCAACATGGCTGATAGCAAACGTCTCCGCAACTTGTCTGCTTGACTGATTTTTATTGCGTTAGTAGTATAGAAACGCCGATTCTAGACCGGAAATTGCTCCTCCGTGACGTCATCAGCCCAATGTAAAAGGATAGGGAAGGGTACCAACCTAAGGCGGGGGAGAAAAAAAAAATAGGTTGGTATTGGAAAAGTAACTAGATCTGGTGACAACATCAGCACATACCTTCGTAATTTGTGTTTCTGTGGAGACACACATCCATGTCGCTCAAAGTTTTTAATAATATTTGAAATTGTTCGGCGATTAGGAATTGATCTGTTTTCATAGGCCACAGGAAACAAATTAATTATTTGGGCTACAGAATTGCCACCATAAAACCATTTTATAATCTGTACCTTTTCCGCTACAGTAAACAACATCTTAGTTTTTTTTGCTAGGGTTAACTGCAAAGCGATGCGGCCAACTTTGCCTCTCAACAATCTATGAACGATTCAATTTGTGCATTACCCCTACGCTTGTTTATCCCCCACTTAACGACACCGAATATACACACACACGTATACTTCCCGCAACGATTGTACAAGACTGCATCAGCGTATTCTCTGATCGAAAATAGACAAAAAAAGTCTAATAAACACAGGTCTGAAAATGGACCATTTCGAGATATTCAAAGTTTTAGTTTCATAAGTTGACCTATTGTTAACATCATGAATTTAAATTTGTTTTTATAATAATTAAGTCGTTACTATGATTACGATAAGTTGTTTAATCAAAAAAAAAAATAATAATACTTCACGAAATTATTATTTTACTATTTAATTTAATAAAACTATTAAGTATGGCTCCTATTAATTACTCTAAGGAAGAGATGGCGGATATGGTGTATTATTTATGTTGAAATTTACCAAAAAAAGTTTAAAACCAAAATAACTCGAAAACGAAAAACGCTAGGTACCAATAATATTTATCAAAGTCAACCTATTTTTTTTACGTACAATTAAATTGTGTAATAAAAACTAAAACATTCCATTTAAAATAGCGAAGTTATGGTCTACTTCCGGTAGACCGAAAGTGGCGGCCATCTTGAAAATATTTTAGATCGAAAGTTCCGAATGAACAACCCATGCTACCAAATTTCAAATCTCTACGAATAGTGGAACTTGAAAAAGTTCTAACGAACCAGTTACGTGAGACACCCTGTATATATATATACAGGGTGGTTCAGTTTTTAATCGGGAAACTTTACTAGGACGTAGTACTTGCCAAAAAACACAAGTTTTTTATATACACATAGGGTCACAACTCTTTTGTTTCCGAGCTATGAGCTGTTAAAGTTGAGCCAAAAATTTACATTTTATCTTTTATTTCGGGTATGAGTAAACCACAGAATTTGAAATTTTGTATGTATGTACTACTGGTTCATATCTTATTTTCAACCATACCTTAAACTTCCCTAGCGCCCTCTAAGGGGATGAAATTCACAACGTGTTTGATTTTTTTATAACAACTTCTTAACGCCATGGAATATTAACATAAAAAAATATGGGATGTAAAGCTTATTCATTATTGGTACGTTTTTGTCTCTTTAGTTTTTTCCTTAAAGATAATAGTTTTAGCGTAAAAAAAGAAAATATGCTACATTGGACTGTAAAGCGCTGCTATTATTAAAAAAAAATTTTTCTTTATAGGTAGCTATGGAAGTTGTGCACTTACTAGGATCTAGTACTAACTAAATAACACCAATTAATTGTGATTTTCAAAAGAAAAACCATAAATAAGATTAATGCCTGTCTGAACAAATTACGTTGTTTTA
This sequence comes from Onthophagus taurus, assembly GCF_036711975.1. Taxonomy (NCBI): domain Eukaryota; kingdom Metazoa; phylum Arthropoda; class Insecta; order Coleoptera; family Scarabaeidae; genus Onthophagus; species Onthophagus taurus. The sequence continues at coordinate 1,535,465 of NC_091967.1, forward strand.
AACAATATTAAAAAATTGATGCTCTTGCTTAATAACCGTCAAATATTAATAACCAGCAATAATTATGAGGATTCACTGTAAATAAAACTTACATGTTCTCAGAGCCAACTTTTAGAATAATTTTAGCTAAACATGGCGGCACATAGCAGTGCATGGCACGATATTTTATTTTTTTACACGGAAACTATTAACTTTAAGGAAAATACTAAAGAGACAAAAGAGTGCCACTAAAGAGTGAGCTTTACAACCCATATTTTTTTATGTTCATATTCCATAGCGTTAAAAAGTTGTTATAAAAAAAACAAGGGGGTAGTGAATTTCATCCCCTAAGAGGGCGCTGGGGAAGTTTAAGGTATGGTTGAAAATAAGTTCTTAACCAGTAGTACATACGTACAAAGTTTCAAATTCTACGGTTTACTTCCAGCCGAAATACAAAACAAAATGTAAATTTTTTTCTCAACTTTGATCGCTCATAGCTCGAAAACAAAAGAATTGCGACCCTATGTTTATATAAAAAATTTGTGTTATTTTGGCAAGTACTACATCCTAGTAAAGTTTCCCGAATAAAAACTGAACCACCCTGTATACAGGGTGATTCATAAGTAATGGGCCAAATTGTAAATGTACGTTCAGGAGGCCAAAATAATAATATTTTCATTAACAATAATGGGTCTTACAATTAGTCTGCTCCTTACTGAGATACAGGATGTTAAAGCGAAAAAAATAAAATAGATTTTTGTTAATAGATCAGCTACTTTTCTACATAATGACTCATAGTTGACTTATAGTTTTTGTAAGGGTAAACAATAATGTGTGAGAGGATTTGAGTTAACTCGTAGATGTCGACACATGCGCCATATGAATTAGATGAAATCAGCTACAAATTTTTTATCGCTCATTATTTTACAACATACTTGTTTAATTTGGATAGCCCCATCATTTCTGTAGAAAAAAGCTATACTTCTTTGATCTTGAAAATATTAACGATTTTCGAGATATTTGAATTTTACTAATTCACTACACTACATTTCACGGTGGTCGACGTAGCATTAATCTGTTAAGACACAAGCATGGCATGGAATGTTGACATTTACCTAACCGTAATTTATAATTGATAACAATATTAAACTGAAACCATAAAAAAATTACGTAATAAAACAATTTATTGTACGCCAGTTAATAAAACGAAATACAACATTAGAACAGACTTGAACTAAGACCACTTACGACAACTGTTATCAAAACCTACATGTTAATGTTGTGCGAAGTTAAATTAAATTTAAGCTTAATTATGAGCTACTGCAAAAGGTTTTCAACATGACCACCACCAGCATTTATACACGCATTTAACCGTTTGGTTAAGGATTGTCTGACTTTAAAAAATCTAGCAGGATTATTTCGTATTGAATTGGCTGCATCTTGAATTCTATTCCATAACTCGTCTCGTGTATTTATAGTAGGTTCAGCATAGACCATTGATTTCATGTAACCCCACACATAAAAATCAAGTGGATTAAAATCGGGACTGCAAGGTGGCCACTGAAATTCACTACCACGTCCAATCCAACGGTGAGGGAATGATTCATTCAGATGTTCGCGCACAGCACGTGAAAAATGTGGAGGAGCACCGTCTTGCATGAACCACATATTTCTTCTTAGTTGTAATGGAAGATCTCCCAAGAGGTCGACTAAGTCATTATTTAAAAAAATTAAATATGACTCTCCATTTAAATTAGGAGGTAATTCAACTGGGCCCAGTAATGTATTGCCTATTACACCGCACCACACATTTATTTTAAACTCGTGCTGGAAATGTCTATCTTTTTTTAAACGAGGGTTTTCGGTTTCCCAGGCATGACTATTTCGCCAATTAAAAACTCCGCGTCTGGTAAAGGTTGCTTCATCCGTGAAAAGAATGTTATTTAAGAATGTTGGATTATTATTCAATTTTCCTTTTAGCCACTGACAAAATTGAACTCTGATTCGATAATCTGTTGGAAGTAAATTTTGCACAGGTATAAAATGATAGGGATATAAATTTTCCTTGTGTAAAATTCTAGTCACGGATGGTTGGCTTATTCCAGTTGCTGCAGACAATCGACGAGTGCTTATTTCAGAATTTTGCGCAATTCTTACCAAAATTTCATCTTCTTGCTTTTTGGACGAAATGAACCTGTTTCACCCAATCGATTATAAATATTTTGAAATATCTTCCGGTTTGGCTGCCTTCTGTAAGGGTACATTTCACGATATTTTCTGGATGCTGCTTGCCCAGAAAAACGTTCTTGTGCGTAAACGCATAACATGTCTCTCATTTCTTCGTTTGAAAAGTGATTATGTCTCGGCATTTTGATTTATGTTAGGACAAGAATGAATCAGTTTACTTAACAATAAAATGTTTTAAACTATTCATTAAACGTAAAAGCTCATTGACGTTTCATAATTCATATGGCGCATGTGGCGACATCTACGAGTTAACTCAAATCCTCTCACACATTATTGTTTACCCTTACAAAAACTATAAGTCAACTATGAGTCATTATGTAGAAAAGTAGCTGATCTATTAACAAAAATCTATTTTATTTTTTTCGCTTTAACATCCTGTATCTCAGTAAGGAGCAGACTAAGACCCACTATTGTTAATGAAAATATTATTATTTTGGCCTCCTGAACGTACATTTACAATTTGGCCCATTACTTATGAATCACCCTGTATATATAATCTTTGACCTATGCGAAGTTAGCCCCCAATTAGATAGGATTTTACATGTATAGTATTTTGATTATAACAAGAGAACCAGTTAACCGATTTCGATAAACAATGTCTCATTCGAAAGCTTAATCTTTGGTCAATATGAAAGTGGAATTGCCCGATTTAAAATCTCTTTCGAATTCCGCGAAAACGCCAAATTAATGCGAAGGTACACGAAAATATCACAAAAATTACCTTTTTTAAGTGGTGATAACTCGTAAACGATGTACCCTATGATCAAGATCTGTACGTCATTCGATTCGTCACAGTTTCTTCTATCGAAATCACAAATTCAATTATCTCCCGTTAACCTTGTACAGCCCTCAGAATGTCACCGTGTTCGGCTCGTTGTTTATACACGTATGAACGCCCGAAAGTCTAGCCCCCAATATAAAAAAAAAATTTAAACCTAAAATATTTCGAATCGGGACTTATTGTCCAAAGATTAAGCTTTCGAATGAGACATTATTTATCGAAATCGGTTGACTGGTTCTCTTGTTATAATCAAAATGCTATACATGTAAAATCCTATCTAATTGGATCGCTTCGCATAGGTTGACATTTATTTAATTTACATCCATGAATGCTTCCATAACAATCAATGTAATTTATTAATAAATAACTAAAAAATATGTATATTTTTTATTCAAGAAATACTCTAGCCATATACAACACGACAATCGAAAATACTCAAATCTCGACGTATTGGCTTAAAAAACACCACTCAACTTTCAGTCTCGTGAGATTTCAGGCAATACGTCTCGTATTATCGAGTATTTTCGATCGTCTGGTTGTATAATATATGAAATGATGAAAATTTCACCCAATGGTTCAGTATAAATCACTTTGTATGAAAGCTTTTTCAAACTTTTTTTAATTTTAAGACATAACTAAATGTCGACAACGTTTCTCAGTAATTTAGAACTAGGTGAGAGAATATACATGTAAAAGTGATGTCGTTAAGCAGGAAACATCTAAAGTGTGCCAATTAGCAAAGCACTATGTGGATTAAAGCTGTAAGACCAGCTGTAAGATCTGGGATTAGGAAAGGCGATGAGAGGTAAAGGTGTTAAATAAGTAATCATGAATTCGAAACAAATTTGACATCAATGAAATATTCTTGTAGCATAATAATATTTGGACGACAAAGATGACTTACAATCTTAGATATTACGAAAAAAAATGGTACTATCAACGAATTTTTTCTTTTAGCTTCTTTTTCTGATATAAAAAGCTGATAATCGTTGCAGAAGATGAAGGATGAAACGTCACGACATCGCTGCGCCATATCGCGCCGCATGGCGTCGCAACGCCGTCGGGGTTCGAACGTTTTCTTGGTCGCTCGATGCAGACGCTATCTAATTTGTTGAGCTTTATTAAGACGACGCGGGGCGTCACGTCGCTCAAATTGCCGCCAATTTTTCAACGTAACGCTATTTCCGCCCGGATGATCGTCCAATTTGGATGTGATAACGGTCCCCGATCCTGATGAATTTTTAATTTAAGTTTTTATCGATCCGTTAATTAAACTTAAACTTTTTTACGCGATAATACTTTTATCGACGCCATAAATAAATGTGTACCTTTTTTAGTTCTTTTTAGTGAACGACATCGCTCAAGTATAAGACACATATATACGGGTATCGGGAGACGACGTTTTAGGGAACAATATTTCTTGTCGGAACTTTTTTTTTTTGTTGGTGCTTCGAAAAAGGAAGAAGAAAAGCTTCTTTAAGATAACGATGAATGGACGAGCAGACCCGATGCTTAATCTTTGAAAAGAAAAGCAATTAAGGAATTTTCAGATAGCGGCCGGTCCGAGCGGGAAACAGTAAACAAACTATTTACGCTTAGACTTTAAAGCTTGCAGTGTTTATTTATGAAACTAAACTATTACAAAATTGAACGCGCACCAGCGACAAACCGAACCAGTTCTTGTTTCTTTGATCTCAAATATTCGGTTTGTTGATTTTAATTAGTCTCGACTCAAACACACTCGACCGTGCACAACAAAACAATTTTAAAACATTGTCAATTGTAATTAAAACACAATAAATTCATTCAATTTCCTCGCATTATTTTCGGTACTTATCCACATAAAACATAGCAAAGTGTTTACTTAAATCAATGCTCCTCGCCATCGTATAAAATCTAACGATGGGACATGGCCGAGTTGGGTACTAAAACCGAAATAGCGAGAACGTGAAGTGGCATAGTAATTGAGAAACGAAGGCACGTTACTCACCTATTTTCATGTGAAGGTACTCTAAACGTTGTCGCAACGTTATCGTTATCAGGTGGTGCCAATGTGACGTCTAATGTGACAAACGATCGACGCGCCGGATGTTGTCCGATCTTTGCCAATAACGCCTGATTACGTACCACTTGCTGCATCAACACAATTTGCTGCAAAAAAAATTAATTGGGGATAAGAGTTGAATAAAATATTTCAAATGTAAGACGCGACGTAAAGAACGAGATGGAAATCCCCTCTTGGATAGGACACTGACCCACATTCAAACCCTCGCGAGACGCCGTTTCATGCGGAAGAGCACAAAAAGACCACGAAAAGTCTTTCCCGGGGCGTTGTGCATTTATAAACTTAAATTTGAGTTTTAAGGCGCTATTGTTGGCCGGACTCGAAAAAGAGATTAGAAAATTACTAAAGGGAGCGGTTTGAACATCCTTTTAAGCGAATTGTTTACCTAAGCATTTTGATTTTATCTTCTTGTGTTACAAAAACAATTAAAAAACCAAATTGGGCATTAATGTGCAACTCACGCCTCTGTCCTTGCGTTAATGACGGAAAGCAATCGAGACCGAGTTAAACTCGAGTTTTTAATTGCCAACCCGTTGAACGTGCACGACCCATAACACCATCTAGGTCTCTCTAAATCAACTTTATGGCCAACGCATACGGACCACACCAGAATAATGCCATAGTGCAAGTGTTAACGCAACCGGCTACGGAAAAATACTAACTGTATATCAGAGGTTAATAAATTTAGTAGTTATTGTACGACGCTTTCGAAGCCGAACCATAAACCTTTCCGGCACTCTTTTTTGTTCTGGCGTCGAGGACTTCGTGAAAAATGGTAATTGAAGTTATGCCGCATTGGCCCTAAAAATTTATTTTAATGACGGAAAATGCTTTTAGTGCGCTTTATTCACACGTTTCATTTTTCATATCCAGTAAAACCTTTATCTTGTAAGTAGATGTATAAGTTTTCGAATAAATTCGACAAGTCAAATTTAACTATTTAATTATACGTTAAAAGCAATAGGTGAGTTAGCAAGTTTCTGAATTTTAAAAGAAGTATTAAGAGGTTATGATATAGGGGTGGATAGATATAGGGAGGCCAGGAGAGGATACAGAGAGTTATGCAGTAGAAAGAAAACAGAACTGAGGGAGAAGGAAGCGGCAGAGATTAGAGAGATAACAAGGGAAGGGGAGGTCTGGAGGTATCTGAAAAAGAGAAAGAAGGGAAGGGAGAGGATAACCAGCGAAATACACATGACAGAATGGAAGAGTTACTTTATGGGATTATTGGGAGGGGTTGAAACGAGGCTAACGGGTTTGGGAGACTATGAGGGAGATAGGGGAGAGGAAATAGCAGAAGAGGAGATGGAAGCAGTGCTTAGGGGATTGAAGAAGGGAAAGGCGCCAGGGGAAGATGGCATCCAGAACGAGGCATGGTTGGAAGCATCAAGGGTGGTGAGAGTGAAGTTGTTGGAGGGGATGAATAGCGTATGGAGAGGGGGGGGGATTCCGGAGGGATGGAAAGTGGGGGTAATTTGCCCAGTATATAAAAAGGGTAATAAGGGAAGGGTAGAAAGCTACAGAGGAATTAACCTACTAGACTCGGCATACAAGGTATACACGAAGATACTGCTGGGAAGACTGGAGGAGGAGATGGAGTTGGGGGGAATTTTGCCGGATGGGCAGACAGGCTTTCGGAAGGGAAGGGGAGCAATCGACAACGTGTACGTGTTGAAGCATCTGGCAGATAGAGAGCTGGATAAGAAGGGAGGGAAATTGTACGCCCTGTTTATAGATTTGAAGGCGGCTTTTGATAAGGTGGATAGGGGAAAGTTGTGGGAGGAGATGGGGAGGAGGGGGATCACGGAACACCTAATTGCGAGAGTGAAGGAAATATACATAGAGACTATGGCTAAGATAAAAGTGGGAGATAAGCTGAGCGACGTGTTTTGGACGACGAAGGGACTGAGGCAGGGATGTCCGCTGAGCCCAAGTCTGTTTGCACTGTATACGGCGGACCTGGAGGATAGATTGGGGAAGGGGCAAATGGGAGGGTTGGTGGTGGGAGGTAGAAAGGTGCATATGTTAGCATACGCGGATGACATCGTGGTCATGGCGAGAGAAGCGGCGGAGATGAAAGATATGATAAAGACATTGGAAAGATATTTTAGGGGGAAGGGGCTGGAAGTGAATGTGGGGAAGACAAGGATGATGAAGTTTTGTAAGGGGGGGAGAAAAAGAACAGAAAACTGGAGATGGGAGGGAAAAGAGATCGAGGAGGTTAGGGAGTATACTTACTTGGGGTATGTGTTCAGGGAGGACAACAGGGAGGGGTCGCATGTGATAGCTATGGCAAAAAAGGCGAATAAGGTGATGGGACAAGTATGGGGTTGGGGGAAGAGAGTCTTTGGAAGAAATGTGGCAGCGAGGAAGATTATGTTTGAAGGTCTGGTTAGCAGTGTGATGATGTATGGAGCAGAGGTATGGGGATGGAGAGAGCAGGCAATGCTGGAGGACGTGCAAGCTAGATACTAGAGATGGGTGCTTGGGGTGGCGAGAGAAACACCGGGGTATATAGTGAGGGAAGAGGTAAAGGTGGATAAAGTCAGAGTGGAGGGGGGCAGGAGAGCAGTGAAATATGAAGAAAGAATAGAAGGGAGGCCAAACTGCGGGATCTTGGGGGAGTGTTGGAGGGAAATTAGAGAGGGAAAGATCAAATATGGGAAAGGAGACAGAGACAACTATTATAGACGAGCGGGCTACTCGGTAACTGAGATAAATAGTAGACGAAGGGTGGGTAGGGAGATGTGGAGAGAGTTGAGAGATAGGGACCGAGATGTGCAGAGACAGGAAAGAAGGACACAAATAAAAGAGGGGAGGTATAACGAAAGGTACAGGGACATAATTACGGAGGGGCTGCCTAGATACTTGTTATTGGAAGGAGATGAGGAAGGGAAGAAGTTGGTGGCTAGGTTCCGTTGTGGAAACGAGGAGAGAGCTAACAGATACTGGATGGCCGATGAGGAGAGGTGGTGTAGGCTATGCAGGGAGGAATGGGAAACGTTGGAACATATGTTGAATGGGTGCAGTGAGTTGAGGGAGGAGGAGTTGGACCGAGGGCAGATCTTAGGAGAGGGGGGAGAGGGGGAAACGATGGATGAGAATGGTTGTGGGGGTGAGGAGACAAAGGGATGGATGAGGGGAGGATTGGGCCGAGGAGCCGAGGGTATGGAAATGGAGGAAGAGGGTGGAGGGTGAAAATAATATACTAATGACATATATTATATTAGGATGTATTAAGGGGAAAATTGTAATTATTAAAAACAATAAATGCTTATTAATTAATTAAGAGGTTATGATATCATTTTAGTTTCTTTGGTATATTCTACTTTACATATATTATTGTATTTTTCTGCGAAACTAAACATTTAAGAAATTTTGCATTAACATATTTATGAGTGAGTTTCCCCACATGTTGAAACATATGGTAGAATTTTCTAGGACCATTAATGTGGGGCATAACCGGACCTTCCACGCTCTTAGTTCCTCTCCAAGCGGTGGCGTAGCAACGGGATTCGCATTCGGTTCGCATATAAAGCTTGTCAGATGCACGGGTTCGGCGTTGATGCATTGCGAAGGGATATTTTCCGTCTCGAGACACTGCATCTGGCGTGGAATTTTTAAACAATCAATTTTCTGCCATCCGAAGAAAATACCGGGAATAGCAGGGTGTGATATTAAATAACCATTTTCAGCATTTTGAGATAGATAATACCGAAACAAAACGATTGTAATACTTTACTTACCGATTCGTTTGTGAGGGAATATTTGCATTGTAAAATTTTGTCTACAATACGTAGGATGGTTGTGGAAAGGTCTTTCGATTGCTTCGTGGTCTCGTTGGTAGCATCCGAACCGCTGACGTTCGTTGTGTCCGAGATAAATGTAATAACATCGTCGACTAAACTCAACACTCGCGCTCCTACTCCCGGTAGGATGTCCGACAAGCCTTCGAGGTACTGCAAGTATCCTATCAAAATTTCTGACGGCGTGGATGACGAGTAACCGTGTTTCAATTTTTGAAACTGGAACAGAAATCGAAATTAGCCGAATAACAACTAAAACTAGTAGAAATTCATAGAAATTATTGATCAATTTGAAAAATAAAATTTTTGAATCAGTTACAATTAATTTGAAATGTCACGTTTCTCTTTTAACTATACAATACAATTAATTTAGTAGCCGATAATTGGATTATTCAATAGCTCAATAATTTAGCAGTTACATTTGGTGAAGGTGCCGCTTCCTTGATTAACAAGCAGTGTTCGACTGCAATTAATTCATTGCAGTCGAACCGTAACGTAATGCAATTGTAAAACATCCAACCCTACAATGTAAAGCCCGAGGCTTAATAGATTAACAACTGTCGGAAAACTATCTGCAGACGCTCTGCGTTCCTCAGACGTGCTGCTCTGACAATAATCCCGCAAAACTCTAATCCCGTACGGGCGCGGAAACCTTCGCGGTGACGATGGCGTCCGTCAGATTCTGGAAGGGCGTCAACCCGTTCTCATTTTGCATCCGCCCCAGTTGTCGGCGGGTAATTAACACTTACAAAGGGATTAATTATCGTGCCCGCGTGCTCGCCTAAGGATTATGAGCATTTCCGCATTGTTCCACTAAGATTTCGGTTGCAGAAAAGAAGATTTTCAAATTTAATTGTTAAGAGATTACAACAATCTTGTGAGTATATAATTTATTTTGTCCACAACTACCTTATAATATATACCTTATGAATGAGTTTTCTAAAACAAAATGGTAGTCATTTTTTACGGAGTGAATAATAATCATTATTCACAGGTAGCCATCTTGACCAGACTAATAATAATTATTTTGAAACGTTAAAAGTTCAAGAAACGTCAATTTAATTCAATTTTTTAGGAGTTTCTAAATGTTTGACATTAAAAAAACCTAAACAAATTCCTTTTTTCGATTTAAGCATAAATTAATTAATTTTCGTAAAGAAAACGACGTTTTATAAAACTGACATTTAATTTTGATAAATTGTTGTGAAGTTGGTTACAGTTAGTAACATTGAATTTGTGTCACATTGACGTTTAAGCTTTATTCAAAAATTTATTTAGAAAATAAATTTATGGAATCAATTTCAATAGTCGTGGACAAAGTATAGTATTCTACTCGCATATAATGAGCTATTATTCACTCAGGTTAATTATGCCACTCACTCAGTGAATAATAGCCCTCATTATATGCTCATATAATAATATACTATTGTCTACGACTACCTTATAATATATACCTTATGAATGAGTTTTCTAAAACAAAATGGTAGTCATTTTTCACGGAGTGAATAATAGCAGTGAATAATAATCATTATTCACGGGTAGCCATCTTGACCAGACTAATAATAATTATTTGAAACGTTAAAAGTTCAAAAAACGTCAATTTAATTCAATTTTTTAGGAGTTTCTAAATGTTTGACATTAAAAAAACCTAAACAAATTCCTTTTTTCGATTTAAGCATAAATTAATTAATTTTCGTAAAGAAAACGACGTTTTATAAAACTGACACTTAATTTTGACTAATTGTTGTGAAGTTGGTTACAGTTAGCAACATTGAATTTGTGTCACATTGACGTTTAACCTTTATTCAAAAATTTATTTACAAAATAAATTTATGGAATCAATTTCAATAGTCGTGGACAAAGTATAGTATTCTACTCGCATATAATGAGCTATTATTCACTCAGGTTAATTATACCACTCGCTACGCTCGTGACATAAACTTAACCTTCGTGAATAATAGCCCTCATTATATGCTCATATAATAATATACTATTATTCACTCAGGTTAATTATACCACTCGCTACGCTCGTGACATAAACTTAACCTTCGTGAATAATGGCCCTCATTATATGCTCATATAATAATATACTATTGTCCACGACTACCTTATAATATATACCTTATGAATGAGTTTTCTAAAACAAAATGATAGTCATTTTTCACGGAGTGAATAATAGCGGTGAATAATGATCATTATTCACGGGTAGCCATCTTGACCAGACTAATAATATTTGAAACGTTAAAAGTTCAAAAAACGTCAATTTAATTCAATTTTTTAGGAGTTTCTAAATGTTTGACATTAAAAAAACCTAAACAAATTCCTTTTTTCGATTTAAGCATAAATTAATTAATTTTCGTAAAGAAAACGACGTTTTATAAAACTGACACTTAATTTTGACTAATTGTTGTGAAGTTGGTTACAGTTAGCAACATTGAATTTGTGTCACATTGACGTTTAACCTTTATTCAAAAATTTATTTACAAAATAAATTTATGGAATCAATTTCAATAGTCGTGGACAAAGTATAGTATTCTACTCGCATATAATGAGCTATTATTCACTCAGGTTAATTATACCACTCGCTACGCTCGTGACATAAACTTAACCTTCGTGAATAATAGCCCTCATTATATGCTCATATAATAATATACTATTATTCACTCAGGTTAATTATACCACTCGCTACGCTCGTGACATAAACTTAACCTTCGTGAATAATGGCCCTCATTATATGCTCATATAATAATATACTATTGTCCACGACTACCTTATAATATATACCTTATGAATGAGTTTTCTAAAACAAAATGATAGTCATTTTTCACGGAGTGAATAATAGCGGTGAATAATGATCATTATTCACGGGTAGCCATCTTGACCAGACTAATAATATTTGAAACGTTAAAAGTTCAAAAAACGTCAATTTAATTCAATTTTTTAGGAGTTTCTAAATGTTTGACATTAAAAAAACCTAAACAAATTCCTTTTTTCGATTTAAGCATAAATTAATTAATTTTCGTAAAGAAAACGACGCACAGTGGTCCGAGCGGTAAGAAAACCCGATCGAAAATATTATTTTGGTGTTAGCAATTAGCTAGCTTTATGAAACTTGGCATATGATTATAAGACCAAAACGGTAATGTTGTGTCAAAATTTGAATTAAATTCGTCAACCGGAAGTAATACTACGCAAGCAGTACTTTATTTAAATTCATACTCATTTTCTTTTCATATAAATTAGGACTTTAAAGAAGAATATTACTATAAAATTTTGTGCAAAACATTAGACGTATATTACTTCACATTTTTTTGTGTAATTACGTGATCGCAAATCCCTATCTAAATTGTTTTATAGAGGACCTATACCGGATGTCTCACGCAACTGGTTCGTTAGAACTTTTTTAGGTACCACTATTCGTAGCGGTTTGAAATTTTGACAACATGGATTGTTCATTCGAAGCTTTCGATCTAAAATACTTTCAAGATGGCCGCCACTTCCGGTCTACCGGATGTAGACCACAACTTCGTTATTTTAAATGGAATGCTATAGTTTTTAATGCACCTTTTAATTATATTCGACAAAATAAGTTGACTTTGATAAAAGTTATTGGTACCTACCATTTTTCGTTTTCGAGTTATTTTGTTTTTAAGTTTTTCTTTGGCAAATTACTTTATGCTCTTTAAAACCTTATATCTCAGCCAACGTTCATTCAAAAAAGCTCTAAATTGGCACGATTACTCTTGAGATGTTGTCAAACAAATTGTCATTTGTTGTATTAAAGTATCTTATACAGGGTGGTCAAAAATTGAATTATCGTTTCTCCATCTTTAATGGTAAGAAAGTCGAAAATTTTAAATGGAACGCCCCATATTTTTTTACCCTATCAGAAATGGAATTTGATAAAAATGTGGCAAAATTAATTGGTTAGATAGCTCAATTTTACTTAGCTTTTACTAAAAATGTTTTAAGAACTATTCGAGAATAAACTCATCGCTCTTAATTTGAAGTGATATTGGAGACCATAATACGTAAGTTTGCAGCCTACTTATAGTAGAATTTTCCCATGATACTGAGATAGTCCACATACATTTCAAATTATTCGAGATAATATAAAATATTTTGTTATATTCACCAACATAACAAAATTTATCTCAATTTGTGTGAGTCTTCTTCATTTTCTAAATCTTGTTCCTCTATATTTACTTCTTCATCATTATTATCTTCTTCTTCACATTCTTCATCATCATCATCTTCTTCTTTACCTTCCTTTTCTTCTAGAGATTTGTCCAGTATAAGTAAATTTTTCATGTCTTCATTCATATTTTTATATCTTTCTGAACATTTTTTATAAAAGTTACTAATAAAAGGATCGGAGCTCAGTAATAGTCTTTTAAATAAATCTTCATTTGTTTGAAGTCTACCACATTTTCTTGTGTGACACTCTCTAAATCTGCGTACTTGTTTGTTTTTTGCTTCTTGATAAATAAGATCCACAATTATGTGTTAAGTAATCTTTGACTGCCAATTTTTTGGTTAAGGCGCACGTTGGCGCAAGATTTCTTTCTTATGCTATGTACACCATACCTTCAGCAATAAAAAAATGTTAGCTACAATTGTTCGATTTTGTTCGCTCGCAAGATATTTAATTTAAAAGATTGAATGGTCAAAAAATATATGTATTTATTGACGTCAATAGAAATGGTTGTAATTTTTTTCAACAAACATCTTTTGAAATTTGGAAAGGCGTAAAATGAAGACCTTTCTGTACTTTATAAGAAACCAACGACACAATATTTTCAAGTAGTGATATACAATCTTTTTTGTTTTCTAAAGTTGTGTCGTTTTCTAAAAAATTTCCTTATTCAAAATAAGGTAATTGTAATAGCAATTTATTTCGCGCAGTAGCTATTATAAAACACCAAAGACTTCATAAGCTTCACTAAGAGTCTATTAATAGTTAAAATATATGTAACATTTAAAAAAACAACACTATAAAATTTTTTTTTCAATTGATTTTCGATCGGGTTTTGAGTGTTTTCGGACCACTGTGCGACGTTTTATAAAACTGACACTTAATTTTGACAAATTGTTGTGAAGTTGGTTACAGTTAGCAACATTGAATTTGTGTCACATTGACGTTTAAGCTTTATTCAAAAATTTATTTAGCAAATAAATTTATGGAATCAATTTCAATAGTCGTGGACAAAGTATAGTATTCTCGCTACGCTCGTGACATAAACTTAACCTTCGTGAATAATAGCCCTCATTATATGCTCATATAATAATATACTAATTTCATTTAGAGCATATTACCATAACTAACATTAAACCCGAAAAGTAATTACTTTAAGAGATAAATACGTAAAACGGTGCAATATTTTATGGAAAGGAGTCCGTTAGGTATTTGGAGTGTGGTAAAGGTATTAGTGGTTTGGTGAGTAATTAGTGCTTGAAGCTAAACTGTTCATTAAAGGGTAATAAAAAATAAAAAGTGTTAATTAATTGTACGTAATATATCTTAATACAACAGTGGAACGGAAAAGATTTATCAATCTGTTGGAAAAATAAGTGACAACCTTACCTGAGTGATGACCTCTCGCAGAGCAATCGGAGTGCAGTCGCTGTAGTCGGGCATTTGCCAAATGGGCCTTCCGGTGTCGCGAATCCCGCAGAACCTTCTCGCCACACCCGAATGTTCTCTGGGGCATTCCTGCAAACTTTCAGTTCCCGGTGCCGTTTCCGGCCACAGCACGTCCAAGTGGCTTTCCCCCGGGCAAGTGAGAATTGGATCTTCTCCGTAGACGACCGTCACTGATATGCTCATCTCCGAGGACACCAGTTCGTCTTGTACCAAACATGAAAAAGTTGTCGATTTCTATATGAAATAAATTATTGTTATCAAATTATTAATCCTGCAAAAAACCTGTATGTTTAAAAAAAAATGAATTGAGATAAAATCAGTTATTTTGTAGTTACGCAGAGGCGTATTTAAATAAAAGTCCATTTGCGTGGTAAAGGATGCGATGGATTGGGTACATGATAGACTGGACACTGCCCCAATTTTACAATTTACATATTTGCATTCACCAAAATGTGGCGACTGTTTTGGCCCACCTGACCGTTACGTTCGTACCGCGTTTTTTTTCTCTTTTTTTGGTAGATTCAAACGTTTTTAAAAAATTGGACGATACCACCATTTTGATTATCGCATTCGTTAAAAAACGTCATTGTTCGCAAAATCGTTTATCGTAAATATTTCCAAAATGATATGCATTTAAATTTATGCTAAGAACCTCCTAATACATCATTGAACTGCTTTACTGGTACCTTGCTTAATTAATTATTATATTACTAATATTTTACGATTACGTAACATGATTTAAGAAATCACTAGTTTAAAGAGTGTAATCTGTAGGATTTTTCAGGAAGGGTGTTCAGATTGATTTAAAGTTGCTTTCCATGGGATAGAAAGTAACAAATCGCCTTTTATAAAGGCAAAATAAGAAACAAATTGCACTCACATTGATACTGCTCACTTGCAAGATGCTACCCATCGGATACAGAACCTCGTAATGCTCGTTGTCCGTCTGGATGGGTAGGAGAATTCTGTTTTTAGTCCAGCTGTACGTGTATTTAATTTTCTGCTTGCCGCTAGAGGCACTGAAACATTTCACCGTGAAATTCTCTCCCTGAAAACACACAGACAGAATATAGGAAGACGTGACCAAGTCGATTTCGCAGAAGTGGAGTTCCCGACAAAGTCAATATCGCGTCGTAATAAGGAGGCTTTTACCTTTCTCACGGTGAGACTCATCGGCTCAACCCAAACGAGAGGTGGCGACCTCACCTCTACCCTCTTCGAGAGGCATTGTTGTACGCCGTGGTCCACTATTTGACACGTGAATAGGCCTTGATCGAGTGCCGAAGCTTTGTCGACCCCGAGCAGCTCGGTATATTGGTCCTTTACGTTCGGGTCCTCTATTAGTCGAGACCATTTGTAACCGCTGCAAGAGATTACACAGGTATTGGAAATCGCTTGGTACCAAATCAAAGCGAATCAATTGTAGTTGTTATTGGGGAAAAAAATATTAAACGAAATGTAGAATTAATTGGGTTGTAATCTCGATAACATAAACGCATTAGTACACGACAGATTTGGATTGCTGTTCAATAGTAGTTAGTAGTTGTACGACAGTTTGATTTCGGATCCCTCTGAAACTATTTGCCGTGTGTTGTAACCTTATTTACATAGGGATATTACAGATTGTTCCAATAATTTCCTTAACTTACTTAATAATAAACTTATTTGTGGATAAAGAAAGTTTTTAAAAAGAACTACCGTAAATGTTAAAGTTAAAGGTTAAAGTTTAACTTTGGCGTTGAACAGCGATTTAAAGCTCGACCGTAGAGGCGGACCGTTTATCTCGATGCACCTAATGCGGTGGTCCTTAATTGACCTTCCGCAGGACGGAAAGAGATTTATGGTACATCCGGTTATTGTTTTTATTACGTTAGCGGTGAAATATCGCAACCATTTTTCATGCGGCGCATTTTCAGGTTATATTTCGAACAACTCTTTGGCCCAGAAGCTGAAAAAATGATCCTTCAGCCGACGTTTACTGCGAATATCAATCACAGTGTGTTGCTTTTTGCCACTCGGTGTAGCACCCTGTTTACAGAGGGGTGTAAAAAATGTACAACCCTTTTGCATCAAGTCATCGTGTATTTCTGCGATAATATTTCCTTTCTTTTGTTTTAGGGAAGTCTCCCCTTTTTAGGGTGTAAAAGGTTGATGTCAACATGTGCGCCTATAAAAGATTTGTTATTTACGTGTGAAAAAAATTTTTTTTTGGTTTGGGATACACGAGATTTATGTTTTAATAAATTCCTGTTCAAAATCATTTATATTTACTGTGTCATCTCGATATAATGTAGTAGTTCTACATCAGTTACCGTCCATTCGAGCAATAAATCTTAAAGTTGGCAATAGCCATTGTTTCTGAGTAAGCACAAAAGTTCGATAAACTGTAAATCTTTCAATGAACGCAAATAAATGGGTTTTGGGGTACATACTAAATAATTGTTTTTGTGCTTTAATAAGTTTGGTAAATTAAAAATTATCGAATTTTATGAAAAGTTTGGTTAAAAATTTAGTTGTTGAATTATTGATATCGGCTTCTGAGCCTATGTAATTCCTATTTTATATTTACTACAATGTGGGGTCTTTCGTATCGAACGTGTTCGATGAAATACAATCCCCAAGAGTGGTATGAAATCCGAACCTTGCGATATCTGCTGTAAAATCGATATTTACTTTACAATATCGGTATAGTTTTATTTTCCAATCAAAAATAAATAATAGCGACAAGATAATAATATCATAAATAAATACGTATCAACTTTGTGGTTTAATATATGTAATATCATGTTATTTGAAAATATACTGATAAATCTATGCTATATTATCAGATATAGATAGTTTAAAATGAATTTATAAAAGATTTGTCTAGCTTAAATAGATTGCAACCTTTACAAACTATTCACTAGAATCATAACATCAAGGTTAGAAACTTGAACTCTATTAGCCAAAAGAACAAACACCTGGATCGACGAACATTTTTGAAGTCCTCTTCCATTTTTGCAATGAGGTCTTTCTCTTTCTTATTCTTGCTTCTGCTTTTTTTTTGTTCTTCTTCCTATATAGTACTGTTATACTACTCTTGTACGGTGTATTTAGTTCTTCTATCGTCTTTCTGCATTCTTTATCAAACCACGTTGCTTCCTTTTTCCTCTTCTCTTTGCCTTTTATAACTACCGTATTTTCTCGAATCTTATCCGCACTCCGATTTTAAAAATTCATAGTGGTAAAAAAATTTAGTTTGCGAATGTAATCCGCATCTTTCTTTGAGGAATTCGACAACACCAAAGCGATGTGATGCTTGTTCTTAACCATAAATATATATTTTTTCCGTTGACTGACGCTAATGCACCTAAATAAACCTTGTTTATGACGAGTTTTTATTAGACTAGACTTTAAATTTATCAAGCCAGAAAAAATTGGAATATAAATATGATTTTAAAAATAAATAGTATTGCCTAGCACGAATTCAGTTCATATACTGCCCTCGTAGCAGCTCGAACGTGGTGTGTGCTTAATTATACATATAATAGTATTATTATGGAAAAAAGTAGCAAAAATCGAAGAAGTTCTTCTATACAGGCTGGTCTGTTACTAATGGGACACAGAGCAACAGTGAATTCCTTACATTAAATTATTACGATTTAACCCAATCTATGTTAGTCCAATTGTTAATAACAACGAAGATACAGATGGTTAAAGTTAATACTTTATTTTCGTTTTTCTTTAATAATTTCGTTGTCTCTTATAGTATGAACATGAAAATTGGTACATTATCATTTTTTAATACAATAAATAATAATTTGGTGTTAGTTTTGATTTATCTTTCAGATGGCGCTGTCTACCTTAAAAAACCACCCTTAAAGTAGTCATATCTTTTTCATCGTTAAAATTTTTACAACTCACATAACATAAAACAGTTTCTCAGACATTTTTACATAAATTTGGTATACCTATCAATATTCTCTAAAATTCTCCGTTCCCGAGATAATCACTGTTTAAGGGCACTTTGCAAAATTTAATATCTCAGTAACATCAGTTGGCGTTGACAAAGTTTTTATTTAGTCAAACACTAGACAATCAGTTTGACATTCAGTTTCATTTTACGCTCAGTATTATTGTAATCAATGTATTTGTTACTTTGAAATAATGCCCCGGCATAATTTTTTTTCTAACACGGAAATGCGTGATATGGTGTGCATATACGCTCAAGAAAAGTTTAATGGAAGGGAAGCGTGCAGAAGATATTTATTAAAATACCCCAACAGAAGACAACCAAATCACAAGTTATCTATAAAATTTGTATGACCGCTTAGGTGAGACCGGTTCATTTCGTCCTAAACGAAATACAGGTCGTCCAAAAAAGATTTCCGTTGATGAAGAAGATGAAGTTTTAGTACGAGTTAGTAACAACCCAAAAGTTAGCTCTAGACGTTTGTCAGCTGCAACCGGGTTAAGCAAGTCGTCAATTCTACGAATATTAAAAAAAGAAAGACTGTATCCATACCATTTTGTACCTGTACACGCCTTACTGCCTACTGATTTAAGAGTTCGGTTAGAATTTGCTAATTTTATCAAAAATCGGCAAAATTCTGACCCATCGTTTATTGCCAACATTTTATTTACTGACGAGGCGACATTCACTCGTAGTGGGGTTTTTAATTTTAAAAATTATCATGTTTGGGAAACTGAAAACCCACACATGACACGGCAACGGCATTTTCAACATGAATTTAAAATAAATGTTTGGTGTGGAATAATTGGAAATTATGTGTTGGGTCCACAATTATTTACAGTTTTTGCAAAACCAAGTAGACGATATGTTGGCTGAGTTACCATTAAATATTTGGACTGTCATGTGGTTTATGCAAGATGGAGCACCACCCCATTTTTCCAGGCAAGTGCGAGATTATCTCGATATGAATTTTCCACGAAGATGGATTGGCCGAGGTAGTCATTACACTTGGCCACCACGAAGTCCCGATTGTAATCCTATGGATTTTTGCGTATGGGGATTTGTAAAATCCCTTGTTTACAAAGACAATCCTGAAACTCGTGAGGAACTGTGGCAAAAAATTGTAAAGGCAGTGGATATCATTAGGAATGAACAAATATTATTTAACATAAGAAGATCATTTTCTAAACGGATTGGAAAATGCATTGAAGCTAACGGTGGTCACTTTGAACACTTACTCTAATGCAGTTCATTTTAATTGTTATTATTGTTTCCTCTTATTGTTCGATGTTATTATTATTAAAATGTTTAAATAAATTATAGTCGTTATTAAAATCGATTTTTAATATAGTAATTATGTTAATATTTTTGTAACATCAACTTATGTTTGTGGATAGTTAAATTATATCTGAAAGATAGATCAGAACTATACTAATTTATCATTTATCATCTTAAAAAGTAATAATATAAAAATTTTAATGTTCATAATTTAAGAAAAAGCGAAATTATTAAAAAAACAACGAAATTAAAGTATTAACTTTAACCAACTCTATCTTCGTTATTATTAACAATTGGACTAAGATAAATTGAATTAAATCGTAATAATTTTACGATTTAACCCAATTTATCTTAGTCCAATTGTAAATAAAGACTTTTTCACCGCCAACTAATGTTTATTGAGCATAGTGAAATTTTGCAATGTGCGCTTAAACAGTGATTATCTCGGGAACGGAGAACTTTAGAGAATATTGATAGGTATACCAAATTTATGTAAAAATGTCTGAGAAACTGTTTTATGTTATGTGAGTTGTAAAAATTTTAACGATGAAAAAGATATGACTGCTTTAAGGGTGGTTTTTTAAGGTAGACAGAGCCATCTGAAAAAGAAATCAAAACTAATACCAATTTATTATTTATCGTCTAAAAAAATACTAATGTACCAATTTTCATGTTCATAATGTAAGAGACAACGAAATTATTAAAGAAAAACGAAAATAAAGTATTAACTTTAACCATCTGTATCTTCGTTATTATTAACAATTGGACTAAGATAAATTGGGTTAAATCGTAATAATTATATGTAAGGAATTCACTGTTGCTCTGTGTCCCATTAGTAACGGACCACCCTGTACAGCGAAGTTTAAAGAGATGTTATTAAGTTAGCGTTAAAAGAAGGAAATCTAAAATCTGGTACAATTTTTACCGTTATTGAAAGTAACGTTGCGGCTGTTGGGGAAAGACAGAGCAGCTATTGCAGACTGTGAGGCATCGTGCAAGAAATTTACCGAGCCAAACAAGAGATGATTTCATGAAATTGATGATGCAGTTTTCTGGTTCTCTCAAGAAAAACGAAAGGAGGGACTAACAAATTTGTAATACCAGCAAAGGTTGGACTGTGGATTTATCGTTGAGGCGCAGAACTACAATTTCCCAAAAGCTCCTAATGATTTTTAAGAAAATTTCAATTTGTCTCAAACTGTGAATGCGGACGAAATGGCAGTATATCTGGATATGCCTCCCAATTACACACTGGAAAGAAGAGGTGTGGGAAATTTCTTTATAAACGAGTGGTTGCGAAAAATTGCGCATAACATTGATGTAGTAACAAGTGATAGGGAAAAATTGCTGTCATTATTAATATTGAGAAAAAAACCATTCTGATATCCGAAAGACTTCCCGAATGACGTCTTAGTTAGGGCACAACAAAAAGGATGGATAATGGAAAAGCTGATGATGGAATGGTTAAGATAAGTATGGAGTCGTAGACCAGGAAGATTATTAAATAAGGATATTAATTAATCATAGACTGATTGTCCTTGGTTTAGACTTCTTGTTATAACAATAAT
Source organism: Onthophagus taurus (assembly GCF_036711975.1). Taxonomy (NCBI): domain Eukaryota; kingdom Metazoa; phylum Arthropoda; class Insecta; order Coleoptera; family Scarabaeidae; genus Onthophagus; species Onthophagus taurus. Next base: position 1,556,785 of record NC_091967.1, read on the forward strand.
ACCTGGTGGAATGACATCCATACTACAACCTGTGTATGTATATACAGTGAAGACCGGTTATAACGAGCAGTCAAGGGACCGAAAAAATTGCTCGCTATAGACGGTACCTCGTTATAACCAAGGTTGTCGTAATATGTAACATAAATTTTAATACTTCTATAGTATATTCTCGCATGTTTTTCTGTTTTATGCTTTTATGTAATAATTCCTGGCAAATATTTTTGTTTATTGTATCGCATGCGAACATACATTCAGTATTGTCTGCATAGTTGGTTGCAATGTAACGAGTCACCCTAGAAAATGCTTCTAAAAATTCATTTTTTGATATGTTTCGTTCTACCTCTTCATCTGATTCACCGTCAGATTCATTATCTTCATTCAACACGTTAGACATTATTTCAGTGTCAGATAGAATGGAACCAGTAACATCGTCATCGATAGTGGCAAATAAATTTAAATCGATACCGTCTATTTCCAAACCGTTTTTCTCTGCCCAACTAGAAAGATTTTCTTCCACAGAGATACACGTAATTAATTGAGCTAAGGGAATTTCATATTCCTCGCTAAAACTCTCTGCAAGATTGCCGAATGCATGACGAAAGCAATTCATTATTGTTTCTTTTTTAACATTTATCCATGCGCTGTTTAGCATTATTATGGCATCTAAAATATCGATTTTTAATTTTTCGTTCAGATCCATAGCTTCTACTAACTTGAACAATAACTTTTGTCGGTAAAACGTTTTCATTGATTTAATTATGCCTCGGTCCATTGGTTGTAAGACGGAAGTTGAATTTCGCGGAAAGTACGCAAGTTCAATACATTCTAAGTTGTTAATATGAGGATTTTTGTAACGACATATAGATACAAGTTCATGTAAATCTAGCGATAAACTGAACTACCCATGGTACCTAAATGGCGCGTCACGACGTCGCCAGATTTTTACGTCATTCGCTCGTTATAGACGGTACAAAACACGCAAAACTACAACCGAGCTCTCGTTATAACCGAACTCTCGTTATAACCGAGCACGCGTTATAACCGAGATTTTTTACATTGTAAGGATAGGATTTTTCAAGGGAGTTGGAAGCTTGCTCGTTATAGAGCAGGTGCTCGTTATAACCGGTCTTTACTGTATTAACAAACTCGAGAATTGACAAAATCGGGAGCAATTAAACGAGCTTCTGAACTTGCTCAGTGAGTGTAGGCGACATGGAAAACGATCCCTGAAATAGTATATTAAAAAACAAGTTTCGTAAGACACGTTTGAAATGCACGAATTCAAGTTGAAAAACGAGTGGCGAAGCCACGAGTTTTTTAATGAATGAGTGCTTTAAGTCTTATGAAACGTGTTTTTTATGCTATTTTTTGTAATTCGCGTTTTTATCCTCTTTTTTTTCTCAAAAATAAAATAAATTTTGACAATGTAGGGAAATAGGTATGCAGCAGTTGGTAACACCGTAACACTTGAAAATAGAAATTTGAATTGACAATTAGAAACTGTCAAAACACAGAACGTATTCACCTGATAAAAATGTTTCATGTACACCTTCCAAAATAAGAGAAATTGCTCAGAGTTCAATGTCCTCATCATTGTGGACTTTGTATTCGATGCTAAGAACGAGTTTAAACACCCATAGACAAAAATTGTAACATTGACAACTAGAAAAATTAATGACCCAATGTCACCAACTTGAACTGATTCCATAAAATGTTACTAAAATCTCATTACAGCATCGGATGCTGTAAAGAGTGTCATTACAGCACCCGTTTGAGTACTGTAATAGCTTTCATTACCGTCGCGAATTACAAAAACAATATTATAACATCATTTAAGAAATTTTGTATAACCAATACTTTGGAATGTGATTTTATTTTACTATTTTCCAAATTGCAACTATACGACGAATCTAATCCGCACCCGATTGTAATCCGCATTTGATTTTAGAGCATGTAAAATTTGTAAAAAAGGTGCGGATTAAATTCAAGAAAATACGGTATTGTGGTGTTGTAGTGTAGATGTTGTTGCTGTTCATGTATTAGTTCTTGAGTTTTTCTTGATTTTCGTTGTTTCCAAAGTTACCCGTTAAATTTACATTAAATCACTATCGAGTACTACGTCTGATTACTATCGTGCAGAATGGATCTTTTCGTACTCATTTATGATAGCGCGGTGGCGCAGCTTCAGGTTTTTCAACAGTGATTTTTCAATAGCCTTTGAGACTCAAAGGGGTTAAAACTTCAAAATAAGTTAATGGAAAATATCCTTTTTCTCATGCATCATTTAGCACTCCGACTCCGAAGAGATGTGATTTTACTCTTTTTTTTTGTATTCTTTGTTACACTAACCATATAAGCGTAATCGTGTCGCCTCGACAACCGTGGGTGTTTTTATGCCGTTAAAAGGAGGCGAGATAAAGAAACGGGAATGTGGTTAACATGTTTTCCCTCGTTGCGAAATATGGGATTGTAGAGGAAAATAGGGACGACCTGAAAAGGTCCTTGAGGATAAGGCGGACATCCTTTTATACTTGCCTAGAAGAGGTGCTGACGTTAACAAAAACGCCGTCTTTGAACCATCTGAAAACTACATTCGGCGATCCTTTTGCTACGCAGGATAAGATGAAGTCGTTGTTTTCTCGGATTGGACCAACTTGGTTGATATTAATACCCTATAATATAAACCAAAAATAAAAATGGATGTAAACATATCAAAAGTAATAGAAATCAAAGAGAAATCATAAATTAATTAGTTCATTTTTAGGAAATTGTGATTTTGATTAATGTTGGTATATCACGTCAACAACTCAATTAACATTTAATAATTCAATTCGTAATAAATATCCATGTCATTTACATTAATTAATAAAAGAATCGTGCTTATTGTCATAAAATTACAATTTAATTCGATTACATTACTAAATTAGGTATTTGTTTTGAACCATTGACAAATATTGAATTTTATTAGGGCGATATGATCGTAATCCGAAGCTTTTAGCATCATCGTGAAAAAGTTAAATTTACGATAGCTGCCCTTTGCGGGACCACTGATTAAATTCATAACTCGGCCATGCCGGATGATCGCCGGATAAACGGACGAACGCGCTACATGGGCCCTATAAATATTCCCCTAGACGTGACAGGGTCATGTCAAACAGGTCGAATTACGCGATGTAACAGTTTGTTTTTGCCGGGCGGGCGGGCGCTCATTTTCAGTGGAATTTCGGGCGAAGCGCCGAAATTCGAAGCTAAGCATAAATTTGCATTGTAAACTAATCGATGAAACATAAATCGGGACAAGAGCGCGCTACGTGCATGTTTATACGATTCTGCACTTTTACGATAAATTCTCCGACTCGATGGGTACGGTCAGTCACAAATAAAATTCAAGGAAAAAAAGTAGCTCTCTCGTTTCGAATTAATTAATACTGGAAATACGAACGGAAAATGTAAAAATCGTATAATATCTATAAAACGTTATGAATAAAATATGAAAGGTGACCCACCTGCAAGGATATGAGGGGATCGGTGGAGAAGGACACAGTATCCTTGTGAGTTAGATTCATGCCTCCGACGTGACCGTGTTCTTTCCACTTTCCGACACTAGCCCTGATCTTTTTCTCGTCTCTCCTACTGCTTGAAAAACGGTACGTTAGCTCTGCGCCTGATTGGAGAGACCTGTAATATAAAAAAAATATATAGAGATCTCCAGGCGAAAACGTGATGAAGATTATAATCACGAATGATTGAAAATATTTTTCTTTTCTTTAACATTTTATTGATTGTAATTAGCAAATTATAATTGTGAAATTAAAATTAATAAAAATAAATATACCGGGAATTTCATATAATGCCCAGTCCAGTATTCCAGAGAGTCAATCAAATCCAGTGCTGGACTGGATCATATCGTTCACATTATTCCAGTCTAGTAATCCAGCTAGTCAATCCAGTCCAGTGGATTCTTAATCGATTCGTTAAAAATTCGCAATCCAGCACTGGATTGGCGGTCTACACTATTCCAGTAGCGCTGGAATGGGCGAGCTGGAATAAAAAAGTAGACCGTCGATCCAGTCACTGGAGTGGATTGCTTACTAGAATAGATAGATTCCAGAGTAGGTTTTCAGCGCTGGACTGGAATGCTACTGGAATAATGTGAACCGGGCATAACTCGTAATATATGAATGCAGTAATCATAGTTACGAAACTACTATGTACTTTCACTGCCCCATATAAAATACAACATAGCTTAATATGTTGCATTATACAGGCATTTGGTAGTTTTGCAAAGGAAAAGTTGTGCTTGGAAAAGGTAACGTTCGTAAGATACTAGTTCTTGGTCTAATGTTAGTTCTAGTGACAGTGCAAGTGTAAAACTAGAACTAACACTATACCTAAAACTAAACTCATTCGGGTTTAGTCGTCTTTAGAGACGTGCGGCTAAACCCAAATGATTCTAGTTCTAGGTCTTGTGTTAGTTCTAGTGATAGTGCTAGCGTAAAACTAGAACTAACACTAGACTTAGAACTAGAATCATTCGGGTTTAGCCGTCTTTAGAGACGTGCGGCTAAACCCAAATGATTCTAGTTCTAGATCTTGTGTTAGTTCCAGTGATAGTGCTAGTGTAAAACTAGAACTAACACTAGACTTAGAACTAGAATTATTCGGGTTTAGCCGTCTTTAGAGACGTGCGGCTAAACCCAAATGATTCTAGTTCTAGGTCTTGTGTTAGTTCCAGTGATAGTGCTAGTGTAAAACTAGAACTAACACTAGACTTAGAACTAGAATCATTCGGGTTTAGCCGTCTTTAGAGACGTGCGGCTAAACCCAAATGATTCTAGTTCTAGGTCTTGTGTTAGTTCCAGTGATAGTGCTAGTGTAAAACTAGAACTAACACTAGACTTAGAACTAGAATCATTCGGGTTTAGCCGTCTTTAGAGACGTGCGGCTAAACCCAAATGATTCTAGTTCTAGGTCTTGTGTTACTTCCAGTGATAGTGCTAGTGTAAAACTAGAACTAACACTAGATTTAGAACTAGAATCATTCGGGTTTAGCCGTCTTTAGAGACGTGCGGCTAAACCCAAATGATTCTAGTTCTAGGTCTTGTGTTAGTTCCAGTGATAGTGCTAGTGTAAAACTAGAACTAACACTAGACTTAGAAGTAGAATCATTCGGGTTTACCCGTCTTTAGAGACGGGTAAACCCGAATGATTCTAGTTCTAGGTCTTGTGTTAGTTCTAGTGATAGTGTTAGTGTAAAACTAGAACTAACACTAGACCTAGAACTCTCAAGGCGATTAAACTCGAATTTTTCTTTCTATTGATAGGTATCGTTATATTAAATTAAATCGAGAATAAGCTGAATTTGCTATCGGTGTCAAACACACACATTACTTTTAATGTATGTGTCTAGGTTACTATAACCAGTACATTTCCCTGGATACCTACAAATCGGAAACAGCCTAATCTACATCTGTCAGCAACCTAGCTTTTGATGCGTAACGGGGGCAGCGGCGACGCAGCGCGTTCTATCGCTGCCGCCGCCACCATCATCAAGTATTCATATAACAATTCTTATTCATACAGCTAGAGGGCATATAATGTATTTATACGGCCCGACTCACTCGTAATGGATTATCTTGGCATCTTGCAATGGCGTCACGTACTCCCTGAGGGCGCGGGATAGCTGAAACATGAAAATGGCATTAATATCGGGCCGCTTCTGGCCCCTTTGCGACAAGGAGCCCTCTTTGAGAGGGTTAGTTATAATTTGGCCTTTCCTGTGCGGCAAAGAGAGTTGGCGGTCGCGACGAAGCGATGAGCCGATTACTACTGCCCCGACGGTACACTCTAAACCAGCTCCCCAGACCGTCCGTTTTATTGTTGGTTAAAGGTTGTGTGAGGTTTACCCTACTCTGCTTGATGACGACACATTGTTAGTGGTCTCACGGTATTTAGTGTATCGCGGTTGATTATTTCTTTTGGGTTAATTTGTTTAGAAATTTACTCCGGGTTCATTCGTTTAATGAAAATTATTTAATAAATCTGGGTTATTTCATAAAATAGTCGGTGTTAGTTGGGCAAACCAGAGTAAAATTTGTTGTGAATACAAGCTGACGACACACAGTGGAATATTGACTAAAACATTGTGTACCCGGGGGTACGTGCGATGGGTCGAAAATGGAAAACAAACAGACTGAGGCACTGATAAAAAAGGACGAGGTCCGCGGACGTCGAAATCCACATTTGCATATTCACCTCCACCCGTAGTAGTCCTCGGGCATTTCCCGTTACCCCTTAGCGCTTTATATATTTAATTAGGCAGCGAGGGACGAATTTGTCCCGACGACATCTGGCGGAAACCCTGTTTGGCAATTTTCCGAGCCGTTCACCGTCCCCGGGCAAAAATCCACTCCAATAAATTCCCGAGGTGCAATTCAGGTTTTATTCGGATTTGTAATTTGAATTTTAATTTTTGTAAACCTCGAATTCAAGAGGTTTAAATTTTTCAGAAACCATTTTAGTTGTATAACAGGTATTTTATTATAAATAAGTCCTTTGCAGTCTAAAATACTATAAACATATTAACGTTTAAAATGTAGTGATCTACAAAGTTAGAAAAATGAGGTTGCAGTAGTCAATGGAAAAGCGAATTCGTTTCGATACTACCAACCCTTAAGTCCCACAAAGGCCTTTGGCGTTTTCTACTTCCGGAAATTGGAATTTTCTAGGTCTTGTGTTAGTTCCAGTGATAGTGCTAGTGTAAAACTAGAACTAACACTAGACTTAGAACTAGAATCATTCGGGTTTAGCCGTCTTTAGAGACGTGCGGCTAAACCCGAATGTTTCTAGTTCTAGGTCTTGTGTTAGTTCCAGTGATAGTGCTAGTGTAATACTAAAACTAACGCTAGACTTAGAACTAGAATCATTCGGGTTTAGCCGTCTTTAGAGACGTGCGGCTAAACCCAAATGATTCTAGTTCTAGGTCTTGTGTTAGTTCAAGTGATAATGCTAGTGTAAAACTAGAACTAACACTAGACTTAGAACTAGAATCATTCGGGTTTAGCCGTCTTTAGAGACGTGCGGCTAAACCCAAATGATTCTAGTTCTAGGTCTTGTGTTAGTTCCAGTGATAGTGCTAGTGTAAAACTAGAACTAACACTAGACTTAGAACTAGAATCATTCGGGTTTAGCCGTCTTTAGAGACGAAACCATTTTAGTTGTATAACAGGTATTTTATTATAAATAAGTCCTTTGCAGTCTAAAATACTATAAACATATTAACGTTTAAAATGTAGTGACCTACAAAGTTAGAAAAATGAGGTTGCAGTAGTCAATGGAAAAGCGAATTCGTTTCGATACTACCAACCCTTAAGTCCCACAAAGGCCTTTGGCGTTTTCTACTTCCGGAAATTGGAATTTTCTAGGTCTGTGTTAGTTCCAGTGATAGTGCTAGTGTAAAACTAGAACTAACACTAGACTTAGAACTAGAATCATTCGGGTTTAGCCGTCTTTAGAGACGTGCGGCTAAACCCAAATGATTCTAGTTCTAGGTCTTGTGTTAGTTCCAGTGATAGTGCTAGTGTAAAACTAGAACTAACACTAGACTTAGAACTAGAATCATTCGGGTTTAGCCGTCTTTAGAGACGTGCGGCTAAACCCGAATGTTTCTAGTTCTAGGTCTTGTGTTAGTTCCAGTGATAGTGCTAGTGTAATACTAAAACTAACGCTAGACTTAGAACTAGAATCATTCGGGTTTAGCCGTCTTTAGAGACGTGCGGCTAAACCCAAATGATTCTAGTTCTAGGTCTTGTGTTAGTTCCAGTGATAGTGCTAGTGTAAAACTAGAACTAACACTAGACTTAGAACTAGAATCATTCGGGTTTAGCCGTCTTTAGAGACGTGCGGCTAAACCCGAATGTTTCTAGTTCTAGGTCTTGTGTTAGTTCCAGTGATAGTGCTAGTGTAAAACTAGAACTAACACTAGACTTAGAACTAGAATCATTCGGGTTTAGCCGTCTTTAGAGACGAAACCATTTTAGTTGTATAACAGGTATTTTATTATAAATAAGTCCTTTGCAGTCTAAAATACTATAAACATATTAACGTTTAAAATGTAGTGATCTACAAAGTTAGAAAAATGAGGTTGCAGTAGTCAATGGAAAAGCGAATTCGTTTCGATACTATCAACCCTTAACTCCCACAAAGGCCTTTGGCGTTTTCTACTTCGGGAAATTGGAATTACGATGACAATTTTATACGGTAGAGGCGACCTTTGACCCTATGCTGCTTCTATAGACGTAAGGTGTCGAGGTTCGTGTGAAAATATTGCCACTAGATTTCGCGTATAGTGTCGTCGAATAAGATGACACGGTTAAACGTGTTTCCTTTTCATTCTTTGATTTGTTTTTCTTTATTAAAGCGTTGCTTTATTAGTTATCTTTTGATTTTTCTTTCATACTTTGCTTTCATTTCGTTTACGCATCTTTTATCAATTTTAATTCAAAGCGAAATGCTGTCTTTTTAGTTAAAAGTAAATAAATGTTTCGACGTAAAATTCGTTGTTAAATTCTTTATGTGGAAAGAAATGTAAATAATGAAAGAGTCCGAGTGTATAAATTAAATTCACTACAACTTTAACATTAATTTTTAATACGAAACATAACAAATTAAAAATGAATTCGTATATATGTAGAATAAAACCTTTCTCGTTAACAATTTAATAACCCTTAGTTATCTAGTTTTAAAACAACCCATTAAAACTTCTCACAGTAAAATTTTATTATTATATTACTAGAGATGTAATTTCGCGCAAAGAACATAACCGGGTGTCTCAGAATTGTAATTATAAAAGTTTCTTCATGATAATAGAACGTCTTTGTCCTTGGTTTTCGTGATAGTAAAAAAATAGACCGCGCAACAAGAAGATTACAACGTCTGGTTTACAGTTTCGAGTTGTACTTAAACGGAAAATTCAATTTAAGGACCGAAACCGGACGCCTATGGCCGTCTGAAAGAGGATCTAATTATCGTGTTTACGAGGGTTCGAATCTGTTTACTCAAACTCGGCTCGTGCTCGCGATCGACAATGTCGAGGAAACGAAACTTTCCGGTAATTTAATGTTTGTACTAACGAGAACTGGCCTTAAGTGGTCGACCCCCGAAGATAATCTTGAATGGAAACACTTATTGGATGGGAAGGTTTCGACAGATTTTACTGCTACTGTTTGGAGTTAGAGTTGGCAGCGAAAATCTTTAATAAGCCTTCCAGATTTACGATCCGTATTTATGGAGCGAAAGGCAAAAACCAAAGTTTTATTATCAGGGGTTTATGGGTTGTTTAGGTTTTCGGGTTTTCCCGTTTAGCCATTATTTCCACATTATTAATTATAATTTGAGGTTGTTTTAAACATTTTGGATAATAGGGAAAATTTGTCGACGAGAAAATCATAAAGGATAATCATCCATACTTTATTTATTTTTATCGAATATTTACCATTGATTAGTTTTAGCTATAGTAGACGCCACGAGAGATCATCGTTTTCGGCTGTTACAAATGCCATACGTAGTAAATTAAAATTCACAAACCGCTAGAGAGTAATGTGTGTTAGAAAGAGATAGCATTAGTTTAATATGTCTGCTGTACAATTCAAATAACTACGTCGAAAAAGTACGTCTGTTCTTCTAAGGAATGTAACTCCATAATTATAACCTCAAATCGAAACGTCTTGTGAATCTGTTGGTGTTTTCACAAGCCGAAAATGAAATAAATTAATAAGTCCCAAGAAGTCAAACATTTTGAAACTTTGTGACAGAATCAGACAGAATTAAAACGCTATCAAAATACACTCAGTAAAGGAGTTTAGAATAAAATTTTAGCAAAATATGCAATCCCCCTATTTTCGCATAGTCTAAGTGTCAAAAAAGATGCTAATTCAAAAATTCCTGGAAGCTGTATTTATTGAAGTTAAGGAATGAAACTTATTTTAAATTAAAGCTCAAAGTTTTCTCTTTAAAATGATGTATAATAATTGTTGGGTTGGATTGGAAAAAAATTAAGAAAAAAAATGTTGAAATAAAACTTACATTTTCGTATAACCTAAAAATATCAAAAAAGATGCTAATATAAAAATTCCTGGAAGCCGTATTTATTGAAATTAAGGAATGAAACTTATTTTAAATTAAAGCTCAAAGCTTTCTCTTTAAAATGATGTATAATAATTGTTGGGTTGGATTGGAAAAATATAGAGAAAAAAAAAGTTGAAATAAAACTTACATTTTTGTATAACCTAAGAGTATCAAAAAAGATGCTATTTTAAAAATTCCTGGAAGCTGTATTTATTGAAGTTAAGGAATGAAACTTATTTTAAATTAAAACTCAAAGCTTTCTTTTTAAAATGATGTATAATAATTGTTGGGTTGGATTGAAGAAATATTGACAAAAAACATGTTGAAACAAAACTTACATTTTCGTATAACCTAAGAGTGCCAAAAAAGATGCAAATTTAAAAATTTCTGGAAGCTGTATTTATTGAAATTTAGGAATGAGACTTATTCTATATTAAAGCTCAAAGCTTTCTCTTTAATGTATAATAATTGTTGGGTTGGATTGGAAAAATATAGAGAAAAAAAATTTTGAAACAAAACTTACATTTTCGAACAACCTAAAAATGTTAAAAAGATGCTAATTTAAAAATTCCTGTAAGCCGTATTTATTAAAATTAAGGAATGAAACTTATTTTAAATTAAAGCTCAAAGCTTTCTCTTTAAAATGATGTATAATAATTGTTGGGTTGGATTGGAAAAATATAGAGAAAAAAAAAGTTGAAATAAAACTTACATTTTCGTATAACCTAAGAGTATCAAAAAAGATGCTATTTTAAAAATTCCTGGAAGCTGTATTTATTGAAGTTAAGGAATGAAACTTATTTTAAATTAAAGCTCAAAGTTTTCTCTTTAAAATGATGTATAATAATTGTTGGGTTGGATTGGAAAAATGTAGAGAAAAAAAAAGTTGAAATAAAACTTACATTTTCGTATAACCTAAGAGTATCAAAAAAGATGCTATTTTAAAAATTCCTGGACGCTGTATTTATTGAAGTTAAGGAATGAAACTTATTTTAAATTAAAGCTCAAAGCTTTCTCTTTAAAATGATGTATAATAATTGATGGGTTGGGTTGGAAAAATATTAAGAAAAAAAATGTTGAAATAAAACTTGCATTATCGTATAACCTAAAAATTTCAAAAAAGATGCTAATTTAAAAATTCCTGGAAGCTGTATTTATTGAAATTAAGGAATGAAACTTATTTTAAATTAAAGCTCAAAGCTTTCTCTTTAAAATGATGTATAATAATTGTTGGGTTGGATTGGAAAAAAATTAAGAAAAAAAATGTTGAAATAAAACTTACATTTTCGTATAACCTAAAAATATCAAAAAATATGTTAAATTAAAAATTCCTGGAAGCCGTATTTATTGAAATTAAGGAATGAAACTTATTTTAAATTAAAGCTCAAAGCTTTCTCTTTAAAATGATGTATAATAATTGATGGGTTGGGTTGGAAAAATATTAAGAAAAAAAATGTTGAAATAAAACTTACATTTTCGTATAACCTAAAAATATCAAAAAATATGTTAATTTAAAAATTCCTGGAAGCCGTATTTATTGAAATTAAGGAATGAAACTTATTTTAAATTAAAGCTCAAAGCTTTCTCTTTAAAATGATGTATAATAATTGATGGGTTGGGTTGGAAAAATATTAAGAAAAAAAATGTTGAAATAAAACTTGCATTTTCGTATAACCTGAAAATTTCAAAAAAGATGGTAATTTAAAAATTCCTGGAAGCTGTATTTATTGAAATTAAGGAATGAAACTTATTTTAAATTAAAGCTCAAAGCTTTCTCTTTGAAATGATGTATAATAATTGTTGGGTTGGATTGGAAAAATATAGAGAAAAAAAAGTTGAAATGAAACTTACATTTTCGTATAACCTAAAAATGTTAAAAAGATGCTAATTTAAAAATTCCTGTAAGCCGTATTTATTGAAATTAAGGAATGAAACTTATTTTAAATTAAAGCTCAAAGCTTTCTCTTTAAAATGATGTATAATAAGTGTTGGGTTGGATTGGAAAAATATAGAGAAAAAAAAAAGTTGAAATAAAACTTACATTTTCGTATAACCTAAGAGTATCAAAAAAGATGCTATTTTAAAAATTCCTGGAAGCTGTATTTATTGAAGTTAAGGAATGAAACTTATTTTAAATTAAAGCTCAAAGCTTTCTCTTTAAAATGATGTATAATAATTGTTGGGTTGGATTGGAAAAATATAGAGAAAAAAAAAGTTGAAATAAAACTTACATTTTCGTATAACCTAAGAGTATCAAAAAAGATGCTATTTTAAAAATTCCTGGAAGCTGTATTTATTGAAGTTAAGGAATGAAACTTATTTTAAATTAAAGCTCAAAGCTTTCTTTTTAAAATGATGTATAATAATTGTTGGGTTGGATTGGAAAAATATAGAGAAAAAAAATGTTGAAATAAAACTTACATTTTCGTATAACCTAAGAGTATCAAAAAAGATGCTATTTTAAAAATTCCTGGAAGCTGTATTTATTGAAATTAAGGAATGAAACTTATTTTAAATTAAAGCTCAAAGCTTTCTCTTTAAAATGATGTATAATAATTAATGGGTTGGATTGGAAAAAAATTAAGAAAAAAAATGTTGAAATAAAACTTACATTTTCGTATAACCTAAAAATATCAAAAAATATGTTAATTTAAAAATTCCTGGAAGCCGTATTTATTGAAATTAAGGAATGAAACTTATTTTAAATTAAAGCTCAAAGCTTTCTCTTTAAAATGATGTATAATAATTGATGGGTTGGATTGGAAAAATATAGAGAAAAAAAAAGTTGAAATAAAACTTACATTTTCGTATAACCTAAGAGTATCAAAAAGATGCTAATTTAAAAATTCCTGGAAGCTGTATTTATTGAAATTAAGGAATGAAACTTATTTTAAATTAAAGCTCAAAGCTTTCTCTTTAAAATGATGTATAATAATTGATGGGTTGGATTGGAAAAATATAGAGAAAAAAATGTTGAAATAAAACTTACATTTTCGTATAACCTAAAAATATCAAAAAATATGTTAATTTAAAAATTCCTGGAAGCCGTATTTATTGAAGTTAAGGAATGAAACTTATTTTAAATTAAAGCTCAAAGCTTTCTCTTTAAAATGATGTATAATAATTGATGGGTTGGATTGGAAAAAAATTAAGAAAAAAAATGTTGAAATAAAACTTACATTTTCGTATAACCTAAAAATATCAAAAAAGATGCTAATTTAAAAATTCCTGGAAGCCGTATTTATTGAAATTAAGGAATGAAACTTATTTTAAATTAAAGCTCAAAGCTTTCTCTTTAAAATGATGTATAATAATTGTTGGGTTGGATTGGAAAAAAATTAAGAAAAAAAATGTTGAAACAAAACTTACATTTTCGTATAACCTAAGAGTGCCAAAAAAGATGCAAATTTAAAAATTTCTGGAAGCCGTATTTATTGAAATTTAGGAATGAGACTTATTCTATATTAAAGCTCAAAGCTTTCTCTTTAATGTATAATAATTGTTGGATTGGATTGGAAAAATATAGAGAAAAAAAATTTTGAAACAAAACTTACATTTTCGAATAACCTAAAAATGTTAAAAAGATGCTAATTTAAAAATTCCTGTAAGCCGTATTTATTGAAATTAAGGAATGAAACTTATTTTAAATTAAAGCTCAAAGCTTTCTCTTTAAAATGATGTATAATAAGTGTTGGGTTGGATTGGAAAAATATAGAGAAAAAAAAAGTTGAAATAAAACTTACATTTTCGTATAACCTAAGAGTATCAAAAAAGATGCTATTTTAAAATTTCCTAGAAGCTGTATTTATTGAAGTTAAGGAATGAAACTTATTTTAAATTAAAGCTCAAAGTTTTCTCTTTAAAATGATGTATAATAATTGTTGGGTTGAATTGGAAAAATATTAAGAAAAAGAATGTTGAAACAACACTTACATTTAAAAGAGTCAAAAAAGATGCTAATTTAAAAATTCTTAGAAACCATGTTTATTGAAATTAAGGAATGAGACTTATTTTAAATTTAAGCTCAATGTTTTCTTTTTAAAATGATCTGTAATAATCACACCTAATAACCATTAAATTTATCAAAGAAATACCTTCTTGAACAACAAAATTCAACAGCACCACTTTTCACTAAACTTCTAACCTCACATCTGGATGAATAAGTTTAAAGTGTACCTAAAAATCCTACAGTGTGGATTGCGTCATTTTTTATACAGGTTCTTTCTTGTATAGTAGAAAGTACTGATAGATCTAAATGCGCCGAATAGATGACTACAGTTTAAAATGAGTGTTTAAAATTACCGGTACTTTAAAGTACCGTCGGGACACAAAGGGTGACCTGTAAATAACCTTTTAAAGTATTTGATAAATAAATAAATACATAAATTTTATTATAAATTAATATCAACGATTTTTCGCTGCTTAAATAATCTAAGTCGTACGTCCATATCTTGATTCATACCATTTTAAAACGTCAAGTCACTGCCAGCTCTCGTGGTTTCTACTATATAACATATTTTCGGTTTTATGTACTAAAGCAGAGAATTTTATTCGATGAAAAGCTTATTTGAGATAAGATATAACTTGTACCGATTAAAAGTTACGTAGATACTAAAACCTAATCTCGTAAGAAGCTTGCTAACACTTTTCCACCTCAAACGCAATAAGAAGCGTGTGCGAAGAACGTAATCTGGTAATAAATATGAGAAGGGGCTTCTATTACATCGTAAAAGTCGTCGAAAAATTTACGCCACCCTCTGAATATGAAAATATGAGACGTCGATAGCCCAACAGATTATCTGGTTAACGACATTCGAAGATCCCGTAGGCCTTAGCTCATCGTATTAGAGGCCAATTTCGTTTTGAATGAATCATTAATCATTTAGATGCCATTCATATCCCTTTCACTTGACGAAATATTAGGAAATCGCGATAAATCGGTTTGTTGCCGTTTCCGGTAATGATTCGAATAGAGGGTGTACGGAATTTGAAATTAGCTTGAGATAAAACCGACGGACTCGAATCAATCAAGAACCTGTAATAGAGGAGACTCCACGGGCGGCTCTTGGCTTTTGTTTGCGATCGAACGGATTTCGCAAAATGGGACGTATTAAAATGACAAATACCGGTGAATTTAGTTTGTTCCCTTATCGGTTCGGGACATCTGCTACGTACTCGGGATGAATCTCTCTCTTTCGAAGAGGCAGAAAACGGTCGTTTTACTTTTCTTGACGGAAGATATTAATTCCTTCGTCGTATTTTTGTAAGATTTTTCGTATAAAAATTCAATAGGTGAATGATAAAAACCGCCTTTTCGATATTAAAAATTCCTTAAGTAAATTCTTATAAGTGAAATATTAAAGAACGAAAAGTTATTATAAACACATATCATTTTAATAGCTAGATAATTATTTGAGATAGAAACTATAACCACATTAGCAGCGCGTAAATTGAAAACTCGATAAATTAAGTTTGCTTCGAACATGTTTTATTACAGGAATACTCGAAAATTTGAATATTTAACGTTCGTTAGATATTCCCGTCGTAAACCGGAGGTCCGGTGAACATGAAACAGACTAACTCATCGCTTTGCTAATTAGCAAACGCCACCAGCATCCAACGAGTTAAGTGGTTTCACCATTAATAATACACTAAATCAATATTTGCTTAGGTTTGGTATCGGAATAAGTGAAGGTCGAATACCGATACTGACACGAATTTAATACATTTAATACCGAGCTCCTACGGTGACATAAATCGACTCCTCGACGTCGACATTAACAGAGAATGAAATACGATACTAAGAAAATGACTGATTAGCATTTAATGGGTTCCCGTTGAATATGGAAATACAAGTCAACACAATTTCGTTTAATAGACTTTGTCAGAAAGTAAAGTATTACCCTATATCTTAAAAATGGGATTTCCTGTTTTCGAATAGGTACAAAAAAATATTTAAACGATATCTTGGGAGTTAGGTACCGTTTACCGTGTACTTTTTTTGCTACATTGAACAATAGAATGGAAAGAAAGAGTAAATTGCGGAACAAACCGGGAACTCTGGAGAAAACGTAGTTGGAAGTTGGAACAGATGTTTTTTATGGCCTATTCAATTTTTCATTTTCGCCGACAAACTCGCTCGTTGTTGTGTGTTTTTAGCGACTTTATACGGGTGCAAGATGGCTAGCAGTAGTTGCAAACATTGACCTATTTGTATTGGGAAATCCGAACAAAAATTTTAGTTGTATTTGTTATTAAACTGAAACAGTTGTGAAATCTATTGCAATTAGAATTAATTAAAAAGAGAGTTTTTTTTAGGAATCATTTCAATATTTTTCAGAATTTCCTCTTTTCAGTACGATAATACCAAATAATCTTGCGTATAGAGTGTCCCAAATTCGTTATCCGCATAAGCTATCTCCGAAACTAAAAGAGATATTAAAAAAGTAGCTTACATGTTATGATCTCGTTTTCCGAGAAACTGCTAATGCCGAAAACTCCAAACAGCTATCGTCTATTGTTTTTATTCTATCAGCAAAAACTGAAAAATTTGCGAAAACGACAAACGCGAATATCTCATTTATCACCAAAATTGGAGTATAACCTCGAGTATAACTATTGTCTGTCCTACGTAGTTCCAGCAAAATATTAAAGAATATTAGGTTGAAATTGAAGTTAATATCCATTATACCAGTTTGTTTAACGTGATAGAAAAAATTTCGATTTTGTTATACTTTTACTGGTTTATTTATATTTTTGTTGTCTAACTAGTTTCGGCAAAAGCCATCATCAGAGACAAAAGTCATTGTATCTTACAGGAAATTAACATCGAAAATATAAACCGGTGAACAAATTAAAATTATTACTGTCACAAAATTTACTTAAAATACATGTAAAAATTAAAAAGATGGTCAGACCATCTTGTAACATCTACCACAAAAGATGTTCATGCGGAGTTAAATCTTTAAAGTTTCTAGACAGGAAGTTGTCGCACCTCCGTGACGTCATCCGCCCAATGTAAAAGGATAGGGAGGGGTGTCAACCAAAGGCTTGGGGGAAAAAATAGGTTGGTAACTAGACCTGGTGATTTTTTAAAAAAATTAACAGTCTTCCTGGTTGGTAGTGGTTTAGTTCCACTACCAACCACTAAAAAATCAAAAAAGTCACCAGATCTAGTTACTTTTCCAATACCAACCTATTTTTTTTTTCACCTCCGCCTTAGGTTGGTACCCTTCCCTATCCTTTTACATTGGATTGATGACGTCACGGAGGTGCGGAGGTGCAATTTCCGGTCTAGAATCGGCGTTTCTATACTACTTTTGTAAAAGAATTTTTACATGTATTTTAAGTAAAGAAGAAGAAAAGTAAAAAGAAGAAGATGGTCTGAAAGATGGTCAAACCATCTTGTAACATCTACCACAAAAGATGTCCATGCGGAGTTAAATCTTTAAAGTTTTGTAAAAGAATTTTTACATGTATTTTAAGTAAATTTTGTGACAGTAATAATTTTAATTTGTTCCCCGCTTTATATTTTCGATGTTAATTTCCTGTAAGATACAATGACTTTTGTCTCTGATGATGGCTTTTGCCGAAACTAGTTAGACAACAAAAATGTAAATAAACCAGTAAAAGTAAAACAAAATTCGAAATTTTTTCTATCACATTAAAGAATATGTTTTAACATAGTAAGATTAACGAAAAATGAGCAATGACTCCCAGAAAAGAAAAGTTGAGTTAGGTTAGTTTTGTTTACAAATGTCAATCAACTCTGACAAAAATATTGGGCAATGTTAGAATAGGTCAGTTTTCTTTTGAAACCCCCAATTAAAGCGTGAAGGAATGTTAAGACAAGTAGTTTTCTTTTGAATCCTAATTAAAGCGTGAAGAAACTCTAATTATAGCGTGAAGGAATGTTAAGACAGGTAGCTTTGTTTTGAAACCCCAATTAAAGCGTGAAGAAACTCTAATTATAGCGTGAAGGAATGTTAAGACAGGTAGCTTTGTTTTGAAACCCCAATTAAAGCGTGAAGAAACTCTAATTATAGCGTGAAGGAATGTTAGGATAGATCAGTTTTATTTTGAAACACCAATTAAAGCGTGAAGAAACCCTAATTATAGCATGAAGGAATGTTAGGATAGGTCAGTATTGTTTACGGCTGTCAATCACCCCGGAAAAGAATGTTTGGTAAGGTTCATTTTTCATTATTACTATTTTTCCAAGGTGCATTCACTATGCACCTTAGTACTTTATTTTGGAATCTTTGAATCAGACTTGTATTTGTCTTGTAGGTACAACCTCACAGTTGGATTCCGTATGTCAATTTTGGTTTTAATACTTGTATGTACTTGTACTTTAAGACTTGTATATTAGCAACTTGTCTCTAAAGGTACTTGACAAGTATGCATGATCAATCTTTTTGTACAAGTATGCTTTAGCGTTTGTAGGATAATTTTGCACAAACATTTTCGTTGTGCAATCCGCTTGATGATGGATTGAATTTTAATCAGCGCTTTTTCAAGCATACTTATATCGTGTGGTGTCGAAGGGAAATTTTACATGCTTGTACAAAAAGATTGATCATGCTTGTCAAGTTTGCAGTTACGTGTGTAGCCACCTTCATTGATAACGTAGATTTTCTGCCAATAAGCCAATATAGGTGTCTAACATTGATATCAAGTTCCTCACGTTTTTTTTTGACGTGAGCTTTTCCTTTGAGTTTGGTATCCAGCGTCATACCAAGATATTTTGCAGTATCGGCATAAGGGACTGCATTGTCATTTATGTGTACTGGGACATAGTTTACTTTCTTATAAGTAATGTTTATGTATGTCGATTTATTTGTATTTAATTTTATTAGCCATCGTTTGGTCCAGTTTTCTATTGAATTTAAGGTCAATTGTAACTTATTTGCTGCAACTACTTCATTTTCTGCAACAGCCAAGATCGCTGTGCCATCTGCAAATGTAGATGTTAAAGTTTCTGGTATCTCAGTGAAGAGATTATAGCCTTTTTGAACTTTTAATACCTGCACCCTGCTAATTTTATCAATGTATATGTCGTAGGCAAATTACAAAATCCGGCTTATTACAATAAGCGCCGTCATTTTGCAATGTGCCTGGCAAATTGGAAAATTATCTCACATTTTTTAATCGGCCTAAAATTTCTTAGGCTTATTATAATAAGCGCACATACAGTTAGGCTAATTAGAAAGTGAGCACCAGTTTCATCAAAAAGCCTGGTGGTTTCTAGTCTTATTGCAATAAACCTAGGCTAATATAAGTTCACTAAAATTATACCGAGAAAATTACCTGACCTTAAAGTATTCTTGAAGTATTTGAACTAATTATAGGTTATTTTATGCAAGAAAGTTGAAAAACGACAATTTTTGATGAACAAGTTTTTATTGATAAACATTTATCACATATTAACTAAACAGATCATTCAGATCAATGTTAAAATAGAACATATAATACAATAATAATATAAAGAAAATTAAATTAACAAGAACTTGAAAATTAACAACCCAACCCAACCCCACCCTAGCTTATTCTTAATACGCCGTCGACTGTAAGGCTAATTGCAAAAAGCCTCAATAAAACCAGGCTTTTTAAAGAAACAGTTGTCCACTTTCCAATTGGACTGATGGTTCGTGGGCTTATTGTAATAAGCCTAAAAAATTTCAGGCTGTTTACAAAATATGAGATAATTTTCCAATTTGCCGAGCACATTGCAAAATGACGGCGCTTATTGTAATATAACCTTATTGGTGTTACTTTGTATATTTACTTTATATAAAATAATAATAGTGTTTTCATTCAATTTTTGTTAGAAAAATGCTAATTTGTATTCAAAATTTAAACAAAGAATAAAAAATAGAAAATTAAATATTGAACCATTAACTGTTGGCAGCTCAGCATATTTCAATTTCTACTTTTAGAACAACTTCAAATACCTATTTTAAATTTCACAGAAATGACCGCATATGCATTTTAAATCACACCTGTGAGAGTAAATTTATTACCTTCAACATACAGCATAGGGTAAAGCTTTCAGCGCTCGTTTTGTTTGCGGTTGGTAACACTGATGATCAGGTTCGGCGTACGGCCGAGAGATACGGTCGTGGTACAAAGTTTTAACCGGGTTGTTATAAATCCGAACCTGCAACGCGAACCCGGAAAATTATAAAGTTTTATGAGTAACGCATATCAACGCCGGATTTCCGATGGTTATACCCGATTAAACCCGGCCAAATTGAATAAAAAACCGGTGTGCTTTTATCACTTTTGACTTACCTGATTGTCACTGAATTTTTTCAGTTGATCATCGCGAAGGTTTGTTGGTTTATCTACTTGCATCGAAACGAAGTAAGTAATCAATTCTGCAAAAAAAATAAAAAGTAATTAGCTACTCAGAAAAACATTACCTAATCGATTACAAAAATATACCTAATTTAACGTTTTAAAATACTTAAGACGCAGAAAAGTAATTTTCGATTCTAAAAAAAGGGGCCCTTTTTTGTTTTCATCTCTACTTCGTAAAACCTTCGAAAAACACCTCGCTCATTAAAGATTTTTTTAATTAACACCTTCGGCATTTTAACAGTTTCGCCCACCAGGTTGGTATTATCTATTCAGAGCGTCGCCAGGGTTGTTCGGTATTTCGTGCACTACCGGAACGTTACAGCCCGGGTTTAAAATTTAATATTTCTCATGCTGAAAAATTTCTGTCGACGTCGTATACAGCAGCAGTCGATGTCAACTCAAACGATTCGATTCCGTCGTTTCTGGCTGAGTTAAAGCACCGATACGGAAGTGCGAGTTGTAAATTGTAGATTTTTAAGACGGGCTATATCCTTACCGTATAAATTTTATGGATTGTAATAAAAATAATCAAGACGTATGTGCACACATCGAATAAATTTATTTAAAAAAAAAGATAAGCAATTTTTTGTTATCTAAGTTTCTTTATTTAAGTTCTAGTTTTAGTGCAGTGTTAGGTTCTTGTATATTTTTGTTAAATCTGAATTAGAACTAACATGTTGCATTTTATATGGGACAGTGTAAGTGCATAGTAGTTTCATATCTATGGTTATTACATTCATGTATTGCGAGATAGATGAAATTTCGGGTATTCCCCAAACGTCCAAAATCTCAAAGAGATTCCTTCTAAACTCTAGTATTCAGTTTAATTCTGTAACAAAATCGGAGTCGAAATCTGAATTCAAACATAAATAAAATTTGTTTTAAGTAGCTTAAATGCGTCTAAAGGCGTTCAAAGTCATTTCAAGCCGCTTACACTTTCTGTAGGCGTTTTAAATCGGCGAAACTTGATGAAACCTTTACTAAATTTCAAATAAATTTTCTTCAGATTCAGATTTATTGGTGTCACAGAACATTACATTCATTACACAAGTCACATAAAATACAAACAAAATATATAATAATAGCATACACATATGTATAATAAAATTAAAATAATTAAATATATAAATAAAATAATTCAAATATGTAGTAAGATATGTATATTAAAATATGTTATGTAAAGTCAAAGTCTTCTACGGAATAAAAGGCACGTCTAAGCAAGTAGTCTTTTATTTTAGTGTTAAAATGTTTCACTGGAAGATCCCTTACGTCTTGTGGCAATTTATTATAAAGTGACGGCCCAAAATGGTTGACAGCATTTCGATCTCTAGCCACTCTTGTAAAAGGGGTTCTGATATTTTGGTGCGATCGTACGGTGTGATTATGCACACTCTGAACTGTTTGGTATCTTGAGAGATTAGTTTTTAAATATATTAAAGTTCTATATATATATAGACATGGAATCATCTCTATACTGCAATCCCATGATAATACGTATAGCCCGTCGTTGCAATTTAAAGATTTTGTGCATGTGGTAAGAATGACCCCATGATATTATAGCATACGATGCAACAGAGTGAAATAAAGAAAAATAAATCAGCAACATCAGTTTTGTACTGATTTTACTAAATAGATTTCTTAGGAGATAAGTGGTCTTGCACAATTGTCCCGAAATATGTTCTATATGTTTGTCCCAAACTAATGTGGAATCAAGATAAACTCACTTCAGTTTTATAAATGCTTTCAGATACTGGTAGATGTTTCAATGTAAATATGAGTTTCTCTGTCTTTTCTGCATTTAATTTTAATTTATTTGTGCAAAACCATTCAGATAAAAGCGTTTGAGAAGATTCAAGCTTTAAAATTAATTCTTTAAATTCTCAAAATCAAAAACAAAAGAGGACCCCTGAGGGACACCACAACTCAGACTTGCCACACTCGAGTCCTCCCCGTTGCATGTAACATATTGCATTCTATTGTTCAGATAGCCATGAATCAAATCTATCGCTTTACTAGAAAATTGATAACATTTTAATTTTTCAATTAGGATATCGAACGAAACCGAGTCAAACGCTTTACTAAAATCACAAAATAAAGCTCCCGCATATGCTCCGTAGTGAAAGGCGTCTGCAGCAGCATTGGACAACTCAAGTATAGCAGCCGACGTAGATAATCCTGCTCTATATCAAATTGGCTGTCTGTAAACATCCTGTTGTCCTCAAAATGTTGATATATCATTTTCGCCAACAGAGACTCAAACACTTTTGAAAGCACGGGTATGAGAGAAATAGGTCTATAATTACCAACATCCCTTCTATCTCCTTTTTTGAATACGGGTACAACCCGCGACACCTTTAAGGATGAACATAGATTAAATAATTTTGTAAGCGGGATATATATTAAATTAATTATTGATTTTAAAATTTTTGTGTTTAGGTTGTACGCGTCTTTGCTGTTTCTATTGTTCAATCCCTCTATTGCATCTCGAACCTCTATAAAGGTTACATCTCTAAAAGTAAAGGTTTTGTATCTTATATAGTCCGTGGGGGATTTATTTGTATGTGGTATAGCGTTGATGATGTCACGCGCGGTACTTGAAAAATAATTATTAAAATCATTTGCTGAAATAGAACAAGACGTATCAACTTCTGCTTTTTTTGTATATTCATCTATAATCTCCCAAGACACTTTTGACTTGTTATCGGCCAACAAGATCCTTTCATCATTTCATCATTCTAAATTAACGTCAGGTACTATTTTACATTTTTGTGTTTTTGGTTTTTGTTTTAAGGGGAAATTGTAGTTTATTAATGCATACAGAATTTTGCTAAAATTATTAAATTTTGTTTCAACATCAAGCGTCGGGTCTGATACAAAGTTCCAATCTAGACCCTCTACATGCTTGTAAAAAGTTGCCAATCCCTGTCGAGTTACCGGTCTATAGACTGCATTTTGGTCATCCTTTTTTGTTGCAGAAAATTTTACCCCAAGCTCAATAACTACCGCTTTATGATCAGACATATGACAATCAATTGCATAAGCATTGGAAGGGATCTGTGCATTTGTGAAGATATTATCTAGGCAATTCTGGTTTCTAGTCGGTACTGTAATTTTACCGTCCAGGCCGCAACTAGACAGGAGATCTAGCAATTCTATTCTTTCTTTATCAGAAATAATATTGAATTTTACATTAAAGTCGTCATTTATAACAACTATTCGATCATTCATACACAATCGGATCAAAACCGCGTTTAAATTGTTAATAAATGTATTAAAGTCACCTCGTGGGGGTCTACATATCGGTAATTCTATAGAAACTATGATTTTTGCTGTTACCGGTAACAATTTCGACTAAAAAATTACTTTCTACAAATATCGTATTATTTCTAGAAAAGCATAGACCAGCTATATTGAGTTCTTAAAGAGTTAATGAAATCATGTCAAAATATCATTCCTCTGGCATGTTATACCTGGAGACGTCTAACATTATGTTAGACAAAAATCTATTAACTTTCTTCATTTGTAATTTTACATTTTGATTAAGCAAACCTGAACTTTCAGTAAAACTAATCTAAAAATATGTTTCACTTTAAAACTCCCCTCAAAAAGATGATAGAAACTATGTTACCACCTTTAGCGGTCATTCCTCTGGCTCGCAAGAAGTACGTAAATAATATGATGGTAGATGGCGATATGTCTTCGCACGCAACCAGATATGCTTTTCCTAACCTAGTTCTTGCAGAGTGTCAGTAAGCAAATGTTGTCGAACTAAAACAATACGTGTTCTTTTTAACATTTTGTTCCTAAATTGTTAATGTCACACACAGATTGACCATTCCTCTGGTAAATGTATTTACTTTATTTATATTTTTGTTGCATCCATTCCCTCATTTAAATACGAAATAATGAGTTTCCTTTCCGTGGACCAATTTGTAGGTTAGGATTCATCCAATTTCCTAAACTAAAAACTAATAAACGAAGAAGTCGTCATTCCTCTGGATTACTGAGATCCAGAAGACTGATGACAGGCACAGAGGAATGACCAGTTCTAGAGATGCGATAAATGTATTTCTATGCAAATATCATTCCGTGAATACAACCCCAGGGAACGCAGTTACTACTTCAAATGGATGGCAGAAAAATGCACGTATGTTGACAAGACATCACAAAAAGAAAAGCAGGTTAGAAAGACATCAAAGAAGAAAGTTGAATGCCAAGTTTCTGATATTATAGCTGATTTTAAACAAAGTATTATACCATTTCTGAAGCACAAAGGCAGATCCTTACATCAGTACAAACAACTCAAAGAACTTAAAGAGAATCTTCGAATTACCGAGGCGGTTATTCGAAATATTATGAAATTATGCAGAAGAGATACAAGCATTCCACTTCGGAGGATCAAGAAAACAGATATCTCTACATACTGTTGTTTTATATACCAAACAAGATAAGGTACAGCAACAATGCTTTTGCACTTTATCAGAATCGCTTCTACATAATGTCCCGGCCATTTGGGCGCATTTAGACCCAATAATAAAGTGCATAACAAACTCTTACCCAACAGTTGATACGCTTCACTTTATTAGTGACTCACCGTCGACTCAATACCGTAATAAAACCATGTTTTATTTCCTAGCAATCGAGTTGCCAAAATTGCACCCAAAAGTAAAAAATTTTACTTGGAACTATTTAGAAGCTGGTCACGGAAAGGGGGCACCTGGCGGGATAGGAGGAGTTACTAAAAGGACGTTAGATAGATTGGTTGGTCAAGGAGCAGATATGATCGAAATAAAAGCTATGTTGAATAACCTGTGCCAAAACATTCAGAACATTACTTACTATCAGATTGATGCAGACAAAATTGATGAAATGTCCCAAAAACTTAAGAATGTTTTGCTACAAACTATTAGAGGAACAATGAAAGTATATCAAATAAAAAAAGAAGATTATGAAAGTAGCATCAGATTAAACTTTTATGAACTTAGCACTTTCATAAACGGCAATAAAAAATACTTCATTGGTTCCCTTGAATTCAACAAAATTGGGCTTAATGATGAACTATCTTTAGTGACACGTCTAGTGATGATGAGGACACTCCTTTAAGCAGATTATCAGTTCCATAAAAGTTCAAAACAAGCTACAGTTTGAAGACGTTTATTCTGACGAAGATCAAGAAGCTGCTTGTTCAAGTGTAAAACGTTAACGTTTTTTCGTTATTGCATTGAATATTCTTTTGTTTTAAGCAAGTTTGTATTTTAGTTTTCCCTATTCACTGTTTTGGTTTTAACATGCATATTATGCCTAATATTGTATTATTTTGCCGTATCAAATAAAAAAATCATTCCTCTGCTTATCTCGTCATTCCTCTGCATATCGTTTTTACAAAAACAAGTCAATTCTGGCTAGAAAATAATTGAACTGTTTGATCTTGAACTTTGCAAGGTTCATTTTGAACAAAAGTTCGTGTTTGTGTATTAAAAAATAAAATTTGGAACAAAAAAACTATTTTCAAATTACCATGTGAAAAATGATAGTTTCTGTATAATCACCCATATACTTACAACAACTATATTATAATCAATAAGTTCAACCGCAGCGATTTCACAAATTAATTCGACTGACAACATTGCAATATCGTCTCTAGATTTTGTCTTTATTACGTTTTTTGATAATATGACTACACCACCGTAACCGCCTCTAACTAAACTTTAATAAATTTTCTTTGATTATTAACATTATTTTCAAACTGAAAATCATTCTGCGAGTTAAAATCTCGAGTAAATTTGCGAAACTGGGTTGTGGTTTGAAAGAGGAAATAAAATTAACACCCGCATCCAGTATTTAAACTGAAGTAACCGCCCCTCAGCGTCACCTGCCTCTCATGTGGTCCCGTTTGTTTGATAATTCCTGTTCGTAATTACGGGCATCAAAACGTTTTGGACCCCGTTCGGAACTCTTCAATTAGCTCTCGAAACCTTTCCTAGTAATACCTGTTCGGAGTTGGTTCGAGGGCCGTCTCGCTCTTTTGTGCATTTACCAGCGACGTCGAATGCAGTTGGTCATTAACGTCGCTTACGAATTAAAACCACAAACAGGCGGTGAAAAAGCGAAAAGCGGCTATATAATCGTATTTAAATATTCGAAATTTTAACACTAATAAAATAATCCTTAATAATAATGATTTTGTGTGGTAATTATCTATGAAATATTGTTCCTTAAGTTAAGTCATCGGTAAAGTTAAGATCATAAATTATAATTAGACAATAATGTTGACAACAGGAATTGACGGGACGTTTGATTTATGCGATAGTTTAAGTGTGCGTGTTACGGCAATGATCTGGTGTTCAGTGGTAAATTTATTGAGGGCTATTGAGGCATAATGAACGAGCCACGATATAAAACGCTACGGTTTCGAAAATTGAAGGCGAAAGCCATTTTGGGGCGATGGAAATTCAACTAAACCGAAAGTGATCGCTGGTGCCTGTCACGGAATGCGCTTAACCCAAATTGCTTTGTGACCGACGCGTACCGTCAATGCAATTACATCGTTACAAAAACGTTACCAGTTTCGACATCGACCGACAAAGTCTTGTTTTTAAATCTCGTTGCCATGAAAACTCACCCTCGAAATAAGCAATTATCTTTGGATGTCGTTGTATTTCGCCAGGGACAATAGGAGATTAATAATGCGCGCAAATTGAAAGCAAATACCCATGGTACGGACAGGACAACTATTCGTTGCTTCCGGGCATACCAGTATTCATTATACTTTTATGGACGGTGCTCGAAATATCCTCCCTTTCGAGAACGTGCGAATTTCAGCTTAGTCACGGCAGAGTGGTCGCGTTGATTGTAACGTGGCGTCAAAGAATAATTGCGCACACTGTAGGAAATTGGACGTCGTGCTTTTTTCTATACTTTTTTCGTTGCGAACCCATTTTGCGTTTTTTTCTCTTACAAAGTAATAATACCATGATACTCGCGATTACATTTTCATCATAAACTAACATAAATTTTACTACCATTTAACGTAATATTGGGATGAATCCATAAAATATTGCATTACCAAACTTATGTATAATACATAAATGTCCTCTTTCAAATATTTTATTGTTCGATCCCTATTCCGTGTATGGCAGGGTTTGTATTGGTAGTACTAAAAATTTATATCCCTCAGTCGAAGAAGGAAAAGAGCGATCCACACCATCCACTACAATACATCCTTCGCAAACGTTCTCTTTTGATCCGACGGTGATGTACTTCGTTGAACGTCACGTAAATAATACACGAAAGGCCATCTTTTAGCCGGTCTACATTCTATGGATAATACATTAGAGCAAGTTGTTTGAAAGGTGTTGTCTTTAAGGTTTCAATGCGCCAGTGTTCAACGATGTAGAACGGAAGGAACGAGATTATCTTAAAAGAAGAGACCCGGAGGGGAGGCGACTAATTGCGTTTCTGCGGTGACCGAAAAGAATTCTTTTTCGGCCGATGGTTCGGGGGCGAATTATCGCGCCATCGTCTTGTTGTAAAGCCACCGCCCCCTTTCGTAAACTAATTACTAAATTGAACGACTCCGCCGAGTCTCCAACAAGCTATGCGTCCAACGTAATCTTATTCAATCTCTTAAATGTAGCGGTGGCGGTTATCGTAAATTTTGAAGGTCTTCTCATCTGGTAATTGAAACGACTGGATGTATTATACTTTCTTAAATTGGCCCATAAAATAGATTCAAGACGCTATTTCAATTTTTATATCAACTTAATCCTTATGATAATCATATATACAGGTGTCTCAGCGAGACCGGTCATTAAACGTTTCTGGGGTTCTAGCCAAAATAAAAATTTGAGAATTCAGACTCAAGTATTATCAATTACGATCTCTTCGACTAAAATATTTTCAGATTTCTTGCACTTCCGGTTATACCGGAAGTCGCCACCTACTTTATTTTTTAAATGGAACACCTTGTATATTTTTACATATTTGGATTTGTCTGTTTTCAAGTTTTATAAATAACTTTTCTTTTTGCAATTTGATTCGGCCGTTCTCGAGTTATTCGAATTTTTCTAGAAAAATCTGCCCCAGCAGACATTTGTTCAAAAAATCAGAGAACACTCGATTTTTGGGATATCAACTTAGGATTCAGAACATGCTTAAACAACATGATGGAGTATGTTTTGGTGCCGAGAACGGCTGT
Organism: Onthophagus taurus; assembly: GCF_036711975.1. NCBI lineage: Eukaryota > Metazoa > Arthropoda > Insecta > Coleoptera > Scarabaeidae > Onthophagus > Onthophagus taurus. The sequence continues at coordinate 1,585,469 of NC_091967.1, forward strand.
CTAGAACGTTTGGTCACTTTACTATGGCACGTTAACTTTTCAAAATTTGGAAGTACCATAACTTCATTTTTTTAAATGGCACCCCCCATATTTTATTACTTAGTCGTCTTCGGTGTCTCATTCTACATCTTTTATATCCCGGATGTCCCATACCTAACATTAATAGTTTGGGAGATAATTAGGGTTTTTTGAAAAATGCACACATATATGGATATTTAGCCTAGTGTGCCATGAAAAACAAGCCTTCTCAATGAGTTCTTGTCAAAGCCTCACTTGTTTACGTCACTTGATGCATGTGAGCTAATAATTATCTGTTAGGTCCCTTAATATTAGTACTGAAAAGAGTTAAAACCGATAATAATAACGAAAGTAATATTTACACAAATCAAGAAATTCTTAATTTATTCTTTATGCATGAAAAGCGCGACAAAGTACGTAGTATGATTCCCAGATCTTCTTTGGCAGCTCGAATTGAGGTGTTGGGACTGGGCTCGAAATAAGCCAAGGTATTCACCTCTTCCGTTGCATTATCTACTACATTTTTTGGTCGGTTTAACACGTGGTTAATTCGTCCAAAATGCAAAAAATTTGCTTCTATTCTTCTAAATTTACCTTTTGTCATCGGAGGTAAATGTGGATAATTTTCATTAAACATTCTGCAAGTTCTGCTAAGAACGTTGTCGCACTTTTCGTGCACAAAAAATAAATTATGGTTTTCTTCATTTGTATAAACATTATTTAGGTTATTAATATCCATTTTAACTGGTTTTAGATTCACAAGCATCAAACAACGTAAATCAGACTTTGACGTTTGTCAATAAGTCATTAAACATTTGTTTTCCATGGCACACTAGGTTAATATCGATATATGTGAGCATTTTTCAAAAAACCCTAATTATTTCTCAAACTATTAATGTTAGGCATAGGACATATGGAATAAAAAAGATGTAAAATGAGACGCCGAAGACGACTAAGTAATAAAATATGGGGGGTGCCATTTAAAAAAATGAAGTTATGGTGCTTCGACATTTCTAAAAGTTAACGTGTCATAGTAAAGTGAACAAACGATCTAGACAGCCGTTCTCGGCACCAAAACATACTCCATAATGTTGTTTAAGCATGTTCTGAATCCTAAATTGATATCTCAAAAAACCAGTGTTCTATGATTTTTTGAACAAATGTCCGCTGGAGCAGATTTTTCAAGAAAAATTCGAATAACTCGAGAACGGCCGAATCAAATTGCAAAAAGTAAAGTTATTTATAAACCTTCAAAACAGACAAACTCAAATATGTAAAAATATACAGGGTGTTCCATTTAAAAAAATAAAGTAGATGGTGACTTCCGGTATAACCGGAAGTGCTAGAAATCTGAAAATATTTTAGACGAAGAGAACGTAATTGATAATACTTAAGTCTGAATTCTCAATTTTTTATTTTGGCCAGAACCCCAGAAAAGTCTAATGAACGGTCTCGCTGAGACACCCTGTATATATATACAGGGTGCCCATTATGTATGGAATATAGTATATATCTTGATAGGTATCAACTTTATAAAAAAACATTTTATACAAAAGTTGTTTAATATTTTATTTGCCATAATAAGACAGCATTCAATTGTTTTTATTTCAGAAAACAAATGAGCAACGAATAACACTTGAAGTTTTTTAAATGGCAATGTACCCTTTCGTTAGGCTCTTTTCTCTTTACGATGACGTAAAATTTTAGTACCCTTGTATCAGAAAATTTTTGAAAACATGTAAAAATTGCTTATTAAGAAAATTTAACTAATAACAGTAATCTAGATATCCGAGATCGTCAAATACCTCGAAGTACCTCGAATTATTGGAGATGTACACTAATTTTTCGTTTATTTGTTTTATTTTGCACGTAAATTTAATTTACGGTAATAATTTGAGATCTCGGGTATCTAGATTAATGTTATTGATTTATTTTTATTAATAAACAATTTTAACATTTTTTTCAAAAATTTTCTGACGTAAGGGTACAAAAATTTTACGCCATCGTAAAGAGAAAAGTAATCTTTATCAAATGAGCCTAACGAAAGAAAACATTGCCATTTAAAAAAGTGTAAGTATTATTCGTTACTCATTTGTTTTCTGAATTAAAAACAATTGAATGCAGTCTTATTATGCCAAATAAAATATTAAACAACTTTTGTATAAAATGTTTTTTTATAAAGTTGATACTTACCAAGATATATGCTATATTCCAAACATAATGGGCACCCTGTATATACAGGGTGATTCATAAGTAATGGGCCAAATTGTAAATGTACGTTCAGGAGGAAATAATAATATTTTCATTAACAATAATGGGTCTTAGTCTGCTCCTTACTGAGATACAGGATGTTAAAGCGAAAAAAATAAAATAGATTTTTGTTAATAGATCAGCTACTTTTCTACATAATGACTCATAGTTGACTTATAGTTTTTGTAAGGGTAAACAATAATGTGTGAGAGGATTTGAGTTAACTCGTAGATGTCGCCACATGCGCCATATGAATTATGAAACGTCAATGAGCTTTTACGTTTAATGAATAGTTTAAAACATTTTATTGTTAAGTAAACTGATTCATTCTTGTCCTAACATAAATCAAAATGCCGAGACATAATCACTTTTCAAACGAAGAAATGAGAGACATGTTATGCCTGTATATAATCATAAGAATACATCGAGTATGGTGTAAATACTTTGAAGAGGCTCAACCAGTTTTGGAATATAAGTGGAGAATATCTCACTATACTGTGACTACACTAAATTCATGAAGATACTTACCCTTCGTGTGTACCCAACCAGTTAAGTGTTAAGACTTTGAAGCCCCAAAGCTTGTGACACTGGTACTAACTTCACAACTGTCAAAAGCACCGCTCATTATCCCAACCGAATTTATTAACAACGTTGTCATCTCAACATAACGCGTTTTGGATCAATTTAGAACTAAACCAACCCTTATTGAGCAATTATATCTATTTTCTATCTTTCAACATAACCATTCGTTACTGTGTAATAGATACTTATTTATGTTTATTTATAATTATTTTTTATTGACTTACCATTATTTAATTTTGATTTTCCACTGCATTTGCAAGGAGTGTCCGAATTATCAACTGCACATGTTTGTACGCATTCCTCGCAATCTGAAACAAAAAGATATTGGATTAACTTCTGGCGTAATTCTCCAAGTGGGCGATTAATTTGACTTGTTAGAGATAATTGGACCGTGCAATCCGGGTGTAAGATTAATCTAGGCCTACCGGTTGCTGCTTGCCTGCAACTCGAGGTTTTTCCTCCTCTCTCCAAACCGGGAGAACTAATTAAGATTCTCGATGAGCAATTCCCAGCGGAACGGGGCGCCAAAGTATTTCAATTAAACACTTATTTATTTCGGAACTCCGAATGCGATTTCTATTTGTTCCAGTTACTGCCTAATTTCCTAAGTTTCCACGGCTCGAGCAAGTTGCCGGCGTGGTGGCGTATAACAAAGCGTTAATCGTCATGATATATGACGGGTTGGATGGAAAACAATTAGGTGTTTTTGGTGGATTGTTTTGCGCTCCGTCTAGAACGGTATTTCTTAAGCTGTTACCGCCGCGTTCCTTACTTCAACTTTAAGGCATTAGTATGCAACGGAAGTTAGCGAAACCGTTAGTAATCAGAACGAAATTCGTTTGAAAAGTTATAATGTTAAATTGAACAAAGGAGGTTGTCAATTTTCATTTGAATTCGAATCGTCTTTATTTCTATTGTTTAAAACAAAAGGATCAGAGCAAAAAAACGTTCCGTAAATAACGCAAAACTCTTTGTTTTATGGATTCACTTCACAAAGCAATATCATTAGGAGATTTCGAGAAACGATGCGAACAAAAAGTCCTTTTACATCAAACGAAGGGAGTAATCCTCCGGACAGCCTTTTTGCATACCAACAATGGGACGGGTTTAAAACGGAAACTGATTTATTTTAGGTGGTGGTTACGCGGCGGTTTCGTTACTCTTTCACCTTCCACCGCCAACTTATGGCATCTAAATACCAAAGTTTGGATGAAACTTCGTGACCATGCGGGATAAGCCGGTTAATGCGGTACGGTGTAGTTTCACTGCAAAGATACATAATTTATAATGTGTTAAAAAGTTCCCCTCGTCCTGGCGGATTCTCTACTGCAGCCTACAGAGTCGAGTGGCAGTAAATTTTTGATACACTTCAACCTCTACGCTACCAGTAGAGAAAACTTGGTGATGATAAGGGCTTTTGCTCCCTAACGTGCTGTTTACTTCTTCTTTATGGAATAAGCTCTGTATTGAAGACAAATTTTGACCGAATATTAAGATTACAAAATTGTAATTATTCGTTCACACAAATTTATATTGTACCAACCTATTGTATATATTGTACCTATCGGTTAACTTTGAACACGTTATTTAAATGATGGCTTTTATACACGTTTAATGCGATAAAAGCAAGGGTTTATTGCGATACACCCGCATTTTTAGTCGATTGTAATTTAGATTAAATTTCATGGAAAAAACGTTATTACCTGTTAAACGTTTATACATTGAACAATTTCCATTCTATTTGGTCGCGGTGTCGGCGTGTGCATAATCATGAGAATCACTTTTTTTTCAATGTATTTCCATACTGCTTTTTCCAACGCTGCATTAATTAACGGCGATTTTAATAGCACTTTTAAGCTTTTCGAGTAAAAAGTTCATTAATTAAATCCGTTCCTTTTCGTTCTTGCAGAAAGGTGTAATTATATTAGTAGCGAAATAATTTCTGATTTATTATAGACGACGGGTAACAAATGTAATGCAGACTAATTGGAGAGGGATTATTTTAAAGTAAATATTGACGTTAACAATTCTCTAGTGTCAGGTATAAAGGGCTTAAGTCACAAAATGGCACTTTTCAATATAGTAACAGAGTTAAGTCAGTTTGTTTTTCCCTTTCGATTGGTATTGTGGGCTTAAGTCTAACACCAACTGCTGCTACTATTTTAAACCGGTCTATAGGCTATAAGTTAGAACGCGTATAATCGTAAGTTGACATAAGCCCTTTTGAGCAACCAATTTAAAACTATGCAGACGTTCCTAAAGACTTAAATTGACTTAGGTCTTTCATATCAAACATGCTTTGGCAATTCAGTCTATTATTAATTTAGTGTTATTGTACAGAAATGAGTGAAATATATAGTGCAATTAGCTCTAGGACGTTCAGGTAATTATTACTCTTCTAAAATACAACGTATTTTTCAGACGTTATAGTGGCAAGAAATGGCAAGAGGTTATCTGTATGCAAGGACTGTTTTTGCAGGACTTTGGATGAAAAAGAGAAATTTATTAGAATAGCTATCAGAAATAAAACGAAGAATACTTCTGGTATTACTACAAATGATGGAAGAGGCAAAACATCTTCCGCAAACAAAAAAACGGAGGAAGAAATAAATGCAGTAGTAACACACATTACATCGTTTCCTTCATATGAAAGTCATTATACCAGACGCACGAATGACAAAAAGTACCTTCCATCTCATTTAAACTTGCGAATTATGTACGATTTATATAAGGAAGAAAGAAACAATCCTGTTGGTAGGACAATATATGAGAGAGAATTTCATAAGTTGAAACTCTCATTTAAAAAACCGAACGTGGATACTTGTTCTAAATGAGACACCTTTCATATGCAAGTACAGGTTGCTACTAACTCGAACAATGTGGAAGAGAAGCTCCGTGTACAACGAGATCTACAGTTACACCAAGAACAAGCGAATGCAGCATACGAGGCAAAAAAAGCAGACAAAGAAGAAGCTAAAGTCAATTCTGCAAAAAAATGCTATAGTTTTGATCTCCATCAATGTTTGCCAACACCGTTTATTGGTTCCTCGGTAGCGTTTTAGAAAAGGCAATTGTGGACATATAATTTGACCGTTCATGACTGGTGAATCAACGCATTACATGTGGCACGAGGCTTTAGCTGCCAGGGGAGGCAATCAAATTGCTTCCTGCTTATATAGCTATTTAAAAAAATTACCTGATTCCGTGACTGAAGTCACATTGTACTCAAACAAATGTGGAGGGCAGAACAAAAATAGTCATGTTGCTGCCATGTTCTTAAAAGTGCAAAGTGAATTTCCCTATCTTATAATCAATCACAAGTTCCTAGTACCAGGCCATACTCACATGGAATGTGACATCGATCACTCCATGATAGAGAAACAGAAAAAAAGAATTGAAACACCTATTTTCCACCCACACGATTGGTTCCAATTGGTCAGGGGAACAGGGAGAAAGAACCAGTTCAAGGTTCATGAGATGGAACAGAACGAATTTTTTGACTTTGCTCATTTACTAAAAACTGTATTGGTATGCCGAAAAAAAAATGTATCTGGTGAACCATTCTTGTGGCCGCTTGTACAATGGCTTCAATATAAAGAAACAGGTGTCGTACACTACAAAAACTCTTTAAGCGACACTGAGGATTTTAAAGTGCTAAGTTTCCTAAGAAGGGGAAAACTCCACAACTTGAAGAATTATTCACTCCAGCAAAGATACAGAAGTTCACTTCCAATTTCTGTTGATAAGAAAAACGATTTGTGTGCATTATTACGATTTGTACCACCTGTAATCCACGAATTCTATAAAAATTTACCAACTTCTGAGACTGCCATTGATAATGATCCCGATTTGATAGAACAAGTAGAAGAAGAAGACATTTAAGGATTGCTCTTAAGGACGTTGGCGTCGTTATTCTTTTTGTTTCGTGAATATACTTTATTTTAATTATTCCAACATTTTGTTATTGAATAAAAATGTACCTTACGTCAAACAAAATAAATACAGGTAGTTATTAATCAGAGGGTCTTGAAGACTTAAGTCAGCCAAATTCAGGTAAATATTCATTTTTTTTCTTAAATGTTGTAACCTAGCTATCAACTACCATTTCGGTAATGAATTGGTGCTGTTGTTACTTCTATAAAAAAATAATGCGATTTACGAATAATTATAGAACTTTCAAACTCATTTTGTGGAAAACTACAATTTTTGACTTAAGCCCATAATACCTAACACCAAAGAATTTAACAGAAATAAAGGTATTTATGTCATTAAGATAGCTTCAAGAATATCCTCATCAAGAATAACTGCTTTAGAACATGATGGTTTAAAAAATGGAAGGATAGTAGGTTGCAACGGTTTATGTTGCATATCCTTCTGAAGCTCTTTGTAAGGAGCAAGAAGAAAATTGAGGTCATTTTTAAATTTTGTGCTTCGCCCAGTTAATAAGACAACCTTCTTCTACTAATTTTATTATTTCACCAGGAAATTTTGCAGCTTGCTGATGATCAGCTAAAACTGATTCTCGACACAACTTTATGTTATGGAGATTAAAACGAGATTTGAATCTTTCGAACCATCCCCTGCTTGCTTTAAATTTACAGTCATCTTCAGCACAATTCATATCACCCGAAAAATGTTGATAAAGTGCTTTGGCTTTATCCATTAATCTAGCCCTAGTTAATGATATATTTCTGCGACCTTGGTTTTCAATCCAAAGCTAAAACGACTTCTCCATTTTTTCAATATTTACATTGTGATACCTTTAATGATGAAGGTATGCCACTTTTTATGCTATTTCTGATTCCATCTTCTTGTTTCTTTATAGATCTTATCATAGATTCATTGACACCAAAGATCCGACCTACTTCGGTAGCTATTTTCCCTTCCCAGAGCATATCAAGAACTTGAATTTTTTTTCTAGAGTCATTACTGACTTTGCACGTTTGGCAATTAAATTTATTTCCGTCTTTTTGTAGCTATTTTTAGTACTGTTGTAAGATTAATTGCTTATAAAATTATGGTGTAAAAAAATCAGGAGAAATACTAACCTGAATGAAATACAGAACACAAAAATAAGCACCTAACCTAATACAAACATTAAAATCGATCATAAATGAGGGATAAATGATATTGTAATAAAATCCCTGTTTCTGAAGAAACAGTATTATGGATTAGGCTAAGTAGTTACGTTTTGTTATGTTTTCCTTTAGATTTAAGAAAAATTAGGGCGATGTGCAAGAAAAAGGTAATTCATTGAAGTCCATGACCTTCAAATTTGACCTTGTCATTTACATTTTTGACAGCTATTGATTTTGGCGACTTTTCACACGATTTTAGATTCTAAAAACATGCGAGATCGATAGATTGTATCGATTTAACCCATAGGCCGCAATTTCATCCATTTCGGTATCATTTTTTATATCTAAATTCCAATTTTTCATTTCCAAACATCAATTACAAAATTACGACTTTTTTCGAAGGAAATTGACACCCGAAGCGCGTTTATCTAAAAAAACGTAAAATTAGCTACAAAATTACAGAATCTTAATCAAATTTAATGTTTATTAATAATTTTGAATATTTTTAAAATTGATAGTTATTTTCTTTAAAAAAATTAATTATTTTGGCCAACCTGTGTAATTTATAATTCCCGCCACTTAATCAACCAATCAGAGAGCTCAGATTCAAACTGAGAGGGTCAAATTTGGATATCCAAGATACCTTTGTCCAGAAAGGGTATATAAGGCCGCGCAAATTGACACCGAAGATAGTTCAAATTTGGTTAGAGCCAAGCGTTGTCGAATCTACGTCAAATTAACCTTAAATTTCCTAACCTAGAATTTTTTTTTGACAACTCAATTTTCTTTATCAAGTAAAAGTAAACAAGTGTTTCTGAATTATCTTCGAAGAAATCTAAACCATACCTGAGTTCGAGTCCAATTTCCCATCCTGTTCCCGAAGGACCCGAGAACTAAATTTTCCGAGATTCTTAAACATCTAATACCGAAGAATACGCATCCCTCAAGATCAAGGTCAGCCAGCCATTTTTAACCGACATGTCACACCTCCGGAAAGAAACAAGATAAGTGAACATATTTCCTTTTATCGGTAATCAAACGTTATACTTGTTCGTCGTTTAAACCATTCCGTTTCTTCAGAACTCTTTAATTTTTATAACCATCGCGATTAAATATCAAACTTAAAAGACACTCATAAAATTAACGCGTATAAACTTTGTCTGCGACAACACTCTTCTAAACGAGTTACCTCTTTCTTGCACAGACGTATTTATTTAGGTTAGTTTTTTATGTTTAGTTCGAAAATTTAAAAATTTTGTTAATAGATGTCTCCATGAACTTGCGATTTATTTTTATTCCCTGAGATTCATGTTCTATTTGATTTAAAAATGTATTTTTGTTCGTTGCGAATCAAATAACATATTTTTGTGTGAATTATCGTTTTGTTTAATTAATTTGTAAAAATTGGTTTGCATAAAAAAATTAATAATCGAACAAAACAAAATAATACAGTATTATATTGAAAAAGGTAACAACACTTGACAATAAAATGACATGGAGAGCCCACCTAGATAATAGAGTAAAAAAAGCGTACGTTGCATTCGGTCAATGCCGGAGGGCTATAGGTAAGACATGGGGTTTGTCACCCAGAAATGCCCTCTGGATTTACACGGCTGTAATCCGACCTATGCTTACTTATGGTGCAGTAGTATGGTGGTCCAAGACCCTACAGTCTACATCCACTACTGCACTTAATAAAGTACAGAGACTTGCGTGTTTGTACGTTACAGGTGCGCTGCGGACTACCCCCACTGCAGCCATGGAAATCATGTTATCATCCAAGAGGTGGCATTGGTGACCATGACTCGACTGCGAGCAGCAGGAATTCTAATGGGTGAGAGAAATAGTAAAAATGCCAATCTCTGGAATGAAATGGAACACATTTTTACGAAGAAATATCTCACCCACCCAAGCTCCACAGAAGTAGAGGTAAAAAACAGCCTTAAAATCTACACTGATGGTTCAAAGAGACGGGAAGGAGCTGGAGCCGGAGTCTTCTCGTATGATCTCCGACTCCACGTATCTGAACCTTTAGGTATAAGTACCACCGTCATACAGGCGGAGTTAATCGCCATACAACTTGCCGCTGACGTTATTGTCAGATCCAACTTGGTAGGTAAGAGTTTTACAATTTATACTGACAGTAGACAAGCTATTTTAGCCCTGAGTAGAATAACAATTACCTCAGGACTTGTTATGGGTTGTCATCTGACATTGGAGAAGGCTGCAGTGCATAACTGTGTCATACTTCAATGGATAAAAGGACACTCGACTTGTTCAGGTAACAAGCACGCTGATAGGCTTGCCAATAGGGCTGCCAAGCGAGCGCCATGTTCGCCTGAACCGATAATCGCTCCGTCCTTATCAACTCAGATTGAGATAATTAAAGATTTTACCCACAAAAAGTTCATGAACTGGTGGGATAGGGTTAAGGGTTGCCATCTGTCTAAGGAAGTATTACATTATCCTTCAGCAGAGGCAGCCTTGTCTTTCGTAAGGCTTGGTAGAAACGCTCTACGAACTGTAACGGGACTCGTCACGGGTCACTGTAAGGTAAACAAGCATCTTTATAACCTTAAGCTTGCTGTTAGTCCTCTCTGTCGCCTCTGTAAAGAGAGCGAGGAGACGGTCCGACACATCTTGTGTGAATGCCCCACTCTGCAAGACCTCAGAATGAGAGACTTCGGAGAGGAATGGCCGACCACAGATGGCATCAGGAACACACCTCTGAGCTGTATCCTAGCCTTCGGAAATTCCTTAGGCTGGTTGATGTAGCCGGAGACAGTGTAGGAGGATGTACAAGGGGCCCGTTGGGGCCTAGGTGCTGTGTGCGTAGCATACCCTCCACTTTCCTACATACATACATACATACATACATACAAGGTAACAAAATTTAAAACGCGAATATGCGTTTTAAATTTTAAGGACTCTAATGACCTCTAATGACCTGAGAGCTCACGAAATGCCTTATTGTACTAAAAACTGTGTGGCTCTAAATACAAATCCGGAAAGATACATAACACAATTAGACAAACAATTAGATAAACATATAAAAGCTTCGTACAACAAAACTTTATTAGTGTTAAATGAAATGACGTTGATTTATGTTGGAAATACTAAGAGACAAAGTAGGAGATTTAATGTTTTCCTCAAGAACATTAATACGTAAAGGAGTCTACGTGGGAGAAGAGGTACTGATGTAGTTGAAAATTTCAGGACGGTTGCCATTAACTTTAATGTAGTTACAGGATAGTACCTGCGTAGGCGAGCGCTAATGCAACGGCGCGATAACAATGCGAGACGGCAACGCTGTAGCCGAGCTTCCTTCTGAGAACTTAATTAAACATGTGCAGAAGTTGCTTGAGTATCCCTTGCAGCAGCAACTGTTCGCTCTCTGTGAATACATTATCCCCGATAGATAACAGAGAACGACTCCTAATACTTGACGGAGACGTCCAATTAGAAATGAAAACACCAAGCTTACGGCACTCTGGTTCACGATTCACTATTGTTTTCGTTATTACATTAGGGTGCAGTTATTTTCTTAGTATTGGCGGACTTAATAAAGTTCGAAAATTCTATTAACCCCTCGACAAATTCGCGAGTTGGGCCGTTGAAAAGTTTGGCGTCCCCTCAACTAATTAAAGTGTTTCTTGCCGTGGCGTCTAAAGCCGTTTTCATCGTCCTCGTGGGGCAGATAAAGTTTAAGGCCAATGCGGAAGTCAAAATGATTCGTGAACGGGATTAAGGAATTTGTAACTAAGCCCCTTTTGCCTCTATTAAATAAGCCGTTCCTTCGTTTATCGTAAGATGAACAGTTACGTCAATGAACTGTCAAAGAGATTACATCAGTCTTTAGAAGGTTTTGTAACTTTCGTTGTCCAACTCGGGTTTTCAACGTAAGATTCGTCCCTTGATAACTTTTTATTTCCTCTACGACCTAGAAACGCAATTATTCTTTCTTAATAGTCCCTAGAGGTGGGAAACGATATTGGAAAATCCTGTTACGCGAAATCCCTATCTTGTAAATCTTCGTCTGGATTATGAAGTCATTGTAGGGAAGGTAGTCGACTTAGAGATACTCTAATAAGATTGCCCTTGCTTCGATACTAAGACAATTCATTACAAAATCCCTTTTAGGATAAATGTAAATTATTTACATTAATACTATTAGAAAGAAACGTTTTTGTTTAAATTGTCTTTAAACGTGTCTTTATTTCTGACTTCCGTTTGACATGAATTAAATAAAAAAAAATTTTATTTATTATTAATGCCATACCTGTTTTAATTGGAGACGATTTTTCCATTTCGGTACAAAAATCTCCTGAAAATCCTTTCGAGCAAATGCATTTCACGGAAGAGTCACCAACATGTCTGAAAGAAATAAACGAGAGTTACTTAAAACCTATTGATATATTACATGTTACTCAATTTATTGGTTAGCCATAAAGCAATCTAGTTGAAATAGAGGGGGCATTGGCCTGAGAGGGCGGTGTTTAAGCTTGTGGTTTCCGGATCGGTATAAATTCCAGAACACAGAGCTCAGAGGCGAGGGTTTAAAGTGTCAACTATCAATGGCTTACCTCCGACCTTAAATTGGAAAGTTACGGAGTTTCGGTTTCCGTACTGACACCGTCCTACGGTCCGCGAATCCGAGTCTGAAATCGAACGTTTCAAGCTTGATATACGGCAGGGTTACGCCCGCAGCTTTCGATAAAGGGTATTGGTAATCTGCTGATGATCAAAACTCCCGACCCAAATACAAGGTGTTAAAAGTTGCTGCTATTTTTTACGCTCAAATTTTTACCGTAAGATTTCAAGTGTAATATATGACCAAAGTTGGTAGCACGTCAGCTGGTAATTTCCCAGCTGACAATCTCGAGAGAAACTCGAATATGCTATAAACTCGTATTAATTCTCAATTTGAGGGTGAGTAAAATGTAAAACTACGCGGAACCTAGAATTGTACCTAAATACTTTATTTAATTATAAGATTGTAATAAAATCTTTTTGTTGAACTAAAATTAGAACTAACACTAAATCTAGAACTAAAAACATTCGGATTTAACCGTTATGAGAAACGCTCGGCTAAACCCAAATGTTTCTATACTCTATTTTTTAATTCGGAAGAGTAAAATGAATAGTCACGTTTACACAGTGTAATTTTTCAAAGCTATTTTTTGGCGGTGGTTTTAAAACCAGAGAGGATTTTAAGTAAACTGTAGTTACGAATTTAATTACATATCCGTTTAAACATAATAAAAACCAGGGCGTACCTACTTTGTCCCACATAAAATGCAACATGTCAATATAATTCGATATTACACTAAAATTAGACTAATATTAGCACTAGAACTAACACTAGACCTAGAACTAGAAACATTTCGTTCTAGTTCTAGTTTTACACTAGCACTATCACTAGAACTAACTCAAGACCTATAACTAGAATCATTCAAGTTTAACCGTCTTGAGAGAAGTGCGGCTAAACCCGAATGTTTCTAGTTCTCTGTCTAGTGTTAGTTCTAGTGGCAGTGGTAGGTAGCGCTAGTTAGAATAAGTATGACTATGTTGCATGACAAGTACTATGTTGCTGAATAGACAAGACATAGCACTAGAATCATTCGGGTTTAGCCGCACGTCTCTCAAGACGGCTAAACCCGAATGATTCTAGTGATAGTGTTAGTGTAAAACTAGTCTTCTGTTAGTTCTAGTAATACTGTTAGCGTAAAACTAGAACTAACACTAGACCTAAAACTAAAAGCATTCGGGTTTAGCCATATTGAGAAACGTGCGGCTAAACCCGAATGTTTCTAGTTCTCGGTCTAGTGTTAGTTCTAGTTTTACACTAGCACTATCACTAGAACTAACTCAAGACCTACAACTAGAATCATTCAAGTTTAACTGTCTTGAGAGAAGTGCGGCTAAACCCGATTGTTTCTAGTTCTCTGTCTAGTGTTAGTTCTAGTGGCAGTGGTAGGTAGCGCTAGTTTGAATAAGATGTGACTATGTTGCATGACAAGTACTATGTTGCTGAATAGACAAGACATAGAACTAGAATCATTCGGGTTTAGCCGCACGTCTCTCAAGACGGCTAAACCCGAATGATTCTAGTGATAGTGTTAGTGTAAAACTAGTCTTCTGTTAGTTCTAGTAATACTGCTAGCGTAAAAATAGAACTAACACTAGACCTAAAACTAAAAGCATTCGGGTTTAGCCATATTGAGAAACGTGCGGCTAAACCCGAATGTTTCTAGTTCTCGGTCTAGTGTTAGTTCTAGTGGCAGTGGTAGGTAGCGCTAGTTAGAATAAGATATGACTATGTTGCTTGACAAGTACTGTGTTGCTGAATAGACAAGACATAGAACTAGAATCATTCGGGTTTAGCCGCACGTCTCTCAAGACGGCTAAACCCGAATGATTCTAGTGATAGTGTTAGTGTAAAACTAGTCTTCTGTTAGTTATAGTGATACTGTTAGCGTAAAACTAGAACTAACACTAGACCTAAAACTAAAAGCATTCGGGTTTAGCCATATTGAGAAACGTGCGGCTAAACCCGAATGTTTCTAGTTCTCGGTCTAGTGTTAGTTCTAGTTTTACACTAGCACTATCACTAGAACTAACTCAAGACCTACAACAAGAATCATTCAAGTTTAACCGTCTTGAGAGAAGTGCGGCTAAACCCGAATGTTTCTAGTTCTCTGTCTAGTGTTAGTTCTAGTGGCAGTGATAGGTAGCGCTAGTTAGAATAAGATATGACTATGTTGCATGACAAGTACTATGTTGCTGAATAGACAAGACATAGAACTAGAATCATTCGGGTTTAGCCGCACGTCTCTCAAGACGGCTAAACCCGAATGATTCTAGTGATAGTGTTAGTGTAAAACTAGTCTTCTGTTAGTTCTAGTAATACTGCTAGCGTAAAAATAGAACTAACACTAGACCTAAAACTAAAAGCATTCGGGTTTAGCCATATTGAGAAACGTGCGGCTAAACCCGAATGTTTCTAGTTCTCGGTCTAGTGTTAGTTCTAGTGGCAGTGGTAGGTAGCGCTAGTTAGAATAAGATATGACTATGTTGCTTGACAAGTACTGTGTTGCTGAATAGACAAGACATAGAACTAGAATCATTCGGGTTTAGCCGCACGTCTCTCAAGACGGCTAAACCCGAATGATTCTAGTGATAGTGTTAGTGTAAAACTAGTCTTCTGTTAGTTATAGTGATACTGTTAGCGTAAAACTAGAACTAACACTAGACCTAAAACTAAAAGCATTCGGGTTTAGCCATATTGAGAAACGTGCGGCTAAACCCGAATGTTTCTAGTTCTCGGTCTAGTGTTAGTTCTAGTTTTACACTAGCACTATCACTAGAACTAACTCAAGACCTACAACAAGAATCATTCAAGTTTAACCGTCTTGAGAGAAGTGCGGCTAAACCCGAATGTTTCTAGTTCTCTGTCTAGTGTTAGTTCTAGTGGCAGTGATAGGTAGCGCTAGTTAGAATAAGATATGACTATGTTGCATGACAAGTACTATGTTGCTGAATAGACAAGACATAGAACTAGAATCATTCGGGTTTAGCCGCACGTCTCTCAAGACGGCTAAACCCGAATGATTCTAGTGATAGTGTTAGTGTAAAACTAGTCTTCTGTTAGTTCTAGTGATACTGCTAGCGTAAAACTAGAACTAACACTAGACCTAAAACTAAAAGCATTCGGGTTTAGCCATATTGAGAAACGTGCGGCTAAACCCGAATGTTTCTAGTTCTCGGTTTAGTGTTAGTTCTAGTGGCAGTGGTAGGTAGCGCTAGTTAGAATAAGATATGACTATGTTGCATGACAAGTACTATGTTGCTGAATAGACAAGACAGCCGTCTTGAGAGACGTGCGGCTAAACCCGAATGATTCTAGTGATAGTGTTAGTGTAAAACTAGTCTTCTGTTAGTAGTTCTAGTGATACTGCTAGCGTAAAACTAGAACTAACACTAGACCTAAAACTAAAAGCATTCGGGTTTAGCCATATTGAGAAACGTGCGGCTAAACCCGAATGTTTCTAGTTCTCGGTCTTGTGTTAGTTCTAGTTTTACACTAGCACTATCACTAGAACTAACTCAAGACCTACAACTAGAATCATTCAAGTTTTACCGTCTTGAGAGAAGTGCGGCTAAACCCGAATGTTTCTAGTTCTCCGTCTAGTGTTAGTTCTAGTGGCAGTGGTAGGTAGCGCTAGTTAGAATAAGATATGACTATGTTGCATGACAAGTACTATGTTGCTGAATAGACAAGACAGCCGTCTTGAGAGACGTGCGGCTAAACCCGAATGATTCTAGTGATAGTGTTAGTGTAAAACTAGTCTTCTGTTAGTTCTAGTAATACTGCTAGCGTAAAACTAGAACTAACACTAGACCTAAAACTAAAAGCATTCGGGTTTAGCCATTTTGAAAGACGGGCGGCTGAACCTGAATGTTTTTAGACGGCTACATTTCGAAGTGTAACTTTTGGGAGCTTCAATTTGAAAACACTCCTCCGAATTAAAAAATAGATTATAATACTGGGTCTAGTGTTAGTTCTAGTGATATTGCTAATATTAGTTCTACTTTTATTTCAATTAACACCGGTCATGAAAGCTTTCGTATTTAAATCTTTTTCTTGTTATCAAATACGAATGCGAATAAACAAAAATAAAAGTAGCATTCTCTCGTCGTCTGATACATTGAAACCATTCAGAGCGTAACGGAAGCTTTACATAATCCGAAGCAGTATTACTTGAAAATTCAATCTTCTTTTGTTGGAGATACATTAAACTTCTTAATACCTCATCGGTATTTTTTTTTAGAAATGAGAACGAAAAATTTTATTTTCATTTTATATACGACATTTAAGTCGAATCAATTCAATTAGGTTAATAAGATGAAAGAACACGTAGACGAAATGAAAATAGGTACTTATGTAAACAATCGTCTTCCTTTTTTATCCAGAGGCAGCTTGATAAAAGCAGCATAATAAAAGGGAAAAAGTTCCCCGAGCTAGTTGGGAGAATGAGGAACTGGGCAGTTTTATTTCGGCCAGAGGCACGGTTTTTATATTTCCCGGCTTGCAGCCTCATTTATAGTACCAGCACAATTATGCCGAGCAAAGTGGGGTCGTTTATATTAACCTCAACACTAACTCGGCTGTTCCTAGACGGAGACCGCCATAATATTTCCGCAAGGTGCATTCTGTGATAACTGAACGATTTACTGGTAAACGCTCCTCTTTGGAAGAACGCAAACAATGCAATTCATAGTATTGGAAATTTAATAGAACCAAATCTAATTTGATTTTTATACGTTTTTTATACCTTTATGCGAACTTGGTTTAAATGTAAATGGAATGTACATAATGTAAATTTATTTTGGAATTTCTGTTGATTGACGTCGCCATCAGGGGTTTCTCACTGTTTATTAAATCTCTATTGCTCGCAACTCAATATATGTCAGCTCGAACTGTGCCCTATTAGTTCAGGCAACAATGTGACCTGTTCGCTATCCAAATAGAAGATTGTATGACAGTGACGGATCGCTACATTCATTAATTTAGCTTGCACCGTTTCCTGTCGATCGTGCTTCTCTAATGTCTTATGAAGTTGCATGAAGAGTATTGATTATCCCCTCTATATATTATATTGATAATATCCAAGTTTTAATTTTGTTCAATTCGAGTTAAATCGCACTCGAAATTGTGTTCGGTCAGATTGATTTAAGATTTCGATTAAGTCCATTGCTCGAGGGCGCACGTAATTTAGCCTTTATATGGAACCTTGCGTTAGATTACTCAGATTAATTAGAATTATCTGGGAATAAACTGGAGATATTTCAGAGTTTCAGTCGGTTGTTGAAAAATGCATTCGCGGCCTCGGTATGTGGTACACGTTCAATTGCAATATATCACCTGGGGCAATTTCGCTGCGCACGAGAGCTTTTTTCAGGAGAGCTTTCAGCGATGAAACACTTACTGAAATTATAATGTGAACCGAGAGCGGCGCGCGGGGCGATAGTCCGGAAAAAGTCAATTTT
The DNA here is from genome assembly GCF_036711975.1 of Onthophagus taurus. Lineage (NCBI taxonomy): Eukaryota > Metazoa > Arthropoda > Insecta > Coleoptera > Scarabaeidae > Onthophagus > Onthophagus taurus. Next base: position 1,603,447 of record NC_091967.1, read on the forward strand.
TTTGCCATCGTCGTTCGTATTGGAATTACCACGATTCGAATTAAGTATTATTGCATTTCGCTTCTTTGAATTATGTATTTTATGGCTATTATTAATGAACCACATGCTTTATGTAAACTCTTCCACGTAAAATAACGGTTCGCATTCATCACGGTGTTTCAACTTAACGGAAATATTTACTGAAACAATAACTATTCATGGCGTGGAGGCTCCTATACATATTACCCTCATTAATCTCGTTTATAACCCAGACGAAATATGATCTATAACGACAGATGAAACCGTCGAAACGCGAAACACAATTATTCCCATACCATATAATTATTACGTTTCACATTTTTAGCTAAAATTATCGGGTAAATACGATCTCTTTATGAGTGTTAATAAAAATTTTTCCAAAAACGAATCATAATCCGAGTAATCGATAAGCGTAAAAGTAAATTTTGTCCGTTTTATTAATCAAAAACAAAATTGTTTTCAAGTCAATTAATTAAATTTCAAGCATCATTACATTCGGAATTCTTTCAAGTGGAATGTATAAATTCCTCATCCCCTAAAATGAAAACTTTTCGGACATAATAAACAAATGCAGAAACCTGGAACCAGATGTTGCAAACGTGTTCGCCCGACAACTTTGAATTTTAAGCACTCTGTTCTCTCGGAAAAGTCCTTTACATTTTCAATTATAACTTAAAGGGCAACCTCTCGTTAAAGTAAATATCAAACGTCAAGAAATATAATTACATCGATAAAAATAGAGCCATATACACCGAATAATAATAAACCCGAATGATTCTAGTTCTAGGTCTCGTATTAGTTCTAGTAATAGTGCTAGTGTAAAACTAGAACTAACATTTCTGTTTCTAGGTCTAGTATTAATTCTAGTTTTATTGAACGAAAAGTAGAACTAGCAATAAATCCAGAATCATTCTGGTATCACGCTTTCGTACTTGCTTTCGTGTATGTGCTGGAAGGACCCTACCAGTCGTGGAGCGTGGACCGTTCACACTGACTTTCGTATTAACGAAAACGTGATTCGCTTGATCGCGGAAAGTCGACTATGAACGAGCTGCTTATCGAGACTTGTGCTGTGGTCAGTTCGGTTTTTGGTGCTATCTTAGTACAAAGAATAAATCGGTTGGCAAAATCGAAAGAAAAACGGAAGAAAAGACGATGGTGGGTTAGAAAGTGGATACTTCAAAGGAAATCGGGGACACATAATTTGGTTGACAGAGAGCCTAAGAAGTAATTACACTGAGGATTTTAAAAACTTGTTACGAATGTCTGAAGCCGACTTTGATTACCTTCTGGAACACGTTTCACTACTGATTTCAAAATCAGATACAAATATGAGACAAGCAGTAAATGCTAAAACAAAACTTACGGTGACTTTGCGATATTTAGCCACAGGAGACTCTTTCAAAAGTTTGGAATTTTTATTTCGTGTTCCAAAAAACACAATTAGTAAATTCATACCCGAGACCTGCGAAGCTATCCACAAGACACTTAGAGAATTTATACAAGTAAGTAAATTAAAGCACATTTTTTCTTATTTTACGTATTTTATTATAGTAGGTAAAGGTAACTAACAAATAAAGTATTTTTTGTATTTTTATTAGGACTACTTAGCTCGACTTATAACTTTGTAAAAAAAAATTCTTCAGAAAAACCACTCATGTTTGACTCTGTTCCACTTGTTAGGTCTGCTGACTGATTGGATGGAGTTGGTGGTGGGCACATTGCATTAATTATGAAAGAAGTAATTGTTTCTTGAAGTCTCATGGCGGTTGGAGGTCCAATACTACGTAACATATTTACCGAAATGATCATAGGTATCTTCTTTCGTAATTAGTGCAGCACGATTTGAAATATTTTCTAATTTTTCAATGGCACCAGACTTGAAAGTTATTTGGGGGTCGAGCAAAGCTTTTTTGTTTGATGATGATGGCTGGGACACAGTCGAAGGCATTTGTCGTTTAACTGTTCTTCTGGGTGCCTCAGTTCCTGCTGTGATTTGTGGTGTGGATGACACTTTCTCGTTGAGATGGTCAACAGAACTTTGATGTTGAGATGGTGATTGTGACTACTGGCAACTACTGAATGATATGCCAAATGCAGAACTGTAGAGTACGTCAGTCTCAACATTGATTGTGTTAAATTGCCTTGACTTAATTATAAGGTAGTTCATACATAGCAAATTACATTTAATAGTACAATGTCAATGTGATCAACAGTGTGCCAAACATTGTTGCATTCAAATGATCTTGTCAATAAACAATACACTATTTTGTATAATCAGTATTATACAGGATCATTCAAAAGTAGAGCACCAAACTGAAATCCCATGTAGAACTTCAAGATTTCAAGTCAAAATGAGAGAATACTTTTTTTTTCGGTCGGCTGTTGTTTTCAACATAAACTGAAACTTTATAAAGTTTTATAAAAACAAAAAGTAGCTAACTTTTCTGGTAGGTTTCGACAATAGATTTTAAATCGAAATAAAGGATAACATTTTTTCCAATCGGCTTTTGTCTTTAGCTCAGAGTAAACAATTTATTATCCCGAAAACACAAGCCGGTCGTAAAAAAATTTATTCTTTCATTTTGACTTGAAATCAAAAGTTCTACATGGGGTTTAAGTTTGGTGTTCTACTTTTGAAACACCTGTATATATTATTATGTAATCAAAGTACCAATGGGAAAATAAATGCGGTTTTTTGAACTAGAATATGATTTTTTATTACACTTACCAGATTTGATTGTGTGGGTCGTTGCTGAACGAATAGGCGAATGAAAGAGTTCATCAGCTCAAACCAGATAATTTTTGGCCTGTAAATGTCGTCAGTTCCGGCTCCAGACCGCTCACTGTCGGCTATTTTTTTCAATTCTTGATAATAGGAACTCCTTAAGTTTTTAAATTTTGATATTACGTCTTTTGATTCAAATCCTGGAATATTAAGCTCGTCCGAAATTCTTTTAGCTGCTGCCATTCTCATATCGCGGTTTCTATATTGTTCGCTAGTTGCATCATACAACACTTTTTCAACACTATATAATTCGAGAAATCGCAGAGTCTCATTGTCTTGTAATTTCACTACACGACTTTTGATTCCACTACTTGTTGCCATCTTGAACGGGTATACGCAAGCAAGCTCACGACAAAAATCAAACCAGTTTGATTCGAGGCGTGAGCACCACGCTTGCCTGTGACGTCAGCAGCTAACCCACGACACTGTGTTCAACATTTCTAGTTCTAGGTTATTGAACGAAAAGTAGAACTAACACTAGACAAGTAGTACATACATATTAGTTTCGTAACTATGGTTACTGCATTGGTTATTGCGAGTTATATGAAATTCCCGGTATAAGAATCCTTCGTTATTTTTGTATTACGAATACAATTGTATGTAACAAGGGATTTATTCAATTATTTTACTGGAGAATCGTGAGGTATAATATGCGCGTGTTTAACCCGGAAATTTTATGAGTTGTCGTTAAATTCGACCTATGACCCTTTATGCGCCACCTCTACATTTCCATATAACCAAGTAATGGTTTGGAAGAATGTCATGAAACTGTTTTATGGCCGTTTGATATTGCATCATGTACGTGTCAATGATATTTAATGAAAATAAAACAGACTTTCGAATTATTTTATTTTTTGGAAATTTGTAACAACAGCAGCTCCACCAAATATATCATAAAATCAATTAAATTAAATTGTAGAAGTACTTTTTAATTCAATATACACACCAAAGAGAATCATTGAAACGGCATCAATATTAGGCCCTCCAATATTGTATCAATATGGCATAAATTGTTCTAATTAAGCTGAGGTTGCTTGCGACTACACTGAATTTAATCTTTAGAATGTTTCATTAATTGAAATAAATGAAAATAATTACTTTCCATCCCCAAATGGAAAATAATAAAAAATAATTATATTCGGTAACTGAAAAATAAATTCCCACTGTTTATTATCATAATCGATATCGTTATTATTTATTTATTCGTAAAGAGCTTTACTGAAAGTAGTTTTATGAATATTTCATCGATTCCGGTAAACGTTTTAAACATTGCCCGGTCAGAACTTTTCTGTTTTCCCATCTAGGTTCGTTGCGTAAACAAGCATTTCTTAGATGTAAACTTTCTTTGGACATACGGAAGTGGTTTTTCGTATACTATAAAATATTTTACGGTCGGCATGCATTATAAGGGACTTGTGGATTTATAGGCCGTAATTTCACGGTAGTGTCATGCGTTTTCTTGTAGGTTGGACGAAAAGTTTTTAAGCTAATCACTTTTCCGAAAGGTTATCGTTAAAATGTTTTACGACGTTGTTAAAAAAGATCTTGCTGCTGTGTCTGTGGGTTGTATGTAATAATGCATGTATATCTACTAAGAAACAAGTGTAATGAAATAAAGTGAATTTACATGCAAGAGAACTCTAAAATTGCATTTGTTGTTTTACTGACATTTTATGGTACATCGGAATTAATAATACGTGAAGTTTTTTTTTTAGATTTTACGTTTATTATTTTTGAGTGATCGCGATGTGATTACATGTCGGACACATATTCGTTTTTTCAATTCGAAAATCATAAAAAAAGCTTTTAACTAAAGCGACTAAAATATTTTTATTAACTTACAGACAAGAGCCGTTATTTTTGCATTGTGGTTTACCGCTGACAGTGCACAAAGAGTTTTTTCCTTCCGAACAACTTGTACCTGTGTATCCGGGAAAACAGGCGCATTCAAATTTTCTGAAACATAAATGAAATGAATTAAAATAACAATTTGTTCATTATTCTTAAATTATATAAAAGGATTTTGGTATGAATAAATTCCTGTAGGGAATGAAGTCACAGTTGGGCTAACCATAATGAGGGATAATGTCGAGAACGTTTGCGAGGAAGGAGGGGCGTCAGTCCTTAACTTAAAATTGATTAACCCTTTTAATTAATTTTTGAGTTAGTGGCCCGAATCGCCTTTCCGACCGACTGTCTTGAGTAATTAGGAAAAGTTGGCCAACGTTTTTAACTCGAAACGGACTTTTTGAAGCGCAATTTTTACGCTCGCTCAACTGGAAACCGATTATGAGAGTTTCAATGCTGCAATCATCGCGCTCACTACTATTTTGATTATTTTCGATTCTTTTCATAATTGTTAAATACTTTTAAACAATAAAATCTAACATTAGATTGATCTATTCATCTATAGATGAACTAAAGGATATTTTCAAAACTCGTTTCTACCATTCAAAAACTAATAATTTACACACAGGAAAAAATGGTGTCGTGTAACAATTTTAGAGTAGTTGGTAAAAAGAATTAGAGTAAAAATTGTAATACCACATGTAAAAACAACTCTAATGTACAGGGTGTCCCAATTTCGATGTCCGCATAGGCTATCTCCGAAACTAAAAGAGATAGAAAAAAAGTAGCTTACATGTCATGATCTCGTTTTTCGAGAAAATGCTAATGCCGAAAACTCCGAATAGCTATCGTCTTTTGTTTTCGCCCTATCGACAAAAACTGAAAATTTTGCGAAAACGACAATCGCGAATATCTCACTTATTATCAACGATGGAGTATTATAAATAAAACATTTTATGGGCAACTTTTTACGAAGAATTCAGTGGCGTAGGTAGAATTTTTTTCAAATCTTTTATTTTCGAGATTTGAGACATAACTTTATTTTTTTAAATGGAAACCATAGTTGGCTATGACCTAAAATAATTTGTTATTTTCTTCTGATAACAAATATATATAGTTCGTGGGGTATATTTCTTATAGTTATTGAATAATTAACAAAAAATCATTTTGTTCCATCTAAATCTAATGTATGTATTTAAAAGTTAATGTTGCTATGGTGATAACCATACATACTATGATGGAATATAATGTATCAATTTTTTTGGTTCTTTCTAAAACTATTGTATGTATTTAAAACTTAATCTTGTTATGGTGATAACCATACCATGAGGGAAAGCATTGTTTCCAATTATTGCCAAAGTTTGTAGCAAGGACAGTAGAATCTAACAGGACTGCTACATCCATTGTATTTTTGTAGTCGACTACGGGTTGGTTGCCCGCACTCTACGTCACACTATTTGCCACGCCTGGTAACTGTCTATGTTTTTAGAGGTTATATGATAGACATTAATACATCTAAAAACATAAAACTTCAAAACTAATATGAATACGTCTAGGATATAATCTCTAAAAACACACAGCAAACGCATAGACCATAACAACAGCTGGGCGTGGAAAATGGTGTGACGTAGTTTGTGGGTAGGCTGTCACAATAATGGATGTAGCAGTCCTGTTAGATTCTACTGTCCTTGAGTTTGTAGTAGTATTTAAAAATTCACTAACAACTCTGGCATTATGCGCTGGTGCTCCGTCATATTGAAAATATATCATTTGAGACATATTTAGTGGCAAATTGTCGACCAAAGGCTCAATGTGCTGCCTTAATATATTGAGGTATTTCCCTGAGTTTAAGTTTTTATGGTAGATACTATATGCCAAAACTCTATTATCTAAAAGGGCACACCATACATTGAACCCCAATCTTCTTTGAACACTCAGAGACTTCATCGGTCCAGATGACATTTTGAACAAACAGCAGATTATTTAATTTTTCTAAATATCATCTACAAAATTTTAATCTTAGATTGACATCTCCGGCACGTAAATAATGAGTTAGCCCCGCTTTGTATGGTTTATACTTATTTTTCTTTCATATTCGGGAGCAGCGGCTTTTGGGTGAGACGTCTTGTTGCAATTTCTCTTGCAGGTCATTTTGGTATGTTTTTGTATGTGGTTTGGGGAAGGACCAAATATCCATTAAATTTTCTGCTAACCGGCTGAAGGTTCTTACGTGCGGTTGTCTTCTTTCTGGATATCTTGTGAAATAAAATTCCGCGGCTAACGTCGCATTCTTATCTGATAACATATAGCATTCCATCATGTTACATTTTTCATAATTTTCGAAATTCATTGTAAAGTTTTATTCAGTTTTGTTATACTTTGACACTTAACATGCTGGTGCATCGTACCAGCACATAATGCCAGAGTTGTTATCGAATTTTTAAATACAAACTTTGGCAATTATTTGATACATTATGTTCCATCATAGTATGTATGGTTATCACCATAGCAACATTAACTTTTAAATACATACATTAGTTTTAGACAGAACAAAATGAATTTTTGTTAATTATTCAATAACCATAAGAAATATACCCTACAAACTATATATATTTGTTATCAGAAGAAAATAACAAATTATTTTAAGTCATAGCCAACTATGGTTTCTATTTAAAAAATAAAGTTACGTCTAAAATCTCGAAAATAAAAGATGGGAAAAGAATTCTACGTACGCCACTGAATTCTTCGTAAAAAGTAGCCCATATAATGTTTTATTTATAATACTCCATCTTTGAAAATAAGTGAGATATTTGCGAATGTCGTTTTCGCAAAATTTTCAGTTTTTGCCGATAGGGCGAAAACAAAAGACGATAGCTGTTCGGAGTTTTCGGCATTAGCATTTTCTCGAAAAACGAGATCATAACATGTAAGCTACTTTTCTTCTATCTCTTTTAGATTCGGAGATAGCCTATGCGGACATCGAAATTGGGACACCCTGTACACTATATTTAATATTAATATAGAGTTCATATATTATTCACTTAATAGAGTAGTTTTTACAGTTATCTAAAGGAGAGTTCTTTTTTACTCATGTCAGTGAAGTACTTCCTAGGCACCGCACTATTTTGCTCGGAATTACTCGTCAGTACCACGTGATCAACATGTGGTGTGATACAGCTAAAATTTAACGGTCATCTTCTGAACAAGTCAGAACTCGACAGCGTCTGGAGACCTAATTTACGCAATATAAAAAGAAAGAACGATTATTTTTATTTTAATTATGTTTGCCAAGCATTCGTGTTGTGAAATTAATGGAACTTCCGGAAAATTTTACGTACGAGTTCCTTGCAAAGATTGGTAAGTATGTACAACACAAAATTTATAGAAGACTTATTAGATGCAGTTTTCATGGTGACTCGGTGGAAGCTTTAAAATGGATTAAGTATGGTTATATAAAAAGAATTTAATTTTTTTAAATTTATGTTATAACAATATATTACAAGTAAAAATAAAAACAAATATTTTATAATTTTGATTTTTATTACAAACCTAAAACTTCCCTAAAAATACTCTATACGTCCTATTAAAAATTAACACTAATAAATGAAAGATACACACTATTTAGTGATATTTTGTCAATTAATAGAGTAAAATTAGAACGAATCTTTAATAATTTACAGTGCTAATTTTACACTGATTAGATTAGAAATGTATCTAATTAGAGTAACGACAACATCTAGTTAGATTACATATAATACACTGTTATAGAGTAACGATTTTACACTATTAAATAAACACCATCTTCTCACTATTTAGTGTAAAATTTTAATCTATTCACCTACACTATATAGTGCAAAAAAATAACTCTAAATATATTGGACCGATCTGAACCATGTTTTAGAGTTGATTTTTACTCTATATTTTTTCCTGTGCCTACACTGCACATAATTTCATAAGAATTACGATTTATTATGATTTTTTGAAAATTATTGAAAATAATTGTTTACATCGGAAAATGAGAAAGTGCACTATTATGTTTAAAAATTAATATCTCAAGAACCAAGAGATATTTTGAAAATCCAGTTGTAAGCTCATTGAAAAGCTTACAACAAATGTTGAGAATTTCATAATGATTAAGTGAAATCCCGCTTTATTATGATTTTTTGAAAATGATTGAAGATAATTGTTTATTTCGAAAAATGAAAAAATGTTATACAGGTGTCTCAGCGAGACCGGTCATTAGACGTTTCTGTGGTTCTGGCCAAAATAAAAAATTGAGAATTCAGACTTAAGTATTATCAATTACGTTCTCTTCGTCTAAAATATTTTCAGATTTCTAGCACTTCCGGTTATACCGGAAGTCGCCACTTACTTTATGTTTTTAAATGGAATACCTGTATATTTTTACATATTTGGATTTGTCTGTTTTGAAGGTTTATAAATAACTTTACTTTTTGCAATTTGATTCGGCCGTTCTCGAGTTATTCGATTTTTTCTAGAAAAATCTGTTCCAGCGGACATTTGTTCAAAAAATCAGAGAACACTCGATTTTTGAGATATCAATTTAGGATTCAGAACATGCTTAAACAACATGATGGAGTATGTTTTGGTGCCAAGAACGGCTGTCTAGATCGTTTGGTCACTTTACTATGGCACGTTAACTTTTCGAAATTTGGAAGCACCATAACTTCACATTTAGAAATTGTAGATTCCGGGTTCATCATAAGGTATTGAAGAAAATAAACTCGAAAGAACGATGAATAAATAATAATTTTCTTCAATAACTTCATATAACTGTAACCAACACAAAGAGGCGAGTTTCAGATTTTTCTTTAACCGTCTCAGCTCCATACCTCTCAATGAAGATAATTATTTAAACGAACTTAAGAAGATATTAAAAATTGGCCTAAATAACGATTTTAATATAAGGGACCTACAACGAATATACAATAAAGTACACGCTTCACGTTTAAACAACCTTATCTATCCTCACTTTAAGAAAAAATATAGATTTATTTCCCTTCTCTACAACCCTTCCCTCCAATACAAATTTAAACAAAATCTAGATAATTTTGACATTATTCCTGCCTTTACCACTAACAATAAGCTTGGTCAAATCCTGATAAATAATAAACACAACTTTGAAAAGGGTGAACTAAGTGGTGTATATAAGATAGAATGTGGTGATTGTAATAAATTATATATAGGACAGACAGGCAGAAATGTCACCACCAGATTTAGGGAACATCTTACTAAAGAATCATCCGCCGTCTACAAACACATACACAATCAAAAACACAAAACTACATTAAAAAACTTGGAACTCTTAAAAAACATTAAGAAGTCAAAAGAACTCGACCTTTATGAAGAATTGTTTATTCATCAATATAATGAAGATGACATACTTCTTAATGATTTAACAGACTTCAACAATTACAATTACAGAAATTTTTTAAAATATGTTTAACATCACAATTTACATTTACTTTACTCCCACCAACTCCTCCAACTTTCACCTTTCCATGTTGCACTCTTGACCTTCAGTCCACCTCAATACGCCAGCCTGAACGGACTCAATCAAATATATTTCATTTCCTATTAACGTTCGGGATAAGTTTTGACATCCTTTATTATATTTTTTAAATTCATTCACATCTTTAATGTTTTAACGATTATACACAAATAATTTTTACAACTTCTTGTACTTACTCATACCCATCAGTTTATAAATTTATACACGAAAAAGTTTTTGGTATTTTTCAACAATATTTTCATATTTCATTGGAGAAAATCTCATAAATGATTTTACAAAGACTCAATGTATTCCTGAAAACCCTCAACTTGATGCTCCTCGTTTGACGGTAAATATTTTTTATTTTTCGCTTGTAACTATTTTAAGATTTGTAAGGATTCTTTGATCAATTAATTTTAAATTCCACATATGTACGAATTTAATTTAATCTTTATTTGTTGTTTCTCGTAGTCGTGCCTGATGAGGAACGCCAGGCGTTCGAAATTGTCAATAGCACCGAATTTACATTAATAAATTTAATTATTCATCGTTCTTTCGAGTTTATTTTCTGTCTAATGACCAGTCTCGCTGAGACACCCTGTATATTTAAAAATATCTCAAAAACTAAAAGATATTTTGAAAATCCGCTTCTTTGGAGTCCAACGGCAAACCGTCGAGTTGAAGTTTTTATTAAGCATTCCGGGTATGGCCCTAAAACATCTGAATAGTATGTTGTTTTCAGATAGATCTTTATAAATTCCCAATGCAAGTTTTGCCATTTAACTTGGCAAGTTTATCTTTTCAAGAAGGAAAATATATACAAAAGATAAAATCCCCTTTTTTGCTTATATGTATATTCATAATCCCTTTCTTATCACACGCTCCATCCATTCGACAAAATGGTTTCTTTGAGATGTAATAGTAATATACAGGAAATTCGACCGCCCTCTACAGTAACTTGTTTGACCGCGAACGAGATGCTCGGTCCCTTGGAAAACCTTTTCTCATAGAAAGGAAAATTCTTGATGTCGAAAGTAACGAAGCAACAAGTGCAGAAAATCCGCGATAACAAATATCTTCAACATAAACGAAATCATAAAAAAAAGAATCAGAAATAAGATTACTAAAAACCCATTTTATATGTTGATAAAAATTATTACTATCTATATTTCCATTTGACGCCTTAGTAATCCAAGGATAAAACCTGGCAGTGTCTTCAGTAACCAAACGATCCTTGAGATTTTCAAGTGGGACCTACCTTTGCTCAAGAGTGAACTAAAAAAACTGAAATTTATAGTCGGGCTCGGGCTCTCGAGTGTGTTACTACTGCGTTGCGATCGAGTCGTGGTCGGGCCATTATTAAATAAATCGTCTGCGACGGGTATATTTCAAGAGGGCTTTGGACCATGCGGGAAAAATATATCCGCGGTCTGGAGGACCAATTTATCCCTATTCATCTTAGTCCTGTCCCTGTCGTACAACGTTCTCCCCTTTGGACTCCTCCCTGACCTCGACCTAACCCAAATTCAATTGAAAAGTTCACCGACTTTAAGGTTTCGCGCTCTGTATTTTTCCTTTTTTTCGGTAGATTTTTTGACCATCGAAATCCATCATCATCCATCAATTACTTTTCTACTTGACGTGACGATTTATAAAAGAAAATAATATGATACAAATAGAAATTGAGATATAAACAAGTTTCTTTGTGAAATTTCCTTAGTTAGAAGCCATCTCGAAACTGAAGCGTCTGTAGAAACACACAGTTGGCTTCCTGTTTCTGCCGATTTAGCGCCTAATGTTCCGTATACTATAACTATTCCGTGCTTTATCTGAAAAGGAGCGTGATGTCTGTGTTCATATATCATGTGGATTGTCTTTTCTAGTCTGCAACGTGATACATCACCTCGGGTATTGTATTAACTTTTCTTTACGTGAAAACTTGGCGTTATTCAATCATCTATTATTGACACATCATTTTGGTCATGTGAACCTTGTTTAAATATCCGTTTTCTCAAAGATGAAAACGTGAAATATATAGTAGAAAGGCAAGTAAGCCGCATGTAATAACGTTAAAGCGCTCCATATATCAGTGCACATTATTTCGCATGATCTGAGCCGATTGCAGATCCATTTCGCTCTATCGGTCGATACATATTGGGTACACGTAAATCTCTCGTTTGCCTAATAGAGTACCCGAGAGATATGACGTTTGCAACGCGCAAACAAACGACTATTGCAGTTTCAATTTTTCTCTAACTATTCTTTCGATCCACATAAATGGTACCGCTGGTGAGAGATAAATTGGATTTGGCGGATTGGAACCATTTGAAAAGTACCGGGATATTTCACCGGAAGTTTTCTGCATATTTTCCTGTATCTTGGCAGTCGGTTGGACTAGTTCCAGTTCGTTTCTTTTAAACAAGTATAACTTTTTCGCTTTCGTGTTCGTTTTTTACTACAACGTCAGTTCATCAGCATTTAAAAGCCAACACGGAAACTAATATCATTCCTATTCAATTCTCCAGATGAGTCTGTTAAAAGTATTGATTGACGAACAGTATTCCCGATAATAATGGGATGCGAAGCGGTCAGTCTCCTTCAAAATGACAGTGATAAATTGCAGAGTGCAGCTTGTGGCTGAAAGGGCACCCGAAACTGCGAATCTCGTCGACCTACTTCGACCGGACTCGAGAGTTATTCATTGTTGCAGTTTAAACAGTTGATTTCCCCCTATCGTGAGACTTTCTTAGGAACATTTGAAACTTTAGTTCTGAAAAACATTTATATCTACATTTCTTTTTGAACAGAGTGTAAGAATTTATATTCCGGGAATTACATGTAACTAGCAATATATTAATGCAGTAACCATAGTTATGCACTTGCACTGTCCCACATAAAATGCAACATAGCATAACGTCTTTATGACAACCCTGAGTTTTCAGCCGTCTTGAGAGATGCATGGCTAAACCCGAATGTTTCTGGTTCTAGGTATAGTACTTTTCGTTCAATAAAAAGATACTACAATCTAACGCTAAATAACGATTAAAACTACAACTAATACTAGACCGAAAATTAGAAACATTTGGATTTAGCCGCACGTCTCTCAAGACGGCTAAACCAGAATGATTCTAGTTCTAGGCCTTGTGTTAATTCTAGTGATAGTGCTAGTATAAAACTAGAACTAACACTAGACCATTCCACACGGCTAAATCCTATACTTTAGTGTTAGTTCTAGTGCAATAAAAATATGCAACATAGTGATATCTTATGCTACCTAGCGATACAAGTAGAAACATTCAGATTTACACGTCTTAAGAGACTCACAGCTAAACGGAATGTTTCTATTCATTTTGTGGATCCTTGTTATCAATATGTATAAATATGAAAAAGTCATGTATGTTTTTATGCTTTTATTGATAAATAATTTAAAACTCTGCCTGACGCGTTTCGGCGATCTACGCCATCTTCGGAGGCTCTACAAAATTAAACATAAAGGTACAGAAATCATTTTGTGCTGTTACAATTGTAAATATTACTAATGTGAGTAGAATTTTTGAAATTAACATTAAGATTAATAAACTGAACATAAATTAAATGAAACAAAGTGTAACAAACTTAAATATTATTATAAAACATGTGTCTAACTTACTTCGTCCTTTTTGGTTATGTCAACATAAAATATAACTTTCTCCATGTGCGGTACAATCAATAGGCTTACTGTAGTAATCGTTTTAAATATCAACAAATGATGGTTTGGATTAATAATTTTATCAATAATTATTTAGTCTTACTCGAGAGCGAACAAATTTGGGAACACGTTAGTGGTCTTGCGCAGTATTAACTATATGGTACGCATGCGTGTTGAGGATGGTCAAACTCTTAAGTTTAAATATGAATTTTGAAGAAGTTGTCATTATCATTCTATAAACAAATGAACTATAGAGGAAATGAACATTCTATTTTATGGAACTAAAACATATATAGGAAAAAAGGGGGAAAAGGAGAAATAAAGGTGGGGGGAGGGGAAAGGGGGGGGTTAGGTAGGATAGGGGGAGAGTAGCCGTTGGGACACCACGAAGACTCCACACGGACTAGATGAAGAAACCCTCGGCATCATGGGCGTTTTTTAAAAGGGTATTTGAGGAAGGTGTAAAGTGTCTGATCATTCAAACATATTATGTCTTGCTTTGTCTTTCTTAATCTATCTATTTCATACTGTTCATGAAGTTCCAACTTTGTTCCCTTGTTTAATTGAATTATTAGTTCTGCATCCTCTTGTTGGTTAAAAGCATGGTTATTTTCTTTCAAATGTCTACCAAAATTCGATTTAAATATCCTTTCTAGTGTTCTCCCTGTTTGACCTATGTAGGAAGCATTACAGTCATTACATTTTAATTTATATACTTCACTTTTTTGTAATTTGTTTGTCTTATTTTTTGCGTTAAATAGCATATGTTTTGTGGTATTGCTATTTCTGAAGGAAATCTGTATGTTATATGTTTTGCATGTTTTGCAATCTTGTTGTTGTATCTAGCTGTTGCTTTGTAATTTTTGGCCGAGTCATGTTTTTCTTTTTTTGTTTCTTAGGTTAGTTAGAGCAGCTGTACTAACTAGTACAAGCTGGAACTCGCCTATTTTCTTTTGTATGTTTTTTTTTGTACAATTAAGCTTATTTTCTAATAAAGGCATTTATTATATTTATTAAAGATTCTTTAATGTTGTATGAAACAGGGCCGCAAAATTTTATAGATCTATATATTTTCTCATTCCTGTTATGGATATTTTGTAAAGTAGTGGTTTGTTGTAATTGATTCTTGTTGTTAATTTTGTGTATAATTTTGTGTATGAAGTTGTTTGGGAATTTATTGTTTATGGCTATTGTTTTAATTATGTTAATTTCATTAGTTCTATTTAACGATTGCATTGGGGTTGTATTCATGCGCTGTAAATATGCTCTAATCGCCGAAGCTTTATGGTTGGGATGGTGAAAGGAATCGTATGGTATGATAACATCTGTCTGTGTGGGTTTTCTGTAGATAGTCAAATCTAAATAATTTAATTGATTGTCTTTTTCCATTTCCATCGTAAATTTGATGTTATGATGAAGTTCGTTCAAGTAATTGAGAAAATTCATTATTTCATGTGTATCATTGCCATTCCAAACAACTATTATATCGTCTACGTATCTTTTCCAAAATAAGATGTTTTTATTTTTGTTATTGTTTTTATGTAGAAGTGCTAGGCACTAGAACAGTAGGGAAGCTAGATGAGAAGACGATCAAGGAGCAGTTTCATAAGTTATTTCCGGTGGTTGAGAAGGAAATTGGTAGAAGAGAAGTACCATTGAGAGCGGTGGAGGAAGATAGTCCGTTTACGGAGGAGGAGTTGATGGTTGCACTAAAACAGCTTAAGCCAAGAAAGGCCCCTGGCATTGACAATATCACAAATGAGATCCTCAAAACATGCGTGGAGGCTGTGCCGGGAGTGTTTTTGAGAGTGTTTAATGAGAGTCTTAAAAGCGGATACTTCCCAAAAATATGGAGAGAAGCGAGGTTGGTACTGGTAGAGAAGCCTGTAAAACCAGGAAGACAACAGTCATACCGCCCATTGTGTTTGTTGAGTGCAGTGGGAAAGCTATTAGAAAGATTAATAAATGGCAGACTGATTGACCAACTCGAAAGGGAAGGAGTGATAAATGATAGACAGTTCGCGTACAGAAAGGGGAAAAGCACGGTGGATGCAATAATGTCAATAATGAATGCAGTGAAAGAACGACGCAAGATATCACTCACCCATAGAGGACTTAGTCTCATGGTACTAATAGACATTAAGAATGTAAAAGACTATTCTTTTCCAGGGAATTGAGGAAGATATTAGATAGTAAACTACTAAGTGGAGAACCCATCGGGAGCCCGTCTTTGTATTTGTAAAACTTTTGGTTAAATTGGCAAAAATTCATTTCTGTGCTCAGCTTCAATAGTTGGTATATATTGTTTGTGTCAGTTTGGTCGATTTTCGTCATAAGTAGGTTTTTGGTTATTAATAAAGTCTCTTCTATAGGAATGTTGGCGTAAAGGTTGGTAATATCAAAGGATATAAGAGTGTAATTGTGAAATTGTTTGTAATGTCTGGATTAGTTCGTTTCTATTTTTTATGGTATGTTCCGGAACAAATTGTATCTTATTTCTGAAAAAATTTATGAGAAATTTGTTAATTCTGTAAGTGCTACAATTTACTGATGAAATAATTAGCTATTTAATTAATTTTTTTCCTACTTTTCTCCTACTCATTATATGTTATCCCTTGTCTCCCTTCATCTACCTACAAGACGAATTTTTAGATATTCGGCTGTTGTTGAACCCAAGAAAATTTATAAATGATCTTCCCACATCGCTTATCTTTCTTGGGTTTATGTGATGGCGTTTTGTGCTGGATATTTGATTATATGATACCTATCTTTGAATGAATAATCTCTTTAGCTTGTTAGAATTCTTGGAGTATAACAGAAAGTAATGTTTTAGTTTTTTGAATTTGCCGCTCCCCTTTTATTATTGGCTAACTTCATGTGACACTTCACCTTGTACATGCTTACTTTTATAATTTACCGGTCACAAGTTGTTTTTCATTTTTCAATTTTTCATTGGTTTGTTGATTGGTTTAACAACATACTTGTGTGATTATACGTGAATAATTGATCGTTTACAGCTGGTGTTGTAATGATACCAACATTCTTAATCTGTTTTAAAACACCATGCCCGACGTAAGTTTTTTAGGTTATGTCAATGTAATTTTATTTGGAACTCCTGATGATGATATTGTAAAATATCGAAACCGGTTGAGCGAATAAATTTATATCACCGTAAAGTAGGATTTCATTAATTTCTACCATTTAATTAATTGGCTAATTCCAGTAATAGTGCTATTGCAAAATTAGAGCTAACACTAGACCTAGAACTAGAAACATTCGGATTTAGCCGCACGTCTCTCAAGACGGCTAAACCCGAATGATTCTAGTTCTAGGTCTTGGGTTAGTTCTAGTGATAGTGCTAGTATAAAACTATAACTAACACTAGACCTGGAACTAGAAAGTATCGAGTACTTTAACCCAATACTTTATATAAACTTAAAAAGAAATTATTAAACTTATAAATCAAAATCAATACAAAAAATCATATCGACGTATTTTTAAAGATCATGATCATGAAATTGTAACTTAAAGATTTTACACACCGTTTGACGCCAATCAAAAATTTATCGTTGTAATAATTCTAACGATTAAATAAAATGCAATTCAATCAATTTAATTTTTAAACTGTAATTTTAAAACTATACAGGTAATGTTTAGTTACATTAATAATTATGTCCAGTTTAATCAAAATTTAATGCGCAACAGTGAAACTAATGAATACATAATAACATCCATTAATATCAATTTGGTGATATGGCTCGGTGGTATTTTTAATACGTAAATAAACTGTTGTGCACAAACTACACGTTATGCACAAACGAATTAAAAAAAAAGTATACCTGCAGTTCTATCTAAATAAGGAAAATTTTCATCGCTAAATTCAATTGTAATTCTAGACAACGTTATTAGTTTATTCAACGCGGTTTTGTTTTATGTTATTAGTTATTACCAACTGTAAACAACAGTGCGGTTAACAATCTGTGATTCTATTAATATTTCGCAGCCACATTAATATGTAACACCACATTCATATACAGTGAAAATACATATTTTGAATAAACATTTTTGGATTAGTTAGAAATTTCAAATGACATTTCATGAAGACTAATAACGGACTGACGAACGTGTGATCCTATTATACAGTGCAAATTGGATTTGTGACACCCGCATATTGATGAACACATTGATGAAATGAAATCTTTCGTTTCATTACTTACGTATAATGATCGTAACAAATTCCGGTAAATCCACACATCGTCATTGTACACCAATCCTTTCTTGGGCCTTTATCGGTTACCTCGTAAGTTATATTAAATCCATATACGTCTAGTAAATGATCGAGTACCCTTAAATGGGTACTTTCAATAATATCCAGCTTCAAAGTGATAACTAAATAGTCCTGAAACGTCTGCACATAACTAACTTTGGAAACATTGTTCTCCGTGACCGTATAAATGTTTTTGCCGTTTAATTGGTATGTTTTATCGTAGATCTGATATTCTTTAAACACCACACCCTCGAAAACGAATAATTGCGTTAGGTAGACGACGATTGAAGAATTCGGGGATGCGTGTTGGGCTTCAATCACCCATTCGCAGTGTATTGGTACTGGAAACTTGTTCGGAAAGTTTGGGGTTTGCAATATTCCCCTGTTTGCTGTGAACGTTCCCCCACATCGAGGTCTACCCAAAGTCCATTGGATTGGAAGTAACACGACCAAAAGTAGTAGGTAGCGGTGCATTGTGGATTAGAGGATTTCCTCCATTATGTTGTAGTTCATTTGAAACTTGGATACCTGCAAAGTAGGAAAATCTCATTAATACTTTATCATTACATGAATATAGTATTTATATAAGAATTGTTCACGAAAAATTCAAGAAATGATACTAAGATTTATTCATAAGTCATAGCGAGCTCATTACAGTAATGAGGCATACCGTTTCTATCAAAGGCAAAGGACGCAGGGTAGTAAATAAGGGCACGATGTGAGATGGTGATGCATTATTTACATGTATCCATCTCCGTCTGCGATTCTGTTTCTCACTTTCCTTACGTGTTAATCAACTCAGTGGCGTACCGCATTGTATAGCCGCGGCGGTTTAAAGGGTAAATTTTTTTCCAACGTCGGCAACGGTTCGATACAAAAACACGGAACTATCCCCGGGGGGTTGTTTCGCGTTCAATTATGGTTCGTAAACAGAGTGAAGGTACGGCGCGTTTATTTAGGACCGGCGTCGGTCATGGAAGACCGCGCCGCGGAGCAACGCGAAACGGCGCCAATTATAGTTTTAATTAATTTCGGGCCGCTGATTTACGACCGGGGACGGATTATTTTCGGGGATCGCGGATGCAAATTCCGAAAACGGCCCAAGTGCGGTTTTTGTTGACGGTGGCGTCGCGACGGCATCTGCTTCCCGATGATATACGGTTGGGCGCGTCGGTGACTTATTATCTGTCACGGTCTCTCTCTTAAATTTCGATTTATTTGCAACAACTCCGCCCCGGTTTACATTCACGTTTTGTATTATACTGACCTTTGAACTTAACAACTATGTGATGACAAATGAGAATTTAATTCTGGATTTGACGACATACATATATCCATTTATCATGATATATCTAAAGATACAAAGTTGAGAAGCGTAAAATACAATACATAAAGTACAACATACAGTGTGTTAATTAATTATCGTACCCGACGTCATCATTGCAAATATGCAACCAATATCACAGTATTGGTATTGCAATACGCAAATCGTATATACTGTAATATTGGTTGCATACTTCATCGTAACAAATTCATTACAATACGCAAATCGTATATTGCAATACCAATACATACTTGCAATGATGATGTCGGCTACGATAATTAATTAACTCACTGTATATGTATACATAGAGAATATATTAAATTAACTCACAATATAATGTAATAATCAAATATTAAGCTGAGTTTGATAGTCGCCAATATCAATTTCAATTATCTATGAATTTATAATAAACCACTAATCACAAACATGAAAATGTATTAATAGAGTAAAATATTGTGTTCGTCGAGATTAAATTTGCCTTCCAAATTACACGCGAATATTATTACTCAACAACAGTTGCAGTTAAGTATCCTAGATTAACGGTTCAGTTGAAAATTAAGGCATTTCGTGTGTAATGTGTGTGTAATATAATTGATATTTATGATGTTTTGGAGTTTATTTTATGGCGACCGCGTAATTTGTGTAGCAATAGATAACGGGGATTTGAGATGAAATAAAGTTTCTGCACATTTCGGTAATAAAACGAAATGTATTGGGATCATCGCTCTTGGTATCAAGAACTTTGAATTTACCAGGTTTTTTAATATGTGTGCGAAAACGATTTGGACAACGTCCAACGCGGTCCGTTACATTCCTAACAGATTTAAGGACAAATTTATACTGAATTTTCAGTCGAAAAGCGTAAAGTAGAAGGATTTTCTAAGAAATATGAAATTTTAGTGCACATTTTTTTGTTGGGATCTGAAAATACTCTGATAAATGTAGGACTGAAATAGGGTTTCCTAAGTAACGTTGCAATTTTATTAGTAGAGGCACCGCAAATTACATAATTTGATTTACGGCAATTTAATTAGAGCTCCGTCATTTCCAGCCACTAACGATATTACAACACAGCGACCAAAACATCGTGTTTCTTGTATTTTGCCCAACCTAGTTGTCTCTATCTATATCTCCTAACTACATAAATAACTTCGGAAGGCCTTTTATACTTTTTTGTAAACCTCCTTTTTTTACCTTTCTTCGTGAATCAATTTGAGCAAATTAAATTCTATAGCCAAAACCCTAACCAATAAAGGACCTCTGTGGGTAAAAATTTAATTTTAGCAGTTGGAATTTTTCCGTAAAGGGGTTCTTTTCCTTTGCAAATCTAATCTAATCTAAAGTATCTTTTATTTTGAAAGATTCGCCAAGATATATTTACACGCTAAGAATTATTACTGAATAACCCTTTTACGTTGATACTTGTCGGAGCCCAAAAACAGACAATAAATTATTCATCACCAAAATGGTCCCCTTTCAATTTTATATCTACAAAAATAGGCCTTCGTACCGTGCATTTCGAGGGGGGAGACTCTTTGAAACGTGTTTTGTCACGGCTTGAAAAGAACAGGAAATAATGGGTATGCGAGAGGCGCCGAATTTTCAACGAAAGGGATGTGGAAAAGGTGAAACGTCAGTGGGGCGTGCCATTTTTTACGAAACAACTCTACGTTATTCGGGGAAATGAAGTCGATCCCGATAGAAAATCCTAAAAGAATTTTAAATTGAACTCTTCGTCTTGTGTTGTTTCCAAGATTGATATTACTCAAGATATTTCATATCAAAAATTTCTTTCTACACATATCTATATCTGTACCCAAGCATAGGCCTTCACATTTTAAATTACCAAATACTGCACGTGGTATAACATAGTGTTCTGGCGTAATTTTTTGGATAAGGACTTACCAGTCCTTTTAAATTCTTTGATCTATACCTATTTTTTGGCAACTTTTACCATCTCGATACTGATTTCAGTTCACGTGGTATCCTCGATTAGCTGAAAGCCTATACTTCAAATTCTTTTTATCGTCTAGTTGAAAGCCTGTAATACCGATTTGATCGATGCCGCGTTCGTAAAGGAGCGAGGTTGAATTTTTCGTGTTTAGTACCGGCATCGGCAGTGCAAAAATATAGTACTGGCATTGAACGTGATGCATTCTTCCACCAGTATCGTACGTCGTCCCGGTCGATATAATAATAAATCAGTCCTCGTTCCAGATTATTCCACTCGCAGAGTTGTCGCAGGCGTTTGCTGCGCATAAATCGCGAATTACATCAAACCAGATCGATTCGGTTGCTCCCAGATCGCGAATAGATTCGCCCACGTTCAAGATCTCCCCCTGACCTCATAGACAACGAAGTAGTCTCGTAATTGTGTTGTGTGAGGCTTGTTCCACACAAAACCCGGTTTTAACCCACTTTCCTCCATGTATCAAACCAGCTAGAGGATACAAGAGGAAGTTTGCATATATACTCGGGATAAATTTGAAACGTGGTAACAGGATTATACATTGACATCAATATTTTTTTATTTACATGTACAAACGTAAATCTAAAATTTAAATATTTTCCATTGTGATATTTCTAACACCCGAACACAGCTACACATATCGTGAGCAACTACAAACAACGGCTGATTTACGTGTAACACAATTTAGGTAGGTGTACATTGAAGCGTGTCCATTCACTCCTAATTTATATCAAAGTTCAAAGCGTTGTTTGTAGAACACCAAAACAAGAGTGTGGTCTCTGTAACGGTCTGTGTAACATACAACACCCGAGCGTTAGTATTTATTGACGACTGATAATTTGTGGGGTGCCTCAAACAAAAATGAATTGTCCACTTGCACATAGCGATAACTAGGTCGCGTACACACTTCATACAAAGGGTTGAGCGAATGATAACAGTCGTACGCCTCAATTGGTGTCGCTAGTTAGCGTCGATGTTTGTTGTTGTTAATTGGTTTGGTTCCACATATTTCGAATACCCATGCTTTCGTTGCAAGTAATAGAACTTTAATCAACAAAGGATGTAACAACGGTTTTAAATCCGTTTTTGCATCAACACTCTGTATAAAAATACCATTTCTAACACATATTAAGTTATCTTTTTTTTTAATTTACAGGGTGATATTAATCTATCAACTAATTTGAATACAACAAAGTTAATATCATGCATTGAGATTGAAGTTGTGTCACCCTGAAGAGCTAAGGAAATAAAGATTAATAAAGCCGTTGTTAATTAGTATTAAAAGGATTATTCCAGGACGCTGCAGGATAAAGAAATCTTGGTTTGTGCGTTTCTGGATATAGAGGGAGCGTTCAACAACGCAATACCACAATATCTTGAAAGAGCTGCTCTTGACAGGGGAGTGGAAGCAACTATAGCGGGTTGGGTCCGCAATATGCTAGATAGTAGAATAGTTTCTACTTCACTCCACGGTGATACGATACGCTTCAGGCCGGGAGGTGGCTGCCCGCAGGGAGGAGTGTTATCTCCCCTGCTTTGGTCCCTCCTAGTTGACGATCTGATTGCGATAGTCGAAGCCGTTGGTGTGGAAATACAAGCTTATGCTGATGACATTGTCGTTATGGTCAAAGGAATCTGTTTGCCGAGGATATCTAAAGTCCTCCAGGTGACCCTAGATACCATTTGCGCTTGGTGTAAGGGAGAGAACCTCTCAGTAAACCCGCAAAAGACAATTATTGTGCCCTTTACCAGGAAGCGAAAGTTGGATGGACTAATCTGCCCAACTATCCAAGGTGAAGAGTCAAATATCTAGGAGTAATCCTGGACAAAACCCTGTCATGGAATGGACATTTGCAGGGAGTTTTGCACAAAGCTAGACTATCATTGTGGACTTGTCGCAGTCTTTGTGGAAAAAATTGGGGTCTTACCCCTGAAAGACTGTACTGGCTCTATGTGACTGTAGTTAGACCTATGATCACATACGGAGCAGCAGCCTGGTATAGGAAAGTCCGATAGACTTCAGTTATCAGTAAACTTTCACGAATTCAACGAGTAGCTGGATTGGCAATCTCTGGTGCGATAGGCCCAACGCCAACTCTAGCAATGGAGGTTCTGCTTGGCCTATCTCCTCTGCATTTGCATATAGA
Source organism: Onthophagus taurus (assembly GCF_036711975.1). NCBI lineage: Eukaryota > Metazoa > Arthropoda > Insecta > Coleoptera > Scarabaeidae > Onthophagus > Onthophagus taurus. The sequence continues at coordinate 1,627,008 of NC_091967.1, forward strand.
GAAAGTGGCTAGAACAACCATTTACAGATTTAAGCAATATGCTCAAAACTGTTCCGACGTGTCCTACCAATGGGCTGCGAAAGACATTATAAGCACTGATACTGTGCTATCAATGCCGTCAGATTTGGCGGTATCACTATCAGTGATTAATGCTCGATACCAGATTGTACTGCCTGAGCGGCAGTCCTGGATCGAAAATGAAAATTCTCTGGTTCGGGCAGACATTTGCTTGTACACAGATGGATCAAAAACGCCTGAAGGGGTAGGAGCAGGAGTATACTGCCAGACACCTCGAATTAAGCAAGCCTACAGCCTGGGTACGTACTGTACTGTATTTCAGGCGGAAGTATTTGCTATTGACATGGGTGCTAAAATCCTTCTTGAAAGAGGGGTGAAGAACATGACAGTACGAATTTTCTCAGACAGTCAAGCCGCTCTCCAGGCGCTGTAAGCCGTGAAAACGGTGTCGGCTCTGGTTAATGATTGTAAGAGAACATTAAATACACTGAGTTGTGATAACAGAGTCTCTCTGATCTGGGTCCCGGGTCACTCTGGGGTTGCTGGCAATGAAGCGGCAGATAAGCTAGCACGAGATGGCAGCGCTGAAGCGTTTGTGGGACCGGAACCAGCAGTTGGTGTATCATTTGCGATGGCCAAATATAGGATTGGACTGTGGGCTGAAGAGAGACTTCGCCTACTGTGGACCAGTTCTCCTGGAATGAGACATGCTAAGGTGTTTATTAACATCGCCACTGTCAAACCCGGGAATATTTTAGGACTTGCCCGTAGTAGCATAAAAGTTCTAATGGGCACTGCCGATTAAAAGCACACCTCAACTTGTTGGGTTTAGCCGACTATGTGCGGAGGAAGCAGAGACGGTTGAGCATGTTTTATGCCACTGCCCTGCCGTTAACCGTATCAGATTCTCGATTTTTGGGTCGCAGTTTATCTCCTCAAAAGATCTGAATGACCTTTCGCCGAGCAAGGTACTAATGTTCGTTAAGAGCATTGGACTGCACGGTGAAATTTGATAACGATATCTATCGGGGTACAATAGATCCTTAGGGTCGCGGTGCAAGGTTGGTTGGTCCGCCTACCCGATGTGTATTCTATGTAATGTAATGTAGTATTAAAATTCTCGTTTTAGAAACTGCAGCGAGATCGTAGAAATACCGAGGTTGGATGGCATGAAAGTTCATCTTGAACAAACAACCCCGAAGCTAGGGAAAATATCTTATGGCGGAAATGATAGTCCCTTTGACCAAGTGAGCACGATATAGCGCGAAAAATAAACAGAAATCTCTCATAACACTTAAGAGAATGCGTAGCTCGGGATTTATTAGCCGTTACCCGAGAGCAATAATAATCGTAGTAAATGTTTTCCGGAATTACATACATATGCAATCTGTGTAATTTTCTACTGACTTCGTAGTGTGGCCACACGCCCGCAGAGTCAATGTAATTTGCATCAGCTCTGCATCCGAAATTAGATTAGATGGGTCTCTACGTTGCGGTCAATTAAAAAAGGAACGCATTCTTTGTGGACTGATCGGCTGAAGGGAAATCTATTCAATTGGGCAACGTAGGTAGTTGCTCGTCAGGTAATGAAGACTTTACTCGATAAAAATACGGCTGAAATCGGACGAGAAAATCAAAAACGTCCCTTTTTCAATTACCTTCCGGTTTCCAGTTTAATTTTCTCTGAAAAACGTTTCAGCTCACCTAATTGTGAGTTCGAGTGAGATAAAAACCATTCAATTTCCTTTCATTGTGTCACGAACGTTTTCGTATTTACGTAAACCGATACTTGGTAAATTAACTACAACAATTCAGTAAAGTTCGAATCCACGTTCGTAACAGAATGCATGAGTTATGTCCACGAAGACGTTCAATTCGAGCTGTGACTAATTGTTCGAAAACGCTCGGTTATTAGAGTTCAGAGACTACGAAGACAGCAGGAGTGATATTCCATTATTGTACTTCACCATATTACAATCGTCCTATCCCGGAGAACACCGACGCGCGGGTTTGACTCTACGTTGGGACGGACAGGCTATTTGACCCTTATTTCAAGAAATTGAGCGCGAGAATTCATTTTGGTGACAGAATCACGTTTGTACCGAAACGTTGAACGCCTGACGAGGGTTAACTTACTCGATTCTTGCGTCTATTTGTCAACGAACACTTCTGTTACTGACTCCATCACGTTTCTTGGGAATATATTACTACATTGGATAAAGAAAAGGAAAGTGTGACTTTCAGCTAAAATTAGACCAAATAAAAATGCAGGTAGTTGTAAGAAGAGGCAAGTTAAGTTACTTCTTAAGTTTTGAAGAAAAAGAATTTGCATGAATTTATTGTTCAAAATCCATAAGGTCTGTGTAATTAGTAGGAGGATATCAGATGCGACCACTAGAATAACGACGATGGTTGTGTAGCGACACTTTCCAAAACTTTGCAAAGCTAATGAGTACCGTCTAAAATAAAACTACTTACTCGACCTCGTCAGCTCGAATTTAAATTGATATTAGGCACGTGCGAAGGTATTACAAGGTCTTTTGGAATGCGCGGACGCTACTACTACTAGTCCCCTTGCTAATTTATCATGTAGGCGACGTGATGCCCGCGTACCTATTTGCATAAAGTATATTTTAAGTGGATGCCAGGCCGTGCAAAGGGGTTTGTTTGCCTAATGGGGGCGGGCATATCTCGTCGCTTCAAAGAGGGCGACATGATGGCATTAAATTGCATAATTTGATTTATTTTTGAGCGTTAACGCAAATGGATGTCACACCGGCTCGTGTTCTAGAAGATATAAAGAGATCTCTAAGACAATCTTGACGAAAATAGATTAAATTGGATATTTTTTTAGTCATTATCTTGTTTTTTACGAATTAACATATTTCAATTTGAGATATTAAGCAGGAGTTTTCGAAATGACGCCTTCTAAATGGTTCTAAAGAGCATTTCGCCGCCATAATAACCCACATAAATGGGAATTAATTACGGTTCCAGCCGAAATCTATTTTCGGGAGAAGGAACGGAGAGACGGTGCCCGAAGAATATACACGGGGGCAGGCTTTCATCTCTAAAGTTCTTCAAACTTAATTAAAATATCTGAATAATAATCCTATTAGCGTCTCGTCGCGTCGCGGCGGACTGCTAGCGAGTCGGAGTGAACGTGTGACGACCTCCCCAAGTTCTTCAGTACAAGGACCGTTAAATTCGGAAGATAGAATTAAAATATGCGCCGTCTAATTGCGAGTTTGAATTAGTTCGGGTCACTTTTAAATTGTAGTTTAAGTGGCGACGCGACGTTCGTCCTCCACTTCCCCCAATGCCGATCAATGCGAACCCGGGGGAGATCCGGGGCATAAATTGCTTCTCTTGAAATATGGGACAGCTCGGCCTGAATTACAGCTAACTACTGGCTGAACGGTAATTCGTATACGCCACAATATACTACTGTAGGTCGAACTCCGGGAAAACATACCAAAGTGACAGTTGTAAAAGGTTGCGTTCTACGCAGCTATCGCAAAAAACAAATTTTCAAATTTTAAAGCGAACAACAACCACAGTTGTGTTTGTTGTTATGAACAAAAGTACAGCACGTTAATGAATATACAGAATATATATACGATTTATTAAAACTTTGCACTGAACAACATTTTTGTCAATTCGATAACAAATTTTATAAGTTTAACAAGGGTTTACCGATGGGTTCACCCTTAAGCGGTCTCCTCTTTGAGATTTTCATTAACAAATTAGAATTAGAGAAATTAGAATTTTAAAATTAAATAATCCCATAAACAAAAATATTTTATTATGGCGCAGATATGTAGATGATATTCTAATTATATGGAATAATGAGGGACATAATGATATAATAGTATATTATTCAACAAGCGTATAATGGCGGCTATTACCCACGAAGATGAAGTTGCAACACGAGCAAGCGAAGCGAGCGAGTGTTGTAATCTGATTGGGTAACATCCATTATACGCAAGTTGAATACTATACTTTATCTACAACTATTTAATTTTGAAAAAAAAATCAAAAAAAGAGGAAAAAAAATAAACTTGATAGACATTTCAGACATAACCTCAATATAAGAAAGCTGTCATTTCTGTAAATATTTTGTTTTTTGATTAGTAGGCCATGTCAGAACTGTGGAATAATGGCTTCATTATTCAACACTTTGTCAGTCATGGGTAATGCGTGTCATTACCCGTCAAAAATCAAATGTATAACGAATAGATAATTCAATAGTTGTAGATAATAGTTATTTATATTACAAGCGGGCTCACGAGTACTGTAATTATGCTCTAGCCCACGTGTGATATACAACATTTTATCTACGACTGCTAAAAATTACTTAAAAATCAATTTCTTTAAGAAGGTCTATTTTGACATTTATAAAAATATTTTGAATTGATTGTTGACAATTTTGAATGAATGTCAGTTTCAATAACATGTTTACTCATCTGGAATAAGTGTTGCGAAATGTAAAAACATAACAATTAATGTTTATAATAAATAGTACTGTTTCTCTTTTAATAGATAGCACTTTTCCTTTTGTATTGTTGCTCGTTTCAATAAATTCAGTCTGTTCTGATTGGGCTAAAAATGCGTTACGTAATGAAACCAGTGCGGTAATGAACTTCATTACGTAACTCAAATCACCTCAAATGAGTGCGGTAATGATGACTTATCCAAGCAGTCGTAGATAAATAACTTTTATAATTACATCAATAATCTACACAATAACATAAAATCCACACTTGTACTAGAAAAAGATCACATTTTAAATTTCTTAGATTTAACATTAATAAAAAAACAAAATTTCATAGAGTTTCAAATCTACAGAAAACCAACACAAACCGATACTATTAGCCCGTTTAATTCATTTCACCATAATAATCATAAAGCTGCAGCTTTTAGAGCTTACATATATCAATGTTACAATACACGTCTATCAAATCAGGAAAGAATAAACGAAATTAATTTAATAAAAACTATTGGTATCAATAATGGTTTTTCCATAACTTACATAGATACCTTAATTAATAAATTCCTCAACAAACAACAATTTAATTTATCAACAAGTATACAAAACTCTAGTAATAATCAAAATTTAATATATAGATCAATTAAATACCCAGGTAATATATCTTATAATATTCAATCTATCTTCCGTAAATATAATATCAATATGTCCTTCAAAAATGTAACTACTCTCCAAAAAAGACTTTTCAATGCCAAAGATAAAATTAATTTACTCGATTAAGCCGCCGTAACCATGGCAACTATCCTCTAGATAGTTTATCAGGAGGATGGTAAAAGTGGGCCTAAAATGGTGTTTATAAACTAGAATGCGGAATCTTTAAAAGATAGGATAAATGAGCATAAACATAATGAAAACTCTAATTTTGGTAGACACATGATAATTTACAATCACGATTTCGATACAAAGAATACTACAAACACTCTATGGGCCGGTTGTACAATATACCGATAAATCTACCTGATATCTATCCGCCCGATAAACTTATCAGGAGGATAAAGATATTCGCTGTTGTGCAAACTGTTTTTGTCGGTAGGATTGCTATCGACGAAATAAGAGTCTGTTGGTAGTAGTTTTTCCCCATATCTAGTGATTTATGCCGTAGAATGGTAACGCCAACGTCTTTCTTTGAAGTTTGAATTATGATTTTGACAATATAAATTGTTTAAAAAAATTTTCACGACAGACAACTGACACATCGTACATATAGGGTTAACGTTTAATGTTAGAGGTTAACCTATGCAGTAATCATACAAAGTTTTTATATAAAAACCTTGGTAACCATAAATATCTGGCGGATAAGTGTCTTATCGGCACCGCTGAGTACCCGATAAGTTATCCTGCCGATAATCTCACCGACAAAAAAATCCGTACATTGTAATACAGTATAAACTAACTTACCTGCCAGATAACGCTGTCGGGAAGTTTATCGGTATATTGTACAACCGGCCCTATCTCTTTTCAATACAACCTAAATGACGTTCATCTCTTTCTCGCATTTGAGCGGGGAGCAGGGGACGCAAAGGTGATACTGTACGTCATCAACGCGGGAATTTTAAAAGCGCAAATGGGTATATAAATTTAAAAAATTTTTTTAACAATGATTTTATACAAACTTTCAGAAAATATAATTTTTTGGAGTCCCTGCGGCCACACTCCTTTCCCATCCTAACACCTTCTTCCCTTTTTTAAATAATTTCAAATCCCATTTTAATTCCCAATTTCTATAAATCCCTTATATTGCTATTTTATTATTTTTATTTTTATCTTAGCTTAATAAATTTTGAACATTTGAATCTAAATTTAACAAGAGTTTAACCGGTTTTTTTTTTGTTTTATTCTCCTCCACGTCGTCGTTGAAATCTTGCCTCGAAACTTGTTTTACATGTCGCCATTACACGACTTTTAATCCTACAGAACGTTTGTCTAACTTGTTAAATGTGTTTAGCGTATATATAGCGACTTTAATATTAATTTTAATAAGTAATAATTATGAAGTTGAGGTTGATTACAATGTTGGTTTCTTAAATTTTGACTGTAAGTACTTTTCATAAATTTTTTGTGTTTTCAATTTTAATATTAACTTATAACATTTTGTAAATTGTTCAGAATTTTATTATTATATCATTTCTTGTAGTTTATCTCTGAAGATGGTTTTTTTAAACCGAAACTAGTCAGATATATAAAATTTAATAAATGACCAGTTAAAAGTACAGAAGTATCACATTTAATTTCAAACCTTCTTAACGATAATACTGGTAAAATGGATTACGTACTTAATTTTAATCATCTCAATAATTAACCTTATATTAACTTGATATTGGTACAGATCTGGATAATTCTAAAAAATTCGTATTTCAATTCTCTTTTAACAAGCAACGTTGAATATGAATCACAAAAGAACGAAACAATATGTCGCAAATCCAATTTTGCTTTGTGTATTATCCAAAAGTTCATTAATAAAAGTCAAAAAAATGAAATTAATTGTGCTAGTAGGTACTTCGGTTGAGAAATATTATTAAAAATGAATCGATTATTCCTAATACATTTAATCTGCTGACTAAATTTAATTCAACTTCCGCCATAGAGGACAGTCACGCCCAAAACTTGTGTGTAGGTGCTGTTAACAAGTACGAAATCCGAGCGTACACGTTGGGTATTATATTTTTTTCGACGCGCGGAATTACCAAGTGCGCAACATAAATACACGGAGGACAGCCGAAAATGTTCAACCGACTATAAATTTCCACAGTCCCGTATAAGCCAAATGTGGGTCGCACCGATAACTGGCTTATTAACGCCCTTTGAACACTTTGTTTCATCAATTGGTGATGGTGTTGTGATATATTTTGACGTATATTTCATTAGAATATGCTAGAATATGCGATATAACTTTTGTCCTAATATATTCTCCCTACAATACGTTTACAATTACACATTGTCAGTATACCTAGTACTTGAAAATTTCGGGTTCATCCGTGCGTCTTCAGACGCTTATTTTGAAGTTCGTAATTCCACCGCTAGGGGGCGTAACTGCCATAAAGAAACATAAAATTCCCGCTATCTCAGAAAGTTAGACGATGAGCTATAACTTTAGCAACATCATTTAGTAGCTTGGATAATACTGCATCGCTTTTGTTTTGCAATATTTCTCATATCTGTCATAATAAGGGAGGGGGACGCCAATGCATTTTCAAATGTTTACATTTTAATATCTCATGGACCATTCAACCGATTTGAATATTTTTGGTTTTGTTTGAAAGAGCATTTTATGCTCTTTTAAAAGATATTTTCAGTAATAGATGTTGTCAAAGATATAGCTCATCGTCTAACTTTCTGATCTAGCGGGAATTTTATGTTTCTCTATGTATGTTCTAGTAAAATCGAAATCTATGTTCTAGTTTGTGTAATACTAGAAGTAACACTATACCTAGAACTAGAATCATTCGGGTTTAGCCATCTTTAGAGACGTTTGGCTAAACCCAAATGATGCTAGTTCTAGGTATAGTGTTAGTTCCACACAGTAACAGTGCTAGTGTAATACTAGAACTAACACTATACTTAGAACTAGAAACATTCGGGATTAGGCATCTTTAGAGACGTGTGGCTAAACCCAAATGATGCTAGTTCTAGGTATAGTGTTAGTTCCATACAGTAACAGTGCTAGTGTAATACTAGAACTAACACTATACCTAGAACTAGAATCATTCGGGTTTAGCCATCTTTAGAGACGTGTGGCTAAACCCAAATGATGCTAGTTCTAGGTATAGTGTTAGTTCCACACAGTAACAGTGCTAGTGTAATACTAGAACTAACACTATACTTAGAACTAGAAACATTCGGGATTAGCCATCTTTAGAGACGTGTGGCTAAACCCAAATGATGCTAGTTCTAGTATTACACTAGCACTGTTACTGTATGGAACTAACACTATACCTAGAACTAGAATCATTCGGGTTTAGCCATCTTTAGAGACGTGTGGCTAAACCCAAATGATGCTAGTTCTAGGTATAGTGTTAGTTCCACACAGTAACAGTGCTAGTGTAATACTAGAACTAACACTATACTTAGAACTAGAAACATTCGGGATTAGCCATCTTTAGAGACGTGTGGCTAAACCAAAATGATGCTAGTTCTAGTATTACACTAGCACTGTTACTGTATGGAACTAACACTATACCTAGAACTAGAATCATTCGGGTTTAGCCATCTTTAGAGACGTGTGGCTAAACCCAAATGATGCTAGTTCTAGGTATAGTGTTAGTTCCACACAGTAACAGTGCTGGTGTAATACTAGAACTAACACTATACTTAGAACTAGAAACATTCGGGATTAGCCATCTTTAGAGACGTGTGGCTAAACCCAAATGATGCTAGTTCTAGTATTACACTAGCACTGTTACTGTATGGAACTAACACTATACCTAGAACTAGAATCATTCGGGTTTAGCCATCTTTAGAGACGTGTGGCTAAACCCAAATGATGCTAGTTCTAGGTATAGTGTTAGTTCCACACAGTAACAGTGCTAGTGTAAAACTAGAACTAACACTAGACCTAAAACTAGAAAGTTTCGGGTTGTCTGAAGACGCACGGCTAAACCCAAATGTTTCTAGTTCTAGGTCTAGTGTTAGTTCTAGTTTTAATTATTGTGCAGCGCTAGATTGTTGTATATTTTTACTGAACTAAAAGTAGAACTAACACTAGACAAACAACTAGAATCATTCGGCTTTAGCCGTCTTATGAGACGCACGGCTAAACCAGAATGTTTTTAGTTTTAGGTCTAATGTTAGTTCTAGTGACAGTGCAAGTGTAAAACTAGAATTAACACTATACCTAGAACTAGAATCATTTGGATTTAGCCGCACGTCTCTAAAGACGGCTAAATCCGAATGATTCTAGTTCTAGGTCTAGTGTTAGTTCTAGTTTTAATTGTTATGCAGCGCTAGATTGTTGTATATTTTTATTGAACTAAAAGTAGATCTAAGACTAGACCAACAACTAGAATAATTCGCGTTTTGTCGTTTCTTAAGACAGAAACTCAGAGTTATCATAAGGACATCACCTTTTCCAAGCAAAACTTTTCCTTTACAAAGCTACCCAATGCCTATACTTCTAAGCTATGTTGCATTTTATGCTTAACAGTGCAAATGTATAGCAGTTTCATAAAACATAATAAATTCCCGGTTGTTATAACCTTATTACCATCTGGAAATAAAGCGTAAAACATTGATAACGAAACATTAATTTTTCATACGTGAGTAAATCACAGTAAAAGTGATGTTTTTAAAAACGCGTATATCGTATTTCTGTACCGTGCGTATCCGAGTGTAGAAAGATAGAACAAGTGTGTCCATTTTGTACAGCATTTTTATTTCCATTTGTTTTTGAGATATTTGATATTTATAACAATCAAACTTGCATGGTTGGATTTAAAAAATCGTAACAACGATGTTTATGGAAATAAAAAAATTATTTATGGCACTTTGATTCTGCGCTAAATTTGCTTTAAAATGCTGTTAATTTTGTCGTCACAATTAATGCATCAATGAAGTCTTGTTACCTTTGAAATAAGTTTTACCATATTTGGGTGACAATATACATACATCAACGTCATGTCTTTAGAAATTGGTAAAAGCGATCATGCTAATTTCCACATAAATAGAGTGGACGCTGGATTCGGCGATGATTTGCGGTCCGATGAAAGCGAAGTGCGTTTTTTATTTTAATTCATTTAATTAAGTAATACTAAATTGAATTTTTAGGCGTCGTATGAACCATTATGTTCATATGAAGATGTTAAAGATTTCGTAACATTTTTAACTTATACTACCGCGTGGTTATGCCTGTCTACTTCTAGTAGTGTTATTCTATTTTCGATAGTTTTATACAAGGTAATTAATGCTTTTATAAATTATTTTTTTAATTAAATTGTTTTTCTACAGTATGTTTTTATGGAACACGATAACCCTTTATTTTATACAGTTATAATCTTTTGCGATATTATAATACTCATGGAGTTTATATCGGTGTTAGGTTTTATGTATTATAATCAAACTGCGAAGAAAAAATATGTAACCCATCGAAATAAGGCGATAATGATTCTGGATTTGGTTTCGGTCGTAGCTGTACCCATGACACTGATTGGTACCAAGAGTCAGGTTGTGTTTATTTTGGAGATCGTTATATTGAGTTTTAGAAATTATCGTGTTCTGAATTTAATCGGTCAGAATTCTTTTGATACATTTTCAACTTTTTTTATTCTTTGTTTTATTATAGCCGTTTTAAGTCGGAGTTCTGGGCACAACACTTTATTATTTTTATCGTTTAAATACTGTTTGATGTCATTTTTAATATGGCACGTCTACGCTTGTTTTTGGATGTCCCTTAGCTGTTTTGAATGGCACAAGAATTGTAATCCAACCACATCTTGGACCATGTCTCTTAAAAACATCAATGAATACAACAGTTCGGATCAAAAATTACTCAATTACATCTCTAGTATGTTATTCGCAATTAACACATATACAACTGTTGGGTAAATATATTTTTTAATTAAAAATTAAATTAACAAAAATTAATTAAAACTTTTTAGTTTATTTGGTGCATCAAGAGCGAACGATTTAGAACAATTATTAACGATAACGTTAATGTTGTTAGGTTTATACATAGCAAATGGATTATTTATAGGAGATTTTACGTCGGTTCAACAAGAAAGTTATCGAAGGCATTCGATATTTTCATATAAATTGAACTTAATTTACAATTCGTTAGCGAACGACACGATTATAACGAAAAAATTAAAGAAAAAGGTGAAAGATTTTTATATAACCTTTTGGAAGAAAAGGGCCGCTATTAATAAATCGCAACTTTTCGAAGAAATGTTACCAATGGCTTTGCGAAGTCGAGTACTTGTGGATAAGTACTGGGACGCTATAAACGCAGTATGTAACAGTAAAGATAAAAAGAGTTTATTTCATACCTCACGTTATATTTTTGAAATTCTAGTCCAACTTACTTCGAAACACGAGTATGCCGTTTAAAAGGGCTTTGGCTTTACAATTTTTTTCTGAGATATACACCACCGGTGATATTATATACACCCAGGACAGGGTGAAAAATGTTCTCATGTTCGTCGCCAGGGGATCAGTTCAAGTTCTTTCCGGCGATGATACCGAAAGTTCACTATTAACGCTTCGAATGGGTTCATGTTTAGGGGATATAAGCCTTATTTATTCGCTGGATAGTCAAGTTCAGGTTAAACATTTATATTAAATTACAAATACAGGGTATTTTAGAGATTCTAGTTTATGATATGATATAAAAATTCTTCTATGGATCTCTCTGTTTTATTACAGGTTGTATCTACATCATATTCAGTAATGTTTTGTTTAAGAAAAGCTGATTTATGGAGAACAGCTGATCGATTAAAATTACTTGATCCATCTGATAGCGTTCACATAGTTGCTAAAGTGTGATAAAATCAATTTAAAATTTAAAAGTATATAATCCTATTTGATATTTACAGAGAAAAATGCGAAATGCAAAACTACGACATTCGTATAAAACGTTAGAAGCACAAGAAAGGTAAATATCTTGATGTAATTGAAAACTAATTTTTTTAATAATTCATTTTTAATTAAAGTTCTGAGATCCTGACAGTATACGCTCAGAATTTAGGTTTAGCAAGTAGATTGATTGCGCAAAAGGAAGCGTTTGAAGACAGATCGATTTTCAATAATCAAGCGACACTCCACGAAAATACCATTCCAAACTTATACATAATCAGTAAAGAAGGTTTAAAGCTTTCCGATCACGACGGTATCTTTATAAAAACTACATTCCCTTGGATTTTAAGACCCAACTCTCAATTTATTTTAATCTGGGAATCGTTTTTCGCCATCGTAGTATCAACGGTGATTATTTATTACCCGTGGACTTTGATGAACAAATCTGAAATCACCCAAGCTGACTTTGTGTTTAGATGCTTGGTCTGTTTAATTTATACACTTGATTTTATTATAAGACACTTTACCGCTATCGAAGATGAAAGAACTATTTACACGGATTTACAAGAATTATTACCAAGACATTTTTCAAGATACTCTTTTATTTTTGCTGCCGTTTCAGCGATTCCTTTTGAATTTACCACGCAGCATACCTTTTTAATGCTGAACAGGTTATTTCAAATTTATCGCGTAGTTGTTTTCATCAAGAAAACTGAAAATAGTTTTAAAGTAAACGTCGCTTTAATCAGAATGATTAAGTACGTTGTTTATCTTTTATGTGTCTCTTACGCCGTTGGTGTTGTTTATTATTTAAGTGCTTGCCAAAACCAGTAAGCTATAACAGGTTAGGTTTTAATTCAACTATTAATCTTTTGTCTTTTTAGATGTTCTCCAGATTCTTGGCCTGTACTTTACGGTTTAGGGTTAGACAACGAAACAACAAGAACCGATATTTTTGAAACGGCTATTATAACCGCAATGTTACTAACATCGGGAACAGGAGGAAAAATAATGTACAGAAGATTAATCGAAGTGTTTCTGATCACGATGTTTTGCGTAATCGGAACGTTAGTCTTCAGCTACTTAGTTTCTGATTATTCGGCAACATTAACTTTAGCTGGAATGTCGCAATCGGTGTACATTCAAATGGTGGAAGTGATCAGAAACTTTATGAACGAGAAATCAATGCCCGACGGAATTCGGAAACGAATGGATCATTACTTGGAAGTTCAATGGTTACACAATAAAGGAATCCCCATTCATGAGTTATTGAAGGACGCTCCTCGGTATTTATATGAGGAATATCAAACGGCTAAATATTCGGCATTATTTGCCAAAGTTCCATTGTTTCAAGTAAGATTGTTTCTATCGTAGATATAATGTTTAATGCATTTTTTTTAAGGAATTGGATGACGATGTAATGAACAAATTAACAGCAACTTCCAAAACATTATTTTTCCCCCCAAATGAATTTGTTACATATTCAAGAGAAATCATCAAGGAAATGTATATAATTGAAAAAGGATTTTGTGAGGTGAGAAATTTTCGTTGAAAGCTTCGATGTTAATCAATTCATTTTCAAGTTTGTCAGAAACACGGTGGCAGGTTGCGGTGTAGCTATTAATACTTCGCAAACTTTTAATCTGTTTAACTTGTCCGTGCCATTTAGGTGCTGTGTCAGAATTTCTCTCTTTTAGTTTACACTCTCCGGTTTTTAATCGGTAAACGTTGTATCAATCAAAACAATTTAATCAATATATATAAATTAAAACGTTGAAATGGGAAAATTAAAAATATAAAGCAACTATATAATTTTGAAAACGTTGTAGTCAATTTATCTATTAATTTAAAATAGATAGTAATTATAGCGTGCGATTTCCAGGAAAGCGATTGAATGTTTAATTGGTATGCTAGAATTTCAATTTAATGCCCAATATAACTGAAAATACCATCAACACAACTTTTATTTTAACCGAAATATTTTTACTACTATATTATAACGGTATTGCATTATTTCAAAAACTATTTTTAAAAATAATTCCCATCCATTAGGACTATATTTTAATAAATTCATAAGCTTACTAATTTATACAACCACAAATATCATTTTAAAAAATATTTATTTTCGTTTCTCGTTATTTATATAAATTTTATTTGTTTTATTTAGGTTATTTCCCCAGCTTCAGGTAGGATTGAAAAAGTAATAGGGGAAGGTGCCGTTTTTTCAGCTATAGATATGGTCTTAGGTAAGTCGCTTAATAAATTGTATTAAGAAATTATCACAAATGAAAAGCAGATACGTTTTTAAAAACGTAATAAATTGAAACATTATAAATCTTCCAATCCGTTGTTTGTTATCTTTTATGACCTCCGAGAATGATACCAGTTCAAAGGTTAAAAGAATGATACACTTAGCAAATAGTACGTATCATTTTCTGATTAAGCACTTAATATTGGACTGCATATTAACAGCTACAAAGCGCCAACTGTAGCAGTCATAGAGGGATGAGATGCTACTCGGTACTTTGGAGAGGAAATTACTACGCTATATATACAGTGGAATGTTGGAAAATGGAGAGTGACGCAGAAAACAAAATATAGAGGGATACCTGGACCAGGTGGAATACGACACCAAAACCCTTGGCATCATCAATTAGAGAAGGATATCTTGTTACAGATAGAAATTGCGGAAGATGCAGGAACAGGCCGAGACCCACAGAGAAATTCTGCCCAGTCTCTTTTGTCTATTTCCAGTCTCGTTCCAGACTTTCACTGTTTCACAGAGCCTCTTTCATCTTTTACCGGTCTCTTTGCAGTCCCATCCTTTTAGCCGAGTATATTTTTCTCCTTTCAGCTTCTGTTCAGTATCTTTTTTCTTTTACGAATTCCTGTATTCTCTTTTCAGCCTCTCTCCAGTCTCCTTTGCTATTACCAGCCATATTGCAGCCTTACACATCCTTGCCTACTATTTTTTTTTTCTGATAATACCATTTTTTCAGACGTACGTATTTTTGCAGAATCTCTTCTTCCCTTTCCAGCTTCTGATCGGTCCTACAAACTTTGTTCTTGAGATGATCATTAAAATAATGATAACATTATAATATTAATGTTATCACATAATATATAAAATACTGGTATAGTAGACGCCAGGAGAGCTGGCAGTAAATCATCGTGTTCCCCTCTTACAAATGCCATACGTAGCTCACAAACCGCTAGAGAGTAATGTGTGTTAGAAAGAGATAGCACTAGTTTAATATGTCTGCTGTACAGGGTGTCCCAATTTCGATGTCCGCATAGGCTATCTCCGAAACTAAAAGAGATAGAAAAAAAGTAGCTTACATGTCATGATCTCGTTTTTCGAGAAAACGCTAATGCCGAAAACTCCGAATCGGCAAAAACTGAAAATTTTGCGAAAACGACAATCGCGAATATCTCACTTATTATCAAAGATGGAGTATTATAAATTAAACATTATATGGGCAACTTTTTACGAAGAATTCAGTGGCGTAGGTAGAATTTTTTTTTCGAGATTTTAGAAGTAACTTTATTTTTTTAAATGGAAACCATAGTTGGCTATGACCTAAAATAATTTGTTATTTTCTTCTGATAACAAATATATATAGTTTGTGGGGTATATTTCTTATAGTTATTGAATAATTAACAAAAATTCATTTTATTCTATCTAAAACTAATGTATGTATTTAAAAGTTAATGTTGCTATGGTGATAACCATACATACTATGATGGAATATAATGTATCAATTTTTTTTGTTCTTTCTAAAACTATTGTATGTATTTAAAACTTAATGTTGTTATGGTGATAACCATACCATGATGGAAAACATTGGGTACGTTCAGCAGGTGTCAACAGTTGAATTAAATCAGTCAGCTAGTTGTATGAGCTTTAATACAGCGGAACGAAATCGGCTGAACAAGCAATTGAGAATTAGCAGTTCAGCATAACCTAAAACTATGGCCAACAATAATATTTTTGAAAATATTGTGTTATTACAAGAGATAATGGATGATGATGTTGATTTTAAGGCTCATTTCATTTTATACAGTTCTGCCAGTTTTCAAAATTAAAGGGGAGAAACAAAAAATATTAATCCTAACCTAGAATTTCACAACCGCTGACAAACTAAGCGCAGATTACTTACGTTGAGATATTTACTAAACTGCTGCGTAACAGCGCTGACTTAGCATATCGTTCAGCCGCGCCTGCTAATATAGCAACTCAACAGTTGACACCGGCTGAACGTGCCCGTTGTTTCCAATTATTGCCAAAGGTTGTACCTAGTAGTATTTAAAAATTCACTAACAACTCTGGCATTATGTGCTGGTGCTCCGTCATATTGAAAATATATCATTTGAGACTTATTTAATGGCAAATTGTCGACCAAAGGCACGATGTGCTGCCTTGACATATTGGGGTATTACCTGAGTTTAAGTTTTTATGGTAGATACTATATGCCAACATTTTATTATCTAAAAGGGCACACCATACATTGAACCCCAACCTTCTTTGAACAGTCAGAGACTTCATTGGTCCAGATGACATTTTGAACAAACAGCAGATTATTTAATTTTTCTAAATATCATCTACAAAATTCTAATCTTAGATTGACATCTCCGGTGCGTAAATAATGAATTAGCCCCGCTTTGTATGGTTTATACATATTTTTCTTTCATATTCGGGAGCAGCAGCTTTTGGGTCAGATGTCTTGTTCAATTTCTCTGCAAGATGTTGATGGATTTATCGCAAGTGAAGCCAACACATTGACTTCATCCTCTTGCAGGCCATTTTGGTGTGTTTTAGCACGTGGTTTGGGGAAGGACCAAAAATCTATTAAATTTTCTGCTAACCGGCTGAAGGTTCTTACGTGCGGTTGCCTTTCTTCCGGATACCTTGTGAAATATAATTCCGCGGCTAACGTCGCATTCTTATCTGATAATATATAGCATTCCACATTCCATCATGTTACATTTTCACAATTTTCGAAATTCATTGTAATGTTTTATTCAGTTTTGTTATACTTTGACACCTAACATGCTGGTGCATCGTACCAGCTCATAATGATAGAGCTGTTATTGAATTTTTAAATAAAAACTTTGGCAATTATTTGATACATTATGTTCCATCATAGTATGAATGGTTATCACCATAGCAACATTAACTTTTAAATACATACATTAGTTTTAGACAGAACAAAATGAATTTTTGTTAATTATTCAATAACTATAAGAAATATACCCCACAAACTATATATATTTGTTATCAGAAGAAAATAACAAATTATTTTAGGTCATAGCCAACTATGGTTTCTATTTAAAAAAATAAAGTTACGTCTAAAATCTCGAAAATAAAAGATAGGAAAAAAATTCTTCCTACGCCACTGAATTCTTCGTAAAAAGTTGCCCATATAATGTTTTATTTATAATACTCCATCGTTGATAATAAGTGAGATATTCGCAATTGTCGTTTTCGCAAAATTTTCACTTTTAGCCGATAGGGCGAAAACAAAAGACGATAGCTGTTCGGAGTTTTCGGCATTAGCATTTTTTCGAAAAACGAGATCATGACATGTAAGCTACTTTTTTTGTATCTCTTTTAGTTTCGGAGATAGCCTATGCGGACATCGAAATTGGGACACCCTGTACAATTCAAATGTCCACGTCGAAAAAGTACGTCTGTTCCTCTAAGGGATGTCACTCTATAATTATAACCTCAAATCGAAACGTCTTGTGAGCGTTGTCATGAATCTGTTAGTGTTTTCACAAGCCGAAAATGTTTTCTTTGAAAGGAAAATCATTAAATAATATCTTTGACAATGTTTGACATATAACCTCCATTACTAACATAACCTACATTTAAATGTATGTGGTGAAATAATCTAAGTCGTACGTCCATATCTTGATTCATACCATTTTTAAGCGATCTGTCACTGCCAGCTCTCGTGGTTTCTACTATATCTGCTTTTCATTAATAAATACTTAAATTTCTTTCAATAATTTTTTTGAATTACTCCCATAGAACTACCAGGTGTATTCCATGTACGCACCGTAACTCACGTTAGTGTAATAAAGATTACTTTAGCGTGTATTAAAAATGCTCTCACCCCCGAAGGAAAGATCATACTTCAGACGCTTGTTGATGAAACTAAAACATCTTTCGTACGAGATTTAGTTTTAAATTAATATTCGCTGTGAATTAAAAGAAAATATTGTTTTTAGACGGTTCAACGATTATTCACCGAGAGTACTTCCAGGATGATCCACAAGGATGTCGAGGTCGACGATAGGTCTTGGGTTGCTCCGCCTAAACGGGCAGACCCAAGGCGAGTCGAATACATGAACTCATGGAAAGTATTTCGCTGTTGCAGGTACTGTACGTGAACCACCATACCTTTTTAGTACAAGGGGTTATTGCCGGTTGTAATTATAACGCTCGTGTTCTCTTTGTTACTCCCTTCCTCAGCTGTATTTCGAAATTTATTATTACGCGAAATAATGAGGCACATAGTACTGTACTAGTTTCGGTGGCTTGCATTAATTTACGATCGTTAATGTTCGTCGAAGTAAAAATTTTAATGCAACACTTAATATGTGTACTGGCACAGGTAGATATTATTTAACATAAGAACACGACGACGTGAAAATGGTTTGTTCTGAATTAATTAACTTTAAAGTTACATTTTTATTCAAGTAACAACTTAAAACTTAAATGAAATCGTTTCTAGGAGTTAAATTTATGTTTCTTTAAGGTCCATTACTACCATCTTTTAGTTAAATTTATCTTATAGATAAACCCATCTACTAGCCAATCAGAGTGCGTAAAATAGCCGTAACCGTGGTAATAATTTCTTAGATAGCTTCACCAGAAGATGGTAGTAACGAGCCTAAGGCCCACTACTACCACTCATAGTTAAAGTCTCTGATAGCGTTATCTATCGGATAGCTTAAAAATTGGTTACTACCACTGTATTTATCTTATAGATACCGCTATCCAAGGGATAACTTTTGAAATATCTATAACCCGTGGATTGGGTGTCGGATAAGTTGCTATCTAAGGGATAACTGCGGATACCTAACCTCAAATAGGATTTATACTGACGTATAAAATTCGAGCGTTTTACTATTTCAGTTAAAATAAGAAAAGTAATATAAACTTGAATAAAAAACTATTAATAATTAACATTAGATAAAATCATCATGGATAATTTCTTCGACATTGATGATGACGAACAAATTTTTGAAGAAATCAATGAATTATTTCCTGTAAGAAGCGAAAGGATAATAAGAAATAGAGTTGAGATTTCGTGTCTCGAAAAAAAGTTTTCATCACCTTTTGAATCAAAGAGAAGATGTAATAAAACCTCCATCCATGACGTAAGCAATTTGTTGATTCCTATTATTTAATGTAAAATTCATCAAAATTTTAGTAATAATGCTGTACAGTCGTGTTCACGGGAAATGCGCACTCAAGGTCAAGCGCTGTTGTGAGATCCGATATGCCGCTGGCTAACCTGGACCACCACAAGTCCCTTCTCCACGAGCTTCGTGTGCTCGGTTCAGCCCGTTTAGGCAGCGGCATGTCGGATCTCACAACAGCGCTTGACCTTGAGTGCGCATTTCCAGTGAACATGACTGTACCTCCTTCAAACCGTTTGTTGCTGACTCTTCGGTTTTATGCAATAGGTAACATATTGCTATCCATAGCAGATTTTGCAGGAATGAGTGTACAATTGGCATTTTCAGTCGTTTATCATGTTAGTTGTGCCATTATTGTTTACCATCACATTTTAACATACAATAATACGAGATACACATACTTGTTGCTTTCCTTGCCATGTAACTGCATCACTTTTTTTGTTTTCTATTACGTTTTTATAGTTGATAACAAATTCAAGAAGATGTTCGTATTCTTCTTTGGTGAAATTGGTGGTTCGTCGCCTTTTCTCAGTCTCCATTTCCAAATTTTAATGTTAAGGTTAGAACAGGTCAAAATACTTAATAGTAGATCTTTTAATCACATAGAGCTATCAATTTAACATAATAGACCAAAAAATCTCTAGATTCCTTGGTTATCTCAAGAATTTCTTAACTATGAGATAAATGGAGGTGGTAGTACGCACGACCCTATTATCTACGAGATTAATTGTATCTTATAGATAGCTTAACTAACAGATAGCATTGGTTTGGTAGTAACGGGCCTAAGGCCCACTTTTACTATCTTCCTGATAAACTATCTAGAAGATAGTTGCCATGGTTACGGCGGTTTTAAGCGCTCTCATTGGCTAAGGTCCATTACTACCATGTTTTAGTTAAATTTATCTTATAGATAAACCCATATACTAGCCAATCAGAGCGCGTAAAATAGCCGTAACCACTAACGAGCCTAAGGTTCGTTACTACCATCTTCTGGTTAAGCTATCTAAGGGATTATTACCGTGGTTACGGCTATTTTACGCGCTCTGGTTGGCACTGAATCGGTTTATCTATAAGATAAATTTAACTAAAAGATGGTAGTAATGGACCTAAGAGCTGGATTTATCTATCGGATAAATTTATCAAGAGGTGGTAAAAGTGGGCCTAAGTGTTTCAAAACGAACTATAAATTAGTACTAACAAACTACTAGTTTCTTATTCTATTTAATTATCTTACACTTAGGGCCGGTTTATCAATATCTAGTTAAGACGATTTATCTGTCAATTAAAATTGTAGCTGATAGATAACGTCGACGAGTCGTTTATCCACCCGTAGTTTAGGGTAATCTTATAGATAAATATGACATTTGGTTACCCACCAGATTGATGTGCTGGTTAAGGGTTTACCTATTAGATATTGTCAAAAAAATGTGAGCACAAGTTTGGTTGCTTGGTGAAAGGAAATGACAATAAAATCAAAATATAACGTCAAAAATAAATTAAGCTTATAATTGTGGTGAGTGATACGCAAGAGAAAGAAAAGATCATGAAATGTTAGTACAGCAGAAAAGAACTTGCTGATGGATTTGGCAAACGAATATAAAAATGTTATACAAAATAAATAATAATCTAGTAATTTAAAAAAAAAAATAATAATATAATCTAATACAGTATAATCTCGTCTTAATTTTAACTAAGATTGACAAAACTGTGTCGTTTTTTAACCGAAATCTAACAAAATGACGTGGTCGTCCACCTCCTCAAAGTGGTTTTGACTTTCTTTTATAATATATGGTCGTTGTTTATAATTTAAGAGTTGGACAATATCCTCATCTTTATCGCTGTCTAATAAATATTCATGTAGGAATTCGATTATAAAAGAAGTTTTCGAAAACAAAGCACAATACCGAAAGCACACAGGAATGATAACCTCCAAAACACGATCAGCTGTTTATATCAACTTCATAAACTAAAGTCAATTATTCAAATTTCACCAATTACGTTTCATTTCCGTTTCTAATGTTAACACTCAGGGGTTAGATGGTACCCCTGATATGTTCTATCTCGTAGGTTGCTGCCTGTCGGGTAGAAAGTTGCTGGATAAACGGTTCACTGAGGTTATCTGTTAGGCAAGTTTATTCATGAGTTGCGTATCTAACAGATTTAACTCGACATTGATAAACCGGCCCTAAGGCTCGTTACTACCATCTTCTAGCTAAGCTATCTAAGGGATTATTACTACGGCTACGGCTATTTTATGCGTTCTGATTGGCTAATAGATGGGTTTATCTATAAGATAAATTTAACTAAAAGATGGTAGTAATGGACCTAAGGCCCACTTTTACCATCCTCCTGATAAACTATCTAGAAGATAGTTGCCATGGTTACGGCGGTTTAAGCGCTCTCATTGGCTAAGGTCCATTACTACCATCTTTTAGATAAATTTACCTTATAGATAAACCCATCTACTAGCCAATCAGAGCGCATAAAATAGCCGTAACCACGGTAATAATCCCTTAGATAGCTTAACCAGAAGATGGTAGTAACGAGCCTAAGGTCCATTACTACCATCTTTTAGTTAAATTTATCTTATAGATAAACCCATCTACTAGACAATCAGAGCGCGTGAAATAGCTGTATCCATAGTAATAATCCCATAGATAGCTTAACCAGAAGATGGTAGTAACGAGCCTAAGAGCTGGATTTATCTATCGGATAAATTTATCAAGAGGTGGTAAAAGTGGGCCTAAGTGTTTCAAAACGAACTATAAATTAATACTAACAAACTACTAGTTTCTTATTCTATTTATAATAGCTTTAGAAAGAAAATATTTGTAGCGTTGCAGCAGACATCAACTTTTATAATTACCTTAAACTTAATTACCTTACACTTAAACATATTAGTTACATTAGAGACATAATTTTTTGTTTATAATTATGTACTAATCATACGTATATAGATACAATAACATCCTAAACAAAGTCCTCTGTAATTTGCCAAACAGATTATCGCTTGTGTCCACATAATAGCGACCCGAAATCCTACTAATCTGAGCAAATTTACCGAGTTCGTAAACTGCCATTCAATCTACCGAATTTCGTTTTAGATAATTCCGCGATATCGTGTGCTTTGAGACTTATTAATATCTAATGTACAAACAATAATAGTAGAACAACAATGTTGGTACAAAACTTGTAATAATACCGAACGAAAACTTCACTTCAACACGTAAAGTACTCTAGTTTCTATTTACTTGACTTCAATCATTAACTTCTCCGGTAACAGTCGGAAATAGTTACTGGATTTAAATTAATTATTTCCGCCGAGAACTTTAGTTCTCCACTTAGTATTTTCGCTTTAGTTAAAAGTTTAACAAACATTACACTAGGTTCTAAAACGTTTGCGAACTTCCATCGAACAGAAAGCGGAGCATATTTCGCTCGTTAAACGCTTCCTAACGTCGAAAATGCGCTCGAACTGGGTCGCTTCAAAAACTTATAACTACGATTTATATTTCGTAAAATCACCAATTTTTTTTTATATCCATAATCGTGGCTTGTATTGGAATCAAACCATAAAAGATGTATTTGTGACCTTATCTTCGGACATTATTTTTTTAGATTGTGATAAATTTTATATTTTCAGATATTTTATGATCCCTTATACCATTATGCCTTGTGGACGGTTTTTAATGTATTACGAGATATTTAGAGCCGTTTGTGCTTCTATTTCTGCTGCATTATTACCTACAAGCTTTATTTATGCTTATTATATAAAAGAATTTTGGATCATTCAAGCTATATTGGATCTAACAGCATATCTTGATATGTAAGTGATGTTAACACAAAATCATTAAATTTTGATAACTATTTGGATTAGATATCTGAGATTACATGTATGTTTCTACAACGATAAAGGAGTTTTGGTGACGCATCCAAGAGCTACCGCTATGCATTACTTAGGAGGAAGCTTTATAGTTGATTTAGTAGCTTGTTTGCCTGTTGATTATTTCTTAACGTTTTTTTGGAAGAAAAATTTTGCAAGTTCAGCTGCTTACGAGAAAATGTGCGCAATTTTAAGACTTAATAGAAGTCTTCAAATTTATAGAGTTCCCGATGCATTTTCGTTTGTCTCAAAGGATATTATGAAATCAATTGGAACTTTAACGTAAGTTAATAATATACAGTATCCGTAGTAATATAGTATTTAACATTTTTTTAGCCTTTCATTCGAATTAGTAACTTTAAGTTGCGCATTAATAAATTTCCTTTGTGGAATATTTATGGTGAGTACATTTACCTTGACTACATACACAGAAGCTATTGTTCCGGAAGAATTTGGTTGGTTTACAAACGTTACATACTGTAAATAACAAAAAGTATACATAACGAATTAACTAACTTATTTTTTATTAAACAGCTACTATTGATATGACTTCCCCCTTCGTAATGTACTTAATATCATTCTATTTTGTATGCTCGCAAGCTATTGGAATGGGATATGCCGATATGTTCGTTAGAGTTAGATCAGAAGTGATATTAAATATAATTCTGATAATATGTGGTTACTTATGGTTCACCTACGTGTTAGTTATTATATCGAATAATAAATCGATAGTAAACATAACACTTACTTTATATCAGAATCACATGAAACAACTTATTAAGTTTATGAAACGCGAGAAGATTGCGAAAAGTTTACAAAAGAAGGCTATTAATCATTTTGAATACGTTTGGCAACGGACTCACGGTTTAAACGCTAGCAGCATTCTTAAACAATGCCATTTGGCGTTAAGTAAAGATTGTGCTTTACACCTTTACGAAGATACTTTAAAGGAGGTATTAATATTTCGAGATATGGTAACGTCTTTTTATCGAGTTATCGGTACGAATTTGGAAGAACAATATTACTTAGCTGAATATCCAATAATAAGATTGAATGATATCGTCAGTAAGATTTATATTGTTCATAGGGGTATAATTATGATTTATGGACCGGATGGAACACGATATGCTATGTTAAGAAAAGGAGGGTAAATATAATATTCATAATTTTTTTCATTTTCGTTTATGATACCCTAATACTGCAATTTCAGGAATTTACCACGAACTTCTTCCTCCATTTCCATACCCTCGGCTCCTCGGCCCAATCCTCCCCTCATCCATCCCTTTGTCTCCTCACCCCCACAACCATTGTCATCCATCGTTTCCCCTCTCCCCCCTCTCCTAAGATCTGCCCTCGGTCCAACTCCTCCTCCCTCAACTCACTGCACCCATTCAACATATGTTCCAACGTTTCCCATTCCTCCCTGCATAGCCTACACCACCTCTCCTCATCGGCCATCCAGTATCTGTTAGCTCTCTCCTCGTTTCCACAACGGAACCTAGCCACCAACTTCTTCCCTTCCTCATCTCCTTCCAATAACAAGTATCTAGGCAGCCCCTCCGTAATTATGTCCCTGTACCTTTCGTTATACCTCCCCTCTTTTATTTGTGTCCTTCTTTCCTGTCTCTGCACCTCTCGGTCCCTATCTCTCAACTCCGTCCCCATCTCCCTACCCACCCTTCGTCTACTATTTATCTCAGTTACCGAGTAGCCCGCTTCTCTATAATACTTGTCTCTGTCTCCTTTCCCATATCTGATCTTTCCCTCTCTAATTTCCCTCCAAAACTCCCCCAAGATCCCGCAGTTTGGCCTCCCTTCTATTCTTTCTTCATATTTCACTGCTCTCCTGCCCCCCTCCACTCTGACTTTATCCACCTTTACCTCTTCCCTCACTATATACCCCGGTGTTTCTCTCGCCACCCCAAGCACCCATCTCCAGTATCTAGCTTGCACATCCTCCAGCATTGCCTGCTCTCTCCATCCCCATACCTCTGCTCCATACATCATCACACTGCTAACCAGACCTTCAAACATAATCTTCCTCGCTGCCACATTCCTTCCAAAGACTCTCTTCCCCCAACCCCATACTTGTCCCATCACCTTATTCGCCTTTTTTGCCATAGCTATCACATGCGACCCCTCCCTGTTGTCCTTCCTGAACACATACCCCAAGTAAGTATACTCCCTAACCTCCTCGATCTCTTTTCCCTCCCATCTCCAGTTCTCTGTTCTTTTTCTCCCCCCCTTACAAAACTTCATCATCCTTGTCTTCCCCACATTCACTTCCAGCCCCTTTCCTCTTTATCACATCTTTCATCTCCGCCGCTTCTCTCGCCATGACCACGATGTCATCCGCGTATGCTAACATATGCACCTTTCTACCTCCCACCACCAACCCTCCCATTTGCCCCTTCCCCCATCTATCCTCCAGGTCCGCCGTATACAGTGCAAACAGACTTGAGCTCAGCGGACATCCCTGCCTCAGTCCCTTCGTCGTCCAAAACACGTCGCTCAGCTTATCTCCCACTTTTATCCTAGCCATAGTCTCCATGTATATTTCCTTCACTCTCGCAATTAGGTGTTCCGTGATCCCCCTCCTCCCACAACTTTCCCCTATCCACCTTATCAAAAGCCGCCTTCAAATCTATAAACAGGGCGTACAATTTCCCTCCCTTCTTATCCAGCTCTCTATCTGCCAGATGCTTCAACACGTATACGTTGTCGATTGCTCCCCTTCCCTTCCGAAAGTCTGCCTGCCCATCCGGCAAAATTCCCCCCAACTCCATCTCCTCCTCCAGTCTTCCCAGCAGTATCTTCGTGTATACCTTGTATGCCGAGTCTAGTAGGTTAATTCCTCTGTAGCTTTCTACCCTTCCCTTATTACCCTTTTTATATACTGGGCAAATTACCCCCACTTTCCATCCCTCCGGAATCCCCCCCCTCTCCATACGCTATTCATCCCCTCCAACAACTTCACTCTCACCACCCTTGATGCTTCCAACCATGCCTCGTTCTGGATGCCATCTTCCCCTGGCGCCTTTCCCTTCTTCAATCCCCTAAGCACTGCTTCCATCTCCTCTTCTGCTATCTCCTCTCCCCCATCTCCCTCATAGCCTCCCAAACCCGTTAGCCTCGTTTCAACCCCTCCCAATAATCCCATAAAGTAACTCTTCCATTCTGTCCTGTGTATTTCGCTGGTTATCCTCTCCCTTCCCTTCTTTCTCTTTTTCAGGTACCTCCAGACCTCCCCTTCCCTTGTTATCCCTCTAATCTCTGCAGCTTCCTTCTCCCTCAGTTCTGTTTTCTTTCTACTGCATAATTCTCTGTATCCTCTCCTGGCCTCCCTATATCTATCTACCCCTATCTTCCCCCGTCTCCACTGCCTCAACCTCCTTCTCGCCTCCTTCTTCGCCTTCTTGCACTCGCCATCACACCAGTCGTTCCTCCCTACTCTGCCCCCCCTACGTACACACTCCCTTTTCAGTGTTGCCTCCCGCACTACCTGGATAAGTTCTTCCAAACCATTGATCTCTTGTATCTTCTGTTGCTAAGTGTCTAGGTTTCCCCTACCCCTTCTTCCAACCAGTCTGTCCTGATGAACGTGCTCCCCATTTCCGCTCGCCTTCTGCCGTCCACCCCCTTTACCTCCACCTCCAACGGTTGGTGATCCGACTCTACCGCTTCTCACACTTTAAACCTTTCCATCCTCTCCCACATTTCCTGATCCACCAGTACATAATCAATCACTTTGATTATGATCAAAGTGATTGATGACCATAATCAATGGCTTTAATGTAAATAATTATTAACTAAAAACTTTTCTTTTTAGAGTTTTTGGAAATATTGATGAAGTATCGCAAACAAGAAGTATGATAGTCGCAAAAGCTGCAACAATCGTTGATTTATTAGTTATTGACACACAAGCTTTATATCCACTGATAAAAACATACCAAGTTGTTGTAAATAGATTAAAAAAACATATCTTATTAGAGAATTTGGTAAATATTTTAATTAATTGTGCTTTTTATGATACATTTTTTATTGTAGTCCTACATAGAAAGTAATTACGATGGGGACGATGACGAAGCACTTGATATTTATTATTTAGCGGGGAGAAAGAACTTACCTAAAAAGCTTAAAATTCTCTCATCGAGTTATTTAGCTGTAACATTTATGATGTGTTCGTTTATATCATTTTTAATAACAACGTATCAAGCGGCTTTTAAAAATTTTTCAATTCCATTTTTTACGATTGCTTATTTTTTCGATATCGTACACATTGTGAAAATTTATTTGGGGTTTATAACGCCGTATAGAGATCAACATTGGGGAGAAATTATTGTTGCTAAGAAAAAAATAATTAAAGAGTATGTTAAAGAATTTTTTTTGAATTTATTTAAATACTAGCTTTTATTTTTAGCTACTTGAGATTCAATAAGTTTGTTATGGACTTGGCTGGTTCTCTTCCAACCGATTTCCTTTATTTTGCGATGCCTCAATTTGGATTATATGGAATAACTTTATTGCGTTTGAACAGGATTCTTAGACTGGTAACTTTTAAATAACGTTAAGTAATCAAAATTAAACTTATTTTTTGTAGGTGGATGTTTACAATTACTTTAACATAAAACATGACCAATTAAACATAAACGTTCTCGTCATCAAATTATCCTCAATATTCATTTCTTTCACTTTACTCATTCATGTACAAGGTTGTATTTGGTACATGTTGGCTTGCCCTTTTACTACGGGTTGCATAAAAGGATCATGGGTTGTTCAGGATGATAAAAATTTTTGTCGAAACGCTTATTTATGCTCTGTGTATACCGCAACATCGATTGCAACTTACACTGGATTTTCACCACCTCGTGCTTCAACATTAATTGAAATTATGTATGCCACTATAGCGATGATTTTTAATAAATTTACATTAGCCGTATTTATTGGATATATGACTGCTATTGTTCACAATTTGAACGCAACTTTAGTTGAATTTGATCATGGGATGGAAAAATTGAAAGAATTTTTGAAGCATAGCAGGACCTCGTTTCCTTTAGTACAAAAAGTGCTTACTTATTCTTCTCAATTATGGGAGAAAAGTGAAGGGATGCAAATACCGCAATATTTAACGGCTTGTCCGAGTTTCTTAATGGAAAGTATCAAAATTGATGCGTTCGGACATCACATTTATGAGGTAAAAAATTTCTAAACAAAAATATTTGTAATTGTTGTTTTCTTTTCTTAACATCGTGTATATATATTGTATGTGAAGGTTGAATTATTTTGTACTTCATCGATGTTATATGTTTATTTCATTCTCTACATGTTTCGAGGATACGAGTCCTCATCATCAGGAGGAATTCGTTAATCTTATAAATATAAATTTCACCATGTTTTATTTATGCTATTTGTAATTACTGATGGTTTCTGATTATTTCTGCAATTCTTGATGTTTTCTTGTTGTTGTAGCGTGCTTATCTTGGTAATGGAGGATTGTGTGACACAATCATTCTCTACATGTTTCTAGGATACGAGTCCTCATCATCAGGAAGAATTCGTTAATCTCATAAATATAAATTTCACCATGTTTTATTTCTGCTATTTGTAATTACTGATGGTTTCTGATTATTTCTGCAGTTCTTGATGTTTTCTTGTTGTTGTAGCGTGCTTATCTTGGTAATGGAGGATTGTGTGACATAATCATTCTCTACATGTTTCGAGGATACGAGTTCTCATCATCAGGAAGAATTCGTTAATCTCATAAATATAAATTTCACCATGTTTTATTTCTGCTATTTGTACTTACTGATGGTTTCTGATTACTTCTGCAATTCTTGATGTTTTCTTGTTGTTGTAGCGTGCTTATCTTGGTTAAAGTAAGCAGAAATAAAACATGGTGAAATTTATATTTATAAGATTAACAAATTCTTCCTGATGATGAGGACTCGTATCCTCGAAACATGTAGAGAATGAAATAAACATATAACATCGATGAAGTACAAAATAATTCAACCTTCACATACAATAAAAATATTTGTGTTAATTTTAATTAATTTAGAATGAAATATTTATGAAATGCCACCCAGATTTTTTACGAATGTTAATCAGTTTGTTAAAAGTAACAACATTATTTGATGGAAATTACGTTTGTCATCAAGGAGATGTTAACGATACAATGTATTTTTTGCACCAAGGAATAGTTTTGGTGTATAAAGTTAATGAAACCGAAGAAATTTTAGTTGATGAGCTTCAAGAATTGGATTCTTTTGGAATCGTACGTTTAAACTATTTCAAATACTCATTATTTTTGTATTTATTGTTGTTACAGCTACAAGGAATTGTTCCTAGAACACCTCATACTCATACATTTATTGCTAAAAATGTTACTGTAATTTTGAGTCTAAAGTTTGATGACTGGCACTATTTATTAACATTTTTTCCAGCATCGAAATTTTTAATATTTGATAAAGTACAACAATTATGGAGTAATGTTTGAATTATAGCAACGCTTTGAAATTCAATAAAACATATATGAATATATGGTAATGACGATTCGAGTAATAATGTGATTTATTAAATTTAAAAACAAAAAGGTAATATAATTCTTTGAAACCCAATAATCCTTAACATAATAAGAGAATTATTAAATCCGGTCGAGGTGCATTCATTTCAAAAATAAAATAGTATTTTACTGAAGCCTCGCGGATTAATTAGTGGAAAATGTCGAATTTAATTGAAATTTCGATGTTAAATATATAATTTTGGTGTACAATCAGAAAATTTTCAACACGTAACATATCTTTTGATGCTATGCTTTGGCAATTCAACCAAGTAAATCGATTGGTATAGCTTACTTTAAAGTAGTCAAGTTAATTCAGCAGGATCCGAGGATCGAACAAGCTGTCCCAGAATGCAATTCCCACAGGCGTGCGAAAGATTTGCAAACGCCATTACTTTTAACGTTCCGATTACCGGAACCAAAGATTAAGTAAACTATTCGAATTCGCGCAAACTTCCTTCCCCTTAGATAGCGGGATGAGAATTTTCAATCCGGTGGAACCGCGACGCGATACGAAAGTAAAAATAGGACCACCGTCGTCGTCCCCGTGGATCCTTCGTCCATTTACTTTGGTCCTCCCGTCTTGGAAAACTTTCCTGGATCTCCCACATGTTTCCGGAGACGGCATACGCAGCAGTGCTCGAGAACTTTGCAAAACTGGGATATTTTATTCTCGCGTGCTCGCGATAGTAGAACTATCCTCGACTCGTTTGCACGCCTTAAGCTCGAGCTTGCTGCCAAAGCTCCCGGTACAAGCGAGCTTTGGCTGACGGCATCTCACAGGACCAACATTATCGACGCACGTGCTGTCCTTTCACCAACGTTATTTTACGTTTTTTAGTAGCAAAATAACTTTTCTTTTAACTTTTTTATATTAACAGGAAAATGAAATAAAATTTTATCGGATTGTTATTGTTTTTATGAAAATAAAACTTTTTACATAAAAATCGAATAAAACCTATACATTTTTACAAAACATTATTATTACATTTTTTCTAAATAAATCGGAGTCATGTCAACATTGTCCGATCAATACAACGTAAATTACATTTAGTCGTTTGTGGATGGATGTTCAAATAACTCGTATCTGCGAACTTATAAAATACACATCATAAAAAGCGTATTTAATAAAATCTGTCATAATATTCACGGTTTAATAACCTAGAACAAGGAAAACCACAAATATAAATATAAATGTCCACTCTATTTTGATAACAAAGCTTTTTTTATATCATCAAATAAAAATATTCATCCTTTTTGTTGTGAGTTGCTAATACATTACATAAATAGTTACACAAATATTTGAACATAAAATATTAAAAGAGCAACTTTTAACTTGTGTGAGTTTACGTTCGTTTTCCTCACTTTAATTCAATCATAACTTTACACCCCCTTTTGTTTTTACATAACCAATTTCCTGCCCTATTCATACGTTCCTAAATTTCATCCGAGCTCCCCTTTCTGGCTATTATGGCCATCGAGGATATTCGATGTGAACGTTGTTAGAACCCCCTCCACATTTCGCCTATATAACGCCGCCGTTTCCGTTTCCGTTCAAAGTCGAATGTACCCTATAAAGAACGTAAATTAATTGGACGTGAAGTGGAGGGAAAGATTGCGTTTCCCCGAGTGGAAAGGAAACTCTCGCTCGATTCCCAGTGTGTATGGTAAAATTTCATGTATGGTTTTCGTCTTTACTTAAAGTTATGGAGTCACCCGAGTTACAAAAGTCGTCAAACCGAAAATACTGTATTGGGTATAAAACGTGTAAAGCCCACAAACGTGTCTATTTGTAATAAAATATGAATCGATATTTTAGTATGTTGGAATCATTGAGGTCTTATATATAATCTAGAGTGCGTATGCTGTTGTCCCCACCACGCCTAAAATGAAGCCAGAAAGGTCGCCATGTTAGATGTACCAACTTAGCGGGAAATTCGAAATTGTTATACAGGGTGATTCATTAGCTCTATGACAAACTTTATTATGTGCATTCAAGCTGAAGGCGGATATTTCGAACAATTTTTGTAATTTTTAAACTTATTTTTTATGTTACATTTTCATTTGCCTATTAAACTGTGTAAAATTTTCAAAGGCTTGTAACTCTTTAACCAAAATGAATGGGACCCATATTCATATAACATTTTTTCCTTAGAATCGCATCACCTTTCATCTACCAAAGTTTGTCATAGAGCTAATGAATCACGCTGTATATACTTATACAAGAATTTACATTATTATAAACTGGAAAGACAGAAAATAATAACCGATAAGAAAATAATTATTAATTATATGATATTTTAAAAGAACTTAATAGTTTTTAGCCATAACCCTTATAATTAACATAAACTAAGAAGAAAATATTTAAAGCAATTTTGATTGATCACGTTAACCTTTGCTTATAAATAATTGTTAGATTATTAAAAAAAAACTGAACAGTCCTTACTAATAAACTTTACTTGAACGTCAATTGAAGACCTCGGTGTAAGAAGGGAGTAGCTCCATTTATCAAGACAAGGAGTTGTCCCCTTCTTACACCGAGGTCTTTAATTGTTAATTCTAAGTCAAGTAACCAGAAACATTTTATGGACTGCTGTAAATAATCGTCCAACCTACCAAATTATAAAAACCATGTGTGAAACGAAAAGAATTCGAAAACTTTCAACAAAAATCTAATTTTAATAAAAATAACAATATGTTTATGAGAATTGTGAGATTATTATTATTATTCTTCTACTGGTGGGGTTTTGGAGTTCGAACTTCCGTTCATATCATTCTCCAGTTACAAGGTTTCCATTAGCTTCACTTCCCATTACACGATATCTTTCTTCTTCAGCTCCATCGAACTGTCCCGTGGTTTAGACAATTTATGAATATAAGAAACACACACAATAACAAATGGTTACATATACAGGACAACAGTTTAAAACAGGTTGATGAAAGGATGATTCTTCAGCGGGCCAGGGGTCCGGTGACCCGACTTTTCCAGGACCCTTGGGAGGACCCTCGGACCAGATCTGGAAAGGGATTATAAGTATGAGAGTTGCTTAAGGTCTAGGTTCTAGGTCTAATATCACAGTCAGTTTTATATTTCTAAGTATCTAATTATCCTATTTATTGCTTTCTTGCATCTCATATTACATTTTTCCTGCTTTGGGTATTATTATCACAGTCTTATTCCTGAGGAAATAACGTATTTGTACAATAATATATATATTTCGAATGAACCAGTTGCCAATAGAGAGGCTAGGTCAACTGGTAGGCTGACTCGTTTTTCCAGTAGTCCCAACATCAGCTTTTGTCGATGTGCATCTAATGTGTGGCATGTAAAGAATATGTGATTTAAGTCGCCTTCTTCTCCGCATTCACAATTTGGATTCTTTTACTTTAATTTTGTATAGATAAGAGGGAGTAAGTGCGTGACCCAGTCTCAGCCTGACAATAAGCGTCGAGAAGAATCGTGATACAAAAGGCATCGTTCTGTACCAAGGAACCCTCTGCACTGTCGGCTGACATCTAGCGTATATAATACGTTTGGTTCTAGTTGATCTGCTCCATTCCTGTCCCCATTCGAGGTTCAGCTCCGTTTTGATTTGATGGTATAACTCTTCTGCGTGGATTCTTATTTTGAGGGTTTCTTTGTGGTGTCCCTTGTTTGCCAATTCATCCGCCTTCTCGTTTCCTTTGATACCGGTATGTCCCGGAACCCATACCAGGGTTATCTCCATATCCAACTGGTGTATTTCATACATCAGTTTGATAGTCTCGGTTATGTATGGATGTAATTTGGTTCTGAAATTACAGTTTTTTATTTGTTCCAATGTGCTACGAGAATCGGTGATAATGAGGGCCTTGTTGATAGATTTCTCCTTTACAATTGTTAGTGCTGTAAGTATTGCGTATACCTCAGCAGAAAATATTGTTAATTCTTCAGGTAGATAATAGTACTCCTCTATCTCCAGGATAGGGGCATATATTCCACATGATACGCTTTTGTTAGGAGTATGCACCAGTGATCCGTCTGTGTGTATGTATTGGAAATCCGGCCATTTTTCCACGATGTATGATTTTATCTCTCTTCCTATTATTTTACCAACCTCAGCGCTCGTTCCAAGACTCTTGTATGAGCCCGGTGTAAAAGCCATGGTGTGCAATCTTACTACTATAAAAATGTAGACCAAGATTTAGTACCCTCACAATCCAATGGATGACGTTGTAAACTGAATTTGCAGCAATCTGCATTATCTACACAAACAAAGCGCTTGTAACCATAGAAAAATTTATGTATAACGTCAAACTGTGTCAAACTCAGAGGTGAAAGTAAATGTCATATTTTTGTTTTGTCGTTTAGTGTGATAATTGGTGATAACCCTGTTGTATAAGCAAATTTTCTTCCTTACGTTCTTTTGACTTAGTGTTTTATATCCTTTAGTTAAGTATTTAAATAAGTTAGGGCCACTTTTACCACCTCTTGATAAGTTTATCTAATAGATAAATTGGCGCTTTTAGCCAATGACAGCAATATACGTTAAAAATTTTGAATATTATCTTGGAAAAACTTTAAATGCATATTTTTTCCTATTTATTTGGAAAATGCACTTGACCTCTTCAAAATAAAGTAATGGTATAAACCGGTATAGACCTATATTTAAATTTCGCGCTTTAACCTAATTAGTTCCCTCACAATCCCCTTGGGAGCGTTTGTACCAAAAAATAGTGGGGAGATGACCTTCTATATACATAATAATATAAATTTTTTCTATGGTAAAAGCTAGAAAACCACTGACATTTAAACGTCAAAAATATTTCTGACAGATTGCAAAGCCTACTAAGATTTTTTCATTCAAAATTCATTCCAACTTTTGATCGACAACCCCGTTGTTGAACGGGCAGTGTTTGCTTTATTATTTTTTTTCTCAAAAATTAGTCGTTTTTGAAAAAATTTTAGAGAGACAAAAAAGTTTTAGGATACTTTCATCTACCTATGTAATTTTTTTTAATGTATTTACCCTCTGCATAAAAAAATTTTAGCAAAAATGTAAAGGGGGTGGTTACGTTTAGTAGTTTAGAAGGATAGGTTGAAAGTACAAATAGGGTGAAAACGTGCCCTACTACCAGTTAAACATATTCCCCAAATTTCGTTGTCCTAAGGTTTATGGTTTTTGAGAAAAAAAAATTAAACCAAAATTTTCCGCCATTTTTGGAGCCCAAGTCGCCCATGGTTTATACATCAAAGTACCCTTAAAATTGCCTAAAGAATCACCCCCTGAAGTTTGAGCATGTCATTCAGATACACCCTGTATAAGACCTCAATGGTTGGAATATATAATGTGATAATTTTTGATATAACTTTAAAAAATTACCAGTTTTTCAAATTTAGTTAATTTTGTAACTCAATTCATCACCACCAAGTTAACGAAAGGAAATTTATGAGCTGACGGTTTCATTAGTAGGCATTTTCAACAACAAAGAGGTTAAACATAATATTCATTTATTTCTTAAAGGTCGTTCTAATAACTATAGAAACAGTTAATAAATTTGACTAAACATACATTGTGGTAAAATACACTACTCTCCAAAATTATCGCACCACCTAAATTATGCATTAAGTTTAAGGTATTTTTTTTTTGAATCAACGGATGGATTTTGATGATTCTTTCTTCACGATATAGGTTGATTTTTAAGGAAGAAATGTGTTGATGGTTTCTGACAATTGTCAACGTTTTACCCATATACGGGGTGTAAAAAGAAATTTATGTTTTTTCTTCTAATTTTGCAACACCCTGTGGAATTTATCAGAAAGAACCGCTACATTGCATTTACATTACGTTAGAATGGCAACCCTTCTCTACATTTCCGTTCAAGAATCATCTCGATATCTCTTTTATCAAGGAGATACTCTTACGTATCACTTCTTCACAGCGACGAGCCATACTTAAAATCAAGCGTCGAATTTGATCTTGATCAATTGCATCCCAAACCTCTCTTACCATCCTCTCAACGTCGTCCAAAACGATAGGTGGTGGATGTCGGCCCCTTAACTGACGATCAATATTATCCCATAAATTCTCTATTGGATTGAGATTAGGGCTACAGGGTGGCCAGTCCATGGTTTGTATACCAACTTCATCCAAATAGTCACGCACCGTATATTCAACATGAGGTCTTGCATTGTCATGCATTAAATAAAAACGTGTTCCGATAAAATGTCTGTAATATACCTTTCACCTGTTAATGAACCTCTTCGCAAAGAAACAAGGTCTGTTCGTGCTGTAAGCGAAATTCCACCCCAAACCATTACAGATCCTCCATTAAATAAAGTTGTCGGTCGTATGTTGCACTACTTATACAACATACTTGCAGTACTTGTTCCCAGTCATCAGCATTCCAGTCAAGATGTTCTCTGGCAAATTGCAATCTCCTTCTACGATGATTTGCGTTTAAATTTGGTGCTTTGGCAGGAATCCTTGCATGCAAATCACCTTCGGCGAGACGCCTTTGTACAGTGTTAGTACTAATTCGTTTCTCACAAGTTTCTCATTGTAACAAAACATTCCTTTAAAGCACGAAGTCTAATAAAACGATCTTGGCGTAGTGTTGTGACTCTCCTTCTTCCTTGTCCAGGTCGTCTTGTATGATCATTTGTCTCTTGAAATCGTTGAACGGCACGTGATATTGTTGTATGAGAAACTCCTAATCTCAAGC
The DNA here is from genome assembly GCF_036711975.1 of Onthophagus taurus. Taxonomy (NCBI): domain Eukaryota; kingdom Metazoa; phylum Arthropoda; class Insecta; order Coleoptera; family Scarabaeidae; genus Onthophagus; species Onthophagus taurus. The sequence continues at coordinate 1,663,656 of NC_091967.1, forward strand.
TAGAAATATACTGAACTATATTTCTGCCAATTTGAAGATGGACTCTATAAATATAATGATGGCCTCCCTATGGGTTCACCACTTAGCGGTCTCCTAGCAGACTTTTTCATTGATAAACTAGAGACATCGTTCCTACAACCTGACAATGAATACAATAAATACATTCTGTTCTGGAAAAGATATGTAGATGACATTCTCATAATCTGGGATGAATCTTCACCTAGGTCTCTAACAGAACTATTACAACATGTCAATACTCTTCATGAAAAGATAGAGTTTACTATGGAGAATGAACACAATGGAGAAATAAATTATTTAGACCTCACCTTAAAGAGACATAATGGAGAAATAAAATTCGACATCTACAGAAAACCAACTCAGACAGGTGTGGTCATTCCTTTTGATTCCTTTCACCACTATTCCCATAAATGTGCTGCGTTTAATGCTTATATACACCGGCTATATGACACCCCACTTACACACGAACAGATGGAAAATGAAATTAAAATAATAGAAACCATCGCCCACAATAATAAATACCCCCCTAAATTTGTGAATAACCTTATTAACAAATATACTCACAAATACATAAACTTAGATATTAATGACTCTTTAATTCCGTTAACCAAGAATATATTGACATATAGATCTATAAATTATCACGATTACGACGTAGATCTTTTAGGTTAATCCTAAATTTGTTTTATATGTACTTCATTTTAATTAATTTGATTTTTTGATATCATTTTGAATCATCTATCATGTGTATTGGCATACCGAACAATTTTGTTAATCTCTTTGTTGAATGAACAATGTTTCAAGACGAGTTTCCCCACCTTTAACTTGACAAGGTAATATAAGTATTGTTTTTAATAGTTTTGTTTTACATGTAGTTGATTTGTAGACTCCTGATGATGGTCATGTACCGAAACCGGTAGAGTTAATTAATAAAGAAAATATATTGGAGTAGTTTGACCATTTATTTTGGTTTTTCTTTTTCATTAAAAAAAAAATACCTTTAAACTTAATGCATAATTTAGGTGATGCGATAATTTTGGAGAGTAGTGTATATATTATATATATTCGGTGAATTGTTGTTACGAAACTCAATAACAGGAGCTGGATGATTATCAACACAAAGTCCAACGCAAGGCAACCCAGAAAGCACACTACAACGACAAACAGCGAATAATTGCGAATGTTTAATTAACTAGTTTTGTCGAATAAATATTTAAATATGCGTTTCAATGCAATTAGCCTTATTCGGCGCGTTTTGATCGCCACGTCCAGGTGTAATACGCGAACCGTTTAGTTTATCCAATTCGATTAATATATTAATAATTTAATCTAACATAATCGAAATCTGGTTACCGGTACTTTCCTAACCGCTTGGATATTCTTTCTGTGTATGCTTAATTGCTATTTAATCATGGTTTCGATGCAACATAATTTAACCACTTATTATATTAACATTGGCATTCCACGTTTAAATTATAATAATCAACTAGTTAAATTAGTTTATCTTTAGTAGAAAAATTGTAATCTGATGGATAACACATGGGGTGCGTTTTATATTCTCGTTTCGAAAGAGGTTGTAAGAGACGACATACAGGGAATAGACGGCCCTTTAAAAGCCCTAACAAGCGGCTTTTAAAGGAAGGACTCACGTAACCGGCACGTCTTAACGCCATTTTGCATGCGAGGCATCCGTACGTGTCCCAATTGTTAAAGTAACGACCACGAAACCGCACGCCGCATTTACTTCTTCCAGCATCAACCAGCGGCGGCTCCTTTCTGCTTTCAAAGCAGGCGCGATGATGGCGTCGTAAGTCAGTTCGTGAAACCCTCCTAGTGGCATTTTCTCGTTATGGAAATTCGCGTAATGGTCACATCAGTTCACGGGATGACAACTCTCAATTTCTACTATTTTCAATTTTCTGCAAATACCAAGATATGGCCTCTTTTTTTAAAGGAATGTCTTTAGAGAATCCTTATGGCTGCAGAATGTGGTGGAAAAGGTAGGTTTAGTGGAGCTATTTCAATTTTCGGTTGGAACGGAACGAATAGAATGTGAAGAATCAATTCCAGAATTGTCTCTTTTACGAAGTTGGGTACGTATACGGAAAACTAGTTTCAGGAAATTCGTACTGAAATTGACATTATATTAGAATAAATACAAAACTTTATATGTATACTATTCAGTTTGTAACTAAATTATTGCTCTTCAAAATATTTCAAATCTTTTTTTCCCTGTTTAATCGACTTGTGTGTTAAACGACATTAAAGGTAATGAATGTTGATGGACTTCGAAAAAGCCTCTCACCAACTGAGTGCTGTTGTGCAAATTAACTTCCACTGGATTTACACCATTTAGTTCCCTGAGGTGTTATGTACTTTAGCAGTACTTCCTTTTTGAATTGTCCCACATCATTTGTCACGCAGTGCTCGAATTTGAGGTTCATTTACTTTCTAATTAATATTAATACAAAACTTCTATAAATTCTACTCTGAATTTTATTTTTTATTTCCCCCCTGATATATATTAAGTTAAGTAGTGTTTATTTGAAATCGAAATGGCTTTGCATCGAAACGTATAAGTACATATAACTTGGCTCGGTTTCAATATGTGGATTATGGAATAATATTTACTTTGCGGTATCGGTTATAACATGGTATGTTATCTCTAGAATGACTATGTGTAAAGGGTTTTGAAACGGGCAACCACCAACGAGAAGCGCCCCCATTCAGATAAATTCTCGGTCATTACGAAATGCCCGTCGGCGAGACCTTCTGCACTCTGTAAATACACATAGAAAATAGGCCAAAATGATCTTCCGGCCACTCTCTGTTGATAAGCAAACTCAACCATGCGAACGAACCGCGAAACGAAAACCCCGATTAAATATTTGAGGATGTATCCGATCTGTAGTCGATGCGAGAGAAAATCTCGCATTAGCAATGCAAAAGATCTTTTAGCACGATTTATCATTTCAAGGGTCTAACCGTTTTTCGTCTTTGAAATGCGTTGATGGGTCCTCGGACTTCGATGCTTTTGGCCCATTAAAACCTCTCGGCATCTTCGAGAGGGTAGTTACTAAGCTTTGGACTTGATTCCTGATTTACGAGCATTTTCAGTCAATAAAGAAACACTCGGGAAATTGATGAAAAGCGAACTAAAAAAAATCTTACATCTTAAGCTTTAAAACATTTGATCGAAAATGACTTTATTTTAGAGGGTCACCGCAAATAGCGAATATTCATTGATTTAAAAACCGATTTGATATGGAACATGAAGCACGTTCGAAATTGCAATTTTCCATCGAGGCTTAGACCCAATTGTTTTTCACTAATAGAATAGCCGATTAAAACAATATACGAGGCTCAAATTAAACAACGAAAGTCGCGCAACCGACGCATAATTGGTGGGCATCCGATTAATAGAAAAAAAAGCCCACACAATAAACCCAATTTCCATGCGATGACGTTCCGAGTCGACAGGATTTGATAGATTACGATCGTGGGAAATCGAATTTTTTGCTCCAGAAGCAAAAAAGTTCTCCGCTGCTATTGAGTATACAGAAAGTTATCTAAAAATATCTTCTGGAGTGTATTCTATGCGGTTTCGAACTTAATCACTTTTGCAATATAAAAGTCTTTCGATTTTTAACAAAAAAATTACCTCCATATTGATAAAACAGTTTTTAGGTTGCTTTTTATTTCTCCCGTGCAATTTTTTTAACTTGAAACAGGACTCGTTTCGATATCGTCGAAACATCTCAGAGTATCCTAATTCCGTGTAAGAAGTCGTAACACGAAGTCTCGTCGTATCGAGGCCAAAAAATTGACTTCGAGGGAAGACGAGAGAGTGTGAGTTGAAATTTAACACGTTCGGTTCGATAAACGTTGTCGCATTTCGCCAAGTGTGGAAAAAGTAGGGGAAAATAAGTTACGGCCGAGGCAATATTGTTACGACTCTTGTAGATTTTTTGACCAATTAAGCCGAGGTTGCTTGTAAATACCCGGCGGGTAGGTATTTATAAAATGGGTATTTACCCTGGGCCGGGGTAAATACCTAAACAGTACATATAAAAATGATACAAGTAAAACTATAACAGATTCGGACAAAAATATAGAGGAACATGATGAAATGGGCGTTGAAGACGAGGAATTGTCAACTATCAAAAACGTATTACAATCAGGTAACCACTTGCGAGAGTGAAGGAAATATACATGGAGACGATGGCTAGGATAAAAGTGGGAGATAAGCTGAGCGACGTGTTCTGGACGACGAAGGGACTGAGGCAGGGATGTCCGCTGAGCCCAAGTCTGTTTGCACTGTATACGGCGGACCTGGAGGAAAGATTGGGGAAGGGGCAAATGGGAGGATTGGTGGTGGGAGGTAGAAAGGTGCATATGTTAGCATACGCGGATGACATCGTGGTCATGGCGAGAGAAGCGGCGGAGATGAAAGATATGATAAAGACACTGGAAAGATATTTTAGGGGAAAGGGGCTGGAAGTGAATGTGGGGAAGACAAGGATGATGAAGTTTTGTAAGGGGGGGAGAAAAAGAACAGAGAACTGGAGATGGGAGGGAAAAGAGATCGAGGAGGTTAGGGAGTATACTTACTTGGGGTATGTGTTCAGGGAGAACAACAGGGAGGGGTCGCATGTGATAGCTATGGCAAAAAAGGCGAATAAGGTGATGGGACAAGTATGGGGTTGGGGGAAGAGAGTCTTTGGAAGGAATGTGGCAGCGAGGAAGATTATGTTTGAAGGTCTGGTTAGCAGTGTGATGATGTATGGGGATGGAGAGAGCAGGCAATGCTGGAGGACGTGCAAGCTAGATACTGGAGATGGGTGCTTGGGGTGGCGAGAGTAACACCGGGGTATATAGTGAGGGAAGAGGTAAAGGTGGATAAGGTCAGGGTGGAGGCGGGCAGGAGGGCAGTGAAATATGAAGAAAGAATAGTAGGGAGGCCAAGCTGCGGGATCCTGGGGGAGTGTTGGAGGGAAATTAGAGAAGGAAAGGTCAGATATTGGAAAGGACACAGAGTCAACTATTATAGACGACCGGGCTACTTGGCAACGGAGATAAATAGTAGACGAAGGGTGGGTAGGGAGATGTGGAGGGAGTTGAGAGACAGGGACCGAGATGTGCAGAGACAGGAAAGAAGGACACAAATAAAAGAGGGAAGGTATAACGAAAGATACAGGGACATAATTACGGAGGGGCTGCCTAGATACTTGTTATTGGAAAGAGATGAGGAAGGGAAAAAGTTGGTGGCTAGGTTCCGTTGTGGAAACAAGGAGAGAGCTAACAGATACTGGATGGCCGATGAGGAGAGGTGGTGTAGGCTATGCAGGGAGGAATGGGAAACGTTAGAACACATGCTGAATGGGTGCAGTGAGTTGAGGGAGGAGGAGTTGGACCGAAGGCAGATCTTAGGAGAGGGGGGAGAGGGGAAACGATGGATGAGAATGGTGATGGGGGTGAGGAGACAAAGGGATGGGTGAGGGGATGATTGGGCCGAGGAGCCGAGGGCGTGGAAATGGAGGAAGAGGGTAGAGAGTGAAAGTAATATTTGAATAATGTAAAGAATTGTAAACAATTACTGTATACAATAAACTCTTAATATATATCAGGTAACCACTGCTCAGTCTTCATTCTTGCGACGATGATCCGACCAGTTCCACTTGAGCTTTGTTACAATGTTGACCGTATCATTTACGCCAGTTTTTCTTCGTAGGTCTTCATTTCGTATGTGGTCCTGAGTGACCACCACGTATGTGAGCCTCCTGGTAATGGCCATCGTTAGTGTTAAAGTTTCGGAACCGTATGTCATAACCAAAGAAGGAAGCACGCATTGATTGAAAGATTTTCTTTTCAAATATACAGGAATATAAAGATGTCTCTAAGTTTCTTGTAGGCTGCCCATGCAAGTATCATCCTTCTGTTTAGTTCGTTTGTTTGATTATTATCTCTCGATACACGAACCTCATGGCCAAGATATATGGCTGCGATGCGAACCAACTGAGATGAGTACTTTAAGAACAATAATGGAAAAGACAAGAAAAGATAGAGTTAGGAACAAAATTGAGAGAATTTCGTGGATTCGGAGATATCATGAGATTTGCTAGGGGAAAAATAAAAAAATTTAATGAATACTTCCAAAGAATGGAAGAAACCTGGCTGATTAAGACAGCAAGAGATCAAAGATTAGCTAGAAAGAGATACCGGGAGACCAGGAAGTTGGATTTCCAGCTCTAATGAAAAATCAAACAACAAGAATTAATGAAGCACAAAAACTGAATGAGTTTGGAACAAGATTTCCCCTAAATTTTGTTGATATTTAGCCCGACTCTTGCACACGTCTCCTGTATACGTTCAGCATCAGTTTCATCTCTCCAAGACTATCCGAAATAAGAACTAAAAAACAAAGAGTGTCCCAACAAGGGCGCCGGATTTAATTTTAAAGAAAAACACATTTATTTTTTGAATTAAGCAAATATTTTGATTTCAACATAAAGAAAAATAGTTCCGATTAAATATGAAATACAACATCAGGCAAATGGTCACCACGAAACCTCTGGAACGGGGTTATTCTTTTGTTGAAATTTTCAATAACGTTTTCGCATAAGTGTGGCTGTATTTCACCAATACCGCGCCGTATTTCCTCTTTAATATTTTCAACTGTTTCAGGCTTATTCGCATACACCTTTTCCTTTACATAGCCCCAAAGAAAAAAGTCCGTCGGTGTTAGATCGCACGATCTTGGTGGCCAATGTTGATCGCCAAATCGAGAAATGACACGACCCGGAAACTTGGTCTGTAATAACGCCATTGTTTCACGTGCTGTGTGGCAGGTCGCACCGTCTTGTTGGAAAAACATGTCCTCCACATCAATGACATCCAATTCGGGCCACAAAAATTCCGTTAACATTTCCCCATACCGCACATCATTAGCAGTTTGCGCATTTCAAAGAAATAAGGTCCAATCACTCCGCCAGTCCAAAATGCACACCAAACAGTTACTCGTGGATGTATTGGTTGATTGAGTACCACACGAGGATTTTCAGCACCCCAAATTCGACAGTTTTGTTTATTTACGTATCCGTCGAGTTGAAAATGTGCCTCATCTGAAAAAATGATTGTCTTCGAAAAATCCGCATTAATTTGATGATGTTCCAACACCCAATCAGCAAATCCACGGCGCTGCGCATGGTCCCTTGGCTTGATATCTTGCACCAATTGAACCTTGTACGCGTGCAAATGCAGATCTTTTACCAAAATGCGTTGCATAGTGGTTCTGGAAATGTTTAATTCTTGACCACGATGCCGAATGGAAGTTCCTGGATTATCGACCACAGATTCCCTTACTGTAGCTATGTTTTCAAGTGACCGACAAGGACGACGACGAACATTGATCTTCTGATCCACCAGCATAAATTTGGTCTCAAATTTTCTAATTAAACGCCTCACTGTTGATTCATTTGACGCATTATTGCGACCGAAAACTTGACGTAATTGGCGAACAGTTTGCGCAAAACTTTCACCATTTTTGTAATGTGTTTTTACAATAGTTAGACATTGTTTGTTTGAATCTTTGATTATATATAATATGGATTGAGCTAACTGAATATATCTACTAACAAAAATGTTACTCAAGGTGAATAGACGCAGATGGAAAGCGATAATGTGAAAGTGTAACAAAGATAGATATATTATATGTCAGTACGCTTCTATATCTATCTCACTTCTATCAGTACACCCATTATATGGCAGTACGCTTCTATGTCTATCTCGGTTCGATCACCTTGCGCAAGCTATCTCTCTCGTTGGCTCAATCCATATTATATATAATCAAAGGTTTGAATAGTTCATCATATTCATAAATCGCGCGGTCTATACGTGACAACTGTCAAACAAAAAACGCCGTACAACTCGTATTAATAAAATGGCGGCAAATTTAAATCCGGCGCTCTTATTGGGACAGCCTTTATATCGTCCGCGTAGCGCAAATTACTTAGGTATTGCCATCAATGTTTATATCTTTTTGGGTCCAATCCAGTTGTTTAAATGCACTCTCTTGGTCTGTGATGAACAATTTGGGTTGAACATTATATCGCCTTGTCTTACCCCACGCCTAATCGGTATTTGGTCTGTACTTTCATACAATTTTACCGTCATTGTAGCATTCTTGTAAATGTTATAAATAAGACGGACTCTGCATTCTTGAACTACTTGCAAAACTGCCACCAACTCAATTTAAATCAAATTTTATAAATACCTCTAAATACCCATCTTGGGTAAATATCCCCGGGTATACAGGGTGATTCCTTAGCTCTATGACAAACTTTGGCAGATGAAAGGTAACATAAAGAACTCAGTTTTGTTATCACAGCCAACTCTGTATTTGTGTTTCATAATTATTGTTGCGATTGTTGCAAATCTTTACTTCGTCGATGTGAGGCGTGCATTCAAGCTGAAGGCGGACATTTCGAACAATTTTTGTAATTTTTAAACTTATTTTTTATGTTACATTTTCATTTGCCTATTAAACTGTGTAAAATTTTCAAAGGCTTGTTACTCTTTAACCAAAATGAATCGGACCCATAATCATATAACATTTTTTCCTTAGAATCGCATCACCTTTCATCTGCCAAAGTTTGTCATAGAGCTAATGAATCACCCTGTATATCCAGGGAATTTTTCCTTGAACATAAATACCCGGGTATTTAACAACACTGCTTGTGACCGAGGCAATTTGGTTATGAATTTTCAAATTACGTAAGGCTAATGATTTTGAAGTTTGTTTATAAAATAGAAATGGACTTGAGATCTGATAAAAAAACTTTTTAAGCAATAAACTTCCCACTAAATTTCCATTTAATTCTCTCTCCCTTTACTCGGTGTTTGATTTAATTACACGGTGCATTCTTTTAGTTCGTTTTATCTTAATGAACTCCTAATTGCTGGGGCGTAGACGATTTACACGTGTTGAGAGAAAAAAATGGCGATTTAAGCGGGTAGTGCATTTTCTCCAAACGCAATTTTTACTAATAGCTTTTAGATGGGTTGCGCTTCGCTTGGATTCCGGAAGTAAAGAATTCACCCCCGAAAAAAAATTATCTAATTTCGTCAGGAGTTCGCGTTCTCCTAAAAGCGCAGTTTCCGGTATGGCGAAATTTATAAGAAATCACCCTCTGTTGCATTTTAGTGCACCCAAAATTAGATAGTGCGGTCATAAAGTTCCTCCTTCATAAAGTAGCAAGTGATTTATAAAGCCATAAAGCCCGGTTCTTGTGCGCTGAAGAGACACAGAAAGTTAAACCAAAATCTAAATCTAAACGAATAATTACAAATTTGTATTTTTTACTTACTATTAATTAATTCAAAGACCCCAAAAATCTTTTAACGCCATCTCCTTAAAGAGTAATTAATAGCTTGCAAAAAGCCAGAAAACTGTCTTTGTAAACAAAGGGTTGATTTTAAGGATTGAAATACGACACCCCTATTTTTCATCAGTAGAAATAAATTGCCAAAAACATCTACGGAATCCCTTAAAAAGAAACTCAATTTAAATCACTTTAGAAGCTAAAACGCGGCTTTCACGGAAGCGATTACGTGGTGAGAGCATGGTTTTTGTTAAGCCCCACATCGTTGCGAATCGATTTGTTTCTCGCTTCCTCCCTAACGTTTCAACGAAAAGTCTCCAATAACAATGTAATTCTATAGCGTAGGGCGATTTTCCCTCACGGCTTTGTGTTGGGATACCACGCTTTTTACCTGTACCATCGAAAATACGAAGAGTTGTAAAAGAAACTTTTTAATTTGCGGTGCGGTCGCCTATGTATTCTTTAGACCGGTTTAACAAGAACGGTGCTGAAGAATCCCTTACAATGTTAACCACCTCAATCGCATCCTTGTTATTTCAATACCTGAAATTGCTTTCCTAAAACGGAGAGAGAACGGAGGTGGAGGTCAAACAGGAACTGGGAATTCTTATCGTTCCGTTTGCCCCCGTTATGCTCCCCGTTATTGTAACGGATCGGAGAAGGGAATTCGAAATCCGCTCCAAGCTTGATATTAGCCGTTTAAAAATGCATTCGATTCAAACCCATCTGGTCGATCCGCCAGAAAGGTCCTGCAAACCGTCAATTAAACGGGAGAAGTATACCCCCTCGAAAAGAACGGGATGTTTGATCGAGATTTTAATTGATTGAAATAGTTTTCAGGGTAAAATGGAACAAAAGCATCGCAGCGGAAGGTTTTGTCCCATGAAAACGGTAAAACCCTTTGTTCCAATTAGCGAGAGGGTGTTGAATTAGCTACTACAATGGTGTTTTAGGTCGTAGTTTGAAATTATCTAGTCTGACGCCGTTGTTTATAAAATTTGTGATACTCAAATTTCGTACTGTTTTTAGTCTTTGTTTGTTTTCTTTTCATTAGTTTATCAAAAATAAAGTTGGATTTTAAAAAATCATAAGAAAATATTTAGTCTTCTTTCATCAGTTCAGAGTCTCAATTGGAAGGTTGAACTTTTGACTCTCAGTACTCATCTTACAAATGCGATAATATTGAGCTTGACAGCTTAACATTTTCAAGTTTAAAGATGTTTTATACGCTAGTGCACAACTCCTTACGTACCCAGTTCTAGAAATTAATAACTTGAGTGAAAACTATGTATTTGACTATGTATATGACTATGTTTTCTATGGCAGGTTATTTTTACTACTTGAATTTCTTTTTATGTATAAGTGTATATTTTTAGAGACAATAAAATCATAGATTTGAAACATATATATATATTTTTCAGATTAATTTTCTAAAAATCCCTACGTCTCTAGTTACTTTTAATACCAACCTAATTTTTTTTCCCCCAAACTTTGGTTGGTAGCCCTCCCTATACTTAATACATAGAGACGTGACGTCACCGCAGGAGCAACTTCCGCTCTAGAACCGGCATTCTTAGGGCCGATTTACATCAGACGAGCGAATGCTCATTCTATCCCCACTCTATCATATTCTTTTAGTGTAAACAGATGTAGAGCATTCTTTCGTTGTTCTGTCTGTGTTCTCAAAGATTCTAGGGAATATTCTAAGAATGTTCGATCGCTTAATGTAAACGACACTAGAGCGTGCGAACAATTGCTTAGAGCCTTCTTGCGTGTTCGGACGTGCTCGCTCATCGGAGCGGTCTCTTCAAAGCGTTCTTGTGTTCTAGCCGAATGAGTATTCGTTCGGCTGATCTAAACATCTATGTGCAAGAATTCTAATTCTTGAATCTTATTTTTGCTCGTTGATATTTTGGTGTAAACGCAAAAGCGCGCTTTCGTTTACACTAAAAGATCAAGAAAGAATGCTCTTGTTCTAGCTCTAGCTCTTTGTTCGTTTGGTTTAAATGCACCTTTACACTACTAACCCCTCATAATTCTTGAAAGAATTAAGATATAGGGTTTTGGTTTATGGGGTTGTGTTTCTTTTTCCATTACCTTTAAAATAAGATAAAACTCGATAGGGGTTGCTATTTAAAAATGTAGGAGTGGTCATCGCCTAAAAAACTCCACATTGCACGGAAGTTCTAAACTATCTAAGAATGTAGAATGTTTTTATGACTCTTTAGTGGTCCCCAAATTTTCAAATATTTTTCTTCACTCGTTCAAAACTTATAGCTCCGTCCCGGGAGTTTTGGGAAACCCTGTATTTAGTCTTAGAGTGATTAAAAATAAAACTAACAAAAAGATTGCCAAGATTTTTTATTCTAGTAACATCGAATCACATTTAAGATATTTAATAATTACGTGAGGAGCATCTGTACAGGGTGTCCAAATTTAGATGAGTTTGCAGGGTATCTCAGTTATTATGAAAGATAGAAAGTTACGGCATTCGCGAACCTGAACTACATTTTTGGGAAACTTACAATGGCCAAACCAAATTTTCATAACCCTCTTCGTTTTTGATATACAGGAAGTGTTTGAAATTTACGATTTTCAGACACCTCCTGTATCTCGGCTATCCGGAAACTTAATAAAAAAGTAAAAACGGGTTCTAATAGATTTTTTCACGTGGAATCCAATGGTGCACGTAGAATTTTTCTAGTCATCACGGTTTTTGAGTTATAAACACAACTCAAACACTGAATACTCAACTTCTAAAATACTTAACTCTTTATAACTCAAAAACCGTGATGACTAGAAAAATTCTACGTGCACCATTGGATTCTACGTGAAAAAATCTATTAGAACCCGTTTTTACGTTTCCGGATAACCGAGATACAGGGGTGTCTGAAAATCGTAAATTTTGAAAGACTGCCTGTATATCAAAAACGAAGAGGGTTATGAAAATTTGGTTTGTGCCATTGTAAATTTCACAAAAAAGTAGCTCAGGTTCGTGAAAGCCGCAACTTCCTATCTTTCATAATAACTGAGATACCCATCGAAATTTGGACATCCTGTACAGGGTGGGCAAATTTGGGTGTTATTATAGGCTATCTCAGAAACTATAAGAGATACGAAAAAAGTAGGTGCCATGTCTCGGTCTCTTTTTTCGAGACTAACCCAATCCCGCAAACACCAAACCTCTATCTTCTTTTGTTTTTAAGTTATAGCCAAAAAGTCAAATTTTCGTGATTTCGAAAAATGCTCATATTTCGTTTATTTTTGAAATTAGAGAAATGAGGTTGATACGTTCTTAAGACACTTTTTTAAGTAGAATATACTGCCGTTGAAAAATTTTAAAAATATTTGATGATTTTTGAGATAAAACACAAAGTTGTATTTTTTTAAATACAAACTATACTTGATTATGATGTTAATGAAAAGAGCATATTTTTAGCTTTCCAATGATGTAAAATAAGCGTTAATTTTAAATTCCAAAATAGTAAGCGGTAATGTTCAAAATTTTGATTATAGTAGGCGGGTTCGGACAGTAATTACTACCTAATTGCTGTATGGTTTTGCACGAATATGACAGAAAGTTGGTCTTGTACCATTAAGCTAAGTGTCCACTTGCGAGAAATGCTCTCGAGAGAAGCTATCGAGAGTATATTTTCTGGTACACGCATCTGAGAGTAACTATCATAGAGTCCGCACAAACTTTCGGAGAGTAAACACGTTGAGATTTGTACTCAAATGGACACGCACAATTTATCTATCGTGAGAGTAACTGTCAAAAACCGAACACGGTTCGAATTTTGCTGCGAGTAGCTGCTAGTTTTTTCAATATAACACGTTTAAAGATAACAACCAAAAGAAAATAGTACCAAGAAGAAATATTTGAATTAATTGAAGTGTATGAAGAAAATTCAATTCTTTGGAATATCACCTCTAATGAACATAGAAATCGGGGAAGCAAAGGATGCAATTTTAACAAGTATTGGACAGAAATTTAAACGGGATTTGTACCATTAGTAATAGTAACTTCTGACAACATAATTTCGTCTTCTGACAGTAAAATTAAGTCTTTTGCTAAAAGTATTTGATTTTTAGTAGTAGTGTAGATGTGCTTCATTTGCAATATCTAGTTTTTCACTAGCAATACTTAGTCTTTTGCCAGCAATATCTAGTCTTTTGCAGCAATATCTAGTCTTCTACCAACAGTATTTCGTCTTCTGGTAGTAGGGTGCAGTCTTCTGTAAGAAGAATCTGCTTCATTTGCAACATCTAGTCTTTCATTAGTAGTACTTAGTCTTCTGCCAGCAATATCTAGTCTCTTTCAGCAATTGAGGCGTTTAAGTTTATATTTTCTAATAATTTTCCAAAATACTGCCAAGCCACTATTAAGCTATCACGTGTACGACAATAAACTTATAGTTTGCATTTATAAGTGCCATTAAAGCAATCGAGTTCACTTTTTTGTGAATCCAGTATGCCAAATAACTAACAATTTGACAACGAATGTTGATATTTGTTGACACCCAGCTCTAATCTACGCCAAATCCATGATTTGGCACCCAACAGCTTCTTTTTATTTTTTTCAGTTTGTTTTTTTTTTTGAAATTTTATACGTTATAAGTTTACAAACACCAATGAAAGAAAATAAATTTTACTTTCCATAGCACGGACACATTTCACTAGTGGACACGGTCCTGAGAGAACTGTCTGAGAGAAAGCTTTCAGAAGTTTTATAGAAGCTCTCGGAAAGCTAAAACAGTCTCAAGTGGACACAGAGTTGAGAGTAGATATCGAGAGTTACTCTCAGAAGTTTCTCTCAAGTGGACACCTAGCTTTATGCAGGATAAAGTTGGTTTTGTACCAACGAATAAAAACTTTGAATAGTTGATTTAAATTTCTCAGTGTCTTATCCCTGACTTTGTTCACCAATAAAAATGATTTAGTAGATAATGTTTGTTTATTAAAAATACAAGAAACGTATTAATAAATGGATTAAATATGAACAACAACTCCAGGAACTAAACAGTCACAGACTGTGTCATCTAAATTTACTAACTAAACTTACTGGTTGTAAGGTTAGAACAGTTGGGTATCAATGAATGTAATCTTCGGTAGTAGTTTTGAAATCACGAAAATTTGACTTTTTGGCTATAACTAAAAAACAAAAGAAGATAGAGGTTTGGTGTTTGCGGGATTGGGTTAGTCTCGAAAAAAGAGACCGGGACATGGCACCTACTTTTTTCGTATCTCTTATAGTTTCTGAGATAGCCTATAATAACACCCAAATTTGCCCACCGTGTATAGTTCGGCAATGTTCAACTTTAAACTTCAGAAAAAAGCGATAAGAGTGTTATGTAATCTTAAATATAATGAATCGTGTAGACAACAATTTTCAAACATAAAAACTATTTTCAACAATTTGTTAAGACAAACCAATATGTTACTAGACATAATCATATCTTCATGCTGCCTAAACATGGGTTAAATTTATATAAAAAAGGTCCCTTGTATTCATGTGTGAAAATCTGGAATAACATCCCTGTAAAAATCAAATTAATAACTAGGTTAAACTTATTTAAAACAAATATGCGATATTTACTTTGTAATTTAGCACCTTATTCGCTCGACGAATTTTACAATACCCATTGAATTTCATTTTCTTTTTTGACGCTAGGTGAGTAGTAATGAGATCTTTTGTTATTTTTGTCTCTTTTCTTTCTCAATAACGCTTATTATTATTATATTCGAGTTTGCGCATTCCCCAAAAAGTATTAAATCTAGTGAACTTCGTTGAGCTCTGTCTGAAAGTCTCTTTAATTAAAATTTATTAGTAATACGTTCATATTTTATTCAAATTTTCCATACATTCGAATAACGCTTGTTTTACACTCTCAATTAGGTAAATGGACAATATTGACTCTATAATAATGGTTTAATACGCGAAGTATTTTCTCATTTTCAATTAGCTAACAGGAATTACTAACGGCTCAGTTTATGGAGATTCAAAGGCATGACCCGAATGGACACGCGATGGGATACGGTAAAAAGGCATTTATTCGTAACACACAACGATTTAAATATTTCGGTGCGATCCTTTGCGAATTTTAATTAATTCTCGTCGATTGTTGTGCAATGGCATTTTAACTCTGAATTTATTTCAATTTCGCTGCGCGGATGTAAACGCTATGAAAGGATGGTCCATTATAAAATGTTTATTTGCACAAATTGCTGACGTGCTCTACTGATCATTTGGTTTTGCAACACGTTAATGTGTTCCATTTTTTTTTAGCAATATCTACTAAAAAAAATAAAAATAAAAAAAGCGTTTAGTGTAAAATGTTTTTTATATGAGTAATCGGATGTGAGCTTTAATTTATTGAGTTACTCGTACATAAATTTAGTGTCTTCGTTCTCAAAGCACGTAACCGAATACCCTTCCTGTTTGATGCAAGGCCGTATATTAGCACGCGATAAGTCTAGCATAGGTGCAAACAGACGTGACTTGATTGAGAGATGGGAGCTTGTTGCAACACGCCCGACCGGGACACCGTTCATTGTCTCGAGCGAGATGGGAAACTGCGTAACCATTGTCCGTCCACCGATCCTGACGGATCAAGAGGTTGCTCCATTAATTACTCTATTTGTTAGGCAAATGCGGCCGGCCCCATTCGTTCTAATGTAATCCTTGAATTGTAAAGCAACGATTTATGTATGCGCCTCCTAGTCCATCGATGAACGATGGCCATAGGGATAATAGATGCAAATCAAGGGTACCAATAACTTCCAGGGCTTCGGTAACGGACCAATTTTCCAACCTTCCTTTTTACGTTTGCGCCCGAAATTGGTTTTGATCAAAGTATTGCCTTGCCATTCGATATAAAAAGGGGGCGAAGAGACTGGTAAGAAGAGCCGTCAAAGTGCAATTTCACAAAACCTAACTAACAGTACGGAATAACGTACGCAATACAACAACCATCATTCACAAAGAAGATGCAATTTCATGGGCGTTTTTAGCTCATTTCGAATTTAGAACGAAAATTTGCGTATTTTATATGAAAAGCAAAATTAAAAAATAAAATATAACCACCTCGCCTTTGTAAGAACGAACAAGCCATTCTTATGTAAATGTTGGTAGTGTCGAGTGATGCATGTTTTTTGATTAAATACTGAAACTTTGATGATTAATAATACACATTGATATTTCCATATAAATTACAAACAAAATCGATTCAAGAAACCTGGGTCATAACATTGGACAAATTAATTGGTGAATTATAAATGAACTTTTTAAAAACTATATTGATATACAGCCTGATTCAGGGTAAGCGCCTTATTTTTTTTTAGCCACACTATGGGGTACTACTTTCAAAATATTTGGCAGTAATATGTTTTGGGTCATTCTCTACACGATGGTGATGCCACATTTTCAATTGGAAGAATTATTTCAAAATGGGGACAGTCAACTTTTTTTTTTTAAATGGAATGCCAAAATTTTTTTTTTATTATTGAGGTCTTAAAAACATTCTTTATACGATAGTATTTTGTTTTTCTTAAAAATTCATTTCTTTCCCCATCAAAAAGCACACATTTTAATCTAGTAGCGCATGAATGTTTTACACTCGATGTTATTTTTGTCCAAATATCAAGTAGCGCTAGACACAAAAGAAACAATTAAACTTTATTTTGTAATAAACATCTACTTATTTATTTATTTTGACAAAAATAACATCGAGTGTAAAACATTCATGCGCTACTATACTCTGTTTTTAAACCAGGAGGAGTAAACGCGAAAGTCAGATTTACACTAGGAAAAATCACCAGAAAATATCACTAGATATTTTGGCGGTAAATTTAAATTAATAATTGTTATTATTGTATTTATTTTCGTTTGTTATCGTCAACACTAAACATACAAATTAACATTGAAGTTATGAGTGTATTTATTTCAAAATATAATAAAGAATAATGACACGAAACTGTCGAATTGTCAATAACCTAACCTTCAAATTCAAAATTGCCTGTGTGTGAACCTTCCTCGCATTCAACCAATCACGTGCAAGGTCAATCTGGTGACAAATTTAAAATACTCCTCCTGGTTTAAAAACAGAGTATAATTGCCAAAGAAAACTTCAAGGTATAATTAATGTTTGTAAACAAAACTAACCTTACCTCACATTCCTTCACGCTATAATTGACATTACAAAAGAAAACTTCACGCTATAATTGCCATTACTAATTGCCAAAGAAAACTTCATGGTATAATTAATGTTTGTAAACAAAACTAACCTTACCTAACATTCCTTCACGCTATAATTGACATTACAAAAGAAAACTTCACGCTCTAATTGCCATTACTAATTGCCAAAGAAAACTTCATGGTATAATTAATGTTTGTAAACAAAACTAACCTTACCGAACATTCCTTCACGCTATAATTGACATTACAAAAGAAAACTTCACACTATAATTGCCATTACTAATTGCCAAAGAAAACTTCATGGTATAATTAATGTTTGTAAACAAAACTAACCTTACCTAACATTCCTTCAAGCTATAATTGACATTACAAAAGAAAACTTCACGCTATAATTGCCATTACTAATTGCCAAAGAAAACTTCATGGTATAATTAATGTTTGTAAACAAAACTAACCTTACCTCACATTCCTTCACGCTATAATTGACATTACAAAAGAAAACTTCACGCTATAATTGCCATTAACCTCTCAATAAACCCGCAAAAGACAATTGTTGTGCCCTTCACCAGGAAGCGAAAGTTGGATGGACTAATCCGCCCAACTATCCAAGGTGAAGAAATTCCTTTCTCAAAGGAAGTCAAATATCTAGGAGTAATCCTAGACAAAACCCTGTCACGGAATGGACATTTGCAGGGAGTTTTGCACAAAGCTAGACTATCATTGTGGACTTGTCGCAGTCTGTGTGGAAAAAATTGGGGTCTTACCCCTGAAAGACTGTACTGGGTCTATGTGACTGAGAGTTCAATTTTTCCACTTGTGCTCAACACATGGACTCTGACTGAGTTTAATTTTAATAATTTTTTTTTTTTTTTTTTAAATGGAATAGTGTGTTATGTTAATTTTGTTAGAAAAGTATTTTCTTAACTATAAAACACGTGTAGATCGATACTTTTTTGGAGAGAGATATTCTTTAAAGAAAAGTTTTCTTGAAACTTTATGCTGTTGATATGTCCTTGATTCATTTAACGAAACAATTAATTTTAACTCCTCAACATTGACGTCGTGCCCGATGAAGGAATAAGATAATTCCGAAACATGTAGCACCGAATTAAAATAAAATAAACCATTTTCATCGTTAACCCAGAGTTTTATTAATATTCACCTATGTGACTGTGGTTAGACCTATGATCACATACGGAGCAGCAGCCTGGTATAGGAAAGTCCGACAGACTTCAGTTATCAGTAAACTTTCACGAATTCAACGAGTAGCTAGATTGGCAATCTCTGGTGCGATAGGCACAACGCCAACTCTAGCAATGGAGGTTCTGCTTGGCCTATCTCCTCTGCATTTGCATATAGAGAAAGTGGCTAGAACAACCATTTACAGATTTAAGCAATATGCTCAAAACTGTTCCGACATGTCCTACCTATGGGCTGCGGAAGACATTATAAGCACTGATACTGTGCTATCAATGACGTCAGATTTGGCGGTATCACTATCAGTGATTAATGCTCGATACCAGATTGTACTGCCTGAGCGGCAGTCCTGGATCGAAAATGAAAATTGTCTGGTTCGGGCAGACAGTTGCTTGTACACAGATAGATCAAAAACGCCTGAAGGGGTAGGAGCAGGAGTATACTGCCAGACACCTCGACTTAAGCAAGCCTACAGCCTGGGTACGTACTGTACTGTATTCCAGGCGGAAGTACTTGCTATTGACATGGGTGCTAAAATCCTTCTTGAAAGAGGGGTGAAGAACATGACAGTACGAATTTTCTCAGACAGTCAAGCCGCTCTCCAGGCGCTGCAAGCCGTGAAAACGGTGTCGGCTCTGGTTAATGATTGTAAGAGAACATTAAACACACTGAGTTGTGATAACAGAGTCTCTCTGATCTGGGTCCCGGGTCACTCTGGGGTTGCTGGCAATGAAGCGGCAGATAAGCTAGCACGAGATGGCAGCGCTGAAGCGTTTGTGGGACCGGAACCAGCAATTGGTGTATCATTTGCGATGGCCAAATATAGGATTGGACTGTGGGCTGAAGAGAGACTTCGCCTACTGTGGACCAGTTCTCCTGGAATGAGACATGCTAAGGTGTTTATTAACATCGCCACTGTCAAACCCGGGAATATTTTAGGACTTGCCCGTAGTAGCATAAAAGTGCTAATGGGTGTTTTACTGGGCACTGCCGATTAAAAGCGCACCTCAACTTGTTGGGTTTAGCCGACGATGTTGAATGCCGACTATGTGCGGAGGAAGCAGAGACGGTTGAGCATGTTTTATGCCACTGCCCTGCCGTTAACCGTATCAGATTCTCGATTTTTGATGACCTTTCGCCGAGCAAGGTATTAATGTTCGTTAAGAACATTGGACTGCACGGTGAAATTTGATAACGATATCTATCGGGGTACAATAGATCCTTAGGGTCACGGTGCAAGGTTGGTTGGTCTGCCTACCCGATATGTATTCTATGTAATGTAATAATTGCCATTACAAATTGCCAAAGAATACTTCATGGTATAATTAATGTTTGTAAACAAAACTAACCTTACCTAACATTCAGCGTCTGAAGACACAGGGCTAAACCCGAAACTTAAAAATATACAACTTAGCGCTGAATAACAATTAAAACTAGAACTAACACTTGCACTAGAACTATACTCTGTTTTCAAACCAGGAGGAGTACACGCGAAAGTCAGATTTACACTGGAAAAAATCACTAGATATTTTGGCGGTAAATTTAAATTAATAATTATTATTTATTTATTTACTTATTATTGTATTTATTTTCGTTTGTTATCGTCAACGCTATACATACAAATTAACATTGAAGTTATGAGTATATTTATTTCAAAATATAATAAAAAAAGGGTTTAAGAACACAAAATATACAATAATGACACGAATCTGTCGAATTATCAATAACCTAACCTTCAAATTCAAAATCAAACTTCAAAATTGCCTGTGTGTGAACCTTCCTCGCATTCAACCAATCACGTGCAAGGTCAATCTGGTGACAAATTTAAAATACTCCTCGTGGTTTAAAAACAGAGTATAGATTAAAATATTAGGTTCCTTTTGGATGGGGAAAGAAATGAATTTTTAAGAAAAACAAAATACTGTCATAAAGAGAATGCTTTTAAGATCTCTTCGTCCAATTGAAAATATGATATCACCATCGTGTAGAGAGTGTCCTAAAACATATTACTGCCAAATATTTTGAAAGTAGTACCCACAGTGTGGCTAAAAAAAAATAAGGCGCTTACTCTGAATCAGGCTGTATATAAAGCGAGTAATAAAATTAAAGTCTCAAATAATGGAATAACAGTTCAATTTGATTTTTAAAAATGAACATGCTATATGTCACTACAATTCAGCGTCAGATGAAACAAACACTGAAAGCATGCAAATAACAAAGCGCAGTTCAACTACTGCTGTATAACCGCATAGATTTTCAATTTGGCCCTCCAAGTCGACGGTAAAATAGACGTCAGCGTCATTTGATTCTGATCCGTGCAGAAATTCGGTATAATAAGCAAACGGTGCTTTTGTTCGGCCACCATCTGAAACAACCAGAATTAATTCCAATCCTCGAAAGGGAATCCTTTGGGAATCACGTCGAGCTGTCACGGAAACCTTCTCAGGCAATGACCTTCTTTCGTAGTAATAATCCTCCCCATCGTCATCCGTACCCTTATCTTGGAACGTCTGTGGCCTTTGTGCTTTCCGGAGTCCCCATGCTCAACGCTTTTATTCCCGCTAACTCTAACGCGGTGGATGGGTTATAAAAAAGGCGACGATTTTTATGCGAGATTTAGCTCATGGATGACATAGAAAGTGTTTAAGTACGTCCATAAATTCGTTTCGGAGCAAATTTGGTGCATATTTTAACGAAGTGACACTCGATATCTGCCCGACTAATTATACATAAAATTGGTTTGACAATATCACGCACTAATTAGGAGGAAATATATGGAAATTGCGATCAAACGTGACGTGTATGCGAGGACGGTTATCTGATATATCTCGACCGTAAACTTTTTTTTGGCAAAAATTGATTAAATCTCTTCAAACGATGGTTGGTCTATCTCAAATAGTTAATTAGTAAACGTGCAAAGGCTAGTCCGCGTGATTAAACAAGCCACAGCGCGCTACCCGGCCAGTAATTAATTAATTAAGTGCAACGCTAACTTGGCTCCTCGAAGTGCATTCTCGAAAGAAACTTCTTTGACGCCTTAATTTTCCTCAAGTTTCAAGATTTTAACCGACAACTAAAATCCTCGCATAAATTTTTATGCTAATTGTATTTCCGTGTTAATTGCGATCGTTAATTAATTTCATTCATCACCGTTTTTGTTCTTAGCTCTAAAAATGTGCCAATTGCTGATGTGTAAATTCCTAAACGACTATCAATTAATTTGTGTGTAGTATACACTCTAAATTTATACCGATGCGATATGAAACGAGCCTAACTAGCCATATAATAGCTTCATGTGTCAATCATGTTAAACGAATGTTTAATTATTTTCAAAAAGGACTGAAGTCAATTAACGGGAAATAATTTCTGAATATCCTTTGATGTATAGCGGACAACTTCAAATAGAGATCCTATATTACCTTTGTTACATCTCGAACAGAACATATTGACTTTCGAAGCGTAGATGGCTGACAATTTTGGCGTAATTCCATCGTTGTAATGAATATTGAATGACTAGTAATATAGCATATAATAGTATATTAAAAAATAAGTTTCGTAAGACACACTTGAAATGCACGAATTCAAGTTGAAAAACGAGTAAATTAATAGTGAAAACGTAAATTTTGGCAATGTAGGGAAATAGGTATGTAACACAGGAACACTTGAAAATAGAAACTTTGAATTGACAATTAGAAACTGTCAAAACACAAAATATATTCATCTGAAAGAAAACGTTTGATGTACACCTCCCAAAATACGAAAAATTTCTCAGAGTCAATGTCCTCATCATTGTGGACCTTGTATTCGATGCTAAGAACGTGTTTAAACATCCATAGACAAAAATTGTCACATTGACAACTAGAAAAATTAATGACCCAATGTCACCAACTTGAACTGGTTCTATAAAATGTTACTAAAATCTCATTACAGCATCGGATGCTGTAATGAGTCTCATTACAGCACCCCTTTGAGTACTGTTATAGCTTTCATTACCGTAGCGAATTACAAATATTTTATTACAAAAAAAGGTTCCAACTATCAATGTTACCAACTCAACCATCTCAAAAAAACAAAAATGTGACATTTTCATATTGTAATATTGAAATTGATTCCAACTCAAAAATAATAAGATGTAGAAAAGTCTTTTTATAGAGAAAAAGTTTATTATTGATCCAAATAATAAATTTAGGGCCGGTTTATCAATATCTACTTAAGTCGATTTATCTGTCGGTTAAAATTGTATCTAATAGATAACGTCGACGAATCGTTTATCCACCCGTAGTTTAGGGTTATCTTTTAAATAAATATGACATTTGGATACCCACCAGATTGAAGTGCTGGTTAAGGGTTTACCTATTAGATATTGTCAAAAAGATATGCGCGCAAGTTTAGTTGCTTGGTGAAAGGAAATGACATCAAAATCAAAATATAACATAATTCACAGGTCAATGTCAAAAATAAATTAAGCTATTGTGGTGATGGATAAGCAGGAGGATTTACTAAAGCAGAAAAAAACTTGCTAATTGATTTGGCAAACAAATATAAAAATATAATAGAAAATAAGAGAACGGACGCTGTAACATGGAAACAAAAAGATGAATGTTGGGGTAAAATTACTGCAAAATTTAATTGTTGTAGTATTGGAATAGTAAGTAAAAACGTTGAAATAAAACAAATATAAAATAATCTGAATTCATGGCTTTAGCCAAGAACTACAAAACAACTGCGAATGAAATATGATGGGATAAAAAAGAAAATAAAAATTATTCTGCGCACAAAAATTACTTAAAAGGCACGGGTGGTGGAAAGCCAATGAAAGAACCAGTTCCATCCACCGAAAGTGAAAAAGAACTTACAGACAAATGTAACAAAGGACGTCACAGAAGAAGACGTTATGTGCCACTGGAATGAATTTGAAGTTGCAATGCTACAAACCGAAAAACATCCGGCATTACAACTTCAAAGTAATTTCCAGGATAATACTTCTTCTTCTTTGGAAACACAAAATATTCCTCCAAACACTATATCAGAAGTAGAGATTACCCCAATCATAGAAGTAATTCCTTCGGAAGTTATTACGCAAAAACAATGTCAAAATGAAAATGAGTTGAGAAGTAAGTCTGATTATGCAGAGTTATGCACTACGGTGTTACTTGATGCTTATTATACTTACTTTTATAGAATGGTCGAGCCGTAGGAGACCTGTTATTAAAAAAAGTTGTAACAAATCTATATCAACGCAATTTGAAAAGTTGGTAGAACGAAAGGAGCACTCACAGAACAGTTCAGTACGCAAAATATTTGGGCAGAAGAAGAGCATAAAATAAAGCTGGCAATACTTAACATACAAAAAGAACAAGAAGCCGTAAAATTACGTACACTTCAAATGAAATTGGAAATAGCAAAATTGAAATTTCCACAATATCAATCTGGGGATTAGATCGCCATTGGATTTTTTTTATAATTTGTTATATTGTTATAACTTATAAGTGATATTTGAGTATAGTATTTTTTATTTAAATTCAACTATTTATAGACAACGTATTTGTTAATAAACAACAATCCACATTTATACGAATTCTTTAAATTATACGAATATACGAATTGAAATAATATCTAAATAAAATTGATTATTATGTTATAAATTCGCCAAAAGTTGATTTCTAGCATTTCCTAGTAATTCACCATCTTCTATATCAAGGTTATCTACCTCGACAGTATTTACATTTATTCCAGGATCATATGGAGGTATTTCTTCCTTTGCATTTATTGCTATGTTATGTAGCACTGCTGTAGCAACAATTACTGTCATTGCAGTTTCTAGTTTCAATCGGAGCTTGAGTGCAAGTACAGGAAATCTTCTCTTCCACACGCCATATTGCCGTTCCACTGGATTTCTAGTTCTTATTAAAGATTCATTATATAATTTAGGAGTAGTAACGGTCGTTACTGTTAGGAAATAGGACGATGTTATGGATGTGTTCAACAACTTTGATAGTCATTTACAGTTCACGGTTGAAACTGAATCCAACTCTAGTGTTCCTTTTCTCGATACTATTGTTATAAGAAATTTAGATCAAACTATTAGTTTAAATTGGTATACTAAGCCAACATATTCGGGGAGATATATCAATTTTCATTCAAACCATCCTCTCAATCAGAAACTGAACACGGTGGTTGCTATGGTTAACCGTGTCAGATCCATCTCTGATGTCCGCTTTCTTGACCTAAAAAAGCTCCGGGATATATTCGTCAACAACGGGTATCCGATAGGTCTAGTTAATAGAATTCTTTATCATAATGGTACTTACCATCGTAATATTAGTCAACCTTCTGAGGGTGACGACCAACACGACATATCTAGCCTCCCTGGCCCCCAGACCCACTTTGTTAAGATTCCCTTCGTCCCCAGGCTGACTGATAAACTTGTTTCAGTTCTGAGGTTTGACTCGGTTAAGTTTGCTAAATGCAATTCTTTGCCTCTATCCACCTGTTTTTCAAGGACTAAGGATCTGGTTCCTAAAGGTTTACAATCTAATGTTATTTATAGGGTTCCTTGCAATAATTGCGAAAAAACCTACATGGCACTACCAGTCAGTATTTTGATGCTAGGATGAAACAACATAAACGTGATTGTCAATCTAGAGATGAAAACAAGAGTGCGTTGGTTCATCACCATGTTCTCAGTGGTCACCATTTTAATTTTGAGAATTCTCAGATTGTTGATAAGGAATCAATTTATTCAAAGAGATTGTTCCTAGAGATGTTTTACATCAATAAAGAGGTTAATTCCTTAAACTTCAGAACTGACACCCAGAACCTTAGTTCTATTTACAGTTACCTTGTTATGAAGGACTGGGGTAGAAGGGATCAAACATCGATTGAGGGTGATTCTTTGGTTTTCTAGTTCTTTTTCTGTTTTTGTTTCCTTTTTCATATTTTCAATTTTATTCCCCTTCTCAACGCCACCTAGTGGTTACTTTTAGTGTTTTTGGTGTTTTGCCGTGACGACGGTTGGCCAGCCTTGTTTCATTCCAGTTTTTGTGGTATAAAAAACTTACGTGACGTATTGCGTCTTAACTTTTAACGAAAAATTTTAACGGGTTCTCATTGTAAGTAATACTTATTTTAATAGTTTCAAAATTAACTTTGTAATGATTTTTAGTATCGTTTGATTTTTGATTACTCACCTTTGGTGAATTATTAGAAGTATAGTTTTTATAAGATATGTCTAGTGCTCAAAGTTTGCGACCTCATGTTTAGCTTTGGTTCAGTTCCTTTATGCAATCCATTTTTGTAAGTTGTTCAATTACTTGCTTGTTAACTATTGTAACTTTTGTTTTCTCAATATTGTAGTTACCTCTGAAGAAGGAAAAATAAAATTTCCGAAAGCTCGGTAAAGATAAAAGGAAGCCTCTTTTCAATTATCTAGCCTTTGTCGTGTTGGTCGTGTATCCCAATAAATTACTTTAATTCATTATATAGTTCTTCTACTCTATTTCGGGTATTCAGCAAAGGTGTTACCAAATATTTGGTATTACGATATCCGCTGTCACCCACTAGCAAAGCATTACCATACTCATTATTTTCAAACCTTTGCTTTAATAATGAATTATCAAAAATGTGTTAATCATGGGCCGATCCTGGCCAACAAGCAACATTCAATGAAAAAAAGCCCTTTCGATTCCGGAATGTCTCTGCACGTGGTCCACCTATAATTATTATCCACTCATTAATATTAATTCATATGTTTCGATTAAAAGAGATTGCTTACCTGGCGAAATAATGCTAATATGATTACAATCGATACTGCCTATCACCCGTGGAAATCTAGCTTTTCCATAAAATTGTTCTTGTGATTTCTCTATTTGATCACCAGTAGGCATACGTAGTTGGACAATATCCTCATCTTCATCGCTTTCTAATAAATACTCATGTAAGAATTACATGAGTATTTATTGGAGGAATGACAACTCACAAACCAACTTCACAAACTAAAGTCAATTATTCAAATTTGACCAATCATGTTTTATTTCCGTTTTTAATCTTAACACTCAGGGGTACCAACTGTTTTCTATCTTGTTGTTTGCTGCCTGTCGGGTAGAAAGTTGCTGGATAAACGCGTCACTGAGGTTATCTGTTAGACAAGTTTATCCATGAGTTGCGTATCTGACAGATTTAACTCGACATTGATAAACCGGCCCTTAATTAATCATTTTTTATTCTAATTAGTAATACTACCAACCTAATCAACTTAAAGTAACCAAAAAATAAAACTTTATTAAAAATTGATTCCAACCTTTGATTATATATAATATGGATTGAGCCAACGAGAGAGATAGCTTGCGCAAGGTGATCGAACCGAGATAGACATAGAAGCGTACTGCCATATAATGGGTGTACTGATAGAAGTGAGATAGATATAGAAGCGTACTGACATATAATATATCTATCTTTGTTACACTTTCACATTATCGCTTTCCATCTGCGTCTATTCACCTTGAGCAACATTTTTGTTAGTAGATATATTCAGTTAGCTCAATCCATATTATATATAATCAAAGATTCCAACTCAAAAATAAAACTATACTAATATTTTAAAGTGTGTGATGATATTTTCGTTATGTTGACTAAAAAATAAATTGGAAAAGCAATACACAACTTTTGACATCACCTGAGAAGGCATTCGCTGTCAGTTCCCGCTCGAGGTAAATCTCATTTAACGAAACTAGCGCAAACGTTTCCGGGGACTTGGCCGAAGACTTGAAAATACAAGCTGCAGGAGTTTCGAGTAATGATAAAAATTTCAGGCCAATACTGGTTCGTAATACAACGAACCGCAATTTTTCCTTCTTTACGTTTAATCTTAAATGTATCAGGATAAAAAGATAAATGTAACTTCTATTATAACAAAAAGCATTGTGGTTTGAATAAACCGAATCGATTTAATATCAAAAATTTAGTTCGTTATAACCACAAATATTATAAAACTTTGAAAATGGGTGTGCACCGGTGTGTTAAGTTCATTCTTTGCGACGAAGACATAAAATACCGGCTCACCGATTTAATTTCAGATACGACGCTATGAAAACAAGTTAAAATAAACCAAAGTCGGGGCCGAATCGTAGCTATTTCATATTTTAGGTTCACCGCAATTCACCGGAAAGTTTTCATTCAATTTCTGAAGCGATAGTAAAGTACCCAAAGCAAAGCGGACAGACGTTGCCAACGTACTTCACCTAGCGGCTGCGTCAAATTTAAAACTCGTCCATTTGTTACATCATACGGCCTTTTTACCCGATTTTATTAAGAGAACGCATTTATAACCATCGCTGGAAATACTCGCCCATTTGTTTAGGGAATTGAATAGGATTATGTGCAGATTTTGTGAGGGCGGTTCAAAGCAATGGGTGGACCACGTAACACGCTATACACGAAAAGTCATATTCGAAAATCCGGTAACTATCGATTGACTATTTAGCGTCTATTACATTTCAAATACATTTAAGTACATTACCGTTTAATGACCGTTTAAAAGTTTTCCTGATAAACAGACTATTTATCATTTATTATTAATCAACGCTTCGTTGAAGACTTTATTTCTCATCTAGAGTTTTTCGGGTAAGATAGAATTTCTTTTTCGAACTCGTCCTACTTACGAAACTTTTAATTCTTGCATTAGCGAGCTGGGGGCGTTGTCCGAGAGGAGCTATATCGATTTTGTAGGCAAAATAAAGAGCCGTAGTTAGGTTTAATGTGAAAGTTTGTTGTCAAAATATATTTTAAAGTTATTCAAATTAATTTAATTTTAATCATTAATTTAAATCCGGGTTAAGTCGTGCGTATTTTAAAAAAATGTTTGATATTTCCGATACCCTGTTGCAACCTTTTTCAAAAATCAATATTGATAATAAATACATGAAAAGATAATTAATCACTAATTAGTGTCTAAGTTGTTTGCACTTCAGTAGCCTCTTCCATGTGCGGATGAGTTCCCAACCGTCTTCCTTATTCATGTTATTCCCATGTCGATGAATCTTTATCGCCTCTCTCGTCAATTTTTGCAAGTAAGGTCCGTTTCTTGCTAGCACTTTGTGACAATGCTCTGCTTATTGTTGGATTTTACTCAGTCGGACATTCCTCTCGTGTTCTTTGATGCGACATTCGATGTTACGTCCAGTTTGGACAACTTTATAGACTTCTGCTTCCTTTAATGGGGTTGGTTTGTCTTTGGCTATCGAAAGAGTGTTTTGTATTTTGCTGACCGTACCGTATCGTACCACGATATCATTAGATCTTTCAGCTTTTCTCAGATTCTCTTTATAACATATCCTCTCTGCTCGCTAAAATAAGGCTTCAATCACAGACCTCTTCTTCTGTTGTGGGTGGTGGTGGGATGAAGCCTGCAGGTACCTATTCGTATGCGTCTTCTTTCGATATGCTCCCAGTTCCATGCGCCCATCTGTCGTCCTAGTGACCAACACATCCAGGAATGGCAATTATTTTGCAGTTTCTGTTTCCATGGTAAATTTTATCATGGGGTGCTGTAAATTGAGGTGGTCTAAGAATTCTTGGAGTTGGTCTTTTCTAAGTTGCCAGATCACGAAAGTGTCATCGACGTTTCCTCTTCAATCATCTCCATGTAAAATTTGGCGATCACAGGTGACAGAGGTTATTCTAGCTAGAATATGTCGACGATAGGCAGTTCACTAGTCCTGGGATATACTTTGAAAAATTCTCCAGGATGCGTTGCTGCCGAAGACCATCCACGGCATCTTTGACTGGTACTGTGGTGAACAGAGATTCCACGTCGAAACTTACCACGATTATAAAAATACTCCTAATTGATTCTATACAATATCTGGAATCTCTAACATATGGCTCTGTTTGTATGTATGTAGGTTTCATGTGAGGTTGGTTATACCACCTGTGGTTAGGCCTCAACGGTCCCTTTGTACATCCTCACGGTTTACTTCGGCCATGTGTAGGTCTATTTGGAGGAGTGAAAGATGTTCGAAGATGGCATCCGATCAGGCTGATACCGCTTCTCGCCTCGCCTTCAGCCGGGCTGGTACTCCAACGCCCAGAAAACTTGGGTGCATGGCTGAGTACCGCTCAAAGAGCGCAGACGCGCTTTCAACCCGTTTTTACGTTCACAACCTCCAACTACACATGTATCTGACGACAACCAGAGATGTTAGACTGGTTGCCAGGACCGACGGCTTAACGTCCCCTCCGAAGGACGAGGAGGCGACTCGGCGTGTATTCACTGGGAATCGAACCCAGGACGCCGGTATGGTTCGCCCCCCATGGCTCTGTTTTACCTGTAAGAGGAGACAGAATCTTGGCAAGGTGCTTTGCTAGCTGATAGGTGGGAGAATTTATGTCACGACCAATAGTGGAACCTTTGGTTTATGGATTTTAGTTAATCCATATATCCTTAGGGCAACTGGGACCTGTACGAATACGCAATACTGTTGTTCTGCTAGGATTCCTGTGGATTTAACCAGTTCTTTCATCTTCCTTAATATCTTCTTATAGATGGTTGGGTCCAAAAGGCTCGTAATCTTGTCGTCGTATTCATTTCTGTCCATAACCAACTTTTTGGGTGATTTTAGTGGTTTTGCTGTTTTAAGTACTCTCGCTGTGTCCTGACGAATTTCTTCTGTTTCCTTGCAGGTATTCTGCGAATAGCGAAAACTTTCGGACGAGGTTTCAATGAGATTTCAGGAGATACGATATTAAACTCCACTTATGCAATGGTGTATCTCGAACGTTCCAATAATAAAAAGACCACTTTATAATTGACCACGAGAATTTCTTTAAAAAATATAAACGAAATTACAAAAATACAAATTTGTAACATTCCTTAACACTAAGAGTATTCCTTAACCCTTTGTGTCCCGACGGTACTTTAAAGTACCGGTAATTTTAAACACTCATTTTAAACTGTAGTTATCTATTCGGCGCATTTACAGCTGTCGGTACTTTCTACTATACAAGTGCATACAAGAAAGAATCTGTATAAAAAACGTCGCAATCCGCACTGTAAGATTTTTAGGTCATTTTAAAGAGAAAGCTTTGAGCTTTAATATAGAATAAGTCTCATTCCTTAATTTTAATAAATACGACTTCCAGGAATTTTTAAATTAGCATCTTTTTTGGCACTCTTAGGTTATACGAAAATGTAAGTTTTGTTTCAACATGTTTTTTGTCAATATTTTTCCAATCAACCCAACAATTATTATACATCATTTTAAAAAGAAAGCTTTGAGCTTTAATTTAAAATAAGTTTCATTCCTTAATTTTAATAAATACGGCTTCCAGGAATTTTTAAATTAGCATCTTTTTGACACTTTTAGGTTATACGAAAATGTAAATTTTATTTCAACTTTTTTTTTCTCTGTATTTTTCCAATCCAACCCAACAATTATTATACATCATTTTAAAGAGAAAGCTTTGAGCTTAAATTTAAAATAAGTTTCATTCCTTAATTTCAATAAATACGGCTTACAGGAATTTTTAAATTAGCATCTTTTTGACACTTTTAGGTTATACGAAAATGTTAGTTTTGTTTCCACGTGTTTTTTTTTAATATTTTTCCAGCCCAACAATTATTATACATCATTTTAAAGAGAAAGCTTTGAGCTTTAATATGGAATAAGTCTCATTCCTTAATTTCAATAAATACGGCTTCCAGGAATTTTTAAATTAGCATCTTTTTTGGCACTCTTAGGTTATACGAAAATGTAAGTTTTGTTTCAACATGTTTTTTGTCAATATTTTTCCAATCAACCCAACAATTATTATACATCATTTTAAAAAGAAAGCTTTGAGCTTTAATTTAAAATAAGTTTCATTCCTTAATTTCAATAAATACGGCTTCCAGGAATTTTTAAATTAGCATCTTTTTGACACTTTTAGGTTATACGAAAATGTAAATTTTATTTCAACTTTTTTTTTCTCTATATTTTTCCAATCCAACCCAACAATTATTATACATCATTTTAAAGAGAAAGCTTTGAGCTTAAATTTAAAATAAGTTTCATTCCTTAATTTCAATAAATACGGCTTACAGGAATTTTTAAATTAGCATCTTTTTGACACTTTTAGGTTATACGAAAATGTTAGTTTTGTTTCCACGTGTTTTTTTTTAATATTTTTTCAGCCCAACAATTATTATACATCATTTTAAAGAGAAAGCTTTGAGCTTTAATATGGAATAAGTCTCATTCCTTAATTTCAATAAATACGGCTTCCAGGAATTTTTAAATTAGCATCTTTTTTGGCACTCTTAGGTTATACGAAAATGTAAGTTTTGTTTCAACATGTTTTTTGTCAATATTTTTCCAATCAACCCAACAATTATTATACATCATTTTAAAAAGAAAGCTTTGAGCTTTAATTTAAAATAAGTTTCATTCCTTAATTTCAATAAATACGGCTTCCAGGAATTTTTAAATTAGCATCTTTTTGACACTTTTAGGTTATACGAAAATGTAAATTTTATTTCAACTTTTTTTTCTCTATATTTTTCCAATCCAACCCAACAATTATTATACATCATTTTAAAGAGAAAGCTTTGAGCTTAAATTTAAAATAAGTTTCATTCCTTAATTTTAATAAATACGGCTTACAGGAATTTTTAAATTAGCATCTTTTTGACACTTTTAGGTTATACGAAAATGTTAGTTTTGTTTCCAAGTGTTTTTTTTTAATATTTTTCCAGCCCAACAATTATTATAAATCATTTTAAAGAGAAAGCTTTGAGCTTTAATATGGAATAAGTCTCATTCCTTAATTTCAATAAATACGGCTTCCAGGAATTTTTAAATTAGCATCTTTTTTGGCACTCTTAGGTTATACGAAAATGTAAGTTTTGTTTCAACATGTTTTTTGTCAATATTTTTCCAATCAACCCAACAATTATTATACATCATTTTAAAAAGAAAGCTTTGAGCTTTAATTTAAAATAAGTTTCATTCCTTAATTTCAATAAATACGGCTTCCAGGAATTTTTAAATTAGCATCTTTTTGACACTTTTAGGTTATACGAAAATGTAAATTTTATTTCAACTTTTTTTTTCTCTATATTTTTCCAATCCAACCCAACAATTATTATACATCATTTTAAAGAGAAAGCTTTGAGCTTTAATTTAAAATAAGTTTCATTCCTTAATTTCAATAAATACAACTTCTAGGAATTTTTAAATTAACATATTTTTTGATATTTTTAGGTTATACGAAAATGTAAGTTTTATTTCAACATTTTTTTTCTTAATTTTTTTCCAATCCAAACCAACAATTATTATACATCATTTTAAAGAGAAAGCTTTGAGCTTTAATTTAAAATAAGTTTCATTCCTTAATTTCAATAAATACGGCTTCCAGGAATTTTTAAATTAGCATCTTTTTGACACTTTTAGGTTATACGAAAATGTAAATTTTATTTCAACTTTTTTTTTCTCTATATTTTTCCAATCCAACCCAACAATTATTATACATCATTTTAAAGAGAAAGCTTTGAGCTTAAATTTAAAATAAGTTTCATTCCTTAATTTCAATAAATACGGCTTACAGGAATTTTTAAATTAGCATCTTTTTGACACTTTTAGGTTATACGAAAATGTTAGTTTTGTTTCCACGTGTTTTTTTTTAATATTTTTTCAGCCCAACAATTATTATACATCATTTTAAAGAGAAAGCTTTGAGCTTTAATATGGAATAAGTCTCATTCCTTAATTTCAATAAATACGGCTTCCAGGAATTTTTAAATTAGCATCTTTTTTGGCACTCTTAGGTTATACGAAAATGTAAGTTTTGTTTCAACATGTTTTTTGTCAATATTTTTCCAATCAACCCAACAATTATTATACATCATTTTAAAAAGAAAGCTTTGAGCTTTAATTTAAAATAAGTTTCATTCCTTAATTTCAATAAATACGGCTTCCAGGAATTTTTAAATTAGCATCTTTTTGACACTTTTAGGTTATACGAAAATGTAAATTTTATTTCAACTTTTTTTTCTCTATATTTTTCCAATCCAACCCAACAATTATTATACATCATTTTAAAGAGAAAGCTTTGAGCTTAAATTTAAAATAAGTTTCATTCCTTAATTTTA
The DNA here is from genome assembly GCF_036711975.1 of Onthophagus taurus. Taxonomy (NCBI): domain Eukaryota; kingdom Metazoa; phylum Arthropoda; class Insecta; order Coleoptera; family Scarabaeidae; genus Onthophagus; species Onthophagus taurus. The sequence goes on from NC_091967.1 coordinate 1,697,569, forward strand.
ATAAATACGGCTTACAGGAATTTTTAAATTAGCATCTTTTTGACACTTTTAGGTTATACGAAAATGTTAGTTTTGTTTCCAAGTGTTTTTTTTTAATATTTTTCCAGCCCAACAATTATTATAAATCATTTTAAAGAGAAAGCTTTGAGCTTTAATATGGAATAAGTCTCATTCCTTAATTTCAATAAATACGGCTTCCAGGAATTTTTAAATTAGCATCTTTTTTGGCACTCTTAGGTTATACGAAAATGTAAGTTTTGTTTCAACATGTTTTTTGTCAATATTTTTCCAATCAACCCAACAATTATTATACATCATTTTAAAAAGAAAGCTTTGAGCTTTAATTTAAAATAAGTTTCATTCCTTAATTTCAATAAATACGGCTTCCAGGAATTTTTAAATTAGCATCTTTTTGACACTTTTAGGTTATACGAAAATGTTAATTTTATTTCAACTTTTTTTTCTCTATATTTTTCCAATCCAACCCAACAATTATTATACATCATTTTAAAGAGAAAGCTTTGAGCTTAAATTTAAAATAAGTTTCATTCCTTAATTTTAATAAATACGGCTTACAGGAATTTTTAAATTAGCATCTTTTTTGGCACTCTTAGGTTATACGAAAATGTAAGTTTTGTTTCAACATGTTTTTTGTCAATATTTTTCCAGTCCAACCCAACAATTATTATACATCATTTTAAAAAGAAAGCTTTGAGCTTTAATTTAGAATAAGTCTCCTTTTTTAATTTCAATAAATACGGCTTCCAGGAATTTTTAAATTAGCATCTTTTTTGACACTTTTAGGTTATACGAAAATGTTAGTTTTAACTCAATACTCTTTTTCTCAATATTTTTCTAATTCAACCCATCGATTGTTATACATCGATTTAAACAGAAAGCTTTAAGCTTTAATTTAAAATAAGTTTTATTTCTTAATTTCAATAAAGTTTCTTTTTTGACACTTAGATTATGCGAAAATAGGGGGATTGCATATTTTGCTAAAATTTTATTCCAAAGGCCTTTACTGAGTGCATTACAAAGTTTCAAAATGTTTGACTTCTTGGGACATAAAGGGTTAAACACTTCGTAACAGTTATAAATATTATTTTCGGATAAAACAGTGCAAATAGGTTGTTTATAAAAAATAAAATTTTTTGCATCGTGAAATTACAAGCGCATTTATTGGAACAAAATTTTTCAAATCTCTGTAGTATCCAACCGAAAATTTTAAAATCTCCAATTCTAGTTCGTTTTTTTGACATCACTATGTATGTAATCCTTTTTACCTTTTAAATCCTTTGTTTCAACATTTCACCAATACGTAATTTTTCCAAAAATCCTAATTTGATAGATTTTAAAGTTAATAAAGCTAACAACTTGTATTATATTTAATAAATTTAATAATTCTATCTTTATACATAGATAGATTTTTTTTTTGGTATACAATTTTAATGTTTTTATCGTCTAAATGCATCCGTATTCAATTTCATAAGCGATATATTAATTTGGGTTCATGTTCCAACAAGGTTCATAATTCAAAATCGTAATATCTTCGAATACTTTCGCCTATTGACATCACCTTTGCTAACTTACACCGCTAATTATTTTAATTTTAACGAGAACATTAATCACAACAAGAAATGACAATCTGTAGATTAATGCCACTCATAGTTGGGGTCCCCATAGATATCTAACAAATTACGTCGCCGATAAATTGAATTTAGCTGAAAAGCTATTGCAGCGTCATTAAGATGGATTACCATCGAGGTGAAATTTCTCATTAACGTTATAAAATAAATTGTTACCATAATACACAAAGCAATATCAGCAGCGTGCTAATATCCACCTGTATTGCCTAGAATTTGTATGTAGTAAATTAGCTCGTAATCTGTACCAAACATACCAACGAGTTTCGAGAGTTGTACCTGCATGTGAACCCATAGATAACGAATTCAACAGCGAAAGGAGTATTAGAGGACTGACTGCGGCATAAACAAACTGATCCGGTTTTGTGATAATCAACATTCACCGTCAACGAAGTTATAACCGGATGATTACGCTAATAGTGTAATTAACTATTGATAATGCCGACGTAGCTTAGTCAAAGTTCTCGTCCATACTTGTTCACTAATTAGCTTCCATTTCGAAACCGTATGTAAATTATGCCGGCGCATCTGCCAAAAAGACTATTAACTATTAATTAATTACTTACCAAATAAATAAAAACCCAATTATATTCAAACGAATAAAATTAAAACAGTTTCCTTATTCTCTATTACACAACATTAACGTTAACGCGTTTGTAATCTTTTAACTCACGATAAAACACACGAACACTAAACGAACACGAAGGTTGTAAAAGTTCGTAACTATTTTTTTATCTTTTAAAAGCTGCGCGTATCAAGACGATGCGAGACGAGAACTGCGAGACATGAATCGTGTTCGAACCGATCCAACGCGTACAAGAACCGGGGGTGTACTGGTCTGGTCACAGCAGCTTTGGAGTCGAGCTTTCAACGAGTTGCGTCCTGCGCCTAGTTACTTATCGCGTTGAATGCTGACTAGGAAAAGTGCAAAATAGGGGAGGACGCATTGATCTTTATCTCTAAAAATATTTAAGTAAAATACTTAATATAATAAATCAAATAAATTATGTTATCTCTACTTTTATTAATAGATGGAGAAGTTTATTTGAAAACCTAAGGATGTCACTTAAAATCCATCAAATCGAAAAAGAAAGATTCAAACTAGACGAACTGTTTTACTGGGACTCGGTTCGGAAGAGATAGGATGATTATACATCAACAAACTTGCCGCAAGTACGGAAACTTCTACAAAGTACTCACGACATCAGCGCCTGGAGAGGATGCATTAAATTTGTTGCGTTCATCTTTGATATATTTCACCAACTTTCAGTGTCATATTTCCTAACAAAATTTGAAATGAAATCTAGAAAGGCTTTTATTATTAGTATTGATTTACTTCCTCATTGTAAGTTGTAACCATAGTTTACAAAATTGCAATTGGAATAAATCAGCCAACACCTAACACATCGTGACAAAACACTCGAAATTTATTAAGATAAATATTCTGATAAATTATGGGGATAATAATTTTATAAATTTTCAACATGGTTGGTTCAACACATATTGTGCTTGAGGCACAAGCGACCGTGTCTAACTTAGGGCGGAGAATCTACAACATTGTTGAATTAATCAGAGGTCGCTTGCGGCTAAAGTATTACAATTAATCCATATCCATCTAAAAGTGTTTAACATATACATACTACAGTGTTTGCCTCGGTCGACCTCGACTTACAATAAGTTAATAATGAAGAATGAATTATATATGGTTGAGGCCGCTTGCTACAATAGCAAGCAACGTAAAAAAACAATAACTAAATTTAAGATGTGTTGAAAGAGAATTAATTAGAAATTCACATACAAAAAAAAATTCAATTAACTATATCGCAACAATGAAACCAAATGACCCCTCCCCCACTGCCAATACAAAAAAAAAACAGCACAAAACAACAAAAAACAAAAATTAACCGCGCACCGACCGAAGTAGCTTAATCGAATTGTGTCCGAGCTATTAAAAAAATCAAAAAAGAAAAAACTAAAACCGGATACGATAAATTGCGTACGGAATCAAACAACTAGCAAAACTAACAAATTAAACAATTATCCAAAACAGAAAGAAAGGTAATATTATAACAAAAATTAAACTTTTAAACTCTTATTTGTTTTCCTTCAACAATAAAGAGCAGTATGTGTCGAAGAAACAGCTACAAGCGATCAAGGCGATTCAATCAAACCAAGGTCGCTTGCGGCCGAGGCGCTACAGTTAATATCAAATAAACACAACAATGTAGCCCCTTGGCCGCAAGCGACCTCGGCTAAATAAATAAAATTTTCGCTTCACAAAGGGTGAAAAAAAATTCTGTCTTAAAAGATTTATATAAGTTATATCGGTACTGTAGATATAGTATACAGTGCTTCCCAAAAGTAAGGGATAAATTCGTTAAAACAATTAAAAACGGTTTATAGAAAAATCGCTGAGATGGGTCTAAGGATTTAAATTTTTTGGTATAGATTTAAAATTTTTTCCGCCATTTTTAAACTAGTTATGACATCATCGCTATTTTTTTCAAATAGCAATCCCCCATTTTCTGAATTTGGTAAAATTAACATTAGTTACATAAGAAAATTTTGGAGAAAAATTGCCTTAAAGTTTCATGATTATCCATTCTATGAAGTAGAAAAATAGCAGTAGCCATGCGTAACCATGGCAACCAGTTGTTTTAGATATTTTATTAAGACAATGATTAATTTTTGATATCTCATACAGTTGGTTGCCATGGTTACGCATGGCTACTGCTATTTTTCTATCTAAAATGAATGGAAAATCATAAAGCTTTAAGGTAATTTTTCTCGAAAGTTTTTTTATGTCACCAATATTAATATTGACTGTATTAACATAACCATGGCAACCAGTTGTTTTAGATATTTTATTAAGACAATGATTAATTTTTGATATCTGATACAGTTGGTTGCCATGGTTACGCATAGCTACTGCTATTCTTCTATCTTAAATGAATGGAAAATCATAAAACTTTAAGATAATTTTTCTCGAAAGTTTTCTTATGTCACCAATATTAATATTGACTGTATTAGCATAACCATGGCAACCAGTTGTTTTAGATGTTTTATTAAGACAATGATTAATCTTTGATATCTGATACAGTTGGTTGCCATGGTTACGCATAGCTACTGCTATTTTTCTATCTGAAATTAATGGAAAATCACAAAACTTTAAAATAATTTTTCTCAAAAATTTTCTTATGTCACCAATATTAATATTGACTGTATTAGCATAACCATGGCAACCAGTTGTTTTAGATATTTTATTAAGACAATGATTAATTTTTGATATCTCATACAGTTGGTTGCCATGGTTACGCATAGCTAATACTATTTTTCTATTTGAAATGATTGGAAAATCACAAAACTTTAAGATAACTTTTCTCAAAAGTTTTCTTATGTCACCAATATTAATATTGACTGTATTAGCATAACCATGGCAACCAGTTGTTTTAGATATTTCATTAAGACAATGATTAATTTTTGATATCTGATACAGTTGGTTGCCATGGTTACGCATAGCTACTGCTATTTTTCTATCTGAAATGAATGGAAAATCATAAAACTTTAAGATAATTTTTTTCGAAAGTTTTCTTATGTCACCAATATTAATATTGACTGTATTAGCATAACCATGGCAACCAGTTGTTTTAGATATTTCATTAAGACAATGATTAATTTTTGATATCTGATACAGTTGGTTGCCATGGTTACGCATAGCTACTGCTATTTTTCTATCTGAAATGAATGGAAAATCATAAAACTTTAAGATAATTTTTTTCGAAAGTTTTCTTATGTCACCAATATTAATATTGACTGTATTAGCATAACCATGGCAACCAGTTGTTTTAGATATTTTATTAAGACAATGATTAATTTTTGATATCTCATACAGTTGGTTGCCATGGTTACGCATAGCTAATACTATTTTTCTATTTGAAATGATTGGAAAATCATAAAACTTTAAGATAACTTTTCTCAAAAGTTTTCTTATGTCACCAATATTAATATTGACTGTATTAGCATAACCATGGCAACCAGTTGTTTTAGATATTTTATTAAGACAATGATTAATTTTTTACCTCATACAGTTGGTTGCCATGGTTACGCATGGCTACTGCTATTTTTCTATTTTAAATGAATGGAAAATCATAAAACTTTAAGATAATTTTTCTCGAAAGTTTTCTTATGTCACCAATATTAATATTGACTGTATTAGCATAACCATGGCAACCAGTTGTTTTAGATATTTTATTAAGACAATGATTAATTTTTGATATCTCATACAGTTGGTTGCCATGGTTACGCATAGCTAATACTATTTTTCTATTTGAAATGATTGGAAAATCATAAAACTTTAAGATAACTTTTCTCAAAAGTTTTCTTATGTCACCAATATTAATATTGACTGTATTAGCATAACCATGGCAACCAGTTGTTTTAGATATTTTATTAAGACAATGATTAATTTTTTACCTCATACAGTTGGTTGCCATGGTTACGCATGGCTACTGCTATTTTTCTATTTTAAATGAATGGAAAATCATAAAACTTTAAGATAATTTTTCTCGAAAGTTTTCTTATGTCACCAATATTAATATTGACTGTATTAGCATAACCATGGCAACCAGTTGTTTTAGATATTTCATTAAGACAATGATTAATCTTTGATATCTGATACAATTGGTTGCCATGGTTACGCATGGCTACTGCTATTTTTCTATCTTAAATGAATGGAAAATCATAAAACTTTAAGATAATTTTTCTCGAAAGTTTTCTTATGTCACCAATATTAATATTGACTGTATTAGCATAACCATGGCAACCAGTTGTTTTAGATATTTTATTAAGACAATGATTAATTTTTGATATCTCATACAGTTGGTTGCCATGGTTACGCATAGCTAATACTATTTTTCTATTTGAAATGATTGGAAAATCACAAAACTTTAAGATAACTTTTCTCAAAAGTTTTCTTATGTCACCAATATTAATATTGACTGTATTAGCATAACCATGGCAACCAGTTGTTTTAGATATTTCATTAAGACAATGATTAATTTTTGATATCTGATACAGTTGGTTGCCATGGTTACGCATAGCTACTGCTATTTTTCTATCTGAAATGAATGGAAAATCATAAAACTTTAAGATAATTTTTTTCGAAAGTTTTCTTATGTCACCAATATTAATATTGACTGTATTAGCATAACCATGGCAACCAGTTGTTTTAGATATTTCATTAAGACAATGATTAATTTTTGATATCTGATACAGTTGGTTGCCATGGTTACGCATAGCTACTGCTATTTTTCTATCTGAAATGAATGGAAAATCATAAAACTTTAAGATAATTTTTTTCGAAAGTTTTCTTATGTCACCAATATTAATATTGACTGTATTAGCATAACCATGGCAACCAGTTGTTTTAGATATTTTATTAAGACAATGATTAATTTTTGATATCTCATACAGTTGGTTGCCATGGTTACGCATAGCTAATACTATTTTTCTATTTGAAATGATTGGAAAATCATAAAACTTTAAGATAACTTTTCTCAAAAGTTTTCTTATGTCACCAATATTAATATTGACTGTATTAGCATAACCATGGCAACCAGTTGTTTTAGATATTTTATTAAGACAATGATTAATTTTTTACCTCATACAGTTGGTTGCCATGGTTACGCATGGCTACTGCTATTTTTCTATTTTAAATGAATGGAAAATCATAAAACTTTAAGATAATTTTTCTCGAAAGTTTTCTTATGTCACCAATATTAATATTGACTGTATTAGCATAACCATGGCAACCAGTTGTTTTAGATGTTTTATTAAGACAATGATTAATTTTTGATATCTGATACAGTTGGTTGCCATGGTTACGCATAGCTACTGCTATTTTTCCATCTCAAATGAATGGAAAATCACGAAACTTTAAAATAATTTTTCTCGAAAATTTTCTTATGTAACTAATATTAATATTGACTGTATTAGATTCAGAAAAAAGTCCTCGTTTAAAAATGGCGAAAAAAATTTAAAATCTATACCAAACAATTGTAAAAAATTCAAATCTTTGCGATTTTTCCATAAATTGTTCTTAATTGTTTTAACGAATGTATCCGTTACTTTTGGGAAACCCCGCATAGTAGATATAGTAGAGGTATGTAATAAATAATAAATAAGATACAAGTCATTAAATAAAAGAAATTGTCCTAAACTTTACATCAACATTCTTATCTGTATAGTATACATAAGTATTGTCAAGAAGTTTCAAGAATCATTTTCTAAATGATGAAATCGTTTGGAAAGAATTGAATCGCAATCTTACACGACACAAATTTTCAGTTGGCAAACAAGACTGCGTAAATAGCGGTGACGTCTCGACCACTTTAGCCGGAGCCGGCGTCGCAGGGCTACCAAAAATAAAAATGTAAATCGCGAATAAAATGATTCAGTGAGCGCCCGGTCGGATCCACGTCTGTATGCAAATCTCGCCATACATTTCTAATGTACAATCATCTCGAAATTTGCATACGCCGCCACCCAGCGTAGGTGAAAACTGAACTTGCGATTCGCCCTTTTCACACGTACCGCTTACCCGACACTCCATTTCATTTTGTATTCTTCGTCGGAATCGTCCAACAAGTTGAGCAAACACCGGTATACGGTTCAATAATAAATTTCCTTCCGGAAACTGCAAAAGATGTTATTATGTTATCACATATAACAGAATAACTAACAACCAGGAAAATAAATATACATTTAATTCTCACTTGAATAAAATTAACAATTTCCATTGTTCCTAGAGTTACTCAAAAGAATAAGTGCATCTCGACTTCTAGTACTCGAGACTACGCAAGTAAGATACGCTTGCTCTCCTCGTCTCGTTTTGTAACTAAACACCCCTCAGAGCATGTCGAGTCTGTAGTTGTAATTGTTAGGTTCTCGTGTAGTACCCCTTTCAGGTGTAGACGAAGATGCTTTTCGAAGGGGCAGGGCAACATTTGTCGGGATGTGGGGGCTTCACCTACACCATAGATGGCAACTTGAACGTGTAAACTCTCTCAATATGTACGGGAGAAATGTCCGAGATCCCGAAGCGCCTGTCTTGACTCGTGCTTTGAATTTGTTATGCAACACTGGGTAATACAAGCAACCGGGGAACGCTACTTGGCGCTAACGGAAAAGAATGCACCCCCCAAGGCGAGTCGATTTAAAAGCAACAGCTTTACGATTACCGATAGACATTCCATTAGCAGCTTATTACTTTGATGGTGCGTTATTAATTTTAACGAGATGAATGATTGAAAGCCTTTAATGTGCAGTTATGATTAAATTGGTTTATTAGAAAGTTGTAATCATAAGGTAAGATGCAAGTTTCTCATTTCTCAACAAATTTACCTCATATTTGAAGGGTTTTAATCTTCTCCTTCGAGGAGAACAAGATGATGAAATCACGGAGAGTAATTTTCTTTTTAAAAAGTCGAAAATTTTGCACAAAGTACAATTCGGGGTTCTTAGATATTTGGATCTCGTCTTTCTTTCAGTAAACAGGTCGGTGTCGTAATCATCGTCAGAGACAAAGGAAATACTTAATCTCCAAGTTGATATAATTCTTACCCTTTCCACCGGAGACTACAGATGTAATAACGCGCTCGGTTGGTGGCCCCAGTAGCGTCTGTCTCGACACGAATTTCTCCTCATTCTATACTCAGGGGTGCCTTACTGTTAAATTATCTACCTCTGTACGTTACGTGATTTTTCAGTGTTTCTTTTCCTTCTACGTTTTTTCTGGTTCCGCTTTTTTGCTTTAGGTAAAAAAGTTATTTAGTCAGGGAGAAGTTAATTCCGGTTATAGGGAGATTACATATTTCACGGCCTGACACCCTGTGAATTTTAAGATTTAACCCTAATAAGGCGAAATGGACCGCGGCCGCTGACAGATGCAGGAAAAAAACAGGTTCCGCTCAGATTTAAGCCCCCATAAATCTTTTGCTAGGAACGGATCGGAAAGGAGCCGGCCCATTGAATATAATTTTCCGGGACTTGAAGGTTTGATTAAGCGATATTTGATTTTATTCCGAACCCGCGGTTCCCTACTCAATTTACTCTTAAAGGTTTTTTTTCCTTTGCCATTAGAAAACCGCGCAAGAACCACGCGAGTCTTAAACGATTTTTCTTAAGGAATTAATTGAAAATGGCAGTTGTGTTGACACGATTTTAATATATTATCCGATTTTTAAGTAAATCTCGATTTTAAAATATTTTTTTAATAATATTTCATTAATCCCAGTAATATATTAAATAATTTTATGGAATCCTCCCAGAATTTCTTCCTTCACTCCATATCTACTGAAGTATTTAACAGTTTTAATTCTTTAGTAAACAATGATATTCAAATTTTAATTTAAAATATGTAGTTATCTCTCTTTTATTTCCTGATGTATTTCTCATTTCAACATCCCTTAAGTAGCCGGGATCCTTATTTTAAATACAGTATTATACCGAACCCTTCTTCTTAATTCCCTAAGCTCAGGTAGCGCCTTATTATGAAGCTTTTAAGCTTCCCTGATATGTTTTTGGGATCAATTTCTCTCTGTTTCTCTTTTGCTCGTCACCAACTACAATATATACAGTATCTGCCAAAAGTTTTGGTATTATCGAGGTCTATCCAACATTCTAAATTGGCAGAAAATGTTTGGAAGTATTCTGGCCAACCTCAAAACTCCAAGAAGTAGTCTGAAATTACATTGGCCAAGTATATTATTGCACTGGTTGTTTGTGATAGCTAATCTCTCGTTTCATTTTCACATACGACCTCGGCCGACTTCGAAGACGTCGGCCGCCTCCAAGTATCACCATCATCAAGACTACAAGAAGACCACAAGAAAGTCCTTTAAAAGTCCTTTTTGACTTTTGTAAGTACACCCGGTTCCTCGTGGTCTTGATGATCGTGATATTTGGGGCGGCCGACGTCTTCGAAGTCGGCCGAGGTTGTTTTATTTACACACAATATGCTATGTATTAGGATTCACAAAGTTTTGGTATTATCGAGGTCTGTCCAACATTCTAAATTGGCAGAAAATGTTTGGAAGTATACTGACCAACCTCAAAACTCCAAGAAGTAGTCTGAAATTACACTTGCCAAGTAGATTATTGCACTGGTTGAGTATCACCATCATCAAGACTACAAGAAGACCACAATAAAGTCCTTTAAAAGTCCTTTTTGACTTTTGTAAGTACACCCGGTTCCTCGTGGTCTTGATGATCGTGATATTTGGGGCGGCCGACGTCTTCGAAGTCGGCCGAGGTTGTTTTATTTACACACAATATGCTATGTATTAGGATTCACAAAGTTTTGGTATTATCGAGGTCTGTCCAACATTCTAAATTGGCAGAAAATGTTTGGAAGTATACTGACCAACCTCAAAACTCCAAGAAGTAGTCTGAAATTACACTTGCCAAGTAGATTATTGCACTGGTTGAGTATCACCATCATCAAGACTACAAGAAGACCACAATAAAGTCCTTTAAAAGTCCTTTTTGACTTTTGTAAGTACACCCGGTTCCTCGTGGTCTTGATGATCGTGATATTTGGGGCGGCCGACGTCTTCGAAGTCGGCCGAGGTTGTTTTATTTACACACAATATGCTATGTATTAGGATTCACAAAGTTTTGGTATTATCGAGGTCTGTCCAACATTCTAAATTGGCAGAAAATGTTTGGAAGTATACTGACCAACCTCAAAACTCCAAGAAGTAGTCTGAAATTACACTTGCCAAGTAGATTATTGCACTGGTTGAGTATCACCATCATCAAGACTACAAGAAGACCACAAGAAAGTCCTTTAAAAGTCCTTTTTGACTTTTGTAAGTACACCCGGTTCCTCGTGGTCTTGATGATCGTGATATTTGGGGCGGCCGACATCTTCGAAGTCGGCCGAGGTTGTTTTATTTACACACAATATGCTATGTATTAGGATTCACAAAGTTTTGGTATTATCAAGGTCCATCCAACATTTTAAATTGGCAGAAAATGTTTGGAAGTATTCTGAACAAGACAGAACAGACAACTGTTCTGTTTGATTCTATTGCACCTACTAAAAGAGATAGAAAAAAACTAGCCTATATGTAGGCTAGTGTTTTATATTAATTCAAGTTTTCAAAAAATCATACTGACTGTATTTTTAAGGATCATGATATGACATGTATGTTAAATTATAGCTTAAAGTTTACAATCCTTATCAAAGTATTCAAAACAGGGTGTTGCTGACATTTTGTCGAATATTGTATATAAGTTAACGATCAGAATATGGAAAATTTTATTATAAAGCTCCGTCGTTGGCGCAATTTTAACTTTGAAACTTTGTTTCTTACCCTCGCTAAAACTTTTTAGCGCATCGAAGGAATTGAAGGTAACAAACTACTATAAAAAAGAGAGCGTCTGTCTTTTTTAGGCGCCTCTACCGCAAAGTTGAACTCGAATATCAGCTATATTTCACTTTAATACTTTTGATTAGGTGCCAGAACTCATTATTCGCCGAGGAATTTTTATTATATAAGCCGAGCGATCCATTCATAAAATAGGAATGTTGACCTAAAATAGAAAATTTATTGCCTATATATTATTAAAATAAATAATCGATTTTTTTAATTTAATTTTATTGTTGTAATTAAAAAGTTTGAAAGGTTCAACTTAAAGATCATGGCAAACATTTGCTTTGCTTTCGGCACGGTGGGTGTTGAGTCGCCCCTGCGTACATTAACGAGGAATTGGCTAACTTTTGAGCGAGTGTATTTACGCCGGAAAATGTGAATAATTCCGTGTCTGGAACGGGTGAAACTGCGGCTGCGGCGATCCACTAAGCCAGGCCCCGCTAAATTTACGCTCTAATCCGTATTTTAAGCGAATTTGCCGTCGTTGCTTTCCCCTGAAGTGGCCCATATGCAAACGTTTCGTTTTGTGGGGGAATTTGAATAGTTTACGAATCCGTTTCCGAACTACATACCACGCCTCCATACCACTTCTCAATTAGATGTTTAATTAAATAGTTTATTTATTTAAATCCATATTAACTTTAAGTTTTAATAACAATAATATCTTTTTTTTCAATTATTCTTATCAGAGGTTCACTTATTATGGTTGAAGCTGTGGAATGGCTTGGAGCTAATAGCCTAAAGCTAAATGGTGACAAAACGCAAAAACTTCTCCTAACAGCAAAATCTTGGTTTGGTGGCCAAAAACAAAACATAAGACAGCCCAACAACAGCTGGCACAAATCCAGCGGTTAGCATGTCTTAACATAACGGGTGCAATGAGATCCTGTCCTACGGCTGCTTTGGAAGCCCTACTCGGTCTCACACCGCTTCACATATATATACAAAAAAATTCTTCACTCAAGTTGATGCAGGGTAACCTCAGAGGACACCTCGAGATCCGCAAAGACCCATGTCTAAATCACCTGATTGAAATTAAAACGGACCTTATACCGACGGAATACAATTTCAACCAACCTATAAGGTCATATTTAGTAGCAGGGATGATTGGGCGAAAGGAGGGCCTCAACTAAAAAGAGGAGCCCTAGCCTGGTACCCCGATGCTTCAAAGACAGTAAGATCTGGAGTAGGCATGAGCATCAGTGGACCAAATAGCCACATCAAATTGCCCCTCAGCTCGGACTTAACAATTTTCCAAGCAGAAGTTCTTGCTATAAACTTCTGCACCGCTTTGAACCTACAGAAGGGACAAAAAGGTGCATCCATAAACATTTTCACAGACAGTCGGGCCGCCTTAAAGGCAATTCAGGCCTACACGTGTGGCTCCGCACTGATCAGAGAGTGCACCAACAACCTGAGAGAACTCGCTAGGGGCAATGATGTTACCCTATGGTGGGTTCCAGGTCACAGCAACATTGAGGGCAATGAGAAGGCCGACAAGCTGGCCAAAGAGGCAGCAAACACGCCCTTCATTGGACCCCAACCTGGATGTGGACTACAAAAAAGCCACCTAAAACAAATAATCAACAACTGGGAGGCTTCAAAGATAGCCTTACGCTGGAAAGAACTTCCAGGTCACAGACAAGCGAAGAGTATGATAACTCCGTCGCAAAACAAAACCAAAGAGGTTTTATGCCTCAATAAAGGGAATCTAAGAACGCTCTCAGGCTACCTAACCGGCCATGTGCTCCTAAAATACCACCTCTTCCACATTGGACAAGCTGAGGATCAAACTTATCGACTATGCAACGACGAGTCAGAAACTGCTGAACATATACTGTGCAATTGCGTCGCCAGAGGCCGTCTAAGGCACAACGTCTTCGGTAAAACTCCCCTGTTACCTACCGACATAAAGGTTCAAGACCTCAGGACAATACTAAGGTTCATTAAGGACCTACATTTGCCCTAAACCGTTGGAGGGCTAAAGTTACAATAGATCTTATAGGTTGCGGTAACGAGAGGGGCCGCCCTCCTCAGCCCGGCAGCAATAATAATAATAATAACGGCAAAACCTGAGGGACGGGAGAAAGAACTAATAAATTTCCTAGGGATTTCCGTGATGTCAAATCTGAACTAGAACTGTCATGTTGAGTATCTTCAAAGATCTCTATCTGTTACGATTTTTACTATCAGACGCGTTAGAACAATAGCTGGATATGAGACAGCTAGGGCTACGTACTTTGCGAATTTTCATGCTTGCTGAATTCTGCTTGATTTTTCCTGAGGGATTATAGCATCTATCGTATTGTTTTGCTTGAGAATGCTATTCAGGAAGCCTTTCTACAAAAACAGGTTTTGGTAGCGGTGTTTTTTGACACCTGACATGGCGCCATGGAATAATGGTTCAATTGCACAGCTGCGGTTTACGTGGCATTTTGCCTATGTTTATTCAATCATTTCTTTCGGACCGTTCCTTTTGTGTCAGAGTGAGGAATGGGATCTCATCGGAGCATTTGTTGGAAAATGGCGTTCCTCAGGGTTCTACTTTAAGCGTGGCCCTTTTTCTCATTGCTATGAATGGTGTAATATCCAATCTTAACCCAGAAATAGGAAGATCTTTATACATGGATGACCTTTGTATATATTTGAAAGGATCAACTTAATAATTCACTTCAGCCTGCCATCAACACTATATTAGAGAACACTATATCGATTGGTTATAAGGTATCTGTGCAAAAAACAAAGTGTGTTCTATTCTCTAGACGATATCGGCATCAAGAAAATCCCTCTTTGTATTTACAAAGTATCCGTATTGGTGTTGTTCCTGAAATTAAATTCTTAGGGATGATATTCGATGCCAAGTTACGATGGCAGAGCCATATTCAGTACATTATTTCGCGTTGTCGGAAATCATTAAATCTACTGCGCGTTTTATCTGGTACAAGGTGGGGGGGCTGATACTACAGTGCTGAAGATGTTGTATAAAAGTGTGATATTGCCTGTTATTGATTATAGTAGTGTGGTGTATTCCTCTGCAAGAATAACCGTACTCAAAAAACTTAATGTAATACACAATCTTGCAATACGGTACATACTTGGGGCTTTTCCCACTAGTTTGTATTGTGAGTCTGGTATTGCTCCTCTTCACCATCGGCGTAATTGGCAAATTCTTAATTATTTTGTAAAAAAACGCATACAACCTGAGCACCCAATCTCTATATTGTTTTCCCAACAGCCACCTGTCTACAGATTAACAGCCACAAGACCGGCAATAGTAAGAGCCAAAGAACTGCTGGGAACTTTAGATTTTACGATGCCCCCCTTACTTTCTTTATGCAGTATCGAATTTACTCCTTGGCAGTTAAATAAACCCGTTTTCAATTTAAATCTTACATGTTATGCTAAAGAGAGTACACCACGGGAATTACTTAGAGCTGAATTTAGAAATATAATCAATGCCTATGATGATGCTGTTTTTATTTATACTGATGGTTCCAAAAAAGGAGAGTGGGGTTGGTTGCGCGTTTGTGGTTGGGGATAGTGATTATTCATGGAGCTTACAGAGCTCTGTCCTGCTGTTCTGTCCAACAACAGCACTGCTACGAGAAAGAATCCACAAGACTTTCAATGATCTACAAAAAATAAGTGAGAAGTTACTACGACTCCACCTCTCACTTTCCAATTGTATATCCGGAGAAGACTGGGACAAAGTGGACAGACTAACAATGGAGAAGGCTAATCGCGAATTTCAGAAGACCCGTGACACACACATCAAGAAGTTTGAATCTCTTGAACGCCGGTCGCAAAAGAAGAAAAAGTAATAGTTTACCAGTAGAAACAATCGTCATTAACAGATCGAATGTCCCACTAACGAAAGACGAAACCTGTGTGCTCGCCAAAGGATTGAACTACGCAATCGCCCCGAAGAAGGTCCCAAAGGAGGAAATCATGTGCGAAGTGGAGGCAGCTGTTCGAGGGATGCCTGCACTGAAAGCCGAAGAGATCCGACAAGAAGTTGCGAGAGTATTGAAGTCAGCAAAACCACCAAAATCCAACTTGACGGTTGGTGAAAAGAAGGCACTCCGATCTATAAAAGAAAAATCAGAAATCGTCGTGTTACCAGCAGACAAGGGGAATGCCACCGTTGTTATGGACAGGAAAGAATACGACGACAAAATGATGAACCTACTGGACCCAGCCACCTACAGGAAGATCAAGAAGGACCCCACAGACAAAATCGTAAGAAAAATGAAGGAACTGATAAAAACCACAGGAATTCCAGCAGAACAGCAGAAAGGTTTGTTTGTGCAGGCGCCGGTACCACCAAGAATCTACGGACTACCGAAGATTCACAAACCAGACGTCCCCCTCCGCCCTATCGTCAGCGCCATCAACTCCCCAACATACCAGCTGGCCAAACATCTTGCAAAGATTCTGTCTCCCTTTACAGGTAACACGGAATCGTATGTCAGGGATTCTACACATTTTGTGGAATCGGTAAAAGCTGTAAAGCTGGAGGCTGGGGATATGTCGGTAAGTTTCGATGTGGAATCCCTTTTTACTAGGGTACCAGTTAAGCATGCTGTAGAGGGTCTTCGCCGAAAACGCATTCCGGAGGGTTTACCAGAATACGTGCCAGATCTGGTGGAGTATTGCTTATCGTCAACGTATTTCAGCTGGAAAGGAGAATTTTACGAGCAGTTCGAAGGGGCAGCCATGGGATCTCCACTATCGCCAGTTATAGCTAATTTCTACATGGAATTATTCGAAGAGGACGCTTTGAAGAAAAACCAGTGGAAACCAAAACTATGGCTACGATATGGCAACATGGTCAAAAACGGCTCCAAGTGTTCTTGGATCACTTGAACTCTCAACATCCTATGATTAAGTTCACCATGGAAACAGAAACTGCCAAAAAACTACCTTTCCTAGATGTATTGGTCACCAGGACGACAAATGGAGATATAGAACTTGGTGTATACCGAAAGAAGACCCATACCAACAGGTATTTACAGGCATGTTCACATCATCATCCCCAACAGAAGAGGTCCGTAATCCGTACATTATTTCAGCGAGCAGCGAGACTATGTGAAGGAGAGAACTTGAAGAAGGAGCAACACATTCTACGAGGCGTGCTGCAGAAGAATGGATACACTTCGAGGGACATCAAGCAGTGAAAGCAGAAAGAGGACACGGTAAGTACAAAACCACTTGGATTTATCTGTCTTCCCTATGTTTCAGGTGTAACGGAACGAATTGCTAGGCACCTCAAGAAGAACGACATCGTAGTGCGGTACGGCACGGTCAGCAAAATTCAGAACACACTCCCGATAGCCAAGGACAAACTAACTCCATTAAAAGGAGCGGGAGTCTATCCACTATCGTGTAGTTGTGGGAAGGTTTATGTTGGCCAAACTGGACGCAACGTCGAGTGCCGCATCAAGGAGCATGAGAGGGATGTAAGGCTGAAGAAGATCCAGCAGTCGGCGGTTGCGGAACATTGCCATGCAGAGGGGCACCGAATAGACTTCGAAGAAACAAAGGTGCTGGCTAGGGACAACAGATACTACCAAAGACTGACAAGAGAAGCCATAGAGATCCACCGACATAAAAATAACGTTAACAGAGAGGATGGTTGGGAGCTTAGCAGAACATGGAAGATGGTGGTGAACACGAAGACCTCTTCCCGCCTCACACCGGACGCGACGCAATTAGTTATTAATTACCTTGTAATTAGCGTTAACTGATTATTAATTAGTTTTTCCGACTTATATATAGTTCCCGATTTTTGATCTCGTCACTTCGAACCAGTTTCTGAAGAAGGTTGCAACATGGCATCCGAAACGTCAAACCTTTTATTAAAAGACGCACGGCAAAACCCGAAAGTTTCTAGTGTTAGTTCTAATTTTGCGTCTATCTTCTTTGCGGAGTTGTATGCCATCTTCCAGGCTCTGTTATTCATCCGTATGAGTCATAATGGAAATAACTTTGTCATAGTTACAGATTCGTTGAGTGCTCTTAAATCATTACAAGCAATGTGTCCAAATGAACCGATGGTACGGATGGTTGGAGAATTGTTACATGTTATCTTGCTTTCTGGAAAACAGATCGTATTTATATGGGTGCCCGGTCATATCGGCATTGAGGGTAATGAAAGGGCAGATAAAGCAGCAGGATACGGGGTTGACGGTAACAGTGTTAACGTCAGTGTATGTCGTCATAAGGATGTCATAAGGCATCTTAAATCGCTGGTATATAACAAGTGGCAGAATGACTGGCAACACAATGAAAGTTTTCTACGCCGTATCAAACCCTTAATAAAACCTTGGAATCAGCCCATTATCTTCAATAGATTAGAACAGGTGAAACTAGCGAGATTACATATAGGACATACACAACTAACTTCCGGTTATTTGTTAAAACGAGAACCAAGACCTGTATGTTTGGGCTGCGAAGTTCATATCCTGCTAGACTGTGAATTATATGCCAACGAGAGACAATTACATAATATCTCATGTCTGGATGATGCATACGCGAATCCTATTAATTTGATTGAATTTTTTAAGTGCATTGATTTGTTCCATCAATTATAAATACGGTGAGCGCTAAAGATCTTCGCTATCGAAGCGCTTCTAATATCAATAATAATAATAATAATAATATAGCATCTATCGAAGATTCCTCTGTTTTCAATTTGGTGATTTTCTTCCAGGTAAGTTGTAGGATTTCTTGCTGCTGGTTTGTAAGCTGTGTCCTTGAACAAGTACGTAATTTATGATGTCCCGGTAGTATGATGATGTCCTGGTTATTTTTAAGACGTTTTAGGCCCTGAAGTTCACTTGGAACCAAGTTGGGCTTGGGTGGTTTGGCTAAACTTAGAATCCTGAAGATGTCCATTCTCAGAATTTCGACTTTTTGCTTGTCCATTGTGTTTAAGCTGGATTCGACGTTGGCAATGATTTCTTCGACCAGAATAGTCCTGGGGGTTAGGGCGTAGTTGAAACTTTTGCTTAAGACGGCTTTTTCGGCATAGGAAAGATTATTTACGATTTTCTGGATGTGAAGAGGTGGGTGCTTCGACTGTTCGGTGGATTCCGTTTGCAAACCCTCGAATTTCATTTGGAGAGTCCCTCCATCCGTGAAGAACGTATATATATATGTGATCCGAGATTTCATCCGTTCTTCCTGTTTGTCGTAGTCTCTCAGTCTGTTTGTCTTAATCTGTAAGGACGAAACTGGTTGAATTAAAAAAAAATCATAAATTGGATCATACACTCATGACGTACCATTTATGTGATTATTTACCTCTCAGATTATATCTTTTGATTAATTATTATATAAAAATAGTACGTAGAACTCGAGTTAAGTAAAAAAAATTTTTAGCCCCCATTTTTTAACCCTATATACTAACATGTAATTTAGAACATTAAGCCAAAGCGGAAATTTCATCCATCCTGCAGTAGCCAGCTTTGAATGTTATAATTGTCGTCCGCATGCTTTAATTCGCGAAATGCGAATGTACGCACTCGTATTCGCGCGCAATATTAACGCGGACGAGTAAAATAATTGCGTTATAATGTTATGCAGTACGCGCTTAGTTGTTATTTTACTACTTCAAAAACGTTCCTGCCGGACTATAAGTCATTTCGGGTTTCGAGCTGTTGAGGATTAAACCGGAGGAATTTCACGAAATAATTCGCATCCTACTGGTTTTTGCCACCATCTGCTTTGTAAGGGGTGGATAACTCAATGTGAAGTTTCGGCATTATTCAGGGCTAGTCGCGCGCTTTTTGCCCTTTGACCACTTTACGAACGACTGGAAAAGTTGTATACTCGAAAAGTTGTTGAGGTTATACGCAAAACTTTATTTAATCTTATTATTACTTACTTATTCAACAAAAAAAACAAATTTACCTTTTTAAAACTAAATTGCAACATTTTAAAATTATGTAGGACCCTTTAGCAACAAATAAAATGCAAACAAAACCATGCAGAACGCATTAATTGAAACTAGGAACGACATGAAACATATGCTAACTCACAAATTTATTGTTATCCGCGTATACTACCGGATCCGTTAATTGTGCCCGGATGTAATAAAATTAATTAATGCCGGATTAAAATTATTAATGCGTTGATATCGCGTGTTTTGATAAATCGCCGCCGTCGCATTATTGAATTGGTTCGACAATTTCCGAAAAGCAGACGGGAACGGCTATCGCGAACAATATTAATCGTTCATGAAAAAGGTCCTGATCGGATAATGTTCTCGAATTTTCCATAGTTTATTACTTCAGTTTGATTTCACATCGTAATGCATATTGTATTCCGCTTTAATTAGCTGGCGTGAATTGTATATTTGAATTTGTTTGATCATAACAATCCCAAAATGTACTCCAACATATCGAAATCAATTCACTTGCATTATACTAGGAAGAAAACATTCGGGTTTAGCCAAACGTCTCTCAAGACAGCTATACCCGAATGATTCTACGTCTAGATTTTGTGTTAGTTCTAGTAATAGTTCTAGTGATAGTGTAAAACTGGAACTAACACTAGACCTAGAACTAGAATCATTCGGGTTTAGCCGCACGTCTCTCAAGACGGCTAAACTCGAATGATTCTAGTTCTAGGTCTTGTTTTAGTTCTAGTGATAGTGTAAAACTGGAACTAACACTAGACCTAGAACTAAAATCAGTCGGGTTTAGCCACACGTCTCTCAAGACGGCTTAATCCAAATGATTCTAGTTCTAGGTCTTGTCTAAGTTCTAGTGGTAGTGTAAAAGTAGAACTAACACTAGACCTAGAACTAAAATCATTCGGGGTTAGCCGCACGTCTCTCAAGACGGCTAAACCCAAATGATTCTAGTTCTAGGTCTTGTTTTAGTTTTAGTGATAGTGTAAAACTGGAACTAACACTAGACCTAGAACTAGAATTAGTCGGGTTTAGCCACACGTCTCTCAAGACGGCTAAACAAGAATGATTCTAGTTCTAAGTCTTGTTTTAGTTCTAGTGATAGTGTAAAACTGGAACTAACACTAGACCTAGAACTACGATCATTCGGGTTTAGCCGCACGTCTCTCAAGACGGCTAAACCCGAATGATTCTAGTTCTAGGTCTTGTTTTAGTTCTAGTGATAGTGTAAAACTGGAACTAACACCAGACCTAGAATCATTCGGGTTTAGCCGCACGTCTCTTAAGACAGCTAAACCCGAATGATTCTAGTTCTAGATCTTGTTTTAGTTCTAGTGATAGTGTAAAACTGGAACTAACACTAGACCTAGGACTAGAATCATTCGGGATTAGCCACACGTCTCTCAAGACGGCTAAACCCAAATGATTCTAGTTCTAGGTCTTGTCTTTGTTTTAGTGATAGTGTAAAACTAGAACTAACACTAGACCTAGAACTAGAATCATTCTGGTTTAGCCACACGTCTCTCAAGACGGCTAAACCCAAATGATTCTAGTTCTAGGTCTTGTCGAAGTTCTAGTGGTAGTGTAAAAGTAGAACTAACACTAGACCTAGAACTACGATCATTCGGGTTTAGCCGCACGTCTCTCAAGACGGCTAAACCCGAATGATTCTAGTTCTAGGTCTTGTCTTTGTTCTAGTGATAGTGTAAAACTAGAACTAATACTTGACCTAGAACTAGAATCATTCCGGCTTAGCCGCATGTCTCTGAAGACGGCTAAGCCCGAATGATTCTAGTTCTAGGTCTTGTCTAAGTTCTAGTGGTAGTGTAAAAGTAGAACTAACACTAGACCTAGAACTAGAATCATTCGGGTTTAGCCGCACGTCTCTCAAGACGGCTAAACCCGAATGATTCTAGTTCTAGGTCTTGTTTTAGTTCTAGTGATAGTGTAAAACTGGAACTAACACTAGACCTAGAACTAGAATCATTCGGGTTTAGCCACAAGTTTCTCAAAACAGCTAAACCCGAATGATTCTACTTCTAGATCTTGTGTTAGTTCTAGTGATAGTTCTTAGTTCTAGTATAAAACTAGAACTACCACTAGACCGAGAACTAGAATCATTCGGGTTTAGCCGCACGTCTCTCAAGACGGCTAAACCCGAATGATTCTAGTTCTAGGTCTTGTCTAAGTTCTAGTGGTAGTGTAAAACTAGAACTAACACTAGACTTAGAACTAGAATCATTCAGGTTTAGCCGCACGTCTCTTAAGACGGCTAAATCCGAATGATTCTAGTTCTAGGTCTTGTTTTAGTTCTAGTGATAGTGTAAAACTGGAACTAACACTAAACCTAGAACTAGAATCATTCGGGTTTAGCCGCACGTTTCTCAAAACAGCTAAACTCGAATGATTCTACTTCTAGATCTTGTGTTAGTTCTAGTGATAGTTCTTAGTTCTAGTATAAAACTAGAACTACCACTAGACCAAGAACTAGAATCATTCGGGTTTAGCCGCACGTCTCTCAAGACGGCTAAACCCGAATGATTCTAGTTCTAGGTCTTGTCTAAGTTCTAGTGGTAGTGTAAAAGTAGAACTAACACTAGACCTAGAACTAGAATCATTCGGGTTTAGCCGCACGTCTCTCAAGACGGCTAAACCCGAATGATTCTAGTTCTAGGTCTTGTCTAACTTCTAGTGGTAGTGTAAACGTAGAACTAACAAGAGACCTAGAACTAGAAACATTCGGATTTAGCCGCACGTCTCTCAAGACGGCTAAACCCGAATGATTCTAGTTCTAGGTCTTGTCTTAGTTCTAGTGATAGTGTACAACTAGAACTAACACTAGACCGAAAACTAGAATCATTCGGGTTTAGCCGCACGTCTCTCAAGACGGCTAAATCCAAATGATTCTAGTTCTAGGTCTTGTCTAAGTTCTAGTGGTAGTGTAAAACTGGAACTAACACTAGACTTAGAACTAGAATCATTCGGGTTTAGCCGCACGTCTCTTAAGACGGCTAAATCCGAATGATTCTAGTTCTAGGTCTTGTTTTAGTTCTAGTGATAGTGTAAAACTGGAACTAACACTAGACCTAGAACTAGAATCATTCGGGTTTAGCCGCACGTCTCTCAAGACGGCTAAACCCGAATGATTCTAGTTCTAGGTCTTGTCTTAGTTCTAGTGATAGTGTAAAACTAGAACTAACACTAGACCTAGAACTAGAATCATTCGGGTTTAACCACACGTCTCTCAAGACGGCTAAACCCAAATGATTTTAGCTCTAGGTCTTGTCTTAGTTCTAGTGATAGTGCTAGTGTAAATCTAGAACTAACACTAGACCTAGAAAATATCGAAACTAACGCTAATAAACCTAGAACGTTCGAGGTTAGCCGTCTTGAGAGACGCACTGTAATGTTAAGCTAATTTTAATTTTAGTTATAACTAGCGTGAACTTATGATGTAAAGCTGATCAATAAAAGCACAGACAACTCGTTATTTTACTAGAATAAACATACTGACGTGTAAAATACCGATGATATATTGAACTAAATGGATGCTTTCTGCAGCTGCGATCTTCAGATAACCGACGGCAACAGTACAAAAGTGGGGTACGTGGCGTCGATAAAATTTGGACACTTCGTTCTGATGGATAGTTCTTTTGAATCGGGTCAGATACGATACGTGGTATGATTTTTAAAATTTACATCTCAATGGACGGTCATAAGCGTCATCTTGGTTAATACATAAATTTTATAAAATTTATATAGCTTTTGTGTACGGAATAGATATTATTTTAACTTTACCGTTCTTAAACCGATTTAAATGCAACATCTTTGGTTTAATAAGTTTCATTGGTTTGATAAATTGAAACTTGGGAGAATAAATTTATTTTTGGACGTGAAAGTTTGGAAAAATCGGGAAACGAAATACATCATTTTGGGTAATTAGGTTTCGAATTTATGGTCCAAAATTCAACGCACAAATCACTCCGCACGCTGGCCGCGTCTATACCATGATGCACAGCTCAATTTCTACCGCTTCGTTTGGATAGAACCCCCCAAAAATCAGTCAACAACCACTCAAAAAAAAAAAATGAAACCGATCATAAGCACTTTCATATTTGCTGTTTTTTCACTTCATTTACGAATTACATTTACCATTAAAGTCCTTGATTGTGCTCGAAAATAATTATAGACACTCGAATAATTCATTATCGAATACCGCCGATTAGAACCCTCCCCATTCGACTCAAACGCCAGTTTAGCGTTTCTTTAAACGTCGTTTCGAGATAATAGATTGTTAATTAATCATTCCTAGCGAGAGATGTTCCAGTTCGTAGAAACCCCGGGCCAATGTCCCTTTACGAAGTTCAGAATCGTTGCTGCACTTTGAGGGGTGTAATCGGAATAGAGGGAGGAGATGCGCCCATTTGGGAATTCGTAATGACCCCCCGACTCAACAAGATCGTCCGGCCCCCACGGTTTTATCGAAATTACGTTTACCGATTGTTACCGGCGATCACTAATGCGTTCGATGTGCAATCTAATCATCAAGAGGTGGAATTTCGTTACCAATGTTAAAGTCAGTCGAAACGATTGTTTGCCCACGTTTTTATAGCGTGGAGCGCCGTTATCGAGCGACAATGGCCTTTTATACAGATAGAGGTCGATCTTTACAAATAATCGGCCCATTTACAGGTATATTCGAAGGAGAAAAAGACTCCTTTCTTTTCGTTACAAACGTACTTCAAATAACAAAAACATTTTTCACGAAAGCAATTTATTTTTATTGTATTTAAATATATTTTAGTTAAACGAAAAGTAAATATAAGGCTTGTTAAGGTAACGAGACTCATTTAGAACCGTTAATAAACTTTAATAAACCAGTTTAATTAAACGACAACTCAAAACAACTAGGGAACTTGTATATTAAACAGTTTCCGACGCAGGTTCTAATTAAAACCTAAACCAAAAAGAAAGTTCGGGTATCCCATCCCATTGAAAAGATGAGCTCCTCCATCTCGACAGAGTGTCGAGATGCAGATTTAATAGGAAGTTTCTCGTCGTAAGATAATGAGGTCGCGCAACAAAACTAAGAAAACGTACGTAGGTAGATAAACTTAACCCTGTATAACAGATTTTAATTACTCTGCGTATCCACACTGCTGGATTATAAGTGTCAAATAGAACGATTTAAGTTTTGGATTAAATTGACGCGCGGGGATTTATTCGATTCGTATCTCGTTTTGTAACAATCCCGGCGTGTGTTTATATTATTTAACGGCCCCAATCGTGTGATTTAAACCTTCACAAATACGGTTGAACGGGAAATAAACCGTATTTTTAACGAATTAAACTGTGCGAAAGCTATAACTTACTCCTACAATTTATTGGAACGACCTAAAATCGTTATCTCAGAGATTTTATTTGAAACTATTTCAGGTTATGTCCAAAACCTTGATGCATTCTTGTTGTTTATAATGTATCTGAAGAACGAATAGAGATACCATTCCTGAAATAAAGAACATTTTAAAGCAAATTTACTTAGTATTTAATATTTTGAAAATGATTAAAAAGTTAATTAATGTAAATATCCAAGTTTCATTGAACAGAAATTACAAAATCGTAGTTGAGGGGTTTATTCCAAATTAATTACAGAACTTAATACCGTCTATTATTTGTTAATTTGTCGAGAGGAAGAGACGGTTTGATGATGGTAAATAGATGTTAGAATGGCCAAAGGGCAGATTGCGATCGAGTAAATTTTGGGATTCGGTTCGGTTGTTCCATTATTTAGTTAGAAATTCAACTCTGTCTTGATGGCTTCCGGGATTTCCGGGCGCAAACCGCCGCGTTCCTTAACATGTCTGCACACAGGATTTCCACATCTAATGCATTGTGCGATGTGCGCGGAGCCTGCGTTACCAACGAATTATCCAACTCGAATTTCATTCAAATCTGTACTCTCTCCTTCTCATTTTGTCGACGTTAAGATACTTCAAGATACTCAATACCTAAAACAACCCTAAATAAAAAAAATTTGGAAAAATTCAATAATCATTATGTAGCTTAAAAATTGACGATTATTTTTTAATCAATGTGAAATGACCCAAAAACACGTTATAAATAAAAAGAAAGAGCGGAAAAGTGTAGAACAAAGAAAATCACACTAAAGCAATGTTAACCGTGCATTCTCTTATTAAACCGATAAACATGTAACATACAAATTGTTGATTTTATAACCACGCACAGAATCAATCTGATAAACTGAAAAGTAAAGATATTTTCACTAAATTAGGTGAGATTACAACGTATATTTTTTTTGGGATAAAACACCCTTGTTTTTCTTAGGTTTTCGATGCATAACGACTGACTACCTGTCCTTAGATAGACTGTGTGTCAACAGACTCTGGGTTAATACTAACTAACACTAGACCGAGAACTAGAAACATTCGGGTTTAGCCTCACGTCTCTCAAGACGGCTAAACCCGAATGATTCTAGTTCTAGGTCTTGTGTTAGTTCTAGTGATAGTGTAAAACTAGAACTAACACTAGACCGAGAACTAGAAACATTCGGGTTTAGCCGCACGTCTCTTAAGACGGCTAAACCCGAATGATTCTAGTTCTATGTCTTCTCTTAGTTCTAATGATAGTGTAAAATTAGAACTAGCACTAGACCGAGAACTAGAAACATTCGGGTTTAGCCGCACGTTGCTCAAGACGGCTAAACCCGAATGATTCTAGTTATAGGTCTTGTCTTAGTTCTAATGATAGTATAAAACTAGAACTAGCACTAGACCGAGAACTAGAAACATTCGGGTTTAGCCGCACGTCTCTTAAGACGGCTAAACCCGAATGATTCTAGTTCTAGGTCTTCTCTTAGTTCTAATGATAGTGTAAAACTAGAACTAGCACTAGACCGAGAACTAGAAACATTCGGGTTTAGCCGCACGTCTCTTAAGACGGCTAAACCCGAATGATTCTAGTTCTAGGTCTTCTCTTAGTTCTAATGATAGTGTAAAACTAGAACTAGCACTAGACCGAGAACTAGAAACATTCGGGTTTAGCCGCACGTTGCTCAAGACGGCTAAACCCGAATGATTCTAGTTATAGGTCTTGCCTTAGTTCTAATGATAGTATAAAACTAGAACTAGCACTAGACCGAGAACTAGAAACATTCGGGTTTAGCCGCATGTCTCTCAAGACGGCTAAACTCGAATGATTCTAGTTCTTGTGTTAGTTCTAGTGATAATGCTAGTGTAAAACTAGAAATAACACTAGACCGAGAACTAGAAACATTCGGGTTTAGCCTCACGTCTCTCAAGACGGCTAAACCCGAATGATTCTAGTTCTAGGTCTTGTGTTAGTTCTAGTGATAGTGTAAAACTAGAACTAACACTAGACCGAGAACTAGAAACATTCGGGTTTAGCCTCACGTCTCTCAAGACGGCTAAACCCGAATGATTCTAGTTCTAGGTCTTGTGTTAGTTCTAGTGATAGTGTAAAACTAGAACTAACACTAGACCGAGAACTAGAAACATTCGGGTTTAGCCGCACGTCTCTTAAGACGGCTAAACCCGAATGATTCTAGTTCTATGTCTTCTCTTAGTTCTAATGATAGTGTAAAATTAGAACTAGCACTAGACCGAGAACTAGAAACATTCGGGTTTAGCCGCACGTTGCTCAAGACGGCTAAACCCGAATGATTCTAGTTATAGGTCTCGTCTTAGTTCTAATGATAGTGTAAAACTAGAACTAGCACTAGACCGAGAACTAGAAACATTCGGGTTTAGCCGCACGTTTCTCAAGACGGCTAAACCCGAATGATTCTAGTTCCTGTGTTAGTTCTAGTGATAATGCTAGTGTAAAAGTAGAAATAACACTAGACCGAGAACTAGAAACATTCGGGTTTAGCCGCACGTTGCTCAAGACGGCTAAACCCGAATGATTCTAGTTATAGGTCTTGTCTTAGTTCTAATGATAGTGTAAAACTAGAACTAGCACTAGACCGAGAACTAGAAACATTCGGGTTTAGCCGCACGTTTCTCAAGACGGCTAAACCCGAATGATTCTAGTTCCTGTGTTAGTTCTAGTGATAATGCTAGTGTAAAAGTAGAAATAACACTAGACCGAGAACTAGAAACATTCGGGTTTAGCCGCACGTCTCTCAAGACGGCTAAACCCGAATGATTCCAGTTCTAGGTCTTGTCTTAGTTCTAATGATAGTATAAAACTAGAACTAGCACTAGACCGAGAACTAGAAACATTCGGGTTTAGCCGCACGTCTCTTAAGACGGCTAAACCCGAATGATTCTAGTTCTTGTGTTAGTTCTAGTGATAATGCTAGTGTAAAAGTAGAAATAACACTAGACCGAGAACTAGAAACATTCGGGTTTAGCCGCACGTTGCTCAAGACGGCTAAACCCGAATGATTCTAGTTATAGGTCTTGTCTTAGTTCTAATGATAGTATAAAACTAGGACTAGCACTAGACCGAGAACTAGAAACATTCGGGTTTAGCCGCACGTCTCTCAAGACGGCTAAACCCGAATGCTTCTAGTTCTTGTGGTAGTTCTAGTGATAAAGCTAGTGTAAAACTAGAAATAACACTAGACCGAGAACTAGAATCATTCGGGTTTAGCCGTCTTGAGAGACGTGCGGCTAAACCCGAATGATTCTAGTTCTTGTGTTAGTTCTAGTGATAATGCTAGTGTATAACTAGAAATAACACTAGACCGAGAACTAGAAACATTCGGGTTTAGCCGCACGTCTCTCAAGAGGGCTAAACCCGAATGATTCTAGTTCTAGTGTTAATTCTAGTGATAATGCTAATGTAAAACTAGAACTAACACTAGACCGAGAACTAGAAACATTCGGGTTTAGCCGCACGTCTCTCAAGAGGGCTAAACCCGAATGACTCTAGTTCTAGTGTTAATTCTAGTGATAATGCTAATGTAAAACTAGAACTAACACTAGACCGAGAACTAGAAACATTCGGGTTTAGCCGCACGTCTCTCAAGACGGCTAAACCCGAATGATTCTAGTTCTTGTGTTAGTTCTAGTGATAATGCTAGTGTAAGACTAGAAGAACTAACACTAAACCTAGAACTAGAAAGTATCGGGTTTAGCCGTGCGTCTGAAGCACGTTTCTAGTTCTAGGTCTAGTGTTAGTTCTAGTTTTAATGCTATAAAAATATGCAACATAGTGATATCTTATGCTAACTAGCGCTACCTATCACTGTCACTAGAACTAACATTAGAGGTTTAGCCGTCTTAAGAGACGCACGGCTAAACCCGAATGTTTCTAGTTCTTGGTCTAGTGTTAATTCTAGTGCAAAACTAAGTAGAACTAACACTACACTGAAAACTAGAAAATTACCCAACCCAACCCAACCCAACCCGGAATTTACAACCCACCCTCTGCTCCTTGCCCAACCTGACATTTGAGAAATACGCACCGGTTTAAATGTTAATTAACCTAACTCAAAGCCGAATTTCTACAGAAAATTCTGAAATAAATCAATAAATTACGTGGATCCGAATGTAACGTTTAAGACATGATGATTCTTGAGGTTATACCAAAAAAAATTTTTTTATAAAATATATATTCTTCATAAAATATATACATATTATTATAAAGTATAATTAATAAAATATGTTCAAACAGTCTAACCTATAAAAAGAAAAACAACGTTAATATCTCTACTAACCACTAAAAACAACATCCGTCTTATATATCACTGTAACGAGAAGACAAACCATTAAAAAGCTTTAACGTTTCACGCTGAATATTTTGCAAACATAATTCAGTCTCATTTATTCTTTCTTGAATCCTAAAAAGCAATAATACATTAAAATAATAAATTTATTCATAAACAGATAATTTACGCATATCTTAGTTCCATATTTTCATGAACTAAATTTTTCGTTTCAGATGGATCACTAAAACTCATGTTTCTAAGTACAATAGAACCTAAAGTATTATTATTATCATTTAAAACCAATTTCTGGTTAATCAATTTTTGGTTTTCCATTAATTCTTGAGATATCCGAAATATTTCTTTATCTAAAGCCATGCACCAAGTATAATGTCGTTTTAATTTCCTTGCGATTTTTATTGAGTAGCTAAAAATAAAAATTAAATTAATCATTTTTAATTAAACGATATAATTATCGTTTTTACGAAACAAATTTCTTCATTTCTTCGTTAACAACGTAATTTCGAAACTTTTTAAGGAGATTATTTAAAATGTTGTAAAGTTCTTTGTAGGCTGGTGGATGATTCGATTCACTTTGACTCACATCGTTTGGATTTGGAGTTCTAAGAATTCGTTTACACGCAGTTATAGAATTATAGCAACTAATTAAAAAAAAAATAATTAAAAATTATAAAATATCTTAATAAATTAATTTACAAAGTTTTAAATTCATCTTCTTTCATTTCATCTTTAATTTTTTTAATCATTGTTTCCAATGGTTCCTTATTGTTGTTAAACTGCAAAAATTGCTCGCTCATTCCATTAAAATTTTCAATAAGCTCTTTAATTTGTCTCAATAATTTCCTATAAGTATTTAAAAATTGAGATTTATTCCCACAATTATTATTATTTAACAAATCGTTATTCATTAAATCGTAACATTCGATTTTTATTGTTAACGCAGTCAAATCCGTTCTAATTTTATAAAAAAGTTTTTTACTTAAAAAACTATCCAGCGTATAATCCGTAAACATTATTTGGGATTTTATGGCACGATTTAAAAAATCAATCATTAATTCCTCTTCTTTTAAAAAATAAAGGAGTTCAAAACACATTTCCAGCGTTTCATTGGAATTAAAATCCGTTCTATGGGTGTATAATTTTTCCAAAACTTTAGGGAATGATTTCCTTTTTTCGTTGTCTATGTAATCATTTCGATTGAAGATGTAAAATTCATTTGTATGGTCAATCTACAAAATCAATTTTTATTTAATAAACTTTGTACGTATACTGTTTAAATTAGATAATCAGAGAGTTAAGGAGAACTTAGGAATGAAAAATCTATTAAAATGTCTAGAAAGTAAATACTGAAATAAACGAGAAATATTCGGGTCTAGTCGTGAAAAAATATAGCATTTTTCATATTTATATAGCATTTAGCTTTAATTTAAACTAAGTCTTATTCCTTAATTTCAATAAATACGGCTTCCAGGAATTTTTAAATTAGCATCTTTTTTGACACTTTTAGGTTATACGAAAATGTTTTAACATTTTTTTTCACAATATTTTTCCAATCCAACCCAACAATTATTATACATCGTTTTAAAGAGAAAGCTTTGAGCTTTAATTTAGAATAAGTCTCATTCCTTAATTTCACTAAATACGGCTTCCAGGAATTTTTAAATTAGCATCTATTTTGACACTTTTAGGTTATACGAAAATGTAAGTTTTGTTTCAACATTCTTTTTCTCAACATTTTTCCAATCCACCCCAACAATTATTATACATCGTTTTAAAGAGAAAGCTTTGAGCTTTAATTTAGAATAAGTCTCATTCCTTAATTTCACTAAATACGGCTTCCAGGAATTTTTAAATTAGCATCTATTTTGACACTTTTAGGTTATACGAAAATGTAAGTTTTGTTTCAACATTCTTTTTCTCAACATTTTTCCAATCCACCCCAACAATTATTATACATCGTTTTAAAGAGAAAGCTTTGAGCTTTAATTTAGAATAAGTCTTATTCCTTAATTTCAATAAATACGGCTTCCAGGTATTTTTAAATTAGCATCTTTTTTGACACTTAGGTTATACGAAAATGTAAGTTTTGTTTCAAAATTTTTTTTCTCAATATTTTTCTCAATCCAACCCAACAATTATTATACATCATTCTAAAGAGAAAGCTTTGAGCTATAATTTAGAACAAGTCTTATTCGTTAATTTCAATAAATACGACTTCCAGGAATTTTTAAATTAACATCTTTTTTGACACTTTTAGGTTATACGAAAATGTAAGTTTTGTTTCAACATTCTTTTTCTCAACATTTTTCCAATCCACCCCAACAATTATTATACATCGTTTTAAAGAGAAAGCTTTGAGCTTTAATTTAGAATAAGTCTTATTCCTTAATTTCAATAAATACGGCTTCCAGGTATTTTTAAATTAGCATCTTTTTTGACACTTAGGTTATACGAAAATGTAAGTTTTGTTTCAAAATTTTTTTTCTCAATCCAACCCAACAATTATTATACATCATTCTAAAGAGAAAGCTTTGAGCTATAATTTAGAACAAGTCTTATTCGTTAATTTCAATAAATACGACTTCCAGGAATTTTTAAATTAACATCTTTTTTGACACTTTTAGGTTATACGAAAATGTAAGTTTTGTTTCAACATTCTTTTTCTCAACATTTTTCCAATCCAACCCAACAATTATTATACATCATTTTAAAGAGAAAGCTTTGCGCTTTAATTTAGAATAAGTCTCATTCCTTAATTTCAATAAATACGGCTTCCAGGAATTTTTAAATTAGCATCTTTTTTGACACTTTTAGGTTATATGAAAAAGTAAGTTTTGTTTCAACATTTCTTTCAAAAATGTCAGTTCTTGCTCAATATGTTTTTTCTCAATATTCTATCAGATTTTCGTCGTTCTGTAGCTACAGGTCTGATAAATAAATATTCAAATTTACTGCGTCCAAATGTCGTATCGCAAGCTCAAAAAAAAGGGGGAAGTTGTGAAAATTGTTCTGCCAAAGCTAGACCCCACTCAAAATGTACTGCATGTAATATTTATTTATGTTGTAATGAAAGAAAGAACTGTTTTTCTGAATATCATAATGTGGTTTAGCTAAAGCAAGTGTTACTTATTTTCTAATGTAATAAAAAATGTATTATTTTTATATTAGTAATAAAAGTTTTTGTATATAATAATACTAATAAAAATTGATTGCAAATGCCTTTCAAATTTTCATCAAAAAAGTTTCAAAATTTTTCACTTCTTGGGACACAAAGGGTTAAAGTGAGTCCAAACTTGATGCATTTATCTCAAAGAACCAAAAAGTTCGAACTTTCAACTTTTAATTTTGACATATTTGTCAACTTCATAAAAAATCCTTTAAAATGAGTCCAAACTCGACATATTTAACTTTAATATTAATAAAAATACAATCACTTCCGGTTTGAAACGTCAACGTCAATTTTGACTTATCTCAAAAAACAAAAATTTAGAATAAAAAACGTTAAACCCTAAGTTAGCAACAATGAAGATAGCAATTTAATTTTTAAATATTAATACCAACCTTAATTTTTGATTTTTTTTTTATTATATTTTTGTTTTTGTCAAATATTAAGACATTTTATAAAAATTAAGATTTTGGAATTAAACGTATCATGTTTGGACTCATTTTAAAGGACTTTTCACGACGATTACAAATACATCAAAATTGACGTTGACATTCTTAACCGGAAGTTGACCATAACTTCATTAATATTGAAGATAAATATGTCGTGTTTGTACTCATTTTAAAGGATTTTTAATGAAGATTACAAATATGTCAAAACTGAGGTTGACATTTTAAACCTGAAGTTAGTTATCATATAATAGAAGTTTTATAACTGAAGTTATCTAGTATTAGTCACTTTTCCGCACTTTCTTTTTATTTTTAACGTGTTTTTTGGGTATTATTAAGCTACATGATGATTCTTGAATTTTTTCTAAGTTTCTTAATATTTCTTTTGTTAAAAAATAGCGTTCTTAAATGTCATTTTACAACTTTTTAAACTTTAATTTTGTAAATTAATAAATAATAATCTGATTTTGACTTTGATATGTGATCTTTTTTGATAAAACAAAAAGAAAAATTAAGAATCTTGTTTGTAAAATGGATAAGATGAGAGATCTTAATTTGTAGAGAGTGTCTGAAGATGGTCAAGGGCCGAAACTGGTTAGACTTAAATTCTATATAAAATAAAAACCAGTTTAAAAAGTACAAAATCAAACTCTAGATTATTTTCTTCAAACATTCTTACACGAATCTTAATCCAGGCACCAAACAATTTTCAAACTATTGAAAATAGTCTATTCTAAGAAGTCTTATATTTTTAGAGAGATTAAACCGAAAATTCCGTTTTTCTCAACATTATTCATTTGTCGCTTAGTCAAGTGATGCATAAAGTGGTCCAATTAATGTATAAATAGTTTTTCCACTTCTAAGTTCCCCATAATATATTGATTATCTAGAGAACACTAAAAAAAACAAATAAATTTACATTTTCAATGGATTCCATAATCTTATCATCATCACTATAAAAATCCGTTTGGTTGTCGCATAAAATAACTAATTGATTATGTAAAAAACCTTTAGAAGTAACAAGATCCTTTAAATCTCTAAATGTCGAAAATTCGGTGATTTCATAACTGTATATAGTTAAATCATAAACAAATAATATTTTAACAATTTTCTTCAATAAAATTTCTTTCATTTGTGACAAAACGTTGATTGTGATATTTTTGTATGAGCCCCTTTTGTTACCATCAAATTGGAGAACAGGTCTCAGCCAGTTTTCGATGTTTTTCTTAAAACATGTCGAAATCCAGAGTTTTCTTGGAATTTCTTTTGAAAAAACAACTTTATCCTTTATTGTAAAAATACAAATATCATCTTCCTTTTTTTCTTTTATATGAATGAATCTGAAAAAAATATTTAATTAAAGTTTTATTTTAAATTTCGAATTTTTTTTTAAAGAATACCTTCGAACAGGTTCCCAACGAGGTAAAAAAGGTAATTCGCCAGTAATTATTTCGTAACAAGTTAACCCAAAAGACCAATAATCAACAGTTTTTGTGTATTTATCTTGTTGAAAAATTTCGGGGGCTAAATACGGTAAGGTCCCAACTAAACTATTTAGAGTATTACCCAATTCTTTTGCGTAACCCAGATCTATAATTTTATAAATAATTTTTTCGAGTCTTTCATCAGAGTGTTGCATAACTATATTTTCAGGTTTAATATCGCGATGCGTAATACCACAGCTGTGTAAATACGAAATCCCATCACAAATATCAGATAAAATCGTTCTTGTAGTTGTTTCAGATAAACCTCGACGGCTTTCCCATTCTCTCAAATAATTCCTCAAATTTCCTTTTGAGCAATATTCCATTGGTAACAAGGGAAGCTTAGATGGATTATATTTATTAAGTTCCATCAATAACATATCAGGGAGCTCTTTAAAACCCACGATATAATCGCATTTTAATTTTTTCATTGCAGCCACTTCTTGTTTCCATCGTTCTTTTTGTCTTGGGCTTACACTATTTGGCATTTGCATTTTACATTGTTTCAACGCTAATGACAGAAAATAAATAAATTTAACCAATTATTATTCTTTCTATACTCTATTTTTTAATTCGGAGGAGTGTTTTCAAATTGAAGCGGCAAAAAGAACGGTTGCTATTGGTTAGTTTTAAGCAAAAATTACACTAGAAAAATTAGCGATGTTGTCGGCCACCTAAAAACATTTGGATTTAGCCGTACGTCTCTCAGTATGGCTAAACCCGAATGATTCTAGGTCTAGGTTTTGTGTTAGTTCTAGTGATAGTGCTAGTGTAAAACTAGAACTAACACTAGACCTAGAACTAGAAACATTCGAGTTTATCCGCACTTCTTTCTAAAAACGAATGATTCTAGTTCTAGGTGTTGTATTAGTTCTAGTAATAGTGCTAGTGTAAAACTAGAACCAACATTAGACCGAGAACTAGAAACATTCGGGTTTAGCTGCACGTCTCTCAAGACGGCTAAACCCGAATGATTCTAGTTCTAGGTCTTGTGTTAGTTCTAGTGACAGTACTAGCGTAAAACTAGAACTAATGCTAGATGGAGAACTAGAAACATTCGGGTTTAGCTGCACGTCTCTCAAGATGGCTAAACCTGAATGATTCCAGTTCTAGTGTAAAATTAGAACTGACACTAGACCAAGAACTAGAAACATTCGGGTTTAGCTGCACGTCTGTCAAGACGGCTAAACCCGAATGATTCTAGTTCTAGGTCTTGTATTAGTTCTAATAATAGTGCTAGTGTAAAACTAGAACTAGCACTAAACCGAGAACTAGAAACATTCGGGTTTAGCTGCACGTCTGTCAAGACGGCTAAACCCGAATGATTCTAGTTCTAGGTCTTGTGTTAGTTCTAGTGACAGTACTAGCGTAAAACTAGAACTAATGCTAGATGGAGAACTAGAAACATTCGGGTTTAGCTGCACGTCTCTCAAGATGGCTAAACCTGAATGATTCTAGTGCTAGTGTAAAATTAGAACTGACACTAGACCGAGAACTAGAAACATTCGGGTTTAGCTGCACGTCTCTCAAGACGACTAAACCCGAATGATTCTAGTTCTAGGTCTTGTGTTAGTTCTAGTGACAGTACTAGCGTAAAACTAGAACTAATGCTAGATGGAGAACTAGAAACATTCGGGTTTAGCTGCACGTCTCTCAAGATGGCTAAACCTGAATGATTCTAGTTCTAGTGTAAAATTAGAACTGACACTAGACCGAGAACTAGAAACATTCGGGTTTAGCTGCACGTCTCTCAAGACGGCTAAACCCGAATGATTCTAGTTCTAGGTCTTGTGTTAGTTCTAGTGACAGTGCTAGCGTAAAACTAGAATTAACGCTAGACGGAGAACTAGAAACATTCGGGTTTAGCTGCACGTCTGTCAAGACGGCTAAACCCGAATGATTCTAGTTCTATGTCTTGTATTAGTTCTAGTAATAGTGCTAGTGTAAAACTAGAACTAACACTAGACCGAGAACTAGAAACATTCGGGTTTAGCCGCACGTCTCTCAAGACTGCTAAACCTGAATGATTCTAGTTCTAGGTCTTGTCTAAGTTCTAGTGATAGTGTAAAACTGGAACTAACACTAGACCTAGAACTAGAATCATTCGGGGTTAGCCGCACGTTTGTCAAGACGGCTAAACCCGAATGATTCTAGTTCTAGGTCTTGTATTAGTTCTAGTAATAGTGCTAGTGTAAAACTAGAACTAACACTAAATCGAGAACTAGAAACATTCGGGTTTAGCCGCACGTCTCTCAAGACGGCTAAACTCGAATAATTCTAGTTCTAGGTCTTGTGTTAGTTCTAGTGACAGTGCTAGCGTAAAACTAGAACTAACGCTAGACGGAGAACTAGAAACATTCGGGTTTAGCTGCACGTCTCTCAAGACGGCTAAACCTGAATGATTCTAGTTCTAGTGTAAAATTAGAACTAACACTAGACCGAGAACTAGAAACATTCTGGTTTAGCCGCACGTCTTTCAAGACGGCTAAACCCAAATGATTCTAGTTCTAGGTTTAGTGTTAATTCTAGTTTTAGTTCAATAGAAATATGCACCATAGTGATATTTTATGCTACCTATCACCTATCAGCCATCTTAAGAGAGGTACAGCTTGTAAGGTAAGACTAATTGTTAAGTTAAATAAATGTTATTACTATTAAGTAGGTTAGGAGTAATAAGGCTATTTAATAAGGTGAGTACAACAAACATGACAAGGTTTGTTGTGCTATTTTAGCAGTAAGTTTACTATAAGAATAGCGTAACTAATTGTAATAGGAGAAATAGGATATGATACTGCAACGTCGTCATAATGTTACAATAAATATTTATGTTAATTAAATGGAAGTTCTTTTGAGTATAACCACTAAGCAAAACCCAATAATAACGAATGTTATTACAAGCTAAACGGAATTTTTATTTGTTATTCAGCGCTGGATTATTGTATATTTTTATTGCGCTATAAGGGGCACTGCCTTCCCCATATTAATCTGTTATAACAAGATTTTAATGTAATATCAAATTATATTGATCTTGCATTTTATGTGGGACAAAGTGTTGGTTTTTATTATGTTTAAACAAATAAGTAATTAAATTCCTAACTACAGTTTACTTAAAAAAGCTTTGAGCTTTGAAAAATTACACTACTTTTCATTTTACTCTTACAAATTAAAAAATATAACACATTTTATGTTTAATAACTTTTAACAATGTTATCATCAGTGGGCTGCATGTGATTGTTTATGTGGGTGTACTGGAAAGATAAATAATTACTAACCAAAATAATCGTTTGTTTCAGTATTTCTCCATAAAGTAACAACTCCAAATCCACCTTCTCCTAATTGAGAGATTATTTTCCAATCTCCGATTACTCTTGGTCGATTCATTTTTAAATTTATTGATTTTCCCGCCAAAAAAATTTGTTAACCATTTTATATCCAATTTATTTTATCCACCTAATAAAACTCACATAATAAAAAAATCTTATTGCTATGATTATTTACGTTCATTCAAGTTTTTATATTTATAACAAGGATTATTATCTATATTGATTTTATTACTAACCTCACTTTTTTGACACAAAATGGAAGCATTAACATCGACGATTTTATACAATACTTGCACTTAACTGAAGAATTATTTTACGATTTGCTTTCGCATCCACACAACAATAATATTTTTAGTTAAATAACCAGATAAACTTCCAAGAAATATTAGTCATAATACAAATAACACGTTGTGTGGCTACAGTCACACCGTTTCATTTCTATTATTAGAATAATTTTCTTTAAATTAGATCTATACTTGATTTCAAAAACCAATTGGTTTTAATAACCATCGAAAATAAATTACTTTTACATTATTAAAAATAATTATAATAAAGAAATCAATAATTATGAGTATTATTTCTTGTGACTTTAACCACCGATGTAATCAGCTAGCTTCAGATCATTACAGCAACTTCACTCCATTTGAACTTCCAATCGATATATAGGTTGTAAATAATTAAAAAAAAATCTGTTAAAGTTAAGTTTAAAACGTTTATTTAAAGTTTAAGTAATTCTCTTTTCGTTAATTTTCGTTAAATGTTACGTTATTTTGTTAATTTAATATAAAAAATGGATAAGAGTCCAAAGTTTTTTGTTGAAAATTGGAAAATGATTCAAACCTTAGGAGAAGGAGCTTTTGGGCAGTAAGTTTAACAAATTTCCTTTTTTAAATCAAAATTAATAAGAGTTAAATTCACCATAACTTGTTGAGTATTGATTTCACCTACTTTCATCCATTAATTTTTATAGAGTTAAATTATTAGTGAACCAAACAACACAACAAGCAGTAGCAGTTAAAATAATTAATTTAAATGATAAAACAAGTAAAGAAGTAATCGAAAAAGAAGTAAAAATCCATAAAGTATTAGCTCACCCGCATATAATTAGGTTGTTTGGGCAAAGAGAAGAACCGGAAACTGTTTATATCTTTATGGAGTACGCATCCGGGGGCGAACTTTTTAATAAAATCGAACCTGATGTTGGGATGCCTACGTTCGAGGCTCAAAAGTATATGAAACAAATCCTTGATGGAGTCCAATATTTACACACCAAGGGTGTAGCCCATCGAGATATCAAACCAGAAAATATCTTATTGGATGAAGAGGGTGTTATTAAAATTAGTGATTTTGGTATGGCCACTATTTTTAGATTGAGAGGGAAAGAAAGACTTTTAGATAAAAAGTAAATATATTTCTTTGTTAAGTCATTATTCTAAAAGATGTTTTTTTTAATTTAGATGCGGTACTTTACCGTATGTAGCCCCAGAAGTAATGGAATCTCCGTATAAAGCAGAACCAGCAGATTTATGGTCATGTGGAATCGTTTTAATAGCTATGTTATCTGGAGGTGGGTAATTAATTGAGATAAAAATGATATTTCTTAAATTATTTTTTTTAATTATTTAGAACTACCATGGGATGAACCATCAGATAAATCAATCGACTATGTTACATTTAGAAAAGAAAGTGGTCTTCTAATCAGTCCATGGTCAAAATTAAGCACAATTTCATTGAGCTTAATCAGAAAAATATTGGCTCATAACCCTCGAGATAGACCAACAATAAACCAAGTGTTGCAACATCCATTTTTAACATCTAATTATGATAAGGGTGTGTTAAAAATTTATTTTTTTATTGATGTAATAAGATATTAGATTTCGATGGTTTTTCTTTGGCAATTAGCTGAGTGAGTAAAATTGAACATCATAAAGCTAAATTACCAAAGCAAAAACGTTGGTAAAATCAACAAATAAATATTTTCTAAACCTTCAATCACACATGGGAAGTCCGCAATTGCTATCAGGCAAAATTTTTTTTTGTATTAAATCCATATAACTTAACCCATTTGCGTCATAAACTTACAAGGGAAGTGTCAGAACTCACCAATTTCGTTGTAATTTGGTATAGTGATAATATAAGCCAAAATCAGGTTTATGTATTTTTTTATATGTGCTAATAAAACCCCTGGGGCGATTTATAAGAGTTAGAAATTGGGGCGAACGGTATACAGGTGATTTATTAGCTCACCATCAAACTTTGACATATGATAGCTAATCCAATTACCAAAAAAAAATGTTAATGAACATAAGTATGTCCTATTTTAATTATTTACGAAATTATAACACTTTAAAGTTTTAATTTTTATATCATAATTAACTGCTACATTTTTTTTAAAAACACTATATTACAAATATTGTTTAAAATAGCCTCCTTCTGCTAGAATTTTATGGATATACAGGGTGTCTCAGCGACACCGATCATTAGACGTTTCTGGGGTTCTAACCAAAATAAAAATTTGAGAATTCAGACTCAAGTATTATCAATTACGATCTCTTCGACTAAAATATTTTCAGATTTCTTGCACTTTCGGTTATACCGGAAGTCGCCACATGTGGCTGAAGTTAGATTCATATTCGAATCTGTACCAGATTCAGATTCATAAAATTACAGTTGACCAGACAAGTATTGAACATATCAATTGAAAAATCGTTTTCTGAAACTACAGAAGTTGTAGCAATCTGCAACTACCCTGGATTATTCGAATAGACCCTCTAGTATGTTCCCTGTCTACCCTCACCCTCAGATTTGCCGTAGGGGCCGAGGGGTTCCTCGTTTTCAATAGCATACTTAGATATTATTTTCTCAATAACTAGAGACTGCAGCACCCTGATACTAGTCTAGATTATTGCATTAGGTCCTCTGGTATCTTTCTAGCCCACCAGCACCCCCAGATTTGCCGTAGGGGCCGAGGGGTGAATTTTTTAATATTACTCGTTTTCAATATCAAATGTAAACATTATTTTCTCAATAATTAGAGACTGCAGCACCCTGATACTAGTCTAGATTATTGCATTAGGTCCTCTGGTATCTTTCTAGCATACCAGCACCCCCAGATTTGCCGTAGGGGCCGAGGGGTGAATTTTTTAATATTACTCGTTTTCAATATCAAATGTAAACATTATTTTCTCAATAACTAGAGACTGCAGCACCCTGGGACTAGTCTAGATTATTGCATTACGTCCTCTGGTATCCTTCTAGCCCATCAGCACCCCCAAATTTGCCGTAGGGGCCGAAGGGTGAATTTTTCAATATTCCTCGTTTTCAATATCAAGTGTAAAAATTATTTTCTCAATAACTAGAAACTGCAGCACCCTGGGACTAGTCTAGATTATTGCATTAGGTCCTCTGGTATCCTTGTAGCCCATCAGCACCCGCAGATTTGCCGTAGGGGCCGAAGGGTGAATTTTTTAATATTACTCGTTTTCAATATCAAATCTAAACATTATTTTCTTAATAACTAGAGACTGCAGCACCCTGGGACTAGTCTAGATTATTGCATTAGGTCCTCTGCTATCCTTGTAGCCCATCAGCACCCCCAGATTTGCCGTAGGGACCGAAGGGTGAATTTTTCAATATTACTCGTTTTCAATAGCAAAGTTAAAAATTATTTTCTCAATTACTAGAGACTTCAGCACCCTGGGACTAGTCTAGATAATTGTATTAGGTCCTCTGGTATCCTTGTAGCCCATCAGCACCCCCAGATTAGCCGTAGGGGCTGAAGGGTGAATTTTTCAATATTCCTCGTTTTCAATAGCAAAGTTAAAAATTATTTTCTCAATAACTAGAAACTGCAGCACCCTGGGACTAGTCTATATTATTGCATTATGTCCTCTAGTATCCTTCTAGTCCACTCGCACCCCCAGATTTGCCGTAGGAGCCGAAGGGTGAATTTTTTAAAATTCCTCGTTTTCAATAGCAAAATTAAAAATTATTTTCTAGACTAGACTAGAAGAACTAAAGACTACAGCGCCCTGGGACTGGTCTAGATTATTATATTCAAAATTTATTCAATATTTAGTTTGATTTGAAAGTATAATTTTCATATGGCTTTTACTTCTTTATTAATGAAACTTGAACGACACTTTTCAAAAATTTTAGACACATTAAAGCATTTAAATTAATTTTTTATATTGTTTTTTGTATTTGTTTTTTATATTATATGTTTTTTATATTGACACGGCTCTACCTGTAACGTCGATAGCTGTGCCTTACTTATAAAGGTTTCATTATCAGTAGAGGGTTCTGATAAATGTTCTTCATCTAATCTATCATGAATATTACTAAATAATGAAACGTTAGAAACAAGTAGCTGCGATATAGTTGGCGACGAACGTTTTAGAATGGGGCTGTTACTATTTAGTATTATAGTTTCATTTGCATTAGTAGATCTTTCTTTTATTTCAATGTTATTATATAGAAGTAAAAGCAATACGAAATTATAATATCAAACTAAATATTACATCAATTTTAAATATAATAATCTAGACTAGTTCTAGGGTGCTGCAGTCTCTAGTTATTGAGAAAATAAAGTTTAAATTTGATATTGAAAACGAGTAATATTAAAAAATTCACCCCTCGGCCCCTACGGCAAATCTGGGGGTGCTGGTATGCTAGAAAGATACCAGAGGACCTAATGCAATAATCTAGACTAGTATCAGGGTGCTGCAGTCTCTAATTATTGAGAAAATAATGTTTACATTTGATATTGAAAACGAGTAATATTAAAAAATTCACCCCTCGGCCCCTACGGCAAATCTGGGGGTGCTGGTATGCTAGAAAGATACCAGAGGACCTAATGCAATAATCTAGACTAGTATCAGGGTGCTGCAGTCTCTAATTATTGAGAAAATAATGTTTACATTTGATATTGAAAACGAGTAATATTAAAAAATCACCCCTCGGCCCCTACGGCAAATCTGGGGGTGCTGGTGGGCTAGAAAGATACCAGAGGACCTAATGCAATAATCTAGACTAGTATCAGGGTGCTGCAGTCTCTAATTATTGAGAAAATAATGTTTACATTTGATATTGAAAACGAATAATATTAAAAAATTCACCCCTTGGCCCCTACGGCAAATCTGGGGGTGCTGGTGGGCTAGAAAGATACCAGAGGACCTAATGCAATAATCTGAACTAGTCCCAGGGTGCTGCAGTCTCTAGTTATTGAGAAAATAATATCTAAGTATGCTATTGAAAACGGTGAACCGCTCGGCCCCCACGGCAAATCTGAGGGTGAGGATAGACAGGGAACATACTAGAGGGTCTATTCGAATTATCCAGGGTAGTCGCAGATTGCTACAACTTCTGTAATTTCAGAAAACTATTTTTCAATTGATATGTTCAATACTTGTCTGGTCAACTGTAATTTTATGAATCTGAATCTGGTACAGATTCGAATATGAATCTAACTTCAGCCACATAGTCGCCACCTACTTTATTTTTGTAAATGAACACCCGTATATTTTTACATATTTGGATTTGTCTGTTTTCAAGGTTTATAAATAACTTTACTTTTTGCAATTTGATTCGGCCGTTCTCGAGTTATTCGAATTTTTCTAGAAAAATCTGCTCCAGCAGACAGATTTGTTCAAAAAATCAGAGAACATTCGATTTTTGGGATATCAATTTAGGATTCAGAACATGCTTAAGCAATATGATGGAGTATGTTTTTGTGCCGAGAACGGCTGTCTAGAACGTTTGGTCACTTTACTATGGCACGTTAACTTTTCAAAATTTGGAAGCACCATAACTTAATTTTTTTAAATGGCACCCCCCATATTTTATTACTCAGTCGTCTTCAGTGTCTCATTCTACATCTTTTATATCCCATATGTCCCATACCTAACATTAATCGTTTGGGAGATAATTACGGTTTTTTGAAGGTATTTGGAGGTTTTTATTTATAAAATTTAATTTAAATTGAGTTGTTGGCAGTTTTGCAAGCACTTCAAGAATGCAGAGTCGATTATCGATATACCAAACTTATTTATAACATCTACAAGAATGCTACAATGACGGTAAAATTGCATGAAAGTACTGAAGAAAGTAGAAATAGTAAACCACTGATTGTAAGTAAAACAACTGGATTTGACCCAAAAAGGCATAAACATTAACCCAGATATGCCTAAATTAAAACCACTTTACAAATCATAATAACTTTATTGAAAACTTATTTAAAGAAGCAAAACAAAGTCTTACAAACAAACCATGACAATTTGTTTTTTTTTAATTGGAAATTCGGGCCGTCCTACATGTAAGACATTCGGCACATGAATATCTATAAACGTAAAATTGTTTATTAGTGTGATACTGAACAAACCACATCGTGTGTACACCAATGTCACATTTTGCGCATCTCGTTGTAGTTTTTTGATGGCA
This sequence comes from Onthophagus taurus, assembly GCF_036711975.1. Lineage (NCBI taxonomy): Eukaryota > Metazoa > Arthropoda > Insecta > Coleoptera > Scarabaeidae > Onthophagus > Onthophagus taurus. The sequence continues at coordinate 1,742,135 of NC_091967.1, forward strand.
ATGAGCACACCTAGTTTGTTTTTCTTGGGGCATAACTAAATGAACCGCATATCTATTTCGTGGGACCTACTGGTATGTCCTTTTTGATATGACGATGTTTTTTTATTCTGAACCAACAGCATTACAGCAATTCTCCTTCTAAAACTAAGTTGATCTAATTCTCCTCCATTCTTGCAATGCAAATGCCATGCGTTTTGAATTGCCATGTCAATACAGTGAGATATCAAAGGAAAATACAATTTTTTTGAATGAGTGAATTGGGGCAACTCCAGAAAAATTGGAACAAACAGAAACTACACTATTATCGTGCCACTTTACTGCAATTATATTCTGTTCTACAATTTTTGCATAATCATAACTTCCTCTGCGCTGCTTCTTTGTGAGTTTTGAATCTATAAGAGAAATGTCTTTTAGCCTGTTTTCTCTAACCGTACCAGTAGCATAAAAATTCCAGTCAGTTAGTTTTTCGATCAACGGAATTGACGTAAAAAAGTTATCAAAAAAGAGATGAAATTTTTTATCTGGCCATTCCTTACGTAAAGCTTGCGCATATTCTAAGACTACTCCAGCACCAACTCCCAATTCAGAAAAGTTTTCACTTATATTTGTAGAGGCTCCTTGATAAGGTTCGAACGAATTCAAGTAACCTAACCTGGTACTTCCTACCCATAACTTATATCCATAGCGCATGGGTTTTCCTCGAATATACTGCTTACAGCTATGACGTCCATAATACGGAACCATAGCTTCATCAACTGAGTGCATTTCTTCAAGCGAGGAATTCTCCATGAATTTTTTATTCAACAGTGTGAAAAGCGGCCTTAGTTTAGCACCCTGGTCCAACTGCTGATTATCACAGACGTGAAGATTAGAAAACAAATACTCAAACCGGTCGCTTGTAATTGCTTCTGTAATCATGACGTTATGGCAATCTTTTTCACGTTCCCAGAACATCCTCCGTCTCGGTACTTGCATATATCCACTAAGTATCAAAACGCCTATAAAAGCGTTTACTTCCTGCTTTTCTATTTTTTTGTTGTGCGTACTTATTACTCTGATTCAAAATCAATTCTATTACTTCTTCGTCAAAAAATTTTGAGAAAAGCTCTAAGGGGTTTTCTGTGATCGCCGAATTCGTAGGACTATCAAAGTCGGTGGGCGGTAATTTCAAATCTTCTTTTATCCAACTGTAGTGCATCTGTCTCTTTTTAGTTTTTACTTTTTGTTTGTTTCTTGCTGCCGTGTTTTGTGATTGTAACTCTGATAGAGGTATATTGTCATCTGATGAAAAATCACTGTCGTAGTTACTTTCAATTACGATTTCCACCGGCGCTTGTAACTGTGATGCCGGTAGGTTATTCACTGTAAGATCATTTTCTGCTCCAAAATCAGGTCGGCTGCAGCGTTTACAGGAGGAAATATAGTTATTTCATCAACCTGGCTGACAATGTCGTCATTGTCCTCAAGCATAGCAAGGGCTTCATGAAGCGAAAACCCCCTGCAATAATCCATTTCCAACTTATCTTGACTTTCGGATGCACTTAAAACAAAATCTAAAGAAAACACCTAAACTGCAAGTTATCACTCTCACTGCTACATCTAAAAAGCACGACTTCATGTGACGTGCGCATTTCCATTGACCTTGCAAGTTTCAACAGGAATTGACCGTCCTAAATGTAATTACATGTAGTTTACATTAGGCATGTCTGGGTTAATTGCAAATGCTTAAGTAATTTGCGCTACGCGGCCGATATAGTTCTTATTTCGGATAGGCTTAGAGAGATTAATGCTGAACGACTTAAAGGGGGTGTGTGCAAAAGTTGGGCTAAATACCAACGAGGAGAAATTAAAATTTATGATAAATCTTGTTCCCAGCTCTAACATCAACATTGGGGATAACGAGACTGAGGTATGTATATCTTGGAGGAGCTACTTTCTCCTCTTTTAATTGTTTTAAAAGAATCCTCTAGCACGTTTGGACCAAGGGTACTAAATACAATGTTCAAAACAGATAACGTACTCGTTTTGGCAACAAAGTTATAAGACTAACTTCTAAATTTTATTAGAAGATTTTCTAATCAAGTTATTCTCTGCTAGTACAATGTCAATTTGCATCAGGTAATATTTAAAAATTGCAATCCCTAACGCATAACCAGTTGTCTTCCCCATTAAAGATTTATTAAAGTTTTTAAATACGCGTGGTTTGCAACTATTGTATAGAGAACAGACCAAAACAGTTTAAAAATTCCGTGGAGGTTTGCTTTTCTAATGAAAAAAGAACGTGCGATATCTATGCACATTCTATCTGTTACATTTTTTCCATGATTTTCATTATTGCCAACAATACATTGAACAAAAATAAGTAAAAAAAGAAATTAAACTAATAATGTAGAATAGAATTTGTGAAATTCAACCATTTTTTTGTCAATTACTTTTTAACTCATTATTAACAAATATTTATATAATTATCTTAATTTTTATGTTATTTAAATAGAGTAAGGGTAGCAAACCTCATTGAACATGGATAAAAAGTTGTTTAAAAAAAAAAACTAAAATATATCTATATTCAAGATTTTTGTGTAGGAATTTGAAAATTATTAGCTTATAAGTGCTTTTAAAAGTACTACTTAACATACAAAAAAATCATCGTGTTAAATTGCATCAAAATCGCTGTACCAAATTACAACGAAATCGGTGAGGGACAGTTCCGACCCTTCCCTTTTTAGATTGTTAGAACTAGAAGAAAGTTTTAGTTGTAGGTCTCGTGTTTTTAATCGTTTCAAATTGAAATCTTTTTCTGATTTCTTATTATTCTTATAGATGTGGTGGATTGTAACACACCATCAATAACGCTATCACAACCAACAATAAGAGAAGCAGTTCCACCAAATTCTTTACAACTATTATTATCGCAAGATCTAAAAGCTAATAAACCGATTTGTTTTTCACAACCTATCAATAACGAAGATCTTATTTTGGGATCACAAATTCAATTTACTCAAAGTCCCGTCAATCACGTATGTTTTATACTTTTTAATAATCTTGAGCAAAACTTTTAATTTTTTTATTGTTAGACTAATTTCCAACGATTAATCAAACGAATGACGCGATTCTTCGTTACAACCAATATCGAGGAAACTATAAAGTATTTGGGGGTGGTGTTAGATCAATTACACATGAGGTGGAGCATAAACGCAGAAAGAGCGGTAATTTTTTCTTAATTTTGATATATATATTTTAATTACAGATTTTTTTTATAGTTGATTGTTACAACAACAGATATTAGGAAAACTAAGTTGAGCTTTAAAGGAAGTTTTATTAACATGGATGGTAAATTATTGGTTGATTTTCAATTGGTGAAAGGTTGCGGGATTGAGTTTAAGAAAAGATTTGTGAAAATAAAAGAGTTGGCCAAAGATATTATTGCTCCAAATCCTTAAATAAGAGTTCCTAAATGTTTTTTTTTGTATTAATATTATTGTTAAAAAGATTGTAACTTATTTTGTAATAATATACATTTTTGATACATTGTTTGTAATAAAAAAATTAAAAATTCGGTAGTAGTATAGCTATGTGTGTTTTGGACCAAAATCCCATGGTATAGACACTTTTTTACAGAGAATTTCATGACATTTTGAGATATGAGAATTTTCGTTTTTTTAAATGGAAACAACCACTGATTACTCGCTTATTAAATTCGTGTGATTACAAAAATATAGGGTTCGACAGGTCTATTTCTTATTGTTTTAGAATAAAGCCAAAAATAAACTTTTCTTTTAGTGTCGTCGAAGAAATTAAATTTACAGTTTCCTGTAAATTACGGTTCTATAACTAAAAATTAAAAAAACATATTTCTGATATTTGAAATAAATATATTTGTTGAACTGTTTAATTTATATATGTTTTACACGAAAGTTGGAATAGATTGCATTATTTCACATTTTTTATTACGATTTAATATTATTTTTAAATGACTTAATAAATTATCAATAGATGGCGCTCAAATGTTTTTTTTTTTTCCTGTTTTTAAGATCAATTACGAAAAGTTTGACATGTTAGAATGTTACATATTAAATTATTTGTTTTTAAATACCAGAAGTTATCTTCGTATTTAATTGTTAACTTTTTAGATTTTATTTACCGCCCCGTAACTTACAGGAAACTGTAAATTTAATTTCCTCGACGACACTAGATGGAAATTTTATAAAAAAAGTTTATTTTTGGCTTTATTCTAAAACGATAAGAAATAGACCTGCCGAATCCTATATTTTTGTAATCAGAAAAAAATAACGAATTTAATAAGCGAATAATCAGTGGTAATTTCGGACCCCTATGTTAAACTTATGGGATTTTGGCCCAGAACGCACATATCTATACTACTTGCAATAATAAATTAAACTTTATTTATTAATATTTAGTGTTAATTAAATGGACAATCGTCTTCTCCGGTATTTGTTACACAATAAGTTCCTCTAGCACTGCAAAAAAAAATTGTGTCGTAATATTAATTTATTTTTAATGAATCAAACTTACTTAAAAGGTGTATCATGTCCCATTGGAATGCTTTTTCCTGGTAAATACCCCCAATTTGAGCTTTTTTTCGGGCAATGATCGCTACAAAGCCTTCCTATCATAGCAGAACCATCACGGACAGTAGCAGCAAAGTAACACGCACTTTGAAAATGACTACATCTAGCTCTTCCTATATTATTAACAAATAAATTACAAAAAGAATTAATTTCAATTTGAAACTAACTTAATTTATGTCCTTTACATCCCGGTTGGTGAATCCCACCATTAACACAGAAATTAACGTGTCCACTCCGGTGGGAATCCCCCAAAACCCCCGCATTTGTATGAATAATTTGGACTTGATGAGCATCTTCAGGTGATAATCGAAATTCGGTACTTCCAAATTGAGACACCAAAGGTCGAGCTGGATCTAACCCGACTATTTTATGTTGCTTAATCGTCAAATGATTGCTAACCATTCCGCAAATATGAGCACCCAAAGAGTGACCAACACAAACGGTTTTTTCAGCTAAACCACCTAAATCCATTATGTAAGCGTATAACTGCGCTACGCATTGCCCAAGTAACCGAGTATTTGACAGTGATGATATGTAACAAGGAAATCTAGCTAAAGGAAGCCAATCGACCATAAAAACGTTATAATCACCTCTCTGAAGATAAGCTAAAAAGTTAAAATTAAGTGACTTGTAAAAAATTTGATTTTAATCGAACCATCTCGAATTATTGTCATGGGTGTTTTTGATTCGGTTCCGTTAAACCCATGAATTATTATTACATTTTTCTTTTGGGAATCCCACCCGGAATATGATAAAGCTAAAGAATTTCGAACATCTATTCGTTTTCTCATTGGTTTGTGGTACGAGTAATCGTCCCTAAAAATATTTAAAAAAGCTACGCTATTAAAAAAAAAGTATTAATTAAATAAATCTTACGGTGTGTATAAATAAAATTTGATGTCATTATCCGGGCACGAATATCTCTTTTTCAACAAGCAAGTCCAATAACTTACATCCAAAACATTTCCGATGCCACAAAATGTAACTAAAACACCAATTATATTTAAACAATTTAATAATAATTATTTACATTTATATTTACGATGTATTAAAGTGATCCCAAAAATAACTTCACACTTCATCGTTAAATAATAAAATTTATTTGCACAACCTAAATTGTGATCCACTCTAGATGACTTCGAAACAAGATTTGATGTAATAATGTAGGCCACGAAGGCTCATCGGGTCAATGTGAAGAATTCACTCTGGCATTTCACAAAACAGTTATTTCAGCGTTGTATACACTATAAGTACAGTTTGAGAAGTGCCTCTCTCTGTATTGCGTTAACAAATGATAAAATCACTTTCTAATTTGCAAAATAATAAAACAACCAAAAGTAATGTTTATCTATGCACATTCCATATTTATCTTATTGGCTATAAAACCAGACTTGAGATTACGAAAACTAATTTATTTCAAAGACAGGTTTAACTAGTAACAAAATTACTAGTTGGTGAATTTACCCAAAAATTAGAAAACGATTTGAATTGATAAAGAACGGAATTAATTACACAACTTTTAGGATTGTTCATTTATGACGTGGTTTTTTAACTACATTAATCCTGTTCATGACAGTGTCAACGCTTGAAAGTGATCGAGTGAAAAGATTTAGTCTTTTTAAACTAATTCGATCTGAAATTGGTTTAGGTCCTTTAATTTTTGGTTTAGTTATTTCAGGCTCAGGTTCAAATAATTGATTTGTAACCATCTCCATGGTTTCAACTTCTTCTTTAGACATGAAATGATGTTGTTTTTCATGTTCCGGTTTCATATGGTAATAAGTTAATTTTTCACCATCATGTTGGTGCTTATAATACCAAGCAATGGCGAATATAAGATCGTAATCGCTTTCTGTGAAAACTGTTTCGTCTTGTCTTAACTCTCGATTATACAAAGTTGCAAAAAACACGAGGGCTATTAATTGAAGTTTGTTGGATGTTTGGTAATGGATTCCGGATGCTTGTTCTTCGTCGTCATAAATTTTAGTCACTTTAGGGGTGTCATTAATAACTTTATCGATATTTTCAACATTTTCGGTGCCTCCTCTTAGATATTTCTTCTTTCTGTTAAAGAATCGGCAGAAATATTTTAGTTCTTCAATGAAATAGGTGAGAATTGAGAATTCTTTTCGTTGGTTAGCAACGAAATCTCGGGAATCTTCGTAATGTAAAGTGATTATTGCTATGTAAAGATTTACAACAACTTGTTGCCATATTCTGTAAGATGCATAAAAAATCATACTGGCCATCGGTAAAATGGTTTGAATTTCATCGAAATCGTATTCAGGATATTGATCAACACCCAGCAAAGACACCACTATTATTGAACTGTAGATATTCTTAAACATTTCGGTATAAGAACCAAATAAAATCCGTGATATTATTATGTAAGGAACATACATTGCAAAACTATAAATAAAAGCACCTAAAAATTTATACATCATTGAATTAATATTGAGGTGACAAAAAAATCTTACTAATTAAAGGCCCCGTTTGAGTTTTAATGGCCTTTTCAAAAACTTTAAACATAAATCCAAATCGTAAAAACCTCCAAGTACCCAAAACAGATATACACATTAAAACAGCAATAAAAATCGTAATAGCTTCAATGTAATATTCGACTAAAAAGTATTTTGTAAATACGTTATTTTTATTACGCGATAAGTCATCTAAGATTTTATTAACAACAGTCTGTTTATGGACGTGCAAACCAATTACAGAAAAATTTCCAAATAAAATAATCATATCCAAATAATTAATACCACGTTTCCAAAATTCCCAACCATCATAAATAATTTTCGAAACTATATTTGCGAATTGAAAGAAAACCAATATACAGTACAACAAAAACATTGAAATCACAATTAATTGACCATGTATGTCGACGAACATTAATGATAAACTGTAGATCATATAACTTTTTGCAACGCATCCCGTTGGATGAAATTCAAAACAAATCGTAATAATTGAAAAAAGATTCGTATTGGCGTTGTACGCCCAAAATTCTATAAAAACCACCCTGGTAAATCTGTTGATCCAATTTTCCTCCGCAATTTCGTTTAGGTTATAATAAGCATTTTGAAGTGTTCTCCCTGCATTCGTTATATAACCGCCACCGTAATACGTAGAATATCTACCAAAATAAGCGGTTAATCCAGCTTCATTAGGCGAATAATATTTCCATAATGAATCTACTTCCTGTTTACTTGTTTTATCCTCATGTCTAGGCGCATATGGAGGAATACACTTTGTGATTTTGAACACTTCCGCAGATAAATATTCGTCAGGACATTTTCGCGCCACAACTTTCTTTTGTCGAAGTCGGGCTACTCCTAAGAATTTAGTTTGAAAGTCTAACATTAATCCAGGATCATTTGCACGATAATCTCCGTACCATGTAAAAGTATTTAGGGTAAGTACAAATGTTTCATTTAAATATTTCACAAGTCTGTAACATTATACAGGATGTCTCACGTAACTGGTTCGTTAGAACTTTTTAAGGTTCCACTATTCGTAGTGGTTTGAAATTTTGGTAGCATGGGTTGTTCATTCTAAACTTTCGATCTAAAATATTTTCAAAATGGCCACCCCTTCCGGTCTACCTTTCAATTATACGTAAAAAAATATGTTGACTTTGATAAAAGTTGTTGGTACCTAGCGTTTTTTGTTTTCGAGTTATTTTGATTTTAAGTGTTTTTTGACAAATTTCGCAAAAGCCCATATCTCAGCTAACGATCATTCAAAAAAGCTGTGCATTGGCAAGACTACTCTACAGATGCTGCCAAATAGATTGTCATTTGTTGTATCAGAGAATCTTATACAGGCTGGTCAAAAATTGAATTATCGTTTCTCAATATTCAATTGCGAGAAAGTCGAAAATTTTAAATGGAACACCCCATATTTTTTTACCCTATCAGAAAGGGAATTTAATTCTCTACAAATTATCTATAAACATTCCTATATCTATTTAGTGTAGTTTCCCAGATATTGGTAAATTAATCAAAATCAGACATAGAATCCCGTTTGTGTTTTTGTTAGCAGGCCAAGACATTTTGACAGTTCATCGTTTAATTTAATTAAATTATTATTGGTATTATTTCTACAATTAACTATGGTTGAATAACCTTTAGCTTGCTCGCTTTTATTTACCAAAAATAACCAACAGAAAAACGAATAAATGAAACAATGAAAAACAACAATTTAATAACAGAAATTAGAATGAATAACATATAAAAAAACAAAAACTTGAAATTATAAAAAAATTAAAACTGTTCGATATGCTGACCATTAATAAATGCCTTTATTAGAAAATAAGCTTAATTGTACAAAAAAAAAACATACAAAAGAAAATAGGCGAGTTCCAGCTTGTACTAGTTAGTACAGCTGCTCTAACTAACCTAAGAAACAAAAAAAGAAAAACATGTCTCGGCCAAAAATTACAAAGCAACAGCTAGATACAACAACAAGATTGCAAAACATGTCAGATCAGCGTTTGCCCCCATGTAGACATTGTTCAAGAAAACAAGAATATTTCTGTGTAAATTTAAACCTTCGTAGTGAGAACCCCTTGCAATTATCGTCCACCTCATTATATTTCGAAGTTATTTAAAATAAGTATGATCTCTGAAACAAAGACAAACGATAGAAGGGTGGCGACAGTCTTCCGCGAAATCGCGTATTTATTCGGTGGACATCATTTCGGAAAGTTATCAGTTGGTAGAGATACTGTGGTTCCTTGTAGTTTATAATTTTATGGTATAGGCACAAACACTGCACTTTCCTACGATGATACATATTTAGCCATCCCGCATCCTTCAGTTTATAAGATATTCTGTTATATTTTCTAATTCCATAAATATACCGAAGACACGAATTTTGCACTCGTTGAATACGTGTTACATCGCTAACGTCAATGTACGGATGGTAGACCTCAGCACAATAAGTGAATTGAGACAACACAGAGGCTTCGCACAACACCTTTTTCAGATGAATACCAAGGTAGTGTCGATGAGGAAACAACATCCTCAGATGATAATAAGCCCTGGATATACAGTTGGAGACATGCTTCTTATAGCGAAAACTGTTGTCCACAATCATACCCAAATTCTTTACCTCACTAACCAAAGGAATGTTACAACCATCAATTTGCAAATCAATACTTTCCCGAAAACCATTACATATAGCGGAATTTCCAAAAAGTATAGCATTGGATTTACTCGGATTAAGATGTAGACCGTATTCCCGAGCCACTTTATGAATGTAATCGAGGTCTTTTTGCATATTCGTAATACCCAACGCGAAGTCGCGTGAATCAAAGGAAACATACATCTGCAAGTCATCCGCATACATATGGTACTCACAATGATTTAACCCCCTAACGATTTGAGATGTATATAAAGAAAATAGAATAGGCCCTAAAATAGTACCTTGTACAAACAGCGAAATTCAGACAAAGCATCACCGATTCTAACCGACTGATGCCTATTACTTAAATAATTTTCAATTAAGTTTAAAGCGGATTCACTGAAGCCAATATACTTTAACAACTCCACAAGCAAATCATGACAAACACTATCAAAAGCTCTACTAAAATCCAACAAGACTACCAACGTACATAATCCCTTGTCTCGAGCCTGTAAAATATCATTAGTTACCTTGAGAAGAGCAGTACTGCAGCTATGGTTTCTACGAAAACCCTATTGATGCTTCGGTAAAATATTATTAATTTGAACAGATTGATGCAACTGATTAAACATAATTCTTTCCAGAACTTTAGATAAAATTGGCAATATGCTAATCGGCCGCAGATCTTTAGGCTCAGATGGGTCACGTTTTTTCGGGATAGGTACCACAATTGACAACTTCCAACAGTCAGGTACATCCGAAGTTTCAATGCAAACATTGAGTAAATGTGTCAAGTAGGGTAATATAAATGGAAGACACATATTCAACATACTCATACTGATATTATCAGCACCGGCAGCTCTAGAAGAAATTGAGGAAATAGCTTTTATTACATCAGCTTCGGATACAAAGACAAACTTAAAATTAGTTTGAATCAAATTCATTAAAACTGAAACGCGTTGCAAGGTTCAAAGAAGGGACTGAATCAATAAAGAAATCGTTAACCTCATCTGGTCGATTCAAGTGAGCAGGGATTTGCTGTGAACATTTCGTACCACAAATACCCAAATGATTCAATTGTTTCCACAGTTCAGCACCCCGAGACGTCTCATATAAAAATTCCAGATATGATTTTCTTTCTCTTCTAATGCAGGTTGTAGTAAAATTCTTCAGCTCCTTATAAGCAACCCAATCAGCACCTGAACGAGTACGCTTGTATTTATTCTTTGCCCTATCACGTTCGTCCATAAGCAATTTAATATTTGGTGTTAACCAAGGTACGACCTTTTTGGTAAACCTCCTTACGGTTAAAGGGGCATGTCTGTCAAATAAAGCCAGCAGCAAGTTATTAAAGTTTTGAACTTTACAATTAATGTTATCCATGAAAAATATATATGATATAATGATATACCATTAAACATTTTTCAACTTTTCTTTCGACTTCTACGATTGTGGCCCGTAGAAGTTGGTCGCCATCAATAGTACGTAGTGCACGCACCACTCTATCACGCAACTCTTGTCGTGTGTTGACCGGTGAATTGTACACTTGATTTTTTAAGTGACCCCACAAATAAAAATTCAATGGTATTAAATCTGGAGATCGTGGAGGCAATTGCCATGAATATAAAACAAATTTGAAATATCGGTGTTGAAATAATTTGCCATGATATACAATGAGTTTCACTCGTGATCAAAAGTAAGTAACAACAACAATAACACAAATATGGACCAAAAACTGTCAAAATTCCATGGCCTTCTAATAAAAAAATCAAACGTTTTCCCGCATTCCGTGCATGCTTTGATTAATTTCCCAATATCAGGGAAACTACAATAAATAGGTATAGGAATATTTATAGATAATTTGTAGAGAATTAAATTCCCTTTTTGATAGGATAAAAAAATACGGGGCATTCCATTTAAAATTTTCGACTTTCTAGCCATTTAATATGGAGAAACTGTAATTCAATTTTTGACCACCCTGTATAAGATACTCTGATACAAGAAATGACAATCTATTTGACAACATCTGAAAAGTAATCGTGCCAATTTAGAGGTTTTTTTAATGAACGTTAACTGAGATATGGGCTTTTAAATAGCATGGTGAAATTTGCCAAAAAAAGCTTCAAATCAAAATAATTTGAAAACAAAAAATGCTAGCCCCATGCATGAACAACCCATGCTACCAAAATTTCAAACCTCTACGAATAGTGGAACCTAAAAAAGTTCTAACGAACCAGTTACGTGAGACACCCTGTATACAAAAATAATAATATAACTACAAAGTCGAGGACGCTCATCAGCGACATCGGTTCGATTAGTCAAAAGATCTTTGTGAAGTTAATTCTTCGATACTTACTGATCAATATTTCGAACATCCTCTAATTTCAATCCATCTAATTGACCATCCATCATTTCTTTCATATGTTCAGAAAGAATAGTTCGATGAACATCAAGATTTAAAGCAACCAATGCGTACAAAAGCGTAAAATAAAGGATAAAAACTGCGAATTCTTGAAAGGTTTTTGAAATTTTAAGTCGATGTGTTATTTCAGCACGTTTCCTTTTGTAACGAATTTTATCCATGGGAGTATATAAATGTGTTAAATATGGCCTTAACGAGTTAGGATTAGGAATTATTTTGCTTAAATAAATCTTTTGCTTTTGACTTTCCTTAACGATGTTCTCGTAATTGTAGATTGTTTTCGACTTTTGAATTAAATTGAAAAAATCCATCAAACCAATGTAAAGATTTTCCATAACGGCTATGTTAATTATTAAGGCCATAAAAATGATCGTAATCCATCCAAGAGAGGCTTCTATTGAAAGTCCTATTCCCATAAAAATTACATAAACACTACTTGAAATAATTATTAAATATAAGAAAGGCCTAAAAAAGTATTTTAATTTTTATCGTAATAAAATAAAGCATAATTTATTACCAATTAAAGTATTTATTTCTTTCCGGAAATCTCTTTTTCTTATATCTATATTTACAGCCTTGCTTTCTGGTTGTATTTCGAAATAAAAACGCGAATATAATACCAATCGGAAATGTAGCAAGACTTGTATATATTGCATATTTAATTAATTTGAAAACTTTCGTGCTGCTGCTATCATAAATCGCGTCCGCAACTTCAAAGCGTGGATTACAGTTAATTAACATTGCAACAGCTGAAATCAGCGAAACATTGCAAAAAATTATGGTTACTCTTTCAATATAACCAAAAGAATCGTCATCTTTTCTTGAAAAAATATTCCAAGTGTGTTCGGCCCCAAATTTAAAACTAAATATACCCCAAAACTTTTTAAAAGTTATTTTCCTGTCAACTTTCTTGTGAACTTTATCTACTTTTACGGATACGTAGTGTTTATTGTTATTGGTCGGTGCAAAATAATTTTGTATTTCAAACATGTACCAAGTTTGTCGTTGTAAATCGCAGATCTTTATGTAATCACACCTCCTACAATTTTGTATTAATCATAAAGGTATTATGAAAATTAATTAAAAATATATTACCCGTGCGACGATAGCAACAAACCTCCCAGCAACAAACTTTTACCCGTAATTTCCTATCTACTTTCTTAGCTGATATCTTCCTTATAATTAGGGATAGCGAAAAACTAAATGCACCACTTGAAAGCTTGAATCTTTCTCTATTTAAAACCGTTTTCGTCTGCCGATAAGTTGATATTAAGATCAATAAAAAATGAAGAACACCGGTACTTAAAATAGCTCAAAATTACCAAACTTCAAGGCCTTGTGCAATTGTTACGAAACCGAATTTTAAAAAACTGTTATCACAGTCAGAAAGGGCGCTCCTTCAGCTATCTTAATCCGGGTTTTCGTCGGTCAATATCTATCGGCGTCATGCTTAAATCACCCTTAATGTCCATCCATACACACAGAAACGCTTAAATACTCTTCCTCTAAACAACTTTCTTATTTGATAGGGAGAAAACTATAGAGACATATCTATCTTATTGAAAATTTTCTGCTCTTTCTACACAGTAAAAAATGGATGTAAAAATACATTATACTACATTAAACTACAAGATTGACTTATGAAATAATACATAAATTAACAACGTAATTTTCGAAATCCAGTTAATACCAAGTAAAATGACAGGAAATCAGTATATTTACAAAATATTACATTTTTTTAATATGAATTACACAAAGCATTGTAAACTATAGGAAAAACCTGTAAATAAATGGAAAATCAAGTAAAACAATGTAAATGTATTTAATAAATTGCGAAATCATGTAATATTGTTAAAAATCACTATTACGAACATGTAAAATACGGGATGGCCCTACCACCACTTTCTGCGTTCAGTCGGTCGAATAGCGTTGCAACTACGCACAACGCGTTGACATCATTGTGCCGAGTACAGTCTAATAACGTATGAATCGTCGAACGTTATACGCGCTCTCTTATAATAATAATAATAATAATAATAAACCACTTTAATCTGTCCATTTAGTGTTTGGTTGTTTGGTGCCCTTTAGTACGTATACAGGTTATACACAAAGTTTTTGTGTTCCAAGTTTGCCGTCTGCTAAAATTGTAAAAGTTTATACTTTTTTCACTATTCTTTTAATGCTTTTATACTGTAAAACATTATAACAATTGTGGAAAAACTATTGGCTTTCATAACTTGGACATAAAACGAATTTGGATAAGTAGAACTTTCATAATGACATTCATATTTTTACATTTATTTAAGCTTAAAATTATGTAAATGTAGAGGGCTGAATAATGAATTATTACATAGCAGACGAACTACAATATTCATAGCACAAGTAATTTTACATATAAATATAGTCATTTTTACGTATTAATACGTGTACATTACCTGGGTTAAGAAGTAAAATTACATCAATCACAAACGAAAAGTACAAACATAGAAATGGAAAATGCGCTTGTTTAGATATGTATTTATTTTGCTATTACATACGTGTAACTTTTTACATGAATATCCATGGCAATAAATTACCAGTACTGGACCATGTAATTATTTTTTACTGTGTAGTGGTGTATACATTTTTGGCCAAAAACTGCTAAATTCCAACGTTTTAACCATTCTTAAACCCTGTTCGGGTCGATAACTTTCTTATATGAGCAGGAGAAAACTCTAGAACCATATCTATCTGATCGGAAATTTCCTGCTCTTTCTAGTGATGTATAACACGCGGCGATCACACGTTTGCACACGTACATTAGTAGTATAGAAACGCCGATTCTAGATAGGAAGTTGCACCACCGCACCACCGTGACGTCATCAATCCAATGTAAAAGGATAGGGAAGGGTACCAACCTATGGCGGTGGTGGAAAAAAAATAGGTTGGTATCGAAGTAACTAGATCTGGTGACTTTTAAAAAAAAAGTAACGCGCCACCTAGTGGTTGGTAGTGGAACTAAACCATTACCGACAAGGTAGACTGCTACTTTTTTAAAAAGTCACCAGGTCTAGTTACCAACCTATTTTTCCCCCAAGAATTTGGTTGACATCCCTCCCCCCCTAACCTTTTACATTGGGGGGGATGACGTCACGGAGGTGCGGAGGTTCGACAACTTCCTGTCTAGAACCGACGTTTCTGAAAGATGGCGCGCGTTGAACGCATAAAGGCGCGCCTCACAACTTTGGCCAAAAACTGCTAAATTCACACAATTTAGCCATTCTTAAACCTTGTTCGTGTCAAGTTATACAGGATTAAATTTTTTTAAATGGCAACTCTACTTTTTTCCCTCACCACCGTATTATATGCTGAAAAATCAGGAGACTTTCTGATTACATCCCATACTAGTAGAGTTACTAGTAAACATACTAGTAGACTTTAAATTTAGTTACTTTACTGTAGACTTTAAAATGCGCACACCCAATATCCGCAAAAGATTTGAGGAAACCTTAACTGGAAAGACATGTTTAAATTTTTAAAAACTGTGCTATTTCTTCCATCCCGCTAATTTTGACCCAACTCAATTCCAACGGCAGTTATTCCAACAAGATGGCGCGCCACCACACCTCAAGAAGCTACTAAATCAGTTTTTGACACTCAGGGAATTGTTTAAAATAATTGGTTACCATAGTTACTCATGGCTACTGCTATTTTTATCATTTACGTAAATTTGAAATAATTAAAGTTTAAACTAATTTTTCTCGAAAATTTTCTTATGTAACCCATATTAATATTGAATGTACTAGATTCAGAAAAAAATCTTCTTTTGTATTCCGTAATAAAAATGGGGGTTTGCCATTTCAATAAAATATCGATTGCGTCATAACTTGTTAACCGTTTAACGAGTAAATTATTTTTTTGTTTTTAGAAACGATTTAGTTATGGTAATGCAACTATTTGACCTTATTGACAAGTGGTCTTTATAAAAGCCGCTAACCGTTAAAGGGTTAAAAATGAGGGAACAATTTTGAAATCTATACCAAAAAATTGCACAAAAGTTAAATCTTTAGATCGATTTCAGGGATTTTTCCATAAATCGTTTATAATAATTTTCACTCAGGTCGTCGTGACAGACTCTGTCACAAATGGGAGTTAACTAGAAACAGAAAAATCCATAACGTTAGTAGTTTTTGGGGCAAAACGTGTTTGTGCAAGCGCGTGATCGCCGCGTGTTATACATCACTAGAAAGAGCAGGAAATTTCCGATAAGATAGATATAGTTCTAGAGTTTTCTCCTGCTCATATAAGAAAGTTATCGACCCGAACAAGGTTTAAGAATGGCTAAAATGTGTTAATTTAGCAGTTTTTGGCCAAAAATGTACGTGTGCAAACGTGTGATCGCCGCGTGTTATACACCACTAGAAAGAGCAGACAATGTTCAATAAGATAGATATGTTTCTATAGTTTTCTCCCTATCAAATAAGAAAGTTGTTTAGAGGAAGAGTATTTAAGCGTTTCTGCGTATAGGGATGGACATTAAGGGTGATTTAAGCATGACGCCGATAAATATTGACCGACGAAAACCCGGATTAAGATTGCTGAAGGAGAGCCCTTTCTGACTGTGATAACAGTTTTTTAAAATTCGGTTTCGTAACAATTGCACAAGTCCTTAAAGTTTGGTAATTTTGAGCTATTTTAAGTACAGCGCGGTGTTCTTCATTTTTTATTGATCTTAATATCAACTTATCGGCAGACAAAAACCCTGTTTTAGATAGAGAAAGATTCAAGCTTTTAAGTGGTGCATTTAGTTTTTCGCTATCCCTAATTATAAAGAAGATATCAGCTAAGAAAGTAGATAGGAAATTACGGGTAAAAGTTTGTTGCTGGGAGGTTTATTGTTATCGTCGCACGGGTAAATATATTATATATTAATTTTACCAAGTTGGTCGAATCTGCAAACAATCAGACCATAATTCCACACTTATCAAATCACCCAGATGTTGTCGAGTTGATAAAACGAAATAGTCATCAGATCCGCATTGTAACAAGTTTTTATCGGGATCAGGATAATTTAAAACATGGGGCTAAATAAGTTAAAAAATAAGTGATGTCAAACAATGCAAGCACACAATTATGTCAGATAAAACCTCCTACGCTCTCGGCTTAGATAGCAGACATCGTACATTAAGTACTTACCCTACTCCGTGATTTTTCCCCGTATATTTTAATAACTATATTAGCTGTTGTCCCAGCATCTAATCTTCCGCTTGTTTTTACACGTACTAAATACGCGTAGTTGTGAATAGGAAGATTATCGCTCAAAAAATAAATCTGTTGCTAATTTGTATTAAAACATGATTAGAAAGAAAAAGATTATTGTTTGAAAATGAGCATCAACTTACTTCATATCGTCTTCTGAAGATAGTACACATAATCAGGAAACAATACGATCCAAATATAAAAATCATAAAAGATAATCCAAAATAAGTAGGGGAATGTTCCAGTACAATATCTAAAGTAATCAAATCCCTTCTTCTTAAATTGGGGCTAATTGCAAATGCAGCAACATTCCCGACAGAATAACACTGACAATGAACAATCGAATCAGTCGTTTTACGTCCTATAACACAACCTGAATGACTCCAACCATTGATGTTCCATTCAACACATTGTTGAGAAAGAACTGTTATACGAAATGTCGCGTTTCCAGTCGAAGCACGAAACGTTTCCTTTACGTTCCAAAGATTCGGGATGTCCGAATTATTAAATACACTAACATTCCGAATATTCCTTCGACTTTTCTTCTTCGGTTTTGGCGCCGGTAATATACCCAAATAAAACCAAACGTCGTAAGAAGCCGGTTTGATTTCAACTCGTTGATACGATCCTTTAATCGTAATTGACTTATTAAAATCTGCAAGTGTCGGTCGTTTTCCTTCGAACGTAACCAATTTTAAAGGTTGGCTCATATAGCTAAATGATAAACGAAGCGTGCTTGCGCGTCTCATATCAATTCTATACACGGATAGATTAGTGTCATTATAAGATTTATGTCCCAGCGGAAGATTCGCGTGCGCTTCTTTGTATGATGAATTAGCTTCGGACGTCTGAAGAAAAAGGTTAGCCAATTGGGGAAGACGACGTATTACAGTTCCAGCTGAGTTTATTAGACGCATATTTACTGTAACAGAACTGACTGTGATACCACTTGTTTCCCAGAAAAATAAACTTTCATTGAAGGTGTTTACCTAAAAATTACTAATTACTAAAATTACTTAAGCCGAGGTCGCTTATAATACTCACCACGACTCTTAATTTTTCGATACTTCTAAAACCCAGATTTTTTGGCAATTCAATATTACATCTATCTAATGAAATATTTCTTTGTATCGAGCTAGCTCTATCAGGCTGTAAAAATTCTGATTCCATTTGTAATTCCAATTCACCATAAGCCCATGAAAGCACACGTATATAGGAAGCCAACATAGAAATTTCAATGATATTATTAGTAATGTGTTTGAAATCATCTCTCGCATCATCTTGCATAACCTCACTGTAAGAAGGGTAATCTTCGGAACTAGCCGGATGACCTTTTAAAGGAGGAGGAGTTGTGACAACAACAGCTTCCACTTTTTGATAATTGGGTGACATTAATAATGATGCACATTCTTTCAAAATTCTTCAAAGTAATTTAATTTGACATTATTATCATAAAATTAATTATACAGGGTGTCCCGTTAAGCGTACGGAGCGGCTGTATCTCTAGAACGGTAAGGCCTAGAGGTTTGGGAAAAAAATCCTTAGACGATGAGCTATAACTTTGACAACATCATTTAATAGCTTGGATAATACCGCATCGCTTTTGTTTTGCGATATTTCTCATATCTGTCATAATAAGAGAGGGGGAGGCCAATGCGTTTTCATATGTTTACATTTTAATATCTTCTAGACCATTCAACCGATTTGAATATTTTCGGTGTTGTTTGAAAGAGCATTTTATGCTCTTTTTAAAGATATTTTCAGTAAGACCGTTTGCTTTAAAACAAATGAGCTAGAGGACGTTATCTGCAGCGACTACATATTTTTGTGATTTTTGAAGAAAAGTTAAATGGAACGATACTATTTACTTCACAGACCCTTAGTCACCTTAAAATTTGCAAAATTTTAGTGAAAACCGCATCTCGATATCGCCACCCGTTCTCAAATTATAGAAGAAAATGTTAAAAACTCGAGTGCCATCAATCGGATCCAGTTACCTCATCGAGAAAAACAAAAAATCACATAACCATTGTAACTGTAAACATGTCATTTACTAACGCAGAAGCATATGATAGAGTGTATGATGATTTATTTTCAATGTTTCGAATACGATACAACTGCATGGCAAAAATGTGCAATGCAATTACGACAAAGAAAGACATTTTTCTCTAGAAGTGTATTTAAGATTGACTTAGCGATTACGGAAAACTGGCAACGTGTAGTCCATTCAGACATCTCTATGAATTCGTAAATCACATTGGTGCGCAATGTGATCCCACATAATCTGGGAACTCCGAAAACAATTGTCCACAAGAGTTCTTAAGAGAATAATATCTCCACCACGTTGTTTTACATCAGGGCTTAACAGATACCGATTATGATAACAGACTGAACGATTACCATTGACTTTTAAATATGATTTGGGCAAATCCAAACCTTTTATCACAAATGCTATGGATGCATGAAGCATCTGTCCACAAGCTGATGTAAACTTGCATAATATGCATTCTTGGTTCGAGCAAAACCCACATTGATTTCACTCCTTTATCTATTAGGTAGACTAAACGACCTGACTTTTCAAGAAAAACCAATAACCAGGGAAAATATGACAAAACACTAAATACCAGTAGAAACGTATCTAGGGCCGAGACTTAAGCAGCGCTTTCTTTTCGTCGAAACTAGATTAAATAAATGCATCGAGGTTTACAGGCGGAATTAATCGCCATACAACTTGCCGCTGACATTATTATCAGATCCAACTTGGTAGGTAAGACTTTTACAATTTATACTGACAGTAGACAAGCTATTTTGGCCCTGAGTAGAATAACAATTACTTCAGGACTTGTTATGGGTTGTCATCTGACATTGGAGAAGGCCGCAGTGCATAACTGTGTTATACTTCAATGGATAAAAGGACACTCGACTTGTTCAGGTAACAAGCACGCTGATAGGCTTGCCAAAAGGGCTGCCAAGCGAGCGCCATGTTCGCCTGAACCGATAACCGCTCCGTCCTTATCAACTCAGATTGAGATAATTAAAGATTTTACCCACAAAAAGTTTATGAACTGGTGGGATAGGGTTAAAGGCTGCCATCTGTCTAAGGAAGTATTACATTATCCTTCAGCAGAGGCAGCCTTGTCTTTCGTACTGTAACGGGACTCGTCACGGGTCACTGTAAGGTAAACAAGCATCTTTATAACCTTAAGCTTGCTGTTAGTCCTCTCTGTCGCCTCTGTAAAGAGAGCAAGGAGACGGTCCGACACATCTTGTGTGAATCCCCACTCTGCAAGACCTCAGAATGAGAGACTTCGGAGAGGAATGGCCGACCACAGATGGCATCAGGAACACACCTCTGAGCTGTATCCTAGCCTTCGGAAATTCTTTAGGCTGGTTGATGTAGCCGGAGAGAGTGTAGGAGGACGTACAGCTCTGTTCAAATTTAATGCGAATCGTCCGCTGTTAGCTCCGACATGACCCTGGTACTGGAAGAAGACGGAAACATCTTTTGTTTCTATTCAATTCGATTTCTGATACTAAAGGAAGTTACCCTCTTCCTTAACCCAGGTAAAATCGTCCCAGTTTGATGTGAGCCGAAGAATGGATCACCCTTTTTTTAAATGTGTTGATTTTATTTTATTTTAAATCTTTTTTGATATTTTTAAGAACAACAAATACACGATTTCTTATATGTTCCTCTAATAAATGATTTTAGTGTATTTCTATAAATAAAACGTCAGATAAAAATCTCAGTAATATAATTAATATAATACAAAACTTATAAATAAAGCTTTATGAAACTCTCCTTCAAAATTTAAATATAATTATTCAATATCAAAATTACGTGCATTCAAATTTGTCCGTTTTCTTAAATACAATGCCTCGTGTTCCTGGTCAACGAGACTCAGGTTTGACTACGAGGAGAGCAATTATTGCACTTCATCAAGAAGGAATAGATAAACGGTAAATTGCCGAACGTGTAGGCTTATCAGTAAGATTTGAAGAAAATGGGAAAGTTGGCCTTATAACATCTAGATCAGGCCTAAGACTTATTCTTAATAATGCTCAACGAAGGGGAATTGCTGAATATGTCACCGCCAATCCATTTACAACGTCCACAACTATCAAGGATTTAATTCGATATATTTTTGATATCATCAGTAAAAACCTTGTATCCAGAAGGGATCATCACGATTGTCCAAGACAATTCACCCTTGCTTTCTTCAAGAATTGTTCATGATTGGTTTGACGATCATAATGAGGTTAGGCGAATACCCTGGCCAACGCGGTCATCTGATCTTAACCCAATTGAAAATCTATGGGCTTTGATGGAAAAACAGTTCAATAAATATACCAACTTTCCGATTCGCAACTACTTATTCCGATTGCTTATACTTATTTATTTTCTCAATTTTTCTTTGTGATTCAGTCATCTTGGCCATAAATCACATCACCCCGCTAGCCTGTTCAGAACTTTTACAACACTACAGAGCAGGTAAAACCTGGATTGAATGCCTGGTGAACGTAGGTCGTTTCTAGTACAATTTTATGCCTCTACGAGCGGCTCTTTTCGCATTATATCTGAACAGAACTGTACAAGGTGCCCGTTGGGGCCTAGGCGCTGTATGCGTAAGCATACCCTCCGCTTTCCTACATACATACATGCATCGAGGTTTATGAAAGGCATTTCGCACATTAGTGAGTTATTTTTGCCAAAAATTTAAGTTATTCTAAGTGTTTTGGCTTTTTTTGTTTTATTATCATTGTTGATGTTTCATTGATCCGTTGGCTTTTCAACACGCCTCAAAAGTAGTTTTGAAGCAGTTCTAAGCTTGGATAAAGTGTGAAGGAAGGTTCTAGATAATAAAATTTTTGTTCTCTCTTATTTGTTTCCTAAGGTAACTTGATCCGATTAAGATATACGAATTTTTAACATTTTCTTTTATAATTCGAGAATGGATGGAGATATCGAGATGCGATTTTCACTAATATTTAGCAAATTTTATGGTGATTAGACCGTTAATCAACCCGTCAAGTAAATAGTACCGTTTCATTTAACTTTTTTTTTAAAAAACTACAAGAATATGTAACCGCTGCAGATAACGCCCTCTAGCTTATTTGTTTTAAACCAAGCAATCTTACTGAAAATATCTTTTAAAAGAGCATGAAATGCTCTTTCAAACAAGACCAAAAATATTCAAATCGGTTGAATGGTCCAGGAGATAGATTTTTTTCCCAAACCTCTAGGCCTTACTGTTGTTGAGATACAGCCGCTCCGTACGTTTAAGGGACACCCTGTATAAGTGTTTACTTACCTACATTCCTTCACTAACATTGATTCGATAAGTAAAGGATTTTTGGTTTTTAATTGTTCTTGGCGTTTAGTTGCTAAACGTTTACAAAGATACGATAATGACAAGGTGTATTGACGATCTTTCGGTTCGTCACTTGGACGAAATAGCCTTAGAAGAACAACAATTAAACTATGTAGTGCGGCTTCAGTTGGATACTAATTAATTTAATCATTGAAAATAAATTAAAAATAATTTATTATTCTACTTACGTTATACATATCATCCATTATCTTTGTGGATAATTTAATGCTGTATTGTTTGGAGGCATCATCAGTTTCTTCGGAAAATAACTTAGGCAGTAAAGCATTTATTATTTGGCAAGCCTCCCAAACTTTTCCTTCAAATGCTAAAAGAGACGGATTGGGGCATATTGCGGAAGGTTTGTTTTCACTGAAGATATCCATTGATAATTGCATAGTGTTGGTGTATCCTGAAGGTAGATCTGTATCCATCTGCAATTTTCCAATCAAGTGCTTTAATGCAAACAAAAGATACATACTTTGATATTTAAAAGTGTATCATCAAGTTGAACAAAAAACGCATCTTCAATTGCAAACCTTACAGGGTACGGAGAATGAGATGAAACGCGTACACTAAATTCAGGTGCCACATTTTTTGCAAGTATAAGAGCTAGAATTTAAAAAAATATTTAAACATCTAACTTAACCCATTTGCATTATTTAGAAGAAATGACAAAGTGATCCAATCACCAAACTATCACTAAATCATGGCTAAACTTGAATTTTTCTACTTCTAGTGTTAATTCTAGCTGTTGTACATTTTTATTGAACTTACCGTTTTCATCATCAATATCTTGAAGTATACTATAAGTACCAACATCATCGTATGGAGAACATTTTTGATGAATCACCGATGTAAGTTCGGTCACTTTTCCACTTACTTGGGAGCATTTCGCGGTTCCCGGAATTTGTGAAAAGGACGCCAATGAAAATACAGCCTTCCCAAAGTATGTTTTGTTCTCGTATTGACCAAAAACGAGAATATTGACGGTTTCTGCTGTTGATGAAGGATCATATTGCAATGTTAATCTTGAATCTTTTTCTCCGTATACAAGATAAGTACGCGCTGAAACCTCGGAAGTATCCCAGACATACTTCACTATTGACTCACAAGATTTATAACACACCACTTCTAAATTGATGGTTAACGTTGATAATATTTTGTAATTACCAGCTTCTGGGCAATTTTGGCTACAACTAAACACAAATTATATTTTAAAATTAAAATTATTTTTGTAAGATAACATCGTGTCCAATATGGGAGTGTCACTATTAACAATTTTTGTGAGAATACTTGTAGAGCTGCTTTCGTTTTTTTGAGATCTTGATGTAACTTTTAAAGTGATTTTCCAAAATTGATTTATATCTCCTTGGAGTACAAATTTAGCCTTTTCTCCCACCGCATTAAATTCATTTTCGCCTTTATTAGGTTCTGTTGGAACCCCGATTCTTTCGGCCTTCCACTCGAAACGAACACGTTTATGTCCACCTCTGTAACTACGCGAACCATCAAGTTTGATTGTATCACCATCTTGAACGGTTCTCGTGTTACTACCGCTAATTGCAGCTATTATTTTAGCGGCTTTTAATCTAATTGCACACTTAAAAACTTATTTTAGAATACATTTTATTTAGATTGAATATTTAAGATACCTGTATAATCCTGGGTTTTAAAACTCTTGAATGAATAATTGTCAATTCTAAATTGTATTCACCTTCGGATACGGTATTTTCGGGTATATATAATCTCGATTGTTCTTTATACTTTTGAAAGGTGTACGCTGTTGTGTCAGAATCTTAAATTAATACAAAGTTATACAATTTTAGGGGAATACATCTATTTATACCTATTTGTTTAAAAATCCAATGATATTTAAAACCGAATCCGATACAATTATCGCCGGTGTGAACAGTTATGAAATTTTCCGTTATTGCCCATAAATTCCACAACACGTTGGTATCATCACGATTTATAGAACTAAAACAAAGATTTATTAAAAAAATTATTGAAATAGCTATTTCTTTTTCATCACCAATATTGGACGTAAAATGAATCCAAACATTTTTCTAATAATTTTTCATTCTGGCTATAAACTCTTGATGGTAGTAATGATATTATAGAAATGCTTAATAAAATCATCATTTCTTGAAACATTCCATAAAGAATAAACATAATGAGTATACTTTATGAAAAACTGCCAAAGTCAATAAGATTGTTTAATCGCCTACTTACTTATTGAAGAAATCGTTTTAATATGCAAGGTTGCGTTCAAAAATTCATATTATATAAAATTTATTCACTTGAAGAAATGATTACATTACATTCACATAAATTACATCTCGGGTAGGCTTCTTTGCCAGCAATTCCAGAGTGACCTAGTACCTAGATCAGAAAAACTCTGTTATCACTAGTGCTGGGCAAAGTATCGATACTTGTCGATGGTATCGATACCTACCTCGGTATCGATACTCGATACCCGCAAAGTATCGGTATCGAAGTATCGAAAGTATTGAAAGTATCGAAGTATCGAAGTATCGAAAGTATCGAAGTATCGAAGTATCGAAAGTATCGAAGGTATCGAAAGTATCGAAGGTATCGAAGTATCGAAAGTATCGACACATCGACGGCGCGGAGCCTTTCGAGACGGCGTCTGTCGTCCCGTCGCCATGCAACACCCGGTAAAGCCGGTAGTATATTGTTCGGAAACAGTGGAAAGGTTCATATAATGTTCTCGTGTTTAGCTCGCCTCCCAATAATTTTAATAACCAACAGCGAAGGTGTTGGTTGTTTCGTATAGTATTTTACACAATAAAAGCAAAAAATGCAAAAAAGTCAGCAGTATAGAAGTGCAGTTTGGGAGAACTTTAAAAGACAAATTAGGGACGATTCTACAGTTGTAGTTTGTTTAAAATGTAAAAAAAATCTAAAATTTTCTGGAAATACATCTAACTTGAACAAACATCTGATGATACATCACCCACTTATTTATAGAGAAATTCACAACAATAAAAAATCCATCCAAGAAAAGGGTAAGGACAGTAGTGATCTTTCACAAAGGTAACATTTTAATTTCGATACAGTCGTTTTACTTGATTATCTTTGAATAAGTACAGTCGCTTATTTTGATGAAATATGGGAAAATGACAACCAAAGTAGTAAATTATTTTTAATTGAATTAATTTAATTATTTTTAACAATTTCTTTGGGGCATTTTCTATTTAGTAGACATCTAAACAAACAAATCCACTGAATGACAAGCGCATAGTATTTTATAAATAGCGAAAGGGCAATAGAACCATTACGTTTTTTCTTTTGGCTTATAGTTCCCTAAAATTAAAGAGAAAGATATATTTTTATATTTCAATCTGGGCTTTAGTTTTTCAAAATAAAAAATTAAAGTTTGAATTTTATAAAAATCTAAATTTTTTAAAAGATCAATAAAACGAGATGCCAGGAGGAAATGTTGAAAGAACGAGATGTCACGTAGAATCTTATGCGCTAGAAGAAGCGATCCGAATTAGGAACTTTGACTACGAACGATGCGTATTTGTGTTTTCTTACATCTTTCATGAAAACGTCACTAAAGTTAAATAGTGGGGAATTTCAACTTTAATATTAATTATTGTATAAATTAAACAATTCATGGATTTGAAAATATTACCAATTCTCTTATTTTTAATTTTTACATAATTTATGGATGTTTTGAAAGACGGTCTTTCTACTCGATTGAGTATAGCGTAACGGCTCTATTTTCAGCTTCATTTATTCATTTATTGCTTTTTCAGTTCAGAAATGTCAATCGAAGAAACATCCTCTCTATCTAGCGTGCTTTCTTCGCAATCATTGAATCTATCAACAAAAAATAACGAACCCAATACTGGCACTATAATACCATAAAGTTCTAGAGGTAACACTGGAAATTCGACTTTAGAGGAATTTGTAATAAAACAATTACCTAAAAGAACCGAACAAAAAATTACGACCGCCTTATGCAATTTTATTGCGACAGAGATGATGCCTTATTCTATTGTTGAAAAAGAAGGCTTCAAACATTTTATAAATACTTTACAACCGAATTATATTATGCCTAGTCGGAAAACTATTTCGAATCTCAATATTCCGGGTATATACGAGAAAACACGTAAAATAATACAAAATAAAATAAAAGATCATTTTGTGTCACTAACAACAGATTGTTGGACATCTTTAGCGATGGAACCATACATAGCGTTAACTGCTCATATAATTAATGAGAAATGGGTGTTTGAAAGCATGACATTAGAGTGTAAAAAACTATGTGAAAGCCACACTGGCGAGAATCTACAAACTTACCTACAACAAGCTACGGATATATGGAGTATAAAGTCAGATAAAATTTCAATATGTACCACAGACAATGGTACCAATGTCTAAAGTATTCGAATTACCTAAGTTTGAGCAAATTATTACAAAGTCTAAAGCTATTCAAAATTCAATAAATCATAGTTACATATTAACTGATAAATTTAAGAAAATTCAAATCAGACTGCAATTACCGGTAAAAAAAATTCCAAGTGCTTCAGTGATACGTTGGTGGTCATTGCTTAATTTAATCAAATGCATACATTCAAATTATCATGCAATAAATACCTTATTTACGGAGAACCACAAAAACAAGTATAGGGACTTCAGCATTGATTTCCGTGATATCGATTTGCTTGAGGTTTTAATTGAAACTATAGCTAAATATGAAGAATTTTCAAGTCATATGGCTGGAGAAACATATGTAACTGGAAGTGTAATAATACCTTTACTGAAAAAATTAAATTCTGATACAGTTTCTAGATCAGAAAATGACAATAATATAACAGAAGAGAAAAATATAATTATTACAGAAATTGAATCAACTATTTTGTCCTATATAAATAGGAAATATGATGACGAAAATGTTAACAAAATTTTGAAAATATGCACTTACTTGGACCCTAGGTTTAAAGTAACGTATTTTAATTTAGAAGAGATCACCACAATTGAAAATTATTTGGAAATGAACTTAGGTGAAGTACAAGTTGAAAACATAATTAAACATCAACAAAAATCAACGGAAGGAAAATTTGAGCGGTATAGCAGCTTTACTGTCATCTACAACATCATGTACCGGAAATCCAATGAAAGCTTTATCGAAAGAGGAAAAGTTACAATAATTCGATACTTTCGATACTTTGAATAGTATCGATACTTCGATACTTTCGATACTTTGAATAGTATCGATACCGCGAATGTATCGATACTCGATACTTTATTTGAGGTATCGCCCAGCCCTAGTTATCACAACTCACAACACAGTTTACTGATAACTGAAGTCTGTCATAAAGCCAGGGTACAGTCTTTCAGAGGTAAGATCCTATTAAATACTAAGTAAATTCGCTTTAAATTGATTTTCATGATGATATTAATTATAGTTATGGTGATTGTAATTGATTATATGATGACATGATATTTTTAAAAAACGATTTTTTTAATATTTATTTCCAAAATTAGATACGTCGCCATCTCTTAGAGAAAAGTAAAAGTTTCTTCATAACTTATAAGCAGATTCATGTTTCACTTTTACCTTACATCACGTTTAACAGTATTCTATCTTAGTAATAAATTGATTTACTTACAGGAAATTTCATATATTAATATGGAATTTAAAAAACGTAATAAATTGAGGTTCAATAAAATAATTAGAATATTATTCCACATCCGTGCATACAAGAATTTCAATGAAACCAACACCATAACGAAAAGAACAATACAATTAATCACCATTGACTATAAATGATTATTTAATTGAATTAAAACAATCTAGAAGGAATTTAAAAAAGTTATCTATTAAAAGTAATCATAATGTAATTATCATTTAAGATAATCTCTAAGAACTGGATCCCTATTTATTAAAAGGGATAGCAACTATTATTCTATAGGAAACCCTGATGAGTTGAAAAAAAAAATTAAAACCCTTAGAACCGCCTTAACAAAAACTGATCAATGCATCCAGCAATGGGTTGGTGTTCTTTCTATACGGACCTCTTCGTCTGAAGACTGCACACTCAGGCCTGGAGTTACTCCTCCTCGATCGTACACGGGCCGCCAACGACTGTTGTAGAGAGTATCCAAGTCTACACGAGGAAACGAAGAGGGTCTTTTGTATCCCGAACGAATCAGACAAGGAAGGTTTTCGTGTTGGATGGATGAGAAGTGGGAGCGGTAAAGGGGCCCCTCGGAGTCACACAGAGAGCTGCTGGGCGCAAGACGAAAACGTTCCCGGTCAATACTCTACCGCTTTGACAGAAGCGGACACATTCGCGTGTACTCTTACGGCTAGAACAGTCAGTGCGGCTCCCTAAAGATATAGAGACGAGTGAATCAACGAAAACCTTCGAACGGTTTTGGCGTTGTATCGCGCAAAAATAGGCACTTCCGGCGCGATGGTCCATTAAAGCAACCAGGATTTAGAGAGGCAGAAGAAAGAGAGACTAAGATGTGAGTCTTCTTCGGTGGCGTTTCTTTCGGTTCTTTAAGCTCTGAGTAATAGTAAAAAAGAAACAGTAGCACCAGTTGTAATGGACTTGTTTTAAAAAATTTCGCGAAATTAGTTATTTCTAAAAGGGCAACAAACATTTTCGTTTTGCTAGGATGGAAGAACGGGATTGAAGAAGGAGGAGGAGGAAGAAGATCCGGTGGATCCGCAAGAAGAGAGTTATGGGGATGAAGTGTGCGGTTATCCTTTCCTGGATTTGTTCCCTGTTATGTAAGTTCAGTGAATTTATTTCCTTTTCTTTTTTACTTTAGACACGATAATTAATGGTTTAATGCTCGTCGTGAATGAAACGAAAGTGCAACAGGACTTACCAGTCTTTGGCTTTCTCGAAGAGCTAATAACCGAGATTGCTAAAAGATCGCTTTTTAACAACCTTTTGAGAATATTTTAAATATAATTACTACATCGTGAACCATTAAGGAGATTAAATATTGAATCATTTCGTTTAGAATTAATTTTATCAATAATTAAGGAAAAGTTCAATAAGATTAATAAAAAATTAATAGAGTGGAACTTTTCTAAATCTCAACTAATTTAAGATCGAAACATCGTTAAAATGTCCGCCCTTATTTAAGTCAAATTGATAAATTGAATCTTAAAATATCCTGGAAGCGTTATTTATGAAAATTAAGCTATGATCTTAATTTTAAATTGAAGCTGAAAATTTTTTCTTTAAATTAAACTAAAACTAGAAACTTTCGGGTTTTGCCGTGCGTCTTTTAATAAAAGGTTTGACGTTTCGGATGCCATGTTGCAACCTTCTTCAGAAACTGGTTCGAAGTGACGAGATCAAAAATCGGTAACTATATATAAGTCGGAAAAACTAATTAATAATCAGTTAACGCTAATTACAACCTAATTAATAACTAATTGCGTCGCGTCCGGTGTGAGGCGGGAAGAGGTCTTCGTGTTCACCACCATCTTCCATGTTTTGCTAAGCTCCCAGCCATCCTCTCTGTTAACGTTATTTTTATGTCGGTGGATCTTTATGGCTTCTCTTGTCAGTCTTTGGTAGTATCTGTTGTCCCTAGCCAGCACCTTTGTTTGTTCGAAGTCTATTCGGTGCCCCTCTGCATGGCAATGTTCCGCAACCGCCGACTGCTGGATCTTCTTCAGCCTTACATCCCTCTCATGCTCCTTGATGCGGCACTCGACGTTGCGTCCAGTTTGGCCAACATAAACCTTCCCACAACTACACGATAGTCGATAGACTCGCGCTCCTTTTAATGGAGTTAGTTTGTCCTTGGCTATCGGGAGTGTGTTCCGAATTTTGCTGACCGTGCCGTACCGCACTACGATGTCGTTCCTCTTGAGGTGCCTAGCAATTCGTTCCGTTACACCTGAAACATAGGGAAGACAGATAAATCCAAGTGGTTTTGTACTTACCGTGTCCTCTTTCTGCTTTCGCTACTTGATGGCCTGGTTGATGTCCCTCGAAGTGTATCCATTCTTCTGCAGCACGCCTCGTAGAAAGTGTTGCTCCTTCTTCAAGTTCTCTTCTTCACATAGTCTCGCTGAAATAATGTACGGATCACGGACCTCTTCTGTTGGGGATGATGATGTGAACATGCCTGTAAATACCTGTTGGTATGGGTCTTCTTTCGGTATACACCAAGTTCTATATCTCCATTTGTCGTCCTGGTGACCAATACATCTAGGAAAGGTAGTTTTTTGGCAGTTTCTGTTTCCATGGTGAACTTAATCATAGGATGTTGAGAGTTCAAGTGATGCAAGAACTCTTGGAGCCGTTTTTGACCATGTTGCCATATCACAAACGTGTCATCCACATATCGTAGCCATAGTTTTGGTTTCCACTGGCTCTTCTTCAAAGCGTCCTCTTCGAATAATTCCATGTAGAAATTAGCTAGAACTGGCGATAGTGGAGATCCCATGGCTGCCCCTTCGAACTGCTCGTAAAATTCTCCTTTCCAGCTGAAATACGTCGACGATAAGCAATACTCCACCAGATCTGGCACGTATTCTGGTAAACCCTCCGGAATGAGTTTTCGGCGAAGACCCTCTACAGCATCCTTAACTGGTACCCTAGTAAAAAGGGATTCCACATCGAAACTTACCAACATATCCCCAGTCTCCAGCTTTACACCTTTTACCGATTCCTCAAAATGTGTAGAATTCCTGACATACGATTCCGTGTTACCTGTAAAGGGAGACAGAATCTTTGCAAGATATTTGGCCAGCTGGTATGTTGGGGAGTTGATGGCGCTGACGATAGGGCGGAGGGGGACGTCTGGTTTGTGAATCTTCGGTAGTCCGTAGATTCTTTGTGGTACCGGCGCCTGCACAAACAAACCTTTCTGCTGTTCTGCTGGAATTCCTGTGGTTTTTATCAGTTCCTTCATTTTTCTTACGATTTTGTCTGTGGGGTCCTTCTTGATCTTCCTGTAGGTGGCTGGGTCCAGTAGGTTCATCATTTTGTCGTCGTATTCTTTCCTGTCCATAACAACGGTGGCATTCCCCTTGTCTGCTGGTAACACGACGATTTCTGACTTTTCTTTTATAGATCGGAGTGCCTTCTTTTCACCAACCGTCAAGTTGGATTTTGGTGGTTTTGCTGACTTCAATACTCTCGCAACTTCTTGTCGGATCTCTTCGGCTTTCAGTGCAGGCATCCCTCGAACAGCTGCTTCCACTTCGCAGATGATTTCCTTTTCTTCTTTTGCGACCGGCGTTCCAGAGGTTCAAACTTCTTGATGTGTGTGTCACGGGTCTTCTGAAATTCGCGATTAGCCTTCTCCATTGTTGGTCCGTCCACTTTGTCCCAGTCTTCTCCGGATATACAATTGGAAAGTGAGAGGTGGAGTCGTAGTAACTTCTCACTTATTTTTTGTAGATCATTGTGGATGTGACGTTTTCAAATCTTTTAAAGTTTAGAAAATCCTGGAAGGGTTACTATGAGAGAAATGATATGGTTTTGATGTCAAATTAAATGATGTAGAAAACATATTATGTTTTATTACATCATAGTCAAAATATTTCAGTCAATTTTTATATTTTGACATATAAATCAATATTAAAAGAAGAGACTGAAAATCATATCAAAATTAAATTTGTTATTAATAAAACAATGAAGTATCTGTTACAATATATTTTATCACCAATACTAAAACCAATACGTGGTTTTAAACGAGTCATATATGTAACATATTGTTTAAAATGTCGCATATTTATTAAACAACAAAAATTAATTTCGGAAATCTATTATATTTTATAGCATCCTGACCAATTACCGATTGCAATTTATTAAAACTGTATATTAATTTTTTGCAAGGTTTCAATATCGTATTGAAATTTCAGGATATACATTTCAGTGTATGGTATTACACTGGATGACAATGTAGTTAAAAGCTAATTAGGAAACAATAAAACAATAAACAATAACCGGTAGTTAAAGCTCCGACAATAAATACATCGTTGTAATAACAACTTCAATAATAATGTTTATACTCAGTAATTGATTTGCAAGAAATCGACTTGTTTACATTTAATCGTTTACTTTTAATTACTGAAATCGCGCTCTCTTTTTTATTCACTATTGACCTACATGCATAACCTTTAAAACCAGTATATTATGCACAAATTGCGAAAAGAAAAAAACGTTAGTCTGCAATGCCATGGGAAATAGAAGAAACCAATATCACTGTATGGTAATGTTTATACAGCGTGGACAGTTCGTTATTGTATAGTCTTTTTATTTTGTTTGGAGTATAAATTGACTCCTGGGGTTCGTTTCCCTCTTTTCTATTTTGCATTTGTAATTGAGTTTGATTGCGAACGTTTATTTTTACACAATAATGTTGTAATTTTATGTTGTATTAAACAGTCGGCATAGCCACCGCAGGATATTTAGTCGGGATTGTAGAGATTAAACCCCGGACGATAATTTCGGTTAATTTTGCATATCTTCATTACCGGCGGCGGTGCCCCGTTTATACGTAGTAAAATGGTCGGCCCAAATTGCCGCGAGATCATTTCGCAGCGTATAAAATGAACGTTACCTGAGAACGGAGAAGATATTTTAGGCGTCGGGGCTCAAAACGGCCTCAACCCTCTACGTGATACTGCAGAAATGCATTTCACCTGTTCTAAAACGAGCGTTCAAAATCCTCCCCGACGTTCGGAATTGACGGAATAAATCGTTACCCGAAGTCCCTCTGGATTTCTTACCTTTTTATTGGAGCGCGTGTTCGACATACGGATCTTGACAAGAGAGACTATGTTAAAAGCCTGAGCGGCAAAAATCGAAAAACAGAAAGTTACACGAAAGAACGATAGCCCCGGCCGTAATTAATTACGAAACTCTCAAACTAAAGAGCGGTCCCTTTATAGTTTGTTATCTTTGCCGTAGATTAAGGACGAAAACGGTCCCGAAAATAAACTCGGAGGAGAAGGCGGTGCGTAGAGCTTCGTACATACAATTTCGATCGTTTTAAGAGTTCTTCTTGTTTAGTTAGGCTTCTACCTGGGCCACACCTTGCACACGTCCCGTTAAATGCACACCAACTGTTCGACGACAGGTGCTTGAAAGATAAAAGGTGTCAGAATTTACCTGGTCAGGGTTAAATCTGTGCTCTTTCTCATTTTATACATTTAAATTTAGTTTCTCACGATTTTAAAGAAAAATTATTATTGCATAAAGTTGTATTCATTACTGACTTTCCGATGCTTAATGTTAATGCTGTATTATGCAACCAGGCACCTCAACACACTTCTTCTGAGCCCAGATTTAAGTCCGATTAAACATGTTTGGGAGTATTAGTGAAATCATGAAATGAAATAATAGCAGAAGAGACAACAAACTTGTTTCATTGCCCGACGTTTACAAGCAGTTTTAGAATGTCAAATGTGTTTTATTGCACTAAAACTAGAACTAACACTACACCTAGAACTAGAAAGTATCGGGTTTAGCCGTGCATCTGAAAACTGAACGAATGTTTCTAGTTCTAGTCTAGTGTTAGTTCTAGTTTTATATTAGCACTATCACTATTTTTGTGGATCCTGCTCCAATCCAGAAGAATGTAGATTGTATAGAAATGGATACCCTTCCTTTGAGTCAGATGCAGTTTGACAGAATTGAGGTTGAGGAGGCCCTGATGGGCATCAAGGTTACAGACAGTATAGGTACTGATGGTCAATTTTAATCAAGGAATGTTCACACTCTCTGTCCCTTCCTTTAACTATTAATTTATTTAATGCTTCATTGATAATGGGTGCCTTTCCTTTATTGTGGAAGCGGGCTTTTGTTCTTCCCACTTTTAAATGTGGGGATTAAATCCGATTACCGCCCCATATCTATTTTGCCAGCATTTGGGAAAGTGTTTGAGAAAGTTGTTCATGCACGTCTATTCTTTGCCCTTAAGTCTAAAATCAATTCTAGACAACATGGTTTTTTTGCTAGTCGCTCGGTGGAGAGTAACTTGCTTGAATATACCCAGTATATCTTATCTACTCTGGATGATTCTTGTCAAGTTGATTCAGTTTATACGGATTTTAGTAAAGTGGATCACAACTTACTTCTGTTCAAACTAAAGAAGTTTGGTGTTCAGGGAAATCTTTTGCAATGGCTTGCTTCCTATCTGAAGGAGAGATGCCAGATTGTTTCGGTTAATGGTTTTTTCTCTAATCCTGTGTCCGTTCCTTCTGGTGTTCCACAGGGTAGCCCTTTACTGTTTAATATTTATGTTAACGACATATTTGACGTCGTTAATTATGCCCAATGTTTAATGTATGCTGACGATTTAAAACTCTTTCTCCGTATCTCCTCACCTCTTGATTGTTCTAAACTGCAATCTGACTTAAACAATCTACATGCTTTTTGCTTAAATAATCGCCTTTCATTAAACTTATGA
The DNA here is from genome assembly GCF_036711975.1 of Onthophagus taurus. Classification (NCBI taxonomy): domain Eukaryota; kingdom Metazoa; phylum Arthropoda; class Insecta; order Coleoptera; family Scarabaeidae; genus Onthophagus; species Onthophagus taurus. The sequence goes on from NC_091967.1 coordinate 1,777,312, forward strand.
TATATTATATTTTTACAAACTTTTGAACAAGTGTGATTCTCCAATGCTTGTTGGTTCTATATGTGTTCACGTTCCTCCGAGATTACTTCGCTTTGATTTTCTATTTATGACACCTACTCCTAGAACCAATGCCTGTCAAAACTCTCCTTTATTGAGAATGGCAAGATCGGCAAATCGTGTTAACATAGATCTGTTTCAGCATTCTTTCTATGCATTTAAAAAACTGCTCTTTGCTGCAGTTGGTGTGTTGCCTCGAGCGTTCATTTGATATTTGATATATGATATATTTATATCACCTAAACTTAGTTTTAGTTTTTTTCCTTTTGAATCACTTTTGTACCATTAATGTTAATTCATTATAATTATTATTGTGAACTGTAATTCTATTTTATTTGTATACAATTGATTGTTTGTGGTACAGTATTATTGGGTTCGACCTGTTTCTGTACCCACATGAAATAAATAAATAACTCACTAGAACTAACGCAAGACTTAGAACTAGAATCATTCGGGTTTAGCCGTTTTGAGAGACGTGCGGCTAAATCCGAATGTTTCTAGTTCTCGGTCTTGCGTTAGTTCTAATTTTGCAATAGCACTATCACTAGAACTAATACTAGACCTAGAACTAGAATCATTCGGGTTTAGCCGTCTTGAGAGACGTGCGGCTAAACCCGAATGTTTCTAGTTCTCGGTCTAGTGTTAGTTCTAGTTTTACACTAGCACTATCGCTAGAACTAACGCAAGACCTAGATCTAGAATCATTCGGGTTTAGCCGTCTTGAGAGACGTGCGGCTAAATCCGAATGTTTCTAGTTCTCGGTCTTGCGTTAGTTCTAATTTTGCAATAGCACTATCACTAGAACTAATATTAGACCTAGAACTAGAATCATTCGGGTTTAGCCGTCTTGAGAGATGTGCTGCTAAACCCGAATGTTTCTAGTTCTCGGTTTAGTGTTAGTTCTAGTTTTACACTAGCACTATCACTAGAACTGACACAAGACCTAGAACTAGAATCATTCGGGTTTAGCCGTCTGGAGAGACGTGCTGCTAAACCCGAATGTTTCTAGTTCTCGGTTTAGTGTTAGTTCTAGTTTTACACTAGCACTATCACTAGAACTGACACAAGACCTAGAACTAGAATCATTCGGGTTTAGCCGTCTTGAGAGACGTGCTGCTAAACCCGAATATTTCTAGTTCTCGGTCTAGTGTTAGTTCTAGTTTTACACTAGCACTATCGCTAGAACTAACACAAGACCTAGAACTAGAATCATTCGGGTTTAGCCGTCTTGAGAGACGTGCTGCTAAACCCGAATATTTCTAGTTCTCGGTCTCAGTTCTAGTTTTACACTAGCACTATCGCTAGAACTAACACAAGACCTAGAACTAGAATCATTCGGGTTTAGCCGTCTTGAGAGACGTGCTGCTAAACCCGAATGTTTCTAGTTCTCGGTCTAGTGTTAGTTCTAGTTTTACACTAGCACTATCGCTAGAACTAACACAAGACCTAGAACTAGAATCATTCGGGTTTAGCCGTCTTGAGAGACGTGCTGCTAAACCCGAATATTTCTAGTTCTCGGTCTCGGTTCTAGTTTTACACTAGCACTATCGCTAGAACTAACACAAGACCTAGAACTAGAATCATTCGGGTTTAGCCGTCTTGAGAGACGTGCGGCTAAATCCGAATGTTTCTAGTTCTCGGTCTTGCGTTAGTTCTAATTTTGCAATAGCACTATCACTAGAACTAATACTAGACCTAGAACTAGAATCATTCGGGTTTAGCCGTCTTGAGAGACGTGCGGCTAAACCCGAATGTTTCTAGTTTTAGGTCTACTTTTAGTTTTACACTATCACTAGAACTAACACAACACCTAGAACTAGAATCATTCGGGTTTAGCCGTCTTGAGAGACGTGCGGCTAAATCCGAATGTTTCTAGTTCTCGGTCTTGCGTCAGTTCTAATTTTGCAATAGCACTATCACTAGAATTAATACTAAACCTAGAACTAGAATCATTCGGGTTTAGCCGTCTTGAGAGACGTGCTGCTAAACCCGAATGTTTCTAGTTCTCGGTTTAGTGTTAGTTCTAGTTTTACACTAGCACTATCACTAGAACTGACACAAGACCTAGAACTAGAACATTCGGGATTAGCCGTCTTGAAAGAGGTGCGGCTAAACCCGAATGTTTCTAGTTTTAGGTCTACTTTTAGTTTTACACTATCACTAGAACTAACACAACACCTAGAACTAGAATCATTCGGGTTTAGCCGTTTTGAGTGACGTGCGGCTAAATCAGAATGTTTCTAGTTCTAGGTCTAGTGTTAGTTCTAGTTTTAATTGTTATTTAGAGTTAGATTGTGGTATATTTTTATTGAAGGAAAAGTACAAAATCTAGATCCAGAAACATTTAGGTTTAGCCGTGCGTCTCTTAACACGTTCGAAAACTCAGGGTTATCATAATTACATTTTAACCAAGCAAAACTTCTCCTTTGCAAAACCACCCAATGCCTGTACTATTAAGCTATGTTGCATTTTAAATCTAAAATCTGCATATTGTTTCCCATTACAATGAAGTTGAGAGATGGGAAGTGGAAGCAAATGAATTTTCGTCAATAATTTGCTCCTTTGCAGAAGACCAGTTGGCACATTTCCAACCTTAGCAACGTTATTTGTCACAGCGATGGGTGCATTGCTCAAAACCGTAATGCAATTTTATCAAGTGGTTTGGATAATTTTGGTGTCGAAAAAATATATTCAAATATATTTTAATCATTTAAACTATTTTAATAAGTAATTGTTGAGTTCTTTCTTGGTAAATTCAGGTACATTTATTTTTAATTAAATCGAATTATTTTAATTGCTTAAAAAACCAACTTTCTCCCTGAAGTATTAAACTATAATTTTAAAGCAGTTTACATTGAGTTATGATACACATTGATCAACGTTCTCGTAGCAATAATTACAGCTATTAAACTGATATACACACACGGCTTTCACAAATAAAGAAAATAAACTTAATTTAAATTTTTTTTTGGATCTCAATGACTGACAATGAGATACAGATTAAACACTTTGATAGTATAGGATTAACAGCAAATCCATGTCTATCCTGATAAGTCATCGCAGCTTTAAAGCTGCAACCACCTGGTAATCCCAGAAACAAGCCGCGCTACATCCAGGGTAATCCCAATTCCCGCCTATCGATTGCTGCAGCTTTATTTATAGTTATTTTACCCGTGTTACACGCCACGGTGATTAACATATCGACGTCCTATATCTTGTTCCATGCGATGTGGAAACAAAAAGTGCTAACTAGAATATATCATCGTATAAACAATTTTAATTTCGGTCCCATTCCCTGCTTCATCCCATTTCTATGGCTGCAAATGGTAATTAAACCGACTGTAATCCCTCTTTACACCGCATAAATCCTCGGTTTCATCTAGTCACTGCTGGCAGAAGGCAGCAGTAGGAGTAACTCATCGAAGCTAAAAGCCATTATATCGTCGATATATCACCAGTCCCAAAACGATACCCAAGTGATTAAACCCATTGATATCGAGTAAACGGGTAAACGGGTGAGGCCGTGGGGTGAACAACCCGCCTAAAACGGGGGTCAATACTCCTTTTTAGCCCTTATCGTAAAATTATTACAACCATTTTTAAGTTGAACATAAAAAAGTTATACTTTAAATTCCACTCAATTATCACTTTCTTCGTACTGAGTTGAATCTTCCACGTGTAAATAAATCCTGTATGCTTATACAGTAATAAACAGAACCGCGGCATGGAAACAAACGTCCAACGAATAATGTGGGAAGTGTAAATATACAACAACAAGCGAGATTAAAAAAACTCTTCTCCACGTGTAAAATTTGTTACTCATACAAGTAACAAAGACACAAAAATAAATCATCACCAATTTTCAAAGTAATTTTGTGGAACGATTATTATTATTAAAATGGGCCTTTGTGAAAAAGTCGGTTGTATTGAAATACATAGTAACGATGAATCACACCCCAGTTGCTTCACCCTACTCTATCAATTTACTTATCATTACAACAAGGGTCTAAAAAGATAGAACGTTCACAAACACCCACTCCCAAGTGCCCGCATGAGGGTTAAATATGTTAGGGGGTGAAACGTACACGAAAGTTTCGAGAATTTTGAGATGGTACAGGGTATTTCCATTAGAGTGTTAAAAAAAAATTAAAGTGTAACGAAATAAAAGTTATTTTTAATCAAAGTTCCAAATAAAATATTTTTTTATCACTTTTTTAATAATCCTCCACTTATACAACATCCATTCATTGAAGAGGCTTTTAATGTTAAACTATCAACACATTAAGCCACACATATTCACGCACCAATTACTAAACAATAAGCCTCTCATTCTCAAGATAAGACCCAGTATTAATCAATCCATGTACGAAACGAACCTAACACACATTCTAACCGATTTTTCTCTCATAAAACCGTCTCGTCCGCGTGCTGTGTCGAAACGAGGTGGCGCTACGGCCGTTACAATCTCCTATCAAAGCCAAAGCCGTTGATTTATTTGGTAATTCACGGAAGAATGTGTTTAATAACGTGCTTCGCATATGTGGGGAGCAGCAGCGGTTCTAAACAAAAGTTGGTCTGTTCAATCTATGGGTATTCGCGTCTATATCGCGTCGTTTTGCATCCGATAAAGAAGATTCGTTTTTTTTGTTCCCTCAAAAGATGACTACAACTCGTGCTGAAAGGGGGAGTTGTTTGCATCCGGGGCCGCATATCATTTTTGTGATTAATGGAATGTGGCGGGAGGAGAGGTCATTGCAGCGAAGGGCCACAAGCAATGGAATAAATCACGCAATTAGACGTTTAATCGATTCGGCGAAGCTCGTCTCGAGCAAAATGGACAAAAAGTTGTCTGGAACAAGCGACGACGGAGATCGGGAGGGCAGCCAACGTTCCCATTTTTGGTGGCCTAATTCACAAATTATTTTTTTTTCTATATTTAAAATCGTTTGTATTCATGTCGTATGGGCGTCTAGGTCAGTAGAAAAATCTATAAAAAGGTATCTTCGAAGTAATCGAGGTTAGGGTAAATTAAGTAAGGAATTGTTTTGAATTAAAGTAGCTAACAGACATTAACTCTATAATACCAACACTTTATTACTAACCATACGTAAAATTTACGTAGACATGTAAAAATAAATAAAAAAACCTAAACTGACAAACAACTAAACATTAAACTAAAAAAATAACTGAAGTGGAAACCGTTAACTAAAAGTTTTAAAATATTTATAGATTGCAATTACTACAAATCTTTGTAGAATGTTCGCCACATATCGGTGTAGTACACTTTTTGCAATATGTAGTTGTTGTTCTTCTTTTTTTTGTAGGAACAGAAAGAGCAATACTTTCTTTGACTCTTCTCGCCACTGCCCATTGCTCTTGTATCTTGGTTGCTATGAGCTTCCGGTTGTTTTTCCATACCAACATTTTTCTCAATAGCTTGCTTTAAATAAGATGGTAAAGTAGGTATCGTTAGTCTGTGTAGCTGCCAATCATGAGACAGCTGTCGATGGAGGGACAACATGTAGTCAAGTCTAGGTAATGGCTTCTTGCTCAGTTTGTAGCAATTGTGTACATAGATTACATAAGAATTTATGCAAGCTATGTTAATCATATTATAAAAGAAACGTGGCACATTTGATCAAATGTATCGACAGCCCCTTTGGTCTTATTATAGTCCCTAACTACAGCAGGCAAATTACTCTCTCTATCAACTATTCCTTCCAAATGCGCAGATGAGATGAGCAATACTAATTTATTTGGCTTTGGTTTATATGACAGCGCAATCATATCATCGTGAAATAGAAACAGAGACGAATTTGTTTTTCTGTTTTGATATTTCAAATCCACAAATTCCTGTGAAAATTCCTTTTTATTTTTTTGTATAGTGCCTATCACAGTTAGATTATCTTCTTTCAGCAAAAATTGGGTGAGTGAGATACTGTTGAACCAATCATCCATTGTTATATTACGATTCGATTTTCGAATACTTTTGGTTAATTGCTTGACAAAGAAGTCGGCTACTGGTTCATTATCTGGAGAGGTACCTTTACCAAGATATAGAACAGCATCGATCATGTAGTTAGTTGAATTAGCACACATCATTACCAATTTTAAACCGTATTTATCTGGTTTAGACTCTCCTCTCTGGTGTCTTTATTATCAAACCTCAAACAGTTAATTATAAAATTAAATCTCTCCTTTGACATGGTACTGATGAATCTGGAAACTGAATAGGTGGAATCAAAAAGAATATTAGTTGTTAGGTGGTTTGATTTCAATGTAGCTGCTAAAATTATCAGGCTGGGTGTAGCTTTCAATTCTGGTATGGTAAGATCAGAATAGGTTGCTTTATTTTGAATTTTATTGACATAGCGCAATCGTTGGATTGAAACTTCTTCGTTTGTGTTTGTTAATATTATATTCCAAATCTCATCACTAAAAAAAATATCGAAACACTCAACTGGTACTACACAATTTCTGTGTTCTTTTGTTGGTCCAGGTTGAATACGTCTTGGAACCTTGGATTTTTCTTTTATACTGGATTCACATTTCCATTTAAACCCATTTTCCCAACTACCTCCTTTTCTGGAAAACTAATTATTGTTGTGGGTATATTTTTATTATTTTGAGCATCCTGTTCTACTCTACGTTTTTTATGAGTTTTTTGTGTTTCCTGAATACTCTCAATATCTCGTATATTGGTTTCAATTTGTGAATCAACTTCCTCCGTAGTTGAATCGAAATCTAAGTGATCCTCATTTTCACTGTCAACGTAATCTTCTGTAAGTATGGCCGCCATTTCATCAGGAGTAATTTTTCTTTACCGTCAACCAAATATTTTTTCTTCCAAGACAGAAAAAAAAGCTGTAATTAATCAATAATATTGGTAATATACTTGTAAATGTAAACGAAATAAATAGACCTTAATTTCCGGTATATTACTAATTATTATACGCAATCAATAATAACCTTGCTAGATTTATTACTAACTATACGTAAAATTTACTCACCACTATTTAAAAACCTTCCGAAAATGTGGGGAGCGTTGAACTTTAAGAAATAGTCGTTTTGCAATCTTATGCAGTACTGATTGAGGGTATGTTAGGTAGCAGGAGAGGGGTCTACTAACCTTCGAAGGTCATGTTGACGCATTTTCCTTTTCTATGTACAGGGTGTCCCAATTTCGATGTCCGTATAGGCTATCTCCGAAACTAAAAGAGATAGAAAAAAAGTAGCTTACATGTCATGATCTCGTTTTTTGAGAAAATGCTAATGCCGAAAACTCCGAACAGCTATCGTCTTTTGTTTTCGCCCTATCGGCAAAAACTGAAAATTTTGCGAAAACGACATTCGCGAATATCTCACTTATTATCAAAGATGGAGTATTATAAATAAAACATTATATGGGCAACTTTTTACGAAGAATTCAGTGGCGTAGGTAGAATTTTTTTCCCATCTTTTATTTTCGAGATTTTAGACGTAACTTTATTTTTTTAAATGGAAATCATAGTTGACTATGGCTTAAAATAATTTGTTATTTTCTTCTGATAACAAATATATATAGTTTGTGGGGTATATTTCTTATAGTTATTGAATAATTAACAAAAATTCATTTTGTTCTATCTAAAACTAATGTATGTATTTAAAAGTTAATGTTGCTATGGTGATAACCATACATACTATGATGCAACATAATGTATCAAATATTTGCCAAAGTTTGTATTTAAAAATTCGATAACAACTCTGGCATTATGTGCTGGTACGATGCTCCAGCATGTTAAGTGTCAAAGTATAACAAAACTGAATAAAACTTTACAATGAATTTCGAAAATTATGAAAAATGTAACATGATGGAATGCTATATGTTATCAGATAAGAATGCGACGTTAGTCGCGGAATTTTATTTCACAAGATATCCAGAAAGAAGACAACCGCACGTAAGAACCTTCAGCCGGTTAGCAGAAAATTTAATAGATATTTGGTCCTTCCCCAAACCACATACAAAAACATACCAAAATGACCTGCAAGAGAAATTGCAACAAGACGTCTGACCCAAAAGCCGTTGCTCCCGAATATGAAAGAAAAATAAGTATAAACCATACTAAGCGGGGCTAACTCCTTATTTACGTGCCGGAGATGTCAATCGAAGATTAGAATTTTGTAGATGATATTTAGAAAAATTAAATAGTCTGCTGTTTGTTCAAAATGTTATCTGGACCGAAGAAGTCTCTGAGTGTTCAAAGAAGCTTGGGGTTCAATGTATGGTGTGCTCTTTTAGATAATAGAATTTTGCCATATAGTATCTACCATAAATATATGTCGGAGACGGGGTCGCAAGGGAGAAAAAGGGGACGGAAAGAGAAAGGCGAGGGAGGAGAACACTGTGGAGGATGGGAGATGGCGAGGGAGGAGAGGAGGAGGCTGGAGAAGACCTTGATGGAGGGGTTGACGGACAACCAGAAAGGAGTTATACAAGAGGTATTAGGGGCATTCGCGAGAATGGAGGACTTGGTTTTGAATTTGGAAATTAAGAACAGAGAGCTGGAGGAGAGAGAGAGGGGCAGGATGGGAGAGGGGGAGAGAATGAGAGAGATGTGGGGGCGGTTGGAGACGGAAATGGAGAAAAGGATGGAGGAGATGAAAAACTTGATTACCGGGAAGGAAAGATATGAGGAATGTTGGGCAGAAACTACGCGGGGGTTGTAGGGAAAGATAGAAGACGTGCTAAAGGAAGGGTGATAGTTATTGAAGATCAGAGAGGGGAAGGGAAGGAAGACGGCGAGGGAAGGGATTTGAAGGCGGAGGTGATGGAAGGATTAAAGGGAAAAGAGGGGGATCTAAGGGTAAATGCGGTGTGAGGAACGCAGGGAAATAGGGTGTTGGTAGAGGGGGAGTCCAAGAGGGACGTAGACCTGATAAAGGAGGAGATGGGAAAGAGGGCAGGGTGGTCTATAAGGGAGACGAGGAAGCTAGACCCGAAGATTGTGGTATTTGGTGTGCCAAGGGAAATGGAGGAGGAAAAGATAATGAGGCAGAAGGCTGGGGACATGGGGGGAGGAGAGGGGGCGAGGGTCGAAGGATAAGGTGCAGAATGGGGAAGGAAGAGAATTGTTGCAGTGGGTGAAGAAGAACGGATGGGAGATACTGAACGGCAATAAGGAGGAGGGAGAAGAAGGGGAGTACACATATACAGGGGCAAGGGGGGGCGTCGGTAATTGATTACGTGGTGGTGGACCAAGAGCTGTGGGATAGGGTGGAAAGCTTCAGGGTGGGAGAATCAGTAGAATCGGAACACCAACCGCTGGAATTGGTACTAAGGGGCGCGTGGGGGAGAGGGAGTTTGAATCGGGAAAGAAAAAGTATAAGGGCTGACTGGTCGGAAAGAGGGATAGAACACTTTAGGGAAAAGTTGGAAGGGTGGCGACGGAGAGTGGAGATGTCTAGGGGGGTGGACGAGCTGGCGCGGGTGGTGGGGGAAGCGATATCGAAGAAAGAGTACGTACGAGGGGGCAGTGCAAAGCTAGGCAGGAACGAATGGTGGGATGGTGAGTGCATGGGGGCGAAGAGAGAGGCGAGAAGGAAGTTGAGACAGTGGCGGAGAGGGTTGGCGGGGGTGGAAGAATATAGGGAAGCATTGAGGGGATATAAAGAGATATGCAAAAGAAAAAAGAAAGAATTGAGGGAGAGGGAGGCGGAAGAGATTAGAAGGGTGAGACAAGAGGGTGAAGTTTGGAATCTACCATAAAAACTTAAACTCAGAGAAATACCTCAGTATATTAAGGCAGCACTTGAGCCTTTGGTCGACAATTTGGCACTAAATATGTCTCAAATGATATATTTTCAATATGACGGAGCACCAGCACATAATGCCAGAGTTGTTAGTGAATTTTTAAATACTACTACAAACTCCTTGCTACTAACTTTGACAATAATTGGAAACAATGCTTTCCCTCATGGTATGGTTATCACCATAACAACATTAAGTTTTAAATACATATAATAGTTTTAGAAAGAACAAAAAAAATTGATACATTATATTCCATCATAGTATGTATGGTTATCACTAGGGCACGAAACTTTTGTAACAAAACGATACGATTTCCCCCCTCCACTTGTTCTCATTGGCTAGTTTTCTAGGAAGCCACTGAGAACAAGTGGAGGGGGGAAATCGTATTCTTTTGTCACAAAAGTTTCGTGCCTTAGTTATCACCATAGCAACATTAACTTTTAAATACATACATTAGATTTAGATGGAACAAAATGAATTTTTGTTAATTATACAATAACTATAAGAAATATACCCCACAAACTATATATATTTGTTATCAGAAGAAAATAACAAATTATTTTAAGTCATAGCCAACTATGGTTTCAACTGCGCCACTGAATTCTTCGTAAAAAATTGCCCATATAATGTTTTATTTATAATACTCCATCTTTGATAATAAGTGAGATATTCGCGATTGTCGTTTTTGCAAAATTTTCAGTTTTTGCCGATAGGGCGAAAACAAAAGACGATAGCTGTTCGGAGTTTTCGGCGTTAGCATTTTCTCGAAAAACGAGATCATGACATGTAAGCTACTTTTTTTCTATCTCTTTTAGTTTCGGAGATGGTCTATGCGGACATCGAAATTGGGACACCCTGTACGTAAGTTTTACGCATGGTTAGTGTTCTAGGGTTAATAAAATATGGTTAAAAATATTTCATAACCGAGTCAACTCTATCAACTTTCCCCATTAGATTGAAATCCGTAGGACTAATACAATTTCGAGCCACATAAATTGAATTTCGCGCTAACACGTTATAATACAGTGTGCTGAGCACATTTAGCTGTTAACATGTTACATTAGCTAAGTGGCTTCTCCGAGAGAATATCCATTTTCATAATCATCAAATACAGCTTCTAGTGTGTAATAAAATGAGCAAATATAAGTTTAAAAAGAAAAAAAAAAGGCAAGGTAATATTTCCTAGGGCTTCTGAAACTAGCGAAAACTCAGTGCTAATTACACCCCCTGAAGACAACCACTTTGCAATTAGGTTCGACTAATAACCGAGAGGCAATTAAGAGCCTCGAAAAGAAAATTAAGGCGCATTTTATCTCGAAAAAAGTCTCGAGGAATTTTATATTTCTTTAATAATAACACTTTGTGCGTTTCATTACGAACGTAGAAATGTGAGAGCAAAATGCAATAACGTGTAATGCAATATGGGGATTGTAAGCATTGTCAGGCTTTCTATTCTTGTTTAATTGCTTGGAACGCGCATGGATCATCGAATTTGTATGTGGATTGAGTTCGAAAGAAATTAAACATGTCCATTGTGTTTTAAGTTGAACTGTTTGAGTGAATTTAATTGGAAAATCGGTAAATCAAATAATAGGTACCCTACATCCAAAGTTAAATATAAATTGAATTTTTGAATGGTAAGTTTTAAATCTCTCTATACATTTGAACAAAAGCGGAAGTTGAAACTTTTAAAGGTCTCTAACTGAATGAAAGATATTTTCCACAAGATCGGCCATGTATAATGTTAACGTTTTCCATTAAGTAAGTAACTTCCATTGGTCGATTTGAATAACAAATGGTCGAAAGTTTAATTTCCAACTTTCGGTGAGCATTAAACCACGGAGTATTTAAATTGCAAATTTTATTTCGGCTTTTACTTCTTGATGACCCTCCTCTCTCCAAACTAATCAAAGATCAAACGCGTGGGCCTGTTTACACATCCATAAACAACGGTGACGCTGAAAAGAAACCGTTTTGGACCGCCCACGCGTTACTAGGTCAATCCAGGGCGGGAATTAGCTCCTAACGAATACGTTAAAGGGGATACGGCTGGATTTGGCTCGCAAAAGGGTGTTCTTTTACGGTGGGCTAATGCCCTTTTAACGCGCATTTTGCGGTCTGACGCCGCCCGAAATCGCACTTTATGACCGGCACGGCTATTTCCTAAACGTACTCCTACCAAACAGGGCGTAGACAACCACCCGCTCCCGGTGCTGTTGTTTTTGCTGCGAGCCATGTAATTGTAGTTGCGAAGCTCTCTCGAACCGTGCCGTCGAGACTTGTATTTTGAACGCGAGTTGAGAAACTACATTTTTGCTCGTTCCATGCTCATATAAATCGTTTAAGTTAATTGAAAACCCACCAACGAGAATTTACTTAACGAGACACTCATGCATTGTGTTATAGTTTATGTTCGTTGAAACGAATTTTGGTTATTTAAAGCAATGTTTTAACTCATTTCCATATATTTTCCACTGGTAATTGGCAATTTACATGGAGGATGCTATGGTTTCGTTACGTGGAACCTAAGTGATTAGTAGAGACCGGATAAAAAAGTGTAAAAAAACTGGAAAAAAGTGCTTAAAAAATCTTAAACAAAAAGTTCTTAAAAGGCACACAATCTGTTAAAAAAGCATAGAATAAACAAAATTAAGCAAAAAACGATAATAGAGAAAAAATACATAAAAATTTGTTATAATGATGATAATAATATATTTAATATTTATATTTTACAATTTATTACGTTTACATAATGAATATCTATCTCCTATTATACAATGCTTAAAAGATTTCTTAATTAATGCTTAAAAGAATGAATAACTAAATGTTTCTCCAAGTTTTCCATGCTAAAATTATGTCTCCTGTCTGTTAGAATGTTTTTGTATGTAGAAAAACTACGTTCAACATCTACACTTGTTATTGGTGCATGTTTAAATTTTGGTATAATCGCTGGATCTATTTCAAAATCGCAATGTTCCGCACCATTTAAAATAGTAGATATTTTGTACAATGTCTGGAATCCTTCATTCTTTGAGAGAGTTTGAATCACTTTTTCTTTTACTATTTGACCAATAGATCCTGGGACACTATTTGCTGCCGCTTCAAAATTTTTTATAATATTTACGGATTCTACTAAGGGTAGCTGCTGTTTTTCTAAAAATTGAATACACTGACTTACAAATTTAAAATGACTTTTAATAAAAGCCAATTGTTGTGCAAGTTCGGGTATTTTTAGAACTCTCTGACATTCTTCAATAGATTTGCTTTCTGTACTTTGAAATTCAAGTATTATGCCTTGAAATTCTTTAAAATGATCGGCATAGTACATGGCAGCATCTAGCCAAGTTCCCCATCTTGTTAAAACTGGTGCTGGGGGTAGAGGAATGTCAGGCAATGTCTCTTTAAACAATTGCACTCTCAATGGAGCTTTCATAAATATTTGTTTACCATTTTTTATTAGTGTATTTACCATCGGATACTGCAATCTTATAGTTTCAGCTATGCGGTTGAGTCCATGAGCTAAACAGGTGCAATGTATTAAATTGTAATAGAAAATTTTTATATTTGACGCAGCTTTTATCATGTAAGCTGCAGCGTCGGAAAGCATTAATAAAATTTTTTCATTTGGAACTGCCTCGGGCAAAAAAATCTTGTTTAACTCGTCGTGAACAAATCTAGAAATCGTATTACTATTCGTTTTTGTTAATTCTTTTGAACTTATTAAAAAACCCTCTGTTACAACATCTTCATTCAAAACTCCTATAATAAGGTTGGCTACATATCTCCCACACGTATCAGTAGTTTCATCTACTGCGAACCATATATAGTTATTTGCAATATATTTTTTAATTTGTTGCATAGTTTCATCATAAACTGGGGCGACATAGTTCTTACGGAGAGTGCTTTCATCTGGGATATTTTTTTTGCAATATTTCTCTAGAAATTCTCTAAAAGACCTACTTTGTAATTTATTCAAGGGAATATCTGATTTAATCATAGCACTACACAAATCAAAATTAAAGTGTTTTTGTTCATTGAAACCAGAAGTTGAAGCTATTGAAGTCGAAATAGTTTGTTGCTTATTTTTATTTTCCTCGATTTTTCTAATGTGCTCCTTATGCCGGTCAGTTTTCAAATGTTGAGTAATATCATATTTTTTGTTACAGACGATCTGCAATAAAGTAAGCGAGTAGTTTATTAAAACTAAAGTCCATACGACGTAATGTTCTTGATTAAAACATATTTTGTTAAGGATTTTATTCATATTTTAAAGACATTAAGAACGTCCCGTAAGAGCCATCAAAATAAAATGACGTTTTAAACAGTTAAGAAAAGACGAAGTAATGTTGAATTCGCAAATTTGTACTTACAGTTTTAGAACATGCTTGACAAAAAATCTTTTTATTGTCAATTTTCAATTCTTTGTGGCCTCTAATCCACTCTTCTACGGTTGATTTATATTTTGGCATTTTGCAAATAAGTACCACGCACAGCTTCACATAACAGAACACCGCGAAGCTAACTACACACGTGTTAGAATACGACACAATATAACGTAAGCAGAGATATCGGAAACTTCGGGGAATCAAGCGACTCTTTACACAGTTGCCAATTTTGCTCTATGTACACGTTTTTACGCGTATATTGTTTTATATTATATTGTATTATTCTTAAAAATGATATAAACATGCATAAAAAGTTAAAAATAAGCACGAAATAAAAAAAAGCATAAAATCTCGAAAAAAGCAAAAAAAAGCATTAAAGAATATGTCGCAACATACTTAATTTTGCGTAATTCGTCTAGAAACTTAATATCTCATATTTGCTTATAAAATTGAGCAATAAGCATAACGCTTAAAATCCGGTCTCTAGTGATTAGGCAGCATGGAAAAGAGAAACGGAAGCTGCTAAACAGTTAACCTTTCAGAGATAACGTGCAGAAATCAGACATAAAGTATAACGTGCGGAGCGATACTCCGCACCTGTTTTCTCCTAAGTTAATAAGAAAAAAAAGGAGACTAGTATAATTAATGCTTTTTTTTTGTATTATTTTATTGTATTACATACAAAACTCAAGTTTACAATTCATATTCACCAAAAACAAAAAAACCAATTGTTTAACAAAAACTTATAACTAGTTATAACATTACCTAAGTAGGAATTAAATTTTCAAAAAAACATTAGTTTTCAAATTGTTGATCTTCATTTGCGCAGCCATGACAAATATTTTCGGAATGTTCTAAACAAATGAATTTTCGGCACTTGAAACATATAAACCGGGTGGGCCTATTTTTTTTTTCTGTCGCACTGAAAACATCTGCCTTTCTGGGCCTCAGGGTTAATTGGTTTTAAATCCTGCTGATCATTTATACCTAATATTTCCTTGAGACGAATTCTAATATTTCGTGGTATCTGTTCATTTAACGCTCGTCGTCGTACGTGTTCATTTAGAAGTTCCATGCCAAGTGACTCTGAAAATATTCTTCGAGGTGTCTTATCAAAGTGGTATAGAATATGACCATGGGCCATCGGCGGGTAGCTCTGGCACAATTATAAGCCTCACACATTTTATCGACTGTGTCAACACATCCTTTTGTTCTATTGTAATCTAAAATGAGTTCAGGTTTTCCAGTTTCCTCGTTAATAGAATCGTCTTCGAAGTGCATTGTAGATAACAAAAGAACAACCTTATTTTTTTTGGAAATATAAGAGCAAATCGTAGCTTTTTCTTGGAATCCAAACATGCTTGTTTTCTCCGGCCGAGGAACAGGCTGAGTGAACTCCAAAGGTAATTCCTTTCTGTTTTTCCTTATGGTTCCAAGAATTGTTAGTTTATGATCGGTAGAGGTTCTACTACCGGAAATTGGTTGACAAAGACGAGATAAAAGGGAGACATTATCTGTTTGCACTTTGAAGGGTCCAGGGGGTTGCTGCCCAGTATAAATTTCCAATTTCGTTGTATAATACATTTTTGCGTCTACTAAAGAGTATATTTTGATACCGTATCGATTTGGCTTATTGGGCATATAAACACGAAATCAACATTTTCCACGAAACGCTGCTAACATTTCGTCCACTGTTGTATATTCAGACAAGCTAAAGTATTTAGGTAAGTTGGAATTAAATGCATCAAATACTTCTCGAATTGGCGCCAACTTATCATGCCTTTGACGTTCCTCACGAGTACCTTTATCGTCAAATCGAATATAACGTAATAGAAATTTGAACCTTTGAAGGGACATAGTGAGACGGAAAATCTCCATAGAGGTACCAGTCGTTCTAAACAAATCAGCCGCATTAACATGATTATTCTTTGACATTGCAGAAATATATAGCAACCCAAAAAGTGCCTTCAATTCAATAATGTCGGTTGGCCTTGCTGTTCGATTAGATGTATCATAATTCCCCATGCCAATAAAAATATTTGTGTTTTCTACAATAACATTTAGAATATTGTCAGGGAAAAAAAGGCTCCAGATCTCTAGCGGACTTTTTATTCCTTTTGCGTTTTTTTTTACACCAGGAAGAACCTTGATTATGTTGTCTGCACGAGTTCTTACTTGTTTATTTCCAGGATGCTTACGCCAGTGTGTCTTTCCGTCTTTTCCTATATAAAATGCAGCAGACTGTTGCCCCGTGTTTTTCCCTGACAGTGGAACATCCAAATCGATGGGCTCAATTGTTTGTTCGTCATCGGTGTTATGATCTTGGATTTCTTCGTGGTCACTTGTCAAACTCGCATTATCATCATCAATATCGGTCTCCACCTCTTCAAAGAGCCTTTGAAGATATTCCTGTTCCTTTTCGTAATCCATAGCTAACTCTAGAACTACATAATTATCCATAGTAGTAATTAAGCAAACAAATAATAAAAAACCAATAACTTACTTATAATGTTTTGCAAAAAGGATAACGTGAGGAGTATCACTCCGCAAGCGGCTAAAATACCAAAAACAAGCGCACCCCGAACATTTTTATTGATTTTTATTGAAACTAACACTTGACCTAGAACTAGAAACATTCAGATTTAGCTGTGCGTCTCTTGTTGATACAAATGACTTAAACAAGAGAGTTTTGACTTAACAGAGTGTTGTGAAGTGCAAAAACATTCTTAAATGATAAATGTCGGCGTCCATTAGAAACTACATAATTCAACGAGCAATAAAAAGTCCGCCTGTGCCGGAATGAGTCCAAGAAGACGCTTTTAGCGGCGTATTTCGCCTTGGCATGGCTTCAAGGACACGAGGCTGCATTAATTGCCGTGGAGATTCGGAGCGAACTCTGTAAACTTCATCATGCCATCGCCACTAGAAAGACCCGACTCGAAACTAGTGTTTACGTATCTGAGAAGTCTTCGGATTTAGCGAGGCTTTCCCGTCAAGAGGCCGACGTTTTAAAAAGTTTGTTTATAGAGTGCCCCCCTCGGCGTCGCGGCGCTCCGCAGTTAATACGACACCACGTGGAGCCTGTAATGACCCGGCAGATGGCGCTTCGCTCATACCGCTCTCTGGCCAATTAAGCCGACCCGGCGGGTAACCCTCTTGTCTCAATTAACACGGCTTTTGTACCCTTTTTTTTTAACTCTACTCTCGTTTCCGTTTGTTCTTCCTCTCTTTTTACTGGTTCAACATTTCCAGCACTTTTATTTTCAATCGTAAATCGAGCACCAATTATTATTTGATTATTTGTCCGCGGGTTTTATGACCAAGAGATCAAATTCACAACAATTTCACATCAAATCAAATAATAAAAATGATTTTGTAACCTTCTATAATAACCAGAAGAAACGAAAATCAAATTTAGACAACACTGAGAATCGGGTTATTCGAAATTGAAATTTTATTTATCATCACGACGTATTTTTCTGGCGACTGTCACATTGAATAATGCAGGTCCGAATCAAGGCGAACTCGACGACGACTACGTTCGGATGCAGATGCGACACGGTCGCGTGCCTATCCTGCACATTATGAGTTGGGAGTGGAAACTTCCCCATTTTTATTGTCGCTAGGTACCGAAATTGCCTACCGGCGGAAGCGGCACGAAATATTACCATGGTCCTTTAAAATGCAAAGTACATTTAACAGAGAAAAATTATATTTTGTGCATGCTGAATTGGTCCTTTTTAAAGATTCTCGTTTCCACCATTTATTTTCAAACGTATCCACTGAACTGTGCTACAATAAATTTAAACATATAAGTATGAAAATTATCACGGAAAATTATAACTAGAACTAATACTAGCCTTGTCACTAAAATTAACTAAACCAAGCACTATCAATAGAATTAACATTAGACCTGCAACTTGAAACATTCGGGTTTAGCACTATTACTATGTAGAACTAACTAAGACGGCAAAACCCGAATGATTCTAGTTCTAGGTATAGTGTTAGCTCTAGTTTTATACTTGCATTGCCACTAAGCTTCTCATGCAGACTCACTTCCCAAGAAACTTGATGATGAGGGCTGAAAATGCCACAACAGGCTATTCCTGCATGGCAAAGCGCTCCTCAAGTACCGATTGGAGTGTGGCTAGTAAAGTCGTCACTTACACTTCCGTCGACCAGGCGATTCAAACGTTTAAGCCGTTCAAGTCGCCTGGAGAAGACAATATCTTTCCTGCTTTGTTACAGCAAGACTGTTGTTGCCTATTTTGGTAAAAAAATATTTATTAATTATTGTTAATTAACAATAAAGACAAAACAGAATTACTAAAGAAGAACGGAGTCTATCAACTACAATGCGACACATGCCAGGCAATATATATCGGAGAGACGGGAAGAACATTGCAACAGCGTATTAAGGAACACAAAACCAGAGAAAACTCGGCATTTGGAAGACACTTACTCTTTTCACAATATGACTTTAAAGAACAGGAAAACGTCAAAATACTACACCAGATTAGTAAGGGCACACACATGGAACTTTTGGAGCAATATGAAATAGATCGTTTTCTTCATAACAATCCCAAAGAGAAACTGCGCAATGAACAACTAATTCCACAACAAACCCCATTATACACATACTTAAAACATCCATATCCACCATATAAAGGACAAGCAAAATTTTTAACAAAAGAGAGAGCGTAGTTAGGAGGCGACTAGTGCTGCTGCATTGTTAAAATAGAGAGGCCCCGAATTACGAATAAAATAAGAAGATTAAGTTCACGTTTTATTTTGATTTTGATTCGATATTTTATTTCTTCAAATATGTTAATATTACTTGTGTGTGCCTTTGCATTTTGTTCGGATTGTACATTCCCTTTTTTGTTTTCTACTTTACCGATCAGCGCAACCTAACCTCACCAACAACTCTGTTTTCCCGCTAAAATTACACCATGTTCTTCACGATTAAAAATTTTTTAGTTTTTGAAATTTAACATGTTCACGTGCGTTTATAATATCTGACGTAAGTTTATACTATGATTTTAATCCGTTTGATTTATATTTTATAATATTTTGTACTTATAGAGGTCTTCTGAAGACGGCCAGGTGGCTGAAATTAATAAAGACAATTAACATAATTAAACATATCACCTTAGTAAATAAAGATTTATTACCTACTTTATTACCTACTTTATTTTGGTAAAAGTTTTTAGAGCGGGTGTCGTCTGGAAATATGTACCGGCACAATGGACTAAGATAATAGTATCTTATATACCTAAAGCGGACCGTTCGGCCCCTACTCCTAATGCCTTTCGACCCATCATTTCTGTTGAAAACCCTTGAAAAAGTTCTGAAACGGTATATCCGTACGGTGCCACTGGTACTTATCAAACGGAATAAAAAAAATCAGCAGAATTAGTTCTACACAACTTAGTTGGTAGAGTATCCAGGACGCTACAGGATAAAAAAATCGTGGTTTGTGCGTTTCTGGATATAGAAGGAGCGTTCAACAACGCAATACCACCATCTCTTGAAAAAGTTGCTCTTGACAGGGGAGTGGAAGCAACTATAGCGGATTGGATCCGCAATATGCTTGATAGTAGAATAGTCTCTACTTCACTCCACGATGATGCGATATGCTTCAGGCCGGGAGATGGCTGCCCGCAGGGAGGGATGTCATCTCTCCTGCTTTGGTCTCTCCTGGTTGACGATCTGATTGCGATAGCCGAAGCCGTTGGTCTAGAAATACAAGGAACACAAGGCTGATGACATTGTCGTTATGCTCAAAGGAATCTGTTTGTCGAGGATATGTAAAGTCCTCCAGGTGACCCTAGATACCATTTGCGCTTGGTGTAAGGGAGAGAACTTCTCGATAAACTCGCAAAAGACAATTGTTAATTTTTGGACTAATCCGCCCAACTATCCAAGGTGAACAAATTTTTTTCTTAAAGGAAGTCAAATATTTAGGAGTAATCCTAGACAAAACCTTATCATGGAATGGACATTTGCAGGAAGTTTAGATTAGCTAGATTATCCTTGTGGACTTGTCGCAGTCTTTGTGGACAAAATTGGGGTCTTACCCCTGAAAGACTGTACTGGCTATGTGACTGTGATTAGACTTATGATCACATACGGAGCAGCAGCCTGGTATAAGAAAATCCGACAGACTCTCTGGTGCGATAAGCACAACGCCAACTCTAGCAATGGAGGTTCTGCTTCTCCTATCTCCTCTGCATTTGCTTATAGAGAAAGTGGCTAGAACAACCATTTACAGATTTAAGCAATATGCTCAAAACTGTTCCGAAATGTCCTACCAATGGGTTGCGGAAGACATTATAAGCATTGATACTATGCTATCAATGCCGCCAAATTTGGCAGGATCACTATCGGTGATTAATGCTCGATACGAGATTGTACTGCCTGAGCGGCAGTCCTGGATCGAAAATGAAAATTCTCTGGTTCGGGCAGACATTTGCTTGTACACAGATGGATCAAAAACGCCTGAAGGGGTAGGTGCAGGAGTATACTGCCAGACACATCGAATTAAGCAAGCCTACAGCCTGGGTACGTACTGTACTGTATTCCAGGCGGAAGTATTTACTATTGACATGGGTGCTAAAATCCTTCTTGAAAGAGGGGTGAAGAACATGACAGTACGAATTTTCTCCGACAGTGAAGCCGCTCTCCAGGCGCTGCAAGCCATGAAAACGGTGTCGGCTCTGGTTAATGATTGTAAGAGAACATTAAACACACTGAGTTGTGATAACAGAGTCTCTCTGATCTGGGTCCCGAGTCACTCTGGGGTTGCTGGCAATGAAGCGGCAGATAAGCTAGCACGAGATGGCAGCGCTGAAGCGTTTGTGGGGCCGGAACCAGCAGTTGGTGTATCATTTGCGATGGCCAAATATAGGATTGAACTGTGGGCTGAAGAGAGACTTCACCTACTGTGGACCAGTTCTCCTGGAATGAGACATGCTAAGGTGTTTATTAACATCGCCACTGTCAAACCTGGGAACCAATGGGTTGCGGAAGACATTATAAGCACTGATACTATGCTATCAATGCCGTCAAATTTGGCAGGATCACTATCGGTGATTAATGCTCGATACGAGATTGTACTGCCTGAACGGCAGTCCCGGATCGAAAATGAAAATTCTCTGGATCAAAAACGCCGGAAGGGGTCGGAGCAGGAGTATACACCTCGAATTAAGCAAGCTTACAGCCTGGGTACGTACTGTACTGTATTCCAGGCGGAAGTATTTGTTATTGACATGGTTACTAAAATCCTTCTTGAGAGAGGGGTGAAGAACATGACAGTACGAATTTTCTCAGACAGTCAAGCCGTGAAAACGATGTCGGCTCTGGTTAATGATTATAAGAGAACATTAAACACACTGAGTTATGATAACAGAGTTTCTTTCTAGCTTTAGATCGTATACAAATTGTGCTTTTGCAACTTTATTGACACATAAATTTATTTACCTATAATATACTCGACACGTAACCATTATTAAAATAAACGAGCGGCGTTGCGGGTTTTTCTATAATGACATGTTCCTCACGTATCGATTATGACAAATAACACTTTATTTACCGTTACGAATACGTTCTCGCGGAAGCTAGTGGCTTAGTGGCTTATTTCTAATTTTCCGCTAGTGACCTTTTTGTTTTATGGTTAACATCTAACTGTATCACTGATATCATTAAAAAACAAGACGATTAAAACTCTTCTTGTTCAACATTTTTGAAAAATATTTTATTTATTGAGTAAGTTAAACCACGTAACACCTAACGGAGTTGACACGTTGACGTTTAATATACTGGAGGAAAATGTGGTTCATGCAATTTGTTCACGTTGAGATATTAACAACGTCATGGTCGAAAATTTGTCGCAGAAACAAAACTACCTATTTTTAATAACATAAATAACTCGTCAAAATAAAATTATATTCGTATACACAATTTTAGATTGCAAATCCGATAACGTTAATAAATATCCATACATAGTTGGGATTTTGAACAAAGAGAGGAATTATTTGGAATTGGTTTTCCTATAATTTAAAATTGAATATATTTGTCATGTTCCCAATTTACTATCGAAATTACATTTTTATTTGTGCATTTATTTGAGTTGAAAAATCAATAAAATACATAATGCAGAATACAAAGATCTAGTTCTTGGGTACATAAAAGAGTTAGTTCAGTTTCTCATTATTGTACTTATTGAATGTCTTTGATGTTAAATGAGGCAGTACTCAAAGATAAAATTGTCTTACGTACAATATGGGTGTATCGGTTACTACATTGGCATTTCCTTTGATGTTTATTATATCGGATACAAATTGTGTGATACATTCTAAATAACGGGTTTATCGTATAAATGGATATTGTAGCGAAGGATGTGATGATTGATTTATTATCTTAGAATATGGTAAATTCGGTGACTAAACGTTTAATTGTTGGGATTCATCGAATAATGTTATATTTGGATTTTATCCATAAAACAAAAATATTGAGAGGTTTTAAATGTTTATTAGAATGAAATCGAAATCTTCATTCATATATCTTTGGAATGTATGAGCTGCATTCCGCGAAAGGAATTCCATTCTGGCGAATTCGAATAAATCAAACAAGATAATTACAGCTGGTTTGTAAATATCTTCTTCTGCAACGAGATTTAAATAGTAATATAAAATTTGTTTTTTATTTAAATCAATTGTCATTGTCAATTAAGTGCTATAATTAAAATTTGAATATTGTTTAAAAATCAGAATTACTGGAAGAATCTGAGTCTTCCGCTAGTTGGATGATGACAGGAGGTAAATCAGTTATTAATGAATTTCCCATTAATGTTGTCCAATCTTTTTTAATTAGTTCTTCACAGTGGCGAACACTATTTGCCCACATCTCCGGAGTGTAATGACCAAGAGCTTTTTGCCAAGTCTCCTTGACACGACAGATCTTTTTCTCCGAGCTGGACTGAACATGTTTATTGTAATAAGTTTTTAAGAACGCCCAACATAGTTCAATGGGATTATATTGGCAATTGTATGGAGGAAGGCGAAGAACAGTATGGCCATGGTCTCTTATTAATTTGTCAATTTCAAAGGATTTTTCAATTTGAGGCTTGTAATAACGATTTTTTATTTAAGGTTGGTTCAAACTGTATATTACCATTTTTTCATATCATTTTTTTTTTGTGCAGAAACTTGGAGCTTTCTCGATTTGTTTTGAGTGATATGGAGCATTATCCATTACTACCGCATACTTCGCACCCAAATTATTTAACGCTGGAAGTAATTGATTTTTCACCCATTCCATAAAAATAATTGACGTCATATTTTTATGATAATCTCTGTGCTCCGTGTTATCACTGAGCAAGAGATCGCAATTTGGCAAAAACCCTGACGAAGTGCAAAAAGATTGCAAATCTTTTTCCTTCGCCTTCTGCTCTTTGCGGAATACCGAATCTTTCATTTTCATTTACCCATTGATAAACTTGGGTGCCATTTTCGTAAATCCAAGTTTTGTCAAGAAAAACAAAAGTATACTCTCCGGATTCTAGGTATTGCAAGTATGTCTTTAAAAATGTAATTCTTTTTGAAACTATATGTGGTTGTTCAATTAACACTTTTCTATTGCTAATCTTTTTATATCTATATCCCATAGATTTTATAATTTTATGTAATTTTGATCTACCATTAGTAAAATCACATTCATTTCTTGCAAAATTAAGTAAATCATTAAGATTAAAATACTGTTTCTTTTCATGCAATTTTTGTATTTGTCTTCCTAACTCTTCTTTAATAAAATATAAATTATTATCCGTTTTGTAGTTCATTTTACAACGCCCTTGTGTTTTTGTTTTTTTTACAGTTTGATATTTTTTGTAGGTTTGAATAATTTTAAAAACCGTCGTGCTGTGAACCTAATACAATTATGTTGAATATAAATTTAATTTTAAAACTCCAGTGCAATACACATACATCAAAAATATGTGAAGCTTTATCACATATATATTTTAAATTCGTATTTGGAGTCTCCGTCTGTACTTCTTCACAATACCTAATTATAGAGTTTTTTTCGCGTTTAGACAGTTGACATCCCGTTCCACCCTTTCTTAACATTTTTATGGTAGATTTAGCAGCAAAAAAATTATATGAAAATTGTTTTTTAATTGGAGGTAAATACACAAGAGCTTGACTTTTACAACTGATTGGTTGTATATTATTGGAGTGCATTAATCCATCTTAAATTTTACCTAAAAAGCAAAAAAAAAATTGATGAACTTTGAAAGTTGATATCTTAAAAACGGATTGATTTTTTTAAAAGCGGTCTTTTTCATTGAAAAGCTTACAGTTTCCTTTATAATTGCTGATAGTTTCAAATCGATTTATTAAAAATTAGATTTTAGCCGATTTTTTGAAAACATTGCATCAAATTCTCTTCCCTAAAAAATGAAGGAAGACATTGTTGCGTTTAAAAACGTTTTTCTCAAAAACTAAAAGATATTTTCAAAATCGGCTTTTTTCATTAAAAAGCTAAGGCTTTATTCTATTATTCCTCAAAAATGCAATACGATATCGCAAATAATCGATTAATTACGATTTTTTTAAAAATTATTCCATCTTAAATTTAACCTAAAAAGCAAAAAAAAAAATTGATGAACTTTGAAAGTTGATATCTCAAAAACGGATTGATTTTTTTAAAAGCGGTCTTTTTCATTGAAAAGCTTACAGTTTCCTTTATAATTGCTGATAGTTTCAAATCGATTTATTAAAAATTAGATTTTAGCCGATTTTTTGAAAACATTGCAACAAATTCTCTTCCCTAAAAAATGAAAGAAGACATTGTTGCGTTTAAAAACGTTTTTCTCAAAAACTAAAAGATATTTTCAAAATCGGCTTTTTTCATTAAAAAGCTAAGGCTTTATTCTATTATTCCTAAAAAATGCAATACGATATCACAAATAATCGATTAATTACGATTTCTTTAAAAATGATTCCATCTTAAATTTAACCTAAAAAGCAAAAAAAAAAATGGATGAACTTTGAAAGTTGATATCTCAAAAACGAATTGATTTTTTTAAAAGCGGTCTTTTTCATTGAAAAGCTTACAGTTTCCTTTATAATTGCTGATAGTTTCAAATCGATTTATTAAAAATTAGATTTTAGCCGATTTTTTGAAAACATCGCAACAAATTCTCTTCCCTAAAAAATGAAGGAAGACATTGTTGCGTTTAAAAACGTTTTTCTCAAAAACTAAAAGATATTTTCAAAATCGGCTTCTTTCATTAAAAAGCTAAGGCTTTATTCTATTATTCCTAAAAAATGCAATACGATATCGCAAATAATCGATTAATTACGATTTTTTTAAAAATTATTCCATCTTAAATTTAACCTAAAAAGCAAAAAAAAAAAATTGATGAACTTTGAAAGTTGATATCTCAAAAACGATTTGATTTTTTTAAAAGCGGTCTTTTTCATTGAAAAGCTTATAGTTTCCTTTATAATTGCTGATAGCTTTAAATCGATTTATTAAAAATTAGATTTTAGCCGATTTTTTGAAAACATCGCAAGAAATTCTCTTCCCTAAAAAATGAAGGAGGACATTGTTGCGTTTAAAAACGTTTTTCTCAAAAACTAAAAGATATTTTCAAAATCGGCTTTTTTCATTAAAAAGCTAAGGCTTTATTCTATTATTCCTCAAAAATGCAATACGATATCACAAATAATCGATTAATTACGATTTCTTTAAAAATGATTCCATCTTAAATTTAACCTAAAAAGCAAAAGAAAAAATGGATGAACTTTGAAAGTTGATATCTCAAAAACGAATTGATTTTTTTAAAAGCGGTCTTTTTCATTGAAAAGCTTACAGTTTCCTTTATAATTGCTGATAGTTTCAAATCGATTTATTAAAAATTAGATTTTAGCCGATTTTTTGAAAACATCGCAACAAATTCTCTTCCCTAAAAAATGAAGGAAGACATTGTTGCGTTTAAAAATGTTTTTCTCAAAAACTAAAAGATATTTTCAAAATCGGCTTTTTTCATTAAAAAGCTAAGGTTTTATTCTATTCCTCAAAAATGCAATACGATATCGCAAATAATCGATTAAATACGATTTTTTTAAAAATTATTCAATCTTAACAAATTTGATAGACAGTGGTGGCACACAATTAAAGTAAAAGTCACGACATGCGCTTTTACTTTCAATACCAACTTGACGACACTTTGACAATTGATTTAAATAAAAAACAGATTATATATATAGACATTATTATACAAATTGTAAGCTTTCTAATGAAAGAAACCAATTTTCAAAATGGCTTTTTGTTCTTGAGATATTAATTAAATAGTGCAATGGAGCGTCTTTTACGTTCCATTCTTAAGATATATTGTTGCCAGAGATGATAAAAACTGTTGGAACGACAATTTCCCAATCTTCTTAAGTTTTATGTCAACACCTAAAGAAGATTTACGTTGATTATCAGCATAATTTCCAAAAGAATTTTTCCCAACACGATCATTTTGATATTAATCTCACTAATTGTAAGTCACTTCTTGAAACCTGCTTCAATTTTATATCGCTGTATAAAAAGACATGCTTACCTTCACAAACACTTCATTAAACTTCATTAGTGTCCATATACAGTAATTTAAAAACACATTAAAAAGCCATCCAAATATTAGCATAGAAATAAAAACAAACCAGCGTTTTATAATCACGTATTTCTATATAATTATATAATCGCGGAGTGAAAAATGTATTTACAAATATTATTACAACCCTTCTTATCGTACGCTTATCGAGACATCGTTCTCCAAACAGAAATAATTTACACACGACTTCTTTAGATAGATGTACCCACATAATTTAACATGCTTACCAAGGAATTAATTCTTTTTTGATTAAATAATAATCCGTTTATTATTAAATATCTCCGAGTACTATATGCTATCGCAGTAATGGGGTTAGGGTGATTTCGTGTCGGCTGTTTATTGACTTGTTAACCCAAATTGCTTGTTTATACTAGACGTTACGTTGCACGGTCGAGTCAAGTAACTGCTCCATACCGCTTATGTACTCATTCAACCCTAACCGACCACGGAAAAGGGTATGTTGTTTACAGATTACGCTCGAGTGTTGAGTTTGTAACTACAGTAGTCCTTTGCAAACACCCCTTTTGAAAAGTTCGTTTTAGTATACGCATACACAAAAAGTTTCCGGGTGTACATTTTCTAAATCGGAGTAGTTGCTTTAAACGGCGGCCGTTAGTTTTAAAGAAATTGTTATTGATTTTCTCCGAGCCGAAAGGAAATAAAAAATGCCACCCTTGGGTAATCCGGCGGATTAATATCGAGAGGGGAGAAACTCCGGAAAAGGAGAAGAAGATAATCTGTGACCTTTGATCTCCTACACCGCGTACGCGGAGTTGCGAGGTATCGATTTGTGAAATGTGCCGTCCTTAGTAATTGAAAAAGTGCCCGAAAACTTCCGGACAAGTTCAAATGAAACAAGGGTAAAACAATCTCTTGATTGCGATGGAAGGACTTTAAAGAGATTTACTAGCCGTCTGATACGGAATTCCATTTCCCTTCACAAGCATGCGTTACGTGACGTAATTTGATGATAAACTCGTACTTATGGCCATGTCAAAAGTATAAAGAGTTTCAACTAAAACTTCCTGTTTTGTACCATAACGTAGTTTACAGTGAGACTTTGTAATCCGTTGAAATACACAGAGTTTGAAATATTACATATACGTGTTTTTGCTGTTTGAGTACATCGTTCAGCAATTTTCCGACACAACACGGTGTTTCCAACTGAAATAACATTGTAGGTCGAGAGATTGTTATCTGTATGCATACCTGCAATCCAATCTAGACGCGAAGGCAAACATCGGTATGGTTGAACGACCGAACCTAGAACAATCGCCTTGTCTACACGCAAACAAAATTTTCCGTTTGTTAAATGAAAAGGTAAACGTCAAAGTGTTTATTGTAAACGAAGCCAGAAACTCTCCTGCTTGATATGCAAATTTAATAAATTATGGTGTAGTGGGTTTACATAGCTACCGATCTAAGCATAACCGCAACAAAGTTCAAGTTTCCTAACTTAGTAAACTATCCACGAAGGTTGTCTTGTTATGCGCAGTTTGCAGCTATTAATTCTGATAAACTCTTTCAAATTTAATAATCGATTTTTGTTTTATTTCAGGTTTTGCAGAATGCGTCAACGTGCACTTCGAGAACAAAGACGGTGGCTTCTTCCTGAAACAAACTTCACGTCATATCCTTCCGAGCCAACCCGATCTTAGCGAAGATAATCCGACCTCGAGATTATCCACTGACCGTTTTACAGTATTCCAAAGTTCTGAACCGATTTCGGTTCGCGCAACTTATGGCCCTTTTAGCACGAAACAGACAGTTCCTGCACGTTACGTCGTCCCCGATCCTCTACCACTTAACGCTACCGGAACGTCTATCGACATTCAAGAATTGGCCACACATCATCTTGACATGTCGGCTCACATCGTCAGAAACGAAATACCACGCGATACTCCCGTTCTTAGAGTGTTATTTCACGCCGGAAC
Organism: Onthophagus taurus; assembly: GCF_036711975.1. Taxonomy (NCBI): domain Eukaryota; kingdom Metazoa; phylum Arthropoda; class Insecta; order Coleoptera; family Scarabaeidae; genus Onthophagus; species Onthophagus taurus. The sequence goes on from NC_091967.1 coordinate 1,806,139, forward strand.
GGATCCAAGCGCAAGAAGACAATTGTTAATGGCCAGGCACCATCAAGTTTGTATAGTTTTGCACGCGCTCTTGTCGAATCAAACACCGTTAAGTGCCGCTTGTAGTCCCGATGGTGAAGACGGGGTTTGTTTGGCCCAAATTACGATACCTTCTTTTTGGTGGCCTCCATTACCGACTTTTGATAAATCGGGAAGGCAAGGAAAAATTGTAAAAACCCCACCGCGATTAGTACAAGTTTCTTATTCAATACAAGAACCTAAACCTGAAGATGGGGAAACTTGTAAACCTCAAATACAATTGCAACCATCTACCGTTTTGGGAATGATACCTTTAGTCCAGGCGAAGGCTTCATATAAAGAAACACCACTCGCTGAAGGACTTATTCTATCAGTTCCACATCCTCCGTTATTTCCATTATCTAGGATCCACATTCCGGTGTTTATTGATAGTCAGAAAGCAAAAGGAATATCAGGAGTTATTATAAAGTAAGTATTAACTTTTAAGCAATAAAGTTACCTTAAACCTTAAAATGAAGCGAAAATAACACTGGACAACAAATTTTGGTTTATTTGCTGTATCGTTTTTGAAAAGTACGTTTTTTAGGTATTTTTGGGGTGCTGAATACAAATATGACAATGAAATTTAAAACTTAGTTGCAGTTCTTAAGAACACATTTTTATTTTATTTTTAACAAACTAAAAAAAGAAATAGGTATTTTTACTCTATTTTTGCACTTTTAGACTTTAGTTATAGCGCTGTCTTTTTGCTACTCTTTTGTAGATTGTTTCTGGAGCATCTCTAACAAGAGTCCAGCAGTAGTCTGCAAGCATGGAAGGATTCCACTTTCCCTGGTACCTTTTTTCCATATATGATATATCCTGATGAAAACGTTCGCCGTGTTCATCAGTTACAGCTCCGCAGTTTTCAGGAAAAAAGTTCAAGTGTGAATGTAGGAAGTGCATCTTTAGAGACATATTACAACCCATTTTTTGATACGATAACAGCATATTCTTAACAAGAGTAACGTAATTGTCAGCTTTTTGGTTTCCCAAGAAATTGGTGACCACCAAGCGAAAGTCATTCCAAGCATTTTTTTCAATATCTGTTAAGGTGTTGTCAAATTCTTCGTCCTTCAAAATGTTTCGAATCTGTGGCCCAACAAAAATACCTTCTTTCACTTTTGATTCACTTAGCCTTGGGAATTTCTGACGCAGGTATTGAAAAGCTGGCCCATCTCTATTTAGTGCCTTGACAAAATTTTTCATTAGGCCCAATTTAATATGCAGTGGTGGCAACAAAATCTTTTTAGAGTCTACCAATGGCACATGCTGTACATTCTTTTGGCCTGGCTCTAGTGATTGTCGAACGGGCCAGTCTTGTCTCTTGTAATGTAGTGCCTTTGCCCGACTGTCCCACTCACACAAAAGGCAGCAACACTTGGTGTAGCCTAGTTGCAAACCGAGTAAAAGTGCAACAACCTTTAAGTCGCCACAGATTTGCCATTGGTGCTCATCGTATTTTATGCATGTCAGTAAGTATTTCATGTTGTCGTATGACTTTCATGTGAACTGCATATCCAATAGGAATAGAAGGTAGAATATTTCCAATATGCAATAGTACTGCCTTTAAACTCAATGTTGAACTGTCTATAAACAATCTCCATTCCTTTAGCTTGTGGTTTATATTTAAAGCCGCTAGTAAGCCGTTTATGTCATTGCAGAAAACCAAGTTATTCTCCATGTCAAAAAATGGTGCTATTTTTTTATGGCGTTTGCGAAAAACACATACAGAGACATCGTCTTCTAATAGGTTCCACTGCTGCAATCTTGATCCTAGTAACTCTGCTTTAGTTTTTGGAAGTTCTAGATCCCTCACAAGATCATTTAATTCAGACTGAGTAATTTTATGCGGTTGACGGTGTGATGTGCTCGATGTAAAATCAGGGTCTTTTGATGTTGTAGGCATATCTTCTTGACTAATCTCTGTATCGCTGTTATCTGATTCGCAACCGTATCTTTCTGGGGGTTCTGGAATAGGAAGTTCGTCACTATGGGGTACAGGTCTTATGGCAGATGGTATATTTGGATAGTTAATAACCGACTTTTTTTTCTTGGATATACCTGTGCCTTGCCCAACATGAGGTGTCATGCAAAAATAGCAATCGTTAACATGATTTGTAGGCTCTCTCCAGACCATTGGGACAGCAAAGCGCATAGAACGTTTTTTACGATTTAACCAGTTTCTCAGACTTGAAGCACATGAATTACAACAGATATGGGAAGCCCACTGTTTGTCTTGATCCCCTATTTTGCAACCGAAGTAAAGGTGATATGAAGTTTTTATCAATGGAGTAATAGACCGCTTCTGAGACGCAAAAGTCACTTCACCACAAACGTAACAGAAGTAATCCGGACTGTTTACACACTTTCGAGACATCTTACGTGAATGCTGGCTGGCAACTGAGAAAGTATAGCTGAAACAACATAATTTATACCTGACGTAACACTGTCATGCCGATTGCATCATGTGTTCTCACGGAATCTACGACTACACCACGTGCATTTTTTCCAGTTACAGTATTATTATATTTTATTATGTAGGGTCATGTAGCATCACGTATCTCTAAAACGTGAACTAATATTGCAAAAATAAAATTATTTTCGGAATCAGCGCACCAAAAATAGTAAAGTTTTGTTGATTTTATTTTAGATACTTTTTGGCTGTTGTCCAGTGTAATTAATCATTAATTTTAAATGTAGAAAAAAGAAGACGTTTACTAACTTCTTCATTTACAATCATTTTCATTTTTACAACTTGAGCTCATAAAACTAACGATTACGGCATTACAACATCGTTAATGGATTTCTTCTTTTTAATTGTCACTGGCAGCTATTAAATGAGCTTTTTAATTATCTGTTATTTTTTAATGACGATATGCAATTTTTATTGCTAAAAACAGCTGTTATTTAAACTGGATTTGATATATCAACACCAAATCGTCAGCTTTGGATGATTTTAGCGTATAATTTTTTTGTGCAAATAAGTAAAACATTGGCAAATCAAAATCAATTACTCAAAGTCAAGTTAGGCTTAAAATTAATTTCGATTTGAGATTTTTTGTCAAATCCACCGTTCGATATGAACTTATGCGGTAAAATTTGAATCGTTTTTTTTTAAAGATCGTTGACAGGTTTTAACTGATTCTCACCCTATCCTAACTGACACGAATTAGTGCGGGACCGGAAACGGACGCGAAATTTAATTAAAGACGGTTTGGTTGTCTGCCACGTAACAGCCTGCCGGCGGTTATTAAAATTCTTTTTCGTGAACCGAGACGTGCCCGCATTTTTCTACAGGGGTAGCTCGCGGCGTCTACAAACTTTATAATAAGCTTTTAGGGCGCAAGGAGGAAACTTTGTTTCAACGCGAAATAAGAAGCCTGAAAATGCGAGCTTTTTTTAAGGTTTGGGTTCCTTTTATGTTTGCTCCACAAAAGAGAAACCTGAAGAAAACAGACCTGTTTACAGCATTTTTTTACCCATCTCACGTAATGATTACGTTCAAAAAGAATACTACAATATTGATGTATTTTTTGTTACCTCCTTAATGATCTTTGTTATTCTTTGTCACTTAAGGGCTAGAGTTAAAAGCGGAATTCGTCTCTTGGGAGCTGTGGCGACCGATTCTGCGACTTGGAACATTTCGCTGGAGATGAATGGAAGACACACAGGGGCGACGGTGAATGTGCTGCGAAAGGAGCCGCCACCACCCTTATCCGATCCTGCAGAAACAGCGCCGGATACAACCGGACCGGAGTGAGTCGATACATAAATTCTATTTCGCCGTTTCGCGTTCTTTCCAACCGGAAATATCGGGAATTTCGTCTTATTTTTCCTTATTTTATCCATCCGTTCTCGCATCCGTCTGAGAAATTGCTTCCCTAGTAGAACAAAAAAGTGTACAACACCTGTTTCCAGGTATATAGAATCATACGGGAATATGAATGCTACAAGGATAAGCTGTGCTAAAGATAGAACAAGATATTGTTGTCTACACTGACGCAATTTGTTTGCTCGTTGAGACCACATTTTAATACCCGTGCGACGATAGCAACAAACCTCCCAGCAATAAACTTTTACCCGTAATTTCCTATCTACTTTCTTAGCTGATATCTTCCTTATAATTAGGGATAGCGAAAAACTAAGTACACCACTTGAAAGCTTGAATCTTTCTCTAACCGGGTTTTCGTCTGCCGATATCTATCGACGTCATGCTTAAATCACCCTTAATGTCCATCCCTACACGCAGAAACGCTTAAATACTCTTCCTCTAAACAACTTTCTTATTTGATAGGGAGAAAACTATAGAAACATATCTATCTTATTGAAAATTTTCTGCTCTTTCTAGTGGTGTATAACACGCGGCGATTTGCACACGTACATTTTTGCTAAAAACTGCTAAATTCACACGTTTTAGCCATTCTTAAACCTTGTTCGGATCGATAACTTTCTTATATGAGCAGGAAAAAACTCTAGAACCATATCTATCTTATTGAAAATTTTCTGCTCTTTCTAATGGTGTCTTTTAATAACAATTATACACTTTAATTTAACAACAATTATTAATTAAAGATATACGGGATGGTCAGAAATGTGCGTCAAATTTCCGTATCTCAAAAAGTTTATTTTTTTAAATGGCAACTCTACTTTTTTCCCTCACCACCGTATTATATTCTGAAAAATCAGGAGACGTTGTGATTACATCCCATACTAGTAGAGTTACTAGTAAACATACTAGTAGACTTTAAATTTAGTTACTTTACTGTAGACATTAAAATGCGCACACCCAATATCCGCAAAAGATTTGAGGAAAGACATGTTTAAATTTTTGAAAACTGTGTTAGGCCAGGTTTATACAGACGATTTAGCTGTAAATTTAAATTTAAAAATTTAACTGTAAGAGTTAAATGTATTGAAACCCCATGTATTGTTTAAACAAGGCTGTAAGATTTAGCTGTAAACATAAAGTTGGTTAACTTTTCTAATTTTACAGCGTCACACATGCGCAAGACGACCTCAATCAGCTGTATCCAATGATCGACCGGTGTAAATAGCGTGTTCTAACCTAACCTCAACAGTTGTTTATTTCTGTGCCAACAAAATGAGTGAATTCGATGGAAAATTAATTAAAATTGTTGAGAACTACCGATATATTTACGATAAAAAATGTTCTGAACATAAACATAAGATATTGGTAGAAAATGACAACACAAAAACCAGTAATATTTTGTTTCTTGAGATTGCGATTCTGTAAATCTTAAATTCTGTATAAATCAATTTTTTTCTTAAAGCTAAATAAAATCCTTAAATCTAAATCTTTAAATTTAAATTTACAGCTAAATTCTGTATAAACCCGGCATTATTCCTTCCATCCCACTAATTTTGACCCAACTCAATTCCAACGGCAGTTATTCCAACAAGATGGCGCGCCACCACACCTCAAGAAGCTACTAAATCAGTTTTTGACAAACAGGGAATTGTTAAAAATTATTGGTTACCATAGTTACTCATGGCTACTGCTATTTTTATCATTTATATAAATTTGAAATAATTAAAGTTTAAACTAATTTTTCTCGAAAATTTTCTTATGTAACCAATATTAATATTGAATGTACTATACTCTGTTTTTAAACCAGGAGGAGTATTTTAACTTTGTCACCAGATTGACCTTGCACGTGATTGGTTGAATGCGAGGAAGGTTCACACACAGGCAATTTTGAATTTTGATTTTGAATTTGAAGGTTAGGTAATTGATAATTCGACAGATTCGTGTCATTATTGTATATTTTTTGTTCTTAAACCCTTTTTTATTATATTTTGAAATAAATATACTCATAACTTCAATGTTAATTTGTATGTATAGTGTTGACGATAACAAACGAAAATAAATACAATAATAAGTAAATAAATAATAATTATTATTTAAATTTACCGCCAAAATATCTAGTGATATTTTCTGGGGATTTTTTCCAGTGTAAATCTGACTTTCGCGTTTATTCCTCCTGGTTTAAAAACAGAGTATAGTTCTAGTGCAAGTGTTAGTTCTAGTTTTAATTGTTATTCAGCGCTAAGTTGTATATTTTTAAGTTTCGGGTTTAGTCCTGTGTCTTCAGACGCTGAATGTTAGGTAAGGTTAGTTTTGTTTACAAACATTAATTATGCCATGAAGTATTCTTTGGCAATTTGTAATGGCAATTATTACATTACATTACATTACATAGAATACATATCGGGTAGGCGGACCAACCAACCTTGCACCGCGACCCTAAGGATCTATTGTACCCCGATAGATATCGTTATCAAATTTCACCGTGCAGTGCAATGCTCTTAACGAACATTAATACCTTGCTCGGCGAAAGGTCATTCAGATCTTTTGAGGAGATAAACTGCGACCCAAAAATCGAGAATCTGATGCTCAACCGTCTCTGCTTCCTCCGCACATAGTCGGCATTCAACATCGTCGGCTAAACCCAACAAGTTGAGGTGTGCTTTTAATCGGCAGTGCCCAGTAAAAACACCCATTAGAACTTTTATGCTACTACGGGCAAGTCCTAAAATATTCCCGGGTCTCATTCCAGGAGAATTGGTCCACAGTAGGCGAAGTCTCTCTTCAGCCCACAGTCCAATCCTATATTTGGCCATCGCAAATGATACACCAACGGCTGGTTCCAGTCCCACAAACGCTTCAGCGCTGCCATCTCGTGCTAGCTTATCTGCCGCTTCATTGCCAGCAACCCCAGAGTGACCCGGGACCCAGATCAGAGAGACTCTGTTATCACAACTCAGTGTGTTTAATGTTCTCTTACAATCATTAACCAGAGCCGACACCGTTTTCACGGCTTGCAGCGTCTGGAGAGCGGCTTGACTGTCTGAGAAAACTTGTACTGTCATATTCTTCACCCCTCTTTCAAAAAGGATTTTAGTACCCATGTCAATAGCAAATACTTCCGCCTGGAATACAGTACTGTACGTACCCAGGCTGTAGGCTTGCTTAATTCGAGGTGTCTGGCAGTATACTCCTGCTCCTACCCCTTCAGGCGTTTTTGATCCATCTGTGTACAAGCAAATGTCTGCCCGAACCAGAGAATTTTCATTTTCGATCCAGGACTGCCGCTCAGGCACTATAATCTGGTATCGAGCATTAATCACTGATAGTGATACCGCCAAATCTGACGGCATTGATAGCACAGTATCAGTGCTTATAATGGCTTCCGCAGCCCATTGGTAGGACATGTCGGAACAGTTTTGAGCATATTACTTAAATCTGTAAATGGTTGTTCTAGCCACTTTCTCTATATGCAAATGCAGAGGAGATAGGCTAGGCCAAGCAGAACCTCCATTGCTAGAGTTGGCGTTGTGCCTATCGCACCAGAGATTGCCAATCCAGCAACTCGTTGAATTCGTGAAAGTTTACTGATAACTGAAGTCTGTCGGACTTTCCTATACCAGGCTGCTGCTCCGTATGTGATCATAGGTCTAGCCACAGTCACATAGAGCCAGTACAGTCTTTCAGGGGTAAGACCCCAATTTTTTCCACAAAGACTGCGACAAGTCCACAAGGATAGTCTAGCTTTGTGCAAAACTCCCTGCAAATGTCCATTCCATGACAGGGTTTTGTCTAGGATTACTCCTAGATATTTGACTTCCTTTGAGAAAGGAATTTCTTCACCTTGGATAGTTGGGCGGATTAGTCCATCCAACTTTCGCTTCCTGGTGAAGGGCAACACAATTGTCTTTTGCGGGTTTATTGAGAGGTTAATGGCAATTATAGCGTGAAGTTTTCTTTTGTAATGTCAATTATAGCGTGAAGGAATGTGAGGTAAGGTTAGTTTTATTTACAAACATTAATTATACCATGAAGTTTTCTTTGGCAATTAGTAATGGCAATTATAGCGTGAAGTTTTCTTTTGTAATGTCAATTATAGCGTGAAGGAATGTTAGGTAAGGTTAGTTTTGTTTACAAACATTAATTATACCATGAAGTTTTCTTTTGTAATGTCAATTATAGCGTGAAGGAATGTTAGGTAAGGTTAGTTTTGTTTACAAACATTAATTATACCTTGAAGTTTTCTTTGGCAATTATACTCTGTTTTTAAACCAGGAGGAGTATTTTAAATTTGTCACCAGATTGACCTTGCACGTGATTGGTTGAATGCGAGGAAGGTTCACACACAGGCAATTTTGAATTTTGATTTTGAATTTGAAGGTTAGGTTATTGACAATTCGACAGTTTCGTGTCATTATTGTAAATTTTGTGTTCTTAAGCCCTTCTTTATTATATTTTAAAATAAATACACTCATAACTTCAATGTTAATTTGTATGTTTAGTGTTGACGATAACAAACGAAAATAAATACAATAATAAGTAAATAAATAAATAATAATAATTATTAATTTAAATTTACCGCCAAAATATCTAGTGATATTTTCTGGTGATTTTTCCTAGTGTAAATCTGACTTTCGCGTTTACTCCTCCTGGTTTAAAAACAGAGTATAGATTCAGAAAAAAATCTTCTTTTGTATTCCGTAATAAAAATGGGGGATTGCCATTTGAAAAAAATATCGATTGCGTCATAACTCGTTAAACCGTTTAACGGGTAAATTATTTTTTCGTTTTTAGAAACGATTTAGTTATGGTAATGCAACTATTTGACCTTATTGACAAGTCGTTTATAATGATTTTCACTCAGGTCGTCGTGACAGACTCTGTCACAAATGGGAGTTAACTAGAAACAGAAAAATCCACAACGTTAGTAGTTTTTGGCGCAAAACGTGTTTGTGCAAGCGCGTGATCGTCGTGTTATACACCACTAGAAAGAGCAGGAAATTTTCGATAAGGTAGATATGGTTCTAGAGTTTTCTCCTGCTCATATAAGAAAGTTATCGACCCGAACAGGGTTTAAGAATGGCTAAAACGTGTGAGTTTAGCAGTTTTTGGAAAAAAATGTATGTGTGCAAACGCGTGATCGCCGCGTGTTATACATCACTAGAAAGAGCAGGAAATTTTCGATAAGATAGATATGGTTCTAGAGTTTTCTCCTGCTCATATAAGAAAGTTATCGACCCGAACAGGGTTTAAGAATGGCTAAAACGTGTGAGTTTAGCAGTTTTTGGAAAAAAATGTATGTGTGCAAACGCGTGATCGCCGCGTGTTATACATCACTAGAAAGAGCAGAAAATTTCCCATAAGATAGATATGGTTCTAGAGTTTTCTCCTGCTCATATAAGAAAGTTGTTTAGAGGAAGAGTACTTAAGCGTTTCTGCGTGTAGGGATGGACATGAAGGGTGATTTAAGCATGACGCCGACAGATATTGACAGACGAAAACCCGGATTAAGATAGCTGAAGGAGCGCCCTTTCTGACTGTGATAACAGTTTTTTTAAATTCGGTTTCGTAACAATTGTACAAGGCCTTGAAGTTTGGTAATTTTGAGCTATTTTAAGTACAGCGCGGTGTTCTTCATTTTTTATTGTTCTTAATATTAACTTATCGGCAGACGAAAACCCGTTTTTTTTTAGATAGAGAAAGATTCAAGCTTTCAAGTGGTGCATTTAGTTTTTCGCCATCCCTAATTATAAGGAAGATATCAGCTAAGAAAGTAGATAGGAAATTACGGGTAAAAGTTTGTTGCTATCGTCGCACGGGTCATTTTAATGCGATTCTAGACGGTAGACAAATTAATCGGTAAAAGAGTGATTCATGTCACGAAAAATGTATCGATCGGGAGTATTTTTCCATTTGCTGTTTGCGTCATTAGCTCCCCCTACAAAACCTTGATTAACTTTATCACCCTTCGCATCGCTTCGGGGTTAAGCGTTTGCGGGTAAATGCGCCCTTCGCAGTTCCGTTACTATTTTTGGCGTCTCCTGCTCGTAAAACGACCTAACATAGCTTCGTGACGTAATCATTGTCGTGAACAAATAACCAACCACTACCTTTAAAAACTTCTACTGCATTAAAATTTCATTCATATTAATTAAAGTAAAACGTTATTTGAATTAAATAATAATTTGTTATGGCGTTTACGCTGTTATAGATAAAGTTAAAGTATACATAGAGTTGTCTCCGACGTTTAATTATAGCTAAACATCGCGTCGCGACGAGCTACTGGGAAATTCTTCTGTACTCAGAATGGAGGTCAACGGCGCCAGCTTTTGCATAATTAACGTTTGGCAAGCGCGAAACTCCCGGTCGTTTCGAACCAGATTCTAAAATTAATTTATGTACGAATTATACGAACATTGTTGTGGCGTTATCGGGTCGATACGTGTAAACAGGAATTGGAACGGGATAATTATGTGATTTGCAATGACCGTGCGTAGATATTGGCGTAACGTGCGTTACGAACGTCGAGATATAAAGAACCGTTACACGTCCCGCCCTGAAACTGACATTAAAAGCACATTTATTATCTATTTATCGTTCAGTTTTATTATCGAGGCTTCTTCTCGTAAATCAACACTTTCAGAACATTGCATTTCTGGATTTCTGTTATTCCGCATACTTTTATATTGTTTTCATTTTTTTTTTCGATTGTTTAATTACAAGGAAGTAAATTAAATTTAAATTACCCAAAGAGAACCCACAAAACTAATAAACCTTGTTCAAGTCGTCCTTCTTCAAACGTACCCCAATGTTTCCTGAAAACCTACAGTATTACATCCCTCCGGTCCTTCATTATACCGTCCACGTAAACGTTTTCATTTTCCCGTCTGTTCGTCTGGGCTTGTTTGCGCTGCGTACACTTCACAAACACGCAAACAAATACCAACGGAGGCCGAACACTGAGACCTCTACATCGTGTTTCATCGGGGAAGCAATTTCGCATCTGAAATGCCTCTTCGAGGCCAAAATAGATCTTACTCATTTCCCGGGGAATAATTAGAAGACGGTTTTTAATTACTTTCGTTATAATTTATAATAACTTCAATTATTTCTAGGCTGTTTGAGTTGTTTACATGGTTGGTGGAAATATCAGAAGACGCCCCAGAACCTTATGACGACGCGAAAGTAGTCTGGACTGCGAAATTCGAACCACCATCCGATGTGGAAGCCGCTGGAGAACACAAAACCGACGGTAGGAAAACTACCATGAAATTGGATATACAAAAGGATGATATTCAAGCCGTCGTGCCAATTAGCAAGGTGAGTTAGACGGATTGTTAATTAGGCAAAGGGTTGTTATTACGTTTATAAATCATTTTGGGGTAGGAAATTCGACTCAATCGATACAATATAACTTCGCGTTGGAAACGAAATGTTTTTGACGACGGGGAAATGCCCCCATCGAAAACTGGGGAGGTCGAGATCTTGTGGCACCATCTAACGGTCGAGAGAGCGCTAGAGCTGTGTCGAGGGGGCCGAGTGGCGCCGCTTCAACTTCTCAAGTACTTTTAACTCTTATATATGTGTTAGCCCTCGAAAGCTACTGAAGGTACCAGGTTGTTCACCGTGTACGCTTTATTATCGAAAAAAGAATACTAGCAGGGAAAAAGAGTGAACACAAAGAATGCTACGTCATTGCTATATGGATCGTGTTTAAGTACCAGTAGAAAATTGATGAGTTAATATTTATTGCTTTAATTATTATAAATGATTCTTAATATCCTCGATAACGTTAAAGACGCTTATTATTTTATTATTATTATTGCTGCCGGGCTGAGGAGGGCGGCCCCTCTCGTTACCGCGACCTATAAGATCTATTGTAACTTTAGCCCTCCAAAGGTTTAGGGCAAATGTAGGTCCTTAATGAACCTTAGTATTGTCCTGAGGTCTTGAACCTTTATGTCGGTAGGTAACAGGGGAGTTTTACCGAAGACGCAATTGCACAGTATATGTTCAGCAGTTTCTGACTCGTCGTTGCATAGTCGACAAGTTTGATCCTCAGCTTGTCCAATGTGGAAGAGGTGGTATTTTAGGGGCACATGGCCGGTTAGGTAGCCTGAGAGCGTTCTTAGATCCCCTTTGCTGAGGCATAAAACCTCTTTGGTTTTGTTTTGCGATGGAGTTATCATACTCTTCGCTTGTCTGTGACCTGGAAGTTCTTTCCAGCGTAAGGCTATCTTTGAAGCCTCCCAGTTGTTGATTATTTGTTTTAGGTGGCTTTTTTGTAGTCCACAACCAGGTTGGGGTCCAATGAAGGGCGTGTTTGCTGCCTCTTTGGCCAGCTTGTCGGCCATCTCATTGCCCTCAATGTTGCTGTGACCTGGAACCCACCATAGGGTAACATCATTGCCCCTAGCTCTCAGGTTGTTGGTGCACTCTCTGATCAGTGCGGAGCCACACGTGTAGGCCGGAATTGCCTTTAAGGCGGCCCGACTGTCTGTGAAAATGTTTATGGATGCACCTTTTTGTCCCTTCTGTAGGTTCAAAGCGGTGCAGAAGTTTATAGCAAGAACTTCTGCTTGAAAAATTGTTAAGTCCGAGCTGAGGGGCAATTTGATGTGGCTATTTGGTCCACTGATGCCCATGCCTACTCTAGATCTTACTGTCTTTGAAGCATCGGTGTACCAGGCTAGGGCTCCTCTTTTTAGTTGAGGCCCAATCATCCCTGCTACTAAATATGACCTTATACGGTTGGTTGAAATTGTATTCCGTCGGTATAAGGTCCGTTTTAATTTCAATCAGGTGATTTAGACATGGGTCTTTGAGGATCTCGAGGTGTCCTCTGAGGTTACCCTGCATCAACTTGAGTGAAGAAACTGTTTTTAGTGATAAGGCACTTAAGGCTGCCTCCTTTTGTATATATATGTGGAGCGGTGTGAGACCGAGTAGGGCTTCCAAAGCAGCCGTCGGACAGGATCTCATTGCACCCATTATGTTAAGACATGCTAACCGCTGGATTTGTGCCAGCTGTTGTTGAGCTGTCTTATGTTTTGTTTTTGGCCACCAAACCAATGAGGCGTAGGCGACCATGGGTCTGATTATTGCTACGTAGGCCCAATGAGCCATTCGTGGTTTGAGACCCCAGTTCCTTCCTAGGAGCCTATTTAGTTTTATTATTAAAGACGCTTAAAGACATTAATGTCTGTTAACACTGATTACATCATGTACATTTTTCTATATATAAAAAAAATAATAGTGTCAAGCAAACGCCTTTTTGTGCGATCCCAAAACTTCGTATCCCGTCCGTTCCCAAGTTGCAACAGCTTGTTCATGCAAATTCGCCCCTAAAACAAACGATCGATACCGAATATGCAGCCAGGAGGGCGTTCGAGCTTTGTGCATGTATTCGACGGATGTTTTATGCATCCTGCGAACTTGTACAATCGTACCGCCCCTTTAAAAAAATAGATTTCCTATAAAACAAAATAAATTACAAAAAATACGTTTGTCACTAATTTAGGGACAAATAAAAATTGGAATGGTGGTGGGCGCCCTTCCAAGGCATTAAAGGGTATTAATATCGCAAAACTGCACTTTCTTTACAGATATTGTGCTGTAAATAACCTGGGGCGAGAGGCTGTGCATTATTTATAAGGACAAAAGAGCCAATGAGAGTTGCTCTGGTGCGGCACTTGTACGTGTAGTTGCTCCACCTTACCACGGATAAATTGGCGGTGCTGCTTGTGGATTTATGTCGACGCTTATTGTGGAATATTTTAGCATGGAGATCGTAATAACCTTACCTAACCCAGTTTGTTACCCATCTATCATTCCGTTTCACTCATATCTTTCATATTCAATAACAAATTCAATTTATTCATTCATGGATTAACCACTAAGCCCAATCCTTTGAGAAGCAATCTCAAAGAACGTAACCCTTTGTCCTCTCCCTCTCTCGGTACCTTTAACGAATTTGCGCCGGGATTTGATGCCGGGATAACACAAACTTCTAATCAGGCGAGATAGAGAGAACGGTCTCTTACCTCGGTGCCCTAGAAATCCCCCTAAGGCGTTATTATGTACCCCATTTCGTCTGGTAAGATGGGGCGGGCGTCGCGGCGTTGAATATTGGCGTCGTTCCAACGAGCGCCAGAGCCATCTGTCGTCGCCCTACTCCCCGAAATTAATTGCTGCGACCTTTTTTGAACGAGTCGTGTTTACCCCCGGTCGGCTTTGCTTCGAAAATTATTAAACGGGGCTCGTCCTATCTGCAAACATGAAAAACAAGCTTGTTGTTAATGTTACATTACTAAACTAGGTATTCACTTCAAGTGATTTATAACATTTTATAGTAATAGTTTTATATAATAATAATAATAATAATAATGCCTTTATTAATAAGTCGCAAAAAAAAGGAAAGAAAATAATAATACACTCTTAGAAAATAGACTTATTTTCTGGACGAAGTTCAGTTTGGTTATTAACCAACTGCTCTTCCACTTAATCCAGAATATATAGAAAATATATATATAAAGCAAAAATGAGAATGTTTTTAACAATACTAATAAATAAAATGAAAAAAAACAAAATAACAAAATACGACGACATGCCAGTATAAAGCGATACATTAGTAACTCATGTATCAAAAAAAAAAAAATCATGATGACTCAAGCAGGAGGGAGGATTTTAATTTACTCTTGAACGAAATACAGTTCAATCCTATAAGGTTCATAGGTAGATCATTGTACGTTTTAGCTATCTGGTAGGAAAAGGATCGGTGCGAGGCGATGTTTCCTCCTTATATTAATGTTATGGACATCGCTTCTGAAAGATAGGCGTTGCAGCAAGTAAGGAGGCCGCTGACTTTTAATAATTTTATAATAAACGCAAGTTGCATGCAGTTTACGTCTGTTTTTCATGTTCAACCACCCAGTCTCTGCCAACTTATGACTAATATGGTCATATTTACGAATTCCGTAAATAAACCTCAGACAACCGTTCTGAAGGTTCTGGATACGACGCCCACTCGCCTCCGTTAAATTTGGACCATAAACAACGTCGCAGTGATTTAATTTGCTTAGAACCAAGCTATCACACAGCATAATTTTTATTTTTTTACTTAAGACATCCCTATGGGCACACAAGAGACGCAGGGCGCCATACCCACCCCTCAAGCACCTGGCCACATGCTCCTCAAACCTCAACTGATGATCCAATGTGACTCCTAGAATTTTTATATCATCAGAAACAGTAAGAGGTTCGCCATCCACCACCAATTGACCTGATATCAAAGGCTTAATCGCTCTCCTTGTGACACTACCGCAAAACAGAAGAACAGAAGACTTAAATGGATTTAGCACAAGTTCATGGCGTTTCGCAACATCAGAAAATAATGCTATATCTGAGTTAAATTTTATGCAGGCATCAACCCAATTATTTGGATTAAAATTCAGCAGAAGCTGTGTATCGTCTGCATACAAGTGAATCTGCGAATGCTCGAGAACCTGGTCAAAATCAGATGTATAAATAGAGAACAATAGTGGCCCCAAAATGGACCCCTGAGGGACTCCACGAGTAACGCTCGACACTTGACTATTAATCTTCACAACCTGAGACCTGTCCGACAAAAATGACTTTATCAAAATTGCAGCTTGATTTCCAAGACCAAAATAATTAAGTTTAGATGCAAGTATATTATGATTTATTGTATCAAATGCTTTGGTGAAGTCCAACGATAACAAAAGTGCGGCTTGCCCGGCCTCTCTAGAAGCAAATACAACATCAGTAAGGTTCAATAAAGCTGTTGCGCAGCTGAAACCCGAACGAAACCCAGATTGTTGATCTGGCAGTATACTATACCTTTCGCAGTGTGCTCTAAGTTGCTTTTCCAAGACTCTCTCTAAAATTTTTGACATTAGGATACTGATCGGTCTAAAATCCCTCAGGGCAGAAGGGGAAGATACTTTAGGTAATGCAATTACTTCAGCCATTTTCCAGGCATCCGGAAAAACTGATTGATGAACAGCAGCGTTTATTACGTGAGTAATATAAGGAATGAGAAAAGGGGTACACAAGTCAATCATCCAGATTGAGATACCATCAGAACCCACCGTTGCAGTTTTAATGTTATTAATTATTATAGATACTTCATGTTCATCAACAGGCATAAAAGCTTGCATTATCTGCTCTCTAGGGTTTACATTATTTTGATAAAATATGGGTAATTCGGGATCAGTCTGGATATAAAGTGAAGAATCACCGTGGTACAAAATAATTATTTAAATCGTTTGGAAGAAAAATGTTAGGCACTTTGTTATCGATTTTTTTATTTATATTTAGAAGTTTAATTTTTCTCCAAAGAGCCTTTGGATTTTTCAGCCCGCACCGTTGATGTTACCAGATTGCGATGCAACTTGTATGAAACCCAGTCTTGAGTTAGCTTAGACTCGAATAGACATTAGTAGTTTAGTATTATCTGTTAGCCAGGGACTGGGAGGCTTTGTAAACCGTCTAGTTTTTAAAGGTGCATGCAAATCCATCAGAGTAAGTAAACAATTATTGAAAAAAGTTATTTTATCATTCACATTTTCTTGATCATATATGTTTCTCCACGGAATTGATTTCAGATCGTTCAAGAATTGTGGATAATTAATGTTTTTCAGATCCCTGTATGTACGATAAATTGCAGCAGGCCTACCGATATCAAATGCCAGCTCACACTTTACTAGTTCATGATCAGATATATTAGGTACATTTACAACATCAATACTAGTAAACAGCTTATCATTTGTTGTAAAAACTGGATCGAGTAAAGTTTGCGAATTTTGTGTAATTCTTGTGGGTTCGGTGACTAACTGATGTAAGCCAATAGAAGTCGCAAATGAGTGAAGAAGTGTTGTTGAGGGAGAATCAAGCTTAAGAAAATCAACATTAATATCGCCCACGATAATTGTCGAGTGAGATGTAACAATACTCTCACAAAGGGTACTCTCCAGTGTTTCGATAAAAAGAGGAAGATTAAAATTAGGGGTCCTATAAACCACTCCAAAAGTAATACAGAGTTTTTTTCCTGCATCAACGGTAAAAAATAGTTGCTCAATAGAGCAGGAACTGTTTAGAAGCTGAAATCGTATTGAGTTTCTTATGTACACAGCAACACCTCCACCGCGCCCCCCACGATCCCTACGAACCAGATTGTAGCCAGGAATATTAACTAAAGAGTTGGATATATTAAGAGTTAACCAGGTTTCCGTCATCGCAAAAATATCAATATTGTTATCAAGGATTAAGGATTTTATTAGATTATACTTGGGAACCAATGATCTAACGTTCAACTTCTTTTTATAATTTGAAATTTGAATCCCCCTCGAACCAAATCCATCGAACATTTCAGCAAAAAAAAAAGTTCAACAAGTACCAATTGATTATCAACAATGCTAAGATAAAAAAAAAATTTACTAAGCTAAAGAATGCTAAATACCGCAGGAATAACAAAAATAGGCGTTATAGAAAAAAAGTGCTTGAAGCCGAAGCGACTTACTAAAAAAAAGAACATTTTTGAAAATAATGGTTTTTAAAAAAAAAAAAAACAAAAAAATAACTATGATAATTTATGGTTTGTTAACTATTTCGTCTTTTTCTTATTGCGTCGTCTCTGGACGCAGGTTAGTAATCCAATTGGCGATATATTCCGCCTCAAACTGAGAATCATATTTAAATTTGTTTTAATTTTACTATACAAATATCAGAAATATATACACACCTTATATCCTTCACATAATAGGAGAAGTTTGTTGTAATCGAACTCAAGTTCTTCTTGGCGCACGCCCAACCTTTTATCCCCAAGGGTTCGTAAGAGAGTAGGCACGTTAATCAACATCCAACCACTTTGCAAACTTAATCATTGGAGACGGTCGGGAATCGAGTCTCTGGCCGATAGTTTTGATAATTGCTTTGGAATCAGTTCCATTAGCTTCGCAATAAATCGGGGATTAGGCCGAGCCGGTGTTCTAAATTTTGAGGGAGCTCAGATACGAATTGAATTTCTATCCCCGTGATATATCTCCGAACTCCAGCGGTGCCGTTATAAATTTCAACGCTCTTTTGTTGCAGAACTGGGAAGTCCTGAATACGGCTGTCTTGACTGGCAGACAGGTGTCGCAAGCGATGAAAATATTCATAGTTTCTCAAGCAGGGAAAGCTGCCGACGTAACATTCCAGGCGTCCTGTCACTCGGAAGACGATAGCGTGTTAAAGGTAAGGTTGCGAACTGCATGATAAATAGCATTCGTATGAAATATACAATATCCATTTCGACGTTATGTTATAAACCGTTTGAATTAAAATCGAATTGATTTATTAATCTCATTTTTTTGCGGCCAATATTCCGATGCCGAGTACTAAGCCGCATCAGCGAAATGTTGGGAAATCAATACAAATCAAATACAGAACCTCAAAAACGGGCTGTTACAATAAGTCCTACCATTATTCCGTTATCGCATGCATAAGCGGATTAACTCACCAATATAAATTTCGATCATTACCAAGGTTTCCTTGCCATTCTAGGATTAATTTTTTTTTTACATTTTGGCTAATTGATGAATATTTTAATTAATTTCTCTAAAACAATCGTTTATAAATTTTATGACAAAGTACATTTTGCTGTAATCCAATTAATTGATAATAGCTGCATTAAAATACCAAAACCGTATACTCTCAACGTATATTATTATCAATTTCAATTATTTCCGGAATAGTATAAAGTTTATTGAGTAAATATACCAACAATAGCGGCATTGCCCATATATTACGATTAATATTAATATTAACCAAATAAAATTTGATGTTTTAAGCCAATTTTTTTTAACAATAAATTTAATATTTGTGACGCAATCTAACAAAAAAAGCGATGATAAAAGTTTTGCGGAAGATTCGATAAATCTATTATAAGCTGCACTTTGGGACTGTCGTTCGTAAGATACCTCAACTAAACTTCAACCTTATCTAGCAATTCTAAACGATCAAAGCCGACAGTTTTCACAATTGGAAACTTAGTACTCGCAATGTTCAAAGAAATCCCCAGAGTTGTACCTTTAAAAACTTTTCCTCTTGCAATTCGCAGCGACGAAATTCTTTTTTCTTTAATTTCGTCTTACATATTTCATTCAATCGAAGCTTCAGACATGCTTGACAATTCGTGCAAACTTCTTATTGACACGAAAAGCATAACTAAACTCGAATGTGTTTTATCGTTTCTACACGTTTAGTATCAAAAATAATTTTTCTTGTATACTTTTTCAGGTATCTTCGTCGTGCAGTAGCGTATATGTTGATGGTAGCGAAGCGAGGGGGTCGGTGAATGGATCAGTTCTGGTGAAGTATGGGACATATACTGGCTTGGCACGCTTCACGGTCTGGATGCCGGAGTTCCCCCTGGAACTACACGTCCCCGACACCCGTTTGTCACAGCTCAAGTACTGGAAAGTACCCGACTACCAGCCGAGGTGAGTGGGACAGCAATTAACCTGGCGAAGGCCATGGTATCGCTCTCAATCATGGTCGAGACGTGAGTTCGCAATCAACGTCAAACGCGACGGTTTGATTTAGAACCAACTGACAAGTGGATGAAAATTAATTGTAGTAGCACAATTAAACTATGTTAAATTGCTGTTGATAATAAGAAAAATTGAGTTAAATTTGGACAAATATCAAGTGACCCAGACATGCTCTCATTGTTGAATTGAGTTGGAACTCTTCCAAATTGTTATATAATATAACATATTACGATCTATTTATAATTATGTTTCATTACAACAACCTTCAAGTTATACTAAAATGAAATCTATTTTTAAAATTTTGGCGGAGGAGCCGGTTTTTTTTTTTATTACATATTAACTTTAATTTAAACCTGTCAACTAAAATTTGTTTCGCATCTCATCATCTCAATTTCAATAGGAGCCGCTTCAATCAATTAATCATAATATCTTCCACCCACAACACTAAAGGAGAGGCGACGATGTTATTGCCCGATCGAGGAAGCCTGAAAATAACGACCGATAAACCGCTTTAAAGGCAACCAAGATAAATTGTGGCGCTGAATTAGCTACACAGCAATTCGGGCTGCATAAACCGCACGGCGACGCGTCGTGACGCCCGAATTTAGTTTGCATGTACATAAATTACTCGCTTCCGTCTGATTTTAGTGTTCTCCAAGTCTGTAATTGCATGTACTGGCGCTCGAAACGGTCCAAGAACTTTTTGATCCTTTTGCTAATTGCTCTGTCTTTCTTCTTCGTCTTTACTCCTCCCCGTTAAAGTTGGATAGTTGGCGAGAAAGAATTCTTTTCGTGTTTGCGGGATTAAATTCCTTCTGGGACGTTTGGATTTAATTAATTTTACCACTGAATTTTTGAATCGAAACATCCAATGAATTTTATATACTAATAGAAAAGTCAACGTATATGTTTTATATGTAGAAAAAAAAATGAATACAGCGCAATAAATCAGGATAAAATGAAAATGCCTGTTGTGAAAATCGGATTCGATAATATTTGTAAAAGCGGGGCAAAAAATCTAGTGCCATCACAATTTGTAGTGGTTGATAAAACGCTTTACATCTGGTGGAATTAAATTTGCCAGCTTTTTGTTATTACTGTTTGTTACGTATAAAACTTGTTGACACTAATTAATAATTTGCGTCGATAGAAAATTGTTTCTTATTTAATGATTAAATATATGGGATATAAATAAAATAATATAAAAACATTTGAAGATGAGCCGAACTTGGAGTTCTCTTTATCTTTTGCGCCAGCTATCTCATTAACAGATCGTAATATGGTTGCCCCGTTTGCTTGCGAACTTGTCAAATTAACTAGTAATTCTTCAATTTGTTTACCAAAATTTTCTATCGATTTCTCATTTTTTCTAGTCCTATGAAGTTCTATAGATAAAGAAGCTCCAGACTTTTTCGTCAATAAATGAAGTTTTATGTCATCTATTAATGAGTTTGTTGTATTCTTATATAAATTTATTATTAATTTAGCACTAGCACTAAGTCTAGTTTTTAAAACGTATGTTTTTAAAACGTATTGAACAAGAACTAACACTGGAACCTAAACATAGAACTAGAATCTTTCGGCTTTACCCGCACGTCTCTAAAAGCGGTTAAACCCGAATGTTTCTAGTTCTAGGTTCTAGTAACAGTGTTAGTGTTAATTCTAGTAGACGGCTTTTCTCGATGGATTCTGCATTCCAAAATGTAACACACCTTCCACTTAATCTAATATGAAATCGTAGCAATTCCACATCTTAATATACCGGGTGTCCCTCAGAAGTGGCTCACCCCCATATTTTTTTTTATTATTAGTGATATAAGAAAACCATTTGGAGTGCATAATTAGGCCGTTAAAACGGATTATTACGACATGAAATCATACTCTTTGTACTTCCGGTTATACCGGATGTGAGTGCTAATTTCGCTAGTTTTTTAAATCTATAAATTTTTTTTCTTCAGATGAGTAGACAGCATAATTTCACATAACTTTTACTTGAAAAAATTTTCATGATCGCTTATAATTTTTGAAAAAAAAAAGTTATTTTCGTTGTTTTTCAACGTTTTAGTATATTCGGAAAATGTATTACTACTTTTGACGCATAGTAGCTAGGTTAATAGTATAAACTACCGTTATGTTCCTCTTGATTTGCTATTTCTCGAGCAGTGATCACTGCCACGCTTTAGTCAGCGGTTCTTTTTAATAATGGTGTAAATTAACAGTAGTATTAAATTAGTTTTAAAAGAAAAACGCGAACAAACAACTAAATTTAATTCAATTATTTTTGATCTTTTATTTTTTATTTGTTGTTCTTTTACACTAAATGTTCTGTAGCTGATGGTAAATTACACTGTATAATGTCCATTGTACAGGGTGGTTCAAATTCGATGTCCGAATAGGCTAACTCGGAAACTATAAGAGTTAGAAAAAAAGTAGCTTACATGTCATGATCTCGTTTTTCGAGAAACTGCTAATGCCGAAAACCTCATAGCGCTATCATCTTTTGTTTTTCCGCTAGAGGCTAAAATTGAAAATATCGTAAAACCAGCAAGCGCAATTATCTTGGTTATTATTATAGCTGGAGTATTATAACTAAGACATTATATGGATACTTTTTTACAGAGAATTTGATGACGTAGTCAAAAAAATTTTTTCGGTTTTAGATTTTGAGATATTATCACAATGTTCGTTTTTTTAAATGGAAACAACCACTGATTATTCGCTTAATAAATTCGTTATTTTTTTCTGATTACAAAAATATAGGGTTTAACAGGTCTATTTGTTATTGTTTTAGAATAAAGCAAAAAATTAACTTTTCTTTTAGTGTCTTCCAAGAAATTAAATTTACAGTTTCCTGTAAATTACGGTACTATAATTAAAAATTAAAAAAACATATTTCTGATATTTGAAACAAATATATTTGTTGAACTATTTAATTTATATATGTAATTATACAAAAGTTGGAATAGATTGCATTATTTCACATTTTTTATTAATATTTAATATTATTCTTAAATGACTTAATAAATTATTGATAGATGGCGCCATACGTTTTTTTTGAATTCAAATAAACATAGCAACATTTGTTTGTATTCAAAAATTTTCTGAAGTGTCACTTTAAAAATCCTGTTTTTTAAGATGGATTACGAAAATTACGAAAAGTTTAACATGTTAGAATGTTACCTATTAGAAAATAAAGTAAATTTTATATAAATTTTTAGTAGAATAATTTTTAGTTATAGTACCGTAATTTACAGGAAACTGTAAATTTAATTTCGTCGACGACACTCGATGGAAATTTTATAAAAAAAGTTTGTTTTTAGCTTTATTCTAAAACAATAAGAAATAGACCCTTCGAACCCTATATTTTTGTAATTAAAAAAAAATAAAGAATATAATAAGCGAATAATCAGTGGTTGTTTCCATTTAAAAAAATGAAAATTGTCATGATATCTCAAAATCTAAAACCGAAAAAATTTTTTTGTCTACATCATCAAATTCTCTGTAAAAAAGTGTCCATATAATGTCTTAGTTATAATACTCCACCTAGAATAATGACGAAGATAATTGCACTTGCTGGTTTTACGATATTTTCAATTTTGGTCTCTAGGGGACAAACAAAAGACGATAGCGTTATGAGGTTTTCGACATTAGCAGTTTCTCGAAAAACGAGATCATGACATGGAAGCTACTTTTTTTCTAACTCTTATAGTTTCCGAGTTAGGCTATTCGGACATCGAATTTGAACCACCCTGTACATTATGGTTTGGATTGTTTACTTTATTTTGATTAAAACCTATCAAGGTGGCTATGGAAAAAAAATTGCTAGCAATTTAACATAACGTAAATTAAGTAACGTAATTAAGTTCATTAGTTGACAATATTCGTTAATTTCAATTTAAATTATGGAAAAATTTATGCAAATCGAAAAAGTAGATATGATATTAATATTTGGAGAATGCAGAAAAAATGCAGTTGCTGCTGTTAGACTTTACGCGCAGAGATTTCCTTGTCGTCGCCACCCAACAAGGCATTACTTTCCAAAAGTTGTGG
The DNA here is from genome assembly GCF_036711975.1 of Onthophagus taurus. Taxonomy (NCBI): domain Eukaryota; kingdom Metazoa; phylum Arthropoda; class Insecta; order Coleoptera; family Scarabaeidae; genus Onthophagus; species Onthophagus taurus. The sequence continues at coordinate 1,829,629 of NC_091967.1, forward strand.
CGAAGATGCAAACAGAGCCGGTCAATAATGGAAACCCTAGATACATTGTAAGTGACGATACGGAACGAAATGTTTTGGCATGTATCGAAAATAACAACAGTGCATCAGTTAGGGAGATTGCGATACAGTGCGAAATTTCAAAAACATCAGATTTTAAAAAAACATAAACTTCGTTCTTACAAATACCAATTACATCAACATTTGTACGAGAATGATTATGAAAGACGACTCCACTATTGTAATTGGTATTTAGAAAGATATGAAAACGATAATGCATTTCCCTTCAAAATTCTGTATACAGATGAGAGTCGATTTACTAACTTGGGTATGTTTAATCGAAATAATAAAAGGTATTGGGCACAAGAAAATTTATATTTGATGGAGGAAGGGAATTTCCAAGAAAGATTTGATTTTAATTGTTGGATGGGAATCATTGGAGAAAGAGTGGTGGGTCCAATATTTTTTGATGGTCATCTTACAGGGGAACTGATTTTTTAAGCTGAAAGTACAATAACGATTGGATTGGTAATAATGGACCAATAAAGTGGCCACCACGGTGAGAACAAACCGGTTTTTTCTCACATTTCTCCTTATTCCTATCTTTTTACCTTCCAGATCACCTGACCTCACACCTTTAGATTTTTTTTATGGGGCAAAATAAAAAATGAGGTGTATACTACACCTGTAAGGTCTCACTAATAATAAAAAAAATATGGGGGTGAGCCACTTTTGAGGGACACCCGGTATAACATTGCAAATTTTGACAGTATTTAATCGTTTATTTTTTTTATAGCATTACCAAACTTCGTAGAAGAAAAAAGAGATCGTACAATAATTTGTGGCGTGGAAACCCATTAAATGATGATTTGGGTAACGTCATAGAACGTCCAAACTGTCGGCTGCGGTACCAACAAACGACGGTCGACGTTTACGCCCATTTCATGGCCATAGACCACGACTCGGGTAGAGTGACCTATTTGATCAACCGCAGGACGCTCCTGCGAGTTACAGACCTCATCCTCCCTTCGCTTAGAGTTAGCGATCCGAGGATAGCGAGCCTTCACGGTAGGATTCTGCAAGGTCGCAGTATGGGGCGTACGGAAGTGCAGGTTAATGGTTTACCTAGTTCCAAACTACTTGTAAGGATATTAACGTTTGGTTTGTGTAGGTGCTATCTCCGATAACCGGGAGGGTCATTGGGGCCAAGGAGGTGCGGGTTGGAAATGATAAAGTCGGGCTTACCAGGTTATCCGTGCAGGTCGTCTCCGGGTTACAACTTAACATCTCTCCCGATAGTTCTATTGAGAATGGATATGTCGCTGAGACTAGTGTTACAAGAAAACTTACTGCGCAATACCAAGTAATTAAAAATAATTCAAAAATAATTATTGTTTTATCTTTATTTATTTTTCAGGAAGGACTTTTAGATATTGTTTTGGAATTTTCCGATGATAGCAAAACCCCTTTACGCGAAATCTCCGATGCAGATTATCATTTAGTGGTGGAAAGTGTAGACCCTGAAGTTGTTGCATTTGCCCCGATGGTGGCTTCACATCATCCGAGAGTTATTGCAGTTGGGGAAGGTAGTGGGGATCTTTTGCAAGTCACTCTTCTTCTGTCTGAAGAATGTAAAGGTCCCGGTCGAGGAAAATCTAAAGGTTCTGGTCCATTGGCGACAGCAGCAGCTTCCGTTGTCGTTGATTTTAGCAGCAACGATTTGGCACATAGACCGGATTTGCTTCAAAACGATGGCGGATCATATGGATCGTCAAAAGGAAACAGAGATTTTCAGGATTTACAGGACATCTTAAAAGATGATGAGCCAAACGTTCAAGCTAGACAATACCAAGGAAATAAAGTTGTTAGGCATCACACTAATCAAGGTGGAATGACCCCTCTAGAAATTGGAATGTACGTTTTATTGGCGGCTTTTTGTTTTGCAATCGTGGTCTTTGTAGTTTCTTGTGTGGTGTATGCTTCGAAATTTAAGCCACTAGAGCTGGGATTGGATAGTATTAGAGCAGCTCCAGCGAGTTCGATTAACCCCGTAATTCATAGGGAACATCGCAAACCCAGAGAAACAACAACAAACGCACACGATTGGGTTTGGTTGGGACGAGCTACTTTGGATCATTCGAACAGAAATTCAACGGTCAATAACAACACATCCGAAATAAGAATAACCGCGAATCCGTTGAATTTAAATTACGTTGAACCCGAAGATTGCGTAGTTACCAGTTTTAGTAATCCAACTCACATTGAATTACCCAGCCGATCAGATCTAGCCCAAAAGCCACTTGTTGACACAAGTACTTATTGCAAAAACAAACCAGGAGTATCCGAGATACCAGAAACTTTAGACGATGAAGAAGATTTAGAGATTTGGAATAAACCCACCCCTCCACCACCTCTTCCTCCTCACGGTATTCAGACACAACTAGAAAAATTAAAAGAACATTCCATCGAAGAATATAGACCCCCTGTTCCCCCTCATCGAAACATTGGAGTTTCAACTCAAAACACATCCGCGGATGCTTCACCAAGTAGAAAACATCATCACCACCACCACCACCGAAACAGCAAACACCAAGAAAAACCTAAATACGACCCAAACTTCGTTAGGTACTCCAGAAACGATGACATCGTTATTGAATGTGGAACGCAAGATCCAAACACTAAAAAAAGCGTTTTTGAATTCGACGATGATCCACCCATTTCCAGCGCAACAGAATCCTTGGAGGCTGCCCCAATCGTGCAGAATCACCAACCAAAAACGAATGAGGAAGAATTAAAATTCGTGCAGTATCCAAAGTCACCAACTAATTATAGAAATCGTAAGAAATTCCTGATAATTGGGGTATTTCCTAAATTATACGAATTTATTTATTTTTAGCAAGAAATAGTGCGGAGGTAAAACGTGCCACAATCATCGGCAATCCTATGTTTAGTGCGGATGATCATCCTCAAGAAGAAGTCTCAACCGATCTTGCAGGATTGGATGGGCTACAATTGGATATGGATTATGATCAAATTATGCATTATTTCGAAAATTTAAAGGTAATATATAAGTACGATGGTGTTTACTAATTGAACTAAAATTAGAACTAATACTAGATCTAGAACTAGAATCATTCGGGTTTAGCCGTCTTGAGAGACGTGCTGCTAAACCAGAATGATTTGAGTTCTAGGTTTTGTGTTAGTTGTAGTGATAGTGATAGTGTAAACGTAGAATGTTTCTAGTTCTAGGTCTTGTGTTAGTTCTAGTGATAGTGCTAGTGTAAAGCTAGAACTAACACTAGACCTAGAACTCAAATCATTCGGGTTTAGCTGCATGTCTCTCAAGACGGCTAAACCAGAATGATTCTAGTTCTAGATTTTGTGTTAGTTCTAGTGATAGTATTAGTGTAAAACTAGAACTAGCACAAGACCTAGAACTCAAATCATTCGGGTTTAGCCGCATGTCTTTCAAGACGGTTAAACCAGAATGATTCTAGTTCTAGAGATAGTTCTAGTGATAGTGCTAGTGTAAAACTAGAACTAACACTAGACCTAGAACTAGAAAGTTTCGGCTAAACCCAAATTTTTCTAGTTCTCGGTCTAGTATTAGTTCTAGTTTTAATTCAATAAAAATATGCAACACAATGATATCTAATGCTAATTAGCACTGTCAGTAGAGACAGGTTGTAGAGACAGTGTTGGTACAAAATTAGAACTAACACTAGAGCTAGAACTAGAATCATTCGGGTTTAGCCGTCTTGAGAGACGTGCTGCTAAACCAGAATGATTTGAGTTCTAGGTTTTGTGTTAGTTGTAGTGATAGTGCTAGTGTAAACGTAGAATGTTTCTAGTTCTAGGTCTTGTGTTAGTTCTAGTGATAGTGCTAGTGTAAAGCTAGAACTAACACTAGACCTAGAACTCAAATCATTCGGGTTTAGCCGCATGTCTCTCAAGACGGCTAAACCAGAATGATTCTAGTTCTAGATCTTATGTTAGTTCTAATGATAGTATTAGTGTAAAACTAGAACTAGCACAAGACATAGAACTGAAATCATTCAAGTTTAGCCGCATGTCTCTCAAGACGGTTAAACCAGAATGATTCTAGTTCTAGTTCTTGTGTTAGTTCTAGTGATAGTGCTAGTGTAAAACTAGAACTAACACTAGACCTAGAACTAGAATGTTTCGGCTAAACCCAAATATTTCTAGTTCTCGGTCTAGTGTTAGTTCTAGTTTTAATTCAATAAAATTATGCAACACAGTGATATCTAATGCTAACTAGCACAGTCAGTAGAGACAGGTTGTAGAGACAGTGTTGGTACAAAATTAGAACTAACACTAGATCTAGAACTAGAATCATTCGGATTTAGCCGTCTTGAGAGACGTGCTGCTAAACCAGAATGATTTGAGTTCTAGTATTTGTGTTAGTTGTAGTGATAGTGTTAGTGTAAACGTAGAGTGTTTCTAGTTCTAGGTCTTGGGTTAGTTCTAGTGATAGTGCTAGTGTAAAGCTAGAAGTAGCACAAGACCTAGAACTCAAATCATTCGGGTTTAGCCGCATGTCTCTCAAGATGGCTAAACCAGAATGATTCTAGTTCTAGATCTTGTGTTAGTTCTAGTGATAGTATTAGTGTAAAACTAGAACTAGCACAAGACCTAGAACTCAAATCATTCGGGTTTAGCCGCATGTCTCTCAAGACGGCTAAACCAGAATGATTCTAGTTCTAGTTCTTGTGTTAGTTCTAGTGATAGTGCTAGTGTAAAACTAGAACTAACACTAGACCTAGAACTAGAAAGTTTCGGCTAAACCCAAATTTTTCTAGTTCTCGGTCTAGTGTTAGTTCTAGTTTTAATTCAATAAAAATATGCAACACAATGATGTCTAATGCTAATTAGCACTGTCAGTAGAGACATGTTGTAGAGACAGTGTTGGTGCAAAATTAGATCTAACACTAGATCTAGAACTAGAATCATTCGGATTTAGCCGTCTTGAGAGACGTGCTGCTAAGCCAGAATGATTTGAGTTCTAGTATTTGTGTTAGTTGTAGTGATAGTGTTAGTGTAAACGTAGAATGTTTCTAGTTCTAGATCTTGGGTTAGTTCTAGTGATAGTGCTAGTGTAAAGCTAGAACTAACACTAGACCTAGAACTCAAATCATTCGGGTTTAGCCGCACGTCTCTCAAGACGGCTAAACCAGGATGATTCTAGTTCTAGATCTTGTGTTAGTTCTAGTGATAGTATTAGTGTAAAACTAGAACTAGCACAAGACCTAGAACTCAAATCATTCGGGTTTAGCCGCACGTCTGTCAAGACGGCTAAACCTGAATAATTCTAGTTCTAGATTTTGTGTTAGTTCTAGTGATAGTATAAGTGTAAAACTAGAATTAGCACAAGACCTAGAACTAGAAAGTTTCGGGTTTAGCCGTGCGTCTTCAGACTTCGTCTTAGTTCTAATTTTAATTCAAAAAAATATGCAACACAATGATATCTAATGCTAACTAGCACAGTCAGTAGAGTCTCTACAACCTGTGTAGAGACAGTGTTGGTGCAAAACTAGAACTAACACTAGATCTAAAATGAGAAATATTCGGATTTAGCCGCACGTCTCTCAAGACGGCTAAATCCGAATGTTTCTAGGTCTAGTGTTAGTTCTAGCTTTACATCAGCACTATTACTACAACTAACACAAGACCTAGAACTAGAAACATTCGGGTTTAGCAGTTTTGAGAGACGAATGAAATTTTAATTTAATTTCTTTTAGGAATCGAATGCCTGAGTAGAAGAGATCATTGCAAGAATCCGAAGCATTCTCATGTCGTTCAGTAAACAATACAGAATGGCTGCGCTGAACGGAAACGTTTCGAGCACAATTTTGGAAGAGGACGTCAATGAGAACTTTGATTACATATTCGACCATCTCAGTGAATCATACGCTTAGTATGAATAACACTGAATTGAAAAAAGTTGGGTTGTTCTGTCAATTAATTGAAAACAAAAATAATCATCGGTTAAGAAAAACTGAAGAGTAATAATCGCCTTGTTGTCTCAATTTTACGTAACTGCTTTAACATCATCACTTTCACATCTTAGCGATAACGGATCAGAGTTTTATGAGAAAGCGCACATAAAATAACAAGTTGAGAGAGGAAAATGTTTATATTTATTTTATGTTGATGTCATATCATATTATTTTTTGTGTGCTTTTCAAATATAAACGCATAATATATCAGAAAATTTGTGAAGACTGAATTATTAATTTAATATTAAGTTAATTTCCGAGCAGCATTGATTTGTGGTGATTTGATTTTTTTGAATGAACAGCCTAAAACATGAATATATCAATTGAATGACGTCGGAATTTTGCAGTGATCGCAAAACAGTTCAATCATCTAGTCAAGAAAAGTAACGTTTTACTATTAAAAATCAGTATAAGGAATAAAACGTTAGCTGCATCGACTGATTACGTAATATTTGTACTGTGTACGCTAAACTAAAGCAAGGTTAATAAATGAATCGTAAAAAGAAAAACAATTTTGCGATTCATTTATAAATCGCCGATTAACGTTGTAGAATGTAGATGCGAATGAAAAATATGCACAATGCCGTTCCTGTAAGTTATGCCCACGAGAGAAAAAATAATTAAGATTAAGACTTTATTTATTTTTTAAATCTTCCAATGATAATTTTTTTATTGTATATATGAAATTGCCATAGATAATTAGTTAACTTATTTTTATTTATCAAAGATGGACAAACCATTAATTGCTATAGATAGTGTGCCATAAATTCACAATTAACATTCCAAATAATATTAAAGATTTGGACCAATAATTCCTGAAATGATTGCTTTACAAAAATTGTATTGGTTGTCCATCTAAGTGAATATAAAATAGCTTTTGTATTTTTTGTACAACTCTTTAATAATTAATTTTGTACATATATTGTATATTTCCCAACAAGAGCGCCATTGAAAATTATTTATTTTTTAATTAAAAACGAAATAGTATTTTTCTTTAATGATAAACAAGTAATAAAGTGTAGGTTTTCTTACTCGAAAAGAAATGAACAGCTTTAGAAGGCAATTCTAGTCCATAGCGTTTAATAACAACACAGCAACATTAAACAACATTAACAAGAAATTAATCAATTGACTGTTTCGTATTAAAATCTAAATAAAACCTAAATTAGTAATATTGATAGCGTGTATATCCCCACGTGATTTAGTGGCACTTGAGCTTAAACAATACAATTAAATAAACTTGCGATTCGGTTATTCTTAAATATTTTCCCCAATATAATAATTGATAATATTGTCATACGGGTGCAGCACGGATTTTACCAAATATTAATAAAAACAAATTATATCTATATTTTAAGCGAGGATCATCATTTTTTCACTACTTTATAAATTCTAGCTATAAATTTCACTTCATAATGCAAGCAACAGCGACGGACGATGTCAAATTTAGTCATCAACATTTGTGTTATGGTTGTAACGTTCTGATGCTTAAATATTAAATATATGATGTATATGTATATATCGGATAGAATACGATATAACGATTATATATTGTTAATGTATAAATTGATATGACTACGAGATATTATTTGGAAATGAGTATTAGAGCTCGAAAATGAACGATGCATTACTTAATAATAAATGTGCTACAAAATAAATTATTGCATTTCTTTTTAGTTACTACCTTCATTGAAATCCCGATTTGTTATGATTTTTATGATGGTTAAAAATTAATATATCAAAAATTAAAAGGTATTTTGAAAATCTTGAAATCCTTCCACAGCTCTAAAAATAATAATAAGATGATTATACGATATTAACTTGTTAGTTATTGTAATTTTCTAACCATGCAGTAACACAATGAAGTAAAAAATAAATAATATTAAATCAAAATAATTAAATTTATATCTTGTTCTAGATATTGTTGACGCCTTATCTATGTCGGTTTGCATCCAACTAATTAAAGAGAAGATTAACTTGCAACCGAGGCGTTACGATCTATTTACCACCTTTTTGATAATATTAATTGTAAAGCCTTGGGCACAACCAACCTCAACTTAATCAGGCGAAATTATACATTTTTCTTTTTAAGTTTAGCTACAGTCGCTTTGAATATTGAATCTATTGTACAGTGTGTTAATTAATTATCGTACCCGACATCATCATTGCAAGTATGCAACCAATAACACGATTAGCGTATTACAATACGAACACTGTGATATTGGTTGCATACTTGCAATGATGACGTCGGGTACGATAATTAATTAACACAGTGTATTTATTGTAGTGCTTTGGCTTCAAACGACCCGGTATACTATACTACGTATTTTGCTGAAACCTCTATGGGCCACTAAGGTTCAACTTAAGAGCCCACTTTACCAGGTCGGTCAGTTTCTGAGGGGCGCAGACGACGGACGTTCGGAAGCAACGAGGCGGAGTTTATTTTCTACTAGGCCCGACCCTTTATAGATAAAAAAAACATCGTGTTTATTTTATTACGATTCTTTTTCTCGTCGATGTTGTTAATGAAGAAATTAAACGACTTCTTCTAAATATTATTGTTTATTAACAATTTTTCTTAATTATGAATTACAATCAATCTTTTTATTGACTTTCCAATTTATTTATTATTTTAGTTATTATTTTGATTTTTTATTAATAATCGTAGTCGTAGCCCACCTTTTTACTACGTTTGTTTTTTTTAAGTATTTTGGTTCACAACAATTTACATTACGCAAATATCAGTTTTTTAATGCTTTTTTTCGATATGAATAGAATATTAATTTTTTAATAGAGAAATTAGAGAAAGAAGTTGAGAACATCTAAGATTATGGATTTATAATTCAATTGAATGTAAGGCAAAAATCAATTTCAAATACAATACATAATTTTGCGAGGCATAAAACATTTATATCATTTTGAAACGAAAATAACATTTGTAACTCCATTTTATATTAAAATAGATATATTTGCAATACAGGGAATGTGAAAAGTTCGGTACAACATTTATAAATTATATCTTTGTTGTATTATTATGCGTTCGTTTGATATACAGGTGTCTCAGAGTAACCGTGTAAGTAATTTTATTTGAAAACACAGGTAGTTACAAAAATTAAAGAAAAAATAGCTGAATAAATGTGGTTCCTTTATGAATATTATTACTTTTCATTCGAACTTTTTTAATATTTCTGTTTAAAAAAATGGACTGCATGGTCTGCATCACCTTGTATAAGTAAATGAAATAATATGTAATACCTAATTAATAATAATATTAAATAATGATTCAAGTATACAAAATGTGGCTAATAGTGTAATAAATAAAACAGCCCTGACTAGAAAAATCTTTAGGAAATTTTAATTTGCCATCGTTGAATAGATGTAAGCTCTTGAAATTCGCTGGACACTTCACCTCGACGATGGCATTTTCGTTTTTTATTGTTTCATTTGGACTTGCAACTAAGAATCCGTACATCCTACGGATGAATAGAGCTCAAAAGTTTGCTGGCAAGTTATATTTACTTTCAAATTTTTTTAATGCAAGCCATTCATAGTCTTAGCCATGTTAGTGCTATTATTTCTAGCAAATTTCGAGTACAAGATTGATTTAACTTTATTTAAGCAAGACGTGTCATTTCTCATCCTACATACATCACCAAATCTCGATGCAGTTAGGCACAGATACCTTTCTTGGATCCATATCTGATTGGTACTTTAGCTTCTGGTAAGAATTTGTATTTTATTTCTGTTAATGCATCCATCTTGCAAGTTTCTAATAAATTCTTCTTTCTTTTATATTCTTCGTGTGAAATGTCACTCATAAATTATAACCGAATTGCTATCATTACCCTGATCGGCTTTCGCTACCTACCTGAATTACCCCGTATACACGAGTATTTTTTTTTATGTATACAATTATTTTATAGCAGTACCACTCCGGATGATGCATCGTAATTGACGTTCGAGCGTTTAGCGTTTACAGTCTTTATTCAGTTTTTATTTACTTCTTCTGAAGCTGTAACTAAATTAATTCTTCTTTACCTGCGTTCTTCATAGACTGCTATGCCATGTCACTTACGGTTTCTCGATATTTTTGGAATGGTTTTGTTAACATAAATGGTATATCCACACATAACAATAATTCTTCAGCCTGTGTATATCCGGTACCGACAGATAACAGAAACAACAGCAGAGTTTATCTCAATAGACTCTTTGCTTTCTTCAGTGTAAAGCTTCTTTTTTATCCCGCACATAAAACATAAAAGAAATGAGCTGCTAAGCCCTTCTTTTGACTCATTAATAAATTTAATGTGAGTTTTGTTGCAGTTGAATGGATTATTCTCCACCATCAGTATTTGGTTCTGCATCATTTGTATTATTTATCATATGGTATCGCTTCAAATAATGTATCGTTTTAATTTTTACTGTGATGGTTTATTCTTTTTAAATAAGTCCTTTTTATGTGTGCCACAGTTTATACAATAAAATTAATAAAATTTAACTTACCTTTCGGAATGAATACATTTTTCAATTAAATCTCGGACTATAAAATATGAAATTTTAGATTTTATAAAAATTTATATCGTAAATTATTACCGTCTATTACTCCTTTTTCGAGAACATCTTCAAATGCTAAGGGGTAGTTTTTTAGATGAACATACTTACCCATTGTTTATAAAAACTTTACACAAACTAAATTAAACTAACACTATAGTACACAATAAAATAACAACTATTGACTATAAATTCAAAAATTTTGTTAAATTACACAATTATTAGTAGAAAATCACGGAAAATAAAGTTCAAAACGTACTTTTGGAAATGATTATTTTCTCTACCACATTAAAAAGTAATAGATAAAACAAGGAGCTTCGATGAAGAGAGTCGATGTCAGCGCCGCTCAGTCGGCAGGAGGCGGGACTAACGCGGTGGTAATACTTCGTGGGAATCTTGACGGAAAATATTCATTTTTACGCTACCTTATTTCAATTTTAGCAAATTACAAACTATTCCTTTATAACTAAAAATTTTGAAAAAATTTATTTGAAAAATGTTACTATTTTCAAGTATACTATCATGCAAGCTAAAAAAGAACGACCAAATTCTATAATATTGAGGAAAAAAACCCCTTTTTTTGGAAAACTTTAAAAATTTTCACCATGCGTTATGTAGAATTGTTAGAAGAAGCTATGTACAAAATTTCATCCAAATATTTTCATAAATAATGTATGTTTTTTGTAATTTGCTGAGCTGTATGGTAAAGTAGCCTCTTAAGAGGGGAAAGATATTTACATTTAGAGCGAAAATAACTTTTTTATTAAGATGTAATTAATTTTATAAGTACGAAGGCTTTCACGGCCGGTGTGAATTAAACTAAGAGGCGTGCTGCAGAAGAATGGATACACTTCGAGGGACATCAACCAGGCCATCAAGCAGCGAAAGCAGAAAGAGGACACGGTAAGTACAAAACCACTTGGATTTATCTGTCTTCCCTATGTTTCAGGTGTAACGGAACGAATTGCTAGGCACCTCAAGAAGAACGACATCGTAGTGCGGTACGGCACGGTCAGCAAAATTCGGAACACACTCCCGATAGCCAAGGACAAACTAACTCCATTAAAAGGAGCGGGAGTCTATCGACTATCGTGTAGTTGTGGGAAGGTTTATGTTGGCCAAACTGGGCGCAACGTTGAGTGCCGCATCAAGGAGCATGAGAGGGATATAAGGCTGAAGAAGATCCAGCAGTCGGCGGTTGCGGAACATTGCCATGCAGAGGGGCACCGAATAGACTTCGAACAAACAAAGGTGCTGGCTAGGGACAACAGATACTACCAAAGACTGACAAGAGAAGCCATAGAGATTCACCGACATAAAAATAACGTCAACAGAGAGGATGGCTGGGAGCTTAGCAGAACATGGAAGATGGTGGTGAACACGAAGACCTCTTCCCGCCTCACACCGGACGCGACGCAATTAGTTATTAATTAGTTTGTAATTAGCGTTAACTGATTATTAATTAGTTTTTCCGACTTATATATAGTTACCGATTTTTTGATCTCGTCACTTCGAACCAGTTTCTGAAGAAGGTTGCAACATGGCATCCGAAACGTCAAACCTTTTATTAAAAGACGCACGGCAAAACCCGAAAGTTTCTAGTGTTAGTTCTAATCTTAGTTTAATGTAATTAATTTCACACATTTTGTTCATTCACTACTGTTTGCTCGTGCTTTATACTATAAAAATATACATTCACAATTTTTAACACTTTTCCAAAATAGCAATCGTCTTAGGGCCGGTTGTACAATATACCGATAAATCTGTCTGATAACTATCCGGCCGATAAACTAATCGGGAGGATAAAGATATTCGCTGTTGTACAAACTGTTTTTGTCGGGAGGATTGCTTTCTTGTAATTGTGTAAATTGTGCAATTAGCGTTTTGAAAAATATCGAAAAATGTTTAATTTGTACGATACTAGTACCAGCAGTGAGTCCGAAAACGAATTTTTAGTTAATGTGTTTTTAAATAAAAGAAAAGAAAAAGAAATTAAAGAACGCCTAACCACATGGCGCAGTGTGATGAAACGGATTTTTTTAAACGGTTTCGGTTAACAAAAAAAAGTGTTATGTACCTATTAGGTCGAATTGTGGATAGGTTGGAAACTCCCACAGACAGGTAAGGAGAAATTGGTAGAAAATCTATAACTGAATTCAATACCAAAGTTTATATTATCTGTTTTTTATTTAAATCAATTGTCATTGCCAAATTTTTATAAAAAAACGGTCTGTACCACCCTAGATACCATGTTCTATGACCACGCTTTATAATATTTTCCACTAAATAATAAGTAAGGTTGTGTATATTCTAAACGAAGTTGTCACTTTAAAGACGAAGCCACTAATCTCTCGTCACTTGGCTAATATCTACGTTTTGAAATTAAAACTCGTGAGCAATATATTAAGATAACATAATTAAGTGCTATAATTAAAATTTGAATATTGTTTAAAAATCAGAATTACTATCACAAAAATAATAATAATTATTATCACATATATATTTTAAATTCGTATTTGGTGTCTCCGTCTGTACTTCTTCACAATACCTAATTATAGAGTTTTTTTCGCATTTAGACAGTTGACATCCCGTTCCACCCTTTCTTAACATTTTTATGGTAGATTTAGCAGCAAAAAAATTATATGAAAATTGTTTTTTAATCAATCTTAACAAATTTGATAGACAGTGGTGGCACACAATTAAAGTAAAAGTCACGACATGCGCTTTTACTTTCAATACCAACTTGACGACACTTTGACAATTGATTTAAATAAAAAACAGATTATAAGTACTATATTTTTTGTGTATTATAGAAATGCAGCTGTAACCCCTTTAAATCAGTTGTTACTGACGCTTCGTTTTTTTGCTACCGGGAGTATGCTCATTGTTGTCGAAGATTTTTGTGGTATACACAAGTCAACCGCAAGTAGAATTATAAAGAAGGTTTCTGAAGCAATTTCCAGTCTCAAAAACGAATTTATTTACTTTCCGTAAGATCACCAGGAAATAGATAGAATATGTGAGGAATTTTATGCAATTGCAAGATTTCCTAAGGTTATAGGAACAATTGATTGCACACATATCAAGATTCAGTCACCTGGTATGAATTATGGCTATTTGCTTTTAATGTGTCAGTAAGTACTATGTATTTTTAGGTGGTGATCACGCGGAAAATTTTAGAAATAGGATAGGATATTATTCGTTTAATGTGCAAACAATTTACGATGCCAATCTATGTATAAGAGACATAGTGGCTCGATGGCCTGGTTCAAGCCACGATAAAGCCATTTTCAATTCTATCATAAAAGCCAGGTTTGAGCGAGGCGACTTCCAAAATAAAGTAAAAATTATTTCAAGAGGCTTTGCTTCGCACAAGAAATTCTGTTGAACGTAGCTACGGTGTATGGAAACGACGATTTCCCATATTATCGTTAGGAGTGAAATTAAATTATGGAAGGGTACAAGCGATAAATGTTGCTTGTGCCGTATTACATAACTTCGCTATATTAAATGGCGTAGATGAACCACCATTAGATCCACAAATACGTAATAATATTTTAGAAGGCATTCAAGAAGGAAAATTGTTGTTCATGCAGTTCTTTTTCGCGTTGTTGTTTGACATTGAATTCTTCTTGTAATAATTTCAGTTTTAAATTTGTTAGATCAGCTTTAGCGTTTAGCCAAGGCTGAATTGCCCAGCAACAGAAAGATTCATCTTTTTACTAGGTCTTTTTCCTTTTCTGGTTTGCAAAGCCGGATGTTTGGCCTTTTTTAATTGGGCAGGAGAGTAATGACTCCAATTATTACTTCCTTCCACAATGTCATCTGCATCTATTACTAGAACCAATTATTATTTAATTATTATTATTATTATTCAACAATATCTACATATGCAAAAACATTAAAAATTACCTTGCGTATTGGGGTATGGATAAATTGATGGGTTTTTGGTTTCAATTTGTTCTGTATCTAATCATCATAGCGTTATGTAAGCTCTACAGTAATATTTCAAATAAAAATACCTATTATAACGGATGTGCTAGGGCTTATAAAAGCTTCATCACGCTTTAAACGTTTGTCTATGGAACTTGTGCTCTGCAGTTCATCTTGGACATCTGATATAAAAGAATTAACAGTTAAGATTAAACATGCATTTCTCATAAACAGAGTTAAACACATATATTATAAAATTGGTAAATAATTAACCTAAACAATCACTATCAAATTGTGATGGTGTTCCATCGCAGCTTAGTTTTATCAAATTTCTAATTCTTTCATGTAACGGGTTTAACTTTTCTTCACATAGTCCTCCACCTGTACCCATCACATCAGTGCGGTATTTCGCAACGGCTTGACGAGCCTCTTTTTTTAATGTTTCGTATTTACTGCGAAGCTGTTCCCATATATACATATATATACATACCGCATCTGTTTTTTTTATTTTCTATAATATTAGCTAGATTTTCTACTATTTCAATTAATCGCCAACACTCCTCTTGTGTATAATTAGTAGCACGTTTATTTTTTTTCCCTTCCATAATAACAAACTAACCAAACTTTTTCACGACAGACAAGGTTTGTCAATGTTGTTATATAAAAACCTTGGTAATCATACATATCTGGCGGATAACCGCCTTATCGGCACCTCTGAATACCCGATAAGTTATCCTGTCAATAATCTCCCCGATAAAAATAACCGTACATTGTAATACAGTACAAACTAACTTATCGGCCAGATAACGCTATCGGGAAGTTTATCGGCATATTGTACAACCGGTCCTTAGAGAAGGTTACTGCGTGAGTTGCTTCGCTTTGGACAGACTAGAATTCGTTACAGTGGTTAGAATTATTTGGGAATACATTTAAATTGTTGCTAATATTCGTGCCTTCTACGCGAACCTTAAAAATTTGAAAAAAATTAGTAATTAAACAAAATACAATGTTTTTAAAAAAATGTTCCTGTTTTTTAACAAAGTTTTAATGAATTATTCAACAACAAAGGACTTTTTTAGAATAATTTGTATAATCTTTTAACAACATTACTATTTATATCTGTAAAAATCTGCCTTGATGAAGACTTGTAGAAACGTAGTTTGAGAATTGCGTTTAAAGTTTCGAGTAGTAAAAACTTATTTTTTATAATTTCTAATGGTTTGCCTGCTAGTCTGCAAATCCAAGACTATACAATAAACCTTCTCATAAATTTTCTTCATAAAATGAACTTTTCATCGGTTGCTGTTCTTTGTGTGCTTTCCGAGCTTCTATGGACGATTCGTTACATCGCTCTTGCCGAATAATTCGATGTTTATCCATTTTATCGCCGTATATTAACTAAAACGACGATTAACATTTGTAAACAAAACTGATCTTACCCAAGACCTTACCTAACAATTTTCACGGTATAATTGACATTACGAAAGAAAACTAACCACATCCAACATTCTTTCTTGGGTTGATTGATATTTGTAAACAAAATTAACTTTACCAAATATTCCTCAACTGTAAACTAAATTAATCTTACACAATGTTTTACAATTATTTTTAGGCTAGTTTGCAATTGTACAATAAACCTTCATAAAATGAACTTTCCATCGCCAATTCTTCTATCCGTGCTTTCCGAACGTTTATGGACAACGATTTTTTTTATGAAAAGTTTTTTGAAGATTCTAAAAACGTATTTCCCCCCTTTAGCTAACATTATTGACAAAGTAAAATGAGAATCAAATGTAAGCAGAGAAAAACTAAAAACTTATTGCAAATTCTATGACATTTCGAATCGAATTTTCTCATTCACCATAAAACTTTCGATTGCGCCATAAATCTATAAATTTCCTTAAAGCGGATTCTCTTTTCTCCTTATTACCGATTTACTCTGAATTTATTCGAGCCTGGATTTACTGCCGTTAGATATACAAACGATGTGTCGAACACGATTTTATTGATCACAACAGATCTTAAAAATTGAGTTATTAGTTTATGGGTTTAGTTATTTTAAAGTTCAATTTTTTGTTTGTTCAACTGTTCAAATTAAATTTTCAAAGACCAGCACCATCTTTAATTCATTTATCAACTCTTCCTAGTACGTGTAGGTATTTGAACTTCGAAGTTGTGTTCTTTTATGACAGCAGCACCATTCAAAATGTATGCAAACAATTGTCAATCGTGTTATTCGAGTCATGTTAAACCCTCTTAACGTGTACAGAGGTAGAATCTATTTTCCTAAAGTATTGATTATTAGAATATTTGCACAATTTGGCAAAATATGCTAAATACAGAAAGCTGAAGAACAATAATATTTCGCGGAAACATTCTCTGGGATACACATTTTGTAAATAATCTCCGGTCTAGACCAGTCAAAAGGTTACAACGGTTTGTAATTTCCATTGGTTTCCATTTATGTACTAGGTCCGAGTTCAAATACCTGTTTTCGACGAGAGTTAATGCCCTTATTACATGAAAAGAGACGTTCCCCCTCTATTTGGTTGTAGCCAACCCCATTGTTTACTTTTAAACGTCTTTTTGCCGGCGAAAAGATGTTTACTGGAAACGAATTGAATTTCCAACAAAAAAGCTGTTTTATTATTTACTATTCCTTTGTCTAAAGAGGGAATAAATAATCCTTTACCGTTATAAATCTATCACAGAAGATCTCAACGCGAAGTTTCTGCATAGTATTTTTCTCACTACTTAATATCAGTTATTTATGATGAAGCCGATAAATCAACTGCGTTCTTTATTAAATTCACCTCGCCGTAATACGAGTTCAACTTGTTCATAAAAGAAAACTAAGATACAAATTATAAACTAATTTAGATTCGACTTTGAGAATGTAATTTAGAAAATTTGATCGCCTCATTAGATATTATCTAAATTTCTACTACGGAAATGAAGGAAATGAAAAGTTAATTAGCGTGTATCCCACGTAAATCCACGATTAAGAAAATCTGTCTAAACAGGTCACCAAACCGAAACAACGGTTTAATTAAATTTTGTGATTTGATTTGAAAAACGAATTAGATGAGGGAACCGAAACCTCAACCGAATTTATTTTTCGCTTAGATAAACAAGGAGAGACGCCCTCTAAATACGTTATTTTGCGAAAATACCTCTGCTTGTCTCGATGTTTCAAATGGTCTTGTAAAAAGATATATTATATTGGGGTGGAGGTGGAGGGGTGGAATATTATAAGGGTGGAGATATGGGGAGAGGAGGGACGACGGCGGTCGAAGGATATTGTGCGAAATGGAAAAGGAACAGAAATGCTGAGATGGGTGGAGGAGAACGGATGGGAGATACTGAATAGAAATAAAGAGGAAGGGGAGTATACTTACATCGGGGCGAGGGGGACATCTGTGATTGATTATGTACTGGTGGATCAGAAACCTAGACACTTGGCAACAGAAGATACAAGAAATCAATGGTTTGGAAGAACTTATCCAGGTAGTGCGGGACGCAACACTGAAAAGGGAGTGTGTACGTAGGGGGGGTAGAGTAGGGAGGAACGACTGGTATGATGGCGAGTGCGAGAAGGCGAAGAGGGAGGCGAGAAGGAGGTTGAGGCAGTGGAGACGGGGGAAGATAGGAGTGGATAGATATAGGGAGGCCAGGAGAGGATACAGAGAGTTATGCAGTAGAAAGAAAACAGAACTGAGAGAGAAGGAAGCTGCAGAGATTAGAGGGATAACAAGAGAAGGGGAGGTCTGGAGGTATCTGAAAAAGAGAAAGAAGGGTAGGGAGAGGATAACCAGCGAAATACATATGACAGAATGGAAGAGTTACTTTATGGGATTAATTGGGAGGGGTTGAAACGAGGCTAACGGGTTTGGGAGGCTATGAGGGAGATAGGGGAGAGGAGATAGCAGAAGAGGAGATGGAAGCAGTGCTTAGGGGATTGAAGAAGGGAAAGGCGCCAGGGGAAGGTGGCATCCAGAACGAGGCATGGTTGGAAGCATCAAGGGTGGTGAGAGTGAAGTTGTTGGAGGGGATGAATAGCGTATGGAGAGGGGAGGGGATTCCGGAGGGATGGAAAGTGGGGGTAATTTGCCTAGTATATAAAAAGGGTAATAAGGGAAGGGTAGAAAGCTACAGAGGAATTAACCTACTAGACTCGGCATACAAGGTATACACGAAGATACTGCTGGGAAGACTGGAGGAGGAGATGGAGTTGGGGGGAATTTTGCCGGATGGGCAGGCAGGCTTTCGGAAGGGAAGGGGAGCAATCGACAACGTGTACGTGTTGAAGCATCTGGCAGATAGAGAGCTGGATAAGGAGGGAGGGAAATTGTATAGATTTGAAGGCGGCTTTTGATAAGGTGGATAGGGGAAAGTTGTGGGAGGAGGGGGATCACGGAACACCTAATTGCGAGAATGAAGGAAATATACATGGAGACTATGGCTAGGATAAAAGTGGGAGATAAGCTGAGCGACGTGTTTTGGACGACGAAGGGACTGAGGCAGGGATGTCCACTAAGCCCAAGTCTGTTTGCACTGTATACGGCGGACCTGGAGAATAGATGGGGGAAGGGGCAAATGGGAGTGTTGGTGGTGGGAGGTAGAAAGGTGCATATGTTAGCATACGCGGATGACATCGTGGTTATGGCGAGAGAGGCGGCGGAGATGAAAGATATGATAAAGACATTGGAAAGATATTTTAGGGGGAAGAGGCTGGAAGTAAATGTGGGGAAGACGAGGATGATGAAGTTTTGTAAGGGGGGGAGAAAAAGAACAGAAAACTGGAGATGGGAGGGAAAAGAGATCGAGGATGTTAGGGAGTATACTTACTTGGGGTATGTGTTCAGGGAGGGGTCGCATGTGATAGCTATGGCAAAAAAGGCGAATAAGGTGATGGGACAAGTATGGGGTTGGGGGAAGAGAGTCTTTGGAAGGAATGTGGCAGCGAGAAAGATTATGTTTGAAGGTCTGGTTAGCAGTGTGATGATGTATGGAGCAGAGGTATGGGATGGAGAGAGCAGGTAATGCTGGAGGACGTGCAAGCTAGATACTGGAGATGGGTGCTTGCGGTGGCGAGAGAAACACCGGGGTATATAGTGAGGGAAGAGGTAAAGGTGGATAAAGTCAGAGTGGAGGGGGGCAGGAGAGCAGTGAAATATGAAGAAAGAATAGAATGGTGGCCAAACTGCGGGATCTTGGGGGAGTGTTGGAGGGAAATTAGAGAGAGAAAGATCAAATATGGGAAAGGAGACAGAGACAACTATTATAGACGAGCGGGCTACTCGGTAACTGAGATAAATAGTAGACGAAGGGTGGGTAGGGAGATGTGGAGGGAGTTGAGAGATAGGGACCCAGATGTGCAGAGACAGGAAAGAAGGACACAAATAAAAGAGGGGAGGTATAACGAAAGGTACAGGGACATAATTACGGAGGGGCTGCCTAGATACTTGTTATTGGAAGGAGATGAGGAAGGGAAGAAGTTGGTGGCTAGGTTCCGTTGTGGAAACGAGGAGAGAGCTAACAGATACTGGATGGCCGATGAGGAGAGGTGGTGTAGGCTATGCAGGGAGGAATGGGAAACGTTGGAACATATGTTGAATGGGTGCAGTGAGTTGAGGGAGGAGGAGTTGGACCGAGGGCAGATCTTAGGAGAGGGGGGAGAGGGGAAACGATGGATGAGAATGGTTGTAGGGGTGAGGAGACAAAGGGATGGATGAGGGGAGGATTGGGCCGAGGGTATGGAAATGGAGGAAGAGGGGGGAGGGTGAAAATAATATACTAATAATTGTAATTATCAAAAACAATAAATGCTTATTAATATTGCATCCAATTATAACCCATTACAACATAATTATGAAAATGAATTTGATATCTTAAAAACACCCTAAAAATTGAATGAATTATCGATTAAAATTTATACAGTTTGAGAACAATTTCCTAAAAAGAACGAGACTAACGAGGGGGCATTATCATTTTAGAAAGATCAAAGAGATGCTGTCTACCTTTATAATGTTAACAAAATTAAAATTCATGTATTAATTTATATTCCTTTGGCGTTCTTTATTTTGGTGGAGAATTTCCCTTTATTTTCTACAACTACACGAAATTTAAATTATAGCTTATTTTGGACTAGTAAAAGCTTTCAAGTGGAAATTCGTATAATGAAAATTAAACTGGAAGTAAATCCTCCGTAGAAAGCTAATAGAAAAAGAAGTACGAAGACTACGATACCTTTAGCGCAATAAAACGGGTTTTATGTACGTTTTTATATGTAACAATGGTTTTATGACGAAGATATTCGAGTGTTTTATGAAATTTTTTCAACTCCGGAGAGAACGAAATTTTGTTGGAAGAAGTTGGAAGGAGTCAAAAACATTTTACACGGTAAGCAAATACATACGAGTTATATTATTCTCTGTTGGGCAATTTGAAGGAAACCCCATGTGTACACGTTTTCACCAATTTAATAAAAAGTTTGGTTTGTTCAATTCATTTTTTATACGCATTCGTATGTTACACAAATAAATAAAAAAATAATCAATTTAATGATCCTTAAAGTTTATTAATAACAAAATTACGATACGTAACAATTCGTAGTAAAATATCAATTAACTCAAGAAAGGATTCTATGCAACGAAACCATGGATTTAACTAAATTGGTCGACGAAGAAGAGAATTTGCATATCACAGGATTTCATTACATTCTAGGTCAAGTTGTAGAATTTAATTACATGTCATTGATACATTAAACCAAATGAAATAAGGGTGCTTTAATTAAGTATTTAATGAAATATCTGTAATTTAGGAAGATTCTAAAATAACTCTTTTTCGAAAGATTTAATGTATTCAATTCTCTGCTTCTTGTGCTTTATTCAGTAACTTTATTCTGTTCTTTTAAACATTTCAGTATTCCATAGAATAGGTTCTGGCAGAAATTAAACGATACTTAAAATGTTAAAACTTTTTTATTTAGCACTAAATAACCACTCTAAAAACATAATTCTTTTAAAATTTCTTTAAAGTTTTTGTTATGTAAATTAGAACACGTAACTCTTAATAAAGGGCACATTTGGCGTGATTTACATGAATAACCGGCATTGCGTTAAGTATTTCCACCGTAATTCGGTCTTTTATTTCTTTCTCTCGCATTTATTCTGGTCTCGCATAAAAAAAATCGTGCAATTAAAAGAGATTAGCAAAATATCGCATGATTAACCTTGAATTCAACCTAACAATATTTTAAAACCTGATTAAACTCACAAAAGTAATTCAAAACAGAAAGTTCTCCCTAATTGGAAGGAAAATCAATGTATTGACATTTGACTCTGTATTTTATTAGGAATTTGTAATTATTTATTAAACTATATTAAACCAAAAACGGTTATAAATCAAACAAAACTTTAAATTTTAAACATTTGAATAATTTCGATGTTATACACTACTAATATTTTATGTTATACTCATAAAAGTAAAATATATTTCATATATATTTAATAAATTCCCAAAACGAAACCATAGCACGCACCAAAGCTTCTCGTTTTGTTACTAATATTTGTGATAATATCGTTGTTCAATTTATAACTCTTTCACCGTAACGGCAAACAATAAATAGCTTTTGTAAACATAATACTCACAAAATATGTCTATGTTATTAGGAGGTAAAATACTAAAAATTCCTCGTACTATTTTTAAAAGATACAAAAGTTAAAATTTAAAAATAACGTCCATCTAAACATCTGTATGTTTTAAACGTATTTCAGCTTAAATTTACGACATTAACACACTCAAAAATATCTTAACCGCATTTTTTTTGCATTTTTGGTGTTGTTGAAGTAATTAAATTGACTTTTTAATAATAAAAGCGAACTTAATCAAAAACTATCGATTTATTTCAACAAATCACGAAAGAGCTTGAAAAGTTCAAAGTGTAACTAATAAAAACAAAGTTTTAAACGTATTTCAGCTTAAATTTACGACATTAACATACACAAAAATATTTTAACAGCATTTTTGATGTTATCGAAGTAATTAAATTGACTTTTTAATAATAAAAGCGAACTTAATCCAAAAACTATCGATTTATTTCAACAAATCACGAAAGAGCTTGAAAAGGGCAGAGTGTAACTAATAAAAGCAAAGTTTTAAATCGATTTAGAGTTAATAATTAACCCTTTGTGTCCCAAGAAGTCAAACATTTTGAAACTTTGTGACAGAATTAAAACGCTATCAAAATACACTCAGTAAAGGCCTTTGGAATAAAATTTTGCAATCCCCCTATTTTCGCATAGTCTAAATGTCAAAAAAAATGCTAATTTAAAAATTCCTGGAAGCCGTATTTATTGAAATTGAGGAATGAAACTTATTTTAAATTAAAGCTCAAAGCTTTCTCTTTAAAATGATGTATAATAATTGTTGGGTTGGATTGGAAATATATAGAGAAAAAAAATGTTGAAACAAAACTTACATTTTCGAATAACCTAAAAGTGTCAAAAAAGATGCTAATTTAAAAATTCCTGTAAGCCGTATTTATTGAAATTAAGGAATGAAACTTATTTTAAATTAAAGCTCAAAGCTTTCTCTTTAAAATGATGTATAATAATTGTTGGGTTGGATTGGAAATATATAGAGAAAAAAAATGTTGAAACAAAACTTACATTTTCGATTAACCTAAAAGTGCAAAAAATATGCTAATTTAAAAATTCCTGTAAGCCGTATTTATTGAAATTAAGGAATGAAACTTATTTTAAATTAAAGCTCAAAGTTTTCTCTTTAAAATGAAGTATAATAATTGTTGGGTTAGATTGGAAATATATAGAGAAAAAAAATGTTGAAACAAAACTTACATTTTCGAATAACCTAAAAGTGTTAAAAAAGATGCTTATTTAAAAATTCCTGAATGCCGTATTTATTGAAATTAAGGAATGAAACTTATTTTAAATTAAAGCTCAAAGTTTTCTCTTTAAAATGATGTATAATAATTGTTGGGTTGGATTGGAAATATATAGAGAAAAAAAATGTTGAAACAAAACTTACATTTTCGAATAACCTAAAAGTGTCAAAAAAGATGCTAATTTAAAAATTCCTGTAAGCCGTATTTATTGAAATTAAGGAATGAAACTTATTTTAAATTAAAGCTCAAAGCTTTCTCTTTAAAATGATGTATAATAATTGTTGGGTTGGATTGGAAATATATAGAGAAAAAAAATGTTGAAACAAAACTTACATTTTCGAATAACCTAAAAGTGTCAAAAAAGATGCTAATTTAAAAATTCCTGTAAGCCGTATTTATTGAAATTAAGGAATGAAACTTATTTTAAATTAAAACTCAAAGTTTTCTCTTTAAAATGATGTATAATAATTGTTGGGTTGGATTGGAAATATATAGAGAAAAAAAATGTTGAAACAAAACTTACATTTTCGAATAACCTAAAAGTGTCAAAAAAGATGCTAATTTAAAAATTCCTGTAAGCCGTACTTATTGAAATTAAGGAATGAAACTTATTTTAAATTAAAGCTCAAAGCTTTCTCTTTAAAATGATGTATAATAATTGTTGGGTTGGATTGGAAATATATAGAGAAAAAAAAATGTTGAAACAAAACTTACATTTTCGAACAACCTAAAAGTGTCAAAAAAGATGCTAATTTAAAAATTCCTGGAAGCCGTATTTATTGAAATTGAGGAATGAAACTTATTTTAAATTAAAGCTCAAAGCTTTCTCTTTAAAATGATGTATAATAATTGTTGGGTTGGATTGGAAATATATAGAGAAAAAAAATGTTGAAATAAAACTTACATTTTCGTATAACCTAAGAGTATCAAAAAAGATGCTATTTTAAAAATTCCTGGAAGCTGTATCTATTGAAGTTAAGGAATGAAACTTATTTTAAATTAAAGCTCAAAGTTTTCTCTTTAAAATGATGTATAATAATTGTTGGGTTAGATTGAAAAAATATTAAGAAAAAAAATGTTGAAACGACACTTACATTTAAAAGAGTCAAAAAAGATGGTAATTTTAAAATTCTTGGAAGCCATGTTTATTGAAATTAAGGAATGAGACTTATTTTAAATTTAAGCTCAATGTTTTCTTTTTAAAATGATCTGTAATAATCACACCTAATAACCATTTATCAAAGAAATGCCTTTTTGAACAACAAAATTCAACAGCACCACTTTTCATTAAACTTCTAACCTCAGATCTGGATGAATAAGTTTAAAGTGTACCTGAAAATCCTACAGTGCGGATTGCGACGTTTTTTATACAGATTCTTTCTTGTATACACTTGTATAGTAGAAAGTACCGACAGCTCTAAATGCGCCGAATAGATAACTACAGTTTAAAATTATGCTTTATTTTAAAATAAGGGTTAAGTATGACACGATTCTGCGTCTCTAGAATACGTCACGATAATAAAACAATTTAAATAATAAAGCATCTATTTATGTAAATAAAGATATCAAGATTTCTTTTCGAAATTAAAATTATTATAGTTTAGATGTTAAAATTAAAATTTTATTTAATAAACGGTATAAATATAGACCAAACTTCGCTGAGTAATTAATTCTTTTTCGCGAGTGTTTAAGAAATTATCTCCGCAGTGTTTTAAAAGCGTCTGAGTTTATTCTAAAGCTTTATAAAATTCTTTTTCGAGATTCGTCGAGAGAATCCAGTATTTATGTAAGCATTCGAATTAATTTTAAATCTTTCTTCTTTCTTGTAAGCTTTATTTTGATATAAGATACTAAGAATTGTTTGTGTCCGTCTTAAAAAAAATTATTTTAAGTTTTACCCTAAATCTTACATTAAAATAATTGATACCTCTAAATAGACATATGAGATACAACTTATTAGAATAAATGTGCTAGTTTTATTTGTTTTTTATTGGTTAGTTACATTTGGAGTTAATTCTGATTAATCATTTCAAGCGAATATATTTTTTAAGTCTTGGCAGAATGTGTTGCATTTTAGTGGCTAAATCGGCACGTTCATCGAATGTTCGGTCTATTGAAATATGAACAGTACATGAAGTACTCGAATCAACTTTTGTAATTTAATTACATTATTAACATTTTTTGAATCAGTTTCTAATAAGGGTTAACGGTTAAATTCAGGTGCGCTTTCGCAATAATCTGCGAGGGAGTTATCAAGGAGTTAATATTTAGTCAAATAATCCGATTAATTTTATATCGATCTGAAACTGATCGTAATTGTTGCACTGCAGCAGCAAGTGGCCTTGGCTTAGTCAAATGAAATAGTTTGTTTGAATAATTAACCCAAAATTGATTAAGATCTTATTTATTTATAATTGTGTAATTAAGTAAACATCTAATTGTAATTGTTAGTGGTTGGACCGATGACATGCGCTTTGCAAAGGGAGGGAATTAGTCGAAAGTGGTTGGGGGATGCTTGCAAACTGAGCATTCCTGCGCTCCTGCTGAATCTGATCGGACGTACTGTATGCAGTGAAAATCGTACGCTATCGCTTCAGTGTTCAAGAGAAAGTCGCGAAATAAACAAGTTTAAAGTGGAAAAAATATGTGTTAGTGAAAAAAATTTTAAATTAAATTAAAATAACCTTTAATTAATATTTATAATTTTCGAACAATGTTATTACTTCAAATATAATACAATTAACATTGTGATTAATTTATGGTAAGCATTTATTTGATATTTATTCAGTTTTTATCATTAAAAAACTACCACAACTTATTTACATCAAAGTCTGGAAAGTTGTCCATTGTAATCGAGGAACTTTATTAAGAGTACATGACCGTTATGCCGAATATATTAAGTAAGAAAGTTTTGCAGGAAAACTTTACAGACATGCAATATATTTTTTGCATAAAACATTAAAGTGTCACATTTCGGGTACCCTAATTGATTATTCACACAGTTAATTTAACCAAAGTCGTGCTTAACCTAGAAAAGTATTTATTGATTTAATTTTAACGTAAACCATCTTTACTATTTCTCTATTTATTTAAACAACCTTTTTTTACTTTTATAAACAAACCACCCTTTTAAAATTAGTCTCTTTTGAAACGATAAATTGTTAAGCCTGATAAATTTAAACGTTCCGATTGAAAGCTGGAATAAATGATCATGTAATCCGGTTGAAATTAATTTCATTAAAATATTAAAGCTGACAAGTATAAATTTTAATATTGAATTAAAACTAGAATTACTATCATTACACCTAAGGCTAGACCTAGGTTCAAATGTCCGTAAAAGCTTTCGTATTTAAATTTTAATAAATTTGATCTCACTTATTTTATTACACAATCTAAAATTATTTTAGTATATGGTGTTAATAGAGATAACGTGTAACTGTTTGACATTAAAACCAGTTCGAATGCAATTATTTATAATTTATAAATATAAATAGCCAATTTCCAATCAGCAATTTAATTGTTCGATACCACAAGTGTAATAAAGTGTGAGTAATTTATGATAGATGTTTTGACTAGTTTCTTCAATCGAAGCGATAATAAATATATTTTGCTACGGGTTATAATGAAAATAAACTATTCAAAGGTAACCCACTACTTAGTGTACTATGTTAAACGTGAGGTAAACTGTCTAAAGTGATTTATTGTACGAACATATTTCCAAAACTTTAAAGCAATCCTTCAAAACTTCAATAACCTTCTAAATATTTGAAATCGTTTGGATATTTTTTGATGATTAAAAAAGTTTCAATCAAAAATCAATATCGTGGTTAAAAAAAAATATATCCTCCATCTTTGAAGCATTAAAATATGAGCATTACGTTTCCTATCAATGAATGTTTTGCTCGTTATAAATCACACTGGTGAAATGATCTGAATAGATATTGAAAAACTTTTCTATACCGTATCAGATCGCTTATTACTGCAACTTGGGGAGATCCGAGATATAACGTTTTGTGATTTTATCGATTTTATCGAAACGAAATAAAATAATTTTAATTATTTGCAAAAATATATATTTTTCTATTTCAAAGAGAAAAGAATACCGTTTGTAGGAAATCTTTATATATCATATAAAAGAGTCGGAAGTGTCATAAACATACAACTTATCCGGGGGTCTAATTCGCTAGATATGTCACATGCATTTAGACGCCCATTGGAAGCGTCAACGACCGAAAATGTGGCTGAACGTCAATTTGTATGCCGTATCAGTTCGCTTACATTTCTAAATATTTTCCCTCTGTATCTCTGGATTTATTACTGACGTTGATTTACAACGTTTACTTGCTGTTACAGCCAGGTTTAATCTTCAACCATAGCTTCTGTTTGAAACCAGACAGACACAACCGCTTTTAGGGATACCCAAACATTAATTTAATTTACAAACTCGATCTTAACGTTTGTTAAATTACCTCCTTTAAATTTTGATTTAATTAATGATTAGAGCATCAACCTATTAAAACCTTGTATGCATACTATTATATTAACATTACTAACTTAATCAATCAAAGTGTTCTAAACGGGTGAACATCGTAACATCTTAAATAGATACTATGTTGCGATAGAAACCAATACACGCGGAGATGCTTTGGTGGGAGGTACTCTGTCTATCCTCAAAATAGAGTTTTCTTAGATTTATAGGTAATCAACTTGTACTGTAAAAGCCTTGGAATAAAAAAGCGATGGGGAATAATATACGTTTTAAAGAACTATTACTAAAGCTTCAAGGATTCTCTTTCAAGGAATTAATTTTGTCCTCACATTTCAAGTGATTCTTGAGATAGGATTTTTAGTGATTGTCACAACAAAAGAATTAATTTTAATAGTTTTCATTCTCTTTATTCCACCCTAATAAAAATGAATATTAATTTTCAACACGACATGAAACGTTGTTGTTTCTACCCGTGCGACGATAGCAACAAACCTCCCAGCAACAAACTTTTACCCGTAATTTCCTATCTACTTTCTTAACTGTTTTTCTTTTTTTCTTCTTTCTTTTTATTATTTCCTATGAATATTGCTCACGTTAATATTAAATCACTGTTACCATGTTTTGTTGAATTTAATCGATATGTTGCAGACAATGATTTTGATTTGGTGTTGATTGTTGAGACATGGTTGACGGGTGAGGCGGCGGTGGATGCGTGTCAATTGTTTAATTATTCTTTCTACCATTGGTCAAGAAGTGGTGTGCGGGACGGAGGTGTTGGTGTGTATGTTAAAAATAAATTTAAAAGTAAATCTCTTACTGTCGAATGTTACTCCTACTTGGAGCAGACGTGGATAACATTATGTTTTAATAAAAATAAATATAATATTGGGGTTATATATAGACCACCTAGGGAGAATATCAATAGTTTCCTTGACGCTTTTGAGGCGACACTGGGGTTGGTAATTCCTCAATGCGATGAATTATTTGTTGTAGGTGATATAAATATTAACTTGCTTAATTCTCAGAATACATACACTACTAAATTTTTGAATCTTCTGGACGCATATGGGTTGTTGCAACTGGTGAACGAGCCTACTCGTATTACTTCTTCCTCGGAAACCTTGTTAGATGTTGTTGTTTCTTCTTGTGTCGATTTTGCGTTTACTTCACTGGACAGTTTGCATGGTCTAACTGATCATGAATTGATTAGATGTAGCTTGACAGTCGCACCTATTGTTACTGAACCAGTTTTTAGCGCTTACCGGGATTTTAATTCTATCTAACTGGAGTCGTTGCCGTTCTCTTTAATTTATGAACTGGATGACGTTAATATCAAAGTTAATTTTTTTAATAATCTTATTATTTCAATTTTCGATAAATATGCTCCACTAAGGAATAGACGATTTTCTAAAAGACCTAGTCCTTGGCTTACGCCGCAGTTAAAACAAATGATGTGTTTGAGGGATAGGGCTTACTCTAAATATAAGCACTCTAAGAATATTAATGATCTGTATAGTTACAAAGATTTGAGGCGGTACGTGGAAGGAGCGATAAGAAGAGAGAAAGAGGCATACTTTGGTTCGGTGGTGGCTCAGCGTAGTTCTGCTAAGCTATGGCGGGTCCTTGATCGCCAGACAGAGGCGCCAACCATTGCCCGGGAGTTTAGGTAATGCAGATGAGATAAATGATTATTTCACTAGATCTTCTGAATTGGGAGGGGTTGTTGATCAGGATGTTGTTGACTTCTATAATAATTCTAAATTAAACCCTACTAATAATTTCCTATTTGAAACGGTAGATGAATACATTGTCGGTTCACTACTTTTGAAATTAAAATCAGGCTCGGTTGGTTTTGATGGTGTTTCATCCTTAATGTGTTCTTAATATGTAACACATATTATAAACTACTGTTTATCTAACTCAGTTTTTCCAGACGCTTGGAAAACTGCTAAAGTGATCCCACTGCCTAAGATAGCCAATCCTACTTCGTGTGGTGACCTTAGGCCGATTAGTATTTTGCCTGTTTTGTCTAAGATTTTGGAAAAAATCATGGCCTTTCAGATGAGATTTTTTGTTGAGGGTTGCAGTGTTTTGCCGACGACACAGTCTGGGTTTCGTAAAAATCATGGATGTGGTACAGCATTGATGCATATAACTGATGATATACTGCGGGCAGCTGATGATGACATGGTTACGGCTTTAATTCTTTTCGACTTTTCGAAAGCACTTGATACGGTGAATTATACAGTTTTGGATTCTATTCTAAAGTACATTGGGTTTTGTACTAATGCTGCTGCCTTAATATTGAATTTTCTTTCTGATCGAAGACAGGTCGTTTCCTGTGGCATGATCGTCTCGGCTGCCCGTGGATTAATGGCCGGTGTACCGCAAGGTTCTGTATTGGGTCCGCTCTTATTTAGCATTTATACTTCTGGTCTCCAAAATTGACTCAAATATTCTAAAGCTCATTTTTATGCCGATGATTCTCAGATATATTATTCTTTCAGACAGGATGATGCTCCTGTGGCCCAACTTAGGATTGCGGGTGATGTTGCTCGGTTTACCAAAATGGCTGCCAGTCACAACTTAAGATTGAATCCCTTAAAATCGGTTATGTTGTTGTTTGGTAGACGCAATGCCCGCAACGCTTGCTCTCATTTTAGAATTGAGCTGGATAGTGGTGACTTGGGCGTTGCGGGTTGTTGTCGTAATCTTGGCCTCCTAATGGATTGTGATGTCAGATTTAGGGATCATGTTACTTTAAAGGTCCGTAAATCATTTGCGGCGCTGAAGCTTATTTATAATATTAAAAACTTTTTATCTTTATGTTTTATGTTTTATTTTTTGAATTTTTGATTTTTTTTTTTAACGCATTGTTGGGTGGTAGAGAGGACTATGGTCCTAACTCCGCCCTGCGCACATTTGTAATCTTTTTTTTTTCTGTTGTTTCTATTAATAAAGGCATTATTATTATTATTATTATTATATCTTCCTTATAATTAGGGATAGCGAAAAACTAAATACACCACTTGAAAGCTTGAATCTTTCTCTATCTAAAACCGGGCTCTATCGTCTGCCGATAAGTTGATATTAAGATCAATAAAAAATGAAGAACACCGCGCTGTACTTAAAATAGCTCAAAATTACCAAACTTCAAGGACTTGTGCAATTGTTACGAAACCGAATTTTAAAAAACTGTTATCACAGTCAGAAAGGGCGCTCTTTCAGCTATCTTAATCCGGGTTTTCGTCTGTCAATATCTGTTAGAGCAGGAAATTTCCGATAAGATAAATATGGTTCTAGAGTTTTCTCCTGCTCATATAAGAAAGTTATCGACCCGAACAAGGTTTAAGAATGGCTAAAATGTGTGAATTTAGCAGTTTTTGGCCAAAAATGTACGTGTGCAAGCGCGTGATCGCCGCGTGTTATACATCACTAGCAAGAGCACGAAATTTCCGATAAGATAGATATGGTTCTAGAGTTTTCTCCTGCTCATATAAGAAAGTTATCGAAACCAACAGGGTTTAAGAATGGCTAACACGTGTGAATTTTGCAGTTTTTGACCAAAAATGTACGTGTGCAAACGCGTGATCGCCGCGTGTTATACATCACTAGAAAGAGCAGGAAATTTTCGATAAAGGTACGTTTTCCTCCATGGTCGCCGGTCGCCGACGACTGCGACTGAGTAGCGACGACTGATTCGCTGACGAATTTTTTATTAGGTACGTTTTCCTCCATGGTCGTCAGTCGTCGACGTTTAGTTCGCAAGTATACAGTGTATATTGTGTATTTTCTTAGACTCGAGACAAAACGTATAAAGATGAACAAAGTACGACAAAGAAATTTGATTTTAATGTTATTAAATTATCAAGAAGAAGAAGAAAATTTACTTCTTTCTTTAGTTTCGGAAAGTGAAGAAAAAAGGAAAAAAATATCATCCATGTTTCAGCGGAGAAAATTGGAAGGATTTCAATCAATATTGGTAAACCAGTATTTAAAAGATAATGAAACCAGATTTAAAGAGTTTTTTCGAATCACACGCCATCAATTTAATTATATATTGGAACTCATCCAAGATGATCTTGTAACAAAACCCTACTACCGTGTGAAGGACCCAATAACACCAGGAGAAAAATTGGCAATAACGTTAAGGTAAGCAAATTTCCTTTATTTTTACTATATTTACTATATTGTAAGTAAAAATGCAACATTATTAAAGCTATTGTTTTATTCAGTAAGTCAATTAAAAAAATGTGCTGCATTGGAGCAATCTTGCTGGTCATTGGATTCGCCCACATGATAATTTCTTTGTTCCCAGCTTGAAGGAGAGGGTGAGCTAGTACAGCTGGTTTCGTATGAATACAGCCGAGAAGGTTGTGCTGCTTGTGGGAGCAATGCTTCCACTTCAGCTTCTGATATAACAGTAAAAATTTTTCTTTTGGTCTGTGCCTTTAATAGGGGTGGAAATTTTTTTACAGTCATCGCAAGACTTTGGAAAAACATGTCTGTTTCGTCTTCAGTTGACACAGTTTGTGCCGAATTTAGTTGACTTATTATAACTTCTCTTTCCAACCGATTTTTCTTTACTGCAGCCAAAATTTCATTTGCGAAATTAGGCTTTCTTTTCGACGCGCTGCATGTTGGCACTTCAAGCCGTATTTCCTGTATACTTTCGTCAGATTCTTCTGCGTTAATTTCAGTGTTCGCTTCCCTAGCAACCGATTGTATATTATCAACTTGCATATTTGTCAGCACGCTGCAATAGTAAAGATACATAAATATATTTATTTTTTTTAACCGGTTATGTCATGCTTACCTTCTTTTATGTTCAACAACATCTAAAAACCCTAACTGATCCAAAATTGGATTTCTTTTCCGGTTTTTTGAGGCACTTCCTGTTGGCATTTGGGTGTTCATTGTCCCGAATGTTCTTCCACCTTTTTTTGCAAGACGCAACTTAAAAGAAATGTTAATACTTAAAATTTTATACGTCATATTATTTAAAAATTCTGTTTTTTTGCAGGTTTCTTGCAACAGGGGAGTCTTACAGATCTATATCATTTGCGTTTCGAATCTCCTACAGCTACATCAGCGTGTTTGTACCAATTGTCCTACAAAGTTTGTGTAAAAAACTAATGCCAATTCTACACCACATCCTTCAGAACTTGATTTAAAGGGAAAGGCTGAAGAATTTTGGAATCGTTGGAATTTTCCTAACGTTATCGCAGCCATCGACGGAAAACACATAGGAATTATGTGTCCAGATAAGAGCGGCTCACTATTTTTTAACTATAAAAATTATTTTTCAATAGTGCTGTTAGCTCTTGTTGATGCTAATTACAAATTTCTGTATGTGGACATTGAATCCTATGGGAAAGAGGGTGATGCAGGAATTTTGTCAAAATCTGAAATTGGACAACAAATTTACGGTGAAAAATTCAATTTCCCTCCACCTGCATTACTTCCCCGTTCAAAAAATGTGATTTTACCGCATGTTATTGTTGGAGATGATGCGTTTAAACTTGACAAATATGTCATGAAACCTTACCCAAAAAAGCAAGTTTTAGAGGACAAAAAGAAAGCAGTTTTTAATTACAGACTGTCTCGAGCTAGAAGAGTAACAGAAAACGCTTTTGGTATACTTTGCCATGTATTTCGAATTTTTTTTCTCCTATTAATGTAAAATCTAGCACTGCTGATCTAATTATTCTTGCTTGCTGTTGTATACATAATATGTTGCGTAACGAATGTACACTTAACAATCCTAGACAAATGAATTTAGAGGAAAACCTTTTCCACTTCCTACTGAAAATATGATATTTCTCCCTATCAAATAAGAAAGTTGTTTAGAGGAAGAGTATTTAAGCGTTTCTGCGTGTAGGGATGGACATTAAGGGTGATTTAAGCATGACGCCGATAGATATTGACCGACGAAAATCCGGATTAAGATAGCTGAAGGACCGCCCTTTCTGACTGTGATAACAGTTTTGTAAAATTCGGTTTCGTAACAATTGCACAAGGCCTTGAAGTTTGGTAATTTTGAGCTATTTTAAGTACAGCGCGGTGTTCTTCATTTTTTATTGATCTTAATATCAATCTTATTATCGGCCCGGTTTTAGATAGAGAAAGATTCAAGCTTTCAAGTGGTGCATTTAGTTTTTCGCTATCCCTAATTATAAGGAAGATATCAGCTAAGAAAGTAGATAGGAAATTACGGGTAAAAGTTTGTTGCTATCGTCGCACGGGTGTTGTTTCTACCATTGTATTTATCGTATTCAAATAGATTTTACCGAATATTATTACTTACCAAACTGCTTCTGAAACTATAATTATATTCCAAAAGCGCTAAATTGTACGGTTGGATGCTTTCGCGCTAGAGAAAGCTCTAATTATCAACCATTTCCATCTTCCCACATTACAAAACGACTGAAAATCATTAAAACTTACTAAAACAATTTTAAATAAAACTTCCTTTTTAAGAGTTTTTGTGCTTTTAAATCGAATAAAGTTTCTGGCAATTTTCCAGCGATTGAATCGCTGTTCTAGAGTGAGAACAAACCTTTTTTGTCAATTTTAGATTTTAGATCAAAGGGAAATAATTTGGTTTGATCTGTAGAGAAGGTCGGAAAAATGAATTATTTACTTAGCCATATCTTTGGTGATCCTGAACTTTGCTTTGGAGAAACCAAGATAGAAAGGTTATTAATGAAACTTTTTCGTCGTTTAATATTTAGTCTACGAAACTTAGTTAACGAACCTTGGAACTTGAAAATGTTATCAGATGACGTGTACACGTCAAAGGAAGCGGTTTCAAGCATCATAAATAATACATTATTCGGATATCACCGCAATATTATAACACTTCATAAAAACGACTCGTATCATTATGAATGTTATGGAAATTCATATTGTTGTACCAAGTAGATTTGTGGGGAAATTGCTCAACAGATCTGAGTCTGAGATAAATTTTCGGTTGCAGATTGCAATTTAATTAAATGCCAATTAAAATTTTACAATTTGTAATGCAAATATTTCTAACATTTGAATAAATACAAAAGGGAAATATTTAATAAAATAGTGTATCAATGCTATTTCCCAAAAGAAAACCTCTAAAAGTGACTATGTATTGGAAAAATACGACAATGGATACAATAGATAGAAAGAAAAAGGTTGTGAATAGAAGATACTTCTCAATCTCTCCTTGGACTAAATATATATTTCCTGGTATTTAAAAAAATAACCTCAGACATGTTACAAAATAAAATCGAGATACTATATCGAGTTTCAAGTTGAAATAAAAATTCGATGGAATGAATCAAATTTCCAATATCACCACGTATCCAATTACATTTCTGTCAGCGTTTCTTTTCTGTAACGCAACATTCGTGTTTATGCACTCCAATAGTGAGATTTCAAGTTCCATCTAACTATTTGTATACTATTTCCGACATTTGTCACACCCAATAACTCAATATCCAACATATCTTTTTAATCTCTCCATTTCCATCTAAATGCTTTAATCATGATTACATTAAAGACTTTAATCTCTTTAGATTGCCTTTTTGGTGTGTTTATATCAAAGCTCTGTGAACTTTCAGGATTCGGAATTAAATCTTATTGTAACTTTGTTCGACTATTTAGGGCGCTCTCGTTTTTGTAACGTGATCTTCGTCCGGTTCAATACGATTTTCTCGGTTCGTATCGGAGCTTTGTATATAAAGGTGTACGCGACAAATAAAAGGGGTCTTAAAACTAGTAAACGAGACTTTACCTGCAAACAATGAGAATGTGAGAACAAATCGATTCACTTAGAAAATTGTTTACAAAGAAACTAGATTTTCAAATTAACCAATTTATATCATTTCAGAAGAAATGAAAAACTTTTTGTTGTATACAAATGAATAAATTACATTATGTTCGTGGAAACAACATTAAATTCATTGAAATTGATATCTTAAAGTATGTTAGATCGAATATTGGAAACATTT
The DNA here is from genome assembly GCF_036711975.1 of Onthophagus taurus. Taxonomy (NCBI): domain Eukaryota; kingdom Metazoa; phylum Arthropoda; class Insecta; order Coleoptera; family Scarabaeidae; genus Onthophagus; species Onthophagus taurus. Next base: position 1,865,512 of record NC_091967.1, read on the forward strand.
CAATAGATAGTTTGAGTTATAGACGTCTCAAACTTACTAAACAGAGTTATGACATAGAAATGCAACTTGTAGGAAACTTGGAAATTGTATAAACATTAATTTGTTATATACATAATAACTCATCGGATGAATAGCATAATCCATTCAATTTGCTCCCCGAAATTAAATTGTTAGTTACGCAATACGTGTTCCGCAGTATTAATGGATTTTGAAACGAGTTTTGTGGAGTGCAGTGTCGTTGCAGTTTTATTGAACTCCTAAATAAAAAAAAAACATTTCATCATTTTGCTGTTGATGTTCGTTAGTTGAAATTGATGGGAATTCGTCAAATATTGTTACTATATTACCAACGAAATTAGCCCACCTGTTATCAGCTGTTAATACAGATGCCATATGGGGAGATATTCTACACACAACGTTACGGTTTGATTATAAATTAATTGAGAGGCGATGTATCGTTTATGTGTTTTTTTCCTGTCATCGATGAGTGATTATTTTCAACAAGTTTGTGATGATAAAGTTTTGATTCAATTTTTTTATCTGTATTAAATGCTCTATTAGTAACTAACAACCGATTTCTTTTTGAAAAGTTAAATTTAAAAGATTACGTCGTAAATCCAATAAATCTTTATTCACAGATGTTACTTGGCTTAGTCCGCCCTACTGGCATAACGTATTGCCCAAGCGTTGTCAGCATTATTAAACATTCCTAGGCAAAAACCACAAAATTTGATAATCACAGTATAATGTCACCAAAGTCGATATTGAATAACGTTATTGAGAAATGTGTATCAAATCGAACAATGCCAATATACGAATCATTTGAACTTTACTCAATTACAGCAGAGAAATGTTCACAAAATAACAGTTGCAATGAACTTTACTTGGTAGCGGCAACCAATGCGCGGGCGAGCTTCAATTATTCCCACGAAGGTAAACTTTACCCATAACTCATTCACTGGATCATCCCGGTGTGATAATAATAAGGCGAATATAAACAAGGTACAATAACCTACCAACAATTAATCTAGTAACGTAAAAACGCAGATATAGTTGAAACAGTTTTTGATTAGTTTTAATTTTGATGAATCGTAGTTTATTTTTGGCAGGCATAATTTTATAATGCACACATAAGAAAATCTGCCAAAATAACATACCGACAAACACCATAACGACTGTCATAAAAACTATCGCTCGCTTAATTTACCTCGAGGGCAATACGTCGCGTTAATCGCTCTCGATAGATCACATGATAGTAATTTACATGTTAACCGATTTCTGCGTTTATAAAAACCCGTCGTATAAGCGGGGTAGGCAATCCGTACGTGAGCAGAAAACTAGGTCATACATAATTAATCGTATCTCAAGAACGAATTGAGATATCATTTTGAAATAAAAAACATTTTGAAGGCGTCAATGGCAAAACTCGGTATTCGGACATATTACAGAAAAACTTTCACAACAAAAGTTGTAGCAAATTTTATTCTTACCAATATTGATCTCTTTACTTTTGCTCTCAGATGCATAAATATCGAGAAACATGCGATAAAATGAAAATTAGATGAATTTACAAGTTTTTAATGGTAGAACTCGAGATTCAGACGTATTACAGAAAAACTTTCACAACAAAAGTTGTAGCAACTTTTATTCTAACCAATATTGGTCTGTTTTACTTTTGCTCTCAGACGCATAAATATCCAGAAACATGCGATAAAATGAAAATTAGATGAATTTACAAGTTTTTAATGGTAGAACTCGAGATTCAGACGTATTACAGAAAAACTTTCACAACAAAAATTGTAGCAAATTTTATTGTAACCAATATTGGTCTCTTTTACTTTTGCTCTCAGATGCATAAATATCGAGAAACATGCGATAAAATGAAAATTAGATGAATTTACAAGTTTTTAATGGTAGAACTCGAGATTCAGACGTATTACAGAAAAACTTTCACAACAAAAGTTGTAGCTAATTTCATTCTAACCAATATTGGTCTCTTTTACTTTTGCTCTCAGATGCATAAATATCGTGAAACATGCGATAAAATGAAAATTAGATGAATTTACAAGTTTTTAATGGTAGAACTCCAGATTCAGACGTATTACAGAAAAACTTTCACAACAAAAGTTGTAGCAACTTTTATTCTAACCAATATTGGTCTCTTTTACTTTTGCTCTCACAGTCAGATGCATAAATATCGAGAAACATGCGATAAAATGAAAATTAGATGAATTTACAAGTTTTTAATGGTAGAACTCCAGATTCAGACGTATTAGAGAAAAACTTTCACATCAAAAGTTGTAGTAAATTTTATTGTAACCAATATTGGTCTCTTTTACTTTTGCTCTCAGATGCATAAATATCGAGAAACATGCGATAAAATGAAAATTAGATGAATTTACAAGTTTTTAATGGTAGAACTCGAGATTCAGACGTATTACAGAAAAACTTTCACAACAAAAGTTGTAGCTAATTTCATTCTAACCAATATTGGTCTCTTTTACTTTTGCTCTCAGATGCATAAATATCGAGAAACATGCGATAAAATGAAAATTAGATGAATTTACAAGTTTTTAATGGTAGAACTCGAGATTCAGACGTATTACAGAAAAACTTTCACAACAAAAGTTGTAGCAAATTTCATTCTAACCAATATTGGTCTCTTTTACTTTTGCTCTCAGATGCATAAATATCGAGAAACATGCGATAAAATGAAAATTAGATGAATTTACAAGTTTTTAATGGTAGAACTCGAGATTCAGACGTATTACAGAAAAACTTTCACAACAAAGGTTGTAGCAAATTTTATTCTAACCAATATTGGTCTCTTTTACTTTTGCTCTCAGATGCATAAATATCGAGAAACATGCGATGAAATGAAAATTAGATGAATTTACAAGTTTTTAATGGTAGAACTCGAGATTCAGACGTATTACAGAAAAACTTTCACAACAAAAGTTGTAGCAAATTTTATTCTTACCAATATTGGTCTCTTTTACTTTTGCTCTCAGATGCATAAATATCGAGAAACATGCGATAAAATGAAAATTAGATGAATTTACAAGTTTTTAATGGTAGAACTCGAGATTCAGACGTATTACAGAAAAACTTTCACAATAAAAATTATAACAAATTTTATTCTAACCAATATTGGTCTCTTTTACTTTTGCTCTCAGATGCATAAATATCGAGAAACATGCGATAAAATGAAAATTAGATGAATTTACAAGTTTTTAATGGTAAAACTCGAGATTCAGACGTATTACAGAAAAACTTTCACAACAAAAGTTGTAGCAAATTTTATTCTAACCAATATTGGTCTCTTTTACTTTTGCTCTCAGATGCATAAATATCGAGAAACATGCGATAAAATGAAAATTAGATGAATTTACAAGTTTTTAATGGTAGAACTCGAAATTCAGACGTATTACAGAAAAACTTTCACAACAAAAGTTGTAGCAAATTTTATTCTAACCAATATTGATCTTTTTTACTTTTGCTCTCACAGTCAGATGCATAAATATCGAGAAACTTGCGATAAAATGAAAATTAGATGAATTTACAAGTTTTTAATGGTAGAACTCGAGATTCAGACGTATTAGAGAAAAACTTTCACAACAAAAGTTGTAGCAAATTTTATTCTAACCAATATTGGTCTCTTTTACTTTTGCTCTCAGATGCATAAATATCGAGAAACATGCGATAAAATGAAAATTAGATGAATTTACAGCACATTAATGGTAGAACTCGAGATTCAGACGTATTACAGAAAAACTTTCACAACAAAAGTTGTAGCAAATTTTATTCTAACCAATATTGGTCTCTTTTACTTTTGCTCTCACAGTCAGATGCATAAATATCGAGAAACATGCGATAAAATGAAAATTAGATGAATTTACAAGTTTTTAATGGTAGAACTCGAGATTCAGACGTATCACAGAAAAACTTTCACAACAAAAGTTGTAGCAAATTTTATTCTAACCAATATTGGTCTCTTTTACTTTTGCTCTCACAGTCAGATGCATAAATATCGAGAAACATGCGATAAAATGAAAATTAGATGAATTTACAAGTTTTTAATGGTAGAACTCGAGATTCAGACGTATCACAGAAAAACTTTCACAACAAAAGTTGTAGCAAATTTTATTCTAACCAATATTGGTCTCTTTTACTTTTGCTCTCACAGTCAGATGCATAAATATCGAGAAACATGCGACAATATAAAAATTAGATGAATTTATAAGTTTTTAATGGTAGAAATCGAGATTCAGACGTATTACAGAAAAACTTTCACAACAAAGGTTGTAGCAAATTTTATTCTAACCAATATTGGTCTCTTTTACTTTTGCTCTCAGATGCATAAATATCGAGAAACATGCGATGAAATGAAAATTAGATGAATTTACAAGTTTTTAATGGTAGAACTCGAGATTCAGACGTATTACAGAAAAACTTTCACAACAAAAGTTGTAGCAAATTTTATTCTAACCAATATTGGTCTCTTTTACTTTTGCTCTCAGATGCATAAATATCGAGAAACATGCGATAAAATGAAAATTAGATGAATTTACAAGTTTTTAATGGTAGAACTCGAAATTCAGACGTATTACAGAAAAACTTTCACAACAAAAGTTGTAGCAAATTTTATTCTAACCAATATTGATCTTTTTTACTTTTGCTCTCACAGTCAGATGCATAAATATCGAGAAACTTGCGATAAAATGAAAATTAGATGAATTTACAAGTTTTTAATGGTAGAACTCGAGATTCAGACGTATTAGAGAAAAACTTTCACAACAAAAGTTGTAGCAAATTTTATTCTAACCAATATTGGTCTCTTTTACTTTTGCTCTCAGATGCATAAATATCGAGAAACATGCGATAAAATGAAAATTAGATGAATTTACAGCACATTAATGGTAGAACTCGAGATTCAGACGTATTACAGAAAAACTTTCACAACAAAAGTTGTAGCAAATTTTATTCTAACCAATATTGGTCTCTTTTACTTTTGCTCTCACAGTCAGATGCATAAATATCGAGAAACATGCGATAAAATGAAAATTAGATGAATTTACAAGTTTTTAATGGTAGAACTCGAGATTCAGACGTATCACAGAAAAACTTTCACAACAAAAGTTGTAGCAAATTTTATTCTAACCAATATTGGTCTCTTTTACTTTTGCTCTCACAGTCAGATGCATAAATATCGAGAAACATGCGATAAAATGAAAATTAGATGAATTTACAAGTTTTTAATGGTAGAACTCGAGATTCAGACGTATCACAGAAAAACTTTCACAACAAAAGTTGTAGCAAATTTTATTCTAACCAATATTGGTCTCTTTTACTTTTGCTCTCACAGTCAGATGCATAAATATCGAGAAACATGCGATAAAATGAAAATTAGATGAATTTACAAGTTTTTAATGGTAGAACTCGAGATTCGGACAAATTACAGAAAAACTTTCACAACAAAAGTTGTAGCAAATTTTATTCTAACCAATATTGGTCTCTTTTACTTTTGCTCTCAGATGCATAAATATCGAGAAACATGCGATAAAATGAAAATTAGATGAATTTACAAGTTTTTAATGGTAGAACTCCAGATTCAGACGTATTAGAGAAAAACTTTCACAACAAAAGTTGTAGCAAATTTTATTCTAACCAATATTGGTCTCTTTTACTTTTGCTCTCAGATGCATAAATATCGAGAAACATGCGACAATATAAAAATTAGATGAATTTATAAGTTTTTAATGGTAGAAATCGAGATTCAGACGTATTACAGAAAAACTTTCACAACAAAAGTTGTAGCAAATTTTATTCTAACCAATATTGGTCTCTTTTACTTTTGCTCTCAAATGCATAAATATCGAGAAACATGCGATAAAATGAAAATTAGATGAATTTACAAGTTTTTAATGGTAGAACTCGAGATTCAGACGTATTACAGAAAAACTTTCACAACAAAAGTTGTAGCTAATTTCATTCTAACCAATATTGGTCTCTTTTACTTTTGCTCTCAGATGCATAAATATCGAGAAACATGCGATAAAATGAAAATTAGATGAATTTACAAGTTTTTAATGGTAGAACTCGAGATTCAAACGTATTACAGAAAAACTTTCACAACAAAAATTGTAGCAAATTTTATTCTAACCAATATTGGTCTCTTTTACTTTTGCTCTCAGATGCATAAATATCGAGAAACATGCGATAAAATGAAAATTAGATGAATTTACAAGTTTTTAATGGTAAAACTCGAGATTCAGACGTATTACAGAAAAACTTTCACAACAAAAGTTGTAGCAAATTTTATTCTAACCAATATTGGTCTCTTTTACTTTTGCTCTCAGATGCATAAATATCGAGAAACATGCGATAAAATGAAAATTAGATGAATTTACAAGTTTTTAATGGTAGAACTCGAAATTCAGACGTATTACAGAAAAACTTTCACAACAAAAGTTGTAGCAAATTTTATTCTAACCAATATTGATCTTTTTTACTTTTGCTCTCACAGTCAGATGCATAAATATCGAGAAACTTGCGATAAAATGAAAATTAGATGAATTTACAAGTTTTTAATGGTAGAACTCCAGATTCAGACGTATTAGAGAAAAACTTTCACAACAAAAGTTGTAGCAAATTTTATTCTAACCAATATTGGTCTCTTTTACTTTTGCTCTCAGATGCATAAATATCGAGAAACATGCGACAATATAAAAATTAGATGAATTTATAAGTTTTTAATGGTAGAAATCGAGATTCAGACGTATTACAGAAAAACTTTCACAACAAAAGTTGTAGCAAATTTTATTCTAACCAATATTGGTCTCTTTTACTTTTGCTCTCAAATGCATAAATATCGAGAAACATGCGATAAAATGAAAATTAGATGAATTTACAAGTTTTTAATGGTAGAACTCGAGATTCAGACGTATTACAGAAAAACTTTCACAACAAAAGTTGTAGCTAATTTCATTCTAACCAATATTGGTCTCTTTTACTTTTGCTCTCAGATGCATAAATATCGAGAAACATGCGATAAAATGAAAATTAGATGAATTTACAAGTTTTAATGGTAGAACTCGAGATTCAAACGTATTACAGAAAAACTTTCACAACAAAAATTGTAGCAAATTTTATTCTAACCAATATTGGTCTCTTTTACTTTTGCTCTCAGATGCATAAATATCGAGAAACATGCGATAAAATGAAAATTAGATGAATTTACAAGTTTTTAATGGTAGAACTCGAGATTCAGACGTATTACAGAAAAACTTTCACAACAAAAATTGTAGCTAATTTTATTCTAACCAATATTGGTCTCTTTTACTTTTGCTCTCAGATGCATAAATATCGAGAAACATGCGATAAAATGAAAATTAGATGAATTTACAAGTTTTTAATGGTAGAACTCGAGATTCAGACGTATTACAGAAAAACTTTCACAACAAAAATTGTAGCTAATTTTATTCTAACCAATATTGGTCTCTTTTACTTTTGCTCTCAGATGCATAAATATCGAGAAACATGCGATAAAATGAAAATTAGATGAATTTACAAGTTTTTAATGGTAGAACTCGAGATTCAAACGTATTACAGAAAAACTTTCAGAACAAAAATTGTAGCAAATTTTATTCTAACCAATATTGGTCTCTTTTACTTTTGCTCTCAGATGCATAAATATCGAGAAACATGCGATAAAATGAAAATTAGATGAATTTACAAGTTTTTAATGGTAGAACTCGAGATTCAAACGTATTACAGAAAAACTTTCACAACAAAAATTGTAGCAAATTTTATTCTAACCAATATTGGTCTCTTTTACTTTTGCTCTCAGATGCATAAATATCGAGAAACATGCGATAAAATGAAAATTAGATGAATTTACAAGTTTTTAATGGTAGAACTCGAGATTCAGACGTATTACAGAAAAACTTTCACAACAAAAGTTGTAGCAAATTTTATTCTAACCAATATTGGTCTCTTTTACTTTTGCTCTCAGATGCATAAATATCGAGAAACATGCGATAAAATGAAAATTAGATGAATTTACAAGTTTTTAATGGTAGAACTCGAGATTCAGACGTATCACAGAAAAACTTTCACAACAAAAGTTGTAGCAAATTTTATTCTAACCAATATTGGTCTCTTTTACTTTTGCTCTCACAGTCAGATGCATAAATATCGAGAAACATGCGATAAAATGAAAATTAGATGAATTTACAAGTTTTTAATGGTAGAACTCGAGATTCAGACGTATTACAGAAAAACTTTCACAACAAAAGTTGTAGCAAATTTTATTCTAACCAATATTGGTCTCTTTTACTTTTGCTCTCAGATGCATAAATATCGAGAAACATGCGATAAAATGAAAATTAGATGAATTTACAAGTTTTTAATGGTAGAACTCGAGATTCAGACGTATTACAGAAAAACTTTCACAATAAAAATTATAACAAATTTTATTCTAACCAATATTGGTCTCTTTTACTTTTGCTCTCAGATGCATAAATATCGAGAAACATGCGATAAAATGAAAATTAGATGAAATTACAAGTTTTTAATGGTAGAACTCGAGATTCAGACGTATTACAGAAAAACTTTCACAACAAAAGTTGTAGCAAATTTTATTCTAACCAATATTGGTCTCTTTTACTTTTGCTCTCAGATGCATAAATATCGAGAAACATGCGATAAAATGAAAATTAGATGAATTTACAAGTTTTTAATGGTAGAACTCGAGATTCAGACGTATTACAGAAAAACTTTCACAACAAAAATTGTAGCTAATTTTATTCTAACCAATATTGGTCTCTTTTACTTTTGCTCTCAGATGCATAAATATCGAGAAACATGCGATAAAATGAAAATTAGATGAATTTACAAGTTTTTAATGGTAGAACTCGAGATTCAAACGTATTACAGAAAAACTTTCAGAACAAAAATTGTAGCAAATTTTATTCTAACCAATATTGGTCTCTTTTACTTTTGCTCTCAGATGCATAAATATCGAGAAACATGCGATAAAATGAAAATTAGATGAATTTACAAGTTTTTAATGGTAGAACTCGAGATTCAAACGTATTACAGAAAAACTTTCACAACAAAAATTGTAGCAAATTTTATTCTAACCAATATTGGTCTCTTTTACTTTTGCTCTCAGATGCATAAATATCGAGAAACATGCGATAAAATGAAAATTAGATGAATTTACAAGTTTTTAATGGTAGAACTCGAGATTCAGACGTATTACAGAAAAACTTTCACAACAAAAGTTGTAGCAAATTTTATTCTAACCAATATTGGTCTCTTTTACTTTTGCTCTCAGATGCATAAATATCGAGAAACATGCGATAAAATGAAAATTAGATGAATTTACAAGTTTTTAATGGTAGAACTCGAGATTCAGACGTATCACAGAAAAACTTTCACAACAAAAGTTGTAGCAAATTTTATTCTAACCAATATTGGTCTCTTTTACTTTTGCTCTCACAGTCAGATGCATAAATATCGAGAAACATGCGATAAAATGAAAATTAGATGAATTTACAAGTTTTTAATGGTAGAACTCGAGATTCAGACGTATTACAGAAAAACTTTCACAACAAAAGTTGTAGCAAATTTTATTCTAACCAATATTGGTCTCTTTTACTTTTGCTCTCAGATGCATAAATATCGAGAAACATGCGATAAAATGAAAATTAGATGAATTTACAAGTTTTTAATGGTAGAACTCGAGATTCAGACGTATTACAGAAAAACTTTCACAATAAAAATTATAACAAATTTTATTCTAACCAATATTGGTCTCTTTTACTTTTGCTCTCAGATGCATAAATATCGAGAAACATGCGATAAAATGAAAATTAGATGAAATTACAAGTTTTTAATGGTAGAACTCGAGATTCAGACGTATTACAGAAAAACTTTCACAACAAAAGTTGTAGCAAATTTTATTCTAACCAATATTGGTCTCTTTTACTTTTGCTCTCAGATGCATAAATATCGAGAAACATGCGATAAAATGAAAATTAGATGAATTTACAAGTTTTTAATGGTAGAACTCGAGATTCAGACGTATTACAGAAAAACTTTCACAATAAAAATTATAACAAATTTTATTCTAACCAATATTGGTCTCTTTTACTTTTGCTCTCAGATGCATAAATATCGAGAAACATGCGATAAAATGAAAATTAGATGAATTTACAAGTTTTTAATGGTAGAACTCGAGATTCAGACGTATTACAGAAAAACTTTCACAACAAAAGTTGTAGCAAATTTTATTCTAACCAATATTGGTCTCTTTTACTTTTGCTCTCAGATGTATAAATATCGAGAAACATGCGATAAAATGAAAATTAGATGAATTTACAAGTTTTTAATGGTAGAACTCGAGATTCAGACGTATTACAGAAAAACTTTCACAATAAAAATTATAACAAATTTTATTCTAACCAATATTGGTCTCTTTTACTTTTGCTCTCAGATGCATAAATATCGAGAAACATGCGATAAAATGAAAATTAGATGAATTTACAAGTTTTTAATGGTAGAACTCGAGATTCAGACGTATTACAGAAAAACTTTCACAACAAAAGTTGTAGCAAATTTTATTCTAACCAATATTGGTCTCTTTTACTTTTGCTCTCAGATGCATAAATATCGAGAAACATGCGATAAAATGAAAATTAGATGAACTTACAAGTTTTTAATGGTAGAACTTGAGATTCAGACGTATTACAGAAAAACTTTCACAACAAAAGTTGTAGCAAATTTTATTCTAACCAATATTGGTCTCTTTTACTTTTGCTCTCAGATGCATAAATATCGAGAAACATGCGATAAAATGAAAATTTGATGAATTTACAAGTTTTTAATGGTAGAACTCGAGATTCAGACGTATTACAGAAAAACTTTCAGAACAAAAGTTGTAGCAAATTTCATTCTAACCAATATTGGTCTCTTTTACTTTTGCTCTCAGATGCATAAATATCGAGAAACATGCAATAAAGTGAAAATTAGATGAATTTACAGCACATTAATGGTAGAACTCGAGATTCAGATATATAAAGTTTTGACTTATGAATTTTTAAAGCCTCGATTGCCAGCGATTTTGGTTTAACCACGCGCAATCATCCATTCTTCATTTGAAATTAATGATATGTTATGTAACAATGTTTCGATGTGATATTTAATTACAAATTTTTATGACAAACTTATGTTATTTGAACCTGCGTCATCACGTGATGTGGACACAAATCTATATTTATGAAGCTATTTGTTGACACACTTATACTGCATTTCATAATTCGTGAAAATTCCTAATCAGATTTTAAATTCGCTTTAGGCTGAAATGAAATTATATTTCAATTTAAAATTGCTTTATTTCAAATTTAATTTTTTTTAATATAAAAATATCTTTATATCTGTAGAAACAGTAAACATCATATTTAAAAATAAACGAGGTAATTTACTTAGCTACAAAATGTTTCTCGTATTTGAAATTATATCCTATTAGTGTATATTTTAACATTACTGGAACATTTTATTTTAATATAAACTCCCCAAACGCTATTTTTACTCCACAATCGCATCACGTACAATCTTTTTAACACAATATTTCCATTAGCTTCATGGGGATAACTTCACTTCAGAAAAGTAGGATTTAATTCGCATTGATATAATACAACCAATTAACAAAAATATCCATATAATCACGTCTTCACTACCACGTTTAAGTTATATACTTTGAGAGAGTTCACACAAGTTTGACCTTTTGCCATTTCAAGGTATTCGTTTTAAACATGGATAGCTTTCATTACACAACTTTCAAACTACGCTGTTATTCTTGTAAGTTTGCGATGGAGTTAAATCGATCTCGCAAACTTGGATATGTTTTTTTAATGTCAGATTAAAACTTAAGGTATATGGTTTCCCTTATTATACGCATTATTAGGAACTGTGTGTTGAATAATGTTGTGGTTTTCGTCACATAACCGCAAAATTCAATTAAACTTGAACGCAGCAATCGTGCACGTTTATGTCGAGAAAACGTACAAAAATGTTATCCTGTAAATGGAAATCGAAACACCTAAATACCTAGGTGGAAAAACTGAACTAAAATTCACAACCAGCCTGATATCGCGCGAAGTAAATCGGAGATTACCGCCAAATCCCACATGTGAACCAAAGAGGAAAAGATAAACCGTAGTTAACGTGAAATTTATCGTTCGATACCGAATTTTCTCACACAGCTTTCGAATCTTTCGATACGGTAAATGCGAATAACCGAGAAATACCTTTAAAATAACGTGAAATAAATGATTATGGAAAAATATTTATGTCCAAATTGAACCTTTAAACGGATAATATAAATAGGAAAATGATTTAATCAATCCTATTTAATAAAGTCGGAATTCATATTGGAATAGAAATTCTATATTGATGGGTAGGTTAATTATTTCGTATGTCACAGTGCATATAATAATAATAATGAGTTTATTGCCCATACAGCTACAAAAAAGATAATATAATTACAATTAAAACATAAAGATAGTTACAAAAAAAACAAATAGAAAATGGGCAAAAGGCGAAGTTCAGGTTATCCATCCTGAGATAGATGATCTGTTCTTCCACTTGACCTGAGTTTCACTTATCAAAATAAAATTTTATGGGAATTTAAACAAAACAAAATAATGCCGCGTCACAGGGCGACTTCCGCTCGCTACACGTGCTCTACACCCTGACTCTGCAATAGATGGTTTCGATAACGACTTCTAAAAGTAGCTAAGCTGCAATAGGGACCAACCGGGAGACCGTTCCATATTTTTGACATCTGATATGAGAAAGATCTTTCATACAGAGTAGTTCTATGTATCGGAGGTGCAATCAAATTTTCTTCGACAGAACATAGCGTATTTTCGACGATTAACCATATTCAACCATTCAATTTCACCCAGCTTGGACGATACATGATCGCGCCTTCGCAAACCACACACAAACGTCACACACGCATTTTGGACTCTTTGTATCCTTGCAGCGACAGTCGCAGATAAACAAGGGCCATACACCACGCTACCATAGTTAAAATGCGACAAAACCAGGGTATCTCATAACATTATACGGTTAGCTTGATCGAGAACTGATCTGCTACCGTACAGTCTCTTTAGATTAGCAAAAGCTGCTCTAATGCATTTTCCTACATGCTGCTCAAATCTCAAATCAGAATCTAATTTAAGTCCCAAGTCGCGAGCATTATCGCAGAACTCAATTTTTCTATTTCCCATAATCAAATTAAGTTCATTTTTAAGTTGCGGACTTGTGATCTTGCAAAAATAATAGCGACGGACTTGGTGGGATTTACAATTAAAGAGTGATTCCTTGAGAATTTATCCAATGACTTCAGATCGTCATTAATTCTATTAGTTTCTTGTAGAGCATCATGAAGTGCAAAGGAGTGATATAACTGGGTATCGTCAGCATATCTATGTATGTTCGTATGAGCAACACATTGCGTAATATTATGGGTATAAATAGAAAACAATACCGGATCCTGCGGGACTCCCAAATTAACACTCCTATATGAAGAGAATTCGCAGTCAATACCCACACATTGCTGTCTACCGAAAAGATAGGATTTAAAAAAATTTAAAACGTTTCTATTAAAGCCAATGTGATATAAAATGGATGCAAGCAGATCATAGTTGACAGTATCGAAAGCTTTGCTGTAATCTAACAAAACTAAAATACTTATTTTATTATTGTCTGCTGCCTGTAAAATATCATCAACTATGAGAGTCAATGCAGTAGCACAGCTGTGCGCCAACCGAAAGCCTGACTGCGTGTCTCCCAAAACATCTAACCCTTCCAAGTACGTAATGACCTGTTTTGCTACCACTTTCTCCAGAATTTTAGATACAACTGGTAACAAACTTATAGGTCTTAAGTCATTTAGAGCTTTGGGCTGAGGTTTCTTAGGAATTGGTACAACAATTGCTTGTTTCCAGGCCTCGGGAAAGACACCATTCATAAAACAGAAATTAATGATATGGGTAATATATGGAATTATAACCGGACAAGAAAACTGTATCATTTTAATATCAATTTTATCTGATCACAAGACAGAAATCAAATTTAGTTGTAAAATTTTTATGGCGCGAAGTCATGTACCGATTGATAAGATTACAATGCCTATTATTCGCGGTTCTATTGTCTTGTTAAAATTCGGAAGATACAGGTAATATTGAAAAAAATGTTATCTATATAGGAACTAAAGTAATTTATTGGGATACACGACCAACACGACAAAGGCTAGATAATTGAAAAGATTCTTCCTTTTATCTTTACCTAGCTTTCGGAAATTTTATTTTTCCTTCTTCAGAGGTAACTACAATATTGAGACAACAAAAGTTACAATAATTAACAAAAATGCATCTCAACAACTTACAAAAATGGATTGCATAAAGGAACTGAACTAAAGCTAAACATGAGGTCGCAAGAATTGAGCACTAGACATCTCTTATTAAAACTATACTTCTCATAATTCACTAAAGGTGACGAATTAAAGATCAAATAATACTAAAAATCATTACAACGTTAATTATGAAACTATTAAAATAAGTATTACTTACAATAAGAACACGTTAAAATTTTTACGTTAAAAGTTAAGACGCAATAAGCCACGTAAGTTTTTTATACCACAAAAACTGGAAAGAAACAAGGCTGACCAACCGTCGTCACGGCAAAACACCAAATACACTAAAAATAACCACTAGGTGGCATTGAAAGGGGGAATGAAATTGAAAATATGAAAACGGAAACAAAAACCGAGGAAAAGAACTAGAAAACAAGAGAATCACTCTCCATCGATGTTTGATCCCTTCTACCCCAGTCCTTCATAACAAGGTAACTATAAATAGAACTAAGGTTCTGGGTGTCAGTTCTGAAGTTTAAGGAATTAACCTCTTTATTGATGTAAAACATCTCTAAGAATAATCTTTTTGAATAAATTGATTCTTTATCAACAATCTGAGAATTTTCAAAATTAAAATGGTGACCACTGAGAACATGGTGATGAACCAACGCACTCTTATTTTCATCTCTAGATTGACAATCACGTTTATGTTACTTGATCCTAGCATCAAAATACTGACTGGTAGTGCCTATGTAGGTTTTTTCGCAATTATTGCAAGGAATCTTATAAATAACATTAGATTGTAAACCTTTAGGAACCAGATCCTTAGTCCTTGAAAAACAAGTGGATAAAGGCAAAGAGTTACATTTAGCAAACCTAACTGAGTCAAACCTCAGAACTGAAACAAGTTTATCAGTCAACTTGGGGACGAAGGGAATCTTAACAAAGTGGGTCAGGAAGGCTAGATATGTCGTGTTGGTCGTCACCTTCAGAAGGTTGACTGATATTACGATGGTAAGTACCATTATGATAAAGAATTCTATTAACTAGACCTATCGGATACCCGTTGTTGACGAATATATCCCGGAGCTTTTTTATGTTAGAGTCAAGAAAGCGGACGTCAGAGATGGATCTGACACGATTAACCATAGCAACCACAATGTTCAGTTTCTGATTGAGAGGATGGTTTGAATGAAAGTTAATATATCTCCCCAGATATGTTGGCTTAGTATACCAATTTAAACTAATAGTTTGATCTAAATTTCTTATAACAATAGTATCGAGAAAAGGAACACTAGAGTTAGATTCAGTTTCAACCGTGAACTGTAAATGACTATCAAAGTTATTGAACACATCCATAACATCGTCGATGCGGTCGACAGGTACAGCGCAAATTATATCGTCCACGTACTTGTAGATAAAAGGAAGAGAAAAACCCAACAAAGGAATACATTGATCGAGAAGATGATCCATCACCATTGTGGCCAAGATGGGTCTTAAAGGACTTCCCATTGGAGTTCCAAATTTTTGACTGTAAATGACATCATTGAAAGTAAATACCGAAGACTCAAAAAGGAACACTATCAATTGTAAAAACAATTCCATATCAATGGGAGTGACAGAACTCACTAGGTCCCAATTTTGTAACAATATATCTCTCACCAAGTTGAGGGGTATGTTGGTGAAGAGAGACACCACATCAAGTGAGATAAGCATAAAGTTAGGTGGGAGTTTTATATCCCTAATTTTCTCTACAAAAGAGAAAGTATCCTTGATATTGTAGGAAGTTCTCTCACTAAAAGACAGTTTTAGAATACCTGACAGGAACTCTGACAAGTGATATGTGGGGGAACCTACAAATGATATAATAGGTCTCAAGGGACAGTTCACCTTGTGGATCTTCGGCAACCCATAATACTTGGGAATGACACCATTGTGACATCTAAGGCTGTTTTTGAAAATTTATTGTTTCTATTTTGTATCTTTGAAGTAGGCTCCCTATCCAAAACACAATAAGTGGACTGATCATTAAATAAGTCTAAAGACTTCGATATAAAGGGTTTTCCAATAAGAGGTGTTATTTTGAATAGCCCGTTATTTCGGTAGATGTCACTTTTGAAGATGTCATTTTTTGACATTTGACAAGTAGAAAGTACGCCATTAATAAAAATGGAACGATACACTCTTCAACAACGCATTGAAATTATTAAAATTCATTATAAAAATGGTGAAATTTTGGCAGAGACGGTTCGTAAAACTCGAACATTTTTGGGTCGTCGTGAAGCACCTTGTCGGACCGCAATACAGAAATTGGTGGAAAAATTCGAACTGTTGGGACAAGTTACTGATGTGAAGAATAAAACCCGTGCACGTCGCTCAAGAACAGCCGAGATTATTGCTGTTGTAGCCGAAAGTGTTGAAGAAAACCCAGGTTTGTCCATTCCTCGTCGTTCTTTGGAATTAGGCATTCCACAAACGTCATTACACCGTATTTTGCATAACGATTTGGGTCTTAAGGCTTATAAACTTCAGTTAACACAAGAATTCAAGCCGTCCGATCATCAACAACGTCGTGTCTTTGCTGATTGGGTCGTTGAAATGCATGAAAATGATCCGGAATTCCATCGAAAAATCATCTTGAGTGATGAGGCTCATTTTCACCTCGGTGGCTTCGTCAACAAGCAAAATTGTCGCATCTGGGGCTCGGAAAACCCAAGAGTTATTGTTGAAAAGCCTCTCTATCCTCAACGTGTGACTGTTTGGTGCGGTTTATGGTCCGGCGGAGTCATTGGACCTTACTTTTTCGAAAATGAGGCTGGAGCAACAGTTACGGTGAATGGATTGCGCTATCGAGAGATGATTAATGATTTTTTATGGCCAGAATTGGATGGTATTGATGTGGACAACGTTTACTTTCAACAAGACGGTGCTATTTACGTGCCACACAAGCAACGAAACCATTGATCTTTTACGGGAAGAGTTTTCGGACCGTGTTATCTCTCGAAGAGGTGATCACACCTTGCGACTTCTTCCTTTGGGACCACGTGAAAGAGAAGGTGTACGCCAACAGCCCGGCGTCGATTCAAGACCTCAAAGATGGAATTCGTGAGGCTATTGAGGACATAGGGCAGCCACTTTGCAATTTGGTTATGGAAAATTTCATGGAAAGGATATTGTCCTGTAAGCGTGGTCGTGGTGGTCATTTGCCTAGTGTTATTTTCCACTATTAACGGCATACCTTCTTCTTTATAATGAAATAAACATCCGATCATTTATACTAAAAAATGGCATTTTTCTTTGAATATCAAAATAACACCTCTTATTGGAAAACCCTGTATATTCTGATTTAAACATAGCTACTGTAACCTGTCCTTTATCTGCTCTTAGTATAAGAATCGGGTCCTCTCTAGTTATCTATATAAATGTTAACAAAAAAAAAGATTCTAGATCAGAAGTTAAGCATCGTTATTTCTTTTCAAACATTATTTTATTTTAATAGTTTTCATCTCCTTGAGGCGTCATCTTTCTTGAGTGCATTCCTCAAACTTCATCCAGCGGTGAAGTGGCGTCAGAAATTTCCATATTTTCCGCTACTTTACCACGGCATCTTATATGAATATTCCAAAGATTATAACGGTTACGGTGTATACGGGGCGCCTATGATAACTTTGGTTAACTTCTCGTATTTCTCCACAAATTACTAATTCCTTAGTTATTCTAATTAAACGGAAACGGATTAAACAAACGAAATCAAAGAACATAAAGTTTTGATAATATTTATAACTCAATTAATTTTAATTTTATTAATACTAGACTTCAAGGTTATCAAATATTTCATACTCTTCAGATTACTTTGATATTATAGGAAAACCGCGTAAAATGTAAATTAAAAGCGCTAAACTGTTTATTTACATTATTTCATACACGAATTTGTACGTCGTTAAATTATTAATTACGGTGTATGCCGAAAAATATACACACGTCAATTGGATTTGGTAAATTTCGCAAAAGATCTAATTAAAAACGAACTTAATTGGTAATTGGAAAGGATATAGCGTAAAAAATCACCGCAATAGTCCAGAAAAGGTCCAAGTGGATATTGAGTAAAGAGCTTTTAACGTTGCTAGAGAGAGAAAAATAGTTTACTTGAATCAATTATTTTCCATCTTTGACGTATAATTACACAATATAACCATCAAAGGAAAATAATTACATTTCCATATCCCAGATCTCGTCCATTGTGTGAATATTCATGTTTTCTAAAAACAAATTTTAATATTAAAAATATTTTTTGTTACAGATTACTGCCATAAAATATGAAATCATCTCAACATTTTTACTGAGATAAACGAAGTTTGCAATGTCCAATGAAACAGTAAGATATTGTAATCTGGACGATTTCGCAAAAAGTTATCGCGAAATTCATGGATATTTAAGCGTTTTAGTCTGCATCTTTGGTTCAGTTGCGAACATACTCAACATATGCATTTTGACGACGAGAGAAATGCGATGGCCCACCAATTTTATTTTAACCGGAATCGCAGTTGCAGATCTATTCGTAATGTTGGTCTACATTCCTTTCGCGAGCCATCAGTACCTCAATTCCAAACCGACGCACCACTCCGATAACTATAGTTACTCGTGGGTTGTGTACCTAAAATTTTACGCCTCATTTAGTTTAATATTTCATTTTATTTCTTGCTGTTTAACGGTGATTTTAGCGGTTTGGAGATATATAGCTATTAACCATCCGCAGAATAATAAATTATGGTACGCCGTGAATAACGTAAAAAGTACTTTATACGCTATTTTATTTATTTACGTCATATGCCCGGTTATATGTATACCAGTTTATTTAGCGCAGAATATAAAATCGAATCGGCGATACGTGGATAATAACAGCATCATTTTGAATAAAAAATACTTAGGCGGAGATTACAATATAACAGTTTATACAATTGATATAAGTGGAGACTTTGTTTATGCAACGTTTTGGGTGTATACGGTGGTTATAAAATTAGTACCATGTGTATTATTAACAATTTTATCTATGAGACTTATATCTGCATTAATGGATACGAAAAAACGAAGAAGAGAGTTGATCAACAACAGTGGTGTTCCGCTTAAAGATCAAAGCGTTTTAAAACAACGAAGACACATCGAAAAGGAATTACAAACCGATAGAACAACACGAATGTTAGTTGCTGTGCTTCTTTTATTCTTAATTACCGAATTACCGCAAGCGATTCTTGGATTATTTTGTATTTTAATGGGGAAGGATTTTCTTAATCAATGTTATATACCTTTAGGTAAGTTTTAAATATGTATTTATATTTTTAATAAATTTTGTCAAGAATACAAAAACACTTCAAAGTGTGTTCAAAGTTAATGTGTTAACTTGTTGTGAAGGTCTAGATCTAATGTTGGTTCTATTGAATGTAAAACTAGAGTAGAGTAAACTTGCTGATCAAAAATCAATAACTTTTTTGTTTTTAAAGATAAACCTTTCAAACTTTGTACGAATATTCTACATTAAAGGAAGTACCAATTTTCTTTTTATTATTATTTTATTATTTTTTATTATTATTTATTATTATTTTTATTTCCTCGTATGTACGAACTATAAGACAAACTATTGTAATCACGAAAAATCCGCTTCGAGGTTTTGATAAATCTTTACATTTGATGGTCCTAGAATCTATTTTGACCATTTTAGCATTACATCTGTATATGTGTTAGTATACTAACTTTACTTTTTAACTAGTATACTTAGTATATGTGGTAGTACTTGATAGATATTTTGATGCTTTGACTACACTGATAATTAATCATAACATACTTTTGATGGGGGATTTCAATGTTTTTGAATATGCTGACAATTATAACTGCCCAAGAGCACTGAGTGTGCGAAACTTTATTGATTTTTTAAATTTGAATCAAATCAACACAATCCGAAATGCCTATGGTAGAATTCTTGATTTAATTTTCACTAACTTGGATAGTCAAATTTGTATTGAGAAGGAGCTCTATCCTTTCGTTCCTGAGGATAAGCATCATCCGGCGTTGACGACTGCTCTATCAATTGAAATTACAAAATTTCCGACTGTTTTTCCAAACGCTGTTGTCTCTCGATTTAACTTTCGAAGAGCGAATTTTCCGACTTTATATGATGACATTGCTCTCATGGATTGGTCATTTTTAGAAGATGTAAACGACGTGGTCAAAATGTTGGATTTGTTTTATACTTCTCTTTATAATTTAATAGAGAAATCGGTGCCTTGCACTCAACAGAAGCAAAACAATTATCCTCAGTGGTTCTCTAAGGAAATAATTAAAAACCTTAAAACTAAAGAGTACTATAGACACAAGTACAGAACTACCAAACAAACGTTCTATCTCGATCACTTCATTAGAATGAGATCACTAGTAAAAGAACAAATCGACGCTGCTTACAATTCCTTTTGGCAACATGCCTCTGATAATTTAAAGCACGATCCTAGTGATTTCTGGAATTTCGTTCGACTAAAGCAAGGTACTAGCAGAATACCGTCGATCGTTAGAGATGATGTAGATGACTATACTATTCCGATTGATATAGTCAATGCTTTCGATTCCTATTTTTCATCTGTTTATTCTGACAATTCCAGGGATTTTACTGACGCAGTTCCCACGTTGCCAATGTTTAATATCCATCAGGTAACCGAGGAGGAGATAATTGCTGTAATGAGGGGTTTTAGCTCCAAACTCACAGCGGGTGAAGACCAAATACCTAGTTTTCTGGTACGTGATGTACGATTTGCGTTAGCTAAACCGTTGATGTACATTATTAATCGCTCTATAACTGCTTCGATTTTCCCTCAGAGATGGAAGTCAGCTAGAATCACGCCCGTATTTAAGAAAGGTGACAAGTCCTTGGTAACCAACTATAGACCAATTGCTATTCTATCTAATTTTGCAAAGGTATATGAGCAGATAATTTTTAATACAATTTATCGTCACACACAATCATATGTATCGCCTCACCAACATGGTTTTGTGCCTAAACGCTCGACAATAACTAATTTATGTTGTCTTACCCAGTACGTCGCAGAGGTAATGGATGTTGGTGGACAAGTCGACGTAGTTTATACCGATTTTGAGAAGGCCTTTGATCGCATTGATCACAGTATGTTGCTACAGAAATTGAGCTATTTTGGTATGTCTTCTAATTCATTAAATTTGATGAAATCGTACCTTGCTGATAGAGTATGTCGTGTTTTTTACAATGGATTTTATTCCGACGGCTACTCGCCTACATCTGGAGTTCCTCAAGGATCCAATCTGGGACCGCTGCTATTTGTTCTATATATAAACGATTTATTAGACTCGCTTACCTGTCCAGTGCTTGCTTATGCTGATGATTTGAAAATTTTTGTGGAGGTCAGATCATTGGATGACTCTAGGATGCTGCAGAACAACCTGGACATTATTCAGAAGTGGTGCAATTTCAATGCCCTTTCTTTAAGTATCAGTAAATGTACTTATATATCATTTACAAAGAAGTTAAATAAAATCGACACAGTTTATATTGCGGCTTCCATACCTCTAACAAGGGTCTCTATGGTGAAGGATCTGGGAGTGCAGTTTGACTCAGAACTTTCTTTCTTGCCCTATATTGAGGAGATGTGCTCTCAGGCTTGGAGAACTTTGGGTTTCATACTGAGGATCATGGGTCGATTTGCTGATTTTGGTACCCTGAAAACGCTATTTATGGCTCTGGTGATCTCTCGCCTCCAGTATGCCTCTGTAATATGGTACCCTATTTACACGTCACAACAACTAATGGTTGAGAAAGTCCAGCGTCGATTTCTCAAATTTTTGTCATATCGTATGGATGGTCAATATCCGCCTAAAGGAGTGAACTACTTAGATCTACTGCATCGCCACAAGCTTCCTTCTCTGCAGGATAGAAGAATGGTCCAAAGTGCCTCGTTCTTGCAAAAGTTGATGTGTGGTGAGATCGACTGTGCGTGGTTGTTGTCGCGAGTGAATATAGTGGTGCCGCGCATAAATTCTCGGTCCCTTTTGTATTTTTATCCACCTTTATGCAGAACAAATGTCAAAAAAAGGGCGCCGATAACACATATGATCACGAACATGAACGATAGTTGTAGGCTAGAATAAACATTGCATTTTCTGTCTCTTTTCTTGCCTCTTTTATTTGATTGTATTATTATTTAGGTATGTATTATATGCATTTTAATTTCACTTGTAATTATATTGATGTACAATTTGTAATAATTTGTATATTTTTTGTATTTTGCCCTTAATATGGTGCGCTGTTGGGCAATAAAGTTTATTATTATTATTATTATTATTATACAGCATGTACTATACACGTGCGTTTGTAAACATGATAACTCAAAGACCCAATCATCTACTTCGATGAAATTTGGTATACGGCTATCAAATTAAGACAGTTGATCTCTACCAACTTTTGTGACAAATTACGAAGTAGCAGTTTACTTTAATAGATTTAAAAACTGCTTCATATAAATTTTCATATAACTTGCACTTTAAATAGCGATTATCAGATAAAATATTGTATAAATCTGAATAAGAATGTGTAACTTTCAGATACAAAATTCCTACCACCTCACATAACCGGAAGTAGTACTTTACCTGAACCTGTACCCATTTGTTTCATATAAACTGGTACTAAGTAAAAAAAAATATTAAAATTTTGTATAAGCCTTTATATGAAAAATGTATAGATAAAAAATTACATTGAAATTATGAAACCGAAAGTAGTATTTTACTTAACAAATCACCTCGACATGCAATTTTACATATAGGAGTTAAAATAAAGTAAATTCTACAATTATTTTGAATTTAGTGCCTTTTTTAAAAGTATTTTTCCAAACATTTATTTTTCAGTCGTATAAAAATGTGAGAAAGTCGAGTGTAGAGCACTGTAGTTTTATTATTATTATGCAATTTAAGAAAAAAATATACAAAAACTGCATTATTGGTTGATAGAATGTATCTTTTTATATTTTTCATTTAATGTCACCTCCTAAAAACAGGATTAAAATATGTTAAATAATTTTATATGTACATAATTATAGGTATACACAATTATATGTATATTTTATTATTTTTTTATGAATATTACTGATATTGCAGAGTAATATTATTTTTGAACAAAACCCTAACAGTCTATCTGAGATATAAATATTATAATACAATGTACAATATACATATAATAACGTTTAACTCGTCCACTATTGCCTGACGCTGTTCAACTTATTCAATTTAATTTTCAGAAACCAGGTGATGCTGTGTTAAAAGAGCTAGGGTTTCTTCATCAAGTTTCTTTACATTTTTAATGCACTGCTTTCTAATATTTGTTATGTATGGATCTGATGTATAAAGGAGTGTATGAAATACATCTAAATTTTTTGTAATCTTTATTTCGAGATTCCTGTGCATCTTCTGATAGCTGTCCAATAGGTAAAATTGCAAAATGTCGTATGATATGTTCACCATGAATTAATATTTTATGTACTGAAGATGGCATGTAATACCAGTCATAATTTTTAATGTATATTTTTACCGTTTCCGTCGCATATTCTCCAAATTTATCTGGATCTACCATAATACCCGATGTCAACGGCTGAAGAATTATATAAAATCGCTTAATCAATATTTCGTCGACACCGGTAATTTCTGCCGAAGAAGAAGCATTACAAAAAAATCTTCTAGCAGTATTTCCATCGTTTATATTACCACTTATTTGCTTTGGCTTATCAATAATCAAACCAAAGCTTTCTTATCTTTTTTTAATTGTTTATTTTCTTCGGTAGTAGCTGACCACTTTCGGAAGGGTAGATTATGTGATATGTGCAAAATCATCTTCATGCAACGTATCCAGGCATGTAGCGTTGATAATCCATAGCGAAATGTATTATCATTTTCTGGTCGTGCTGCCAGCTTTTCTATATTATTCATTTGCCGTGGATTAGCACCGCAAATAGTGCACGTGGAACATGAAGGTGTATCTGTTATTGTTTGGGCAACATTTCCATCTATCAATTTGACTTTGTATGCCATCCACAACGGATTTCGTTTTCTCGGGAGTCTCTTTAGAAAACCCAATTGAAATTGGGCGACAGAACCGCACAGAAGAGGGAACAGGATTTTGCCACACTACCTTACCAGTTTCTTCGTCAATTAATCTAATAGGTACAAATGAAGCTATGAACAAATTAGCATCACATACCACATTAGACTCTTCAGGTAGTAGTTGCTTGTATTCGCTTTGTCCAGATGAGCCATCATCCAGACTTATATACTGACTCAATTAATAAAATTCTATTAATCGTGTGATTTAATAAATCTTTTAAAGATGTTACCTTTGCATATGTATTGCCGAGTTCTATGCTAGAAATAGGTGGATAACAGCTTTTTTTACTTTCCTGGATGTTGTGATAAGGTGGCAATAAAAAGCAGCTTTTCTCATTGGTTAGATTTCTAAGGTATAAATATTGTGCTTTAGTCAAATCTAAATCAATGTAAACGCTTAATGCTTCATCTACAGTCAATGGTTGTGATTTATTATGGTGGATCTGTTTTAAAATTGCTTTCTTTTCATCACGCTGCAAATCTCTTATAGTCTCCACTAAATTTGGAGACCCTGAATATACGCACTGTATATGCGATCAAATCCATATTCATTTTGCAATGTGGTATTTTTTCGTCTCTTACTAGACGTTGCAGATTCTTCATAAGGTAGATACGGTCTTCCTCTCTTTTCGTTAGATATAGATGACATGGAACCAACAGATTTGTCGCATTCTTCATTTAGAACAGATAAAGATACAGTATACTCCTGGTTTAACCAATCATGGTTTTTAAAAATCTGTTGGTTTAAAAAAATCTTCTTTGTACGTGATGCTTCTGTCCAACGCGAATTTATCGCAGTAATCAGATTTCTTTTGAAGTGATTAATTATTAACTGTATGTTATTGTCTGAAAGGAGATACTGTTCACGTAAATTTGATTGGGGTGTTGTGAGTTCAGGCAGTCTTGGAACTTCACAAGACACTCTTTTCTATGCTGCCAGATCTTTTCTTACTTACCAGAAAATTACCAATACATCCTGCGGAATTAATTTCATACTTTTGACACAGAATAACCAAAAGAGACAGTGGAGGTCTAGATAAAAATTGGAGTTTATTTATGTTTACAATTTATAGTGTAAATCTACCTTTAAAAGAATATTTTTATAAATTTCTAACCTTACTTCAACTCCACTGACTGAATGTTATTCAAACGCCGATATAAAACATGTTACATTCCGAAAAAAGCTGTCTCTTCTGGTTATTCTGTGCTTTTGATTAATTTTCCTTTGTCTGTTGGTAAAACGATGATGTCTGTTTACTAATGGGTTAATATAAATTCACCTTTCTTTCTTTTTATTTCTTTTACTATGCAATAGGGATTTATATTCAACTCCAAACAATCATTACATCTTATACAAAATTTATACAACGATTCGTATTCCACTCAAGGAAAATATTAATGCTGAAAGTCCAAAGATCTCTCCCTCTTCCACGTCTAAGAGCTTTTTACCTTTTGATAGCTTACGTTGGATCTCGAAATCGGCTTTCCCCTTCAGTAAAAAGAAGTCGTTGTCTAATACATAGATTTTGAAGAGGGTTTGTTTAATAAATTTAACTTATTTCTTTTCGATTTGATTTATATAAAATTGTATACACGCTAGCGATGAAAATCACAATGAAATGTTCTATACTAAAATGAGTTATGATACACAAAGACGATATATTCGGTGAGATTTTATTAAACGTTCGTTTTTTCCTTCATTGTTCCCTCATAATAACACAGCGCTACGTGCTTTGTGGAAATATTGTGCAAGAAAACGAGTATCCAAAAGAATAAAAAGGAAGGTTTATTAAAACTACACAATTCCGATTTATTCCTAGCATATTTGAAAATTAATACGAAAACAGCGACGTAATTAATTAAAGAATGTATAATATTAAAAACGATTAACTTAAAGAAAATTAAATAAATTGGAACTTGATTGAAGGTCTTATTACTTGAAAGTTACCTTTTAAGTGGTATAATAGTCTAATTTAGGATCGATTACATCCTCTACGGGAACAATTAACTACAGGAAGTGGGCTATTCTAAACTTACTGTAAATTCCTCTCTTGTAATCAATTAACAATGTACTAGATTAATTTTGAATATCCGTTTTCAATACATTCCCCAAAATGATTAATAATTTAAAAAATCGTCTGTAAATAGTGTATCATGATTCATTACATGAATAGTAAGCATATGTAAATTATCGTTATGGGGTTGATACAAATTCGATGGATGACGAATACATGCAGTTGAATTGATGAGAACAATCGGAATGGAAATCTAAAGTTTCCTCCCCAGTTTCCGGGTTCTCGCATTAATGTAAGTGGCAAATCCACCAAAATCAATAGCCCCAGATTTCCTCGACGCTTTGCGACTTTGATTTACCACTAAAAAAGTAAAGTAAAAAAAGTAAGGCGCTGTTCTTGAAATTATGAGTTATAATCTAACGGCGCACTAAAAAAGTTCTTTCCTCGACCAGAATTAATGTTAATTAATGTAAATTTCTGCAGTACCTTTTTAAAAATGATGAGAGTACTAGTCCACGTCGGTTTCTGTTTGATCTTTGATGTAAATGTAACATTTTTGTCTTTCGGCGTCTAACTTGTGTAAATTAGAGTTTGATCATCCAGCACCTTTTTAATAACATTATCCGCACAGGTACTTCGGTGAAAGGGGTCAATTTTGTTAACTTTGAAGTTAACTATCTCTTCCTCTTGGCAAAATTATTATTAATCTGTCGCTTCTTTCATTCCTTCATTTCATTCAAATCCCACCCATGTACTTATCATATCTCTCAATAAACATCTATGAATTATTGCTTTGACGTTGTACACCAATTTAATTCAGCAATCAAGTCCATCGGACTTTGAAGCTAACTCCACATAAATGGTTCTCACTAATTGTTGATTATTTTAACCGCGCAATCAGACCTAATTCCAATTTAAAGACTACTATCTGTGCAAAAAGTCAAGGCCCCTCACTTTAGAGATCGATATCTTCGCAAGCGCTCCATAAAAAAAATTGCAACAAAATTTGTTGTAATCACTGAACATTTCTACGTAACTTATGTTAATCTGAAAATTTTCGGATCCACGGTTTTCTTGTTACCGCGAGTTAAATGAAAAATGTACCCGATTTTTTACGGAATTGGCAACTTTATCAACTTTGCGATTTTTTTTCTCGAAAACTATCGTACGAAAAAATTTTTATTTTGAACAGGTGGTAGTCTGATGTGTTCTCAATGAGTGGCATGTTTTATTTTTTCGATATTTCATACAGTTTCG
This sequence comes from Onthophagus taurus, assembly GCF_036711975.1. NCBI lineage: Eukaryota > Metazoa > Arthropoda > Insecta > Coleoptera > Scarabaeidae > Onthophagus > Onthophagus taurus. Next base: position 1,893,376 of record NC_091967.1, read on the forward strand.
CGGAAAATCGCGGTTTAGTAAGACGCCGTTATGTCGAAAACGGTTGGGTGGATTTCTTCGCGGATTTGACCAAAATATGTCAAATAATGTTGGTTGTCTGATTCCGTTATCAGTTTTTCAAAATTATGGCTCTCTATTTTTTTAAGAGCGATTTAATGGAATTACAAATTGAAAAGAAACAGAAATAAGCTCTGCGGGGTGACGAGGGTTCCAGACAGGACGTCGCGCCTTATTTCTTTATGTAGGCAAGATAAAGGCGCGACGTACTGTCTAGGACGCACCATCTGTTCCGATTGGACGGAACCTTCCTCTCCCCGCATAGCTGATTTCTGTTTCTCTTTAATTTGTAATTCCATTAAATCGCTCTTAAAAAATTAGGGAGCCTTATTTTTGAAAAACTGATAACGGAATCCGAAAATCCGCGTTATTTGACATATTTTGGTAAAAACCGAGTTGAAATTCGCCAGGTCGTTTTCGAAATAACAGCATCCTACTAAATCGCGATTTTCCGCGAAACTATATGGAATATCGAAAAAATAAAATATGCCCCACATTAAGAACACATCGGTTTACCACCAGTTCAAATTTGAAATTTTTTCGTCAAATAGTTTTGGAGAGAAAAAATGGCAAAGTAGACAAAGTTGCTGGCACTCTCAAAAATCGGGTACTTTTTTCACTTAACTCGCGATAAAAGTAAAACCGCGGACCAGAAAATTTCCAAATTAACATGTGATACGCACAAATGTTCACTGATTACAATAAACTTTACAGCAATTTTTTCCATCGAGCGGTTACGAAGATATCGATCTCTAAAGTGAGGGGCCTTGACTTTTTGCACGGATAGTAGTACAATTGACGTAAACTCGATTCGATGTTGCGTTTGAACCAAACGTTCCTCTTTAGCTTAAGTTAAACATTCAGAAGAGTCGGTTCCGCGTAATTAATTGTTATCAGTTGAAATTTAAATATACCGATGTAAACAATAATTTTTTTGTTGTAGGTGATGTTATTGACATGTTGGCACTTGTTAATTCTGCCATTAACTTTATTCTATATTGCTCGATGTCTCGACAGTTTCGATCAGCATTCGGAGAACTGTTTAGACCGAAGTTATTGAACAAGTGGCTTCCACTACCTACACACATAGAGATGAATGGAGCTATGACGCAAGTGACGCAGGTGTAGCGCAAAGAAAAAATGTTTGGGGTCTGGTTAGAAGACGTCTTGTGATACTACTATTAATTGACTTAAAGCTCTACGAAGACTATAACGAGTGTCGAAACTTAAGGGTTACTTATTTTAATATTTAATATAAATTATCTTCTGTAAACGACTTCGTTTATACTTGGTTTGGGGGAAAGATAAAAGAAAACTTTTAATGCACTCATTAAAAGTTCCTGAAAAGTTTATCTATATAAAACTCGATTGTGAGCATTGTCACTCATTGAAAACTTAAAACGAGGAAAAAGTTTTCTTCAAACAATGGTCATTTTTAGTTGTCTAAAACTTGCTCGAACAAGAAGAACACTTTCATCATTTATCTGAGCGTGTACAAAGTAATTTGTAAGCTGTAAGGTAGCATAATTTATGTAGTTACGTTCCGAATGTAATAAATAAATACATACATACATTTCGATGTAACCCAAATTGATTTGGATTTTAATTCAAAACAGGACAGTAAAAGATTTTATGTCGCTACGTTTTACAACCTTGTAAAGCCTGCGTTTTTATTACCATCATTTTTGCGTTAACGTTTCAATAAAGGAAAAAATTAAAAAAGATTTAGAATTATTTTCCAAGTGCCTTGACAAGAACAAAAGTGTTTTATCACTTTATTTTGTAATTTAGTTCTTACACCATCTTTAACGAGCTTAGAGCCCAAGCTCACGAGATGTGTTAATGTGAGGATTAGTTATATTAGCACATCTTACTACGGTGTGAGAACCGAAAGTACAACAAAATTAATGTTTAATAAAATTATCTGTAAATATTAAGTGTAATATGTATTTAAGAAGTAGTCAAATCGGGTGAATTTGTATACCAAATTAAAGCTCAAAACTTTTTTAATGTACTACGTAATCATTCGTCTCACCCAATTTAACGTAGATATTAATGTAGTTACGAATTTTCCTGTACTTTAGAAGATGTATATCATTCGATCAATAAATTATTGTATCTTAATATGTTTTTAAAATTTATATCTCAAAAACTAAAAGATACTTTGAAAATCGGTTTCTTTCATTAGAAAGCTCATAATTTGTATAATAAATGCTGATAATTTCGAAATGATTTATTAAAATCCCGATTTGTTATGACTTTTTGAAAATGATTAATTATAATTGCTTAACCCGAAAAATGAGTAAATGTCTTATTATCTTTAAAAGTTAATATCTTAAGACCTAGAAGATATTTTGAAAATCGGTTTCTTTCATTAGAAAGCTCATAATTTGTATAATAAATGCTGATAATTTCGAAATGATTTATTAAAATCCCGATTTGTTATGACTTTTTGAAAATGATTAATTATAATTGCTTAACCCGAAAAATGAGTAAATGTCTTATTATCTTTAACAGTTAATATCTTAAGACCTAGAAGATATTTTGAAAATCGGTTTCTTTCCTTAGAAAGCTCATAATTTGTATAATAACTGCTGATAATTTCGAAATGATTTATTAAAATCCCGATTTGTTATGACTGTTTGAAAATGATTAATTATAATTGCTTAACCCGAAAAATGAGTAAATGTCTTATTATCTTTAAAAGTTAATATCTTAAGACCTAGAAGATATTTTGAAAATCGGTTTCTTTCATTAGAAAGCTCATAATTTGTATAATAAATGCTGATAATTTCGAAATGATTTATTAAAATCCCGATTTGTTATGACTTTTTGAAAATGATTAATTATAATTGCTTAACCCGAAAAATGAGTAAATGTCTTATTATCTTTAACAGTTAATATCTTAAGACCTAGAAGATATTTTGAAAATCGGTTTCTTTCATTAGAAAGCTCATAATTTGTATAATAAATGCTGATAATTTCGAACTGATTTATTAAAATCCCGATTTGTTATGATTTTTTGAAAATGATTAATTATAATTGCTTAACCCGAAAAATGAGTAAATGTCTTATTATCTTTAAAAGTTAATATCTTAAGACCTAGAAGATATTTTGAAAATCGGTTTCCTTCATTAGAAAGCTTATAATTTGTATAATAAATGCTGATAATTTCGAAATGATTTATTAAAATCCCGATTTGTTATGACTTTTTGAAAATGATTAATTATAATTGCTTAACCCGAAAAATGAGTAAATGTCTTATTATCTTTAAAAGTTAATATCTTAAGACCTAGAAGATATTTTGAAAATCGGTTTCTTTCATTAGAAAGCTCATAATTTGTATAATAAATGCTGATAATTTCGAAATGATTTATTAAAATCCCGATTTGTTATGACTTTTTGAAAATGATTAATTATAATTGCTTAACCCGAAAAATGAGTAAATGTCTTATTATCTTTAAAAGTTAATATCTTAAGACCTAGAAGATATTTTAAAAATCGGGTTCTTTCATTAGAAAGCTCATAATTTGTATAATAAATGCTGATAATTTCGAAATGATTTATTAAAATCCCGATTTGTTATGACTTTTTGAAAATGATTAATTATAATTGCTTAACCCGAAAAATGAGTAAATGTCTTATTATCTTTAACAGTTAATATCTTAAGACCTAGAAGATATTTTGAAAATCGGTTTCTTTCATTAGAAAGCTCATAATTTGTATAATAAATGCTGATAATTTCGAAATGATTTATTAAAATCCCGATTTGTTATGACTTTTTGAAAATGATTAATTATAATTGCTTAACCCGAAAAATGAGTAAATGTCTTATTATCTTTAAAAGTTAATATCTTAAGACCTAGAAGATATTTTGAAAATCGGTTTCTTTCATTAGAAAGCTCATAATTTGTATAATAAATGCTGATAATTTCGAAATGATTTATTAAAATCCCGATTTGTTATGATTTATTGAAAATGATTAATTATAATTGTTTAACCCGAAAAATGAGTAAATGTCTTATTATCTTTAAAAGTTAATATCTTAAGACCTAGAAGATATTTTGAAAATCGGTTTCATTCATTAGAAAGCTCATAATTTGTATAATAACTGCTGATAATTTCGAAATGATTTATTAAAATCCCGATTTGTTATGATTTTTTGAAAATGATTAATTATAATTGCTTAACCCGAAAAATGAGTAAATGTCTTATTATCTTTAAAAGTTAATATCTTAAGACCTAGAAGATATTTTGAAAATCGGTTTCTTTCATTAGAAAGCTCATAATTTGTATAATAAATGCTGATAATTTCGAAATGATTTATTAAAATCCCGATTTGTTATGACTTTTTGAAAATGATTAATTATAATTGCTTAACCCGAAAAATGAGTAAATGTCTTATTATCTTTAAAAGTTAATATCTTAAGACCTAGAAGATATTTTGAAAATCGGTTTCTTTTATTAGAAAGCTCATAATTTGTATAATAAATGCTGATAATTTCGAAATGATTTATTAAAATCCCGATTTGTTATGATTTATTGAAAATGATTAATTATAATTGCTTAACCCGAAAAATGAGTAAATGTCTTATTATCTTTAAAAGTTAATATCTTAAGACCTAGAAGATATTTTGAAAATCGGTTTCATTCATTAGAAAGCTCATAATTTGTATAATAACTGCTGATAATTTCGAAATGATTTATTAAAATCCCGATTTGTTATGATTTTTTGAAAATGATTAATTATAATTGCTTAACCCGAAAAATGAGTAAATGTCTTATTATCTTTAAAAGTTAATATCTTAAGACCTAGAAGATATTTTGAAAATCGGTTTCTTTCATTAGAAAGTTCATAATTTGTATAATAAATGCTGATAATTTCGAAATGATTTATTAAAATCCCGATTTGTTATGACTTTTTGAAAATGATTAATTATAATTGCTTAACCCGAAAAATGAGTAAATGTCTTATTATCTTTAAAAGTTAATATCTTAAGACCTAGAAGGTATTTTGAAAATCGGGTTCTTTCATTAGAAAGCTCATAATTTGTATAATAAATGCTGATAATTTCGAAATGATTTATTAAAATCCCGATTTGTTATGACTTTTTGAAAATGATTAATTATAATTACTTAACCCGAAAAATGAGTAAATGTCTTATTATCTTTAAAAGTTAATATCTTAAGACCTAGAAGATATTTTGAAAATCGGTTTCTTTCATTAGAAAGCTCATAATTTGTATAATAAATGCTGATAATTTCGAAATGATTTATTAAAATTCCGATTTGTTATGATTTTTTGAAAATGATTAATTATAATTGCTTAACCTGAAAAATGAGTAAATGTCTTATTATCTTTAAAAGTTAATATCTTAAGATCTAGAAGATATTTTGAAAATCGGTTTCTTTCATTAGAAAGCTCATAATTTGTATAATAAATGCTGATAATTTCGAAATGATTTATTAAAATACCGATTTGTTATGACTTTTTGAAAATGATTAATTATAATTGCTTAACCCGAAAAATGAGTAAATGTCTTATTATCTTTAAAAGTTAATATCTTAAGACCTAGAAGATATTTTGAAAATCGGTTTCTTTCATTAGAAAGCTCATAATTTGTATAATAAATGCTGATAATTTCGAAATGATTTATTAAAATCCCGATTTGTTATGACTTTTTGAAAATGATTAATTATAATTGCTTAACCCGAAAAATGAGTAAATGTCTTATTATCTTTAAAAGTTAATATCTTAAGACCTAGAAGATATTTTGAAAATCGGTTTCTTTCATTAGAAAGCTCATAATTTGTATAATAAATGCTGTTAATTTCGAAATGATTTATTAAAATCCCGATTTGTTATGACTTTTTGAAAATGATTAATTATAATTGCTTAACCCGAAAAATGAGTAAATGTCTTATTATCTTTAACAGTTAATATCTTAAGACCTAGAAGATATTTTGAAAATCGGTTTCTTTCATTAGAAAGCTCATAATTTGTATAATAAATGCTGATAATTTCGAAATGATTTATTAAAATCCCGATTTGTTATGACTTTTTGAAAATGATTAATTATAATTGCTTAACCCGAAAAATGAGTAAATGTCTTATTATCTTTAAAAGTTAATATCTTAAGACCTAGAAGATATTTTGAAAATCGGTTTCTTTCATTAGAAAGCTCATAATTTGTATAATAAATGCTGATAATTTCGAAATGATTTATTAAAATACCGATTTGTTATGACTTTTTGAAAATGATTAATTATAATTGCTTAACCCGAAAAATGAGTAAATGTCTTATTATCTTTAAAAGTTAATATCTTAAGACCTAGAAGATATTTTGAAAATCGGTTTCTTTCATTAGAAAGCTCATAATTTGTATAATAAATGCTGATAATTTCGAAATGATTTATTAAAATCCCGATTTGTTATGACTTTTTGAAAATGATTAATTATAATTGCTTAACCCGAAAAATGAGTAAATGTCTTATTATCTTTAAAAGTTAATATCTTAAGACCTAGAAGATATTTTGAAAATCGGTTTCTTTCATTAGAAAGCTCATAATTTGTATAATAAATGCTGTTAATTTCGAAATGATTTATTAAAATCCCGATTTGTTATGACTTTTTGAAAATGATTAATTATAATTGCTTAACCCGAAAAATGAGTAAATGTCTTATTATCTTTAACAGTTAATATCTTAAGACCTAGAAGATATTTTGAAAATCGGTTTCTTTCATTAGAAAGCTCATAATTTGTATAATAAATGCTGATAATTTCGAAATGATTTATTAAAATCCCGATTTGTTATGACTTTTTGAAAATGATTAATTATAATTGCTTAACCCGAAAAATGAGTAAATGTCTTATTATCTTTAAAAGTTAATATCTTAAGACCTAGAAGATATTTTGAAAATCGGTTTCTTTCATTAGAAAGCTCATAATTTGTATAATAAATGCTGATAATTTCGAAATGATTTATTAAAATCCCGATTTGTTATGACTTTTTGAAAATGATTAATTATAATTGCTTAACCCGAAAAATGAGTAAATGTCTTATTATCTTTAAAAGTTAATATCTTAAGACCTAGAAGATATTTTGAAAATCGGTTTCTTTCATTAGAAAGCTCATAATTTGTATAATAAATGCTGATAATTTCGAAATGATTTATTAAAATCCCGATTTGTTATGACTTTTTGAAAATGATTAATTATAATTGCTTAACCCGAAAAATGAGTAAATGTCTTATTATCTTTAAAAGTTAATATCTTAAGACCTAGAAGATATTTTGAAAATCGGTTTCTTTCATTAGAAAGCTCATAATTTGTATAATAAATGCTGATAATTTCGAAATGATTTATTAAAATCCCGATTTGTTATGACTTTTTGAAAATGATTAATTATAATTGCTTAACCCGAAAAATGAGTAAATGTCTTATTATCTTTAACAGTTAATATCTTAAGACCTAGAAGATATTTTGAAAATCGGTTTCTTTCATTAGAAAGCTCATAATTTGTATAATAAATGCTGATAATTTCGAAATGATTTATTAAAATCCCGATTTGTTATGACTTTTTGAAAATGATTAATTATAATTGCTTAACCCGAAAAATGAGTAAATGTCTTATTATCTTTAAAAGTTAATATCTTAAGACCTAGAAGATATTTTGAAAATCGGTTTCTTTCATTAGAAAGCTCATAATTTGTATAATAAATGCTGATAATTTCGAAATGATTTATTAAAATCCCGATTTGTTATGACTTTTTGAAAATGATTAATTATAATTGCTTAACCCGAAAAATGAGTAAATGTCTTATTATCTCTAAAAGTTAATATCTTAAGACCTAGAAGATATTTTGAAAATCGGTTTCTTTCCTTAGAAAGCTCATAATTTGTATAATAACTGCTGATAATTTCGAAATGATTTATTAAAATCCCGATTTGTTATGACTTTTTGAAAATGATTAATTATAATTGCTTAACCCGAAAAATGAGTAAATGCCTTATTATCTTTAAAAGTTAATATCTTAAGACCTAGAAGATATTTTGAAAATCGGTTTCTTTTATTGGAAAGCTTACGATTTGTATAACTAATACTGATAGTTCGATAGTGTCATAATACTCTTATTCTTCCATAAGGTTATTTGCTCCGTCAGTACTTCTCTCTACTTATCTTTAATACTTTGCACATTTCTTTCTGTTCTTAAAGATTTTAGTATTCGATAGATTATATTCATTATGTTATATGTAGATAGTATAATCAAAAATAGATAGATACTCGACCTTTTCAATCTGAAAGTTTCTTTTGTTAGTTAAATTATAAAGATTACGTAATGTAATACTAAACCAAATTATTATGTTAAATATAACCGTGTTTTGCTTCCGTTGAAGTGTTGATTATTTTCAATACGTCAATGTAATCAGGATAAAGTTAATTTTATCAACCAGATGCTGATTTTATAGATCATAGTGACGTTCGTAATAATTTTAAAATAATCTTCAATATAACCCTCCAAATGGGAATCATTTGATTTTAATTCTAAATAACATTCTGTTAAAAAACTTTTAAACATCTCGAATAGAGAGCGCCACATACTTGAATCCTGACAAAATCAATAACTTAATAAGGTATAAAAATATCTAGAATAAAGAAATAATAATAATATGATAACACTAAACTGATTTATTGAAATGAATATTAGATACCAAATATTCACATAAGAAAAAATATACAGGTGTTGTAATCTACAGACTGAAATAGTCGTTCCATTGATGACCCTTCTTTCGCTCTATCTTTTAGGGAATGTGATGATTAAATATGTATGGTGTATTCAGTTGAAACGGAATTGGCATTGTTAGTATCAATCAAATGTTATCAAGTGTTAAATCAATTATCTTTGGTACAAATTGAGTTGTAAATTGTAAATGAAATTAACAATAATTGATCACAAATTTTGAATACAACTTTAAAGCAAAATCGTGGGCCAAAATTAATGCTTCTCAAATCGAAATGATAAATGATCGGTTTGGAACAAGGTCGGTGTTTAACGTGGGCAAGTTGATGAGAAATTTAATAAAGCAGTTAATTAGCGTTTGACAGGAGAAAACCTTAAACGATGTGCATCGATTTTAAAGGAGTGTTTACGTTCCCGACGCAAAGCAATTTCTATTTCTTGTTTATTATGCGAGTTCAATCAAAACGGCCCACGTATACAAAATAGATGCTCATTCATCTGAAAATAATCGGAAAATCGGTTTATTTGATAAGCAAACATGTTGCGATGAAAGATTCGATTTACGGGTACATGTATCAATTTTTGATTATTGAATTAATGGTACCTAGTTTACGACGTCTAGTGATGTTCTATTTCGAATGTTATATTTTGCTGACTTTTCTATACTTTCTCTAAACAAAAAGAGAGTGTTCAGAAAGTTTCAGGTTTGCTTCTAGTTCTAATGTTAGTTCTAGTTTTAGCTAAACCAGTTTACAAACAGAAAACAACAAAAAATGTACACTATCGTAAATCAACTTGATATAGATTACGAATTTTCATCATAACTTTATTTTTTGATTTATTTTTGTGACGATTTTCCGTGATTTTCTATTTCACGTAAACATTTCAAAAACTTTTACCTTAATCTCAGTTTTAATCTGTAAAGTTTTCGTTTTGAAGCCCAATGCTTTAACTGGGTCACTAATTTCACAGCATAATAAAATTGCAGTCGATACTTATGCTGGTACCAACAACGTCGATAAGATACAATCAACACAAATTTTTGAACATGAAATGCGTAGCTTATAATAGTTTAAGTCCGAAATAGACATATTTATTATTATCATTTATAAAATTATATAAATGGTGTTAAGCTAATTGGCGATGTTGTGTAAATCACGATCGCAAATCCAAATTGCATTTAACACGCACTAAATGAACTCGTTACAAGTTGATTCAAACTCAACGCTACATCCGTTTTAAGGAGATTTTGTGTATAAATTAAAACTAAATTTCACTAAACTAATTAATACACTAAAACTAATTAATATGGTGTCAAGTTTGTCAAAAAAAGGAAGAATTTGAAATAAACTTTCTGGGAGGAAATAAACCCTTATGTTGCAAAGAATACAAAAACACGACTAAACCATAAAGTTTATTGTTGGTCAAATACGTGACCCATGAAAGTGAAACGAACCAAAAATTCCAAAAGATAAATCACTCGCGTCATCTGCAGATCTCTGAAACTGATGATGTAGTACCTATCTATATATATATCCATTAGGTAAACGAGTTCATAACAAACCAAATTGGAAGAAAACGACGTAACGGAGACAATCGTTAGTATAATAAGAAACGTGTTCGGGATGTTGTCTTTGATATATCCTTTTATAAGAAATAGTTGGAAATATCATTATGGATTTAATTTTTTATGTTCGTACAAAAGTTTCTCGTTAAACAAAGTAAAAAAAAATCGTAGCACTTCTCGTCTGACGTGGGTGGATTCGCTGCTGCACAGTTCGTAGTATTGGATCATCATTTACGTACACATCATATTACGAAAACTTGGAGAGTTTTCCTATTACTTGGTGAAGTATTACATTTCTATCTTGCTTTATTGCTTTTCTGTGATTGCTCAAAATTGCATCATGATTTTACGAACTCACCGTATAATTGTCCCCGTTAAAGTAAACGCTTATCAATAACTACAAAACGCATTAAAGTTGCTTTTGATCTGACTATTAGGTTTCTAATTTATAATATTCCAAGTATCTCTGGAATGCCTTAAGGTATTTTAGTTTTGTAAAAAGTTGTTGTTAGAATTCGTAAATGACTTCAGTTCTTAAGTATTATTATTTTACATTGTATAAAAATAAAGGTGACAAAACACAAACTTTCTATTAGGTGCATATGATAGAACAGTCTTTCTCAAAGTGGGCGATAACGCCCTCTTGTGGGCACTACAGGCATACACTGCCCTCATAAGAATAAACGCGGTATGTTCAAAATTGTTCAAATTTGAGTTAAGGGCATAATATGGTTTATCGTACATCTATTTAATCGTGTAATAACTAAATTTGTCGTATCTTTAATATTACCTTGTAAAATCGTATTCGATTTTTGCCGTATGTACCAAATCTCCCATGATTTATAAGGATAAACGCAGTATATTTGCAATGCTAAGAATAAACGCGGTATGAAGCCCATTCGCGCCTAAAGATACCGCGGACATCCTTAGTACGCAAAAAATACCGCGCTCTTTCTTAGTAACGCCTAAATTTTCTGTAGCAACAACACACGTTATGACATGCGCATTACAATAATTGTTTTAATAATTCAAGATGACATCAAGATGAGACAAGACGACATTGAGTTTTAGCTGTGCCAGTGCAAATTAATCTGATTTTATCAAGAACTGGTGCTTTTTGACATTTTTGGTTAGAATGGTTAATTCTTCAGATATATCAGCCAGTGAAATTCTGGTAAACTACTTTGAGCCCGGCCACGGTTTTATGACCGCTGATAGCCTTCATCACCAGATAGAACTATCCTTAAAAAGACATGGGAAAATATACGACATTGATAATTTTTCTAAAGCGGTTCGTGAGTGTAGAATTAAAAACAAGCCAGAAATTAAAGTTATGAATTTTACTGATTTTTATTTATGGAAAGATTTTAAATCCCAGCAAAAAGTCAAACAGGACAGCAACCGACCGCTTCTGACAAATATAAAACAGCTACAAGCAAGCCGCGGATCATTTGTTCTAAAATACAAAAACTCGTTTGATCCAAACGAAGAACTCAAGACCTTGGATTTTTTGTGCAAGAAGGCAATGAAAAAATGTGGCTTAGTTCTTCCATTAACCTACCTTTCTGGACCACGAGGCTTTCCTAAATATAAGAAAGATGAACTATTAAGGGTGTTAAACGGTATCATTCCAGAAAGCAGGCAAATATTTTGGAAAAATTTGCCCGAATGGAAGAATAATGAATATATATTACCTATTGTTAAAAGCCTTTTTAAAATCCATTTTTTATTTCTTATTTTAATAAAATTGTTGTTGATATATTTAACGTGTCTTTAAAAAAATGAATTTCATGCACATACCACGCTACGGATAAACGCGGTAAGGCAGAAAATCAACACTTACCGCGTTTATCCTTAGAATGTTACAATAATTTAACAAAATATATTGCGGTATGTGGAATCTTGAGAAAAATACAGTATTTTTTTAAATTTAAGCTATTTAGGGAATAAACTATAGTCACAAAACAAAGGTATTCACCCAAAAAAGTAAACTTTTATGACACATATCTAAAGACTGAGAGAGAACACAAAAAACGTGTTTTCTCAGTTTCATGTTTTTGTGACATACCGCGTTCTTCTTTATGAGGGCAGTACAGGGGGGCAGTAAAGGGCGCAGAGAAAATTGGGGTCCTGAAGCCGTTTAAGAATTCGACGGTTGACTTGTCTTTTCTAATAGCCCATTCTATTGGTATACGATTGTAAAATTGTGGTGAAATGCACCCAAAAGCTATTACAGTACTCAAACGGATGCTGTAATGACACTCTTTACAGCATCCGATGCTGTAATGAGATTTTAGTAACATTTTATGGAATCAGTTCAAGTTGGTGACATTGGGTCATTAATTTTTTTAGTTGTCAATGTGACAGTGTTTGTCTATGGATGTTTAAACGCGTTCTTAACATCGAATACAAGGTCCACAATGATGAGGACATTGAACATTGAGCAATTTCTCTTATTTTAGGAGGTGTACATGAAACATTTTTATCAGGTGAATACGTTTTGTGTTTTGACAGTTTCTATTGGTCATTCAAATTTCTATTTTCAAGTGTTACGTTGTTACCAACTGCTACATACCTATTTCCCTACATTGTCAAAATTTATTTTATTTTTGTTAAAAAAAAAAGGATAAAAAGGCGAATTACAAAGAATAGCATAAAAAACACGTTTCATAAGACTTAAAGCACTCATTCATTAAAAAACTCGTTTTTCAACTTGAATTCGTGCATTTCAAGCGTGTCTTACGAAACTTGTTTTTTAATATACTATTAATTAAAGTATAAAAACTAGTTCGTTCACTTACTAATTACTTCATTACTAATACCTACTAATACCCATTATCTTTGAGTATATATAATCAAAGCCATTACTATTACAACTTATTTCTAATACATTACATTCTAAAAAGTTGCTAACCCCTGTATATAAAAAAAATATACAATTTTATTAAAATTATATTTTCAGCAACAAAATTTATTACAATTTGCCAGATAATCACTGTTAATGAGCACTTTGGTGCACATTAAGTATTAATTGGTGTATTATTGGATTTTGAACCCTTGCTTCCATACGAAATGCGCTATAATTAATTAATGAATCCCGTTATATGGCATATTAATATCACAATAGTCACTCTTTATTTAAGAGTTTATTACACTTCGCCGAAAAGGATCGATGAAAACATACGAAGCTTGAAAATGAAGGCAATTGTTGACACGTGGAAATGTACGTGACGTTCGCATTTAGTTGGACAAACATACAAATACTACAAAGGAAATGTTTACCAACAACTGAATAGTTTGTTACTGAACCAAATAGTTTCGTAAGTATAAAATAATTTGGCGCAAAGTCGATGTAAACATGTTATTTATGTAAACAAATTTACAATGTTAACGATCAATTAAGGGAAAATTGGCCTAAATATTAAATATTATCGGTTTCTAAATCGAACCACGCTATTTTCAAATCTATCATTATGTACTCTCGGATTTTTTGATAAATCTAAAAAAATAACACGATGATTAATTAATGTATATACAGTACGATAATAAATCGAAGTAACAAAATCTACGATCATGATGGTATTTCAATAAGTATCCTACAAGATTTGCAAACGTCAAGAGCAAAGGAAACGGTCTTTGAAGTCGATTCAATTCCGTATGGAAGTTTCGCAAATCTCCCGAGACTATATACGAGTAGAATGTGCTCCTTTAGATGTAATTCTTAAAGACATCGTTCAAACGCTTTTTTTTTCGTGGTAAAAAAACATATCCTTGTTCCTTCGGTGAATATTAGATTATGGAAAAGCTCTTCTCGGTAACATATTTTAGAAAATTGAGCTATAACTGTCGATATAAATAAATTGTTTTCGATCTTGTGTGGATTCGCTATAAGTATAAAAAAGCGTATATATAAGTTAAACTTTATCTCTATAAATTTGTATGTGACATTTTGTTATCTTAACGAATAATGTTAGTAATACTTCAATTGAAATTATGAACTGAAACCATTCAATATTAAGTATTGATTTTATCATTACGAATGTTTCAGATTATATACGTTTCATTAAACCTCAAACCAGCATGAAATACCTTTATGAAAACATTCCTCGATGATCAAAGTTATATTAATTAGCATAACTAATGATATTAATTCCACATTTTAGTGGAAATATTCAAAAAATCAAGTTTAACGTGGGTAGGTATTCCCCAAACACCTTATTTGCGTATTTTTAAATAAAACGTAAACAATTCACAAGAAATTTCACGGTGCGCTATCGATCGAATGGAAAATATTTATGTAAAAGGAGGGATGTTTACTTATAAAACGTTGATTTACATTCTTATTTTCCATTCATTTTCTTTGGGAAAGCCAGATAGAACTATAAACCGTACGCTATTAGGAAACACTTTGAATTAGATTTTCCAGTAGTTTTGTATTTGATGGAACAATATGACGCAATCCTTTTATTATTTACTAATATTTGAAAATGTATTTTATATCGTGATGATATCTCCATTCGTTCTTGAGACACGATTCTTTAAAGTTTATATTTTATATCTATAATTATTATCAAACATGTAAAGTGGTTACATCTGCGTTTGACGTATTTCAACTATGAACCAGTTTGGATATGGTAAACTGTTATCAAAAAGCTTTACTTAATAATTTAGTAAATCACGAAAACATTATTTTTATAATTATTCCACAAAAAATCAATATCCTATACCGCTTTATAGAAGTTAAACACTCTTTATCGCTAATAGGCGTATACATTACTCGAGAGGGCTTTGTGTGAACGTGAACTATATCGTAAACGGTTACTTCAAAAGAAACCGATGAGCCAGATGGTCAGAGGGGAAGACATCAAACACATCCGACATAATGCCACTTGTGTTTAACTTGGATTAGTAATCAAAAGTAATCATGATTCAATTCTCAATAACGCTCATTTTCATCAATAATAAATTAGAGAAGTTTTTTAAATAAAAAAACATTTGCAAAATTATGTTTTATTAGTAATCCACGTGATCCACGTTATAATTAAATTTATTACTTATTTGAATATTGAGACGTCATGCAACCATCAGGTCGAGTGCCATTTTTATCTGAACAAGACCCAATGGTTTATCAACGTTCAATATTGACGTGATAATTTTTCGCCATCAATCATATTCGACGAAGCGCAACTTTCGGGTGACAACAAGGTGTTTTCTAAAGCGTCTTTCTCGTTTTATTTTACTATCTCGCAGCTAGAAAGACGGAACATTTTGCTATAAAGTTTCAAACCGCCGGAAGGTTGCTTATCAAATCCCGAGTGTACTACTGAGGGAATGGAAATTCTCAGCGACTCGACAGAAGTCCTTTTAGGTAAAACTTAACGTCGAGAAACTAAAATTAAGACCTTGAAACAAAACAATTTTGTTAATTCTTATGTGATAAATACATAATTGCGTAACAGGAAACTTTTTATTCTATCTTATATGATGTTTTGTTTTAACACGACCGAGTAAAGCAAATTTTATATAACATAACCCCATGGTATCACATTTCTTTTCAGAAACTGACACCCAACAAAATAACTTTTACTTCCACCTAGAAAATAAATCATTTTTTAATGAAAACGGACATATTACATTACTTCAAATAACAATTTTAAACTTATACTGTAAATGTAAATAGAAAAGAGATATGAAACAAATACAGCCCTTAAATTGTCCAAATGAAATAAAGGGAGCATTATTATGTTCATCTGTTGACATAAAATTTCTGTTTGAAGTTAAACGCATGCGCATTCACCGAAAAGCATGCCACCTTCGAAACAACTCTCTTCATAGTCGCTGTTTAGTAATCGCTGAAGCCGCCGGTTTCAGAGTTTCAGAAACACCGCAAAGAAACCGCTTCTTAATTTACGTTAAAATATTTTTTACATTTCATAAAAAATTTGTTTGAATAATTTCAATTTGTGTTATTTAACTAAGTGAATGTGATAACTTTGTAACTATCATAATAATATGATGTAAATTATAAATAGATTAAAAGTGGAACAGAAATAAAAAGGTAAGAATTATGAATTGTTCATCAAAGCTTAGTTTACAACCAAACAGATGGGTAGCAATAAATATGTATTTATAAGCAATTTCACTCTCAAAATTACAGAAACTCCCAAAGTTAAATAAGAATTAATCGTAAAGTTCTCAAGTTGAAAGATAAACGAGTATTTAGTAGTACTTAAAGGCGAATA
This sequence comes from Onthophagus taurus, assembly GCF_036711975.1. Classification (NCBI taxonomy): domain Eukaryota; kingdom Metazoa; phylum Arthropoda; class Insecta; order Coleoptera; family Scarabaeidae; genus Onthophagus; species Onthophagus taurus. The sequence continues at coordinate 1,909,985 of NC_091967.1, forward strand.
TTTGTAGCGTTTAAGTGCAATTAGCACACTAATATATCTATATAAATTCCCTTTTTGGGTTAAACTTGGTGTATTTTAAAGTTTGTTTTAAGTTTGTGAAATAGTATATATCGGGTTAAATTTTTATTGTTTTTCGAACGCAAGAATTCTATTTAAACATAAAGATATACAAGTCACACTAAATAAACAAAACGTGTTGTAAAATTTAAACACTGAAAAATAAGCGAAGTTTCCAGTCTAAACAGTTCAAATCGTAATGAACCTATCGTAAGATCAAAAACATTAGGGTTGTAATAATATTAAATAGTAAGTAAATTTACTTTTAGGTTGTGACAACATCTCAATTCGTTTTTGAATCAAATTTGCTTTAAAATGTTCTTTTTTTAATGATGATATCTCAATTCGTTCCTGAAATAGGATTGTTTAAAATTTATGAAGTAATTTGAATTTATGTAATTTAATAACAATATCAAATTAAATTCATTTAAAATATTATATAAATTTAATGTTGTAATGTCTCTGTAATATTAATCCCACAATACATATTAATAGTTTAATTTAAATTAAATTTAAATTTTATTTAGTTATTATTCTCCTATAAAATTTGTGTTCAAATTAAGTATGAACAAAGAAACAACCCAACAACCAAAACATCCACTTTTAATTAAAACTGTAGTTATTTGTTGTTAATTAATCGTTGTGTATGCGTTATGCTCAAGAGAATAGCTCGCGGCGTAGCTTAAAATTAAAATTTCATATTTCATGGTTCTTAATTAGAGTACACCTCTACAAGATGATTTGAACATGCATTATTGAAATTCGTTCCACTATTAATATTTATAGATTTATTATTTTAACAAAATGAAAATGTGATAATTTCGTATTGTTTAACCTTAATTTACGGTGAAATTATAAGATGAAGTAGAATTATTAAGTCATTAATGAATCCAACAGCTCAACCTCGCCAAATGCCAAACGTCAGCGAAACTTCTACATTTATAATGTTCGAGTAATTAATTCAAAATTGATAAATCAAAATTTAATCAGCGATAGAAATCAATTCAAAATCTAATTATTTTTATTTTCCCGCATATGCGAAATAAACTACACATTTTAGACTACAATTTGTTATCTGCATTTCGCTTTTCACGAATTGGGTACTTAATGAAATCATTTGATGAATGGTGTGCTTCAAAGTATTCATATTATTTTTGTTACATTTTTTATTTTTTTATAGTTTTTCATAAAGCAAAACATTTCGGTTTACTTTTATGCAGCAACATTTTTGTTAATTATTCTCTTTTTTGAAATAAAATATATAGAATTCCTTGTTAAAGTGCAGTTTTTCGAAATTTTCGAAATTTAATATTTACAACATCAATATGCCATTTCATGGTATTGTCGTAATTCTGCGAAATGGGCAACTCACCTTTGTTTCTGGGAATGTGGCACTATTGTAAATAGTTAGAAATTGGATTCAACGTTTTGCTCGCATTATACAGTAATAAATACGTGTTGCGAAATGACTATATAACGAGTTGAGCAAATTGATAAAATTTTCCTGGTAACGTTAATTAATTTATGATAGAAATTGTAAATGTTTTTAGAAAAAGCTTTTTAATTTCTAAACCAAATTAAATCATTGATATTATAGGGACAAGATGAAAGGATATTGACATTTTATACTGTGACCCAGTTTTCTCCTTAACTGTTAGTTATAACATCTTGTTACTCCAGCGGTTTAAGTTAATATTATGGTGATTTTAAAAGCTTGTAAAGTCACGAAAAAAAAAAGACAAGACCTTTAAAAGCTTATAGATTATGAAATCTATTCAAAACACAAATTACATTTAAGATTGTAATTAATCTTTAAGGCGTGTTTATACATTAATACGTTTTCCACCAATTTCCTAGGGGAATTTAATTCTGCGGTTCTACTTTTTGAAATTAATACCTCGAGTTTACTATTCAATTAAATATTCAATTGGTTTGTGTTCTTTCGTTCTCCAACTACACTTAACAAACTCGGAACTTATCGTGCTCAACGACGATTTAATTAAAGTTGAAATTTATTGATTTTTTTTGCAAAACTCGAAACCCACATTAAGTTTCTTCGCCTGGACCATTTCCAACCAAACTTGTTTAGATGGACCAAACTGAATTGTTCTAAATAACAATCGCAACAGTTTTCTCGGTATTTGGGAAAGTTTCCTTCAGTTTATGATATAAACAAAAAGCTCATTTTAGAATCGATAATTATAAAGTTGGGTTGGGTACAAATCAGGAAGGATGTAACAATTATTAATGTTTCTAATCGATCATTCCAACCAAGAATCAAACAACTACACGTCCCATCGCTTTATTGATGTGTTTGCACTGTGCAAATTGGTTTCTCGTCACGCAGCTACATCCTCAGCTCGCCAACCTAAACGTTTACTTGATTACGTAAGCACCAACTGGTCGATGTTAAAACTTGGAAAATATGTTTACAAGATACATATTATATAAACAGTTTGCATGCGATATAAATTACAATAGCTTATTTAAAAATATAGTATTTTTAAATTTTTCCTTTGTAAGTCTCTAAAATGTATCTTTAATAATGTTTCCATCGAGTTAAACGTATTATTTGTCGAAAATACGAAGCTCAAATGAAAAGGTTGGGTTGATATTTGTTACGACTCCATTAAAACTTGTCCCCGCGGTCTCTACCAATATTTAAATGTCAATACTTCAAAAAATGAACATAACACAGATTGGAAATACTCCCCGGAGTGTTATAATACTCCCATATCATTCAATACGACATTTAGAGCAACGTTATTTCGCAACAATAACACCAAAAATATATGTCAAAATGAAAAATCCATCTTGACCCTAATTTTATGAGTTATTGGGTGTAGCAGAAAGCTTTCAACGCAACACGTAATACCCGCTGAGTACACTCGGTATTATCGGAGAAAAAATACCACCACAAAATAGGAACAAAAAGAAAGGATCAAAAAACTTTTCGACTATGTATGTATGTAGTTTCACGTGGGGGTGAGTTACTCACAGTACTTAAGCCCCAGCGGACCCTTTGTACGTCCCCACAATTTACTGTTCATTCAAGGGTCAGAAAACCAGCCCAATCTTTTCATGAACGTTAATATAGAACAGAAAGGTATGTTCCTTATATCCGAAATTTGGAGCCATGGTACTCAGAAAATAGATTCCCTTAAGTACACGAGGTTTGGACAGTCACAAACAATATGACTTACCGTCTCGTCTTCCATTTCACACCCTCACACCCTCGCTTCATGTAAAACATGTGCTTACGTAACCTGCAGTGTCCGGTCAGGAAGTGGGTGAGAAGCCTCAAGTCACTTTTCGATTTTCCCAGAAACTGAGTGGATGTCTTCCGGTGGGAGATGGAGTTTATCAGTTTAGATGCTGTATTAACAGCTAGTGGTACAAACGGTTCAGGGGACAACCTGTCCGCATGATCATGTCCTTTAATTCCGATGTGTCCTTTTCGCCATGTTATCGTGACGTTGTTGTATACGTTTGCCTCTTCGAGTGATTGCCGACAGGACTTCACCAACGACGATGCAGTATGATGCCTGCCAACCGCCAGCATAGCCTGTCTGCTATCAGTACAGATTACAACGTTTCTGCCGACTATTTTGGAGTCGATAATCGCATCGGCTGCTATATTTATAGCAATTAATTCGGCTTGAGCAGTCGTGCAATACGATCCTAACGAAGTGGAAAGGTGCAGCTGGAGATCGTGCGAGAAGATTCCCGCTCCGGAACCTCCAGCCTTCTTTGATCCATCAGTATAGATGGTCAGCGTTTTGCCCGAGCTTGAGTTGCTCTGGGGTATCGTTTCAATGCCAAAGTGTAGCTTGCCTAAGAAAGTAGGTGTAATTTAGTCTGTGCGAGCTTTAAGGAGGGGTTGTTTACTAATAGCCTCACTCCAAAGCTTGCTCCGGACTATTCCCATTTTAACAACCTGCTTTTCATTTACTGATCGCAACCGAAGCAATGCCATCACGGCCACCTCCCTGATAAAAATATCTAGGGGCAGCACGTTTAACATAGTCTCCATTGCAATCGTAGGTGTAGATCTCATAGCGCCTGTGATTAGCAGGCAGGCCAGTCGTTGCAATTGATGCAGCAATGTAGCTTTATATGCATGTTTTAGTGCTGAGCACCAGACTATGGCTCCGTGAGCTACCATGGGTCTTATCACAGAAGTGTAGATCCACATTGTAACTTTCGGATTTAATCCCCAAGTATTCCCAATAGCCCTTCGGCACTGGGTCAGTACAATCGTTGCTTTTTTGATTTTGCAACTAATATGTGATGTCCAAGTTAGTCCTTTGTCCAAGATAACACCCAGATATTTCACCTCTGGAGCAAAGGTTAATGGATTATTGCAGTAATTGGGTGGCGTTAAGTGCCCCAGTTTCTTCTGTTTAGTGAAGAGAACAGTCTCTGTCTTTTTAGGATTGACAGAGAGGGTATGTTCTTCACACCATCGTTCAACAAGTTTAAGTGCCTGCTGCATTCTGTAACAAAGAAAATTGTCAGGTTTACCTCTTAACAAGATAGCCACGTCGTCTGCGTAACCAACTGTGAAGAGATATTTATTATTTAACTCACGAATGAGATCATCAACTATTAAGCACCAGAGAAGCGGTGAGAGTACACCACCTTGTGGGCAACCCTTAACCACAGCTCTCTGTACTATGTGTCCTTTCGCCTTAGTCTGAACAACTCTGCTTGCTAACATTGTTTTAATCCAGCCCGCGATGACCGATGGCACTCTTCGAGATTCCAGTGCCAGGTTAATGCTACTAAAGGTGGTTTTGTCAAACGCTCCCTCTATGTCAAGGAAAGTTCCCAGAATGGACTCTTTCGAATCAAATGCTTGTTCGATGCGCCCCACTACCATGTGTAGGGCGCTATCCACAGATTTACCTTTGATATATGCATGTTGGTTGAAATGCAAAGGAAACGCTTTAAGTACATTCTCTCTAATGTAATGTTCACATAGTCTTTCAAGCGTCTTTAAAAGAAATGATGAGAGACTAATTGGTCGAAAGGCTTTAGGATCCGTTGGGTCCTTTTTTCCATTCTTTGGTATAAAGGTTACTGTAACTTTTCGACTAATTATGCACGAATCTCCACTAAGATACTAATTAACTAAGATGCATTCAGTTACTCTATTATAAATTTGTTCGATTAGTTCTCTGAGGATTCAAACAATCACTAAGTAAGGTACATGTAATTGCCCCTTTCTAAACATCGAAGTTTACAGAGACATCTGGCGACATCCTGTTTTAGAATTGTACATTCTGCGCTCCGAACACCGAACTGTAAACGGCTGTGTACTTTAAATTGAGGAGAAATGGAAATGAGGAACGCAGATTTTTACAAAGAAATTATTTTAAATGAGATACGTAAAATGGAAATGCTTCAAAGGGCTGGCACAAATTGCTCGTATGATAAATATTGTCATATAAATCCGCATATAAAATGAATGCTCCATACGTTTTTGAGATACGACTTTTTAAACTTTATATTTCATATGCATAATATTTATTATATATATTTTATTATATTTCTTTGAATTTATATTAAATTTGTTTTAACATGCTGTTAATTTCGTCATTATATCTTTTGTGGTTCTTGACATACAACATTTTAGTGAATCTAGTAAAAAGATTCATTGTATCACCACTTTCAACTCTAAGTTAACTCGTTAAACGTATATCATGTAGTTTAATTACAACAACAACATTTTAACCCACTACATACTATTTCAGTTGCTTTATGGGGTGCTATTTGGTACACCCCAGAAATTAAGCGGCTATTAAAGTTGAAAGAGTATTATAGGAGGAAGTGGAGGAGAAGCAATAGTGCTTTCTATTCAGCGGAATATAAAAGACTGAGATGTTTGACTAAACAGAAAATCTCTGATGCGTATACTTCCTTTACTATTAGTGCTGAACAATCGCTTAGTTCTGATCCCCGTAACTTTTGGAATTATATAAGACAGAAAACAACGACCTCTCGACTTCCTGAAAAAATAGTTAATGCTTTTGCAGATCAATTCTCTGGAGTATATTCTGGTGTCTCTGCTTATAACATGGTTGATGTACACTCTACGTATCCTCCAGTATTTGTTGCCGATGTCACCGAAGAAGAGGTTCTTCATTTCCTAAAAAGGTTACCTAATAAATTTATTGCTGGTGATGATGATCTTCCTGCATTTTTCATTCGTGATTGCTGTGAAGTTTTTGTAGTTCCGCTTCATTTAATAATTAACCTATCCTTAAGCACTTGCTCGTTTCCTAAACTTTGGAAGCGCTCACGCATTGTTCCTGTATTCAAGCATGGCGAACGTACCAACATTACTGATTATCGACCAATATCGTTATTGTCCAATTTCGCTAAGGTATTTGAACAGATTATTTACAAGATGATTTATCCACAGGATGATTCATCATGACGTCCTCTTGTATAAACTTAGTGCTTTTGGCTTATCTCCTAAGTTTATGAAACTATTTGCCTCTTACCTATCGGGTCGTATAAATTATGTGTACTACAACGGTTATGCGTCTATGGAGTTTACGGCTAGGTCTGGTGTTCCTCAGGGCTCAAATCTACTATTTGTTATCTTCTTGAATGACCTTCTAGACAAATTTTCATCAAGCGTACTAGCTTATGCGGATGATCTGAAACTATTCCGACCTATTTTTGCGGACCGTGATGTTGTCAGTCTTCAGTCGGATTTGGACGTCTTGGTGGAATGGTGTAACCGTTATCAGCTAACGATTAATGCCAATAAGTGCGGTGCAGTTAGTTTTACACGCAAGCTGTCTCCTCTTCCATCTTCTTATTACATAGAAGGTGTTCTTCTTGAGAAATTATCTACAATCAAGGATCTGGGAGTAACTTTTGACCGCAAATTGTCTTTTGTACCTCACATCGAAAATATTGCATCTTCTGCAGCGAGAATGCTTGGTTTCATTTTGCGCACCTCGCGTGCTTTTTCTGATATCGGTGTGTACAAGACCCTATTTTCGACCTTTGTATTGTCCAAATTGGAATATGGCTCTGTAATTTGGTCGCCACATTATGTGTGTCATAGACTTATATTGGAGAGAAGTATATTGGAGGAGATTTCTCAAATATTTGTCTCTACGCCTGGACGGATCATACCCGGATCGTGGAATGGATTACGCATCCCTGCTGCGGCGTCACAATTTTTCTGCACTAGACGTAAGAAGAGATGACCAGTGCATCAAGTTTTTGCAGAAGTTAGTGCAAGGTGAATTGGATTGTGGTTGGTTGTTGTCGCGGATCATTTTCGCGGTGCCTACGCGTGCAACACGTAGTACAAATCAGTTTTATTTGAGGAATTGCAGATCCAATGTTTTAGCCAACTCCCCGGTGCAGAGGATGTGTAAACTAACTAACAATCAATAATAGTGTAAGAGTGTTTATGTGAATTATATTTGTTTTATGGCATGTGTTATTTCTTATTTTCTTTTTCTTGTAATATTGTCCTGTAATTGATCTTTGTTGGGCAATAAAGTGAATTATTATTATTATTATTATTATTTATGACCATCCGAGTTAATTACTATTTTATCCTCTACAACGCATTAATTTCAGAAATTAGTCGTTAGTTAGTCGATATTGTAAGAGAAAATACTTAACAACAATATTTCGAGTTACATTTTATGCAGCATTTTATCTCACGTAACTGGTTCGTTAGAACTTTTTTAGGTTCCAACTAAAATAAAATATTTTAGATCGAAAGTTCTGAATGAACAACCCATGCTACCAAAATTTCAAATCTCTACGAATAGTGGAACCAGAAACTACGAACTAGTTGCGTGAGACATTATTGCTTATAGTTTTATGTTAATATCGATGTGCGCTAAAAAAATAAACAGAGGGATATTGAGAATAAGACCAATTATGTTTTGTACTTTACCGTCGTAAAACGCAACAATAAAACTTTTATCATGTTGAATAATTCAAGAAGAGTGACATAAAGACGGAGATGAAAGTCGTAACAAAATAAGTTAGGTGAAATTTTCTGTTTTAATAGCTCACACCTTTAAAGAGATCGTAAAAGGCAAAAGAGAAAAGTTTATTTTTTACTATTGTTTATAAACAAATATGTAACTTTGTTTGTAAAGAGGATAAAATGTTTTTTTGAATTAAAGGGATCAAATATCCAATTAAAATCTGAATAAATATGGAAGTTTTGCATTTACACTCGGAGAAATTTCAAAGGGTAAAACCACGACATTCATCTTTTCCAGATTTGCTTAGACCACTCAGAAATATGCAACACAGAGCGACGCACACGCCGTGAAATTACCAACTCCTTTCCTTTGCCGCTACCATTTAAGAGCATTTTCAGGATTTGAGAGCATTACAATTTTCGCCCTACGAGATATTTCTATGGACATGTTTCGCCTAGTTAAACGAATTAATGCGTAAATTGAATTGTCCCCAAAACCATTATTATCCTCTTTATGGGAGAGCTCTCAAAACAAAGCGAATTTAAGGATCGTCTCCTACTTATCCTTTTTACTACCCTTGTCCTATTTTTTATGCAAAGGTGAAGACAACCCACAATATCTTTGATATACGTCCGAAAGAAAACATGCATAATGCAACGAACTTATTTTATCAGTATTCACGTCTCGTATATTAAAGACTATTTCTAGTGGCATTCTGTACAATAGAGTTCTAGATTTAACACAATATCTATTTTATTATGCTTGCAAACTTTATTCGCGAGCTTCTCGAGTACTTGCAGGTTTTCATAGAAATTGCTAAAAGATTGCATTTCGTGAATTTTCTTAAATACTTTTCTATCAATATATCTTTTAAGTTACTATAAAATACTGATAAAGCCGACTCGTCTTGCCACTTACTCAACTTCATGTGATTTCCAAATCTAATTTGTCTCGCTAACTTTCTCACTTTAACCCTAATGTTGAGTTAGAACTTTTTTTCGTAGTTTCAAATATTACGGAGTCGCTGCTATTTGAATGACAATTCTCTAGAGGGGAGAACACGAGCCGTGAAGGTTTTCCATCTCCCCAAGCACATGTAAAACGTGTTTTTCCACCCATGAGATAAATTAAAAATAAAAATCATAACCTACATGTTTTAATGTAAAAATTTTTATATTGCAGTTACACAGAAACAAACCTAAATAACACTAAAATGTTCCCCTTTTAGTGCAATATCCAGCTTCTAGACGTGCAAATTCAATTAACTGGGTCACATCAGGAACCTGAGTACCTAAAACGCAACGCTCGCATTTCCCGGACAAATCCGGTTTGTAAATAAAACGGATTCCATGGTAAAAAGCACTTCCCTCCTGTTGTGTACTTACTAAGAACGTTGTTTTGGCATAAATCAGTTTGAATTCCACGAAAAACACTTTTAATAAAGTTGGATTTATTTATATAAATCCAATGCTTTCCAGATCGAGTACTTAAAGCAATTAGATTCGATAATTACATAGATTGAAGATAATCCACACCAATAATTACAACATTAATTCTAATTAGCTGCACTTATTAACCGGAAAATTGCCTCGTAACCTATGAAAGATTACAACTATAATAATTTTAGAAGTTTCTATTAATAGATTAGATCATCATATGGTTGTGAGTTTAAGCAGAAATAATAGGGATTTAGAATTTGCTATTATGGAAATTCGAGGTGAAACGAACGGATTTAACAAACATCACGTTAAGACCCATTTACAACGTAAGGGATAATGCGAAGTAATTACAGCCTGCGCCCTGCAGACTCATGATAATGTTCTGTCAATATCCGGTAGACTTTTGATTAAAGCCGATCAATGTCCTATGTTCTCAGCCGTTAATTTAGCAGTAGTTTATTTATTTTAAATGTTTTTCACAAATACACTTTTTTTTTTTTTTGAATAAATTTGTAATAAAAACAAGATGTTCATCTAATTAATCAACATAAACAAACAACAATTACGCGTGTATATTAGTGATAATATTCGATTATCTATACACATATGGTAACATATTAATTTATTAATTGCTGCTAATATAATCGAATTCTTTTATCCCACGAATTGGAAATAAAGCTATTTTTTCTAGCAATAAATTCTGGTGTTGACTCATAATTAAAAGGATATTGCTGATGACAGTTTAACAGGATTTTGTGAACTGAATACTATAAAATTAGAATTGAACCATTCATATTTAACCTATTTAACACTAAACCTAACCTAAATAGCGACAACGATTGTGAGATGTTTAATAAAACACCTTTACGAAAATCCTACTTATTTCGCGTTGTCTATAAATACAGGAAAATCAACACAACATCTCAACTCAAAGACAGATAATAGACGCGTGATATATCCACAGCTCACAATTTTCTGCCTCAACGTTCACTAAAATTACTATTGGATTGTCACGTGCGTTTAATCTGAGAAGGAAACAGAGGAATTCTTAAGCATTATCCACGGACGTGTATCAAATGAAAACAGTTTTTGTTCTGACCAGAATCAAATTAAAAATCATTGCATCAGTTTTAGAAATATTCTGTTGTTATTGATGTCAGTTATATCGTTTAATAATAGCTCTAGGAAATTCTTTTTATTCAGCGTTATATAGTATTCCTCATTTATGTCTAGCAATTTTGATTTTTTAAGGTTTTTAATAATATTTATACCCATTTTATTAGGTTTATGTTTATATTCTTCAAGGTGTTTATGAAAGGCGGAGGTGTTTCTTGTAATATGCTCTTTGTATCTTGTAGTAATATTTCTTCCTGTTTGTCCTATATAAAATTTCTCGCAGTCGTTACATTTTAATCTATAAATACCACTCATTTCGTTCTTTTCAAATTTGTGTTTGTTATTTATAAGCATTTGACTCATGTTATTATTATAAGTACGAAGGCTTTCACGGCCGGTGTGAATTAAACTAAGATTAGAACTACCACTAGAAACTTTCGGGTTTTGCCGTGCGTCTTTTAATAAAAGGTTTGACGTTTCGGATGCCATGTTGCAACCTTCTTCAGAAACTGGTTCGAAGTGACGAGATCAAAAAATCGGTAACTATATATAAGTCGGAAAAACTAATTAATAATCAGTTAACGCTAATTACAAACTAATTAATAACTAATTGCGTCGCGTCCGGTGTGAGGCGGGAAGAGGTCTTCGTGTTCACCACCATCTTCCATGTTCTGCTAAGCTCCCAGCCATCCTCTCTGTTGACGTTATTTTTATGTCGGCGAATCTCTATGGCTTCTCTTGTCAGTCTTTGGTAGTATCTGTTGTCCCTAGCCAGCACCTTTGTTTGTTCGAAGTCTATTCGGTGCCCCTCTGCATGGCAATGTTCCGCAACCGCCGACTGCTGGATCTTCTTCAGCCTTACATCCCTCTCATGCTCCTTGATGCGGCACCCGACGTTGCGCCCAGTTTGGCCAACATAAACCTTCCCACAACTACACGATAGTCGATAGACTCCCGCTCCTTTTAATGGAGTTAGTTTGTCCTTGGCTATCGGGAGTGTGTTCCGAATTTTGCTGACCGTGCCGTACCGCACTACGATGTCGTTCTTCTTGAGGTGCCTAGCAATTCGTTCCGTTACACCTGAAACATAGGGAAGACAGATAAATCCAAGTGGTTTTGTACTTACCGTGTCCTCTTTCTGTTTTCGCTGCTTGATGGCCTGGTTGATGTCCCTCGAAGTGTATCCATTCTTCTGCAGCACGCCTCGTAGAAAGTGTTGCTCCTTCTTCAAGTTCTCTCCTTCACATAGTCTCGCTGCTCGCTGAAATAATGTACGGATCACAGACCTCTTCTGTTGGGGATGATGATGTGAACATGCCTGTAAAAACCTGTTGGTATGGGTCTTCTTTCGGTATACACCAAGTTCTATATCTCCATTTGTCGTCCTGGTGACCAACACATCTAGGAAAGGTAGTTTTTTGGCAGTTTCTGTTTCCATGGTGAACTTAATCATAGGATGTTGAGAGTTCAAGTGATCCAAGAACTCTTGGAGCCGTTTTTGACCATGTTGCCATATCACAAACGTGTCATCCACATATCGGAGCCATAGTTTTGGTTTCCACTGGCTCTTCTTCAAAGCGTCCTCTTCGAATAATTCCATGTAGAAATTAGCTATAACTGGCGATAGTGGAGATCCCATGGCTGCCCCTTGGAACTGCTCGTAAAATTCTCCTTTCCAGCTGAAATACGTCGACGATAAGCAATACTCCACCAGATCTGGCACGTATCCTGGTAAACCCTCCGGAATGAGTTTTCGGCGAAGACCCTCTACAGCATCCTTAGCTGGTACCCTAGTAAAAAGGGATTCCACATCGAAACTTACCAACATATCCCCAGCATCCAGCTTTACACCTTTTACCGATTCCACAAAATGTGTAGAATCCCTGACATACGATTCCGTGCTACCTGTAAAGGGGGACAGAATCTTTGCAAGATGTTTAGCCAGCTGGTATGTTGGGGAGTTGATGGCGCTGACGATAGGGCGGAGGGGGACGTCTGGTTTGTGAATCTTTCGTAGTCAGTCCTTATCAGTTCCTTCATTTTTCTAACGATTTTGTCTGTGGGGTCCTTCTTGATCTTCCTGTGGGTGGCTGGGTCCAGTAAGTTCATCATTTTGTCGTCGCATTCTTTCCTGTCCATAACAACGGTGGCATTCCCCTTGTCTGCTGGTAACACGACGATTTCTGATTTTTCTTTTATAGATCGGAGTGCCTTCTTTTCACCAACCGTCAAGTTGGATTTTGGTGGTTATTATTGTTTGTGAAGGCGACATTAATGTTATGCTTGAAGAGGATTTCTTTAAATTTGTATTGTAGATTAGGTTGATAAGATAATTTTACATAAGTTAGTTTTTGTTTACATCTAGGGAAAATTAAGTTGTTTATATTACTTCTATGGAAATTATTGTAGGTCTGAATATCTTTTATATCAAATCCATTTTTAAGTCCAATTTCTGTTATCAGAATCAATTCATTGGTGAAGTCTCTATTGCTAAGTGAAATGTGTGCAGCTCTATGGAAGAAGAATCGAAATGCTGCAGTTTTATGGCTTATGCAATTGAAAGACTTTTTAGGTATCACACAGTCGGTAGCAGTTGGTTTTCTATATATATTGAAATCCAATGATTTGTCATTTGTATGTCTTTTTATAGTTAAGTCTAGGAAATTAATGCTGCGGTTAGATTCCTTTTCGATGGCGAATTGTAGACAGCTAATATTATTAAAGACATTCATGAGAGCGCTAAGCATTGCGTGGTTACCCTCGTAAACCATTAATATATCGTCGACGTATCTAGTGTAGAACTTAGTATCTTTTGTAAATAAACAGTATTTGTCGGAAAATAGAGTGCTTTCAAAGGAACTAACGAAGATGTCAGAAAGTATATAGTATTTATTATTGAAAATGAAACTTCAATACAGTTATTATTTAAATACAAGTTTTGAACAAATATGGTCATCAATCAACATAACTAAATTTTCAGCGTTCCATAAGGTAGAAAGTATTCACAATTTTTGTTTTAATCTCCACGAGGTCCCACAAGATGTGATTCATATACACAATGTGATAATATCAACATGGAAATACATAAAAACATATATTGTAGTTTGTGACAATATTGTGTTGGTTTGGCACTTTACATAACGCTAACGAAAAGTTTTGTACTGCACTCGTTGGTAGCTTATTATACTTTTTCATTATAGTTGGGCTGAGCAGAGGTGCTTTACTTTGTCAAGGCGGTTCGCAGTAATTCTTTGAGATGTTGATTAATTAATTGTGAGCGATATTTTGTCTTAACTAACTTTATGTATGAGTATAAAGTCTCACAAGAATATGTTGTACGAAAAATTGAAAATTGTCGATAAGCTGCTTTCTTTAAATTGTGATATATTGTTTCTGGCACCAGTTTCCAAAATGTCTGATCCTCCTTCATTTCTAGTACTTCTAATTCTCCCGATGCTATACTGGATAGTGTTATATCAGAAATCGAACACCATCTTGAATTATATCAATTGCAAATTTACAAAAAATGAAATTGTTTAAAAATTCTCAGATCTTCAAATCTGATTTTAAAATTCGTTTTCACCTCTTCAATTTTGTCTTGATGTTCATTAATTTTATCTTCCTTAATATTAAAGAATATCGGTAATATCTTACAATATAGTAAAATGTATTCAATTACATTAGTAAAATCTCCTTCCTCTTTCAGTTCTTCTAAAAGACTTTACAATATTCCACAATTTGCAACTTTTGGATCACTTTTCAAAAGATCAATAAGTCCTTGGTGTTTTCCTAACATTACAAGAACTCCGTTGGTCGCAACGCTTTATCAATAGGCAAGTGAAAATTATTCTAAGATTATCTTGTTTTTGTTGAATGTTTAATTTTACTGATTATTAATAAATTCGCTGCAGAAAACTTTAAAGTGTTATAATTTCGTAAATAATTGAAATAGGACATTAACATTTCTTTTTGGTAATTGGATTAGCTATCATATGTTAAAGTTTGATGGTGAGCTAATAAATCACCCTCAGAAACGTATCGGACAAAAATCGTTAATTGTGGAATATCTTAAATGTCTGTAGATTCGTCAAGCGTAATTGCAGTACAGTTATTTAAATCATGTTTCCAATTATTTGCAAAAGTTTTATTTATTACAGAAATACGGCGTGATGTTGGAATTTGGGTAATCAGTTTCTGCAATTTTTCATTAGTTGTTTCCAGAATGTTAATTACGTCTACTAGGTTCTTTTTAATAAATTCTCCTTCAACATTCGGGTGTTTTTCACGAGCAATATTCCAAGATATAATAAAACTAACTTCAATTTTCCTGTTATCTGGAAACACATTTTTAACGACATTAATTTTTCTTTTCGCAATTTTGTGTAACTGTGTAAATTACTTATTTTATAGTTTGCGATGGTACTTTTACAAATAAGACACAATTGGTTACCATTGTATTCGATAAATGCGAAACTTTCCTCCCATTCGCTACGAAAACATCTATTTTCTTCTTCACATTTTCGGTTGTCATGTCGCCTAAAAGTATTATAATTGAATAACTTCCTTTTAAAAAGAGTAAATGATAATGGTACTATAATATAGTACAATAATTAAGGTATATGAACTTAAATTATGGTTACCTGGGTTACTTGGGAAAGACCCCTCCTATAAGGAAGGGTTATTCCTGGGAAACAGCAAGAGTACAAAACTTTTACAAAAACCTTATACAGGGTGTCCCGCAACGATTGTACAAAACTGCATCAGCGTATTCTATGATCAAAAATAAACAAAAAAAGCCTAATAAACATAGGTCCGAAAATGGACCATTTTCGAGATATTCAAAGATTTAGTTTCATAAGTTGATATTGTTAACATCAAGAATTTAAATTTGTTTTTATAATAATTAAGTCGTTACTATGATTACGATAAGTTGTCTAATCAAAAAAAAATAATAATATTTCACGAAATTATTATTTTACTATTTAATTTAATAAAACTATTAAGTATGGCTCCTATTAATTACTCCAAGGAAGAGATGGCGGATATGGTGTATTGTTACGGACCAGCTGATGGAAATGCGTCGTTAGCAGCTCGTCATTACGCGCAAAGGTTCCCGAACAGACGATTGCCTAATAGTCACACCTTTAGCAGACTATTTCTCAGATTAAAAGAAACGGGAAGCGTAACCCACAGCTATTCCACGGAGAGACATTACACAAGGCCGGTGGAATTAGAAGAAGCAGTTTTGAGAAGAGTCGATGAAAATGCCTCAACCAGCATTAGAAGAATTTCTGCACAAGAAAACATTAACAAAATAACCATTCACCGCATTTTAAGGGAGCAGTTGCTTTATCCTTATCATTACAACACCGTTCAAGCTCTAACAGAAAATGATGGCGAAAAAAGAGAGATTTTTTGTAGGTGGGCCATACAGGAAGAGGTAGTAAACGTCGACTTTCCCATAAACATTGTATTTACGGATGAAGCAACATTTACTCAAAGCGGAATTTTTAATATTCATAATGCGCACGTTTGGAGCGATGAAAATCCCCATGCAATACTAGAAACTCATCATCAGTGGCGATTCAGTGTTAATGTATGGGCTGGAGTTATAGGTGATCAGTTATTAGGTCCATTTTTTCTTCCAAAGAGATTGACAGCCGATGCCTACATACATTTTTTACAAAATCACCTTACAGAGACATTTGATGAATTACCTCAACAAATTCTAGAAGATTGCTACTTTATGCACGATTATGCACGCGCTACTCGAGCATACTTAAATAACAGATTTGGCAATAAGTGGATTGGCCGAGGAGGATTCACCAGATTTAAATCCGTTAGATTTTTGGTTTTGGGGACATTTAAAACAAATTGTTTATTCTGAAGACGTTCAAAATGTGCAGGATTTGAAGAATAAAATTAGTAACGCATTTGACACAGTAAAACAAATTCCTGGTATCTTTGAACGCATTAGAAGTTCATTTAGAAAACGTATCCGTTTGTGTTTAGAAGTAAATGGTGCGCATATTGAACATTTATTATGACATGAATCTTTTCCAATTTGTTAAATATTCGTTGTTTTTATGCTGGTTGAACGATTTTCTTGGACAATCTTTGTTACTTGTTTTGTTAAATTATTAATGAACTGTATTAATTAACTTAATATTATCTTATTATTTATTAAACTTTATCTTAACCATCGTAACCATGGTAATCATATAATTACTGCATCTAAATCGTTAGAATTAATGATGTTTACAATAGGTCAGTTTATGAAACTAAAACTTTGAATATCTCGAAATTGGTCCATTTTCGGACCTATGTTTATTAGACTTTTCTTGTCTGTTTTCGATCAGAGAATACGCTGATGCAGTATTGTACAATCGTTGCGGGACACCTGTATATAAAACTTTTATATTTATGATGCAAAATATTATTAAAAAACTTAAAAAAGATATTTAGTATTTGTGAATTCAACAAAAAATAATGTTTCAGTGTTGAACAAAATTAAATTAAAACAGGATCATTTATGTTATTGAATTCCATTAGCAGCGCGATTTTAATCGTTTTATCCTGAACTGGTATTATAGGCCAAAAATAAAATTGATTGTTTCTACTAGTACTCCGATATGAAAATTTTGGTTTTTATAATCTATTCAATAAATCGAGATGAATTTCAAACAAATATTATATTCGTGTTTTATAAGTACGAAGGCTTTCACAGCCGGTATTAACAGAACTAAAACTAGAAATAACACTAAACTTAGTGTGTAGCCGTCTAAATAGGAGAAACACACGGCTAAATAGTTAGTTCTAATGATATTCGAATATATCATATTTTATTTAATTATGTCACGCAAAACAAAATCTCTTTCGCTAATTTATTATACACAAAAACATAAACCTGTTAATTACCCACATGGAGTTGTTAACAACCACGTGTCTGCTTGTGTAGTTTGATTTCACTAACTATTATCTAGTTTAATTAAATTCGTTATGTTTACCTATATCGCCAAACAGATTAATCAAATTTAGAGTGACTGTGTTGAGTTCACTGAGCAAATAATGATAAAGCTCCTAATCTAATTTAATAAAATAGATACAATACACTATAAATACACTATGAATAGACTACAATAGTCTCTTTCATATAATAATCTCTAATAGTGTTATTTTTATTTTAATTTCAGATAATGTATCCATTCGAAGCTTCATAATACATCTAAAAAACTATAATTTTCTTCAAAATGGACAATATAACCGATATAACTCCAATAAACAACATCACAACCCCGGCTACCTTCAGATACTGCAGGTTAGAACAATTCAGTAATGGATATAGAGAGCTACACGGTTTCCTCAGTATTCTCGTTTGCGTGCCTGGATCGATAGCAAACGTATTAAATATTTTCATATTGACATCAAGAGAAATGAGAAGCCCAACGAATTTTATATTAACCGGATTAGCATTGGCCGACCTAATGCTTATGTTGGAATACGTGCCATACTCAGTACACGTTTATTTCGATCCGTTAAATCGTAAAAGGATCAGTTATTTTACATATCAAGCTGCCGTATTTATGTTTTTCCACGCCCTGTTCAGTCAAATCTGCCACTTTATCTCTTGTTGCTTAACGTTAATACTGGCAATATGGAGATATATCGCTATAACGTACGTTCAAAACACAAACATATGGTGTGGTCCGAAGAGAACGATGTGGGCGATTGCGTTAACTTATATTTTTTGTCCAATTATATGCTTCCCCATATTTTTAAATTTAACAGTAGTACCCAAGTCTCGACGTGCGTTTGAAAACGGCACACTTGTTGATGACAATATAAAGATGTCTTTTGAAAATTGTACTTTATATAATACGACAATTTATCATTTAGGATATAGTCAAAATGTAATATATAACAAAATAATGTTTTGGGTGTACGGCGTAGTGCTGAAACTCATTCCATGTATCTTATTGACGATTTTTTCGCATCAATTAATAAAAGCCGTTATTGCTGCAAAGAAACGACGATACAATCTTTTGAGTAACAAAGGAATAAAGTTGGAAAAAATAAACGGCAAAGCCATTGTAGCTAGCAATCAAAGATTTTTAGAAAAAGAACAGCAAACGGATAGAACGACGAGGATGTTATTAGCTGTACTACTTTTATTTCTTATCCCGGAATTTCCTCAAGCGATATTGGGACTAGTAAGTGGGATACTTGATAAATTTGACGAAGAATGCCATAGACCTTTAGGTAAGAGATATTTTAAATTTAAATAATATTTATGAAATCCAAAACCGAACTTAATGATCAAGAAGCGATTGTAATTTGAGAATTTGAAATAATACTGACATTTTAACGCCCACCACAGCACGAACGTTACTAAAACAACTCAAAACATTTACATTTCGTTTAGTTACTATTTATAAGATGTTGTTTTGATTGAAGATAGATTATTTAGAGGAATAAATAATGCGATTAACAGTAAACGTTAGAAGATATAACCTTGGATAAAATTTTCGTTGTTTTTCGTACACAATGTAATCTAGGAAAAGATTTCGCCGGGTTTTATAAACATGACCGTCCTTAAACTTTATTAGACACTCGAGACTTTACAGTGTAGTTCATGCAAATTGAGTGTTACAATTTTATTTGGTCAAGGTAGGAGAAACTATGTAAACTTTATTTCGTTAAAGAAAATTCAAAAATTGCGAATATGATGAATATCCTTGGACAGTCTGTCCACGTCGGAAACAATCAATTCAGACCGGTTTTTGCGAAAATATTCTTTTCAACGCATCAACATAAATCTCGGAAGCTTTTTCACGCTGTCGCCGAACTTTCCACACACTGATTGATAGCGTTTCCAGCGCATAATGCGGACACGTCCTCCAGCTTCCACGTTCGTTTCATTGCTGCAATACTTGCATCACAAATTCTACCGTTGTCTGGTTTCCAATCGTAAATCAGAATGAAATTACAACCATGATTTTTACAACTTCACTACATTTCATTTTATCAGATAGTATTTGGAAAGATTCCAACAATGATTTCAAAATTTTATTAACATAGATTATCTTTTATTGCGTAATATTCTAAATTAGTTCTTTTTCATCTACAGAATGAAGTAACAACTTGCAAATTATATATCCCTTTATTATTACTTAATGTTTATATGGCCCAACAGTAAATCGATCCTTTAGACGCCTCACCTAAAATAACATAATAACATTGAGATTAACGTACAAGAGAAGTATCAGAACTGTCCCTCATCGATTTTGTTGAAATTTGGTACACCGATATTATAGCCAAAAATAAGGTTTACGTATTTTTTTATACGTGCTGATAAAGCCCCTGGGGTGAGTTATAAGGGTTGGAAATCGGGAAGAAATATATATATTCGCTTATAGGCTGAAAACGAAAATAGCTATCGAAATGTGATAAATATAAACTGATATTCATTTTCAAAGAGCTTTCCATTGATATATCACACATATATCTGAGGGCTTCAGGGGGAAACTACCCCTAGTTTTTTGGAACATTTTAAAAACTACCCTGTCGATTTTGACGATATTATGTGTCCTTATAGTACGTTTAAAAATATTAATGACGTGTTTTTTCTTATTTGCCTCTGACCATCCCCTGCAAAATTACGGGGTATTATAGATAACCCCTTTCCTTAACCTTCGAGCGGGCGCGCTGTTATAAAATTTATCACAATCTTCGTTTTTTTAATATATTTCCTTATATAATGCATTTGAAACGATTTAACGCTAATATATTCGTGTAACCATATATTTTGAACATTACGATGAGAAAATTAAAAAAAAAACTATTAGCGTCGTTTTTATGGCAAAAAAGGTGTAAAAGATAAAATATGTGAAGGTTTCAGGGTTGTTTGCTGACTTTAGAAAAATACAGGTCCGTAATGAAAGTTTTCTCGGAATCGGAATTTTTTTCTTCATCTTTTCAATATTTCAATCTTTTCAATTTTTTCGCTAGTTTGTATAAATATTCAATATATTCAAAGGTTTTTTGCGTGTAAGAGGTCTGTTGGGATCGGAAACTAAATTTTAAAACGCCATGAGGGTTTGTTTGCACAGGCCGTATTTATTTTTTAGGAGTTATTTACGATTAGTTTTTATGAGTAGGTAATCCTCGGAAGATTTCGGGGTATATTTAGAATACGGTTGTCAATATATAAGTTTAGAGATCCACGTTATAGTCATTGTGTAAAGTGTCGTTGGAGCGAAAAGAAGTCTTTTTATGCAAAAGTTTTTGTGTTGAAAAAAATATTGAATGTGTTAAAATATAACAAGTGTTAAAATTTTATCTATTATGTAAATGATGGCAGCACAAGAAATATTATCTAAATGTGACATTGAAAACAACATTCAAGAACTATTTGATAAACCGAAAAAAGAAGAAGAAAAAAATGAGTGATGAAGAAATTGAAGTAAATAATTTTGACAGCGCATCTGAAGTGGATAATTTTTCTGAAGAGTATGAAGACAGTATTGAGTTAAGACTAATGTGATAAACTGTAACACTTTTGAACAATATTTTGAAGAAAACCAAAAATTAGTTGTAAATTAAGATTTACGCAGTAAAATAGATAATATACGACATTAAGGGGTGGCTGGGGTTAACTACCCTAACCACCCCAAAAATAATTTTTTTTTTGCGAAAATTGTTTGTCGATTTTGGTGCAATTTCCCACGATGATTTTTTTATATGTTAGATAGTACTATTGTAAGAACTTACAAGGGTTAGAAGTTTGGGGTAGAAAATACATTTTCGCTAATAACTTTCATACTCCTACAGAAAAATGTTTTTTATCCTTATTCTATTTAAATAACACAAAAGTTAGGATAATTATATAAATATTTATTAGTAATGAGTTAAAAAGTAACTGTCAAAAGAATGAATGACTATCACAAATTCTATGCTACATTATTAATTTAATTTCTTTTTTTGTTGGCAATAATGAAAATTATGAAAAAAATGTTTTAAACACAACGATTGTTTACACCATGCACAAGTTATAACAGTTATATCTCCACAGATATAGCACGTAGGTTTTTCATTGGAAAAGCAAACCTCCACTGGATTTTCAAACTGTTCTGGTCTCTCCTCTATATATCCAGATGCAAACTAGGCGTATTTAAAAACATTAATAAATCGTGGGAAAGACAACTGGTTTTTGCGTTAAGGATTGCAATTTTAAAATATTATCTCGCTGATGCAAATTGACATCGTACTGATAGAGAATAACTTGATCAGAAAATCTTCTAATGACATTTTTCCATATTCTAAAACCAAATACATTCAGGGGTTGAATTTGACCTGTTGTCCCTGCAGGTATAGACAAATATTTAAACTTAACATCCGATGGAGTTACTTCACTAATAATTTCAGGGCAGTGGCCACTCCAAGAATCCAGTAATAGTAATGATTTGGGTCCAGTGTTTGGGAAATAGACATTTTGTAGCCAATTTTTCATATGAGCAGAAGTCAGTTTACCAGACTTTGATGCCAAAACGAATATGTTATCTGCTTTGAACATTGTATTTATTACCCTCGGTCCAAACGTACCAGAAAATTCTTTTAAAACAATGAAAAGAGGAGAAAGTAGCAGTTCATTTGCAGATATGATGGGTTGAATTGTGTAGCTATGTGTTGTCGATGACACCGACTGGACCACGCTTTCCACGGTTTTAATCCCCAAAATCCCTTTTAAATAAAAATAAATTAAAAAAAAACTAAATTAACAATGTAGAATACAATTTGTCATACTTAACCATTCTTTTTCAGTTGCTTTTGAACATATTATTAATAAATATTTATATAATTATCTTAACTTTTGTGTTATTTAAATAGAATAAGGATAAAAAAAGCTTTTTCTATCTATCTTCTATTTCTAATTAGCGAAAATATATTTTCTACCCCAAATTTCTAACCCTTGTAGGTTCTTACAATAGTACTACCTAATGTATAAAAAATCATCGTGGTAAATTTGCAGGGGATGGTCAGAGGCAAATAAGAAAAAACACGTCATTAATATTTTTAAACGTACTATAAGGATACATAATATCGTCAAAATCGATAGGGTAGTTTTTAAAATATTCCAAAAAACTAGGGGTAGTTTACCTCCTGAAGCCCTCAGATATACAGGCTGTCCCGTTACGCGTACGGAGCGGCTGTATCTCAACAACGGTAAGGCCTAGAGGTTTGGGAAAAAAATCTTTATAAGCAAAGTGGGCAAGAGAAATAGCTGGAAATTATTTTGAAGTTCGTAATTCGACCGCTAGGGGGCGTAACTGCCATAGAGAAACATAAAATTCCCGCTATCTCAGAAAGTTAGACGATGAGCTATAACTTTGACAACATCATTTAGTAGCTTGGATAATACCGCATCGCTTTTGTTTTGCAATATTTTTCATATCTGTCATAATAAGGGAGGGGGAGGCCAATGCGTTTTCAAATGTTTACATTTTAATATCTCCTGGACCATTCAACCGATTTGAATATTTTTGGTCTTGTTTGAAAGAGCATTTCATGCTCTTTTAAAAGATATTTTCAGTAAGACCTCTTGGTTTAAAACAAATAAGCTAGAGGGCGTTATCTGCAGCGGTTACATATTTTTGTGATTTTTGAAAAAAAGTTAAATGGAACGGTACTATTTACTTCACAGACCGTTAATCACCATAAAATTTGCTAAATATTAGTGAAAACCGCATCTCGATATCTCCATCCATTCTCGAATTATAAAAGAAAATGTTAAAAATTCGTATATCTTAATCGGATCAAGTTACCTTAGGAAACAAATAAGAGATAACAAACATTTTATTATCTAGAACCTTCCTTCACACTTTATCCAAGCTTAGAACTGCTTCAAAACTACTTTTGAGGCGTGTTGAAAAGCCAACGGATCAATGAAACATCAACAATGATAATAAAACAAAATAAACCGAAACACTTAGATTAACTTAAATTTTTGGCAAAAATAGCTCACTAATGTTCGAAATGTCTTACATAAACCTCGATGCATTTATTTAATCTAGTTTCGACGAAAAAAAAAGCGCTGCTAAGTCTCTTCCCTGGACACTTTTTACTGGTATTTAGTGTTTTGTCATATTTTCCCTGGTTATTGGTTTTTCTTGAAAAGTCAGGTCGTTTAGTCTACCCAATAGATAAAGGGGTGAAAGCAATGTGGGTTTTGCTCGAGCCAAGAATGCATATTATGCAAGTTTACATCAGCTTGTGGACAGATGCTTCATGCATCCATAGCATTTGTGATAAAAGGTTTGGATTTGCCCAAATCATATTTAAAAGTCAATGGTAATAGTTCAGTCTGTTATCATAATCGGTATCTGTTAAGGCCTGATGTAAAACAACGTGGTGGAGATATTATTCTCTTGAGAACTCTTGTGGACAATTGTTTTCGGAGTTCCCAGATTATGTGGGATCACATTGCGCACCAATATGATTTACGAATTCATAGAGATGTCTGAATGGGCTACACGTTGCCAGTTTTCCGTAATCGCTAAGTCAATCTTAAAAACACTTCTAGAGAAAAACGTCTTTCTTTGTCGTAATTGCATTGCACATTTTTGCCATGCATTTGGATCGTATTCGAAACATTGAAAATAAATCATCATACGCTTCTGCGTTAGTAAATGACATGTTTACAGTTACCATGGTAATGTGATTTGTTTTTCTCGATGAGGTAACTGGATCCGATTGATGGCACTCGAGTTTTTAACATTTTCTTCTACAACTCGAGAACGGGTGGTGATATCGAGATGCGGTTTTCACTAAAATTTAGCAAATTGTAAGGTGACTAAGGGTCTGTGAAGTAAATAGTATCGTTCCATTTAACTTTTCTTCAAAAATCACAAAAAGATGTAATCGCTGCAGATAACGTCCTCTAGCTCATTTGTTTTAAAGCAGACGGTCTTACTGAAAATATCTTTAAAAAGAGCATAAATTGCTCTTTCAAACAACACCGAAAACATTCAAATCGGTTGAATGGTCTAGGAGATATTAAAATGTAAACATTTGAAAACGCATTGGCCTCCCCTCCCTTATTATGACAGATATGAGAAATATCGCAAAACAAAAGTGATGCGGTATTATCCAAGCTATTAAATGATGGTGTCAAAGTTATAGCTCATCGTCTAAGTTTCTGAGATAGCGGCAACTTTATGTTTCTCAATGGCAGTTACGCCCCCTAGCGGTCGAATTACGAACTTCAAAATAATTTCCAGCTATTTCTCTTGGTCACTTTGCTTATAAGGATTTTTTTCCTAAACCTCTTGGCCTTACCGTTCTAGAGATACAGCCGCTCCGTACGCTTAACGGGACACCCTGTATATGTGATATATAAAGTTCTTTGAAAATGAATATCAGTTTACATTTACCACATTTCGATAGCTATTTTCGTTTTCAGCCTATAAGCGAATATATATATTTCGCCCCGATTTCCAACCCTTATAACTCGCCCCAGGGGTTTCATTAGCACGTATTAAAAAATGCGTAAACCTTATTTTTGGCCATACCATCGCTGTACCAAATTTCAACAAAATCGGTGAGGGACAGTTCTGATACTTCCCTTGTTAGTAAATAAATTATAATTTAAAGTTTGCTGATGTTAAAAGTGGTTAACAGAACACGAATTTTAACGAGTTTAACCTAAGTTTTGTGCTTACTACAAGAACGTTTGAGTCAGATTTGGTAATTTCACGGTAATTAATGTAATTTACTTAGTTTTCGAAGACAATTACAACAGTTACCTCTTAACAATTAACGTTGAATCGGTGGAATTTGGGGCTAAATTTAGATTATCTTCAATGTGATAATTTGATTTGTTTTACTTTTTGCAATTGTAATTGATAGCTCATCTCATTTCCCGTGTCGAGTTTTATAATAATTCATTCCTGTTGATGGAATCCTCGATATCCGTATCACTTCCAATCCATTAGATGGGATAGGGTGAATCGAATGTGCGTATATTATTTCCTTACGCTACATTTCGTGAAGAAGGAAATTTTTATGGTGACTATATATTAAAGTTACGACTCAAATAACGATCTTTTAAAAATATTTCGTAATAAAATCACTTTATTTCACCCTTTTTTAATGAATATTGAATAGATGTTTTTAAGTCTGTTGTGTATTCGCTCAAAGTTTAATCTTGCGTAACTGCTTTTCAATGTTTTATAAAGCATATCGATGGCGATGGTGTAAACGTGGCTTGAATAGTATATGTATGAGTACTCCGCAGGACTATTCAGCGGGTTAAAATAGAGTGGGAAGCTATTCTCCAACATCGAACCGGGAAAATTTAATACGAGTACATGTTTATTATAAAAAAAGTTTGTCGGTACGTAAAAAAACTGCGTCATAGAATATTTCCACACATTTTTTTTAATTATTTCACAATTAGCAACACAAACATCGTTTGTAATTGCTTTCAAAGTATTTCTCTCTGTTGAGAATTATTCTTTTCTCTGGAAAATGTATTTTTAGAAATGAAAACGATAATAAATAAATTATAAGAATTTTTACTACATACTTTAATGTAACATCAATTTTGTCGAATAAGATCGTTAGTGTATTATTATTTAATATATTACCTAAACAGGATGATTTTTTTAACATCTTTATCTTTAAACTTCCTTTTCCGTTCCAAACCTGGCAGCCGTACAACTTAACATATTTAAGAAGCAATCTCCCATGTCTATATTATTTTGATATCCCGTCCATCTTTTCGACAGTCATGACTATAAGATAATACACAATTTGCTTGCAAAATACGTTTACTTTTATTGTCGAATCTTCTAAATCCTTTATAAATTATATCAACAAAGGTTAAAATTAGAAGCACAAATAAAGCGTTATATTTATACATCGATTTTTTTGTAACACACTTTCCTTTAAAACAAACAATTTTGATTCATCGAGAAAGAAGAAACTACAACAACAAGAATTAATTACTAAAACTTTAGGGGCAAACCTTATGGCAAAAGGTTCTCCTAAACTTATTTCTTTAGGGTCCATTTCGAAACGAAACGTTGGTGAATAACGTGCTCATTTTATTTCAGTTGTCGTATAATTTTACCTTATTCAATCAACCGTGATTTGCCACCCTCACTTATTGAGGCTGTATTATTGATTTTTTATTGAAAAGCTAGTTTTAACTGTTTTACTAAGCCTTTATTTATCGCTGTTTAATTAAATTGAGATTAAAAAAAATTGTATTCGTGGAATCCCATTAAAAAATAAATCCAACAAGAATAATTAATACAGGGATTTATCTGTCCAGTTTGAGTGATTCGTACTTCGTTTAATTCCATAAATATTAATATCTATTATTTGTTTGTTTCTAGGTGACCTGTTGGATATTTTTGCTTTAACTAATTCAGCAATCAATTTTATCCTGTACTGTTCAATGTCGTCGCAATTCAGGGCGGCGTTTCAAAAGTTATTGCACAGTTGGCGACCGCAAGGTGAAAACAGAAAACCCAACGAAAAAGTGTTAACTACGGTAACTCACGTGTGATTCGAATACGACATATTACAGGCTCAACGACGAGGACTATAATCTGTTATAAAAAGAACTTTCAAATTTTACAAACGGGTGGTTTAAAAGATTAAAATTTATATGGGATACTGAGCTTTGGGAAGATTGAAAAAGTTATTTTCTTGTTCAATTAAAATGAAAGGAAACGAGAAAAACCCCGAGCGAAGATAAAAATTTTAAATTAATTAAATAAAAATTGTCGTTTCTGTATGCATGTTAAATGTTGAGAAAATAAATTTTGAAAACTCTAAAATTAAATAAAAACTGTTTTAATGTGTACGTTGATTATTTTTATGTTGAAACCATTTTAACCCAAATTTCATACTTAAATATTCCAAACAATCTCATGCAATATACATCCCACAGAATCCCAATAATATTAGGTAAGTTTGCAGGTAAGTTCTCGCGATTAATTCCAAGAAATCTCAGTCTAATAATTAACGCCTAAATGAACATTAATCTATTCACTTATTCTAAACATCATTGAAGATGAAAATGGAATTTTAACTTAACGTCATATAAAAGTTTAAATTCACACACAAATCCTAGATAGATTTATAAATATGATTGTTACTTGTAGCAGACTTAAGAAAAATTTTAAAAGTCTAAAAGCACCAAGCCGACTTTGTTGTCTACCTATAATTCTATATTAGAATATAGATCCATGTTGCAAGTGGTTTATATAAAGAATATAACGAAAAAACTTCTAAACTTGCTTTATTTAATTTAATATGCAGTCAGACCGGTTTCGGGGCTAGCCCCATCATCAGTGACAACTAAATATAAACGGAGAAAACATAAATTATAATTATAAAAATGTATATGACAAACATTAGCAAAAAAACAAAAAATATTTTAACAAATTAAAACATGTTAAAAAATCTATAAAACTACTTACTGTTAGTGGCAAACTAAAATTGTAGAACGAAGATCATCAAAAGAACAGGGGGAGCATGTAAAAGCTTGGTGATAAAACTGATGATTTCTTGACTTTTTTGAATAATATACATCCTAAACTGAACTTCACAACAGAATTTGAAAATAACAATTCTTTAAATTTCCTAGACTTAGCTTTAACTCGTTCATTTGATATATTGGAATATAACATTTACAGAAAACCTACGGTTATTCCTACAACTATCCCGTTTGATTCAACACATCCCATGTCTCAAAAACTTTCAAATTTTAGATTTTTAATTAATCGTATTTTTAATTATCCTTTAACAGACAACGACAGAATAAAAGAAATCAACTATATAATAATATATTCTTTAGCTTTAAATAATAATTTTCCTACTAAAATAATTAACAACCTTTTTTATAAGATTCAACGTCAATATGATCCTTTATATGTTAAAATATCCACTAATACAATTTATATCTCTGGTGCGATAGGCACAACGCCAACTCTAGCAATGGAGGTTCTGCTTGGCCTATCTCCTCTGCATTTGCATATAGAGAAAGTGGCTAGAACAACCATTTACAGATTTAAGCAATATGCTCAAAACTGTTCCGACATGTCCTACCAATGGGCTGCGGAAGACATTATAAGCACTGATACTGTGCTATCAATGCCGTCAGATTTGGCGGCTAAAAAGATCCTAGTTTCTTTGGCCGGGAGTGTGCAACTATATCGAGCCCCATTACTACCCTCTTTTATTTTCTTATCTGTTTTTTCTTCATTATGAATCGTACCAGGTTCATGACTATTTCTCCTTCTTCCCTTCCCAGTACTATCAAACCGAAGATACTTTCTTCGTAGATTTCTTCCCCTATGAATTCTTCTATCGTGTTGGAATTTCTTACATTCAAAGATGGTATGTCTCAGCGTCTTACTTGCCATCTCTTAAGCATTTCGGTATGGCTTTCATCTCTCTGGCTCCCCTCGTCTCCCACTTTTTTGCCCTCTCCCATACCAGCAGAGTTAGGTGGATCCAACCCAACCCAACCCTTTTTTTTTTTTTTTTGGCGCAGAGGAGCAGAAAATGCGTTACGCACCCCGGCCTACTGTTGGCGCCTGATGGTGGTGGATTGGAAAACAGTTGCTTCGGCCGGGAGTGTGGGACTAACGAAATGATAGCCCCCGTCTACCCACTAAAAACTCCCCCTCTTTTCCCTCTCCGGAACCGCTTCTTCGGAGATATATAACGTTCTTTTTTTTTGTTCTTTCTACTCTTCTTTTCTTCTTCATCTCTCTCCCCTCACTCACTACTTCTCTTCCTTCTCCTTCTCTCCCCGCTCCTCAGAAGGCGAGAAAATAAAATAATTCGCTTACTTTTTGAAATCATATTAAAATATCACTTACCGGCGCGAGGGGGAGGTTCCCCCTCTTCTGCCCATCTTCTCAGAGAAGCTTTCCGTCCCTTCTGCCGATGTTATCACAGGATTTCCTTTGCGGTGATCCATCTACCCTCCTTTCTCTGGCATTCTCGTACAAAACAAATGATCCTTGTTACTTTTTTGAAATTTATTATTTGCTATACATACCCGGTCGAGGGGGAATCTCCCCCCTCTTCACCGACCTGCTCTCGCTCCTCTCCAGCTCTTTCCCTTTCTCTCTCCCGCTCTATCTTTTCCTTTTTCTTTAGGATTGCGGTTACCATCATTGCTACGGCCTCCCAATTATTCTCGCTCTGTAGCATAATTTGCACAACGTTTGTTTTATTCAATTTTGCCCCGCAGCTGTCTTCGCATTCGGCTCTTTCTTCATGAAATTCTTCACACTTGAACATTGTATGTTCCGGACTGTCGGGTTGTTCACAGAACCAGCAGGTGTCACTTTCTGCTTTCTTAATTTTGTGCAGGTAGTTGCCAAACACACCGTGACCCGTTAGAAACTGAGTCAGGTAGAAGTCCGGCTCCCCCCACTGTCTCTGCAGCCATGCTTCTACGTCGGATATGAGCTCTCTCGTCCACCCCATATGCTCTTCCCATCTTCTCTTCCATTCTGTTAAGGCCCTTTTCCTATTATTCACTCTTTCTTCTCTCTCCACACCGAAGTTCCTTGCCCTTTCCTCAGCCATTATGTCCAGGGGCATCATGCTTGCTGTCACCTCTACTCCGGTTGCTGGCACCGTTCTATACGCCGATGTGACCCCTATGGCAAGTCTTCTATTTACTCTCTTTAGCAGGTTTTTATATTTAGTATGTTTCAAGGCTCTCTGCCATGTCTGTGCGGCGTATAGTACTGCCGATTTCACCGCTGTTGCCAAAAGTCTCCTTTTGTTCGATCTTGGGCCTCCTGTATTGGGCATAATACGCATCAAAAGGTTGGACATATATGTTGCCTTGATTGTGACTTCCACCACATGCCTAGTCATAGACATATCTTTGTCTAGATACACTCCCAGATATTTTACTGTGTTCGAGCTAGTTATCTGTTGTTCATTTAAGGTTAGTGTTATCTCTTTTATTTTTCTCCTCCCCTGAAGTAGGATTAACTCGGTTTTATGTTTCGCAATCTTTAGGCCCATCTCCTTCAACTCCCTTGAGACCATCTCCACGGCATGCGTCGTTTTCTCTTCTAAACTCGCTCTATCCCTGCCTTTCACCACCAATGCCAGATCGTCGGCGTACGCTATTAGCTCCGCGCCTTGTTCCAATTTTAACTTCAAGATTCTATCGTAAAACAAAATCCACAACAGCGGGCCCAATAAGGATCCCTGAGGTACCCCGCTTGTTACGTCATACGTCTTATCGTTTGGGGCGATAATTTTCCTATTTGATAGGTACGATTTCACCATACGGATTAAGTAGTTGCTAATATTTCCCTCTTCCAAAGAATGCATTCTATTTTTCAAAGCTTTCTCTTTTATCTGGTCGATACTTTTCTGCACTCTCTCAATAGCGTGTATGGTGGATCTCCCCTTTCTATATCCGTATTGATTTTCGTGCATAAGATTGTTTTCATCTACCTGTACTGATAGTCGTTGCCTTAACAGGCTTTCCAAGAGCTTGCCTGTCGCATCCATTAGACATAGTGGCCTGTATGCTATGGTTTGTGCAGCTTTTCTCGGCTTTTCGATCAAAACCAACCTCGCACTTTTCCATATTTCCGGGAATATTCCTTGTGCCATGCAACTGTTGTAAACTTGTAAGAACTCCTTTGTATGTTTCGATACCAGCAGTCTAACTACCTCTGCTGGAATAGCGTCTGGACCTGGAGCTTTCTTTTTTCTTAGATTCCCTGCTGCGGCTATGAGTTCTTCTTCCGTGAAGGGTTTTATTTGTATAGGGCCCCAACCCAACCCAACTCAACTCTACTCAACTCAACCCAACATAGAATCAAAATTCAGTGAGGCCTATCGCCAAATAATATTATAAACATAATAGTAGCTGTCATAAAATGAAATTTGTTTTTATTATTATTATTTTTATTATTATTTAAATTATATTATTATTTTGGAATAAAGATTAATTCTAAATTTTATTTCTCAATTTAATCGGAAAGAGCTCGTTCCAAGTTGCGTTCTATCATTGATTGAATTCGGCTAATTAATTAAATGCAAATTTAATTGGTGGATTACGTCCACGTATATCACTCTACGTTGTACTTTTATTTAAATTTTCTATTCATTTTCAATGACTAATACCGAGAAGACCACTACTGAAGAACCCTCGTATACTGCAAACTTAATTAACACCGAATTTAACAAGTGCGCATTTAATTTTGATACAGCATTCGACGTGCTAGAACCCTTTCTATGTTCAATTTGGAGTGCAACAGTAATAATTAACACGAATAGTACCCTATATAGATAGATCAACGACCGAATTTCGAGTTGAATTTACGTCGTAATAGAAAAGCCGTTCCGAAGGCATGACCGTGCGGGAGTATAATGGATTAGGCATGTAGGGATGTTGAAGGAGATGAAGGATTCTTGTTTGAAGTCAAAGTGAAATTTTGACTTGGAAGCACCTACTTTAACTTTAAGTTGAGTACACGTACGCGCTCCACCGTGATTGTTACTTTAGCTATGTAAAGCAACGAACATTTTGGGGTTCGACAGCGTCTTCTCTCTTATGAAAGATGTAGTGTTAACCTCTTACAACCTTTTGTAGGGCACGTTCGCCTGATTTATCGTCGAGAATACCTTAAAGCGGAGACGAGGAAATATTTAGGCTCTACAGGTTACTTGCACGAAAAATTTAATACTTTAGATGTCACGAATAACTAACTAAAACCCAACCATCATCGTAAAATCGCATATTTGATGCATTGTGGGGAGAACCGGTTGGGATGAAAAAACGAAAATATCAAAAAAATTTTAAATTTTATCGCCATCTGTTGGTGAATCGCCGAACTACAATGTTAAAAGTCCTAACTGTAGATGTCAGGAAATAACTATTCAAGTACATAACATAAAAACATAGTAATAATATTTTATATTTAAATAGGATAACATTTTTATTTTAAATAATAGTATTTACGATAAAATTTTGAATCAAAACTTTTATATTTACAAATATATAAATATTAGATGGATATTTTTATAGGGTTTTAATTATTTTTATGTTGTATATTCTGCGTGTGGGTTTGACAACGCACCAATGACAACTATCAAGAAACGTCAAATGCGTCACCTGATTTAAATGTACCGTGCCCGTAATATTGGCGAAATGGGGCCTAAATGTAGATAGTAAATAACGAGGTGATGTCAGAAGCCACAGGGAAGGATCAATGGTCGCTTTATTCCGCTTCGCAGAACTTGCCGGCCGTTTTAAACGACCCGAATAGGGGTAAACAATCCAACTTTTTTGTAAAAACATGGGGCGATTCGTTTGTGGAGAAAGTAGGCATAGAAAAGAGTCCTTTTTTGCCCGAAATAACTTACGCTCATTTCGATACGTATTTAAAGAAGATTGGAAAAAGATTTCGAAGGCATAGGAAACTCTCCAACACAAAATTTGAAGGGAATCATGTGAAAACGAAAAGTAAGACAGATTTTACAATCGATGCTCCAATCGATAGTGTTCCGGAGATTTTTCTGAGACCTACCTTACTGTTGAACGAACCAAAAGTGTTTAATGAAATATTTCCTAATATAATAAAAAGTGATCATGTTAACAACAGTAATAATAGTAAAGTAGTGCATTATCAGCAAAGTGGAAGATTATTACAAGAACAATTAAGTCATTACTTAGATATTGTGGAAGTTCATATAGCAAAGCAGGTTTCACAAAAATCCGGAGCTTTTTTCCATGCGATGACATCACACGATACTATAATGGAAAAAATGGGGTCAGCTTGTATAGAAGTACGAACGTTACGTACAAAAATTCAACAAGTTGATAAAACTTTAGCTAAAGATTCTCTCAAATTATTATCATTATCAAAAACTCGCTCGAATCAAACAAAATTATTAGCAAAATTAAAACTCATGTCCACGGTACTTCAAACCCAACCAACTTTACAACTTCTTTTAAGCTCTTCTGATTATGTAGCAGCATTAGAACTTATTTCCACAACACAAGAAGTTCTTGCAAATAAACTTGCAGGTGTCACCAGTTTAAGGCATCTTCCATCTCAATTAAAAGAAATGTCTAGATTAATCGATAAGATGTTAAGCACTGAATTTGAAAGATATGCAGCTGCTGATCTTCATAGACCGTTTGATCCAGCTGCTGGTGTTTTGGATCGAGAACGATTAATTAGTTTAGTTGCTGGATTATTGAGGCAGAATCATTTGCAGTTTTTGGAAACTTATAAACAGGAAGCTGTTACTGCAGCACAGACTTTAATCAAACAACTTTTAATTGAACAATTAGCTGATGTTGAAGATGAAATGGAACATTGTTTAACTGGATCTGGTGAAACAGCTCCTAATTTAGAAGCGTCTCATTGGTTACAAGTACTTTCATTAGCTAGTGATGCTTTAGGTAAGTTTAACAATTTTAATAATTCATTACAGGAGTCTACAAAAATAATTTATAAAATGTATATTTGACGCCACTGTATTTTTCTTATGTAGTTTGGTTCCCTAAACCCAAAAATCTAATTTTCTATGGATATATTTTGGAGCTATGATTTTTTTTAGAGGTATGTTGACTATTTGCAGCATATCTCGAGTTAGATATGACCAATCTGGTCGTGCTATTCATCAAATTAAAGAGTTTTGTATAGCTAATAAATGTTATTAATTGTTCTTTCCAATCGGTTTGGTAGTTTTAAAACAATGGTCCATAATATGTAAAAAACCGACTTTTTTAAACAAAATGTGAGCCAAAAATTCATTCAATATCTGTGGAGAGTCGCAGAAAAATTCTTTTTTACCTTCTACATAAACTTTGCTCTTTTACCAAGACAATAGGTACGCAGTGTGAGAATGTATAGAGAAATTACCCAAAATTATGATCTACAGTGTGTCCCTGGATAGGTGAAACGACTCTTATAAAATGTAAATTTTTTTCGATATTAATTGTCATCTTTTGGGGTTCAGCCCTGCTTAGTTAAAGACTAATTTTAAACATATTTTCAAGTTTTAAAAGTTTAAGTTACCTTTTTGTAATTCGCTACGGTAATGAAAGCTCTAACAATACTCAAACGGGTGCTGTAATGAGACTCCTTACAGCATCCGATGTTGTAATGAGATTTTAGTTACATTTTATGGAACCAGTTCAAGGTGACATTGGGTCATTAATTTTTCTAGTTGTCAATGTGCAACGTTTATATATAAGAGGTTGTCTAGGTTCGTACGCAATCATACTGCGCATTACGTCACATGTGGAAAATAATACCGCCAAGCAATTCAAATTAAACAAAGGCATGGAGCACCACATGGCCATGAGGTTGCGTGCGCAATCCGTGATCGCTTACGTCACGAAACACTCCTGCTCTTACCCCTCGCCCACAAACTAAAATCAAAGTATTGCAGCATAGGAACTTAGACAACCTTTAATATATAAACCTTGGTCAATGTGACAATTTTTGTCTATGGATGTTTAAACACGTTCTTAGCATCGAATACAAGGTCCACAATGATGAGGACATTGACTCTGAACAATTTCTCTTATTTTGGAAGGTGTACATCAAACATTTTTTTCAGGTGAATATATTTTGTGTTTTGACAGTTTCTAATTGTCAATTCAAAGTTTCTATTTTCAAGTGTTTCGGTGTTACCAACTGCTACATACCTATTTCCCTACATTGCCAAAATTTATGTTTTCACTATTAATTTACTCGTTTTTCAACTTGAATTCGTGTATTTCAAGTGTGTTTTACGAAACTTGTTTTTTAATATACTATTTCTGTGTACAGTATAGTAAAATGTTACTAAGAAATTTTATTCAGAATAAAAAGTTATGGCCATATGCAAATTTTCGGAATCATCGGCCTACTCTATAAGATTAGATACTTTATTAAAATTTTTTGTTTTGAGATTCAGATTGTTTGGGAGAAATAAACAAACCGTTCTTAAAATTAATTGTGTTTTCATCATAATTTTTCTTTAGAGTGAATACTTCCTGCTGTAAGAAATCTTTTGATTAAACGCCAACAAGTACTTCTTTTAATTCCAGTATTTGAAAATTTTCCACTAAATAAAGCAATAGCCATATTTATCGGGTTTTCCCCGGTTTCATAACATTGAATCACGTAAACTTTTTCCTCTAATGTTAACATTGTATTTAAAAAACACTTTAAGTTTACTAATTTACAGTTTGGCAGATTAACAGGAAAGCAATTTTGTTTTTCCATGGCAGTCTTTGTTAGAAATAAAATTGTTTGATATGGATTTTTATCAAAGTAGGCCGATCATTCTGAAAATGTGCATATAATTCTTGGAAAACTATCAGTTTTAGAACACAGTTCTTTCGCAAAAATCAAGGAAGGTGTTTTCAACGGTAAACAAATAAAAAAACTTTTAAAAGATGACAAATTTCAAACTTGACTTTGTCATCCGTTGAAGCTGCAGCCTGGAATTCGTTTCAGTTAATTGTTTCTGATTTTCTGGATAAAACCCGGAAACCCAAAAAAAATTAGCTTCAGAATTATGCAGAATGATATATACAGGATGTCTCACCTAAGTTGCCTCGGTCCATAGCTGAATTATGATTGAGTTTTTCAAAAAATGTTTCAGATAAAAGTTGAATCGAATCATATTGTACATATTTTAAAATTAGTTTCAGTAATGGCAGACTTCCGCTTCTACCGGAAATGGATATCAACCTTGTTATTTTAAATGGAACGCTGTATATTATTGCATTTTTGGATTCTTTGTGAAATTTCAATGGTACTTTGTTAAAGATACTTTAATTTCCTTTCAGTTTTACACAGGTATCATGGTTTTTCATTTTTCAGTTTTTCACGATAGATACGTATTGCGAGGTAGGCTTAGAACTGGTAAAATAGAAGGTGGTCAACGCTTTCCAATAATATTAAAAGTTGAAGTAAGCTTGGAATACAAACTAGATAAACTGTCATTAGTCGCAGCGGCTGGGCGGTGGCTCAGCGGTTAAACTCTCGGGTTGACACGCAGACGTTCCGGGTTCGAGCCCCGGTTTAAACATATTCACCAAGCCGCCCACCCGTCCTTCGGAGGGGACGTTAAGCCGTCGGTCCCGGCAACCAGTCGTACACCTCTGGTTGTCGTTATCACCCATGTGTGTAAGGGGTTTGAACACATGGCTGAATGCGCGTTAGCGTTCTTGAAGCCACACCTCGTGAGAGCGTACCCGGGCCAAGGGTTGATGAGCAGCTTTGCTCCACCTTGGTACGGAGGGGCCAGCGAGTGAGTGGCATCATTGAGCGGCACCTGACAGGGGCGAACCCGCACTGGGCCTGTGCCATAGCACGCCCGGTGAGGGGCGTCGGTCAGGAAGCGGAATCAGCCAGAAATCGAGTTAAGCTCGCGTTTCATCATCTCAGACCTCTTAGAGGAGGATGTACAAGGGGCCCGTTGGGGCCTAGGTGCCGCGTATAGTATATGCACTCCCCGTAACATACATACATACATACAAACTGTCATTAGTGTTCCACGCATTAGAACTGATTTTCAAAGTATTATTTGTTAACATAATAATTAAAAATGTCACTTACGCGGAAAAAATTAGTATTAGTATATGGTTTTCGTCCTCGGCGAACGTAACAAGAATGGTTTGTTAGCGTCAAAAGTTTACGCACAACAATATCCAGATAGGAGGCATCCAAATAGGAGGGCATTTCTGTCCTTACTGGAAAGATTTACAAATAGTGGATCCGTAAATCGTACTAAGCGCAACCATAATAACGCCGTACTTACGGATAAAAACCAGTTGCACGTATTGTTAGGTGTGCAAGAAAACGCAGAATATAGTGTGCGTGAAATAAGTAGGAGGAAAAACATCAGTAAGTGTTCGGTACACAGGATTTTAAGAAAACATAATTATCATCCATATCGAATCCAGTTGCACCAGGAAATTACTGAAGGCGATTTCGAAAGCAGGCTGTTATTCTGTCAGTGGGCTATTGAAAACTAATCTTGGTGCGAATTTTTTCAAACAATTCCATTCCTTGCAACGCATAGCCAGTACAGATGGTCAATGAACGTGTGGGCAGGTGTCATTGGAATGCATATCATAGGCCCTTTCTTTCATAATCAACGTTTGGCGGGTAGGATTTATTTAGAATTTTTAGAAAATAATTTGGGCGTTCTGTTGGAAAATATTCCACTAGTTATTCGTTAGTGGATGTGGTTCCAACACGATGGTGCTCCACCGCACAATATCGCCCAGTACGTCGGTATTTGGATGTGTCCTTTCCGGGCCGCTGGATAGGACGAGGAGGACCTGTCAGATGGCATACAAGATCGCCAGATCTTACCACTTGCGATTTCTTTTTATGGGGTTTCATTAAAAGCAAAGTTTATGAGACATCACCAACTACTCCTGACGATATGCGTCAACGCATTGTAAGAGCTTTTCAAGAAATCACACCAGAAGTGCTCAAAAATGTTCAACATGATTTCTATTATGTACTGAACAAAACGGACAACATTTTGAGCATTTAATTCAATAGTGTTTTTTATTTGTGTTTTATTTCCAGTGGTCTTGATGTGTTTTGTTGGCCACTTTTTAAGCATGCCAGTAATATTTCTGCCAGTCCCAAGCCTGGTAAAATGCGAGGGGAAGGTGGTTGACGCTGCGAAATAAGTATCTCTAAAACCTTTGAAGATAGACACCATGATACCTGTATAAAACTGAAAGAAAATTAAATTTTACAAACTACATAACAAAAATACAGCTACTTATGAGGATCTTTCTTGCATCCCTTTTTGATACCTGACATCCTTATGCCTCTATTTTAATCATAGCTGTTAATATTTTATGATATCATAATCACTAATTTTATTGTTTTTACAGGAAAATTAGTACAAAGAGTAAAAGATGTACACGATGTAATCAAAGAAACGGCAGAAATAACAGCGGTTTTATCATCAACGACACTTGAAAACTCAGAGGGTGAAAAATTTCTTTCCATCGAAGAACACAATTCCGTTGAAATAAAACTTCGGGATCTCCTAGTCTCTATATGTGATTATTGTCACGAAAGGTTGGCGTCTTTAGTAAGTACACAGTCGGATAAACAGAACGTAACGGCAGTTCAAATAATGGAACTTTCGGATATAGTCGATAATTTTACGGAGGTATGCGAAAGCGTTTGCGGGCGGCAAAGCGCCGCTTTAAAAGCAGCCTTTAAAATACAAGCTGGAAATTACGTTCATAAATTTCACAGTTTGCGTAAAAATAAATTAACGCTATTGTTGGATGCGGAAAGATGGAAGGTTGCCGATGTTCCGGTTGAGTTTCAAGTTTTGGTGGATAAATTGGCGTCGGGGGATACTTTAAAATCCGTGCCCAGTTCGCCTGTGGAAGATAATAACAAAAAAATTACTTCGCAAGCGGTTTTAACATCTCTTCGTATTGGTAATCAAAATTACGTTACGGTCGGGACGGTTTTGATGTTAATAAAACTTGTCAGTGAGTATTGTGTTTGCGCGTACGATATCCCGATTTTATCGGGAGTCATCGGCAGAAATTTAGCGGAACTATTGAGGACTTTTAATTCGCGTTCATGCCAATTGGTTTTGGGAGCAGGGGCATTAAAAACGGCCGGTTTAAAAACGATTACCAGCACAAATTTAGCTTTGACGTCGAGAGCGTTGCAATTAGTTTTATGGTTGATTCCTCATATTAGAAATCATTTCACAGCGTTGTCTAGTGATGCAATTAACAGTTTGGATTCCGTGGAAAATGATATTACTAATCATATCCAGCAATTGGAGAATAAAATTTTATCAATTCTAAATATTTTATTGGGGGATCAATTAAATGATTGGGATGCTAAACCACCCGTGCCTTCCAAGGCTTTTAGAAACGTCTCAAGGCACCTTACCAAATTATACGAAGCTGTTGGACCTGTTTTGCCTGAAGAACAGGTAAGTTTTAATGATATCGAAATATTTTTTTTTATATTTTTTTTTCTAGGTGACTGATTTATATGAGGTTGTACACAATAATTTTAAATCGAGGTTACGCGAACAGCTTATTAAAATGAACATTCGGAACAATGGGGGTCCACAGCATGGGCTTGTTACAACAGAACTGACGTTTTATCTTGAAACAATGAGAACCCTTAAAGTGCTATCTGACAACTTAACTACTACACTGGCTATGGAGGATATTTGGAGTAGATAATACATACAATAAGGATAAATGCTAGTTGAATTTTGTGAATACTTTTAGTCTGTAAGGAGATTTTATTCCAAACCCTTGTTTGCCAATTTTTTATAATTGTATAAATGAAACGTAAAAGTATTATATAAATATTACAAAAGTATAATAAGAATATTAATATATACATTATAGGTGTGCTTTTTTTTGTAATTTTTAACAAACCAAGTTATGGTCTTAGCTCTTAATTCGTTCTCTTCAGTTGATTATAAACTTTTAACCCATTTGCATCATCCAGAAGAAATAACAAAGTAATCCATATCACCAAACTTTTCTTTTTTTTATTGGGGTGGGTTTTGACCTGCTCAATTATTTTTCGACATCTCTCTCTTAAACGTCTTATTCCCATTGTTTTCAAATTAAATGAGATGTTTGCCTCTTTGTTCCATTAGTTCAGTTTCTTCAGGCATTTAATGTTCCTATGGGAAAATGAGGAATCATTGGATGTTTAGGAGTTTATGTAATGATTAACCCTCAACTACTATACTGGGGTGTTTCGATACCCCAGACACCAGTTTTTGCTTCATATCTTTTAAACCAATTTTTTTACAATTATTTGGTTTTAGGTATTCTTCTACAACTTTGATATGTTTAATATAGCACTATCAGACATTTTTTATTTTTAACCATTTTTGGGAAAAGCAACGCTTGGGGTGGTCTGATACCCCACTATAGCAGTTGCGTTAGACTTTTTTTAAAAGGAGAATAATATCATTTAGAATTACATCTATATGAGTTAGTCACACTCTTTACTTATTAACGACGAAACGTAGATTATTTTTATTTACATTATTTGTAATTTTTTACAATTAACTCGTATATTTCTTTCCAACTTGAACATTTCTTTCGACTGTTTATAATTAGCGCGGTCGTACTTCGTCGCCGAGACCATAAGACCGGTACAATATTGCGATACGTGATATTTGACAACACAATTCGTACATATGTGATTCCCCGGTGTTTTGTATTCTATATAAAGCGACCAAGAGGTTCCATTTCACTTATTCGCCAATCTTTGTCATCGCAGTTTCGTTGTGAGTTGTGTCCTTTGAAAAGTTCGTGAGTTGAAATCTTAGTGTACAAAATAATGAATCGGTTTTGATAGGAATGTTGAAGATGAACTTGAAAATGAACAAGACAGCGACCTTAGTGATGCATCAAGCGAACATAGCAGTCATAATACCGACACGGATGAAGCAGAAGATGAAGTAAACGAGAAGAGTAGAGCAGTTTACGATTTCCCAGGGAAAGCAATTTTTTTTTATGGCAAAAAT
The DNA here is from genome assembly GCF_036711975.1 of Onthophagus taurus. Classification (NCBI taxonomy): domain Eukaryota; kingdom Metazoa; phylum Arthropoda; class Insecta; order Coleoptera; family Scarabaeidae; genus Onthophagus; species Onthophagus taurus. The sequence goes on from NC_091967.1 coordinate 1,951,143, forward strand.
AGATGCAAGTGGTCAAAAGTTCCACCGGTTTCTTCCAGAACTCGACAGGAGAACATAATATATCTTCCAGGCCTAAAAAATAACGCACCTGTGAAACCCCCCAAAAGCCCTTTAGAATGTTGGTCACTTTTGATAACAGATGAAATCATATCTGAAATTTTGGAACACACCAACTCTAAAATTACAGATTTAAGTGTAAGCTACGGTCCCACAGCTACATTTGTGGGACATATAGACGAGATAGAATTGAAAGCATTTCTGGGTTTGATGCTCCTAGCAGGAGTATGCAAATCCAACCATGAAGACGTGAACTTTAGGGAGAGATATATTTCGTGGGACTATGCCCAAGGAGAGATTTCTATTTCTGTTAATCGCTTTGTGGTTTGATGACTGGACTTCCCGACAGGAAAGAATTGAAAGTGGGGACAAACTAGCTGCAATTTCCAAAATATATGATATATTTAACGCCCAATGTAAAAAAAATTACTCATGTAGTGAGTATGCGGTGGTAGATGAAATGTTAGTTGGTTTCAGAGGAAAATGCTCCTTCCGACAGTTCATTAAAAGTAAACCACGAAAATATGGATTGAAAATAATGTGCTTATGTGATGCAAAAACGCATTATTTGCTAAATTCTATATATATTGCGGAAAAACCAAAGAAATTGTCAGTCCCCACTCAAAGTACTCTAAAGTTAGTAGAACCTATTAGGAACTCCAACCGAAATGTCACGGGAGACAACTGGTTTAGTTCCATTGAATTAATGAAGGAACTGAGAGATATTGGTCTAACGTATGTCGGTACCTTACGAAAGAACAAGCGGGAGGTTCCTCCGCAATTCCTCCCAAGCAGACATCGTGAACAGGTATCATCTATTTTTGGATTTACACGTAATGAAACAATAGTATCATATGTACCTAAGAAGAATAGATCGGTTATACTGGTTTCAACTATGCACCATGCGTCAAATGTAGAAGAAAACGGGAAGCCTGGAATCATTAATTTTTATAATTCTACAAAGGGTGGAGTGGACGCTCTAGATCAACACTGCGCGACTTATTCTTGTCAAAGAAGAACTAAAAGGTGGCCTATAACTGTATTTGGTGCTATTATTGACATTGCAAGATCGAACAGTTTTATACTTTACCTATCGGCTTCCCAAGCAAATATCAAAACATCACGACGTAAATTCACAATTGATCTTGCCAAATCGTTGATTCATGATTATGTAAAACGTAGACTTGAAGCAAAAGGACTGACAAGGGATCTGAGGTGTATAATTAAAAATATACTGGACGATGGTGTACCTAACAAAAGCCAACTCGAACTTCCAAATCAACCCGGACCTGTAAACCGTGTATGTTCCAGTTCTTATGGCCGTTGCTATATGTGTTCTAGGAAACAAGACCGCAAAATCAAAACAACCTGTCAAATATGCAAGAAGAATGTTTGTAAAAACCATTCTAATAGTTTTGTGCACTGTAATAATTGTAACGAGAAGAGGTAGTAATATTCTACTACTAATATTCGATTTTTCGTTGCTTTTTTCCCAGTTCAAACATTTTTGCTACAAAAACTAGGGTACATGTTCCTAAACTCATATGCAATACATCATAAAACAATATTTTTAGTTTATTATGCAGTATTTTTATATTAAAGAAGGTAACGATTTATTTTGTTTGTATTTATATGGAGTTATTAAAGTTTATTTATTTCGATCCCTTGTAATGACAATAAATTTTATGTTGCTTATAATGTTTCTATATACATCCAACGTGAACACCTATGTCATAAAACATAAAAATTGTAAAGCACATTTTTTTATTTTTAAATATATATTGGGGTGTTTAAACACCCCACTATAGTATTTACGTGTATTAAAACAACGATAGTACCTACGGGTTAAGTTTTCTACATAATAATATACAACCGATTTTATTTAAAAAAATAAATACAGAAAGTTTAACCAATCAAATGATCAGGAATATCTTCCCCTTTAGCAGCTCTAACAAACAAAGTCTTATCAGTCTTTTGAAACTGACAAATCTTCCATAAATTTTCGGCAGTTTCCATTCGGTGCGAATCTTGGTAGGTATGACACGTAACAACACATTCGGGCCCAAAAAATGTCGGTACCCAGTGATTATATTCCACCGCTAAATTCCTTCCGGTTGCTGTATGCTTAATAATTACTTCTGAATTGGGCGCAAACGCCGATCCTTCAGATTCGTACCGAACGTCGGGCATCCAAGGATACACTTTAAACCTACAATAAAAATCCGGACTTTGCGATAAACGCAACACCAATCTAGTACCAAAATTATCGTAACTAGACGATTCGCACCGGATGTAAAGCGGTGTGCAAACTCCGGATTCGTAAATCTGTATGTAAACGTCTTCTCCGTAATAAACGGCCTCGTCTTCGTGTCTTTCCCTAGCGCAACCGCGAAATATAAAGCTGTTCCTCACGGACGGTTGAGAATCCGGAGACGCCGTTAGTCCGCAGCCGTGTGAAAAGTGGGTGCCGTGATCCAAATCGTTCTCACTAATTAAACCGGCTAAGTACAACCCGTATTTACCACACGGGGTTAAGGTGCTTGGCATAGCCGAAGCGACTATCTGATAAACTCTAGTGTATTCGATGAATGGACGATCGCTGGCTAAGAAAATCGGTCTCAACAGGTTTTTCAACATCGCCCTGGTTTTTTCGACAAGAAGTTCGCAACGCATCCGTTTCATATTTGTCAACTTGGTTTTTTCTTCTTTTAGAAACAAATCTTCATTCCAATTATCCACTTTTACTGGAAGTGAATAAATTATTCGATTTTTATATAGTAATTCATGTTCTAGAAGATCTCTTTCCATGCCATAATCAAATTTATAGGTGTCTTGTATTCGAGGAGGAGCGCTAAAAATATTAAAAGCTTATATTGAATCATTTTATATCCAATTTTTAATCAAAATCTTTACGGTTTTGGTGGAGGAGAACATTGACAAGGGGTTAATTTTATGTTACCACAATTGCAAAGCATTTTTGTAAGTGGTTTAAACTTTCCACGTTTTTTCAAAGAATATTAAAATGTTTGTTAGTATGTCATTACATGACAATTTTTTATGACTTTCATAATTCAAAACTATAGTTACTGTGAAAATTGAGTGATCAGACAATTGGACACTTAGCGATCAATGATTTTGCGCAATTAGACTAAGGGCCGGTTTATCAATGTCGAGTTAAATCTGTCAGATACGCAACTCATGGATAAACTTGTCTAACAGATAACCTCAGCGACGCGTTTATCCGGCAACTTTCTACCAGACAGGCAGCAAACAACAAGATAGAAAACAGTTGGTACCCCTGAGTGTTAACATTAGAAACGGAAATAAAACATGATTGGTCAAATTTGAATAAATTTGTGAGTTGTCATTCCTCCAATAAATACCCATGTAATTCTTACATGAGTATTTATTAGAAAGCGATGAAGATGAGGATATTGTCCAACTACGTATGCCTACTGGTGACCAAATAGAGAAATCACAAGAACAATTTTATGGAAAAGCTAGATTTCCACGGGTGATAGGCAGTATCGATTGTAATCATATTAGCATTATTTCGCCAGGTAAGCAATCTCTTTTAATCGAAACATATGAATTAATATTAATGAATGGATAATAATTATAGGTGGACCACGTGCAGAGACATTCCGGAATCGAAAGGGCTTTTTTTCATTGAATGTTGCTTGTTGGCCAGGATCGGCCCATGATTAACACATTTTTGATAATTCATTATTAAAGCAAAGGTTTGAAAATAATGGATATGGTAATGCTTTGCTAGTGGGTGACAGCGGATATCGTAATACCAAATATTTGGTAACACCTTTGCTGAATACCGGAAATAGAGTAGAAGAACTATATAATGAATCTTTAATAAGAACTAGAAATCCAGTGGAACGGCAATATGGCGTGTGGAAGAGAAGATTTCGTGTACTTGCACTCAAGCTCCGATTGAAACTAGAAACTGCAATGACAGTAATTGTTGCTACAGCAGTGCTACATAACATAGCAATAAATGCAAAGGAAGAAATACCTCCATATGATCCTGGAATAAATGTAAATACTGTCGAGGTAGATAACCTTGATATAGAAGATGGTGAATTACTAGGAAATGCTAGAAATCAACTTTTGGCGAATTATTTTCCTAACCTCGTAAATTAAAATTTATAACATAATAATCAATTTTATTTAGATATTATTTCAATTCGTATATTCGTATAATTTAAAGAATTCGTATAAATGTGGATTGTTGTTTATTAACAAATACGTTGTCTATAAATAGTTGAATTTAAATAAAAAATACTATACTCAAATATCACTTATATGTTATAACAATATAACAAATTATAAAAAAAATCCAATGGCGATCTAATCCCCAGATTGATATTGTGGAAATTTCAATTTTACTAGTTCCAATTCCATTTGAAGTGTACGTAATTTTACGGCTTCTTGTTCTTTTTGTATGTTAAGTATTTCCAGCTTTATTTTATGCTCTTCTTCTGCCCAAATATTTTGCTTACTGAACTGTTCTGTGAGTGCTGTTAATAAACTTTCCTTTCGTTCTACCAACTTTTCAAATTGCGTTGATATAGATTTGTTACAACTTTTTTTAATAACAGGTCTCCTACGGCTCGACCATTCTATAAAAGTAAGTATAATAAGCATCAAGTAACACCGTAGTGCATAACTCTGCATAATCAGACTTACTTCTCAACTCATTTTCATTTTGACATTGTTTTTGCGTAATAACTTCCGAAGGAATTACTTCTATGATTGGGGTAATCTCTACTTCTGATATAGTGTTTGGAGGAATATTTTGTGTTTCCAAAGAAGAAGAAGTGTTATCCTGGAAATTACTTTGAAGTTGTAATGCCGGATGTTTTTCGGTTTGTAGCATTGCAACTTCAAATTCATTCCAGTGGCACATAACGTCTTCTTCTGTGACGTCCTTTGTTACATTTGTCTGTAAGTTCTTTTTCACTTTCGGTGGATGGAACTGGTTCTTTCATTGGCTTTCCACCACCCGTGCCTTTTAAGTAATTTTTGTGCGCAGAATAATTTTTATTTCCTTTTTTTATCCCATCATATTTCATTCGCAGTTGTTTTGTAGTTCTTGGCTAAAGCCATGAATTCAGATTATTTTATATTTGTTTTATTTCAACGTTTTTACTTACTATTCCAATACTACAACAATTAAATTTTGCAGAAATTTTACCCCAACATTCATCTTTTTGTTTCCATGTTACAGCGTCGGTTCTCTTATTTTCTATTATATTTTTATATTTGTTTGCCAAATCAATCAGCAAGTTTTTTTCTGCTTTAGTAAAATTGGAGTAAAATTAATAGGTAAACCCTTAACCAGTACTTCAATCTGGTGGGTATCCAAATGTCATATTTATTTAAAAGATAACCCTAAACTACGGGTGGATAAACGATTCGTCGACGTTATCTATTAGATACAATTTTAACCGACAGATAAATCGACTTAACTAGATATTGATAAACCAGCCCTAAGAGCAAGATGGGGAGACAACGTGATTGGAGACGCTCAGATTTTCGGTATGAAAAGCTGGAGGAGCTCGATTTCTAATCGAAATAGATGTACCTCATGAAAAAATATCAGCCGTACCAAAAATGTAGTGAATAGAAATTAAGGTGATAAGCTTAATTTGATATGTCATTGTATTAAATTGCTTTTCTGTGTGGATCACAAATTACTCTAAAATCATTATGTATTTCGTAACAGTTAAATTGTTATTTTGTTACTGACAAAAAAAATTAAAACAAATTTTTTTGACCATCTCAAAATGTGGGGTAGGTCGATAGGATATCGCAGGAAACGTTGAGATTGCGCAATGGTAAATCGTGTTTTATCAACGGGGCGGGTGCACCTGACCGAAAACATTTCTTGAAGCGAATCCTCTTCGCGCCTTTCGAAAGAACCTGGTGAAACCCACTCAGGATTTCTCTCGACGGTGAAAATATGGGTGAAATCCTGCGACTTCCGCCGTCATCGTCGACGTTTCGATCTGCCGCTGCGGCCCCGCTCTAGAAACGCAAACTCGAAGGTGAGTCGTCGTTTTCGTCTCGAACAGAACAAACAGATTTATCTATAGCTCGGCACGAGATTACAGGTGCGAAGAATAAGTTAGAAAACGCCGCACCGTTTTGCGAAATCGCACAAGGCCGCGAGAGTGAAATATGAAACAGTCGAACGGCGACGATCGCCCGGTTTAAGCGGTCAATTGTTTCTCCGCGATTATTAATACGATTCGTTTTTGTTTAAAAAGTTTTTGTGGATCTATAAAATTTTTGATTATCTGTGAGATTCGATTTTTTTTTGTTGGATATTGGGAAGTGTTACAGTAGGTACGTAAGATAATTTTTTATGGTTCAGATAATCCCGGTTATTGATCTACGGCCGTCTCTGTCCGTTATTGGAGAGCTCTCTTTCTCGTTGAAACCCACGTGGGGCGCCATACGTCACGCCTGCGTGTGTTGCGGCATCTTGTTACTTCATTGCACAGTATTTTCGTAATAGGAGACTCTTGGTTTCTAAACGAAGCATAAATTGTAAATTTTACATGTGGTAAAAAAATCATTAAAATTAATTGAAATAAGTCTGTTATATAAAACGATATATGAGTAGAATTGGAACATCAAGAATTAAATAAACAATGTTATTTTTATTGCTTACCGCACAAAATTTATTGTATACAAGCAGCTACAAAGAGTTTGAAGCAAAAAAAGTAAATCTTTATTACTATAATCCAATTGCAAACAATCGTCATGATTTACGTTTTTACTACAACCGCAATATTTTGTTGTATTGCACCAACTTAAAATTCGGTTGCTTATCAACTATTTGCTCTTAGTATAAAAGTATTAACAATTCAACAATTTATTAAGCATGTAAAAGAAAACGTGTGTAAATTACTGTCTATAATTAACAATTGTTCTATTGTATTTAATTATATACCCACACATTAATCGTATCATAAAAGTTATCTTGATATATTTGATTAAAAAAACGACTTAACTAACGTAACTATAACATTTTAAAAAACTTTCACTCCTTTTACTTTACTCAACGGCTTTTAGCACGGATGTATGCAAAATTCAAATCGGTAAAGAATTTGTGCGTTGGATTTCTTAGACGATACTCCTTTACTTCATATACATTGTACGGGGTCTAGCACTATCATGATCAAGAGTCTTCTATTGAAATAATTAATCTGCCAAAAGACTTAAACAACAAAGCATTAAAATTAAAATCATCAGATTTGATTTTGGCAAGTGATGCTCTACCTCAAATCACAGTCTAATGTACTGATGCCCGGTTGCACCGTTTACATAGTTGAGCATAACTTAGTTAAGCAGTTCTTATAGTTAAGAAGAACTTAAATTTTATGTCGTAAGTTTTATATCGGTTATTTGGCAACAACGCCATAAAATTTAGTTATTTTTATAAATTTTAGTAATTTTTTAGGGTTTTTCGTGTTGTCAAGTTAATGTCAGTTGAAAACTAGATAGGTTAAGTAATGAAAAATAGTTATTTTTATAATAAATTGTTTTATGAATCATTAAAGTAGTTATTTATTAAATTATCTCTTAAATAATGTATCCCATTATTGCCGATATTATTCATCTCCACACGGCCAGCCTCAATTTGAACATTTAAATCTGCTTCATTAATGTCATCTGGCAAAACAGCAACATTTTCTTCGGCCATAACTGTTCTGGTAATATTTTGTAGAACTGCCGTTGCTACAATAACCTCCATCACAGTGGAAATTTTCAAACGTAGGCCATATGCAAGGACAGGAAATCGACGTTTCCAATTTCCAAAGAACCGTTCCACTGTATTTCGGGTTCTTATATGAGCTTCATTATACAGTTCTTCTGGTCTTGTTCTACACTCTGCCAATGGAGTTAGAAAATACTCTCGCAGAGGATATCCGCTGTCGCCTAAAAGAACCTTATCATTAATCATTTGTAATCAAATAGTAATATGTACTATTTTACGTTAAGTATCAGTAACATCATACCTAATAATATGCCATTTTGGAAATCTCCGTTTTCTAACCGTGCTCTAATCCGACTATTATTAAATATAGTTGAATCGTGAACAGATCCTTGCCACAATATCCATGGCTTCCAAATTTGCATTTATAATAACTTGTACATTAAAAGAAAAGTAGCCTTTTCGGTTCCTGTACATTTCTGCATCTTCGCCACCAGGAGACTGAATTTTTATGTGCGTGCAATCAATGGCACCTATAATCCTGGGAAATGCAGCTATTCCATAAAACTGGTTTTGTACTGCTAGAATTTCTTCGGTATTACTTGGCATTTTTATATATTGCGGTCTCAGCATAGCAATTGCACGCGATACCCGCGATATAATTCTACTAGCTGTTGAAGTATGCATCCCGGTAAAATCAGCTACAATAGTTAAATGGCTAGCAGAAGCGTAAAATCTAAGGGTTGTTAGCAACTGGTTCATTGGAGACACACAGTTGTTTCTGTACAAAACAAGTAGTATTAAAATAATCTAAATTCAGCCTATAAAAGTATAATTTAAAATAATGTATACTACTTACTTATTAGACGGAAATTCTGTAATTTCTTCGTAGAACATACAAACAACTTTGTTTTGTTAGACGAAATCTTTTAAAAAAATTATATTCGTCCATTTCGTGGAAATAATTGGATATTGTGTATATTAATTTTGGAAAACCAAAATCAATTATTTCCAAAACATCTAAATCGTCGTCGAAAATTTGCAGATCTATTATTTTATTTTATTACTTTTTTAACGTATAGGTTATGTGCACTGGATTTCAAATACTTATATTTGAGAACATCTTATTGATTTTGAGAACGGGTTACTTGACGGTGCAACGCAAATTCACTACTTAAGCATTACTTAGCCTTTAAGCAATGCTTATGTATTACGGTGCAAACGCGCATGAGTGATTTACCAACTATGAATCTACTTGAAGAAAACTACTACAGAACCACAACATTGCTTTGAGTGGATCAAAAATTTCTTTTCAAAAAAGTTCTTCGAAAAACCTTGACCATGAAGGTCCAAAAGTGGAGATTCGTCAATTGACCTTCACTTCTATTTGCCGATTGACTAGGTTATTCAATGTTAAGGTTACTTACTCTATGTAATCTTGAAGTTCCAGAAGTTTCTTTAGTTTCATTTCCACCTACGTCTTCCTCATTTCTTTCGTACATAATTTGTGGCTCTCACGTTATGGTATTTAAAAATGAGTTTTCCATGTATTCTTAATGTCTTCCAGATCGCAGATTTGTTTGATTTATTAACTTTAATTTGAAGTACTTGGTCTTGTACATATTTTTTCTGCTTTGCGACGCTTCTCAAATCCAAATACAATGCTTTCTGAAAAAACGTTTTAACAGCTTTTTTAACAGCAAATTTCTGGTTGTGATGACGTCAAAGTCTGGTACGAATAAGAAAAGAACTAATTTTTTCTTCAAAGAATTTTCAAAAGATCCGAAACAATTGCTCATTACTATAGGTGATAATTTAAAACAATAATTGGTCTAAATTGTGTGAAAGTGACATTTTAATTTCATTTTTATCTAATTACACGAATCGAAAAGAAAACGGAATGAACGTATCGATCGATTGATAAATGTAAAATTGTAAAGTGGTCGAATTGTTGAGCCTGAGAAAAGTAGTTTTTTGGAAAACGACAGGCACAGTCCTGTAATTGTTTTCTCCCTGTTCCCATGCCGGTCCGTTGGGAAAAAACGAACTGACTGAAGGGGCACCAGCGCCTGTTGAATCCCACGGTATGATACCCCCGGTAGTCCAACCGTCATCGCGCTAAAGGGGACCCATGCGGATAACGAATACATAATACATACACATAGATAGACCACATTTATGTAGATTGAGTATACAGGAATTCGACCTCGATCTAATACGGTACTCATGTTAACCAATTTTACTTCCTCCTTTTCCCAACGACATCTATTATAATTTGTTTCATTTTAAATTTCTTTTTAAATTAAACGTTAAACAAGCTTAATTTAATTATAAATGTAATTAAAAAATTAAGACGTGATTTTTATTCATTGTAAAGAGCGGAGAAAGCTTAGCAGCTCATAAAACCAAGATGGTCGTGCTCCAGGGAAGTGGGAAGCTGAAGTGTAAAATATTGCTAAGTTTTAATACCTTCTGGCGCATCGCGCATTAGTTTTGTTCCAGATTTTAATTTACCTGTTAAACATTATATAATAATCGATTCACATCTTCCATTCTGTCGGCCGAAACGACTTGACTCGCCAAAAGAGAATTCGATGACATGGTAACACTCAGTATTTGTAGACCATCTTCTTCTTTTGTTGCTTCATTTTTACACATAGTACCTAAAAAGATTGTCAAGACTGGTGTCCTTGTGGCGACCACCATCAGTTAAGTAGCAGAAGAAGATATCTACAAAACCGCTATCACAGAATGCCATTTCGGTTAAAAAATGCAGCTCAAATATTTCAATGGTTTATTAACGAAGTAACTTCCGGTTTAAACTTCATTTTTGTCTACTTGGATGATATTCTAATTGCCAGTAAAGAGAAAAGTGAACACTTAATTAATTCACCTTCGATAACTTTTTGAAAGATTACATAATTTTAGAATCAACATTAAATCGTCTAAGGGCCGGTAGTACAATATACCGATAAATCTACCTGATAACTATCCGGCCGTTAAACTTATCGGGAGGATAAAGATATTCGCTGTTGTACAAACTGTTTGTGTCGGTAGGGTTGCTATCGGCGAAATAAGAATCGGTTGGTAGTATTTTTTTCCTATTTCTAGTAATTTGTGCCATAGGTTGGTAACGCTAATGTCTTTCTTTGAAATATGAACTGACACAACGTACGTATAGGATGTTATAGGTTAACCTATGCTATAACCATGGAAAGTTTTTATTTAAAATCCTTGGAAACCATATATATCTGGGGGATAACTGTCTTATCGGCACCGATGAGTACGCAATAAGCTATCCTGCCGATAATGTCGCCAGAAAAACTATCCGTACATTGTAATACAGTACAAACTAACTTATCGGCCAGATAACGCTATCGGGAACTTTATCGGTATATTGTACAACCGGCCCTTAATGTGTTTTTGGAGTAAGTTCAATAGATTTTAAACCAACTAAATCAAAAATTGAAGCAATAAATAACTTTAAAAATCTTAAAGAACTCCATAAATTTCTTGGAATGATCAATTTCTATCACAGATTTGTTCCCATTTTTTCTGAAATTCTTAGACCCTTACATTCTCTTTGCAAAAATAATAACGTAATCACGTCGGTGGAGTTATACGCTTCATCAATCTGAAAAAAGTCATGAAAGTACCAAAATAATAACGAGATAATTGAGAAAGTTTTTGAGATATAAAAATTCAAAACTTGTTTGAAAATTAATTTAGAAAGTAGTTGTCGCACAATTATACAACATACTCAGAGTAAATACTTCGTATACGATAAAAGCTGAAAAAAAATCGATATTTAATAACGACATTCTTGTGTATATGAGTAGGCAGAAAGAAGCACCTATCGATCTGTCCCATACGACTGAAGGAATGCAGCCGAAGTCGATGGTCAAGAACTAGAAGTTCAGACCAGTAGTTGCTAACCAAAAAAATATAAATAAAGAAAAATACCTATAGTCTTCTCCTTCTTCGGAACTGGTTATTGCCAGAAAACCAAAAAGCGTGAAGATTTTTTCAAATTATTATTATTTAATTTTTATCATTTTATTTTATTTTAATTTTTTTTGTACAATAGAGTTATTTTTATTATAGATATTATTCAAGATATTGAATGAATTAATGATTAATTCATATTTTGTTGTCTTGTTTGAATAAAATATGAAAAAAATTGTAATCATTCTCTCACGGCTAAAACGTGTCAACGGGCTGGGACATGAACGCGACATTCTTGCCAACCTAAAAATATCATCGCCTACGTTCGCTGGAGTTACCTGTCTACCTGGTCATCTATATTTTCACGTTGCTTAGTATCCCAGAGGACTTGGAGGGGGTCCTAACCGTCAAGGCATCGCTATGTTAGTAGTGGTTTAACGTCCGGTATTCAACGGTCGCGAGGTTAATCGGAAATTCGCGTTCAAAAAATCGTAAATCGTCAAAATTCCGTTATTGCGCGTTTTAAAGCGTCAGTTTTCGCTTTCGTCCGCTTTTCAATTGTTACTATTTAAGTGCCTCCGATTATGTTTTGTTTTTAGTTTTTTTTTTCTATATTAAGTACAAGGTCGTCAAGTTAAAGACGAGAATTATCCGCAGGAGTGCTTATTCCGTGATTCTTCGAATACTTCTTGTCGTTTATATTGGGTTTATGCATCGTTGTAGCGAATTATGTATTAAAAAATAAATTGGATTTTGTTAATTTTTTGGAAATAAAAGGCGAAAAGAAAGTTGAAGAGTTCGTTTGTGAGTTGTTCTTTGGTGTTGCGTGCGGGTCGTAAACGCGTTGGTCTGCTGTATAACACCATCGAGCATCTGCTTGTTGAGGATTACAACATCTGCTCGTGCTCCAGTCTTTCTACCTCCGCGGAGAAAGAATAAAAGAGGCAGCACGTAGTCACCGGAAAGGAGGCGGCGAAGAAGAAACAATGGGAAATCATCCGTCTAATCATCAGCCTTTGGAGAGGGGCGTATCGAAATTCGGTGATGTTCATACGGTACGAGCTCGTATCTAGATAAATAATCTAATCTATATCGATAAGATTAAAATTTGAGTTCAAATTTCTTTGAGTTTCACAAAAACCCAGAAACAGACTTTCTATTTTTTCCTGAGTCATCGTTTTTTACATAAAAACTTCTTCTCTTCATATCCATTCAATTATGAGTCATAAGTCCCATAACATACCATGCACTCAACCACCAAAACGGAAAACCACAATCGCCACTTTTCCGATCAATCTTTAGATAGTAAAATTGAAATATTTTTTTATTAAATTATTTCAAAAGAAACAATAACTCTCATCGTGATATTGTCCCTATAAAGTTGACGTCATTTCCGTTTAAAAAGCAATTCACCGTGTACAAAGGACATCGAGTCATTCCATCCTTTTTCCAACACAAAAAACCGTTGAACTCTTAACGAGAAATAAGGTTATTTCAACTTGGGCAATTAAACGTAATAGAATGATAAAACAATTGGATAGAGGAACCCGCAATTGTTACGTTAATAAACTAAAGATAAACGCGATATCAAACAATTTCGAATACTAACGAGAGGCGTGCGCAGAACTGTTTAAACCACACTACGATGAATTTTAAGTTGGTCGAGCGTCCTTCACGCGCGAACACCGAACAATTTGAATTTATAGCTAAATATAGAGGAGGTCAACTAACTTTGTATCTACTTAAATTTTTATATACCCTTTAATTTATTCTTTTTTTAATCATTTCCATTTCATTTTTGATTGTAGAGGAGAAGTTTACGCTCTCCTAGGAAAATGGACAGACTTCGAAGATCGTTTAGGGATTCTTTTAGAAGGCGTAAAGAGCGGATGCCCGAAAGTTCAAAACCACATCAATGGCAAGCTGATGAATCCGCCGTTCGTTCCGGAACTTGTACATTTGGTGTAAAATATCTTGGATGCGTTGAAGTATTCGAATCCAGGGGTATGCAAGTTTGCGAGGAGGCACTTAAAGTTTTAAGGGTAGGTATAATTATGTTCGTCCTTACAACAAAAACTCCTACCTGAACAAACAGGTAGTTCCATAATTGTATTCCGTTTATAAGTACCGTTTCGTGCTAGTCATGGGATATTTTCAACTCCATGAATAACTTTTCTTTGAATTAATTTACGTCAAGAACAATTGTAATGTGTTTTCATTATGTACTAAAGTAAGGAGAAAAAGAGAGGATGTTGTTATATCATGTGTAATAAGTTATTATAAAGATAATTATTGTTTATAGGAATAATTATTTTATTTTTTGTTGTAAATTTAGTTGTACTTTGATATATCAATTCATACATAAATTGTTAATGTATCAGATTATTTCATTTTTATAAGGGCGATTTATTAGCTCACCATCAAACTTTGACATGTGATAGCTAATTCAATTACAAAAAAAAATGTTAATGAACATATTATATCCCATTTCAATTATTTAAAGTTTTAATTTTTAAAAAGCCTAGTACATTGTTGTTAAATATTCCTCCCCAAACGTTAATGCTGAAACGTTGTCGAAATTTCGTTGGTCTAATCGCATGTGGATTTTGTAATGCCCAGATATGTTCATTATGATAATTATTTATACCATCTCGTGTAAAACATGATGCATCTGTCTAGAGAATATTTGAAATGAAGACATTATTTAGGGCATGTTGCTGCAATAACCATTCACAAAATGCTAACCGTTGCTGATTATCACCTGGCTGTGGAGCTTGAACATGCGTCTGTGAAGTTAGCACCTCATTTTTTTAAAACTTCAAATTTCTCTTGAGTTCCCATTGCACCCCATTGAGTTCTATAGTTCTCTACCATTTTTATTAAAAGTTCCGCAAAAATAGACAAAAACATCGATATCGACTTTTTGGGGTGCTAAGTTCACAAAATTTGCAATAACTATTAAACGAATGCACGTATCTAAAAACTTTATTAAAATATCTTTTAGAACTCGTGAGGTGCTATTCAGAACTCCTGCCAGAACTCCCGGAACTTTTCAAAATTTTCACCCCTCCGGGACATTTACGAAATCTCAATGTGAACACTTCAAATCGCGCACTTTTCTTAAATATTAGTTTTACGGCTTCGAGCCTTAATCATTTTCGTTAGAACTCGTGAGGTGCTACCTAGAACTCCTATCAGAACTCCCGGAACTCTTCAAAATTTTCACCCTTCCGGGACATTTACGAAATCTCAATGTGAACACTTGAAATTGGCACAGTTTCTTAAATATTAGTTTTACGGCTTCGGGCCTTAATCATTTTTGTTAGAACTCGTGAGGTGCTACCCAGAACTCCTATTTCTTAAATGTTAATGTTTAGATTGTCAATGTTAGATGAAAATAAACCGAAACATTTAAGAAATAGGAGTTCTGGGTAGCACCTCACGAGTTCTAACGAAAATGATTAAGGCCCGAAGCCGTAAAACTAATATTTAAGAAACTGTGCGCAATTTCAAGTGTTCACATTGAGATTTCGTAAATGTCCCGGAGGGGTGAAAATTTTGAAAAGTTCCGGGAGTTCTGGCAGGAGTTCTGAATAGCACCTCATGAGTTCTAAAAGATATTTTAATAAAGTTTTTAGATACGTGCATTCGTTTAATAGTTATTGCAAATTTTGTGATCTCGTTTTGTGAACTTAGCACCCCAAAAAGTCGATATCGATGTTTTTGCCTATTTTTGAGGAACTTTTAATAAAAATGGTAGAGAACTATAGAACTCAATGGGGTGCAATGGAAGCTCAAGAGAAATTTGAAGTTTTAAAAAAATGAGGTGCTAACTTCACAGACGTCTTGAACATTCTGTTTACGATACGGATGAAGGACTTCGCGGTTCAATACGCGCCATGCAAAATTTTGATTTACATGTGTGTTGTGTGCTATTAATTACAACTTCTTCGTCTTCTACATTAACTACATCCGGTCGAATAGCTAAAAACTGAATAATATGGCAAATGACGCTGTGGAAATTTTTCTTGATATTTTCGTACTGATTGTCGAGCATTTCCACTGCAAAAACCATACACGAAAATTATATCAGCATACTCTTCAGTGCTATAAGCGTACATTTTGAGTATCTTCTTGTATATAATAATTAAACCTTACAGCAAACTGACATGACAACTTTGTTTTTGTTGAATGTTTGATTTTACTGACTATTAATAAATTCGCTGCAGAAAACTTTAGTGTTATAATTTCGTAAATAATTGAAATAGGACATATTAAAACAGCAAAAGTAAAGTAATAACCTTTTGTGCTTTTAGTTGAAATATGTTTCTCATTATGTTCATTAGCATTTTTTTTTTGGTAATTGGATCATATGTCAAAGTTTGATGGTGAGCTAATAAATCACCCTGTATAATGTTAATTACTGAGCCTCGGCCGCAAGGGACCTCAGCTTAATTACTCCAAATATCTGCAACTCCACTGAATACAGTCAAGGCCGCTCGCGGCCGAGGCGAATAATGACGTCATCGATATTTTTTTCAAATAGCAAGTCAAATAGACTCTTTTCTGAATCTAGTATAGTCAATATTAATATTGGTTACATAAGAAAATTTTCGAGAAAAATTATGTTAAAGTTTCATGATTTTCCATTCATTTAAGACAGCAAAATAGCAGTAGCTATGCGTAACCATGGCAACCAACTGTTTCAGATATCAAAAATTAATCATTGTCTTAATAGAAATATCTAAAATAACTGGTTGCCATGGTTACGCATGGCTACTGCTATTTTTCTACCTCAAATGAATGAAAAATCATGAAACTTTAAGGCAATTTTTCTCAAAACTTTTTTTATGCAACTAGTATTAATTTTGGCTGTGCTAAATTCAGAAAAAAATCCTCTTTCATATTCAGCAATAAAAATGGGGGATTACTATTTGAAAAAAAATAGCGATGACGTCATAACTAGCTTAAAAATAGCTTAAAAATTTAAATCCTCAGACCCGTCTCAGCGATTTTTCTATAAACCGTTTTTAATTGTTTTGACGAATTTATCCGTTACTTCCGGGAAGCACTGTATATATGTATAACACCAGACACTGCCAGTTACTGCAGTAATTATTCCAAAAAGTAGACTTAACTCTAACCTTATAGGTGTGAATTTTTCCAAAAAAACCACTGTTTGAGAACGATGAAAGATATTTATTTAATTTTTAAATCGGTGCTACGTTACGTTTCGACCAATAAGTTGGTCTTCTTCAGGCACGTCGTCTTAGGATGTGTGACTGTCACACATCGAACACGTTACAGTGAAGTCAAAAAGAATTTCAAGACCTGTTCTGCAAATTGTATTCCGGTCGTCATCTTGCAAAATACTGATTTTCAAGCATTAATAATTAATAAACACACATTGACATATACAGGGTGTTCCGTTAAGCGTACGGAGCGGCTGTATCTCAACAACGGTAAGGCCTAGAGGTTTGGGAAAAAAGTCCTTATAAGTAAAGTGGGCAAGAGAAATAGCTGGAAATTAGTTTGAAGTTCGTAATTCGACCGCTAGGGGACGTAACTGCCATAGAGAAACATAAAATTCCTGCTATCTCAGAAATTTGGACGATGAGCTATAACGTTGACAACATCATTTAGTAGCTTGGATAATACCGCATCGCTTTTGTTTTGCGATATTTCTCATATCTGTCATAATAAGGGAGGGGGAAGCCAATGCGTTTTCAAATGTTTACATTTTAATATCTCCTGGACCATTCAACCGATTTGAATATTTTTGGTCTTGTTTGAAAGAGCATTTCATGCTCTTTTAAAAGATATTTTCAGTAAGACCGCTTGGTTTAAAACAAATAAGCTAGAGGGCGTTATCTGCAGCGGTTACATATTTTTGTGATTTTTGAAAAAAAGTTAAATGGAACGGTACTTTTTACTTCACAGACCGTTAATCACCATAAAATTTGCTAAATATTAGTGAAAACCGCATCTCGATATCTCCATCCATTCTCGAATTATAAAAGAAAATGTTAAAAATTCGTATATCTTAATCGGATCAAGTTACCTTAGGAAACAAATAAGAGAGAACAAACATTTTACTATCTAGAACCTTCCTTCACACTTTATCCAAACTTAGAACTGCTTCAAAACTACTTTTTGAAGCGTGTTGAAAAGCCAACGGATCAATGAAATATCAACAATGATAATAAAACAAAATAAACCAAAACACTTAGAATAACTTAAATTTTTGGCAAAAATAACTCACTAATGTGCGAAATGCCTTCCATAAACCTCGATGCATTTATTTAATCTAGTTTCGACGAAAAAAAAGCGCTGCTTAAGTCTCGGCCCTGGACACGTTTCTACTGGTATTTAATGTTTTGTCATATTTTCCCTGGTTATTGGTTTTTCTTGAAAAGTCAGGTCGTTTAGTCTACCCAATAGATAAAGGGGTGAAAGCAATGTGGGTTTTGCTCGAACCAAGAATGCATATTATGCAAGTTTACATCAGCTTGTGGACAGATGCTTCATGCATCCATAGCATTTGTGATAAAAGGTTTGGATTTGCCCAAATCATATTTAAAAGTCAATGGTAATAGTTCAGTCTGTTATCATAATCGGTATCTGTTAAGGCATGATGTAAAACAACGCGGTGGAGATATTATTCTCTTGAGAAGTCTTGTGGACAATTGTTTTCGGAGTTCCCAGATTATGTGGGATCACATTGCTCACCAATGTGATTTACGAATACATAGAGATGTCTGAATGGGCTACACGTTGCCAGTTTTCCGTAATCGCTAAGTCAATCTTAAAAACACGTCTAGAGAAAAATGTCTTTCTTTGTTGTAATTGCATTGCACATTTTTGCCATGCAGTTGCATCGTATTCGAAACATTGAAAATAAATCATCATACGCTCTATCATACGCTGCTGCGTTAGTAAATGACATATTTACAGTTACCATGGTTATGTGATTTGTTTTTCTCGATGAGGTAACTGGATCCGATTGATGGCACTCGAGTTTTTAACATTTTCTTCTATAACTCGAGAACGGGTGGCGATATCGAGATGCGGTTTTCACTAAAATTTTGCAAATTTTAAGGTGACTAAGGGTCTGTAAAGTAAATAGTATCGTTCCATTTAACTTTTCTTCAAAAATCACAAAAATATGTAATCGCTGCAAATAACGTCCTCTAGCTCATTTGTTTTAAGGCAGACGGCCTTACTGAAAATATCTTTAAAAAGAGCATAAAATGCTCTTTCAAACAACACCGAAAACATTCAAATCGGTTGAATGGTCTAGGAGATATTAAAATGTAAACATATGAAAACGCATTGGCCTCCCCCTCCCTTATTATGACAGATATGAGAAATATCGCTAAACAAAAGTGATGCGGTATTATCCAAGCTATTAAATGATGTTGTCAAAATTATAGCTCATCGTCTAAGTTTCTGAGATAGCGGGAACTTTATGTTTCTCAATGGCAGTTACGCCCCCTAGCGGTCGAATTACGAACTTCAAACTAATTTCCAGCTATTTCTCTTGCCCACTTTACTTATAAGGATTTTTTTCCCAAACCTCTAGGCCTTACCGTTGTTGAGATACAGCCGCTCCGTACGCTTAACGGGACACCCTGTATGTATATATAGTTAAAAAAGAGAATCCGACCCTCATGTAAATCTTTAAACTCTAACTTCAAATTATGTACGTCTAAATAACGAATTATCTCCATTGCCTTTGCGATGTTAAATTTATATAGATCAAATCCTCCATTTGCTACATCCTAAGACGACGTGCCTGAAGAAGACCAACTTATTGGTCAAAACGTAACGTAGCACCGATTTAAAAATTCTCAAACAGTGGTTTTTTTGGAAAAATTCACACCTATAATTATACATATACGATGAATATGGAGTCAACATTAGCTAAATTAACTCTAACCCACTAATACTAGGTTTGCACCTCTACAATCAGTTTCTAGTCCCAATACGAAGGTTGCCGTATTCATTATTTTACAAAAAAAAAAACAAAAATCTTCTTAAGAAGTATTTGAAAAGAACAATATTTGGAGTCGTCAATTCTGGATTAATAAAAAATTTAAATGTATCTACCTATTATTACTATGTTACTTTTTTCTTTAACGTATTTAAGAAATTAATTACTAATAATAATTACTTTACTGACCACGGCGTAATTGTTCAAAAGTCTACAACATCATCTTATAAAGCCAAGGCCGCTGGCGGTCGAGGCGCCACAATATAATGTGCAGTTCCAGGATGGTATAATGTTAAATACTGAGCTTCAGTCGCAAGCGACCTCGGCTTAATTAGTCAAAAGATTTACTTCACTAGGATTAGCACTAGATTTAGTTCTATGTTTCTAAGTGTTAGTTCTAGTTTTAGCTCAATAAAAATATACAACAACTTAGCAACTTGCTAACACTAGCACTATCATTATAGGCCTACTGTTAGTTCTAGTTTGAGTTCTCAATGAAAATATACAATCTAACGTTGACTAACAACTAAAATTAGAACTAACACTGCATTCGGGTTTAGCCTTAATGGACGTACAATCTTTATATTTATATTTTCTATTTCTTTTAGGGATCTCGTCGTCGACCAATAAGAGCTGTACTACATGTAAGCGGAGATGGTTTAAGAGTAGTCGAGGAAGAAACAAAAGGTTTAATAGTAGATCAAACGATTGAAAAAGTTTCATTTTGCGCACCGGATCGTAACCACGAAAGGGGTTTCAGTTACATTTGCAGAGATGGTACAACAAGACGATGGATGTGTCATGGATTTCTGGCAATGAGAGAATCGGGCGAACGATTGAGTCACGCGGTCGGCTGTGCCTTCGCGGTTTGTTTGGAGAAGAAGCAGAAACGCGATAAGGAATGCGGGGTCACGATGACGTTTGACGCGAAAAATTCCACCTTCACAAGAAGCGGATCGTTTCGACAACAAGGTTTAACCGAACGATTGGAGAGAGCCGTTGATGTAAACGCGCCGAAAGCGGCCCCGGTGAATCCTTTTGCTATTGAAAGACCGCACGCGACGCCTAGTATGTTACAAAGACAGGGGAGTTTTCGTGGGTTGGGAACTTTGGGGCAGAGTTCGCCGTTTAAACGGCAGATGTCGTTACGTGTTAACGATTTGCCGAGTAATGCTGAAAGATTAAATTCTTATAAAAGTGCTGCGAATGGATCGAAACCGGTATCTCCAATTCCTGAAACGGATACTGTAGCTGCTTTATGTCAACAGCTTTCGCAAGGTTTAAGCCAATTGACGCACAGTGGATCTGATGACTTCAATTTTAATAGTCAATCTTCGATAAACCAAAACGTCTCTTTGTCTATAACTAATAACACAACGAGTCAATCAATTACAAGCACTCCAACCTGCGCAGCGAACAATATAGCACCGGTTACGTTAAATTTTAGTGCTAATTCAAATCAGTCCGTTATTTCGTTCAGGAATTCTTCAGCAAATGAATCGAGTACTAGCGAAAGTTTACCAAAACCCGATCAGTGGTTGGGTAAAATCGTTAATTCAACATCGCCATCGACCAGAATGATGGATGGTGTGAGTAGAAGAAGCATGATGGCTGTACATTCGAGAGCGATGTCTTTAGATTCCGCAGAATCATTCCCAAAGGATCAACCGGATCCTTTCGATGCTGAGTGGGCCGCAATTGCCGCTAGACAAAACACAAATAACACAAATCCTTTCTTGACCAGCCCCGCTGCACCTCAAGCGTTTCAAGTACAACTGTAGCATCGAGGAAAATTATTTTATTAAAACAAGAATGATATTTATAAAAGGGAATTGATTCCCAATGAAATTATTGATTACTAAAATAAGAATAAAATGAAATATAGCATTTATTTAGATGGGGATACAGTTTGACATTTCCTAAATATTTGAATTATAACTAAGTCATTCCAAATGATAATTGAGTTAGGAAATAAACTGTAGAATTGAGTAAATTTGAACTAAAATTAGAACTAACAGTACTCAGTTCATAAAAATTTCTCAGTTCTAGGTCTACTGTTAGTTCTAATTGCAAGTGTTAGTAAATTTGATTCAAAAATAATTAATTTTTTTACAATAAACCTATCGCCCTAATAAATTGATAAAAACTTCGTATTTGTATTGAAAATTGCCTGGACTAAACGGTGCAATTATTGTTTCATGTAAATATCTTAATTCTTGATTTTACTTACATTGCCTCTAATAAGTAGTATTGTCGCGTAAGAATTGTACTTAATGCTGAAAATAGGCGATAAAAATATTGGAAGAAGTATTAAGAAGGATAATAATATATTGAAAGATATATTTTGTATTTATTTCATTTTACTTGTATTAATTTCCGTTTTATTAAGTTTCGTCGAAATAAGAATACATTTAACATCAAGACATATCAATAACATAATGAATTGACTGAAACTGTAAATTAATTGCATTTTGAACTTCGATAAACTAGAGTAAATTTTTACACTTAGCTTTCCGTCCAAAACAACAAAAAAAAAAAGATTTTTGGAAATTTTTTAATTTATACACTTTTCTCAGAATGAAATAATTTTTACGCAACATTTCTTGTCTTTTGGGTTAGGATCGTTATTAGTTTTAATTTAAATTGTGTATACATTGATGTACTTAACTTTTTTTTTCTATTGTTATTATTGTAAATATATATATATAGAATTAATTCAGAAGTAAAGATCTATTCGATACCATTTGTAGTATATGCAATAACTTAAAACGTAGAGGTAACGATAAAATTTGTTGCAACAAGCGGAGTGAAGATGGGGACGAATCCTGGTATCTGTGATATGTTAAAACACTGAATAGTGTTGAATAAAAAAAGAAGAAATAAATATTGGTTTAAGCTAAAATAATAGACGACTCGATAATTGTTTAAATGTTAAAAACAGCAGTCGCTTGTTATATTCGTCTAGCCTTAGAAAGCGTAATTTTAAAATGTACAGTGCAGAGGTAGTACTTAAGCGAAATACCCTATACTGTATATAACGCCCAATAACATTTTTAAATAACTTATGGATGTTTCCTGGTTGTCCCTAATATTACTATTATTAAAAAATTAAAAGTATATATCGTTACTGTATTGTTAGTATGTATGCTGATGATACATTATTGGGTACTTAATAAATGTATCTCAATCTATATATGTATTTTTTTTTATTTTTAAAGCTGTTCACCATATAGATATGTAAACCAATTAAGCTCTATTTACGCCAACGTCAGATTTTAATATCTAAGCGCGGTACGGGGCTTTACATGAAAATGTTTCACCAAATCACATTTCCTGCTTCTGTTTATTCAATATTCGATAACTCGATAAGGCCGTTTCTAGTCGTTTCGGAATAAAGAAGGATATCCTCACGAACGTTTTCAGTAATTCTATATTGCGATTATAATTGGACCGCGTATGCATCACTTGACTAAGCGACAATTGAACAATGTTGAGGAAAACGGGATTTTCGTTTTCATCTCTCTAAAAATATGATTTCTCAGAATAGACAGGCTCAAACTATTGAAAATTGTTTAGTGCCTATCTATTGTTATCACAGAACATTGATGACAACCATCATAAGCACAGAATCCGTTTGGTCAGTCGTTTTACGATTATACAGCGTGTTTTTGTAAGTCGTGGCATAAATTTAATTACAAATACTAGAGCCAAAATGATGTTTCATGTAAAAATTTTTGAAGAAAATTATCTAGAGTTTGATGTATTTTTCAACTGGTTTCTATTTTATATAGAATTTAAGTCTAACTAGTTTCGGCCCTTGGCCATCTTCAGACTCTACAAACAGATTAACATCCTTCATCCCATTTTACAAACTAGTTTCGTTTTTTGTTAGAAAAGATCACATATCAAAGTCGAAATCAGATTATTAGTTACTAATTTACAAAATTAAAGTTTAAAAAATTGTAAAATGAAATGAAGGACGACTATTAAGGCTTAAAAATTGACGATTTTTTTTAATCAATGTGAAACGACCCAAAAAAAAACGTTAAAAATAAAAAGAAAGTGCTGAAAAATGACACACTAGATTAACTTCAGTTATAAAATTTTCTATTATATGATAACTAACTTCAGGTTTAAAATATTAACCTCAATTTTAACATATTTGTAATCTTCATTAAAAATCCTTTAAAATGAGTACAAACACGCCATATTTATCTTCAATATTAATGAAGTTATGGTCAACTTCCGGTTAAGAATGTCAACGTCAATTTTGACATATTTGCAATCGTCGTGAAAAGTCCTTTAAAATG
Source organism: Onthophagus taurus (assembly GCF_036711975.1). NCBI lineage: Eukaryota > Metazoa > Arthropoda > Insecta > Coleoptera > Scarabaeidae > Onthophagus > Onthophagus taurus. The sequence continues at coordinate 1,975,186 of NC_091967.1, forward strand.
AGTCCAAACATGATACGTTTAATTCCAATATTACTCGAGATATAAGCAAGTTCCGATTTGAAATGTCAACGTCATTTTGACATATTCTTAATTTTTATAAAATGTCTTAATATTTGTCACAAAAACAAAAATATAATAAAAAAAAACAAAAATTAAGGTTGGTATTAACATTTTAAAGGTTTTTTAATGAAGATGACAAATATGTCAAAATTGACGTTGACGTTTCACACCGGAAGTGATTGTATTTGCATTAATGTTAAAGTTAAATATGTCGAGTTTGGACTCATTTTAAAGGATTTTTTATGAAGTTGACAAATATGCCAAATTAAAAGTTGAAAGCTCTAACTTTTTGGTTTTTTGAGATAAATACGTCAAGTTTGGACTCACTTTAAAGGTTACAAAAAAACGTTAAAAATAAAAAGAAAGTGCTGAAAAGTGACTAACATTAGATTAACTTCAGTTATAAAACTTCTATTATATGATAACTACCTTCAGGTTTAAAATATCAACCTCAATTTTAACATATTTGTAATCTTCATTAAAAATCCTTTAAAATGAATACAAACACGCCATATTTATCTTCAATAATAATGAAGTTATGGTCAACTTCCGGTTAAAAATGTCAACGTCAATTTTGACATATTTGTAATCGTCGTGAAAAGTCCTTTAAAATGAGTCCAAACATGATACGTTTAATTCCAATATTACTCGAGATATAAGCAACTTCCGATTTGAAATGTCAACGTCATTTTGACATATTCTTAATTTTTGTAAAATGTCTTAATTAACAAAAACAAAAATATAATACAAAAAAATAAAAAATTAAGGTTGGTATTGATATTTAAAAATTAAATTGCTATCTTCATTGTTGCTAACTTCGGGTTTAATGTTTTTTTATTCTAACTTTTTTGTTTTTTGAGATAAGTGCGTCATGTTTGGACTCATTTTAAAGGTTTTTTAATGAAGATGACAAATATGTTAAAATTGACGTTGACGTTTCACACCGGAAGTGATTGTATTTGCATTAATATTAAAGTTAAATATGTCGAGTTTGGACTCATTTTAAAGGATTTTTTATGAAATTGACAAATATGTCAAAATTAAAAGTTGAAAAAGTTAGAGCTTTTTGTTTTTTTGAGATAAATACGTCAAGTTTGGACTCACTTTAAAGGTTATTTTATAAAGATTACGAATATAATAATAAAATTAAAATTGACATAAAGACATATATTTCTTGGTGTATTGAAGTGTCGTATCTAAGTCGATTCTTAGGCGTATGATGCAAATCGAACTTGAAATCGTATAACGTGATTGGCGCTTAAAACAAATGGTATTTTAAACATAAACAAACAATAAACATAAACTTTTTTTCTAAGTTTTCATAAAATGTCGCTTAATCAAGTGATGTATAACGCGGTCCAATTAATATTAATGTTATAATGAACATTAATAGTTTTGCTAGGAAACTGCACTGTATATATTTGTTATTATAAAGCTTGCCAAGAGATGGCGCAATTCAAGAGAACTATGTTAAAAACAGATTGTTTCAAGAATATTATGATAGATGTCCGAGTTATTGCTGTATTGTGTTGTAGCGAAGAACATTTACGCATTTTTGCAGAAGATCTGAGACGAAGAAAATTTATATGACGAATGGAAAAAATGTAAATGCAATAAAACTGTTTGTATTTTTAGATGGATTTTTTTTTATTTTCAGCTCTACCGGTTTCGATCAATACATTTAATCATCTTCAGGAGCAACGTCAGTAAAAATATTTTTAAAAAACATATTAGTTAGTTAATTAAGCTGTTATTCTCTCAATCTTGATTATTTAACTCTTCTCTTCCTTGTTACCCAGTTATTAAATCAGAAATATCCAATAAGGCTACCATGCAACAATATGTGTTTCTTTGTTGCATTGCTGTGTTGCATTTACATTAAAATTGAGATGGAAAGAAATAACCAAATAATTATGAATGGAAAAAAGCCATAATATACCAAAAATAAGCCATAATAACCACGTCCTGCAGTTCCAGATATCTCTTATGTCCACATTTCGTACTCTGTCGCAGATTGTAATGCTTGTTATACTTTTTAAGGTTCTTATTTCTGATGTTCTCATTATGGCTTTTGTGTAGGACAGGTCGGACACAAGTCTTGTATGTTCGGATTTTGCTTTCTATACCTACGTATTTATTCCACCATGTTATATCTTTTGGACAGCTTGATATTCTCGCAACGTCTTTACATCCGTCTTTTAGTGTGGAAAATATTGATTTAAACAGGACATATTCGAAAAAGTACTAGTTATTATAAAACCTCGACTTTAAAAAGCCATCAAATATGCTTAAGTCAAAACACCTACGTTACCGGATACCGAAAATTCTAAAATATATGCAAAACCCCAAAACATTATTTTGTCGTTTCGGACCGTTTCGAAGCGCGCGCGGTACGCCGTGAAGCGGAAGCTGTCTCGAATTTAAATTCGCATCCGATAAATTTCAAGTTTTAATGGGCTGCACCCTAATGTAATCCGGGCCGAAATTGAGCGCTTTACAAATATAAAATCCCTCGTCGAATAACTGAAATCCTCCCTCGGTACGACCGATCCGTGAGGCCTGCTTTTTTTTACCGGCGATTCCGCCAGTTGATTCGGTTCGCCGGAATCGAACCCATATTGGTTCGCATATTTTCGCTAATGCTGCGTTTGCCTCTGTGTCGCGTTAATTTGCTCGTATTAACAGTTTTATTTGTTACGGTCAATACTATTGTTGCGGATAAATTCCAAAATGAAACGACAACCTAAATCTTTTTTTTTTTTTATTTGTTTAACCACGTAAACGTAATTTCCTTAAACTAAAACTAGAACTAACACTAGAAACTTTCGGGTTTTGCCGTGCGTCTTTTAATAAAAGGTTTGACGTTTCGGATGCCATGTTGCAACCTTCTTCAGAAACTGGTTCGAAGTGACGAGATCAAAAATCGGTTAACGCTAATTACAAGCTAATTAATAACTAATTGCGTCGCGTCCGGTGTGAGGCGGGAAGAGGTCTTCGTGTTCACCACCATCTTCCATGTTCTGCTAAGTTCCCAGCCATCCTCTCTGTTAACGTTATTTTTATGTCGGTGGATCTCTATGGCTTCTCTTGTCAGTCTTTGGTAGTATTTGTTGTCCCTAGCCAGCACCTTTGTTTGTTCGAAGTCTATTCGGTGCCCCTCTGCATGGCAATGTTCCGCAACCGCCGACTTCTGGATCTTCTTCAGCCTTACATCCCTCTCATGCTCCTTGATGCGGCACTCGACGTTGCGTCCAGTTTGGCCAACATAAACCTTCCCACAACTACACGATAGTCGATAGACTCCCGCTCGTTTTAATGGAGTTAGTTTGTCCTTATCTATCGGGAGTGTGTTCCGAATTTTGCTGACCGTGCCGTACCGCACTACGATGTCGTTCTTCTTGAGATGCCTAGCAATTCGTTCCGTTACACCTGAAACATAGGGAAGACAGATAAATCCAAGTGGTTTTGTACTTACCGTGTCCTCTTTCTGCTTTCGCTGCTTGATGGCCTGGTTGATGTCCCTCGAAGTGTATCCATTCTTCTGCAGCACGCCTCGTAGAAAGTGTTGCTCCTTCTTCAAGTTCTCTCCTTCACATAGTCTCGCTGAAATAGTGTACGGATCACGGACCTCTTCTATTCGGGATAATAATGTGAACATGCCTATAAATACCTGTTGGTATGGGTCTTCTTTCGGTATACACCAAGTTCTATATCTCCATTTGTCGTCCTGGTGACCAATACATCTAGGAAAGGTAGTTTTTTTTCGTATGTCAGGGATTCTACACATTTTGTGGAATCGGTAAAAGGTGTAAAGCTGGAGGCTGGGGATATGTTGGTAAGTTTCGATGTGGAATCCCTTTTTACTAGGGTACCAGTTAAGGATGCTGTAGAGGGTCTTCGCCGAAAACTCATTCCGGAGGGTTTACCAGAATACGTGCCAGATCTGGTGGAGTATTGCTTATCGTCGACGTATTTCAGCTGGAAAGGAGAATTTTACGAGCAGTTCGAAGGGGCAGCCATGGGATCTCCACTATCGCCAGTTATAGCTAATTTCTACATGGAATTATTCGAAGAGGACGCTTTGAAGAAGAGCCAGTGGAAACCAAAACTATGGCTACGATATGTGGATGACACGTTTGTGATATGGCAACATGGTCAAAAACGGCTCCAAGAGTTCTTGGATCACTTGAACTCTCAACATCCTATGATTAAGTTCACCATGGAAACAGAAACTGCCAAAAAACTACCTTTCCTAGATGTATTGGTCACCAGGACGACAAATGGAGATATAGAACTTGGTGTATACCGAAAGAAGACCCATACCAACAGGTATTTACAGGCATGTTCACATCATCATCCCCAACAGAAGAGGTCCGTGATCCGTACATTATTTCAGCGAGACTATGTGAAGGAGAGAACTTGAAGAAGGAGCAACACTTTCTACGAGGCGTGCTGCAGAAGAATGGATACACTTCGAGGGACATCAACCAGGTCATCAAGCAGCGAAAGCAGAGGACACGGTAAGTACAAAACCACTTGGATTTATCTGTCTTCCCTATGTTTCAGGTGTAACGGAACGAATTGCTAGGCACCTCAAGAAGAACGACATCGTAGTGCGGTACGGCACGGTCAGCAAAATTCGGAACACACTCCCGATAGCCAAGGACAAACTCACTCCATTAAAAGGAGCGGGAGTCTATCGACTATCGTGTAGTTGTGGGAAGGTTTATGTTGGCCAAACTGGACGCAACGTCGAGTGCCGCATCAAGGAGCATGAGAGGGATGTAAGGCTGAAGAAGATCCAGCAGTCGGCGGTTGCGGAACATTGCCATGCAGAGGGGCACCGAATAGACTTCGAACAAACAAAGGTGCTGGCTAGGGACAACAGATACTATCAAAGACTGACAAGAGAAGCCATAGAGATCCACCGACATAAAAATAACGTTAACAGAGAGGATGGCTGGGAGCTTAGCAGAACATGGAAGATGGTGGTGAACACGAAGACCTCTTCCCGCCTCACACCGGACGCGACGCAATTAGTTATTAAATAGTTTGTAATTAGCGTTAACTGATTATTAATTAGTTTTTCCGACTTATATATAGTTACCGATTTTTGATCTCGTCACTTCGAACCAGTTTCTGAAGAAGGTTGCAACATGGCATCCGAAACGTCAAACCTTTTATTAAAAGACGCACGGCAAAACCCGAAAGTTTCTAGTGTTAGTTTTAGTTCTAATTTTAGTTTAATTCACACCGGCCGTGAAAGCCTTCGTAATTTCCTTAATTATAATTTTTGTTAATTAGCCATAAATTTTTATTTGAAACGTTTTCTTGTTGCATCAATTAAATCGGAACAGTTTTCTTGATTGTGGCCAAACTGCAAACATACTAAAGCACCGGTTGAGTGCAAAGCCGCATCTTTATCGTCCAATTATCACCGACGGCAACGTACCCGCGTAATTTCGTCATTATTAATGTTTATGGCTTTTAATATCGCGGATCGTGTCGTTTGTAACTACCGCTCGGTGTTAACATCGCGTGTACCCGAGGGGTAAACTGCAAAACGCTTCTGTGTTTGCTTAAATGAGATGTTTGTCATTTATATTTTTTTGTTTATTTTTATGCCAGGAAGAGAAGAAAGAATTCTATTCTAATAAAGTCTTAATAATTGATACATTTACAAATCTGCTTATCATTTCAGTGAGATTTTTTTTATTTAGTCTTACCATTAAAGTCAAAGTCCATGCCTCTCGTTAGTTTTTGGATCGCGTTACGATCTTTCCCTAATAGTCTTTTCCTCGCCCTCGTGTTCGCGCTTCTTGCCGCTAAATACAAAGAATGAAGCAAAAAGTCAAAAAGTCCAGCAAGGCGGTAAATTTGTGAAAAAAAAACGAGAAAAGTGAGAGGGGAACTGAGTCGTGAATTTGCCTAACGAACTGAAAAGAATACCCGGGCGCGTGGTGCAAAACGAGACCGGGTGGTTAATTCGCTTCGTTATTTTATAATTAGGGGTCACGAACTGCCACCGGGTCAGTATCGACTTGACCTCAAGGGAATTGGTTCTACAAATGTTTATAGTATTTACAATAATCTATATTTTGCAAATTATGAATTCAATATACAGTGTGTCCCCGTAAGGTATAATTGACGATAAATTTTTTAATTCAAATTCCATCTTTTGCAATGAAAGTCTGGTTGTCATAAAACGAAAAATAACCAAGTTTTATGTCAAATGTCCTCAAAGTACCAAAGTTAACGCAAGAAGTTTGTTAACCGTTGCAGGTAAAGTGGTCTTTCTGAGTAATGTACAACAAAAGTTGATTAAGATAAAATGTGTGTTATGTTAAATTATAGCGATATACCGAATTTTATTAATTTAGGATATAAAAGCAAACTATAGATTTTGAAATCATAAGATCAGTGTTGTTAAATACCCGGGTATTTATTTTTAAGGGTAAATATCCTGGATATATACCCGTGGGTATTTACCCAAGATATTTACCCAAAGTCACTTATCGACATACCAAACTTATTTATAACATCTACAAGAATGCTACAATGACGGTAAAATTGCATGAAAGTGCTGAAGAGAGTAAAAGTAGTAAAGTACTGATTGTGAGCAAAACAAGGCGGGACACTGTTGAACTCAAATTGTTCATCACAGTCCTCAGAGTGCATTTAAACAACTGGATTGGACCCAAAAAGGCATAAACATTAATTGCAAATGCTTAAATAATTAGCGCTACGCGGACAATATAGTTCTTATATCGGATAGCCTTAGAGAGATTAAACTAATGATGAACGACTTAAAGGAGGTGTGTGCAAGAGTCGTGCTAAATATCAACAAGGAGAAATCAATCAAATAATGAGATTGAGAGGGTTCACAGCTATGTATATCTTGGCTATGAGGTTCGTGTATCGAGAGATAATCAAACAAGCGAACTAAACAGAAGAATCTTAGAGACATCTTCAAGAGAAAAGGCCAAGAAAGGCTTTCAATCAATGCTTGTTTCCGGTTATGACATAAGGCTCCGAAACTTTAACATTAACGGTAACCACTGCCAGGAGGGTCCAAGTAGCGCAAAGATAGATGGAGAGGTCGATCCTGGGTCTAACTCTGAGGGATTACATACGAAATGAAGACCTATGAACAAGAACGGTCATGTGATGCGAATCAAGAATGAGCAGTGGACAAAACGGTTGCTCGAGTTGCAAGACCGCGAGCGAACAGACGAAGTGGACGTCAAAAGATTGACCAACAATTGGATTCAAACAGCATAGAATAGGGAAGATCTATGTCCAACAATGGACGCAGAGGGCTGCTTGGTGATAATAATCATAATAACTTGATCTAATCTAAATTACGGCAGATTCGTCTTTGATTGTTGACAATTCCTCGTCTTCCTCTTCATTTTTATTGGAATCGATATATTTTTACTGGTATCACTTTTATACCCACTGTTTGGGTATTTACCCTGGGCCGGGGTAAATACCCGGATAAATACACATTTTAGAAATACCTACCCGCCAGGTATTTACCCAGCGCCCATCACTGCATAAGATTAACAAAACATTTTCGATCTAAACCAGCGGTTCTTAAACTTATATCCTTGCGTACCACTAAGGCTGTTTTAAAAATCAGGTAGTACCACTGAACAAAAAAAAAAACAATAATGATAATGCAAATATAAACTGTTTTGCGTACCACTTGAGAACTTCTCGCGTACCATCAGTGGTACGCGTACCATAGTTTGAGAACCACTGATCTAAACTAAATTAACATAAAAGCTTATTCAATGATACCACCACCAACACTAATACATAATTCAGCCCTTTTCCGACATTGTTTATAACTTTTTCTAATATGGTCCGACGGAATTTCTCTAATAACAGTTTCAATTTTTTGTTTTAAACGGTCTAAACTGTTATTAAAATTTTCAGTGTACACTTTTTGTTTTACATAACCCCAAAAATAAAAATCCATAATAGATAAATCCGGACCAAGGTTTATAGAACATAAGGTTACCTCATTCCCTATGCCTCTGTAGTATCGATTATTACCCCGCAAATTGACGTCACTGGTTCGATACAGTCAGAATAAAAGATAGCCTATACGTGCCTATGCTGAGGTACAGTCTATATAAAATATTTAAATCTCGCATCGTGTTGTGTTGTTCATAGAACCAGCTACGTCACTGATCCACCTTACCTCTCAGAGGAGGAGAATCGGTATTGGGTAACCTTATGTTCTATAGACCTTGAATCCGGACTTCTTGGCGGCCATGGTTACGGGCCATATCTACCAATCCATTTTTTTCCAAATAACGTATTTAACAACTTTCTAATTAAAATGGTCGAATGTGGGCCGCAACCTTATTGAAAATATAATTTATTGCGTTTTTCTAAATCCACCCCGTGAAGATAATTAAATAAACAATTTTCTAGTATTTACTGGCGTTTACAAGCTATGCGATAATGTGGATTACTCTTTGACTAGAATCGACAATTTGGTGATGTAACCACTCCATTAGTGGTGAATCATGCTTCGTCCGAAAATATTATGTTTTTTAAAAAAGTTCTGCCTTTCAAAATTTTGTACCCAAGCCACAAACAATAATCTACTTTTGTTTTGCTTCATCACCTAATTCGATAGTGTGTTGATAGTGTTGAACTGTCCTTTTTCTTAACGACACCTCACCGTAATCCATTGCGTTCGTTACTGCAACAATCGACCCCGCATCATGTTCATCTAAAAGCTTTTTTCCTTCCTTTTATTTTCCACATAACCCGTTTCCGAAAATTTTGTAACAACTCTCTTCATTAAACTAAGATTAGAACTAAAACTAGAAACTTTCGGGTTTTGCCGTGCGTCTTTTAATAAAAGGTTTGACGTTTCGGATGCCATGTTGCAACCTTCTTCAGAAACTGGTTCGAAGTGACGAGATCAAAAAATCGGTAACTCTCGTCCGGTGTGAGGCGGGAAGAGGTCTACGTGTTCACTACCATCTTCCATGTTCTGCTAAGCTCCCAGCCATCCTCTCTGTTGACGTTATTTTTATGTCGGTGAATCTCTATGGCTTCTCTTGTCAGTCTTTGGTAGTATCTGTTGTCCCTAGCCAGCACCTTTGTTTGTTCGAAGTCTATTCGGTGCCCCTCTGCATGGCAATGTTCCGCAACCGCCGACTGCTGGATCTTCTTCAGCCTTACATCCCTCTCATGCTCCTTGATGCGGCACTCGACGTTGCGTCCAGTTTGGCCAACATAAACCTTCCCACAACTACACGATAGTCGATAGACTCCCGCTCCTTTTAATGGAGTTAGTTTGTCCTTGGCACATCGGGAGTGTGTTCCGAATTTTGCTGACCGTGCCACTACGATGTCGTTCTTCTTGAGATGCCTAGCAATTCGTTCCGTTACACCTGAAACATAGGGAAGACAGATAAATCCAAGTGGTTTTGTACTTACCGTGTCCTCTTCCTGTTTTCGCTGCTTGATTGCCTGGTTGATGTCCCTCGAAGTGTATCCATTCTTCTGCAGCACGCCTCGTAGAAAGTGTTGCTCCTTCTTCAAGTTCTCTCTTTCACATAGTCTCGCTGCTCGCTGAAATAATGTACGGATCACGGACCTCTTCTGTTGGGGATGATGATGTGAACATGCCTGTAAATACCTGTTGGTATGGGTCTTCTTTCGGTATACACCAAGTCCTATATCTCCATTTGTCGTCCTGGTGACCAACACATCTAGGAAAGGTAGTTTTTTGGCAGTTTCTGTTTCCATGGTGAACTTAATCATAGGATGTTGAGAGTTCAAGTGATCCAAGAACTCTTACTCAACTTAGATCATTTGTTTTTATTGTAAAACGGAATATTAGAAAAAAGTTTTCAAGAAAAAGCTCATTTCTTCTTTTATATGCTAAATTAATAAAATTCGGCATATCGCTATAATTTAACATAACAAACATTTTATTTTAATCAACTTTTGTTGTACATTGCTCAGAAAGACCACTTTACCTGCAACGGTTAACAAACTTCTTGCGTTAACTTTGGTACTTTGAGGATATTTGACATAAAACTTGGTTATATTTCGTTTTATGACATCCAGACTTTAATTGCAAAAGATGGAATTTGAATTCAAAAATTTATCGTCAATTATACCTTACGGGGACACACTGTAGAAGTCAGAAATAAGAAATATTCATAACATCAGGTTAAATCATATTTTTAAATGTTATGGAAATAACTCAAAACATTTTATATCCAACATAATAATTTCCATATTCTTAAATTGTAGATTTTAAGCTTCAATTTGATCCATAAATCATCTCTTAATTTCTATGGTAAGTCGTTAGTTGTAACATTTTTAATTATTTAATAGCGTGACTTGGTAATATAAGAAACGTCATTTTCATTACATTTTATTTCCTTTACTAGCGCGTGTAATTTAAGTAAAATATACGCCAATCCCTTCAAAAACAGCGCGCTTTAATGCGAATTCCGGCTGCACACAATGCAGAAAATTACCACAAGTATAGGGGAATACACGCAAGCGCCAGCGTGGAAAATTAATAAAAACCCGGAGAGACGTCATCGCCGCGGCGCACGACGCTGTGGACTTTTTACAATGTTTGTTCTCCGCCTGCCCGCTAATAACGATAATAAAGATTGCGTAAAAATGCACAGAATTTAATTTAGAGATAATGCAGTTTAAATTCAAGCTTTACCGCTATTTGTTGACGGATTTACGACCGTAGTATGTGCATTAATTCAGATCGCTTTGTTTTTAGTTATAAACCGTGATTAGAAACCAAACTTGAATTTTATTTTCATAAAGAGATATATTATGTAGTTATTTAGATCACTACCGCGATTTCATGATATAGTTAGAGATAATAGCGAAACATTTAGTTAAAAATTTTCCCAAAATGGTACTATAAAACCGATTTTAATAAACAGATTTAAAGCGTCGACAACTTGCAGTACCGAAACGAGTGGAAGTTGAGCAGTCGCGAAACTTAACTCGCAATTTTTAATGAAAATCTTCTCGGAAACCATAGCGTTTAAGCGCCCAGGCAGTATCAATTAAGACAACGGATAAGGCGAATTGCGCCGAAAACTTTCAGAATAGTGTCATCTGGGCCCTTTGTTAATATCACCAAAGTTTTCAATGCCGGCCCCGAGAGCAATTCTAAGCTATTTCGGACGGCCTCCTTTATACTTGCAATTACTGTTTCGTTTTGCCCCTTGTAATCGTTTGGCGACCAAAAAATTAAAATCGGAACATTTTAAAAGATCAAGATAAACAAAAAGCTGCGTATGCAAATTTTTGCGGAGAGAGATAAACTCGTGAAACCGTACATATGAGGGGTCCATGGTACATTAACCAAATTGAAGATAGGGAATGAAGCCCCTATTTACCCCGAGGGGATAAATCTGGACGGAGAAATCCGATATACCACTTGAACCCGTTTTATAATTCTTTTAAAATCTTTTAACCAACATTTTAATACACATCATCGATTTGTCAAAAAGTTAATTTGCTGAATTGCGAAAACCGTGAACCACGCCATTAAGGCGACAAGCGCAATAAACGTACGCAACCAAGCGAAGTGAACGTTGCAATTAATTTTCGCACCTCTTCTCGGAAAGTGCACGAGAAGTAGCTAAGTACCTTTGATTTTAATCGTTTCAGGATGCCAGGATTCCGGTAGGAAAGGGTGCCTCGGGCATTTCGGGTACTCGTTCTGCTGACAGCGCGTTCCGAATTATAACATGTCAGGGGGAGGAACTTTTAGTGACAGCTGAAAATGCGGACTAAGTGAAATTCAACCCTCTAATCGTATCTTTCCTAATAATAATGACGACGGCACAAGAGATAAAGGTATGAGTAAGATAGACAGAATTCTCGTCTACCTTATAATAAATTAAAAAGGTATACATACTTATTTTATTGATTTACTACAATATTAAAGAGAAAATTGATATGAAAATTACTAATTTAAACTTTTATTTTTATTACAGAAGCATTCGGGTTTAGTGTCTTTTAAGACGGACACTCAGAGTTAACATAAGAACGTCACCTTTTTAAAGCAAAACTTTTCCTTTACTATTACAATGCCTCTACTATTAAGCTATGTTGCATTTTATGTGGGACAGTGCCAAGGACAGTAAAATCTAACAGGACTGCTACATTCAGTGTATTCATATTATTTTTGAAGTTTTATTTTTTTAGACGTATTAAAGCCTATCATGTAACCTCTAAATCTCTAAAAACACACAGCAAACACATAGTACTCAATGACAGTTAACAAGGCGTGGCAAATAGTGTGACGTAGAGTGCGGGCAACCAACCCGTAGTGGGCTACAAAAATATAATGCATGTGGCAGTCCTGTTAGATTCTACTGTCCTTGGGACAGTGCAAGTGCATAGTAGTTTCGTAACTATGGTTAAAGCATTCATATATTGCGAGTTATATGAAATTCCCGGTATAAAGATTAATTCAGGCGACACAAATATTAACGAAAATGTATTTCTTGATTTTATATTAGAAACATGAAATATAATTTAGTTACAGCAAATTTCTCCTTTGAAATTATATCAACCATTCATGATATAATTTCAATCTTATCTGAATGTGACGCTAATAACTCATTGGAAAATACATTCATAATTAGATTTTCTGATTGAAAATAAACGTCAATATAACCATTTGCTATTTACTTTTCTAACCATGTCTTTGTTAAAGTTGGAAAAACTTTATTTATAGTAATAGTACCAATTTAAATATATACAATCTGAAACTGAGACGTGTAAGATTTAGTAAAGTTTAATTTTGTAGAGTACTACAATAAGATAAAATAAGTAGTAAGGATTCAGATGCAGAACGTTGGAACGGACACGCCGGAAAGATTTGCCACTTCTAGCCGCTAGTTGGAATGTTGAGGTAAACTCTCGGAGGAACGGAAACCGGAAGTGAACAGATTTCCTGTCCCCATAGCTTGGCAATGTCGTCTCGTCCCATTATAAATTCTAATTAGACCAACAATAAGTTAATCGAACGATGACGGAGCGTGGCCTGTCAACAATGGGCCGATAAATGGCCTAATTGGCTTTTAGTAATAAACTGCAATCGGGCCAATACAACTATAGGCATCTGCAAACACCGATGATACATACCCGACTACCGTACTGATTCAGTGACTAAATATTTGCGATAGGAATTTGCGTGCGATTTAGCGTTTGGAATTAACTCCGGCAGATATGGTATAAATAGATAGAATGTTTTTAAGGGACTTTGGAACATTTTTCACGCTTTATGACGCCTTCTAGCTGCATGTGTCGTAGATCATGGAGTCAGCTCTTCTTCTTTGATATCCATCGCTGAACGGTGGCTGGCTAATGGAACAAAAACTGCCATTACCAACTTCCCCCATCCGAATCCACCATTAGCGAGGTGCATTTCTCTCGCACGGCCCACATCTCTTGGCGCATTACGACGCCATTCGCACCTAAGCTCACATTATGACACAAGTTTAAAGGGTTATCAATTATGTCCGCTGCTGCCCCCGTATTCGAGAGCCAATTTTTCTCCAAAAAGAGATGAACAAAAGCTCCCCTACCGACGTCGACCAAACAAAAACACCTGTCACCTAAGTGCACGGTTTTTTCTCTCTCCGAGAATGGAACAAAGGGGGGAATTAATGCTGAGATTGTCGGGTGGGGACTGGATAGAGAAAAAGGAATGTCGCGGCCGTATCGCGTAATGAACCTAAGGGCCGTCAGATGTCTTTGGAAAATTAAAAGGGGTCCGTTTTGGCAGGCAAGGTCGGAGATTACGCGGCGACAAACAATGCTGAAAAGGGGATGCTTTAATGGTAACGATTTTTTTTCTCTCTCATTTATATCTATAGAGTTATACGCTAAATATTATCTAATTCATTATCAAGATAGTGTGTATGTTTTTTTAAGTATATTCTCAAAGTGATTAAATTTTAAACAGTATACACTTCAAACGGACGTTAATCTCCACAGAAAGGGATTACGGGGGTTCTTTACCTTCGGTACCTCAAAACGAAGTTTTGAAATCTCAATTAATTAATTTAACATCCCGTCTACCAACATCAACAGTACCGTTAACGACACAAGGTGGCCACTACCGTCACGAAATCTAAATATTTGCCAATATGGGAAACTGAGCTGATAAGCACTTAGCAGGACGGACTGGCATGGGTGGGTGGGGACGGCAGCGCCGCCTCGTAACCGGGTCGCGAAACGGCTGCTCGCCTCAAAACTTTTAACAAGGCAAGGCTTTAATTACAAAACTTTATTTATTATTCCCTCTTTCCCCTCCATCCACTTTCGGACGTGACCCGTTATATCACGATAATCTGGTACAGTATGAGTAGACGTTCGCTCAACTACTTACAATTACAAGCAAATGAAAATAGCCAGACAACTTGACCATTCAGAATTTAAAATCAAATCAATATTACGTTGTAGTTATTTTTATATTTTAAAAGTCAAACAAAAATGTATATTGAAAAAAAGTATATCAATTAAAATCAATTTTATTATAGTTTGAATGAATATAGCTTTTCTGTGTGCGTTTTATGAAACATGGCTTCGAATTACATACGTGTGAGTATAAACGCAAAAAATTCAACCTGCTGAAAATAAAACATCACGCTCTTGGTTTAGAAACAGTCATTGCGCATTTAGACGATATATTTCAGAATGTAGCGTCTCGGCCGCAAGCGACCTAGGTTTTAGATTATGACGTATCGGTTTTACGCCGGTTAAGATTTAATTTTTAACTCGGCGAAGATAAAATATTGCGCCCTTGATAGCACGAAAGTCTATTATAACAGTTATTTTGTATTTTAACATTTAGTCATTTAGCCCAATTTCGATGTCCGCATAGGCTACCTCCGAAACTAAAAGAGATAGAAAAAAAGTAGCTTACATGTCATGATCCCATTTTTCGAGAAAGTGCTAATGCCGAAAACTCCGAACAGCTATCGTCTTTTGTTTTCACCCTATCGGCAAAAACTGAAAACTTTGCGAAAACGACAATCGCGAATATCTCACTTATTATCAAAGATGGAGTATTATAAATAAAACATTATATGGGCAATTTTTTACGGAGAATTCAGTGGCGTAGGTAGAATTTTTTTCCCATCTTTTATTTTCGAGATTTTAGACGTAACTTAATTTTTTAAATGGAAAAAGACCTAAAATAATTTGTTATTTCCTTCTGATAACAAATATAGATAGTTTGTGGGGTATATTTCTTATAGTTATTGAATAATTAACAAAAATTCATTTTGTTCCATCTAAATCTAATGTATGTATTTAAAAGTTAATGTTGCTATGGTGATAATCATACATACTATGATGGAATATAATGTATCAATTTTTTTTGTTCTTTCTAAAACTATTGTATGTATTTAAAACTTAATGTTGTTATGGTGATAACCATACCATGAGGGAAAGCATTGTTTCCAATTATTGCCAAAGTTTGTAGCAAGGTCAGTAGAATCTAACAGGACTACTACGTCCATTGTATTTTTGTAGTCGACTACGGGTTGGTTGCCCGCACTCTACGTCACACTATTTGCCACGCCTGGTAACTGTCTATATTTTTAGAGGTTATGTGATAGACATTAATACGTCTAAAAACATAAAACTTCAAAACTAATATGAATACGTCTAGGATATAACCTCTAAAAACACACAGCAAACGCATAGACCATAACAACAGCTCGGCGTGGAAAATGGTGTGACGTAGTTTGTGGGTAGGCTGTCACAACAATGGATGTAGCAGTCCTGTTAGATTCTACTGTCCTTGAGTTTGTAGTAGTATTTAAAAATTCACTAACAACTCTGGCATTATGTGCTGGTGCTCCGTCATATTGAAAATATATCATTTGAGACATATTTAGTGGCAAATTGTCGACCAAAGACTCAATGTGCTGCCTTAATATATTGAGGTATTTCCCTGAGTTTAAGTTTTTATGGTAGATACTATATGCCAAAATTCTATTATCTAAAAGGGCACACCATACATTGAACCCCAATCTTCTTTGAACACTCAGAGACTTCATCGGTCCAGATAACATTTTGAACAAACAGCAGATTATTTAATTTTTTTACATATCATCTACAAAATTCTAATCTTCGATTGACATCTCCGGCACGTAAATAATGAGTTAGCCCCGCTTTGTATGGTTTATACTTATTTTTCTTTCATATTCGGGAGCAGCGGCTTTTGGGTGAGACGTCTTGTTGCAATTTCTCTTGCAGGTCATTAAGGTTATTAACATTTAGGTTATTAACATTTTCTCAAAAAACGAAATCATGACATGTAAGCTACTCTTTTTCTATCTCTTTTAGTTTCGGAGATAGCCTATGCGGACATCGAAATTGGGACACCCTGTACCTTATAAACTTTTACATGACATGTAGTTATAAATGAAATAATTCAGATGTAGTAGTAGTTCAAGTTATGAAGTACATAAATATTTATGGATAGATTTATAGTTTACAGGTAGCATAGAATAGGTGGTTTTAATCCAATTCATGGTGGATAACAAAACAGCTGAAAGCTCGTACGACTTCTGTGTCTAGTGGCCGATTCTAGAAACTCGTCGAACTTAGGCGATTTACATTTAATTTCGTGAGTTGAGAACTGCCTCCGGTGTTGGTACTAGGGGTTCTGTGGTGAGCGAGGATTGTTTTGCCGCTTCATCATTATTACGATTAAATTTCGCCATTTCTCTGCTCGGGGGGACGAAAGGTACTCGAAGTTTAAATACTATAGCACTATAGAAAACAAAAAAGTTTACGCCACATAGACCATTTCTTAAATTTAATTTAACTTTAGAGTCAAAATAATAAACATTTAGTGGTTAATATAAACCAGAAATTCAATTCTAGAATTGCTCTCAATTCGAGTCTAAGAGAAAATAAAGGAAACCCCCTTGAGCGAGAAACTTTTAAATTTTATAATTGCAAATTTCCGAAAGAAAACTAAAACTATTTTCGCAGTTTCACCTCGCGCGAACTTGTGTATTGGGGCGAAAAAGGGGGGAGTGGGTGGAAAACGTACGCTGTATAGCTACCAGGTACAGTGCAGCCTCCGGCTGCTTTGTATTCATCGAATTTTAAAATTAATTTTCAATCGAGCCCCGTCGGAAGCCGTTGCGAAACAAGCGAAATGCATTAAGTCTCTTCGCCCGCCTTTTGACAGTCCCCCCGCCTTCGTCCGCACTTTACCATCCCCGCGTCGTCCCTTCGCCAGCCAGCGAACCCCGCAACACCTGAGTTCCCGCCGATTTTCGTTTGGTTCAGAGCAAAATGGGAAATAGAAAAGCTCGCAAAAACGCAGCGGAAATATTGAAAGATTAAAATATCGCTCTGCGGGATGTACTGGCGAAAAATTCATCTCGTGAAAAATTGCGTTGCCCCATTTCGATATTTCCTGTGTGGCAGAAGAATTGATTAAAATGTCAATTATCTTTTTACTTACATCAACTCGTAATACCAAAAGGTTTGGTTTTAATCATAAAAATTAGTACTTCTTGGAAGTTTTTCGTGTATTATTTATGAAAGTTTTAAGATAAAATTGTATCAGGTATATTTATGATGTCATATGTTACTGGTGATTGTATAATATACATATTATATGGGAAACATTTTTCATAAGATAATTCTAGGAGAAAAATCTGCGTATTCATCAGAATCTTCATCAATTGTGATCAATTCTATTTTTTAGTTCAATATTACACATCGCATCTTCTATGTCTTATTTTTACCAATTTTCCCTTTGGCGTCTGTCCAAGGTTGGAATACGAAGCTTCCGGTTTTAGTACATTAAGCCCAGCGTTGACAATTTCTTTCGTCACTTAGTTGTTTATTTTTATAAAATAAACTTATCCAGTTAGTAGCATGATGTTGATATACGGCGAATGATTGGCAGGTGAGAGCGGTTGGTAATCGATCGATAGTTAATTTGCCCAAGTTCGTCGAGCTGCCTGCCCATCGTAAATTTCACTACACTAGACAATAACTTTTTGCATTAGCCCCGTATGTATGAAAGCACGTGCGCCACCTAGCGTCCACGTTCGTTATTACATCTATGTTCGTTATTATTAACATCGTTAAGTGATGAGTTAATTTGACAAATTTTTAGTACACTATTACAAACATTGAACTAAAACTAACACTAGCACTATTATTACACGGTTAAGCCCAAAACTTTCTAGTTCTAGGTCTAGTGTTAGTTCTAATGATATTGCAACTATTAATTGTAGCTATTAGAACTAATTCTAGGACTAACATTAAAACTAGGAACATTCGGGTTTCGCCGTCTTGAGAGATGCACTAGTAATAGTGCTAGAAACTAATAGTTATATTACAAACATTTTTTCTTAAACAATGTGCCAAGTAGGTATTGTAAACAGACTCATCAAACTCAGTACGATATAAGGTACAGAAATAGAGTAACCGCCTTTGCCAGTAGGTGGCACCGCGACGAGTGGGGTCTTTTAAATCAATATTCATGGTAAGTAGTTGCCGAACGTACATAAATCTACGAGAACTTTTATATTCAATGCATATTCGACGCCCGTTAGATTGTTGCGCGCCCGTCACTGCCGCACAATGCCCCAGCCCCCAGCCGAGGTGAGATTTGAACATTTCCCGACCGTTCCATTGTGGAACGACTTCTGCGAAACTTTTGATTATCTCGAATAGAACAACCTCGGGCGCTCCTTTTTTGCCTCCGCCACGTTCTCGCTACTTTTTCCCACCTTTCATGGTCCCCGCGCGGTGTGTTTTAGTTGATTAAAGCGAGATTCCTCAATTTATTAAAGCACTTTCGGTTCAGTTTAATTTATGCGAGTTTCAACTACTCAAATCTCGTTTATAGGAGTTTAAACGATTATTCAAATCAAATCGTATAACGGTTCTAAGTTGGTAAATGAAAATAATTTTTTTTTAATTAAAATGCGTGTCGTCGTTGGAATGTGCCCATTAACTCAACAGATCGAGATAGAATCCCCGTGTGCTAGTGTCCTTGTTCTTCAAAGGCTGCCTCACGGCTGTTTCGTTTGCTGCTTGTTTTAGTAAACTTGCCGTTATACATGCGTGATGTTGAAACGTTGCTAGAGAACTTTCAGTAAGGACGAAGATTGCTTGGTGAATAACCGACAGAGACAGAGGCAATGGTAGCGAAACGCTTTAACATAAGAGGGAACATGCTAATTATCTGTAAACAACCGTTCAAATATTATTGTAATTATGAATATGTTCGTGGCGAAGCGGTCGGCAGCGTATATAGGTTAGTACAGTGAGGGTGCCATGGTTACTATAAACAGTGCTTTTGGGTGTAATAACATCGAGCCTCGTTAATTATAAAAAGTGGTTTAACTAATATTGTTAATAAGTAATTTTGGTGGAGGCGCCGGGAAATTTATATACGATTAAATTTGTTGATATAAAATATCATATTAATTAATTTGATCCAATCAGTGTTCGAATTACTAAATTTTAATATAGTATTTAGAATTTGAAAAGCCACAAAGTTTGCGCATCACTTCTTTGTATACAACTCACCAAGCTGTGAATTATTGTATATGTAAAGTGCGAACCGTTGTAGGTAAACAGATCGCGAGCATTACGAGCACCGCGATGGTTCGGGCGGATCTTCCTTTATGCCATTTTGGAGCATCATCGTAGTCAGACGCTAAAAAGCTCAAAGTATCTTATCGAACACTTATTACGACATTAAAACAATTACAACTTTAAAGGTGTACATATTCACTTACTAAATTTCGTAATTATCGCATAGTTAAAGCTCGCCTTGAAAAATATTTAAAATGAATTTTTAATTTCCCCGGCCGTAAGCTGTACACGCGTTTTTAATTTTCTCCGCCCGACGATGCGGGAACAAATTAAAAAATAATACGAAATCTATTCCCAGGCTAAGCGAGCTCCCGTCGGCCAGTCTGGTGCTTTTTCTTATTTTATTATCCGTGTTTCGACTCGCCTCATTCCCCACTCCAAACGCACCGTGCACTTTATAATTAAATTTTCCTCCGCTCCAAAGGGGTTTCCCTCCGGCATTTTCATACCATAGATAATTATATAGTTGACTAAACTCTTTTCGGTAGCAAATCTAATGCTTAAACAGCAATAAATTGAATTTCAAAACTGTGTGATGCTACTCAATAAACAACAATTTTAATGAAAATTAATAACGCAAAGCAGTAAAAGTTCTCGAATACAAAGTTTTTATTGGAGGACTTTAATATACAAGAATGATGTACAATAATCCGAAATAGTACACTTCGATAAATTCTTGTATTAATTTCTTTCGGTGTGGATTAACTCTGAAGATGCGGTCCTGAAATGTGTTTGACCTAGTAAATGTCTTGTTCACAAAGGAGGACTATTAATAAGCTTTTTATTATAATTGTAATGTAATAATTTTTTAGCCGTGATTCAAGCTTTTAGCCAACGAAATTTTAGTATTTTTAGGAGTTAGATATCAACATGGACATAAATTTAAAAATATGAGACTGTAGGTAATAAATATAATGCTTTAATCGATTGAGATTAAATCTAATAACAAAATGTAGCAAGTTATACATTATTCATTATTTAAAAAGGTTGAAATGCCGTGTTTAATCCCAAAGGATTAAATACAAAAATAATCCTATGAAGTTTACAAGGATAAAAAAATAATTCCTCTACAAACGTTATTGAAAGTAAATAACTCTATGTGACGTGACAAATATTTTGCGTTGAAATTTAAAATTTATTTATAACCTTTACTTTGTATTTGTTTACCATTTTATGTTGTGAAAAATTAAAAAATAACTTGTATATCATGAGTACAATTAAGTGGGCTACCTCCTCAGTCCCTCAATATCACAATATATAGTGTATATGTTACGGTTAGAGTAATAAATGCAGTTAGTATTAATAATTACCGGTTAGTATTAATAATAAGTACAACAATTAGTCAATGTGATAAATCTCCATATATTAATCAGTTTTACCGGATATTAATAACATTTTCTCAACGTGGTTGGTTAAAGTAGTAAAACACTATAATTTTGTATATCAAACATGTTTTTATTAAAAAAACTTATTAAAGAATAAATTCTTATTAAAAAAACTCAATGCTGAAGTACTTTATAAAGTTAAACCAAGTCTTTAAAGATAAGTTAATTCTCATATAATTTATAATTATTTATTATTGCACGATCGAGTTTTATGACATTTTGAATTACAAAGAATATGTAATTTTTTGCATTTGCATCGATTCGAATTGCATTCAGCAGTGCAATTGCAATGTTGGAAACCTTGTCCACCAAAATTTGAACCCTTACGAGCACACTCTCTAAGAGTAATGTCAGTTTCTGGTAGTTCGTTAATAGAAATAAATTTTTCTTTACAGATAGTAAATTCATTCCTTGAATACAGTTGATTATATACTTATACTTATAAAAACTATCCTTTTCAACAGAAATAATAACAGCTATTATATTTCGGCTATCTGCTTTGGCTCGATCAATTTCTGGTACCTTAATTCTAACGCTTTGGCCTATTTCGGCATCTGGAAATTTTGCATTAGAACGTTTCAACATTTTGTCAGCATGCTTCTCTAAGGAGTGTTTAGCGAAATTTCGAGCTTCCAGAATTTTTTGTGAAACTGTATTGGTTGTCGTATTACCAACAAATTGTGGGTCTTTACTTTGGCTTACAATGAGAGAATTTTGTTTATTTAAATCTATAGATTCAATTTCAGCAGATTGTGAGACCTTCAAATCTCTGAATGTACGGTCAGTACTTTCATTGCTACATTGCTCTGAGTCAGTAGCAACATCTTCACTTTGATGTTCAGGATGATTATCATATTGCTGTTTTAAAATTGACTCAAGATCTTCTTCACGTGTTATTTTTGACAATGTATCAAAAGCTGGCAAGAATGTTTTCAAACCCACTTTAGCTTTACAACCAAACATACCTTCATAATGACTTTGGTTTATTCCGGAGTGGTGGGCTCTGTTCTTCACGAACTGTATAAATTTTAAACCTTCCGACCATTTTGTAGTTTTGTTTGTCTCCAACCATGTAGATAACATCTTCTCAATATCCTGGTTAGCTCTTTCAATAGAACCTTGTGATTGACTGTGCCGCGACTTTCCGTGCACAATTTTTGGTTCATTCCACATGTGACACAACTTTTCAATTACCTTATTTGCGAATTCTCGCCCATTATCAGTATGTAATATACAAGGAGCTCCAAATATTGTGAACACATCTAACAAGTGGTAAGCAACTTCTTGGGCGCGCTTGGTTTTTAGTGCTCTAAGCTGTAAAAATTTTGTCAGGTGGTCTTGATATACCATAATTAACTTAAACTCGTCATCTGCTTGAGATTGCATGTCGATGAGGTCAACTTGGCATCTCGAATTAAATTCGTTGCTGAATTTTTTTTGAGCAATTTTGCCATATCTGCTTTTTCTTGACTTGCTTTCTAGGTGATGATTTCCAGTTATCTTTATGAAATTTTGATTTGACCATTCTACAGCAACATTAAATTCTTTAATTGCATCAGTGCACTCATTTTCATCTCATCTGAAGAAGACGTTTCCACAAAATCGCTGCCTCATCCTTGTCCAAATGTTCCGCATCTGCAGCAGGGTAGTTACCCTAAAATGTGCAGTTATGATTTTGCTATCGACTTTTAAAATTGTTTATGCATTAACTTACTGGAGCTACTTCCTGTAGAGAGTTTTGAAAATTTTGTCAATCATTCCAAATTTATTTATAGGAAAGTTAATACACCAATAAATTGTGATATAAGAAAGTTGATTTGATGGGAAATTAATGTAGCATTAAGCGATGAGAAATATGAAAGATCTAACGGGAATATTGAGTAAATAAAAAGGGACGCTTTCTCGTAATAAGCAGATAGCCAAGATCAACTTGTTGCTTACACACTCCTGGCAACAGCCACCAGTGAACTCGGATGCCGAGCCAGGGCTTAGTTTCTTATTAGAGCGGATAAAAACGACCATCGTCTTTATATATATAGGAACACATTACATTTTTGTTTACCGTGCCACGAGCAAACGGTCGACCCTTTGGGCGGAAACACTTCGCGACAAAATTGTTTGCAGTTTCAATTTTATCTCCAGCTTTGAGATTTCCACAAACACAGTGAACGGTTTTTTCGTAACCCTGGCGAGAATATCGAAGTGTTACCCCTTGAGACGTCTCGTCGTTGTTTCATTGTTTCGGCGGTTCTTTACGTTTCGGATTTAATAATAAACAAAAGAAGCATTGAATTGTTTCGCCATGCTGGGCTTTCGTTCCGCGAAACTTAACGAAATTAGGCCGTGCTGAATTAAAATTTCGAGACGAGTTTTGTCCGTTCGCAAACGCCCATAAACCAATTATAACTTTTATGCAAGATAAATAAGGCGTGCCGTGCCGTCTTTGGAAGGACGGAATGAAAGTAATAAAAAAAACAAACCGAATATCATTTCGCTTCTTTTACTATGTTATCATCGGTCTTTTATTATATTTACAAAGTTTTTGTGTATTATAATAAATGAATTTAAACTCAAAATGTAGTGAAATACACGTATAAAATTTCATTTATAATCTGGACTAATTACGAGAATACTACCGCAAAAACTGAACAACTTCCACATTTATACGAGTACGGAGTGTATTTTCCTTTCATTATTTCGATTTTCATGGGATTACCATGTGCTACAAATCCTATAAATTCATGCAAATTATTTAAACTCTACGGATACATTAATCTTTAAATTCTTATAATTTATGTAATTGTTTTATTTTATAAAATAAGTACCTTTATTTTATGTTTCCGTTGAAAATTCAAATAAAAATGTGTCCCAAGAGCAAACGTATACTACCTCGTCCACTACTATATCTCATTACGGTCATTTTCCCGTAGAAACTGCCGTAAAACCAGGCAGGTCCCGTAGGAAATATCGTCTTTGAGCGGGGCGTAGTGACGGTACAGGGCGGCCGAATGGGAATATAATCCGGAATCGGGGCCACGTTGGATCCGCACCGCTCCGGAACCCGTCGGGCGCATATATTGAATCAAACGTAACTTAATATACGTGCGGCACACCCTCTACACACCCCCACACCGATTCGAATCTCCACGTGTAACTATCTGATCCGATTCCACATTACGGATTTTCAGATTGCAGGTCTACGACCTTCCCGGTAATAACTTTGAAACTGCACGTAGAACACTGTTGATCGAAATATATTTGAATTAAGCTACCGGTGTAGAAGTATGATGTAACTTCGCGCTGTGAATTGTTTTTATTTTATAGAGACCTTTATACAGGTATTAACACGAAATGTAGCGGTTTTCCTACCGCGATATACTGCCGGATTAGTACAAGTTTAACTGGGCAATCGAAGACCATTAAATAAGAAATACGCTTCGAGTTATTACCTACCATACCTGGTAAGCGCACCCTAGACGACGCGACGCGACGCGACGCCTTCTAGCGTCGGATATCGGGTATCGACCAGGGGTGTGATAAAACTTTACGATAGGCGATATTTATCGGGTTATGATTAAGTGTAACTGCGAAATATGTAATCGAGGGCGGCCCGGGTTCGAACCGACCTAAAGCCGGACGCTATCCGAATATTAAGCAGATTAAGATGTCTGAATTGATACATGGTCTTCGAAGGTTGCCATATTTTCTATATAGATGGATTAGATTCATTTTTGCAATCAAAAGAGATTTAGAACTTAGATGTATATACTTTAGTTAGGTCCACTTTTACCATCCTCCTGATAAACTATCAAACCAAAGCTATCTATCAGTTAAGCTGTCTATAAGATACAATTTATCTCGTAGATAACAGGGTCGTGCGTACTACCACCTTCATTTATCTCATAGTTAAGAAATCCTTGAGATAACTCGAGGTCTATAGAACATAAGGTTACCCAATTCCCTATACCTCTGTAGTATCGATTATTACCCCGCAGAATAACGTCACTGGTTCGATACAGTCAGAGTAGAGTTGAATAAAAGATAGCCTATACTGTAGTACAGTCTATATAAAATATTTAAACCTCGCATAGTGTTGTGTTGTTCATCGAACCAGCTACGTCACTGACCTTATGTTCTATAGACCTTGAAGATGCCAATTTTACACTCACTTCTACAAAATCTGCTATGGATAGCAACATGTTACCTATTGCATAAAACGGAACAGTCAGCAAGAAACGGTTTGAAGGAGGTGCAGCATTATTACTAAAATTTTGATGAATTTTACACTAAATAATAGCAATCAACAAATTACTTATATCATGGATGGAGGTTTTATTACATTTTCTATTTGATTCAAAAGGTGATGAAAACTTTTTTGCGAGAGACGAAATCTCGTCATAAATTCAACATCTGAATGAATATTTAATGGTCAACTCTACTCCTTATTATCTTTTCGCTTCTTATAGGAAATAATTCATTGATTTCTTCAAAAATTTGTTCTTCATCCCCAATGTCGAAGAAATTATCCATGATGATTTTATCTAATGTTAATTATTAATAGTAAAACTTAATAGTAATATTGAAATAGTAAAACGCTCAAATTTTATACGTCAGTCAGTATAAATTCTATTTGATGTTAGGTATCTGCAGTTATCCCTTAGATAGCACCTTATCCGACACCCAATCCACGGGTTACAGATATTTCAAAGTTATCCCATGGATAGCGGTATCTATAAGATAAATACAGTGGTAGTAACCAATTTTTAAGCTATCCGATAGATAACGCTATGATAACTATGAGTGGTAGTAGTGGGCCTAAGAGCGCCAATTTATCTATAGGATAAATTTATCAAAAGGTGGTAAAAGTGGGCCTTAATAATATATATTTGGTTACATTTTGGTGTACAGGGTGAGACAAATTGGATACTTTTAAAGGGAAACTCCTCTTTCTATAAAAGATAGAGGAAAAATGATATCACTGTTTGAGGCTCGATTTTTATAAGAAACTTAATGGCGAAAACCACATATAGATATCTCTTACGGTTTCAGAGATAAATATAATCTCGTTTTTCTTTTATTTCCAAAGCCTACTTTTTCAAAAACTGCACATAGAAGTTTTAAAGTTGTATATTTCAAAGAAGACTTGAACGAAATAGCAAGTGTGCTTTTAATTTTTCCCATTTCTACCCCTGAAGTACATCGACGGTAGGTTTACTTTGAAAGAAATATTATTTTGTAATATGCTTATACGAGTTAATTTTTGCAGTCGTGCCTGAAGACGGCTCCATCGGGAGTCGAAACATTTATGTAGCACCGAAGCCTTTATAATAAAGTCATATTTACCTATTTTTCTTTAATTGCCTTAATATGGTGAACATGGAGACAACTTTAGCTTTACTTATTGTAGAGTTTAATCTCTAGTTTCATTTTCATTTTAAAGTTAATGGTTGTTTTCAACGAGAAAGGAAGGTGTATAATATAAAATTTAAAAGAAAACTTGATTAAGTAATGCAGCGCGTAGAAAAATACGGTACATTTCACATTTGACATGGCTTGGCCTCTACGACTACATATTTCGTAATAAAACGGAAGGTTACAAATTATATCTCAGATAGAGGCTATAATATATCGCCGTTATTTCTCAATTCGCGCGATTCCGAGCAAGGAAGTCTGTGCGATCCATTTAAAGTTGCGAAGTCCTCGGAAAGTTTCGCGATCCAGCCTGTAGACGGATTACTGCCATCTTCGGATTGGGGCGATGCGCCGTTTTTGACATTTATAATTGCTCCACAGGGGGAACCCTAACCAACCCTTAGCTCGTCGTCTTCGAAGAACGGGAGAGTCCCGTTTGCGAGATTGTTTGCCGAGCACAGCCGAGCAAATAATCGCGAGAGCGATCCACTCGCCCGCAACTATTAACGGTTCATTGTCTCCGTTTAATCGGTTTGTTTTATGAGTTGCCGATTCATTAAGTTCTTCTTATTTATGTAGATAATTAAAGGGAAAGATAAACGTTTGCTTTTTATCGATTTTTTGAAGTAAAGGTAGTGAGGAGAGTTCGGAATAATAGAGACATTGTGGTAGTAACGGGTTAACCCGTTGACATTCTGCTGACCCTCTTTGCTTAACGCGACTAATAAAGCAGAACGACACGACGAGTGTCGTTTTTGTGGTCGCTCGTAGCTGGGTGGTAATTATATTACAGGTTTTTGCGGACAGGACGGTTGTACCCTTTGGCACGGTACAACAGTGCGGATGTCACTCCCAGAGCGTCAGCGTGACGACGAGAACACTACAGTACTGCCGAATGCAGTTATTGCCTTCAACAAGGAGTTATTTCGGAACGTAACAATTTGTTTTAACACAGGAGTTTTGCAGCGGGTGTCATCGAAAGCCAGATTGTTATTTCTGTAAATATAAATGAACACTTTTGAACTTAATGTTGCGTACTTTGCTGGTTAAGTGCTTTCGTTAAAGTTCTAGTTAGAAAAACATTCTCCATTACCTCGATTAAATTCGAAAATAAATAGAGTAGAATATTTTTGATGGGTTTAAACCGTAATGTTACCGTTTTCCAATACAGCTACGACGCTGTAATGGCACAGTACAACAGCAGTTTCCTAGTTTACTCATGGTAGCACCACCAACTATATAGGGTAAATCGAAAGTTTCGCTTGTGTCCGCAATACAGAACTTGCAGACTCGGCGATATCTGCGTCACATTGTTTTAAAATACACCTACCTAAGTGTTTACAACTTGGACGGAATCGATAACGGGAAACTTTGAGAAGGGCAGAACAATCTCCACTGGTACTAGGCAAGGCACCTACACGCTCCAAAGAGATTACTATCGTCAAAGCGGGTCTCGTCTGAATCGTAGAAATCGTGAAACCTGTCTCGAACATACTACACAGATACGATGCGATGATAGCTTTGTAAATCTAACTTAGATTAATTAAAACGTTAAAAACGTTCTTTGATAAAAAGGGTACAAATTCATTTGCAGCAGGTAGTGTCATAGGTGAACCCGGTTTCAATCAGAGACGGCTTGTCTTTGTCGTCCCTCTCTTTTACCCTCTTACAAATCATCCGAATCATTTGCCACGAGGGTGAAAAATTACCTGTCGACGGGAGGGTGTGTGTGAGTGAGTCTGTGCTTTCGGGATGCAGAGATTTCTGAACGAAACCGATCACTCAACTTCATTGTTTTTCACCCATCACGTCCTGACGGCAGAGTATTGGGCGCCAAATTGACCGGAGCTTTTTTTGACCGGTTTTCTATTAAGGCGACTTCAGCTGTAAGGTTACGTTTTAACCAAAAAAAAAAATAAAATAAAACAAAATAAAACGTTGTATAGTTAGTTAATTTTACTTTAAGAACAACAAAAAATAATTCCCAAATGAATAAATATAAGAGCAATTAATATGCATATAAGCGTCCCATCGCATCGCGTAAAAGCGCAAACGGTGGAAAGCAGCAAAAAGCGGCGCTCCTCGCATATTAAAAAAGCTGCCCCTTTTTATATACGGAGAATACGGGCCTCGAAAAAAGCTGAGTTGCGAGTAGCACACAGTACTTCCCGCTGTAAGCCGTATAAACTGACAAAAAGGAAGCGGACAAAAGCGTTTTTCCCGCTCTCCGGCCGTGCACAGAAATAAACGGAACATAAAACCGAGGGGCGCAATCGAGCCGAGGACATATACTGGGTATTTTTTTCTATTTTACCAGAACTGTGCCTGTTCTGTCTGCTAGGTATCCTCTCCCCCAAAAGAAAATAATATTAACTGACCAAACAATTTTAGATGATGACATTGCGTCATCATGCACAAATGGAACTTTCTCTAATAAATATATTTTAATATTTTCACTTAGCTTTAGATCACTCTTTGTATGTTGTTCATGTATTAAAATTTCTAATGAGCTTTGTTGCAACCCCTCCCACTACCAGAGCATTATGCAGTGTATAATGAGTCGGGATAACAACACAAAAAAAAAACAACAGCAATAGCAGGATGGCGCTCTGCAAACGGGGTAAAAGTTTTAAAAAGCTCCTTTCGACCTTGGCTGCTTTTCCAAGCCTCGCATTCGTTTACAGGCTTACTTTTAATACCCGCATTGTCGTAATGAAATATTCTATAGCCCTTTCTTGAACATGAACCAGCAATAATTTCTTTAAAACCCTAAACTGTATTAACCGATTGAAACCATATGTTACTGAAACATTAACCTAAATTTCTATTTATCTTGTTCAGAAAAAAAGAAATAACGAAATAGTAATCGATACTTAACGTCAAGAAAATGTGATGAATTATACCGGTGATTAATTATAACCAAGCCGAAAATGTAATTGAAACCGAGAGAACGAGCGTCCCGTTTCGTAAATTAAACCGCATAAATCAAAAAGTCTTCGAATCCGAGCAGATTTTCGCAGTAATTAGCGCAACGGAGGAACTTTTCCGGTTCACCTCTCCCGCTAGAAGAAATGGTCCATTGTAGGGCTGCCCTCTAAATCGCTTTCCGAATCCGCTCCTTTGTTCCATTCCCGCGGATCGATCCGTAAACAAAGCGTTCCAACATTTTTGTTTTGTTTTACCGTACCGTTTCCTCGTTACGTAGAAACTTAAAACGACTAAATTACGGAGATAAACCGGTGTCGCAGAGGATGTGTTTGTGGTGGCGAGTCCGAACGGATCGCTAACAATAAATCGGTTGATCTTAACAGTTGTATGCCTCGCAACGTGAATTGAAGAGTATTACCGAAGGCTACCAACGCAGGGCAGAGCTTTCCACAAATGAAATTCTTGTGTAATGGATATGCAAAGGCAATCGGGGTTCGGGTAAATGAAAAAAGTTTGATGCGATTGCGAAATCTGGAACGAAAAAGTTGTTGATCAAGCGAAAAAATAAAAACAAATCCAATTTGTTTATTTGTGAACGTGCTAACCAACACTTTATTAAGT
This sequence comes from Onthophagus taurus, assembly GCF_036711975.1. Classification (NCBI taxonomy): domain Eukaryota; kingdom Metazoa; phylum Arthropoda; class Insecta; order Coleoptera; family Scarabaeidae; genus Onthophagus; species Onthophagus taurus. The sequence goes on from NC_091967.1 coordinate 2,005,272, forward strand.
TGTAATCAAAAAAAATACAATGATCCCTACTTATTTTTCTATCAAGTTGAGTATTTACCTAAAGCACCATTCTATTTAGCATTTTAAATACAATGTGTTAATTAATTATCGTACCCGACGTCATCATTGCAAGTATGCAACCAATATCACAGCGCAATACGCATCATACGTAAATCGCGTATTGCAATAAAACTACTGTGATATTGGTTGCATACACAATGCATTACTACTAATCCTACTTTATTTTTCCTAATATCAACAATAAACAAGGGTAAAAATGAAGACGATGAATCTACTCATCAAACAGCAAAAAGAGTTTTAAAAAGTGTCTATCGTGTATTGATGATATCCTTCTTGATATAAAAGATATTTTAATATCGTAAAATTCTGTGTGCGCCACAAGAAAACGGTTCAGATGCCGATGTGTAACAGTTTGTGCAGACAATGTAATATTCAAATAACATAGTTGCGAAGAACAAAGTTCCCTTCGTATCCGGATGTGTTCGGGACAGGAATTCGAACAATTTCGATATAGATGGATCGACTTATCGTCCCGTTTCCAAAACCAACCCCTCGAATCCAACTTTCCGTCTAAAACCGCAACGAAACGACGCCGCGCCGCGTCGTCAGACGACAAAAAGCAAATATTTAATTAAAATTATAGTTGCCTCAAAACCCGATTGCGGGGATCTTACGCAAATTGTAAGAAAGAAAGTCGAATAATGACCGAGCGGGTTCTGTTACAATCGTAGTTCTCGGTTTGCCTTTAAATATCGAACAATGGGCGCTGTAAAGTTGCCGACTAGAATCGATTTTCAACACGCTGTTTGCGACGCCGAATCTGATACTCTTGCAAATTGATTTAGGGTTCGAAAGCTCGCGAACCTTAATACTCCCGGATTGTCTGTCCTTACGAACTACGGCACCGGCCGTGTACATATTTATATGGCAAACGTTTGCTCAGCTACGATTACTATTTGAGATTCGTGAATAGCGAACGCTCCCACGTAATATTCTACAACGGTTTGCTTCTCTATTACTGTAATTTAATTTTCGTGAAATTTACCAAGTTAAGCCTATTATACGGAAACAGTAGAAACTAAAAACTAAGCCAAGGTAAATACATAAAGATTTTACTAAAATCACATAAATCTCCATTTCAATGGAAATCTAAAATATCTAAGTATTCACTATTGTTCTCTTTGTGCAGTAACGATCGCAAACCGGAATTGGGCGTTTCTCAGGAGTCTGCCAACATCATTATCAAGGCACTTAGAGGGACTACGCAGGACGTCCTTCCACTTCAGGGCTACGTCATCCGTACGAACGTCACGATTTTCGACCTAAGGTATAATGCTTCGATTTCATCCCAATTAGGCCTGAATCGAGGAGGTTCCCTAAAAGCTCCCCACCAGGGTCTTATTTCGCCAATTAATACGCACCTAGAATCGAGGAATAATCCGATTTTGCGGGAAATGCGAAATTCAATTAAACGGTTACTTTGCGGTGTTCGTGTTCGGGTTAAAAAGAAACACAAAGGATTAAATTTCCCAAGAAAGGGTGTTGTCTGGAACGAATGGAAATGGCGTTTGACACGCAGTTTGATAGGACATCATGGAATGTTGGGTGCAACGATCTCGTAATGGCAATTAAAATGGGTAATAAAAGCACGCAAACTTGGGATTTCATTTTCACTGAAACAATTTTATTAATATAAACCAAGGACACATATCCAACTTTTAAATTGTTTAATATTCACCGTGAAAAGCACGGTTACTCGCGGAGAATTCCGGATTATTTAGCAAGTAGCCCGAATTTAAAAATTTTTCCTCGGAATATCCACCCGCCTTATTCGACTCCTTTTGTGGCTGACAATTCTATTTCCTTATTATCTTGTCTGAAGGCGCCGCCGGCTGTCTCTGTCCCTCGACACTTCAATTCCGAACGAAATTTACGTCCTAACGTGACTATAATAAATTCGCGACGATTGCCCGAATTGAAATGTACGGGGATTGGTCTCGTGGACGTACGCTTTCCGGAAATTGCAGGTTTCAGTTTAAACATGAACGCTTTCCGCCCGTTCCGCTTTCGTATATTAATTCTTTTTCAAATGGATTCGAGAACCGAACCGAATATGTTATCACTATTCAAATCTTAAAAAAATACAACTTATACAAATGTACCATTAAAATTAAAAGACATAGAAGATTACATTGCTATTACTAGTGCTAGTGAGGTGCCTATGCTGCAAGATGAAGAAGTAGAACAACTAACTAATTAAAATGAGGAAAGTGACACTGAAGTAGTAGAAATACGTGGCAAAGCGCCCAAAAAGAAGAACAAGGCAGAAATTGATAGAAAATGGAGAAAACGGGAAAAACAGACTAAAATTCCAAGATACGATTATCCAGAGGGAATAATTCTTGATAGTTTTGCAACTTGCAATAATCCTACAGATTATTTTCTAACACTCATGGCTCAACGCCACCCAAAGGAATAAAACGCTAAACTTGAAATACTCGGATGTACTACTTATCATACAAACAACGAACCGGGAGATTTTATTATATCTGCATGTTAACGATAACAGCATAATTCCTAAGAACAATACGGATAAACTACAGAAGATCCGTCCGAGTTTTAAAACACTTAACCATTAGTTCTGTAGTTATTATCATGGCACTAGGCAGTTGGCTGTGGATGAATCCATGATAATCTTCAATGGGAGGCCAAGTATGAAACAATTCAATCCCATAAAACCCATAAAAAGGGGTTATAAGCTCTAAGAAACAGTACATAAAGAAATTTGATGTGTATCCGGGAAAATCTCTTACTGAAAATGAGTGGAATAAAAATAGAATGATTTTTCGATAACTTTTACAAGTATCCGACTTTTGGAAAAACTGAAAATTGAGAAAACCTTACCTTGTGGAACAATAAAGTCTCACAAAAAGTGAGAACCAAAAAATTTGGTGGGTCTCAAATTTAGATATAAGTTATTACAAATGGAAGGACAGTAAGTGGCTGAAATTTTGCTCTAATTTTCATGGAACAGCATGTGCGCTGTCCTTCAATCGTTGATGATTACAATGAAAACATGGATTCGCTAGATCATGCCACTTCGACAAGTGTATGCAATCGATCGTTGTTCCAAGAAGTGGTGGCACAGGTTTTACAGATATTACAGATAGGAAAGGATGACGCTATTAGATTTTCGTCGTTCTGTAGCTACCGGTTTGATAAATAAATATACAAATTTATTGCGTCCATGAAAATGTCGTAGCGCAAGTTCACCAGCCGTTACCCAAAAGACGAAAGTACGGCTATTCTGTTACGGACGACGTAAGACTTGGGAACCGTGGTTCGCACTGGATTAGTTTTGGAAAAGAAAGAGGAAGGTGTGAAAATTGTTCTGCCAAAACTATTCAGTCCAGACCCTACTCAAAATGTACTGCGTGTAATGTTTATTTATGTTGGAATGAAAGAAAGAACTGTTTTTCTGAATATCATAATGTGATTTAGCTAAAGCAAGTGTTACTTATTTTCTAACGTAATAAAAAATGTTTTATTTTTATATCAGCAATAAAAGTTTTTGTATACTGCAACATCATTAAAATATACTTGAATGTCTGACAGTACTCTCAAATACCATTACACTCCCGGAATGGGGGGATTGTCATATTTTGCTAAAATTGATTTCAAAGGCCAAACTGAGCGTATTTTGATAACCTTTTAATTCTGTCACAAAGTTTCAACATTTTTGACTTCTTGGGACACAAAGGGTTAATTAGACAAAGCATCTACAGCAAAATATAAAGCAACAATGTGATGATCAGTTTCGGGTTAATATAATAACTGTAAAGATTGGGATGGGTTCGAACTTAAGTTCGTACATGATCAAGAATCGCCGGACAACACATAATGGTGTAATGAAGAGTAAGGTTTATATAGATACACTGTTGGACATAATTCACGAGCACACCCTATATAATCTGAACGCGTGAAGATAAATCCATGATATTTGCGGAGCACAAAGGTTTACTGTAGACGAGTTTATTCAGCAAGTTTCGAGTTGTTCCATCGCGGCATTGTTGACTGAGCCGCCCTTCCAAGTGGAACCTTCCGTCGCTATGGAGACCGAAGTGGATGGAAAATACCGGTCGATTTTAGTGTGGTGTGAGAAACCACATTGTTATCGTACTCTGTGCGCAATGGATTGGCGATCGCGTTACTTAAGCGAGGAATGTTTGAGGGTATGCACATTAAGGGTGTATCGTTCCGTGAAATTGCGCATCGTCTCGAGCGGTCGTTATCGGCAGTGCACCGGGCATGGCGAGAATGGTCTGAGGTAGGACATAGGTACCTTCAGCCGCGGTCGGGAGGATCCTGCGTGATCCCAGCACTCGAGGATCTTGTGCTCAATGCTTTAGCGTCGTGTGAGTCCTCCTCAAGGCAACTTGGAGCTGTTTGGCCACCGGCAGAGGAAGGCGGACTCACTACGCGAACTGTACGGCGGCGTTTGGTAGATAGTGGACTGCGCGCGCGTCGTGCGATACAGCTGATTCTAGTAACACCCGAGCACCGCAGCATACGTCACGAGTGGGTCGACGATAGGCATTAGTAGGTTGCCGAGTAGAGGGACATTTTGTTTTCCGACGAATCAAGATTCGAATTGAACACCGGTGATGCGCGAATTTTAGTTCGTCGGAGCTGTGGTGATCGTCTACTCGAGCAGTGTGTGCAAGAGCGCCCTATCCACCGACAACCGAGCATTATGGTATGGGGTGCGATTACATATGGTGGACGTACACGTCTGCTGCGTGTATAGCAGACCATGACGGGTCAACGATACGTAGATGAGGTGCTACGGTCCGTTATGCTTCCCTACGTTCGGCGGGTCCCAGGTGTGCTATACATGCACGACAACGTACGACAGCACATCGGGCGTGTTGTACAGACCTTTGTGGAAGAGCACCGTATACAAATGCTTCCATGGCTAGCTCGGCTTCCGCATCTGAATCCGATCGAACATATTTGGGACATGACTGGTCGTAGACTTCTACGTTATCCGGCTTCCTCGGCTAACGTTGAGGAGCTACGGAGGCGAGTTGAGGTGGCATGGTTGGCTATCCCTCTCGCTACAATACAGCGACTTATAGACTCCATGCCATGTCGTGTGGCGTGATGGTATGCGAAGCTCACGGGGGATACTCTCGCTATTGATGTTTCTCCTCCCAGCAGAGTTGTGCCGCTCTCCATGTGAGAGTAAGTTACATTATTTTAGTACTACTTCCATATCAAATTTTATTGCGCTAGACACACGCGTTCAGGTTATACAGGGTGTGCTCGTGAATTATTTCCAACAGTGTATATGAGAAATAAAATTTATTGACTGTTTTTTTTCTAATCCGTTTTTTCTGTTTTATTTTTTTCTTTTGATATAAGACCCTCGACCGTTTTAAATCCTCCGGCGATTTACGCGCCACGCCCGAGTTTATGGGGGGAGTTACGGCATTAAAGGGGGAAAGCGTCTCGGTTCCCTCTCAATTGATTTCGTCAATCTAATTCCGAAAGTCGGGGTTCCGAATTCGAAATGAGGCCCGCCTCCCGATACCTTTTCGGAAATAAACCGGCCTGCGCTGCGAATTAAGTGCGCGGCGCCGTCGGCGTCCCGAAGGAATCGAAGAGCGGCTGTTTTCCCGGTAATTCAATATTTCCTGAGGATTTCTATATTAAGAACAGGGACACGGGAAACAGTGCTCGCCGCCGGTGGAAACGGGAAGTCAATTTCCGTCGACGTTCGAAGTCAACAGTAATATTGCGGAGCGGCTTGGCAATAACCGGCTCTTCTTCCATTTGTGGTTATCTAATTTTTTTATGATGAATTTAAAGAGAATTGAAAAGAGGAACGTGTGAAAGAAAGTGTGAATTTCAAAGTAATTTTAATTTTACCTTGGATCTTATAAAATAACTTTTTTTTAGTAAAAGTCTTCATCTCTTTAATATTAAATTTCTCAATAGAACACGAAAAGAAAACTTTTGAAAGGTGTACACATATACAGGGGACGTCGCTACGCGTCGTCCGAAGAACACTCAAAACTTTCCTAATTTTTCTTTGACAGTTTCCTTAAGTTTATTAATCTACGGCGTCCGGAAATTCCCCTCGCGTTCGAAATACGACCGGCACCGGTCGATAATAGTATCGTCGTCCTTACGTGGAAAACGCGAACTATAGGGCACGTCCCCGTTTCTGTGAAGTGTAGATTTTTCGTTCTGAGGATTGTTTTCCTAACAACTCCATCAATTTACTTAGAACTTTATTGCCCGCGGAGCACCTGGCGTTATTCGAGCCACAAGCTCGCGCAATTTTCACTTAGCGTTTCGCAAACAAAGTTTCAGGACGACATTCAAATGACGTTCTTTTATATTTAAATGTATTCCACTTTCGGGAAGGTACTTCCGCAGGATTAGATGTACACCTGCCGGGGATCGGCCCGGAGATAGCGCTGAGTTTTACTTGTATCGCCCAGTGCCGACGGCTGAGTTTACATTTTGTTAGAATTTAAAATGTGCGGGCATTCCCGAAACATGGAACGACAAATTTGGTTTCGATTAAACTTTGTCGCGAACGTTAATGATGTTTGATTTGCTTACAAAACGGTTTGGCTGCGGAGCCAATCGTTCCTCATCATCAATTCTGATAATAATACGTACAGGTAATCCCGCTACGTTTTCTGCTGCGTCGCATTCGAAATAAAATTTACGATAATCCGGAGTCAAGTTTATAACGAAGCTGACAAAAAATCTGACAGTCGGCGAAGTGGCCCTAATTGCACCTTCAAATTCCGTCGCTGACGTTCGCAATCAAACTCGGTATCGAAAATCTGAAAATTCCATCGTGACAGCAAATCAAGTTTTATTTAGATTTTTAGATTTAGAAGATCATAAAGCGCTTTTATCCTATTTTTATGTACAGTAATTAGTTTATTATCTACCTGAATTATAATATTCGGTGACTTATCTTCTATGACTTCGTATGGGCCCCTATACAAAGTTTCTAATTTATTACTACGACTCTCATTCCTTAACAATATCTTATCACCTATTTTATACGAGGAGAAATTCGATGTTTTGTCCCGACACTCTTTTCTTTTCATTTTTGCTCTGATTAGATTATCTCTAGCATCTGCACAGGCTTGTAGCAATCTATATTTTAATTCCAACGGATAATTCTCAAAGTTGTAAATAGGGTCTATTTTATTAATTACGTTTGATGGCAAATTTGCACTTTTTCCAAACACTAATTCATGTGGAGTGTAACGTGTCTCCGTATGAACAGTGTTATTATATGCAAAAGACCAGTACGGTACCCAAGTGCTCCATGAGTCCGGATGTTTTGACACTTGGATACGTAGATAAGCACCTAAATTTTTGTGAGAATTTTCTAGTGCACCCAATGTTTCGTGATGATAAGCTGTAGAGCATAGTTTATTAATTTTTAGTAGCTTACATACATCCACGAATACATTTGCTAAGAATTCTGTTCCTTGATCCGTTACGATAGTTTCAGGAATTCCGTATCGTAAGATATAATTTTGGACGAACGATTGCGCTGTGGTGGTTGCTTCTTTATTTGGTAATGGATAACATTCGACATATTTACGACTATGTTACGGAATACAACATTTTACCGCCTACACAGTCAGGTTTTAGAAAGCATTATAGCTGTAATGCAGCTCTATCGAATATTGTGGACGATATCATACGAAGCACAGACCAAGGAAAATTGACTTTGATGTGTCTCTTAGACTATTCAAAGGGTTTTGATACTATCAATCATGACTTGATGTATGCCATGCTTCGCTACATTGGGTTTGATGATCTTGCATCGGGGTTCTTGCACAGTTACTTGACGGGCAGAATGCAGTGCGTGAAGGTTCAATTTTGGGTCCACTGCTATACTCACTTTACACATCGCATTTTAACAGATACATAAAATGTTGTAATTATCATTTCTACGCGGATGACACCCTGTTATATATATCTTTTCTGCCATCGGATGTCGATGATGCTTGCTTAGGTCTGACTTCGGATATAGAGGCTTTGGAGCTGGTTTCTAGACGTCACTGCCTTTGTCTTAATGCTGCTAAAACAGAGCTGATTTTGTTTGGGCCAAGAAAGGTGATAAGTGACAATTCTGTTCGGGATCGGGTCAAGATAGTTGTCAACAATCAAGTATTGCCGCTGAAGGATTGTGTGAAAAACTTAGGTGTCTTATTGGACGAAAATTTGAACTTTGATGAACACATCAATAAGTGCACTGCTTCCGCGTATGCTGCTCTTAAGCTGATTTATGGCGGTCGGTCGTTTCTCAATCGTAGAACAAGGGTGCTTTTGTGCGAGGCCTTGGTGTTAGCGCATTTTAATTATTGTGATACATTGTATGATCCGTGTATTTCGTATAGCAATACGAAAAAAATTCAGAAAATTCAAAATTCTTGCTTGCGCTTGATATTTGGGTTACGGTGGCGTCAGCATGTTTCGCACAAATTAAAGGATTTGAGTTGGCTCAACATGAAAAATAGGCGCATACTTCATTCGGCGGTTTTGTTCTTTAATATAATTACTTTGAAGAAACCTCCATACTTGTTCAATAAAATAAAATTTCGTACCAATGTTCATACCTTGAATATTCGATTCAAGGGCACTCTTACCCCGCCGATACATCATCACCAGCTATTTAAGAAATGCTTTTCATACCAAATAACACATATTCTTAATGATTTGCCATCAACTATAAAATGTAGCACTTCTTCAAGGTTGTTTCGTCACAGAATGAAGGGCCGCTTGTCTCAAATTCAGAATGCATTGTAGGGCGACAGGGATCGGGCAGTTTACGCTTAGTAATTAATTATGATTTCGCCATCGGGTCTTTTTCTTTTCTTATTTCTTTTCGTTTTTCTTTTCTTTTTCTCTCTTGTATATTTAGAATTAGTTTTATTAGGTTTGAGTGGAAGAGCAGGTGCTGTTACGGCTGCACCTGAACTCCGCCTAATTTGTCCTGGCTTAATTTATAATAATTTTATGTATATATACATCTAATGGGACAAATAAAGTCATATTATTATTATTATTATTTGCTCAGTTCGCATTGTAATGTCAAAATATAACGATTGTTTGCGTAATCTTCCTCTAAGGGTCCTACTATGTCTAAATAAATTTTTTTGCATTGCAGAGCATGCAGTTGTTGTTATTGCTAAAGGCTGTACATTTGGTTTAGAGTACTTAAACCTTTGGCAATCTTCACATTTCCTTACAAAGAATTCAACATCCTTCCTTAATCCTGACCAAAAATAGTATTTCTTTATGTTGTTAAACATTCTGTTGATACCCGCATGTCCTCCTGTTGGAAGCATATGAAAATCATTCAAAATTAACTGTCTCGTCTCCAAATCATCAATACTTGAACATCTCTTAATAACTGAAATTCTTGGGCCGTCTTTTAGCAAATTCTTGTTTGCTTTCAATTTTTTCACCTTTCATTATAAATAATTCTTCAATATTTAATGTTCTACATACGTTAAAAAGGTCTGTCAACGACGCATTTATTGCTGACGCTGATCCAGGGTCCCATTTTATATGTAGAACTTCTTTATTTTCATTGTAGATAACGTTATCTCTGTTAAAATTATTATTTTTCCTTAAGGCCTCAAATTCTTTTGCAGTCATTAAAGATAGTTCAATGGCATGTTTCGGTTTTTTAATCAATTCCACCACACCAGGGTGATCAAGCCTTTCGTGGAGTATTGGATCAAATTCCGTGGTGTCATTGTGCCGTTTTGTAAATAGATTTTGTTGATGTTTGTAAATTACTTGCTTTTTTGTAAACATTGGTAACCGTAAACGAAACACATCGGCATATTTTTCAATAACTGTTTTTGGTTTTTTCTGTTAATATTTTTTTCTATCTTCATCCAGTAAGAAATTGTATAGATTCATGATGTTGATGGTGAAGGTGTTAGCGGTGTAGGGCTTAGTCATGTGATTTTAGGCGAAAAGTATCGACTAATTGACAATCTTCGTGTTTTCGTTTCTTTTCTTTTTCTTCTTTATATTTTTTTTTTACTTTTTTTTATATTTCTTCTTTTCTTCATGTTTCTTTTTCTTCTGTCTTCTTAGATGTTAATTGAGTCGCGCAAGCAATCGCGCTGGCAGGATCGCCGTGTAATAACTTAATAAGTGTTCTTCTCTATTAAGTATTAGGAAGATTGGTAAAGGTGATCAATTAATAATTAAAGACTGTATCGTTGTCTTAACTTCTATTTGACTTGTTTGTAACTACAGTGAAAGCTCTAATAAGCACATATATGTATTATTTTGATCAGTTTTCGAAAAGTTCTTTGGACAATTTTCCTCCTGTGCATTTTTCCGACTTTAAAGCTAAAGTTTTATTTGGTAATGCACGAAAAAGGAGCCCACTTTCATCTGCGTTGAAAATGTCCTCTGGTCGATAGCCTAGTAAGAAGGTCGGCAATTTTTTCATAAATTCATTAATGCCCTCTTCATTTACATCTGCTGTTTCTCCGGAAATACACTTAAATGCAACATTATTTCTCAAACGCCACTTTTGTAACCACCCATCAGACGCTTTAAAGGTACTCACTCTTAAATTTTTTAGCAATATGACGAACTGACAACTTTTCTTTATCTAATAAACACACTATCTCCATTTTCTCCTTTAACATAAGCATCTTTTTCTTTACCACCTTGGAAGCCATTTCAACGCACGTTACACCGAAACGAACAAACTAATAATAACTATATACTAATGTTTTGGGATTCGTTAACAAGCGGAACTCGTAAAACGAGGAATCCCCGAACACATGTCGGTAAATATCTATTACAGATTACTTTGATGTGTGCGTTTAGTTACCCCCGCGTCCGTTTATTAGAAATTTTTGCCCGTTATGTAAAGAAAAATAGTGTCCGCGTCCGTTTATGGGAAATAAATATGTACATGAAAATATAGGTTTGGGGTTGGTTCCAAGAGCCAACCCCAAAGTTAGAGCTGTCCGCAAGGAGAGCTTTCACTGTATATATTTTACAATTAATTACACTATACTTATACTAGACTTACTGCTAACGTAGCACAACAAACCTTGTTATGTTTGTCGTACTAACCTTATTAAATAACCTTATTACTCCTAACCTACTTAATATTAATAACATTTATTTATCTTAACACTTAGTCATACCTTACAAGAGAAGTTGAAATATTATAACACAAAATTGCTATTAGAATAAAATTATTACCTTGAGAAAACTCTTTCGGGAAAGTTACCTTCGGGCATAACTAAGCGCCGTAGCGAAATCTGTCCAACATAGCGCGAATTCCGGCGTTATTAATTATTAAATTGCCGGAGCGCTGTGAATTCTAATTTCGTAATTTGTCTTGGCGGTTTATTGTCAGGAATTCACGTTCTCATTCATCCGATCAATAAACCCAATAAAAACGCCATACCAATTACGTAAATAATTTCATCAATTCATAGAGAACCGTAACCGAACACCAACGTTCGCATTTACGCAATCAACATCGGAGCCAACCCTCCAAGTTTAGACGCCATATTCCGAAAGCAATCGAGTTCGGAAAGTTTCGGGATACAGCGCGACATTTACGCTCTATTACGGACTCCATCCCAGCTTTCCGTGGTTCAAAAGCTCGAGCCAAGTTAGATTGCAGCACGTGTGCGCAAAGATAAAGAGATCGTGGTGGGTACCGGTTTGGCGAAGGTATTCTGTTGTCCGGGAATCGAGACTCCGTGCCCACCTTGTTTACTTGTTCGAACCGGCACTTCGTTATATAAATCGGTGCGAGACTTTGTGGGTGTGAGAGAGGGGCGAGTTTGGCTCGGACGGAGAAACTATGATTAAATTCCGCGTTTATGCCACTGCAACAACCACCATTGAATACGTTCGCCTTAATTGCGAAATATAATTACCGCCCGGGGGCCGCGTTAATTATGCGGACGATTCCCAATCGAACCTAGCCGAAGGTGTGCATATTTCATCGAAAACCGCACGGATACCGGTACCTACTGCTGCACGTAGTCGTTAGGGACGTTTTAACGACGTTTAATTAAAATTTAATTGAGTGAATTATTGACTATGAATCTAAAGTTACACAAAGTTACCATGCATAAAAACACGTAATAATTTAGCTAAATTATTTTAGAATGAATCTGTTACACAAATTCGAAACGTAGTATGAAAATTTATTTGCGCACAAATAATATTTATGACCTAGTCTAGGTGAAGACGCGCCATTTCATTCGTAACCCTAAATTTTACACTTTTATGGCACGCAGACGGCCGTTGTAGTCCCGCGAAATTCCACCTACTCCTCGTTTTCACGCTAACACGTACTACGTGAACCGAATTATCCCATGAAATATTCAAGCTCTAAATCGGCATTGATATATCTTGCGCTACAATTCTTTCGCGCGCCCAAGTCACAAAAATGATTTATGGCGGAGGCGCCAGTTGTCCGGACAGAAGGGAAAATTAATCGCAATTTTCTCATGCAAAACTACTGTTCACTCTTTCATGGATACGATTTAAAACCATTTATGCATTTTATATCATTAAAATTGATTTATTACTGATAGTTAGAGTTAACTAATATCACTATTAATTACTGTATTAATATTAATTGTTACATTAATGTTGATCATATAGGAGGGGAATTAAAATTGGATGAATTATAGATCATTAGGTACGGAAGAGAATAAATCGTTGCTTTTTCCGCAAGACTAGCTGTCCCTTCATTAAATCCCTTCGAAATTGCGATGAACTGCCGGATTATCTCAACGACGACGCCGACGGGTCGTACCACCCAGTTGCCCCTCGAGGACCTTTTGCCGCAAACTAGATTCGATCTACACGCGTGACACCCGCTGACACATCCGAAAATTTCCTATTATTCCCCGCAGGCGGTATTTTCTCTTCCACCCTAACCGAACCTTCTGCTTACCACGCATTCGTTCGATTTATTTTCAGATTTCTTTATTATATTGACATTAAAACTTTTACACATTCGTGTATGTTATAGTTATATTCGTCTTGACGTCATCGCAATCAGTTTTTTCATATACACTGTAACACCATTATCAGTCTATCAGTGTTATCTATAATATACGAAATTAAGTTCTATAAGTCTTTATTGATTGATTTCTTTAGGAACTTCTAATGTTAAAATGATGACTAGGAAAGAATTATTTACTCTTATGCAGCGTTAGGATTTAAATAATATTAATGATAAATTGATTTTTTTGGAAAATTATCTTTTGAGAGACTCCTCGGATCAGCAGGCGAAAAAAGCAAAATTTTTCAAGATTTAAATCCGAAATGAATAAACCATGGGCTGTAGCATTACGAAAAGAGAAGCTTTTTTTGAAAAAAATGAAGAATGGCTTGCTGAAACGTTATGTAAATTAAATGTCTTTACTTCTGCCGTTCAGTCGAAGTTAAGAGTCAGTCGAAAAAGAGATGCTTCACCAATTCACCAAAGCGAGCTACAAAATACAAAAAATCTGTTATTGCAAAAGAAAATGTGATAACCTCAAAATTAAGTACTTATCAAGCCTTATCACTTTTTGTTGAAGCAGGACCTTCCAGAAGTCAGTACGAGGTAATAAGAAGTTACAATAAAAACATATATCCCTGCTATAGCGTACTACAAAATGCAAAACAGGAATATTATCCTGATAAGAAAGCTTACGAGGTTACCGAAACTTGTGCCGAACTAAAAATTCAAAATTAGTACAATCTTTGCAGAAATCCGAGGGGGATTCGTTGGTTTTACTGAGCAAGTGGGGATGTCATGGAGTGCAATAATCTCAATACAAACAAAAGTTCAACTTAGTTGCTCTACGAACACTAAAGATCTGGCAGAATCCAAAACCGTCCTCACCCTGTTATTGTCGCCCTATAAAGATAAGATTTAGTAAAGAAACCACCAACTTAACTAAAGAAGAGATAAAATATGTTAAAAATGCAATAGATTTATTACAAAATTCTACAGCTGCACTCTCTAACAAAAGTGATTCAGTTGAACACACAATGATGCTAACCATGGTAGATGGAAACGTCTGCAATGCTATTACAGGCACTACTTCTACCATGAGATGTTATACACATTGTTATCGTACTCTGTGCGCAATGGATGGACGATCGCGTTACTTAAGCGAGTTTGAGTGAGGAATGTTTGTGGGTATGCACATTGAGGGTGTATCGTTCTGTGAAATTGCACGTCGTCTCGAGCGGTTGTTATCAGCAGTGCAACGGGCATGGCGAGAATGGTCTGAGGTAGGACATAGGTACCTACAGCCGCGGCCGGGAGGGCCCTGCGCGTCCCCAGCACTCGAGGATCACGTTCTTGTGCTCAGCGCTTTAGCGTCGTGTGTGTCCTCCTCAAGGCAACTTGGAGCTGTTTGGCCACTGGCAGGGGAAGGCGCACTCACTACGCGAACTGTACGGCGGCGTTTGGTAGATAGTGGACTGGCGCGCGCGTCCTGCGATGCAGCGGATTCCAGTAACACCCGAGCACCGCAGCATACGTCACGAGTGGGTCGATGCTAGGCATCAAGGTTTATAGAACATAAGGTTACCTCATTCCCTATGCCTCTGCAGTATCGATTATTACCCCGCAAATTGACGTCACTGGTTCGATACAGTCAGAATAAAAGATAGCCTATATGTGCCTATAGTGTGGTACAGTCTATACAAAATATTTAAACCTCGCATCGTGTTGTGTTGTTCATACAACCAGCTACGTCACTGACCCACCTTGCCTCTCAGAGGAGGAGAATCGGTATTAGGTAACCTTATGTTCTATAGACCTTGGCTAGGCATTAGTAGGTTGCCGAGTAGAGGGACATTTTGTTTTCCGACGAATCAAGATTCGAATTGAGCACCGGTGATGCGCGAATTTTAGTTCGTCGGAGCCGTGATCGTCTACTCGAGCAGTGTCTGCAAGAACGCCCTATCCACCGACAACCGAGCATTATGGTATGGGGTCTGCTGCGTGTATAGCAGACCATGACGGGTCAACGATACGTAGATGAGGTGCTACGGTCCGTTGTGCTTCCCTACGTTCGGCGACTCCCAGGTCTGCTATACATGCACGACAAAGTACGACAGCATATCGGGCGTGTTGTACAGACCTTTGTGGAAAAGCACCGTATACGAATGCTTCCATGGCTAGCTCGGATTCCGCATCTGAATCCGATCGAACATGTTTTGGGACATGACTGGTCGGAGACTTCTACGTTATCCGGCTTCCTCGACTAACGTTGATGAGCTATGGAGGCGAGTTGAGGTGGCATGGTTGGCCAACCCTCTCGCTACAGTATAGCGACTTACAGACTCCATGCCACGTCGTGTAGCGATGGTACGCGAAGCTCATGGGGGATACTCTCGCTATTGATGTTTCTCCTCCCAGCAGAGTTGTGCCGTTCTCCATGTGAGAGTAAGTTACACTACTTCAGTACTACTTCTATACCAAATTTTATTGCGCTGTGGTTTAACATCAAAAAATTATAATGATTTAAACATAAAAACAGAAGATAAAACGGAGGCATTTGGTTTTGGTCTTTCTGTGTTACATGCCGGAATAAGACTATTTGAATCGATTTTACATCTTTCTTACAAGTTACCTGTAAAGAAATGGCAAATAAAGTTAGAGACTGAGAAAGCTGTAAGGTTGTGCATGGATATACAATGCTAAAGGGACTACAAAGGCAAGAAAGCGACTAACGGCGTTGTGGAAGGTTGAAAAAAGATTGGAAACAGAGGAAAAATAACTAAAATAAAAACTGGAAAAGAAAAAATAGAACATTTTTGACAAATTATTTATACCTGTCGCCTTTGATAAATTTACACGAACAAAAAGAAGATGTATAAAACTCGGTTTATTGTCCATAACCTTATTTCACCCGAATAATTTATAAACTGAAGATATTTTATATATAGGAAAAAGTAAAAAGTTATAAAATATAAATATTTGTAAAAACCCTAACATTCAACAAAGAAATATTTTGTTATGTTCGGCTTACGAGCATAAAACAAAATTATTTTATTTCTATTTGAGCATTACGTACATCAATAACTTGAAATGGTCGATGTTCAACTAAACCGATACAGCTATTTCGTATAGGTTTAGAACGGAAAGGGCCGTTTCAAGTCTCTCTGATATGACACTCTTTCGTAAATTTACGATCGCTATCGGAAATTGTACAAGCGGTGTACCGGGTAGCACACGCGACGGTAACTTGTCGCGATGTACTTTATTGGCAGTCTAGGCGATTTCCAAGCGTGGAAAATATTCCATGTGAATCTATTATCGCCGTATAAATGCGTCTGTCGAGCTTCGGCCCGTTTACGGTCTCGCGAAAATTGCTTCTTTAAAGCGACGCACGTCCGATCCGTCTCGCCGATTCGTACTCGAAGAAAATGGTTTATATTTCGCGACGAGAATCCGCTCCTTTCACGAATCCGAGAGAAGACCGTCGAAAGTACGGGATTGCTTCTGCGAAAATGGATGTTAAGTGCCTCGTCGATATGCCAGAATGGAGAGACAGGTAAAATCTGCACTCTCGTCCCTCATGGCTGATGTTAAAAGCGGCTCTACTAATTTAATGACTACGCGAACTTTGTTGCCGAGGTGCATCTGGCGAACCTCCAGGAGCTGTTCGTTCACCGGTAATAATATGATTTCCAGGTTGTACCTATAGAGGGCTTGGAAGTATATTAAGGTTCTAGGTAATCGATTTTAGGGAAAACACGAAACCTTTCATCTTTATAATTATATAAGTGATAACGCAGGTTTTCGTTAAGTGCACAGCAAAATTTTTGTTGTGGTCATATTGGAACGAAACCACTTAAAATGAACTGATGCAATAAGTTTTTCAGAAAAAATGAACAGTAAAATAGCGAGGGTTACAGCAGGCTGCTCTTAAAAATTTATCGGCATGAAAAATTCAATTATAATTAAGGAGTTGATTTACGGGGTCGGTGGCGGGTCTTGCATTACCGCCCAAATTGGGATAAGTTTCGACGGCGAGACTTCTTTATAACAGCCGGGGCATATGGCACCTAGAAGGCGGGTAATAAAGCCCTCCTTATTTGTGACTGCGCTCGAACACCTGAGACGTTCCTGCCATTAAAACTCTCACGGTCTGGTTACGGACCGGCATCTCGCGAAATTGCGCGACGAATGGACTTTTTGAAACTGTCCCAGAAGGGTGGGATTTCCGGGGCTTTATTGAAATAAATGACACTAAACCAAAAAATGTTTTCCATATTGCGAATTAATCTCACGCAAAGTTTTAATGATTCATTGATGTTAATTATTTATGTAGTGAATTGGCAGTAATTATAAGGGTCTTCTTCATTGAAGCGAGCTTACAAATTGAAATAATCCCTTTAATTACGATGCCGTCGACCGCCAACCATTATGCGGCGCTAATGGACGGAATTTCATAACTAATTAACGCTCCTGGCCGGGAATTACGTGTGTCGGTCGACTTCCCGACGGTTCGGAGCACTTCCGGTCACGGTCGCGCATTTCCGAAATACACAAAACGGCTGGGATTAAATAAACGTTTCCAATTAGTCCCGGTC
Source organism: Onthophagus taurus (assembly GCF_036711975.1). Taxonomy (NCBI): domain Eukaryota; kingdom Metazoa; phylum Arthropoda; class Insecta; order Coleoptera; family Scarabaeidae; genus Onthophagus; species Onthophagus taurus. Next base: position 2,022,954 of record NC_091967.1, read on the forward strand.
CTCCTGTGGGGCGTCCTCTTAGAAACTGCTCCGGCAATTAGAGATTTTGCTCCACCGAAGCGTTAATTAACTCCGAGCGGAAAGAAGTCGCTGCACCGACCGAAAAAACCACTAATCCCGGCCCTGTTCGGTCGTTTCACTGATAAACTGGTACGGTGGCGGCCTTCGGTGAAGGCGCCGGGTTCGAGGGTCGTCGCAGTTCTAGTCTAAAGGGCTCCACAGGGAGAGAACATCACGAGCAGAAATGTCCCAACTCAAATCTACACGTCTGTCGTCGCGTTGTTAACTGTGAGTGCTTGCCGTACGTGCGAGCTATCGTAAGATTAACCGAAGCCGGAACTGGAGTCGTTTTGTCACTAAACTCGGTAGTTTGGTTATAACTGCGCTGCTTGCTGAATATGCGACTTGTCATCTATGTAGGTTGCATCTAAATGTATACTATTTGCGCATTCTGACTCTTAACCGGACAATATCTTTGGTACTGAAACTAAACAAATAATTCCCTGGAGTAAGTCCAGATTACGTAATAACTTTTTTTGTAATTCGCGACGGTAATGAAAGCTATTACAGTACTCAAACGGGTGCTGTAATGAGACTCTTTACAGCATCCGATGTTGTAATGAGATTTTAGTAACATTTTATGAAACCAGTTCAAGTTGGTGACATTGATGTACATGAAACATTTTTTCAGGTGAATACATTTTGTGTTTTGACAATTTCTAATTGTCAATTCAAATTTCTATGTTCAAGTGTTTTTTTTTTTTTGCGCAGAGGAGGGGAAAATGCGTTTATGCACCCCGGCCTACTGTTGGCGCCTAAGGATGTCCGTAAGGTCACTTTAATTCGGCCGGGAGTGCATACCTAGTAAAACCCCCCCTCTCCTCTCCGGTACCACCCGTCAGGGTATTTCTTCGGAGGAACTTCAGGCGGTGGATAGTGGCTCGCTCTGTCTTCTTCCCTTACAAAGGTACGCTGTTGCGATCGTCTCCGGTTATAAGAATGAGAAAAAAAAATTTTCCGATTACTTTTAGAATACTATTTGTTTAGTTATAACTCACCGCGGTGGGAGGGGGGTTCTTCGGCCCCAAGGGAGCGCCCCCCTCCATCTTCTTCTCTTCCGGGTGTACGCTGTTGGCGATTGACTTCTACCGTATCAGTCGACTCCAGTGGTAAGTATGAAAATATAAATTTCCGGGTTACTTTTACGATACTATTTGTTTAATTATAACTCACCGCGATGGGAGGGGGGTTCTTCGGCACCAAGGGAGCGCCCCCCTCCGTCTTCTTCTCTTCCAGGTGTGCGCTGTTGGCGGATGGCTTCGGCCGTATCGGTCATCTCCGTTGATAAGAATGAGATTAAAAATTTTCCGGGTTACTTCTAGAATACTATTTGTTTAGTTATAACTCACCCCGCTGGGAGGGGGGTTCTTCTGCCCCAAGGGAGCGCCCCCCTCCATCTTCTTCTCTTCCGGGTGTACGCTGTTGGCGATTGGCTTCTACCGTATCAGTCGACTCCAGTAGTAAGTATGAAAATATAAATTTCCGGGTTACTTTTACGATACTATTTGTTTAATTATAACTCACCGCGATGGGAGGGGGGTTCTTCGGCACCAAGGGAGCGCCCCCCTCCGTCTTCTTCTCTTCCAGGTGTGCGCTGTTGGCGGATGGCTTCGGCCGTATCGGTCACCTCCGTTGATAAGAATGAGATTAAAAATTTTCCGGGTTACTTCTAGAATACTATTTGTTTAGTTATAACTCACCGCGGTGGGAGGGGGGTTCTTCGGCCCCAAGGGAGCGCCCCCCTCCATCTTCTTCTCTTCCGGGTGTACGCTGTTGGCGATTGGCTTCTACCGTATCAGTCGACTCCAGTGGTAAGTATGAAAATATAAATTTCCGGGTTACTTTTACGATACTATTTGTTTAATTATAACTCAACGCGATGGGAGGGGGGTTCATCGGCACCAAGGGAGCGCCCCCCTCCGTCTTCTTCTCTTCCAAGTGTGCGCTGTTGGCGGATGGCTTCGTCCGTATCGGTCATCTCCGTTGATAAGAATGAGATTAAAAATTTTCCGGGTTACTTTTACAATACTATTTGTTTACTTATAACTCACCGCGATGAGAGGGGGGTTCTTCGGCCCCAAGGGAGCACCCCCCTCCTTCTTCTTCTCTTTCAGAGTCTAGTGTCGGCGTCCATGTCTTTCTTTTTTCTGGTCAGTACTTCAATGACAAAATTAGTGACCTTATTCCACGTATCCTCGGAAGCAAGCATTTGGACGACTATGGACTCGGGGTCGATGGGTCCTATATCCATCGCCAGGCGGTTTCTAACTTTGGCCCATCTTTTACAATGAAAGAAAGTGTGTTCGGCATCATCAGTTTCGCCGTCTAAATAACGATACGCCGCGCTGTCAACCTTCCCCATGATGTGTAGGTATCTGTTGTAATACCCATGGCCGGTGAGGAATTGGGTAAGGTAAAAATTAACCTCGCCGTGCTTTGTTCTAGTGTTACGGTGTTACCAACTGCTACATACGTGCTTTCGTTTTTTAATATATTATTATGCTTCAATTAATACTTCAAGCCTATTCATTTTGTGTCTTTTAACATTATATCAATCTGAAACTGGCTGTCATATTATGGCGCCTCGGCCGCATTAAGCTGAGCTCGCTTGCGGCCAAGGCTCAGTGATTAAGATTACATCGCCCTGAATCTGATCATCATATTGTGGCGCCTCGGCTTTATCAAGTAAAGTGTAGTTCTCATTAATCAGTGTTGAATTGATCTTACCACATCCAGGTGAAACCGAATGCATTATATCAACCAGGCGCAAATAAATCCTGGCGTAACCATTAGGATTAAAGTAAATTTAGATTCCGTTTTATTGTAGGCATCGAAATAAATCTACTACTAAAAAGGATGTGTTTTGAAGTATTTTAAACTTGCCTAAATCCTTTCTGTCTCATTAATCACATTAACTTGATGCGCCGTTCATTTCGTGACTAGTCAATCGTCCGTGGATAGCACTGATATTTTTGCTAGTGGACCGTTAAATTACGCAAAGGGGAGTTCGGATCTGGTAATTGAACTGGTTTAATTAAGCGTTTTATTAAATTGTTCCGGAAGCGGAGGCGCCTGGACCGAACCGAGAAATCCGATCCGTCAGATGGACGAAACGTATCGACGCGTGTTTTTCCGTCTCTCTAAATAACCTAGATCGGAAAACATTCGTTTCGATTTAATTACATATCGTATTATATTAATTTTGTTCCGCTGAGTACATTTATAATTAACAAAGCTGCATAACGAGTAAACGTAGGGTTGGGGCGCTTATTCATTATCGGATTTTAAACAATATTCGCTTTTGGAATTAAATTTCATGTGGTCGTTTAAAGAATAATTTCCATAATACTATTTATAGTGTGTAATAAAATTATATTACAAGTATAAATGTTTTACAAAATCATATTTTTTTCTTCCTTTTTCAAAAACAACTTCGTTTCTTTCTCTGGCTGTTCGCGTACTCGGTGTTCTTTTCGACCAAGAACTCGTACAGGGGATCGAAATACTCGAGAATAGCGGCCCCGGAAAGTTTCTTGGTGCCTGTAATCTTTTCTAAAACCTCGGTCCAGTGGACACTAGCTCCCAAGGATAATCCCCGCCTGCCAAGCCGAAACAAGAGGACCCCAAGAAGAGAAACAAACAAACTTAAATTAATACTAAAGACCGGCTAAATTAACTTTACGCCCAAACCGATTCTGATTAACCTCAATTTCACGGATCTCACCTCAGCAATTCTCCGGCTTTCTTGGATTGATAAATATCGCATTTATGGAGGGGTTTCAAAACATTTCCCGGGACATATTCATCGGCGGCAACGCACAGTGCCTTGTGAAGTTGAAACTCCAAGATTCGCGCAAAAAAGTAAGAGATGTACTGAGAATCCGCAACAATGTGGTATTTAGCTGCCGGATCGAAATCCGTCTCAATTTTCCTATCCACTGGAGGTGATACTTTCTGTATTGTTTCTCTATAATACAAATCTACTCTAAATTATTTAAATCTAAATATTGTTTCATCACAAACCTATACTTCCAATAATGTGAATTCCAATATTCCGGATCTACGGTTCCTTCAAAAACATCCCATCTCCATTTATCCAATAAATATCCGTATGGAAGGAAAGCTACTCTTTCTAAAGCCAAATACATTAAATCGTTTAATTCTGTTTTGGTATCATTATGTAGTTTATCTAAGAGGCCGATGCGATGTAAATGTTTTGATGTGGTTACAGAAAGAGCGATTGTATCACCTATTGCTTCATGGAAACCTAATTTGAAATATCAATTTATACAGGGTGATTCATTAGCTCTATGACAAACTTTGGCAGATGAAAGGTGATGTGATTCTAAGGAAAAAATGTTATATGAATATGGGTCCGATTCATTTTGGTTAAAGAGTTACAAGCCTTTGAAAATTTTACACAGTTTAATAGGCAAATGAAAATGTAACATAAAAAATAAGTTTAAAAATTACAAAAATTGTTCGAAATGTCCGCCTTCAACTTGAAAGCACGCTTCACATCGACGAAGTAAAGATTTGCAACAATAATTATGAAACACAAATACAGAGTTGGCTGTGATAACAAAACTGAGTTCTTTATGTCAAACATTTCAATTTACTCTATTCTGTGTGTTTCAAAGTTTATAATTGTCAGAGTTTTGATCGAAAACGAAAATGCATGTATTTACGACTGAAGAATATGCAGATATTATTTTTGTATACGGGCTTTGTAACGGAAACGCTCGGCAAGCAGCAAGAGAATACCTTCGTAGGTTTCCAAATAGACATCAACCTGCCCATACAGTGTTTAGTGCATCATTTCGCAGACTGAGAGAAACAGGTAACCCCGCTCCACTACATTCCGTTCGTCCCCATGATGTGAATGTACAAAATGACGAACGTGTTATTGATTTAGTACTTGACGACCCTTCAATTAGTACTCGGCGTATAGCCAGCATGTTACAAATATCCCAAAGTTTTGTATGGCGTGTATTGAATCGAGAAATGTTACATCCGTTTCATCGCCAAAATGTTCAAGCATTACATCCTGGAGATACTGAGCAACGCTTAGCATTTTGCCACTGGATTATTCAGCAACATGCTCAAAATAATAACTTCATTTCCCAAGTTCTGTGGTCTGATGAAGCGTGTTTCACTAGGGACGGCATAAATAATTATCATAACGAACATGTGTGGTCCTTGCAAAATCCACATGCAATTAGACCAGGAAGATTTCAGCAACGGTTTAGTGTAAACGTTTGGGGTGGCATTTTTAACAATTCTTTGCTACCTGTATGGGTGATAAATGAACGCTTAAATGCAAATATGTACAGAAATTTCTTGGGACATAACCTTCTCGATTTTATCGACGACGTACCACTTAACATCGTTCAAAATATGTGGTATCAGCACGATGGTGCACCACCACATCGAGGAAGAGAAGTCATCGCTTGGTTACATGAACATTTTTCAAACAAATGGATTGGCAATGGAGGCCCAGTAGTCTGGCCACCACGATCCCCAGATCTAAATCTGTTGGATTATTATTTCTGGGGACACATGAAGCAGCTTGTGTACCATGTAGAAATTACTACCCGTCAGCAACTACTGGACAGAATTCAAGATGCAGCTAATAGCATACGGAATGATCCAAATATCATACGTCCTGTGATAGAATCTTTACTTCGTCGAGGTGCGGCGTGCATTCAAGCTAAAGGCGGACATTTCGAACAATTTTTGTAATTTTTAAACTTATTTTTTATGTTACATTTTCATTTGCCTATTAAACTGTGTAAAATTTTCAAAGGCTTGTAACTCTTTAACCAAAATGAATCGGACCCATATTCATATAACATTTTTTCCTTAGAATCGCATCACCTTTCATCTGCCAAAGTTTGTCATAGAGCTAATGAATCACCCTGTATTAATAGTATGTCCATAAAGTCATGGTGTACTTTTCTCTGACTCCTTAGGTAGCTTTCCCGTATAACCCCTATAGACTCATAGACATATTTATTTCAAAAAATCATAAAACAAAACTCCCTGTTAATGTTACCAACTTTACAACAATTTGACATGTATTATAGAAAAAAAAAACTATATGTGTGGTCAAATTGCACCATTACTTTACGGACATACTGTATATTAAATTAAAATGGACGGCTAAACTCGAAACTTTCTAATTCTAAGTCTAGTGCTAGTTCTACTTTTAATTCATGTAACCTCGGCTATAAAAGCTTAATTTCGCAATATTTGAATGCAGAATATTTTACCTGGATTAGCACCACTTCTAAAAGCATAAGGTTGATGTTTATATAACTGATAATATTCTATATGACCCATTTCGTGATGAATTGTCATAAAGTTTTCAAAATTAACTTCCGCGCACATTTTGATTCTAAAATCCTTTCCATTACAAAAATCCCACGCCGAAGCATGACATAAAACGTTTCTTCCATCACGCGGTTTTTCAATCATCGCACCTTCACTTTTATTGAAACTCATCGAATTCGATTCTAAACCGAGCGATTTATAAAAATTATCGGCGGTTTGGAACATTTTTATCACGGTATAATGTTTTTCCAAAAGTAGTTTGGTAACGTTTAATTTTTCTTCTTTGGGATATGGAATGACGTAAGGGGCGATATTGACCCAATCTTGTGCCCACATATTCCCCAAAAGATGAGCGGGGATTAAAGTGTCGCTTTCGTCCATAAATTCGGCGTATTTCGTTTTGAATTCGTTGAGGACGTATTCTTGGAGTTCGTTGTATAACGGACGAACTTCTTTCCAAAGCGATTCCATGGTTTCAACAAAGTTTTCGTCTTCAAAATCGGACCTCCACATAGCGCCTTTATCTTGAAAATCATTATTTTTCGCCGCTTTATTAGATAATTGAACGTAATCGTAAAACATTGATTTTAATTTTGAACCGGTAGCGTTTCTCCACGCTACCCAATAATACTTTAATACTTTGTAGTCGCGAGTTTTTGCCATTATATTTATTAAATCGGGTTCTAATGGAATTGGAATCCGTTTACCTCCATTGAAATTCCATTTTTCGTACGATTTTACTTTAGCGGTGCTGTAAATTTTAGTCATGTTTGAGATGATCCCAGTCAATGTTCTCAAGTCGTTTTCGTTTAAAGCGGAATTTCCGAGGACGGCTAATTTAGTGACTTGCCTAGCCAACGAGCAATCCTTGCATTTAGCGGGATCAGCTCTGTGAAAATATCGGCTCCAATACTTCTTGTCAAGTTTAGCACCTTCTATTGTCGCATCTACCTGAAACAGTAGCTATTAAGGAAATTGCAGAGTTCCCCGAACCTAATTATAATTAAATCGAGAGCGTTATCACGCAGCTCTCGCGGTGCGATAAAAATAATTGCCGAGCTCCATGACCTCTTAAGGGTGTCGTTGACGCTTGGAGAGCGTTATTAAAGTGGTCTCTCCACTCTTAGCGGTGACATCAATATTAATTGGAACTGTTATGGTTATGAGGTTAAGAAGGAGGAAAAAAGATTGTCGCATTTTCTTTTCTATTCATCATTTCTAATGGATGCGAATAAATTGTTTATGAACGTACTGCTATTTGTTCTTTTTGTATATGATCAATATCCGTTAGGTGGTCCCATTCTGCAGAAGCTTGTTTAAAACACGATTCGCTTTCTTTCTTTTCAAACTCGTTACTTAAAAATTGGCTTAACTCCCTCTCCGTTAACGGCTTCTTAATTTTTTTAGTAGCGTTTTTCGAATGAACATCACTTGATTTCACATTGATTGTTATCAATGTCACTACCTGCAACAAATAAGTGAAGAAGTAAAGGCAAAAATATCATCAATGTATTTTAATAAAACTAAAATTTTTCGTGTAAATATTTAATAATAAAAAAGGCATACAACGTTCATTCCAGCACAAAGCTTTATATTCCTGGATTGAATTGCGCGCGGCCAATTGCACAAAACGGGTCCGGTAATAATAAAAAACCGACCGATGGGGCGCAGTCGGATTTCTGTGAATTGTCGCTTTCAACGTCCCTCGTCTCGTTTTAATTAAAAGCAGTAATTAATGGCTGATACCCGGTTGTATACCCGGCGCGGTGCGTGCGTTATATGAGAGAAAATTAAAAACACCAATGCGGACGACTGAATGGGATTACATCAAAAGTTTTACCGGTCTATTATAGGTTTGAGTTTTATATTTCCAAATTGCCATTTTATGAATCAAAATATACATCGTGAAATACACGGCTTAATAAGCACAATTCATGTTTGATTAAAATTAAGTGGTACTTACCAAAATAAATAAGGGGATACGCATAAAGATCGCCTAAGGTTATTATTAAACAGATTACATGTTACTTTTGACATACTTTTACATTTATTTTATGTTGACAGATAGAATTTTTTTTTTGTTTATGCATATCGAACATGTGGATCAATGGCTTTTGTTGGAAGCCAAATTTTGACGAGAGCTTTTAGCTGGTCCCATGTACTCGAAACGTAATTAGCGGATCCATTTACCAAACAATAGGTCTCGCAGCCAGGACTTGCTTAATCCATCATAGTCTAGATTTTGTCAACGTAATTCTGTCGGCGAAACATGATGCATGGCATCCCAGAGACAATCGCGAAATGAAAGCGGCGTATCCACTCAAAACGGGTCGACTCCGTCGTGATTTACTAATGGACCAGAGGAACGAAACGCAGAGAGAGGAAGAGCAAACGAGAGAAAGACAAACTAGAACGACATGAGATTGGCTCCGGTATAGTTATTTGCTAAGTGTATCCGTATATATTATTCATTAATTCATCCGCGTCGTTTGTAGAAAAGGGCAGTGAACCAGCTTTGCTAACAGGACGGAAACCTTTATGTAATGGGTAAAGTTGCAAAGAGACACGTTGATTTTTCGACGGTATGAAAAGTTTACGCGACACAAATACATAAAATTGTTGTTGTAACTTCGTCGGTTGCATTCGCTAACGAGCGCGAAGGTAAATAACTAGAAGGATCCTTGCGCTTCGGTGTACCCAAGAGAATTCATAAATTCAAATTGTGAACTGCGACGAACAGTTCTGAGAATTTACCGACGAGAAACCTCTATTATTTTTTGATGTTATTGATAAATCAATACATTTATTTTTTATTAAGTTAAACAACGGTTTAATTTACTATAATAAATGTTCCAAATTCTGGATAAGAATTAGGTCGAATTATCGCGGTATAGCATGGGGGTGCCTCAGCGAAAAAAGTATGAAATTTTTAATACTCAGGCTTAATGCTTAAAGTTGCGAATTTATGTTCGAGCGTAAGCGTCCGCACGCCGGCGATAATGCACGCGGGGGCCCGCGCGTTATTATTTATAATGCGGCTGGCTTTAAATTGCGAAAATTACGGGCCAAGTTTTAACAGTTTGTAATGTTATTAACTTAAGTGAATTATTGTTCGGCCGGAATAATTGCCCGCGAGTTTCTAGCTCGGCTTGCAACCGAGCGGCCAATTTGTCAACTAGCCCCAAGGCCCCCGCGGGGCATACACGTTTTTCCAAATAACCACTCAAATTTCTCATTTAACAGATTTTTTTCATAATTTCTCATTTCTACCAATACAGTGAATTTCACTTAAAATGCGATACACAAAAATGCACAAGGTGGTCCATTTAACGTGAGATAAGCGATTATCTCAAAAATGGTTTATTTTACATAAAAATGAACCAAATGAAAGTTGTTCTGTGTGAAAGGGGAAATTTTGACCTTGATCTTATTTTCAAGGTTATATGAAGGTCACGATCAATTTTTTAAATGGCACCCTATATTATAGCGCCGAAAATTCAAAACAAAAGTTCAAAACAAGACACAAATTGTGACACAATGTCAAAGGAAAAGAAACAAGTACTAACATACACAAAAGAAAAGTAATGTTGAGATAATAAATTCAAACAACTATATTGAAAAGTTCTCTAAAGTTGATTAACTTTGTTAATTAGAATAATAGTAATAATAATATAACTAATATTATACCAATAATGATCTTTAATAATGAATTGTAAAGTTATGAAATCAATTTCTATAAATCTTATCGCTTTTGACTCAATAAACCAAAAATAAAATACAAATAATAATAACCTGAAAGAAAATATTAGCCCGTAACGTCCAAGCGATAAGTTAACAAAACTTCAAAAAAAAAAGGTAAATATCTTAATAAATTTAAATCAGTAATAACAACAAAAAATATATACAGCCGGATTCAGAGTAAGCGCCTTATTTTTTTTAGCCACACTACGGGTACTACTTTCAAAATATTTGGCAGTAATATGTTTTGGGTCATTCTCTACACGATGGTGATGCCACATTTTCAATTGGAAGAATTATTTCAAAATGGTCAACTTTTTTTTTTTAAATGGAATGCCAAAATTTTTTTTTTATTATTGAGGTCCTAAAAACATTCTTTATACGATAGTATTTTGTTTTTCTTAAAAATTCATTTCTTTCCCCATCAAAAAGCACACATTTTAATCTAGTAGCGCATGAATGTTTTACACTCGATGTTATTTTTGTCCAAATATCAAGTAGCGCTAGACACAAAAGAAACAATTAAACTTTATTTTGTAATAAACATCTACTTATTTATTTATTTTGACAAAAATAACATCGAGTGTAAAACATTCATGCGCTACTATACTCTGTTTTTAAACCAGGAGGAGTAAACGCGAAAGTCAGATTTACACTAGGAAAAATTACCAGAAAATATCACTAGATATTTTGGCGGTAAATTTAAATTAATAATTGTTATTATTTATTTATTTACTTATTATTGTATTTATTTTCGTTTGTTATCGTCAACACTAAACATACAAATTAACATTGAAGTTATGAGTGTATTTATTTCAAAATATAATAAAAGCTGTGTTTGGTACACTTGGTATAAATACTCCTAGTGTAGCAAGTGTAGTGGAGTTGACAACTCTCAGTTTTCAACACATTTTCAAAGTGCATAAGTGTAACAATTTTAGGTGTTTGGTAAAACGGATTATTATGGCAGTTATAGGTTATGACATGTAATCTTTATTATTTCTGTAGGAAGTTGAATAATTTATTATTGATCAAAGAATCAAGCTGAATAAACCCAACCCAACCCAACCCAACCCTATTAGAGTCTGACACCGAAAGTGAAGACAATGATATGATTTTTGAAGAATTGGACAGCGATGATGAAGAAAATGTATTTTTACTTTTAAGTAAAAAAGATAAAAGAACTAGCATCGATAAATACTTTGAGGATGTAGTTCCCAAATATTCTGATGTACAGTTTAAAAAGCATTTTAGAATATCTAGGGAGTTGTTTGAAAGTTTATCCAGTCGTTTTGAAGTAACAGAATTCCGGAAAGTAAATGATACCTACAACAGAAACAATTCCGCTAAACATTTAGCAGTGTTGCAATTTTAGCCATTATATATAACCGGAGAACTTCCTATTGGGTTTTTAATTTTAATTGAATAGAACGTTTTCTACAAATCAAACAGTTATTTATTGTTTTTACTAGCTTACAATATTTTATTTTTGTTTAAATAAATGTAACTTTGACACTTTCAAAAAACTAAATACGTCTTAAAGGTTATGTCGACTTACACTACACTTCCTATACTTGCCGGCGAGTCGGTGTGAAAAGTGTCTGCACTTTTAAAACTCAATCGCTTACCAAACGCGGCGGCACTATCTACACTTGTTTGCACCAGTCTACCAAACACTATTTTTAAGAAAAAGTGTGCACTGGTGTACGTTAGTGCAAGATACCAAACAAAGCTAAAGAAGGGTTTAAGAACACAAAATTTATAATAATGACACGAAACTGTCGAATTGTCAATAACCTAACCTTCAAATTCAAAATTGCCTGTGTGTCAACCTTCCTCGCATTCAACCAATCACGTGCAAGGTCAATCTGGTGACAAATTTAAAATACTCCTCCTGGTTTAAAAACAGAGTATAATTGCCAAAGAAAACTTCAAGGTATAATTAATAGCTTTGTTCGTTGGGATTGCACTACTCTGCACGACATGGCACTCGTATGACGTCATAGTGCAATGAAGTATAAGTCAGTGCAATGTCATGTCAACTTAGTGCAGGTCAGAAAAGTGTATAAACCGTGGTCCCAACGAACAGATTTTTATAAAAAAAGTGTATAATATTTGAAATGGACAAACAGGAGATTGTCAGCGAAATACTCGTAGAAAATGAAATTATCGCAGAATGTTTTTTTAGTAGCGTTTTTTTTAGTATTCATCAATTATTATTATTATTTTTCTATATATATATATATTTTCTATACCAAACTACTAACCCTTATTAGTTCTTTCAAAAGTACTACTTAACGTATAAAGAAATCACATGCTAAATTGCACCAAAATTGATAAGCAGTACTTGCAAAAAAAAATTGGGGTGGTGAGGGTAGTTAACACCAGCCACCCCTAAATGAGAAAAAACACAATATTTTTAAAGTGTATTTAATGCCGCCAAAATCGACAGGTTAGTTTTTAAATTATTCCAAAAAAGTAGGGGTAGATTTCTGCTGCCTCTACTGGGATTGAATATACTGTGTTCTCTAATACAACAAATATTAATGACTATAAGGTTTTATTTCTCAATATTTAATATTTATATTAATTATTACAAAACACGTTTTCAAATATTCCGCCATTTTAATTACACTGCACTTATTGAACTTAATCGAAAGCAGGTGCAACAAAATCTGCACTAACTTGCACCGACTGCACTAAATTACACTGCACCTGGCCCAACGAACAGTATGAGTGCAACTGCACTAAACTGCACTATCCCCAACGAACACACAACATCTGCACTAAACTGCATAGTGCAAGTGAGTGCAAGTAGTGCAGTCCCAACGAACAAAGCTAATGTTTGTAAACAAAACTAACCTTACCGAACATTCCTTCACGCTATAATTGACATTACAAAAGAAAACTTCACGCTATAATTGCCATTACTAATTGCCAAAGAAAACTTCATGGTATAATTAATGTTTGTAAACAAAACTAACCTTACCTAACATTCCTTCACGCTATAATTGACATTACAAAAGAAAACTTCACGCTATAATTGCCATTACTAATTGCCAAAGAAAACTTCATGGTATAATTAATGTTTGTAAACAAAACTAACCTTACCTCACATTCCTTCACGCTATAATTGACATTACAAAAGAAAACTTCACGCTATAATTGCCATTACTAATTGCCAAAGAATACTTCATGGTATAATTAATGTTTGTAAACAAAACTAACCTTACCTAACATTCAGCGTCTGAAGACACAGGGCTAAACCCGAAACTTAAAAATATACAACTTAGCGCTGAATAACAATTAAAACTAGAACTAACACTTGCACTAGAACTATACTCTGTTTTTGAACCAGGAGGAGTAAACGCGAAAGTCAGATTTACACTGGAAAAAATCACCAGAAAATATCACTAGATATTTTGGCGGTAAATTTAAATTAATAATTATTATTTATTTATTTACTTATTATTGTATTTATTTTCATTTGTTATCGTCAACACTAAACATACAAATTAATATTGAAGTTATGAGTATATTTATTTCAAAATATAATAAAAAAAAGGTTTAAGAACACAAAATTTACAATAATGACACGAAACTGTCGAATTATCAATTACCTAACTTTCAAATTCAAAATTGCCTGTGTGTGAACCTTCCTCGCATTCAACCAATCACGTGCAAGGTCAATCTGGTGACAAATTTAAAATACTCCTCCTGGTTTAAAAACAGAGTATAGATTAAAATATTAGGTTCCTTTTGGATGGGGAAAGAAATGAATTATTAAGAAAAACAAAATACTGTCGTAAAAAGAAAGCTTTTAAGATCTCAATAATAAAAAAAAAATTTTGGCATTCCATTTAAAAAAAAAAAGTTGACAGTCGCCATTTTGAAATAATCCGTCCAATTGAAAATATGATATCACCATCGTGTAGAGAGTGTCCTAAAACATATTACTGCCAAATATTTTGAAAGTAGTACCCACAGTGTGGCTAAAAAAAAATAAGGCGCTTACTCTGAATCAGGCTGTATATTGAGTTGAAGACTCTCAAACAAATTTATGAATTAATTAATCATTAATCAAAATCACGAAGAAATAAACTCTTCCTTATAGTTACTAATCAAGGGCGTAGATATCTTTTAGTTCTAGGGGGGGTAATTTAGAAATATTACAGCGTTATGCTCGCTAAATCGTGGGTAATTACCCCCTTTACGCGCCCCCCCCCCTATCTACGCCCTTGTTACTAATATTACTAATCCTGAATTGCGTTAAGACGCGTCCGACGTCCAATAAGGTTATTAAATAAAATAACAATGTCTTCTGTTTGTACTTTTAATAAAAAATGGATTATTTGTTTTTAATTCTACCGGTTTCGGTTCAATAGTAAACCATCTTCAGGAACCCTCAAATTTCGTCAATTTATTTTTAAATCTCTTGTGATAGTTAACATGTTAAAAAATTCTTTTCTTCAATTCACAAGAACTTTTTTTTTACTTATAGTGTATTAGCTGTTAAGTTCAATGTTAGTTTGACAGGAATATATATACATATATATACACAAGAGATTTAAAGATAAATTGACGAAATTCGAGGGTTCCTGAAGATGGTTCTACTATTGAACCGAAACCGGTAGAATTAAAAACAAATAATCCATTTTTTAATAAAAGTACAAACAGAAGACATTGTTATTTTATATAATGCTTTAAAATGGAAAGAAATAACGAATACAACAATATCAATAAGGTTATGTTTTACTTGCGTAGACCCTCTGCGCAGCTTCCTATCCCTCTCTCTTTCTTCGGAAGGAAGCGGACATAGAAAACGGAAATTAAGATGGCTGCTCTCAGGAAATGTAAACCACGAGGTCGAAACCTCCACGAAGACGATGGTTGGTTGAAGCAAGATTTGATTCGATGCTTTATAACGGGAAACCTCTTGCTCGAAGAATATATATTAGAAACATTTATAATAAGACGTAAAAATAAAAAGCCTAAAGGGAAAACAAAAATTAAAATCCGAAACCCAAAAATAAACAATGCAAAACCCCAATTACGAAAATAACAAAGCGTTTTACCTGACGATCTATAACCAATAAATCAACTAATCAAATAAACCACGAATAAATCCGGAAAAAACTATCCGATGAAATACACCAACAGGTGCCAAAATAAATGAGTATAAGAGCCAATCCGGAAAATCCGCAAATGAAGATCTTGCTATAACACCAATGCAAAACTCTTCTAAGACACTCTTATCTCAAAAACGTGGTATCAGCCCATTTAAACATCAGACGCTTCAATCGAACCCAAACACACAACGGTTCGAAGACGACTAGTTAAACCACTTGTAAACTTGTTCTAAACTTGTTCTAAACGGAAATAAATCCCCCACCCCAATCAATCATAACATAATAAAGATCACTAAAAATGCATCGAATCTTACATCAAACCAACCATAGATGGTGTTAAATTATGAAAACAATGAAATTATTTTATAATCTAGCAAGAACAAATAAGATTTATGAATTTTTAAACATTTTCGTATCCGCTTCGATAGATTGTCTTTAGTTCTTAATTCTTAGAATACTATTTAAGAATGCTCGACAAAAAAAAATCCAGAAGTACCTCTTCTGGATTTTTTTTGTCGATTTGTTGATTTTTTTTCTGTTAAAAGGTTCCGCCTTTGTCAATTTAATAATAGAATAATGCATAAAAAACAAGAGTTTGTGGAATTGCTTATGTCGGCATTATCGCTTTCAGAGACTTAATTGGTTGGATTGTTTTAAAATGTAACAATTTGTATAAAAACTGCTTGGCAACAAATTCTGAATTCATTCCATCGTTTTACTAATTACTGATAAATTGATTTACTATTTTGTTATATATTATGTAATTCAACAGTGAGTGTTGCAACAGACATATCATTTATAGAATTGTATGTGTTATCCAATCGCAATTTTGCACTAACAGAGAGCCGTGTTTTTAAAATATATTGAACCAACAACTTTTGACCAGCTTCATCCAACATTTGTGAATATAGGTCAATTCCATCAACTAATTGCATAGTTACGCTTTCAGAATTTGTCATAACAGGTAGCAGTAAAGCTGCAGTTTTAAGATCAAATTTTTCTGTTATTTTTACAGGATTATCTAACTTAACTGATTCTTTTCTTTCTAATAAAGTTACTCTACAATTATCTAAATGTTCTCTAATTTTCCCTACACATTCTAAAATTACATTTGAATTCTTACTTCCAATAATTAAAATTTTGATTCTAATTCGTCAAAATTTTCTTCTAACTTACCTAATTCCCTACTTTTCTTAATTCTTAATAAGGAGGTTAGGGAGTATACTTACTTGGGGTATGTGTTCAGGGAGGACAATAGGGAGGGGTCGCATGTGTTCGCTATGGCAAAAAAGGCGAATAAGGTGATGGGACAAGTATGGGGTTGGGAGAAGAGAGTCTTTGGAAGGAATGTGGCAGGGAGGAAGATTATGTTTGAAGGTCTGGTTAGCAGTGTGATGATGTATGGGGCAGAGGTATGGGGATGGAGAGAGCAGGCAATGCTGGAGGACGTGCAAGCTAGATACTGGAGATGGGTGCTTGGGGTGGCGAGAGAAACACCGGGGTATATAGTGAGGGAAGAGGTAAAGGTGGATAAGGTCAGAGTGGAGGCGGGCAGGAGAGCAGTGAAATATGAAGAAAGAATAGAAGGAAGGCCAAACTGCGGGATCTTGGGGGAGTGTTGGAGGGAAATTAGAGAGGGATAGATCAGATATGGGAAAGGAGACAGAGACAACTATTATAGACGAGCGGGCTACTCGGTAACTGAGATAAATAGTAGACGAAGGGTGGGTAGGGAGATGTGGAGGGAGTTGAGAGATAGGGACCGAGATGTGCAGAGACAGGAAAGAAGGACACAAATAAAAGAGGGAAGGTATAACGAAAGGTACAGGGACATAATTACGGAGGGGCTGCCTAGATACTTGTTATTGGAAGGAGATGAGGAAGGGAAGAAGTTGGTGGCTAGGTTCCGTTGTGGAAACGAGGAGAGAGCTAATAGATACTGGATGGCCGATGAGGAGAGGTGGTGTAGGCTATGCAGGGAGGAATGGGAAACGTTGGAACATATGTTGAATGGGTGCAGTGAGTTGAGGGAGGAGGAGTTGGACCGAGGTCAGATCTTAGGAGAGGCTGGAGAGGGGAAACGATGGATGAGAATGGTTGTGGGGGTGAGGAGACAAAAAACAATAAAATGCTTATACTTTTCTTAATCGTTAATTCTAAAACTCTTAACCTTCTACTCTGATTATCTTTTAACAAATTGGTTTTAAATCTATCCACCTGTTCCAAAACATAACTGAAATCTGTTAACATCCCACACATTCCACAAAGCACTAAATTGTTACACCGCTGACTCGTTACGACGCAACTCTTCAAAATTTTTAGCTTCTTTTCTTGTACACGTAACGCTTTTCTACTTTTTATATATGCACGCCACAAGAAAACATTGCAGAATCTCACAGCCATGATGCCAATAACTTACATATAAAACTTTTCCTTTGCAAAACTACCCAATGCCTGTACTATTAAGCTATGTTGCATTTTATGTGGGACAGTGCAAGTGCATAGTAGTTCCGTAACTATTATTGCATTCATATATTGCGAGATATATGAAATTCCTGGTATATTCAAATTTCCGATTATTGCAATAATACTTATTTTACAAACCCCCGTTTTGACTTGCTTCAAAGCTAATCGTTCGGATATCGAAAATAAATCGTTATTGGAACGACGACTGACACACAGATAAAATCCCCAAGAAAAAAGGAATACACGCACCGTTGAAGAAAAATGGAGAAGCATTAGTTGTGACAACCACATATCTCCTGACGAATACGAGGTTTTCATCCGAAAGGGACGCTATTCAAATTATGAATCCGTGGGGAGGACAACATATGCGCGGAGATAACAGCGCCCTTGAGACGTCTCCGCGAACATCCGGTTCAAGAGTGCTACGCGAACGTTAAGAAGGGACGAGAATCGAATCGATAGAATCGCGGCCGTGGACCCATAATAAAATGAGAAACGCGACACTCTTCCTCTCGACTTAAAATTTAATTAAACGCAATAAGCTAAATTAAATTACGCTACCGGCGTGGCGGTGGAGAGCGCGTGCCAACTAATGTGTATTCATATATTCAAGGCACGGATTACAATCGTATATTGCGGACCGCACATGTACCTAGCATCTGTTCGTAAACTTTAAGTTTAGCTAATATTTAGAACCGCCGTATCACTGTTACGAACAAATTGTGGAACTAACGTTCATCACCAGTTCGAGATAACGTGTATGATGATATACGGAAGAGATTAAATAAATATTGTTTTATGCATATTATTGAGCTTTATCCAACGAATATTAATGTGATATTAATTGTAGCGGATCGTGTAGAGTAAATTAGCTATCTTAGTAAAGATACAAAGTCAATTAAAAGAAGCCAAGGTCGCTTGCGGGCGAGGCGCTAGAATCTTTCAAAGACCTCGGCGACTTGATGTGATATCTTGGTAAAAATACGAAATCTCTTATAAATAACATTTAGTTTCATATTAAAATAATAAACAAATAAATATAACTTCTTATCTTGCAAAATTCAATTTATTTTAACGGAACCGGTTTCGACTAGTTTTACTTAGTCATCTTAGTCATCTGGCATTGTAATATTAAATAAAGAAACATATATTAACAAAACTGAACAATTTATGTCAGAAAATCATTATGTTGAACTTGAAAAGAATCCCTTAGACACAGTTATTAGAAAGACCAGCGAAATTATAAACACATGCAGAAGTACCTTAATCGAATATTCCTCGCATATTGATCCCAATAGTAAGATAGTCTCCTCTTCTTTCTTCAGTACTCTATTTATACACATGAATTCCAAAATTCCGAAACTCTACGCTCTTCCTAAATTACATAAACAAAATATGCCCATCAGGCCAATAACTTCTTTTAACAATTCACCTACTGCAAAACTAGCCAATTTCATGCTTCAATTTTTCAAAAACTTAAATTTTCAACCAAAATATACAATTCATAATACCAAACAATTTATTAATGAGATACGAGATATAGATCCTATGGGAAGATATTTGGTTTCATTTGATATAGTTAATCTTTATTCAAACATTCCCATACATCTAACTTTAAACTTAATAACTAAAATTTTTGAAAATCAAATAGATAATATAAGAAATATCAATAATCTGAATAAAATTCTTAAACACATTATCACTCAGAACTATTGCTCTTTCAATAACAAAAATTACAAAATAAATGAAGGTTTACCTATGGGTATGCCCTTATCTGGTATATTAGCAGATATATTCCTCGATCATTATGAAAGTGAATATATACTAAACAACTTGAACCCATATAAAAAACATATAGTCAAATGGTTAAGATATGTTGATGATATTTTCTGTGTTTGGGAGGGAGATCTAACCACGTTAAATGAGTTTCATAATCATATTAATCAACTTCACGATAACTTAAAATTTACCATGGAATTAGAAAGAGATAATATCTTGAACTTTTTGGATTTAGCTATAATCAAAATCGATAACACAATACATTTCGATGTGTATAGAAAACCATCTTCAATTTCTACAATAATCCTATTCGATTCAAATCATCCTTTTTCGAATAAAATGGCAAGCTTTAGATTTCTCATTAATAGACTCTTTAGTTATCCTCTTTCCACAGTAAATCAAAATAAGGAATTGAATTTCATTTTTGAATTGGCTAAAAGTAATAACTATCCTGTAAGAACCATTAACAATCTAATTAACAAAATTAAAGCACAACATGATCCTTTGTTTACGAAAGATACACATAATAAAATATACAGATCGCTTCCTTTCAATCACTTCACTTTATCGCTTAAAAAAGTCTTTTCGGAATATAATATAAACTTAACTTTCTCTAATAATAGCACTATTCTGAATCTATTATCTAATTTTCACTTTAATAAATAATACAACATACTTAAGGAATGTGGAGTTTATTCTATCAATTGTTATAATTGTAACAGCATATATGTGGGACAAACAGGACGAAAGCTAGAGAACAGAATAATAGAACATAAAAGTAAATGCAACTCTAACGTGTATAAACATACAGTACAAACCGGACACAAAATAAATTATGAAAGTATAAAACTTATTCACAAACGTGATAAAGGTTTTTGCTTAGATCTTTTGGAAGCATTAGAAATTGCAAAACACAGTAAAAATAAAAACTACATCATGTTAAATGATCAATTGGATATGAAGTTTACACCGCTTTTTCAATGTCTAAGAAATATTTGATTTTATTTTCGAAATCGCCGCATTTTCATTTCGTTTACCTGTTTCTATCTTGGCATGTGTTTTTCATACAAGTTTTAAAGGTCATCCATTTTAGTGTTATTTTGTACATCGTTTGTGTAAGAACTTATGTGGTTTTGTCTTTTTACAGTTTATTTATTTATATATTATATTTTAAAGTGTAATTTCACATTTTTTAAAATGTTATTTATATGCTCTTTGTGATGTTGATTTTATTTTTTATTGACCGTAAGTTCTATAAGAATTTTAACTTTTAATTATTAAATTGTAATTAAAATATAATTGTAGATTCGGCTGAAGATGGCTAAGTAAAACTAGTCGAAACCGGTTCCGTTAAAATAAATTGAATTTTGCAAGATAAGAAGTTATATTTATTTGTTTATTATTTTAATATTTAAACGAAACTTGCAACATGGATATCAACAGTTATTTAGTTTCATGGCTAGTATCCTTCAAAGATGACCATTAAATATAGATATATCAAATCTAGCACCTCGTCCGCAAGCGACCTCGGTGATTTGAGGCGAAATTGTTCCTCATCTATCTTGGTAAAGACATAAAGTCTCTTATAAGAAGATATTTTCATCAAATATTCAATATATTTTTGTATATTACAAAACAATACCTACTAACATTCGCTCTTAATAATGTTTTGGTATCGTAAATTAACGATGGAAGATAATTTCCAATTAAATTCAAATTAATTATAATCGCTCTATATATTTGGGTAATCTGCTTGTTCTGTTATATTGTAATATTCCTAACCACTCGATGGCAAATAACAAAAAAAAACTCAATTTATCCGCTTAAATTGAACTGTCATCTACAGGCAAACGCTTTCGTCGAAAATTAATTATCACTCCTCGATTATACATATTGAAACAGTTTTCAATTTAATGATCGGCGAGGGGCTAGGTGGTGTAACGTTCCCCTCGCTAGAAGACAAATATTAAACCGCGGCTGGTTGAAATTTAATTTGCGACATTAAAAATTCAAACGGATGCGTCACGACGCTTTTATTGCAGGTGCCGGATCGGCACTCTCGCCGGCGAACTGAAAACAAACACAACGTGCCGAAGTTAATTGAAAAATACACAGCCAAGCAAAAGCGGGCTGGCAAACTCTGTGGCCAAATCGGCTCGCTTGCGGAGAAGTTTTCCTGAGAAAACAAACCCAGAATTCTAATTGCCCGAAAACCCTTTACTTACTTAGTTCCATCAAATTTCAAAAGCAAACAGGTTTTAATTTCAACAGGTTAGAAATTGGGTTATCCATTTCAGATATAAAATATCTATTGGTAAATAATAAAAATTCTCTTTAGAAACATTAATAAGTTGAAGAAAAATTTGATCTAGAAACTAGAGAATGTAAAATAGACTCTATCAGTATTACATAATAAATCCAAGAAAGTCGGATGTAGACACTTCTAGATTTTTTTTCTTATAAGAAATTCCCACAAACGACTTGATCGTCTGCCTTGGGATTAAAATGGATGGGCTCGGATTGGATAGTATTTCGCACTTGGCAAAATTGTTCGCCAGTCAGCAGTCGGCCGCAACTAATCTCGAACTAAAATAAATCTTCTGGACGAACGGGCGAGGAAAAAACGAACGGCTCCGCGCGGATCATAATTTATATCGGAAAAAACCGATGGGGTTTATTTCCAGGGCGTCGGAGGGCACCCAATACCGACGTATTTCTCTGTCACCGTCATTCGCCGAACAACGACCGACGTCCGATGAAAATTTTTTCAACGTCACCTCCATTAGCGAGGTAAAACGATAGTGGGTGACAGCACTTAAAGCCGAATTCGGTCGATTAACGAGACGTGAAAGCGTGCATAAATCTTGTTTATTCTGTATATTAAATATGACCACCTAAAACATCGAATTTAGAATAATGATCAACGTAATCAATAATAATTACGGATTTATATTCAGTTTTAGAAATTTCTACTTCTAGATCTAGTGTCAATTAATTACTTAACTGATAATAATTTAATAGTAATTCTGAAATTTTATATACTTTATTAAAATAAGTATTCAAAATGGTTAGATAATCTTCTTCAAGAAAATGTGTATTGTATAAAAGAATAGAAAGAAAAACGAGATCTAGAATTTGAATAAGAACTTCTCCCCAAGTCGTCTGTATAGCTCGCTGCCAACAATAGCGTAAAACTTATCGAGTTATGACGAGAACTCCGTCTCGCAGAAATGTAAATCGCATCAATTCATTATTATTATTATAACGACAATGAAGGGGGAGTCGTCGAACCGAATCCGAAATTCTAAAGGAGGGCGCCGCGACGACGACGACGACCGCGCCGCCGGTATCGTTTCTGAAATTCAGTTCTTCTCGGACCTAAGAGATATTTTAATTTCCTGTTTCAAGACTGGAGCCCACCCAGCACGGACACCGAGCGGGAGAAATTGAAAAAGAACGCAGATAATTCAGCCCCTGAAATGCGATACGACGGTGAGTACAGAATCGGGCGCGTTGTAACCATTGTCAGCGTTTGTTTCCCCTTCAATAAAGGTGAATGAAATAACAATGGTGTTATCGATTCCGGTTCCGGGTCGATTCATTTATAAATTATCTTGTGCACGGTTCTCGGCGCTGTACGCGGAGCGTACGCCGCTACGGTTCGGTACGAACCCTCGGGAAATCAATGATGTATTTTTATTTTCGTAAAGGATTACCGCCGATCGCCTGCATTCTTTATCAGAAGCGGGCGCGAGTTTGTCGAAACGATAAAATGCCGCCCTTTGTACGATCTTTTTGCGTCATTCTTTTTGTTTCCATTTTCGAAGGGCCAACGAAAACAACGGCCGAACTGCGCACAAATGAAATTGTATTGACTGAAATCGGGCGACTTCCATTGTTTTACACGACGTGATGTACACGCTTCTCCAATTCCTGAATATAATCAGTTCGAAATGAACGCATCAAAACGTTCCAATTGTATACGTAGAGCTCCTATCTATTTTAATTATAATTCAGAAATGTTGTAAACAAATGAGTATGACCAAAAGCTTCAATCTTCCATATATACAGAGTGATTTATTAGCATTCATAACAATCAGTACGAGAATATCAAGCAAGATTTCCACAGCGTCATTTGCCATATTATTCAGTTTTTAGCGATTCTTTCAGAAGACTTCGAGAAACAGGTAATCCTGCTCCAGCAAAAGCTATTCGACCGCATGTAGTTAATGTAGAGGACGAAGAAGCTGTAATTAATGCTGTCATTGATAATCCTTCCATCAGCACTCGAAGAATAGCACACGACATACATGTAAGTCAAAATTTTGCATGGCGCGTATTGAGTCCTTCATCCATATCGTAAACAGAATGTTCAAGCTCTACAGCCAGGAGATAATCAGCAACGGTTAGCATTTTGTGAATGGTTATTGCAGCAACATGTCTAAAATAATGACTTCATTTCAAATGTTCTCTGGACAGATGAATCATGTTTTACACGCGATCGTATAAATAATTACTGTGGCGAACATCTGGACGCCAGAGAACTTTCTAAACCGTTCAAAAAAATCTCTCTCCGGTCATCTGGGCAGGACACCCTTTTGGTCCAGGCAAAGGGTTCCCGGAAAGCTTTCACCAGAGATGTTACTGGACGCTCTCCGTGGCGAACATCTGGACGTCAGAAAGCGTTCGAATCTATTCAAAAGAACTCTCTCCGTACATCTGGACAGCAGATCCTTTTGGTCCAGACAAGGACTTGAAGAGAACTTTCACCGGGGATGTTACTGGACTCGGGGATAAAAGGAACCAGGATCGGCCCGGAGAGTTCAGTTACCATCAGTTATCAGTTAGCAGTTGCCATCGGCAGATCAGTCAGCAGTTACCCTTTTCGCGTCCGCACTTACATTATTGTTATTATTGTTGTAAATAAAATTTGGTTGTTGAAGACATTGGTTTTCCTAAAACTTCCTCTCGCTACTATCAAAGCATTAGCCCCGCAATTACCATAATGAACATATCTGGGCATTACAAAATCCGCATGCGATTAGACCAAGGAAATTTCAAGAACGTTTCAGCATCAACGTTTGGTGTGGAATATTTAACAACAATACTAGGTTTGCATGTACTTGTTGAACCATACACTTTTAGATTTACTTGAAGATATACCTCTTAATGTAATTCAAAATATGTGGTACCAACATGATGGTGCCCCATCCCATCCCGGAAGAGAAGTTGTCGAGTGGTTAAACCAACATTTTCCAAACAAGTGGATTGGTAATAATGATTTGATGTATAGTGCGATTAGTGTGTGATGATCTCATGATGAGTGGCAGAAAAATCGATGTCGATAAACATTTTTGTCGACCTGACATTGTCGACACGTCGATAATTGATTTCTTCACCTGGTAATATCGACACAGCACAACTCTGATTATAACTTTAAAGTGTTATAATTTCGTAAATAATTGAAATAGAACATATGTTCATTAAAATTGTTTTTTGTAATTGGATTAATTATCATATGTCAAAGTTTGATGGTGAGCTAATAAATCAACCTGTATATGCATCAAGAAATAAATTTATCATCTTGTAAATATAGTCGGTAGATTTCGTAAATTAATAACCTCAGTCATAACGTGTATGATCAAAACGCCAAAGTTAATGCAAACAAGGCAATTTCCGAGCGATATTACAGGTCTGAAGGATGGGTTAGAACGAGCTAGGAATGGAAAAGCACAACCTATTGGTTTCAACACAGGTACAGAGAAACTTGTTTGTACAAGCGCCAATAGCACCAAAAATCTATAATTCATTAAAAATTACGTCCAAGAATTTAAAGGTGGGATGATTTATAAGCAATATGAGGGAGCAGTTATTACAAGTAACCGCCATTCCTATATGGAGTTATTTGAAAAAGCAGTCTTAAAGACCAAGGCTTGAGGATATCATAAACCATTTAAACAGTCAACATCTAATGGTAAAGTTCAGCGTGAAGGGAGAAAAAGACTTTTCGGACTTTGATTCTAAGTTCTGCGAGTTGCGCCGGTTCGGTTCGTGCGTTTCAAACTTAATCGGGTGTTCTTTTTAATTTTTTTGTTACAACTTAAAATGCTTAATTTTTAAAGCGATACAAAATCTAATTTTGTATACAAATGTATCATTAGTTTTGCAATCCATGCAGAAAACATATTTGAAATTGTAAGCTAGTACAGAATCTAATCTGTTCTAGGTGGGTCGACAATTGTTGGTAGACGAGCGCATACTCTGCGTATAATAGGATAGAATTTGCTCAGCTAATTGGTGGAGAAGAGACGTACGTGCGTACGCCATGAGCAGCGCATTTTGGTAAAGCCAAACTATGCAAATCCGAAGCTCCACCGAGAGAGGATCGTACTGCATTAACATAGATTCTAATGCAAACGTTACCTTGGAGGAATACACATACATACCTAGGTCTGTAGTAGAGAATATACAGGATCTTAAGAAAACACTGAATACATAACTTATGTTATAGTAGTTAATGTACTTTTTTCGTGTTGATAGATTTTTTATTGAACTAAAACAAACAATAGAGTCTTATAACAGTTATTTATAGGCTTATTGATATTGTCGTTGTTATTGCCAATAATTGAATAACACGGAATAATTCATTAATATATAGGCGTATGTGACTAATGAGTTCCGGTCCTACCTCATTTTACATTCAATAAAACGAGCAATGTTAGCTAATTATTAATTGCCACGTTAACCAATATATCAACATCGTAATCTACAAATTCGTTGTTTACAGTGACATATTAATACCTTTGCGAGCACAAATTACATATTTTATAAAAATCAAAATCAACCTTGATTATATGATAATTTCATAAAAAAATAATTGAACTAATTAGTATCTTGTTACTTAATAGGTTACTTCTAGTAGTTAGAACTAGTCGTCATACTCGAGATAGGTTCTGATTTCCTTTGATTCGCTCCGGTATCCTTTGATGAAAGGGATCTCATTTTGCGCTCGCACTACTCTCTTTGAAATCTATTCTGCGGTACTCCACGCACAGGAGAAGCAGCTACTATGTGCATCTAAAGAGCAACGAAGAAGAAACACCGAGTGTTGAATATCGTCATCCGAGTAAATCGGTGTGGTACAAAATCGGATTGGTAAAATTTGTGGTTCTGACAAACACCGTGAATCCAACTATACATCACATTACTAGAGTCCGGTTCAAACCTGGCCGGGGAGAAACTTCCTAACCGAAATATATTGACCCGCGCGTAAACACGCTAAATCCCGCTTGGTTCGGCGGAGTTGAATTATCGGTGCACGGAGAGTGGGTTCGGACGTTCGCTGGAATATTTTAATCTGCCTAATTTAATTTCTGTCACCGGGCCTGCGGTCACCTTTGACGAAATTTATAGGAATCGATCGGGGGTCATCTAGTTGTGTATCCGACTCAGCACTAGACTCGTAGTTGGTATTGACCGATAATTACTACACGCTTATTAACCGGCAAGGCACCTATTGCGTCTACCGGTGTTAGGGTCAGTTCAATCCGGGTAATAACGGGTGAAATATGTCCTTCTGTCCACCATTCTACACAGCCATCCCTGCGGATAATTCAATTAGAAGATATACGTTAATTATCCTTCACTATGTATATTCATTGTATATAAAGATAATTTTTACCGGAGTCCTTTATTTGCTTTAGTAGGCATACACCTCAATTGTATTACACTTATTCACTTAATCCAACTAATTTGAGTCTAAAATTTAATTTTTTTCATTAAAATATTTGGTAAATCACTTGTACTTCGAAATAGCCAATAAAAACGGGTCGTGCTTAATATTTTTTCCATTGGATTTTATTTTGATAAAAAAAAACCATCTCCGTTAATAGCGAAGTGGCCGGACAAAATATGTTTAAATAAACGTGTAAAAATTCATTACGTGCCACAGCCGGGTTAACAGTGGGTATTTTTACCGATATTTTTTCTACTTTATTTTCGAGGGGCACCAAACAGCCGACCGACGCGGGCCCCGAAAACAAAAGCTACTGGGAAAAATGCCGTGCGACGTTTGTTTATTATTGCCAGACGAAAATCAATAGCGAGCGACAATATTTATCGCAACCGATGAATTTTGCCTCAATGCGCGAATATGCCGCGCCTGTCCATTACCTTGTTAAATGTAATTGAAAAATAATATTTTTGCATCAAACCATGCACTAATTATAATAATTATTACTAATTAGAACTAACACTATCACTAGAACTAACACTACACCTAGAACTAGAAATATTCGGGTTTAGCCATGCGTCTCTAAGGCCCACTTTTACAACCTCTTGATAAATTTATCCGATAGATAATTACCATGGTTACAGCGGTTTTAAGCGCTCTCATTGGCTAAGAGCGCCAATTTATCTATCGGTTAAATTTATCGAGAGGTGGTAAAAGTGGGCCTAAGACGGCTAAACAGTACTAAAGTTACTGTTAGTTCTAGTGATCAATAGAGAGAACAATATTTATTTGGACTTATTACAAATACAAATAAATCAAAAAAAATACATATACAGGGTGGTCCATTCAACGTGAGACAAGCGATTATCTCGAAAACGATTCATTTTACATAAAAATGAACTAAATGAAAGTCGTTCTGTGCGAAGGGGGAAACCAGATGACGATAACATTTTTTGACCTTGACCTTATTTTCAATCAAGAATCAATGTCATATGAAGGTCACCACCAATGTTTTAAATGGCACCCTATGTTTTTGATTGCAAAATCTGAATTTATGGATAAAAGTAAAATAATTAAAAAAAGAATATTGTACTAAGTTTTAACATATAATACTTAGGTGAATACTACCAAAGGCATGTCAGTACCATGTCAGTACTCGAAAGGGTTCCCCAGAAATTAAGAACAAATTTAGGTAGAACAAAAAGATTACAAAAACATTCAAACGCAAAAGCAAGATCTGTGACTATTAAGAGATTTGCTGCCCAAACAGAAAATCAGCATAGCGCCTCCTGGCGGTGGCGGCAGACCCACACTCTGTCAATGCGCAACCAGAAGGGAGCTCATTAATTACTTTGCATATCTGGTATGAGAAGCATTTTTTAAAACTCATAGTGTGGAATATTGGTGGAGATAGCCTTCCCTTAAACCTCACATTAACCGAGTGCACGTCACCCCGAAAAGACAACTTTTTTACAAGATACGCTGGTTTATGTAGAGTGAGTAATTTATGCTTTTTAGCATGCAACATTCTTCTCCCCTGCATGTTCAACCACTTTAAAACCGGCAGCTTACAGCTGACGTGATCTCTGCGTTTCAACCCAAAAATTAGTCTGATACAGGTGTTTTGTACCTTTTGAATTTTCCTCTTCAAGGCATAGGACAGAAAGGGTGCATATCGCCATAATTAAACATTGATAATACTAAACTTTCGCATAGGCGCACTTTTGCACTATGATTAACAAAGGCTCTGTTAGTATAAATAATTCTAAGGCAGCTGTAAGCTCTTTGAACGCATTGATTGACGTGTTCATTAAAAGTAAGGCCCTCATCGATTAAATTGCCTAAGTTTTTTACTATTTTTTGAATAGGTAGTAATTCGTTATTTACACAAATTTGTAAGTCATTAATGACTTTTTGTTTTTGTTTCTGAGAACCAAACATAATAACGTTTGATTTTTTCTGATTAATTTTAAGTCCATGTCTTCTTGAGGTGATACTAGATTTTTTCTGCAACCTTTGCTAATACTGGCAGAATACTAATGGGTCTCAGGTCGCTAAGTACCGTAGGTTTAGAGATTTTTTATATACCGATGAAAAGAGCAGAAAATTTCCCATAAGATGAATATAGTTGTAGAGTTTCCTCCCCGTCAGATAAGAGAGTTATTGACCCAAGAGTGGTTTAACCGCGGCAAAAATTCGTGGCAGCGCGACGTTTCTTATTTTTTCTTGCTCTTATTATCAACATATCGGCGGATGAAAACTCAGCATAAGACCAATAGATAGAATCGAGAAAGAGATAGAGATAGAGAAAAGACCAAGCTTTCCAACCGTGTGCTTAGTTTTTCGCTATCTTTCTGGATAACGAAGATATGGGCCCTAGAAGTAGGTGGAAATATAAAGAAAAGAATTTGTTGCTATCGTCTCGCCGGTAAATATAAGATAAGTCCAAAAGGGCTATAGACACGAGTCCTTCTGCCCGAAAGTTTCTGATTTAAGGACCTTCGATGTAAGTGAGTTAGTAGATTATAATATGACAAATACAAAAAAAAATAGTTGTGTTACATTGATGTGGATTAATGTGTTAAGTGGACGATTCATTTTTATTAAATATAGTGTAGTACAAGAAATCAAGTATTATTTACTGCAATATAATACAGACTGTATTTACTAACTAGTTAATGATTTTGTGTTCACATTGTGGCCAATTACAGTTTCCCGTCCGCTAAAGTTACGTCAATAATCCAGTGACGATGTCAACATCAACAAACCCTCTCGTTGTTGCGTTTACAGGGCTGAATATCGTCCGGCTGCGGTTGTTCTGTCAACGGGTCTCGGGATACCGGCGAACTTTTCACCGCACCAAGAGTGTGCCCCACTTGTATCGGCATCGCTTGTCGTTCCAGTAGGAGCTCACCACACGTGTGTAACCAACCGGCCGAAATGAGATTTTCGCGTGGCTAATCCAAACCAGTAACTGTAGATTCAACACACGCTTTGCGACGATTACCATTAACTATGTGAAAAAAGAATGAATTCTTGTAGTTAGATTTAACCATCTGGAGATTTACATGGTCCCATCACCTCACCAGGTGAATTTGAGGATGTAGGTTTTAGGTGTAGATTCCCAATGGTCCATTAAAGTCACGGTGAGTGATAGTTTCAATTTCGCCTTTGGCCTAACCGAATGAAGTCGCCGTAAATTATCGTATCCTTCCCAGGTCCTCGAAGTGCGCCCTCAAGGGTCACTCTGGCGTTAATTTCAGTTTTAAAGGTCAGTTATTATTGGCGTGTTCGTGTCCCTAGAGGATCATTGTAGATCACGGCGAAATCGCGGAATATCCCGGTAGCAAACGTCCGGGTTTCTCCATCCGCAGAATGCTAATATTCTAATTGAGCCGTAATTAATTTAATCAAAACTGCCGCGGACTCTCCTCTCCATTTCGGAATTGAATTATATCTCGACGCCGGCAGATTCGTAACGCCCGACGCCGCCGCCGTCTCTTCAAAGTGGCTTGCTTAATTAAATACATTTCATTGACACGTTTTGCCTCGGGATCATAAAGTTGTTGGACGAGTTGTCCGTTCGACTAATGGAATCGTTTTCAGTTTTTGTTAAAGTGGTGAATAATTACAAAATGAGGGGCTTGTTATTGAATCACTGCGAAACCATGATCACAATTACAAAGAGACGATGAAAAATTGCTTCAACCTCGGTTTTATTACAACAACATGAATCTAGTCAGCATATATGTATGCTAAAATAGTTCTATACCTTGGTAGAAAAAGGGCCAATGTCCAAATATGGCGTTTTTGAGATAATACGTTCACTATAATGTTATGGGTTAACACAAAGTAGTGGTTTATATGTATATGTAATGGTAATGCGTATAAAAAGTAAAAAATGAACAGACGGACACTTAAAATATTTGAAAAGTGTAAGCAAATTGCTGAAACTGGTAAGTTTTATTATATTAATACCTGCACGTGGAATTTTTTTACATTAGGTATATCATAACTTTAGGAAACGAAATTAACAACAAGCTTCGATAATACATCAATCGAGGATAATAATTTAATATCTACGTTTGATCCATACACAAAAATAGCGTCCTGCATAAGGTCCTTTATATTGTCGTTATCCGAAAAACTTAAATCACTTCATTTGTACAGCGACTCTTGTACACGCCAAAACAGAAACATTTATACAGGGTGTTCATTTCAAAACTTTCCACCTCAATTTCTGTAAATCCGGAAGTTTAAAAAGAAAACCGCTGAAATAGGTAAAGAATAAAATCAAGGGGGACAACTTGTTATGCAAAAATTTACTCACTCACTTCAACCCCCCGCCGCCAGAAACCAACCCCTTAAAAATCTTAAATGGAAAGGGGTGTCAAGTGATATGTACCTCATCTTAAAGGTCTTTTAAGGTACTACATGTTAGTATTTATTTTTTTTAAATTGATCGATTCGTTTTCGAAATTCCCCGCTTCAATTAATATTAAAAAGTTTAATCACCTCCTTAAAAGCAAGAATAAGTAATCTTTTATTATTAATTTATAAAATGAAATTACCATGTTCATTTTTACAACGACCATTAAACCTTTATTATTTCGGAGCAATCGGAAATATTTAAGAAAACTAAACACGTATAATTATGAATTAAACTAAATTTTATTGAAAGTATTTTACATTAAACCTGTATGAAAATTACTCTTGACTCAAATGGCCAAAAAAAGGAAAAAAAGAGACGAAACAGTGCGAGAAAAGAATAAAATAAAAGTGCAATTCTAAACATAAGTTTATTTGGTTATTACTTAAACAACTTTGTGTTATCCACTTAACAAAGTTATTTAAATAAAACAGCAATAATGGTTTACAGTTTGCAGGAAAGGATTGAAATTGTATTAATGTATGGATCCCAAAATGAATGTGCTCGACGAACTGCCGTAGTTTTTAATGAAAGGCATCCAGATCATGAAGAAATTCACTCAGATTGGGTCCGTTGCCAACATAAAACATAATGAGTCGAGAGTTTTGAATGAAACCGCTCAACTGAAAGTGTTGGGTCATTTCGGTATCAACCCCAATACTTCATTGCGTCAGGTATCTCGTGCAACTGGTTCTGTTCATAAAGTTGTAAAACTTCACAAATTCCATAACTGAAGACGATTTTGACAGGAGAATACAGTTTTGTGAAGAAGTGACCACTATTATTAATAATAACAACGTTTTTGTGAAAAATATCTGCTTTAGTGATGAATGTACTTTTTCTTTAAATGGATTTGTAAATAAACATAACTGCAGATATTGGAGTAATGAAAACCCTCATCTGACTGTAGAAGGGCATACACAATATCCTGAAAAAGTTAATGTATGGGCCGGCATTTTGGGAGACCAAGTGATTTGTCCAGTGTTTATCGATGGAAATTTAGACGGCGAAGTGTACTTGGATATGTTAGAAAATACTATCAATCCACTAATTACGGAAGCTCTCGAGAATCAGTTGGATAGAGAAGAAAATGCCTTACTTGATGAGAATGAATTACATTTTCAACAAGACGGAGCTCCTCCTCACTATGTTCTCCCAGTACGACAGTGGTTAGATAATACGTTTCCAAACAGATTGATAGGACGAAGAGGTCCTATAGAATGGCCAGCCAGATCACCAGATTTGACGCCATTAGACTTTTTTTATGGGGTCATTTAAAGTCTGTTGTATTTACCCCTCAACCTCAAAATTTAGAAGAACTTCGTCAGAGAATTACTGCAGCTTGGCGTGGAATTCAAAGGGAAGTTTTTGAAAATGTGCGCCGTAGTTTTGAACAACGGTTGTACCATTGTTTAGCTAATAACGGATAACACTTTAAACAATTATTAAGTTGATTTTCTCTGCAAAAAGTTTTTGTACATAATTAAATAACTGAAAATAAAATAGAACGTTTCAAGCAGTTAAAAGTTGTTTAAGTAATAACCAAATAAACCTACAAGAAAAGAAAAATGAAACAGAAATCGTTTTTTCTAAATATCTCTAACAGACGCCAGGCAAGCTAGCCAACGTAGGTATATCATTGTCAAAATAATCTAAATATCAAAGATTTCGGATTGCTCCGAAATAATAAAGGTTTAATGGTCGTTGTAAAAACGAACATGGTAATTTAATTTTATAAATTAATAATAAAAGATTACTTATTCTTGCTTTTAAAAAGGTGATTAAAGTTTTTAATATTAATTAAAGCGGAAAATACAAAACAAAGATTTTCGCAAAAATTTCGAAAACGAATCGATCAATTTTAAAAAAATAAATACTAACATGTAGTACCTTAAAAGACCTTTAAAATGAGGTATCACTTGACACCCCTTTCCATTTAAGATTTTTAAGGGGTTGGTTTCTGGCGGCGGGGGGTTGAAGTGAGTGAGTCAATTTTTGCATAAATTGGTTTTATTCTTTACCTATTTCAGCGATTTTCTTTTTAAACTTCCGGATTTACAGAAATTGAGGTGGCAAGTTTTGAAATGAACACCCTGTATGTGCACAATGATATGTTTAGTATTAAACGAGCTAAAACAACAAAACAGAAATCTGCAGGAAATACACCACAAATTCATGGAACCCGGTCATTCGCATATGGAAGCTGACACAATTCATGCAGCTATTGAATCGGCCAAAAAGAAAACCACCTCTGAAATAGAAGCACCTCATGATTGGAACAATTTTATACGAATTGTACGGAGAAATCCGCCTTTACAAGTTGTTGAAATGCTACAAAATAAGTTTCTCAATTTCAATAGCTTATTGAACAATGAAGCAAAAAAAATGAAGATGGTGAAAATGTTCCCTGGCTGAAAATAAAGTGGTTGAAGTTCACCCAAGACCAGGAATTTCAGTTTTTTTACAAAATCAGTTTTGCAGAAGAAGAAGAGGTCAAAAGAGTGGACCTGAGAAGAGGCAGTTTAAGAAAGCGACAAATTAACATGGATGTTAACATTTCAAGTCCTCTTAATGTAGAGCCTTTGGCACTTCCCACTAACAAAATTAGCAATTTTTAGATCTTCTTCCTTATATCAGTGAATATAATAAGCCGTTTTATCAAAATTTAAAGGAATCTGAAATTTCACACTATTTAATCTAGTTTCAGCGCTGTCCAACTCTATTCTTTATTTCTGGAAAACAGCCGAACTGGACATTGGCCCTTTTTCTACCAAGGTACAGAGTTATCGCATAATAAACTCTTTTAATGTTTGGAAACTTTAATTTTAATTTTGTTAATGGGAAAGTAATTTAATACGTCTAAAGAAAATTAATGTAAAGAAGAGAAAATGAGTAATTAATTGAACAGTTTTTAGCCCATTGAGATATTTTAGTATGATTAATATTCTCATAACGAGGATAAGCTTCTCGTTCGCATCTGAAGTGAGATGATTGACTGACGGGCCGGAGCCATCTGATCTCATCTCATCTGTTGCACACCTGTCAATTCAAGTCAATCTCTTCTCCGCCGTGGCTCTTTCGTTAAATACGAATCCGGATATCCGTCCGTTAGCCTAATCCAATACCATCCGAACAATTTTTCATTAGGGCACCATCGACGGCGGCGTGAGAAATGAATCCGGAGTGATCGGGACAAATTCAATCAAAATGGAAGGAGGAATGCCTCTCGGCTCTCTCGGAACTGATCAATATTAACGTTGTGTAAAACCGTTACGGTTAGTTTTTCATTTTGATTAAAAACGGACAGTATAAAATGAATATGTTGGTACTGAAAAAAAAAGAGCCAACAAAATGTGATTCGACAAGAATTTATGAGTGTATTTAGTGTAAAATAAGTGGATGTTCATTATATACTCGAAGTTCGCTTTGATCCAAGCGATATCCATAATTTATCACAGCCTGATGCATCGCGTTTCAAAACGAGAACTCAATGCCGATGCCATTTTTATTTTCAAAAGCACATCAGCACAATCGACAGCCACTGGTAACATGGAACCGTCAGATATATTTAAACATTTAACAATCGAAACTAATCAAAAACAAATATTTACCATTGCCATCATTTAATTATGTTTCCAGTTTAATTAAGAGTTATCTATAATTTGAAACAGTCGACAAATTATTACGCTGCAAATATAATTATTAATATTATTATTGATACAATTATTAATGCAAATATGATAATATTACTAACGTTTTCCACATATGAAGGATACGAGTTTTTTTTAAGTAAATATTCGATATCGGCAATCAACTTCGAAACACTGCTCTTAATCGCCTTAACCCTTGCCAATCCGCACGTATACCGCTTAATAACAGAATTATGGCCTAAATCGTTTAGATTCGAACTTTAGGGTCACTGGGCGACCTAAACTACGAAACATTGTTAACGGATGGGGACAAGTTTACCCTAAACGCGAATATTATTCGGCTTTTAGCGTTCTGCTGTCCCTTCCACGCTGACCTATTCCTTACCGGAGTAGGTAATGCATATTTAACTGGAAACGACCTCGTCCGCCGATCGATCCCAAAGGCAATTTAAATTTCAATGCGACACCAAATCTTTTTTTCAACGGATCTAATTTAATTTTATCAAATATAAATTCTTTATTACACATGTATAAAAAATTTAAAGAATTAATTCGTCATTTCAATTTGTCACAATGTCGTCATGGATGATGTGTCAGTTATTAATTGTCGAAATCAATCGTTATGGACAGATATATGTATCATGTATCTAACGGATCGTGTTATGTAATAATTGATAGAGTCAACTATCATCAATTTTATGTGAAAATTGGAATTTGATAGACAAGTTCTTTTTAAATGATTTTCAGGATATCCTAAGAGTGTATTATTAGCACTCGTTTTAAAAATGAAAAATAAGAGAATAATCGAATGAGGCAACGTTTTTATTTTAACATTCTAATTACAGCGTAGGATGCTTCTACAAAAGCCTTGTTAACTTTGTTGAAAATATTACATACAGTACGTGGGAACAAAGTTAATTCTGTTTACAAACGTATAGCTATTTTATTGTTTTATTCATCACGAATGTATAAAATAATAACCTTTATTTATTAGCCAACAATCTATCTCAAGTTACAAAATAATTATACAGGGTGATTCACATAAGAACCGACGCAGAGCAGGGACACTTTTTTTGGTCTTACTATTTTTTAAAAAACATTGTCGTTTTCATAAAAAAAAAAATTAAAATCATCGAAAATTCAGTAGTCGGCTATGAAATTGTACGTAATTTGAGGAATAAACTGTTTATTATGAACTAAAAAGACATCATCCATAAACAAATTTAGTTTAGGCATAATAATTTTCTAGTGATAAAGAGAAAATCCCCAAAATGTCAAAATTAAGTACATTTGATTTTAAAATCGATCATAACTCAAGAATGAAAGGTGATGACGAAAAGTTTTTTAGGAATAAATTGTTTATTATGAACTAAAAAGATATTATTGATAAACAGATTTTGTTTAGATGTAATGATTTTCTAGTGATAAAGAGAAAATCCCCAAAATGTCAAAATTAAGTACTTTTGATTTAAAATCGATCATAATTCAAAAATTAATTGTGTTGGAGATAAGTTTTTTTGAAATAAATTGTTTATTATGAACTAAAAAGACATCATCCATAAACAAATTTAGTTTAGGCATAATAATTTTCTAGTGATAAAGAGAAAATCTCCAAAATGTTAAAATTAAGTACTTTTGGTTTTAAAATCGATCATAACCCAAGAATGAAAGGTGATGACGAAAAGTTTTTTAGGAATAAATTGTTTATTATGAACTAAAAAGATATTATTGATAAACAGATTTTGTTTAGATGTAATGATTTTCTAGTGATAAAGAGAAAATCACCATAATGTTAAAATTGAGTACTTTTGTTATCAAAATAGATCATTACTCAAAAATTAATTGTGTTGGAGATAAGTTTTTTTTAAATAAATTGTTTATTATGAACTAAAAAGACATCATCCATAAACAGATTTGGTTTAGTTATAATGATTTTCTAGTGATAAAGAGAAAATCACCAAAATGTCAAAATTGAGTACTTTTGGTATTAAAATAGATCATAACTCAAAAATTAAAGGTGATGGAGAAAAGTTATTTGAAATAAATTGTTTATTATGAACTAAAAGGACATTACTCATAAACAGATTTGGTTTAGTTATAATGATTTTTTAATGATAAAAAGAGAAAATCATCGAAATATCATAATTGAGTACTTTTGGTATTAAAATTGATCATAACTCAAGGATGAAAGGTGATGGGGAAAAGTTTTTTAGGAATAAATTGTTTATTATGAACTAAAAAACATCATCCATAAACAAATTTAGTTTAGGTATAATGATTTTCTAATGATAAAGAAAAAATCATCAAAATGTTAAAATTGAGTACGTTTGGTATTAAAATAGATCATAACTCAAAAATTAAAGGTGATGGAGAAAAGTTTATTTGAAATAAATTGTTTATTATGAACTAAAAGGACATTACTCATAAACAGATTTGGTTTAGTTATAATGATTTTCTAATGATAAAAGGAGAAAATCACCGAAATATCAAAATTGAGTACTTTTGATATTAAAATTGATCATAACTCAAGGATGAAAGGTGATGGAGAAAAGTTTTTTAGGAATAAATTGTTTATTATGAACTAAAAAACATCATCCATAAACAAATTTAGTTTAGGTATAATGATTTTCTAATGATAAAGAAAAAATCATCAAAATGTTAAAATTGAGTACTTTTGGTATTAAAATAGATCATAACTCAAAAAATTAAAGGTGATGGAGAAAAGTTTATTTGAAATAAATTGTTTATTATGAACTAAAAGGACATCATCCATAAACAAATTTAATTTAGGCATAATAATTTTCTAGTGATAAAGAGAAAATCTCCAAAATGTCAAAATTAAGTACTTTTGATTTTAAAATCGATCATAACTCAAGAATGAAAGGTGATGACGAAAAGTTTTTTAGGAATAAATTGTTTATTATGAACTAGAAAAATATTATTGATAAACAGATTTTGTTTAGATGTAATGATTTTCTGGTGATAAAGAGAAAATCCCCATAATGTTAAAATTGAGTACTTTTGTTATCAAAATCGATCATTACTCAAAAATTAATTGTGTTGGAGATAAGTTTTTTTGAAATAAATTGTTTATTATGAACTAAAAAAACATCATCCATAAACAGATTTGGTTTAGTTATAATGATTTTCTAGTGATAAAGAAAAAATCACCAAAATGCCAAAATTGAGTACTTTTGGTATTAAAATAGATCATAACTCAAAAATTGAAGGTGATGGAGAAAAGTTTATTTGAAATAAATTGTTTATTATGAACTAAAAGGACATTACTCATAAACAGATTTGGTTTAGTTATAATGATTTTTTAATGATAAAAAGAGAAAATCATCGAAATATCATAATTGAGTACTTTTGATATTAAAATTGATCATAACTCAAGGATGAAAGGTGATGGAGAAAAGTTTTTTAGGAATAAATTGTTTATTATGAACTAAAAAACATCATCCATAAACCAATTTAGTTTAGGTATAATGATTTTCTAATGATAAAGAAAAAATCATCAAAATGTTAAAATTGAGTACTTTTGGTATTAAAATAGATCATAACTCAAAAATTAAAGGTGATGGAGAAAAGTTTATTTGAAATAAATTGTTTATTATGAACTAAAAGGACATTACTCATAAACAGATTTGGTTTAGTTATAACGATTTTTTAATGATAAAAAGAGAAAATCATCGATATATTAAAATTGAGTACTTTTGGTATTAAAATTGATCATAACTCAAGGATGAAAGGTGATGGAGCAAAATTTTTTAGGAATAAATTGTTTATTATGAACTAAAAAACATCATCCATAAACAAATTTAGTTTAGGTATAATGATTTTCTAATGATAAAGAAAAAATCATCAAAATGTTAAAATTGAGTACTTTTGGTATTAAAATAGATCATAACTCAAAAATTAAAGGTGATGGAGAAAAGTTTATTTGAAATAAATTGTTTATTATGAACTAAAAGGACTACTCATAAACAGATTTGGTTTAGTTATAATGATTTTCTAATGATAAAAAGAGAAAATCATCGAAATATCAAAATTGAGTACTTTTGGTATTAAAATTGATCATAACTCAAGGATGAAAGATGATGGAGAAAAGTTTTTTAGGAATAAGTTGTTTATTGTCAACTAAGAAGACATCATCCATAAACAAATTTAGTTTAGATGTAA
Organism: Onthophagus taurus; assembly: GCF_036711975.1. NCBI lineage: Eukaryota > Metazoa > Arthropoda > Insecta > Coleoptera > Scarabaeidae > Onthophagus > Onthophagus taurus. The sequence goes on from NC_091967.1 coordinate 2,062,452, forward strand.
TGATTTTCAGGTGATAAAGAGAAAATCATCGAAATATCAAAATTAAGTACTTTTGGTATTAAAATTGATCATAACTCAAGGATGAAAGGTGATGGAGAAAAGTTTTTTAGGAATAAATTGTTTATTATGAACTAAAAAACATCATCCATAAACAAATTTAGTTTAGGTATAATGATTTTCTAATGATAAAGAAAAAATCATCAAAATGTTAAAATTGAGTACTTTTGGTATTAAAATAGATCATAACTCAAAAATTAAAGGTGATGGAGAAAAGTTTATTTGAAATAAATTGTTTATTATGAACTAAAAAACATCATCCATAAACAAATTTAGTTTAGGTATAATGATTTTCTAATGATAAAGAAAAAATCATCAAAATGTTAAAATTGAGTACTTTTGGTATTAAAATAGATCATAACTCAAAAATTAAAGGTGATGGAGAAAAGTTTATATGAAATAAATTGTTTATTATGAACTAAAAGGACATTACTCATAAACAGATTTGGTTTAGTTATAATGATTTTCTAATGATAAAAAGAGAAAATCATCGAAATACCAAAATTGAGTACTTTTGGTATTAAAATTGATCATAACTCAAGGATGAAAGGTGATGGAGAAAAGTTTTTTAGGAATAAATTGTTTATTATGAACTAAAAAACATCATCCATAAACAAATTTAGTTTAGGTATAATGATTTTCTAATGATAAAGAAAAAATCATCAAAATGTTAAAATTGAGTACTTTTGGTATTAAAATAGATCATAACTCAAAAATTAAAGGTGATGGAGAAAAGTTTATTTGAAATAAATTGTTTATTATGAACTAAAAAACATCATCCATAAACAAATTTAGTTTAGGTATAATGATTTTCTAATGATAAGGAAAAAATCATCAAAATGTTAAAATTGAGTACTTTTGGTATTAAAATAGATCATAACTCAAAAATTAAAGGTGATGGAGAAAAGTTTATTTGAAATAAATTGTTTATTATGAACTAAAAGGACATTACTCATAAACAGATTTGGTTTAGTTATAATGATTTTCTAATGATAAAAAGAGAAAATCATCGAAATATCAAAATTGAGTACTTTTGGTATTAAAATTGATCATAACTCAAGGATGAAAGATGATGGAGAAAAGTTTTTTAGGAATAAGTTATTTATTGTCAACTAAGAAGACATCATCCATAAACAAATTTAGTTTAGATGTAATGATTTTCAGGTGATAAAGAGAAAATCCCCAAAATATCAAAATTGGGTACTTTTGATTTTAAAATCGATCATAACTCAAGAATGAAATGTATGTGAATCACCCTGTAGACTATAATAGATTCCTAGTTTATCTAACTGCATATTTATGTTATTAAAAAGTGAAAAACAGATTGCTTTTAATAAATAAAAGTGAGGTTGGGAAGTTTATTCCATGCATTAAAAGATATTAAGGTACTTTCTCAATTTGTTCAACAATTAATTTAAAAGCATTCGTCAACTTAAAAAGGAAATAATTAAGTGTTACTAAAAATTATTTATACTTGAACGTCGAAAACAAGTTTAGGTATTTATGTTGCCGTAAACGAGTCGGCAACAATTTTCTACATCATAAATATTATCCCAAGTTGTGGTATATGAAATAGGACAAATTATTGGTTCAAAAAAAGCGTATTTTTATAAGAAGCGTGTCAGTTAAAAATATCTTAACCTGGAATCTAAATAATTTTATTTTCGTACAGATATAGCTTGAAGAAATTATGCGTTAAACGCTCGAATCGATTACATTTTGAATATAAATTAAGTACGGGTCATTTTTGCACGTTTTCGAATTATAATCCGGACAAGCTGCCGACGCATGTTTAAATTGAATTTAATTAAAAACCGTAATATGTTAATATTGACAGATTTTATTGTTAGTAATTCCCTTTAAATTCGATTAAAATCCTGTCGCCGCGGATGTTTTTTAAGGGGATTATGTCTATTATTCGAAACTGCGTGTAATTGTACTAAATTGGAAATGAGTCGGTTCAATTTTAAACGGATTATACTGACAATATGAAGAGGAAATCGAATTTTAATTTTTTTAGTTATAACGTTATACATAATATATTTTGTAACACATTTTATAAAACGATATTTTAGGATATTTTTAACGTGTATTTTTTTTTAATACAGCCGACATTGTGGGGCAGTAGGCTCTCTCATCAAAATGGAAAGCGTTATCTATCAAATCGTTTTCATTCGCGATTATCTTTTTCAATTATTCACGAAACGGAATTGGGTTGCCGGATTAAAATTATTATTTTCACTATAAAAAGTGTATGCTTCTGACACTTTTATTTATAGGAGTGCTGAAATTTATAGCCGATTTTTACGAACAAGTATCACAAAAAATATTACAGAATTAATAAAAAGCACGAATACGTTACATACATATCCGATCGTTTAATAAAATTTATTTATTTTTTTAATATACAGGGTGTCTCACGTAACTGGTTCGTTAGAATTTTTTCAGGTTCCAGTATTCGTAAAGATTTGAAATTTTGGTAGCATGGGATGTTCATTCGGAACTGCTTATGCAAAAATGCTGAAAATATTTATTTCGTTGTCTTCATCACTAGTGACCGGAAATATGCGATGTTTTTTGGTCTCGATATATCCAGTAGTAAGAAATTCTTTATCATTTTTTTTAAATTTTTCTTTGTGATGGGCGTTAGGTTCGTTAGGCATCTCTCGTTAAGTGTTCGACACGTCCTGTCCAAAAGTTTATTACATTCGCCATCAATACAAAATAAATTTTAAATATCGGCGTTGGAATAATTTACCATGATGTTCAATGACTTATAATGTAACTGATGACTCAAATGACAATAATAATACAAACATGGACCAAAAACTGTCAAAATTCCATAGCTTTTTAATAAAAAAACCTGCATTTCGTGCATGTTTTAATAAATTTCGCAATATGAGGCAAACTACAATAAATAGGCATGGGAATGTTTATAGATAATTTGTAGAGAATTAAATTCTCTTTCTGATAGGCTAAAAAAATATGGGGCATTCCATTTAAAATTTTCGACTTTCTCACCATTGAATATGGAGAAAGAGTAATTCAATTTTTGACCACCCTGTATAAGATACTCCGATACAACAAATGACAATCTATTTGACAATATCTGAAGAATAATCGTGCCAACGTAGATCTTTTTTGAATGAACGTTGGCTGAGGTATGGAGTTTTAAAGAGCATGTTGAAATTTCCCAAAAAAAGCTTAAAATCGTACAACCAACATTTCAAATCTCTACGAATAGTGGAACTTGAAAAAGTTTTAACGAACCAGTTACGTGAGACACCCTGTATAAACAAGTAACATTCTATAACGTATTGACGAACTGAAATAAGAATGTACGTCTAGTATTGTTGTAAAGCTCGTGATCAAAATGGTCATTTACCAAGAATTCCATTTGGCTGTAGTTTTACTTTTCTTGAAATCTTTAAATGTTTTATCTCGTAACTTTTGCATTTCAATCATTGTTGGGGTATCCATGGTTCCACCCAACAATCTATTTAGCCGTACGTCTCTTAAAACGGCTAAACCCAAATTTTAATGATTCTAGTTCTACAATATAATCTAATATACTTTTCTAATACGTATATTTAACCTTTCAACAACTTCAATAAAAATATTCAACAATCTAGCACTGAGTAACAATTATCACTAGAACTAACACAAGAACTAGAACTAGAATCATTCTGGTTTAATCGTCTTGAGAGACATGCGGCTAAACCCGAATGATTTGAGTTCTAGGTTTTGTGCTAGTTCTAGTTTTACACTAATACTATCACTAGAACTAACACAAGATCTAGAACTAGAATCATTCTGGTTTAGCCGTCTTGAGAGACGTGCGGCTAAACCACCAGCACTATCACTAGAACTAACACAAGACCTAGAACTAGAAACATTCGACGTTTACACCAGCACTACCTGCTGTCAAAATAACAATTGTTTCGAGTAAACTTTACCCGAGGTCGCAATCTAAATAAATATTAGCAAACATAAATTGCAGCGTATCGATCTCACGTGACCTTGGTTAAATTAAAATGGACTTCGGCTTGAGTGTGTAAAAATATACATTTTTCGTGCCAACTTAAACCAAGTCGCTTGCGGTTGAGGCATTATAGTTAATACAACAGCGATACAATATTAGCCAGGACACATTAGTGTAGTGGTAAAATAAGTTAATATTAAGTATTGATAGTGTAAGCATTGCAATTAATACAAACTCAGGTGTTTTCGACGCTTCGTATTGCGAATTGAACGTCGTTGCACCGAAGGTTAATAAACGTTTGAATTGCAGAATAAAGAATAAGAATTGTCGTCCGAACGTTGAACAAACACCATGTGATTAACCTTAATAAAATTCATTGTTCACACTATCAACAGGAACTTTATTTTAAATCCCGACATTACATTAGTAATGTTGTGGTATAAATTGTAATGCATCGGTCGTAAGCGACCTCGCCTTATATTTGAACGAGTAAAGTACATTTTTACATAATTAAGCCGAAGCGTTGCAATATATCTTGGCTAATATTATAATATATTCATTTGTATGATTCAGTCCATTCTAGCTAACCCAAGGTCATGTGGTTAATATGCTGCAATATATCACTGGTAATATTGTAATGTTGTGGTATAAGCTATAATGCCTCGGCCGCAAGCGACCTCGGCTTAGGTTTGAACAAAGAATATATGCTTTTGTATGATTAAGCCGACATTAGTTTCTCCATTCTAGCGAACCCGAGGTCACGTAGGATCGATGCGCTGTAATATATCACTGTTAATATTGTAATGTTGTGGTATAAGATATAATGCCTCGGCTTAGGTTAGAACCAAGAATATGTGCTTTAAAGGAATCTGACGTTTTTTCCGTTACGTTTTTGAAGAATATATGCATTTGTATGATTAAGCCGACCATAGCTTCTCCATTCTAGCGAACCCGAGGTCACGTGGGATCGATACGCTGTAATATATCACTGTTAATATTGTAATGTTGTGGTATAAGCTATAATGCCTCGGCCGCAAGCAACCTCGGCTTAGGTTTGAACCAAGAATATTTGCTTTAAAGGAATCTGACGTTTTTTCAGATACGTTTTTGAAGAATATATGCATTTGTATGATTAAGCCGACCATAGCTTCTCCATTCTAGCTAAACCAAGGTCACGTGGGATCGATACGCTACTAAATATTATTGTTAATATTGTAATGTTGTGATATAATCTATAATGTACAATATACTATATTGTATATAAAATTATAAATGTATAATATACATTTTTTCATAGTTAAGCCAAAGCGTTGCAATATGTCTTGACTTATATTGTAGTATTATTGTATCAATTATAGCGCCACGGCCGCAAGCGACCTCGGCTTAGATTTGATCCAAGAGTATATTCATTTGTATGAGTCAGTCCATTCTAGCTAACTCAAGGTCATGTGGTTAATATGCTGCAATATAGCATTGTTAATATTGTAATGTTTTGATATAAACTATAATGCCGTGCGTCTTCAGACGCACGGCTAAACCCAAATTTTTCTAGTTCTCGGTCTAGTGTTAGTTCTAGTTTTACACTAGCACTATCACTAGAACTAACACAAGAACTAGAACTAGAATCATTCTGGTTTAATCGTCTTGAGAGACATGCGGCTAAACCCGAATGATTTGAGTTCTAGGTTTTGTGCTAGTTCTAGTTTTACACTAATACTATCACTAGAACTAACACAAGATCTAGAACTAGAAACATTCGACGTTTACACTAGCACTATCACTACAACTAACACAAAACCTAGAACTTAAATCATTCTGGTTTAGCAGCACGTCTCTCAAGACGGCTAAACCCGAATGTTTCTAGTTCTAGGTCTAGTGTTAGTTCTAGTTTTACATTAACACTATTATTATGTAGAACTAATATTATATATATCACTAGAATCATTTGGGTTTAGCCGAACGTCTCTAAAGACGGCTAAGACGATTTTAGTTTTAGTTCAAGCAAAACAATTTGTTTTCAGTTTTATTTAAATAAAAGAAAAGAAAATAAGCGAGACGAATTGAGGTGCTATTGTTCACCCCTTACGACTCTTTAATCCATTTAAGGTTCGTGAAATAGTGGACCAATTGACCGTAACACGGTCCCAGGAAGATACGTCCGTGTTACGTGCCAAGCCGGAAGATTCACTCGTCCCTATCTTGGCGACGCTCACCCTTTGTTTCGCCCACCACCTCTTCGACCCTACTCCCACGTTGCCTAACGGCTGCATTCGCAATTTTTCTTAATTTTTCAAATTTCCCGGGTAAGACAATTCGCCTCGGAAAATTCGGCACACACCTGCTCGTAATTTACAGCCAACCTCCCCTTTTCGTAAGGCAATCGCAGTGAATCGCGGGGGCGAACCTCCTTTTTCCAGTCGTTGTCGCCTCCCCGGTTCAGTTCGAATTAAAGTTTTCACATTAACCGCACGCGCCCTTTTTCTTGTTTCCCGATTTTATTTAGGAACCTAATAATGGTTCAAGGGAACGGTTTACGGGTGTGTAATTTGTGTCCCAAAAAAAAAAGGATTTATTACCGAATGAACTATTTAAGATTCTTCACATGATACCCATTTATTACAAAAATCCTCCTAATGAAAGCTTGAAACTAAATAAGTACAGCTAGTTGAATTATACAAAACCGCATTCATGAAAAGGCGTGTTTCGACAGTTTTGGGATTGACAGTGCCAAAAGAGTCATCCGGAACGTGCTATTCATGTCTGTTGGACCCATCGCGACAATTCCATCGTATTTACATTCCGCGTTCCATCACCTACCACCGTTGTGTCGAGTCTCTAGTGTAATTTCCTTTACGAAGGGTTGGCGAGACTGTCGCGTCGACATTTTCCCCGTACAAAGGATGTCACTCAACGTTCGTGACACTTTATCTGGCGCTTCCGAAAGCACCGGACAAGACTCGACGGTTAAAAAGGTGATTGTATACATAGAAATCTATAGGTTCGACGAGCAACAAATTCCGGCCGGTATAATTCCACGGATCCCGGTTGAATAGGATCGGAGATGTCGTTTGCCCAACCCCCTGTACAATGACATGGTTGGTATCGGAGCCGAGCGCATAGGATGACATAATTCATTTAAATTAGTACAAAGGCGACCGTGCAGCCGTTTGTTCTCGTCGTTATTATTATTACTGTTGTTGGTATGTGTCGGCCCTTGCTGTTCGTTGTAGTTGTTGTTCGGGGGGTATTGTTCATCGTTGATGGCTAAAATAAATGAAATGATTGCTCGGTCGAACGCGTCGGGCGCTGGATATAATCTTGTGTCGTGGGTTTCTATTATTCAGAGATAAATTCTATGGGATTTTGCCATTCGGATGAATGCTAATGGATAAATGTGCACAAATGAATATATAAAAGAAATTAATTAAATTAAAAAACAACTTACTTCTCAAATTAAAGCTGAAACATTCTATTTTATGAATTTAATATAAAATAATTAAGTTTGATAATAAAATTTTCAAAAAAACTTTGTTTCCCCACGTAGGCACCAAAAATCCAGGCCAATATCCAGTACTGTATAAGCGACGTGCTGGTCAAGGGCCCAACATACATGTTGCGCTGATCCAAGAGCTATATGTATATGGAGAAATAGTCAGAAGACTATCAACAAAAGTAGCTAAGTTAATCTATCACAGAGGAGAGAGCTTTTGGTAATAAAAGTCGACAAGAGGTGCTAGACGACTTTCACGTGAAATCACTGAAATCACGCGAATCACAAGCATATTCGCTTTGTCATTGTAGCAGACATGACGAAACAAACAGAATTCAGAATCCCCTCACTCCCTGATTGGTGCTCTTTTTGTAGACACATCAATGAAGACGTCGACGAAATCAAAACAAATATTGAAAGCAGAGAGGATCTTGAAATAGCCTCATTTCAATTAAACAATCTCAAACATGGTGCATATGAATCAAGCTGTCCAATAAAACACAAAAAAGCACAATTCAATTTGCCTTGGTGGAATAACGACCTTGAAAAACAGCGAGTCATGGTTAGAAGACTATATAATTAAGTGAGGCATTCAAAACTCGAGCAAACATGGGACCTTTATAGGAAAGCCATAACGGAATATAACTTGGCTATCCGCAAAGCCAAAAGAAAAACCAGGCGCAGCTTCTGTGAAGGCATAGACAATACGCCTACAGTTGCTTGTCTGCATAAGATCTTGGTAAAAGATCACAACACTGATGTAGGCCACCTATGCAAATAATATGGTAAATACACTGAGGATGCTAAGGAATCGTTTGAGCTCCTACTGAGTACACACTTTCCTTCCTCAAAAGTCTACCCACACGCAGATGCCGACCCTGAAGTAATGGACTTAATCCGTCCATCAGGGTTCGCTGGAACATTCTTACACCTAACATAGTAATCGCCTGGTGGAGATGGAATTCTGACTATTTTTTTGCCAAAAGGCTTAGAAGACCTGTTCCCAGTAATAATATCCCTATATATAGCCCTTCCTATATATCAGCCTTAGGGAGCGTGATGGCTCAGCGTGTTAGCACTCTGGTTAACACGCAGACATCCCGGGTTCAAACCCCGGTGAAAGCACGTTGAGTCGCCCCCCGTCCTTCGGAGGGGACGTTAAGCCGTCGGTCCCGGCAACCAGTCGTCAATCTCTGGTTGTCGTTAGCAGCACGCATGTGTGTGAGGCTTGACTTTATAGGGACGAATGCGCGTGAGCGCTCTTTGACACCACGCCCACGCTGATCGGACCTGCGCCAGGCCGTTGAGCAAGTCGTGCGCTCCGCCAGGACGTTGAGCTAGCCGTGCGCTCCACCAGGTCGTTGTGTGAGCCGTGCGCTCCTCCGCCAGGATGTTGAGCTAGCCGTGCGCTCCGCCAGGTCGTTGAGCTAGCCGTGCGCTCCGCCAGGCTGCGGCCGAGATGAAGTGTGGGTCGGGGGGTTGGGGCGGCGGTAACTCGTCATTGGCAACGAGTAAGCGGTACCGTCACCTAACGAGATACCTTCTCATTCCACCTCAAGCCTCCAAGGGAGAATGCACAAGGGGCCCGCTGGGGCCTAAGTGCGAGCGTAAAAATTACGCACTCCACGCTTACATACATACATATATCAGCCTTAGCTATATACCCACACTATGGAGGAAAGTAAAGGTAGGCGTTCAAAGGCATACAGACCAATTAGCCTAACTTCGTTTCTCCTCAAAGAGATAGAAAAGGTAATCTTAGGAATGGAGTCACTAATCCACTCCACCCTAGCCAACATGCTTACCAGAAAACAAAATCAACAATTACTACTCTCCATGCTTTGACTCTAGTACTTTAGAGGTAAAAATTACCAAAGAGATAGCCCTATGTGCTTTCATAGACATAGAGGGTGCGTTTGATAACACCTCCTATGAATCCATAGAGAAAGCTATAAAGGTAAAAGATATACATCCGTCGACAATCAAATGGTGCCAGGAGGCGAGTCGCTGACTATAAAGGCCATAAGAGGATGTCCCTAAGGGGGAGAGCTATCACCTGTATTATGGTGCGTGGTAGTTGATGACCTGATGAACACCCTAACAAAAAACGAATTCAAGATGCCGAGTCAAATATGATACAATTATAACGCAACTAATGCAGAAAGCCCTACTATTCACCAGTACTTGCTCAGCATCAATCCAAATAAAATCGAAATAGTCCCTTTCATTCGGAGAAGGAAGCTACAAATAAAAGCACTCTCCATTGAAAGCAGAACTATTAATCTCAAAACAGAAGTTAAATACCTAGAGGTAATACAAGACAGTGCACTAAACTGGAACTCATACTTAGATAAGGTGAGGAAAAAGGCCATCATGGCAAATCAAATCTGCCGCAGGCTCCTAGGAAGGAACTGGGACTCAAACCACGAATGGCTCATTGGGCCTACGTAGCAATAATTATGGTCGCCTAGGCCTCATTGGTTTGGTGGCCAAAAACAAAATATAAGTACAACAGTTGGCACAAATCCAGCGGTTAGCTTTGGAAGCCATCTATGGTGCCCTTTACACGCCTTTCATTGGACCCCAACCTGGCTGTAGACTACAAAAAAAACACCTAAAACAAATAATCAACAATTGGGAGGTCTCAAAGGTAGCCTTACGCTGGAAAGAACTTCCAGGTCACAGACAAGCGATAACTCCGTCACAAAACAAAACCAAACAGGTTTTATGCCTCAGCAAAGGGGATCTGAGGACGCTCACAAGTTACCTTACCGGCCATGCATCAAACTTGTCGATTTTGCAACGACGAGTCAGAAACAGCTAAAAAAAAATGTTGTGTCTAAAACACAACATTTTCGGTAAAACTCTCTTGACACCTACCGACATAAAGGTTCAAGACCTGAGGTTCACCGACTAAGGTACATCAAGGACCTACAGTTACCCTAAACCTTTAGAGGGCTAAAGTTACAATAGATCTTATAGGTCGCGGAGAGGGGCCGCTCCCCTCAGCCCGGCAGCAATAATAATAATAAGGCACCAAAAATGAGACGCACAACTAATAGAAAATAATTATTACATTGTAATTTACAACAATTTAAAATAGAATGTTCTCTGTACAATGATAAAACGTAGTAATGAAATAAGACTTAAACATAAATTAAATGGTGCGTAAATGATCGAAAACAAAGAGAAGCTTACAATAACAGAGAACCCCGGTGAAAATTAATGTAAATATATTCACGTGTAGTTGTTATTTCTGGCGATTATTTCGCGATTTGACTAATGGAATAATCCGATAATGCGAACGTTGCCGTCCCCGTCCGCGATTATCCGTCGAGCTTACACGTACGACAAGAGGCATTGACGTCATCGCTTAAAAGCACCCTTATTGAATATTCTCATAATTCTTCGTGGAAAATTGGTAATGTGGAAATGCTTTTTTTTGGTAATTGTGAAATACGGATCTGGACGAGTTTAAGTGGAAGCGGTAAACGGTGCCTTCCTGAAAAAAAAGTTTTTAAATAGAATACGAGAGAAAGAGAAACGGCCCTTACGGCGACGAGGGGCCCATTCATGTAATGGATGTGGAATGCGATATGAATTGTGGAAACATGACTGGCTTTCAGATTCCCCTGTTTCTGTGGCCGCTTAAGGCGACTCGCCGGAGACGAGTTTATTGGCTGTTATGTGTACCGCAGACGGTTCCATCACATAATAAGGTGATTTTATAAACATGAGTGTGTTGTAGGATCGATATGTTTCATCATATATGTTTATTAGATAGATATAAATGATAATTGGTGAAATCAAAAGGATTAAGAAGGAGTGTCAAATATGACAAAATAGAACTTAATGGAACGAAGCGGGTAAGATGCGGCGCGCTGTCCAAAGCAGTACCGATGAAATGAAATCCTCCTTCGAGCTGTTTCAAAGTCGAACAAGTTAAATTAACAATTCCCATCAAGAAATCTTTTGCCGTTGCGTCCCAAAAACTTTATTCTCCTCCGCTACTTTATCGATTCATCATCTCTCGCAACTCGTTAAAGTCACAAAGTCGCTCTTGCATTCTTTTAATCCAACCGTTATTACTCCGGGCAACGGATAAGAAGTTAATTTGCGGTAATTAATTAAGTGTGCAGCGAAGCGCGGTAACCCCGCCGGGCTACAATCACAACTATTGCGGGGATACTTTTCTCGGCCGGGAAAACTTCGATTGACTCTGGGATAATGCCCGACCGACGAACGAACGGACTCCAAGCTTTTTCAACGGCCGCCACTCGACAGTCGTTAGTGGGTTCTTTATGCTACTGCACTTTTGCCCGAGAAGGCGGTAAACGCCGCCAAAGCTGCGAAGTTGCCCACTTTATCGATTTTCTTTTGCCAAATTCCCAGCTTTTCTTACAGACTCTATTCAACGCTAAGTCCAACTTCAAGCAAGGTAATGAAAAGGAATTTTGAAAGATATCATTTATAAAAACCTGGATAACAGAATAGGTAATCACAACTTAGGTCCAATTTCAAAATTTTTGAAAGGATTTTACCGTAAGATCTCAACTGCATTGTATCAAATTCTCCTTCGCTCTCCTAATTTGACGGAATACAAAGAAGACACGTAATTAAAAATGCGGTCCTCCACTGCATTTTCCTTCTTTAAGGTGGAACGAAACGCTAACAATGGCCATTTTCGCGTCCCCGTTATTAAATCAAGTCAAACACAACTATAAATAGAGACGTTAAGCCGGGGAAGGGTTTTGTTCGTTTTGACGTTTACACGACAAAGCCGTGTCGAGACCGTTGCCTGACACGGGTGAGATAAGGTTCCTCAGCAATAGTAGTTGGTGTTGGAGCTGGGACTGCATTCAAAATTTTACGGGACCAGTCACGGAGGTCCTATTAATATGGATTAAATCGAAATGTCGCGACGACAACGAATAAGAGAAGCTACTTATTCCTATTTCAAAATGGGAACATTCTTTTTCCTCTTTATGCAGAGATGCGATTAGTTGCTATAGAAATTATTCATAAAAATATTGTAGTAATTCAGATGAAACGACAAAAATTGAAAAAAAGTAAACGCAAAACGACGACGTGTTTGTAGGGTTGCATCCACGCCACGTCGATGAATCCTGACGCCTGCACACAAAAAAAATGATTAATACACCACGTGAATGGGAAAAATGCGCCAGAATGCAATAGCAGAAACATCGGATGCTGACGTGAGTGAATTTCCAGTTTTCCCATATCCCATTGGAATGAAATATGGTATCTTTTAAAAGAGAAAATGGACGAAGATTAAACTAATATCGGTTGAAAAACACAAAAGCCTTCTTTTTCTTTTTAATAAAAAATATCATTAAACTAATTGTTCGTTAATCCTCGCCAAAGAAACCAATAACCTCCTGGCTTCTACTCGGATTCTTATTATTCTGCGAGAAGAGGTTTCAGGGGGGGATTTCCATTGGTGTCGGGACAGGATACGCTTGCAGATGCCGCCTACCTCTTGTCTGATGAATAATTCAGAAGAGAAATAAAAAGTAAACACTCTACTCGATCCCCACTTCTTGTCGGCAATCCTTCCAGAAAATTTATCTTGCCTGGTGTTTATATTTGAAGTCTATACTTTGTTGACAGGAAACTTATTTTTATCATTCTCAAATATTGGTTATTAAAAAACTACTTTATCGTTAGTAAAACGAATAGTTAAAATGAAGTGAAAAAAGTCCTGAAGAAAGCTTACCTTATTTCCCGAGATGGTTGCGCAACGCTAACGATTAATATCATATTGGCATTTGATATCGGTAGGCCTGCTGCAATTTATCGTACATACAGGGATGTGAAAAACATTAATTATCCACAATTCTTGAACGATCTGAAATCAATTCCGTGGAGAAACATATATGATCAAGAAAATGTGAATGATAAAATAACTTTTTTCAATAATTGTTTACTTACTCTGATGGATTTGCATGCACCTTTAAAAACTAGACGGTTTACAAAGCCTCCCAGTCCCTGGCTAACAGATAATACTAAACTACTAATGTCTATTCGAGATGATGCGCTTAAAAAATTCAAAAAGTCTAAGCTAACTCAAGACTGGGTTTCATACAAGTTGCATCGCAATCTGGTAACATCAACGGTGCGGGCTGAAAAGAAGGCATACTATGATTACGCCTTACGTAGTAAAGATCCAAAGGCTCTTTGGAGAAAGATTAAACTTCTAAATATAAATAAAAAAATTGATAACAAAGTGCCTAACATTTTTCTTCCAAACGATTTAAATAATTACTTTGTTCACGGTGATTCTTCACTTTATATCCAGACTGATCCCGAATTACCCATATTTTATCAAAATAATGTAAACCCTAGAGTGCAGATAATGCAAGCTTTTATGCCTGTTGATGAATATGAAGTATCTATAATAATTATTAACATTAAAACTGCAGCGGTGGGTTCTGATGGTATCTCAATCTGGATGATTGACTTGTGTACCCCTTTTCTCATTCCTTATATTACTCACGTAATAAACGCTGCTGTTCATCAATCAGTTTTTCCGGATGCCTGGAAAATGGCTGAAGTAATTGCATTACCTAAAGTATCTTCCCCTTCTGCCCTGAGGGATTTTAGACCGATCAGTATCCTCCCAGTAATGTCAAAAATTTTAGAGAGAGTCTTGGAAAAGCAACTTAGAGCACACTGCGAAAGGTATAGTATACTGCCAGATCAACAATCTGGGTTTCGTTCGGGTTTCAGCTGCGCAACAGCTTTATTGAACCTTACTGATGATGTATTTGCTTCTAGAGAGGCCGGGCAAGCCGCACTTTTGTTATCGTTGGACTTCACCAAAGCATTTGATACAATAAATCATAATATACATATGCATCTAAACTTAATTATTTTGGTCTTGGAAATCAAGCTGCAATTTTGATAAAGTCATTTTTGTCGGACAGGTCTCAGGTTGTGAAGATTAATAGTCAAGTGTCGAGCGTTACTCGTGGAGTCCCTCAGGGGTCCATTTTGGGGCCACTATTGTTCTCTATTTATACATCTGATTTTGACCAGGTTCTTGGTTGTATGCAGACGATACACAGCTTCTGCTGAATTTTAATCCAAATAATTGGGTTGATGCCTGCATAAAATTTAACTCAGATATAGCATTATTTTCTGATGTTGCGAAACGCCATGAACTCGTGCTAAATCCATTTAAGTCTTCTGTTCTTCTGTTTTGCGGTAGTGTTACAAGGAGAGCGATTAAGCCTTTGATATTCGGTCAATTGGTGGTGGATGGCGAACCTCTTACTGTTTCTGATGATATAAAAATTTTAGGAGTCACATTGGATCATCAGTTGAGGTTTGAGGAGCATGTGGCCAGGTGCTTGAGGGGTGGGTATGGCGCCCTGCGTCTCTTGTATGCCCATAGGGATGTCTTAAGTAAAAAATTAAAAATTATGCTGTGTGATAGCTTGATTCTAAGCAAATTAAATCACTGCGACGTTGTTTATGGTCCAAATTTAACAGAGGCGAGTGGGCGTCGTATCCAGAACCTTCAGAACGGTTGTCTGAGGTTTATTTACGGAATTCGTAAATATGACTATATTAGTCATAAGTTGGCAGAGACTGGGTGGTTGAACATGAAAAACAGACTTGCAACTTGCATTTATTATAAAATTAATAAAAGTCAGCGGCCTCCTTACTTGCTGCAACGCCTATCTTTCAGAAGCGATGTCCATAACATTAATATAAGGAGGAAAGATCGCCTCGCACCGATCCTTTTCCTACCAGATAGCTAAAACGTACAATGATCTACCTATGAACCTTATAGGATTGAACTGTATTTCGTTCAAGAGTAAACTAAAATCCTCCCTCCTGCTTGAGTCATCATGATTTTTTTTTATTATATTCTGAGTTACTAATGTATCGCTTTATACTGACATGTCGTCGTATTTTGTTATTTGTTTTTTTTTTTCATTTTGTTTATTAGTATTGTTAAAAACATTCTCATTTTTGCTTTATATATATATTTTCTATATATTCTGGATTAAGTGGAAGAGCAGTTGGTTAATAACCAAACTGAACTTCGTCCAGAAAATAAGTCTATTTTCTAAGAGTGTATTATTATTTTCTTTCCTTTTTTTTGCGACTTATTAATAAAGGCATTATTATTATTATTATTATATCTACGTGAAATTAATAATCATTTTGTGATGCCTCAGCTTCATCATTTAAAGTTGTATTTGAATAATTAAGTCGAAGTTAATCATTTCAAGGTAAAACTAGTCATCATATTGTAGCGCCTCGGCCTGAGGTGGCCTTGGTTTTGTCAGGTGAAGTTGTGGATCTTTCCGTTAATTAAGCCAAGGTCGCATCATATTGTAGCTCCTCGGTCGGCGTTTGAAATTACTGTTCAAAAAATATATTTGAATTAGTTGAGTGATATTTGAAATAAATATTATATTTTTACAAGAATTATCGTAATGTAAATATCCAATGTAAACCAACTATAAAAAGATAGTACTAAAATACACTATATTACACTACATACATCTATTTTATATTCTAAGATAATCGATATATTAAATTAAAAATAAAAACAGAATTTTTTTTGTTATTTTGAATCTTTATATTTAGAATTTACTAAAGTTAAGAAAAAAAATCATGCATAGATGTTTATTTTCTAATTCGATAAGGTAGAAATCGACACTCAGTAAACATTCATATAAGGGGCCGTGCTTATCTACTGATTGCTTACATTTCTGATAAGACCGACTTACGGAGCGGTTTAGAGTCCGTTGTGCCTTCTAGTAACAGTGTCTTGTCTTTTTGTGCCGTCCGCAACGCTCTGTGTGTGTGCTTTAACGTTTTTTGTATTCATTTTTATTTGTCTACATCCACATTATTATTCGTTTTTACACATTGTAATCGTCATTGTTTCTTTTTCTATTTGTGTACGTTAATTTTCTCTCTGTTGTTTTACCCACGCCTTTTTGTCGTGTGACGTGTTGTGCCTTGTTGCTATATTTGTGGAGCTTTGGTCTGTTCAAAGGTAAGAAGATCCCCGTTTAGTTTCTGAAATAATAAACATTCTTACGAGTGGGTCTATTTTTTCGTTAAACGAACGTGGAGTGGGCGGGGAAATCCGCACGTATTGTGAATAAATAAAAAGTTTTATTTACACGTGATTTATGTCGGTGACTTTTACAACGATAGATACATTAGCGTTGTGTTAATGACGAAAAGTAGATGTCGGATATACTGTAAAAGTCTGCCAAGTAGTTTATTATAAGATTTTTTCGACGCATAAATAAATCCTTATTTCGAAATTGTCGTAAAACTTTCGTTTCAATTTCTTTTAAATGAGGTCACGTAAAAAATGGTTGGCGCCAAACTATTTTTAATTTTACAAATTTTCATTTCCTGTAATAAAACAGAATCGTAATAAGAAGTACCACTTTACGTAAATCGAGTTGGGTAAATGCATTATGCCGATGTGACGAGAACCCATAAAGATAACGTACAACGTGTAGCCTTGACGTAAGCTGAAAATACCTGTAATATAATTACTTTCTTGACCGATATAAATATTACATCAGAAATACCTGCGATATAAAAATACACGAATTTTTTTTTTTTTAAGACATGTGTCCTCAATTTTTAACATTTTCTTTTTAAATGTATCTTCTACATCGGATGTTAAACATAAAATTTAAACTATCGCAATACGTATTGTATAAAATCAAAATTATTCTTCACAATTTAGTATAAAGTTAAGAAACGTACATTCTGTTAGCGAGGTTAAAGTTCAAGTTGGGTTATCACTAACGTTTGGTTAACATCAGTTTATAGCGTATATTTAATAAATTGTTGCACCGTAAATATAATATCGTCTGTTTTATTATCATTTCAAATATAATTTAATTTATGTTTTAGATCAAAAATTTTATTACTTATCTGACGTCGTTGCATAAATTAATAAGTTCAAAAGTGACCAAATCGCTGGAAAGTTTGACAATATATATTCTAGTAAATAATAATTAATTAATTAATGAGCTAATTACTCTTCGTTATACACCAAATCTTTTTAATAATAATAAATGCTTTTTACTTCTATATGGAGCTACTCGAATATTCTAGAAAAACGGCAAACAAAGGCAATTAGACCAGAAGGCATCATGATCAGATTTACAGGAACTTCAGATCAAATTTCTCAGAATTTTCAATGATGTAGCTCAGAAAACCAAACACAATGAGGTAAAGTTTTCCCTCGAAAATGTTCGTATCGCTTCTAATGCACATAAATGATTGACGAATAAATAATACATAATTCACAGAGTTTTCTAATTTCGTTTTGATCAAATCTTCAATAATGAGAAAAAGTAAAACATAAAACACACTGAAATAAAAAGATTGAGGTGATATTGGTTTGAAAGAATAATTTGAAAACCCCATTGAGCGGTTCGCTTTTCCATTGGTGTTCGAGCAGGGAATTTTGTACTTTCCTACAAACAGAAGTGGTTGTAGGCATTTTTCCATTTCCGTTTCCGCGTGTTCGGTCGGTGTTTGATGTCCCAAACAGTTGGCAGATTGAATCGAACGAAGCCTCTCGGCAGCCCCCGCGTCTTCCCATTTTCAGGTTTATCGCTGATAAATATCGGCCGTCGCGTCGGTGGAAATTAGTTTTCTGATCAAAGGAAGCGCCGTTTCCCCAGCACGAATTTGCCCAGCGGAAAATTACTTTACCGGTGACAGAGGCCACTATTTTTCTTTCCGTTTAATTATTACCGATATTGAACTAGAAACTTTCTTAATGATAATACTAGACTTTACAACTAACACTATCATTAGGACTAACACAAGACTTGGTACTAATGATAGTACTAGTGTTAGTTCTAGTGATGGTGCTAGCGTTAATTCTATTTTACTTCAATTGTATGTATGTATGTAGGAAAGCGGAGGGTATGCTTACGCATACAGCACCTAGGACCTTGTACGTCCTCCTACACTCTCTCCGACTACATCAACCAGCCTAAGGAATTTCCGAAGGCTAGGATACAGCTCAGAGGTGTGTTCCTGATGCCATCTGTGGTCGGCCATTCCTCTCCGAAGTCTCTCATTCTGGGGTCTTGCAGAGTGGGGCATTCACACAAGATGTGTCGGACCGTCTCCTCGCTCTCTTTACAGAGTCGACAGAGAGGACTAACAGCAAGCTTAAGGTTATAAAGATGCTTGTTTACCTTACAGTGACCCGTGATGAGTCCCGTTACAGTTCGTAGAGCGTTCCTACCAAGCCTTACGAAAGACAAGGCTGCCTCTACTGAAGGATAATGTAATACTTCCTTAGACAGATGGCAGCCTTTAACCATATCCCACCAGTTCATAAACTTTTTGTGGGTAAAATCTTTAATTATCTCAATCTGAGTTGATAAGGATGGAGCGATTATCGGTTCAGGCGAACATGGCGCTCCTTTTGGCAAGCCTATCAGCGTGGTTGTTACCTGAACAAGTCGAGTGTCCTTTTATCCATTGAAGTATAACACAGTTATGCACTGCGGCCTTCTTCAATGTCAGATGACAACCCATAACAAGTCCTGAAGTAATTGTTATTCTACTCAGGGCCAAAATGGCTTGTCTACCGTCAGTATAAATTGTAAAAGTCTTACCTACCAAGTTGGATCTGACAATAACGTCAGCGGCAAGTTGTATGGCGATTAATTCCGCCTGTATGACGGTGGTACTTTTACCTAGAGATTCAGATACGTGGAGTCGGAGATCGTACGAGAAGACTCCGGCTCCAGCTCCTTCCCGTCTCTTTGAACCATCAGTGTAGATTTTAAGGCTGTTTTTTACCTCTACTTCTGTGGAACTTGGGTGGGTGAGAATTTGTGAGTATTCCACCATTTCGTTCCAGAGATTGGCATTTTTACTGTTTCTCTCACCCATCAGAATTCCTATTGCTCGCAGTCGAATCATGGTCACCAATGCCACCTCTTGGATGAACAAATGAAGTGGCGTTAGGTTTAACATGTTTTCCATGGCTGCAGTGGGGGTAGTCCGCAGCGCACCTGTAACATACAAACACGCAAGTCTCTGTACTTTAATAAGTGCAGCAGTAGATGTAGACTGTAGGGTTTTTGACCACCATACTACTGCACTATATGTAAGCATAGGTCGGATTACAGCCGTGTAACCCCATGTCTTACATATAGCCCTCCGGCATTGACCGAATGCAACGTACGCTTTTTCAACTCTATTATCTAGGTGGGCTCTCCATGTCATTTTATTGTCATGCGTGATGCCCAGATATTTAACTTCTTTTGACAATGCCAATGGAGTATTAGCAAGGGATGGCATTCTGGGCTTGTCAACCTTCCTCATCCGTGTGAAAAGAATCAACTCTGTCTTCTTAGGATTCACAGAGAGTCTTTGTTCGTCTCTATCAATTTAAGAGCTACTTGCATCCTATCAAACAGCACGTTTATATACTTGCCTTTGACAAGAATGGTTAAATCATCTGCGTAACCAACTGTAATAAAGTTGGCTTCAGCGAGGCGGTTCAAGAGGCTATCCAGGGTGAGGTTCCACAAAAGTGGGGATAGTACACCTCCTTGTGGACAGTCTCGAGTAAAGAAGACTGACATCGCCAGCCCTAAGCTTAACTATCCTATGTTTAAGAGTGTTCTCAATCCAACCACAAAGAGTCGGTGGAACATTATGCTCTAACAAGGCTTCGTTAATACCAGAGAAAGTTGTTTTATCAAAAGCTCCCTCTATATCTATAAAAACACCCAGGGCGGACTCCTTTAGGTCCAGCGCCCCACCAACAAAGCTGGTCACTGAGTGAAGAGCCGTTAGTGTGGACTTGCCCTGAGTGTAAGCGTGTTGATTAGGATTTACTGGTTTAGTTGGAAGACGAAAATCTCTAATGTAGCGATCACACAGTCTTTCCAGAGTTTTCAAAAGAAAGGAGGAGAGACTGATTGGTCTAAGCGATTTCGGTGTGAAATAATCAAGCTTACCCGGTTTTGGTATGAAGTTCACTGTGACCTCACGCCACCGACTGGGTATATAGCGCAGCGCCAGGCATGCCTGAAAGATTTCCACCAGGTGAGGTACTAAGTCCTCCAAACCCTTTACTTCAATTAATACTGGCCATAAAAGTCTTCGATCTTACATTTTTTTTTGTTGTTGTAACATTATCTTTTCTTTCTCTGTATCAATAGTCGTAAAGACATCTTTTTATCTTTGCGGTAGTTTTGAGTATCAAATTCCCAAAATGACATCGTATCGATGCACTTAGAGGATTCTGTGGCCATCGGGACGGGAGGCACCTTTATTCGTCCCTCAATACTGTTATTATAACGGCTCCTTTAAGAGGATAACGTGACCGGTGTGAATTCGGTGTCTGAATTTCCATGACTCACCCGGAACGACGACCTTTCCGCCTTCTTTTAGTTCCGGGATGCGGTCGTATCCATAATGGAATCCGTCCCTTGGCAGTATTGAATTTTTATGAAAAACGCACAAGACAATAAACGCCTCTGCCACGACGACTATCCCCTTAACCATTCAGTTCCCGCTTCGAAGAGAGTAGGGAATATGTAGAGTGATAATAAACTTAGTAAATAATAAATAAATCAAAATTAACTTTATCAAATTGCAGGTAATTCAAGAAACTAAATTTGTCGTGAATTTCCTGAACCGTAAAAGTTGTTTATGTGCCAGAGTTCCGTATGCCGCTGTTCCAACCACGTCATTTAGCAGTGTTCCAGTAGATAAAGATGTCGCGGAGGTCCCCGACGAATTTATGTACCAAGTTTACCAGCAACTACCCCCAAAAGATACGAATCTATCTCACATTAGCTACTTTGTGGCAGTTTGCGTCTGTGAGTTTCACCGCAAACCGCCATCTCGACCGTTACTTAACATTAAATGCGCTAATATATCAACGTTACGCGACTTCGCCGTCGTCGTTTAAATATTTCGATGTTATTAAAGCAGTTCTCAATTATTATTTTACAGTATCCTTTAGAAAGATTAGAACGGTTTGGTTTTATTTTAGCTTTTAACTCACCGTCCGCGATAATGTCATCCCTTCGGCTAATAAAGGGAGCTGGCTTCCAGCTGCAGATAACTACTAAATTATTCTATTTTGGACGCCCTAATGGACACTTCAAACCGTAAAACTGACGTACGCGGACCCCCTTTATGAAACAGGGCTAATTTCGTTATGCCATTAAGTGCGATAAAGCTACCCGGGATTGTAAAAAGTAAACCACGTCTGTTGTTACATCTTTTGTTGACCGTGGTGTAAGTCATTTGGGTATATTAAAGAGAGCGAAAAAACTCTTTTTTCGTTGAAATTGAAATACGATTAGGTATAAAATATCTAGTTTGATTTCGATTTACTTACTTATGTAAATAGGAGAGTTGGTTTTGTAAAAAGGATTAAAAACAAAATCATTCCTGACCTGCATTCGCTTGCTTGGCAAAATTCACTGATTTATGCCAAAATTTCTGGCGTCGGAAACCGTTATGGTCTAGTAGAGAACAATCCCCTTTAATTTATACGCGGACCCACGCTTTCAGTCGCCGATTCAATTTGCTGCGCGTTTCTGCATTAGGTTGCTATTTAATACGTCCGCGAAGCTGGTGGAAAAGGTGCACCAACGTAAGCGGGTAAACCCCTCTATTGTGCTTTCGCCAAAATAAGCGTCCCTAATGCACTTACTGAATATTAAAAACACCCCACGGCAGCGTGCCGTATTGCGAGTAGAAAATTTGCTGTGGGCCATGCATAATACTCTAAAGAGGCAGACTCTTTTAATAAAAATTGATGAGTACTAAAACTTAAATAGAAATATATTCTTAGTAGTAGTAGAATTACCAAGTAAAATTAGCAAAATATTTTTCTTCAAAGTCTTAACCCTTTCGAGACGGCACTTTTTTCATAATCAATGTAATAAAAATGGATACAGAAAACTGGACTGACTGAACTTCACAAAAACTCTCAAAATTTGGTGGTTGTATGATATCTCTCGAAACAAGGTACGATACATAAACCTACATTACACTCTTTGCACATGTATCGAGATTCCTTTCTTTTTTTGACTCCTGTGGTAGTGTTGGCACAGACCATACAGCGCCGTAAAGCTCGCTTTGATTTTTGGGTACCAATGAAGGAAAATGACGGTCTGTAATCCTTTTCAAATTATGGCAAACACGAAGTGGCACTTTACGCTGAAGGCTATCTCTGATAAGAAAAAGAATATTGGTTATTATAATGATAAAAATGATACAAGAAATCTTTGTTGTTACCTTTCTAATAACTGACGAATAACATTCTTATGAAATACAGCTAGCGGAACCTTTTTCTCATTTTGTGTCAAAAATAATGCATGACTATTTAGTAAACAAATGTCCAAGACATGAAAAAACAATTTCTTGTACCATTTGACGTTTTTTCTCATAGAATCTATACTGCTTATTAGCATATCCGATCGATCAACAGCTCCAATTTGTGCATTATAGTCTAACACGCACAAGGGCTTCTTTATATTATCTCCAGATTTACGGTCCAGTTTAGGAAGAGTAACTATTTGGTTTTCATGCATTGTAAAAGGCATGGTTACATCCCTGCGGTCCTTCCATTTCAAGGCTAATAATTTCTCAGTGCTTTTCCATACCGTCTCCCCTTTATTCAATTTTTTCTTTAGATCTGGCATACCTCTCCGATTTTGTCGCACTGTTCCACAGGTCTTCGTTTTTCTATTGAGCAGAAACAAAGATCGTGTAGAAATTATCGGTATAGATAGAGGGAATGTCCTTTATCTAGGTATGGCGTCAACAATTTAATTACAACTGCACCTGTAATTCCCAAAAGAGGATTAGTTTCGGTGTCAATATCTGTCTCCTTTCCAATATAAACAATAAAATCTAGAATGTAGCCTGTCTCGCAGTCGCACAAGACATACAACTTGATTCCGAAACGATGCCTCTTCGATTTTATATATTGTTTAAATACAAGGCGTCCTTTGAAAAGTACCAAACTTTCGTCAATAACAAGAGACTCAAATGGATACATTGCATTCTTAAATCTTTCTCTAACACATTTCTAATTTTGAAAAGACGATCATGCTTTGAAGCTTCGTTGTTGTTGCTGAAATGCAAATGTCTATATATCGATTGCCAAAATGTAATCTCTTGACATGCATTGTCCAAAAATAGGAGAATTTATTAGAGGATCAGTTGACCAATACACATGCAAAGATAATTTTTTGTTTCTGGGCATTAGTAAATTTAGTGCTAAAAAAACATAAAACTCTGACTTATGAAGATCTTTCCAGTCATTTACATTTTCTGCACCATAGCGATTTGTTTCATGTACGATTATGTCAACAATGTCTTCTGTGAAAATGCTCGAGAAGTAGTGTAATTCAGTTGAATTTGAACTGAGATTGAAATCTGGATTTTCACCACATTGATCACTTATAAACGCATGTTTCTTAGGCTTAAATTCGTTATCTGTCCACTGTATATTGATCTCATGAAGCGGCTGTGCCTCTTCTTCGTTCTCGTTATTATTTTCAGTGGTGTCGTTCGCATTTTCTAAGTAATCGTCACCACTATCAGCACTCTCAAAAGACTCACTGTCGCTCGATGATTCGGGATTATATTCACTTCCGCTATCAATAAATGGTTCGTCTTCGCTTAGATAACAGTCGTCGAGGTTATCCACAACTTTTAGAATATCTCTAACTTCTTTGTCACCTAAACCACACCAGTTGTTGGATTGGGTATCAATTTTTTTGGCTCTTTTAGGACGTAAGGGACCTGCATCGTCTTCCGATGACATTTTGTACATTACTGAAGAAATTGAAACAAACATGTGCAACGCATATTCATCGCACCTGCACTCTCGGTTACTGTCGGATATCTCCGTTAGATCGGATTATACCGACATTAGTTTCTGTGTCATGTAAATTGTGACGGCATAAACCGACAGCGGTTTTATGGCCACAGTAAGTTTTGACGCAGTCGGATATTATAGATAACAGTTTCACAAGCAGTATAGAAGCAAGTCGGATATATCCGACACCAGTTTGAGAGTCAAATTATGGAAAAACTGATATATCCGACATCCGTCTCGAAAGGGTTAATAACAAATTATTTTGTAAAATACTTTTTAAAACGAAAAAAAATTGCCCTTGCCTATGACGTTCATTATTTGTTGCATGGAATAAGGGGTAGAAACTGCATAAAGCAACCATAAAAAATGGAGCACGCGTGAAAAGTACCGGAAAATATTATCTTCATTTTCGTGAGTCCAACCCGGCCAGGCGCGCCGTTCCGGATGCATATTTTAATGAATACATTTAATGTGTATTCCGTGAAAGACCGAGTGTCGGTCAGACGTACCCGTTTTAATGCGAAAACCCGACGTTCGTTGAAATATGAAAAACTCGTTCGCAATATGCACTAAACTCAGACGTGCGGTAATGGCGGTCGGACCAGAAGCAAATGAAGAAATTATGTTTACCGAAATGAAATTTTATTCCGGGTAATTTCCGTGCTTTTGTTTCTAACGCATTTTTACCCGGTTTTTGGGGCTCCCAACGTTCTACCCCCTTTTATAAGGTGTTTTTTTTTAACTCGGCAAAATTTTAAATGATTTTTATTTTAACTCGGTTGCTTTTTAATATATTTATTTAAAACTAACCCAACACAAAAAAGAATTCAACGAATAATATACAGGGTGTCTCACGTAACTGGTCTCCCGGTCAACCGGAAGTAGACCATAACTTCGTTATTTTAAATGGATTGCTATAGATTTTATTACACTTTTTAATTGTACGTAAAAAAATATGTTGACTTTCAATAGTTATTTTTGATACAAGATAGCGAAATGACACTAGCGAATGCAAAAGAATTTCGCTGTCGTGTATCAAACAACATTTTTTCGAAAACTGCATATTCTAAAGTTATAAATTAATAAAAAGACCAAATTCAGAATAATGACATTTAGAATTCATTTAATGTTATGTCAAAAACTTAACGTCACATCAATTTAACCTCACATATTGAACAAATGTGCTATTATAAATTTGCATTTAAACATGAAATGAAATGATAAAACAATTAAATGTTGATTATTTTGTGTTTATAATTTGTTCATAACAATAAATTAACAATTAATAGTATCAAATTCTTTGATTGTCGTAGCTGGACGTAATAGTATATTAAAAAACAAGTTTCGTAAGACACGCTTGAAATGCACGAATTCAAGTTGAAAAACGAGTGGCGAAGTCACGAGTTTTTTAATGAATGAGTGCTTTAAGTCTTATGAAACGTGTTTTTTATGCTATTTTTTGTAATTCGCGTTTTTATCTTTTTTTTTTAACAAAAATATAATAAATTTTGGCAATGTAGGGAAATAGGTATGTAGCAGTTGGTAACACCGGAACACTTGAAAATAGAAACTTTGAATTGACTATTAGAAACTGTCAAAACACAAAATATATTCACCTGAAAAAAATGTTTGATGTACACCTCCCAAAATAAGAGAAATTGCTCAGAGTCAATGTCCTCATCATTGTGGACTTTGTATTCGATGCTAAGAACGTGTTTAAACATCCATAGACAAAAATTGTCACATTGACAACTAGAAAAAGTAATGACCCAATGTTACCAACTTGAACTGGTTCCATAAAATGTTACTAAAATCTCATTACAGCATCGGATGCTGTAAGGAGTCTCATTACAGCACCCGTTCGAGTACTGTTATAGCTTCCATTACCGTAGCGAATTACAAAAAGTCTTTTGCGTCCTGGACGTAATAGTATATTAAAAAATAAGTTTCGTAAGACACGTTTGAAATGCACGAATTCAAGTTGAAAAACGAGTGGCTATGCCACGAGTTTTTTTAATGAATGAGTGCTTTAAGTCTTATGAAATGTGTTTTTTATGCTATTTTTTGTAATTCGCGTTTTTATCCTTTTTTTTTCTCAAAAATAAAATAAATTTTGACAATGTAGGGAAATAGGTATGTAGCAGTTGGTAACACCGTAACACTTGAAAATAGAAATTTGAATGACAAATAGAAACTGTCAAAACACAAAACGTATTCACCTGATAAAAATGTTTCATGTACATCTCCCAAAATAAGAGAAATTGCTCAGAGTTCAATGTCCTCATCATTGTGGACCTTGTATTCGATGCTAAGAACGTGTTTAAACATCCATAGACAAAAATTGTCACATTGACAACTAGAAAAATTAATGATCCAATGTCACCAACTTGAACTGATTCCATAAAATGTTACTAAAATCTCATTATAGCATCGGATGCTGAAAGGAGTCTCATTACAGCACCCGTTTGAGTACTGTTATAGCTTCCATTACCGTAGCGAATTACAAAATAGTATATTAAAAAACAAGTTTCGTAAGACACGCTTGAAATGCACGAATTCAAGTTGAAAAATGAGTGGCGAAGCCACGAGTCTTTTAATGAATGAGTGCTTTAAGTCTTATGAAATGTGTTTTTTATGCTATTTTTTGTAATTCGCGTTTTTATCCTTTTTTTTTCTCAAAAATAAAATAAATTTTGACAATGTAGGGAAATAGGTATGTAGCAGTTGGTAACACCGTAACACTTGAAAATAGAAATTTGAATGACAAATAGAAACTGTCAAAACACAAAACGTATTCACCTGATAAAAATGTTTCATGTACATCTCCCAAAATAAGAGAAATTGCTCAGAGTTCAATGTCCTCATCATTGTGGACCTTGTATTCGATGTTAAGAACGTGTTTAAACATCCATAGACAAAAATTGTCACATTGACAACTAGAAAAATTAATGACCCAATGTCACCAACTTGCACTGGTTCCATAAAATGTTACTAAAATCTCATTACAGCATCGGATGCTGTAAGGAGTCTCATTACAGCACCCGTTTGAGTACTGTTATAGCTTATATTACCGTAGCGAATTACAAAAAGTCTTTTGCGTCCTGGACGTAATAGTATATTAAAAAACAAGTTTCGTAAGACACGTTTGAAATGCACGAATTCAAGTTGAAAAACGAGTGGCTAAGCCACGAGTTTTTTTAATGAATGAGTGCTTTAAGTCTTATGAAATGTGTTTTTTATGCTATTTTTTGTAATTCGCGTTTTTATCTTTTTTTTTTCTCAAAAATAAAATAAATTTTGACAATGTAGGGAAATAGGTATGTAGCAGTTGGTAACACCGTAACACTTGAAAATAGAAATTTGAATGACAAATAGAAACTGTCAAAACACAAAACGTATTCACCTGATAAAAATGTTTCATGTACATCTCCCAAAATAAGAGAAATTGCTCAGAGTTCAATGTCCTCATCATTGTGGACCTTGTATTCGATGCTAAGAACGTGTTTAAACATCCATAGACAAAAATTGTCACATTGACAACTAGAAAAATTAATGACCCAATGTCACCAACTTGAACTGGTTCCATAAAATGTTACTAAAATCTCATTACAGTATCGGATGCTGTAAAGAGTGTCATTACAGCACCCGTTTGAGTACTGTAATAGCTTTCATTACCGTCGCGAATTACAAAAAAGACTTTTACGTCCTGTTGACAAAAAACTATCGTTTTGAAGGTCGCTAAGTACTACGCAAAAGTCAACTTTTAATAGCAGTTTTCGAAAAAAAAATTATTGGTATAGTTTCCGATATTTCTGGTGGTTATTTGCAGTCATATAACGAACAAAGACGGGGTTGTATACAGGTAGTTTACGAACCCCAAACTCTGGCGTGAGTTGTTCAGGTCCACATTAACGAAAATATCAATAACAAATAACAATATTTAAAAACTTAAATATCATTACTTTGTGTGAAAATACAACAATTTATTTAAATCTATCTAAAAAGTACATTTGCTTAAATAATTTATGATTATTCTAAGATAACTATAAAAAATGTGTTTTAATTTTTATATTATTAATTAATACTTGCTTTTTTTGTAAAATCCTTTAAGTATAAGTAAATTTAGATTCTTTACTATATTTGTTTTATTTTGTTGAGTTTCAAATAAAATAAAAAAGAAGTGGGTCCCTGGACTTAGTTTGCTAGGAGGAGCTATCATAAATCACGTCCAGGTACTTTTTCGGTGATAATTACTGCCACTACTGTTTCTGATCGTCATAAAAACCACCAGAAATTTCGGAAACTATACCTAGCTTCTTGATTTAAAGTTTTTTTGGTATATTTCACCATGCTCTTGAAAACCACATATCCCAGCCAACGTTCATTCAAAACAGCTCTAAATTGGCTGTAATGGCTAAATAGATGTAATGGTCAAAAATTGTATTACCGTTTCTCCATATTCAACCGCAAGAAAGTCGAAAATTTCAAATGGAACGGCCCATATTTTATTAGCCTACCCGAAAGGGAATTCAATTCTCTACAATTTATCTATAAACATTCCTATACCTATTTATTGTAGTTTCTCTCATATTGGAAAATTTATCAAAACATGCAGGAAACCGTTTGGATTTTTATTAGAAGGCCATGACATTTTCACAGTTTTTCGTTTAATTTATTGCTATTATTATTTCTACTATTAGCTACGATGGATAATCTTTTAGTTTACTAGCTTTTACTTACAAAAAATCAAATAAATGAAACAATAATAAATAATAATGACAAAAATTAGATTTGGATAAAAATATAAATTTATAATATAAATTTTTTATTAAATTGAATTTGGAAATGCAATAAAATACGATAAAATATTTATTTCGATGTCTTCATCACTGGTGACCGGAAATATGCAGATTCTTTTGGTCTCGATATGTCCATAGCTAAGAAAATCTTTATCAATTTTTTGAAATTTTTCTTTGTGATGGGCGTTAGGTTTCTTAGGCATCTCTTCCTTGTTAGTGATTGACGAAAAAGCTTGGATAACCACTCTACAAAAACGGATCACAACTACCGCTGTGTAACAGTCACAAGTTCACTAAGCAGTATATCATGCTAAGCTTTTTATGATATAAATAATAAAATAACTTCTACTTGCTTTATTTAAATATACAGTCGTACATGTTTCAGGAAATTATTCCCATCTTCAGCGACAAGCTATTAAAATAATGAAAATCACATTAAATATTAATCTTATGGTAACATTTAAAATCAAATAATTAGAATTAAAAATGAAAAGTGAACTCTGAACATATTAAAAAAGAACTCACCGTCAGGAACCGAATCACAAACCAAGCAAAACATATAAAAAACAATAGTTTTCAATAATTACGTTAAATCTAAGACAAAAAGGAAATAAAATTAAATATATTAGAGAATAAAAGAAAGAGAGTCTTACCTATAAAAATATAAATAACAAATCAAACATTAAAATTAAATTGTAAAAAACATATAAGGTATAACATTAAATTTTGTTTCAATTTACAAATCTATTCCTTATAACTCTATTTCCGCAGAAAGCAATTTCAATTTCATATTTAAATAATAACACTTTATATAATTTACTTTCCAATCATCATATAAAAGAAAATAATCAATAGATAGTGATCAGATAGTGGGGTTTATTCTATTGAATGTTGCAATTGCAACAGTATATATATAGGTCAAACTGAAAATAGAGCTCAATCCAATGTTTTCAAACATAAACTAGAGACAGGTCATGTAATAAATTACAAAGATGTAAAATTAATTCATAAATGCCAAAAAAGTTACAAATTGGATTTATTGGAGATTCATAAACATAAAAAGAACAACAAACTTAATGTTATTAATTACCAAATTTATAATAATGACAAACCATTGTTTAATTATCTTATTTAGGATGTACAAGATTTTTTGAATTCTATGTTTTTGTATTTGTTAAATATTTCCGCAATCTTGAAACTAGTTACCCTGATGTTTCCTTTTCATATATTCTTTCTTTGTCCTGGGAGGGGTCTTTTCCTTTTTTCCTGTTTTTCGTTCCTTTTGGAATGTATCTGATTTCACCTTCAGTGTCTTTCAATCCTCCAAATGAACAAACCAAATTTAATGTTATACCTTATATGTTTTTTACAATTTAATTTTAATGTTTGATTTGTTATTTATATTTTTATAGGTAAGACTCTCTTTCTTTTATTAGAAGAAATAAATTTTTGCAACATGGGGAGTGGCTCCATCTTGCTGGGATGACGTGTTTTTTGATAATGCCACTCTGCTGGTATTTGAGATATTTGCAAAATATTGTTAAACAACGTCATTTAAGTCAACAAACGTGGTTCAAATCCAATATTCTCTTTTTAGAAGATTTTTATTCATTTTATTTCTTAATGTTGATTGAGGTATATTAACAGGCTGTTTTAATTTTACGTTGTCATTCTAGGTATATTTCAGCGTCTGCTTCTTACTTCGCTTCCTTCGTGTAATTGAGTTCTTGGTAGGATGCCATTCTGAGTTGATGAAAAGAAACCCGGTAAGCAAACACTAAGGAACGTGAATATAAACAAGCAAATTATTTAATGTCTTGCTTTTTTTTTTTTAAAATCTGTTTATAAAATATAAAAAAAAGTGTCAAGTTCTATCTTCAGCATGGTACGAGCGATAGCTAGATGCAATTTGGCTCAATAAAAGTGAAACGATGTAGTGGTTGTCTGAGGGCGTGATGTAGGATGATGGATGGGACCGTGTTGGCGCCGCGACGCCTCCGGTGCTATCTATCGTGGTCCGTCGACGTAATAATAGAGACGCCTCTTCTCTGCACTTCGCTACTGGGAGGGAAAATGTGCGAACGACCAACACGCGAAGACCTTCAGTTCGGAAACGCCTCTGCGGTGAGATCAAGATTGATCTTGAAGAGCCACGGCGCCCTTCTTATCTCCAGTATCCACGCGTCGGTTCATCCGGCGACCCCCGTTGTTCGTTTGGTTGACCCCCGAGGAACCGGATAAAGCTACTTTGTCACTTTTTTATTAAACCCGTGCGGACAATATGATGAATCGGCGTCGCCATAGGAAGCTTTTACTGCTTTTAGCGATGTTTTTCTTTGCGGAGGTGCGAGGTTTTTCTCCTAATTGTATCAGGAACGTTATCGAATTTTATTCATAATGATATAAGAATTTTGGCGATGTGTCTAAATCCATTATTCCGACCTTGACTCATCATTGATGCGGGAATGAATTATATTCGTTCTCTCCGAAGTTACAAAGGTATAAAACGAGTTACGTAAGAGGCACGGGAACGAAAAGAGTTGAAAAAGCTTTTCATAAAATTATTCGCGGTCGTAAATTTCACATTTCTTGGGAAAAGTCGTAAAAGCAGACTCGTTTCGCCGATTTTTTATATTCCTGCCTTAGCTTGTACCCCTTCTAATTTAAGACGAGCACAATTTTAATGTGTTTACAGACTGCTGACATTTTTCTTCTGTTTTCTTTTTTCGATCCATTTGTATCTAATTTCTTCGAGTAATATTCGGTCACGCTTCGTTCTATTTCACCCTGGTGACATCTACTGTCACGCGTTGGTATGGTTTGAGGGCAGCGTCCCGAAAGCTCCAATGCCGGTAAACCGTCGGAGTCGCGACGCCGTCACCGCATTCTCAGACCCGCAGCGTCGCTCTCATATGAAGAGCCTTGATACGTGGAGTGTACCTGTCTATCAAACAGACGAGAGCCCTTCAACGGGTCCGCGCCCCCACTGTCTGTGACGTCGAGCACCCACAGGGTCTCCATATTTCATTTCTTCATTTTGGTGGAAAACACGCGTCCTCTAACGATCGATACTTTCGTTGTTTCGAGGAGAGGAATGAACACATCAAAATATAAGAAGCAATTCAAAAATGTTTTATAGGATTTAAAGTTTTATTGAGAAATTAAAAGTTTAATGCCACATTTTTTTTTGTAATAAACAGTGGAAAGCGTTTGTTAGTCACGTTAATTGAGTAAAATAATTTGAACAACGAAATATGATATATCGTGACACCGTTTAACAATAAAATAACCACCAATATTGGTTATTGGTCATATTAACGGTCAGCCAGTTCAAAATTTAAAATGATTTACACGCATTTGTCATTAGTATATACTAATAATTTATGGGACGTAAAATATTAATAAGGTTGACGTATACATATTTGCTCTGATTCCAATGATTCACTTTTGAGTGTTATTAAATGAGATAAAATAAAATAAATACAAAAAAAATTGTTAAAATTTAATTCAGATGTATCAAAATCTATTTCAAGCCATACCCAGAATATTAATGAAAGCTTCAGCATGGCGATTAACCCTACAGCACATAGACAAGGTGAGGAAATCTGCCGCAGGGTCTTAAACCACAAATGCACGAACACATCCATGGTCGCCTATGCCTCATTGGTTTGGTGACCAAAAACAAATCATAAGACAGCACAACAAATTCAACGGTGCCTTATCAATGAAAACATGCTCGTCACTCAAGCAAATACAGAGTAACCTCAGAGGACACCTCAAAATTCTCAAGGACCCATATCTAAATCAGTTGATTGAAATTAAAACGGATCTTATACCGACAGAATACAATTTAGATTAGCCGTATAAGGTCATATTTAGAAGCACGGTTGATTGGGCAAAGGGTGGGCCCCAACTAAAAAGAGGAGTCCTTGCCTGATACACTGATAATTCAAAGACAGTTGGATCCGGAGTAGACATGGGTATTAATGGACCAAATAGCCGCATTAAATCAGCTCAGCCATAACCATTTTTCAAGCAGAAGTTCTTGCTATAAACTTCTGCATCGCTTTGAACCTACAAAAGTGATACAAACTGGTACAAACGATTCTCTATCGAATTGCATCGACCGTTTTGCGATATCTTTATTAATAACGGAGATACACACTTTCAGCGATATACTGAAAAATCAAAAAATCGCCGTATGTTGGAATTGGTTGAGGTACAAACGAAAACAAAAGTGGTACAAACGGGTAATAACGATTCTCTATCAAATTCCATCGACCGTTTTGCGATATCTCTATTAATAACGGAGATACACACTTTCAGCGGTATTCTGAAAAATCAAAAAATCGCCGTGTGTTGGAACCGGTTGAGGTACAAACGAAATCGAAAATGGTACAAACGGGTGCAAACGATTCTCTATCGAATTCCATCGACCGTTTTGCGATATCTCTATTAATAACGGAGATATACACTTTCAGCGATATACTGAAAAATCAAAAAATCGTGGTATGTTGGAACCGGTTAAGGTACAAATGAAATCGAAAGTGGTACAAACGAGTAAAAACGATTCTCTATCGAATTCCATCGACCGTTTTGCGATATCTCTATTAATAACGGAGATACACACTTTCAGCGATATGCTGAAAAATCAAAAAATCGCCGTATGTTGGAACCGGTTGAGGTACAAATGAAAACAAAAGTGGTACAAACGGGTAAAAACGATTCTCTATCGAATTCCATCGACCGCTTTGCGATATCTCTATTAATAACGGAGATACACAATTTCAGCGATATTCTGAAAAATCAAAAAATCGCTGTATTTTGGAATCGGTTGAGGTACAAACGAAAATAAAAGTGGTACAAACGGGTACAAACGCTTCTCTATCGAGTTCCACCGACCGTTTTGCGATATCTCTATTAATAACGGAGATACACACTTTCAGCGATATACTGAAAAATCAAAAAATCGCCGTATGTTGGAACCGGTTGAGATACAAACGAAATCGAAAATGGTACAAACGGGTACAAACGATTCTCTATCGAATTCCATCGACCGTTTTGCGATATCTCTATTAATAACGGAGATACACACTTTCAGCGATATTCTGAAAAATCAAAAAATCGCTGTATTTTGGAATCGGTTGAGGTACAAACGAAAACAAAAGTGGTACAAACGGTTCTCTATCGAGTTCCATCGACCGTTTTGCGATATCTCTATTAATAACGGAGATACACACTTTCAGCGATATACTGAAAAATCAAAAAATCGTGGTATGTTGGAACCGGTTAAGATACAAATGAAATCGAAAGTGGTACAAACGAGTAAAAACGATTCTCTATCGAATTCCATCGACCGTTTTGCGATTTCTCTATTAATAACGGAGATACACACTTTCAGCGGTATTCTGAAAAATCAAAAAATCGTTGTATTTTGGAACCGGTTGAGGTACAAACGAAATCGAAAATGGTACAAACGGGTACAAACGATTCTCTATCGAATTCCATCGACTGTTTTGCGATATCTCTATTAATAACAGAGATACACACTTTCAGCGATATCCTGAAAAATCAAAAAATCGCCGTATGTTGGAACCGGTTGAGGTACAAACGAAAACAAAAGTGGTACAAACGGGTAAAATCGATTTTCTATCGAATTCCATCGACCGTTTTGTAATATCTCTATTAATAACGGAGATACACACTTTCAGCGGTATTCTGAAAAATCAAAAAATCGTTGTATGTTGGAATCGGTTGAGGTACAAACGAAAACAAAAGTGGTACAAACGGGTAAAAACGATTCTCTATCGAATTCCATCGACCGTTTTGCGATATCTTTATTAATAACGGAGATACACACTTTCAGCGGTATTCTGAAAAATCAAAAAATCGCTGTATTTTGGAATCGGTTGAGGTACAAACGAAAATAAAAGTGGTACAAACGGGTACAAACACTTCTCTATCGAGTTCCACCGACCGTTTTGCGATATTTCTATTAATAACGGAGATACACATTTTCAGCGATATACTGAAAAATCAAAAAATCGCCGTATGTTGGAATCGGTTGAGGTACAAACGAAAACAAAAGTGGTACAAACTGGTAAAAACGATTCTCTATCGAATTCCATCGACCGTTTTGCGATATCTTTATTAATAACGGAGATACACACTTTCAGCGGTATTCTGAAAAATCAAAAAATCGTTGTATTTTGGAATCGGTTGAGGTACAAACGAAAACAAAAGTGGTACAAACGGTTCTCTATCGAGTTCCATCGACCGTTTTGCGATATCTCTATTAATAACGGAGATACACACTTTCAGCGATATACTGAAAAATCAAAAAATCGCCGTGTGTTGGAACCGGTTGAGGTAGAAACAAAATCGAAAATGGTACGAACGGGTACAAACGATTCTCTATCGAATTCCATCGACCGTTTCGCGATATCTCTATTAATAATGGAGATACACACTTTCAGCGGTATTCTGAAAAATCAAAAAATCGTTGTATTTTGGAACCGGTTGAGGTACAAACGAAATCGAAAATGGTACAAACGGGTACAAACGATTCTCTATCGAATTCCATCGACCGTTTTGCGATATCTCTATTAATAACGGAGATACACACTTTCAGCGATATACTGAAAAATCAAAAAATCGCCGTATGTTGGAACCGGTTGAGGTACAAACGAAATCGAAAGTGGTACAAACGGGTACAAACGATTCTCTGCTGAAAGGTATTAATAAAATTAGAATATCAAAAAGTGGGGTTCCAAAATTTTTCAAAATTTTTTTATCGTTTTAGGTCCTGAGGTACAAACGAAATTAAAGGTGGTACAAACGATTTTCTATCGAATGGTACTAATAAAACCAAAATATCGTAAACTCGGGTTCACTCGTACAATGCGATCAAAAAAGCCGGCCTGCTAGAAACTACTTTCCCAAGCGCTTGATACCAATACTTACTGCCCTCGTCACAGCGGTCACACCCTCCTTTTACTTGTTTTAAATAGTGGTGGGGAAATGGGAGGAAACTTTTAGTTTAGTAAACATAACCTTGAAAACTCACACGCACAAAATTAAAAATGTTTCTCTCGTTAAACAAGATTGGAAATAAATTCTCTCTGGAGTTACATTGGTGGATGTAAATTTAAATTAATTAAAAAGGATTAATTAATAAAAAGAAAACATGACTCAGAGCTCAGCTGATCGAAATCATTGAAACTAAAAATCAATATCACCTCGTCGACCAATAAGAACGTTGAAAATTAAAAACAAGTAGAAATGGTAGAAGGCTGTGACGAGGGCAGTAGGTATTGGTATTAAGCGCTTGGGAAAGTAGTTTCTAGCGGACCGGTTTTTTTGATCTCTCGGTATTATTACCCTCATATTAGTACCTCTTTTAAATCGTTGAATATATTTGAAAACAAAATGTTTAGAAATCCATTGAAAGTAAATGTTCCGCTAATTAATTTTTTTTTGTAGCAGCAATATATTTTTTTTGTACATACATTTATTTTAAACAATGAAAAATAAATCCAATTACTATAACACATTACGTTTGTAACTGTGGGTGGCAAACAACTACATCCAATCAAAGCGTCCCGAACGGCGTCGTGTTCCGCCGGATTAATGTATCTAAATGGCGGTAAATAAATTCTCTTTTTCAATGCGGCTCGGCCATAAACCTGGCGATTAAACGATCGCCCGGATGCGCAACTTTTATGTCCGTAGATGGTGTTTATGGCTTCCCTGATCGACCGGATGAAAACAAACCGCTAATCGTTTGAAATGCATCTGTTCTGATTGCCTCTCCGCTTCTCTAAATCATCTACAGCTTTACGTATCTCACTTCAAACCCGTACTAACGATAAATATAAAAATGAATGGCCCTTATCTGACAATTGGCTTTGTGGAGATATGTATAATTGCAATTATTAGTATTGGTAGAATGCAAATTAATGACTTCCTTATTGGGGGTACATATATATAATAGCACGATTTCAACCGGGCTTGCGTATCGCCTCGACGCGATGCTCAAAGCGTAATTACAATATTAGTGTATTTGATCCTGTACGTAGGACTTCGGTGTCCATATTTGAATGGGCAAGTTAGAGAACGTGGAATAATTCAATTAAATGCGTGATTAATTGGAATTCTATTAATTTCCGGCATTGCCCTAGTCTGCGAACAACGATATACGCACGAAAAACGCTTTGGAATTCTACACAGGCATTGTATGTAGTGTTCGTTGTTTATACAACGTGTTTAATTGCGGTCGGTCTTCAAACATCCCCCTAATACGAACATAATATTAGAGAACATCACTTGTACTGTGTTGTAAATAAACATTCTCGAAGTTAAATAGAAGTAATCTTAAAATATTGAAAAGAAAAATGTTTATTCAATAAATAATAATTTTTTGACCAATTTTAAAAACCTTTCATCCCCTCGTATTTACGAGCTTGTGTATACATCTACGTAAACGTTCAGGATAACGTTAACAATAATAATACATCACCATGATATACGCCAGTGAATATACATAACGGTACATTCATACAAATGTATCGTCCATTCCGGTTGATTTATTGTTTTTAAGTACAACCCTTGTTTTCGATTATGAAAGGCGACAATAAAACCTCAATTTAATACGAACCAGGGGGGAAATTCCATTGAATTTTGGACACTTCAAAAAATTATAGTATTGTTTATTTTTTTCAGGTGGTGATGTGGCAGCATTCTCAAAGGTAAGCGGTATTTTAAAGGTTACCTCAAAGGTAAGTACAGTGGTTAGAATTACTTGGGAATATATTTAAATTACCTATGCGAAGTTAGCCCCCAATTAGATAGGATTTTACATATATAGTATTTTGATTATAACAAGAGAACCAGTCAACCGATTTCGATAAACAGTGCCTCATTCGAAAGCTCAATCCTTGGCCAATACGAAAGTGGAAATGCCCGATTCGAAATTTCTCTCGAATTCTGCTAAAACGCCA
Organism: Onthophagus taurus; assembly: GCF_036711975.1. Lineage (NCBI taxonomy): Eukaryota > Metazoa > Arthropoda > Insecta > Coleoptera > Scarabaeidae > Onthophagus > Onthophagus taurus. The sequence goes on from NC_091967.1 coordinate 2,100,679, forward strand.
AAATAATGCGAAGGTACACGAAAATAACACAAAAATGACCTTTTTTAAGTGGTGATAACTCGTAAACGATGTACCCGATGATCAAGATCTATACGTCATTCGATTCGTCATAGTTTCTTCTATCGAAATCACAAAATGCCCGATTTCAATTCTCTCCCGTTAACCTTCTACAGCCCACGGAATGACACCGTGTTCGGCTCGTTGTTTACGCACTTATAAACGACCGTTAAAGTCTAGCCCCCAATATAAAAAAATTAATTTAAACTAAATCGACTATAATAAAAGAACGGTTTGACGGATTTTAATGTTTTATATCTCAAATGAAAGCCTGCGTCTGGCTGAATGCGTACGTCGAAATGCCCGATTCGAAATATTTAAGGGTTTTGATTAAAACACAAAAAACGAATTAATCAAACACATCAATTATCTCCTTAACTAATTGACCAATTTTAGTCATCAACATTTCAATCGAAAGTATGATCTACAATGAATGCGAAGGTGGAAATGCCCGATTTCAAAATTCACTAATTACCTGCGTACAGCCATTGAAATGACCCCGCGAATCTGCCTAATGGAAGTCTAGCCACTAATAAGAAAAAATTAATTTTGATTACATTCGCTATAACTAAAGAACGGTTTGACGGATTTTAATGTTTTATATCTCAAATGAAAGCTTACGTCTGGCTGAATGCATATGTCAAAATGCCCAATTCGAAATATTTAAGAATTTTGAATAAAACACAAAAAATTAATTAATCAAATAAGTCAATTATCTCCTTTATTATTTGATCAATTTTAGTCGTCAACATCTCCATCGAAAGCATGATCCATGGTGAATGCGAAAATGGAAATGCCCGATCTCTAAATTTGCTAATTAAGTACGTACGATTGTTTAAACGACTCCAGTGACTTTACTGCCTGGAAGTCTTACTTACATAAAAAATAATTTTTTGTAAACGGATTACTACTAGAGAACAACTAAATGTGAATATGTTTGAAATATTCTACTAATCATAACAAAGTATGTAAACAAACGAACAAAGTAAGAGACTGATTTAAAATGTATTTGTACTAAAACAGAAAATCTTTTTTTCATTTTTGGTTTTAGTATTTCTACCTTTAGTATAACTTATTGTTGTTCTTACTAGTTTTCTACTCTTCTTTTTCAAATTTTATATTTTTAGCTGTATATAGTTTCACACAAAAAGCGTCCCAACCCATAACTCTGTTGTTTATATTGAAATATAAATAAAGTTTTCAGGGGCAAGGTGCTAATTTACATTTCTTTCAATTTTTACAATTCTTTTAAAATTTTCTATTATATCCAATTTTTCTTCAACTTTTCCTTCAAATTGTATAATATATTTTTCTCTTCATTACAAAAGTTTAAATGTTTTCCGAATATTCCATAAAGAATAATGCATAAGTGACAATAAAAATAAAAATGTTGAAGAATGTGATAGACAAAATCAGACCACTCACTGAGTTGTTTAAACAACCGTACGCATTTAATCAGCGCATTTTGAGATCGGGTATTTACATCATTGCATTCACCGTGAATCGTACTTTCGATCGAGATGATGTTGACTAAAATTGGTCAATTAATAAATGAGATAATTTACTTATTTGATTAATTAATTTTTTGTTTTATTCAAAATTCTTAAATATTTCAAATCGGACATTTTGACATATACATTCAGCCAGACGCATGCTTTCGTTTGAGATATAAAACATTAAAATTGGTGAAACCGTTCTTTAGTTATAGCGAATTTAATCAAATTAATTTTTTCTCATTGGGGGCTAGACTTCTAGTCGGTAGATATGTGGAGTCATTTAAATAACCGTATGTAGGTAATTAGTAAATTTTGATATCGGGCATTTCCGCCTTCGCATTCATTGTGGTTCATACTTTCGATCGAGATGTTGATGACTAAAATTGGTCAATTAGTTAAGGAGATAATTGATGTGTTTGATTAATTCGTTTTTTGTGTTTTAATCAAAATTCTTAAATACTTCGAATCGGGCATTTCGACAACTGCATTCACCCAGGCGAAAGCTATCGATTGACATATAAAACATTAAAATCCGCCAAACCGTTCTCTTATTATAGTCGATTTAGTTTAAATTAATTTTTTTATATTGGGGGCTAGACTTTCGGGCGTTTATAAGTGCGTAAACAACGAGCCGAACACGGTGTCATTCCGTGGGCTGTACAAGGTTAACGGGAGAGAATTGAAATCGGGCATTTTGTGATTTCGATAGAAGAAACTATGACGAATCGAATGACGTATAGATCTTGATCATCGGGTACATCGTTTGCGAGTTATCACCACTTAAAAAAGGTCATTTTTGTGTTATTTTCGTGTACCTTCGCATTATTTTGGCGTTTTAGCGGAATTCGAGAGAGATTTCGAATCGGGCATTTCCACTTTCGTATTGGCCAAGGATTGAGCTTTCGAATGAGACATTGTTTATCGAAATCGGTTAACTGGTTCTCTTGTTATAATCAAAATACTATACATGTAAAATCCTATCTAATTGGGGGCTAGAAAAATTGGGGGCTAACTTCACATAGGTATTTAAATTGGTCGTAATATAAATATGAAGGTTTTCATGTACGGTTTTAATTGAACTAAAACTAAATAGAACTAACATTAGATCTATAGACCTATATCTAGAGACCTTCCTTGTAAAATTCTTATATTGGGAATTTCATATAACTTGCAATATATGAAAGCAGTAATCATAGTTATGAAACTACTATGCACTTACGCTGTCCCACATAAAATGCAACATAGCTTAATAATACAGGCATTGGATAGTTTTGCCTTATGATTATTCTGAATTTTTGTCTTAAGAGACGCACGACTAACCCCAAATGATATTGGTTCTAGGTCTAGTGTTAGTTTTACTTTTGGTTCAATAAAAATATACCACAATCTAACGCCAAATAACAATTAACAACTAGAACTAGCACTAGACCTAGAACTAGAAACGTTCGGATTTAGCCGCACGTCTTTCAAGACGGCTAAACCCGAATGATTCTAGTTCTAGGTCTTGTATTATTTTTAGTGACTGTGCCCGAATGTTTCTAGTACTGCGTCTAGTATTGGTTGTAGTGATAATGCTAGTGTTAGTTCCACTAGACATAGAACTAATAGCCACTTTTTTAAAACGTTTAACAACATTTTTATATGTATACTCATTCTATTGAATACACTAAAATAGGTTAAGTAAGTATACACAAAAGAGAGTGTTTCTGGTTCAAAAAAATGGCTATTTCCCCCTCTGTTTTACTCAGCTGTGACTCCCGTTTTCGTACATTACTCGGCTCTGACACTTAATTCATGAGACGAGCTTTCATGCTCCGGCCGCCTCAGCGATGCTGAAACGTCACACAAACATGCACCGCAACAGTTTTCTCTGCTAGCCTCATCAATCTTCCGCAGGTCGAGCTGTTAATGGTATGTCAGGAAAATGAAAAAAGGAAAAAAAATTATAGAGAAAAAGTTTGATAACATAATAATTTTGAATAAAAATATTTATTAAACTCGTTATATTATTTAATTAAATATTGACCATCAAACTGTAAAGAAAATTTGTAGATTCGGCGAAATGGTTGGAGAGATAATGAATTAAGTTTGTGTTCCGACAAAACAGCGCGTCCGAAATAAACGGTTTTTGTGCCGGGACATTAATATCCGCCCCTGTAGCAACCCACGGAATATTAATACCTTTCATTTAACCCGATCTTCGAAACAAAGGGCATCGCTGCGCGTGTAAATCGAGATTATAGATGCTCCCGGTATTGTGTTGTGTCGTTACTTTATACGATTATGAATGCGCGTAAAAAGGACGTAGAGACGTAAAAGTAACGTCAACGCCGCATCTTTTATTGAACAACGTTATGAAGGATACGGTTGGAATAGGCTTCTTATAGTGTCAGCATGCACCGCATGTTTTATACAATGTAACTACATGTAATAAAAATATATAATGCATATTGCTGAGGTTGAATTTTTTAGAGGACTAACTTTAAATTATGGTGTAGGAATAGTTATTATAACGATTTGTCATAAATAGCGATGAAGGAGAGTTACGACGTAAATCCCTTGTCGTCACGAAAATCCGTACGTACAGTTTGTGGGAAATTTAATCCGAAGCTTTTTCCTTCTGTTCGGAGTTTGCGTTCCGCCACCTTTCAGAGATAAACGCGCCCCGTTTTAAAACCACCGCTGACCCCTATATTTATTAGAACAGTTACGGACCATTCGTAGTTACAAATTTAAATGGTAAATTAGAACCTAGATTTTAAATAAAAAAGAAATCCCAGGTGCATATTATTTTTCTGTTAAATCACACGGCGGTGTTGTCCAATTAAAATCGGATTGCGAATCCATTCATTCTAGTTGTATTAAAATAAATACATGTAAATAAAGGGAGCCATGCAAATTAACTATTACGCGTTAAAATTTACTCGATGTAACGCACAAGTTTAAATTTCCTTTAAATTTGGTACTAATTATGTGTTAAATAAAAATTTTAAATTGATAAACAACTTGCATCATTTAGAAGAAAAGACAAACTATGGGCCACTTTGTCTGAAGATGTATAGCTAAACCCGAAACATTCTAGTTTTAGTATTAGTACTAATGACAATATTAATTCTAGCTATTAGAACTAACACTAGCACTGTCACTAAAACTAACACTAGACCTAGTGCTAGAAACATTCGGGTTTAGTCGGCGTCTCTCAAGACTGCTAAACCCGAATGATTCTAGATCTAGCTCTAGTGTTAGTTCTAGTTTTAGTTCAATAAAAACATGCAACATAGTGATATTTGTGCTAACTAACGCTACCTACCGTTAAGTCCGTAGTGTTAGTTCTAGTGATAATTCTGGTATAGAGCATATTTATTTTTAACTCTATATTAATTAATCGTATAATAAAATATTAAAAATTAAAATGGAGTATTTGATAGACTGTTTTATGTGTGTCTATCCGTTTATTTATTATTTTATGACTATAACAAAATCGCCATGGGAAAATACATTATTATTCGAATCCTCCGATGGGTCAGTTCAGGGGGCTGAATTTATGCTTGTGGAACTGAAAAGTTCCTACAACAAGTTATTACTTGGCGTTTTTTACTGTCCTCCTCTTGTTAACTACTTTGATCAATTGGAGGAAACCCTTGAGAGGCACTCTTTTAATTATAACACTATTCTTCTGATGGGAGATTTCAATAATTGTTTGCTAAAAAATGACTACGGAGTGACAAACTTCGCTTCATTGCTTCCTCATTAAATTTGACCATCCTGCCCTCACAACCAACTCATCATCTTTCAACTTCGCATTCGCTTCTGGATCTTACTATTACGACTCGTCCGAGCAGCATACTTATGCATGGTCAGCTACCTGCTCCTCAATTTTCCAATCACGATCAAATTTACTGTGCAGTGCAGATACGACAACATATTATGTTATTAACGCATTACGACGCAGAGTGAGACATCCGGCCGCACCCTGGTTAAGTGATGAGATAAGATCACTGATGAGGGAGCGTAATCGTGCAAAGCTATTACTTAAACGTATTCCAAATACTATTAATCGTGAAAACTATAGGATCTTGCGTAACCGTTGCAATCACCAATGTAGAAATGCCAAAAAAATGTATTTCTACCGGAGACTATCCAATGCTAATCCGAGGACGTTTTGGAAGTTGATGCGTTCCTTAGGGGCGGTTGAGTCTCCCTCTGTTCGGGCTGCTTGTGATGTGGATTCATTGGCGAGGTTTTTTGCTGACCCTCCTCTGCTCATTAGTGGTGGGACTAGGATGACAACTATTTCTGAAATTCTTGCCGCATCTAAATCCTCCTCTTTCTCCTTTGTCCTGGTCACTGCGTCAGAAGTCCGCGATGCCTTGAATCACTCGAGATCTACGAGTGTGGTCTCAAACTTCTTCTTCCTATATTGGATATTGTTCTTACTCCTATTACCCACATTTTTAACTTCTCCATTGAACGATCCTCATTCCCTTCAATCTGGAAGGTTGCTCATGTTGTCCCTATACCTAAATCCAAGAGTCCCTCAAGTTTAAATGATTTTCGCCCTATCTCCATTTTATCTGTTCTATCTAAAGCTCTCGAGCGCCTTGTTTATCTACAAGTTCAAGAGTATTTACAAGAATTTAACTTGCACAACGACTTTCAATCGGGTTTTCGTCATAGCACGATAACAGAGCTTATTAAGATTACAGATGATATCAGGTATGCTTGCGACAAACGTTGTGTTACCATCCTTGTATTACTTGATTTTAGCAAGGAGTTCGATTCGGTTGATCACGATCTTTTGTTGGCGTCACTAGCTGCCCTTGGATTTACCTCTTCATGGTTATCTTGGTTTCAATCTTACTTTTCCTGTCGTTCCTTGTGTGTGCGAGCTGATTCTGCGCTCTCGTCTGCTTGTGATATTAAATGTGGTGTACCCCAGGGTAGTGTGTTGGGTCCGTTGCTCTTTTCGATTTTTATTAATGCCGTCACCCACTGTATTTCTTGTAATTATCATGTGTATGCTGATGACCTCCAAATTTACACTACGACAACTATTGATGATTTTCCCGAAGCAATTGCACGTCTTAATCATGACCTTTCCAATATTTTGGATTGGTCCAAACGTTATGGCCTTAAATTAAATACTGCTAAAACTCAAGCAATTGCGTTTGGCAGTCGACCCTTACTGGCAAAGCTGAATGATTTTTCATCCATTCACTTAATGCTTGACGGAGACATTATTCAACTGTCAGAAACGGTTAGAAATCTTGGGGTGGTTATGGATTCTACAAAGTCCTGGAAACCTCAAATTCAATCCGTCTGCAGAAAGGTCTATCATTGTTTCCACTCACTGAAAAGTCTCCGTTGCTTCCTTCCTCCCATGATCCGTCGTAATCTTTGTTTTTCCCTGATTTTCCCCCATATTGATTATGCTGACACGGCATATCCTGATCTTTCGGTACCACTACGAAACAAACTGCAAAGACTTCAAAACAACTGCATATCGTTTGCTGTGCAGGCAATAACCTTTTGGAATAGTCTGCCTACTGAGATCCGTAATATTCCTCACCTTGTAACATTTAAAAACCACCTAAAACGTCATTTATTGGCTCTCCAAGTATCTTCCTAAGAACTTTTTTTTTCTCCCTTTTCTTCTCTTCTCTTCTTCTTTTATTCCAGCAACTATCATTATGCACCGTTTTTAGTAACCATAAGTTTAGCATAGCAGCTTGTCGTTTATTCATAGTTTTTCTTATATAACTTAGTATACTGCTGATTGATTGGGTTGTTTGGAAGATATCGCTTACGCGATAAATTGACCCTTTTGCCCGTATTTATGCATTAAGTTAAATGTTTCTTATTATGGCAATAAATTTATTTATTATTATTATTATTATGTTGATATAACAACCCATAGTGATATAACATGAATAACTTGAGAACCACGTGCATTAACCATCATACCTCGGAAGAATTCAGATGGTTTTTGATTTCCTATCTCTGAACCCGACAGGAGATCAGCCAGAAGTTTCTCCTCACTTTGAGAGAGTCTATCAATTAAAGTTTTTTTAAGGATATAAGTTTGTGTCTGGTGGGTTATTAATCACATCAATAACTGATGAAATGATTTCTAACGGTAAATTAGAAATCACCAGATTGTATTTATCTTTGTCATTCTGCACATTACAAATTGAAAATTTTGCTTCCAACTGAGTAAACCAGATTTCAGGTTTTGATACCAAAAAAGGTGGAAGTCGCACTGCAGAAAAATTTTGTGTATCATCAACGCTACTATCGGGCATTTTGAATTAAACCTTGTTTAGTATCGAAGAATCAATGATTGAAAATTTGAAGAATATAATGTCTGACTTATGAGGAATAGAAACAATTGTCACTCACCCAAAAACCCCAAAAATCAGTTATTATGATGATTATTTGTAATAGTAGGTTTCTTCTTCTCTTATTTTTCATAGGTAGATTTCTTTATTCCGTATTTCTGGTAAATTTCTTCTTGTCGTTTTTATTCCATGTGTATATTTCGCCTTCTTCTAATTCTTCTTCGATTGGTGTTTATTATAGATTTATTATACGGTTATTATTATATATTTTCTTTTTTCAAAATAGTCGGGGTCACCAATTATAGAGCATATTTATTTGTAACTCTATATTAATTAATCGTATAATAAAATATTAAAAATTAAAATGGAGTATTTGATAGACTGTTTTATGTGTGTCTATCCGTTTATTTATTATTTTATAACTATAACAAAATCGCCATGGGAAAATACATTATGTTGATATAACAACCCATGGTGATATAACATGATGTTTCTATATAAAAATAATAAGAGTGCGTGATGCGCTACATCTGGCTTTAATTGTTATTCAACGCCATTCTTATTGAACTAATACTAGACATAGCATCTATTAATGTTGTTAGACAATTTCAAGATGTTTTTATGGTTATAGTAAAAGTTATAAAAACCATTTGGTCATTGCAAGTCTCTGTGCGGTCGTAAAAGCTCCGGCCCTTATTAAAAACTAAGAAAAGCGCCATGGGCGAGTTATGAATCCCGGTGAAACAGGGTGGCAGTGCCCTCCATAAAAGACGGCCCGGCCGGTTGCTCTCGTAAACGGCGGTGGCGACGGTCGGAAAAGGGGGACGAAAGGGCGAAGGCACGCATTCGAAACGAACAAAGGGCGCATAAAATTTGTACGCCGCTTTATTATTATTGGGTTAATATAATTTATCGAGCGCGTTGCGCTGGGTATAGGTCCTCGGGCCGCGCAAATTAAGTTAGTTTCGCTTTACAACGTCTGAAGGCGACCCGTAAACCCGCTTTATGCTGATACTAATTTCACCGCCAGCGTAAATACCGTCGCTTTGATCCATCCCTTGGTTTCTCCAGTTTATCGTTCGACTTTACTTTTTTCAACGTCCAACAATTCAGGAATAATGACAAATTTTATAGCTGTAATACTAGTTTACTCTGCATAATAATAAAAAAAACTTTTAACAGTAACCAACAGAATGCAGAGAATATTACATAAGATGTTTTTGTATCGATTTCACATTTAAGTTACTATGGGATGCCATTTTTCTAAAAGTTTATTTTATGAATTGGAAATGATGCAGGATAACGCATTACCGTAGTCTGGTTTAAAATTTGAATTAATGTAGTAATAATGCTTTCTTTTTTGAAGAATTTTTTTCTTTTTCTCCTCCCCTCAACATTATTGAAAGATTCGGGTTACCTTTACATATTTGGACTCCAAGTTTAAAATGAGAAACGTGAATTATACGAAATTGAAATTGATGTTTGAATCATTTCATTTTTGAATTTGTTTTTGTTATCAAAGAATTTTTGATATTTATGAGCACATTAAAGAAAACCACCAATAATCGGAATTCATATTTTTGGAATACGACTTGATCGTAATATGAAAACTTGTATGTAGTCGATTTGAATGAATTTGAGTCCAAAGTCGAACAGAAGGCAATAAGGGCAATAGCAAACGTCTCTACGCGGTTGAACTTCTAGGGGCACGCGACATGACCCGACACTGGTGGTCAACAACTTACTTAGGAGTCAGCCGGAGCCCTTCTTGGAACACATCCAGCGCCAAGCCAACTTATGTAACTAGTCGCAATAGCGTTTCCTGTGGTCCGAAGACGTATGAAACTTTAAGCATTTTCAAGTTTTAAGTCTTCGAGGTTTCGACGACGGCGTCTCGGAATAGCACCGCATTAAATTTTCAAAGTTCGTCGTTTCCCGCGTCCCCCTTGTTGCCACTTCGTCGCCCGACGAGACGCGGAAACTTCAACTTTACCGTAGTATTTACTTACATAATTTTTGATTTTTTTTATAAATAAGAGAAACGTGAAGAATAGCTTCCCATATTTGGTGATCGTAGATTTTCTAGTTCAATATTTTATTAGAGGCGAACCGTGAACCAGTAGGAGTCCGCAATTAAAATAATAACCATGTGGTTGAGCTCGCTGTACCGTTACCCCCTTTAATGAAACGCTCAGCGTGTTTGTTAAACGACGTCTAATGACGGCATTATTCGGCCCGCGGGATTTACTAACCGCCCTTACTACACGTGTTTACCCTGTTATGGAGGGTACCCAACTTGGAGTATATTAACGGTGTTTAATTATTTCAAGCTTGGTTTACTTCGCACCGGAAAATTCTTTTAATGGAAATTTGTATTTTTAAGTTAATAACTATCTATATAAGGTATTTTTTATCACCAAAACCCAACAATTTTTTACCTATGTGAAGTTAGCCCCCAATTAGATAGGATTTTACATGTATAGTATCTTGATTATAACAAGAGAACCAGTTAACCGATTTCGATAAACAATGTCTCATTCGAAAGCTCAATCCTTGGCCAATACGAAAGTGGAAATGCTCGATTCGAAATCTCTCTCGAATTCCGCTAAAACGCCAAAATTATGCGAAGGTACACGAAAATAACACAAAAATGACCTTTTTTAAGTGGTGATAACTCGTAAACAATGTACCCGATGATCAAGATCTATACGTCATTCGATTCGTCATAGTTTCTTCTATCGAAATCACAAAATGCCCGATTTCAATTCTCTCCCGTTAACCTTGTACAGCCCACGGAATGAAATCGTGTTCGGCTCGTTGTTTACGCACTTATAAACGCCCGAAAGTCTAGCCCCCAATATAAAAAAAATAATTTAAACTAAATCGATTATAATAAGAGAACGGTTTGACGGATTTTAATGTTTTATATGTCAATCGATAGCTTTCGCCTGGCTGAATGGAGTTGTCGAAATGCCCGATTCGAAGTATTTAAGAATTTTGATTAAAACACAAAAAACGAATGAATCAAACATATCAATTATCTCCTTAACTAATTGACCAACTTTAGTCATCAACATCTCGATCGAAAGTATGAACCACAATGAATGCGAAGGCGGAAATGCCCGATATCAAAATTTACTAATTATCTACGTACGGTTATTTAAATGACTCCACGTATCTACCGACTAGAAGTCGCTATAAATTCGCTATAACTAATGAACGGTTTGACCAATTTTAATGTTTTATATCTCAAACGAAAGCATGCGTCTGGCTGAATAATTATGTCGAAATGTCCGATTTGAAATATTTAAGAATTTTGAATAAAACACAAAAAATTAATTAATCAAATAAGTAAATTATCTCATTTATTAATTGACCAATTTTAGTCAACATCATCTCGATCGAAAGTACGATTCACGGTGAATGCAATGATGTAAATACCCGATCTCAAGATGCGCTGATTAAATGCGTACGGTTGTTTAAACGACTCAGTGAGTGGTCTGATTTTGTCTATCACATTCTTCAACATTTTTATTTTTATTGTCACTTATGCATTATTCTTTATGGAATATTCGGAAAATATTTAAACTTTTGTAATGAAGAGAAAAATATATTATACAATTTGAAGGAAAAGTTGAAGAAAAATTGGATATAATAGAAAATTTTAAAAGAATTGTAAAAATTGAAAGAAATGTAAATTAGCACCTTGCCCCTAAAAACTTTATTTATATTTCAATATAAACAACAGAGTTATGGGTTGGGGCGCTTTTTGTGTGAAACTATATACAGCTAAAAATATAAAATTTGAAAAAGAAGAGTAGAAAACTAGTAAGAACAACAATAAGTTATACTAAAGGTAGAAATACTAAAACCAAAAATGAAAAAAAGATTTTCTGTTTTAGTACAAATACATTTTAAATCAGTCTCTTACTTTGTTCGTTTGTTTACATACTTTGTTATGATCAGTAGAATATTTCAAACATATTCACATTTAGTTGTTCTCTAGTAGTAATCCGTTTACAAAAAATTATTTTTTATGTAAGTAAGACTTCCAGGCAGTAAAGTCACTGGAGTCGTTTAAACAATCGTACGTACTTAATTAACAAATTTAGAGATCGGGCATTTCCATTTTCGCATTCACCATGGATCATACTTTCGATGGAGATGTTGACGACTAAAATTGATCAAATAATAAAGGAGATAATTGACTTATTTGATTAATTAATTTTTTGTGTTTTATTCAAAATTCTTAAATATTTCGAATTGGGCATTTCGACATATGCATTCAGCCAGACGTAAGCTTTCATTTGAGATATAAAACATTAAAATCCGTCAAACCGTTCTTTAGTTATAGCGAATGTAATCAAAATTAATTTTTTCTTATTGGGGGCTAGACTTCCATTCGGCAGATTCGCGGGGTCATTTCAATGGCTGTACGCAGGTAATTAGTAAATTTTGATATCGGGCATTTCCACCTTCGCATTCATTGTAGATCATATTTTCGATCGAGATGTTGATGACTAAAATTGGTCAATTAGTTAAGGAGATAATTGATGTGTTTGATTAATTCGTTTTTTGTGTTTTAATCAAAATTCTTAAATACTTCGAATCGGGCATTTCGACGTACGCATTCAGCCAGACGCAGGCTTTCATTTGAGATATAAAACATTAAAATCCGTCAAACCGTTCTCTAATTGTAGTCGATTTAGTTTAAATTAATTTTTTTATATTGGGGGCTAGACTTTAACGGGCGTTTATAAGTGCGTAAACAACGAGCCGAACACGGTGTCATTCCGTGGGCTGTACAAGGTTAACGGGAGAGAATTGAAATCGGGCATTTTGTGATTTCGATAGAAGAAACTATGACGAATCGAATGACGTATAGATCTTGATCATCCGGTACATCGTTTACGAGTTATCACCACTTAAAAAAGGTCATTTTTGTGTTAATTTCGTGTACCTTCGCATTATTTTGGAGTTTTAGCGGAATTCTTAAGAGATTTCGAATCTTTCGTATTGGCCAAGGATTGAGCTTTCGAATGAGACATTGTTTATCGAAATCTGGTTCTCTTGTTATAATCAAAACACTATATATGTAAAATCCTATCTAATTGGGGGCTAACTTCGCATAGGTCAATTTTTTTTATAAATAACGGCATAAAAATCCGTTAGGGTTTTCAGATAAAAGATAAACCACGTAGTTTTTTTGGGGGGAAATTCACGTCCACGGTTATAACTATAGGGGGGCTCGTTCAATATTTCAGTGCCGATGAAGGCAACCGATTGCGCTAGTGCGTATATTTCAGTTTTCAACATGACCCGTCCCACGTGGCCGACGATGGTAAAGCAAACATGTGCAGTAATTAATAGTACACGAACTGTCGCGGGTGTCTCTGCTTTTCTGCGACTTCGTGTACAATTTATTACACCGGGAAATCTACCGGGAATGAAAAACGAGCGTTTCGCTATTTTACCGTAACAAACTGTATAGGTCTATAACTTTCGGTAAAAAGGCGAAACACCAAGCCCGAATTTAATTATGAGACATGGTCGGGTCGATCTCGCTGTACCTGGGTCGTTATCAATTCAAGGTTTCGCCCTGAAAACAATTACGGATATGTGCAGACACGGGTCAGACGTAGGTGTGGAACCGGAAAAGGTGGGAAGGCAACTTTTCGGTAAAATCGCCCTTCACAATGAAACTTGAAATCCTTTAATTTACTCGTGGGCTTCCTGAAATTTACATATTCATTCAAATTTAATACGGGCCTCCTACCTCGACCGTCCCGCCGTATAATTCGGAAGGTCTCTAAATGGTAATTTCTTTCCGATTTCGGAACCGCCCTCTTTCGAAAAAATCGAAAAATACTACCAACCCCATTAATAATGGGCGACGCTAATTGATTTTAAATCCGGGATTCAGACCGGAACGAAAACACCAGTTCGTTCCTTTTTCCATTTCATTCTTGGCCCTTTAATTATGCAATTGTTTCTTAATTCCCCAACGCTTTATACCTAATTTACCACTCATTAATTGTTAAAAACCATAAAATCTAATTATGATAATGCTTTAGGATACGCTAAAAATAGTAAAAGTTTCTTGTTATAGTTATTAAATTAATACAGCGTAAAGTATAAAATGATGGGTTAGATGTTGAGCTCAACCACTGAAAAGAAAATTTTATTACACCACCGTAAAGCTTACGACTCTGAAAAATATAATTTTAAGTGCGTTTTTTTACGTCGCGCGAAGTTGAAAGGGGCCATCAAACGCACTTTTTAATATCCGAGGGCGCGCGGCGAATTTCATATCCCCGCGTGTGTCATAAACAGGGGTGACACCCTTCAATTTGTCAGGTAGAAGAGGGAGAGAACCTGGCGTGATGAAATTTTTCAGGGCGAATTTCATACCTATCGAGAAGCAGAATCTTTCGGATCCCCCATTACTCATTGTTTGAAAATGAAACTATTTAAATATAAACTTCATTGTATTATTGTGGTCAAGTGATTTTCTTCCTGTTAGTTTCCTTTGGAAAGGGGTAGACGTTTCGACAAGAACTTGGTCGTTATCAATTCAACGTTTAACCGTGAAAAAGCCAAGATCCACGAAGATTTTTGCGAAACCACTACTACTATGGCTTGCAAGATCGCCTGACTTAAACCCTCTAGACTTCTTTTTCTGGGGATGTTTGAAAACATTAGTCTATGGTACTACTATGAATTCCCTCGAGGAGATGCAGCTACGAATTAATCAACAATACTAACAAATTGGAGCCAATGAGGAGATTTTAGAAAGAGTTACTATTCTTCAGATGAACATCTTATTTAACTTTAATTTTTGGTTTTGTTATAAACTTCTTTTAATAGTTTATACATAATAATTAATAAATAATTACCTTCGAAACCGTTTATTTGCGGACCCATATTTAATAAGACTTTTCTGTTTATTTTAGTCCATACTTTTAACACCCTGTATATAAAAAATTTGTTAAGTAATTTTCAATTGCACTGTAGTTGCGTGATATAATTTTTATTTGCCCATTAAATAACTTGCACGATATAATATTTAAGTTTACTTCATAAGCATAACAAGAGCAGTATCAAAATAACATGACGAAATGCTTGACGTAAATAACAGCCAATTGAGTTGTTATTTACAGAATATTTTTAAACACGGCAAATTGATCACGCGATTTTTGCATTGAAACGTGACCTGCCGAAATTTCAAATGGTAATTGTACTCAAATAATGCATTTATAGAGCTACTTCAATAGTTTCCATATAGCGCTGTAGCGTGGTACAGTTGTTGTTAATAATAATAGTTTGTTATTAATGCCTTGAATTTAGTACGGCCTTAGAAGCAATTACAATTTTTACGCTTAATATTTACTAAACCCTATTTAGGTTTAGTAGTACAGATAATGCATTAGTAACAAATCATAGCTCTCGGCGAAGAGACACACTGTTAGAGTAATTATCTGCAATGTATTAACACGAAACGGGATGTGGAGTTGGTTCAAAATTTTTGGGGTAAAATCGATATCAGCGTTCGGAGGTCGTAAACTAACAGGGTTCGGTCGTTAATAATCGGGCGTCCATACGTTTTAATATCGGCACCGCGTGTCCTACCAAAACGTATATTTTATTTCAATTAATGCCGACTGCCATTTTTATCGGTACATAGCGCGTAAATATACCATTAAAATCGAATTAGCTGACTGTACTAATTTCGAACGGTTGGACAATTTATTGATAATTAGCGAGCTGGTTTCGGATAGGAACCGACGCGAATGATATAATAATCGTTTATTGACAAGTGGAAATTTAATTTTTTTACGCTAGTTATATCACGTTTTGACGTAATTGTTAATTTGCATGTACTCGTTTAATTATGTATCTACAGATATAGTATAACTAAAATAAAGGGAGATGCATCGAAATTCAACTCATCATTTACGTGGTACTTTAATTGTTATTTATATATTACTTACTAATACCAACATTATAAGATTTTCAGACATAAGTTAAAAAAGATGACCTACAAAAAATTCATACCTGGTTTATCCCAATCTATTAGCAATTTTTTCAAAATATACTAGAACTAATACCAAACAGAAGACAACTAATTATAAATGTTTCTAAAATTTGTTTTTTATTTAAATCAATTGTCATTGCCAAATTTTTATAAAAAAACGGCCTGTACCACCCTAGATACCATGTTCTATGACCACGCTTTATAATATTTTCCACTAAATAATAAGTAAGGTTGTGTATATTCTAAACGAAGTTGTCACTGATTGTCACTTTAAAGACGAAGCCACTAATCTCTCGTCACTTGGCTAATATCTACGTTTTGAAATTAAAACTCGTGAGCAATATATTAAGATAACATAATTAAGTGCTATAATTAAAATTTGAATATTGTTTAAAAATCAGAATTACTGGAAGAATCTGAGTCTTCCGCTAGTTGGATGATGACAGGAGGTAAATCAGTTATTAATGAATTTCCCATTAATGTTGTCCAATCTTTTTTAATTAGTTCTTCACAGTGGCGAACACTATTTGCCCACATCTCCGGAGTGTAATGACCAAGAGCTTTTTGCCAAGTCTCCTTGACACGACAGATCTTTTTCTCCGAGCTGGACTGAACATGTTTATTGTAATAAATTTTTAAGAACGCCCAACATAGTTCAATGGGATTATATTGGCAATTGTATGGAGGAAGGCGAAGAACAGTATGGCCATGGTCTCTTATTAATTTGTCAATTTCAAAGGATTTTTCAATTTGAGGCTTGTAATAACGGATTATTTCCCATAACAATTTTTTATTTAAGGTTGGTTCAAACTGTATATTATGTTCAGTTAACCATTTTTTCATATCATTTTTTTTTGTGCAGAAACTTGGAGCTTTCTCGATTTGTTTTGAGTGATATGGAGCATTATCCATTACTACCGCACATTTCGCACCCAAATTATTTAATGCTGGAAGTAATTGATTTTTCACCCATTCCATAAAAATAATTGACGTCATATTTTTATGATAATCTCTGTGCTCCGTGTTGTCACTGAGCAAGAGATCGCAATTTGGCAAAAACCCTGACGAAGTGCAAAAAGATTGCAAATCTTTTTCCTTCGCCTTCTGCTCTTTGCGGAATACCGAATCTTTCATTTTCATTTACCCATTGATAAACTTGGGTGCCATTTTCGTAAATCCAAGTTTCGTCAAGAAAAACAAAAGTATACTCTCCGGATTCTAGATATTGCAAGTATGTCTTTAAAAATGTAATTCTTTTTGAAACTATATGTGGTTGTTCAATTAACACTTTTCTATTGCTAATCTTTTTATATCTGTATCCCATAGATTTTATAATTTTATGTAATTTTGATCTACCATTAGTAAAATCACATTCATTTCTTGCAAAATTAAGTAAATCATTAAGATTAAAATACTGTTTCTTTTCATGCAATTTTTGTATTTGTCTTCCTAACTCTTCTTTAATAAAATATAAATTATTATCCGTTTTGTAGTTCATTTTACAACGCCCTTGTGTTTTTGGTTTTTTTACAGTTTGATATTTTTTGTAGGTTTGAATAATTTTAAAAACCGTCGTGCTGTGAACCTAATACAATTATGTTGAATATAAATTTAATTTTAAAACTCAAGTGCAATACACATACATCAAAAATACGTGAAGCTTTATCACATATATATTTTAAATTCGTATTTGGTGTCTCCGTCTGTACTTCTTCGCAATACCTAATTATAGAGTTTTTTTCGCGTTTAGACAGTTGACATCCCGTTCCACCCTTTCTTAACATTTTTATGGTAGATTTAGCAGCAAAAAAATTATATGAAAATTGTTTTTTAATCAATCTTAACAAATTTGATAGACAGTGGTGGCACACAAGTAAAGTAAAAGTCACGACATGCGCTTTTACTTTCAATACTAATAATAATAATAATAATAATAATAATAAATGTCTTTATTGCACATACCATTGTATACAACAAAAGAAAAAATATATATAATAATAACAAAAATTGTATCTATAGTGTAGATATATTCTAAACTAGAATGTTTAAACAACAAGAGTACCTAACACTACAAAAAAAGAAAAAAAAAATGGCATTGTGCAATAGGCGGGTTCCAGATAAAATCTGTTCAACCAACCTTACCACATACATAAACTTAATATTAATTATACTACACGCGTCCCACGACAACGACAATACAATTCCTTGAATATTCCTCCCTCTCCTGCTCTGAACGTTAAAAAAAATGCATTCAAATGAATAACTATGACAAGGCTGCACATTACTCCAAAAATTTATCTTTATATTATGTTTTTTGTAGTGTTCCATATGACTTATATATGTGATACGTAAAAGACCTGTGAAACAAAGAGGTTCTGTATTTTGGTGGATATATGCCATATTTTAATCTCGTTTGTAGAGCATTGTTAGCCCTTTTAAAAGTAATCCTCTCATACAAGTATGTCGGTATATGTGTTGTGACGATTTTATGAAACAAAACCAAACTGTGCAACTCCCGGCGGATATCCATTCTGTGCCACCCAACATCTTTCAGTTTGTGTGAGATTCTGTTATACTTCCGGATTCCAAAAATGAACCTAAGGCAACTATTTTGAACCTTTTGTATGCGATTCGATGTAAGCACATCTATAGCGGGATGATACACAGGCGCCATAAAGTTGAAGTGAGACAGCACAAGAGAATCACATAACTGTTTTTTTAATTTTTCGAAAGAACGGATCGGTGAGGATAAAGTTTTCTTAAACATGAATACGACCTTCTCATGTAAATATTAATTTGAGCTTTAAATCTGAAGGTGTTATCTATTGTTAAACCGAGGCATTTTGCTTCCTTAAAAACATTGATTCTTGTACCATTTATATGAATATCAAGATCCAAGTTCAGCCCTGTGACCCCTCTCCCTCTCCCGAAACATACACACGCAGACTTATCAGGATTAATCTTTAGTTTAAGAAACGTCGCAATATTAAATATAGTAGACAGGTCCTCATTAATACGTATCTGTGCTAGATTCTTATCATTTTCATGAAAGGACAGATAACACTGTATATCATCAGCATACATATTGACTTTACAATATTGTACCCGACTACTAAACCGCGAAGTCTACAAAGAGAACAAGAGAGGCCCCAACACCGAACCCTGTGGTACACCATTCAAAACTCTAATTGTGTGAGACAAATCATCACCGATCCTTACCCTTTGAGACCTATCGCAGAGGTAGTCACCCAACAAAGATACCGCCTCTGAACTCAGCCCCAAAACGTCATGATTAACGGTATCAAAGGCTTTAGAAAAATCCAGGAAGACTACAGCAGTGTACAATCCATTGTCCGTGTTCGTAAGAATATCATCAGTTAGGCGCAACATTGCAGTTGTACAACTATAGCCACTTCGAAAGCCAGATTGCTCCTGAGGCAGCAAGCAATTACTCTCCAACTGCTGCTTCATAATTTTTTCAAGCACCTTAGATAACGTTGGAAGAATACTTATTGGTCTCAGATCTTTCAGTTGCTTGGGATCATCAACCTTTGCCAAAGGAATAACTATCCCTTGCTTCCAAAGCACAGGAAATTTACTCTCCGAAAGACAGCAATTGAGAAAATGAGTCAGATACGGCAAAATCAACGGACAACAGAGACGTATCATTCTTATGGAAATACCATCACACCCAACTGAAGCGGATGTGATAGAAGCCAGAATAGACCGCACCTCTGCTTTATTTACATTTTTAAATACAAATTGATTTTGACATGCATTATGCTTATGAAAATCCAAATTAACAGATGGCAAACTATCCACAAGCTCGTTTACACTATCTACAAAATAACTGTTAATACGGTCAGCATTCTGCATATGCGACGGTAAGGACGACGCCCTGCTATCCGTCATAATTCCAAGTCCTCTAACTTCATTCCATATCTGTTTAGAACTTCCTTGTTCTGTCAAATAAGCAAAATAAGCACGTTTTTCGTTCCTCACAGCTGCAGTGGTGTAGTTACGCAGAGATTTGTAATAATCCCAATCACCTCGACTGCGAGTCCTCCTGAATTTCATCTTTGCGCGATCCCTCAAATTCATCAAGAGCTTTATATTATCTGTCAACCAAGGACTGCGTGGTTTAGTAAATCTGTAATTCCTCAGTGGAGCATGAGCGTCAAACAAGGCATTTATGTTATCATTTAAAAACTCAAGTTTCCGATCAATATCATCCATATAAAACATAAAATTAAATGGTATGGACTGCAGATCAAGCAAAAATCGTTCCTGACTAATACGACTCAACAAGCGCATGTTTCTATAAAGTGGAACACTCTCAGGAACATTCACTTTCATCACACAGTACACCATGTCATGATCGGACATGATCGGAATACTAACTTGACGACACTTTGACAATTGATTTAAATAAAAAACAGATTATAATTCTAGTTCTAGTTCTAGTTCAATAAAAATATACAACTAAAATTTGAACTAACAATCACGAGAACTAACATTAGACCTTTAATATATGTTATCGGAAGATTGTAATACGCGAATAGCAAAGGAATTTTCATTTTGGAAACTATTTAATCAGCTGTTTGACCTGTTCAACGTGGAAATTACACATCCGCTTTGTTTCGCGATTTTGCGCAAAAATGGTAAATCGCAACCAGATTATTGCAGTTCCAGGCCACGGGATTCGTCGATTTTCGCTCGCTTTGTGTGAAATATAATAAAGAGCGTTATCGGGTATGGCAAAACAGTGTGCACACGACAGGGGTCCCCGGCATAGCAGAACGATCGGAAAAAAGTACTCTCCGAACGCGCGGTGCGAATTTACGAAGCCCTGCAGCGCATCGCAATATGCAATATATTGTCTTCTTCAAAAACGTGGGGAGCGTTTCGACGCTATCTAACTATTATATATCAGGCATTGTGAGCCTGTTCGAAGCCCCTTCTCATCGACAAAACGCCCAAGTAAGGGCCGATCGTTTATTTTTTGATTTCCCCGGGCGATTTATAACGTGTTTAGGTCTGCACCGTTCCCTAATAATTTAATTCTTCGGGATGAATCAACAGTTTTCGGAACCGGCGCCATCATCCATCATTTTTATAGACCAGGGAAAATTCAATGGATATTCTATCTCCAGAGGGGAACGTTGAATAACAACAAGTATTTTATTGCCTGGGAGAAAACTTTTAAAAGATACTAAACTAAAATTGCTTTTCGGCAACTATTTAATTTATCAGTGTTTAGATGTTAAACAATAATCTATTCCAGTTCCAGGAGAAAAATATCTGATTTACGACTTAAAGTAGCCACCAATCAACTTCAACCCTTGCAAAGGAAAACGGGGCCCTTTCGAAACGTCCTTAACGGATGCGGGCCGGTGTGGTGGCGTTCTCCCATTACTGAATTGGGGAGTCCCTTTTCTATATATGGCCACGACGACTGGGGCCCATAAATCAAGCGGTCGTACGTATTAATCCGGGGATCGTTTATCACGCGAACAACGACGGTTAAATTGGGATCTGCGTTAACACTTGGCGTAGGAACCGTAGTCCCTCTCGCGTCCCGCAGGACACCCAAACGTCGCCCCGAGATTCGCCCGTCAATAAGCAGAATTAGATTCAATTTCCCAGCACCAGTACGACCAGCAACGGCCCGGTTCGCATCCGGAAAGGGGGGCGATTTTCAAAATTAAATGTAACTTGCCGGTAAATCGAGTGTCCTCGATTGCGAGTGCACCGGGCAAAAGTGGTACGTGACCGACGCTCTTCGTCGTTGTAGGACGCCTTCGCCTGGACACCCTGTGTTCCACTAACGGCTCTTCCAGGGTATCGACGATCCCTTATCTAATCTTTCCTCTACGCTTCCGGACGTCCACCTTTGTTTACCGAACGGTGCTTCGGAGAGAGATCTCAAGAGAATGCTTGCATTAGTCTGTAGCACCAGTATTGGAACTAGCACTTCGAGAAGGTGCTAGATCCAATAATCAAACAAAGAATCTAGGTTGCTACGAATGCTAACGGAAGTTAAAGAAAAATGTCTGTTCTTTGAGTCAAACTTAAATTATTTTAACTAAAAAGCTTCCGGATGGTAGAAAAGTTGACCAGCAAAATGATGATGTTAGATCTATAAATGAGATACTTAACTATTCGAAAATGACACCTGATTTTACTGTAAAGCGATTGGGCTCTTTTTCCTCCTCTGATGTAGTTCACAATGTTGTTAGAAACATTACGTCATTATTAAAATCTGATAAGTTCAAAGCTGTTGTTTTAACAACAGACAAAACACATCGTCTGGCAATGACCGAAGTATCAGGACACCGACCCCAAACATTTCTGGCGTTACGTGAATCAGAGACATGGTAATTCTCGTATTCCAGGCTGTATGACCTTTGCTGGCTCTGAGATCTCTGATCCCCTGGAAATAGTGCAGGCCTTCTCTGTCTTGTTTTCTGAGGCCTTCAATTCTGGACTTACAACTATCAATAACTGTAGCCAGCAAGACAACTTCGAGCAAGTCTTCGAGATGTTGCTATACCTACTCCAGAATGAGCTACTGTGTTCGCCCATATATATCTGATCATCAACACGGATTTATGATCAACCCAATGACGTTTAATTATTGCGTGGGAGTTGCGCTCATTCAAAGACCATGTTAACGCTATAGTAAAGTCAGCCAGAGTTTTATCATCGTAGCCGCATTAACAGTACTTTTCTATGCGTTTGTTTGTACAAAATTGGAATATGGTTCTCTGGTTTGGTATCCTTGTTATACTTTTCACCAGCTCATTCTCGAGAGAGTGCATAAGAGTTTCTTAAAATACTTACATTTTAAAACAATTGATCAGTAGCTAGAGCGAGGTGGGAACATCGTCAATTGTACTGTCGACTCACCTTCACTTCTTGCTCGAATTGGATTCATTAGACCTGGTATCAGAAATAGCAACACATAACAAGTGCCAATCGCTAGGACCAACGTCCTGATGCGAGCGCCTCTGACACATATGGCACGGAACGCAAATAATGAAGTTACCACTTAAACTATACAGTGCGTTTCAAAAGTAACGGATAAATTCGATAAAATTATTATAAACAATTTATGAAAAAATCGCTGAAACGGACAGATTTAATTTTTTTGCAATTATTTGGTGTATATTCTAAATCTTTTCCGCCATTTTTAAACGAGTTATGACGTCATAGAAGTTTTTTTTAAATGGAACATCCCATTTTTTATATCGGAATTTGAAAGAGGATTTTTTTCTGAATTATGTACAATAAATATTAATATTGGTTACATAAGAAAATTTTCGAGAAAAGTTAATTTAAAATGATATAAAAAATAGTAGTAGCTGTGCGTAACCATGGCAACCAATTGTTTTGATTTAAAATTTCCAAGTGTCAAAATTCAATTTGAAACAGTTTATTGTGCGTTAATGAGATTATTTTGAGTAGTATTGTGGAGTTTCTTTTGTTAATTGTTGTTATTGATCGCTATTCGTTGTTATTTGAATCCATGCATGTCTAAACTCACTATTAATGATATTATTGTTTTTTATCTTCCATGTTATTTTTGTAAATTTAATGCTTACAATTTTTTTTTTCTTTTGATGCGTTTGTTGCAACAACCTATTGCTACTTTTGTATCTCAAGTACAATGGTAATAATAATTAATTTAAATAAATAATTGAATTCAAGTTGAATTTTGACACTTGGAAATGTCAAATCAAAACAATTGGTTGCCATGGTTACGCACTGCTACTGCTATTTTCTATATCAAATGAATGGGAAATAATGAAATAAGGAAATATTCAGAAAAAAAACCCTCTTTTAAATTCCGATATAAAACGTGGGGTGTTCGATTCAAAAAGATCTTCAATGACGTCATAACTAAAAAAAATTTAAATCTTTAGACCCGTTTCAGCAATTTTTTCATAAATTGTTTGTAATGATTTTATCGAATTTATCCGTTACTTTTGAAACGCACTGTATATCCCTATTGTGACACATTTTTGTTCTGAATTTATCTGAATAGTTATTAATTTTTGTTTTGTGCGCTTCACATCTTACTTTCAATTTTTTTGTTCTTTATTGTACAGGTGTCCAAATTTCGATGGGTTTGCAGGGTATCTCAGTTATTATGAAAGATAGAAAGTTGCGGCTTTCGCGAACCTGAGCTACTTTTTTGTGAAACTTACAATGGCGCAAACCAAATTTTCATAGTCCTCTTCGTTTTTGATATACAGGGAGTGTTTGAAATTTACGATTTTCAGACACCTCCTGTATCTCGGCTATCCGGAAACTTAGTAAAAAAGTAAAAACGGGTTCTAATAGATTTTTTCACGTGGAATCCAATGGTGCACGTAGAATTTTTCTAGTCATCACGGTTTTTGAGTTATAAACACAACTCAAATACTGAATACTCAACTTCTAAAATACTTAACTCTTTATAACTCAAAAACCTTGATGACTAGAAAAATTCTACGTACACCGTTGGATTCTACGTGAAAAAATCTATTAGAACCCATTTTTACGTTTCCGGATAGCCGACATACAGGGGTGTCTGAAAATCGTAAATTTTGAAACACTGTATGTCAAAAACGAAAAGGGCTATGAAAATTTGGTTTGCGCCATTGTAAGTTTCACAAAAAAGTAGCTCAGGTTCGCGAAAGCCGCAACTTTCTACCTTTCATAATAACTGAGATACCCTGCAAACCCATCGAAATTTGGACACCCTGTACATTATCCTGTAATTGGATAATAAAGAGATAATAAGTAGAACTAACATTACACCAAGAACTAACAACTTTGTAACAATTTTTGACGTTTCGGATGCCATGTTTGGAACCTTCTTTAGAAAGAAGTCGAAGTGAACACTTAATTAAAACGAAAGATATAAAGATTCAAGAAAATTGATACATTTTTATTGAACTAACACCTAGTACATACTAGAAACATTCGGGTTTAGCCATTTTGAGACACGTGCGGCTAAACCCGAATGATTCTAGTTCTAGATCTAGTTAGTTCTAGTGATAGTGCTAGTGTTAATTCCAGTTTTGGTTAAGATCGACCACGAAAGTCTTCATACTTGTAAACTTTTCTTTACCTGAAATCCAATTTCGCAGGAATTTCAGGCATTTCGAGACTCAAATCAGAAATGTAACCCTATAACTAATTTCTCGTGGCAGATTTAGGACGAGTTACGACACAAAAACATTAGCAAGACAAGTCGTCGGCACAGCCACGAAATCGTATACAACGGTTAGGCAATTCCAATGGCGATAAATACCGCTTAGCGCACTAAGCATCGCGAAGTGTGCGAACAATAGGGCGAAAGTTGCCGCCGACAATAAACGACTGCTTTACTGCCGTCGGCGAGGACGGAAGCCGCATCAGTCGCCGGATTTAAAAATCCAATAACACTAAACACCGGAATTGCGCGGGTGTCCGCTTCTAGTGGAATTCGCTCAGTTCACGAACCGCCGATATAATTCCTGTTGAGACATTGGTTAAACTTTACGATTTCCCACCCGAATAAAAATCAAGATATTTGTTGGAAAATAAAGAGAATCTGAAATGATTCACAAACAACTTTCTCTTTTTATCTGTAATAAATCGATTTAGAATTAAATAGATATATTAAACAATATATTAGGATAATCGAAAGAGTAAAAATAAAGTTTAAAAATAACTTTCTTAACGTTGTACCTTAGAGCATTCCCCATTACATTCTATTTTTGTCGAGAGAGTCGATTTCAGGAGTGCGGGAGCCGTAGCCTCCCACAGCACAGCAATCTGCGGAAACTGTGGCCGTCCTCCTGGATGAACCCGACGTGGTCGGTGGACCGTAAAGGGACTCTGCTCCCCGTGCTCTGCTGCGGGAGCAAAATACGGCTGTGGCCCTAGATATTGCGGACTCCGCCAGCTCTAAGCTTGTTTGCAACTCCATCATATTGTTCCGATATGAACCAGATGGCTCCTTCTGCACTGCTCCACCGACTCCGCCGATTTAGCCGGTTGCGGGCATAAAACTCCTGCCGCGCTGGATTTATTTACGTCAATTGCAAGTGTTTGCGATTTGTTGTGTCTCCGATACTTGTGTTTCCAAACCTCTGTACGGATTTTACAAGGATTTGTTATCGAAAGGGATCTAACCGACTTGGGAACGTTTACCTAGCTGAGCGTTTCGATTTGTTAAAAGATTTAAGTGATCAACACTTCATTTCACTTCGCCCCATTTTTTTTTGTTATTATTACTGGTGCATTAACTACGTTTGTGCTTGCAATTTATTATTACCAGCGTATGTAAGTGGATTAGCAAATACTGATATGACAACGTATAAAGTTTCTATGTTGAAATATTATCCGCTTCAACTTCCACAACCGTAATCCCATCCAGAATGTCGGCCCACGTCCGCAACGTGCCATTGTTCTGGGGGCAGTGTAAAGCCGCCCCCGGTAGGAGACGCGGAGTTCGTAATAATACTTTACGTGTTCAACCACTTGCACGTCGACGTATATAGTCATTTAGCGGTGCAAAATTAATTCTTTGGTTCGTTGTTTATCTCATTATTTTTTTTTATTTAAAATTTCATCCTTTTCGGAATTGGCGTGATATAAAAATTGGATCAAAAATAGCCAGACAGTTATGCATATAGTCCCGGTGTGGCTAAGGGCTACAATTTCGCACAGTGGCGTATCGGCCTTGTTTGCACGGACGTTCCAATTAGACAGGTCTCGTTTCGGAGCTCATCCACATGTAGATTGTTTTTGTGATGACGCCCCACGAGAAATCGGAAATACGAACGTCGAGGTATCATAGTCACGTGATTGCCATAGATGTCAAATTTGGCACTACCCCAACAATTGAGGACGAATTGGCAGTGAAACGTTTCTGCAATTATCATTACACACTTCACCCTTACCTAATGGTTTGCTGAGCTGACCTGAATCAACATATCCAGTTAACCAATCGATCCAAAGAAATACTAACTCCTATTTCCGTCACGCTCACGTTTGTATTTGTTCAACATTAAGTCGTTCGTTTAAGAATGAGTTAGTTGTCGAGTAAACGAAGAGAACATTGTACCGTGTAGAGAAGTATTATCGATTATGTAATTTTGTCGCATTTAAAAAGTAGGTCAATTCGGATCCCTTACGGAATAATTTATCATTCCCCATCGCTAATTATTAATTGGTCGATCGATTTTCGTCGAAATCCGGCACGACGTTCGAGAGAAACCCGATGGACGTCATATTTTATTAACCCCTCTCACGTATTAGTTCTTCACTTAAACTTAAGAAGTTAATAACGATCGAACTGTTTAATACTACTCCATTAATTAAATTAAATATTTAGCATCAAGTGAATTTAATGAAAAATAAGGACATTGCATAAATATTAATTTGAGATACACAATAATAGATTAGCCGTTATAGAAAACCCCAAGGGAAATTCTGAAAAAGAGTTGGGATAAAATAAATCCAGTTCTATGTTGGCGTAGCTCAATAAGTTTTTAGTCTGGCCTGGCAGAACGAGAAAAATGTTGATTGGGCGTAAATCCATTAGATGAGTGGGATTTCGTAATTGGGATAAATAAGGAAAAACTTCGTAATTAAATATTCCAATCTTTAAATAAGAAAACATGGGCTTCAATTTAAAAGTAATCTTAATTTATAAACAGTCTTAGATTTATGTTAAATATTTATTGAATACTTACCGCTTCTATTCCGAATAAATGGAAAAAAATAAATGTAATCCTTACAGCATCATTAATCTAATTAATGATTTTAAAAAAGTTTTAAAAATATTTTGTTGGGTTGCTTTTATTTAAAGATATCATATTTCTGATGCTACAAATATTAAAGAAACGAAATTTGCCACAAATATTCTATAAAGATTAAGCTTTAATTTAAACCTAACTTGATCATTATAGCATAATTAGGGATAAAGTTATTAATGTTTTAAAATTGATTGATTTTGACAATGTTTAAAAAAAATGGGTTAGGATGCTTTTATTTAAAAGCATTATATTTCCGGTGCTACATATATTGAAGTAACAAAATTTACCACACATATTCTATAAAGATTGAGCTTTAATTTAAACCCATCATAATCATTTCAGCTTAATTATGAACGAATATATCAACTTTTTTAAATTCATTGTATTTTACAAAGTTTTACAAAATTTGGCTTGGGTGCTTTCATTAAAAAAATCATATTTCCGGTGCTACAAATATTAAAGAAACGAAATTTGCCGCAAATATTTTATAGCGATTGAGCTCTAATTTAAACCTAACTTGATCACTGTAGTATAATTAGGGACAAAGTTATTAATGTTTTAAAATTGATTGATTTTGACAATGTTTAAAAAAAATGGGTTAGGATGCTTTTATTTAAAAGCATCATATTTCCGGTGCTACATACATTGAAGTAACGAAATTTACCACACATATTCTATAAAGATTGGGCTTTAATTTAAACCCATCATAATCACTTCAGCTTAATTATGAACGAATATATAAACTTTTTTAAATTCATTGTATTTTACAAAGTTTTACAAAATTTGGCTTGGGTTGCTTTCATTAAAAAAATCATATTTCCGGTGCTACAAATATTAAAGAAACGAAATTTGCCGCAAATATTTTACAACGATTGAGCTTTAATTTAAACCTAACTTGATCACTGTAGTATAATTAGGGACAAAGTTATTAATGTTTTAATATTGATTGATCACTTCATCAATTTTTTAAAATTAATTTACTTAGGCAAGTATTTTTGACAAATTTGAAATCGATTTAAACATTTTCTTAGTTTCTATCAACTCAAACCTGCACAGGTAAGTCTCCATTAAGTCTGCATCAAGACTGCATCATATATCAATGAGGGTTGCATCAAAATTGCATATATTAGCACATCAACACCAAGTCACGTCTACATCAAATCATGATAGATGCGTGAAACCTCTACTTTAATCCCATCATCCCTGTATCAAGTCTGCATCAAGATTTGAATCAACTCTAGATCAAGTTTTTACCATATTTCCAGCAAGATAGGTTTTCTTCAAGATTAAGTCTTACGAAGTCTTCAAGGTTGCATATAGATTCTATATGGTCCATAGTACGTTGAGATTATAATAAAATTCATAATTACAAATTATAAGACAAACAAGTTCTGTAATTAAAAATTTCTACAAATGCAATAAATAACTTTGTTCTAAATCTGTATTCTCGATTTTACCAGCAATGTCGTATAATGGTATTAGAAGTGCTTAAGGGTTGAAATTGAGAACAAATACGTATTTTAGTCCACAAATAACAAAGGAAACAGCAAATAATTAAAAATTGCCCCAATTTGTCGAGTATTTGAAAGTGTTCCCTTTTTGTGTCCACATTTTTTTATAAAAGTTTTCAATTCTCATTATGAACTACGTAAACAACAAGTTTCATCAAAATCGGTATTTTAGATTTCAATTATGCCAATTCTGAATGATCAATGGAACACCTCAGCCGCATGCGACCTCGGTTTTATCAGATGAAGTTGTAGATCTTTTGGACTATTATGCCGAGGATGCGACTGAGGCTCTATCATATCTGCTTGAAACTGGACATCACATCGCGTCGTTTCGGCTTTATCAGATAAAGTTGTAGATCTTTTGACATATTAAGCAGAGGTCGTTTGTGGTTGAGGTTCAGTGATTAATATCATATCAACTTGAAAGTGGTCATCATATTGGGATGTCATCGCCGCAAGCAGATTTAAACCGAGGTTGTTTGCTTCACAACGAGACACTACAATTAACTGATTATCATATTGCTGTATGATTATTTTTGGGTTATAAAAGAAATTTGTAGAATGAATAAATGTAAAGAACGGCTGCGATGAATGAGCCATGTAAAATCTCAGATTCGATAAACGGGAAACTTAGCAAGTAATCTGAACATAACGAGCACTTAAGATGTCGCTCGCGTATCACTAAAGTATCAAAATATATTGCGAAACTTTATAACGAAGCACTCCAATACCTGGACGAGTCGCGCGCGTCCCGATATAAACAAAGTTTCGAAGTAGCGCATCGCATCAGCCGCCAGACGGAGATGTTTCATTTTTAAATTAGTTGCGAAAAGTTTTAACGGCGACCTCCTCTCTTCGCACTCCGTTTTTAAATTAACCTCCCGTTCCGAGTTCTTTTTTCTTTACTTTTTGGTGTTCTCTCTCGTACCTTGATATTCTTAAGGACTAAGACGTGTCAACTCGTGTAAGAATTTACGAGTTCGGATTTCCACTTAGCGCGTCGTCTTTCGGCCGCCATTTGCGAGTAATGTATGCGTTAGCTATTAGACTTCCGGCTCTTCATGTATATGTATGAATGTACAGTAGGTGGAAGCGAGTCTCAGCGCCATCTTGCACGTTCGGTCATGGTTATGTGCGAAGACATTAAGGGCTCCTTCGAGAACTGTTTGAAACCATAAAGGTTGACCGAAATAAAAGAAAAAACACGAATAGAGTGAAGGCGTACGCTTCCATATTCTCTAGGTATACAGACAACGAGCTTTGACTTTGAAATTCGCTGCAATCTCTTCGGCGGGAATTGAAAATTGCATGCGTTAATGAATGTTTAATGAGCCGGCTTTACGATACTAAGCGTCCGCGTCGTAAAACGGCGTCGGCCTACAGACGGTAAATTCGTGAATTATTGATCATTTAATTCGAAAGAATGCGGCATGTGACCCCGCGTCAAGAAATAACCAGCCCAGGCGAAATTTGGCGTTCCCCCGCCATAAAAGTGAAACGGCTCTCCTACATTTTCCTCGCGTCTTGACTTGATATCTAAAACATTCATCGTTTCCTTTTCGTTTCTTCTCGCAACATTTAACTTTAATACATTTAATTCATTCATTTTTATTAATAGGTGGTGATTATTATAAGCATTTTTTTTGCTATATTAGAAGCGATTCACCTATGCGAAGTTAGCCCCCAATTAGATAGGATTTTACATATATAGTATTTTGATTATAACAAGAGAACCAGTCAACCGATTTCGATAAACAATGTATCATTCGAAAGCTCAATCCTTGGCCAATACGAAAGTGGAAATGCTCGATTCGAAATCTCTCTCGAATTCCGCTAAAACTCCAAAATAATGCGAAGGTACACGAAAATAACACAAAAATGACCTTTTTTAAGTGGTGATAACTCGTAAACGATGTACCGGATGATCAAGATCTATACGTCATTCGATTCGTCATAGTTTCTTCTATCGAAATCACAAAATGCCCGATTTCAATTCATTCCCGTTAACCTTGTACAGCCCACGGAATGACACCGTGTTCGGCTCGTTGTTTACGCACTTATAAACGACCGTTAAAGTCTAGCCCCCAATATAAAAAAATTAATTTAAACTAAATCGACTATAATAAGAGAACGGTTTGACGGATTTTAATGTTTTATATGTCAATCGATAGCTTTCGCCTGGCTGAATGCAGTTGTCGAAATGCCCAATTCGAAATATTAAGGGTTTTGATTAAAACACAAAAAACGAATTAATCAAACACATCAATTATCTCCTTAACTAATTGACCAATTTCAGTCATCAACATCTCGATCGAAAGTATGATCTACAATGAATGCGAAGGTGGAAATGCCCGATTTCAAAATTTACTAATTACCTGCGTACAGCCATTGAAATGACCCCGCGAATCTGCCGAATGGAAGTCTAGCCCCCAATAAGAAAAAATTAATTTTGATTACATTCGCTATAACTAAAGAACGGTTTGACGGATTTTAATGTTTTATATTTCAAATGAAAGCTTACGTCTGGCTGAATGCATATGTCAAAATGCCCAATTCGAAATATTTAAGAATTTTGAATAAAACACAAAAAATTAATTAATCAAATAAGTTAATTATCTCGTTTATTATTTGATCAATTTTAGTCGTCAACATCTCCATCGAAAGTATGATCCATGGTGAATGCGAAAATGGAAATGCCCGATCTCTAAATTTGCTAATTAAGTACGTACGATTGTTTAAACGACTCCAGTGACTTTCCTGCCTGGAAGTCTGACTTACACAAAAAATAACTTTTTGTAAACGGATTACTACTAGAGAACAACTAAATGTGAATATGTTTGAAATATTCTACTAATCATAACAAAGTATGTAAACAAACGAACAAAGTAAGAGACTGATTTAAAATGTATTTGTACTAAAACAGAAAATCTTTTTTTCATTTTTGGTTTTAGTATTTCTACCTTTAGTATAACTTATTGTTGTTCTTACTAGTTTTCTACTCTTCTTTTTCAAATTTTATATTTTTAGCTGTATATAGTTTCACACAAAAAGCGCCCCAACCCCATAACTCTGTTGTTTATATTGAAATATAAATAAAGTTTTCAGGGGCAAGGTGCTAATTTACATTTCTTTCAATTTTTACAATTTTTTTAAAATTTTCTATTATATCCAATTTTTCTTCAACTTTTCCTTCAAATTGTATAATATATTTTTCTCTTCATTACAAAAGTTTAAATGTTTTCCGAATATTCCATAAAGAATAATGCATAAGTGACAATAAAAATAAAAATGTTGAAGAATGTGATAGACAAAATCAGACCACTCACTGAGTTGTTTAAACAACCGTACGCATTTAATCAGCGCATCTTGAGATCGGGTATTTACATCATTGCATTCACCGTGAATCGTACTTTCGATCGAGATGATGTTGACTAAAATTGGTCAATTAATAAATAGATAATTTACTTATTTGATTAATTAATTTTTTGTGTTTTATTCAAAATTCTTAAATATTTCAAATCGGACATTTCGACATAATTATTCAGCCAGCCGCATGCTTTCGTTTGAGATATAAAACATTAAAATTGGTCAAACCGTTCTTTAGTTATAGCGAATTTAATCAAATTAATTTTTTCTTATTGGGGGCTAGACTTCTAGTCGGTAGATATGTGGAGTCATTTAAATAACCGTACGTAGGTAATTAGTAAATTTTGATATCGGGCATTTCCGCCTTCGCATTCATTGTGGTTCACACTTTCGATCGAGATGTTGATGACTAAAGTTGGTCAATTAGTTAAGGAGATAATTGATGTGTTTGATTAATTCGTTTTTTGTGTTTTAATCAAAATTCTTAAATACTTCGAATCGGGCATTTCGACAACTGCATTCAGCCAGGCGAAAGCTATCGATTGACATATAAAACATTAAAATTCGTCAAACCGTTCTCTTATTATAGTCGATTTAGTTTAAATTAATTTTTTTATATTGGGGGCTATACTTTCGGGCGTTTATAAGTGCGTAAACAACGAGCCGAACACGGTGTCATTCCGTGGGCTGTACAAGGTTAACGGGAGTGAATTGAAATCGGGCATTTTGTGATTTCGATAGAAGAAACTATGACGAATCGAATGACGTATAGATCTTGATCATCGGGTACATTGTTTACGAGTTATCACCACTTAAAAAAGGTAATTTTTGTGCTATTTTCGCATTATTTTGGCGTTTTAGCGGAATTCGAGAGAGATTTCGAATCGGGCATTTCCACTTTCGAATTGGCCAAGGATTGAGCTTTCGAATGAGACATTGTTTATCGAAATCGGTTAACTGGTTCTCTTCTTATAATCAAAATACTATACATGTAAAATCCTATCTAATTGGAGGCTAGAAAAATTAGGGGCTAACTTCAAATAGGTAACCGATTCAAGATATCAAGCTAATGGAATCAATGAAACGAGTTTCCCTTCCACTTCTAGTGCACACTCGGTTGTTCCCCACAATACAACGATAAATTTCCAGTTGACCGACTTCATGATATGTAGGTACGCACCGAAACACATTCAACCTTATCGGTGAATTCACGCTCGATGGCCACACAAGATAAACTCCCCCCGGGGCGCCCCCTTAAAGGTTCCAAACACCACCGTCCCGGCTAATGGAAAGATGTCAATCTGCACCTCTTTCATCGCCGACACGGGTATATACGAAATTACTGGATGAACAAACAGGTCGATGTTTTCAACATGTATCATATCCCACGTTTTTCTCTCCCACCAGGTAGGTATCAGCCCTTACTTCCTGCGAACTGTTTTGGGGTTTTCCGTAATAAACCAACTGGATTATGTTGAAAGGGACATAGAGAATACTCGGATTGGACAACGAACACATCTGTGTCTCTGAGGGTACCTTTAAGCGGCGGCACCTGCGGTTCCGTTACGCGTTGGGTTCTCAACGCGCCGCCTCCGCCTTCGTTCACTTCGATTTGTTCCCATTGATTTTACATCCGGGACGACACATTTATAGTATTCGCCCTAGGGTCTCAGGGCCGCACGAACAGCGCCATCTAATACCTACCGATGTTAGCAACGGCAACATTTGCATCCAGAATGGAGACCATCGATTTCCTTTGAATCTATTTATGTGGGACAGACGAAGGGGACGAGGCCCAATAATAGGATAGGTACTACGTGAAAGGAGTTGACCTATTCGTCGCCGCCAGAGGCTTTTCAATCGTCGAGACAAAGATTTGCTGTCGTCAATCTTTGAAGCTTGTCGTAATCGAATCCGTGAGGAAACTTGAGCCAAACGAAGAAAACTATTATTTTACTTGAAGATAAGATTATAAACATAAAGTGGAAATATCGATCTTTTCTAACGGAATGGACATCGTTCTGTTGATACATAGTAAATAGCAATGGAGTACTCATGGTAAATAGCGTTTTCTCTAAATCCGGAGAAGAGCCGTCACCTACTAATGGCAACGATTTGTAATAACATCGAACGTCACGAAAGCAAATTACGCGAGTATTCCTTTTGGGATCTGTCGAAGGCGGACGAAGATTCGATCGAGCGTGGTAGTGGCGTCGGCGTCGATCGGAAGAAATGAAAGAGAGGAGCGAGGGGTTTTGCCGAGTATAAAAGCTCGGTAAACACTTATGACGGCCGATTATTTCCCGTCTATTTCCCAGGATATCGCCACACACTGGCCGCGTCGTCCTATTGATTTCTCCTCAGCCGTTCGTCTATGGTATTACCGGGGGGAGTAATTACTTTAATTGCGATCGCCGTCTATTTCTTCTTTGTCTGAGCGGGCTTCGGGATTGGGCCAAACGGGCGACCATAAATTATTTACAGGGGAACTGGTGCACATTTTGGTCCTCCGCTTCGTTGCGCCCGCGGTCCGAGAACAGGTGATGCCGCCACGCGATATTTTATATCTTGACGGCGATATTTTATTCACGCCAGAACTGGTTCCTCGTCGACAATCGACCGTGAACGGGACGCATCGCCGACGAAAACACTTCTATAATTCAAACCTCCGTTTCAGTAGTTGAACTTTTATTTCCATGTTTTTACATTAATCTATAGATTTTTGAAAATAATATGTACTATTTTTAATATGCGGTTAAGCGTTATGATAACCAGTTTAAGGTAGATGATACAGTAATCACTGAACCTTGGTATCTACAACATCTTATGACAATTTTCTATCTACCGTACTTTCCCATAAATTAACAACATACTGGCAATTTCATATAACTCGCAATATATGAATGCAGTAACCATAGTTACGAAACTACTAAGCACTTGCACATAAAATGAAATATAACTTAATAGTATTATATATTATAGGCATTGGGTAATTTTGCAAAGGAAAAGTTGTGCATAAAAAAGGTGACGTCCTTATGATAACTCTGAGCTTCTGTCTTAAGAGACGCATGGCTAAACCCGAATGTTTCTGGTTCTAGGTCAAGTGTTAATTCTACTTTTCGTCCATTAAAAATATACCACAATGTCTTTAGACGCATGGCTAAACCCGAAACTTTCTAGTTCTACATGTAGTGTTAGTTCTAGTTTTACACTAGCACTATCACTAGAACTAAGACAAGACCTAGAACTATACCTTTTCAAGCACAAATTGGCACTAATCATAATCAAAATGACATTAGTCAAAATCAAATTGGCAATGTCAATTTCAAATTGGCATTAGTCAAAATCAAATTGACAATAATCAAAATTAAAATGGCACTAGTCAATATCAAATTGGCAATAAACAATATCATATTGGCATTAATCAACAAATTTAGCACTAATCAAAAGCAAATCGGCATTAAACAAAATCAAAATGACATTAGTCCATATCATATTGGCACTTATGAATTTTAAATTGACATGGAAATAAAATTATATATCAGCATTAAATAAAATGAAATGTTTTAAATAACACTCTTAAAAATTTATATCTTGCATATTCAATGCAGAAGGGATAAATCGTTGGATGTGGGCAATAAACATTGCGCAATTGGCAACAGTAATCTTGTCCATATTATTATGAACGGTGTTCTCTAATTTCTGCATTCGATATTCTGTTTGAGTCAGATGATTCCGGTCAGCACCAGCCAAGATGTTATTTAGCTGTACAGCCATATCTGCTTTTACTCCTGCTTTTAATGCAGACCACGCTTGTTCAATAGGATTAAACATAGGGCTGTACGGACTTGGTCGTAAAACTGTGTGGTGTTCAAATTCGTTTTCTGCAAAAAAGGGCATGGAGCATTATCAATAACTAATGCAACTCCAGTTTGGTAAAGGCCTTGCGCTCTTCTTAGGCATTGCCTCACAAATTCATTTGCTTCCGGCTTCTTGAAAGAGCCCCGACGTAATTCGGAATGAATTAGCCCCATGTTTCCAATGCATCCTATTAGGTGAATATTCGACCCTCTGCAACCTGCAGACACTGTTGTGCAGCGAGTCCCTTTTTTTGAACGACCCTGAGTCCGCGATTTATTTTGTGCTTGAAGATCCAATAAATTTTCTACATAAATACTCCTGCTTGTTTTCGTTTGAATACTATTCGCGTTCTCTGGTTCTCAACGAGCAGTCTTCAAAGTAAACATCAATCCATTGAAATGCTGTCGAACGCATTCGTTGGAGACATTGAGTGCAAAATCTTCACGGAATTTTTCACTCAGTCCTTTAAGAGTAATTTTAGGATTTTCTTCGACTGAACGTTCCATGAATTGACGGTGCTCATCAGTTATTTTAGCTCTACGTTCTTGGTTGTTAACCCATCGATACGTGGTTCTTTTTGGCACCTGTAGTACGTTTGCAAGATTACGCCAGTCTCCATTGGCATTATACAAAGCGCAAATCTGTGTCCTCAGATTTGCAGCAGCATTTTTCTTTAAATAAGACATCTCGTGTGAATATAATAGTTGAAATCTCGCAATAAATTACCATAAACTTGACAATAACCGATAAGTTAACAATTGTTTGACACCGATTTATACATTTATTTTTCATGCCATCTTGATATTGTTTGGTGCCGATATGAGACTAATGTCATTTTGATTTTGTTTATTGTCAATTTGAAATTGACATTGCCAATTTGATTTTGACTAATGTCATTTTGATTCTGATTAGTGCCAATTTGAGCTTGAAAAGGTATAGAATCATTCCTGTTTCTTAGTCGTCTTGAGAGTGACTAGTGGCAGTGGTAGGTCGTGCTAGTTAGCATAAGATATTATTATGTTGTATATTTTTATTGAACTAAAACTAGAAACAGTCGGGTTTAGTCGTGAAAAAAGCTTTTAGTTGTCAATGTCAACTTTAATTAACTTAATTTTAATTAACTTTAATTTTATTATTATATTCGTAATCTTCATAAAATAACTTTAAAGTTTTAATTTTGACATATTTGTCAATTTCATACAAAATCCTTTAAAATGAGTCCAAACTCGACATATTTAACTTCAATATAAATGGAAATACAATCACTTCCGGTTTGAAACGTCAACGTCAATTTTGACATATTTGTCATCTTCATTAAAAAACCTTTAAAATGAGTCCAAAGATGACGCACTTATCCCAAATTAAACAAAAAAATTAGAATAAAAAACATTAAACCCTAAGTTGGCAGCAATGAAGATAGTAATTTAATTTTAAAATATTAATACCAACCTTAAGACATTTTATAAAAATTAAGAATATGTCAAAATGACATTGACGTTTCAAACCGGAAGTTACTTATATCTCGAGTAATATTGGAATTAAACGTATCATGTTTGGACTCATTTTAAAGGATTTTTCACGACGATTACAAATATGTCAAAATTGACGTCCTTAACCGGAACTTGAACATAACTTCATTACTATTGAAGATAAATATGTCGTGTTTGTACTCATTTTAAAGGATTTTTAATGAAGATTACAAATATGTCAAAATTGAGGTTGACATTTTAAACCTGAAGGTAGATATCATATAATAGAAGTTTCATAACTGAAGTTAATCTAGTGTTAGTCACTTTTCCGCACTTTCTTTTTATTTTTAACGTGTTTTTTGGGTCATTTCACATTGATTAAAAAAGATCGTCGATTTCAAGTGCTAGTTAAGCGCTAGTTAGCATAGCATATTACTATGTTGTATATTTTTATTGAACTAAAACTAGAACCAGAACTAGAAACATTCAGTTTAGTCGTGCAAAAAACTTTCAGTTGTTAATGTCAACTTTAATTTTATTATTATATACGTAATCTCCATAAAATAACCTTTAAAGTGAGTCCAAACTTGATGCATTTATCTCAAAAAACCAAAAAGTTCGAACTTTCAACTTTTAATTTTGACATATTTGTCAACTTCATTAAAAATCCTTTAAAATAAGTCCAAACTCGATATATTTAACTTTAATTTTAATGGAAATACAATCACTTCCGGTTTGAAACGTCAACGTCAATTTTGACATATTTGTCATCTTCATTAAAAAACCTTTAAAATGAGTCCAAAGATGACGCACTTATCCCAAATCAAACAAAAAAATTAGAATAAAAAACATTAAACAGTAAGTTAGCAGCAATGAAGATAGCAATTTAATTTTAAAATATTAATACCAACCTTAATTTGTTTGAATTTTTTGTTTTTGTGACAAATATTAAGACATTTTATAAAAATTAAGAATATGTCAAAATGACGTTGACGTTACTTATATCTCGAGTAATATTGGAATTAAACGTATCATGTTTGGACTCATTTTTAAGGATTCTTCACGACGATTACAAATATGTCAAAATTGACGTTGACATTCTTAACCGGAAGTTGACCATAACTTCATTAATATTGAAGATAAATGTGGCGTGTTTGTACTCATTTTAAAGGATTTTTAATAAAGATTACAAACATGTCGAAATTGAGGTTGACATTTTAAACCTGAAGTTAGTTATCGTATAATAGAAATTTTATAACTGAAGTTAATCTAGTGTTAGTCACTTTTCCGCACTTTCTTTTTATTTTTAACGTGTTTTTTGGGTCATTTCACATTGATTAAAGAAAATCGTCAATTTTTAAGCCACATGATTCCCAAATTTCTTAATATTTCTGTTTTAAACTTAAATTTTAACCTGTAAACTTGTAACACTTCGTCCTTAATTTAATTTTACAAATTTTTAAACTTTAATTTTGTAAATTACTAACTAATAATTTGATTTTGACTTTGATATGTGAACTTTTTTACACTAGAACTAACATTAGACCTACAACTAGAATCTTTCTAGTTTTCCAGTTTTCAACGGAAATATATTGTTGTATCTTAATTAAAATTCACTGTATCTAATATTAATGATATCCATAAAACTTTTTAAATAAAACCATTCTGTTTTTAATGAGTTTAAAAACTATTCTAAAAACTATTTTTTCTAGTCACCGCAGAGTGAGGAGTATTAGCATTATCTTTCGTCTTCGAGTTGGAATAGTAGTTGAAATTCATAGTAACTTTAGCCCCCCTGGGCGCACAAGTTCCAACGATTAGCAACAGGTCGCGCCCGGCGAGCTCTTCGGTTGAATTCTTTCACGCTTGACTCAGACATTCCCCAACCTTTTTATAGCAATTAACCCTCCGGCCGCAAGAATAGAGCCGTCCGCACTTTCTGGACGGGTCTGCGAAAACAACGGGAAACGAACACTCCGGATCAACTCAAACATTATTAAGCGCAACTAACTCGATCGACAAACTCGATCTCGACGTCGAACACAAACAACAATATTTAAGCGACTAATGTCTGCCGACATTCAACTCATTTTAATTGGTTAATTAATCCTTGTCGCTTTTTTTCACGTTAATCTTGATCGTGAAACACGCTCGACGACGTATCGTCTACCACCGTGATTAGCCTAATCTTGATAATTATTCTTGACGTGTTAAATGAATCAGGTTATTTTTTTAAGTTGCTTATAACTTTTGATGCGTGTCAAATTAAACGATTTAACTTGCAATTATTTTCGAGTTTCTCATTAACTTGTAATTTATTACAGTTTTATAAAAGTTGAGACGTTATAGTACCTTCATCGCAGATATTTCTCATTTTGAATATTGTATAAAGTGAAGGTTTTGGGCGGTTAAGTTAGTCAATTGAAAGGGTGGCGGCGCCGGTAGTGGAAAAATATCGATTTGAAATGGACGCCGTCCGTCACAACGTACATAAGTATCTCCATGGGAGACGGAAAAGGGGAACAAAACGGGTGGGTTATCGATTTTGGGTCGGTCGCGTGTCTATGTCTTGATGGAAACACGCTAGTCCGATCGACTCGGCCAATATTGTGTCATATATATCCGGTTCTATCGTCCAATTAGTCCTAGCCAAGCCATTCCGACTTGTAATGGAAAAACTCGAAGAATCTCTCGGCTGTTCCATTTCGGCCTCACCGTCCGCAAATCGAGCGGAAAGTTTCCGATCGACACCATGAAAATTGCATTTACAAATCAAGGAGGTACACAGCGTCGGAGTTTAGACGTTCCCAACTTTCAATGTGTACTCGAAGACCCTCGGGAAGTTAGCTGAACACACGATCTTTCACCCACCCTCTCTCTGATCCGCCCTTCGCTTTATCGCTTGAGGGCGAAAACTAATTCGCTAAGTATTCATTTGACATTTAGTTTATTGGGGTTCCCTTAGCTGTGACGATTTTAAGACCGAAACCTTCTAATTTTCAGCACTTTCCAGACAAATTTGTTTTAATCCCAAATTAATTATTTTAAAAGCTCGTTTACAAAAGATTTCCTTGAATCCTTTTAATATTTAGACTCTAAAATCTTTGAAAACTCGAGACTTTGTTTTTCCACTTGGCCAACACTCAAAAAAGCCAAACGGCAAAAAAGCAAAACGGTTCAATTACATAACGAGCAGTAACGAAAACTAATTTATTTCGGAAAACAAAAGCTAGGTGAAAGCAGTTTCGTGTCGAGCCCTTACGGCATCGTCGTCGTACTTCCTCCGGTGAATAGAAACGAGACGCAGTCAAGAAGAAGATTTAATTAAATTTAACACAAGTTTTGTGTACTCGTTTGTTTTATTCCGATATTCTAATTAATTCCGACTTTGTGAAACCCGGTTGGAGATACTGAACGAGCTGAAAGTCATTCTGCGTATAATGAGGGAGTTATTGCTGAATTTATTATCAGGGCAACGTTGTTAACCATTTTAATAGTTGCTAATTTAATTTAAAAGTACAGTAATAAAACTTTACTTATAAGATAACTAATACTATAATAACAATTGCAGTCCTTAATGAGTCGTGCATAAATAATGAACAATGTGCTTCAATATACCCACTTAAATCGGTAGCTCGTTGAGTAATTAATGTTGAATTATAATGATTTCGAACGGATTCTAGCCAATTATTATTTCCATTATTCCGTTTGAACTATTTGTAATTGCATCGATCTAGCCCGGCATTATAGGGGGGGCAAAAACTGAAAACGAAACGATTCTAAAGCGCACAAAGCACGGCGTAAATCATCAACTCGAATTAATTCCGCACGTACCGAGCATAATAGATTCAGTTTAGTAGACCACTTTGTGCGTTGCGTCCGCGTAACGTCGCCCTATCCAACCGCGCCCGACAGTATTACGTTTATTAAGGTACTATATCATCCTGCCTCTGGCCGGACTCTGTCGTCCCTTTTGTTGTCCGCGTTGCGGCTCTTTGATGAGGCTTTTCGATGTCGTGCCGAGCCAACGCGGTGATGGCAATCTACAAGAAATGGCGATGTTGCCTACTAGTTTCTGTCGCCGATATTGTGCCGCCGGCGCAAAAAGCTTCCCGGAATTGCCTACAGCAACCGGGACACGATTCACCACCCTCAACGTTCCCGGGACCTGTTGCTCCTAAAAACCTTATGGTAGGTGCATGCCAAATCATGTTCTCTAAAGAAATTTTACAAAACGACTCATCCTACACCTACAAATCAATTAATATAAAAGCTTTTGATTAAAAACAGAAAACGAAATGTTAACAAAAGAAAATGTGGAAATATAAAGATGTCAAGGAGATTGGCAGAAAACTAGAGTCAAAAGGAAGAACAACCTTGTAGTACAAGGTTTGGACATCCCCGAGGTTCCGGAGTTTCGCGATGGGGT
This sequence comes from Onthophagus taurus, assembly GCF_036711975.1. NCBI lineage: Eukaryota > Metazoa > Arthropoda > Insecta > Coleoptera > Scarabaeidae > Onthophagus > Onthophagus taurus. The sequence goes on from NC_091967.1 coordinate 2,143,036, forward strand.
TGAGATCTGGGCTTTAGGCAGATTAGTCTATTGTGGTCGACCTCGCAACATACCAGCAAGTGTTATCATCCTGAAAGTAGCATAATCCCACCATCGCCGATCTTTTTTAATTACACCCGGCATAATTAGGAGCAAACTGTAAAAGGGAAGAAGAAAACCAACTATAGAATAAATTTTAATGAACATTTAGGTGTGCTCCTGCGGTTCGTCGGCCATAATCATCCAAACACTCGACGCTGCAACCATGCCGTCCCCTCGCATACCCCAAAATGTTACCTCGCGTACACAGAGGTACACCGTTAGGGACAGTTTCAGTCCACCTCTGAAATTTTAATGCGATGCAAACGAGAAGCGGAGATTATTTGTCAGTCCCGACGATGTGGGTTACAATTAACGTTATCTTGGACAAAGGACTAACTTGGACATCACACATTAGTTGCAAAATCAAAAAAGCAACGATTGTACTGACCCAGTGCCGAAGGGCTGTTGGGAATACTTGGGGATTAAATCCGAAAGTTACAATGTGGATCTACACTTCTGTGATAAGACCCATGGTAGCTCACGGAGCCATAGTCTGGTGCTCAGCACTAAAGCATGCATATAAAGCTACATTGCTAATCACAGGCGCTATGAGATCTACACCTACGATTGCAATGAAGACTATGTTAAACGTGCTGCCCCTAGATATTTTTATCAGGGAGGTGGCCGTGATGGCATTGCTTCGGTTGCGATCAGTAAATGAAAAGCAGGTTGTTAAAATGGGAATAGTCCGGAGCAAGCTCTGGAGTGAGGCTGTTAGTAAACAACCCCTCCTTAAAGCTCGCACAGACTACATTACACCTACTTTCTTAGGCAAGCCACAATTTGGCATTGAAACGATACCCCAGAGCAACTCAAGCTCGGGCAAAACGCTGACCATCTACACTGATGGATCAAAGAAGGCTGGAGGTTCCGGAGCGGGAATCTTCTCGCACGATCTGCAGCTGCACCTTTCCACTTCGTTAGGATCGTATTGCACGACTGCTCAAGCCGAATTAATTGCTATAAATATAGCAGCCGATGCGATTATCGACTCCAAAAAAGTCGGCAGAAACGTTGTAATCTGTACTGATAGCAGACAGGCTATGCTGGCGGTTGGCAGGCATCATACTGCATCATCGTTGGTGAAGTCCTGTCGGCAATCACTCGAAGAGGCAAACGTATACAACAACGTCACGATAAAATGGCGAAAAGGACACATCGGAATTAAAGGACATAATCATGCGGACAGGTTGTCCCCTGAACCGTTTGTACCACTAGCTGTTAATACAGCATCAAAACTGATAAACTCCATCTCCCACCGAGCTTTTTGCGATAGATGGGATGGGACAGCAGTAGGTGCCTTTGCTAAGAAAACTCTGCTCTACCCTGACCGGAAGACATCTACTCAGTTTCTGGGAAAATCGAAAAGTGACTTGAGGCTTCTCACCCACTTCCTGGCCGGACACTGCAGGTTACGTAAGCACATGTTTTACATGAAGCTGGCGAATACACCCCTCTGTAGAGGGTGTGAAATGGAAGACGAGACGGCAAGTCATATTGTTTGTGACTGTCCAAACCTCGTGTACTTAAGGGAATCTATTTTCGGAGTACCATGGCTCCAAATTTCGGATATAAGGAACATACCTTTCTGTTCTATATTAACGTTCATGAAAAGATTGGGCTGGTTTTCTGACCCTTGAATGAACAGTAAACCGCTGGGGCCTAAGTGCTGTGAGTAACTCACCCCCACGTGAAACTACATACATGCTTACAGCAACCGGGACACGATTCACCACCCTCAACGTTCCCGGGACCTCTTGCTCCTAAAAACCTTATGGCAGGTGCATGCCAAATCATGTTGTCTAAAGAAATTTTACAAAACGACTCATCCTACACCTACAAATCAATTAATATAAAAGCTTTTGATTAAAAACAGAAAACAAAATGTTAACAAAAGAAAATGTGGAAATATAAAGATGTCAAGGAGATTGGCAGAAAACTAGAAACTGTGGAAAGAGTCAAAAGGAAGAACAACCTTGTAGTACAAAGTTTGGACATCCCCGAGGTTCCGGAGTTTCGCGATGGGGTTGAGATCTGGGCTTTAGGCAGATTAGTCTATTGTGGTCGACCTCGCAACACACCAGCAAGTGTTATCATCCATCGCCGAACTTTAGTGTTGGCAAAAATCATTCAAACAGGAAGTAGTCACCAGACCCAGCCATCCAAGCAGTCTCTTAATTCGTCGCTAATTCACTTCTTATTACACTTTTCTCGAAATCAGGTAACTTTGCACTGCGTAGCATCTTGCATGCGAATATGATCAATATTACTTACTACATTAGAGAGCGTGACGGACATAAATAAGCGTGACTATAAAAATAAATCCCAAGTGTGTAACTAGAAAATGGATTTTCACTGTCGCTTACACTATTTGATTAAACTTTGTATTTGAATGTGTATCGTTATTACATTATTTAAACATTCACTTCCGATTAATAAAAATTACCTTTCTTCCTAAAAGGAGACAAATACACAACGTGAATATTGAAATACGTTGTTCTAGAGCTCATTTGTAATTGATTAAGCCAAATATGCCTTATACAAAGCTGAATAGTTTAGGAGTTATTTCAATTTTTTGTTTTTTGTACAAGTTCAGTACATACTCTTACAAATCTTGAAATTTAGAGAGTAATAATAGTTTCTTTGGCAATGTATTGACTTCTCTGGATAGATTACACTCTAATACACATTTTAAGTTGAAAAATATTTTAAATATTTCGATGCTTTAAAAATATAGGGTGTGAAATATTCGATTTTTAAGTTAATTTTTAAATAATGTGTTCATTTACGAGCGTTTATTTCAAAATTTTGATAATACATTTAGCGTACCAATTATTGTAAAAACTTCTCTGTTTTCTTACATTTCGAATAAGGTATTAAGCATGGCAAAATGTCTTTCTAATTACCCAATAATAAGATAACAAGTGGCGCGAATACAATTTTGACAACCTACCCAAAGTTAATACCCAATCATGTGACATAACTTCTAACTCTAACTCAAAAAAACTCAGCGCGAAACACAATTTGTTGCAATAAGGAACCAACTGAAAAAAACTTTACCATCAAGAGGGGGTCCAATTACAAGTCTGCTTCAAAAACTGCACCTCTATTCCTAATACATGCTTGAGCCGTTTATCTTATTTCCGACCTTGTTATTTTATTTGTAATTGTAGTTCTTAAAACATTTGCTTCATTTTGGATTCTCTCTATTAATTCATCCCTGGTATTGATTTGTGTTGCATACACTCTTTCCTTCATGTGGCCCCACACATAAAAATCTAGGGGCGTCAAATCAGGACTCCTTGCAGGCCATAGAATTGGACCTCCTCTCCCAATCCAACGGTAGGAAATAATTCATTTAAAATCCACACAAATAATCCACACATTCACATTAAATTTTCTTTGGTTGCTCGTTTCCTTCGTTAGATGTGGATTTTCGTCATTCCAATAATGTAAATTATGAAGATTTGTTATACCTTCTCTGTTAAACTTCGATTCGTCGGTCCATAAAATCCTTCTCAAGAAATATTCATCCTGAATGTCAGCATTTAAAAGAAACCGGCAAAATTGAATCCTTCGTTCAGGATCGCCGTCTTCAAGTGCCTGGATAGGTGTGTAATGATAAGGATGGTTGCCCATTTGTCGAAGAGTTAACCAGACTTAACATTGTGATATCCCCAAATTAGCAGCGACGTTTCTTGTACTGGATGTGGGTGCTTCTTCATCGAAATGTCTTCTTCCACATTAAGTCTTACACGTTCGGCTTTTCTTAAATTGCCAGTCTCAGCTAGACGCCGATAAGTGGCGCCAAATACATTAATATGAGCAATTCGTCGATTTGGATAGCGTTGCTGATATTCTCGATGTCTAAATTCCATGGCTTACTGCCAAAACGTAAAAAAAATGTTTAACCGATGGTTGTTAACCATTAATGAATTGAATTTCAACCGCAGGTGTAATCGATTTTGAATTTTATTCACATTGGGTAGGTTGTCAAAATTGTGCTCGCACCAATTGTTATCTTATTATTGGCTAATTGGAAAGACATTTTGCCATGCTTCATACCTCATTCGAAAGGTAACAAAACAGAGAAGTTTTTACAATAATTTGTATGCTGAATGTATCATCGAAATTTTGAAATAGACGCTCATGAATAAACACTTTGTTTGAAAATTAACTTAAAAACCGAATATTTCACTTCCTGTATTTTTAAATCATCGAAATATTTACAGTATTTCTTGACTTTAAATGTGTATTAGGATGTAATCTATCCAGAGAAGTCGATACATTGCCAAAGAAACCATTATTACTCTCTAAATTTCAAGATTTGTAAGAGTATGTACTGAACTTGTACAAAAAGCAAAAAATTGAAATATTTTCTAAATTATTCACTTTTCTATAAGGCATATTTAGCTTAATCAATTACAAGTGAGCTCTAGAAGAACGTATTTCAATATTCACGTTTATGTACCAGTCACCCTGTACATTCCGGCAAAAGAAAATTATTACCGCAAAGTTACAGAAATACTGTGTGTTTATATACGTTAGCTATCAAGGTTCATATTCGCGACGAGTTATTACACTGAGAGTCAAGAAGATGGCGTTCGCGGTTTTCACGGTAATTTCTGTACAGGAAGTCGCCAGGTCGACGTCTAGAGACGCCTCGGGCGGCCATAAAGGCCTTCCAGTCTCCGGGAACTTTACACGACTACTCCTAGAGCGCCGGTTTATGACCTGACCCTGACAGATTAAGTGGCTACGTGTGGTCTGCTCAAAACTTGCCAATCTAAACCTTACCTCGCCGTAGCCGGTCTTAACACAGGATCCAAGTTTGCGCGATTTCCGTCAAAAGTTATAGAGGTGTAAAAACGTTAAAAAAGTTTATTTATTGACATAGACGATCAGTTCTCGATAACGATCGTATTAACTCGACAATGTAAAGGTCAGTATTGGCGTCTGTCAAAATTGGTGTCAAAATTTCGTAGTGAATTGTAATGGCGTTTGTGTTATTGTTCCTTTAATGTACGTCAAATTTGTCAAAATTTCAAGTAAATGGCGATTGAGTTGCGGTCAGCTTGAGGCGTTCCGAGACCAAAATTTCGAGTGTAATGAGCTCAGGCAGAACACGCAAAGCGCACCTAACGGGATGTGGGACACGTGCGATGACTACTACGACGAGGGTTGTGCCGATGACGCGCTCTACGTTTTACACCAAGCCGCCGTTAACATGAGGTTTGTTTAATATTTGATACAATCTTTACTTTATACAAGAATGAAAAGCTTTAAGTTTACGATTCAATCGATTTTATAATAAATAACTACCCTTTTTTCGGTTGATGTCCTTCAGTTCCAATAAAGAGATCCATCTCAAATAGAAACGGACCGCGATTTGTTTTGGATCGACCCCGGGATCCCATATTCCTACATAAAACACGGCTTCCTTGGTAAAGGGTGGTTAGAATCCTTTGTATTATTTATCTCAAAATATACCGTCCTTATCAGAGTCCATATACCTGCAATTTATATCAATAGCGGACCTAAGCCAGTTTGAAATCATATATTTTATTGATTCGAAATACGGGTCGGCCAATCGACATTAAAAATCCTCTTAAGCCATTATTTACTGGCAAACAATAGCCATTCGAACGACGAACTTGGGGTTATTATCAAGGGGAAATTATACGACCGCAGAAGAGGCTCCCGTTATTTTTCTGGGACCAAATCGGCTTTTCTATACAATTTCTTTAACCTGCCGTTCCCCCATCATTAAATAATTGATGTGGTTTTATCGATCGTTCTATTGGCTTAGTGGTTGAATTTATTCCACAGAATGTACAAGATATGAAATATACAGACCTGAAAAAGATAGTTGAAAAATCCATCATGGACACTCTAGCTTCCAACCAACACAGGCATTTTGTCGACCTATCGCATTGTTTGAACATTTCTCTCCCTTTCGGCTTTCGTACTGCATGAAAAACAAGAGATTTTTTCAGTGTATAGTGTAGCTTTTAATTTTTCAGAGGCGTTATCAACTCGGCACATTCATTTCATTCCACATAGAATTTGATTAATACTGAACACATTATTGTGTGTGAACATAAAAAAGAACCAAATTATCAAAATTACGATCTCATCCATCATCATAATAATCGAATTGATATATGTATAGACGCAAAATGGCGGTTCTTTCATATCTCTCTTAGGGGCCAAACAAATGGCGTTTTCTGATAAATGCGATCGGGGCCGCGTTTCAGGTAGTGAGCCGCGGCCCCATTTTGGGGATTAAACGGCATACGAGATGCCCCGTTCGCTGTCAGATTACCACGTTGACGAGATGGAGCCGGGCGAACGTGGAGCAGCCTCCATCTGCACAAATCCTTTCTATATACTCCCGAACAAAATACAGTAACAATAAAGAAAAATTTTCTTCGTCATTGTAAGGATTACATTTTTTTAATGTTGGTTTTATTGATTCCTTATCCTGTCAATAGCTCTCACAGTTGGGTTTAGCGTCAAGAAGAAAGAGACAAAGCAAAATCAGTATTCAATTTGTGAATTTAAACTATAGCGGATGGCTATTTTAACTTTGTTGTCAACGCGAATATACGTAATAGCGTCCCATATCCGGTTAGCACTTAATTGGTGTCAACCGCAACGGACGTTAATCGCCCATCTGTATGGCAGAGCGGACGCATGGCGTCGCGACGCTACACGCGAGTAATCCCTTTTCTGTGCAAAACAGCAACGTCGAATTGCATTGTACACCAATTTAACATCTCTTCTCTCTTGTTACAGTTCTGACGTCAGCGAGGATTCGGACACATCCGGGTGAGTACGTTATTAGCATCATTATCGACGTCAGCATTATCCAACAATGCATTTGGTAAATGGCAACAAAAGAAAAATGTTGAAAAATTTTTATTAGTAAAAAATTCGCTTGAGTTGGAGGGCGAATTCACGTGTAATTCAGAGTCTTGACTCCCCACGATGAAACTTTTCGTATAAATCGGCGCGGCGACAAATTTTTCCGTCCGGGGCCGGATATCCGTTTTAGATTTGAGCGGAAGTTTTCCCCCTTAATAATAATTGATTGTCGGCGTCCGTTCCGTTACCGTTCCAATTTCTACATCGCGGCGCGCCTGCACGTAAAAGTTTAATTGTGTGGCCGACGGATAAATCGATCGTTAGAAAAAGACCCGTTTGTCGGTACTATCGGTTTCCTAAGTTACACGATACCAACTTTAAACTAAAGCTATCAAAGGCCATTACAACACTTTTACCTAAATTATAGTATGCAAACATATTTTCTATTTCTGAACTTACTAATAAATGAGAGTAATGTTCTCGCGTTCAATGCAATTTTACATAGTTATGATATGATTCAAATAGTTGATAAACCGACAAGAATAGGTCATAATTCCATGCTCCTCGATATCATTGCTGTTTCTGAGTGTGTTTCGATCATGGATTCACAGGTGATTGAACTTTCGGATCACTGCCTGACGTTTTGTGAATTAAAATTGAAGGCTGAGGTGCAACTTGGGAAGCCAGTGTCGTTTCGTTCGTATAGACTCTTCGACTATGAATTATTTTCTCGGGATCAATATCTAAAACTTTCGCATTTTATTTAAGTGATGCAATAGAAGTTCAAAAAACAATACAATCTTTAAATGATACAAAAGCGGTAGGCTTTGATGAAATTCCGGTGGCCTTATTGAAGTTCGCTTCTGATGACCATTGAGTAATGTTATCAATTTGTCCTTTTCTATGGGCGTTTTTCCAGCAAGCCTTAAAAAAACAGTAATTAAACCATTGTATAAGAAAGGAGATCGATCGGTTTTTTCAAACTATCGTCCTATTGCGTTGATATCAAATGTTGCAAAAATATTTGAAAAAATTGCATTGAGAAGAATAATGGATTTTGTAATTAAAAACAAAGTATTAAATGTTACCCAAAATGGGTATATAAAAGGACGATCAACGTCACGTGCAATTTTTCAGATACTTGATAAAATTACATCAGCTATCAATGAAAATGATATCACTGGTTGTATTTTTATGGACCTAACAAAAGCATTCGACTGTGTGAATCATGAAATCCTTCTGAATAAGATGGAAAAAATGGGTTTCCGCGGCGTTGTCCTTGATTGGTTAAAATCCTATTTACACGGCAGAAGCCAGTGTGTTATGTCATACAGCGATTCGGGAGGAGAAGTTAGGTCTGAGTGGAAAGAAGTATTTCAGGGAGTACCTCAGGGGTCAGTCTTGGGACCTTTCTTGTTTCTTCTGTACATTAATAATTTGCCTGATGTACTTATTATTATTATTATTGCTGCCGGGCTGAGGAGGGCGGCCCCTCTTGTTACCGCGACCTATAAGATCTATTGTAACTTTAGCCCTCCAAAGGTGTAGGGCAAATGTAGGTCCTTAATGAACCTTAGTATTGTCCTAAGGTCTTGAACCTTTATGTCGGTAGGTAACAGGGGAGTTTTATCGAAGACGTTGTGCCTTAGACGTCCTCTGGCGACGCAATTGCACAGTATATGTTCAGCAGTTTCTGACTCGTCGTTGCATAGTCGACAAGTTTGATCCTCAGCTTGTCCAATGTGGAAGAGGTGGTATTTTAGGGGCACATGGCCGGTTAGGTAGCCTGAGAGCGTTCTTAGATCCCCTTTGCTGAGGCATAAAACCTCTTTGGTTTTGTTTTGCGACGGAGTTATCATACTCTTCGCTTGTCTGTGACCTGGAAGTTCTTTCCAGCGTAAGGCTATCTTTGAAGCCTCCCAGTTGTTGATTATTTGTTTTAGGTGGCTTTTTTGTAGTCCACATCCAGGTTGGGGTCCAATGAAGGGCGTGTTTGCTGCCACTTTGGCCAGCTTGTCGGCCTTCTCATTGCCCTCAATGAGAAGGCCTGATGTACTTAATAGTTTACTGGTATTATTTGCGGATGATTCAACTTCTGTTGTATCTGAAAAAAATGAAGAAGCGGTCTTAGGAATGGCCAGAGAGAATTTAACAAAACTAAACGAATGGTTGTTAGGAAATAATCTACAGCTCAATATAGCAAAATCAACTTTTATGATTTTTGCAAATAAAACACCTGAGATGGACAATTACTCACCTATAAACAGGAGGTGACGTTCCTCGGTTTAAAGATAGACTGCCGCCTTTCCTGGAGTCAACACATTGATGGGTTGACAACTAGTTTATCCAGAACATGTTTTGCGCTTCACGATGTGTAGGTGAGAGAGTCGCTTTAAGTGTTTATTATGCGTGTGTTGAATCGCGTTTGAGATATGGAGTTATTTTCTGGGGAAATGCAGTAACTTCGGAACTTTTTTTTTATCCTTCAGAAGAAATGTGTACGAGCGGTTTTCGGTCTAGGTCCGCGTGACTCATGTAGAGCTCTTTTCGCAGAACAAAATATTCTCACGTTCCCATGTTTGTTTATTCTAGAATGTGCACTTTTTGTTATAACTAATTACCATGAATTTTTCTCAAAATATGAATTATCTCATCAACATCAAACGAGAGGCACTGAACGATTATTTTTACTACCACCGAAGACTAATTATTCTAAAATACAGAAAAGTGTTTTATATTTTTGTATAAAACTGCACAATTACTTACCGTTTGATTGGAAAGCGCTACCATCACATGTATTTAAAGAAAGATTGAAAGAATTCTTAATCGCGAAAACTTTTTACAGGGTAGATGATTTTTTTCTTGAAAATATTTCAACCCACTAAGAAATATGTTTATTAACATCTTTTATTTTTATTTTGTACTAGATTTTTTGTATTTGAATTTGTAAATTTATTGGTATTATAATTAATTAATTAATGTTATTTACTTAATTGTAAAGGTTTTTTGTTTTTTTGACTGTTTTCTATGCATGTAAGCATTATATAAATAAAGGGATTTATTTATTTATTTATTTAGCCAACATTGATTGGCATTTAATATTTCACATGGATAGTGTGGATGATATGGCCGATTTCTTGAGCTGTAATATCTCCAATCTTTTCGATATACATGCGCCAATTTGTACAATTATTCCTAGACAGTCTAGTCCGTGGATTACCAATAATGTAAAATTGATGATGTCGTTGCGCGACAAAGCTTTAAATAAATTTAAACGCACTAATCATGTAGCTCACTGGGACTATTATAAGAATTATACGACTAATGCAATTAAGTGTGAAAAAAGAGCTTACTTAACTGAGCAAATGAGAATTGGGAGCACTCAAAATTTGTGGAGGGAGCTGCGCAAGTTGAATATTTACAATAAAAAAAACCTTGCCTATCGACGAGTTTGAGAGATGTTGAAGCTTTGAATGGGTACTTTTCTTCGATTTCGGGACGATTTCGACCCGGACGTGCACAACTTTTATGCTAATAATGTCAGACCTGGTGTGAAAAATTTCTTTTTCCAAAAAGTAAATGAATCTAAGATCAATATTATCTTGACGAGGATGTCGAGTCAAGTGGTGGTGATTGATGGTATAAGCCTTAGGATGTTGGGTTTCTGTTGTCCACACATAACTCCCACCTCCTGCATGTAATTAACTTTTGTTTAGAGTTTGGTGTCTTTCCTGAGAAATGGAAATCTGCCAAAGTTGTTCCTATACCTAAGTCATCGACTGCTTCTTCCTTCTCGGATGTGAGGCCAATTAGTATCTTAAGTACTTTGTCGGGAATTTTGGTTTCATATTCTGCCCTCCATCCAATCAGGATTTAGGCCTGGGTATAGTTGTGCAACCGCACTTTCGACAATTATTGATGATGTTATGTCTGCAACGGACAATGGCGCAGCTACTGTTTTGGTTTTACTTGACTTCTCTAAAGCGTTTGACACTATTAATCATCAACTTCTCTTAGCAATTTTTCATTATATTGAGTTCAATAATACAGCCTTAAATTTTTTTAATAATTATCTGTGCGGGAGAAGTCAGTATGTGGTTATTGATAATGATGTGTCGGATCCTGCCGTATTAAAGTCTGGTGTGCCGCAGGGCTCTACATTGGGTCCCCTTTTGTTCACTATCTATACGTCTCAAATGTTGATCTTTGACCGCTTTTGCTCAAAATTTCATATCTATGCGGATGACACACAACTTTACCACAGCTTTAGCTCATATAATGTGCTAGAGTCTGTTGCAGTTGTAAACAAAGATCTAGATAAATTTTTAAATATTACTAAGAAACATAGTCTTTTGTTAAATAGAGTAGATGGAATTGAATTGGAGAGGAAGGTCTATGTCAAGGATCTTGGTCTTTACATTGACGACAGCTTAAGGTTTACACGTAACACAAGTGAACTGATCAGGCGTGCTTACGCAAAATTGAAAATGCTGTTTGCTCATAGGCAAGTCTTGAACGCCGATATTAAAAAGAATCTTTGCTAGTCTGTAATTTTATCCAATTTTACATACTGTGACACAATTTACAGCCACTGCCTGTTGACTGATGATGCGCGACGTATTCAGGTAGTTCAGAATTCTTGTATTCGTTTTTTGGTATACGCCGACGTCAGAGAGTATTGTATAAGCTGGGGGAGTTGAAGTGAAAGTTGTTTTCTTTATAAAGTTGTGTCAAGTAAGCTACCACCTTACCTCACCAACAAAATTACTTACAGAACGGACATTCATAATATTAATGTACGGCGTAAGGACCTCATTGACATTCCTCGTCACCGTACCCAATTGTTCAAGAGGTCTTTTAGTTATAACGCGGCATGTATTTTGAATAAGTACAGTCTGCTTTTTGCTCAACCATCGTTTCGCACTTTGCATCGTTGCGTCTTAAATTGCTTAATGACTAGCGCGTCGTTCTACCTTCAACTCGAATTAGTGTATATATATTTGGATTTAGCCACACGGCTAAACCCAAATCTTTCTTGTTTTAGGTCTAGTGTTAGCTCTTGTTTTAGTTCCATAATAAATTTGTCTAATAGAATTTTAACATTGTTTTGAAAACTTTTTTTAAATCTACTCTCCTCCCCCATGTTTTTCCCCCAGGAAGTAATCCTGATCCGACTTTGCACTTTCACCAAAAATTTAAAGTTCGGTCGTGAATAAAGTGGGGTTATCGCCCTCGAGGATAACCCAACCCTCGCAGGTGCGTTTTAATTCATCATAAGTTTCTCATACACTATCGACATCGCGTGTCCTTAACTAGGTTCCCCTCAAGTTGAGTATCCCGCCGGGAAGGATTAGCGGTTTAAGACAATTATCGCTGTCGCTTCTTCAACAACTCGGTTCTTAGTGAAGGAGTTCGTCTCGTCACGAATTAGTTAATCTTCCTAAGTGCATATTCGCGCCCGGAAGGAACGGTGGAAGCGCGATTTCTACCCATTCGTACGCGACACAAAGACGGTCGGTGCACAATCGGCCGCGGCTTCCGCCCCCGCGACCAATTTATAAAGTGCCCTGTTTCCTTCTCTTCCTCGACAACCGGCGCAGCCTCGACTCCCCTTTCAATTATTACGCCAGACAACAACCCTCCAGGAAAATGATGGCTTCATTATTTCTGGATGTCGATGGTCGCCCGTTTGGGTGGAGACCGCCTTTTGTATTTTGCCTTTATAAGGTCCCAATTATAGGTTACTTATCGAAGTATCGATTGTCTTTTGACTTTGGGCCAATTATTCTTGATAATTTATAAAATCACTTTGTGAAAAATATAATATGCTTATGTACATATCAAAGGAATAAAGGTACCTTTAAGGCCAAACAACTTTTTGTTAAAAAACAAAGTTAATGAGTAAACTTTACATTTACATGAATTCCTCTATAAATCTGAAGTATTAATCTCAAAGCTGGCTCATTTGAATGTGGGTTGGTGTTGGCTCACATCGATAAAGTTAGGGATTATTTATTTATTCCTCACGGGTTGTTTCAGAGATGTGGTTGAATTCGAGGATTGATGGTCAACTGTTATATGTATAGAGCTATAAGATATTTAGTGTTGATAGACAATCTGGAAGCGGTGGAATTATTCTGTTTTTAAAATAATTAGCGCTCTGCTGTTTATGTTAATTTTTAGACCAAATATAAATTAGAAAATAAACTAAATGCAGATTTTTAGTTGCTCAATGAATCGTAAGTAGCCAATTTATACCATCGGATATTTTACAACACGATACGTCGCATTCATACGAGGTAGATGCTCTTCGTGAATTCGGGAACTCTCAGCATTCTCTAATGAGACTAAATTCGTCCCAGTTATTCCAACTTCTAGGGATTTACCAGAGTCCAACAACATCCCGAAACATTTTAACAACGCAGGCGAATATCTTCCATATCTTCAGCCAGATTAGTGAAAAAGCTGTAGTAATAACAAGCAAGCAAAAAAATAAAAAACAAGCAAGATAAACCAAGACAACATGAATTTGATTCCACCGAAATGTTAGAGTGATACATTGCTCTTTTCGCAAACATTTAGTTGCGCTTTCCAATGCGTTTCCATAATTGACAGTATGTGTTTCTTTATTTATTAAATAAATAAATTATTAATACATGGAGTTAATACGATTCACGTCGTAGATTAATTATTGGGGACTAGCTTCCTGTGGTGATGGTTTTTTTTTTTGATGGCGCCCTTTTGCGCAAAGGGGAGCAACATAAAATTCGGATGACGGTTGACATTTATTGAGAACGTGTCGGGAATAGAGAACGCTCCGTGAAATGACGCATCAGAACCAAATGGAGTTTAGCGTGCGGGGAGATAGAAAACCACGTCGCCGTCAATTATCGTCCATCCCGATGACGAACGCGGAATTCTATTCGATTTGCGAACCAACGCCTCCGGCAGAAAACAGGCCGAAAAAGATATCGATCCCCTTTTTATATCCACTTGATTTTCCGTAGACGCACTGATCTGCCGTTATCCGTATCTTTTTAAATCACACTTTTAATAGAATTTTGTCATACCGGCGAGACGATAGCAACAAACCGCTCAGCAACAAACTTTTTCCTTTATATTTCCACCTACTTCTAGAGCTCATATCTTCGTTATCTAGAAAGATAGCGAAAAACTAAGCACACGGTTGGAAAGCTTGGTCTTTTCTCTATCATAAACCGAGTTTCCGATATGTTGATAATAAGAGCAAGAAAAAATAAGAAACGTCGCGCTGCATTCAATTTACCTCAAAATTACCAAACTTCACGGCCTTGTGCAACCGTTAACAGATGGAAATTCAATAAATGGCTTATATATTCGGAAAGAGCTCACCTTGGACCATCTTATTCCGAGTTTTCGTCCGCCAATATCTATCAGCGTCTGTAAGAAAAACCCACCTGAAAAAGCCCCTACCGATAAAAACACGCAAATATTTCTTGCACTAATAACGTTCCTATTTGACAGGGAGAAAACTCTACAACTAATATTCAGCTTATGGGAAATTTCCTGCTCTTTCCAACGATGTGTGACACACCGTGATCACACGTTTGCACAATCCTTTTTTCTGACTATGAACTACCTAACCCACGAATTTTTGCCGCGGCTAAACCACGCTTAGGTTAATAACTAACTCTCTTGTATGACGGGGTGAAAATTCTAGAACTATATTCATCTTATGCGAAATTTTCTGCTCTTTCCAACGGTTTCAACGCGTTTTTTAAATTGATGAACTGAGTTAAAATGCAAAGTTGGTGACGTTACCAGATTCAAAACCATCAAAACACAATTCAACAATTCGAGTCTAAAATCACTCAAATTCTTCCAGATTCTGATAAAATAGGTGTAACATGAGATAATCTTTCCTTTTTGAACAGTTTAACATGTTTCTAAACGTAAAACTAAAACTAGAACTAACACTAGAACTATCACTAGAACTAACACTAGACCTAGAACTAGAAACTTTCGGGTTCGCTTCCAACTTGTTTTCTGAAGAAAGTTGCAACATGGCACCCGAAACGTCAAACATTTTTGCACGGCTCAACCCGAAAGTTTCTAGGTCTAGTGTTAGTTGTAGTGATAGTGCTAGTGTTAGTTTTAGTTTTATTAACACATTATATGTTTTTAAACGGTTTTAAATAAATTAAGAGTGAATGAAAAATTATCTGTCAACATGAAATGAAGTTAGGATTCTCTCTCGGGTAAAACTTTGTTCCAATTTTTCCTTCATCAAATAAGAAAGTTAGGGTAAGAAGTGATTGCGTTCTGCTACCTGTAGGTTGTCTTTCAGGTGCGTTTCTTTTACAGACGGCAGATATTGACGGCGTCTGTAAATGAAAACTCGAAATAAGACAGGCCGAGGTTAGCTCTTTTCGAATATGTAAACCATTTGTTGAATTTCCTTCTGATAACGGCTGCAAATTTTTCACTATTTTTCTAGATAACGAAAATATCGGACCGAAAAGTAGACAGAAATACAAGGGGAAAGTTTGTTGCTGGGCTGAAAAACGATTGTGCAAACGTGTGATTGAGATGTGTTATATACCGTTGAAAAGAGCAGAAAATTTCTCATAAGATGAATATAGTTCTAGAGTTTTCTCCCCGTCATATAAGAGAGTTATTAACCCAAGCGTGGTTTAGTCGCGGCAAAAATTCGTGGCAGCGCGACGTTTCTTATTTTTTTTTGCTCTCATTATCAACATATCGGCGGAGGAAAATAGCGGTTTAAGATAATCTTCTCTCGGAATAAGATAGTCCAAGGTCAGCTCTTTTCGAATATGTAAACCATTTATTAAATTTCCATCTGGTAACGGCTGCACAAGGCCGTGAAGTTTGGTAATTTTAAGGTAAATTGAATGCAGCGCGACGTTTCTTATTTTTTCTTGCTCTTATTATCAACATATCGGCGGACGAAAACTCGGTTTAAGATAGAGAAAAGACCAAGCTTTCCAATCGTGTGCTTAGTTTTTCGCTATATTTCTAAATAACAAAGATATGGGCCCTAGAAGTAGATGGAAATATAAAGGAAAAAGTTTGTTGCTATCGTCTCGCCGGTTTTTGTCATTTCTAAAATAACTATTTGTTTGAACCATATATGCGTTTTATAACTCATTTAGCCAAACTTGTTTGTTAGACGGTTATAGGAAACGGTAATCGCCACGGTCCTGTTTAGTGTTATTACAAGAACGCAAAGTATGAAGTAGCATAACACTTTCACTTTCGTGTTAACCTAGTTAGGGAGCGTGTTGTGAAGTTTACATGGCGTCGTAAAGGGACATTGTACGTCCCTTTCGTTCGTTGGTGTTTTCGCAGGATGAAGGCAGTTTTCCGTAGGATATCCTGTAGCAGTAAACACGGCCATTAACTGTGTATACCTGTGCTAATAAGGTGTTAACTGTGGATAAGAGAAAAATAACGGAAACTTGCACGTTTTCCTCATTTTATACTTGGAAAATAACGTCTATAGATGTTTTTGGTTATTCGAAAAATACGGGGTAAAGTACTTTTACATAGATCATGAAAAACAAAATTCTCTTGCGCATTCTATTTCTATTCTTTTGCACGTACGTGAGTTTCGTAGTGACGATAACAATTGCCTGGTAAGCAGATGTGGCCGTATTATTAAAGCACGTCCCGTACTAAATATCTGCGAGCGGTAGGAGTTTGGAGAATTTCATTTGTACTAGACGCAGGCCAATTTTTAATTGTTCGCTTAATAATCAGCGAAAGGAACATCAGGAATTCCATGGGTTTGTGTCTCCACAGTTCCATTGTATTTATTGTTCCGCGTAATACCAACTCGACTACAATAAAAGCACAGCGGGAATTAACGTCCGGAATGTCCCTTGCTCAGTTACGTGGACGTATAATTTTCATCTTGTCGAGAGAAATAGGGGAATCGATGCGGGGCACCGACCGGGAAAACTGTGGATTCTGTTTAATTGGGCGATTCACCCACTCCCTCTGTGTGCATATGATAATTAACGGGTGGTATGTATTTCGCAACGTGGTTGTTCAATGTTTGCGTTTTATTAAGTGCGCGCGCTGAATCGGTCGAAAATCGTTCGTAGACCGTAAGAAAGCGTGCGAGATTTGCTGCCTCCAAAAAGGGGCTTCAGGGACGAATTTCGAAACTAAGCTCGCAAACTAAGATTTATGGACGGCGGCGTGAAACGGTTTAATTAAACACTGACGGCTCAATTAGAACAATCAGGAGATCTACTACGCCGACATCGATCGCTTGCCCACCTAACCTAACGCTTTGCTGACGTCGGCGGGACTTCGGATCTAGACTAATATCGACAACGAATCTGCACATTTAACAATTATTACATTACCTACTAGTATCGATTTCTGCACCCATAACTCAATTATGCATCCTTTTACATCTCAATTCACCGGGTCTCCGATGGCTTTTTAATGAAATATACTCGGCAGTCCCCGCCGTCGGAATCGTCCAACAATGAACAATCTGAGCATGATTGATGACGCGGGGGGCCTTAATTAGGTTGGGCAGGAGTTCGCACATCTCCCCTATTTCATCGCCAGCTACCACAACTTGAACGTTCGAGGAAAGAGGCAATATTTGCATAATATCAAGTGGTGTCTAGGGATGAATGCATCGCGACGCCGCACTATGGAAAATTTGGGTCGTTTGCTGATCCTATATATATCCTATAGTAAAAATATCAAATTTTAATAATTAACATAAGTTTTATTGTTATATGACGTATTTAAGTAAAAAAAAGTTATCAAAGTTTATATGTCTCTGATTTCACGTATTTCGGTTACTTTTGTCGTGATTTTTAAAGACTGCTAATGTAAAGTTTTAGTGTAAAACCCATATAACGTCATATCTTCTCAAAAAGATTGTTTAATGGAGAACCTAATTCAGGTATCAATAAGTAATCGAGATTTCTTTAACTTTGGCTGGAGTTTTAGCAGTTAGCGATGTTTAGCGGTGGTCAAAATACATAGAATTTTAAAGACTATTTATTTCTTTAAAACATATAAAAAAAATTAGCTGCCAAAATTTGCTTATTTAGAAGTTATGAGCAGAAAACTAAGAGAGTCCACGTCATGCATGGACATGTTATTTTTGTTTACTGACGACATACATAGGTTGAATGCAATATTGCTTTTCTTAGGTTAGGTAGCTTAAACTTGGCATACAGAACTATTAGATTAATTGACGAAGAAACTAGTAAGGTAGTGTGGCAAAATCCTGTTCCCTCTTCTGTGCGGTTTTATCGATCAATTTTAATCGAGTTTTCTAAAGGGACAAAGCCAAATTGATAGTTTGAGTCCATCGGTATTTACAAAGCAAGGAAAAGCAATACAAATCAAACATGATATATTTCTCACCATGATAGATGGAAAAGTTGCCCAAATAATAACAAGTACACCTTCATGTTCCACATGTATTATTTGCGGTGCTAATCCACGGCAAATAAATAATTTAGAAAAGGTGGCAGCAAGACCAGAAAATGATAACGCATTTCGCTATGGTTTATCAACACTACATGCCTGGATACGTTGCATGGAGATGATTTTACACATATCTCTTCCGAAAGTGGTCTGCTACTACCGAAGAAAATAAAAAATTAAAAAAAGATAAGAAAGCTTTGGTCAAAGCAAATAAGTGGCAATACAAACGATGGTAATACTGCTAGAAGATTGTTTTGTAATGCTTCTTCTTCAGCAGAAATTACCGGTGTCGACAAAATATTGATTAAGCGATTTTATATAATTCTTCAGGCGGTGTTATGGTAGATCTAGAAAAATTTGGAGAATATGCGATAGAAACGATTAAAAAAAAATTATGACTGGTATTACATGCCATCTTCTGTACATAAAATATTAATTCATGGTGAATACGTTCACCATGAATTAATATTACGACATTTTGCAATTTTACCTATTGGACAGCTACCAGAAAATGCACGGAGGAATCTCGAAATAAAGATTACAAAAAATGTAGACTACATCATGCACGAAAATGTTCTAGATTCTCTTTTATACATCAGATCCATACATAACGAATATTAAAAAGCAATGCATTAAAAATGTAAAGAAACTTGACGAAAAAACCCTACCTCTTTTAACACAACCTCACCTGGTTTCTGAAACTTGAACAAGTTGAACAGTGTCGGGCAATGATGGAATAGTGAACGAGTTAAACATTATTATACATTGTATTATAATATTTATATCTCAGATAGAGATTGTAATCTGTTAGGGTTTTTTCAAAAACAATATTACTCTGTAATATCGGTAATACTCATAAAAAGGAATAAAATATACATATAATTGTGTATACTACTATAATTATTATATACCTATAATTAAAATTGTTTAACATATTTTAACTCTGTTTTTAAGAGGTTGCATTAAATGAAAGACATAAAAAGATACAGTTCATCCAATAATCAACCAATAATGCAGTTTTTGTATTTTTTTTTCATAGACTCCATTATAATAACAAAACTAGAGTGCTCTACACTCGACTTTCTAACATTTCTGAAAAATAAATTTTTGGAAAAATACCTTTAAACGGGCACTAAATTCAAAATAACTGTTGAATTTTCTCTATTTTAACTTCCATATGCAAAATCGCATGTGGCGGTGATTTGTTAAGTAAAATACTACTTCCGGTTTCATGATTTCAATGAAATTTTTTATCTACACGTTTTTCAAAGATTATAAAAAATTTTAACAATTTATTTTACTAAATACCAGTTTATATGAAACAAATGGGTACAGGTTCAGGTAAAGTACTACTTCCGGTTATGTGAGGTGGTAGAAATTTTGTATCTGACAGTTTAACAAATTTTATTTGTTAATCTCTATTTGCAAGTTTATATGAAACAGTTTCAAAATCTGTTAAAGTAAACTGCTACTTCCGGTCGACCAATTTGTCCCAAAAGTTAGTATAGATCAACAGTCTTAATTTAATAACCGCATACCGAATTTCATCGAAGTAGATAATTGCGTCTTTAAGTTATCGTGTTTACGAACGCACGTATATAATACATACCATATACTAATACATATTATATACTAACACATACATATGTACAGATGTAATGCTAAAATGGTCAAAATAGATTCTATGACCATCAAATGTAAAGATTCATCACAACCTCGAAAGGGTAGTTTGTCTTCATATAGTTCGTATATACGAGGAAATCGTACCAAGTTTGAAACGTTTATCTTTAAAAACAAGAAAGTTATTGATTTTTGATCAGCAAATGGACTAAATTTTCCACAGTGCGCCGGCGCCGGCCGAGAGTAGAGAATAGAGCAGTGTAAAGGGAGAGAAGTCAAGCTGGGGGTACCTCAGGCTTTCATATTGGGTCTTCTATTGTTCCTCTTATATGTGAATGACTTACCACGTGTAACAAACAACATTACGATCATGTTTGCGGATGATACAAAAAAAAAACGAAAATTGTTAACTATCACTCTGACCAGATCAAGGCGAGGTATCGGGATACTGAGATTGCCAGTGTTGAAGAGATTTCGTTTCTAGGTTGGAAAATGAATCCTGTCTTGAATCAATCATATTGATTTCCTTGCTGGCAAGATCAATCATTTCTCATATGCTATTCGGATTATTTCCAGATCAGCTGGCATTAAAGCAGCATTAAATGCCTATTATGCATATCTTCATTCCTTGCTAAGATATGGGGTTGTCTTTTGGGGTCGTGGTGTTGGTATAGATAGTATCTTCATACTACAGAAGAGGTGTGTAAGAGCAATCTTTGGTCTAAAAAATACTGATACCTGTAGAAGGTACTTGAAAGGTTATAACCTTGTATGGAATGTAGGGAAGGTGAACTGCTATCTGGTGCCACTAAAAACGCACCTTACTAAGATTCAGAAAACGGAATTTCGAAGGGAACAAGGATCATGCCAGTTCCAAGATTATATTATAGTATATTACAATGCAATTATTGTTAAATTGACACACTTTACGCTTTTTTTTTTGTAAAATGGAGTAATAATGAATTATTATTATTATTAGAACTAGTAACGTTCGGGATTAGCCGTCTTGAAAGACGCACGACAGAGTTTAATTAACCTTCGTACTTAAATTTATTATAAGTATTTCTTTTTCCTCTTTTAGCTTAGAAATGAAGTTGTACTAAATCCATTTCTAAGTTGGTATGCGGTGTTCCCAAGTTTGGCAACATTCAGTTCCCTTTGGTATTGGGGGTGCACAAGGTCTAATTTACCGTCTGAGCCCGAAATTTTCCAATTAAAGGACGGCGCGCACAGTTCACCAACGCTATAAATTGCACGACACGCCAGCACGGCTAAACCTAGTAAATTTCTGGTGGCGGAGCGTTTTCGCGAATAGACCCACAGCCACAAAGTGTTTCGCGTAAATCAGCCACTTCTGGACGTCGTTACACGGCCTAAAGCCGCCACTACAATTGCACCAGTTTCCAATTGCACGCCGCGATGCCCTATGCACCACACATACCACAAACGTCGGGACGCCACTTTCTGCAACCGTTACTGTCTATTTCAATAGTTGCAATCTCTTACAGGCAACATTTGAAACAAGAATTAATCTAATTTTGTTGTATTTGTTTACGTACCTTCAAAGCAACTTTCTCAGAAGCTACCATTTATAAATGTTAGAAGAACAAATCGTTCCACTTTCTTGAAAATATCCACTCATTCTTCTTAATTTAAATTGAAAACACCGTCGAGGTACTATTATCTCTTTTTCTATTACTCTTTTCTTTTGAATAGTGAATGATAAATTGCGGGGCGTGGTGTAGTTTCGTCATGTTTCGTTAGGGCTTACAGTGTTGGAAGTTCGCGTGAGACACCCTCGTGTTTGCTGCATTATGTACAAGGGGACGGAAAGAGAAACAAAGCGGCGACGATTCTCATTACGCCGCGTCGACGGTCTCAATTCGTTCCGAGGCCACGCGAATCCGATATTTACTGAATTTCTCTTTGATCACTTCACCTAGTTGTACCATCGCGTCGTCGTGCGGGGTCTTCGTGGAGGGGGTGTAGGAAGGGGACAAGTCCGGGACGCCCTAGCGCGTTCTAATCTCATTAGGCGTACAACGGACTTCATTAGTTTAGCCTGGCGTTAAATATTTCACGCGCTTTGTTACCTGCTACCCCCTCGGATGGTCTCTCTAACCCATGTATACCGCAACAAAACATCTCCGGATACAGGTATATCCGGTTTCTTTTTGCGAACAAGGGGAAAACTTTAGGTAATTTGGTTAGTTTGATGGAAAATAGTATTGTTGTTTTTACTTTAAATGAGGTACATCCCCCTCTATTAAATCTAAACGGCGTTTTTCAAGGAATTAATTAATTAAAGGCAAAGGATTGAGTTATGACGCTAATCAATTAAATTATTTAAGAAGATGGCAAGAGAGAAACTATTAAAACTAAAAGATGTTATCTTAGAAGAATATATACAAAGAAGAAATCAATATCAAAGTGGTGTTGAGAAATATCCTTGATGGTATCTAAGCGAAGAGTATCAAAGAAGCCCTTACCACCTACAAACTCATCATTAATAGACGAAGAAACTATAATGCTTGATAAATGAGTAAATTACGCAGTCGCTCCAAAGAGGGTTCCGAAACCTATGCGAAGTTAGCCCCCAATTAGATAGGATTTTACATGTATAGTATTTTGATTCTAACAAGAGAACCACTCAACCGATTTTGATAAACAAAGTCTCATTGGAAAGCTTAATTCTTGGCCAATGCGAGTGTATAATTGCCGATTCGAAATTTCTTTCAAATTCCGCTAAAACGCCAAAATATAGCGAAGGTACACGGAAATAACATAAAAATCACCTTTTTTAAGTGGTCATAACTCATAAACGATGTACCCGATTATCAAGATCTATACGGCATTGGATTCGTCATAGTTTCTTCTATTGAAATCATAAAATGCCCGATCTCAATTCTCTCCAGTTAACCTTGTACAGCCCTCGGAATGACACCGAGTCTAGCCCCCAATAAGAAAAAATTAATTTTGATTAATGCACTCCAATAATATACAACCAATCAGAGTAACGATCGTTTAAAATTTCGACCAATAACGTGAATTTCTAAGTGGATAAAAGTTACCTAGGTTTTTCAACTGAATAAATCACACGTGATATTTTATAACTGATTAAAACGCGACTACCATATATATACTTTTGTTTACGTCACATTTTTGACAACTATAATTAAGTCAAAAATAGTTAATAAATAATTAAAAATTGTTGATAAATTGTGCAATTGTCGTGTATTAATCTCCCTAAAATACGCTCGAGCTTGATTTTAAATCAGGATAATTTTATTTTTAATTCACTCAAGTTTTGTTACCCTTTGGAAATAACTCTCAATCAAAATCAAAAGATAAAATCGCTCCAGCTAAAGCTGTCGCGATTTTATCATGCTTTTGATTTCGAGTTATTTCCATGGTAACAAAACGTTCGTGTAAAAATAAAATTATCCGATTAAAAGTCAAGCTCTTGTGTATTTACCCCCGATTAAATTCGCTATAACTAAAGTACGGTTTGATGGATTTTAATGTTTTATATCTCCAATGAAAGCTAGCGTCTGACTGGATGCATATGTAAAACGCTATCGTAACCGAGCTACAAGCTGTTGATTCAACAAGAATAGTAGGTTAATTCTACCGGTGGATTCGAAGCAGTTCCTTGGCCAGCAAGGTCACCAGACTTTAATCCCTTACATTACTTTTTATGGGGAAGACTGAAAATTTTAGTTTATGCAGAAAATATTGAAAACAGAGAACAACTAGTAGCTAGAATTATGGATGCTGCAGAAACTATTCGTGCTGATCCTAAGACTGTTAGCAGAGCTACCACTTCAATTCTAACTAGACTATGTATACAGCAATAATAACAAGCATTTTATTGTTTTTGATAATTACAATTTTCCCCTTAATACATCCTAATATATGTCATTAGTATATTATTTTCACCCTCTACCCTCTTCCTCCATTTCCATACCCTCGGATCCTCGGCCCAATCCTCCCCTCATCCATCCCTTTGTCTCCTCACCCCCACAACCATTCTCATCCATCGTTTCCCCTCTCCCCCCTCTCCTAAGATCTGCCCTCGGTCCAACTCCTCCTCCTTCAACTCACTGCACCCATTCAACATATATTCGAACGTTTCCCATTCCTCCCTGCATAGCCTACATCACCTCTCCTCATCGGCCATCCAGTATCTGTTAGCTCTCTCCTCGCTTCCACAACGGAACCTAGCCACCAACTTCTTCCCTTCCTCATCCCCTTCCAATAACAAGTATCTAGGCAGCCCCTCCGTAATTATGTCCCTGTACCTTTCGTTATACCTCCCCTCTTTTATTTGTGTCCTTCTTTCCTGTCTCTGCATATCTCGGTCCCTATCTCTCAACTCCCTCCACATCTCCCTACCCACCCTTCGTCTACTATTTATCTCAGTTACCGAGTAGCCCGCTCGTCTATAATAGTTGTCTCCGTCTCCTTTCCCATATCTGAACACTCCCCCAAGATCCCGCAGTTTGGCCTCCCTTCTATTCTTTCTTCATATTTCACTGCTCTCCTGCCCCCCTCCACTTTGACTTTATCCACCTTTACCTCTTCCCTCACTATATACCCCGGTGTTTCTCTCGCCATCCCAAGCACCTATCTCCAGTATATAGCTTGTACGTCCTCCAGCATTGCCTGCTCTCTCCATCCCCATACCTCTGCTCCATACATAATCACACTGCTAACCAGACCTTCAAACATAATCTTCCTCGCTGCCACATTCCTTCCAAAGACTCTCTTCCCCCAACCCCATACTTGTCCCATCACCTTATTCGCCTTTTTTGCCATAGCTATCACATGCGACCCCTCCCTGTTGTCCTCCCTGAACACATACCCCAAGTAAGTATACTCCCTAACCTCCTCGATCTCTTTTCCCTCCCATCTCCAGTTTTCTGTTCTTTTTCTCCCCCCTTACAAAACTTCATCATCCTTGTCTTCCCCACGTTCACTTCACCACTAAAATATCTTTCCAGTCTCTTTATCATATCTTTGATCTCCGCCGCTTCTCTCGCCATGACCACGATGTCATCCGCGTATGCTAACATATGCACCTTTCTACCTCCCACCACCAACCCTCCCATTTGCCCCTTCCCCCATCTATCCTCCAGGTCCGCCGTATACAGTGCAAACAGACTTGGGCTCAGCGGACATCCCTGCCTCAGTCCCTTCGTCGTCCAAAACACGTCGCTCAGCTTATCTCCCACTTTTATCCTAGTCATAGTCTCCATGTACACATATTTCCTTCACTCTCGCAATTAGCCGAGCCCCCTCCTCCCCATCTTCTCCCACAACTTTCCCCTATCCACCTTATCAAAAGCCGCCTTCAAATCTATAACATAGTATACAGCAAGAGCAATAGAAGAAACTATGACGAATCCAACGACGTATAAATCTTGATAATCGGTTACAGCGTTTACGAGTTATGTGGCTACTTAAAAAGGTCATGTTTATGTTACTTTCGTGTACATTCGCTATATTTTGGTGTTTTAGCGGAATTCGAAAGAGATTTCGAATCGGGCAGTTCCACTTTCGTATTGGCTAAGGATTAAGCTTTCGAATGAGGTATTGTTTATAAAAATCGGTTGAGTGGTTCTCTTGTTATAATCAAAATACTATACATGTAAAATCGTATTTAATTAAGGGCTAGAAAAAAGGGGGGCTAACTTCGCATAGGTGGTTCCGAAGGAGAAAAGCATCTGCTAAGTAGAAGCAGCTGCTCAAGTACTTAACTGAGTGAAACCGTTGAAATCAAAGTTTACGTGGACACCACCACCATGTTATTTGATAATATGGTAATATCATGGTGTGCAATCTTACTACTATAAAAATGTAGACACAGGTTTTAGTACCC
The DNA here is from genome assembly GCF_036711975.1 of Onthophagus taurus. NCBI lineage: Eukaryota > Metazoa > Arthropoda > Insecta > Coleoptera > Scarabaeidae > Onthophagus > Onthophagus taurus. The sequence continues at coordinate 2,168,948 of NC_091967.1, forward strand.
TCACAATCCACTGGATAACGTTGTAGACTGAATTTGTAGCAATCTGCATTATCTACACAAACAAAGCGCTTGTAGCCATAGAAAAATGTATATGTAACGTCAAACTCACTAACTGGTGATAACACCTTTGTATAAGTAAATATTCTTCCTTACTTTCCTTTGGCTTAGTGTTTTATATCCTTTAGTTAAGTGTTTAAATAAGTTAGGGCCACTTTTACCACCTCTTCATAAGTTTATCCGATAGATAAATTGGCGCTCTTAAATGAGAGCAATATATATTATATTTAAAATTATGAATTTTATCTTGGAAAAACTATAAATTCATATTTTTTTGCATTTATTTGTAAAATGTACTTGACCTCTTTAAAATAAAGTATTGGTATAAACCGGTATAGAAATACCTATATTTAAATTTCGCGCTTTAACCTAATTAGTTCCCTCACAATCCCCTTGGGAGCGCTGAATGTACCAAAAAATAGTAGGGTATATAGTAGGGTATATATATATAAATTTTTCTATGGGTAATATGATTTATAATACATTTGTATGGTTGTTATGACACTTATTTCTCATGTGTCATTATGATATCAGTACTCAAAAATGGCAACGACGGGTGTTAGAAGTTCGTGCTTCTGCTTTAAGATAGCCGGAATGGTGCGAATATAAAAGATATCCACATATTTTATAATATTTATAATCCTTATTTTAGATATTCTGTGCTGCAAACTGTATATTTATCTACGTGCCAGGAAGTATTCCAATCGATAAAGAAAATATCTACTATCTTAGAGATATTGTAGCAGTTGCATGTATGACGTTCTTTTTTGTTGAAGTGGTGTTGGGAATTGCAGCCTTATTAGGTTCATGTCCTCGGGTCGTCCAGCTATTTATGTTATTCTTCGGCGCAATTTTTAACGTAATTTCTGGATCGTTTTGTTTTGTTATATACGAGAAAGAAAAATTTGGTCCCGATGCATCGCCTTTACCAATCGCAATGGGAATAATAGCACTATTTACAGCGGCTATTATGATCGCCGACGCCGGTAGGGAATACGTAAATAAACGGCTCGATTAGTTGGAAAATCGATCGGGATAAAAGAAAATAAAGTAGATTAAAAAGTAGAAAAATTATCTCGATTTTCCACAAGGATTGACGTTTCCCGCCTTAGTCGAGCAGCGTGTCACAGTAAACAAGCGATAAATCACCTGGTGCTCTCCAGACGGCGCTCAGTAGAACGCAGTGTAGTGTGCTTTGCACTCTGAAAGCTTGAACTGAAAGCTCCGGGATAGATTTCCGCCCGTTTCTCGAAGTTCGCGGTAACGTGCTAGCCGATTTCCCATAGATTTATGGTTATAACGAAGAGGATTTGTTGAAGAAACTAAAGAAAATTGAATAATGGAAAATAAGGTTTGTTTTCAACACCCTCCTAAAAAATGATTCGCTCGCGTGCAAGATATCATTGAGGAAACTTGTAGATCGTGTCGCTATTTACTGATTATGGAAATTCTAGAAAAGAAAGGTGTTTTTGTGTATAAAAGAAAATTTTGTTTGGATTCATGTTTTTGTGTTAAATCAAATGATTAATGTAGCCGTATTTTTAAAAAATTATAGAATGATTTGTTATTAAAATGGTTATTTCGTATTGTTAGGGTTTAGTTGGAGATCGTGAATGGGCGTCTTTTCCAGTCGGTTCCCGCGACAAGAATACGCGCGATATACCGTCGACAGGCCGACGTCTAGCGTCGGTCGACGCGTGCGCTAAGCGTCGCGGCGCCTTTGGCCCTTAGTGACCGGCCGGCAAGCAGTCAGTGACGTTTGGACCGTCGGTTCGTTCGCCGGGTACGTCCCGGCGGGTTCGCCGCCGATACAGGAACGCGACGGGGTCGGGACTCAGCCACCGGACCTCAAACAAAAAAAAATTTAATGCAAAAATAACCAATATAATTCCCATTATTGTTAACGATCGGAAAGCGATTGACCGCGAACGTCGTGACGACCCCACCGATAGTGATTATTGCAGTTCGGGCCAACAGAAATGTCTCAAAGTCACTCGCTTGCCCCTGCGATAAACTTCCGTTGCGGTCGCAATTTCGACAGGGCCTCGCTTCTTGTATTTTTCATTTTATAGTTCGTATGGTATTGCTCGTCGCCAAACTCGTTTTTTTTTACTCAGTGTCCAGTGTGCTCTATGTCCTGCTCCCGTCTCGATCTGTCTCTTAAAAAAAAATGAACGTAAAGCTCGCTTTCGTGTGCTACATTGCGCTATAATCTCTACTCGTTTTCTAACTTGCTAATTCAACAATATTTTTTTATTTGATAACTACATCAACTTTAATTTAATACTTGATTAATAAAATTAAGGTAGGTCCCTTATTAATAATCAAGTTCAAAGGGCTCACGTGATGATTTATTTATTTTTTACGAGATTGTAGTGCAATTATGCTGTTATGTAAATTCTTTGAGCTTTATAACTAATTTATCTGTGCTCTTCCAGGCGCTACATGTTTTGTTTTCGTAGCTACAAACATAAACACAAACAGAAGTTGTAAGCTGTATTAGAATCAACTAACAAAAGGTGCAATCACAACAAAATTATAAACTAATACCGCGAATTTCGATTAAAAAGAAACTTCGCCTGTGCCATTCCATCCATAAATAATAATTTGTTCATTACAATCAAAAAGCTGTAGTGTATTGTTTTTGAAGCAATTTGTTTTAAATTATTTCCAAACGTGTTCGATTTGAAAACAAAAACGAATTAACGGTGATGTACTTAAATGATGGGTTGACCCATTCGGTGTTTTTGTCATCGTAAGAAGAACAAGTTGAGGACATAAACTATCAAGAAAGGTTTCTTTAAATGTATCAGTAATAATTTGTCGAATATGAAAAGTAATGTTAAAAATAAAGTGATGTGTGTTCTACAGTATAGATAACAGGTGTATTATCGCTTGCGGTTATCTTATCTCCGGGGAAAAAGGTACCTCAGGTGAGACGATCTCACCAGTCGTGGCCCAAACGGCACTCCGAACAAGTCATGTTGCATTCTTTGGACACATTGGCAGGCAAACTGTCTCCCGGCGGATCTAATCAAAGCAGTCCGCAGTCATCTCTTCTTGATAACAACGCCAACAGGGTTAGACCATACAACAAACCACATTCTGGTACAAATCCTGTGGTATCAAATCACACGTAAGTCAAATATTTTAAAATCACGTGGCTAAACACTTTCTTTTATGATGTTATTTTTACATCTTTTCAAAACATTAACAGATGATTTCTTCTTTGACACAATTAATAATTAGAGTTTCCTATTAAGGGGAAGATAATACGTGTGGAAATCCATATACCTGTACTTTCCGGGAGAATTAATCCCAACGGACTGGTATTCCCTCGTTTGCTTTGAGCTCACGTGTAACAACTAATTACTAGTTTTGATTAGATCTACAGTTTGCGATCGCGTTTGGTTCGTGTAAGAAAATTAGTTGTTCTTCTAAACTAACTAAAACTAGAACTAACTCTAGATTAGTTAGCATAAAATATCACTATTTTCCATAATTTTATTGAACTAAAACTAGAACTAACACTAGTTCTAGGTCTAGTGTTAGTTCTAGTTTTAATTGTTATACAGCACTAGACCAAGAACTAGAATCATTTGGGTTTAGCCGTCTTAAGAGACGTGCGGCTAAATCCAAATGTTTCTAGTTCTAGGTCTAATGTTAGTTCTGGTGACAGTGCAAAACTAGAACTAACACTATACCTAGAACTAGAATCATTCAGATTTAGCTGTCTTTAGAGACATGCGGCCAAACCCAAATGATTCTAGTTCTAGGTATAATGTAAGTTCTACATAGCAACAGTGCTAGTGTAAAACTAGAAGTAATCCTAGACTTAGAAATAGAAACATTTAGGTTTAGCCTTGCATCTCAAGGTGACTAAACCCGAATGTTTGTGCTTCTAAGTCTAGGATTACTTCTAGTGATAGTGCTAGTTCTAGTTATTATTCATCGCAAAGTTGTATATTTTAAACATCAGTAAAACTCTCGCAAATTAACAAATTTATCTTATCGAAAGTAGTTGTGTATACAAAAGATAACGTCATCGTTGCCCAATTTCTATATCAACGCTGAGTCCACAGATAAAGAAAAAACCTGTTTTTCACGCAATAACGTCATATTGTAACCGGATGGGATTTATCGTGTATACAGGGTGTTTACGGTCTTGTGATTTTATTTTCAAAGGGTGCTTAAACATCTCAAAAGAAGGTTATTAACATAAAAATGTTTTAACAAAAATTGCATAATAAGTTGTCTTTATTTATTTTTAAGCATTTTTTAACCATTTGAACACTAATTGTTTAAAGTTATCTCCGTGTGCATTCAACATGCAAAGAGTTGCTCAACGTATCCATGAATTGGCATAATTTACTAGGCCTTGGCTTTCCTTTCGTATTCTCTCCGCAGCTGTCTCAACCTTTGAAGAAACCACATTTGTTGACGCACATTCAAAGAAACTTCATCTAATAGTTCTGTCAACTTAGTTTGCAAAAAACGATAATCGTTTCCAGTCAATCGATTTGGCAACACAAAGGGGCCAATAAATTGTCGAAAGTCCATTTTTGCTTTCCTTATTAAGAATTATTCGGAAAATTTATGTCAAACCAACAATGCAGTAGCAATAAAAAAGATGTTTTTGTTTAGCGGAATTAACAGCTACGAGATAGCAATAGTTTTATGTTTGTTGAATCAAATCAATCAATTAAATCAAAAAACTTTTAACAATAATATTTCTCTTATTATGCAACTTTTGTTAAGACATTTTTACGTTAATAACTTTTTTTTAAGATGTTTAAGCAGCCCTTGAAAATAAAATTACAACATCCTATATATTTTCAAGAGTGGTAGCAATTCTTTAAGGGGTTATCAATTACTGGGTGGAAGTTGGGCGGTTTACCACAAACATCTTAACGCAGGTGCTCCGATTTTTCCTTGAAAACTTTGGAATTAAAAATTTACGGGATTTGCCTCAGGATTTAATCTTTGAGCGGCGAAATAAGACGCTCGGTTCTACTCTTTACCTTGAATAAACACCTCAAGATTTGTCCCAGTAATAAGTTTGTGTGTTTGCGAGCAAACAAAGATACCCACGAGTCAGACAAAGACGGAATCACTACAATATTTGAATTTAGATGTGTCTCGTTGTAGCGATAGTGGCTCAACGTAGATAAGATGGGCAAATACAGCCGGTCTCGAGCACACGTTTGCCAAACTCGATCCACGACTGTGCTCTGCTGTTGATGCACTTATGTTGATGTTGTGAACGTTAAGTAATATTAATTATTTCGCGCCTTGATGTTTGAGAAACGTATGGTTCCCGAGACCTCTCTTCTCTGCTACGGCCACGTTTAGGATACTCTCAGGGTGGCGAGCACGTTTTAGAAACTGTAATAAATTATTAATTGGCTCGAACGTTGGGGTTTGAGGTCTTATACGTGTTACGTATAAAGTTGAAGGATAAAATAATAATGACTTAAAATAAGTTTAAAACTATTAAAATAAGTCGAGATAAAAAACTTTTTAATTTTAAGAAATTTTATGATCAGATTCATAAATATTTCTTTGTCTTTTGAACTAAAAGTAGAACTAACACTAACTCAATCACTGGAACTAACACTACTATCGGAACTAACGGTTTTTACCAAAATATATCAAATAATGGCAAAATTAGTACTCCCTAATTTTTTAAGGGAGATTTAATGGATTTACATATTAAAAAGAAACAGAAATAAGCTATGCGGGGAGAGGAGGGTTTCGTCCAATCAAAACAGATGGTGCGTCCCAGACAGTACGTCGCGTCTTTTTTTTACCTACATAAAAAAATAAGGCGCGACGTCCTGTCTCTGGAACACACACCAGGACTATCTTTTCCATAATTTGAAAAATCGGGTACTTTTTAACTCACGATAAAAGAAAAACCGCGGACCCGAAAATTTCCAAATTAACATGTGATATGCAGAATTGTTCACTAATTACAATAAACGATTTTTTGCACGAATAGTAGTACGTTTTTAGGTCTAGTGTTAGTTCTAATTTTAGTTCAATTAACACCGTCAGTGAAAGCCTTTGTAATAATTATCGATCTATTAGTGCAGTTCAAACTCTATCCAAAATATTTGGAAGGTTAATTTACAAACAAATAGCTGCTACACGAGGATGTCGAAATTAATTGTTTATCAAAATTGCTTTGTAATTATTTACGAACATTATTGCGTCGCATGTCACTTTCTAATTCACCCAAGCGTACGTTAATCCTGTTTCGTTCAAAGATTTGCTTTACACTCATCGCCAATGATTATCATCTGCTCTCTTAATCCTGCATCACGCAACACGCCATACACACATAATTTACATTTCATTGCTCAATTTACGTTGGATATTTATCAAAGGACATCCCAATGTAGTAGCAAATCTATCGCGTATAAATTTCGAGTTTTGATTTCAAGTTCTGATTGAAATCAAAAATTAATATCTCAAAAACTGAATTAAATGTATTAAAATAGTAATATGAATATTCCTAATGTTCATTTCTGTATGCAAACATAAAAATGTTTTTAAATTGTTCATTAATCGACGAATTCACGAAATTATGTTAGCTTTAGTGAAATTAATCCGTTTGTCGTTTTTGATACGTAATTCGTTTCATCTGGTTATTTTCCATTTGTTAGTAAATAAATTTTCATATATAATTAATTAATTTTAAAAGTGTCCGAATCAACCGATATTTCTACTTTATAACAGGATGATGTATTACTCAACAAGCGATCAAAAAAAGTATCAAATAAATTCTTTTTAAAGACCTTTATTTCTAGGAGTTAAGAGACGGTTTATATCTCTTGAATTCATGATAAGAGACTCTACTTTATGACACTATAAGAACCATATAAAAACCAACGGATGTAGTCCCAGCTTCCCTTAAGGAGTATCCTATCTTGATTATAGATTTCCTCTAAAATACGATCCCAACAATTAATGTTTATTAAATTTTTCAATGAATAATAATCTAAGAGAAATGAAAGATTGCCACATATAATATACAACACATTGATACATTGAGATAACAAAAACAAATAAGAAGAAAACTATTTAATCTTTAATGATACATAAAGAATTGAAGTTGAAATTTTGATAAGAATACTAGTAGTTTTGGAAAAAATTAGATTAAGTCGTAAACCGTGCTGTAGCAAAATCCATATCAAGATTCAAAGTATAACATATTCAATAGCGTTTCCCTCTCATTGCTCTAGAGTGCTCCAGAGCATTCCGAGATCTCTCTGAGGTAATTGGACGATATTGCCAAATATGATCGATCTGCGATTGGCGTATTCGGTAGTTCCTACTTGCTCTGACTCTGGAGGTCAAATCATTAGTATTAGAGTAAAATTAGGACTCCCTAATTTTTTAAGGGAGATTTAATGGATTTACATATTAAAAAGAAACAGAAATAAGGTATGCAGGGAGAGGAGGGTTTCGTCCAATCGGAACAGATGGTGCGTCCCAGACAGTACGTCGCGTCTTTTTTTTACCTACATAAAAAAATAAGGCGCGACGTCCTGTCTCTGGAACACACACCAGGACTATTTTTTCCATAATTTGAAAAATCGGGTACTTTTTAACTCACGATAAAAGAAAAACCGCGGACCCGAAAATTTCCAAATTAACATGTGATACGCAGAAATGTTCACTAAATTTTGTTTAAGTTTTAAAACCATTTATTTGATTAAAAAAGTCTTACATTTGCTGTGGTTAGAAAGAACGTTCAATCATAATTTAAAAACCTGAAGCAGCAAACTCGTTTATTATATCTTTTCACTCCGTCAGTGAAAAGGTGTAGAGATTTATTATAGTCTTATAGCTATACTATCTCAATACGAAACGTTAAACAGGTTGAGCGCATCTGTCACCACGCGAATCCGTGTCGGAATCGCGTAGCAATAACAGAACAGGGTCACGTGTGTGCCAACTCCAATTTGTTCTTGCACTTATAAACCCATATGTTTCCGAGTCGCGTGCCACACGTTCAATTGTCATGTGCTGCATTTGTTTTTTCCTTTCTTTTTCCATTCAGTACCGGCCAGATTCTGGTTAGTCTATCTCTTATACTACTATATATTTTTTTTTTCGTTATTAATCGTTTATGTCTATTGCGGTCTAGACTACGATTTGACCTAGACACGATTAACCATTAGTACCTGAATTTAGCTCATCATGACATACGACGTTCGCACAATGGAAATGGGGTATGAATAACATTTGGCAGAAGTCATATGAACAGGACCTGCGGTATTATAGAGGTCGAGAGGAATCTTGTTTTTACTGTTTTTATAAATAGTAACGTGCCTGCGTTCGCCATTTGAAAATGCGTGTTTCACTCTTTGAATATGAAACTGGATCGCGATGAATTTTAAAATTAATTTTAAGCGGGGGCCCCCACGAAGCCGAAAGCAGAACGTATTGTTTGGCAAACCAGGCGCTATCAATTAATTACGCTGATGTTTCTGGAACGTTCCGGACCGAAGAACGAACTAATCTAAGCTCGAAGGTTACGTTTTGTCATTCCATTAAACGAATTCATCGAAGAATCAGTTATTATTAACTTTATTAACTCGTAAATACGCTTTTAAATGTTGTATAAACTAAAATTTGTTGTTATATTTATATTCTTCTTTATCTAAACAACGCGATCATCTTGTTTTATAAATGACGATGTTTTGCGAGGGTGTTAACCTAATAATTCAACATTAACACACCGTTACCACGGACTATTGACGTGTCATATTCGTTTCGTATGGCTAATTAACTCGAGCTGTAAAAGCGGTTGACTTGGCTTCGCGCCAGGTAATCACATCTGAGGTAATGGCCGGTATTAAATTAAATTCGTTTTCTCATTAAACTTGGTTGGCTTCGGCTCTGATTATTAATGAGAATATTATTTGCACAGAACTCGCCAATTTCCGGTCAGATTACACAATATTACGTTGAAATGATTTTGTTTAGCAAGTTATGATAAAAGCTTACGTTGGTTCGTTCGCATTAAATAGTAATAAATCATGGTTTTGATGTTGAATGGTTTAAGACATTTACGTGCGAATGTTATGGTATTTATGAACGTCCCACTTTGATGTGACAGGATTAGCAAATCCATTCGGAGGTTCCATTAATTATAGGATCTTTTATGAGTGTTATTTCGCATCAAACAAAAATCGGGACACCTGAAACAATATTCAAAAATACCTTTTCATCCCTCGGATAGCCCTTTAGCAGGTGAGAGCTTCCCTTACTCTTTCCAAATTCAAGCAAATACTCAGGAATTAATGGGCGTCCCCGTCATTATCGGGCGAGAGCTCGTTACCCTTTTCTCCAGCCCTTTTCGAGAAGGGCTGCGTCGACGCGTTTGGATTTTCCAAACTTGAACCGTTGTTCACCTGCGACATCTCGATAAATAACGTCAGATGGGTAAAATCTGCGAAAGTTGGAGAGAGAGATTCAACTTGACAGGGGACGAAACGAAAGGACTCTTTTGGCTACAATAAGAAAATCAACGTTTATTTCAATTAGAGATCACTCGGTGTTTAGTGAGATTTAATGACTTTCTGACGGTGCTTCGGGACTATAAAGGGGCTAGGGGCGGATTAAAACGTGCACGTTGTTTGCAGAATCGATAACTGGACCGGATGATGTCGTGTGGGGCTTTTTGGAGGTTCATTTAGGGAAAACGTAATATCTGTTTTGAGGGTAGAAATAGATTAAAAAAATCTACATTCTCCCTACTGATTATAATAATAATAAATAATAAATAAATTTATTGCAACCCAAACAACCCAATCAATCAGCAGTATACTAAGTTATATAAGAAAAACAATGAATAAACGGCATAATGATAGTTGCTGGAATAAAAGAAGAAGAGAAGAGAAGAAAAGAAAAGTAGAAGAAGAGAAGAAAAGGGAGAAAAAAAAGTTCTCAGGAAGATACTTGGAGAGCCAATAAATGACGTTTTAGGTGGTTTTTAAATGTTACAAGGTGGGGAATATTACGGATCTCAGCAGGCAGACTATTCCAAAGGGTTACTGCCTGCACAGCAAACGATTTATGGTAAATCTCGGTACTATGGGTCGGGAACATAAGCACAGAATGCACTGAGATCTAGTGGGTAAACCATGCGACGACAAGCGTTGAAATATACAATACAGATACCTTGGGGTTTGATTGTAAAGAACAGTATATAATATAGTTAATATACGAAACGATCTGCGGTTCTGACAGCTTAATATCTGCAAATAATTACGGTATGGGGTTATGTGTTGAGATCTCTCGAGATCAAAGATATACCGTATGCAGTTGTTTTGAAGTCTTTGCAGTTTGTTTCGTAGTGTTGCCAAAAGATCAGGATATGCCGTGTCAGCATAATCAATATGGGGGAAAAACAAAGATTACGACGGATCATGGGAGGAAGGAAGCAACGGAGACTTTTCAGTGAGTGGAAACAATGATAGACCTTTCTGCAAACGGATTGAATTTGAGGTTTCCAGGACATTGTAGAATTAATAACCACCCCAAGGTTTCTAACCGTGTCTGACAGCTGAATAATGTCTCCGTCAAGCATTAAGTGAATGGATGAAAAATCATTCAGCTTTGCCAGTAAGGGTCGACTGCCAAACGCAATTGCTTGAGTTTTAGCAGTATTTAATTTAAGGCCATAACGTTTGGACCAATCCAAAATATTGGAAAGGTCATGATTAAGACGTGCAATTGCTTCCGGAAAATCATCAATACTTGTTGTGTAATAAATTTGGAGGTCATCAGCATACACATGATAATTACAAGAAATACAGTGGGTGACGGCATTAATAAAAATCGAAAAGAGCAACGGACCCAACACACTACCATGGGGTACACCACATTTAATATCACAAGCAGACGAGAGCGCAGAATCAGCACGCACACACAAGGAACGACAGGAAAAGTAAGATTGAAACCAAGATAAACATGAAGAGGTAAATCCAAGGGCAGCTAGTAACGCCAACAAAAGATCGTGATCAACCGAATCGAACGCCTTGCTGAAATCAAGTAATACAAGGATGGTAACACAACGTTTGTCGCAAGCATACCTAATATCATCTGTAATCTTAATAAGCGCTGTTGTCGTGCTATGACGAAAACCCGATTGAAAGTCGTTGTGCAAGTTAAATTCTTGTAAATACTCTTGAACTTGTAGATAAACAAGGCGCTCGAGAGCTTTAGATAGAACAGATAAGGAGTTCCTCAGGGCAGTATATGTGGTCCTTTGTTATTCATCGTTTATACTAGTATGTTCTACAGGGGCTTGAAACATTGTGAATATCATGCTTATGCTGATGATACTCAGTTATTAATATCATTTCCTCACACCGAGACTAATGTTGCTGCTGTCAAAATAAATTCTGATGTGCAATCACTTGTTGACACTTCTGAGGCGCATGGCTTAAAAGTAAACTCCAGCAAATCTAATGTGATAGTATATGGTAACAGAAATCATAGGAAATTTGTTGATGACAAATTGGTTTGTTAATAGATGATGATTTAAAATTTAATTCACATATAAACAAGTTACTACAGAAATCATATTGCGTATTAAAATCCCTTTATCCATATCGGCATGTGTTAAATGAGAACAGTAAAAGATTACTGACTGATTCTTTGATTTTATCCAATTTTAATCATTGTGACTCGGTCTATGGTGCTTGCATAACTGGGGACAATCGAAGGCGGGTGCAGTATGTCCAAAATGGGTGCTTAAGACTAATTTATGGAATTCGAAAGTACTGCAGAATTTCACATAAGTTAAAAGATAAATATGTATAACAGAATCATTTTTCACAGGGGAGTAGTTTATTTTAAAATTTTAAATAAAAAAACACCTGTTTATCTGAGCAAGAAGATATCGTATCGTACTGACATCCACAATATCAATATTCGTCGAAAAGATGCACTTACAGTTCCTCGTCACGCGTCGGCGTAATTTCGGAATTCTTTCACTTATTGTGTGACAAACTTTTGGAATACCCTTCCTCGTTCATTAAAAATATTGAGCCTGTCGAGGTTTAGGTTTTCTAGAGTAAAATTTTAATTTTTATTTGTTATTTGCTTTATTCATGCATTCAATTTTTGTTTTTTGTATTTTTTGTCTTGTGCGCTGTATTCATTTTCACTACTTACTTACTTAGAAGCAATATGTTGTGTTCATGGAGACTGGGGGAAGAGCAGACCTCACTACTTTGTGGTGTTGTCTGACCCAGCCACCTGTTAGCCTTTGCAATTTTGTTGTAATTTTGTTTTTGTAACATTATACTTATTTCTTATTATTATTATGTTTTTGTATTTTGTTTTTTTTTATACTTGTACACTAATTGTAAGGGTTAATAAAGGCATTATTATTATTATTATTATTATAAAATGGAGATAGGGCGAAAATCATTTAAACTTGAGGGACTCTTGGATTTAGGTATAGGGACAACATGAGCAACCTTCCAGATTGAAAGGAATGAGGATCGTTCAATGGAGAAGTTAAAAATGTGGGTAATAGGAGTAAGAGCAATATCCAATATAGGAAGAAGAAGTTTGAGACCACACTCGTAGACCTCGAGTGATTCAAGGCATCGCGGACTTCTGACGCAGTGACCAGGACAAAGGAGAAAGAGGAGGATTTAGATGAGGCAAGAATTTCAGAAATAGTTGTCATCCTAGTCCCACCACTAATGAGCAGAGGAGGGTCAGCAAAAAACCTCGCTAATGAATCCACATCACAAGCAGCCCGAACAGAGGGAGACTCAACCGCCCCTAAAGAACGCATCAACCTCCAAAACGTCCTCGGATTAGCATTGATTATAAATACAGGGTTGTTGAAAATATGAGATTTTCAACAGTATGAGTGGTAACATCTTTTTGGCAAAATTTATTATCTATAAGACTTCTAAAAGATACCCGGTATAGACGAAACACAAAATGGCACATATTCAAACCATTTAGAGATATAAAACTGGAAATACAATCGATCAACGCAACGTTTACGATTTACATCGTCTTCCGCGCTATTATTTTCTCTTTTACTTACTAAAACCGGACCTATCTAAAGAAATACAAAGGATCGTCCTGCTCTCTGCTCTCTTCGGCGAATAAAAAGTGCAAACAGAGTGTAGAGCATCGCCGGAGCCGACAGTAATTCCTTACACTCGACTGACTGTACGTTCGGGAGCCGCGCCGTTCGCAGTCCTGTAGGACGAATAAAAATCCGAAACAAACGGTCGGAGCCGTCGCTTTCCGCGCGCATTACTGCACGTGATATCCTGCCAGACATGACGACAAACACGCCATCTAACGGCGCCCGCTCGATACGACCGGCACAGGGGCTCCGGTCGCCCATGAAATATGCACGCGCGTTTATACGCGATACTCGAAATACCTGCCGGTTTGGACCTGTTCTACGGCGAGCTTTCGAGTCGACTTGCACCGGCTTGCATTAGTAAAGAGGGTTTCCATCGGACGCGAGTGTACCATCGCTACACCTGTCTTGGACCTTAATGCTTCGTGTGTAATTTGCCACCCGTACCGCCTGTGATTAACGAGTCGTCGATGGCGAATTAATGGAGACGATCACTATTTAGTGAGTTGAATAGCACCCTGTGGGTTAAATGAAGCTAAATATTTAATTGCTGTTCTGTAGATATTAAGTAAAAGGTTCACCATAATAATGTATTCCCCGCCAATATAAAATTAGGTTAACGCGATTTTAACGATCCCCAAAAAAAAAATGGTATTTATAAATTGAAAATTATTATGGAAAACACGCCAATAGCATTAAAATGAGATAAACCGAATGTCCGGTGTGATATCTTGAGATAGTCCTAAATGCTACATCTTTTCTAGATCTCCGACTCTACAATGTTAGGGGGAATGCGACACTTTCTTCCATACCGATTGCGTTGGAATTCCCAACTGGGGTCTCGCTCATTACAGAACTGAGGGGGTATTTGGAAATGCCCAGAGTGTAGGGTGCGAACTGTTCGATTATCGGTTACGGTGATTCAACTCCACCCTCTTTCTCATCCGTTCCTACCGTATTGAATTACATTGGATTTTGAAATCGATACAAATAGATGTTAAAGAATGAAGACGAAATATGATGAATTATTGAAGACTTTTCTTTTTATGCAATTTTCAGAGATAGAAGGAAACGGTCGAAGCTGTGATTGTAGAAAACCCAACTTAAAGATGATCAATTAAGAACGACCAGAAGAGTCATATGCCAAAAATATAAGGCTAGTGCAGAAATAGAGATAGGCATTTCGAAAAAGGATTATTACAGAAACAAAATAGAGGCTGTGGAGAGGATGACCAAGAAGTTGAGAGTGTACGATTTGATGGATGTTTGAGATGTAGAGTATGGTAAAACCAATTAGAGTGATTGTAAAAGATGGTTGGAATTTGTGAAGGCTAAATGGGTATTCAATGAAAGGCAATTTTAGTTCAGGAAACAAAGGAGAATAAAAATAAAACTACCTTTTGTCAGTTTACCTGAGTTTTACAAGACATTATAGAATGTTCATCGACAGATAATAGTTTAGATAAGTCTAACTGAGAGTTAATCGGCCAAAAATATCATCAAATTTTTAATAAAAATAAGTTAACCAATGGCTAACCATGTAGTTATGCCTAAATTGAATACTAACCAGCACTTAATCTGGTGTCAGCTGCATCTTAATTCTAGGTTATGAGCGTAATAAATCAAGAATGTGTTTTATACATCTTTTATCGAACATTTATCTATATCAAGTTATAGTGAACTCTACTAGATATACTACAACACTAAATGTTTTAAAAAAAAATTTTGTAACTATATTATAACTAATTTTAAAACAAAATGATTATCTAGATTACGCAATTAAACTTAGAATATACAATATATATTATAGAGCGTTAGAATATAATAAAAAATGTATGCAGTATATTGAATGTAGCGTGTAGTCGAGGTTTTTGTGCGTTTTACCGTACACCTTTAATTCGTCGTTTATCCACTGAAACAGCACACATTCAATTACAGGAATTTGAGTCGATTTCGAGACAACCCCTACCCTAAATGGGCATTTGTTAAGAAAAAAAATAACATCATAATTAGTTCGCCAAACAAATAATTACCATAATATTTACGTTTGCGTCATATTCTTGTAAATATAGTGCTAATCAACGCTTAATCCGACGTTAATCGGATGTTCCGTATTATGATAAAGTGACAATATATTAAAAGTTGGCTTCAAAGAACATTGATTGATAGTTCATTGAAAAATAATATCACCTTAATTAGGGGGTGCTTTTATAAAGCTCGATTAGTGTCACGTTAACTTGAACCGATCGCTAATTGAACAAAATTTTTTTCTAAAATTAACAAATTATGATTTCAAGTTAAGGCATACTAGTCGTGAAGTTAATCGTGAGTTAGGTTCCATAAGCTGACGTTAAATCAAAAAGTTAATCAACCAAACGTGTTGTTAAGTAGTTTGTTTAATAACTCCTCCGCTTGCATCATATTCAGTTTAAGCCAGTCTCATAAAACCTTAAAATTGTGCTAATCAATGCTTAATCTTCCATTAATGGAATGTATATTCCGGGTTCGTTTCAAATCAACGTATTTGACGTATTTGTACCTGTTTAAAACCAGTTTACTTCAATTGAAATGCGTGTGAGTAGAAATTGAAATGAAGACCATACATCCTGATTAATGTGGTCCACATGTGAATAGATTCCGCTATGAAAGCTCATCTATTCGGAAATATACACGCACATAGGTGTAGACCATAGTGGCCGTTTACGTAATTGGTGGACTACGTAATTTTATCTTATCTTCAATATACACCCTCATATACGATCGTGTAAACAGTGCCTGACCACGTCGTGTACAGATACAGAATGGGCGATTGCCGCCCATGGTAAATATTTGTTAATAACGGTGTTATCTTTGCTAGGTTTAGCACGCTGTCAATTAACTTTATTTTCATACAAGATCTGCAGCCCGCACGTTGAACACGCCGTAAATCCGCGATGATTTTCACGGGCAATGCGATCGCATTAGTCGGCGTTCTTTTTTTATCCAATAATCTAATTCGGTCGATTTTTATATTTAAACCACCTCCTACACGAGATATTTCCCGTTATACATTTTTTACTATACCTTCAAAATGTTTCATATATTTTTTATGTACATATTTATATCGCACACGTCAAACTTCAAACACATATTTGGTAACATTATATAAATAGTAGAGGAGCGGTTATTAGTTTGTTGGAACTCCGGGTATATCTGTTCAACATTATGCTGGCACCGCTAATCCTGATCTCTTCTCTTGTCGACTACAGGATTCCCCCGGCCACCCGAGAGTTTCAACCCCCTGCCCTACAGGCCGTTGCAACGCAGTGGGAGTTTAAACTCGGGCTAATTCCGTCCTTAATTCCATACAAACAAGCTTAATTTCGGCGAAAGGGCCGGGGACGGTTTCCGTTCGGGGTATGTCTCTTCGTCGCCGTCGTTGCTCGGATTTCCCTATTCGCGGAATGGCCAAGTGTACGCGGCCACCACCTCGCCACTTAAATCCCACAGATTTAACGAAATTATCGCGCGCTGCACCCATTCCAAAAGGTGCCGGCGTCCCGACGCTTATCTCCAGTAGCGCCGGAATCGACAATTTATTAAAAGTAACGTCGCGTAGTTTCTGCTGAGCAAGTTAATTGTTTTTTGCGTCAAATACACTCCGAGAGATCGCGCACGAATGATAAACACTGCCTCATCTACCCTTAAACCGTTTTAAACCTCTAGCTTTTATACACATCTTTGTTACGTTGTGTTTTAAAATTGTTTGTATCAAATCATCTAAATATACAAACTAAGTTAGAGGCAATTTCAGATAGCTTTTCTTTCATTTCTATTGGAATTGGAGGGTGGTCTGGAAAGGTCAAGGGAGGTTATTGGAAAGGTTCGATTTCCGATATTTCCTTACTCGTACAGCGTTCGATGATTCGTTAAACGTGACGTGACGGCAAGAACACTCGTAGAACTGGTTTCAAGGATTTGTCAGGAACCATTTTTCCGAAGCCGCGTTCATTTTCATGAACCCATCATGTGCTTTCCTGGGTAATACTAATACTACGGAGAGTCTTTCTGCTTCTTTTTCCGTAAAAATTTCCGTTCCGCCCTTCATGGTAATGTAATGGACGGCGAACAAACCACCCCACACCCCAAAAAACCGACGGCCGGTTGTTTTGCATAAAAAGAACGCTGGCAAGTCGATCTTTTAATTCTTTCGACGTCGTTCGCCTCGCACCGGCGACCCATTAATCGTCCGCTCGAACCACCGAGCAAGAGGTTGTAGGGAATTTGTATTTAATTTCGGCAGTAATTCTCGGGGATTTTTCGTGCTACCGCTCAATTTAACCTGTCGACGACAAATACTTTCGTGAATTCACCTAAAACTATAACTAATATAAGACGTAGTATTAGAAACGTTGGGGCTTAGCCGTTTTAAAAAACGCACAACTAAATTCGAATGTTTTTAGTTGCATGCTTTCGTACTTATACTTTCGAAAATGCTTCATATCCATAAAATTATACAGGGTCATCCACGACGACCGTCCATTAGAACTTTACAGGGTTCTGGCCAAAATACAAATTTGAAAATTCAGATTTAAGTTTCATTTCTTTAAATGGCACCCCCATATTTTATTACTTAGTCGTCTTCGGTGTCTCATTTTACATCTTTTATATCCGATATATATATATACCTAACATTTATAGTTTGGGAAATAATTAGTGTTTAATGAACACAAATATCGATATTTAACCTAGTGTGTCATGAATACCTAGTGAATAACCGAATGAAGTGGAGGTTTGAAAATTTGCAGACTTGTGATGTTTGATGCCAGCTTTTTAACTAAAGTATTTTCAGGTTCCGGGTACTTGTGGTTACACCGGAAGAAGTGACAAGTTTCATATTTTAAATGAAACACGCTGAGTTTTATAACATTTTTCAATCAAAAATGTCAACTGCAACGTTACTTTTTATAATTTATAAATCATCTACTTTGACCACCGAAAAAAATTTTGTGTTGGGAATGTTGTTGTGGTTATGTATTATCAGAGGATTAGTAAGGAAAGAGTAAACAGTTTGACATTTGCTAAAGCTATGGTTTATTTCTGTTGGTGTGATGACTAGCTTACTTTTTGTAGTGATCTGTTCTCAAGAAATGCCACGTTTAGAATTTAGTAATGAAGATTATTTGAATTTGATAATAATTTATGGAGAGTGCAACCAAATAATTGCGCGTACGTGTCGGCTGCAACATACAGGGGCCTAAAATTGAACAAAAATTTCAAAAATGTAATGAAATACAGGGTGTTCCATTTGAAATATGAAAATTGTCACCTCTTCCTGAAATACCTGAAAATATTTTAGTAAAAAGCTGGCATCAAACACAGGAGTCTGCAAGCTTTCAAAAGGCCAGTTCATATGGTTATACACTAGGTCACACTAGCTATTCATGGCACACTAGGTTAAATATCGATATGATGTGTGCATTTTTCAAAAAACCCTAATTATCTCCCGAACTATAAATGTTAGGTATAGGACATATGGGATATAAAAGATGTAAAATGAGACACCGAAGACGACTAAGTAATAAAATATGAGGGGTGCCATTTAAAAAAATGAAGTTATGGTATTTCCAAATTTCGAAAAGTTAACGTGTCGTAGTAAAGTGACCAAACGATCTAGACAGCCGTACTCGGTACCAAAACATACTCCATCATGTTGCCTACGCATGTTCTGAATCCTAAATTGATATTCCAAAAATCGAGTGTTCTCTGATTTTTTTAACAAATGTCTGCTGAAGCAGATTTTTCTAGAAAAATTGCTATTTAAATCTATCTCACTTAAAATTCTTACTGCATTGACCTCAGAGTCCCGCCTGGCCATAATTTTCCCGTTCTTCACCCATACAAACTTACATCCTGCTACTCGTGCCCTGGCCTTGGTAAGATGAAGTAGTTTTTTATTTAGTGATGTTAGATGCTCATCAGGAAAATTTTTTGTCCCAAAGATGTTCCAGGGATGCAGTTATTTGAGATGATTAGAAATTTCTTCGCTACCAGTAAATCTCTCTTCTCTCGGGTTTTGAATTGGGCCACAAGCGATCGATTAGCATTTGGTAAACGATGTGCTACGTCGACATCATCTTCAGTGATATTCAGCCCTATCTGCTGTGATATGAGTGATACCAGATTTTTGCAGTTTTCGCCCGGAACTATTTTTAATCCATTTATTTCAACGTTCTTATTTCTAGAGTATTGCTGAAGGTCCGCGATCTCATCCCGCAATCCCATAATCATCTTATCCTTTTCCTCTTCCCGATCTCTTACCTCATTTAATTTTTTATTGAGATCACTTATTTCATTTTGTTGCCTCTGTATTTGGTTCAACAAGACGTCGTACTTTTCACTCATGAAATTCATAGACTCCACAACTCCATCCATCTTCGTTCTAAGTTCATTCAGTGATGAGAGTTTCTCTTAGATAGAGGTGAACATATCTTCAATCTTTCTGTGTTCAGATAGTATATCAGAATTTGATTTGGTACGGCCCTTGGTCGCACCCGAACAATTAAAACAGCGCCAATCATGTTTATTCCTTTTTAACTTTTTGTAAGCTAATTCAGTTATTGAGCATTCAAAGTGGAAATCTCCTGCACATTCCGTACAAGACGCGGAATCTCCACTCCGAATCAGGTCCCCACAATGGCCGCATTTAGACATTCCTCTCTCTCTCTCTCCAAACACAGCACTGTCCAGCCAAAACCAGATTTTCCAAAAATAACCCGATAGAGTATTACAATAATGCACCAACTAATAAAGTCTTGATTAACCAGTACCAAACAACCACGAATTGTTGTCTTTGCAACTGCAACTATTGCCGCAGGCAACCACACACAATTATTTCACAAATTGCCGCCTCTCAGAGTGATTCAACCACCGAAAAAATGGATTTGTTCGCAGAACACTTTATATGTGCGTGTGACTGTAATTCGTCGATAATCGTCTGTATAAAAATATATAGTGTGTTCCATTTAAAAAAATAAAGTAGGTGGCGACTTCCGGTATAACCAAAGTGCTAGAAATCTGAAAATATTTTAGTCGAAGAGAACGCAATTAATAATACTTAAATCTGAATTTTCAAATTTTTGTATTGGCCAGAACCCTGTAAAGTTCTAATGGACGGTCGTCGTGGATGACCCTGTATAAAATTGAACGCTACTTGTAATGTATTTGAGCTTCTTCAATTAGATATTAGTAATAATTTAACTGGCAATAGACCCATTAGTTTCAATTGTAAGCACCATCAGCATTGTACGCAAGCTCGAATGGGGTAATTAACGTCAAAGAGCGATGAGTTATAGACGTTGACCTTCCGCTTACTGGTGATTTAAGTGACTGTTGTTTTTTCTACGTATTTGGTTTTGAGTAAAATTTCGATTTTATAGATAAATTTTTGTTGTTTCGCGATAACGTACGTTTTATTCGATAAGAGATAATTTTATTGATTTTTCAATTCCCCCTCTTTACTTGGAACACCAAAACCACTCTAACGGCATTCGGAGGCGGCAATAATCGGCGCTCACTCTCTGAGAAACGACGTTAACCAATTTTGCGCGGCGTCTCCAATTTGCTACATCGCATCGCATCGGTGGCGTCGCTTTTGCCAACGGACGCGGCACGTCCGTCGGTCATCGATCGGGAGGCTAAAGTGCCGCTGCTGTGCCTCCGTCCAATCGGCAGGCACGTATCGGCTTCAACGTGCGTTTCGGCACGAATAAACAGACAAATATATCATCCGGTATTAATTGGCGGGATGAGGGGATTTGGGATGGCGGGTATCCTGACGCCACTGGAACCGTCCTTCGACGCGATATCAAATTATAACCGGGCCCCGTCAATAGCCCCCCGCGTTCTCGACCCACGTAATTGATCGTATAATGTTGCAACGTTGCACGCCGCGCCACCAAACAGCCGCCCCTCGATATGCGACGCGTCGCGACGCCTCTGACCGTCCGTTCGCGCGACACGTGTGTGTTATACCCTCGACGTATATGTACGTACGACGCGATGGGACCATATAATTGATTGGGACTCAACGTTAATTGTCCTAATCGAAATCGGTTATTACGTTGCTACAATTAGGAATTACAATTATTTATATACAGGGTAATTCATTAGCTCTATGACAAACTTTGGCAGATGAAAGGTGATGCGATTCTAAGGAAAAAATGTTATATGAATATGGGTCCGATTCATTTTGGTTAAAGAGTTACAAGCCTTTGAAAATTTTACACAGTTTAATAGGCAAATGAAAATGTAACATAAAAAATAAGTTTAAAAATTACAAAATTGTTCGAAATGTCCGCCTTCAGCTTGAGTGCACGCCTCATCACACGACGTATGATATTTGGATCATTCCGTATGCTATTAGCTGCATCTTGAATTCTGTCCAGTAGTTGCTGATGGGTAGTAATTTCTACATGGTACACAAGCTGCTTCATGTGTCCCCAGAAATAATAATCCAGCGGATTTAGATCTGGGGATCGTGGTGACCAGACTACTGGACCTCCATTGCCAATCCATTTGTTTGGAAAATGTTCATGTAACCAAGCGATGACTTCTCTTCCTCGATGTGGTGGTGCACCATCGTGCTGATACCACATATTTTGAACGATGTTAAGTGGAACGTCGTCAATAAAATCGAAAAGGTTATGTCCCAAGAAATTTCTGTACATATTTGCATTTAAGCGTTCATTTATCACCCATACAGGTAGCAAAGAATTGTTAAAAATGCCACCCCAAACGTTTACACTAAACCGTTGTTGAAATCTTCCTGGTCTAATTGCATGTGGATTTTGCAAGGACCACACATGTTCGTTATGATAATTATTTATGCCGTCCCTAGTGAAACACGCTTCATCAGACCACAGAACTTGGGAAATGAAGTTATTATTTTGAGCATGTTGCTGAATAATCCAGTGGCAAAATGCTAAGCGTTGTTCAGTATCTCCAGGATGTAATACTTGAATATTTTGGCGATAAAACGGATGTAACATTTCTCGATTCAATACACGCCATACAAAACTTTGGGATATTTGTAACATGCTCGCTATACGCCGAGTACTAATTGAAGGGTCGTCAAGTACTAAATCAATAACACGTTCTTGATTTTGTACATTCACATCATGGGGAGGAACGGAATGTAGTGGAGCGGGGTTACCTGTTTCTCTCAGTCTGCGAAATGATGCACTAAACACTGTATGGGCAGGTTGATGTCTATTTGGAAACCTACGAAGGTATTCTCTTGCTGCTTGCCGAGCGTTTCCGTTACAAAGCCCGTATACAAAAATAATATCTGCATATTCTTCAGTCGTAAATACATGCATTTTCGTTTTCGATCAAAACTCTGACAATTATAAACTTTGAAACACACAGAATAGAGTAAATTGAAATGTTTGACATAAAGAACTCAGTTTTGTTATCACAGCCAACTCTGTATTTGTGTTTCATAATTATTGTTGCAAATCTTTACTTCGTCGATGTGAAGCGTGCATTCAAGCTGAAGGCGGACATTTCGAACAATTTTTGTAATTTTTAAACTTATTTTTTATGTTACATTGTCATTTGCCTATCAAACTGTGTAAAATTTTCAAAAGCTTGTAACTCTTTAACCAAAATGAATCGGACCCATATTCATATAACATTTTTTCCTTAGAATCGCATCACCTTTCATCTGCCAAAGTTTGTCATAGAGCTAATGAATCACCCTGTATATACAGATGTCCCAACTGCTTGTCATTGGTTGTATCAGAGTATCTTATACAGAATTTCAAGAATGTAACTACTATTTTACCATATTCAATTGCAAAAAAGTCGAAAATTTTAAATGGAACACCCCAGATTTGATTATCTTGATTACATGTCTCTATACCTATCTGTTGCAGCTATTGAGATAGAGCAGAATGAATCAAAATCATGCAAAGAACGGCAGATTTTATTTATTTTTTCTATTAGTAGGCCATGAAATATATGCATTTGACAGCTTTCAAGTGATGCCACTATAATTGTTTGTAATTTCACAGGTGGTAAGCGTTGACTTGATCCAAATTAAAAAAAAACAAACAATGACAAATTAAACGAATTTTTAAATGCCATATTTTTATTAATAGTCTAGTTGTTTATTGGTTAATGCTTAATTGTGAATTACACAAAAGCCGAATTTGTGGCCATTTTGTTCAAAGAGTATATCGTGAAAGATACCCAAATGCCCGACTTCCGAGTAGGCGATGTGTCGATAATAAACTGATATTGGAGATATTGGAAGTGTGGAGAACATTCCTTCACGCTATAATTGACATTACAAAAGAATACTTCACGCTATAATTGCCATTACTAATTGCCAAAGAAAACTTCATGGTATAATTAATGTTTGTAAACAAAACTAACCTTACCTCACATTCCTTCACGCTATAATTGACATTACAAAAGAAAACTTCACGCTATAATTGCCATTACTAATTGCCAAAGAATACTTCATGGTATAATTAATGTTTGTAAACAAAACTAACCTTACCGAACATTCCTTCACGCTATAATTGACATTACAAAAGAAAACTTCACGCTATAATTGCCATTACAAATTGCCAAAGAATACTTCATGGTATAATTAATGTTTGTAAACAAAACTAACCTTACCTAACATTCAGCGTCTGAAGACACAGGGCTAAACCCGAAACTTAAAAATATACAACTTAGCGCTGAATAACAATTAAAACTAGAACTAACACTTGCACTAGAACTATACTCTGTTTTTAAACCAGGAGGAGTAAACGCGAAAGTCAGATTTACACTAGGAAAAATCACCAGAAAATATCACTAGATATTTTGGCGGTAAATTTAAATTAATAATTATTATTATTTATTTATTTACTTATTATTGTGAAATTTGTTGTGAACGACTATTAGGGTCACGATCCATACCTTGTTCTAAAAAGAACAGATTTCACTCAATTAAATTGAAGACGCAAAAGGGTTGAAACAAAATTTACAACAATGACACGAAACTGTCGAATTATCAATAACCTAACCTTCAAATTCAAAATCAAAATTCAAAATTGCCTGGGTGTGAACCTTCCTCGCATTCAACCAATCACGTGCAAGATCAATCTGGTGACAAATTTAAAATACTCCTCCTGGTTTAAAAACAGAGTATAGTGAAAAATACGGACAAATCAAAACAAATATGGCTAATTGAATAAAATATTTTAAATGTAAATTTATGTAATAACACACTATGTAAGTAATAAATATTATTTATTTGTAAGTGAACAAATCCTCATTCAAATAAATGGCCTCCTAATTCGGCACACAAAGCCGAATAAAAACCAAATTCTTTATAAGAATTACAAATTTCCGCCAGTGGTAGAGATTCTATCGCATTAATTATTCTTAGTTTTAATAGTTCTGCATCATCGTGTAATGGTTCACTGTAAACAATTTGTTTCAATCGTCCCCAAAAATAAAAATCCATAATTGTAAGATCAGGACCACGTGCTGGCCATCAAATAGGACCATTTCGTTCAATCCATTTTTGACGAAATTGTAAATTTAACCATTTGGCACAATGTGTGAATGGTAAGCTGGGCAACTGTCTTGCTGAAAGTACATTGACCGTATAAAATTTAAGGGTAATTGGATTTACATCGCTCCAATAACGACAATGCTGGGAAGAAACAATATCATTTGTTGAAAAGCTATCTGAAAAGCAGCGTCTTCCTCATTTAGTCTCTTTATGGATAATACAGAACCCGTTTCCAAATTTTTTTTCATCAGTTTGCGAGCCCCACATGAGATATTCTTGTGTCCTGATATTTTTGCTGTAAATTTTGTATAACTACACGAAAACATGATTCACTAGTACCATAGCACAGTACTAAATAAATTCTCTCTTTCACGGTTAACATCGCATGAAGAGACTTCATCTCACCAACATAAGTTGTAAGTTTTATGGTTTCTATGGTTACATATCATAAATTGAACTTCAATTTCAATTTTCAATTTAGAAAAAAGTCCAATTTTACATAAAAATTTTAATAATTAGTTAACTTTTACAGTTAGAGTATAAAATTCATGCGATTTAGTAGTTTGGACATATCCGACGCATTATTTATGCTGCGATAAGTTTGAAAAATCAGTAACAAAAATTTTCTTCCTCTTTGTAACTCGATCCGGGGACATACTGTATATTAAGTCGTGGTCGTTTACGATCAAAGCGTTATATTTGGTTTGATACTATTTACTCTAATAGTAACCTCGGTTTCATTAGAGTAACATTAGAGAATAACATTAAAGTATATAGTATCTAATATTATACTAATTAGTAAAATGATATGGTACTTTCCATCCTAATCTGAGGTCGCTTGCAGCCGAGGCTCTACAATTGGAGATTTTGCTTCTCGTCACAAAACATTTCTAGTACATTTCTCCACTTTGTAAAAAATTCACCAGATCTAGTTACTTTTCCGATACCAACCTAATTTTTCACCACAGCCATAGGTTGGTACCCTTCCCTATCCTTTTACATTGGATTGATGACGTCACGGTGGTGCAACTTCCTATCTAGAATCGGCGTTTCTATACTACTTGTATTAAACATTGTTTCTCCTTTTGTATCTGCCTCTAAATTTCTAGAAAACAATAGTTCTTGACATTTTTTCTCGTCTTTAATAAACCTCACGTATGACAAAACAATGCTACATAATTCAGCAATTAACAAAGAAATTTTGTAACCTCTAAGTACGTCATCGTCTTGTTTAAAAACCGCTGAAAAGTGTTGAGGCAGTTTTTACGTACTTCTTTTTCAGCTCTTGAAAATAGGCCATATTTTAGTCTTTTTTTATCAGAATGCATTTTGTTCAAATGATCTTGTACTCTAGAAGGCATCATCGCAGCTATTAGAAAAAGACAAATGAGTCTTCGTATTCTTAAACGGCTTCAAAACCTCCAATTTTCTCTGCGTCCTTTACCGCCCCCCTCTAGTACCTAAAAGGGGGTGTTATCGTCCACTTTGAGAAAGACTGATCTAGATAGACTTACAATCGTTATCTGTTAGTGATCTGAAAGAAATACTATAAGCATGTATTTTAACGATATAGCATGATAGAATGCGTGATCTTAACAATAAATAAAACGTTGACATTTCCATTCGCTTAATTTAGATGTTCGTTGCTGATTTAAATGTCACGTCGGTGAAAAAGAATGCGAACTGTTCAATTGTTCCATTCCAAAGCTCTATTATTGTAGCTCTTTGGCAATCGATCAAGTACCAGAAATAGTAAAGAATCCCCTTAGGTATTTTACTTGCAAATATAGTAACCGGAATTTTACTATTGCAATAAAGTAAACTTTTATTTAAGCATAAACACGAATAAACAGGCTTATTTGTCCAAAATTTAACATGAAAATATTTATTTATATTGATTCAATACGACTAGGTAGGATCTACGGCATAAATAATAGATGTATTTTTATATTAGTGTAATTGTAACGATGCGGAAGGGGTTTGTGCGGCTTTCGTTATTGATTCAGTTCGGGCGTATATTTGTTCGATAAATTACAATTTTTCAATGACAAACCACCGCAAACATTAACAAAACGTTTTCAATTATCAGGTAATTGTATTTACAGTTCCGGTTATAACGGAGGCGAGCAGTATTGGTACCTCTAAATTGAACCACGGTTTCAAAAAAAATATATATAATTTTAACTGTTAGATTTTTTTTTTAAACTCGTAGTGGCTGCTTGAGGTAAAACACAAAAAGTAAATTTGATTGATTTGAACTGTCACAAAGTTATGTGACCTGATTAAAGGCAACGATCGGTGCTCGGTTCGACATTTTTTATCGTTCGCTCTGTAAACCCAATGAATTGGTGACAATGTAATGCCATTACGCCGAGCTGCATATGAAAATCGTAATAAAGTCAATCAAAACGCGACGGACGAACCATGTTGTTGAAATGACCTGTGCCTCTTGTATTGATTCCAAAAGTAATTGGCTGCAAATTTATAATTGCTGTTGGATACTGTCTATTGACAAAATTTGAAAACTTAAAATAGTTTTTTTATAAGTCGGTGTTGCGGAGTACTACAAAATTAACTACCGATGCTATGGTGATATCATTTAAATTGGAAACTCTAAAATTCTGAAACCATGAGGAACAGCTCGTATTGTCACCGTTATAAAACAAAACTCAACAATACTCTGGGGTTGAAAGATGTATGGGTTCTAAAGTCAACTTATAGAAAGCTTAAGTAATTCTTCTTACAAGAAGACAATAAAAGGTGACTGAATAAGAAATAGCTACACTTGACACATGTTTGAAAAATTAAATTATAGGTAGGTACATATCACGCGTGTCGTTTTAGCTTTTGTAGCGAATCCAAGCTATTTCGAGGGATTTATATCGTATTCGATTTGGGCTTGATGCTCCCGTTTTCAACTCTCCGAATCTAGCGAGCAAATTGAATACAAATTTTGATTTTAATAAAACACTTGTTGCGCAAGGAAGCTAAATTAAACAAAATATTGGTTATCTATGATGTAAGGTGTGAGAAGTAAATAAAATGTTGTTTATCTTTCGATACTAGATGAAACTGATATGAATCGTTATTCGAGATATCAGTGTTATTAGGTATTAAAAGCAATTCTACTTTTGAATTTGTTACTCAACAAGATTACATGGTAACGTCAATAGTTTTTCTGTCATTTTCAATTTATATACAGTGTGTCCCAGGATAGATGTTACAAGAGGTATAATGACTTAAAAATTTTTGAATTTTATTTTAAGGCTGAGGAATTAAGCCCTGCTTGGTTTGGAGAGAATTTTAAGTATATTTTCATATTTGGGAAATCAACTCGGCCTTGATGGTGAAGCGAAAACTATTTTTAGTTCAGGTAAAGTAAGCTTTTTGTTCCTGATACGGCAAAATATCATTAAGAAAGAGGAATAAAGAATTGATATTGCTGATAGAAAGACAAGCAACACTTCCAACACGATGGATGCTCTGCACGTTCTACAGCACGTGTAGCTGGTTAAATGTGTGAATGTTTAAATTTAATATTTCGAGAAAAGATTATATCTAGAAATGTATCATGAACAAAAAGGTTACGTTACCTCAACTAAAAATAGTTTTCGCTTTACAAATATACTTAAAATTCTCTCCACACCAAGCAGGGCTTAATTCCTCAGCCTTAAAATAAAATACAAAAATGTTTAAGTCATTATATCTCTTGTAACATCTATCCTGGGACACACTGTATATTGCGTTCAATTGTTAAACATACGTGTTAGCATCTTTTTTCTGGAGATCAATAATTAAAGATATAAATGTTAGAAAAAAATTAAACTTTGTTTGCTTTCGATATTTAATGAATAATTAAATTTTTCTTTTAAATTTGATGTTTTTGATGTTACGTTACCGTTATAGTTATATTTTTTATATAATATATAAAACAGCATATACCGGGAATTTCATATAATCTAGTGCATGTCTAGTGCAAAACTAGAACTAACACTAGACCTAGAACTAGAAAGTATCGGAGCTCTCTTAAGATCTCTGGTAGGTAGTGCTAGTTAGCATAAAATATCGCTATGTTGCATGTTTTTAATGAACTAAAACTAGAACTAACACTAGACCTAGAACTAGAAAGTATCGGATTTAGCCCGAATATTTCTAGTTCTAGGTCTAGTGCTAGTTCTAGTTTTACACTAGCACTATCACTAGATCTAACACAAAAACTAGAATCATTCGGGTTTAGCCGTCTTGAGAGACGTGCGGCTACACCCGAATGTTTCTAGATCTAGTGTTAGTTCTAATTCTACACTAGCACTATCACTAAAACTAATACAAGACCTAGAACTAGAATCATTCAGGTTTAGCTGTCTTGAGAGACGTGCGGCTAAATCCGAATGTTTCTAGTTCTAAATCTAGTGTTAGTTCTAGTTTTAGTGCAATAAAAAGTTTTATGTTAACTAGCACTACCTACCACTGTCACTAGAACTAACACTATATCTAGAACTAGAAACATTCGGGTTTAACCGTTTTAAGAGACGCACGGTTAAACGGAATGTTTCTAGTTCTAAGTGTAGTGTTAGTTCTAGTGCCAGTATTAATCTAAATTTATTCAGCGCTAGATTATTGTATATTTTTCTTGACCTATAACGGACACTGCGTTCCCCTTATTGATCATCTATATCGAGGTTTTACTTTAATATCAAATTATATTGACATGTTGCATTTTATGTGGGGCAAATTAAGTAGGTACGCCCTAGTTTCTATGCAAATATATTTTTGTATATTACATCTTAAGCAAAATTAACTGTATAATCAATGGAATTAAGCGAATTTCTTATTTAAAAAATATTTTTGGTTGTATCTCATTGTCAGTTAGGATTTAACCCTTTGTGTCCCAAGAAGTCAAACATTTTGAAACTTTGTGACAGAATCAGACAGAATTAAAACGCTATCAAAATACACTCAGTAAAAGTCTTTAGAATAAAATTTTAGCAAAATATGCAATCCCCCTATTTTCGCATAGTCTAAGTGTCAAAAAAGATGCTAATTCAAAAATTCCTGGAAACCGTGTTTATTGAAATTAAGAAATAAAACTTATTTTAAATTGAAGCTTGAAGCTTTCTGTTTAAATCGATGTATAACAATCGATGGGTTGAATTAAAAAAATATTGAGAAAAAGAGTATTGAGTTAAAACTAACATTTTCGAATAACATAAAAGTGTCAAAAAAGATGCTAATTTAAAAATTCCTGGAAGCCGTATTTATTGAAATTGAGGAATGAAACTTATTTTAAATTAAAACTCAAAGCTTTCTTTTTAAAATGATGTATAATAATTGTTGGGTTGGATTGAAAAAATATTGACAAAAAACATGTTGAAACAAAACTTACATTTTCGTATAACCTAAGAGTGCCAAAAAAGATGCAAATTTAAAAATTTCTGGAAGCCGTATTTATTGAAATTTAGGAATGAGACTTATTCTATATTAAAGCTCAAAGCTTTCTCTTTAATGTATAATAATTGTTGGGTTGGATTGGAAAAATATAGAGAAAAAAAATTTTGAAACAAAACTTACATTTTCGAATAACCTAAAAATGTTAAAAAGATGGTAATTTAAAAATTCCTGTAAGCCGTATTTATTGAAATTAAGCAATGAAACTTATTTTAAAATAAAGCTCAAAGCTTTCTCTTGAAAATGATGTATAATAATTGTTGGGTTGGATTGGAAAAATATTGAGAAAAAAAATGTTGAAATAAAACTTACATTTTCGTGTAACCTAAAAGTGTCAAAAAAGATGCTAATTCAAAAATTCCTGGAAACCGTGTTTATTGAAATTAAGAAATAAAACTTATTTTAAATTGAAGCTTGAAGCTTTCTGTTTAAATCGATGTATAACAATCGATGGGTTGAATTAAAAAAATATTGAGAAAAAGAGTATTGAGTTAAAACTAACATTTTCGTATAACCTAAAAGTGTCAAAAAAGATGCTAATTTAAAAATTCCTGGAAGCCGTATTTATAGAACGTAAGGCATGAGACTTATTCTAAATTAAAGCTCAATGCTTTCTCTTTAAAATGATGTATAATAATTGTTGGGTTGGATTGGAAAAATATAGAGAAAAACAAAGTTGAAATAAAACTTACATTTTCGTATAACCTAAGAGTATCAAAAAAGATGCTATTTTAAAAAATAAATTCCTGGAAGCTCTATTTATTGAAGTTAAGGAATGAAACTTATTTTAAATTAAAGCTCAAAGTTTTCTCTTGAAAATGATGTATAATAATTGTTGGGTTGGATTGGAAAAATATTAAGAAAAAAAATGTTGAGACACACTTACATTTAAAAGAGTCAAAAAAGATGCTAATTTAAAAATTCTTAGAAACCATGTTTATTGAAATTAAGGAATGAGACTTATTTTAAATTTAAGCTCAATGTTTTCTTTTTAAAATGATCTGTGATAATCACACTTAATAACCATTTATCAAAGAAATACCTTCTTGAACAACAAAATTCAACAGCACCACTTTTCACTAAACTTCTAACCTCACATCTGGATGAATAAGTTTAAAGTGTACCTAAAAATCCTACAGTGCGGATTGCGACGTTTTTTATACAGATTATTTCTTGTATACACTTGTATAGTAGAAAGTACAGACAGTTCTAAATGCGCCGAATAGATAACTACAGTTTAAAATGAGTGTTTAAAATTACCGGTACTTTAAAGTACCGTCGGGACACAAAGGGTTAAAAACCTCTTTAAGTGATATTAAATTCCTTAAGTTTGAAATTAGGAAGATTGGTTCAGATAGAGTAAAGGTGTTGTAGGTGGTGCTGGAAGCGGCTGTCGACACCGACGTAGCTATCTAGTTTGCGTTCCCCTCCGCAGCCCAATTATGCGGTTATGCAGTTGTTTGATTAATTAGCCGTTTGGTTAATGGGCCGCTCGATTTAATTATCTTAACACAATGCACTGTCAATTGCATATAATCGACGCAGCAACATCGTTTAGGGCGGCCCATTGGCGGACTTCGCCATTTATCCAAACTTTCCACAACTTTCAAAATAAAAACATGTATTTAATTAATCAGTAAATACTATGTGTTTGTTTGGTTTATTTCAACTGTATCAAAAAGGTACAATTTTTAACTTCATTTAAGGGGTTGATCTAGATAATATTAACTTCTTGATTCTTTCACTTTAGCTCGAGATATCAAGTATCCTCTCCATTCTTCCGGTAGTTTTGTTAAAACAGAAAAGAATTCAAGTGAAATATCCCGCGCTCGCTCAACTTCCACCCCGAAACTTTCCCAAACAAGTTTATGCATCGTCCTTATCTCGAAACCTCTTCTCCTCTTGTTTTTCTTGCTTCAAGAATTTTCGAGTGGGGACACGCACGCGACAATCTTCATCGAACAGAACGACTCTGTGACCTCTCGATCGGTCGAACTCGAACCATTTTTCTTTGACGTCGAATTTTCACCTGCTCCTCCGGCATCATCCGTAACATGTTTGGCGTTCCGTTTTTCGATGACATCAAACCTTTCGAGTAAGTACACGTCGGAAAACGTCCTTATTTTTAAATTCGATGAACATCGATCCAAAACGGTCACGTGCCTTCGTGTTTGCCGTTTCCCTTTCAACGGCCTCTCGGGATTGGATTTGCATGTGTTTCTTATTTACGGGGACCACGATGTTCTTCCAAGTCTCATGCCTTCCCCCTTTTTTTTTTTACCAAGAGAACGCGTAACACAATGGATCCCGTTTGATGTTTTTTATATGCTCACCCGGGTAGAAATTTCTGAGTGAGTTTATCCCACGTAGTGTAAAAATAACATCATATAGGAAATAGAGCATGTTGTAATTTTTTTTTAAATTTTATTATTCGTTAAATGGCAATCGGATTTTACTATTATATTTTTTATATTAGAACAGATGTCTAATTCCTTCATTTTCATTAATTAACGCTAATACTATCACTAGAAGTGTCAATTCTAATGAAAGTGCTAGTGTTAGTTTTTTAATTCAATTAACACCGGATGTGGAAGTCTTCGTACTTGTAGTAACTGTCCTTATTGTTAATTAATACATTATTAATTAGGTTTTGATTAAATCGAAATTTAATATTGATTAATTAGATAGATAATAAGATTTAATACATTACTGAATTTAATTTGAAAAATTGTTTTTTCATTCAAGCTATATTATTCTGTAAGATTCTTAATTTCTTGTGTAGGGACTCTTCATCCGCTTAATACTTTAAAAGACACGCCCCGAAGGTCACCGTCTATCCGCATCTCATTAACACAGAAACTAATTTCGCTTTTGACCCCTTTTAATAGCTTTCGAGGCGGGGGTGGCAACATTTCTTAAGGG
The DNA here is from genome assembly GCF_036711975.1 of Onthophagus taurus. Classification (NCBI taxonomy): domain Eukaryota; kingdom Metazoa; phylum Arthropoda; class Insecta; order Coleoptera; family Scarabaeidae; genus Onthophagus; species Onthophagus taurus. Next base: position 2,202,064 of record NC_091967.1, read on the forward strand.
GGAGTTTCATTAAGCCGGCTAAGGTCCCCCGCTCTTTCTCTATTGCCACGTCCACCTAATTGAGAAATATTTTCGCGTAACAAGTTCCGGAAAAGCGCAATATCCAAAAGCAATCGGGAAAATACGGAAAATCGTAACAGATTGTCAGGAAGTTGCGTTTTCGTAATCTGATACGTGATTTTTCGGCGATTGTAATTGCGTTCGAGAGGATTGGCTTCCTATATTTTCTCTCGGACCTGTCTCCCTTAGGAAATCACCCTCGGTGACGGGGCGAAATTAGAAAGTCCTATCTCTTCCAGATTTTCCTTTCTGAAATCGTCCTCGATTGACTCGAAATCCGCTTGTTCACGGATTTTAATGGACCATAGCAACAAACCTCACAGCAACAAACTTTTACCCGTAATTTCCTATCTACTTTCTTAGCTGATATCTTCCTTATAATTAAGGATAGCGAAAAACTAAATGCACCACATGAAAGCTTGAATCTTTCTCTATCTAAAACCGGGTTTTCGTCTGCCGATAAGTTGATATTAAGATCAATAAAAAATGAAGAACACCGCGCTGTACTTAAAATAGCTCAAAATCACCAAACTTCAAGGCCTTGTGCAATTGTTACGAAACCGAATTTTACAAAACTGTTATCACAGTCAGAAAGGGCGCTCCTTCAGCTATCTTAATCCGGGTTTTCGTCGGTCAATATCTGTCGGCGTCATGCTTAAATCACCCTTAATGTCCATCCCTACACGCAGAAACGCTTAAACACTCTTCCTCTAAACAACTTTCTTATTTGATAGGGAGAAAACTATAGAAACATATCTATCTTATTGAAAATTTTCTGCTCTTTCTAGTGGGGTATAACACGCGGCGATCACGCGTACTTGCACACGTATATTTTTGGCCAAAAACTGCTAAATTCACACGTTTTAGCCATTCTTAAACCCTGTTGGGGTCGATAACTTTCTTATATGAGCAGGAGAAAACTCTAGAACCATATCTATCTTATTGAAAATTTTCTGCTCTTTCTAATGGTGTCTTTTAATAACAATTATACACTTTAATTTAACAACAATTATTAATTAAAGTTATACAGGATGATCAGAAATGTGCGTCAAATTTCCGTATCTCAAAAAGTTTATTTTTTTAAATAACAACTCTACTTTTTTCCCTCACCACCGTATTATATGCTGAAAAATGAGGAGACTTTGTGATTACATCCCATACTAGTAGAGTTACTAGTAAACATACTAGTAGACTTTAAATTTAGTTACTTTACTGTAGACTTTAAAATGCGCACACCCAATATTCGCAAAAGATTTGAGTAAACCTTAACTGGAAAGACATGTTTAAATTTTTTAAAAATTGTGCCATTCCTTCCATCCCGCTAATTTTGACCCATCTCAATTCCAACGGCAGTTATTCCAGCAAGATGGCGCGCCACCACACCTCAAGAAGCTACTAAATCAGTTTTTGACACTCAGGGAATTGTTTAAAATAATTGGTTACCATAGTTACTCATGGCTACTGCTATTTTTATCATTTATATAAATTTGAAGTAAATAAAGTTTAAACTAATTTTTCTCGACAATTTTGTTATTTAACCAATATTAATATTGAATGTATAGTCTCCCATATTTCTGGTGGTTTTTATGACCCTCAGAAACAGTAGTGGCAGTAATTATCATCCGGAAAAAGTATCTGGACATGATTTATGATAGGTCCTCCTAGGGAACTAGGTCCAGGGACGCACTTCTTTTTTATTTTAATTTAAATTCATCAAAATAAAACAGAAATGTAGTAAAGAATATAAATTTACTTATACTTAAATGATTTTACAAAAAAAAGCAAGTATTAATTTATAATATAAAAATTAAAACATATTTGTTATAATTATCTTAGAATTAGTTTTTCACACTAAATAATAAATTTTATAATAATAATCATAAATTATTTAAGCAAATGTACTTTTTAGATAGATTTAAATAAATTGTTGTATTTTCACACAAAGTAATGATATTTAAGTTTTTAAATATTATGTTATTGAAATTTTCGTTAATGTGGACCTGAACAACTCACGCCAAAGTTTGGGGTTCGTAAACTACCTGTATACAACCCCATCTTTGTTCGTTATATGACTGCAATGAAGTCATAAAAACCACCAGAAATATCGGAAACTATACTAGATTCAGAAAAAAATCTTCTTTTGTATTCCGTAATAAAAATGGGGGATTGCCATTTGAAAAAAATATCGATTGCGTCATAACTCGTTAAACCGTTTAACGGGTAAATTATTTTTTCGTTTTTAGAAACGATTTAGTTATGGTAATGCAACTATTTGACCTTATTGACAAGTGGTCTCTGTAAAAGCCGCTAACCGTTAAAGGGTTAAAAATGAGGGAACAATTTTGAAGTCTATACCAAAAAATTGCACAAAAGTTAAATCTTTAGATCGATTTCAGGGATTTTTCCATAAATCGTTTATAATGATTTTCACCCAGGTCGTCGTGACACACTCTGTTACAAATGCTCCAATCCACAACGTTAGTAGTTTTTGGCGCAAAACGTGTTTGTGCAAGCGCGCGATCGCCGCGTGTTATACACCACTACAAAGAGCAGGAAATTTTCGATAAGAAATATATGGTACTAGAGTTTTCTTCTGCTCATATAAGAAAGTTATCGACCCAAACAAGGTTTAAGAATGGCTAAAATGTGTTAATTTAGCAGTTTTTGGCCAAAAATGTACGTGTGAAACGTGTGATCGCCGCGTGTTATACATCACTAGAAAGAGCAGGAAATTTGCGATAAGATAGATATGGTTCTAGAGTTTTCTCTTGCTCATATAAGAAAGTTATCGACCCGAACAAGGTTTAAGAATGGCTAACACGTGAGAATTTAGCAGTTTTTGGCCAAAAATGTACGTGTGAAACGTGTGATCGCCGCGTGTTATACATCACTAGAAAGAGCAGGAAATTTTCGATAAGATAGATATGGTTCTAGAGTTTTTTCCTGCTCATATAAGAAAGTTATCGACCCGAACAAGGTTTAAAAATCGCTAAAACGTATGAATTTTGCAGTTTTTGGCCAAAAATGTGTGCAAGCGCGTGATCGCCGCGTGTTATACATCACTAGAAAGAGCAGGAAATTTCAGATAAGATAGATATAGTTCTAGAGTTTTCTCCTGCTCATATAAGAAAGTTATCGACCCGAACAAGGTTTAAGAATGGCTAAAATGTGTTAATTTAGCAGTTTTTGGCCAAAAATGTACGTGTGCAAACGTGTGATCGCCGCGTGTTATACATCACTAGAAAGAGCAGGAAATTTCCGATAAGATAGATGTAGTTCTAGAGTTTTCTCCTGCTCATATAAGAAAGTTATCGACCCGAACAAGGTTTAAATTAAAAATCGCTAAAACGTATGAATTTTGCAGTTTTTGGCCAAAAATGTACGTGTGCAAGCGCGTGATCGCCGTGTGTTATACATCACTAGAAAGAGCAGGAAATTTCCGATAAGATAGATGTAGTTCTAGAGTTTTCTCCTGCTCATATAAGAAAGTTATTGATCCGAACAAGATTTAAGAATGGCTAACACGTATTAATTTTGCAGTTTTTAGCCAAAAATGTACGTGTGAAACGTGTGATCGCCGCGTGTTATACATCACTAGAAAGAGCAGGAAATTTGCAATAAGATAGATATGGTTCTAGAGTTTTCTCCTGCTCATATAAGAAAGTTATTGATCCGAACAAGATTTAAGAATGGCTAACACGTATGAATTTTGCAGTTTTTAGCCAAAAATGTACGTGTGAAACGTGTGATCGCCGCGTGTTATACATCACTAGAAAGAGCAGGAAATTTCCGAGAAGATAGATATGGTTCTAGAGTTTTCTCCTGCTCATATAAGAAAGTTATCGACCCGAACAAGGTTTAAGAATGGCTAACACGTGAGAATTTAGCAGTTTTTGGCCAAAAATGTACGTGTGAAACGTGTGATCGCCGCGTGTTATACATCACTAGAAAGAGCAGGAAATTTCCGATAAGATAGATATGGTTCTAGAGTTTTCTCCTGCTCATATAAGAAAGTTATCGACCCGAACAAGGTTTAAGAATAACTAAAATGTGTTAATTTAGCAGTTTTTGGCCAAAAATGTACGTGTGCAAACGTGTGATCGCCGCGTGTTATACATCACTAGAAAGAGCAGGAAATTTACGATAAGATAGATATGGTTCTAGAGTTTTCTCCTGCTCATATAAGAAAGTTATCGACCCGAACAAGGTTTAAGAATGGCTAACACGTGAGAATTTAGCAGTTTTTGGCCAAAAATGTACGTGTGAAACGTGTGATCGCCGCGTGTTATACATCACTAGAAAGAGCAGAAAATTTTCAATAAGATAGATATGTTTCTATAGTTTTCTCCCTATCAAATAAGAAAGTTGTTTAGAGGAAGAGTACTTAAGCGTTTCTGCGTGTAGGGATGGACATTAAGGGTGATTTAAGCATGACGCCGATAGATATTGACCGACAAAAACCCGGATTAAGATAGCTGAAGGAGCGACCTTTCTGACTGTGATAACAGTTTTTTAAAATTCTGTTTCGTAACAATTGCACAAGGCCTTGAAGTTTGGTAATTTTGAGCTATTTTAAGTACAGCGCGGTGTTCTTCATTTTTTATTGATCTTAATATCAACTTATCTTTACGAAAACCCGGTTTTAGATAGAGAAAGATTCAAGCTTTCAAGTGGTGCATTTAGTTTTTCGCTATCCCTAATTATGAGGAAGATATCAGCTAAGAAACTAGATAGGAAATTACGGGTAAAAGTTTGTTGCTATCGTCGCACGGGTTTTTATTGGTACATTTCTCGTGCGTACGTACATTAACAATAAGAGAGTAATTTTCCTGTTTGCGGGATGTCATTATATACGGAACGCTCTTGGTCATTATCTATTGTGCATTGACGCGAGTCCAATATCGAAGCTTTGCTAAAGCCGATTTTCGGTTTTAATCTATGTAAATTCAAAGTAGCGTCTGTGCCGCCGTAACCACTCAATTTAAATAAGTGCTTTGACACAAAGGACTAACCAACTGAGTGGCTTTCCTGCTTTATATAGCTCGGACACTACTTCGTGTCCAACAATCACTAGAAACCGTTTACGCTTCGCCTCCGGAACCTAATAAATCCGTCATCTGTCCGCAACTATTCTACACCCCAAGTTATCTTTAATACATTTACATTAACATTTTATGATTATTCTCCAAGTTGAAACATGATTTTAGGGAAAACCACCGAACCTTAGGTGGGTACTTAGAGATGCAGATCTCTCAGAAACCGGGACAATAATCCCCACTCAAGGTTCCCTTTAACTGAATAACCAACTAACAGATTTAGGCCTTTCCCCTCGTTTTTCAGGGAAAGTCGGCTCGCCGCCGCGCTGAAATCCGATCAGGGGCTCCGCAACCCACGCGGGCGAACGTCATAAAGTATTCAACAAGTTTTCCCTCGGCGGCGGCGCGTACTTTCTACCCGTTCCCCCGTAACGTTCCCGGTTGTTCCCGGAAAGTCATCCAGACGAAGAGTGACACGTGCCGTCTCTCCCTGACGTCACTCAGAACGAACGCGACCGACGCGATTTTCCGGTTTTCTGCTCCCAGCCGACATTTCGTCCAAAAAGCATGTACTTTGTGCAGGGCGAATTGGATATGCTCTGGAAATCCCCGGAGAGGTGCCACGAAATATTAAAAACTCCCCACAAAACGAAACGAAAGCAATGTTTGCAAACAGTGGAATTAAACTTAACATAACTACTTAACTTCAAACTTTTCAACGAAAAAGACCGCTTTTGAAAAAATCATTTAGTTTTTAAGATATCAATTTTCGGTCATTTTTAAAAAATATATACAATTTTTTCAAATTTATACCTTTTATTGCCATTGCTATTTATATATTTAAAATTTTGGCTGTTGACGTTGATGTTAGCTTGTTCGGTTGCAGCTCCCTGGCGATGAACAACAATAACAACAATCTGGCGCTAAACAACAACAACCTTAATACAACTACGACGGCGACGACGACGACGACCGTTTCGACGCAGATGAAAAACGAAAACGAACTGGACCAACCCGATCCCGACAACATCAAAATGTTTGTCGGCCAGGTGCCGCGGTCGATGGACGAAGAAGACCTTCGAAAAATGTTTGAGGAATTCGGTCGTGTACATTCCATTAACGTTCTCCGAGATAAGGTTACAGGATCAAGTAAAGGTTAGTAAAATTACTTCGTTTAAACTAATCTTATAATCGTTGTAAAGCAGGCAATGTGTTACATAATATCATTTTATACGTATCGTATGTAATGATTACGATTACAACACTACAAACTGACAGCGATTCCTCATCTAACGAAAGAGAGGCGCCGAGAGACGCTTCTGTAAGCTGAGAAAGGTGTGAAACATCACGCCCTGCATACGACGCTTTCAGTAATTAAGCTCTAACCTAATTAAGCAACCTTGCAAAGCTTCTCTCATTTAGAAGCTTTCCGCTATATACGGGTTGAAAACGTTGGAGTTTCGTGTGAACACTGAAAAAAAGTTCCATATTAAATTTAAAAAACTGATTTGAATCGTTAACAATATTGTTATAACATTCCAAGTAAATATTGATGATTTTTTTTTCATTAAAATTTTTTATATTTGAATCCAAGTTTTTACCTCTCATTAAATTTTGAAAACTTTAATATAAATGATTTTAACTTAGAAAAAATGGATTTGTTAATGTTATGATGGATTTGTTTATTATTTTAATAATTAAATATCATTCAATAGATCTATCTTTCAGTTGATTTGTAATAGTTCAAACAATTATTACATCCATTAGTAACGTTGTTTAACAGCGGTTCAGTAACGCTTCAAATCTGGTATTACGGTGATAATTGTAGATCAAAGCTTTATATTTTAGTTGTTGTTTATGAAGATAAAATAAGCCAATTATCAAATCACTGAAACCCATCTGCTCCCGAACTAAATATATAATACCACCGCAATTCATATCGAAATTTTAAATCTTTCAACTATACATTACGCTAATGGGCCGTATTTGTTTCGCAATTCCTATTATTTCCGCTATTATTAACATAAAAGACTTGATTACGGGTTGATTAATATCTAAATCATCCTTCTATTTAAATTAAATTATTTGAAAAAATTACAACGCAATATCTTAAATAATCGATTTTATAAAAATGATATTATTGAAAAAGTTATTATGCTGCGATGTTTTTGAAGATATTATTTATCTTCTATTAGAGTAGTTATAAATGCACAAATTTATATACTCTATTTTTTAATTCAGAGGAGTATTTTCAGATTGAAGCGCCAAAAAGTTACTATTGGTCAGTTCTAAGCAAAAATTACACTAGGAAAATTCGAGATGTTACCGGCCGCCTAGGAACAACGGGTTTAGCTGCACGTCTCTCAGTTTTACCCAAACTGAATGATTCTAGTTCTAGGTCTTGTGTTAGTTCTAGTGATAGTGCTAGTGTAAAACTAGAACCAACACTAGAACTAGAAAATATCGGGTTTAGTCGTGCGCCTGAAACGTTCTAGTTCTAAGTCTAGTGTTAGTACTAGTTTTAATTCAATAAAAATATACAACATAGTAATATCTTATGCTAACTAGCGCTACCTACCACTGCCACTAGAACTAACACTAGACTGAGAAGTAGAAACATCGGATTTAGCCGCACGTCTCTCAAGACGACTAAACCCCAATGATTCTAGTTCTAGGTAGGTCTTCTGTTAGTTCTAGTGCAAAACTAGAACACTAGACCAAGAACTAGAAACATTCGGATTTAGCCGCACGTCTCTCAAGACGGCTAAACCCGACTGATTCTAGTTCTAGGAGTTGTGTTAGTTCTAGTGATAGTGCTAGTGTAAAACTAGAACTAACACTAGTGATAGTGCTACTGTAAAACTAGAACTAACACTAGTGATAGTGCTACTGTAAAACTAGAACTAACACTAGACCGAGGACTAGAAACATTCGAGTTTAGCCACACGTCTCTCAAGACGGCTAAACCCGACTGATTCTAGTTCTAGGAGATGTATTAGTTCTAGTGATAGTGCTAGTGTAAAACTAACACTAGTGATAGTGCTACTGTAAAACTAGAACTAACACTAGTCCGAGAACTAGAAACATTCGGATTTAGCCGCACGTCTCTCAAGACGGCTAAACCCGACTGATTCTAGTTCTAGGAGTTGTGTTAGTTCTAGTGATAGTGCTAGTGTAAAACTAGAACTAACACTAGTGATAGTGCTACTGTAAAACTAGAACTAACACTAGACCGAGGACTAGAAACATTCGAGTTTAGCCGCACGTCTCTCAAGACGGCTAAACCCGACTGATTCTAGTTCTAGGAGATGTATTAGTTCTAGTGATAGTGCTAGTGTAAAACTAACACTAGTGATAGTGCTACTGTAAAACTAGAACTAACACTAGTCCGAGAACTAGAAACATTCGGATTTAGCCGCACGTCTCTCAAGACGGCTAAACCCGACTGATTCTAGTTCTAGGAGTTGTGTTAGTTCTAGTGATAGTGCTAGTGTAAAACTAGAACTAACACTAGTGATAGTGCTACTGTAAAACTAGAACTAACACTAGACCGAGAACTAGAAACATTCGGATTTAGCCGCATGTCTCTCAAAACGGCTAAACCCGACTGATTCTAGTTCTAGGACTTGTGTTAGTTCTAGTGATAGTGCTAGTGTAAAACTAGAACTAACACTAGTGATAGTGCTACTGTAAAACTAGAACTAACACTAGACCGAGAACTAGAAACATTCGAGTTTAGCCGCACGTTTCTCAAGACGGCTAAACCCGAATCATTCTAGTTCTAGATCTTGTGTTAGTTCTAGTGATAGTGCTAGTGTAAAACTAGAAGTAACACTAGACCGAGAACTAGAAACATTCGGGTTTAGCCGTGCGTCTTCAAACTCGTAACTCTTAAGCTTTAGAGCAGACGTTAGTATATTATACTAAGTTATATTTAAGTAAATATCGATTAATTAAATTCGAACCCGTTTGTATAGATATAGAAGAGGTTGAAGTAATCCATTTCGAAGGTTTTAATCGCCGGATTAAGGAGGGCCGAAGTCGCTAATTTATTGCGCTCGAAGCGAACTTCCTCGCTGCGTAACTTATCTAATACTGTATAATGCAGCCGCCCCCGGTAGGTGCTTCTCGGTAGTGGGCTTCGGTTGACGTCTCTCGGTGGGAACTCCGGCCTCGTTAGGGCTTCGTAATTTACGAACGTTAAGGTCTCGGCAAACGAGGCGCGTTCATCTTGATCTGCGTATTTATTAAGGGATCCGCTGACACCGCACGAAACATTAGTTTACATACGACAAGCGTGAGGTAGTTAGAAAGGGGGAGATAATTTATTTTCAGCGGTTAACAGTTTTGGTATTGACATTATTGTTGAATTTGATTTGATTTAGCTCTTTATATTCAATTGATAGATAGATTAATTCAACAGTTGAGAGTATTAGTGTTCGTGCCACGGTCTGCTAATGGGCTCTAAGATTTGCGGGTTGAGATTATACGGCGCCTGGAGTCTAAGACGTCCCGGCGCTTGTGTACAAACCCGCAGCTGATAGTAGTCGGGGCGTTGCGTTCAACAGATCCGAGATTTAATTCGAGAAGATAGCATCTGAGAGTCGCAAGGGAATGGAGGAGAGAAAAATAAACGACAAGATTGTCTGGGAAGTTTAGCTATTGATCGTTACTGTACGGGAGTTCTCTTAGTTGCGCCTTCTTTCTGTTTGTATTAAATTTTCTTTTAAATTTCATTCTTCTCTAATAGTCTCGTTGAGCGCGAACATAAAAGACTTCGAGAGAATATAAAGTTTTAATCAATAACATAATTATAATATAATTTAAAATTTCATTACGAATTACGTTTTTGTTCCATCCTGCCATTAATGACCCAACATGGATTTTCAATATTTCGAATGGCATCATTACGTGTAATGGGGTTTCGAGGTTATTTTGGCATTTATTGGAACCATTCCGGGCTGATAATTGTATTATGAGCAAAATTACATTCGTTCGAAAATTTACCGATTTAACTTGTTTTAACTACATTAATTTTTATAAACTTAAAAAGAGATAGTTATCAATTTAAGATTAATATTTAATGTAATAAATGAAATTCTTGCGAAAGAAGATCCTTAATCTAAGCGGGAGCAATTAAAATGAAATTTTCAACTTTCCCTCGAGTATGAGGGAAATTCCCCCTTTCGTCCGGCTTAATTTAATCGACCTGGATAGCCTAATTAAAAATTAATTCGTTTCGTACTTTGATCAATTACGAAAAGCTACCGTTGCAAATCTGTCGATTTTTTTCGGTCCCTTTGAAACAGGAAACCAAAGAAATGAGAGAACGGTGTAATCGAAAAAAGATTAAAAATGGCTAATGGCAATTAAAAGTTCGATATGGGGTATTATTACGGAAAGTAAGAGTTTCCCTTCCGATAGAAGGGGGACGAGGAAAAGAACCTCTCCTTCAGGTAACGCAGTAAGTGCAAATCCCTATTAAAAGGGAGCAGTTCTTTTTTACGACAGGCCTCGCCCGCGTAAGTGTTTTCGGTTTACCGCGGCCAACTCTGCACCGTTTTTTCACTTTGCTCGAAATGGGCTAAAGCTGTAAATACTACCGACCGCCCGCGGTCGTAAAAAAGTAGAACGTTTCGACCATTTTCTCCTCTCCGAGATCTTAAAATTATCTTTCGTTTCTTTCTTGCATAATTCATATAAGTACACGTGGGATAAACACACTTAATTTATCCCCAAACAATACATATTTGATCTGCACCCAGAGTACTAACAGAAATTTCATACAAAAAAAGTCCCGAGATCGGATCTTCTGGACGTTCCGAATTCAAAACAGAAATCAATCCATTTCGGCGTGGGACGAATGCGAACGGATTCGCAACGGATGGAACCCGGGAGGAAGATAAGATTCGATTTATGATTGCGTCCAGCGAAGGCCGTCGATGTAAACGACGCTATCTATAGGATACGCTTCCTACTACGAACCGGGTACGACAGATATACGCGCCTATTTATGTTCCCGTAGGATAACAAATTCAGTTTGCGTTAGCAAAACCCAACAAATAGACGTCTCTCGGAAGATTGACCGATCCTGACAAAGTTTAGATTTATGGGGAAGATCATTCATAGTTTACTACTTATATAATAGACTGCTGCAAACATTTTTCGGTTTGCAATGTAAAATATGTAAATCGTCGAGAAAAAGTTTTAAAAGAAGGTACGTTATCTTTATAATGCCGTTGAAATACATTTAGAAAAGGATCATCTCGAGAAAAGAGGACGTTCGATAAAAGCGGTCTTGATATACAGTCCTCTATGAGGCCATTACACTACCATCCGCCAGGAAATCATGTATGTGAAGATAACTGCCCTATTTTGCTGGTCGTAATGTCCTCGTCCTCGGGTACGCTACATGTCTAGAGAAAATGATAATACCGTTCTAAATTTCAAAAGAATTACGTATATTATAGTTTATTTTCGGTATAAAGTATAATTCTCAAAGAAACCGTTTATTCGTACTTTTTTTAGGGATCTTGATGTGCATAAAAGTTTTCTTGCCCCATGCCGAAAAACACATCAAAGCGACCCGAGGAGTTCGTCCGTTTCCAAGATCGGCCGTTATTTGAATGTCGGCGGCTCGTGTGTCATTAGGGGGTCGAGTCCTTTTTCTTTCACGACCACAACACGACGGCGCTCTCTGCGGCTTTTTCGTGTCTAACGGCCATAAACAGTACAGAAGGAAGCGAACAAAAACATGTCCTTTTGTAACGGTACGCTGCAAACTCTAGATTACAACCGTATCATAGATCGCCTCTTTGTCCATCAACATTCACTACTTAGACCACCCTACAAATAATGAGAGAGTAAATTATAAAACAATGGTGTTGTTTCTAAATTAATGGAATTAATTAACCTGCAGAGAATTTGTTTGTTTGTAAGATAAAATTGGTCTTCTCGGTCAAACACTTTGATTTATGATTATTAAGATTATAAATATATGGAAAATTTGACGTAATTTATTTCTTATTAATGGATTTCATTTTTGGTGGAGGTGCCGGTAACATTGTACAATGAAAAGTTTTGGAATGCGTCTATTACAAGAAGTCTATTCCGCCTAACTCATATGATGCTTTACCACACGGATTATTCTTCGATAATAATTTTAACTTAAAATTAATTAGTGACATTGATGTGCTAAATCCAGTACACTGTATATCATCCAATGGGGTTGTGTTGGCCTCACATTTAGTTAATAATAATAATAGTTTGATCATCAGATGTATACAAAAAAAATTACAAATATAAGAATAAAATATTTCAAATAAATAGCTACGATGATCAAACTTATGATGAGGTTCAATATGTACTGATCTTCCACCTCACCATAGAACAAAAAAGAAAAACAGAAATTAATCACTGAAGCGATAATGTTTGTGTTGAACATTTTGTTATCCCTAAGAGCTGGAAGACGTCTTTAGTCAAGACTCTCCTTAAGATATCAAATCTTGTAGAGACGAAGGACCTTAAACCAATTCACTTACAGCCTATTTTGTCTAAAGATTTTGAAAAACCTATTTCTAAGCAAGTATATGAATATGTCCAGATATGTGACATATTTCCAAAATGACAGTCGGGATTTCGTTAGGAACATAGCACAACAACAACTTTAATTATTATATAATATACAGGGTGAGTCGGGAGGAACGGACCAAACTTTAGGAGTGTATTGTACGCTTGAAAATAATGTAAAAAAACTCATATGTTGTTATCCGATTTTCATTTGTTTTCAATTGATTGCATAACTACAGTTAAACATTTAACGTAGATTTGACAGTTTGATTTGCATTAAGTGCTATAAAATGCCAAGTACTTATTCACATTTAGAACATACAGACATGTTATTTGTATATAGTTTTTGTAACGGGAGTGCTACAGCTGCTGCAGATGAATATCGTCAACGGTTTCCAAATCGCAGACATCCTAATAAAAACGTTTTTATTAGGGTTTTCAATAAACTGCGCGAAACCGGTACACTTCCCAGCGTTAAAGTAACATCTGAACGAGCTACGCGTCAATGTTTAAATGAAGTAGAACATATTTTGGATCTAGTAGAAGAAGATGCAACGACCAGCTCACGCAGAATTGCTGTTCAATTAGACATCCCACAAAAGAGAGTAATAAACACACTCCACGAGGAATGCTTATATCCATACCATTTAGGTAAGGTACAACATCTACTGCCGGAAGATTATGTTCATCGTTATGATCATCGTGTTGTATCGCATATTTTTTTCACGGATGAAGCAACATTTACTCGCGACGGCCTACATAATACTCGTAATAGTTACGTATGGTCCAATGAAAATCCCCATGCAACAATCGAAAACAACTTTCAACACAAGTTTTCGATAAATGTGTGGTGTGGTATGATCAACGGTTATTTAATTGGCCCTTTCATTTTGGAGAATCGCCTCACAGGAAACCATTACCTAGAGTTTTTACAAAATGAATTAAATGATTTACTGCAGGATGTTCCTCTAAACATTAGAAGGCAAATGTACTTTCAACACGATGGAGCTCCGGCGCATTTCGCTCGTCAGGTCAAGCAACATTTGGACGAAAGGTTTCCAGGGCGTTGGATTGGTCGTGGTGGTCCTATTAGTTGGCCTCCAAGATCTCCAGATCTCACAGCACTTGATTATTGTTTGTGGGGATGGTTCAAAAGTGAGGTATACGAAGACAAAGTTAACACTAGTTAACATTAAGTAGTTAATATTAAGGAAAATCATGCAGCAATTAGGAAAGCAACAAGAGCTCTTAGTAAACGAAGCCGGAAATGTTTAGAAGTTAATGGCGATATTTTCGAACAATTACTAAAATAACGCTGATGACCCATTTAATGTATAAGATTTTGTTTAATTGTAGTTATGCAGTAAGAGTTATGCAATAAAAAAAAATAAAATAAAAGAAAATCGGATAACAACATATAAGTTTGGTCCGTTCCTCCCGACTCACCCTGTATAATTATTATTATATATACAGTGCGTTTCAAAAGTAACGGATAAATTCGATATTAATTATTTTAATTATTATAAACAAGTTATGAAAAAATCGCTGAAACGGGTCTAAAGATTTAAATTTTTTGCAATTTTTGGTGTATACTTTAAATTTTTTCCATTTTTAAACCGCCATTTTTAAACGGATATTTTTCTGAATTATGTACAATAAATATTAATATCGGTTACATAAGAAAATTTTCGAGAAAAATTAATATAAAGTTTCATTATTTCCCATTCATTTGATATAAAAATTTTTTATTATTTTTTATCAAAAAATAGTATAGTTCATTTTTTTTTCTATAATACCTGTCAAATTGTTGTAAAGTTGGCAAAATTAACAGGGAGTTGTGCAGGGAGTTTTTGTTTTATCATGTTTTGAAATAGATATGTCACACTAACGTTTGAGCTTTCGTTATTCAAAAAGAAAAGGTGCATAAAAAATGTCGTGGGGTGTTTATTTGCCATTTAGTTACTTAGAAAAGGTGTTTTGTTCTATTTAATTACTTTGTAGCACGTTTTTACAATAAACGTGTATTTATCTAAAAATTTATTACCTCAACTATTTAGTTACTGAAAATGTTACTAAAAATCAGGAAAACAACATAAATTTTATAAGGGTCCTAGATAATACCAACCCTAAAAAATTTACATTGACAAGTATTATAGAAAAAAACGTAACCATGGCACCAATTGTTTTGATTTAAAATTTCCAAGTGTCAAAATTCGTTTGATGCAACAAGCTATTGCTACTTTTGTATCTCAAGTGCAGTAGTAATTATAATTAATTTAAACAAATAATTTTGAATTTTGACATTTAGAAATGTCAAATCAAAACAATTGGTTGCCATGGTTACGCACGGCTACTACTATTTTTTATATCAAATGAATAATGAAACTTTAAATTAATTTTTCTCGAAAATTTTCTTATCTAACCGATTTTAATATTTATTGTACATAACTCAGAAAAAAATCCTCTTTCAAATTCCGATATAAAAAATGGGGTGTCCCATTTAAAAAAAACTTCGATGACATCATAACTCGTTTAAAAATGGCGGAAAAAATTTAAAATAAACACCAAAAAATTTAAATCTTTAGACCCGTTTCAGCGATTTTTCATAAATTGTTTGTAAAACGTTACTTTTAAAACGCACTGTAACGAGTGTTCAACAATGATTGTAAGGTGTTTGAATTTCCCGCTTTTGCGTTTAATTTTTAGGTTGGTATGAGAAAACTAATAAGCATAGGCGTATCATAGGAAAAATTCGGAAGGCATTAAAAAATTTTTGAGGTTAAAAAATTTATTATTATTATATTATTTATTAACAAAATTTAAAAATGTGTATGAAATCAATTGACATTTTATCACCTTTTGTTATAATAAATGTTGAAATTTGTTAACTCGAAAGCAATTAAAACATACCACGCCACTGATTGTTAAAAATTCGTCGAGAACACCAGCCGGTACCAACGTTGTTTGTCAAATGTTACTAAAAGTCAAGCGCGCCCTTTGATTATATATAATATGGATTGAGCTAACTGAATATATCTCTTAACAAAAATGTGGCTCAAGTTGAATAGACGCAGATGGAAAGCGATAATGTGAAAGTGTAACAAAGATAGACATAAAACGGTACTAAACAAACGGGCGCATGCGCACAAAAGTGTCAAACCTCTTCCATTTGACGTTTATCGTTTTGTTGTGTCACAGCCAGTCACACCGTTATGTTTAAAAATGTATCACATCACGTGTAAGTATTATAAATAATAAGGAAATTTTATTTTATTTTATTTATTTTTTTTTTTCATTTATTAATTTTGTTTTAAATTTACCGCCAAAATTAACGCACGCCCATTATATGTCAGTACGCTTCTATGTCTATCTCGGTTCGATCACCTTGCGCAAGCTATCTCTCTCGTTGGCTCAATCCATATTATACAGGGTGATTTATAACATACGGAGCAAACTAAAAGGGTAGGTACTTGGGGTCAAACTGAAGAGCTTTTGCTAATAATGTTTTGTTAAAAACTTAATGGTTACATAGATATCGCGTGTTAATTTTTTAAATAAGTTAACGTCAGTTTTTGAGAACCGCTGATATTCAGTAAACAACAATTAAAATACTTGTCAACGCCATCGTCATTTTTGAAGGAGCTGTTAAATGACATGTCCGCTGCTAGGTAACTGGATTGGCAGCAATGAAAACATGGATCAGCGGTTCTCAACAAACAAACACCAGTTTTTGAGCATTTTAACAAATTTTTAAATAGCAGTAACTGCCATATTACAAAGATTTTATTATTGGTGCTAATTATGCATTGTTTAAGTAACCCCGAAATATTCGCATTTCGAATTTAAACGTAGTGTAATACCGTATATCGTAAGAAATGCTCCACCATTAATTTAACTTTAACGTTCTATATCTTTGTAATTATTACGTTGTAGTCAAAACATTATTAAGAAAATATCTTCAGTTTGGCCCCTAGTACCCACCTTTTTAATCTGCTCCGTATGTTATAAATCACCCTGTATATAATCAAAGCGCGCCAAATTCAAACACCTTACAATCATTCTTGAACGTTCTGTATAATTAGATATTAATTTTTTTTTAATACGCACAAAAAAAATAAAAAAAGGGGCAAATTTCTGCACATACGAAAGTAGTTTCACACCTAAACGTACTCTTTCAATTGTACCGGTTGACACAGTTTAAACTTTGGAGTGCCCTCTATTCCGTCCCTTCATGTCGCATTGTTTATCGGTTACTCCTACAATTCCATCCACCCCGAAGCGAAAACGTTCGTTACTTCGGTTTGCAGTGTGTCGGTGCCGGCTGCGAGAGTTAATTCGCAAGTGCTTTTTTAAATTCCCTACTCGGAGGAGACAACGAAGTCGACAACGACGGCAAAGAGAGCAACGAGAGCATCGCGACGCGCATATCGCGACGGTATCGCAGGCGTCGCCGGAGGGCGCATTATTAAAACTGCTACACAAAGGGCCCTTTGCGACTTCCAACAAAGGGATATCCGAACGGCGGGCTTTGGCTTTCTTCCGCGGTCGCCAAACCGTGGTTCCGTTAATGGCGAGCGAATCCTTCGTCGTTCGTCGTTGTCGTCGTTCTTGTGTAGTACGGCGAGTAACCTCGGTCTAATAATTCACAATGGAAAAGGTACGTGCTTGTGTTGCTATTGTAAAAGAATGAAAAATAGTGAGCTTTAATCATATTAAATTCGATATGTAAGGTTTGAAATTTATTAACAGCTAGAAAAACAAAAAAAATTCATTTCATTCTCTTCATATTCGTATATTATTTACCAAAAGCAAATTTAAACACCGGTCGTGTTTTATTAAAAATGTTTGTGCCATATTTGAGAAAACAAAAATTAGAAGATATTAAAAGCACAATGACAGACAACGATTGTTTGGGTCGCATCGGATACTCGCTTTTGGAAAACGGGGTTGTTTTTCATGTGCTCCGCGTGACTAATTGCGCGAGTAAACATATTTTTATTAGCGCAGGCGCGTTTTTCTGGTTAATTGAGTTTTATATCGGCGTCGGTGGACGACGGCAATCCCATCCAAACCTGAACCCAAGCAAGCTTCTGCGCGTACGTTCTTTTTTTGCGCCCCCTGTCGCGTCACCCTAATGATAATGGATCGGCGTCGATAAACACGGCATCAATCGCCGAATGAGCCCCCAACCGGTTTTCGCTCATTTTGTTGGAGCCCCCAAACCCTCGTGAATCCATCCCGCAAAACAACGGACCTCCAAATCGCGCCGTTCTCGGTCCGGTTGGCTCGATTACGTCAACGTGACGCCGAAAGCCGAAAACTGTGTACACGTTGTCGCCGTATACAACGCGCACGTAATTTGCATTTCAACCGGAAAGAAAGATTTTCAACGCTCAACAGGCACACTGGTATAGAGTCGTTGAAATAAAATACGTTTTAAATTTGCGTTTTAAAGAGTATTATTTGAATAGCAAAAGCCTCGTTTAAATGAATTCTTTTTCTGTAATTTTGGCGGAGGCGCCGTTTACGTTTAATCATCACGCTTAACAAAAAGGACTAAAAGTATTTCCACAGAAAAACATTTATGAGAAATTATTTTCTGAAAAATATGTTGAAATTATATCCAACGTTTAATGATGTAAACATAAAATGTTAGTAATAATTACACAGAGCTTTGAATTTTAAAAAATCAAATATGTACAATAATTGTTTTTGGTTTTTCTTAAGGCTCCTTAACCGAGTCTGTCACCGTAGATTTCGAATTACTTCCTTATTTATTAATGGATTGGATTAATTTATCATTTGTCATGTTTCTACAATAGTTATGAATCCGGGACAAGAACAGAAAATGAAATTTGAAAAAAAATATTGCTTTATTTTTGAAAATATTGAATTCTTGGCCCGGATGTAAAACAATAAAATAGAAACATTATTCCTGTAGCACTTTTACGAAATATTAATAATAAACCCGTAATTAGTAATTTACGGTTTTACATTAAATTTTAATATTTTGGAATATATTTTACTTCCCGGATCTCACGAGCGATGATTGGTTAATGGAAAAAACATGTGTTCTGGCTATGTGAATCTCTGGCGAGTGGTTTGTAACGTAAAAAAACCGCAGACATAGATAAAAAACAAGTTTGTAGGCATAGTTCTTGTCTACCGACTGCATACTATGAAAGGGGAGGAAGCTTACTTTTTCTGATATCGTGCTATAGAATGTTCTGATTATCGATTTGCGCGTAAATACGAATCTAAAGTGTATTTTTATATTATTATTATTTTATATAAATACAGGGTGATTCTCAACCTATACCCATAAACTTGGAGATTTACTACTCACGACGAATACTGACTAATAGGCAAAAA
This sequence comes from Onthophagus taurus, assembly GCF_036711975.1. Taxonomy (NCBI): domain Eukaryota; kingdom Metazoa; phylum Arthropoda; class Insecta; order Coleoptera; family Scarabaeidae; genus Onthophagus; species Onthophagus taurus. The sequence goes on from NC_091967.1 coordinate 2,221,101, forward strand.
AATTTGTAGTAAAAGATTTTTTGTTTCATAGATATCCGTGATATTAACTATCAAGAATACATAGAACATTTTAAAATAACATCACAGCAAGTGTTTTCCCATATTTTCTATCAATTGGCCTCCCGGAATCCACGATCTCTCATTAGCGCGGTCTAAACCAGGGTTTTGGCGAATTGTCTGGGCAGCAGCATGTAAATGATTTTGCAATATTGGCTCAGTATTAACTTCCGTTACGTACACTTTGCTTTTTAAGTGACCCGACAAGTAAAAATCAAAAGGGTTGAGGCTGGGCGATCACGGTCGCCAGGTCATTGGACCATCTCGACCTATTCATTTTCCAGGAAACACATTATTTAAATTTAGAGAAACTAAAAAACTTTTACTAATAATGAATAAATCCTCGAGTTTATGTGTATAGGTTGAGAATCACCCTGTATACTTTCAAGTAACACTAGGGAAGTGCCATACGGCGATTTTCTTGAAACTTGACATACAAGTAGGGTATGGAAAAATATTCGACACGTGTATTGTCATTTCTGCCCGATCGCCGTTTTAAGGGTAGAAATCACCCTTTCCGATTTTAGAGATATATTTGATTATTTTACGAATTATTTTTACGATTGTTGAGAAATTATGTCACTACTATCCGTGCAAAAAGTCAAGGCCCCTCACTTTAGAGATCGATATCTTCGTAACCGCTCGATGGAAAAAATTGCTGTAAAGTTTATTGTAATCAGTGAACATTTCTGCGTATCACATGTTAATTTGGAAATTTTCGGGTCCGCGGTTTTACTTTTATCGCGAGTTAAGTGAAAAAAGTACCCGATTTTTGAGAGTGCCAGCAACTTTGTCTACTTTGCGATTTTTTCTCTCCAAAACTATTTGACGAAAAAATTTCAAATTTGAACTGGTGGTAAACCGATGTGTTCTTAATGTGGGGCATATTTTATTTTTTCGATATTCCATATAGTTTCGCGGAAAATCGCGGTTTAGTAGGATGCGGTTATTTCGAAAACGACCTGGCGAATTTCAACGCGGTTTTTACCAAAATATGTCAAATAACGCGGATTTTCGGATTCCGTTATCAGTTTTTCAAAAATAAGGCTCCCTAATTTTTTAAGAACGATTTAATGGAATTACAAATTAAAGAAAAACAGAAATCAGCTATGCGGGGAGAGGAAGTCCCAGACAGTACGTCGCGCCTTTATCTTGCCTACATAAAGAAATAAGGCGCGACGTCCTGTCTGGGACGCACCATCTGTTCCGATTGGCCGGAACCCTCGTCACCCCGCAGAGCTTATTTCTGTTTCTTTTTAATTTGTAATTCCATTAAATCGTTCTTAAAAAAATAGGGATCCTTAATTTTGAAAAACTGATAACGGAATCCGACAACCAACATTATTTGACATATTTTGGTGGAAATTCACCCAACCGTTTTCGACATAACGGCGTCTTACTAAACCGCGATTTTCCGCGAAAGTATATGAAATATCGAAAAAATAAAATATGCCACTCATTGAGAACACATCAGACTACCACCTGTTCAAAATTCAAATTTTTTCGTACGATAGTTTTCGAGAAAAAAAATCGCAAAGTTGATAAAGTTGCCAATTCCGTAAAAAATCGGGTACATTTTTCATTTAACTCGCGGTAAAAAGAAAACCGTGGATCCAAAAATTTTCAGATTAACATAAGTTACGTAGTAATGTTCAGTGATTACAACAAACTTTGTTGCAATTTTTTTTATGGAGCGGTTGCGAAGATATCAATCTCTAAAGTGAGGGGCCTTGACTTTTTGCACGGATAGTAGGGGTTTTTTCTTCTATTTTCTTCTGGTTTACTTCTGTTTCAAAAACTGCAATAACTTGTATGTACTCTGCAATGATATTGCAATAATTAAATATGCTTGGTGTTTGACATCAATGTACATGCAGCACTTCTTTGCGGTAACAAACGGCAACCCTTCACATTACTGTCTGTACTAATTTTAAAGTATAGGTCAAAAAGCTCCCCGATTGCAAGCAACTATTTACTAATTTTGGGTTTCACCGATATTTAATTTATTATTTTTATTCAGTATAAATTTAGTTTAATAAATTTTAGGTACCCACAGTTCTTAATTGTTTCAGGTTGTAAATACATTATTCATAAATCTATTTATTCATTCCTTCATTGATAAAATGCATATTACCCAATAGGAAAACAGTGGGAATGTCTTGCCAGTACATGCTATCCTTTTTTGAACATTCGTTTCTCTGTCGTCAAACATATTCCAATCAAGCGGTTAAGGAGCCTTAACATTGTGTTGATTTAGATGAAAATACTTTTTTCTATACTTTTTCAATGTTATATTTATTTAAGTTCTCTATTCTACATGTTTCGAGGATCCAGTCCTCATCTTCAGGAAAATTCGTCAATTTTTGAATAAAAGATAACCATATCCCTCGGATTACAATTCAAAATTCTTACGATTAAACAATTAAAACAGAAATAAACTATTAAAATTGAATTGGAAGATTCTGGAATTCATCGGCGTGTATTATGGAACCAATTTTGGATGACGTATTATCGCTATGCTATGATAATAGCGATAATACGTCATCCAAAACTGGTTATGCTATGATAATAGAATTTTCCTGAAGATGAGGACTGGATCCTCGAAACATGTAGAATAGAGAACTTAAATAAATATAACATTGAAAAAGTATTTTCATCTAAATATGTACAAAACATTCTTGATACATCCTCTACACATTATTGGAAATAAACCAATCCACATCAAACGCTGTCAAGCCTTCTCTCGAACGGTAACTTCATTACACGAGTTCGTACAAACGAAACATATTTTCATTATTTACTACTAAACGAGCGTTAACCATTGTACAGGACCGCAAACTATCCGACATCCGGAGTGGTAATCTAGTGGTTATTTACAGCGCGCTGTGGATGCAAAACCGGTCGGGAAATTAATTATAATTATTGATAATGAAAGGTAATAATTAACTTCAATTAGCGTTGCGAAGCCACTATGTGACGCTCAACACCGCATTTAATTATTTTGAGCATTTACCTCTGGCGCATTTCGCGAAAACTTGTTTCAAGTGTAAAATCGTAAAATCGGGAAGACGTGTGCTGAATAATGGGTACTTTTAATAGGAGAATTTCACGTAAAACTTAGAAACAAAGAGGAGATCTGGGAGACAACTTTCGGCAAAGTGTTTGGTTAAAAGTTTTGTTCCGTCGACTTTCCCGTCTTTGGTCCGGCTTATTATCGTCCGTCTTTGATTAGAACCGATCGACGAAGCTACTTCATCGTCCACTACGGAGGAAATTTGTTCCTCGTCTGTTCGTTTTCTATTTGCTCCCCCCATCCACTAGCAAATTAAACTGTTTATCCGGTTCATTCCCTTCCGCGAATCGATTAAGTGTCGTAATTGCTTCCTTGCGGACCGACGGTATCGCCAATTATACCTTCATCCTCCTTTATTCCTACCCCTAATCGTAGGACTGAATAGTCTTGGCTCAAATTATCCTCCTTCCAACCGGTAAAATGCTGCGTAATTCTCCAAGCCAATTAACACGATTCGTGGTATGCTATACAAATTTCCTTTAAAACCTAACTAATTTGCGATATAAGTTTATGTGTTAGTCAAAAAATCTACAATTTTATTGTTAGTTCTAGTTTTGCGCTACCACTATCACTAGAACTAAGACAAGACCTAGAACTAGAATCATTCGGGATTAGCCGTACGTCTCTCAAGACGGCTAAACCCGAATGTTTCTAGTTCTCTGTCTAGTGTTAGTTCTAGTTTTGCACTAGCAATATCATTAGAATTAACACAAGGCCTAGAACTAGAATCATTCGGGTTTAGCCGTCTTGAGAGACGTGCGGCTAAATTCGAACGCTTCTAGTTCTAGTGCAAGTTCTAGTTTTACACTATCACTGTCACTAGAACTAACACAAGACCTAGAACTAGATTCATTCGGATTCAGCCGTCTTGAGAGACGTGCAGCTAAATCCGAACGCTTCTAGTTCTAGTGCAAGTTCTAGTTTTACACTAGCAATATCACTAGAATTAACACAAGACCTAGAACTAGAATCATTCGGGTTTAGCCGTCTTGAAAGACGTGCGGCTAAATCCGAATGTTTCTAGTCCTAGGTCTAGTGTTAGTTCTAGTTTTACACTAGCAATATCACTAGAATTAACACAAGACCTAGAACTAGAATTATTCGGGTTTAGCCGTCTTGAGAGACGTGCAGCTAAATCCGAACGCTTCTAGTTCTAGTGCAAGTTCTAGTTTTACACTAGCAATATCACTAGAATTAACACAAGACCTAGAACAAGAATCATTCGGCTTTAGCCGTCTTGAAAGACGTGCGGCTAAATCCGAATGTTTCTAGTCCTAGGTCTAGTGTTAGTTCTAGTTTTACACTAGCAATATCACTAGAATTAACACAAGACCTAGAACTAGAATCATTCGGGTTTAGCCGTCTTGAGAGACGTGCGGCTAAATCCGAATGTTTCTAGTCCTAGGTCTAGTGTTAGTTCTAGTTTTACACTAGTACTATCACTAGAACTAACAGAAGACCTAGAACCAGAATCATTCGGGTTTAGCTGTGCGTCTCTTATGACGGAAACTCAGAGTTATCAGAAGGACATCATCTTTTTCTAGCAAAACTTTTCCTTTGCAAAACTACCCAATAGCTGTACTATTAAGCTATGTTGCATTTGATATGGGACAGTGCAAGTGCATAGTAGTTTCGTAACTATAGTTACAGCATTCATATGTATGTTGCAGGCAAATGGTTATTTCAGGTAGATAGCTTTTTCCTAGTCAGATAGTGTCTGCCTAGGCAAACAGTAGTTCGTTACAGTTTTATCATTAAATGTCTAGGCAAATACTATTGGACAAGACAAATAGTATCTGTCTAAGTTTGTTTTAGGCAAATACCATTTTTTCGATACAACAATGCCATGTAGAGTAGGTACCTGTCCACAATAAAATAAAGTAGTTACAATCGTTATTAACCTACTTTTCTTAAATTAAAGTCACTAATGAGTGTCAAATGAGTCAAATTATTTGCGTATCATTTTCAAAAAAATGCATACTTAACAGTTTTATATACTTTTATTAAGTTTAATAAAAATACAAATAAACGATTTATTTCTTGAAGACCTAAATACAAAAATGTACTGGTTTTGACAATTGAAGGGGTCGGGAGAAAAAAGTGCCAAGCATCATGTTTGTTGTTTTGAGATATAGCAAGTTGAAAGTTTGGCTAAATCCATAAATAACATTTTAGTGCAGACAACAAACCAAAGTTTTTTAATACAAAGGTTATGTATCTATATACCGTTAAAAGTGAAGATGTAGGTAAAAAAAACGCTATTATAAGATAAAAATGGTTGTATAGAAAAATATGCACTGAATAATGTTGCTTGGCATTTTTTCCTCAAAAATAAAAGACATTAGGTTTGTTTGTACTTTTATTAAAACACACACTGTCATCGACAAAAAATACTCTTAACCAAAAAGGTACTTTTCAAATAGGCCTATATTACCACAACATCTTCCTTTTGGTCGTCTACTTCAGCGGAAGACTGTAGGCCATTGTAATATCCATGGTAGATGGGAGGAATGTATTGCATCAAGGATTTGACATCATCTAATTTTTTCTTATTGATTTTGTTGGGCGCATTTCTTTTTAAATGTAGTGCTGGAATAGAACTCCTTCCACGTTTCTTTAGGTTCAACACTAAAAACTCTTCGTTCATCAAGTGTTTGAGTTTCATTTGAAAAGGTTCTTCGCTGTCAAATTTAAAGCAAATAGCTTTGGAAAATCGTGGAGGAGTAACACCATCTGTACAAAACTTGCTTTTTGTGTTAAAGTAGGTCTCTTGCACCCTAGACAAATCGAGGAAATCCTCACTCATCATGCATGTTACGATGAAGTTCAGTGTTTTGTTCCACACTTTGCTACTATCTCTCTCCATTGCCCAGGACTGTACACATTTTGGTAGTGCTTGATATGATACTTTTCTATTTTTGAAAAGTCACGGTCTGATGGAAGATAAGTATGCCCAGTTATCAGGAAGTAATGTTTTATTGTTTCAAAACGTTTACTAGCTACAAGGTGTGACCAAAGCGACATTATGTTCCAATTTTTATTTTGTCCTCCGCAGTTGTCGGTAAATATTACCAACTTCTTTGCGTGGACATTTGCTACTAATAAGTACTTTACAATACAGCTTCCTATTTCATCACTGCCCCTTTTTCCAACTGATTCATCCCACATGAACATAAAACCTTGTCCAGAAGTGCAGTTATGGATACCTACGTTATAGGTCCACAGTTTCCTGCAGTAAAATGCAGGTCCACATGACAGTTTTGGTGTAGGGAGGGTTTGTTGCTAAATAATTGGGATCGCTGTCACTGTCATCAAATTCTTCATACAAGTCTTCTAGGTTTTCATAATAATCTTTAAGATTTCTAACACATTTCCTCTTTCCCTCCATTTCTCATGAGGAGCTTGACACTGTTTTCCCCAAAACTTTGCAAACAACCAGTTGAGGTAATAAAATGCAATGCAAATACAGAGCAATCTAACGGCAATAATTGAAATCTAAACAGTGCTGCTTGTAATTTGTTCAATTTACTCATAGACAGCACTGCTAAATTCGGTTAGGCCAAAATGATGCTTGGCACTTTTTTCTCCCGACCCCTTCAATTGTTGCTGGAATGGTATCTACTATTGCACATCATCTTATTTTTGAAACAAGTACACCTTTTTGTACTGCACTAAATTTCGAAGGATTTTGACATCCCTTGCCCAGAAAACAGCGACTGTGAACTGCTGGCCTGTCTTAAAAAGATAAAGTATTCCTGGGGATCATCCAAAGTATATCGAAGACACCGGTGTCAGGTCGCTTCGACTTAACCAATTTTTTAAAATCCTTTAGTAGCAATTTTATAGACGTTATTCGCTGATTCTGTTATAATACCTGCAAAAACATAAAACATTAAAAAAATTTCTCTCTAACAAGAAACTACTATTACCTTCTATATTCTTTTTGTCCAATGGCCCTCTATCATAGTTTGGAACTGCAATATTACGTATTTTCCTATTTCCAAATCATCAAAAAGAGTTCTTCTTCATTAACTCCACATCTTTCACTTGACCTTCGTAAGACAAATTTAACATAACTCGGCATACAATTCAACTGCCAGTCTTAGAATGTTGCATCTTTTTTTAAAATTATGCAACATTTTATCCCTTCCGCCATGACCGGTCGCTTTGTGCTGCTCATCTATTTTGTCAAAGAACTCTTCAATTGGTACAATATAAATGATATGTGTAACTTTCAGTTTTAGTATCACCTTTAGTGTACCAGATATTTCTAGTAAATCATACTTTACACCGTTGTATTTTTCTTTTGTTGTTAACGCTTGAACATTTCCACTCTTTTTAGTTCTATACTGTTTTAGAATATCAATCGATAGTATTTATCCTTGTATACCATTTTATTTCTGAATAAAAGAAGCTATATTTAATTTAAGAATTGGAAATAACAATTTAAATGAAAGAGGTGTAAATAAGTACTGAATTAAGAGATAAGAGTTTTTAAGAGCTATATACGAGCACTTACTGTGATAACATAACAAGTATATATAGCGCTTTATATAGATTATGATAGATTCCGGCGCCTCCACCATAAAAATAACCAAACAAAATTTTTGATTATTTATTTTTTTGTTGAAAATTTGTTTCGTTAGTGGCTCGATGGTCACAGCCGGTTCGGTTTGCCACCGTCACAACGACAAATTAGCACCCGCTAACCGCCCATAATCTGTCAACGTCAAGTTAAAATAATTCAGCTGTGCCGCCACTGGGATTTGAAATGTACCACGACGCCGACGGCGCGGTGGTTCGTGAATTGTATATTTCACTAAAAACTGGGTCCCATCAATCGCGTGTTATTGTGGCCTCAGTCGGCGTCAATCCTTAGTTTAGAGAACTGGCGGGGGTTCTAGGTGAGGATAATTAAAAGCCTTTAATAACGAACAGCTGCCGCAGCCACCCTCCGCAATATATACCACGGTGGCGGTGGCTTCAACGGCCCGCGGGACGAACTGGATTAAACAGACAATATAAATCACCGGGAGCTTTTGTTCTTATCTCCGCGTCGGGGCCTTTATAAGCTGCGCTTTAAATTTTCGGCTGAAATATGTGATGGCCGTCGAAAAATTGATAAGAGAAACGCTCGTTTGCATCAGACGTAATTGATATTCGTTAAAAGTTATTGATTCTTCATCTCAGGAGATGAGCATATTCAGGTGTATTTTGGCATAGATTTAGGCGATAATTTTAAAAATGGCTAAAATGAATTCGGGGTCCGATAAAAAATATCTATATTTTTTTATGTTATTCGATAAAAATATCACATTGAAAATGGTAAATTGACGTTTTAAAATGGAAAACGGCGGCGCAACAATGCGCGGCCACATCCTTATTTACTCAGCATTGTTTTGCCAACTTTTCCATTTCAGCTTTGCAACGATAACCGAAAAAATTCACAATTAAAATGTTTTATTTCGCAGTTTGCTTTTATCGCGTGACGTTTTTTAGTGTTTTTTTCTATTTCGTCTCGCTTTGATAATATTATATTTTTCGTTAGATAAGTTTAATTTAATTAATTAGTTAAATGGTAAGGTGCAGCGTGAGAGAGACAAACAGAAATCTAGGGGTTTTCCACCTGGATTCGTGACGTCATCAAAGTTCCGCGTACAACTCGTATGTGCGGAAGTACAGACACGTAGAAATCTCATTAGCACTAGATGTTCTTCTCGTATTGCTCCGAGATGTTCATCCACATCACCCGGAGAGAGTGTCCTTAAGTAGCTAACGTACGCAAAGATGTAAACGCCGTCGGGTTATTTCATTACGAACGTTACCTACAACTACAAATAAAGGTGCACTAATGAAATTTACCGTTTCCTGCTCGAATTAATTTCCTCTCTACTCGTTTTATCACTTTCTACCATCTATTAAAAATTAAAACATAGACTAATTTGGTGTCGTTTATTTGCAGGATGCTGTTTCGTGACCTTCTACACGCGGAAAGCTGCCCTGCAAGCTCAGGACGCGCTTCACAATGTAAAAACGTTGAACGGGGTAAGTCAAGTCTAGTAGCACAGTTGTGGATAGGGGAGAAAAGAAAAGGGGAGGAAGAATCTGTGGTCGCCCAAAAAGGGGTGCGCACGACCTCGTCGCCTTTCCACTACCCGGTTCTTCCACCAGATTTCGTTTTGAAGGTGATTTCGTATGCGGGTCACGTGGTGACCTTTGCCCCTCCGGCGGCAAAGGGTGTCGGCGCTATGGGCATGCAAAAAAGGCTACGGCAATGTCGCGGAAAACGGGGGGATTTCGAGGTACTAGCTAAAGGGGGGTTAGAAAGGGACGTTTCTACGCCGAACACGAATTTGTAAGCTTTAACAATGTTAATGAAACTGTGAAACTGTGAATTTTCTATTGTATTTTTGGGGTTCTTTAAAAGTTTAAAGAGATTCTTAAATCAATACTAAAATCACCGAGAACAACAATGATATTAAGTTCCGAAACTACATTATGATATTTCACATATGAAATCTAGTACTGTTTCACTCAAATACCACGTGAGAGAACATGAAAGACTGAAACCATACCTACAAACACTGCCGCCTCACCACCAATGATAATTAATAGAATTTAATTTCCAATAGGAGTTCTAACAGAATTATTTCCCTGATTATGGGATTGTATGCACTAATCGCCGTTTTCAATAAAATTTGCAATCTTGCTATTTCCAGAAGTATCTATACACGCTAATTAACTTCAACGTGTGACGGAGTACAATTAAATACGTTCTTTGCAGTTTCTAGAAACATCTATGCTTCTAGAGCTAAAACTAGAACTAACACTATACCTAGAACTAGAATCATTTGGGTTTAGCTGCACGTCTCTAAAGACGGCTAAACCTGAATGATTCTAGTTCTAGGTATAGTGTTACTTCTAGTTTTACAATTGCGCTGTCACTAGAGCTAACACTAGACCTAGAACTAGAAACATTCGGGCTTAGCCATTCGTCTCTCAAGACGGCTAAGTCCGAATGATTCTAGTTCTAGGTCTAGTGTTATTCCAGTGATAGTGCAAGTGTCAATTCTAGCTGTTATAACTAACACTAATACAAGCATTAGATCTTGAACTAGAAATAATCATCAAACCGAAGCAATATTCTTGGTAGTTGGGTTTCTTTTTCCCAGATAATAAATATTTACCCGATTTTGGGATTGTATGCACTAATCGCCGTTTTCAATAAAATTTGCAATCTTGCTGTTTCCAGAAATATCTATACACGCTAATTAACTTCAACGTGTGACGGAGTACAATTAAATACGTTCTTTGCAGTTTCTAGAAACATCTATGCTTCTAGAACTAAAACTAGAACTAACACTATACCTAGAACTAGAATCATTTGGGTTTAGCCGCACGTCTCTAAAGACGGCTAAACCTGAATGATTCTAGTTCTAGGTATAGTGTTAGTTCTAGTTTTACAATTGCGCTGTCACTAGAGCTAACACTAGACCTAGAACTAGAAACATTCGGGCTTAGCCATTCGTCTCTCAAGACGGCTAAGTCCGAATGATTCTAGTTCTAGGTCTAGTGTTATTCCAGTGATAGTGCACGTGTCAATTCTAGCTGTTATAACTAACACTAGTACAAGCATTAGATCTAGAACTAGAAATAATCATCAAACCGAAGCAATATTCTTGGTAGTTGGGTTTCTTTTTCCCAGATAATAAATATTTACCCGATTTTGGGATTGTATGCACTAATCGCCGTTTTCAATAAAATTTGCAATCTATTTCCAGAAATATCTATACACGCTAATTAACTTTAACGTGTGACAGAGTACAATTAAATACGTTCTTTGCAGTTTCTAGAAACACCTATGCTTCTAGAGCTAAAACTAGAACTAACACTATACCTAGAACTAGAATCATTTGGGTTTAGCCGCACGTCTCTAAAGACGGCTAAACCTGAATGATTCTAGTTCTAGGCATAGTGTTAGTTCTAATTTTACAATTGCGCTGTCACTAGAGCTAAAACTAGACCTAGAACTAGAAACATTCGGGCTTAGCCATTCGTCTCTCAAGACGGCTAAGTCCGAATGATTCTAGTTCTAGGTCTAGTGTTATTCCAGTGATAGTGCACGTGTCAATTCTAGCTGTTATAACTAACACTAGTACAAGCATTAGATCTAGAACTAGAAATAATCATCAAACCGAAGCAATATTCTTGGTAGTTGGGTTTCTTTTTCCCAGATAATAAATATTTACCCGATTTTGGGATTGTATGCACTAATCGCCGTTTTCAATAAAATTTGCAATCTATTTCCAGAAATATCTATACACGCTAATTAACTTTAACGTGTGACAGAGTACAATTAAATACGTTCTTTGCAGTTTCTAGAAACACCTATGCTTCTAGAGCTAAAACTAGAACTAACACTATACCTAGAACTAGAATCATTTGGGTTTAGCCGCACGTCTCTAAAGACGGCTAAACCTGAATGATTCTAGTTCTAGGCATAGTGTTAGTTCTAATTTTACAATTGCGCTGTCACTAGAGCTAAAACTAGACCTAGAACTAGAAACATTCGGGCTTAGCCGTTCGTCTCTCAAGACGGCTAAGTCCGAATGATTCTAGTTCTAGGTCTAGTGTTATTCCAGTGATAGTGCAAGTGTCAATTCTAGCTGTTATAACTAACACTAGTACAAGCATTAGATCTAGAACTAGAAATAATCATCAAACCCAAGCAATATTCTTGGTAGTGATGGGCATAATCGAGATATATGAATAATCGATTATTAATCGATTATTTTATTATTAATCGATTATTTTACAATCGAATAAAATAATCGAATGAAATAGTTGATTATAACATCATCAATCGTTTTTCCATTCGATTATGTTTTCATTCGATGATGAAAGTTGAAATAACATTCTATCTAAAATATTTACGGTATTACTACTTCACAGGGCTGTTTCGGGGATTTACCGAATTCTTTGAAACTCCATGTATATACACATGCACATCCCTACCCGAACTACATTGATTGTTCACTCCACCACAAACTACTCGGCAGTATTGTTGTGTTGTTTTGCAACCAGGTCAAGTGTTTGTGTATTGTTCTGTGTTTCAAATATGAGAAACGCTATTACTGTTCATTTCAATAAGACTCACCAACTCTGCATAGCACATACGCTGAACCTATGTACCATGGACGCCCTCAAACAAGCAGATCTACAGCAATTGCTCGAGAAATGCAAAAATATTGTGGGGCACTTTAAAAGAAGCATCTGGTGAACTGGCCAAAATGCAGAATCAAATGAAACTTCCTCTGCTAAAAGTGAAACAGGACGTTTCAACAAGATGGAATTCTTGCTTGGCGATGATGCAAAGATTAGAGGAATTAAAAGTTCTGTTGTCAGCAGCAATGTCCAATCTTCCCGGATCACCTTTACTTTTGTCATCGGAAGACTGGGCACTAATTAAAGACTGCATATGTATTTTAAAACCTATAGAAGCTATGACTTCCGAGTTGTCGGGAGAAAAATATATAACGTTGTCCATTATCATCCCCTTAATTCGTGGTGTCCAACACGCTGTTGAGAATGCACAACCAATAACTTCCACGTGAAAGATATTGCAAACTAATTTTCATGATATCCGTATTGAGGAGATTGGGTTATGTTGAATCTTAAAAAATTTGTGCAAACGCGACATTATTGGACCCCAGATTAAAGATATTGGCCTTCGATAAGGTAATAAATGGTAATCAAGTCCTTAAATGGATTACAGAAGAAGTAGAGGATTTGATTATGACTATCACTCAGCATCTAGAAACTCCAAATTCTGAAATATCTTGTACTCAGGGGCGTGCAAGTAAATTATTACTATTAACTCATTTTCGTTAACAGTTTTTTTTTGTTTGTTATTGCAACAGTTCGATAATAGAGTATATTTGAATATAAATGTTAGATTCCAGCGAGAACAACCAAGCTAGTTTACTTTAAAAGCATTTTGATATAAAGGTTAAGCAGGAATTCAGCGGGTCCACACCTACAAATTCTGCCGAAGCACAAGTGAAGCAGTACCTAGACCTACCATTGGTAGATAGGGAGCTAAATCTTTTAGACTTTTGGGACTCCAAGAAGGAGATCTTCCCGGAACTATATAAACTTGCAAATAAGTACCTCTGCGTGCCATCTAAGAGGGTATTCTCAAAAGCAAGCGAGTTAACAAAGGACAGAAGGAGTAGGTTACGCAACAATATGATCAACGAAATCATGTTTTTAAATAGTAATATGTAGTGCAATAAATACTTTCTTTGAAATATGTATTTTGACTGACCATCCTCTATATTATCATGGGGAATCAAATAATCATTCCTTTTTTTACTTCATATTAAACAACTAGTAATGAATGCAAACATAAAACGTGGATTCTACTAATCATTTGAGGCTCTATTTAATTTAAATATTAAAATGAGACATTCAGAGAAGTCGGTAAATTCCCAAAACAGCCCTAAAGTAGCATGCCAGTCAATATTTTATATAGAATTTTATTTTAACTTTCAACATCGAATGAAAAAATAATCGAATAGAAAAATAATCGAATGGAAAAATAATCGATTATTTTGTTCGATTATTTCATTCGATTATTTTACAATCTATTATCTTTTAGAATAATCGATATCTCGAATGATCGTGTATAATCGGTTAATCGACTATGGTCATTCGATTATGCCCATCACTACTTCTTGGTAGTTGGGTTTCTTTTTCCCAGATAATAAATATTTACCCGATTTTGGGATTATTTGTAAAAATGCATTTCGTAGCGCAAGATAAAATAATGTCGACAAAGATTGTTCGTTGAATTTTAATTTAGCGCAAAATAAGATAACATTGCTCAGAGTGAAATGAAAATAATTGTAGTGACGTTCAATGTATGCATAATAAGTTGCATACAATTTAGGCGGTTGAATTACTTGAACAATCAATTAAGTTTTTCTGTTTATATCATTAAATCTTCAAATCTTAATAATTAATTAATTAAAAGTACGTTTGCATAATATACTCAAATTACAATGAAATGGATGTATTAAATGAAAATGTAGGAACAACGTGTATGTCTACTAAGACTTCGTCTATTTACTCAAGGTTTCCAACGATAATTTTATCGCAAACAGTACCGGGGAAATGTGACGTAATTTCACATGCATGGCTTCTTCGTGAGCCATAACCTTAGGGGTGCAAATGCCAGAAAAGATATGCCCACGTCGAATGCAATGTCCGGATAACACGTAACTGGCGTACATCAGCGCGGGTTGTGTGTGCATGAAATACTAACTAGACGTCCGCTAAACGCGCTGCAATTTGACTCGACAAGGCTTAGAATAGTTTAGTAACTACGACCTAGCGGCACAACGCTTTATTTATGTTTCGGTCCGGCTTTGCATGTTATGCACTACGAACCAACATATAGGCATTCATAAGGAGGAAGTTTCAAAATGTCCCTTCCGGTACGTTTGTTGAAATAAAAAATTAGACGAAATTTTGGTGGATGCGACGGGATTTCGATGTTTTAACAAAAAAGAACGTATTTAATTGTACTCTGTCACACGTTAAAGTTAATTAGCTTTCAAATTAGCTTAAAAGTATAGCCGTGTACATTCGTTTCGTCAATTTTCAAGGGAGATCGTGTCGTTCGTAATGCACTTTTAACGGCATACTTCCAAATGCAATTTTCCCTGATTGGGCTGCCCTTTCGAGTGAGGAAAATCGCAAACGCGCATATTGATTTGTCATACATATTGAGCCTCCCAGAAACAGGTCAGCGAGGCGCCGGGAACGATAAGAATTCCACCGGAATTCAAGACGCAAATTTCCTCGTGAAATTACATTTTATCGAGGAATTTCTTGGGCCGTCGGTCGCATATCCTCGTTTGCCCGTCACAGCGAAATTTTGTTTACCAGCTGCCTTACTCCATTTACTCGTTTACTTATGTACGACTAACTCTTCATTTGTACCAAAGAAAATTAACGGTTTTAATTTTTATTTATTCCAGATGCACCATCCTATACAAATGAAACCTGCAGATAGTGAAAATAGAAACGGTAAGTGCAACTACTTTATTTTAATATAAAATAACTATTAATAAATATAATAAGTTAAGTTTCACGCTCGATGTTAATTGAACCAAAATTAGAACTAATACTAGACCTAGAACTAGAAACGTTCAGGTTTAGCCACGTCTCTCAAGACGGCTTAACCGGAACTTTTGATCATTTTTTGATCGCATTGCAAATTTCAGGAACAATAGAAAAGCTTAGCTTTTAGAAAAGCGTAAGCTTTTTAATGAAAAAAGCCGATTTTGAAGATATCTTGTAGTTTATGAAAAAAATGTGTTTAAACGCAACTATGTCTTCCTTCATTTTTTAGGGGAGAGAATTTGTTGCGATGTTTTCAAAAAATCGGCTAAAATCTAATTTTTAATAAATCAATTTGAAACTATCAGCAATTATAAAGGAAATTGTAAGCTTTTCAATGAAAAAGGCCGCTTTTAAAAAAATCAATTCGTTTTTGAGATATCAACTTTCAAAGTCCATCAATTTTTTTTTGCTTTTTAGGTTAAATATAAGATGGAATCATTTTTAAAAAAAATCGTAATTAATCGATTTTTTGCGATATTGTATTGCATTTTTGAGGGATTATAGAAAAAAGCATTAGCTTTTTAATGAAAAAAGGCGATTTTGAAAATATCTTTTAGTTTTTGAGAAAAACGTTTTTAAACGCAACTATGTCTTCCTTCATTTTTTAGGGAAGAGAATTTGTTGCGATGTTTTCAAAAAATCTGCTAAAATCTAATTTTTAATAAATCGATTTGAAACTATCAGCAATTATAAAGGAAATTATAGGCTTTTCAATGAAAAAGGCCGCTTTTAAAAAAATCAATTCCTTTTTGAGATATCAACTTTCAAAGTTCATCCATTTTTTTTTTGCTTTTTAGGTTAAATTTAAGATGGAATAATTTTAAAAAAAATTGTAATTAATCGATTATTTGCGATATCGTATTGCATTTTTGAGGAATAATAGAATAAAGCCTTAACTTTTTAATGAAAAAAGCCAATTTTGAAAATATCTTTTAGTTTTTGAGAAAAACGTTTTTAAACGCAACTATATTTTCCTTCATTTTTTAGGGAAGAGAATTTGTTGCGATGTTCTCAAAAAATCGGTTAAAATCTAATTTTTAATAAATCAATTTGAAACTATCAGCAATTATAAAGGAAATTATAAGCTTTTCAATGAAAAAGACAGCTTTTAAAAAAATCAATTCGTTTTTGAGATATCAACTTTCAAAGTTCATCAATTTTTTTTTTTTGCTTTTTAGGTTAAATTTAAGATGGAATCATTTTTAAAAAAAATCGTAATTAATCGATTATTTGCGATATCGTATTGCATTTTTGAGGAATTATAGAAAAAAGCGTTAGCTTTTTAATGAAAAAAGCCGATTTTGAAAATATCTTTCAGTTTTTGAGAAAAATGTTTTTAAACGCAACAATGTATTCCTTCATTTTTTAGGGAAGAGAATTTGTTGCGATGTTTTCAAAAAATCGGCTAAAATCTAATTTTTAATAAATCGATTTGAAACTATCAGCAATTATAAAGGAAATTATAAGCTTTTCAATGAAAAACACAGCTTTTAAAAAAATCAAATCGTTTTTGAGATATCAACTTTCAAATTTCATCAATTTTTTTTTTGCTTTTTAGGTTAAATTTAAGATGGAATCATTTGAAAAAAATCGTAATTAATCGATTATTTGCGATATCGTATTGCATTTTTGAGGAATAATAGAAAAAAGCGTTAGCTTTTTAATGAAAAAAGCCGATTTTGAAAATATCTTTTAGTTTTTGAGAAAAACGTTTTTAAACGCAACTATGTCTTCCTTCATTTTTTAGGGAAGAGAATTTGTTGCGATGTTTTAAAAAAATCGGCTAAAATCTAATTTTTAATAAATCAATTTCAAACTATCAGCAATTATAAAGGAAATTATAACCTTTTCAATGAAAAAGACAGCTTTTAAAAAAATGAATTCGTTTTTGAGATATCAACTTTCAAAGTTCATCAATTTTATTTTTTGCTTTTTAGGTTAAATTTAAGATGGAATCATTTTTAAAGAAATCGTAATTAATCGATTATTTGCGATATCGTATTGCATTTTTGAGGAATTATAGAAAAAAGCGTTAGCTTTTTAATGAAAAAAGCCGATTTTAAAAATATCTTTTAGTTTTTGAGAAAAACGTTTTTAAACGCAACAATGTCTTCCTCCATTTTTTAGGGAAGAGAATTTGTTGCGACGTTTTCAAAAAATCGGCTAAAATCTAATTTTTAATAAATCGATTTGAAACTATCAGCAACTATAAAGGAAATTATAAGCTTTTCAATGAAAAAGACAGCTTTTAAAAACATCAATTCGTTTTTGAGATATCAACTTTTAAAGTTCATCAATTTTATTTTTTGCTTTTTAGGTTAAATTTAAGATGGAATCATTTTTAAAGAAATCGTAATTAATCGATTATTTGCGATATCGTATTACATTTTTGAGGAATTATAGAAAAAAGCCTTAGCTTTTTAATGAAAAAAGCCGATTTTGAAAATATCTTTTAGTTTTTGAGAAAAACGTTTTTAAACGCAACAATGTCTTCCTTCATTTTTTAGGGAAGAACATTTGTTGCGATGTTTTCAAAAAATCGGCTAAAATCTAATTTTTAATAAATCGATTTGAAATTATCAGCAATTATAAAGGAAACTGTAAGCTTTTCAATGAAAAAGACAGCTTTTAAAAAAATCAATTCGTTTTTGAGATATCAACTTTCAAAGTTCATCAATTTTTTTTTTGCTTCTTAGGTTCAATTTAAGATGGAATAATTTTTAAAAAAATCGTAATTAATCGATTATTTGCGATATCGTATTACATGTTTGAGGAATTATAGAATAAAGCGTTAGCTTTTTAATGAAAAAAGCCGATTTCGAAAATATCTTTCAGTTTTTGAGAAAAATGTTTTTAAACGCAACAATGTCTTCCTTAATTTTTTAGGGAAGAGAATTTGTTGCGATGTTTTCAAAAATTCGGCTAAAATCTAATTTTTAATAAATCGATTTGAAATTATCAGCAATTATAAAGGAAACTGTAAGCTTTTCAATGAAAAAGACAGCTTTTAAAAAAATCAATTCGTTTTTGAGATATCAACTTTCAAAGTTCATCAATTTTTTTTGCTTTTTAGGTTAAACTTAAGATGTAACCATTTTTTAAAGAAATCGTAATTAATCGATTATTTGCGATATCGTATTACATTTTTGAGGAATTATAGAAAAAAGCGTTAGCTTTTTAATGAAAAAAGCCAATTTTGAAAATATCTTTTAGTTTTTAAGAAAAACATTGTTAAACGCAACAATGTCTTCCTTCATTTTTTAGGGAAGAGAATTTGTTGCGATGTTTTCAAAAAATCGGCTAAAATCTAATTTTTAATAAATCGATTTGAAACTATCAGCAATTATAAAGGAAACTGTAAGCTTTTCAATGAAAAACACAGCTTTTAAAAAAATCAATTCGTTTTTGAGATATCAACTTTCAAAGTTCATCAATTTTTTTTTTGCTTTTTAGGTTAAATTTAAGATGGAATCATTTTTAAAGAAATCGTAATTAATCGATTATTTGCGATATCGTATTGCATTTTTGAGGAATAATAGAATAAAGCGTTAGCTTTTTAATGAAAAAAGCCGATTTTGAAAATATCTTTTAGTTTTTGAGAAAAACGTTTTTAAACGCAACAATGTCTTCCTTCATTTTTTAGGGAAGAAAATTTGTTGCGATGTTTTCAAAAAATCGGCTAAAATCTAATTTTTAATAAATCGATTTGAAACTATCAGCAATTATAAAGGAAATTATAAGGTTTTCAATGAAAAAGACAGCTTTTAAAAAAATCAATTCGTTTTTGAGATATCAACTTTCAAAGTTCATCCATTTTTTTTTTGCTTTTTAGGTTAAATTTAAGATGGAATCATTTTAAAAAAATCGTGATTAATCGATTATTTGCGATATCGTATTGCATTTTTTTAGGAATAATAGAATAAAGCGTTAGCTTGTTAATGAAAAAAGCCGATTTTGAAAATATCTTTTAGTTTTTGAGAAAAACGTTTTTAAACGCAACAATGTCTTCCTTCATTTTTTAGGGAAGAGAATTTGTTCCGATGTTTTCAAAAAATCGGCTAAAATCTAATTTTTAATAAATCGATTTGAAACTATCAGCAATTATAAAGGAAATTATAAGGTTTTCAATGAAAAAGACAGCTTTTAAAAAAATCAATTCGTTTTTGAGATATCAACTTTCAAAGTTCATCAATTTTTTTTGCTTTTTAGGTTAAATTTAAGATGGAATCATTTTTAAAGAAATCGTAATTAATCGATTATTTGCGATATCGTATTGCATTTTTGAGGGATTATAGAAAAAAGCGTTCGCTTTTTAATGAAAAAAGCCGATTTTGAAAATATCTTTTAGTGTTTGAGAAAAACGTTTTTAAACGCACAATGTCTTCCTTCATTTTTTAGGGAAGAGAATTTGTTGCGATGTTTTCAAAAAATCGGCTAAAATCTAATTTTTAATAAATCGATTTGAAACCATCAGCAATTATAAAGAAAACTAGAAGCTTTTCAATGAAAAAGACAGCTTTTAAAAAAATCAATTCGTTTTTGAGATATCAACTTTCAAAGTTCATCAATTTTTTTTGCTTTTTAGGTTAAATTTAAGATGGAATCATTTTAAAAAAATCGTGATTAATCGATTATTTGCGATATCGTATTGCATTTTTGAGGAATAATAGAATAAAGCGTTAGCTTTTTAATGAAAAAAGCCGATTTTGAAAATATCTTTTAGTTTTTGAGAAAAACGTTTTTAAACGCAACAATGTCTTCCTTCATTTTTTAGGGAAGAAAATTTGTTGCGATGTTTTCAAAAAATCGGCTAAAATGTAATTTTTAATAAATCGATTTGAAACTATCAGCAATTATAAAGGAAACTATAAGCTTTTCAATGAAAAAGACAGCTTTTAAAAAAATCAATTCGATTTTGAGATATCAACTTTCAAAGTTCATCAATTTTTTTTGCTTTTTAGGTTAAATTTAAGTTTCAATCATTTAAAAAAAATCATGATTACTCGATTATTTACGATATCCTATTGCAATTTTTAGGAATGATAGAAAAAAGCTGTAGCTTTTGAATGAAAAAAGCCGATTTTCAAAATATTAGACAAAAAAAATTTAAACCTAAAGTTTTAGTTCAACATAATAATTTAATTCCACCAACAAAACTCATCAGTTAAGGCGAGAAATAATTCTCGGCACTTAATTTTTGACTTTAGTCCAACTTTTTGCAGCTGGTCCTGTTCCTCATAATATCTATTTTTAATCACCTATTAACTTTATTGTATTAATTAAGGCAACGATTAAGATTTATTTGTCTTAAAATTTCAATAACTTAATATTCATGTGGCCGGATTAGCTTTATCACTGTTCATGAACACGTTTATGTACGATATATGAGAAGTAAACGAACCCGATACGTTCGAAAGCATGCGCCTTTGTTCTTCTTTCCCCCTTTCCGTACTAATCGCCGCCGGTTTGTTATCGCGAAATAAACATCGTGGCCGATAGCGAACAATAAGAAAGAAAAATAGTTATAACGAAGAATGTCGATAACAACGCACTACGTGATTGTTGAAGTTAAACATGCGGTACGATTAATTTTTTATCATACTTTCTATATATGCATACTTTCAACAGATATGCCCAACTCTAATCTGTTCAAATTATTTATATAAATAAATTTTATAAAAGGAAACATAAAAAATGTTGAAAGGAAATATTTGATACACAATCATAACTTGTGTGTGGTACTAAACCACACCAAAGGTAAATAAACGGTAAATTTCGAACGTCCGTTCATTGTGAGATTTAGGTGCAGAGTAGGTTAATGGGCTAGTTTAACTGCACGTGCTAACAAACACTTTCTATTTAGTATACCATTTGGTGCTAAAAGGGCTTTCTGGCATTTTCAATTTTAAGAATTCCCACCAAGCCCGAATAAATTTATCGATTTTTAGATTAAAAGCGTTTTTTTAAAAATAAATAACCCACCAAAGTAAACAAATAAATAACAATTATTTTAAGCTCTATTTAATTTAATTTAATCAAAGGCTCAAATGACGCACTAACCATATTTTAATTACCAATTATCCCTAATTTCGGTTAATTTTAGTGTAATCGTGTAAAAATGACTTCGCACGCAAACAAAACGAGAACAGTCCACCCATTTATTTAATATTTCATGTCGGTCCGTTTCAATTATTGATTTTAATCTATTGCCATTTAAACAATTTGAAAGCTTTCGCGGAAATAGGCGTTTAAAAGTTATTTCGAATCGAACGATGGGTTTTATGCTTTAAATAGGAGTATGTTATTCATAACTCTTTACAAATATTTAAAATTTCATTGTCTGCTTTGTTTTTTAATGAACATGATTCGGTATCGAATGAAACTTTTGAACTTGAAAGTGTATTTAGACTAGGGTTGCCATATTTCCAGTGTAGTAAACCGGGACACCTACAATAATTATCGACTAACGTAGTCCAGTTTACGCCCTAAGAATGATTTTTCATTTTTAAATTATAAAATACGGGTTTAAGCATAGTTTTGACCAAACTATGAACATTATTTTTTTAACAACTATTTTATAAACAATGTTTACTTGGTAAAAGGAACGAAAATTTAAATTAACAACGAAATCAAGTTTTTTATTACTTACTACTTTTTATTACAATCAATAGAACTAAAAAAACAACTTCAGTCTGAGATTATTCTGGAGACTCCAGAATAACTCTTTAACATATCCTAAAACTAAAAGTATGTAAGCGTATTTGTAGCTATCTGAAATTAAAGTGGACTGTTTGAAAAAAGTTAAAACCACTCATATTTCTCGGAGGATTTGGCAGCTTTGAGAAGGTCTTGTTGAACGTAGCTATGAAACTCGATACAAGTTTTATTAAAATTATATTGGCAGATCAAAATATTTTGAACAGTTTCAACTGAGAGCCGGTTGCGTCCACTGGTTTGACTACATAGAAAACACTCTTTCCACGTTCGCATTGTGAGCTGGTATTGAAAAAACATATTCACACATTTTCAAAAAGGGAGTATTGGCCATAGTATTGAAATACATGACCCACTTTTCACTCGAGCTTAAATCCTTCCACTTACTTTCTTCTTTGTCTTGCTTGTCTTTTAACAGTGTGATATTGTTTTTAAGACAAGAAAATTGGTCGAAAACTTCACTTTCTGGGAAGGATATTTTCTTGCCGGTAAAGTAAGCAAGGGTGTTTTCGATTTGTTTCCATTCAGGAACTGTGTCCAATGTGGTCCATTCAAATGTGGCCAAGTGCTGGAGGGACTCACTCCATTTTCTCAAATAACCATGGGCAGTTTGGAAAAAGTCCTTGCATTCTTCTACGAACTTATCTCTGACAGTTTTATCTTCTTTGTCTACGATTTGTTTAGTAGGCATTCTTCTCATTCCTTCACACTCTTCAAAGTCTCGTCCAATATTAATTTGACTTCAATCACAGAAATTTTTGAAGACTCAATTCTCTTTATTTTTCGGTGGAACAATGATAGCTGGTTGTGAAGGAACCGGAGATAGGCCTCACTCAGTGAGTTTGAGAAAAAATCTACAAGCAATTTTGGAGACTTTTCCTGGCTTAGAAAATATGATTTCAAAGCTTCCCATAGGTTTAATATAACAGCAGGCATGAGTGATACCCATCTTGTCCTTGAGTGGTACAGTAACTGTTTGTAAGTTATGCCAACAAACTCACAGAAACTTTTAAGTTCTTCAGTTCTGATGGTATAGATTGAGAAATAGTTGAACAGTTTAACAACTATTGTTTCAACATCAACAGCAAGGACATCAGCTGCACAAGAAACTGTATTGTGCAATATGTGTGCAGGACACCCAATTCCTTCTAGCTCTTTTTTCAAAACATCTTCCAGTTTGTGGAAAATGTTGTTCACTCCTCTGCGGTTCACCCCTCCGAAATTAGTATTTGTGTTATCACCACAAAACGAAGAGCACTTGTCTAGAGGAAGGTTTGCATCAGTTAGGCTTGTTAAACAATAGTTTGTTATTGTATCTGATGTTTCATCTTTTAATGAGGAATAAGAATCTTCTTTAAAATATTGAATGATTAGCGGAAAGATTTTTTCTGCTTTGTGGTTGCTAGCGTCGGTTGATATCCCATAAAATGGGATTTGTTCAAATTCTGATACACAAGTACTAACAGGATGAGGAGCAAGTACGTTGTTAATTAGCGCTGCGGCTTTAGTACGTGCCGTAGATTGTTTGGCTGCAATTTTAGAATCTGAATACATTGTTGGATTCAGCTTATTTGAACAATCAACTGACTTGAACGAATGGTGATGTTTAACAATATGATATGCTGTGGTTAGCTCGGCAGCAGCTACCAAAACATCTTCTTTGGAATTCTTCTTTACAAAGAAATCAGCGATCTGCTTAGAAGAGGTTGCGCCCTGCATACCTTGTTTATGTTTGTTTTTATGTGGTCTAATAAATCAGCTCTACCACCATGACTTATGGAAATGTAGCTGTTGCAGAATGAACAGTATGCTTCTTCCTCATTCCTTCCCTTCTTAATAAAAGTCCACTCTTTAGAATACTCATCGCGGAAGTGACACTTTCGTTTCGGCATTGTTCACACCCACACGGAAAATGAATCACACAATCACACTGAATAAGCACAGTATAATAGTAAGCAGCTTTTAAAACGTGAAAACACCAACCATCACCTATCAGTATGAATGATGAACTGGTGCGGAGGTTGTTGTGTACAGTATGCTGTCTGCACGGCCGGGCGCCAGTAGTTGCCAACCTCACGCGTGAAATTTCCCTAAAATCTATTGAAAACTCCCCTACTTCTAGAACGGGACCTCATATTTTTAAAACCGGTACAATACCATGTCCCGAAGAGCTTTTTCGGGACACTGGGACTTTGATGACAAAACCGGTGACAGTCCCGGAAAACCGGGACGTATGGCAACCCTAATTTAGACACCACTTTGTTTCCCCAATATTAAATAAAGTACACTCGCGATAGTGTGAACACAAAAATACAGTGGGGTGTAATAATCAGTTATTCATGAACATTCCTAAGGCTTAAAAAAATTTGTAATTTTTACCTGAATATTTTTTTGAGCAGTTTTGGCCATAACCCGTTTTACTATCGACTTCTAAAATCACTTATGCATTAACTTTCTGGGGCTACTTCTTTTATGCCCACTTTTACCACCTCTTGATAAATTTATCCGATAGATAAATCCAGTTCTTAGCCAATGAGAGCGCTTAAAACCGCCGTAACCATGGCAACTATCCTCTAGATAGTTTATCAGGAGGATGGTAAAAGTGAGCCTTAGTGAATTTATTGTATCCCTAATAGCATCAAGCTTTTTACATCTTAATTTTTCCCATAATATACCTAGTGGAATATTCTCCGAGCCTTCTCGATTATTGTTGAGCTAAGTTTCTCATACAATATTTTTAAAATATTGTATAATTTCGCATTAATAGTGAGTTGTTAATTTTAAATGAAGCATTGTTGTAAAGAAAGTTTGTTGAAATATTAATTTAACACTTATGAGTTTTAACACTTTGTATCCCGACAGTACTTTAAAGTACCGGTAGTTTCAAACACTTATTTTAAATCATTTTAAAAAGAAAGCATTGAGCTTTAATTTAAAATAAGTCTCTTTCCTTAATTTCAATAAACACGGCTTCCAGGAATTTTTAAAGTAGCATCTTTTTTGACACTTTTAGGTTATACGAAAATGTAAGTTTTGTTACATTTTTTTTCTTAATATTTTTCCAATCCAACCCAACGATTATTATACATCATTTTAAAGAGAAAGCTTTGAGCTTTAATTTAAAATAAGTTGCATTCCTTAATTTCAATAAACACGGCTTTCAGGAATTTTTAAATTAGCATCTTTTTTGACACTTTTAGGTTATACGAAAATGTAAGTTTTTTTTCAAGATTTTTTTTCTCAATATTTTTCCAACCCAACCCAACGATTATTATACATCATTTTAAAGAGAAAGCTTTCAGCTTTAATTTAAAATAAGTTGCATTCCTTAATTTCAATAAACACGGCTTCCAGGAATGTTTAAATTAGCAGTTTTTGACATTTTTAGGTTATACGAAAGTGTAAGTTTAATTTCAACATTCTTTTTCTCCACATTTTTGTGATCCAACACAACCATTATTATACATCATTTTAAAGAGAAAGCATTGAGCTTTAATTTACATTAAGTCTCATTCCTTAATTTCAATAAATACGGCTTCCAGGAATTTTTAAATTAGCATCTTTTTTGAAACATTTAGGTTATACGAAAATGTTAGTTTTAACTCAATACTCCTTTTCTCAATATTTTTCTAATTCAACCCAACGATTATTATACATCATTTTAAAAAGAGAGCTTTGAGCTTTAATTTAAAATATGTTTCATTCCTCAATTTCAATAAATACGGCTTTCAAGAATTTTTAAATAAGCATCTTTTTTGACATTTTTAGGTTATACGAAAGTGTAAGTTTAATTTCAACATTTTTTTTCTCCACATTTTTGTGATCCAATACAACCATTATTATACATCATTTTAAAGAGAAAGCATTGAGCTTTAATTTACATTAAGTCTCATTCCTTAATTTCAATAAATACGGCTTCCAGGAATTTTTAAATTAGCATCTTTTTTGAAATATTTAGGTTATACGAAAATGTTAGTTTTAACTCAATACTCTTTTTCTCAATATTTCTCTAATTCAACCCAACGATTATTATACATCATTTTAAAAAGAAAGCTTTGAGCTTTAATTTAAAATATGTTTCATTCCTCAATTTCAATAAATACGGCTTTCAGGAATTTTTAAATAAGCATCTTTTTTGACACTTTTAGGTTATACGAAAATGTAAGTTTTATTTCAACATTTTTTTTCTCAATATTTTTCCAATCCAACCCAACGATTATTATACATCGATTTAAACAGAAAGCTTTAAGCTTCAATTTAAAATAAGTTTCATTTCTTAATTTCAATAAACACGGCATCCAGGAATTTTTGAATTAGCATCTTTTTAGACACTTAGATTATGCGAAAATGTTAGTTTTTGCTCAATATTCTATCAGATTTTCGTCGTTCTGTAGCTACAGGTCTGATAAATAAATATTCAAATTTACTGCGTCCACGAAAATGTCGTAGCGCAAGTTCAAAAGAAAGAGGAAGTTGTGAAAATTGTTCTGCCAAAGCTAGACCCCACTCAAAATGTACTGCGTGCAATGTTTATTTATGTTGTAATGAAAGAAAGATCTGTTTTTCTGAATATCATAATGTGATTTAGCTAAAGCAAGTATTACTTATTTTCTAACGTAATAAAAAAATTAGTATTATTTTTATATTGGCAATAAAAGTTTTTGTTTACTACATCACTAAAATATATATTTTTATGCAATCTCCCTGCAATGGGGAGATTGCATATTTTGCTAAAATTGATTCCAAAGACCTTTACTGAGTGTATTTTAATAGCATTTTAATTCTGTCACAAAGTTTCAAAATTTTTGACTTCTTGGGACACAAAGGGTTAAAGCTAATGAAAAATATGGAAATAAACGCTATGTATAACTTTAATTCCTCATTGGGAATTAGTAACTGCATATATTATTATAACAAACCCGCACACATGAATTTAGAAACTACTGACGTACGTAACTCGTTCGAATTACAAAACAAACTATAAAAGGAACAATAACAACATTAGCATCGCGATGTTAAACAGATTTCAATTTACCAGAGAAATTGTCACAAACACCATAACTGATTTATATTGTATATTCGCGTCCGTTATATGGGATACGTTTCTTGAGCAATAATCGGCGAGTGTGACCCGCCTCGCGCAATGTTTATTTATGCTCGAGATGACGTCAGGATACGGAGGAAGGACTTTCTGCATCCGTCGGTTATGCAAACGATGGCAAAATCATCACCTGCGCCCGGAACGTTATACAGATTTATTCTTGTCGCCCGAGGTTATATTCTACAGTTTCGAGTAAATGTTGATACATCATACACACCATATATTACAACATCCGAGTTGTACTTCAATTTTCAACCTTGAAAATTTTTAATACTTTTCAAGTACCTAGTAGATATTCCAATTAAAAATTCTTTTAACGAGTATCTCTGACAGATAATAATTAGTCAATTTCGGTTATGAATTGCATCGATGAAAATGATTAATTTTCCGTGCGAATCTTTATTGAGGGAAAACTGTGACACGAATCAAGCTATCAACCGCGAACACACTTTCAATTCCCAATTATAATTTTTATGGGGGGATTGATGCTGCGGTTGCGGGCCGTTTCGGGCGAAGCTGGAAAATGGATAGACCTCTAATTTGGGCAGTTTACTGCCCTAATGGCCGCGTATCGGTTTGATGGGACGACTCGACTCCCTGTAATCGTAATGAACGCACGTCCGTGCCTCTCCGAAAAACGGATTCCGATCAATTCTCCGCTACGACCATCGCTTTCGAAACACGCGCTATTATGGATTTTTGAACGTGTCATACTTTACAGAGCGCGTGATCGCGCAAGTTAAGCAGCCGCTTTGTCCGATTGCATTCCAAGTGAAATCTAGTTCATTCAAATTATGTTGTAATATGTGGGTAACAAAAAAACAAATTCAAATAAAATAAAGAATCTCATATTTAAATTGAATATCATAAGAAGCCTAATATGCCATTGAGACGTTTGAAAAGAAAATCAAATTATATATTACTTCGAAGTGCTGCAAAGAGAAACTTGAACACAAAACGGAGTCTATAGTAATTGCAGAAAGGAAGGTGGAATTTACATAGAAAATAACGGACAAAGCTTCGTCGAATGGCTTCGGTGTTTACCATACATGCACTTAAAGAACTATAACACACAATTTATGGGTGTTAATAAATGCTGTGTAAATACCTGATTCATTCAAAAAATAATTATCATAGATAAATTTATTGATTATTAGTTATGAAACACTTCTATAATTTCAGAGTATTCATTACATAATATACCGGGAATTTCATATAATATATACTTTGCAACATAGCTTAATAGTACAGGCATTGAGTAGTTTTGCAAAGGAAAAGTTTTGCTTGGAAAAGGTGACGTCCTTATAATAACTCTGAGTTTCTGTCTTAAGAGACGCACGGCTAAACCCGAATGTTTCTGGTTCTAGGTCTAGTGTTAGTTCTAGTTTTACACTGCATGTTTTCTGCCACACTTTGATTTCTTCTTTACACTCTATTGTTTGACAACGGAATTTGTGTAATTTCTTTGGCAGCTTTATCGCCAATTATTGCAGACACCATAATTTTTGCTGCTGTTAATATGAGATCTTCAGCAATAGTATGAGGTTTACCTTTTTGAGCTATTAGTTGATGTATCTTAAAGGAGGCCATTATGACTGAATTGTTTGATGCAGGTATGGCAATGTGGTGTCTAGGAGCAGCATCTAGGAGCAAAAATGTTACAGATCATTGCGTTAAGGGTACAATTTGCTACAATTTTTGTAGTAAAAGTTTTTCTGTATTATGCTCCGGATACCTTTTTTTTTTCAACACTCTTCTATTTTACACATTTTTGAAAAATTCTCGATATTGATGCATCTGGGAGCAAAAATGTTATAGAGAATTGTGTTAAGGGTACAATTTGCTACAATTTTTGTAGTAAAAGTTTTTCTGTATTATGCTCCGGATACCGTTTTTTTTTCAACACTCTTCTATTTTTAACATTTTTGAAAAATTCTCCACACTGATGCATCTAGGAGCAAAAATGTTAGAGATCATTGCGTTAAGGGTACAATTTGCTACAATTTTTGTAGTAAAAGTTTTTCTGTATTATGCTCCGGATACCGGTTTTTTTCAACACTCTTCTATTTTTAACATTTTTGAAAAATTCTCCACACTAATGCATCTAGGAGCAAAAATGTTACAGATCATTGCGTTAATGGTACAATTTGCTACAATTTTTGTAGTAAAAGTTTTTCTCTATTATGCTCCGGATACCGTTTTTTTTCAACACTCTTCTATTTTTAACATTTTTGAAAAATTCTCCACACTGATGCATCTAGGAGCAAAAATGTTAGAGATCATTGCGTTAAGGGTACAATTTGCTACAATTTTTGTAGTAAAAGTTGCCACACCATGGCAAATCAAACCAAACTGGATCTAAAAAAACGTATTCTTTCATTTCGAGTTAAAACTTAATTTGAGTAACATTATCTGCTGTTTCATTACCCTGTATCATAAAAAAGTAAAAATGTATCCGTCTGTGTAACATCTACTCACCAAATATTGCTTGAAAATATGTCAATATTGAGTTTGGTTACTTAATTTCACTAATAGATTTAAAAGCAGAAGTAGAAACAAAATAAGAAACTTAAAAAATCCCTCAAATGAGTAATATTACCAACTTACATACCCAAAATGTCCTAGAAAACGTTACAATTTTCTTCTGAGAGTAATATTAATCTTTAATATAATCTATTTATGTAATTAGTTAATTTCGTATGTTATAGTTAAAATTTTTTATTTTTTGTAATTTATTTGCCTACATTATTTTTCACAAATGCGTAGTAGACACCCAGTATTGTGGCAGTGGGCCCCTTATTGAGAATTGCTGTTCTAGACTGCAAGTCGCGTCGTAATTTTTTTTGATAATTATGTTGCTTCATAGTTTCTTTAACCAATTCTACAAAACTTCACAACTTTGTTAAAAAGAATGAATATTGCGAATTAATCAAATCTAAAGTAATATCAAACCCATTTCTTTCATGATCGTGCAAATTGTTTTCGTTCATCCATATAAACAAGAACCACTAAATAATAGTGAGGCCAAGGTACGTTGGGTTAATACAAAAAAAGTTTCATGACCCATTTACGACTGAAAAAAATTCTCCATAGTCAGTAGTTGCTATATTTAACCCGCTAGAAGTGCTTTCGGTAGTCCACCGTGAATAGAATTTTACAAAAAGTTCATCACTATTAAAAAGCCGTTTAAAAATGTGGGTTTCGAGATTTCGATGTACAAATTGTTCCTTTTTCCCTAATTTCCTGTGTGTTGAGTGAATATTTACATTCCGTTAATTGATTTTGTCGCTTTGTATTTTTAAATGTTTGTATTCGATTTTAATTACGTTATTTCTAACATAAAATTACTTCGTGCTTCAAAAGACTAATTTACCAATCACGCCATTTAATAAGTTCCTTTTCTGCTTCATAAATTTTACTTTTTAATTTTTGAGTTCAATTTTTACTTCAAATATTTCTAAAATTAAATTTAAACTTCAAGTTGATTTCATGGTAAGTTGTTCCGTCGCTGTTTATTGAAAACGTCCAACAATTACGTTTTTTTAGGATTTTCTGTTCTTTAATATGGAATTATTTATTTTCATTTATATTTAAAGTATGCAAACGAAAGAATTCGTCCAACAGAAATGAGGTTATTGTTAGTTGTAGTCCAATTTACAGTTAATTTTCAATTTCATTTTTAAATTAAGTTGTATGCAACGACATAAAAATCCACCCTACGAATAACGGCAATATTCTTAATTACATAATGCGTCAAAGCTAGGATTAACACTAAAAGCAGTAAATTAAATATTTAAATATAATCACGGTTACTCTTAATAATTAGGGCAGAAAGATATTAGTACTTCAACCGAATAATAGAAAAAAATGTACACTAGAAATCAATATAATAATGGGAAACTGTTGAAAGGTATTTTGTAAATTAGGAACCCACAACTAAATGCCACTTAACCCGACCCATATAAAACCCAATTGTTGATAAGCATCATTTGCGCTCAGCATTGTAGGAAAAACTCAAATTCAAAATAAATACCATCTATTCAAAACGGGTAGTTGAAAGGTATTATTTATTAAAATTCTTGACTCAAAACTTATTTGGCTCATATAAAAAATTTTAATCAAATCAAAAATAGTTTAAATTTTCTTCGAAGCAACTATCTGATGACTAAGTTGGAAACTTATGTATAGAAAATGTTTCTTTCATTATACATCCAGTTATTATTGAATATATTTATGGCTCAAATAAGTATTGCCTTCCAAAACTTGGTTTACTCATTCAAAATTCTTTTTACGAGAGACACCTGTATATATACTCAGCGATCGATAATCGTAATCCAGCGACTAAACTGTCGCCTAAAAACTTTTCCGTCCTCCGATAGGTGACAAGCGACTCAAATTGACTCAACGAAACAAACCAACGAACCAACCAACATCGTCGTCTACTCTACGCACACACTCACACACATACACACTCAACACGAGTCTAAAGCAAAAACGCTCGAGCGGCATTTGAACGATTCAGTTGTACTGACGTACGGCCTGCAAACGGACAGTAAATTTAAAACGGGCCCCGCTCATTGGCAATCGGCGGTTCCTGCTCGAGGAGCAATACTAGTAGATACTAACGTGCTTGTAGGCCGGGTTTACACGTGCCGGATTTACCTGTTCCTGCCGGTTTAAGCACGATTAACACACGAACATCGGTTAATTTGGTTTAATTCGCTTTCGGTTGTGTTTTCCGATATTGAGGAAACTTTGTGCCGATGTCCAACACGTGGGGGACGACTACTATGTTGTGATTCAAACCATCGTGTACGTTGTTGTTAATAATAATTGTTGATTGTAGTAAATTTGTATTTTTCTTGTTTTCGTTTCTGTGTTTTGTGCGTAGCGACTATTTTTGTTTTTGGTGAAGTTTTTCTTGTTAGTTAAATTTGTTAATCCTGGAATACTCAATGTGTGCCATGAAAAGCAGACCCGTTAAACCTGCTTACCCTTCAATTTCGGCGTCTTATTGGCAACCACCACCAACACCTAGTCCTTATTTAATTCCAGGTATTTAAAATAGATGTAGGACTATAATGAGAGTGTAATTTTTGAATTAGATTATTTTTTCATTTTTCAACTTGGCAATTTTATACCATTGCGCTTAAGTAAGCATATTTTATTATACTTTAAATCTAATCCATCAGCACTATTTCCAACCTAATAAATATTTACATTACTATCTTTTTTATTGACCGAAATCTAATTCAAAGTTTTATGACTTTCAAGTACACTAAAAATAAATAAATAATTATTTAACACTTGTATCATTATTATAACTAACTCTATATCTGGAACTAGAATCAACGTACGGCTAAACCCAAATGATTCTAGTTCCAGGTATAGAGTTAGTTCTATATAGTAACAGTGTAGTATAAAACTAGAACTAACACTAGACCGAAAACTAGAAACATTCGGATTTAGCTATATTAGATGATTCTAGTTCTAAGTCTTGTGTTAGTTCTAGTGACAGTGGTAAGTAGCGCTAGTTAGCATAAGATATCACCATGTTGCATTTCTTTTTACACTAAAACTAGAACTAACACTAGTACCATCACTAGAACTAACACAAGGCTTTAATTGGAATCATTCGGGTTTAGCCGTCTTGTCAGACGTGCGGCTAAATTCGAATGTTTCTAGTTCTCGGTCTAATGTTACTTCTAGTAACAGTGCAAGTATAAAACTAGAATTAACACTATACCTAGCACTAGAATCATTTGGGTTTAGCCGTCTTTAGAGACGTGCGGCTAAACCCAAATGATTCTAGTTCTAGGTATAGTGTTAGTTCTACATAGTAACAGTGTAGTATAAAACTAGAACTAACACTAGACCTAAAACTAGAAACATTCCGTTTAGCCATAGCTCTAGTTTTGCACTAAAACTAACACTATATAGACCGAAAACTAGAAACATTCGGATTTAGCTATATTAGATGATTCTAGTTCTAAGTCTTGTGTTAGTTCTAGTGACAGTGGTAGGTAGCGCTAGTTAGCATAAGATATCACCATGTTGCATTTTTTTTGCACTAAAACTAGAACTAACACTAGTACCATCACTAGAACTAACACAATTCTTTAATTGGAATCATTCGGGTTTAGCCGTCTTGACAGACGTGCGGCTAAATTCAAATGTTTCTAGTTCTCGGTCTAATGTTACTTCTAGTGACAGTGCAAGTGTAAAACTAGAATTAACACTATAGCTAGCACTAGAATCATTTGGGTTTAGCCGTCTTTAGAGACGTGCGGCTAAACCCAAATGATTCTAGTTCTAGGTATAGTGTTAATTCTACATAGTAACAGTGTAGTATAAAATTAGAACTAACACTAGACCTAAAACTAGAAACATTCCGTTTAGCCATAGCTCTAGTTTTGCACTAAAACTAACACTATATAGACCGAAAACTAGAAACATTCGGATTTAGCTATATTAGATGATTCTAGTTCTAAGTCTTGTGTTAGTTCTAGCGACAGTGGTAGGTAGCGCTAGTTAGCATAAGATATCACCATGTTGCATTTTTTTTGCACTAAAACTAGAACTAACACTAGTACCATCACTAGAACTAACACAAGGCTTTAATTGGAATCATTCGGGTTTAGCCGTCTTGACAGACGTGCGGCTAAATTCAAATGTTTCTAGTTCTCGGTCTAATGTTACTTCTAGTGACAGTGCAAGTGTAAAACTAGAATTAACACTATACCTAGCACTAGAATCATTTGGGTTTAGCCGTCTTTAGAGACGTGCGGCTAAACCCAAATGATTCTAGTTCTAGGTATAGTGTTAATTCTACATAGTAACAGTGTAGTATAAAACTAGAACTAACACTAGACCTAAAACTAGAAACATTCCGTTTAGCCATACCTCTAGTTTTGCACTAAAACTAACACTATATAGACCGAAAACTAGAAACATTCGGATTTAGCTATATTAGATGATTTTAGTTCTAAGTCTTGTGTTAGTTCTAGTGACAGTGGTAGGTAGCGCTAGTTAGCATAAGATATCACCATGTTGCATATTTTTTTTGCACTAAAACTAGAACTAACACTAGCACCATCACTAGAACTAACACAAGGCCTAGAACTAGAATCATTCGGGTTTAGCCGTCTTAACAGACGTGCGGCTAAATTCGAATGTTTCTAGTTCTCGGTCTAATGTTACTTCTAGTGACAGTGCAAGTGTAAAACTAGAATTAACACTATACCTAGCACTAGAATCATTTGGGTTTAGCCGTCTTTAGAGACGTGCGGCTAAACCCAAATGATTCTAGTTCTAGGTATAGTGTTAATTCTACATAGTAACAGTGCCAGTGTAAAACTAGAACTAACACTAGACCTAAAACTAGAAACATTCCGTTTAGCCATAGCTCTAGTTTTGCACTAAAACTAACACTAGACCGAAAACTAGAAACATTCGGATTTAGCTATATTGGATGATTCTAGTTCTAAGTCTTGTGTTAGTTTTAGTGACAGTGGTAGGTAGCGCTAGTTAGCATAAGATATCACCATGTTGCATTTTTTTTGCACTAAAACTAGAACTAACACTAGCACCATCACTAGAACTAACACAAGGCCTAGAACTAGAATCATTCGGGTTTAGCCGTCTTAACAGACGTGCGGCTAAATTCGAATGTTTCCAGTTCTCGGTCTAATGTTACTTCTAGTGACAGTGCAAGTGTAAAACTAGAATTAACACTATACCTAGAACTAGAATCATTTGGGTTTAGCCGCACGTCTCTAAAGACGGCTAAACCCAAATGATTCTAGTGCTAGGTATAGTGTTAATTCTACATAGTAACAGTGCTAGTGTAAAACTAGAACTTACACTAGACCTAAAACTAGAAACATTCCGTTTAGCCATAGCTCTAGTTTTGCACTAAAACTAACACTAGACCGAAAACTAGAAACATTCGGATTTAGCTATATTAGATGATTCTAGTTCTAAGTCTTGTGTTAGTTCTAGCGACAGTGGTAGGTAGCGCTAGTTAGCATAAGATATCACCATGTTGCATTTTTTTTGCACTAAAACTAGAACTAACACTAGCACCATCACTAGAACGAACACAAGGCCTAGAATTAGAATCATTCGGGTTTAGCCGTCTTTAGAGACGTGCGGCTAAACCCAAATGATTTTAGTTCTAGGTATAGTGTTAGTTCTAGTTTTACACTAGCACTGTTACTATGTAAAATTTCGGGTTTAGCCATGCGTCTTCGGAAGCAATATTATTACTTCAATAAAAATATACAGAGCGTTCGACAATGATTGTAAGGTGTTTGAATTTCCCGCTTTTGCGTTTAATTTTTAAGGTTGGTATGAGAAAACTAATAAACATAGGCGTATCATAGGAAAAATTTCGAAGGCATTAAAAAATTTATGAGGTTAAAAAATTTTTGTTTCCAATTTATCAATGTGTAACTTTACTAATAAAATTTAAAAATGTGTATGAAATCAATTAATATTTATTCACATTTTGTCATAATAAATGTTGAAACTTGTTAATTCGAAAGCAATTAAAACATACCACGCCACTGATTGTTAAAAATACGTCGAAAACGTCAGCCGGTACCAACGTTGTTTGTCAAATGTTACTAAAAGTCAAGCGCGCCAAATTCAAACACCTTATTACAATTATATTAAAAAACCTATCGTTGAATAACAACTAAAACTCGAACTAACACGAACACTATCACTAGAACTAACACTAGATCTAGAACTAGAGACGCGCGGCTAAACCCGAATGTTTCTAATTCTAGATCTAATCTTTAATTTAGTGATAGTGCTAGTTTTAATTCTAATAGCTAGAATTAACACATACAGTATTATTAGTACTAACACTATTATTTATATAAAATTATTAAACTTTTTCCTAAAATTTTTTTGTTTAATAAATACATTTGAGTACCGCGTTAACATTACATAACAATATGTGTTAAAGGTTTGTCCAAGGTTAAAATTTCTCTTCATCCCAGAGAAATTTCGTCGTAACCGCGATAATTACACAAAATATTTCTTCTCGAACCCGTGCGTTTAAAGTACGTTTCTAACAATAGTATTCCAGAATTTTTATCTTGCGACAGGAAAACGATCCTCATGGCCCAAATCCAAATTGACTAGTGTGTGCGTCTCGATGACTGAATGCTTCTTGGCGTTCTGACAGCTCGTTAGGGTCATCGATCATTTCGGATGATCCAAATTATTCGGCTACTGAACGTTACATTTTTTTTTTTACAAAAACTTTTCCAAAACTTTTCGTTCCGATTTTCCCCCGTTATTAATTTTGTTTTCAGTGTAAATTGTAGATGAGGGTTGGTGAATGTGGGATTATTAAATTGAAGCGCTAATTCAGCTCGAATCGTTTAAGAGGGCGCGTCGTCGGAAAAGCCGAGCAAACGTTTCGCGTAATTGGGGGATTCATCACGCGGCGTCGAAATTATCATTCCAAGATCGCGACTGCGGAGGTTCTCTCGTCGGGGATCGCTTCAAAACTAATTATTTCGTGGGAATTAAATGCGAGCGAAATCACGGCCTGCGAACCTTCTGATAATATAAGATCCCATTCTCTTATTCTTCTTTACCACTAAATAAAACGCAATAAACCGAGTGTTTTCAATAAAATTTATTGTTTTATTCCTTCTTTCTTTCACTATTTCTTACACTAACAGCTAAGATAACACATTCCGAAATGGTTATCATTACACTACTAAAATATTTTACATTTTTTGCCTTATCTTGTTTGCTGCAAGAGAAAGAATTTCGAAGTTTTGTTTAGAAATTCGAGTATTTATTATTTATATTTTTCATAAATGAATCATCTTATCCTAAATTGTTGAAAGTTAGTCATAATTTTCGCCCTTCACATTTTAGAAATGAAATCGCTAGCATTTAATGAACCATATAAAATCTATGTGATTTTATAATATTAAATCCATATGCTGTAAATCAAAGTGTTGGAAAATCATAAACCCATAAACCCATCGAGGAAGTAGTTAGACATGTGACAAACTTTTCATTCAACAGGTTATTAATAAGCTGGTGTTTGATATTATTGATAACGGTTCAGTTAATCTGAATAAATCTCTCTTGTATAATAGTTTGATTGATGAACTTTAGCTTGGTTTCTATATAATTGGAAATATTTACGAAAAAGTGTTATTGTTGAAAGAATGTTACGTATCCCTTCAAGATACGTAATTATCTTAGAATTGTTAGAAAATAATTAAAAATTGTTTGATTGAAGTTAATTGAAGTTTAACATAGCGATTTATAATTTTAATTTTAATCTTTCTTGTTAATTCTTCACGAATCTAAGTTACACTATAAATGATCAATTTTAGACATTAACGCCTTCAAATTATTACTCCC
Source organism: Onthophagus taurus (assembly GCF_036711975.1). NCBI lineage: Eukaryota > Metazoa > Arthropoda > Insecta > Coleoptera > Scarabaeidae > Onthophagus > Onthophagus taurus. Next base: position 2,258,636 of record NC_091967.1, read on the forward strand.
TCCGTCCAGAAATGAGTGTCCGATATCGATTTTTTTTTTCAAAAATTAAGAAAACAATTGTTAAAGGTTAAGTTTTTCACTGTCATTAAAAACTTTTGCAATTTTTCCTACAGTATAAGTTGTAATGAAAAAAACGCAACTTTAAAAGACCTCACATAAAGATCCGGTTTAAGAAAATAATAGGAGAGAGGGAAAACATTTTGACAAGAAACTGTCGTAAAAGACCAAAGTTAAATAGCCGTTTATCATGCGCTACTGGAATTGAATAAGAATAGCTAACTGAAACAAGGTTCAATTAAGATGACAGCGAACAAATTTAATATTTCCGTAAAAACTGTAAGCCGAATTTGGCATCAAGCCCGAAAATCGTTAGCCGATGGTGCTGAAGTAGCAGATTTAAAGTCACTGAAAAAAGGACGCGTTGAAAACCCAGAAATATTGTTCGGTGACTTCTTGAAATATAGTTTGTCAATGCTTAAACCAAAAAAGTTTAAATGCAAAAAATCTCCTCAATTCATCGATATGATAGATAGAAATGGTTTAATCTCACAAAAACAACTGAGACGTATTACCTAGTTGAAGACGAAGAGGAACCATAGAGGACTTGCAAAAGTAAACGTTTTCTCTAATGTTCTTAGTCGTTGTCGCTCGTCCATGTTGGAATCATTCTGAAGCAGGAAAAATCCAAGATCCGGTCCAAACAATTTGGATCCAGCAAGGTAACACTAAACCACACATTCTTCCTGGTAACAATGAGTTTAATGAAGCTTCAAATAGAACTGGGTTCAAAATCAAAATGTTATGTCAGCCACCCAATAGTTCTGATGCAAACGTCTTAGGTTTAGACTTTTTTAATGGAATTGAGTCATTGCAGCATCAATCAGAATTAATTTTTGCTGTTGAAATAGCCTTTTCTGAATTGATTCGGATACTTTGAATAAGGTTTTTCTTTCGAACCAACAGTGTATGGTAGAAACCATGAAAATAGGTGAAGGCAATAATTACAAAGTGCGGTATATGAATAAAGATCATTTATGAGAATGGGTAGATTTCCAGTTTCTATAAATTTTGATTTTGGGCTTTATCAACATCTAAAAAACATCATCAATTCATTTTAAATAACCGTCAAAACTTTCTTAGAAACGATATTTGTAGTTAAGTTTCAATAAATTAATTTTTAAATAAATGGGACACTTAGTTTTGGACAAAAAATCGATATCGGACAGACAATTATATTATTTCTTTCAAAATAAACAAGGGGATTTAGAAAATTTTAATTCTGATAAACAGTTACAACCACTACAATGGAAACCGTTCGAAATTACATTGAAAATCGTTCATCCATATTCGAGATAACATCGTTCTATTAATCCGCGGTTTAACGTAAAAGTAAAATAATTCAAAAAAAAAACACGTTTTTGTTTATTAAACAATATATTCAATACTTGATATATGGCATAGTGGCATATCGTATAGAATTATTCCAAAAATTGATATCAATTTCTTTATTTGATATTTTCACGTAATATGAGACCAATATTTTAAGTAATAACATGGTTGTGCAATAATCAGTGATGGACGCTGGGTAAATATCCGGCGGGTAGGTATTTCTAAAATGGGTATTTACCCCGGCCCAGGGTAAATACTCAAACAGTGGGTATAAAAGTGATACCAGTAATAATATATCAGATTCCAAAAAAAAATGAAGAGGAAGATGATGAGGACGTTGAAAACGAGGAATTCAACAATCAAAGACGTATTATCATTGGACGAATCTGTCGTAATTTAGATTAGATCAAGTTATTATGATTATTATCATCAAGCAGCCCTCTGCGTCCATTGTTGGACTATTCTGTTCCATTCGATTCTATTCTGTGCTGTCTGAATCCAATTGTTGGTCATTCATTTGACGTCTACTTCGTCTGTTCGCTCGCGGTCTCCACTCAAGTAATCGTTTTATCCACTGCTTATTCTTCATTCGACATGACCTGCCCAGTTTCACTTAAGCTTTGCCACAATGTTGACCAGATCATTTACGCTAGTTCTTCTTCATAGGTCTTCATTTCGTATGTAGTCCCTCAGAGTTAGACCCAGGATCGACCTAGGATCGAAATCTATCTTTGGGTTACTTGGACCCTCCTGGCAGTGGCTACCGTTAATTTTAACGTTTCGGAGCCTTATGTCATAGCCGGAAACACGTATTGATTGAAAGCGTTTCTTGGCCTTTTCTCTTGAAGATGTCTCTAAGTTTCCCGTAGGCTGCGCATACAAGTGTGATCCTTCTGTTTAGTTCGTTTGTGTGATTATCTCTCGATACACGAACCTCATAGCCAAGATATACATAGCTGTCACCCTCTCAATCTCATTATCCCCAATGTTGATGTTAGAGCTGGGAACAAGACTTATCATAAATTTTAATTTCTCCTCGTTGATATTTAGCCCGACTTTTGCACACACCCCCTTTAAGTCGTTCAGCGTTAGCTTAATCTCTCTAAGGCTATCCAAAATAAGAACTATATCGGCCGCGTAGCGCAAATTACTTAAGCATTTGCAATTAATGTTTATGCCTTTTTGGGTCAAATACAGTTGTTTAAATGCACTCTGAGGACTGTGATGAACAATTTGGGTTCAACAGCGTATCGCCTTGTTTTACTCACAATCAGTGCTACTCTCTTCAGTACTTTTATGCAATTTTACCGTCATTGTAGCATTCTTGTAGATGTTATAAATAAGTTTGGTATATCGATAATCGACTCTGAATTCTTGATTTAAATTAAATTTTATAAATACCTCTAAATACCCATCTTGGGTAAATACCCCCGGGTATATATCCAGGAAATTTTCCCTTGAAAATAAATACCCGGGTATTTACCAACACTGGCAATAATGCAATAATTCAACTAAAACCTTCTATCAAATTTTCTAACTCATTATTATGTAAGTGCAAGTGCAAAAATAAAATGGTTTATGATAATATCTAGAAGAGTAAGGGTAAAATTTACTCAAAGAATTATGCTAATTTGAAAATATCATAAACAACATTGCTTTTCCCAATATTAAACTGGTAAACAAAACTAACCCTAGTCAACATTCTTTACCTGGAGGTCATTGACTTTGATAAACAAAACTAATCTAACCTTTGATACTTGAAAAACAAGCTATGGATGCTCTTTCAAAAAAGATCTCGTCGTATGTGAGTGATTATCAGAGCCGCGACGTAGTCGGGCAACTCATTGGCGGGTCGTCGCCTTACGGTAGAGACTTGGGAAACATGGACCACATCATGTCACATATATTATACCACGCCACTGGTTGAGTTTTAGTCGGACAATGGGCCAAGCAGTTATTGAACGCTGCACCGCAGAGAACCCCCCCAAATTTTACATGGACCAGCATTCAACCAGTATCGTTATGTTGCGGCACATCGATGTGCTCGATAGAAGCATGTTACTACTACGCTATAACCCATTCGCTGCTCTATACAGATGGTGACATCAACAGCCCGAAACATCGCGGCTCTGGTGATTATACAGAAACTATCATTTTTCACATGGTAATTTGAAAATAGTTTTTTTGTTCCAAATTTTGTTTTTTAATACACAAACACGAACTTTTGTTCAAAATGAACCTTGCAAAGTTCAAGATCAAACAGTTCAATTATTGTCTAGCCAGAATTGACTTGTTTTTGTAAAAACGATATGCAGAGGAATGACGAGATAAGCAGAGGAATGATTTTTTTATTTGATACGGCAAAATAATACAATATTAGGCATAATATGCATGTTAAAACCAAAACAGTGAATAGGGAAAACTAAAATACAAACTTGCTTAAAACAAAAGAATATTCAATGCAATAACGAAAAAACGTTAACGTTTTACACTTGAACAAGCAGCTTCTTGATCTTCGTCAGAATAAACATCTTCAAACTGTAGCTTATTTTGAACTTTTATGGAACCGCTGATATATCTGCTTAAAGGAGTGTCCTCATCATCACTAGACGTGTCACTAAAGATAGTTCATCATTAAGCCCAATTTTGTTGAATTTAAGGGACCCAATGAAGTATTTTTTATTGCCGTTTATGAAAGTGCTAAGTTCATAAAAGTTTAATCTGATGCTACTTTCATAATCTTCTTTTTTTATTTGGTGTACTTTCATTGTTCCTCTAAAAGTTTGTAGCAAAACATTCTTAAGTTTTTGGGACATTTCATTAATTTTGTCTGCATCAATCTGATAGTAAATAATGTTCTGAATGTTTTGGCACAGGTTATTCAACATAGCTTTTATTTCGACCATATCTGCTCCTTGACCAACCAATCTATCTAACGTCCTTTTAGTAACTCCTCCTATCCCGTCAGGTGCCCCCTTTCCGTGACCAGCTTCTAAATAGTTCCAAGTAAAATTTTTTACTTTTGGGTGCAATTTTGGCAACTCGATTGCTAGGAAATAAAACATGGTTTTATTACGGTATTGAGTCGACGGTGAGTCACTAATAAAGTGAAGCGTATCAACTGTTGGGTAAGAGTTTGTAATGCACTTTATTATTGGGTCTAAATGCGCCCAAATGGCCGGGACATTATGTAGAAGCGATTCTGATAAAGTGCAAAAGCATTGTTGCTGTACCTCATCTTGTTTGGTATATACAACAACAGTATGTAGAGATATCTGTTTTCTTGATCCTCCGAAGTGGAATGCTTGTATCTCTTCTGCATATTTCATATTGTAGTTTTCACTAAAATCCATGTGAATAACCGCCTCGGTAATTCGAAGATTCTCTTTAAGTTCTTTGAGTTGTTTGTATTGATGTAAGGATCTGCCTTTGTACTTCAGAAATGGTATAATACTTTGTTTAAAATCAGCTATAATATCAGAAACCTGGCATTCAACTTTCTTCTTTGATGTCTTGTCAACATACATGCATTTTTCTGCCATCCATTTGAAGTAGTAACTGCGTTCCCTAGGGTTGTATTCACGGAATGATATTTGCATAGAAATACATTTATCGCATCTCTAGAACTGGTCATTCCTCTGTGCCTGTCATCAGTCCTCTGGATCTCAGTAATCCAGAGGAATGGTGCCAGAGGAATGACAATTTCTTCGTTTATTAGTTTTTAGTTTAGGAAATTGAATGAATCCTAACCTACAAATTTGTCCACGGAAAGGAAACTCATTATTTCGTATTTAAATGAGGGAATGGATGCAACAAAAATATTAATAAATTAAATACACTTACCAGAGGAATGGTCAATCTGTGTGTGACATTAACAATTTGGGAACAAAACGTTAAAAAGAAGACGTATTGTTTTAGTTCGACAACATTTGCTTACTGACACTCTGGAAGAACTAGGTTAGGAAAAGCATATCTGGTTGCGTGCGAAGACATATCGCCATCTACCATCATATTATTTACGTACTTCTTGCGAGCCAGAGGAATGACCGCTAAAGGTGGTAACATAGTTTCTATCATCTTTTTGAGGGGAGTTTTAAAGTGGAACATGTTTTTATACTAGCTTTACTGAATGTTCAAGTTTGCTTAATCAAAATGTAAAATTACAAATGAAGAAAGTTAATAGATTTTTGTCTAATATGTACATAATGTTAGACGTCTCCAGTTATAACATGCCAGAGGAATGATATTTTGACATGATTTCATTAACTCTTTAAGAACTCAATATAGCTGGTCTATACTTTTCTAGAAACAATACGATGTTTGTAGAAAGTAATTTTTTAGTCGAAATTGTTACCGGTAACAGCAAAAATGATAGTTTCTATAGAAATACCGATAAATTTGGTGTATAACCAAGAACATAAGCCGAAGTCGCAAGAGATCTCGGCTTAAATTCTTGCTATTATCGATTACTACAATAGATCCTTTAGAAACTTTTAGGCTATTTCCATACAACCATCATTTCGTCTCTTTTTTATTTTTATGTATTTTGGAAACTTTGTAGTATGAATACGTAACAATAATCATTACGAAACTGTTAAAACGGAAAATAAAGTAATTTTTATGAACTCCTTCCTTCCAATGTTATTTTACGCAATGTTTTTTACGTAAATCAAACTACGTAAAGCGAACTAAGCAAACTACCCATTGTTTTTTGTATAATGTAGTTGTAAACATGAAGACTTGCAAGGTAAAAACAAGCAATTTTATTTTTGCACTATATAAAAGAGTAAAATTCTCAATAAAGTGTATCCCACGTATTTTCAGAAACACAATCGTATCAAAAATCCTTCGTGATTTAAAAAACCATGTATACAGGGTTCTCCGTTCGAAGTTGATCAAATGAATCAACAATTCGCAACCTCAGTAGATCAAGTGAAGTTATTTCAACGCAGTAAACTAGCGATTTAACGCGTTCCCATAAATAAAAATCTACAGGTGTAAGATCCGGAGATCGGGGGGCCAACTTATGGGTACACCTACTCCTCGTTCAATCCACCGTCCAGGAAAACGTTCCCTCAGAAATTCTTGGAAAAATCATCTAATTTCTCTAAATGTCGCCTGTATGTATGTCCATCCAGCCTTGGTGGTAAGAAAACGGGTCCAATAATTACATCGCCCACAATGCCAGCCCAAACGTTATGAGAAAATCTCCATTGTGATTTCCAAGTTTTCTTAAATTTTGGATTTTCGTCTGCCCAACTATGTAAATTTCTCAAACTGATGATTCCATCTTTAGAAAAAGTGGATTCATCTGTAAAAAGTACTTTTTCTAAAAACTGATCATCAATTTGGATTTTGTGCTGCATTATTTGGCAATATGCCAAATGCGCAGACTGGCCAATTGCCCACTGCGACTGCAATATGCATTGACATTGCCCTAATGTCAAAATCATGTCAGTTTGTTCACTAAATGTGTAACTCTCCATTTTGAACACTTAAAATTAATAATAACTAACTAACAGAACTATCGTTTGTGTTTAAACGACATAAGCAAGTTGACAGCAAGTTGTTTTTTTTAATTGCCATGGCCAACCTTGACTTTTTCGAAGACTTCGTTTTTTTAGTGTTACCATTGAAATTGAAGCTTAATATTTTTGCGTATAACTCGAAAACAGTCAATGTTATCAAAATTTTCAAAGAGCGATAAAAGTTTCTAAAATAAATTTTCTATTAAAAAGTACAAAAATAAATGTAGGGTTACGAGCGAACAAAAAAGTTCTGAGCAAACAAATTTTAGGGACAGCCTGTATAGCATGGTTGCCGCCGCCCGATCAAAGTTAAAATTGGTTCAATGATTTTGCTTGATATTTGTTTACCGTCTACCAAATTTCAACGCTCTACCATAAATGGTATTGAAAATATTTAGAAAAATGTGTTAAAATTTCTGAACTTTGATGGCCCATATCTTGGCCATTTGAAGACTTTTATAATAATTGTTTTTCACGAATCGCCATCATTTTTGCTCTACTATATGAGGTTAATTTTATGCCCCGAGTCACCGGAACACCCTGTATTAAAAACTTTTCCATAAAATCGTTGAACTTGTATCAAATAGCACCGTTTGCGATTATAATTACCGCGTAATCGACGGAATTAAATGCTTGATTTGAATTGCTCGAAATCGAGCCCAGGAAGGTGTAGAAATACGGTGAATCATGGTATAATGCAAAACGACTACGTACTTTATTGCTGACTAATATTTGAACTTGCTTCTCTTTACGAAATTAAATACAAACTTCAAATTACTTGTTATTATTACAATAATTAAAATTAATTCGTTTATATTTTAGTCTTTTTCTATCTTCTTCCTTGAAATATTTTTTTCTTACATAACGTTGTGGAGGTTTTGTGCAACATAACGAATAATAAAATGATGACAACGCAGCCGTTTACCTCACAATTATTGTAGGTGCACGGTTGTTTGCATCAAGGTCGTTCAAGCGAACGTCGTCAAATTACTTTTGGTTCGGTAACGAACGGTACGATTGTTATACGAAAACCGATAAAAAGGTTCTGCGAAATATTCACTTGAAACACCTTTACTATGCACATTGTTTTTAAATTTAAAACGCCGATATGCAGAAATGTGCCGGGTATTTTCGGATTTTACGATGTTTATATCATCCACTTTGGAAACGTAAAAAACTTACGCAACCTATTTGGTCTAATAACGATGTAATCTCTCTTTGGCGATTTATTTCGAATCGTCAAGATTAAAATCATTTCTCCATTACACCGTTATTATCATAATTATAATAATTAAGTATTAACTCGTTTCGTTTGAAGTATTTATTACTAAGCCATAACAAAAGTATTTATTTTGCGAACGTAATTTTTCTTGGAACGTCACAACTATCTATGAATTTATGATAAACTTATTTTTTGCATAAAACGCAATCGGGGACTTCATTAAAAACAATGAACACAACAAACTTCCTGCTATTGTTTTTGAAAAACAGTTAAAAAATCAAATCTATTTGAAATATCAACTTTAATAAAATTAAATTAATTGATGAATTAACGAATTTCTAAGAATTAAAATGTAAATGTAAATTGAATTAGGTTTGGTTGAATACATTAAAGAAAATCTTAATAATCAAATATTCAATTAATTGTCGCAACAACTGTTAAGAATAAAATAACACTTAATTTATTGTAAATAATGAACCCGAATGTTTCTAGTTTTAGATCTAATGCTAGTGATGGTGCTGGTGTTAGTTCTGGTCTTGTATGTGTATGTAGTCTCACGTGGGGGTGAGTTACTCACAGCAGACCCTTTATACGTCTCCACAGTTTACTGTTCATTCAAGGGTCAGAAAACCAGCCCAATCTTTTCATGAACGTTAATATAGAACAGAGAGGTATGTTCCTTATATCCGAAATTTGGAGCCATGGTACTCCGAAAATAGATTCCCTTAAGTACACGAGGTTTGGACAGTCACAAACAGTATGACTTACCGTCTCGTCTTCCATTTCATACCCTCTACAGAGGGGTGGATTCGCCAGCTTCATGTAAAACATGTGCTTACGTAACCTGCAGTGTCCGGTCAGGAATTGGGTGAGAAGCCTCAAGTCACTTTTCGATTTTCCCAGAAACTGAGTAGATGTCTTCTGGTCAAGGTAGAGCAGAGTTTTCTTAGCAAAGGCACCTACTGCCGTCCCATCCCATCTATCGCAAAAAGCTCGGTGGGAGATGGAGTTTATCAGTTTAGATGCTGTATTAACAGCTAGTGGTACAAACGGTTCAGGGGACAACCTGTCATGATCATGTCCTTTAATTCCGATGTGTCCTTTTCGCCATTTTATCGTGACGTTGTTGCATACGTTTGCCTCTTCGAGTGATTGCCGACAGGACTTCACCAACGATGATGCAGTATGATGCCTGCCAACCGCCAGCATAGCCTGTCTGCTATCAGTACAGATTACAACGTTTCTGCCGACTTTTTGGAGTCGATAATCGCATCGGCTGCTATATTTATAGCAATTAATTCGGCTTGAGCAGTCGTGCAATACGATCCTAACGAAGTGGAAAGGTGCAGCTGGAGATCGTGCGAGAAGATTCCCGCTCCGGAACCTCCAGCCTTCTTTGATCCATCAGTGTAGATGGTCAGCGTTTTGCCCGAGCTTGAGTTGCTCTGGGCCTCACTCCAGAGCTTGCTCCGGACTATTCCCATTTTAACAACCTGCTTTTCATTTACTGATCGTAACCGAAGCAATGCCATCACGGCCACCTCCCTGATAAAAATATCTAGGGGCAGCACGTTTAACATAGTCTGCAATCGTAGGTGTAGATCTCATAGCGCCTGTGATTAGCAGGCAGGCCAGTCGTTGCAATTGATGCAGCAATGTAGCTTTATATGCATGTTTTAGTGCTGAGCACCAGACTATGGCTCCGTGAGCTACCATGGGTCTTATCACAGAAGTGTAGATCCACATTGTAACTTTCGGATTTAATCCCCAAGTATTCGTTGTTTTTTTGATTTTGCAACTAATGTGTGATGTCCAAGTTAGTCCTTTGTCCAAGATAACACCCAGATATTTCACCTCTGGAGCAAAGGTTAATGGATTATTGCAGAAATTGGGTGGCGTTAAGCGTCCCAGTTTCTTCTGTTTAGTGAAGAGAACAGTCTCTGTCTTTTTAGGATTGACAGAGAGGGTATGTTCTTCACACCATCGTTCAACGAGTTTAAGTGCCTGCTGCATTCTGTAACAAAGAAAATTGTCAGGTTTACCTCTTAACAAAATAGCCACGTCGTCTGCGTAACCAACTGTGAAGAGATATTTATTATTTAACTCACGAATGAGATCATCAACTATTAAGCACCAGAGAAGCGGTGAGAGTACCCCACCTTGTGGGCAACCCTTAACCACAGCTCTCTGTACTGTGTGTCCTTTCGCCTCAGTCTGAACAACTCTGCTTGCTAGCATTGTTTTAATCCAGCCCGCGATGACCGATGGCACTCTTCGAGATTCCAGTGCCAGGTTAATGCTACTAAAGTTTTGTCAAACGCTCCCTCTATGTCAAGGAAAGTTCCCAGAATGGACTCTTTCGAATCAAATGCTTGTTCGATGCGCCCCACTATCATGTGTAGGGCGCTATCCACAGATTTACCTTTGATATATGCATGTTGGTTGAAATGTTCACATAGTCTTTCAAGCGTCTTTAAAAGAAATGATGAGAGACTAATTGGTCGAAAGGCTTTAGGATCCGTTGGGTCCTTTTTTCCATTCTTTGGTATAAAGGTTACTGTAACCTTCCTCCAGCTGATGGGAACGTAGTTAAAGGCTAAGCAGGCCTTTAACAACTCTCATCAAGTGTATTTTCATATCCTCTAGACTCCATTGAAGAAGAGCAGGAAATATACCGTCGGGTCCGGGTGTTTTGAAGGGCTCAAAACTGCTCTACCAACTCATTCCTTACAACCTGGTTAGCTATCTGCCAGTCCTGGCTGCTAGGAGAGTTGTTAAATTCCACTTGGTGTAGAAGCATTGAAAAATCTTGCAAAGAACCTGGAAAATGAACATCCATTAATAAATGCAACGATTCTTCTGGATCCTTGGCAAAACTGCCATCAGACTTTTTTAGAATGTCATGACTGTGCTTTTAGTTCTGGTTTTAATTGTTAGCACGTAAATTTATAAGCACAAACAATATTCTTCTGGCATCAAGAAGCTTTAAAAAGCATTAGAAGGAATTACCAGTTCTGACTCACAACGTTTATCTTATCTTTATGATTAAAAGAAAAAAGAGCGAAAAATTGCAATTACGATCAAATAGAACAAATTGAATGAAATAACTAAATAATAACTTTTAAAGTGGCAATAATTGAAACTTTTCAAACATTCTGTATAGTAGTTAATGTTACCCATTAGAGAAATTTATTAATATCCCTTATCAATAGTTGGCGATATTCCAAAATTCCTTTATACACTACTTGTTTCTGTACATTAAAATCAACCTAAGAAACCATTCCCACCGATGTACTGGATATTTAGCTATCAATAATCGGTGATGTAAAATAAACTCGAGTGGTGTAGCCTCAATTTTATACCTTACAAAAATAAACAAAACCGTAGTAAGGTGTTTTCGGAACCGAATCTTGAAGATGATTTAAAGCAACAACTCTCCACGTGATCTGTTCAATTTCCGTACGATTTTCCTGTTTTCAACACAATCTTTTTTAAACGTTAAACGTATATCTGTAGTTTTGTTCGTACGCCAACGTTTGGTCTATGGCTAGCTACAATAAAAGGTATTCCATTCACGTTTTGGTTCGGCATCCGGTTGAAGACGTGCCACCACAAGTTAATGCGGGAGCGGGATTTACGTTTTAGACCGTTCTCTAGACATTATTTAGAAAAAAATTTATATAAAAGTAACATAAAATTTACCACCATTAATTGCTAAAACATTTTTATGAAACAATTTTTTTATATCGTTTTCTTTTTACAAGTTTTAATTGTATACAATAGTTATTTATATAGCAAGGCATTTGGGTTAGCTTTGGAGTCAATGTAAATAAAAGTTTATTTTTAAAAGCAAATTTTTTTCTTTAATGTTATAAACAATTTGCTAAAGTACTTCAAGTTATTTAGAATTAAACTGTCAGACGAACTATTACGTACAGGTTTAGAAAATAATTAAAAACAGAGACATTCGGACTCATTTCCTGTATAATCGGATGTAATAAAGATGTGACAGTACAATTAAATGTTGGGTATAAACAGTTGAGACTTTATTATAAACTAATCTGAAATCTCGTTATTGCGAAATCGTTATATGAGTAATAATTTAAAGAAACGATAAATAAATGTTGGACATCATTTTAAGATTTATATATTGTGACATATTACACAAGGACAGCTAAATATAACGTATAAAAGGCTTTTTATGCAGGTTTTCGTCAGCTGAGTAAAACACAGAAAACTCATCTAGTTATTAACCAAATAAACTATATGATAAATTACCTAAAACAATTAGAGCTATGTAAAATAAAGTAATTTAAAAATGTCATCAAAAATTTTTTGATGACAAATACGTTCTATTCAATTGAAGAGTAATGTCGTTAGTCTGCAATGTAATTTATTTGTTAATGTATTTATTGAGACAAATAAATTGTTAAATAAGTGTAGCAAAACATATTAACAAATCCTTTCTGTTGTTGGCGTGTTTTTGTTTGGTGTCAATTATTAATTTTTTTTTGTGTCTTTGTTTTATAGAAAGAAAATTATTCGTCGGTATGTTAAGTAAAAAATTGGGAGAAAATGAAGTGCGCAATTTGTTTCAACCGTATGGTAATATCGAGGAGTGTACCGTGCTGCGAGATCCTGCGGGTCAGTCAAGGGGTTGTTCCTTCGTTACATTCGCAACGAAACAATCGGCGCTTAGTGCCATAAAGGGTCTGCATCAGTCTCAAACGATGGAAGGTTGTTCGGCCCCGCTTGTTGTTAAATTCGCCGATACCCAAAAAGAAAAGGAACTGAAGAGGCAACAGCAAATGCAAGCGAACGTATGGAACGCGCTCGCAACGAGTCCCCAACTTCAGCAACCTTCACCTACCTACAACCCGGTGCAAATTCCTAATGATACGGCATCTTTACAAATTTTACAGGTAATAACAAAAACAAGAATTAACACTTGTACTAAACCTAGAACCAGAAACATTCGTGTTTAGCCATCTTAATTCTAGTTTTTGTTCAATTTATACATATTTTGTTATTTATTCCAGGCGATGGGTAATTCAGCACTTCTTCAGCAACAATTGCTGACAGGTCCGGATAGTCTGCTGGCACCCATCGGAATGCAAAACTTGGTAACATTGGCTGCGATGTCGCAACCTGCCGCTTCACCACTTTGTATGGCGAGTCTATTAGGAAAGAACGCCGCCGTTGATAGGACGTTAACGGCAGGTCTTCCCCCTGCTTTAACAGCAACTAACGACCTTACGTCAGCGTATGGATCGCTTTTTGCAAGCGCTACGTTAAACGCGGCGGCGATAAACGCTGCCGGAAAACAAATAGAAGGTACGTTTATCATTAATCATAAAATAATCGAAAAAGACGATAAAATCTATCAAACTAAACCGTGACAAATTTCCTTATAATTTCCTCATATAATCCGCCATAGTTTCGTATTATCACGTATACATCTATATTAAATGTGACCCGATTTGTAATAAACCCGATATATGCAATAACACGATCGCCAACAATGTTGAATTTTCATTCAAAGAGTGTGTAAGTTATCGTTTTTTAATGGGTTGAAGAGGACGTATATTTCAAATGGTTACCGGAGTATCGTTTTACGTTCGCGCATAAATATTAAACATTCGTAGTTGACGACGTCTTGGAAACTATGTGGGCAATTTTAGAATTGTCAAGGTGCATCGTGTTCGCGTTCCCGTGTACGAGCTGTCGACCGTTACGCAATCGACTTTGTACTAATAGCGTCAATGAAGAGGTCCAAAGTGACGAGCCGACGCCATTTATTTCGAAAACGGCACCGAAATAACACGCCAAGACGAGGTCATTAATGACTACAGATTAGTTTTTAACGTCAAATGGTTTTTCCAATAGGTACTTTTTAATAATTTTTTGTTATAATCAAATTTTATCAACAATTAAGACTGTTTGACACGATAATTCATTTAAAATACTCTATTTTTTAATTCGGAGGAGTGTTTTTCAAATTGAAGCGCCAAAAAGAAGGGTTCAGACGCACGGCTAAACCCGAAACTTTCTAGTTCTAGGTCTAGTGTTAGTTCTAGTTTTACACTAGCATGATTCTAGAATGATTCTAGTTTTTATGTTAGTTCTAGTGATAGTGCTAGTGTAAAACTAGAACTAACACTAGACCGAGAACAAGAAACATTCGGGTTTAGCCGGACGTCTCTCAAAACGGCTAAACCCGAACGGCAAAAATTATTAAATAAGGTATTGTTATATTTATTAAATATTTATTAGATACAAATAATACGAATTTTTCAAAACAATCATATCGAATATATTTTTAAGAATCCTGATATGATGTGTATGTTAAATTGTACCTCAATCATTCTAGTTTGTGATATGATTGAAAAACTATAAGATAATATTATTGAAATTTTCAGGAAAAAATTATTAAAGAACGAATTGTCAAATTTATGAATAAAAAGTTATACGAAATTTTCAAAAAATCAACATCAACGTTATTTTTAAGGATCTTGATGTGATATGTATGTTAAATTGTGGCCTAAAGATTCTAGTTTATGATATGATATAGAAATTATAAGATAATATTATTGAAATTTTTAGGAAAAAATTATTAAAGAACGAATTGTCAAATTTATGAATAAAAAGTTATACGAAATTTTCAAAAAATCATACCAACCTTATTTTTAAGGATCTTGATGTGATATGTATGTTAAATTGTGGCCTAAAGATTCTAGTTTATGATATGATATAGAAATTATAAGATAATATTATTGAAATTTTCAGGAAAAAATTATTAAAGATCGAATTGTCAAATTTATGAATAAAAAGTTATACGAAATTTTCAAAAAATCATATCAACCTTATTTTTAAGGATCTTGATGTGATATGTATGTTAAATTGTGGCCTAAAGATTCTAGTTTATGATATGATATAGAAATTATAAGATAATATTATTGAAATTTTCAGGAAAAAATTATTAAAGAACGAATTGTCAAATTTATGAATAAAAAGTTATACGAAATTTTCAAAAAATCATATCAACCTTATTTTTAAGGATCTTGATGTGATATGTATGTTAAATTGTGGCCTAAAGGTTCTAGTTTATGATATGATATAGAAATTACAAGATAATATTATTGAAATTTCCAAAAAAAAATTATTAAAGAAATTGTTAAATTTATAAATCAAAAATATTACGAAATTTACAAAAATTCATATCAACTGTATTTTTAAAGATTTTGATATGATATGTATGTTAAATTGTGGCCTAAAGATTCTAGTTAATGATAAGGTATAAAAACGATAAGATAGTATTATTGAAATTTCCTGGAAAATGTTATTAAAGAAGCCTTTGTCAGGATAAAAACCAATACGAAATTTTCAAAAAATGAAATTGACTGTATTTTCAATAATCTTGCTATGATATGTATGTTAAACTGTAATTTAATTATTCTAGTTTATGATATAATGTAAAAACTATAAGATAATATTATTAAAGTTTCCAGGAAAAAATTATTAAAGAATCAATTGTCAAATTTATGAATAAAAAGTTATACGAAATTTTCAAAAAATCATATCAACCTTATTTTTAAGGATCTTGATGTGATATGTATGTTAAATTGTGGCCTAAAGATTCTAGTTTATGATATGATATAGAAATTACAAGATAATATTATTGAAATTTTCAGGAAAAAATTATTAAAGAACGAATTGTCAAATTTATGAATAAAAAGTTATACGAAATTTTCAAAAAATCATATCACCTTATTTTTAAGGATCTTGTTGTGATATGAATGTTAAATTGTGGCCTAAAGATTCTAGTTTATGATATGATATAGAAATTACAAGATAATATTATTGAAATTTCCAAAAAAAAATTATTAAAGAAATTGTCAAATTTATAAGTCAAAAAAAATTACGAAATTTACAAAAATTCGTATCAACTGTATTTTTAAAGATCTTGATATGATGTGTATGTTAAATTGTGGCCTAAAGATTCTAGTTTATGATATGGTATAAAAACGATAAGATAGTATTATTGAAATTTCCAGGAAAAAGTTATTAAAAAAGCCTTTATCAGGATAAAAACAAATACGGAATTTTCAAAAAATCAAATTGACTGTATTTTCAATAATCTTGCTATGATATGTATGTTAAACTGTAACTTAATTATTCTAGTTTATGATATAATGTAAAAACTATAAGATAATATTATTGAAATTTTCAAAAAAAAATTATTAAAGAAATTGTCAAATTTATAAATCAAAAATATTACGAAATTTTCAAAAAATCATATCAACCTTATTTTTAAGGATCTTGATGTGATATGAATGTTAAATTGTGGCCTAAAGATTCTAGTTTATGATATGATATAGAAATTACAAGATAATATTATTGAAATTTCCAAAAAAAAATTATTAAAGAAATTGTCAAATTTATAAATCAAAAATATTACAAAATTTACAAAAATTCGTATCAACTGTATTTTTAAAGATCTTGATATGATATTTATGTTAAATTGTAGCCTAAAGATTCTAGTTGATGATATGGTATAAAAACGATAAGATAGTATTATTGAAATTTCCAGGAAAAAGTTATTAAAGAAGCCTTTGTCAGGATAAAAACCAATACGAAATTTTCAAAAAATCAAATTGACTGTATTTTCAATAATCTTGCTATGATATGTATGTTAAACTGTAACTTAATTATTCTAGTTTATGATATAATGTAAAAACTATAAGATAATATTATTAATGTTTCCAGGAAAAAATTATTAAAGAAGAAATTGTCAAATTTATAGATAACCGTGCGAGATAGATGCACGGCTAAACCTGAAACTTTCTAGTTCTAGGTCTAGTGTTAGTTCTAGTTTTAGTTCAATAAAAATTAATAGTGCTAGTGATAGTGCTACTGTAACACTAAAACTAACATTAGACCGAGAACTAGAAACATTCGGGTTTAGCCATGTTAAGAAACGAACTATTGTGTTTATAGTAAAAATCTTCATTGTAAATCGTGTCAGATAATCTTGCTTGTATTATTTCATAAAGTATATTCAATCAACATTAAAAATAAGAAAACAAAACTATAAAAATAATAAACTCAAGGATAAAATAACAAAGTTTCTGGGAAATTGTCACAAACAAGATTTATGTAAAGGTTTGTGTGTCAATTTTTATTTTAACCAATTAAACTTCTTTACAGATGGTTTTATTAAAAACTTTTTCGACGGTGTTTTTCTCAAATAAAATTTGTTTAATTTTTCAGGTCCGGAAGGTTGCAATTTGTTCATCTACCACCTACCGCAGGAGTTTACAGACACGGACCTTGCGTCAACGTTCCTGCCATTCGGCCAAGTGATCTCCGCAAAGGTGTTCATAGACAAACAGACGAACCTATCCAAGTGTTTCGGTTTCGTGTCTTTCGACAACCCGAATTCCGCGCAAGCGGCCATCTCGGCTATGAACGGTTTCCAAATTGGCACGAAACGGCTGAAGGTGCAGCTGAAACGCGCGAAAGACGCCTCGAGACCATATTAGATACAATTATGGATGCACGGTGGTAGCGTCGCGACGAAGAAGATGCGACGGCCCAATTGAAAAACGTAAATGAATGAAAAAAAAATACAAAAAACGTAGACGCGACGTATTTCCCCCGTTTTGTTATTATTTTTTTAATGAAACGTTATTTTTCTCCCTAAAAAATGTTTACCAAAAATCAAGAAAGTATTTACCAACTGGTGGCAAAAGGATGGACCAAAAAAAAATAATTAATTTAAAAATTAAGAATCAATTTACAGGAAGATTTGAGGATTCTTCTCTTCACTTTATTAGTTATTTTTTTTAAGCAGAAATTTCTCACCGAAAAGCACTAAGATATCCGAGGTTAAGAATGAATTAAGTGTGAAGAGAGGGATGGAACATTTAAAGGATATCTTCTTTTTAGTCGTCTGAAAAAGTGGCGGCGCGTAACACGGACCAGAGATAGAGAGAGAGAGACACACAGACAACAAGAACTGCAAAAAAGTAAAATATACATATAAATAGAGTAATTTAATGTGCGCGTGCCACAATTCTCAGGATTTTTTAAAATCACTTTGTGAAAAAAATTACAAAAAAATAATTTGAAAAACAAAACTGTGAGATATTTTTACTAATAGTTAAAATAATGCAGTATGCATCCTGTATTATATATACATATAAATATTCGAAGAGTGGAGTCTAAGAGTAAATTTCACCATCGAGAGTGACGGCAACGTTTTGAATTTAAACCAAAATCAAAACCAAATGAATGTTAGTTATTTTGTTTTTTTTAATTATCTTTGTTTTCAATGAGGTGTTCGATTGTTTTCTTTTTCTATATTGTTTTCTTTTATTTAGCTTATTATTCGGGTTCCCCAATACACATGGTGTTTTTGTTTAATTTTTCGATTCCAACTTGTAACGTTGTAAATTTACTATTGTTGTGTATCGTACACATTGATTTTTCGCGCGTCAGACATCCTGTGTTGTCAATGTTGAGTGACACGTGTTATATTTTTTTTCTTTTACTTTCCTTTATTTTTCTTTTTTCTTTTTTTTTTTTAATTAGTCGAGTCATTATTATTTCTCTATTATACATATTATATTATCGTTAATTTATCAAGGGCGTAATTGTACGATGAAAGAAGTGTACCTTTATTTTCTATTGTTATGAATTAAAAACCAAAGTTTAGACCTTACACACAATTTTAATTTTATCAAAACAAATTCTCTTATTATTTTTTTTTATTTTTTTATATCATTTATTTATTTATCGAAATTCTTTCTCCTTCCTTTACAAAAATGTTCACCTTCACCCACCACAAAACTTGTTCCACCACTTGTTTCGACCCCACGTGTTCACTTTTATATATTAATCGTTTATTTATTGTGATATAACTGAGATGTTGTTTATACATGTGATCAAGTGCTAAGTGACTACCCTGTACAGCCATCTTATATTATATCGAGTGCGTCAATAACAACCAGCAGTGCGTCCAGTGTGTTTTGGCTTCTGTCTATGTCTACTAATGTACATGTCGTCATTTACCAGTAAGTTGCCTTATTTACTAACAAATTACCAGATTTTTATCACTAATATTTTTATACAAGATTATTTTTATCAATTTTTGAACGCACCAGCTGTTTATGTTACACTTGCATGACTTAATTAATTTAATATTAAAAAAAAATCAACTCAACCTAAATTTTAATAACTGTTTTGATGTTTTTATAAAAGATTTTTAACCTTGATGAGGAACACTTGCAAATTCAAAACGTGTCAATTAATAATACGACGATGACCATGATATTTTGGAATATTAATTATCACAAATCTTCTAATGTTAAAAATAAATAATGAATCGAAATTATGCAATTTGAAATATTCGTAATGACTTGAAAAGCTTTTTTTAAAGCGCTAACGAACGTTATTTTTCTTTTGCGTGCAAGGATAATGACGTGGTTCAAATTCCAGAGATAAACTATCTTTTAAAAAATATTTCGGTCTAAAAGTAGAACAAATAGTAGACCTAGAATTTAACGTTTCGGTTGTCATGTTGCAACCTTCTTCAGAAACAAGTTCGAAGACCACTTACTTGAAATAAAAGATATAAAGATACAAGAAAATTGAAAATACATTTTTGTTGATTTCAAATTAGAATTAATATTAGAACTAGCAACTTTCGGAGTTAACCTTTCGTCTCTCAAGATGGCTAAACCCCAACGAATTCTAGCTTTTAGAACTAACACTCAATCTAGTACTAGAATCATTTGGAGTTAAGCGTCTTGAGAGACGTACGGCTAAACCAGAATGTCTCTGGTTCTAGGTCTTGTGTTAGTTCTAGTGATAGTTCTAGTTTTAGTTCAATAAAAATATACAACATAGTAATATCTTATACTAACTAGAGCTACCTACCACAATCACTAGAACTAACACAAGAATTAGAACTAGAAACATTCGGGTTTAGCCGCACGTCTCCCAAGACGGCTAAACCCGAATGATTCTAGTTCTAGTGTTAGTTCTAGTGATAATGCTAATGTAAAACTAGAACTAACACTAGACCGAGAACTAGAAACATTCGGGTTTAGCCGCACGTCTCTCAAGACGGCTAACCCCGAATGATTCTAGGTCTAGGTCTTGTCTTAGTTCTAATGATAGTGTAAAACTAGAACTAGCACTAGACCGAGAACTAGAAACATTCGGGTTTAGCCACACGTCTCTCAAGACGGCTAAACCCGAATGATTCTAGTTCTAGGTCTTGTGTTAGTTCTAGTGATAGTGTAAAACTAGAACTAACACTAAACCGAGAACTAGAAACATTCGGGTTTAGCCGCACGTCTCTCAAGACGGCTAACCCCGAATGATTCTAGGTTTAGGTCTTGTCTTAGTTCTAATGATAGTGTAAAACTAGAACTAGCACTAGACCGAGACCTAGAAACATTCGGGTTTAGCCGCACGTCTCTCAAGACGGCTAAACCCGAATGATTCTAGTTCTTGTGTTAGTTCTAGTGATTATGCTAGTGTAAAACTAGAAATAACACTAGACCGAGAACTAGAAACATTCGGGTTTAGCCGCACATCTCTCAAGACGGCTAACCCCGAATGATTCTAGGTCTAGGTCTTGTCTTAGTTCTAATGATAGTGTAAAACTAGAACTAGCACTAGACCGAGAACTAGAAACATTCGGGTTTAGCCGCACGTCTCTCAAGACGGCTAAACCCGAATGATTCTAGTTCTAGGTCTTGTGTTAGTTCTAGTGATAGTGTAAAACTAGAACTAACACTAAACCGAGAACTAGAAACATTCGGGTTTAGCCGCACGTCTCTCAAGACGGCTAACCCCGAATGATTCTAGGTTTAAGTCTTGTCTTAGTTCTAATGATAGTGTAAAACTAGAACTAGCACTAGACCGAGACCTAGAAACATTCGGGTTTAGCCGCACGTCTCTCAAGACGGCTAAACCCGAATGATTCTAGTTCTTGTGTTAGTTCTAGTGATTATGCTAGTGTAAAACTAGAAATAACACTAGACCGAGAACTAGAAACATTCGGGTTTAGCCGCACGTCTCTCAAGACGGCTAAACCCGAATGATTCTAGTTCTTGTGTTAATTCTAGTGATAATGCTAGTGTAAAACTAGAAATAACACTAGACTGAGAACTAGAAACATTCGGGTTTAGCCACACGTCTCTCAAGATGGCTAAACCCGAATGATTCTAGTTCTAGTGTTAGTTCTAGCGATAATGCTAATGTAAAACTAGAACTAACACTAGACCGATAACTAGAAACATTCGGGTTTAGCCGCACGTCTCTCAAGACGGCTAAACTGTCGTGAGAGTCCTAAAAGTTCTCGGTCTAGTGTTAGTTCTAGTATTGCACTAGCACTATCATTAGAACTAACACAAGACCTAGAACTAGAATCATTCGGGTTTAGCCGTCTTGGGAGACGTGCGGCTAAAACCGAATGTTTCTAGTTCTAAGTCTAGTGTTAGTTCTAGTTTTACACTAGCACTATCACTAGAACTAACACAAGACCTAGAACTAGCAACATTTGGGTTTAGCCGCACGTCTTTCAAGACGGCTAAACCCGAATGATTCTAGTTCTAGGTCTTGTGTTAGTTCTAATGATAGTGCTAGTGCAATACTAGAACTAACACTAGACTTAGAACTAGAAACATTCGGTTTTAGCCGCACGTCTCCCAAGACGGCTAAACCCGAATGATTCTAGTTCTAGGTCTTGTGTTAGTTCTAATGATAGTGCTAGTGCAATACTAGAACTAACACTAGACTTAAAACTAGAAACATTCGGTTTTAGCCGCACGTCTCCCAAGACGGCTAAACCCGAATGATTCTAGTTCTAGGTCTTGTGTTAGTTCTAATGATAGTGCTAGTGCAATACTAGAACTAACACTAGACCTAGAACTAGAAACATTCGGTTTTAGCCGCACGTCTCCCAAGACGGCTAAACCCGAATGATTCTAGTTCTAGGTCTTGTGTTAGTTCTAGTGATAGTGCTAGTGCAATACTAGAACTAACACAAGACCTAGAACTAGAAACATTTGGGTTTAGCCGCACGTCTCTCAAGACGGCTAAACCCGAATGACTCTAGTTCTAGGTCTTGTGTTAGTTCTAGTGATAGCGCTAGTGTAAAACTAGAACTAACACTAGACTAATAACTAGAAACATTCGAGTTTAGCCGCACGTCTCTCAAGACGGCTAAACTGTCTTGAGAGTCCTAAAAGTTCTCGGTCTAGTGTTAGTTCTAGTTTTACACTAGCACTATCACTAGAACTAACACAAGACTTAGAACTAGAAACATTTGGGTTTAACCGCACGTCTCTCAAGACGGGTAAACCCGAATGATTCTAGTTCTAGGTCTTAACGGCTAAACCGGCTAAAGCGGCTAAACCCGAATGTTTCTAGTTCTAGTTGTAGTGTTAGTGTTAGTTCTAGTTTTAGTTCAATTCACACCGGCCATAAAAGCCTTCGTACATATATTTGGGTCGATTTCTTTTCGAACACATTTAATGCAAGAACTTTGTAAATTATTATAGATAATAAGTACTTTTTGATTAATATTTATCAAAATTTTCTCCACATATTTCAAATGAAACTTTATGATACAATTTATTCATAGTATAGGGGTTAAAACTCCTTTACGATCAGGGACATTAAACTCTAAAGGACTGCTAAATTATAAACTCTACGCGTATGTGAGGTCACACATATTACACTGGTATATTTACCCTTGCAAATCCTCCCACTTTGAAGTTCGATATCTCGATAACCATTCGACGAATAGAATTTCGGTGAAGTTTGTTGGACTTAGCGAATAATTTTATATAAAACATGAAAAGCTATAATCTTGTAACTCTACTGTTATTAAATGCAGCAAAGATATAGACTTCAGTGATTCTCATTGTCAGTGAGAGATTTCAAAATCACCTTTTTGAGCAAGCTATAAAATTGAAAAAAAAACAATACGCTTTACTAAGCAAAGGGACTACTAAACATACATTTGATCTTTTTAAATCTTTTCCATTTAACTTATAAATAGATCAACTAAAATAAAATTGTAATAAACCACATTGATGAATGTGTGTCGATCTGCGTAAATATAACACCGACGTATATCAAATCTATAACAGAAAGAAGGTAGTCTCATTTGCAATGATTATTCGCGATATTATAATTCAACCTTTACACTAAATATTTAGACTGAAATCTTTTCTAAATCGAAACTTTATTGTTTGCAATCGTTTCAAAACCATAATGTTTATACTTAAATTAATTATCTCGCAGGTAATTTAACCGATCCAAAGATTTTGATCGCTTTATTTATTATGCTTATAATCATAATATAATTTACGGGTGTATAACTCGAACGATACTTTTTTTAACTCGATTTCAATGCAACACGAGAACCAACCTTTTTAGCGGCAATTTACACGCGATATTATGATCGAAGGCCGCCGTTATATTAGCACTACCTGTATTGCGTTTCATTATAAACCGAATGCAAAAGTGTGTATCGTCCAAATGTTACGCAAAATGTATACGCGTTTTCTGATAACAGCTAAACAGGTAGACCAATAAAAGTTTACGTCACGTCCTCCAGTTCCCATTATACCGTTTGTGTACTAATTAACGTTTCCTTGAACATTTTGTACTATTTTACTTTACTTATCGCTACTTTAACGATGTTTTTCTTTTTTTTATGCGTCTTTACTGTGTTATCTTTTCGCTTTTAACTTTAACGATGAGTAAGTGGTGAATTAATGAATCTTACTGAACTTGCAAAACTAAAAAAAAAACTAAGTTGTAAATTGAATTGAAACTAGAACTAATACTGGCACTAACACTAGAACTAATGAACTGGAATCATTCGGTTTTAGCCGAACGTCTTTCAAGACCCAAATGTTCCTAGTTTTTAATCAACTGTTAATTCTAGTGATACTGTTAGTTTAATAGCTAGAATTAACACTTGCCCTATCATTACAACTACTACTAGACCTTGAACTAGAATCATTCGGGTTTAGCCGAACGTCTTTTAAGACGGCTAAACCCGAATGTTTCTAGTTCTATGTCTAGAGTTAGTTTTAAAATTAAAACTAGAACTAACACTAGACCTAGAAAATTTCGGGTTTAACCGTGCGTCTTCAGACGTCTAGTGTTAGTTTTAGTTCAATAACTGAGGTTTGGGATTAATATTACATGAACCTAAAACTGATCATCACATTATAGCGTTTCGGCGAAGTAGCTAAGACATTATCAATGCTTGATTACTCCGTACAGTAATAGAGTTGATTAAAAACTTTTTATCTACGACTGCTTGCATAAGTCATCATTACCGCACTCATTTGAGGTGATTTGAGTTACGTAATGAAGTTCATTACCGCACTGGTTTCATTACGTAACGCATTTTTAGCCTAATCAGAACAGACTTAATTTATTGAAACGAGCAACAATACCAAAGAAAAAGTGCTATCTACTTACAGAGAAACAATACTATTTATTATAAACATTAATTGTTATGTTTTTACATTTCGAAACACTTATTCCAGATGAGAAAACATGTCGTTGAAACTGACAATTCAAAATTGTCAACAATCATTTCAAAATATTTTTATAAATGTCAAATAAACTTTTTTAAAGAAATTGATTTTTTAGTAATTTTTAGCAGTCGTAGATAAAATGCTGTATATCACACGTGGGCTAGAGCATAATTACAGTACTCGTGTGATTACACGACTCGGTCTACGACCTCGTCGTGCTATTCTCCACACTCGTACTGTAATTATGTTTCTAGCCCACTTGTAATATAAATAACTATTATCTACGACTGCTTGGATAAGTCATCATTACCGCACTCATTTGAGGTGATTTGAGTTACGTAATGAGGTTCATTACCGCACTGGTTTCATTACGTAACGCATTTTTAGCCCAATCAGAACAGACTTAATTTATTGAAACGAGCAACAATACCAAAGAAAAAGTGCTATCTACTTACAGAGAAACAATACTATTTATTATAAACATTAATTGTTATGTTTTTACATTTCGAAACGCTTATTCCAGATGAGAAAACATGTCGTTAAAACTGACAATTCAAAATTGTCAACAATCATTTCAAAATATTTTTATAAATGTCAAATAGACTTTTTTAAAGAAATTGATTTTTTAGTAATTTTTAGCAGTCGTAGATAAAATGCTGTATATCACACGTGGGCTAGAGCATAATTACAGTACTCGTGTGATTACACGACTCGGTCTACGACCTCGTCGTGCTATTCTCTACACTCGTACTGTAATTATGTTTCTAGCCCACTTGTAATATAAATAACTATTATCTACGACTGCTTGGATAAGTCATCATTACCGCACTCATTTGAGGTGATTTGAGTTACGTAATGAGGTTCATTACCGCACTGGTTTCATTACGTAACGCATTTTTAGCCCAATCAGAACAGACTTAATTTATTGAAACGAGCAACAATACCAAAGAAAAAGTGCTATCTACTTACAGAGAAACAATACTATTTATTATAAACATTAATTGTTATGTTTTTACATTTCGAAACACTTATTCCAGATGAGAAAACATGTCGTTGAAACTGACAATTCAAAATTGTCAACAATCATTTCAAAATATTTTTATAAATGTTAAATAGACTTTTTTAAAGAAATTTATTTTTTAGTAATTTTTAGCAGTCGTAGATAAAATGCTGTATATCACACGTGGGCTAGAGCATAATTACAGTACTCGAGTGATTACACGACTCGGTCTACGACCTCGTCGTGCAATTCTCTACGCTCATACTGTAATAATGTTTCTAGCCCACTTGTAATATAAATAACTATTATTTATTAGTTCTGTAAAGTTTACATTGATGGCCAACTTCACCGAGAAATTAACTTGCATTAATTTTGTTATTTCATAGATTCGGATAATACTTTAGGATAAATTGATAGATTTTTTTATTGGAATAATTTAATACAACTTTAAGGAGTTGTGTCTGGAGCGAGAACACAGACATTAAAGTTGGTTAAAGTTTCGCTCAGTTCTAAAGATCAAGTGTATTATGAAGTGGTACGTACAATGGCCATTCAAAATTCGACTGATTTATGTGTATCGCCGAATCGGGAAACTTTACAACAGGAGTTTAATCCGTCGCGCAGACGTCCAATGAATCCCCCACGGTACACAAATTACGGATAACAGGTTGGGGAGATGTGCACGAAATTTAATGCATCCGGAATCCGAACTATTTAGCTTTATTCCCGCGTTCAAATCATAATACATACCGAATTAACCAAGTCTTAACTAACTATTTGCGCATCTAATTGACTATGCTCTAAAATACAACTATTTCTTGTATAAATTATAGGCATTATTTATTATTATTATTAATAGGAAAATAGAACGGTCACTGAAAACATAACATTATTGATTAGCCGATGTGTGTGCGTGTTTAATAATTTCTATGGTTAATGTAGTCCGTTTTGTTTTCAAAATAAATTGTGGTATCGTCAATTCAATGCTTTCATAGGTCCGTTATAGTTGATGCGTAAATACAATGAACTAAAATGTTCGTTTAATGTCAGATATTTTCCGAAATATTCGTCATATAATATTTATAAAAATTACTATCATCAATCTTCAATTAAAATCATATTATGTATTATATTCGACAGTTATTAAAATTAATTATCAAAATTTGTGGTTAAAATATCAATTTTGAATTATTATTATTATTATTCGATAAAGCTGGACGCAACTAATTTTTAAATAATTGCATGCGTTTTAATTTATTCTGCAAAAAATCCTATTATTAACGTATTGTAAATAGACTCCCAAATAATATAACAACTTCCAAGTTTTTTCCTGCAAATTTACTAATTAAGAATTAATTTTAATTGGAACATAAAAAATAATTCGAGTATTGGACTTTATAATTAAATAAGTTAATGTTTTAATTAGCAAGTTTTTTCTTGATTCTAACACATCTCTATATTTTTTAGGGGTTGATCCAAATGTAGGGAGGAAGAAATCAAAATCAAGCAAATCAAGATACGGTTTAAATTATTTAAAAAAAAATGTACAAATTTCGGTTGTAGATCGAAAAACGTTTTGTACTACTAAGACTGATTAAAATAACTCTATAAAAAATAAAGAACATTAAATTAAATCTTTACTGCCTTTTCTTTTATTCTCTTTTTAAACCAGAAAAAAATTGGTGGAATTTCCAAGTACGTTAACGGTTTAGGTTCGACTAATTTTAGCTTAGACCACGCTATTTTTACGTAATGAATGGAACCGCGAGCATTGCTTGCGTTGTGGCTGAATACGAAAATAAAATTGCTACGAACAGGTAATTAAAGAGTTAAATGGTCGTGTGCGAGCGGCGATGAAGTTTTTGAGGTCACCAAGACGTAACTTGCACTCTAAACAATTTTAATCAACCACTTAAGAAGTTACCTAAAAAGTTACTTTAAACGTTTCGTTTACACAATTTCGAAATAAATTTAATTTTTGATATCATTGGATTAATTTATTGAACTAAAATTAGACCTAACACTATCACTATTAGTAGAAAGAGCCGTGCGTCTCTCAAGACGGCTAAACGTAACCTAGTTCTGTTGTTAGTTCTAGTGAAAGTGGTTAGTTAGAATAAGATATCATTATGTTGCATTTTTTTATTGCACTAAAACTAGGACTAACACAAGACCTAGAACTAGAATCATTCGGGTTTAGCCGTCTTGAGAGACGTGCGGCTAAATCCGAATGTTTCTAGTTCTCGGTCCAGTGTTTGTTCTAGTTTTGCACTAGTATTATCACTAGAACTAACACTAGAACTAGAATCATTCGGGTTTAGCCGTCTTGAGAGACGTGCGGCTAATCCCGAATGTTTCTAATTCTAGGTCTAGTGTTAGTTCTAGTATTGCACTAACACTATCACTAGAACTAACACTATCACTAGAACTAACACGAGACCTAGAACTAGAATCATTCGGGTTTAGCCGTCTTGAGAGACGTGTGGCTAAATCCGAATGTTTCTAGTTCTCGGTCTAGTCTTAGTTGTAGTTTTGCACTAGCATTATCACTAGAACTAACACAAGACCTAGAACTAGAATCATTCGGGTTTAGCCGTCTTGAGAGACGTGCGGCTAAACCCGTATGTTTCTAATTCTAGGTCTAGTGTTAGTTCTAGTATTGCACTAACACTATCACTAGAACTAACACTGTCACTAGAACTAACACGAGACCTAAAACTAGAATCATTCGGGTTTAGCCGTCTTGAGAGACGTGTGGCTAAATCCGAATGTTTCTAGTTCTCGGTCTAGTCTTAGTTCTAGTTTTGCACTAGCATTATCACTAGAACTAACACATGACCTAGAACTAGAATCATTCGGGTTTAGCCGTCTTGAGAGACGTGCGGCTAAACCCGAATGTTTCTAATTCTAGGTCTAGTGTTAGTTCTAGTATTGCACTAACACTATCACTAGAACTAACACTGTCACTAGAACTAACACGAGACCTAAAACTAGAATCATTCGGGTTTAGCCGTCTTGAGAGACGTGTGGCTAAATCCGAATGTTTCTAGTTCTCGGTCTAGTCTTAGTTCTAGTTTTGCACTAGCATTATCACTAGAACTAACACAAGACCTAGAACTAGAATCATTCGGGTTTAGCCGTCTTGAGAGACGTGCGGCTAAACCCAAATGTTTCTAATTCTAGGTCTAGTGTTAGTTCTAGTATTGCACTAACACTATCACTAGAACTAACACTATCTAAATCCGAATGTTTCTAGTTCTCGGTCTAGTCTTAGTTCTAGTTTTGCACTAGCATTATCACTAGAATTAACACATGACCTAGAACTAGAATCATTCGGATTTAGCCGTCTCTCAAGACGGCTAAACCTGAATGTTTCTAGTTCTAGTTCTGTTGTTAGTTCTAGTGAAAGTGGTTAGTTAGAATAAGATATCATTATGTTGCATTTTTTTTTGCACTAAAACTAGAACTACCACTAGAACTAACACAAAACCTAGAACTAGAATCAATCGGGTTTAGCCGTCTTGAGAGACGTGCGGCTAAACCCGAATGTTTCTAATTCTAGGTCTAGTGTTAGTTCTAGTATTGCACCAGCACTATCATTAAAAGCACTATCATTAAAGCTATCATTAATAGCACGTTTTCACAAAACGATGCCTTTTCATACGGTTAATTTGAATTATATGGTTCAGAAATTTTTTTTAATGGAAATATATATTTTAGACCAACAGATCAACACCAACTACCTCATTTAACTCCTGAACAAGATTTTAAAGCCATTATTAGTTCAGCACAACCAATTGTACATAAATCGATAACAACATTTTCTAGTTTGCGTGAAGATGTGTTTTCTGATCTACAAAATATTAATAAAGTACGGTTTGTATAATGTCTTGAGTTGATTATGTTATGGCTTTGTGTAGCCTACTAATCAGCATTCCATGCTGATTCTGATACCCTTTCACCAACCATGTATGTATGGTACAGGGACTGCATATTCTATACGCGGCACCTAGGCCCCAATGGGATCCTTGGACATTCTCCTCTAAGAGGTCTGAGGTATTATACGAGCGTATCTTGATTTTTGGCTGATTTCGCTTCCAGACTGACACGCCCCTTCACCTGGCGTGCTGTGCACAGACACCAGTGCGAGTTTGCCCCTGTCAGGTACCGCTCAAAGATACCACTCCCTCGCTGACCCCCTCGAAGTAAAGTGGAGCAAAGCTCATCAACCCTGCATTCAGTCATTCTGCATGGGTGATTACGACCAAGGTCGGTTGACTAAACATACTGCATAAGGTTACCCAACTCCCTATGAACGCTATTGTTATGAACGTATCCCCCCCGCAGAGGCCTTGCTAAAAAGTCATTGGAGAATTGTAATTTCTACGTTTTCATTTTTACTGGGAATTTCATATAACTCGCAATATATGAATGCAGTAACCATTGTTACGAAACTGTTCTACATGAAATGCAACATAGCTTAATAGTACAGGCATTGGGTAGTTTTGCAGAGGAAAGGTTTTGCTTTGAAAAAGGTGACGTCCTTATGATAACCCTAAGTTTTCGACCGTCTTAAGAGACGCATGGCTAAACCCGAATGTTTCTGGTTCTAGGTCTAGTGTTAGTTCTAGTTTTGCATTAACACTATTACTAGAACTAACACAAAACCTAGAACTAGAATCATTCGGGTTTAGCCATCTTGAACTACGTGGGGCTAAAAATGAATGTTTCTAGTTCTAGGTCTAGTGTTAGTTCTAGTATTGCACTAGAACTATCATTAGAACTAACACAAGACGTAGAACTAGAATCATTCGGGTTTAGCCGTCTTGAGAGACGTGCGGCTAAAACCGAATGTTTCTAGTTCTAGGTCTAGTGTTAGTTCTAGTATTGCACTAGCACTATCACTAGAACTAACACGAGACCTAAAACTAGAATCATTCGGGTTTAGCCGTCTTGAGAGACGTGTGGCTAAATCAGAATGTTTCTAGTTCTCGGTCTAGTCTTAGTTCTACTTTTGCACTAGTATTATCACTAGAACTAACACATGACCTAGAACTAGAATCATTCGGATTTAGCCGTCTCTCAAGACGGCTAAACATGAATGTTTCTAGTTCTAGTTCTGTTGTTAGTTCTAGTGAAAGTGGTTAGTCAGAATAAGATATCATTATGTTGCATTTTTTTATTGCACTAAAACTAGAACTACCACTAGAACTAACACAAAACCTAGAACTAGAATCATTCGGGTTTAGCCGTCTTGAGAGACGTGCTGCTAAACCCGAATGTTTCTAGTTCTCGGTCTAGTATCAGTTCTGGAATTGCACTAACACTATCACTAGAACTAACACGAGACCTAGAACTAGAATCATTCGGGTTTAGCCGTCTTGAGAGACGTGTGGCTAAATCCGAATTTTTCTATTTCTGGGTCTAGTCTTA
Source organism: Onthophagus taurus (assembly GCF_036711975.1). Classification (NCBI taxonomy): domain Eukaryota; kingdom Metazoa; phylum Arthropoda; class Insecta; order Coleoptera; family Scarabaeidae; genus Onthophagus; species Onthophagus taurus. Next base: position 2,289,785 of record NC_091967.1, read on the forward strand.
GTTCTAGTTTTGCAGTAGCATTATCACTAGAACTAACACATGACCTAGAACTAGAATCATTCGGATTTAGCCGTCTTGAGAGACGTGCGGCTAAATCCGAATGTTTCTATTTCTAGTTCTAATGTTAGTTCTAGTAATACTGCTAGTGATAGTTCTAATAGCTAGAATTCACAGTTCATTTATTATTTGAACTAACTAATAATAAAGTATAAAAAATAAAATTAAATATAAATTGTAATAAATAAAATTAATAAAATAAATTAACTTAATATTTATTTAGTTATCCAATTTAGATAATAAATTAAATTGTTTTTTACCTTGACTTTAGTTGCAAAAGATATTGTTACAAAAGAAGTAAAATTTTCACTTTCTACCTTGAATACTCCAACGTGATACATTGGGAAAGCGAAAGAATTTTTTAAGAATCTTTAAAACTAACAGAAATAAAATGGACCTTCCCGCTAACGGTTAGGTGTTAACGAAAACAACGATTATTCAAAGTTCTAAGTCCGTTACAGTTCACAAATATAAATAGACCCCCTTTTATACGGCAGCATTTTACAAACGGACGAAGAAGAAAAGAGAACCGCTGTCACTCACAGTTCCTATTTTACGAGCATAGGCGACGTTGTCGTTACATAATTCATATCGACTACAAACAACAAAAACGTATGAGAAGGTAGAAACTTCACCATCAAAATATGTCCTCTTTGTTTAGTGTTGCTTCTAAATTGCAATAAAAATTTGTTATATAGAAAAAAAATATACCCACATAGAATTTACGTTTTATTTCACTTCACTTACACTATTAGGAAGCTTTACTATACGTCCATATAGATGTTTCGAGTACATAACCTTGACTTTTAAAGTACGTTTCACATAGCCGAGTGCTTTGAGCGTCGAAATATTCTACGTTGGAATCTCTTATCGCACAGGAAATACTTCTAAAAAAGTCTTGAAACTATCTGAATTGGTGGAAATTTATACTGATAAGTCACCCTGTATATCAATTATGGAACTGTATGTATATTTACAAGAATAAAAGTTATTGATCGACACGCCGTCATTGTTTACGTTCGTCAATAAAAAAATACTCGATTCATTATCTTTTTCCGTAATGCATAAATTCGCATATAAAACGGCACAAAGATCAAAGTCTTCAACGCGGAATAAATTAAAACGGAAATTTTTTTACAAAGTGCGCCCGGCCGTTGTAGACAATGGCTGAGGGGCACAACGACGGTGCAAACGGCTTAGTATGCAAATGGGGCGTAAGGGCGGCGTCGAAGACGACTCTCTCGGCGGAATCCCGAGGAGCCGAGTAGTCGTGGTTTAATATGCGACGACACGTCGCCGCCCCCTTTGAACCTCGAATAATGGACCGACCTCACGGCGCCCGGACCAACTTATTAATTCGGCGACTTAATTTTTGCAGTCGATAACTGCCGCCATGGGACACTTCCCGATTCTACCAACCAAATTAACTGAAACTTTAATAACTTCACTACTTAAAAGATATTTTCTATGAAAATGATTTATTAAAAAAAAATCAAATACATTAACTTAAAAGAAAAGTTTTGCTTATCTATATGTATTGCACTAGCACTATCATTAGAACTAACACAAAACTTAGAAGTTCTAGTGACAGTGGTAGGTAGCGCTAGTTAGCATAAGATATCACTATGTTGCATATTTTTATTGCATTAAAACTAGAACTAACACAAGACCTACAACTAGAATCATTCGGGTTTAGCCGTCTTGAAAGACGTGCGGCTAAACCCAAATGTTGCTAGTTCTAGGTCTAATGTTAGTTCTAGCATTGCACTAGCACTATCATTAGAACTAACACAAGACGTAGAACCAGAATCATTCAGGTTTAGCCGTCTTGAAAGACGTACTGCTAAACTCGAATGTTGCTAGTTCTAGGTCTAATGTTAGTTCTAGTATTGCACCAGCACTATCATTAGAACTAACAAAAGACCTAGAACTAGAATCATTCGGGTTTAGCCGTCTTGAGAGACGTGCGGCTAAAACCGAATGTTTCTAGTTCTAGGTCTAGTGTCAATTTTAGTATTGCACTAGCACTATCATTAGAACTAACACAAGACCTAGAACTAGAATCATTCGGGTTTAGCCGTCTTGAGAGACGTGCGGCTAAAACCGAATGTTTCTAGTTCTAGGTCTAATGTCAATTCTAGTATTGCACCAGCACTATCATTAGAACTAACACAAGACCTAGAACTAGAATAATTCGGATTTAGCCGTCTTGAAAGACGTGCGGCTAAACCCGAATGATTCTAGTTCTAGGTCTAGTGTTAGTTGTAGTATTGTACTAGCACTATCATTAGAACTAACACAAGACCTAGAACTAGAATCATTCGGGTTTAGCCGTCTTGAAAGACGTACGGCTAAACCCAAATGTCGCTAGTTCTAGGTCTAGTATTAGTTCTAGTATTGCACTAGCACTATCATTAGAACTAACACAAGACCTAGAACTAGAATCATTCGGGTTTAGCCGTCTTAAAAGACGTGCGGCTAAACCCGAATGTTTCTAGTCTAGGTCTAGTGTTAGTTCTAGTATTGCACCAGCACTATCACTAGAACTAACACAAGACCTAGAACTAGAATCATTCGGGTTTAGCCGTCTTAAAAGACGTGCGGCTAAACCCGAATGTTTCTAGTTCTAGGTCTAGTGTTAGTTCTAGTATTGCACTAGCATTATCATTAGAACTAACACAAGACATAGAACTAGAATCATTCTGGTTTAGCCGTCTTGAGAGACGTGCGGCTAAACCCGAATGTTTCTAGTCTAGGTCTACTGTTAGTTCTAGTATTGCACTAGCACTATCATTAGAACTTACACTAGACCTAGAACTAGAATCATTCGGGTTTAGCCGTCTTGAAAGACGTGCTGCTAAACTCGAATGTTGCTAGTTCTAGGTCTAGTGTTAGTTCTAGTATTGCACTAGCACTATCATTAGAACTAACAGAAGACCTAGAACTAGAATCATTCGGGTTTAGCCGTCTTGAAAGACGTGCGGCTAAACCCGAATGTTTCTAGTTCTAGGTCTTGGGTTAGTTCTAGTTTTAATTGTTATTTAGCGTTAGATTGTGGTATATTTTTCTTGAACAAAAAGTAGAACTAATACTAGACCTAGAACCAGGAATATTCGGGTTTTGCCGTGCGTCTCTTAAGACGGTCTCTCTAGCAAGTTGATGATAGTTAATTCTAGTTTTAGTTCTTATTCAGCGCCAGGTTATTATTTATTTTTATTATACTAATTGTAAAACTAGAGTTAGTTATAGTTTTAGTTCAACCAACACCAGCAGTGTAATCCTTCGTATTTATAATTTAAGACACGCCAGCTAGTAAATGATTGACAAGTACACCCATATACAAAGTTAAAAACAGATCTGCTTATGGAAGCCGTCTTGAAAGACGTGCGGCTAAACCCAAATGTTGCTAGTTCTAGGTCTAGTGTTAGTTCTAGTATTGCACCAGCACTATCACTAGAACTAACACAAGACCTAGAACTAGAATCATTCGGGTTTAGCCGTCTTGAAAGACGTGCGGCTAAACCCGAATGTTTCTAGTTCTAGGTCTAGTGTTAGTTCTAGTATTGTACTAGCACTATCATTAGAACTAACACAAGACATAGAACTAGAATCATTCGGGTTTAGCCGTCTTGAAAGACGTGCGGCTAAACCCGAATGTTTCTAGTTCTAGGTCTAGTGTTAGTTCTAGTATTGCACTAGCACTATCATTAGAAGTTACACTAGACCTAGAACTGGAATCATTCGGGTTAAGCCGTCTTGAAAGACGTGCGGCTAAACCCAAGTGTTTCTAGTTCTAGGTCTTGCGTTAGTTCTAGTTTTAATTGTTATTTAGCGTTAGATTGTGGTATATTTTTCTTGAACGAAAAGTAGAACTAATACTAGACTTAGAACCGGGAACATTCGGGTTTAGCCGTGCGTCTCTCTAGCAAGTTGATGATAGTTAATTCTAGTTTTAGTTGTTATTCAGCGCCAGGTTATTATTTATTTTTATTATACTAATTGTAAAACTAGAGTTAATTATAGTTTTAGTTCAACCAACACCAGCAGTGTAATCCTTCGTATTTATAATTTAAGACACGCCAGCTAGTAAATGATTGACAAGTACACCCATATACAAAGTTAAAAACAGATCTGCTTATGGAAGCGTTCATCAGGTCATATGACGTAAGACTTCCTGTATAAAACCATTCATCGGTGAGCAATTGAATATCTAATGGTTTATTATTCGCTTGTAGGCCACACAATCGATATTGTTACCTCTAAGCAAGCAGTACGGTTGTAGTGAATAAAAAATTAAATATGTCAGAAGAAATAATTAAAAGTAAAGTTAACAACTTGATTACGTCAATGTTTTAATCATATTAATTTTATTTATGATTACACGTAATGTAACATATAACAATTATTCTAGCAACGCAAATTTAATTTTTATTTTATTATTAAGTTAATAACCAGTTTTAAAAGGTTCTTCAAAATTTTTTCTCTAAACGTGATACAATAATAGAATCACCTTCAACATTATTGAGTTTATACGTTGGGCATCGGCAATGAAACAATAAATTACTGTCGAAATCGTTTGGACGTAAAGAAAATTGATAGTGATTGCTTACCAACCTCTTTACTTAAGAAATTTAAACCAATTTAAACAAAAAAAACTTCGATTAATAGCAAAAATTTTTAAATAATATTAAATATTGGAAAAAATTGCGCTTTAAATCATATTTTAAACGTAATTTACTTCCCTAATCTGTATTGTATTGTTTAAAAAATAAACATTTTAACAAACGTAAAAAAAACAAACTGTCAAAGCGTTCACTTTATGTGTGAAATAAACCTAATGCATAGGCATTTAAATGAACCCAGAAAATGGGAGCTAAAAATAAAGTGCGCCGCGAAATTTATCGATGGAAGTTTGAAATAAAAATTCACAATGTAAAACATCGCACCGCTCCCAAATAAATAAATACTAAATAATAAACGAAACGAATTTATACATTTATAACTTTTAACAAAACGGGATTTATTATTTATTAACTTGAAGTAAAAACTAATGCTAATAAATTTTAAAACGTTATCTAATTTTGTCTGTAACGACGAATGTAAGGAAAATTCAAAGGGGGAAACATAGTTACACTTTGATTTTCGCTGAAATTTGCAGAAGCAGTAGAAGAAGCCGAAGCGGGAACGGCGCGACCAGTAGGAGTTGAAGTTTTCGGCGTCATAAAAAGATTTTGCTACACATAAAATAAGAATTAATACTATTTCAGCTCAGAAATTTTTTCTTACCCTCCCTTGTACTCCAGTGGGCACTCTTCTTGCATATCCCGGTTTTAAACTGGAAGGAATCGTAGAAATTGTGCAATCGAGATTGTTGAAAGATTTGGACATGGGTGTACTTGTATTAGCTCTTCCTGATGATAAGGTTAGGTGCAAATTCCGACCAGGAGATGCTTGAGCTTGATAACTCTAAAATTAAATATTAATTTAAAGTATATTTTTTATTTAATATGTTAAGAGCAACTGAGCATGTATAAAATATAAACATAACGTTTTGAGTTATTGATGAAAAACCAATTATAAAATTTATTTGACCGGAATATGTTTTCAATTTGCACAACGATATGAATAATATTATATAATCGATACAATTTATTTTTCAAATTAATAATAAGTTATACTAGTCAGTATTTAAAATATATGCAATACAGGCAGTTGTAAATCAAATTACAAAGACCAATAACGAATTGGGTCAGTGTACATTTTTACAACCGACTCCCAGACAAAATAAGGTGTTAAATAAATCTATCAAGAATGGATTTATGACTGAGTTAAAAGAGTTCTAGAATTACCGAAAATAATGTACTCAATGCTTAGTTGCTCCATATGAGATATCATCAATAACATACCTTACATAAGTTCTTTAACTTATTAATATCATTACGTTGACTTTCAATGATCTTTTGATATTTTAAAGTGTCCTTTTTCATGTTGCTATATTTTAATTGTAATAAATTAATTAAATTATTGTGTTGCTTCTCTTGAAATTCCACCACCTTTACAGAAAATAATTGATAAAATGTAGTTTTTGTCCTAATAAAAAAGTACCTTTTTAATTTGATCCATCAAAGGACTGGGCGATTTAAAAAACATTAAGATATCAGGTTGCATGTTTTTTGATAACAAAATCCTCTTGCAAGGTTTTTGGCAAATGGAACAATTTTGATTCGAATCTAAAATATTATTTTTATATTCGATTAATCATATTTCATATATAACCATTTAGTTAATGTTTTTTCGTACCTGGTTTAAGGCAATAGTTACATTCCAAGTGGCCACATGCCCCAACGTAAAACGAAGTTTTTTCGCTGTATAGCCGGCCGCAGTTATTACAATGTATCCAACTAGCCATTGGTATTGATAATTTTGTAAATAATGTAAATATTATTAGTTAGATCGTTTTATTGTTGAGTTTTGTTACCTAATTGTTGTAACAATTTCAATTTCAACCAACAAAATTATTCTTGTCAAAAATTAAACGTCAGGTTAACCAACTGTTTATTTTTTTTTTTTTTTTAATCAAATTTCCCCTAGAAAAATTTATCTATATCTTTTTTAGTTTTTGAATTTATTTTTTTGTTTTATCTTTGCATTAAAACTTAACGTCTATATATTCAATGTAATCATTATAACCTTTTATATACACATATTAATTTACAATTAAACAAAGTAAATTAACATATCAAAAATTTACAAAACAGAGCAGCCAACTTTTTAATTAAAAAAAATTTTCTACAAAAAAGAAAATATAAATTAATAAATTAAATAATAACCATTAAATATATAATAGCTTATAAATTAATATTATTCATAAAGCGCGATCTACCCAAAAAAGATTACAATACAAAATTTGCAGTTTTCTATAATCTAATATAATACCTTAACAATTAAAAAGGTATCAAAAATGTTCTTGGTTTCTTTAAATTAAACCGTACCTATCAAAGGAATAAATTAATTATAATTCAACACAAATTAGTTTTAATTTCAAATTAATTCTTGATTTTGCATCCTTTTCTACCCTTATAATTTCGTATAATCCGTCTCATTTTGATGTAGCAATCATTGTCTATTTCTGAATAACGTCTAAATGACAACGTTATTGATCAAAATCGTAACCAAATTTACGTATAGGTTAAGTGGTTTATAAAAAAAAACTAAAGATAACAAAGTTATCCTCTTTCCTATGCTTATTTTAATAGCAAAATCTGATTATACGTAAAATATGTCTAATGATCAAGAAGTAATCAATATAATTGGGGAAAAGCTGTCTTCATCTAATATAACCATAAAAAATGTATCCTTTTTGTAATCTTAATTCAATTAATTTCATCGCAAATCTTTTAGGTTCTTTTAAGTGTAGTTATTCCCCAAGAAGTCTTAACTTTAAGTAATATTATTTTTACTCTAGTCGAGTGCAATGGCAGTTACGGTTTATTTATATTTGAATCTGGTAAAAGAATCCCAACAAAATTCTCCGATCTTACTATTGAACATGTCATACCAATCGATGAGTACTTCTACTGTGATAATGAATCCATTCCAAGCAGTTATACACACGAACGGTTTTCAATAACATATAAAATGTTACGGCTAACTTTTCACATTGAAATTGGACCCGATAGCGATGTTTTTAAGGATGAAATAACCAGAGCTAAAGAAGGTTAAATAAATTAATCATAAAATACTTTACAATAGCCATTTATTTCTAATTTTTGTAGCATTTTTGTTGAATTCTGTTGATCATAAATGGTTGGAGAGGTATCGAAATGATTCAGGATCTTATGATGTTGAATTTGGTGAGGTAAGGGCACAAATTAAAAGAATTTTTTAGTATTAAATTGACATTTTAATATGACATATTTATTTATAAAAGGATGAGGTCAAAAGATATTAATTTAGGATATCAATGTGTAAAGTTTTATTTTTTTTTGTATTACTAAATAATAAATAAATTTTTAGGGAAATTTACCTGCATCAAGACAAAGAGGAGCCAGAGGGCACACTTCTGCAAGTAGAGAATCAATGTTAAGGTTCGAAATGGAATCAAGAAAATCACAATACACAAAAATCACCGAACGTAGGTTTGTAAATAAAAAAATGCTTTTTATTCCTTAATAAGAGCAAATTTGATTTAAAGCATATTTGTGGGAACTTGGAATGTTAATGGACAACTCCCTCCACCTAATCTCATGCTAAAATATTGGTTAGCAATCGAAAAAGAACCCCCAATGTTGTATGCGATTGGTTTTCAAGAATTAGATCTAAGCAAAGAAGCTTTTTTATTTAATGATAGCCCCCGAGAAGCGGAATGGGAGTAATTCTTTATTATAAACGTTATTATTATTTTTATTTTATTTGTTATTTTGATTTTAGAAAAGCAGTTATGGCTTCAACACACCCAGATGCTAAATATAGACGTTTGGCTTTAATTCGCTTAGTTGGAATTCAATTGATTGTCTTAATACATTCCGATCATTATAGTCATGTTAAAGATGTCGATAGCAGCACTGTTGGAACAGGGCTTTTAGGCAAAATGGTTTATTTGTTTATTTATTTTTTTATTTATCCAATTAATTAATAAAAAAAATTTAGGGTAACAAAGGAGGAGTTGCAGTGAGGATACGTTTATACGACACAACCTTATGCTTTGTATGTTCGCATTTAGCAGCGCATCAAGATGAAGTTGAACGAAGAAATCAAGATTACAGAGATATAGTTGATCGAATTAATTTTCGTAAACCGCCGCAAACAATTAAAGAACACGAGTACTATTTTTATATTGTTTATTTAATCTCATTTATGATTCGTTCAATTTTATTTTAGCCAATTATATTGGCTTGGAGATTTAAATTATAGGATAATGAAATTCAATGGGGACGACGTAAAAAAGTTGCTGTACGCCAAAGAGTTGGATCTTCTTCTAAAACATGATCAGTTAATGTTGGAACAACAGAAAGGGAAATGTTTTGAGGTAAAAATAAAGTTAAAATTGAATGCTAAAGTGTATTATACTTGACGTAATGCGTTAAAACATTTATGGGGGGGAGATACTTCGTTATCCAACATAAACCAAATAATAATTTATGCAGTTTAGTTTGTTATAGGGTCCACAAAATTTTTTTTTTTAATTCACATATCCTGTTTTTACATCTTTACATTTGTTTACACTCCTGACTGGCACAGAACTTGATAGAAATACACAAGATTCTTAACAAAATTTATTTAGGGGTTTGAAAAGTTATATTTATTTCAAAATAGAAGAATATGTTTTTTGCCTTCGCTGTCTGGAAGTTGTCCTATGGTTGTCGACCAATACATAATAGAGTAAAACTGTATATGCTCCTCTGGTATATAATGTAGAAATTTTTTGATGTCTGCGATTTTTTTGTCATTGGTTCGGTAGAGCCAAGGTAACACAGTTTGCTTTTCTCAGTGTAAAAGTGCGCTGAAGCAACCCACGAATATACTAAAAAGTAACAACTTTATTTGGTTCATTGATAATAAACTGACGCATGATATCTCGGTGGTATCGTTTTTGCTGATATCTCTACTTTGTCTTCTTTTTTGACGTGCCTTCCATAACTGCCACCTGAAATGCATGATCTCTTGTAAAATGTAGACCACCACTCTTAAACTGCTTTATTTCTTCAGTCGTCACTTTTATTATATTAAATCTTCCCGTTTTGCTTGAATTTTTTATGAATGCCTCATATTCATCAGACATATAGATCCGCTCAGTTTTGCGTAAAAGTCACAGGGTAAGAATGAATGGCCCCTGATAGGAAAGAAAATGTCTACATTTTTGAGGATTTTCAGTTCCATTAAAGCCTTACACATTTTTAGCAAAGAATGATTTTTATTTTTAAGAGGAGAAGATTTTCTTGATCATCTGGCTTATATCTGTTAATATAACTCACAAGTAACACTAGGGAAGTGCCAAACGGCGATTTTCTTGAAATTTGGCACACAAGTAAAAATATTCTACACGTATATTGTGATTTCTGATCGCCGTTTTAAGGGTAGAAATCACCCTTTCCGATTTTGGAGATAAGTGCGATTATTTTACGAATTATTTTTACAATTTTTGCGAAATCATGTCAATAGGACTTTTAGGGGTTGCTGATGACGAATCACATGTCCGTTTTTGAGAAATCAGTTAAAATTAATAAAATTGTTAAAAATTGCGACAAATTTAACAAACGATAATTTTAAGGTTTAATTTTACGGTTGATATCAAAAACTACCTCCAACAGTAACGAATCATGGAAACTCATCACTACAAGTAGTGATGCATATAAAAACTTTGTAAACAACAAAGCAGACAATATTGCCGTATTTGCAACAAAATTAGGCAAATTAACGTCCGATCTTGCCATTAATTGATTCAAACACGTTTTTTTACCAAACACCCGGGAAAACTCTTGTTAGATTCTTGAACTGGCCAGATTGAAAAAAAATTGCCAATATTGATCAATTTCGCTAGTGTTGACTCTGTGTTCATCGTGTAAATGTTGAATTTAGATGTGAATGTTTTATAAAAAACTACTCAATTTGAAACGACGAAAGTGATATATTAATTGATTTCTGTGCTACGATCGTTTCGACCAATATGTTAGTCTTCATTAAACACTTCTAAAACGAATGTACAAAGTTTGTTAGTTATGATACATTTTATAATATTAATATTTATATACCGAATAACGTATAATGTACAAATTTAGTACATTTGTATAACCCACTAGGTGGCAGTATAAAGATGTAGTCATTAAAGTCCCTAGATTTACAAAGTACCGCGGTTTGACGCCATTTTGGCTCGAAAGTCAAGCGGGAAATTTAAAACTACAAACCAAAACATCACGCCAAATTTCCTTACTTTTTTTCTCGTGGTGCTTTGAAGAGTTGAAAGTCCTTCTTACTGCCATTTTTGCAACTCCAAAGGCAACAAGACGGCAATATTTTTGTAAATAAGTGGTGACATGCAGTGACCAAGGTTTATATACAGGGTGACATAGAAAAAAGTACATTGCATAGTGCCACACAATAGAGGACACTAAAATAAGAAAAAAAGTTCCTATGAACATGGGTCCGCAAGGCCTACGGTTAAAAGATACGGGGTGTTGAATTTTATTTTTTTTGGGGTTTTTTTTTTTTGAATATCTTTAGCCAGAGACGTAAAAAATTGATAAAATGTGGTATACAGGGGTTTTTTATCATGTTAAATTCAAATATGATCTTAGTTTTGTGATTACTGATAGAGAGCGCTACATACATACAGGGTTCCATCTCTATTGAATCGGTCCTAACTTTTTCTTTTTTGTTATACACTGTATGTCATTTTCGACTGAAAAAATTTGTTATCCATGCATCTGAAAACCGACAATGCACGTTAATTATTCAAAAAGCGCCAAAGTAACCTTTGCAAAAACAATGATAAATAACAATTGAATAATGTGTCATAATTTAGTGTCCTCTATTGTGTGGCACTATGCAATGTACTTTTTTCTATGTCACCCTGTATAAGAGGTTGTCTAGGTTCGTACGCAATCATACTGCGCATTACGTCACATGTGGAAAATAATACCGCCAAGCAATTCAAATTAACCAACGGCATGGAGCACCACATGGCCATGAGGTTGCGTGCGCAATCCGTGATCGCTTACGTCACGAAACACTCCTGCTCTTGCCCCTCGCCCACAAACTAAAATTAAAGTATTGCAGCATAGGAACTTGGACAACCTTTAATATATAAACCTTGTGCAGTGACAAGCTGTCAAACAGCTATTTTGGCTCGAAAACAGGCTTCATGAACCACGGTACTTTGTAAATCTAGGGACTTTAGTAGTCATTAAAGTGATAAAGAGATGGCATTAGTTTAATATGTCTGCTGTACAATTCAAATGGCCACGTCGAAAAAGTACGTCTGTTCTTCTAAGGGATGTCACTCTATAATTATAATCTCTAAAGTCCCTAGATTTACAAAGTACCGCGGTTTGCCGCCATTTTGGCTCGAAAGTCAAAAACTATGTCGTTCTATTGATAACATTACGCCAAATTTCCTTTCTTTTTTTCTCGTGGTACTCTGAAGAGTCGAAAGTCCTTCTTACTCTTATTTTTGCAACTCCAAAGGCAACAAGATGGCAATATTTTTGTAAATAAGTGGTGAGATGCAGTGACAAGCTGTCAAACCGCCATTTTGGCTCGAAAGCAGGCTTCATGAACGGCGGTACTTTGTAAATCTAGGGACTTTAGTAGTCATTAAAGTCCCTAAATTACAAAAATATTGCCGTCTTGTTGCCTTTGGGGTTGCAAAAATATCAGTAAGAAGGGCTTTCGACTCTTCAGAGTACCACGAGAAAAAATAAAGGAATTTTGGCGTAATGTTATCAATAGAATGACATAGTTTTAAATTTCCCGCTTGATTTTCGAGCCAAAATGGCGACAAACCGCGGTACTTTGTAAATCTAGAGACTTTAGTAGTCATGCAAAAACAGTCAGGTAGGCAATCAGAACAGACCAAAGGTTAAAATGTATCATCATAACTAACAAACTTTGTACATCCGTTTTAGAAATGCCTGATGAAAATCAACATATTGGTCGAAACGATCGTAGCACAGAAATAAATTAATATATCACTTTCATCGTTTCAAATTGTGTAGTTTTTTTTATAAAACATTCACACCTAAATTCAATATTGATAAAGACAATAAAAACATCCAAATTTTTACGATTGCCACTGGAATAACTGGATTCATTCAGCCGCTAAACACTTATACTTTTAAGTCTGGGAAGAATTTTTTAAGACAATTTTCTGCCATTATGCTGTATAATTAAGAAGTAAATTTATATTTACGGAACAACAACCTCAAAATACAGTCTTTATACTGCTGTTTCAAAAACTGTAATAATACAGCACCAAATTTAAAGACAGCCAAATCTAAAAATGTCACATAACCCCTTTTTACATCTGCCAATTCAATTCTAAGTTAGAATTTTTAGGCAAAAAGTGATTGATTTACAGTTTAGCCTCGGATCCATCTTCTAAAGTTTTCTCTCTCCCCAGCAAGTATGTTGAGCTGCTGCATAGTCTTCCCATGTTGTTCTTGGAGCGTCATTCGACGCATCTCTTCTTCCTCTCGTGAGCCAAACAAAATTTGGAAGTGTTTTCCAGGTCGTTTTTATCTTTTGTGTCTCTTATTATCTGTCCTTCGGCATTCTTACAGAGATTTTTCCACGGTTAGATTGCGTAGATGTCATTATTTTGGAAATCTTTCCATATATTTCTGTATGCTTCGTAAGTAGGGATGAGTCTCAAAATTTAAAGTTTTTGTAAAAATGTTACTTGGATTATTTATTAGCTAGTCATATATGAAGAGATCTTAGATAGTGTACACGAAAAAATTTATTTCTTATTATAGACGTGTTACACTTAATCTGGGGTTTTCGGAAATTCCGCGTTTTTATTGATGGTTATGCGTCATTACCGAGTAATGAAAATCCCGGCCAGCTCAACACGTTAGTCTGGTTAAGTAGCCAGATTTAAGTGTTTAGTATCAACATTGACTCACAAATTATAACTTTTTCACGGTATCAAATTCAAAAATACAGAATATCTCCAAAAGTAGTTACCTATTAATTATTTTTTATATTTTTAGGGATTCTTAGAAGCACCAATACATTTCCAACCGACATACAAATACGATTTAAACAGCGACCATTACGATACAAGCGAAAAAGGTCGTGCACCGGCGTGGACAGATCGCGTTCTTTATCGAGGCAAAGGAATCCATCCGACAGTATACCGATGTCACATGGAACTCCAAACGAGCGATCATAAACCGATTAGTTGCGTCTTTAAATCCGAAATAGCCGTAATCGACGAAACGAAACAAAAACGCGTTCAAGAGGAAGTGTTTAAATTAATGGATAAGTTAGAAAACGAAATTTTACCGCAAGTTACGGTCGATCGGACGGAATTAACTTTCGAAAGGGTTCGTTTTAACGAACCCGTTCATAAAGAAGTGATCGTTGCTAATACGGGGCAAGTCCCTGTTACTTTTTGTTTTGCTAATAAAATTAAGGAGGAAAAATATTGTAAGGATTGGTTGAGGATTACACCGAATCGAAAAGATATTGAACCAGGTTATTTTTATTAATTAATTAATAATTTAATTTTTTGTAATTCGCGATGGTAATGAAAGCTATTACAATACTCAAACGGGTGCTGTAATGAGACTCCTTACAGCATCCGATGCTGTAATGAGATTTTAATAACATTTTATGGAACCAGTTCAAGTTGGTCATTAATTTTTGTAGTTGTCAATGTGACAATTTTTGCCTATGGATGTTTAAACACGTTCTTAGCATCGAATACAAGGTCCACAATGATGAGGACATTAAACTCTGAGCAATTTCTTTTATTTTAGGAGGTGTACATGAAAAATTTTTTTCAGGTGGTTTTGACAGTTTCTAATTGTCAAATCAAATTTATATTTTCAAGTGTTACCAACTGCTACATACCTATTTCCCTACATTGTCAAAATTTATTTTATTTTTTTGGATAAAAACGCGAATTACAAAAAATAGCATAGAAAACACGTTTCATAAAACTTAAAGCACTAGTTTTTTTAATATACTATTATTTTTTTAATTAAAGGTGATAAATGTGATATTCGATTTGAAGTAACACTTCTCGACGCGGGAAATTACTTGGAAGACATTTTAGTTTTGCACCTTGAAAACGGAAAAGATATCTTCATTTCCGTTTCCGCTCAATGCGAAAGATCGTGTTTTACAACTTCGATATCGGTTTTGTGTCGATGTCCCGTTCCGATTTTGAATATGACAGCGGAACAAATTTATCAAGCCGAACGCGAACAAATTCCTTTGCGCTATTCGATACCAAGGGAACTCTGGCTGCTCGTTGATTATCTTTATAGACACGGATTGAGAATGCGGATGTTTGAATCGACGGCTCTTCACGATGATATTATTAAAATTAGAGATTGGTTGGATCATGGCTCGTTAAATCCGATTCGTATCCTTTAAATTTAGGTTAAATTAAACGTTTTTAAATGAAATATTTTTCTTAATTTTTTTGTTTAGCTGTTGATAATGTAACCGCCGTTGCTGAATGTCTTTTATTATTTTTATCGCACACGAAAGATCCGATAATCCCTTATCATTTAACTGAGACTGCATCATCTCAAGCTAATAACTTCTTAAATTGTAGAGAGGTAAAAATGTTTATTAGGTAATTATATTTTTGATAATGTGATAACTTGTAGATTCTCGAGAAAGTCCCTGATTTACATAGGAGTGTTTTTTTGTATATAATTATGTTCCTGAAAGAGGTGTTGAAATATGGTGGTGAAAATGGAACAGATCCAAAAATATTAGCCACGATTTTCGGTGATATTTTACTTAGAAGTCCAAAAGGAAAAATTGAAAGGCAGCAAATCCAAAGGGGAAAAATGGGTTTTGTTCATCAATTTCTTATAAATGACATAAGTTCAATGATTGTCCCTTCAGCAAACAAATAATAGTGTAAATGTCTTTAATGTCTAGTATTTATTAATTGTTTTAGATTATAAGCTAATTAAAATAACATAACCCAAAAAAACTTATTGTGTCAGTATTGAATTTATTATTTTTGTAGAAAGATTTTGCTTCAATAAAATTATTGCTATAAACATTTATAATTCATCATCTACTACACTATTTGGAGCCAATTTTAAACTAAAACCTTTTTTAATCAACAAAAAATTACACTCCTCCCTACTTTTATCTTCTAATGGAATGCGTTCCATTTCGTTATCATCTTCATCTAAAATTACAAGCTCCGGAGGATGTCCTTGTATCTTCTTAAACGTTAAATCAGCATATTTTGGGACATCTTCATAAATGAATTGTTTCACTTCTTTTAAATAGTTTAATTTACAACCGGGGCAACTCTAAAACATAATATGTTAATAAATAACGCCACAACATACACTTTTTTTACCTCTATACGCCCCCTAATTGATTTCGACCTTCCCCAAATTCCTTGAGTGATAATTAATAGAAAAACTAATGCAAGTAAATGCTTCATTGTAGGTAATTGTTTAAAACTATTCAAATACACGTACTCTTAAATAATCTTATCGAAAAAGTTGAGTTTTTGAAATACTTCAAATAGATAAGTTTGAAGTGACAATGAGTTGACGTAAATACATAACCTCACTTTTTGTTACACAAGATATTAAATGAGTTAATTTTTACGTTAACAATTTGTATTTATCGATATATAAGATAAACCGATCAACAAGTTAAAAAACAACTCAAAAGTTTCTAATTTTGACTTACTTACATTTTTGGAATCTTTCATCCAAGTATCGTTTTTTAATATCTGTAGGATTTCCAGTTCTACCGGAAGTCGCCAGCTTCTTTATTTTTTAAATGGAACCCTGTATATTTTTACATATTTGGATTTGTCTACTTTCAAAGTTTATGAATAACTTTACTTTTTGCAATTTGATTCGGCCCTTCTCGAGTTTTTCTAAAAAAAAATCTACTCTTGCAGACATTTGTTCAAAAAATCAGAAAACACTCGATTTTTGGTAACTATTCGAAATTTGGAAGTACCATAACTTCATCTTTTTAAACAACACTTCCCATATTTTATTACTTAGTCGTCTTTGGGTAAACATTAATAGTTTGGGAGATAATTATGGTTTTTTGAAAAATGCACACATATCTATTGATATTAACCGAGTGTGCCATGGAAAACAAGCCTTCTCTATGAGTTCTTGTCAAAGTCTCACTTGTTTACGTCACTTGATGCATGTGTGCTGATGATTATCTGTTAGGTGCTTTAATATTAGTACTAAAGAGTTAAAATCAATAGCGAAAACAATATTTACACATATCAAGACATTCTTAATTTATTTTTTATACAGGAAAGCGCGACAAAGCTCATAGTAGAACTTGAGGAATATTTAACAAAAGCTATGTCAATAAACATTTACTTCATACAACAAAAAATTGGTATAAAAAGCTAGAAACAAGTTACAATAAATGTTCGAAATGGTGGCCGTTCGCATTCAAGCACTGTGTTATACGTGAAGAAACACCCTCAAGTGTAGCTTTTCGTACTTCTTGAGGAGAGAGACTGTCGAATGCTGCTTCTAATTCCTCCCTGGTGTTTATCCACCTGTCTTCAAACGTTAAAGTCAGCTCTTGGGTGCAATGCGCCGGAGCTCCATCCAGTTGATACCAACAGCTTCCTCTCAAGTTCAAAGACAGGTTGTCAAGAAAATCTTCTACCACAGTACGTAACAAATTCAACTAACGCTGTCGTTAAAACACCGTCATAAATGACGTAAAAGAACCTAACCTGATGGTTTCTTTCTCAGATTGCATGCGGGTTGACGGAAGCCCAGATATTTATACGCAAAAACTTAGGTTCGTCCGTCCATATAACTTTTTTCAAAAAGTTTTCACCCTATTGACAACGAAGGTATAGCATCTCACACACACAAGTTCATTTGGTCATCGGGATCTTGAGGATGAAGGTCTAACTAACGAGAACTTGTAGTAGTGGAACAGATGTTTCTTGAAGACCCTATGCACTGATTCCGAGATCTTCTTTGGCAGTTTGAATTGAGGCGTTGGGATTGGCATCGAAATAAACCAAGGTATATTTTTTGGTCGGTTTAACACGTGATTAATTCGTTCAAAATGCAAAAAATTTGCTTCTAACTTATTCTTTTATCACCGGGGGTAAATGTGGATAATTTTCATTAAACATTCTGCAAGTTCTACTAAGAACTTTGTCGTACTTTCCGTGCATAAAATAGTATATTATTATATGAGCATATAATAGCTCATTATATGCGAGTAGAATACTATACTTTGTCCACGACTATTGAAATTGATTCCATAAATTTATTTTTTTAAAAAATTTTTGAATAAAGGTTAAACGTCAATGTGACACAAATTCAATGTTACTAACTGTAACCAACTTCACAACAATTTGTCAAAATTAAATGTCAGTTTTATAAAACGTCGTTTTCTTTAGGAAAATTAATTAATTTATGCTTAAATCATACGAAAAAAGGAATTTGTTTAGGTTTTTTTAATGTCAAACATTTAGAAACTCCTAAAAAATTGAATGAAATTGTCGTTTTTTGAACTTTTAACGTTTCAAATAATTATTATTAGTCTGGTCAAGATACCCGTGGATAATTATTATTCACCGCTATTATTCACTCCGTGAAAAATGACTACCATTTTGGTTTAGAAAACTCGTTCATAAGGTATATATTATAAGGTAGTCGTGGACAAAATAAATTAAGGATTTCGTCATTTGTATAGTAGACTCCACGAGAGCTGGCAGTAAATCATCATTTTCTGCTCTTACAAATGCCATACGTAGTTCACAAACCGCTAGAGAGTGTGTGTTGGAAAGAGATAGCATTAGTTTAATATGTCTGCTGTACAATTCAAATGGCCACGTCGAAAAAGTACGTTTGTTCTTCTAAGGGATGTCACTCTATAATTATAATCTCTAAAGTCCCTAGATTTACAAAGTACCACGGTTTGCCGCCATTTTGGCTCGAAAGTCAAAAACTATGTCGTTCTATTGATAACATTACGCCAAATTTCCTTTTTTTTTTTCTCGTGGTACTCTGAAGAGTCGAAAGTCCTTCTTACTCTCATTTTTGCAACTCCAAAGGCAACAAGACGGCAATATTTTTGTAAATAAGTGGTGAGATGCAGTGACAAGCTGTCAAACCGCCATTTTGGCTTGAAAATAGGCTTCATGAACCGCGGCACTTTATAAACCTAGGGATTGTACGTTTCATAAAGGCCCAACGTCTCAGGTGGTTTGGACATGTCATGAAAATGGCAAATCGCCGGCTACCAAGAAGAATCTTCGAGTCTAACATGCCAGGAAGATGATGTCAAGGTTAATCTCGAAATCGCTGCAAGCATGAACTGGAGAGGGATTTTCGGAGTATGAAGGTGTGAAATGGGAAAGGCAGAACTTCAAGCCGAGATGGATGGCGGGAAGCCGTGAAGCAGGCTAAGGCTCACCCTGAGCTGTAAAGAAGAAAGAAAGGAAAAAGAACATTTATATCTGTTTTTCTAGTACAATTGTATGAAGTAGTAGGTATTTTTTAGTAAATATTTCAATTTTAGTACGTTTCATAGAGGTACTTATAATTACAATCTGTTCATAGAACATTAATGAATACGAATACCGAATTCTACAGATACATGCATAAAATAAAGGCATACAATGAAGATATCACTCATATTAATTGATTCGTTGCCACTATGTTTCTTTCAATCGTCAAAATATCCGTGAATCATGTAGTGCCGTGTTCCTTGAAAAGCAGCGAATTTAAAACCAAACGTCATTAAACCTTTACGAAATTGTCTAAATTTGTCCTAAATTGTGAACATAAACGTGAAAAATGGTCTATAATGTTCAAACTGTATCTAAGATTATGTAATCTTGCACTACAATTGTTTAAAATCGCAAAAATTTGTTCAAATTCATATAAATTTTTATAAAAATGTCTAAAATTATTCAAACAGTCTAAAATTAAACATAACATTAGTACTGACACTAGAAATAACACTAAACCTAGAAACTTTCGAGTTTAACCGTGCGTCTTTTGAAAAGGCGTTTGACTTTTCCGACACTTCTAACTTATTTCTGAAGAAGCTTGCAACATGGTAAGAAGAGAGAAGGTATGAAGAGATTGAGGTTGCAAAAAGTCGAAAGTTTCTAGTTGTCCAAAATTATTTAAAATTGCTTAACATGATCAAAATAGACACTGTCTAATACGTCAAAATGTCTAAAATTATTTTAGCCTACTTTGTAAACTTTTGGCAAATTTTGGCGAAATAATCTAAGTCGTACGTCCATATCTTGATTCATACCATTTTTAAGAGATCTGTCACTGCCAGCTCTCGTGGTTTCTACTATATAAACATTATTTACGTTATTAATATCGATTTTAACTGGTTTCAGATTCACAAGTGTCAAACAACGTAAATCAGACTTTGACGTTTGTCAATAACTCACTAAATATTTGTTTTCCATGGCACACTAGGTTAATATCGATAAGATGTGTGCTTTCTTCAAAAACGCTAATTATCTCCCAAACTATTAATGTTAGGTGTAGGAGATATAAGATATAAAAGATGTAAAATGAGACGTTGAAGACGACTAAGTAATAAAATATGGGGGGTGCCATTTAAAAAAATGAAGTTATGGTACTTCCAAATTTTAAAAAGTTAACGATTTAGACAGCCGTGCTTGGCACTAAAACATACTCCATCACGTTGCTTAAACATGTTCTGGATCCTATATTGATATACCAAAAAGCTAGAGCAGATTTGTTTGAAAAAAAGTCGAATAACTCGAGAACGGCCGAATCAAATTGCAAAATGTAACGTTATTCATAAACCTTGAAAATAGACAAATCCAAATACCGTATTTTCTCGAATTTAATCCGCATCTTTTTTATAAATTTTACATGCTCTAAAATCAAATGCGGATTAGATTCGCAGTCGTATAGTTGCAATTTGGAAAATAGTAAAATTATTATAAAAACATTATAACAATAACACTTTATTAAGGGTTTTAGAACGATATTTACTTTTTTATGTATCATTTTCTTCCCATATTAAGTCATCTTCGGATCTGTCCAAAGCATTGGTTATACAAAATTTCTTAAATGATGTTATAATATTGTTTTCAGGGATCGTTTTCCATGTCGCCTACACTTACTGAGCAAGTTCAGAAGCTCGTTTAATTGCTCCCGATTTTGTCAATTCTCGAGTTTGTTAATATATACGATATCATTCCACCAGGTATTATTGTTATGACAAGAAGTCTAAACCAAGGGCAATCAGTCTATGATTAATTAATATCTTTATTTAATAATCCTCCTGGTCTACGACTCCATATTTGTCTTAACCATTCCATCATCAGCTTTTCCATTATCCATCCTTTTTGTTGTGCCCTAACTAAGACGTCATTCGGGAAGTCTTTCGGATATCAGAATGGTTTTTTTCTCAATATTAATAATGACAGCAATTTTTCCCTATTACTTGTTACTACATCAATGTTATGCGCAATTTTTCGCAACCACTCGTTTATAAAGAAATTTCCCACACACCTCTTCTTTCCAATGTGTAATTTTGAGGCATATCCAGATATACTGCCATTTCGTCGGCATTCACAGTTTGAAACAAATTGAAATTTTCTTGAAAATTATTAGGAGTTTTTGGAAAATTTTTATTCTGCGCCTCAATGATAAATCCACAGTCGCATAAATCCTACAGTCCAACCTTTGCTGGTATTACAAATTTGTTAGTCCCTCTTTTCGTTTTTCTTGAGAGAACCAGAAAAATTCCTCATCAATTTCATGAATTCTTCTTTGGCTCGGTAAATTTCTTGCACGATGCCTCACAGTCTGCAATAGCTGCTTTGTCTTTCCGCAACAGCCGCAACGTTACTTTCATTAACGGCAAAAATTGTACCAGATTTTAGATTTCCTTCTTTTAACGCTAACTTAATAACATCTCTTTAAACTTCGCTGTATAGAAGAACTTCTTCGATTTTTGCTACTTTTTTCCATAATAATGCTATTATATGTATAATTAAGCACACACCACGTTCGAGCTGCTACGAGGGCAGTATATGAACTGAATTCGTGCTAGGCAATACTATTTATTTTTAAAATCATATTTATTTTCCAATTTTTTCTGGCTTGATAAATTTAAAGTCTAGTCTAATAAAAACTCGTCATAAACAAGGTTTCTTTAGGTGCATTAGCGTCAATCAACGGAAAAAATATATATTTATGGTTAAGAACAAGCATCACATCGCTTTGGTGTTGTCGAATTGCTCAAAGAAAGATGCGGATTACATTCGCAAACAAAATTTTTTTACCACTATGCATTTTTAAAATCGGAGTGCGGATTAGATTCGAGAAAATACGGTACAGTAAAGCTCCGCTAATTCGAACACCCCCAAATCCGAATTCCCTTGTAATCCGAACAAAATTAGAAAACATGAAATTTGCATTATGTCCCTTGCAATCCGAATTGTTAGAAGATTGTTTGTGTGGCCGTTTAAACAAGTTGGAACACGTTTAGTTTTATAGTTTATAGTTACTTGTTTACGTTATACGCTCAGTTTTGCGTAAAAATGCCACCGAAATGGTCGCACAAGACGTTAACAATCGCGGAAAAAGAACAAATATTAATAAAACTGAGTAGTGGTACCAGTGGAAAAGCCTTAGCAGAAAAATATGGTGTCAGTGTGTCAACCATTTCTGGCATTAAAAAAAAATAAAGAAAAAATAAATAGGTATGTATAACATTCTACTATTTTTCTTAAATCGGTAATATATTAACATGGACTTTTTCATGGATTTAAAGTTACATTGCAAGTTATGTCGCAACTCCAGCGCGTAGAAAAGCTTTGCGAAAACCAGAATATCCAGAAATGGAAGATAAGTTGTATAAATGGTTTCAGTTACAGCGAGAAAAACATGCTACATTCACAACTAACTTTTTAAGAGAAAAAGCTCTGAAAATTTTTACTAAATGTTATAAAGACAAAACGTTTATTGCAAGCAGAGGATGGATCAGTCGATTTAAAAATAGACGTGGTATTCGTCAATTAAAAGTGGTTGGAGAGAAACTCTCTAGCGACTCATCTGCAGTGCAACCGTATTTACGAAAATTCACTAAAAAAATGACAGCTGAATGTATTACCCAGCCAAATATACAACGCAGATGAATCTGCATTATTCAGGAAACTACTTCCCGATCGTACATTAGTGCATGCCGGAGAAAGAACTGCTCCAGGGAGAAAAACATCAAAGGAAAGAGTAACTTTTCTTGCTTGTACAAACGGAGATGGCACACATAAACTTAAAATGTTGGTTATCGGAAAAGCAAAAAATCCGAGATCTTTTAAAAACTGTCTCCTGTCTTCCAGTTGAATATTTCTCGACAAAAAATGCTTGGATGACTTCAGCTCTTTTTGTAAAATGGTTTCACGAGTCTTTTGTTAAACAAATTAGAAAATTTCAAGCAGAAAACAATCTGAGTGGTAAAGCAATTTTGTTAATCGACAATGCGCCAAGTCACGCATCGGAAACCAAATTAATAAGCGATGATGGTGAAATTATAACAATGTTTCTGCCACCCAATTGTATTCCACTTATCCAACCTATGGATCAAAATGCAATTCGTTTAAAGTCTCTTAGAACATGTTCTATCTATAGAGGAAGACGATATTTCCAAAGCACTGAAGAATATTTCTATTAAGGATGCTGTGTTCATGCTTGCCAATGCTTGGGACAAACTATCGGCTAATTTAATAGCAAAATGTTGGAGAAATGTATTTGGACAATCAGATGAGGAAACAAGAATTAAAAGAAATCGGTGCTATGCTCCAGCAAATAAACAATGATCATCATCCTTCGCAATCAGAAGTTAACGATTGGATTGTTGGTGATAAAGATCATGTTTCGCTGGATAGTGACGGCAGGGACGGCAGGCAGTTCTCTCCATTAAGACGCTGGTACAAACGAAAACGAATTAAAAGTAAAACATGAGAATGCTATTAAACGCTTCAGTACATGTATTCAATGAGCGGAGGAGAATGCAGTCGATTTAAACACCGTAACAACCCTTAGAATTCTACGGCAACGCGCCATGAAATTTAAACAAGACTGCATGCGACAAACAAAGTTGTTTGATTTTTTTAAATAAACTGTATAAAACATGTATTGCATATATTATCTAGTACAATAAATCTATAAATAAGTATTTATATGACTTTTTTTGATAATATTTAAATATGACTTCAATAATCCGCATGCTTCCATAATCTGAATTGAGCTGGTTTTAATTGATTCGGATTAGCGAAGCTTTACTGTATGTAAAAATATACAGGTGTTCCATTTAAAAATATAAAGGTAGGTGGCGACTTCCGGTATAACCGGAAGTGCTAGAAATTTGAAAATATTTTAGTTGAAAAGAACGCAATTACTTATACTTAAATTTGAATTCTCAAATTTTTATTTTGGCCAGAACCTCTAATGAACGATCTCGCTGAGATTATACAGGGTGTATAATAAAAACATTTCAAAGAAAAAAATTTTAATTTTTATTACACAAGATTTTTTTAAACACTAAGTTAGATTATCATCAAAAATTAATTCATTAATACCTTACTTCCACAATTTCTTAATAGACATATTCTTTTCAGAATCTTTTTGCATAACCTTAGCAACTGCCATTTCAAAATCTTCTTGTGTTACATGTACTCTTCTTTCTCTCAAAGCATACATTCCAGCTTCAGTACAAACGCCCTACAACAAAACAAAAATTTAATTGATTTGAAATGTACACAAAAAAAAGTCTTACTTTAACTTCAGCACCACTAGCTCCAGGCATAAGTTCAGCAATCTTCCTCAAATTAATTCCTCTAGTTAAATTCATTTTCCTTGAGTGAATCTTCAA
Source organism: Onthophagus taurus (assembly GCF_036711975.1). Taxonomy (NCBI): domain Eukaryota; kingdom Metazoa; phylum Arthropoda; class Insecta; order Coleoptera; family Scarabaeidae; genus Onthophagus; species Onthophagus taurus. Next base: position 2,314,436 of record NC_091967.1, read on the forward strand.
AATGTCTAATCTAGCCTCTTCATTTGGTGGGGGAAATTCGATTTTACGATCAATCCTGCCAGGTCTCAATAAAGCAGGATCCAAAATATCAATACGATTTGTAGCCATAATAACTTTGATGTTTTTAGTTGCTTCAAATCCATCCAGTTGATTCAAAAGTTCCAACATGGTACGTTGCACTTCAGAATCGCCCCCTGAACCAGATTCAATACGTGACGATCCAATAGAATCAATTTCATCCATAAAAATAATTGATGGAGCGTGTTCTCGAGCCATAACGAATAACTCGCGTACCATACGAGATCCTTCCCCTATGAATTTTTGAACCAATTCTGAACCAGAAACGCGAATGAACGTGCATTCGGTGTGATGGGCTACAGCACGCGCCAATAGGGTTTTTCCAGTACCTGGTGGTCCATATAAGAGAACTCCTTTAGGTTGAGCTATTCCTAAAGCATCAAAAAGTTCTGGATGTTTAACTGGTAATTCAATAACCTCTTTTATCTCTTTAATTTGTTTATCTAAGCCCCCAACCATTTCGTAGGTTGAATCAGGGACTTTTTCAACCATCATAAGTGACACTAAAGGATCAACTTTATTTGGTAAGATTTTATGTAAAGTGTAACTCTCATTTCTTAGAGCCACTCGACAATTTGGGGTTACATCATTGATATCGATGTTTTTGTCGATATCAACTACAAATTTTCCTTCAGGGTGAACTTTTACAAGAACCTTCTTTTTATCCATGGGTTTAACAACTTCTCCCACATAACTTCCTTGTTCTTGGAGCAACATTAGTTCTTCCCGAAGCATACGAACTTTGGCGTTGAGTTCATTTCTTTGTGCTTGTAGTCGACGCAAGTTTTGACTTTTCTCCGCCACTGTAAGTTGTAATTCTTCAATTTTTGTTACATAGTAGGGCCGGAAACCTTCGCCTTTGGCAAGGTCTACATCCATCTATAAAATAGAACGTATTATTGGTTTTTGTTATAGAAAAAGGATATTACAGAATCAATGGGCTTTATTAAAGTTTCTAAATTTGTCGCAATTTGTACAGGAAATTTATGATCTAAAGTTGTGCTACCACTACTTCCAGGGAGTGAAATTTCCCCTCCCATTGTGATAAATATAAAAGGGAAGTATAATAATTTGACAAATAGTTTTAACCCGTCATTAAATTGGTTGAAAACGTAAATTTTACTTTTTAAATTATTTTGAGGTTAGATTAATTCAAATCAATATTTTTAATTGGACAATTATAATTGCAAGCTATAACTTGAATTATTCGTTATTATACTACTTACTTTCATTCCCACCGTCATGATAAACGGATTTTATTCACAAATCGCAAAAATCGTCCACAATGAAAATGATAATCACGATATTTGACGTTTGACAATTACATAGTCAGTGTTGCCAACCTATGCCGACCAAATGTCTGTAAAATTAATGGTAATTATAACAAAAATTGTTGCAAATTTTATTGTTAACAATATTGCTCTTTTGCACTTTTTCTCTTAGATACATCAATATCAAGATAGATACGAAAATATGAAAATTTGATGAATTTGTTACTCCTTCAAGTTATTAAAGATAACACTTGGAAATCGGAGTATGTTATAAGAAAACTTTTATAACAAAAATTGTTACAAATTTTATTGTTAACAATATTGTTCTCTTGCACTTTTGCTCTTAGATACGTCAGTATCGAGATACATACGAAAATATGAAAATTTTATGAATTTGTTGCTTTTTTAAGATATTAAAGCTAACACTTGGGAATCGGAGCATGCTATAAGAAATCTTTTATGACAAAAATTGTTGCAAATTTTATTGTAAACAATATTGCTCTCTTGCACTTTTGCTCTTAGATGCGTCAATATCGAGATACATACGAAAATATGAAAATTTTATGAATTTGTTGCTTTTTTAAGATATTAAAGCTAACACTTGGGAATCGGAGCATGCTATAAGAAATCTTTTATGACAAAAATTGTTGCAAATTTTATTGTAAACAATATTGCTCTCTTGCACTTTTGCTCTTAGATACGTCAATATCGAGATAAATACGAAAATATGAAAATTTGATGAATTTGTTGCTTTTTCAAGTTATTAAAGTTAACACTTGGGAATCGGAGCATCCTATAAGAAATCTTTTATGACAAAAATTGTTGCAAATTTTATTGTTAACAATATTGTTCTCTTGTAGTTTTGCTCGTAGATACGTCAATATCGAGATAGATACGAAAATATGAAAATTTGATGAATTTGTTGCTCTTTCAAGTTATTAAAGCTAATACTTGAGAATCTGAGCTTGCTATAAGAAATCTTTTATGACAAAAATTGTTGCAAATTTTATTGTTAACAATATTGCTCTCTTGCACTTTTGCTCTTAGATGCGTCAATATCGAGATAGATACGAAAATATGAAAATTTGATGAATTTGTTGCTTTTTCAAGTTATTAAAGTTAACACTTGGGAAACAGAGCATGCTATAAGAAATCTTTTATGACAAAAATTGTTGCAAATTTTATTGTTAACAATATTGCTCTCTTGCACTTTTGCTCTTAGATACGTCAATATCGAGATAGATACGAAAATTTGAAAATTTTATGAATTTGATGCTCTTTCAAGTTATTAAAGCTAACACTTGAGAATCTGAGCTTGCTATAAGAAAACTTTTATAACAAAAATTGTTGCAAATTTTATTGTTAACAATATTGCTCTCTTGCACTTTTGCTCTTATGGTTAGATGCGTCAATATCGAGATAGATACGAAAATATGAAAATTTGATGAATTGGTTGCTCTTTCAAGTTATTAAAGCTAACACTTGAGAATCTGAGCTTGCTATAAGAAAACTTTTATAACAAAAATTGTTGCAAATTTTATTGTTAACAATATTGCTCTCTTGCACTTTTGCTCTTAGATACGTCAATATCGAGATAGATACGAAAATTTGAAAATTTTATGCATTTGATGCTCTTTCAAGTTATTAAAGATAACACTTGCAAATCGGAGCATGCTATAAGAAATCTTCTATAACAAAAATTATTGCAAATTTTATTGTTAACAATATTGCTCTCTTGCACTTTTGCTCTTAGATACGTCAATATCGAGATACATACGAAAATATGAATATTTGATGAATTTGTTGCTTTTTCAAGTTATTAAAGTTAACACTTGGGAATCGGAGAATGCTATAAGAAAACTTTTATAACAAAAATTGTTGCAAATTTTATTGTTAACAATATTGCTCTCTTGCACTTTTCCTCTTAGATACGTCAATATCGTAATAGATACGAAAATATGAAAATTTGATGAATCTGTAGCTTTTTTAAGTAATTAAAGCTAATACTCGGGAATCGTAGCGTGTTAAAAAAAACTTTTACAATAAAAGTTGTAGCAAATTTTATTGTTAACAATATTGCTCTTTTGCACTATTGCTCTTAGATGCGTCAATATCTATTTTGACAATATTATATTTTGAACCGTTTTCAAATTAGGTATGGGATTTACTTATGACGCGTACTGTATATACCAACGATCTGGCAACGTTGCTCGAACGACAGCATTGCCAATCGATTGGTAACTCTGGTCATAATGTACCATATTATGTAGTGAAGTTTGTTTTTTAGTGGAACCAATTATTTGGTTAATTGTTACAAATAAGAGATATTTTAAATAAAATAAATCTTTATGAATGATTAAAATGAGTTGAATTAGTTGCAAATTAAATAAATTTCAATATTTTAAATAATTAATAATCAACATTTTTTGTTGATAATTATTTACAGGAATTTTTTTTCTGTAATACCATCAATATCTTTTTTCGTTTCTATATAATTAAAGTAGTCTCAAATAAAATTTATTTTAAGTAAATAAATTAATTATTACATAATTTTTTAAAATAAATTATAATTTTAATTATTTTCAATTAATTTAAAAGCGCCATCTAGTATCTAGTACCTCAATACATCACATTTTTCGTTTTTATATAATTAAAAGAGTTTCAAATAAAATGTATTTTAAGCAGATAAATTCTCCATATTCATACAACATTACTAATTAATTAATAATTCTTTGAAATAAATTATAATTTTGGTTATTTTGAATCAATTAAAAAGCGCCATCTACTATTTATTTCCCCTTCAAAACAATATAACCTCTTAATACGTGTTGAACTTTAATTTTTTTTTACCTAATTAAATTAATTACGTTAAATGTTGATGTTAGCAACCCAAAAGTAGATTTGTTTATTTATAATATGTCAGGTGGTTCCGGCGATGAGCAAAGAGAGGACGGTGAATTAAGACAGAGCCCCATTTCGCGTAGACAAAAAATTAATACAATGGAATACAGGTTAGGTGTTATTTTTTTGAAAAAAGCTTTTTTATTCATTAATATTTTAGTGACGAAGATGGTGAAACGATCGATTCATTGGATATTAAGCCACCCCAAGCTTCAATTCCATCCCAAAGTCGATCAAAAAGTCGTCGAGAACTGAATGAACGCCACCATAAACGTTCTGAGCGTCATAAAGAAGATCGACATGGTCATCGGCAAAAGCATCACCGCGAACGCAAAGATAGAGAACACCGCGAAAAAGAGCGTTATTATAGAGAGAAGGTAAATTATGAAAATTATGGGTTAGAATATGTAGCTTATCGAGCGTCTGAACGTAAAGAAGAGAAAATGCGTCATTCGGATTTCCGTAAATATCAAGAGAAAAAGGAGAGGGATCCCCACGAACGTTATCCTGAAGAGAAACATCGTCGTGAAAAGTCAATGGGGGATAGAACACTACAAGATTTAAGAGAACGATTATTGAGTAAACGAGGAAACAAAGGTGAAGATGAATATAAATATGAAAGGGGCGAGTCCCACCGTGAAAGAAAACCCAAAGAATACGAAAGTTTAGATAGCGCTTTACAAGGTGAGGCAGGAATGTATGTTAAAGAAATAATAAACATAAGCACCGAAGAGAGGCGAAGCAAAAAAGATCGCGAAGAAGATAAATTAACAGAAGAAGAGCGCGCAGAACAAGATATGCGTAGAGAAAAACTTTTAGAGGCAGAGCGAGAAATGGCGCGACAAAAAGAGCAATCGCGCATCGAACGCGAACGTCGTCACATTGAAAAACAAGCCAAAAGAAAATTCGAAGAAGAAACAACCTTAGCTAAGAAACAACGCGTTGAAGAAGCAACCGTCACAGTTTCAGACAATTCCGACGAAGAATACGAAGATATTGAACGCGAAATTGACGACGATGAAGAAGAAGAAGAAGAGGAAGAAGTAAGCGAACGCAGTAGAAGTCGCCAACGAAGTACAAGCGTTGAATCAAACACTAATCAATCATTAAGTAGCCACGAAGAACGTTACGTTTCCGATCATCATCAATCTAAATCAAGGAGTCGATCCCAAAGCTCAGAAAAAGATCGAAATTTAAGTCGATCAAGGTCGAGAACGCGATCACCATCGTTAGATCGTAACGGAAAAGAATTAGCTGTTGATGATAAAGATGATGAGCTCCTTGAAGAAAAAAAAGATGAAACTAATGATGAGGAGAAAAAGCCGAAATTCGATAAGGATTTACCACCGTATTTTCCGGCGATTCAAGGATGTCGGTCTGTTGAGGAATTTCAATGTTTGAATAAAATTGAAGAAGGTACTTATGGGGTTGTTTATCGCGCTAGAGATAAACGCACCGAAGAAATCGTTGCTTTGAAACGGTTAAAAATGGAAAAAGAAAAGGAGGGGTTTCCCATAACATCGTTACGCGAAATTAATACTTTATTGAAAGGTCAACATCCAAACATAGTAACCGTGCGAGAAATAGTCGTTGGAAGTAATATGGATAAAATTTTTATCGTAATGGATTATGTTGAGCACGATTTAAAATCGTTAATGGAAACGATGCGTCATAAAAAGCAAACTTTTACCGCGGGCGAAGTTAAATGTTTATTAAAACAATTATTAGCCGCTGTAGCTCATTTACATGACAATTGGATTTTACATCGCGATTTAAAAACGTCTAATTTGTTATTATCCCATAAAGGAATTTTGAAAGTTGGGGATTTCGGTTTAGCCAGAGAATACGGTTCCCCTTTGAAAGCTTACACCCCCATTGTTGTAACTTTATGGTATCGCGCCCCCGAATTATTATTATGCACCAAAGAATATTCAACACCTATCGACATTTGGTCCGTTGGATGTATATTCGCCGAATTATTATTAATGAACGCATATTTTCCCGGAAAATCCGAAGTTGATCAATTAAACAAAGTTTTTAAGGAACTCGGAACGCCGAGCGAAAAAATTTGGCCGGGATTTAAACAACTTCCCGCCGTTCAAAAAATGAAATTTGCCGAGTTTCCCGTTTCTAATCTTCGAAATCGTTTTAGTATGTTGACCGAATTGGGATTGGGGTTACTTTGTAAATTTTTAACGTACGATCCCGTTCAACGAGTTACAGCTGAGGATGCTTTGAAACATGGTTATTTCAATGAAGCTCCACTTCCTATCGATCCTTCCATGTTTCCTACTTGGCCTGCTAAAAGCGAACTTGGACATAGAAGAGCTATGGCAGCTAGTCCAAAACCACCATCTGGTGGAAGAGAATATAAACAATTAGTAAGTGGAAAAACTTATTTAATATGAAAAAAGTACCTTTAATTATGATTTTTTTTGTAGAGAGCTGATGGTGATGATGATGGATATGGATTTAGGATTGGAATTTCAGCTGCTGATAGTCGAAGATTGGCTATGGGAGGTGGATTTAGTTTGAAGTTTTAATTATATTTATTGTATAAGTTTCAGCAAAATAGTTGCTAATTTTGAATATTAATAAAAAAGAAATGATGGTACTAAACACAAAAAATTAGTTTGTTGATACTCTTTACCTTCAGATTAGTAAAACTAAACCTAAAACTAAAAGCATTCTGGTTTAACTGTCTTGAGAGACACATGGCTAAACCGAATGTTTCTAGTTCTTGGTCTAGTGTTAGTTCTAGTGACAGTGGTATTATTATTATTGCTGCTGGGCTGAGGGGAGCGGCCCCTTTGGTTACCGCGACCTATAAAATCTATTGTAACTTTAGCCCTCCACAAGTTTAGAGCAAATGTAGATCCTTGATGAACCTTAGTATTGCGCTGAGATCTTGAACCTTTATGTCAGTAGGTGTCAAGAGAGTTTTACTTAAACAACCTCTGGCGACGCAATTGCACAGTATATATTCAGGTGTTTCTGACTCGTCGTTGCAAAGTCGACAGGTATGATCCTCAGCTTATTCAATGTGGAAGAGGTGATATTTTAGGGGCGCATGGCCAGTAAGGTAACCTGAGAGCATCCTTAGATCCCCTTTGCAGAGGCATAAAACCTCTTTGGTTTTGTTTTGCGACGGAGTTATCATACTCTTCGCTTGTCTGTGACCTGGAAGTTCTTTCCAGCGTAAGACTTCCTTTGAGACCTCCCAACTGTTGATTATTTGTTTTAGGTGGCTTTTTTGTAGTCCACAACGAGGTTGGGGTCTAATAAAGGACGTGTTCGCTACCTCTCTGGCCAGCTTGTTCGTCTTCTCATTGTCCTCAATGTTGCTGTGACCTTGAACCCACCAAAGCAAGTTCTCTCAGGTTGCTGGTACACTTTCTGATCAGTGCGGAGTCACACGTGTAGGCCTGAATTGCTCTTAAAAATAAAATTGATATTATTTATTGGTGAAACCAAAAAAAAAATATATAATTTACAATTACAAAAGAAAATATCAGATTAAAAAAAATGAATTATATATAAAAAAAAAATTAAGTACTAAACCATAAATAATAAGCGGTTTACCAAAGAAAACCAAGTCAATGCACCTGATGGACTCAGGTGTTATTGTTTTTCATCGGTCCCTTGATCAATATAGAAAATATATATAAACAGAATCCGATCATGCAGTAACACAATAAGGTAAGAAAGAAGTAAAAGTAAAAGAAGAATAAAGGAAGGAGCCGAAAAAGAAATAGAAAAAAAAAAAAAGAAAGAAAAATAAATAGAAGAGGAAGGATAAGAAAGAAGGGATAGTTTTATACATACTATATACAGGTTCCCCATAATAGGCTACCCATTTTGAAATTTGAATTAAAATTTTTTTAGTTAACAAAACAAACTTTTTATTATACTAAATTACAGCTAACTTTTTGGGATTTATGATAACTTATAAATATTTGGCTAATTTAATTCTAACTTTTAAAAATCACGTCTTCTAATTGACCTCCACCAACTTCAACACATTTTTCAATATTAGATAAAAAGTGGTTCATTACACGGTGTAGCAAACCTTCGTCTATTCCTTCAACTTCTTCACGAATTTTGACTTTGAGTTCCTCGATTGTACCTGGACGACTCGCAAACACTTTGGCTTTTAAATATCCTCACAGGAAAAAATCGGGTGCCGTTAAGTCGGGGGACCTCAAATCTCCGAATCGTTAAATGAGTCGACCATTAAACATTTCTCGCAGAACCCTCATTGAGTTTCTGGCGGTATGAGCTGTTGCCCCATCTTGTTGGAATAGTAAGGGATTGTTTAGTAATCCTCGTCTATTTAATTCTGGAATGAGGAATGTCTCTAGCATGTTTACGTAGCGCTCGGATGTTACTCAAAAAAATATGGGCCAATAATACCAAAAGATCCTACTCCACACCACACAATAACTTTTGGATTATGGAGGTTCTGTGTAAAGATTTCACGAGGATTTTCATTTGACCAGTATCTAAAATTCTGTTTATTAACCATGCCGTTCAAATAAAAATTTGCTTCGTCGCTCATTAGGAGATTGTGAATTGCTCCTTGATGTAAATCCAAAAATTCTTGACAAAATGCTAACCTTGCTTCTTTATCTTGATTGCTAAGGTGCTGTGCCGTTTGGTACTTATAGGGATGAAATTTTAAATCCTTTCGAATAATTCGATCTAAGCTTCCCTTTGATATTCCTAGGATAAGGCTTTGTCGATTAGCAGACCTTTTAGGACTTCTTGTAAACGCAAATCTAACTCGTTCAATATTTTCTGGTGTACGAATTATTCTTCGACGTCCAGGCTTCTTCAAATCTTGTACAGAACCATTTTCACGCCAATGACGAACCCATAACTTAATAGTTTCACGATTTGGCGTGTGACCCCTATTGTTGTTATTAAACTGACGCCGGAATACACGCCTAACTTCTTCTATCGAATTGCTTCTAATGTAAGTTTCTACACAAAACACACGTTGTTGGACTGAGTAATCCATGAAAGTTCAAACAGATGTTGAAAAAAATGACGAAACTAAAAATAATATCGAATATTATCTCGATAATAATAATTTAAAACTTATTTGTGACAGGCGACTATTTGATTAATAATTAACTTAAATCCCAAAGACTATAGAAGATATTCCCACAGAGAAAAACTTATTTAGTTATCTCATAGGGAATTTATTAATAAAATAAAATGGGTAGTCTATTATAGGGAACCCTGTATATATCCCGTCAAGCAAAAGCTTGTTTATCTTAAATCACCCTGCTGCCGAAGAAGATATGCTTTATAAAAAAATTTAAAACTACTCTTAGATTTATTGTTAATATCAGTAGGAATGGCATTGATCAAATTAGGTATGCTATATAAAAAACATCGTTCAAAAATTTGCAATCTATGTTGGGGTATAAACAAGGAAGAACGACGACGGATGTTGATGTTATGCACGTCGCAGCGATATCTCAATTTATTTAACAAGTAGGGAGGTTTTTGATTGAAAATAATTCTTCGATACAAACAAGCAGAATGCAATTTACGACGCGGAGACATATTTAACCACCCAACCCAGTTTAAGGTATGGGATATTTTTTCTCGCTTTCGAATGCCAAATATAAAGCGTAAGCATGCATTTTGCACACGTTGAACACGCAACGACTCGGCAACATCTAATACTGCTAGAAAGTTGGCTGAAAAATTTGGAGTTGGAAGGACACAAGTGAACGACATTTTAAGAAGTAAATACCACTTTAAAAAGCTGTTTGAAGAAAATTCCAATCTAAAGCAAAAGAGAAAATTTCCTAAAACCGATGGACTGGCTATTGACCAAATAATTTACAAATAGTTCTGTAAAGCGAGAAATATAAACATTATCTCGAGCGAATAGGTATTGGATGAGAGATGATGAGAGGGGTTGTAGGCTATGTGGGGGGGAGTGGGAGTCGTTGGAGCACCTACTGAGGGAGTGTGACGAGCTAAGAGAGGAGGTGATCGGCTGGAAGCAGGTGCTGGGGGAGAGGGCAGAGGGAAGAGAATGGATGAGGGAGGTGGTGGCGACAAGGCAGCGTAGGGAGATGCGGGGAGGAGATGGGGAGGGGTGGGATAGGAAATAAAATGTATTGTATTGTAATGTGATATATGTAATTGTAGTATTGTTAAAATTTAATTGTTTGTGGAATGAATGCTGATTTTGTAGCAATAAACTTAATTATTATAAACATTATCATATCTAGACCTTTATTAAAAGAAATAGCAGTGGAAGTAGCCCAAAATTTGAAATTTTAAACCATTTGCGGTGAATCAGCTGATGTCGACCTGATCAGTGTTGAAGTCTGGAAAACAAAGTAAAAATAATTGATATTGAAGAATTACTTACCAAAAGATGTGTACAATAAACTGGCGATAAATGTACGGGTAAAAAACCCAAACAGAGAATGACAATTTTATTTTGCGCAAACATGGAAGGAGGAGACAAGGAGGATTCGTTAATCATCGAGAAAAGTAAAAACCCTTGTTGCTTTAAAGGATCGCACATCAACAAACTTCCTTTAAATTGGGAGTGTAATAAAATAACAACAGAGCTTATGACTTTGTGGCTAAAACAATTTGATGAAAAGATGAGAAAGCAAAATAGAAAAGTACTCTTATTTCTGGATAACCCCACGTCCTATTTGATAAGAAAAGGAAACAATTTCCATTTTTGTCAAGACCTTGTTTACAAGTCCTAGTTTTATATTAAAATTGCGTGATACATCCATAACCTCAAATCTCGTCCCAATTAAATGAACATCATTCCCTTGATGTAATTAGTAATATAAAGTTAAATTAATGTTCCAATTCCTCTCCAACCATATTAACGTTAAACCTTCTGATGATGGCCTAATAGGCCGAAACATGTAAAGGAAATATTTAAATTAATACATCGATTAACAGTAAAATAGAAAGTAATATTTATTCAATTTACCTAGTTTTATATGTAACAGATGCAAAATTATACGATTCCTTGATACTAAAGGTGGATTTATCACGTTCTGTTGTCCTACAACTAGAGCTTCCTGAGGAGGCCAACCTTTTTTAATCCAATGTTGATATTTAGCTCTACTGTCCCATAAGCAAAGAAAACCGGGATATTTTGTATAACCACCTTGTTGGCCTAAAAGAAAGTTGACCATTTTTAAATCAACATATATGAGCCAATTATGTTCCACATATTTATTTTTGTCTAAAATCAGAGCAATAGTTGTATATGCTTCTTTTACATTTGAAGGGTACAGGGAATAAATGAGCTAAGTCAAAATACAAAATAATCTAGGAAATCGTGTTAAAAGTTTCAGACTGTATAAGTTCGCCTGTAAAAGTAATTTTAATGTTTGAGCATCATTAAAGGAAATGTAGCTCTTGATACTACGGTAAAATATAACGGCAAATTTGATTGCGGTTGCATAACGTTGATAATACTCAAAATTACTCAGTAACACCACCAAAAGCTGGGAATAAAACAGCTTAGTCCGAGCATCAACAGTTTTATAATATTTTATTAAATAATGAAACAAGAAAACATTCATTTATGGGGTATTGACGAATAAAAGTTTGCTGCCTCAGGTCCACAAAACTGGGCTAGATGCTGTAAATCTTGGAATTTCTCTTTGGAAATCTGTATTAAATCTGAAATTTTTCGTAAATATAGAGTAATATTTAGCGTAACATTATACTAAACATACCTCTATAGCAACACTCCGGAAGCTCAAATTCGTTGTTATTTAGCTTTGTTTTTCGAGACTTGGGGCTGGTAATAACAAAATTTTCCCATGCACCGTTATATGAAGTGCGGTAATATAGTAGATGTGGATGCTCTTTTTCCACCTTTATTTCCTTAATAGGACGGGACAGAATGGGGCATTTCTTTTTGTATATTGTATCGAAATGCTTCGTCCACCCTCGAAAATAATCCTGTGTAACATCCAAAACGATAAATGGGTTTGGTTTGGATCTAGCATTTTCAAAAGCTGCAATCCATTCCTTAGGATGTTCTACTTTGGTTTTTTGATTTACCAAGCCGAAATTCTTGTCACATTCCAAATATGAATGTCCCCGAATTGGAAATATAACTTTAATAAAGTCTAGACGTTTTTCTATGTTAACCAGATGATGCAGGAAACGAAAAATTGTAAAATTTTTATTTTGACCCGGACACGAATCGCAGAATAAGTATAAGGACTTAACTTTCTCGTCGAGGAAGTTGTACACAAAGTGGTGAATTAACGAAGCGACATCGTCACTACCTTTTTTTCCCACAAACTCAGGATAAACATAAAACACGCTTTGAGAATTTCCCAAAATGTGTATGTTGAAGGCATAAATTGATAGTTGTCTCTTATAGTAAACATCGTTGGTTGATAAGTTTGGGGCAGGTAAATTTTTTGAAAAGTCAAAACATATCGCTTCAATTTCTTTTGACTTTTTGGATTCTAATTTAGAAGCTTTTTTCCGAATGTAAAACTGTTCTGCTTGGCTTTTGTGAACAGTATTTTCCAGCTCAATCTTCTCAATTAATCTTTCTATCTTTTTCGTTTCATTGTCTCGTTTATTTAGTTTCTCAGCGAGGAGTACCCTTTTCTTCGCCATAAATTGATCGCAAGTACTGCATGTATCTGTTCTTGGATATCCAAACGAGATGTTAAAATCCCTTTCTAGAACTGTTCTGTAAGTTTCATACGATATCTTTACTTGTGGATGCACTTCCTCAAATAATTTATGCATTTTTTTCATATTCAAGTCTTCAGATAGGTAAATTTTTGAGGAATCCCGTAAGCCATAGTGAGATGATCTATTCGGAAAGCTTTTTATGTGACCGTGAATGATATTTAGAACTTCCGGACTTAATTTTCTTGGACGTGTGTTATGCTTTCCTCTTTTATTCTTTGGAGCTATGCCAGTCATTTTTAAACTACGAACGAGATGTTCGATTTTTGACTTAGTAATTCCGTGAATTGATATAAAAGCCGTCCTGCAAACAGATACTTCTTCAATACGATCATTTATTTTTGCACGAATTCTGTAGAACAATGTAGCATCACGAAGTTTCGCGGATTCTTCAGGTTGACGTGGTCGTCGCGTTGCTACTGGTACGAGGGAAATTAAACCGCACAAATATAAATTCTGTTCATCTTCTGTTAGTAGCAAGTTAAATTGTCGTAGAATTTCTTTACGTACTTGTTCCTTCAAGGTTTCGAAACACTTTTTACGACATTTACAGTCCGGACCCATTTCGTGTCTTTTCCCCTTTTTATGAACATTGACGAAAAGATTCGCTTTAATTTTACCAGACTGTGTTGTAAACACGATTTCAACAAAAATTGACTTAGCCTGTTTATTCCCTGTACCCTTCATTTGTAATAGGAATGTGCAATACGCAACGACCCTAATTTATTCCCATTGTGTAAAAGAACACATTTTAGACTACATTTTGATGAGTCTATGAATAGACGCCACTCATTAGAAACGTAATTTTAAAGTCCCATTGCAGCTATTAAACCAGGTAGATCTTTACAAAATATTTGAGAAGATTTTTTTTGTTTTAGCCTAGAAGCCAAAATTTTTGCAGCAGCCTTTAACAGTCCCAGATCTCTAACAAGGTCGTTTAAATCATCTTGGTTGAATAGTTTTGGCGCTTTCAGGTCACATTCAAAGTCAATATCACAACTGTCAGTTTTCACCTCAAAATGCATAGGCTACTCCTGTGAAGCATCAGCTTGAGGTTCAAGTGATATTTTAGGACTCAAAACACGTCTATGTGCTATTTGGCTCGATTTTTTCGGTTAATGCCAGTTATGGTCACCAAACAAAAATAACAGTCGTCGTGGTGGTTCAAGGGTTCAGTCCAGATACTCCTTTTCTTATTTATCCACAAACGTAGAAACTCAACACACGTTTTGCAATAAAATCGCGGAATCCAAGACTTGTCTTTCATTTCTAGTCAAAGTAATTTTTGTAATCACGAACGCTGTCACATTCAAACGGTATTCTTTAGCCGTCTTGTTTAATAACAATGGCTGTAAAAGCTTTCATACTTATTAAAAATCTCCAGATTCATTAACTATAAATATACTGATGTAACGTGATTTTAATGTAATAACTTGCATGTTTAAACAAAACAAACTTTTCCATGTTAAATTTATTTCTCTTAACTTAATAATAAAAAAATAACATTAATATAACATATAATATACGGAATGTTTATTTATATTCATATCGAAAATATGTAAGACAACAAGCTTAAAAATCTCATTTTAAATCTGGTCAGCAGATATCAAGGGAACTTTCCATGCTTTTATAATACATCAACGAATAACAAATAGAACAGTCGAAAGAACGCCAGGTTATCTATTACAATTGCTTGTTTTTTCTATAATGGCAAAAACCTAAAACTACTGAGTCGACCTGAAATCACTGGTTAATAGTGTCTGATCCTCTTTCTTTATTGCAACATGATCACAATGTCCTCAATTTTCTTTTTTTTTTTATTAGATTATATTAAATTTGTATTATTGTATTTTAATATTCATTTTTTTTGTGTTTTCTTTATTAATTTAAACATAACAATTAATCTTGAATGTTTTTTTAAATATAATATTATGTATAATATATGCTAAAACTTTATGCTTAGATATTAAGTTTTTCTTTCGTTTGTTGAACAATGATATATATCTTAACCATTATCTATACTGTTGGTGAGACTTCCTAAAATTGTACCCAATTGGCGTTCGATGGTGAAGATTGATTAGGCACACTGTTTAAAAAGTACATATAAAGTAATGGCAATAACTTTATGTAATATTTACTTTGAAGGTGCTGATGTAAAATCGCCCCATGATTCAGCTACAGCTTCCGGTTTGGGTACGTGAGCTGGAGAACCTGCTGGCGAACTTCCCGGAGGTGCCGGTAATCGACTTCCTCCAGGTGGAGGTGGAAGTAAACCTAAACCACCGGTGGTTCTTGTTTTTGATTTATTAGTTGTCGAATCTGACCCATCTTTCTTCTTTAAACCAATTAAAAAAAGTGTTAAATTGGACACAATATAAATTATTAAAAAAAGATCTTACAGTAATTTTCATATTAATTTTAATAGTTTCACCCTCTTTAAATCTAAGATCCAGCTCTGGTTGGGTTGGTTCTGAAGAAATTTGCTGCTCCTTTTTTTTCCATTTGAAATGATCTTGTAAAGCTACATTGAGATCAAAAGAATCAGATCTATCCCCAAATCCTATCCCAATAAACGCAGATCGACCTAAAAATTCAACCCATTAAACAAAAAATTATTTCTTTTAAAATTTATTTACCGCTATCATCTTGAACTCTTAAAACAAAGTATCTGGATGAATCACTAACAGATTCGATAGCGACCCCGGGATATGTATCAATGGGACATCTAGCATACAATTCTCCACTGTTTTTATCTTCCAATTTAATATAACACTCTTCACCTTTAGCGATTAGTCGTAATCGACCTGTCCATGTTGGTTCGGCTAAATTCCAATCGGCCGCTCTTAAAACAAGAACGGCATTGAGTTTTTTACAACCGGATGGGTGTTTCGATAAAATTGGGGGGCGTATTTTGATAAAACAACGATAACAGATTGCTCGTTTCTTGTTAGGATTTAAATCGATTTTTTTCTCTTAACCCTAAAATTACCTGTAGCCGCGATTAGACGTCCTTGGCGGTATATTAAAGACGAATACTTCGTGTTTTACGAGTATAACACTTTCGTAAGTATCCATTCTCTTTTATATTCCGTAAACTGAACAATAAACAACAAAAACCGAACTGACAGTTTTGACGATTCAGTACTTGAATTGCTTACGTCAAATTTCAAGGTGGTAACTGTTAAAGTCAAAAAGTAACTAAACTTTTTAAGATGCGTTCAAGGTCCGTTGAGTAAACATACAATGTATTTCACTTAAGAAGCAATATACAAAAATACACAAAAAAAAATTAAAATATAAAGCGAAATATTAACGGTTATAATTTTATTATTGTTAGGTTATCCAACTTGACTCGGTTACCATGGTGATTAAGATCCAAATGTTGCTTGTCAAAATTGAATTTAAGTTTTTTAAGAATAAAGTCTTATTTAATTGGTTTAAAAGGCTGTATTTATTTCTCTTAATTAGAATCGATTTAAATTAACGAATTTTTTATGAATACGAGATAATTGATAAAAAATCGGAATAAAATTTTATTACTTTAAAGTTATCCAACTTGACTCGGTTACCATGGTGATTAATATCCAAATATTGCTCTTACTTGTCAAAATTGACGTTGAATTTAAGTTATTTTAATGAAAAACACATAATTAATTGGATTTAAAGGTTGTATTTAATTCAAAATGGGTAAATGGATGAAATTATAAGCAAGGTAAGTGGATTAGATCAAAAAAAATTTTTAGATCAATTAAAATGTACAAGAATAACAATTAAAACTAGACCTAGAACTAGAAACAGTCGGGTTTAGTCGCGAAAAAACTTTCAGTTGTCAATGTCATCTTTAATTTTATTATTATATTCGTCATCTTCATAAAATGACCTTTAAAGTGAGTCCAAACTTGACGCATTTATCTCAAAAATCCAAAAAGTTCGAACTTTTAATTTTGACAGATTTGTCAACTTCATAAAAAATCCTTTAAAATGAGTCTAAACTCGACATATTTAACTTTAATATTAATGGAAATACAATTACTTCCGGTTTGAAACGTCAACGTCAAATTTGACATATTTGTCATTTTCATTTAAAAAGCTTTAAAATGAGTCCAAAGATGACGCACTTATCTCAAAAAACAAGAAAGTTAGAATAAAAAACGTTGAACCCGAAGTTAGCAATTTAAGTATTAAATATTAATACCAACCTTAATTTTTAATTCTTTTTATTGTATTTTTGTTTTTGTGATAAATTTTAAGACATTTTATAAAAATTAAGAATTTATCAAAATGACATTGACATTTCAAAACGGAAGTTGCTTATATCTCGAGTAATATTGAAATTAAACGTACCATGTTTGGGCTCATTTTAAAGGATTTTTCACGACAATTACAAAAATGTCAAAATTGACGTTGACAATCACTTCCGGTTTGAAACGTCAACGTCAATTTTGACATATTTGTCATTTTCATTAAAAAAAACCTTTAAAATGAGTCCAAAGATGACGCACTTATCTCAAAAAACAAGAAAGTTAGAATAAAAAACGTTAAACCCGAAGTTAGCAACAATGAAGATAGCGATTTAATTATTAAATATTAATACCAACCTTAATTTTTAATTCTTTTTATTGCATTTTTGTTTTTGTGATAAATTTTAAAGACATTTTATAAAAATTAAGAATTTATCAAAATGACATTGACATTTCAAAACGGAAGTTGCTTATATCTCGGGTAATATTGGAATTAAACGTATCATGTTTGGGCTCATTTTAAAGGATTTTTCACGACAATTACAAATATGTCAAAATTGACGTTGACATTTCTAATCGGAAGTTGACCATAACTTCATTAATATTGAAGATAAATATGTCGTGTTTGTACTCATTTTAAAGGATTTTTAATGAAGATTACAAATATGTCAAAATTGAGGTTGGCATTTTAAATTTGAAGTTAGTTATCCTATAATAGACAAGTGAACAACTTCATGGTAAGTGTAATAATAAAATTCACTAAAGAATCACCCCTTGACGTTTGTTGCAGTCATTCAAATACACTCTGTATACTATATTCCATACATAATGGGCATCCTACCTGTATATTATATTATACTTTTCCTCCAATGACGTCACGTTTCCTTCCTCACCCCGTCAACGTCAATTTGCTCAAGTTAGATAACCTAATCAATACACAATGGACCTTGGGAAGCGTTCTGAATGACACTAAAACGAGTATTTTCTGAATTATATTTTATTTTTTGAAAACATATTTTAATATAAAGCGAGGATAAACCCAAAAATTAATTATATATTAGCAATATAATTAATAGATTTATTTACAATTGGAAATACCCAACCAATTTTCGACAACTCACACAAAAAACGCGAAAAAGATGTGATTAAATAAAAAAAAATAGTTTTTACGTAAATATAAGGAATGTAAAAACACTTCAAGAAGACAAAAAATATTTATAAAGTACACATGTACCTATGACTAATTTTTTGTACACAATTTTACCCTAAAAGTTACCAAAACAAACAAAAAAAAATCACCATAGGAGACAAATGATCCACCTAGTGACCTAATGATAAAAAGACGATGGAGATATGAATAAGAAGTTAAAAGGGATATCGTCGGTTGTACGGGCTTTATTGTATTAGTTACGCAAATATCAACCAAGCGACGAAAATAATTGCCAACCATAAGAAAAGTTTCGACAGGAACTGTTCCTCAATGTGATTCGGGGTGCCCAATGGCGCAGCGCTCGGTCTTACATCTCCTATATTGAACATTGATGTAAAAAAGCCAAATGGAAATACTCCTATACCAAACGACATGTGGAATCCATTATCGCCCAATCCAAATGCTTAAAAAACAAATAATTTGAATTAATCATTTATTATTTTGAGTTTTATTTTTTATTGTTAACTTTATAATATTAATTTATATCTTATAACTTTATTTCTATTTGTTTAATAGGCAAATATAAATATATTATTTTATACAATAAAATGAAGAGGCTTCTCATTCAACACTTCTTTTAAAATTCATTAAAGTTGGAATTATCACTTAAACTATAATATTCTCTTAGAAGTTTTATCATTAACATAAATTTAAGAATGATGATGATTATTTGAAAAGCTTGAAACAAAAATTAAATTTTCCAAGTGAAATAATTAAATAATACACTTTATTATACCTGAATAATTTCCACCTGACTCAGGTTCAGATCTTTGTCCAGACGGACGTGGTGGATGCTTTTCCCTAGGATCTTGTTGATTACCACTACCACGTCCATACAATGGCACAACCTTTTCTCTACTAATTCCAGCTTTACAAACGGGACAAACTTGATTATAAGGCTTTGTCTCTAACCATTGATGTAAACAGGGCCAACTAAAACATATAAAAAGAAATAAACAATCTCCACTTTAACTATCATTGAAGATGTAAGGTTACCATTTAAAAGGGTACTAACCAAAATAAATGACCACACATACTAACTACAGCATCCCTTGCAGTATCTAAACAAATATTGCACTCAAACGTTTTCTCCTCTTTCTTCTCGTCACCCTGTGATGAACCGCTTGCCTCATCTTTACTTGGGAAATCGTTGTTTTTTTGCCCAGCTTGGGTTGTCTCCTTAATATCTGCGTTTTCGTTCATAATCCCGTATTAAAAGTAATTATAATGGGAATTTAAAACGTTACGAGGACGTTGAGTAAACGCGTGACCACCCCGAACTTACTACTAAATGATTAAGACGATTATGACGTTTATCAACGACGATGACGATTATCCAAACTGCGAAAAAAAATTAAACGAAATTTTGCATTTATTATAAAGAAATACTTGACAATTTCGATGACAGTTGTCAAATTAATTTTGGAGGTGTCACCTTTCGCCTTCTTCGATTCCTAAAATTTTATTTCCACCAACAACGATTATCACAGTTGTACTAATCAGATAATCAGGTGATACTTTTTTATGACGTAAATACGGTAAATACGCACAAATAGTAAGCAAGAAATGTAAAAATTACGTGGTTTTTATCGCAATCTGTCAACAGAACGAAGGGACTTATGTGTAGTTGTTTTGTTGATGTTTTGATGACATCTATGGATTAAAATTGTAACCTTCATTTAATAAATGTCAATTTCAACATAAATTTAATAATATTGTAATAATTATAATAATACGATTATTATTTTATGATTTTTTTTATCAATCAACTTTCTATTTTATTTGTAAATACAATGTTAGTGATAAGTGATAACTAAAAAAAAAATTTTATTAAGTAGTTACAACAAAATTTTAATAGATGTCACTATTAAATTTGAAAAATTTTATTAAATTAATTAATTAAGTCATTTATTCGTGTAATAAACACTGCTTATAAAATTATTTAATAAAATTTAATTCTAAAAGACGACCTTTAGTTACATTCATCTACTTTTTAATTTAACTCGTATTGATCAAACTTTCTAAACTAACTCCGCAACAGTGAAATGAATTAAATAATTTTATTTGTGTTAATTACAAGAAAATCGAGTTGACATTAAAAACAAAAATGGCAAAAAACGGTCATAATAACTCATTAATTCCTGTTAAAGTCAAAAATGAGCAACAGAAAAGTATCGAGATCATCACCGCTTACTCTTCGAACGGAAGTTTCACTTCCAAAGAAGTCTGCGAAGCCTAAATCGATTTTAAAGGAGTCTAAAAAGACTCAAAAAACTCTTTATCCAGTTTATTATAATGGAGAGTTGGTAACACCTAAACCGTTAAATCCCCTAATTTACCGCGAAGGCAAAGAACGACAGATAAGTATATTAAATATAGCAGATAATGCGATTACTACCACGTTTAGTAGTAAATCAAAGTCTAGTATTTTTGGGTCGTTTTCGGAGACTTCTTCGAAACTTCACACGGAAACTTTGGCTAATATGGGTTCGACGAATCTTTATACAAGTACAAATATCGATATAGCACTTTTAGAACCGCTAGTTGACAACGATACGTTATCGATTGAGGGAAGTGTGGTGATTGCGCCTCCGCCCCGATTAGAACCAATGCCTTCAAAAGTAAGTTTAACCCTGGTGGAGACCCCAACCATTTTTCTTTTCGAATTAAGTAGTAGTACGGCTGAAGCAGACACGGTCGAAGGTGATTTAGTCGAATCCGACAACAAAATGTACGAATACTTAACAGTGGGAAAAGGAAGAAATCGCAAAGTGGTTTGTGCCGAAGTTCAAACAATCCCTGTTTTGCTAAAAACCCGAGATACAACTGCAGTGAGGTACAGAACTAGAAGTGATTATGCTTACGCTTCCGGTTGGGATATGTACGACACTTATAACGAGGTCAAAGACGAAGATGAGGAAAATAACATTCCATTAGCTGCGAAAGAGAGTGTGCAGGTTTCTATAGATAGTTTTCAAGTTCCATCTGAAGAAAAGCAAATGATGGCATTAGTTAAAACGCCGGAATTTTTAAACGCTCTTTGTGTCGTTGAAAGATTATTGGCGAATAACAATTTTAATGCGCAACAGAAAAGATTTCGGGGATTAAGCGATCCGGATCCATTTCGAGAAAAAATCGAATATAAATATGAATTGAATTTATTGTGGACTTTTGCAAATGAAAAAACCGCGGGGAGATGCGCCACTACGATGTGTTGGAATCCTTCGAATCAAGATATTTTAGCTGTTGGGTATGGAAAGTTTTATTACTCCGAACGCACCACGGGATTGGTGATGATTTGGAATATAAAAAATCCGGTCCAACCTGAAAGAACGTACAATTTTTCCGAACCTGTTACAGCTGTAGATTTCTCAAAGCAACATCCAAATGTTTTGGCAATTGGGTTTTATGATGGCACAATTAAAGTGATTGAAATTTCTGATCACGAGTTAATGGTATTAGGGGAAAGTAGCCGAGAAGATAGTCCCATATTCGAACCAATTTGGCAATTAACTTGGTATACAGATCAAGATTACTACAAAGGTATTGAATTTTTAATGGTTGCGAGTCAAGATGGTCGACTTAGTAGATTTACACTAGAACAAGCTTCTTATATGCCATATTTTCATTTGATGAGAGTCTCACGAGCTGAAGGAAGAATAAAAGGGTTAAAATCAACGCGAAAATGCGTTATTCCCGGAATTCCAATCGCGAGACATCCCGCCTCTTTAGTTATGACGGAACATCCCATAAATCCAAATATTTATTACGTCGGAACATCCGAAGGGGTCATCCATAAATGTTCAAAAAATTATTACCATCAACATTTAGATTTATTCTTAGGCCACGAAGGTCCGATATATCAATTTAAATTTTCCCCATTTTGTAATAAAGTTTTTTTAACGTGCGGAGATGACTGGGTCGTTAGAATCTGGGCAGAAGGGATTTCAACGCCACTTTTGGAACTTGGTAAAACAATGCTATCCGTGCAAGGTGCCGATTGGTGTCCAGCTTTTTCAACGATAATCGCCAGCATAACCGGAAACGACATTTTTTTGTGGGACTTGCAAAGAAAAGCTTACGCGCCCCAATCCGTAACAAAATCGCCTACGAAAGCTCGGTGTACTTTGGTTGAATTTACACAAAGCGGAAGGTGCTTGGTCGTTGGAGATATTGAGGGAAATATTATGATTTTTTCGTTGGAGGATATGCCATTTCAAGCGTTTTATCAAGATAAGTTGCTTACGCAAGCTATTAAAAGGGAGTTGGTTATCGTTCCTGAGTTGGCGAGAAAAGTGGAAAAATTGGATGGATTGTCTTATAAACGTGAGAAGTCTACCAAAAATTTTCAATAATAAATTATACATTTTATTATGAAACAAAAAAGTAACTAAGTTGGGTTTAGAAGAGGTTGTATTGGGAAACATTTTTATTAATAAACAAATATATATTTTTTTTAGTGTTTTTATTTAAAAAATAAATCGTAAAGGATTAAATTAAGTACAAAAAGGTGGTTTGTGTTGTGTAAGTTGCTACAAGGCACTGTGTTCTTATAATTCAAAAATAAATGTAATAAATTAATAAATGAGAGGTTAAATTAGTTCATACAGAGTGAGCAAAAAAATCTACAGTGTGATGTTAGCGTCTTCATTGCATTTAAAACTAGTTCAATAAATAACTAATAAATTAATAAGTATAAGTAAATTAATAAGTATAAGTAAACTAATAAGTTAATAAATTAAGATGATTTAACGCAACTTATCTCTATACTAATTGTAAGAAATTATACTCACAATTTCGAATGTAGGATTGAACAAAATAATTTTGCTGTCATATACCAGATTTTAATGCGACTTGGTACTTGATGCGACTAGTAATAAAATATTTAATTGTTCTGCCATATAATTTACGACTTTAGGGAAAATAAGATGTACAGAGTGGGCAAATTTGGGTGTTATTATAGGCTATCTCAGAAAGTATAAGAGATACGAAAAAAGTAGGTGCCATGTCCCGGTCTCTTTTTTCGAGACTAATCCAATCCCGCAAACACCAAACCTCTATCTTCTTTTATTTTCTAGTTATAGCCAAAAAGCCAAATTTTCCTGATTTCAAAAAATGCTCATATTTCGTTTATTTTTGAAATTAGAGAAATGGGGTTGATACGTTTTTAAGACACTCTTTTAAGTAGAATACACTGCCGTTGAAAAATTTTAAACATAGTTGATGATTTTTGAGATACAACACAAAGATGTGTTTTTTTAGCATACTTGAGCCTACTTTTAGCTTTCCAATGATGTATCGCGTGTATTCCAAAATAGTAAACGTTATAGTTCATAATTTTGATTATAATAGGCGGATCCGGACTGTAAATACTACCTAGTGGCTATAATATATGGTTTTACACGAATATGATAGAATAAAGTTGGTTTTATACTATTATTCAGGATAAAGTTGGTTTTATACCAACGAATAAAAACTTTGAATAGTTAATTTAAATTTCTCAGCATCTTATCCCTGATTTTGTTCACCAATAGAAAATGGTTAGCAAGTAAAGCTTGTTTATTAAAAATACAAGAAATGTATTAATTAATGAATAATCTTGCATCTTCTTCTACTAAACTTACTGGTTGTAAGGTTCGGAATCAATGAATGAAATCTTCGGTAGTATTTTCCCAGTTTTCAGACAAACAAAAAAAAGTGACAAAAAAAGGACAGAATATATTACATTCTGTCAATTTTTTAAATATAATAATGACATTTTATTACACATTTTTCTTTAAATTCTAAATATCAGGAAAACTATTAAAGTTATATGACATACTTATCATTAATTAAAGGGAACTTGATCAGCAATTCAATTAGCATACAATATACAGAGTGTTCCATTTAAAAAACTTAAGTAAAAGCCATTTGAAAAACATTAAAAGTAACTGAGCTTTTTAAACACATCCTGTATCCAATATTTTTGATTACTATCATCTATCTACTGGCTTTGACTATTGCCTGACGTGATTTCAAGGCAAAATCAGAAAAAATGTCGTTTTTATATCGTTTTCAAAAAGATCCTGTAATAGGCACATTTTGAATATCTCAGGAAGTATCAACACTGAAATAGTAACATATACGGTTGTATAAACAAATTTAGTTGTATTCATAATATGATAAAACATACAGGTGTATACCATTTAAATAAATTTACGTAGTTTCCGTTACGTTTAAATGGAACAACTTGTATAAGTGAAAATAATTTTACGTAATGGGCACGGAACTTTTATAACAAAACGATACGATTTCCCCCCTCCACTTGTTCTGATTAAAAGAACAGCATACTGTTCAGTGGGAAATTAAAATTTCAAGTTAGAAAAAAATTGTGTTAACAAAAATTGTTCCTGAAACAATACTAAACAAACTTTGTCAACATCTTTTTTTGATTTAATCAATAATTAAAGAGATAACCTCAAAATAATAATTTTTAAATTTGTATACATAATTACACTTAGATGTTTAATTAATAGAGATGTAAAATTTTGTTATTAAGATAATTGGTTCAAAATCGAAATTGAAACAAATTTTATTTAAAACATTTTTTGATAAAAACAATAATTATTGAGATAATTAATTTTGATAGCATACTATTCAGAGGGAAATTAAAATTTCAAGTTAGCAGAAAATTGTATTAACAAACACTGTTCCTGAAGTAATTCTAAACAAATTTTGTTAACAACATTTTTTGATTAAATCAACAATAAGGATATAACCTTAAAAATATTAATTTTTGTAGCATACTA
This sequence comes from Onthophagus taurus, assembly GCF_036711975.1. Classification (NCBI taxonomy): domain Eukaryota; kingdom Metazoa; phylum Arthropoda; class Insecta; order Coleoptera; family Scarabaeidae; genus Onthophagus; species Onthophagus taurus. The sequence continues at coordinate 2,339,649 of NC_091967.1, forward strand.
TTCAGAGGGAAATTAAAATTTCAAGTTAGCAAAAAATTGTATTAACAAACACTGTTCCTGATGCAATTCTTAACAAATATTGTTAACAACATTTTTTGATTTAATCAATAATTAAGGAGATAACCTCAAAATATTAATTTTTCCATTTTTATACATAATTACACTTAGACGCTTAATTAATAGAGATGTAAAATTTTGTTATTAAGATAATTGATTCAAAATCGAAATTGAAACATATTTTATTTAAAACATTTTTTGATAAAAACAATAATTATTGAGATAATTAATTTTGATAGCATGCTATTCAGAGGGAAATTAAAATTTCAAGTTAGCAAAAAATTGTATTAACAAACACTGTTCCTGAAGTAATTCTAAACAAATTTTGTTAACAAAATTTTTTGATTAAATCAACAATAAGGATATAACCTTAAAAACATTAATTTTTGTACCATACTATTCAGAGGGAAATTAAAATTTCAAGTTAGCAAAAAATTGTATTAACAAACACTGTTTCTGATGCAATTCTTAACAAATATTGTTAACAAAATTTTTTGATTTAATCAATAATTAAGGAGATAACCTCAAAATATTAATTTTTCCATTTTTATACATAATTACACTTAGACGCTTAATTAATAGAGATGTAAAATTTTGTTATTAAGATAATTGATTCAAAATCGAAATTGAAACAAATTTTATTTAAAACATTTTTTGATAAAAACAATAATTATTGAGATAATTAATTTTGATAGCATACTATTCAGAGGGAAATTAAAATTTCAAGTTAGCAAAAAATTGTATTAACAAACACTGTTCCTGATGCAATTCTAAACAAATTTTGTTAACAACATTTTTTGATTAAATCAACAATAAGGATATAACCTTAAAAATATTAATTTTTGTAGCATACTATTCAGAGGGAAATTAAAATTTTAAGTTAGCAAAAAATTGTATTAACAAACACTGTTCCTGATGCAATTCTTAACAAATATTGTTAACAAAATTTTTTGATTTAATCAATAATTAAGGAGATAACCTCAAAATATTAATTTTTCCATTTTTATACATAATTACACTTAGACGCTTAATTAATAGAGATGTAAAATTTTGTTATTAAGATAATTGGTTCAAAATCGAAATTGAAACATATTTTATTTAAAACATTTTTTGATAAAAACAATAATTATTGAGATAATTAATTTTGATAGCATACTATTCAGAGGGAAATTAAAATTTCAAGTTAGCAAAAAATTGTATTAACAAACACTGTTCCTGATGCAATTCTTAACAAATATTGTTAACAAAATTTTTTGATTTAATCAATAATTAAGGAGATAACCTCAAAATATTAATTTTTCCATTTTTATACATAATTACACTTAGACGCTTAATTAATAGAGATGTAAAATTTTGTTATTAAGATAATTGATTCAAAATCGAAATTGAAACAAATTTTATTTAAAACATTTTTTGATAAAAACAATAATTATTGAGATAATTAATTTTGATAGCATACTATTCAGAGGGAAATTAAAATTTCAAGTTAGCACAAAATTGTATTAACAAACACTGTTCCTGATGCAATTCTAAACAAATTTTGTTAACAAAATTTTTTGATTAAATCAACAATAAGGATATAACCTTAAAAATATTAATTTTTGTGGCATACTATTCAGAGGGAAATTAAAATTTCAAGTTAGCAAAAAATTGTATTAACAAACACTGTTTCTGATGCAATTCTTAACAAATATTGTTAACAAAATTTTTTGATTTAATCAATAATTAAGGAGATAACCTCAAAATATTAATTTTTCCATTTTTATACATAATTACACTTAGACGCTTAATTAATAGAGATGTAAAATTTTGTTATTAAGATAATTGATTCAAAATCGAAATTGAAACAAATTTTATTTAAAACATTTTTTGATAAAAATAATAATTATTGAGATAATTAATTTTGATAGCATACTATTCAGAGGGAAATTAAAATTTCAAGTTAGCAAAAAATTGTATTAACAAACACTGTTCCTGATGCAATTCTTAACAAATATTGTTAACAAAATTTTTTGATTTAATCAATAATTAAGGAGATAACCTCAAAATATTAATTTTTCCATTTTTATACATAATTACACTTAGACGCTTAATTAATAGAGATGTAAAATTTTGTTATTAAGATAATTGATTCAAAATCGAAATTGAAACAAATTTTATTTAAAACATTTTTTGATAAATACAATAATTATTGAGATAATTAATTTTGATAGCGTACTATTCAGAGGGAAATTAAAATTTCAAGTTAGCAAAAAATTGTATTAACAAACACTGAAGTAATTCTAAACAAATATTGTTAATAAAAATTTTTGATTTAATCAATAATTAAGAATATAAGCTCAACAAAATTTTTATATATATATTTTTTATTGAGAAAATCGTTCTAGAATTTAATTTAGAACAACTTTTGTATGAAATTTTCTGCTGAGAACGAGTGGAGGGGAATACTAATAACTCACCCTGTATATTTTTTTAGTGTTTTTATTTAAAAAATAAATCGTAAACGATTAAATTAAGTACAAAAAAGTGGTTTGTGTTGTGTAAGTTGCTACAAGGCACTGTGTTCTTATAATTCAAAAATAAATGCAATAAATTAATTAATGAGAGGTTAAATCAGTTCATACAGAGTGAGCAAAAAAATCCACAGTGTGATGTTAGAGTCTAATCTTATCTTATGCTTTTCTTTCCAATCCTTCATTTAATCAAGCATTTAAAACGAGTTCAAACATAATAAATTACAATGATCTTTGGATAAAACGAACCCGTTTTTAATTAATTTTTGGTTATAATCACTGTAATTTTATTTTTAATTAATTATGTGTGAAGAAATTGATTCGAATCAATTCTAATTCATGAGAGGAGTGAAAGAATTTTTTTTAAACATTAAAAAAACTAATTTAACCCCTAAAATAAATGTAAAGTGGAACGAAGATGAAAAAATACATCAATACAAAAATACTTATGCGTTCTTTTCAGTCTTTTCCGTTAACTTTGAAACAATTATTGCTCTGCGTTTCCTTCATTTTCATTTCAAAACGATTTTAAGTTTTATTTCCTCATTTTCTTCAAAACAAAAAAGTAACTGTCGTTTACGTTCGTCGAAAAAGCGTATCTTTTCGTAGACAAAAACTTTTTCAAAATATCTTTTTCAATATCTTTGTTCATGTGCACATTAATAACTTGAACATCCACCCTATCAAAGGGCAAAGTTTCCAAAATTTGCAACTCAGTACCGCCCGTTTTCAAAGTCAAATAATCAATTTTAGTTGAGTTCATGGCCAATAATAGTGAGTAAAGTGGGAAGCATTTAACGCGCGTGTTAAATATATCCGTGTCTTCTATAATTGAATTCGCATGTATGCTGTTTATTTTAACACCATCTCTATCTTCATGATGGTAAGAGACTTCTTTAGGATACGGGGATGGGCTTAAACAACCATGAACAGCTTGTGAGTTTTTACGATCATGCTTTTTAAGACTAAAATAATGTCTTGGGTCGGGTTGAATTAATAAACCATTCCAATCAAGTTTTTTTTCTAAATATAGTGTTTCTGAGGTTTTACCATCATTATAAGCTCCTGCTTCTACGAAAACACCGTTTTTCTGTTACAAAAAAAACTTTTAAACATAAATCTGATTAATAAAATAATTAATCAAACCTTATTTTTTAATAATTTTAAAAGATAACCTATTTCTTCATTTGGTTCATCTAAAACAATATCATTAGGTTCTGTTTGTGTTTCTTTAACTGGTTGTAGATGCATTTGTCTAATATAAGCAATCAATTGGGGATTGTCTTGAGTAACTTCCAACAATTCATAATCCTTACTCATATTAACTTGAAACTGGTAATGTCTCATCGCTAAAATAAGTATAAGCCTCACCATGTTGAATTAAAACTTGATTTAATCTCTATTTTACCTGCATTTCTCATATAAATATACAAAACGACCAAAACAGTTACAAAACCCATGAAAAAAGCAAATATAGGCATCAACCTCTTAAACATTGTTGGATTAAAAATGAAACTAGACATCTTTGTGGGTGTCTGAGGTGGTATCACTGTGGGTTGTACATTTTCTCTTCCGCTTATTGTTGTTGGGAACGTCATTTTTCATCCCCTTAAATAAATTTATTTTGTAATACATAAAAAGTAAACAAAGAATACAGTAAAACTAACCTCAAAAGTCGAAGTGTTCTCCCACGAAGATTTGGTATTAAAAAAACATGTTCTAACGCGATTAGAAGTACTAGGGCAAATGAATTCGTCTACCAATTGCTACTGCTAAGACCATTATGCAGGTGTGACACACACACACAGGAGAGGTAGAGCGGTTTCTTAAAAGTAAAGGCGACGATCGAAGGTATACGAAGGATTATGGCTCTTATTGCATGGGGATATAAAGATTCGGTTTGAGGAGAGAGAGTAGGTATAGTGTCTAGGCTTCCACCTCCCTGGGAGTGTTGGGACAATGGGTCTTTTTTAAAAATTAAGATAAAAGGTAAAAGTTTATGGTAAATTTCCTGTTTGTGAAAATACCAATTGAATTCTACACTTAACGTAATTATTTATGCACAAGAATTTTGGACTGCTGCTTACAACCAATAATTAACAACTTGTTATTTCAATGTTTATAGCTTTTTTAATAAAATGCATTTGGTATGAAATTTTGGTCGCGAAATAGTGTTACTTCAAAATAATTATTTGCAATAAATATACAATTTTATTTATTGCCAAATAACTTTATCTTTTATTATTAACCGGATGATGTCAATAAAAAAAGAAGAAGCCAAGAAATTCAATGTGATTTCAAGCATCTCGTCACATTTCTTAAGTTTTGGAGTCAGGAATTACTCGCAAACACAATCTGTACTCTTCTACATCTTCTAAAGCAAGTTCCCTTGACCGAAGAATGACTCCAAGATGGGTGTCTTAAGATTGTCTTAGCATTTGCATCTTAGGCATATTATTGCCTGCAATGTGGTAAATATGGTGTTTATTTATTAAAAATGAGTGATGCAAGCTCTTCTAGAGTTAAGAACCTAGAAACACCTTTAACCCTTTGTGCCACAAGAAGTCAAAAATTTTGAAACTTTGTGACAGAATTAAAACGTTATCAAAATACACTCAGTAAAGGCTTTTGGAATCAATTTTAGCAAAATATACAATCCCCCCATTCCAGGGGGATAATGGTATTTGAGAGTACCATCAGAGATTAAAATATATTTTAGTGATGTAAACAAAAACTTTTATTGCTTATATTTAAAACATATTGAGCAAAAACTAACATTTTCGTATAACCTAAAAATGTCAAAAAGGATGCTAATTTAAAAATTCCTGGATGCCGTATTTATTGAAATTAAGGAATGAAACTTATTCTAAATTAAAGCTCAATGCTTTCTCTTTAAAATGATGTATAATAATGGTTATGTTGAATCACAAAAATGTGTAGAAAAAAAATGTTGAAATTAAACCTACATTTTGGTATAACCTAAAAATGTCAGAAAACATGCTAATTTAAAAATTCCTGGAAGCTGTGTTTATTGAAATTAAGGAACGACATTTATTCTAAATTAAAGCTCAAAGCTTTCTCTTTAAAACGATGTATAATAATTGTTGGGTTGGATTGGAAAAATAATGAGAAAAAAAATGTTAAAACAAAACTTACATTTTCATATGACATAAAAGTGTCAAAAAAGATGCTAATTTAAAAATTCCTGGAAGCCGTATTTATAGAAAGTAAGTAATGAGACTTATTCTAAATTAAAGCTCAATGCTTTCTCTTTAAAATGATGTGTAATAATTGTTATGTTGGATCACAAAAATGTGTAGAAAAAAAATGTTGAAATTAAACCTACATTTTGGTAGAACCTAAAAATGTCAAAAAAAGATGCTAATTTAAAAATTCCTGGAAGCCGTGTTTATAGAAAGTAAGGAATGAGACTTATTCTAAATTAAAGCTCAATGCTTTCTCTTTAAAATGATGTGTAATAATTGTTATGTTGGATCACAAAAATGTGTAGAAAAAAAATGTTGAAATTAAACCTACATTTTGGTAGAACCTAAAAATGTCAAAAAAGATGCTAATTTAAAAATTCCTGGATGCTGTATTTATTGAAATTAAGGAATGAGATTTATTCTAAATTAAAGCTCAAAGCTTTCTCTTTAAAATGATGTATAATAATTGTTGGGTTGGATTGGAAAAATATTGAGAAAAGAAATGTTAAAACATAACTTACATTTTCATATGACATAAAAGTGTCAAAAAAGATGCTAATTTAAAAATTCCTGGAAGCCGTATTTATAGAAAGTAAGGAATAAGACTTATTCTAAATTAAAGCTCAATGCTTTCTCTTTAAAATGATGTGTAATAATAGTTATGTTGGATCTCAAAAATGTGTAGAAAAAAAATGTTGAAATTAAACCTACATTTTGGTAGAACCTAAAAATGTCAAAAAAGATGCTAATTTAAAAATTTCTGGATGCCGTATTTATTGAAATTAAGGAATGAGATTTATTCTAAATTAAAGCTCAAAGCTTTCTCTTTAAAATGATGTATAATAATTGTTGGGTTGGATTGGAAAAATAATGAGAAAAAAAATGTTAAAACAAAACTTACATTTTCATATGACATAAAAGTGTCAAAAAAGATGCTAATTTAAAAATTCCTGGAAGCCGTATTTATAGAAAGTAAGTAATGAGACTTATTCTAAATTAAAGCTCAATGCTTTCTCTTTAAAATGATGTGTAATAATTGTTATGTTGGATCACAAAAATGTGTAGAAAAAAAATGTTGAAATTAAACCTACATTTTGGTAGAACCTAAAAATGTCAAAAAGGATGCTAATTTAAAAATTTCTGGATGCTGTGTTTATTGAAATTAAGGAATGAAATGTATTCTAAATTAAAGCTCAAAGCTTTCTCTTTAAAATGATGTATAATAATTGTTGGGTTGGATTGGAAAAATATTCAGAAAAAAAGTGTTGAAACAAAACTTACGTTTTTGTATAACCTAAAAATGTCAAAAAAGATGCTAATTTAAAAATTCCTGGATGCCGTATTTATTGAAATTAAGGAATGAAACTTATTCTAAATTAAAGCTCAAAGCTTTCTCTTTAAAATGATGCATAATAATGATTATGTTGAATCACAAAAATGTGTAGAAAAAAAATGTTGAAATTAAACCTACATTTTGGTATAACCTAAAAATGTCAAAAAACATGCTAATTTAAAAATTCCTGGAAGCTGTGTTTATTGAAATTAAGGAATGACATTTATTCTAAATTAAAGCTCAAAGCTTTCTCTTTAAAACGATGTATAATAATTGTTGGGTTGAATTGGAAAAATATTGAGAAAGAAAATGTTAAAACAAAACTTACATTTTTGTATAACATAAAAGTGTCAAGAAAGATGCTAATTTAAAAATTCCTGGAAGCCGTATTTATAGAAAGTAAAGAATGAAACTTATTCTAAATTAAAGCTCAAAGCTTTCTCTTTAAAATGATGTATAATAATGGTTATGTTGGATTACAAAAATGTGTAGAAAAAAATGTTGAAATTAAACCTACATTTTGGTATAACCTAAAAATGTCAAAAAAGATGCTAATTTAAAAATTCCTGGAAGCCGTATTTATAGAAAGTAAGGAATGAGACTTATTCTAAATTAAAGCTCAACGCTTTCTCTTTAAAATGATGTATAATAATTGTTGGGTTGGATTGGAAAAATATTGAGAAAAAAAATGTTAAAACAAAACTTACATTTTCGTATAACATAAGAGTGTCAAAAAAGATGCTAATTTAAAAATTCCTGGAAGCTGTGTTTATTGAAATTAAGGAATGAAATGTATTCTAAATTAAAGCTCAAAGCTTTCTCTTTAAAATGATGTATAATAATTGTTGGGTTGGATTGGAAAAATATTGAGAAAAAAAATGTTAAAACAAAACTTACATTTTCGTATAACATAAGAGTGTCAAAAAAGATGCTAATTTAAAAATTCCTGGAAGCTGTGTTTATTGAAATTAAGGAATGAAATGTATTCTAAATTAAAGCTCAAAGCTTTCTCTTTAAAATGGTGTATAATAATTGTTGGGTTGGATTGGAAAAATATTGAGAAAAAAAATGTTAAAACAAAACTTACATTTTCGTATAACATAAGAGTGTCAAAAAAGATGCTAATTTAAAAATTCCTGGAAGCCGTATTTATAGAAAGTAAGGAATGAGACTTATTCTAAATTAAAGCTCAATGCTTTCTCTTTAAAATGATGTGTAATAATTGTTATGTTGGATCACAAAAATGTGTAGAAAAAAAATGTTGAAATTAAACCTACATTTTGGTAGAACCTAAAAATGTCAAAAAAGATGCTAATTTAAAAATTCCTGGATGCCGTATTTATTGAAATTAAGGAATGAGATTTATTCTAAATTAAAGCTCAAAGCTTTCTCTTTAAAATGATGTATAATAATTGTTGGGTTGGATTGGAAAAATATTGAGAAAAAAAATGTTAAAACAAAACTTACATTTTCGTATAACATAAAAGTGTCAAAAAAGATGCTAATTTAAAAATTCCTGGAAGCCGTATTTATAGAAAGTAAGGAATGAAACTTATTCTAAATTAAAGCTCAAAGCTTTCTCTTTAAAATGATGTATAATAATTTTTGGGTTGGATTGGAAAAATATTAAGAAAAAAAATGTTGAAACAAAACCTAAAAGTGTAAAAAAATATGCTAATTTAAAATTTCCTGAAAGCCGTATTAAGTAAATAAGCTCGTAAAAAACACAGAGCATCGGTAGTTTCGTCATTCAGGGAAGATCGAATTTTATTTTTCTGCAAATTTGATCGGCCACAGAAAAAGAACTTTCTGATTCTAAGCTTGCTAGTACAATTAATCGTACATTATTTTCAAATACGATCCATTGGTACCAGTTTTTTTTTCAAAAATCGTGTTAGTGCTTCATCTAAAGCTGTTTGCGTCTTCAAGCGTCAATCGTCTTTGCAAAATATCTCGCAAGGACATCGAACTGGACGAATCCCAGCTTATTATAGTTTCATTATCAAATGTTATTTTTGAGGAAGCCTCTTCAGTTAAATTTGAATATCATCGTCAAACTCCTGTAATATCTTTTTTGTAATTCGCGACGATAATAAAAGCTATTATAGTACTCAAACAGGTGTTGTAATGAGACTCCTTACAGCATCCGATGCTGTAATGTAGTATCAGTTTTCAATACTGCTCATAAATCGTTCGGGAGTATTTGGAATCCCGGAATATCGGTATTAAAAGCCGTAGTAAACCGAAACTGTAAATAAAAGAGGTGAAGCAAAAGCCAATTGTGTAATACAATAAGTACATGAGTGGGATCGACCGTATGGATCCAATAATATCCTGTTATCCTGTTGTTCATAAAACAAGTCTCTGCACCATTTACCAAACTAAGTAGAATAGAGTTAGCGAATGCAGAATTATTTATCAGTTAATTAATTAATTCACCGTGTATATTAAAGAATATAAAAATTTTAATTGTTCATTGTAACATATCTCATTAAACAAAAATTGACCAAAGAAAATTAAACCAAAGATGATATTTTTTTGTCGAATTTCAATTTTAATTTGTTTAACATGCAACGTTTTCACGGTTTGTGTAAGAATCCTTTATTTGTTTAAATTAATTAATTAATTTTAGGCACCTTTATTTGAAGAAGAAGAAGTTCAACAAAGATTTAATATGGATACATTTGAACGCGATGGAAAAGTGTGTACTTGTTACGTGGTGTGTTCTTGTAAACAATCTTTGGAATCGTCGTCCACCGAGGGAATAAGAAAATTAATAAGTCCATATTAATTTTTATAATTCTAAATAAATCAATTAAAACTTACTTTTCATATTTATTTATTGACATAAATTTATTTTAAGGCATGCAAAGACGAATTATAAAGCTGAAACATTTGCTGTTATCGAAATTTTCAATTCTTTCTATAGTACCTTTTGCGTTCCCGTCATTTTTAAAAAACAAATTTCCGCCTTGGCTGGTATCATTGTGAATGTTGGTGTGTAAAATACGTTGTTCAACTTCGTTGTTGGGTTCCGGGCGGCTGTTTACTAAAATAATCTTAAAGAAATAACTTTTTTTTAAAGAAACTTTTTCTTTTTAAACCACTTACATGTACAAAACAAATTATCAAAGTTGTAATTTTCGACATTTTCGATTTAGGTACGACTTAAAAATCTTTAATTAAACATTTTTTTAACCGCCAATAACGAATTTATATATTCGTTTTCGACATATTAATTTTATTAATCCTTAATTAATTCCGATTAATTTAAGAAAGTTAATATGGTATTGTTTAAAAGAAAATTGTGGTTTCGAATTAATTAATTTCTTCGTTTATTGGTAACATAAATCAAAAGCATGCACAAATCACAAGGCAAACGCATTTTGGGTCCTTTTTAGGGATTTCTCTGTATAGTGAGTAGTTCATGTTCGCTTTATTATCAATTGCGACGTTTCTTATGTCGGAGGTATCGGTTCTTATTACATTGTTCATAAGTCTCACTATGGGTTCTTCAGATTCATTATCACCAAAAATCTAAAATCGATTTGGTATATTAATCTCAAAAAAATTTGTTTTATTTACTTACGACACTATTTATTAAGATATACGAAAAGAGTAGTACTACAATCATTCTGATAAACCTCTTCAACTGATGAAAAAGTTTAAGTTTTTTTAGCTTTTATAAAAAGGATCGTTAACCAAATCGATTTCCTTTCTTAGTGTTGCGTTACAATTTATATTGATTTTTAGATTTATCGCCAACAATAAATTGTCCCTAATAAAGTAAATCATAAATTTTATTTTTGTTATTATCTTATTAAATATTGCTGCAATTCGAGTAAGTAGATAGGTTATTTTGATAGTGTTTCTAACATATTAATCATGTTGTTGTTGTTGGTAGTTGTTTGAACTGTTTGAAGTTTTGTTCCTGGAAAGTTTGCGAATCCAACTAAATCTCCGTAATTCGATTACGTGCAGTTAACTGGAAGTGTTTTAAACCAAATTTAAATAATATGTCGTTAGATCTACATCTTACTTTTAATTATGTAATTAAATTAAACAAATTTTGCACTTAAAGGGGAAATGTGTTTATTATCACTCTACCGGTTTCGCTCCTTTCGGAGCATCTTCAGGAATTCCTAAAGTTATTAATTTTACAACACTTTCTATTATTATATAATTTTACATTTTAACTTACGTCAATTTTTTGAACAACTAAACATGTATGTGATACTTTATTGAATTAATTCACTATTAAAATGTTAATCACTAAACATGTGCTATCATACATCACTTTTTATTATATTTTAGGTTATGTTGAAACTGTCAATGGTATATTTTCTATTTTAATGTTGGTAATATGTCTTGTTTTGAATAGGTTGATTTTCAACAGATTAAAATGAGGTATTACAACATAAACCAAGGTCTATAGAACATAAGGTTACCCAATACCGATTCTCCTCCTCTGAGAGGCAAGGTGGGTCAGTGACGTAGCTAGTTCTATGAACAACACAACACGATGCGAGGTTTAAATATTTTGTATAGACTGTACCACAGTATATGCACGTATAGGCTATCTTTTACTCTGACTGTATCGAACCGGTGACGTCAATTTGCGGGGTAATAATCGATACTACAGAGGCATAGGGAATTAGGTAACCTTATGTTCTATAAACCTTGAACATAAACATATTAACTCCCTACATCAAACACACTGAAAAATATAATGGTACAGAGAGAGCAGCTATTTTTAGAGTTCGGGAGGTTTTCGTGGAGGTGTGTATGGTTGTTTGAGATAGGTATATAGTGGTCTTCTTGTAGGTATAATTTGTTCGTTTAGGCATGTTACATCAGGGCAGTTGTTGAGGAATTTATTAATTTCATAGTTTTCCATTATTTCTAAATAGTAACTTTTATTGATATGATGAAGGATTCTGGAATTTTTATCTTCGTTAAATTCATGTTTTGAGTTAAATGTTAAGTGATTTCCGAAGTTGGAGTTATTTTTGTGTTTATGTTCTCTTATTCTTTTTCTAAGGCTTCTGCCTGTTTCTCCAATGTACGCTGCTTTACAAGTGTCGCACTCTAGTATGTACACACCATTGTCGTCCAGTTTATTTATTTTGTCCTTATTGTTTATAAGCATTCTTTCTAATGTTTTATTTGGTTTGAAATTAAGGTTTATATTATATTGTTTTAAACCAAGGACAGTAGAATCTAACAGGACTGCTACATCCATTGTTGTGACAAACTGCCCACAAACTACGTCATACCATTTTCCACGCCCTGCTGTTGTTATGGTCTATGTATTTGCTGTGTATTTTTAGACGTTATATCCTAGACGTATTCATATTATTTTTGAAGTTTTATGTTTTTAGACGTATTAATGTCTATCATATAACCTCTAAAAACACAGACAGATACCAGGCGTGGCAAATAGTGTGACGTAGAGTGCGGGCAACCAACCCGTAGTGGACTACAAAAATACAATGGATGTAGCAGTCCTGTTAGATTGTACTGTCCTTGGTTTTAAACTCTGTTTTATTTTATTGGATATGTTGCCTTGGAATGTTATAGCTCTATAATAAATACTTTGATCTTCATTGTGTTGATTCTTTAGGGTGGTACAATTAATCATTTTTTGTTTTTTCTGTTGTTTGTTTATAATATTATTTATTATGTGAGTTGGGAAGTTATTATTTTTCGCAACTTGGTAGATTGTATTTATTTCGGTGGTAAGGTTTTCTGTGTTGATTTTTGAATTGTATGCTCTATGTATGTGTGATCTAAAAGCAGCTAGTTTATGTGCGTTACAGTGATATGAGTGTGTTAAATATAAAACCGTTATCCTGTGTTCTTTTTATGTTTATGTCTAGGTAGTTTATTTCGTTATTTTTCTCTTGTTCTATCGTAAATTGTATCTTGCTGTGTATTGAGTTAATATATTTATGAATCTTGTTTATAGTGTTTTTGTCTTTAGTATTAACAATGACTAGTATGTCATCTACATACTTTTTCCAAAATTTTATGTTTTCAAAATATGGATTATTATCTTTATTAATTATAAGTTTAGTTTCCATCTCATTTAGAAATATGTCAGAGATCAAACTGCTCAAAGGAGACCCCATTGGTAAACCCTCTTCGTATGAATATATATTATTATTGAATTTGCAGAAATTTTGTTGTAAACTGATCTCGAATAGGTTGAAAATGTTATTACGATCATTTAGGTCTGTTATGTTATGTGATAGAATGTCTTTAATAATGTTCAATGTTTGTCTCGTGGGGATGTTGGTATACAGGTTGACGATGTCGAAGGATAGAATAATAAAATCTTTTGGCAGTGACATTGTGCTCAGTTCTGTTATTATTTCTGATCTATTCCCAATAGTGTATGTTGGTTGGAAGTTAATATTTGTTTTGAAAATGTCTATTAGAAATTTTGATATTTTGTAAGTACTTGAGTCGATGCTGGTTATTATTGGTCTTATGGGCATGTTCTGTTTATGCAGCTTAGGCAATGCATACAATCTAGGTATTTTCGGGTTCATTGGGATGATTGATCTTACATTTCTGCCATATTTCGTTAAAGTAGTTTTACTATTGTTTATTATTTTCTTGACTTTTTCATGAAAGGAGTTAGTAGGATTTTTTAGGGTTTTTATGAAATTGTTATCGTTAAGGAATTTTTCGGTTTTTTCTATATAATTTATCTTATCCAAAATGACTAAACCTGCACTTTTATCGCCCTTAGTAAAGATTAAATCATTTTTTTCTTTCTTTTTGTTATTTTAGTTTCTTCTTTCATTAGTATTTGTTGTAAGGTTTTGTGTATTTCTTCTTCTTTTGGCAGTCCTCTCGTAGCTGCTTCTAGTTCTAATGCCGTTTTTCTGAGGTTGGTTGTTTTATATATGGAATATTTCAGTCCTTTTTCTAGTAAATTCATTTCGTTTTGATTAAACGGTGTCTTTGACATATTTGTAACTCTTTTATGAAATTTATGTGTTGTTAAATTCTCTCTTGTTGATGTCGTATTCCTATTCTTCTCCATTCTTTGTTCTTCTCGAAGTTGTTTCAATTTTTTGTCTTTCTTTTCCCATTCTCGGAACAACTTCTCCTTATATGTTTGTTCTATGTTTACTATTATTTCTTCGAAGTGTAAAGTGATAGTTAATTCTTGGTATGTATAGTATAGTTGGATATTGATGTCGTTAATTATAGAATAATGTTTTTTTACTTCTGTTTTTATATCTTTTGTCATGATTCTTTGAATCAAATCTGTTTTTAGATGTTTTGGAAATTTATGTCTAGCAAATTTTGGTTTCAGTTCTTCTTCTAACCATGTTCGTAGGAATAGTATGTGTTGGAACTCCTGAAGATGCTCCGAAAGGAGCGAAACCGGTAGAGTGATAATAAACACATTTCACCTTTAAGTGCAAAATTTGTTTAATTGAATTACCCAGGTGAAAAGAAAACAAAAATGAATATTTTAATAATGTAGTTTAAAAAAATTCGAGTTTTCTTGAAAATTCTCATACAATCTCCGAGGAAGTTCATTATTCCCAGCATTATCTGTATAAGATTATACAGAGAATATTGAAGTAAAGGTTATAATACGCTGTTTATTAAAACGGAGTGTTTCAAAGCTCTTGCTGAAAGCAGCGCGCTAACAAGCGAATTGAAACATAAAACTATTGGTGGGTTAGAGATGTTATCTTAATTAAGTTTTCATCGTTTGAGAGAATTATTTCAATACAAATTTCAGGAAAAATATCATGCTCATAGAAAATCTTTTTAAAATAAAATTAAAAATATAGAATTTTAAAAAATCGTATCTCATGGACGAATTGAGATATCATTATAAAATAAAGATCATTTTAAAACGAATTTAATGTGCAATAAATAATTTTTTAATCAAGCTCTGCATATTTGGTTGTTATAGACTTGAAATATAAATTATAAAAAATTTTTGTAGGAAATGTTGCAAGTTTAAATATTTTCAAGTGTTACGGTGTTACCAACTGCTTTTATTTTTGAGAAAAAAAAAAGATTAAAAACGCGAATTACAAAAAATAGCATAAAAAACACGTTTCATAAGACTTAAAGCACTCATTTATTAAAAAAAAATTAAATTCAAACGTGTCTTACGAAACTTGTTTTTTTAATAGACTATTTTATGCATATGCGTTGCAAAATATCGAAGAGGTGTAGAATTACTAAAGCAAAATTCCGACCGGAAATTCGCCGTCACGATCCGATGTAGATAAAAAGTAAGGGTTTACAGGAAGCGATTTTTAAATGACGTCGACGTTGCGTTAGAATTCAATTATTGTTTCGCAACTCAGAATGCCGTAGTCAGCCGCTGCGTCACGTGTGCATGAATATGTATTCACCCTTAGGATTTTCTAAGAGGATCAATATGCATTTTTATGAAACGCGTTTTTATTATTTTTACATATAACGCGAACTATGTATATTTTAAATCCAAGCATCATCTATTTTAAACTCAACAATATGTTCATAACATTCTGTGCTCTCTTTTTATGTTACATACTTTGTATCACCACTTCACATGAAACGTTGCATGTATAAACGTAATTATCCACATACAACTTTGCGTGTACACTATCACCATTAATAAATTCCATTTCATTTTAAACGTTATACATAAATTCTATTAAAATCAACAAATACACCAAATAACAGAAAAAAATCAAACTTGAAAAAGTAATTTCGTGAAAAAGTGGTTCACTTTTGTTCTGCAGGACTGTTTAAATTGCTAACAACTCGCTTCGTGACCCACTTTTCCTCCGAATCCATCGTTATAATCCAGCCCATCAACTATTTACACGGGATAAAACATCGAGCTTTTAAAGTCTCACAATGAAGCTAAAGTGCGGACACCTGCGGAAATTTTGATTACGCCTGGTGAAGCTCATCACTTAACTGATTAATTTTTTTTTAATGAAATTAACCATACAATTCAAAAATGAATATTATCTAAATTCAACTCAAGGTGCTTTCTGAAAATGCAACATTCCTAAACAATATCTAAACCGGGAAAGAACACGATTTCTGAAAGAATTTTACTGGAGCGAATGCAAGAAGAAGCAGAAATTAATCAATCTGGATTCCGAAAAATCAATTTGGATTTAGGGAAAGTAAAGCAGCTATACAACACGCGGCGAGTTTCATTAGTACGTTGGATAGTCTAGGAGATGGTATTTGATGTTGACTTCGTCTGGAAAAGTGGGTTGCTCACAAAGATGATCAAAGCCAAGCTGGAAGAGAACCTAATCAAAATGACGGCTTCTTTTTTTCAAGAATAAGTACTTCTGATATGCTGGAAGCTATAAAGAAAAAGACGAGGTATGTATGTAGCTTCACGTGGAGGTGAAGTCCTTCACAGCACTTAAGTTCCAGCGGTCCCTTTGTACATTCCCACATTTTACAGTTCAATCAGGGATCAGAAAACCAACCCAAGGTTTTAATGAACGTTAATATAGAACAGAACGGTATGTTCTTTATATCCGAAATTCCTACTATGCCTACTTCAATGCCTACTAACCGCCAGCATAGCCTGTCTGCTACCTGTGCAGATTACAACATTTCTGCCAACTTTTTTGAACTCGATGATCACATTGGTTGCTACATTTATAGCAGTTATTTCGGCCTGAACAGTCGTGCAGTACGACCCTAGCGAAGTGAAAAGGTATAGCTAAAGATCGCGCGAGAAAATTTCGGCTCCGGAGCTTCCAGCCTTCTTTAATCCATCAGTGTAGATGGTCTGGTTGTTCTGAAGAAGTTGTTCTGGGGTATCGTTTCAATGCCAAAGACTATTCCTATTTTTACAATCTGCTTATTATCCACTGACCGCAATCGAAGCAACGCCATCACGGTCACCTCCCTGATAAAAATATCTAGGGGCACCACTAGAAGGGCAATATCTATTGCCCTTCGACACTGGGTAAGCACAATCGTTGCCTTTCTGGTTTTGCAACTAATGTGTGATTTCCAAGTTAGTCCTTTGTACAAGATAACGTCAAGATATGTCACCTCTGGAGCAAAGGTTAATGAACAGTTGCAGAAATGGTTTGGTGTTAAGTGTCTCAGTTTGCCAACAATCTAAAAAAGAAAGAAGAAGAAGAACATGTAAATAATTGTAAAATAATTAAGATAAATTGACATTAACTAAAATAAAATAAACATTATAAATAGTTAATTATTCTTACAAGTCTTTAACATTAGAAGTAAATTAAATGCTGGAATCTAGACGTTAAGTGTGATAAAGTAATCCAATTACAATGAAAAACGTTCGTAATTCTACCTTGGTTACTTCAAAAATGGGGGGAAAAAGATCGTTTTAGAAAATTAACGATTGTTATAACTTACCCATAAAAAGAAAAAATAATGTCACCATTAAAACCAATAATTTTAGAATTGGTCAATTTTGTTCCTCATTTCATGGTTAAATTAACTTACGAGATTCTACTGATATAAACGTATATGTCAAATCGTTTCCATCAATCCATGATGCTTCAAATCATTCTTAGTGTTGAGTAAATACAAGTGAGGACTCTGGTGAGCTTAGAAAACGAACAAGGAATAGCGAAGGAACCCTTCGGCGCGGCACAAATCCTTCTTTTGTGCCCTATTTGCAGAGACAGCATTCCGCAACGTGCCTAAGACCACCTACAGAGCACGCGGAACTTGTCACCTGCTACCTGCGGACCTTTTATTACCGCTTTCCATTCCGTTGCTCCCGCTCCGTGAAGTGTAAAATGTGAGGGAGGTTCGTTTCAAGCCTGTTAGAATCGCGTGATGCGGGCCTCCTTATATAATATAACAATGAAACGACCAATTCCAAACAACGGTTTGGGACGTAAACATTTTCTTTGTCCTGGCCAAAAGAGTTTAATCGATCAATGTGACGTAAAGAATTGGTTCGTTTAATTAGAAATTGAGCGAAAGATTTTATGGGATTATTAATAAATCACGTTAATTTATTTCCTTTTTATGTTCTCCCACTGATCTTTAAGATTTAGACAGTAACAATCATGAAACTTTTACTATATTTAGCAATCTTTTATTTCAAAAATGTAAGGGAACATTATTAACATTTATTTTTAATTTAAATTCTTTTTTAGGCACTAATCCAATCACTTCGTGACGATTTAGAACAAAATTTGGATTTAAATTCAATATTAAAAAGTAAAAATTGGATTCCTTTAGGCTGGGTTGTTTTAGTTCCAACGAAATCAAATTTAAGCGAAAAAATGGACTTTTCTCTTCCTAAATTACCCAATTTAATGAATTTGCAAAATCCTTATGCGTTAATGAAACCAAACGAGATTCATAACGATGAAAACGAAGAAGCCGATGTTAAAAATAACATTTTTAGAGTAAAAACACTAGTTAAAACCGACGATGATGATGATGATGACGACGACAATTGGGACATTAATAATGAATTAAAAGACACCGAATTAAAAGCAATGGAATTATTAAATTTGTTTAAATCGAAAGATTTTGAAAATAATGATCCGTTTAAAGTCGATTTTGAGCTTAAAAATAAAGAGCATAAACTGAAGAAATTAATTAAATCGTTTTCTATTGAATACGAAGAAAGTTATGATGATGAGTACGAAGAAATCGATGGAAATAATATGCAACCTAAAAAGGAGAAATTCAAAGTTGAGGAACTAAAAGAGCCAAATGATGAAAATAATAAAGGTGCAATTAAAGATCATGTATTTAAAGTAAAAACAATAATCGATACGGAAGATGATGACGATGAAAACATAGAAGATGAATTGAACAACGATTTGGAACTCAAAAATGCGGAACTTAAAGCAATAAAAATATTCAATTTATTTTTAAAGGATGATTTTGAAAAGAATATCGATAACGATGAGAATATTCAAGAACCATGGAAAATCGATTTTGAACTCAAAAATAAAGAACTAAAAGTTAAGAAACTAATTAAATCGTTTTCCATCGATTTTGAAGGAGATGGCGAAGAAAACGATGATTACAATGAATTAGATGATTTTAGCAATGAATCCAACAGCAAAAAGAACGGCTATATTGTACATAAAGTAAAAGAACTAAAAACAACGTACTCTGACAACGAAGATTACCGAGAAATAGATGAAAATATTAAAGATGAATCGGAGGTTAAAGTGATGAAACTAATAAAATTATTTTATATTGATTATAAACCTAACGAAGATGATTTAGAGATTCAAGTACTAGATGATCAAGAAAAAGAAGGTGATTCTAAAAATTTAAATGTTGAAACATCTAATGATGAACATAAAGAAGGTGTGATTGAAAATGAATCAAAATATAAAAACGATGTAACAAGATTGATGAAGATTCACATGGATGATTCAAAAAGATGAGAAGAAGATGTTGCGAGTTGATTGCGTTACTGGCTTTGTATTGTTCATAAATATAGTTTCTTTATATTTACAAAATATTCAATTTTATTTATGGTGCATTAAATCTGAATTCGTTCTTGAGATACGATTTTTTTAGATTTAAATTTTATATTTTAGTTTTATATAAAATAATTTCATTCATATATTTTAATATAATCTGATTTTTATTTAAATCAATTGTCAAAGTGTCGTCAAGTTGGTATTGAAAGTAAAAGCGCATGTCGTGACTTTTACTTTAATTGTGTGCCACCACTGTCTATAAAATTTTTTAAGATTGATTAAAAAACAATTTTCATATAATTTTTTTGCTGCTAAATCTACCATAAAAATGTTAAGAAAGGGTGGAACGGGATGTCAACTGTCTAAACGCGAAAGAAACTCTATAATTAGGTATTGTGAAGAAGTACAGACGGAGACACCAAATACGAATTTAAAATATATATGTGATAAAGCTTCACGTATTTTTGATGTATGTGTATTGAGTTTTAAAATTAAATTTATATTCAACATAATTGTATTAGGTTCACAGCACGACGGTTTTTAAAATTATTCAAACCTACAAAAAATATCAAACTGCAAAAAAACCAAAAACACAAGGGCGTTGTAAAATGAACTACAAAACGGATAATAATTTATATTTTATTAAAGAAGAGTTAGGAAGACAAATACAAAAATTGCATGAAAAGAAACAGTGTTTTAATCTTAATGATTTACTTAATTTTGCAAGAAATGAATGTGATTTTACTAATGGTTGATCAAAATTACATAAAATTATAAAATCTATGGGATATAGATATAAAAAGATTAGCAATAGAAAAGTGTTAATTGAACAACCACATATAGTTTCAAAAAGAATTACATTTTTAAAGACATACTTGCAATACCTAGAATCCGGAGAGTATACTTTTGTTTTTCTTGACGAAACTTGGATTTACGGAAATGGCACCCAAGTTTATCAATGGGTAAATGAAAATGAAAGATTCGGTATTCCGCAAAGAGCAGGAGGCGAAGGAAAAGGATTTACAATCTTGCACGCAGGCAGTTCGTCAGGGTTTTTGCCAAATTGCGATCTCTTGCTCAGTGACAACACGGAGCACAGAGATTATCATAAAAATATGACGTCAATTATTTTTATGGAATGGGAGAAAAATCAATTACTTCCAGCATTAAATAATTTGGGTGCGAAGTGTGCGGTAGTAATGGATAATGCTCCATATCACTCAAAACAAATCGAGAAAGCTCCAAGTTTCTGCACAAAAGAAAATGATATGAAAAAATGGTTAACTGAACATAATATACAGTTTTGGTTTGAACCAACTTTAAATAAAAAATCGTTATGGAAAATAATCCGTTATTACAAGCCTCAAATTGAAAAATCCTTTGAAATTGACAAATTAATAAGAGACCATAGCCATACTGTTCTTCGCCTTCCTCCATACAATTGCCAATATAATCCCATTGAACTATGTTGGGCGTTCTGAAAAAACTTATTACAATAAACATGTTCAGTCCAGCTCGGAGAAAAAGATCTGTCGTGTCAAGGAGACTTGGCAAAAAGCTCTTGGTCATTACACTCCGGAGATGTGGGCAAATAGTGTTCGCCACTGTGAAGAACTAATTAAAAAAGATTGGACAACATTAACGGGAAATTCATTAATAACTGATTTACCTCCTGTCATCATCCAACTAGCGGAAGACTCAGATTCTTCCAGTAATTCTGATTTTTAAATAATATTCAAATTTTAATTATAGCACTTAATTATGTTATCTTAATATATTGCTCACGAGTTTTAATTTCAAAACGTAGATATTAGCCAAGTGACGAGAGATTAGTGGCTTCGTCTTTAAAGTGACAATCAGTGACAACTTCGTTTAGAATATACACAACCTTACTTATTATTTAGTGGAAAATATTATAAAGCGTGGTCATAGAACATGGTATCTAGGGTGGTACAGACCGTTTTTTTATAAAAATTTGTCAATGACAATTGATTTAAATAAAAAACAAATTTTAGAGATTTGAATTGACAACTAGAAACTGTCAAAACACAAAATGTATTCACCTGACAAAAATGTTTCATGTATACCTCCCAAAATAAGAGAAATTGCTCAAAGTTCAATGTCCTCATCATTGTGGACCTTGTATTTGATGCTAAGAACGTGTTTAAACATTAATAAACAAAAATTGTCACATACACAACTAGAAAAATTAATGACCCAATGTTACCAACTTGAACTGGTTCCATAAAATGTTACTAAAATCTCATTACAGCATCGGATGCTGTAAGGAGTCTCATTACAGCACCCGTTTGAGTATTGTTATAGCTTTGATTATCGTCGCGAATTAGAAAATAGTATATTAAAAAGCAAGTTTCGCAAGACACGTTTGATATGCACGAATTCAAGTTCAAAAACGAGTGGCGAAGCCACGAGTTTTCCAATGAATGAGTGCTTTAAGTCTTATGAAACGTGTTTTTTATGCTATTTTTTTTAATTCGCGTTTTTATCCTTTTTTTTAACAAAATTAAAATAAATTTTGACAATGTAGGGAAATAGGTATGTAGCAGTTGGTAACACTTAAAAATAGAAATTTGAATTGACAATTAGAAACTGTCAAAACACAAAATGTATTCACCTGACAAAAATGTTTCATGTACACCTCCCAAAATAAGAGAAATTGCTCAAAGTTCAATGTCCTCATCATTCTGGACCTTGTATTTGATGCTAAGAACGTGATTAAACATTAATAAACAAAAATTGTCACATTGACAACTAGAAAAATTAATATAAATTAAACTTCGTTTTTTGCACTTTAATGGATTTTTATTTTTAATTTTTACTCAACCGGTTTCACTGTGTTTACACAGCATCTTCAGGAGATATCCTACATAAATACAAATTTTCTTAAATAAATCTCGGATTAACGTGCTAAATTAAGTGAATTCTTAAATTAATACAATAATAAAACTTACGTCAATTCCTTACAAAATATACATTAGATTCATTCATTTGGCAATTCCTCACTTGTTCCTACCGTTAGATTATGTAAATTATTCTTTTAAGTTGCGATTATGAAAGATGAAAACAGTTTAGATAATTGAAGCGTCATGGAATTCGTTGTCAAAGTTAATTTGAGGTTATGTGTTAATTTGTTTGGGGATATTTTATTTTTCCCGTTTGGCAATATATTTGAAGTCAAAACATAATTTGAGAATAGTAACGAATTATTATAACGCATACAGCAATAATTATTAAAACCACTTTTTTAAAAAATAGGGAGGAAGAGGGGGGTTTTTTAATGGTTATGGGTAGGATATTAAGGGATAGGTATGATGTCCATGAGATCCAGAGTTATTGCAATAACAAAATGACATCTTGTTTTGTTATCCTCGTTTAACCTAGGGGGATATTTTAGGTTGGTTGTTATACAGAGTCCTATAAATTGATAGGGATGGGGGGGTTGATGTCCAAGGGACCCAGAGTAGTGCGGTTGAGTAAAAATTAAAAATAAAAATCCATTAAAGTGCAAAAAACGAAGTTTAATTTATACACATAAAATGGAAAGAAAATCACCAAAAAATAGAAAAATTAATGACCCAATGTCACCAACTTGAACTGGTTCCATAAAATGTTACTAAAATCTCATTACAGCATCGGATGCTGTAAGGAGTCTCATTACAGCACCCGTTTGAGTACTGTTATAGCTTTGATTACCGTCGCGAATTACAAAATAGTATAGTAAAAAACAAGTTTCGTAAGACACGCTTGAAATGCATGAATTCAAGTTAAAAAATGAGTGGCGAAGCCACGAGTTTTTCAATGAATGAGTGCTTTAAGTCTTATGAAACGTGTTTTTTATGCTATTTTTTGTAATTCGCGTTTTTATCCTTTTTTTTAACAAAATTAAAATAAATTTTGACAATGTAGGGAAATAGGTATGTAGCAGTTGGTAACACTTAAAAATATAAATTTGAATTGACAATTAGAAACTGTCAAAAATGTTTCATGTACACCTCCCAAAATAAGAGAAATTGCTCAAAATTCAATGTCCTCATCATTGTGGACCTTGTATTTGATGCTAAGAACGTGTTTAAACATTAATAAACAAAAATTGTCACATTGACAACTAAAAAAATTAATGACCCAATGTTACCAACTTGAACTGGTTCCATAAATTGTTACTAAAATCTCATTACAGCATCGGATGCTGTAAGGAGTCTCATTACAGCACCCGTTTGAGTACTGTTAGAGCTTTCATTACCGTCGCGAATTACAAAATAGTATATTAACAAACAAGTTTCGTAAGACACGCTTGAAATGCACGAATTCAAGTTGAAAAACGAGTTTTTTAATGAATGAGTGCTTTAAGTCTTATGAAACGTGTTTTTTATGCTATTTTTTGTAATTCGCGTTTTTAATCTTTATTTTTGTCAAAAATAAAATAAATTTTGACAATGTAGGGAAATAGGTATGTAGCAGTTGGTAACACTTAAAAATATAAATTTGAATTGACAATTAGAAACTGTCAAAACACAAAATGTATTCACCTGACAAAAATGTGTCATGTACACCTCCCAAAATAAGAGAAATTGCTCAAAGTTTAATGTCCTCATGATTGTGGACCTTGTATTTGATGCTAAGAACGTGTTTAAACATTAATAAACAAAAATTGTCACATTGACAACTAGAAAAATTAATGACCCAATGTTACCAACTTGAACTGGTTCCATAAAATGTTACTAAAATCTCATTACAGCATCGGATGCTGTAAGGAGTCTCATTACAGCACCCATTTGAGTACTGTTAGAGCTTTCATTACCGTCGCGAATTACAAAATAGTATATTAACAAACAAGTTTCGTAAGACACGTTTGAAATGCACTAATTCAAGTTTAAAAACGAGTGGCGAAGCCACGAGATTTTTAATGAATGAGTGCTTTAAGTCTTATGAAACGTGTTTTTTATGTTATTTTTTGTAATTCGCGTTTTTATCCTCTTTTTTAACAAAATTAAAATAAATTTTGACAATGTAGGGAAATAGGTATGTAGCAGTTGGTAACACTTAAAAATATAAATTTGAAACTGTCAAAACACAAAATGTATTCACCTGACAAAAATGTTTCATGTACACCTCCCAAAATGGGAGAAATTGCTCAAAGTTCAATGTCCTCATCATTGTGGACCTTGTATTTGATGCTAAGAACGTGTTTAAACATTAATAAACAAAAATTGTCACATTGACAACTAGAAAAATTATTGACCCAATGTCACCAACTTGAACTGGTTCCATAAAATGTTACTAAAATCTCATTACAGCATCGGATGCTGTAAGGAGTCTCATTACAGCACCCGTTTGAGTACTGTTATAGCTTTGATTACCGTCGCGAATTACAAAAAGATTTTTACACCACTCTGAAATTACAAAGCTTTGTTATAAATCGGTAAATATGAGGCAATTAAAACGATATGTTTGCAAAATGAAGGTAATACGGGACAAAACGAAGAACTCGTCGAATTGGAGGTCCCTACACCAAAATGAAAGCCGCACACAATTAAAGGACAATTATTTTATGATTGATGTGGGCTCTAACAACGGGAAAAGGGTCGGGAAATCGATAGAAATGACCACAAAATCAATAACGTTTGCAGGTGCCTGCCCTCGCATATGTTGATAATTGTTCGGAAAGGCGACAGCAAGCCTAATCGCCGGCTTGCAATATTGATGAAGGATTGATTTCACGTTTCGTGTCGGCGGTGTTGTTGAATCCTATGGGAAACCATCAACCCGTAATATTCTCCGGACGTGAACTATCGCCGTAATTGATAGATAACAATCTTGCTTGTGATTCCTGTTATATAGCGCCTATTATTTCCGTTAATATTGGTTGATTGGGTCTATTATTCGTATTCAATAGTTTTCTATTATCTTCATTGTTTATATTTAATGATATAATTAAAAAAAAAGAAGATAAGTTTTAGTTGAATAAAAATATTCAACAAACTGGCGCTGAATAACAAATAGAGCAACTAAAATAGGTTGTTTTCATAAATATTCTATAAAAATTGATCTTTAATTTAGATTTGCCTATAGATAGGTTGCTTTTTACGATAGTTTGAGAAATAAATAGTACATGTTTAAAGAAAAATAAACTTTACCTTTTTCAAAGCTGCCAATATTTTTCTGTAGAGCTGAATAAACTAAATCGAACAGGCTTCTTTGATTCTCATAACCAATATTTGAGGTCTCGTATTATACAGAAAACCAAGGATTTGTGTTGACTCATCGCAACTGCTAATAAACCAGCTCTAAATTCATACTAAAATCATCAGTGAAAACAGCAAAAGGAAAAGATTTAATATCATCATCACCCTAGAGTACTTTAAAGTTTCATCCCTTTGTTTTCCTTTTTTACACGTTCTCCCAGCCCTACTCATTTCTAATCCCAACAGGCCATAATCACGGTTCTCGGAGTCGATTTAGCCCTTAAATCCTTTAGTTACCGCGGCGCGGAAACTGATTTTAATTAGGGTTGACGAAAACCCTTCGAAAAATGACCAATTCCGGCAGGTAGCTCGCTAATTAAAAACTTCCACCGTCCACTACCGTTGTTTTTTCCGAGTCGCAGCGGAGGGGATCGAGGGAGGAAATCGAGGGTATCCAACCCTCTATAACAACGACGCCGACGCCGCGCGGCGTCGCCACGTTCACTGCAAATACGGTTTTTGGTTCAGTCGTGTTACGACTTCATAACGTCTCCCGGACGTCCTCGTCACCCATTGATATCGCGTTTCATCACGTGGACTCATCATGCCATAACAACCACCTGTAAGTAGAAAGCAGAAAAGTTATTTTTTAGTAAATATTTAGAGTTAAGAAAAGAATTTAAATTATTGGCAAAGTTTAGTAAACCTTACGAACAAACTGAGTTGATTTAGCTTTGTGAGTAATTTGATGGAGATTTATCCCCAAACTAAACCAAATCTAATCCGCAAATCCAACCTCATGGTGAAAGTTGTAATTGGGGTGCTGAAATATGTTTGTATTCTTCCTAGTAATGTAAATTGTTGCAACATATACTAATGGCAGAATGTTTACTAATGTTAATCATGTCTTATTTGCTATGCTTAAAGAAACTTGCATTGGCCATCAATGCAAAATGTTAATGCACCTCGATAGCTTCATATGAAAAAAAGATGTTTTCTCCAAACCCAAGAAGCTACACTTAACATTCCTATACAAAGTGTCATAAACTTAACCGAGTGTGTTGCTTAACTTTTTATTGGTATGAGGAGTATTATAGATTACGCGGCGTGACCTTAAACTTGAGATTCAAGAGGAATTTCGTTAATCGGCAAATACTACTTACATTATTCACACACAAAAGTTTTCAACTAGTTTCAGCACCAAAAAGATGTAGAAAATAAGATGTTGTCTACAACTCAGAGTTGTTGCACTTCGGAAGAGTTTACCCTAACTTTAGATCTTGCTACATTTTGCATCTAATAATTTTGAATCACTGAATAAGATTTATGATCGACATTTCCGAATCAAAGCACTGGTCAAATAGAATATTTAAGGTAATTTAACGTTTATACTGTAAAATGAAAAGCACTTCATTTCGAAATGATTGAAACAATGTTTGGGTAAAAAAAGTTTTTTTGTTCTCATGTTTAAAATAAAAGTTTTAATAAAATAGCAAATTTAGATAAAAGCTTTACAAAAAAAATTGTAATTGATGATGCATTTCAGACCGAGTTGTTTCCTTGATGAGATTAAATTGCGTGGTACCTGTTTATACATAAATCAATCTGAAAAATTACTTGGAAAGATTTTCACCGGGTGATTGCTTTAAATGGGGCTATTCATGTTATTTAAAGTATGATTTTATAACATTCCATACAGAATCATAAATTTTTCTTATTACCTAAAATTGCCTGAAGCGCCGCAAATAAAAACTTCTATCGTACACGCGAAAACAAGTTTATGACAAAGGAATTTGGTTTGTGAATAAACTTTATGACAAAGGAATTTCGTTTGTGAATAGAACGTTCTCGCGAGAATACACGTCTCGAGGTTTACCAAGACGTGTGTTACTTCCGTTAGAAGATTGCAACGCGCTTTCAGCTATGCATTACACGTGCCGCACTCAATTTAATTTGTATTGTATCGATACCGGTGGTTGAAGTGCTTCCGCTAATGGTATCTCTGTACCGACGGAGTTTGAAAGCGGATGTGTTCCAGATATGAGTGTTAAATGGAACGTGGTCCTTCTATTCTTTATGGTTTTTATTCTTTCAACCTTTTTTAACAATTTATTTTACTATTTTGAAATTATTGTTAAATTTGATTTGTATGCACATAAAAGTTGGAGGAATACAAATGTACAGGGTGTCCCGTACAGCGCACGGAGCGGCTGTATCTCTAGAACGATAAGACCTAGAGGTTTGGGAAAAAAATCCTTATAAGCAAAGTGACCAAGAGAAATAGCTGGAAATTATTTTGAAGTTCAGTAAACAAATTTGAGTTTCAGAAACATTTCTGATACATATTATTTCTATCGAAATGTTTCTGCAACATACAGCTGACAATTACGGTACATTACTAAGATGTTTCATTAACGGTTTTGAATCATTTGTGATAAGTAAATACGTTTACCAATCTACGAAAATGTCTCCTAGAGATATTCAGCTTTAATTTTTTTCTTTCCATCTTATCACACGAATGTAAAACCACATACAGGGTGTATCAGGTGTGAGTAGAAAAAATTTGAGGGGTTATAGGTCCCCTTTTTGTGAATACAAAATTCTTATAATACAATGTCCTATTCTTTAACATTCTTAAGATGTGATACGATAAAGTTAAGAGTTTGAAAGTTTAAGTATGTACTGCTGTATAAAGAATTATACTAAGCAGGCTTTGCTTATGTATATTAATTTGACACATAAAAGTTATTTTTGAGATATTTTTTTTAGAAGTTGTTTACAAAAATATAAAATTTACATGTTGTAATCTGAGTGGGTAGCATCCATTACACGCAAGTTGAATACTATACTTTATCTACAACTATTTAATTTTGAAAAAAAAATCAAAAAAAAGGAAAAAAAAATAAACTTGATAGACATTTCAGACATAACTTCAATATAAGAAAGCTGTCATTTCTGTTAATATTTTATTTTTTGATTAGTAGGCCGTGTCAGAACTGTGGAAAAATGGCTTCATTATTCAACACTTTGTCAGTCATAGGTAATGCGTGTCATTACCCGTCAAAAATCAATTGTATAACGAATAGATAATTCAATAGTTGTAGATAAACTTACTTATTGTATTAAAAACAACAAAATTACAAAACTAGAAACAAATTGCAAAATAAAGCCTGCTCAGTACTCAAACCTGTGAACCCTTAACTTTATGGTATCATATCTTAAGAAGAACAAAGAATGGGACATTGTGCTATAAGAATTTTTTATTCAGAAAGGGGAGACCTATAACCCCTCAAATTTTTTCTACTCATACCTGATACAGCCTGTATATATTATTATTATTGCTGCCGGGCTGAGGAGGGCGGCCCCTCTCGTTACCGCGACCTATAAGATCTATTGTAACTTTAGCCCTCCAAAGGTTTAGGGCAAATGTAGGTCCTTAATGAACCTTAGTATTGTCCTGAGGTCTTGAACCTTTATGTCGGTAGGTAACAGGGGAGTTTTACCGAAGACGTTGTGCCTTAGACGTCCTCTGGCGACGTAATTGCACAGTATATGTTCAGCAGTTTCTGACTCGTCGTTGCATAGTCGACAAGTTTGATCCTCAGCTTGTCCAATGTGGAAGAGGTGGTATTTTAGGGGCACATGGCCGGTCAGGTAGCCTGAGAGCGTTCTTAGATCCCCTTTGCTGAG
This sequence comes from Onthophagus taurus, assembly GCF_036711975.1. Lineage (NCBI taxonomy): Eukaryota > Metazoa > Arthropoda > Insecta > Coleoptera > Scarabaeidae > Onthophagus > Onthophagus taurus. The sequence continues at coordinate 2,369,097 of NC_091967.1, forward strand.
GCATAAAACCTCTTTGGTTTTGTTTTGCGACGGAGTTATCATACTCTTCGCTTGTCTGTGACCTGGAAGTTCTTTCCAGCGTAAGGCTATCTTTGAAGCCTCCCAGTTGTTGATTATTTGTTTTAGGTGGCTTTTTTGTAGTCCACATCCAGGTTGGGGTCCAATGAAGGGCGTGTTTGCTGCCTCTTTGGCCAGCTTGTCGGCCTTCTCATTGCCCTCAATGTTGCTGTGACCTGGAACCCACCATAGGGTAACATCATTGCCCCTAGCGAGTTCTCTCAGGTTGTTGGTGCACTCTCTGATCAGTGCGGAGCCACACGTGTAGGCCTGAATTGCCTTTAAGGCGGCCCGACTGTCTGTGAAAATGTTTATGGATGCACCTTTTTGTCCCTTCTGTAGGTTCAAAGCGGTGCAGAAGTTTATAGCAAGAACTTCTGCTTGGAAAATTGTTAAGTCCGAGCTGAGGGGCAATTTGATGTGGCTATTTGGTCCACTGATGCCCATGCCTACTCCAGATCTTACTGTCTTTGAAGCATCGGTGTACCAGGCTAGGGCTCCTCTTTTTAGTTGAGGCCCTCCTTTCGCCCAATCATCCCTGCTACTAAATATGACCTTATACGGTTGGTTGAAATTGTATTCCGTCGGTATAAGGTCCGTTTTAATTTCAATCAGGTGATTTAGACATGGGTCTTTGAGGATCTCGAGGTGTCCTCTGAGATTACCCTGCATCAACTTGAGTGAAGAAACTGTTTTCAGTGATAAGGCACTTAAGGCTGCCTCCTTTGTATATATATGTGGAGCGGTGTGAGACCAAGTAGGGCTTCCAAAGCAGCCGTCGGACAGGATCTCATTGCACCCGTTATGTTAAGACATGCTAACCGCTGGATTTGTGCCAGCTGTTGTTGAGCTGTCTTATGTTTTGTTTTTGGCCACCAAACCAATGAGGCGTAGGCGACCATGGGTCTGATTATTGCTACGTAGGCCCAATGAGCCATTCGTGGTTTGAGACCCCAGTTCCTTCCTAGGAGCCTGCGGCAGATCTGGTTTGCCATGATGGCCTTTTTCCTCACCTTGTCTAAGTGTGAGTTCCAGTTTAGTTTACTATCAAGTATTACCCCTAGGTATTTAGTTTCTGTTTTGAGGTTAATAGTTCTGCTTTCAATGGAGGGTGCTTTTATTTTTAGCTTCCTTCTCCGAGTGAAAGGGACTATTTCGATTTTATTGGGATTGATGCTGAGCCCATTGCTTCTGCACCAAGTACTGGTGAGTAGTAGGGCTTTCTGCATTAGCTGAGTTATGATTGAATCATATTTACCTCGGATTGTGATTACCAGGTCATCAGCATACCCTTGTATCTTAAATCCGTTTTTAGTTAGGATGTTCATCAAGTCATCAACTACCAGGCACCATAAAAGAGGTGATAGCACTCCCCCTTGGGGACATCCTCTTAGCGCCTTTATAGTCAGCGATTCGCCTCCCAGACTGGCTGTGATTTGCCGACTTTTCAACATGGCTATACACCACTTGATTGTCGACGGATGTATGTCTTTTGCGTTTAAAGCCTTCTCTATGGATTCATATGAGGTGTTATCAAACGCACCCTCTATATCTATGAAAGCACAAAGCAGCCTGTATATAACTATATAATTTTATGATTGCAGGAGAAAAACAGCCAAATTTAGCGGGAATCGCGATCATACCTTATAAGTTATGGTTTGACCTACGGAAAACGCAAAATTCTTTATCTACGACTGCTTGGATAAGTCATCATTACCGCACTCATTTGAGGTGATTTGAGTTACGTAATGAAGTTCATTATCGCACTGGTTTCATTACGTAACGCATTTTTAGCCTAATCAGAACAGACTTAATTTGTTGAAACGAGCAACAATACAAAAGAAAAAGTGCTATCTACCTACAGAGAAACAATACTATTTATTATAAACATTAATTGTTATGTTTTTACATTGCAAAACACTTATTCCAGATGAGTAAACATGTTGTTGAAACTGACAATTCAAAATTGTCAACAATCATTTCAAAATATTTTTATAAATGTCAAATAGATTTTTCTAAAGAAATTGATTTTTTAGTAATTTTTAGCAGTCGTAGATAAAATGCTGTATATCACACGTGGGTCATAACCGTCATAACCGACTTGTAATATAAATAACTATTACATACTTTTTTTAAATAGTGTTCATTAGCCGTATTTTCATTAACTAAATCTAGTGGTGATATATAAAAGAACTTATACAAAACTTGCGCCATTCTAAACCAATATTCAAACGATTCGAACTGAGAACAGTAGAAAACATACAATAGAACAAGACGCTGACCGCGTCACTGCGATGTAGATATTCCAGACATGTTTCAGACACATTTGTAGAGAAATGTTTCAAATAAAATGTTTCTGCTACATATTTTAATGATATTTCATAAATATTCCTACTGAAATGTATTTGATACATATCATTAGATACGTTCTGTAGAAAGCGTACCTGTCACATATATGAAACGTAGTTCTAAGATGTTTCATTTAATTCACTGTACGTTAAAATTGAAATGTTTCCCAGATGTTTCTTGTTTACTGGGTAATATCTCCTAGACCATTCAACCGATTTGAATATTTTCGGTATTGTTTGAAAGAGCATTTTATACTCTTTTTGAAGATATTTTCAGTAAGACCGTTTGTTTTATAACAAATGAGCTAGAGGACGTTATCTGCAGCGATTACATATTTTTGTGATTTTTGAAGAAAAGTTAAATGGAACGATACTATTTACTTCACAGACCCTTAGTCACCATAAAATTTGCTAAATTTTAGTGAAAACCGCATCTCGATATCGCCACCCGTTCTCGAATTATAGAAGAAAATGTTAAAAACTCGAGTGCCATCAATCGGATCCAGTTACCTCATCGAGAAAAACAAATCACATAACCATGGTAACTGTAAACATGTCATTTACTAACGCAGAAGCGTATGATGATTTATTTTCAATGTTTCGAATACGATGCAACTGCATGGCAAAAATGTGCAATGCAATTACGACAAAGAGAGACATTTTTCTCTAGAAGTGTTTTTAAGGTTGACTTAGCGATTACGGAAAACTGGCAACGTGTAGCCCATTCAGACATCTCTATGAATTCGTAAATCACATTGGTGCGCAATGTGATCCCTCATAATCTGGGAACTCCGAAAACAATTATCCACAAGAGTTCTCAAGAGAATAATATCTCCACCACGTTGTTTTACATCAGGCCTTAACAGATACCGATTATGATAACAGAATGAACTATTACCATTGACTTTTAAATATCATTTGGACAAATCCAAACCTTTTATCACAAATGCTATGGATGCATGAAGCATCTGTCAACAAGCTGATGTAAACTTGCATAATATGCATTCTTGGTTTGAGCAAAACCCATATTGCTTTCACCCCTTTATCTATTGGGTAGACTAAACGATCTGACTTTTCAAGAAAAACCAATAACCAGGGAAAATATGACAAAACACTAAATACCAGTAGAAACGTGTCCAGGGCCGAGACTAGATTAAATAAATGCATCGAGGTTTATGGAAGGCATTTCACACATTAGTGAGTTATTTTTGCCAAAAATTTAAGTTATTCTAAGTGTTTTGGTTTATTTTGTTTTATTATCATTGTTGATGTTTCATTGATCCGTTGACTTTTTAACACGCCTCAAAAGTAGTTTCGAAGCAGTTCTAAGCTTGGATAAAGTGTGAAGGAAGGTTCTAGATAATAAAATTATTGTTCTCTCTTATTTGTTTCTTAAGGTAACTTGATCCGATTAAGATATACGAATTTTTAACATTTTCTTTTATAATTCGAGAATGGATGGAGATATCGAGATGCGGTTTTCACTAATATTTAGCAAATTTTATGGTGATTAACGGTCTGTGAAGTAAATAGTACCGTTCCATTTAACTTTTTTTCAAAAATCACAAAAATATGTAACCGCTGCAGATAACGACCTCTAGCTTATTTGTTTTAAACCAAGCGGTCTTACTGAACATATCTTTTAAAAGAGCATGAAATGCTCTTTCAAACAAGACCAAAAATATTCAAATCGGTTGAATGGTCCAGGAGATATTAAAATGTAAACATTTAAAAACACATTGGCCTCCCCCTCTCTTATTATGACAGATATGAGACATATCGCAAAACAAAAGCGATGCGGTATTATCCAAGCTACTAAATGATGTTGTCAACGTTATAGCTCATCGTCTAATTTTCTGAGATAGCGGGAATTTTATGTTTCTCTATGGCAGTTACGCCCCCTAGCGGTCGAATTACGAACTTCAAAATAATTTCCAGCTATTTCTTTTGCCCACTTTGCTTATAAGGATTTTTTTCCCAAACCTCTAGGCCTTACATATTATCATGGGTACAACTATTCAGCGCATTGACGTTGAAAAACTCTTAAAATCTTGTCATTTCACTAAACATGGTCTTCATATGAATAATAATAGTAAGCGCAGAGTTCTGAAGGAAGTGGCTTATTTAATTGATCCCAATATGATGGTGAATGAATCTGTGAATATTTCTAATATCATACCAATAAACTTAGGCAATTCATCCAGCACTGCTCATCCACCAAGGTCTCTGGATCTTTTGGTAGAGCTACCGACAGTTCTTCATAGTGAAAGCCTCTACACGTGCAACCTCCAGGATGGTATTGGGTCATCATCTCGTGAGTTGCGTGATAATTGTGTGTCTGATGTGTCAAGCGTGCGGGCAAGTGATGTGAGTCAAGATATTTGTTTTTTAGTCAAGAGTCCTCAACGTTATCCTCAGAAAGTTTGAAGATTATCCATTTCAAAAAATAAATTTAATAAATTAGAGGTTTTAGCTGCCCACTATAAACCGGATTTATTGTGCATATCGGAACATTGGGCTAAGTCGGAAGCGCGTGATGTCATAAACATGCGTCATTATGACTTTGTAACTGGCTATTTTCGTTCTGTAAGATCCCACGGGGGGTCCTTAATACTTGCCAGAAACGGCTTGACCATATCGTTAATCAATGTTGAAAGTTTTTCATCGGAAATGTCATTTGAAGTATGTGCCGCACGGGTTAAATTTATGGCTAAAGATGTTGTATGCGTTTGTGTCTATCTGCGTTACTTTGTTCTTTATTCTTAAAATTCCAAAACATTGTTCTATGCGGTGATTTTAACATTGACATTAATAAATTCAATAGGGAATCCGATCTTTTGAAAGATATTTTGAGCTCATTTGGTCTACACGGTCAAACGAGCGAGCCAACGCGCATAGCTATTAACAAAAACAACCGCATAGCCAATTCAACATTGGATTATATATTTACTAATTTACCGGCGCGTTTCTGCACATTTACCGTTTTTGATCCTATTATAGCGGATCACATGGCTTGTTCACTCGAGGTTCTTTTTGAGCCGGTAATTGATGTGGAGATAGAGGCGCCTGTGGTAGTAAGGCGTCGTGTGTTGTCAAATTCGAATCTTGCTAAGTTATATTCGTAATTACGTGATTATGATTGGTCGGATATCTGTTCAAATATTCAATTCGACTCTTATGACCGTTTTTTGAATGTATTTATGGTTTACTTTGATATATGTTGCCCTATAGTTTCTGGTCGTCCTGGTGGTTGTAATAGAGCTCCCTGGATTACAAATGATATAATAAGTGCTGGCAGGGAACTTAAAGACGTGTTTTGGATTATGAGCAACGGTTATCCGGAGTTGCGTAACTTATATAATGTTAAGAAGGGTTCATATAGAAAACTAATTAATGAAACTAAAAAGAAACATACTATGAAACAAATAATAGAGTCATCGAATAGAAGTCGCGCAGTGTGGCATCGTGTAAATAACCAATTGGGTAAAGGAAGGAAGCAAACTAGTTTTCTGTTGCGTTCGGATGATGGTCATATGATTAGCGACACTGCGCAGATCTGCTCAACATTTTCAAAGTTTTTCACAACATCTGTTGAGGAGAAGGTAGAGTTGATTTATGTACCCAATAGCATATTTTTGCATACTATATCCTCCGCAGAAATTCTAGCGGCCATCAAGCGCTTAAAAAACGTACGCTCGACGGGTTGCGATGGCATCGGTGTGAGTGTAATTAAGTATGTAGCGTCTTGTCTGATCGAGCCCCTTAAGCATGTATTTAATTTTTCTGTTTGTTCTGGAATCTTTCCCGGGGCGCTGAAAATTTCTCGGGTCATTCCAGTTTTCAAGGCTGGTGATCCTACAAATGTCAACAATTTCAGACCAATAGCGATAACTAGCGTTTTTTCAAAGATATTTGAAAGCATCGTCTCGGAGCGAATTTTGAGTTTTCTGGACAGGTACAATGTTGTTAGTAGTGCTCAGCATGGTTTTAGGCGGGGCCTGTCTACAGAGACTGCGTCATTGAATTTTATTGAGTTCATCTACGATAACCTGGATAAAGGTAATTTTGCTGTGGGTCTGTTCTTCGACATGTCGCGTGCGTTTGATTCGCTGCCACTAGTGTACATCATGCAGAAATTGTATGCTTTGGGTTTGCGAGGCACGATTTTAAATTGGCTTCAATCATTTCTGGAGGAACGAAAAATAAAAGTGGTCCTCTCTGGTCAGGAGTCATCGGAATCAAATGTTCGACTGGGAGTTCCCCAGGGCTCAATCTTGGGCCCATTAATTTTTCTATTGTATATAAATGACCTTCCTGAGTATCTTTCCGTTGTCCACATAGTCATGTATGCCGATGACACGTCAATTGCCCTGGCGTCGAATGATGCTGATATGCTTTTTTCTAAAGTCAAGCATACCGTTGAATCATTTGATGCTTGGTGCAAACAAAATCGTATTGTTCTTAATCTAAAAAAGACCGTGTTTGTAAATTTTCATAAGAGGAGAAGGCTTCCGCAAGCCGATGATATCATTCTATCAAATAGCTGCAAGTTTTTGGGTGTTTATCTAGACGAGCAGCTAAGTTTTGACAAACATGTTGATCATCTGGTTTCGAAATTGAACTCGTCCTTCTATGCAATTCTGAAGTTGAAGGGATGCCTCCCGCTATCGGGATTATTAGATGCGTATTATGTTATTCGCATCTCTCATACAATATATTATTGTGGGGAAGATCGACGGAGTGGCGGCGTGCCTTTGCAGCACAGAAGCGCATTATAAGATTAATCTTCGACCTAAACTGCAGAGATTCGTGTAGAGATACATTCAAGGCCAATTCGCTTCTTACTCTTCAAAGTATATATATATATATAAATCTGTTGTTCATGTGCGGGAGCATGTCGATAGATACCCTGTCATGAAACACAATTACGAAACTAGATCTGATAGTTTGGTGTGCTTGGGTCATCATAAGACGGCTTTCTTTGAAAAGAGTCCACGGTATGATTTCCCAAAGCTCTATAATAATTTGCCATCTGCAATTAAAAAAGCTGATACGCTTAGCTCATTTAAACATAAAGTAAAAATGATGCTTGTAGAAAAGGCGTTTTACGACCGCCAGGAATACTTGTCATTTAATTTTAGTATTAGTCCTAGTCAACTAGCATAGGTCATACTTCATAATTTAATTTCTCTCTTTCTTTGTTGAATATTGTGTATGTTGTGTATTATATATTGTATGTGGTTTGAACTTGTCACATCTACTATTTGTAGCCAGGTGATTAAATAAATTATTATTTATCACAAATGCTATGGATGCATGAAGCATCTGTCAACAAGCTGATGTAAACTTGCATAATATGCATTCTTGGTTTGAGCAAAACCCACATTGTTTTCACCCCTTTATCTATTGGGTAAACTAAACGACCTGACTTTTCAAGAAAAACCAATAACCAGGGAAAATATGACAAAACACTAAATACAATAGAAACGTATCTAGGGCCGAGACTTAAGCAGCGCTTTTTTTTCGTCGAAACTAGATTGAATAAATGCATCGAGGTTTATGAAAGGCATTTCGCACATTAGTGAGTTATTTTTGCCAAAATTTAAGTTATTCTAAGTGTTTTGGTTTATTTTGTTTTATTATCATTGTTGATGTTTCATTGATCCGTTGACTTTTTAACACGCCTCAAAAGTAGTTTCGAAGCAATTCTAAGCTTGGATAAACTGTGAAGGAAGGTTCTGGATAATAAAATTATTGTTCTCTCTTATTTGTTTCTTAAGGTAACTTGATCCGATTAAGATATACGAATTTTTAACATTTTCTTTTATAATTCGAGAAAGGATGGAGATATCGAGATGCGGTTTTCACTAATATTTAGCAAATTTTATGGTGATTAACGGTCTGTCAAGTAAATAGTACCGTTCCGTTTAACTTTTTTTTAAAAATCACAAAAATATGTAACCGCTGCAGATAACGCCCTCTAGCTTATTTGTTTTAAACCAAGCGATCTTACTGAAAATATCTTTTAAAAGAGCATGAAATGCTCTTTCAAACAAGACCAAAAATATTCAAATCGGTTGAATGGTCCAGGAGATATTAAAATGTAAACATTTGAAAACGCATTGGCCTCCCCCTCCCTTATTATGACAGATCGAATTACGAACTTCAAATTAATTTCCAGCTATTTCTCTTGCCCACTTTGCTTATAAGGATTTTTTTCCCAAACCTCTACGCTTAACGGGACACCCTGTATACTAATGTAACATGGAACAGAGATATGTTCGGGATGGAGTTATACACCTAACAAGGGCTGTACATTCGGTACACCTGCTATTGAAACATCTTGTCGACGTCGAGTTAACTCGTTAACCCTGTTTTCGTTATTCCGACGTAACAACCTTGTCTGTATCGTTGTGTTCATGGCAGGTGACCTGATGTCTCTCACGTATCGATCAACTGCTATTTTGCAAAAAGTAATTTCATAGTTGGTATCTTCAGCGAAGTTAATTAAAATTCTTTCACGAAAAGAAAATTTTTCTATTAAGTTAGGTATTTCAAATTTATTATTTATTCTTTATTATATATTCTTCTACGTATTAGAACTCGGGATGGTCTCCGTTGTTTTCGTGATTTCGTTCCGAACTTAACAACATAAAAGTTTAATGAAAAATGTAAGAGCAAAAATGATGTTAGAAAACATTTAATAAATGCTCTTTATTGTTTACCCCATTTGAACGAAATGAATTTGAATTATTTATATAGTACTCTTCATATTCAATGAGTACACGAGATTGACATCAAGATAGCGACAAAGAGCAGACGGGTAAGGTAAATACTTGAAAGGAAGTTAACAGCTAAGGTAAACACGTTTTCGTAAAATTTTAACAATCACTTCTTTAAGTCCTAGAAATATGCAAAATTAAATTTCTACTAGCTACTAGCTAAGTTGCTAGTTGATAACTTATGAAGGGATGCAGAAAGCCCTCACGAGACTCTCCTTAAACCTACCTCAATTGAGGTTCAATAAAGAAATTTAAAAAGTTTGTCTAAAAATTAGAATCATTTTTGGCTGAATAAATATCCAGTCTAAATTTTAAATAAAATTTAAAAGAACCTGAAGCATTGCGCAATAACTTTGAAGTCCTCGAAGAAACCTCGTTTTTCAACATTCATAGATGTAAAATAAGGACAACACAACCTGGACGTATATCGGTTTTAATCTCTAAAGTTAAGTGGCAGGAGTTAAAGTGAGTGGTATCCGTAAAGGAACTACGACAAGGGTCGTGTTGAAGCGCAAGTGCTGCAAACCCTTTTACCTTCCTACGTTAATCCAAAATCCGGAATATTCATCAAATTGAATATGTGCATGGATAAAAATTTGAAACTTCTAATATTTGGTTTAGTATTTGATTCTAAAATTTGAAAAATTAGATATACAGGGTGTTTCTGCAAGTCGTAGCTTAATTTTAATCACAAATACTAGAGCTAAAATAATGACTTCAAAGTTTTTAAACATTTTCTTTAATATTTTCAATATGGTTTGTCTTAAAAAGATAAAATTTGGCAAACAATGTAATGTCAGAGAGAATGAGAAATCGTTTACGATCACTTTTGAAAGTATGCAACCACGTGTCAATGCTATACAGGTGTCCACAAAGATTATTTCCTTAAAACTTTTTTATTATGTTGTAAACCCTTAAAATTTCTATCTGATTCTAAAAGCTTATTTTGTTTTAAAATTATTTTCACTCTTACAAATTTTTGATGCGTCGTTTTAGAGTTATTCACAAAAAGATACAACCTCGTCCATGAAATACTGTCATTAATGGTAGACGCCCATGAAAATAGATCATAAGTAAAGTAGTAAAGCAATATGTCAAATTAATGGACGTAAAAAAGTATATTTTCTAAAGACGCAGCATCAATAGTATATTTTTCCATCATAGTATGACAAAACTGTACTTGCAACAATTTTTAATTCTTGTACTGTCGACAAGTGATATGGATACAATTCGTGTGGCACACATCAAGCCGTACATTTGGATGTTCCGAAATGTCCGAACTGTATCATCAGTTATTTCTAATATCATTTCACCAGCCTATTTCATTTCATTGCCTAAATACTCTTCCAAAGTTAAACGCTCTTCCAAGCTCACTAAAATTGTAATTATTTGCCATTTTAAACAACTATTACCGACTGACGAATTTTGGGTAATGATTTGACAGTTGCTTTACTGCCCCAATTACAATTTGTTTTCATAGGCACCTACGATTAATGAAAACATACCATAATTGAGGTTTTATCTTTTTGCGAACGATGCGTCTAAACAAAAATTTCGAAGAGTGAAATTAATTTTAAAATGAAATAGGCTTTTAGAATCAATTGTAAAATTTAAGGGTTTATGACATAATAAAAAAGTTTGAAGGAAATAACCTTTGTGGACACCTGTATAGCATTGATCTCGTGGTTGCCCATATCTTAACCATTTATGGGTTTAGCCCAAAAATTTTTACACGAATCATCATCATTTTAACTCTAGTATTTGTGATTAAAATTATGCCACGACTTACAGGAAGATCCTGTAAATCATATTATAAAGATACATCTCTATAGAGTTTTGCCAGCATAATTACTCGATCTGCACTTCAATCTCCATCCCTCTGCATATACACTCGAAGGATTCCTATAAAACGGTTTTACGTAAAGTCGTAAACGGGAGAGCGTTGAAACAGCCGTTTTACGACATTTCCAAGACCATTAACCTGCCACAACTGAAAAATGTACAGCATAATTCGTATTATTTATAGCCGACGCTTTATTATTCAATTCAGGCGAAAATATCCCTTCATTAGTTTATCTCGCGGCGATCTCATCCCCTTTCGAATAAAAACGTTCTAAACAAGCGAAGCTACGTAGTCTCACCTGTTTAACAACCGATCATCGAAGATGTCCTCGACATTATCTTGCCCCCGTTCGTTTGTCGGTTAATTACAACTCGAGGTTCGTTGAAGCGTAAAACGTTTCTGGGGGACTTTTCCCTGTTATGGCTCCATTAATTTTATCTGACGACGGAGGGACGACTCGTCCATGTCTCATTAACCACTCAATTATTGTCGGGATGAATTAAACGGGGGCGTCGTAAAGCGATGAAAGCGTCATTGGTCGTCGTTGTGTTCTTGTTCTAGCGACGACGCCATGTTCGTCCCTTTCAAGATAATTGAATTTCTTTTATTAGTCCCAGCGAGTGCTCATCTCGCAATGATACGTGATATAAAGATTGACAGATCTCCGTGTAGATAGAGTAAAGATTATGATTGATGAATTGGCAATGATAAAAAATGTTGAGAATAATAAACGTGATGATAAAAACACATTGTGATTTACATCTTTGTTTTTTAACCCCTTTAATCGCTTCCAACTTTTATTAAATCCATCCTATTTTGTTTCGTAAATTTTGGTCAATTCGATTCTCTGCGAGTTTCATTACAAGCGACGGATTTGCAATAGTGATAGAATTAGCAGAGCTGAAAAGCCGGTGCTAACTTTATTCTGTTTTATTTTGTTGGTGGTAAGCTCTTTTAGAATTACAAATTTACGAAAAAATAACTTTTTTGATTTAACTCTGCTTGGTGATGTTTATGTTATAAACTTTTCTAACAGTAACAAAATTAATTTTAACTTGCTTATATTTTTAAGTTTGGTATCTTGAACTGGTATCGAGGTCCATAAAAGTGTATGTTAAACAGATTGGAGTAAAAACAAGACTGAGCTGGAGTAAACACATTATATTAAACATAAAACATTATGCTGGAACGCAATTATACCAGAAATAACAAGATATATTTGTGAAATTCTGAGGTTACAGCAATGTTTACTAAAAGTTATTTTTACTAAATAATACATTTATTTATATTTTATATAAAATAGTATATTAAAAAACTAGTTTCGTAAGACATGCTTGAAATGCACGAATTCAAGTTGAAAAACGAGTGGCGAAGCCACGAGTTTTTTAATGAATGAGTGCTTTAAGTCTTACGAAACGTGTTTTTTATGCTATTTTTTGTAATTCGCGTTTTTATATATTTTTTTTTACAAAAATAAAATAAATTTTAACAATGTAGGGAAATAGGTATGTAGCAGTTGGTAACACTTGAAAATAGAAATTTGAATTGACAATTAGAAATTGTCAAAACACAAAATGTATTCACCTGAAAAAAATGTTTCATGTACACCTCGCAAAATAAGAGAAATAGCTCAGTGTTTAATGTCCTCATCATTTTGAACCTTGTATTCGATCTAAGAACGTGTTTAAACATCCAGAGACAAAAATTGTCACATTGACAACTAGAAAAATTAATGACCCACTGTCACCAACTTGAACTGGTTCCATAAAATGTTACTAAAATCTCATTACAGCATCGGATGCTGTAAGGAGTCTCATTACAGCACCCGTTTGAGTACTGTTAGTGCTTTCATTACCGTCGCGAATTACAAAAAATATATTAAGTGATATGATGATTTTGAGGAAAACGATTTTGTAGGCGATGTTTAAAACTCGCTTAATCCATATTTATAGGATTTAAAAAACCTACATGTTAGTAGTTACAATTTTAATTAGTATAAGACAGAAGTGATCTGTTGTATAACAATTCTTCTATAACCAACAGCAGGGTTCATTGTTTGATGCTGTTAATGATATATCTAAAAATGCTTTATCTGAACGGATTTTTTCAGAAATTTTCGGATTGCATACTGAATTGTTTTTTTTACTGCCACCAGCATGAATAAACAAAAATTGTTTATCACATTTAGCTTTTCCGCAAAATAGGTCAGCTTTATTTTTGTTATTAAATAATAGTTTTCATCAAAACAGTATACATGTAAAATTCTTACTCTGTACAGGGTGTCCCAAATTCGTTATCAGCATAGGTTACCTTACCAAACATTCTTTTCCGGGGTAATTGACAGCCGTAAACAAAACTAACCATAGAAAATATAATATAATACCGTATTTTCTCGAATCTTATCCGCACTCGAATCTAATCCGCACCTCGATTTTAAAAATGCAATGATGGTAAAAAAAGTTGGTTTACCAATGTAATCCACATCCGATTGTAATCCGCATTTGATTTTAGAGCATACAAAATTTGTAAAAAGGGTGCGGATTAGATTCGAGAAAATACGGTATGTTTATTATAGAAGGTCATCACGTCGGTCGGTATAAACTGCCTCCTCCTCAAAAGCGCCACCTAGTGAAATGGACTAAAACTATTGACACAAACCCCGCGATATTCGAATTAGAATTTATTTTACTTTCAATTTTAACGTAATTATTTCAATCGCCACTTCACAATAAGCGAGTTCTTATTTCTTTGATTCTTCATATTGATTCTTCATATTTCTTTGATTACCTAATACTTACTATTACGTGCCATTATCGCAATTGTGGCTGCCATTGTATGGCTTAGAACTTGTGTGCAACATGAAACCTTCATTTTTTTCAGCTTATCTGGCAAAACATGTTGGTCTGTAACTTTCCTCAATGCCCGCAGATGGCCACTGGCAGCATCAATTTTATATGCAGATATAATATACGCCTACTGGGCGGTATATTTTATCGGATTTTCCTCCCACATCAAGTTATTGTTTAGGAGATTGTTTCTTATCCCTTTAATCAGGTGGGGTGGGTCAAACAAGGAGATAATAACGTTGTTTATTACTTTTTCTGCATTCTTTCCAATTAAACGGTTAACAGCTGCCTGGTTATTGCTGCCCTGATCACTTGCGTATTCAAATTCGCTATTTTAATACTTTCTGCAGGTCCACCAGGCAATATGTATGCCACGGGTTGAATCCATTTTCTTGCAACTCCTTGTAGTTGGAATACGAGAGCATATTCGGCGAATTTATTTAATTTCAACTCCCCATAATTCTCAAAACCGTAGATGCAATCTACCTTGCCATTGTAATCGAGGTGAGGTGTCAATTTCACTCCATCAAACATTAATAAACATATTTTATCTTTATTTGAAAATTTTTCGACAATAGTTTTGATGTTTTTGAAGAGCGATTCGTTTATGCCCGCTTTGTTTTTCCTCTCAACTAAAGTATATATTTATCCGTATATATCTAACAATTAATAAATGCAATTTTTATACATTTGAGGTTATTAAATGTAATTCAAACTTACCTGTATGTTGTTCTAATAAATGATCAACAAGGAACAAAGAGTCTTGAAAAAGACTGTTTAATATTCTGTTCAAAAAGATAGATGAAAATAGAAAATGGAAGAAACGAAACGTAAAGTCAACTTAAGACCACACTTGACAAAACTGTTGAAATCTGGCAGAAAACAAAATGGTGGAAAACTGTCAGAAGTACGCGATTTGAAATTTGAATTAACCTTGAATTGTGCCTAACTTCGTTCTACATATTACAAAATTAAAATCCCTAGATTTACAAAGTACCGCGGTTTGACGCCATTTTGGCTCGAAAGTCAAGCGGGAAATATAAAAAAATAAGTGGTGAGATGCAGTGACAAGCTGTCAAACCGCCATTTTGGCTCGAAAACAGGCTTCATGAACCGCGGTACTTTGTAAATCTAAAGACTTTATACAAAATGAACGCTATAATTGGGGTACAAAAGAAAACCGACATTCCTTCACGCTTTAATTTGGGTACAAAAGAAAACCGACAGTCCTTCACGCTTTAATTTGGGTTTCAAAAGAAAACTACCGGTCTTAACATTCCTTCATGCTTTAATTGGTGTTCAAAAGAAAACTGACCTATCCTAACATTCCTTCACGCTATAATTGAGCGTCCTTCACGCTTTAATTGGGATTTCTTCACGCTATAATTGGGGTACAAAAGAAAACCGACATTCCTTCACGCTTTAATTTGGGTACAAAAGAAAACCGACAGTCCTTCACGCTTTAATTTGGGTTTCAAAAGAAAACTACTGGTCTTAACATTCCTTCATGCTTTAATTGGTGTTCAAAACAAAACTGACCTATCCTAACATTCCTTCACGCTATAATTGAGAGTCCTTCACGCTTTAATTGGGACTTCTTCACGCTATAATTGGGGTACAAAAGAAAACCGACATTCCTTCACGCTTTAATTTGGGTACAAAAGAAAGCCGACAGTCCTTCATGCTTTAATTTGGGTTTCAAAAGAAAACTACCGGTCTTAACATTCCTTCATGCTTTAATTGGGGTTCAAAACAAAACTGACCTATCCTAACATTACCTAATATTTTGCTAGAGTTGATTGACATTTGTAAACAAAACTAACCTAACTCTTCTGGCTTTTTATTTTCTTTGTTGATCTTTTGATCTTGGTGCATTGTTGAAAGAAGCACGACCGCACGATTTTTGCGAGGTACGTATGAACAAAGAGTCTTTTCTTGATTGTGTCCAAATAAAGTTGAATGAACAAGACGTTTACTCTGTGGCTTGAACTCTACCGGAATTTGTGGCTTATTTTGCTTCATAGTAACTAAAGCGGTCAAGTTTTTCTTTTTCATTTCTTCACATAGCTTAAGTGACATGAACCAGTTGTCAACCGTAATGTTTCTATTAGTCCCTTGAATCGGTGTAATAAGTTTGAGAACATCTTTTGTTGGAATTGATAAAGTTTTATCATTTGTTGTCTCTTTGCCTGTATAAACAAAGGCATTACATAAGTAAAAACTGCGAGAATCGCAAAGACACATTATTTTCAATCCGTACTTGGCCGGCTTTTTTGGCATGTACATCCGAAAACTACACCTACCACGAAATGGGACTAGCATTTCGTCTATGATAACATTTTGGCTTGGTGTATAATACTTCTGACAATTGGCTACGAAGATGTCCCATAATTCTCGAATTGCTGCAAGTTTGTCATTTGCTTTCCTAGCTTCCCTTGTGGCAGCACAATCAAAACGCAAACATGTCAGAATAAACAAAAACCTTTTAAAGCTCATTGTTGCCCGAAAAACATCGCGTCCGGTACCATCATTCGCAAAAAGTCCTTCCACATTTTCATGGTTTGATTTCATTATACCAGACAGATAAAGCAGACCAATAAAAGCTCTCAACTCCGTCATATCAAGGAGACTTACAAATGCAGGTTGAGGTGCTTTATAGTGGTGCTGCATCTCACTTATTTTATTATTTGTGTTTACCAAAATTAGTTGCAAAAAATCTTCAGGAATAAGTAACTGCCAAGCAGACAATATATCAGACCGCTCAACATCCCTCGCTTCATTTTTAGTGCCTGGAAGACGGATGACTAAATTGTGCTTACGCGTTCGAGTTGGTTTGGGACACTCTTTTGACCACTTGTAGCACCGTTTCTTTCCGAAATAAAATTTATCATCTGATGTAGTACCATTATCTTCGTCATCCGATTCTGAACTTTGTATTGAAGCTTCTGATGTTGAATCATGATCACTTTGTCTAGATGTATCATCAGCATCGCTTTCTTCTCCAGACTCAAAAAATGCTGGATCTTCTAAAATGCTCTCCAACTCTGTGCCTGTCAAGAACCGCTTTGAAGTTGAAGCCATTCTGTAAAAAATGTGTGTACATAACCTCACATTTTATATATTTCTGTAAACAAAACTTGGTATAATGTGCGAAAATTAACTTACGTCAATTTCGGGTTTTGCCGTGCGTCTTTTAAAAAAAGGTTTATGTTGTTGACTTTCTTTTCTGGAAGTCATTGCTCATTTTTTTAAATCTTACTATGTTAAAACATTCATATTTTGCTGAAACTGCGTAGACAGGCAAAATTTTAGCTACTTTTTTTCTATCTCTTATTTACAGAGATAGCCTATGCGGACAACAAATTTAGGACACCCTGTACTTAACGTAACATTTTTTTATTAAATTTTCTTAAATCAATTCGTTTTATTATCTTACCGAAAATTTCATCTTCGTTTTCGAGAGAGGCCATAAAAGGTGAGTCGTTTCAGTACTTAAAACGGAAGCTCCATAAAAAAGACGATCTTTTCAGTAGTTACTTTCTTTAGATGTTTCGTTGATTTAAAAGAAGTGAAATAAAATTGAAACGAATGTAACTCGATAAAATTGTTGAGGCGATCTACAAAGTGGATTAAATATGCAATTAACTATCGTTTTGGTTAGTACAAAGTGTAACGTAAATTGAATAAGGTTTAAAGACTGAAAAGACGAAGGAATACGTGATCGATAGCGTGATAATTCGATGAATTTTACGATCCATCATTCCAATTTTATTTTCATGGAGCGCTTTTAAAATTTTTGGGTTTAATACTCATCCGTGTAAATCGAGTGAAAAAGTTAGGATCGATAGTTTGAGTTAGTTTCGAAACATTTTATTGTTGAAAGTAATGATCGTACAAATAAAATTTGTCAGCAGAATAAAATTCGAAAACTTTAGCACATCGAAAACCGTTGATATTTTATCACAATCAGTTTCTACATAGCGTTAATACTTCAACGGAACAGTTTTTTTTGTGTGGATTTTATTTTTCCCTAACGTCGTCCATTTTCGTTTCAGGTAATTGTAAAATGTGAATTCCCACACCTGGCTTAGTTCACATCCTGAAAACAAATGGGGGCGCACCAATCGACCAGGTTGGACAAGAATTTCGTCGGCGACGATGGTAAGTAAAAATTACTCTTCCTATTGGCTAAAATAAGCAATTATTGAAAGAAATTGCAAGACGTGATAAAATAATTTTGTGATGCATGAATAACATCAATATAAAATTCAATATAAAAAATTATATGTCGGGTTACAGGATAAAGAACTTGATATCACAAAGAAATATTTGCTTTGTATGGTAACGGTAAATTGCAAATCCGCAGGTAACATTCTCGGTTCGATCTGTAAAAGGCAATATGTAGCTTTGATAAAAAATGAAAATAGCTTTGCGAATATTGATGAAATAATGGGTAGGTATAATAAAAAAGTACTACAATAAATTTTTTGATGACAATTTACTATAGCGATATTCATAGGTAATCCTAAATCTTTGCAGACTTCTTAGGATTCCGTGTCAAATTCAGAGTCATTCGAGATTTAGGATATCTTTAATACGATGTTCGAGAAGAAATTTTCTTTTAGAGGAAAATTATAATATATTTATTGGTTTTCTGTAGCTTATGAAACAATAAAAATAACCTTTTATAACGTGAAATAGTTTTGTGTACATTTATGATTGAATAATGCATTGTGTTCATTTTTGTTACTGTGTTAAATTTTTATTTTTAATTAAATTAAATTCATAACGTTACTAAATTTAAAGTTTTGCAGTCCACAAAATTTTATTATAACATCATGCGCTTCCATTGCTGCGTTGGATTCAATTTGCGCCTTTTGAAACAGCAACCGATGTCATCAGCAGTCACGTCGTTTTTTGAATCACCTCAATTTGAAACAATTGAAGTATTGTTATGTTCGGTCTACAACTCAGCTTCATTTTCGCAGCCGGTTGAGATAAAAAGAAATAAAGGTGTCGCCCCCAAGCGATCTCGTCTTCATTTCCTAAGTCAGTGAAATGAAATCGTGATCTAGGTTAGCATAGTAGGCAAAATCTGAGCTTGATTTCATTTTGTCAGATTATAACGATAAAAGATAACCAAGCTAATGTCTGGATCGCAAGCGATTATATTCTGTAACTTAATGAAGATAAACAGTAATGGAAGTAATGCTTCGGCCACAAGTGACCTCGACTTCATGTTCTATTTTGATGAAGATAACCAATAATGGAGCTAATGCCTCGGCCGCAAGCGACCTCGGCTTTATTCTCTATCTTGATGAAGATAAACAGTAATAGAAGTAATGCTTCGGCCGCAAGTGACCTCGGTTTCATGTTCTATTTTGATGAAGGTAAACAATAATGGAGCTAATGCCTCGGCCGCAAGCGACCTCGGCTTTATTCTCTATCTTGATGAAGAAGATAAACAGTAATGGAAGTAATGCTTCGGCCGCAAGTTATCTCGGCTTTCTGTTCTATTTTGATGAAGCTAAACAATACTGGAGCTAATGCCTCGGCCGCAAGCGACCTCGGCTTTATTCTCTATCTTGATGAAGATAAACAGTAATGGAAGTAATGCCTCGGCCGCAAGCGACCTCGGCTTCATGTTCTATTTTGATGAAGATAAACAATAATGGAGCTAATGCCTCGGTGGCGAGCGACCTCGGCTTTATTCTCTATCTTGATGAAGATAAACAGTAATGGAAGTAATGCCTCGGCCGCAAGCGACCTCGGCTTCATGTTCTATTCTGATGAAGATAAACAATAATGGAGCTAATGCCTCGGCCGCAAGCGACCTCGGCGTTATTCTCTATCTTGATGAAGATAAACAGTAATAGAAGTAATGCTTCGGCCGCAAGTGACCTCGGTATCATGTTCTATTTTGATGAAGATAAACAATAATGGAGCTAATGCCTCGGCCGCAAGCGACCTCGGCTTTATTCTCTATCTTGATGAAGATAAACAGTAATGGAAGTAATGCCTCGGCCGCAAGCGATCTCGGCTTCATGTTCTATTTTGATGAAGATAAACAATAATAGAGCTAATGCCTCGGCCGCAAGCGACCTCGGCTTTATTCTCTATCTTGATGAAGAAGATAAACAGTAATGGAAGTAATGCCTCGGCCGCAAGCGACCTCGGCTTTATTCTCTATCTTGATCAAGATAAACAGTAATAGAAGATAAACAATAATGGAGCTAATGCCTCGGCCGCAAGCGACCTCGGCTTTATTCTCTATCCTGATGAAGAAGATAAATAGTAATGGAAGTAATGGTTCAGCCGCAAGTTATCTCGGCTTTCTGTTCTATTTTGATGAAGCTATACAATAATAGAGCTAATGCCTCGGCCGCAAGCGACCTCGGCTTTATTCTCTATCTTGATGAAGAAGATAAACAGTAATGGAAGTAATGCCTCGGCCGCAAGCGACCTCGGCTTCATGTTCTATTTTGATGAAGATAAACAATAATGGAGCTAATGCCTCGGTGGCGAGCGACCTCGGCTTTATTCTCTATCTTGATGAAGATAAACAGTAATGGAAGTAATGCCTCGGCCGCAAGCGACCTCGGCTTCATGTTCTATTTTGATGAAGATAAACAATAATGGAGCTAATGCCTCGGTGGCGAGCGACCTCGGCTTTATTCTCTATCTTGATGAAGATAAACAGTAATGGAAGTAATGCCTCGGCCGCAAGCGACCTCGGCTTCATGTTCTATTCTGATGAAGATAAACAATAATGGAGCTAATGCCTCGGCCGCAAGCGACCTCGGCGTTATTCTCTATCTTGATGAAGATAAACAGTAATAGAAGTAATGCTTCGGCCGCAAGTGACCTCGGTATCATGTTCTATTTTGATGAAGATAAACAATAATGGAGCTAATGCCTCGGCCGCAAGCGACCTCGGCTTTATTCTCTATCTTGATGAAGATAAACAGTAATGGAAGTAATGCCTCGGCCGCAAGCGATCTCGGCTTCATGTTCTATTTTGATGAAGATAAACAATAATAGAGCTAATGCCTCGGCCGCAAGCGACCTCGGCTTTATTCTCTATCTTGATGAAGAAGATAAACAGTAATGGAAGTAATGCCTCGGCCGCAAGCGACCTCGGCTTTATTCTCTATCTTGATCAAGATAAACAGTAATAGAAGATAAACAATAATGGAGCTAATGCCTCGGCCGCAAGCGACCTCGGCTTTATTCTCTATCCTGATGAAGAAGATAAATAGTAATGGAAGTAATGCTTCAGCCGCAAGTTATCTCGGCTTTCTGTTCTATTTTGATGAAGCTATACAATAATAGAGCTAATGCCTCGGCCGCAAGCGACCTCGGCTTTATTCTCTATCTTGATGAAGAAGATAAACAGTAATGGAAGTAATGCCTCGGCCGCAAGCGACCTCGGCTTCATGTTCTATTTTGATGAAGATAAACAATAATGGAGCTAATGCCTCGGTGGCGAGCGACCTCGGCTTTATTCTCTATCTTGATGAAGATAAACAGTAATGGAAGTAATGCCTCGGCCGCAAGCGACCTCGACTTCATTCTCAATGTTGATGAAGATTAAATTAAAACAGAGATAAAAAGATCTTTTCTAATGCTACCAATGATATACATACATACTATAAATCTAAAAGGAAGGATTTTATTTTTCAATTTTCAATTGATTAAACATCTGTCGATAAACTGCATGAATTGAAATGCACACACATATATGAAAAGAAGAACTCATCATTTTTCACTTAAGTGGTGAGTTGAAATGGAAAAAAAGATGAGATTGAATCTGGATGATCTCGAAGTTGGAACGGTTTTCACGATGTAGTTTTCAAAATAAGACGAGCTCTTTCACGACGCTATGGCAACGCTGCCCTACTAGTTTTAAAAGCCGTCTTTTGTTTACCCGATCCTCCGCGGGATTTGTTTGGTCGAGTTTGCTTCCGCCCCACTATTATTTTTGTATTGTTTGAATCGATTTTTGTATCAATATTTTCATTCGATTAAATCTTTGTTAGAATCGAATTTATTAATATCATTAATAATTTCTCAACGTCTACATTTGTAACATGTAAAATAAGATCTTTGTGTTCGGTGAGAGCCCCTTATCAGCGTGTTTTCGAATTCGTAAAGCGCCACTCTCAGCAGCACTTCTTGCAAATATACTCGAAAACTTCTCTGCTCAATTAACATAAATTGTTTTAAGTCGCCCGGAAACTTTGTCGACTTAAGGTTTTCGTCTTTAAACGTAATTTCGACGTTGCAAAGGTTGACTTTGTTATCACGTCTTTGTAGAAGCGAAAAACTCTCTAACAATGAGTGCATCACCTGAGTTGCAACTGGGTAAATATTCCCCATATAAAATGGGTTTATAAACAAAAATGAGTACTATAGAGACTAAAGTATTTTGTGTAACTTTGCAGCGCTCGTTGCAAAACTGTTCGAGTTCCAGATAAAGTTTAAACTTCACGTCTTGGTTCCAGGGCTGTAATACGGCGGATTAAGTAAATTCCGGTTAACCCTACCGTGATGAAATTCTATAACAACATTTATTTAAAAAAACGAAAATTAAGATATGTTATTAAGAAAAGTGCACGGTGAGATGAAGTAATTTTAGAAGCGTGCAATTTTCCCCAGAGTACCTGAAAGGCATCTAAAATACCAAACCACACTCTCAAAAGTAAACGTGGCTTGATTTATGATCTTAGACCAATACATCTCGGGATAAAATCACGGATCGATAAAATTTCATCGCGTTTTCTTAAGAAAACTGAAAATTTATCATTGCAAATGAAACAAAAGTTGTATAATTAGTTCCACTTCTCAAAATAACAACTTGATGATTCGGAATTTTGTTACTGGTGATGGATCAGCTGTCAAGAGACCTCGTAACACCACCATAAATTTTCTCTAACAACGTTATTTTTCTCCACGCTAATTAGTTTGTGTTGGGAGAAAAAATGATAACTAAAATAATGAAGTGTAATTTACTGAAATTTATACAAAGGGAAATACTTGGCCAATCGAAAATAATAAAATTAATATTTATATACAGGGTGTCTCACGTAACTGGTTCGTTGGAACTTTTTCAGGTTCCACTATTAGTAGAGATTTGAAATTTTGGTAGCATGGGTTGCTCATTAGGAACTTTCGATCTAAAATGTTTTCAAGAAGACTTTTTATTACACCGTTTAATTGTATGTAAAAAAATAGGTTGAGTTTGATAAAAGTTATTGGTACCTAGCGTTTTTTGTTTTCGAGTTATTTTGGTTTTAAGCTTTTTTTGGAAAATTTCAACATGCCCTTTAAAACACCATATCTCAGCCAACGTTCATTCAAAAAATATCTACATTGGCACGATTACTCTTCAGATGTTGTCAAATAGATTGACATTTGTTGTATCGGAGTATCTTATACAGAGTGGTCAAAAATTGAATTACTGTTTCTCCATATTCAATGCTGAGAAAGTCGAAAATTTTAAATGGAACGCCCCATATTTTTTTTTTTTAACAGATTATCAATCGTAATTAATAGTACAAATAATAATAGAAATAAATTAAACAAAAAACTGTCAAAATGTCATGGCCTTCTAATAAAAATACAAACGGTTTCCTGCATTTCCTGTATGTTTTGATGAATTTACGAATATGAGAGAAACTACAATAGATAGGTATAGTAATGTTTATAGATAAATTGTAGAGAATTAAATTTCCTTTCGTCTAGGTTAATAAAATATGGGGCGTTCTATTTAAAATTTTCGACTTTCTCCCCATGGAATACGGAGAAACGGTAATTCAATTTTTGACCACCCTGTATAAGATACTCTGATACAATATATGACAATCTATTTGAGAGCATCTGAAGAGTAATCATGCCAATTTAGAGCTTTTTTGAATGAACGTTGGCTGGAATATAGGATTTTAAGGAGCATGGTGAAATTTGCCAAAAAAACCTTAAAATCAAAATAACTCGAAAACAAAAAACGCTAGGTACCAATAACTTTTATCAAAGTCAACCTATTTTTTGACGTACAATTAAAATGTGCAATAAAAACTATAGCATTCCGTTTAAAATAGCAAAGTTATGGTCTACTTCCGGTAGACCGGAAGTGGCGGCCATCTTGAAAATATTTTAGATCGAAAGTTCCGACTGAACAACCCATACTACCAAAATTTCAAAACTGTACGAATACTCGAACCTAAAAAAGTTAAAAGTAAAAAAGACACGCTGTATAAGTAATATTTCTCACATTTGCGTGATAGACGAAAGTCTCCCGCACCCTTCGATGGAGTTAGTTTGTCTTTAGCTATACTTCTAACGATAGTGCAAATGTTAATTCTAGTTATTAGTGCTAATACTCTAGCTAGAACTAACATTAGACGTCTGAGGACGCACGGCTAAACCCGAAACTTTTTAGTTCTAGGTCTAGTGTTAGTTCTAGTTTTAGTTCAATAAAAATATGCAACATAATGATATTTTATGCAACTAGCGCTACCTACCACCCGTCTTAAGAGACGTACGGCTTAACGGAATGTTCTAGGTCTAGTGTTAGTTCTAATTTTACACTAGCACTGTTACTATGTAGAACTAACACTATGCCTAGAACTAGAATCATTGGGGTTTAGCCGCACGTCTCTAAAGACGGCTAAACCCGAATGATTCTAGTTCTAGATATAGAGTTAGTTCTAGTTTTATACTTGCACTGTCACTAGAACTAACATTCGACCTAGAACTAGAAACATTTGGGTTTAGCCGTACATCTCTCAAGACGGCTAAACCCGAATGATTCTAGTTCTTGGTCTAGTAATGCATAACAATTAAAAGTAGAACTAACACTAGACCTAAAACTAGAAAGTTTCTGGTTTAAACGCGAATATTTCTAGTTCTAGGTCTCGTGTTAGTTCTAGTTTTTAGTCAATAAAAATATGCGACATAATGATATTTTATGCAACCAGCGCTACCTACCACCTACCAGCCGTCTTAAGAGAGGTACCGCTTAACGGAATGTTTTTAGTTCTAGGTCTAGTGTTTGTTCTAGTTTTACACTAGCACTGTTACTATGTAGAACTAACTCTATATCTAGAACTAGAATCATTCGGGTTTAGCCGCACGTCTTTAAAGACGGCTAAACCCGAATGATTCTAGTTCTAGATATAGAGTTAGTTCTAGTTTTATGCTTGCACTGTCACTAGAACTAACATTCAACCAAAAAACTCGAAACATTTGGGTTTAGCCGTACGTCTCTTAATACGGCTAAACCCGAATGATTCTAGTTCTTGATCTAGCGTTGCATAACAATTAAAACTAGAACTAACACTAGACCTAGAACTAGAATGTTTCGGGTCTTCAGACGCACGGCTAAACGCGAATGTTTCTAGTTCTAGGTCTAGTGTTAGTTCTAGTTTTACACTAGCACTGTTACTATGTAGAACTAACCCTATACTTACAACTAGAATCATTCGAGTTTAGCCGTCTTTAGAGACGTGCGGATAAACCCAAATGGTTCTAGTTCTAGGTATAGTGCTAGTTCTAGTTTTTAGTCAATAAAAATATGCAACATAATGATATTTTATGCAACCAGCGCTACCTACCACCTACCAGCCGTCTTAAGAGAGGTACCGCTTAACGGAATGTTTTTAGTTATAGGTCTAGTGTTTGTTCTAGTTTTACACTAGCACTGTTACTATGTAGAACTAACACTATGCCTAGAACTAGAATCATTCGGGTTTAGCCGCACGTCTCTAAAGACGGCTAAACCCGAATGATTCTAGTTCTAGATATAGAGTTAGTTCTAGTTTTATGCTTGCACTGTCACTAGAACTAACATTCAACCAAAAAACTCGAAACATTTGGGTTTAGCCGTACGTCTTTTAATACGGCTAAACCCGAATGATTCTAGTTCTTGATCTAGCGTTGCATAAGAATTAAAACTAGAACTAACACGCACGGCTAAACCCGAAACATTCTAGTTCTAGGTCTAGTGTTAGTTCTAGTTTTACACTAGCACTGTTACTATGTAGAACTAACACTATACCTACAATTAGAATCATTCGAGTTTAGCCGTCTTTAGAGACGTACGGCTAAACCCTATACCTGCTATACATTTCACCAATACGGCCAAAAACTTGGGGGTGACAATGGACTCGGCGCTGTCTTGGCGGTATCATATTCAGTCTGTTTGTAGGAAGGTCTATTTTTGTTTTCATTCTTTGCGTAAACTTGGTTGTTTTCTTCCCCTTGCTGTCCGTCGTAATCTCTGTTACTCATTAATACTGCCCCACATAGATCATGCTGATGCTGTGTATCCCGACCTGGCAATTACCCTCCGTAACAAATTAGAAAGATTGCAGAACAACTGTCTACGCTTTATTTTTGACCTGGGTAAGTACGACCATGTTACGCAATATCGTAATCACCTTCAAATGTTGACTGTCGAAAAGCGCAGATCATTCCGTATACTGACAACGCTGTATAAGATACTTTCTTCTCGGACCCCAGGATACTTGTACACGAACTTTCAATTCATGTCGTCTCGCGGTCTGCCTACTAGAGCATAGTCTGACACGTTACTCATATTTCCAATTCATCGCACCGAGAGATATCATGGATCTTTCACGATGCAGGCTATAAAGCTTTGGAATAGTTTACCCATGGAAATACGCCTTTGGCGATAAACTGACCTTTTGTCAACATGCATTACTTGTTCATTTATGTATACATATATATTATTTTTCTCTTGTATTTGTTGTGGCAATAAACTTATTATTGTTATTAAACCCAAATGGTTCTAGGTATAGTGTTAGTTCTGGTTTTATACTTGCACTGTGTTTGCACGTCCAATTATGATATTAAAAGTATATTAATTAATGGTCCAACAAAAACATACAACAATCTGGCGCTGAATAACAACTAAAACTAGAATTAACACTAGCACTATAATTAGAACACTAAACCTAGAGCTAGAAACATTCTGATTTAGCCGTGCATCTCTCAGGACGGTTATGTCTAGTCTCAATTAAAATATACAACAATCTGGCACCGAATAACAATCAAAACTAGAACTAATATTAGACCTAGAACTAGAAACATTTGGGTTTAGCCGTACATCTCTTAAGACGGCAAAACCCGAATGATTCTAGTTCTTGGAGTAGCGTTGCATAACAATTAAAACTAGAACTAACACTAGACCTAGAAAATAATTAATATTTATATATAACTAATATTTCTCACAGTTGCGTGATGGCCGAAAGTCCCCCGCACGCCTCGATGGGTTAGTTTGTGTTTAGACGACGCGATACTTTCTAGTTCTAGGTCTAGTGTTAGCTCGATTGTGCAAGTATTAATGCCAGCTACTAGTACTCTCTGATGCTCGCTACAGTGAATAACGTGAGACTCTTTTAGGCCCACTTTTACCATCCTCCTGATAAACTATCTATAGGATAGTTGCCATGGTTACGGCGGTTTTAAGCACTCTCATTGGCTAAGAGATGGATTTATCTATCGGATAAATTTATCAAGAGGTGGTAAAAGTGGGCCTTAGGCTCGTTACTACCATCTTCTGGTTAAGCTATCTAACGGATTATTACCACGGTTAAATTTAACTAAAAGATGGTAGTAATGGACCTTAGACAGTTAGATCCAATGCCTAATTTTAATCTATTTTTTGTTAAAATGATTCTTTTTGAAACAAGTACACATTTGAAATTAAACTACATTAATGAAGAACTCGTTTGAATCAGAATAAAGCTACATCGACCTAAGATAAATATTGCCTTGTATCTTCGCTATTCTAATTTCGCTTCGCTTAGCTTTAGCTACGTACAATAGAAGTTCACCTTTATTAATTAACAAAGAAAGTTCTAAAAGTTAATTAAATTCAGACATTACAAATTTTTACGAATTAAAAAGAATGTTGATTATTTATATTTTTAAAAAAGACGTTAATTTACAAACAACGAAACAAACTGAATTTAAATCGATTCATCTGTATGGTGTGTTTTATCTCGTTTAGGCACATGTTAACGATGCCGCAACACAAAACTGTTTCTATTTAGTTTGTTAAACGGTTGATTTATGACAACTCAACCATGAATTTCATAGTGAATTTAATTTAAACTCGAAACGGTTTACCTGGCCGATCGGAAGAAAATTGTAAAATTAATTAAAATTTACCAGGTTCATTATTCGCGTGATATATAATAGTGAAAATCGGGGTTGTATGTTATTTACGCGGTGAAATAAAATTGTGTTTTCAAATTCGGTCGGTATAGAAAGGGATCGGTAATAAATAGGGCTCCATTTATCACTGTGGGGATGTTATACGTTGTCGTAAGTAATAAATTTCGTCTTGTTTCAGTGAATTTCGATCATTTCCAAATACTAAGGGCTATTGGAAAGGGGAGCTTTGGAAAAGTAAGTATTTGTTTGCGAAAGAAAAACAAATCGTTAAATTCAGGAAATTTTCCGTAAATAAATTTAATCTTTCAGGAAAGGTAAAACGTAGACATTACAATGTCAACGTTTGTTTCTAATAAAATACTACGTGCACGAAACTATCCGGTTTGAACACACGCGATAGTCGCTATGATACTGTTAATACTGACATTCCACATGAGAATATTTATTTTACTCTATACAGAGCGTAATCGCGTAATATCACATTATCACGTATCGCACAGTCGTTACATTATTAGATATAATTTTGCATTTCCTAACGGTTTGGCAAACACGGTTCTAAATTATCCAATTAATTAACGGCGATCGTTGAAATTGATTGGAAATAATTACCGAGATAATTACGTAGTGTGGAATGAAACATCTAGTTATTGTTAGAGTTAGAAATGTAAACTTTGTTCAATTTAGTCTTTGTTATCGTAAAGTTTAAGTTGAGATTTGCATTTTAATGTTATTAATTTTATAAACTTCAACTTTTTAATAGAATTTACTTCTAAAAGTTGTGCTTGAAGTGTAGTATGGATTACGCTTTCACAGTTCATTTGAGCACTTACTCTTAAAATGAGATGAGTTGAGATTAATTTTGTGCGTTTCTCTTTGTGTATCTTTTGTTGAGTAAATTAATTAAAAAAAAGTAGGTTTAGTGTTAGTTCTAGTGATAGCTTCAGTGTTAATTTTAGTTGTTATTCAGTACTAAGTTATGTAAAGTTATTTATACAGGGTTTTTCAGGTTTTAAATTAACACAAAAACTTCATATAAACATAGGTCGAGAAACGCTGTGTTTTGGAGATACAGGGTGTTCAAATTATATTTTTAAATTGATTTTTATTTAATATTACACGTGTATTTCAACCGATTCTTTTCAAATTTAGTATACGGATGTTTTTTGGCATGAAAAAGGCGATTAAAAGACGAAAAGACGAGGTAATAGGCTCTGTAATGTATTCTTTACGGATTAAAATAACAAAACGTCTGGTCGGTCGAGCCAGAGCGCAAGCTTGCATGATTAAAATTCAATCCATCATCAAGCGGATTGCACAAGCAAAATTATTCTACAAACGCTCAAGCATACTTGTATAAAAAGATTGATCATGCATACTTGTCAAGTTTGCAGTTACGTATGTAGCCACCGTTAGTTTATTAATATAAGTACGAAGGCTTTCACGGCCGGTGTGAATTAAACTAAGATTAGAACTGAAACTAGAAACTTTCGGGCTTTGCCGTGCGTCTTTTAATAAAAGGTTTGACGTTTCGGATGCCATGTTGCAACCTTCTTCAGAAACTGGTTCGAAGTGACGAGATCAAAAATCGGTAACTATATATAAGTCGGAAAAAACTAATTAATAATCAGTTAACGCTAATTCCAAAATAATTAATAACTAATTGCGTCGCGTCCGGTGTGAGGCGGGAAGAGGTCTTCGTGTTCACCACCATCTTCCATGTTCTGCTAAGCTCCCAGCCATCCTATCTGTTGACGTTATTTTTATGTCGGTGGATCTCTACGGCTTCTCTTGTCAGTCTTTGGTAGTATCTGTTGTCCCTAGCCAGCACCTTTGTTTGTTCGAAGTCTATTCGGTGCCCCTCTGCATGGCAATGTTCCGCAACCGCCGACTGCTGGATCTTCTTCAGCCTTACATCCCTCTCATGCTCCTTGATGCGGCACTCGACGTTGCGTCCAGTTTGGCCAACATAAACCTTCCCACAACTACACGATAGTCGATAGACTCCCGCTCCTTTTAATGGAGTTAGTTTGTCCTTGGCTATCGGGAGTGTGTTCCGAATTTTGCTGACCGTGCCGTACCGCACTACGATGTCGTTCTTCTTGAGGTGCCTAGCAATTCGTTCCGTTACACCTGAAACATAGGGAAGACAGATAAATCCAAGTGGTTTTGTACTTACCGTGTCCTCTTTCTGCTTTCGCTGCTTGATGGCCTGGTTGATGTCCCTCAAAGTGTATCCATTCTTCTGCAGCACGCCTCGTAGAAAGTGTTGCTCCTTCTTCAAGTTCTCTCCTTCACATAGTCTCGCTGCTCGCTGAAATAATGTACGGATCACGGACCTCTTCTGTTGGGGATGATGATGTGAACATGCCTGTAAATACCTGTTGGTATGGGTCTTCTTTCGGTATACACCAAGTTCTATATCTCCATTTGTCGGCCTGGTGACCAACACATCTAGGAAAGGTAGTTTTTTAGCAGTTTCTGTTTCCATAGTGAACTTTATCATAGGATGTTGAGAGTTCAAGTGATCCAAGAACTCTTGGAGCCGTTTTTGACCATGTTGCCATATCACAAACGTGTCATCCACATATCGGAGCCAGAGTTTTGGTTTCCACTGGCTTTTCTTCAAAGCGTCCTCTTCGAATAATTCCATGTAGAAATTAGCTATAACTGGCGATAGTGGAGATCCCATGGCTGCCCCTTCGAACTGCTCGTAAAATTCTCCTTTCCAGCTGAAATACGTCGACGATAAGCAATACTCCACCAGATCTGGCACGTATCCTGGTAAACCCTCCGGAATGAGTTTTCGGCGAAGACCCTCTACAGCATCCTTAACTGGTACCCTAGTAAAAAGGGATTCCACATCGAAACTTACCAACATATCCCCAGCATCCAGCTTTACACCTTTTACCGATTCCACAAAATGTGTAGAATCCCTGACATACGATTTCGTGTTACCTGTAAAGGGGGACAGAATCTTTGCAAGATGTTTAGCCAGCTGGTATGTTGGGAGTTGATGGCGCTGACGACAGGGCGGAGGGGGACGTCTGGTTTGTGAATCTTCGGTAGTCCGTAGATTCTTGGTGGTACCGGCGCCTGCAGAAACAAACCTTTCTGCTATTCTGTTGGAATTCCTGCGGATTTTATCAGTTCCTTCATTATTCTAACGATTTTGTCTGTGGGGTCCTTCTTGATCTTCTTTTAGGTGGCTGGGTCCAGTAGGTTCATCATTTTGTCGTCGTATTCCCCTTGTCTGCTGGTAACACGGCGATTTTTGATTTTTCTTTTATAGATCGGAGTGCCTTCTTTTCACCAACCGTCAAGTTGGATTTTGGTGGTTTTGCTGACTTCAATACTCTCGCAACTTCTTGTCGGATCTCTTCGGCTTTCAGTGCAGGCATCCCTCGGACAGCTGCTTCCACTTCGCAGATGATTTCCTCCTTTGGGACCTTCCTCGGGGCGATTGCGTAGTTCAATCCTTTGGCGAGCACAGAGGTTTCGTCTTTCGTTAGTGGGACATTCGATCTGTTACTGACGATTGTTTCTACTGGTAAACTATTACCTTTCTTCTTTTGCGACCGGCGTTCCAGAGATTCAAACTTCTTGATGTGTGTCACGGGTCTTCTGAAATTCGTAAAACGGACTCCATAATCGTCTTTCTCATGCCAAAAAACTTCCGTATACCAAATTTGAATAGAATCGGGTGAAATACGCGTATAATATTTAAATAAAAATCAATTAAAAAAATTTTATCTACGACTGCTTGGATAAGTCATCATTACCGCACTCATTTGAGGTGATTTGAGTTACGTAATGAAGTTCATTACCGCACTGGTTTCATTACGTAACGCATTTTTAGCCTAATCAGAACAGACTTAATTTATTGAAATGAGCAACAATACAAAAGAAAAAATGCTACCTACTTACAGAGAAACAACACTATTTATTATAAACATTAATTGTGATTTTTTAGTAATTTTTAGCAGTCGTAGATAAAATGCTGTATATCACACTTGTAATATAAATAACTATTACTTAACACCCTATATCTTCAAAACAAAGCGTTTGTCGACCTATATTTATATGAAGTTTTTGTTCTAATTTTAAAAGATCTATCGACTGTTAAATTTCTGCTACAAAAACCTGAAACACCCTGTATAATTTAAATTGGTAGGAATAATTTTGGGTCATAATAAAAGGGAAATTGGCTTTGAATAATTACGCATTGAAATCCGAATTGATTGATACACATATGGATTCGTAAATGTGACCTCCGCTAACAACATCATGCAATGTACATTTTGGGAGATATAAAACGATTCCCGAGTTGGCTATCATTTTCAAAAATTTTAACTCACTTTCATTAACTTGAGTTATCATTTTTAAGAATTTTTTTTCTTCGTCGTGACCTTTCGTGGTCACGGTTGACGGTCCGGCAATTTGAACTTTTCAAGGCTCAGTCTGTGGCAATCTCCGATTTTAATTCGATTGTCCGCGGGGCGGTAGTAACAAAATTTCCTCAGTGCTTGCACTTCCGGTGGCGGCTGAAAGACGCACGTCGACCTCATGCGCCGCGCTGCTATTACGACCGAAATGAACCGACCGGAATTAAATTTGTGTCGAGCTGGTTCTTTATGAATCGCCGCATCTGCTCGTTTAATTGAGTTTCGGCGACCGATTGGTTCCTATTCAGCGTTCTGTGATTTTCTACTTTTTAAAATCAATATTTTCTTGAACAATACCGTGATAACGAATCAAAAACCACAAAACTAAATTACTAAACGTTATAGTTTTAATTATGTTTGACTCTCATTTATCGTATTAACCATGACGTTAAGTTGAAATAAAGTTAACTAAACTTAAGTTCTCTCTATAAACGATATTAATTAACTGCGTCTTATGAAAGTTTCGTATTTGACTTTCTAAGATTTATGGTAATTTTTAAGTCAAAATATTAACCTAATAATCTATATAAACTCGCACGTTAATAAGAGTGGAAAGTCTTTTATCGATTATTGGGTTTGGCACTAATCCGCCGAGTACTTTAATTAACTGCCAATACATATCTTCAACGTTAACCGAACGTTTCGAACAATTACTCTTGCCGAAGGTTTCGATTTTCATCCGAGTATAAATTTAAAAAAATCGTATCTCATAGACACAGAAATTAATTCAGCAATACAGAACGGAAAAGTACATGGAAGCCTGTGACAAAATAAAACTGTGTAAAGGAAGAAACTATTGGTACGAAATTCGAAAACTATCAAGATACCAAAAGACACCTGGAACGGAGGAGCTCATTGATCCTACCGATGGCGGTGTGCACTCCAACCCTGAAGAGATTGTCAACATACACGCTGACTACCTAGAAGGTGTATTCACCTTTACCGAGGATGTATCGTTTTGTTCCCACAATAAAAGCATTATAGATAATTGGTACGAATCCGTATTTTTGACACCGTTCGAAACACCCGAAGATGCTCTCATATTGGAAGACGAATATTTTACTCTTCTTGGACAGGGAAAAGATACCGCTCCCGGTTATGATAACATCACGAGGAAACTGCTTAGAAGTCTAGATCTTAACATCCATGGCTTTATCAGAAAAATAATTAACTTTTGCCTTACGACTCAGCATTTCCCGCGCGATTGGAAGACGTCAATTATTACTTGTATTCTCAAGAAGGATTCTTCTCTATCTGATCCAGCCAACTATCGCCCCATCTCACTGCTCCCCGTAATTGGAAAAATCTTCGAGACGCACTTGAAGAACAAGCTCCTGGCTGCGGTATCAAAGAAAATTCCGCCTTACCAATTTGGCTTCCAATCCGGCAAATCAACGTCCCAGCCACTAACTATTCTGGTTTCCAACTTCCAGGCGGCACGTTTTGTAAAACTGAAATCTGCAGCAGTGTTTCTGGACGTCCGAAAGGCCTTTGACTCCGTGTGGCACAAAGGATTGCTATTTAAACTGGATAAGCTAAAAACGTCATACTACCTTCTAACCCTGATAAACCAATTCCTGTCGAATCGCTCCTCCATCGTGAAGTTGAAAAATCACTCCTCCCACAGCTTCTCCGCTCAGCAAGGCCTTCCTCAGGGTTCGCCTATCTCTATTCTGCCACGATCTTTACAACAACCCAGACGCCTTTAACCTCACTGCATACGCACTTCTTTACGCCGACGACACAGCATTGGTCTCGCATAGTAGGGATATCACTTCCTCGGTCCGTAAGCTGCAGACGCTCATAAACGAAACGGAAAATTGGTACCGAAAATGGCGCATCCTACTCAATCCCACAAAAACACAATTTTTTGTCCCATTCCTCTCACCCCGCGCTCCCTCCCCCACAATTACAATCCAATCAACGGCAATTTCCGTCTCACCAACCTGCAAGTATCTTGGCATAATACTTGACAGAACGCTTAAGTTTTCCACTCATGCAACCAAGGTGAAGATGAAGGTAAAGACACGCGCCAAACACTTTAAATCTCTCTCGTTCAGCGGTCGCGGAATCTCTACCTCATGTGCCTCGTACATCTACAAGACCATATGCAGGCCCATCATAGAATATGGATCAATACTGCTAAGCAACGCACCAAGAAGAACGAAGTACTACCTGGAAGTAGCGGAAAGATCTGCACTGAGATCCATCACCCGAATTAGGAACCCCCGTAATCCCCTCTTTAACCCTAGCAATGATACCAACTTACCGATATACCCCCTATCCATACACCCGTCTTCAATCTTTGTCCGATAAATCCATTCTAAATTTTCCTACCAACGCCTTGCAACACATGCTTATATCGCCTCGATTATTCCACCCTCGCAACAACCCACCTCTTCTCTTCCAAAAACTCCTGGCCGTCAGAGAAGACTGAACCAAGCCGCCGACTACAAAAATCACGGGCAGAAAGACCTTGGTCGGTAGCCCTATTCTCGCCCCTTAACTTTTTTATTTTTGTTGTATATACATATAGATATTTTTATTGTTATTTTTATTTTTTTTATGTAGTGGGTACAGAATAAAATTTGTTTTTCTTTTCTTCTTCGTATCTCATGAACTAATGGAGATATCGTCATAAAATAAAAAACATTTTGAAATGAATTTGATTTAATGTGCCATAAATAATTTCTTATTTTCCATAAACATCATTGTTATGATTAAATCCATCTCTGTATATTTGATTATTATCGGTTTGTAATATAAAGTGTTTAAATTAGATTTAATAATTTAAATTAATCCAACTAAACCAGGAAAGTTTGAGTAATTTCCATCCATATTGATCTGGAGTAGTAATCCCGTAGCAACGAGGATGTGTTAATGTTAATGATTCGCGCCGAATGCAAATGGGAGGTCGTGTTTAGTAAAGTTGTACTTACGTAGCAGTACCTGACTGGCATAGCAATCGAGATTAACATCGTTACAAATAGCCAATTTATTTGAGTGAACTCTCGTTTGTCGTTTTGTGTTTCTAAACACAACGACGTGAAATAGACACAAATATTTATTTATTTTAGGTAAAATTGTGACTATAAGAAAACGTTGTAGTTGCAAAAAAGGTGTGAATACGAGCTTGAATACGTACAAACGGAAAATGTATCCTCATTATTTTTATTTACACCCGGAAAAATCCTTTGTAGTTTTATTGATTTTCGACGCAGGTAATTTTTTTGTGTTGTTCAATTTGAAACTATATAGTGGAAGTAAATCGTTACCCGAGAGTACAATTGGGGTCGGTCTTTAATTTATAGAGACATCACGAATAATTTGACGGTTGCCGTTCCGGTATAAAGTTAGACGAAAACGGCTGAATGAGGTCTTCAACTATGCCGAGAATTTACTGCTTGCTGAAGTGGAATCAATATCTTTTAAAGCAGATGCACTTTCCTATACGGTCAGACAGGTTTTTATCTCTCCGTAGATGTTCTCTTTTCGCAAATTCCACTTTGTTATTCCACTATGAATATTATTTAAAGTTTAAATTAAAAATACCAACATTAAATTTAATGCCAAAAATGTTATTAACAAATAATCCAACGTCTATAAATATCTTTAACAATGCTATTTCCTGCATAGACTTAAATCTCCTTTTAACCCATATTTCTAGAACGATCTTTGTGCTCCAAGTTTTTCTTTCTGACGTTTCTTGAAAGCTCACGCTCCAGAAGCTGCGTTGTGACATTCAAGAACTGAGTCAAGCTATTGTTGACTATTAATGCAAGTATAGTTAACTCCAAAAGTAATACGTCAAATATCTTTCGTGTAAGAAGTTTTTTAAGTTTGAATTATAGCTAAAGTACATCTTTTACGAGAGTATTGATTGTTACATTATTGCAAATTAATAATAATAATTATACATTTTTTTTGTTAAATTAAAGAACATGAATCTCAGGGACAAAAAAAAGATAAAACGCAAGTTCATGGAGACACCTATAACTAAGTTTTTAAATTTACGAACTAAATATAAAATAGAGCATAAAGAAATCTGTGCAGGAAAGAGGCAACTCCTTTATAAGAGTGTTGAAATTGACAAAGCTTATACGTATTAATTTATAAGGGTCTTTTAAGATTGATTTTTTTATTTTAATCGCGAGGGTTATAAAAATTAAAGAGTTCGATAAAAGGAAATTATGTTCACTTAACTTGTTTCCGGAGGCGTGACATGTCAGTTAAAAATGGTTGGTTGACCTTGGTCTTGCGGGAAGGATGTTCTTCGGTGTTAGAAGTTTAGGATTCTCGGGTTCTTCGGGAACAGGATGGAACATTGGACTCGATCTCAGGTATGGTTTCGATTTCTTCGCAGATAATTTAGAAACACTTGTTTACTTTTACTAGATAAAAGTAAATTGAGTTGTCAAAAAAAAAATTAAAAGTTCAAACTTAGGTTAGAAATTTTTAGGTTAAATTGACGTAGATTCGACAACACTTCGCTCTAGCCAAAATTGAACTCTCTCGGTGTCAAATTTGCGCGGCCTTATATACCCTTTTTGGACAAAGGCTTCTTGGATATCCGAATTTGGTCGCCTCAGTTTGAATCTGGGCTCTCTGATTGGTTGATAAAATGGCGGGAATTATAAATTACACAGGTTGGCCAAAATGATTGATTTTTTTAAAGAAAATAACTATCAACTTTGAAAATATTCGAAATTATTAATAAACTTTAAATTTGATTAAGATTTTGTAATTTTGTAGCTAATTTTTCGTTCTTTTAGATAATCGCGCTTTCGGGTGTCAAATTCCTTCGAGGAATTCGTAATTTGATGTTAAAGTTTGGAAAGAAAAAAATGGAATTTAAATATATAAAATGATTCAGAAATGGATGAAATTGCGGCCTAAGGGCTAAATCGACACGATCTATCGATCTCGCCTGGTTTTATAATCGAAAATCGCCCGAAAAGTCGCCAAAATCAATACCTGTCAAAATGTAAATGTCAAGGTCAAAATTTGAAGGTCATAGACTTCAATGAATTACCTTTTTCTTGCATATCGTCCTAATGTTTCTTAAAACTAAACGAAAATCATAACAAAACTAACTACTTATAGTCTAATCATTGGATTGAGCTAACTGAATATATCTACTAACAAAAATGTGGCTCAAGGTGAATAGACGCAGATGGAAAGCGATAATGTGAAAGTGTAACAAAGATAGACATAAAACGGTACTAAACAGACGGGCGCATGCGCACAAATGTGTCAAACCTCTTCCATTTGACGTTTATCGTTTTGTTGTGTCACAGCGTTATGTTTAAAAATGTATTGTTTCGTGTGCAAAGTTCGCGATAATACAGTTTCACATCACCTGTAAGTATTATAAATATTACTTCTAATTGATAGTTTTTTATCTTATAAATTAACGCACGCCCATTATATGTCAGTACGCTTCTATGTCTATCTCGGTTCGATCACCTTGCGCAAACTATCTCTCTCGTTGGCTCAATCCATATTATATATAATCAAAGGTCTAATCCAAAATTGTAAGTTTCTTTAATTTCTTTAATTAGTCTTTTTTCTGTTTGTTCGGAAACAGGGATTTTATTACAGTATATATTGGCCAAATTATAGCTTAATATGTTGCCTAATTGAACAGTCAATTTCGTTTAGGCGACCTACATAGAAATGAACTTTTCGATGTAATGAATATCGAGTTTGCTGAAAAGCGTTTCAATATAATAGAATAATTTTCGTATTTTCCAGTGCGTGGTATGACAGTTAATGAAATCAGGAAACATACACGTTAAAACGTCATCAAAGTGAACACGGACCAATAATCGATTGGGCACCGCCGGTAATGTCACATTTCGTGTTCCCAATGGGGAGGAAGCTTTACCACACTGATTCGGAGCTTTCAAGCTTTACGCTGTGTTCAGTTTGCGCGCGTACTGAAATTTCTCTTTGGTTTTGGGACTGCTTTATATATATTTTTTATTGGTTGCTTTTTATTTTGGTATCCCGAGCGGAACTGTAATGGAATTCAATTCCGAATCGTTAATCACGTCCGATGTGATGCATACGATTCTGCCTAATTGGCTGAACGACAACGGATAGATGAACATTACAAATCAATAATAAAATTTAAATGTTGTTTTATTATGTGACGTTATTTATATTTGATAAACAGAAAGATAAATTTAAAATAACTAGAGATTCGATGCTATAATTATCACAAAGTCAACGTAACGCGCAGCAGGTAACCGCGTCGCGAAAGCAATAAAAATTCAAATGCAACCCATGAATTATGCAAAGGGTTGTGAACAGGGCGCAAATCGATTCTCCTTAAAGCACACCTTCGTAGAAAGAGGTCCCCGGAAAATTTAATTCGATGCACAAAGGATATCGAACAATCCGTGTCCGTTAGGAGTAAAGTCCCGATTTTGCTTGGGGTAGAAATGGAAACGTTGAGGGAGGTTAATTGAAATCGCCCTGAATGGCGCCATATACTCAATTTGCAAATTGATTAAATGGGCCACGTATTATCGACTGTTGAAGATTCGTCAAGTGTAGTTTAATGGCTTCCCAACTATTCTAATTATCTGAGTGAAGTCATGTAGTAAGGGATTGTGTTTGCACATCCAATTATGATATTAAAAGTATATTAATTAATGGTCCAACAAAAACATACAACAATCTGGCGCCGAATAACAACTAAAACTAGAATTAACACTAACACTATAATTGAGAAAGTGGCTAGAACAA
The DNA here is from genome assembly GCF_036711975.1 of Onthophagus taurus. Lineage (NCBI taxonomy): Eukaryota > Metazoa > Arthropoda > Insecta > Coleoptera > Scarabaeidae > Onthophagus > Onthophagus taurus. Next base: position 2,408,367 of record NC_091967.1, read on the forward strand.
CCATTTACAGATTTAAGCAATATGCTCAAAACTGTTCCGACATGTCCTACCAATGGGCTGCGGAAGACATTATAAGCACTGATACTGTGCTATCAATGCCGTCAGATTTGGCGGTATCACTATCAGTGATTAATGCTCGATACCAGATTGTACTGCCTGAGCGGCAGTCCTGGATCGAAAATGAAAATTCTCTGGTTCGGGCAGACATTTGCTTGTACACAGATGGATCAAAAACGCCTGAAGGGGTAGGAGCAGGAGTATACTGCCAGACACCTCGAATTAAGCAAGCCTACAGCCTGGGTACGTACTGTACTGTATTCCAGGCGGAAGTATTTGCTATTGACATGGGTGCTAAAATCCTTCTTGAAAGAGGGGTGAAGAACATGACAGTACGAATTTTCTCAGACAGTCAAGCCGCTCTCCAGGCGCTGCAAGCCGTGAAAACGGCGTCGGCTCTGGTTAATGATTGTAAGAGAACATTAAACACACCGAGTTGTGATAACAGAGTCTCTCTGATCTGGGTCCCAGGTCACTCTGGGGTTGCTGGCAATGAAGCGGCAGATAAGCTAACACGAGATGGCAGCGCTGAAGCGTTTGTGGGGCCGGAACCAGCAGTTGGTGTATCATTTACGATGGCCAAATATGGGCTGAAGAGAGACTTCGCCTACTGTGGACCAGTTCTGCTGGAATGAGACATGCCAAGGTGTTTATTAACATCGCCACTGTCAAACCCGGGAATATTTTAGGACTTGCCCGTAGTAGCATAAAAGTTCTAATGGCTGTTTTTACTGGGCACTGCCGATTAAAAGCACACCTCAACTTGTTGGGTTTAGCCGACGATGTTGAATGCCAACTATGTGCGGAGGAAGCAGAGACGGTTGAGCATGTTTTATGCCACTGCCCTGCCGTTAACCGTATCAGATTCTCGATTTTTGGGTCGCAGTTTATCTCCTCAAAAGATCTGAATGACCTTTCGCCGAGCAAGGTATTAATGTTCGTTAAGAGCATTGGACTGCACGGTGAAATTTGATAAGGATATCTATCGGGGTACAATAGATCCTTAGGGTCGCGGTGCAAGGTTGGTTGGTCCGCCTACCCGATATGTATTTTATGTAATGTAATGTAATGTAACACTATAATTAGAACACTAGATCTAGAACTAGAAACATTCTGGTTTAGCCGCGCATCTCTCAAGACGGTTATGTTTAGTCTCTACTATGTATACACTAGCACTATTACTATGTAGAACTAGCACTATACCTAAAACTAGAATCATTCGGCTTTATTTTTACACAAACCACTCATTTAAATATGGTCAGATTTCGTATATATGTGTTTACATAAACGACGGACGTGGCATCGTGCCAATCTTGGTATCCGGCGGGATTACATCCGAAATTTGAACGGTCGAATAAATTTACTTATTTTACTGGTGGATTAGAGACACGGCGTTGAACTAAAAACAGGATTACATTCGCAGGGTTTTCGTTAACACCGAAAGGGTGGGTGGGTTTTTGAAAAGGCTGTCGGAAATATCGTTACGAATTGCGATATTCTCTCTAAAAGGGGGAATAAAAACGAAAAAGAAGGATTTTAACGCAAGAGGAGATCGTATGCTAACGTGAATAGGAGAGGAACACTTGTTTACCTCTTTGTCTTTGTGCCTGATCGATATTTTTATTGACATAGTTGCCCGTTTGCTTGAATAGCTACAACCGTAACACGACAGCTTAACGTATAGCGAAGCGAAGGTTATAGATTGAAAACTTTTCCTTGGATTCATTTTTCTCTCATTTTAGTAGCAATGAGTCTAAATATTTTCTAAAAAAATCAATATTACTTTAAACCTATCTAATATATCCAATTTTTTTTAGCAGAACCTTTAATTGGCTTACATTTTCATCAAACAACCATTTTCGCACCTATTTTAATTTACGAGAATCTCTCTCACCCTCTAAATCGCACATAATCCCCATGGACACAAAAGAAAATACGATCGCGCATAAGTCGTTTACATCGCTGTGTAGGTGAGGAGATTTACGATTGCGACGGGAATTCGGAGATATCCATTGTTACCTTGGGTTCTGTCGAACAGGATAAAGAATAAAACCTGCCGATGAAATGAAAAATAAAATCCAATAAAGAATTATATAATTTTAAAAAAATTTTACTAACACTAGTACTAGTTTTAGTACTACAGTAGTACATACATTTGGTTTTAGCCGTCTTAAGAGACGTACGGCTAAACCCAAATCATTCTAGATCTAGGTATAGTGTTACTTCTAGTTTTACACTTGCACTGTCACTAGAACCAACATTAGACCTAGAACTAGAAGCATTTGGGTTTAGCCGTCTTAAGAGACGTACGGCTAAACCCGAATGTTTCTAGTTCTAGGTTTAGTGTTAGTTCTAGTTTTACACTAGCACTATTACTATGTAGAACTAACACTATACCTAAAACTAGAATCATTTGGATTTAGCCGTCCTTAGAGACGTGCGGCTAAACCCAAATGATTCTAGTTCTAGGTATAGTGTTACTTCTAGTTTTACACTTGCACTGTCACTAGAACCAACATTATACCTAGAACTAGAAGCTTTTGGGTTTAGCCGTACGTCTTTTAAGACAGCTAAACCAGGATGTTTCTAGTTTTAGGTTTAGTGTTAGTTCTAGTTTTACACTAGCACTATTACTATGTAGAACTAACACTATACCTAAAACTAGAATCATTTGGATTTAGCCGTCCTTAGAGACGTGCGGCTGAATGATTCTAGTTTTAGGTATAGTGTTAGTTCTATACAGTATTGTTAAATACCCGGGTATTTATTCTCAAGGGTAAATTTCCTGGATATATACCCGGGGGTATTTACCCAAGATGGGTATTTAGAGGTATTTAGAAAACCTAATTTAAATTGATGAGTTGATGGCAGTTTTGCAAGCACTTCAAGAATGCAGAGTCGGTTATCGATATATCAAACTTATTTCTAATATCTACAAGAATGCCACAATGCCTGCAAAATTGCATGAAAGTTCTGAAGAGAGTAGAAGTAAAAATTGTTCATCACAGTCCTGGGGACAAAAAGGCATAAACGTTGATGGCAAATGCTTTAGTAATTTGCGATACGCGGACGATATAATTCTTATTTCGGATAGCCTTGGAGAGATTAAACTAATGCTGAACGACTTAAAGGAGGTATGTGCAAAGTCGGGCTAAATGTCAACGAGCAGAAATTAAAATTTATGACAAATCTTGTTCCCAGCTTTAACATCAACATTGGGGATAATGAAATTGATAGGGTTGACAGCTATGTATATCTTGGCTATGAGGTTCGTGTATCGAGAGATAATCAAACAAGCGAACTAAACAGAAGGATCACACTCGTATGGGCAGCCTAAGGGAAACTTAGAGACATCTTCAAGAGAAAAGGCTTTCAATCAATGCGTGTTTCCTGTTATGACATACAGCTCCGAAACTTTAACATTAACGGTAGCCACTGCCAGGAGGGTCCAAGTAACGCAAAGATAGATGGATAGGTCGATCCTGGGTGTAACTCTCAGGGACTACATACGAAATAACGACCTATGAAGAAGAACAGGCGTAAATGATGTGGACAACATTGTGGCAAAGCTTAAGTGAAACTGGGTCATGTCGCGTGAATGAAGAATGAGCAGTGTACAAAACGGTTGCGTGAGTGGAGACCGCGAGGGAACAGACGAAGTAGACGTCAAAAGAATGACCAACAATTGAATTCAGACAGCACAGAATAGAATCAAATGGAACAGAATAGGGGAGGTCTATGTCCAACAATGGACGCAGAGGGCTGCTTGAAGATAATAATCATAATAACTTGATCTAATTTAAATTACGACAGATTCGTCTGATGATAATACGTCTTTGATTCCTCGTCTTCAACGTCCATTTTATCATTTTCCTCTTCATTTTTTTTGGAATCTGATATATTTTGACTGGTATCACTTTTATACGCACTGTTTGGGTATTTACCTTGGACCGGGGTAAAAACCCGGATAAATACCCATTTTAGAAATACCTACCCGCCGGGTATTTACCCAGCGCTCATCACTGGTTTTATATAGTAATAGTGCTAGTGTAAAACTAGAAGTAACACTATACCTAGAACTATAATCATTTGGGTTTAGCCGCACGTCTCTATAGACGGCTAAATCCAAATGATTCTAGTTTTAGGTATAGTGTTAGTTCTACATAGTAATAGTGCTAGTGTAAAACTAGAACTAGCACTAAACCTAAAACTAGAAACATCCGGGTTTAGCTGTCTTAAAAGACTGAAAGAAGATTTAGCCGTCCTTAGAGACGTGCGGCTAAACCCAAATCATTCTAGTTCTAGGTATAGTGTTACTTCTAGTTTTACACTTACACTGTCACTAGAACCAACATTATACCTAGAACTAGAAGCATTTGGGTTTAGCCGTACGTCTCTTAAGACGGCTAAACCGGAATGTTTCTAGTTCCAGGTTTAGTGTTAGCTCTAGTTTTACACTAGCAATATTACAATATAGAACTAACACTATACCTAAAACTAGAATCATTTGGATTTAGCCGTCCTTAAAGACGTGCGGCTAAACCCAAATCATTCTAGTTCTAGGTATAGTGTTACTTCTAGTTTTACACTTGTACTGTCACTAGAACCAACATTATACCTAGAACTAGAACCTTTGGGTTTAGCCGTACGTCTTTTAAGACAGCTAAACCCGGATGTTTCTAGTTTTAGGTTTAGTGTTAGTTCTAGTTTTACACTAGCACTATTACTATGTAGAACTAACACTATACCTAAAACTAGAATCATTTGGATTTAGCCGTCTTTAGAGACGTGCCGCTAAACCCAAATGATTCTAGTTCTAGGTATAGTGTTACTTCTAATTTTACACTTGCACTGCCACTAGAACCAACATTATACCTAGAACTAGAAGCTTTTGGGTTTAGCAGTACGTCTTTTAAGACAGCTAAACCTGCATGTTTCTAGTTTTAGGTTTAGTGTTAGTTCTAGTTTTACACTAGCAATATTACTATATAGAACTAACACTATACCTAAAACTAGAATCATTTGAATTTAGCCGTCCTTAGAGACGTGCGGCTAAACCCAAATGATTCTAGTTCTAGGTATAGTGTTACTTCTAGTTTTAAACTTACACTGCCACTAGAACCAACATTAGACCTAGAACTAGAAGCATTTGGGTTTAGTCGTACGTCTCTTAAGACGGCTAAACCCGAATGTTTCTAGTTCTAGGTTTAGTGTTAGTTCTAGTTTTACACTAGCAATATTACTATATGGAACTAACACTATACCTAAAACTAGAATCATTTGGATTTAGCCGTCCTTAGAGACGTGCGGCTAAACCCAAATCATTCTAGTTCTAGGTATAGTGTTACTTCTAATTTTACACTTGCACTGCCACTAGAACCAACATTAGACCTAGAACTAGAAGCATTTGGGTTTAGCCGTATGTCTCTTAAGACGGCTAAAACCGGATGTTTCTAGTTCTAGGTTTAGTGTTAGTTCTAGTTTTACACTAGCAATATTATTACTATATGGAACTAACACTATACCTAAAACTAGAATCATTTGGATTTAGCCGTCCTTAGAGACGTGCGGCTAAACCCAAATCATTCTAGTTCTAGGTATAGTGTTACTTCTAATTTTCCACTTGCACTGCCACTAGAACCAACATTAGACCTAGAACTAGAAGCATTTGGGTTTAGCCGTACGTCTCTTAAGACGGCTAAAACCGGATGTTTCTAGTTCTAGGTTTAGTGTTACTTCTAGTTTTACACTAGCAATATTATTACTATATGGAACTAACACTATACCTAAAACTAGAATCATTTGGATTTAGCCGTCCTTAGAGACGTGCGGCTAAACCCAAATCATTCTAGTTCTAGGTATAGTGTTACTTCTAATTTTCCACTTGCACTGCCACTAGAACCAACATTATACCTAGAACTAGAAGCTTTTGGGTTTAGCCGCACGTCTTTTAAGACAGCTAAACCCGGATGTTTCTAGTTTTAGGTTTAGTGTTAGTTCTAGTTTTACACTAGCACTATTACTATGTAGAACTAACACTATACCAAAAACTAGAATCATTTGGATTTAGCCGTCCTTAGAGACGTGCGGTTAAACCCGAATATTTCTAGTTCTAGCTCTAGTGTTAGTTCTAGTTTTAGTTCAATTAACGTCGGACGTGAAAGCCTTCATACTTATAAAGAAAATATATTTATGAACTGGATGAATAGATATATTAATAATCCGTAAACAATGTGAGTATGAAATTTGTTGGTATTTCTGGGTATGCCTGATATTTGTGCAAATATTTGCTATTACCTACCACATGTAAATATTTTGACATAAATAATTAGTTTATTTTAGCAATAAATTGGTGTAATTATTACATGTGTGCATTTGAACATGAAAGCTTTTGCGTTTATACCGATTTGCAATTTGTACAAATAAATGAAAGATTACTATGATTTTGCTTTGTCATTTACATAAATATAAAACAAACCGGTAACAAATAAAGTAGTATGAAATTCGAATTACTAAAACACACAACACAAAAAACCCCTTTATCAAATCTAAGACAACTAGCATACCCTAGTTGCGTTTACGCTATTCTCAATAAAATATAAAATAATGCTATTAACTATATCTTTCGAATTATATTTTGCTGTTGATTGAATGATTATTTATAAACCGAATAAATACATTATTACTATTATTAACTGGTGCAAATAACAAGTTAATATGTAATTCCAAACAAATATAATAGCCAATTTCGTGTAAATTTTTATATTATTATTCTATTTCGTGAATATTCAAATTGATTTTATATAATTATTAATTTAAAAGCTATTCATGGTATAATTATCACGGAATCGCTTTGTTTGGACTCGACTGGGACACGGGTCAATAAATAATTGGGCGACCTTTTCATTTAGAAAACAATGCTTTGATGCAATGAATTCTACCTTTACACCGGCGATCGATTTCCCAAGGGAGGTCATAGACTCGATTTTTCCTTTATGATATAAGAATCGGCGCAACTGCGGTTAATAAAGTTTCCCAACTTTGATTTTCAGCACGACGAAGCGTATTATATCCCTCGGCGAACCTGAAATATTTCCCATTTTATTCGCTATCCACTTAACTGGGTACTAATAAACAATTCACTTGATTCTCATCTTCAAAATATTTTTGATAGAGATTAAATTTTAAACGCGAAGAAATCGTTGATTACAATCCCAACAAATTGTTTCCATCGACTCTTAACGTTAAGAGGTTCTCGATGTCATTGCCAAAAACACAGAACCGTTCCGTTTAGTCTCTCTAAAACTCTGAAATTCGTCCCTCATTTTCGAGGGGACATCACAAGTGAGTACCCGTTGTTTGTCGTGGTTTAATTGAATTGAACTAGAGCTCGCACGATGGGATTAATTTGAGTATATGCAAATTGGGTGGGTGTAGTAGCCTCGTCATAGTCTATGTAATTTACGCAGTTAAGGTGTGTCTTGGCTTCACTCCAAACTATAAGTGATTTTCTAATTACACTAACCATGTGGATAACAAAATTAAATTTGTATGTAATTTTATTTTAACTATATAAAATACTATATAAAAGCTTTGGAGAGTAACTTTAGCACTATCACTAGAACTGACACTAGAACTAGAAACATTCGGGTTCATCCTTGACCAGCTCAATGGGGATGTTTCCATACCTGGTAGACTATCCATTCGTTGAGAGAGACAATGGATTTATTTTAGACAATTAAAAGCAATATATAACATAAACAACAACATAATTTACATTCTATATTAAGTCTAAAAAGGGCTATCGACCAAAGTCCATCCACCCCATCTCAATAATTAAAATATTTTCAGCCACATATTGTTATCCTGTCACAATCCTTTTGTAAATGGTGTCGAATTCTAATTGTATAAATAGGGGTGACATTTCTTCAGCCATCTTGCTCTGAGATTTGTTTGCTAAAATTAGAAGTCGCTCCGTGAAAAGCTTTATTTCTATTTTTTCAATGGATTGTTCGGGTGTCTAATTTTTGTTACTGCTCGAAGACTTGTTCTGTCGCCAACTTCCAAATTCCTTAGTGTGCATCACTTACTATCATAGGTCAATAAGCTTGCATACTCTAAAATTGGGCTACAAATAGTCTTATAAATATGCGCAGCGCATTTAATGTTGCTGCCTTCTTTCTTGTAAGTTAAACTTCTAAACAGCTTTGCTTTGGTGAATGTTTTCATTTTAGTCTTTTTTAATTAAATTTACGGTTTCCTGTAAATTATAACTAAAAATTAAAAAGCATATTTCTGACATTTGAAGCAAATACATTTGTTGAACTATTTAATTTATATTTGTTTTACACAAAAGTTGGAATAGATTGCATTATTTCACATTTTTTATTAATATTTAATATTATTATTAAATGATTTAATAAATTATTGATAGATGGCGCTCATATATATTTTAAAGTCCCTAGATTTATAACGTACCGCGGTTCATGACGCCTGTTTTCGAGCCAAAATGGCGGTTTGACAACTTGTCACTGCATCTCACCACTTATTTACAAAAATATTGCCGTCTTGTTGCCTTTGGAGTTGAAAAATAGAAGTAAGAAGGGTTTTCAACTCTTCAGAGTACTAGGAGAAAAAAGAAAGAAATTTTGCTGGTTTTACGATATTTTCAATTTTGGCCTCTAGGGGAAAAACAAAAGACGATAGCGCTTTGAGGTTGTTGGCATTAGCAGTATCTCGAAAAACGAGGTCATGACATGTAAGCTACTTTTTTTCTAACTCTTATAGTTTCCAAGATAGCCTATTCGGACATCGAATTTGAACCATCCTGTACTTGTGCCTTTTCGAAATCAGTGTTACAGCTGGAGCCATCAAATGGATCTATAAGATAAACGGGATGGATGTTTGATAGTTTTTTGACTTCATTCCAGAAAGATTTTCCCTTACTTTGGTTGATATTATTACAAACTTCAATAAATCTGAAAGATCTGAATTGCCATATTAACTTGTGATTACTTTTACTATGCTCATTAATTCTCTTCTTGGTGTCTTTAACGTTTAATTAACGTTAGGATATAGGGAGGGAGTGGAAAGGTGTAATAGGATTTTTTCCTTTTTGGGGAGTGATATACTAGTGATTTCGTTAGGTGTTTGATAAACGATGATATGTTCTCTGGGTTAATAGCAGGATTGTTATTTGTCATGTTATTGTTTAGGTTTTCGATATTGCATAAATTAATATTAATGTGTAGTGGAATGTCTACTATTGGGGAGTATGGTTATATGTTTAGTTGAAAATCTATGCTGAGGTGGTCTGAGCCAAGATCTGTTATTAATTCTAGAGCATGGATGAGAGGATATATGCTTGGTGAGCCTATTACTAAATCAGGCGTGGTGTTGGTGTAGCTATTTTGTTGTATCCACTCTGATTGAGGAAAATTGTTCGTGAGGAAGTCGGACTGTATTAAAATAAAAAATAACTCTTACTTCAATAACAACTCAGTCAGCTAAAATTACAATCAATAAATCCATGTTTTACTGTGTAGGATGTATTCATATCACCCCGATGTTGCAAAGTACCTTTCGAAATAAATTAAATTCCGTTACGGGCGTAATATTTTAGATAAACATCCCCTTTGATGGCTCAAGTTTCGTACTGGTATATATGGGAGGACGAAAAGGGGATTTTTGCTCTAATTTCGTACCATCCGTCGTCGTAGAGGCGAACGCCAATTTTAATTTGAGCTTCTCTATGCGGACCCTTTTATAAACTGTTTCCTCTCGGAAGTGGGTGGTTATTAGGTTTTCGATTGCACGCGAGGTTTTAAATCGAGACCTTTTATACAGATTGCCTAGATTACGCACTTAACTGTATTAATTGAAAATATTAAAACTTTTCTAACTGAGAATTTTAAAAGGTTTTTTGTCGTCAGTGTTCAAATAATTATGAATAGAGAAATCGTTATTAATTTGTTTCTAGTTCTAGTGTTAATTCTAGTTCTAGTATCACTGTTATTCAATATCAGAGTCTTCAGTCTTCAATTGGAAACATTGAAATGAAAAGATAATATTTTGATGTTATTAAAAAGCAGCAAACAAAAAACAAAAAAAACTACAAAAAAAAATAACGAAAGTAAACGATCTAAAGCATTTTACCCGCCCAGCCACCTACAGGAAGATCAAGAAGGACCCCACAGACAAAATCGTAAGGAAAATGAAGGAACTGATAAAATCCACAGGAATTCCAGCAGAACAGCAGAAATGTTTGTTTGTGCAGGCGCCGGTACCACCAAGAATCTACGGACTACCGAAGATTCACAAACCAGAGGTACCCCTCCGCCCTATCGTCAGCGCCATCAACTCCCCAACATACCAGCTGGCCAAACATCTTGCAAAGATTCTGTCTCCCTTTACAGGTAACACGGAATCGTATGTCAGGGATTCTACACATTTTGTGGAATCGGTAAAAGGTGTAAAGCTGGATGCTGGTGGTATGTTGGTAAGTTTCGATGTGGAATCCCTTTTTACTACCAGTTAAGGATGCTGTAGAGGGTCTTCGCCGAAAACTCATTCCGGAGGGTTTACCAGAATACGTGCCAGATCTGGTGGAGTATTGCTTATCATCGACGTATTTCAGCTGGAAAGGAGAATTTTACGAGCAGTTCGAAGGGGCAGCCATGGGATCTCCACTTTCGCCAGTTATAGCTAATTTCTACATGGAATTATTCGAAGAGGACGCTTTGAAGAAGAGCCAGTGGAAACCAAAACTATGGCTCCGATATGTGGATGACACGTTTGTGATATGGCAACATGGTCAAAAACGGCTCCAAGAGTTCTTGGATCACTTGAACTCTCAACATCCTACGATTAAGTTCACCATGGAAACAGAAACTGCCAAAAAACTACCTTTCCTAGATGTGTTGGTCACCAGGACGACAAATGGAGATATAGAACTTGGTGTATACCGAAAGAAGACCCATACCAACAAGTATTTACAGGCATGTTCACATCATCATCCCCAACAGAAGAGGTCCGTGATCCGTACATTATTTCAACGAGCAGCGAGACTATGTGAAGGAGAGAACTTGAACGCTGCAGAAGAATGGATACACTTCGAGGGACATCAACCAGGCCATCAAGCAGCGAAAGCAGAAAGAGGACACGGTAAGTACAAAACCACTTGGATTTATCTGTCTTCCCTATGTTTCAGGTGTAACGGAACGAATTGCTAGGCACCTCAAGAAGAACGACATCGTAGTGCGGTACGGCACGGTCAGCAAAATTCGGAACACACTCCCGATAGCCAAGGACAAACTAATTCCATTAAAAGGAGCAGGAGTCTATCGACTATCGTGTAGTTGTGGGAAGGTTTATGTTGGCCAAACTGGACGCAACGTCGAGTGCCGCATCAAGGAGCATGAGAGGGATGTAAGGCTGAAGAAGATCCAGCAGTCGGCGGTTGCGGAACAAAGCCATGCAGAGGGGCACCGAATAGACTTCGAACAAACAAAGGTGCTGGCTAGGGACAACAGATACTACCAAAGACTGACAAGAGAAGCCATAGAGATCCACCGACATAAAAATAACGTCAACAGAGAGGATGGCTGGGAGCTTAGCAGAACATGGAAGATGGTGGTGAACACGAAGACCTCTTCCCGCCTCACACCGGACGCGACGCAATTAGTTATTAATTAGCTTGTAATTAGTGTTAACTGATTATTAATTAGTTTTTTTTTTTTTCCGCCAGTCCAAAATGCACACCAAACAGTTACTCGCGGTGGATGTATTGGTTGACTGAGTACCACACGAGGATTTTCAGCACCCCAAATTCGACAGTTTTGTTTATTTACGTATCCGTCGAGTTGAAAATGTGTCTCATCTGAAAAAATGATTTTCTTCGAAAAGTCCGCATTAATTTGATGATGTTCCAACACCCAATCAGCAAATCCACGGCGCTGCGCATGGTCCCTTGGCTTGATTTCTTGCACCAATTGAACCTTGTACGCGTGCAAATGCAGATCTTTTACCAAAATGCGTTGCATAGTGCTTCTGGAAATGTTTAATTCTTGACCACGATGCCGTATGGAAGTTCCTGGATTATCGACCACAGATTCCCTTACTGTGGCTATGTTTTCAAGTGACCGACAAGGACGACGACGAACATTGATCTTCTGATCCACCAGCATAAATTTGGTCTCAAATTTTGTAATTAAACGCCTCACTGTTGATTCATTTGGTGCATTATTGCGACCGAAAACTTGACGTAATTGGCGAACAGTTTTCACAAAACTTTCACCATTTTTGTAATGTGTTTTTACAATAGTTAGACGTTGTTCGTTTGAATAGTTCACAATATTCATAAATCGCGCGGTACGTGACAACTGTCAAACAAAAAACGCCGTACAGCTCATATTAATAAAATGGCGGCAAATTTAAATCCGGCGCTTTTGTTGGGACACCTTTACATAGTCACCGATTTTTGATCTCGTCACTTCGAACCAGTTTCTGAAGAACCTTTTATTAAAAGACGCACGGCAAAACCCGAAAGGTTCTAGTGTTAGTTCTAGTTTTAGTTCTAATTTTAGTTTAAGAAACACAGTTGCTCATGTTTAAAAAAAAACATTTAAGTTAATCTATAACTCTCAGCTCTAAAACTTCTTAAATAAATTGATTCTGATAATTGAAATAATTAAAGTGATCTGAAATAATTGATTTTGATTCGCTCTGGATTACACACGAGGTAAGTGAGTTATTTTTTTAGAAATGGTATATCGAAAATAAAAAAAAAATCTTAACTTCTTTGGTTTCACAGATGTTGGTGGAATTGATTGAAATCTTGATTCCTCCCTGGTTTGAACTGCTCCTTTTTTCCCTTTGGTGGAATGTGCTGGTACCCCCTTGGTGGTTTTCCGGAAAAACTATTCCGATGTCTTCTTTCCCAGGTTGGTTATCGTACTCTTCTTAATTAATTTTAGCTTCTTTTCTTCTCCCTCAATTGTGAATTTCTTTGGTTATGTTTTTTCTTCAGAAATTTATCTTCGTAGGATTTCACGAGCGTTTCGAAATAGATGTTTACTCAATGATGATCAGGAAGCGAATTCTCGCGTCCTCGTTATTCATTTTTCACCCTTTTTTGTCCATCACCCTCTTTGATACCACAAAAAAAAAGTGTAAAATATTTATATTTCTGAGCGCCATCTCTTATTGACATTTGGTTTTTCTTCCAAATTTTCAAAAATCACTTTTTAAATAAACTATATTTATTGAAATCCTTCAATGACTGAATACTCTGAATTATTTCATTCCCCTTTGACATAATTTTTCACATTAATTCTTCTTTAATTCTAAAATTTATATTCCGTTTCTTTCAAAATCTTCACATTTTTAATTTTCAATATTTCGGTTTTAAACTGATTAAAATCACTTGAATCTGATGTAATTCATTATAAGCTTTATGTTTTTAGGTATTTCAAGAAGTTTTTTGGCTGTAATCACCCATAAATTGAATACTTTGGATTTGGAGGTTATGTTTCGTTTTTTTTGTGGCCTCTCTCGATTTACAAGGATTTTTCTACGGAATGTCATTATTTCCTCTTTATTGTAATTATTTCTTATAACAAAACTATTGTTTATTAATTAATTAATAAAATTATAAGTGGAACCCAATATTATTACAATATGTTAAAATAATATTGTATCAAACTATTATTATTAATAATAATTAATTAAAGGTGTGAGAAACCGCACGAATGGAAATTACAATTCGTTTATTCAAACTGATAGATATTTCAACACCAAATTGACGGTTGATATACCGCCGCGAGTTTTAATTGGAACCAATCGAAACCGATAATTACATTCACGTCACTCTAGATTTCATCGGTTTTATCACCAATTTCCCGCCGATATAGCTAATACTAACGAATGAATTTTATGGTAATCATACTGTTAAATAATCCCTTTTCATTTTTTCCCATTTGCAAACGTATTGATGTTATCGTGCGAATAAAACAAAGTTATAAACAAACCGTTTAGGGAATTATTCACTTTCCGGATTATTTTTAGACTGGATTTTTTAGACAATTTATTTAGGACACAGTAAAACCGCATAATGACCACGAAAGAAAGTTACAACTTTGGGTTAATAGCCAAATCTCGACCCGGAGGGACCCCACGGCTCGGAGTAATTGTCATAAATCGTTATTACCCTAACGTGTTTATCACTACCATAAAATTATACGACCAAGTAGCGTGTGCTCGTGCCAGAAAGATAACACTTGCTTCGCATGAAACATTGTTGGAAAGGGTCTACGACTAGGTAAAGAGTCTTATCTGGGCGTACACCATTAAAGTTGGAGTTGTCTCCAAAGCTTTTTGAGAAATTATGTGTTTTGTGTAGTTAAAATAACATTACATACAAGACGAAACTAGAATTAGAACTAACACTATCAATAGAATTATTATTATTAAATACGTGTGTGTTATAGTTAGCAAAAATTAAAATCCACGCATATCTGAGCTTATGATGCAAATAGGTTAAGTAAGCGATTTCACTTCAGATACCAATAATCCGATTAAAATGCTAACACTAATTGAAGTACTACGTAGAATTTCTCATGTGGAAATTAGAGTGAACGCTAATAAACCATCAATATTTAGTCCATCATCTACCTGCCTCGTGAGTTAAAAGCAAGCAAGACGAGGTAAATGGAAAGAGAAGGATACGTGAACGCCCGAAATCTTGCATCGGAAACGTAATCCGATTATTGCATGCGCGGAATTTATCGTCGAGTCGGGATGAGGGTGGGTGGACTCTGGGAAAGACAATATTTACCCTTCGTCAACCACGGTGAGCATGAAATAACGCGTCGAACCATGTATACCGAAGAAATTTCGCGGAAAATTACATTCCATTATTATTAATTTTAATTACCTTAATTTTTTGAGATTAAAAACGTTTTCTTTTTCTTACCAGGTATGCATCGTACAAAAAAAAGATACAAAACAAATGTTTGCAATGAAATACATGAATAAACACCAATGTATGGAAAGAGATGCCCTTAAGAACGTGTTAAGAGAAGTGGAAATTCTGACCAAATTGGACCATCCGTTTCTCGTCAATATTTGGTTCTCATTTCAAGACGAAGAGGATCTCTTTATGGTCACCGATCTTCTTATTGGTGGAGATTTGAGATACCACATCACACAAGAAGTCAATTTCACAGAGGAAGGAGTCAAATTAATTATATGCGAAGTCGCTTGCGCTCTCGACTATCTTAAATCGAAGAGAATTATTCATAGGTAAAAATTATAACTTAAAATCTATACTTGTTAGTTTGAAATTTTCACCATCAGTTAGCAACATCGCTAAACGTTCGTTGAGGAGACACGGCAACTCCGCACGACCTCAAGTTACTGCTCCCCTAACTTTGTTAATTAATCGTAATTGCGAATTGAGTGCTTGTAATTAATGTTTGCCAAATTTCACCTGGGTGGTCGACCTTGAGAAACACCGAACGCAATCATGTTCCTGAGATATTTGATATCTAATAGAGTATTATAATAACTCGTTTTATCTTATTAATCATCAATAATTCAATTTTGAGTAACGAAATTAATAAATTCCGGTGTATTGGAAAGGATCGTTACATGACGACAATAATTTTGAAGTTTATTACATAACTTAACTAGTCGCGCGAGGGTAAACTTCCAGAAATTGTCCGGAATGTTAATATCCAATTTAAATTCTATTGTGAATATCAACGTGAAATAGTTATTGAGTTATGTAGGGTTTAACTTACTGTAAGAATGTAACTTTAGAAGTTCGTAGGCTCTCAAGTTATATGGTGCGCCTATTAAAATATTATTCGACGTTTCGTTGCAACCTTCCTCAGAAATAAGTTAAAAAGTATTCAGTCAAATTAAGTTTTAAAAATTCGTATAAAATCCAGTTCTTGGAATATGAGTATGAAAATTTCGCAAAGTGTTAATAAGAGTGTCCCCTTTCCAATGAACCAACACGTTTTGAAAAATAACTTTTAGTTTTTGAGAAAACAATATTTGAAGTTTTGATAAAATTTTCGATGTTGCAATTTTCAAAATTCCCTATAAAATTAATTTCTTGAAGGATCCTTGTGGAAATATCACCAATTATTAATTAAAGTAACCTCTTTTTAATGCAAAAAGCCGTTTTGAAAAATCACTTTTAGTTCTTGAGAAAAAAATTTTTGAAATGATCGACAATTTTTTCGAATTTTGCAATTTTCGTCGATTAAGTTTTAAAAATTCGTATAAAATCCAATTCTTGGAATATGAGTATGAAAGTTTCCCAAAGTGGTAATAAAAGTGTCCTCTTTCCAATGAACAAACCCGTTTTGAAAAATAACTTTTAGTTTTTGAGAAAACAATATTTGAAGTTTTGATAAAATTTTCGATGTTGCAATTTTCATCGATAATTTTCAAAATTCGCTATAAAATTAATTTCTTGAAGGATCTTTGTGGAAATATCACCAATTATTAATTAAAGTAACCTCTTTTTAATGCAAAAAGCCGTTTTGAAAAATCCCTTTTAGTTCTTGAGAAAAAAATTTTTGAAATCATCGACAATTTTTTCGAATTTAGCAATTTTCGCCGATTAAGTTTTAAAAATTCGTATAAAATCCAATTCGTGGAATATGAGTATGAAAATTTCGCAACGTATTAATAAAAGTGTCCTCTTTGCAATGAACCTCTCCGTTTTGAAAAATATCTTTTAATTTTTGAGAAAATAATATTTGAAGTTTTGATAAAATTTTCGATGTTGCAATTTTTATCGATAATTTTCAAAATTCGCTATAAAATTAATTTCTTGAAGGATCCTTGTGGAAATATCACCAATTATTAATTAAAGTAACCTCTTTTTAATGCAAAAAGCCGTTTTGAAAAATCACTTTTAGTTCTTGAGAAAAAAATTTTTGAAATAATCGACAATTTTTTCGAATTTTGCAATTTTCGCCGATTAAGTTTTAAAAATTCGTATAAAATCCAATTCTTGGAATATGAGTATGAAAATTTCGCAACGTATTAATAAAAGTGTCCTCTTTCCAATGAACCAACTCGTTTTGAAAAATAACTTTTAGTTTTTGAGAAAGCAATATTTGAAGTTTTGATAAAATTTTCGAGGTTGCAATTTTCATCGATAATTTTCAAAATTCGCTATAAAATTAATTTCTTGAAGGATGCTTGTGGAAATATCACCAATTATTAATTAAAGTATCCTCTTTTTAATGCAAAAAACCGTTTTGAAAAATCACTTTCAGTTCTTGAAAAATAAATTTTTGAAATGATCGACAATTTTTTCGAACTTTGCAATTTCCGTTAATTAAGTTTTAAAAATTCGTATAAAATCCAATTCTTGGAATATGAGTATGAAAATTTCGCAACGTATTAATAAAAGTGTCCTCTTTGCAATGAACCTATCCGTTTTGAAAAATAACTTTTAGTTTTTGAGAAAACAATATTTGAAGTTTTGATAAAATTTTCGATGTTGCAATTTTTATCGTTAATTTTCAAATTTCGCTATAAAATTAATTTCTTGAAGGATCCTTGTGGAAATATCACCAATTATTAATTAAAGTATCCTCTTTTTAATGCAAAAAGCCGTTTTGAAAAGTCACTTTTAGTTCTTGAGAAAAAAATTTTTGAAATAATCGACAATTTTTTTCGAATTTTGCAATTTTCGCCGATTAAGTTTTAAAAATTCGTATAAAATCCAATTCTTGGAATATGAGTATGAAAGTTTCCCAAAGTGGTAATAAAAGTGTCCTCTTTCCAATGAACCAACTCGTTTTGAAAAATAACTTTTAGTTTTTGAGAAAGCAATATTTGAAGTTTTGATAAAATTTTCGAGGTTGCAATTTTCATCGATAATTTTCAAAATTCGCTATAAAATTAATTTCTTGAAGGATGCTTGTGGAAATATCAGCAATTATTAATTAAAGTATCCTCTTTTTAATGCAAAAAGCCGTTTTGAAAAATCCCTTTTAGTTCTTGAGAAAAAAAGTTTTGAAATAATCGACAATTTTTTCGAATTTTGCAATTTTCACAGATTAAGCTTTAAAAATTCGTATTAAATCCAGTTCTTGGAATATGAGTATGAAAGTTTCCCTAAGTGCTAATAAAAGTGTCCTCTTTGCAATGAACCTATCTGTTTTGAAAAATAACTTTTAGTTCTTGAGAAAACAATATTTGAAGTTTTGATAAAATTTTCGATGTTGCAATTTTCATCGATAATTTTCAAAATTCGCTATAAAATTAATTTCTTGAAGGATCTTTGTGTAATTATCACCAATTATTAATAAAAGTGTCCTCTTTCCAGTGAACCAACCCGTTTTTCGATATTTACGTCAAATATGTCATTAACACAAATATTAAATAGTAAAGGGCTTAGATGGCTACCTAGATGGGCCTAGATAGATAAGATTTATTGGATATATTCAAGCAAGTTACTCTCAATCGAGCGAGTAACAAAGAAAAACCATGTTGTGTACAATTGATTTTAGACTAGAGCAAAGAATAGACGTGCTTGAACCATTTCTCAAACACTTTCCCAAATGCTGACAAAAATGGGAAGAATAAAAGCTATATTCCACAATGAAGGAAAGACACTCATTACTAATGAATCGTTAAATAACCGTCGTTAATAATAATAAATATTCCTTGATTAACTGCATCTGACTCAAAGAAAGGGCATCGGTTTCCACACAATCCACATTCTGCTGGATTGGAGAAGGATCACCACCTAAAGGTGAACCAGATTCAAATCCAGATTGGATATTGCTTTCGGCTCTTCTAACATACTCCATGTAATTAAGATGGATTAGTTACTTTGCACGACCCCCTAGAATTGAAAAAGTGACGTAGTCAAGTCGATTGCCAAAACGTTTCAATTTGCAGTAATAATTATTAATTAATTACTAGAGTATATATTGCAAACTTTGTGTAATATGATTTAATTGAAGTGTAAGTAATAACTTGCATAAAAACTTCAACAATGAGATAAAAATATTGCGTAATTCTTCATAATATCGTTTTAATATTAAAAATTCCATAGAATTTCATATTACAAAAAAACGTTCTTTTCTATTTTACGCTTTTTCGCCCGAAACCTTTTTGTCTGACATTTCCAGTTTCAAAGAACGCCACATAAAAAAGACGTTTTTAATACACCAACCCCACTTTTCATTTTCTTTTTTTTTTCAGAGATATCAAACCCGACAACATTCTTCTCGACGAAGACGGTAAGACCCGCTTCGGATATATGTAAATTTTTCCTTCAATGTTTCAAATTTTCCCGATCATAAAATCACACCTCGTTTCGATTTCCGTCATTTCCCTTCCAATTCTCACGTCAATAACACAGTTTCCATATCTAATAAATAATGGGATTTAAATAATTTAAATTTTTAGGTCACATTCACATCACCGATTTCAACATTGCAACGGTTCTTAATACTTCCGATTTAGCCACTTCTATGTCCGGTACCAAACCGTACATTGCCCCGGAAATTTTTGATTGTGCGTTAGATCTTTGCGTTGGATATTCGTACGCTGTTGATTGGTGGTCTTTAGGCGTTGTGGCTTATGAGATTTTAAGAGGATGTCGCCCTTACGATATCCATTCTGGGACTACTATCCAAGAAGTTAGGGTTCTTTTTCATTTGGGGGTTGAGTATCCTTCTTCTTGGAGTGATCATTTAGTCGATTTACTTTCAAAGGTATTTTATAAATTTAATGTTACAGAAATCACGTTTTTCGCTGGTTTTAGTTGCTATGTATTAGCCCTGGGGAACGAATTTCGTCTCTACAAGAGTTAAGAAAAGTTAAATGTCTTCATAAATACGACATGGATTTAGTTTTACAAAGAAAATACAAACCATATTTTGCTCCCCCCGTAAGTAATTTAATTTTTAATAATTTAAAAAGAGTTTGCGCATTCCCAGATGTAATTAAAGAAGTCGAGAAAAGACAATAGTAGTGATAATAAGAAAAGTTCTCCCGGAACTTATCGAAAGAAGGCGCTAATCGAAAAACAATATCCCGTAAAGTTAAATAAAAGTTTTCTTTGCAGTCAGAAGTATTAGTATTAGAAGATGAACAAAAATCCAATTATAATTTTTTACCAAACATCGCGTAAAAGATAACCAACAAAAAATTAATTGTGTTTTTGCAGAAGGATCATTTAAATTGCGACCCAACATTCGAGCTCGAAGAGATGATCATTGAAACGAAACCATTACACAAGAAAAAGAAGCGCTTGGCTAAACAAAGATCAATCAGAGAAATCCAAGGAATCAACGTGGAACAAGTATTTTCAATATCACAATTACGTAAATTTATTATTTTTAATTTACTTTGTTACAGGAAGAATCTCCATCAGATCAACCAGGTATTATCCCAGAATTTAAAATTTACAATCGATTTCAAGAACTTGAACGTAAAGAACGCGAAAGAAAAGAATTAGCTTGGGAAGAAGAATTACGCACGGCAATGAACCTTTCAGATCCGTTGGAAACTAAAAAATTCGACGATCCTCAAATTCCCACCTGTCAAAGTTATCCGAAATTGGATCATTGCTGCGCGTCTTCTCCGCGAATTAAAAAAATGATGAGTTATGACTCGACCCTGAAAAAAGGAAGTAAATCGTTCGATAAATTTAAATCGGGTGGTGATGGGGCGATATCGTCATCCCAAGAAGATCGATTGAATGTTCCGAATACGGTGAAAACGACCGCTAAGAAAGAAAAGGGAGTGTTGCAAAATATCGATTTTATTGATAGGACGCCTTCGCCTGTTGAAATTTCGGATGGTACTTGAATCAATTAACTTTTTTCGATTTTTAGAAGTTAAGATGAAAGTTAAATGTTACGTGTTTATATAGGACCAATCAATAAAATTATATTTTTATGTATAAATATCGTTTTTATTAATACCCAAGAATATTTCAAAAACCGCTTGAGATGTAATGACGAAATTAATAACAATTTAAAGCAAATTTAATACAGAATCAATGTGCCATAAATAAATTCTTAATTCCCATAAACATCGTTGTTATGATTTTTTAAATCAAACTCTTCATGAGCGATTGTTATAGATTTGTAGTATGAAAGAAAAATCGTATCTCAAGAACGAATTGAGATATCATCATGAAATAAATAACATTTTAAAGCAGATTTAATCCAGAATCAATGTGCCATAAATAAATTCTTAATTCCCATAAACATCGTTGTTATGATGTTTTGAATCAAACACTTCATGAGCGATTGTTATAAATTTGTAGTATAAAAAAAAAATCGTATCTCAAGAACGAATTGAGATATCATCATGAAATAAATAACATTTTAAAGCAGATTTAATCCAGAATTAATGTGCCATAAATAAATTCTTAATTCCCATAAACATCGTTGTTATGATTTTTTAAATCAAACTCTGCGTGAGCGATTGTTATAGATTGTAGTATGAAAAAAAAATCGTATCTCAAGAACGAATTGAGATATCATCACGAAATAATTAACATTTTAAAGCAGATTTAATACAGAATCAATGTGCCATAAATAAATTCTTAATTCCCATAAACATCGTTGTTATGATTTTTTAAATCAAACTCTTCATGAGCAATTGTTATAGATTTGTAGTAGGAAAAAAAATCGTATCTCAAGAACGAATTGAGATATCATCATGAAATAAATAACATTTTAAAGCAGATTTAATCCAGAATCAATGTGCCATAAATAAATTCTTAATTCCCATAAACATCGTTGTTATGATTTTTTAAATCAAACTCTGCGTGAGCGATTGTTATAGATTTGTGATATGAAAAAAAAATCGTATCTCAAGAACGAATTGAGATATCATCATGAAATAAATAACATTTTAAAGCAGATTTAATCCAGAATCAATGTGCCATAAATAAATTCTTAATTCCCATAAACATCGTTGTTATGATTTTTTAAATCAAACTCTTCATGAGCGATTGTTACAGATTTGAAGTATAAAAAAAAAGTCGTATCTCAAGAACGAATTGAGATATCATCATGAAATAAATAACATTTTAAAGCAGATTTAATACAGAATCAATGCGCCATAAATAAATTCTTAATTCCCATAAACATCGTTGTTATGATTTTTTAAATCAAACTCTACATTAACGATTGTTATAAATTTGTGGTATGAAAAAAAATCGTATCTCAAGAACGAATTGAGATATCATCATGAAATAAATAACGTTTTAAAGCAGATTTAATACAGAATCAATATGCCATAAATAAATTCTTAATTCCCATAAACATCGTTGTTATGATTTTTTAAATCAAACTCTGCGTGAGCGATTGTTATAGATTAGTAGTATGAAAAAAAAATCGTATCTCAAGTACGAATTGAGATATCATCATGAAATAAATAACATTTTAAAACAGATTTAATACAGAATCAATGTACCATAAGTAAATTCTTAATTCCCATAAACATAGTTGTTATGATTTTTTAAATCAAACTCTGCGTGAGCGATTGTTATAGATTTGTAGTATGAAAAAAAAATCGTATCTCAAGAACGAATTGAGATATCATCATGAAATAAATAACATTTTAAAGCAAATTTAATACAGAATCAATGTGCCATAAATAAATTCTTAATTCCCATAAACATCGTTGTTATGATTTTTTAAATCAAACTCTGCGTGAGCGATTGTTATAGATTTGTGATATGAAAAAAAAATCGTATCTCAAGAACGAATTGAGATATCATCATGAAATAAATAACATTTTAAAGCAGATTTAATACAGAATCAATGTGCCATAAATAAATTCTTAATTCCCATAAACATCATTGTTATGATTTTTTAAATCAAACTTTTCATGAGCGATTGTTATAGATTTGTAGTATAAAAAAAATCGTATCACAAGAACGAATTGAGATATCATCATGAAATAAATAACATTTTAAAGCAAATTTAATACAGAATCAATGTGCCATAAATAAATTCTTAATTCCCATAAACATCGTTGTTATGATTTTTTGAATCAAACTCTTCATGAGCGATTGTTATACATTTGTAGTATGAAAAAAAAATCGTATCTCAAGAACGAATTGAGATATCATCATGAAATAAATAACATTTTAAAGCAAATTTAATGCAGAATGAATTTGCCATAAATAAATTCTTAATTCCCACAAACATCGTTGTTATGATTTTTTAAATCAAATTCTGTGTGAGCGATTGTTATGGATTTGTGGTATGAAAAAAATCGTATCTCAAGAACGAATTGAGATATCATCATGAAATAAATAACATTTTAAAGCAGATTTAATACAGAATCAATGTGCCATAAATAAATTCTTAATTCCCATAAACATAGTAGTTATGATTTTTTAAATCAAACTCTTCATAGCGATTGTTATAGATTTGTAGTATGAAAAAAAAAATTGTATCTCAAGAACGAATTGAGATATCATCATGAAATAAATTACATTTTAAAGCAGATTTAATCGAGAATCAATATGCCATAAATAAATTCTTAATTCCCATAAACATCATTGTTATGATTTTTTAAATCAAACTCTTCATGAGCGATTGTTATAAATTTGTAGTTTGAAAAAAAATCGTATCTCAAGAACGAATTGAGATATCATCATGAAATAAATAACATTTTAAAGCAGATTTAATACAGAATTAATGTGCCATAAATAAATTCTTAATTCCCATAAACATCGTTGTTATGATTTTTTAAATCAAATTCTGTGTGAGCGATTATTATGGATTTGTAATATAAAATAAATCGTATCTTAAGAACGAATTGAGATATCATCATGAAATAGATAACATTTTAAAGCAGATTTAATACAGAATCAATGTGCCATAAATAAATTCTTAATTCCCATAAACATCATTTTTATGATTTTTTAAATTAAACTCTGCGTGAGCGATTGCTATAGTTTTGTAGTATAAAATAAATCGTATCTCAAGAACGAATTGAGATATCATCATGAAATAAATAACATTTTAAAGCAGATTTAATCCAGAATCAATGTGCCATAAATAAATTCTTAATTCCCATAAACATCGCTGTTATGATTTTTTAAATCAAACTCTTCAAGAGCGATTGTTATAGTATAAAAAAAATCGTATCTCAAGAACGAATTGTGATATCATCATGAAATAAAAAAGGATTTAAACCAAATTTACTTAGTACTTGATATTTTAAGGAATAAAATCTTCATATTTCGGAGATATGATTTTTTTAATTCAATTCTGCATTTTAAGCAGTTTGGGTTGCATAACCTCCAAAAAAATGTATAAATTATAATAAAATTAATAATAAGCTTTCAAAATAGTATTTAATTTATTATAAATTTTAACATTATAATTAATAATGAAGTAACAAAATATTATTGTATAAACCTTTTATTACCCTGCTATTTTCAACTCATAATAAATTATCCTCTATCTAATAATCTCTGTAATTTTTTAAATTCTCGTTTTAAACCAAGTTGTTTATTTATAACAACTAAAACGCAATTCAGTTGTAAATACAAGTTAAAAATTTATCTTCGTTTTGAACAATTGTTCCATTATCGCTCGTTTACAACATTTTAACTTCCTAATCTGTTAAGGCACTGTTGAATAAATGTTTGTCATGCAACACTTAATATTTACTCATTGATTTATCTTACGAAATTGATAACAAAATCTCCTTATTTTAACAAAAATTCGCAAAAATTATGATAATATAAGATTGTATCTAGCGTTTCGTGTGGTTTAATTACGATACCCGTCAAAACAAAACAATAACCACGCGCCAAATTTAAAATAAATCTTGGAGAGAATGGAATTAAACGTAAAAAATTTAATTATAGAAAAACCTTGACTCTGAAGTATTTATCGTGACCATAAAGATCATAACTCGATAAATCTTTGAAAATAATATAAATTCACATCCGTCACTTCAAGGTGGATCAGTTTTTTTCGCAGTAGGTTGGCGATTCTGCTTCCTGGTGCAGATTTTTTTGGAGCTGTTGTTATTGTCAATTTTGTCGAAGAACTTGCTTTTTGTATGTTGAGTTATGTGCGATAAACGCGTTACTATTTTCAAAAATGGAACGAAAGCTAAAGGAAAGGTATCGAAAAAAAAAATTTAAATAAAAACTTTTATAATTAATTTTAATTTCCTCCTTATTAATTCAATTTAAATTTGTAGGTTATATTTGTATGTGACAGCTTAGATTTATTTTTAAAAAAGTGCAGTAAAAAGCTCGAAATCGATGCGAAATTAATTTTTACCGAAGACGGTGGCGAAATCGATGATATCCACTTAATCCGTGACAACGATAAACTGTTTATATCATCGGGTGAACATTTTATAAACGAAAAAAAATTACCATCGGAATGGATCACTTTAAATATTGGCGGGAAATTATTTACCACATCAAAAACCACCCTGACAACAAAAGATCCTTTTAGTATGTTGGCGCGGATGTTTGCTGAAGAAAAAGGGGACTACATTTACACCCCAAGCAATAAAGACGCCTCAGGAGCTTTCCTTATCGATCGTAGCCCAACTTATTTTGAACCAATCTTGTATTATCTTCGAAACGGTCAATTAATTTATGATGATAACGTCAATCCTGAAGGAATACTTGAAGAGGCTAGATTCTATGGTATTGAATCTTTAGTTCCTATTTTAGAAAGAATTATTACAGCGAGACAAATCCCGCGAGATGAACTTCCTCTAACTAGAAGAGACATTATTGATGCATTAATTCGATGCCCTTACACTTCAGAATTAAGATTCCAAGGTGTTAGTTTAGCCGGAGCCGATTTAAGTAAATTAGATCTCAGATATATTAATTTTAAATATGCCAATATGCAGAATTGTAAGTTAGTTGGAGCCAATTTGAGTTGGTGTTGTTTGGAAAGGGCCGATTTATCTCAAGCTATTTTAGATGGAGCTCAATTACTTGGTAAATTTATTTACTGGTGTGAAAACAGCACGCCAAACATAGCAACAAATTCGAGTACCCCTTATGAGATAGTGTGCCCAGATTTTCTTGCAGTCATTTCCCAAGGACGCCAACCCCAAACGAAAAAAATTCGCCACAAGTAAACGCAAATGTGCTCCGCGTATCTGACTACTGTTAATTGTATCTTAAATTGCCCTCTATAAGATAGCGTGGCCAGATTTTGTTGCACTCATTTCCTAAAGACGCTTTTCCCACCCCCTAACGAAAAAAATTCGCCACAAGTAAACGCAAATGTGCTCCGCGTATCTGACTACTGTTAATTGTATCTTAAATTATCCTCTATAAGATAACGTGGCCAGATTTTGTTGCACTCGTTTCCTAAAGACGGTTTTAGCCACCCTAACCGAAAAAAATTCGCCACAAATGAACGCAAATGTCCTCCGCGTATCTGACTACTGCTAATTGTATCTAAAATTATCCTCTATAAGATAGCGTGGCCAGATTTTGTTGCACTCATTTCCTAAAGACGGTTTTCCCACGCCCCAACGAAAAAAATTCGCCACAAATAAACGCAAATGTGCTCCTCGTATCTGACTACTGCTAATTATATCTAAAATTATCCTCTATAAGATAGCGTGGCCAGATTTTGTTGCACTCATTTCCTAAAGATGGTTTTAGCCACCCCCAACCGAAAAAAATTCGTCACAAATAAACGCAAATGTGCTCCGCGTATCTGACTACTGTTAATTGTATCTAAAATTATCCTCTATAAGATAACGTGGCCAAATTTTGTTGCACTCATTTCCTAAAGACGGTTTTCCCACTCCCAATCGAAAAAAATTCGCCACAAATAAACGCAAATGTCCTCCGCGTATCTGACTACTGCTAATTGTATCTAAAATTATCCTCTATAAGATAGCGTGGCCAGATTTTGTTGCACTCATTTCCCAAAAACGGTTTTAGCCACCCCCAACCGAAAAAAATTCGCCTCAAGTAAACGCAAATGTGGTCCACGTATCTGACTACTGCTAATTGCATCTAAAATTAGTCTCTACAAGA
This sequence comes from Onthophagus taurus, assembly GCF_036711975.1. Classification (NCBI taxonomy): domain Eukaryota; kingdom Metazoa; phylum Arthropoda; class Insecta; order Coleoptera; family Scarabaeidae; genus Onthophagus; species Onthophagus taurus. The sequence continues at coordinate 2,435,476 of NC_091967.1, forward strand.
TAGCATGGCCAGATTTTGTTGCACTCATTTCCTAAAGACGGTATTCTCACTCCCAATCGAAAAAAATTCGCCACAAATGAACGCAAATGTCCTCCGCGTATCTGACTACTGCTAATTGTATCTAAAATTATCCTCTACAAGATAGCATGGCCAGATTTTGTTGCACTCATTTCCTAAAAACGGTTTTAGCCACCCCCAATCGAAAAAAATTCGCCACAAATAAACGCAAATGTGCTCCGCGTATCTGACTACTGCTAATTGTATCTAAAATTATCCTCTATAAGATAGCGTGGCCAGATTTTGTTGCACTCATTTCCTAAAGACGGTTTTAGCCACCCCCAACCGAAAAAAATTCGCCTCAAGTAAACGCAAAGGTGCTCGTCGTATGTGACTACTGCTAATTGTATCTGAAATTATCCTCTATAAGATAGCGTGGCAAAATTTTGTTGCACTCATTTCCTAAAGACGGTTTTCCCACTCCCAATCGAACAAAATTCGCCACAAATAAACGCAAATGTCCTCCGCGTATCTGACTACTGCTAATTGTATCTAAAATTATCCTCTATAAGATAGCGTGTCCAGATTTTGTTGCACTCATTTTCTAAAGACGGTTTTAGCCACCCCCAACCGAAAAAATTCGCCTCAAGTAAACGCAAATGTGGTCCACGTATCTGACTACTGCTAATTGCATCTAAAATTAGCCTCTACAAGATAGCATGGCCAGATTTTGTTGCACTCATTTCCTAAAAACGGTTTTAGCCACCCCCAATCGAAAACCATTCGCCACAAGTAAACGCAAATGTGCTCCTCGTATCTGACTACTGTTAATTGTATCTAAAATTATCCTCTATAAGATAGCGTGGCCAGATTTTGTTGCACTCATTTTCTAAAGACGGTTTTAGCCACCCCCAACCGAAAAAAATTCGCCTCAAGTAAACGCAAAGGTGCTCGTCGTATGTGACTACTGCTAATTGTATCTGAAATTATCCTCTATAAGATAGCGTGGCAAAATTTTGTTGCACTCATTTCCTAAAGACGGTTTTCCCACTCCCAATCGAACAAAATTCGCCACAAATAAACGCAAATGTCCTCCGCGTATCTGACTACTGCTAATTGTATCTAAAATTATCCTCTATAAGATAGCGTGTCCAGATTTTGTTGCACTCATTTTCTAAAGACGGTTTTAGCCACCCCCAACCGAAAAAATTCGCCTCAAGTAAACGCAAATGTGCTCCACGTATCTGACTACTGCTAATTGCATCTAAAATTAGCCTCTACAAGATAGCATGGCCAGATTTTGTTGCACTCATTTCCTAAAAACGGTTTTAGCCACCCCCAATCGAAAACCATTCGCCACAAGTAAACGCAAATGTGCTCCTCGTATCTGACTACTGTTAATTGTATCTAAAATTATCCTCTATAAGATAGCGTGGCCAGATTTTGTTGCACTCATTTTCTAAAGACGGTTTTAGCCACCCCCAACCGAAAAAAATTCGCCTCAAGTAAACGCAAAGGTGCTCGTCGTATGTGACTACTGCTAATTGTATCTAAAATTATCCTCTATAAGATAGCGTGTCCAGATTTTGTTGCACTCATTTTCTAAAGACGGTTTTAGCCACCCCCAACCGAAAAAATTCGCCTCAAGTAAACGCAAATGTGCTCCACGTATCTGACTACTGCTAATTGCATCTAAAATTAGCCTCTACAAGATAGCATGACCAGATTTTGTTGCACTCATTTCCTAAAGACGGTTTTCCCACCCCCAATCGAAAAAAATTCGCCACAAGTAAACGCAAATGTGCTCCGTGTATCTGACTACTGCTAATTGCATCTAAAATTAGCCTCTACAAGATAGCGTGGCCAGATTTTGTTGCACTCATTTCCTAACGACGGTATTCCCACCCCCAATCGAAAAAAATTCGCCACAAATAAACGTAAATGTCCTCCGCGTATCTGACTACTGCTAATTGTATCTAAAATTATTCTCTATAAGATAGCGTGGCAAAATTTTGTTGCACTCATTTCCTAACGACGGTATTCCCACCCCCAATCGAAAAAAATTCGCCACAAGTAAACGCAAATGTGCTCCGCTGATCTGACTGAAGTTATTTAGGTTTACTCAATAGCCGAAATTAACCAGTTTTGCACATTGTGCACACCAAAAAGTATCTAGAACGCGTTGTGAAATGATTGCTTCTTGTCGAACTGTCACTTTCTTGTTGGAAACATTAGCTACATTTATAAACTTATTAGGAGCTAGTTAAAATTCGTTTCTTGAATATAACTTATTCAGCGTGCCGTTATTAGTCAACAGAAAATATATTTGGGTGAACTTCTTTCATTATAACATTTTGTTGGTATAATTATTATCATATTTTGAACTATCAAGATCATTTAACAAAGTTTTTAGTACTGCGTCCACTAAAAACAAAGACTGCTGAAGAAGTAGCAGATGTCATTTTGCATATATTTTGCTTACTTGGAGCTCCTAACATTCTTCACAGTGACAATGGCTGTGGACGACTAGCCACATCTGGAATGTCTATCAAAATATTGTCTCCAACAGAGCCTGGTGGAAATTTTTTGTTTGAATTCTCGATCATTTTTCTTGCTTGTTCCTCTAACTCGCGTTTACAGCTTTTTCGAGAACTACTAATCCCTTTTTTAGCACAAAGGTGACATAAAGGTATATCGGATAGGTTGACATAAAATTCAGCACACTCAAAGGAAGATACTTCTTCATTATATTCCTTATTGCAGACTGAACAAACTCTGCGATGTTCTTCCATTACCAAAACTGGTGATAAATTTTCATTGGTCTGCTACATTCTCTATGTTTGATTTGACATTTTGATTAATTTTACGTAAATGCTGAATTCATGCTTGGTAAGCATGAATTCAGGAGTCCAATTTTTTGTGCAATTCCAGGCAAAGCTTCGTACGGGCTTCTTTTTATTCCACTATGATAACTCGAATATTTCGAACTTTGAACAAAGTGAAAACCAGTTCGTCGAATTATTATCTCTCATCCAAGCCACCAAACTATTACGGACATCTTGGTTAGCTTGTTCAACAGAGCCTTGGCTTGGAATGTCGTGGTACAATCTTAGCTAACTCTTTTATTAGCTGAATCAAAATACTCGTTTATAGGAAAAATAAACTCAAGTATCGAAATAATAGGAAATTATCGAAAATTTGTCACCTTATTCGCGAACTCACGACCATTGTCACTATGAGGAATGTTAGGAGCTCCAATTAAGCAAAATATATCCAAATTGACATCTGCTTCTTCAGCAGTCTTTGTTTTTAGTGGACGCAGTACTATAATCTTTGTTGAATGGTCTTAATACTTCAAAATATGAGATCTACCTATGAATAATGTCTCGTTTTCATTTTGCTTTCTTCTTCAGCGCACAACATTCACAAAGGTTTAAATATATATCAATAATTTGTCGTGTTATGTTACAATATTTTCGATTTATTCGCTTTTCCCTTTTTATGTGTAGAGTCTAAAATGTCAAATATTTCCTCGATTCTATAAACGTATTTTAGTTGGAAGTTTGCCGTTGCTTGAATTAATTTATCATGATCACCAATTATTAGTATATCAAAACGTTTAATGCGGCGATAATCTTGAGAACATTCTGCGTCTTTTCTTTTCCCTTTCGCCTCTTTTACTTGATTTAATATTGTGTTATAACGGTCATCGATCATTAAAGATGACCTGTTAAAGGTGACAGGCCATCTTTAATGACTACATTCACATTTCACGTATTGCAGTTATTATTACGCTATTATATTTACCGATTTTAAGCTCAGAATAACAAAACAACAGAAACGCGTACTGTTGTAACGGCAAACCACTACAAAAATGTTTAGAAATAATTTTGCTGGCTGCAAAATGAAAGCAATCGATTGTAGGTAAACATCGAATAGCCACAACACGTTGTGAGCAACCGTGAAATACTCACAACGCGTTGCGGATACTTTTTGGTGTATACAATGTGGTTTGAGGTACTTTTTGATGACTACAATGCGCAAAATTGCTTAATTTCGGCTATTGAGTAAATTTAAATACCCTTAACGCGTTGTAGGTAAAAAAATGGGATTTTTTTTTGCTTGGGGGTGGCTAAAAGCGTCTTTAGGAAATGACGGCAACAAAATCTGACCACTCTATTTCATAAGGGGTAGTTTTAGATACACTTTACTTTTTATTTTACCTAAAAATGATCGTGTAAAACCGACTTTAGCGTATACTCGGATGTCTTTGGCAAAACGGGTTGCTGTTTTCACACCGACAATTCATTTTAACCAATAAGATTTAATTAATATTAAAAAATAACCAAATTTTTGTTTTAGGTGTTAAAAGTTTATGTGCAAACATGGAAGGTGCCCAATTACGAAATTGTAACTTTGAAGATCCAGCTGGAAGTAGGGCTAATATGGAAGGTGTGAATTTGAAAGGTGCCAATTTGGAAGGAAGCGATATGGGTGGTGTTAATTTGCGTGTTGCAACTCTTAAGAATGCTAAGCTAAAGAATTGCGATTTGAGAGCTGCTGTTATGGCAGGGGCAGATCTTGAGGTACTCCAGAATATTAGAATTGGAGTGATTTATTTAAAAAATTTGTTTTGTAGAATTGCGACTTGTCTGGAAGTGATTTACATGAAGCAAACTTAAGAGGGGCCAACCTAAAAGATGCTACCTTTGAATTAATGATGACCCCTTTGCATATGTCTCAAACTATTCGTTGAATTAAAAACGATTTGGAATGAGGAAAATGAAGAAATTAATAGTTTTAATTATCTGTGATTCTTCAAGTAATCTTTTTTTAAATATTTTGTTATATTTGGTATTATGGACTTTTATCTCATTTACATTTATTGTTATGTATATGTATTATAAAAATAATTAATTAAATATTATTAATCTAACTTATTAATCTAGTTTTATATTGGCATTTTCTATAAAAATGAGATAATCATTCAAGGATATAAAATAAGTATAGATAAAGTTATCATTATTGTTACATTGACTTGGTGATTAAAAAAGTCATTTATTTTAATTAATATAAATAAATTTAAAAAAATTGTTTGGTTATAAAGTTATAATAAAAAGAATAAGAAACATAAGTTGGCTTTGATAAAAAAAAAGAAAAATATTTCATTGCAGTTACATCATGGCAACCAAATAGAACAAAATAATGATCAACAAAGTGGTTTTGAAAGTTCTTGTTTAGATCGAATAAACGTAATTTAAACGGTTTTAAAGTGATTTTTCACTCGATTTGTGAAAATGAGCCAAACGGAATTTACGGAAAACCAAAATCAATCTGATTCTTCCAATTCTAAAGGTAAAAAATGTAAAAATTCGTTTCTCGTAAAACATAACCTCAAATTTATTTCCATACTAATTTAAAATTAATGTTTTGTTATCAATTTAGGCGAAGAGAAAGACATAAAAGTCGGAAAACAAACGTATAGGCGTAAAGTATGGGATTATTTAGAAAAAAATAAGCTGACGAATTTTCCGAAACCCGTTCACGGTCGCATACCAAACTTTAAAGGGAGCGAAGAAGCCGCGGCTAAACTCCTCGAACTTGACGAATTTAAAAATTGCAAATATATCGAAGTTAATCCGGATAAACCCCAAGAAGCGGCGCGAATCGTGGTTTTGGAGAATCAAAAGAATTTATACGTTCCCGTTCCTAGACTTAAGGAGGGTTTTTTGAAATACATTACCATTCCAGAAGGGGCCACTAAAAACGATATAAAAAATGCGGTAAGTCGACGCGGACTCGAACATAATGGCCAAACTATTGGAATTACTGATCAAATTCCCATTGATCTTTTGGTACTGGGAAGTGTTGCAGTATCAAAAGAAGGTTATCGAATTGGTAAAGGAAGAGGTTATGCCGACTTGGAATTTGCAGTTTTATTAGAAATGAATGCTGTTAGTGATAAAACAACGGTTATTACAACAGTTCATGATTCACAAGTTAGTTCTTTGTTTGATTTAAATGCTATTTTCCTCAAATTAATTTTATATAGGTGTTTGATACATTACCAAAAGAAATTTTTAAAGAATACGACGTCCCAGTTGATTACATTTTGACGCCAACTCAAATAATTAAAATTGAAAAACGTTTAGATAGACCAATTGGGATTTTGTGGAATATCCTCTCGCAAAGGCGTTTGAATTTGATGCCGATTTTAAAAGCTTTAAAAGAAGTACAAGAATTGTAAATGCTTCTTTTTTTATATTGAAGAAAATAATAAATTTGTAATTATTTTTAGAAAAGGAAAAGACACAACATTAAAAGAAGTTGACACAGATGTTGAAAGTTACGAACCAAGAAGACGTTTTAATTATCGTTTTCGTCGTTTTAAGCGGCGACGTCCCCTTTCTGAGACGAAAAATTCCGAATCTCAAGGTGAAGAGAATAACGAGAATATTCATCCTAGACAATTTCAAAAAAAGAAGTTTTTTAGGCGACGTAAAATTGTTAGAAAAGACGATAAACCAAGCGAAAATGGGGACACGGTAACTAAAAAAAAACTTAATTAATTAATTTAATCATTAATTTTTAAAATTATTTAGAGTTTTGGTGAAAATGGAAATATTACGCCAAAAGCGAACAATACCAACCAACAAGCACCGAGAAGAAACGCCCCTTTCACGCTTTTTCGACGTAATAAACGTCAAATTGATTTTTCCTTGATGGTGAGCAATATTGAGAAAAATGTTCGAGTTCGTGATTTGAAAAATGCTTTGATTGAACGGGGTATAAAACCGAATGTGATTACATGGCGCGGGTACAAAGGGATTTGTTATTTACATTATGCCAAAGCAAACGCGAAAGCTGTTAAAAATGATCAGCAACAGCCTCAATCGCCGATTATTGTCGATGATGTTATTGAGATTTTGCAAAATTTGAAGATTGGTTCTGAATCGGAAACGACTTTAAACGTGAAGATTATGGAACCGATTTCTAGGATTGAAACGACGAATGTTACAGCTGTTTAGGTGAAGAAAAATGTTGATTTAAAATGAATATGATGTAATGTGTGGAAGAAATGGTTTGTTTTTGATGAGATAAAAATGATTTTTAGAGTTTCCTAAAGCTTTTTTTATAAAAAGAGTTGCTTTTGATGGCGTTTATTTTCTTTTTTATTAGCATAATGTATTTTAAAGAAAAAAAAATATTAGGAAGTATATTGTTAATAAAATAAAATGTTTAGTTCTTTTTAATTTCACTTTTTTGGTAATGTTCCTGTTTCATTTATTGGGGTTTGAGCCTTGTAATAAAACTCTTGCTGGAAATTTTACTCAGAAGGGTTTTAGAGTACAAAATGTATAATATGAGTATATTTTTTTATACAATACAGGGTTTCGCGTGTTCGCTTTTTCATTTTTGAGACTGGATATTTTATCTAAACGTTTTCATGCCCATTAACGAGGCGATACTATTTGCTTTATATTTGTTGTATTAAATAGTTTACAAGTTTTTATATATTTTTTGTATTGCGTTTGAATAAAAATGTTTTTCCATTTAAATTCATTTATTTTTAATTTTTGTCAAATCCTATTATAACATTAGACTTGGAAAATAATAAGATCTATTGTAACTTTAGCCCTCTAAAAGTTTAGGGCAAATGTAGGTCTTTGATGAACCTTAGTATTGTCTAAGGTTTTGTACCTTTATGTCGATAGGGCACGTAATTACACAGTATATGTTTAGCTGTTTCTGACTCGTCGTTGCAAAGACGACAAGTTTGATCCTCAGCTTGTCCAATATGGAAGAGGCGGGGGTATTTTAGGGGCGCATGGCAGGTCAGGTAACCTGAGAGCGTCCTTAGATCCCCTTTGCTGAGACATAAAACGTCTTTGGCTTTGTTTTGAGACGGAGTTATCATACTCTTCGCTTGTCTATGTTGATTACTTGTTTTAGGTGGCTTTTTTGTAGTCCACAACCGGGTTGGGGTCCAATGCAGGGCGTGTTCGCTGCTTCTTTGGCGAGCTTGTCCGCCTTCTCATTGCCCTCAATGTCTCTGTGACCCGGAACCCCCCATAGAGCAACATGAATTACCTTTAGGGTGGCCCGAATGTCTGTGAAAATGTTTATGGATGCACCTTTCTGTCCCTTTTGTATGTAGGTTCAAAGCGGTGTAGAAGTTTATAGAAAGAAGTTCTGCTTGAAAAATGGTTATGTCCGAGCTGAGGGGCAGTTTGATGTGGCTATTTGATCCGCTGATGCCCTTGCCTACTCCAAATCTAACTGTTTTTGAAGCATCGGTGTACCAGGCTAGGGCTCCTCGTTTCAGTTGAAGCCCACCCTTCGCCCAATCATCCCTGCTTCTAAATATGACCTTATACGGCTGGTTGAAATTGTATTCTCTCGGTATAAGGTTGTTTTAATTTCAATCAAGTGATTTAGACATGGGTTTTCCTCTGAGGTTATCCTACATCAACTTGGGTGAAGAAACTGTTTTCAGTGATAAGGCACTTAAAGCTGCCTCCTTTTGTATATGTCACAGGTAAAGCGTGTATTTCAGTTAATTAGCCAATCAATGTATACATTAACGGAACGTTTTAGTGAAAGTATTTGTCAGTAATGGAGTGTATACATTTACTAGTGAATGTGTACATAAACTAGATAATGTACGCATTTGCTAACAGATGTTAGTAAAAGTTATAACAAAGAAAATTTACGGTATAAATTTTTAATGGCAGAGATTGCATATGATGCAAGTAGTAAGTAAGTATAGTAGTAATCATTTTTTGGGTTGGGTTTCGCTATGTAATATACTAGTAAGCTTTAACTGGGCGTCATTAGTAATTGTATAGATCAACTAGTAAAAGACCATGGGTCTGATAATTGCTGCGTAGGCCCAATCAGCCATTCGTGGTTTGAGACCCCAGTTCCTTCCTAGGAGCCTGCGGCAGATCTGGTTAACCTTGATGGCCTTTTTCCTCACCTTGTCTAGTGTTAGTGCTAATGTTACTTCTAATAACTAGAATTAACACTTGCACTATCATCAGAACTAACGCTAGACCAGCGTTTCTCAACGTTTCAGTATTCGGGCCCCAATTTTCAGTAACAATTTTAATGGCGCCCCCTTACCTTTCTTTTGCGTCATTTGTTTAAAAATTTTGGCAGCAGGCAGCATAAAACCTAATAAACTTAGACGCCATTTGGAAACACTTCATAGTGAGTACGTTAACAAGCCTCGAGAATTCTTTGAATTAAAATTAGTCATATGAAGAGCAAACATCATTCTTCAAAAAAACTTTGTTTGTGAACGAAAAAGTTTTACTTGCCTCTTACAAAGTATCATATAAAATAGCCAGATATAAAAAGGCTCACACCATTGGTGAAGACCTTATTCTGCCAGTTGCGATGGAGATTGTAGAAACTATTTTTGGACATAATTTTGCCAAACAATTACAATCCATACCTCTTTCAAATGATACTGTTGCCCGCCGAATTGGTGATATAGCCGAAGATGTACAGCGCCAGCTTCTCGAAAAGTTTTATGACAAATTGTTTTCGATTCAGCTTGACGACGCAACAGATAGCAATGAAGACGCTCATTTAATTGCCGATGTCTGGTTTTGTGATCGCATATCGGCACTAGAAGAACTACTTTTCTGCAAACCTATAGAACTCAAAGCAACAGCACTCGCTTTGTTTGATATTTTAATTGATTTTATTATTGAGGCAAACATAGAGTGGAAGAATTGCGTTGGAATATGCACCGATGGTGCTTGTACAATATCTGGAAGATTCCAAAGCGTACAAGCACTTGTGAAACAAAAATTTCCGCAATGTGTCTGGACACCGACCATCAATAGAAAGGCTCTGGTTTCCAAAGAAATGAGTCCTGGTCTCAACATTGTACTAACGACGGTTGTAACTGTAGTAACTTATATAAAAATGAGACCCATAAAATCAAGAATCTTTAATGCACTTTGCAAAGATATGGGTGCAGAACATTCGACGTTGCTATTTTATTGTGAGGCCATCGCGTGGGAAATTTCTACAACGTGTTTATGAGTTAAAAAAGGAAAACCGCCTGGAAGCCAAAAAGTTTCGAGATGTTTTATTTGTGATGAAATTGGTAACATATTCGAGAAATTAAATACCCTGAATCTACAACTCCAAGGAGCAAACACACATATGTTGGATAGCAGTGATAAAGTTAGTACTTTCTGTAGAAATTTGGAGCTGTGGAGCAGAAATGTAAAACAAAAAAAAACTAGAAATGTTTGCAAATGTGAATGAGTGTGTCAAAACATACAAGGAAGAAGAACAGTATGTGAAAGTTGTTTTTGTAACAATAGAAAGTCATTTAGCCATGTTGGCACAGAATTTTGAAAAGTATTTTCTTGCTGACGACAAATTGGTAGCAAGTTACGAGTGGGTTAATTTAATTAATTTTTTATTAGTAATTATCTTTTTTTTTTCATTTTGATGTGTTGGCGCCCCCCATGTAGAATTATGACGCCCCCCTAGGGGGGCGCGCCCCACAGGTTGAGAAACGCTGCGCTAGACGCATGGCTAAACCCAAAACTTTTTACCTAGACTTTCAAAGTGTGGAAAAGTTAGATAGTATGTAGAATTTTATAGTGGTATAAATATATATGCGTCAGGGTATATGTGCGACTTTAGAGTAGGGTCAAATATTTGCAAAAGGCCTTTAATGCTGAAAGAACTTGAAGCAATTTTTGAAGATCTTGATCTCAACGAAGTAATTGATATTGGTTATGTTTCACACGAAGTTGACAATTTGACCAATGAGGAAGATATTGATGAAGAAACTATCGGTGGAATATAAGATTTGCCATTTGATACTGTCGCAGCATTTGAAATACCATTACCAGAGAAAAAATGGTGGTTGCCATTTATAAATATGTTAGACTCCGCCATAGTAAATGCTTGAAAAATGCACAAGCAAACAATATAATGACAAACCAATTTCTCAAGTGGATTTTAGATGGGAACTTGTATATAGGAAGCCTTATTAGTGTCAACAACAGTTAAGATACACCAGATGACATGGTTCTACAATTTTTGTAACTATAATGTGTTATACATAATTCAAAAAACAATGAATAGCGGAGACGACGCTGCAGGGTATATCAAAGCACGATAGTATTTATGTGCATCAAATGTAAATTGCCATTTACTATGGAGTTGGTCCCAATGTTGCGTTAACGCAACGTTCAAAAAATCTACCAAAATGTATTATGTTGTATTTTATATTTTAAAGATTGTTTCTAAAGACCTTAATTATTTTTATCACTGGTCTTTAATGGGTTAAGACGGAAACTCAGAGTTATCATAAGGATATCACCTTTTACTGCAGAGATGCACAGACCGCGGGCCGCATGTGGCCCGCCGGTCGAATACTGGTGGCCCGCCGACAGCAAAAATAATATTCTCGTACATTCAAAAAATAATAAATATTAAAGTACTTTGTTTCTTTTGATATTGTGAGCGACGTCCATAAAACTTACGAAAATCATTCAAATACCGCGCCAAGGATGGGTAATTTAAGTAGGTACTGTAATTGTTTTTAGGTGCTGTGTTAATCCTAGCCAGGATTACAACACAACATGGACAAGCCAGGACCTAGTAAAAAACGTAAGGTTAAAGATGAAAATCGGCAGTTTCAAGAAATTTGGACTGAGAAATACTTTTTCGTATGGTCGCATAACAAAGTCGTTTGTTTAATTTGCAAGAATTCTGTTGCGATTGCAAAGGAATATAATGTAAAAAGACACTATGAAACGCAGCATCCTACTTTTACCAAGTTTACAGGCGAATTAAGAAAGCAAAAAATGTTGTCTTTAAAACGGGAGCTTATTGGTCAGCAAGCTATGTTTATAAAACCCATTCAAGATTCAGAAACAGCTACAGAAGTTAGTTATGAAATTTCTCGAATGATAGCAAAGCGAAGTCGCCCCTTCAATGATGGGGATTTTGTAAAAGAATGCATAGAAATTGCCGCTAAGAAAATGTGTCCAGAAGCAGCAAAAAAGTTTGAGAAAATTCAACTGAATCGTATGACTATCCAAAGACGAATTATGTCTTTGTCAGGTAATATTGCGGAACAATTAACTGAAAAAACTAAGATCATTGAATTTTTTTCATTAGCACTCGACGAATCCACTGATATTAGTTTCACAGCTCAACTTCTCATATTCATACGAGGTGTTACTCAAGATTTTGAAGTCTTAGAAGAGTTATTAGGAATGTGTTCATTGAAAGGTCAAACCAAAGGAGTTGATATACTCAATGTACTTTTGGATGAGTGTTCAAAAACTGATTTGGACTTATCAAAATTATCGGGAATTGCAACTGATCCTCCTACGATGATTGGTGTCAATTACTTTGCTGAAAAAGCATCTGCAAGAAAAAAACATAAACGCTGAAGATCTCATGCAGTTTCACTGCATTATACACCAAGAAGCCCTCTGTTCTAAAAAAATTGAATTTCAAAATGTCATGAAAGTGGTAGTTTCAACTGTAAATTTCATAAAATCACGAGGACTCAATCACAGGCAATTCAAACAATTCCTTGATGATATCGAAAGCGAATATGGAGATTTACTGTATTATACAGAAGTAAGGTGGCTAAGTCGTGGATTGACACTGGAACGATTTCTAAATTTACTAGAAGAAATTGGAATATTTCTGGCGGAAAAGCAAAAGGATATCCCGGAACTTAACAATCCTGATTGGTTGTGTGATTTGGCTTTTTTAGTTGACATTACAAATCATTTGAATGTCTTGAACACACGGCTTCAAGGCAAAAATCAACTGATATCCCAGCTCTACGCTCATGTATCATCCTTTCAAAGCAAGCTGACACTTTTCAGATTGCAATTGAATTCTGGAAATTACAATCATTTTCCGAGTTATAAGAAAATGGCTAAAAAATTCAACAAAACTGCGATTAATTTCAGTTATGTAGAAAAGCTAGATATTTTGATTAAATCTTTTCAAGACAGATTTTCGGAGTTTAAAAAAGTGAAACCTCTGTTGGACATATTCAGCAATCCTTTCACGATTTCAGTTGAAAATGCGCCAGAGTCAATGCAGTTAAAAATTATCGACATTCAAAACGACCAAGATTTACGCAACAAATTCAATCTTCTGACGGCCCGCCATCAGTTCATGATTTGCCCGAGTGGCCCCTAGTCTTAATAAGTCTGTGCATCGCTGTTTTACTGCATTCATATATTGCGAGTTATATGAAATTCTCGGTATAACATCATAAACTATTTATTTCATTATTAGATACGACAGTTTAGCTTTGTGGGAAAGGTTGGAAATGTCTTTCATCTTAGTACTACAAAACAGTATTTGTAATAGATGAAACTGAACAATATTTATATAGATATTTATTTTATAAATTTGTAAAAAACATTACATTATAGTCTTACATTATAAAAAGTACAAAAATATAAAAATGTTTAACATTAACAAATTATTTCATTAAAAACTTTTTGTTCACATCCTTTTTTTTCTAGGGGGAGAAGACAACAAATCTTTTTTAACATTAGTATAACCGTTGTTAACACATACATCATTTTCTTCTTTAAATTCAAACGAATCATATGTTTTAAACTTAAATCTTTTTACATTTCCCTCTTTATTTGTAGTATCTTTCCAAATTTCCTTCAAAACAGTATCAAGTAACTGTTCCATTTCTTCTTTATCCTCCTCCTTCTCAGGTACAACACATAATTCGACTCGTTTCGGTTTTAAATATTTTAAGAAATCTATAGTTTCTTTATATGATGGATGAAACGATAAACATATTCTAATCGTTTCTACATTTTCGTTCTCGCAAATCTTAACTGAACTCTTATTCGACGAAAAATTTTCCCATATTGTAGCCGTTAAAATAATTAAAAGTATCGATTTTTTATCGTTGAAATAACAACATGAATAATTTGAATTTTTCGAATTAAAGTATAAACCGGTATGAATTCTGTAGTTATTAATATCATTTTGACTTGAAACTACATCATCCATTTCGGGAATAAAGCTATATAAACGTTTTGACGTTGGTACATGGATTATTTGTTTTAAATTTTTTGCTAACGCGATAAATAAGTATTCCGCACTATATTTTGCGGGAAATTTTAAAAAGACTTTTCGATCGGGTGCTTGATCGAGCCAATCTTGAATGGTTTTACACAATGCGTCGCAGGTTTCTTTGCGAGAAGGAAAATGTGGGTATTTTTTAGAGAAAAATGTGCTATCTAAATAAATAGCATCGATAGTTTTTTTGCGATCAGTTGAAGTATGAAATACTTTAAATTTATGTAATTCTGATGGATCGATACGAAAATCGCCTGTACATAAAACGTTTTGATCACCTTCAAAGAAAAACATAACAGAACCGGGACAATGCCCTGCTGTTATTGCTGTAACTTGTAAATGTTGCTCATTTTCATCATCATCTTTGTAACTAATGAGGGTAGTTTTCCCAACCTCTATTTCTTTCAATTGGGAAAAAATATAAGAAAGATTATAATCCTTTTTTAAAACGGCTATAGTAACAGAGGTCGCATAAACAAACGCATTATTTTCAATTAATTTCTTTTGAAAGGTAAAATCGAATATATCTTTAGTGTGGTCTGTATGGCAATGTGTTAGAAAAAAAATTTTCGGCATAGGTTCACGTTTAACATCAAATCGATCGACTGAAATAAACGGTATTTCTTGAACGACTCCATCGAAGGTGCTCATTTTGAAATCGAAGCGTCCATTCAAATTTCCCGCCGTTACGGAAAACAAAGGAAGTAGGTTAGTTTTTTGGCGGCCGTTAGAGGTTATTTATCGCTTAACCTATTTGTGCCCTAAAAAATATCATTATTTAAAATTTGTGCTCGGTAATGAAACGGCGAAACGATGAAAACGATCGAACGAACCGATTTTTAAATCGCTTACCTTAAAGTGTCAAGTAAAAAAAGTCCGCCTTCGACTGTGTGACACTTAGCGCAGCCATTTGCTGAACGTCGCAAAGGTCTAGACGCTTATCTTTCACGAATATTGGTTAGGTTTTAAGTTTATTCTATGTTTATCGGGGTAAGTGTTACTTTTTTACATTGATTTTCATTGACGATCGCGAGGTAACGTACCGAAACGTACGTTTTACGTTTAACCAACTGTCTCGACGGATTTATGTAATTGTAATTGTCTGATTTTCTGGACCCCATTTTCGTTACATCGGGTTATAGGCTATGGCGCGGTTTTGTTACGCTATTTATACAAAGCGTTTTTTACTTTATTTCGGCTTTTCCGGCGATTTTTTTCATTCATTTTTAATTTATTAACGATCATCGATATTTTCTATTTGTTTACATTTTAAAAAGCTTTGTTAACCTCAATTAAGCATAACCTCACTTGTCAACAGAGGTGGTAACCTATAAAAGTCCAGTTTACACGCTCAATTTTTATTACATTATTTACAACATCTTATTTAACTTATAAGATTATTATTTTAATTTTACAGCATTACAATTATTATAATATATGGATTGAACTCAACTAGGACAACTACAGAGAATTTTAATATAAAAAATATTTTTGAAACTTTATTACAATATTTAGCATACTTTCACTGCATACAGGGTTTACTTATTCCTTTATTTACTTTAGTTAAGATAAATCTATATCAGGAAATGTTACCGGAGCCCTCAGAAGATGAATTAAATTTTTTAATAATTATTAAAGAATGTAAGAACCTCCAATAGGAGCAGAAATGGAGTGAAACATAAACCAACCCCAAATGGAAAGAGCAGATACAATCAATGCAATAAACATCAAAAAGACTCTTGAAGAATAAATAAATTGTTTTAAGATTTAATTTAAATTTGTCAATATTAGATGCACCACAAATAACAATAACCAAGATGTAATCAGATGTTAACCAAAAGTTAAATTCAATGGAAGATAAATACAACAACATACTTATCATGTTTAATGAACAAATTGAGATTAATAAACAGTTACAAATGGATGTTGAGGGTATGAGGAAAGAAATTGGAATGTTGAACAAGATAAGAACAAGAGGGAACAGGAAAAACTTGAACATCATGAAGGCAATAGCTAACTCTCTTAATATTGAATTAGAAGAGATTGAAGCATTTAGATTGTATAACCTATTAAAGTTATATTTGGGCACAAACAGGATGAATTGAACTTTGTTAAAAAGAGAAAGGATAAAATTACAACAGAAAGACTGGGTTATGAGGGAACCAATAGATAGATAGATAGCCATTTATTATCACCAACAAAAAGAAACAACTCATAAATTTTTGTACATTTAACACTAAATTAATATTAATATTGTAATCTTAACCTTTCATTTATGATACAATTTAACAAATTAAAATTTCATCTTGACTCTTGCTTGTTTTGGTGACTATTTCATTGTTAACCATGGCATTTCTATGATATAAAGCCATACTTTTTTGTATATCTACTTCATTCTATTCCATTCTTGTTGGTGAGGGAACCAATAACAAGGTTTATTTCAATGATTAGTTAACAAAGTACAATCAGGAATTGTTTAAAATCACGAAAGAGTTTGGTCATGGAAATGAGTATAAGTATGTTTGGGTTAAAAATGGAAAGATAATGCTTAAAAAGACTGATGAATCCAAACCCATTTTCATAAACTGTGCTGATGAGTCTACATCGACGGTTAAGAGGAGGCTGAAGGATGCAGGACTCATTGGTCGACGGCTGGTAAAGAAACCACTCGTTTTAGCTAAGAACAGAACACGTGGAGTAGGCGAAAGCGCCCCTCAACTGCACCTGGCAGCAGTGGGAGAACGTCTCTATTCACAACTGATGGCATATCGTGCATACGCCATCCTACGGGCATTTGCTTCAATTCCAAGTACCTGCTTCCCAGGATGAAGCATGTCGGTGGTTCCATCATGGTGTGGGGGTGCTTCAGCGCTGCTATCACTGCCCCTCTGGGCACCATGGACCGCCAGAAGTACAGGGACTGTCTGCAAGATGACATGCTTCCCTGGCCATGCAAAAACATGGGTCGGTGTTGGCTTCGAACCACTGTGAGACACTCTTTGACACAAGTTGACGAGCGTTCGGGCCACTTCCGCCGACGAAAAGCTCCAACAGTTGCAGGCGAAGTGGGTGAAGGTCGACCAGTCCACTATCGATGCATTGATCGATTCCATGCCCAGATGTCAGGCAGTGATCAACAGGATGGGTTACTCAACCAAGTACTAGGTTGCTCTACATGACTGATTGCCGTTCACGATTCTTATGTTGATATTTCCTGAGTTATGATTTATTTTTGTTGACATCGCTTTATTTTAGCGTATTTTAGTAAAAATAATTTTTTAATAACTCAAATTTGAGACGGATTCTTCTACACAAGTCTATGTCATGTGAAATACATTGCAAAAACTATGGTGAAAAACTGCTTTTATAAAGTTTCAAAAAAATTATGTGGCAAAAACTAAATTATCATTATACTTTTGAGCGGTACTGTATACCTGTTATGAACTCTTATAAAGTTCATTTTTTTTCTATAATACCTGTCAAATTGTTGTAAAGTTGGCAAAATTAACAGGGAGTTTTGTTTTATCATGTTTTGAAATAGATATGTCACACTGACGTTTGAGCTTTCGTTATTCAAAAAGAAAAGGTGCATAAAAAACGCTTTTACAATAAATATGTACTTCGTTAAAATCGTATTTATCTAAAAATTTATTAGTATTTTAACCTCAACTATTTAGTTATTGAAAATGTTACTAAAAATCAGGAAAACAACAAATTTTATAAGGGTCCTAGATAATACCAACAGAAACCCTAAAAAATTTACATTGACAAGTATTATAGAAAAAAAACGAAGTATATGTTTGTTTGGGAATAAACAATAAATTAAAAAAAAAGTAAGGTATAGTACCAACATCAAATGAGTTGTTTGGTTTCAAATACCCTTAAGTCCAAATTTTTCGATTTTGAGAAAACGGCAAAAAAGTATTTTGGGATGATTTTGGCGTTAATAATTCAAACATAATTTATTTGTTATTAGAAGACTTACTGAAGTTTCAAAAATTCTATAACCACGTCTTTTGAAATAGATATAAAAATCACAAAGTGGATTTAAAAATGGTGTTTGGTTGCGTTTGCTACCAAACTGTGGATTAAGGCTCATTTGAATCTGAACAAAATGGATTAGGCATGAATTGAAAGTGAATCAAATCTCTTTGTAGCTAATAACAGGAAACTTTATTTTTTAAAAGATATGTTATTTAAAAACTGTACTTAAAAAACTCTTAAACTGTAACATCAGGTATATTTTCGGTTGATTCACATAAACTAGGCTCTTCGTCCCCACTGTCTTCTCGAGAATCGCCAGGAATATTATTGTTCTGAAATTTTCCCAACACATCTCTATAATAAGCCAAATTTTCTACCGCTCTCCAGTTCTTTCCATAATGTTTGCTTAACAAGTTATTTACATCTCTCATTTTCAGATCTTTTGGTTTCACTCCGGTAGGAATTTCTTTTGGCTGGATATTCATGGCGGTTTGGTTTTTCCTAAAAACTCCTTTGAATGTTCCGGTGTCTAAACGGTAAGATAACTCACCTCGAATGGTGATGGCGTTTTTTTGCCACGTCGTATAATATATCTCTTACATTGGTTAAATTTAAAATGCCACTGAGACACTGGCTTAAGGATTTTTTGACCAGCACCTTTCCAATCACTATCGGGAACATCTTTTCCAAGTTTAAAAACAGTAGCATGTTCTTGAAAAATATTTATGTACTCTTCTGGCATTACAATTTCTTCTTTCGTTCTTATTTCTTTTTCGATAGTAGCAAAAACCCTGTCAGGTGGAATGTAGGAGTGCCCAACCACTGGGAATACCAGCTCGATTGTTCTAATAGAACTGCTTATACTGCTTAGCCATTTGAACAACATACATATCATAATGGTATTTTTATTTTGGCCGCCGCATCCATCGGCGACCAATCGAAGTGTATCTATTCCCTCTAAGTTACTATTGTTTAAAGTGTAAAAGACGCAGCTTGCGATTTCGTTGGCGCCCTTGGCATGTTCATCTTCAGTCCACGTAAAAATTTTAACATTATCTTTTGTTAACGGAGCATGTGAGTGCCCCACTACAGTAGTGAAGTTGTAAATGTACAGTTGTCTACTATAATAGGTACTTTGATCTGGTATTTTGGGCAATACCAAGTTTTTCTGACAATCAAAAGAAATTGTCAGAAGGCCGTCCCATTTCTCTTTTAGCTGTTCAAAAAATGCTTTGGCCCTGAGCTTATGTATTCGGTATTCTGTAGTTAGCACTGTTTTAATAGATGCAACCTTTTCATTTTTAATTTTTTCCCGGAGTTCAAGACACTTAGAGCAAACATCGGTGCTAGGAGATCCAAAGCCGATGTTGAAGGAAGTATTAAAAATAAATCGAAAGTAGCTCTCTTTAATATCTAAAGGCTGTCTATTTGATTTGAATTTTTAAGGGATTCGCGAGTTTTTTAATACAAATCATTGAGTATTTTATAAAAAACAACTTTTTCTAACAGATGGCGTATATATCTCATTTTTGCCCAAAAATGGATTTAGGGGATATTGAAACCAGACAACTCAAATGGACTACTCATGCAATGATAAAAGTTTTGAAGCTTAACATCACAAAATCTTATACAAAACAGAAAGATATAAAACTCTGACTAGTTAACATCTTCAAATTCTTCTTCCTTAGATACCTTTCTGATTCGAATGTTGGGGATTTTAATTTTTTGTGTTCGCAACAATTCAGTTGAGGTTTGTATACATTGTTACGTTGCTTAGCAACGTATTTAACCAACCAATCAGTTTGATTGTTTCAAAGTGACATTTTGAGGTAAATTTTGAGGTTATGCTTACTATATTGTGTTTAACAAACTCATTAAAATCAAGTTTTTTTTTGATATGATTGATTTAAACGATTTTTTTTATTACAGAAAATGACGAGTTCTTTATAACGCAATGGAAGAAGGTTTTGCATTAGATTGGGGCGACGCTGTCGTCCAAGAAGAGGAAGTAATATGCGGTATGGAAAACGAGCCCATGGAAAACATCCTCCCGACGGAAACGCCCGAATTCGCGGACGTTTGCGAAGAAGTAATTGTCCAAGAAAGCGCCAACGAAGAAGAAATAGTAAATGAAGAAATCGTGAATGATAACGTCGTGTACATCAGCGATAATAACATCCTGGTGATGCAGCAAGGTAACGAAGCTCCGTTTATTGATTGCCAAGTTGGAGAAGAGGTGGTCGCAGATGAATGGTCGGAAGCGTGCCCGGAAATAGTGGTTGGGGGCGAAGAAAATGTGGTTGGAGAAGGTGACGATGTCCAAGAAGACATGTCGATTCCCTTGCCTCTTGATCAGGATCAATACACGGCAGCCAGACCATACCCATGCGACTTTTGCAGCAGGAGGTTTCGAAAAAAAGCAAATTTAATGAATCACATGGTTTCTCACCAAACCGATCGGCCGCACGGTTGCAATTTATGCGGGGTAAGATACATACGCAAGTGTGATTTGATGAACCACCTCAAAATTCACGCTTACGTACCGGAAAATGTTGAAAACGTCGATGAAGAAACCCCCGACGAGTCGGATTATGAAAAACAAAAACGGCCAAAGCCGTTTTTGAAAAAACGAAAAAAGCCAAAAGTAAAAGAAGAATTCGATGATTCTCCCGAAGGAAAAGGAGCGTCAAGTTCGAGGAGTTACGATTATGTCGATGAAGATATGAGGCTAATGGAAGCCATGGAAGAAAATGTTAAATCGGACTACGTCGATTATTTACCTCAAGAAAACCATCCGGTTACCGAGCCGAGATATCCAATAAGCGATCCGCGAAAACCGTTCGTTTGCCAACATTGCGGAGTTGGATTTGCAAGGGAAAAAGCGTTAGCGTCTCACGCTAGGGTTCACGCCGGAGACAGTCCTTTTGAGTGCCAAAAATGCGGGGAAATGTTTTGGGACGCCGCGTTAATGAGGGAACATTTAAGAAATAAACACGGAGATATCGAAGAAGGCTTCGAAGATGAAGACGATGAATATTCGGAAGAAGACACAAAATACGGCGAATTTTTCTGCCAAACTTGCGGCGTAACATTTCATCGCATCGAGTTGTTACGGCGACATCAAAAAATGCATATTAAAGAAGAATTTATTAACGAACCGGATTACGGTCACGTTTGTAATGTTTGTGGTGAATCTTTCACCGGAGCTTTAGATTTATTAGCTCACGCAGAGGTACACGCTAGAAATACGGATCACCGTTGTATGATTTGCGGGGAAGTTTGCGCCGACGATCAATCTGTAGCGATTCATGTGCAAGCTAAACATGGAAAAAATCTACCTCCAAATTCATGTTTACAGTGCGGGCGAATTTGTAAGGATAAGAAAACGTTGGTTAGACACTCTTTGGAGCATACGAAAGAGAAGGTGCTTACATGCGGGAAATGCCCGAAAACGTTTCATAACCGCGCAAGATTAAAGCGCCATATGTTATCGCATCGAAATAAAGTTGTTGCTTGCGATGTTTGTGGGGAAGAATTTCCTGATGGGCGTTCGTTAATGAATCACCGCCACAGCCATAGCAGCGTTTCCGGGCGGCAATTTCCATGTAAAGAATGTGGGAAAACCTTCGGATCGCGGAGTTCTCAACAAATCCATTTAAGGATCCACACAGGTGAGCGTCCTTACGGTTGTAGGTATTGTTGGAAAGCTTTCGCCGATGGGGGAACTTTGCGAAAACACGAAAGAATCCACACCGGCGAAAAACCTTACGCGTGCGCTGTATGTCCCAGGGCTTTTAACCAACGTGTCGTATTACGCGAACATATTCGTTCACACCATTCTGGACCCGATCCGAATTACAGCCATTCCGTGACCCCATATTGTTGCTCAGTATGTTCCGATATGTTTGCAACATCCCAAGATTTAATCGTACATTTAATCCATCATTGCGATTTAAACACCGCAATGAGGCGACAACCGCAAGTCGGCCCAAGAAAATACAAAAGAAGACGTAAATTAAAACCGCACGAAATCGAATTAATGAATCACATGGATATGGACGAGGAGGACGACAATCACGACGAATTCACCGACGAATCCGACGACGAAAACGACCGGCGTAAAAGGTCGAAAAAAAAGTCGCCCAAATCGCCCAATAAACAATCATCCTCCGTTCCTACCGGTTTCAACGATGTTGTTAATAGCTTTTCAACTACGATTGAAAACATTAGCAGTTTTGTTAAAAACAGTGGGAAAGCTAAAAAAAAAATTAAATTGGAGCAATCTCTTCCATCTCGCCCGAAAATGATACACACCCAAAAAACGAAAGTTGCCGTTGAAACAACCGAAGGGGGCAAGGTAAGGCATAAAACGAAAACGTTAGTAACAAGAACGCAACCGACCGAATTAAAATCGGCCATGGGGGAACGAATTCGGCCGAGAACTAAAAACGTGTCGTACCACGTTTTAACTCCGGATAAATATCCTTTGGCCACTTTCGACGATACCGCTCAAGCTGTAAGTAATTTGTTAGCTAGTGAAACGCAAAACAATCAAAATGGGTTGGAACATTCACTGGAAAATGCTACGGGTGTTGTTGAGCAGGATAGGAAAAGAAATAATAGTCTCGAACCTGGTCGATTGATCATTGGGCCTGGTACCAAAGTTATCCGGATCGTTAAAAGTGGAATGATCGTTAAGAATAAACACAAGGACGAGATGGAACCGGATCAAATCACTCCCGACATTGACACAATGGCGATGCATATAAAACAAGAGGTGTCCGATTCAACACCTTTACATGAATTGGCTGAGTTGTCTATGCAACACGCGCAAAGCATGTTTAAGTGTGAAATGTGTAGTGAAGTGTTTACTGATAGGGCACAGTTGTTGGTGCATGTGCCAATACACATTTGATCTTAAAATGAATGAAAAAAATAAGGATTTTTATTATTATTTTTTTTTTTTCATAAACATTTAGAAGATTGTA
Source organism: Onthophagus taurus (assembly GCF_036711975.1). NCBI lineage: Eukaryota > Metazoa > Arthropoda > Insecta > Coleoptera > Scarabaeidae > Onthophagus > Onthophagus taurus. The sequence goes on from NC_091967.1 coordinate 2,458,563, forward strand.
CAGTTTATTTGTTTTAGTTTTGATAGAGTTATTCTAATTTTGCTTATTTTTTTTTAGAATTTTGTTTAATAGTACCTTAAATATATAATAGTTATATTTAAATAGAAACGAAATGAAAGTTACTTCATTTTTGTTCTAAATTTGATTGATGCGGTATACTTTTAAAATAGAATTTTTTGTAAAATTTTTTTTACAGCCCGATGTTAATATTACTTTCTCGTGTAATTACTTTATGTTAAAGTATTACTGCAATATAAAATAATAAAGTATCATAAAAAAACACAAAGTTAAGTTAGTTTATAGTCGTTACTATATTAGCTCGTATTGTTTGTAATATGTATATAAAGCTATATTATTAAAAAAGATACTATTGATGTTAGAACAGTTTATTGTCTATAATCTTTTCCTGTAATGTAATAAGTGTAATTTACAGAAAAAAAATGATGAAAACGAGCGTTTTAGCATAAAGGAATGTATGCATCTACTTCAAAAAGTTTTACAATGATGAGTCACAGAAAATGTTTTATTTATTACCAGACAGTTATGTACATTTAACACCGTAATAGATATTGAAAAACTTGTATATATTATTGTTTTTTTATTTACACTATCCTAAATTCCAAAAAAATTGTACCAAATGTAATCTGAAACACTTTAATTTAGGTATGATGGCTTTTATTACGCACACTTACTAGAACTAGTAACATTTTTAGCTAGAATTATCACTAGTATTGTCACTAGAACTAATCTACGTCTTTCAAGATTGGTAAGGACGTACTAGGTTTCGTATTAGTTCTAGTGATAGTACTAATGTAACACTTGATTAGTCCAAGTGTGATTCCTAATCTTCCTTAACCTTCTTTTACATACTCCCTCCTTGGCTTCTTCTACAAGTTCTGTTTACAATATTTCCTTGCCTCTCTCAACATCGTCAGTTACCTTCCTCAATTCTCACTCTGTGCCAACCTTAGCCATAATATTCCTCAACAACACAATTCCAACAAACTAATTTTAAATATTTCTGATGTCTGTCTGAAGACGCACGGCTAAATCCGAAACTTTCTAGTTCTAGGTCTAGTGTTAGTTCTAGTTTTACACTAGTACTGTTACTATGTAAAATTAACACTATACCTAGAACTAGAATCATTTGGGTTTAGCCGCACGTCTCTAAAGACGGCTAAACCCGAATGATTCTAGTTCTAGGTATAGTGTTAGTTTTAGTTTTACACTTGCACTGTCACTAGAACTAACACAATACCTAGAACTAGAAACATTCGGATATAGCTGCACATCTCTCAAGACAGCTAAACCCGAATGATTCTAGTTTTAGGTCTTGTGTTAGTTCTAGTGCTAGTGTAAAACTAGAACTAACACTAGAAACACTCGGATTTACCCGCACGTCTCTCAAGACGGCTAAATCAGTATGATTCTAGTTTTAAGTCTTGTGTTAGTTCTAGTGATAGTGTAAAACTAGAACTAACACAATACCTAGAACTAGAAACATTCGGGTATAGCTGCACATCTCTCAAGACAGCTAAACCCGAATGATTCTAGTTTTAGGTCTTGTGTTAGTTTTAGTGATAGTGCTAGTGTAAAACTAGAACTAACACTAGAAACACTCGGATTTACCCGCACGTCTCTCAAGACGGCTAAATCAGAATGATTCTAGTTTTAAGTCTTGTGTTAGTTCTAGTGATAGTGTAAAACTAGAACTAACACTAGACCTTGAACTAGAAAGATTCGGGTTTAGCTGTGCGTCTTTCAAGACAGCTAAACCCGAATGATTCTAGTTTTAGGTCTTGTGTTAGTTTTAGTGATAGTGCTAGTGTAAAGCTAGAACTAACACTAGATCTAGAACTAGAAACATTCGGATTTAGCCGCATGTCTCTCAACACGGCTAAACCCGAATGATTCTAGTTTTAAGTCTTGTGTTAGTTCTAGTGATATAATGCTAGTGTAAAACTAGAACTAACACTAGACCTTGAACTAGAAAATATCGCGTTTAGCCGTGCGTCCTTAGACTTGTTAGTGTTAGTTCTAGTTTTAGTTCATAAAAAATGTATCAATTTTCTTTCATTTTATTGAACGTTATATTACTTAATTTAAAAGATACATTGATGAACTAAAACTAGAACTAACACTAGAACTAGAAACATTCGGATTTAGCTCTCAAGACGGCTAAACCCGAACGTTTGTAGTACTAGGTCTAGTGATGGTGCCAATGTTAGTTCTAATAGCTAAAAATAGCACTGGCACTATCACGTCTGGAACTAATACCAGACTTAGACTCACTTTTACCACCTCTTGATAAATTTAGTGCTTAAAACCGCCGTAACCATGGCAACCATCCTCTATACCAGCGGTATTCAAACTAGGTTCCGCGGAACCCTGGGGTTCCGTGGGCCATGCCCAAATATTTCTTTATATAAGTCAATAAGTCAACCCCTACTTATTCAATAAGTATACTAATTTTAAAAATTCAATATTTTTCATAAAGATGGATAGTTATAAAAATGAAACCGTGCTTATAATTTTAAAATTTCGCGCTGTAAATGTTACGTCACAATCGCTGGAGTCAGCTGATCACTGTCTCACGTTTGCAAGTTGTAGCTTGTAGCTGCAGTAGTGTAAAAACTGTAAGGCGATACAGGCACTATTGCATTTATTTTGACGTACTCTTTTGTGTATGAATACGTTTTTTGGTTATTGTTATATGAACTATAAGCTTCATTCCGCATTAGCTATCGCATTGCAAACCCTGCATTAAGGATGTAATATCTTGCAAATTTGGAGAGACTTATCTGGAAGAAGTGAACAGCATTCCATTATCGGACACCACAATTGCAAGACGAATTGAAGAAATGGCATTATTTTGTGAAAATGATTTAATAAAACGTCTGAAAACGTCGAACCATCCTTTTGCATTGCAGTTGGATGAAACCACAGATATTGCAGGATTAGCTGTGTTAATTGTACTGGTACGCTATGTTTTTAATTCTTCAGTGCAAGAAGATATGCTCTTCTGTAAACCCCTCGTAGGAAGGACGACTGGAGAAGAAATTTTTAAACTGATTAATTTGTACATGGAAAAACATAAAATAAGTTGGAATTTATGCGCGCATATTTGTACTGATGGAGCAAAATCCTTATTAGGTCGCGAATTATTCAACTAGCTCCCCATATTAAACATTCCCATTGTTGTCTTCATAGGCATCAATTAGCGGTAAGACGTATCTCGCAAAAACTCAAAGATACGTTGTAAGAAACAGTGCAAATTATAAATTTTATAAAGAAGGAACTAAATTCCAGATTATTTGCTTTGCTATGTGAGGAGCTATCTAGTACGCATAAAACTTTGTTATTGCATGCAGAAGTACGCTGGCTTTCACGTGGTAAAATTTTAACTCGGTTTGTAGAGTTGAAAGATGAAGTCAGATTATTTTTAAATGAACATAATCACAAATATGCAGCAAAATTGATTTGTGAAATATGGTTATTCTCTTTTTTAAATGAATACAATAAATCACTTCAAGGAATTAATATCAACATTATTAAAATGCTAGATAAAATCAATTCATTACTACTGAAATTAGATTTATGGGAATCTTACGTTAAATCAAATAACGTGCAATGTTTCCAAATGTTAAACAGTTTTCTAATCGAAAATGAATTAGTCATAAATAATGATGTTCGACAACTGATTGAGGAACATATTATTCAATTAAAACGGACAATACGAATATACTTCCCAGAAACAACAGAATCGTATGAATGGATTATAGATCCATTTCAATATTACAATAAATCTGGGAATTTAATGTTGAAAGAAAGAGAACAATTAATAGATATATCAACGGATTCAGTTTTGAAATGTGCATTTGACAGAAATTGCAAATGTGCAATTACATCTTAAAACTTATATTTCGTTTAGATCTCGTTTAAATCTTGCTCCCTTAGCACAGCAGCATAATAACGCTCCACATGATTTGTATACCCCAAAAGATGTTGCTGGGGAGTATCCCTAATTGCTTCATCTGCGATTTCTTCTAAAATCCGCATTCTACGTTCGGCAATAGTGAACTTGATTATTATTTAAACGCACATAGTTCAGTACGTTTGGCATTCTAACTTGTATCTGTCTCTTCACTTTAGATTTAAAGGAGCTCCATAGGAGTTCAATAGGGTTTAATAAATATGAATACGGTGCTAAACGTATTATTTGAACATCCTCTTGGGGTTGCAAAACACTTTCCAAGTTTGCGTTGTCGATAATAAAACTCGGGTGCAAAAATCCTAAATTTCTACATGTTGCAATTAAACCTCTAAATCATACTTTGCATTCTGCACCTTTATACGAACCTCTTTTATGCTCAAAAGATACAATTTGTGTGGAACACATCCCGCCAATGCAATGCAAATTATTTCCTTTACTTCCCGGAACAACCACATGAGCTCTATGGCCAATTTTTGATCTACCCTCATTTCGACGGCAATATAAATTAAAGTTGCACTCAACAATCCAAATGAGGTCTCTACCGTTACCCCGGCTTTCTAAAATTTTTTCAACATACTCCCTTCGTTTGACTTTATTTTCGTACGTATTGATGTTTGCAACATGTGGTCGAATTTTTTTAAGCGAAAATAATTTACCGTCCAGCCAGTTCTTTATCGTATTAATTGAAACACGAAGTTCAAATTCATTAAGCACGCGATTAGATAGATCTTTAAGCGTTAACGTACTATCTTCTTCGATTTACCTTACTAACGCTTCGTCAATTGCAAGAGTTTTTTAGACTTGGAACCTCCTTTAGGTTTCGGATCTTCTTGATCATTTTTTAACCATTCGTACGCAGTGCGAACGTTGACACAAACTTTCTGGTCGTGCTAACATCTTTGTTTCTAAGTACGCGTGCTTTGTTGACTCAACCCTTCTACAAACAATGTAGATCCCTAAAGTCATGGTGCATTTTTATCTTGTCACAGGAAAGGAACAAAGCAAGATAGAAATGTGAAATTTTCACCAAATAAAAGAATTTGTTGCTCTATACACATCTAAACGATAATCAAGTTCTTCCCACACACGGTTAAGCACGTTTGAAGTAACAGATTCTGTGATTCCCTTGTTTTGTATGCATTTTAAACAATCAACCAAAAATGAGAAATCTATTACATAAATGGTATTAATCGCACAGGAACACGTCTATAATTAAATTAATTACAACAATCGATAAATCAATCCAGACGGTCCAATATATCAAGATTCATTATCTAAATTGTAGGTAAACATTGGAAATAACGACACCCTGATCTATAAAAAAATATAAAAGGATTTAAGTTGTTTTCATTAAAATTTAAATAATCAGTATAAATGAATATGAGCTCAACAATAGAGCACTGCAATTAAATTTAAAATGTTTATAGTTTCTAATCTGATATTAAACTAATAATACAATCACGAATTAAAATTTATGATGGTAATAATCGTTTTAATCTTTATGTGTTCTAAATTGTACTTACCATTAATACAAATCTGAAAGAGAAATGGTTTGAATAAAATTTGTTATGTTAATGAAATATTGATTTGGATCATTTTTTATCGTTATTTATTATGAGCTTATTATTGACATAATCGTAATAAATGGTATACTTATAATATTCTGGTTAGAATTAAGATTTATTTATCCGATCAGATAAAGGCCTTACGGTTAGATCAGTTCACTTTACAATAAAATATTTCCTTTCTGACCGAATACAGTTTATACACATTTATATAAATTAAAATTATATATCAGCGTCACGTACATTAGACAACGTATCGTTTTAGCATCATATTTATATTTAATAAAAGATAAAGACTACAAAAACTTAATCGATTAATTAAAATTTGATAATATTAAAAATTAAGGGCTCTCACCAAGACATTTTTTTACATAGTAAATATCACTTTGTTATTATTTATTATTATTACTTAGGTATCACAGAATCGATGGATAAATTATGCTACATTTTCGTTTTTTCTGCGGTTTCTATCATATCTCGAACGATATCGTCTATGTTATCATCTATATCATCATCTTTTCGAGTATTTTTCCCTTGGGGTTGTTCAAAAAACTTTTTATCCGTCACGCTTGCTTGTTTGTTGTAACTTTTTCTCTTCATTTTTCCACTTTTCGATAACGACACTCTTCTATTTGGTGGTATCGGGTAAATATCTTCGTCTTTTACCGTATCTATTATTTTATCATCTTCCTTGGTCGTAGTGGGTTTAACCGATTGTTTATTCGCACTGAATAAATTTCGAAAGAACGTCGTCATATTACGAAAGATTCGGGAGGAAACGCGTTATCACTTAAATACTTCACTTTCAGGTGTGTGTTAAGTTGGAAAGTGTATCGCTATACTGTTTAGTATTTTATTTTGTCCGTGAATGCTCACTGATAACGACCTTATTATGTTGATAATATTGATAAGATCTACATATTAATTATATTAAAAGGTAACTGAATTACTTTACATGAGATTTAAAAAAGGAAAAACTACGATTTTTGCTATTTATTGATAAAATTTGATTCATGACTTAGATATAATTTTTATCACGTTTAAAATTTAATTAGCTATGAAGTGAATTAGAATGAATAATTTTTGAAGAAAAAGATTTTCAAGATAAGGGGATTTTGCAATTGGACGAGTGCAAATAAACAGTAAAAGTCGAAAATTGTTGATAAATTTAGATTAATATCTCGAGTAACTACTTACCAGTAGGATTAAATAAAGTAAAAAAAGGCGGCGGCGTTTACAGATCGATATCACATGCGTCCCAAAACATTCACGAGAATTATATTAAAGTAGCACCATAAATAATTAAATCACTTTGTATTATTAGAAAAACAATTTTTCTTTATTTATTACATAAAGATATAAATCTTTTTACATTAAAAAGCCATAACTGTTATTGATGATAATTACAGATTCCTGTAATTTTTGTAGTATTACACGCATTTTTAAAAATTTGACATTTCGTTTGACACAAGGACCACAAACTCATAATTGGGATCTTTCCAAAATTAGTAGATTACTCTTGTAGAAAAACTTGTATCTGAAAGACATTAGAGATATGGAGTAGCTTTCATCATTATGATCAACGATCCAGATACTTTATCATTACCAATGAGTATACTTAAACCTCACGTTGCTTCATCAACTATGTATTAAATCAGCTCAAGAAGTTAGACGAAATGTTTTACTTTAATTTATTATAGATTTTAACCTCTTGTGAAGTAATTTCCGTTTGGGATGACAGCCAGCTTAAATAGCTTCATGAACAAGTTCTTCTGACACTACTTCCCACATCTTAGATATATACTTAATTCTAAAAGATGCGAATACGAGATTGGTCATTTTAATATATACAGTGTGTCCGTGAATAAAGTAAAATAGAAATGTGAAATAACCATTTCAATTTACGTACAGTCTCTCGTGCTAGCTCATCTGTCGCTTCATAGATAGTCTAGCTTTGTGTAAAACTCCCTGCAAATGTCCATTCCATGAGAAGGTTTTTCTAGGATTACTCCTAGATATTTGACTTCCTTGGAGAAACAAATTTCTCGACCTTGTATAGTTGGGTTGATTATTAGAAAAACAATTTTTCTTTATTTATTACATAAAGATATAAATCTTTTTACATTAAAAAGCCATAACTGTTATTGATGATAATTACAGATTCCTGTAATTTTTGTAGTATTACACACATTTTTAAAAATTTGACATTTCGTTTGACATAAGGACCACAAACTCATAATTGGGATCTTTCCAAAATTAGTAGATTACTCTTGTAGAAAAACTTGTATCTGAAAGACATTAGAGATATGGAGAAGCTTTCATCATTATGATCAACGATCCAGATACTTTATCATTAACAATGAGTATACTTAAACCTCACGTTGCTTTGCTTCATCAACTATTAAATCAGTTCAAGAAGTTAGACGAAATGTTTTACTTTAATTTATTATAGATTTTAACCTCTTGTGAAGTAATTTCCGTTTGGGATGACAGCCAGCTTAAATAGCTTCATGAACAAGTTCTTCTGACACTACTTTTCACATCTTAGATAATATACTTAATTCTAAAAGATGCGAATACGAGATTGGTCATTTTAATATATACAGTGTGTCATACAGTCTCTCGTGCTAGTTTATCTGCCGCTTCATTGCCAGCAACTCCAGAGTAACCTAGGACCCAGATAAGAAAAACTCTGTTATCACAACTCAGTGTTTTTTAAATTTTATTATCCCCAAAGACTACGACAAGTCTACAAGGATAGTCTAGCTTTGTGTAAAACTCCCTGCAAATGTCCATTCCATGAGAGGGTTTATCTAGGATTACTCCTAGATATTTGACTTCCTTTGAGAAATGAATTTCTCCACCTTGGATAGTTGGGTGGATCTAACTTTCGTCTCCTAGTGAAGGGTACAACGATTGTCTTTTCCGGGTTTATCTAGATCTAGAGTCTCCCTTACACCAAGCGCAAATGGTATCTAGGGTCACCTGGAGAACTTTGGACATCTTTGACAAACGGAATCCTTTGACCATAATGATAATGTCATCAGCGTTGTATTTCTACATCAACGGCTTCGACAATCGCAATCAAATCATCAACCAGAAGCCCTTTGAGTGAACTAGAAACTAATCTACTATCAAGCATATTGCGGATCCAACCCACTATAGTTGCTTCTACTCTTCTATATCCAGAAATGCACAAACCAAGATCTCGTTATCCTACAGCGTCCTGGATACTCTACCAACCAAGTTGTGTTGAGCTAATTCTGCTGATTTTCCCGCTTCATAAGCGTTCTGGTGCCGACTCAGTGGACCAGATGCCAGTGGCACCGTATACCGTTGCAGAACTTTTTCAACAGAAATAACGTCAAGCTGATGGGTCGAAAAGCATTAAGAGTAGCAACCGAATGGGTCGCTTCTTGATGTGCGTATCACGGGTCTTCTGGAATTCACGATCATATACAGGGTGTGTCAAATGTCTGGAATATAGTCAATAACTTCGCCATTTATGGTTTTTAAGAAATATGTTTCAAATACAAGTATCATTATTAATCGTGGCACATTTGTTGTCGGTATTTACTTGTTTGTATTGTTTTTTGTTTCGTTGCTATGGCAACCAATATTGTTATTTTAAATGGGATGCATATATTTTTTTGCATACTACTATACGATGAACATATCAAATCATATGGTTGTATAAGAAAAAAATCGAGAAAAATGCGTTTTCTGAAAATATGAAATCAGTAATTTACAAAGTAGGCACAGAAATAACGCCGTTGACAGCTTTAAATGTCAAAAAATGACAGTTTCAACAATTGTATGTATGTATGTAGTTTCATGTGAGGTTGGTTAAACCACAGGTGGTATAACCAAAGCACTTGGGCCCCAACGGTCCCTTTGTACATCCTCACGGTTTTACTTCGGCCATGTGTAGATCCATTTGAAGGAGTGAAAGATGTTCGAAGATGGCACATCTGATCAGGCTGATACCGCTTCTCGCCTCGCCTTCAGCCGGGCTGGTACTCCAACGCCCAGCAATTTGAAGACGACCCCCAAGCCGGGCTGGTACTCCAACGCCCAGAAACTTGGGTGCATGGCTGAGTACCGCTCAAAGAGCGCAGACGCGCTTTCAACCCGTTTTTACGTTCACAACCTCCAACTACACATGTATCTGACGACAACCAGAGATGTTAGACTGGTTGCCGGGACCGACGGCTTAACGTCCCCTCCGAAGGTCGGGGAGGCGACTCGGCGTGTATTCACTGGGAATCGAACCCAGGACGCCGGCGTGGTAGCCCGAGAGCATACCACGGGGCCAGTTTCAACAATTATGAATAATTAATAATGTATGGTGACACACATTTAATGTAGTTTCGTTTTTGGTAGCTGCCTTCGGACGTCCACTTTTTGGAAGATGTTTAACACTTCCGGTGTTAAGGAATATTTTAATATTTTGGATACTGTGGATTGTCTATCCACGTAAATATTATTGAACAGTGTACAAACTTCACTTTGAGTGCGTTTTCTATCACCGTACCCATACAGCTTTGATATTTGGATTCTTTGTCGTTCGCTTAATCGCGCCATATTTGTTTAAACTGTCAATTTTTTGACATTTAAAGCTATCAACTGTCAAAACTGTCATTTAGCTGATTTAATATTTTCAGAAAACGCATTTTTTCTCGATTCTTTTCTTATACAACCGTATGATTTGATATGTCCATCGCGTAGAGGAATTTGTCTTCTATCAAAATATGTAAAAAAACATACATATGCATCCCATTTAAAATAACAATGTTGGTTGCCATAGCAACGAAACAAAAAACAATGTAAACAATCAAATATCGCCAAAAAATGCGTCACAATTAATAGAGAAACTTTTATTTAAAACATTTTTCTTTAAAATCACAAATGGCGAAGTTATTGGCTATATTCCAGACGTTTGACACAACATACAGGTGTGTCAAATGTCTGGAATATAGTCAATAACTTCGCCATTTATGGTTTTTAAGAAAAATGTTTCAAATACAAGTATCATTATTAGTCGTGGCGCATTTTTTGGCAATATTTGCTTGTTTGTATTGTTTTTTGTTTCGTTGCTATGGCAACCAATATTGTTATTTTAAATGGGATGTATAGAGTATATTTATTTGTAACTCTATATTAATTAATCGTATAATAAAATACTAAAACTTAAAATGGAGTATTTGATAGACTGTTTTATGTGTGTCTATCCGTTTATTTATTATTTTATGACTATAACAAAATCGCCATGGGAAAATACATTATGTTGATATAACAACCCATGGTGATATAACATGATGTTTATATATAAGAATAATAAGAGTGCGTGATGCGCTACAGGATGCATATATTTTTTTTGCATACTTTAATACAGGATAAATCCCTCTATACGATGAACATATCAAATCATATGATTGTATAAGAAAAAAATCGAGAAAAATGCGTTTTCTGAAAATATGAAATCAGTAATTTACAAAGTAGGCACAGAAATAACGCCGTTGACAGCTTTAAATGTCAAAAAATGATAGTTTCAACAATTATGAATAATTAATAATGTATGGTGACACACATTTAATGTAGTTTCGTTTTTGGTAGCTGCCTTCGGACGTCCACTTTTTGGAAGGTGTTTAATACTTCCGGTGTTAACTAATATTTTAATATTTTGGATACTGTGGATTGTCTATCCGGGTAAATATTATTGAACAGTGTACAAACTTCACTTTGAGTGCGTTTTCTATCACCGTACCCATACAGCTTTGATATTTGGATTCTTTGTCGTTCGCTTAATCGCGCCATATTTGTTTAAACTGTCAATTTTTTGACATTTAAAGCTATCAACTGTCATTTAGCTGATTTAATATTTTCAGAGAACGCATTTTTTCACGATTCTTTTCTTATGCAACCGTATGATTTGATATGTCCATCGCGTAGAGGAATTTGTCTTCTATCAAAATATGCAAAAAAAAAACATATGCATCCCATTTAAAATAACAATGTTGGTTGCCATAGCAACGAAACAAAAAACAATGTAAACAATCAAATAAATCCAAAAAATGCGTCACAATTAATAAAGAAACTTTTATTTGAAACATTTTTCTTTAAAACCACAAATGGCGAAGTTATTGGTTATATTCCAGACGTTTGACACAACATACAGGTGTGTCAAATGTATATGCGTTTTCTGAAAATATTAAATCAGCTAAATGACAGTTTTGACAGTTGCTAAACTGTCATTTAGCTGATTTAATATTTTCAGAGAACGCATTTTTTCTCGATTCTTTTCTTATACAACCGTATGATTTGATATGTTCATCGTATAGAGGGACTTATCCTGTATTAAAGTATGCAAAAAAACATATGCATCCCATGTAAAATAACAATGTTGGTTGCCATAGCAACGAAACAAAAAACAATGTAAACAATCAAATATATCCAAAAGATGCGTCACAATTAATAAAGTAACTTTTATTTGAAACATTTCTCTTTAAAATTATAAATGGCGAAGTTATTGGTCAAATTGGGTGTGTCAAATGTCTGGATAAATTATGTCAAAAAAAAATAAAGACGCGACGTACAGTCTATATAGAATACTCCGAATGATTTATTTCCGTTCCTTTTTAATTTATAATTCACGTAGAGAGATAAAACTTTGAAAAGTTGATAACGGGATTCGAAATACGCAATTATTTGATATGTTTTGGTTAAAATAGCGTGGAACTCCTACTAAATTGCAATTTTCAGCAAAACTATACTATATAAAAATAAAATACGTAAGATGTAGGATAAAATTAATGTAGGATTACTTTGAACGTAATTACTTGAAAGGAAATATAAGTAAAACTTGTATTATTACTAGTAAAAACCATCATTTTTATTAGACATTGAGTGATACGTATACGCAGACTGTTTCGAATTCCTTGAGCTAAAATGGTTAGAAATGAAATAATAAACAATTAATATTGTAAATCTGTTAGGTTATTTGGCACTGATTTTGCATAATAAGCAGGAAACCCAAGGAGATTAATTAAATTTAGAATGAGAAAACTTCAAAGGTGATATACACTAATTTTTCTTATAAAAATATTACACTAATAATATTAATGATAATAATAATTAAAAAAACTTTTTTAGTAACGTTATTTAAAATTTTTGTAATTTATTTAGACTAGGTGTAGAAGCCCTATAATTCCTTAAAAAATTTCTTTTCTCATTTAACTTATAAATATTATTAAATAGATTTAGTGATTATAAAAAATTGAGTAATATTACACATTTCAAAGATAGAAAATGTGTCATATGCTTATAAAAAAAACGTAATAAATCTAATGATTAGGTCAAATATTCCTATAATTGACTTCTTTTTATACGAACCTAAAATAAACATTTATACAAATAAATCATTTCGTTTCTTTCCATTAAGATAATATTTTCAAACCTAAACCTGCATAAAACATTACAAAACAAAAGCAAGCATCTTTCAGGTTCGTATAAAAAAAAATTGTCCAACACATAAAATCTTCTCAAAGATCATCATCAGTCCAAAAAGTATTTTTCAGTCAGATATTACATTTTACAAAGATAACAGACATAGGACGAAACGAAGTTTACATTGCTAAAGGGATCTTTATTATTTACACATACACGTGGGACCCAACGCCCCTTGAAGCGTAACTTCAACTGACCCACCTTGCCTTTTGCATTTCTATCTGGCTTTCCAACGTTTTTGCCAAATAAATCACAAACAACTGTGATAAAGCTATACCTAACGCTATTCCTGCAATTGTATAAAGATTTCGTTCCGCCCACAAACGAAAAGTTTCAATACAACCGGATGTCCACACTTTTTTAGACGCCTCAGCGACCTAAAACGGAAAAAAAAATTAATCCCAATAAACTTTTACAATATTTAAAATATAACATTTACAGGATGTGTTTGAACTTTGTATCCACACATAATATTAACCAATCCAGATGAAATATCAGTAGCATTTATACAACACGAAAATGGAACCCCACATCTTTCAACACTTGGCGAACTACAATTAAAATATTCATTTTTAGACCAATCCATGTAACCTTCGTTGCTTAAACCGCAACAACGAAATTCCTGTTGCGCAAAATCGATAAAGTTTTGTAAGTCGGGATCGTCACGATACGTTCGAATTATGTTGTCAGTAAAGTTTTCTTCTAACACGGATTGCATAGATTGTGGAAAAACAAATCCAACAATTGCAATGCCCATTTCCAATAAGAAAAATATTAATAAACATAATGAATACTAAAATAAATCATTTTAATTTAAAAAAAAAACATGTAAAAGGCGATAATAACTTACAAATTTGAGCAAACATGTGTTTTCTCTTAAAGCCCCAACACATCCTGCAAAACTGACGATAAAAATAACTCCCCCTGTTATTATCATAACCAAAGAAACGTTGAGTATTACATCGTAAACTGTATCCAAACGCACCCAACCATTTAATTGGACTTTATCAAGAAACGCATATAACCCAATACCAATAAGTAGACCACCTAGCAGCTATGAATAATTAATAAAAAAAAATTAATTTTGCGCTCTCAATTCAACGAAGAGGATATAAACCTTACCCAAAATACAAAATTGAGTATAAAAATCAAATATTTCACACAAGAACTAACGTAAGTGTATCCGCTACGATTCGGCGTTGGCCTGTACGGTGGCATTTTTATGTTTTTTAAATAGAAAGGCGTAATTGGCAGTCTAAGAAGGAAGTTGCGGTAGTAATTTCCTGGTTTGTTGCACTTTCAGATTGTTAACATTGTGAATCACTGGGCTTCTTCTTGGGGGAACTGTCAAATTACATCTGCAACAATAATAACAAAGAATACTTCCGGTACTTGAACCGTAGATGGTGTAGCGGTTTAGATCAACCTCGACATAGAAATTAATTATTTTTTATAACATCAAGTGACTTTCCACCACAGATTGTATTAGTACCAGTAATCATAAAAATTAAACTAATTTTAATTACCTTTTTAAATAAATAATACGTTACAGATATCTGTAATTATTAATCATTGCAATATTTTGGTATAAAAAATTTAAAATATAGAATGGGTTTAAAAAAACATCAATACACATCAGAAAGTGGTTTTTATTAACAATTAAGCACCGTTTGTTTTAAAGGTTTTTCTATCTTTACACTTCCGAACGACACGACACCCGAATAATCCACAATGACATTTATTTAGTGGCGCTATCTATTATCACTCAGATAAAAATTTATTTGATTAATAAATATACTTAATTTATTTATTTACATAAATAAATCATCGTTTTATTGAATAATTTTTAGTTTATTTAGTTAATAAAAATTTAATTCTCGCGACATAACAGAAGGTCTATAAGAAGCTCTTCCATGTAAAACCCGGAAATTATTGAAAAAAAATAACAGTTCCAGGATTCAACTTTAACCAATATTTCTGTTCCTCTTTATTAATCTCTTTGTAAAAATTAAACAAATTTTAATTACTTTTTTAAATAAATAATACGTTACAGATATCTGTAATTATTAATCATTACAACGCTTTGATATAAAAAATTTAAAATATAGAATGATAATAAAAAACATCGATAAACTTCAGAAAGTGGTTTTTATTAACAATTAAATATCGTTTGTTATAAAAGAATTATCTTTACATTTCCGAACCATACCCGAATAATCCACAAGATCCACAATGACATTTATTTAGTGGCGCTATCTATTATCACTCATATAAAAATTTATTTTATTAATAAATAAACTTAATTTATTTATGTAAATAAATAAATCATGAATATATTTATATGATAAAAATAAGAGTTCCAGGATTTAACTTTAACCAATATTTCTGTTCCTCTTTATTAATCTCTTGATAAAAATCAAACTAATTTTAATTACTTTTTACGTTACAGATATCTGTAATTATTAATACTTTGTATATTACAATACTTTGATATAGAAAATCTAAAATATAGAATGTGTATAAAAAACATCGATAAACTCCAGAAAATGGTTTTTATTAACATTTATGCACCGTTTCTTTTAAAAGAATTACATCATTGATTATAATTGTTTGTAAGTGCTGCCACCTATCTTTATACTTCTGAACCATACTAGAATAACCCACAATGACATTTATTTAGTGGCGCTATCTATTATCTCTCAAATATCAATTTATTTATTTAATTATTTATTAATTAAACAAATAACATAAGTAAATAATCGTTTTATTGAATAATTTTTAGTTTATTTAATTAATATAAATTTAATCCTAAATTTTTAGCGGTACTTGTCCATTCATTTCTCGCAACATAACACCCTGTAAGTCTTCTAAATCCACTATAAGAAGCTCTTCCATGTAAAACCCGGAAATTATCGATAAAAATAACAGTTCCAGGATTCAACTTTAACCAATATTTCTGTTCCTTTTTATTAATGTCTTCATAAAAATTAAACTAATTTTAATTACTTTTTTAAATAAATAATACGTTACAGATATCTGTAATTATTAATCATTACTATGCTTTGATATAAAAAATTTTAAATATAGAATGATAATAAAAAACATCGATAAACTTCACAGAGTGGTTTTTATTAACAATTAAATATCGTTTGTTATAAAAGAATTATCTTTACATTTCCGAACCATACCCGAATAATCCACAAGATCCACAATGACATTTATTTAGTGGCGCTATCTATTATCACTCATATAAAAATTTATTTTATTAATAAATAAACTTAATTTATTTATGTAAATAAATAAATCATGAATATATTTATATGATAAAAATAAGAGTTCCAGGATTTAACTTTAACCAATATTTCTGTTCCTCTTTATTAATCTCTTGATAAAAATCAAACTAATTTTAATTACTTTTTACGTTACAGATATCTGTAATTATTAATACTTTGTATATTACAATACTTTGATATAGAAAATCTAAAATATAGAATGTGTATAAAAAACATCGATAAACTTCAGAAAATGGTTTTTATTAACAATTATGCACCGTTTGTTTTAAAGGAATTATATCATTGATTATAATTGTTTGTAAGTGCTGCCACCTATCTTTACACTTCTGAACCATACCAGAATAACCCACAATGACATTTATTTAGTGGCGCTATCTATTATCTCTCAAATATCAATTTATTTATTTAATTATTTATTAATTAAACAAATAACATAAGTAAATAATCGTTTTATTGAATAATTTTTAGTTTATTTAGTTAATATAAATTTAATCCTAAATTTTTAGCGGTACTTGTCCATTCATTTCTCGCAACATAACACCCTGTAAGTCTTCTAAATCCACTATAAGAAGCTCTTCCATGTAAAACCCGGAAATTATCGATAAAAATAACAGTTCCAGGATTGAACTTTAACCAATATTTCTGTTCCTCTTTATTAATCTCTTCATAAAAATTAAACTAATTTTATTTTCTTTTTTAAATAAATAATACGTTACAGATATCTGTAATTATTAATCATTACAATGCTTTGATATAAAAAATTTTAAATATAGAATGATAATAAAAAACATCGATAAACTTCACAGTGTGGTTTTTATTAACAATTAAATATCGTTTGTTATAAAAGAATTATCTTTACATTTCCGAACCATACCCGAATAATCCACAAGATCCACAATGACATTTATTTAGTGGCGCTATATATTATCACTCATATAAAAATTTATTTGATTAATAAATAAACTTAATTTATTTATTTACATAAATAAATCATCGTTTTATTGAATAATTTTTAGTTTGTTTAGTTAATAAAAATTTAATTCTCGCGACATAACACCCTGTAAGTCTTCTTAATCCACTATGAGAAGCTCTTCCATGTAAAACCCGGAAATTATCGATAAAAATAACAGTTCCAGGATTCAACTTTAACCAATATTTCTGTTCCTCTTTATTAATATCTTCATAAAAATTAAACTAATTTTAATTACTTTTTTAAATAAATAATACGTTACAGATATCTGTAATTATTAATCATTACTATGCTTTGATATAAAAAATCTAAAATATAGAATGATAATAAAAAACATCTATAAACTTGAGAGAGTGGTTTTTATTAACAATTAAATATCCTTTGTTATAAAAGAATTATCTTTACACTTCCGAACCATACCCGAATAATCCACAAGATCCACAATGACATTTATTTAGTGGCGCTATCTATTATCACTCATATAAAAATTTATTTTATTAATAAATAAATCATCGTTTTATTGAATATATTTATATGATAAAAATAACAGTTCCAGAATTTAACTTTAACCAATATTTCTGTTCCTCTTTATTAATCTCTTCATACAAATTAAACTAATTTTAATTACTTTTTACGTTACAGATATCTGTAATTATTAATACTTTGATATAAAAAATCTAAAATATAGAATGTGTATAAAAAACATCGATAAACACCAGAAAATGGTTTTTATTAACATTTATGCACCGTTTGTTTTAAAGGAATTACATCATTGATTATAATTGTTTGTAAGTGCTGCCACCTATCTTTACACTTCTGAACCATACCAGAATAACCCACAATGACATTTATTTAGACATTTATTTATTTATTTAATTATTTATTAATTAAACAAATAACATAAGTAAATAATCGTTTTATTGAATAATTTTTAGTTTATTTAGTTAATATAAATGTAATCCTAAATTTTTAGCGGTACTTGTCCATTCATTTCTCGCAACATAACACCCTGTAAGTCTTCTAAATCCACTATAAGAAGCTCTTCCATGTAAAACCCGGAAATTATCGATAAAAATAACAGTTCCAGGATTCAACTTTAACCAATATTTTTGTTCCTCTTTATTAATCTCTTCCCCCAATCTTTTATAAGCATCATAAAACATGGGAATTTCTTCAAAATTTAACGTGTTTAATGGGGCTCTATCGTAAATGTTGTATCTACAAAAATAAGAAATAAAATGAGAAAATTAATTAATGTTGACTTTTTTTACCTAATTTGTGATAATTTTTTCGTCACCGGATGTTGTTTTAATACCGTGTCTATGGTCGTGTAATGCACATTTTTTTCTATGTACTCGGATTCGATGGGAAAAGTTGTTAAAATTTCGTAATCTTTTGGGTGGCGTTCTTTTAAATTATTTGCAGCATTAAAGCCGTCAACTAAAAGAGTTTCTCCACCTTCCCCATCGTGACTTAACATATGAAATACTTGAAGGCTGAAATAAATGTTTATGAAAAAATTGAAATAGCAATATAAAAATATCATTTTGTACCCTGAAGCTTCTGTAAAATAAGTGTTATCGTTATGGGCCCCTAATTCGATTGTTGTGTAAGCCGTATCGGCGTGTTCTAAATTATTACTAACTTCCCACATTCCACCAAATAACGTTTGTTGAACCGGAGCCATGTTTCGGACAACTTTTTCTGTTGATTCAATACTTGGTTCTACCTTTAAAAATAATTTGTGGTAATTAAGAAAATTGCTTTAAATGAATTTTAGATACCTCGGTGACAAATCCAATTCCGTATTTTAAGATGTTTTTTAATACAAGTTTTAAACCGGTTTGATCTTTTTTAAAATATTCTTTGGATGTTACGTAAAGTTCTTTGATGTTTTTTATTTGATTTGAGTTCCAATAAAAGCTTTCATTTTGTGGTAGTTTTGTAGTTTTGTAAAGATTACTTAAATAATTTAATGAAAATTCTGTTAAATGGCCATCTTTCCCTAAAAACAATATTGTTTCAACGTAAAAAATGAATGAATTAAAATTAGAACTAAAACTAGCACTAGAATTAACACTACACCTAGAAATAGAAACATTCGGGTTTAGCCGCACGTCTTTTAAGACGGCTAAACCCGAATGATTCTAGTTCTAGGTCTAGTGTTAGTTTTAGTTTTACACTTGCACTATCACTAGAACTAGCATTAGACCTAGAACTAGAAACATTCGCAGACAACAAAACACAGAATGTTTTTAATTCTAAGTCTAATGTTAATTTTAGTGATAGTGTTAGTTCTAGTTTGAGTTATAATTTGGTAACTTACAAGTAATTTTTAATTTATCATTAATTTTGACACAATCCACAGGTTTTATATTTTTAGGTATTTTTAAAACGTCCGACATGATTTGATTCGTTTTTTGATTGTAACATTTTTCACATCTGCAATGATCTCGAAGCCAAATGTAATGAATTTTTAGGTTTTCGTCAATTTCTAAATGGGAGTCGTATAAACTAAGAAATCCTACAAGACAAGAATATAAAGAAAATTAATGAATAAATTAATTGATAAAATTAAATTTTTTCTTACTCGTATTATTAATTTTTTGCGAAAAAACTTTCTGCGTTAATTTGAGCATGGTTAAAAGTAAAATGAGAAGTTGCTGTTTATAAAATAATAAGTAATTTTATCTTTATGTGGTGATAAAAAAGTTTTTAACAGTAAATTGAGGTCAAATGGTTTCATTTTTTTTTTCTGGATCGAATGTTGAGGTTAAAGTTGAATTAAAAGACTGTTAAATTCAAAAATAGAAGAAATAAAGATTAATAATCAATTTAGACAAACTAAAATATGCAGTGTTAGAAAATGATTCTTCAATCTCAGTACATTGCTATATGTACTTACTAGAGGTGTTAATGTATTCTTTTGAATTTTATTTGATGTTTAAATTTGACGTCAATTTGTTTAACCTTGACTGAGGTCTTATTTATTTTACATAATAAATCCTTTTTTACAAAATCATTGATGGAGAAAGAAATAAAAGAATTGTATTGGTTGATTTATAAAAATATTTATTAATTATTTATTTGTACACTTTTTATTTTTCAAAATTAAGATAAGGTTTTTTTGATAAAGAATCTTAAATAAAACATAAAATTCCCTTAAAAAAACTGGTTTTCTCCTATTTTCTAATTTGTTACTTCTATTTTTGTGATGCTAAAAACATTTAACAAATCAAAAATAATATACAAAAAACCCATTTTTTACTTTTATAAATTAAATTAAACCTTAATCGTTAAAATCATTAAATTACAAAAAAAGAAACAATCCCAAAATAGAAAAAAATAAAAATTACGCTTGAGCACTATCTATAAAAGCCCTATTTCTCAATTGAATATTACTATCTGACGTATAACTTTTGCTAATATGTTTACTAATACTACCATTTTCATACAAATCCGTTTGAATTGGGAAACAAATTCCAACTCCTTTTCCATTTTTACAACTTTCATTTGAATATTTTATTTCTTCTTTATCCTAAAAATTACGACAAAAAATCATTAACACATCATTAAAGTTGCATATAAAGGTACTGACTTCAACTTTTGTTTTGGACTTTTTTACATAAGTCTTTTTGTAGAAATCGGAAAACAGGAAGTAGAACATAACGGCGTGAAGGCCGATCCACCAGACAAACGCCTTTGGATAATCACAATCAATAAATAGTAATTGAAAAGCGTGGACCATCACCAATACGAATTGAACCTATAAAAATTAAATTTAAATTAATTAATAACCAAAATTAACACAACACGATCAATTTGAATTCAAATAAGAGCTGTTTTATATTTATTTCAACTTTTGACATCAGGATTTATTTATTCAAATTTAAACATTTCAAAACGATGAACAGGATGTGAGTTAATTCTATACTGCTTATTGTATAATATCAGTTTAAAGTTTTTGTATGTAATGTACTATACTATACAGGATTGTTCAAGAGATAAAATGTTGATTGGATCATGTTCTAGTTTTGCACTAGAACTAACACAAGATCTAGAACTAGAATTATTCGGGTTTAGCCGTCTTGAGAGACGTGCGGCTAAACCCGAATGTTTCTAGTTCTAGGTGTAATGTTAGTTCTAGTGACAGTAGTAGGTAGCGTTAGTTAGCATAAGATATCACTATGTTGCATATTTTTATTGCACTAAAACTAGAACTAACACTAGACCTAAAACTAGAAAGTATCTGTGAATGTTTCTAGTTCTAGGTCTAGTGTTAGTTCTAGTTTTACATTATCACTATCACTAGAACTAACACAAGACCTAGAACTAGAACCATTCGGGTTTAGCAGTCTTGAGAGACGTGCGGCTAAACCTGAATGCTTCTAGTTTTAGGTTTAATGTTAGTTCTAGTGACAGTAGTAGGTAGCGTTAGTTAGCATAAGATATCACTATGTTGCATATTTTTATTGCACTAAAACTAGAACTAACACTAGACCTAAAACTAGAAAGTATCTGTGAATGTTTCTAGTTCTAGGTCTAGTGTTAGTTCTAGTTTTGTATTATCACTATCACTAGAACTAACACAAGACCTAGAACTAGAATCATTCGGGTTTAGCCGTCTTCAGAGACGTGCGGCTAAACCCGAATGTTTCTAGTTCTAGGTCTAGTGTTAGTTCTAGTTTTACATTATCACTATCACTAGAACTAACACAAGACCTGGAACTAGAAACATTCGGGTTTAGCCGTCTTCAGAGACGTGCGGCTAAACCCGAATGTTTCTAGTTCTAGGTCTAGTGTTAGTTCTAGTTTTACACTAGTACTATCACTAGAACTAACACAAGACCTAGAAATAGAATCATTCGGGTTTAGCCGTCTTGAGAGACGTGCGGCTAAACCCGAATGTTTCTAGTTCTAGGTCTAGTGTTAGTTCTAGTTTTACATTATCACTATCACTAGAACTAACACAAGACCTAGAACTAGAATCATTCGGGTTTAGCCGTCTTGAGAGACATGCGGCTAAATCCGAATGATTCTAGTTCTAGGTCTAGTGTTAGTTCTAGTGTTAGTTCTAGTTTTACATTATCACTATCACTAGAACTAACACAAGACCTAGAACTAGAAACATCGGGTTTAGCCGTCTTGAGAGACGTGCGGCTAAACCCGAATGTTTCTAGTTCTAGGTCTAGTGTTAGTTCTAGTGTTAGTTCTAGTTTTACATTACCACTATCACTAGAACTAACACAAGACCTAGAACTAGAATCATTCGGGTTTATCCGTCTTGAGAGACGTGCGGCTAAATCCGAATGATTCTAGTTCTAGGTCTTGTGTTAGTTCCAGTTTTGCACTAGTACTATCACTAGAACTAACACAAGACCTAGAAATAGAATCATTCGGGTTTAGCCGTCTTGAGAGACGTGCGGCTAAACCCGAATGTTTCTATTTCTAGGTCTAGTGTTAGTTCTAATTTTACATTACCACTATCACTAGAACTAACACAAGACCTAGAAATAGAATCATTCGGGTTTATCCGTCTTGAGAGACGTGCGGCTAAATCCGAATGATTCTAGTTCTAGGTCTAGTGTTAGTTCTAGTGTTAGTTCTAGTTTTACATTATCACTATCACTAGAACTAACACAAGACCTAGAACTAGAAACATCGGGTTTAGCCGTCTTGAGAGACGTGCGGCTAAACCCGAATGTTTCTAGTTCTAGGTCTAGTGTTAGTTCTAGTGTTAGTTCTAGTTTTACATTACCACTATCACTAGAACTAACACAAGACCTAGAACTAGAATCATTCGGGTTTATCCGTCTTGAGAGACGTGCGGCTAAATCCGAATGATTCTAGTTCTAGGTCTTGTGTTAGTTCCAGTTTTGCACTAGTACTATCACTAGAACTAACACAAGACCTAGAAATAGAATCATTCGGGTTTAGCCGTCTTGAGAGACGTGCGGCTAAACCCGAATGTTTCTATTTCTAGGTCTAGTGTTAGTTCTAATTTTACATTACCACTATCACTAGAACTAACACAAGACCTAGAAATAGAATCATTCGGGTTTATCCGTCTTGAGAGACGTGCGGCTAAATCCGAATGATTCTAGTTCTAGGTCTAGTGTTAGTTCTAGTGTTAGTTCTAGTTTTACATTATCACTATCACTAGAACTAACACAAGACCTAGAACTAGAAACATCGGGTTTAGCCGTCTTGAGAGACGTGCGGCTAAACCCGAATGTTTCTAGTTCTAGGTCTAGTGTTAGTTCTAGTGTTAGTTCTAGTTTTACATTACCACTATCACTAGAACTAACACAAGACCTAGAACTAGAATCATTCGGGTTTATCCGTCTTGAGAGACGTGCGGCTAAATCCGAATGATTCTAGTTCTAGGTCTTGTGTTAGTTCCAGTTTTGCACTAGTACTATCACTAGAACTAACACAAGACCTAGAAATAGAATCATTCGGGTTTAGCCGTCTTGAGAGACGTGCGGCTAAACCCGAATGTTTCTATTTCTAGGTCTAGTGTTAGTTCTAATTTTACATTACCACTATCACTAGAACTAACACAAGACCTAGAAATAGAATCATTCGGGTTTATCCGTCTTGAGAGACGTGCGGCTAAATCCGAATGATTCTAGTTCTAGGTCTAGTGTTAGTTCTAGTGTTAGTTCTAGTTTTACATTATCACTATCACTAGAACTAACACAAGACCTAGAACTAGAAACATCGGGTTTAGCCGTCTTGAGAGACGTGCGGCTAAACCCGAATGTTTCTAGTTCTAGGTCTAGTGTTAGTTCTAGTGTTAGTTCTAGTTTTACATTACCACTATCACTAGAACTAACACAAGACCTAGAACTAGAATCATTCGGGTTTATCCGTCTTGAGAGACGTGCGGCTAAATCCGAATGATTCTAGTTCTAGGTCTTGTGTTAGTTCCAGTTTTGCACTAGTACTATCACTAGAACTAACACAAGACCTAGAAATAGAATCATTCGGGTTTAGCCGTCTTGAGAGACGTGCGGCTAAACCCGAATGTTTCTATTTCTAGGTCTAGTGTTAGTTCTAATTTTACATTACCACTATCACTAGAACTAACACAAGACCTAGAACTAGAATCATTCGGGTTTAGCCGTCTTGAGAGACATGCGGCTAAATCCGAATGATTCTAGTTCTAGGTCTAGTGTTAGTTCTAGTGTTAGTTCTAGTTTTACATTATCACTATCACTAGAACTAACACAAGTCCTAGAACTAGAATCATTCGGGTTTAGCCGTCTTGAGAGACGTACGGCTAAATCCGAATGATTCTAGTTCTAGGTCTTGTGTTAGTTCTAGTTTTGCACTAGTGCAATGTTAATTCTAGTGACAATAGTAGGTAGCATTAGTTAGCATAAGATATCACTATGTTGCATATTTTTATTGGACTAAAACTAGAACTAACACTAGACCTAGAACTAACCAGAGGAAGTGGAAGAGGAAGATTTATCCAACGTCATCAGACATATGGACCAGGAGAAGAAGAATTTAAACATTTATTAATTTTCATAAATAAAATAAACTATCTCTGTAATTTTAAAGTTTATATCTTGATATTTAAAACCGGAAACAGGAAAAGAATTATTAAAAAAATCAACGTTAAGATTTATTTTTTAAATTTCTTGTTTTTCCTTTGCTTTGCATTCTGAAGGTGAAGGAAAACTTGTACATCTTTTGTAACAACTTCTCTTTATATAGAAAAACAGGAAGTTGTCACCCGGGTGATAAATTTATTGGTCTCGACGCAGCGAAAATTTATTCTCTTTATATCAATGCGTGTCTTGATGACTTTTTACGGAACGTCGCCGCATTGTTGAGAAGGTCGAAAGACCTCCAAGAATAAATTTAATTTCACTTTCATTCATAGAGTAAATATTTTTTTTAAGTTACCTAAATGTATATTTTATTTCTACGATAAAAGCACATAAAAGAAAGTAACACATTGATCTCTAGCGACCTTCTAATGGTAGCTTTAGATTGTAATACTTCAATTTACTCATTGCAAGTTTTCATTCAATAGCAATCAGTAATTTTTTAATTTTAACTTACCATTTGTAAAGCCGTCAAATACTTTTTCCACCATAAATACTTTTGATACTGGGGTCCCAAAGCGGCAAAGAAATAGTAACTGTACATAATAATATGGACGAAGGTGTTTAAAAACCCGAAAAACGTCGAATGACCTCCTGGCGTGAATTTAACGCCAAACCACACTGACATCGGCATTATTCCGTGATGAATTACGTGCAAAGTTGAAATGTGACCGTTCTTTTTACGAAGAACAAAAAATATCTGCAACAAAAAGAAAGATTTAAGTAATTTTAAGAAAAGCGAAAAGAATTTCTCAGCCATCAGTATGCAAAAAAGTAGCCACTACTAATATAAGGCAAAGATACTGATTGCAGTAGCTGATCTATTTATTACTAAAGACTAGATATGGCTTGTAGAAGACTAAATATTATAAGCAAAACAGTAGATACTGTTGGCAGAATATTAGTTATTGCTAGTAGAAGAGTGAATAATGGTAATAAAAGACTAAATATTGCTTTCAGAAGAGTGTCTATTGTAGTGGTGGAACGGATATCCGACGTTTCCGGCCATTTTTTAAAATCCGGCCGAATACCGGATAGTTACCAAATATCCGGCTTTGACATACTTAGTACTCCACCATACACAGGAATTAGTATATCTTTTAGGTGTTGGACACTGCAGATAATAATCAAGTACAACCCCAATAGGACTTTTTTCATTGGATACAACTTTATTTATATCAGGTTTGTCTTTAGCAACCTCATTATTATTATTATATTATTACTAACAGAACTGTCGCTGTTACCATTTTCGATTATTAATTACAGTATCCTCTTCTTAATGTAAAAAGCCGTTTTGAAAAATCACTTTCAGTCCATTGAGAAATAAATTTTTGAAATGATCGACAATTTTTTCGAATTTTGCAATTTTCACCAATTAAGTTTTAAAAATTCGTATAAAATCCATTTCTTGGAATATGAGTATGAAAATTTCCCAAAGTGTTAATAAGAGTGTCCTCTTTCCAATGCACTAACGCGTTTTGAAAAATAACTTTTAGTTTTTGAGAAAACAATATTTGAAGTTTTGATAAAATTTTCGATGTTGCAATTTGCATCGATAATTTTCAAAATTCGCTATAAAATTAATTTCTTGAAGGATCCTTGTGGAATTATCACCAATTATCGATTAAAGTATCCTCTTTTTAATGCAAAAAGCCGTTTTGAAAAATCGCTTTTAGTTCTTGAGAAATAAATTTTTGAAATGATCGAAAATTTTTTCGAATTTTGCAATTTTCGCCGATTAAGTTTTAAAAATTCGTATAAAATCCAGTTCTTGGAATATGAGTATGAAAATTTCCCAAAGTGTTAATAAGAGTGTCTTCTTTCCAATGCACCAACACGTTTTTAAAAATAACTTTTAGTTTTTGAAAAAACAATATTTGAAGTTTTGATAAAATTTTCGATGTTGCAATTTGCATCGATAATTTTCAAAATTCGCTATAAAATTCATTTCTTGAAGGATCCTTGTGGAAATATCACCAATCATTAATTAAAGTATCCTCTTTTTAATGCAAAAAGCCGTTTTGAAAAATCACTTTCAGTTTTTGAGAAATAAATTTTTGAAATGATCGCCAATTTTTTGAATTTTGCAATTTTCGCCGATTAAGTTTTAAAAATTCGTATAAAATCCATTTCTTGGAATATGAGTATGAAAATTTTCCAAAGTGTTAATAAGAGTGTCCTTTTTCCAATGAATCAACACGTTTTGAAAAATAACTTTTAGTTTTTGAGAAAACAATATTTGAAGTTTTGATAAAATTTTCGATGTTGCAATTTGCATCGATAATTTTCAAAATTCGCTATAAAATTAATTTCTTGAAGGATCCTTGTGGAATTATCACCAATTATCGATTAAAGTATCCTCTTTTTAATGCAAAAAGCCGTTTTGAAAAATCGCTTTTAGTTCTTGAGAAATAAATTTTTGAAATAATCGACAATTTTTTCGAATTTTGCAATTTTCAACAATTAAGTTTTAAAAATTCGTATAAAATCTATTTCTTGGAATATGAGTATGAAATTTTCCCAAAGTGTTAATGAGAGCGTCCTCTTTCCAATGAACCAACACGTTTTGAAAAATAACTTTCAGTTTTTGAGAAAACAATATTTGAAGTTTTGATAAAATTTTCGATGTTGCAACTTTCATCGATAATTTTCAAAATTTGCTATAAAATTCATTTTTTGAAGGATCCTTGTGGAATTATCACTAATTATCGATTAAAGTATCCTCTTTTTAATGCAAAAAGCCGTTTTGAAAAATCGCTTCTAGTTCTTGAGAAATAAATTTTTGAAATGTTCGCCAATTTTTTGAATTTTGCAATTTTCGCCGATTAAGTTTTAAAAATTCGTATAAAATCCATTTCTTGGAATATGAGTATGAAAATTTCCCAAAGTATTAATAAGAGTGTCCTTTTTCCAATGAACTAATGCGTTTTGAAAAATAACTTTTAGTTTTTGTGAAAACAATTTTTGAAGTTTTGATAAAATTTTCGATGTTGCAATTTTCATCGATAATTTTCTAAATTCGCTATAAAATTAATTTCTTGAAGGATCCTTGTGGAATTATAACCAATTATCGATTAAAGTATCCTCTTTTTAATGCAAAAAGCCGTTTTGAAAAATCGCTTTTAGTTCTTGAGAAATAAACTTTTAAAATAATCGCCAATGTTTTGAATTTTGCAATTTTCGCCGATTAAGTTTAAAAAATTCGTATAAAATCCATTTCTTGGAATAGGAGTATGAAAATTTCCCAAAGTGTTAATAAGAGTGTCCTCTTTCCAATGAACTAACGCGTTTTGAAAAATAACTTTTAGTTTTTGAGAAAATAATATTTGAAGTTTTGAAAAAATTTTCGATGTTGCAATTTTCATCGATAATTTTCAAAATTTGCTATAAAATTCATTTTTTGAAGAATCCTTGTGGAAATATCACCAATTATCAATTAAAGTATCCTTTTTTTAATGCAAAAAGCCGTTTTGAAAAATCGCTTTTAGTTCTTGAGAAATAAATTTTTGAAATAATCGACAATTTTTTCGAATTTTGCAATTTTCGCCGATTAAGTTTTAAAAATTCGTATAAAATCCATTTCTTGGAATATGAGTATGAAAATTTCCCAAAGTGTTAATGAGAGTGTCCTCTTTCCAATGAACCAACACGTTTTGAAAAATAACTTTCAGTTTTTGAGAAAACAACATTTGAAGTTTTGATAAAATTTTCGATGTTGCAATTTTCATCGATAATTTTCAAAATTTGCTATAAAATTCATTTTTTGAAGGATCCTTGTGGAATTATCACTAATTATCGATTAAAGTATCCTCTTTTTAATGCAAAAAGCCGTTTTGAAAAATCGCTTCTAGTTCTTGAGAAATAAATTTTTGAAATGTTCGCAAATTTTTTGAATTTTGCAATTTTCGCCGATTAAGTTTTAAAAATTCGTATAAAATTCATTTCTTGTAATATGAGTATGAAAATTTCCCAAAGTGTTAATAAGAGTGTCTTCTTTCCAATGAACTAACGCATTTTGAAAAATAACTTTTAGTTTTTGAGAAAACAACATTTGAAGTTTTGATAAAATTTGCGATGTTGCAATTTTCATCAAGAATTTTCAAAATTTGGTATAAAATTCATTTTTTGAAGGATCCTTGTGGAATTATCACCAATTATCGATTAAAGTATCCTCTTTTTAATGCAAAAAGCCGTTTTGAAAAATCGCTTCTAGTTCTTGAGAAATAAATTTTTGAAATGTTCGCCAATTTTTTGAATTTTGCAATTTTCGCCGATTAAGTTTTAAAAATTCGTATAAAATCCATTTCTTGGAATATGAGTATGAAAATTACCCAAAGTGTTAATAAGAGTGTCCTCTTTCCAATGAACCAACACGTTTTGAAAAATAACTTTTAGTTTTTGAGAAAACAACATTTGAAGTTTTGATAAAATTTTCGATGTTGCAATTTTCATCGATAATTTTCAAAATTTGCTATAAAATTCATTTTTTGAAGGATCCTTGTGGAATTATCACTAATTATCGATTAAAGTATCCTCTTTTTAATGCAAAAAGCCGTTTTGAAAAATCGCTTCTAGTTCTTGAGAAATAAATTTTTGAAATGTTCGCCAATTTTTTGAATTTTGCAATTTTCGCCGATTAAGTTTTAAAAATTCGTATAAAATCCATTTCTTGGAATATGAGTATGAAAATTACCCAAAGTGTTAATAAGAGTGTCCTCTTTCCAATGAACCAACACGTTTTGAAAAATAACTTTTAGTTTTTGAGAAAACAACATTTGAAGTTTTGATAAAATTTTCGATGTTGCAATTTTCATCGATAATTTTCAAAATTTGCTATAAAATTCATTTTTTGAAGGATCCTTGTGGAATTATCACTAATTATCGATTAAAGTATCCTCTTTTTAATGCAAAAAGCCGTTTTGAAAAATCGCTTCTAGTTCTTGAGAAATAAATTTTTGAAATGTTCGCCAATTTTTTGAATTTTGCAATTTTCGCCGATTAAGTTTTAAAAATTCGTATAAAATCCATTTCTTGGAATATGAGTATGAAAATTACCCAAAGTGTTAATAAGAGTGTCCTCTTTCCAATGAACCAACACGTTTTGAAAAATAACTTTTAGTTTTTGAGAAAACAACATTTGAAGTTTTGATAAAATTTTCGATGTTGCAATTTTCATCGATAATTTTCAAAATTTGCTATAAAATTCATTTTTTGAAGGATCCTTGTGGAATTATCACTAATTATCGATTAAAGTATCCTCTTTTTAATGCAAAAAGCCGTTTTGAAAAATCGCTTCTAGTTCTTGAGAAATAAATTTTTGAAATGTTCGCCAATTTTTTGAATTTTGCAATTTTCGCCGATTAAGTTTTAAAAATTCGTATAAAATCCATTTCTTGGAATATGAGTATGAAAATTACCCAAAGTGTTAATAAGAGTGTCCTCTTTCCAATGAACCAACACGTTTTGAAAAATAACTTTTAGTTTTTGAGAAAACAACATTTGAAGTTTTGATAAAATTTTCGATGTTGCAATTTTCATCGATAATTTTCAAAATTTGCTATAAAATTCATTTTTTGAAGGATCCTTGTGGAATTATCACTAATTATCGATTAAAGTATCCTCTTTTTAATGCAAAAAGCCGTTTTGAAAAATCGCTTCTAGTTCTTGAGAAATAAATTTTTGAAATGTTCGCAAATTTTTTGAATTTTGCAATTTTCGCCGATTAAGTTTTAAAAATTCGTATAAAATTCATTTCTTGTAATATGAGTATGAAAATTTCCCAAAGTGTTAATAAGAGTGTCTTCTTTCCAATGAACTAACGCATTTTGAAAAATAACTTTTAGTTTTTGAGAAAACAACATTTGAAGTTTTGATAAAATTTGCGATGTTGCAATTTTCATCAAGAATTTTCAAAATTTGGTATAAAATTCATTTTTTGAAGGATCCTTGTGGAATTATCGCCAATTATCGATTAAAGTATCCTCTTTTTAATGCAAAAAGCCGTTTTGAAAAATCGCTTCTAGTTCTTGAGAAATAAATTTTTGAAATGTTCGCAAATTTTTTGAATTTTGCAATTTTCGCCGATTAAGTTTTAAAAATTCGTATAAAATTCATTTCTTGTAATATGAGTATGAAAATTTCCCAAAGTGTTAATAAGAGTGTCTTCTTTCCAATGAACTAACGCATTTTGAAAAATAACTTTTAGTTTTTGAGAAAACAACATTTGAAGTTTTGATAAAATTTGCGATGTTGCAATTTTCATCAAGAATTTTCAAAATTTGGTATAAAATTCATTTTTTGAAGGATCCTTGTGGAATTATCGCCAATTATCGATTAAAGTATCCTCTTTTTAATGCAAAAAGCCGTTTTGAAAAATCGCTTCTAGTTCTTGAGAAATAAATTTTTGAAATGATCGACAATTTTTTCGAATTTTGCAATTTTCGCCGATTAAGTTTTAAAAATTCGTATAAAATTCATTTCTTGGAATATGAGTATGAAAATTTCCCAAAGTGTTAATAAAAGTGTCCTCTTTCCAATGAACTAACGCGTTTTGAAAAATAGCTTTTAGTTTTTGAGAAAACAATATTTGAAGTTTTGATAAAATTTTCGATGTTGCAATTTTCATCGATAATTTTCAAAATTCGCTATAAAATTAATTTCTTGAAGGATCTTTGTGGAATTATCACCAATTATCGATTAAAGTATCCTCTTTTTAATGCAAAAAGCCGTTTTGAAAAATCACTTTTAGTTCTTGAGAAATAAATTTTTGAAATAATCGACAATTTTTCGAATTTTGCAATTTCAACCGATTAAGTTTTAAAAATTCGTATAAAATCCATTTCTTGGAATATGAGTATGAAAATTTCCCAAAGTGTTAATAAGAGTGTCCTCTTTCCAATGAACTAACGCGTTTTAAAAAATAACTTTTAGTTTTTGAAAAAACAATATTTGAAGTTTTGATAAAATTTTCGATGTTGCAATTTGCATCGATAATTTTCAAAATTCGCTATAAAATTCATTTCTTGAAGGATCCTTGTGGAAATATCACCAATCATTAATTAAAGTATCCTCTTTTTAATGCAAAAAGCCGTTTTGAAAAATCACTTTCAGTTTTTGAGAAATAAATTTTTGAAATGATCGCCAATTTTTTGAATTTTGCAATTTTCGCTGATTAAGTTTTAAAAATTCGTATAAAATCCATTTCTTGGAATATGAGTATGAAAATTTTCCAAAGTGTTAATAAGAGTGTCCTTTTTCCAATGAATCAACACGTTTTGAAAAATAACTTTTAGTTTTTGAGAAAACAATATTTGAAGTTTTGATAACATTTTCGATGTTGCAATTTTCATCGATAATTTTCAAAATTCGCTATAAAATTAATTTCTTGAAGGATCGTTGTGGAATTATCACCAATTATCGATTAAAGTATCCTCTTTTTAATGCAAAAAGCCGTTTTGAAAAATCGCTTTTAGTTCTTGAGAAATAAATTTTTGAAATGATCGCCAATTTTTTGAATTTTGCAATTTTCGCCGATTAAGTTTTAAAAATTCGTATAAAATCCATTTCTTGGAATATGAATATGAAAATTTCCCAAAGTATTAATAAGAGTGTCTTCTTTCCAATGAACTAACGCATTTTGAAAAATAACTTTTAGTTTTTGAGAAAACAACATTTGAAGTTTTGATAAAATTTTCGATGTTGCAATTTTCATCAAGAATTTTCAAAATTTGCTATAAAATTCATTTTTTGAAGGATCCTTGTGGAAATATCACCAATTATCAATTAAAGTATCCTCTTTTTAATGCAAAAAGCCGTTTTGAAAAATCGCTTTTAGTTCTTGAGAAATAAATTTTTGAAATAATCGACAATTTTTTCGAATTTTGCAATTTTCAACAATTAAGTTTTAAAAATTCGTATAAAATCCATTTCTTGGAATATGAGTATGAAAATTTCCCAAAGTGTTAATAAGAGTGTCCTCTTTCCAATGAACTAACGCGTTTTGAAAAATAACTTTTAGTTTTTGAGAAAACAATATTTGAAGTTTTGATAAAATTTTCGATGTTGCCATTTTCATCGATAATTTTCAAAATTCGCTATAAAATTCATTTTTTGAAGGATCCTTGTGGAAATATCACCAATTATCAATTAAAGTATCCTCTTTTTAATGCAAAAAGCCGTTTTGAAAAATCGCTTTTAGTTCTTGAGAAATAAATTTTTGAAATAATCGACAATTTTTTCGAATTTTGCAATGTTCGCCGATTAAGTTTTAAAAATTCATATAAAATCTATTTCTTGGAATATGAGTATGAAAATTGCCCAAAGTGATAATAAGAGTGTCCTCTTTCCAATGAACTAACGCGTTTTGAAAAATCACTTTTAGTTTTTGAGAAATCAACATTTGAAGTTTTGATAAAATTTTCGACGTTGCAATTTTCATCGATAATTTTCTAAATTCGCTATAAAATTAATTTCTTGAAGGATCCTTGTGGAATTATCACCAATTATCGATTAAAGTATCCTCTTTTTAATGCAAAAAGCCGTTTTGAAAAATCGCTTTTCGTTCTTGAGAAATAAACTTTTGAAGTAATCGCCAATGTTTTGAATTTTGCAATTTTCGCCGATTAAGTTTTAAAAATTCGTATAAAATCCATTTCTTGGAATATGAGTATGAAAATTTCCCAAAGTGTTAATAAGAGTGTCCTCTTTCCAATGAACCAACACGTTTTGAAAAATAACTTTTAGTTTTTGAGAAAACAATTTTTGAAGTTTTGATAAAATTTTCGATGTTGCCAATTTTCATCGATAATTTTCAAAATTTGCTATAAAATTCATTTTTTGAAGGATCCTTGTGGAAATATCACCAATTATTAATTAAAGTATCCTCTTTCCTTTTTTTTCTTCAAAAAAGTTCATACAAATAAGTTGACTTATCTTATCAGCTTTCTTATTAATTTCATTTTTATTCAAATATCGCAATAATGTGGCAATGTAGGGCATCAATTCAGAAATGTACCAGAAATTATAACCACAATGGCCGGATCTCTTCGCAAAATCACTATCCGTTCCATCACTAATCTATTGCTTGTTGAAGACTATATAATACTTGTAAAAGACTAAACATTGTAAGCAAAAGGCTATTATACTGTTGGCAGAAGACAAGTAAATCCCAAGGGAAGTCTATTCTTATAGAAGACTACATTTTTATTTATATCTTAACGATATAGAATTAATGATAAATCAATTATCTTGGGATGAAGTATAATACTAAGGCAAAATCGTATTCATGCACTTACCGTATCAAGAAATTCTGTGAATTTTGAGATATAATACCAATAACAACCTCGTACCATCTAAAAATTAAAAAAAGAATTTAAATAATTTTTTAAATTCTAATTTATTTATTGCTTTGATTTACCCTTAAAGCTAATGGATTATTAGAATAATCCACCGGTTGACATTTATAACTATAGTGACTAAACCAGCCACTAACGCAAGACTGTAAAATAAATAAAGAATAGAACAAATAAAGTTAAAAAAATAATTTTTACCTCATAAAATAACCATGTACTAAAAACAACCTGAAATAAATTATAAAAAATGATCGTTTTTCTTAGGTTGAAAGGTTTTCGATTTTCCATTAACATTGGACCAAGAACCTTCACTATGTACGCATAAGACAAGCATATTATCATCGTAGGAAATGGAGAGTCCATTAAAAAGTATCCTTTTACGCGTTGATCTTGAAAAAAAAAAGTTTAAAAGATTGCCATATTTAACATTGACATTTTTAATATTTTTAATAAACGCGTACATAACAAAAACTCCTCAAATACTATAATTAACATACATCGTATCTACTATTAATATAATTTTAGAAAATTATCCCTCCAAGTGAAAAAAGTCAATGTCAAAATACTTTAGTTTTTAAACCAATGTCAATATTGAGTAAGATTTGGTTTTTAAAGAGGTTCAAATTGACAAATATCTTTCGAGGATAACTTTAATATTTGCGTATCTCGTTTTCGTAACGTTTCACTTTACTTTGAAAAAAATATTTTTTTAATCTCTCTAAATAAAATCAAAACAAACAATTTTCTTTTTTAACTTACCGCTTTTATTGTCCATCACATCATGGTAAACGTGTACAATCTGCCCGACCACGCTGGCCATTTTTAATCTTTTCTAAACCTAAAAAAAAAATAACGAAAATATAAATTAATAAAAAGAAAACAATGAAATAAAAGAATTATAGATTTATTATTGCATTGAGTAAGAATGAAAAGTAAAAGTGGTTTTCGCATCGTTTCTAATAATCGCATATTGAAAAAGAGCCTTGAACGACCTTGACATAGAAAGAGGTTCAACTCGGCAGGAATCGAGTAAGAGAAAGATCTTTAACTCGATTTTAACGAAATTAATCGAATTTTAATTTGATGTTTTAAATTAAAGTAAATATTAAATTTTGTGAATTTTGGTTTAGACTAAAATACGATTTTTTCGAGATTAATAATAAAAAATTTAGAATCACATAGTTAAAGACGCCACGATATTAAATAAGTTCTGACGAATCTGTCTTCTAGTTCGAGAGACAATCAGACATGAGAATTAAGGAGAAGAATAAATTTTGCATAGGCAGCCTAAAGAGAAAAAATAAAGTTGGTGTTTCCCTTCGCTATCAAATCACTAACGAGGATTTAAAAAGAAGAATTGGAATTACTGATGTGATTACTCGAGTTGCAGAAATCAAATGGAATTGGACAATGGAATTGGAATTGGTTAAGGGCTGAACGATGATGATGATGACATGTACGAGGATGTGGATGTTATCTTTTTGGATACACAGCTTGATGCACTGCATAAGCTTTTTTACTATTGTCATTATATCTGATGTACAGGGTGGTTCAAATTCAATGTCCGAATAGGCTATCTCGGAAACTATAAGAGTTAGAAAAAAAGTAGCTTACATGTCTTGATCTCTTTTTTTAAATAAATTCTAATGTCGAAAACCTCAAAGCGCTTTCGTCTTTTGTTTTTCCCCTAGAGGCCAAAATTGAAAATATCGTAAAACCAGCAAGTGAAATTATCTTGGTTATTATTATAGGTGGAGTATTATAACTAAGACATTCTATGGACACTTTTTACAGAGAATTTAATGACGTAGTCAAAAAAAAATTTTCGGTTTTAGATTTTGAGATATTATGACAATTTTCGTTTTTTTTAAAATGAAACAACCACTGATATGATGACCAGCACTATATCTAAGCTCGTCGATGTCACAAATTCGACTATCTCACTTCAGCAATTTTTTATTGCACCACCCTTTCTTCCTAATTGATTAATTAAGATAAATTTGCTAAGCTGCATTCTTAACAGTGTTGTTAAATACCCGGGTATTTATTTTCAAGGGAAAATTCCCTGGATATATACCCTGGGGTATTTACCCAAGATGGGTATTTAGAGGTATTTATAAAATTTGATTTAAATTGAGTTGAAGGCAGTTTTGCAAGTACTTCAAGAATACAGAGTCCATTATCGGTACACCAAACTTATTTATAACATTTACAAGAATGCTACAATGAGCGTGGGGTAAGACAAGGCGATATAATGTTGAACCCAAATTGTTTATCACAGTCCTGGAGAGTGCATTTAAATAACTGGATTGGACTCAAAAAGGTATAAAAATTGATGGCAATACCTAAGTAATTTGCGCTACGCGGACGATATGGTCGTTATTTCGGTATCCTTGGAGAGATGAGACTGATGCTGAACGTATACAGCAGGCGTGTGCAAGAGTTGGGCTAAATATCAACAAAATTTAGGACGAATCTTGTTCCAAGCTGTAACATCAATATTGGTGATGATCCATCTAGATTCCATCTAGAATACTTTCGATGGTATGTTATTAATCTCTGATGCCTTTCCATATTTTACCGCAGAGATTGCGTTTTGAACCTCACTGATTGATATAGGTGCCATGACACTATCCTTTCTATGGTGTGACGGACTGCTGTCTGTTTCCAAATCAGTTTCTCTATGCTTAATAGGTTTTGGAAATAATTTTTTCAAATGTCATTCATTTCACTATCAAATATTATTTTTCCTGTTCCATCTCAGCATAGAGCTGTGTGCGATTTGTGCCTTTATCTTAACTGTCTAACAAATTTATACACATTCCTGGTGTTATTAGCTTTAAAGTGTACTAAATATTTTCACTACCGACCATTCTCGTTTACGTAATACTCTTCGAAAATATTTAACGATTTCTTTAATGCTTGAAAAACAACTTTGAATGTCCTGAATTGAGTATAAGTCTCATATTAATGACTAAATTCAGTTTTTATGCTTCATTAATTCTTGTTGTTTGATTCTTTTCTAGTCATATTGCACTTCCATCAAATCCAAGATTCCAAGATCCATGAGATTATTGATTTCCAATTTTAAATTAAGTAGTTCGTTTAAGATCTTATTATTCTTCTTCTTTTATTCAGGTTGTAACCTGTTTACGCATCATTCATTGTGTTTCATTAGAGCTGGAAATCCAACTTCCTGGTCTCCCGAGATCTCTTTCTAGCTAATCTTTGGTCTCTTTTGTCTTAATCAGCCAGGTTTCTTCCATTCTTTGGAAGTATTCATAAAATTTTTTTATTTCTCCCCTAGCAAATCTCATGACATATCCGAATCCACAAAATTCTCTTACAATTTTGTTCCTAACTCTATCTTCTCTTGTCTTTTCCACTATTGTTCTTAAAGTACTCATCTCAGTTGGTTCGCATCGCAGCCATATATCTTCGTGTATCGAGAGATAATAATCAAAGGCAGCCTACAGGAAACTTAGAGACATTTTCATGGGCGATATTCCTGTATATTTGAAAAGAAAGGCTGTCAATCAATGCCTGGTTCTTCCTTTGGTTATGATATACGGTTCCGAAACTTTAACATTAACGGTGGCCATTACCAGGAGGCTCAACGTAACGCAAAGAAAGATGGAGAGGTCGATACTGGGTGTAACCCTGAGGGACCACATACGAAATGAAGACCTACGAAGAAGAACTGGCGTAAATGATGCGGTCAACATTGTGGCCAAGCTCAAGTGGAACTGGGCGGATCATCGTCGCAAGAATGAAGAATGAGCAGTGGTTACCTGATTATAATACGTCTTCGATCGTTAACAATTCTTCGTCTTCAACGCCCATTTCATCATGTTCCTCTACATTTTTGTCCGAATCTGTTATAATTTTACTTGTATCACTTTTGTATGTACTGTTTGGCCGGGGTAAATACCCAGATAAATAGCCATTTTTTAAGAGAGATTTTTTTAAGTTTGGAGAGTTATTTTAGGGGGAAGGCTCTGGAGGTGAATGTAGGAAAGACAAAGGTTATGAAGTTCTGTAAAGGGGGTAGAAGGAAGAGCGAAGACTGGAGGTGGGAAGGGAAGGAGATAGAGGAGGTGAGGGAGTACACATATTTGGGGTACAGCTTTAGAGAGGACAACAAGGAAGGCGCGCATGTGAGGGCAATGGCAAAGAAGGCGAATAAGGTGATGGGGCAGGTCTGGGGGTGGGGAGAGAGATTATTTGGAAGGGATATGGGAAAAAGGAAGATGATATTCGAGTGCTTGATTAGAAGTGTTATGATGTACGGGGCGGAGCTTTGGGGGTGGAAAGAGCAAGGGCTGTTGGAAGGCGTACAGGCTAGGTATTGGAGATGGGTTTTGGGGTTGGCAAAAGAGACGCCGGAGTACATAGTCAGAGAAGAGGTGAAGGTTGATAAGTTAAGAGTGGAGGCGGGTAAAAGGGCGGTACGTTTTGAGGAGAGGGTTGAAGGGAGGTCTCAATGTAAAATTTTGGGGGAGTGGTGGAAAGAGATTAAGGCAGGGAAAGGGGGTTACGGGCAACGAGGGAGGGAGGAATATTTCAGAAGGGTGGGGTACTCAGTGAAAGCGGTAGATGATAGGAGGGAAGGGATTGAGATGTGGAAAGAGCTGGAGAGCAGGGATAGAGATGTACAGAGGCAAGAAAGAAGGGGGCAGATAAGGGAGAGCAGGTACAACCCTAAGTACGAGGAAATAATAACGGAGGGATTGCCGAAGTACCTGTCGGTGGAGGGGGATGAGGAGGGGAAGAGGATGGTGGCAAGATTCAGATGCGGCAATGAGGAGAGAGCGAATAGGTATTGGATGAGAGATGATGAGAGGGGTTGTAGGCTATGTGGGGGGGAGTGGGAGTCGTTGGAGCACCTACTGAGGGAGTGTGACCAGCTAAGAGAGGAGGTGATCGACTGGAAGCAGGTGCTGGGGGAGGGGGCAGAGGGAAGAGAATGGATGAGGGAGGTGGTGGCGACAAGGCAGCGTAGGGAGATGCGGAGAGGAGATGGGGAGGGGTAGGATAGGAAATAAAATGTATTGTATTCTAATGTGATATATGTAATTGTAGTATTGTTAAAATGTAATTGTTTGTGGAATGTATTGCTGATATGGTAGCAATAAACTTAATTAATTAATACCCATTTTTTAAATACCTACCCGCCGGGTATTTACCCAGCGCCCATCACTGATTCTTAATTTCACTTATGTTAGGGGATTATAAAAACTATTTTTTAGGTCTACCTAATTTATAAACCATTATTTATCGATAATTAACGATAAAAATGTCTTCAGTAAAAATTAAGTAAAATTTTGTGTATGATTTTATAGATCTATTAAGTTTAATAGTTTGTTGAGTGCTTTTCAACTTTTAATCGTTTGACTTCAGGTAATAAAATAAAATTGCAATGTTGCAATTAATAAAGGTTACAAAATTATTTAGTATCTTTCACAATTAAATAAAATATAATAATTAAAGTTGCCTAATTATTAATGAGATATTTTTATTTTTTTAAAGACAAAGATATTTGCTCGAAAACTGGTTCACCATGGTCCACTAATTTTGCAAACCTTCATCGATAAAATTTGCATTTTCTAATGTCTCGATTACATTCTAATAAATAAATTTTCAAATTCAAACAATATATAATAAATCCTAATTAAATCCGACCTACATTTTCAAACATAATTTTCCTAATCAATTTCAAACACATCCTTTTCAATCTTCACCTCTCAAGATAATAATAATAATTCATTGAAGTTACCGTTTTCTTTCACCGTCTTTTTCTCAACATACATAGAGGAGAGGTCGTTTTAAGCTTTCTTCAGTTCTCCACTCTACTATACTTTTATTGACACTTGTTTGGTTTTCCGAAAAGAAACTTTTCTGACCTGGTTTTAAAAGAAAAATATCTACTAAAAAGAACTAGAAACATAGTACGCGCCCGAAAGAGAGAGAGAAAAAGATTTAAACTATGCAAAAACTGTGCCGTATGTTTTCTTCGGTTTTGTTATTGTCTCGGTTGTGCTGCGTTTGAAAATCTTTTTTTATGTTATATAACCAAAGAGACGGCGCGCAACATTTAAAATGACTCCAAAGTATGTCATATTGAAAATGGAAAGTGTTATACGCTCTTAAGGCTTCTAGTAAATCGAAGAGTCAGGTTGTAAA
Source organism: Onthophagus taurus (assembly GCF_036711975.1). NCBI lineage: Eukaryota > Metazoa > Arthropoda > Insecta > Coleoptera > Scarabaeidae > Onthophagus > Onthophagus taurus. Next base: position 2,499,046 of record NC_091967.1, read on the forward strand.
AGTTATTTCAAATTCCATCTCAATTTTTTGTTACTAATTCGTTTTTTTATCGCTTAATTAAATTTCAAAAGTTAAATATTTATATTTAAATTACACAAGATATATATTGAGGCTTTTCGGAGAAGAAATGGGGAAGTGGTCACAAAAAAACACAAATAACAAACGAATTTGTGGTGGTTTAATGGTCAACTTTCGCACAGAGGTAAATTTGAATTACTTAAACTCTTTAAAACCACTTTTTCTCGTAGAAATCAACGTTTACGCAATTTTCTTCTCATTTTTCAAAAATAACATTTGAAATTAATTGACACACGCAAACCATAAGCAGAATAATTTGCATCTTTAGAATAAATTATGGTCTTCCTCTTTAGAAAAATATATCCGTTAAGTATATTACTAGATATAACATTTATATATATACATACGTAATACCAAAACATATGATTTAATACTTTAATTTTAGTTGACACTCTTTCTATATTTCTTCATCTAAACTGCGTTCTATAATAAATTCCTTTTCAGCTCTGTTAATTCAATACATGTACCGAGAGCTTTGAAACTGATAACTCAAAATCAGTAACAAGATCCAAGTTTTCTTGCTTATATAATTAATTGAGTACTTTAAAATTACACTAAAATTGAGTTATAGATCATTGGAATCTATTTGTATACGCACGTAAAACCTGTCCAAATAACAAAGTGAGGATCACATGAATTATTACGTAATTAATTTGCCTCGAGGGCAAATTAACGCGACTTTTAAACGCATCGTGTTTTATCTCTAGACACATGTTAGTAATTTAAATGGTAAAATGTGTCGTTTAATCACGCTAGGTAAACCATACTTTAAGAATACACATCATTTTAACATCTACAAACATAAATACGCATCTCGACAATTGTCAATTCTATGATAATCAAGAAATCAAGGTTCTAAAATCAATTCTACCTCTCTTGTTAATTATGTCATTTATTGTCTTGTCCAAAGTTTCACAAAATTTACGAAGAAAAAATTAATATGGATAATGTTTTTAATGTGTACTGAAGACAAGGAAAAACCATATCCAATACATTTTTAAAAGAAACATTAATTTGTTACTTTCAATAATAATCATTTTTAAATCAATTTCGCCCCGATTTCATAATTAACTTTCAAATTTAAAGTTTCACTTTAAAGATTTTTTATGGATGCGATTTACTACGGTAAGTGGAACTTTAAATTTTATTCTAAAATTGATTATGAAACTCCCATATACAGAGAATTTCACTCAAGATGCAATATACAAAAATACATTTGTACCAAACTTACATACATTTTCGTATAACCAAAAAGTGTCAAAAAAGATGCAAATTTAAAAAATCCTGGAAGCCGTATTTATTGAAATTATGGAATGAGACTTATTCTAAATTAAAGCTAAAAGCTTTCTCTTTAAAATGATGTATAATAATTGTTGGGTTGGATTGGAAAAATATTGAGAAAAGAAACGTTGAAACAAAACTTACATTTTCGTATAACCTAAAAGTGTCAAAAAAGATGCAAAATTAAAAATTCCTGGAACCCGTATTTATCGAAATTAAGGAATGAGACTTGTTCTAAATTAAAGTTCAAAGCTTTCTCTTTAAAATAATGTATAATAATTGTTGGGTTGGATTGGAAAAATATTGAGAAAAAAAATGTTGAAACAACACCTACATTTTCGTATAACCTAAAAGTGTCAAAAAAGATGTTAATTTAAAAATTCCTGGAACCCGTATTTATCGAAATTAAGGAATGAGACTTATTTTAAATTAAAGTTCAAAGCTTTCTCTTTAAAATGATGTATAATAATTGTTGAGTTGGATTGGAAAAATATTGAGAAAAAAAATGTTGAAACAAAACTTACATTTTCGTATAACCTAAAAATGTCAAAAAAGATGCTAATTTAAAAATTCCTGGAAGCCGTATTTATCGAAATTAAGGAATGAGACTTATTTTAAATTAAAGCTCAAAGCTTTCTCTTTAAAATGATGTATAATAATTGTTGGGTTGGATTGGAAAAATATTTAGAAAAAAAATGTTGAAACAAAACTTACATTTTCGTATAACCTAAAAGTGTCAAAAAAGATGCTAATTTAAAAATTCCTGGAACCCGTATTTATTGAAATTAAGGAATGAAACTTGTTCTAAATTAAAGCTCAAAGCTTTCTCTTTAAAATGATGTATAATAATTGTTGGGTTGGATTGGAAAAATATTGAGAAAAAAAATGTTGAAACAAAACTTACATTTTCGTATAACCTAAAAGTGTCAAAAAAGATGCTAATTTAAAAATTCCTGGAAGCCGTATTTATTGAAATTAAGGAATAAAACTTGTTCCAAATTAAAGCTCAAAGCTTTCTCTTTAAAATGATGTATAATAATTGTTGGGTTGGATTGGAAAAATATTTAGAAAAAAAATGTTGAAACAAAACTTACATTTTCGTATAACCTAAAAGTGTCAAAAAAGATGCTAATTTAAAAATTCCTGGAACCCGTATTTATTGAAATTAAGGAATGAAACTTGTTCTAAATTAAAGCTCAAAGCTTTCTCTTTAAAATGATGTATAATAATTGTTGGGTTGGATTGGAAAAATATTGAGAAAAAAAATGTTGAAACAAAACTTACATTTTCGTATAACCTAAAAGTGTCAAAAAAGATGCTAATTTAAAAATTCCTGGAAGCCGTATTTATTGAAATTAAGGAATGAGACTTGTTCTAAATTAAAGCTCAAAGCTTTCTCTTTAAAATGATGTATAATAATTGTTGGGTTGGATTGGAAAAATATTTAGAAAAAAAATGTTGAAACAAAACTTACATTTTCGTATAACCTAAAAGTGTCAAAAAAGATGCTAATTTAAAAATTCCTGGAAGCCGTATTTATTGAAATTAAGGAATAAAACTTGTTCCAAATTAAAGCTCAAAGCTTTCTCTTTAAAATGATGTATAATAATTGTTGGGTTGGATTGGAAAAATATATAGAAAAAAAATGTTGAAACAAAACTTACATTTTCGTATAATCTAAAAGTGTCAAAAAAGATGCTAATTTAAAAATTCCTGGAAGCCATATTTTGTGAAATTAAGGGATGAGACTTATTCTAAATTAAAGCTCAAAGCTTTCTCTTTAAAATGATGTATAATAATTGTTGGGTTGGATTGGAAAAATATTGAGAAAAAGAATGTTGAAACAAAACTTACATTTTCGTATAACCTAAAAGTGTCAAAAAAGATGCTAATTTAAAAATTCCTGGAAGCCGTATTTATTGAAATTAAGGAATAAAACTTGTTCCAAATTAAAGCTCAAAGCTTTCTCTTTAAAATGATGTATAATAATTGTTGGGTTGGATTGGAAAAATATTGAGAAAAAAAATGTTGAAACAAAACTTACATTTTCGTATAACCTAAAAGTGCCAAAAAAGATGCTAATTTAAAAATTCCTGGAAGCCGTACTTATCGAAATCAAGGAATGAGACTTATTTTAAATTAAAGCTCAAAGCTTTCTCTTTAAAATGATGTATAATAATTGTTGAGTTGGATTGGAAAAATATTGAGAAAAAAAATGTTGAAACAAAACTTACATTTTGGTATAACCTAAAAGTGTCAAAAAAAATGCTAATTTAAAAATTCCTGGAACCCGTATTTATTGAAATTAAGGAATGAAACTTGTTCTAAATTAAAGCTCAAAGCTTTCTCTTTAAAATGATGTATAATAACTGTTGGGTTGGATTGGAAAAATATTAAGAAAAAAAATGTTGAAACAAAACTTTCATTTTCGTATAACCTAAAAGTGTCAAAAAAGATGCTAATTTAAAAATTCCTGGAAGCCGTATTTATTGAAATTAAGCAATGAGACTTGTTCTAAATTAAAGCTCAAAGCTTTCTCTTTAAAATGATGTATAATAATTGTTGAGTTGGATTGGAAAAATATTGAAAAAAAAAATGTTGAAACAAAACTTACATTTTCGTATAATCTAAAAGTGTCAAAAAAGATGCTAATTTAAAAATTCCTGGAAGCCGTATTTATCGAAATTAAGGAATGAGACTTATTTTAGATTAAAGCTCAAAGCTTTCTCTTTAAAATGATGTATAATAATTGTTGGGTTGGATAGGAAAAATATTAAGAAAAAAAATGTTGAAACAAAACTTACATTTTCGTATAACCTAAAAGTGTCAAAAAAGATGCTAATTTAAAAATTCCTGGAAGCCGTATTTATTGAAATTAAGCAATGAGACTTGTTCTAAATTAAAGCTCAAAGCTTTCTCTTTAAAATGATGTATAATAATTGTTGGGTTGGATTGGAAAAATATTGAGAAAAAAAATGTTGAAACAAAACTTACATTTTCGTATAACCTAAAAGTGTCAAAAAAGATGCTAATTTAAAAATTCCTGGAAGCCGTATTTATCGAAATTAAGGAATGAGACTTATTTTAGATTAAAGCTCAAAGCTTTCTCTTTAAAATGATGTATAATAATTGTTGGGTTGGATAGGAAAAATATTAAGAAAAAAAATGTTGAAACAAAACTTACATTTTCGTATAACCTAAAAGTGTCAAAAAAGATGCTAATTTAAAAATTCCTGGAAGCCGTATTTATTGAAATTAAGCAATGAGACTTGTTCTAAATTAAAGCTCAAAGCTTTCTCTTTAAAATGATGTATAATAATTGTTGGGTTGGATTGGAAAAATATTGAGAAAAAAAATGTTGAAACAAAACTTACATTTTCGTATAACCTAAAAGTGTCAAAAAAGATGATAATTTAAAAATTCCTGGAAGCCGTATTTATTGAAATTAAGCAATGAGACTTGTTCTAAATTAAAGCTCAAAGCTTTCTCTTTAAAATGATGTATAATAATTGTTGGGTTGGATTGGAATAATATTAAGAAAAAAAAGGTTGAAACAAAACTTACATTTTCGTATAACCTAAAAGTGTCAAAAAAGATGCTAATTTAAAAATTCCTGGAAGCCGTATTTATTGAAATTAAATTTAAAAATACCTAAAAACCCTACAGTGCATATTGTGTCATTTTTATACTGTTTCTTTCTTGTATAGTAAAGAGTACCAACAGCTCTAAATGCGCCGAATAGATGACTACAGTTCAAAATGAGTTAAAACTACCGGTACTTTAAAGCACCGTCGGGACACAAAGGGTTAAGGCTGGAAGGTAGCAGTAGTTAGCATAAAATATCACTATGTTGCATATTTTTATTGCACTAAAACTAGAACTAACACTAGACCTATAATCAGAAACATTTCATCAGAAACAACAGAGCTTAAACTTTTACATCTTCATCTCTGAAATAAACTCATCTATCCAATTTGCATTTGAAATATGTGATTCAAGAGCCTTGACTCAAGGCAGCCCAGTATCTTGATCACTTTGCATCGTTGTTCGTACAATTTCCTTCAAATATGCAAATATTGCAAATATTATTTAAGAAAAATGACGATGATATCATAATAACTTGGAGATAAATGACTCAAACAGGAAGTGCATAAACGTGTTTTTATTTTTGTAAAATTATTTTTAGTTAATTTCAAATTTCTCTCTAATTACATATTATCAATTAACACAAAGATTATTTTTAGCTTTCATTTGATACATCATATAATTAAAAAAAGAAAATAGTAAAGGTCATACAATAGAATACGATGACAATACTTTGTGGTAAATGACGGTACTTTTTTTTAGTAATTCTTGTAAATTTATTCGAAATAAAGTTTGTTACATCGATAACGTAAGGATTTAATGAAATCAACTTGTTTTCGTATTTTTAGTTCTCAAGTCAAACAAAAAGGTGTGATGAAAAAAAAATTTGACAAAATCATGGTTGAAAAAAGTGTTGTATGATTTCATCAAGTCATCACATAACAACATGCTAAATTCAGAATAATTCACAACAGCTTACTATCTATAAAATTTTTTTTGCAAACTTATTTTCAAAAATATAGATTTAAATGATTGGTTCGTTTAAATTTTGAGTTTTTTTGACCTCGATTTTTAAATTTCTACAAACAAGTTCAAATACAATGCTTATATGAAATGAAAAGGTTACGGATATAGTTACAGTGCCAGACGAGGTATGCCGTTTGAATTAATTCGATTACTTTTAGTTTTATTTTTTTTATGAAACGAACCTTGGGGGCTCTCTTCTGTAGCAATCGATAGAAGCAAACGTAAGAACGGCCGGGTTTGCATTCAGATTGCCGATAATTCGATATTGTTGATGTAGTGTCACAACATTACATTCCGCCTTAAAAACTTTTGCTTTTACGACTACATAATACACACTCTGTTTCCGCATTTTCCTCGTAAAAGTGTCATTGATTTTAAAATTATTTCTGTTTTTTCTTCTTTCGATTTATTTATACCCGGTGTGTGGTCCTCATTAGAATATTTTTTATTGAGAATATAACCTCCGCAAAAAATAAACACGAACGGCGCATTAATTTAATCGATATATTAAGGCAAAAGAAATTTTCGATTACCAATCTATTTACAAAATGAATTTAAATCAGTTTAAAAAAATTTCAATCAAAAACAAAGAGTCAAGAGATTTTTGTTGGGTTATTGTGTGTTAATTAACCGCGTATTTACGTCGTTTTGAAGGCTTTGCGTACAAATTGTACAAAACCATTATTTTAAAAGTGAAATTAGGATTCATCCGGTGTAGAAAAAAATAACATGAATTTTAAATTTGATATTGTGGTTTTTGTTTGAAAGAATTGTGATTTATAAACGTTGATTTAAAAAATAATAGTAACAGAAAATTAACCATATAAATTATTTGTAGAAGAAAATTTAAAACATTATCTAGTAGTCATATGTCAACAGTAAATAGTCTTATGAAATTAGAAAATAGTTTTCCAAAGCAGTATCTAATGTCCTGTAAGCATGAAATAGTCTTTACAAGTAGTATCTAGTAGTCAATTGTCTTATGAACCTAAAGAATAGTTTTCCAAAGCATTATCTAATGCCTTGTAAGCATGAAATAGTCTTTGCAAGTAGTATCTTGTCTTCTGCAAATAATAAGTAGTTTGCATAAGCAGTATTTATTCTTATGCAAGCAGTAAATAGTCTCACTCAACCATGAAGTAGTCTTCCCAAGCATTAAGTAGACTTCACAAGCAGTATCTAGTTTTTTGAACGTAGTAAGAAATGTCTAGTCCTCCACAAACAGACAGTAGTTTACCCAAGCAGTGTCTTGTCTTCTAGAACTAGTAACTTGGCTGTCTAAGCAGTATTTAGTGTTCTGCAAACATAAAATGGTCTTTTGCAAACACTAAGTAGTCCTCCTAAACACTATCTAGTCGTTTGTAAGCAGTAAATAGTCTTATGAAAGCAGGAAATAGTCTTTCCATGCAGTGTCTTGTCTTCTAGAAGCAGTAAATAGTGTGTCTAAGTAGGATTTAGTCTTCTGCACACAGAATATAGTCTTTTGAAAGCATTTAGTAGACTTCCCAAATACTATCTAATCCATAACATTCACTAAATAGTCTTATGGTGTGTCCACACATTGCGGCATATACGCCACGCGCGTGTGGATACACCCTTTTTAATATCAGGCTTTATAATAATAAATAAAATAGCTTTCCCAAGTAAAATCTAGTCCTCTGCAATCAGAAGATAGTCTTCCATTAGCAGTATTTAGACTTTTGTCAGCAGCATAATGCAACAGGAGGCGATCTGCTTCGTTGTCATTACTACAAAATGCTTCGAACATGTATTATGGAGTTACGTTGAGAAAAGAAATGTTGAAACAAAACTTACATTTTCGTATAACCTAAAAGTGTCAAAAACGATATTAATTTAAAAATTCCTGGAAGCCGTATTTATCGAAATTAAGGAATGAGACTTATTTTAAATTAAAGCTCAAAGCTTTCTCTTTAAAATGATGTATAATAATTGTTGGGTTGGATTGGAAAAATATTGAGAAAAAAAATGTTCAAACAAAATTTACATTTTCGTATAACCTAAAAGTGTCAAAAAAGATGCTAATTTAAAAATTCCTGGAAGCCGTATTTATTGAAATTAAGCAATGAGACTTGTTCTAAATTAAAGCTCACAGCTTTCTCTTTAAAATGATGTATAATAATTGTTGGGTTGGATTGGAAAAATATTGAGAAAAAAAATGTTGAAACAAAATTTACATTTTCGTATAACCTAAAAGTGTCAAAAAAGATGCTAATTTAAAAATTCCTGGAAGCCGTATTTATTGAAATTAAGCAATGAGACTTGTTCTAAATTAAAGCTCAAAGCTTTCTCTTTAAAATGATGTATAATAATTGTTGGGTTGGATTGGAAAAATATTAAGAAAAAAAATGTTGAAACAAAACTTACATTTTCGTATAACCTAAAAGTGTCAAAAAAGATGCAAATTTAAAAATTCCTGGAAGCCGTATTTATCGAAATTAAGGAATGAGACTTATTTTAAATTAAAGTTCAAAGCTTTCTCTTTAAAATCATGTATAATAATTGTTGGGTTGGATTGGAAAAATATTGAGAAAAAAAATGTTGAAACAAAATTTACATTTTCGTATAACCTAAGTGTCAAAAAAGATGCTAATTTAAAAATTCCTGGAAGCCGTATTTATTGAAATTAAGCAATGAGACTTGTTCTAAATTAAAGCTCAAAGCTTTCTCTTTAAAATGATGTATAATAATTGTTGGGTTGGATTGGAAAAATATTGAGAAAAAAATGTTGAAACAAAACTTACATTTTCGTATAACCTAAAAGTGTCAAAAAAGATGCTAATTTAAAAATTCCTGGAAGCCGTATTTATTGAAATTAAGCAATGAGACTTGTTCTAAATTAAAGCTCAAAGCTTTCTCTTTAAAATGATGTATAATAATTGTTGGGTTGGATAGGAAAAATATTGAGAAAAAAATGTTGAAACATAACTTACATTTTCGTATAACCTAAAAGTGTCAAAAACGATGTTAATTTAAAAATTCCTGGAAGCCGTATTTATCGAAATTAAGGAATGGGACTTATTTTAAATTAAAGCTCAAAGCTTTCTCTTTAAAATGATGTATAATAATTGTTGGGTTGGATTGGAAAAATATTGAGAAAAAAATGATGAAACAAAACTTACATTTTCGTATAACCTAAAAGTGTCAAAAAAGATGTTAATTTAAAAATTCCTGGAAGCCGTATTTATCGAAATTAAGGAATGAGACTTATTTTAAATTAAAGCTCAAAGCTTTCTCTTTAAAATGATGTATAATAATTGTTGGGTTGGATTGGAAAAATATTGAGAAAAAAATGATGAAACAAAACTTACATTTTCGTATAACCTAAAAGTGTCAAAAAAGATGCTAATTTAAAAATTCCTGGAAGCCGTATTTATTGAAATTAAGCAATGAGACTTGTTCTAAATTAAAGCTCAAAGCTTTCTCTTTAAAATGATGTATAATAATTGTTGGGTTGGATTGGAAAAATATTGAGAAAAAAATGTTGAAACAAAACTTACATTTTCGTATAACCTAAAAGTGTCAAAAACGATGTTAATTTAAAAATTCCTGGAAGCCGTATTTATCGAAATTAATGAATGAGACTTATTTTAAATTAAAGCTCAAAGCTTTCTCTTTAAAATGATGTATAATAATTGTTGGGTTGGATTGGAAAAATATTGAGAAAAAAATGATGAAACAAAACTTACATTTTCGTATAACCTAAAAGTGTCAAAAAAGATGCTAATTTAAAAATTCCTGGAAGTCGTATTTATTGAAATTAAGCAATGAGACTTATTCTAAATTAAAGCTCAAAGCTTTCTCTTTAAAATGATGTATAATAATTGTTGAGTTGGATTGGAAAAATATTGAGAAAAAAAATGTTGAAACAAAATTTACATTTTCGTATAACCTAAAAGTGTCAAAAAAGATGCTAATTTAAAAATTCCTGGAAGCCGTATTTATTGAAATTAAGCAATGAGACTTGTTCTAAATTAAAGCTCAAAGCTTTCTCTTTAAAATGATGTATAATAATTGTTGGGTTGGATTGGAAAAATATTGAGAAAAAAATGTTGAAACAAAACTTACATTTTCGTATAACCTAAAAGTGTCAAAAAAGATGCAAATTTAAAAATTCCTGGAATCAGGAGATAGTCTTCCATTAGCAGTATTTAGACTTTTGTCAGCAGCATAATGCAACAGGAGGCGATCTGCTTCGTTGTCATTACTACAAAATGCTTCTAACATGTATTATGGAGGTAAGTCACATGAGTTTCACAAGCTTGTAAAATAGCAAAGGTATGAAACATATCTAATATACATCGTCATCAATTCCCAAAACATCGTAACAATACTCATCAAAGTCTAATATGTGCAGTGACCTTCTACTTATTTTTAAATAGTGCTAAATTCAACGAAACCCGGCAAATATTATTTACCAAAACCACATTCCTTACAAACCATTTGCCGGAGACATACCTACATAAAATTACGACTAAAACGGAAATGAATTTTTTTATTTGCAAATTTTTTTGTAAATCTATTGACGTCAGTTTAAAAGATGACTTTGTATACGCATTTAAAATACGAGGTGAACGTCTATTTTGCTTCCTTTCTCCCATGAATCCCTCTTTAACTCCGGAATAATTTAACTTTTCCCCCTTACTATTTACATAATGAGAACATTCCTCAAGATCGAAGTCTATCAATAAAAATCGCTAATTCCATTTTAATTGTAAGTTGGTTAAGTAAAAATTGCGTAAGAAAATTGAAATTAATATAGAAGATAAAAAAATCAATACGTAATTAGACATGTTTTTGATGAATTTTAATAAAATTTACGCTTCAGTTGTGGTGCAGCGAAAGCTGCAACTCTACGCAGCTTACGTAATCCGAAAGAAGTATGGAACAAAACAAAGATAGTATTTCCTTTTTTAAAAAGTTAAAAGTGTTTAACCTTGATTGAATTTTAAAATTGGTAATACATAAATTGATTGTTTTCTTGATTCGTACGATCGTAAAATTTAAGTGGATTTAAATTTGGGTCAGCATATGTATAGTTGGGTTTAGGTCGTTGTCTAGAGGTCAACAATTATAATTAACACTCAAAAGCCAATCATCCAAAGCATGTTAATTTAACATCTTTTTTTCTATTATTAATTTATTACAGCCACACGCATCGAAAATTTATTCCATTTTAAATATATTCTCGGATGACTAATATTTGTTTACGTTACCCATTCTTGAATTTAAAGAATGCCAAAACTAACATTTACATTTATCTCGGTCGGTTCCTTCTTCGACACAAAGTAGCAACAAAGAATCAAATTTATATAACAGACTTCCTATATTACTCAGCTAAGAGAGTGAGAAGTGAAAATTTTTCCCAGTTTGGAAGATGCAACACGAATCGCTATGTAATTATGTGATTAGTCGCTATAACCAACAACTGCAAGCAAAATTTACGTAAGTTTTAATTTGTGGATAAATTTATTCTAAAGTTTTTTCTGTGAAAACCCTCTTTTTTGTGATAATAAATTTCATTCAATCTTCTAATAAAAAATGGTATAAAAACGGTTATGCTTTGTATGGAGAATATTAAAACTTATTATAACTAAAAATTGCTAAGTAATTATTTTCTGCGAAAAAAAATGTTTTACACTAAAACCGATAATAGTTGTAATTTAAACATGTATAAAACAGTGTAATTTAAAAGCATTCTGCATATAAATTGCTACTAATTTCTCGATAAATTATAAATAAATAGATTTTAGTAGTAAGGTAATATATCTCTATACATTGAATTCGCATGGGAGCCTACGACAAGGTGGTCCTCTATCATGTATCCTATCCAACATCGTACTCGAGAGTCATAAGAAATCGTCAACAAGAGCATACAAATCTCGACCTTCGCGGATGACGTGGACATAATTGCTAGGACCTCATAGAAAGAGCAGTGACGAAACGTGGATTAAAGGTAAATCAAACAAAAACAAAATATCTAATGGTAGGCAAATACAACTTTGAACGTGTGCAATAGTTCATGTATTTGGACTCATCGACGATCTCCGAGAATGATATCAGAGGTTAAAAGAAGGATACACCTGGCAAATAGGACTATTATCTTCTGAGTAGGCATTTAAAATCGGACAGTTTACTTATCAAGTGCTAGGATCCTAATACGACCCTAATACTCTAATACACTGCCATATACAGTGTTTCCAAAAAGTAACGCATAAATTTCCATTAATTTGAGATATAAAAATAGCAATCTTCAGATGCACCACTTAAACCCGAAACTTTTTAGTTCTAGGTCTTAATTGGGTGTTAATTCAATGAAAAATATGCAACACTGTAACGCTGAATAACAACTAAAACTAGAACTAACACTAGATCTAGCACTAGAAAGTTTCGGGTTTAGTCGTGCGTCTTCAAACTTCTGATAATAGATAAAATCATCGGATATCATTCTTTAAAACAATTCATTCGAGCCAAACCAATAAGATTTGGCTATAAATTATGGCAGATGTATTGTTTTAATTTCTCTCTATATTCTGGAAAAGAAGAAGCCGACATTTCGCCAACAGAACCTCTTGGAACACGAGTGGTTACGCAAATGTTATCAGTTATAGAAAATCCCAACAGTTATTCCGTTTATTTTGATAATTTTTTTAATAGCCACGGATTGTTACTGAAGTTGCGACATCTTGGATTTAGAGCAACAGGAACGATACGGAAGAATAGAACGCTAAAGTGTCCGCTACAAACGTCCAAAGGCTTAGAAAAGTCCGCAAGAGGTACATTCGATTATTGTTTTGACAAGGAAAATAAAATTTTAGGTGTCAAATGGAATGTCAATAAATGTGTTGTCATTAATTAACTGTTAATAGATGGAGCAAGGAAGAAAAAAGAAAAAGTGCCAGCGCCTCAGCCAAAACTAATTTCTAATTACAACAAGTACATGGGAGGTATTCTTGGAACAGCATTCTATTGCAGTTAGAGGGAAGAAGTGGTACTGGTGTCTAGTAACTCGTATTATTGGCATGGCAACATTGAGGTCTTATATATCATCTAGAGTGCGTATGCTGTTGCCCCCACCACGCCTAAAATGAAGCCAGAAAGGTCTCCATGTTAGATGTACTAGCTCAGCGGGAAATTCGAAATTCTTACATATACTTATGCAAAAATTTACATTATTATAAACTGGAAAGACAGAAAATAATAACCAAAACAAAACATTAATTTTTTATTGATAAATAATTATTAATTATGTGATATTTTAAAAGAACTTAATAATTTTTAGCCATAACCCTTATAATTAACATAAACTAAGAAGAAAATATTTAAAGCAATTCCGATTGATCACGTTAACCTTTGCTTATAAATAATTGTGTTTATTTAAAAAAAAACTGAACAGTCCTTAATAATAAACTTTACTTGAACTTCAACTGAAGACCTCGGTGCAAGAAGGGAGTCTATCAAGAGAAGGAGTTGTCCCCTTCTTATACCGAGGTCTTCAATTGTTAATTCCAAGTCATGTAACCAGAAACATTTTATGGACTGTTGTAAATAATCGTCCAACCTATCAAATTATAAAAAACATATGTGAAACGAAAAGAATTCGAAAACTTTCAATAAAAATCAAATTTTACTAAAAATAACAATATGTTTATGAGAATTGTGAGGTTATAATTGTAGGTATAATACAAGGTCTATGGAACATAAGGTTACCCAATACCGATTCTCCTCCTCTGAGAGGCAAGGTGGGTCAGTGACGTAGCTGGTTCTATGAACAGCATAACACGATGCGAGGTTTAAATATTTTATATAGACTGTACCACAGTATAGGCACGTATAGGCTATCTTTTATTTTGACTGTATCGAACCAGTGACGTCAATCTGCGGGGTAATAATCGATACTACAGAGGCATAGGGAATGAGGTAACCTTATGTTCTATAAACCTTGGGTATAATAGAGACTTGAAACTATAGCTAAGTTCAGGTCGGTACATCCAATATGTCTGACTTTCTGATTACCCCCACCACCACCACATACGCTCTCTAGATTATACAGGGTGTCTCAGCGAGACCGGTCATTAGACGTTTCTGGGGTTCTGGCGAAAATAAAAATTTGAGAATTCAGACTTAAGTATTATCAATTACGATCTCTTCGTCTAAAATATTTTCAGATTTCTTGCACTTCCGGTTATACCGGAAATCGCCACCAACATTATTTTCTTAAATGGAATACGTGTATATTTTTACATATTTCGATTTGTCTGTTTTCAAGGTTTATAAATAACTTTACTTTTTGCAATTTGATTCGGCCGTTCTCGAGTTATTCGAGTTCTTCTAGAAAAATCTGCTCCAGCAGACATTTGTTCAAAAAATCAGAGAACACTCGATTTTTGGGATATCAATTTAGGATTGAGAACATGCTTAAGCAACATGATGGAGTATGTTTTGGTATCGAGAACTGCTGTCTAGAACGTTTGGTCACTTTACTATGGCACGTTAACTTTTCAAAATTTGAAAGTACCATAACTTCATTTTTTTAAATGGCACCCCCCATATTTTATTACTTAGTCGTCTTCGGCGTCTCATTCTACATCTTTTATATCCCATATGTCCCATACCTAACATTAATAGTTTGGGAGATAATTAGGGTTTTTTGAAAAATGCACACATATCATATGGATATTTAGCCTAGTGTGCCATGAAAAACAAGCCTTCTCAATGAGTTCTTGTCAAAGACTCACTTGTTTACCTCACTTGATGCATGCGAGCAAATTATTATCTGTTATGTCCCTTAATATTAGTACTGAAACGAGTTAAAATCGATAACAATAACGAAAGTAATATTTACACAAATCAAGAAATTCTTAATTTATTTTTTATGCATGAAAAGCGCGACAAAGTTCGTAGTACGATTCCCAGATCTTCTTTGACAGCTCGAATTGAGGTGTTGGGACTGGGCTCGAAATAAGCCAAGGTATTAACCTCTTCCGTTGCATTATCTACTACATTTTTTGGTCAGTTTAACACATGATTAATTCGTCCAAAATGCAAAAAATTTGCTTCCATTCTTCTAAATTTACCTTTTGTCATCGGAGATAAATGTGGATAATTTTCATTAAACATTCTGCAAGTTCTACTAAGAACTTTGTCGCACTTTTCGTGCACAAAAAATAAATTATGGATTTCTTCATTTGTAT
The DNA here is from genome assembly GCF_036711975.1 of Onthophagus taurus. Taxonomy (NCBI): domain Eukaryota; kingdom Metazoa; phylum Arthropoda; class Insecta; order Coleoptera; family Scarabaeidae; genus Onthophagus; species Onthophagus taurus. The sequence continues at coordinate 2,514,228 of NC_091967.1, forward strand.
AAACATTATTTACGTTATTAATATCCATTTTAACTGGTTTTAGACTCACAAGCATCAAACAACGTAAATCAGACTTTGACGTTTATCAATAAGTCATTAAACATTTGTTTTCCATGGCACACTAGGTTAATATCGATATGATATGTGAGCATTTTTCAAAAAACCTTAATTATTTCTCAAACTATTAATGTTAGGCATAGGACATATGGAATATAAAAGATGTAAAATGAGACGCCGAAGACGACTAAGTAATAAAATATGGGGGGTGCCATTTAAAAAAATGAAGTTATGGTGCTTCCAAATTTCGAAAAGTTAACGTGTTATAGTAAAGTGACCAAACGATCTAGACAGCCGTTCTCGGCACCAAAACATACTCCATCATGTTGTTTAAGTATGTTCTGAATCCTAAATTGATATCTCAAAAATTGAGTGTTCTATGATTTTTTGAACAAATGTCCGCTGGAGCAGATTTTTCTAGAAAAAATCGAATAACTCGAGAACGGCCGAATCAAATTGCAAAAAGTAAAGTTATTTATAAACCTTGAAAACAGACAAATAATATGTAAAAATATACAGGTATTCCATTTAAAAAAATAAAGTAGGTGGCGACTTCCGGTATAACCGGAAGTGTTAGAAATCTGAAAATATATTGGATGAACAGAACGTAATTGATAATACTTAAGTCTTCATTCTCAAATTTTTTGTTTGGCCAGAACTCCAGAAACATCTAATGACCGGTCTGGCTGAGACACCCTGTATATAAGACCTCAATGCATGGCAATTATAAATGGATATCTCGTTTACCGTCAAATCTATAGTAAGAAGTCCACTTCCATCAAAAAATTCCAAAGAGACATGTTATGAAAGGAAGACCACCCAGTCTACCCTCGACTCCTTATTCTTATCAAAAAATTTAAAAAAATAAATTGGAAGTTAACGGGTTAAGGCCCACTTTTACCACATCTTGATAAATTTAACCGATAGATAAATTGGCGCTCTTAGCCAATGAGAGCGCTTAAAACCACTGTAACCATGGTAATTATCTATCGAATAAATTTATCAAGAGGTGGTAAAAGTGGGCCTAAGATGGCTAAATCCGAATGTTTCTAATTCTAGGTCTACTTTTAGTTCAATAATAATATACAACAATTTAACTCTAAATAACAACTAGAATTAACACCAATACCAGTACTAGAACTAACACTAGCCCTAGAACTAGAAACATTCAGGTTTAGCCGCACGTCCCTCAAGACGGCTAAGCCAGAATGATTCTAGTTCTAGGTCTTGTATTAGTTCTAGTACAAAACTAGAACTACTTCGGGTTTAGCCGTCTTAAGAAACGCCAGGCTAAACCCGAATGTTTCTAGTGTTAGTTCAAGTTGTAGTTCAATAAAAATATACAACATTCTGGCGCTGCATAGCAATTAAAACTAGAACTACCTTGATCTATACATCGTATAGAGAACTCGGGGAGCGCTAGGATTTATTTAAATATACTCATGTATTAAATAGTATGACTTAAAAATATTTTGTCTGTTATATCCGAAGTCCGTTCTAACAAGATATTACCGTAGTACAAAGTTTGTGTTCGCGTACTTCAAAATTGAACAATTTTTTATAACAAACACTATCACTTTTGTTAATTTGTTAACTTTGTTAACGCAGAATCAAATTCGTGTTCTTACCGAGTATTAAAATTAAAAAAAAACACGAGCTTATACATGTTCGAAAAATAATACAAGTGATAACAAGGTATAGGTGTTAATTAGAAATAGAAATCCACGTGTTCTATTTCAAAATAATATTTTAGATTGTTATTTGAAGCTGGTTATATAAAAAAAAATTCGTTGGTGTAATTATCGAACGATTTCTTTTTTTTACCGAATGATTAACAAGGATAATAGAATAATTTCTGTAATTACACGTCCTCAACACTGTTTTTTAGGTATGAATTTATCTCGAGTATCGAGAAAAAATTAATTACATGTTCATAAATGCATATTAATCTAACATGTTTTTTTTTCTCAATAATTGTTAAGATCATTAGCGCTTTTAATTGTTAATTTTTTTTGTAATAATTGTTATTTACGATTTTTTAACAATTTGATTATTAATAACTAATCTCCTATTATATAGACATAAATTTGTTAAATAACAATAAAATGTGTTATTGACCCGTCTGTTTTAAGATAAAGTCAAGGTGAAAATTCTTTTAAGAAAATCCACTTTTCTAATGGCTTTTCGTTTTACAACTTAACGAAAACAAAAAATTTATAAAACGTTCAAGAAGAAATTTACATTTAAAATCATCCGACCTTTAAATTTTTTTTTCTTTGTGGTACAGCAAGTTTCATTTAGAATTTGAGGTCAACGATCAAATCTACGATCGTTTCAAGATTTTCGAAACGAAACGAAATCATCAAACAAGAAGTAAAATGGTCGGCGGGTATCAAGGTTTACGTTCAAACGTAAAGGATGTTAATGACGAAGATGGTGTTTTCTGACTTGTCAAGTACAAATGATTCACTTAAAAAATATTTCGATTAAAGACAAAGTTTTTAAACAAAATTAATGTGTTTTTTTTAGTATTTAACGACAATTACAAGAAAACTTGTTACAACGCAATAGGGAAAACCATGCTTTGCGCAACGTCTTCAAAGTTAATTAGTACAGAAAACCTGCATTATCACGAATATGTAAACTCATTTAAACGGAAAAGATTTGTTTAAATGATTCACGTTTAGTGATTTAAAAAAGTAACGATACGTTAGGCTTAATTTTGATTGAGAAGATAAAAAATTTGGTTTTGAAATAAACACATTGCGCTAATTGTTAAACATAGTGCTAAATCACTTAGCTAAGCGTTTTTGCGTCCGAAAGAAAATTAGTTCACTTAGTAAGCATTACTCGGTTTTGTTGTCACTTCTAATTGGATTATTGGGTCAATATTTGAAATTATTTTATGCAAGATATTTTTGTACTCATAAAAATTTAGTTTCCAAATATATCTCCTAAAAGCTTTGGATTACAGAAAATTGTAGTTGTAATTCAATTCATTACAAGTATTCAAACATAATACTTTATAAATAATAATGTATTATTAAATAATTTTCTTCATAAACAAAGTAAAAATAATTTATTTTTGCAAATTTGATGTATATAAAAAAATAATTTAGTATTAATTAATTCTTCCAAAAATAACTTAATAAAATCAACAAAACTTACCTTGTTAAACAATTTTTTTGGTCACAACAAAGAAATAATTCAAAACTAACAAATAAAAACCACAAAATTTTAATGAAAAAAAATTTTTCTGTTTAAATTTAATTTCCGATTTTTTACTAATTTTGACTTCGTCTTGTATTAAGAGATATTTAATGTGCAGTGTATTATATCGGGTAAATCGACTCGACGTGTCTTGCAACTGCCGATTTCTTCCACTTACTCGATAACCTTTATATACAACCCCACCAGAAAAGAATCGCCGCACCGCACGCTGCTATATAGTTCTAAAACGGCAGAGATAATAACGACACTCAACTTTACCTGCGCTACTCATTAAAACAAATTCTATTTTCGTATTAACTTTTGCACAATAAGAATTTTCCACAAACAAACAGCCTCAGAATTAAGTAAAAAAAAACAGTATTAAAAAGTTTCGAATTTTTAATATTCAACTTGCGTCAATTTAAATTTTAAACCGTTTAAATAATTATCATTAATCGCCGATATATCCTTTGTTTTTGATTTATTTGATTTTTAAATCGATAATAACCTCTACCAATTATACGAAATTAATCCTCAATTAAGTTATTTCGCTATTAAATCTAATTTGACTCAATTCGGATATTACTAAATAAATCAACAGGAACAATTATCATAAACTTCAAGAATTTAAGACCGATAGCAATTAGAAATGAGAAGTTACAATAGCAAACATTCACCAAGTTCAATTATACATTTATTAAACTATCATGAAATGTCTTAGATTACTATTTAGTTTATAACTTTATTAAGTTTGTTGCTGGAGGGAGTTATTATAATTTATCTTTCAAAATAGGGCGTTAGCTTTCAGGTTAAGTACAACTCATTTCTTGATATTATTATAGAAAGTTTGACAAAACACAGAAAAGAAAACAGGAGTCACCGAAACACCCTGTATAACTAATTATAATTAGTTGATACTAATTATCTAATTATAGTATTATATAGGGTTTTCCAATAAGAGGTGTTATTTTGAATAGTCCGTTATTTCGGTAGATGTCACTTTTGAAGCTGTCATTTTTTGACATTTGACAAGTAGAAAGTACGCCATTAATAAAAATGGAACGATACACGCTTCAACAACGCATTGAAATTATTAAAATTCACTATTAAACCCAGGTTTGTCCATTCCTCGTCGTTCTTTGGAATTAGGCATTCCACAAACGTCATTACACCGTATTTTGCATAAAGATTTGGGTCTTAAGGCTTATAAACTTCAGTTAACACAAGAACTCAAGCCGTCCGATCATCAACAACGTCGTGTCTTTGCTGATTGGGTCGTTGAAATGCATGAAAATGATCCGGAATTCCATCGAAAAATCATCTTGAGTGATGAGGCCCATTTTCACCTCGGTGGCTTCGTCAACAAGCAAAATTGTCGCATCTGGGGCTCGGAAAACCCAAGAGTTATTGTTGAAAAGCCTCTCTATCTTCAACGTGTGACTGTTTAGTGCGGTTTATGGTCCGGCGGAGTCATTGGACCTTACTTTTTCGAAAATGAGGCTGGAGCAACAGTTACGGTGAATGGATTGCGCTATCGAGAGATGATTAATGATTTTTTATAGCCGGAATTGGATGGTATTGATGTGGACAACGTTTAGTCCAGTCCAGCGTCGATTCAAGACCTCAAAGATGGAATTCGTGAGGCTATTGAGGACATAGGGCAGCCACTTTGCAATTTGGTTATGGAAAATTTCATGGAAAGGATATTGTCCTGTAAGCGTGGTCATTTGCCTAATGTTATTTTCCACTATTAACGGCATACCTTCTTCTTTATAATGAAATAAACATCCGATCATTTATACTAAAAAATGGCATTTTTCTTTGAATATCAAAATAACACCTCTTATTGGAAAACCCTTTATATACAGGGTATCCCGAAACTCAACGTTAAGCGGGTACCGGGCGAGAGGCCAACCTATATCTATATTAGTTTGATTGAGTTAAGGTTGAAAGAATTTATATCTATTAAGTTTGACACACGATTTCTAAGAAAAGGAGTAATACAACACCATTGGCAAGTTATTTTAAAAGATGGCCTGTTTAGTCAAGTTTCCAAAATGATACAACACTTGTCACTTTTTTTTTCATAAAATATATTATTGCCTGTTTTTCTGCAAAGGACACGTTATTTAAAAAATTCATACTTTCGTATGCTATTTGTATTTACTCTTTATTTCCTCTTAACTTTGTTAGAAGATGTGCCACTGAATATTTACGCACTACAAAATGTGATTTTAACAAGATGGTTGCCTTTATGTCTTGCAAAAGGACTGTTTCAAATAAGATTAACCTAAAAACAAAATGGAACAAAAGGAATTATTAATTTATTTATTAGTAATTTTATTGCATTATTTTCTTATAATTAAAGCAAATGCTTAAATTGTTTATACAAGCTCTGCATCGTCGCAGAAAAGATCTCTTTACTAGTTCTGCATATATAATTATAATTGAACTAAAACTATTTAGCATTAACATTATAACTAATATTTAACCTAGGACTAGAAACATTTAGGTTTCGCCATGAGTTTCTCAAGACTTCAGAACAAGAGTTCAAGAACACTACAACTTCTAGAACATAACTTATATCTAGGATATAATTTATTGATGGAATCCTTCTTAATTTTCCTGCAAGTGTCTGGATCCAATAGAATGTTCATCTTGTCCTCGTATACCTTTCTGTCCATCACCACGGTGAAATTACCTTTATCTGCAGTCAGTTCTCTCTCTTACACTACGTAACACTTTTATCACTATCTGTCCAGTTAGATTTTGGTGTTTTTGCTGTTTTTAACACACTTGCGACGTCTTGGTACCTGATTTTTTATTTTGGCACTTGTTTTGACTACCATCAGAGAATAAAACTTCTGTACCTATGGTGCAGTGCTAGAATTTGAATTCCCGATATGTATTCTATGGTAAGCTTATACAATAGTAATAAACAGAATATCAGAATTTAATCAGCAAGGATTTAATCATATTAGATTTTACGGACAAGAAAATAGAATCTGTCAAGAAGGATAAACAAAAAATCATATAACAGTTCTTATCGAAACAACTCGAGGTAATAAATATGTAAATGTTGCGACTGACGGAGTTGGTGCAATTACAGGGAACAAAGTCTTATTGGTCTTTTAAACAGGTAATTTTTTATAATGAAATCGATTAATATTACGACTTTTATATTTCAACATTTTCTTCTCTACAATTTTGACGTCGTGCCTCAAAACGTGTACGTACACGTTTTGAGGATCAATCAAAGAAAAAATATTTGAAAAATCATAAAACATTACAAATCCGAATGAGGCCGCTATTGACATCATGGCTATGTCAAGACCAACCTTCGTTTCGATTGCGAGACCCCACTCTAAACAAACCGGTCAATTCTGTTCAGGCTATCATATTTTCAAGAAAGCTGGTCGGGATTATTAGCGACTCATCGTGAATTATATCTACACAAAAAAAAACAAACGTCAATCTTTTATTCTTGTGCAAACATAAAGACCGGTTGTTATTTTAGTTTTCGTCCCTTTCTGGAGTATCATTTCTTACGGGGTCGTTTTTATTCCAATTTATTTTAGATCTCACTCCAAATATAATTTGTTGTATAAAGAACATCAATCGCAAATAAGTTTAAAATCCTGAAATAAATCACAAATATGTCTAATATTTTAATTGTCATTAAAGATACAGGGGTAGCAAATAAGCAAAATACCAACTATATCTGTCATATCGGTTATAGGATTTGGAGACTAGTCCTTCTTATATCCCAGTTACACAAAATAGAATTGTATATCGAAACATTGACAAAATCGATGTTATCTGTTAACGCAGCCTTCATTGTTTGGGTTGCGGTGTATACGATAAGAATGGATGTATAGATTGGATACTATATTATATACAGAGTTTACCTAATTTGGGTTCCAGACCATACCAGCATGGCTAGAAATCAAATGGCAGATACTTCTAGAGATTTAATCATTTCCAATAAACTATAATGATACTTAAAATAATTGGATGTATTAAAATATTTTGATTTTACAACATGTTAATCAATTTCATAACAATTTTTAACGCAATTTATTGCACATAACAAAAACAAATTATTAAAATTAGAGCAAATAATGCAAATTAGAATACTTCCTCTTTTAGCAAAACATGTTTCTTATTTACTTAGTTATTTTGATTGTTACCATAATATAATTATTTTTAAATAAAAAAAGTTTTTACCGGAAATATGTAGAAATATCAACAAAACACGTTCATTATCGCCCTCACTAATAGAAAATATGAAACGACTGGCGTCAATTATCGTTAAACGACATACATATATTTATTTGTTAATATTTATAATTTCAATTAAAAAAAACTCACGTATCAACAAGTCCATTCCCGTTTGACCTTAATCCCATAAATCCATTTCATCTCTTCGAAAGCATCGGTACCTTCTTGCGATTTTTCTTTCGCGATGACCTTGAATAAACGGCAGCCTTCAAGGTGAACAAGAATCTGTCGAAAAAAAGAAGATAATTTCACCTTTGTACCACTATTTTAGTTAATAGACATTTTTAAACGCCTAATCATCCAACTTTCAACACTTTACGCTAACCATTTTGGTTATTACATCAGATTTAAAAAAATAATGCAGTAGAAATAAAGGGCTAGCCACAGATGTTAGTGAACTTGTTGTTGATCTTTTCATCTCGAATTCTTTCTTTTCTTTTTAACGGGTACTTCCCCACTGGAATTACAAGAAACCTGTCTGGGGCACTCACCCAGTGTAAAAAGCATAAAAAAGTTTCCACAAAGTGTTTCGCCCAAAAAGGAATTTTAAAAATAATAAAATTAAACTGCAGGAAAGGGTTCCAAACTTGCTTGGACTTCGTTATTGCGTTTTTATTCCAACCTCAACGATATAATATATGGTGTTTTCTAAAATTTTTAAGATGAAATAAAGAGATATGTAAACAACAAACAAAGCAATATACAAGATAGTATTCAAATTAGTTACGTGTTTTGTGTTTTTAGAGATGAATTAATGGTTATTTATTGATGTTAATTTGGAACTTATAATTCGAAAAATAAGTCAGCTTTAGAGGAAAAACACGGAGTGTTATTTATGTAATATAAAGTTTCTCTGAATTTAATCGCTATAACAAGTACTGAATTAAGCTTACCTTTTAAAGTAATTGAATGAAGAAATTGCGGGTTTTGAAATGTGAAACTTGCAGATTCCTGTCACTTTGTGTTTACATATGAAGTTAGTTATAGAAAAATAATTAAAACTAAAATATTCTATTATTATTTGCGAATCTAAGATTATAACATTAAAATAGAAATTAAAACTATTTGTAATATCTCAACTTAATAAAAAATTATCGTATAATTTATTTTTATTATTAATATTAAGGAAAAAAAAATCCCCTAAAGAAATGTTTGGGGGAATACAAAAAAAAACATTCTGTCAATGTCAATCTATCAAAACCAAACAAATGTGTTTTTAAATTATCTTTAAACGATTCTAAAAGTATTTCTTAAAAAATGGTAAAACTAACTGCGGAATTAATACAAAACTCATGGCAGTATATAAATCCGGTAAAAGATCGTGAATTAAATTTACGAGGTAAGCGTCACTTTCTTATAGGTTATGTTAGAAAAACTTAACCTCAATCACATTATTTTAGGATATAAAATCCCGGAAATTGAGAATTTAGGGGCTACCGGTGATCAATTCGACACGATCGACTTCTCCGAAAACGATATCCGCAAATTGGATGGATTTCCATATTTAAAACGATTAAAATGTCTATTAATGAACAATAATCGTATTGTGTAAGTTCCATTAAAATAAAAAAAAAACTAATATTTTTATAAACTTATTTTTCAGTCGTATTGGGGAAGGTTTAGAAGAACACATCCCTAATTTAGAGTCGCTTGTTCTTACTGGCAATCACATTGAAGAATTAGGCGATGTTGATCCGTTAATTCCATTACAAAATTTAAATAGTTTGAGTTTGTTACATAACCCGATAACGGCTAAACCTCATTATAGGTTTTATGTGATTTATAAATTACCGCAAATTAAACTGTTGGATTTTCGTAAGATTAAATTGAAAGAACGGGAGGAAGCTAAGGCTTTGTTTAAAAGTAAAAAAGGGCGGGAAATTCAAAATGAAATATCTAAAAGGGCAAAAACTTTTGTTCCGGGCGGTAATTTGTCTGGTACTACTATTAAAAATAAAGGTTGTTTATTAATATTAAAAAAATAATGATAATTTATTAATTTAAAATTTGTTTAGGACTTTCTGCACAACAAGTTAGCAAAATCCGAGAGGCTATTACAAAGGCTAGTTCTTTAGAAGAAGTGGAACGATTACAGAAATTATTGCAATCTGGTCATATACCAGGTGATAATAATCAGAATGGTCATTCGTCGGATTATGAAATGATGGAAGTAGATGGGGGCCAAAAATTTACAGTTAGGTAATTTTTAAGGTTTCTTTGATATGGAGAATTTTTAAGTTGATGAGAATTTTTTACTACATAAAGAGTGTGTTTTGTGTTAATTTTTGTTGAGGTTAGGTCGAGAAGCGATATACAAAAAGTTAGGTTTCTTTTTTGTGGGATTAAAAATTTATATTTTTATCAAAATTTTCTTTTGGGATGTCATAAATTTTTCGTCTTTGGATTTAATTAATCTCCTCCTTCTTTATGCAAAAATAAAATATTTCTTTAATCTTTGGGCATTTTCATTTATCCTTTTTTAGCAACATAACCTCTCCTTCAGGTTTATCAATTTTTACTTCATTTCCAAAATATCGCCATCTACAAAAAAATATTAATTCGAAATTAAATTAAGTTCTAAATTAAACAAACTTATTTCCAAACATATCTAAAACTCCAACATCTTGAACGATAATTTCATTGGAATATTTTAATGTTTCATTTATCGTTTCGAATTCGAAATGGAAATATTTTAAATTAACTTGCATTTTTTTTAAATCCGGGTTTAATGACTTGTATTTAGTAGCGCTAATTTTGTTTAAAACGATGTTCCTCGTTACTAAATCAGTTAATCTAAAAGGAAAAGATTTTTATTTTGTTTTAAAAAGTATCTGTATAGACATTACTCGCAATTTATTTCAAAATTTGGCCGATCGTTATCATAATTCAGTTCAACGATTAATTTTCCCAACGTTTGGGGTGTTTTCGGCGATAATTTGACATAAATTTGTATTTGACTCCCACAAAAAGGATACGAATCCCTCGTTGCAAAGTACATAACTCCATTTCCTTTGGCGTTTTCGCCAAATTCACCCAAATCGTCTCTATAAATCGGATCGATGGCTAATGGATCGTTGGGATTTTGTAATCGGGGAAAACATTGTCCTTTTTCAAACGATGGAAGACCTCCGGGACAATCGTACGAAATAAATTTACAGTCGGAATGTTGCAATTTTGAGTTTAGAGTTTCAAGGAATAATGTGAAAGCTCTTGCATGGCTACAAGCCGTGTCGGAAGTTAAAGTTTTATCTAAAAATATACAGGCTGTCTCACGTAACTGGTTCGTTAGAACTTTTTCAGGTTCCACTATTCGTAGAGATTTGAAATTTTGGTAGCATGGGTTGTTCATTCGGAACATTCGATCTAAAATATTTTCAAGATGGCCGCCACTTCTGGTCTACCGGAAGTAGACCATAACTTCGTTATTTCAAATGGAATGCTATAGTTTTTATGGCACCTTTTAATTGTACGTAAAAAAATATGTTGACTTTCATAAAAGTTTTTGGTACCTAGCGTTTTTCGTTTACGGGTTATTTTGGTTTTAAGGTTTTTTTGGCAAATTTCACCATGCTCTTTAAAACCCTATATCCCAGCCAACGTTAATTCAAAAAAGCTTTAAATTGGCACGATTACTCTTCAGATGCTCTCAAATAGATTGTCATATATTGTGTTAGAGTATCTTATACAGGTGGTCAAAAATTGAATTACCGTTTCTCCATATTCAATGGGGAGAAAGTCGAAAATTTTAAATGGAACGCCCCATATTTTATTGGCCTACACGAAAGGGAATTTAATTCTCTACAATTTATCTATAAACATTCCTATATCTATTTATTGTAGTTTCTCTCATATTCGTAAATTTATCAAAACATGCAAGAAATGCAGGAAACGGTTTGTATTTTTATTAGAAGGCCATGACATTTGTACTATTAACACATTACTAAGACATTACTGTCGTATGATGTGTAAGGTGTTAATAAATTAAAGTTCCAATAAACTATAATCATTTACTAATAAAACGGTGCTTTTAGATACAATTCACGTTAACTAGCTGCGGACGGTACAACGACTAGATAAAAAGTAAAAAGTGACATGGCCGCCGATACAAGTATTTTTATTTACCCGTAACGCCATCTATTGTTCCATACTACATTCCTCCCTTACAATGTAAACAAAAATAAGAACACAACTCATTTTCTAAACATTAATTGTCTCGGAAACGAACAGGTATTTGTCGATTTCTTGGTGGGTTTCGTCTTGATATCGGTGTAGACTCTTGTGGCTTGGTAGGGGTTGGTGCTTGTGTATTAACAGGGGTTGAACATAATTCTGTCGTTACCTCATTTGGAGATACTTCGATTCTTGGTTCATAGTTGATCTCCGTCGGAACTTTGTCAATGGTATTGTCACGTGCAACTATCTCATTTGACGAACTCCTTTCCGGTTCTGTCGTGTATCGATGTCGCATCTGATCTGCATGTTTTCTCTTCGGGATACCATTTACATCAACCAAGTAGGAATACGGACCTGATTGTTTTAATATATTACCGGGCGTTGATCCCTTGGTTAATGGGTTGTTTATCCATACGGGGTCGTTTAACTCAAAAAACTTTTCTCTGACGTGTTGTTTGTCATAATACATCTTTTGTTTTAATGATTCATTATCAAGTTTTCTACCTACATCTGGTTTCAGTTGGTCAAAAATAATTCTTGCTGGTCGACCGAACATTAATTCACTGGGAGTCCTTCCTGTTCCTCGTTGTGGAGTATTTCGGTAAGACATCAAGAATTTACATAGTCTATCATGTAGATTTAAATTTTTGTCACTACTGTTTAAACGGTCTTTAAAGGTTTTGACCACTCTTTCGGCTTGTCCATTTGATTTTGGATGGTAAGGAGTTATTCTCACATGTTTAATACCTTGTGATATACAAAAGTCCTCAAAGTCACTTGACACTAACTGAGGCCCATTGTCTGTGACTAACGTCTTTGGCAATCCAAATCGCGCAAAAACACTTTTCATCACTTTGATGGTCGACGCTGTTGTAATATTGTTCATTTCTTCAATTTCAATCCATTTTGAATACGCATCCACAATGATCATCCACATTTTCCCTTCGAATGGTCCTGCAAAATCTAGATGAATTCTAGACCAGGGTTCCGGTGGTGCATTCCAGGGGTAGAGAGGTAAGTATTGAGTATCTTGTTTACTACTTTGACATGTTTGACACCCTTGGACATATTTTTCGATATCTGCATCTATGTTTTGCCAATATACATGTAAACGCGCTATTGATTGCATTGCGGTTATTCCTGGATGTCCATCGTGAAGCATTTTGAGCGTTGGATATTGAAGGCTTTTGGGAATACATATTCTTCCCTTCCACAAAATCAGGTCTTCCTCGTATGATAATTCTTCTCTCTTTTCATAAAAGGATCTTAATTCAGGTTTCACTCTATGTTTGTCTGGCCAATGATTCTTAATATATGGAATCAGTTGACGTAAAATTTCATCTCTTTGGATGTGAATCCGAATTTCTTTCTGTGTCATAGGCATATTTTTCACTCTTAAATGAAGTAGATGTCCATATTTAGGCAAACCAATTTTTTCATTCTTCGTAGTTTCCGTTTTCTCCTTCAGTGGTAACCTAGATAAAACATCGGCTGTCTGATTTTCTTTTCCTGGTTTGTAGGTAATATCATAGTTATAGCTATTTAAAATCATAGCCCATCGCAATAGACGATTGCTAGCGATCTTCGGTGTTTCTCGATTCGAACTAAAAATCCGTTCCAACGGTTTATGGTCTGTTTGTAATATAAACTGTCTACCATATAAATATTGATGGAATTTAGTAACAGCATAGACTACTGCCAATGCTTCTTTATCTATCGTGGAATAGCGGTTTTCCACTTCAGTAAATGTTCTGGACGCATATGCTATGGGTCGAAATGAGTTGTCAGGCATCTTATGCCATAATACTGCTCCAGCTCCCTTATCCGATGCATCACTGCTTACGTATAATGGAAGTTCTGAGTTATAATGAACCAAAGTAGCTTCATCAGTTAAGCTGTCTTTCAAGTCATTAAAGACTTTATCGTCATTTGGAGTCCACTTCCAAACGCTGTGTTTCTTTAAAAGCCGGTGTAATGGCACACACTTAATTTGTAAGTTTTCTATGAACTTTCCGTAATATGTTATCAATCCCAGAACTGATCTTAATTCGGACATATTTCGTGGTGTTGGCATGTCCTTTATTGCCTTAACATGTTCTGCGGTTGGGTGTAATCCAATTTTATCTATTTTATGTCCTAAAAACTTAACTTCCTCCTGTAACCATGTACATTTTGTTTCCTGTGTTTTAATTCCTGCTTCTCGTAATCTAGCTAATACTTGTTTAATGCGTTCAATATGTGTTTGTTTGTCTGGTGCTGTTATCAGAATATCATCCAGATAACATACAACACCTGGTAATCCACAAAGTATTTGATCCATAGTTCTTTGAAATAAAGACGGTGCAAATGAAATTCCAAATGGAAGGCGTTTATAAGCATAGTAGCCTTTATGTGTTGCGATAACCAAGTATTTTCGACTTTCAGGATGTACAGGTAATTGTAAATAAGCATCCTTTAGATCTATTTTTGAAAAATGTACTCCTCCGCATAATTTTGAAGCTATGTCTTCAAAACGGGGAAGTGGATAGTTGTCTACTTGTACATGTTGGTTTATGGTTACCCGGAAATCACCACATATCCGTATATTGCCATTTGATTTAACTGCTACTACGATCGGGGTAGCCCACACTATGGGAGTGTTTGTCGCGTTAACTGGTTCTAATACTTGTTCTTTTACTAACCTGTTTAGTTCTGCAGTCACTTGTTCTTGTAAGGCCAATGGTACTGGTCGTGGTCTGAAATGTTTGGGTTTAATGTTATCGGGAATGTAAATTCGTGCCATATGTCCTCGGATAGTACCAACTGTTCCATCAAATAATCCACTGTGTTCCTGTAAAACTTTGTTCAAAACACCATCCAGTTGTTTTGGAATTATTTCTTTGCTAATTTTAGGCTGATCGTCCTTTGTTTTGTTGTTTGTTTGTTTTAGGGTACAGATTCGTGCACCTTCTGGCATTGGTAATTTAAACGCTAAGCACCAATCCAATCCAAAAAGTGGTATGTCATCTTTCTTGGTCACAACTAGTGGCAACTCTTTTCTTTTGTTAAACGCCTCTACGATAACTTTAGCAGTTCCTAGAGTTTCTATTTCCATATCTGTGTATGCAACTAAATTGTCTGTTGTCTTTAATATCGGTTTTCCTATCTCCCTCCAGAATCTGTTTCCTATTATTGAGTACTGTGCTCCCGGATCATATAACATTTCCTTCTTTACGTTGTTAATTTTCACATCTAACATTACCTTTTTGGCGTTTTTGATATTGCAAATGTCTGACGTATTTGAGCTTGAATCCGTCCCACATTCGTGTTCTGGTTCCCTTTGTACCTGCCTGGTGTTTGTTTTTATTTTTGGAGCGCTAATGTTTCCACTGGAGATGCAAACTCTCGCAAAATGTCCCCTTTTTCCGCATGCTGAGCATGTTTTTCCCCTTGCTGGACATTCGTCCAACGAAAGATGTTTTTCTTTTCCGCAAAATAAACATTGTTTGTTGGTTGATTTATGTGAAGGTTTAGTTGTTGTATAGTTACCCTGCGATTGTGGATTTGCTTTATGTTTGTGTGTTTTCCAGTTTACTCTACATGTTTGTGACGAATTTTGTTGTTTTAAATACGACGTTAATTTTTCTGCATGTAAGCTGGCTTGTTCCAACTTTAAAGCGGTTGCTTCTACTTCCGAAAACGTCGAATCGTTGTTGGGGTGTTCCCGTATTAACTCTTGTTGCCATGCTGAATTATTTATTCCGATCACTACTTGATCCCTTAAGCGTTCGTTTAAACCAGCGGCAAAATCGCAATTCCCAGCTAATCCACGCAAGTTTGTAATAAATTGTGTTACTGATTCGTTTTCTTTACGATATCTCGTTGCAAATGTAACGCGTTCAGACAAGACGAACGTTTTCTTACCGTAATACTTATTTAGAACTTCTACCATTTGCTCATATGATTTTGTAATTACACTTTCAGGTTTATAATAATCTACAAGCACCTTGAAAGCGTTTGCTCCTACTTTGGATAACAACAAGTTCCGTGCTGTGTCATCGGTTGTCTTTACGCCATGTATCGCCAATTCCACCTCAAAACGTTGAAAATAATAATTCCATTCTTCCTTTTCTTCATTAAAATTCTCAAACTGAAAATTTTTATGTTGTTTTCGTTCTTGTTCTGTGTTCATTTTGTACTAAATCACGTTTGTTTGTTTGTTTTCCACGTTTTAACTGTTTTTTTTTTTTTTTTCGACCACGTGTCCGTTTACCGCGCACCTGGTTGTTTGTTTTCTGTTTTTCCAGTTTTCCTCGTCGCCAATTTGTCGTATGATGTGTAAGGTGTTAATAAATTAAAGTTCCAATAAACTATAATCATTTACTAATAAAACGGTGCTTTTAGATACAATTCACGTTAACTAGCTGCGGACGGTACAACGACTAGATAAAAAGTAAAAAGTGACATGGCCGCCGATACAAGTATTTTTATTTACCCGTAACGCCATCTATTGTTCCATACTACAATTACTATTTGTACTATTAACTACGATTGATAATCTTTTAGAGTACTAGCTTTTACTTACCAAAAATAACAAATAGAAGATCAAATAAATGAAACTATTAAAACAAAAAGTTAATGACAAAAATTAGATTTGAATAAAAATATAAATTTATAATATAAATTTGTTATTAAATTGAATTTGGAAATGCAATAAAATACATACAATAAAATATTTATTTCGTTGTCTTCATCACTAGTCACCGGAAATATGCGATGTTTTTTGGTCTCGATATATCCAGAACTAAGAAATTCTTTATCAATTTTTTGAAATTTTTCCTTGTGATGGGCGTTAGGTTAGGTTAGGCATCTCTCATTGAAGTGTTCGACACGTCCTGTCCAAAAGTTTATTACATTCGCCATCAATACAAAATAAATTTTAAATATTGGCTTTGGAATAATTTACCATGATGTTCAATGACTTACACCCGTCGTCAAATGTAACTAATGACAACAATAATACAAACATGGACCAAAAACTGTCAAAATTCCATAGCTTTCTAATAAAAAAACCTGCATTTCGTGCATGTTTTAATAAATTTCGCAATATGAGGCAAACTACAATAAATAGGTATGGGAATGTTTATAGATAATTTGTAGAGAATTAAATTCTCTTTCTGATAGGTTAAAAAAATATGGGGCATTCCGTTTAAAATTTTCGAGTTTCTCACCATTGAATATGGAGAAATAGTAATTCAATTTTTGACCACTCTGTATAAGATACTCCGATACAACAAATGACAATCTATTTGACAATATCTGAAGAGTAATCGTGCCAACGTAGATCTTTTTTGAATGAACGTTGGCTGAGGTATGGAGTTTTAAAGAGCATGTTGAAATTTCCCAAAAAAAGCTTAAAACCAAAATAACTCGAAAACGAAAAACGCTAGGTACTAACAACTTTTATCAAAGTCAACCTATTTTTTTACATACAATTAAACGGTGTAATAAAAAGTATACCATTCCATTTAAAATAGCGAAGTTATGGTCTACTTCCGGTAGACCGGAAGTGGCGGCCATCTTGAAAATATTTTAGATCGAAAGTTCCGAATGAACAATCCATGCTACGAAAATTTCAAATCTCTACGAATAGTGGAACCTGAAAAAGTTCTAACGAACCAGTTACGTGAGACATCCTGTATACAGGGTGTGTCAAATGTCTGGACTGAATAGCCAATAACTTCGCCATTTGTGGTTTTAAAGAAAAATGTTTCAAATACAAGTTTCTACCTTATTCGTAGCGCATTTTTTTGGCAATATTTGCTTGTATGTATTGTTTTTTATTTCGTTGCTATGGCAATCAAAATTGTTATTTTAAATGGGATGCATATGGTTTTTTAAGATATTTTGATATAGGACAAATCCTTCTGTGCGATGAACATATCAAATCATAGGGTATGGGTGTTTAAACTGTCAATTTTTTGACATTTAAAGCTGTCAACGGCGTTATTTTTACTTTGATTGTAATTTACTGATTTAACATTTTCCGACAACCATATGATTTGATATGTTCATCGCGTAGAGGGATTTATTTTCTATCAAAATATGCAAAAAAGAAAACATGCATCCTATTTAAAATAACAATGTTGGTTGCCATAGCAACGAAACAAAAAACAATGTACACAAGTAAATTACGTCAAAAAATACGCCACAATTAATAAAGAATTTTATATTTAAAACAGTTTTCTTTAAAACCACAAATGACGTAGTTATTGGCTATATTCTAGATATTTCACACACCCTGTATATTTCTATTGGAAATCTTTTATATTAAAAGACTTTTTAAGTGAGGGTAAATTCTCAATAACGAGAAAAATGTAAGAAAATTACAAAACAAGAAGATAAACAAGCCTTATGACTCCAAAAAAATGGAAAAACCACTGTTCCAGAAGTATTGGTAAAGATACAAAGTCTCCTGTATGAAAACAATTATCCTCAAACCGTCGAGGTCACTTGCTGTCTAGAATCTTCGGAAGCTGACGATTTTGTGGATTGAGACAATAATGTCTTAATTTTTGCCATCGTCGCCCAGAAATAGCCTAAGAATACCGGGAATTTCATATAACTCGGAATACAGGGTGTTTAAATATTTATAGGAGTAGTACAACAGTCGAAAAGTGTTAATAAACATGGATCCGAAAATCAACCGTTCTCCAGATACAGGATGTTAAATTTTTTTGGAACTCTACGTTTTTTCTTTCAAACTATAACTACTACAGATTTGATACTTGGCAAATCGATACAATATGAAACTGTCTCTTTTTTGTGAGTAGTATGATGTTTCCATTGCTTCCAGTTGGACCAGAAATGAAAATAAATACCACTATTTTTCAGAAAATTCAAAAATTTGATTTAACAATTGGTTAGATAGCTTAATTCTAAACAACATTAATTAGAAAAAAATTTTGTAATCCATAAGATTTCAGAGAAAAAAAAATTTTTTAAAGTAAAGTATAGAAAAGTTGAATTGACACAATGTAATACTAATACTTTTAGTTTTTATAAGTTTCATAAAACTTACAAGTTTATAAGCATCATCAATACGAAGCGTTTTACTGAAGATGTTCAAAATGTCGACCAGCAACATCGATACAGTTTTTTTCAAATAACCCGTAGTTTTTACGAATCTGTAGTAGTTATAGTTTAAAAGAAAAAAGGTAGAATCCCAAAAAATTTGAACATCCTGTATCTCGAAAACGTTTTCGAGTGTAGTACTACCCCTATAAGTTGTAACAAACCATCCTGTATATTAAATTGCGTTTTGTATAATTATTTTGCTTAAGTCAGCTTTATCGCGTGAGGCGTTGATGCGCCACCGAGTTCGACTCGGGGAGTCGAGTACCAACTACCAAGGTAGATAGAAGCTACAGTCTTCCCCTTGAGTTCGCTCCATTTCATTTTATTTTTAATTTAAATTCTCAATACTAAATTCGGAAAGGCTTCTAAATACGCTGGTGGTTTGTGCTGGGTAATTTGCTAGAGAAATCGAATCCTCAGATCGAAATTGTGCCTTGAAGCCAGTTCCTGAAGCGTCCGAATCCTGGTGGAAGAGCGTCGTCGTGGCGTAGAATAAGTAAGCATAATTAATTACTATTGTTCTTGAAACTCATAATCATCGTTAGTATTTGTATCCATAATTAATGTTCCGTTATCTAAAATTTGTTCAATTAGTTTTCTTTTTTCTTTAATATTTTAACTTAATTTTTTTTGGTTGATTAATTTTTCTATTTTTTTTATATATTTTAATTTCCTTAATTTAATATATTAATATTTTTTTATATAAATTCTTGTTTCGTATTATTTCAATTTCAACACAAGGGCTACGATCCTCCCTCTTTTTACTCACTAACTTCTTAAACCGTTCGGCCAAGTACGTAACTTGGCTGGTGGCAGCATCTTAAAAATCTTCTATAATTTTTTCTCTTTTTCTGTAAGTACACGCTACCGTACTTCTATCTTTTCCCGTCCGCATAACGTTGGTGGCGGTGTTCCTTCCCTCCGCCTACATTACATTGGTGGCGGTGGTGTTCTTTCCCATCTACATTACGTTGGCGGCAGCGCCCGTTACATTGGTGGCGGGTGTCCCTTTCTTCCTCTAATATTACAAAGTATTTAAACGTTGTTTTAAAACACCCTGTATATGTATGCTGTAACCATAGTTACGAAACTGCTATGCACCCACATAAAATGCAACATAACTTAATAGTACAGGTATCAGATAGTTTTGCAAAGGTAAAGTTTTGCTTGGAAAAGGTGATGTCCTTATGATAACTTTCTAAAGAGTCTAAACGTGTTTAAAGACAGCTAAACCCATAGTAACAGTGCTAGTGTAAAACTAGAAGTAACACTATACCTAGAACTAGAATCATTTGGGTTTAGCCGCACCTCTCTAAAGACGGCTAATCCCGAACGATTCTAGTTCCAGGTCTAGTGTTAGTTCTAGTTTTACACTAGCACTGTTACTATGTACCTAGATCTAACACTATACGTAGAACAAGAACCATTTGGGTTTAGCCGCACGTCTCTAAAGACGGCTAAACTAGAATGATTCTAGTTCTTGGTCTAGCGCTGCATAACAATTAAAACTAACATATTAAAACTTGACATATTGCATTTTATGTGGGACAAAGTCAAGGACAGTAGAATCTAACAGGACTGCTACATGCATTGTATTTTTGTAGCCCACTACGGGTTGGTTGCCCGCACTCTACGTCACACTATTTGCCACGCCCTGTTAACTGTCATTCAGTACTATGCGTTTGCTGTGTGTTTTTAGAGATTTAGAGGTTACATGATAGACATTAATACGTCTAAAAAAATAAAACTTCAAAAATAATATGAATACGTCTACGATATAACCTCTAAAACCACAGCAAACGGATAGAGCTGGGCGTGGCAAATGGTATGACGTAGTTTGCGGGCAGGTTGTCACAACAATGGATGTAGCAGTCCTGTTAGATTCTACTGTCCTTGGGACAAAGTAAGTAGGTACGTTCTGGTTTCTATGGAAATATATTTTTATATAGCAGAACAGATAGTTGAAAATATGAGCTGGGTTTATCTTTATCTCTTTATCTTCTTATCAAGATATCCCTCTAGGTCGGTTTCGAACATTTTTTCCAAGAAGCCATCTTTTCAGACGAAGTCCAAGGTCTATAGAACATAAGGTTACCCAATACCGATTCTCCTCCTCTGAGAGGCAAGGTGGGTCAGTGACGTAGCTGGTTCTATGAACAACACAACACGATGCGAAGTTTAAATATTTTATATAGACTCTTTGATTATATATAATATGGATTGAGCTAACTGAATATATCTACTAACAAAAATGTTGCTCAAGGTGAATAGACGCAGATGGAAAGCGATAATGTGAAAGTGTAACAAAGATAGATATATTATATGTCAGTACGCTTCTATATCTATCTCACTTCTATCAGTACACCCATTATATGGCAGTACGCTTCTATGTCTATCTCGGTTCGATCACCTTGCGCAAGCTATCTCTCTCGTTGGCTCAATCCATATTATATATAATCAAAGTATAGACTGTACCTGGACTGTATCACAGTATAGGCTATCTTTTATTCTGACTGTATCGAACCAGTGACGTCAATCTGCGGGGTAATAATCGATATTACAGAGGCATAGGGAATTAGGTAACCTTATGTTCTATAAACCTTGGACGAAGTCTTTTGCTTCAGCTGTTATACGCATTCTCATATTTATGTTTTGCCTTTCAATAAACGGTTTTACCATTGACAACAACTTATTAAAAGTATTGTCGCTCATGCGAAAATGTCGGAAGTAAAGACGCCAGAAGATTAAGCACAGTGTGTTAATTAATTATCGTACCCGACGTCATCATTGCAAGTATGCAACCAATATCACAGTGCAATATGCGATTTGCTTATGATGCGTATTGCACTGTGATATTGGTTGCATACTTGCAATGATGATGTCGGATCCGATAATTAATTAACACACTGTATGCTCTAGATTTGATATTACTTTTTCTTTACCAAAATGTGTAACAACTATTGACGGATGCCTATCAGTACACCCGGGTTGGTCTTGACCACCATTAGCAAAGAAATCCACATGTCCTATTGGCTCCCATAAACCAAAACCATCTACAAAAACCTGAAAAAAAAAACGTTTTATTATTTTTAAACAAAAAAAAATTAAACGTGTTACTGGGCTCGAATCAGTGTGTAAAGCATCTACAAATACAGCATCATCTCGATCTAATTTTTTCGATTTTTCCCTTAAATTGTTTAACCTAAACAATGGTCCAGCAGCATCTAATCCGGTTATACGACCGATTAGGATATTTTTGCTTTTTAAATATTCGGAAGCGCATCCGGCTACGTGAGCACCCAATGAAAACCCAATTAAATGTATCGCTTTATGCGTTAAACCATTTGTTATTAAGTCGTTTAATAAAATTCCTAATTGTCGACCAACAATTTCAGTATTAGCTGCTGCTGTTGCGTATTGAGGCCCTTTTGCGCCATTCGACCAGTCCATTATAATCACATTACAATCATACTAAAAAAATTCTAATTCATTTAATTTAAAATACAATGATATTTATTTTACCAATTTTAAATAAGCATCAGTTGCGTTTAAACTATTTAAGTTGTTCCATATCCCCATATAACCGTGTATTAAAACTTTTAATGGATTTTTATAATCGAATTTGGAGTCATAAATCGATTTTTGATTATCATTTAAATACAAAATGTTCGGTTGTGAAAATTGGATTTTTTTATTGAAGAGATAAAATTTAGTGTTTAAAACGTTCGGATCTTGAGGTGATCTTTGTAGAGGAGACCTTGGATGAGGCAATTCGAAACAACCGACAAAATCTACAAATAAATAAATTTACTTAAATCAACGATAAATAAATAAAAAAAATAAATACCGTAACAAACTTTTCCGATATTGCGAGTTCTATTTCTTCCAATGCCAGATAATCTTTGTCGGAACCGCATACCAGGTCGATCTCTTACTCTGTGTCCACAGCAATTTATAAAAATAATTAATAAAATTATTAATTTAATTAAACGTTGTTTAAACATTTTCAATTTTTATTCAACTTGATTGTGGAGTGCAAAACAACTTGTGCGGATTTAAAATCCCACGTTGTTTGTGTCCATCGCAACTCGGCCAAAACTTTCACTTTTTCTTTTCGTCCAGCGATGCGGAGAAATTGGGTGATAATAATCACGTAATACACCAAAATCATTAAAAAAGAAACTTGGTAAAAAAACGATTTATACTTTAAGTGAAAAAATCGAATATTTTCTTAAAAATGATGTTTTTGAGGAAAAAGTTATAAATTATAACTTGAAGACTACTTTTATTAGAGCTTTAACACCTAACTATTTAGTTGTATGGGCTCAAGTAGTCAATATAACACATTAACTTAGTGATGGTGGGAGGTGAGTTGCGTACAACTTTTTTCTGCACTTTAATGCAGGCAAAGGACGAGTTTCGTAATTAAATGTGCACAACTGATTTCAGTTTCTAGATAAAAATTACTCAATAGTATTCACTCATTGTAATAAAAAGAACAGGTATAGTAGAAACCACGAGAGCTGGCAGTGACAGATCGCTTAAAAATGGTATGAATCTTTGATTATATATAATATGGATTAAGCCAACGAGAGAGATAGCTTGCGCAAGGTGATCGAACCGAGATAGACATAGAAGCGTACTGCCATATAATGGGTGTACTGATAGAAGTGAGATAGATATAGAAGCGTACTGACATATAATATATCTATCTTTGTTACACTTTCACATTATCGCTTTCCATCTGCGTCTATTCACCTTGAGCAACATTTTTGTTAGTAGATATATTCAGTTAGCTCAATCCATATTATATACAGGGTGTCCCACCTAAGTTGCCTCGGTTCATAGCCGAATTATGATTGAGTTTTTCAAAAAATGTTTCAAATAAAAGTTGAATCGAATCATATTGTACGTATTTTAAAATTAGTTTCAGTAATGGCGGACTTCCGCTTCTACCGGAAATGGATATCAACTTTGTTATTTTAAATGGAACATCCTGTATATTATTGCATTTTTGGATTCCTCGTGAAATTTCAATGGTACTTTGTTAAGGATACCTTAGGTCTAACTGGTATCGTTTTTGAATTATATGACGATTTTCGAAAAAAATGACATTTGCAGCATCTTATAAATTTGGCAATATTGCCGAAACTGTGAAAGCTAGAAAGATTTGGTTTTTTGTTTTGGATTAACAGTAAAACAGCACACGTTTGCTAAAATTATGCATTTATATTACGGAGTTCTTAAGTAGGGATCTGTAATTTTCGAACTTTTTAATCATGGATAACTTAATTTTTTTAAATGGAACAATATATGAGTTTTTGCATAACTGGATGTAAAATTTAATTTCCTTTTAGTTTTATACAGTTATCATGGTGTCTATCTTCAACGGTTTTGGAGATATTCCCGATTTTTCAGTTTTTAACGATAGATACGTATTTCGCAGCGCCGGCCACCTTCCCCTCGCATTTTACCAGGCTTGGGACTGGCAGAAATATTACTGGCATGCTTAAAAAGTTAAAAAACACAACAAGACCACTGGAAACAAAACACAAATAAAAAAACACTATTGCATCAAATGTTCAAAATGTTGTCCGTTTTGTTCACTACATAATAGAAATCGTTTTTGTAAGGAGTTTTGCACATTTCTGAGAATTTCTGGTGTGATTTCTTGAAAAGCTCTTACAATGCGTTGACGCATATCGTCAGGAGTAGTTGGTGATGTCTCATAAACCTTGCTTTTAATGAAACCCCATAAAAAGAAATCGCAAGTGGTAAGATCTGGCGATCTCGGAGGCCATCTAACAGCGGTCCGGAAAGGACACATCCAAATACCGACGTACTTGGGCGGTATTGTGCGGTGGAGCACCATCGTGTAGGAACCACATCTACTAACGAATAGCTAGTGGAATATTTTCCAACAGAACGCCCAAACTATTTTCTAAAAATTCTAAATAAATCCTACCCGTCAAATGTTGATTATGAAAGAAAGGGCCTATGATATGCGTTCCAATGACACCTGCCCAACGTTCACTGACCATCTGTACTGGCTATGCGTTGCAAGGAATCGATGGGGGTTTGTTGTATTATAATAATGACAATTGTGACGATTCACAAACCCATTTTTGTGAAAGGTAGCTTCATCCGAAAACATCACCTGTCCGAAAAAATTGGCATCAAGATTAGTTCTTTCAATTGCCCACTGACAGAATAACAGCCTGCTTTCGCAATCGCCTTCAGTAATTTCCTGGTGCAACTGGATTCGATACGGATGATAATTATATTTTCTCAAAATCCTGTGTACCGAAGATTTACTGATGTTTGTCCTCCTACTTATTTCACGCACACTAGATTCTGCATTTTCTTGCACAGCTAACAATACGTGCAAATGGTTTTCATCCGTAAGTACGGAGTTATTACGGTTGCGCTTAGTACGTTTTACGGATCCAGTATTTGTAAATCTTTCCAGATATTGTTGTGCGTAAAGTCTTGACGCTAACAAAGCGTTCTTGTTATATTCGCCGAGAACGAAAACCATATCGACTATTTCTTTCCGCGTATGTGACATTTTTAATTATTATGTTAACAAATAATACTTTGAAAACCAGTTCTAATGCGTAGAACACTAATGACAGTTCTAATGCGTGGAACAGTAATGACAGTTTACCTAGTTTGTTTTCCAAGCCTACTTCAATTTTTAATAGTATTGCAAAGCGTCCATTTCATTTTACCAGTCCTAAGCCTACTTCGCAATACATATCTATTGTAAAAAACTGAAAAATCGGGAATATCTTCAAAACCGTTGAAGATAGACACCATGATACCTGTATAAAACTGAAAGGAAATTAAATTTTACATCCAGTTATGCAAAAATTGGTATATTGTTCCATTTAAAAAAAATAAGTTATCCATGATTAAAAAGTTCGAAAATTACAGATCCCTACTTAAGAATTCCGTAATATAAATGCATAATTTTCTATTAGCAAACGTGTATTCTTTTATTGTTAATCCAAAACAGAAAACCAAATCTTTCTAGCTTTCACACTTTCGGCAATATTGCCAAATTTATAAGAAGCTGCAAATGTCATTTTTTTCGAAAATCGTCATATAATTCAAAAACGATACCAGTTAGACCTAAGGTATCCTTAACAAAGTACCATTGAAATTTCACAAAGAATCCAAAAATGCAATAATATACAATCTGTTCCATTTAAAATAACAAAGTTGATATCCATTTCCGGTAGAAGCGGAAGTCCGCCATTACTGAAACTAATTTTAAAATATGTACAATATGATTCGATTCAACTTTTATCTGGAACATTTTTTGAAAAACTCAATCATAATTCGGCTATGGACCGAGGCAACTTAGGTGGGACACCCTGTATAATCAAAGGTATGAATCAAGATATGAACGTACGACTTAGATTATTTTACCACATACATTTAAATGTAGGTTATGTCAGTAATGGAGGTTATATGTCAAACATTGTCAAAGATATTATTTAATGGTTTTCCTTTCAAAGAAAACATTTTCGGCTTGTGAAGACACTAACAGATTCATGACAACGCTCACAAGACGTTTCGATTTGAGGTTATAATTATAGAGTGACATCCCTTAGAAGAACAGACGTACTTTTTCGAAGTGGCCATTTGAATTGTACAACAGACATATTAAACTAATGCTATCTCTTTCCAACACACATTACTCTCTAGCGGTTTGTGAACTACGTATGGCATTTGTAAGAGCGGAAAATGATGATTTACTGCCAGCTCTCGTGGCGTCTATTATACAAGAAACTTATGCCGAAATCGATCCAACTGGAATATAACCCACCTAGAAAGCTAAAGAACCTAATCTAATAAAAGCATAACTGGAAAGCAACCCAACTTCAAAGCAAGTCAACCCAAGTCATAGAAAAATTATATATATTATGTATATAGAAGGTCATCTCCCCACTATTTTTTGGTACAAGCGCTCCCAAGGGGATTGTGAGGGAACTAATTAAGTTAAAGCGCGAAATTTAAATATAGGTATTTCTATACCGGTTTATACCATTACTTTATTTTGAAGAGGTAAAGCGCATTTTCCAAATAAATAGGAAAAAATATTAATTTAAAGTTTTCCCAATTCTCTCATTGGCTGAGAGCTGGATGAGAGCGCCAATTTATCTATCGGATAAACTTATCAAGAGGTGGTAAAATGGCCCTAACTTATTTAAATACTTAACTAAAGGATATAAAACACTAAGCCAAAAGAACGTAAGGAAGAAAATTTGCTTATACAACGGGGTTATCTTATCACACTAAACGACAAAACAAAAATGTGACGTTTGCTTTCACCTCTGAGTTTGACGTTACACATAAATTTTTCTATGGTTACAAGCGCTTTGTTTGTGTAGATAATGCAGATTGCTGCAAATTCAGTCTACAACGTCATCCAGTGGATTGTGAGGGTACTAAATCTCGGTCTACATTTTTATAGTAGTAAGATTGCACACCATGACCCAAGTCAAAAAAATGGTATCGAAATATTTTGCAAATTGTTAGAAAAACAACATGAATATATTTATACAGATTTATTTAATTTTTTTATCATTTTTATAATAGTTTGCAAATCATAGCCTCACTTAAATCATTCGTGTTATTCATTAATTTCTTCGTAGTCTTCACCTCTATCATGTTCATGAGTAATTATCAAAACCCCTTCTTATCATCAATATCCTGCAAACCATTTCTTTTATCGGACTTCCACTTAATCTCTTCCTACAATCAACACTAAAAGACGAAATATAGATTAACAATATTTTTTCTAAAATAAGTTAGTTCTTACCTTTGGTGGGCAAGGTGGTGGACAACATGGGGCACAGCAAGGAGAACAGCATGGTACATAAACGCAAACCGGTGGTGGAGAGGGACATGCTGGCGGGCAACACGGTGGACAACCTGGTGGACAGCACGGTGGGCAACAGGGTGGGCAAGGGGCGCAACACGGTACGCAAGGAACGCAGCAAGGGGCTGGCTTTGGTGGTGGGCAAGACATCTTCAATAAGATCAGTGAGGTAAGGACCGTAAGGTAAACCAGAAAATTTTGAAATAATTTAAAAAAGTCGAGAGCAAAAGATACGCGTGTTTCTTGAAGGAAGGTGCGAAAAAAACTAAATGATTTTGTTGTTATTACCCAGGGATCTTTTTAAATTTTGTTTTTCCAAAGTACTTTGATCGAATTATATTTTTGTGTATTTATAGCCTCCTTTGAAATGAAATAGTAAAACAAAAATATTATGTAAATAAACACATTTGACATTAATTTTCTTTTTGACATCTCAAAATTTAAAGTTAAATTTTTAAAGTTAAAATAAAAATACAAATAAAAAAATGTCGCATTACGAACCATGTTGCCAACCAGAACCACCGCCAGTTTTGGCACCACCTGGTGCTCGTATCTGTTCAATGATCCCCATCCCTGTTTGTCCTGGTCCACCACCACCAGTGTGCCCTTTGGATCCCATTCCAGTACAGTGTTGCCCTGAGCCTGTCTTAAACATAATTTATCCCGTAATACCACCCTGTATACCGACGTGTCCCATTTGTCCACCACCCTATCCACCAAAGGTAAATAATAAAAATTACATCTATAGATTTTTTTATAACACTTTTATTGATTTTTTTTCTAGGGTTATCTTCCATGCAAACTTTAATGGAAATGTATGAATTTATGTTTATCTGAAACGTGAAAAAAAGAATAAGATATGTTATTTTTGTTGAATATTAATGTAAAAAGGGGATTTTTAAGTATGTAATTTTTTATTTTGAAGTTATTAAATGTGATTCGACATTGATTTGTTATTGATTGTTAGAATTATATCATTAATAATAACAAGAAGGAACATTTTTATCTTAAAGTTCTTCAACGATGTTTTCAACCACTCTTCGAGTCCTAAAGAATAGAATGGTTTCATAAAATCATCTCCTACCAATACAGAGAGAAATCTAAATGTTGACTCATAAACTGGCTCTAGAGGAGGAATGTTAGAGATCAATTGGTTATAAAATGGAATATTTCTTATCCAAAACTCTTCCATTAGTACCTATTTTATGCCGTCAAAACCAGATTGTGAAAGTGCTTATAATTCCAGAAGAAAGCTGCACTTCGGTGAGATTTTGATATGTTTTTCGTCAACAGCCCCAATACAGGTTGTCACAAAAAACTGGAACTGTGTTCGTTTTTGTTGTATGATGTGAAATTTTACTCTATCGTTGTCACTGTGTATACAGGTTGGTCCATTTAACGTGAGACAAGCGATTATCTCGAAAACGGTTCATTTTACATAAAAATCAACCAAATGAAAGTTGTTCTGTGTGAAACCATATAACGATAGAATTTTTTGACTTTGACCTTATTTTCAAGGTCATGTGAAGGTCACGGCCAATTTTTTAAATGGTACCCTATGTTTTTGATTGCAAAATCTAAATCTATGGATAAAAGTAAAATAATTAAAAAAATACACTGTTGGAAATAATTCACGAGCACACCTGTATAATCTGAACGCGTGTGTCTAGCGCAATAAAATTTGGTATGGAACTAGTACTAAAGTAGTGTAACTTACTCTTACATGGAGAGCGGCACAACTCTGCTGGGAGGAGAAACATCAAGAGCGAGAGTATCCCCCGTGAGCTTCGCGTACCATCGCTACACGACGTGGCATGGAGTCTATAAGTCGCTGTATTGTAGCAAGAGGGATGGCCAACCATGCCACCTCAACTCGCCTCCATAGCTCTTCAACGTTAACCGAGGAAGCCGGATAACGTAGAAGTCTCCGACCAGCCATGTTCCAAACATGTTCGATTGGATTCAGATCCGGAAAACGAGCTGGCCTAGGAAGCATTCCTATACAGTGCTCTTCCACAAAGGTCTGTACAATACGCCCGATGTGCTGTCCTACGTTGTCGTGCATGTATAGCAGACCTGGGAGCCGCTGAACGTAGGGAAGCACAACGGACCGTAGCACCTCATTTACGTATCGTTGACCCGTCATGGTCTGCTATACACGCAGCAGACGTGTACGTCCACCATGTGTAATAGCACCCCAAACCATAATGCTCGGTTGTCGGTGGATAGGGCATTCTTGCACGCACTGCTCGAGTAGACGACCACCACGTCTCCGACGAACTAAAATTCGCGCATCACCGATGCTCAATTCGAATCTTGATTCGTCGGAAAAGCGTTGACCCATTCGTGACGTATGCTGCGGTGCTCGGATGTTACTGGAATCCGCTGTTTCGCATGACGCACGCGCAGTCCACTATCTACCAAACGCCGCCGTACAGTTCGCGTAGTGAGTGCACCTTCCCCTGCCGGTGGCCAAACAGCTCCAAGTTGCCTTGAGGAGGACTCACACAACGCTAGAGCGCTGAGCACAAGAGTGCGATCCTCGTGTGCTGGGGTCACGCAGGGCCCTCCCGGCCGCGGCTGAAGGTACCTACGTCCTACCTCAGACCATTCTCGCCATACCCGTTGCACTGCCGATAACGACCGGTCGAGACGACGCGCAATTTCACGGAACGATACACCCTCAATGTGCATACCCTCAACCATTCCTCGCTCAAACTCGCTTAAGTAACGCGATCGCCCATCCATTGCGCACAGAGTACGATAACAATGTGGTTCCTCACACCACACTAAAGACGACCGGTATTTTCCATCCACTTCGGTCTCCATAGCGACGGAATGTTCCACTTGGAAGAGCGACTCAGTCAACAATGCCGCGACGGAACAACTCGAAACTCGATGAATAAACTCGTCTACAGTAAACCTTTGTGCTCCGCAAATATCATGGATTTATCTTCACGCGTTCAGATTATATAGGGTGTGCTCGTGAATTATGTCCAACAGTGTATTTCCCCACTCACTTCAATACATTTATTAATCCTTCCATTAAAACTTTCTTACATCTTAAAAGGTTTTCTTGGCTACTATTTCTGCATGCATTTCTTATCTGCTCTTTCATGTTTTCTGGCGTAGTCGGATAAACATTATCCTTAAGGACGCACCAGAAAAAAAATCAAGAGGTGTTAAATCAGGTGATATGGCCAGGAAACTGGATCTCCCCTTCCAATATGTGAAAAATGTGCTGGACAAGTATCATTTTGCAGCCACATATTTTGTCTTTCTTCCCTGTTCAAATGCACAAGTAACGTTGGTAAGACGTCATCTAAAAAATTCCGGTACTTCTCGCATAATTTATCACCAATTATGCCACACCAAACATTAATCGACCAAGGTCGTTGATGTTCTACTTGACGCAACCATCTCGGATTTTCAACGCTCCAATAGTGCATGTTATGGTTATTGACTTGTCCTTTGTTTGTGAAGGTGACTCATCCGAAAATAGCACGTTACCAAAGAAATTGACGTCCATCCGCATTCGTTCTTGTGCCCATTGACAAAATATTAATCGATTTTCAAAATCACCTCGGTGATACTTGTTGCGCTTTAATATTCTTAAAATGCTGGTCTTCGATATTCCGGCGTCAATTACCAAAGCCGCTTGAGGCCGAAGCACTGCAATATCTGTGGCAATATGAGTTTCAGGTAGAATTTTGGATAAGGTTAGTTTTGTTTACAAATGTCAACCATCCTCCCGGGAATGTTGCAGTCAGTTTTCTTTTGAAATGTTAATCATCCAGGATAAAGAATGTTAGGTTAGGTTAGTTTTGTTTTGAAACCATAATTATAGCGTGAAGGAATGTCGGTTTTCTTTTGTACCCCAATTAAAGCGTGAAGGAATGTTAAGACAGGTAGTTTTTTTTTGCAACTCCAATTAATGCGTGAAGAAACCCTAATTAAAGCGTGAAGGAATGTTAGGATAGGTCGGTTTTGTTTTGAACCCTAATTATAGCGTGAAGGAATGTTAAGACAGGTAGTTTTCTTTTGCAACTCCAATTAAAGCGTGAAGAAACCCTAATTAAAGCGTGAAAGAATGTTAGGACAGGTCAGTTTTGTTTTGAAACCCTAATTATAGCGTGAAGGAATGTTAAGACAGGTAGTTTTGTTTTTAAACTACAATTAAAGCGTGAAAGAATGTTGGGATAGGTAAGTTTTGTTTTGAAACCCTAATTATAGCGTGAAGGAATGTGAGCGTGATAGGTCAATTTCCTACGAAGGAACTGGGATCTCAAACCACAAATGACTCATTGGGCCTACGTAGCAATAATCAGACCCATGTTCAGATCCATGGCCAAAAACAAAACATAAGACAGCACAACAACAACTGGCACAAATCCAGCGGTTAGCATGTCTTAACATAAGGGGTCCTCAAGTACCTATACCAGTAAATCCTCAAGTACCCATGTCTAAATCACCTGATTGAAATTAAAATGGATCTTATACCGACAGAATACAATTTCAACCAGCCGTATAAGGTCATATTTAGAAGCAGGGATCATTGGGCGAAGGGAGGGCCTCAACTAAAAAAGAGGAGCCCTAGCCTGGCCAGTGATGGGCGCTGGGTAAATACCCGGCGGGTAGGTATTTCTAAAATGGGTATTTATCCGGGTATTTACCCCGGCCCAAGGTAAATACCCAAACAGTGGGTATAAAAGTGATTCCAGTAAAAATATATCAAATTCCAAAAAAATATGAAGAGGGAGATGATGAGGGCGTTGAAGACGAGGAATTGTCAACAATCAAAGACGTATTATCATTAGACGAATCTGTCGTAATTTAGATTAGATCAAGTTACTATGATTATTATCATCAAGCAGCCCTCTGCGTCCATTGTTGGACATAGACCTCCACTATTCTGTGCTGTCTGAATCCAATTGTTGGTTATTCTTTTGACGTCTACTTAGTCTGTTCGCTCGCGGTCTCCACTCAAGTAACCGTTTTGCTCAGTTCCACTTAAGCTTTGCCACAATGTTGATCACATCATTTACGCCAATTCTTCTTCATAGGTCTTCATTTCGTATGTAGTCCCTCAGAGTTAGAACCAGGATCGACATCTCTATCTATCTTTGCGTTACTTGGATCCTCCTGGTAGTGGCTACCGTTAATGTTAAAGTTTCGGAGCCTTATGTCATAACAGGAAACACGTATTGATTGAAAGCTTTTCTTGGCCTTTTCTCTTGAAGATGTCTCTAAGTTTCCCGTAGGCTGCCCATACAAGTGCGATCCTTCTGTTCAGTTCGCTTGTTTGATTATCTCTCGATACACGAACCGTTTAGCCAAAATATACATAGCTGTCAACCCTCTCAATCAAATTATCCCCAATGTTGATGTTTGAGCTGGGAACAAGATTTATCATAAATTTTGATTTCGCCTCGTTGATATTTAGCCCAACTCCTGCACACCGCTATCCGGTATAAGAACTATATCATCCGCGTAGCGCAAATTACTTAAGCATTTGCAATCAATGGTTATGCCTTTTTGGTTGCAAGCTTGTTGTTTAAATGCACTCTGAGGACTGTGATGAACAATTTGGGTTCAATAGTGTATCGCCTTGTTTTACTCACAATCAGTACTTCACTACTTCTACTCTCTTCAGTACTTTCATGCAATTTTACCGGCATTGTAGCATTCTTGTAGATGTTATAAATAAGTTTGGTATATCGATAATCGACCCTTCATTCTTCAAGTGCTTGCAAAACTGCCATCAACACAATTTAAATTAAATTTTATAAATACCTCAAAATACCCATCTTGGGTAAATACCCCTAGGTATATATCCAGGAAATTTACCCTTGAAAATAAATACCCGGGTATTTAACAACACTGAGCCTGGTACATCGATGCTTCAAAGACAGTTAGATCCGGAGTTGGTATGGACATCAGTGGACCAAATAGCCACATTAAACTGCTCCTCAGCTCGGACATAACAATTTTCCAAGCAGAAGTTCTTGCTATAAACTTCTGCACCGCTTTGAACCTAGAGAAGGGACAGAAAGGTGCATCCATAAACATTTTCACAGACAGTCGGGCCGCGTTAAAGGCAATTCAGGCCTACACGTCTGACTCCGCACTGATAAGAGAGTGTACCAGCAACTCGCTAGAAAGAATTATTCACGACAACTCAGAAATTCTTCATTGCTGCACGACCAATACCAAGACCGAAAATTGAAGAGAAGGAAACCGTATGATCTTGTGTAATGTGCAAGCTTCAGAAATAACGTTCGTAGCTTTCCCATATATTTTATATAGTAGCTGTGTTTGGTACACTTGCTATAAATACTCCTAGTGTAGCAAGTGTAGTGCAGTTGACAACTCTCAGTTTTCAACACATTTTCAAAGTGCATAAGTGTAACAATTTTAGGTGTTTGGTAAAACGGATTATTATGACAGTTATAGGTTATGTAATCTTTATTATTTCTGTAGGAAGTTGAATAATTTATTATTGATCAAAGAATCAAGATGAATAAATCAAAAAAGGAAATGTTGCCTGTAGTGACCCTATTAGAGTCTGACACCGAAAGTGAAGACAATGATATGATTTTTGAAGAATTGGACAGCGATGATGAAGAAAATGTATTTTTACTTTTAAGTAAAAAAGATAAAAGAACTTGAATCGATAAATACTTTGAGGATGTAGTTCCCAAATATTATGATGTACAGTTTAAAAAATCTTACTTACTCTCTATGTTTTGTGCCAATACTTGGCTACCGTCATCACTTTTTACATATTTCCCTCCTTTCAATTTTAGCCATTATATTTAACCGGAGAACTTCCTATTGGGTTTTTACTTTTAATTGAATAGAACGTTTTTTACAAATCAAACTGTTATTTATTGTTTTTACTAGCTTACAATATTTTATTTTTGTTTAAATAAATCTAACTTTGACACTTTCAAAAAACTAAATGTCTTAAAGGTTATGTCGACTTACACTACACTTCCTACACTTGCCGGTGAGTTGGTGTGAAAAGTGTCTGCACTTTTAAAACTCAATCGCTTACCAAACGCGGCGGCACTATCTACACTTGTTTGCACCAGTCTACCAAACACTATTTTTAAGAAAAGTGTGCACTGGTGTACGTTAGTGCAAGATACCAAACAAAGCTAGTATACATTATAAAATAAAAAATGTATAGTTACCATAGATATTATTTATATATTTACAAAAATGTTTAAAACAAAATCCTAAACAACCTTTCAAAATTCACGTTTTTTAATATCATTTTTCGGCCCCAAAAATTATAATTTCTATTAAAATTATTAGTTTTGTTTAAATTGGCTGTCACAACAGGATCACGATGCCGAACAGAGCGAGTCTTCTCGGTCAGCTAAAAACGCTTGTAGATGCAATCGACGATTGGTATTTTCTCATTTTTTTAATTTTATATTTATTTGTTACAATAATTTATGCTTTTAGTTGTGGTCCTTGCTGTCCTGCACCACCATGTGGACCGTGTCCACCTTGTTGTCCACCGAATGGCAACTCCAATAACGATAAAGAAGATGATGATTTTACCAAGAGACCATTTGCTCAAGTGTGTTTTTCCTGTCCTCCACATGGACCATTACCCACAGTACCACAACCAGTTAAACCATTATGTATGCCCTGTCTAAAAGGACAGCCACCAACACCAGAGGTTTGTATTCACTTAATTAATTATATTTATAACAGATCAATTAAGAATGTGGTCTTAATTGATTTGTACAAATATGTTTAGAATAAAACATTATTGTTGTAGATCTTGATAGAATTGAGGAAGCTTATTGACTCTTTATAACACAACAATATCTCAAAAAAAAAAAATTATAATACTAATAAGTTAAGTTTAAAGTTTGTTTTTTGAATAATTCATATCCTGTATCTTATTTATATCAAAAATAGAACGTCTTAAATTTTCATTTTCTTTTTATTCAACAAATTATATTTTATTATATAAATAATAAATCTAACTAATATTAATATATGTATTTAACTTTAAATTCAGCAAATGGCCCAAAAAGAACGAGAAACCAACCCAGGCAGTCGTTACGATAATTTCTATAACAACTTCAACGTTGATTATCATCAACAAGCTATGTCTGATGAAAAGGGAACTCCACCGAGAACAGGACACGAAGGTCCTTGCGGTAGAGATGGGAAGAGACCGTGTGCTGATTACAAAAAAATCAAAATAGAGCCGAGAACTCATTACGATAGTGGGTGTCCAACCGGGTTTAAACCTTGTCAAATGAGATTATGCCCGCCACCATGTTGTAATCCGATCGGTGTTTGGAGAGCACAGGTTATGCCATGTCCGCCGGGAGGTAAGAAAGATATAAGTGTACCTAATCTTTTACCGCCTCCGGAGTGTTGTACACGACCCGGATGTAAGCATTGGAAACCTCCCGGGGGACCTTGTTTATATGAAGCTCCATGTAGAGCTCATTGCTTTAACCATCCCCCAGGGATGAAACCTTCCGGAAGAGCTTGTTGCACTTTACCACCATCAATGTGTCCTGATTGAAATCATTTTTAATAAGTTAAGGCGAGTTATTTTCTTTTTATTATATGAATTTTACCTTTTATTTGTTGAATCTAACATGAAATTTAAA
This sequence comes from Onthophagus taurus, assembly GCF_036711975.1. NCBI lineage: Eukaryota > Metazoa > Arthropoda > Insecta > Coleoptera > Scarabaeidae > Onthophagus > Onthophagus taurus. Next base: position 2,550,603 of record NC_091967.1, read on the forward strand.
TAAATAAATAAATAATAAATTTTCATTGTTTGAATCAACTTTTAGAAGGTAACAAACTTAATGTTTAACACAAAAATGATGAATTAAAATTTTGTTTTAGATATTACATTGCTGTTTTTTGAAATACGTTTAATTACTTGTTTTTTTCTTTTGTCTGTGGAATCTTTTGTATTAGTTTATGCGATGTATACTCTGTGATAATAAATGTCCAAACTTTTTTTGTATTTACTTTGCGTTTAACTATTTTAGTTTAATTTGGTGGAAAATAAAATGACAAAATTTGTAACTTATAATCAAGGAAAGTCTTTAAAGAGTGCTTTAAGTCTTACGAAACGTATTTTTTATGCTATTTTTTCTAATTCGCGTTTTTATTCTTTTTGTTTAAAAAAAAACATAATAAATTTTGACAATGTAGGGAAATAGGTATGAAGCAGTTGGTAACACTTGAAAATAGAAATTTGAATTGACAATTAGAATTGTCAAAACACAAAATGTATTCACCTGAAAAATATGTTTCATCCCGAAATAAGAGAAATTGCTCAGAGTTCTATTATACTCAAACGGGTGCTGTGTCAGTACAGCATCCGATACTGTAATGACATTTTAGTAACATTTTATGGATCCAGTTGAAGTTGGTGACGTTACGTCATTAATTTTTCTAGTTGTCAATGTGACAATTTGAGATGTGGATATAATAAAATATAAAAAACTTCAATTCACTTAAATTTTCTTCTCTGGAAGTAGTGTTATTGAAATTGATTCCATAAATTTATTATTTAAATAAATTTTTGAATAAAGTTTAAACGTCAATGTGACACAAATTCAATGTTACTAACTGTAACCAACTTCACAACAATTTGTCAAAATTGAATGTCAATTTTATAAAACGTCGTTTTCTTTACGAAAATTAATTAATTTATGCTTAAATCATACGAAAAAAGTGATTTTTCGGTAAGTTTTACACTTTTCCGTACTTTTTTTTTTATTTGTTACGTGTTTTAAGGTAATTAAAAAAAAATCGTCGATTTTTAAGCCACATGATGATTCTTGACTTTTTCCCGCTTTAATCAATGAATTCAGTTTACATTAATAACCGCAAATAATCCCAAATGTTTCTAGTTCTAGGTCTAATGTTTAAAGAAAACATTTCAAATTTAAGAAAATGATATATTTTCATACCTTTTTGACATAATTTTCTAAATTAACAACCAGGCATAATATAAGCAACATGATCCAAATTGGTTAAATGTTCTTCTGGAGTAATACATCCTTCTTGTAACTCAGGAATAAGTTGGGTTAAGCACAACAAAGGCCCCAAACAGCAAACCAATGAGTCCAATAGAACTGATAAACTCCCAGAAACAGCAATTTGTCCCTAAAACGTAAATTGAATTTACATTTTTTCTTTTTTTATAGCATTTAAGGTTATTTACATCATGTTCCATCAATCGTACTCCAATTAAAGTTAAATTTTCGCCAAGTAGTTTCAAATGAGCTGCAACGTCGATGGGTTTAATTCCAATTGCTTTTCCTGAAGAGTCTTTACCTTTTGGGCTTGGAGGCGATGCCGTTGAGTGCCCCACTGTGGGTAAACCAAGCTGAAAAGATGCTAGAGGGGCAGGCGGTGATTTTTGAGGAGATTTTTTTGTTGTACTGGGTTTACCTTTTGCCCCAGATTGTAATTGATCGGATTTACCTAGAAAAATTTGCTATTCTTAATTTTTTAATTTTAGTTTAGACTTAATAAAGAAGCAAGGAAAAAATAATTGAATAAATCGTCTATCTACAACCAAGACTACTAAAGAATTAAAATAGTTTTGAGACAATAATACCTGGCCCTTTTTTAGCAATTGAGTACTGAATAATTATTTTTTGGGGGTTAGTTCATTTCCATAAAAAATCCTTTTTTACCCACCTTTTTGTCCTTTCCGACCTACAATTTTACCGTCTCTTATAATGAGTCGTTTTTTCTTTTTTTTGTCCGAATACAAACTTTGACCTGTGGGACCCTCGTCTAACCGTCGAAAACCCGTTGCGGTCTCTTCGTTGTCATAGTCGCTATCGGAATCAGCAGATTCCTCACTCGATTCGGTTCGACCTTCGAATTGAGACGCATCAAATTCCGAACCAGAATCTTGCATGAACGAATCGTCGTATTCCATTGAAACATTTTCTTCCGGCATTGATTCTTCTTTCGGAGACACAAAAACTTTCTCTTTTTGTTGACGCGCTTGAAAATCATGGGATTCTTGTTTCCTTTGTATTTGTTGTCGTTTAAAATTTTTATCGATTTCATCTGGAGATTCAAAATCCATTAATTTTGAGGATTTTTTACGAACTCTTCCACTTCTTGAAACTCCAGTTACTTCCAAATCTAAAATTTTTAAGATTATTTTATCGTTTAGAAGAAAATATTTTTTGGGGTAGACTTGGATTGGGATGATGTATATATTATGTTACAGGGAAAGTCGATTCTGTAGTACAAGTTGACTCTGCCTGGGTAAAATCGATACTTACTGCTCTTTCAAGTGTTGAATTTTGATCAACATTTACTAGTCAGAGTTGAGTATACCTAAGGAAAGTATACTCTCACTATCCTGAGGTAGTAAAAGTTGACTTTTTACAAGGACTAGCTAACAAAAAACACATAAAAAGACAAAACCTTTATTAGTAGACATTAGCTTTGTTCGTTGGGACTTCCCTACTCTACACGACATAGCACTAATATGGCGTCATAGTGCAATTAAGTGTAAGTGCACGGTTGCAGGTTAGAAAAGTGTGTAGTATATGCGAAGGGGCAGCCATGGGATCACCTCTGTCTCCTGTGATAGCCAATTTTTACATGGAGATGTTTGAAGAGGAAGCGTTAAAGAAGAGTCCTTGGAACCGACGCTATGCCTCCGTTGCGTCGATGACATTTTCGTGATCTGGCAACATGGAAAAGAGCAACTCCAGGAATTTCTAGACCACCTCAATTCACAGCACCCCATGATAAAATTTACCATGGAAACAGACACTGCAAAACAGTTGCCATTCCTGGATGTGTTAGTCACTAGGAAGACAGATGGGGGCATGAAACTGGGAGTATATCGAAAGAAGACGCATACGAATAGGTATTTGCAGGCTACATCCCACCACCACCCACAACAGAAGAGGTCCGTGATTCAAGCCTTATTCCAGCGAGCAGAGAGGATCCTAGAAGATGTGCTGCAGAATGATGACTCGGTAAGTACGACATCAGCCGGTTTTATCTGCCTTCCTTATATTTCAGGTGTGACAGAGCGAATTGCGAGGCGTCTGAAGAAGAATAATATCGTGGTACGATACGGTACGGTACGGCAAAATACAAAACGCTCTTCCGAAAGCCAAAGACAAACTAACCCTATTAAAGGAAGCGCGAGACTGGACATAACATCGAGTGCAGCATCAAGGAACATGAGAGGGACGTCCGACTAAGGAAGATCCAACAATCTGCAGTCACAGAGCATTGCCACAAAGGAGGACACAGCATAGAGTTCGACAAAACCAAAGTGCTAACAAGAAACGGACATTACTTCCAAAGATTGACGAGAGAATGAATAATATTTATGAATAATATTATTATACTAATATTTATTGTATATAATTCAGAAAAAAATCTCGTTTCAAATTCCGATATAAAAAATGGGGTTGGATTTAAAAAATTTGAAATATACACCAAAAAATTTTAATCTTTAGACCCATTTCAGCGATTTTTTCATAAATTATCCGTTACTTTTGAAACGCACTGTATGTTCTTACGGGATGGAGTTTGTATTTCTTGAATCACCACTTGGTCAGTTAAATTGATTGGAGGTTCTGTTACTGTTGGTGTAAAGCATCTTTCGGCTTCAGAAACTGAAACGTTCAATTTGTTCATCTTCTATGCATTCTTCTATTGCACAATCTGGTTTTCGCTTTTTTTCAATAATATCAACGATATTCTCTATTGGCGAGCTCCCTAAGGTACAAATGGGTTGTATAGAGTGACGCTTTGCTAAAATATCCTCTAATTCCCTTTCATATGGGCAGGATATTTTACCTCTTCCAGTTTTCTTTGATGTTAAGAATTTGTTTTTATAGCCTCTTTCAAGACTCTTCCAATTGTACTCTATTTGGAGAGGAGATGCAATGTACTGAAGATTTCTTTTCTTTATAGAGATGCAGCAATAATCTTATTTTGGCATCATCCCAATCAATTTTTTTATTTTCTTTATTCGCCCATCTTCAAAACTATAAAATTCTTGTCCTTTTTCTACTGGGATTGAATGTACAGGGTGTCCCAATTTCGATGTCCGCATAGGCTATCTCCGAAACTAAAAAAGATAGAAAAAAAGTAGCTTACATGTCATGATCTCGTTTTTTGAGAAAATGCTAATGCCGAAAACTCCGAACAGCTATCGTCTTTTGTTTTCGCCCTATCGGCAAAAACTGAAAATTTTGCAAAAACGACAATCGCGAATATCTCACTTATTATCAAAGATGGAGTATTATAAATAAAACATTATATGGGCAACTTTTTACGAAGAATTCAGTGGCGTAGGTAGAATTTTTTTCCCATCTTTTATTTTCGAGATTTTAGACGTAACTTTATTTTTTTAAATGGAAACCATAGTTGGCTATGACTTAAAATATTTCTTATTTTAGAAGTTAGTTTTTAGAAGTTATTTTCTTCTGATAACAAATATATATAGTTTGTGGGGTATATTTCTTATAGTTATTGAATAATTAACAAAAATTCATTTTGTTCCATCTAAATCTAATGTATGTATTTAAAAGTTAATGTTGCTATGGTGATAACCATACATACTATGATGGAACATAATGTATCAATTTTTTTTGTTCTTTCTAAAACTATTTATGTATTTAAAACTTAATGTTGTTATGGTGATAACAATGCCACGATGGAAAACATTGGGTACGTTCAGCAGGTGTCAACAGTTGAATTAAATCAGTCAGCTAGTTGTATGAGCTTTAATACAGCGGAACGAAATCGGCTGAACAAGCAATTGAGAATTAGCAGTTCAGCATAACCTAAAACTATGGCCAACAATAATATTTTTGAAAATTTTGTGTTATTACAAGAGATAATGGATGATGATGTTGATTTTAAGGCTCATTTCATTTTATACAGTTCTGCCAGTTTTCAAAATTAATGGGGAGAAACAAAAAATATTAATCCTAACCTAGAATTTCACAACCGCTGACAAACTAAGCGCAGATTACTTACGCTGAGATATTTACTAAACTGCTGCGTAACAGCGCTGACTTAGCATATCGTTCAGCCGCGACTGCTAATATAGCAACTTAACAGTTGACACCGGCTGAACGTGCCCATTGTTTCCAATTATTGCCAAAGTTTGTAGTAGTATTTAAAAATTCACTGACAACTCTGGCATTATGTGCTGGTGCTCCGTCATATTAAAAATATATCATTTGAGACTTATTTAATGGCAAATTGTCGACCAAAGGCACAATGTGCTGCCTTGATATATTGAGGTATTACCTGAGTTTAAGTTTTTATGGTAGATACTATATGCCAACATTCTATTATCTAAAAGGGCACACCATACATTGAACCTCAACCTTCTTTGAACACTCAGAGACTTCATTGGTCCAGATGACATTTTGAACAAACAGCAGATTATTTAATTTTTCTAAACATCATCTACAAAATTCTAATCTTAGATTGACATCTCCTGCACGTAAATAATGAGTTAGGCCCGCTTTGGATGGTTTATACATATTTTTCTTTCATATTCGGAAGCAGCGGTTTTTGGGTCAGACGTCTTGTTCAATTTCTCTGCAAGATGTTGATGGATTTATCGCAAGTGAAGCCAACACATTGACTTCATCCTCTTGCAGGCCATTTTGGTATGTTTTTGCACGTGGTTTGGGGATGGACCAAAAATCTATTAAATTTTCTGCTAACCGGCTGAAGGTTCTTACGTGCGGTTGTCTTCTTTCTGAATACCTTGTGAAATATAATTCCGCGGCTAACGTCGCATTCTTATCTGATAACATATAGCATTCCATCATGTTACATTTTCATAATTTTCGAAGTTCATTGTAAAGTTTTATTTAGTTTTGTTATACTTTGACACCTAACATGCTGGTGCATCATACCAGCTCATAATGCCAGAGTTGTTATCGAATTTTTAAATACAAACTTTGGCAATTATTTGATACATTATGTTCCATCATAGTATGTATGGTTATCACCATAGCAACATTAACTTTTAAATACATACATTATGTTTAGATAGAACAAAATGAATTTTTGTTAATTATTCAATAACTATAAGAAATATGCCCCACAAACTATATATATTTGTTATCAGAAGAAAATAACAAATTATTTTAGGTCATAGCCAACTATGGTTTCCATTTAAAAAAATAAAGTTACGTCTAAAATCTCGAAAATAAAAGATGGGAAAAAATTCTACTTACGCCACTGAATTCTTCGTAAAAAATTGCCCATATAATGTTTTATTTATAATACTCCATCTTTGATAATAAGTGAGATATTCGCGATTGTCGTTTTCGCAAAGTTTTCAGTTTTTGCCGATAGGGCGAAAACAAAAGACGATAGCTGTTCGGAGTTTTCGGCATTAGCATTTTCTCGAAAAACGAGATCATGACATGTAAGCTACTTTTTTTCTATCTCTTTTAGTTTCGGAGGTAGCCTATGCGGACATCGAAATTGGGACACCCTGTACTGTGTTCTCTAATATAACCTTATAATATTAATTATTATAAGGTTTTATTTCTTAATATTTAATATTATTACAAAACACGCTTCCAAATATTCCGCCATTTTAGTTACACTTAATTACACTGCACCTATTACACTGCAACAAAATCTGCACTAACTTGCACTAGCTGCACGAAATTGCACTGCGCGTGGTCCAACGAGCAATATGAGTACAACTGCACTAAACTACACTATCCCCAACGAACACACAACATCTGCACCAAACTGCTTAGTGCAAGTAGTGCAGTCCCAATGAACAAAGCTATGTATTACAGCAAGGCAAAAATTTGTGACACTTTCTTCATACACTTGCACTTCATGGATTTGCATTTAGTGTTGCAAAAGCATTTAAAAAATCCTTGTCCACTTCCAAGTGATTGTGAAGTTGCAACAATCCTCACAGCTATTGTTTTATCCATAGGAACTTCATTTTCCAAAAAGTTTGAGTGTGCGCACAGAGCAGCATTTGTGAAACAACTTTTACTAAACTACAGCAGGCATAGTTAACTTTTCCTAGCAAAAGTTGATGTTTTTTTTTAAATCAACTGTTACTGATACTTTTAGTAAGAGTTGACTCTTACTAACAATCTCACTTTCCCTTGCACCATTATAACATTATAAAAATCACTGTAATTTTATTTATTTTTTTTTTATTATTAAAAATAACAGTCATATAAAAAAAATCAATTTTTATTCTTGATCCCATCCATCAGCATCGCTTAAAAATCGCCTTTTCACCGTCGTATTCATAAAAGGCCTCAAAACCCATTCCGTATCAGCTGAATTAATAGCATCCAAAGTGCCCAATTTGATTTGATAAAGTTTTAACTGAAATCTAGGTCCAACTTCATCCAATTCAATCTAAAATTCAAACAAAAACATCATCCTCCAACAAAACTTACTCAAATCTTACCTGATTATCTCTTTTTTTATAAGTATGATGTCGAAAACTAATGTAATCATCATGATTGGCGAATGTTATAACCCTTTTTGAATCTTCCTTAGGCACAGGGAACAAATATTTCAAAATAGATGTAACCCTATCACCCAAAGTACTCTTAAAGTTATGGAAAATTAAATGTGGATATTGTTCAGACATGGTCCCTATATCTGGGATATCATGCCTCATTACAACATCCGATAAATTGAAATACGCCGTAGGTCCATAAGGTAAATGGCAAATAACTAAACCATCGGGAACTCCACGATGTTCATGAACGATGATAAAATCAGTAACATCATTCGCGCGACAAGCACTGATTAACTGTTTCATCTCGTAATTCCCCCTGTTCATACGTTGCGCGTTTGGAAAAATTAACCTAACCTCTTTCACAAATTGCTTTAATCGTGAACTGGGATCCCTCGATGTTGTAATAACAATTTTTGGATCTTCAACGCCAGCGTAACGGTATTCATCGTCTTGAGAATTAGCGAAAGTACCGCCACTTTCACCGCCGATTTTTACGGCCGCTTCAGGACCCTCGTCTTCCCATTCGAGCTTTTTCTGATAATGGAGAGCTTTCTTTTGAAGGTCACCATGTATGGTTGTGTTATTTTCCAAACTCTTTTTAATTCGATTCTTTTTATCTTGTATACTTTTTTGTTTGTCCTCGATGGTTTTTCTATACAGGTATTCTCGACGTAAACGAGCTTGTCTCCGTAACATTTTTATTACACTTTTTAACACACTAACTTTAAAAAATAATTTAATTTTAGGTTAACCACGCGTATTTGACAAATTTGACGTTTAAAGTCCGCGTGAAGTTAGCAATAAATAAAGATTTTTTTTTATTAATAATTATTATTAATTTAGTAAATTATCGGTTAAATTGAAGAATAAACAATGTAAATACGTTTAAAAACACAATTTTATAAAAAATTCTTGAATTAAAACAGTGGTCCGGGACTTAACCTCAAAAAAATTTTTTGGTAACTCACCTTCATTTTTTGGTTTTTTAGAAGAAAATCCGTCCATTTCTTCGAAAAAACTTAATCGAGAATCTTATCTTACTTTTAAATATGATTAATTAACGAAAAACTGTGCTTATTGATTGTTTATGTCGGATTGAACTAAAACGCTTTGTTGGTTGCCTAACCCACAAAATATAACCTCAAAAATTTTAAAGAGGAACAAAAAAACGTTATTTCTACTCAATTATCAGTTTATTATTAGTAATTTCACGTAACTTTATTAAAATGGTGTTTCTAAGCACTAAATACAATTTGATATTTGAATTTAAATGTAATCTTAAATTTCTTCTCCGACTACTCTCATTACAATTTCAGGTAACTAAAAATATGAAACAAAGGTAATAATGAACCCATTTTTGTAGTAACAACGATTATTATAGGATTACTTGACAATGCGGTTGCGTGGAAAGCACAAAAGCACAGACATCAGCAACATCTTCTGATTTTAACATTGGGATTTCATCACTAACCATTCCGTCAGTATCTGAAGAGTCATCAACTGCTAATAAATCGGTAGCCACTAAACCTGGGGCGATGTACTGATAAGATATAAAAGAAAAAGAATTTAAATACTTTTTTTTTGTTAATTTTTCTTACTGTTGTTCGTATTTTGGATTTGTAGTAGCGCAATTCTCTTCTTAAAGTCTCTGTAACAGATCTTAAGCAGAATTTTGATGATGAATATATGTTCAAAACAGGCGGATCAACGTATGGAACATAATAACCAGAAATACTTCCAATATTAATAATTTGACCATCATCAATATTGTGGGATTTCATTGATTTTATAGCTAGTTTTGTACAAATACAAGCAGCTAGAACATTTAAATCGGTGGTTATTCGCCAAGAATTAGAATCCCCATCTAAAAATTGATCAAAAAACTTTATTTATGTTCTATGTTTTATTTCAAATTTGTTTTTTTGTTTAAGTTTACTTATAATAGTTGTTGGCATATAAACTCCTGCATTATTAACCATAATTGATATTGGACCCACGTTATCTTCTATCCATGAAAAAGCTTGCAAAATATTTTCTTCTTTAGACATATCACACTGTAACGGATAAAACTTTGCGTTTAAATTGGTGTTTTGAGATATTTTCTCAGATAATTTTTCAAGTAAATTCATTCTTCGAGCTAATCCGACGACGTTTATTCCCAGTTTGACAAATTTTTCGCTTATAGCAGCCCCAATCCCAGAACTTGAGCCCGTTACTATCGCTGTTTTTCCAACCCAACGTTCCATTTTATCAAATTCGTTAAATTTATGATTCCTCGGTGAATGTGATGAAGGAAATAAATCATTTCGTCCGTACAATTCGTTTTTAAAGGGATCAAACATTTAATGAACTTGTGAGAATTTGAACAAATGTTGAACTTTGTTTGACTACGAACACAATAATTTTCTTACTAAAACGACAAAGTGTGAAGTTTAATTATAAAACAGTTTGAGAAATAGTTTCCAATTTTCCAGGTGGGTTTTAGTTAAATTGTTTTGAATAAGAAATTTTGAAGGTTTTCATAGAAATGGATTCATCAAAATGGATTAAATATTTATATATTGATTTTTCTGTTCTGGAAGAAACCGTTTTTTGAAATTAAGTTCAAAAATTCCTGAAAAATGTATTTCTTAAAAAAATAATCTAAAATGTCTCAATATAGCAGAGAAAAATGTCTAATTTTTAGTGGATGAAACCGTTTTAAAATAACTAATAACAGATTTGTATTAATTCAGTATTTTTTTAATATGTTTTAAACTAAATTTAATCACAATTTTTTTAAACGCCATCTATGATCGAGTAACCCAACTACATAACTAATCCAAGAAATCCACAATTTCAATTTATTATAAGATATACTGAAAGTTTGGAAATTTCTTGTTTGAAACTTTTAAAGCTGTTTTAAAACGTCAAAAAATGTCTCAATTTATTACAAAAATATTTACGAAAACGAAATCTTATGAAATCCTGATTTTTTTAATAACATTCCAGATGACATTGACAAGACCTTCAAACGTCACTTGAGTACTTTAAAAAGGTCAAAATTCGGTCAGTCTGAATCCGATTCTCGTTCGAAAAGGAGTGTATTGTGCGTTTTCACCTAAGTAAGTTTAATTAGAATTCTATTTTTACGATTACGCCCTATCCCAATAACGAATAACGTCGCTTTTAACACTTTTAAATATGTTGAAAAGGAACCGTTTACTTTCAAAGATTTTACACTCATTTATGATTTTAGATCGTCGTTTTTCTTCAACCAAAATGCCGATCAAAAGTATTTTCGCTCGACAAATTTTTGATTCCCGAGGAAATCCAACCGTTGAGGTCGATTTAATTACTGAATTGGGACTTTTTAGAGCTGCTGTACCATCAGGAGCCAGTACAGGTAGAAACCTTATTATCAGAAACAGATTTGAGAATATTTTTATTTCTTATCTAAAAAATATTTTTGAGGTTATATTTCTTCTTGATCAAAATAAAACACTTTAAATTTAAATTAACCTCAAATTGACATTGACAGTTTAAAACGTCAAAATTGACATTTAAATTTAAAATTAAAACTTAACCTAATTCTTTTTTGTTTTAGGCATTTATGAAGCTTTGGAACTTCGCGATGAAGATCCTGGAAAATATCACGGAAGAAGTGTATTTAAAGCGATTTCTAATATTAACGATGAAATCGCCCCTGCTTTATTAAAAGAAAACTTTTGCGAAACGAATCAACGCGATATCGATGAATTTTTAATTCAACTTGATGGAACTGAAAAGAAATCCCGATTGGGTGCAAACGCAATTTTGGCGGTTTCTTTGGCTGTTTTAAAAGCAGGGGCGGGGAAACGAGGTGTTCCTTTGTATCGTCATATTGCGGATTTAGCGAAAAATAAGACTTTAATTCTGCCTGTACCCGCTTTTAATGTCATCAATGGGGGATCTCATGCTGGAAATAAATTAGCGTTCCAAGAATTTATGATTCTACCAACTGGGGCTTCATCGTTTGCGGAAGCTATGCAAATGGGAATGGAGGTTTACCATCATTTGAAAAACATTATTAAAACTAAATATGGTTTAGATGCAACTGCCGTTGGCGATGAAGGTGGTTTTGCCCCAAATATTGCGCAACCTAAAGACGTGTTGAATCTTTTAAAAGATGCTATAGCTAAAGCTGGTTACACGGGAAGAGTTGAAATTGGTATGGATGTCGCGGCATCCGAATTTTTCATGAAAGGAAAATACAACATGGATTTTAAAAATCCTAAAGCCACCGATGCAGGCAAATACTTACCTTCGGCAAAACTAAAAGATTTATACAAAGATTTATTGAAAACTTTTCCTATTGTTTCAATTGAAGATCCTTTTGACCAAGACGATTTCGACGCTTGGAACGCTTTCACTGCAGAGACTTCAATTCAAATCGTCGGTGATGATTTAACAGTAACCAATAAAGATAGGATCAAAATGGCTATCGATCGCGAAGCTTGCAACTGTTTGTTACTAAAAGTGAATCAAATTGGTACATTTTCCGAATCATTAGATGCGTTCCAAGCGGCCAAAGAGGCCGGTTGGGGTACTATGGTTTCGCATAGAAGCGGAGAAACCGAAGATACTATCATTGCTGATTTGGTAGTTGGGTTGTCGACCGGTCAAATTAAAACAGGGGCTCCGTGCAGATCGGAAAGAACTTGTAAATATAACCAAATTTTGAGAATTGAAGAAGAATTGGGTCCGATGGCTAAGTATGCGGGGGCTGCTTTTAGAAGACCGCAATAAAATGATTTAAGGGTTTCTTTTTATGTAAAATTTAAGTAATTTTGTAATATGATATATTTGAAAATAAATATAAATCATTCGTTATATGCATAAATATAAAAATTGTTTTAATTTTATCTTAAAAGATTTAAGGATGCCATATTATAGTGAGTTACCGAGGTATGTTGCTATTACTACTTTTGGTTATTTTCTGTGCCAAAGTCCGCTGAGTATTGGTTATATGGAATTTATTATATTCGGATTTAGCTGCACGTCTCTTAAGACTTATTGGGGTATCATTTAAGACGGCTAAACCCGAATGATTCTGGGTCTAGCACTGCATAACAATTAAATAACTAACACACATTAAATAACTATATAAAACTAACACTATACCTACCTAGAACTAGAATCATTTGGGTTTACCAGACGTCTCTAAAGACGGATACGTTCATAGTATAAGGTTATCAAACTAACTTTATACAGTATGTTTACTCAACGGACCTTGATTCTGTGCTTTTAGTACAGCTTCCGATATATCTGGTGGTTTTTATGACTTAATTGCAGTCATAAATATAACAAACAAAGACGGTATTGTAAACGGGTAGTTTACGAACCCCAAACGCCCCAAACTATGGCGTGAATTGTTCAGGTCCGTATTAACGAAAATTACAAAAACATAATATCCTTGTTAATAGATATTGTGCTGTTTTACTTGTGTGATGTTTTATACACAAGTTATTAATCTATAAATTTGGGTTTCTTTAATTTTAAGAGACTCTTATTAAAAACTCAGGGTTTCGGGCAAGTTCAGGTTCAAAAGAATATTAATCAGGTTCGACAAAAAATTCATTTAATTAATACAAAATCAAATTAACTCGTTTTATGAGTAACAACAAAAAAAAAATTGTTTTCCTAAATTAACTTTAATAACACTGCTTATTTACGAGAGATAAATTTTTAAAATAAAATAGATAACTGCGGTTATCGACTGAAATATCGATATTAGAGAGAACCCGTTTATTATTTGAGAGAGAGAGTAGGATAAAACTAGTTAGAACCCACAGTGACCCACAGAGTATACTCAGAGTATACCATATATATACTATCTCCTATATCGCTGACTCCCTATCTAAGCAATGAGTGGCGAGCGTTTCCATCAAAAGCAGACGGAATGATATATGTTTTGTCTTTGTCGTGCCCCCATATCGCGAAGGCGCTTGCGCGAATCGTAAATTTTTAAGAGTTTGAAGTGTTTCGCGCGTATTTTATGCAGCTTTGAAATGCAATTATTGTAGATAGTTGACTTTAATTATAAATTATCGTAGATGCATCAAATAAATTAGAAAATATGTACTTTTGTGTGAAATTGACGTTGAATATTGCTTTAAATATCAACTTTATGTAGGTTGTTCATTAAACATTATATTCTTTACTTTTGTTTAGGCAACCCAAATAACAAACCAAATTTTATGTAACCATGACAATTTTGTCGATTTCAAATGTTATAAATAAAACAAGAAGCCATTATTGTATTAGATTTTAGGTTATGTTTATGTCAAACATTTATTTGGTGTTTTATAAACATCAAGGTCATCAGCTGCTATTAATTTTTAATTCACCGTCCAATAAGATAAAAGCGTACTCACCACGTGTTCACGCATGTCTCTTGTGTAGACGGGGGCACGACCGAGACAGATATATATATATCTGCACTGTAGTGTTTACACTCTTTTGCTGCCTTAGTCAGCGATATAGAAGATAGTATATATATGGAGTATACTCTGTGTTAGAACCGTTCTTTGAAAATAACAAATGGCCGATGTCTTAAGTTGTCATCAAACTCATTAAAAAAAAATAGAATTAAATAAATGAACGTTATTCAAGAAAAACTAATAAATCTTTACACACAAGTAAGTATTGATCAAAATTATAGGAAACTCTTGTGAGTTGTTCTTTGAGTTTGATTCTTTGAATTTTCTTTTTGTAGGTTATGTTAAATAATAAAATAAAATTATCATCCGACTCACTGTATAAAAGAAAGGATTGGAGTTCAATGTGGTATCTGGATTATGGAATTGTCTCTTGTGTTCGGGGCACTAACTAATTTTCTGGATTGTCTACAGGATTCTTCTTACGGGTAATTGCACTGTTTGTTCTTCGGAAATAGGGTCTTGGATGATCTCGAAGAAGTATCGGTAATTCTCGGAATACGTTGTAGGATGATTCTCTTTTATTTTAATATTGTAAGTTGGTTTGACTTTTTTTTTTAAAAATTATCTTAAATTTTCGAGGTTATCTCTTCAAAAATTCTTCTATCTGACGACGTGGATTCGACGCTGGTCCGACGACGACTCTCTCACTCCCTGTTCGCGATCTCCTTATATACCCCGGCACTCCAACTGTTTTTTCCTCGTTTCTGATTGGCTCTTAGCTTCGCGCCCTTTTCAAAATTCAAAATTCTTGCTTCGAAACTAGCGTCATCTCTTGATTTTTCTCGGAATTAACCTTCAAAATTTAATTCTTTTTTCGTTGATTTCTCCCTTATTCCTTTATGAAACGTAATAAAACTTCGTATTCAACGTTGTCTTTTCTTGTTTATAGACATACATTGGAGTACACGCCAAATTTCAACAATGAGTAAAGTTAGAAAAATTCAAATTTAAATCAAGGATTTCTTTCTCAAAATAACGTTAAAACCTCAAAAGATGGATGAAAAATGTGCTTTAGGAGCTGAACTATAATAATTGATACATTTGGAAGTAAACAAAACGGTTTAAGATAAGATTTACACCAACAAAAAAACTCTCTGTCACAAATTCTAGGTTATGTTCTCTCGGTGAACTAAGAGAATGTTAAAATTATTACAATATGTATATCTATAAACAAGGATAATATTTAAAAACTTAAATACTATTACTTTGTGTGAAAAAACAAAAATTAATTTAAAATTTGTATTTTTCGAATGTAAACAATAATTCCACACTAATTCTGAGATAACTATAAAAAATATGATTTAATTTTTATATTATTAATTACACTGTGCTGTATTTCTTATTGTTTTAGAATAAAGCTAAAAATAAACTTTTTTTTAGTGTCGTCAAAGAAATTAAATTTACAGTTTCCTGTAAATTACGGTACTATAACTAAAAATTATACTACTAAAAATTTATATAAAATTATCTTTATTTTCTAATGAATGTTATAAGAATGTTATATACATTCTAACATATTAAACTTTTCGTAATTTTTCATCTTAAAAAACAGGATTTTTAATTTGACACTTGTTTATTTGAATTATAAAAAAATATATGAGCGCCATCTATCAATAATTTATTAAGTCATTTAATAATAAGAACTTAGAGACACTTTAAAGAAATAGCTTGTGGTTAAAAACCATGGTTTAATGGTTTTCTCGGTTAATTTAACTTTTGTTTTCGTAAAATTCAATAAATTTAGGAAGAAATGTTATCACAACTTTTAAATGTCAAAAATACTAAGATTAATATGGGTGATTAACGCTAGATGGGGTGAGTTTATCACATGACGTTCACCATCGCGGAGTTAATTTGATTACAGATTCTTACAAAAAAGGTTATAATTAAAAATCTTTCTTAATTTTAATCGCGTCTTTATTTTTAAAAACATTCACATTCTTCAATATCATATAGTTCAAAATCGTATAAATCCTCACAAATAAAATAATAAAAATTACAGAGTATTCATTTTAATCAAATCACTAGGTATTTTTCTTTATCATTTTTAAATGTTATCTCTTACATAGCTTAAATAATTATTATCGCTAAATTTCTTTTCTTTTTCTAATCATTTTTATCATCTTCATTAATTAAAATTGGCACAAATACAAGAGGAAAAAAAAGAAAAAAATACAAAGTAAACAAATACTATACAAATTAAAATCAAAAAAATTAAAAAGAAGATAAAAAATACTTTCCGTATATACAAAAAAAATGCTTCTTTTTAATTCTTTCTTTTTTGAATACTTTTAATTGGGTCGTCTCCAAAGTCCGTTATTATCCTTTTTCCTTAAAACATCAGCGTATGTTCTTTCCAATGTTTTTAATTTATGTAGTTCTTGTGATGCAGGACTTGGTTTAAATTCAAAAGCGTGTTCATATTTGTAAGTTCCACCGTTGTTTCTATCAGGATTTGGACTCGGAGATTGCATACTTCTGTTATAAAAAATTGCTGTATTTCCTTTCCAAACATCTTTATTTTCCAGCATCCTTCGACGCCTTCCATTTGATTTATTCGAAAAAGTCACTTTTGGAGACCCAACGATATGAGTTACTGGAGAATCAGAACGTTCCGCGTACGGTTTCTTCTTTCTAGAGGAAGATCTTTTTCTTACATTAACTTGAACTGTTATAGATTCCAACGGTGGTCTTATTAAAGGTGTTAAAACTCTTTCTTGAGGTTCATTTTGTTGTGTTTGCGATTGTGGTTTTGAGTCAACTTGGTTTTCTTCCGATTTCGGGTTGTTTTCAATTAAAGTAACTTCTTCTTGTTGGCTGGAAGATGAAAAGATGCTTTGAGTATCATCAGTTAAATTATCGGGGAAATCAGGAAGTTGTTCCACGTTTGGTGTAACTGGTGGAACTTTTAAAACTTTCTCTTCGTTATCATCATCTAAAATTAAAAATCCTTCATCATCCCTTTTATTTTTCGATGCTTTATTTAAAACGCCAAAAATTTCTTTGAATAACTCCCTATATTCAGGTCGATTTCTAAAACGGCTTTCAATTGGAGATGTTGTATCGTCATAAATACGAATGCAATCATTTCCATCGCCTATTGTACATAAAAATGATCCAGGTTTTAGTCTCATTTCGTCCGTTTGAGTTGCTTTTGTAAATGTTTCATCGCAAAATCCCGAAGAACTTGTTTCGGCTTCTGAAAAATCTGTTGGGGTTGTTCGTGAAAACGGTGTTTTTCGCTGTTTTTGTGATGACGATCGTTTCATACAATCGCAATTTCCACTTTCTTCATCGGTATCTTTCGTGTTTTGGTGATTTTGGAATTCCCCCGACATTTGGAGTTCTTCTTGTAACGATAGGTTAGGTTGTTTCTTCGGGATACGATGAACTTCTAATAAAGCTTGGTATTTTTGAACTAAATCTAAGTATAATGTGCTGTTTGCTTGACTCGTTGGTGTTGAGGATTTGTTGTAGTCCTTTAAAAAAGAAGAGAAAAAGATTTTTTTAAGTTTTTTTTTGTAGGTTAGGTGATTACTTACATTTTCGTTTTTATTAAGAATTTAATCGAAAATAAAAAGGATAAAGAATAAATAAATTGAATAAAATTAAAATTTATTGTAACAAAATTAAAATTATAACAGAAAGTATTAAATCTAAATTAACCTAACCTCACTTTTTCTTCAAAAAGAAATTTCTCAAAATTTTTTGTACTTTATGGGTGAATTATGATATATACTCATATCTAATTATGAAAAAATGATTATATTCGATATTTGATTATGATGTAACCCTTTCTTTCTTAAATTATCACTTTAAAAATAGATAAAAAGAATCTTTTCCTACTAACTTTGTATTTAAAAGTAATTCTTTCTTTAAATTCTAAATCTTTTCTCTAAATCTTTGTACTTTTAGTATAAAATAAACTGTTAAAAGTGTTTTTTAAACTTAAATTATATTAGATGGCAAGTGTAAAAAATATATATAAATCTAACCTTTAAAATATGAATTTTATTTGGTTTGTTTCACTAAGAAATGAACAAATAAGAATGAATACTTCCAAGATTTAACTAAAATTGGCATCAAATATCGATCTTTAATGTATAAACAGAATTCTATGAGCAATGATAAAAACGTTGTTGCCGGCATCATCCACAAAACGGTGATTTCGCTGTCTACAAGTTCTTCTGTTGAAGTATCGGTTAAAGAAGGAATTTGCGGCTGTGCAGACGACAACAATTGTTGAAATCGTCTCTTTGTTATCGCTTCTTTCTCAACTAACCGCTTAAAGCTATCGCGCCTTTTTTTATTATTATTAAAAGTATAAGCGGAAGTGGAAAAAATGCTATGACCAGGCCATAAAGATTGGAAACCTCTCAACATCCACATTAGTAATGTTATCGTCTATAGCAACAAAAATATTCTAAATATTTTCTTTTTCATCAATAATTTTTAATTAAGCCATATTCTTTAAAAGCACTCTTTAAACAGCAAAGCTAAACAAACAATTTCTTATTTATTCTTTAAAAACATCTTAAAAACCCTTTAATAAAATAAATAATTTGAGGTTATGATAAACGTCACTTTGAAAATAAAATAAATAATTTGAGGTTATGATAAACGTCACTTTAAAAATAGGTTATGTAACCCATAATTTGACATTCAACACCAAAATTTAATAACTTCACAATTTCTTTTTATTTTAACCTTTATTTTATTTTGCTAAAATGTACAAAGCACCTCAAAAACCAAAAGGAAAGAAATAGACAAACAACCAAAAAGAAAATTACAAAAAGCACGGTAATAAACTGAAAAAGCCCAAGCTACGGACAAGAAGTCTCTCTCTCACCTGGACGTCTATTGAATAAGATGTCCGGAATTGTGAACGCTCATTTAATGCTTCGAACATGCTGGAATCGTCATCGTCGCAAGCACTCAATGACATGTTGTCGTCACCGTTCATGTTCCCTAAACATTTACTACAAAGTTGTCCCATTCTGCCACAAAAGAAGATAATTAGAATTAATTAATTTATAAATTTAACGTTAAACTCACCTAACTTCCTCCAAAGAACTCAATTCGTCTTGAACACTCTTAATTTCTTCGTCTTTGATGTGGTACTGACTCAATTGCCTCTCTAAAATCTTATTCTGTTCCTGCATAATCTCCAATTGCTCCTCAACTTCCGTTATTTTTCTTTGATCCCGAGCACATTGCGTTTCCTTTTCCCTCAATTGAGACATTAACTGGGAAATTTGTTCCAATTCTTTACCCTCTTCGTTGTTCTCCTCTTTTTTTGGCGTTGTTTGAGTTTCTTGACATTTATCAGATTTTCCAATAACACGTTCTTCCTATAAAAGAAATTCAACATCAAATTTTAATTTAAAAATTTTTTTTTAAATAAAATTACATTTTTTATTCGTGTATTTTCTGAATCTGATTCATTTCCTTTCGTGGCATCTTCAATTAATTCATTTCTTTTATTAGTGGTCGTGGTAAATCCAGTGTAAGACGTTTGACGTTGAATAAAATGTTGAGTTCGTTGAGATTTTCGCCTCTCCACTTCCAATTGGAGCGTTAACTCGTCGATGTTGCTTTGTAATTGTTCGCATTTTGTCTCTAATGTTTCAATATTTGAAGTTAAACTTTTAATGTGCTTTCGATCGGAAGCGTTTTCGACAGCCAAGCGGTGATTAGCTCGCTCTAAATCTTGAATATTTACTTCTAACTGTTCGTAAATTCTTAAACGGGAATCATTTACTTCTCTTAATGCTACGGTTTGTTTGGTTAAGTACTGAAATTAAAATAAATTGTAAATAAATCATGAAATTAATTTAACGTTCTAACCTCAATTTCTTGGGATTGATCTTCGATAATGTTTTGTTGGTGCTTCAACGAATTTTCAAGTTCTTTATTGCGTTCTAATAAAGTTTTTCCTAATTCAGCCGCTAAATGTAAATCTGTAATAAAATAAAATTTGTCAAAAATTGAGTTTTGTGAGGTTATGTGATTATATTGTTTAAAATGAGGTTAAATTCTAAACCGTTAATACTTTAAATTAGACTACAATACCTTATAAATTTGAATTTACGATTAAATCCTTCTTATAACGGGATTAATAAAAAAAAACTAACTGTCTCTGGGAAGAATCTGGATAATTTAATTTAAATAAACTAAAAAAAAAATGAGCTCAGTAAATATAATTCAAACAATATTGTTATTTTTCCCGTTAGAATTTCACACCAAAACGAGATATTATTTCAAACAGGAAATAACATATTAGAGTTAAGATAAAATCGTTAAAAAGGATATTGTTATCGCGATGTGAATTAATTTTTTGGAAAGTAAAAGTCTTCCAGAATGCTTTCTATCTCACAAATTATTATCATTATTTTTTTAAAGTTTTATTTTTTAATTAAATCCGGTGGAAGTTGATTTGAAACAAACAATTAAAAGAGAAAGTTTAATTTTTTGACTTTTTATAGCAATTTTAAGGTTAGAAATTGATATGAAACTGTCATTTCGAGTTATTAATGTCGATAAAATAGATAACTTTGTTTTCGTTTTCCTCCTAAATACATCAATTTATATTTTTCGAAACTTATTATTTACTAATAATAATAAACAAATTAAAATTATAAATTATTTTATGAAGATTTTAAACAATTATTAGCAATAATAATGAGATTTTAAAAAAATAGATTTTTTTTTAGGTGTAATGTTGGTTGTCTATCTTTATAATGTAACATATAAATAGAAAATTACCTGTCCAAAGTAAAAGAAAGAAATAGTGTTAATAAAATATTAAAAAGTATATAAAAAGTATCGGGTTAGTCTAGTGGTTTTAGGGAGAAATGGTTCAAGTTCTAGGTATAGTTTTAGTTCTAGTTTGACACTTACAGTGGCACTAGAACTAACATTAGGCTTAGAATTAGAAACATTTGGGTTTAGCCGTCTGAAGAGACGTACGGCTAAACCCGAGTGATTCTAGTTATTGGTCTAGTGTTAGTCCAATAAAAATATACAGCAATCTAGCACTGTACAACAATTAAAACTAGAACTAACACTAGAACTAAAACTAGAAAGTTTCGGGTTTAGCCGTGCGTCTTCAAACGCTTTCTAGGTCTAGTGTTAGTTCTAGTTTTACATTAGCACTCTTACTATGTACAACTAATACTATACCAGTCTATACCTGGAACTAGAATCATTTGGGCTTAGCCGCACGTCTCTAAAGACGGCTAATCCCAAATGATTCTAGTTCTAGGTATAGTGTTAGTTCTAGTTTGACACTTACACTGGCACTAGAACTAACATTAGACTTAGAATTAGAAACATTTGGGTTTAGCCGTCTGAAGAGACGTGCGGCTAAACCCGAGTGATTCTAGTTATTGGTCTAGTGTTAGTCCAATAAAAATATACAGCAATCTAGCACTGTACAACAATTAAAACTAGAACTAACACTAGAACTAAACCTAGAAAGTTTCGGGTTTAGCCGTGCGTCTTCAAACGCTTTCTAGGTCTAGTGTTAGTTCTAGTTTTACATTAGCACTCTTACTATGTACAACTAATACTATACCAGTGTATACCTGGAACTAGAATCATTTGGGCTTAGCCGCACGTCTCTAAAGACGGCTAATCCCAAATGATTCTAGTTCTAGGTATAGTGTTAGTTCTAGTTTGACACTTACACTGGCACTAGAACTAACATTAGGCTTAGAATTAGAAACATTTGGGTTTAGCTGGTATAGTATTAGTTGTACATAGTAAGAGTGCTAATGTAAAACTAGAACTAACACTAGACCTAGAAAGTGTCTGAAGACGCACGGCTAAACCCGAAACTTTGTAGTTTTATTTCTAGTGTTAGTTCTAGTTTTAATTGTTGTACAGTGCTAGATTGCTGTATATTTTTATTGAACTAACACTAGACCAATAACTAGAATCACCCGGGTTTGGCCGTACGTCTCTTCAGACGGCTAAACCCAAATGTTTCTAATTCTAAGCCTAATGTTAGTTCTAGTGCCAGTGTAAGTGTCAAACTAGAACTAACACTAACTATTGGTCTAGTGTTAGTCCAATAAAAATATACAGCAATCTAGCACTGTACAACAATTAAAACTAGAACTAACACTAGAACTAAACCTAGAATGTTTCGGGTTTAGCCGTGCGTCTTCAAACGCTTTCTAGGTCTAGTGTTAGTTCTAGTTTTACATTAGCACTCTTACTATGTACAACTAATACTATACCAGTCTATACCTGGAACTAGAATCATTTGGGCTTAGCCGCACGTCTCTAAAGACGGCTAATCCCAAATGATTCTAGTTCTAGGTATAGTGTTAGTTCTAGTTTGACACTTACACTGGCACTAGAACTAACATTAGGCTTAGAATTAGAAACATTTGGGTTTAGCCGTCTGAAGAGACGTACGGCCAAACCCGGGTGATTCTAGTTATTGGTCTAGTGTTAGTTCAATAAAAATATACAGCAATCTAGCACTGTACAACAATTAAAACTAGAACTAACACTAGAAATAAAACTACAAAGTTTCGGGTTTAGCCGTGCGTCTTCAGACACTTTCTAGGTCTAGTGTTAGTTCTAGTTTTACATTAGCACTCTTACTATGTACAACTAATACTATACCAGTCTATACCTGGAACCAGAATCATTTGGGCTTAGCCGCACGTCTCTAAAGACGGCTAATCCCAAATGATTCTAGTTCTAGGTATAGTGTTAGTTCTAGTTTTACACTTGCACTGTCACTAGAACTAATATTAGAGCTAGAACGAGAAAAATGGGGTTTAGCCGTGCGTCCGAATGTTTCTAGTTTCAGATCTAGTGTTAGTTCTAGTTTTAGTTCAATAAAAATATGTATCATAGTGATATTTTATGCTAACTAGCACTACCAGCCGTCTTAAGAGACGTTTTAGCAAGTATTCAAATTGAAATGGGAAAGAAATACATTATAAATGCACGTCAAGCAATGAGAGACGATAAATGGGAACATTTTTTTAAAGCAAAAAGGTAAAATCGTTGAACGTGAAAGGCAGCATGAACCAAATTTAATAGGTTCTATTTTTACTACTCTTAATTCATCCAATAAGTGTGTAATAAGTATAAGATACAATTCCTTTTTCACTTTAATTTTATTAATTGCCTTAAATCGGTTCGAACCAGTTATCAGATTGTTCTTTGACTATAAATAATAGTTTAAAAGATAATGGATTTAATATTGCGTTTATGGAATGTAACATAACGCAAGTATTAACTGTTTATGTATCCCCATAAGGAATTTAATACATCTTTCATTTCTATGTATTACTGCGAACTTTTAAACCTTTACAACACATACTTTCTAATATAAACATCTCTTTGGCACACAGAATTAATTTAAAAGTAAAAAAATTAAATTGTTAGGTAATATGTGGAAATAACTAGAAAAAGAACAAAATAATCTTTTTTAATTAGCTGTTTTAAATGAATCATTGGAATAATTTGTCTTAATAATAACCAAGTGTTTCTTGGATCACTTCTGTTTTTAATTAGCCATGTATTAATGTAACATGAGTAGAATATTTTCAAATGACACGCTTTTCAGATGCCAGTTTCTCTCAACATTGCGACGTTTATACAAACGGAAGTATATAAAAGGAATTAATACATGTTAATTACAAGGAAACTTCGTTTTAATAGCATTTCTATGTAATTTTGCAAAATGATCACTTCTATTTGAATACATTAAGTTGGATATCTAAGTAGGTCCCACTTAAAACCGCATTTTATCCATCGTATAAATCTTTTTGCTACGCACTGTATATTTTATATAATTTTTAAATTATTTATCTATAAATTTAACCAAATCTAATAAAATAAATTACGTTTTATTTAATTACAAAATTGATCGATTAAAATATAAAAACAAATTTAGTTAAAAAAGTGTTAAAGTACAATAGGTTAGAGGAGAGAGATAAAAATCATCAAGTACTTCACCGAGGTGAATAAAAAAATTTAATAATCTTGTATCTATAAAGGGTATAAAGTGTAATTTGTAATTCGTTTCTGGCGTGATTGGGTCAATAGTACAAAAATTTATTATACTATAAAAAAAGCGATTAAAGAAAAAAATGTTTGAACATCATCAACTTGTCGGAGTCGAATTGAACATTAATTTTCGAGTAACTCTACGTTACGCAATGAAAACGACCTCAATAGCAACTGTGCATAGAATTCCTTCGAGTGAAATTTAGGCTATACAAGATACAAGCCGACTGCAACAAACATACAATAAGGTAGCCGGAGGCTACTTTTAATGTTATATAAGGAGAAGTCTCTTCCGTTATACCAATATTTAAATAACAAGAAAAAAAATCGTTAAAGAAAAAGTTCCTCATTATTTTTATCACTAATTTTAGATAATGAATCAGCTCAAATTTACATAAACTTTAATTTATTTTTTTAATATAAAAAGTTAATGTTTCTTAAGTGTTATTAATTTACCTTTCACTTTAAAGGTGTAAGAAAAATAACTGTTTTGTGTATAATTTAATAAATATCAAAATAAATAAAAAAGAGGCAAAAAAAATCGAGATAAATCATCTACAATAGGAATGGTTATTAATCTTATCTAATAATAAAAACCAACGTAAATTTATCGCGCTACTCTATTAGAACAATATTTTTATCATCATATTTAATTAAAAAAGGATTGTTTCGCATCAAAAAATAAAACGAATTTCCTAAAAAATGTTAGGTATTTTTTTTCAATGTAGCTCACCTTCACTACCTTGCAAACATTCCAACTCGATACCATAGTCCCCCCAACTGTCCACCAAAGTACTTAAACCGGATGACTCAGCCATCGTTATTCAAAAAAAATGACTTATATTTTTTGTTAAGAAAACCCCAAAATCCAATCGATTCCCCTCATTTTATTTTTTGATAAAAAAATGTAAATTTGCAACCCCTCAATTCATCAAATCCCAAAAACTAATGTTGTAACACCGCAAAAAATGTCAACACGTCTCAACCGCACCGAGTTCAAAACCGAACTGAATCCTGTTTCGTCGATCGTTCGTTTCGTTCCCTCACTCACTCGCTCATTCAACTAAAAGTACTTACTATAAAATATTTTCAAGGTGGGATAACAACTAACCTGTCGCTTAAAAATAAAGTGGAGGCAAAGTAAAAAGTGGAGAGGAAGCGATTATAAAATTTCCATTTATTGCGGTAGTAATTAATTAAAAAATTATCCTGTCAAAATATTCATTTTTTTTTAAATTTATTGTGCAATATTTTCCAAATTATTAAGTTATTACTTTAAAATGATTTATAAAAAAATTAATTAATGCAATCAACCTTGGCTTTCGATTAATTACTTCAAAACATTTACAAAATAAAGTAATGATTTGCATCAAAATATATTTATAACTTAATCAAACGAAAGAGTACTTTTTGTAATTCGCTACGGTAATGGAAGCTATAACAGTACTCAAACGGGTGCTGTAATGAGACTCCTTACAGCATCCGATGCTGTAATGAGATTTTAGTAACATTTCATGGAAGCAGTTCAAGTTGGTGACATTGGGTCATTAATTTTTCTAGTTGTCAATGTGACAATTTTTGTCTATGGATGTTTAAACACGTTCTTAGCATCGAATACAATGATGAGGACATTGACTCTGAGCAATTTCTCTTATTTTGGGAGGTGTACATCAAACATTTTTTTCAGGTGAATATATTTTGTGTTTTGACAGTTTCTAATTGTCAATTCAAAGTTTCTATTTTCAAGTGTTCCGGTGTTACCAACTGCTACATAGCTATTTCCCTACATTGTCAAAATTTACTTTATTTTTGTTAAAAAAAAGTATAAAAACGCGAATTACAAAAAATAGCATAAAAAACACGTTTCATAAGACTTAAAGCACTCATTCATTAAAAAACTCGTGGCTTTTTAATCGCTTTTTAATATTTTTTTCTAATCGGTGTGTTGTGCAGATAGATAGGAAGCTTTATGACTTAATTAAAGTGTCAAGTCAAAAGAGACTGCAGCTTGGAATCCAAAGGAATCAGCCGACCACAGAATCGGGAAGAGATACCGGTGTTGGCAGGAAAGATCGAACTAATGCGTAAGTCATTTTATTAAGAACCTAAGAAGGTGGCAGAAATTACTATGCAACCCTGGACCCTAGATTACAAAAGAAATGAAAATCCAATAGCTGTTTTATCAAGAGTAACAACCTGGATATTGTACAGAGAGTATACGCCTTTATTTAATAATGCCGAAGTGCTATAATCGACACCATATCAACACAATATTAGATAGCACATCTTACAAAGCAAGCGAGCTGGGATTAACTTGCAGTGAAAGAGTACAATGTCGATTTATTAAATCGAGGCGCTCCAAGATCCGTTGTTAATGCTGTATAAATGTTTTTTTGTAATTCGCGACGGTAATGAAAGCTATTACAGTACTCAAACGGGTGTCTTTACAGCATCCGATGCTGTAATGAGATTTTAGTAACATTTTATGGAATCAGTTCAAGTTGGTGACATTGGGTCATTAATTTTTCTAGTTGTCAATGTGACAATGTTTGTCTATGGATGTTTAAACACGTTCTTAACTTTCAATACAAGGTCCACAATGATAAAGATATTGAACACTGAGCAATTTCTCTTATTTTGGGAAGTGTACATCAAACATTTTTTTTCAGGTGAATACATTTTGTGTTTTGACAGTTTCTAATTGTCAATTCAAATTTCTATTTTCAAGTGTTACGGTGTTACCAACTGCTACATACCTATTTTCCTACATTGTCAAAATTTATTTTATTTTTGAGAAAAAATAAGGATAAAAACGCGAATTACAAAAAATAGCATAAAAAACACGTTTCATAAGACTTAAGCACTCATTCATTAAAAAACTCGTGGCTTTACTACTCGTTTTTCAACTTGAATTCGTGCATTTCAAACGTGTCTTACGAAACTTGTTTTTTAATATACTATTATCAATTATAACACATGGAGCCACCTGTATAGGGTGGTTCAAATTCGATGTCCGAATAGGCTATCTCGGAAACTATAAGAGTTAGAAAAAAAGTGGCTTATTTATGTCTAGATCCCTTTTTTTAAATAAAGAGAGATCTTGAACTGAAATAAACAGAGAATTTGATGACGTAGTCAAAAACATTTTTTCGGTTTTAGATTTTGAAATATTATCACAATTTTCGTTTTTTAAATGGAAATAACCATTGATTATTCGCTTATTAAATTCGTTATTTTTTTCTGATTACAAAAATATAGGGTTCGACAGGTTTATATCTTATTGTTTTAGAATAAAATTAAAAATAAACTCTTATTTTAGGGTCGTCGAAGAAATTAAATTTACAGTTTCCTGTAAATTACGCTACTATTGCTAAAAATTAAAAAAACATATTTCTCCAATCCAAAACAATGCAATTCATTAAATATTTCCGTATTAACAGTTGGTGTAATAAACATAATTATTTGTTTTTAAATACCAGAAAAATAATACCGCCTAATTTAAATACCAACCCGTAATTTACAGGAAACTGTAAATTTAATTTTTTCGACAAAACTAGATTTTGGAGGAATATTATAAAAAAAGTTATTTTATTCTATTATTTTATTCGTTTTACATTTATTCTAAAACAATAAGAATTTTGTACACGACTACCTTATAATATATACCTTATGAATGAGTTTTCTAAAACAAAATGGTTGTCATTATTCACGGAGTGAAAAAAAAACGTTCAAAAAACGTCAATTTAATTCAATTTTTTAGGAGTTTCTAAATGTTTGACATTAAAAAAACCTAAACAAATTCCTTTTTTTATATGATTTAAGCATAAATTAATTAATTTTCGTAAAGAAAACGACGTTTTATAAAACTGACACTTAATTTTGACAAATTGTTGTGAAGTTGGTTACAGTTAGTAACATTGAATTTGTGTCACATTGACGTTTAACCTTTATTCAAAAATTTATTTAAAAAATAAATTTATGGAATCAATTTTAATAATCGTGGACAAAGTATAGTATTCTACTCGTATATAATGAGCTATTATTCACTCAGGTTAATTATGCCACTCGCTACGCTGGTGACATAAACTTAACCTTCGTGAATAATAGCCCTCATTATATGCTCATATAATAATATACTATTTTTTGTTTGGTAACTAAATTATAATACTTGATTACATATTTCTGGTAAATAACATAATAAAATTTCCATATTTAAAATATTTGAGAAAAAGAGAGTTAGAAAATCTGAAACTAGAACTCTTTCTTTTAAGATGAGTACCAATAAATACATTAAATATTTCCGTTTGAGAAGAAAATGTGGATAAAATGTCATCGAAAGGAGAAGCCATTTCCAATAAAGATTGGATACAACGAAAGCTAATGTATTGTGGTTTACCACTTTTAATTGTTTCTGCGTGATTCCTAAAAGGCTTCGTTAACGATTGCGCGGTATCAACACGAAGAAAGATTCATCATCTAGTTAAGTTTTACGTTTTTCGAAATTATTTAATTGTGGTCTGCGATTTTGATACAAAGTGAAAACTTAAAAAAAATGGACCGCAAGCAACATCGATTTAATAAAATAACATCGTATTTATCATCCTAAGCCGAGGTTGGCCGCCGTCGAGGTATAACACTGTGCTGATATTAAATGTGGCGCCTCGGCCATAAGTGACCTTGACTTAATAAAATAACATGGTATTTTTCACCATAACTAACGATAAGACAAGATCACTTGCAGCCGAGGAGCTACAATTGATATCATATTGAACATCACACAGGCCCACTTTTACTACCTCTTGATAAATTTATCCGATAGATAAATCCAGCTCTTAACCAATGAGCCGTAACCATGGCAACTATCCTCTAGATAGTTTATCAGGAGGATGGTAAAAGTGGGCCGCAGTGTAATATTTCGGCCTTACCTACCTCGGCTTAATAAAATTAATAAAACCCAACCCAACCCAAGGTCACTTGCGGCCGAGGACACATTTAATACCAGCACATAGTGTAGATAACTGAAAGTATCAAATTACAATAATTGGTATCATATTAAATATCATACACTGTGATGCCTCGTCCGCAAAAGATCTACAACTTCACCTGATAAAGCCGAGAAATAACAGTGATAATTCTCGTGCAACAATTTAAATTGTCAAAGTTTATTGCGCCTTATTTAAGCTTTTCACTAAATTCACTTAGTTACAGCTGTTTTAAACACTCTCATTGATTAATTGATACATTTCTATCAGATCAATTTAACACAGAGAGTTAGGACAAGATCTAGGTAATCAATTACGGGGTTATAAAGTCTGTAGGGTTTACAAATGTTTCAAATTTTTATTTAACCCTTTGTGTCCCGACGGTACTTTAAAGTACCGGTAATTTTAAACACTCATTTTAAACTGTAGTTATCTATTCGGCGTATTTAGAGCTGTCGGTACTTTCTACTATACAAGTGTATACAAGAAATAATCTGTATAAAAAACGTCGCATTCCGCACTGTAGGATTTTTAGGTACACTTTAAACTTATTCATCCAGATGTGAGGTTAGAAGTTTAGTGAAAAGTGGTGCTGTTGAATTTTGTTGTTCAAGAAGGTATTTCTTTGATAAATGGTTATTAAGTGTGATTATTACAGATCATTTTAAAAAGAAAACGTTGAGCTTAAATTTAAAATAAGTCCCATTCCTTAATTTCAATAAACATGGTTTCTAAGAATTTTTAAATTAGCATCTTTTTTGACTCTTTTAAATGTAAGTGTTGTTTCAACATTTTTTTTCTTAATATTTTTCCAATCCAACCCAATAATTATTATACATCATTTTAAAGAGAAAGCTTTGAGCTTTAATTTAGAATAAGTCTCATTCTTTAATTTCAATAAATACGGCTTCTAGGAATTTTTTAAATTAACATCTTTTTTGACACTTTTAGGTTATACGAAAATGTAAGTTTTGTTTCAACATGTATTTTGTCAATATTTTTCCAATCCAACCCAACAATTATTATACATCATTTTAAAGAGAAAGCTTTGAGCTTTAATTTAGAACAAGTCTCATTCCTTAATTTCAATAAATACGGCTTCCAGGAGTTTTTAAATCAGCATCTTTTTTGATAGTTTTCGGTTATACGAAAATGTAAGTTTTGTTTCAACATTTTTTTTCTCAATATTTTTCCAATCCAACCCAACAATTATTATACATCATTTTAAAGAGAAAGCTTTGAGCTTTAATTTAGAATAAGTCTCATTCCTTAATTTCAATAAATACGGCTTCCAGGAGTTTTTAAATCAGCATCTTTTTTGACACTTTTAGGTTATACGAAAATGTAAGTTTTGTTTCAACATGTTTTTTGTCAATATTTTTCCAATCCAACCCAACAATTATTATACATGATTTTAAAGAGAAAGCTTTGAGCTTTAATTTAGAATAAGTCTCATTCTTTAATTTCAATAAATACGGCTTCCAGGAGTTTTTAAATTAGCATCTTTTTTGACACTTTTGGGTTATACGAAAATGTTAGTTTTGTTTCAACATGTTTTTTGTCAATATTTTTCCAATCCAACCCAACAATTATTATACATCATTTTAAAAAGAAAGCTTTGAGCTTTAATTTAGAATAAGTCTCATTCTTTAATTTCAATAAATACGGCTTCCAGGAATTTTTAAATTAGCATCTTTTTTGACACTTTTGGGTTATACGAAAATGTTAGTTTTGTTTCAACATGTTTTTTGTCAATATTTTTCCAATCCAACCCAACAATTATTATACATCATTTTAAAGAGAAAGCTTTGAGCTTTAATTTAGAACAAGTCTCATTCCTTAATTTCAATAAATACGGCTTCCAGGAGTTTTTAAATCAGCATCTTTTTTGATAGTTTTAGGTTATACGAAAATGTAAGTTTTGTTTCAACATTTTTTTTCTCATTATTTTTCCAATCCAACCCAACAATTATTATACATCATTTTAAAGAGAAAGCTTTGAGCTTTAATTTAGAATAAGTCTCATTCTTTAATTTCAATAAATACGGCTTCCAGGAATTTTTAAATTAGCATCTTTTTTGACACTTTTGGGTTATACGAAAATGTTAGTTTTGTTTCAACATGTTTTTTGTCAATATTTTTCCAATCCAACCCAACAATTATTATACATCATTTTAAAAAGAAAGCTTTGAGCTTTAATTTAGAATAAGTCTCATTCTTTAATTTCAATAAATACGGCTTCCAGGAATTTTTAAATTAGCATCTTTTTTGACTACTTTACTTACTTTATTGAGTTTTACTCAATACTCTTTTTCTCAATATTTTTTTAATTCAACCCATCTATTGTTATACATCGGTTTAAACAGAAAGCTTCAAGCTTCAATTTAAAATAAGTTTTATTTCTTAATTTCAATAAACACGGTTTCCAGGAATTTTTGAATTAGCATCTTTTTTGACACTTAGACTATGCGAAAATAGGGGGAATGCATATTTTGCTAAAATTTTATTCCAAAGGCCTTTACTGAGTGTATTTTGATAGCGTTTTAATTCTGTCACAAAGTTTCAAAATGTTTGACTTCTTGGGACACAAAGGGTTAAATAATAAAAAAATAATAGTAATAAATGAGGCCCGGACGACTTTCACCATCTCTTCTAACTGGCTATAAATGCTATTCCGTACGCCACACGACGACGTTTAAAGATGTTTTAAGAGATTTAAGACATTTAACCGAGATGATATTTAGACATTCCCAGGCGAGATTAGTCGATTTCTAAGACACGATTTGCGTCAAATGGTCATATTAAATGCTAAAGTTGATTGGAAACACATAATTCAACTTAATTTTCTACGATTTCTGCGCGAATACTTGCAATATCCAATAAATTCTAATTGACAAGATAAAAATCTTTCCAAGAATATGAGTTTGAATTTGACATTTAAAAGCTGCCGTTTAAAAAATTCGCCTAATTTACAAAAACAATCAACTATTAATTAAGAAAGAATTATATTCACATAGTTGTATCGTGAAAATAACCAATTAAATCCATTTTAAAAAGTATCTAAACGTTCCTATCTATCACACTCTAGTTAGCATTCGGGTAACAAAACGAAAATCACTTTTTTTCTCGCTCCATGTAAATTAACGTGTATCTAAAGTGCTCCTTTTTGATTAATCAAAATCACAAGATCAACGAAATGAGTTAGTTTTAACTTTCTCCGTTTAAACGTCAATTTAAAATTGTGTTCCTCCTTCGTTTTCAGTTCGGGTTCAAACGTTAAAGACCAAAAACGACTTGACAGGGTCAAACATTTAAACAACAGGTTTCGGTTGAACGATTCCGCAAATTATCTCGTATACAAGAATCGAAGCCCACCACCGCTGTTACTCTTCCTCGGTGGTTTTGAAAATAAAAAGTTTTTCCATCGGATAAGTAGTGATCCTGTTGTCCCGTTGTGCACGTTGGGGAAACGCGACCCGAATAAATACATCACACGACGTGAAAGTGCGCCTTGCCGAAGCGGAGAGCACCTTTTAGGGTTTTATTTAAAAAGGGGTCTACTTGATAGCACACTTCTTTTCATATAACGGTCTCGCAAATTCCAATCAATAAGAATCTTTTAATTAACAAGTATGTGATTCAATTTAATTAATTAAACTAATTTACTAATTAATAACTACTTCATTTTGATTTAGGCGATTAATTCTGATTCATTTTTGCGCTAAAGGTAAATACCCTTTTGAATATACCCAGAAAACAAATCAGGTCATAACCAAGTAGAGAAGGTACACACCCAAAAATACCGAAGAACCGTCGAGTTCCAGGTCAGTAACGTTTCACAAAATAAAAATCGCGAAAGAGATTGCAACAAACGTTCAAACCAAATCAATCCATTCATTTCTAAATACTACGACTTGTAAAGAAAACCACGATTTAATACAAAGATTAATGTTAAAAGCAAAAAATTCGAACAAAAAAGAAGGTAAGATCAACGACCTGACATTAAACCCCTCGACTTCTTCGTCTTGGTTCTCTTTTACTATTACTGTGCTATTACTACGTCTCGCTCGTTCTTTGATTAAAAACTTTTTCTTCGTCGTGAGCGGGCGAACTTACGATGACTCATCGCCCGGTTATGAATGAACTTTTAAGTTTTAGTTTTATGAGAACTTACAATTAACGATATAATTATATAATAATTTAAATAACTAATTGTAATTTGTGAGATTCGCGTTAATTTTTTGATGAGTGTTTTAATTCGAATGAAACGTTTTGTGCATTTTAAAGATTTTGATTAGATTTGGTTCTCTCTTTCTCAAGATCGTTTTTCCCCTTCTACCGGAGAAACACGAAATCTAATAATTTTCGATCGCTTTTACCAATTACCAGCAACCTTTCCCATTGTATCTTTCGAGAGTGAACGCTTTCAATCTACAATAACGATCCGAAAAGAACGTCTGCGTTTTTTTTCCTTATTCTTCTTCGTCTTTGCAAGGTGTCAAGTTTTTTCCAGTCATTTTTTTCTTTTTCGTTTTTAATCCGACATGTTACGTTCTCTGCGTTCATTCTTTGTCGTACTCCTTCTTCTCATGTAAGTAGAGTTAAGGTTCTCAAGACCCGTACCTCATGTATAATACATGATGATTTTAACGACCTTATGCAGAATACCGTGGGATCGGAAGAAGGATTAAAAAAATTGTTAAAGGTTCAGCTTTGAATAGTGAGTTTTATTAAAAAAATTGTATATGTGCAATTACTAAGAACCCCCCGCTGAAAATATTAATTATATTTGACAGGAGTTAACTTAAGAGTATAAAAATTGGTCAAGATCAAATATTAAATATTTAAAATTTATGGTCTTTTGTAATATTTGTTTTTAATGTAAGAATGAGTAAAAAACTTTGAAAAGGTAATAAACCGCTCAAAGTACACATTCGATGGTTTAACGAGTAACGATTTAAGCATATCGCGATAAAAAGAGTAATTCATGCGAAACTTAATGTAGTATAAACCATAATTGCAGCAAATCTGGATATAACGTTAGAAATAACCATAAAGGATACTAGATTTGAGCCATCTAGTTTCAATGATTCAATTTATTGAGATATTTTAGATTGTATTGCACAGATTTATTAGGGTCTTATAGCTATGAAGATCACCAGTTTTGAAGAGAGTGGCCGGAGACTGAGACGATTGAAGCATCGAGAAGGTCAATAACGATACCATAAAATATATTTCGATAAGACAAAAATACTTGCAAGAGCAGCCACATCATCATGTATGAAGTTATCCGAACCTAAAAGATTTGACTGGACTGGCATACCGATCGCGGCAATTAGCGAATAGTAGTTAGTTAAAAGTAGTAATTGCTGCTGTAAGGAGTTCAAAATTGAGTTAATTACAAGATCCAGTTAATGCAAGAATTTTGTCATTGTGCAAAATTTTGCCACTTGTATGCAGAAGATAAGATACTGCTTGTAGAAGACAAGATTTTTATTGGAGAAGACCATAATATGCTAATAAAAGATACTACTTGGAATAGACTCCATATTGCTTGAAGAACACTGGATATTGCTTAATGAAGGTACTGCTAATAATAGACAACATACAAAATTCTCATTGTTGAAGTCTAAATATAGATACTGTTAATAAAAGAACAAATCTAAATGTTGATCAAAGACTATACGCTGTTTGACACCTTGAAGAAGATCACATATTACTTGAATATGCAAAAGACTAGAGTTGCTGTACACTGTTTAACGCTTGACTAAGATCACATACTGCTTAAACTAAATAACATTTATTATTTGATAATTGAATACTCATTACAAAATACTTGAATTTGGTAATAATAGAGTACAGACAGCTTGAAAATCACGAATTTATCATTGCAAAAGACTAGATACTGCTATTAAAATACTAGATACTACTTGAAGAAGACTAGGTACTGCTTGAATAATGCAGAAGACTAGATGAACCTTGCAGAAACGTAAGTGCTGCTCTACACAATATACTAATCGCGGCAATTAGCGAATAGTAGTTAGTTAAAAGTAGTAATTGCTGCTGTAAGGAGTTCAAAATTGAGTTGATTCGTACACAGCAATTGCAGCTTTGTCGCAGCTTAAGAGGTTACAAGATCCAGCTAATGCAAGAATTTGGTCATTGTGCAAAATTTTGCCACTTGTGTGCAGAAGATAAGATACTGCTTGTAGAAGACAAGATTTTTATTGGAGAAGACCAAAATATGCTAATAAAAGATACTACTTGGAATAGACTACATATTGCTTGAAGAACACTAGATATTGCTTAATGAAGATACTGCTAATAATAGACAACATACAAAATTCTCATTGTTGAAGACTAAATATAGATACTGTTCATGAAAGAACAAATCTAAATGTTGATCAAAGACTATACGCTGTTTGACACCTTGAAGAAGATCACATATTACTTGAATATGCAAAAGACTAGATTTGCTGTACACTGTTTATCGCTTGACTAAGATCACATACTGCTTAAACTAAATAACATTTATTATTTGATAATTGAATACTCATTACAAAATACTTGAATTTGGTAATAATAGAGTACAGACAGCTTGAAAATCACGAATTTATCATTGCAAAAGACTAGATACTGCGATTAAAATACTAGATACTACTTGAAGAAGACTAGGTACTGCTTGAATAATGCAGAAGACTAGATGATCTTGCAGAAACGTAAGTGCTGCTCTACACAATATACTAATCGCGGCAATTAGCGAATAGTAGTTAGTTAAAAGTAGTAATTGCTGCTGTAAGGAGTTCAAAATTGAGTTGATTCGTACACAGCAATTGCAGCTTTGTCGCAGCTTAAGAGGTTACAAGATCCAGCTAATGCAAGAATTTGGTCATTGTGCAAAATTTTGCCACTTGTGTGCAGAAGATAAGATACTGCTTGTAGAAGACAAGATTTTTATTGGAGAAGACCATAATATGCTAATAAAAGATACTACTTGGAATAGACTCCATATTGCTTGAAGAACACTGGATATTGCTTAATGAAGGTACTGCTAATAATAGACAACATACAAAATTCTCATTGTTGAAGTCTAAATATAGATACTGTTAATGAAAGAACAAATCTAAATGTTGATCAAAGACTATACGCTGTTTGACACCTTGAAGAAGATCACATATTAGTTGAATATGCAAAAGACTAGATTTGCTGTATACTGTTTATCGCTTGACTAATTGTAAGATCACATACTGCTTAAACTAAATAACATTTATTATTTGATAATTGAATACTCATTACAAAATACTTTAATCTGGTAATAATAGAGTACAGACAGCTTGAAAATCACGAAATTATCATTGCAAAAGACTAGATACTGCTATTAAAATACTAGATACTACTTGAAGAAGACTAGGTACTGCTTGAATAATGCAGAAGACTACACAATATACTACTAATTCATTAAGATCGTGTATCGATTGAATATTGTCAAAAAGTGTACGCTTATTGCAGAACACTAGAAACTACTAATAAAGGACTAGATATTACTTGTAGAAATCGAGATTCTTATTACAGAAGATATATACTACTAATAAAAGATTAGATACTACTTGAAAAAAAAATAGGTACTGCTAGAAGAAGAGTACACGTAGATTGTTGCTTATTGAAGACCACATATTGCTTCAGTAATGCATAAGATTAGATTTTTATTGCAGAAGATTAGATACTGCTTGCCGAAGATTACTTGACTAATAAAGAATGGCTCCCAAGTGTCACATACTGAAAAATTTGAACTTTTATACAGGGTGTCACACAAAAAACGCCCCAAGCTGTAACTCTGTCATTTATATTCCGATTTTCATGACCGAGGCATCAAATGAAATGGTTTGATGAATACTATGGTTCATGCTACAAATAAATTTTTTTCAAGGCCATCTTCAATTTTAAGCGATTATTACCTATTGTTTTTCAAATTGCTCCGTATATTTTTCTTCACGTCATTAGATAGAGACTGTTTTGCTGAATACACTGATGTGCAATACATCCACATTCTAAATCCAACGCCATCTTCGATTTCAAGCGATTATCAACTTTTTATTTTCAAATTGCTCGGTATGTTTTTCTTCACGTTATGGGAGAGACTTTTTTCTGAGCCCATCGATCTACTACATTAACATTAATTGTAATTTTAGCATAGAAAAACAATTAAAACATTTTCCGAACATTGTCTTACAAGGGAAGTGTCACAACTGTGTCTCACCGATTTCGATGCAATTTGGTACAGTCATAGAATGGGCCAAAATAAGGTTCGCACATTTTTTTATACGTGCGGTAAAAGCCCCTGGGGCGAGTTATAGGGGTTGAAAGTTTGGAGAAAAAGTACGTTTTCACTTATATTTTGAAAACGAAAAGTGCTATCAAAATTTGGTAAATTGTAACTGATATTCATTTTAAAAGAGCTTTCTTTTGATGTGTCACACATATAGCAGAGGGTTAAAAAGGGCGAACTACCCCTATTTTTTTGGAATTATTTAAAAACCACCCTATCGATTTTGGCGGCATTAAGTATACTTCTAGTGCGTTCAAAAATATTAGTTAAGGGTTTTTTCCCATTCGCCCTAGATCAACCCCAGCGAAGTTACGGGGGTTAACATGTAAGCACTTTTCGTAAGAATGATGTGATAAAATTGTCAGGTATTTTGAAAATACTTTAAACAAAACCGTAAATTAGTCGCACAATAAAATGTTTAGTGTAAAATAAGGCATAATACACCATATAGGGGTTGTTGGGGTTATCCACCCCCTTAAAAATTAATTCTATCCCGGGCGTTATTTGTCGATTACGGCGAAATTTGGTACTGTGTTTGTTTTATATTTGAAGTAAAAATTTTTGAAAATGGTTATAAGGGTTACAAATTAGGGGTAGTTTTTTGTTTATACCTCGAAGATGAAAACTGCCATCGTAACTGTGGTATTGTTTTTTAAAAATCTATCTATCGATGTTCCACGAGGTAAACTACCCTCATTTTCTTTAAATAATAAATATAAAACTACTAGATAAATAAGATATTTTATTTATTTATGAGTTAAAAAGCAACTGACAAAAAAAATAGTTCAATATACCAAAGAAGTTTATTCTACATTACTAATTGACGTTTTTTATGTATTATATTAATTTTCAATATTAAATTTATTTTTATTCTACGTAGTGTTGGCAAAAATGAAAGTCGTGGAAAAAATGTTTTAAACATAAGGATTTTTTACACCATGCACATGTTATGACCGCTATATCCCCACAGATATCACACGTTGGCTTCTCACTCGAAAAGCAAACTTCCACGGGATTTTCAAAATGGTCTGGTCTCTCCTCTATATAGCCACTTGCAAACCATGCGTATTTAAAAACATTTATAAACCGAGGGGAAGCCAACTGGTTATGCGTCAACGATTGCAATTTTAATATGTTATCCCTCTGATGTAAATTGACATCATACTGGTAAAGAATAATCTGATCAGAGAATCTTCTAATAAAATTTTTCCATATTCTGAAACCAAATACATCTAGGGGCTGTATTTGACCTGTTGTCCCTGCAGGTATAGATAAATGTTTAAAATTAGTACCTGATGGAGTTATTTCACTAATAACTTCAGGACAATGGCCACTCCAAGAATCTAATAATAATAATGATTTAGAACCAGTATTTGGAAAATATACATTTTGGAGCCAATTTTTCATGTGTTCTGAAGTTAACTTTCCAGATTTTGATGCCAAAACGTATATATTGTCTGCTTTAAACATTGTATTTGCTACCCTCGGTCCAAAGCTGCCAGAGGGTTCTTTTAAAACAATAAAAAGTGGAGAAAGAAGTTTCCCATCAGCAGATATTACGGGTTGAATTGTGTAACTGTGCGTTGTAGATGACACCGACTGGACCACACTTTCTACGGTTTTAACTCCTAAATCGCTTAATGTTCTTCCCGAATGGAATTCCAAGTTAAAACCGCTCTGATCCGAATTGTAGGTGTTTTCAGGTCCATATATTTGGATTTGTAGCTTTGCCTCTTTAACGAAATCTTTTGCTAAAGTTTTTACTCGATCAACATTTCCAATTTGTTTTTGGGATAGAAATTTTGTTATTTTTCGGCTTACTAACCGATTTGCTTTCTTAAAACGTTGCACCCAGCTATGAGATGCTTTGAACAGTTGAGGAGATAAATTCTTTTCATTTCTAGCTTGTATAGCCCATCTGCGTATATCAATATCATGTAGTGGCAATTTATTATCTACGGCGGCTCTCGCTTGATTAATTACAAATTCGGTAATTTCTGCTAATTTTTCTTTGTATGTCCCTCTTTCTTCAATATATTTAGACCATCTGTGCAATTGGGTCTTTGACGTTACTTTTCGGTATTTGTTTTTTACGGTTTCTAGTTTCAAATAACCTTTCTTCCCACTTGTCCAGTAATTTACCGCCTCTAATTTGTACTCGTAGTCGATGTCATCCTTCAATGGACAATGAGCATCAGTATCTTCTACAAACCTGTCAGTTGTATCCTGGTCTTCAATAATTTGCTGACCGTCATTGATGCCATTGGATGAATCGAAAATTAATACAGTTTCGTCTTCAATTTGCATATTGTAGTCTTCCATACTTTCCATTAAAATACGCTGTATATTTTCTTTTAAACTAACTTCTGCTTCATTTACAGGAGTCTGGGGAATATTCATAACAGTAAAAACTGTCATTAGCAAATTTAAAACGTTTATTGGGTTTATTGTAACCATTGCTTCTGTCAGTTGCTCTGAAACTAAAATCTACCCACTGGGCACACGTTCTTTTATACTAGAAAAAACTATTTTGAGAAATGACCTTTAGCAAGCGGCACTAAAAAAACAAATATTGTGCCAAAATTTTTTTGGTAGGTGTATTTTTGGCAACATTATGTAGAATAAAAATAAACTTAACAATGTTAATGATGTGATAGAGAATTTCTATTTATTCTTTCATTAATTTTCCTTTATTAATAAAGGAATTTTATAGAAGATAGGAAAAAAGTGTTAAATTAATGAAAGAATAAATTTAACATTGAACATAAAAAACGTCAATTAGTAATGTAGAATAAACTTCTTTGGTATATTGAACTATTTTTTTTTGTCAGTTGCTTTTTAACTCATAAATAAATAAAATATCTTATTTATCTAGTAGTTTTATATTTATTATTTAAAGAAAATGAGGGTAGTTTACCTCGTGGAACATCGATAGATAGATTTTTAAAAAACAATACCACAGTTACGATGGCAGTTTTCATCTTCGAGGTATAAACAAAAAACTACCCCTAATTTGTAACCCTTATAACCATTTTCAAAAATTTTTACTTCAAATATAAAACAAACACAGTACCAAATTTCGCCGTAATCAACAAGTAATGCCCGGGATAGAATTAATTTTTAAGGGGGTGGTTAACCCCAACCACCCCTAAATGGTGTATTATGCCTTATTTTACATTAAACATTTTATTGTGCGACTAATTTACGGTTTTGTTAAAGTATTTTCAAAATACCTGACAATTTTATCACATCATTCTTACGAAAAGTGGTTACATGTTAACCCCCGTAACTTCGCTGGGGATGATCTAGAGCGAATGGGAAAAAACCCTTAACTAATATTTTTGAACGTGCTGGAAGTATACTTAATGCCGCCAAAATCGATAGGGTGGTTTTTAAATAATTCCAAAAAAATAGGGGTAGTTCGCCCTTCTTAACCCTCTGGTATATGTGTGATACATCAAAAGAAAGCTCTTTTAAAATGAATATCAGTTACAATTTACCAAATTTTGATAGCACTTTTCATTTTTA
Organism: Onthophagus taurus; assembly: GCF_036711975.1. Classification (NCBI taxonomy): domain Eukaryota; kingdom Metazoa; phylum Arthropoda; class Insecta; order Coleoptera; family Scarabaeidae; genus Onthophagus; species Onthophagus taurus. The sequence continues at coordinate 2,591,677 of NC_091967.1, forward strand.
AAATATAAGTGAAAACGTACTTTTTCTCCAAACTTTCAACCCCTATAACTCGCCCCAGGGGCTTTTACCGCACGTATAAAAAAATGTACGAACCTTATTTTGGCCCATTCTATGACTGTACCAAATTGCATCGAAATCGGTGAGACACAGTTGTGACACTTCCCTTGTTAGTCACATCTGTAATACTGCAGTGTGCCATGGAAAAAAATAACACGCAAAACTGATAACAGTCATTAAATGCTATGTCAATGCCCGAAGCAGTTGTAAATGATACTTATAAGTTGTTTTTTCATTTATCCCATGGCACACTACAGTATAATACAAGTGACTTTAAGAGAATGTTCAGAAACTATTTTAATGTTTTTCTATGCTACAATTACAATTAATGTTGATGTATTGTACATTAATGGATTCAGAAAAAAAAACTCTATCCAATAGCGTGAAGAAAAACATACTGAGCAATTTGAAAATCAAATGTTGATAATCGCTAGAAATTGAAGATGGCGTTGGAAAAAGTTTATTTGTAGCACGAATCATAGTATTCATCAAACCATTTCATTTGATAGCTAGGTCATGAAAATTGGAAGGTAAATGACAGAGGCGTTCTTGTGTGACAACCAACTAAACTTATATTCAAAATGGATGTAATGCATATCAGTGGATTCAGAAAAACAATCTCTATCCAATGACGCAAAAAAAATATATAGAGCAATTTGAAAAGCAAAAATTAATAATCGCTTAAAATTGAAGATGGCCTTGGAAAAAATTTATTTGTAGCATAAATCATAGTATTCATGAAACCATTTCATTTGATACCCCGCTCATGAAAATCGGAATGTAAATGACGGAGTTACAGCTTGGGGCGTTTTTTGTGTGACACCCTGTATAAATATACAGTGTGTCCCCGGATAGGTGAAACGACTCTTATAAAATGTAAATTTTTCTCGATATTAGCTGTCATCTTTTGGGGTTCAGGCCTGCTTGATTAAAGACTAATTTTGAACATATTTTAAAATTTTAAAAAACAAGTGAGTGTTGATACTGAAGCTAAAACTTCTTGTGTGTCAGGTAAAGTACCTTTTCTGTTTACAGTATGGTAAAATGTTACTAAAAAAATTTATTCAGAATGAAAAGTTATGGCCATATGCAAATGTTCATCAGCCTACTTTGATAAAACCCATTATTTAATATTTTCGTTAATAGTACTTTATTACGACTTTTTGTTTTGAGATTCAGATATTATTTATTAAATTAAGTGTGTGTTCGCCCACAAAGGAAAACAGTTAATCATAGTTAATTAGTTTCATCATAATTTTTTTTTCTTAGAGTGAATACTTCCTGCTGTAAGAAATCTTTTGATTAAACGCCAACAAGTACTTCTTTTAATTCCAGTATTTGGAAATTTTTCACAAAATAAAGCAATAATCGGTTTTTTCCCGGTTCCATAACACTGAATCACGTAAACTTTTTCCTCTAATGTTAACATTCTGTTTAAAAAACACTTTAAGTTTACTAAATTACAGTTTGAGAGATTAACAGTGACAGGAAAGCAATTTTGTTTTTCCATGGCAGTCTTTGTTAGAAATAAAATTGTTTGATATGGATTTTTCAAAGTAGGCCGATCAATCCGAAAATTTGCATATGCCCATAGTTTTTCATTCTGAACAAAACTTCTTAGTAACAATTTCACATACTGTAAACAGAAAAGGTACTTTACCTGCCACAAAAAGAGTTTTTCTTTCACTGTCAAGGCTCACTTGTTTTTTAAAAATTGATAATATGTTCAAAATTAGTCGTTAATCAAGCAGGGCTAAACCCCAAAAGATGGCAATTAATATCGAAAAAATTTTACCTTTTATAAGAGTCGTTTCACCTATCCGGGGACACACTGTAGAGACTAATGATCATCGTGTTCGTCGCAAATTCAGAGAATGAGTCCAAAACGAGATTAAACCTCATTTTCCCAACATTTTAGTTTGATAAAAGTTTATTAAAACAAATCTACATAAGTTATATCGTAATTATCGATAATAATACTACATATCCTTTTTTTTTCGGTATTATCCGGAAATTTAAAAAACCGGTAATTTTGCAAATCCAAGTAGATAATTTCATTGGTTTCATTCCTTGCTTATTAAACGCACGCATTAAAAAAAGTTAAACTTTTCCTGTAATTTATTTGTATAGCAAATAAGTAACTTTATTGAGAAGTCCTATAAATTTTTTAAAACAAGTATTTAATTACGATCTTCATTCTCATGATGTAATTCAAAACAAGCACATTTTAAAGGATTCTTATCGAATTTTTTGTTTGTTTTCAACATTGTGTCGCATATTCAAAAGATACACAATCAAGTATTAGGTTGTTGAGTTGGTTTTAACAGTTAAAATCCATCAAGAGAGCTCGGTGTCAGTTCTACTCCAAATGTCCGGGTAATTGTCGATTTGCATTATTACGATTAACAGTTTTCGACCTACAATTCGCTTTTCAAAGTATCAAGGAGAAACGACACGGTCGATTGGTAACTTTGCAAAGTGTACATAATAATTTATTGCTTATCGGATGGGAGAGGTATTTAGAGCATTTAATGGTGTTCAAACGAGAACAATCCATTTTAAAACTATGTAGATACTTAAATTACATCTCTATTTATCTTTCTCTCTCTTCTTTTAGTTTTATTCTTTTTCGCTTAAGCTGTTATTACTTAAATAACTCCGCTCTCGAAATTTAGAACCGTAAAGAGAGTAAGAGAGAGTATAAAGTGTATGTGGTGTGTAATTTAAAACGCGACAACAATGCATAAACAAATTACTAAGGAGTTACATAATTACTCGTTTTACGCACGTGTCCTTTTTCATAAAATCATTGTAAATAAAAATAGAGTGTAATACAATTAAAGTTCACCCTTAAATCTCAAGGGGTGTATATTTAGATACGATGACGTCATTGCGGCACTATGGAGGGTCAAGTAAAACCAAAATCGATACCATCACAATAGCAACCAAACAAAAAAAGGAACAAAACGAATCTAAATAAAAAGACATAATACTAGTTAGAAAAATCATTATTTTACATACCATCCAAAACATTATAATCGTCGTCGATGAAATCGTCGCAACCATTTAGAACGCTCATCGTGATCGAAGATTACACCCCTAAATTTCTTTTCCCATGCAGAAACTAGTTTTAAAAATGAAAATATTGTTAAATTTAATTTGCAAAATAATGTTTTTATATTTACCGGTTTCAAAACGATGGTTAAACAATACTATAGTATACTTGCATGCGTCGTTCTTGGTTAAAAACTGACGATCGACGTCCAAAACAAAACGAAATCGCGACGGCGCGGTTTTAGTTTAAACTCCGCCTACTAAATATACTAATATCGATCGTCTTATAACGTAACCTTCAAAATAAGTACGATAAAGCGCCATCTATTGGTAATTACAACAAGTGTTACTATTTTAACCAATGCGAAGTTAGCCCCCAATTAAATAGGATTTTATATGTATAGTATTTTGATTATTCGAGTATTTTTGGCCACTATAGTTGAAATATGAGAAGTTCTGGGAGTTTGGTGAGCTAATTCAAAGTGTCTTAAGGACTGACATATCTGACACTCTTCAACATATCACTTGAATATGTTATGAGAGAAACTGGAGTCGATCTAAACGCAACTTTGATGAACTAGTCGAAATGGCAGATGATTTTAACATCCTTAGCAGATCAATGCAGGTATGCAGTATGAAATGCAGATACATGCTAGAGACACGAGCTGCAAAGGAAATGTTTCTGAGACAACCAGGAGGAAGACGCATGACTGGTAAACCAAGAGCAAGATGAGAGACAAGGTGACCAAGGGCGCTGAGGAGATTGTACGGATGAGAAGCTGGAAGAGAGTGGCTGGAGATCAAGATTTCGATGAACATCTTATTCCAAAGCTTAATCCTTGGCCAATACGAATGTGGTAATGCCTGATTCAAAACTTCTTCCAACATGTTGCTAAGACATCAAAATATTTATTATCAAGCATTTTGCAAAGAAAACAGTTCCGAATATGTCATAGAAAATAAGGCATATGTATAATTAAAAATAAAAAATATTAAAAAAGGTAGACATTAGTAGAAAATGAATCAAATAGGGATTAGTTGATTTTTGGACATTCTCCAAATGAAGAAAAAGAACCTGTCGCATTATAAATCGTTGACATTGACCTCGGACTATGTACAGCGTCGAGGAGCGTAAGCAATTTACCTTCACCGCGAGAGTCCCACCGAGTTAGAGAGGCCGCGTTTATTTTTAACAGTATCTTATAGTATATTGCAGAAATTGCAACTCGCACAAAAGCAAAACCAATATCCTATCTAAAAGGTAGATTTTAAATTTGAAAAAAAGACGCCGGCCGCGAACCGCGCGAAATAACGAGGAGAAAAGCAATGCAAAAAAGGACTTAATAGAAAGTTTCGTATCAACTCGACATCCGCACCTAACGACATCTATTTTGCCAACAAACAAAATGCTAAATCAGTTCCAAGTTACATTCTCGAAATTAATTGCATATATTATAGTTCAACATAAATACAACATTAAAAACGTTTTTAAAAAAAATTATGTTTTTAGAAAACTAATTAATTAATAATATGTCAAAAATGACATAAAAAACTAACCTTACTTTTATAAATAGTTATGACATTCAAAGTAAATTTAAAATGGTTACCATGGCAATAAACTTATAGTACACTGAATTACCAATGAGAATGTGTATGTGGTTATAATTCATAGCCTGCTAAGGTATTCAAAGAATCGAGTTGGTTTGTTTAGCATATAAGCAGCAAGCAAAAACGGTTAACATACCAAAGCGGTTGCGTTCAAACCGGTACATTGTCGAAATAAAAGATCATGTTTTTGAACGGTAAATAAAAATGCGTTTTATAAATTAAAGCTTAAATAAAGTTATTATTCTCGTTGAAAAGTGAGAGTTTAAAAACACCCACGTAAACCGTGGCGAATAAATGACCTTTTCTGATCGCCGGCCGCATAACGATCCTTATCCGACAGGATATATAACGCACTTTCAGCAGGTGCCTTATTCGGAAGAAAGTGATCGGATCTAACCGCTATTTTTTTTGTTTCCTATTAAATACTTTCTAATGCTAAAATATATCCTAAGGGGTTAACTCTATTTTTTTTTAAATTTTTCAAAACGTCATTATGTATTATTCATGTTCAGGCAATAACATTTTAAATTTTAATTTGGAACTCGTCCAGAAAGAAGAAAAAGGTTAAAAAAAAAGGTTAGAAATTCACATGAAATCGTCTTCACTTTGAGATGTTATTAAATTGATGAAAGTGAAAGGACCGTTAACAAAATGTTGTTGGTCACCAAAAGCGGAAGTGATGGAATCCGTAATCGGTTTCTTCAATCGATCAATCAATGCCTCTTTCTACTGCGTATCTCTGGATATAGATTTTTATGAAAACATGACCTCAAAAACGTGAATTAAAAGTGAACGGAAAAAAAGAAACAACTGGAGTGAAAAAAATATCATTTAAAATTTGTCTACTTTACTTGGAGAATGATAATTAGAGATATAGATGGATGAAGCCGAGGTTGCTTGCGGGCGAGGTCCTATACAGGTGTCCCGTATCTTTCGCATCAGAGTATTATACGGTTGTAGGATACATTAATCTGAAGCGATCTTTACGGGACACCTGTATATCTTGTAAAGGCAAAGATTAAAGAGTAAACAAGATGCGACGCTTCATGTCGACACCTTTGATGTAGGGCTGCCATTTTTATGACCTTGAACGCTATGGACCTTTAAATTGGAATGGTTTGTTATTGTCAGGACATTTAAATTGGTCTTCTATCTTTTTTCAAAAATAGAGTTTCTCACTCTAGCGTCGCATCTTGTATATGTTAGAATCATATATATACTATCTCCTATATCGCTGACTCCCTATCTAAGCAATGAGTGGCGAGCGTTTCCATCAAAGGCAGACGGAATGATATATGTTTTGTCTTTGTCGTGCCCCCATATCGCGAAGGCGCTTGCGCGAATCGTAAATTTTAAAGAGTTTGAAGTGTTTTACGCGTATTTTATGCAGCTTTGAAATACAATTATTGTAGATAATTTACTTTAATTATAAATTATCGTAGATGCATCAAATAAATTAGAATATATGTACTTTTGTGTGAAATTGACGTTGAATATTGCTTTAAATATCAACTTTATGTAGGTTGTTCATTAAACATTATATTCTTTAAAATTAAATTAATACATATACAGGGTGATTTATAACATACGGAGCAGACTAAAAGAGTAGGTAGTGGAGATAAAACTGAAGAGATTTTCTTAATAATGTTTTGTTAAAAACTTAATAGTTACATAGATATCGCATGTTAATTTTTTAAATAATTGAACGTCCATTTTTGAGAACCGCTGATATTCAGTAAAGAATAATTAAAATACTTGTCCGTTGCTAAGTAACCAAATCAACTGGATTGGCAGCAATAAAAACATGGTATCAGCGGTTCTCAATAAACAAACACCACCGTTTGAGCGTTTTAACAAATTTTTAAATAGCCGTAACTGCTATGTTATAAAGATTTTATTATTTTTATTAATTATGCATTGTTTAAGTAACCCCGAAATATTCGCAGTTTGAATTTAAGCGTAGTGTAATACCGTATATGGTAAGAAATGCTCGGCCATTACTTCAACTTTAACGTTCTATATCTTTGTGATTATTAAGTTGTGGTCAAAATTTTATTAGAAAAATATCTTCAATTTGGCTCCTAGTACCTACCCTTTTAGTCTGCTCCGTATGTTATAAATCACCCTGTATACATAGTAATTATTAAAAATGTGTACCAAAATATAGTTATTAATTTTTAACATAATTTGTGAACTCACGCCCTTTAATGAAGTTGTTACATTAATTAAAGATATAAAATATGTACTTAGGGTACTTATTATTTAATGTACATAATATTCTATCATAAAATTTTCATCATATCGATGTAATTATTAATTAAATTTTTAAGAAAAATGTCAACCAATTTTCTCAACCAATTTTTAGGCCCCAAAAATATCTCCCCTACTCTTTTTCTTTTTTATTTTACTTTTAACAAATTTTCTTCACTTTCTTAACAAATAATAATTACATTTTAAATTGCTTAGTCCTAAAATATGTTAATAATTATGTTATTATGCACATGAAACCTATAATATACATAACTAAATATTTAGATTTTATGTTATGTTTATGTCAAACATTTATTTGGTGATTATTTATAAACATCAAGGTCATCAGCTGCTATTAATTTTTAATTCACCGTCCAATAAGATAAAAGCGTACTCACCACGTGTTCACGCATGTCTCTTGAGTAGACGGGGGCACGACAGAGACAGATATATATATATCTGCACTCTAGTGTTTACACTCTTTTGTTGCCTTAGTCAGCGATATAGGAGATAGTATATATATGGTTAGAATATACCAACTGTCACATTTGTAGGTTCGGTTTGGTATTGTCAGGACATTTAAATTGGAATGTCTTCTATTTTTTTTCAAAACTAGAGTTTCTCACTCTAGCGTCGCATCTTGTTTACTCTTTAATCTTTGGTAAAGACACAGAATAACCAGAAGTGACAGTGGCAATATCCCGCCAAATCTGACGCCATATTATAGCGAGTTACCAAGGTATGTTGCTATTGGTGGTAAAGATTTGGCGGGATACCGCTAGTGTCCATTATGCCCATTATGTATGGAATATAGCATATATCTTGGTAAGTATCAACTTTATAAAAAAACATTTTATACAAAAGTTGTTTAATATTTTATTTGGCATAATAAGGCTGCATTCAATTGTTTTTATTTCAGAAAACAAATGAGCAACGAATAACACTTGATGTTTTTTAAATGGCAATGTATTATAAACATTTCGAAAAAATTTTATTAGAAAGATCGCATCAGAATAATGTATCCTACAACCGTATAATGCTCTGATGCGGAAGATACGGGACAGCCTGTATACTATATTCCATACATAATGGGCACCCTGTATAATCTAATATACGTACTTTTCTAATACGTATATTTAACGTTTCAACTACTTTAATAAAAATATACAATAATCTAGCGCTTAATAACAATGAAAACTAGGATTAACACTAGACCTAGAACTTGAATCATTTGGGTTTAGCCACACGTCCTTAAAGACGGCTAAACCTGAATGATTCTAGTTCTAGGTCTAGTGTTAGTTCTAGTTTTACACTAGCACTATTACTATGTAGAACTAACACTATACCTAGAACTAGAATCATTTGGATTTAGCCGCACGTCTCTAAAGGCGGCTAAACCCGAATGATTCTAGTTCTAGGTTTAGTGTTAGTTCTAATTTTACACTAGCACTATTACTATGTAGAACTAACACTATACCTAGAACTAGAATCATTTGGATTTAGCCGCACGTCTTTAAAGACGGCTAAACCCGAATGATTCTAGTTCTAAGTATAGTATTAGTTCTAGTTTTACACTAGTACTATCACTAAAAGTAACACTATACCTAGAACTAGACTCGCACGTCTTTAAAGACGGATACGTTTACAACAACAGCGTTCATAGGGAGTTGGATAAAGCTTATACAGTATATTTACTCAACGGACCTTGATTCTGTGCATTTTGGTACCTCGTGATAAGATGGCGGATTTTAAATCGAGGTCACAAAACAAGATGCCGCCAACATCAAACGAATCGACGTCAGTGTCATTTCTGGTTATTCTGTGGTAAAGATGACAAGTCGCTTGTGGTAGAGTCTTTCAAAGCAACCGTTTTTTGATGATATATCAAATCTACCGCCTCGGCCGCAGGCAACCTTGGCGATTTGAAGCGAAATCGTTCTTCATATAACTTGGTAAAGATACAAAATCTTTTATAAGAAATATTTACGCTTACTCCGCCAAGGTTGCTTGCGGGCGAGGCGTTGGAATCCTCTAAAACTGATGATTAGGCGTAGATATATCAAATGCAAGCGACCTCGGCGATTTGTGGCGAAATTATTTAAGATGTAGTCTCTAAGAAGACATTTATCCTTAAACAGGCAAGGGTGAGAAAATCTTGAAAAGTTACAGTAAGATTATCGATATATACTTCTTGGGATTAAAACCACTTAGAATCTTGTACTATTATTAAGGAAAAGATTCAATTTTAAGATAAGTTTTAATTTTTTTCCAACTCTTGGAGAATTTAACCTACAAAATAGCAAAAGATCACAATAATCTTGGTAATCAAAAAGTGAAGTGAGTGAACGGAAGAAAATACTAATAATAATAAGAAAACGTTTCGCGATTTCGTGCCTGATCAAGACCCGGTTTTTGATTAATCTCGAAAGCCTCCCGGGTGGGAAGCAATCTATTTACCAAAGTGTCAAGATTTTTATCTAATAATAACCGGTATTAAAGACAATTTCTTTCTAGAAATTTAAGAGAATGAAAGTTTCCGTTTTAAATCATGAAGCGGAATTTCATAGGAAAAATGTATTTTTTCTGCATCAAGTCGCGGATAACTGTTATTTTAAGCTTTTGCCTCTTAGGTGTGTACAGAAACGAACGGTTCAAAGATATTCAGTAAAACGGAACGATTTAAAACCTGTTGCGAGTACACGGCTCGAGGCATAAATTACCCTTCCAACCGTTTTGCACATTAATTTCAGTTAGAAATTCCAAACGAGTTTGTTATTTATCGAGTTCTATATCGTTCAAAGTGGTGTGAGTAATAACATGACAGAGTAAAAATATGTTTTACGCAAGACGCGAACCGATTCAAGAGTAAAATTGAATGAGAATATTTGACCTGGTTTTCTTGTGTATCTCGTCAATCTTTGAAAGAATTACGGTGGTAATTATTATTACATATTATAGATAAATAATAAAATAAGTTAAAAAAAACTAAAATAGAACGAGACAATTTTGCAATCAATTTTGCTTTCAAAACACTAATAATGTGATTATTCGCAGTTCTTTTTTAAGTAAATCGTTCTGTTTATTGCTAACTTTATTTAACCTCTATGGAGAGACCTTTCACTCTTAATAGAAACATTCACATAACAAGTTTTTTTTTTCTGCTAATATTTAAAACACCTGGATTGTGTCCATGTAATATTTACACATATGCAAATTAAATGATTCACTCTCTATATCTATATTTAGTCGTTTTTTATTAACAAACTTTCGTTTGGAATTGACATTTATTTTAAATGAAAAAAACATTAATACATCGTTTTGCTTTTAAGGGAAAAACAAAAAAAATATTATTTAAAAATCGTTTAAAGAAATCTAAGAACCGAAACGAAGTTGTTACATAATTATTAAGGATATCTAACAAAACGGTTACAGAAACATGAACAAGTAGATCAACCATCATTAAATACCACGTCTATAATAACTACAACTTAATAGTGTAGAGTCCGGTGTTAAAGGTGTTATTAAATTGAAATCCGTTCGTCTGGAGTTGTTGTGGTGAACGTTTTCAAAATGGTAGGAGGTGCACCTCGTCTCATTGTAGGACATCCGAAGTAAAAGGTGTTTTATAAAATAAGAAGTCATTATTAACGTTGTATCAAAATTCTGTACAACCTTTGTTTTGTATTTATGAAACATATATGAAGATAGGCATTTACCCATAAATGGCCCTAGCTGTTAATGTAATTACAATCAAATCGCGTCATTGGCACCAAAATATATAAAATCTTCGCCTGTAAGCGACCTCGGCAATATACTTATAAGAAGACATTTACCCTCACTTGCGGGCGAGGTGCTGAATTCCTCTAAAACTGATGATTATGACAACATTAATTCCTGCTGGGGCGTTTTCAAACGCTGGGTAGCTTTGTTTTGACATGATGTCAATTGCAGGGCTTCGGCTTAATTAGGTAAATAAAATCCAACGTCATCTGTTGTTGATTTGGCCGAGGTTATTTCTTGTTTGGACGTTTCCAGCCGATGGACAGCAATCAAATGTATAGAGTCCTAGAAGAGTAGTTTGCAGAGCATGTTCTGGCTTTAAGGTATTGAGAGGTCATCGTTTATCGGTTCTAATGTTGCTCTTCCTTTATCCGAATATTTCTTGAATGAAAATTTGAATGAAATATATAATATATATTAATGTCTTGATTCAATAAAAAAATCTTTATATTTGTTTCCCCTTTTTTCAAAGAAGATGAAATCTTTAACAATTATGATTATTTATGTGTGTCTTAAATCTTCTCAATGCTTTTGATATCACCTATACAATCAACGAAGTAATTGTCAAATGTGGCAGTTATTAACCTCCTCTTTTATCAACTTTATCAATAACACCCATCAAAAAATGAGTTTTTTTAATCGTTGGCGATACTCTTGCAAAGAAAACTGGTTAAAATGTTGTAAATTTACTTATAACAAAGAAACGGGTGAATGTTTAGGAAGATCGTGCAAGAAATGGTTATCATTATTGGCATTTTACCTGTTATACGTCTTATTCACTTTAAGCGGTTTTTTTGGAATTTTATTCGTAATGGTACATATCATGGAGGAACAGGGTTTGGATTCCTTAAAAAGTAAATTAACTTTATTTACCGGCGCTTGTCCTGGATTAGCGATCATACCGAAATTATCGTTACAAAAAGCACCACTTTTGTGGTACAAATCGGACGATCCGAAAACGCAAAATGAATACGTCGAAAAAATCGATCAATTTTTAGCCAAATATGATGGTAATAAAACAGGAAGTAACGTTTATGTGGATTGTTCGAAAACGAAACGAAGACGTGGACAATATTGTACTTTTACTAGAAACGATTTGGGACCATGTGGTAATTCAAGTTATGGTTATGATAGTTTTCAACCGTGTTTTTACATAACATTAAATAAAATTATTGGTTGGGATCCAAAAGATTATCGACCTGAAGGAAGCTCTGATTCTGATCGTATTGAAAATGAAATAATTATGGTCACTTGTAAAGCGATTCATCATTATGATGCAGAACATCTTGGACCAATCAAATATTATCCTACCAATGGATTTCATGAGTATTTCTTCCCTTACGATGGTTCTGATTTGTATCTTCCCCCTGCCATAGCTGTACAATTTCCGGAAATGAAAACCGGTTATGTTATTGGTATTAAATGCCTAAGTTATGATGTTGGAATCAATCGAGATAATGAGGCTTATTACACCGATACCGTTTACATGTATATTAAAAACTAAGATTTAAATAAATCAAAAAATTAATTGTCTTGTTAGGTTAAAATTTTTGACACTTAAACGTCAAATGTCATTTTGACGTTTAATACTGAAAATTATATTTTGGCGAAATTTTTTTAATTAAAAAAAACTTACCTGTTAAAGTCCATTCGTTTCGAGATGAATTGTCACAAAGTGTTGACCAATCTAGTTCTAATTCATCAAAAGACGCCATATTTTCGATAAACCCACAAAAAAAATGTTAAAATTTTCAAAAAAAATTTGTTCACTCAAAATACTTGTTTAAACCATCGACTCCATATGGGTTTTCGAATATTTGTTGATTAATTAATTAAAAATAAATTGTTAATGGAGATGATTCTTGAAAAAGAATGTTAAGCACATGGTTTTCACGAAGACCGTTTTTCGAAATGAGTGAAATAGTGTCCGACCACAGAACGTACTCCGGTCGAAGTTATCCATAGAACTGGCTCCGATACCTGTTTTGAGCCGAGTTATAACCACAAAAAACCGATTTATCACGCGCAGGTCAATCATTCTCTCTTTTAACAAAAATCTTCGAGGGGACATCTCAAAAACGATCTATTTTAATCGTATTACTTCTAAAACTATAAAATATTAAGTAAAATTCGAATTTTGATTTAAAAACGTTACGATTAACACACTCATTTCAAAACAACACCACCATCTCTACTTAACAGTATTCAACATCTAATTTCAGATTGATATAACATACTTAAATTTAAAAGTGATTATTAAACATTATTTAAAATAAAACTAGATTAATTTAAATGGAAAATATAGTTATGTTTAAATTATATACAAAATTTTAAAGAAACTAAATTTATGAAAAGAAAAATAAAATAAACCAAGAGGTGGCGCTGTTATAAATTAAAATTTAGCGATTAAAACATAAATATTTAAAATACAATTACAAAACATTTGTTAATTAAAATTAAATTATGTAGTACTTTCTAATAATTCATTTAAAATATGTATTAAATTCGACCAGAACTTGTAACTAACTTAACTCAAAACTGTTAATTTACATCGATTGACAGATAAGAAATTTCTAACCTAACTTTTTTGTATTAAAAATCGCTTAAAATGTCTTTAGCTGATGAATTATTAGCGGATTTGGAAGAAAACGATGATCAAGATGATTTTGAAGATGGTATCGAGCAGGAGATTCCTGATTTTAAGCCGGAGGAAATCAAAAATGAGGTTATGGAACAAGACACAACCGATATTTCTAGTGTACGTGAATTGTGTAAATTAAGAGATTCGGATCATTTGAAGAGTATAATAAACCAAGTGAGATTGTTTGCTAATAAAGTTCGAAAATCGTCGGATATAATAGGACCGGTTGAATCAGATCCTGAGTACCAATTAATTGTTGAAGCAAATAATACAGCCGCTGATATAGACAATGAAATTGTGGTTATACACAAATTTGTTAGGGATAAATATCAAAAACGGTTTCCTGAATTAGATTCTTTAGTTGTTGGTAGTTTGGAGTATGTTAAAGCGGTGAAGGAGTTGGGTAATGATTTGGATCAAGCAAAAAATAATGAAATTTTGCAACAATTTTTAACACAAGCAACTATTATGGTGGTTTCTGTTACTGCTTCTACAACACAAGGGTAGAATAATATAAAATAAACTTTTTAAATGTAAAATTCATCTTTATTTTTTAGAATCTATTTATCACAAGTTGAACTTGATCAAATAAACGAAGGTTGTGACATGGCAATTGAATTAAATAATTACAAAACTCAAATATATGATTATGTTGAAAGTAGGATGGCTTTTATAGCGCCAAATATCTCAATTATAGTTGGAGCATCAATTGCTGCTAAAATGATGGGAGTTGCTGGAGGTTTAACAAAACTATCAAAAATCCCTGCTTGTAATGTACAACTGTTAGGACAACAAAAAAAAACTGTTAGTGGATTTTCACAAGCTGTGACAACATTACCACACACAGGATTTGTTTATTATGCGGAAATTGTTCAAAATACTCCACCAGATTTGCGAAGGAAAGCATCAAGATTAGTTGCAACTAAATGTACCTTAGCCGCCCGTGTTGATGCATGCCATGAAAGTCCAGATGGAAGAATTGGGAGATTACTTCGAGATGAAATTGAAAAAAAATTAGATAAATTACAAGAACCACCGCCAGTTAAATTTGTTAAACCTTTACCAAAACCAATTGAGACAAGTAAGAAAAAAAGAGGGGGAAAACGAGTTCGAAAAATGAAAGAAAGATACGCTATGACTGAGTTAAGGAAACAAGCTAATAGAATGAATTTTGCAGAGGTGAAAATTAATAATAAATTTGATGTACTAATTAAATTTTGGATATTTTTTAGATTGAAGATGATGCATACCAAGAAGATTTAGGTTATACCAGAGGCACAATTGGAAAATCTGGTACTGGAAGGGTCCGGTTACCTCAAGTAGATGAAAAAACCAAAGTAAGGATCTCAAAAACGCTCCAAAAAAACCTACAAAAACAACAAGTTTGGGGAGGAAGTACCACCGTTAAAAAGCAAATATCTGGAACTGCGTCAAGCGTCGCTTTTACACCTTTACAAGGGTTAGAAATTGTTAATCCCCAAGCAGCGGAGGTTAAAGTTAATGAAGGTAGTGCTAAATATTTTTCAAGCACCTCTGGATTTTTAAAAGTTAATAAAAATTAATTTAATTGTAACACTGTATTAAAATAAAAATACTTTTTTTTAAATAATAATTTGATTTTTTACAAAAAAATGAATACAATTTAAGTTCCAAAAATTAGTATTTTGACAAGCATCTGCAATATTTGGATCTTAATCACCATGGTAACCGAGTCAAGTTGGATAACCTTAAAATAATAAAATTTTATTCCGATTTTTTTATCAATTCTAACCTTTTATTAATTTTAAAACAATTCGAATTCTTTACGATTATCACGCATTCCTAAGAAATTCGTTAATTGTAGTCAATTTAAATCGATTTTAATTAGGGGAAATAAATTAAAAATATCTTTTTTTGATTTAATTCACTTACCTTGTTTATAATACCCTAGATAAACCAATTTTGAGTTAAATACAGCCTTTTAAACCAATTAAATAAGACTTTTTCCTTAAAAAAACTTAAATTCAATTTTAACAAGCACCTGCAATATTTGGATCTTAATCACCATGGTAACCGAGTCAAGTTGGATAACCTAACAATAATAAAATTATAACCGTTAATATTTCGCTTTATATTTTAAAATGTTTTAAATTTTATTTTTATATTTTTGTATATTGCTTCTTAAGTGAAATACATAAATAAAAACATAGAAATGTCAATTCTTCCAATGACGTCACAGGCCTTTGCGAGGGGATACGTTCATAAGGAGTTGGATAACCTTATACAGTATGTTTACTCGCTTTACTCAACAGACCTTGGTTTCTAGTTCTAGTATTAGTCTAGATCAGCGGTTCCCCACCTTTTTGACTTGTTGAGCCCTTTTTAAAATCAATTTCTATGGCGGAGCCCCTTATACCTACCTTGCTTATCGGCTGGTCTAGATTATTGTATATTTTTTATTGACATGAGTTGATTAATTAAATTACAACACTGTATAAAAATAAAAATACTGTTTTTAAATAAAAATTTCATTTATTTTCCTTTTATTACAAAAAAAATTAATAGAATTTAACTTCAAAAAATGGGTACAACCCCATAACCTCAATATTAATCAGCTTTTGCACCCTTCACTGATTCATCTTTAAAATGCAAGAAAACGAACGAAAATACAAACAATCCGAACATCATTGAAAAAGCGCTTACATAATAAGGATAAGCACTTGGAATAAACCTTTCATATTGAGTATGTTGTAACGGTCGAACAGAAACTTGAGTCGTACTATATAAACGCGTGTATCCCACCCGGTTATAATCTACTTTAAATTGGTAAACCCCATAAACATCGGGTATTTTAAATTTAGCCTCATAAAGACCATCTTTTGTATGCTTCAATGTTGTTCTAATAAACGGATCAATTCTTACAAATTCTAATTGAATATCTGTAGCTTTGTATGGGATCCAGTTGGTTTTATCGAAAATATCAATTTCAATGGTATAAATCTAAAACATTAATCAAAATTAAAAAATGAATCAATTTCAAAAAAATAAATTTCACATACCACTTCTTCCATGATTGTGTAATCTCCTGGAGCTTCCTTTTCACCAATTTTATGATGTTTAATACTTTTAACTCTTAATTCGCCGGTTTCCTTAAAAACCCATTGACTAATAGCCATAGCAGTTAATTGGTTTCCAGATTTGTCAAACTTTTCACCACCTTGCGATTTTTGAACGCCCGCAGTAAAGAATTCATCAGAAAAGAAAGATAAGGAACCACTAAAAACAACTCGAGCATTGTTTCGGGCTTGTAAAGCTGCAATTAAAACGGTGCTTTTCCCAATAGCATGAGGATACTAATAAAAAAATATTAATGAAAATGTTGCTTTTATCTATTATAAAACTACCTCTTTAATAGGTTGATTTGGGTTGTAACTATATGAGGTGCTATCCCCGGTTAATAAAGGTAACACTAAAACGTTTTCTTGATCCACCAATAATCCAGTACCTTGGTAAAGTAAGGGAGAAATTTCTTTTTTATCACCAACAATTATTGATGCATCAATAAGATTATCAGAAGGTACAACAATTTTTGTGTGTTCACCATCATCTGTGATGTCATAATTAAGATGGTCAATTACATAAGCTCCTTCTTCATCAACCTGCAATTTAAAAAACATTTAAAACAAGTTTTTATTAAAACAAATAAAATAATAACCTCAAAACCACATTCAGAAGCGAGTTCTCTCAATACATCCCCCGTAGAACTACTACCAGCTATTAAAACGTTACCTCCTTCATCGATAAATTGAGTAATAGTCTCCACCGATAATGAACCACCAAATTCTTCAACACTTGGCGCGAAAATAATTAAATTTTGATACAAATATTCGTTATATTTCGATAAAGTTAATGCAGCATCATCAGCTATTTTAAACGTTAACGAATAACCCCTTTCTAAATAAAAAATTACAACAAAATTATGCCGCTTAAGTAACATAACCTCAATTTTTACCTTGTAAAGATTTAAAGAACATCGAATGTGTTTCTTTGATAACTTGGTTATCTAATAGGACTAGAGTGCTTTTAGAAGAGGCGTTCGCCCCTAATATTGACACGAAAAGAAGTATCACGGAAATATGTAGATTCATTTTCAAAAATTGAACACACGTCACCACGTCTACCGGTACAAGAATGACAGCATAAAAAAAGGAGGAGAAATGACAGATAAACGGTGTGAAGTTCGTGTTAAGTTTGATAATAGATTACTTTACGTTGGAATTAATAAAAATATTCACAGGTGGCGCTAAATATATTTAAATTATTATTATTATCGAGTAATGAATTTTTTGAGATGATTATAAGTCAACTGATTGAATCGAGTGTACATACTTTCTAAAAGATTTTCTAAAACGTTCTTAACATATTTCAAGATTCAAAATTGCTTAAATCTATAATAATATTCTGTTTCTTTTGACAGTTTTCCTTTTTGACAGTTATACGTCAAAGCATAACTGTCAAACGTTAAGTTTTCAAGCATTAGTGCTTCTTTATTTGATTCAGATCAGCTTGCTTAGAGAATAGTTTGGATTCATTATAGTGGTATCCTCAATCAACACCATCTAACACTGGACCTAATCAAGATGTGACGATGAGTTTTCATGATTGTTATTATTAAGACGGGTGGTAAGTAACGCTAGTTAGCATAAAATATAACTATGTTGCATATTTTTATTGAACTAAAACAAGAACTAACACTAGACCTAGAACTAGAAAGTATCTAGTTTCTAAGAATGTTTCTAGTTCTAGGTCTAGTGTTAGTTCTAGTTTTACACTAGCACTATCACTAGAACCAACAAGACCTAGAACTAGAAACATTCGGGTTTAGCTATACTGAGAGATGTTTCTAGGCGGCCTGCAACATCTCCGCTTAATTCTTGCTTAAAACTGACCAATAGCAACCCTTCTTGTTACTGCTTCAAAGTTGTACATCTGCAAGAGCTAGAGCAATGCTTTTAAGCTAGGTACAGCTAAACGGAATGTTTCTAGGAATTCTAGGTCTAATCTAAATGAAAATCACCAAAAATACTATACAATTCTTGATTCATTCTTGATAACTGATTCACCATATATCCTGTTCCTTTCGATTCGAGGATTCATCGCAACAAATACTCGTTGAGAACATCTTTTTTTTTGACTTATTTTCCGGTGCACATTTTAATAACAAAAAACCACCCCAAAGCTACTCACCTCTAGCAGCATCCAAAAAGAGATATCAAAACCGAGTTGAACTTACTCGATCTTGCGCACTTAACCCCCCATATCAAACATACCTTCTCTCTGTCTCGCTAACGTCGAATCCGGAAAAGACAAAACTGGTTTTCAGTTGGAAAACGAGAGTCGCGAACCGAACATCACACGACATGTAGAGTTGTTATAATACACGTTTGAACACGTTTCGCACTGAATGGAAATGAAAAAAAGATTGTTATTAATTAAGTTCCTAGAATAAAAAAACCGGTAAAAAAATAAAAGTAAATTTCGGTGGATGCGGCGGGGTTTAATAAATATAAATTAGTGTAACTAAAATAATGACCTTAATATAAGTTGTGGTTTGTTTTCATTGGGGAGATCTAAGATGGAATGGATAGGTGCGTTTGATAAAAGGTAAGTGATATTGATTTTTCCCAAAATTTAATTTTTATCTTTTGTTGAATAATTAGCAAAAAATATTGAGTGGGAAAGAATAAAAAAGAAATTAAGAAGTGAATCTCGTGAATAAAAGATCAAGTGAATAATCACTAAAAATTCCAAGCTACTTTCATTTGCATCGACGTCGTTTCGGCTTCCACTTTATACGAGCTTTATTCATTCTATTTTCTCTTATTGGATGACTGCGGAAGATGTGAATAATTAAGTTCCTACTGCTAACGTGATGGATCGAGAGATATATAAAAATAAAAACAGAATGACTCCAATTCTTTTTTTTCCTTTTAAAATAAAAAATTAGGATGCCATTAAATTAAGACAACTCAATCGATTTCACACTAAAGACCAATTTAACGATGATTTCGAACTGTTTTATCGATCGCTATAAATCGTTTTATAACCTGTAACACGTTAAATCTCTTGTGGCTCGGCACTCCATTAACATAAATTAACGTTTCAAAATGACAAAATTTACTACAAACAAAACTTTTTTCCAAATTTAAACAGGAATTACAACAATTTACGGTTTTGTTAATTCAAATTAAATTGTACTTCAGATAGAATGTTTTTTTTTGGGTGTCCAAATAAAAGTTGATAAATGGATAGCACGTAAGTTTTCGAAAAGTTAATGAAATAATATTAGCGCCAGTTATAATTTGTTCTATACGCGGGTTGAAACTGGAATTCAATTTCGTCACGGGTTTGGCCTCGAAAGCTAAATGGAAAAGCGGAAATCCCTTCGAAATCCTATCGTTTCGAAGGGAGAAAAGAATGGTTTTCAGACGCACTTCCAATCTCTCAGTGAAGTTCAATTGCACACAGTGCCCAATATCGATTTCGAAATAGCTGTTTTTTTTAAATCAAAAAATGTTAATATACATATAATTTATATAGAAATTTTATATGGGTATTTAACATTTTCATTACATTGAATGGATTTGATTTTACTCTAAACGTTGTACTATCTGGTTTTTTAATACCTGAGCTATTGTCTTAGCAGCATAGCTGCCTCGGTTTCTAACTAATACATATGCAATGCAAAAAGTGTTACTGTCAGTTTCTTTTTTGAGTAACTAAATCATTGCCTCGGTAGCATAGCTTCCTCGGCTTCTTAATAATAGAAATTGTAATAAAAGACATTTTTTAATACTTGAACTATTGTCTTGGCAGTGTACTGCCTCGGTTTCAAAAAAATACATGTGTAATGCAAAAAATGTTACTGTCAATTTCTTTTTTGAGTACCTAAAGTAGTGATGGAACGGATAGCGATTTTGCGAAAAGCCGGATGAGCGATGCCCATCCTATATTGCCACATTATTGCGATATTTGAATAAAAATGAAATTAATAAGAAAGCTGATAAGATATGTCAACTTATTTGGATCCAAGATACAAACTGAACTTTTATGATACTGATTTAACTAACGAAGCAACTCTAAAAAGAGGTTACTTTAATTAATTTTGAAAATAATCGATGAAAATGGCAACATCGAAAATTTTATCAAAACTGCAAATATTGTTTTCTCAAAAACTAAAAGTTATTTTTCAAATCGTGTTGTTTCATTGGAAAGAGGACACTCTTATTAACATTTGAGGAAATTTTCAAACTCATATTCCAAGAAACGGATTTTATACGAATTTTTAAAACTTAATCGGCAAAAATTGCAAATTTCAAAAAAATTTTCGATCATTTCAAAAATTTATTTCTCAAGAACTAAAAGTGATTTTTCAAAACGGCTTGTTGCATTAAAAAGAGGATACTTTAATTAATAATTGGTGATATTTCTACAAGAATCCTCCAAGAAATTAATTTTATAGCGAATTTTGAAAATAATCGATGAAAATGGCAACATCGAAAATTTTATCAAAACTGCAAATATTGTTTTCTGAAAAACTAAAAGTTATTTTTCAAATCGTGTTGGTTCATTGGAAAGAGGACACTCTTATTAACACTTTGGGAAATTTTCATTCTCATATTCCAAAAAATGGATTTTATACGAATTTTTAAAACCTAATCTGCAAAAATTGCAAAATTCGATAAAATTATCGATCATTTCAAATATTATTTTTCAAAAACTAAAAGCGATTTTTCAAAATGGCTTGTTGCATTAAAAAGAGGATACTTTAATTAATAATTGGTGATATTTCTACAAGAATCCTCCAAGAAATTAATTTTATAGCGAATTTTGAAAATAATCGATGAAAATGGCAACATCGAAAATTTTATCAAAACTGCAAATATTGTTTTCTCAAAAACTAAAAGTTATTTGTCAAAGCGGCTTGGTTCATTGGAAAGAGGACACTTTTATTAACACTTTGGGAAATTTTCATACTCATATTCTAAGAAGTGGATTTTATACGAATTTTTAAAACTTAAACGGCGAAAATTGAAAAAGAAAGAAAACACATTCAATGAAAAATCAAATAACAACAATTCAACAAAGTGTTAAGTTAAGCATCGAAGACTATTGTCTTAGCAACATAGCTGCCTCGACTTCTAAATAACACATGTGCATTAAGTATTCATTTCTTAACCTCAATTGTATAGTTACTGAAAATGTGGCTAGAAATCAGAAAATGACATAAATTGTATAGCGTTCCTAACTAAAATACCAGCAGAAACCCTAAAAATTTAACGTTGTCAGGTATTAAGTATAGAAAAAGAAATAAACTAGACTGTAGGATTACTTTTTAAAAAATACATGTTAACTAAGGCAGTGCTATTATGTTCGGATGGTCCATCAGAAAGTAAGGACGCTTGATTAATCCCTAGACGGAGGATTTTCACAAGGGAAATTTAGTTTACACTTACCAGAAAATGAGAGTAATATAAATGGAAATGAAAGATACTTTGGTGAAATGATAGAAAATAAAGGAAGTGGAAAGGGAAATGTGAGCGAACTAACTTAGTAGATTATGTACAGGTATGTTAAATGAAATTTGTTGAATGAACGACGCCACATTTTAACTTTTAGATATCGTAGAAACACCAAAACATGAACTTCATTTTATATTAAACACGACTTTGAAGTAAATAAATCATCTTATTAAAATTTTATAATTAATCCGGACAACGCAACGTTCATAACGTAGCAATTTAAAGAGCAATAAGTCTTTATACAAGTTTGAAGTAAACATGTTGCTATGTCGTTTATTAACGCGTAGATAGCCGAGAATTTAGGGAATATGAAGTTTATACCTCAGCGTCTTTGAGATTCCCCCTCCTTTGAACTTTTGTTATACCAATTTAATTAGTTTCAGTAGGAATTCGCAATTGTTAACAGAAACCAAGATGAAGTTATGTAATCCATCGTTCAGTTTGAATAACTTTTCAGGTATCTATATATAAAGATTTTAAACTCAGTTAATGGTAGTTAAATGTAAGAGTTACGAATCCGTTACAAAATGAGGCAAGTTAGTAATCTGATACTGATGAAGTGGAAAAGTTTCGACTTTAAAAAGACTTTCAAAAGATAATATCAAAAGACAGATAAATCCAATTAATTACAACAGGCTAGGTAGTTTATATCCATGTGGTCGGTTTTTTGATAGGATCATTAATCAACCTGAGAGAGGGTTTACGGAAATCAAATTAATTACGGTTGGGTTAGAATCGCAAAAGTGTTCAAAAAATCATCTGAAACGATATCTGCGTTTGAGTTTACAGGTAAAGTAAACTGAAATGAAAAAGTTTTCAAATTAAGGTTTATTTAAGAACATCGTATACCTTCAACATCGCAATAATATTTGGAAAATTGTCCGTAAAGGAATCTCGATCTCAAACGAGGAGAGTGAAGATGTGGGAGTTTGGAAATTCATCTCAATGAATGAAATAGGGGCGCGGGTGATTGCACGTTAAACGGAATTCTGAGCTTTAGATATCGATTGAAATAACGGTCTTCGCCATCCTCTCCATCGTCGTCGTATTCGTTTCGAAAGGGAGAATTTTGGATGGCATAAATCTACCGTTGTAATTGGATTCTCAGCAAAGCTTCCAAAAAAAGTTTTTTTTTCTGTAAAGAAATGATAATTTTCTACCGCGTTATTTCACGGCGCATACGCATGAGTGGGATTACACTCGAAAAGAATGTGATAAAAGGAGTTGACCTGGAATAAAATTGACGCTATTTATAATTTAACCGCGAAAACAAAGATAGGGATACGAAAAGTTTTGAATTAAAACCGATCGATACTCAGACTCAAACGAAAATTTCGTTTACTTAGCAAATATTAACTGGTTAAATTTGTCGAACTTGTTTAATTAAAATGGGATTGTGTTTATATAGAGTTAAATGACGTGGTTAACATGCCATAAAAATCTGTTTATATTTAAATTAGTTTATTTAACACTGAAAAATAAATAGGTAATCTCAAAGATGTCAAATTAACGAATATAAACGTTATTTTGATTTTAAGTGTTTTTGGAAAATTCCACCATGCTCTTTAAAACCCCATATCTCAGCCAACGCTCATTCACAAAAGCTATAAACTGGCAGGATTATTCTTCAGATGCTGTCAAATAGATTGTCATTTATTGTATCAGAGTACCTTATACAGGATGGTCAAAAATTGAATTACTCTACAATTTATCTATAAACATTTCTATACCTATTTATTGTAGTTTCTCTCATATTGGGAAATTTATCAAAACATGCAGAAAATGAACAATACATGCTACCAAAATTTCAAATCTCTTCGAATAGAGGAACTTGAAAAAGTTCTAACGAACCAGTTACGTGAGACCTCCTGTATACAGGTGATTTATAACATACGGAGCAGACTAAAAGGGTAGATACTAGAGGTAAAACTGAAGAGATTTTCTTAATAAAGTTTTGTTAAAAACTTAATAGTTACAAAGATATTATTTTTTAAATAATTTAATAATTTTTGAGTAAAGAACTGATATTCAGAAATAATATATGACGTGAATAATATCACGCTTTTCTTGATTAGAAAAATTCATATTGATTATAATTTATAAAACCTCAATCAACGTTAATTAGAAACTAAACGAACTTACGTTTGCCTTAAGCTGTCATAATCAATCGTATCTATCGATTGTTTCCATAGCATACTACCTGTACAAATTTCCAATTAAAAGAATAAATGGCTATAACATATTTTTTAATAAAAATATCTATGTCAAGTGGTATATCATTAGAATCGTTGACAAAATGCCTTTTTTATAAAGGCCAACTATGGTTTCCATTAGAAAAATTGCAAGTTTGTGTCATAACTAAAAAATTATTGCTTAAATAAAGAAATCAGTTACACTGCTTTATTAAACATGTAATACCCTACAAATTTTTCCTTTACACATTTTTGATAAATATAGAAATGATCTTAATTATAATC
The DNA here is from genome assembly GCF_036711975.1 of Onthophagus taurus. Lineage (NCBI taxonomy): Eukaryota > Metazoa > Arthropoda > Insecta > Coleoptera > Scarabaeidae > Onthophagus > Onthophagus taurus. Next base: position 2,616,105 of record NC_091967.1, read on the forward strand.
AAAAATGCTTTAATTTGATACCAAACACGATATATTTGGGTTAAAACATGAAAAAGTTAGGTTAGAAACTGTCAAATGTCAGAATTAAAAATAACGATTTTGTGATAAATATTGAAATGATCTTAAAAAGCATCAAAAATGCTTTCATTTGATACCAAACACGTTACATTTGGGTTAAAAAATAAAAAAGTTAGGTTATAAACTGTCAAATGTCAAATAAGCGCCATTTTTTTTTCCTAAAAATTAAAATATCTCGAAAACGGTTGAAGATAAATAGGTCAAGTTTGGGTTAATGTTACATTAACGTTCATTAATGTTAAAAAAAGAATAAATTTTTCGGGTTTTGAGGTTAGACATTTTTTTTTTACTGAATTGTGTTGTAATCTGTTCTTGAGTTTTAAGTGACCCAAATCGTATTGGTTACGGAGTTATGACTTTTAAAACATGAAAAAGTTAGGTTGGAAACTGTCAACTGTCAAAATTAAATATAAAGATTTTTGATAAATATAGAAATGATCTTAATAAACATAAAACATAAAAAAGTTAGGTTAGAAGTTGTCAAATGTCAGAATTAAAAATAACGATTTTTTGATAAATATTGAAATGATCTTAATAAGAATCAAAAATGCTTTCATTTGATACCAAACACGTTATATTTGGGTTAGACAATAAAAAAGTTAGGTTATAAACTGTCAAATGTCAAATAAGCGCCATTTTTTTTTCCTAAAAATTAAAATATCTCGAAAACGGTTGAAGATAAATAGGTCAAGTTTGGGTTCATTTTAAAGGATTTTTAATTTTCTATCCATTAATGTTAAAAAAAGAATAAATTTTTCGGGTTTTGAGGTTAGACATTTTTTTTTTACTGAATTGTGTTGTAATCTGTTCTTGAGTTTTAAGTGACCCAAATCGTATTGGTTACGGAGTTATGACTTTTAAAACATGAAAAAGTTAGGTTGGAAACTGTCAACTGTCAAAATTAAATATAAAGATTTTTGATAAATATAGAAATGATCTTAATAAACATAAAACATAAAAAAGTTAGGTTAGAAGTTGTCAAATGTCAGAATTAAAAATAACGATTTTTTGATAAATATTGAAATGATCTTAATAAGAATCAAAAATGCTTTCATTTGATACCAAACACGTTATATTTGGGTTAGACAATAAAAAAGTTAGGTTATAAACTGTCAACTGTCAAATAACCGCCATCGATATAACAAGAAAATGTTTTTTTCGAGATATCTAGTTAGCCATGCATTTTATCAATGCAAAAAAACAAAAAGCTCATTAAATTGAGTTAATGAAACTGCAATTCTTTCCCTATTTAATCGTTTCTCTATCTCCGCTAGTTTTCGAGATCTCCATATTAAACATGGAAAAAAACTCGCCCTGTATATTAAGGTATTTTAAATTGTTGCGTTAAGTATTAGACTAATTACCTTTGCAAACCCTCAATACGATCAATATATCGGAGTACATAGGGTTCCAAACCACAGAGGATATGTGTAAACCCTACTAACGTACGTTGTATACAACGCAATGATACATTATAACCTTTTCTCTCTCTTTGCTAAACATAATCTCTTGTATCTTGGTAAAGATACAAAAACCCTTATAAGAAACGTTTCAAATCGGCGAGGTGCTAGAATCTTTCGAAGCTGACGATTTTGTGTTTATACAGGGTCATCCACGACGACCGTCCATTCTCTATTTTTGGGATATCAATTTAAGATTCAGAACATGCATAAGCAACATGATGGAGTGTGTTTTGGTGCCGAGTATATCTGTCTAGATCGTTTGGTCACTTTACTACGGCACTTTAACTTTTCGAAATTTGGAAATACCATAACATCATTTTTTTAAATGGCAACCCCATATTTAATATCATTATATATCGATATTTAACCTAGTGTGCCATGAATACCTAGTGTGACCTAGTGTATAACCATATGAACTGGCCTTTTGAAAATTTGCAGACTTCTGTGTTTGATGCCAGCTTTTTACTAAAATATTTTCAGGTTCCGGGTGCTTGCGGTTACATCGGAAGAGGTGACAATTTTCATATTTCAAATGGAACAACAAAATGGTTCAATTTTAGGCCAACATAAAGTTGCAGCTGACACGTACGCGCAGTTATTTGGTTGCACTCTCCATAAATTATTATCAAATTCAAATAATCCTCATTACTAAATTCCAAACGTGGCATTTCTTGAGAACAGATCACTACAAAAAGTAACCTAGTCATCACACCAACAGAAATAAACCATAGCTTTAGCAAATGTCAAACTGTTTACTCTTTCCTTACTGATCCTCTGATAATACATAACCACAACAACATTCCCAACACAAAATTTTTTTCCGGCAGTCAAAGTAGATGATTAATGAATTATAAAAAGTAGCGTTGTAGTTGACATTTTTGATTGAAAAATGTTATAAAACTCAGGGTGTTCCATTTAAAATACGAAAATTGTCACCTCTTCTGGTATAACCACAAGTAGCCGGAACCTGAAAATATTTTAATATCGATATTTGTGTGCATTTTTCAATAAACCCTAATTATTTCCCAAACTATAAATGTTAGGTATAGGACATATCGGATATAAAAGATGTAAAATGAGACACCGAAGACGACTAAGTAATAAAATATGGGGGGTGCCATTTAAAGAAATGAAGTTATGGTACTTCCAAGTTTCGAAAAGGTAACGTGCCATAGTAAAGTGACCAAACATTCTAGACAGCCATACTCGGCACCAAAACATACTCCATCATGTTGCTTAAGCATGTTCTGAATCCTAAATTGATACCCCAAAAATCAAGTGTTCTCTGATTTTTTGATGAACAAATGTCTGCTGGAGCAGATTTTTCTAGAAAAATTTGAATAACTCGAGAACGGCCGAATCAAATTGCAAAAAGTAAAGTCATTCATAAATCTTGAAAACAGACAAATCCAAATATGTAAAAATATACAGGGTGTTCCATTTAAAAAAATAAAGTAGGTGGCGACTTCCGGTATAACCGGAAGTGTTTTAGTCGAAGAGAACGCAATTGATAATACTTAAATCTGAATTTTCAAATTTGTATTTTGGCCAGAACCCTGTAAAGTTCTAATGGACGGTCGTCGTGGATGACCCTGTATATCAAATGGAGCGCCGTAGCCACAAGCAACTTCGGCTTCATTCTATAAACTGGTAAAGATAATGAGAGGAAACTATTAAATAAAAACCGCGATTGAAGTAGCGTCTCGGCCACAAGTGACCTTCGCTTAATTCTACAAATTCATTCACATTAAAATCATTCACGATACAGCCCGTGTAGCTGATTTAAACCCCATAGAACACATGTGAGATATGCTAGAGAGACGAGTTAGAAGAGTGTGAATCTGATTCGAAGTATGTCTCGAAGGATGAGGTATTAACATTTTGTTTGATTTATTTGTAACAGTTTAATTAAATTTCATCGATATCCGTGAGTTGTTTTAATTTCTGATGGCGCTGCCGAACAAGCTGCGTTATATTTTAGAACTTATAACTTTGGTGTTAACAACAATAGAAACTTGAATAAAAGACAGAAGTAATCAGAACAGACGAGACTACAAGCTCCTTATGTTTAAAATTAATTTCTTTTGTCGGCAAGTTTTAAAGTGTAGGAAGAAAACACGTATTAGCGTTATTCACAATTGCTGAAATTGAAAAGCGTCAATTTTTTAATTTAGTTCACAACGAAAAATCTACACAAAGGTATTTAATTAATTTGTAGTGTTCTAGAAAAACAAGTCTAACCCAAAAATTAATTAACGAAATGTGATGACCCACCTGCGATGAATAGACAAGATATTTATATAAAAAAAAATTATCCTATACAGGGTGTATCTGAATGACTGCAACAAACTTCAGGGGGTGATTCTTTAGTGAATTTTAAGGGTACTTTCATATATGAACCATGGGTGACTTCGGCTCCCCTAAGGAGCTACACCCCTCCAAAAATGGCGGAAAATTTTGGTTTAATTTTTTTTTCTCGAAAACCATAAACGCTAGGAAAATGAAATTTAGGGAATATGTTTAACCCATAATAGGGCACGTTTTGATGCTATTTGTACTTTCAACCTACCCTTCTAAACTACTAAACTTAACCACCCTCGTTCAATTTATGCCTAGTTTTTTTTTATGAAGATGATAAATACATTGGAACAATTTCAGTTAGATAGGTAAAGCTATTCTAAAACTTTTTTATCTCTCTGAAGTTCTTCGAAAATTTAATAATTTCTGAGAAAAAAAAATAATTAAGCAAACACTAACTGTGAAGCTGTAGGGTTGTTAATCGAAAGTTGGAATGAATTTTTAATGAAAAAACCTTAGTAGGCTTTGCAATCTTTGTCAGAAATATTTTTGACGTTTAAATGTCAGTGGTTTTCGTATAGTTCATTTTTTTTCTATAATACAAAATTAACAGGAGGTTTTGTTTTATCATGTTTAGAAATAGATATGTCACACTAACGTTTGAGCTTTCATTATTCAAAAAGAAAAGGTGCATAAAAAATGTTGTGGGTGTTTATTTGCCATTTATTTACCTAGAAAAGGTGTTTTGTTCTATTTAATTACTTTGTAGCACGTTTTTACAATAAATACTTACTTCGCTAAAATCGTATTTATCTAAAAATTTATTAGTATTTTAACCTCAACTATTTAGTTACTGAAAATGTTACTAAAAATGAGGAAAACAACATAAATTTTATAAGGGTCCTAGATAATACCAACAGAAACCCTAAAAAATTTACATTGACAAGTATTATAGAAAAAAAAACGAACTATACTATTATTATTGTTTTATTTGAAATTTTTAAACGTCGAGCGAACGAGCGTAAATGCGATAGAACTTTATTTAAAAATTAATTTGCAAAACAATAAGTAAAAAAAACACTGACATTTAAACGTCAAAAATATTTTTGACAAAGATTACAGAGCCTACTAAGATTTTTTTATTAAAAATTCATTCCAACTTTTGATCGACAACCCCGATGTTTAACGTGCAGTATTTGCTTTATTATTGTTTTTCTCAAAAATTAGTCGTTTTTGGAAAAATTTTAGAGAGACAAAAAAGTTTTAGGATACTTTCATCTACCTAGGTAAAATTTTTTTAATGTATTTATCATCTGCATAAAAAAAATATTAGCAAAAATGTAAAGGGGGTGGTCACGTTTAGTAATTTAGAAGGGTAGGTTGAAAGTACAAATAGGATCAGAACGTGCCCTATTATAAGTTAAACATATTCCCCAAATTTCATTTTCCATAAACGCTATGGTTTTTGAGAAAAAGAAATTAAACCAAAATTTTCCGCCGTTTTTGGAGGGGTGTAGCTCCTTAGGGGAGCCGAAGTCGCCCATGGTTCATATATCAAAGTACCCTTAAAATTCACTAAAGAATCACCTCTTGAAGTTTGTTGCAGTCATTCAGATACACCCTGTATATTTTAACTCGTGATTTCTATTTTCACTGTAATAAATGTAAAAAAGTTTTCCTCTAATTTTTTTTTTTCAACAAGCTTAAAGTTCAATGATTAAAGAGTTAAAAAGCATTGTTATTATGTTATTATTTCTAGTAGAATAAATTCGATTTTAAACAATAGCATAATTTAGTTTACGTCTATTTCGGGTTTGATTCAGTTTTCATTTCGTTTTGTTACCCACGGTAGATGAAAATCAAAAGCGCAAATCGGATTTAAACGAATTTACGGCCTGCACGACCAACATGTAATTGCGTTTGTCACATGTCCCCAATATAATCCAGTCAAATGACAATGCTCTCTTTACGTGCCGTTCACTCCCACCATTCCACCAAATTCAAATATGTAATTCATTATGTTAAAACACGCGATAAAAAGGTTCTCACTTTTGATGTAAATTAAAATTTATTTTCTCAGCATCACCACATATAGTAGTTGTTCAAAAATTGGGGATTTCTTTTTCACAAAAGCTGAGTTTTTAAAGAAAAACAGTCTATCTTTTTCTTTAAGCGTGTCCCTTTGGACGTGTTTGTTCGTTCGAAAAAGTTTTACTACAACCTGATGCTGGTGCTACGAATTCTCTTATTCACTCGTTCTCGTTCTATCTCGCGCGATCGATCCCCAAGAGTTGGTGTCCCCCTCAAATAATAAAAGGAGAGTTCACACGCTTCAGCTTCTCTTAGCCAACGCGCAAAACTCTTAAAACACTCACACTTTGCGACATCTTCGCCTGGAGAACGTCATCTTTAAGTCCGCAAATCCGCTATATAATTTTCTGCGATTATATGGTAATAACCATAAAAATAAACTTGGAATATTTGTTTATTTTGTATAAAAGTTCTATTTGATATTCGGAACGATACATCAATCTATGTTGGGAGTGAGTTGATTGCGTTGAACGTTGGAGTTGCAACGATCAAGCGTGTTAAACTTTCAAAAGCGAATGTTTTGCTGAATTTCTACACAATTGGTTTGAAACTTTGCGTACTATTCTATACGTTCGTTTATCTGCATTGAAAGTTTTGCTTTAGATAATGTTAAAATGGCTAAAAAAAGTTTGGAATGTTAGTTTGAGATAGTACTAAAGTGGTTTATATAAATAAAATCATTAGTTTACATTTACTTCTTTTGTGTGGTACTAAACAAATCATAAAAACAGTTTTATACGAAAAATTTAACTTATTACAATGAGTTAGGAGTTAACATTAAAGTTGCGGTTTGAAGGACCCAACCCGTTGAACAGTGTGATTCTTAGTGCCACCCCTCAACCCGAGGGTTAAGTGACCTGTTACCGCTTTAATTCTAGCCACCCACAATTCTCCATTTTATGGTGGATGCGCCGAAATTAAATTTCTTTCTTTACTTATTATATTACGGGCATATTAGATTATTTGGATTACACAACTTGTAGTTGTTAACGTCGTAACCTGCGACATTTTTTTCGAATTTGCATATGGAACGAGGGTATTTTATACGTTTTATACTAGCCCTTTGTTTGAATTGTTTAAATTTTAGAATTGTTTTTAAAAGGTTTGTTATTTCTAGTAGATGTTATATCAATAGTAGTGGTTCGATCAACCACGGTGTGTTTATTTACAATTCCACCGCTGATTGACCTTCTTCAAGGTCAATTAATTTTATCTCTGATTTCTAGATAGCCCGGATAGATGCAATAAAAGCTTTTATTTCAGATTTTTAACATTAAATCATTAAGATTTCTTTCAATTGGTTTTACCCCTATGCGGTAAGAAAACTAAAACTTTTTCAAAAACTAAAAGCGATTTTTCAAAACGGCTTGTAGCATTAAAAAGAGGACACTTTAATTAATAATGGGTGATATTTCCACAAGGATCCTTCAAGAAATTAATTTTATAGCGAATTTTGAAAATTATCGATGAAAATTGCAACATCGATTTTTATTAATATTGTTTTCTCAAAAACTAAAAGTTATTTTTCAAAACGGGTTGGTTCATTAGAAAGAGGACACTTTTATTAACACTTTGGGAAATTTTCATACTCATATTTTAAAAAGTAGATTTTATACGAATTTTTAAAACTTAATCGGCGAAAATTGCAAAATTCGAAAAAATCATTTCAAAAAGCCTATCTCTCCCTCTCTATACAATCTTTTCTGCCACGATCTTTACAACGACAACCCAGACGCCTTTAACCTCACTGCATACGCACTTCTTTACGCCGACGACACAGCATTGGTCTCGCACAGTAGGGATATTACTTCCTCGGTCCGTAAGTTGCAGACGCTCATAAACGAAACGGAAAATTGGTACCGAAAATGGCGCATCTTACTCAATCCCACAAAAACACAATTTTTTGTCCCATTCCTCTCACCCGCGCTCCCTCTCCCACAATTACAATCCAATCAACGGCAATCTCCGTCTCACCAACCTGCAAGTATCTTGGCATAATACTTGACAGAACGCTTAAGTTTTCCACTCATGCAACCAAGGTGAAGATGAAAGTAAAGACACGCGCCAAACACTTTAAATCTCTCTCGTTCAGCGGTCGCGGAATCTCTACCTCATGTGCCTCGCACATCTACAAGACCATATGCAGGCCCATCATAGAATATGGATCAATACTGCTAAGCAACGCACCAAGAAGAACGAAGTACCACCTGGAAGTAGCGGAAAGATCTGCACTGAGATCCATCACCCGAATTAGGGACCCCCGTAATCCCCTCTTTAACCCTAGCAATGATCTGCTATACCAACTTACCGATATACCCCCTATCCATACCCGTCTTCAATCTTTGTCCTATAAATCCATTCTAAATTTTCCTACCAACGCCTTGCAACACACGCTTATATCGCCTCGATTACTCCACCCTCGCAATAACCCACCTCTTCTCTTCCAAAAACTCCTGGCCGTCAGAGAAGACTGAAGCAAGCCGCCGACTACAAAAATCACGGGCAGAAAGACCTTGGTCGGTAGCCCTATTCTCACCCCTTAACTTTTTTATTTTTGTTGTATATACATATAGATATTTTTATTGTTATTCTTATTTTTTTTTTATGTAGTGGGTACAGAATAAAATTTGTTTTCTTCTTCTTCATTTCAAAAATTTATTTCTCAAAAACTAAAGGTGATTATTCAAAACGGCTTATTGCATTAAAAAGAGGATACTTTAATGAATAATTGGTGATATTTCCATAAGGATCCTTCAAGAAATTAATTTTATACCGAATTTTGAAAATTATCGATGAAAATTGCAACATCGAAAATTTATTAAAACTTCAAATATTGTTTTCTCAAAAACTAAAAGTTATTTTTCAAAACGTGTTGGTTCATTGGAAAGAGGACATTCTTATTAACACTTTGGGAAATTTTCATACTCATATTCCAAGAAATGGATTTTATACGAATTTTTAAAACTTAATTAGCGAAAATTGCAAAATTCGAAAAAATTGTCGATCATTTCAAAAATTTAGTTCTCAAAAACTAAAAGTGATTTTTCAAAACGGCTTTTTGCATTAAAAAGAGGATACTTTAATGAATAATTGGTGGTATTTCCATAAGGATCCTTTAATAAATTAATTTTATAGCGAATTTTGAAAATTATCGATGAAAATTGCAACATCGAAAATTTTGTCAAAACTTCAAATATTGTTTTCTCAAAAACTAAAAGTTATTTTTCAAAACGTCTTGGTTCATTGGAAAGAGGACATTCTTATTAACACTTTGGGAAATTTTCATACTCATATTCCAAGAAATGGATTTTATACGAATTTTTAAAACTTAATTTGCGAAAATTGCAAAATTCGATAAAATTATCGATCATTTCAAATATTTATTTTTCAAAAACTAAAAGCGATTTTTCAAAACGGCTTGTTGCATTAAAAAGAGGATACTTTAATTAATAATTGGTGATATTTCCACAAGGATCCTTCAAGAAATTAATTTTATAGCGAATTTTGAAAATTATCGATGAAAATTGCAACATCGAAGATTTTATCAAAACTTTAAATATTTTCTCAAAAACTAAAAGTTATTTTTCAAAACGTGTTGGTTCATTGGAAAGAGCACACTTTTATTAACACTTTGGGAAATTTTCATACTCATATTCCAAGAAGTGGATTTTATACGAATTTTTAAACCTTAATCGGCGAAAATTCGGATAAATTGCCGATCATTTCAAAAATTTATTTCTCAAAAACTAAAAACGGTTATTCAAAACGGCTTGTTGCATTAAAAAGAGGATACTTTAATTAATAATTGGTGATATTTCCACAAGGATCCTTCAAGAAATTAATTTTATAGCGAATTTTGAAAATTATCGATGAAAATTGCAACATCGAAGCTTTTATCAAAACTTTAAATATTGTTTTCTCAAAAACTAAAAGTTATTTTTCAAAACGTGTTGGTTCATTGGAAAGAGCACACTTTTATTAACACTTTGGGAAATTTTCATACTCATATTCCAAGAAATGGATTTTATACGAATTTTTAAAACTTAATCTGCGAAAATTGCAAAATTCGATAAAATTATCGATCATTTCAAATATTTATTTTTCAAAAACTAAAAGTGATTTTTCAAAACGGCTTGTTGCATTAAAAAGAGGATACTTTAATGAATAATTGGTGATATTTCCATAAGGATCCTTCAAGAAATTAATTTTATACCGAATTTTAAAAATTATCGATGAAAATTGCAACATCGAAAATTTATTAAAACTTCAAATATTGTTTTCTCAAAAACTAAAAGTTATTTTTCAAAACGTGTAGATTCATTGGAAAGAGGACACTTTTATTAACACTTTGGAAAATTTTCATACTCATATTGCAAAAAATGGATTTTATACGAATTTTTAAAACTTAATCTGCGAAAATTGCAAAATTCGATAAAATTATTGATCATTTCAAATATTTATTTTTCAAAAACTAAAAGCGATTTTTCAAAACGGCTTGTTGCATTAAAAAGATTATACTTTAATTAATAATTGGTGATATTTCCACAAGTATCCTTCAAGAAATTAATTTTATAGCGAATTTTGAAAATTATCGATGAAAAACTAAAAGTTATTTTTCAAAACGGGTTTGTTCATTGGAAATACGACACTTTTATTAACACTTTGGGAATATTTTCATACTCATATTCCAAGAAATGGATTTTATACGAATATTTAAAACTTAATCGGCGATTGTGGTTGTAAAAAATGTATACACCGACAGTCCCTTCCAGTAAAGAGGCGACTTAACCAGTAAATCCATTCGGTGTGTTCGTTCAAAAATTAAAGCAAGTTTACCAACGCTTGGTACACCACCAATTTTCGTAATTATCTATAATAACTTACCTTCTCTTAACTAATTATTTATAATAAGCTTCTAACCAGCATTAAAGCACTTGAACCACGATATTATAATATTAACAAATTTCATAAAATTTCATCTTGCTCCACTTAATTTATTATTGAATTTGTATTAAAAAAAAATGGTTGTTTAAATTTGAAACTTTCCGACGTTTATTGTATTTTACAAGATTTCGTGGTCTTTCAGCTTCCGAATCACGTTTCCTTTGACTTTTATTTTCGGTTTAACGTCCGGAAAGTTTCCGCGAAGCTCTCGGGTCGTTTAAAGGTAGTTTTAAATTCACCTTTACCTGCCATAACTAAATTTTTATTGAAATCTTCTCGTTTTCAGACCGTTGGATAGGAACGTAAAAGACGTCGAATTGATCGTCGGAAGATTGAAACGTATCGACCACTTTAACAGACTGCCAAATTCCGTGTTAAATCAAATCGCTTTGTGCGCTTATTACGAAGATATCGAGAAAGGTGTAACACGTAAGTAACATTAAAGTAGTTTTTGAACTAAATTAATTTGATTTTTTTTTGTTATTTTTGATTCCGGTGTACATACAATGTGTGAGTTATAAAAAAGTTTAGTTTTTGAACCGTTTCGGGGGAGCGTTGGATAACAGTTTTTATAGGTGCACCGAAATCGACCGTTAGAGTCTGGTTTAGAGGGTGGTTCGTTCTCGGACATTTACTCCACACCTCCACCCAGAAAGTAATTTTCTTTCGTCGTCGTCGTTGGATCTTGACGAGTTTCCTTTTCTATTTTCCCCGCTTTCATAGTTGGAGCTAACCTCATGGGATGCCAAGAGACACGTTTCGTTTTTATTACAAGCTTTACTAACAGAAAAAAGGAACACTAAAGCTTCCTTGTTTCAAATTACTTAATTCGATTTGACTTTTTATTTTTTCCCTTTTTAATGAAATTGAACAAATTTGCACATAACTTTCTGATATGTTTTTCGGGTGAAGTTCACCAAAACTTAGCGGTGGGTAATGCATTAATTTGTAGGCAATTTACGTTCCCTACGTTCTCAATTAGAATTTTAATTAATCCGCCGTACCTTCGAGTTTAGAGTTAGCTGGATTCTCCTTCTTGCTTGTACGTGCCACTTCCAACCTACAAATCCTTGTAATCTTAAGAAACTTGAAAATATTTTATGTACCCAACAAAAAACGTTTCTAAACTAAATTCCACTAAATTTCTTTAAAATCAAATTGAAAAAGTAGAATGTTAATATAACCATTTTATGCAACTCATTATGCAACTCCACAACTTGTTTATTCTTGTTTATTTTTCCTCTTTGTTAGAATGAATATTTTTTTGTCCCTTTCTTTGTTAGTCGAAAGTTAGATAGAGTGGCACTGTTGGAACCAGAATCGATTCCTAATTTTACTTGCAAATTGGCGCGTGTTGGGTTTGCGGCCGTTCGTTCTGTATGGCACGTGTGCACGGGTTTCTCTACCCCGGATGCAAATTGTTTAAGTGTAATACTACGAAACGAGGAGGACGTAAAATAAAGAAAAACATTTTTTTGAATTAATTTATTTTCCTTTCTTTGTAGTTTTTCGTCAAGGGGATAGCGGAAAATGTTGGTATGCTGTTATGACCGGCACCTTGGATGTCCAAATACAACCAATAGAAGCAGATACTAAGGTAAAAAATAATCAATTATATTAACACACTTACTCACGTTCAGCAAAAGACTTCTATCTTGTTGGAAACATAGCAATCAGCGCACATAACCGTAGTAACCTTTCTTTGATGTTTTCGTCATACCACAAAAATGACAACGCCTTTGAGTCCATGATTGTTGAGCAGCAGTTGGTGAAAGAGGACTTGAAAAATGCCTTTTGAGTAAATCTTAATGGATTGTCCACAGTTACCGCTATTCCACGAGATAAACGATGCTCTTTCAATCACCTGTTGTAGAACTTCCAGTTGAAACTTGGAAAGACGGCTTTTCTCCCATTCTGGCTTGGTGTAAAATGTAGAAATTGATTAAAAATCGTTAAACATCATTCGTTACCTCAAAACGAATTTCAACAGGACTAATTTAAAAATTCATACAGTGAATTTCACTTAAGATATCAAAAACTAAAAGTTATTTTTCAAAATGTATTGGTTCATTGGAAAGAGGACACTCTTATTAACACTTTGGGAAATTTTCATGCTCATATTCCAAGAAGTGGATTTTATACGAATTTTTAAAACTTAATCGGCGAAAATTCGGAAAAATTGGCGATCATTTCAAAAATTTATTTCTCAAAAACTAAAAGCGATTATTCAAAACGGCTTTTTGCATTAAAAAGAGGATACTTTAATTAATAATTGGTGATATTTCCACAAGGATCCTTCAAGAAATTAATTTTATAGCGAATTTTAAAATTAACGATGAAAATTGCAACATCGAAAATTTTATCAAAACTTCAAATATTGTTTTCTCAAAAACTAAAAGTTATTTTTCAAAACGTGTTGGTTCATTGGAAAGAGGACACTTTTATTAACACTTTGGGACATTTTCATACTCATATTCCAAGAAGTGGATTTTACACGAATTTTTAAAACTTAATCGGCGAAAATTGCAAAATCGATCATTTCAAAAATTTATTTCTCAAAAACTAAAAGTGATTTTTCAAAACGGCTTTTTGCATTAAAAAGAGGATGCTTTAATGAATACTTGGTGATATTTCCATAAGGATCCTTCAAGAAATTAATTTTATAGCGAATTTTGAAAATTATCGATGAAAATTGCAACATCGAAAATTTTATCAAAACTTCAAATATTGTTTTCTCAAAAACTAAAAGTTATTTTTCAAAACGTATTGGTTCATTGGAAAGAGGACACTCTTATTAACACGTTGGGATATTTTCATACTCATATTCCAAGAACTGGATTTTCTACGAGTTTTTAAAACTTAATCGGCGAAAATTGCAAAATTCGAAAAAATTGTCGATCATTTCAAAAATTTATATCTCAAAAACTAAAAGCGATTATTCAAAACGGCTTTTTGCATTAAAAAGAGGATGCTTTAATGAATACTTGGTGATATTTCCATAAGGATCCTTCGAGAAATTAATTTTATAGCGAATTTTGAAAGTTATCAATGAAAATTGCAACATCGAAAATTTTATCAAAACTTCAAATATTGTTTTCTCAAAAACTAAAAGTTATTTTTCAAAACGTATTGGCTCATTGGAAAGAGGACACTCTTATTAACACTTTGGGAAATTTTCATACTCATATTCCAAGAACTGGATTTTATACGAATTTTTAAAACTTAATCAGCAAAAATTGCAAAATTCGAAAAAATTTTCGATCATTTCAAAAATTTTTTTCTCAAAAACTAAAAGTGATTTTTTAAAACGGCTTTTTGCATTAAAAAGAGGATACTTTAATGAATAATTGGTGGTATTTCCATAAGGATCCTTTAATAAATTAATTTTACAGCGAATTTTGAAAATTATCGATGAAAATTGCAACATCGAAAATTTTATCAAAACTTCAAATATTGTTTTCTCAAAAACTAAAAGTTATTTTTCAAAACGTGTTGGTTCATTGGAAAGAGGACACTTTTATTAACACTTTGGGAAATTTTCATACTCATATTCCAAGAAGTGGATTTTATACGAATTTTTAAAACTTAATCGGCGAAAATTGCAAAATCGATCATTTCAAAAATTTATTTCTCAAAAACTAAAAGTGATTTTTCAAAACGGCTTGTTGCATTAAAAAGAGGATACTTTAATTAATAATTGGTGATATTTCCACAAGGATCCTTCAAGTAATTAATTTTATAGCGAATTTTGAAAATTATCGATGAAAATTGCAACATCGAAAATTTTATCAAAACTTTAAACATTGTTTTCTCAAAAACTAAAAGTTATTTTTCAAAACGTGTTGGTTCATTGGAAAGAGGACACTTTTATTAACACTTTGGGATATTTTCATACTCATATTCCAAGAACTGGATTTTATACGAATTTTTAAAACTTAATCGGCGAAAATTGCAAAATTCAAAAAAATTGTCGATCATTTCAAAAATTTATTTCTCAAAAACTAAAAGTGATTTTTCAAAACGGCTTGTTGCATTAAAAAGAGGATACTTTAATTAATAATTGGTGATATTTCCACAAGGATCCTTCAAGAAATTAATTTTATAGCGAATTTTGAAAATTATCTCTAATTCTAGTGTTGTACTAGTATTATCACTAGAACTACCACAAGACCTAGAACTAGAAACATTCGGGTTTAGCCGCAGGTGTTTCAAGACGGCTAAATCCGAATGTTTCTAGTTCCAGGTTTAGTGTTAGTTCTAGTTTTACACTAGCACTATTATTAGTACTAACACAGGACCTAGAACTAGAATCATTCGGTTTTAGCCGTCTTGAAAGACGTATGGCTAAATCCGAATGTTTCTAGTTCTCGATTTAGTGTTAGTTCTAGGTTTACACTAACACTATCACTAGAACTAACACAAGACCTGGAACTAGAATCATTCGAATCATATATATTAATATTCATATATTAATTTCCGGTATGATGACATTATTAATCGAGTACGAAATGAAATGAAATTCGATTTAATTACCACCTAATTAAAGCTTTATGTCGACACAAATACATTAATAAATATATGAATTGAACATTGAGCGGATTATAATTGATCTCAATAAATCTCGTTTTGTTAAATTAACCGAAACGGCGGATTTGGACTTTTGGGAAGATCATAAATTTTAACTCTGGTATTCATGAAATCTAGCTGTGTGATTGAAATAAAACTTTTAGATTTTTCTAAATATCTACAATCAAAAGATTCTTGATTAGTTGGTAATTAATGATCTTTTTGTAGATACCAATAACGGTGTGTACTATCGCTGCGGGATCAACGTTTGGAGAGACAATTTTGCAAGATTTACCAAGAGAAGTTACCGTCGTCACGCAAACTACTTGTGAACTACTGAGAGTTGAGCAAACTGACTTTAAACTCATATGGGAGGTAAGTAATGACGATTATTTCTATTTTACGTTATCAACTTACGTTATTTATTATTCCGCTTTTAATATTGATAAGAAATAAAGTAAAAAATTTAAATTTCAAATTGTGACATACATTCAATCGGAAAATTACGTATTTTAAAATGTTAAACGTAAATATTAATGAACCGTTTTGGGACGACAAATTTAAACAAACCGTGGCACCGAAATCGACAACGCGAACATTTTTATCAACGAGGCCCACAATATACGTCGCCCGATTTATGAAAAATGAACATTTACAAAGCTTTTCAATGCACGTTTATTTTTTGTACTTTTCCGGGTGATTAATTTCCTTTGGATTTTTTAATTGAAATACTTTTTTCGATCAAAAAACAACGTTAAAAAGTAATAACTTCAAAAGTTTTGACTTGGAAGATTGACTTCAAACGGAGTCAAGATCGATTTTAACCGGTATGACCCCGTTCGTTCCTTATCTCTATCAAACTGGAGAGTTTTCCGTAACAACCCCTTAGGCTTTTCGTAGCTAAACTAAATTCGGAAATCAATTATACGACGGTTTAAAATTTAAGTCCACTTAAATCTAAAGGTAAATGTAACATTATATCATTTTATTTTTAAAATATGATGGTTTTATTTATACAGGGTGTCCCGCAACGATTGTACAAAACTGCATCAGCCTATGCTCAAAAATAAACAAAAAAAAGCCTAATAAACATAGGTCCGAAAATGGACCATTTTCGAGATATTCAAAGATTTAGTTTCATAAGTTGATATTGTTAACATCATGAATTTAAATTTGTTTTTATAATAATTAAGTCGTTACTATGATTACGATAAGTTGTCTAATCAAAAAAAAATAATAATACTTGACGAAATTATTATTTTACTATTTAATTTAATAAAACTATTAAGTATGGCTCCTATTAATGGAAGAGATGGCGGATATGGTGTATTGTTACGGACTAGCTGATGGAAATGCGTCGTTAGCAGCTCGTCATTACGCGCAAAGGTTCCCGAACAGACGATTGCCTAATAGTCACACCTTTAGCAGACTATGGGCCGGTTGTACAATATAGCGATAAACTTCCCGACAGCGTTATCTGGCAGATAGGTTAGTTTGTACTGTATTACAATGTACGGATATTTTTGTCGGTGAGATTATCGGCAGGATAACTTATCGGGTACTCAGCGGTGCCGATAAGACACTTATCCGGCAGATATTTATGGTTACCAAAGTTTTTATATAAAAACTTTGTATGATTACTGCATAGGTTAACCTCTAACATTAAACGTTAACCTTATATATACGATGTGTCAGTGAAAATTTTTTTAAACAATTTATATTGTCAAAATCATAATTCAAACTTCAAAGAAAGACGTTGACGTTACCATTCTACGGCATAAATCACTAGATATGGGGAAAAACTACTACCAAGCGACTCTTGTTTCGCCGATAGCAATCCTACCGACAAAAACAGTTTGTACAACAGCGAATATCTTTATCCTCCTGATAAGTTTATCGGGCGGATAGATATCAGGTAGATTTATCGGTATATTGTACAACCGGCCCTATTTCTCAGATTAAAAGAAACGGGAAGCGTAACCCACAGCCATTCCACGAAGAGACATTACACAAGGCCGGTGGAATTAGAAGAATCAGTTTTGAGAAGAGTCGATGAAAATGCCTCAACCAGCATTAGAAGAATTTCTGCACAAGAAAACATTAACAAAACAACCGTTCACCGCATTTTAAGGGAGCAGTTGCTTTATCCTTATCATTACAACAACGTTCAAGCTCTAACAGAAAATGATGGCGAAAAAAGAGAGATTTTTTGTAGATGGGCCATACAGGAAGAGGTAGTAAACGTCGACTTTCCCATAAACATTGTATTTACGGATGAAGCAACATTTACTCAAAGCGGAATTTTTAATATACATAATGCGCACGTTTGGAGCGATGAAAATCCCCATGCAATACTAGAAACTCATCATCAGTGGCGATTCAGTGTTAATGTATGGGCTGGAGTTATAGGTGATCAGTTATTACGTCCATTTTTTCTTCTAAAGAGATTGACAGCCGATGCCTATATTGATCATTTGATGAATTACCTCAACAAATTCTAGAAGATTGCTACTTTATGCACGATGGAGCACCAGTACATTATGCACGCGCTACTCGAGCATACTTAAATAACAGATTTGGCAATAAGTGGATTGGCCGAGGAGGGCCACCTCGTTCACCAGATTTAAATCCGTTAGATTTTTGGTTTTGGGGACATTTAAAACAAATTGTTTATTCTGAAGACGTTCAAAATGTGCAGGATTTGAAGAATAAAATTAGTAACGCATTTGACACAGTAAAACAAATTCCTGGTATCTTTGAACGCATTAGTAGTTCATTTAGAAAACGTATCCGTTTGTGTTTAGAAGTAAATGGTGCGCATATTGAACATTTATTATGACAAGAATCTTTTCCAATTTGTTAAATATTCGTTGTTTTTATGCTGGTTGAACGATTTTCTTCGACAATCTTTGTTACTTGTTTTGTTAAATTATTAATGAACTGTATTAATTAACTTAATATTATCTTATTATTTATTAAACTTTATTTTAACCATCGTAACCATGGTAATCATATAATTACTGCATCTAAATCGTTAGAATTAATGATGTTTACAATAGGTCAGCTTATGAAACTAAAACTTTGAATATCTCGAAATTGGTCCATTTTCGGACCTATGTTTATTAGACTTTTCTTGTCTGTTTTCGATCAGAGAATACGCTGATGCAGTATTGTATAATCGTTGCGGGACACCTGTATACAGGGTGGTTCAGTTGTTAATCGGGAAACTTTACTAGGACGTAGTACTTGCCAAAATAACACAAGTTTTTTATATAAACATAGGGTCGCAACTCTTTTGTTTTCGAGCTATGAGCGATCAAAGTTGAGCATAAAATTTACATTTTATTATTTATTTCGGCTATAAGTAAACCGAAGAATTTGAAATTTGGTATGTATTTACTACTGGTTAACATCTTGTTTTCTAGCATACCTTAAGCTTCCCTAGCGCCCTCTAAGGGGATGAAATTCACCACCCCCTTGGTTCTTTTTAGAAGAACTTTTTAACGCCATGGAGTATTAACATAAAAAAATATTGGTTATAAAGCTCATTCTTTAATGGTACTTTTTTGTCTCTTTAGTTTTTTTCCTAAAATTGATAGTTTTTGTGTAAAAAAATGGAATGTCGTGCCATGTACCGCCATGCTTAGCTAAAATTACTCTAAAAGTTGGCTTTGATTTTCAAAAAACAATTTATGTTTGTATTGAGACGAGCTGTTAGTTACGTTAAATCCTCTTAATTGTTGACAATTATTGAAAATATTTCTTGATTGTTATTAAGTAAAAGTATCATTATTTTTTTATTGTTGATCATTGTTTAAAAAACTACGAAAAATTGATCATGCCACGATTATTTTCGACAGAAGAATACGCAGACATTCATTTTATTTATGGTTTTTGTGATGGAAATGCGGAAGCGGCATCTAGAGAATACGCTAGAAGGTTTCCTAATAGAAGATGTCCTGATCCTCAGGTATTTATCAATACACATCAACGTTTTCGACAATATGGTTTAAATACCCAGCAAGTACGAAATAATCAAAATAACAGAAACCAAAGAGCAATTTTAAACCTTTTTGATAATGACAGCACATTAAGCAGTCGCATAGCTGCTAGACTACTTCAAGCTCAAAATTTACGAGTCTCAAGAAGTACAATTTTACGAACTCTGAAGAAGGACCACAGGAAACCCTATCGTTTTCAACCTGTACAAAATTTAAGACCTGAAGATGGTCCTAAAAGAGTAACTTTCTGTAGGTGGTTTGTACAGTCTGTTGAACGTGACCAAAATTTTTGTAAGAAGATTTTGTGGACAGATGAAGCCACGTTTACAAGAAGGGGTGTCGTAAATTACCATAACTTACATAGTTGGGAGCATGAAAATCCCCATGCAATACGTCCAAAAACCTACCAAACAGAGTTTAGTTTTAATGTGTGGATGGGTGTCATTAATAATAACCTCTGTGGGCCTTATTTTTTGCCACCTCGTTTGAACGCAACGATGTTTTTAAATTTTTTGCAAAACGATTTGGCGGAATGTTTATCGGACGTTCCTCTAGGTGATCTGGAGCAACATTGGCTTCAGATGGATACGTGCATGGTGTAACGCACGTTATGGACATAGACGGATAGGACGACTAGGTCCTGTCAATTATCAAGAGGCAAACCGAGGTCCCGTTGCCTGGCCACCAAGGTCTCCTGATCTTAACGTTTTAGATTTTTTTGTGTGGGGCTATATGAAAAATCTAGTTTACGCCGCTCCAATAAACACTCGGGAAGAACTGTTGGGAAAAATAAAAAACACTTTAAGGAACAATCCGTTTCAAATATTAGCAGCAGTTAATTCTGTTGTTACAAGATGCCAAAAATGCATTGATAACAATGGCATGCATTTTGAACAATTTTTAAATTAATTGTGTTTATTTTTGTAATGAGTTTTTTTGATAAATTTGTTTCATTTTGATTCTTAATTAGTTTTCTGTTTGTTTTTTAACATTTTTCTCTTGTAATTTCCATTTTTTTAGTATACTATTTAATTTATTATTAAATGTTACTTATCTTTTGAATGATTATTTTAACTTAAATTTAATTAAATTTTTTATTACTTTAATGAGAAAACAAGTCAAGAGACGAAATCGTAAATAATTTGTGTTATTGTGTTAGCCCAAAATCCTGGTAAGTTTACATCTTCCATAGCCAACTTAAAATTTTGTTTTTTATTTGTAGGTAGCGCTTTGCCGCGCAATGTAACATATTTTATTTTTTTACGCAAAAACTATCAATTTTAAGAGAAAAACTAAAGAGACAAAAAAGAACCACTAAAGAATGAGCTGTACAACCCATATTTTTCTATGTTAATATTGCATTGCGTTAAAAAGTTCTTCTAAAAAGAACCAAGGGGGTGGTGAATTTCATCCCCTTAGAGGGCGCTAGGGAAGCTTAAGGTATGCTAGAAAACAAGATGTTAACCAGTAGTAAATACATACCAAATTTCAAATTCTTCGGTTTACTTATAGCCGAAATAAATAATAAAATGTAAATTTTTAGCTCAACTTTGATCGCTCATAGCTCGAAAACAAAAGAGTTGCGACCCTATGTTTATATAAAAAAATTGTGTTATTTTGGCAAGTACTACGTCCTAGTAAAGTTTCCCGATTAAAAACTGAACCACCCTGTATATTACAATTATGTTAAAAAAGTAAACTTAAAATTTGGTAAATATCGCTTAAATACGCATGCGTGATTTCATATCGACTGGAAATCGTTCCAAATTGAATGTTGATGGTCATTTTTAGATACAATTACCGCTGGGTTATCCAAAAACTGAAACAACTTTATTTAGTTTTACAAATTAAGTGCTTGACTTTAAAGTGGCTTTTCAATATGAACTTTTTCATTGAAAAGTAGATGCTTAATTCATAATTAATGAAAATTTAATAAAGACTTTTTTAATGAATGAGTGCTTTAAGTCTTATGAAACGTGTTTTTTATGCTATTTTTTGTAATTCGCGTTTTTATCCTTTTTTTTAAACAAAAATAAAATAAATTTTGACAATTTGGGGAAATAGGTATGTAGCAGTTGGTAACAACGTAACACTTGAAAATAAAAATTTGATTGACAAATAAAAACTGTCAAAACACAAAATATATTCACCTGAAAAAAATGTTTGATGTGCACCTCCCAAAATAAGAGAAATTGCTCAGAGTCAATGTCCTCATCATTGTGGACCTTGTATTCGATGCTAAGAACGTGTTTAAACATCCATAGACAAAAATTGTCACATTGACAACTAGAAAAATTAATGACCCAATGTCACCAACTTGAACTGATTCCATAAAATGTTACTAAAACCTCATTACAGCATCGGATGCTGTAAAGAGTGTCATTACAGCACCCGTTTGAGTACTGTAATAGCTTTCATTACCGTCGCGAATTACAAAAAAAATATTTCAATTTAGTTCAAAAGTTTGTATCTTAAAAAGTAAGCGTCATTTTTGAAAAAGTAGATCCTTTAATTGATAGTTGAACATTTAATAAAGATTTTATTATGATAATATCGTAATAAAGCTATCTTCTTGTCAAGTTTATCAAAAAAAAATTAAAATTTTTCGCTGTATTAAACTCAAACGTTATTTTTAATTATCTTTTTTGTTTCAGAAAAATAAGGAATTAATGCACGAATTCATATTAAACAGCAAACACAAAAATGGTAAGAAATGTCGTAATACATACTCAGAAACAAATAGAACATAACTTAACTTACATGTAGCTACGTGACAATATATTTTTTTAAAGTTATCTGGGGAATTTTCCGGACAGAAACGTAGTAACAATATTCGTTCTACGAATAGCTCTTTGCATTTAGTTTCGAAAGTTGTAACGCGCATAACGCGGTGTCATTTTGTATCGTTGCCAAACCCGAAAACATTAGTATGACGCGGTTTAGTGGTCCTTTAACCTCTAATTAATGTGTTGGTACTATGTTCTCATCGATCCGTTATACTCTATCTGCGGCGTTTTAACGAAAAATTGCACCAGGAACGGTACGTTTTCATTAACTACGTTATCCAATAAACCTTTTTACTGGAACGAGAGATGGGTAACTTTTTACCTAACTCTCTTTCGCATTTATCGACCCGAAAGATAACGCAATATATGACCTATTAATTAAGCCTACGCGATACTTCGTTTCGTTTATTATTAACAATTTAATTTTTTTCCATTAAATTTAAATCAAATTGTTATAAAAGATGAGCAATTAGAAATGGGAAACTAGAATTGAATTTGTAACCTATTGATCAAGTGGAAATGTTTACTTTGAGCACCGTGCAAGTGAACCCGAACATTCCGGAAGAACTAATTAACCTATTTGCGTCCTCTAATTACCGGTTATTAATGCAATTAGAATTCGCTTAAAAATATCGCTTTGATGTTACGTTTTATTTGTAATTATCAAACCTTATTTAATTTTTACCAATTGAAAATGAAATGCAAAACTTTTAGAATAATAATTTTTATTAAGGAATAGGTGCGAGTGGTCGCGGATCGATGCAAGAAAAAGCAACACCACCTTCACGAAGATGTCAATCGCCGGATCAACCAAATCCCGCCACTCCGATAACAGAAAAACCGACCGCCGCAATCGGACGAATAGGTTGGGCGTTAAGAACATTACTTTTAAGTAAGTTTTTTTATTTCACATCTCTTTAAAATCGCATTCAAAAAAGAGAATAGAAACTTTTCTTACGGTATTATGCCGTTTGTACAAATGCGGTTAACCATCACCGTTTTACGTTATCGATTCACTGCAGTGTAGATATTGTATGTGTAGAAATGTCCCGCAGTGTGTCCCCTGGAATCCTTTGACAAGTATCTGGATTTGCTATAAAGCTTTGTTTCATTATTTCTCTAAGAATGTTTTTCAACTATTTTTTTATATCGGAATGTTTCAAAAATATTCTACAATTAATGAGGGGGTTAGTGCAAAAAGGGTACAAATAGCTTTTTTGTATTGCTGAGTTATTTGATCCTAAAGTTACTTCAACTTTTAAAATTCAACAATAAAATATGAGTCTGTATAAACTGCCAGATGTATTGTTCATATTTTATTAGAGAAGAAAAGTTTGAACCACGATGCATGGCTACATGCTTTTTCAAAGGTTTTTGCACTTATACCCTTTTTGCGTAAAACAATTTTTCACCACAAAAAAAACTTTATTAAGTAAATACAAGAGAAAGTAACAAAGGTAATCGATAAACGTTGGTACATAAAATAGTAATATTACTCATAATCAGAATCTAGATAAGATGCAATATCAGAATCACTGTCATCGTTGGATATGGCAGTTGAGCTGGAAGGCACTTCTATATTTTTAGTTTTCTTTGGCGCCTCTCGTGATGTTTTCTTTGTTTTCTTCTTCATCTTTTTCAGTGGTTCTTCATGAGCCATGTTTTTATAAAATGGATGGTATATTGGAGGAATAAATTCCAGAAGGGTTTGTAGATTTTTCCATTTGTCAAACTTGATTTTATTAGCCTCTGTATGAAGCTGTGTAAATATGGAAAACGATGGACGTCCAGGAAAAGCCGAGGTGCATATACATGTCCTAAAGGGAAATGATATTTCTAGGGTGTCTTTAAACTCAAAAGAAAACGTTTCTTGTCGTTTGTCGTATCTGAAGTGGTTTATTTCTCGAAATTTAATAGGATGTCCAGAAGTATCTTTTTTTGGATCACGTATAGCTTTCAGCTGTTCAAAACTGTAGAATTTCTCTTGTGTCATTTTATGAACAGCGAATTTCGTTGATGACTTTTTAATAACTTCATGCCAGTGATCGGGAACAAATACTTGAGGATTCTTTCTCTTATTTTTTGCAATAAGGGCAAAGTCTCTATCGCACTCCATGTACGTGTGCCCTGATTCCAAAAATTTATGGTCGATTTCTTCAATATTAGTAGAGTTAACCAGAAACATTAGCAGCTTGCACACGTTTTTGTTCTTATTTTGTCCTCCGCAGGAGTCACTAAAAGCGATAACATTGGTTATGTTTTGGGGCAGTGATTTGAAATATTCAAGAAGACATGATCCGATCTCCTGGGAACCCCTGGAGGCAACCGTTTCATCCCAAGTGTACAGGGTGGGCAAATTTGGCTGTTATTATAGGCTATCTCAGAAACTATAAGAGATACGAAAAAAGTAGGTGCCATGTCCCGGTCTCTTTTTTCGAGACTAACCCAATCCCGCAAACACCAAACCTCTATCTTCTTTTGTTTTTTAGTTATAGCCAAAAAGTCAAATTTTCGTGATTTCAAAAAATGCTCATATTTCGTTTATTTTTGAAATTAGAGGAATGAGGTTGATACGTTCTTAAGACACTTTTTTAAGTAGAATATACTGCCGTTGAAAAATTTTAAAAATATTTGATGATTTTTGAGATACAACACAAAGTTGTACTTTTTTAAATACAAACTATAGTAGATTATGGTGTTGCTGAAAAGAGCATATTTTTAGCTTCCCAATAATGTATTGCACGCATGGTGTATTTGGGGAAAATAAGCGTTATTTTTTAATTCTAAAATATTAAAGATTAATATTCAAAATTTTAATTATAGTAGGCGAGGAAAACGTTAAATGCCACTTAGTTACTATAGCAACGTGAGTTTACTGATCATTTCATTCATGAATTTTTCGAAACGAGTTTCCCGCTTAAAAATTCCTCATTATTTTTAAATACATAAAGCGATAAAATAAATGATAGAATAGATAAGGCTCCATATCCCATATAATCATCGTTTCAATGGAAAGTCCACTGCTCAGTTTATGATCCCTAATCTTCCTCTATCTCACCCAATTTCAAAAGAAAAGGTTGCTAATATCAAAAAACTTATGAATCTTATGTTTGGGGAAAACTGAGAAAATACTACCGAATATTTCATTCATTAATACTGTTGTAACCTTACAACCAGTAAGTTTAGTAAAGGATGACAGTCTGTGACTGTTTACTTCCTGAAGTTGTTGTTCATATTTAATTATTCATTAATTAATACGTTTCTTGTATTTTTAATAAACAAACTTTATCTACTAAATCATTTTTGTTGGTGAACAAAGTTAGGGATAAGACACTGAGAAATTTAAATCAACTATTCAAAGTTTTTATTCGTTGGTACAAAACCAACTTTATCCTGCATAAAGCTAGGTGTCCACTTGAGAGAAACTTCTGAGAGTAACTCTCGATATCTACTCTCAACTCTGTGTCCACTTGAGACTGTTTTAGCTTTCCGAGAGCATCTACAAAACTTCCGAGAGCTTCCTCTCAGACAGTTCTCTCAGGACCGTGTCCACTAGTGAAATGTGTCCGTGCTATGGAAAGTCAAATTTATTTTCTTTCAGTGCTTGGTGTTTGTAAACATGGATGTAAACAAAATTGCAAGTGCAATAGTGTTGTACAAAATTTCAAAAAAAAAAAAATAAAAAGAAGCTGTTGGGTTAAATCATGGATTTGGCGTAGATTAGAGCTGGGTGTCAACAAATATCAACATTCGTTGTCAAATTGTTAGTTATTTGGCATACTGGAATCACAAAAAAGTGAACTCGATTGCTTTAATGGCACTTATAAATGCAAACTATAAGTTTATTGTCGTACACGTGATAGCTTAATAGTGGCTTGGCAGTATTTTGGACAATTATTAGAAAATATAAACTTAAACGCCTCAATTGCTGTAAGAGACTAGATATTGCTGGCAGAAGACTAAGTACTACTAATGAAAGACTAGATGTTGCAAATGAAGCAGATTCTTCTTACAGAAGACTGCACACTACTACCAGAAGACGAAATACTGTTGGTAGAAGACTAGATATTGCTGCAAAAGATTAGATATTGCTGGCAAAAGACTAAGTATTGCTAGTGAAAAACTAGATATTGCAAATGAAGCACATCCTTCTTACAGAAGACTACACACTACTACTAAAAATCAAATACTTTTAGCAGAAGACTTAATTTTACTGCCAGAACACCAAAATATGTTGTCAGAAGTTACTATTACTAATGGTACAAATCCCGTTTAAATTTCTGTCCAATACTTGTTAAAATTACATCCTTCGCTTCCCAATTTCTATGTTCATTAGATGTGATATTCCAAAGAATTGAATTTTCTTCATACACTTCAATTAATTCAAATATTTCTTCTTGGGACTATTTTCTTTTAGGTGTTATCTTTAAAGGGGTTATATTGAGAAAACTCGCAGCTACTCGCAGCAAAATTCGAACCTTGTTTGGTTTTTGACAGTTACTCTCACGATAGATAAATTGTGCGTGTCCACTTGAGTACAAATCTCAACGTGTTTACTCTCCGAAAGTTTGTGGGGACTCTCTGATAGTTACTCTCAGATGCGTGTCCACCAGAAAATATACTCTCGATAGCTTTTCTGGAGAGCATTTCTCGCAAGTGGACACTTAGCTTAATAGTACAAGACCAACTTTCTGTCATATTCGTGCAAAACCATACAGCAATTAGGTAGTAATTACTGTCCGAATCCGCCTACTATAATCAAAATTTTGAACTTTAGCGCTTACTATTTTGGAATTGAAAATTAACGCTTATTTTCCGCAAATGCACCATACATGCGATACATCATTGAAAAGCTAAAAATATGCTCTTTTCATTAACATCATAATCAAGTATAGTTTGTATTTAAAAAAATACAACTTTGTGTTGTATCTCAAAAATTATCAAATATTTTTAAAATTTTTCAACGGCAGTATATTCTACTTAAAAAAGTGTCTTAAGAACGTATCAACCTCATTTCTCTAATTTCAAAAATAAACGAAATATGAGCATTTTTTGAAATCACGAAAATTTGACTTTTTGGCTATAACTTAAAAACAAAAGAAGATAGAGGTTTGGTGTTTGCGGGATTGGGTTAGTCTCGAAAAAAGAGATCGGGACATGGCACCTACTTTTTTCGTATCTCTTATAGTTTCTGAGATAGCCTATAATAACACCCAAATTTGCCCACCCTGTACATATCTGATTTTCCGGTGACTAAATTGTGTACACCAAAATTATATGTCCATAACTGCCGAAGATAAAATGTTTTTGAATTTGTAAGTAAAGGTGTAGGAAGAGTCTGTTGTAAATCGAAACATATTACTACGATGTCTGCTGAAAGTTTGTGATTTTCTATATCTATTGCTTTGCAGTTTACTGCTTTTTCTGCTTTTCGTTGATGCACCTCTAATTTTACTTTACTAGTGCGTAAAACTGTCTCATCCTGGGAATGTTTAATAAGATTTTGTAAACTGTCAAATTTTGTACAAGTGTCGCTGTGTGGTTTATGAAATTTGAGATTAAATTTTGTATTGAATAAATTTCTGTAATACGACAATTTTACAGGGGGTTTTCGGTTCTCATTGCAAAATTCGGTATATAGCGTATACATTTTTACTATATTAAGACCAGGTGCCAAATATCTGGTGTTTGTATTGTCTTTTCTGGAGTAGTGGCTTTTATATCTGGGAAATTTGTTAATATGTTGAATTGTAAAGGAACGACTAGCTTCATCAATCTTATTAATGCTAGAAGCTTTTCCCCTCTGATCAGTTTGACAGATTCCTAAACTGTTAGTTTTCTTACAAACTGATGTAAATCTTCTATTGGATATGTCAAACGTTTTGAGAAAAAATGGTTTACAAACTCTTTTGTTTAATAATGTTATTGTTGTACTAAAATTTCTATTTTCTTGGGCACTCACATTTTTCCTTCTAACTGTTTCTTTTTTAATACAGGAGGAAAGAAAAGCAGTTTGTAAGTCATAACTCGGTAGCTTATAAAAGTTATCAAAAAGTTCTTGTTGTTGTTTGATATCTGCATAAATGGTTATATTCTTTTAGCTCCCTCTTAGCATGTATAACTTTCCTGTGGCCTAAATATTCCAAGCCTGCAGTCCGTAACCTCTTCTTATTATTACGGTTCCATTCACATTCGTTTCTTTGCCTCTTCCGTGTTTTTTTAGGTGTAAGGTGTACACTTTCTTCTACAACAGTAAAATACTTAAGAATAAATTCTAACCTAAAAACTTATTGGCTTATTTGAACTTACCTTGATGATCATCCATTGTTCTGATTTATGTTGTATATTAAACCATCAAGTAAACATTAGTTACACAACGAAATTCACAATGAAAGCAGTAAAAACACTTTCTGAAAACTTTGAAATACACGAAAGATACTTGTCACATTGACGCACCAACCTATTTAATTCAGTGCAAAAACGGTATAAGTGACTTTATACCCTTTATGCTCAAACATTTCCGGCATTTTATTTCAGTATCTTTATTTGCTTGTCCATAGATGGTGCTAGGAGTGTCAAAATGCACTTATATCCTGTTTGCCCTGAAAGAACACATCTTTAACTGTACATAACTGCGTTTATACCAAAATCTCAAATTTTGCACTTATACCCTTTTTGCACTAACCCCTTCAAATGTTGTATTCAACAATATTAAAAAGTTGCGAATCATTTCCGTATACCACTCAGAATTTACAATGTTCGACCTCTGCTTCTTCAAAAAAATACGAGCCGGTAATTCTTTGCGCCGACATTGTTATCTTTGGCGAGTGAAGTAGCTTCCGTTTCAGATTTGTTGAACTTCAGTAACGACAGTTTTACTTGTTTACTTAGCCATTAAGGTGAAAATATTCCCCATTTGAGAATAAGATGTTGTGAACTAGTAATTTAACCAATTTACTCTTTTCGGGCCGAAAGATCATGATAACAACAAACCGCGGTTATTGAGTAATGAACCCATTTTTGAATAACTTGAGTAGAAGATTCATCTCTAATATGACCCAAATGATAACGATAAGAATATACAGGGTGTCTCAGCGAGACCGGTCATTAGACGTTTCTGGGGTTCTGGCGAAAATAAAAATTTGAGAATTCAGACTTAAGTATTATCAATTAAGATCTCTTCGTCTAAAATATTTTCAGATTTCTTACACTTCCGGTTATACCGGAAGTCGCCACCAACTTTATTTTTTTAAATGGAACACCCTGTATATTTTTACATATTTGGATTTGTTTGTTTTCAAGGTTTATAAATAACTTTACTTTTTGCAATTTGATTCGGTCGTTCTCGAGTTATTCGAATTTTTCTAGAAAAATCTGCTCCAGCAGACATTTGTTCAAAAAATCAGAAAACACTCAATTTTTGGGATATCAATTTAGGATTGAGAACATGCTTAAGCAACATGATGGTGTATGTTTTGGTGCCGAGAACTGCGGTCTAGAACGTTTGATCACTTTACTATGGCACGTTAACTTTTCAAAATTTGGAAGTACCATAACTTCATTTTTTTAAATGGCACCCCCCATATTTTATTTTTTAGTCGTCTTCAGTGTCTCATTCTACATCTTTTATATCCCATATGGCCCATACCTAATATTAATAGTTTGGGAGATAATTAGGGTTTTTTGAAAAATGCACACATATCATATGGATATTTAGCCTAGTGTGCCATGAAAAACAAGCCTTCTCAATGAGTTCTTGTCAAAGACTCACTTGTTTACGTCACTTGATGCATGTGAGCTAATAATTATCTGTTATGTCCCTTAATATTAGTACTGAAACGAGTTAAAATCGATAACAATAACGAAAGTAATATTTACACAAATCAAGAAATTCTTAATTTATTTTTTTTGCATGAAAAGCGCGACAAAGTTCGTAGTATGATTCCCAGATCTTCTTTGGCAGCTCGAATTGAGGTGTTGGGACTGGGCTCGAAATAAGCCAAGGTATTCACCTCTTCCGTTGCATTATCTACTACATTTTTTGGTCAGAATAACACGTGATTAATTCGTCCAAAATGCAAAAAATTTGCTTCTATTCCTCTAAATTTACCTTTTGTCATCGGAGATAAATGTGGATAATTTTCATTAAACATTCTGCAAGTTCTACTAAGAACTTTGTCGCACTTTTCGTGCACAATAAATAAATTATGGATTTCTTCATTTGTATAAACATTATTTACGTTATTAATATCCATTTTAACTGGTTTTAGACTCACAAGCATCAAACAACCTAAATTAGACTTTGACGTTTGTCAATAAGTCATTAAACATTTGTTTTCCATGGCACACTAGGTTAATATCCATATGATATGTGAGCATTTTTCAAAAAACCCTAATTATTTCTCAAACTATTAATGTTAGGCATAGGACATATGGAATATACAAGATGTAAAATGAGACGCCGAAGACGACTAAGTAATAAAATATGGGGGGTGCCATTTAAAAAAATGAAGTTATGGTGCTTCCAAATTTCGAAAAGTTAACGTATCATAGTAAAGTGACCAAACGATCTAGACAGCCGTTCTCGGCACCAAAACATACTCCATCATGTTGTTTAAGCATGTTCTGAATCCTAAATTGATATCTCAAAAATTGAGTGTTCTATGATTTTTTGAACAAATGTCCGCTGGAGCAAATTTTTCTAGAAAAATTCGAATAACTCGAGAATTGCTGGTTCAAATTACAAAAAGTAAAGTTGTTTATAAACCTTCAAAACAGGCAAATCCAAATATGTAAAAATATACAGGGTGTTCCATTTAAAAAAATAAAGTAGGTGGCGACTTCCGGTATAACCGGAAGTGTTAGAAATCTGAAAATATTTTAGATGAAGAGAACGTAATTGATAATACTTAAGTCTGCATTTTCAAATTTTTTGTTTGGCCAGAACCCCAGAAACGTCTAATGACCGGTCTCGCTGAGACACCCTGTATACGGGACGATTTTACCCCCTCGGGGTATAAACCCGACCTCGGCTATCTTTACCAAGATTTCGCCTCAAAAGACTTATTTTTGAAATAATAAATATTTTATTGAAGTATCTTTCTTTATTTTTTTAAGGTCAAAACACTTGTTTAAGAGATCGAAAACCGTCAGGAAGATTGGTTAGAAGATGTGCCCCAGGAAATGAACTGGTTGATTGGCTTTTAGAGCTGTCGAGTTGCGTCCATACGAGGGTTCAAGCGACGGGAATGTGGCAAGCTTTGTTAGAAGAAGGCGTTATAGCCCACGGTAAAAAAAGAAAACACTTTTCCAAAAAATCAAGTAAAAATTTTTTTAAACAGTTTCTAGGGAAAAACCGTTTAAAGATAAATGTTTCTTGTACCGTTTTTGGCAAGACGAAGACGGGTCATCGACTTGTTTACCAACATTAGATGACGTGGCAACTGCAGAGGATCACATTAGAGATTCTTTAGCTACTTTAATCAATCGGGGCCCAGATGCAATGTTAAGAATGATTTTGCGAAAACCGTACGTTTGTAAATTTGGTTGCATAACTTCATTAATTTAAATTTAAACTATTAATTAATTTTATTGTTTTTAGAAGTCACGAAAGAACAAGTGACGATTTAGAAACGATTTACGACGAATTATTGCACGTTCGAGCTTTAGCACATTTAACAAATTCAGTTAAAAAAGAATTAGCTGGAGTTATTATGTTTGAAAGTCATCCTAGACCAAGCACAGTTCGTAAGTTTAAATCAAATTTTTTTAAATTTTAATTAACTTTGGTTGTTATTAGTTTTCCATCAAGGCGATGAAGGAAAATCGTGGTTTATTATCTTAAGGGGATCCGTCGACGTCGTTATACACGGAAAAGGAACTGTAACGACTTTACATGAAGGCGACGATTTCGGAAAATTAGCTTTAATAAACGACGCTCCAAGGTAACTAAAACAACTTTAAATGTTATTATTGTTATTAATTTATTAAATATACGATTTTTATTTCATAGGGCGGCAACAATCGTTCTTCGCGAACATAATTGTCACTTTTTGCGTGTCGACAAAGAAGATTTCAATCGAATTTTAAGAGACGTCGAAGCAAACACCGTTCGCTTAAAAGAACACGGAAGAGACGTTTTGATTTTAGAAAAAATCTCTTCTCAATCGAAATTGGCTCATTTCAAGTAAATATAAAATTTTTTTTATAAGTTTTATCTATCAAATTTGACATTTCAAATAATTAACTGTCAGTTTGACGTTTAATCTTCCAATATCACACTTACACAGAGACGCCTTAAGACGAAAGTTTCTAGACATTTCATAAACATTAATATTTATTAGAATTGTTATTATTAGTGCCTATTAACAATATCGAATTTTTGTATTCATTTAAATATTATCATTTGAGCTATCCAACAAAAGATGGCGTTACTGTGAAATTAAAAATATGGCGCGTGTATTTAAACTTCTTTTTTAAATTGATTTTATTATTTAGATATACTGTAATGGCTGGAACTCCGCAAAAAATGTTAGAACATCTTTTAGAAACACGATTAGATGGAAAATCGGTAAATTATACGACAAACGATTTTATATCGACAACGCAAGATCCATTTATGGACGATTTTTTATTAACTCACATCATTTTTTTGCCGACTCACCGTTTAATCGATGAGTTAGAACGTTATTATCGGATGGAATCTTCGACGCAAGATCGCGATTTTATGTTATCATGCAAACGACGTGTCGTCCAATTCATTTATAAGTGGATATCGACGATACGACATCCGGTTTTCGAAGATGAATCGGTTACCGAGTTTTTAGAGGATCTCGCCAAAGACTTGGAATCGGATTTTTTGCATAATTCGGCGTTACAATCGGAAGCGTCTTTAATGCACCATGTTATGACTCAATTAAAGCGGTATAAAGATGAGCGGAAGTTACGAGAGGGGCAGAAATGGAAACTTCCTACTAATGGGCAACCAGTTAGTTTATTTACGGGTTGTGACCCAGGAAATAATCGAACTGTTATTATGCCGCAAGATGATAGTATGTTGAATCATTTTTAAGTTATTTTGAGGTATTTAATTTAACTCTTTTTTCATAGTAATTTTTAGGGTGTATTGTGCAGATCATACTTATTGTACTTTAAGATTACCAGTTGACGCATCTGCTGAGACTATAAAACTATTCGCGGCGGATAAATTACAAATGAGGCCGTGCGAAGAACTTTTATTGGTTGAGGTTAAATCAACTGGAGAAAGGGTAGTTTTTAAAGATAACGATATCAGTATTCCAACAGCTATTAGTATTAACAGTCGAATTTTTGTTACACCAAAAGATCATTTAGATGCTTTGGTAAGAATCAATATCAACTTTTTTGATATTGACTCAATCTTTTTTACTTTAGACTTGTATACCAGAACAAGAAGAAGCAACCCAAGGTGTTGATGGCGACTTGGAACTGTTTAGTACAAAAGAATTGGCTTATTATATGACTTTATTCGATTGGGATCTTTTTTGGTGATTATTTAAAATTAAAAAATTATATTTTTAGTTGTTTTGATTTTTAGGTGCGTTCATGAATACGAGTTGTTATATCACACGTTTGGAAGGCATCATTTTGCGCAAATAACGGCAAATCTCGACGTTCTTATTCGGCGATTCAACGAAATCCAATTTTGGGTTGTCACAGAGTTGTGTTTAACGTCCAATTTAAATAAACGTGTTGCTGTTTTAAGAAAATTTATCAAATTAGCTGCATAGTAAGACAAATTTATCATAGTTTTTAAATATCTGATATTTAATAGTGGTGGAACGGATAGTTAGTAAATATTCCACCATTTACAGGAATTAGTATCTCTTTTAGGTGTTGGACACTGCAGATAATAATCAAGTACTCATCATTGAGTACAACTTTATTTATATCAGGTTTATCTTTAGCAACCTCATTGTAACAATCCCAATACGATACATAAAATCTCTTGTTGCAGTTTCGTCTAGTTTCCCTCTCTTCGCTTGTAATTCATCATCACATTCATTACTAACAGAATTGTCGCTGTTATCACTTTCGATTATTAATTAAAGTATCCCCTTCTTAATGCAACAAGCCGTTTTGAATAATCGCTTTTAGTTTTTGAGAAATAAATTTTTGAAATGATCGGCAATTTTTCCGAATTTTCGCCGATTAAGGTTTAAAAATTCATATAAAATCTGCTTCTTGGAATATGAGAATGAAAATTTCCCAAAGTGCTAATAAAAGTGTCCTCTTTCCAATGAACCAAGCCGTTTTGACAAATAACTTTTAGTTTTTGAGAAAACAATATTTAAAGTTTTGATAAAATTTTCGATGTTGCAATTTTCATCGATAATTTTCAAAATTCGTTATAAAATTAATTTCTTGAAGGATTTTTGTGGAAATATTACCAATTATTAATTAAAGTATCCTCTTTTTAATGCAACAAGCCGTTTTGAATAATCGCTTTTAATTTTTGAGAAATAAATTTTTGAAATGATCGGCAATTTTTCCGAATTTTCGCCGATTAAGGTTTAAAAATTCGTATAAAATCCACTTCTTGGAATATGAGTATGAAAATTTCCCAAAGTGTTAATAAAAGTGTCCTCTTTCCAATGAACCAAGCCGTTTTGACAAATAACTTTTAGTTTTTGAGAAAACAATATTTAAAGTTTTGATAAAATTTTCGATGTTGCAATTTTCCTCGATAATTTTCAAAATTCGCTATAAAAATAATTTCTTGAAGGATTTTTGTGGAAATATTACCAATTATTAATTAAAGTATCCTCTTTTTAATGCAAAAAGCCGTTTTGAAAAATCACTTTTAGTTTTTGAGAAATAAATTTTTGAAATGATCGGCAATTTTTCCGAATTTTCGCCGATTAAGGTTTAAAAATTCGTATAAAATCCACTTCTTGGAATATGAGTATGAAAATTTCCCAAAGTGTTAATAAAAGTGTCCTCTTTCCAATGAACCAAGCCGTATTGACAAATAACTTTTAGTTTTTGAGAAAACAATATTTAAAGTTTTGATAAAATTTTCGATGTTGCAATTTTCATCGATAATTTTCAAAATTCGCTATAAAATTAATTTCTTGAAGGATTTTTGTGGAAATATTACCAATTATTAATTAAAGTATCCTCTTTTTAATGCAACAAGCCGTTTTGAATAATCGCTTTTAGTTTTTGAGAAATAAATTTTTGAAGTGATCGGCAATTTTTCCGAATTTTCGCCGATTAAGTTTTAAAAATTCGTATAAAATCCACTTTTTGGAATATGAGTATGAAAATTTCCCAAAGTGTTAATAAAAGTGTCCTCTTTCCAATGAACCAACACGTTTTGAAAAATAACTTTTAGTTTTTGAGAAAACAATATTTAAAGTTTTGATAAAAGCTTCGATGTTGCAATTTTCATCGATAATTTTCAAAATTCGCTATAAAATTAATTTCTTGAAGGATCTTTGTGGAAATATTACCAATTATTAATTAAAGTATCCTCTTTTTAATGCAACAAGCTGTTTTGGAAAATCGCTTTTAGTTTTTGAGAAATAAATTTTTGAAATGATCGGCAATTTTTCCGAATTTTCGCCGATTAAGTTTTAAAAATTCGTATAAAATCCACTTTTTGGAATATGAGTATGAAAATTTCCCAAAGTGCTAATAAGAGTGTCCTCTTTCCAATGAACCAAGCCGTTTTGACAAATAACTTTTAGTTTTTGAGAAAACAATATTTAAAGTTTTGATAAAAGCTTCGATGTTGCAATTTTCATCGATGATTTTCAAAATTCGCTATAAAATTAATTTCTTGAAGGATCTTTGTGGAAATATTACCAATTATTAATTAAAGTATCCTCTTTTTAATGCAACAAGTCGTTTTGAATAATCGCTTTTAGTTTTTGAGAAATAAATTTTTGAAATGATCACTGTCCGTTCCATCACTAATATTTAACACATTCTAATTATTTGTCATAATCTGATATTTCAACAAAAGTACAAAAATCATCATTGCACACGCTATGTAACACAACGTACTTGCCTTTATCCAATGATTTTAATCTCATAGGAGCCACTGTATTTCTAGCTCTATCTCTCTAGCTTTTTGGCTGATTCTTGTCGAATTAGCATCACTGAGTACCAAAACTAAGTCTCCTAAAAAAAAGTTGATTCTGTTCTCTCTCAATAGTACTTCGGCGGGGTTCTTTCTTTAGTTCTGGGAAACTTAACAAGGCTTTTCAATTTCTTGGATCACAACCAGGATCCTTGATTAATACTTGATTCGGTTATCTCGTACCCTCTTCATAAAAAATAGCAATCTTGCAGCTTAAGAACTGTTACCTTGGCAGCACAGCTGCCTCGTGTTCTGAATAACACAGTAACCATAGTTACGAAACTACTATGCAGTTGCGCTATCCCACATAAAATGCAACATAGCTTAATAGTACAGGCATTGGGTAAAGGAAGTTTTGCTTGGAAGAGTTTCCATCTTAAGAAACTCACGGCTAAACCGGGATGTTTCTGGTTCTAAGTCTTGTGTTAGTTCTACTAATAGTGGTAGTGTAAAACTAGAAGTAACACTAGACCTAGAAAATATCGGGTTTAGCCTTGCGTCTGAAAACGGTTAGTTTAAACTATCTGTATTAATGTGTTTTTTTATTTTAGTTGTAGAGAATATCAAAATTTAAACGCATTTTGCGCAATAGTAATGGGTTTAAGTAACGTGGCAATATCACGTTTATCATTAACTTGGGATAAATTGCCATCGAAATTCCGTAAAATGTACAGCGATTTCGAGGCGGTTATCGACCCAAGTAGAAATCATCGCGCTTACCGAGTAAGTGTTGGAAAATTGCAACCGCCGGTGGTTCCATTTGTTCCACTCTTATTAAAAGATATGACGTTTACGCACGAAGGCAACAAAACTTCGATGGAAGGTTTGGTAAATTTCGAAAAAATGCACATGTTAGCACAAACGATGAGAACGTTGCGGTTTTGTAGAAGTAGACATCTAGGTTGGTATTAAAATGAATTTATTAAAATCTTTAATACGAGTATTTTTTTTGTTGCAGTTTTAGAACCACCCTCACCAAAAAGTGAAGGTGAAATAAAATCGTACATTTCGTGTTTACGGGTAATAGACAATCAAAGAATCCTCACGAGCTTGTCGCAAAAATTGGAGCCGAGGAGGTCATAGTCAATACCGGTCACTTTTAGGCACAGTTTGGCCGAAACGTTTAATAAACTAACAGGACCAAGAAATTAGTAAGAAAATGATATAAACGAAAATTTAAAAAAGAAGAAAATCATTCTATTGTAGTTTTTAGCAACTACTATTAATTAAACAAATGAGATTCTTATGATACAATTATTATTTTTGTGTATGATGATCATTAATCGATTAAAAATGAAACTTTTTTGCTAGACAATCGTAAAAAATGTATAAGTGATGCAAAGAAATTTGAAAAAAAGATGGAAACGTAAATGTTAATGAAGGAAAAAGAACACTATGACCAGTAACTATGCACCAATTTTTTATGTTATTCTCAATAAGATTATTAAAAAAAATAAATAAATAATGTATACATTAAATTTATAGATTTAGGATCTACCCTTAAATTATGCTTCATTTTTTAAATTTGAAGGACGTTATCGTTTTAAGTATAACCTCAAATACAATTTCCTTGATTAACTGAAAATCCCTTGAAATTTTTCCAGTTTAAGAAATGAACATAATAAAAAAAGAAACCAAAGATAACCTTGTATATTCTGTGTATACTATCAACACTTTTTTGCTCTATACATAACTATTTATGAAATTTTAAGGAAAAAATATTACAACAAAACACTTTTCCTAGTGGATAATCAAAAAGACCATCTCACAAGGTCGTATCTTATCTAACTCCTTTTAGATAACAAATTCTTTATTCTATTTAATGTTATACTATTTTAGATTAAGTGAAAATCATCAAATGAAGTAATAAACTAAGCAATAATAGAGTAATTTTCATTTTTTTTTATCTAAATGTTATCCTAGACCATTTCCATTTCCAATTTCCATCAGGAATCAGATTTGTAAGATGAATAACAATCCCAAGATTGTAATTGTGGTTCCTTCTTGAAATTTTTTCCTCTCATTGAAATCTCAATGTAGTCTTACAGAATTCTGCAAGATAGCGGCGAGACGATAGCAACAAACCTACTAGAAAAGTAACAAACTTTTCTCCTTATGTTTCCACCTATTATCTTCGTTATCTAGAAAGAGAGCGAAAAACTAAGAACACGGTTGGAAAGCTCAGTCTTTTCTCTATCTAAAACCTCTATCTTTAACCACAGAAGAACTTCTCCCAATAATAATATCCCTATATATAGCTAGCTACAGCTTTAGCTATATACCCACTCTATGGAGGAAAGTAAAGGTGGTAGGCGTTCAAACGCGGACCCCAAGGCGTACAGACCAATTAGCCTAACTTCATTTCTCCTCAAAGGGATGGAAAAGGTAATCGATCAATACCTAAGGAATGGAGTGCTTCTCACAAATCCACTCCACCCTAGCCAACATGCTTACCAGAAAGCAAAATCAACAATTACCGCTCTCCATGCTTTGACTAGCACCTTAGAGGAGGCAATTGCAACCAAAGAGATAGCCCTTTGTGCTTTCATAGATATAGAGGGTGCGTTTGATAACACCTCATATGAATCCATAGAGCAGGCTTTAAACGTAAAAGACATACATCCGTCGACAATCAAGTGGTGTATAGCCATGTTGAAAAGTCGGCAGATCACAGCCAGTCTGGGAGGCGAGTCGCTAACTATAAAGGCGCTAAGAGGGTGTCCCCAAGGGGGAGTGCTATCACCTCTATTATGGTGCCTGGTAGTTAGATACAAGGGTATGCTGATGACCTGGTAATCACAATCCGAGGTAAATATGATTCAATCATAACTCAGCTAATGCAGAAAGCCCTACTACTCACCAGTACTTGGTGCAGAAGCAATGGGCTCAGCATCAATCCCAATAAAATCGAAATAGTCCCTTTCACTCGGAGAAGGAAGCTACAAATAAAAGCACCCTCCATTGAAAGCAGAACTATTAACCTCAAAACAGAAACTAAATACCTAGGGGTAATACTTGACAGTAAACTAAACTGGAACTCGCACTTAGATAAGGTGAGGAAAAAGGCCATCATGGCAAACCAGATCTGCCGCAGGCTCCTAGGAAGGAACTGGGGTCTCAAACCACGAATGGCTCATTGGGCCTACGTAGCAATAATCAGACAACATAAACAAAACATAAGACAGCTCAACAACAGCTGGCACAAATCCAGCGGTTAGCATGTCTTAACATAACGGGTGCAATGAGATCCTGTCCGACGGCTGCTTTGGAAGCCCTACTCGGTCTCACACCGCTCCACATATATATACAAAAGGAGGCAGCCTTAAGTGCCTTATCACTGAAAACAGTTTCTTCACTCAAGTTGATGCAGGGTAATCTCAGAGGACACCTCGAGATCCTCAAAGACCCATGTCTAAATCACCTGATTGAAATTAAAACGGACCTTATACCGACGGAATACAATTTCAACCAACCGTATAAGGTCATATTTAGTAGCAGGGATGATTGGGCCTCAACTAAAAAGAGGAGCCCTAGCCTGGTACACCGATGCTTCAAAGACAGTAAGATCTGGAGTAGGCATGGGCATCAGTGGACCAAATAGCCACATCAAATTGCCCCTCAGCTCGGTCTTAACAATTTTCCAAGCAGAAGTTCTTGCTATAAACTTCTGCACCGCTTTGAACCTACAGAAGGGACAAAAAGGTGCATCCATAAACATTTGCAAAGACAGTCGGGCCGCCTTAAAGGCAATTCAGGCCTACACGTGTGGCTCCGCACTGATCAGAGAGTGCACCAACAACCTGAGAGAACTCGCTAGGGGCAATGATGTTACCCTATGGTGGGTTCCAGGTCACAGCAACATTGAGGGCAATGAGAAGGCCGACAAGCTGGCCAAAGAGGCAGCAAACACGCCCTTCATTGGACCCCAACCTGGATGTGGACTACAAAAAAGCCACCTAAAACAAATAATCAACAACTGGGAGGCTTCAAAGATAGCCTTACGCTGGAAAGAACTTCCAGGTCACAGACAAGCGAAGAGTATGATAACTCCGTCGCAAAACAAAACCAAAGAGGTTTTATGCCTCAGCAAAGGGGATCTAAGAACGCTCTCAGGCTACCTAACCGGCCATGTGCCCCTAAAATACCACCTCTTCCACATTGGACAAGCTGAGGATCAAACTTGTCGACTATGCAACGACGAGTCAGAAACTGCTGAACATATACTGTGCAATTGCGTCGCCAGAGGACATCTAAGGCACAACGTCTTCGGTAAAACTCCCCTGTTACCTACCGACATAAAGGTTCAAGACCTCAGGACAATACTAAGGTTCATTAAGGACCTACATTTGCCCTAAACCTTTGGAGGGCTAAAGTTACAATAGATCTTATAGGTCGCGGTAACGAGAGGGGCCGCCCTCCTCAGCCCGGCAGCAATAATAATAATAATAATCTTTAACCACAAGGTTGGTTAAAGACAAAAACTACCACATGTCACAACAAAAAATTAGAAAAACCTACAATAACAATAAATTACAACACAACAATATATTAGGACAAGGCCCCACAACAGTTAAAGTCAACAACTCCAACCGAGCTGGTGTCTCTACTAATGGAACTTTCATAATTAAGAAAATAAATTAAAATCGAAATAATAACTTTAGATAATCTTAACAATTTTAACTTCGCCCCCAGATACACAAATCTCGCCAGTCTGCAAGATTACTATTTTTAAAGCATGTAAGTAGCAATATTTCAGTAATTAAATAAAACATATTGCATTAAATAAATTTGATAATCTTTTGTTTGAATTTCAAATATATCTTTAATTATTATAAAAAATAATTTAATTACAAACCTAATGTGATGTGTTTTTGTGATGAATTAAGTAAATATAAAGTGATTATAATCTATATAATATTAATAATAAATCTATTATAAGTAAACATTTAATATTACCATAAATTTTCATTAAATCTTAATTATTCTTTTTTGTTACACTTTAAATGTTCGAACAACTCTTATAATGTATTGCCTACAGATTGGACACTCTGCCAGTTGTTTTCCACAATCAATACATGTTGCAATGTGACCACATTCTAATAATACGCAATCCAAAGGAGCGTCCATACAAACTTTACAGCAATTTTCAAATGTATCACCATCTAAAAATATTTTTTTTATATTTAATGATTTAATAAATAAATTATATTAACTTACCATCCTTATTTTCTTTATCATTCTTCCATAAAGTAACAGCCAATTGTAATAAATCACTCTTTTCAACACAACCTTTATAATTAACACGATTTAATTGTAACAACTCCTTTAATTCTTTCACACTAAGATTATTTAATTCAATTTCTGATTCAAAATCAGAAAGTTTTGGGTATTTTTTTGTTGGTGGAGGAGTTGGTTCTTCCATAGGGGGGGCCTAAAAAATGTGTTTATTAATAAAAAATTATT
The DNA here is from genome assembly GCF_036711975.1 of Onthophagus taurus. Taxonomy (NCBI): domain Eukaryota; kingdom Metazoa; phylum Arthropoda; class Insecta; order Coleoptera; family Scarabaeidae; genus Onthophagus; species Onthophagus taurus. Next base: position 2,657,920 of record NC_091967.1, read on the forward strand.
ATTTTTTTAAATATATTTACCGAGGGGTGCTGATTGTCCTGAGGGGAAGAATGTGCGGTAAAAACATTTTCTGGAATATTTTGTTCTTGTGGTGAAGATTGATTTTGAGTCAATAAATTTCTTGTTTGATTTATTGCAGCCTCCGCATTCGCTTTAATTTTAATTAATTATGATTTTAATTTATAAAAAAATTTTTGTAACATACTTTTTATATTGCTTAAATAACATTGCGATCTTGCAGCTAAATTAGGTACCGATCCGCTTAAGTTCAAAAATTTAACTTTATGATTTTTTTTATATTGAACGGGAATGTGATATCGTATAAATAAATCCACCAAATCTCCCTTTTCGACCAAACCATGAGTAGGAACATGATGCTTATTTAAATAACTTTGTAAATCCCTCGATTTTAATTCCATTAAAGCGTCCCGAACTGAAGGTCTTTGTACCAATATAAAACAGACTTCACAAAAAAAACACCTTCAACAACAAAAAATATAAGGTTAAGTATTTTTCATTGTATACCAAACAATTTCTAACCCATCGAATTTCTTTAAACATTTCGAACAGAAACTTTCTTCGCATTCTGCACATTTTAACTTCCAATTTAAGAGATTAAAATCGCCCTTACACTTTCCACACGGCATTGTTGCAATATAGCATATAAAATTAACGAATTTTAAAATAAGTAGGTTTGGTATCTTATCATGTAAAAAAAAGGGGCGTTTTTATTCACATTGTGTTGATTATTATAAAGTTTTTTTGATTTCGTTACTCATCATGATTATTAAACGTCACATTTGACAGTTCATCGACATTAAACTGGAAAACCCACAGAATACCAAACAAACTATACGGTTGTGCTGCCACCTATCATTAAATTTATTACCTAAATAGAATAAATAGATTTAGTTTAGAGAATTTTAAGGCTTTAAACTATTAATATGCGTTATATGTCAGTATTGATTAAAAAAAAATATATAATATAAAGCGAAATATTAACGGCTGTATAATTTTATTATTGTTAGGTTATCCAACTTCACTCGGTTACCATGGTGATTAAGATCCAAATTGCAGTTGCTTGTCAAAATTGAATTTACGTTTTCTTGAGGAAAAAGTCTTATTTAATTGGTTTAAAACGCTGTATGGTAAAGCTGCAAAAATATTTTTAGATCAATTAATTAATAACAAATATGTTAAAATTGAGATTGACATTTTAAATCTGAAGTTAGTTATCATATAATAGACAAATGGACAACTTCATGCTGTTCTTTCATGATATATTTCTTTATTAAAAAACCTTTAAAATGAGTTCAAACATGACGCACTTATCTCAAAAAACAAAAAAGTTTGAATAAAAACACGTTAAACCTCAAGTTAGCAACAATGAAGATAGCAATTTAATTATTAAATATTAATACCAACCTTAATTTTTAGTTTTTTTGTTGTATTTTTGTTTTTCTGATATATTTTAAGACATTTTATAAAAATTAAGAATTTGTCAAAATGACATTGACATTTCAAACCGGAAGTTGCTTATAGTATATCTCGACTAATAATTGAATTAAACGTATCATTGAACTAGAACTAGTTTTGTCGTGCATCTTTTAAGAAAAGGTTTGACGTTTCGGATGCCATGTTGCAACCTTCTTCAGAAACTGGTTTCTATTGTTAGTTCTAGTTTTAGTTCTAATTTTAGTTCAATTAACTTCGGCCGTGAAAGCCTTCGTACTTAATAAACGTATCATGTTTCGACTTATTTTAAAGGATTTTTCACGACGATTACAAATATATCAAAATTGACGTTGACATTTGTAACCGAAAATTGACCATAACTTCATTAATATTGAAGATAAATATGTCGTATTTGTACTCATTTTAAAGGATTTTTAATGAAGATTACAAATGTCAAAATTGAGGTTGACATTTTAAATCTGAAGTCAGTTATCATATAATAGACAAATGGACAACTTCATAGTGTTCTTTCATGATGTATTCTTTATTAAAAAGAACCATTAAAATGAGTCCAAACATGATGTTGCTAGATATTACCATGTTGTATATTTTTATTGCACTAAAACTAGAAGGTCCTAGTTCTAGGTCTAGTGTTAGTTCTAGTTTTAATTATTAGTAAGGGTTAAATTGTTGCCTGTAAATACCCGGTATAATAGAAATGGCGGTTATTTTAAGTCAACAAACACTTACTTTGTTTAGGTCAAAAAATGTAAACAAAGTATATAACCTAGACCTAGAAAGTTTGGGGTTTAGCCAAGTTAAACAGGCTTTTATTAAAAGGTTAAGTCATAGTTATAAATAAATAAATTTTTAAGTAGAATCACAGATTGTTTATTGAAAACAAAATAATTTTTTTAAAATAAATTACAATTGGAAAAGAATTCATTAAATTAAGTAAAAAATAAAAAAATATAACATAGTTTCAGGCAGTGTAAGTCTGTTAATTTTTTCTTCACTACTTATTACAATTTTATTATTACTTATTACGTTGTCGGTACATTAAAAATTATGTTACGCTTAAATATTAAATATTACATATATATAAATTATAAATAAAACGAGCGATCTACAAAGTTTACAGATTATCTTCCTAAGAACGAAGCGTGGCAGCACCTTCACCCAAAACCTCTCCCTTAGAAAAATAACCTATATTTCTTCTATTTTCATTATTAAAAGTGGGGTTTGTTTGTTTAAGAAATGCTTTAAGAAAAATCGTAAGAAATTTGAGCTTAAGTAGGTTGTTTTAGGTATTATATATTATTTAGATCGAGATAGAAAAGATGATTTCTTTATAGGAACGATTGGAAAATAGAAAACTACGCTTTTCTTTCTAATTCTTTTTTGTATCTTCCTAAATACTAACCGCTATAAGATTATATACAAAACTCTATCATAATATGAAAGTATTTACACGTGATAATATAGATCTTAACTTTTTTTATTAAAAAGTCTTTTATATTTCATCATTTTTTAATTAAAATTTAAGTCTTCAAACATTTTTAACCTAAATAATTTTATTTATTCAATTTATAAATCACATTTTCAATAATAATTAACGTTTCAATACACGCGCACCAATATATTGTTGTTTGAAGAGGCACAGCTAAACTAGATTTATCTAGCGTTAGAGACGTATGGCTAAACCCAAATGCTTGTAGTTCTAGATCTAATGCTAGTTCTAGTAACAGTGCTAGTGTAAAACTGAACTACCACTAGACCTAGAACTAGAAAGTTTCGGGTATAGCCATGTGTCTGAAAACTTTATTAGTTCTAAGAGTCTTAAGAGATTTAATACACAAAAATAAATAATAAAATTGGTATAACCGGCGCCACTTTAGTCCATTGATAGTTTGTATTGGCGCGTGTATTGGAAGGTTAAACTATTATATATTTTTTAGTTGATTAAATCATAATTATTCTTTACTCAATAATTAAGGTTAAATCGTTTTTTCTAACTAATTATTTAAACGAACGATGAAAATCCGGGTAAAGGCGCTCGAGATCGTGCCATATTATTCATTATAATTTGACCACCGTTCAAACTTACAACTGCACTTCCTTCCGGTTCGGAATCCGTGTAACTTGAATAATTACGAACCGGTTTTTGACGCTTCCATGACTGTCGAAGCGTATCATTAACGTTCGCGTAATGATTTACAAATGAGTGAGGATCTGATCGGACGCTTTCATTTTCACTTTCAGAGCCCTAAAAAACACATTCAAAATGAATACATTTTGTAAATGGAAATCAAGGTGCTATCATCATGCTTATGAAAATAAATTTAACTCATTCAACTTCAAACCATCTAAAATGCCAGTTATATCTAAAAGTACTTTCAAATTCTACAAAAATACGTGATTTTAAATGATAATAATGATGATGATTGTAAACAATTGTCATAACAAAGTGTTTGGGAAATTAGTATAATTAAATTTTGTTGTTGGTGCAATAAACGTTACTTACTTTGCGCTTATAACTGATATTTCAGATTGCTAAGTTCATGGAAAGAACATTTACCAAAAATTAACCTAACATTAACTAAATTATGTTAAATACAATTTATCTCATATAACACCAACTACACTCAACCCCGTTATATGCTTTTTTTACTATTTCAATACATACCGGGAATTTTATATAACTCGTAATATATGAATGCATTAACCATAGTTATGACACTACTATGCACCACATAAAATGCAACATATCTTAGTACAGGCAGTTTTGCAAAACACCTCCAAAAAGCTGAGTTGTTTAATAGCGATTTTAAGGAAAAGTCTTTAGAAGCAATAGAAAATGAAGAAGAGAGTTTTATTATACTTCAAAAAACTCACATTCCGATTCAGTGGCTTCTTCAGAGCCACTGAAACGGAGGAGGTATTCTGAGGAAGATTTTTGATATTTTTTACGTGTTATTAAAAATTGTTTTGTTTATTTTGTTTGATAAAAGTGTTTCCTCGCCTTCTTTTAAATAATAAAAAGTTTTGAATGTTATTGGATCCTTTCTCCAACCTCTCCCTCAATTAAATATGCATTCACATATCTCCTTCTTGCACCACAATTTGTTTTTTTACTATGATTTCACAATATATTGAAAAACTGACATTTGCTCAGAAATAATTGTCATTCTTATTTATACAAATCAAATCATCACTTTAAATACAAACATGAAATTAAAAAAGTTTTTTGCCTTTACTGAACTATTTACATATTGTAACTTATCTCATTCTTGCACCAGGCTCTTCAATTGCATTATGGCAATTTACAGTTAGCAACACAGTTAGGAACCAAAATGTTTGGGGTCGGTATAAGGTCCGCCCATCACTGTGACGTGAATACTTAGGTTGTATGTATGTAGTTTCATGTGAGGTTGGTTAAACCACAGGTGGTATAACCAAAGCACTTGGGCCCCAACGGTCCCTTTGTACATCCTCACGGTTTAGTTCGGCCATGTGTAGGTCTATTTGGAGGAGTGAAAGATGTTCGAAAATGGCATCCGATCAGGCTGATACCGCTTCTCGCCTCGCCTTCAACCGGGCTGGTACTCCAACGCCCAGCAATTTGAAGACGACCCCCAAGCCGGGCTGGTACTCCAACGCCCAGAAACTTGGGTGCATGGCTGAATACCGCTCGAAGAGCGCAGACGCGCTTTCAACCCGTTTTTAAGTTCACAACCTCCAACTACACATGTATCTGACGACAACCAGAGATGTTAGACTGGTTGCCGGGACCGACGGCTTAACGTCCCCTCCGAAGGACGGGGAGGCGACTCGGCGTGTATTCACTGGGAATCGAACCCAGGACGCCGGCGTGGTAGCCCGAGAGCTTACCACGGGGGTTTCAAAACAAAACTGACCTATCCCAACATTCTTCACGCTTTAATTGGAGTTTCTTCGCGCTTTAATTGGAGTTGCAAAAGAAAACTACCTGTCTTAACATTCCTTCACGCTATAATTAGAGGTTCAAAACAAAACTGACCTATCCCAACATTCTTCACGCTTTAATTAGGGTTTCTTCACGCTTTAATTGGAGTTGCAAAAGAAAACTACCTGTCTTAACATTCCTTCACGCTATAATTAGGGTCTCAAAACAAAACTGACCTATCCTAACATTCCTTCACGCTTTAATTGGAGTTTAAGAAGGAAACTACCTGTCTTAACATTCCTTCACGCTATAATTAGAGGATCAAAACAAAACTGACCTATCCCAACATTCTTCACGCTTTAATTGGAGTTTAAAAAGGAAACTACCTGTCTTAACATTCCTTCACGCTATAATTAGGGTTTCAAAACAAAACTGACCTATCATAACATTCCTTCACGCTTTAATTGGAGTTGCAAAATAAAACTACCTGTCTTCACATTCCTTCACGCTATAATTATGGTTTCAAAACAAAACTAACCTAACCTAACATTCTTTCCCCTGAATGATTAACAGTTCAAAAGAAAACTGACTTTGTAACATTTCCGGGAATCGCGGTTCTGAAGACGCACGGCTAAACCCGAATATTTCTAGGTCTAAGTCTAGTGTTAGTTCAATAAAAATATGCAACGTGGACAGTCACTAGAACTAACATTAGATCTACAACTAGAAACATTCAGAAATGTCGCATTTTATGTGGGACAAAGTAAGAAGGTACTCCCTGGTTTCTATGGAAATATATTTTTGTATATTGCATTTTAAGGTGATATTAACTATACAGGATGATTTATAACATACGGAGCAGACTAAAAAGGTAGGGGCCAAATTGAAGATATTTTCTTAATAATGTTTTGACCACAACTTAATAATCACAAAGATATAGAACGTTAAAGTTCAACTAATGGCTGAGCATTTGTTCCCACATTTCGGGGTTACTTAAACAATGCATAATTAACAAAAATAATAAAATCTTGGTAATATAGCAGTTACAGCTATTTAAAAATTAGAGGTAACAATGGTTTTTTTGCACTTTTACTGGTTATTAAAAAATCTTGTATTAAATATAATACGTCTCTTTATTTACATGTTTCGCCTGTCCTAGCAGGCATCTTCAGAATAGAGAGTAAGGTACAAGTTGAAAATAAAATTTTGAACAGTGGAAACTATTATATTGTTGAACTAATGACAAAATTCTTTTTAAAAATCACAAAAGGGGCGGATTTTAACAATATAACACTTTTATATCTTAACAACTGGTTAACAACCAGTTGTTAAGACATTCTCGACACGTTACCATGACATTTTGTAAAAATTGCTTTATCGAAAAAATCCGCCCCTTTTGTGATTTTTAAACAGAATTTTGTCATTAGTTCAACAATATAATAGTCTTATAATATATATATTATATCTTACAATATAATAGTTTTAGTCATCTCTAAAATCCGCCCCTTTTGTGATTTTTAAACAGAATTTTGTCATTAGTTCAACAATATAATAGTTTCCACTGTTCAAAATTTTATTTTCAACTTGTACCTTACTCTCTATTCTGAAGATGCCTGCTAGGACAGGCGAAACATGTAAATAAAGAGACGTATTATATTTAATACAAGATTTTTTAATAACCAGTAAAAGTGCAAAAAAACCATTGTTACCTCTAAATTAAAAAATTGGTTAAAAAAATGGACTACAACATCAACTTCGACTACATTTAAAAATTAGTTAAAATGCTCAAAAACTGGTATTTTTTTGTTGAGAACCGCTGATATAGTAGAAACCACGAGAGCTGGCAGTGACAGATCGCTTAAAAATGGTATGAATCAAGATATGGACGTACGACTTAGATTATTTCACCACATACATTTAAATGTAGGTTATGTTAGTAATGGAGGTTATATGTCAAATATTGTCAAAGATATTATTTAATGATTTTCCTTTCAAAGAAAACATTTTCGGGTTATGAAAACAAAAGGTCTACTATATAGTAGACGCCACGAAAGCTGGCAGTAAATCATCGTTTTCCGCTCTTACAAATGCCATACGTAGTTCACAAATCGCTAGAGAGTAATGTGTGTTAGAAAGAGATAGCATTAGTTTTATATGTCTGCTGTACAATTCAAATGGCCACGTCGAAAAACTACCTCTGTTCTTCTAGGGATGTAACTCTATAATTATAACCTCAAATCGAAACGTCTTGTGAGCGTTGTCATGAATCTGTTAGTATTTTGACAAGCCGAAAATGTTTTCTTTGAAAGGAAAATCATTAAATTAATATCTTTGACATATAACCTCCATTACTAACATAACCTACATTTAAATGTATGTGGTGAAATAATCTAAGTCGTACGTCCATATCTTGATTCATACCATTTTTAAGCGATCTGTCACTGCCAGCTCTCGTGGTTTCTACTATAATTCTAGTTTTAGTACAATAAAAATATGCAATGTAGACTGTCACCAGAACTAACATTAGATCTACAACTAGAAACATTCAGAAATGTCGCATTTTATGTGGGACAAAGTAAGAAGGTACTCCCTGGTTTCTATGGAAATATATTTTTGTATATTGCATTTTAAGGTGAAATTCACTATACAGGGTGATTATAACATACAGAGCATTCGGGGTTACTTAAACAATGCATAATTAACAAAAATAATAAAATCTTGGTAATATAGCAGTTAAGGCTATTTAAAAATTAGTTAAAATGCTCAAAAACTGGTATTTTTTTGTTGAGAACCGCTGATACCATGTTTTTATTGCTACCAATCTAGTTGCTTGGGTTACTTAGCAGCGGACATGTTTTTTAACGTCAAAATTAAACATCTATTATTTAAATTAAATTAATATTAAAAAAAATAATTTAAATTATTTATTAATTATTAAATTTAACATCTATTACTTATTACTTAAACTACTGAAACAATAAATTGTCTACATTTACAGCTCCTTCAAAAATAAGGACGACATTGACAAATATTCTTATTGTTCTTCACTCAATATAAGCGGTTCTCAAAAATGGACATTAAATTATTAAAAAAAAAATTAACATGCGATATCTATGTATCTATTAAGTTTTTAATAAAACATTATTAAGCAAATCTTTTCAGTTTGGCCCCTAGTACCTACCCTTTTAGTCTGCTCCTAATGTTATAAATCACCCTGTATAAACAAATCACTTCAATTCATTGTTTACCATTGTGTTGGTTATTATTTTTTTAAACTAAATACTGAGATAAATTGTAATTTAAATGGAACCCATTTTTATTCTTCTATTCAATAATTATTAATTTAACTAAAATAATTTACCTGTGAGTCACTCGAACTTATTTCTGAAGGTTTCTCAGTAACACTACTATCATCAGGATTCTCATCATAACCTTTCAAACTTTCCTCGTCGGAGTGATACGCTACTGAAGCTGGTGAAGGTCTCGGGGGGCTCTTCCCCAAAACAGGAGGCTGTTGATGATGTTGAACCGGTTTTCGCGCCAAAGTACTTCTTTTACTCAAAGTTCCCAAACCGCTTAAGTTACCACCTCCGTGACGTGATCGATACAATTCCATCGCTAATTCTTGACGATCATCCATTGACATCGCCATTGATTCTTCTAACGTTTTTTGAGCTTCTTCTATTAGTTTTATTAATAAAAAGAAGAAAGAAATTATTAAAATATTACATAATTTAATTTTAAACAAAATTTTACTTACGTTTATATTTGTAACTTTTACTTTTGACGCATAATATAGCAATAACCGTAATTATAATAATAATAGAAACAGCAGCTAACGCAACCATAAACCAAGTTTGTCGATAAAAAGATTTATGCTGCCTATAACCATATTCTAAATAAAGCTTCGAAGGGATTAAAACGGCTTCATCTGAATACGCGGGGTAACTAATTCCAAATTTATTATAAGGAATGACCCGGAAATTGTACATGGTCGATGGCAATAAATTCTGATAAGAAATTGTAAAATCTTGTAAAGGACCGTTTGTTGTTTTTACAACTGTTTGCCAACGCAGATCATCTAAAAAAAAAAACATAAATCTATAAATAAAATATATTGAAAAAAATGTTTTTGTAATTCACGACGGTAATGAAAGCAATAACAGTACTCAAACGGGCTATAATAAGATTTTAGTAACATTTTATGGAACCAGTTGAAGTTGGTGCCATTGGGTCATTAATTTTTCTAGTTGTCAATGTGACAATGTTTGTCTAACACGTTCTTAGCATCGAATATAAGGTCCACAATGATGAGGACATTGAACTCTGAGCAATTTTTCTTATTTTGGGAGGTGTACATGAAACATTTTTGTCAGGTGAATACATTTTGTGTTTTGACAGTTTCTAATTGTCAATTCAAATTTCTATTTTCAAGTGTTACCAACTGCTACATACCTATTTCCCTACATTGTCAAAATTTATTTTATTTTTGAGAAAAAAAAGGATAAAAACGCGAATTACAAAAAATAGCATAAAAAACGAATTCGTGCATTTCAAACGTGTCTTACGAAACTTGTTTTTTAATATACTATTACCTTTTCGTTTAGATTCAACATAATAACCTAAAATAGGTCCTTTTCCACTTAATCCATTTAACCAATGTAATTCAACACTACTCAAAGTATTCACTAAGGTTAATTCTTTTGGTGTGCTTGGTGAACCCTCTTGAGGCCCCGTTGTAACATTACTTGATAAAGCAGGACCATAATCTAACGTTTGTGCCCTTACAGTAAAAGTATACGTTATTTCTTCTTCCAAAGATTGAACGTAAAGACTTGTAGTGGTCACTTTTTGCTTAACCTGTTTACTAAATTCTATAAAAACTCAATCAAAATTAAAATATTAAAACATTAATTCTTTTTAATTACTTTCGTTTTGCTCCGTTGTCTCGTAAGTAACTAAATACCCAATAATTTCACCGTTTCGCATTTTCGGGGGATCCCAAGAAACGTTTAAACTGTTCATTGTGATATCGCTAAAAGCAAGGTTTATCGGCGCCCCTGGAAGTCCTTGAAGGGTTTTTACGGTTATCGGATGCGATCGGGGACCATCTCCAGCAGGGTTAAAAGCTAAAATTTGAATTTTATACTCGGTGTATTTGTCCAAAAAGACTAAGCTATGCGAATTCGATGAAGCGGGAACGACTTCAATTTCTTCTTCTACTTTTTTTTCTGGGGGAAGTTCTTGAGATGAGTTTATCATTAAATAAAAAATCTAGAACCAAAAAAATCTTTGTAGAGTAATCCAGTACAATTAATTTTATGTAATTACCTTATATCCTAATAATTCTCCATTTTGCATTTTTAATTGCGGAGGTTTCCATCGTAACCGTACTTCCGTTGAGCTTAAAGCTTCACCATCGAGGCCTCTAGGTTCCCCAGTGGGGACTGCTTCCCCAACATAAACAGTAGCTGGAGGACTTGCAGGACCTTCTCCTTGCGAATTAAATGGAACGACGACGATTTCGTAATTTCTATCTTGAAGGAGTTCGCTTAATACCATTTTATTCGCCTAAAAAAAATTAGTTAAATCCAATTGATTAATATTATTTTTATTCTTACATGTATCCCCAACACTTCTTCTTTGGGAGTCATTTGTAACGCGGTGGGAAAATCGGAAACTGGTTGAAAAATGACGCGATACCCCCCGGAAGTGACGTCGCCACTCCAAAATTGTTCTTCAATTGGTTCCCAGTAAACTTCGACGCTTGTTGTTGTAATTGGGACAACCTTAACTGTGTTAACACCTTTACTGGGTGCTGGAGAATAAATTTATAATTGAGTTTAAGGTTGTGGTGATTAATAAGTTACGAACCTGCGGGATAAGTTCTAACTTCCATTGATTCGGGACTAAATCCACTAGGTCCTATATCATTGGTGGCTCTGATTCGAAATTTGTAGAATGTGAAGGGTTTTAAATTTGAAACTGTGTAAGATGTTAATTGGGGGTCTACTCTTTCTGGGATAGAACTCCAAGGTCCGTTGTTTTCGGCTTTTTGAACCGTATAGTATCTAAAAAATTAAGTTAATGTCTCAACCACTTCATACTAAATTTTAAAATCTACTATGTATTCTTTCTTTTTGTACTTCATTATACAGGGTCATTCACGACGAGCACCCATTAGAACTATACAGGGAAAGTTGTGAAATAACAATATTGGAAAATTTAAAATAGACACTGGAGATGACGTGAACGTAATTAGTATTCAAACGTATAAAGGTTTTGGATTGAACGTTAAAAATATTAATAAAACATCCCAAAAAATATTTTCTTATACCAAGAATGCAATAAAAATATTAGGAGGTTCCAATATAAGGTTCCATTTTATGTTGTTAATGAAAACTTGTGAAATGGTATTGGTTTAAAAACTAGTTTAGATTTAAAATTGATTAATAAAGATTTAAAAGAAATAAATTCTATAATTAAAAATGATAGTTATGAATCAAAAGTAAAAGAATACAAAGATCTATTTTCTGGAATAGGAAAATTATATAAATTGTATCATATTGAGATAAATAAAAATGCTACGCCTAAAATTCTGCGGATCAGAAGTGTTCCATTTCCACTTTAAGATGAATTTATTATTGAAAGAGTATATGGCACATCTGAGTGGGTAAATTCTTTGTCTAGACCCAAAAGAATTAAATAAGGTAATAATTTCACAGCCTTATAAATTACCAAATATTGATGAAATATCAAAAGAATTAAAAAATGCACAATATTTGTCAACTTTAGATGCCTTAAATGTTTTCTGGAATGTACCACTTGATAAAGAATCAAATAAATTATGTACTTTTGGTACACCAATAGACAGATATAGGTTCAAACGATTACCATATGGTATAAAAACAGCAGCAGAAGTATTTCAAGAATATTTTCAAGAAATGTTTGAAATGAAAGGTGTAAAAGTATACATAGACGACATTTTAATTTATGCTGAAACAAAACAAGAACATGATCAAATATTAGAGAACATTTTTAAATTAGCTAGAAACTATAACATAAAGTTCAATTTAGAAAAATGTAAATTTGGATTGAATGAAATAAAATATTTAGGCCACAAATTTAATAAAAATGGTATAAAAATCGATGAAGAAAAAATACAAGCAATTAAAGATATAGAAATACCAAAAAATAAAATAGTTACAGCAATTTTTAGGTTTAATAACATATGTTGGTAGATTTATTCCTGAATTATCTGAAAAAACTTTTCCATTAAGACAATTGATCAAAGATAAAAATGAGTTCGTTTGGCAAGAACCACAAAATAAAGCTTTTTTAAAGATAATTTAGACTTAGAAGTAGAAATGTTTTTACAACTGATGAAAAGATAAAAAGTTTAATAATTGAGACATATAAAGATGAAGAATTTAGACAAATAAAAGAATTTATAAAAATAATTGACCAAGCAGCATAAATAAAGTAAATCAAAATTTGAAAACATATTATAAGAATAGACATCAAATAATACAAGGATGTGATAGATTATTGTATATGGATCAAAGAATAATGATACCAAAAGCAATGAGACACAAAATTTTAGACAATATTCATACAGGTCACTTAGCTACAGTGTTGTTAAATACCCGGGTATTTATTTTCAAGGGTAAATATTCTGGATATATACCCGGGGGTATTTACCCAAGATGGGTATTTTGAGGTATTTATAAATTTAATTTAAATTGAGTTGATGGCAGATTTGCAAGCACTTCAAGAATGCAGAGTCGCTTATCGACATACCAAACTTATTTATAACATCTACAAGAATGCTACAATGACGGTAAAATTGCATGAAAGTATTGAAGAGAGTAAAAGTAGTAAAGTACTGATTGTGAGTAAAACTGTTGGAACTCAAATTGTTCATCACAGTCCTCAGAGTGCATTTAAACAACTGGCTTGGACCCAAAAAGGCATAAACATTGATTGCAAATGCTTAAATAATTTGCGCTACGCGGACGATATAGTTCTTATATCGGATAGTCTTGGAGAGATTAAACTAATGATGAACGACTTAAAGGAGGTGTGTGCAAGAGTCGTGCTAAATATCAACAAGAAGAACATCAACATTGGGGATAATGAGATTGAGAGGGTTCACAGCAATGTAATCTTGGCTATGAGGTTCGTGTATCGAGAGATAATCAAACAAGCGAACTAAACAGAAGGATCTTAGAGACATCTTCAAGAGAAAAAGCCAAGAAAGGCTTTCAATCAATGCGTGTTTCCGGTTATGATATAAGGCTCCGAAACTTTATCATTAATGGTAACCACTGCCAGGAGGGTCCAAGTTGCGCAAAGATAGATGGAGAGGTCGATCCTGGGTCTAACTCTGAGGGACTACATACGAAATGAAAACCTACGAAGAAGAACTGGCGTAAATGATGTGGTCAACATTGTGGCAAAGCTTAAGTGGAACTGGACGGGCCATGTCGTGCGAATGAAGAATGAGCAGTGGACAAAATGGTTGCTTGAGTGAAGACCGCGAGCGAACAGACGAAGTAGACGTCAAAAGAATGACCAACAATTGTATTCAAACAGCACAGAATAGAGAAGGTCTATGTCCAACAATGGACGCAGAGGGCTGCTTGGTGATAACAATCATAATAACTTGATCTAATCTAAATTACGACAGATTCGTCTAATGATAATACGTCTTTGATTGTTGACAATTCCTCGTTTTCAACGTCCTCAACGTCTTCCTCTTCAATTTTATTGGAATCGATATATTTTTACTGGTATCACTTTTATACCCACTGTTTGGGTATTTACCCTGGGTCGGGGTAAATACCCGGATAAATACCCATTTTAGAAATACCTACCCGCCGGGTATTTACCCAGCGCCCATCACTGCTTAGGTATACAAAAATGCATAAAGAGAGCAAAAAATACAGTATATTGGCCTGGTATAACAGAACACATTGAAAATTTTGTTAAAAACTGTTACTTATGTAGTAAATATGAAAATTTTAATCAAAAGTTACCACTCAAGTCTCATGAAATAACCAAAAAAAACCCTTTGCAAAAAATAGTCCTGGACATATTTCAGGTAAAAAATCAAATATCTGACAATATATCCACAAAAGACTAAATAAAGCCAGTTCATGTTCAAGCGTTGTTTCTTTAACATAATATAACACTAACCTTAAAGGGGCAAAGCCATCCCTTCCAGGCGTCCAACTAAACGTAATCTGCTTGCTTTGAATTTGACTGTGACTTATTTGTGGCATAGAAGGATGTTGGGGAGTTTCCCGATTATTCGTGGTATACACCAAAGCATGGGCGACTTTTCCCCACCCCAAACGAGTTTGAGCTGTCACAGAGAAGAGGTAATACATATCCGGTTCAAGTTGTGTAGCCCTATAATCAAACAAAAGTTAGAATCAAAAAAATTATTTCAATCAAATAAACCCACCGAAAAGTTCTATCAATCGGTAAAAACTCTTTCGAATATCGACTAGTACCCGCTTGCGTATCATTTAACTGATACGTTACTCGATACGCTAAAATTTCACCATTTGGTTCTTCTGGAACATCCCAAATTATACGAGCTGATGTAACCGATACATCAGGGAATGAAACGTTGGATGGTGCACCTGGAACTAAATAATTAATTAGCTAAAATTGTTTCTTTTAAAATCTTATTAATTTACCATCCTCAAATGTTTGAACTCGAACAGATGGAGTACTTGGAACACCATCCCCTAATCTTGTATAAGCCAAAACTTGTATATGATACAAAACAAATTTTTTCAACTCTGTTAAAGTTGTGGTAAACGTAGAATTACTAGGGATTAGTTTAAATTGGACTAAAGATCTTGTATCAGCACCATAATAAACTTTAAAACCTTCCACCAGCCCATTTTGATGTTCTTTCGGAACGTCGCCCCATTTTACCACGATTGTTGTTGAAGAAGTCGCGTTTGCCTCGACATTTAATGGTCCAAAACTTGGTACCGATTCTCGAGTTCGTTCCAACGCTTTCAAGCTGGGTTTTGAACTTCCAACATCATTGTAAGCTTGCATAGTGACTTCATATAACGCGAATTCTTGGAGATTTGAGATTATGTGGGAATTTGCGTTTGGATCTTCAATGGTTTCGCTTAAAGTTTTTCTGGTTAAGTTTTCGATGTAGGTTATGTTGTATCCTCTTGGGTTACCAAACCATTCCATTTGTTGTAAAGGCTTAAATAATAAAATTAATTAAATTAACATGTTGAGATTAATCTAACTTAATACAACTTACAATCCATCGAACTCGTAGTTCTGTAGCACTCATAGCTCTAACTGTTACATTTTTTGGAGCGTGAGATGGGGGTGCTTGAATCGTTTGAAATTCTTTACTTGGTTCTGACGGACCGGAAGCTCCGACAACATTATTTGCAATCAATCTTAATCTGTACAAAGTAAATGGCACCAAACCTTCAACAGTAATTGTTGAAGCATCGGGATCAGAAATATCGTATACTTCAAACCACGTTGAATTTCGCGCCGTTTGAGCTTCAACAGTCCATTTTATAATTGAAGAATTTCCATCGAAACCAGGTGTGAATTGTAAAACGACAGAAAATGCTTCAATGTTGGAGAGAGCGAGTTTTGATGGTGGATGTGGTAAAACTGGTTCAACCCCAGACTGTATAACAGCTATTTTCGGGGTTCCATAACCGACATCAGTCCAAGCGGACACTTCGAAACGGTAGTGAGTTGTAGCTTGGAGATGAGTTACTTTTAAACTTAACGTAGTGGAGGTTAGGTTTTGTATGCGACGAGTTTCTGGTCGATCTTTTACTTCGTATTTTAATTGATAACCACGAAGAAAACCGTTTGTGTGTTTAGGAGGTAACCAAGAAACTTTTACAGCGCGGTCACTTACTTCGTCAAATTGTAAATTAGAAACTTCATCAGGAACTAAAACAAAAAAAAGGGTAATCAAAGACATATTACCCAAAGAATTTCTTTTCTCACCATCTTCCATCGTTTTAACTTTAAAATATTCACTAATTTCACCATCCCCAGGATCGGTGAAACAAACCACCGTTACATTATATTCAACAAATTTTTCTAACCCTCCAATAACAGCTGTTTGTTTAGCGAGAGGATCTAATAAATTCGGATGAACAGTTATTCTTTTAGCTTCAATATTAATTTGTTTTTGTTCGCTATATTTCCAAGCTTGTAATTTATAGCCTTGATTAATCCCGTTGATTTTTTGTGGATCGGGAGGAGTCCACCATACCCTAACAGCCGTTGAATTAAGCGCTTCGACCGATTCGATCACAGGCGGAGCTTCAGGTACACCCTCTTTCGTTTTTATTTTAGCCCCATCGGTAAATTTACCAACCCCTTTGTTGTTATAAGCGGCTATTTGAACGATGTAATCTTTCCAAGTGATTAAATCGGTTATTAAATAATTTCTTTGAGCCTAAAAAACAATTAAAACGTAATAAAGATAAGTTGAAGATGATTTTAAGCTGTATTAACCTCATTTGTGATGTTTCTTATGGTCCATGGGCTTTCATTGTAACCATAAAGCTTATAACGGATGATGTAACCTAAAATTTGACCGTTTCTGTGCTCTTCTAAAGGTGGTTGCCATTGAGTAATTATTTCTGAGGAACTTCTAGCTGATCCTACAAATCCAACGGGTGGTCCAGAAGGAGCTATAAAATAATTTAATTTAGTACTGTATAAGTATTTATTTAACTAAGGAAAGCATGCAAAAATATTTTTAAAAGCATCATGCGAACAAACTTGAATTTATTGGTATATATAATACGAAATAAACAAGAATATTGGTGATGACACATTCAATCTTTGTTATATGATGAACCCCAAGCTTTTTGGCTATCAATTGCAACTTTGTGCCATCTGTAGAAATCGCGAAGGAGTAGATGGAGAAAACCGGGGCCTTGCAGAGAAACTTATGAAGAGTTTGCGTGATGTGGTACGGCCATGTTAGGCGAAACGTCTCAAAAAGTGGGTGAACTCGAAATGAAGACATAAACAGAAACCTAACTGCTAATGCAGCTTCGTTATTTTTTTCTGATTACAAAAGTATGGGGTTAGATAGGTCTATTTCTTATTGTTTTAGAATAAAACTAAAAATAAACTTTTTTTAGTGTCGTCAAAGAAATTAAATTTACAGTTTCCTGTAAATTACAGTACTATAACTAAAAATTATTCTACTAAAAATTTATATAAAATTTACTTTATTTTCTAATATGTAACATAAATTTTCGTAATCGATCTTAAAAAACAAGATTTTTAATTTGACACTTCAGAAAATTTTTGAATACAAACAAATGTCGCTGTTTATTTGAATTTTAAAAATGTATGAGCGCCATCTATCAATAATTTATTAAGTCATTTAATAATAATATTAAATATTAATAAAAAATGTGAAATAATGCAATCTATACTAACTTTTGTGTAAAACAAATATAAATTAAATAGTTCAACAAGTGTATTTGTTTCAAATATCAGAAATATGTTTTTTTAATTTTTAGTTATAATTTACAGGAAACTGTAAATTTAATTTCTTTGACAACATTAAAAAAAAATGTTTATTTTTAGCTTTATTCTAAAACAATAAGAAATAGACCCTATATAATAATCAGTGGTTGTTTCCTACAGTTTATTGTATAGTACTTAATTGATCCCAATTAAATAAGTAAGTAACAAACCTAAAAACAAATTCATAATCATGCTTAAAAACTTAAATTGACTCATCAAGAAATTAATAAGTAACGTTGCATTAAAAATAATGGAAAATCTGTTGGGATTAACAAATTAAAATCCATCATGCTTAAAAATCACATATAATTAATAAAATAACCCCCACCTGTAAAATAAACCCTTTCACCCACTCCTAAGTCCCATTTAGGCAACAAATAAAATAAAGAAAAAATCCAAAGAAACATTTCTAACGTCAAACATTGTTTTTTATGCATAAAGAAAATTTCTTACCTTCTTGTGGTAACATAACCTGCCCGCTCGGTTCTGAAGGACTTCCTTCGCCAACGCTGTTCACAGCGCTGACTCTAAATTGATACGCAGCGGCCGCTTTTAAATTTGTGAGAAGAACCCAACGTTGATCTGCCGAAACGTTACTTAACTCCGTGATCCAGTTCAATAGGGGGTCCGGAATCGGGCCTGGAATAGGGGGTACTAATTTGAAACGACGTAATTTCCGTTCGATTTACATGTTTGGGTTGGAACTTTATGCATTCTTTATCAATATGAGCATGCAATTTAAAAGTTTAATTTTAGTTTGAGGTTAAGTTGTTTAATTAAAGGTTACATTAAGGGTTAATTCGAAACATGCTCATGCAAACAATGTTAAAATTGCTTTTATTTTAATTTTGGGATAGGTTTTTTAAATCAAACTAAAATAAAAGGACCAAAAGAAATGATTAAGCTATAAATAAACAATGACAACAAAAACAAAATAAATAAAACATAAACAAAAGCAATTTTAACACATTAATGTGAAGAATGAACTTACCAAGTTCTGGAACCTCTCTTTTTTGAATAATGTACTGTTTAATGGGACTATTTCCATCAAAACCTGGTGTCCAACTAACGTTAACAGCGCGTTGTGTTCCAGTATCCAATTTGGTGGCTTTAACGTTAATTGGAGCAAACGGAAGCTCAATAACACTTAATTTAGCAGAACGTGTATCATTTCCACCTGGAGAAGCCACTGTACAGGAATATGTGCCAACATCGGCTGCTCTCACCGCTTGGATTTCTAAAGTTCCATCCGACATTGTCTTTATACGTGAACTTAAATTCGGATTTATTAACCTTAAAAAGATCGTTTTAATAATATAAATAAAATTAAATTAAAAAAGAACTTACTGTTTGTTGTGGAACCATAATAATTCGTAAGGTACCGAAGGATCCGAAGAAATTTTGCATTGTAAAGTTGCTGTATGTCCTAGAAGTACTCTTGTTTCCACTGGAGGTTGCACTATTTGTGTACGAACTGTAAAAATTAAAAAAGCGATTAATTAAAATAAACTAAGAATGTTAGGTTAGAAAACGAACCAAATAAAATTAATCACAACATTTTTTTACTTACCAAGAACTGTTAAATAACCGGATCCTTTAACTTGACCCGCTTCGTTTGCTCTAATACATGTATACTGACCAGTATCTGATTTTTTAACTGCCGCAATCAACAAATCGCCGTTATCCAAAATTTGGATTCTACCAGACACTTCAACCTCGTTTTGTTCTAAAATAGATTAGTATACGCCACAAATAAGCAAAGGGGTTAATTTAATAACATTCAATTCACAACAATATAAAATATACTCAAAACACAAATTTAAAAAGTGAGGTTATGTTACCATTGTATATCCAGGTTATGTTTGGCACCGGTGCACCAACTGCTTGGCATGTTATCGTCGCATCTTTACCATCTAAAACAGTTACGTTTTGGGGCCCTACATCCATAACAGGTATCGAAGCTAAAAAAATATATAAATTAAATAATAAAAAATTACAACCGAAAATTATGGCTTCTTTATTTCTTTAATGATATAAAAAAAACTATTTACCGATAATGAAATAAATTATGGTTGTTGTTATATTAGTTAACATTTTATTTAAATAAAATTATTAAAAAAATAAATAAATAAAAAGGGGTTGCAAGTTATAATAGGGGTTGTTTACATGTTTTTGGACGGTTAAAATAACGACAGCGCCACCTTAACGGAGTTAGTTGAACTTTATATGTACAAAAGAATTTCGCATAAAATTGATCACCAAGAGATGTCGCGAGGATCTCGAAGTGAATGTAAGAAAAAGAAGCCATAAAATTCGAAGAAGTTTCAAACAAACCACACAGTAAAAATCGAAATAAAAAAATAAAACTGAGTAATTCCATGCGATCGCATGCAGAATATCGATACTTGGAATTTAAAATCCAGTACTGTAAAATCAAATCGGTAAACGAAGCATTTATCGTGCTTTGCATAACAAATCTTTGTGTGTATACAATAGTGATCAAAAAGTAGATGTAATAAATAAAATAATTTACAGTGGAATCAAAAATAAAAAAAACTACGATTAAATTTTTTTTTTTTGGTTTGGAATCTTACTAATAACGTTGTAATAACTTTTTCTATTTCGCCGTTCACCTCCGGTTCTTAATCTCATCAAGTTCCTTTTGATACTTCTAATAATCCTCATCTTATTTTTCTTAAACCCTTTTTTTCGTATACATAATACAATTAAAATAAATTGATGATTTTTAATACAATTAATCACAAAAGTAAGGTATACTTAATGTTGTGACTTTATACAGTGTCTACCAAAAAATCAGCAACTTCGTATTTTTATTCGTTTTTTTTTTCATTGCAACAACGTTTTTGATTGATCTTTCAATATAAAATAATTTTTAGATGCTTTCGTTTTTATTACATATTGAAGAAGTTGCTCAATTTTTGTCGAACACTGTAATTTAAATAATGTTTAAAAAAATCTTACTTTTAACTTTAAGCCAAGTTGATGCCGAACTTTCACCAGCTTCACTTCTCGCAAAACACTGAAACATTCCCATATCGGCAATAATAACCTTGGTAATCAATAAAGAATTGTCTTCTTCGATTTTATACCGTTTATCGGCAATTTCCTCGACATTTTTACCATTTCGAAACCACGAAATATTCGGTTTTGGAATACCGACGGCATCGCAAGGTAAAATAATTTGCGATCCATAATCGCCCAACATTTCCGATTTAGTAACGCTCGCAAACCTAGGTTTTTCTTGTACCAACACTTTAGCTTGAGCCGAAACGGGCGGAAAATCCCCGTTTTTAAGCGAAACCTGACATTCATACATTCCGGTGTGAGATAAATTCGCAGAGATTAACGTTAAACTTCGATTCCAAAGGTCATTAAAAGTATAAGAAATAGCGGAGTTTTCAATTAAAATCCCATCTTTGTACCAAATTGTTTGTAATTCGTACAATCTTCGAGCGTTCGCTATACAATCTAAAGTGGTTTGATCGGCACCTTTTATAATCGATACATTTTCAGGTGGGATTATGATTTCCGGTGGTAAATCGACGGTCGTGTCGCTTTCTTCAACGTTCAAACGAATATAAGCGCTATTTTCTTCTTTTCCTTCTTGAGTGTTAATCGCCCGAGCTCGGTAAGATTTTTGATCGTCCAAGTCGGTTGATAGAATGATTAATTGATTCGTTTTTGACTTTGCGTATTTTCGGGAATATTTCAATGGACCCTCATCGGTTTGCCATGTTACTTCCGGTTCAGGGGAAGATTGTATCTTTGGTAAATCTAAAATTGCCGCGTTTCCCGCTTGAATCTCAATCGTTGAATCAGTTTGATTATCAAAAACACCCATATCTAAATGAATTAGAGAATTAATTTAATTTTGAAATATCTAGTAAGAAATCTTACATGCAACGATTATTTTCATTTCTTCACTTATAATCGATCCGACTTTATTCGAAGCAATACATCTGTAGCTGCCTTCGTCTTCTAACCTCATTGAAAAAATTCTGTAAAAGGATTCCGCGGAAAAATCCGTAATTGGCTCTCCGTCTTTTAGCCATTTGTACTGAGGTTGGGGGTAAGCTATAACAAGAAAATAATATTTATAGTATTTTTTCTTAAAATTGTACAGATTTTAAAAGAAATTTAGTGGTTAAGTAAGAAAACGTCAAGCTAAAATATGTAGTGCAGACGAAACAACGGAACAGGACAAAAGCCCGAGGTATAGTTTCCAGCTTTTAGAAATAAAAGCTTCGTGACTGGTCCCCTTCGCAGTTCGCATATACATAATATTCCCGGTACATAAACCAGAAAGCTTGTGTTGCGGCGGTTTAAATCGCTTATTATTTCTTACGTTGAAATGCGCTTCGCGTGTTACACGTCATCGCACCCCGAGAAGGTTTTCAAGAAAGCTCGAAGCAGTTATTACGCAAAAATTTACCTGTAATTGTCTCAAAAACGGTCGATTGTAATAGGTTTAATTGTTGATTGTTGCAGTATCGCTTATCGTTAATGACTTTTTGAAACGTTTCGAAGTGATTTAAGTCAAATGTCATATTATCTAAATAATGTGAAGTTAGTAATAAATAACAAAAAGTTAAAATTAAAATAAAATTATTTTATAGATGTTATTGATTAATATATTTAAGAAAATTATTACCCCGTGAATAAAATATTTCAATAATCAAAGGATTTTATAAAAATTAATCAAGCTAACTTCAAAGAAGTCGATAAAAATGTCATTTAAATTGATCAAGAAAAACATAACCTCAAAGACATCTTTTTATTTTTTTAACTCTTTTTTGCTTTCAAAGGGATTCACTTGATCTTTACAAAAAAAAAATGTGTTTCGGATCTTGGATAGAGGTGGTGAGCAGAGACAAGTTCACCGGAGGCATCTACGTCCGCGTCCGGTCTTCTTCTTCGCCTTAATTCGTCCTTGAATAATGGATGGACCGGGTTGGAAAAGGCGAGGAGCTAAACTACCACGAAGGGTCGAAGGGGCCAACATCCCAGGTAGGAAACCCTTCGTAAACAAGCAGGGCGGCTCGTTACCGTGTTCTATACGACTGGACAATTTTAAAGCATCAATGGGGGGAATGTTGTAATATCGAAATTTAATAGAGAATTAAAACAATGAAGGTTAAATTTAAGTTAATCAAGAACAGTGTTGTGGTTTTAAAATAAAAATAAAGAAAAAAAATTCAAATGAGGTTAAGTTTTAAATATTTTATTGACATTTAAATCAACAATTTATAACTGTATCTAACTTCATTCTTTATTGAATATTAGTTTTCTTTTTAAAAATATATGAATTAAATTAAATAACGATATCTTTTATTGTTTTTATTCGCTTCTAATTCCTATAATATAAGTTTCCCTTCCCCTTTTAGTTCTAATTAACTAATTATATGTATTATATGTAGTTAAAATTATTTTCATAGTATAGAAGTAGATGCAGGAGAAACTTGTCATGTTGATGTAAGTTGTTGGGGTTAATGAGAAATTCATAGTGACACATAAAACTTTGGATATAACTCGTTTTGTTATTTATATAAGTAAGATATTTATAGATGTAGCAAAATTTTTTGCAAATTTGATTAATCTGTTATATACTAGCGATATCATCATTAAACTTTGAAAATTAATGCATTCAACGCTATCCTAAATCTGTATTTTCCGAAACGAATCTTCTAACTGTTACCAACTTCACAACTATTTGACAAGTATTGGTTGAATTTATTATTAATAAATTTTTAACGAACATATTTAAGTACAAATATTGAAATGTATAATTAATTTCTGAAAATGTATATAAAATGTAACTAATTTTGAAGGTAAGAAATAGAAATTCTTAGTAGTGTATAGGGTTAACTAATTAAGGAGGTACTATTTTGCTGTAAAGTTGGCACGAAATTGCCTTTCCCTTCGGGGCGAGTTTAATTTTGAATTTAATTCAACTCAACTCACCCCGATAGGTATTAGGAACAGGTGGATATAAACAACTTTAACCTAAAACCTCTTTTATTAAATCAACGTGAAAAACAGAAATCAATGAAATAACGTTTTTATTAATAAACAATAAAATTCGACCTGCTTCGTTGTAAAAACAAGTCATAAACGAAGGATTTATGGAACCTTAGGTACAACTATAAACGAGATCCTATCACCTTTTTTTACGAGGGCATACAATCTTATTACGTCTTGAAAAAAAAAGCATTAAATCTAATCTTTAAGTTCTTAATATACACGATGAAACAACAGCAACAAAAATAAATTAAATCAATAATAAATTAACGACTAATTTGTGTTTCCCCTCGAAATAATTTGTGGAAGCTTCATCCCCTTTTGGTTTGGCAGAACATCACCTCGGCGTAAAGCTCAACTAATTTTAATAAATCAATTTGTATTAATGAATACAGCACGCGACATGTACCTCGTCACAACATGTCATTTTACGTCCCAAGCT
This sequence comes from Onthophagus taurus, assembly GCF_036711975.1. Taxonomy (NCBI): domain Eukaryota; kingdom Metazoa; phylum Arthropoda; class Insecta; order Coleoptera; family Scarabaeidae; genus Onthophagus; species Onthophagus taurus. Next base: position 2,682,348 of record NC_091967.1, read on the forward strand.
AGGTTTTGGGGTCTAATTATTTAAATTTACTATCATATTAATGTTTAATTAATAGATGTTTGTTTTCTTGAGCAAAATTAGAAAATAAATTTAATTTAATTTAATTGAAACGTCAAAACTAGTTGATTTGAGACAGTTTTAGGTCTTTTCCGGGGAGGTAGCCAACAAGAGTATTGTTTTGCGATCCTGGGGGGTTCGATATCCAACAGCAGCAATCCCTGGCGTCATTGGATCGCCAGAATGCAAAACGTGGACCATTTCACTTGTATATCCGGCATTAGAGACACAGAAGCACAGAAACACATACAAACGTCGGTCGTTTAACTCGGGCTACGTTCAATGTACTGCTTTGAAAATGGTTTTAATCCATTGTCTTATTGATTCTATTGTTACTAATTCAAGAAAGGCTAAAATATTAAAATCGATTTTTTTTAATTTTAATTCTTTTTGGTAAAGCTCTCTCCAAAGAATAATGAATAATAAACAATAAGTATCCGAAGTCATTTCCGTTGTGGATCATCTAAGAAACTTCCTTTTTAAAAATGTATAATCTTAAAAATTTTTTTATCGAAAAAGTAGGCAACCCAAATAACACTTTATATATTTAATTTTGTTAAATACTTTTTTTTTGATTATTTAGAAATGCATTCTAAGCGACTTTTTGTTAATTTTGGGCTAAAATAGGCGTTCGTTTTATCGTTTCGATCAATTATTGACGTGTAAAGGTCAAAATTGTTACCCTTTTTTACTAGAACGTTGCGTGTTTGAGGAAAAGGAAATTTTTATTCGTTCGATAATTAAAGGTGAATTGGGGGCCGAAAACGGGGACGAATTATTATTAACGGAACAACACGAAAAAATACTCACCGAACGCTTGACATTGGATGATTTTTGTTGTTCCTAACCTAACTATGCTATTTGTTGATGAAGATGTTGTAAACCTTGGCGCTTGAAGATTTTCTAAAACAAAAGGAACAAAAATAAATAATTAATTGAATAAAATCAAATAATTTTTTATTTAAATAATACAATTTATTGTTTTTAAACCTTTCAAAATCAATTTTTAGGATTTCTGTTGGTATTCCTTAAAAAATTTATGACGTTTTCTGATTTCTACTGACATTTTCGATAATTATAGGTTAGGAAACGAATATATCAACTTTTAACCTTATTTTGATAAAAAATAATATTTTAATGTTATTTATGAGACATAAATTACAAAAATAATCGTCAATACGAAAAGATAATTGTGGTTTAGGAGATTCAAATATCCTTCATGTTACTAATATTTCTATATGTAATTATCGAATGGTACAAAGGGACACGAATGAGTTTTGGTAAACTGATCATGTGGATTACCAATCGATATTCGACTGTAATTATAAACACCTATAAATTAAGTTAACGAATCATATTTTATTTCATGGGAATAAATTTAAAACAAACAATCCTCTATACTAAACAAGTTTCTACACAGAACGGAGAACGTTCCAAAACAGCTGTTTACTTATCAGTGGTTTACTCGTATTGACAGTACCACATACCGTAGAAACGTAGAGGTGTATTTATTTCGTAACTTCATGGCATATGAAGAGTTCGCAACCCATTTGAAAGTTAATTATTAACTTAAGGAGTGACGAACCTAAATTTAATATCTTTGGGTGTAAAAATAAAAAAGTACTACTATAAAGTATGGATGTGGAAGCGTTCTCTTTTGTGACTCGAAACATGCTGTGAAACAGATAAAAGAATGCTTAATATTTAAATAAAGTTAGAAGGCAACTTCGTATACCTTTATATGAACCGTATCGAGCATCCGTTCTTTGAAATAAGGTGTTAAGAACATTTTATTTCTAAGACTCAGCCATTAAGAAAAGGCATCCATGAAACAGTCATGGAACAACTAAGAAATTTAACAACACCCAAAACTATTATTGCTCTTAACCGGAGACGGTACGGTTGCTATTAGCGAAAATATTGAATAATGTGTACAATTCAATTTAGGTTGTTCAAGTTGTTGATAAAACTGCGGCAACTAGCTTTCGTTAGAAATAATGTGTGAAATGTTTCAAGTGGGAAACGTATAATTAAACCGTTGTTAATGAAACTGTTATTGAAATATTCAACAAAAGAGTGTACACGTGTCAAAGCCGTACGGGTTATTTAAAGGATTTAATCCAAATATAATTCTCAAATATCTACATTATAAATCGATATAATTTCAAACCAATACAATATAATCTAAACTTAAACTTATTACTACCAGAAAGGGAACTGTCAATGCTTTTTTGGAGAGAGTATCATCAATTATGTTACAAAGGTAATTTACTTAAGATGCAATACACAAAAATGTATTTTTATAGAAAGCAGGGCGTACTTATACTTACTTACTTTGTCCCACATAAAATGTAACATGTCAATATGATTTGACATTACAGTAAAACCTCGATATAACGGATCAATACGGGGAACGCAACGTTATAGGTCAATAAAAATATACAACAATCTAACGCTGAATAACAAATAAAACTAGACTAATACTAAACTAAAATAGTAACCAATAATAGTTGTTACTATTATTATAATACTTACTATTATTTATTACTATAAAAAAAAAAGCGAATTAGATTGAACCATTTCTAAGGTAAGTTAATTTGACAGGTCAGTTTGACAGAAACATACTGAAAAACTGCAACTTCACATCAAAGCATTTTTTTCCGATTTTTAATACTAATTTTACCGTTTTTTGTATTATTTTTAGTTGACAAAGTGATTAAAATGCAAAAAGAAAATTTTATTGATTCACAGCAGCGATTCGATTAGTATCGATTTTCTTCAAAAAAGTATTTTTGACATTGACATAAAATAGTTAATAATTTAAATAATTTCTAACATTTTTTAATAAACCTTGAGTTAAAACAAATAGGAAAAGGTAATTACAAAAAAAAAAACAAGCTTTAGGAGAGAAAGCTTATTTGAAATCCAGTTACAGATATGGTTTATTTATTGCGAATGTGATGCGTGTGCTTTTGGGGACAAAAGGTCAAAGGAACAAACAAAAAAAAGTGTGATATGTATACCGTAGAGGTAAAAAGAGGTTAAACTCGTATTTTTATAATCTCCGTATTTTAAAATTTGACATTTCAAAAATTAAACAATTCTAATAAATGTTTTTTTTTAAGATTTTTGTGTTAAAATCGACAATACGTCGTAGATTAGGTGTTTATTCAGGAGTAATCCCAATTCTAAACACATTTACACCCCATTGTCTCTTAGCTAAATCTATTTAAGTACCGCTTCGAATCCCTCCTCGTCGTGGGATGTTTGCGAATTAAGATAGTGTGTTGGTACACCTGGTTTTCGTGATTTAAAAAAGTGTCAACGTTTTCTCGTTTTATTTTATTTTTCACTTATTTGTTGTCTTACAAAAGAGAATTGGAGGTAAATTCGTAAAGAGAATTTTAATTTCATTCAATTCTTAATAACATTCGCACGGGGAGGTAAGTTTATTAAATTTTCATCTGCAACACCCGCCATAGATGTCGTTCTATTTTTTTAATTTGATATAATTTTAAACGTGGAATTTTTAAATTAAATTAAATTTTATTGTTCTTTGTTACCTTTACACTTTTTTAAAAAATCGACTCCAAAATCTATGGTATCTCTGCCGGTGACATGTAAATTGCTGTAAACACTAGGATTCCGTGTGCGTTTACACTGTTTTACCATATTATTCCCATTCAACGGAGCGTTTTAACAAGTGTTTATGGGTGCTTTTGTCGGGTTGTTTTACGAGAACGAAATTCCCGGAAAAACAAACGTTTTCTGTTTCTCCGATTTGGACGTTTCATTAAAAATTAACCCTTGTAATTGAATCGATTTTCTATAACTTGATTTCCTTAAGGATTTTCCGATAACAAACAAAACAAACCGGAGAAAAAAATTATTTTCCCATTATTTTTAACATTTCAACTTGTCTGATTAAAATGACGGTTGTTTAATCAACGTGTACGTATATTGAGAGTGCTCGATTTACGTGTATGTGAATCATAATTTTCCACATACGAGTTCGTATTGTTTTTGGTAATTTAACTTCAACCAGCGTACTCCCTCCATCTGTTTGAAAACAAATCGCAATCGGTCGGTGGTCTCCACCTACTTGTTTTCATCCTATTGTTTTAGCACGATACAACTTCGATTAATAGAAATTGTCGACAAATTTTTAATTAAAACTATTTCCAACTTTAAACATATTTTACGTATCGACATGAATTGTTTCATTTTTAGGTCTATTATTAGAGGGAGAAAGAGTATGAAGTTAGTACGAAAAATTAATTGAGACCAATTTAACATCACAGTTAAAAAATAAGTCATTTATACAGTGTAATATAGTTGAACAATAAAGGAAGGGACTGGATTTTAGGGTGATAAGAGTAAAAGTGATTATGAGGTAGAGGGGAGGAAGGACTTTTGGTAACAAAGGGAAATACACAACTCCAATTCTAAAACTAGAATGTTTCTAGTTCCAGGTCTAGTGTTAATTCTAGTTTTAATTGTTATTCAGCGTTAGATTGTGGTATATTTTTATTAAACAAAAAGTAGAACTAACACTAGACCAAGAACCAAAAACATTCGGGTTTAACCGTGCGTATCTTAAGACGGCCGTGATCACGGAACACCTAATTGCGAGAGTGAAGGAAATATACATGGAGACTATGGCTAGGATAAAAGTGGGAGATAAGCTGAGCGACGTGTTTTGGACGACGAAGGGACTGAGGAAAGGATGTCCGCTGAGCCCAAGTCTGTTTGCACTGTATACGGCGGACCTGGAGGATAGATTGTGGAAGGGGCAAATGGGAGGGTTGGTGGTGGGAGGTAGAAAGGTGCATATGTTAGCATACGCGGATGACATCGTGGTCATGGCGAGAGAAGCGGCGGAGATGAAAGATATGATAAAGACATTGGAAAGATATTTTAGGGGGAAGGGGCTGGAAGTGAATGTGGGGAAGACAAGGATGATGAAGTTTTGTAAGGGGGGGAGAAAAAGAACAGAAAACTGGAGATGGGAGGGAAAAGAGATCGAGGAGGTTAGGGAGTATACTTACTTGGGGTATGTGTTCAGGGAGGACAACAGGGAGGGGTCGCATGTGATAGCTATGGCAAAAAAGGCGAATAAGGTGATGGGACAAGTATGGGGTTGGGGGAAGAGAGTCTTTGGAAGGAATGTGGCAGCGAGGAAGATTATGTTTGAAGGCCTGGTTAGCAGTGTGATGATGTATGGAGCAGAGGTATGGGGATGGAAAGAGCAGGCAATGCTGGAGGACGTGCAAGCTAGATACTGGGGATGGGTGCTTGGGGTGGCGAGAGAAACACCGGGGTATATAGTGAGGGAAGAGGTAAAGGTGGATAAGATCAGAGTGGAGGCGGGCAGGAGAGCAGTGAAATATGAAGAAAGAATAGAAGGGAGGCCAAACTGCGGGATCTTGGGGGAGTGTTGGAGGGAAAGATCAGATATGGGAAAGGAGACAGAGACAACTATTATAGACGAGCGGGCTACTCGGTAACTGAGATAAATAGTAGACGAAGGGTGGGTAGGGAGATGTGGAGGCAGTTGAGAGATAGGGACCGAGATGTGCAGAGACAGGAAAGAAGGACACAAATAAAAAAGTGGAGGTATAACGAAAGGTACAGGGACATAATAACGGAGGGGCTGCCTAGATACTTGTTATTGGAAGGAGATGAGGAAGGGAAGAAGTTGGTGGCTAGGTTCCGTTGTGGAAACGAGGAGAGAGCTAACAGATACTGGATGGCCGATGAGGTGAGGTGGTGTAGGCTATGCAGGGAGGAATGGGAAACGTTGGAACATATGTTGAATGGGTGCAGTGAGTTGAGGGAGGAGGAGTTGGACCGAGGGCAGATCTTAGGAGAGGGGGGAGAGGGGAAACGATGGATGAGAATGGTTGTGGGGGTGAGGAGACAAAGGGATGGATGAGGGGAGGATTGGGCCGAGGAGCCGAGGGTATGGAAATGGAGGAAGAGGGTAGAGGGTGAAAATCAAAGAAATTGTATTACTAGAAGCACATATAAACACCAAAAGTTGAAGCCAGCGTTCGATGTGTTTTGTTTACGTTTTCACTCAGTCCAGAACGGGACGCGCTCAGATCGGACCGTCCGGCCGACGATCACCGAGTATTTCCGAACAGGCCAACCTTTTTATGGTTTCTTTGAAAATAAATTTACTAATTAATGTTTATCCATGTTTGTCGAACCCTAATAAATAATAAATATAAATAAATTTGTGTTTTGGCTAAGTTAACATTTTAGTAGTACCGTATTTTTCAGACTATTAATAAGACACACCTTTTCACATAGAAAAATGGACTCAATTTTGGGTGCGTTTTATGGTCCGAAGGTACCATTAAAATATTTTTTTTAATAAATCGTCTCTAAATTTGAGGTGCGTCTTATAGTCCGAAAAATACGGTATATTTTGAAATTGAAACATTGGACATTATAGACGTTGCGAACTTAAAGAACATGCATTTAACTACCTAACTACTATTTTCTAAAAACTAATATTACTAGCCAATTTTGTTTAAATATGGTAGAAGGAACTAGTGATATTTCAATGCTACAGGTATAAAAGACATATGGGGCTTTGACTAAAGTTTCTTAGTTTGTAGTCAAACTTTACAAATTATTAGAGACTATTAACGACAAAATGTATTATTCAATAACAAGAACATATTTTTAAAGTTAACTAATTCCATTTTATTAAGTTCACCTCAAAACATTTATGATCTTTTTGGAGATCATGCGTATCATGATATTATTGATGGACATAAAATACAATGTATAAAGTTAATAATAACAAAATTTATTAACGTAAAGTTATTTAATGAAACCAAGTTAATAAATCAAGAATCTAGGCTTTGACATATGTTAAACAAACAAATAGTATTTTCAAATCAATGAGAGTTACTTTAAAATTTATATTTATAAGTTAAGTTTTAAGTTTTTTGTTATGTAATAAAAATTTTGAAACAAAATACCAATGTTATTTGCAAATACAATATTTTTACTGCATTATTTACCATGAAAGTACTGTAAAATTCTAATTATATCATCTTCAATTTACTTGTAAGAAATAAACCGTTCACAATTTATACGGTTACAATAATTAATTACAAAAGAACTCAAAGTTAACATTCCTTAATAAACATTTCAATCAATATAGCGTATAAACTGCACATCAAATTTTGAAAAACCTGCTCAATAAAAAAAAAATAATGATAATATACATTTCTTCATGTACGCCACTGTGTAAGTCTGATTTTGCCGAAACTATACACGCCACTGTCAGTGGGACCAAAACCAAAACAAACACTCGAACGTTGGCTTCAATCTCGTATACGGGCGGGGATAGGCAATGCTGCTTCTAATTATACAATTTCTTTGGTGAAAATAATATACTAATGACATATATTAGGATGTATTAAGGGGAAAATTGTAATTATCAAAAACAATAAAATGCTTATTATTATTCTTAAGACGGCCGACAACTCAGCGTTATCATAAGAACATCACCTTTTTCCAAGCAAAACGTTATTAATTATTTTTAAAATAACATTTTCTTAATTTTTTCTAACAATTTAAAGTGAAACCGTCTCCTCATTTACTATTGGTGAAATTAAGCGTTGGTGTGTGTGTGCGATGTTGGTAGCGAAGCGGAAAGAATTGAGAGTTGATTAAAAAATTCCTGAGACTTTAATGAAACGTTCCTGCCACTATCTATATTTTTGCCCCTTAGTTTTTTTAAGCAATCTCCTTTCTGTTCCAATATTTTCAGCATTATCTTCGATTTTAACCTGTTTGTTTATTCAGATTTTTTAGCCTTTTCTTTTTGACTTTCTGTTACTTCGCTTGGCGCGGAGCCGAAAGGAAAATATAACGTCATTTTCTTTACTTCCGGTTGTCCGGACGAGTCGTTTCCGAGATTTGTACGAAGCGACGTCCCGTTTAATTTCCCAGGATAGAAACGTAGTCGCAGGACATCGTTGACGTCTTTAGAGAATTTCAAGAAATATTATTAATAAAAAAATAGAAAATAGGCAACCCAAATGACTTTTTTAAAGGTATCTTCAAAAACGAACTGTTTGAGCTTTTCCATTTAAAATGTTAACTTTTTTGATTTTTCTATTAAGGGGTATTTTTTGAACCGGAAAGATTTCAAATTTTCAATATACCTCCTAGTCTATCTCGCTAGTCTACTGCTAGTTGAATAGGTATATGACGAAATGTTTTGTATAAAAAAGTCGGATGGGAAGAGAGAGAGAAAACGGGACGGAAGAAAAATAGATGCGTTTTAACCGCAAGGTCCAATTGTACGAACTAAAATTGATCCCTCCATATCCGTATACATGGGACTATCCCCCCGCAATGTATATCGCGAATACCACGTATATTCGTCTCTGAACCCAACCTCCAACAACGATGCGCGTGTGCCCCCCTTTTCTATGTCCCTATATCCATACATACATCCCAATGCATATTCAAAACTCTGAAATGTAAATTCGCGTTCAACGCATAAACATACATAAAGAGAAACAGGCAGAGTGATCGAGGGAAAGAGAAATTATTTATGAATAATAAAATAATTGAATATTTAATAAAACATTAATTTGAATTCCCATAAAGTTTATTTTTTAATTCTATTTATGTATAGAGTTCATTTCCAAACACCCACTCGCCAACATGGTAAGCGAAAACATCGCCATGAACAACAAATTTTTGGAAAGTGTAGAGGAAGATATTGACTTGAGATACGCCATTAGAATGGGCAAAAATATCAGATATCATACTATTGACATGGGCAATTTACAGCACATACTAAGAAACGGAGACATACTAATAAACCACAACCGTAAAATATGTCTACAATATTGCTGAATAATGCTGGGAAAAGGTTAGGTATAATTAATGGGAGACTAAACCATTCTAGTAGAAGCCTAGGCATTGCTGATAGAAGATTTATCAAGGCATATAGATATTGGTAGCAAAAGACTGGATACAGATGGCAGAAGACTCGCCCACAAACGACCTTGATAAAGTGAGAATAAGCGATTTTTAGGAATATGCCTATTAATAGTATTTGGTCTTCTACCATCTGTATCCAGTCTACTGCTAGCAGTATCTAGTTGCAATATCGCTGGATATGTAATTATATCAACGTGAAGCTGGTATAAACCATCGGAGCGACCTCGGAGAAGTGAGCAACCAAGAATAACAAAGTGCAGTATGCAGAGAATTGCGGGAAGTAGATGGTTTGAGGTAGCCCAAGATAAGAAACATGGAAATATATGAAAGAGGCCTTCGTTCAGAACTAGACAACAGCTGATGGCTGAAAAGAGAGGGAGAGATAGATTATTTCATTGATTGATATTTCTTAATTCATGTATGCAATATTTTTCAAAGTGTTTAAAATACGAAATTTATTTCTCTAAACAACGTTAACGCTCTAATAAGGCTCCGAAAATGGCTCTAGAATGTTTTCAAACATAAATCCAAGTTAATTCCACGGAAAACACCAAAACAAAAAAGTATATAAAAATTTATACGAGTCGTTTTTATACATGGTTTTTATCAACTAGATTATTTTTTTTTGTTGGTGCATAAAGCTATAAAATCCTGTATTCTATGTTATAATACATTATAGTACTGGATTTTTTCCAGTTAATTTACCTCTTTATATATTTTAAATAATATTAAGAAAATTATTTCAAATTGATTAATTAATAATATATATCCACAGATGGCGCTAAATCAAAATGATTTTTTTAAAGATAAATTACTCCCCATTTCCGGCAATTCTAATTCTAACAATTCCTTTGGAAGTTAACTCGGTTATTTGCCAAAGCTTTTGTGCGTAGATGAGGTCTATTCATTACTTTATTGCGTCGTTAAACAACTCGATCCGGTCAATACATATTTTAGTCGTAACCGTTCAATTTAAAATTCATTTCCATGGATTTTCCGCCTCAAAAAAAAATCATTAAACGGTTTTATTCCAATTGTTTTGTTCTCAAAGAATAATACCAAAAGTACGATCTTTTCTGTGATTGCAAAGGATAAAAAAAAAAGATTTGAAATGGCGAGAAAATCCAGATTTAAATTACCCACAACAGGTGTTCCACTCTGAGATTTATAAATGAACGTAGATTGCTTGTTATTTTCCATCCCCATTTACTCCTCACTAAAGCATAATTACCAAAAAAAATCATCTTTTTCCTCCTTCATTTGACTAATGATTAAAAAAAAATTTATAGTGTAATGAAAAAACATCGATTCTTTTTTTTTTTTGCTGTAAACAAAGATTTATCGAGATTTGTCTCTATAATCCTTGTTTTGGACGTGGAATTGGTCCCTAAAGGTAGAAAACGAGAAGTTCGCCTCGTTGCAAATACGAGAACGTCAATTAAAGGACACTTGGGGTATAAAAGAGTATTCCCGTTGTATTTTCGCAGTGTAAAATCCGAATGCTTTATGAATTGATTTACATAAAAAAACTGCAAAATTAAGAAGAAATGTAACAACTTGAGAGTTAAATAACAACTAAAACTAGAACTAACGTTAGGTATGTATTGTGTTGTTCTACTTGTGTGATGTTTTATACACAAGTTATTAATCTATAAATTTGGGTTTCTTTAATTTTAAGAGACTCTTATTAAAAACTCAGGGTTCCGGGCAAGTTCAGGTTCAAAAAAATATTAATCAGGTTCGACAAAAAAAAATGGTTTTCCTAAATTAACTTTAATAACAATGCTTATTTACGAGAGATAAATTTTTAAATAAAATAGATAACTGCGGTTATCGACTGAAATATCGATATTAGAGAGAACCAGTTTATTAAACTCGTTAGAACCGTTCTTTGAAAATAACAAATGGTTAAGACGTCAGCCATTGTCATCAAACTCGTTGAAGAAAAATAGAATTAAATAAATGAACGTTATTCAAGAAAACTAATAAATCTTTACACACAAGTAAGTATTCATCATAAATTATAGGAAACTCTTGCGGGTTGTTCTTTGAGTTTGATTCTTTGAATTTTCTTTTTGTAGGTTATGTTAAATAATAAAATAAAATTATCATCCGACTCACTGTGAAAAATAATGGATTGGAGTTCAATGTGGTATCTGGATTATGGATTGTCTCTTGTGTTCGGGGCACTAACTAATTTTCTGGATTGTCTACAGGATTCTTCTTACGGGAACTTGAACTGTTTGTTCTTCGGAAATAGGATCTTGGAATGGTCTCGAAGAAGTGTTGGTAGTTCTTGGAATAGGTTGTAGGATGATTCTCTTTTATTTTAATATTGTAAGTTGGTTTGACTTTTTTTTAAAGAAAATTATTTTAAATTTTTGAGGTTATCTCTTCAAAAATTCTTCTATCTGACGACGTGGATTCGACACTGGTCCGACGACGACTCTCTCACTCCCTGTTCGCGATCTCCTTATATACCCCGGTACTCCAACTGTTTTTTCCTCGTTTCTGATTGGCCCTTAGCTTCGCGCCCTTTTCAAAATTCAAAATTCTTGCTTCGAAACTAGCGTCATCTCTTGATTTTTCTCGGAATTAACCTTCAAAATTTAATTCTTTTTTCGTTGATTTCTCCCTTATTCCTTTATGAAACGTAATAAAACTTCGTATTCAACGTTGTCTTTTCTTGTTTTTAGACATACATTGGAGTACACGCCAAATTTCAACAATGAGTAAAGTTGGAAAAATTCAAATTTAAATCAAGGATTTCTTCCTCAAAATAACGTTAAAACCTCAAACGATGGATGAAAAATGTGCTTTAGGAGCTGAACTACAATAATTGATACATTTGAAAGTAAACAAAACGATTTAAGATAAGATTTTCACCAACAAAAAATCTCTCTGTCACAAATTCTAGGTTATGTTCTCTCGGTGAACTAAGAGAATGTTAAAATTATTACAGTATATTGTCATTTGAAACAGTTAGCCAACAAAAGATGGTGTTAGTGCGAAATTAAAAATTTAAATTTCTTCGAATTAATTTGTCGTTTTGAATGATAAGTATAAAATATCATTTTAACGTTTACCTAAATTTTTTATGGTTAAAAAGAAAAAATAACTGTGTATTTTAAAAATTTAAAAATATTTATAACGACTGCAACAACCGTATGCGGTAATAACGTAAGGGATGATATTTATTTTGTGGGGTAAAAAATTTTTTATGATTTCAATTTTCCCGTTAGTTTCAGCGAAGGAAAAAAGTTTTTTACGGTCTGTTAAAACCGACAAATGGAAAGAATTAAACTCGTCAAATTTTAATAAAAATGCAAATCAACCGAGTTTATGTTTTTCTTTTCTAATAACTCGATTAGCTCCAGGTAATTCATTTTAACTTCCCTTTTTACATTAAACGTTAAAGGGGGTGTTCTGTTTTCTGTTAAAAAAAATCTACCTTTTTCCCACCAGACGTTTGCTATTTATGTAACCCTAAGTGATATTTTCAAGACTTCCACTTACATGTATCTTAAACTTAACCATAAAATTGATCTAATATTAGAAAATAGGACTAATAATAAATACTTAATTTATTAAAGAAGTGATATAACTTAAAATAAAAATTGGTGCAGTAATAAGACGTTTAAATTACGAAAGGACGTCGCAACACTTTTCGTGTTTGCGACGAATTAAGGTTAATGGTCGGTATTTTATCGATTGGCCAGTTAAGAAGAGTTTAGTTTGAATTTGACTTCTAAATATCGTTCTAATAAAATTATTGGTTATTTTATTAATCTGAAAGTTAAATTTAATCTTTGAAAGGTGTGCTTTGGTAACTTTAACCTAACTTAACTCTTGTAAGTTTATACCTGAAATTAATTTAAAGCCCAATAACTGCCCTGGTCTTTTGACTAAAACGTTAAAAGGGGGCGCACTAATTAAAGACGAGCGAGGGATAAGATACCGAGCTGATTATTATTAACGAACTGAAAACCAAGACGTTAAACAAAGACGTTTCACTCACAACATTAATATTTTAAGAAAATTTTTAATCAACAGCTTTATAACATTTTTACTTTTATTTATTAAAATATTATATTGTATAATATTAGGGAGAAGTTGAAGATTGAATTTTCTTTTTCGAGATTCACTCATACGTTACCTGGAATATAAAAGAGTACAAAAGAACTGGTCGTCTAGGTTCTATGAAAAGTTCCTTTTGATATCTTCTTTAAAGTAGTATTAAATCCGATAAAGGTAGCTTTATTTTCTTTTTCTTTTTGTTTTGATAACATTCGAAAATCTGATTTTATAATTAGAAAAGAACCAAAACGAGATTAACATTGTTTGTTGATAAACGGGAAGTTAAAGATAAAAAAGTGAATTTTATTGGGTCAAGACATCCGCTTTATTATTTATTGACTAAAATAAGTACATAAATAAATTAATAGGAGGATATTTAATGTTATTGTGTCCTATTTTCTAGTTTCAAACCAATTTAAAGGTTAATATATGATAAGTTATACGATGATGAAGCGACAGAAAGTACATTTAACGTTATTTTTTTCCGATTACAAAAATTTAGGGTTTGATAGGTCTATTTCTTATTGTTTTAGAATAAAACTGAAAATAAACTTTTTTTTTAGTGTCGTCAAAGAAATTAAAATTACAGTTTCCTGTAAATTATAACTAAAAATTAAAAAAACATATTTCTGATATTTGAAACAAATATATTTGTTGAACTATTCAATTTATATTTGTTTTACACAAAAGTTGGAGTAGATTGCATTATTTCACATTTTTTTATTAATATTTAATATTATTATTAAATGACTTAATAAATTATTGATAGATGGCGCTCATATATATATTTATTAATTCAAATAAACATAGCAACATTTGTATTCAAAAAATTTTTGAAGTGTCAAATTAAAAATCCTGTTTTTTAAGATGGATTATGAAAATTACGAAAGGTTTTACATGTTACAATGTTACATATTAGAAAATAAAGTAAATTTTATATAAATTTTTAGTAGAATAATTTTTAGTTATAGTACCGTAATTTACAGGAAACTATAAATTTAATTTCTTTGACGACACTAAAAAAAATTTATTTTTAGCTTTATTCTAGAACAATAAGAAATAGACCTATCTAATCTCATATTTATGTAATCAGAAAAAAATAACGAATTTAATAAACTTTTTTTTTAGTGTCGTCAAAGAAATTAAAATTACAGTTTCCTGTAAGTTATAACTAAAAATTAAAAAAACATATTTCCGATATTTGAAACAAATACATTTGTTGAACTATTTAATTTGTATTTGTTTTACACAAAAGTTGGAATAGATTGCATTATTTCACATTTTTTATTAATATTTAATATTATTATTAAATGACTTTATAAATTATTGATAGATGGCGCTCATATATATATTTTTTAATTCAAATAAACATAGCAACATTTGTTTGTATTCAAAAATTTTCTGAAGTGTCAAATTAAAAATCCTGTTTTTTAAGATGGATTATGAAAATTACGAAAAGTTTTACATGTTACAATGTTACATATTAGAAAATAAAGTAAATTTTATATAAATTTTTAGTAGAATAATTTTTAGTTACAGTACCGTAATTTACAGGAAACTGTAAATTTAATTTCTTTGACGACACTAAAAAAAATTTATTTTTAGCTTTATTCTAGAACAATAAGAAATAGACCTATCTAACCTCATATTTATGTAATCAGAAAAAAATAACGAATTTAATAAGCGAATAATCAGTGGTTGTTTCCATTTAAAAAACAAAAATTGTCATAATATCTCAAAATCTAAAATTACAAATTTTTTTTGAGATCATGACATGTAAGCTACTTTTTTTCTAACTCTTATAGTTTCCGAGTTCGGACATCGAATTTGAACAACCCTGTACATTATAAATGAGTAACTCGAGTGCTCAACTTGATGTATTCATTTTTTACAAATTTCCTAATAATTAAAGGAAAGCCTCACTGTTTACTTTATAAGTGCGGTTTTTCATTTTTTAATGAGCTTAACCAACCCATTCATTAAACAATTTTTTTAACGAATTTTTGAGTATTATCGTTATTATACAGGATGGTGTAGAGATCGAAACATCATAAAATAATGATATAAATGAAGAAGTTATGATACATTGGGGTCATGTTGTAGCACCTCAACCGCGAGCCGTCTCAGCTTTATCAGATAAAGTTACACATCTTTTCAG
Source organism: Onthophagus taurus (assembly GCF_036711975.1). Lineage (NCBI taxonomy): Eukaryota > Metazoa > Arthropoda > Insecta > Coleoptera > Scarabaeidae > Onthophagus > Onthophagus taurus. The sequence continues at coordinate 2,697,619 of NC_091967.1, forward strand.
TAATTCAGCCGAGGCTCAGTGATTAACTTTATATTAACCTGAAACTGTTCATCATGTTGTAACGCCTCGGCTTTATTACACCGGGTGAAGTTCAAAAAATTTTTAAATCCATTTTTGTACCTGACGTTTAGATCGATTAATCCTGCAATTACTTAAAAGACTGTTAGGGTGTTCGATTTCGAATTATTATAATTAGTTTGATTAATTAATATTAAATAATAATTGTACGAATGTAAATTGTATAAAGTTCTTTTAAAAGAAGTAAAATGTCGAATTGAGTTAGTTAGACGACGCGTAAGAGTAAATATATGTGTATGTAGACATCTTTTAGACTTTGCGGAAGGTATTTACGTTCAAGTATTTTCAATAATAAAATTTTCTAGAGCAGGTGCATTACGCTCGAGGATCGTAAACCAGCTCGAGCCGGTACACCAACACAGACAACGTTGTCCCTTTCCTTTAAATCCGGCCCTATTTTAAAATGCCAAAGGGCCGATACTCGCGCATCCGGACAGGTTATCCTCTCCAGAGAGATTTACAACTAGTTTTACACCCAACAAGAAATAACTAGAATTTTTTTTTCGTTTTTCAATCAAATCAAAATAATAATAAAACTAAGAATAATGTAATTCATTGATAAATTAAATCAAAACTAATAATTTAGTTATAAAATATAAGTTAGAAAGTTGAAGACGTTTATAGAATAAATAGTGATGGATTGCTTTTTATCGAGTGTCACAAACATTTCTAAAAATCAATTTAATAGAAAAATGATTGATGTAGAAGTTTATTAAAAAAATATTTTCGATTCTAATGTTTCAATAAAATTTCCTTTTAATTGTAAATTAAATCAATTAAGTTATTCGATATATCACTTTAAGTCACCCAATACCGTCGCGAATATTTGCATGTTTTAAATTTCAGGTTTTCCAAGAGACAGCGGAAAAACACCCCTTTTCAAATATAAACGCAACCGACTGAAACAACATGATCCCTTTTAACGGTATCAAAAATCAAATTGAAATTGAGTTAAAAAATTTTATTTCAACTTTATCCTTTTAATACTAAATTATTCAAGACTTATATTAAGGTACATTTCCCGACATCTAAAAAAGGAGGACCGGGTAAAAGAATACTTCTGATTGTTTTCCTTTTCTCCACAGTTATTCTGTCAGAAGTTTTCAAAAAACTTCTTCTCGTGTGAACTTTTATTGCGCGAAATGTGTCCTTTCGTCGCAAGAAAAATGTACGTTTTAAATTGTTTTAGACAAGATGTAAAGGCACATTCGGTGTTCGTTTTTAAACCTGCTTTTATTCAATGTGTATTTCTTAAGAAAAATTACGATCATTTCGAAATCAAATGTCTTACATTTATTTTAATATCGACGAACAAGACACGGCATGAATTATCGTAAATTTGTTAGTTTTAAAATGTTATTGAATTATTAGCTAATTATTATATTATTTACTAAAATTATTAGTAGTGTATTAGGCTACTAACATTGCATAGCTATTAACGTTGTAGCGCCATCTTTTGTTGGCTAGCTGATTCAAATGACAAATTTGTTCCAGTTATAGTTAGTGATTATAATGATTAGTGTTACTTCTAGTAATACTTATATTTCAACGTAAAGTTATTGAATGTTTTTACTGATCTAACACTAGACCCTAGAACTAAAAAGTATATTTAACGTTATTTTTTTCTGATTACAAAAATGTAGGGTTTGATAGGTCTATTTCTTATTGTTTTAGAATAAAACTGAAAATAAACTTTTTTTTTTAGTGTCGTCAACGAAATTAAAATTAGTTTCCTGTAAATTATAACTAAAAATTAAAAAAACATATTTCTGATATTTGAAACAAATACATTTGTTGAACTATTTAATTTATTTTATAATTTGTTTTACACAAAAGTTGGAATAGATTGCATTATTTCACTTTTTTTATTAATATTTAATATTATTATTAAATGACTTAATAAATTATTGATAGATGGCGCTCATATATATATATTTTTTAATTCAAATAAACATAGCAACATTTGTTTGTATTCAAAAATTTTCTGAAGTGTCAAATTAAAAATCCTGTTTTTTAAGATGGATTATGAAAATTACGAAAGGTTTTACATGTTACAATGTTACATATTAGAAAATAAAGTAAATTTTATATAAACTTTTAGTAGAATAATTTTTAGTTATAGTACCGTAATTTACAGGAAACTGTAAATTTAATTTCTTTGACGACACTAAAAAAAATTTATTTTTAGCTTTATTCTAGAACAATAAGAAATAGACCTATCTAACCCCATATTTTTGTAATCAGAAAAAAATAACGAATTTAATAAGCGAATCTCAAAATCTAAAATTAAAAATTTTTTTTTACTACGTCATCAAATTCTCTGTTAAAAGGTGTCCATATAATGTCGTAGTTATAATACTTCACCTATAATAATAACCAAGATAAACAAAAGACGATAGCGCTTTGAGGTTTTTGGCATTAGCAGTTTCTCGAACAACGAGATCATGACATAAGCTACTTTTTTTCTAACTCTTATAGTTTCCGAGTTCGGACATCGAATTTGAACAACCCTGTACATTATTTTACATTTTTTACAAATTTCCTAATAATTAAAGGAAAGCCTTACTGTTTACTTTATAAGTGCGGTTTTGAAAATGCATTCATTTTTTAATGAGCTTAACCAACCCATTCATTCAACAAATTTTTTAACGAATTTTTGAGTATTATCGTTATTATACAGGATGGTGTAGAGATCGAAACATCATAAAATAATGATATAAATGAAGAAGTTATGATACATTGAGAACAAGACACGATATGAATTATCGTAAATTTGTTAGTTTTAAAATGTTATTGAATTATTAGCTAATTATTATATTATTTACTAAAATTATTAGTAGTGTATTAGGCTACTAACATTGCATAGCTATTAACGTTGTAGCGCCATCTTTTGTTGGCTAGCTGATTCAAATGACAAATTTGTTCCAGTTATAGTTAGTGATTATAATGATTAGTGTTACTTCTAGTATTACTTGTATTTCAACGTAAAGTTATTGAATGTTTTTACTGATCTAACACTAGACCCTAGAACTAAAAACGTTTGGGTTTAGCCGTCTTTAAAGACTAACGGCTAAACCCAAACTAACTTAGTTCTAGTGCTAGTATAGAACTAACACTAAGAAAAAGACCTAAAACTTGTTATTTTCAAATTTAGCGGTGCTTCTTCAAACCACGTTTCCAGAGATAAAAAAGGAAACACCTGAATGATCAACTCCTCAAAATGGAAATAAATTAATCAACAAATCGTTCTAAATAATTAAATTAATTATAGTGTTTAGTTCTTTAATTTATTAGATGTCAATATTTCTGATTTATTTTAATAAATATATCTTTATGGTAAAAATAATATAGTGAACAACAAAGAATTTACGAGTTTTATTAAAGTGTAGTACACCTGCAGAGAAAATTGGACGTCAACTCCAATTTTCTTAGTATTTCATTCCAAGTTTATGTACACTTTAACCTATTAATTTTAAACTCAAAGTTCACTCTGTAGGGAGTCACACACATCTCTAAGAGTTTTAATAAGGTATATTAAACCCGTTTAAGATGATATATATCACTCCATCAAACACCCACCTAAAGAAACCTAAATCACTCATTTAATAAGAGCGGTTAATTTAAATTTTTTAAACAAAAGTGTGTGGGTTAATTAAAAGAAAGAAAAATTCTTTCTTTTTTAGATAATTGAAAAATTTTTCACTTAAAGGCGTAAAATCACTTCACCACCGATTCTCGGGGTTGACTTAAATTTATTGTTAGCAGTCACGGCACACATTCCGACATCAACCCCTTCTTTCTGCGTTTGGGGGTCGACTCTGTTTTATTGTTAGTGAACGTTAACACGAGCGAAACCAACCACCACCTAAGTAGGGTATGGTGATGTAATGTGACGGTGTGCCTTTTCAATTTCTCACTATTAACCTTTTGATATGCAAAAACCGTTTTATATCGTCCCTATTTTTATACTGTAATCATGAGAAAATCTTTAATTTAAAAAAGAAATAATATAGAATAAATCTTTAGTTAGTATACAAAATAAAACGTTTTTTATTGTTCTAATTAACATAGTTATCACATTTTATTTTAATACTAAGATATTTTGAAGCAACCCGTATTTGTAATAAATTTTATTTCAAATAAGGGAGCTTTTAACATCAAAGTTAAATTGAGTCTTTGTAAGGTTTTGAACATTGCGGCTCCGTTTAGGTTTAATAGCGGTAATTAGTGGAGGGAAAAGGGATGGGGGTGCTCTGTTATTAGCAATACGTTGTTGGATTACAACTTTTTTACAAGAGAAGGCGTACTACACAGAAGTTTTAACACGCAAACACGATTATGATCGAATTTACAACGTAAATTGCAAGTTTATTACACTTTTTTTCTTAACTAGAAAATTATTTTTTGTTAATTAATGTTAATCGCCACATTAGTAAAGATAAGAAAATAGCAATTAACGTAGCTATCGCTTAAAACTCCATTTGAAGTACAGTGTGTTAATTAAATATCGTACCCAACGTCATTATTGCAAGTATGCAACCAATATCACAGTATTTTTATTGCAATACGCGATTTACGTATGATGCGTATTGTACTGTGATATTGGTTGCATACTTGTAATGATGACGTCGGATACGATAATTAATTAACACACTGTATATGAATCTATTGACTGACTTATTGTAAGTCTAATGCGACCACTCAGGCGCGATTAATTTCTTTAGTGTTGTTGCATGAATACATTGTGTTGCGATTTGTGGAAGTGCTTTATGTATAGTACACTTTTTTTGTTAACTACAAAATTATTTTTTGTTAATTAATGTTAATCACCACATTAGTAAAGATAAGAAAATAGCAATTAACGTAGCTATCGCTTAAAACTCCATTTGAAGTACAGTGTGTTAATTAATTATCGTACCCAACGTAATTATTGCAAGTATGCAACCAATATCACAGTATTTTTATTGCAATACGCGATTTACGCATGATGCGTATTGTACTGTGATATTGGTTGCATACTTGTAATGATGACGTCGGATACGATAATTAATGAACACACTGTATATGAATCTATTGACTGACTTATTGTATGTCTAATGCGACCACTCAGGCGCGATTAATTTCTTTACTGTTGTTTCTTTACTAGTGTTTCGATTTGTGGAAGTGCTTTATGTATAGGAGTTAATAAATAATAAATATTATTGTTATTAATAAAGATCGCAACCTGTAACAGAGTCGAAATCGGAATGTGATCGGAGTTAGGATTAGGAACGGAAATAAAATCGCAATCCGATTAAACCAAAGCAATTTTTAAAAATACGTTCGTTAACAAAGGGATGAAATATTCAAACATTTATTAAAATTAGTGATACCGCTTACATTTCCACTTCAATTTTAACCTTTCAATGAACGCGCATTTCGTATTAGCGCCATCTTTTGATGACTAGCTGTTTTATACGACACTATTTAAATGAATACAAACATTTTAAGGTGCTCTTTTGCCTGACGGTCATTTCTATTGGAAATTACGGACTCACAGTCCAGTCCACACGATTTAATCGTTTACACAGACACAATTTAATTTGACTATTAATAAAATAGTTGTAAATGTAATTTGATACTGCAATGTGGAGCGATAAAGACAGGCATTTACTCATACACATTCCTGCGTTTACAACAATTAGATGGAGAACTCAATTGCAATTCGATGTAAGCTTTGTGACGTTCCCATTTAGCTACTAATTTGTTCTCACTATAATTGTGCAGGTGTATAAAGGCAGAGATACAAACACTTTTTCAGCTCAATCAAAATGTTTAATAGATACTGTAATAATATTGGGTTCCACTCATTCCGTAGAAAAATCCTTGTAAATCGAGAGCCTAGAGAGTTTATTAGTACTTCTTCAAATCGTTCAAATTAATATTATAATTAAAATATAAAGAACAACTCACGTATTGATATCAAAGTTGATATACCAAGGATAGTTAAAGCTGATCGTTGAAAAATTTCATAAAAGTTTGTTATAGTTCTCATTGATTTCGTCGTTATTTGTGAAGATGTTTTAATCAATGATAAATACGTTCGTATTTCCGTCGTAGATTAAGAAATATTCTTGTATTTAGTTAAAAAAAAGGGCCACAAAAAAAAAACGAAACATAACCTCCAAATAAAAAGTATTCAATTTATGGGTGATTACAGCCAAAAAACTTCTTGAAATACCTAAAAACATAAAGCTTATAATGAATTACATCAGATTCAAGTGATCTTAATCAGTTTAAAACCGAAATGTTGAAAATTAAAAATGTGAAGATTTTGAAAGAAACGGAATATAAATTTTGGAATTAAAGAAGAATTAATGTGAAAAATTGTGTCAAAGGGGAATGAAATAATTCAGAGTATTCAGACATTGAAGGATTTCAATAAATATAGTTTATTTAAAAAGTAATTTTTGAAAATTTGGAAGAAAAACCAAATGTCAATAAGAGATGGCGCTCAGAAATACAAATTTTTTACACTTTTTCTTGTGGTATCAAAGAGGGTGATGGACAAAAAAGAGAAGTTTTTGTCGATTTTTGCCGAAAAAAGGGTGAAAAATGAATAACGAGGACACTAAGATTCGCTTCCTGATCATCATTGAGTAAACATCTATTTCGAAACGCTCGTGAAATCCTACGAAGATAAATTTCTGAAGAAAAAACATAACCAAAGAAATTCACAATTGAGGGAGAAGAAAAGAAGCTAAAATTAATTAAGAAGAGTACGATAACCAACCTGAGAAAGAAGACATCGGAATAGTTTTTCCGGAAAGCCACCAAGGGGGTACCAACACATTCCACCAAGGGGGAAAAAGGAGCAGTTCAAACCAGGGAGGAATCAAGATTTCAATCAATTCCACCAACATCTGTAAAACCAAAGAAGTTAAGATTTTTTTTTAATTTTCGATATACCATTTCTAAAAAAATAACTCACTTACCTCGCGTGTAATCCAGAGCGAATCAAAATCAATTATTTCAGATCACTTTGATTATTTCAATTATCAGAATCAATTTATTTAAGAAGTTTTAGAGCTGAAAGTTATAGATTAACTTACTGAGATCGTTTACTTTCGTTATTTTTTTTTGTAGAGTCTCGTGTTAGATATTTTTTTTTGTTTCAATAATTTTGTTTGTAAAGTATTTTTATTCATTTTCGAAAGACGAATACACATATTATCACAATACCTTCTAAAATTAAATTGTGGATAACTTTTAATAACAATATGAGGGGTGGATTTGCGTTTGTAGTGATTTATACCATGCACATTATGCACACTATCACTTTTCATAATCGGCTTAATATGAATATTAAATCGAAATACAGTAGAGGTATTTCATGTAGCATCCGTTATTAGCTGAATGAAAATAACCCTTTGATAATGTGGAGCCTTTAACAGTTACTCATAATCAGTTTACCATTGCGACTAGTTTCGACGGGATAGACCATACTTAGTTCTTTTAAAAAACAGATGTTCCAATTGAATTTGCGAAGTCTCTACAGGTGTCTTTAGTTGTAGTTTTTTGGAATTAATAGATTTACACCCAAGTCCAACAGCTTGGTATCATAAGTTAGACCGAGGTATAGCAACATTTTATTTAATATTCAAACGGCTTGGAATTAAGTTAGCGCCTCGGTTACGAATGGCCTTGGCTTAATAATATACAAAGTGTTTCATAATATATGTGCAGAACTTCAGGATCATTTGGGTCAGTATTTCATGCTATGTGACAAGTTGATTAATGACAACATTTTCAGAATAGAAGGTTGCTTTGGTTTTTTGTACAATCATTTTCTCATTATGTTAAAAATATACTCGCTGGTTTTGATATAACTTTTATTACATTATGGATCTAATTTTATCAATTTTTCAAGTGATTTTATATAAATTGAATTTATAAAATTTAGGTCAGTATTTTACGTAACATCTGGGATACGAACATAACGAGTTACCACAACACTAAGAACTACAAAAGTAATTGTTGAATAGATATTTCTAGTGCACCATATGTATATGTTAAAAAAAGGATGCACATCTGTCTATATTCCATCAAAACGTGACCCCCTTACATACGAAAAGAGGGTTTGATGAAACCCTCATTGAACAATTTATTCGTTAGAAGCTATAAACCGTAACCTAACCGAGGGGTGATATAGTCACTTGTTCGTTTACGGTGCATAAAATTCTAATTTATCGACACGTTTTGAGAAATCGTTTCAATTACATTTTTTTTAATTATAACTCTCAATTTCGTTTTTATTATAACCTTAATGACTTCAAATATTCTTCATTATTCAATAATTACCTGTTGAAGGTAAAGTTCGGACCGAACAGGAGGAACGTAAATGACTTTAATATTGCATTAGCGGCCGCTCTTCGATGATGGGAAATGCTACTTTCCATTAAAGTATCGATTATTCATCAAATATGTGTACTGTGTGGTGTGTATATGAAAACCAATGAGGTAAATATACATTACGATTGAATTTTAAATTAGAGAAAATAATATTCTTGGAAATTTGTAAATAAATTACATTAATAATTTAAATTAAAAAAAAATAAAATTGCACATTTGTCTATTACCCCATTTGCATCATAAGCTTATATAAAAAACGGAATTTTCCTTGCCATTATAACCTTCAATAAAAATTGGTACCAACCTAACGCTGAATAACAATTAAAACTAGAGGTGCACCACTGGCGCTAGAACTAACACTAGAACTAGAAACATACGTCTCTCAAGACGGAAAAACTTGAATGTTTCTAGTACTAGGTTCAGTGATACTGCTAATGTTAGTACTCATAGCTAGAATTAACACTTGCACTATCATTAAAACTAACATTGGACCTAAAACTAGAAACATTCGGATTTCTAATTCTAGAAATTTCTAATTTCGTACTTGCGCCATCTATTATTGGCTAGCTGATTCAAATGACAAATTTGTTCCAGTTTTAGTTGGTTAAATTGCTGTACAGGGTGTCCCGTTAAGCGTACGGAGCGGCTGTATCTCTAGAACGTTAAGGCCTAGAGGTTTGGGAAAAAACTCCTTGTAAGCAAAGTGACCAAGAGAAATAGCTGGAAATTATTTTGAAGTTCGTAATTCGACCGCTAGGGGGCGTAACTGCCATTGAGAAACATAAAGTTCCCGCTATCTCAGAAACTTAGACGATGAGCTATAACTTTGACAACATCATTTAATAGCTTGGATAATACCGCAGCGCTTTTGTTTTGCGATATTTCTCATATTTGTCATAATAAGGGAGGGGGAGGCCAATGCGTTTTCATATGTTTACATTTTAATATCTCCTAGACCATTCAACCGATTTGAATGTTTTCGGTGTTGTTTGAAAGAGCATTTTATGCTCTTTTTAAAGATATTTTCAGTAAGACCGTTTGCTTTAAAACAAATGAGCTAGAGGGCGTTATCTGCAGCGATTACATATTTTTGTGATTTTTGAAGAAAAGTTAAATGGAACGATACTATTTACTTCACAGACCCTTAGTCACCTTAAAATTTGCTAAATTTTAGTGAAAACCGCATCTCGATATCGCCACCCGTTCTCGAATTATAGAAGAAAATGTTAAAAACTCGAGTGCCATCAATCGGATCCAGTTACCTCATCGACAAAAACAAATCACATAACCATGGTAACTGTAAACATGTCATTTACTAACGCAGAAGCGTATGATAGAGGGTATGATGATTTATTTTCAATGTTTTGAATACGATGCAACTGCATGGCAAAAATGTGCAATGCAATTACGACAAAGAAAGACATTTTTCTCTAGAAATGTTTTTAAAATTGACTTAGCGATTACGGAAAACTGGCAACGTGTAGCCCATTCAGACATCTCTATGAATTCGTAAATCACATTGGCCCGAACTCCGAAAACAGTTGTCCACAAGATTTCTCAAGAGAATAATATCTCCACCACGTTGTTTTACATCAGGCCTTAACAGATACCGATTATGATAACAGACTGAACTATTACCATTGACTTTTAAATATGATTTGGGCAAATCCAAACCTTTTATCACAAATGCTATGGATGCATGAAGCATCTGTCCACAAGCTGATGTAAACTTGCATAATATGCATTCTTGGTTCGAGCAAAACCCACATTGCTTTCACCCCTTTATCTATTGGGTAGACTAAACGACCTGACTTTTCAAGAAAAACCAATAACCAGGGAAAATATGACAAAACACTAAACACCAGTAGAAACCTGTCCAGGGCCGAGACTTAAGCAGCGCTTTTTTTTCGTCGAAACTAGATTAAATAAATGCATCGAGGTTTCTGGAAGGCATTTCGCACATTAGTGAGTTATTTTTGCCAAAAATTTAAGTTATTTTAAGTGTTTTGGTTTATTTTGTTTTATTATCATTGTTGATGTTTCATTGATCCGTTAGCTTTTCAACACGCCTCAAAAGTAGTTTTGAAGCAGTTCTAAGCTTGGATAAAGTGTCAAGGAAGGTTCTAGATAATAAAATTTTTGTTCTCTCTTATTTGTTTCCTAAGGCAACTTGATCCGATTAAGATATACGAATTTTTAACATTTTCTTTTATAATTCGAGAATGGATGAAGATATCGAGATGCGGTTTTCACTAATATTTAGCAAATTTTATGGTGATTAATGGTCTGTGAAGTAAATAGTACCGTTCCATTTAACTTTTTTTCAAAAATCACAAAAATATGTAACCGCTGCAGATAACGACCTCTAGCTTATTTGTTTTAAACCAAGCGGTCTTACTGAAAATATCTTTTAAAAGAGTATGAAATGCTCTTTCAAACAAGACCAAAAATATTCAAATCGGTTGAATGGTCTAGGAGATACTAAAATGTAAACATTTGAAAACGCATTGGCCTCCCCCTCCCTTATTATGACAGATATGAGAAATATCGCAAAACAAAAGCGATGCGGTATTATCCAAGCTACTAAATGATGTTGTCAAAGTTATAGCTCATCGTCTAACTTTCTGACATAGCGGGAATTTTATGTTTCTCTATGGCAGTTACGCTCCCTAGCGGTCGAATTACGAACTTCAAAATAATTTCCAGGTATTTCTCTTGCCCACTTTGCTTAAAAGGATTTTTTTCCCAAACCTCTAACCGTTGTTGAGATCAGCCGCTCCGTACGCTTAACGGGACAGCCTGTATATGTTTATTGAACTAAAACTAGAACTAACACTAGACCTAGAACTAGAAAGTTTCGTGTAGTGTTAGATCAGTCAAAATATTCAATAACTTTACGTTAAAATACAAGTAAAACTAGAACTAACACTAGACCTAGAACTAGAATCATTCGGGTTTAGCCGTCTTGAGAGACGTGCGGCTAAATCCGAATGTTTCTAATTCTAGGTTTAGTGTTAGTTCTAGTTTTCCACTAGCACTATTACTAGAACTAACACAAGACCTAGAACTACAATCATTCGGGTTTAGCCGAATGAGTTAGTTCTAGTTTTACTTGTATTTCAGCGTATTTTATTGTATATTTTTATTGAACTAACACTAATCCTAGAACTAACACTAGCATTTGTCAATTAAAATTTATTAAAAATAGCAAATTATATTTTAAAACCAATTAATTTATGGTGTTAAAAACTCGTGTATTAATAATTTTATCATAAACCGCAACACATTACAAACATTAATATTGTGGGAGGTATTATCGAGCTTGAATTGAAATGTAGATGGTGCGAATGAAATTGATATTTAATCGAAATGTTTATAATACATTAGGGCGAATTAAAACCGGTTTCACGGTTGAAATGGTGGTTATGGGGTTGAAAATGGAAAATCGACGCAAAAATTAACCGATTTTAATCAACCGGTACCGGTTAAAACGAATAAACGAACGTGATGTGGTGGTTTTAATTGAACAATATCATCCGCTTTAATCCTATGAGATTTTTTAAACGAATTTTGAGCAACCGAACACAAAGGGATCCAAAATGTTCTTTAAATCAATTGTGCTAATTGAACGAAATTCGCTTTTTAGTCATTCTAGTTCATGTTTTGGGTAATCTGTTTAAAAATCGTGTTAAAAATTAATGTGTTAAAGAAAATGTATTAAAATATCTGAATGTGCCAAGGATAAATTGGAGTTATTTTTGTAATTAAGGTATTGAAGTATACAGTGTGTATCAAAAAAAAATTTATTACAAACAATAAACACGTGTTTCAAATAATTTAAAACAGGAAATGAACATGCGTTACAAAAAAGATTATTATTCAAACGTTGTAGTTTTAACACGTTTCTTGATTATAAATTCGCTTTTTTCTTTTGGACGAGGATTTAATTTTCATTGAAAACGTTTCGATTTTTTAAAGCTTTATTTACAACGAAAAACGTTAGCGACGCGACGTGAAGCAATTTCCTGAGACAGTTTAGAAAGAAAACGAGGACCCTTTATACTTCCGCTTGGGGCATCGATTATTCAATATATTATACGGGGACGGTCGTTTATCTTGTGCACTTGTTGAAGCTACACTCCAACCCCTAAAGTTTTCCGTCTCCCTCCGTCCCTCTACAACACAGAAAATCCACCCCGAACTCAACTTTTACATTTAAAAAAGTTTTCAATTCAAAATTATCTTGAAATATAATAAAAATCTTGTTATCATGTAAATATTCGGGGTTCAACAAGTATTAAAAGTGAACCAACTCAAGTGTTGTAAAAAAATTCTGCTTATCTTGAAATGTCAAACTTTGTCGCGACTTCAGTTCTCTTTGACCTTGAAAAATAAGTTTCAATGACCTTTCTTGCCTCTATACTCTAGGTACTAAATTGAAAAATTATTGTTCGCAGACGATTTTTTCCATCATTTTTTTTTTTGTTATTTACTCATTTATGCAGGCAGTCCATTACGTAATTACGTAATGGCAGCAATTCAGTGTTTATATGCAATTATATTGTAGTTTTTGCCGCAATACCATATGACATAGTTCACGTATAATTTAAAATTTGGAATATACAGGGTGTCTCACGTAACTGGTTCGTTAGAACTTTTTCAGGTTCCACTATTCGTAGAGATTTGAAATTTTGGTAGCATGGGTTGTTCATTCGGAACTTTCGATCTAAAATATTTTCAAGATGGCCGCCACTTCTGGTCTACCGGAAGTAGACCATAACTTCGTTATTTCACTATAGTTTTTATTGCACCTTTTAATTGTACGTAAAAAATATGTTGACTTTCATAAAAGTTTTTGGTACCTAGCGTTTTTCGTTTACGGGTTATTTTGATTTTAAGGTTTTTTTGGCAAATTTCACCATGCTCTTTAAAACCCTATATCCCAGCCAACGTTCATTCAAAAAAGCTCTAAATTGGCACGATTACTCTTCAGATGCTCTCAAATAGATTGTCATATATTGTGTTAGAGTATCTTATACAGGATGGTCAAAAATTGAATTACCGTTTCTCCATATTCAATGGGGAGAAAGTCGAAAATTTTAAATGGAACGCCCCATATTTTATTAGCCTACACGAAAGGGAATTTAATTCTCTACAATTTATCTATAAACATTCCTATATCTATTTATTGTAGTTTCTCTCATATTCGTAATTTTATCAAAACATGCAAGAAATGCAGGAAACGGTTTGTATTTTTATTAGAAGGCCATGACATTTTGACAGTTTTTTGTTTAATTTATTTCTATTACTATTTGTACTATTAATAATAATAATAATAAACAATATCTATTGGTTCACATAATAACAGTAAGTACAGGGTGTCCCAATTTCGATGTCCGCATAGGCTATCTCCGAAACTAAAAGAGATAGAAAAAAAGTAGCTTACATGTCATGATCTCGTTTTTCGAGAAAATGCTAATGTCGAAAACTCCGAACAGCTTTATGTTCAGTTTTATGTTTTTAGACGTATTAATGTCTATCATATAACCTCTAAAAACACAGACAGTTACCAGGCGTGGTAAATAGTGTGACGTAGAGTGCAGGCAACCAACCCGTAGTCGACTACAAAAATACAATGGATGTAGCAGTCCTGTTAGATTCTACTGTCCTTGCTACAAACTTTGGCAATAATTGGAAACAATGCTTTCCCTCATGGTATGGTTATCACCATAACAACATTATGTTTTAAATACATACAATAGTTTTAGAAAGAACGAAAGAACAAAAAAAATTGATACATTATTTATATTCCATGATAGTAGTGGTTATCACCATAGCAACATTAACTTTTAAATACATACATTAGTTTTAGATAGAACAAAATGAATTTTTGTTAATTATTCAATAACTATAAGAAATATATCCCACAAACTATATATATTTGTTATCAGAAGAAAATAACAAATTATTTTAAGTCATAGCCAACTATGGTTTCCATTTAAAAAAATAAAGTTACGTCTAAAATCTCGAAAATAAATGATGGGAAAAAAATTCTACCTACGCCACTGAATTCTTCGTAAAAAGTTGCCCATATAATGTTTTATTTATAATACTCTATCTTTGATAATAAGTGAGATATTCGCGATTGTCGTTTTCGCAAAATTTTCAGTTTTTGCCGATAGGGCGAAAACAAAAGACGATAGCTGTTCGGAGTTTTCGGCATTAGCATTTTCTCGAAAAACGAGATCATGACATTTAAGCTACTTTTTTTCTATCTCTTTTAGTTTCGGAGATAGCCTATGCGGACATCGAAATTGGGACACCCTGTACATTGGAAACATACAAATTAATTAGAAACAATGAACCAAAGAGAAATGAGTCAGTTTGGCTAACACCAATCAATGGTGTAAGCCTACTGTTTTTCATCAATCCTCAAATTAAATTACATACTACTAGTAGAAATTAAACTAAACGACACAATACGATGTACGTCGCAGAATCAAAAGAAAAGAAAAAGAGAGAAAAAAGAGAACAAAACCAAAATGAAATGAGTTGAGAAAAAAAAAAAATATAATGTATAACTAAAATAAAAGTAAAACAAATTCCTTACATATAATATAAATTAACTACGATTGATAATCTTTTAGTTTACTAGCTTTTACTTACCAAAAATAACAAATAGAAGATCAAATAAATGAAACTATTAAAACAAAAAGTTAATGACAAAAATTAGATTTGAATAAAAATATAAATTTATAAGATAAATTTGTTATTAAATTGAATTTGGAAATGCAATAAAATACATACAATAAAATATTTATTTCGTTGTCTTCATCACTAGTGACCGGAAATATGCGATGTTTTTTGGTCTCGATATATCCAGAACTAAGAAATTCTTTATCAATTTTTTGAAATTTTTCCTTGTGATGGGCGTTAGGTTCGTTAGGCATCTCTCATTAAGTGTTCAGCACGTCCTGTCCAAAAGTTTATTACATTCGCCATCAATACAAAATTTTAAATATCGGCGTTGGAATAATTTAGCATGATGTTTAATGACTTACACCCGTCGTCAAATGACAACAATAATACAAACACCAAAAACTGTCAAAATTCCATAGCTTTCTAATAAAAAACCTGCATTTCGTGCATGTTTTAATAAATTTCGCAAAATGAGGCAAACTACAATAAATAGGTATGGGAATGTTTATAGATAATTTGTAGAGAATTAAATTCTCTTTCTGATAGGCTAAAAAAATATGGGGCATTAAAATTAAAATTTTCGACTTTCTCACCATTGAATATGGAGAAACAGTAATTCAATTTTTGACCACCCTGTATAAGATACTCCGATACAACAAATGACAATCTATTTGACAATATCTAAAGAGTAATCGTGCCAACGTAGATCTTTTTTGAATGAACGTTGGCTGAGGTATGGAGTTTTAAAGAGCATGTTGAAATTTCTCAAAAAAAAGCTTAAAACCAAAATAACTGGTAGACCGGAAGTGGCGGCCATCTTGAAAATATTTTAGATCGAAAGTTCCGAATGAACAACCCATGCTACCAAAATTTCAAATCTCTACGAATAGTGGAACCTGAAAAAGTTCTAACGAACCAGTTACGTGAGACACCCTGTATACTAAATTTTGATTTCAAATTTCCATTTCCAACCCTCGCTGTAATATAGCATTAAATAAACTACTTTACGAAATTTATATTTATCTTACAAGTTTATAAAACTGCTAAATATTAACATAACAGAACAAAATCAAAATTTAAGAAATCAGCATTAATCAGAAATCAGAATTAGCCGTCTTGAGAGACATGCGGCTAAGTCCGAATGTTTCTAATTCTAGGTCTAGTGTTAGTTCTAGTTTTGCACTATTACTAGAACTAACACAAGACCTAGAACTAGAATCATTCGGGTTTAGACGCGTGTCTCTTTAGACAGCTGATAAGTCAGGGTTGTCATAAGGACATCACTTTTTTCCATGCAAAAGTTTCCTTTTGCAAAACTACCCATTCATATATTGCGAGTTATATGAAATTCCTGGTAAATGAGAATAACCTACAATTTAAAAATTTTGTAAAAGTCGAACAATAAATATAAATTTTATGAAAGTGTTTCGCTTTTAAATGGGTATACCCAGCAAGTTTTTTTTTAGTTTTCTCTTTACAGACATTTTAATCTATTACGAATCTTTTGACTCAAACAAATTTTTTGGTCTCATTGAAAGACAAACATTTACGGTTTTTAATTAATAATTACCGCATTTACAGACACACAAGGTATGTGTGTATTACAAAACAAATAAAACGTGACGATCGTCGCAAAGATCTATTTGTGTAACTCTTGAATGATTCACCAACGACTTCTCTTCTAGGCGTTTTCCATCTCTTCCCTTCGCTTTTAAAGAGATCTTATAGAGTTTACTACTTAACTCAATGTTTATTGGAGTACTTTCTCCAAAGTCGCGTTGAAGGTTCTTATTACGAATGCAAACCACCTAGATATTCTTTATTGTTTAGACATTGTTGCAAAATATTAATTGGGTTTAGTCACAATATTCATGATGACATGAATATTTTTTTATAGTTAGGAATTTATTTTTCTCTTCTACTTAGTACTATTCTATTCGTAATTCGCTGTGACACGACATGTTTCCGGTTTGTAACCACGTGAGAAAGAGTTAGAGTGAGATAGAGAATCAGGAACGGGTAATTTCTAAGTACAAGTTACGTGTTGCTTAGAGGTGATGTGTTTTTGACCTTGAAAAGGTCACTCAACTAAAAATATATTGTAGTTTAGTTTGATTTATAAAAGAAATGTTTTCAAATCGTTCAAATATTATTAGAATTTCAAATTTCCGTCCCATAAAATTTTTCTTTCCACACATAAATTTTCAATTCACTTGAGAGTTTAAGAACTGTTCGTTTTTACATTTTTCCAAGTTCATTTTATTTTATTTTTGGTACGGAAAAGGGATGTCAGTACCTAATGGCCTATTATTTGGTAAAGTTACCCTTTCTAACGTAGAGTTGGAAAAGAAGGTGGATTTTCCCTGAGGGATATCTGGAAAAACTCGCCCAAATCCGGATTTTAGGTGGGTTGAAATTTCTGCTTAAAGAATTTTAAAAGTATCTGGTTTTTTGATCTCCACACTTATAGAGTTTACTATTATTTATAAAAGAGAGGAAAAAAAGAAACTCGCGTGGAATTTTAAATAACTCGATTTTTTTTCTTATAGACAATTTCATATAAATATTTAACTACCGGTCGTTTCGAAAGATCCAGACTTAATTTACTCGAATCCATTCCGAAAACGCAACAATTACACACTCACAAACTTCAGTGTGTTTGGCTTTAAAACCCGTAAATATTTAAAATCTAAAGACGAAATTGCTTTCAACGTTTCACCGGGTGCATTTAAACTGTTACAAAACTTAAAAAAAATCAATTTACAAATATTCTTTCGTGCCAATTTGTCATTTTTAAATCACTTAAATCCTTCTAGGCATTTCTAAAATTAAGATTGAAATATGGTTTGTTATAGTCAGAGTACGGCACACGAGAAATGAAGTAGTGTGGTCACATCACCGACGGCGACGACGAACGAGTGTAGTGACCTTTGTTGACCATGTGCGGCCTTCATAAGTCAAGAAGTAGCGAAGACTTCATTTTAAAAACGTCGATTGAAACGAAAAACGTTTTTAGTATTAATTTCAAAACTGTATTGACACACACGCACAAAAATGAGTATAACAACACACGATGATGAAACGTTTCATAATAAACAATTAAAACCTGTAGATAAGATAAATATCGTGAATGTGTGATTAAACTCGCGTGTTTCACCCTATTTTTTTGTTCTCTCTGTCTACCGATTGAAAAACCCGATACAAAAGTACTTTTTAGGTTTCACAACAATTCTTAACCCCAGAATATATGGTTAAGTTCTTTTGTATGTCTTCTGAAAATGGATATTGAACCCAATAATATCAATTACATTTTTTTTTTATTATTTTTTTCATGTTGTTAACCTAATTTATATGAAATATATTTGAATTGAGGTCTATTAAGGTATCATTGTTTCAATTCTGCATAGAATAAACCGTTCTTATGAATATTTATGTATTAAAAATTAGATTTATCTGTCAAATAAATTTAACAAGAGGATGGTGAAAGTGGCCCTTAAAGAAATAAATATACCGTTATAATAAAGATGAGTGGGACTAATAACTATGTGAATGACTAATAACAGTGAATCATCTGATGGTTCTTCAATACGATTTACTAACAGAAAGTTTCGCTTAAGAAAACGTTTATGCTTTTCTTTGGATTCTTCTGATTGTAACAAAAATTTGTTTGTTGCACATAAGTCTATTAATCGGTATCCCCTATCATTCTATCTTCTCATACAGTTTCGCATTCAGCTATTTACTTCTGCCTGTTTTTGCGTTTAACTCTCCTAAGACTATTAATTCTTTGCCATCGCCCAATCTGATTATAGTAGATAAAAGATTTCTTTTTCTGCAGCCTTTGCAGAATACAGTCTACTGCTTTCATCAATCAAAATCCAGCTAACAATCCTCCATCACAGTTTTAACAGTTCAAGGCTGATTTTTGACGTTTCTAGCGCTTTAACATTTTACGATGAGCAGATCGCTGACAAGCTGCCTCAACCTTCTTTATCCGAACTAGCGACCGTCATCGCTTCTCTCTCTGCTACTTAATCCTCATTTTGTTCCACAATGGCGAAGTCTTGTACACTTGCAAAAAATATTATTTTAAGGACACTTATCAGCTGTAAGAAAACATTAATAATAGAATTCCTTATAATAATTTATTCACTTCTTTACATGTTTTATGAGGATTCATATTTAATGATGGAGGGGATCACGGAACACCTAATTGCGAGAGTGAAGGAAATATACATGGAGACTATGGCTAGGATAAAAGTGGGAGATAAGCTGAGCCACGTGTTCTGGACGACGAAGGGACTGAGGCAGGGATGTCCGCTGAGCCCAAGTCTGTTTGCACTGTATACGGCGGACCTGGAGGATAGATTGGGGAAGGGGCAAATGGGAGGGTTGGTGGTGGGAGGTAGAAAGGTGCATATGTTAGCATACGCGGATGACATCGTGGTCATGGCGAGAGAAGCGGCGGAGATGAAAGATATAATAAAGACATTGGAAAGATATTTTAGGGGGAAGGGGCTGGAAGTGAATGTGGGGAAGACAAGGATGATGAAGTTTTGTAAGGGTGGGAGAAAAAGAACAGAAAACTGGAGATGGGAGGGAAAAGAGATCGAGGAGGTTAGGGAGTATACTTACTTGGGGTATGTGTTCAGGGAGGGGTCGCATGTGATAGCTATGGCAAAAAAGGCGAATAAGGTGATGGGACAAGTATGGGGTTGGGGGAAGAGAGTCTTTGGAAGGAATGTGGCAGCGAGGAAGATTATGTTTGAAGGCCTGGTTAGCAGTGTGATGATGTATGGAGCAGAGGTATGGGGATGGAGAGAGCAGGCAATGCTGGAGGACGTGCAAGCTAGATACTGGGGATGGGTGCTTGGGGTGGCGAGAGAAACACCGGGGTATATAGTGAGGGAAGAGGTAAAGGTGGATAAGGTCAGAGTGGAGGTGGGCAGGAGAGCAGTGAAATATGAAGAAAGAATAGAAGGGAGGCCAAACTGCGGGATCTTGGGGGAGTGTTGGAGGGAAAGATCAGATATGGGAAAAGAGACAGAGACAACTATTATAGACGGGCGGGCTACTCGGTAACTGAGATAAATAGTAGACGAAGGGTGGGTAGGGAGATGTGGAGGGAGTTGAGAGATAGGGACCGAGATGTGCAGAGACAGGAAAGAAGGACACAAATAAAAAAGTGGAGGTATAACGAAAGGTACAAGGACATAATAACAGAGGGGCTGCCTAGATACTTGTTATTGGAAGGAGATGAGGAAGGGAAGAAGTTGGTGGCTAGATTCCGTTGTGGAAATGAGGAGAGAGCTAACAGATACTGGATGGCCGATGAGGAGAGGTGGTGTAGGCTATGCAGGGAGGAATGGGAAACGTTGGAACATATGTTGAATGGGTGCAGTGAGTTGAGGGAGGAGAGGGGAAACGATGGATGAGAATGGTTGTGGGGGTAAGGAGACAAAGGGAAGGATGAGGGGATGATTGGGCCGAGGAGCCGAGGGTATGGAAATGGAGGAAGAGGGTAGAGGGTGAAAATAATATACTAATAATATATATTAGAATGTATTAAGGGGATAAAAATTGTAAATATTAAAAACAATAAATGCTTATTATTATTATTATTTAATGATCTTGAAATTGTTGGGTCTTGATATCTTACATTTTTAACCTTATAATCGTCGTTTTTTCACCACGAAGCAAAAATCAATTTTTCCGCATTAAATTTGCAGTTTTTAATTGATTTTTTAAGTTGATGATGACAAAGAAAATGTAATACCGGATGTTCTATCGGAGCATATAATTTCTCAAGAGGCCGTTCGGTTCCGAGAGACCCCTCTTTTTCTTTGCGGTGACGTAAGAGGCGCGGTTCTTGCAAGACCAACAAAGAAAACGCAACGACGACGTCGAGGATCAGATCGGGTTGGCGGCGCGGTGGAATGTGGTGAGGTTATGTGTCGCAGCTCTCTTCTAGCAATCGGCCGCAACGTTGGAAAACCATCTTAATCGTTCTATCTCACTTTCTCAGCCCAAAAAT
Source organism: Onthophagus taurus (assembly GCF_036711975.1). Lineage (NCBI taxonomy): Eukaryota > Metazoa > Arthropoda > Insecta > Coleoptera > Scarabaeidae > Onthophagus > Onthophagus taurus. The sequence goes on from NC_091967.1 coordinate 2,718,821, forward strand.
CCTATTTATCTATTTCTTAAATAGATAAATTATGCGATTTTTAATTGCTCTTTTAATTCCCAGTCGGATCGATGGATATTAATTGGAGATAACTTCGGGAAACTAAAATTCATTAACAAATTGATACACTAAATAGTGGTTGGAACAACGGTTCGCATTCAAATCTAAAACGTTATTTTACCGAGGGGTTTAATTAAATTGATTTTAGGGGTAACGAGAACGGGATAGAGGTGCGGGGAGGGCCACAAACAATTTGAGATTATTTTAAGTTGATTGGATTAAAACCGGGGTTTAACTTTAAAATGCAAGATGTACGGCTTTTTTTAAAGGTAATTAATTAAAAACATTATCGATTTTAATCACGTGTTGTTTTGAAAGATTTTTATGTTAAGATAAGATTATGGAACATTGTGGGTTAATACCTCAATCTAAACGATTTAAAGACCATCTGTTGGTGGCACTCCTCACCAAATTAACTACCTCTTTACACATGCTAGAGATAAGTTGGAAATCATAAGTGTAAGAATGGTAAAACTAAGAACTTCATAACTAACATGTCACAAGGAAACTAGTCCAGAGAAACTAGACGGATGGATAAAGGGTAACGTAATAAAACATAAATAGCAGTTCTTGTCTGCTATACAGGGATGCAGAAGTTGCAACTCCTACTACCATTCTAGTAATATTTTGCAAAAATTACTTTTGCATTCATTTTTCTTGATTAATATTTGATGCTCACACTGTTCTAGATCTTGTAATTTTCTGTACAAGTTACTACCACCATCTGTGTTGTATATTTTAATCGATACTTTTTGGTAACCCTCCAAAATCATATTTAACAACTTATTCAACATTTGTGCACGGGAATTTCTTCTCTTGCCCTTTTTTTAAATATATCTCACAGTAGGAGCAAAACTTATTACGAATTCTCACGGACAATGGTTTCTTTGTTCAAACTCCTATAATACACGCTACTCCTGTTCGAGTGGTAGTTGCTGTAATAAGACAGCAAGACCGGGAGAGAAGGCATTGAAATATGGAGGCATTTATTGAAAAATGTTTATTAAAACTATAAAAACAATTTTTGTCCTTATTGAGACAAACATTGACATTGCATTTTTCTCAAAAATAAAGGACTTGTAATGCAGGTTTCAGGTCTCTTTTGGGTTGCATCCAAATTTGTTTCTTTGATGAAAGATATTTAAAAAATTGGTAAGATTGATCAATTTGAATCATTTTTGAATTTTGTTACATCTTATGGAAGGTTCTTACCTTTTGCGTCTACCAAGGTGGTGAGTAAGATCGTACTCGTCTGGAATTACACTCACTATTACTTTATTTTTTTTTAATTACTCACTCTTATTACTACGAATTGTGCCAGATATGACACAAGTCTTAAAACTACATCTATCTTTAGGGATATCAAGAACAAGAACCTTACGCACGTTATTTCCACATTAACAAACACCTAAATAAGGAATGTAAGGAGAAAACATTAATTTTTGTCCATTACGTTGCAATCTATGCGCTCCAGCTAAGCAAAATGATTCTCTTAAGACTAAACGTAAAATATTACCTGTATACTTCAAAAAAACGAATACAAAGTTACATATTTTTCGTAAATAAAAAGTGACAGGTGTCACTATGCAAAAAAATGTCAATAGATGGCGCTAATTTCACAATTGACATAAGCTCATTCTTTTCTTTTATCTATTTCTAATAATATTATTACAAATATTTACAATTAAAAGATAAGATTATTGTGATTCATACAATTAAACTTGTTATTCAACACACATATATGCGATATAACTCATAAAAGTTATTTGAAAAATATTTCTATTAAAACCACTTCCGTAACGAATTATTTACAGTGGAAAAGTCAATTAAAATTTTAAAAAACCTGTTGCTTTCAACATAAAAATTAAAAGTGTATTTTTAAAATCCGTTTACGCACTTTTATTTATATTAAAATTTCTTTTAAGTTTTAAAAACTTTTGAAGAGGTCTAAAAGGTTATAAACCTTTTCTTTAATAGAACAAAATTTCTCGAAACTTATCTAAATTAACGATTTAGATAAACTTAAAGTGACCCAAAAGGCTTTATGAAAAAGAACTTTGTTAAAACAATGAGTTCATTATTAAAAAAAAATATGTTGGTATCATTGAAGTAATGAAAAAGTATCAAAGTAGTCTGTTTACCTGCTGAACAGGTCGCCATGACGACCACGGAAACCACAAGAATCCCTATGACAAGATTTCGTTCCTTTTCCTCCATTTTCGAACGCGATTTCACCAAAAATCTTTTACACATAGTTATTTAATAATAACCCTACAAAAAAATCGTATCAAAACCAACTTAATCACATTTTCAAAGCAAAAACTAAAATTATAACAGAAAAGTGATTGTCTCCCAACGGAAACACTTCTTACATACACACACACCTGTGGCTTTTTAGTTGTTTCGACACGAAACTCGTTTAAAACTTAAAAACACCCGTTTATACGACCGCCGAAATATCACCAGCATTTTTTTCTTAAATTTTATATTAATTTTAAGTTGTTGAAAACTTTTCGCGTTCGCATTGCATCGTTTTTAAAATGCGAACGCGACCGTTCTTAGGTTAAAAGATAACCGATGTTTCCGACAACGCAGTTGGAATTCAACTGAAGTCTACCTGTTTCTTGTTTGTATTGTGGCCGTTACCGTATTAATACGCATGCGCGAAGCTAAGGTAAGAAATTTTAAACTTATCATTTGTAGCGCCATCTATTTGAAAAATAATAAATTTTAATTTGTACAAATTGTACAGGAAACTAACTAAAATTAAAATTAACCTATTTTAAAACAATTACTTTTTATTCTTGTAATTAAAATAAACTATAATGGATTTTTATGATATTTTTATTGTTTACTTTTAGAGGTCAAAAACTTGTATTAATAAAGGTATAATGGTTTAAACATCACTTGTCGTTTTCCTTTTAAAAAAAGTGGTGCGAAAAGCAAACCAAATTTTTTCTCACATTATTGTTGGTCCATAGGTAAATCTCTTTCATATTCAAGCCTAGATGGATGAAATTTCATAGCGCAATAGGCATCATCTTCAACGTCGGCGACCCACATCACACCTCGATTTTCAAAGAGACCTTTCATCAGTGGCGTCAGAAACGTTATGCAAAAAGCAACCATGAGAAGATGAGCCGGAAAATTTAACCAAGGATAACGACAAAACGTTCCTGTACGTTCTAAATGGTTACATAATAGAGGAGTAAGGACTAAAAAAAATTATTGAAGGTTATAGGGTTAGATTTGGGTAATTTAGTTTACGTAAAGGCGGTGCTGCCATCATAATTCTACATAAAATATCATCGCCAACTGCTTTACGAGCAGCGCTTGTTGACCACCCCATTGGTATTCCGCGTGTATCAACCAATGGTACACCTCCATTTAAGTCGCAACTTCTTAAAAGTGGTACCCTTACACAATCTGCTAATGCTACCGCTACAAACGGTACACTTCTCCAGTAAAGTTTATCATACATTTTCTGAATTAAAAAAGAATTTGTCGTCAAATTGAACTATAATATCGGGAATTTCATATAACTCGCAATATATGAATACAGTAACCAGAGTTACAAAACTACTGAGCACTTCTCACATAAAATGCAACATAGCTTAATGGTACAGGCATCGGGTAGTTTTGCAAAGGAAAAATTTTGCTTGGAAAAAGATGACGTCCTTATGACAACTCTGAGTTTTCGGCCGTCTTAAGAGACGCATGGCTAAACCTGAATTATTCTAGTTCTAGCTTTAGTTCTAGTGATAGTGCAAAACTAGAACTAACACTAAACCTAAAACTAGAAAGTTTCGGGTTTAGCCATGCGTCTAAATTATTGTATATTTTTATTGAGCTATAACGACATGTTGTATTTTATGTGGGACAAAGTAGGTCATAAAATAAGAAATTCTTTTTGTTTTACTTTGCAAACAGTTCCTAAACCGATTGCTGCTGCTACAGCTACGATTGTTGCTGCTCCACAAGCTTTATAAAGTGACCTAAAAGAAAACATTAAAAAAAGTGCGGTTAGATTTGAAAATAACTTGTGTCAAATTACTATAAATTTAAATTTTGAAAACTTACTCATCCGATATTTCTTGTTTTCTCGTTCGATTACAAGAAATAACGAAAGCATTAAATCCTTGATTAACGGTTTGTAAAGCCCCAATGGCGATCATATTTTTATAATAAGCCAACATACCACCCACTAAAAGCGAATTAAATATAATTCTAGTTGCCCTACGTGCCGGATATTCAACCAATTCCCCTGTGTCCGGATGATAACACGCATCCACCAAAAACTTTGCATTCCACAGTTCCACTTTCGTCGGACATGGTGGTTCCAACTTTTTTATTCTGACAAAAGAAGTTTTAGTTTTACTTTGACCGTTTCTTATTGATTAACTTACAGATATAAATCAACAATTTCTTTACAACATTCCAAAAAATTGTGCGATGCGAAAGCGAACAGAGGATTATTCAAAAAAAAATATTCCTTAACTCTGCCCCAATATGTTGTTTCGTCGAATTGGGGTTGACGTATATCGACTTCTTTCGTGGGACACTTTTTCGAAAAGATACACATATTAGTTACTTTTTTTTGCAAATCGTTTTTTTCACTTAAAATTTAGTTTTATTTATATGCATATGACAAGTGATTTTAAACTGTCATTTTCAAAACCAACCAACTACGATTTTAAAAATATTATTAAAAGCTGATTTATAACAAATTAATTTTGCCGTCTTCGTACATTTTACGTTAATGCTCTAACTCCATCTTCACACCGTCTCGAACAGATAACGCCACTGATGTAAATTTTAAAATTTTCTTACCTCTTATACCATTGCGCACAAAATTTAGATGTATGTGTATTTGGTATTGTGACAAGTGATTTTTAAACTGACGTTTCTTTAAAGATAACCGACTACGATTTAAATAATTAATTTTGAATCGAATTAATCATGGATATGTACATTTTAATAATCTTAATCCAAAAACAAAATAAACTAACAGAATATGTACAGGATGGTTCAAATTCGATGTCCGAATAGGCTAACTCGGAAACTATAAGAGTTAGAAAAAAAGTAGCTTCCATGTCATGATCTCGTTTTTCGAGAAACTGCTAATGCCGAAAACCTCATAGCGCTATCGTCTTTTGTTTTTCCCCTAGAGGCCAAAATTGAAAATATCGTAAAACCAGCAAGTGCAATTATCTTCGTTATTATTCTAGGTGGAGTATTATAACTAAGACATTATATGGACACTTTTTTACAGAGAATTTGATGATGTAGACAAAAAAATTTTTTCGGTTTTAGATTTTGAGATATCATGACAATTTTCATTTTTTTAAATGGAAACAACCACTGATTATTCGTTTATTAAATTCTTTATTTTTTTCTGATTACAAAAATATGGGGTTAGATAGGTCTATTTCTGATTGTTTTAGAATAAAGCTAAAAATACACTTTTTTTATAAAATTTCCATCTAGTGTCGTCGACGAAATTAAATTTACAGTTTCCTGTAAATTACGGTATTATAACTAAAAATTATTCTACTAAAAATTTATATAAAATTTACTTTATTTTCTAATATGTAACATTCTAATATGTTAAACTTTTCGTAATTTTCGTAATCCATCTTAAAAAACAGGATTTTTAAAGTGACACTTCAGAAAATTTTTGAATACAAATGTTGCTGTTTATTTGAATTTAAAAAAAAAAACATATGGCGCCATCTATCAATAATTTATTAAGCCATTTAAGAATAATATTAAATATTAATAAAAAATGTGAAATAATGCAATCTATTTCAACTTTTGCATAATTACATATATAAATTAAATAGTTCAACAAATATATTTGTTTCAAATATCAGAAATATGTTTTTTTTTTCATTTTTAATTATAGTACCGTAATTTACAGGAAACTGTAAATTTAATTTTTTGGAAGACACTAAAAGAAAAGTAAATTTTTAGCTTTATTCTAAAACAATAAGAAATAGACCTTTCGAACCCTATATTTTTGTAATCAGAAAAAAATAACGAATTTAATAAGCGAATAATCAGTGGTTGTTTCCATTTAAAAAAACGAACATTGTGATATCTCAAAATCTAAAACCAAAAAAATTTTTTTGACTACGTCATCAAATTCTCTGTAAAAAAGTGTCCATATAATGTCTTAGTTATAATACTCCAGCTATAATAATAACCAAGATAATTGCGCTTGCTGGTTTTACGATATTTTCAATTTTAGCCTCTAGCGGAAAAACAAAAGACGATAGCGCTATGAGGTTTTCGGCATTAGCAGTTTCTCGAAAAACGAGATCATGACATGTAAGCTACTTTTTTTCTAACTCTTATAGTTTCCGAGTTAGCCTATTCGGACATCGAATTTGAACCACCTGTACATGGAATATCAAAACAATGGAACAAGCTGGAAAAATTTAAGAACAGAGGAAGATATCATGGGGGTTATGAGATGATAGAGTGTGCAGTCTAGATCAATCCATGGAAAGTGTTAGTTCTAGTTTTACTTCAATTGAAAATATACAATAACCTGACGCTGAAATACAAGTAAAACTAGTACACTAGACAACAAAGTAGCGCTGAATAGTAAATAAAATTAGAACTAACACTAAACCTAGAAACATTAGCCGTCTTAAGATAAGCACGGCTAAACCCGAATGTATCTAGTATTACTGCTAATCATAAATATTTAAAATCTAAAATAAAATATTGATGTATCAATTTGAAAATAAATGATTTGGGTGCCATCTATTGGCTTATTAAAGCAACTAGAAATACCTTTTGAATCGAATAGATGGCGTATAACGATTTGTTAAAAATATCAATGTGGCTTAAAAGATTATTACTCAGAATTGTAAATAATAATAGAGATTTAATTTAATAGGATAAATTTATTTTTGATAATACAAGTTGACAATGAGGAATGTTTTTTTTTTTTCAAATTTCGTTTAACAGACTCCGAAGAAAAAGCCAATTTGTCACGGTTTCTTAATTTTTATGGATCAATGTTTTCCTTTTAGCGAACAGTTTTTTCATAAAAAAAAAGAAAAAAAATCATATTGAGACGGAATTAAGTTAAGTTTAAACCTAAAAAACGTTTTGCGAGCGATAAAAAAATTCTATTATAAACTATTTTTTATATTATGTATGTTTTATAATTTATTTATTTTTTATTAAATAATTTTTTTTTGACATGACAACCGTTAAAAAATAAACTTCCCATACGATTTCTTTTTAATTTACTATTTTTATTTATTTAAATTTAAATGAAGAAAAGCGGAATAAATAAAAATTGTCCAATATACTTTATTATTTTTTTTTTTGTAATCAAACTTTTTTTTTCTCATTCAGCAATTAAACTAAAAAAACACTTTTTCGTATTTTCAGACACGACAAGAAAAAAAAACAGAAGAAATCTCGACGGATAATAATAATAATATTAATAATTAAACACACTGACAAGAAACAAGAGTTCACCTAACATCCTTATTTTTCTATATTTTTCCAGCATCCAGTTTTTTTTGCATTCCTTTTCATATTTTTTTATTAAATCCTTTTTATACGACGAAAATCATAATAATTATAATATTAATAGTAAATAATCGCATTTTTTTGTTGTTGCTTTTGTTGGTTGTAGTAGTTATTTTTAAATTTTCTTTTAAAACACTGCACTTTTAACGGTTGGCGTTCTTTAGCTGATTGGATAACCAATCGAGACCTTCATAAAGCCCATCTCCACTTGTCGCGCAGGTAGCCTGAATATACCAGTTTCGGTTTCTCAACGAATGTAAACCGAGCTTATCTGTGATTTCCGCTGCGTTCATCGCATTCGGCAAATCTTGTTTATTCGCGAAAATCAAAAGCACCGCATCCCTGAGCTCATCTTCTGCCAACATTCGCATTAATTCATCTTTTGCTTCACCAATACGCTCCCTATCATTGCTGTCTACTACAAATATTAGGCCCTAAACAAAAATTAAAATAATTAATTATTCATAAAGTTCCTTGAAAAATGTTTCATATCATGACTCATTGTTTACGTGATTAATACGGAAAACTGATTACATTGTATCGAGGTTATTTTGAATTTTTTGGTGACAAATCATCGTTTTTTATTTCATCCTTTTCTAAAAAAAAACTTAAGTACCTCTACTTAGATAAAATCTTTATCTTATCGCAATAAAATCTAATTACATTTATTATAGCAATAAAGTTATTAAGGTTCACTTTGTAATTGTAAAGATTTTAGTGTTAGATTAAATAAATTCTAATTATAACTAATGGTTAGAAACAAATTTTTTAATCCTATCTAATATTTAATTATAATGAAGTATATTTGGAGATACGAAAGTGAAGAGAATAGTTTTTTATATGATTGCAGAAGAATCTGATACCATTAGCGAAAATTAAGGTTGATATTATGCTTAGTTGGTGCACTTTGGCAGCCTGAAAGCGGTAACCAACCCAAATAGGAAGCAGGGTCAGGATTTGAGGGAGGTCAGGACTAAACATCTTCTTCTTTTGGTAACAATTCGTTTCATACATTTGCTATCATCTTGGATTTTTGCCAACTTCGTACCCCCAGCCATGTTTTTACATCTGCCTCCACAGCATCCATCTTTTTCTTGGCATTTGGTTATTTATCATTCAAGTAATTCCATCCTCCAGCCCTGCCTTCTACTGTTCAAGTCATACACAAGCCTCCAATGAATTGGTCATTGGTGCTTTTGTTAGTCTAATTGAATTTGGCAGGAATCTATTCAATTAAATGTCTCTATTCCAATTCCAAGTCTTGTTTCGTGTTTAACAGACGTGTTTAATTTCTTCTTGATCGCTTATTATTTGCCCCAATTCGTTTCAGCACATAGTAATGTTTGCTTTGTATAACTGCCTCAGTTCTTAATAGGGCTGGAACACTTAAGGAGATCCAGGACGAAACGATGTAGTATAGGATTGGACTTAAAACAATTATTTTCAAATCATCACTCAGAAACCAACGCGGAGGATGAGACAATAAGAAAAATTTCTGTCACACTCTACAACACGCCAATAAGGAATCTCAATGCTAAAATAGAAAAATGACCTACATACCAAATGTAATAACAATGGTGTAAGCATAGTCAACTTTGCCATCTCTAGAGGAATAATTGTTGCATCAAACTAATACCCTAGAAAACACATTCATACCAGAAAAAAGAGGTGCATCAAACAAATTAAATATGATTCTGACTCAATCTGGTTGGCATCCCTAAGATATACTTGGAGAGACTAAAAGACAAGGAAACATGATTACAATATCAACTATCACTAAAAGAAGAGCTCAACACTGCGTCAACTATACACTCTAGGAGCAAATATCTGAGAAGTATTTAACTGCTGTAATAGCATCAGCTGATTTAACAGAAAGGTACAAATAAAGAGAATGTGGAATTTTTATGACCAAACATGTTCCAAACAATTCAATGTGATTTACAACCAACCTAAATACCAGCAATTGAGAAGGCCAAATGATGGAGCACCTCAAGCAAACTCATTACCTCAAATGACTTCCAACCACCACTCTGAAACTGAATTGATGCAATGTTTAGCTCTATCTTGTAAATACCCCATTTGTAGTATTGTTTGAAAGATCCTCTAATATAACAATCTGCTCCCCCTCAATTTTCTAAGTAAATATTCCAAAACAACTAAAACCATCAAGTCTGTAGACTGAACCTAAATGTTTAAGCTGAATTTCCATTGGGATTAACAAACAAAAGTAAAAAGTGGAATAATTTCTATTATACAAACTGATTTTTTTCTGTATTTTGAAAATGTAGACTATTTGTAAGACTTTTCTCAAAATATAGTATCATAGGCACATTTTTTAAACATAGTAAGGCAAAAGACTTCCATTTCAATGAATGATTAACAATTTTTAATTCTTGTAATGACCCCCCAAGTGCTTCATGTAGGAGCACAAGATAAACAGAAAGTATTCAACCATGGTTGTCCATGTATCAACAATCATTAAAAATTGTGAAATTGAATTTTAAAAGCAAGAATTAAAACATGGATAAAAATAAAACTTACAACCAAAAATCTAAAAGGGACAATACCATAAAAAATATAGCTTAATATAAGTGGTTGTGATTAGATCGACATAATTAAAAGATGATGTCATCATTGGATTTCAATGTGGCATATATTTTAATTATCTATATCACAATAGGAAGTTACTCATATCAAGAATATTATTATAACATCTTATATAAAATTACCCACATTGTTTTGAGGTTATCTTTGAATCATTTTATTAATACCAATATAGTTAGAATATGTTCAAATTGGATGAAATAACACAATTTTGGCAACTAAATTAATTGCAATATTTACCTGTGTATTTTGAAAATAATGTCTCCACAAAGGTCTGATTTTGTCTTGACCACCAACATCCCACACGGTGAAGCTAATGTTTTTATATTCTACAGTTTCAACGTTGAATCCTAATATAAAAAAAAATTTCATCATATTTTTGTCAATAAATAACCTATATTTGTTACATACCGATGGTTGGAATTGTTGTAACGATTTCTCCTAATTTAAGTTTGTATAAAATTGTGGTTTTACCGGCCGCATCTAAACCTACCATTAATATTCGCATCTCCTTTTTGCCAAAGAGACCCTTAAAAAGGTTAGCGAACATATTCCCCATGACTGTGCCGTTTAATTTAACCTAAAATAAAAATAATCATTAAAAATCGTTCCCAATACGTTCTAAACGTGGAAAAAACAAAGCCCCTTAAAACCAACTTGACGAGTTGTCACAAGTTACAACGCATTTATTGATGTTAAACCGCCCCAAAAAAAAATACGACTAAAAGACCCAAACGTTATTGAAACCATCTATTATTAGTTAAATTTTTAATCTAATAACTTACTTCTTTATACAAAAACACGGATACACCTTAAAAACACCCAAAACCATTCACTACAGGTTCTCGCGAAAAGCTCGTCTAATGTCAAAATGGCGGTCGAATGAAATGAAACGCCACGTCTCGGCGACGAACACTTGCGATTGGTCGAATCTGTACCACGTGACCCGATTTTAGTTGGTTAACAGTAATTTTTGGTGTTAAACTTACCGTACCGCGTCACTAAAAATTGCTAATATTTCTCGCTTTTCAACAAAAACCGATTTAAATTTGTTGTCCACACTAGTTTATTACAAGATGGAATATCCAAATACCCCCTTTAAAAGCGACTTTAACACTGAAATACTAACGAAAACGCACTGCGATGACGCTTGTCAAGTAAAAACTTGGGGAATTCCTATTCGGTTCAGTTGGTTGCACTTAATTTTCCTTTCGATTTTAGGAGGTTGATTCAAATTCTGATGAGTTGGAGGGTTTGTTGAAATGGTTGTGTTCAACACCGAATATTACTTCTTTAAGGGTTAATACGCTTACTAACGACGTTGAGGATGTTTTAAATTTAATTAAAGCATATTTGAATGATAATGTAAGTATAAACAAAGAAATATTAATCTAATTTAATTTCAATGAAAATTCATAGATGGCGAAAACAACAAATTTGAAATTTTAATTAATATAATTTTTAGAATATCAAAGTAGAAATTCATCCAATTTTAAAAGAAGTAATAATTATTCATAATATCCCCATAGAACGCTTAGATTTAAATAAAGAAAAACAAGAAGTTATTATCGATGTTCATTGTGGTGCTTCAGTTTTAAGAGGGGCCCATATTTTCGCTCCTGGGGTAATTGGAATGCAAAAAGGGGCGCAATTAAACGATAAAGTTAGTGTTTACGTGGATGTTAATAAAAAGTGTAAAAAAGGATTTTGTGATATTTTTAATTTAGGTCGAAAAGTGTTTGTTGGAAATGGTGTTGTTAAAATGACACGAAAGGAGTTATTTTGTGATAATAATTCTTTAAAGTAAATTAAATTAACTTAAATAATTAAATGAAAAGACTTACAAAAATGTATTTTAGGGGAATTGCAATTGAAATGTTGGCTACTATTTCAGGTTGTCCAACTTTAAATATAAACAATTTACCAACCGGTTCATGTATTTTACAAAATTTGCCATCGATAATTTGCGTTTATTTACTTGCGCCTAAACCAAACGAGGTTATTTTAGATATGTGTGCAGCTCCCGGGCATAAAACAACACATATAGCAGCTTTAATGGAAAATAAAGTAATTTTTTTAGTTGGATATTCTTTAATTAAAATTGGAATTTTAGGGAATTTTAGTTGCTTTGGATAAGATTCAACCGAAAATTAATAAACTCGAACGAATTCGTGATGAATTTAAAGCGAATTTTAAAGCATTTCGTGCCGATTCAACAAAAATCTTATTAAAAATCGAAAACAACATGCATTCTTCAAATAATGTTTTAAATGGACCTCCTTTTTTAATGGAAAGTTTCGACAGAATCTTATTAGACGCTCCTTGCAGCGCTTTGGGGAAACGACCTCAATTTTTAAACGATTCTACAGAAAAAATTATTCGCAGTTTTGTTCCTTTGCAAAGAAAACTATTTGAAAATGTAAAATAAAAGTTTGACATAAAATCCCAAAATAATTTTGTCTTAATTTTTAGGCGGTTGCATTGTTAAAACCCCACGGAACACTCGTTTATAGTACTTGTACGATCACTTTGGGTGAAAATGAAGGTGTAGTTGCTTGGGCTCTGAAGAAATTCAAGAATTTGAAGCTTATTGAACCCCCGTCCGAATTGAAATTGGGGTCAAAAGGATGGAAAGGAACTGATTTAAGCGATAAGCATTTGAGTTACGTGCAACGATTTGATCATTTAAGTGTAGATGTAGACTCTGTCGGTTTTTTTGTTGCTTGTTTTAATAAAAGTTAACAATAAAATAGATTTTTTGTAAATAAATAAAATAATTAGTGTTAAGCCCGCCATCTAATAGATAGAAACTAAACTACCGTTGTATAAATAATTGTAAGTGGAAAACTTCCATATACAAATTAATTAAAATGGGTTAAAATATTTTAGATTAAAAGAGATATCTAATTTTATCTACGTACATACATAGATATAATTCTAAAAATAATCAAAACGTGTTATAAATTTAATTGTTAAGCACATAGATGGAGCTAGTACAAATGTCACATTTTTTAAACGTCAAAAAGAAACTTATTTTCTTAAAACATTTCTTCATAAAAGAAGTGTTAAATTCTTGATTTCAACGTAAATAAAGTAATATTAATAATGCCTTGTGGTGATCCAAAAGCTCGCGATCGTTCCGTTCGAAAACCAGTTGTAGATTTTCATATAAACGAAACAACTTTAACCGAAACGAATAAACCAGTTGATTTTTCTTTTCATGCTTTAACGGATTTAACACCTATCGGTATTGAACAAGCTCGATCAACAAGACTTGGGGAACCACCCGAAAGACATCACGAAAGTCGAAAATTCTTAACGAAAGGAATATGGTTAAATAACAATAAATTATCAAACTTGGCTGGTTTGGATGTGTTTCTTGCAAATATTATTGATAGACCAGATCTTTTAACATACATTGATTTCTCGTTTAATCGAATCAACAAAATCGACGATATCATAACGAGTTTTAAAAACTTGGCTGTTTTGTATTTTCACGGGAATGAACTTTCAAACGATTACGAGCTAATTAAATTGTATAAATTAAAAAAATTACGGAATATAACTTTTCATGGAAATCCAGTGAGTGAATCGCCGTTTTACCGGAAAATCGTTTTACTTTGTATGCCGAATATCGTGCATTTGGATCATTGCGCAGTGTTAAAAAGCGAGAAATTGCAACCTCCTCATCCAGATGCTTTAGAAATGTTGAGGAAATATCAACAAGGTGATGGCAAAAAGAAATTTACCGGTAGAACTATTCGAATTGAAGATTTAAATGCGGTGCCGCCAAAAAAAGATGGCGATAAACAAGAAGAAAAACATGAAATAAAAGGTGAACCAGCACATGATGTAAAAGGAGAAAACCAACACAAAGAAAAACCGGGAAAAGTTGCCCCACATAAAGAACCTAAAAAGGGTCCAGTTATTGTTACTGTACCTGGAATTACAAAGGAAGCATTTAAAAAACGACTGGGTGCTTGCAGATGTTGTCAATAAAAGGAAATTATTTCTAATAAAGTTAAATTTCTAGTCGAAATTATTTTTTAATGAACATGTAAACATAATTATTTTTGAAATAATTAAACGTATATCTTTTGCTTTTATTGGTATTTTTATTCTCTACCTGTCACGTTTCGGATATCTACGCCGAATCTAGCTAGAAATGGCTATTTGTTAGTTTTTAAATATTATTGAATTATGAAGGCTACCAACATTGCATATTATAGCTATTAACGTTGCAGTGCCACCTTTCGTTGGCTAGCTGATTCAAATGACAAGTTTGTTCCAGTTTTAGTTGGTATTTAATGTTAAATTGTTGTATATGTTCATTGAACTAACACTAGACCTAGAACCAGAAACATTCGGGTTTAATCCGTCTCTTAAGACGAAAACTCAGAATTATCATAAGAATGTCACCTTTTCTAAGCAAAACTGTTCGTTTGCAAAACTACCTGTACTATTGAGCTATGTTGCATTTGATGTAGGACAGTGCATTCATATATTACGAGTTATATGAAATTCCCGGTTTTATTTTAATATTAATATAAATACAAATTTTTAAATTAATAATATATTACCAACCTAAATTCTTGTAACTATTTCATAACCTCCAAATACTTGAAACGTCAAAACAACTTTTTTGCAATCATATGGAAGAAAAAAATTTAACGTAGTTTACTATTTTAAACCTTTTGCGATAACTATACTATTAAAAAAACGTTAAGAATTTAAATTACGTTGCTAAAAGCGAATAGTTTCACGGTAAGAGACGTGGCATTAATTCAAAAATGTAAATAAAAAGCTTTTGCGTTGGCGTATTTGTAAGTGAATAATTTTATTGGTATTGTTGATAACAAATTGTTAAGAGATAAAAATTTGAGATGTTCGATTGAAAAGGAAAGATGGTTTACTTAGAAAATTTACAATCGGTTTTGTCTGTAACCGTATCTGTTTCTACAATTTTACAATTTTTATCTGGAGTGTAAGTTATTTAATTTATTTTAATGTTGTGTTAAATTGATTTTTTTTAGGTTGGTGTGTAAGAAAATCGTCGAACGTAAAAGCAGTGGAGATATATCTCCTGTTTCGTTCATTTGTGGTCATCTTTCAACATCTTTATGGTTAAGATATGGATTCTTAATTGACAATTTTTCTGTTATTTTTGTTAACAGTATTGGGTGTTTATTATTTCTTTCATATACAATTATTTATGGGTATTATACTATTAAAAAGGTAATATTTTAAGGATAAAAATCTATTTAAGATAAATCTTGTTGTTGTCTAAAAATTTTTTTAGGTTATTTTATGGAGGCAATTTTACATATCATGTACAGTATTATTATTAATTTTGGCTTATTCTACTTACTACAGACATGACAGTGATTTACAACAAAATATGGGTATTATTTGCTGTGTAGTTACAGTAATATTTTTCGCATCACCCCTTTCTTCTGCCATGTATGTCATTAAAATGAAAAATACAAGTAGTTTACCATTTCCATTGATTGTTGCAAATTTTATTGTGGCTACTCAATGGTATGTTTATGGGGTTTTATTGGAAGATCAATTTATACAGGTAATTATTCTTAAAATAACCTTTATTTTCTTTCTTGCTTAATTAATAAAATTTTTTTTTCAGATTCCCAATTTATTAGGAAGTTTGTTATCTCTTTTCCAACTACTTTTATTCTGCATTTTTCCAAGTAAAAAGTATCAATCTTTAGAAGACGATATTTAAAATTAAATAATTATATCTGTAAATGAGAAAATGTTCATAAAAGTATATATTTAAGACATAAGATGGAGCACTACTTAAGAATTTGTAAATCAGCTTATTGTTCCATTATATTTTCATGTAATGTTAAAGATAAAAGTTGGTGTTTTAGAATTACTGACAAAACTGTGTTCTCTCTGTGGATTAAATAAACAATGTGATGTCATATTAAATAAATATATTGTTCCTCTTCAGATCTCTGATTTTTGAAACTCAATTTTTTAGGAATAAAACATTAATATAAAAAGAAACATGAAATATACATTTATTTACCTTTTTCTTGTAAAAACATAGATACGATATAAAACTAAACTTTTAAAAAAACTACATACAAATCAGATTTTACAAAAAAATCCAACACTACATTACTTATTACAACTGAACATCAGCAAACTTAGGACTGACAGTAATCTTACTTCTATTCGTTTTTCTCAAACTCCCCAATATATTCAACATTTCACTCATTGCTTTCGGCGTTTCCCTTTCTTTTTTACCAGAATCACTTTTTCTTTTTTTCAAGGTAAACATCCCCGTTTTAATTTGATTAATAATATCGTCATTAACTCCGTTTACGGCAGGTTTTTTCGTTTCATCAATTTCCGGACAAGAATCTATGCAAGTTTCTAATGGTACTAAAGAATTCTTCTTTTTTGTCCGTAATGGTGCTGTTGGTGGAGCTAAGGATGTTAGAGGTGGAGGTGGTGGTGGGGGGGGTGCTACAAAGGGAAGAGGTGGTGGTGGTGGTGGCGGAATCGTAATTGATTCTTTTTCGGTTTCTTCTAACTTTTTTAATGCGTGATCTAACTCAGTTTCGACTAACTTCAAACGTTCCTCTAAGATTTCTACTTGAGAATTAGATTCTTGTTGGTCTAACTTATCCTAAAAGAAGTAAATTTTAATGGTTAAAATAAACAAAAAATATTTATGTAGTACCTGAAGCGCAGTTATTTCTAAGTTATGTTTATTTCTTTCTTCTTCAATCGTTCTTTTTAATTCTTCAATTTCAAAGAGTAACATTTCATCAAAACCTTCATCCGAGTTAATTCCTTGCATTAAAACAGTGCTTTGATGAGCCAAGACGTTTCTTTCTTTTTTAAAGTTATCCGCTTCTTTTCTAAAAAAAAATTTCCCTTAAAAATTTTTATGAATTAATTTTTAATTTTTTACCTTAATCTAACAGCTTCATCTTTTTGTATTTCCTCAGATTGTTTCGTTTCTTCCAAATCTTTCTGCAACATCTTTGATATTCTCAATAATTGTTCATTTTCTCTTTGAATTTCGATTATTTTCGCTTCCATTTCTTTCGTTTTTTTCTTTTCCGTTTCGAGATCTTGACTGAGATTAATATTTTGTTCTATCGTTTCAAATTCTAATAATTTAGCTGCGTTTAATTCAGATTGTAACCTCCCGATTTCAACGCTTAGTTGTTTAACAGATTCCCTTAAATTTTCTAAATCATGATCACCGCTTGAATCGTCTGGATCAACTCCTTCATCCACATAATCTACGTCTAAATGAAGTGTTCGTCTTCTCAACACTTTATTTTCTCTGTACCAATTACTCGCATCACTTAAAGCCCTATTAAAAAAGTGATTGTTGATTTCAATTATAGGACAAAATTAAATAATTAGATCTTACATATGCATTGCTCCCGTTTCTGTTTCATATTTATTCTTTAGCATGTCATATTCTTGAAATAAACTTTTTGAAACCGTTGTTAACTTGGTTAAACTTTCGTTTTTTTCGAATAATTCCGTTTCGAGTTCTTCATTTTTGTTTTGGACGTTGTTGTATTGCTTCTCTAATTCCAAGTAATTTCGTATATCTTAAAAAAAAATAGAAAAAATCATTTTAAATAATGAAAAATGTTTATTATAATTACTTCGTGTGTATAAACCGAGCATTTTGTTGTAATTTTCTTTTAGATACTAATTAAATTTTGATTTATTTTGACGCAAAATTGACAATAATTTTGATAAATAACAGAACAATTTTTATTTATTTTGTAACATAGTAAACGCAGATAATAATTTTCTTTTAAGAAATTTTCATTGCTTTTAACAACTTAATAATGTTCCAACAGGAAGAATCTATTAAAAGTGTAATCTCTAAACATCCCATTACATCACTTATCAAATACATGATTTCTTTTCCACAAAAACAGATTAAAGTTGTAGTTGCACTCGCAATGAATTCAAATGAACAAAGTGCGTTGACTTTTAAGCTATCTATTCCAGTAACCATTTCCGTTTTGTACAAAGCTTCCCGTTTCTTTCTTCCGAGTCAGAATAGGATAAAATTATTTTCAAAGCAATGTATGGTTTATGTTAATCTTTAAAAAAATCTGTTAATAATGAAGAAAGGTTAAGATATGTTTTAATAGAATTTCTTTTGTGGTTATATCAACCGGTAAATAATACAGTAACACCTTTAAGTAACGTTCCTATTGTTGAACAGCATCTTTTAATGGTAATCGTGACGACATCAAGCGGTTCTTTCACTTTACTGAGACAGTCACTTGGTGATATAGAATTTCAGACGCGTGTAAAATGAGAGACGAGGAAAACGATTTTAATTTTTTGAATTTGTCTTGAATTCCTATTCAAACTTACATTTACAAACAATACAATGAATTTCACTTAAAATGCAATATACAAAAATAATTTTCTATAGAGTAAGTAGGAAAAAGGGGGAATTTTTGAATACAGGCCTCATCACCCTTCGAAAGTAGCAAACTCCTTCGTTTTGATGTTAATCACAAAGTCTCCTTAGAAAAAAAATTAAGTTTCTACGAAAGCCATACATTTTAGATATAGGCATGTAATGACAAAGTTCTCTTATTTCTCAACGTACAGCTTGGAAAGGAAAAAGTTGAGGTTGCCATTTAAAAAAATTAAGTTTTCGACTTTTGGGAAATTCGGCGCAAATTTCTGACCACCCTGTATAATTTTTTTTTAATTTTTTCAAGTGTTATGTAAGCTATGAGTCCTCTCTGTGCAAACCCTGAGAATATTTGGCTGGACTCGAGTGTAATTTCGAAAAATTATTGTTATGGTGAAGGGTTGCATCTGTCAAAATTTTTGAAAAAACTGAAATAATTCAAAAATGGTGCACTCTAGACATAATATGATGATTTATATCAAATTATATTAACCCTTTGTATCCCGGCGGTACTTTAAAGTACCGGTAGTTTTAAACACTCATTTTAAACTGTAGTCATCTATTCGGCGCATTTAGAACTATCGGTACTTTCTACTAAGTTTATACGAAAATATAAGTTTTATTGCAACCTTTTTTTTCTCAATATTTTTCCAATCCAACCAAACAAGTATTATACATCATTTTAAAGAGAAAGCTTTGAGCTTTAATTTAGAACAAGTCTCATTCCTTAATTTCAATAAATACGACTTCCAGGAATTTTTAAATTAGCATCTTTTTTGACACTTTTAGTTTATACGAAAATGTAAGTTTTGTTTCAACATTTTTTTTCTCAATATTTTTCCAATCCAACCCAACAAGTATTATACATCATTTTAAAGAGAGAGCTTTGAACTTTAATTTAGAACAACTCTCATTCCTTAATTTCAATAAATACGGCTTCCAGGAATTTTTAAATTAGCATCTTTTTTGACACTTTTAGTTTATACGAAAATGTAAGTTTTGTTTCAACATTTTTTTTCTCAATATTTTTCCAATCCAACCCAACAATTATTATATATCATTTTAAAGAGAAAGCTTTGAGCTTTAATTTAGAACAAGTCTCATTACTTAATTTCAATAAATACGGCTTCCAGGAATTTTTAAATTAGCATCTTTTTTGACACTTTTAGTTTATACGAAAATGTAAGTTTTGTTTCAACATTTTTTTTCTCAATATTTTTCCAATCCAACCCAACAAGTATTATACATCATTTTAAAGAGAAAGGTTTGAGCTTTAATTTAGAGTAAGTCTCATTCCTTAATTTCAATAAATACGGCTTCTAGGAATTTTTAATTTATCATTTTTTTTGACACTTTTAGGTTGTACAAAAATGTAAGTTTTGTTTCAACATTTTTTTTCTCAATATTTTTCCAATCCAACCCAACAATTATTATATATCATTTTAAAGAGAAAGCTTTGAGCTTTAATTTAGAACAAGTCTCATTACTTAATTGCAATAAATACGACTTCCAGGAATTTTTAAATTAGCATATTTTTTGAGACTTTTAGGTTATACGAAAATGTAAGTTTTATTTCAACATTTCTTTTCTTAATATTTTTCCAATCCAACCCAACAATTATTATACATCATTTTAAAGAGAAAGCTTTGAGCTTTAATTTAGAACAAGTCTCATTCCTTAATTTCAATAAATACGACTTCCAGGAATTTTTAAATTAGCATCTTTTTTGACACTTTTAGTTTATACGAAAATGTAAGTTTTGTTTCAACATTTTTTTTCTCAATATTTTTCCAATCCAACCCAACAAGTATTATACATCATTTTAAAGAGAGAGTTTTGAACTTTAATTTAGAACAACTCTCATTCCTTAATTTCAATAAATACGGCTTCCAGGAATTTTTAAATTAGCATCTTTTTTGACACTTTTAGTTTATACGAAAATGTAAGTTTTGTTTCAACATTTTTTTTCTCAATATTTTTCCAATCCAACCCAACAATTATTATACATCATTTTAAAGAGAAAGGTTTGAGCTTTAATTTAGAGTAAGTCTCATTCCTTAATTTCAATAAATACGGCTTCCAGGAATTTTTAATTTATCATTTTTTTTGACACTTTTAGGTTGTACAAAAATGTAAGTTTTGTTTCAACATTTTTTTTCTCAATATTTTTCCAATCCAACCCAACAATTATTATACATCATTTTAAAGAGAAAGCTTTGAGCTTTAATTTAGAACAAGTCTCATTCATTAATTTCAATAAATACGACTTCCAGGAATTTTTAAATTAGCATCTTTTTTGACACTTTTAGTTTATACGAAAACGTAAGTTTTGTTTCAACATTTTTTTTCTCAATATTTTTCCAATCCAACCCAACAAGTATTATACATCATTTTAAAGAGAGAGCTTTGAACTTTAATTTAGAACAACTCTCATTCCTTAATTTCAATAAATACGGCTTCCAGGAATTTTTAAATTAGCATCTTTTTTGACACTTTTAGTTTATACGAAAATGTAAGTTTTGTTTCAACATTTTTTTTCTCAATATTTTTCCAATCCAACCCAACAATTATTATACATCATTTTAAAGAGAAAGCTTTGAGCTTTAATTTAGAACAAGTCTCATTCCTTAATTTCAATAAATACGACTTCCAGGAATTTTTAAATTAGCATCTTTTTTGAGACTTTTAGGTTATACGAAAATGTAAGTTTTATTTCAACATTTCTTTTCTTAATATTTTTCCAATCCAACCCAACAATTATTATATATCATTTTAAAGAGAAAGCTTTGACCTTTAATTTAGAGTAAGTCTCATTCCTTAATTTTAATAAATACGACTTCCAGGAATTTTTAAATTAGCATCTTTTTTGACATTTTTAGGTTATATCAAAATGTAAGTTTAATTTCAACATTTTTTTTCTCAATATTTTTCCAATCCAACCCAACAATTATTATACATCATTTTAAAGAGAAAGCTTTGAGCTGTAATTTAGAATAAGTCTCATTCCTTAATTTCAATAAATACGGCTTCCAGGAATTTTTAATGTAGCATCTTTTTTAACACTTTTAGGATATACGAAAATGTAAGTTTTATATCAATATTTTTTTCACAAACTTTTGACTTCTTGGGACACAAAGGGTTAAAATTTAGCGGGGATCTCGAAAATTCAATAAAAATTGGTACATCCCATTTAAAATAATGAAGTTTTGGTGTATTTCCGGTATATCAGAAGTTGGAGAAAACTGAAAATATTTTAGCTGAACCTCGGATAAACGCTATATAAAAATTTTAGAAAAATAGTGTGCCACATACATATAGACGCAGCTCGTCGTGACAGACTCTGTACATACATTTAGTATTAAACAAACACTAAGGAAAAAACATTAACATAAACTTTCGAATTAAAACTTAATTGAAAAATATGTTATTGATTTGATGGTACTTTATTGTATTGCGAAAAAATACTTTCTTTTTTATATAACAAACAATTCTATCAACACGATGAAGTAAATGTTTATAAATAATAAAAAAAATCCTATAAATTGGATGATAAGATAACAACTAATTCATATCGATTTTTTTAACACTAAAAAACTAGAATCAACTTGTACGTCATCCTCAATTTCTAAATTTAATTTCTAATTCGTTATTGTTTCTGCTGAAGGTTTTATGACGACACAAAAACGGATGTTTTATAACAATCAATTTAAATAATAATACCGTGCGTCCTAACGGTATTAAAATAAAAATTGTACAATAAAAAATTTATCAAAAACACACATTGATTAAGTTAGTGCTAAAATAATACTTATTTTGTAACTTACTTTTTTCGTTTTGTGATAACAACATTTTCCTCCGATTTTCTGCTTCCTCGTATTTGAATTTCCATCGTTCGACTTCCCGTTCGAGTGGTGACGTCGTCGGCGAAGGTGGAGTTTTTAACGTTGGCGAAATTTGTCCATTTCGACTTAAACTTCTTCTTAATGGAATGTTGGTAGTTCCATTTCCTATGCAGGAAGCTACCGTTCGATTTGTTGCAACAGTGGTCATATTTATTAGTTTTTCTTCTATAATTTTAATGGTTTTTTTTACATAACCTAAAAAATAAAATTAATTAATTATTAATTGCAGCGCCTCGGCTCCGAACAACCTTGGGTTACGAAGAATGACTTAAATGGAGGTTGCTTGCAGTCGAGGCGCTCTAGAGTGTTGTCCAATTTAGAATCGGTATGAAGTTTTTTGTAGCGCCTCGGCTGCGAACGAACTTGGGTTACGAAGAATTACTTAAATCGAGGTTGCTTGCGGTCAAGTTTTTTGTAGCGCTTCGGCAGTAAGCCCCATTTTTTTTCGGAATGATTGACATTTGTAAATAGAGCTAACGTTACATAACATTCCTTCACGGTATAATTGACATTACAAAAGGAAACTAACCTTACCTAACAATCTTTACCTGGATGATTGACAGTTCAAAAGAAAACTAACCTTACCTAACAATCTTTCTATACTCTGTTTTTAAACCACGAGGAGTATTTTAAATTTGTCACCAGATTGACCTTGGGAATAATTAAAGAATACCTGTCCCACTTAAAAATCGATGATTTTTTTTTTAATCGGTAGGAAATGACTCAAAAGATGTGTTAATGATAAAAAAAAAGTGCGGAAAAGTGTAGTACTTACCGAAAATTCACTTTAAAGTTGCGATTTGACGTTTTTTTTTGGAAGTTCAAAGCAATGTTAAATATGCATTTTCGTATTAAATCCTAACCTGAAATTGTTTAATTTATACCCGCGCACAAAATCAAAAGTTATTTTCACTAAACTTATTGAGATTACAACATATTTACGGATGAAAACCTTATTTCTTAGGCTATCAATGCATAACGACAATTACCTGTCGTTAGATAGAATTGTTTCTACCAAATGTGTGTTAATAGACTTTATGTTAATAGATTGTGTATCAATTGATCTGTCAAACGACTAAAATATCTTTAAATTGTAAATATCAATGATAAATAAGTATAGTAGCTTATTTAATAATAGTTTGCTTAAATTAAAATAGTTATTTATTAAAAAAGACATGTGTATACATGGTTACAAAATAAAAATAAATAAATAACCCGTGTGACGATAGCAACAAACTGTGCATTTAACTAAATGACAATTACAACTGACAACACAAGCAATGTTAACCATGTATCTCTCGTATTAAATCCTAACCTCAAATTGTTTAATTTATACCCACGCACTAAATAAAAAGTTATATTCACTAAACTTGTTGAGATTACAACATAATTATACATAATAACACCTATGTGAAGTTAGCCCCCAATTAAATAGCATTTTACATGTATAGTATTTTGATTATAACATGAAAACCAGTGAACCGATTTCGATAAATAATGTCTCATTCGAAAGCTTAATCCTTGGCCAATACGAAAGTGGAAATGCCCGTGAAAATTTGAAAACTCTTTCGAATTTCGCTAAAACGTCAAAATAAAGCGAAGATACACGAGAATAACACAAAATTGACCTTCTTTAAGTGGTGATAACTCGTAAACGATGTACCCGATGATCAAAATCTATACGTCACTCGATTCGTCATAGTGTCTTCTATCGGAATCACAAAATGCTTGATTTCAATTCACTCCCGCTAAGTTTATACAGCCCTCGGAATGACACCATCTTCGGCTCGTTGTTTATGCACGCGTGAACGCTCGTGCTATAAATTAATTTTTAATTTTAACTAAATCGACTATAATTAGAGAACAGTTTGACGGATTTTAATGTTTTATATCTCAATCGAAAGTTTGTGTCTGGCAGAATGCTGTTGTCGAAATGCCCGATTCGAAATATTTAAAGATTTTGATTAAAACACAACAAACGAATTAATTAAACACATCAATTATCTCCGTAACTAATTGACCAATTTTAGTCATCAAAATCTCGGTCGAAAGTATGATCTGCAATGAATGCGAAGGTGGAAATGCCCGATTTCAAAATTTACTAATTATGTGCGTACAGCCATTGAAATGACCCCGCGAGAGATTTCGAGTCGGGCATTTCCACTTTCGTATTGGCCAAAGATTAAGCTTTCGAATGAGATTTTGATTATCAAAATTGGTTGACTAGTTTTCTTGTTATAATCAAAATACTATACATGTAAAATCCTATCTAATTGGGGACTAGGAAAATTTGAAGTTAACCTCGCATAGGTCATAATGACTAAGTGCCTGTCGTTACATAGACTGTGTGTCTATTAACTGTGTACAAGAGCGTCGCCAGATAGGAGCAAAGATAGATTCGAAAAAAGAAATTGAATAGAATATAAGATACAAATAGATTCTAAAAATCTATTTGAAATGTTTATAATCTGTTATCGCATTTAAATAGAGAGCATGAGAGTTAAATAAAAATTTGTTATTAAAAGACTTCAAACCACATAAATATTATAATTAGGATAATTATTAGTTAGTTTAACGTTATTTTGGAACTTAATAACACTTATTATTGATGAAAATCCCTTTCGTAGTTACAAAGTTTTAACATCAAAAGTTCATAACGTAGGGTGTATGACGTAAGATGGGTTTATGAGAAAGTTGAACTTGTTCATTCATAAGTAGATAGTTATTATTATCTTTATAATTTGTTACACGAATGAAAAAGCTCAACTCCTCCATAATTTATATTATGTTCAGTCTTTATGTGGTGCTGAAAAATATTGGAATTTTCTTTAGTTTTATGTTTCTAGTTTTCAGCCTCCTCCACATTTGTCCGATAGCAACAAACTTGTATCCGTAATTTTTTATCTACTTTCTTAGCTGATATCTTTCTTATTATTAGAGATAATTCGAGATAATAATTAGAGATTCTTTCTCTATCTAAAACCGGTCTTTGTCTGTCCATAAGTTAATACTAAGATCAATCTGTACTTAAACTACAAAGCGTTGGCTCTGTACTTAGATTAAATAGCTTAAAATTACCAAACTTCAAGCCTTTGTGCAATTGTTATCAAACTGATATTTAAAAAACTATTATCATACTCGGAAAGAGCGCCCTTTAAATTTATTATATCTTAACCCGGGTTTTCGTTGGTAAATGGGTCTATCGGCGTCATGCTTAATTCGCCCTTCATATACATCCCTACACGCAAAAACGCTTAATTACTATTCCTTTAAACAAGTTTCTTATTTGATATTGGGAAAACTATAGAAGTATAGATCTATCTTATCTACAATTTGCTGCTCTTTCTAATGGTGTATAACACGCGGCTATCGCTGCTTCGTTATAGAGTTTTTTCCTGGTGATATAAGAAAGTTATTGATCCCAACAATGTTTAAAAGTAGCTAAAACGTGTGAATTTGGTAATTTTTTGACCAAAAACGTCCTTGTGTAAGTCTATAACTTCATGATATACTTCTATAGTTTTCCTCATATCAAATATGTAAGAAAGTTGTTTAGAGGTAGAGCAATTAAACGTTTCTGTATATAGAGATGTATATTAAAGGTGATTTAACCATGATGCTAATTGATATTGACCAACAAAAACCCGGATTAAGATATTTGAAGGAGCGTTCTTTCTGATTGTGAACACAGTTTTTTAAAATTCGGTTTGATAACAATTGCACAAGGGCTTGAAGTTTGGTAATATTAAGCTATTTTACGTACAGAGCGGTGTTCTTCATCTTTTATTGATTTTAATATTAACATATCGGCAAACGAGGACCGACGATTTCATAAAGAAAGAATCAAGCTTTCATATGGTGCATTTAGTGTTCTGCTATATCTAATAATAAGAAAGATATCAGCTAATAAAATAGATAGGAAATTGCGGATAAAAATTTGTTGTTGGAAGGTTTGTTGCTATCGTCACATCGTCAATCGGGCATTTCCACTTTCGTATTGGCCAAGGATTAAGCTTTCGAATGAGACATTGTTTATCGAAATCGGTTCACTGGTTCTCATGTTATAATTAAAATACTATACATGTAAAATTCTGTTTAATTGGTGACTAACTTCACATAGGTGTCATTATGAATAATTATGTTGTAATCTCAACAAGTTTAGTGAAAATAACTTTTTATTTAGTGCCTGGGTATAAATTAAACAATTTGAGGTTAGGATTTAATGCGAGAAAATACATGGTTAACATTGCTTGTGTTGTCAGTTGTAATTGTCATTTGGTTAAATACACAGTTTGTTGCTATCGTCACACGGGCTATTTATTTATTTTTATTTTGTAACCATGTCTTTTTTAATAACTATTTTAATTTAACTAAACTACTATTAAATAAGCTACTATACTTATTTATCATTTATATTTACAACATAAAGATTGCAAAGAGCTTTCAGTCATTTGACAGATCAATTGATACACAATCCATTAACACAAAGTCTATTAATACACATTTGGTAGAAACAATTCTATCTAACGCCATTTAATTGTCGTTCTGCATCGATAGCCTAAGAAACAAGGTTTTCATCCGAAAATATGTTGTAATCTCAACAAGTTTAGTGAAAATAACTTTTTATTTTGTGCGTGGGTATAAATTAAACAATTTCAGGTTAGAATTTAATACGAAAATGCAATTTTAACATTGCTTTTAACTTCCAAAAAGAAACGTCAAATCGCAACTTTAAAGTGATTTTTCGGTAAGTACTACACTTTTCCGCACTTTTTTTTTATCATTAACACATCTTTTGAGTCATTTCCTACCGATTAAAAAAAAATTCATCGATTTTTAAGAGGGACAGCTAATCTTAATATATGCCTTGACCTTGCACGTGAATGGTGAATGCGAGGAAGGTTCACACACAGGAAATTTTAAATTTTGAATTTGAAGGTTAGGTTATTGACAATTCGACAGTTTCATGTCATTATTGTAAATTTTGTGTTCTTAAACCCTTCTTTATTATATTTTGAAATAAATACACTCATAACTTCAATGTTAATTTGTATGTTTAGTGTTGACGATAACAAAGGAAAATAAATACAATAATAAGTAAATAAATAAATAATAATAATTATTAATTTAAATTTACCGCCAAAATATCTAGTGATATTTTCTGGTGATTTTTCCTAGTGTAAATCTGACTTTCGCGTTTACTCCTCCTGGTTTAAAAACAGACTATAGGGATGGTTGACATGTCAAAACAAAACTAACCTTACCCAATATAAAAATAGATTTATAAAAAAATGTATATCTCAAAAAACTAAAAGTGATTTTTCAACACGGATACTATTATTAAAAAGAAGATACTTTAATTAAACATTTATGCAGATTTTGTAATGATTTGCCAAGTAATTTATTTTTTACAATTTTTTAAACGTAATCGGTAACAAAATGAAATCGTTATAAATTTCGATTAAATTCGGATAACTAGAAGTGACAGTGGCAGTATCCCGCCAAATCTGACGCCATATTATAGCGAGTTACCAAGGTATGTTGCTATTGGTGGTAAAGATTTAAAACTTTCTAGTTCTAGGTCTAGTGTTAGTTCTACACTGACCGGCAAAAAAAACCGGCCACTAAAATGTAGCCACAATTTCAAAGCTGGCTTACTCGCGAACCACTCATTCGATTTTGATGATTCTTTTTTTGATCGAAAGGTTGATTCGTCTGTAATAATACTGCGATAGAAATTTTTATTCGGATATTAATTTGAGCATATACACGGTGCAAGAATGAGAAAACCTTTTTTTCTCGAAATTTGTAATACCCTGTGGGGTGCAGCTGCTACAGCAGAGGGTGTTAACTGGAATCAAACGGTAGCCCAATCTTTTCTAAGCATTTTGTTTTTTTATTCACTCTATTATCTCTGTTACTAACGAAGATGCAGTATTTTAAAGCGATCGCCTGTGAAAACAAGACGAGTTACAATAGTAGCTGATGACCGTTTTATTGTTCTAAGCAATCGTAGTACGACAGCTGTAGAAGCTCGGTGTCGTCTTCAAATGGTGTATTTTGTTGATGTCAGTGAGAGAACCATTCTCTGAAAACTTGCTAGATGTGGTCTCGCTGCAAGAAGACTGCCAAAGGACCGAGGCTGCTTCCAAGATATCTGCGCGCTTACATGTAAATTGGGAGATCGAGCAATGGAGGAAAGTCCTTTTTACGGATGAGTAGTGGTTTTGTCTATCACCCGATGGTCGATGAGCGAATATGAAGACGTTGAAATGAAAGATTTGTGGACTATACAATTATGAAACGCGAATATTTCGATGGTGGTTCTGTGATGGTGTGGTCGGGAATTTACAATGAAACCTATACAGATTTTTAATCTTTGTTAAAAGTGGCGTCTTAAATCACTGACCTTGAAAACAAAAACTGGGCACCCGAAACAGTTTTGCTGAAGCACTTACATTTTCTTAGAATTACAGAATTCCGTACGTCCTTCATTATTGTAAACATCTGTTGACAAATAAACAAGAAAACAAACTTAATTTAATGTAACAATTAATAATAACACGAAAATTAATAGTGTGTGTGCCACCCACGAGCTAAAATAACCTCATGTAGTCGATGCGGCATCGTACTGATTAGGTTAGTAATTGATTCCTGAGGAATTGCGGCAAGCTCTTTTTCAAAAGCAATTCGTAACTCTTGAAGGGTGTTCGGTAGGACAGGACGACGACGAATGCGTCTCTAAAGTTGGTCCCAAAGATATTCTACAGGGTTAAGGTCCGAGCTGCACGCTAGCCACTCTATCCGTTCAATACCCTACTTCATCAAGATATTCGTTAACCACACGTGCTACGTGCGTCGCGCATTGTCATGCATTAGCATGAATCCGTCACCAAGAAAATGGGAATAGAACCTCCATGGAAAGGTACTCTTTCCGAAATTGTGGAGGTCGCAAACCTTTCATTACGACGTCTCCACACTCATTCTCGACCATGAGAGAAAATCGGGACTCGTCAGTGAAGAGCACCTTACCCCATTGTTCCATTCCTTAATTCATATGTACGCGCCCAAATTGAAGACGTGCTCGCCAATGTCTCTGGAGCAGTCGAGGTCTTTTGGCAGGTCTTCTTGCAGTCAGATCACCTTCATCAAGTCTTTGATGAATAGTTCTTTCACTTACGTCAACCCCACGCACCATTTGAAGACAATCCCGAAAAAAAAAAAAAAAACAAGATGTTCAGAAAAGATTAGCCTACCGTTTGATTCCAGTTAACACCATCTGCTGTAGCAGTTGCACCCCGCAGAGTATTACAAATTCCGAGAAAAAGAAGTTTTTCTCATTCTTGCAGTCCGTATATGTCCAAATTAAAATCTAAATGAAAGTTTCTATCGCAGGATTATTACCGAAGAATCAACCTTTCGACCAAAGAAACAATCATCAAAATCGAATGCGCGGTTCGCGAGAAAGCCAGCTTTGAAGTTTTGGCTAACTTATAGTGGCCGGTTTTTTTTGCCGGTCAGTTTAGTTTTACACTAGCACTGTTACTATGTAGAATTAACACTATACCTAGAACTAGAATCATTTGGGTTTAGCCGCACGTCTCAAAAGACGGCTAACCCGAATGATTCTAATTCTAAGTATAGTATTAGTTCTAGTTTTACACTAGTTCTATCACTAAAAGTAACACTATACCTAGAACTAGAATCGCACGTCTTTAAAGACGGATACGTTCATAGGGAGTTGGATAAACCTACAGTATGTTTACTCAAACCTTTATTCTGTGCATTTTGGTAACTCGTGATAAGATGGCGGATTTTAAATCGAGGTCACAAAACGAGATGCCGCCAACATCAAACGAATCGACGTCAGTGTCATTTCTGGTGGTTATACATTCAAAATTAATTTTGTAAAATGATCAAATTTTTTAATAATTAATAATATTAAGCGAAAGCGTTAATGTAATTGTCCTATATTTAGCGAGAATTTTACGACTATCCCATTAGACCGAAAGTGAATTCAGAAAAGGAACGCGCTTCACTGTCTCCACACTGTACAAAAATAGAGAGAAATCTCTAACACAAGCCATTCACCATAGTTTATATGTTTCCAGCAGTCTAAACTCTTTTTTTCTTCTTTTTTTAGTCATCAAACTCGCTCCGCATAAAAATTTGTCATTTTGAAAAGATTAGAAATTGTTTATACAGGATTACAAATTTATAAATAATTTTGAATGTTGTTATTATAAAAAAAATTATCTTCAAAGGCTTTTGTGATCGTCCGGGGTTTATTTTCGTATTGGATTACGTGAGTGGGACGAGTTTTGTTAGGAAATGGGGATGTATTTGTGTATCGGTTGTTAAAATTAGTTTTGTGAATCACGTTTTAGGTATTTCCGGGTGTTTCAAAATTCTTTAAATTGATAACTCAAAAATTGTGTACTTTATGATTATTTTTCTTACAAATTTGTTTAGATTTAATAAATAACAAGAAACTTTCAAAAGAAATTTTACATTGGCAATGAATAAATTTTTTTTCGAAGGTCACCGAGTCAATCGACTTTCTCCACAAGCATCAGGTGGACATCCCATTTAACGTTCATTGTCATCAATACCACTTTGCGTTTTTGTTTTTGCATTAATAAATTTAAAATTCCTAATTTAATCAAATTGATTAAACATATCTGGTTTTTACTTCTCATGTTTTGACAACACCCGATAATAAATTTAAACGCAAACAAATTCTTCGTTTGTAATCTTTTAAACTAGATCCAGATATGTATCTGTTTAACATCAAATCGATTGAGCAATCTATAAACCAAAGCAGCAATTTAAATCCGGTGAGTTTGTTTTGATCTTAACATAAAAAGAAAATGTTCAACCATTTAAAAAATTTCAATGTTGAAATGAACACAAAGTTATAACATAACACAATTTGTTTAATTGATATATCAAGTAAAACCAAGTGAAGTAATTGAATTGAAATTGTTTCAAAATCGAAGCCTTAATCACCTTGTTGCAATAACTATACACAATTGGAATTCATTTAAATTGAATTTTGTATTTTTTTTGCACGAGTTTGAAAATTCATAATTTTGTCTCCTCCGACATTTGTCAGTATTCTTTGGGGTGTGTTTCAAAATCGTCCCTGATATATTTTAGGCTCAACCCTAATATTATTCAACAATGTCCTGACACCCTTGAACATCTTCATCACATCCATTCCTTTACTTTGTATTTAGAGAAAATTAAAGTTATTAATTTTTCTTTATTTAAATTTGCTTTATATATCAATATCTTTATATGACCACAATATAAATCATTCATTTATAATTATCTAACGGTGGTCAACATTGCGTGTATTTACCAAACAAACATGTTAATTTGTTATTGCACAAGAACAATCAAGGTCATAAACCATTAAACTCGCGTTTTCTATATATGTTATCGACACAATCACGACAAACACCAGCATAAATCAAAAACAATACATTTTTTTTACAAACAATTCTTTATCTTTCCGAGTTAATTACGCCTATTTCAACAATCCGATTTAATAGGTTGTGTTAAATGACAACTTCACATTTCCAATTAAATTTAAATTTGTAATTTATTCGCCTACGAATTTTATTAATTAAATCCGAACCGTTTTGAAGTTGTTTCGAGATGGAAAGAACTAGGGCAAAACGCTCTGATTCGTAACGCGGCAACAGGTTAATTTTAAACCTTACTTAAATCTCCCAACTTACGTGATATAAAGAAGAGAAGAGATGAAGAAGAACTTTACACCTTCTTTTTCGCTTCGTCTTCTTTTCCAGTTTTTTTTAATTTTGTTCTGATGCGCACCGAATCCGTGGTGAAAGTCTCTCTCGAATGTTTTTTCGTAAGATGCGATACTTGAACGGTAAAAAGATTTAAACCCGAAGTAAAACGAACGCGCGCAACTTCTCCTCAACGAAATCCACCGCTGGACTGATGTCTGGTGGAACTTCGCCGCGTTTGAGACTGAGTACCGCACAACAACGAATAATGGTAGGAGTGATTCATCAAGATGCGTCAACTCTTAAAAGTATGCCTTAAACACGTTTTGTTGGTTTCTTTATCTTATCTTGTTTGGATAAATAATATTTTTTTTTTTACGTCAAATAAAAAAAATGGTTAAGTTGAAATGAATGAATGGGTTTTTTTGGAGTTGTTTCAAAGGATTTTTCATATTCTTTAATTATAACTTTTGACTAATAAACCAGAAGAGATGATTTAAAAGCAGTTAATGATAGTTAGTTACTTTTATTACAAAATCAATTCAAAATTGATCCAACATTTAATTATTTTAATTCACCAATTATTCTCAGTAAAATTTGTTATGCCCTCCATATTACTTGGTGGTGGTGGAGGTGGACCTCTTGGTGGAAATGGAGGTCTAGCCCCTGCAAAATTTGGTGGGGGTGGTCTCCAATTAGGTGGTGGTGGGCGCCCTGGAGGTGGTGGTGGTGGTAATCCCCCTTGAAATGGTGGTACACCTGTTGGGGGACCTGGAGCTAAAGATAATCCAGTACCTGCTTGCCATGGAGGTAACATTTTTGGGGGTAAAGGAGGAGCACCACTTCCAGGTTGTCCAGAAGATGGCATGGGGGGTAATGGGGGTTGAGTATTGGAAGTTGGTGGCGCGGGAGGGGCACCTGGAGGAAGTGGAGGTTGGACTGGGGGTAGAGGAGGTGGGGGAATTCCTGCTGGAAAAGCTGTTGGTGGTGGAACAGGAGGTGGTGGTGGCGGTTGCATATTTGCTGGAGTTGGAGGAGGGGGCGGCATCATCCCAGCTAGCATAACAGGTGGTGGCGGAGGCGCCATAGCCATTCCAGGGGGCATCATTCCCATAGGAGGAGCATCCGCAAAAAGTTGATGGGGCCGATCTGCTTGAGATAAAGGATTTTGAGCAGCTAAAAGTCGTTCAGCTGCTGAGCCATGCCGTTCTCCTTTTGCATCCTTTTTAAAAGCATATGATACAGAAATTGGCCGATTACATAAATATTGGCCATTCATAGCTTCGATCGATGCATCTGATGCCTCAAAACTTGCAAAGTTTATAAATGCAAAACCTTTTGAGTTTCCTGTTTCAGGATCTCTCATTATCTAAAAATAAAAAAAGCAAATTAAATTTACTATAAGAATTAATTTAAATATAACTAATAAATTACTTTGGGTGTCTGTAAAATAACCCCAAAAGCCGAGAATGTATCATAAAGTAATTTTTCATCAACCTCGGGATCTAAATTTCCTATAAATATATTGGCCCCGACATCCAAGTTTTTTTGATGTGCCGAGGCCTTATTCACCCGAATCGGTTTGCCATATAATTTAATCATATTCATTATTTTTATGGCATAATCAGCATCTTCTTCCCCCATAAACTCAACAAAGCCATATCCTTGATGCATCATTGTAACACGATCTTTAGGCATGTGCACATTAACTAAAACGAAATTACATCAAATTTATTAAACCAATTTATTTAATATATACCTAAAGGCCCTGCTTGTACGAATAATTCCCACATCAAAGATTCAGTCACTTTATCGTCTAAACCACCAACATAGATTGTAGCATCTAAAATGAGAGGTTAAGGAATTATTTACTTAAAATAACGCTAAATTTATTTTGTTATACCTCTATTTCGTTCAGCTATAGGCCCATTGGCCATTTTGGGTTATTATTTATCAACTGAATAATAATTAAAGATGTAAAACAAGACGCTTTCCTAACCTCAAATTGTATTTAGAAAACGATTTTGTTGCGACATCTATTGGATGCAGCCCCAGGGATCTTTGATAGGAGAACTTGGGACTGATTGTATGTCGAAATCCCATCGTAAGATGGCATTAGCGTCTATACTGAAATAATTTAATTAAACTAACAATTTTATTATTAATAGTGGGAATGATGAGAGACAGCAATAACAATTATTACCAGTATTATTCTTTTAATTTAAAAAGTATAGATTCCAATTCGTGTTATTTGTGTTAAAATTTTAAAAGTTGAAGTTTGTTCAGAATGACAGATGAAAACGTCATTTTAAAGTGATTTTTCGGTAAGAGTATAATAAAGTAATAATGGTATGATTAAATAATTAGATTATAATTGACATTATAGCTTTGTTTCAGCTAACGCTATAACTGCTTGGAAGCTCGTCAGATGCAATCTCACAAATGATGCAGTGATATTCAAATAACAATAATAATAATAAATCTGAACATCTGAGGAATTCCCAACAAATCGGAACGTTAATTGAAGCCATATAGTGGCTCCAAACAGTTATTCTGTGGTTGGAGCTTTTATATATAAACCCAATCCAACCTGTATTCTAGTGGTTCGGTTTTTAGCTGAATAATTCCAAAATATACCCAACAGATGGCGCCACATGCGTTCAATTTTTAGTCATCGACATAAAAGTTATATATTTGATATGAGTTATATATATGATACGTCGATGTTTTTAATACGAAGTTTTTGTTTAGAGTAGCATTTCTACGAAGCTATTTTCTATGATTGAATGTTAGTAAAATTTACTAATAGAAGATTATAAATGATAGATGGAGCCACGATTATATTAAAACGTCAACTTCAAAAAAATAATTCAAATTAATTGAATAAAAACGTTTACTTTTAATTAGTATTAACAATTAATTTTTATACAATTGCATAAAAGATTTATCTTCAGGATATTGTAACCAATTTTCCTTAGAATATTTCGTGTTCTGATTTTCGATAACATGGAAAGTATAAGCATGTCGCGACTT
This sequence comes from Onthophagus taurus, assembly GCF_036711975.1. Classification (NCBI taxonomy): domain Eukaryota; kingdom Metazoa; phylum Arthropoda; class Insecta; order Coleoptera; family Scarabaeidae; genus Onthophagus; species Onthophagus taurus. Next base: position 2,754,169 of record NC_091967.1, read on the forward strand.
TCCCGATCGATTTGCTTCGCTAAAATGAACCACCTGACCATCAATCAAAATGCAAGACCCTATAAGAAAATTAATTCATAAAATATTTAGTTTTAAAATTATTTCATAAATTATAAAGAGGATACCTTTTGGTACTGGGACTGGAATGAAAGAACTCATTTGGTAAAACGGCGCTGGTTTATCGTAAATCAAAAAATCTTCTGATGATTCATCCGGATTTCTTAAATACCTTCTGTGTACACCGCTTTTATGAGAACCTTTTATAAAACGTAAACATCCATTTTCTACGGTTGCATCGTCAAGGGCTATCCAAAAACCGATTATTTTCGTTGGTTCTGTGTAAAGATATGAAGCATCTTGATGGGGAATAACTAATAAAAAAATTTTTATAAATCTATTAATAGAAAATAGATAATTTTTCATAACAATTGATTAAAAGAAGCCAACAATTTTTGGGCAAACATCTTGAACCATTTAAAACACCACACCAAACGCAATCTATTTTTAATTTTTCATTCAACTGAACGCCAACCTTTCTAAACTGAAACCTTTCCGCTGAGTCACCCAGTAAATATATGCATTACCAAAAATTCGCGAATAAAAATGTAGGCGTTTCCTAAAAAACTCACCAACGCTGCCAATTCCTGGATTCTTAAAAATGTACATGCTTTGAGGTATCACAGGATCTTGAAACCCCAATTGAAAACAAGTTTCCTTTACTCGAACATCTAAAGTTATGGCTCTGAAAACATCGTTTAATTCGTGAAGAGCATGTCCGATTTTATTTAGAGCTTTGTTTTCAGGAACTAGAAGTTCTCCATCGCTCCCGATAGCTCCCGTTTCGTAGAAATAACTGATTTTATCCGCACTTTCCAGAAAGTACTTATTTTTATTCTGTGAATTTTAGATAAATTTAGAGTAAATAGTGATAAATTTGATCAGTCAAACCTGTGTTGATTCAGCAGAACTAAAAGTTGATCTTTGCGATTTTTCAGGCATCGATTCAATTAATTTTTCTGATTCTTGTTTTAAAGCATCCACTTCTTCGTTTGTAAGAAATCCTTCCATAACCGCATATCCATCGGTAACAAACTATAAAAAAATTCGTATTGAAATATAATATAAATCATAATTTAATGCAACATTGAAGGCCTCCTACAATGTAACGGTCACTATTTAATTTTTGAAACGTACTTTTTGTAACAAATCGGACATTTTTAAATATTGATAAACTCTTAACACGGTCACTTGGAATATAGAGATAAACTCGAATGAGTTTAGTGAAAATTAGACTACTAGCGATAGGTTGAACTTGAACACATGTGTAACTCAGTTGTTGATTCAAATGGTGTTTTAACCGGGGAGGTGACGAACATGCGCAATGTGTTCTATTTCAAAAATAATAATTTATTTAATAAAATAAGTATTAAAAGGTTTATATAATATAATAATATTTTTTTATAAATAGATATTACATAATTATATAGGTATCAAGGTGGAAAAGCCGCAAAGCTTTTTAAAGCAAGCGTGTCATTTACTCAATTCGAAAGCAAAGTATAAAGTGGTGATTTAAAAATTTGAATCATTCGGCTATTTGCAATGAAAGCATTCATTGCCAGCGTTTATATAAAATAAAATGAGGGGGCAAAATAAATAATAACAATATTAGATAGGGAATTAGTGAGTTTAGTTTGAAAATAATTTATTTAGTTTGACAGTAGCAGTTTGACAGTTGACAAATAAATGTCAAATTCATGAAATTTTCTATAATGTAAGAGCATTTTGATATATGCGGCTCTAAAATGAATTTGTAATCAAATTAAAATGCTTCTTGTTTTTTACATATATACAAATCACAAAAAATAGCTTCTACTTCGAATGAAACATTTAAAATGTATTTTTAATAAATATGTAAGATGGCGCTTGAATATGTAAGTGTATATTTGGTTACATACATACATAAAATAGTAAAGAAATATCAATATTATAGTGTTATTAAGATTATAAACTTAAGATTAAAGATGTATTAGCTATGTAGATAACATATGTAATTAAAAAGATTATTAAACTTCCTAAAGCTTTCTATTTTCATTAAAAATGTACATATTTGACCTTGACAGTTCTTTCGCAAACTATAAATCAAAAACCACACATGCTTTCTCTTTACGAAATCATTCTCAATTAACACTAGTTAACAAAATAAAAAAAAATACAGATTCAGTACCATGTTAATATAAATTTTTCTATTGTATTCCTTTATTTTTGAACAAAACAACTTGTATAATTGCTTTTAAACCTTGGAAGTAATGTAAAACGTGGTAAAACTGCGAAACTGGTTCTTATTAATGCTTCGAATACTCATTAAGTACGTAAGAGTTGTTGTGAAAAGATAACAATTAATTATTTTGAGTTAATACGTAAGTATATGTTTTTATTTTAAGTAAAAAAAAATTGGGAAAACTGGTTTCGGTTGGGTTATTAATAAAAATTAGTATTAAAATTTCATATTTTATCAACATTTTTAACAATGAAAATCTTTACATTTTGATCCTAAATTACAAAAAAAGTAGTTGATTTAGCAGAAAAAAACGGTGAATACTGAAAAGGCAATAAGTAACAATATATTTAATACAAGTAAAGTGTGAACAAAAATTTTAATAAGGAATTTTAATAATTTTTTGTCACATTGTTATTTCCTATTGTAAACATTATCAAAGTCGTCCATCACAATCTGATTAGACAACATAATCATTATCACAATTCCACTTTTGTCATTTTATAAGTTAAGATCATAATAAATCGAGAGCTAATAAATTATACTTTAACAACTTAGATGATAAGATAACAACTTTAAAATATAGCAATAAAATAGTCTAACATAACCGATTCATTTTTAAGTAGACAAGACGTTGAAGTACATGTACATAATGATAAAGGTAAGTGCAAATTTATCTTTCTTAATGTACGTCTTTAGTATTGTTTAATTTTGTACGGTTAATAATAAAAATTAATTTTCTTGTTGTTCTTTCTACCTCTCATTAAGAAAAATTAATAATAATAAATAAAGAAATTATTTTTGTACACTGTCATGATACAATTAATATATAACATATATACAAAAGCAATTTCTTTAAAAATAAATTCGATTTTATTATAAAAATAAATATAAAAAAATACCACCTTCAAGACTTCCATTGGCCATTTATAATGTTGATGGCGTCCAGAGGAGCTGCGTATTGAACCTCCGAATCTAAAAATACAAATTTAAGATAATAAAATAAAAACGATTAAATAGAAAAAACAATTTCATCAATAAGCAAACGAACATATAATTAAAAAAAAACGAAGGTAAGTAAATATAAAGACAATTAAGATAATTAGAAATGTATACAATTCCTTAAAACAACATATCCTCATTTTCTTACGCGATTTATGGAGTATCAAAGTTTTTAAGTTCGCTAGTTACTGAAATAAAAAAAATAAAAAGTGAAATCTATATTTTTTTGTATTATTCATATTATCTAATCTAATGACGCTAACTTTATTGCAGGGTTTAGTTTGAAACTTGAAAAACAACCAAATTTAATTTCTTTAAAAGTATTACTTATTATTGAGTTCATATTGATAAAGAAGCTTTAAGTTTAGCAAACGTCATATTTGACAGTTACTTGACATTGAAAATTCAAATTTATTATTTAAATAATTAAAACATCGATATTAACATTTCCAAGTCGAATTAAAGTTGATATAAAATCTTTAAGTTTGGTAAACGTGATAAGTCGATGCTGAAACGTCATATTTGACAGTTATTTGTCATAGAAAACTCAAATTTATTATTTAAAACATCGATATTAACATTTCCAAGTCGGTCTCAAATTTATGTAGAAAATATAAGTTTGGTAAACGTCATAAGTTGATGTTGAAACGTCAAATTTATTATTTAAATAATTAAAACATCGATATTATCATTTCCAAGTCGAATTAAAGTTGATATAAAATCTTTAAGTTTGGTAAACGTGATAAGTCGATGCTAAAACGTCATATTTGACAGTTGCTTGTCATTAAAAGGTCAAATTTATTATTTAAATAATTAAAATATGGATATTAACATTTCCACGTCAAGTTCAAGTTAATGTAGAATCTTTAAGTTTGATAAACGTCGTAAGTTGATGTTGAAATGTCAAATTTATTATTTAAATAATTAAAACATCGATATTAAAATTTCTAAGTCGAATTAAAGTTGATATAAAATCTTTAAGGTTGGTGAAAATCGTAAGTTGATGTTAAAATGTCATATTTGACAGTTACTTGACATTGAAAAGTCAAATTAATTATTTAAATAATTAAAATATCGATATTAACATTTCCAAGTCGAATTAAAGTTGATATAAAATCTTTAAGTTTGGTAAACGTGATAAGTCGATGCTGAAACGTCATCTTTGACAGTTGCTTGTCATTAAAAGGTCAAATTTATTATTTAAATAATTAAAACATGGATATTAACATTTCCACGTCAAGTTCAAGTTGATGTAGAATCTTTAAGTTTGATAAACGTCGTAAGTTGATGTTGAAATGTCAAATTTATTATTTAAATAATTAAAATATCGATATTAACATTTCCAAGTCGAATTAAAGTTGATATAAAATCTTTAAGGTTGGTAAACGTCGTAAGTTGATGTTGAAATGTCATATTTGACAGTTACTTGACATTGAAAAGTCAAATTAATTATTTAAATAATTAAAACATCGATATTAACATTTCCAAGTCGAATTAAAGTTGATATAAAATCTTTAAGTTTGGTAAACGTGATAAGTCGATGCTGAAACGTCATCTTTGACAGTTGCTTGTCATTAAAAGGTCAAATTTATTATTTAAATAATTAAAACATGGATATTAACATTTCCACGTCAAGTTCAAGTTGATGTAGAATCTTTAAGTTTGATAAACGTCGTAAGTTGATGTTGAAACGTCAAATTTATTATTTAAATAATTAAAACATCGATATTAACATTTCCAAGTCGAATTAAAGTTGATATAAAATCTTTAAGTTTGGTAAACGTGATAAGTCGATGCTGAAACGTCATATTTGATAGTTACTTGACATTGAAAAGTCAAATTAATTATTTAAATAATTAAAACATCGATATTAACATTTCCAAGTCGGTCTCAAATTTATGTAGAAAGTATAAGTTTGATAAACGTGATAAGTCGATACTGAAACGTCATCTTTGACAGTTACTTGTCATTGAAAGGTCAAATTTATTATTTAAATAATTAAAACATGGATATTAATATTTCCACGTCAAGTTCAAGTTGATGTACAATCTTTATGTTTGATAAACGTCGTAAGTTGATGTTGAAATGTCAAATTTATTATTTAAATAATTAAAATATCGATATTAACATTTCCAAGTCGAATTAAAGTTGATATAAAATCTTTAAGGTTGGTAAACGTCGTAAGTTGATGTTGAAATGTCATATTTGACAGTTACCATATGATAAAAGTAATAAGTTTTTTTGTTATTATAAAATACATAAAAAAATGTTTCAATAAAACGTTAACATTATAAGCTTCGATTTATAGAAATTTTTTCATTATTTTTAAGATAAAGAAAATATTAACTTTTATTATTTCTACAAAATTGCAACAAAAATATGTACTAAACAACTCTGTACAAACTACCCAAATAAACTACCGTTCTTAATACCAAAATTTAAAGCTAATACAAACACATACTATTTACAATATATTCTCACCATAAAGTTAAAAACAAATTAATGAGAAATAATCCCTTTGCCCTAAATCTACTCTTTACCTTGCGGAGATTTCCTCATAATGAATTGAAGTGCAGCGTGCACTACACATAAAGATAACGATGATATTCCAAAAATCCTAAACGTCCATACTCCCCCAACTTCTTCCAAGAGTTGACCACCAAGCAAACTACCTAATGAGACTCCGACGCCCTCGAAAACAGCACCAAATAAACCCTAACATAAAATAATCAAATTTGTATATTAAAAACCTTTTAAAATAAACATAATTTTACCTGCATTGTGGTTTCTGTCCCAGGTGGTGCTACTATACTAGCATAAGATGCCATAGCAGCGTAAAATAACCCGTAAGTAACCCCATTTAATAATTCAATGGGTAAAAAGTACCAAGGATTGCTTATTACTGAATATAAGACAAATCTAATTCCCATAACACATAAAATTACAGTCATTGCGTGAACGTGACCAATACGTTTTAAAATGGAACCGGATACAAAGAAAAATGGTAATTCTCCAAGAAGGCATTGCACACCCATTATTAAACCCTCAAGTGTTTTAATCCATTCCATGTAGCCGCAACCTTGTGATTTCGCGAGATCCTCTATTAACCAAAAGAAAAAGTTCCAAATTAAACCTGTACACATTCCAACGAAAATACAAAATACTACAAAAATTATTATTCGTATGTTTTTGAATAAAAGTGCGACATCATGGAAGATTCTGGTTGTCATTTCCTTTTGGGTGTACTAAAAATAATTATATAGATTAAAATAAACTAGCTGATTCGTTTTATTTACCTTAATATTCAATGAAATTATAAAATCGACGATAAGAAGTGACGCCCCAAGATAGAAAACTGGTAAATAATATTTTGACGTTCCAGAACTTGAGGTATCAATCATAAAACCGGATATTATCGAGAATACTCCCCATCCTAAAGCTCCAAACGATCTTTGTACACCATATTTATTTGGTTGATTCTCTAAAATAAAAGTTATCAAGATATTTCAAGTTATTGAATATGAGTTTTGATTGTTATACTAACCTAACATAGCGAAACACACAGCATCGGTAACACTAACAACAATTGCTTGTCCAACCCAACCAATAATCATGAATAAAAATACCAACCAAAATTCGTAAGTATGATAAAATTCGTTATTCTCAACAGTAGGTTGCTTTAAAATTTCATTAAGAAGAAACTCATTGCATTTCACATCACACATTGTTGAAATATGATGTGCAGCATCAACACAATTTGGATAATACTGTTTATTGTCAAATATGGCATGTTGAATTTTAAAATATAAACAGCTCCCCATATGTTGAAAATGCTGTATTGGCAAGATTACAGAAAATTCTAAATGATCTCCACTTTGTTCACCACAGTACTTATCCACTTTCCAACCTTCACAGACTGTTTTATAATATTCCGGTTTCATTTCACAATTAATCTACAAAAAAAATCGTTTTAACCAAAAATTATTTTTTTAAAAAGGTATATCTCTTTACATCACATTGAATAGATCCATTTTCACCAACTTCAAGTAATAATTCTTCAACTGTACATGTATTGTTTGCATTGCAGGTGTCTAAGAATGCGTAAGATTGATCACAAGCTAAATGCATCGGTCTTTCAACAGCAATCGAAGGTGAATGATAGGTGGCAAGAAAAGCTGCTGCAGTAACCAAAATAAAAGTTAGAAAAATCATTTTTTGACACCGATAACGATCTGCAATTGCCCCAAAAAGTGGCTTCGCTAACATCCCCATTATTGTCATTACAGTGTACATTACACCTACGATAGTACTCGAAATACCTAATTGTCTTGCATATATTGATAAAAAAGGTACAATTGGTGCTGTTCCTGTTAAAATTAAAGAAAATGTAGAATATATTTTAATTTAAATAATTTTTTTAAGTATTAAAATGTCAAGAGACATAACCTCAAAATTTTTAAACAAACTTTTTTTATTAAATCTAATAATTACCGGCGTTCCAAAAAAAGTAATGTAGCTTCATATAAAGCATTTTGCGATTAATCTTGAAATCCAACATGTTTATTTTGATTTTCTTAAACCCGTTTCTTTAACCAGGAAAATTATAACATAACCTATAAAACCGAAGGTTTCAAGTCCAATGTAAATTTATTAGATTCAATGTTGAGTATTTAGAGCACTTTGATACGATTGGGCTTGGTTTTTAATTCGTTTCTTTCTATTTAATCGTGCAAAGTACACATTTTTTTGCACGCTTGCAAAACTTTTAACGTTTCAAATTAATTTACACGTTAACACATTTTAACCTTTGCGATTTAAAAGATTTGAGCGACTCGTCCACGTAATTCAATCGAAAACAGGTTCAAATATAAATAAAGGTCGAAGTTTTTACCAAATAATTAAGAACCCGCTTATAAAAACACGTCGAATAGTTTGAAATTAATATTGCTACTAATCAACTGGTTTATCATTTTTATTATTTATTTAATCGTAAAATGAAAAAAAAAAATCATTTATGATATAATCCAATCAATTTTTTATCTTGAACAATATTGATAAATGACTAGACTATATACATAGATTTAATTACAATTTTTATAACATTGTAATGTTAGACTGATTATTGAATTTCAATATTGTTCTGAGTCATCTGAGTAATGTAAACTGCATATTACTAAACATGTTTCTCTTTTGTATATACAGAGTGATTTACATAAGAACCGACACAGAGCAGGGACTATATATGATGACAATAAATTAAGATGATTTAATCTCTATACTAAGTTGTACCCCTGAGGAGTTATAGGCCTTGAAAGTTGGGTCTTAAATTTTTAAAACATTGAACATCTTTAACCCTTTGTGTCCCAAGAAGTCAAACATTTTGAAACTTTGTGACAGAATCAGACAGAATTAAAACGCTATCAAAATACACTCAGTAAAGGCCTTTGAAATAAAATTTTAGCAAAATATGCAATCCCCCTATTTTCGCATAGCTAAGTGTCAAAAAAAATGCTAATTCAAAAATTCCTGGAAACCGTGTTTATTGAAAATAAGAAATAAACCTTATTTTAAATTGAAGCTTGAAGCTTTCTGTTTAAATCGATCTATAACAATCGATGGGTTGAATTAAAAAAATATTGAGAAAAAGAGTATTGAGTTAAAACTAACATTTTCGTATAACCTAAAAAAAGATGCTAATTTAAAAATTCCTGGAAGCCGTATTTATTGAAATTAAAGAATGAGACTTATTGTAAATTAAAGCTCAAAGCTTTCTTTTTAAAATGATGTATAATAATTGTTGGGTTGGATTGGAAAAATATAGAGAAAAAAAATTTTGAAACAAAACTTACATTTTCGAATAACCTAAAAATGTTAAAAAGATGCTAATTTAAAAATTCCTGTAAGCCGTATTTATGGAAATTAAGGAATGAGACTTATTCTATATTAAAGCTCAAAGCTTTCTCTTTAAAATGATGTATAATAATTGTTGGGTTGGATTGGAAAAATATTTTAAAAAAATGTTGAAATAAAACACATTTTCGTATAACCTAAGAGTGCCAAAAAAGATGCTAATTTAAAAATTCCTGGAAGCCATTTTTATTGAAATTAAGGAATAAAACTTATTTTAAATTAAAGCTCAAAGCTTTCTCTTTAAAATGATGTATAATAATTGTTGGGTTGGATTGGAAAAATATAGAGAAAAAAAATTTTGAAACAAAACTTACATTTTCGAATAACCTAAAAATGTTAAAAAGATGCTAATTTAAAAATTCCTGTAAGCCGTATTTATTGAAATTAAGGAATGAAACTTATTTTAAATTAAAGCTCAAAGCTTTGTCTTTAAAATGATGTATAATAATTGTTGGGTTGGATTGGAAAAATATAGAGAAAAAAAAAGTTGAAATAAAACTTACATTTTCGTATAACCTAAGAGTGTCAAAAAAGATGCTAATTTAAAAATTCCTGTAAGCCGTATTTATTGAAATTAAGGAATGAAACTTATTTTAAATTAAAGCTCAAAGCTTTCTCTTTAAAATGATGTATAATAATTGTTGGGTTGGATTAGAAAAATATAGAGAAAAAAAAAGTTGAAATAAAACTTACATTTTCGTATAACCTAAGAGTGTCAAAAAAGATGCTAATTTAAAAATTCCTGTAAGCCGTATTTATTGAAATTAAGGAATGAAACTTATTTTAAATTAAAGCTCAAAGCTTTCTCTTTAAAATGATGTATAATAATTGTTGGGTTGGATTAGAAAAATACAGAGAAAAAAAAAGTTGAAATAAAACTTACATTTTCGTATAACCTAAGAGTGTCAAAAAAGATGCTAATTTAAAAATTCCTGTAAGCCGTATTTATTAAAATTAAGGAATGAAACTTATTTTAAATTAAAGCTCAAAGCTTTCTCTTTAAAATGATGTATAATAATTGTTGGGTTGGATTAGAAAAATATAGAGAAAAAAAAAGTTGAAATAAAACTTACATTTTCGTATAACCTAAGAGTGTCAAAAAAGATGCTAATTTAAAAATTCCTGTAAGCCGTATTTATTGAAATTAAGGAATGAAACTTATTTTAAATTAAAGCTCAAAGCTTTCTCTTTAAAATGATGTATAATAATTGTTGGGTTGGATTAGAAAAATATAGAGAAAAAAAAAGTTGAAATAAAACTTACATTTTCGTATAACCTAAGAGTGTCAAAAAAGATGCTAATTTAAAAATTCCTGTAAGCCGTATTTATTGAAATTAAGGAATGCAACTTATTTTAAATTAAAGCTCAAAGCTTTGTCTTTAAAATGATGTATAATAATTGTTGGGTTGGATTGGAAAAATATAGAGAAAAAAAAAGTTGAAATAAAACTTACATTTTCGAATAACCTAAAAATGTTAAAAAGATGCTAATTTAAAAATTCCTGTAAGCCGTATTTATTGAAATTAAGGAATGCAACTTATTTTAAATTAAAGCTCAAAGCTTTCTCTTTAAAATGATGTATAATAATTGTTGGGTTGGATTAGAAAAATATAGAGAAAAAAAAAGTTGAAATCACACCTAATAACCATTTATCAAAGAAATACCTTCTTGAACAACAAAATTCAACAGCACCACTTTTCACTAAACTTCTAACCTCACATCTGGATGAATAAGTTTAAAGTGTACCTAAAAATCTTACAATGCGGATTGCGACGTTTTTTATACAGATTATTTCTTGTATACACTTGTATAGTAGAAAGTACAGACAGCTCTAAATGCGCCGAATAGATAACTACAGTTTAAAATGAGTGTTTAAAATTACCGGTACTTTAAAGTACCGTCGGGACACAAAGGGTTAAACTAAAACTAGAACTAACAACTTTCGGGTTAAGCCGTGGGTTTTTTGAAAAAATGTTTGACGTTTTGGATGCCATGTTGCAACCTTCTTCAGAAACAAGTTCAACATCGAACTTGTTTGATCAAAAATTTTTAGCTGCGAAATTAGCGGTAACTAGAGACGAAGAAATTGTAGTGAACCTAACTCATGGCTACCGAATTATTGAATTTTTATATGTATTTACCTCAATTTCGGAATTGGTTATCTGTAAAATATGTAAAAAACAAATTAGTTTTGATGAATCCAGTGTTCGTGGATTAGGATTTAAAATATCGATGGAATGTGAATGTGGTGTTCAATATAATATATTGAGAAGATAGTGTATTTAAAAAACATTGGCGTTTTCATAAAAAACTCAAATAACTAAAGACACGTATTTCGTTAATTTGAAATTGTACGTCAAACTTGACAAATAGGTTATAAAACCTTGATGTCAAATAACTTTATAACCTATTTGTCAACTTTGACATAAAATTTCATAGCCGACTACTGAATTTTCGCTTATTTTAAGTAACATTACGAAATACGTGTCTTTACTTATTTAAGTTTTTTATGAAAACGACAAATTTTTTTAAAAAATAATAAGAGTAAAAAAAGTTTTAGAATTAAATTCCACATGAAATGATGTAGTAATGTATTAAATTTGCCAAAAGGTTAAAAGAATCTGTGAAAATTCACCCTTAATCAACCCTTTGAAATGCCTCAATTGAGTTCAATTTGCTACCAATTAATACCCTTGGCACACTCATAACGTATACCAAATTTGGTTTTTCTAGCTTAATGTATTACAAAAATGTTAAACTTTTAAAAATTTTAAGTGCCAACTTTAAAGGCCTGCGTTAAATCATCTTAATTTATTGTCCTCTACATATCCCAGCTCTGTGTCAGTTCTTATATGAATCACCCTGTATATTTATATTGTTTAATTTATATGAGTTTGTTATAAAATTAATACAAAATAATAAGTTTGTAAATTTTTTTATTAATTCCCCACAACATCATTTCATTCTTTTAACTTTTAATAAATGATTTCTTAACGCAATTTGTTTATCTTTAAAACTCCTCTTGACCTTCGCTTTACTTTTATGTTTAACCATCATAAAGTTTTTGGTTTTCCTTTTTTCGCGATTAGTTTTTGAACAATGAATATTCAACCTATTATCTTTATAACCATATTTTTCACGCCCTTGTTGTCCTGCCCTAACACTGTCAATTCTTGCTTGTTTATCGTGTTTTCGTTTCTTATAAATATTTTCAATGTCACCCAATTTTACCAAATCTGATGATTCGGTTCCTGTTTCTTCTAATTTCCTTTTTAACCCTTTAGAGGTTGGTTGAATTTGTTTGCGAATATTAGCAATTTCAATTCGTTTGAAGTCTTCGTCTGTTAAAATCCTTTCTAAAGTGGCTTTTTGTGCCATTTCTTTTTTTCGATTCAAAATTTCTTCTTTTGTTAATTTCTTATTAACACTTTTCGCATCTTTTACAACTTTTTCATCATCATCATCACCATTATTTTCGTCTAAATCATCATCTGAGTCTTCTTCTTCTCCAATTTCATCATCAGAACCATTAACATCCACCCATTCATCATCATTTGAGTCTGAATCTGAATTAATTTCAATATCATCCCCTTTTTTATCTTCTAATAAAAGCACCTCAGCCCCTGGGACGTAATCTTTGACGTTAATTTCTCCATAACTCGTTGGAACTAATTCTCCAATGGCTTCTGTTGGTCTCCCTCTATCTTTTTTTCGTAACATTTCTGGTTTATTTAATTTATATAATTGTAATAAAGAGGCGGCGGCCATCATGACGGAGCGTTCTTTATATACTCGATATTGAATTAAATCTTGTAATAAATCCTCATTCATAGCAAATAAACATCGCGCACAAATCTCTCTGACTGCGTTTAATCCAATTGCCATAACATCAGAAGAATTTCTTTCTGTTATGAAATTATTTGCAATCGTTTTTAGAAGTGGTTCTAAAACATCAGGGGGAACTAAACTATGAGTGGCTTGTGCGGCGAATTGAAGGATTCTTGTTACTTCTCGTTGATGTGGTTGCATAAATCTTTGTAAATATGGGTAATAATTCAATAAAAATAAATGGTGGAGACCTATTAGTCTAGAAATAACATCTAACATCATTAATTTAACCTCAAAACGTTGATTTGATGATTCTAATTGTTTAAATAATTTTTCTGCCATCCCTTGAGGGTCATGAACTAACATTAAAGCTGAAAAATTAAAAATTGGGGCTCGACTTTTCTTCTTTTTTTGTTTTACAGCGAGTTTTTTGACTTTATCAAGTTGTTTACCACGCTTTCGAGTTTTTTTATTAAATTTATTCGCCATCATGACTTCTTTTGGGTTTATTTCTTCTTCCGAATCAGAATCATCTGATTTTTCTTCTTCATCTTTTCCAAGAAAAAACTTTAAACATGCAACCATAACTTTAGTGATTTTAGACAAACATGCAGAAGCTAAAACGTTAACCGTTTTTGTATCGTTCCAAACATTCTTTTTGTATAACTCAATCATAATATCAATGGACATTTTAGCCGCTTTTGTATTTGAATCTTTTAACATTGTAAACATAAAATTCTGTAGAGCAGTGTTTAATTTAGCATTTTTCTTCTTTGCATTAGTATTTTTAATATCTGTTATGATATGGGTTTCTAAAAATGATCTCAATGCCTTATCTTGGCAATGTAATAACTTAAAAAATACGGTAAATACATCGATTGCTTCCAATAAAAACTTGTTTCTCAATAAAATCAACGCTTTACAAATTTGCATTCGAACCTGACTATCCAAAACAGTGCCATGTTTTTCTAATAAAGAGATAAGTTGTTGGGGAAAGTTTCTTAATTCTTCGGGATAACATTGAGCGACTTGCGCGATGAACATTGAAGATTCTTCCAAGGTTTTGTTGGGAAGTTGTGGGGAAAACTCAAAAACTGCCACTGTGTTTTGAAAGTGCTGGTATTGTTGAAGAAATTCTTCTTTGTAAGAGATAGGATCTCTTTTTATTAAATTTTGTAGTTGGGGTAAATTATGCGGTAATTGATTATTATGTCGTACCATTTTTACTTTTGATGAAAATCACATGGTATAAAGAACTACAAAAGTTTTTAGGTTATACGTCAAAATGTCAATATATGTAGCTACCAACTTAACTTTTTAAAGATATTGAAATCAACTCAATTAATAATTTTTATTTTATTATATTTTAATGGTTTTTATTTGATAATATAATATTTAAATATTAATTTTAAGCGAATTTAAATTATATTTCTAACAAATGTTGGATTTTTCTTTCTTAAGTTTGTTTATAGAATGTTGACATTTTTAAATCATTTTTGACATTACCCGGCATGGTTTGGTTTCTTTTAAGGTTAATTTGTTTTTTCTCAAATATCTAAATGAAGGTTATATTTACAACTTTTAAATATCTTAAGTTATGTTTTTCAAACAACTATTTATTAAAACTAAGTCAATTTCAAAGTTGCGTTTGCAACAAATCCCTGGAATCTTTTATCGAAATATAAACAACATAGCTCTCGATGATACGCCTCACATAACCTCAAGTGAAATAAAGAAAGTGTTAAATGGAAATAATGTATCGTTTGAGGAAGGTTATACATGTTATTTGGCTAAATGTTCAGTGTGTAATGTTGATACTAAAAGACATCTTTACATAAATAAAATTACAGGTATTTAAGTATTAAACAGAAGTTGAGGTTATGTCTTGTATTGTAATACCTATAACACCAATAACAATTTATTTAATTTCTAGGTTTTTTTATATGTACAAAATGTAAATTAAGTGGAGAATGGGGAACACTCGAGGAGGGTTTAAAAAAAAATATAAATAGTAAGAGAAAAAAATTAAATGCATTGAACAGGAAGGATTTTGTGACTTTAGGTGCATGTTGTGAGCAAGATAAAATAAAGGATTATTTGGAAAAAATACAAACCAATACGAATGATATAAAATCACTTTCACAAAGTGATTTTTTGAATATTTTTGAATCTTTTAAATTACCTGTAAGAAATAACTCATTAATAAACCAATTATTAATTTAATTTATTTTTCAGCAAGTATCTAATAAAATTTTAGATACAATCAATATTCGTATCGATAATAAACATGAAAATTTATACTTCCAATTGGATAATGCAGACCAAGAAACGGTCGGTTACAAAGTATTAAATGTAATCTCAAATAAATACAAAGTTGAACCTAGTCAAACGTGTACAGGCATTTTATACGCTAAATTAAGACCGAAAGAAACCGCGGTAGTTGTTGCAAACGTTCCAGATTTCTTAATTCTTGTTAATCATAAACCATCAGTTAATGTAATTTGTCTTCCAAATGGCTTAATTAATATCTCACAGTTTGTTTTGACAAGCTTAGAAAGATTTAATAAGTTGATACTTTGGTTTGGAAATGATGTGGAATCATGGGATTCTGCGAGGACTTTTGCTAAGAAACTTGGCGAAAAACGATGCCTTTTTATACGGTTAATTTGAATTATATGATTCAGATTTTTTTTTTAATGGGAATATATATTTTAGACCAACAGATCAACACCAACTACCTCATTTAGCTCCTGAACAAGATTTTAAAGCCATTATTAGTTCAGCACAACCAATTGTACATAAATCGATAACAACATTTTCTAGTTTGCGTGAAGATGTGTTTTCTGATCTACAAAATATTGATAAAGTACGGTTTGTATAATGTCTTGAGTTGATTGTGTTATGGCTTTGTGTAGCCTACTAATCAGCATTCCATGCTGATTCTGATACCCTTTTACCAACTATGTATGTATGTATATATGGTACAGGGAGTGCATATTCTATACGCGGCACCTACGCCCCAGTGGGACCCTTGTACATTCTCCTCTAAGAGGTCTGAGGTATTATACGAGCGTATCTCGATTTTTGGCTGATTTCGCTTCCAGACTGCCACGCCCCTCCACCAGGCGTGCTGAGCATAGACACCAGTGCGGGTTCGCCCCTGTCAGGTGCCGCTCAAAGATACCACTCCCTCGCTGACCCCCTCAAAGTAAGGTGGAGCAAAGCTCATCAACCCTGCATTCAACCTTGTGTGAATCACGTGGGTGATTACGACCAAGGTCCTTTGAGTAAACATACTGTATAAGGTTACCCAACTCCCTATGAACGCTATTGTTATGAATCTATCCCCCCCGCATAGGCCTTGCTATGAAGTCATTGGAGAATTGTCATTTCTATGTTTTCATTTTTACTGGGAATTTCATATAACACGCAATATATGAATGCAGTAACCATAGTTATGAAACTACTATGCACTTGCACTGTTCTACATGAAATGCAACATAGCTTAATAGTACAGGCATTGAGTAGTTTTGCAGAGGAAAAGTTTTGCTTTGAAAAAGGTGACGTCCTTATGATAACCCTGAGTTTTTGGACCGTCTTAAGAGACGTATGGCTAAACTCGAATGTTTCTGGTTCTAGGTCTAGTTTTGCATTAGCACTATTACTAGAACTAACACTAAACGTACAATTAGAAACATTCGGGTTTAGCCGTCTTGAGAGACGTGCGGCTAAATCCGAATGTTTCTAATTGTACGTTTAGTGTTAGTTCTAGTTTTGCATTGTCACTAGAACTAACATTAGACCTAGAACTAGAAACATTTGGGTTTAGCCATACGTCTCTTAAGACGGCTAAATTCTAATTCTTGGTCTATCGTTACATAACCATAGTTCAATAAACATATGGAAAATATGGTTTAAAGGCCTCCGCACACTGGGCTATACGAAAGCAGTAAAAGCGATGTTGGCGATACTTGTGATATTGGTAAAATTGGTGATCTGAGGAACTAGGGGAGCATTTTAAACAGTCAACTTGTGCGTCCTATTGCGTAAAAATGTCGAGTGCATCAAGCGACGAAGAAATGTTGTATTTGTATCGGTACAGAAGAAACAGAAGAACGCAATGAAACAAAAGAAAGTATTGGGTTCATCCTTATAACGAGCGAAACATAAGATGTGGGTTGTTCGTGGCAACTGCAAGAATGTGATACAAATGCCTTGCATTCTACATGAGGGAATGTGTCACTACTGAAGAAAGGATTTTAATTACATTAAGGTAATGCTGTTTTGTCAAAACACTCATATATTTCAGAGATCAAAACAAGCCTTTTTATACAATATAGATATTTATATAAAAAACTTTCAAATTGCGATTTTTTCAATTAGGATTATAACTGACGGTACTGAAAAGCGTTCGTTTCTAGTTGAGGTTCAGCAGTTAAAGAAGGATTATATTCATTACTTGGACGAGAGGGGCGCTATTTCTGATGGAAATCTTTGAGGAATAGAAGAGTAACTAGGGCTGCAATCATTATCTAACACTATTACTTATTATCTCATCAATTAAAACGAGAGTTCTTCGCTTGAACAATCTTATTTGAGCATCAGTCAGTGGCAAGATGTCGGGCACAATGCTGTTGAAAAAGTCTAAAAGTCCCTCTTTCTTTCCGTCTTTAGATCCAAGTGATTTTTTTTCGCAACGTAATATTCTGCGACTACTTTATCGACATCGTTTTCAGAAATACAGGATTTTCTTTTTTTACTACATTGTTTTCTAGCAGTCGGAAGAATTTCGGGCAGTTCTCGTTCAGTATTATCAGGCTGCTTGCTGATTTCCGACAGAATGTTGTGGTGCTAAAGATGTAGATGCCAGAGATGTTGGAGTTAGTAGTAATAGTGGTGATAGATAGGGAGACAAAAAGTCATCATCCTCAGATTCGGGACGTTCAATAGTTTCAGTTTCAGGGACAATTTCCTCTGTTCTTTTAGAATTTTTATATACATTACTTCCTCTTCAAATGCTAAACACACCCATACGTAGCAGAGATGTTACCAAAGTTAATGTTACCACAACCTCATACGCAAAAGAGAGGGATGTCAATACACATTTCGAAACGAAGAAGAAAACATTGAAATTGTTTCCTCCTAACATTCCTCCCTGTGTGGCTTCTACTGTAAGCATGGTGAATGGTGCATCAGCAGGGTTTGAGGTTAGAAACTATTTGGCAAGTTATCTTTTAAAGCCGCAAGCATCTCTTCCATGGCAACGGAAATATTTTATGTAAAATTAAATATGTTATAAGTTATAAAGAGCTAACAAATTATTCCATCTACTACTTATTATAATATTTTTAATAATGTTATTTACTTACCATTTACAAATAAACATATATGTTTTGTTACATACCTGGTAAAGTAACGTAAAATCGTATAAAAAGCGATGTTGTTCCACACACCCTACAAATTTTACGTTAAACGCCTCCATGTATGTGTATGTATGTAAAGGGGAGGGTATGCTTCCGCATACAACACCTAGGCCCCATCGGGTACATCCTTCTGCACTCTCTCTAAACGCCTCCATATTTACAGGAAATATAAGCAACATTCATCCACTTCATGCATCTTCAGTATCGCCAACAGATTGCTCTCATATCGCTCCGTTTGTGGATTTCCATTCACTTACATTAAAAGCGATACTGGAGTGATTTCGTATTGCTCAATGTGCGAACGACCTAACTACTGAGCCACCACCAACCATTTGAATGATTGTGAAACTATATTTTAAAATAAATGCTTTTATACCTTAAACTTCAGGTTCAAGGAGTTAAATGGAAACGATTTCCGACGTTAAATAAAATATTAAAAGGACATCGTAAAGGTGAACTGACGATATTAACTGGACCCACGGGATGCGGAAAAACGACCTTTATCAGTGAATATTCATTAGATTTAGCTATGCAAGGTGTAAGTTCTTTACATTTTCTTCCAAACTTTTATCTTTACATTGAAATTCGATTATAAAGGTAAATACTTTATGGGGTAGTTTTGAAATTAGAAACGCCCGATTAGCTAGGACAATGTTGCAACAATACGCTGGAATACAACTGGATGAACACCTCGATCAATTTGATTTTTGGGCAGACAAATTCGAAAAATTACCAGTTTATTTTATGACATTCCATGGTCAACAATCAATTAAAATTGTTATGGAGGTAAAAAAAACGAAATTTCTTTCTTTTATAACCTAACATTTTTAATTATAGGCTGTTGAACATGCAACATACGTTCACGATATATCACACGTAATAATCGATAATCTCCAATTTATGATGGGAATGACTGAAGATTCAAAAACGATGGACCGCTTTTGGAAACAAGATTTAATCGTAGCCGCAGTTAGAAATTTCGCGACAAAAAAAAATTGTCACGTAACTTTAGTAATACACCCCAGAAAAGAAAAAGTTTCCGAAGATTTAACGACAAGTTCTATATTTGGCGGGGCGAAAGCGACGCAAGAAGCCGATAACGTTCTCATCATCCAAGATCAACGTTTAAACATGTTGCGGGGTAAAAAATTTATACAAATCGCCAAAAATCGTTATAGCGGTGACTTGGGTATCATGAATTTAGAATTTATTAAAGAAAAATTAAGTTACGCACAAAAAAAGAAAAAATTGTTAACTCAAGATGTTTCTAATGATCAAAAAGAAATTAACTAATAAACTTTATACAAAAAAAAATTTTAATTTGGATTTCCCGCCAAAAAAGAAATGTCAACAAAACCTTGAAGCATTAAAATTTCCAAGCCTACTTGTTTTTATTCCTACGTTACTAGCGTTCGAAAATGTGTTAAGTGCCGCTTTATGAGTAGTTATAAATAACAAGAACATAATATATTAATTATGTGGGGGCTACGAAAATTTCGGATAATAATTTTATTTTATTTTTCGATTTTTTCGGTCGAATCGATTGAGGTTAAGTTACCGACGGTTTTAATAAGCGTTTTAGCAAGAAATAAAGCCCACACGTTGCCTTACTTTTTATCTTTACTTGAAAGGTTACATTATCCAAAGAATCGGATTTCTTTAAGGTTTGTATTAAAATAATTCGATTTATTATGAATATTTATTGATTTTCATAGTTTTTCTATCATATTACACGTGCAGGTGTGACCACGCCCATTAGATAATTATATCTGACACCTCATTGGCTTATAATACTTTTAAGATTTGAAAATTTAATTAATAATAATTCAATTTTTGAATGTAATGTTATTTTTATTATTATAATCAAAACTTTTAAATTAAAACATTGTATTTTACTTACAATTAGTGTAAACATTAAGGTTACATTTTTGAGGTTGGCATTGCTGCTTTCACAAGTCAAACTTAGAAATTTAATAATGACATTTAATAATATTCTTCTTATATTATTAATTTATTTGCGATATTAAATTTTGAATTTGAAATTGGTTTATTATTAATTATTAGTTTTCAGTTAATATTAATTGAAACCTGTTAACTACATACATTAGTTAACTAACTTCACTTTCTTCTTCTTTTATTTTAAAGATGTCAATGTCAATAAATATTTGAAATATGCATTGAAAATATACAATAATACAGTGAATTTCACTTAAGATGCAATATACTAAAATATATTTCCATAGAAACTAAGGCGTACCTATGTAAGTACTTACTTTGTCCCTCATAAAATGCAACATATCAATTTAATTTGATATTACAGTAAAACCTCAATACCCGGAACGCAGTGTCCGTTATAGCTCAATAAAACTATACAATAATCTAGTGCTGAATAACAAATAAAACTAGACTAACACTAGCACTAGACCTAACAATAGACCTAGAATTAGAAACATTCGGTAGCGCTAGTTAGCAAAAAACATTACTATGTTGTCTGAAGTAGCTAGTTTTAATGGTTATGCAGCGCTAGACCAAGAATTAGAATCATTCGGGTTTAGCCATCTTAAGAGACGTGCGTCTAAACCCAAATGATTCTAGTTCTAGGTATAGTGTTAGTTCCGCATGTCTCTAAAGACGGCTAATTAACGGGTGTTAATTCTACATAGTAATAGTACTTGTGTAAAACTAGAACTAACACCAGACTTAGAACTAGAAAGTTTCGGGTTTAGCCGTACGTCTGAAGACGAAGTTATCATAAGGACGTCACCTTTTCCAAGCAAAACTTTTACTTTTCAAAACTACCCAATGCCTGTACTTTTAAGCTATGTTGCCTTTGATGTGGGACAATGCAAGTGCATGGTAGTTTCATAATTAATGATTCTTAATTAATGAATTCTTTTTACAGAATTCGAAGTGATCATAACATAGATAAAACAGCAGAAATTTTACAAAAATGGGTAAATTCCATTGATACTTTATATCATTCAGTTGATTTAAAAATTATAGACGATGAGAGTTACACTGATGAATCGGGTCCATCACATTGGTCACAATTTCGTTTTGATCATGTTATATCATTACGAGAAGATGCTTTAAATCATGCAAGGAATATATGGGCCGATTATCTACTAGCTATTGATTGTGATGTTTTTCTAACAAACCCTGATACTTTGCTTTATCTAGTCTCGAAAAATCTTCAAATTGTAGCCCCAATGTTACGTTCGGATGGTCTGTATTCCAACTTTTGGTATGGAATGACCGAAGATTATTATTATTTACGAACGGACGAATATAAGCCAGTTTATAATCGTGAAAAACAAGGTTGTTTTCATGTTCCTATGGTGCATACTTGCGTTTTAATCGATTTACGTAATCACGAATCGGATCGATTAACTTACGTCCAAGAAAACTTAAAGAATTACAACGGACCTCACGATGATATCATAACATTCGCAATAAGCGCTAATAAAAGTGGTATTGAAATGCATCTTTGCAACGAATACCAATTTGGGTTCTTAACAACACCATTAGAAGAATTTGATACATTAATTTATGATTATCATCAATTAAAAAATATTAAATTAGAAGTTTTGAGTTATGGAGAACCTTTATTTGTGAACGAATTGCTTGAGGAGTTTACGTCAATTCCGGAAAAGGATACTTTGGGTTTTGATAAAATTTATATGATTAATTTGAGAAGGAGACCGGAACGAAGGAAACGAATGATGCATTGTTTTGACGAGTTGGGATTGGACGTTAGCGTTTTGGATGCCGTCGATGGAAAGTAAGAAATTAAAAAAAAATTAATTGGATTTAATTTTTATGGGGGATTTATTATGGTTTTTGGTTTAATGTTTCAGGGCGTTAAATGAAACTGCCTTAAAGCGTATTTCATTTTTGCCTAATTATTCCGATCCATATCATAAGAGGTAACTTAAATTTATTACTGTATTAAATAGTTTTATTAAATTTTTATGTTATAGGCCAATGACTTTTGGTGAAATCGGATGCTTTTTAAGTCATTATCAAATTTGGAAAGAAGTAATTATTTATTTATTTAATATTTTTTAATCTTCGCGTTTTTCTTTATAGATAGTCGAAAATAATTACCAATCAGTGTTAGTTCTTGAAGATGATATCCGTTTTGAACCATTTTTTCGACCTAAAGTTATTAACTTAATGCAGGAATTAAAAGAACTTGGTAATTGGGATTTAGTGTAAGTATTAAAATGTTTAAAACAATTTTTTTGTAATTTACATCTTCTTTTTGTTAGTTATTTTGGAAGGAAACGTCTCCAAGATGTAGACGAACCATGGATACCCGGTTCTAAATATCTCGTAAAAGTGGGTTACTCATATTGGACGTTGGGTTACGTTCTTAGTTTTCAAGGGGCCAAAAAATTATTGGACGCCGATCCTTTATCGAGATTATTACCCGTCGATGAATATTTACCGATTTTATTCGATAAACATCCGACGGAGAAGTGGAAAATTCATTTCCCAAAACGAGATTTAATCGCGTTTTCTGTTGCTCCGTTATTGGTCTTTCCCACTCATTACACAGGCGAAAAAGGTTATATTAGTGATACCGAAGATTCCGGTATTATTGCAAATGAAAGTAAAGACGAGTTATAAACAAATTTTTTTTATATTTTTGTGCCAGTTTGTTTTTTTAAATGTTGGGGTTACCAAAGTTAATTTTTTTTTAATTTTATGGGTATTATGTGAGATAAATAGGAAGTAATTTTATTTTACTAAGATGCTTTTTACTAATTTTAAAAGATTTGGAAATGAAATGGACAATCAGAAGGGGTCAACTATTCTATATATTATTTGTTTTAATTTTAAGTATTTTTAAATTAGATCTTAAGTGTCCAAATTAATACAAATTTACATAAAAATGACTATTAATTAACATCATATTTAGTACAAATTATTAATTAATTTAATGTGGACACTTTTAATTAAGCAAACGTTGTTCCTTGTCGTTTATGTGATTATAATAATTAATTGTAAGTTAAATTTAATTTTAATAAATTTAAAAAGCCATCATAAAGTGCCATAACTTTTCATATAATATGGCCATAATACAATTTATTAATAAAAAAGTAAACATTTTAAGGCCTGGTTTTATAAATCTCTCATTAAACGTTTATAAAACTAGGCTTAAAATATTAATGTTGATGTGCCTTACTCAAATTACACATTTAATGTAGGATTTGCAATTTTATACAAAAATGTAATGTATATATTTTGGTGTGATACAATATAACTTGCTTTTCTTCGTTAATTAGATACTGAAAAATGTTTAATGTGCATTATTTTCTTTCATAACACCTTTATTTTATTAAAAGTGGGCTCACGTTTCAAATTTTAAATCTAAGGCAACAAATAAATGACTTTTTCAATAAAAAAAGTCAATAAATAAATAATGCATAAGAATATTTTAAGAAAATACTTTATGATATGGAAAAAAGTAACCACAAACTCATATGTCTTTTTAAAACTAGAAGTGAGAGCAAAAATTCATTACGAATTTCGATTAAAAGCGAACGCTTTTAAAATACTTCAACTTTTATTGTTAAAATCAAAAATAAAACGGATTCAAAAAGTTATCGCAGATACGCATTACAATAATAAGTTAAAAAAGATTTATTATCGATTATTTTTTGATCGAATTTATGAAATGAAATGTTACCGAGTTTTTGGGAAATGTTTAATGGAAAATTTCGTTTTGAATTCGATGATTTTAGAAGTGTATCTTTATTACGAGGCATTCAAACATTTCAAGATAATTTTTTTAATTACGAATTATTATAGATCGAAATGGAAAATGAGAACCTACAAAATCGTTTTTAAAACTTGGTATCTTTTTGGCGTTAATAAAAAACGAAAACGATTAAATGAGCTGGTTTTAAAAGAATATCTTAAAGAAAAAATTGATGTTGAGTTCATTTTGAAACAATTTTTTGATAATTGGAAGATTTATACTGAAAATAAAATGAGGAAGAAATCTATTTTAAACGCTACAGATGAATATTATCATACGAAATTGCTTCAAAAGAGTTTCGATAAATTATTGAGGTATAGTGCATATAAAAGTGAAAAAATAAGGAAATTAGAGGATATTAAAAGTTTTTGTGATAGAAAAATATCTCGAAAATGCTTAAAAAAATTAATGATTAATTGCCATCATAAAAAAAATAAAAGAAATTTAATGATAAAAGCAATAAGATTTTATGAAAATGGATTAAAAGAATTATCTTTGATAAATCTGTATAATTATTCGAAATGGCGCAAAAAGAAATACTTTATCATTAATTACATGAATGAAAAAGTAAAAAAATCGATTTTAAAAAAATATTTTGTTAAAATAAAAAAATACGTTTCATATAAAAGAAATAAAAATTTATTATTATTAAACTCAATTAATTTCTATAACCAAAAAATTAAAAAGAAATGTTTTAAAATATGGTTAAAATATTTATCGAGTTGTATAATAAAAACCATTTACAACAACGATTTATTAAAAAACTTTATAAAACACAAAGAATATAGCTTCTTAAAATTAACATTTACAAACTGGTTAAAATTTACTGAACGAAAACGATGTTTAAAACTCAAAATTACAGAAATTAATTCATTTTATAAGGTAAAATTAAAGAAGAAACATTTAAAAAAATTAAAAGAATATACATTAAATAAGAAAGAAAAATCTGAGAGAATTAACCGAATAATTTTGCAAGTAAATTTTTTAAAATGGAAAAATTACGTTCGAAGGGAAAATAATTTAAGGGAAGAGTTGAAAAATGCAAGGTGTATTTTTGAAAAACAACAAAAATTGTATGCTTTACAATTCATTGTGGAAATGGGAAGTAAAAAATTGGAATCTTGGAATAGTGAGAGGATGGATTTGGTTGAAAAACGAATGCGATTGTGTCAGAAATATTGTAATTTGTGGAAAAAGATTGTGTTTAAATAATTATTAAAAAAAATTGTTTTAAAAATCTTGTTAAAACATTTATTGTGTTGATATTAGCTGGAAGTAGAGTAACTCAACATATTATAAAAGATATACATTTCTGAGAAATTCTAGAATACAATAAATTATAATATACTTGCATCTAAACTTTATTATTTTAGTCTTGGAAATCAGGCTGTAATTTTGATAGTCAAATTTTTTAGTCCCGGGAGTTTTGGGAAGCCCTGTATATTCTGGATTAAGTGGAAGAGCAGTTGGTTAATAACCAAATTGAACTTCGTCCAGAAAATAAGTCTATTTTCTAAAAATGTATTATTTTTTTTTTTTGCGACTTATTAATAAAGGCATTTATTATTATTATATTTATTTGTTCATTCAGGGGGTCAAAGATATATTAAAAACAATAATTGCAATTTTAATTATTTTTATATTTTCAAAAACGTCAAATTACAAAATAATTAATAGAACCATTTATTTTTTTTTCTTTTTCCTATCGAAAGCATTGAGTTCACTTTGTTGCATAGCAGCTTCAGCAAATAATCGTTTAACTTTATCCTTTCGTTCATTATCACTACAAAAAAAAATACAAAATTATTTACCTTTAATATTTAATATTATTATTAATTACCTTTGAATTTGTTTCTTAATTTTAACTTTCGCCAAAAACGCTTGGTCCCTTCTTATTTCTCTCAAAGCACCTTTCCGCTCCTTTTTCACTTTATGAATTAATTTATCAGTTTCAGATTTTTCTTTCGATTGTAATTTATGCCTTCTTCCATCATATCTTAAAAAAATAATTTATTTAAAATTTAATTATTAACCCATTAAGAATTTGACTATAATTTTGAAATTTCGATAAAATAATGTTTTATTATCAACTAATTGTAAGAAACGATGAAAATTAATATTTTTCAAGAAAAAGCTAGTAGTGGGTTGCCTTCCTACGCGCAGCAATGCATGCATTAACTCTTCTACCCATGCTCTTTATTAAGTGGACGATGTCCTCCTGAGGTATCTCGTTCCATGCAACTTCTAGATAGTGTCGAAGTTCATCCAGATTCTCAGGAGGCCTGAGTAGTTGTCTTAGTCGCCAACCCATCATATCCCAGACATGTTCAATTGGCGACAAGTCTGGTGATCGTGCAGGCCAGGGCAAAATCTGCAATCCAACTTGCCCCAGGAACCTTGTTTGCATGAAAGGTACTAACACCGGTTCTAGAACGTTGTCGATGTAACGATGTGCGTTTAATTTGTTTGAAATGAACGTAAAGAGTGACCTTCGTCCACCACATATCGCCCCCCAAACCATAACCCCAGGTGTTAAGGCTGCGTGTCGTCTTTGAGCGAACCCCAAATTCCGTCTTTCCCATCGATGTCGCTGCACCTTTCTACGACCATCATTCACCCATAAACAAAACCTTGATTCATCACTGAAGACGGTGTTATTCCATTACTGAACTCACCCTACCCGTTCTTGACACTATGCAAGTCTGGCTGCTTTATGGGGAGGTGTTTATGGAAGCCGAAGCTAAGGACGGTATGAAAGGAGCTCAAAGGAAGAAATTCTTCTGTGTTCTTCGGTCTTCACGTGCGTCTTCTAGCGCCTCTGAATACCTTCTTTGAACCATGAAGACCATATCTGAGCAATTGTAGTGTGGTCCTGATTCAGCCCTCTCCCAATCTTTCAGAATGAGAGACCCGCCTCTTTCATACCGATAATTCGGCCCCTATCAAAGTCATTGATATGGACAAAATTTCGATGACGTCGCACTGGGGGCATTACAAGGCGTCTACTTAACAGTTTGACAATCAAATAAACTACCATGGGGGAGGAAACATAACTTTCATCATTTCTTAGTTGATAATAAAGCATTATTTTACCGAAATTTCAAAATTGTAGTTTGAATTTTAGTGGGTAGTGAATTTCATATAAAAGTGAGCATAAATACAAACATTTTTTGAATATTTGGTTCGTAAAGTCTTAAAGCTTTCGGTCGTGGTTTCGCAATCGTTAAATATTCTATGATTCTATCGTTTTTAATTTTATTAATTGATTTAATAACTTCTTCCGCTTTCTTTTTAACTTTTCCTGGGTAATTATTCAATGGAATTAAATTTAAATACTTTTCTATATTAATTAATAATTCGTATCTGGAGGGAAGTTCACTTATATTACTTATAACTTCCTCAATTAAATTTAAACTCAAATAAAAAGATGAAATTTTAACATCGTCGCTGTTTGATGATTTTCTTCTTAAATTTTCAACCGATAATTTCAAATCCGTTTCATCCACTTCGCTGTGATTGTTCACAAGAACCAATAAATTCGAGGATGTTTTAAAGGGTTGAGAAATTTTTAAAATTCTTATTCCGGTTTTTGGAATTGACAAATATAAGATTCCTGATAAATAATTAAGCGTTGATGGTAAATAACGTTTTGATAATTTCGTGAACTAAAATATTAAATAAATTATTTTATAAATAAAAAAAATATTGCTTTTTAACCTCAAACACTAAAGTACATAAAAATAATCCATACGCAACATCTTGTTCTGTTCTAATTCTACAATTATTAAGCATTTGATCAATAAATACAAAACTTGGTGTGACAACAGAGTGTTTAAAATCGGATGTTGAAAAAATATGTCCAATTAATTTCAAGAATAATAACACTTCAAGTCCTGGAAATTTTTTATAACTTTTTTTGTATTCGCCATGCTTTTCTTTTATAACTTCTAAAATTGCTTTGTGGCTAGCTTCGCTATTTAAATGGGCTAAATCATAAAAGTGAGGTAATAAATTATAAAAAATTCTAAAAATAATCCCCGTTTGTGTCTCAACGCAATTTTCATTGATATTTTGTGATAAATCATTTATATATTGTATTAAATATATAAAAAGAGTTGATAATTGTTCTTTATTTGCAGCCCCTAAACTTGGATGATTACACTTTATCATCCTCTCAATGATTATGTTTTGTCTTTCTGGTGATTCTTTTATTAATAAGTCATTTAATTCTTCATAACTTTTAGGTAATTTAAATGTATAAGGTAATTCTTCGCGAGCTTTTTCCATTATCGCTTTTCGTTTCAACAAATCAGATACTATTTCAGAACTATGTTGATTTTGATCACTTTCAATTAACTCTTTATCTGAATTCTCTTCATCAGAAACATCTGATTCCTCTTTTAAATCAGAAAAATTATCTTCATCTTCCTCTTCATCACTTAATACATTATTTTCAACATTATCAGAATCAGATTCATCTTGATCTTTTGATTCTTCATCAACATTTTCAGTTACTTTTTTCCCATTTATTTCACTATCTATTTTAAGATTAGGTTTTCCTTCAAAATCATAACTTAATACAGCATCAGTCATCTCCTCAAATTCGAAATTATCATCTAAATCATCAGCACCATGATGCCTTTTATTATTATTTATTGTAACATCAACCCCGTGCATTCTTTTTAACCGTTCATCTTCTAATTTCTCCAATTTTTCTTTTTCTTCTTTAGCAATCTCTTCTTCGGATTTTAATCGATCTGAAGGATGACCACGAGCTTCAAATTTCAATTCTCGCATAACTTTGTCGAAATCATCCACTTTAGGCTTTTCGATTTCATCGTTTTTAGTCTTTTTATTTACCAAAGGGATTAAATCTTTCCATTCGGAGTCTAATTTTTCGGTTAATTCTAATGTTTGCTCTTTTAATTTTTGTTTTTCAGCTTTTCTTTTTTTAGATTCCGCTATTAACTGGTCTATTAAGTCTTTATGGGATTTAGCCCCATCTTTTGTACCTTTCTCAAAAATTCCACCACCAAAATGAGCTTTTTCCACAAAATCAGATTGAAGTCCCCCTTTTACATCATCATCGCTGTCATCCTCTGAATGATTATCTTCAAACTTTTCAATTTCACTCAAAACTTGTCCTCGATGGGTTAATACTTCGTCTGCTAGGTTAAAACGTGATTTTTTATCACTTTTTGCTCTTAATTTAGCATACCTTGCTATAAATTTATCTTCTTCATTTAAATTTTTATTTTTTTCACCTATGCGTTTATCAATAAATTTATTTGATTTATTTTGTAACTTGTACTCTTGTAATAATGTGTGTTTACGCTTGTTTATTGCTTTCTCTCGTGAAACTCCTGGAAGACCCCGATCATTTTTAGACCGTTTTCCTAACACTTTTAATTTTTCTTTATTTACATGCACTTCAAATGGATTTAATTTCTTTTTTACTTCCTTTTTATTCGCCTTTTCTGCAGTAGAACGAGATTTTTTCTTTATTTTTGCCATTCTTCTATATTTTGATTTATTTTAGATCACATGTATAACCTCAAAATTTAAAACAGACTATTTAAAAACTTCATAGATGGCGCCACAACGAATTTTAATTAATCAATTTAATTTTTAACATAATAAATTTATTAGTATTTTCTAATTACACTCAATTAATAATGTATTTAAATAACAAACCTATTTATTATAAAAATTTGAATTTTGATATTAAATTTGATTGAATTGTTGTGAAGTTAGGTTATTTTTTTGACAGCTGTCAGTTTTTAGTTTTCTTCACTTAACGTAAATAGTTTACTTAAGATATGGTTGTGAGCCAAATAAATAACGTTTTACGCCAAGCACTTCATACCTTTACAAATACCGAAGGTTTTCCCACTAATTTAGAATTACTACGTAACCTCTTAAAATGTACAACTGCAGCTGATGTAAGTTTAGATCCAAAATTTAAATCGGATGCTTTATGGGTTACACCCGATAAGGCCCCCGTTTCTTACATAAACATATTTGAGAATGATTTATTAACGATGGGAATTTTTATACTAAGACCAGGAATGAAAATCCCTTTACATGATCATCCCCAAATGTTTGGTCTTGTTAAAGTGTTAATGGGACAAATTCGAATAACAAGCTTCTCTGTAAATGATATCCTTAATAATTGTGTAATAAATGCTACAAAAGATCCTGATATCATCATGGATAATGAGTCAGACGTTTGTATGTTAGAACCAGTTTCAAGAAACATTCACGAAATTGAAAGCATTGGGGGCCCAGCTGCTTTCTTAGATATATTATCACCTCCATATTCGAAAAGGGAAGGTGGTGATGATGTTCGAGAATGTACTTACTTTATGGTTAAAGAGTGTTTGGGAGGATCTTTATTTAAATTGCAACAAATCAAACCACCAAATTGGTTTTGGACCGATCATTATGAGTATGATGGACCAGAAATAATTTATCAAACAAAAAGGCTTTTTCATAAATAATTATTATTCTTCAAATTAGATTTAGTTATTTATTATTGTTACTACTTTGTTGATTTTTTTTATAAAGACAAAAATAGGTTTAATTATAATTTTGTGAATAAAACATTGTTTGGAGATGAATTTTTGAAATAATTAAGGTGCAAATGTATGTATATAAATAAAGATGATGTATTGATTTTTGTGAAGTATGTGGCAGCAACTGATTGATATTAATTTATGTTTATTTGATATTAAAATAAACTTATTTAATACTGGTTTTGTTTTATTTACTTTTTGGACTCAATTTAAACAAGCAATAATTAAATCTGTCATCTTATACCAAATTAACATTGTTTTAAATATGAGTTCCAACTTTTTCAATAATTCCATCTAACTTTAGATATTAATTGATAATCTACCCAAAGTTAATAATACTGTTTTTTTTTTAATTCAGCATAACAATCTTATTAAATTAATTTATTTTTTTCAATCATTGTACTTGATGGATAACCAAAAAAAACTTTCCTGATAAGGCGTTTGAATCGAATAAAATTAGATTACAAAAATCTAGATAACTTTTGGGTGATAATTATTAATATCTAACGCGTGTATGGTTTTAAATAAAATTATAATTATTTGAGATTATTTTTTAATTAAATTCTTGAGGTACAACTTAATTCATCATAATAATTTTTCCTGTGAGATTCTCATTGACGAACAACCACTCATTTGTAGTGATAAATCATCATTCCCTCGACTTCCTCCTTGATTAAAAGAAATTGCGGGTTCCACACGAATTAGGTCCGAACCGAATCCATTGCCCCACCGGAAGAAGCAAAACCCGAACGTTGCCTCCACGACCGACCTTCTCCATACTCTCCATCCAGCACGGAACCAGCACCTGTTGGTAGATACGCCGTCGTTTGTGCAGTACTCAATCGGATAGCAGCACGAGAGCAGTGTTTGTAGAGTGTCGGTGCGGTATAAAACGTTACAAAAATTCGCCGCAATTATAATTGTAGTAAGAACAAAAAAATGTGTTGTCAAGTAGATAACAACCGATAATGGATAGATAATTCGATACGCACGCTCTATGTGTATCAAAAAGGTTTAGATTCAGTTTGGTTCAAGTCCGCGGAGGGAAAACTGGTGTATAATTATTTTAATTTTAAATTGTATAAATTAATAGTGGCAATTTTAAAGTGAAAATGTTTAAAAAGAACAAGAAAGTTCAACCATCGGTACCCCCGATGGAAACACTGGACAATAACAACGTGACGAAGAACAACCAAGCATACCAAAAACAGTATAGTAACGAGCCCACGAGTCCTATTGGAAAACCCCAATTGGTTTTTCATTGCCAGCTCGCCCATGGGAGCCCTACCGGATTTATTTCGGGATTTTCAAACGTCAAGGAACTTTACGAAAAAATCGCTGAACATTTCGAGTTTAATGTATCCGAAGTAAGTCTTTACTTTACTTATCTTATGCGGCGGTAGATAAGCATAATTAGTACATAATTATTACATCATTTAATTCTTAATGATTAACAATTAAAGGGTTTTATAATTTAAAACAACATACGTTACATTCTGACAACATTAAGACCCTAAAATGTTTATCTATCTATCTATTGCGATAGATGATAGGCATTATTAGTTAAGCCCGTCAATTACAGTTAAGTCTTATCAGATCAAATTTTGAACAACTGCAGTAATTGACTTAAATAAATTTTAGAGTTCTTTTTATTGATCGACTTTTTATCAAATTAGCACATTACAATGAATAAAAATTATAGAGAACTTTGTATTAAGAAAGTCAAGACACCGAAACTTATCGTTACATTTTCTTCTTATAGAAAGGAAATAATCTCTACATTCTTAAGTTTGAACTATCATTCGAAATCGTGTCGTTACCAAGTTAGTTCAGCACGATTCAACTAGAACAGTGGCAAGACAAAATGTCAATTTCGTATCCTTTGCAACGATTAGATCTGAATGAAATGCCAGGGAAAGTAATTTTAGTGAATGTAGATCTTTTTAACCGAATCGTCAACAATGCGTATTATGGTAGCATTAAAAATAAATCGCCTCTTTTGTCTAACGTCACGATATCGAACGTTAAATCTTATCGAAATTGATTGCTTTTGAGAACGCACTTATCAGTATTAAACGTTTAAAACAATACATATGATTTTGAATTGAGTTGCGTAATAAAAAAGTGTTTGATTTTTTTTATCTACAAGGAAATTGTTTTTTAAATGTGTTGTTTCAAGTATTTGAAAGGCTTCCAACATTCCTTTTTGCACATTGACCCACTTAAAACGGGTCAGTTCAGGATTTTCTAAACGAAAAATTAACATTCACTCATCAATAAAATCTACTTTTTATTTCGTTAAATCAAGATGTTCTTTAACACTTTCAAGGCACATTTAATATTTTAAGCGACAACTCGAATTGATTCTCTTTAGTTCTCATTTATGCGAAACCAATTGAAAACAAAATAATTGTTTACCTTATTGAAACTTCATCATGAAATCTCATTAAAAATCGTAATTAAATCGTATAGAAATTGAAACCATCAAAAACCCATAACATAGCTGATCTAAACCAATATCAACCTATTAATCAATAAATGTGCCGAATCTACAGTGAATTTTATTTAAGAGACAATATACAAATATATATATCTATGGAACTAGAAACATTCGGGTTTAGCCGCACGTCTCTCAAGACGGCTAAGCCCGAATGATTCTAGTTCTAGGTCTAGTGTTAATTCTAGTGATAGTGTAAAACTAGAACTAACACTAGACCTAGAACCAGAAAGTACCAGGTTTAGCCGTGCATCTGAAGACGCACGGCTAAACCCGAATATTTCTAGTTCTAGGTCTAGTGTTAGTTGTAGTTTTAGTATACTAAAAACATGCAATATAGTGATATCTTATGCTAACTAGCGCTACCTACCACTGTCACTTGAACTAACACAAGACCTAGAACTAGAATCATTCGGGTTTTGCCGTCTTGAGAGACGTGCGGCTAAACCCGAATGTTTCTAGTTCTAGGTCTAGTGTTAGTTCTAGTTTTAGTGCAATAAAAATATGCAACATGGTGATATCTTATGCTAATTAGTGCTACCTACCAATATCACTAGAACTAACACAAGACCTAGAACTAGAATCATTCGGGTTTAGCCGTCTTGAGAGACGTGCGGCTAATCCTGAATGTTTCTAGTTCTAGGTCTAGTGTTAGTTCTCGTTTTAGTGCAATAAAAACATGCAACATGGTGATATCTTATGCTAACTAGCGCTACCTACCACTGTCACTAGAACTAACACAAGACCTAGAACTAGAAACATTCGGGTTTAGCCGCACGTCTCTCAAGACGGCTAAACCCGAATGATTCTAGTTCTAGGTCTAGTGTTAGTTCTCGTTTTAGTGCAATAAAAACATGCAACATGGTGATATCTTATGCTAACTAGCGCTACCTACCACTGTCACTAGAACTAACACAAGACCTAGAACTAGAATCATTCAGGTTTAGCCGCCTTGAGAGACGTGCGGCTAAACCCGAAAGTTGCTAGTTCTAGGTCTAGTGTTAGTTCTCGTTTTAGTGCAATAAAAATATGCAACATGGTGATATCTTATGCTAACTAGCGCTACCTACCACTGTCACTAGAACTAACACAAGACCTAGAACTAGAATCATTCGGGTTTAGCCGTCTTGAGAGACGTGCGGCTAAACCCGAATGTTTCTAGTTCTAGGTCTAGTGTTAGTTCTCGTTTTAGTGCAATAAAAACATGCAACATGGTGATATCTTATGCTAACTAGCGCTACCTACCACTGTCACTAGAACTACTAACACAAGACCTAGAACTAGAATCATTCGGGTTTAGCCGTCTTGAGAGACGTGCGGCTAAACCCGAATGTTTCTAGTTCTAGGTCTAGTGTTAGTTCTCGTTTGAGTGCAATAAAAACATGCAACATAGTGATATCTTATGCTAATTAGTGCTACCTACCAATATCACTAGAACTAACACAAGACCTAGAACTAGAATCATTCGGGTTTAGCCGTCTTGAGAGACGTGCGGCTAAACCCGAATGTTTCTAGTTCTAGGTCTAGTGTTAGTTCTCGTTTTAGTGCAATAAAAATATGCAACATGGTGATATCTTATGCTAATTAGTGCTACCTACCAATATCACTAGAACTAACACAAGACCTAGAACTAGAATCATTCGGGTTTTGCCGTCTTGAGAGACGTGCGGCTAAACCCGAATGTTTCTAGTTCTAAGTCTTGTATTAGTTCTAGTTTTAGTGCAATAAAAACATGCAACATGGTGATATCTTATGTTAACTAGCGCTACCTACCACTGTCACTAGAACTAACACAAGACCTAGAACTAGAATCATTCGGGTTTAGCCGTCTTGAGAGACGTGCGGCTAAACCCGAATGTTTCTAGTTCTAGGTCTAGTGTTAGTTCTCGTTTTAGTGCAATAAAAATATGCAACATGGTGATATCTTATGCTAACTAGCGCTACCTACCACTGTCACTAGAACTACTAACACAAGACCTAGAACTAGAATCATTCGGGTTTAGCCGTCTTGAGAGACGTGCGGCTAAACCCGAATGTTTCTAGTTCTAGGTCTAGTGTTAGTTCTCGTTTGAGTGCAATAAAAACATGCAACATAGTGATATCTTATGCTAATTAGTGCTACCTACCAATATCACTAGAACTAACACAAGACCTAGAACTAGAATCATTCGGGTTTAGCCGTCTTGAGAGACGTGCGGCTAAACCCGAATGTTTCTAGTTCTAGGTCTAGTGTTAGTTCTCGTTTTAGTGCAATAAAAACATGCAACATGGTGATATCTTATGCTAACTAGCGCTACCTACCACTGTCACTAGAACTACTAACACAAGACCTAGAACTAGAATCATTCGGGTTTAGCCGTCTTGAGAGACGTGCGGCTAAACCCGAATGTTTCTAGTTCTAGGTCTAGTGTTAGTTCTCGTTTGAGTGCAATAAAAACATGCAACATAGTGATATCTTATGCTAATTAGTGCTACCTACCAATATCACTAGAACTAACACAAGACCTAGAACTAGAATCATTCGGGTTTAGCCGTCTTGAGAGACGTGCGGCTAAACCCGAATGTTTCTAGTTCTAGGTCTAGTGTTAGTTCTCGTTTTAGTGCAATAAAAACATGCAACATAGTGATATCTTATGCTAATTAGTGCTACCTACCAATATCACTAGAACTAACACAAGACCTAGAACTAGAATCATTCGGGTTTAGCCGTCTTGAGAGACGTGCGGCTAAACCCGAATGTTTCTAGTTCTAGGTCTAGTGTTAGTTCTAGTTTTAGTGCAATAAAAACATGCAACATGGTGATATCTTATGCTAACTAGCGCTACCTACCACTGTCACTAGAACTAACACAAGACCTAGAACTAGAATCATTCGGGTTTAGCCGTCTTGAGAGACGTGCGGCTAAACCCGAATGTTTCTAGTTCTAGGTCTAGTGTTAGTTCTCGTTTTAGTGCAATAAAAACATGCAACATAGTGATATCTTATGCTAATTAGTGCTACCTACCAATATCACTAGAACTAACACAAGACCTAGAACTAGAATCATTCGGGTTTAGCCGTCTTGAGAGACGTGCGGCTAAACCCGAATGTTTCTAGTTCTAGGTCTAGTGTTAGTTCTCGTTT
Organism: Onthophagus taurus; assembly: GCF_036711975.1. Classification (NCBI taxonomy): domain Eukaryota; kingdom Metazoa; phylum Arthropoda; class Insecta; order Coleoptera; family Scarabaeidae; genus Onthophagus; species Onthophagus taurus. The sequence goes on from NC_091967.1 coordinate 2,790,569, forward strand.
TAGTGCAATAAAAACATGCAACATAGTGATATCTTATGCTAACTAGCGCTACCTACCAATATCACTAAATCTAACACAAGACCTAGAACTAGAATCATTCGGGTTTAGCCGTCTTGAAAGACATGCGGCTAAATCCGAATGATTCTAGTTCTAGGTCTTGTGTTAGTTCTAGTGATAGTGCTATTGCAATACTAGAACTGACACTAGACCAAGACCTAGAAACATTCGGACATTTGTAAGTTCTAGACTTTTTTGTCAAAATTCTCTTTTTCGTTCTAATAGTCAATAAAATAATTTTGATATGATGATGATGGGTGAAAAACCTATATGACTATTATCTTTAATTATATCAAGGAAAATCTTAATACAACTACCTTGTTTTTTTATATAAAATGAACGATATTGTATCGTTCGACATCACACACACACCTACACTTTATGGATGCGTTACAAACAAGAAAAACACAACGATTCAAGGTTTCGATCGTAGTTTTATGACGCAACCATGTTATAACTTTCTCGCTATACATTTAACAACAATCTACTATTTGATGATTGTGTAATCGTTTCATCAATACATATCTTATTTACTTGCAATGTAACTGATATAGTAATAATAATAATAATTGAATCAGATGAAATTGTAATAACAAATTGAATATTGTTGTTCAATGACCTGGAACTAATAAAGAAAACAATGAGACGCAATGTTCTGAATGTTAATTGATACCTGGTAAATAAAACGTAATAAACAATAGTTTAATATTATAAAATTAGCTTAATAAATATTAATTTTGCGTTTATGCAATTTTTATTATTTGTAATAGGATTATTAACAGTGGTCATCAGATTTCGTTGTCGCAACACTGATTCGCTCTGCATTTAATTACGTTTGGAATACGTTTGAAGGTATGGATGGACACGTGTGAAGCGTGTTTAATTTTACAGTTAGTCAGGATAGTGGTCTATCGGTAGTTATTTTATTGTCGGGGCAAAGTACCGTAAACTGATGTGCATCTCTTCACGTGACATCGTTTCGTTTCGTAAATTATTTAAAAAACCATCTAAAAATAATTTTATTTAACTAACTTGACTTGGATTTTTGTATATATTTTTTTTAATAAGTAACAAACGGATGAATGCATCTATTAAGTGGAATCGAGTCCGAAAGAAACGAGTTGTTATAGGCGTAAGTGATTGGTTGGATAACCTTGATATTAAACCGGCATTAAATTTAATTGAATCGGCGCAAGGCTATTATTAGGTTTTTGTAGCTTGGTTAAACTTCGTTTGGAGTTCGACCACTTCAACATAACAAAACTAACGTTGCTGATGGGACAGTTGTTGTAAATGCAGATTACAGATGGATCAAGAAAGATACGAAGTGAACTTAAAGAGATATCGGCTTAATGTGGTTTATAATGAGGCTAGATAATAAAGCGTAGAGATGATTATGTAGTTTAACGAGGCTTATGATTGGCAGCATCGTTACGATTCTGCATTATAACAAATTGTACAATTTTTTTGTCAGAATCAAAGGTCTATTAAATCAATTTTATTTGCTAGTGTTGTAATAATAACCAATTAGTTATAAAAAAACGTTTCAAAGGTCAGGTGTTGGCAATCACACCTTTAATGGTACCAACAAATTTATTTTGCTTTCTTTCTCTATCAGAATCAGTTTAAGTGGAATCGATTTAATAATAATATTAACAAGGTATGAAAATGAAAATCACTTAATTTATCTTAAGACGGGATAAATTTTAATTCCTATCTGTAATGGATCGAGGTAGTTAATTTTAATGCGTATATTTTATCTCTCAGTTTCGTAGAACACCTTGAACTTCCATACAAGTAGCTAGTTTTTGCAATCTGCAGAAATAAAAGTGACCATTGCGTGTAAGTTGCATCTTGTAATCGCCACAAAACATACCTAATTATCTTTACTTATCGTAAATCTTTCAAAGAAGTAATCTCTATTACATCTGATTTATTTATATATATTCCACTATAGCGATTTCAATAATTATTTTGAAGTTATAAGACGTTATTAACATCTGCAGTTCAAAGAACTATCTTTGACGTGGTGGCATGAAGTCACATTAGCAAGAAATTAAATTATGGTTAGCATAATTTATGCGTAATTGGCTTCGAGAATACATTGGGAAAATTACAACCGTTGGAATGTACGGGTTGTTCAAACATTTACCTCTTAGCTCATGGAGACCGCCGGAAGAAAATTAGAATTAACGAGGTAATAATTGATTTAAAGAAAAGAACCTTCTCACTCCTCTATAATCATGTTAATTGAACCATTTATCATTTTGTATGTATACGACGACGAAAAAGAATATTCATTTTACATTGCACGCTAATATGGAATTATTATTCTATGCAACGTGGACTACCATCTATCTTCTTTTATTTGGTGCGCGCTTTGAAACAGGAAGTGCGGTAGGTGAATATCCGGATGTAACGACCAGAATCGATTTGTTAAAACGACAATTTTTTCGTGTTATTTTCACTACTTTGTGTTGACCTCTAAATGAAAGTTCAAATTTGTAGCAATGCGAAAATTTATTCTTCATAATAAAAAAATTTAACAATGATAAACCGTCATCAATTGGTGTTATAACGGTGTCTCTAACTGACATCTTTTAGGAAATGCATAGCAGCGTTTAGTATTGAGAAAGGAGCTTATCAATGAACGGTAAACCTAAGTAATTAAGCTCTTACTAATATCAACCAGTAACCGTTAAGTTTGGACGGTACTTAATGTTTTTTTTTTTTTTTTTAATTTATCTGCACTCAATAAACCGTTAGTTTTAATTAATTTTTAACACATGTATGTAAACGCCTTTTAAACTAATAAATGCTTTTATTATAATAAGATCGTTTAAAAGACTTTTACAATCTGTAAACTAAGTTTAGAACGTAAATAACTTACAAGTTCGAGATCAACTAATAGGTACCTTAGAAGAGATTCCATTTTTTCTCTTGAGCTAATACCGTTAGCGATAGTAACTTTCTTCTTCAACGAAAACAATGCGTTTGGGATAGTCGTTAACGTTTCACAATAAATACCAATTACGTGTATTGTTTCAGGTACTATTTTGCACGTTAAATACATACAAAGTCGACATGAAGAAATTATTGGGAGCTCAAATTGGTTTAGAAGATTTCATATTTGCACACAAAAAAGGTGAGTAATGAGAACTTTAAAGAAATTATTCATTAATACTACATCAAACTGTGTAGTGATCATATTGTTACTAATATTAATAAATTACACACAATAAGGTATGAGATTCGAATTAAGCAAAGAATTGTGTGGCGAATGAAGGAACGACTCTGCTTAAGGTTTATCAATTCTTCTGATATGAAGTATGCAACATATAACTAGATGCTAACTTCTTCTAGAGAGTATACAGCGATAATACTCACGTTCAATTTAGGAACATTCACTTGGACCGCTGCTTTCATCCCTATAAAATCATGGTGATTGAAGTATTGAAGAAAAATAACTATGTACGGCAGTTTCCGTTTGCAGAAACGATACTTGGAAACCTTGCAAAATGATAACTACTAACGTGTCTCATTTCAAGCCCATCCTCCAGCCCTTAACGTCCACTATTGTACAGGGTGTCCAAATGTCGATGGGTTTGCAGGATATCTCAGTTATTATGAAAGATAGAAAGTTGCGGTTTTCGCGAACCTGAGCTACTTTTTTGTGAAACTTATAATGCCGCAAACCAAATTTTCATAGACCTCTTCGTTTTTGATATATAGGGAGTATATCAAAATTTACGATTTTCAGACACCCCACGTATCTCGGCTATCCGGAAACTTAGTAAAAAAGTAAAAACGGGTTCTAATAGATTTTTTCACAGAGAATCCAATGGTGCACGCAGAATTTTTCTAGTCATCACAGTTTTTGAGTTATAAACACAACTTAGGTTTTTTTAAATGGAACCACCTATATTTTATTTTTTTATTGAACTGGATTTTTTTCAAGCTTTTCAAAGCTTTTCATGAATATAATACTCTATACTTACCTTTATAATTAACCTCGAAATTGAAAAATAAATTATTTTATAAGTAGGCAATGATAAATAGACTGCCTAGCCTGACGTCACAGAGATGGGCGGAGCTTATATCGACTCCAAACAATTTCGTTGCTAACCACAGTTGCTAATGATAAACCGTAATAAAAATGTCATTTGAAATGTCATAAAAAGTCACTTAGTTTATTTTATTTTAACACTAATTGAAAAATTGTATATGGTGATTTACCGTTAGCAACACACTTGGCTATGAAAATGTTTGGAGTCGATATAAGCTCCGCCCATCTCTGTTGCGTCAAGGCTTAGGTTGTCTATTAAGTGATCGCGTTGCTAGGATACCGGAATAAACAAAGTAAATATAGTTAATTACTGTCAAACTTAATTTTGAATTTTGTGCTAACAATAAGTCGTGTGTTACTTAATTACCTTTAATTAACTTAACTTAGGCCCACTTTTACTACCTCTTGATAAATTTAACCGATAGATAGATTGGCGCTCTTAGCCAATGAGAGCGCTTAAAACCGCTGTAACCATGGTAATTATCTATTTGATAAATTTATCAAGAGGTGGTAAAAGTGGGCCTTAATGGAGCGCTATGAAAATTATGAAAAATATGACATGCTAGCATGTTACATTCATGCAAATGAAAATGTTAATCAAGCTGCTGAATTATACATAAATAGGTAGAATGCAACATATATCAGCATAGAAAAATAATATAAATATATATATATAGAAGCATTACTCCCCACTATTTTTTCGGTCAAATTGATTTCAACGCCTCTAGTGGTCTGTGGTACCTACTACTTTTAATAAAGCGCGAAATTTAAAAGTATTTTTATTCAGTTAATGGTTATTAATTATTGATTTCAACTTCCACCAGTCAACATGAAAATGATAACAGTAAAGGTATCATTTTCATGTTGACTGGTGAAAATTTGAATTTTGTTTTCACTTCGTTTTGTCTGCAACAAAACGCATGCACTTTCGACTCTTCAGAGTACCACGAGAAAAAATGAAAGGAATTTTGGCGTAATGTCATCAATGAAATGTAATGTCAGAATGACATAGTTTTAAAGTTCCCGCTTGACTTTCAAAATGGCGGCAAACCGCGGTACTTTGTAAATCTAGGGACTTTAAGCAATTTGTGCTTACAGTGCCATCTAGCCGTCCGTGGTACCCATTAAATATCTGTCTTTTCTTATACGTACTGAGTTAACACACCGTGTATATCAGCAATAACATTTTATTAGCAGATTGGTTCACTTCAGATATCCAGAAAGAGGGCAACCAAATTCAAAAATTTTTTTGCGAATAAAGCGTAATTTGATCAATTATGGAAGTTTTTTGATGCCCAGGCCAAAAAAATATAATAAAGAAAATCGGAATAACAATGAAATTACCGTGTTAGGATGTGTGGAAGCCGCACCTAAAACATCATGTAGGGAAATTGAATGTTAAGTTGGAATTAAAAAATCGACAGCCTGTGCGATTCTAAAAAAGTATAAATATAAACCCTACAAAGAACAAATAGTTCACCACTTACAGCCGGGAGATGCTGAACGACGTTTGGAATTCTGTAACTGGTATTTGAACCATACACAAAATAATATTGAATTTAGTTCCTCTATTATATGGTCTGATGAGGCATATTTTACCAGCACAGGAATCTATAATCGTCATAATAACAGGCATTGGCATCAAGAAAACCAACATATTGTAATTGAGCGGGAGCGTCAAGGAAAATTTGGTTTTAGCGTGGCATGTTTTATTATTGGGCCACGAATTGTTTACAAAATATTTGAAGGAAACCTTTGCGCTAATCGCTATTTGGCCATCTTGCAAGAGGCCATCCTCTTATTCGGCTAAATAATTTTATTTTCAGCAGGACGGAGCTCCCGCTCATAATGCGCAGTTAGTGAGTCGCTACCTAACTGCAGAATTTCCTGGTAGGTGGATAGGCACACATGGTCCAACGCGATGGCCAGCAAGATCCCCTGATTTACCTATTTTGGACTTCTTTTTATGGAGATATATCAAGAATCAGGTATATAGCACCCAGAATCGATCAAAATTGGAATTGAAAATTGCTGTAACTGATGCTTTTTCACATTTACAGCAACATCCCATAACTATGTTTTTTTTTAGCAAACAAAATTTAATACATACATTTTTTTAATAAGTCAATAATTAATATTATAGTATTTTCAAAATTCTTTGTTTATTCTGGTATTCTAGCAACGCGATCACTTAATTTATCATAGCCTACTTATAAAATAATGTGGTTTTTTTAATTTCGAGGTTAATTATAAAGGTAAGTATAGAGTATTATATATCATTGAAAAGCTTGAAAAAATTCTAGTTCAATAAAAAAATAAAATATAGGTGGTTCCATTTAAAAAAACCTAAGTTGTGTTTATAACTCAAAAACCGTGATAAATTCTACGTGCATCATTGGATTCTACGTGAAAAAATCTATTATAAGCCGTGTTTACTTTTTTACTAAGTTTCCGGATAGCCGAGATACGGGGGGTGTCTGAAAATCGTAAATTTTGAAATACTCCCTGTATATCAAAAACGAAGAGGTCTATGAAAATTTGGTTTGTGGCATTGTAAGTTTCACAAAAAAGTAGCTCAGGTTCGCGAAAACCGCAACTTTCTATCTTTCATAATAACTGAGATACCCTGCAAACCCATCGAAATTTGGACACCTGTACAGGGTGTACAGGTGTACCCAGACCTCTTCGTTTTTGATATACAGGGAGTATTTCAAAATTTACGATTTTCGGACACCCCCCGTATCTCGGCTATCCGGAAACTTAGTAAAAAAGTAAAAACGGGTTCTGATAGATTTTTTCACGTGGAATCCAATGGTGCACGTAGAATTTTTCTAGTCATCACGGTTTTTGAGTTATAAACACAACTCAAATACTAAATACTCAACTTCTAAAATACTTAACTCTTTATAACTCAAAAACCGTGATGACTAGAAAAATTCTACGTGCAGCATTGGATTCTACGTGAAAAAATCTATTAGAACCAGTTTTTACATTTCCGGATAGCCGAGATACAGGAGGTGTCTGAAAATCGTAAATTTTGAAACACACCCTGTATATCAAAAACGAAGAGGTCTATGAAAATTTGGTTTGCGGCATTGTAAGTTTCACAAAAAAGTAGCTCAGGTTCGCGAAAACCGCAACTTTCTATCTTTCATAATAACTGAGATACCCTGCAAACTCATCGAAATTTGGACACCCTGTACATAGGCTTCCCTCATTTTTGTCCAATTCTCTATCTTGCACGCAATTTGTTTTAATTCTTTTGATACTGTTCTTTTCCAATCTCGGGCTCCACTCAAGCAGTTTCTTAGTTCATCCTTGCAACAGGTCACGTGCCCTGATCAATTCCATTCGTGTTTTGTTCTTTAGTCCATTTTTATCCATTTAGATTCGATTTTTTACTTAAAATCTATACAAAGTTGTTTCTACGACTCTCTCCACAAATTTTGACATAACAATAGATGTGATGCAGAAAATAGAAAGTAAAGCATAAAATGTCAAAGTTCAAAAAAATAAAAAAAAGAATATCTTTAAAGAATACATTTACTATTAACTCCTTTTATCTTATTGAAACCAAACACTTATGCAATCATCTTTTTGTTTAAATTAAACACTGGTTTTGCAATTTATTAGTAGTACTAAGATTACCCATTGTTACATAATAGTGAATGTACTACTAAAAAGAGAATTCGGTCGAACGTTGGAATAGTTTCACTTCTAAAAGAATCTTTAGAAATTTCACCCCTTATTCTTTTTCAAAATTCTAATTCAGGCACAATTCCGTTTTCATCACGCGTAGAAAATTGTTAATGGTGAGATAGCAATTTTCGATTCCGAACGGAGATACGAGTTGGCGTGTCACATCGTGTAGTACGATTCGCAAATGACGAAATCGTTATGGTGTTGCGACAATCATGTCGAATCATTCGTGGAATATTCCTTTTGTACTGGAACGTGAGGCTTTTTTGCGTGCGTGCGGGAGACCGACGTACAAGCAAGATAAAAAGAAAAAACTTAGGAATTGGAGGAGAGCAGGTCACGCTCTTCGCCAGACGAAGTGGAACGTCTGCTAGAGGATGAAGAATGCGATGAACTCGCTTGACCAGTACGATCGAACCACACCTCCCAAAACGGCCGAACCTTTCGGCTTTACAACCTTTTCGAGAACGACGATGGAATATTCAAGGTTGATTAGGTTCAATTTTTAGTAATTACGTGACGATGTTGTTAAAAAAATTAATTTGCTGTCACTTTTTATAAATTGTTTTCAAAAAAACAACGGGGAATAGATAATAAGATATTTTGTTCAGCTAAACAAAGAGATAAACCAAAGCAAAATATGATCCACTTAAATTTATCGTTTGTCTTGAAAATACCAAAACAATTATTACAAGATAGAAAAGTTACTCATCGTTATTCTTTGAACAAACATTTCGATAACGCGTACGTTATCTCTCGGGGGCTTCTTATAAAAACCTATTAATTAAACGTTGATATGCGTGGAGAGGGAGATAAGAGACGACCAAGTACCCACGTGACTATAATGATAATAAGAAAAAGTGTGCGTTCTGAGCATGTTACAAGTCAGGTACTTTCTTCCAGGGCGACCGAAGGAGGTGGAACTCATCAAAACTGAAGACGCACTCGGTTTGACAATTACGGATAATGGAGCTGGATATGCGTTTATCAAACGGATTAAAGAGGGATCTATTATCGGAAATATTCCTCATATACAGGTAAATAAGACTTTTTTCTTGGTTTATCTTTGATTATATTGGAATTAAGTGAATTAAATTAAAACATAAAAATGATTGATAATACAGTTAAATTTCTGTTTAGGTTGGCGATCACATAGAAAAATTAAATGGAGAAAACATGGTAGGAAAGAGACATTTTGAAGTAGCAAAAATTTTAAAAGAAATCCCGAAAGGATCAACATTTACAATTAGGCTAGTTGAACCGTTAAAGAGTGGCTTTAACAGTATAGCTCCAAAAACATCGAAAAATGTTAAAAAAGCTTATGGATCCGGGAAAGAAACTCTTAGGTTTAAAGCCGGTGGAGTTGCAGAAATCGAAGTTAAGGTATTAATTTTGCTTTATTAATCAAAACTTTATTAATTACATTTTTAATTTCAGGATGATATAATGGACATTGGTGTAGAAAAAATAAACAACATTTTAGAAAGTTTCTTGGGTATTAACGACTCTGAATTAGCAACGCAGATTTGGGATAAAGCAGTGGGTAAAGAAAACTCAATGGATTTTGCGGAGGCTGTCGATAATTCCGATTTAGAAGAATTCGGATTCACGGATGATTTAATAATAGAACTTTGGGGTGCGATTACTGACGCTCGTTCTGGAAGACTCAAAAGCCTCAATTAAATCAAAAATAATATAAAAAATTATGTATTTAGTTCCATTCGTATATTTTATGTTATTTTTGTATTTATCACACTGAGAAAGTGGACAATTTTTTAATTGTATTAAAATAATCACGTGTCATATTTTATAGGAGTATCAAATTTTGCTAATTCAAATTAATGTAAATGTTTTAAACTTGCTTTATTTAAAATAAATAAATTTATAAGATTAATAACATTCTGTATGTAGCTATTATTGTTAATTAATTTAATCTATCTACATAATCACTTCGATAATACTGACTAGATTTATTCCTTTTTTCTCCCCTTTTCATTTTCGTAAATTTCTAAATTTCTTTGTGCTGTTTCTCTATGTTTCATATATGACAAAAAGATGTTATACAGCATTGTTACTGTATTTATATAAAGAACCTGATATTTGAGTGGGAGGAAATAGAAATTTACGAATTGCACTGGCGGCCAAACGCACCAATCAACCTAATTCGAAAATTTATTCTTTATTCAATATCATAAGAAAAAATTATACTTACCGTGTAAACTTCAAGAAATTTTTGTTGTAACTCGGTGGCACATTCCCTGAAAGTATTTCCTTCTAACAAACCCACACCATAAAAAAGAAAACTAATACAAACAGGGCTCATTATAAATTGATCCGCTAAAAGTTTTTTTCCAACTGTTTGTAACGTTTTTTGAGGCCATATTTTAGCTATTCCGGTATAAAAAAAATGATGTAGTGGACCATAACCAAATCCAACCAATGTCATTCGCCCTTAAATTAAATATTTTACACTCAATAAGTGTACAACTTTAAAATTAAAGAATGGGCAGGGCTTAACACAAAAAAACTAATATAAATACCTTAATTATCTTATCATATTTAATAAAAGAAAAAACTACTTACACAGTCTAGTCCAATCGTATCTTTCAGGTAACATATGCCTTTGGTATTCAATTTCTTGTTGTGCGATATCACCAATAAGCATTAATACTCCACAAGTTCCAGTGTTAGTCAACAATAAATATTTTCCAAAAGCGTCCTTAATCGTAATTTTAACAACATTACTATAATTTCGTTTGAACAAACCCTGAATAATATTCTTGAGCCCCATATTTGAATATCACCCTGATGTTGCAGTTGAAGTAATAAATAACTTTGAATATTGTACTATTGTGTAGTTAGACATCACGGTCTAATCAAGTGCAGTACATTGTCACCTATAGATAGATAATAATCACTAAGGTAAGTATTAAAAGTGTACACATACACTGAGGACACCTCAGGAAAAAATGTATACCTTACCTGGCAAATGTTGAATTTCGTCAGAGGTCATTTTCTTATATAACCACATATTAATAGGGTTGATGAATAATTTTATTTTTGGTTGTTGGTGAAAGATTTTAAAAACTTTAAATTTTTAGGTTAAATCGAATGCGATGATGGCCATTGTGAAAGTAGCCTTCTTATCTGAAGAGGTTATGTATAGACAACCAATTTGACATTTAGATAATAATTAACTAAAACAATAAAAATTATTAAACTAAATTAAATTTTAATTAATCATACTGCAGATATTTTTTAATTATTAAAAATTTATAAATATTTTAATAAATATAGAAATCTTATGTACGTTTCTCTATTTCAATAATAGATGGCGCTAATTCGACAGTTATAATGTGGCGTTGTTTACATACAACCCGGTTAAATGAAAAACGTAAAACCTTTATTAAAATCCAATTTAATTCCGCGATTATAGGATTTACAATGTAATTCCGTTACAAATAGTGCAAAATAAAGTACAAATAAGAAGCCTTATGTGATAAATTGTGTTCAGTAATCGTACGGGTCTCGAAGTGAATATTTCGGTTAAAGTATGATAAAATATTTTTTAGAATGCCAATTACCGAAGATGTGCCTGTGGAAATTAAGAACAGTCAAGAGGTATGTTTAATTTTTTAATATTATCGATAAATTTCTCACAATTTTATACGAAAAAACATATCAAAATCTATACGACAAATTTAATTTTAAAATAATTAGACGATTTAGTATATAGAAATCAAATAATGGTTTTAAGGTGTAGAAAGAAGCAATTTTCTTTTAAAAATTCAGATGAAATTGATCCATCAACTTTGACATTTTAGATTTGACAGTTATAGTTAAACGCCCTCTATTAGTGGATAATGGAATTAAATAAATATGTTTATAAAATCAATTGTAGATACTATTTAAATTGTAAGCTGTTGAAGAATTGATAGCAGAGGTCATGTGCAGCCCAAGATTTACAATTTAAAAGATCGTGAGCGGCCGAGTCTTTATAAACTAAGCTGTTTGAGTCAAGGTCGTTTATGTCCCAAGCTTTAGAACCTAAGCCGTCAAGAGAGTTAAAATTTTGCACTCCAAGTCTTTTTGTCCCTTTTAGCATAATATGAAGCTTTTATATTTAGTTGAGGTTCATCAGTGAGCGTCGTCAAAAGATTTTTTTAATATAAATTAAAGTAATCATAAAACTATTCAAATGATTAATTCTGTAAGTAAGTTTCTATTCGTCTCTTCTTTTTGTGTTTAGATAAAGAGACAACCATCAAATTTAATTTCACGGCTAATATTAAATCGATGAATTCTTAATTAATCTTTTCACATAAGTACGGAAAGCAATCAATTAATCACACCAGAGAAAGTAATATTAAATTTTGTTACACGATTATTTTGGTTTTAAACGGCAGGAAATTAATTAATTTTAATAGAAAAAAAAGACATGTCTCTTAAAACCTTGATTTAAAAAAATCTTTACTTTCCCAATGCAGTCATATTTTCAAGAAAGTTTACACAAAGTTGAATACAATCACCATCTGCTTATCTAAACTAAATATTAATCAGTGCATTGTACTCATACGTAATAACACAACTAAACTTGACTTTCTAGTACTCAGCTGTTAACGTTTGGTAATTAACATTTTACGAAACGATTCTGAATAATGCACAAGCAAATTAGTAACGAGATTAGAAACCGTCTTGCGTTTTTCTCCGGGAAATTCAAATAATCAGCTGAATCGACACCTTTTATAACTTTCACCGTTATCATCCAACTTCTCGTTAACGACCATTTAATAACGTTGCATAAGCATAAGTGAAGATAGAGGTAGAGATCTTTAAAGAATATAATTCGCGTTTGCCAAATGTCGCAGTGGCAATACCCGTTTCTTAGCTTAAGCTTAGTCACTTGCTAATAAGGATTTTCTATTATTTGTAAACAAGAGTGTTAAAAGGAAATTGTGTTCTGGTAAGTATATAGTAGCCATTTAACTAAAATATTCATTAAGGTAATGAGAAAAGAAGAAACGTCACAGCTTGTGGTATTTTAAATTACCGGTCGCATAAATGTAACCAATTAAAATCACAAGTAATTACATCAACCAACGGAAGATGGTTATTATCGTTAACGCGTGTGTTAATTCTATGGTTGAGATTGGTAAGTTTAATTGGATGGATGAAAACTGACAAGTGCAAATACTTTGTAATATATTATAATCTTATTTTATATTTATAGTTTTAATCATTTTTATGAATATTACTTGGGTAATTACTACCAAGATTTACTCTAATGAAGGGATTTGCCTTGTACAGATGGTACCATCTACTTAATTCTTTAATTAATATTATAATATAGGTTAAGATGTAAACATAAGAAGTGTTTGAAGAAAATATTAATTAATCACGAATAAATCCGTCAACTATTTTAGTCGAGGTCACCAATACGCATCACGCGCAAATGTATATGCCACCTCCGTGTGTTAAAACAGGGAGCTCCGGTACGCCAGTTCATTGCTAATAATCGCTTGTTGTTGATAAATCCGACGCCGGCGGCGGCTTCGTTTTCCTGATAATGCAACTCGACCAGCAGTTAGTTCTCTACGCCGATAATAAGTTTCCAAACAACGAAACTCGCATATACAAGCCTGGCTCTTTATCGGAGGTTCGTTTAGTCTTATGATTAGCACTCAAAAAGCCCGGTTTGCCGCCCGGACAGCGGTCGTCCGTCGTCGTTTAGTGAGACTAACGCAAAATATTTTGCAACTGTGATCAGTTAGTTGTAAACTAAGTTAGTGTTAAGACTTATTTTTTTTACATATTTATAATTATTATTGTAAAATGGGGTGTTTTTCGTGTTGTTTTAACGGTAAATCTCAAGAAGAGGATTTTGACTACGTAAGTACCTAATAATTTGGATAATTAATTTATTATGATATAAAACTCACTAATTACTTCTTCACTTATCAACAACGTTCTTAAACTTCGTTTTATCTTTCGATATACATTCGACGAAGTCTAAATATAGCAACGCAATGGCAACCAAAAACAATATGCAAGTTTAACGACTATAAAAGATGAGGTTAAGGGAAAAATTGAAAATGTGAATGAACTGATTAATTCGTTTATCACCAATAATTCAAACAATAGAAATGTTTTCTCGATGACACACATTAGATTTTTTTATCGATAGAAACAATTGTGAATAGTTGTTAGATTGAGGCTTTGAAAATATTTTACTTTAACATGTAAGCAACAAGTAATTCAGGGAACGCTGACCAGACTGTTTATTGTTGCGATCTATTTTTGAATTTATCCATCACCTTTGTGGTTGTACCTGCAGTTTTCCACCTATTCGAATCAATTTACTAAATCTTTCAAAAATTATAATCTAAAAGCTGCTTTGTAAGATTCTAATCTTAACATCATTAAGTTTCAACCAACAATAAGTGCTTAAAAAGTTGACATAAACACGTGTACTCAGATAATTAAGTATTGAAAAAGATAAAATTGGTTTTAGAATAAATTAACATTTACAAACGTATCGTTTGTGGCATAACAAACAAATTACTTAAATAGGGTTATAAATCTCCCGTTGACACTGTCATTAGTTATCACACTAAAATCACAGAGATTTACTGCCATTTTCTGCCGAGCGGAGATTTCTAGCGAACTCACTTTCAACTCACGATTGATACTTTTTTCTTCTTCGAAAACATCGCATGCACGTAGTCACAAAACTACTACTAGTGAAATTTATGTACTTAGTTCATTAAAAGAGATGTCAATTAGCGTTACCGCATTCATTATTACTTTCAATTTCTATTTTCTCGATTGCGCACGGTTCTTTTGAAACTCATCTTTTTTTTTTCACGATTTGAAAGTAATTTGTCAGTTTCACATGAACGCAATAGTAACATTTGTTTGAAAATAGATTCAAGGACGATGCGGTATTTTGTTGGTTATTTTAAAAACATCCGTCGCCCGTACGGAACTTATTGAACGTCTGGTAATATATTATTACAATACAAACACCCATACACAACCACACGTATCCCTTATCAACAATACTCTCTAACGACCTCGTTTATACTTCAATTTAACGTTCCCCCTATTTTTTTTTACGTATTGGGGACAACTGCTATTAGCGCACGTCAGTTATGGAAATTTTTCAATACGATCCTGGTATTTATAACTTTACGTGCGACCTTTCGATCTACGCAAATCGTTGATTGACCAATTTATTTTTAACATGCTAATGGACTTCAAATACATTTAACCGTCAAAAAAATGGGTTAGATACATTTTTTTTTTAAATTTTACATGAGTCTAACAGTTATTGGTTTTGAACGATGAAAATGCAATGGAGTTTGTCTCCATGCCAAATAACAACTGTTTTTTATTTTTGTATTTCCAAGAGGTCAAAATTATCATGCGATGAATGTTATTTGTGTTATGCTATAGTAAATAATTTATGCTTCAAGGTTGTAAGCTATACGGTTTTTAACACGAATATGTTGCAAATAAAAAAAATGTTTACTGGTTGTGTTAAATATTTATTAAAATTTGTATCTTCTATGATCAGTTTTCTAAGATTATATTTGTGACATATTCGCAAATATTCTAGTATTCCACATCTAAATTTTATTTATGTGATGAAAATATCATTTTAGTATTTGATACCATGATATAGAAAAACTTTTAGAACAAAACTAGTTTACTTTTACAGATTGCTCTGTAACACTTTTGCTCTCAGCTGCATCAATGTCGAGCTATATTTGAAAATTGGAAGAATTCGTAGTTTCACAAGTTGCTAATGGAAAAAAACGGTATTCCAAGCATGATACAGAAAAACTTTTACATCAGAAGTTGTAGCAAATTTTACTCTTTACACATTGCTCTGTAACACTTTTACTCTCAGCTGCATCAATGTCGAGCTATATTTGAAAATTGGAAGAATTCGTAGTTTCACAAGTTGCTAATAGAAAAAAAACGGTATTCCGAGCATAATACAGAAAAACTTTTACATCAAAAGTTGTAGCAAATGTTACCCTTTACACATTGCTCTGTAACACTTTTGCTCTCAGCTGCATCAATGTCGAGCTATATTTGAAAATTGGAAGAATTCGTAGTTTCACAAGTTGCTAATGGAAAAAAAACGGTATTCCAAGCATGATACAGAAAAACTTTTACATCAAAAGTTGTAGCAAATTTTACCCTTTACACATTGCTCTGTAACACTTTTGCTCTCAGCTGCATCAATGTCGAGCTATATTTGAAAATTGGAAGAATACGTAGTTTCACAAGTTGCTAATGGAAAAAAAAACGGTATTCCAAGCATGATACAGAAAAACTTTTACATCAGAAGTTGTAGCAAATTTTACTCTTTACACATTGCTCTGTAACACGTTTGCTCTCAGCTGCATCAATGTCGAGCTATATTTGAAAATTGGAAGAATTCGTAGTTTCACAAGTTGCTAATGGAAAAAAAAACGGTATTCCGAGCATGATACAGAAAAACTTTTACATCAAAAGTTGTAGCAAATTTTACTCTTTACACATTGCTCTGTAACACTTTTGCTCTCAGCTGCATCAATGTCGAGCTATATTTGAAAATTGGAAGAATTCGTAGTTTCACAAGTTGCTAATGGAAAGAAAACAGTATTCCGAGCATGATACAGAAAAACTTTTACATCAAAAGTTGTAGCAAATTTTAATCTTTACACATTGCTCTGTAACACTTTTGCTCTCAGCTGCATCAATGTCGAGCTATATTTGAAAATTGGAAGAATTCGTAGTTTCACAAGTTGCTAATGGAAAAAAAAACGGTATTCCAAGCATGATACAGAAAAACTTTTACATCAAAAGTTGTAGCAAATTTTAACCTTTACACATTGCTCTGTAACACTTTTGCTCTCAGCTGCATCAATGTCGAGCTATATTTGAAAATTGGAAGAATTCGTAGTTTCACAAGTTGCTAATGGAAAAAAAACGGTATTCCGAGCATGATACAGAAAAGTGTTTAGATCAAAAGTTGTAGCAAATTTTACCATTTATTAATATTATTACTTCCCATCCTGTTAGATTATGTAAATAAAAAACTTTGCTTTTCAGAAGGGTATCTTTTATTTTCGGCTCTACCGGTTTCGACTAATTCTTTTTAGTCATCTTCAGGAGCAATAGCCACGTCTGTTATACTTTTAATTTTCGAAATCTGGAATCATCTCTTCTTTCATCAGTACTTTCTTGAATTATTCGTTCTTAAATGTTGTTAAAATTTTCTCTATTTTTATGTTTTTCCTTATTTTTAGCTCGCGTTGAATGTTATTATTAGTAATGGTTGCTTTATCTTTTGATTGTTTTTTATTTACATAATTTTACCATTTACACATTACTCTGCAACACTTTTGTTCTCAGCTGCATCAATGTCGAGCAATATTAGAAAATATGAAAACTGCATTCCAATTGTGTTGTCTATTATGCTTCAATTAATATAATTTCAATACTAAAATGGACAATACATAATGAAAAAGTGACGATTTCGTGCTGATATATCAAATATAGCCAGTGTTGTTAAATACCCGGGTATTTATTTTCAAGGGAAAATTCCCTGGATATATACCCGGAGGTATTTACCCAAGATGGGTATTTAGAGGTATTTATAAAATTTGATTTAAATTGAGTTGATGGCAGTTTTGCAAGTACTTCAAGAATGCAGAGTCCATTATCGATACACCAAACTTATTTATTACATTTACAAAAATGCTACAATGACGGTAAAATTGCATGAAAGTACTGACCGAATACTCATTGGACGTGGGTTAAGACAAGGCTATATAATGTTGAACCCAAATTGTTCATCACAGTCCTGGAGAGTGCATTTAAACAACTGGATTGGACCCAAAAAGGTATAAACATTGATGGCAATACCTAAGTAATTTGCGCTACGCGGACGATATAGTCCTTATTTCGGATAGTCTTGGAGAGATGAAACTGATGCTGAAGTATGCAACTGCGTCGGGCTAAATATCAACAAAATTTAGGACAAATCTTGTTCCAAGCTCTAACATCAATATTGGTGATAATGAATACTTCTATCTTGAATACTTTTGATGGTATGTCATTAATCCCTGATGCCTTTCCATGTTTTGACGCAGTGATTGCGTTTTGAACCTCACTAATTTATATAGGTTCCATGACACTATCCTTTCTTTGGTGTGACGGACTGCTGTCTATTTCCAAATCAGTTTCTATGCTTAACAGGTTTTGGAAATAATTTTTCCAAATGTAATTCATTTCACTATCATATATTATTTTTCCTGTTCCATCTCAGCATAGAGCTACGTGCGATTTGTGCCTTTGTCTTAACTGTCTAACAAATTTATACACATTCCTGGTGTTATTAGCTTTAAGTGTACATATATTTCGGAAATGTTTATATTTTCACTACCGACCATTCTCCTTTACGTAATACTTTTCGAAAGTATTTAACGATTTCTTTAATGCTTGAAAAACAACTTTGAATGTCCTGAATTGAGTATCAGTCTAATATTAATGACTAAATTCAGTTTTTGTGCTTCATTAATTCTTGTTGTTTGATTCTTTTCCATCAAATCCAAGATTCCAAGATCCATGAGATTGTTGATATCCAATTGAAAATTAAGTAGTTCGTTTAAGATCTTATTATTCTTCTTCTTTTCTTCAGGTTGTAACCTGTTTTTTACGCATCTTTCATGGTGTTTGATTAGAGCTGGAAATCGAACTTCCTGGTCTCCCAGGATCTCTTTCTAGCTAATCTTTGGTCTCTTGCTGTCTTAATCAGCCAGGTTTCTTCCATTCTTTGGAAGTACTCATTAAATTTTTTTATATTTCCCCTAGCAAATCTCATGACATCTCCGAGTCCACAAAATTCTTTTACAGTTTTGTTCCTTACTCTATCTCTTCTTGTCTTTTCCACTATTGTTCTTAAAGTACTCATCTCTGTTGGTTCGCATCGCAGCCATATATCTTGGCCATGAGGTTCGTGTATCGAGAGATAATAATCAAACAAGCGAACTAAACAGAAGGATGATACTCGCATGGGCAGCCTACAGGAAACTTAGAGACATCTTCATGAGCGATATTCCTGTATATTTGAAAAGAAAGGTTTTCAATCAATGCGTACTTCCTTTGATTATGACATACGGTTCCGCAACTTTAACATTAACGGTGGCCATTACCAGGAGGCTCAAAGTAACGCAAAGAAAGTGGAACTGGGCGGATCATGATCGCAAGAATGAGCAGTGGTTACCTGATAATAATACGTCTTCGAGCGTTGACAATTCCTCGTCTTCAACGCTCATTTCATCATGTTCCTCTACATTTTTGTTCGAATCTGTTATATTTTTACTTGTATCACTTTTATATGTACTGTTTGGGTAAATACCCATTTTATAAATACCTACCCGCCGGGTATTTACCCAGCGCCCATCACTGAATATAGCGCCTCGCCCGAAAGTGACCTCAACTATGTTAAATGATATCAGTCACAAACAGAACTTTGTTAACTTCAGCGCTTAATAGTACTTTGATCACTTTCGCGCAAAATGCTTTGATTAAGACACTTATATTTTTTTATATACAAAAAATGTCCTCAGTATAAGCAGTTCAGATAGTTTGAGTATTTACCGTTGCGATACAAGTAAACATCAAGTGGACTATAATCATTAAGATCATATCCCTAAATCATCATTTTGCTTAAGTGGATCAGTAATGACCCTACTGAAGACAAATTTTAAGATAGTGATATGAATCGTTTCAACTTAATGTAAAATACGATATGATTAAGACTAAATAAACGCCACCTATTTTATACTAGATAAAGTTTTGTGCTCAAGTTCAATACTTTAACCTTTAAATATCCACGTGTTGTAATTATAAACATAATTTATCTCAACTCATTTATCAACAAAATAAAATATCTTGTCGACTTAAATTGATGCTCGTCTCGTACTCTTGGAGAAAGCTTATAAAAACAATTCGTTCCTTATAAAACGTCAGGTGACAATAGTATAACACGTTTAAAAAAAAAGTAGAATGAACACCTTTCACTTTGTCCGACATATCGTCAAACAAATTGCCATCTACGCATGGTACATTGGATCTAACAAGGAAAGCTAATTAATGATATAGTCGTATCTGGTAACGTGCTTATTTCAGGAAGGACTTTCATTAAACTTGTTCGACACATATTCATTGTTGAATGAACTGCGGTTTCTATTAAATTGTACGAAATAATTTTTGCGATTATATTTCGATGTTGCGGTTTCTACCTTAGTAACAATTCGGTTGAGCATGTAGGACATGTTCATCACCGTTCAAAAATGGTTGCGCAATACACCATTGTTAAGAGTCAAGGTTGTTTGTTGTTCACTCCGCAACGCAAAATAAAAGACAATACGTGATCCTCCTTGAATTCGTATTTAATAAGACTTCATATTTAATCAATTTAACCACTATGTGAAAGTGTTTTGGTGTTTATTTGCTTTAGGATTGCCACTGGGAGCTTTGACCGCTAATAAGAAGTGCTTTAAAAGGTTTTCTAATGGCTCTATTCAGTTTTGTCGAACCATAAGCTGAAGGTTATTATCGCGAAATAGGAGGAAATTGGCTTTGCTTGGGGACTTTCACTTTCCTTACTTTTAGTTTATGTTATTTGTAATAGGAAAGTCATAGCTGGAACGATTTGTTATTTTTTTCTATATTAACAAAGAAAAATGGATTTTTTAGCAAGATTTATTTCATACAAACACTTCAAGTGCCAAAGTTCGTTATATTTTACCATTACAACCCTATCGTTTTGAAGTGTTTCGTTTGTACAGAGTGTAAGTAGCCACTACAATCCCTAGCAGGTACTCGTTAGTATAAGTATAGCTCTTTGAGTTGTTTTTCTTGTTTTAGGTGTCAAATGTATGTGATAAAGTGTTGAAACGTTTCTTATTAATTGATTTATATAAATTACAAGAGGTAATTAATTATTCCTATCGATTGAATTAAATATTAGAAACCGGAATAATTTAATATAAATTTCAGCGAATCGATTCAAAACCTGTTGCTCTAATTTTATTCCCTTTATAACTATTTCTATAAACCCAACATTGAATAAATTACGCACGTGACGGCGTATGGCGACACAACTGATTTGCATAAAACACTAAGGCAAATAAACGAGCTTCGGTACTCAGAGTATATCGTCGGCCAATTATAGGAAAGTGAGAGTACAGGAACAAGTTCGACGTGAGATTGTAATTGTGCTTCGGTCTATTTGCAATAAATTCCGTCCGACGATGGATATTCTCTCACTTTTCATATGTGCGCGTAAATTATTAGTTCCCTTGTAAGGGCCCTAACTAGAACCAGTTCTGCGTTCTCCCGGGAAATTTCAATTTGAACGGTTGAAAACAATGTTGGCATAACGAGATTGCATAAATTGTGCCGACGGTTAATTAAGAGAATTGAATGGGGCCGTAAAGTATTATTATAATATATTTGTGTTATGTGATAATTAAACGCCAAATACTGCTGATATTCATTAATCATTAAAAGTTGTCAATATCAGTCGTAGATACCAAATTAGATTCGATTAATACATAAAGCTTAGTACAGTATTACCTCAATATAACGAGCTCCGTTACACTAAATCTAACTGAATTAACTAAAACTTTAGTAATGTTTATAAACACCACTTTATACATATACAGGGTGTTCCGGTGACTCGGGGCATAAAATTAACCTCATACACTAGAGCAAAAATGATGACAATTCGTGAAAAAAAATTATTATAAAAGTCTTCAAATGGTCAAGATATGGGCCATCAAAGTTCAGAAGTTTTAACACATTTTTCTAAATATTTTCAATACCATTTATGGTATAGCGTTGAAATTTGGTACAGGGTAAACAAATATCAAGGAAAATCATTGAACCAATTTTGACTTTGATCGGGCGGCGGCAACCATGCTATACAGGCTGTCCCTAAAATTTGTTTGCTCAGAACTTTTTTGTTCGCTCGTAACCCTACATTTATTTTTGTACTTTTTAATAGAACATTTATTTTAGAGACTTTTATCACTCTTTGAAAATTTTGATAACATTGACCGTTTTCGAGTTATACGCGAAAATATTAAGTTTCGATTTCAATGGTAACACTAAAAAATAAAAATCTTCGAAAAAGTCAAGGTTGGCCATGGCAATTAAAAAACAAATTGAGCTGTCAACTTGCTTATGTCGTTTAAACACAAATGATAGTTTTTTGTTAGTTAAGTTTTTATTAATTTTAAGTGTTCAAAATGGAGAGTTACACATTTAGTGAACAAACTGACATGATTTTGACATTAGGGGAATGTCATGGAAACGCCGTAGCAGCCGCTAAGCGTTATCGGGAGAAATTTCCGAATCGCAGAGCGCCCAATCGAAAAACATTTTTAAGGATTGAAACCCGTTTAAGGGAAAATGGGACGTTTAAGCCGAAATTTACTAACAACAGTAACGTAAGATCAGTCCGAATACCCGAACTAGAAGAAGATATTCTAGACTACGTAGAAGAAAATACTACAGCTAGTACTTTGGATATGGCGAGGCACTTTTTAACTTCAAAAACAACTGTCTGGAGTGTTCTTCACGAGCAACATTTATCCATTTCATTGTTACAAAGTTCAGGAAGTTCGACTGGCTGATTACCAACTGCGACTGCAATATTGCCAAATAATGCAGCACAAAATCCAAATTGATGATCAGTTTTAAGAAAAAGTGCTTTTTACAGATGAATCCACTTTTTCTAAAGATAGAATCTTCAATTTGAGAAATTTACATAGTTGGGCGGACGAAAATCCAAGATTTAAGAAAACTTGGAAATCACAATGGAGATTTTCTCTTAACGTTTAGGCTGGCATTGTGGGCGATGTAATTATTGGACCCGTTTTCTTGCCATCAAGGCTGGCAAGGATGGACATACATACAGGCGACATTTAGAGGAATTAGATGATTTTTTAGATGACGGTCCTTTAAACACAAGGCAAGCAATGTGGTATATGCATAATGGTGCTCCTGCGCATAGCACACAAGCTGTCCAAGAATTTCTGAGGGAACGTTTTCCGGGACGGTGGATTGGACTAGAAGTAGGTGCACCGATAAGTTGGCCCCCCGATCGCCGGATCTTACACCTGTAGATTTTTATTTATGGGGACGCGTTAAATTGCTAATTTACTGCGTTTAAATCAGTTGATCGAAAACGAGTTGATCAACTGAGGTTGCGAATTGTTGATTCATTTGATCAACTTCGAACTGTGATCGATGTTCTCCGCAGAGTGCGCTTTAATTTAAGACGGCGATACCAGGCGTGCATTGATGCCGGCGGGAGTGTTTTTGAACATCTGCTTTAGTATTTTTTTGTTCTTTTTTATTTATTACTATTTGTTTACAATTTTATTGTTCTTGTTAATATTTTTGCTAGAATTTTTGTTATTTTCTTGTTTGTTGTAACCGTGAAAATTAAATTTATTGTTTTGGAAATTACATTCTTTTATTCAACTAAAATAAATTAACACTGGATTTAACTAAGTCTGCACTTAGAAATGTATGCAAATAATAGTTATTAGCTCAGTTCGTTTTTGAATTGTCATCGCCAACTCAGATCTTGCGGAATATGTTTCCTTTTTTTGTTTGTTACGATTGAAATCAAAGCTTAACATTTTCGCGTATAACTCGAAAACGGTAAATGTTATAAAAATTTACAAAAATAAATGTAGGGTTACGAGCGAACAAAAAAGTTCTAAGCAAACAAATTTTAGGGACACCTGTATAGCATGGTTGCCGCCGCCCGATCAAAGTCAAAATTGGTTCAATGATTTTGCTTGATATTTGTTTACCCTGTACCAAATTTCAACGCTCTACCATAAATGGTATTGAAAATGTTTAGAAAAATGTGTTAAAATTTCTGAACATTGATGGCCCATATCTTAGCCATTTGAAGACTTTTATAATAATTTATTTTCACGAATCGTCATCATTTTTGCTCTAGTATATGAGGTTAATTTTATGCCCCGAGTCACCGGAACACCCTGTATGTACTAAATATTAAATTACACACTTAGCTAATGGGCTATATATTCTAAAGCGAGACAACCTGTTGATACCTGAGCGCAATTTGTTTCATTTACAGCATTAGAACTTTCATTTAAGATAGTTTCTATGACGCTCCATCTGCAATAAGGTCGTACAGCACACATTAAGTATCTTAATGACTAAATGCATCTGCTGTTTGTAATTGATAGCGTCCAACTATTAGTTATGATGGTTTCTGCGTTCACAGAAATTGCGTTCGCGTTCAAGTGAACTGGCGCAGTTAGCGTGTCAATAAATCGCACCCCTTTCGTCTCTATTCTTTATATAAGCTGTCCCTTGTGTGCGTTGCACTCGGTCGTACGACTTTGCTGAAACCGTTACAACCCTTCTGGGAATCGACGATGACATTGTCTATTAGCGAGACTATGTACGCTACAAGTGAGCCAAAGCTCTTGCACTTTAGGAAATTGCTCCGCTACACCGGTGTTATGTGTTTTTAAAAACTAGCTTTTCCGTTTTGTGTACAACTTCTTTTTGCCTTTTTAAACCTCTTTACGTTCCTTCTACAAACTGTAAACTATTGACCATCCCGAGAATATGGCTCTTAATGGCACTGGAGACCACAAATAAGCCAAGGTCAGACGCCTTGTCTTCGGCTAACATGGAAAAAATGGCCTATAAGCAGACCTTCCGACGGTCGCCGCAGCGAGGGGTCATATACCTCTTGTAAACGAAGATCGTATGCTTGAAAGTGTGGAGGTCAAATCGCTTGCAAATCGAAGTGTTGGAATCGAGCTGATTCGCATCATGTTGGGAAATGGACCGGACGTAATAAATCGACGGTAAATTGACTGTTAACGTACAGGAAACGGTGAGATTACCTCAGCTGTTCTCTGTGGAAATAGGAAATATTATATACCATTCTGTTTTTTTTTACAACAATATTTTTATTAAAAAGATTGTCATCATTTTAAGTACCAAGAATTCATTATAGCCCTGTAATAGATCGCTTTGTGTCTATACGGACAGCAATCTTGCAAAGCTGTCTAGAAAATCTGGGTTCATTTTCGCCAACGGTGTTCTTTTTAAACGCCTCCTTTCATACTTTGAATGTCCTAGTTTTTTACGGAAGTAAAGTAGTGTAGGGTACTTACGGTTCTGCAATGCAACTGAAAAACCTTTCTGCATACTTTTTTTTTCTTAACTTAAATTTGGGTTAAATGTTTTTAAATTGCCTAACAAAA
Organism: Onthophagus taurus; assembly: GCF_036711975.1. Lineage (NCBI taxonomy): Eukaryota > Metazoa > Arthropoda > Insecta > Coleoptera > Scarabaeidae > Onthophagus > Onthophagus taurus. Next base: position 2,815,724 of record NC_091967.1, read on the forward strand.
TATTCAAGTTGTTGATTAAACGACACGTTTTGTGTGATATACCAATGTGAAAGTAGATGATTTGTGCGAGACGGTGAAACGCAAAATCTCGTGGCATCTCCCGTACAAGGACAGATTAACGTTCTGGAGCGATTTCCCCTTTTCGCCGTACCAAAATGTGCAATGTTTAAGACAATACAGTTGGGCGTAAATAATTTCATCACTAGAAATTCGAATTATGTGTAACGATCAAACTCGGAAATTGAGAATTAATTATCTGCGGTTAATGGAAAGTGAATTAAATGGTGTTATTGATTTTGTTATCGACTTAATTGTTTTGTTCCTGAAGAAAGTGGTAGAAAGTACGAAAATATCGCATAACCGGTTTTTTATTTCTTATACACCTACATAATTTGCACAAGTCATTGATGAACGAAGCAGGATTAATTGGAGTTAATTCTAAAGTTTGATTTTGTACTTTTCAACTGGTTTCTATTTTATATAGAATTTAAGTCTAACTAGTTTCGACCCTTAGCCATCTTCAGAGACTCTACAAATAGATTAACATCTTTCATCTTATCCATTTTACAAACAAGTTTCTTAATATTTCGTTTTGTTATGTAAAAAGATTACATATCAAAGTCGAAATCAGATTATTAGTTATTAATTTACAAAATTAAACTTTAAAAAGTTGTAAAATGAAATTAAGGACGAAGTGTTACAAGTTTACAGATTAAAACTTAAGAACGCTCTCAAAAATCGATGATTTTTTTTAATCAATGTGAAATGACCCAAAAAACACTTTAAAAATAAAAAGAAAGTGCGGAAAAGTGACTAACACTAGATTAACTTCAGTTATAAAACTTCTATTATATGATAACTAACTTCAGGTTTAAAATGTCAACCTCAATTTTGACATATTTGTAATCTTCATTAAAAATCCTTTAAAATGAGTACAAACACGACATATTTATCTTCAATATTAATGAAGTTATGGTCAACTTCCGGTTAAGAATGTCAACGTCAATTTTGACATATTTGTCATAATCGTCGTGAAAAATCCTTTAAAATGAGTCCAAACATGATACGTTTAATTCCAATATTACTCGAGATATAAGCAACTTCCGATTTGAAATGTCAATGTCATTTTGACATATTCTTAATTTTTATAAAATGTCTTAACATTTGTCACAAAAACAAAAATATAATAAAAAAAATCAAAAATTAAGGTTGGTATTAATATTTAAAAATTAATTTGCTATCTTCATTGTTGCTAACTTCGGGTTTAATGTTTTTTATTGCAACTTTTTTGTTTTTTGAGATAGGTGCATCATCTTTGGACTCATTTTAAAGGTTTTTTAATGAAGATGACAAATATGTCAAAATTGACGTTAACGTTTCAAACCGGAAGTGATTGTATTTCCATTAATATTAAAGTTAAATATGTCGAGTTTGGACTCATTTTAAAGGAATTTTTATAAAGTTGACAAATATGTCAAAATTAATAGATCGAACTTTTTGATTTTTGAGATGAATGCGTCATGTTTGGTTTTAACTCACTTTAAAGGTTATTTTATGAAGATTACGAATATAATAATAAAATTAAAGTTGACGTACATCGTGGTAATCTTTCTTATCATTATGCATTCGAGGTTTTTTGGTTTGTAAATATTATAAAATCGTAGAAACACATGCATTTACGTCAGTTTGGTATTAAGCTTAATTGTGTAAGGTAACATCGTTGAAGTATGTGGAATAAGTTTCTCGCGATTATAACTGCTAAGAAAAGTAAAAAGAAATTTATTAAAGCTTCAAAAATACACGAAAATGAATTAGTGCAGGTAATAATGTCATAGATTTCTTAATGAAAATAATAAATCCTTTAATCTTATACTTCAGCGTATAATTTAGTTGATTTAGATGAGGTCGCTTGCGGCCGAGGCGCTACATTGTTTGCCACCAGTTCGATTAAGAATTTTATTAGTTGACATAGCGACTATATCATAAAACTCATTTTTAATTATAACCTTACCTATTAACACTTATAGATTTATTCTTTTTTTTTGCAGGTAAGCTACAGACCTAGAAATAATAACAATACTACAAAGGTTGCACCAGTAAGTACATACATATACGTATAATTAAGTATTTCTGACTCATTTATAACTTCCATTAATCATAAAAGAAATCGTCGTCCAAACTAAACTATTTCAAGATATTCTTTTGCATTTTTCTAACTGTGATTGGTAACTTAATTGAGTTTTCGCGTTTTACTTTAATCCAATTTCACTTTCGTCTCCAATACACCTTATACAATACAACAAAACCATCGCTAACATACGCGATGTAACGTCTCTAATCACCACCTATTGTCTTAGCGTTTAAGCCGAAGTACTGAAAGAAGACGGACGGTCATCGAACCGTCGAGAAGGGAAAGTGTAGGCGCCCGACAATACGCGGTTTCAGGCTCACCTTTCCGATGATGATCGGTCGGTTTGATTCTGTTTGCCGAGTTACGTAGTTGTAGCAAGCGCAATGTCACGGTGAAAGCGTGTTGAATTGCAGTCGCGACTTAATAACCTCCGGTTGAGGTTGATGATCTGCGCACGGCTAAGATGCGCGCATCTAAGGTCAACAGCAATAAACCAATGGTCGCGACGGCGATGTGTGCCGTGCAAGGTAATAAATACAATTAACGCAGAAGACAAGAATATGCATTTTACCTGGATGACATTTCAAATTTGTGTTCTTTAACTCCTGTAATTCTAGAAACAATTTTTTAAATAATTTGTCGTAATAACTTATTCTTAGACCACCTATGCATTCCTTTATAAATAATCGATTGAAGAGTTATTTAATCTAAAAAGTATGACAGACGTCTCCGAGATTGACTCTTCGCAGAAAAAGCATGCGTGTCTGTATCATGAAACAATGGCATTGCATGTCTGCCACGGCAGCTGGTGAGAAACAGGCAAGCGTCTCAGGACCGCAGCTTCTTTTGCCCGATGGCATCTGCACGCGGAGACGAGCAGGTCCCGTGAAAGGCAGGTGTTATCCATCGAACGTTACATCTGTGATGGATGGTTTGAGTTAAAAATGACGCAGCCATAGATGTCTAAAAGTTATCCATTTGAAATTCATTTAGAGATCACTTAATATTATTTCATAATTTACCCAATATGGTGTGTATTATTTTTAGAGTATATTATGAACGTTATAAGAGTTTCAAGCAAGCAAAATCGCTTGTCACGTATTTCCAATATATCACATAGCTAGAAGCGACGCGAATCCGGTTGTGTAGGTCGTCCTAAGTTATCCTGCACAGGTAACCGGGTTGTTGGCGGTGGCGTGGTATAGCAGACGTTGGTTCGCATAAAAATACTGATCCGCCTCAGAAAGAAACTAAACGTGCGTCTGGTTGGATCGTTGAAACCGGCGGTTACTCGCCAGAACCGTATTGTAATTTTTTTGATATTCCTTCGACGTTTTATGTCCCCTTTGATTTACGTGCTTGGCTACAAGAATACCATCATCGCAGAATCCATGAGTTACAGCACTTTAAGAGCCCGTAAATGCTCATCAATTCTTCACGGGACATATTCGACTTTTCCCATAGTTTATGAGTGCTATTTTAAGGTGTTATTCTCCCTTCTATAGTCTGTTCAACTTTCTATCATAAATTAGTTTCTTGTCTATTCGGTGAATTTTTTTTTATTATTTATTCATTTTAATGGAAAATACTTTATGGGGCTATTATAATTTTTTAATAGCAAGTTTCGCCAAACATTAAAATTTTATGGAAAAATATTTTAACTTGGAGAATTTCTCAAGATACAAAGAACGTTATTTCATCCACTCCCAAATTTCGTAGTAAATACTTTTGACTACATTCCCTTATTTACCAGGTCATGATCAACAAAAGAAACCCAACCATTTCTCAGACTACCTACAAATTTTACACCTGTCTCTCGCAACACCACCAAAACTCGACCGAAAACGAGCACTCAGTCCGTTGCCGTCTGGAAGAAGGTGTGCGGCTTCGTATATTCATACGAGAACCCCGCTTCATCTTGCTTCTTCAGCAAGTGGTAGTGGTCTTGGTCGGTATCAGGTTGTAGCGTTTGCGGCATTCACAACAGCTGTCACTTTCTTCGTAGCGAGGAGCGCGCGAGTTCGTGCAGTGGTGTTTGGGGAAATCGATCGATTCGGGATTAAACTGTTGCATTCGTTGGAAAGGCCGGGTTTCTGATTTTTATCACAAACTACGTGTTAGCAAGTCCAAAGGTTTCTGTTATACGAGTTTACAGTAAATAGATAGCGGTTATCCAGTGTAAACCAGCGTAGGACGATTTTAAATCTCTCCAGGTGAGTTCTATTTTAAAATACCACTACTTGTTGTGTTTGTGCAGTTCATTTTAAAACAAGGTTGATGATCGAAAATGGTCGTATTTTAAAGTTCATTTGTAATTTAAAATTATTTAAAAACCGTTACAACATTGTTAATTTATTTAACAATGTTAAACTTTAATTATTTCTGTGTAATCGTAGTCCGTTATATCCTTTCTTTTAACTTTACGCATATACAGGGTGTATCTGAATGACGTGCCCAAACTTCAGGGGGTGATTCTTTAGGCAATTTTAAGGGTACTTTCTCATATAAACTATCAGCGATTTCGACTCCCCTGCGGAGCTACACCCCTTCAAAAATGGCGAAAAATTTTGGTTTATTTTTTTTTCCCGAAAACCATTAACACCAAGAAAATTAAATTTGGGAAATATGTTTAACTTATAATAGGGCATGTTTCGAGCCTATTTGTACTTTCAATCTTCTCTTCTAAGTTACTAAACATAACCACCCCCGTTCAATTTTTGTCTAGATCTTTTTTATGACGATGATAAATACATTGGAAATATTTTATTTAGATAGACGAAAATATTCTAAAACTTTTTTGCCTCTCTGATGTTCTTCGAAAAGTTAATAGTTTCTGAGAAAAAAATTAATTAAGCAAACACTAACTGTTAAGCTGTAGCGTTGTTAATCGAAAGTTGGAATGAATTTTTAAAGAAAAAATCTTAGCAGGCTTAGCAATCTTTGTCAGAAATATTTTTGACGTTTAAATGTCAGTGGTTTTCTTACTATTATTATTGTTTTATTTAAAATTTTGAAACGTCGAGTGAACGAGCATAAATGCGGTAGAACTTTATTCATAAATTAATTTGAAAAATAATAATAATAGTAAGAAAACCACTGACATTTAAACGTCAAAAATATTTCTGACAAAGATTGCAAAGCCTACTACGATTTTTTTATTTAAAAATTCATTCCAACTTTTGATCGATAACCCCGTTGTTTAACGGGTAGTGTTTGCTTTATTATTTTTTTTCTCAAAAATTAGTCGTTTTTGGAAAAATTTTAGAGAGACAAAAAAGTTTTAGGATACTTTCATCTACCTATGCAATTTTTTTTAAAATGTATTTACCCTCTGCATAAAAAAATTTTAGCAAAAATGTAAAGGGGGTGGTTACGTTTAGTAGTTTAGAAGGATAGGTTGAAAGTACAAATAGGGTGAAAACGTGCCCTACTACCAGTTAAACATATTCCCCAAATTTCGTTGTCCTAGCGTTTATGGTTTTTGAGAAAAAAAAATTAAACCAAAATTTTCCGCCATTTTTGGAGGGGTGTAGCTCCTTAGGGGAGCCCAAGTCGCCCATGGTTTATATATCAAAGTACCCTTAAAATTGCCTAAAGAATCACCTCCTGAAGTTTGGGCTGTCATTCAGATACACCCTGTATATGCATTATAAACATTAATCATTATACTTATTGGGTTGTTTTATAAAGCTAATACTAATACAAAAATACACTCAATTTACTTAGCCATATCAAATACGTAAAGTGGGAATTGATTGCATATATATTGTGGGCGTAGAAAGTATTGGTTACAAAAGGAAATGGATTATTCCATAAAACCCCCAACGTTTCATAAGATAAACTAAATTAAGTAATACTGTGTCCTTTGTTATATAATAAGTATAATAATACAATTATTAAGGATACAATTCATATCTTATAGTATTTATATAGTTCACTTAATAAATAATTGCCCATTACTTACTCATGGGTCTGTTGTAATTCATGAAGCATGAAACATTAAAAAGAAATCGGGAGTGTTGTCCTCAGTACTTTCTCGTAAAGTTGGTAAAGTTCAACTTCCAGTTCAATTTAAAGTTCTTTTAATTTTGAACAATTTTAATCAATCTTGCTTGCTTGTTTAATTATAGTAGAAACCACGAGAGCTGGCAGTGACAGATCGCTTAAAAATGGTATGAATCAAGATATGGACGTACGACTTAGATTACTTCACCACATACATTTAAATGTATGTTAGGTTAGTAATGGAGGTTATATGTCAAACATTGTCAAATTTAGGAAAGGTTAAGCAGCGAAAAATCGTTAATATTAATTTATAATAAAATATATGTAATTATTTATCAAATATTTTAAAAGGTTATTTACAGGTCGCAAGGCTTTAAACTGTAGTTATCTATTTGGCGCATTTAGAGCTGTCGGTACTTTCTACTATACAAGTGTATACAAGAAAGAATCTGTATAAAAAACGTCGCAATCCGCACTGTAGGATTTTTAGGTACACTTTAAACTTATTCATCCAGATGTGAGGTTAGAAGTTTAGTGAAAAGTGGTGCTGTTGAATTTGGTTGTTCAAAAAGGTATTTCTTTGATAAATGGTTATTAGGTGTATTATTACAGATCATTTTAAAAAGAAAACATTGAGCTTTAATTTAAAATAAGTCTTATTTCTTAATTTCAATAAACATGGCTTCCAAGAATTTTTAAATTAGCATCTTTTTTGACTCTTTTAAATGTAAGTGTTATTTCAACATTTTTTTTTCTTAATATTTTTCCAAGCCAACCCAACAATTATTATACATCATTTTAAAGAGAAAGCTTTGAGCTTTAATTTAAAATAAGTTTCATTCCTTAATTTCAATAAATACGGCTTCCAGGAATTTTTAAATTAGCATCTTTTTTGGCACTTTTAGGTTATTCGAAAATGTAAGTTTTGTTTCAACATTTTTTTTCTCTATATTTTTCCAATCCAACCCAACAATTATTATACATCATTTTAAAGAGAAAGCTTTGAGCTTTAATATAGAATAAGTCTCATTCCTTAATATCAATAAATACGGCTTCCAGGAATTTTTAAATTAGCATCTTTTTTGACACTTTTAGATTATACGAAAATGTTAGTTTTGTTTCAACATGTTTTTTTTAAATATTTTTCCAATCCAACCCAACAATTATTATACATCATTTTAAAGAGAAACCTTTGAGCTTTAATATAGAATAAGTCTCAGTCCTTAATATCAATAAATACGGCTTCCAGGAATTTTTAAATTAGCATCTTTTTTGACACTTTTAGGTTATTCGAAAATGTAAGTTTTGTTTCAACATGTTTTCTGTCAATATTTTTCCAATCCAACCCAACAATTATTATACATCATTTTAAAGAGAAAGCTTTGAGCTTTAATTTAGAACAAGTCTCATTCCTTAATTTCAATAAATACGGCTTCCAGGAATTTTTAAATTAGCATCTTTTTTGACACTTTTAGGTTATACGAAAATGTTAGTTTTAACTCAATACTCTTTTTCTCAATATTTTTCTAATTTAACCCATCGATTGTTATACATCGATTTAAACAGAAAGCTTTAAGCTTCAATTTAAAATAAGTTTTATTTCTTAATTTCAATAAACACGCTTTCCAGGAATTTTTGAATTAGCATCTTTTTTGACACTTAGACTATGCGAAAATAGGGGGATTGCATATTTTGGTAAAATTTTATTCCAAAGCCCTTTACTGAGTGCATTTTGATAGCGTTTTAATTCTGTCACAAAGTTTCAAAATGTTTGACTTCTTGGGACACATAGGGTTAAGTAAGTTTTATTTAAACAGTTCATAATTTATTCATTAATTATTAATTTATTTCGTTTTCGGCTTGTGAAAACGTCAACAAATTCACAAGACGTTTCGATTTGAGGTTATAGTTATAGAGTTACATCCCTTAGAAGAACAGACGTACTTTTTCGACGCGACCATTTGAATTGTACAGCAGACATATTAAACTAATGCTATCTCTTTCTAACACACATTACTCGCTAGCGGTTTGTAACTACGTATGGCATTTGTAAGAGCGGAAAACGATGATTTACTGCCAGCTCTCGTGGCGTCTACTATAGCTTAGAATTAATTGTAAGTTTTGATCGATATTTGTGATTAGCACTTTAGATACACTCTTTTTGCTCATCTGTATTGGGTCTTTTAATATGTTACGTTTGATTTTCTCTGAGATCTCTTATCCATTATTTATTAAACCTATTTTTTAATAAGTTTCTTTAAGTTTCTTTTAAATTCCTTATTCAAAATGCTTGAAGGCAACAAGTTTCTACAATGTAAGCGCCACTCGAAGTAATTCTATGTAGTATTTAGTTGACACGATAAACCCATTATGTTTGGCCCTTAGTCACGTCCCAACGGGGAAGTTTACCGAGCGCTCCGTATTTAGAGCGACCTGCGACATTTAGTAAGCAAACTTTCCGCTAACATTTCCGCGTGGCGGAAGAGCTGGTTGAGGATATTTTTATAGAAGGTGTGCCATTCCGTCGTTGTGGACTTGTCACGCCCTGGACAAAACAATGCCACGTGCCGACCTTGAATAACTGACCCTCTGGAGCGATGATCTTGCGCAGCATCTAGCGGTTGGATGCAGTTTATAAACAGGATCAATAGTGTTTAATTGAATTATTAATACGCAATAACAAAGTTATTTCTCAACAAAAGCCTAAACACTGATTAATAGCCAATTAACACTTGCCCAAGAAACCTCAATAACCGCGCTTAACGCTTTCTTCTTAGTTGATTAGCTCTCTTGAATCTAGCAATAATAATTACGAAATGGTAGGCTAAAAAAATTTCGCATAATCCTATGATATTACCAAATACCAGGAATAAATTTTTCCTTGTCGTATCTCGGTCATGGATTTCTACGGTTTATCGATACATCTTAGTAATTTCAATCCGAGTTCACGTTGCACTAACGGGGTTAACGATATGCCTGTGGACTTTAGGTTTGAATGGTGCAAAGGATAACTTATGGAGGAGGCCACGCTGCAGTTATTTAAGTCGTTAAGGAGCCGCAAAGAACCTAACTGTTGTTAGCCATGCGCTTATCTTCATCATCAAAATGCACACGTTAATACGCGCGCATTTTCTATTCCATTTGCGGTATACAAGGAATGCGTGGAATGTGTTTCACGCAAACGTGATGAAAACAGTCACAAACACATCTATCAATAAGACATGGTCAATACATAAACGTCTCAAGAAGGAATTTAAACATTTATAGTTCAGTACTGTAACAATATGTATGTGATGCATTTCCCAGAACAATTTTACGATGTATACAGAGAATACACAAACTAATACCATTAAATCGCTTTGTATTGTTTGTGGAAAGTTTACACTTTTCTTCCCAGTGTACATACACAAAGAGGTTTGGGAACATCTGTATTTACGTTGAACAGTGCGTGAAGTCGCCTTATTAATCTGTCTTATTGTCGGTTCAGCGATAAAAAAGATTGAACCCATCTGTCAAGAAAACATCCTATGCCTTCATGCAATGCCTTGACGTTAATTATGACAAGAAAAAAATGTTGCATTCATGACGCAACGTCTACATCCTGCTAATAACGACTTTAGGTTCATAAAGTGTTCGAATCGATACATAAAGATACGATATTAATTACAGAAGTGACCATAAGAGATGAGCACGAATATCCGCACTTCTTCGTGTCCCTTGCAGGTGTGATTAAGAAAATGCCAATTCATCACCTTAATAATAAATTATAATAAACGTCAGTTAACGTTATCTGTGTTCGCGCTTTGTTTTGGGCGATAATTTTATGATTAGAAGAATTATCGCACACACCATTTATGGTAATACATACTAAATTATTATTTTTTAATGATAACACAAATCTCGTGATATAAACAAAAAAAAATCAACTTATTTTGCAATATGAAGTTCAATTTAAGCGTCACATGTATAATCGGGTCTTATAGTCTATATTTAGCTCCCAAGTCAACACTTTCCCAATAACTACCGCATTACTCCGTAATCCATCGAGGGTCGTTTAATTTGCATCAGATCTTTACACTCCATTTCAACAGCATCGAAAGTGAGCACAGAAAACACGTTCACTGCTAAAACTAGCTCATTGGATTTTTTTAATTTTATCGTAAATCAAGAAATTAATAGCATATGTCGTATAAACAGCAATTTCTTTAATTTCTTTAACAAGTTAGTACGGAATTTGAAAGATATTATCGTGATGAAATCCAAAAGGCTAATCCACACCTATACTAATTGTAAGTCACTTTTACGCAATTATTGCTAATCAACAGTTTTCATCAACATGTACCTAATAGATGTAGCAGTAATATCAAATAACTACATCTACATCCTGCGTTTCATTTCCTTTTTATTCTCGGCATACCAGGCCGCGTATAATAAGTACGCAACCCAACACAACCGTTATCTCATTGTTGCGACACATGCAATAAAGCAAAATGGAAAAAGCCCAAGCAAACACGCCATACGATGCTCCATACCGTGACGACAATGATTTAGCTTTTACAGAGCACGCGTCGGTTCGGTTAGGTCGTAATGGTCTTTTAATTGGTGGTATTGCAACCTGACAATAGGCGATAAACAAAACTCGGACTCCGGAATGGTCATGAAAAGGCAACGAGAATGTTGTGCGAAGGAGTAGAGTAGGATAATTCTCCCGACATCGTCCTTTCTTTACTTCAAGTATTCTCAAGTACTTTGTGCACGTGGTATACGAGATCAATCCGGAAATTTGCACACAATGAAAAAGGCGTTGATATTTAAACGATGAAATGTGCAATTGTTGATAGACAATAGGAGTGACTATATAATAAATTGTTTATCTGTTAATATATTATTGCTTTTTTTTTTTTAATAAAATGTGTTAGTAAATTTATCCGCTTTCTTCCACAATTGCCAATTTCACGCACTTTACATATTTAACGGCAATTGTGGTACAGCTTTTCATATTTACGGCTGCTCTACAATTACAAGTTAGAAAATTCCGCGATGGTGAAAACTTAGAAAATAGACTAAACATGAATAGTCTCATTGATGCGATGGTTGGTTTTCTTTAAGTAGTTGCTTTTCACCATTCTGATATCTTTACCTATACGATACGAATGTGGAGCATCTTATGTTCTAAATTCTAGTTTTAAAAGAATTAAAACGTTTCAAAATGACCTGATTAATAGGTTTGCAGTTGATGTTGCAAAAATTGGCTAAATTATAAACGTAAATTTTCCTATAAATATTTAAGTAGGTAGATGTGCATATTTAAATTTTATGGCAGCTTTTTCTGCGGAAACGGTCGGATTTCGTGTGATCGTGCTTGCGATGATTATATAGTAAATGATGTTTTCTGCATCGTAAAAATTAATGTAGCAATTATTGAGAAATTATCATTTGAATACTTATCAGAAATTTGACATACATAAAACTGCTTTCTAAATTTAAAAGAAAAAATTATAAGAAGAAAATTTTAAAAAAATTATAAGAAGGATGAGGACGAACAACAGCTTAATAACATAAAAGATATAAAGCGTAGGATAAACTACTAAAGAATAGAAACTATTTAGAGATAAGACTGTGACAGCAGTTTCTCTGATCTGGGTCCAGGTCACTCTGGGGTTGCTGGCAATGAAGCGGCAGATGAGCTAGCACGAGAGGGCAGCGCTAAAGAATTTGTGGAGCCAGAACCAGCAGTTGGTGTATCATTTGCGATGGCCAAACATAGGATTGGATTGTGGGCTGGAGAGAGTTCGCCTACTGCGGACCAGTTCTCCTGGAATGAGACATGCTAAGGTGTTTATTAACATCGCCACTGTCATACCCGGAAATATTTTAGGATTTGCTCGTAGCAGCATTAAAGTTCTAATGGATGCCTTTAATGGGCACTGCCGATTAAAAACACACCTCAACTTGTTGGGTGTAGGCGACGATGTTGAATGCCGACTATGTGCAGAGGAAGCGGAGACGGCATGTTTTATGCCACTGCCCTGCTGCTAATCGTATCAGCATTGGAGCAAATTAGTTAAGAATATTGGATTGCACGGTGAAATTTGATAACGTTATCCATCGGGGTACAATAGATCCTTAGGGTCGCGGTGCAAGGTTCGTTGATCCGCCTACGTGATATGTAATCTATGTAATGTAGAGATAAGACGGAATGTCACGGAAGTTGCGAACTTTGACCGTACAGTAAGACGAGTGATACAAATGGAGAAGTCTTCAATCCCCGGGCAAACTTAAAGACTATACTTGTCCAGGTGATATTGGAAAAAGAGTTCTAAAACGGATCTCTCCGTCATTAGCAGATAAAGCAAATACAGTGTGTCCGTAACGTCATGGTGCGTTTTTGACCGATCATAGGAATTGCCTGTCTGTGAAAATGTTTATGAAAAAGCGGTGCAGAAGTTTATAGCAAGAATTTCTGCTTGGAAAATTGTTATGTCCAAGCTGAGGGGCAGTTTAATGTGGCTATTTGGTGCCCACCTTATCTGGTGGGTGTAAAAATGTTTCCAGCTATGCTCCATCCTACCTTATTATTATTATTATTATTGCTGCCGGGCTGAGGAGGGCGGCCCCTCTCGTTACCGCGACCTATAAGATCTATTGTAACTTTAGCCCTCCAAAGGTTTAGGGCAAATGTAGGTCCTTAATGAACCTTAGTATTGTCCTAAGGTCTTGAACCTTTATGTCGGTAGGTAACAGGGGAGTTTTACCGAAGACGTTGTGCCTTAGACGTCCTCTGGCGACGCAATTGCACAGTATATGTTCAGCAGTTTCTGACTCGTCGTTGCATAGTCGACAAGTTTGATCCTCAGCTTGTCCAATGTGGAAGAGGTGGTATTTTAGGGGCACATGGCCGGTTAGGTAGCCTGAGAGCGTTCTTAGATCCCCTTTGCTGAGGCATAAAACCTCTTTGGTTTTGTTTTGCGACGGAGTTATCATACTCTTCGCTTGTCTGTGACCTGGAAGTTCTTTCCAGCGTAAGGCTATCTTTGAAGCCTCCCAGTTGTTGATTATTTGTTTTAGGTGGCTTTTTTGTAGTCCACATCCAGGTTGGGGTCCAATGAAGGGCGTGTTTGCTGCCTCTTTGGCCAGCTTGTCGGCCTTCTCATTGCCCTCAATGTTGCTGTGACCTGGAACCCACCATAAGGTAACATCATTGCCCCTAGCGAGTTCTCTCAGGTTGTTGGTGTACTCTCTGATCAGTGCGGAGCCACACGTGTAGGCCTGAATTGCCTTTAAGGCGGCCCGACTGTCTGTGAAAATGTTTATGGATGCACCTTTTTGTCCCTTCTGTAGGTTCAAAGCGGTGCAGAAGTTTATAGCAAGAACTTCTGCTTGGAAAATTGTTAAGTCCGAGCTGAGGGGCAATTTGATGTGGCTATTTGGTCCACTGATGCACATGCCTACTCCAGATCTTACTGTCTTTGAAGCATCGGTGTACCAGGCTAGGGCTCCTCTTTTTAGTTGAGGCCCTCCTTTCGCCCAATCATCCCTGCTACTAAATATGACCTTATACGGTTGGTTGAAATTGTATTCCGTCGGTATAAGGTCCGTTTTAATTTCAATCAGGTGATTTAGACATGGGTCTTTGAGGATCTCGAGGTGTCCTCTGAGATTACCCTGCATCAACTTGAGTGAAGAAACTGTTTTCAGTGATAAGGCACTTAAGGCTGCCTCCTTTTGTATATATATGTGGAGCGGTGTGAGACCAAGTAGGGCTTCCAAAGCAGCCGTCGGACAGGATCTCATTGCACCCGTTATGTTAAGACATGCTAACCGCTGGATTTGTGCCAGCTGTTGTTGAGCTGTCTTATGTTTTGTTTTTGGCCACCAAACCAATGAGGCGTAGGCGACCATGGGTCTGATTATTGCTACGTAGGCCCAATGAGCCATTCGTGGTTTGAGACCCCAGTTCCTTCCTAGGAGCCTGCGGCAGATCTGGTTTGCCATGATGGCCTTTTCCTCACCTTGTCTAAGTGTAAGTTCCAGTTTAGTTTACTATCAAGTATTACCCCTAGGTATTTAGTTTCTGTTTTGAGGTTAATAGTTCTGCTTTCAATGGAGGGTGCTTTTATTTGTAGCTTCCTTCTTCGAGTGAAAGGGACTATTTCGATTTTATTGGGATTGATGCTGAGCCCATTGCTTCTGCACCAAGTACTGGTGAATAGTAGGGCTTTCTGCATTAGCTGAGTTATGATTGAATCATATTTACCTCGGATTGTGATTACCAGGTCATCAGCATACCCTTGTATCTTAAATCCGTTTTTAGTTAGGACTCCATCCTACCTGATGGACGGATTATATTCATTACTTCAAGGTCGGCATCTGCGTGGGGGCAGACTTTTGAGGAAGGAAAGTGTGTATTCAATAGGAGCTCCAACGATTCTTTGGCATCCTCAGTGTATTTACCGTCTTATTTGCATAGGTGGCCTGGATCAGTGTTGTGATATTTTGCCAAGATTTTATGCAGACGAGCAACTGTATGATAATGGGTTGGTAACGCACCGTGTAGAATTCAATCCAGACAAAGTAAAATAAAATAATAATTAGGAAGAAACCCCAGAGCATTCCCATGGCACACAGTTTGAAGTGAATAGAGAGAAATCTAGTTTCAAGAAAAATAAGGCGACAATAACAAATGGAATGCAGAAAGCAAATGATAATAACAACAATAAAAATAAACAATAAGACGTAGTAATAAAGTTGTTCATTTGTGATAAATCATAATAAATTATTACATATTTATTCGTAGATTATAATTTAAGATGCTGAATTAGTATTTAATAAACGTATTGAATGATTCAAGAATTATTAATTCGTTAATATGTTACTTAAAACAATTTAAAATTATAAATAACAATAAATGGAGTAATTGTTTTTATACGACGGCGCAACTATGTATGGCGCATTTCCACTCCGTTTTAGCGCCGACTGAGAATTCGCTTCTACATTTTCCCGGAGCGTTCATTGATGCGGTCCACACTCAACGTTCGTCCGTGGCGGAGGGTGCCACAATATCGCGAAAGTTCAGTGAACAGTGCACGTGCTCAAACCCAACTACCAATCTGAAATCTCGTTCGGTGAGTTCTCCTCCAAACAGTTATCACGGTGTCGATGTTTCAGTTTTTGTTTTACAATTTGAATAAACAGTTTTTGTTTTGTGCTTTTTTGGTTCGTTTTTTCCATTTCACTTTTTTTTTTATCTGTGACCATACATTCTTTATCCTGTGTTTCATAACGTTTCGCTTTAAATATTAAAGTGAAGTTTATTGAGAAGTGTTTTAAAAATTATGTGATGTAAGATGGTTATTAGGAAGCTCATCAATTCATATTTTTAATTAATCTTATTGTTTTAGATGTTGTAATCTTTTTGTGCTAGGTTATTATGTAAGTTGTATTATTCTCGTGGGAAGTTTATAATCATGTTTTAAATGATTTCATATGAACAATTTTTAATTTTTTTTATCGCAACACTATACGATGTCTAATATATCTAAAAATAAGTATGAACTACGATTCAAACTTAATAATTATGTTATTCCTTTTATAACATTCCTGACTTACAAAGCACCCACATCGTAATCCATAACCTACTTGTATAGCCCACATACGTATCTTGTCGTTTGATCTATCTCTTTGTCGATACGATTTACAACAGTAATAAATTTATTACACGAAGATTAACGACTGATAGAGGTACAATAACGACGCCTAAACAATGCTCAAAGTCTTTAGTAGTTGTGAGGCAACATTCTTTAGATTTGTAGGCGATAAAGTTGGACATGAAAACGTAGGTGCAGTTCGCAAAATATTTTACATTAAATGATAATGAAGAATGACGTCGAATCAATCTTATTTACGATCCTTGTATTGTATGTTAATTTTGATTCGTAACATTTCTTAATGTTGTATTATTTTTTTTGTATTTACTTTATATCGTGTTTGTTTGTTCGTTATATCTAAAGTAATCAAAACAGTTACGTTTATTGACTTTGGCCAGGCCTAAGATATTTTGAGGTGAGATATTTTTAAAAGTACCGAGCAAACATGTTTTATTTTAACAAAGAATTTAATCGTTATAATGAAAGTTGATTCACGTCATCGATGAACGTCGCCGACCGAGTACGATTTCTCATCGTAAAAATGAAAATTACCTCGAGTAAACGTCGTAAAATTCTTCCCGTTCTCAATACATTTTTGATTCCGTCCGAATTAGAAGATATCAATTAAAGTAAACATTATTTTTCGAATCACGGATTTTATAGAAAGTGTTATAATAGAAAGCAAAGAATGAGAAATTATCTTTCCACACCAAATCATTCGAATCCTCGTATACTTTAGAAGTTACCTTTGGAATAATTGGATAATTTGCTTTTCAAAGATATTGAGGAGGTGTTATTACGTTATATTCATTATAAGTTTACGTAAAAACTAATTATGTAGCATAATAATGGGGAAATTTGATCATTATGTGGAATATTAGTTAATGTAGAATGTAGATTAATTTTAATCGGGCCACAATCTCTTAAACTTAATAACCTTTCCCTTTCTTTTATTAATGGTCCGTGACCATAAGGAATTTTTATTTTTTTGGTTTTTATATAAGATATCTATAATCTTTAATTATGGATCAAAGAAATGAATTGACTCCAACGCACCGTAATAGAGAATATATCTACTTCGCAGATGAGCTCTTTTATCATTCTCAACCACACAGATGCAAATGATGTTCAAACCAATTTAAACAAATTGAAAGCGGCCTGACTTTTTGAGATAGACTTTATTATTTAACTGCCCTTCATTAAATGGACTTCAGAGGGTCACTAATGTATCAAGATCTATCTTGCAACCGCTGTTGACCACTGGTAAATTCACATTCATATGGGATGGCATATCTCGTACCCCATTTAATTGGATCAGATTAATTATTCCTCTTACGCTATGCACGCGGCTCTCTGTATGCGCAACACGTCATTATTATGTGTGTGTATGGAAGGGGCCATTGTACTTTTATTGCTTATTAGTACTGGCCATCTGTCGTCACTTCTTCCATGTGACTGGTGGAGCTATATGACTTGATTTTTTAAAACTTCTTGTTACATTTACAAAGTGAATTATTTTTAATTCAAAAATGACTTCAAAATTGATTTTTTTTTGTATCTACCGTTATTTCTAACATCATCTTGGGACACGACATCATCCGTGACTGCAGTTTCACGCCTGGATGCAAAACTGCTGCGGTAACCTAATTCCGGGTTCAATTTTAGCAAACGCGCTTCGGAGATGAGCCTGGAATGAGAAGCGTTTATTAAATATTGACCGAGATTTCGGTGCAAAGTTACATCTGGTGAAAGCTTATGGTTAGCAGATTTCCGCATTTTATCGGATACGTTGATGTCACGATGAAGATCTTCACGTCATTCGATTCGTCTTAATTTCATTTTTCTTATAATTCCGTTTTTAGAGACGTGCGGCTAAAGCCGAATAATTCTAGTTCTAGGTCTAATGCTAGTTCTATTTCAGTAAAAATAGACAACAATTTAACGCTTAGTAACAATTAAAACTAGAACTAACACTAGACCTCGAACTAGAAAGTTTCTAGGTTTTTTAATGAAGATGACAAATATGTCAAAATTGACGTTGACGTTTCAAACCGGAAGTGATTGTATCGAGTTTGGACTCATTTTAAAGGTTATTTTATGAAGGTTACGAATATAATAAAATTAAAACTAAAACTTTTTAGTTCTAGGTCTAGTGTTCTAGTTTTAATTGTTATTTAACCCTAAATTCTTGTACATTTTAATTGATCTAAAAATTTTTTTTTTTGATTTAATCCACTTACCTTGCGTATAATTTCATCCATTTACCCATTTCGAATTAAATACAACCTTTAAATCCAATTAATTATGCGTTTTTCATTAAAAAAAACTTAAATTCAACGTCCATTTTGACAAGCAACTGCCATATTTGGATCTTAATCACCATGGTAACCGCGTCAAGTTGGATAACCTTAAAATAATAAAATTTTATTCCGATTTTTTATCAATTCTATCCTAATTTTTATTAATTTTAAAACATTTCGAATTCTTTACGATTATTTCGCATTCATAACAAATTCGTTAATTGTAGTTAATTTAAATCGATTCTAATTAAGAGAAATAAATTAAAAATATCTTTTTTTGATTTAATCCACTTACCTTGTTTATAATACCCTAGATAAACCAATTTTGAGTTAAATACAGCCTTTTAAAACAATTAAATAAGACTTTTTCCTTAAAAGAACTTAAATTCAATTTCAATTTTGACAAGCACCTGCAATATTTGGATCTTAATCACCATGGTAACCGCGTCAAGTTGGATAACCTTAAAATAATAAAATTTTATTCCGATTTTTTTATCAATTCTACCCTAATTTTTATTAATTTTAAAACAATTCGAAGTCTTTACGATTATTTCGCATTCATAACAAATTCGTTAATTGTAGTTAATTTAAATCGATTCTAATTAAGAGAAATAAATTAAAAATATCTTTTTTTGATTTAATCCACTTACCTTGTTTATAATACCGTAGATAAACCAATTTTGATTTAAATATAGCCTTTTAAAACAATTAAATAACACTTTTTCCTTAAAAGAACTTAAATTCAATTTCAATTTTGACAAGCACCTGCAATATTTGGATCTTAATCACCATGGTAACCGAGTCAAGTTGGATAACCTTAAAATAATAAAATTTTATTCCGATTTTTTTATCAATTCTATCCTAATTTTTATTAATTTTAAAACAATTCGAATTCTTTACGATTATTTCGCATTCATAACAAATTCGTTAATTGTAGTTAATTTAAATCGATTCTAATTAAGAGAAATAAATTAAAAATATCTTTTTTTGATTTAATCCACTTACCTTGTTTATAATACCCTAGATAGACCAATTTTGAGTTAAATACAGCCTTTTAAAACAATTAAATAAGTCTTTTTCCTTAAAAGAACATAAATTCAATTTCAATTTTGACAAGCACCTGCAATATTTGGATCTTAATCACCATGGTAACCGAGTCAAGTTGGATAACCTAACAATAATAAAATTATAACCGTTAATATTTCGCTTTATATTTTAATATATTTTTAATTTTATCGCTTCTTAAGTGAAATACACTGTATAAATAAAAACATAGAAATGTCAATTCTTCCAATGACGTCACAGCAAGGCCTTTGCGGGGGATACGTTCATAAAAACAGCGTTCATATGGAGTTGGACAACCTTATACAGTATACAGGTGTCCGGTATCTTCCGCATCAGAGCATTATACTGTATTTACTCAATCTTGGTAATACCTTGCGCCTCGACCACGAACGATCTCGGTTTTTGTTCTTGTTGGATAGAAAATATTTAAGCCGAGGATTTTTACAAATCTCCATTGTAACATTGCGATCCAGATGTTCATCATTAAAATTGAAAATTGAAATATGCGTTTCCGATAAAACCGTTGGCGCGTCAAAGTAAATATAGATAAGACGGCACTTTCCTCGTATAAAAAATACATGTTCACTCTCGCTGAAAGTGCAATTCCGTCGTTTGCGCAATATGTATGTAATTTTAGTGTGAAGATGTAACGTGGTAGACAGGAACGAGAAAGTCTTAAGTGCTATTCCCCTGTTAAACACCTGTTACGCGCAACGTTATCTAAGTTTTGTTGATTGGAAAATTTAAAACTCAGCCAAACTCAATTCGCTCTTCGAAACCACTTAAATTCGGTGTTATTTGTAGAAAATTATTTGTAATCTATAACAATATTATCAGGCGTCACCTAATGATAAAATAGATGAGATAAATTCCTGTATTTGTAAATAAGCTAACTACTACAGTGATTATAAATGATTTTTAATTTTTTCTATTCTTAAACTGGATTTTAAGATTTGCACCAGGAAATCAAGTTATTCATTTACTTTCTCTCGTTAGTTGTTGACTTTGTGAGTTTCCTTTAAGGTTGTACTAAAGTCTTTTATTATCCTGATTGTCATGTGTCTTATAGAAATCTAAATACTAAACATTTTCAATTTCTCTTATTTTAGAAGCTAACTTTCCTCAACATGTTCGATTAACTTTAGTAACCAATCCACTTCTTTAATTTTTAACTTTGTGGTGGGGCATTTTTTGTTCAGTATAACTATTAATTCTTCTTCAAGAAGGTGCTGTTTTAATTGAACCAACATGTGTATCAATTGATTCTGAAATTGTGGTTGTAAAACGTTTTTAATATATACAGAATCCTAACTAATGGTAATATAAACTTTTGCACAATTGAAACGTGTACTATTTCCACGTATCTAACGGATCGTTACACAATAGGCGTACGCGGAAATACCACTGACACAGTTCGAGAAAGTTTTTTATCACCCTACAGAACTATTTTTAACGCTTCGTGTTTGATTTTTTCAAGGCACGCCAAGATAAGTGGGCTAATTAGGGTCTCGTTTCAGTAAACAAGAAAAAATTGCTCGTCTTTCCACACGGCGAAAACGCAAGCGACCGGAAAATAGACCGGATACTTAATTTCCCTTTTGTTTCTTTTGCAGGACCTGACGAAGGATAACAACATTGCCAGGTGTACCATAGACGAGTTGAAGAACAAGTTTGGAAATCAAGAAACAGGTAAAATTAACACATAAAATTTTTTATTATTACAATTTAATTCGTTTAATTACATCGATTATATCAATTTTATTGTTGATTGTTTTCTCAGAATATCTTTTTTTGTTATCTTATAAAGTATTTCTAAATAACATTTAATTACACTTAATTATTTAGGTTAACAATTGTTTTAACGTTTTATTTGTCAACTTCCCAAGTTAATTTCCGCGTTCTCCTTTCCACAACAAAACTAATCAACTATGCAATTCTCGGCACATAGCAAACCCACTTTGAATTTTACTGCACTAACCTAACCTATATATTATAATAACCTAATCCCATTAAGAACCATCCAATCCGGATTTTCGTGGAAGTGCTTCTTGATCACGGAACCAACGGACAAGGCTGACCTACACCCTGCAAACTTGTCCCGGTGCCACTCACCTTGAACTAACGAACCGCGGTAATCCGCTAATGCACCTGCCAGGCGCCTTAACTTACCACGTCCACGTCGAACATGCGACGTCATATCTTGCGAAGCCCCTTTGGGTATCAAAGAAAATCGATGATTACGATCCCACAACCCTTCCTACGATCGTGGCTTTTCATTTTCCGGTCAGTGAGTGGTGTTTCCGCATCTTCTTCGTTCGGGTGAATTTCTATCTCGACCATGTTATCGTCAAATGTAACAGATGTTTCTACGGTTCAATCCAAGATTGGTTTTTTCGAAAAATTAGTCGATAATAATAAATACGGTAATATTATTTTAAAATACTTTAAGTATTTGTAGTAAGTTATTTATTGATTGCAATTAGGTATGTACTTATCTAAGTAATTATCTTATATTGACTATCCTTTCAAAGATTGATTCCGTATGTCTTATCTCACAACATTTTCTTCTTTATTGCTTCCATCATGTTTACATTCCTGACTGTTATTTTATGAAGATTACGAATATAATAAAATTAAAACTAAAACTTTTTAGTTCTAGGTCTAGTGTTCTAGTTTTAATTGTTATTTAACCCTAAATTCTTGTACATTTTAATTGATCTAAAAATTTTTTTTTTTTGATTTAATCCACTTACCTTGCTTATAATTTCATCCATTTACCCATTTTGAATTAAATACAACCTTTAAATCCAATTAATTATGCGTTTTTCATTAAAAAGAACTTAAATTCAACGTCAATTTTGACAAGCAACTGCCATATTTGGATCTTAATCACCATGGTAACCGCGTCAAGTTGGATAACCTTAAAATAATAAAATTTTATTCCGATTTTTTTATCAATTCTATCCTAATTTTTATTAATTTTAAAACAATTCGAATTCTTTACGATTATTTCGCATTCATAACAAATTCGTTAATTGTAGTTAATTTAAATCGATTCTAATTAAGAGAAATAAATTAAAAATATCTTTTTTTGATTTAATCCACTTACCTTGTTTATAATACCGTAGATAAACCAATTTTGAGTTAAATACAACCTTTTAAAACAATTAAATACGACTTTTTCCTTAAAAGAACTTAATTTCAATTTTGACAAGCACCTGCAATATTTGGATCTTAATCACCATGGTAACCGCGTCAAGTTGGATAACCTTAAAATAATAAAATTTTATTCCGATTTTTTTATCAATTCTATCCTAATTTTTATTAGTTTTAAAACAATTCGAATTCTTTACGATTATTTCGCATTCATAACAAATTCGTTAATTGTAGTTAATTTAAATCGATTCTAATTAAGAGAAATAAATTAAAAATATCTTCTTTTGATTTAATCCACTTACCTTGTTTATAATACCGTAGATAAACCAATTTTGAGTTAAATACAGCCTTTTAAAACAATTAAATAAGACTTTTTCCTTAAAAGAACTTAAATTCAACGTCAATTTTGACAAGCAACTGCCATATTTGGATCTTAATCACCATGGTAACCGCGTCAAGTTGGATAACCTTAAAATAATAAAATTTTATTCCGATTTTTTTATCAATTCTATCCTAATTTTTATTAATTTTAAAACAATTCGAATTCTTTACGATTATTTCGCATTCATAACAAATTCGTTAATTGTAGTTAATTTAAATCGATTCTAATTAAGAGAAATAAATTAAAAATATCTTTTTTTGATTTAATCCACTTACCTTGTTTATAATACCGTAGATAAACCAATTTTGAGTTAAATACAACCTTTTAAAACAATTAAATACGACTTTTTCCTTAAAAGAACTTAATTTCAATTTTGACAAGCACCTGCAATATTTGGATCTTAATCACCATGGTAACCGCGTCAAGTTGGATAACCTTAAAATAATAAAATTTTATTCCGATTTTTTTATCAATTCTATCCTAATTTTTATTAGTTTTAAAACAATTCGAATTCTTTACGATTATTTCGCATTCATAACAAATTCGTTAATTGTAGTTAATTTAAATCGATTCTAATTAAGAGAAATAAATTAAAAATATCTTCTTTTGATTTAATCCACTTACCTTGTTTATAATACCGTAGATAAACCAATTTTGAGTTAAATACAGCCTTTTAAAACAATTAAATAAGACTTTTTCCTTAAAAGAACTTAAATTCAACGTCAATTTTGACAAGCAACTGCCATATTTGGATCTTAATCACCATGGTAACCGCGTCAAGTTGGATAACCTTAAAATAATAAAATTTTATTCCGATTTTTTTATCAATTCTATCCTAATTTTTATTAATTTTAAAACAATTCGAATTCTTTACGATTATTTCGCATTCATAACAAATTCGTTAATTGTAGTTAATTTAAATCGATTCTAATTAAGAGAAATAAATTAAAAATATCTTTTTTTGATTTAATCCACTTACCTTGTTTATAATACCGTAGATAAACCAATTTTGAGTTAAATACAACCTTTTAAAACAATTAAATACGACTTTTTCCTTAAAAGAACTTAATTTCAATTTTGACAAGCACCTGCAATATTTGGATCTTAATCACCATGGTAACCGCGTCAAGTTGGATAACCTTAAAATAATAAAATTTTATTCCGATTTTTTTATCAATTCTATCCTAATTTTTATTAGTTTTAAAACAATTCGAATTCTTTACGATTATTTCGCATTCATAACAAATTCGTTAATTGTAGTTAATTTAAATCGATTCTAATTAAGAGAAATAAATTAAAAATATCTTCTTTTGATTTAATCCACTTACCTTGTTTATAATACCGTAGATAAACCAATTTTGAGTTAAATACAGCCTTTTAAAACAATTAAATAAGACTTTTTCCTTAAAAGAACTTAAATTCAATTTCAATTTTGACAAGCACCTGCAATATTTGGATCTTAATCACCATGGTAACCGCGTCAAGTTGGATAACCTTAAAATAATAAAATTTTATTCCGATTTTTTTATCAATTCTATCCTAATTTTTATTAATTTTAAAACAATTCGAATTCTTTACGATTATTTCGCATTCATAACAAATTCGTTAATTGTAGTTAATTTAAATCGATTCTAATTAAGAGAAATAAATTAAAAATATCTTTTTTTGATTTAATCCACTTACCTTGTTTATAATACCGTAAATAAACCAATTTTGAGTTAAATACAGCCTTTTAAAACAATTAAATAACACTTTTTCCTTAAAAGAACTTAAATTCAATTTCAATTTTGACAAGCACCTGCAATATTTGGATCTTAATCACCATGGTAACCGAGTCAAGTTGGATAACCTAACAATAATAAAATTATAACCGTTAATATTTCGCTTTATATTTTAAATATTTTTTTAATTTTATTGCTTCTTAAGTGAAATACACTGTATAAATAATTCTTAAATAAACAATTCTTCCAATGACGTCACAGCAAGGCCTTTGCGGGGGGATACGTTCATAAGAACAGCGTTCATATGGAGTTGGATAACCTTATGCAGTATACAGGTGTCCGGTATCTTCCGCATCAGAGCATTATACTGTATTTACTCAATCTTGGTAATACCTAGCGCCTCGACCACGAACGATCTCGGTTTTACTTTGTTTGATATTTGACCATGTTATCGTCAAATGTAACAGATGTTTCTACGGTTCGATCCAAGATTGGTTTTTTCGAAAAATTAGTCGATAATAATAAATACGGTAATATTATTTTAAAATACTTTAAGTATTTGTAGTAAGTTATTTATTGATTGCAATTAGGTATGTACTTATCTAAGTAATTATCTTTTATTGACTATCCTTTCAAAGATTGATTCCGTATGTCTTATCTCACAACATTTTCTTCTTTATTGCTTCCATCATGTTTACATTCTTGATGTACCGTGCACTATTTGTTGCTAAATGCAACAACGTTCTCTTTAAGGAATTTAGGTTGCAGAAAAATCCAAGATTTTGTTTCAATTTTTAGCAAAATACAGGGTGTTTCGGTGACTCGGGGCATAAAATTAACCTCATATACTAGAGCAAAAATGATGACGATTCGTGATAAAAAATTATTATAAAAGTCTTCAAATGGCCAAGATATGGGCCATCAAAGTTCAGAAATTTTAACACATTTTTCTAAATATTTTCAATACCTTTTATGGTAGAGCGTTGAAATTTGGTACAGGGTAAACAAATATCAAGCAAAATCAATGAACCAATTTTGACTTTGATCGGGCGGCGGCAATCATGCTATACAGGCTGTCCATAAAATTTGTTTGCTCAGAACTTTTTTGTTCGCTCGTAACCCTACATTTATTTTTGTACTTTTTAATAGAAAATTTATTTTAGAAACTTTTATCACTCTTTGAAAATTTTGATAACATTGACCGTTTTCGAGTTATACGCGAAAATATTTAGCTTCGATTTCAATGGTAACACTAAAAAACAAAAATCTACGAAAAAGTCAAGGTTGGCCATGGCAATTAAAAAAAACAAATTGAGCTGTCTTATACGTTTAAACACAAACGATAGTTTTTTGTTAGTTAAGTTTTTATTAATTTTAAGTGTTCAAAATGGAGAGTTACCACATTTAGTGAACAAACTGACATGATTTTGACATTAAGACAATGTCCAGCAGCCGCTAACCGTTATCAGGAGAAATTTCCGAACCGCAAAGCGCCCAATCGATAAACATTTTTAAGGATTGAAACCCGTTTAAGGGAAAATGACAACATTAACGTAAGATCAGTCCGATCACCCGAACTAGAAGAAGATATTCTAGACTACGTAGAAGAAAATACTACAGCTAGTACTTTGGATATGGCGAGGCATTTTTTAACTTCAAAAACAACTGTCTGGCGTGATCTTCACGAGCAACAGCTTTATCCATTTCATTGTTACAAAGTTTAGGAAGTTCGACTGGCTGATTACCCACTGCGACTGCAATATTGCCAAATAATGCAGCACAAAATCCAAATTGATGATCAGTTTTTAGAAAAAGTGCTTTTTACAGATGAATTCACTTTTTAAAAACTTGGAAATCACAATGGAGATTTTCTCTTAACGTTTGGGCTGGGATTATGGGCGATGTAATTATTGGACCCGTTTTCTTGCCATCAAGGCTGGATGGACATACATACAGGCGATATTTAGAGGAATTGGATGATTTTTTAGATGACGGTTCTTTAAACACAAGGCAAGCAATGTGGTATATGCATGATGGTGCTCCTGCGTATAGCACACAGGCTGTCCAACAATTTCCAACGTTTTCTGGGACGGTCGCTAGTTTACTGCATTGAAATAACTTCAGTTGATCAACCGAGGTTGCGAATTGTTGATTCATTTGATCAACTTCGAACTGAGATCAATGTTCACCGCAGAGTGCGCTTTAATTTAAGACGGCGATATCAGGCGTGCATTGATGCCGGCGGGCACCAATATTTGTTTATAATTTTATTGTTCTTGTTAATATTTTTGTTAGAATTTTTGTTATGTTCTTGTTTGTTGTTACCGTGAAAATTAAATTTATTGTTTTGGAAATTACATTCTTTTATTCAACTAAAATAAATTAACACTGGATTTAACTAAATCTGCACTTAAAAATTTATGGTTATTAACTCAGTTCGTTTTTCAATTGTCATCGCCAACTCAGATTTTGCGAAATATGATTCCTTTTTTTGTTTGTTACGATTGAAATCAAAGCTTAATATTTTCGCGTATAACTCGAAAACGGTCAATGTTATCAAAATTTTCAAAGAGTGATAAAAGTTTCTAAAATAAATTTTCTATTAAAAGGTACAAAAATAAATGTAGGGTTACGAGCGAACAAAAAAGTTCTGAGCAAACAAATTTTAGGGACACTCTGTATAGCATGGTTGCCGCCGCCCGATCAAAGTCAAAATTGGTTCAATTATTTTGCTTGATACTTGTTTACCCTGTACCAAATTTCAACGCTCTACCATAAATAGTATTGAAAATATTTAGAAAAATGTGTTAAAAATTTGAAGACTTTTATAATAATTTTTTTTCACGAATCGTCATCATTTTTGCTCTAGTATGTGAGGTTAATTTTATGCCCCGAGTCACCGGAACACACTGTATATCAGTTTCTTAACACTATAACTTCTCGGACTTTAAAGTTACTGTATTCATAAGATAACTTTTGAAGATCATAATTGTTAGAGTGCAAATATAACTTATAATCTAAATATGTAGTAAGAAAGTTTCGAATAAATCTTTTATTAATCCCCAACATTTCATATCAACGTATTGTACAGGTTGAGTATCTCGTACTGCTGTAGTTTCCTGAAATCTAGATAAAGCAAGTTTCGAACTCAATATCGTGGAGTAATTCCACTTGACGTAATAAAATGGACCGCCGAATAAACAACGACATTGACTTAATTAAATTTGTTTCAAACTCCCCTCAATCTGACATTCGATACTATCGATTTTAAATTCATTATAAAGATTAAGCATGTAATTTCATAACTGGGCGGGTTATTCGTAGTGTTTGCTTTAGAAATGTGTATAAACGAATACTTTTTTTAGTGGTAAACAAACCGTGTGTGGTACAGTTCTAAATAGAACGATAACAACATCGAGGTTGAACACTTATTTTTACGGTTACACATTAAAAGCCTGTCTAGTTTTACCGGCAGTTAAAATTTAGATGTTGATCGAGCCGTGGGGTTTTATGTTGGACAATATAGTTTTTTTTTTCTATGCCACCGAGATCTAAGAGATTTTTTCACGTTACTGCGCCTTTCAGAACGTGTTCGTTACGTATAAAAGGAGCCGCAATCTTATACCTGCATCCTTCCTTCCCCTGCGACACAGATTCAAAATGACACTTTCTAAAGAAAAACTCTGTAGAAAAAATTTTTGCTCTAGCTTTCTTTATTTCGTAATTCCAAAAATAAATTAACCAAATTTCATTAAAAAATTTTCCTGAAACCTTTTTAATTAACGTAAAAAAAAATTTTTGTTCAATACGAATAACAAACGTTCATATGAAGTCATTGTCTCTCTGTAATGAGGACCTATTTCCAGGTACCCATCCTTTGCGCCCTATTATAACGGTACCATGCCCTCCATACCTAGACACACAATGGCGCATCTACTTAAAAGAATGCGAACATCAGCAGTACGCTAACTTGACAATAATTTTCACTCGCATTTCCAGGAGACCCGGATTCGTTGACTGCCATGATACCGGAATCGCAGAGGGGATCTCCGCATCCCCCGACGCCGCTTCTCACCGCGGATGGGCTAATTATGCCTAGGAAATTGCATAATCCCGTACTCGACAATGCTGAAAGACAAAACTTACACCGGGAACTGCTGTTCAATCAAAAAATGTAAGTAATACACCCCTCTTCTCCTTGTATTGTATTGTATACGAAGAACGTGCTCGAGTGAGCTTTTCTCACCTGATACTGATCGCACCCAGAAACAATGGCGAGGATGTAGGATAAAGGAGTTTGAGGGGCTTTTATAATTAGTTATCTTTAACCCGCATTCCTAGAACAACCACTTCTTGGTCTTATTAGATTTCACATCTTCTATCAAAGCAATTTTGGTTTAATTTAATTAATTTTGTTTCAGAGGTAAAAACGTATTGAACCAAAAATCGGAATTACAGAGAGCGTTGGAAAAACACAAGACAAACATTGCTAAAAAAGAATATGAAACCAACATGAATGCCATGTCTCCTGAGTTAGAGAAGGTCATAGCAGATAGAGCTAAAAAACGACAAGAGGTCAATGCTGGATCAACAGAGGTACGTTAATAGGTATTTACATAATTATTGATTACTTTTTTTTGTTAAATTAAGTTATCAAAGAAACAAAAAAGAATGTATTTTTTGTAGAATGAAGACGATAAAGGCCTCAGCAAAGAATTTTTACAAGCCAGGGCTAAGTTAAAAGCCAGATCTGACGTAAAGTAATCGCAGTACATCACCAACTTCAATGACCCTCTTCTATTTATATCATATATTTTCATACCAAACAGCCCCGCGTAAACGAAACAATCGCAACGGACCCCGGAAACGGACGGAAGACAAATACGACGTTTTGTATTGTAGATGTTTTTGAGTTGTATGTGATAGGAACAAGCTTCATTTATGACGTAAAAGTTACAGAAAGCAATGTATCTGTAAATTAATCATTATTATGTAAGTACAATTTAGTGAATAAATATTTTTTATAAACAATTTGTTTTATTTAGTAGATGTAGTTAAAAGATGTACTTATTTAAAAACATGTTATGACGCTTAAAATACAGGTAGGATTATAACCTAGCTTGTTTTGAAAACGGTACATTAATCCAACTGGTTTAGTGCACCTGGATTGGATTATAGAATTAATTTATTTCAAGACAACTTTATAAAATTCGAATGAAAATCTTTAAATTATAGTAAACTAAAACTTCTCTAAAATGAATCAATATTATTCTTTGCAGGGCTCAAATTGGAATTAATAAATTTAATATCAAAAATAAAAAAATTACTATCTTTTCTATTTATTTTAACATAGTATTGTAACCCTTAACAAACTGTTTCTTCTATCTTTGGTAACATAGATATTATAAGATAGTATTTTTTTTAGATATAATGAAATCACACTAATAGTCTTTCAGTATACAAAAAATCTATATTATTGTAAAGCTGAGGCACACATTATTCTTGTTGATTTGATAGATGTAATAGATACCTAAATAAATTACACCTAGATAATTTTAGAATCGTTAATTTGTATTGCTTAATTCTTAATAAATTCAAATTCTTGTTAGAATAGCTACATATTTGTTATAACTTGAAATATTAGTTGGAAATATGTTTTATTCAGGTGGGAATTATAAAGGGGTCATCGCGATTCTCAAAATGCTATTGTCAGGTTGATATTATTAAAAAACAGAAAAGTTTAAGTAATTCTTAATGAGTATTTGTAAACATAGTCGGAATTTGAAAATCATATCTTATACATATAGGCAACCAAGTTAACAAATGTACACCATCACCATCTAGTAGCATGGTTATATAAGTGTTTATTGATTTGAAGCACTTACAAACAGACGCACACGTGACCACATGGACAGCAAGTTAAAGCTAACACGGTGACATCTGGAGTTAGTTCTTAAACTCAACTGAACTCAGTCATCGCGGTCTCGAACCCCACTACATAGTATGCGGGGAGAGAGAGCTCCCGTGCAATTTTCATTCATATTTGACAATCCAAACAATGGCCGCCTAACATATGAGTGGTGCGAGATCGATTCAAGTGCAGTGTCTCGTTTTTAATATGATGTGATTTAATCGGAAGCAAGAAAAAATGTGGATACCGACGAAAACAAAAAAGTACGGCGTCGGTAAGTAATTATTTTTGGAGGGTCACTTTTTTTTATGTGTCGTTCGGCGTTTGTTTTGACAGCTTCAGTCATGGATAAGTAGATTATTTTTTTTATAAGAGATTTGTAGTAACCTGTCAAATTACGAAAACAAAATAACCTTCAAGCAAAACATTCTTACGTAGACAATATTTAAGGTCGTTGTAAATAATGATAAAATAAAATTCCTTAATTCAGTTTAAAAAATAAACGATTTATATTAATTATTACAATTTATACCAATTAATTAAGAGATTTTTGACTTTTTAAATTGAATTAATTTAAGTTGATTTTAATTTTAACGATAACGATCTGCTCAGACAGAAACTTCCTTTACCTCTTGACAAACGCACCATCTCGGCTTCTACTTCCTTTCGAAGATTGTCCTAAGAATACACAATTAGTTTTATGCCTCTCTGTCAGCGCTTCTCAAACAATTTCCGGACTTCCCCCAACATACATAGTACATTTAGAAAAATCGCCGTCAAAAAATTCCGGGAAATTACCCAAACGATTGAGTTGGGTACAAAATCCATTGTTTTTGTTCAAAGTTAAATGTCAAATCAGGATTTGTAAATAGCCCTTTGTATTGTTGGCATGGTTCGCTTCAGTAACATTATACCACAGTGAAATATGAGCTTTGATTCGGTTTTAATTTTCATTTAAATCATTTCTAGAGAGTTCGAACAAATAATATTTTAGTTACATTGATTGATTGTTACTCTTTAACTGTTGAGGTGTGTTTTTTAGAACACCTCATCACTTTTATATTTAGTTGATGTTTACGTTTTAAAAATCTTATATCGTCTTCTCAAGCATTAAACACTTTGCCAACATCTAAATTTAATTCTCAATGTCATGCAGTTCAAACATTCATTTTACTATAATTACAACACCTTTATGTTTATATGCATTGTTATATATTTTATTTCTTCAAACGTCATTATATGACATCTTTGTTGTGAAGATTGTCTATGACAATCAAAACTCTAACTTTACAATTATTAAGATTTGTCGTATTTTAGTAGATTAATTCTTCAACAAGCATAATGTAGTTAACGTTTGGGTTGTATATGTTGAATTTGATACATTACATTACATAGAATACATATCGGGTAGGCGGACCAACCAACCTTGCACCGCGACCCTAAGGATCTATTGTACTCCGATAGATATCGTTATCAAATTTCACCGTGCAGTCCAATGCTCTTAACGAACATTAATACCCTGCTCGGCGAAAGGTCATTCAGATCTTTTGAGGAGATAAACTGCGACCCAAAAATCGAGAATCTGATACGGTTAACGGCAGGGCAGTGGCATAAAACATGCTCAACCGTCTCTGCTTCCTCCGCACATAGTCGGCATTCAACATCATCGGCTAAACCCAACAAGTTCAGGTGTGCTTTTATGCTACTACGGGCAAGTCCTAAAATATTCTCGGGTTTGACAGTGGCGATGTTAATAAACACCTTAGCATGTCCAGCATTCCAGGAGAACTGATCCACAGTAGGCGAAGTCTCTCTTCAGCCCACAGTCCAATCCTATATTTGGCCATCGCAAATGATACACCAACTGCTGGTTCCGGTCCCACAAACGCTTCAGCGCTGCCATCTCGTGCTAGCTTATCTGCCGCTTCATTGCCAGCAACCCCAGAGTGACCCGGGACCCAGATCAGAGAGACTTTGTTATCACAACTCAGTGTGTTTAATGTTCTCTTACAATCATTAACCAGAGCCGACATCGTTTTCACGGCTTGCAGCGCCTGGAGAGCGGCTTGACTGTCTGAGAAAATTCGTACTGTCATGTTCTTCACCCCTCTTTCAAGAAGGATTTTAGCACCCATGTCAATAGCAAATACTTCCGCCTGGAATACAGTACAGTACGTACCCAGGCTGTAGGCTTGCTTAATTCGAGGTGTCTGGCAGTATACTCCTGCTCCTACCCCTTCAGGCGTTTTTGATCCATCTGTGTACAAGCAAATGTCTGCCCGAACCAGAGAATTTTCATTTTCGATCCAGGACTGCCGCTCAGGCAGTACAATCTGGTATCGAGCATTAATCACTGATAGTGATACTGCCAAATCTGACGGCATTGATAGCACAGTATCAGTGCTTATAATGTCTTCCGCAGCCCATTGGTAGGACATGTCAGAACAGTTTTGAGCATATTGCTTAAATCTGTAAATGGTTGTTCTGGCCACTTTCTCTATATGCAAATGCAGAGGAGATAGGCCAAGCAGAACCTCCATTGCTAGAGTTGGCGTTGTGCCTATCGCAGCAGAGATTGCCAATCCAGCTACTCGTTGAATTCGTGAAAGTTTACTGATAACTGAAGTCTGTCGGACTTTCCTATACCAGGCTGCTGCTCCGTATGTGATCATAGGTCTAACCACAGTCACATAGAGCCAGTACAGTCTTTCAGGGGTAAGATCCCAATTTTTTCCACAAAGACTGCGACAAGTCCACAAGGATAGTCTAGCTTTGTGCAAAACTCCCTGCAAATGTCCATTCCATGACAGGGTTTTGTCTAGGATTACTCCTAGATATTTGACTTCCTTTGAGAAAGGAATTTCTTCACCTTGGATAGTTGGGCGGATTAGTCCATCCAACTTTCGCTTCCTGGTGAAGGGCTGAATTTGATACACTGATATACATATTTGGTATAATAAAAGGGGATGACGTTTATCATCAATATAAAGAAAGCAACGTTTGATTACTAAATTTGTTGGATGTTTCTAAATAAAGACTTTAAAAAAGAATTTGGGGGAATCCCACAACTTCCTAGTTTTTTAGAATTAGTTTACACAACAACAATTATCAATTTCCATAAAGTTGTGGTTTCATATCTTAATGCGTTTAAACAAAAATACACCATTTCTGTATTCACAAAATGTTTTAATTCTTGTGGGAGATTGTTTAAGATGTGTTATCTTTGTCGAATTTTATATTATTCCTTGTGTTTGAGAACTACTGCCCATTTAATTTTTTAACAACCGTTGTAACTATAGAGTGGCAAGACTGGCTGTCTGCCAGGGTTCCATAAATTACCCCAGATTTTAAACCAGATTGAGCTTGAATATCAACCTTCTTGTTCGTGTTTCCCTGGACGCCACTCGCACGCTAATTAATACTTGTGGTTTTCACCAACGTGCGTGACGTTTCGCATTTTCATTGATTTTCTTTTTAACAATGTTTTAAATTAGAGAGAAAGTATATATAAAGACAAATTCGATAGATAAGACAATAAACATTTTTCATACTTAACTATAGTTCATTTTTTTTCTATAATACCTGTCAAATTGTTGTAAAGTTGGCAAAATTAACAGGGAGTTTTGTTTTATCATGTTTTGAAGTAAATATGTCACATTGACGTTTGAGCTTTCGTTATTCAAAAAGAAAAGGTGCATAAAAAGTTTATTTGCCATTTACTTACCTAGAAAAGGTATTTTATTCTATTTAATTACTTTGTAGCACGTTTTTATAACAAATATGTACTTCGTCAATCGTATTTATCTAAAAATTTATTAGTATTTTAACCTCAACTAATTAGTTACTGACAATGTTACTAAAAATCATGAAAACAACATAAATTTTATAAGGATCCTAGATAATACCAACAGTGATTATTTATTTTTATCTGGTGGGCGCTGGTTAACAACAAAATCTTGGTTTTACGTTTCCATAAACTTTATTATTAATTACACTTAAACTATACATATAAATTGCGATTAGTTGTGGCGAGAGTTATATAGGGAGCCTTGCTCCGCGTAAATTGAAGGGGTACTGTTTCGGTGTGTGTTAAATCGAAGACTCACTAACTGATACGTGTTGAGCTCGCAGGCTCCTTCTTTATTTTAGGTCATAACTAAAAACCCTTACCTAAACACCGAAATACCCCAACGCATTCCCACACTTAACTCCACCCAATAAATAATGCGATAAAAGACTCTAATATTGCGACTCGAGACACTTCAAATCTAGACTAAACAAATGAGGCGATACAAATAAATCCAATATAAATGAACTAATATAATATAAACCTATCAAATCTAATATAAATTAACCAATATAATATAAAATCTAACATACTCCCCGCCTTGAAAGAACTACCTTTCAACAAATAAAAACACAAATTAACAATAATGACTCAACATCAAAATGTATGAAAAAAATCGAAAAATTAAATTTACACTACTGAGTGATTAATCGCGCACACACAATTCACGTAATCACAAGCAATCACATTAATGAAACCCAAGACTGCTATTCCATTGGTAGTGGACACAGTCTGACCGTGGCCCCTTTGATGATCCCATTTTGTGTGCGTGACCACTCGTGCGACTCCATCCTTATCGCAGTGCAATTCTATAATTCGGCCTGTAAGCCACTTTAAGGCAGGTAAATTGTCTTTCTTCATTGACACCAATCGGCCCAACCTTAAGTTAGCGTCACCCGTAAACCAGTCGTAGTACCTCTGCAGCTCAGACAAATATGCTTTGGACCACCTGGTCCAAAAATGTTGTTGATTCTGCTGGACGCGATGGAACTGCGATAAGCGGTCTTCATTGTTGCGACTCAAACCTGGATCTGGTGGGAAAGTAAGTTTCCCACCAATTAGAAAATGTGCCGGGGTTGATAGAGTCGTATCGTTGGGATCGGTGGATAATGGGGTTAATGGCCGGGAATTAAGGATGGCCTCAATCTGAACAGATAATGTATAAAAATTTTCGTACGTAAACGAGGCATTGCCGGTAACCCGACGTAAATGAAATTTTACTGACTTAACACCGCCTTCCCATAATCCACCAAGGTGTGGCAAGTTAGGGGGAGTATTCAACCAACTATTAGAAGCGTTTTCAATCGGTGTTTTGAGTTCGCTAGAGTTATCAATCAAGAACAGACTTAGCTCCTGTAATTCGCGATTACCACCCACGAACTTAGTTCCGCTATCAGAGAACATTCGATTCGGTTTCCCGCGCCTAGCTGAAAGTCGCCGAAGAGCAGCAATAAAACACTCTTTACTAAGTTCGGTTGGATTGATTAAACAGGCACGGTACATTTTTTGCATATCCGCGGTAGCTACGTGCTCGTATTCCCGAAACCGTTTCAAGGCACTGAACAAGTCAGGCTGTAATATAGGTCCCACAATCTGACAATTATTAAGTGAATATCCCATTGACGTGGGACATGATGCATCGAAAACGACCCTTGTGATGGCACTATTTTCATTTAACACGCCGTGTGAAATGTAATAACCCTCGCGTGTATCAACAATCTTTCTTAATTGACCCAACTCCAAATACTCTCGCATAAATGTATGATATTGCTCACCGAATTCACGATTTCGTTTGCATTTCCGCTCGATACCCATCAAACTATTTTCCGCGGTTTTATGCGATTCGCCCAACCAATCTAAACCTTTCTTTAGCGGTGTCGAAACAATGAATCGTCCGTCTTCGGCACGTTTAGTGGTTTTATTAAAATGATTTTCGCAAAATGTTTCATTTTTCGATGAGTGAACTAACCCTTCAATCTCCTCGATTTCCCAAAATCGCGCCAACTGCCTGTTTATTACGGAATTGTCATCCTTACAAATTAAATTGCACCGCACCGAATGTGCCGCGCTCGCATGTATCGGCCCCGAAACGATCCACCCCAAACGGGTGTTTTGCATGATAGGCCCTTTTGCAAGTTTGATTTGCCCAACGCATAACAAATTCCAAAAATAATCAGCCCCGACCAGCATATCTATCTTATCGGGTTTATTGAACAATGGATCCGCCAAGCGAATGTGTGTAGGTATTTTTAAAGTGTTTGCGTTTATTTCAAAATTGGGTAAATCATTCGCGATTGTTGCTATAACCAAACAATTAACCTTAAGTGAAAAATCCGTGCAGTGTGAATGTATTCGCAATGAACAAGAACTCGTTATTGTTGACTGTGTTTGATTTATTGTTGCTACATTAACGTTTGTTGCTGTTCTAGCCAACCTTAACCGCTTGCAAGCTTCTACCGAAAGAAAACTACTTTGACTGCCCGGATCCAAGAGTGCGCGTAATGAATGTTTTTTGTTATGTCTATCGAATGCGTGAACAGTTACGGTGGAGAGTAAGATGTTTGAATGATTTGCATGCTGTGCGAAATTTAGACTGTGTGCTTGGGTGGATGTCGTTGGTTGTGGTGGTAAATCTGAGCGATCGTGCGCCAAATGAAGTAAGGTATGATGACGAGAATTGCACCGTTTACAAGAGCTCGAACGGCATTGTTTAACAAAATGTCCCGACCGAAGACAATTCATACACACCTTTAATTGTTTGACCCGGTCTATACGGCCTTGAACCGTAAGTTTAGTGAAATTTGAACATTCCTGTATGTAATGTTCCCCATTGCAGTTTACACAACGCTTAACACCCGAATTAGCAACCAAAAACGTTTTTGATTTCGGTTTTGATTTATCGATTATCCGCTTACCCGAACCGTTTTCCAAAGTTTCCAATAAATCAGCGCGTTCTTTCAAAAACCCTAACAAATTTTCTAAATTCGCTTTCTTTAAACCGGACTTTTTTCTTTCCCACTCCCGATTGGAATCAGCGTCCAATTTCGACACGGCTAAATAAATAAGTAGTGTGTCCCAATTATCCGTAGGTTCATTTAATGCAGCTAACGCGCGCAGATGTTTACGAAAGTCGTCAATAAAACTTCGAATCGGCTGTGGATTATCACCCGAAACCCCTTCAATTTCGAACAATGCCTTAACGTGATTATGAATTAATATCCGCGGGTTATCATAACGCTCGCGAATCAACCCCCAAGCGACTTCATAGTTAGAATTTGTCAATTCTAAGCTTTCGATAACCTGACGAGCATTACCGGTCAGTGCCGACAGTAAGTAATGAAATTTTTGAATGTCGTTGATCATTGGGTTGTTATGAATTAACGATTCGAAAATGTCTCTAAACCCTAGCCATGCGTCGTAACCACCGTCAAACTTTGGTAAATCTATAACCGGTAGCTTTACATGTTGATCCGGGGAAGGTCCTACAATGAACGACGAATCGGCGCATATATTTCTATTTGTCAAAATTCGCTTAGCTTTAGCCGTATTTGCGTAAAAACTCGCCTCGAATGTCTCCCTCTCCGCGTTTTGTGACTCGCCATCAACGCTTAACAAATCTATTTCACCCTGAATTTCCTCGAACTCATCGATAAGATTAATTGCCCGATTGTATCTTTGTTCTAACTCTAACGAAAGTTCCTGATTAATACCGCTTTCTCTGATATTTGATTCAAATTTTATTACAAATTTCGCAAAATTCGTGAGTTTGCCCTTGACAATACCTCGTTTTTTAGTTAAATTTTCTGACTGACTCATGATCGCGATTGACAAGTTTCAGATTGAGAACGATAAAGGAGAAAGCAAAGGGACTTACGGTACTTGTTTCAATGGCGTTGGTCGCTTCCAGTACGTGATGGACGAATTTCTTCTATCTCGAATTTGTTGGGAGTTGCATGAAGTAGAAATTCGGTCTTCGAACACTCCTGGCGAATGTTCTCCAAAAAGCTGCGTAACTGGCGGGCCAACGTTGTCGAATTTAATTTAATTTTACACGTCGCATCAAGGAACCGAAGACACTTAAATCTTCTTATATTTTCCCCATCCGGCTCGAAGGACCATTTATGATTATTTATTTTTATCTGGTGGGCGCTGGTTAACAACAAAATCTTGGTTTTACGTTTCCATAAACTTTATTATTAATTACACTTAAACTATACATATAAATTGCGATTAGTTGTGGCGAGAGTTATATAGGGAGCCTTGCTCCGCGTAAATTGAAGGGGTACTGTTTCGGTGTGTGTTAAATCGAAGACTCAATAACTGATACGTGTTGAGCTCGCAGGCTCCTTCTTTATTTTAGGTCATAACTAAAAACCCTTACCTAAACACCGAAATACCCCAACGCATTCCCACACTTAACTCCACCCAATAAATAATGCGATAAAAGACTCTAATATTGCGACTCGAGACACTTCAAATCTAGACTAAACAAATGAGGCGATACAAATAAATCCAATATAAATGAACTAATATAATATAAACCTATCAAATCTAATATAAATTAACCAATATAATATAAAATCTAACAAACAGAAACCCTAAATAATTTACATTGACAAGTATTATAGAAAAAAAACGAACTATAAAAGAAATATTTACAGTTTTTTTGTTAACCGTTACACAACGCTTAGTTTAAAATGTACCGTAAAAGGCAAAAATATTTCCTACTCATTTCTGTAATCCCACAAACTAATAACATCCAATTATCTCAATCAATTTAAGTAACGACTCTAAGTAGATCATCAATTTCTATTAAATATAGAGAAGCATTTATTATGAGTACTTTACGAGACATGTATTATATAAGTATTATTTTATTTCCCATCTAAAGAGACGTGTCTTTAAGGTTTAAAAGGCGGGTTTCGTAGACGTCTAGGGTACAATTTTACTCTTTACAGCCTTCTGGCAAACACATCCTTCGTTAATATTAAAAGAACAGATGTTCAGTGTAGGATTTCTCTCCTCCGTATACTGACACTGACCCCAGTGTACTACTTCCTGTGAACCGGTACTATGTACTACCGACGACTTTTTCCGAAAACCAACAATAAAAAGACGAAAACTACAAAAAATAGTCACGACCCCGTCACCGTGATTTATAACCCGATGTGTGCCGTCCGTTTTCTGTATAGAGTTACAAACCGTTCGTCCTCTTTCTTCGTTAATCTTCTATACTCTTTTAGGGGCTAATTATAGCTTAGAGATAATGTAGACCCTCGCGTAAATAACGAACCACTTCTGTTCCTGCGGAGATAATGAAAGACATGAATACAAATGAATAGAGCAGTTTGTTTTACATTGATTTATCAAGTTTTTATCAAATCGGTTAATGGAATATAACGGAACGGGTTTTCTTGGAATTCCTTCATGATATGAAATAAAAAGTGTTTATTTTTGAGTTCACTTTTTTTTTCTGACAAACTTGAATTTCTTGGCGCAATCGATGTTTTCTGTTTACGTTCACAGACGTAAGCCGGATCAGAACTCAGTTCAACTTGGAACTTTCCCATTAAGTTTAAATCCGCAGGAAACAGCACATTTGAACAGCAGTTTACTTTTCTTTGTTAACATTGACAATCTTTCGAAATTGGAATTTAACGTACCGTGAAGTTAATTTTTCTTTATGAATGGACATTAATTTGGAATGATTGGTTGACTTTTTCATCAACTTTTTAAAGAATCATTAAATAATACATTACATTTTTTAGGCCTTTTTACTTACTATTCGAAATATTTAGCAAATAATAGCGCACGATATAATAATTCGGCGTTATCGCAATAAATACCGATAAGATTCATGTAAGTAAAATTCACGTTAATATTATCTTATTTTCTTATCAGTACTATGTTCTAATCTTCGTAAATCACCTGTCGTTGTTGATTTTTGTTTTTGTATAATAGTGGTATTTATTTGTGTTTGCAAAATAATTTTTATAGATAACCCTTCTGTACCTTTCGAATTTTAATCTGCTTCGATGATTAATTTCCTTACATATAGACAAGTTGTTATATTTTATACGTATGTAAAATATATCATTCATTCATTATCATATATTCGACGTCGAGATCATCCCATGTCTTCTGATGGGCGCGCTTCAGACTGTCGAGGTTCTTGTAGGGAGTAGCACAGGCCTTACTCTCAAGCGACTACTTATTGTTAGTGTTGAACAATCTTAGCCTTGTGTGTAATCTTATCAAGGTACTTCTGGAAGTTGACCTTGACCCACTCCGGCTCAAACTATTACCTGTGCGGCATGATCCTTTCTCCAGAATTCTATCGTTTTGGCGGTTGAATGTTTGCTCAATCGTGAATAACTTCTCGTCAGTGAAGAGGATGATCAAACTGCGAGTCTTTTCCATCTTGATGCTACAAAGCCATAAACGATATTTGACGATCTTGTGTACAGATTCACTGATATTCAGCTCGTTAGCCATTTTCTGAGACTCTATCTATCTGGACATTAAGCGCTCTCATTGGCTAAGTGCGCCAATTTATCTGTTTAATGTTTATTTATATGTCAAAAAAAAGTTTTTGGACAGACGTCATACAAAATATATATGTATACTTCAACAATGAGTATCTAAAACAGTAACTTAACTAATACAGTTCGGTCATACCATGGACTTTACTTAGGAATTCTTCTACCGAGTAAAAGGCCTCAGACACCAAAAAATGTTTAACACGATTTTTAAAACATGGTGTTCATGTTCTTTATGCAATCCGGTAGTTTGTTATAAAGTTTTGTACCCTGGTAGTCCACACCTTGCTGGGTCACCTTAAGACGGTGATACGGAACCCTTATAGAGTCTTTTTGTCGCGTATTATATTCGTGATGTACGGAGTTTATGTCATAGAGATGTGTATTATTATGTACAGGGTGGTTCAAATTCGATGTCCGAATAGGCTAACTCGGAAACTATAAGAGTTAGAAAAAAAGTAGCTTACATGTCATGATCTCGTTTTTCGAGAAACTGCTAATGCCGAAAACCTCATAGCGCTATCGTCTTTTGTTTTTCCGCTAGAGGCTAAAATTGAAAATATCGTAAAACCAGCAAGCGCAATTATCTTGGTTATTATTATAGCTGGAGTATTATAACTAAGACATTATATGGACACTTTTTTACAGAGAATTTGATGACGTAGTCAAAAAAATTTTTTTGGTTTTAGATTTTGAGATATTATCACAATGTTCGTTTTTTTAAATGGAAACAACCACGATTAACCATGATTATTCGCTTATTAAATTCGTTATTTTTTTCTGATTACAAAAATATAGGGTTCGAAAGGTCTATTTCTTATTGTTTTAGAATAAAGCTAAAAATTTACTTTTCTTTTAGTGTCTTCCAAAAAATTAAATTTACAGTTTCCTGTAAATTACGGTACTATAATTAAAAATGAAAAAAAAAACATATTTCTGATATTTGAAACAAATATATTTGTTGAACTATTTAATTTATATATGTAATTATGCAAAAGTTGAAATAGATTGCATTATTTCACATTTTTTATTAATATT
This sequence comes from Onthophagus taurus, assembly GCF_036711975.1. Taxonomy (NCBI): domain Eukaryota; kingdom Metazoa; phylum Arthropoda; class Insecta; order Coleoptera; family Scarabaeidae; genus Onthophagus; species Onthophagus taurus. The sequence continues at coordinate 2,857,466 of NC_091967.1, forward strand.
TAATATTATTCTTAAATGACTTAATAAATTATTGATAGATGGCGCCATATGTTTTTTTTTTAATTCAAATAAACAGCAACATTTGTATTCAAAAATTTTCTGAAGTGTCACTTTAAAAATCCTGTTTTTTAAGATGGATTACGAAAATTACGAAAAGTTTAACATATTAGAATGTTGCATATTAGAAAATAAAGTAAATTTTATATAAATTTTTAGTAGAATAATTTTTAGTTATAATACCGTAATTTACAGGAAACTGTAAATTTAATTTCGTCGACGACACTAGATGGAAATTTTATAAAAAAAGTTTATTTTTAGCTTTATTCTAAAACAATCAGAAATAGACCTATCTAACCCCATATTTTTGTAATCAGAAAAAAATAAAGAATTTAATAAACGAATAATCAGTGGTTGTTTCCATTTAAAAAAATGAAAATTGTCATGATATCTCAAAATCTAAAACCGAAAAAATTTTTTTGTCTACATCATCAAATTCTCTGTAAAAAAGTGTCCATATAATGTCTTAGTTATAATACTCCACCTAGAATAATAACGAAGATAATTGCACTTGCTGGTTTTACGATATTTTCAATTTTGGCCTCTAGGGGAAAAACAAAAGACGATAGTGCTATGAGGTTTTCGGCATTAGCAGTTTCTCGAAAAACGAGATCATGACATGGAAGCTACTTTTTTTCTAACTCTTATAGTTTCCGAGTTAGCCTATTCGGACATCGAATTTGAACCACCCTGTACATGCAGGGCACGGTAAGTATATCAATTTTTTTTAAATGTTCTTTACATGATTCTAAATTTTTTAGATTACACAAAGCGCGGATACAACTCTTTTGTAGCTTAAACACCCTGTTGATTCCCGGACCCGAACCCCAAATGGAGATGCCATATGAGGCCTCTGCATGAAAACAAGAGAAATATGCTGTTCTTACTACTTCAGGTTCGGTACATCTTCGCACCATAAAAACTGCACTCGCGAGTCTTCTACAAAGGGCACTCACATGGTCATCCCAGGTGAGACGATTGTTCAACTTCAAGCCAAGAAAGTTCACCACGTTATCGTTTCCTTTTGTGAGAAAGTTAATTTTTTGATTCTTTTTTTCATTGAGGATGAGCTTGTTCGCTCGCAACCAATCAGACGCGTCTTCTAAGACATCGTTAGTTCTCAATTGTGTTTCTTCTCTCGTTTTCCCTTTTACTACGAACGACGTATCATCCGCATATAGATACGTTTCTGAGTTTTTTATGTTTCGAGGAAGATCGTTCATATACAGTATAAATAAGATCGGTCCCAGGATTGATAATAATAATAATAATAATTCACTTTATTGCCCAACAAAGATCAATTACAGGACAATATTACAAGAAAAAGAAAATAAGAAATAACACATGCCATAAAACAAATATAATTCACATAAACACTCTTACACTATTATTGATTGTTAGTTAGTTTACACATCCTCTGCACTGGGGAGTTGGCTAAAACATTGGATCTGCAATTCCTCAAATAAAACTGATTTGTACTACGTGTTGCACGCGTAGGCACCGCGAAAATGATCCGCGACAACAACCAACCACAATCCAATTCACCTTGCACTAACTTCTGCAAAAACTTGATGCACTGGTCATCTCTTCTTACGTCTAGTGCAGAAAAACTGTGACGCCGCAGCAGGGATGCGTAACCATTCCACGATCCGGGTATGATCCGTCCAGGCGTAGAGACAAATATTTGAGAAATCTCCTCTGAATTCTCTCCAATATAAGTCTATGACACACATAATGTGGCGACCAAATTACAGAGCCATATTCCAATTTGGACAATACAAAGGTCGAAAATAGGGTCTTGTACACACCGATATCAGAAAAAGCACGCGAGGTGCGCAAAACGAAACCAAGCATCCTCGCAGCAGAAGATGCAATATTTTCGATGTGAGGTACAAAAGACAATTTGCGGTCAAAAGTTACTCCCAGATCCTTGATTGTAGATAATTTCTCAAGAAGAACACCTTCTATATAATAAGAAGATGGAAGAGGAGACAGCTTGCGTGTAAAACTAACTGCACCGCACTTATTGGCATTAATCTTTAGCTGATAACGGTTACACCATTCCACCAAGACGTCCAAATCCGACTGAAGACTGACAACATCACGGTCCGCAAAAATAGGTCGGAATAGTTTCAGATCATCCGCATAAGCTAGTACGCTTGATGAAAATTTGTCTAGAAGGTCATTCAAGAAGATAACAAATAGTAGGGGGCCTAGATTTGAGCCCTGAGGAACACCAGACCTAGCCGTAAACTCCATAGACGCATAACCGTTGTAGTACACATAATTTATACGACCCGATAGGTAAGAGGCAAATAGTTTCATAAACTTAGGAGATAAGCCAAAAGCACTAAGTTTATACAAGAGGACGTCATGATGAATCATGTCGAATGCTTTAGAAAAATCAGTGTATACCACATCTACCTGACCGCCCCTATCCAAAGATTCACAAATTACCTCAGTAACCACCGCGAGGTTGGTAATGGTCGAACGACGCTTGATAAACCCATGCTGATATGGTGACACAAATGACTGAACCTGTGGATAAATCATCCTGTAAATAATCTGTTCAAATACCTTAGCGAAATTGGACAATAACGATATTGGTCGATAATCAGTAATGTTGGTACGTTCGCCATGCTTGAATACAGGAACAATGCGTGAGCGCTTCCAAAGTTTAGGAAACGAGCAAGTGCTTAAGGATAGGTTAATTATTAAATGAAGCGGAACTGCAAAAACTGCACAGCAATCACGAATGAAAAATGCAGGAAGATCATCATCACCAGCAGTAAATTTATTAGGTAACCTTTTTAGGAAATGAAGAACCTCTTCTTCGGTGACATCGGTAACAAATACTGGAGGATACGTAGAGTGTACATCAACCATGTTATAAGCAGAGACACCAGAATATACTCCAGAGAATTGATCTGCAAAAGCATTAACTATTTTTTCAGGATCAGTGTAGGTGGACTTATCACGCATCATTTTTCCAGGAAGTCGAGAGGTCGTTGTTTTCTGTCTTATATAATTCCAAAAGTTACGGGGATCAGAACTAAGCGATTGTTCAGCACTAATAGTAAAAGAAGTATACGCATCAGAGATTTTCTGTTTAGTCAAACATCTCAGTCTTTTATATTCCGCTGAATAGAAAGCACTATTGCTTCTCCTCCACTTCCTCCTATAATACTCTTTCAACTTTAATAGCCGCTTAATTTCTGGGGTGATCCTTGAGGTACACCGTATCTATTGTTTTTCACATCGGATATTGAACCATTCCAAGCGACATATTGTGTTCTGTTACTCAGATACGATTTCATTAGACTTGGTGTTGATCCCCGTACGCCGTAAAAGGCGAGCTTATCCAGTAATAGATTATGGTCCACCGTATCAAAAGCTTTGGTGAGGTCGCAACAGGTCATTTCCACGCTTTCTCGATTGTCATGAGCTTCCGTGACATCGCGTATCATTCGGGTAACAGCTGTGATCGTCGATCTTCCGGTCCTGTAACCATGTTGGCTATCGTCAAATATTTTATTTTTTTGCAAGTAGCTGATTAGTCGGCATTTTATTACTTCTTCGAAGATTTTCGAAAACACTGGAAGAAGGGCAATCGGTCTGTAATTTGAGCAATCGTTGTCATCTCCTTTTTTGTAGATTGGAACGATCCTGGCCTGTTTCATCCCTCTTCAATACATTTGTTTAAAACCATACAAAGCGGTTCAGAGATTTTCATCATCAAAGATTTGTGCCCAGAAATAAAGAGAAAAATCGAAATGGCAAACGAGAGACTGGTTAAGAATCTTGGACCATAATAAGAATCTTGCTCTTAGTGAGATGGACGAGAGTGCGACGTCTACAATGGAGGAACCACGTTGATAGGATGGCAGAAATTAAGAACGAAGCGTCCAGTTGGAAGACCACCCAAATACTGACAAGAAAACTGGACATCCTTATTACTAGAATGAGATAGAACAGACAAGACTAGAAAATACACACTTCGCAAAAATTTTTATAACAACAATTACTTATTATATCGTTTTAATTTTAATCAAATTTATTTATAACAAACGAAATTTATTTATAGTTAGTACTTTATTATTTTAGTTAATAAATTTGTACTGTATAATTTGTCGACAATTTGATGAGTTAATCTCCAACGTTATCTCAACACTAATTAATTTAAAAGCTTATGAAGAGTTCCGAAAATAATATGTTTATTGAATCAAAAAATAAATATTTTCTAAAAATATATTCGTTAATCATTACACTTCCGTTTCATGCAACCTTCAGTTCACGTAATGAATTATTAATATCGTTTTATTGGAATATCCATATGATCCATATGTTTTGTGAATATAAATTGTTTGTATTAAAACATTTTTTATTATTAATTTTTATACAGGGTGCCCGGAAATTGCGTTCATATATTTAAAGGTGTGATTCTACATAAAAAATCATGAAGAAAAGTTCATATAAAGATGTGTCCTAAAATGCTTCCTAAGGGAGTTAGAGGGCTTTGAAGAAGACGTTCAATATGAGGTTATTTCTCATTATTTCAAAAACTACTAGGGTTAGAAACACGAAATTTTGCATATCCAGCTATTTTTACGTTGGGAATACGATAATCGAATAAAAAATTAGAAGGAATGTGCAGTTGCGGAAATAAGGGATAGGGGGCGCAATTTATTTCCCATATTTTTTTTTGCTTTGATGTTTTCACTATTTTAACCTCAAAATTAGAATCTACGGAAAAAAATACATAAAAAATGTTCTGCTTATAAAATGGTCTACGACCACTCGTTTTCAAGATAAATAATGTTAAGTAACATACTGCACACAAACATGTATATTAAACTATCACTAAAAATCTTAGTAGGCTCCTTTCATTTGTTGATCTTTGCTGTCAAACGGTCGATAAAAAATTATTTTAGTGCAACAACCATTATAATTTACGTTTAATTAAATCAAAATGGTTCAATACTCAAACGAAGTGGTGGCAAACATTCACTTTACGTACGGTAGAGCTGATGGAAATGCCAGAGAAGCACGAAGATTGTACGCAGAACGATATCCAAACCTACAACTTCCCTGTGAACAAACGTTCGCTTCTATTCATAGAAGATTGTGTGAAACTGGGCGCTTTAAGGAAAATCATTACGACTGTGGAAGATCATGCACTACGAGGACTGTAGAAGTGGAAGAAAGGGTGCTCGATGCAGTAGCTATCAATCCTAAGGTAAGCACTAGGAGATTATCGGTACAAGAAAATGTGCCGAAAACCACCGTTTGGAAGGTATTTAAAGATCAGCTACTGCATCCATATCATTTCCAAAAGGTAAAAATAGCTGGATATGCAAAATTTCGTGTTTCTAAACCTACTAGTTTTTGAAATAATGAGAAATAACCTCATATTGAACGTCTTCTTCAAAGCGCTCTACCTCCCTTAGGAAGCATTTTAGGACACACCTTTATATGAACTTTTCTTCATGATTTTTTATGTAGAATTACACCTTTAAATATATGAACGCAATTTCCGGGCACCCTGTATTTTGACATTAGAAAGAATATAACAAGGCGGTTATAACCGTAAAAATATCCATAAAACCGTTAAGTAATATACCATAAATTATATAAAAAAAGAGACATTTTTACGGTTACAATTTTATGTCGCAGACCACACAACACTACGATCCTCCATAAACCATAAGGTAAGAAATCGCGTTATTAAGGTTAATAACGTTTGCTAGGGAGCAAATTGCTGTTATTACTTAATACGTTGTGATGATATAAGTTAACTTGTTTCTTTCGCAGAAAGAATTTAAAAGAAACCTTATTCAAATGGAAAACAATAAAATTTTATGACCGATTTTTTGTTCCAACTTGTTTACATTCCAAGCGGAGTAAATTGAAAAATACTTCCTATTGAAGCAAATTAACCGTTAACAAAAACATATTTTCAGAATTAAATTCAGAGAAAGTTATAATCAAATTAAACGAAATCGTATTTTACTTGTTGTTCAATTTAAATTTAGAAAGTAATTTTTTGTGAAGAATTCTTACGTCCTGCATAAAAATTGATTGAGTTTTTCTGCTTGAAAGCAGTTTCAATAGAAAAAAGGAATCTTAAAAGTGGAAGAGTTTTAATTTAAACTCTTCTCGCTTTTTAATCTAGGTCCATTCGAGTTCTATTCTGTATGCACTGCATTGTGAAGGCTTATATTTGCATAATAATCTTGCGTGCGATTGTAAGTCATATTAAGGACGGGTTTTTATGTTGTTTTTTTAATGAAAAAAAAATTAATCGTTATTAAAGATGGTTATGGTTAATTTTTGAATTAATTAACATTTTCTTATCACTATTTACGTTATAAACGCCTAGATGATGATTAGTTGTTGTATACACATCCGGTTGATTCTCTCGTTGTGGTAGTATTCGATAAGTTTTCTTCTTCAAAAGAACACTAATATTATGAATAACAATAAATTTTTAATTTCAGCCATTTACAATTGGCGTGGCGACAAGAAATTCGGCCTACCTTTAGAGATCGGTGAAACAGTACAAATTTTAGAAGAATGTTCGGGGTGGTATCGTGGATTTTCGATGAAAAATCGCGCCGTCAAAGGTATCTTTCCACAGAGTTACATCCATCTAAAACCGTGCAAGGTCGACAACGAGGGATTGTTCGAAAGCGTTGTGCCATTGGAAGATCCTATAGTCAGGGAAGTTACCTTAGTGTTAAGAGAGTGGAGTGATATATGGAAAAAACTTTATGTGGTAAGATGATAGGAATAATGCTTCTTAATTGGTTCTAATTTTTTTTATTTATTTTTGTTATTAGGAAAGAGAAACTTACAAATTTGATACAGTGGGGAAAGTGATGCGGGATCTACTTGAATGGAGGAGGCAGTTGGTTTCGGGAACCTTAACACATGATCAGACTAAGGAATTAAAAACAAAGATCATTGCTAAAATTGATTGGGGTAACAGGTAAGTAATTAAATTTTTTATGATTTTAAGAGTTAAAAAAGTATCTTATGAAAATGGTCTAGGTATGTACAAGGTTATTTTTTGAATAACTTGAAAACAACTCAATTTCTGTTTGTATTCGATCATTTTATTGAAATTTGGACTTGTACAATTTGTTTAGACACTTTCTGAAAGTGATGCCTTTTAGGTGGCGATTTTCTGGCGTATGTTAACCTTAAGTTGCTCGAGCATGTAAGGCTTGTTGACATAAACCTTGCTCTTAAGGTATCCCCACAGGAAATGTCGTAATCGTAATCGTCACTTTGCGATATTAATAGATTTAGACACATGTTGCATCATCTTGCTGGAACCAGTAGTTCTCCATGTCATTTTTTTCGAGTTTAGTTGCCAAACCATCATCGTAGAGAGGCCAAACTATGATGCACTAATTTAGTTAGGTTGAGTTGGGTTTCGATGTGACCTTTGTGAACACTTACCAGTGTCATGACGTCGATGTAAGTCTTCATAAAGTTCCTATGTTGCTATATTTGAAGGCTCCCAATACATTACCTTCCACCACTTGATTATCTCTCCATGGTCTTTTCCATACAGACTAGATATTGCCCATGCCTTACTTATTGTTTTCCTCATTCAGCTTTGACAGATGTTGTCATTGTAGGCAGAGCAGGTTTTGTGCAATTTAGTCCAAAAAGCCCAAGCTTCTAGTTGTTTTGGAGTAACCTCATTCAAATTAAGGGATTCATTCCCAGAATAGACAGGCTCAAACTATTGAAAATTGTTTCAAAAAACACGTTCAAAATAAAAAGAAAATGCAGAAAAGTGACTAAGACTAGATTAACTTCAGTTATAAAACGTCTATTAAATGGTAACTAACTTCAGGTTTAAACTGTCAACCTCAATTTTGACATATTTGTAATCTTCAATAAAAATCCTTTAAAATGAGTACAAACACGACATATTTATCTTCAATATTAACGAAGTTATGGTCAACTTCCGGTTAAGAATCTCAACGTCAATTTTGACATATTTGTAATCGTCGTGAAAAATCCTTTAAAATGAGTCCAAACATGATACGTTTAATTCCAATATTAATCGAGATATAAACAACTTCCGGTTTGAAATGTCAATGTCATTTTGACATATTCATAATTTTTATAAAATGTCTTAATATTCGTCACAAAAACAAAAATATAATAATAAGAAAAAATTAAGGTTGGTATTAATGTTTAAAAATTAAATTACTCTCTTCATTGTTGCTAACTTCGGGTTTAATATTTTTTATTGTAACTTTTTTGTTTTTTGAGATAAGTGCGTCATCTTTGGACTCATTTTAAAGGTTTTTTAATGAAGATGACAAATATGTCAAAATTGACGTTTCAAACCGGAAGTGATTGTATTTCCATTAATATCAAAGTTAAACATGTCGAGTTTGGACTCATTTTAAAGGAATTTTTATGAAGTTGACAAATATGTCAAAATTAAAAGTTGAAAGTTCGAACTTTTTGGTTTTTTGAGATAAATGCGTCAAGTTTGGACTCACATTAAAGGTTATTTTATGATGCAAATGAGACTTGAAATCGTATAACGTGATTAGCTTTATCCTTTAAAACAAATAGTATTTTAGGTCTTTCACTATTTTGCATTTTTTCTAAGATAGACAGAAAATCTCTAAAAACGATAAAATGTCGCTTAATCAAGTGATGTATAACGCGATGATGTTTAATTTTCTTTACTATTTGTATATATTGGTTTGCCTATATTCTCTTTTAATACAATTTAAAGCTATTTGTTGAAGGTTTTTAAAATCTAACAAAAAAAATGTTCTAAAAACCTTTATTTATTGAATCCAAAACAAAATACAGCTTTGACAAGGTTAAGGCAATGTATATCAAGTTTACATCAAGCCATAAAAAATACATTTGTTCGGATTGCACCTTATTCAACATAAATCAATAAAAAAAATCAAATGCCTCATTTAATTTTTTTAATTTGAATTTATTAAAGGCACTTTGTTCGAATGCGGTTCCTAAGTCGTATCAATTGCGATGCACTTACATGTTTACAGTCTTAAACAATAAAAAATAAAAGAAAATATAATAGCTAGTCTTATAAAAGCATTACAAAACTTGCGTCGAAGTTATACAATATCTAAATTAGGAATGATCACAATAAAAAAACACTAAACGCTAATAAGGGGGCAATTGCGATAATAATACTAAAAATTAAAGGAATTTTGATAACGAGATCTTAGTCTCCATCGTCACTATAGCGCAATATGTAATAAATACATATTAATTACATCAGCCCATTTATGTTTTAGTCTCTCTACCAAAAGACTCTATTTCTGGATAAATAGGACTCATTTCCAAAGTACTTGGAGCTGATGGCAAGTTGCTGTTGCTACCAAAGTTTAAACGGCGTACCAAATCATCTAAAATTTCTCCAAATATCATCAAATTTAGGTTTTGTCCAAGTAAATGTAACAAAAGGAAATCGCCGACCTAAAAAAAATAATTATAAAACTGTTAAATTTTGAATTGAAGTTTCTTGCCTGAGTTTTTCGTATAATAGTATCAACTCCAGAGGGTGTTCCAAACCTGAAACGTCTCTTCAAAATGGTTTCTCTAATATTAGGCAATAAAATCACAGCTGCTGAATAAAACAAAGCCACTCCAGATAATACAGCAAGTATAATAAACCAGAACCAAAGGAATATGTAAATCTTCTCATTTAATATGTTCACGGCTAAAACGCACAGAGCATCGTGCGTTTGAATGGTTCCTGTTGGACCATATTTGTGGAATGTACATTTTGTTACGCGTGGAAAAACTGCCACCATTGGATCAGTTCGATTTTCTTGGTTCATATTCGAATAACGGATCACGTCAGTTCCATAATCCAAGAAAGCTCCTCCAAGAAATTTATCCGTCATAAATATGTTAATTAACTAAAAAAAATTATTTAATACATTGAAATTTTATTTAATTCAAGTAAAATACTTACAACATTAATAAAATTTAATGCTTCTGATAAGAAATATCCAAAAGCATAAGTGTTATGCATATGCATAGTTTCAACTAAATATTGAACCAAGCGTGATTGTCTATCTTGTCTTTCTTCTTTTGCCCCGGTGATACTTCCTCTCATACCTTCAGTTATCATTCGAACTTTTCCTTCTTCCCACGATTTCCAAATCAAATGGGGCACATAGAACAAAACTCCTTGCATAAAGAGTACGAAGGGTACCCATTGGTAGTAACTATGATAGATTTTTTCTTGATTTTCATTTCCCAAACCTGGGTGAGCCACTTCTGTCCCAACCTTTTTATGGTGTTCATGAGGAAGGGTGAAAGTGTATGTAATCCAGCAATAAGTGTTTAAAACGTGATATGGTACACTACCACTAATACATTGTATAGGATCCCCTAAAAAAAATGTTTTGATAAATATTGCTTTAAATCAAAATTATGATGTTGATTCGGTTAAACGTCAATATGTAGCGCCATCTTTATGTAAAGTTAAAGAAAAAGAAAACTGTAATATTAAAATAGATATTACAGTGTTTTTGGGTATAAAAATGTTAACAGTTATAATAACGAGTCAAATGGTTGTACCATTTATACATTGTATAGGATCCCATAAAAAAAATGTTTTGATAAATATTGCTTTAAATAAAAATTATGTTGATTCGGTTAAACGTCAATATGTAGTGCCATCTCTATGTAAAGTTAAAGAAAAAGAAAACTGTAATATTAAAATAGATATTACAGTGTGTTCTTCTAATTTTAAAAGGCTCACTTTTAACATTCTCCTGATAAACAACGATTTATCTATCGGATAAATTTATCAGGAGGTGATAAAAGTGGGCCTAAAAGAAGTTTATTAAACGTGAAAGTTAAGAACGCTGTGATTTTAATTCATCAACAAATTTAACAGATTCCAATATAAAAGTGATTGTAAAAGCGGTTTTCAATCTCTTAAGGTGACCTTCGATTTATTCCATTACAACCAATTCTAGGACGTTTACGCAATTACGTATTAAAAGATTTTTTTACGACCACATGTTGGTGTTTTTAAGAAATTTGTGATGGAAATTCCCCCATTTCGTTTTAAATTTTAATGAATCATAAACAAAACGGTTATACAGGAGTTTTTGATATCGCTTTAAACTATAAGATGTTTTAATCAAATATTTATGTATTGATTAATACTAAACAATGATGTTGAATATTTTTGGATTATTTTTCGTCCTTTTCTTACCAATGAGATTATTAGCTGTAACTATAATACAACACACAAACAGGATAGCGCAAGTTATCCTATAATGAGCCCTGAAGATCATGTTGTCGATGATCGCCTTGTCTATTAAATAACGGACTTTGATCAAACCCGCTACCGCGGACACCATTCCAAACACCGTCATTTTGAACCTGTAAATTCAAAAAAAAGACAAGTATACATCTTGTACCTTTTAATTTCCGCTTAATATAAGATACACGTGGATGCAAATTAATTTATTGAATGAGCTGCTATTTAAATTATCCTCTATATTTAGGTACTTTCATTAACATCAATTTATGGGTAGGAGACGATCAACATCATCCTCTTTTTGTGAGTAGACGCAGAGGTCATAAGTTAACAAGTTGCGTAATTTCATCGTCGACGAATACGAGAACAAATGTAAAGACGGGTTTTGAGACAACTCATCTTTCCTCCTCGGTTGACAACTATTGACGACATTTCAAAATGGCCGTTTGCGCGACATTTTCGAAAATAAAACAAAAGAATCCGACCGAAGCGCGCAGTCTTGCACCTGCGCGTCTAACTCAAAAAAAAAATATATATAATGAATAATTTATATACAGCATTAATTCTCTTATTCAAATCTCAACGTGATCTCTAACACACGCTTATACTCTTTTGTTATAATGATTATTACCTTTTGTTTCGTTATCACTAAGGTTTTCTTATAAAAAAAATGTAAATATCACTACGAAACACTTTGTACTCGTACGGTTACGGGGGAATTGAGGTTGTGATCACAGAAAACTAGAACATTTTGGACTCCTATGTAGCCTTTAACCGCTAACGTTTCACTACTACTGTTGGCATGTTCACTTGGCGTTCTTTGGAACCGAGAAATCCCGTCAATGGTGGGGATAAAACATCCTCTTTCCCCTCGCCGTGGCTCGCGCTACTGTTTTGAGAATGTAGCAGAACCACATGTTGCTGGGGCTCTTTGTCAGATTGTTCTTCTTACACAGCCCAACATATTTCACAATATCACAAAATTAAATAAATAATAATCAAATATCACCGAAAACACAAATCTTTCATTAATATTTTATATCATTATAAACCGAAGACTTAATAAAAACAACTAAATTTATCCACATCAAAATCACACCTAAATAATAAATACATCCTTAAAAACAATTAATTTTACTCACACAATATATTTAATAAAATTTCAAAAATGATTTAATATCGTTGAGTTTTATTTGGCAAGTAAAGAATTTTTGTGCTGTGTAAAACGGACGGTGTAACTTGGGTACTCGTTGGCCTGAGGCTTCTTTAGTTATCCAGGGGAGGGGTGAGAAGGATTTTTCACGTCTTTTGTGCCATCGACTGACATAATGGAATGCCCCGATGATACCGTCAAATCCTAGAAGCAGGTCGGAAGGCGTGAATCCGATACCGTGAAGATTGTCGGTTCCCGACACTGCACCTACCCATTTGATTTTATTGAGGATATATCTCCGAACGCCGTTGATTTATGGGGAAAAGTATAAAAGACGAGGAACAGAACTAATTAAAAGCCCATTAATTTCGGAGCAATTAGTGCCGAAGACGTAAAGGACCTAGGCGTGGTTTTATATGAATCGGATAGGAAAATTCTATATAATTTTATAACCACACTTGGTTACTTAAAATATGATTTATGTTATTAGTGATAATAATTGTGTGGGGTTGGTAGTGATTAACAAGATGTACGGGCTGGAAATTACAATTACGATTTAAATGGGATTTGAAAAATACTTTTAATTAATTCTTAACTTTTAATTAAGAAAATGTTGAAAATTAAGCTAACCTTTTCGAGAAAGTTTCTTTTATATTTTTGGTACCTGCTTCAATAGTATTTCTTTACCCATTTAAAGAATAAGTGTACCTAATAGATTTCAAAGAATTGTTATTTTTAGAGAACATATTATTTGCAAGCACGTGCATAACAGTTGTAGAAGAAAACGTAACTTTTTTGTAACGTTTAAGTTACTAATTTATCATTTCTTATTAATTTGCAAGGTATGGAAATTTTTATTTATAGTGATGATGCATATCTTTTCCTAAAAACCGCTCAAGAATAAATAAAAAAATTGTTATCAATTAGATATTCAGGAATTCCTGATTACTACAAAAATGTATAAGTTTTGTACATAAATATGTTAACTTAAAAACGCAATTAACTCCAAATTTAGTATATCTTTTAAAACACATGTCCGGATGTGGCACTTTATCTGCACACATATCGACACTGTTTTTATAATTTTACATTTTAAATAAAAGAACATTCAAAAACGTTCATACATACAGGGTGTGTCAAATGTCTGGAATATAGCCAATAACTTCGCCATTTGTAGTTTTAAAGAAAAATGTTTCAAATACAAGTATCGTTATTAATCGTGGCGCATTTTTTGTCGGTATTTGCTTGTTTTTATTGTTTTTTGTTTCGTTGCTATGGCAACCAATATTGTTATTTTAAATGGGATGCATATTTTTTTTTGCATACTTTGATAGAGGGTAAGTGCCCCTATACGATGAACATATCAAATCATGTGGTTGTATAAGAAAAAAATCGACAAATATTAAATCAGTAATTTACAATCAAAGTAGGCAACGAAATAACGCCGGTGACAGCTTTAAATGTCAAAAAATGACAGTTTCAACAATTATGAATAATTAATAATGTATGGGTATGGTGACGCACATTTAATATAGTTTCGTCATTGGTAGCTGTCTTCACCACTTGCGGTGTTAAGGAACTTTTTTAATATTTTGGATACTGTGGATTGTTTATACGGGTAAATATTATTGAACAGTGTACAGGGTGGGCAAATTTGGGTGTTATTATAGGCTATCTCAGAAACTATAAGAGATACGAAAAAAGTAGGTGCCATGTCCCGGTCTCTTTTTCGAGACTAATCCAATCCCGCAAACACCAAACCTCTATATTCTTTTGTTTTTAAGTTATAACCAAAAAGTCAAATTTTCCTGATTTCAAAAAATACTCATATTACGTTTATTTTTCAAATTAGAGAAATGGGGTTGATACGTTCTTAAGACACTTTTTTAAGTAGAATATACTGCTGTTGAAAAATTTTAAACATACTTCATGATTTTTGAGATACAACACAAAGTTGTGTTTTTTTAAATACGAACTATACTTGATTATGATGTTACTGAAAAGAGCATACTTTTAGCTTTCCAATGATGTATCGCATGTATGGTGTCTTTGCAGAAAATAAGCGTTAATTTTCAATTCCAAAATAGTAAGTGTCATGGTTCAAAATTTTGATTATAGTAGGCGTGTCCGGACAACAAATACTACCTAGTGGCTATAATGTATGGTTTTGCACGAATATGACGGAATAAAGTTGGTTTTGTACCAACGAATAAAAACTTTGAATAGTTAATTTAAATTTCTCATCATCTTATCCCTGACTTTGTTCACCAATAAAAAATGGTTAGCAAGTAAAATTTGTTTATTAAAAATACAAGAAATATATTAATTAATGAATAATTAAATATGGACAACTTCGGGAACTAAACAGTCACAAACTGTCATCTTCTTTTACTAAACTTACTGGTTGTACGGTTAGAACAGTTCGGAATCAATGAATGAAATCTTTGCTAGTATTTTCCCAGTTTTCCCCAAACATAAGATTTAGAAGTTTTTTTATATCAGCAATCTTTTCTTTTGAAATTGGGTGAGATAGAGGAAAATTAGAGATTATAAACTGGGAGCGGACTTTCCATTGATATATATGAAGACTTATGTATCATCTTCAAAGCGGACTCCAATATATTCTATATTTAATTTTATCATTTTATTTAAAGATAATGCGGAACTTCTTAAACGGGAAACTTCTTTCGTAAAATTCATGAATATAATGACAAGTAAACTCACGTTGCTATAGTAACTAAGTAGCATTTAGCGTTCTGCTCGCCTACTATAATTAAAAATTTGAATATTAATCATTAATATTTAAAAATTGAAAAATAACGCTTATTTTCTGGAGATACATCATGCGTGCGATATATCATTGGAAAGCTAAAAATATGCTCTTTTCAATAACATCATAATCAACAATAGTTTGTATTTAAACAAATACAACTTTATGTTATATCTCAAAAATTATCAGCTATATTTAAAATTTTTTAACGGCAGTATATTCTACTCAAAAAAGTGCCTGTAGAATGTATTAACCCCATTTCTCTAATTTCAAAAATAAACGAAATATGAGCATTTTTTGAAATCGCTAAAATTTGACTTTTCGGCTATAACTTAAAAACAAAAGAAGATTGAGATTTGGTCTTTGCGGGATTAGATTAGTCTCGGAAAAAGAGACCAAGACATGGCACCTACTTTTTTCGTATCTCTTATAGTTTCTGAGATAGCCTATAATAACACCCAAATTTGCCCACCCTGTACAAATCACCGTACCCATAAAGCATTAATATTTAGATTCTTTGTCCTTCGCTTAATTGCGCCATATTTGTTTAAACTGTCAATTTTTTGACATTTAAAGCTGTCAACGGCTCTATTTTCGGCGCCTACTTTGATTATAATTTTTTCTTATAAAACCATATGATTTGATATGTTCATCGAGTGGAGGGATTTATCTTCTATCAAAATATGCAAAAAAAAACATATGCATCCCATTTAAAATAACAATATTGGTTGCCATAGCAACGAAACTTTTGATCTAAGTATATTAACATTCTGAGGTATATCGGTGAGAATAGCAGGAGCTACAGATGTATTAACTCGTTTACTTTTCGATCCATCTTCCACAACGTAAATTAAAAGACATCTTAATCTGGGTTACTTATAAGTATAAGAAAATGCCATATTCGATATATCACGAGGACAGTAGTATCGTATGTAAACGGGGCTCATTGTACCGTGACTGCTGGTCTGTGTCGTGTTATTTCTGACGTTATTTCATGAATCACTACTACATTCTTAGCCCAGGGTCGTGAGAAAACACTTGCCACTTTCGTTCAATCGCTTGCAGGCGAATTTTGTTTGGCGTCGCCGTATAGAGTAGATCAGGTGTGTTCGTGTTGCTTTGGCATTTCATATTGGATCTAACTGTACTTCTTGATGGTGTACATATTCATTAAATACGGTGCTTTTAACTGAGAAAATAGAGCCCGACATGAACCGAGAAATAACGAACGTTTCATCAAGCGAGTTTAGGTGGCAGGTAGTGACCGAGCATCACCTTTAGGAGCATTAATTAAGCGATAATTTTGTCCAACGCTGAGCGCGTTATCTTTCAGTCGACCGTGGAGTAGGTACGGGTTACGTGTCGACAGCGAGTTCAGGTCCCAGGTACAGTCTGTTCAATCTCCGCCTGCCTACCTGAACACTTTATGGGAGGAATTATTTTCACGATCATAAATATTTTACTCCGCCGAACCTAGGAGAAGAAAGGTCGTAACCGCGGTGAGGTTCGCAAACCTTTACCAACCTCACACGAAGACTGTCACGTATCGCGCTGTATTTATTGAACATAATTGCAGCATTACGTGGGCAAGATAACTATCGGCGTCTTTGATGCCGTTCTATTCGTGATGATCACGCAAGAACTGTTAATTTTTTTTTATTATTAATATTCTTCGTTGCTTTGTGGTTTTACTTTTTATAAAAGAATATGTTTGTATGATAATAAGTTACAGCAGCTAGCGCGTGCAGCGACCTACTACAGAAGATCGGAACAATGAGTTTGCGTTATTTTCAAAACTGGTATGGAAGCGAGCCGACCGCGGCCTCCAACGCCAAAGAAGTCCACTAATGCGCTTAATGCCACAACGACGGGCAAAATAACAGGTCGCCCGATTGCGATAAACGCAAATACTGACGGGAAATTACTGTGTTTTACAGACGGTCTTTAGACCCAATACCTGCCGGCTAGTACTGGGAAATGTGTTGACTTTATTAGTTGGGATATAAGAGAAATACGTCCTCATTCACATAAATTCTATAATAATATATCTGCTTTATTCTCGTGATGTTAAAACAATGATCTTCAAATGTCATATTCATTTTCGTAATTCTAGGGATTAAAGAAACAGTTAACCATATCTCTGGGCGTTATTTCAAACGAATTCTTAACAGGTAATTTTAATCTTCTCGGCTAGAATAACGGTGTTCAATTATTCGAGTTTATCTAATTTAACCAATTGGACTAAGTGAAGGAATTTAAAACGTTTCGTTGATGAATTGCAATTGAAGAATCTTTGTTCGTTGTCCTATATAAATTATCACATACGAATTATCTTAAAGAAAGTTGTCTATTCTTGAAAAACCATTAACCAAAAACAGTAGTGGGTCTCCGAAGCACCAATCTTGAGAGGTCTCACGGGGTATACCTCGGGGCACAACTAATTAAGACCTTCCCCCGCACGGTACACGCGAAACGTCGATGGTGGCATACCTCCAGCGGTCCCAAGACGACGTTACATAACACCGCCGTTGGTATATATCCACTCTTGGAGAATGCACGCGAGCGCAATACGGCAGTCAAAGAAGCAGGGGCTCCTCTCTTCGGTTGCGAGGAGACGAGCTGGAACGGTGGGTCTCCCTGCAACCGGCACGACGAAAAAACACCCCAGAGCCTTTTCCAATTTAGGTATGCTGTTGACACGGGCTCGCTGTCGCGTTATAACCTTGGGACAGTTCAATGATCCAACCGGAGAGGCAGCAACGGCGACGGTTTTGCTGCCTGTATCGGGTAGAGAGCGAAGAGGTTACGGCACAGTTACACCGACTCTTGGGAATATTAATGAATTACGTCGATTGTCAACAGCAGCAGCAATCGGGATTCAGTCGAGCTCAAGGAACCACCTTCTATGGGAATGCCTTCGTACCTCGAAGAGTTGGTAACTCACTGAATAAGCCGCTGTATAAGAGTTATGAGCTTGTTGCTTCTACGTACGGGCATTTAAAGTACGTGCGGTGGTTTACAGACCCTGCTACTCGTGCTGCATGCCAATTATGTACAGTATTCATTATCGAAACTTATCTATGTCCATTGGGTATTGCTTGTTGGAAAATGCCAAAAGTTATTTTTTATTGCTTAAATAAATTTTAGTCGTGTCATATATAAAGCATTTTATTTAAATACACACCTAGACCTATTCAAATAAAAGCACAAGATAACGATATCGATTCTACATTTTGTATACTTTAAAATAAGTTATCTTTTACAGGAAGTTGGGTTTAGATCTGGTACCTCGTCAAGGTTCTCAAATGGTTGATCCAGAAGATATGTCTGTAGTTGAACTATATCATGTACACGTTTCGAGCGCTGAAAATTCCCAAGGTGTTTCTGTACGTAAACGTAAATCCTTTTCATTACCCAAAATTTATTTAGTATTGATGTATTTTTAGTCAAGGGGGACAATCAGAAAACGGGAAACGAAGAAAATCTTAACTCATCACTTATACTTTTGTATGAGAGATTTCGGGCATCATATTGGTGAAGATACCGAAATTTATTTTTCTTTGTACGATGGCCGAAAACAATCCTACATTTCCGAACGGTTCCTAGTCAAAATTTCCAAAGAAGGATTTTCAAATTATGTAGACAAATTACATAGCAACTGTACCGTTTTTACTGTAATTTTTTTTAATAAAAATTTATTATTTTTTTGTATTAATATCGTGATTTCTTAGGATTTAGGAAATGATGATCTTTCAAAAGAGATTTACATCGTAGCGCACATAATGAGAATAGGAAAAATGCTTTACTCAGAGAGTTCCAAAAAGACTGAAAAGAACGTTTCAACGATGCAGCAAGTTTATAAACGACCACACGGAGTTGCCATTCAGAATTTAGCCGACGTGTTATTAAATAAAAATGATTCCGACGAAAAAGAATTCACGCTCAAAGTAAGGAGATATAATTTCGTTTGGTTAATGATTATTTACTTTAATATGTGTTATTAATTATTATTCCAATATTTTTAATATCTCTATTAACTTTTAAGGTATACCAAGGTGAAGAAAAAGATTTTCATCAACTACACGAATCATTAATTAGACAATCTGGAAAATATAGCGCTCTTTCGTGTCAACCAAACTATGGTATAATAATTTCATTAAAAATGTACCATGGTCAATTAAGCCAAATCAAAGAAGAGCATCCATTACTCTTTAAAAATATGAGTTTAACGAATAAGTTGGGTTTTCCTGATGTGATAATGCCTGGGGATGTGCGAAATGATTTGTATTTGTTATTGGAACGAGGTGATTTCGAAAGAGGGGGTAAATCCACTGGAAAAAACATAGAAGTTACAATTATCGTATTGGATAGTGAAAAAAATTTGTTACGGGTAAATATTTTATTTTTTTAAGATTAATATTATTTTAATTCATTACTTTTTCATTCAGCATTGTTTATGGGGTGCATCAGGGATGGATGGAGCTTCCGAATACAACTCAATGATAATTTATCATCATAACTCACCAGCTTGGGCTGAAAATGTTCGTTTAACACTACCAATAGATAAATTTGCCGGGGCTCACGTGCGATTAGAATTCAGACATTGTTCAAGTAAGATCATTATCAAAAAAAAATTTCTTTATTAAAATATTTTTTATTTAGCAAAAGATAAAAACGATAAAAAATTATTTGGTTTTTCATTTATCCGATTAATGGATAAAGATGGGGCTGCTGTAAAAGATGGTCTTCACGAACTTTACATTTATAAATGTGAAGATGCACAAAAATTGGATAATTGTGGTTACTTGAGTTTGCCTTCTTTTAGTAAGGACATTGAAGGTAATCATGAAGCGAGTGGGGCATTTTCAAGAAGCCACAAAGAAATTATTTGCGTTCGAACTTTATTATGCTCTACGAAATTAACACAAAATGGTAATTAATTAATATAAATTAAATTATACAGTGTGTCCGTAAAGTAACGAATAAATTCGTTAAAACAATTAAGAACAGTTTATGGAAAAATCGCTGAGACAGGTCTAAAGATTTAAATTTTTTGCAATTATTTATTACGGAATATGAAAGAGGACTTTTTTCTGAATCTAGTACAGTCAATATTAATATTGCTTACATAAGAAAATTTTCGAGAAAAATTGTCTTAAAGTTTCATGATTTTCCATTCATTTGAGATAGAAAAATAGCAGTAGCCATGCGTAACCATGGCAACCAACTGTTTCAGATATCAAAAATTCATCATGGCCTTAATAAAATATCTAAAACAAACAATTGGTTGCCATGGTTACGCATGGCTACAGCTATTTTTAAAAAAATCAAGAATCTTTTAAGCGATTTTTTTTTAATCAATGTGAAATGACCCAAAAAACGTTAAAAATGGAAAGAAAGTGCTGAAAAGTGACTAACACTAGATTAACTTCAGTTATAAAACTTCTATTATATGATAACTAACTTCAGGTTTAAAATGTCAACTCAATTTTGACATATTTGTAATCTTCATTAAAAATCCTTTAAAATGAGTACAAACACGACATATTTATCTTCAATATTAATGAAATTATGGTCAACTTCTGGTTAAGAATGTCAACGTCAAATTTGACATAATTGTAATCGTCGTGAAAAATCCTTTAAAATGAGTCCAAACATGATACGTTTAATTCCAATATTACTCGAGATATAAGCAACTTTCGATTTGAAATGTCAATGTCATTTTGACATATTATTAATTTTTATAAAATCTCTTGATATTTGTCAAAAAAACAAAAATATAATAAAAAAAATCAAAAATTAAGGTTGGTATTAATATTTAAAAATTAAATTGCTATCTTCATTGTTGCTAACTTCAGGTTTAATGTTTTTTATTCTAACTTTTTTGTTTTTTGAGATAAGTGCGTCATCTTTGGACTCATTTTAAAGGTTTTTTAATGAAGATGACAAATATGTCAAAATTGACGTTGACGCTTCAAACCGGAAGTTAAATATGTCGAGTTTGGACTCATTTTAAATGATTTTTTATGAAGTTGAATGATGAAAAGACATAAACTTTTAATTTTATACTAACATCTAGAAAACGACACTGGTCCGAAATTATCTATTTTTTCTATTGTAGAATTTCTTGGTGTATTTTAGGTATTTTGCATTTTTTGCTAAAATAAGTTACACCTTTTCCTACCAGACAGCAAATCTCTAAAAACGATAAAATGTCGCTTAGTCAAGTGATGTATAACGCGGTCCAATTGTTTTAACGAATTTATCCGTTACTTTTGGGAAGCACTGTATATTTTTCATTATTAATTTAATATTTTTTTTAGTTGATTTATTATCTTTATTACGATGGAAATCTCACCCGGAGAGAATACAAGAATCTTTACAACGTGTATTAAGACTAGGTGATGAAGAATTAGTAAAATTTCTTCAGGATGTTTTAGACGCTTTATTCGCGTTATTTTCAACTGAAGAAGGAAACTCCACGCATTACAGCGGTCTCGTTTTCCATGTTCTAGTCTCTATTTTCAGCTTATTGGATGAATCAAAGTTTCAGTTTTTTAAACCAGTTTTAGATGCTTATATTAAAGATCATTTTTCAGCCGCTTTAGTTTACAAGTAAATTGAAAATAAAATTATCGAGAATACATTGATTAATTAAAATTTTTAGGGGATTATTAACCAGTGTTCAACACTGCGCCGATTACGTTTTATCTTTTGATAAGCAAGAACCAATTCAGAAATGCTTTAAAAGTTCCGAATATATTTTTAAATTAATCATACAAAGTCGATTGTTGTTTTCGCGCGCAACTTGTGGACAACACGAAGATAGTTTTAGACGAGATTTGTACAACGTTTTTGCTTCCTTAAATAATATGCTGTCGATAAGTTCACAAACAATTATTCAAACTCAGGTATTTACTCAGGCTATTATTCACTAAGGCTAAGTTTATGTCGCGAGTCGCATAATTAACCTGAGTGAATAATAGCTCATTATATGAGAGTAGAATATTATACTTTGTCCACGACTACTATTGAAATTAATTCCATAAATTTATTTTTTAAACCAATTTTTGAATTTTAAACGTCAATGTGACACAAATTCAATGTTACCAACTGTAACCAACTTCACAACAATTTGTCAAAATTAAATGTCAATTTTTGAAACGTCATTTTTTTTACGAAAATTGATTACTTTGTGAAAAGTGATTACCCTTTCGTTTTAGAAAACTCATTTATAAGGTATATATTATAAGGTAGTCGTGGACAAAAACGTTTTTGAACCAAATTTTAAATTATTTACTTTATTTTATAGGCTGCTCTTCTTTATTCAATAAGTCCCGTTTATGAGCAATTAGTTGAAGTTCTTCCAATAATTGAGGTTACAAAATTTGCTGTTGCAATGTTAGATAAGATTCCAAAAGATCTTCCACAACCTCTTGTACAAGCAAAGTTAACGGCCATCAAGAATTTAGTTCAAACTAAATTATTCCAAGACGATGGTATTTTTATTAATTAATTAATTTTAATTGATTTTAATAATTTTTATTTTAGAATCACGTAGTATTTTGTTGACAAATACTTGCAAACATTTACGTTACCACATGTTATACAGGGTGGAGCTTAAATTATGCACGGAAATATTAGGAGAAATTTTAGGTTTTCTTTGTAAACATCGAAAGTTATCAGAAAAACAAGAAAAAGTTAATAATTGTATTCACCACGATATTGATACTCTCTGCATAAGTATTTTTGAAGTTTTAATTCAAACCGTTTTGATTATAATTGATAAGGATACAAAGATTATTGTAAGCAATTTTAAAGTTGGGATGAACTTTACGTTTTACTTTACTTTTTAAGGGTTGCTTGGTGGCATGCCTAATTGGATTATTACAACTACTTGATGAATACCACTATAAAAGGTTATGGGAAACGTTGATGGGAATTAATTTAGACAGGAAACCTTTAAAAGATTTCTTAATGAGAGTCTTTTTGGTATTTAGAGAGTTGGTTAAACAAGAAGTTTATCCACCCGATTGGCTTATTATTAAAATGGTCGCTAATAATGTTATGTTAAAAGCTTTACAGGAATTAGCTCAACCACTAGCTTTTAAATTTTTGGATAGCCGAACTGGATATTTCGATAAAGAAGTAATTCTCATTTAATTTCATCCATCAATCTAATAATTAATTTAATTTAATCAAATTTTAGTTATGGACCAATTATTTTAATTTAGCAGTAGATTATCTTACCCAACAATCGTTGCAATTAGAACAATTTTCAGAAGTAAAACGAGAAAAAATTATCGAAAAATACGGAGATATGCGCGTTTTAATGGGTTTTCAAATATTATCAATGTGGTCTCAATTAGGTTATTTATTGACCTTTTTCAATTTGAAAAAACTAAATTACGAATATTTTAGGTGAACATAAGCTTCATTTCATCCCATCTATGGTAGGACCATTCTTGGAGGTGACTTTGGTACCGGAATTGGAGCTGCGCAAAGCGACCCTTCACATATTTTTTGATATGATGGAATGCGAACAACAAGCAAGAGGAAACTTTAGACAAGTCGAAAGTGAACTTATTGATAAATTGGATATTTTAATTTCTGAAAATAAGGGTGATGATGAATACAGAAGATTATTTAATACAATGTAAGTAATTTTTAATTCATTTTTAATTGGGTGTAATTTAATGGGTCGATATTATCTGTAATTATTAATTAATTAATTGGAAACTTTTTACAATCCGTGTAGAATTTAATGGATATGATTTATCGAGCCTAAATTATAACCCAAGAAATATATGCTTTTTTTATAACCAATAACATAATTTCCTTTTTTCATGTTTATAAAAAAAAATAAACAGGGAACATTTAAGTGCTGTGTAAGTCATTTCGTTATCATGTAGTTTAATGATAATTAGATGTTTCTTTTTATTTATTATCTTTTTTTTTTTGGCTTTTTCATTGACATTTTTAAATCATAAAGCCTTTTATTTATTTTTTTTTTTTTGGTTTATTATTGAATGCATTTTATGCTATTTTTAAATAACTTTCTAGAACCGCAATCGTAAATTTGTAATAAACTCACCCTAAATTCTAATTTAAGCAACAATTACCTTCCAATTGACAAGAGAAACTTTTACCTGATAATTTCGTAGAAATCCTTTGTTAATCACGTATTTGCTTTCATTGTTAGTTCGGCTTAATCAGTTCGAAGCATTTCTTGTTAGATAAAACAATGCCTTTACTTTGTTGTGTTCCAAAAAATAGGTTTGAATATCACGTTTTTTTTTTTAATTCGTAAAAACGATTTGTTGCCATTAATATAGGCTTTTGGATCGAGTCCAAGCCGAGGATCCGGCGTGGAAAGACAGCGGAGCTGCTTTTATAAGCTCAGTAACGAGACTTCTAGAAAGACTTTTGGATTATCGAAGTGTTATTCAAGGCGATGAAAATAGGGATAAAAGAATGTCTTGTACTTTTAATTTATTGGTATGTCTTTTTATTGTTATCTATTTTTGGTTTATGAAGAAACGATTTTAGAATTTTTATAAAAACGAATTTAATCGAAAAGAAATGTATTTGAGATACATTTATAAATTACACGATTTACATTTATCGGCTGAAAATTACACTGAAGCGGGATTTACAATGAAGTTATATGCTGATCAATTATCTTGGAATAATAATATGGTTACTGATCCTGCTTATGCTGGTTATACGGAAGGACAAGTTAAAGAAAAGTTGT
Organism: Onthophagus taurus; assembly: GCF_036711975.1. Taxonomy (NCBI): domain Eukaryota; kingdom Metazoa; phylum Arthropoda; class Insecta; order Coleoptera; family Scarabaeidae; genus Onthophagus; species Onthophagus taurus. Next base: position 2,882,496 of record NC_091967.1, read on the forward strand.
ATCATTTGATTATAAGCCATTTTGATAGAGGGAAGGTACTGATTTAGAACTATTTTTTTAAATTTTTATTATATAATTTTAATTGAATTAGTGTTGGGAAAAAGGAATACCTTTGTTGAAAGAATTGGCTGTTTTATACGAAACTCAATTATTTAATTACCGGGCTTTGAGCGATATTTTAAGACAACAAGCGAAGTTTTACGACAACGTTTTACAACAACTTAGGCCAGAACCTGAATATTTCAGAGTTGGTTTTTATGGATTAAGCTTCCCATTATTTGTCAGGGTAAATTTAATCTCTAATTATTATTATTAGCACTAATTTTTGTTGTAATTATTTTTAGAACAAACAATTTGTATACAGAGGATTAGAATACGAAAGAATCGGCGCTTTTACTCAAAGGCTACAAACTGAATTCCCTTCAGCTCAAATTTTAATGAAAAATACTCCACCTGATGACACAATAATAAATTCAGATGGACAATGTATCCTTTTTAATTATTATTTTAATTTAAACTTATTTTTAAAAAAAATCTTTAACATCTTTTATTAGTTATCCAAATAAGCAATGTGAAACCAATTCCAGAACCGAGTACGATCGTTTCAGCGCACGATATCCCCGAAAAAATCTCGCGTTTCTATCATTACAACGACGTAAGAAGATTTCAGTTCGATCGTCCAATTCACAAAGGAATTGTCGATAAAGAAAACGAAATTAAAACGTTGTGGATAGAAAGAACTATATTGGAAACAGAAAATTCATTACCTGGAATTTTACCATGGTTTGAAGTTATTAGTAGAACGACGGAAGATGTTCCTCCTGTTAAATTTGCTTGCGAAACTATGCAACTTGTTCAAAAGGAGTTGAGGCAGTTAATTGCAATGTACACCCAGGAACCTAAACGAAATTTAAATCCTTTTACTATGAGATTACAAGGAATTATCGATGCGAATGTTCAAGGTGGCATCAGTAAATATCAACAAGCTTTTTTCACACAGGAATTTTCTAAATTATGTCCAGAACATATGCCATATGTTTATATGTTGAAGAATTTAATTTTTGATGCTATTCAAGTAAGTACATCCGCTTTTTTTTATACATGTCGATTAAACTAAATTATTAGAACTTTTATACAGGGTGTCTCAGCGAAATCGTTCATTAGACGTTCTGGTCAAAATAAAAATTTGAGAATTAAGATTTAAGTATTATTAATTGCGTTCACTTCGACTAAAATATTTTCAGATTTCTTAAGGTTAAACCGGAAGTCGCCACCTACTTTATTCTTTTAAATGGAACACCTGTATATTTTTACATATTTGGATTTGTCTGTTGTCAAGGTTTATGAATAAGTTTACTTTTTGCAATTTGATTCGGCCGTTCTCGAGTTATTCGATTTTTTTTAGAAAAATCTGCTTCAGCAGACATTTGTTCAAAAAATCAGAGAACACTCAATTTTTGGGATATCAATTTAGGATTCAAAACATGCTTAAGCAACTTGATGGAGTATGTTTTGGTGCTGAGAATGGCTGTCTAGATCGTTTGGTCATTTTACTATGGCACGTTAACTTTTCGAAATTTGGAAGTACCATAACTTCATTTTTTTAAATGGCACTTCCCATATTTTATTATTTAGTCGTCTTCGGCGTCTCATTTTACATCTTTTATATCCTATATGTTCTATATGTAACATTAAAAGTTTGGGAGATAATTAGGGTTTTTTGAAAAATGCACACATACAGGGTGTTTCAAACGCTTTGTTTTGGAGATACAGGTGTTCAAATTAAATTTTTAAATTGATCTTTATTTAATATTACACGTGTATTTCAACCGATTCTTTTCAAATTTGATACACGGAGGTTTTTTAGCATGATAAAGATGATTATGGAGTCCGTTTTACTATAGCCAGTAGAGGGCGCTCTGTAACGTATTCTTTACGGATTAAAATAACAATAACTTTTCTGATAGTATACTTTTTGGCTTTTTGAATTTTCTCTGTACTTTTTAAGCAAAAACTCTTATCAAAATGGGTACTCTTATCAAAATGCGCAAAAGTTGATCGTTTTGAAGATAATCCGCTTTTTATTATTACACATCGCTAATAATTTTCATACTCCTACCTTTTCATTATCCTACACAAAAATCTGGAATAGGTATATATTCAAGTTTCTTTTAAAAGAACTTTCTATTTATGTTCAATGAGCTTTACTATTCTTACTCTTTTTAAATAACACAAAAGTTGAGATAATTATATGTTTGTATAAATATTTATTAATAATGAGTTAAAAGTAACTGACAAAAAATATTTTATCACAAATTGTATTCTACATTATTAGTTTAATTTCTTTTTTTTACTTATTTTTATTACAATGTATTGTTGGCGATAATGAAAATCATGGAAAAAAAGTTTTAAACACAAAGATTGTTTACACCATGCATAAGTTATGACAGCTAGGAGAAAGTAGCTTTCCATCTGCAAATATGATGTAGTCAACTGTGGCTATGAAGTATTAGCCAACATAATAATACAATTATAAAATTAACTTTTTGGCAGACTTTTTATTTTGTGTCTGTTATGTTTTGCTTCAAAAACAATTGTGTGCAAATATAAAAATAATAACAAATGAAATTACATTTTGTTTTTAAATGGAGCTGCTGCCACAGCACGCTACATCCACTTCCCCTCCTATAAAGAAAGAACAGAAAGAGGGAAAACATTTAGTCAAAAATTTGAATTAAAATTTAAAATGTATTTTTTTAGTTTTATTAATTATTAAATTGTTGACTTCAGGAGAAACGTTTCCGTTCAAAAAGAAAGCCGGTTTCAGCAAATCGAGGCTAACATTTATTTCTTTACTGTCTTTCAATACAACGAAAAATTTTGAAAATCTCTTCAACACTCTTTAATTTTAACAAATACAAAGTTTGACCTGAATAATTCTTTGTGAACAAAAGGTTTTTGACTGGAATGTATGGTTGACTGAACTGGTTTAATGTCAGCAAAAGATGATTTTAAACTTGATAATAATGGTTCAGTTTCAATTGATGGTTCGGTAGGTATGAAAAATTCTCCTGGTAATCTGAGTTGCTGACCATAAACCAATTCAGCGGATGAGCAACCTAAATCCTCCTTTAGGGATGACCTGAGACCTAGGAGAATCAAAGGCAAGTCATTGTTCCATCTAGTAGAATTACCTCGAGCAATAATCGCTGATTTCAAAGTACGGTGAAATCTTTCAATCATACCGTTACTGTGTGGGTGATAAGCAGATGTGTGTATTTGATGAGTACTTACATTACATAACATTACATTACATAGAATACATATCGGGTAGGCGGACCAACCAACCTTGCACCGAAATTTGATATCGTTATCAAATTTCACCGTGCAGTCCAATGCTCTTAACGAACATTAATACCTTGCTCGGCGAAAGGTCATTCAGATCTTTTAAGGAGATAAACTGCGACCCAAAAATCGAGAATCTGATACGGTTAACGGCAGGGCAGTGGCATAAAACATGCTCAACCGTCTCTGCTTCCTCCGCACATAGTCGGCATTCAACATCGTCGGCTAAACCCAACAAGTTGAGGTGTGCTTTTAATCGGCAGTGCCCAGTAAAAACACCCATTAGAACTTTTATGCTACTACGGGCAAGTCCTAAAATATTCCCGGGTTTGACAGTGGCGATGTTAATAAACACCTTAGCATGTCTCATTCCAGGAGAACTGGTCCACAGTAGGCGAAGTCTCTCTTCAGCCCACAGTCCAATCCTATATTTGGCCATCGCAAATGATACACCAACTGCTGGTTCCGGTCCCACAAACGCTTCAGTGCTGCCATCTCGTGCTAGCTTATCTGCCGCTTCATTGCCAGCAACACCAGAGTGACCCGGGACCCAGATCAGAGAGACTCTGTTATCACAACTCAGTGTGTTTAATGTTCTCTTACAATCATTAACCAGAGCCGACACCGTTTTCACGGCTTGCAGCGCCTGGAGAGCGGCTTGACTGTCTGAGAAAATTCGTACTGTCATGTTCTTCACCCCTCTTTCAAGAAGGATTTTAGCACCCATGTCAATAGCAAATACTTCCGCCTGGAATACAATACAGTACGTACCCAGGCTGTAGGCTTGCTTAATTCGAGGTGTCTGGCAGTATACTCCTGCTCCTATCCCTTCAGGCGTTTTTGATCCATCTGTGTACAAGCAAATGTCTGCCCGAACCAGAGAATTTTCATTTTCGATCCAGGACTGCCGCTCAGGCAGTACAATCTGGTATCGAGCATTAATCACTGATAGTGATATCGCCAAATCTGACGGCATTGATAGCACAGTATCAGTGCTTATAATGTCTTCCGCAGCCCATTGGTAGGACATGTCGGAACAGTTTTGAGCATATTGCTTAAATCTGTAAATGGTTGTTCTAGCCACTTTCTCTATATGCAAATGCAGAGGAGATAGGCCAAGCAGAACCTCCATTGCTAGAGTTGGCGTTGTGCCTATCGCACCAGAGATTGCCAATCCAGCTACTCGTTGAATTCGTGAAAGTTTACTGATAACTGAAGTCTGTCGGACTTTCCTATACCAGGCTGCTGCTCCGTATGTGATCATAGGTCTAACCACAGTCACATAGAGCCAGTACAGTCTTTCAGGGGTAAGACCCCAATTTTTTCCACAAAGACTGCGACAAGTCCACAAGGATAGTCTAGCTTTGTGCAAAACTCCCTGCAAATGTCCATTCCATGACAGGGTTTTGTCTAGGATTACTCCTAGATATTTGACTTCCTTTGAGAAAGGAATTTCTTCACCTTGGATAGTTGGGCGGATTAGTCCATCCAACTTTCGCTTCCTGGTGAAGGGCACAACAATTGTCTTTTGCGGGTTTATTGAGAGGTTCTCTCCCTTACACCAAGCGCAAATGGTATCTAGGGTCACCTGGAGGACTTTAGATATCCTCGGCAAACAGGTTCCTTTGACCATAACGACAATGTCATCAGCATAAGCTTGTATTTCCACACCAACGGCTTCGACTATCGCAATCAGATCGTCAACTAGGAGGGACCAAAGCAGGGGAGATAACACCCCTCCCTGCGGGCAGCCACCTCCCGGCCTGAAGCGTATCGTATCACCGTGGAGTGAAGTAGAAACTATTCTACTATCTAGCATATTGCGGATCCAACCCGCTATAGTTTCTTCCACTCCCCTGTCAAGAGCAACTCTTTCAAGAGATTGTGGTATTGCGTTGTTGAACGCTCCCTCTATATCCAGAAACGCACAAACCAAGATTTCTTTATCCTGCAGCGTCATGGATACTCTACCAACTAAGTTGTGTAAGCCAATTCTGCTGATTTTCCCGCTTGATAAGCATACTGGTGGCGACTCAGTGGACCAGATACCAATGGCACCGTACGGATATACCGTTCCAGAACTTTTTCAAGGGTTTTCAGCAGAAATGACGTTAGGCTGATGGGTCGGAAGGCATTAGGAGTGATTTAGTCCATTCTGCCGGCACATATTTCCAGGCGACACTCGCTCTGAAAATTTTTACCAAAATTGGCAACAACAAAGACCTCCCCTGCTGTAACAAAGCAGGAAAGATATTGTCTTCTCCAGGCGATTTGAACGGCTTAAACGTTTGAATTGCCTGGTCCGCGGATGTGTAAGTGACGACTTTTCTAGCCACACTCCAATCCGTATTTGAGGGGCGCTTTGCCTTTGATGAGTACTTAAAAATAATTGGAATTTTGAAAATAATAGTGATTCGAATTGTCGTCCTTGATCGTGAGTGATCATGGTAGGAATACCGAAACGGCTGAAGTAATGCCTGCAAAGAGTATCTGCAATAGAGGCTGCAGAGATATCTTTTAGAGGAAAACCCTCTGGCCACCGTGTGAAACGCTCAATGACCGTGAGCAGATAAGTACATCCAAGAGATGGAACAAGTGGGCCAACCAAATCAATGTGAATGTGTTCAAATCGAACTTTTGGAACTTTGATTTTGTATGCCTTTGTATCTTAACTTTCTGGCATTGTAAAATTTGCTTTTTAACTCACTATTAACTTAAACTTACTTTTTAAATTACAACAAAATCGGTGAGGGACAGTTCTCACACTTCCCTTGTAAGTAATAAAATATGGGGGTTGTCATTTAAAAAAATAAAGTAGCTGGCGACTTCCGGTATAACTGGAAGTGACTGAAAAGAACACAATTAATTATACTTAAATCTGAATTTTTATTTTGGCCAGAACCCCATAAACGTCTAATGAACGGTCTCGTTGAGACACCGGTATAACTTTTAAGATGATTAAGATATATTTGTTTAATTTTATAAATTTTGATAGGTTTTAGAACAAGGTTTACAACTACACGGTACGTTAGCTTCATCTGGAGTAAAACCATTACATCAACGTTTAATAGAAAGATGTGAACAATTAAAAGAAAGCTTGGGAGCATTAAACAAAATGAAAAGACAACCAGAAAGCATAGTAAAGTGAGTATTTAAACGAATATAACTTAACAGCTTTTTTAGTTTCCGCTGATTCGATTATTTCTTTTAAAAATATTATTTTTCGTTTGTATTTTTTTGTTTATTTAGTATGCCTTTACCGCCCTTGCCAGTAGACAATCGCTATCTTATTAAAACAAACAGTAATCGATCTTCAAATTCCAGTGGAAATTATGGATTCCTAGCGGAGGCCATCGTTGAGAACGACGACATTTACACGAAACCGATGGTTAGACGCATGAACGATGTGGTTGCTAAAACTATTTCAGCTGCTATCTATCACGTACACAATCTTTAGTTTTTTTTCTCTTTAAATTTTGCTAACCCGATTTTTATTTTTAACTGTTTGGGCATGATAACTTATTAATTTATTAACAGCATGAATTTTTTTATAATTATTATTTATTAATGTGTTATGCACCAATTTTTTTCGTAACATTTCAGTATTAGAGAGTAAATGATCTGAGTGTTTCTCCTATTTTGTGATATTAATACAAATGCACGTGACTAAAACAATTACACATTGTCTTTCACTAAAACACCTAAACCAAGTCATCTTAAAATTCACACTCAATAAAATTATAGGAAGTAGAAAAAGCTCCAAGTAGAGATAACTTATCACTGCCAATGAATAATGCCTCGACAAGTGTAGCGCCACCAATACCTCAACGAGAAAGCAGACCACGTTCTCAAGGTTTTAATATGTGTTATGAAGGTATTAGAACACCCACAAGAGGCAGTGCGGATTACTCAAGTTTACCAAGTAATTTAAAATCAAGAGATTCAGATTCTGATATTCAATTACCGCCGAAACCGACACATTCTCGAGAAAGATCTTTAACCAAGCCACCCTCTCCGAGATTGTTACGACACTCTATGGGAACTCCAACTGAAGGAAATGGGCCGTTAAGAAATTCTTGGCCTGATGGAAGTGTCGATGAAGCCCCACCTCTTCCACCACGATCACACAGTAAGATTTATTGATAATTTTGTTAAAGATTTAAATTAATTTTTTTAGCTCCTGATAAACGAGTAAATTCGTTTCCAAATGACGTCCCACCAAACATACCAAAAAGAGGTCAAAAGAAATCGACATCTTCGGTGTTTAGTATTGAGTCGATGGTTGATATCACTTTGGATAATACATCTTTATCAGTTTTGACGAATAATTTGGCGGTTACGGAAGGAGAACAACACGATCTTCGAGATTCTGGTATTAGCATGTCTATGTCTGATCAAGCGAGTTTAAATAATTTCAATAACACTTGTTATGAAGAATTTGATTTGAGGGCGCACCAACAAGAGATGAATATTAGTACCAGTCCGGGTAATGTTAGTCCGAAATTGGAGAATCCACCACCGATTCCACCAAAAGGATTGAACTCGTCGTTGAATTCCAGTTTTGAGCTTATTGGGAGTTTGGAACGTGCCAATCGAAAGGATACGGTGGTGGTTGATACGACACCATCCCCGGAAAATTATTCAGTACCAAAGATGAAGAATGAAAGCGATGAAAATCAAAATAGTAGCCCGTGTTAAAAGAATAAAAAGTAGATGATGTCAGTTTGTGTAGAATTTCAGTGAGTTTAAAAAATTAAATGAATTAAAAAAAGTAATAATAATTTTTTACGTTGTGATTTTATGTTAACCATCTTTATTTTTAAATCATTTTTAGTGTATTTATCATTCCCCTGCTCAGTATACAAAAATTTGTGTAATTATTCCATTGTTTTTACCATTTTTTAAAATTAAAATATAATTATTAATTGTGAAGATATTTTTTAGCTTTTTTATTATATTTATTAGTTTTCGATTTTGATAGGGAAAAAATTGTAATATTCTTTTTCTAAATAGGAAATGTGCCAATATTTAGGTACGAGATATCTTAGGTCAGAAAGTTAGTTCTATATCAACGAATCATTTCAAACTAATTAGGTATCTATTTTTATTAAAAAAGAAACTGATTTTACTCTCGCAGGTGGTACTTTTAATTGTAATCAATGATAATCTGTCAGGAACGGTGCTATTTTCCCAATGCAGCTGCACAACACACTACTAATTGTATTTAATCTTCCAATATATACCCCGGTTTATACATATATACCACGTGCAAAATCACGTCTTATTTACCTGCATTAAATAATGTAACTTTATAAGTATACTAGTCATATATGATATTTATTATTTATAAATTTCATGTCTATTTTGTACTACTGACCAAGTATTTTTGACCCCAACTTATTAAGTCATATATCATAATATGTAATTGTGAATGTAGAAGTAAAATAAAAAAAAGAGGAATTAAATTTGTTATTTCATTAAAATCCATAACATTAAAATTAATCCATAAGGGATATTGTTACTAATTCACACCCTTTTCAAACAATTTAATTAATGAACTAAATAATTTGAGCATTTTTTGAGTATGGTTGGGAGTACCATGAAGTTGTCTAGCTCAATTTTTAACATTCTTGTAATAATTCGGGAATTATTTAATGGTTTTTGGAAATAAACCTTTTTCTTTTAGAAACCAAAAATCACGTCTCGCGTTTTCGACGTCCAGGATGGAGATAGACTTGGGAAAAATTATTGTATCTGCAATTTTATGGGAAACGTAGATAGTGCGGAAAAATCGTTAAAAATAAAATTGGCGGTAGACCACGTAAAGTTTAATGGGCCCCACAGTTTGTGAATTATGTTATCTTCTGGCCCTGTAGTCAAAAATTGTTCCCATCTCCAAATTCCCTCATTGGCTCAGAAAATTATTGTAAAACATCCGCCCCGTATTATGAATTGGCCCTAGGTGTCTGGAACATACAGGCGATAGGAACGCCTCAAGCAGGTTTTTGCACCCCTCCAACACCCGAGGTTACTTAAGAGCTTGTAAGACTTTTTTTGAGACAATTACAATCAGAAGCAAATAATAATAATAATAAGCCTTTATTTAGATAATGTAGGTAGGAGATCAACTGGCGAAGTTTAGCCCAAGGCTATTCTGTACTTAACCAGTTACTCTCCCAAACAAAAGGAATAATAATATGTCAAGATTCAATTGGAAAATACTGCTGATGGATACAACAATTAATAATGTGTGTAATATATTTATCAATAAATGGACTACACAATTTTAACATTTTCACTGTCATACCATCAGACTAAGAATTAGGAAGCACGAAATACTGTTTCTGGTGGCAGCGGTATTACCAAAGGTCGAAATCGTTCAGAGGCGACCTCACCACATTCTCCAAAACCATTCTTCACATTTCCCAATTTTTTTTTGGCCCAAAACAATTTACTCAATGCAAAAAGAACATGATTATCATGTTCCCATTTTTAATTTCGATTCTTTGATTTGTGTTAGCTTGAAAATTGCCTGCTAACCATTTACTTTTAGCCTCCATTTACCACAAAACTTCGCTCTTCAGGCAATTTCTCACTCTTTGTAACAAACTTTCCAAGCTTCGAATACCATGATTTTTTTTAAATAAACTTCTCTTAACTATAATAATTTTTTCAGACTAAAAGATAAATTAATTAAATTTATTTATTTAATTTTGATTATTAATTATTTATTTCCAATTATTTTTATTAATATTCATATATTATTTAAATGTTAATGTTTAAAACATAACCTTTTTCGACAAGTAATTTATTAGGGAATTTCTGAAATTATTACCAACCTTGAAACTCAAAATTCGTCTAATTATAAAATATTTGATAATTTTTTATAAAAAGCACATGTCAATTTTCAAAGTGGTCCCCAAAACTTTTCTATTCGCTAAAAATAAACGAGTTTTGTTCTATCTTATTCAGAACAAATCAAAGTTACTTATTTCGTATCTTTCAAGACGATTTGTTTTCTTATTAAAGAGAAATTAATGGTTTTTTAAGACGAAACACGCCGAAAAAAGTAGTTCAGGAAATCAAATGGAGACGTCTTTGCCATCGTGAGGTTGGTAATGGAAATGATTAAATGTCATTAAGTTTAAATAATTTTTTTTAAATAATTTTAATTAAACTAATTACATTATATACTACTATTATATCAATTTTTTGTTTTTATTTGTTAATTATTTATTTCTATGTTAATTGGGTTTCACGATAATCTCCAAAACTTTACCACATTTAGTACTTTTATTTTCTTTAAATTGGTATTACGAAATTACTAACCTCCATAACAAACAATTTGAGGTTATACGCATTTTTAAATCTAAAATGTTTAATCAAAATTGTTACATTTCAAGCGCTGCAAATGCAACTCCTCAAGCTGTTCATTGGGGTAACAACAACCTAATTTGTTACGCTTCTTGTAACGCAATTTTAATATATGATCCTACGGTAATAGTAACCATAACTTTTAAACATAACCTTTATGTTTTAATCGTATTTTATAGATTGGAAAAGTTGTAAAAACTCTTTGTAAACATACAAAAAAGGTGAATGCTGTAAAATGGATTAGAGGCGTTTCCTATGAGAAAGAATTTGTGTCTTGTTCAGCTGATGGAAATGTTATCGTATGGAGTCTTAAAGATAAATCGTACAATCCCGTTGTACTTGAAGGTCATAAAGGGACTGTTAGCATTTTAGAAGCAATGTATAAAGATGAAACTGGTGATTATGCTATTGTGGTATCAGCAGGTGTTGATTCTACAATTAGAATTTGGTCTCGAGAAGTATTGGAGGGTAAAAAAAGTTAGAGACATTTTAAATCATAATAAATTATTATAATAATATTAATTTTTTAGGCGATTTTAAGTCAATTCAAGAAATAAATTTAGGTTATAGCTTGTGTATAGCAATTAAATTAACTTATCTACCTTGCAAAACACTTTTACTTGCTTGTGGAATAGATAATAATAACATTGATGTTTATGTGGATTCAAATAAAGATGTGATCGAATTTTCATTAGCAACCAATCTTAAAGGACATTCTGATTGGGTTAGAGCGATTGATTTTAAACAATACGAGGATAAATTCTTATTAACAAGTTCTTCTCAAGATTATTACATTCGCATGCATGAAATAAGTGTAGGAAATGCTGGTGTCACTAGTATTGGCTTCAAAACATCCAAACAAACTTATAAAATTGAATTACAATCAATTTTAATGGGCCATGAAGGCTGGGTTTATTCAATAAATTGGTCCCCAAACGATGTTAAATTACTCTCAGCATCGATCGATAAAACTCTGGTTATTTGGGAATTTGATAAAATTGCAAATCTTTGGTTAGAAACAACAAGATTAGGAGAAGTTGGAGGAAACACTTTAGGTTTTTATGGCGCTATGTTTTCTCCAGATGGTAAATCCATCATAGCCCATAGTTACCATGGCGCTTTTCACATTTATAATTACATTCCTGATTTAAATATTTGGGATTCAATGGTAACTGTTGGTGGACATTTTGGGGAAGTCACTGATTTAGGTTGGGAACCCAAAGGGGAATTTTTAATATCAGCTTCAGCTGATCAAACCACTAGAGTTCATGCTCCATGGAAAACTGAATCAAATATGATTACTTGGCATGAAATTGCTCGCCCACAAGTTCATGGGTACGATTTGAGCTCATTGGCGATTTTATCTCGATATAAATATGCCTCAGGGGCTGAAGAAAAAATAGTTCGTGCTTTTCAAGCTCCCACTAATTTTGTTGAAAACTTTAAAAGAATTTGTTTTATTGAAGAAGAAGAAGAAGAAGATAATGGTAATTTAAGCATATTTAATAAATCTTTTTACAATTAATCTTGATAAATTTTAGATGAAATATTACCTAAAGGAGCATCTGTGCCATCTTTAGGATTATCAAATAAAGCTGTTTTTGAAGATAACAACGAAATGGAAGCTAAACCAAAGGATCATAAGAATCCTTATCCTGAAGAATCTTCTTTTAGCGCGGTTGATTTATACAGTTAGTTTTAATATTAAAGATTTTTTTGAACATTATTAAGGCGTGTAAATTTTTTTTTTTAATTTCAGATCCTCCAACCGAAGAAACTTTAATCCAAAACACTTTATGGCCAGAAATCCAAAAACTCTATGGGCATGGATATGAAGTCTATGCATTAGCAGCTTCATCAGATGGAAAATTTTTAGCGTCTACTTGTAAATCAACCACAAAAGAACACGCTGCTATTTTACTTTGGTATTTTATATTTATTTATTAAAAAAAAATGAATTATTTGAATTTACTTTAGGGATACATCTTCATGGCAATTACATCAAAAACTCCACTCACACACCTTGACGGTAGTCCAAATGTCCTTTTCACCAAATTGTAACTATTTATTATCGGTATCCAGGGATAGAAGGTGGTCACTTTTTGAAAAAACGGACGAAAATAAATTTGAAATCGTCGCTACGACGGATAAAAAAACCGGAATTCATAGCAGGATAATTTGGTGTTGTAATTGGTCGCATGACTCGAAATATTTTGCGACTGGATCTAGAGATGGAAAAGTTGTTATTTGGACGAAAAACGAAGAAAAACCCGTTGAAAATGTACTCGGAAAAGTTGAAGCGGCTTCAAAACCACTAGAAAATAAAGAATCTGTAACTGCAGTTGGTTTTGGACCCGTTTTAGATAATAACGGTTGTTACATTATTGCTATTGGATTTGAAAATGGAGAAATCCATGTTTATAAGTGGTTAACTGAGTGGAGTTTGGTTCATACTTTAGATAATGGGTAATTTTTGATTAATTTTTTTTTAATTTAATGTGTTTTTTTTGGTGTTTTTAGCGCTGCACATCATTTAACTGTAAAACGATTGGCGTTTAGACCTGTGGTTGGTTGTGCTGGACAACGCGACTCAGAGAACTTCTTACAATTGGCTAGTTGTAGTTCTGATCATTCTGTTAGAATATATAATTTAGATATCTCAGTTTTAAAATAATCTAACTAGTAACATTTTTTTATAAGCTATAAGGTACATTAATATAAGTTTGTAAAGAGTGTACTAATAATAAGACTTAATATATTTGTTACTTTTGATTTTTTTAATTTCATTAACTTTCTGGTTCTATGTTTCCTGAGTGCCTCTGTTTCTTGTTTTTTTTTGTTTTGGAGTTATTTCTGTAGTTCAATCATTTGGGTCCACAAATATAACATAAATACGTGCATTAAATTTAATGGTATGGAGTAGTTCATGGCAAAAGAAACCATTTTTTGTCATAATTGCGTGGTCAGCGAAGTCATAAATGTTTAAGTAGTTACAAATCAGCTTCGGCCGCTAGTAATCTGCTAAATTTAGTATGAAGAACCTGAATAATCCAAGCTCGCTTGCAGCTGAAGCGTTGTCTGCGTCGTCCAACTTTCCGTCGACATGGTAATAGTTGTAACGCCTCGGCCGCAAAGACAACGGTTTAATCAAGGCGAAGTCATTCATTATTAATCTTATATTTAGCAAAGGGTGACTTGTTTAAAAGACCCATACTTAACGTGCGCATTCAATATTTGACAAGATTAATGGCCGAAAATTAAAACACAAAAAATACAACATATGGGGATTACGATGGGGTCTGTAAAACTAAAAGTTATAAACTCAAAAAACAAATATATCAAGTACCATCGAACTGGAAATCGTCTATTTCAGTCTATTTTCTGTTTGAAGAAGTCTAGTATGAATTTAACTTCCAATTCTTCGTAATCTCTCTAATTCTTCTTAGATACTTCATTTTCTCAGTTGCTTGTATAATTTATATTATTTTTCCATTTAAAACATATACAGGGTTGTATCTGAATGACATGCCCAAACTTCAGGGGGTGATTCTTTAGGCAATTTTAAGGGTACTTTGATATATAAACCATGGGCGACTTGGGCTCTCCTAAGGAGCTACACCCCTCCAAAAATGGTGGAAAATTTTGGTTTAATTTTTTTTTCTCAAAAACCATAAACGCTAGGACAACGAAATTTGGGGAATATGTTTAACTGGTAGTAGGGCATGTTTTCACCCTATTCGTACTTTCAACCTATCCTTCTAAACTACTAAACGTAACCACCCCCTTTACATTTTTGCTAAAATTTTTTTATGCAGAGAGTAATACATTAAAAAAAAAATTACATAGGTAGATGAAAGTATCCTAAAACTTTTTTGTCTCTCTAAAATTTTTCCAAAAACGACTAATTTTTGAGAAAAAAAATAATAAAGCAAACACTACCCGTTAAACAACGGGGTTATCGATCAAAAGTTGGAATGAATTTTTAATGAAAAAATCTTAGTAGGCTTTGCAATCTTTGTCAGAAATATTTTTGACGTTTAAATGTCAGTGGTTTTCTTACTATTATTATTGTTTTTCAAATTAATTTATGAATAAAGTTCTACCGCATTTACGCTCGTTCACTCGACGTTTCAAAATTTTAAATAAAACAATAATAATAGTAAGAAAACCACTGACATTTAAACGTCAAAATTATTTCTGACAAAGATTGCTAAGCCTGCTAAGATTTTTTCTTTAAAAATTCATTCCAACTTTCGATTAACAACGCTACAGCTTAACAGTTAGTGTTTGCTTAATTAATTTTTTTCTCAGAAACTATTAACTTTTCGAAGAACATCAGAGAGGCAAAAAAGTTTTAGAATATTTTCGTCTATCTAAATAAAATATTTCCAATGTATTTATCATCGTCATAAAAAAGATCTAGACAAAAATTGAACGGGGGTGGTTATGTTTAGTAACTTAGAAGGGAAGATTGAATGTACAAATAGGCTCGAAACATGCCCTATTATAAGCTAAACATATTTCCCAAATTTCATTTTCTTGGTGTTAATGAAAAAAAAATAAACCAAAATTTTTCTGTATACAGCGTGATTCAAAAAACCGCTGACAGACTTCTAGGGCAGGTAATACATCAAAAATTAAGATGAAAAGTCTTAATATACATGGGGTCGCAAATGTCTTCTTAACGAAATATAGCGGGTGAAAGTTTCTTTAAAATTAAACATTATCTGCAATAAAAAGCCCTTTTGTAAACATAGTTTAGTCTAGTGTTGGTTCTAGTTTTGCACTAGAATTAACACAAGACCTAGAACTAGAATAAATTCGGGTTTAGCAATCTTGAGAGATGTGCGGTTAAGCCCGAATGTTTCTAATTCTAGGTCTAATAATGTTAGTTCTAGAGACAGTGGTAAGTAGCGCTAGTTAGCATAAGACATCACTATGTTGTATATTTTTATTGAACTAAAATTCTAGGATAAGACCTAGAACTAGAATAATTCGGGTTTCGTTTAATTCGTCTTGAGAGACGTGCGACTAAATCTACTATATTTCGACTTAGTATTAAAATAATATAGACTTCTGGGGTGTATGTAGACTTTATTGTATATTTATGAATACAATTTCTTAATAAAAACGTTAGAGAAAAAACTTGTTTAGAGATGTAGCTGCGATTTCAAATCGGATATCGGAACCGTTCAAATTCGAAAACATCATCATTGTGTTCAAGCTGAACTTTCCTCAAACTTTAAATTGAACGAATTTCAATATACTATGTATTCGAATGGACTTGTAACGCATTGAAAAGATGTTTTTCGCATATCGCAACGTTTCGTATTCGATGAATTCCTGACCTTCCCGGTGTCAAAGAGCGCGGATACATGTAAAACACCTTTGTGATATTCACGAAGCGCTTACATTTTTACGAAGCTTTCATCGGAAATTTTTATATCCCCTGCGCTTATTACATTCCCGCACGCAGCGGAAGGAATCGATATTGATGCCTTTGAAATATCGACAAAAGAACGTACCTGTATTTTTCTTCGAATAAGGGTAGCGAAATATATTAAAAGGAATTTTATTAAAATGAACCTAATAATTTCATATCAGTTAACTGAAAATGCGAAAAAGTTTTTTTTATAAACGAAATATTCGTGCATGTTTAAATTCTGTTTAGTTAGAATTGATTGTGAGTGGTTCTGAGATTAAGTAGGTTACTTATTTGGCCTAGTGCTGTTAATGTACGGCAGCATTTCTAGAGCAGGCAAGGGTGGAATTCTCAATGTAGGTGAAACAGCGGGTCCTCTCGAAAGCGCTGTGGGTGTTAAACAGAGGAAACTAGGCAAAGAGCTGTGCGGATCGGCCGTTCGATCTGACTGGGTGTAACTCGTCCTGCTCCTGCTCCTGATGCGGCTGCTGCCTGGCCCCCCACCCTGCTCAATCTCTCCTCTCTGCAGGAACGTATTTAGGAACCCCGCAATTTTCGAGAAAATTGAAACATTTAAAATTATCTAATCGGATTTTAAAATTAATATTAAATTAGATTCTAATATTTATGCACAATTCATATTTGCTTTTTTTAGCATGTCAAAATAGTATTAGTAGCAGAATAAGAGGATAACAAGGTGTAAAACGGCTTATACAAATTAATAATGTAAAATGTAAAGGTTTATAAGATATACATCCGGCTCCTTCGCCATTTTTAAGATTAAGCAAACTTAAAATTTTTGTATTGATATTAAAGTACGGGTCTGGTGGATAGGTTTGGTGGTGACGACGGCATCGGAGAGCGCTTGTAGAGGGTTAGGGTGGGAGCGTCGCGACGCGCGGCGTCGTCCGCGCCGAATCGCGGGGACCTCGTCAGCAGCTCGTCCGGAGCGAAGCGTCGCACGGACACACCGCGATGAGGCTATCGGTGCTGCACAACGCTGGTGGTGCGCGACGTACTGTTGTGGTGCTCTGCGTAGTACGGTGCTCGGCCCTTTGCTGAACGCTGAACGAGAGAGGACGGACAACAACTCCGAACTATGGCTGTGCAACATGCGGTTTCCAGGTAAAACATGTTGTGGATACGCTGCTGTGGACGGGGCGTCGCGGTGCTCGTCGCCGGCCTGGCGTTGCTCTTCACTGCCGGCCTTGCTGAAGCGGCTTCCAAGAGAGGTAGGTCTAAATCAGCGGCTTTTCAAAAATTTCCCGGATAACGTTCAGTATTTACGCGTTAATACTCGAAAACCTGAGATCGAAGTTAGCCGCGTGTGCATGGTGATGTTGATGACGCGCGAGTGAGCTGGTGCGTATGAGAGTGCGATTGTGTGAGACCATCGAGGCGAGAGAGTGCCGTCCGTGTTCGTCGGATTTGCTGAAAACACATTTCGCTGAAATGTTAAGCTGAAACCGTAACGCAGCCACCGTGAACCAGGTCCGCTCTACACATCTCTATGTTTTCCTCTCTCCGTTTTTATGCTTCAATTCGTCAAGCATTATTGACACACTTTTTTTTATACACACTTTATATTCGAATATATCATTAATTTAGTTGGATTTTTTAATTAACAGCAATTATGTGTTATGAGTTGTTTTAAATTATTTTAAATTCATAGTTCACTTTAGTGAATAATTAGTTGCAAATTCACTAAATAACCCCTAATACGATTATGATCTGTAAAAATGTTAGAATGAATATTAAGAACATGTTCAATACTGATATGAACTTAAAAAGATATAGAGACTATATATTTATAATATTTTATACAGAATAGAAATTTTGAAATTTCTAATCTTTTAACAACAACTACAAAAATGCTCTTTCTTGATATGTGAGATATTTTTTTTGCAAATTACTACAACAATAATTAAACTTTCCTTGTATTACTATCTGTTTTTTTTTTATTAACGTAGTAATTTGAATCGTGCATATAAGACGAAAAAGAACACGAACTGATAATACTTTTGTCTTATATTAATTTATTCGATTGTCTTTAATTTTAGGTATTGATCTCATTCATTGACATTAAATTTTGAACTCACAATTTAATGCTCTGATGTTGTGATAATCTTGATAAATGTTAGATTTCAATTCTTGGAGATGATTCAATTTCATTAATTTCGAATGGGATTTCAAATCCGTCGGGGTCACTTAAGAGTTGTGTGATATTAGTATCATTAATATACGTGAAATATAATTCTTTTGTAGGTTTTAATAAATTGTATCAATCCACTGAGTGTTCCCAGAAAATAACACCATATCGTGACGGGTGGACAAAAATACGCACGCATATCTCATGGGAGCTTGTTATTGAAAAATCAAATAAGCAGTTCACCTACATTGATATATCGCCAGTATCATTCATCTTTTGAAAGTGGTTACTTATTTGCGATCTCCACAACTGTACTAATTCTTGGAAAAAACAGTAACCTCATCTGTATCACAGTTTGCTATTACGGACGTATGTGAGGTAATGAGTTGCCTAACCTCGTTAATCTTGTATGGAATATTTGCGATATCTGGACACTTCGTTATTTTCTTGTATACGAAGTTTTTCTTTTATGTAATAAGATTAAAGATAAAACAATTAATGGGGATCTATTCTATGTGGTATTATTATATTAAATCCTTCGTGTTGACAAAGACTACGTTGTGTAAAAGTAAAGTATCATTAAAAATTAATTTGCGAACATTCAAAGGCAGAAAGAAATTTCAATTCTTTGAATTCAATGTATAAAAGTTCTACTTTTGATGAATGGGCTTTGTTTGAGTTATCGTGGAAAGTACTCCGATAAAAATCCTGGCATTTCTTTTGATCACAACAATAATAATTTCCTTAATCTTAGCCTTTCTTTCTTACGTTTTGACGATAGTTGTCAAAACCTGTATCGGTTTTCTAAGTAGTTGCTTCACTCAAGATCTATGTTTCTATTTCCCATAGCAAAACAGAAGAGATATAACAACGAAGGAGTCAGACTGTTGTAGTTAGCGTAAAGAAACAAGAAACTCATGCCACTTTGATAAATACGGCTCTCGCTTTCTTTATCCTGCAGTGAATTTCTTGTAAGTGGTTCCATTAGTCGTTGAGTGTAGTTCCTAAATTTAGTATAAGGGGTTCATATGGAACCTCTTGCTATCATACCCTGTATGACCGGTCTCAGCGAGAAAAATTTGAGAATGCAGACTTAAGTATTACCAACTTTATTTTTTTAAATGGAACACCCTGTATATTTTTACATATTTGGATTTGTCTGTTGTCAAGGTTTATAAATAACTTTACTTTTTGCAATTTGATTCGGTCGTTCTCGAGTTATTCGAATTTTTCTAGAAAAATCTGCTCCAGCAGACATTTGTTCAAAAAATCAGAAAACACTCAATTTTTGAGATATCAATTTAGGATTCAGAACATGCTTAAGCAACGTGATGGAGTATGTTTTGGTGCCGAGTACTGCGGTCTAGAACGTTTGATCACTTTACTATGGCACGTTAACTTTTCAAAATTTGGAAGTACCATAACTTCATTTTTTTAAATGGCACCCCCCATATTTTATTTTTTAGTCGTCTTCGGTGTCTCATTCTACATCTTTTATATCCCATATGGCCCATACCTAATATTAATAGTTTGGGAGATAATTAGGGTTTTTTGAAAAATGCACACATATCATATGGATATTTAGCCTAGTGTGCCATGAAAAACAAGCCTTCTCAATGAGTTCTTGTCAAAGACTCACTTGTTTACGTCACTTGATGCATGTGAGCTAATAATTATCTGTTATGTCCCTTAATATTAGTACTGAAACGAGTTAAAATCGATAACAATAACGAAAGTAATTTTACACAAATCAAGAAATTCTTAATTTATTTTTTTTGCATGAAAAGCACGACAAAGTTCGTAGTATGATTCCCAGATCTTCTTTGGCAGCTCGAATTGAGGTGTTGGGACTGGGCTCGAAATAAGCCAAGGTATTCACCTCTTCCGTTGCATTATCTACTACATTTTTTGGTCAGTTTAACACGTGATTAATTCGTCCAAAATGCAAAAAATTTGCTTCTATTCCTCTAAATTTACCTTTTGTCATCGGAGATAAATGTGGATAATTTTCATTAAACATTCTGCAAGTTCTACTAAGAACTTTGTCGCACTTTTCGTGCACAAAAAATAAATTATGGATTTCTTCATTTGTATAAACATTATTTACGTTATTAATATCCATTTTAACTGGTTTTAGACTCACAAGCATCAAACAACCTAAATTAGACTTTGACGTTTATCAATAAGTCATTAAACATTTGTTTTCCATGGCACACTAGGTTAATATCCATATGATATGTGAGCATTTTTCAAAAAACCCTAATTATTTCTCAAACTATTAATGTTAGGCATAGGACTTATGGAATATAAAAGATGTAAAATGAGTCGCCGAAGACGACTAAGTAATAAAATATGTTGGGTGCCATTTAAAAAAATGAAGTTATGGTGCTTCCAAATTTCGAAAAGTTAACGTATCATAGTAAAGTGACCAAACGTTCTAGATAGCCGTTCTCGGCACCAAAACATACTCCATCATGTTGTTTAAGCATGTTCTGAATCCTAAATTGATATCTCAAAAATTGAGTGTTCTATGACTTTTTGAACAAATGTCCGCTGGAGCAAATTTTTCTAGAAAAATTCGAATAACTCGAGAATTGCTGGTTCAAATTGCAAAAAGTAAAGTTATTTATAAACCTTCAAAACAGACAAATCCAAATATGTAAAAATATACAGGGTGTTCCATTTAAAAAAATAAAGTAGGTGGCGACTTCCGGTATAACCGGAAGTGCTAGAAATCTGAAAATATTTTAGATGAAGAGAACGTAATTGATAATACTTAAGTCTGCATTCTCAAATTTTTTGTTTGGCCAGAACCCCAGAAACGTCTAATGACCGGTCTCGCTGAGACACCCTGTATATTTCGTTTTATCGACATTTCAGTTCAACAAACTTCTCTGTTCTTGGTGACTCGAATTTCTTACTCTGCTTCTCACAACTTTAGTTCTCAGTCTTCTCTGGTCATAAAATTGGAAAGTGCGAAGGTCTTGTGAATTCTTTTTCGTAGTGGTGGTTGCTTTGTCTAATCCGTAAATTGTTAATGTTCTGCCAAGACTTCGTTTGTTGAAGTCTCGAAATACAATGATTTCCAGAAATGTTAGTAATATGAAACGGAGTTCCAACACATAATCTTATTAATTACGCTTTAATTACAATCGAAAAATGTTTCTGGGAGCTAAAGTGGGTTGGAATTAGAACCCACTTTGTGTTGTACTGCCTTTGTGTTTTAGCGTTGTCCTGCTTTTATTACAGACAGGTATGTGTAAATATCGATTATTTATTAGCGTCACTACCCATGCAATAATCATATTGGTAAAGAATATCCTTTATATTTCCTGCCAATATATCATCTCATCAACTTTTTCTTTAATTAATAAATCTGGAGCAGTTTAATTAAATCCATTTAATTAATTAATTGGCAAACAGTTTCAAACATTTGTCTATTGTAGTTATTCAGTGAAGCTTAAATAACACGGTATGTTGATATTGCGAATAGATGTTATTTAAGAGTACATAATGCAACCGCAGTGTACCAGTCTGTAACCAAATTTGCCGCAATAATTTACTGGTAATGTTATGCATAAATACGCGGACCCGAAGTCATGAATGCTAATAGTCAATCCGCGTTAAATTCTGGCCGCATATCGGCCATCCAGTTCGTCTAAACACTAACGAGCGCCGGCGCTCTGCGTTTTCCCAAGAGTAATCGCGTATGCTAAACGCATAAGTCGTGACCGCAAAAAATTGATGGCGAAATCTGGTTGGGGCGCATTGCAGCAATTAATCAAGCCAATTAATAATAAATAAAATGCCCCGGATAACGTTAAATCAAGCCCATGTGACCTGCATATTATACAGGTTGATTTGCATTTTAATATTTTGAGAAAAAAAAACCGGTTAAAACGTGCCTCGTATTTTCCTATGATAATTTAAATAAAACACATTTCCATCAAAACATTGAATTTTTCATCAGAAAATTTACAATTGTGTAGATAATAATTTGGACTCATAAACCACTTACCCACAAATGAAGTTATTAAACATTCATTACGTTTGGAAAAAGTTAAATTGAATTAATCTCTTCATTTAATAGAATTAATAATAAACAGATCTGTTGAGTTGAACTCAAAAAGTGACCGCAGCAAATTATTTGTCCAAACGCTGTGGATGGTTTGGTCCATTAATATTTTAATTAGAGTGCTATAAATGTTCCATAGGCTTGTTTTTTAATGGCCAGATTGTCTACAAACAACAGTGGTCATCCAGAAGCCGCGTTTTGTACCGATATCCGCCGTGGACGCGCAATAAATATTTTGTATCCGGAATAATTCCAATAATGTCCGGCGCTGTTGTTGGTTTAATAATAAATAATACCACATATTAATCGACCCTGTTTCCCACATTGTTGTGAATTTGTACACCAGCGACTTTAGGGCGTTATTGTGTGCGACGGACAATGAAGTGGAGTGAGCGATAATGTGCTAATTTTAACCGGAAATGATTTATGGAAAAATTAAATTCATCGTACGATTTATTTTATTTTATGAAAAATTTACATAAATACTTCATCATAACTAAATATCGTGTTACCAGATAAACCATCCAACATAATTTATAAAATATATAAAAAATATCTTTTTAAAAAAAGTTGGCATCACATATATTTACACGATTAAATTTCAGTTATTTCAACAACAACTGTTGATTCAAACCCGGTAATAAAAAATTGCACATATCAATATCAGCAAGAACGTTAATTTATTAAAAATTAATTTATCACATCACCGAAAACCGTTATTTTATCGTTACGTGTCGTATCAGCAGATTCTTTTTCATTTATTAATTTATAATTCACACTTAACGGGATAAATGGCTTCTGTATAAACAGGGAAGGACGCGCTGGTGACATTATTCAAAGAGTGAAAGTGAAAAATTGTCGTATGAGAGTCTCCAAACGAGATAAAACTAATAAAAATTTGTAACGTGGCTCGCAGCTCGAGCACGTAAAGCTCTCCTGTAGGGAGGATATCATCAGTATACTAGATTGATGGAGACAGGTTTCGTGATATTACGCACACTTTTCCCCCTCTATCTTCTCTTTATGTCTTTTTTCTACTTTTTGTTACGCACTACAAAGAGATTAAGTTTTACTATAATAGAAACAAAGTAATATCTCATCAAAAACAATTTGTCAAATGCTTACTCAAACTACTTTAACAAGACTCAATTATAACCCAAAAACCAACATACGAGTTTATGTGTTACTTGATGATTGGACAGATATAATAGAAAAGTGGAGGTACTTCAAGAAGTTTCAAAAATGGGGATTAAACATTAAAAGAGGAAATAATCAGAAATTAGATATGAATTTGCGAAGAACTTCAAAGAAGACGACGATTAATTGCAGTCGAAGCTATGTTAACAGTGAATGTTGATTTCTAATGAAGACTTGTGGGAGAGAACAAACTAACGTGCTAAGGAAGTCTCATGGAGTAGTTGAGATGTCAGCGCTTGACTGGAACCCCAAGGAGCATGGAGACGAGGGCGTCCAAGAAAGACGTGGAAGAGAATTGTTGGAAGCAATGGAAGTCGTCAAACGTGCACCACTAGGAGCGACAGGAAATAAATCAATGTTATCTGGAGAAAAGTATCCAGCCGATTAGAAAAACCTATCTGACCAGACCAAAGGAAATGGATGAGTGCGCTTTCCTGCATACAAATTTTATGGCTCAAGATAGGGTTCACAAGATTTTTATCGAAATGGATCACGCGCAACATTATTCGGGTGGGTATCATGAACAAATATAAGCCTCAGCCCATCGAGATACATATACTTTACTGGAGTGCGTGCTCACGATATTCGCTTGGTCGAGAAAACGGTCCGGCTCGTCAGCATGTTCCCCCACTCTATAACGGCAAGAAATACAAATAGTACTAACTAATGGATATGATTTTGCATGAATTTATTCAATATTTACTAAATAATTCAAATAATGTTATTCAATAATGATGAAAAATACCAAATAATATATATTTAAGTTATTATAGTTTAGGAAATAAATAAAAAATACTTCAAAGCTTGTTTTTTTTTTGGATTATTTATTAGAAATATAACATAGATATATTTAAATTATACATTATTAAATAATATTAATTTAGTTAGTTTTTGGCGAACAGAAGAATTATTCTTTAGAACATTTTGTAAATTAAATTGTTTTCCATAATGATTAGCTCTTATGTTTATAAAATGTTGGGCTATTAAATGGAACAAAGTATATTCATGCGATGGTGTTCCGAATTCAACATTTATCGGATGCATGTTTGGGAAGAAAAATAATGAATGCTTATCACAAATATTTTCTTTGGCGCATTTAATAACGTTGGATTTGACATTCTTTAAATGGTGCTCTTTAAGCACCACAGCTTGGAACGATTTTTCGAGCACCTTTACAATCAAATAGACTGCATTGGATGGTAAAATTAAATTGCCTCTATTCACATGTCGCGTGAAGTTTTCTTTTGCATAATTATGGTGACTGTCATTTTTTAATATCAATAGGTCAATACAAAATTGACAATTTATATTATTTATAATATTTTTTACAATATATCCACTTATATAATGTAAAATATCCCAACCCAACCCCACCCAACATATTTCATAATTTCTTCGTCTTCTGATTGCTCATTTTCATTTTGCAAAGATCTTTTTTCAGATCTAAATTGCAGGCATTCATAATTGTCAAAAGTACAACAATTCCCAGTTTCAATCGCAATATTCTTGGTGAAAAGCAATTGTCTGAGACAATTTTTGAACTGTAAACAGTTGGGATTGTTGTTTGAACCACCTCTGGCACGAACACAACTAAAAAATAATTCAAGATGGTCCTGTGACATTTTATAAGTGAGAATATATTTTAAAGGATTCTCTTCCCTATATAATACTTTATATGCGATGTCTAAAGTACTCTGCATGTTCACAATAAATCCTATTGCAAACAGTTTCCTTCCGCTTAGAAAGATAGGAATATTGTCTAATTTTAAAGTTTTTATATAATTAGTTGTCTCTGAAAAGACGGGTTTAATAGTATTAATGTTTGAAGCACGTATTGACTTCTTGAAACCACTAGCAAAAGGATTACGAGAATTGAGAATGTCAAAAAGACGATCTATATTTCTAATAAAATGAATTGTAGCTTCGCTGTTTTGGAACTGTTGGTCCCCATTTTTCCGTAAATAGTCCATGGCATCAGCCACTCCACTACTCAAAGTCTGAGCTGCCAATTTCACTTTCATGATACTATTTCTGAAATTAACATGTCGAGAAGTTAGTTTATTAGCAAATCTCAATCCAATACTATTTTGCAAATCATTTAAGGCATTTACGAAATACCATTGCAATCTCCGTTTGCAGATTTAATAATTTTTTTATCAGCTAGAGTATTTCGGGCAAGCTTAAGCATATGACATGCATCAAACATTACATTAACTTCCAAAGAAGTACTGGTGGTAAATTTACAATTAAACCTATTACTGTTTACATCAAAATTACATCCTAAGTTTTTGAAACTTTGTACATTTGCGGGTGCACCATCACATGTAACATTCCATATTCTTATACCTATGTCATCTAATTTCCTAATTGCAGAATCTAAAAGTGTGCTCAACAAACTACTATTAATTTTATTCACAAAACAATATTAAAAAGTTTATAAAAAAAGGTATTTAATGCAATCTTTATTCACTTAAACAACACGTTAACACCTATATGTTACATACGGAACTGAAGCTTCTTGCCGTTTTTTAGTCCAAAGCACGCACTCCAGTAAATATAGTATATCTCGATGCCTCAGCCTGACATGGATCCACTAAACACTGTTTCCATGGTGTTCAGTTCAAAGAGTTCTTTATGATTTCTCATCATATCATACTCGGAGAGTATTCATTTTGGAACAGATAAAATCACCACATACTGCAAATCTCGAGTGTTGTGTCAATTTACAAAGCTCTTGATAATGCATTTAATTTATTGTTGAGAAAAAATGCGTATGCAAAAAACGTATTGATGAAATCATTGGCTCTCATAATAGTATATTAAAAAACAAGTTTCGTAAGACAGGTTTGAAATGCACGAATTCAAGTTGAAAAACGAGTGGCGAAGCCACGAGTTTTTTAATGAATGAGTGCTTTAAGTCTTATGAAACGTGTTTTTTATGCTATTTTTTGTAATTCGCGTTTTTATACTTTTTTTTAACAAAAATAAAGTAAATTTTGGCAATGTAGGGAAATAGGTATGTAACAGTTGGTAACACCGGAACACTTGAAAATAGAAACTTTGAATTGACAATTAGAAACTGTCAAAACACAAAATATATTCACCTGAAAAAAAAAGTTTGATGTACACCTCCCAAAATACGAGAAATTGCTCAGAGTCAATGTCCTCATCATTGTGGACCTTGTATTCGATGTTAAGAACGTGTTTAAACATCCATAGACAAAAATTGTCACATTGACAACTAGAAAAATTAATGACCCAATGTCACCAACTTGAACTGGTTCCATAAAATGTTACTAAAATCTCATTACAGCATCGGATGCTGTAATGAGTCTCATTACAGCACCCGTTTGAGTACTGTTATAGCTTCCATTACCGTAGCGAATTACAAAAAATAAATTAAATGTTCCTTATTCTTTCGTTTTTATATAATTTATAATTTTTAATGAAAAGGATTTATGGAGAACACTAAAATTATAAACGAAAAATGGTGGAGGTGCCTACAATCAACAAACAAAGTGTATTAAAGTACTAGTAATTGAATTTTACGAAATATCAACGACCACCAATTAGTTTTGCATGTACGCTCAACTAGAACATCAAACATAGGAGACAAATTACAGTTCGATTTCGCACGAAAATATGGCACGGTGCAAAACCCTATTAAACTGTAACGGAATTTGAACAATTAAATCCGCTCCGGTACGTTTAGTCGCCCCGTTCTCATTCCGAAAACGAAATTAAATACGCGACGAGAGAGAACTGTCATATATTGGTCATGTCTGCGGTGCTTAAACTTTTTTCATTTTACGGTGACCCTTTTCACTGCGGGTCAAATTTCAAACTTTCCAATTATCTTCTAAAATTGGCAAACTGTGATTACATTTGTTAAGAGTTCTTTCTATGGCTATAAGACGAGATGGACGATGAATATTCATAACGTGATATTAACATAACGATTTTTTTTTTGAATAATGAATTCATTTGTTAGATTTAAAAAAGTTTTTAATGAATATAATAATGTTGAGCAACAGTTTGTTGCGTGTCAGTTAATCGAGTGGAGTACGGTTTTGGTACCGCAGATACCCAACCAGTACGACCTATGCAATAAAACGGCCATTACAAAATCTACCCTGTTACATCGCCGGCGAACCGCAATAATTGAAATATAGATTATCGAATGAAATATGGAAATCTAGATGGGATTGTGGCGAACTCGGCTTTGGTATTTAGATGTGGCGCGTCCTCTCTCTTCGCTAGTAGATTAGTGTAATCAATTCATCGTCAGGCTATTAACCGCCAGAAAGCAAAGAGCCACGGGGCAGAATTGGTAATGAGACTCGTTGATATCGTCATTATCCGACCGTTAAGGGTGCCAACTATCTGCATATATCGAACGTAAGCTAAGTGCCTATTAATACAATCATAAAGCATAAAATTTACATTAGAAACAATGTTCCTAATAGTTAAAAAAAAACTTTTTAAAACGTTAGTTAACAGAATAAGAAGCGCGAAGTTTGGTGGTCATTGTAGCGTTTTTATGACAAGACAAACTTTCCTAGTTTATTCTTTGAGAGGCTAATTTTCTTTTCTTAAGGGCAAACTTGAATGCACTTTTATAATTAGAAAAATTATAAGTTCCTCTTACCTAAGAATAATTTAAGATTCAAGCCGCAAGCTGGAAGCGTTGTACTACTACCTTTTTGTGTGATGTTATCTATTACAATATTAACCAAGTTGCATTAGAAGTTAAGCTATGCGCAGAAACAAATTCTTAGTATTCAAAACAACAACTTGGTATCGAATAACAACTAAAACTAGAATTAACTTAACACAATCATTAGAACTAACATTCGGATTTAACCGTTTAGGCTAAACCCGAATGATACTAGTTATAGGTCTAGTGTTAGTTCTAGTTTTAATTGTTATTAAGCGCTGAATTGTTATCTATTTTCACTGAAATAAAAGCAGAACTAACACTAGAACTAGAAACATTCGGATTTAGCCGCACGTCTCTCAAGACGGCTAAACCCGAATGATTCTAGTTTTAGGTCTTGTGTTGGTTCTAGTAATAGTGCTAGTGCAAAACTAGAACTAACACTAGATCTAGAATTAGAAACATTCGGATTTAGCCGCACGTGTTTCAAGACAGCTGTCTCAAGAGATTCTAGTTCTAGGTCTTGTGTTAGTTCTAGTGATAGTGCTAGTGTAAAACTAGAACTAACACTAGACCTAGACCTAGAAAGTTGCGAATGTTTCTAGTTCTAGGTCTAGTGTTAGTTCTAGTTTTAATTGTTATTAACCGCTAAATTGTTGTCAATTTTCACTGAAATAAAAGCAGAACTTGATTTCTGATCCCAGTACCTTCTGGGCCTATATTCGGTCACGGAAGGGCGGTACTCGCATTCCAGGCCTGATGACAAATGGAAACCTGGAGTTCAGTTCGGGTCGAAGTATTGTGGATGCTTTTGGTGATTATTTTGAGTCCGTTTATATTCAATCTGATCCTGTTTTTGTGGAGTCTGATTTCCCCGATCATAGTCTTTGTTTATCAGTGGAGAGCTTCAGCTTGGAGGAGGTTGAGGACGCGTTGAAGCGTACAAAGAATACACTTACTGCTGGAGTCGATGGGATACCGAGCTTTTTACTGAAGGACTGTGCTTCGATTCTGGCCGCCCCATTGCTTTCGATTTTCAATCTGGTCCTGTCTACTTCTACCTTTCCGTCGTTATGGAAAGAATCATACGTCTGTCCAATTTTGAAGAAGGGCAACCCTGCTGAGATTGTGAATTACAGACCTATATCGCTGCTGTGTGGTTTCTCGAAGACTTTTGAAAGCGTTCTTTTCAAGCACATCTCATATCATTTAAGCAAGTACATAAGCCCAGTCCAACACGGATTTGTCTGTGGTCGATCCACTGTCACCAATCTGACATGCTTTGCCCAATTTGTTGCTGATGTAATCGACGCTAGAGGGCAGGTAGATGCTGTGTATCTCGACTTTCGGAAGGCGTTTGATCAGCTGGATCACTTTATCTTATTGAAAAAGCTGAGTAACTGAGTAATTATTCTCGGCTGTTGGGGAACTCAGCGATTGTAAACGCTTGCAGAAAAACCTGATTCGTGTTGAGCATTGGTGCCTTAGCAACCGTTTAGCACTTAATATTTCTAAATGTTTTACCATGACATTTTCTAAAAAAGTAAACACAATTGACTGTGCATATTACTTGGCCAATCAACCGTTGATGTCCGAACGTAAGTGCTCTGACCTTGGGGTGCTGTTTGACAGTGGACTGACTTTTAACGAACACATTCTTAACTTAGTTGCTAATTGTTATAAAATTTACGGGTTTATTGTTCGAAACTGTAAGGGTTTGTCCATCAGATGTTTATGTACGTTGTATTTTGCGTTGATTAGATCGCGGTTAGAGTATGCGGTAATTGTTTGGTATCCGTTCTATCAATTTTACGCGAACGCGCTTGAATCTATACAAAAGACATTTTTAAAGTACCTATGCTTTCGACTGGATCGTGTTTACCCGCCTAGGGGTGCAGATTACACGTTTCTCCTTTCGCGATTTGGTTTTCTTTCACTACAACAGCGCAGAGTTGTTTACATAGTTAAATTTATTCATAAACTGTTGCATAATGATATTGATTGCGGCTGGTTGTTGGAAAGGTTATCCTTTCTTGTACCGCGTCTCAACGCACGCTGTCCCCTCACGTTCTATAATTGCCGTAGTAACAGTAACACTTTACGAAAATCTCCTGTCTCGTTGATGTCCGATTACGGCAATCAGGTTTCGCCGCATTGCGATATGTTTTTTGATTCTTTGAACACGGTGGTTGCGGTAACTTTGGATCATTTCGGCATGCAGTAGATTGTTAGTAGTTATGATTACGATTAGTTTATTATGTTATATTAGTTTGTATTTTTGCTTATAGCTATATCTTCTTCATTTAGTTAATTAATTTTGATATTATAATATTTTTTTTCCTGTAACTGGGTTGTACCTGTGGGAAATAAAGTCCTATTATTATTATTATTATTAGAACTGACACTAGAACTAACACTAGAACACTAGAAACATCCGGATTTAGCCTCACGTCTCTCAAGACGGCTAAACCTGAATGATCCTAGTTCTAGGTCTAATATTAATACTAGTGATAATGTTAGTGTTAATTCTAGTTATTAGAACTAACACTAGCAATAACACTAGACGTAATACTAGAAACATTCGGGTTTAGCCGTTTAGAGACACACGGCTAAATCCGAATTATACCATTTATAGGTCTAGTGTTAATGCTAGTGATAGTGTTAGTGTTAATTGTAGCTATTAGAACTAATACTAGACCTAGTACTAGAAATATTTGGGTTTTGGCATCTTGAGAGACGCACGGCTAAACTCGAATGATGCAAATGGGTTAATGAGATTTTCTTATACTGAAAAGTCAAAGTATTTTTAGATGATGATGTTTAAAATATACGATTGATAATCTTTTACGATAGCAGCTTCAATTAATATTTAAATTTATATCGGTTCCGTCGAAAAGATTGGCTCGTCTAGCAAATTTTGCACGCTTATCAACGTCCCTCACCCATCCCTCCAATCGATTCTCCCGTCACGATCCGAATTTTTGAGGGCGAATTTACCAGAATTGCTCCATCCATCTCGACGTAACCCGGTTCTCGTCGTCACCCCTTTTCGATTCGGGCCCGCAAAAACCCGTGGAAGAAGTACAACAAGAGATTAATATTTAATCTCTCGTCGACCCCCGCAACTGTTCCCGTCCCTTACGGTCCTAGGACGACCATGAATTTAATAATATCTCCGCTCGAATTTCGTAAAACGACCGGGCTACCCGTAATCGCTGGCCTTCAAATGTACAGGATGAGGTTCTTATCCTTCGCGTCGCCCAAAAGGGAGGCGTATCTAATAACAGATTTCCAAAATTAGTCCTGTCGTAGAAGATAAGGCTTACGGCCGAAGGGACAATGACGTCGGTTCATGATAATATCCTCAAAAGTGAGTTTGGTCATTCCTATCGAAGAATTTAGCTTGCTAGCTTTCGAATGCGTAAAAAGTGATTTTTCAAGCATCGAGAAAGAGAAATAGAGAGCGACAATGACGTCCGGTTATATTTAGAACCTCCCGTAGTTCTGGTCGAATTTCAAAGCAATTACTTCCTTCCATCGAAGACCCTTAGAAGAAGGGAGACGTCCAGAGGATTCCTTACAGCTAGCGCCAATAATCCGGAGGAGAACAAAAAAGCCGGAGGCGGAAATATCGATAGCGATACTGGGATACATCTTGTATCCAAGATAGTATCCTTTTCGTGCTTCACTGATCGTCTGCTGTTAATAAAACGCCTTTTTACTGTGCTATGCTTTGTAATATAAAGGAAGTTCAGCCGATAAAGAATTATTCGATGTATCGCTTAACATGAAAACAAAATTTTATTATTATACGTAAAAATAAAAAGCATTCCGTTACACGTGTTATCGGAATTAATTAGTTTTACATTTTATTGTAATCGAAGCTTAATCAAATTACCTAGTAATGTGTGCCCTGTTTGCTTGAATTACGTGTGCCGCACTCCTGTGCACATCAAACAGAGGGGTGATGCTTATCTGGGGGTGCTCCGTGAAATAATGCTTCCGGTTTACATATTTACGAGGCCATAAATAACGCCGATTACGAGTTTGGCGCTATACGTTAATATTCACAATATAAATTGTGTTCATAATCACAAGAAATTTGAATTTCTTTGTATTTTTTTTAGTAACCACCTTTATACCCACATGGCATGGTATGCAACCAAATACGCAAATTGCGTATTGAAATACCTATACTGTGATGTTGGTTGCATACTTGCAATGATGACGTCGGGTACGATAATTAATTAACACACTGTACGAGAAAAATAAGTTCGGGTTTAACCTAAATCTTTAAGTTAGTTCTAGTTTTAGTTGTTGTAATGGTATTTTTTGTTTCGATGCAAATTATTTCACTACGATTCAAGTTTGAGTGGGAGATTTCGTTACTTCTTTGTCATCTCATTATTGATTTTAGTCTTATCTTCTAGAGGAAACATAATATCAGGAGCTGAATGCGGAAAATCACCTTCCACCCTGTTTATTTTTAAAACGTTTCCTTAGTCCGATAATTTTTTTTTATTTTTAATTCTTTATAAAAGAACAAGGGTATGAAATTTCTTTAAAGCTTTCACACAAATGGTTCCGGTACAAACGGTTTCAAATCGATCGAGCTTTTTCCCACCATCATGTTGCGGTCGCCGTTAATGTGTTCCTACTTAATTGTCGCATCGATTCCTCAGTCCCAGCTCCGATGTAACGCGGCCCCTTAGACGTGGCGGAGAAGGACGCCCCCGTCGTAACCCCTACATCGTCTCTCGGTCGATCCCAGCGTTCATAATGTGTCGAGAACGGGTCTTTATCGTCTCCTCGCGTAAACATCTTCATCTGTCGTACGTTAATGGAACAACAAACTATGTGACGATGGATTTTCACTCGACTTGAATAAAGCTAAAATTTAATTTTGAAAGGAGTACAATTTACTTTTTTAATTTCGTGTGTTGAATTGAATCGGGTGGCAGTACCCACAAATAAATAGAAAGATAAATCAAAATGACTAATTGGAACATTGTTCGAATTTTCTCGAATACACTCAACACTACACCGACATCCAACCCTGCGGTTTCGCCCAACAGGATAAAAACGTTGTTTTTGGTACTTCTCACTGTAATATAAATCATGAACGTGTCTCGAAAAATATTTACTCTATGCTCGTTGATTTGTTAGTTCCCGTACGTAGGTGACGTGTTGTTTCGAAACACAGTTTGAAGCCCGGAACGCAAAAGGGCTTTTATCGCGTGTTTTTATGTAAAACAACGTTACCACTTGCCACGATAAATAAATTGCAAAAGATTGCTGGATAACGTAATATTGTGCGTTGGCGCATATTAAATACAAACGAATTTAATTTTGACGATTAAATACTCTTCCAACTGGAAAATAAAGGTAATGCAGTTTTTATTGATAACGCCCAAACAATTCTTTTCATAATAACTGCAAATGTTGTGACTACGTTCATGAATTTATTAACAAAAAATGATGTAATTTTTTGTACTCTCGAATTGGATTTTATAAAACAAAAAAAAACATCAAAATCGTGGTAAAGTGAGAAAACTCCGCAAAAACTTCACACGTTTGCCCGTTACTCTATTTGCAGACAACTTGGAAATTTTCTGTCGGCAAACAATGCCGTGGAGTGTTTACAGCCATCGTGGGGACCGAACTCCCTCTGCAAGTTTCTCTCGGGTTCACCAAGAGTTTCAATCCTAGCGTATCCGTTCCGACACCTCTCCAGACGCCGTTCGGAACGCATAAGAGGACCCAGGCGCCATAACAGCACCGTCATTTTTCACGTGGAAATATTTGTCGCAAACAATGCAACGGCCATCGTCCTATATGAGGACAAAATAGCAGTCGGCGCGTGAGAAAAATGAAACGCTCTTATACCATTTGTAGCACCAGTTTTATTTTGACTTCATACGTTTTTCATCGCATCAATGTCGAATCAAAAACAAACTACTGAATTTATCTATAACTTTTTAACCTATGCGAAGTTAGCCCCCAATTAGACAGCCATCAGACGTCATCATTGCAAGATGCAACCAACATCACAGTATTCGTATTGCAATACCAGTAGTGTGATATTGGTTGCATACTACGTGTATAAACAACGAGCCTAACACGGTGTTATTCCGACGGCTGTACAAGGTGAATGGGAGAGAATTGAAATCGTCGAAATTGTGATTTCGATACAACAAACTATGACGAATCGAATGATGTATAGATCTTGATCATCGGGTACATCGTTTACGAGTTATCACCACTGAAAAAAGGGTCATTTTTGTGTTATTTTCGTGTATCTTCGCATTATTTTGGAGTTTTAGCGGAATTTGAAAGAGATTTTGAATCGTACATTTCCACTTTCGTATTGACCAAGAATAGCTTTCGAATGAGACATTGTTTATCGAAATCGGTTACATACATCGAATTGGGGGCTAACTTCGCATTATCTAACATTAAAACCGTAATATACATTTTTCTCTTTGTTTCGAGGAAAATTATCTCTGTGGTGATATTTCAAAGGGGGTGCAAAATATGGGCCCCCATCGCCCATATAAGCACATTTAAGAAAAAATGTAGTTCATATGCCTATATGTGGAGAACGGTTAGCTTGCTTTGGAACTCATGGCACGAAGCATTTCGGAATGGAAATGGTCGGAAACCAGACGCATTACGACGTTAATATATCTCACCAAAAGTACTGGAATATCAGAACCCTCATGTTTAAAAGTACGGTATACATATATTGTTACCCTAAGTTACGATATAGCAACAATTATTTTCTGTTAGTCAATTATGTTGACATTAATAACGTCATATTTTCTAATTTACGCCGTGTTATTGCAATTAATTCCTGTAAAATCAATTGAATTAGTGATTTACCACACAAGTAATATTCACGGTTATTTTGACGAAACGTACAGTTCAATAGATGAAAAACCTGTTGGTGGATTTGCTAGAGTTGCATACGTATTGAATAAGGCTAAAGAAAATTATCGCAAAGGTAAAGGACCAGCTGTTCTTTACTTTGATTGTGGAGACGTTTATACCGGTAGTCCATGGTTTACAATTCACAAAGACAAAATCGCTACGGCGTTTATGAATGCTATAAAACCGGATGCTGTGGTGTGTTTTTCCTTGCGACGTTTAATCCAAACTGCACAATATTTGTTTTAGTGTTTGGGTAATGCGGAATTTGCGTATGGATTGGATGGGTTAATACCATATATCTCGAATGTCACCTTTCCCGTGGTGGTGTCAAACCTCGGTTTTACGAGAGAACCCAAACTTGAAAAATTAATAAAAAGGAAATATATAATTAATGTTGGAAAGACAAGAATCGGAATTTTAGGATATATGAGGAATCGCAGAGATTCTTTCGGTAATTTAGTCCCTACTGTGGATATTTTGGAGGAAGTTGAAATTATAAATAGTCTTTCCGAATCTCTTCGAAAGGTTGATAGAGTTCATATAGTTATTGTATTGAGTCATGGTACCTTAGCATCAGATATGACGCTGAGTAGATTAATGAGATACGTCGATATTATTATCGGCGGAGGTTCTCAAAACTTTTTGTGGAATGGAGTACCACCGGATAATGAAAAACCAACCGGTGTTTATCCCACTCTTGTTCAACGTTCGGATGGGGCTAAACTTGCAATTGCTTATGTACGTGGTAGAACAAAGTATCTTGGAAAATTACACGTATCGTTTGATGAAAGACGTTTTAGAGGGCAGTATAGTGGCCAACCTATTTTTTTGGATGAATCCGTTGGGCAGGATAAAATGCTTTTAGAACTACTTGAGACATTTCGTCCTGCAATAACTGAGGCTAATGAAACATTTCTTGGTAAGTCCAGGGTTGTATTGAATGCGTCGTATTGTAAATATGGTGAGTGTAATTTTGGAAACTTGATAACGGATTCGTTTGTTCGATTTAACGCTAAACGGTATTTGTCTAAGTATGAAATTGATTTTATCTATAAATAATTTTTGTAACGAATATCTCCTATTTAAGATATGAACAAGTTCCTAACGACATGTGGTCGGATGCTGCAATAGCCATAATTAACAGCGGAGCAATCCGTGAAAACATCATTCCCGGAAAAAGGAAGAACAATGTCTATAAACTCGACATATTAGCAGCACTCCCTTTCGACGATTTACTTTATTTAATTAAAATATCCGGAACTGATTTAATGTTAGCTTTAGAGCATGGCGCTAAAGGTAACGAATATAAGTTAAGAAATGAGTTTTTACACGTATCTGGCTTGAAAATTGTTTATGATTTCGCTAAACCAGAAGGTGAACGAATAAAATCCGTTTTTGTGAAATGCGCATATTGCAGAAACCCTAGATATGAGCCTATCCATAAGAGTAGTTTCTATGGAATTGTAACTACCGAGTTTTTAGTGAACAACGGGGATGGACATTTATCGTTAAGCAGTGGAAAATCTAATTTTTTGTTTACTACAAATATGTCTAACATCATCGAGTGCGTAATGGAGTATTTTGATACATTTCAAGTTCTTGCCCCTGAAATTGAGCATCGAATTATAATTGAAAATCCATTTTCTGTTGCATCACAGCTTAATTTTTTAGATTTATTTTTGCTTCTTATATTTCTCATGCTTTAAAACAGTTTTTTTGACGTAGCATCCACAAATTGTTAGATTTGGAATAAAATATTTTATATTTACACACCTGGTATACCATTTATTTTAGGGGAATTAAGTTATAAAGTTTCATGTTATATTCACTAATAAGGTGGTTTATATTAATGAGAAAGTTGCATGTTAAGCATTAAATCGATTAGTAAACTCCATTAAACCTTCGAATTTTCCAGTCATCAATTTTATGGTCCCGTGTGGGCAAAAACTCCCATCGCCAATAACCGTTTTTGCCTATCACGGTTCGCTAATTCGCCATCAAATATTAACCGTTCAATTCGCGCTTACTCAACCTAAGGCTGGCAACGTTTTGCTGAACGAGGAACCTTCCTTGGATCTAAACTTGTAACGCCTGGTTGGTTCCAGTTAATTTCAAATAACGAACGTTGGCGATAGAGCAAAGAAAAGAGATTTCTTTGTACTATTTTATATTATAGAACATCGGAGTAGTGAGATTTCAATCAAACGAAAATGTTGCATGTTAACGGATTAAAACATGTGTGTACGGAACTAATGCAAATCTCCACACGTTGATTATCTAGTAGAGTTGATTTTCAGTTTCATCTCATGGTCGATGGCTCGTTTACGTAAGTGAATTTCGGATATTGCGGCCAACGTATATGGTTCTTTAATAAAATTATCTTCCGGGATTATGAGCACAAAGGGTAATTGAATAGTAAATTGTTGATTTGCAACGCTATGAAAGTGTTCAAGAAGTATCTATTAAATAAACGATAACATCATGTTGGACATTTTTCGGTCTTGATAATTACAGTCCACATTGATCCAGATACAAAGCGCATACAAAACAAAACGATGAAAACAATGTAAAAAAAATTGCCACTGTTATTCCTTTGCTATTCGAAATATTTTGCACGTTCCAATTTTTCCCGTTACTCGCTCGGTTCGACAATGTTGGCACCGATGCATTCCCGTAGCACCCCTGTACTAGTTTTAGGCCGAGTAAAATTGAAAAAGGAATGGCTATAACGAGTGAACGTTTCTACTGTCGATGGGTCTGATTTAACGAATTCAGTAATTGCATTTACTCTGCCAGATTTGCTATACGTTTTGCTGAAAGATTCCGCCGTTCGTTAACATTACACGCACGCGCTCTGACTACGGTCAAGGGTACAGACGATGAGTTTGAGGTACAATCATGGGTGAAATTCAATGGGAATGACATTCCTTGTTAATTCAATCATTCTAATTTGAATTTAGAATCTTAAAGTGTTCATTACTTCTAAATTTTATCTGATGAAATTATTTAAATATATTACTTTTACGTTATTTAGTTTTAGTGTTTACAATAGTTATTTATATTACAAGTGGGCTAGAAACATAATTACAGTATGAGTGCGGAGAATTGCACGACGAGGTCGTAGACCGAGTCGTGTAATCACATGAGTACTGTAATTATGCTCTAAGTAAGCCCTAAGTAAGCCCACCTAAGTAAGCCCACGTGTGATATACAGCATATTATCTACGACTGCTAAAAATTACTAAAAAATCAATTTCTTTAAAAATAGTATTGTTCAACAATATGTTTACTCATCTGGAATAAGTGTTTTAAAATGTAAAACTATAACAATTAATGTTTATAATAAATAGTATTGTTTCTCTGTAAGTAGATAGCACTTTTTCTTTTGCATTGTTGCTCGTTTCAATAAATTAAGTCTGTTCTGATTAGGTTAAAAATGCGTTACGTAATGAAACCAGTGCGGTAATGAACTTCATTACGTAACTCAAATCACCTCAAATGAGTGCGGTAATGATGACTTATCCAAGCAGTCGTAGATAATAGTTATTTATATTACAAGTGGGCTAGAAACATAATTACAGTACGAGTGTGGAGAATTGCACGACGAGGTCGTAGACCGAGTCGTGTAATCACACGAGTACTGTAATTATGCTCTAGCCCACGTGTGATATACAGCATTTTATCTACGACTGCTAAAAATTACTAAAAAATCAATTTCTTTAAAAAAGTCTATTTGACATTTATAAAAATATTTTGAAATGATTGTTGTCAATTTTGAATTGTCAGTTTCAACATGTTTACTCATCTGGAATAAGTGTTTTTAAATGTAAAAACATAACAATTAATGTTTATAATAAATAGTATTGTTCCTCTGTAAGTAGGTAGCACTTTTTCTTTTGTATTGTTGCTCGTTTCAACAA
This sequence comes from Onthophagus taurus, assembly GCF_036711975.1. Lineage (NCBI taxonomy): Eukaryota > Metazoa > Arthropoda > Insecta > Coleoptera > Scarabaeidae > Onthophagus > Onthophagus taurus. The sequence goes on from NC_091967.1 coordinate 2,921,565, forward strand.
ATTAAGTCTGTTCTGATTAGGTTAAAAATGCGTTACGTAATGAAACCAGTGCGGTAATGAACTTCATTACGTAACTCAAATCACCTCAAATGAGTGCGGTAATGATGACTTATCCAAGCAGTCGTAGATAAACAAATTTTATCTTCTTATGTAACCTGTAATAATCACATAAATTACCTTGTCGTCTGTACTAAGTGGTGCCCCTTCTTAATATTGTCTAGGGAAGTTGAATGCTGTTTGGTAGGTCTCAGGCAAATGAAGACAAATGAGGGGACATTATTACCTTAGTTCGGTGCGGACATCCGTCACGACGGGACGTGCTGACTCCGTCCAAATTTAAGCAGAGAAACGACGCAAGGAGCCCTTGGTGACTTCGTCGTCTTCTCAATCGAGTTGCTGCCTCAGGGTTTCGCGAAACCGCGCACCTCTGCTGACTGTGGTAACGTCAAATTACGGTGAGGTCGTCTGTCATTTCTTTGCCTTTTTTTGGATAAGGTCTATAAATATCTAGACACGACACCATTGATACTTATTTCAAGAGACGTCACTCATTTAAAGTTTATTTCGAAGATAATAAAATTCATTCGCAAAACAAAAAGGATAATAATGACTCCAACTGGAATAGACGACATCGTTCCTTGTCTTTCCGGTACCTTCTCAATTACGGAATGCATTACACCGATAGAGGCGTTGTATCATGTTGTCGACGTTGGCGGAGATAGTGTTGTCCTTCCTGCCGTTCTAATGCAGGTTGCATCACGTCCAGCAGCCATGTTTGATAGGGACTACGAGACGGTAACACGCGGCGTTCGAGCACTTTGTCAACGGCAAACAGTGGGCGGTCCGGGGCCGTTTTGTACTTTATAATGCAAATAGATCTGTTAACATTGCCAGGGACCGGAAGCGGAACCGGGGCGGCCCGCTATATCGTCGATTAATAACAGGCTTGGTGCCAAACTCCGAACGACGTCGGACCACCTCCCTAGTTAAGATGTCGTCATCTTCTCTCCCGAAAGAAACTTGATACGAAAATCGGTATTTTTGGCCGATTTTTTTTTCTGAGCCCACATATTTACTTCAGTATGAAGCAAAGTTCTACGGGCTTTTAGTAGAGGAAACATGGCTACGAAATCAGACACCGCAACTTGTTATGTAAATGTTTGTGGGATGTATTTAGAAATCCAATATTATAATGTTGCCCCATTTATCCTTAATGTGTTGGCTATTTAATTTAAGAACAAATTATATCCGAGTAAAAGTGGGTTATTAAAAATATCTATTATGAAGCAAATGTTAACGATTATTGCTGTTGTGTTTATACGATTAAACCGCGGCTTTACAATTAATCAACCCGAAATTAATCGCGAGCGGCCTCAACTTTAATGAAAATTAGAAATGTATGATTTACTCACCATTACACTGCTAAATACTACTAATGTAATGTAATTATCCTCATTAATAATGTACAGTGAAATTCCCCTAACTCGAACTTCTATATCTCGAATTATCGTCTAAGGTCCATTACTACCATCTTTTAGTTAAATTTATCTTATAGATAAACCCATGTACTAGCCAATCATAGCGCGTAAAATAGCCGTAACTGTGGTAATAATCCCTTAGATAGCTTAATTAGAAGTTGGTAGTAACGAGCCTTAGGCCCACTTTTACCATCTTCCTGATAAACTATCTAGAGGATAGTTGCCATGGTTACGGCGGTTTTAAGCACTCTCATTGGCTAAGAACTGGATTTATCTATCGGATAAATTTATCAGGAGGTGGTAAAAGTGGGCCTAAGGTCCATTACTACCATCTTTTGGTTAAATTTATCTTATAGATAAACCCATCTACTAGCCAATCAGAGCGCGTGAAATAGCCGTATCCATAGTAATAATCCCTTAGATAGCTTAACCAGAAGATGGTAGTAACGAGCCTTAAGCTCGCGCCCATTTTTACCACCTCCTGATAAATTTATCCGATAGATAAATGCAGTTCTTAGCCAATGAGAGCGCTTAAAACCGCCGTAACCATGGCAACTATCCTCTAGATAGTTTATCAGGAAGATGGTAAAAGTGGGCCTTAGACGATAATTCGAGATATAGAAGTTCGAGCTTAACCAGAAGATGGTAGTAACGAGCCTTAAGCTATCTAAGGGATTATTACTATGGATACGGCTATTTCACGCACTCTGATTGGCTAGTAGATGGGTTTGTCTATAAGATAAATTTAACTAAAAGATGGTAGTAATGGACCTTAATTGAATAATTTTCGTAAGCTCAAGCGTTTGACTAGGCTTCAAATGTGTTTCTCTAACTCGAATTTTCCATAACTCGATGTTTTCTTCCGCTCCCTTAGTGATTCGAGTTAGGGGAATTTCACTGTATTTCGTTTTTTTAAACACTTAAAATGTAAATAAAAGAATAATAACAATAATAGAAGTGAAAATTCTGTGTTAAGAATCTATTATTGATTCTGACATCGTTAATTCTGGTATGAGTCGGTTCATTATGCCTTTAATTACGTGTGTTACGACATTAAACGATCATATCGGATTCTTTTATGACTCGCTGCGACGGATTCCAATTTAATGGACGGGGATTGTCGCAGATTATCCCCCGGCTGATTGGTTCCGCTCGAGTCGATGGGGAAAAATTGGGTTAATTGTCGACCGTTCGATTAGATTCGTTATACGAGCGCCATACTGGAACTGAAAGTCACATCTGCAGTTGAGAGTTACGATTTGACGTGTTCAAGAAAGGAAATAGTTACATAGTTTGCAGATGATTAAAAATTTCTTTTATAATAACTTATGGATAACTTTTATGGGTTTCTTTTTCGGCAAATCTTTTAGGGAGTAGTAGATAGTTGTTTGAAAGAAGTGAAAACGTTAATATACGAAGGGAGCCGCGACAAGGAGCCACACTTAGTTTAACAGGCCATAAACGGATGCGAATGTATACTGCCCAACGTAAATCGGTTGCCGTGGCAGCTGGCACCCGGAAATGGCGTAAACAACGAATAGGCCCGGAAGAACGAAAAGGGAGAAGATGCGGTTCGGCGAAAACAACCGGCAGTCATAAATCGCAGATATCGCGGCGGAAAGTCGATCTGAAAAAATTGATAGTTTTAAATCTGGCTGCTTTTGCAATTGATGGATTTTGATTTCTTTCTAGACAGATGACGTTGGTTTGCTTTTAGTAATGATTAAAACCCAACTAAAAGTAACAGTAAAGTTTTAATACATGAACTTTCAACTACACAAAATTTAATAATATTGTAATTGCATTCCCTTTACTCTATTAGATGCCGTAACTCTTATTAGCAAATTATTGTTGGAAGTGGTCACCTACAAAATGCTTAAAGCAATTACAAAGTACTGAAAAGCTTTATAAGCGCTATTTCTCTATTTCGTTCTCTCTTTCGGACGAAAAGGGCATATGGCGGTGAATTTAAAGGGCGTAATTTGAGGTCCATTTGACGCGGAGTGTTCCGGTTCGTCCGCTATTTTCGTTGAATGCAGACGGCAGTAACGGGCGATTACAAAAGCGCAGGTGCCACCCTTGATAGATCCCGGCTATTCGACACTTTCTTGTCAACCGATACTGTCTGACAACAATTCACGTCACATTCAATGAATTATTGATATTGAATTCATTATAATCACAAAGCTGGGAGGACATTAGATTTATGTTCAGATATACATGCTTTTTCATGACAAAAAACGGAAAAAGCTGGAAACAAAAATGGAAAACCGAACGGAACGAAAATACGCAATTGATTTTACAAGCCTTTCCAATATCCACAAAAATATCAACGATTGTAAACTCAAAACACAATATTCGGGAAAATCGTTTTTAAAAATCGTAAAAGAATGGACGAGGCTTGACGCACAAAAGGGGTTGGATGCATATTGTTGATTAAAAATCAAACAACCAAAAAGAAATGTTCTTTGAAATCAAAGTTTTAAAGGAGACGACCTAAAATATCCACAATCGATAAGAGTAATTATTAAAATCTAAAACCTTTGTTACATTTAATCTATATTTATATCTATACAAAATTGTATTATAATTCGAAAAGATTTGATTTTAAATGAAATTTATGATCAAAGTCGAAAAAGTTAGGTAAAAGTCAGGCCTACTACCCCAAGTAATTAACGAAAACGAAAAGGAAAAAAGAATCCCAACAATAAATTAGGGTAATTAAAAGAATTTTCCTTTCAATTTGAATAAGAATAAACGGAAACGGTGAAAATGAAGTAAACGAAAACGGTTTTGCATTTGAGATAATACGCATTGAACGTGGCTGCGTCGCCGAGTGTCATCTCTTTAAGGAAAGGTACGCAAATTGAAAAGTTGTGTACCGGTCTAAAAGATCGCGAGAAAAGTTTAGTATGCAAATCACTTAGGCCCCCCTCCTTGTTTTAATTACGTCCCCATAAAACTCCGGCTGACGTTTTTATGCTAACTCCAAGGAGAGATAAAAGGTCCTGCAATCACTTCGTCGAGCACATCTCCTATCTGATATAACGCAATTTATTTTTATAACTCTTCAGCCGACACCGAAACCTTCTTCGCCAATAAAATCCCAGAATACCGCGTGCCTCGACCAAAGGAAGGTGGATTTAGCTCTTTACGCACTTTTTATAGAGAGATTTAGATTGGGATTCTCTTGTTCCAATATTTCTTGAAACCCCTATTTTTTACGAAAAACTTTTACATTTACGAAAATATTTCATTATCTAATCAAAGGAAAGGAATAGAGTATTGATACAAGTAAAACGGGCTACGTATGTTTGTGGCGGAAAGAGAAGGGACGCTAAAAGTTCGTTTAGTGCCCCGTTTCAAACTTCGACAATATCCAGTCGTTATTTATATTGCCAACTTCATTTCGAGTGCCGAAGTTCAACACAAAAGTTGCCCGCGACTTCACCTAAGGTAATAAAGCGACGATAAAGCCCTGAAATCTTGGCTCACCTTTCTCGCGCTTTAGGGGGTTACTAATTACCGAACAGGGAGATTTAGGATAATTTATCACCCATTCTCTATGATAAATAGGCTGTGGGGAGACCTCCGTGCAAGAACCCCTACTTCTGCCAACTAGATGATCTGTCTAAACTCTGAACATGCATCGCCAAAATAAGTAAACTTTTAGAATAATATACCTATTCCCAGATTTACACTCTACTTTTTATGCGGTGTATTTTAAAACTGTTGTGGAACATCGAAAATTTTGTTGATTTTGTTTCACTAAGCTGTTATAAGACATCCTTCCACAATTCACGATGCCAAGGATTTTGGTATTAGTAGTATCTTGTCTGGAGTCACCCCCTATGCCTTGTTCCGACGCGAGTTTGTTTTGATATTCATTTGGGGGTGTCTTCGTCTTTCATTTCCGGAACGTGTCCCATCTAACGAAGACGACTGATCTTTTAGCAACAACATCAGGCTTCCTATGTGCTTTGTAGAGATGTATTGTGATATTTCAAGTAAATCAAAAATACAACCAAAAGGTTTAAAAATCACTTACTAAATTGGTAAGTAATCGTTATAACGTTATACACTGGAAATAATTCACGAGCGAATACAGGGTGTGTATAACCTGAACGCGTGTGTCTAGCGCAATAAAATTTGTTATGGAAGTAGTACTCAAGTAGTGTAACTTACTCTCACATGGAGAGCGGCACAACTCTGCTGGGAGGAGAAACATCAATAGCGAGAGTATCCCCCGTGAGCTTCGCATACCATCGCTACACGATGTGGCATGGAGTCTATAAGTCGCTGTATTGTAGCGACCTCAACCATGCCACCTCAACTCGCCTCCATAGCTCCTCAACGTTAGCCGGAGGAAGCCGGATAACGTAGAAGTCTACGACCAGTCATGTCCCAAACATGTTCGATCGGATTCAGATGCGGAAACCAAGCTAGCCATGGAAGCATTTGTATACGGTGCTCTTCCACAAAGGTCTGTACAACACGCCCGATGTGCTGTCGTATGTTGTCGTGTATGTATAGCAGACCTGGGACCCGCCGAACGTAGGGAAGCACAACGGACCGTAGCACCTCATCTACGTATCGTTGACCCGTCATGGTCTGCTATACACGCAGCAGACGTGTACGTCCACCATATGCAATCGCACACCATACCATAATGCTCGGTTGTCGGTGGATGCTCCGACGAACTAAAATTCGCGCATCACCGGTGCTCAATTCGAATCTTGATTCGTCGGAAAACAAAATGTCCCTCTACTCGGCAACCTACTAATGCCTAGCGTCGACCCCTTCGTGACGTATGCTGCGGTGCTCGGGTGTTACTGGATTCCGCTGTATCGCACGACGCACGCGCAGTCCACTATTTATCAAACGCCGCCGTACAGTTCGCGTAGTGAGTGCGCCTTCCCCTGCCGGTGGCCAAACAGCTCCAAGTTGCCTTGAGGAGGACTCACACGACGCTAAAGCGTTGAGCACAAGAGCGCGATCCTCTTGTGCTGGGGTCACGCAGGGCCCTCCCGGCCGCGGCTGAAGGTACCTATGTCCTACCTCAGACCATTCTCGCCATGCCCGTTGCACTGCCGATAACGACCGCTCGAGACGACGCGCAATTTCACGGAACGATACACCCTCAATGTGCATACCCTCAAACATTCCTCGCTTAAGTAACGCGATCGCCCATCCATTGCGCACAGAGTACGATAACAATGTGGTTCCTCACACCACACTAAAGACGACCGGTATTTTCCATCCACTTCGGTCTCCATAGCGACGGAAGGTTCCACTTGGAAGCGCGGCTCAGTCAACAATGCCGAGACGGAACAACTCGAAACTCGCTGAATAAACTCGTCTACAGTAAACCTTTGTGCTCCGCAAATATCATGGATTTATCTTCACGCGTTCAGATTATATAGGGTGTGCTCGTGAATTATGTCCAATCAGATAATTCTGTTAAATTATGATTTTCATTTAAATATTTATAAAATTTTACTTTATTAAACTAAAACTAGAACTAACACTAGCACTATCACTAGAACTAACACTAGACCTAGACACTTAACGGCTAACGGCTTAAAAGGGTTAAGCCGTGTGCTTTTTGAAAAAATGTTTGACGTTACGGATGGTTTTGTCGAACTCTATGATGTGTCCTCCTTTGTGACAATGCTCTGCGACTGCAGATTGTTGGATCTTCCTTAGTCGGACGTCCTTCTCGTGTTCCTTTTAATGGGGTTAGTTTGTCTTTGACTATCGGAAGAGCATTTTGTACTTCTACGATATCATTCTTCTTCAGACGCCTCGCAATTCTCCGTCACACCTGAAACATAAGGAAGGCAGATAAAACCGGCTGGTGTCGTACTTACCGAGTCATCCTTCTGTTTGCGTAGTTTGGTGGCTCGTCGAATATCTCTCATCGTATAGCAGTTCTTCTGCAGCGCATCTTCTAGGAATCTTTATTCTTTATTTTGGTCTTCTTTATCGCATATCCTCTCTGCTTGCTAGAATAAGGCTTGAATCACGGACCTCTTCTGCTGTGGGTGGTGGTAGGATGAAGCCTGCAGGTACCTATTCGTATGCGTCTTCTTTCGATATACTCCCAGTTCCATGCCCCCATCTGTCTTCCTAGTGACTAATACATCCAAGAATGGCAACTGTTTTGCAGTTTCTGTTTCCATGGTAAATTTTATCATGGGGTGCTGTGAATTGAGGTAGTCTCGAAATTCCTGGAGTTCTCGTTCATCTTCAAACATCTCCATGTAAAAAGTGGCTATCACAGGAGACAGAGGTGATCTCATGGCTGCCTGAAATACTACTGGTACTCTGGTGAATTTATCTTAAAAGTCTGTATTTTGATTTTATTTTTGTAGATTCAAGCATCTAAAACCAATACAGTCAACCAAGCTTTGTATAAAAATGTTTTTAATAAAAATTTTTTCTACATAATATAATTCTATAATAATATAAGCAGATTTAATTAATGGATGCAAAGCCGATAAAACAATCAACAAAGTGCTCTGAACCCTGCTAAAGGTTATTACATATATTTTATATAAAACGCAAACATATTCAGAACAACAGTTTGCACTAAGCTTTTTTCATATATTGCGGATGTATTTTTAAGCCGGCAAGATTAATACCCCATGAATTATAAACGCATTTCGTTGGAACGTGCTGACCAAACAATGCGGATGGTAGAGCGGTTGCAAACGAGCTTTTAACAAACAGAATTGGTCGAAAAATAAACTTATAGCCGAGCTACCTGTTAAAAATGATTTTTTAGACTCCCGGTAAAATAAAAATTAAATATATCCCGTATCGCTGTTTTGTTATGTTGTGTTTGACCAATTATAAGTAATGGTTATTGCCGTCCCGATTCTATAGGAGCTAAAATAAAATAAATATAAATGAAGTGTACGTGATATCTGATACATTAGGTAATGTAGATAATTTACTACTCTTAGTCTATCACAAAAATATTAACTTCTCCCTTCATAAAAGACCTAGGGATCGTAGATTTTTTTTCTTCCCCGAACCTTTTTAGGTAATGAAATGACGTCGTAAAGAGGCACGCTGTGGCTCCCATGGCCTGGCGCGCACATCACCGAATTGCGTCCGTGCCACTAAACGCGCCTGAGGACGGCCATGAATCACCCTTAAAGGGCCCGAAGTGTTTAAACTTTCCCAGACCGGCGGGGCCAATTTCTTTTCGGGGAACGGGGTGACAGATATGACCTAATTCTATGCAGCCGTTAACTCGATTAAGTCGGGATCCCCAAAAGAGGGCGCGCCACCGGAAGCGGAACGACCGGCCATTTACACTCTGAGCCGCGCTAAGACCTCGGAGATATTTAGTTAACCAGCGGATCAGGATCGAACCCTTTTCCCCGAAAGATCGAGTGCTCCGACTAGATAACCAATGGAGGGGTAAATGAGCAGAAGTTAATCTTAAGAAACAAGAAGTTGATGTCAAAAAGAGTAAGGTTTTAATAATTTTTGCGAACACAACCATTCATCTTGGATGTAAATTAATGTTCTCGTGGGATGGCCATAAACAGCATCGGAGTGCGCAAGAAGATGAAGATGGCGTAGTAGGTAAACGATTTACGGATATGAAAGTTAGAGTTGCAATCCTGGGCGGAAAGAGAATGATACCCTAAGGACGTCCGATCAAATTTTAAACCTCGCACTGCTCGGTCATTCTCGACGATGCCACACTCCAATAAGCAGCGCATTTACGACTGAACACAGAAGGCACGTTGTAGGTGGCGCTCTTCTCGGCAAATCCCAAGCGGTATAAACACGATATTTGGGGTCCTCCAACCGCTGACCTACATACGGCCACCGCATACGCGGACCCAACGTGCTCAACTTTAAATCGCCTAATTGTCGTTGTTGCTCGTAAACGGAAAACATCCTTGTTTTCTGTTTATTACCAAGTTGTGCAGAGTGTAGCAGTTTTGGTTTAATTTTGGGAGCATATTTTAATTGACTAATAAAAAATTGTATATTATGTATGCAAAATGGGTACAATAAAAAGAGAAGAAGATCAAGGACCAACTGGTGAGAGGAAATCGATAAGAAAATGGGAGGGAGAGATGTGAATATCTGGAACCTCGCAGAAAAGGTCGCTTGAGGCTATATTAACTTGAAACTGGTCATCATATTGTAGAGCAAGCAACCCATATTGTAGCAAAGATCTCCAACTTTATTTGATAAAGCCGAGGTCGCCACACCAACCTCGTCTTAATTATTCATAACATCACCTGATATATATTTCCGAGAATCTTGAATATTACGATGTATGTACTAAGTTTTGGTGAGCGCTACACCAACGGTCGTCGATGTCACGAGTTTGCCTATCTCATTTCAACGATTTACTATCGCACTCCTTCTGAGCAACTGACCGACGAAGATAGATTTGCCAAGTTGTAAGTGAATAAACAGAGTAAATATCCGAGATATGATAAAGTTTCTACTTAAAATCAAATGTAACTATAACCAGTAAATTATTCAAGTTTTGTAGCACATGCGCAAATAGTTGTTGGATGGAGTACCTACGTAAAGTGTGCATGCGAGTTTCCCCTCTATGTACAGTTCGTTACCACCATAGAGAAGCCCGAAGCGGGCAGCATCTTGAAATATAGATCAGTCTCGAAACCGTTCCACGGCATTTGAGTTGCGCTTGGTCGGTCGAACGTGTCGAATAATTGATGCTGTTTTCCTTTTGTGCGCGCGAAAACGACAGTCGGCTTTTCCACCACTCAACTGCCACTGTCTCCTGGAGTAAATTGACCCGCGATCGAAGTTGAGCGTTTGCATAGGTACATAAGGGTTCGAAACTTGGGGGAGTGGATCTGTAATATTATTGGGAAAAAACAACAAACGAATGTTATCTTTCATAACAATGAAATAATGTGTATCAGAAATTTATTCTTTCAAGAAAATTTCCCTTTTTTCCTTTTTTACATTTGTACAAATTACGGTCTCCGCATAAATACAATGGTTAGAAGACTAAAAGTGGAACCACCTGGCTGTGCATTCCCACATAGGGCCCTTCTTTGGCTCTCTTGTTTCCACGTTTGTTATTTGCAAAGCCTCGATCTTTCAGCGTCACCGCGAACTTCCGGTAGATCAAAGGCGCGCCAGGTCTGCCATTAATTAGTCGGCTAACCTTTTGACCCTGTTTTCGCCAGGTCTCCACTTTAATAAGCCCTAAATGCAATTATGCCATTAGCAGCCAATGTCGAGTGTCGCCGGCATCATCGGCTACGCGAAGACACTGTCATTCTTGGTTAGCTACACGCTTGCTCAAAGAGCTCGCAAAAGCTTTGCATACAAGTAGGCGGTGAAAATTCTGTGGCAAATGGCGAGAACGGAGGTGGATCTAAAAATAACTTTACTCCGGTGGCGTCGTGCCAATTTAAGGCAAAGAAAAAGTGAAATTGAGGAATTGATGATGTTGGGAGTGGTGGGGAGGTTTTATTATAGATGTTTGCGTCGTCATCCAATTTCTTTTCTTTTTTGTTTTTCAAAAGTACTGTTTTATTTTTAGAACTAAGTTGTTTTAAGCCTTCTACGCTTTTGATAGTAGTAGTTGTTTTTAGTACCGAATAAAATTATATTACTTTCCGGATATTTTCTGTGTTATCTCATTATTATTTTAGTTTTGGGGGAAAATCAATCGATTTTCAATAAGATGAGGTTTTATTACACAGATAGGTGCCATATTTTTTGTGGATGTAAATATCTTTAAAAGTGTAAGGATCATTTTCTCCGCTCTGCAGATTCAAAATGGTAAAATTCATCATAACGTCAAACGCAGATATATGGTTGGAGCAGCATAACGTGTTTTTTATCTCCCCGTTCCGCACTTTATGTTTCCTTTTCTGGGTGTAATGTCGTAAAATAAACTTGACGACACTGTTTTCCATATCGGCTGATGTATGGGGTGGGGATGGGTTTTTGTGAAAAGGGAACAGGTGCTGACGCCACCCTTGTTATTGGCAACGAGTTTATGGTCGCAATGACAAACACATATCAGATAATGCTGTTGGAAAATCTTTGCAAAAAAAATCCATTGATTTTTGCGTCACGAAATGATATACACTTTTAGAAATTTAGCGATATAACCATGTGATGAGTTTAAAGACAACTTCAACGTCAAAGATAAGCTCAAGTTCATTTTCCAATTATAGGAAGACGTCTTCTAATCTCAATTAAAAATTCATCCGTTCAAGTGCACAGAACGACTCTTTTATGTCGTTATCGAGGTCATCTTTGGAAGACAGCTAGCTTCTGCGGGGGCGAGAGACAAAACGTCGCCAAGTCAGTTCGGTTCTCGGATTCCCCGAAAGTAATTACAACTACAATAACGAAGGAAATTAAGAAATTCAATTTCGTTTTTATAAAGTCGGTTTGCCGCCGTTCCTCTCCGCTCAATATTTAATTTAACCGGCTTTCTCTTCGTGTCCGCGCCAGCGAAGACTTTCGGCGGATTTCCCCTCCCTCAGGTATTGTTCTTAGTGGCGGAAGCCGGTCTGGGAGTGGATTTTAAAGTATAATGTTGGTAATTTTATGTAGATTTACTTTTAAATAAATACCAACCATCCCTACGCGAAACGGGTGCCATTTTTATCTGAGCCGTAATACTCCACGATTTAATATGAATTTTATGAGGGATATCGGCGCTACACAACGCAAAGTTCTTATTACAAAAAGGATTTATTAAATTTTCGCTATTATGCAGCAATTTTATATTTTAGTATCTTTAATGAACTTATCCCTTTATTTATGGCTCAGATTCTATTCACATTTCGAACCGCAAATTCTCAGTCACTCGCCTGACTACGCTCCATTATTGCGGGGTCTTGGCGCAAAACACATTGACTTAACTTCACAATGGAGCAGTCCATTAGATTCTACATAATTCAAGGGGCGCTGCTCCCGTTTTTATGCCTATCCTACTCGGTCGAAGTTTCTCGGGTAAAACGTCTCCGATGGCAAAGAGTTGCTAGCGTCTGAGACATCTTGGTGTGGCAGTTTTAGTTTCGGCGCCCTGTTACACTTTACTATGTGTTACATAATGCACGGTCGTTTCCGCACTTCCATTGTAAACGTCGTCGACGCAGCCTTCTGCATCTTCCTTTCGTTCTCGACGCACCCTCCTTACTCGACTTTTCCCCATCGAAAGGATCAAGGATCAGAGTAGGCATTAACATTTTTATTGGGAATATGGTTGAGGGAAAATCCCTCTATACGTTTCATGGAATGTTTTTCAAAAATACAACTCTATTTATTTTTTGTTCGAAAGATTAAATGAATCGAAAAATTCGTGTTTCCAATTAGCAATTCGTATTAATTAAACCTTTTTGCTTCATCGAGAACTAATTGTCATCTCGTCGGCTTATTCATTAACTGACTTTTTGCAGCTATCATTTTTCTCGACAATTAACTTTGAGCAAAAAAGCGCTCGCTTTGAATTAAATCCATTTTTATAAAGCTCTTTTAACAAACTCACGACAGCAAGAGCAATACGGGTGCGGCAACAAATTCGATTTGTTAGAGGCACATGCGACGATACTTGATGAAAAGTACAAACTGCGGACTCATCAGCGACGAAAATTGAGTAAAGAGCGTCTAGTTTTTGGAAGTTCAACCGAATGGCGAAGACGAACGACGAATTGGCGAAACACGTTCGTTCTTCGACAGCTTTTAATTAAGGAGGGCGTCGTCGCTCGATGCGGTGTCTGGGAATCAGGCCAACCGTAGGCTATTCCTATTGACCATCATCGAGCAACACAAACGGACGTGAAGGACATTCCTTATCAGAAACCATAAAAGAGTTTAATTAAAATTCAATCATCCAACTGTCGTCTCTCGAATAATTCGTGCGGGGTTAATTGGGTGAATTATATCAAATCGTGCTTTTCTTTATAATTTGAATAACATGGATTATATTTTTCTTATTTGTGGTAAACTGGTAAGATTCCTCTTGGATAAGCCTCCACATTTTCTGTCATAAAAGCACATTCTTACTCCCTTCTTCTTTACGAAATACTTCCGAAACGCAAGGAAAATACCATTTTGCTTGAGGAAGTCGCTGTTTACGACGGGGAATACCCTAAAACTACTAAAACTACTCGTTAAATGAAGTGGATTCTTTCAATATGCCGGAAACTCGTATATTGCGGGTAAATTAAACGAAATTTAACGAAAACTGCCAAGAGGATTGGCAGACGTATTAAAGGAATCGTTATCGAAGTTTCTCGGTGGGTCTCGGAGTGGGATCGAGGGGATTTTGTAGGGGTTTTAACCCGCGGTCGCGATTTTGACGTGCATATTTTCGCGGAAGAATCCTCGACGCTCTCAGGTCTCAAAGCCGATATTAAAATTTATTCGGAATGTTATATCCGACGATAACACGAGCGAAAATTTAGGGGAATATTTTGGGCGGTTATATATTCTCGATGTAAAAGAATCGGCGGATAAATTAGGTTAATAAAAATCAAATATTCTTCTCTGGGGGAAAAGCAAAGCTTTTTGGTTACAATTTATAATTTAAAAAAAATTTCGTAGAATGAGACTTTGAAGAATGTTTAATCAACATGGAATAAAGGCCTATATTATAAGCATTTTATTGTTTTTTAATATTTACAATTTTTCCCTTCTACTATATACAGTGTGTTAATTAATCATCGTACCCGATGTCATTATTGCAAGTATGCAACCAAATGCGCAAAATGGGGAATTGAAATACCTATACTGTGATATTGGTTGCATACTTGCAATGATGATGTCGGGTACGACAATTAATTAACACAGACACCTCCAGATCTTCTACCCTCCTCCCCCCTTACCACACCTTCGCCTCACTACACCCTCTCAGCATGTGTTCTAGCGTCTCCCAATCCTCTCCACACAGCCTATACCACCTCTCCACATCGTCCGCCCAGTACCTATTCCCTCTCTCCTCATTACCACAGCGGAATCTGGCCACCAATCTCTTCTCTTCATCATCCCCCCCCATCAACAAATATTTTGGCAGTTCCTCTGTCACTATCTACATATTATATATACCTTTCATTGTATCTCCCTTCTCGTATCTATGACCTGCTTTCATGCCTCTGTGTATCCCTGTCCCTACCTCTCAATTCTCTCCACATTTCACCTCTTTCTGCTCTTCTGTTTTCGATTCCAGTTAGTGAGTATCCCACTCTTCTATAATATTCTTCCCTGTCTCTTTGCCCATAGATCAGCCTCCTCTCCTTAATTTCCGCAATCACTTTGTCGTCCAGAATACCTCACTTAACTCTTCCCCCACTTTAACCTTGGCCATCGTATCCCTGTACATCTCCTCCTCATTTCCTCCCACAACTTCTCTCTATCCACGTTATCGAATGCCGTCTTCAGGTCAATAAACAATCCATACAGCTTTCCCCCCTTCTTGTTCAACTTCCTATTTAGGTCTTTCAGAATGTATACATTGTCAATACATTGTCCCCTCTTCCCTTCCTGAATCCCGCCTGCCCATCCAGCAACAATTCCCCCCTCTCCATTTCCTCTTTCAACCTCCCCAGCAGTATCTTTGCATAAATTTTGAAAGTTGTGACCAACAGGGTGATCCCTCTATAATTGCTCACCACCCTTTTATTCCCCTTCTTATACAGTGGGCATATTATCCCCATCCTCCACCTGTCCGGAAACCTCTCCTCCAACCATACGTCGTTTATTACCTTCCATAGCTTCTTCATCACCGTCTCCGTCGCCTCTAACCATGCCTCATTGTGGATCTCATCCTCTCCTGGCGCCCTTCCCCTCTTCAGTCCCCTCAACACTGCCTCCATTTCTTCCTGTGTTATCTCTTCTCCTCCTTGCATCCCTCGCTCTCCCTCTCCCAGTCTTCTCTCTTCCACCCCTCCCAACAATCCCATGAATAAAGGCCTATAATTGAAGTTAATAACATATTTGCTGAAACGAATTTGATTCAGTTGCAGATAAAAAATCAATTGACTTTTTCTGAAAAAAAAAAAACGCGAACTACCGTAATACCCGGAGAAGTAACGATAAAATAAGCAATAGTAATTCCAACGGTTTGTGAATTAGAGGCTCAAAAAGTTCAATACCGGTATTTGGCTACAATTTGTTTTCAAATCCATCGATAATGTTGGTACTCTAAAAATCTTTATATACTATAAAATTGCGTCCTCAAATCTAGTACCTCTAATACCTCAAAATAAATTTTTTACCACCAACATGGATTTCCCATATTATATTCAAGAGGCTTTTAAAGCGAGATAAAGTAAGTCTCACTCGCAAGCGTCAACTTCTCTTTGCTCTATGTTGTTATTATTTTTCAATAAGCTGATTAATAAGCACGCTCTTGAATTTTTATATGGAAGAAGATCTCGATTGATTCACAAAATAATAACTTGAAAGCAGTACCTGTATTAAATAGAATCATTTTAACATATATGGAACACTTTATTGTTAATTATATTAAATAATAAATTAAATTAATTTAATACAATATCATTTGGTACTGGAAATACGTTTCAAAATAAGTGGTAAAAATTAAATAAATAACTGAATTCGTACAGCTGTTCTCGAAATAGACATGTTTTATTAAATCCCGATTGCACGAAGTATTTAAAAAATCCTCGTTCAAAATACAACGGTCTATAATATTTATAAAATGAATAATGACTTTCATGCGATGGTTTTGCAGCAATAAAAGCCATAAGGTTTTTAAGCAATTCTAAAACCATTAAAACCTTCTGTTAGATAAACAGATTGATGATTGATCACATACCTTTGTGTTATTTGTGTGGTACTCGCATTTGCGGTTTGGCTTAATAATGTGGGATGTATATTCCAACAGGTGATTTGAGAAGGCAAGTATATAAAGTTGTATAATTTGATTAAATAAAATGTCATTGTAAAAGAAGATAAATTGTACGACCGTATGCCGTTTGTTAAATCTTAAAACCAATAATTCAACAATTCCGTTGGAAACCTCCAAAATGTAGTAATTATCAAGCCGAATTTTGGCTACTTTAGTAATGAAGGTAAACGACAGGGTCGCAAATTGGGGGAACTAAGGTACGCCTTCGGCTTGACGACAACGGATTTGATAGTGGGATGAGGTACCTTTCCAAAATTACACCACCAACGACACGATTTCTCTCCCTAATCTGGACCCATTTAAACTTTTAATCCCTCATTAAGCAAACCAGGCATGACCAACGGTAGCTTTCGATGATACAAGGTAGAAATTGAAGAAGAAAAGGTTAGAAATTTTAATACCGTTTTTAACCACTTCTTAATTAAAAGTTACACGCTGTTAACAAGAAAAACTTGGCGGATAATTAATAAAAACGTCGATTTTTATCGTTGTACGACTTATTAAAAATTTCCTTTGTGAATGGTCATAAAAATAAGCCGAATGGAGAAAAGTTTTGCGCTCAACAAGTTGAAGTTTGTTAACTGTAGTTAAGGTTTCAAGGAGCTTGTGTCACTAACCGACAATAAAGAAGTTAAGGAAGTGTCTTTAAAAATACAGCAATAAGTAGGAAACTATAACTTTCAGTAAAACTACAAACTTTACTTAACTGAACTGAATATTTTAAGTAATAGCTCGGCCCAAAAGAGACAGCTCAGAACTATCACTAAATAACCTTTAGGGACAATAATTTCCACTCCCATTATTTACATGAACCTCGCAACAAATTTTTATTTATCGGCCACCGGGGACACTTCCAGTTATTTACCTGTCGTACCGTGAGGGCACTCTGAAACCCGGTACGCTCGCGTTAGTAAGAGCATCAAACACTTTATAACAGTTTGATCCTGACCGCTCGCTCGTTAATGTCCCACCTTTAATGGCCATTTATCGCGAACCAACCTGCGCGGTTAAATTTACAACCCAGTCGTGAACTTCACACTTTTACAATTTTAATTTATCGCGGTTTAAAATTATTGTCGGCTGCGGCCGCGTTGCGAGGATAAACACCCGTCAATCGTAAAGTGAACAATTTATTTATTTTTAACGACGCCGTTCGCGTTTTCACAAAATGAACCCTTGCGACGACGACGCAGTTAATCTTTCATCCCTTCGGGACTCAAAGACATATTAAAAATGTTATTTATTTTAGAAACATTTCATATTAATATTTTCTTTTTTCCATTTTTGTTTCAGGTAAGCTTTCAAATTTGATTGCATTAACCGCGTTCTTGGAATTAAGGTAAAATTGCAGAAACATTTTATATTTTATTTCTTGTACTTTCGAGAGTATTATTTAAATGCACCAGTTTCTACTTCATCTTGACAATCACCACCACGTTCTTATCGTGGTGGACTTACGAAGTGGCCGAGAATAAAATGGTTTGTCTCGACCCTGGAGGCAGGCTAAAGTCGAACTTTACTGCTGTCACGAAATAAAATGTCGTCGGATCATCGGATTTGTATCGTGTAAAAATATATGCGGGCAAACTGCGGGATTGCAAAAATTGCCGCTCAAGGCGATGCCTTGTAGTACATATGTTCGTGGTGATAGATGACACCACGTCTTATGCTGTACTTTAGTCGAGTGTAAAATAAGAACAAAACAAAATTACTACAATATAACTTTGTCCTTAACGTGTAAAGGTATCCTTCCTTCTGGTTGTGTTTCATTTATTTTTAATATAAAGTTGTAGCAAATTTTATTCTTAACAATATTGCTCTTTTCCACATTTGCTTTCAGATGCATTAATATCAAGAAAGATACAGTGACACAATAAAATCTACATATACCCCAGAAAATGATAATATCTCAGCTCCTGAAATATAATTCAATAAATTTTTTAAACGAAGGATATTAGAAGTTTATATTATCTTAATAAAAGGTCGAAACAGTTTGACTTTTGCCACGAAGTGACTATTTTATTTAGTTCTAGGTCTTGTGTTAGTTCTAGTGATAGTGCAAAATTAGATCTAACACTAGATCTAGAACTAGAAACATTCGGATTTAACCGCACGTCTCTCAAGACGGCTAAACCCGAATTATTCTAGTTCTAGGTCTTGTGTTAGTTCTAGTGATAGTGCTATTGTAAAACTAGAACAAATACTAAACCTAGAACTAGAAACATTTGGATTTACCCGTGCGTCTTTCAAAGAAACTTGAGGTTGGGACAAACAGATAGATAAACAAAAATAACACATTTTCCAGCACAGTTTTAAGCTAATACGGCCGTTTTCGAAGACATCGGCCGCCCTCGAAAACACGAAACGTTCATTCTCACAAATGCAAATAGAAATCCAACTCAAGGTGTTTAATGTTTTACGCCCGCGATGGCCGGGGGCGGCCGATGTCTTCGAAAACAGCATCGAAAATGATGTTGAAGATTCTTAATAACACTTTTCCAACACAACCTAACCTCACTTTTTCAAATGACATTTTTTTGACGTTTCATTAAAAAAAAATTATTTAACTCACCCAATTTTAGAAATAAAACTAAAAAGAAACTTGCGTCATAGAAGCTCATTTTAGTCACACGTACACGTTTTACTTTATAAAAAAAATTAAATAGTAATTCGCTTTCTAGAGGCTTTAAATTATGTTAGAATATTTGACATGATGAGAAGATAGTTACCAACGTACATTTTTAGACTTTTTGCGACAGATGGCGCTATCTCCTATGCGTCTTTATCAAGTGTCATTTTTTGACGTTTCATTAAAAAAAATTTATTTTAACTGATTTTGCGTTAGAAATAAAACTAAAACTAAAAATTTTGAGGTTATGCCGTGCGTCAAAGAAGCACGTCCCTCAAGACTGCTAAACCCGAATTCTTCTAGTTCTAGTGATAGTGCTAGTGTAAAACTAGAACAAACACTAGACCTAGAACTAGAAACATTTGGATTTAGCCGCGCGTCTCTCAAAAAAACGTGAGGTTGGGACAAACAGATAAACAAAAATAACACATTTTCCAGCACAGTTTTAAGCTAATACGGCCGTTTTCGAAGACATCGGCCGTCCCCGAGAACACGAAACGTTCATTCTCACAAATGCGAATAGAAATCCAACTCAAGCTGTTTAATGTTTTACGACCGCGATGGCCGGGGGCGGCCCATGTCTTCGAAAACAGCCTCGAAAATGATGTTGAAGATTCTTAATAACACTTTTCCAACACAACCTAACCTCACTTTTTCAAATGACATTTTTTTTACGTTTCATTAAAAAAATTTATTTAACTCACCCAATTTTAGAAATAAAACTAAAAAGAAACTTGCGTCATAGATGCTCATTTTAGTCACACGTACACGTTTTACTTTATAAAAAAAATTAAATAGTAATTCGCTTTCTAGAGGCTTTAAATTATGTTAGAATATTTGACATGATGAGAAGATAGTTACCAACGTACATTTTTAGACTTTTTGCGACAGATGGCGCTATCTCCTATGCGTCTTTATCAAGTGTCATTTTTTGACGTTTCATTAAAAAAAATTTATTTTAACTGATTTTGCGTTAGAAATAAAACTAAAACTAGAAATTTTAGGGTTATGCCGTGCGTCTTTGACATAAATAACAACATAGTGATTTTTTATGCTAACTAGCGCTACTTATCACTGTCTCTAGAACTAAGATCAGACCTAGAACTAGAAACATTCGGGCTTAGCCGCACGTCTCTCAAGACTGCTAAACCCGAATTCTTCTAGTTCTAGGTCTTGTATTAGTTCTAGTGCAAAATTAGAACTACTACTAGACTTTTTTGAGTTATAGATATGATTATGTTTTGTGTTCCCCTTGATTAATAATAACTTATATAGTTTTTATGTAAAATATGGAAATAATATAGACTTCTTACATGTTTTGTTAAAAAATTTTATTGAATTACATTTCAGAAGCTGAGATTTATTGTGTCACTGTATGAAATTGTGGAAATTAGATGAATCCTGTTTATTGGTAGCGCAGGGGATTCGGAAATATTACAAAAATACTTTTAGTATAAAAGTTGTAAAAAACTTTATTTTTAACAATATTGCTCTTTTTTAAGTTTGCGATAATTTCCTCCATGTTACTCAAACATTAAGTACTATTAATTTAAATTTAAGATATAATATCTGTTGATGAAATTGGGAATAATTTATTAACGTTCATCACTGCATCATCAACAAAAGCTTGAAGATAAGATTCTACAACACCAAACGTGATAAAATTTATTATTCCCGTTGATATTGTTAATATCCGTGTAAACAATGAATTAAAAAAATTTGTTATTGAATTTTTGAGTCCCTCAAATACTCCAGTTCCTTGCGTTTCACTCAATTCATTGCTATAAGCGCAAGCCGCCGTACATAATACAATAATAATCTACAATAAAATGTTGTTACAACAATTATTAATTTATTTCAGTACATACCAAAGTTAATTTCATTTTTAAATAACTTCTCTTTAATATTTCCACAATGAATATGTCTACAAACTGATAGCTTTATCTACGTTTGTTACCTTCTTATATTTAAGAATCGCAAACAAGATAAATTTTTTGTATTAAATGTAATTGTTTTAGGTAATAATGGGATGTATTTTTATGTTTAATAAAAATTTCAAGGAATTAAGACTTAAAATTTTATCTTATGAGATCATTTTAATTATTAACTAATTATATAATGATTTATTTTTCATTTTAATGTTATTACAATTGCAAATTAACAAATTTAACATCTTATAATTAATTAAAATAATTGTTATTAGATAACTGTTTGCTCAGTTGATGTTGCAAATATTTGATCAATTAATCCAGCTAAAAATACTGAAACTTCTGTCCAGGTGTTAGTCAACAATCCGAATGTAAGAGTATTGATTAAACTCATCATCGCACTTAGTATAGATTTTAAAGCACTATTTATGCTATTACTTATTCCACTGAAAAATCTAGATTCTTGGATTTCTGAAACTTCGTTATTATAATAACTTGCTGCAGTTACTAATCCAATTACAAATACCTATAAATGAAATTTAGATTAACTTTCTAATTTACACAGAAAGAAATAAAAACAAACTTACGATTAACACAACAATAGTTATTTTCATTTTGACAGTTCTTATTGTTGGGACAATTTAGTGTTAAAGTTAAAATGGTAATGATAAAGGATAAAGGATTTTTCCTCATATATGTATATTTTACAAAACAAATAGAAGATAATTTTTTTTCGAGAACAATTCATTTATATTTCCCCAACACATAATAAATTTTGTTTAAAATACGCTTGTTTGTTTTGTAACGAAGGGCAAGGTTGTGTTTACGGGATTCTCTAAACCGAAACGGCGGCTTTCCGTTCTCCTAGAAAACACAAGACCGGTCCAAGAATGGTTTGGTTGCGAATCTCCTTTGTGGGCATGTCTCAATCGATCAATCTTTTACCCTCGAAACGGATATATTTGCAAGTGAAAGAAACACATGCTTTCCAATTCAAAGACCCCTTGTTCAATCAGTTTGTTCGGCCAGCTACACTCGACCGACTGACAACGCATGATTTTCTCATTAGTTTCCTGGAAGGTTATCCATTTGTTGTTTGTAATTTAAAGCCATCAAATTAAAGACACAATTGTCTTATTACTGTTAAAAATACTGTTGTAATTGTTATCTAAAACACATTAAATTTAATGACGCAAATAGTATAATTATTTATCTAGGTTAAACATTCAAGTTATGAATGTACTTTTATATTTTTCAACGAAATGATTATAACAGTGATAATACAATACATAGAAAGTCATAAAATGACGAAAATTGTTTGGGTTAAAAATGTAATTTTTTTTTACGCGAAATTTAATATTTTTTAAATCGTCATTACACTTGGATTGACTCGAATCTGAAATTTAGAAACTGTTTAAGTCTATGCAGTCTCACCCTAGGATTTTATTTACAAAAAACTATCGGCTTTCAAGAGATCAATTACTGTCGCTCCCTAAAAAAAAGCCTCAGCTTTTGCAAAGCCGAGTTTATCCGTTCTACCGGGATTAAATGAGTTACCTTTAAAGGTTCTTCCAAGAATTTTTTAAACCTGAGAAATAGCGCAGAATATTTAATTCGATAAAATACTTTAGCTTTAGATGGCCCCGACTTCAACAGCCGTTACGATCACGACGATGGCTAATCTTATGCATTTCCAGTGGACTGTGATTCTTCTGTAGTGGACGTGACGTTTCAATGCGGGACGATTTCGTAGAACGAAGCATCTGAACTGAATACTTAATGTTGCGAATCGCTTCTGCAACATTGCGGTTGGAATCCGGCCAGTTTTACTTCAATATAATTTTACTATGCTTAAATAGTGTAGTATTAAACGTGAACTTAATCACCATTCTTAGTTCGACTTCAAACGTATATACGATGGTACCATGAGCTATCAATCAACCATCAACTTTGTTGTAAAGATCGATGCGGGATTACTCCAGGTCGTTATTCTCCCCGGCTTTAACGGGAGACGACCTCAATCTTGCACTTGAGTCATCGTCTGTGTAATAGTTTCCTCTTATCTTACCGTTTCAATGGTGGGATTTCGCTTAAAATCACCAATTTGAACGTATTTTCTTCTCAATAGAAATTCATTCAAAAAGGAACGATTTCTTGTAATCAATTATTATTTTCGAAAAATAATCCTGCATCAAGAAATTTAGACCAAATAAGTACAGGGTGTCCAAATTTCGATGGGTTTGCAGGGTATCTCAGTTATTATGAAAGATAGAAAGTTGCGGTTTTCGCGAACCTGAGCTACTTTTTTGTGAAACTTACAATGCCGCAAACCAAATTTTCATAGACCTCTTCGTTTTTGATATACAGGGAGTACTTTAAAATTTACGATTTTCAGACCCCCCCCGGAAACTTAGTAAATAAGTAAAAACGGGTTCTAATAGATTTTTTCACGTAGAATCCAATGATGCACGTAGAATTTTTCTAGACATCACGGTTTTTGAGTTATAAACACAACTTAGGTTTTTTTAAATGGAACCACCTATATTTTATTTTTTTATTGAACTAGAATTTTTTCAAGCTTTTCAATGATATATAATACTCTATACTTACCTTTATAATTAACCTCGAAATTAAAAAAACCACATTATTTTATAAGTAGGCTATGATAAATTAAGTGATCTCGTTGCTAGGATACCAGAATAAACAAAGAATTTTGAAAATACTATAATATTAATTATTGACTTATTAAAAAAATGTATCTATTAAATTTTGTTTGCAAAAAACGAAAAATTATTAAAAACTAAACATTATGCAAATATGGCTTCAAGTTACAAGAATTGTTCAAAGTTGTTACCATTTTGATGCACACATTGTTCACAAAGTTTAGCAATGCGTTTAATTGCATTTAGAATAGTTATGGGATGTTGCTGTAAATGTGAAAAAGCATCAGTTACAGCAATTTTCAATTCCAATTTTGTTCGATTCTGGGTACTATATACCCGATTCTTGATATATCCCCATAAAAAGAAGTCCAAAATAGATAAATCAGGTGATCTTGCTGGCCATCGCGTTGGACCATGTGTGCTTATCCACCTACCAGGAAATTCTGCAGTTAGGTAGCGACTCACTAACTGCGCATTATGAGCGGGAGCTCCGTCCTGCTGAAAATAAATATTATTTAGCCGAATAAGAGGAATATCATCCAAAATCTCTGGCAAGATGGCCAATTCGTGGCCCAATAATAAAACATGCCACGCTAAAACCAAATTTTCCTTGACGCTCCCGCTCAATTACAATATGTTGGTTTTCTTGATGCCAATGCCTGTTATTATGACGATTATAGATTCCTGTGCTGGTAAAATATGCCTCATCAGACCATATAATAGAGGAACTAAATCCAATATTATTTTGTGCATGGTTCAAATACCAGTTACAGAATTCCAAACGTCGTTCGGCATCTCCCGGGTGTAAGTGGTGAACTATTTGTTCTTTGTAGGGTTTATATTTATACTTTTTTAGAATCGCACAGGCTGTCGATTTTCTAATTCCAACTTGACATTCAATTTCCCTACATGATGTTTTAGGCGCGGCTTCCACACATCCTAACACGGTAATTTCATTGTTATTCCGATTTTCTTTATTATATTTTTTTGGCCTGGGCATCAAAAAACTTCCATCATTGATCAAATTACGCTTTATTCGAAAAAAAAATTTTGAGTTTGGTTGCGCTCTTTCTGGATATCTGAAGTAGAAACAATCTGCTAATAAAATGTTATTGCTGATAAATGTTGCATTCTACCTATTTATGTATAATTCAGCAGCTTGATTAACATTTTTATTTGCATGAATATAACATGCTAGCATGTCATTTTTGTCATAATTTTCATAGCGCTCCATTTCAAGAAAAAGATAATTAAGTTAAGTTAATTAAAGGTAATTAAGTAACACACGACTTATTGTTAGCTCAAAATTCAAAATTAAGTTTGACAGTAATTAACTATATTTACTTTGTTTATTCCGGTATCCTAGCAACGCGATCACTTAACCTAAGCCTTGACGTAACAGAGATGGGCGGAGCTTATATCGACTCCAAACATTTTCATAGCTAAGTGTGTTGCTAACGGTAAATCACCATATGCAATTTTTCAATTAGTGTTAAAATAAAATAAACTAAGTGACTTTTTATGACATTTCAAATGACATTTTTATTACGGTTTATCATTAGCAACTGTGGTTAGCAACGAAATTGTTTGGAGTCGATATAAGCTCCGCCCATCTCTGTGACGTCATGTTAGGCACTCTATTTATTGCCTACTTATAAAATAATGTATTTTATTCAATTTCGAGGTTAATTATAAAGGTAAGTATAGAGTATTATATATCATTGAAAAGCTTGAAAAGCTAGTTCAATAAAAAAATAAAATATAGGTGGTTCCATTTAAAAAAACCTAAGTTGTGTTTACAACTCAAAAACCGTGATGACTAAAAAAATTCTACGTGCACCATTGGATTCTCCGTGAAAAAATCTATTAGAACCCGTTTTTACTTATTTACTAAGTTTCCGGATAGCCGAGATACGGGGGGTGTCTGAAAATCGTAAATTTTGAAATACTTCCTGTATATCAAAAACGAAGAGATCTATGAAAATTTGGTTTGTGGCATTATAAGTTTCACAAAAAAGTAGCTCAGGTTCGCGAAAACCGCAACTTTCTATCTTTCATAATAACTGAGATACCCTGCAAACCCATCGAAATTTGGACACCCTGTACATAAATCGTTGCATACTTAGAAATAGAGTCGTATAAGCACTTTAAGGCCTCGTAAGTAAAACAGATCGGCATTGTAGAACCGTATACAATCGTCGTAAAATGTTCGGCACTCTGTAGAGCGAAAACACCACCGACGTAAAGATTACAACCAACCAGTAACGACGGCCTGAAGTGATAAAGTGGGCGCCGCGACGGCACGTTTTACTGGCTGAAACGGCGCTGAAATTAAGTTGCTGTAGTTATAAATTGATATTTCAATCGATAAACACATCGACTCAATAACTACTATCCGTGCAAAAAGTCAAGGCCCCTCACTTTAGAGATCGATATCTTCGTAACCGCTCGATGGAAAAAATTGCTGTAAAGTTTATTGTAATCAGTGAACATTTCTGCGTATCACATGTTAATTTGGAAATTTTCGGGTCCGCGGTTTTACTTTTATCGCGAGTTAAGTGAAAAAAGTACCCGATTTTTGAGAGTGCCAGCAACTTTGTCTACTTTGCGATTTTTTCTCTCCAAAACTATTTGACGAAAAAATTTCAAATTTGAACTGGTGGTAAACCGATGTGTTCTTAATGTGGGGCATATTTTATTTTTTCGATATTCCATATAGTTTCGCGGAAAATCGCGGTTTAGTAGGATGCGGTTATTTCGACAACGACCTGGCGAATTTCAACGCGGTTTTTACCAAAATATGTCAAATAACGCGGATTTTCGGATTCCGTTATCAGTTTTTCAAAAATAAGGTTCCCTAATTTTTTAAGAGCGATTTAATGGAATTACAAATTAAAGAGACACAGAAATCAGCTATGCGGGGAGAGGAAGGTTCCGTCCAATCGGAACAGATGGTGCGTCCCAGACAGTACGTCGCGCCTTTATCTTGCCTACATAAAGAAATAAGGCGCGACGTCCTGTCTGGGACGCACCATCTGTTCCGATTGGCCGGAACCCTCGTCACCCCGCAGAGCTTATTTCTGTTTCTTTTTAATTTGTAATTCCATTATATCGCTCTTAAAAAAATAGAGAGCCTTAATTTTGAAAAACTGATAACGGAATCCGACAACCAACATTATTTGACATATTTTGGTCAAATCCGCGAAGAAATCCACCCAACCGTTTTCGACATAACGGCGTCTTACTAAACCGCGATTTTCCGCGAAACTGTATGAAATATCGAAAAAATAAAACATGCCACTCATTGAGAACACATCAGACTACCACCTGTTCAAAATTAAAATTTTTTCGTACGATAGTTTTCGAGAAAAAAAATCGCAAAGTTGATAAAGTTGCCAATTCTGTAAAAAATCGGGTACATTTTTCATTTAACTCGCGGTAACAAGAAAGCCGTGGACCCGAAAATTTTCAGATTAACATAAGTTACGTAGAAATGTTCAGTGATTACAACAAACTTTGTCGCAATTCTTTTTATGGAGCGGTTGCGAAGATATCGATCTCTAAAGTGAGGGGTCTTGACTTTTTGCACGAATAGTAGTGTTTATGCCACTAAATTTTAGTAGTGATTGTTATAATTTTAGTTGTTATTCAGTGTTGTTTATTAAACTGAAAGTAGAACTAACACTATGTCTAGAACTAGAAATATTGGCGTTTAGCCGTCTTGAAAGACGCATTTGTAGTAGCGCTTCGATGATAATGGCTAGGAAAGATCCGCGCATTAGCTTTTGATGCAAATTTGAAATAATTTTGGGTCAAATTTGTTTAATGAGATGCAAAAACTTGCAAAGAGATAATTGAAAATTTCGAATTGGCTAAGCCGCACTCTCAAATGGACGTAGACTGAGCGATTTCAAAATTAACGGGGGCACTCCTTAATGTTTTATTAATTTGCGGGCGGAGAACTGTACGCAGCTGCCTCCCCTTGTTTACGAAGAGAACTTTACTAACCCCTGTTTTCCACTCGTGGAAAATTTATGAATAAAGCGTCGCTGGCCCGAGGAGCTTAATTAATGAAAAAGGGATGTGACACGGTGCGTTTTCGATGCTCTGGTCATTTTGTGACTCTTTACTATTTACAAAGCTTTTGTACAGATTACTATTGTTGTATATTTCAATGTGGGTAATCCATTAGAAGTGAAAACAAAAACCTTTTCATAACAATATTGATAAAAATTGTCAGTATATTGTTGTAGTAAGGACTCATTTGTTGTTAACGTCCAAGATGGGAACATAATTATCCCGAGTTTTCAAAGAAGTCAAGTTTCTTTTTAGTGCTTGGCTTTGACCGAAAGAGGCAAACCAACCCGTAGCGAAAAATTTAATTAATTATCCATAATAACCTATTCGACGTCCTACATTATGCATTTTAATTACGGCCCGTACTTAAGAACTCAAAGCGGTCGGTCCTAACGGGAAAAACGCCATCAAAAGGAATAAATTATTTTCACGCGAATGCGAACCAACCTTAAAAACAAAAACGATCCCACGGGATATTCAGAAGGATTTCTAGGATCCTGCGGCGGACCGTGTCCAGAGAGCTAAAGCGTTTATTATAAATCCAGTTTGGCCTTAACAAGGCGCCCGACGAAATTGTAATAGGGAAAACGTCGGGTTTTGTAGGGGAATTTAATATTCCTGAGTTCCTTAGCCCGTACCCGAACCAGTCGGCCTAGAAGACTGACCGATCCCGAGGGAGAAACGGGACAAATCCGACGGCTGCGTGCGGACCCTTATAAAACCTTATAAAGCCCTAACGTTGACACCGAACGTATTCAAAGAGGATGTGTTCTCATAAAATGGATTATCACGTTTTATATTTAATTTTATTAAAAGGTTTATACTTATGCTGGATTTAAATTAATACAGATAATTAAAAAAAAATCCGTATGAATTATTTGAATAGCCAGGGTAAAGAAGAAGAAACAACTCACACTTTTGAAAAATTTAAAAGCTCTTTTTGCGCATGAGTAAATAGGGGAAAATCGCGTTTTCCACGATTGTGAATCGCAGAATAGATTTTTTCCAACTGGCCCCAGTTTTGCTGAGATCACAGAAGGGGACAAAATCAAAGAACCAGAAATTATGTACGGGCAGGCTCGCACGCTTCGCGACACGGATATTCGATTTCCATTTTACTCGTTTTGATTTTTTACGTCTGTTTTTATCGTGTGAAAATTTTACACTCTCCTGCCTACGTATCCTTTTTAAATCCGATAAAAAAAAAAACAAACTTTTCAATTTTATAGCTATCATAAAAACTATATAAAAAATAATGTTGTTTTAAATATTATTTAATATTTTTCATTTCACATTTTCGATATCAAAATATAGTAATAGGTATAAGAAGAATCAAAGTTAAAGGCGGGTGTCAACTTCGCAATTCGTTCGGATCAGTTTGCCTCAACAAAAATATCGAATTTCACCGACTGCTTGTCCCGGAAATAGAAATAATGGGCACGAGAGAATTCAGTATCGGGCGAGCTTTTGGGATCAGATCCGCCTACGACCTTTACGGCACCGTCAATCGTTCCCGACGCAGTAATCCCATTACGGGCGATAGGGAATCTGTTGTTTTCCCGGTGGCGTAAGGCCTAAAACGAACACACAACCGTGCAGATTTTTATAGTAAATGAAATCGACGAGAATCGCTATATACCAACCACCTAATAGGTGTGGTTAAATCGCTTTTTTAAACGCTATTTCTTCTCAATTTGCATGCCAAACGGGAAATTGTCCCGTTGTTAATTAGTCGTTGTTTCCCTTTATCACCAGATTGTTCATTTAACTGAATTAAAGGGTTAATTATGATTTTTTTAATCAACTGTATTTATAGAATGTGTTTTAATTGCAATAAAATAATATGATTAAAATTAAGTACGTAATCCATTTTACCAGTATTATCGTTAAGAAGGTTTGAAATTAAAAAATTTATTAAATTTTATTTATCTGACTAGTTTCGGTTTAAAAAACCATCTTCAGAGATAAATTACAAGAAATGAAATATACAGGGTGATTTATAACATACGGAGCAGATTAAAAGAGCAAGTACTAGGGGCCAAACTGAAGATATTTTCTTAATAATGTTTTGACTACAACGTAATAATCACAAAGATATAGAGCATTAAAGTTGAATTAATTGCCCAGCATTTCTTACGATATACGGTATTACACTACGTTTAAATTCAAACTGCGAATATTTCGGGGTTACTTAAGCAATGCCTGATTAGCACCAATAATAAAATCTTTGTAATATGGCAGTTACGGCTATTTAAAAATTTGTTAAATCACTCAAAAACTGGTGTTTGTTTTCTGAGAACCGCTGATATAGTAGACGCCACGAGTGCTGCCAGTAAATCATCATTTTCCGCTCATACAAATGCCATACGTAGTTCACAAACCGCTAGAGAGTAATGTGTGTTGGAAAGAGATAGCATTAGTTTAATATGTCTGCTGTACAATTCAAATGGCCACCTCGAAAAAGTACGTCTGTTCTTCTAAGGGATGTCACTCTATAATTATAACCTCAAATCGAAACGTCTTGTGAGCGTTGTCATGAATCTGTTAGTGTTTTCACAAGCCGAAAATGTTTTCTTTGAAAGGAAAATCATTAAATAATATCTTTGACAATGTTTGACATATAACCTCCATTACTAACATAACCTACATTTAAATGTATGTGGTGAAATAATCTAAGTCGTACGTCCATATCTTGATTCATACCATTTTTAAGCAATCTGTCACTGCCAGCTTTCATGGTTTCTACTATACCATGTTTTTATTGCTGTCAATCCAGTTGACTTGGTTACCTAGCAACGGACATGTCATTTAATTTTAATAATCAATGTCATTTAACGTCAAAATTAGAATTTTTACTAATCAAAAAATACAATGGTAATGTACAGTAACGAAGAATACGTAGATATGCTTATTATTTATGGAGCTGCTGGAGAAAACGCTGCACAGGCAAGACGTCTGTATTTAGAACGATATCCAAATCGACAGATCCCTTCTGAAAACACTTTTCTTCGGTTAATCCAGCGGGGAAGAGAGACAGGAAATTTGCAACCTAAGAAAGGTCTTGGTGGCGGTAGACTAAACAGACATGGAGTGAATGTGGAAGAAGAAATTCTAGAAATTGTGGAAGCGGATCGAAGCACGAGTACTCGTCAAATTTCTCACCAACTCGAGGTATCCCAGAATTTTGTTGGCGTACGTTGAAAAGTAACCCTATCATTTTCAAAAAGTGTAAAGACTGACTCCCGCTGACTATCCTTTGCGGTTGCAATTTTGCGAGTGGCTACTAAATCGTACCAACAGAGAAGCAGATTTTGCGGACAGTATACTGGTAACGGATGAATGCTGTTTTGCCAGAAATGGTGTTCTAAATGTTCACAATTCCCATGTGTGGTCGGACGAAAATCCACACGTTATTCGTCAGGGCTCTTTTCAACAACGATTCAGAGTGAATCTATGGGCGGGAATTGTGAACAATACGTTAATAGGACCTTTCGAATTACCAGGAACTCTTAATGGAACTTCTTATTTACAGTTTTTACAAGAAAATCTGCCAGTACTCCTGGAAGATATTCCGCTACTTATGCGACGTGAGATGTGGTTTATGCACGACGGTTGTCCTGCACATTTTAGTCGTAATGTACGAGATTTCCTCGATAATGCTTTTTGGCAAAAATGGATTGGTCGAGGTGGACCTATTCCATGGCCACCACGTAGTCCCGATCTTAACCCATTGGACTTTTTTTCATGGGGATTCATGAAGGATAGAGTATATGCCACCGAGGTTAATACAATCGACGAATTACGACATCGCATCACTGCCGCTACAGAGGACATACGTCCACGATTTCCACGATTATCGTTAAATTGGATTCGTCGTGCGCAGTTGTGCGTCGAAATGCAAGGACAGCACTTTGAACATATGTTATAAAGAGATTATTATTATTATTATTATGTTATTTTCTTGTTTTAGAGATTTTGTAATTTTGCATTTAAAACATTATTATTATCCGTTTCATAAATTAACATCTATTATTTCTTTTCATAAATTACGTATTAAAACTAAACAATTAAATTGTCTAGTTTGACACCTCCTTCAAAAATGAGGATGGCGTTGACAAGTATTTTAATTGTTCTTTACTGAATATCAGCGGTTCTCAAAAGTTGACGCTAACTTATTTAAAAAATTAACATGCGATATCTATGTAACTATTAAGATTTTAACAAAACATTATTAAGAAAATCTCTTCAATTTGACCTCAAGTACCTACCCATTTAGTCTCCTCCGTATGTTATAAATCACCCTGTATAATAATAAAATTCTGAACAATTTAAAAAATCTTATAAGTTAATATAAAAATTGAAAATACAAAAAATGTATGAAAAGTACTTACAGTCAAAATT
The DNA here is from genome assembly GCF_036711975.1 of Onthophagus taurus. NCBI lineage: Eukaryota > Metazoa > Arthropoda > Insecta > Coleoptera > Scarabaeidae > Onthophagus > Onthophagus taurus. The sequence continues at coordinate 2,953,649 of NC_091967.1, forward strand.
TAAGAAACCAACAGTGTAATCAACCTCAACTTCATAATTATTACTTATTAAAATTAATATTAAAGTCACTATATATACGCTAAACACATTTAACAAGCTAGACAAACGTTCTGTAGGATTAAAAGTGGTGTAATGGCGACATGTAAAACAAGTTTCGGGGCAAGATTTCAACGACGACGTGGAGGAGAATAAAACAAAAAAAACCGGTTAAACTCTTGTTAAATTTAGATTCAAATGTTCAAAAATTATTATGCTAAAATAAAAATAAAAATAATAAAATAGCAATATAAGGGATTTATAGTTCATTTTGGGGAATGCAGAGGATTAATATATTTATGCCGTATATATTATTCGCACTTTTTGGGGTCCCTGCGGCCACACCCTTTCCCAAATCCCATTTTAATTCCCAATTACTATAAATCCCTTATATTGCTATTTTATTATTTTTATTTTTATCTTAGCATAATAATTTTTGAACATTTGAATCTAAATTTAACAAGAGTTTAACCGGTTTTTTATTCTCCCCCACGTCGTCGTTGAAATCTTGCCTCGAAACTTGTTTTACATGTCGCCATTACACCACTTTTAATCCTACAGAACGTTTGTCTAGCTTGTTAAATGTGTTTAGCGTATACAGGTGCCCATTATGTATGGAATATAGTATATATCTTGGTAGGTATCAACTTTATAAAAAAACATTTTATACAAAAGTTGTTTAATACTTTATCTGCCATAATAAGACAGCATTCAATTGTTTTTATTACAGAAAACAAATGAGCAACGAATAACACTTGAAGTTTTTTAAATAGCAATGTACCCTTTCGTTTGGCTCATTTGATAGAGATTTCTTTTCTCTTTACGATGACGTAAAATTTTAGTACCCTTATATCAGAAAATGTTTGAAAAAAGTGTAAAAATTGTTTATTAAGAAAATTTAACTAATAACAGTAATCTACTTAGATATCCGAAATCGTCAAGTACCTCGAATACCTCGAATTATTGGAGATGTACATTAATTTTTCGTTTGTAAACCTAACGAAAGAATACATTGCCATTTAAAAAAATGTAAGTATTATTCGTTACTCATTTGTTTTCTGAATTAAAAACAATTGAATGCAGTCTTATTATGACAAATAAAATATTAAACAACTTTTGTATAAAATGTTTTTTTATAAAGTTGATAATTACCAAGATATATGCTATATTCTATACATAATGGGCACCCTGTATATAGTGACTTTAATATTAATTTTAATACGTAATAATTATGAAGTTGAGGTTGATTACAATGTTGGTTTCTTAAATTTTGACTGTAAGTACTTTTCATACATTTTTTGTATTTTCAATTTTAATATTAACTTATAAGATTTTTTAAATTGTTCAGAATTTTATTATTATACAGGTGTATACAGGTTCAAGGGGTTCAAGAATCACCCCTTGAAGTTTGTTGCAGTCATTCAGATACACCCTGTATATTTCATTTCTTGTACTTTATCTCTGAAGATGGTTTTTTAAACCGAAACTAGTCAGATAAATAAAATTTAATAAATGACGAGTTAAAAGTACAGAAGTATCACATTTAATTTCAAACTTTCTTAATAAAATAATAATTGACCATATGTTATAACCTGAAAATGTAGTTAGAAAGAGTGTAATAATAAATTAATGATCATTTTTTACTATTAATTCAAGAATTATTAACTAATTAGACTTTCAAAATATAAAAATCTTAGCTAGAGAAATTTAAGAGAACTTTAGAACGAAAATCTTATTGATTTAAGAATGTTTCGAGCCAAATCGTTCTTGCAAATCTTGAAGCTGAACAGGCTTCACCTCACTGAGCAAGCAATTTAATTACCAAAGAAGGCGGCCGACAAGGCGGAAGTTGGCCTCCGCTGTCACCCTTCGATCCCGCCACCGGTGGAAAATAAATTATCCCAACGGGCACCAATCAGAAAGTATTATTCGAGGGCCCCCTGCAGGAAGCCTTCCGGCTATCGCATTTGACGTCACTGACGATTTCGCATTTAAAAATAGTCCCTTGAATCGTGTTATCTAATTGCGCCTCTCAAGTAATCGCATCATCTCCTACCTAAGCGCCATCTCCCCGGAGGGTTTGATATTCGATAAAAGAAAGTGAGGGATTTCCTTTAAGTAAACGTGAAAATAGACCCTAGATTTCTATCAATGATTCGACCAGAACGTGTCCATAAATATCGATTATGCTCTCTATCCCCAATGTTATTTTTTCTCGTCTTTTTATCCCGATCCGTTCACGGCCAATAAATAACTCCGTTCAATGGATCCAAAGTCATGTATCAGTGCTCGCAGCGTTGTGTGATGAGCTCATAACCCGCACCACCGTGGACCATCGTTCGAGAGAGGGTTAGTTTTATCTAGACCTGTGCATTCGCACTGTTTTGTTTAATAGGGATATACTAGAATACGTAGAGTTTCAACGTCGTCTCGTTCCCCTTTAAAATAAAATATAATTTGCGTTAAGTAAGAGTATAATAATAACATGTTATCATTTTGGATCCTTCTCACAATATCTTAACTTACAGGGTATAAAATATAATCTTCTTTTAATGAGACAAAGTAGGTATTCAAGTATTTTATAATAATGCGAGGATCAGGATGTAATAATGTAAGATCTCGCAAACATTTCAATAGATTCAACTAGTTACAGGAAATCGAGAGGAATCTTTATAATGTTCCGGATCTAAAGCCCTGTTTTCAAGAAAGCTCAATTTTTGAAGTTATAAGTCTGGTTTAAGTTCTGTGTGTGTTTGTCTACAGTTTTATTACATGCCGATTAAATTACGCAATAAATTCATAAATGTATGCTTTGTTTACGATAACACCATTTAGTGTTCCCGTTAAAAATCATTAAATATTCGGGACATAACGTGGTAAATGGAAAGTTTGTACACGGCACATTAAAGCACGGTTGATCCCGGTGTATAGATCCCGGCGCGACGTCGTTCAACGATAAAATCGTCATTAAAAGATTTAGAGATTTACACAGGAATTTTATTATGCTGGATAATTATTGATCGCGGACGGATTTATTTTCCATTTGGAAAATAAACTGGGAGCTGAACTGGGAACAGTAAACATTCTGGCAATCGTCCAGCAAATTGTGTGTTGATGAGACTGAGCTTTTTCAAATATACGATTTAAGTTACCCTATTTACTGTTTAAATGGAGATGTGTTTTATTGTATCGTGAAATTTTTTTCATGATTATCTTTTTTACCTCCCTTGCGCAAAGCTCGATGCACGAGAGGTTCCAGATTAGCTCTTCGCCGGATTTATGGAGAAATTGCGGTCCACCTAACGTATGCAAGCCACAGGCAACGTTCCTGCAACATCGACACAGAACCTGTTTATTTATTGCCGCAGATAAATTTAAAATATCACCCGCTCGGGAACCAGAAGTTACATAAAAAAAGAACTGACCCATTTAGATAGCATATATGTTAAAATTGTTTATGTTTAAAATGAATCCACCCTCACAAATCAAGTTCATTCTTTTAATAAAAATGTAGGATTCAATTTTTCTATAATGACATCTATTTCATTTGGAACCGTTCCAATTAGGTCACATCCATAACAGTAACTATTAATTTTCACACCGGTAACTCGTGTTTTATGCACTTGAAATTCAATCCGACCAAATAACCATTCTGTTAATTGTAGCCTCCTAGGTTACTAAGTTTCCAATGTGTATAATGATTTGCTACATCCATTTGTTATTCAAATATTCAAGGATTCATACCGCAATCGGACTGAAGGTAAACCAAGTGAAATTACATCAGGAAGAAGAGATGAACCTGAATATTTCGGACGAAATTATCCACATAAATTTTACATTGACGCTTGGGAGAAATAACAGTTTTCGGACAGGACCTGTTCCCAAAATTCGGAATAAATTTACATAACGATGTCGACGTCGCGGGCCTAAAATCGTCCTGCATAATTTCGAGCGGGAGCACAATCGTTAAAAAGTGAACTTTTTGATTGCCAGTCATGATAAGTTCCCATTTTCTTTGTTCAACGATCCGCACTGCGTCTGTATCATTTCCCGTTTAGATCTTTTTTATTACCAACCGTGGTTTCATTACTCGTATTATGGATTACATTAAATCTTTCATTGCAAAAGGAACTCCTTTAATGAACCTAATTTAAAACAATGTACGTTATTTACTAAAATATCAAGCCCATTTTAAAGGTAATGTGAACAATAATAAATGTTTTACGATATGATAACATTTAAATGCTATAATAATAAAGGAAAGATTTCATCTAAAGTAACCAAATACCTTTTTCGGATTTGCAGGTTCCATTTTTCTCTTTTCCTTCCACGGGGTAGATTGAATTAGCAAGGTCCGGATACGGGAAATATACAGTGTCGGTCATAAATATAACGCGAAACGAGCTTTTCCCGTTTATCGACATACAGGGGACCGTCATAAATACTTCAATAGCCACCAAACCGGGTAGTAGATCGAAGATACACCGGTAACGGCTGACAGACACCCATAATTTTGGATGTATACCATCTTTGATATTCAGTTAACATATTATTACAAAAACATTTTTAGTTTACCTACAAATATTGCAATAACAATTAGACCATCAATAGGGTTCATTTTATATTAACTTAAGGTTATTCACGATATCATCAGCATAGAACCTGGTCTCAGATAACGCTAATATGTCGAATTAACGATCGACTATACTCTGTTTTTAAACCAGGAGGAGTAAACGCGAAAGTCAGATTTACACTAGGAAAAATCACCAGAAAATATCACTAGATATTTTGGCGGTAAATTTAAATTAATAATTATTATTATTTATTTATTTACTTATTATTGTATTTATTTTCGTTTGTTATCGTCAATAGTAAACATACAAATTAACATTGAAGTTATGAGTGTATTTATTTCAAAATACAGGGTGTCTCAGCGAGACCGGTCATTAGACGTTTCTGGGGTTCTGGCGAAAATAAAAATTTGAGAATTCAGACTCAAGTATTACCAATTACGATCTCTTCGACTAAAATATTTTCAGATTTCTTGCACTTCCGGTTATACCGGAAGTCGCCACCTACTTTATTTTTTTTAATGGAACACCCTGTATATTTTTACATATTTGGATTTGTCTATTTTCAAGGTTTATAAATAAGTTTACTTTTTGCAATTTGATTCGGCCGTTCTCGAGTTATTCGAATTTTTTTAGAAAAATCTGCTCCAGCAGACATTTGTTCAAAAAATCAGAGAACACTCGATTTTTGGGATATCAATTTAGGATTCAGAACATGCTTAAGCAACATGATGGAGTATCTTTTGGTGCCGAGAACGGCTGTCTAGAATGTTTGGTCACTTTACTATGGCACGTTAACTTTTCAAAATTTGGAAGTACCATAAGTTCATTTTTTTAAATGGCACCCTCCATATTTTATTACTTAGTCGTCTTCGGTGTCTCATTCTACATCTTTTATATCCCATATGTCCCATACCTAACATTAATAGTTTGGGAGATAATTAGGGTTTTTTGAAAAATGCAGACATATCATATGGATATGTAGCCTAGTGTGCTATGAAAAACAAGCCTTCTCAATGAGTTCTTGTCAAAGACTCACTTGTTTACGTCACTTGATGCATGTGAGCTAATAATCATCTGTTAGGTTCCTTAATATTAGTACTGAAAAGAGTTAAAATCGATAACAATAACGAAAGTAATATTTACACAAGCTAAGAAATTCTTGATTTATTTTTTATGCATGAAAAGCGCGACAAAGTTCGTAGTATGGTTCCCAGATCTTCTTTGGCAGCTCGAATTGAGGTGTTGGGACTGGGCTCGAAATAAGCCAAGGTATTCACCTCTTCCGTTGCATTATCTACTACATTTTTTGCAGTTTAACACGTGATTAATTCGTCCAAAATGCAAAAAATTTGCTTCTATTCTTCTAAATTTACCTTTTGTCATGGGAGGTAAATGTGGATAGTTTTCATTAAACATTCTGCAAGTTCTACTTAGAACTTTGTCGCACCTTCCGTGCATAAAAAATAAATTAAGGATTTCTTCATTTGTATAAACATTATTTACGTTATTAATATCCATTTTAACTGGTTTTAGACTCACATGCATGAAACAACGTAAATCAAACTTTGACGTTTGTCAATAAGTCATTAAACAATTGTTTTCCATGGCACACTAGGTTAATATCGATGATATGCGAGCATTTTTCAAAAAAACCCTAATTATTTCTCAAACTATTAATGTTAGGCATATGACATATGGAGTATAAAAGATGTAAAATGAGACGCCGAAGACGACTAAGTAATAAAATATGGAGGGTGCCATTTAAAAAAATGAACTTATGGTACTTCCAAATTTCGAAAAGTTAACGTGCCATAGTAAAGTGACCAAACGATCTAGACATCCGTTCACGGCACCAAAACATACTCCATCATGTTGTTTAAGTATGTTCTGAAACTTAAATTGATATCTCAAAAATCGAGTGTTCTATGATTTTTTGAACAAATGTCTGCTGGAACAGATTTTTCTAAAAAAATTCGAAAAGCCATTTTACACGTTCGCTGCCGAGCGACCCCGTTAACCATGGTTTACATACGAGTTAACTCGTAGTCGGCAGCGAACGTGTTAAAAAAATAAAGTAGGTGGCGACTTCCGGTATAACCGGAAGTGCTAGAAATCTGAATATATTTTAGTCGAAGAGAACGTAATTGATAATACTTAAGTCTGAATTCTCAAATTTTTATTTTGGCCAGAACCCCAGAAACGTCTAATGACCGGTCTCACTGAGACACCCTGTATAATAAAGAAGGGTTTAAGAACACAAAATTTACAACCTTCAAATTCAAAATCAAAATTCAAAATTGCCTGTGTGTGAACCTTCCTCGCATTCAACCAATCACGTGCAAGGTCAATCTGGTGACAAATTTAAAATACTCCTCCTGGTTTAAAAACAGAGTATAATTGCCAAAGAAAACTTCAAGGTATAATTAATGTTTGTAAACAAAACTAACCTTACCTAACATTCCTTCACGCTATAATTGACATTACAAAAGAAAACTTCACGCTATAATTGCCATTACTAATTGCCAAAGAAAACTTCATGGTATAATTAATGTTTGTAAACAAAACTAACCTTACCTCACATTCCTTCACGCTATAATTGACATTACAAAAGAAAACTTCACGCTATAATTGCCATTACAAATTGCCAAAGAATACTTCATGGTATAATTAATGTTTGTAAACAAAACTAACCTTACCTCACATTCCTTCACGCTATAATTGACATTACAAAAGAAAACTTCACGCTATAATTGCCATTACTAATTGCCAAAGAAAACTTCATGGTATAATTAATGTTTGTAAACAAAACTAACCTTACCTAACATTCAGCGTCTGAAGACACAGGGCTAAACCCGAAACTTAAAAATATACAACTTAGCGCTGAATAACAATTAAAACTAGTCTCTGTATACTCTGTTTTTAAACCAGCAGGAGTAAACGCGAAAGTCAGATTTACACTGGAAAAAATCACCAGAAAATATCACTAGATATTTTGGCGGTAAATTTAAATTAATAATTATTATTTATTTATTTACTTATTATTGTATTTATTTTCGTTTGTTATCGTCAACACTATACATACAAATTAACATTGAAGTTATGAGTGTATTTATTTCAAAATATAATAAAAAAGGGTTTAAGACTTTGATTATATATAATATGGATTGAGCTAACTGAATATATCTACTAACAAAAATGTGGCTCAAGGTGAATAGACGCAGATGGAAAGCGATAATGTGAAAGTGTAACAAAGATAGACATAAAACGGTACTAAACAGACGGGCGCATGCGCACAAAACTGTCAAACCTGTTCCATTTGACGTTTATCGTTTTGTTGTGTCACAGCCAGTCACACCGTTATGTTTAAAAATGTATTGTTTCGTGTGCAAAGTTCGCGATAATACAGTTTCACATCACCTGTAAGTATTATAAATAATAAGGAAATTTTATTTTATTTTATTTTTTTTTTCTTTTTTCATTTATTAATTTTGTTTTCTATTTACCGCCAAAATTAACGCACGCCCATTATATGTCAGTACGGTTCTATGTCTATCTCGGTTCGATCACCTTGCGCAAGCTATCTCTCTCGTTGGCTCAATCCATATTATATATAATCAAAGGTTTAAGAACACAAAATATACAATAATGACACGAAACTGTCAAATTATCAATTACCTAACCTTCAAATTCAAAATTCAAAATTGCCTGTGTGTGAACTCGCATTCAACCAATCACGTGCAAGGTCAATCTGGTGACAAATTTAAAATACTCCTCCTGGTTTAAAAACAGAGTATAGTCACAGAATAACCAGAAATGACAGTGAGCCCGTCTAGACAAAATCGGGCCTTGTGAATCGCCATTTTATTGGAGTTTATTTTGAGCTAATATCACATCGGTTTATTATTTACTAATAAAAGTTTGACATATTGACTCCAACCTAAAGTCTATTTATGATATATACATAAGTTTATATAAGTACGTGTATCTCAAATAATTAAATAATGTTTCTTATCATTAACTGTTTGGGTAAATTACTAAGAACGTGTAGTTCTGTCCTTAAAATTATCAATAACGATGGATTAAAAAAATTTATATTGCAATTCTACTTTTATATATAAATTGTGTATATATTATATTATTAAATAAAATAATAGTATAAACACAAAAAAAAATGCTGTGTATAAATAATTCTTTTACGATACAAATTTGAGCGTGTGAACCTGTATTATAAACTCCAGTAAAATGGCTGAAACAGTGGAGCCATACATGGCGCCAAAGCATCGAGGTCCCAAACTCGCCAATCTAAAACATCAAACGTTCCGACAAAGCTGTCAGTTCTGGTTATTCTGTGGTATAGTATCACATAAAATGATCAGTTAGATTTTACTTCAATTTTGACGTTAAGTATTATTGTTATTAAATAAATCGCAATAATCGAAGATTTCATATGAGCGTCGTAATTGCAAGGTACCGTATCTTCCAATTTCAGTCAGAGATGGGGAGAAATAGGAGGTGGGTTACGCTTAAGATGCAAATTACCTGTCCGTCAGAAAGGTAGACGAAACTACTTGGGAAATGTAAACGGATTTCGCATGTGGTGACGGCGGTCTACATGCCATCTGTAAGAATTATGTTCATAAGTCGGCAAGCTGACGTGTCATCTTTCAACGATAGTTTAAACCAAAATATAGAAAACATGAAAGTATTTTATAATAGACAGACACTAATAATATCTGTATTATTCGAAACAATTCGGTAATAGCTGCTAATAATCCTTGAGTGAAGCTCATAAACCGCGACATAACTGTACGTTGGAAATCCGGAAGTTAGCCAGACGCATACCAGAACTGCCTGGGAGTCAGTAAAACTTTAACAACTTCCTTTATGCCGCTGTTCTGTGTTCGGCGCAGTCCGCATCAAATTGGCCCGTAAAACTTTACTGGTGGCCCAATTTATTTTATTCAAATTTTCGCGTCAAAACGTACCCGTCGAGGCTACATTCAGTTCAAATGCTACCTTTTACCTCCTTCACGTCACACCCGATAAAATGCACTTTGTTTTATGATTCCCTAAAATTCATGAAGCACTAAAAGTATTCAATGTATTATCCACGTGATATATATGAACTGCTAATTTGGTTCATCCACTTCAAGCATTAAAATCTCCTTTGGCATGCTTTTATAGCGTTCCAACGAAAACAACCCCTTTGTTTCCTTCTTGATTGGAGATTGTAACACAAAGAGCAACAACCACGGGATATGCTGCTATTGATCATGTCCTCCAGCCATAAAGATGGTCGGTCGTTAACTACAGCCAATCTGTTTTTGTTAGCCATAAACGAGATGATTAACGTAGCAGTAAATTGCAGATGTATCGCATCATTAATTTTTATTGTTTATTTACTTTTATATTAGATAATCTATACATATATTAATATTATTATATATATTTGAACCATTCCTAAAACAAAGTTAAAATAACATACGCTTGGATAATCCTAGTGTTCTCTGGAGAGAACGCAACTTTCGACTCAGGCGGTCGTTAGGGCATTAACTTTTAAAATTCAATACGACCCCACCCAGGAAGGGTGCCAAAATCAGCGTTTGGCTGAAAACCGAGATCGCGAAACGTTACTTTGAGCACTCCTGGGACGACCTACAATGGATCCAAGTTTACCCTAGAAAATGTTAAAACTTTCTGTGCTCTTCCTGTCTCAGTTTCCTTTTTTTTGTTGTGACTCGTATATTTTGATACAATGAAATACTTGGCGTAATACGTAAAGGGTAATATTTCATATGTAATTAATGGGTATTGTCGAAACTATAATGGAGTATGAGATCATATTAAATCTAGTAAACAATAAATTTAAAAAAATGTTTATTTATATTCAACAAAGTAACACTTCATATATATTTATTTATCATTATATTTATTTCTTGTAATAACCATTTGTAAATTTTTCATCATATTTATCACGTAAATCTTGAAAATTCTTTAGTAACCTAGCATTTATTTCACCTTCCAATTGAAAATCTTCCAGCGCAAGCACAGTTACTTTTAAAACCAAACAAAAATCCTTTAATAAAGCAAAGTCAATACCTTGACGTAGATTATTGTCTTTATTAATGGCAATTGGCAAACCATGTCGGTAAAAATCCACAGCATATCCGTTCAGATTAGTATGAATATTATGTTCTGGAACTATTTTAATATCTGGACAAAACTACAAAAAAAAATAAATAAAAAGTATCATCGATTTTAATTAATAAATTTAATTGTTCTTACATCGTGGCGAATATTACTTATTAATTGATTTGTGTTTAGGTTATTATCTTCATTTCCAGAGAGAGCTACAAAAGTTGAGGTTATTTCTCTTTGGTAACAAACGCGTTTAATATTACGCAAGAAAGAATCTAAAAGATGAAAAAGAAATTTAGGTAAATAAAATTTTTCTGTAAATATTTTTACCATCTAAAAAGTTATTCTTATTTGTTCTAAAGGTAACCTTTGATAATGGCAAAGTGTTGTCTTCCCCTAAACTTGAACGTAACTGTCTAGCAACACTCAAAAAATATTGATTGAACACAAATTTAACTTCATGATTATAATTAATAATGGTCTAAAACAACATATTTAGTAAGTTAGTTAGTTATTTTAGTAAGTATTATTATTTACATTTTTTATACAATCAGGTAAAGGGTCCAACTTTACCAGGGAATTATTAAACTTCTTTTCCAAATGTTTATCAGTTACAGGTGTTTTAGTAAAAATATGAGCCATAACCACAAGAAGTTTCCATTGAAGCTCGACGTCATCTTCAGTATTTTTAACTAATTCTGCAAATGCTCCAGATCTAATTAAATAAATTAATACCATGTTAGCGGGTTCATGGTAATGAAGATGGATTATAATGCATGACCAACTCGTTGGAATTCCTTCTGATGTAATAATTTCCTAATATATAAAAATATTTAGGTAAAAAAGTTATACATAAAAACGAATTACTTGAATAAGAAGTAATTGCAGCGCAAATCCAATAAATAATTTAACCTGCTGTTTTAAATATGGTTTTATCTCAAATAGTAAACTGTTCTCCAAAATAGCTAATGCTTTATTTAGTGAGATACTTATATATTCTTTTGTTGGAACTTTATCACTCGCTGGACCCGCTACTAAGAGTAAAAGTCGAACAAGGAGAGATATACTGACTGGATAATTACCTACACAAACATGGAAATAAAAAAATTAAATTATTGACGTATTAATTTACGCACCAAGCATTTTAGGTAATTTATCAGTTAGTAACATATCATGCCGCTTCTTCGTTAAATTTAAAAATATCACGTTGCCTTCAGTATCAAAGCCACGTCTTCCCGCTCTACCGGCCATTTGATGAAATTCCAAACTATTTAAAAATGGGGAATCCCCGTATATTACCACACTTTTACAAGGCATGTGAACACCTACAATTAAACGTTATAATGATACAATACAATTCTATACAGCATCTTTAAGATTATTAAAATATACTTACCAACCGCTAGCGTACCGGTTGCGGCTACTACTCTAACAACCCCAATACGGAATAACATTTCCGCCGTATCTCGCAACTTTTTATCCACTCCTGCATGATGATATGCAATTCCATTTTGAAGCTGCCTGATCGTTAATTCTTTAAATTCATTTCTCGTATATTTCAAGTAGGAATATAACCGATGCTCAATTAACTCTAAGTCGTCGCGATCTATAATACCAATGCCTAAAAAAATCAACTTATATTAAAATTATTAACAACATACTTTACAAATTTGACACCTTTAAATTTACTGCTTGTTTTAGCAAGAATATTTATAGGAAATCTTTTTCTATCTAGGGTAGCTGTAAATTACAAATATATCAATAGGTATAAATTGATTCACTCGGTTTTCTACATACCTTCGGGAAGAGATTCACGAATATCTATAATATATATTAAAATTAATGAGATCAAATTTTTTTATTTGAGTTTACTTACCCTCGTAATTTAAGCGATCTTCTCCGTTCTTCCTTTTTTTCTTACTTTCTAGATTTTGCTTCAATTTTAACAATTGTTTCTCATGCTTTATATCATTTCGAGATTTGTCATTACTCTAAAATACATAATAATGTTGTTATTGGTTTACAATAGTACATACAGTGATACAATAAAGTCTACATACAGCCCGGAAAATGATAATATCTCAGCTCCCGAACTGTAATTCAATGAAATTTTTTAACAAAACATGTAAGAAGTCCATATTATTTCCATATTTTACATAAAAACTATATAAGCTATTATTAATCATATCTTTAACTCAAAACGTCTACATACAGTGCTAAAAAAAAACTATCCGTTCTAGCTCAATAAAAATACCGGAAGTTGCTTATATCTCGAGTAATATTGGAATTAAACGTATCATGTTTGGGCTCATTTTGAATGACATGATGCATTTATATCAAAAAATAAAAAAGATAGAACAAAAAACATTAACCTTGAATATTTTTAGTTCTATGTATAGTGTTAATTCTACATAGTAACAGTGCTAGTGTAAAACCAGAACTAACACTGTATCTAGAACTAGAATCATTCGGGTTTAGCCGTCTTTAGAGACTTGAGGCTAAACCCAAATGATTCTAGTTCTAGGTATAGTGTTAGTTCTATATAGTAACAGTGCTAGTTTAAACTAGAACTACCAATAGACCTAGAAAGTTTAGTATCTTTCTAGTTCTAGGGTTAGTTCTAGTTTTACTTATTATACAGCGCTAGACCAAGAACTAGAACTAGCATAATTTTATACTTGTCTAAATCATTAACAACTAGTTTTTAAACAATCCATGTTGCTCAAAATGACTGAAAACTAGTTGATAGTCATTAAAAACTTGTCTAAATGTATAAGAACTAGTTTATAGCAAGTCCAGGTTGCTCAGAATGACTGAAAACTGCACCAACATTGTGTAAAATTGGTTGATAAGGTAGCAAAATTGTTCAAAATGATTGGAAATAAGTTGATAGCCATCTCATGTTATTCCAAATCATTGAAAACTGGTTGAGCATAATTTTATACTTGTCTAAATGATTAACAACTAGTTTTTAAACAATCCTTGTTGCTCAAAATGACTGAAAACTCTTTGATAGTCATTAAAACTTGTCTAAATGTATAAGAACTAGTTTATAACAAGTCCAGGTTGCTCAGAACCACTGAAAACTGCACCAACATTGTCCAAAATTGGTTTATAACGCAGCAAAAGTATTCAAAATGATTAGAAATAAGTTCATAGTCATCTCATGTTGTTCAAAATCATTGAAAATTGGTTGAGCATAATTTTATACTTGTCTAAATGATTACCAACTATTTTTTAAACAATCCATGTTGCACAAAATGACTGAAAACTAGTTGATAATCATTAAAAACTTGTCTAAATGTATAAGGACTAGTTTATAGCAAGTCCAGGTTGCTCAGAATGACTGAAGACTGCACCAACATTGTCTAAAATTGGTTTATAAGGTAGCAAAATTGTTCAAAATGATTGCAAATAAGTTGATAGCCATCTCATGTTATTTCAAATAATTGAAAACTGGTTGAACAAAATTTTATACTTGTCTAAATGATTAACAACTGGTTTTTAGACAATCCAATATCTCAAAATGACTAAAAATTAGTTGATATTCGTTAAAAACTTGTCTAATTCGGGTTTAGCCGTCTTGAGAGACTAAATGTGACTAAATTTACTGCTGTAGCCTTCACTTCGTAGCACAAGTCGAGACTTTACATTAAAATATTATAGACTTCTAATATCCTTCGTTTAAAAAATTCATTGAATTACATTTCGATATTATCATTTTCCGTGGTGTATGTAGACTTTATTGTATCACTGTATACCCAGTTCTGTTTACACGTTAGATATGTTCCCGAATTTTTCGGGGGAAAAAAAATAGAAGATCGATTCAGGACCTAATAAATCGTACGACATGCGACAGCGCTGTTTATGGCGTTACAATGTGTTTTATATTGATATGGTTTTAACTACGGGCGCAAACGAACTTGTTCAATATACCGCTTGCGGTCAAGGCGGATCTTGTGTTGATATGGTATTAACTGAAACGCCTCAACTGCAAGCTACTTCGTCTTAAAACAGTTAAAAGTGTTACTAACTATTAACGTGGTATATTTCAGTGTAGAAGCCGAGGTGGTACATTGTTTGGTACAGAAAAAGCAGTAAAAGATTGTTAAATCAAATTTGTGTAAAAACAGATGGGTACTTATAAATTATTTTGTCCATGACTACGTTATAATATATGCCTTATAAATGAGTGTACCAAAACAAAAGGGTAGTCATTTATCACGGAGTGAATAATAGCGATGAATAATCAATTGTCAATTTTATGAAACGCCATGTTTTTTTAGGAAAATTTATTAATTTATGCTTAAATCATACGAAAAAAGGAATTTGTTTAAGTTTTTTTAATGTCAAACCTTTAGAAAGTCTTAAACAAATTAAATTAAATTGGGGTTTTTTGAAATTTTGACATTTAATTTTGACAAATTGTTGCGAAGTTGCTTACAGTTGGTAACATTGAATTTGTGTCACATTGACGTTTAAACTTTATTCAAAAATTTATTCTATAAATTGCTTGTATAATAATATACTGTTATTACTCACATTTGTGTCTGTATCAGGTAACACATATTTACAAAACTCCTCAATATGGTTTCTGTTATATGAAAACACAATTGTGGGTAACATATTATTTTCTGCCATATGGTTTAATAACTTTTTCCCATCGTCCAGCGAAGTGTATCTGCTGTTTTGAGGTTCATAACCAGGTGGCGATAATTTGGTCAAAATGGATTTGAAAGCATTTTCATTTTCTTTATATATTTTATAGAAAATATTTCCCAATTCTTTTTCATAGTCCCGTACAGATTTTCTTGTTAGGAACCCAAACTCGGTGAGGTCCATAAAATAATTTAAATAATTCAATTCGGGTGGAATGTATTGTTGTGCACACTCCCACAAAACATCATAAAGTTGAATAGTTTCTTTTGGCGAAAGCGTGACAGATTCTGGTATTTTTTTTCTATCCAAAAGAATTTTCTGGTGCAATGCGCAATATGGGTGATAATGTTGTAAACCTGTTTCTGAATATACATACTTGATTAAATCAGCATGTCTCTCTTCGTGGATAACACAATGTACTTTATATGATGCCCGCAAACAATTATTTAATTTGTCCTGTTGTTTTTTATATTCTTGTATAGATTGTAACCAATTATAAAACATGTTAGAGTCACTAATTGTAGCAGATAAAGCTAGAAATGGACATCTTATGAGTAACAAAAGTCTTTCCCATACTAGCCCTTCCTCATTTCCAGACAAACGATGTACCTCATCAAAAATTACATATTGAATCTTTTTATTCCATTCAAAATAGTTTGGAGATAAAAGCAATATATCAAGACATTGAGGAACAGTGATAAGTATACGTGAAGTCATTGCATTAACGTTATAGTCTCTTGTAAATACACCAACAATAGATATTCCATCATCAGGTAATTTAGAATTTTTAAACCGATAAGTAATTGTAGCAGCCACCTGATTAACCAAAGCTTTTGTAGGTGCTACATAAATTACAATACCATCAGCAGAATATTGCAAAACTCGTTTCATACAGTAATAACTAGCAAACGTTTTCCCACTTGATGTTGGTGCCACGACTAATGCCGATTCATTGTGGCGAATTGCTTCTATAAATTCAACTTGCCATTTATCTGGTGCGAAATTTACGTCTGGATCAAATGGTTCACTATTACCGATTATAAGATCTGCTCCTAAATGTTCCATTTGGAAACGAATGAAATTATGATGATACTCCTCTTTGTAAGATTCATCCAAGGGAAGATTATTTTTTTGGGTAATATCTTTAAATCCGTAAAGGTGTAATAATTTTGAAATATATCTCTGGTCCTTATCGCTTATACTTAATTTATTATGTTCATCTCTTTTTTGTAATAGTGATCGTATTAATAATAATATTTCCTTAATATAGTAAATCTTCTTTTCTGAATTTTCATTTGATACAAGCGCCTTAAATACTTTAAGTTTCAAAATGCTACTTTTAATGATCGTTTCTGTACAACTCATACGATCAATTATCGTTGAAATATGATAAAGATCATTTTTTAATTTTGTTATATCACCGGCTGTATTCATGTGTTGTTTGAATACTTTTAATTCTTCTTTATCTTTCTCTAAAGCCTCTTTGGCTTTATCACGTTGAATTTGTTCTTGTATCTTTTTCGAACTTCCACTTTGTTTTTTTAGAGTTGTGTTTCCTTTTTTCTTTGGATCTTGATAAATTAAGCTCTTGTATTGAGTCATTTTCCCTTCTAAATTCTGACCGTAGATATGTGAGAAACGAAACGCTTTTTGGTAGCTGGTAAATAAACATTAAATAATATTGAATAACAAAAACATCTTTTTACTCACTCTTTGTGTTCTTGCTTAGTTGTAAGATGTTGCGGTGTAACTTTTATATTGGTTTCGTCGAGTGGTTTTCTAACATGCCAATGTCTTGTTTCTTTATGTCGCTTAATATCAAAAAATTTTGCTGGGTTTTCCCAAAATATTTCTTCAAACATGTTATCACAAAATTTATTTATTAATGGATTATCTACTTTACATAATTTGATCATTGCTAAAATATAAAAAGAATATACAGGTGTCTCACGTATATTCCACGTATAGTTTTGAAATTTTGGTAGTATGGGTTGTTCATTTGGAACTCTTTAAAACCCCATATCCCAGCCAACGTTCTTTCAAAAATGCTCTAAATTGGCACGATTACTCTTCAGATGCTGCCAAATAGATTATCACTTGTTGTATCAGAGTATCTTATACAGGTGGTCAAAAATTGAATTACCGTTTTTCCATATTCAATCGCAAGAAAGTCGAAAATTTTGAATGGATCTTATTTGCCATTTATCTATAAACAGCCCTATACCTATTTATTGTAGTTTCTTCCATATTGGGAAATTTATCAAAACATGTAGGAAATTCCTGCATTTCCTACCGTTTGTATTTTTATTAGAAGGCCATGATATTTTGACAGTTTTTCGTTTAATTTGTTTCTATTATTATTTGTACTGCGATTAATAATCTTTTAGTTTACTAGCTTTTATTTACCAAAAATAACAAACAGAAGATCAAATAAATGAAACAATTAAAACAAAAAATTAATGACAAAAATTAGATTTGGATAAAAATATAAATTTATAATATAAATTTGTTATTACATCTAATTTAGAAATGCATAACATACCATAAAATTGGTGACGGTTATTTCGTCTCAATATGTCCACAACTAAGAAATCTCTTTATCAATTTTTTGGAATTTTTTCTTTGTGGTGGACGTTAATCTGCCATGGTGTTGAATGACTTACACCCGTCGTCAAATGTAACTAATGACAACAATAATACAAACATGGACCAAAAACTGTCAAAATTCCATGGCTTTCTAATAAAAAAAAACCTGCATTTCGTGCATGTTTTAATAAATTTCCCAATATGAAGCAAACTACAATAAATAGGTATAGGAACGTTTGTAGATAATTTGTAGAGAATTAAATTCCCTTTCTAATAGGATAAAGAAACATGAGGCTTTCCATTTAAAATTTCCTACTTTCCAGCCATTGAATATGTAGAAACAGTAATTCAGTTCTTTACCACCCTATACAGAATTATTATAAACAATTTATGAAAAAATCGCTGAAACGGGTCTAAAGATTTAAATTTGTTGCAATTTTTTGGTGTATATTTTAAATATATAAATATTTTTTCCGACATTTTTAAACGAATTATGACGCCATCGAAGCTTTTTTTAAATGAAACACTCCATTTTTATTATAATATAATAAATATTAATATCGGTTACATAAGAAAATTTTCGAGAAAAATTAATTTAAAGTTTCATTATTTCCCATTCATTTGATATAAAAAATGGTAGTAGCCGTGCGTAACCATGGCAACCAATTGTTTTGATTTCAAATTTCCAAGTGTCAAAATTCGATTTGAAACAGTTTATTGTGCGTTAATGAGATTATTTTGTGTAATATTGTGGAGTTTCTTGTGTTAATTGTTGTTAATCATTGTTATTCGTTGTTATTTGTTGCTATTTATTGCGATTCATCGCCATTCGTTGTTATTGTGTTGTTGTTATTTGATCTTATTGTTTATCTATAATTGGTTATTTTTTAATTATTGGCTGTTCGATAATGACGCTTAATGAAACTGAAAGATAAGTTTTCCCGATAAGTTTATCAGCAGGATACTTGTCAGACAGATTTATCGGTATATTGTACAACCGGCCCTAAGCCTGATAACCTAGAAGATCTGAAGCAAAAAATTAGAGAAGAAATTCAATTAATCAGCCCGGATATGATTCAAAACGGTCAAGAAGCGTTTGTCTCCCGATTTAGATATTGTCTTGCCGCTAACGCAGGCCCGTCCTTAGGGTGGAGCGAGTGGAGCGGCTGCTCCAGGCCCCGCGGTGAGGGGCCTTTTCACAATAAAATGTTCTTAGAATAAGGCGTCGGTGGTGCGAACAAAGACAAACAATTTTAATTTTCTGAAAAATGCAGAAAAAAGACTTTTTCCTGCCAATTTTTACAAACGAACTATGAATAATTTAGAACAAGTGTACAGACGTTGGCTAGTTTACAGCAAAAGTACTGATAAAGCATTTTGTTTTTGCTGCAAATTGTATGGAAATGACACTGGATCTCAATTAGCTAACGATGGGTATAGTGATTGAGCACACTTGGGCAGAGTTCTTGATAATCACGAAAAATCAGCAATTCATGGTCAGAATGTTGGAAAGTGGACGGATTGTGAGATACGTTTAGCTGAAGCGTTCACTTGAGCACTTCGTTAACAGATTAAGGAAGTACACAATGCTTTAGAAAAAGTAGTAGAAGCGACTGACGACCCTAAAGCAAAAAGTGAAGCCCAATCCCTTGTCAATGAACTAAGGAGTTATGAGTTTTTAGTAGCATTAGCTATTTGGTATGACGTGCTCTTTGCTATAAATAGTTGCAGGCTGAAAAAATGTATTTAGGTATGACATCGCAGTTGCTTCAAGGACTGGTACAGTTTTTTGAGCAATTTAGAAATGAACTTTTGGACATAGAGCCAAAGTTTCAAATAGTCAACCAAAGGAAGAAACGAAAAATGTTTGATTACGAAGAAGAAGATGAGCATGTTTTAGAATCTGCTGAACAAATGTTCAAGGTTGAGTATTTTTATTATATTGTAGATTGTATATTACAGTCCCTTTCAAGAAGATTTCAACAAATTGCCAGTTACAACAGTATGTTTGGATTCTTGTACAGTGTAAAAGAATTAAAATCAATTGAACAAGGTCAATTGTTGGAAAAGCGCAAAGCCCTAGAAGCCTCTTTAAGTTTTGAAGGGCAAAAGGATATCTGTGGAAATGATTTGTTCACAGAACTAAAATTTCTTCGTGGCCCACTACCCGCTGAAGTTGAAACAGCTGCTGGTGTGTTAAGATTTATGAACAGAATACAAAATCCATATCCCAACACGTTCATTGCCTACAGAACTTTACTTACTATTGCAGTGACTGTTGCTAGCGCAGAAAGGAGTTTTTCTCGGCTAAAGTTAATAAAGACTTACCTAAGATCATCAATGAGCCAAGAAAGGTTAACGTCTTTGGCAACATTATCGATAGAAGCAGACACCATGGCCAAAGTCAATTTGACAAGAAATTATTGACGACTTCGCTGGATTAAAAGCAAGAAAAATTAAGTTTAAGTAGTGTAAGAATATTATTGTTAAAGCAATACTTTTCCGCGGATTTAAATTTGTTTTAGTTTAGTATTAATAAGAATAAAAAAAAATTAATGACAAAATATTTAGCTGTTCTTTTTTAACTGAGATAAGGCACATTACAATGTTTATTTTTTAATGGTAGAGATATTGTGATGGAGGTGGGAAAGAACTATGATGGTAGGTAGTTTATGAAAAAGAAGAGTCGAGAGCTATTTACCTACATAAAGGCCCCGCAAAACTATTTTGCACCAGGTTAATGATATTATTGTTTTCTATCTTATACATATGTTACTTTTGTAAATTTAAAATTAAAAAAAAATTTTTTTGATATCTTACTTTCTGTTTGCGTTTTTTTTGATGCGTTTGATGCAACAAGCTATTGCTACTTTTGTATCTCAAGTACAATAGTAATAATTAATTTAAATAAATAATTCAATTGAAATTGAGTTTTGACACTTGGAAATGTCAAATCAAAACAATTGGTTGCCATGGTTACGCACTGCTACTGCTATTTTCTATATCAAATTAATGGAAAATAATGAAACTTTAAATTAATTTTTCTCAAAAAATTTTCTTATGTAACCGATATTAATATTTATTGTACATAATTCAGAAAAAAATCCTCTTTTAAATTCCGATATAAAAAATAAATATCTTTTAAAAAATCATGAAATGATAGATAGCGGGAATTTTATGTTTATCTATGGCAGTTATACCTCCTAGCGGTAGAATTACGAACTTCAAAATAATTTCCAGCTATTACTCTTGTTGGGACACCTGTATACATTATTTTTCTGGTCAGAGGTGGGAATACTAATATACTACATTACACATAACTGATTCGTTAAAACTAAAATACTGATCTTACCAGAAGTTTCTTCATTATCGGCGGCTAAATATTTTGTGTTAAAAATTGGTTCAATTGGGTAAGGATTAATTTGATCAAGTTCCAGTAATCGTAAGTTCACATCAGCTAGAAGGTTTTCATATTCAGTATGTAACATTCCCAGTTGCGTTTTGTTCTCTATATAATCAGTTGTTAAGCGTAATACACACATAAATAATGTTCCTTGCCAAAGATCAGAGATTAATTCATAATCAAAATTATCTTGATTTAAAGTTCTATTGGATAAAACACTATATAAAGATTCTTGCCAATTATTTATAAACTCTTGTAGTTGCTTTATGATTTCTTTGTTGGTCTCCAATTTCTTAGGTGGTGTTCTATTTTCTAATGGTAAAGCAAATTGCACAGCATAATAAAGAAACAATAATCTCAGCTTGTTTTGATCATTAAAACGTTTAAGATACAAAGCTCCTGCTTCGATAATCAACTCCCTCGGAGATTTTAAGTCTATAGAGACCCCAATTATCTTCGAGTACATTTGTTTCAACAAATCCAATTCATTTAAGCATTCTCCCTTAAATTTTGTACAAATTTCGTTCGATAATCTTTTGGGTGGTACATTAAAAGCATATATTAGTGTAACCCCAATATCAATAGAATGAGTATCAATAATTGGTAAATCATTTGCAATGCAATAAACCAAACTGGCGCTAAACAATTTTTGCGCACATTCTTCATTTGCAAAAATGCTTTCATTTTGTAACTTTTCATTAAAACTTTTAACATTGGCATCAAAACCCAAACTTGTTATTATACATCTAGGCTTTTCTCTTGATTTAAATTCAAGAAATTGTGGGCTATAATACCATAAAAACGTATAAGTAGGTATATTGGTATTATTTTTGAAATGATTGCCAATAACATATCTCAATGTTCGCATAGCAAAATTTTTCTCCCAAACCAATTCCCAAAAGTTGAAAAAAACGAGAATGCATGTAGCTCCTTTTTGAATTAATAAATCTAAGAATCTTTCAAATAAATATGTAATATGTAAAAATTGATTTCCTGAGATAATCGGATGACTCTCTCGTAAAACACAGTAAAGCAAAAGAGAATCTCCATCAATCAATGTAGGAACGGAACTGTTAATCATGGCTGTTACATCTTCATAGAAAGATTTATTAAATTTTTCCAGAGAAGAAGCGTACAATTGACTTCCCTAATGACAATATGTAATAATTAAAAAGATAATTTAGGTGATGATGTATTTACCTGCAAATTTAACAACTCCTTCAGTTGTTCAGAGTTGGGGGTTTCACAACTTTTTTTCACGTCCATCTCGCTGAATAACCAACCGTTTATTGCGCTTCGTTGTTGTCGTTGTTCGATAACTGTAAAATTCACTGGACGTAGAAAGTTAGGATACATAAATAATTCGGGACTTTACCTGTTTCTTAAATTATCAACACACGTGTTTATTATCTATGTAACTTTATCAGAGGATAATATTTTAATCTTTCTATATTTTCGTTTTAGTAATGTAAATACGTATAAAAACCGTTGATAAAACTACTTCACTTTAAGACGCAACTAATAAAACATACTTGTTTAGATATTGCATGCACAATTTTATTTACATAGATAATTTATAATATTCAACCAGTAATTTCTCTGTCATTTTTCAATTATACAGGGTCTGAGAATAGATCTTTGGCGTCGGTCGTGATACAAAACATAATTAGCACCATATAATAAAGTATCATTTTTTACCGATATCATTGCCAAATTTGTTAATATCCTTAGACATAGTAGACCGCTTGTATCCTTCTATTCTTAATGGAGTTTACCTTCTTACAAGATCAGTTACAGCTTCTTGTTTCCATTTCCGGTTCGATTTAGATCCAAATCCAAAAAGGTTAGATTCACTGAGCTTTTAAAAATTCTCGATATCAGCAGATAACCTTAATTTAAATTTTTCAAAATTATTTATTTAAATCTTTATCTACCCGTTTCAAACCTATTAAGAACGATAATCTTAACTTACAATTAGTTAACAAAGAAAATAATCAATATTTGTATGGAATAATGAAAATTGGATGCAAATTTACAAAATTAATTCGAACATATTGGAAAATTTATCGTTGAAATCAGAAGAAAATGAGTGGATATTTGAAAATTGATTTAAAGGAGCATCAAAATTACGAAATATCATAATTATAAATAATTTTAAAATTTTTAAATAATAATTTGACAAACTAAATTAGAGATATTTCAAATGTCAAAGTTGGTTACATTGAAAAAACTAAAGTACAAATTTCAAACCGATGAATTTAACCAATCAGAAGACGTTATTTGAAAATTAACATCCGAAAAACGGAATTTATTCAATTTATCAACCACGGTGTGTTAACTCAATACGTATAAAAAAAGACAGATATTTAATGGGTACCACGGACGGCTAGATGGCACTGTAAGCACAAATTGCTTAAAGTCCCTAGATTTACGAAGTACCGCGGTTTGCCGCCATTTTGAAAGTCAAGCGGGAACTTTAAAACTATGTTGTTCTATTGATGACATTACGCCAAAATTCCTTTCATTTTTTCTCGTGGTACTCTGAAGAGTCGAAAGTGCAGGCGTTTTGTTGCAGACAAAACGAAGTGAAAACAAAATTCAAATTTTCACCAATCAACATGAAAATGATACCTTTACTGTTATCATTTTCATGTTGACTGGTGGATGTTTGAAATCAATAATTAATAACCATTAAATTAATAAAAATACTTTTAAATTTCGCGCTTTATTAAAAGTAGTAGGTACCACAGACCACTAGAGGCGTTGAAATCAATTTGACCGAAAAAATAGTGGGGAGTAATGCTTCTATATATATATATTTATATTTATTTTTCTATGTTATCAACAAAACACAACAAATAGAGTGGTTTCTGTTGTCTGAAGAGACGCACGCATTTTTTTTGCTCTCCAAAAAAATTAAATTAAATCAACGCTTAACGAGTGGAAAGAAAAAAATATCCGTTCTTGTTCAACACTGAAAAAACAATCGATCCTGTTCCTATCGAAGAAACTAATTTCGTCTCGTATTTAAAATATCCGTTCCTGTTCACAACCATCGAAGAAAACAATTGAATCTGTTCCTGTCCAATAATTTCGGAGAAACAATTGAACCCGATCCTGATCAAAGAAAGCAATTGATCCCATTCCTGGTAGAAATTATTCTTCTGGCGAAGAGAAAAATTGGTTCCCAATCCAATTTATTACAATATATATTTTAATGCCAAACAGTGAGTGAAATATTATTGTGAATATATATTACTGTGCTAGACACGTTTAGCAAAGCAAATAGCAACTGTCATATCCAAGAACTGTAAATTGTAATAGCAAGATTGATAATTGTTTGTTTGAGAACTAACATGCGATATCTCTCATTTCGTTTCAGTAAAACAATTTGAATTTGCCTATAAAGATTAAGCTGGAAAGAAGTATTGCATTAATTTAAATTTATAAAATAATTATTTATTCATAATGAGCAAAAGAAAGCCAAGTATAAGTATAATAAGGGTAATAATAATAGAAAATGAAGACTTCTATAAAAAAAATGTTTATTTATATGCATTCTTTAAATGTTTCATTCTTTAAAAGAATTATAAGCTTTTTGAAATAATCCGTGATATTTATCCCGTACAATTCGAAAATTGGCTAATAATCTGTTATTTGGCATTCCTTTCAAGTCTAAATCTTCAAGAAATCCCACAGTTGCTATTAAAACTAAACCAAAATCTTGTAATAATTCAAAATCTCTACCGTGTCTTAGTTTATTCTGATGATTGATTTTAATGGCTGAACCATGAGTATAGAAGTCAACCGCATAGCTGTTTAACTTATTACGAATATTATATTCTAGAATTATTTTCATTTCTGGACAAAACTGCAACCAAAAACATATTAACGTGTAAAAGCTCTATTTGTTAATTGAGCTTACATTGTGACGCATGTTGCTGATTAATTGATGGTTGTCTAAATTGTTATCATCGTTTCCAGATAAAGCTGCATATGGAGATGTTAATTCTCTCTTGTAACAATCGTTCTTGATTTCTCTGAAAAGAGCTACTAAAGGAAAAAGTTTTTTTACTCTTTTCTGCAAAATTGTAATATTTTCGATTGAATGCTAGGTTTGACAATGGTAAAGTGTTACCATCCTGTAATGTAGGAACGGAATGTCTAACAACAGCTAAGAAATATTGCTGGTATATAAAATTAACGTCTTTGTTATAATTAATTATGCCCTAAAATACAATATATTTTTTAATACGCAATAAGCACCTAATCTTAAATAACTCACTTGTTGTATACATTCAGGTAAAGGTTTTAACTTGTCACCCTTTCTAACGGGTATGCTTGTAAAAATGTGAGCCATAATGACCACAATTACCTTTTGAAGTTCGACGTCGTTTTTCGTATTTTCCACTAATTTTGCTAACGCACTCGTTCTAATTAAATAGACCAGTACCAAGTTTGCAGGTTCATGATAATGAAGTCGTGTTATAAGGGATGACCAAATTGTTGGAATTCCTTTTATCGTAATAAGATCCTTGAATAAAAGGCAAATAAATAATAATAAATAAACTCATGAATTTTTCTTACTTGAGTAAGAAGAAATTGCAGGGCAAATCCAGTATGTAATTTAATATGTTGTTTTAAATACGGTTTATACGTGAATATTAAGCTGTTTTCTAATATGGTTAAAGCTTTAGATAGTGAGGTTTTTTTATCTTCAATGCTGATATAAGTTTCCGGTCCCGCCATTAAGAGTAAAATACGAGCAACAAGAGATGGGATAATTACCTATATAAAATAAAATGTTATTGTTATAAATTAATTAAAAGGGGAATATAAATAATTAAAGTTAGAGGTATCCAAAAATAACCGCAACAAAATGAATGATCAAATATTTGGAGACGTTTGATTTGATATATCAACACAAAATCGTCAGCTTTGGAAGATTTTAGCGCCGCACCCGCAAGCGATATCGGCGATTTGAGGGTAAATGTGTTCTTATACAAGACTTTGTATCCAGGGTGTATCTGAATGACTGCAACAAACTGAGTAACTGAGGGTTAAATTCTTTAGTGAATTTTAAGGATACTTTAACATATGAACCATGAGCGACTTCGGCTCCCCCAAGGAGCTACACCCCCTCCAAAAATGGCGGAAAATTTTGGTTTAATTTTTTTTTCTTAAAAACCATAAACGCCAAGAAAATGAAATTTGGGGAATATGTTTCACTCATAATAGGGCAAAAGGTGTGGTTATGTAACTAATTCGGGACTTTACCTGATTTTACAATTTTAACTTTTATTTACATTATCGATTTACAATTATTGTTATCAGAGATCATTCGTTAGATATACTATAAAGTTATTAATTAAATACGATTACTCAGCGTTAAGATAACATTTCTATTTACGATATTATGAAAAGAAATCTACAATACATGACTAAGTTTGGGACGCAACCCAACAAACATTGTTGTTTACGTGTCACATAAATAATCTTATTTAACATTTTATTGTTAAAGTACTAACGAATAGTTGTTTTTATGTATCATCTTATTGTTAGAATTGTTGAGGTTCTAGGACTTCTTCGTCATTATATAGGTAGGCTTCAGATGCTCGATTGAAATGATACCTTTCTGTCCACGAAAACGTCGTCTTCTCTCTTGCAATCATAACACAGGCTTAAAAAACTCGTTCTACAGTCTTGAACTTGTCCCAACAAGAAGAATATATCAGGAAGTCTGGGATGTTAGATGTAGGTATAGGAAATATTTTTTGGGCATTGTACACCTGGTAGAATATTATTTCTATGTAACATTCATTACATCTACCTTATATCTTCTTTCTAAATATCACTCGCTCTTTCTCGTTTCGATATCATTCGGTGTTGACTACTCGTTACTGAAACTATTCTGAAACGAAGGCATAATGAATTTTGCAGACCCATCTATGGGACGAGTGGTCGTTGAAAGTCGCGCCCTTTCATGTTTTTTGTCGTCCCCTTTTGAAAGGTATCTATACAGAGCGGAGTCGCGATAGTTTTCCCGACTTGTAAATGGGGAGAACGAAGTGGACCGGGTGACATCAGGTGTACGGTTTAGTGGCTAATAAAAGCAACGGGGGTGCGCAGCTTTTACGACCAAAGCTCAACTTCAACACGCGCCGCCTCCGTCTGTTGGCGTCTTAAATCCTTCATGCAGTGCTTTGGAATCAAAATAATCGTCGCGATTTTTTTTCTAAAATTACTTGGTGAATTTTTTTAGTTATAATCGTTTATAAAACAATTTTCACAATACTTTGTTTAATTTTATTTATAATAAGCATTGGAGTACGATTAAAAGAGCAATTTATGTTTTAAATGAAACTGTGATTGCCCTTTTTGGTCTACCGAAAATAGATTACAACTTCGTTATTTTAAATGGAATGCTGCTGCTGTTATTAAATTAGGGTAGCTTTTATTGTATTAGTTTATTTCTTACAGTTGAAAAATAATGTTAATTTATTTAAGTGATTTAATATTAATAATAGGGTTATTCGAAGCCTAGAATGGTAAAAGAAACACATTGTTATTGCCCCAAGGCGGGGTCATGCAGTTTATGGTGGAAATAAATTTTTGGCATTAGGGTTTGGGTCATACCGGAAGCAATATACCGTGGCCCTTGTTTTAGTATGGGCCTCTATTATTTGGAGAACGGTCTTCTAATGGTCCCCCGTTCTCAGTTCAAGTGTGTAGTAACCGAAATAGATGGTACCTCTACGTCTTCCATGTCACTACCGTCGTGCAATTTTTTCAACCGCAATATTGTCATTATGAGAATAGGAGAAATGTGATTCTATTTCGTCCGTTTTTAACCAGAAAATCCGAGACATTACCTCAAATATAAGTGTTCGCTTAGTGTTCAGATAAAATTTCTCTTCGGGCTCGCACACTTTCGTTACTGCACGGTGCAAAGATAGCGTCGTATCGCTTTAAGGGTCAGGGAACAGGGCGCTTTAGCCCTCCGTCGTTCCGTTTCCCTCCAGGCCGGGCTGTTAACTTCATCTTGCATATCGATCCGCCATAAACGTACACATCCATTTGTCGGCCTTGCACTGGCACAGGGGGTGCACTCACGTACTTAGAGCAACCCTTTTCGAGACCCCACAGTTTCTCCCGCGACTGAACGGCTTTCCACATAGGCCCCGATGCTTACTCGTCCTAAACTTATCTTCTCAAAACATTGCCGTATTCAGTCATGGTATACGAAACTCAACTCTCATAGAATATCAAAGTAAATGTAATTTCAATTAGATTAAAAGATCAAAATAAAAGATAAACGAATTTGAATATTTCTGAATATCTTATTTATTAGTTAAATTAATGGATATGTAAAGAACATAATAATTAAATTAAAATAAGCTTTATTTAATTAATGATTAGAGATGCAAATTTGTCGAATACCTCAACACTATATCGAAAACTAGATACTTCTGCCAGAAGACAACCTCTGCTTGTATGAGACTACATAATGCTGGCAGAATATTACATTTTATTAATGGAACAGTAGATATTAATGGAAGGGTAGATACATGACTATAGCAAAGGAGTAGCGACTGGTAATAAAAGACTAAAAGGTTAAAATGATGCCCATGGAAGCCTAGATTAAAATATGATTGTCAAAGTTTATAAGTTTACTGCAGTGGCTGATGATTATCTCAGAGGGTAAAATTCGATTCTCAAAAACAAAGTCATTAAAAGTTATATTTATAAATTTATTTGTAGACACGTAATTGAATATGGAATATTACTACGACCTCAACTTCGCGAACTAAATATTATTTAGTAGTAGCAGAGAATAATACATAACCCGTCCAATCAATTTACTGAGTGAACATTATAACAACTTTAGACACACACCAATTTATAATGTAACCATATAATCAAAAGTTTCGTATCATATTAGTTTACAAAAATAAGACAACATCGGTGAGGATGTAATTTTACTTCAATTTATTTTTACTGACAAATTGTTTAAATAAAAAACGTTTTCCATTGTTAAAAAATTTTTGCACTTTAGCACCTGTTCAAGGATGGGCCCTATCCGTGGCAAACCCTGCAAAGTGTCTCGGCTATCGGGTCGTTTATCACGGACTCTTCAGGACGAGCGGCTTCGGAGTCGCACTCCCGTTCCCTGAATAACAATGTGCACTTCTCGTGCTGCCCCACTTTCAGCTGGGACCTCATTCCGGTCGCGACTTTAATTTGGGTTATCGGCGCGTTGTCCGCCTTTTTGCAACACTTGCCTACACACAATGTCGAGTCCAAGCATGGTCCAATCTCCTAAACCAAATTAAAAGATCATCTCAACAAGATGTATAAACCAATAGTTAGCATTTATATTTTTAAAGGATTAGGAGTAAAGCCGAATTCTGATTTAAATCTAATTTGGTCTTTGTACTTTTTTTTACATATTAGGTGATGTGTAAGTCACTCGTTTTCGATCCTGCAGTTTGATGAATCTAGGTAGTTTATACGGCGAAGGCAATGATGTGGAAATAATATGGTTAGTTAACACCAGACTTTTACAGGGTAATAACGATGCTGTAAAAACGTGTTTTTGATAAGAAATTTACCTTTAATCAATATGTGTATTAAAAAATGATTAATTGAATTTATAACTAATCAGAATCGATGTGGCATATTGAAAAATTGGATTAACAGATTTGATAACGGTACACCATTTCGTTTTCATCCCGATTATTTACAGGAAAAAAATGAATATTTATAGTTTGTAGTTGGCTATTTTGATCTCAATTTAATTTAACGTCATCGCGTTTATTCGTTTCCGTTATGACGTTCGTCGGGGATGGTGCGCTCCTATTCGATTTGTAAATTTGACAACGGTTCACAATTAAAATGGCAGTAATTAAAATTCGCTTTTGTATAGTCGCGGGCCAAGGAAAAAGTGAAAAATAATAAACGGTGCCCGGAAATATTGACGCATTTGTCGAGGACTCGGCTGTTGATTAAAACGCTTTTCAGCAACAATATAAACGCGTTTTCATCGGACAACGCTGCATCCGATTTTTAATCTAATTGGTCAGCACAGCTGATAACTTCCGTTCTAAAATTCCGTTTGTTTTATTCAAAATTCTCTATTAATTCTATATAATATGCTGAGCTATAATATGATATTGAATTTGAGTGATGTAAAGTATCATCTCGATCAAACGGATTTGCCCGTTTATAACTTTTCATATTAGCATTATATAACGTATGAAATTTCCAATTAAATTTATATTATTGCTATCTGTGGTATTACAAAGATCAATACTGCAAATAATTACAAAACCTATTCACCTAGGCTAATTTCTAATTTAATTGTTTCACGAATATTACATTTAACATGTCGAAATTGTCAAAGTTTCTAAATTAATATTCACATCAGAAGCAGTGCCGATTAGAATGAAAATTAGATAGAAAGTTTGACTAAAACGGAATCGTTTGAAAATCATAACTTGTACAAAGAACTATTTTCTGTTAGCTTAATATCTCTCAACGGTCCACTCGACCGTTAGCAAACTTTAAATTAAGTGATAATGGCCTCCATGAATAAACAGTTACGAATGGTGCCTGCTAAGACCTCTACTCTGGAATAGAACCGTTCAGGGCCATGTTTGCGTTGGGCTTATGCCATTATCGCAAATAATAATCGTCGACCATTAGGCGGTGTTTAAATTCGGATAATACCTTTATCCGATTCCATTCCTCGTACATTTTCAAGTGCCTACCGGCTCGATCGCGGCAATGTAACGTCCTGCGCAAATAACTGAAATTATAATTGAATCCTGACTACCACACAAACAGAGTAATATTTTAGGGATGTATGAAATGTGGTATTCCTTATTTACATATCTTTATCATCGGCTATGTAATCGTTTCTGTTCTTTTGCATGGATTCCAAGGATTATGTCTTTATAACAATTTCCTTAATTCGTCTATTACAATACAGTTTTAGATGTCATGTATAGGTAGGTAATCTTTCTTTGTGTCCTTTCTGCTATAAAGAGAAGGTGATTTCAGACAAAAATCTTTGCATCTTCTGGTATCTTATATTAGTTGCTACAATATTATGATTACATTACATTACCATAGATATCGTTATCAAATTTCACCGTGCAGTCCAATGCTCTTAACGAACATTAATACCTTGCTCGGCGAAAGGTCATTCAGATCTTTTGAGGAGATAAACTGCGACCCAAAAATCGAGAATCTGATACGGTTAACGGCAGGGCAGTGGCATAAAACATGCTCAACCGTCTCTGCTTCCTCCGCACATAGTCGGCATTCAACATCGTCGGCTAAACCCAACAAGTTGAGGTGTGCTTTTAATCGGCAGTGTCCAGTAAAAACACCCATTAGAACTTTTATGCTACTACGGGCAAGTCGTAAAATATTCCCGGGTCTCATTCCAGGAGAACTGGTCCACAGTAGGCGAAGTCTCTCTTCAGCCCACAGCCCAATCCTATATTTGGCCATCGCAAATGATACACCAACTGCTGGTTCCGGTCCCACAAACGCTTCAGCGCTGCCATCTCGTGCTAGCTTATCTGCCGCTTCATTGCCAGCAACCCCAGAGTGACCCGGGACCCAGATCAGAGAGACTCTGTTATCACAACTCAGTGTGTTTAATGTTCTCTTACAATCATTAACCAGAGCCGACACCGTTTTCACGGCTTGCAGCGCCTGGAGAGCGGCTTGACTGTCTGAGAAAATTCGTACTGTCATGTTCTTCACCCCTCTTTCAAGAAGGATTTTAGCACCCATGTCAATAGCAAATACTTCCGCCTGGAATACAGTACAGTACGTACCCAGGCTGTAGGCTTGCTTAATTCGAGGTGTCTGGCAGTATACTCCTGCTCCTACCCCTTCAGGCGTTTTTGATCCATCTGTGTACGAGCAAATGTCTGCCCGAACCAGAGAATTTTCATTTTGGATCCAGGACTGCCGCTCAGGCAGTACAATCTGGTATCGAGCGTTAATTACTGATAGTGATACCGCCAAATCTGACGGCATTGATAGCACAGTATCAGTACTTATAATGTCTTCCGCAGCCCATTGGTAGGACATGTCGGAACAGTTTTGAGCATATTGCTTAAATCTGTAAATAGTTGTTCTAGCCACTTTCTCTATATGCAAATGCAGAGGAGATAGGCCAAGCAGAACCTCCATTGCTAGAGTTGGCGTTGTGCCTATCGCACCAGAGATTGCCAATACAGCTACTCGTTGAAATCGTGAAAGTTTACTGATAACTGAAGTTTGTCGGACTTTCCTATACCAGGCTGCTGCTCCGTATGTGATCATAGGTCTAACCACAGTCACATAGAGCCAGTACAGTCTTTCAGGGGTAAGACCCCAATTTTTTCCACAAAGACTGCGACAAGTCCACAAGGATAGTCTAGCTTTGTGCAAAACTCCCTGCAAATGTCCATTCCATGACAGGGTTTTGTCTAGGATTACTCCTAGATATTTGACTTCCTTTGAGAAAGGAATTTCTTCACCTTGGATAGTTGGGCGGATTAGTCCATCCAACTTTCGCTTCCTGGTGAAGGGCACAATAATTGTCTTTTGCGGGTTTATTGAGAGGTTCTCTCCCTTACACCAAGCGCAAATGGTATCTAGGGTCACCTGGAGAACTTTAGATATCCTCGACAAACAGGTTCCTTTGACCATAACGACAATGTCATCAGCATAAGCTTGTATTTCCACACCAACGGCTTCGACTATCGCAATCAGATCGTCAACTAGGAGGGACCAAAGCAGGGGAGATAACACCCCTGCCTGCGGGCAGCCACCTCCCGGCCTGAAGCGTATCGTATCACCGTGGAGTGAAGTAGAAACTATTCTACTATCTAGCATATTGCGGATCCAACCCGCTATAGTTGCTTCCACTCCCCTGTCAAGAGCAGCTCTTTCAAGAGATTGTGGTATTGCGTTGTTGAACGCTCCCTCTATATCCAGAAACGCACAAACCAAGATTTCTTTATCCTGCAGCGTCCTGGATACTCTACCAACTAAGTTGTGTAGAGCCAATTCTGCTGATTTTCCCGCTTGATAAGCATACTGGTTGCGACAATATTATGATACTTTTTGTGTAATCCTTTGGTTACATTTCTAGAGACAGAAACTTAAGAGTAGTTACGATGATTTGACTCAAAAAGAATTTGTTTTTAGGTAGATACGAAGTCTGTATATCCATTATTATTTGGGCAAATACCTAATCATAATATATTGTCGTAAAGGTAGTCCAGATTCATCTCAATTCGTTTATATTTAATAAGGTTAAGGTCGTAAAGGCATTCTTCCAGTCCTTAATACATCAAAACTCACTTACCTGTACACATTCCATCTAACAGCCACTTTAGGCCACTGCCTCAAAGACGTTTTCAGCTTGTATAGATTTTCCCGTAAAGTTTAGGAACTAGGGGCGATGTGCTCTTTCGTTTACCTGTACTATTCCCTAAATTCAACCCCTTTAGAGGAAATTTTACTTCGAATAACCGATGCGAAACGCGACTGCAGAGTTTCGCCATGTTTTTATTTTTAGCTTTGGTGTAGGTATTTCGTTTGATTGAAATGTGATACTGTTTTGATATCTTTTGTTTGATGCTGCGTTAATATAGGGAGTTGCGGTCATAACTGTCACATGATTAATGTATCGTATAATAAACGGTCTATAATATGGCGGTAGGGCGGCGAAATGTGATCTACGCTAGGAATTCCATGACCCATGTAACCCCTTTTCTTACTGTTGGGGTTAAAAGCCAGTGTCGGGTACGTTAACAGGAAGTTGATGGAGTGTGTGATTATGCTTCATAAATAAGCTATTCGTTGACGGTAATAGTACTTTGGTTGATAGGTCACAAAGAAGAATGTTTTTATCACACTTATTTATACAGGGCGGAAGTAAAAATAATATCTTTAGCAAGGCGGTATATCCAGACCATGGTCTTCTTCATCATTAACTCAAACAACCCGCCCCTATAAGTATTCAATTTAGTAATTCAGTTTTCAGATGCAAGAAATTCCGCGAGAACATCGCAACGTGCCATTTGCATAATTTTGCGTTCAACGTTATAAGGCAAGTAACGACTTGCGAACTGCAGCAGCCATTGCATTACCATAAAGGAAAAATAACATAATTATCCTTACTCCTTCGTGTTCGTACCCTATTCACCCACTTTGTCATTAGTGCAAGATTCAATTGGGTTTTATCAACTTTTACCATGTTTAACCATATTTACCATCGCACTATCTTTAAAAAGTTATAACTATATAAATTGCGTTTTCTTATTTTATTTTAAGGTGATAAAAGCTCATGGATTAAATCGAAAATGCAAGGGTTCATAAATTTTAGCGTTCCCTTTTATATTAATCCGCGAGCCGCTCTGAAGATTAAAGTATCTGGTTCATTTGAAAGTGCAACTTCGATGCCGCTACGCTGGCCGGCGTAATTAATTTCCTCGTCATAGAGCTTGACGTTGCAGGGTTCTACGCATTCCTCTCTGCGCGACCAACGTATTACCTACTGGGTCCTTCAAAGGGTTGATTAAAAATGCGCTCGTATATCTGGATTCGCCCTGCGCTGACTTGGTATTGTACGAGACTTATTTCGTTCGCGTATATGTAAAGTTACACAACGTGTTTCAATTAACTGGGTTGTGCCGTTTCGGTACGGTACACTTTGCCAGGCCTCAACTGGAAGGGAAGTCGTAGCCCCATTTCAACAAGCTGAACTTGTTAAAACCAACGCGGACGCCTTCATGCGGCCGGCTTAATACGCTTACAATGAAAATCTCTATTTTAATATTTTGTCTCGTTGCTTTTACCGCTACGTGCATTTGATGAAATCGCAGGATTTTGTAAGCTTAATAAGAGTTGTTTTATTAAAACTGTTAATATTACAGAAAAAAAAGATAACAATTTTAAACATGAAACAATTTCAATTATGTGTTATGTAGAACATTGTATGTAAAGATATTCTTTGAAGATAACATGAAAGGAGGTTCTTTTAAACCGTTTTTATAAGACGCCGTCGTTGATGCTATGAACTGAACTTTAGAAAGAGAACAAAACATTTGCGGGCTTACTTAGAAGCAGTAAATCAATGAAGGCCATCTTACTCAGGCTCTCGAACTGGTTCCGTTTTGAAATTCAAGATTTTCCCCTTTGTACTCAGCCACGCCCTTGACTGACATAAATTCGGGGTTGTCCTTCGCAAGAGCCTCAGTCCACCTCTTTAAACGTAAATCACCTTGTGGTATTAAATGATTTCAACACGATCAATTGCTTAATGAATAGTACTCATTCATTTCGTTAAGATTTGCTTCAAATTCATACTTATTTTGCTTCTAATAGATTTCCCATTACCGATAAGAACTAGTTTAATGACAAATTTCTTGCTAGTTTCTATCCCTGACATTCCCTAATTCCTCAAATTACATTTTTGTGAGTAGTTCGCTCGGGATTTTCTGCAACGTCCCGCGATTACTATCCAATTAAAGCTGTCACAACGACGAACGGTTCCAGACAGTTCGGCGAAAGACGCAGTGAGAGATTTCACACTTCCAAGCGTCGACTTTTTCGCGAAAACTAAATCCTACAGTTAATTTGGACACCCATTCAATTGCATAGTCCACAAAGTCTATGTTTTAATGTTCTTTTACGGCATAGTTATTTAGCGAATTACAGATATTTTATGACTGTTGTACAAAGACATTACTGATTCGGTAGTAAAAACTAGCCTAAATGTATTACCATGCGCATTTTTCTTCCAACTCTAGCACGTTCATAACTTAACTGCACCGTGTAGTCAGTAGCTTCCGCGCTCACATCGCATAATGAACACCGAATTACCTCGTAACTCTTCAGATTCGCCTTGCAAACCAGCGGAGACGATAAATATTACCTCGGCACTGTTTCCTGCTGCCGCTTATAATATTTTTAACAAAAGCCGCTTTCTACGGGTTCTGCTAAATCTCCTACCGCTCTTCTTCCGTCTAGCGTTAACGTTATGGAAGTTTCTAGTTTTTAGTTTCTAACATTTGCCAATTTAGTGAAGGAGAATATCTAAAAATAAACTATGCAAGTTATTACTCAAAATGTAATTATAAATAAAATTCATTTTAATAAACTCCACATGAGACAGCATGTTATTATATTAAATTATTTTATTTTTGTTGCGCGGAATTTAATTAATACATAAACAAAAGGATGCGAGTACACCATAACAACGCAACAAAATACATAATTAAATGAACACCTCATCTTTGGTATTATAACATTTTTTATAATAGTTTTTAATTTAATACAAAATTTTATCACGTATGTACAGGGTGGTTCAAATTCGATGTCCGAATAGGCTAACTCAAACTAAAAATATAGGGTTCGACAGGTCTATTTCTTATTGTTTTAGAATAAAGCCAAAAATAAACATTTTTTATAAAATTTCCATCTAGTATCATCGGCGAAATTAAATTTACAGTTTCCTGTAAATTACGGGGCGGTAGGTAAAATCTAAAAAGTTAACAATTAAATAAGAAGATAACTTCTGGTATTTAAAAACAAATAATTATGTTTATTACACCAACTGTTAATACGGAAATATTTAATGACTTGCATTGCTTCACACTATTTTATTAGCAACTTGATAAATTATTAAGTGGCTGATTTTAGAAATTGTAGGTTTACTACATACCTACATTTCTTAATACTTTATGAATAACTTTTAAAAATTTTCACATCTATAAGATTGACATTATTTAATATATTATTTGTTTTCGTTAGATCAAATAGTATTTATAAATATTTTATTAACGCAAAAAAATAGTAATTTAACAACAAATACTAATAATTTTATTTTCCAAACATTATTAAAACAATGCTACAAAAAATGCTCAAATTGACCTCCTCTTTTTTCGATGCAAATTTCACAACGCTTTCTAACACTGTTTATTGCGTTAAATATACTTATATTTGGAATAGAATTGAGACAATGCTCAAAATTTATCTTTAATTCTCTTATATTTCCATTATCTATTAAATATAACTGGTTTTTGATGTAGCCCCAGAGAAAAAAATCCAGTGGCGTCAAATCCGGTGATCTTGGTGGCCACCGATGGTTTCCGCTGGAACCAATCCAGTTGTCTTCAAAATTAATATTTAAAAAATCAGTTATACGCCTAGCAGTATGCGCAGGAGCGCCATCATGTTGAAAATATAGTTTTTCCGCATCACGTAAAGGTAAACCATCAACATATCTTTCAATGTGGTTTGTTAATATGTTTAAATACCGTTCCGCATTTAAATTTTCTTGGTATATTTGATATGCCAAAACTTCATTATTTAGCAATGATTGAAAGGCGACCTTGAGTACGCCTTTCAATGGTATTTTGGGGATTAACGTTCGACCATATATGTTGGTTATTTCTGTTAAATATCCCCGCACTGCTAATGTGTGCTTCATCGGTCCAGATAATTGCTCTACTGAAAACTGGGTTTTCATTAACCTGATCTACGTACCAACGGCAAAATTCAAGCCTTCTTTGGGTATCACCATCTCGTAAATGATGCATGATTCGAGGAACGTATATGTATTATACTTGTGTTTATGTAAAACACGAAGATAGCGATTTCTGGAAATACCAAGATCATTCTCCATTTCGCGGCTTGATATCGACGAATTTGCTGTAACTGCCGCTAAAACATTTATTTCTTCGTCTTCATTTTCTTTATAATACGATTTTGGTCTAGGCTTTTTAAAAGAACCGAATGTTTTTAAATTTTTTTCTAAACGACTAAATATTTTCGCATTTGGCTGCCTTCTTTCCGGCAGGATTTTTACAGTGACACTTTTTCAATACAAACAAATGTTGCTATGTTTATTTGAATTCAAAAGAAAAATATATGAGCGCCATCTATCAATAATTTATTAAGTCATTTAATAATAATATTAAATATTAATAAAAAATGTGAAATAATGCAATCTATTCCAACTTTTGTGTAAAACATATATAAATTAAATAGTTCAACAAATTTATTTGTTTCAAACATCAGAAATTTGTTTTTTTAATTTTTAGTTATAGTACCATAATTTACAGGAAACTGTAAATTTAATTTCGTCGATGACACTAGATGGAAATTTAAAAAAAAAGTTTATTTTTGGCTTTATTCTAAAACAATAAGAAATAGACCTGTCGAACCCTATATTTTTGTAATCAGAAAAAAATAACGAATTTAATAAGCGAATAATCAGTGGTTGTTTCCATTTAAAAAAACGAAAATTGTGATATCTCAAAATCTAAAACCGAAAAAATTTTTTTGACTACGTCATCCAATTCTCTGCAAAAAAGTGTCCATATAATGTCTTAGTTATAATACTCCACCTATAATAATAACGAAGATAATTGCACTTGCTGGTTTTACGATATTTCCAATTTTGGCCTCTAGGGGAAAAACAAAAGACGATAGCGCTATGAGGTTTTCGGCATTAGCAGTTTCTCGAAAAACGAGATCATGACATGTAAGCTACTTTTTTTCTAACTCTTATAGTTTCCGAGTTAGCCTATTCGGACATCGAATTTGAACCACCCTGTACTTATACAGAGTGTCCCGCAACGATTGTACAAAACTGCATCAGCGTATTCTATGATCAAAAATAAACAAAAAAAGCTTAATAAACATAGGTCCGAAAATGGACCATTTTCGAGATATTCAAAGATTTAGTTTCATAAGTTGATATTGTTAACATCATGAATTTAAATTTGTTTTTATAATAATTAAGTCGTTACTATGATTACGATAAGTTGTCTAATCAAAAAAAAAATAATAATACTTCACGAAATTATTATTTTACTATTTAATTTAATAAAACTATTAAGTATGGCTCCTATTAATTACTCCAAGGAAGATATGGCGGATATGGTGTATTGTTACGGATTAGCTGATGGAAATGCGTCGTTAGCAGCTCGTCATTACGCGCAAAGGTTCCCGAACAGACGATTGCCTAATAGTCACACCTTTAGCAGACTATTTCTCAGATTAAAAGAAACGGGAAGCGTAACCCACAGCCATTCCACAGAGAGACATTACACAAGGCCGGTGGAATTAGAAGAAGCAGTTTTGAGATGAGTCGATGAAAATGCCTCAACCAGCATTAGAAGAAATTTCTGCACAAGAAAACATTAACAAAACAACCGTTCACCGCATTTTAAGGGAGCAGTTGCTTTATCCTTATCATTACAACACCGTTCAAGCTCTAACAGAAAATGATGGCGAAAAAAGAGAGATTTTTTGTAGGTGGGCCATACAGGAAGAGGTAGTAAACGTCGACTTTCCCATAAA
This sequence comes from Onthophagus taurus, assembly GCF_036711975.1. NCBI lineage: Eukaryota > Metazoa > Arthropoda > Insecta > Coleoptera > Scarabaeidae > Onthophagus > Onthophagus taurus. Next base: position 2,993,426 of record NC_091967.1, read on the forward strand.
CATTGTATTTACGGATGAAGCAACATTTACTCAAAGCGGAATTTTTAATATTCATAATGCGCACGTTTGGAGCGATGAAAATCCCCATGCAATACTAGAAACTCATCATCAGTGGCGATTCAGTGTTAATGTATGGGCTGGAGTTATAGGTGATCAGTTATTAGGTCCATTTTTTCTTCCAAAGAGATTGACAGCCGATGCCTACATACATTTTTTACAAAATGACCTTACAGAGGCATTTGATGAATTACCTCAACAAATTCTAGAAGATTGCTATTTTATGCACTGCTCGCTACTCGAGCATACTTAAATAACAGATTTGGCAATAAGTGGATTGGCCGAGGAGGGCCACCTCGTTCACCAGATTTAAATCCGTTAGATTTTTGGTTTTGGGGACATTTAAAACAAATTGTTTATTCTGAAGACGTTCAAAATGTGCAGGATTTGAAGAATAAAATTAGTAACGCATTTGACACAGTAAAACAAATTCCTGGTATCTTTGAACGCATTAGAAGTTCATTTAGAAAACGTATCCGTTTGTGTTTAGAAGTAAATGGTGCGCATATTGAACATTTATTATGACAAGAATCTTTTCCAATTTGTTAAATATTCGTTGTTTTTATGCTGGTTGAACGATTTTCTTCGACAATCTTTGTTACTTGTTTTGTTAAATTATTAATGAACTGTATTAATTAACTTAATATTATCTTATTATTTATTAAACTTTATCTTAACCATCGTAACCATGGTAATCATATAATTACTACATCTAAATTGTTTACAATACGTCAGCTTATGAAACTAAAACTTTGAATATCTCGAAATTGGTCCATTTTCGGACCTATGTTTATTAGACTTTTCTTGTCTGTTTTCGATCAGAGAATACGCTGATGCAGTATTGTACAATCGTTGCGGGTCACCCTGTATAACAAGCTGTTATTTAACAGTAATTCAGGAATATTTGAAAAGGGTTTGGTCACTCAAGTATGCGGTAGTAGAACAATGGTATTAATAATTAGGCATGCTCCTCCTAGCTACTTCACCATTATATCGGCAATTGGGGGGTCGTAGCAATGTCGAAATCTGGGTACAGATTGCGTTGCTCTCTCAACTGGGATTATTACTGACCGATAAAGTTGAGTTAATTAGGACTGGAATTAGCATAATAGAAGAAGGATTAGTGCAGTTTGCATTATGGGGATATTGAATTAACTAAATATTAATTCATTTAATTCAAATAGTTCGAGGAAGTTTAATTACTAATATTTTATAGAATTTAAAATTTTTGCCATAAAACTATCACAATCACACCGTTTGTAATTTATCCGTACAAAAGTTGGTGGTAGATGGAACGAATCGCCTCGTTTCCTCGGTGTTCTAGAAAAGTTGGTGAACGAAGGGAGTTGTTAAAAGGGGAAGTTTTACGGACGCTTTCCGCGGAAATTCGCGGACCCTGGGCGACAAAGGAGATCTAGCGGATCAATTACTGCCGGAACACTTTATGTAAATTTGTCCCGGATAATTGGGGGATGGAAGAGATCCCCGTGGCTTAGGTGCGACCCTATTTCTAGAACTCGGGTGTTTCAGGCTGGAGGCAGTTAGCAGTAAGAATTATTCGCGCTACAAAGGACATAGTTAATAACTATGCCGGCTGCATATACTACGGAAAGTACGGGGCCAAACTTAGTTTGAAGAGGCGTGCCATGTATCTCCTTGCTAGCGTTTTACTTGAAATTAGTTCGATAAATATAAAGTCTTTGTATCAATTTTTAAATAGTTACTTTTAACCAAAACAAAATTTTTCCAAATTCTCTTTCAAAAGGGTCACAAACGCCTATAAAAAAACGCAATTTGCATAGGGAAATACATGGCAAACGGATACAGTTTGTAATTCGCAATCGAATCCTTCCGTTTAACTAGAAAGCTTTGAGTTTTTTCGATGCCCAGATTTAACATGTTGCCGAATTCGGCAATAGCACTGGTTTTCATTTTTAGCCGGATATCAGTTCACCATGTAATTTGCAGTACGGTTTTCGCAACACAATCGATCGGATTTTTTTTTTTTAACTGATCTGGAAATTGCCTAAGGTTCCCGCACTCGCGCCTAAATAGAACTGTCAAAAATAACCTGACGACGGTTTAATTGAAATGAATTTATTTAACCGCGAGGCGGGGTTGTCGTTTCCGAGAAGTTTTGATGGCGATTTCCCCAGTGCGTCTTACCTAAAATGATGAGTAAAAGTAAACGTGGATGAAGTGCTTTATTAAATTTCGTCAACTTGCACCTACATCTAGATCGTTAAATTTCATTTTAACCCCACTTCAAAATTCTTTCAGAAAACTTTTACCAAAAATTCTTTCGGGGCTAAGTGACCTTTACGATCTTTACGGAGAGTTGAGTTATAAATTACGTTAATATTAATTTTATTCCTTCTCAGAAAATTAAGTTATTACGAAAATTTTCACCTAAGTTAACATTAAAAAGGAACTGGATTCTCAGGCTTGACAATTGTTCCGTGCAGTCAATAGCACGGTTAAATATTTCAGGAGTCGGCTGGGTGTTCACGAGGTCACGACCTCGCCGCTTGCATTTATCCCTAATTGACCCATTGTTCTCAGTAAAATATGCCAATTAAAAGTTCTGAATTATAGCTGACTCGATTCTAGCTGAGCTAATTAATTTTAGTTTGATAATTTCCACCCTGTTCATTCTGATTGATTTCCTATCTCTGTCAATGGTATCAATTAATATTTTATAACAAACGTTTTGTACTTAATTGATTTATACAGTTTCACTTTGTTCTTAATCCATTAATACTAAGTTTTAGCCAGCTATAGCCAACTATGATGCCACTCCCACACTGCTAAGAAAATAATTTAATTAATTTCTTAATTCTTAAGTTTACGCATAACATCAACACATCTTTATACAATTTCCTTGTTAATTGTAAACATATAGCAGTTTCCATATGCACTAAAACTGCATATATTATTCAGTTACTTAATAGAGGTAGTTTGCATGTATTTTACACTATGACGAGTTGCCTATTCAGTGTGCAATACATCATTGTCGATGTTGGGATAAACTGTCGGAAATTTGCAGTTCTGCATGTACGTATTACGGTTAACAGAATGTCGCTTAGTTAACGCACTTTGCTTGATCAACATCAACTTGGCTACTGGAGGTGGATTGCATCAAAGTTTCCCAATCAGCGCGACCAACGATGTCGATATGGGCTCTCAAAAGCAGCGTTCTCAACAGGGACTCCGACCATACGATTGCCCAACAAAGTTTGAACGCTGTCTGTGCTCCCCTTCGTCTGATTATGACTGCGGTCCCGGCTTACGCAAAAGCGCCTCCTTCGTCGAGCGTAAATTTGCAGATTTGCAGATTTTCCCTCGAAACGCCGTGCCACTTTAACGGGGATTTAGCTGATTAAATTTATGAAAAACTCAAGCTATACTGTCGTATTTCACACTTATTGGATTTAGAGGACGTTTATGTTTCTGTCTTAATCCTTTACCATCAGCACATATTGTATTATTTTTGATATTTTATAACTTTGTATATTTTAATATAGAAATAAACTTTATCTACAACTATTGAATTATCTATTCGTTATACATTTGATTTTTGACGGGTAATGACACCCATTACTCATGACTGACAAAGTGTTGAACAATGAAGCCATTATTCCACAGTTCTGACACGGCCTACTAATCAAAAAAATAAAATATTAACAGAAATGACAGCTTTCTTATATTGAGGTTATGTCTGAAATGTCTATCAAGTTTTTTTTTTCAAAATTAAATAGTTGTAGATAAAGTATAGTATTCAACTTGCGTATAATGGATGTTACCCACTCAGATTGCAACTTCATCTTCGTGGGTAACAGCCGCCATTATAAGCTTGTTGAATAATATACTATTACTTGTTTGATGATTTGCATAGAATTCAGGTATCGTGAATAAATATTGCATAGATAGGTTTTTTTTTAGTTGAGGAAATTTCAATGTTCGAAACCATTTCGAGCGGTCCTGACGTCGAGTTGATATTAAAATCGTATTTACCGGTGAACGGGACATAAAATAAACTTGGCCGTGTTCATCTGGATGGACCGTACGTTAAATCAGAAATAGAGGGACGCGGTCTGTCTATAGAATTTAGTGCGGTTCCAGAAATCACGTCCCTGAGGGAAATTGGAAACGTCTCCGGCGGTCGTCGCGTAGCGCAACCTATCGATCGTCGGTCGCACCTTAACACCTCGCCCCGGAAGTCCTCTCTGGCCGCCAGTTCGAGCGTGCTCCGGTTGTTTTCCCGAAATGAAAGAGATCCCGATAACAGATAGTTATTAATTAAAAGTTTTTCGCACGACGACGGACGGGTTTTTCTCACTTTCCAAGAGAACAATTTATTGTCGGCAATTCTAAGAGAACTATGAAACGCTTTCAGTATTTTTATACGTCATCCAATATCGTTTTGCGAATTTTTAAAAATAACAAATTACTACATTTTTACTTTCATTACTTTGATTCGTCAATATTTCATTTATTTTCATGTCATTAACATCTGAACTGGAAGTCAAAGAAAAACAAAGCACTCAGGAATGAAACAGAAGGCGACAAGTTTCAAAAAGCGGCGTAAAAAAAACAAGTCGCCGATGTCCCCCTCGTAATAATAATTAAAACAAGAGAAGACGTCTTCCGGAGATAGAGGCTGCAATTAAAACTAATGGATATTGGAGTTTTATCATTTTGACGCCTTCTCCGTCTGGGTCCGTTCGGGGCGGGTGGCATTTAAATTTCGGGGAACAGTCGTTTGGTGGGGCGGAGACGCCATTAAATTGCCCCATTTACGAGATCGTTCTTTACGTAAAGGTGGATTTCAATAATACCGAATGGAATTTTGGCCATAATAATAACAGCCCGGACTGGCGAAGACAAGCTTTTCGTTTTAGCGGAGCCGCGAGGTAATCTGCCAGCGAGTGGGTCCACGGAACGGGTTCGGAATATTGAATATGTCCTCCGCAATCGATTATAAGTTGAAGAGGTGTTGTTCGCCCAACTAACGCGTCCAACTTAGTTTCCATTACGGTAACTAGCTCGGTAGGGATTGGGTTAACTGACGTTGTCGCGTGGGGTAAACACCCGTTTTCTCTTTCAAAGGTGTTCCGAGACCGTCCTAAAATTAGTTGCTTTGTTAATTAGTCCCGATCTGACCCTAATGTTCCACGAAGTGGGTCAATTAGTGCTGGCTCTACGGACAACACGGCGTCGGACAGGTGTCCCAACTTTCAAACTGCAACACCACAACTTTTTAATTAATATTTTAACTGCACTTTTCATCTGGCAACTACATCACATATAATTGTTCGTTCAACCAACACTTGAAAAAGCCCCATTTCATATGTTTGCTTGAAAATGCACAAAGACGAGAAAAGTCGTATGGTTCAATTATAAAAGGCCTAAGCTGGATTGCCAATAAAGTCCTCTGTTAAATAGAATGAGAGGCAATTCGAAGCTAATACAGCTCTACAAGTGTTCTCCACAAACGTGGAAATGTGCTGGTGGAACATTGAGTTGCTGAATGCAGTAATATCAAATTGGAAATGGAGTTTAGACGCCAACTGCGACATCCTTCCTAGATAAGCTTATTAACAGTATTGATTTTAAATAAACATCTTAACCGATATTATTTAACTTAATAAAGTGAATATGTTAAATAAAGATAAATGTAGAATGTAAGAGATTTTAGTAATTAATACTAATTATTAATTATTAACTAAAATGTTTTTGTCGAGTCAGAGGGGAGAAGACTTCGCGTGGCAATATTCTTATTCAGTTGGATATACCCCTCTCATACTCCTTGATGCGACATTCGATGTTGCGTCAAGTTTGGATTACATCTGCATGATGTGAAACATAAGGGAGATAGATAAATGTGTCACTCACTTCTTTTGTTATGGACGGTGATGGGATGAGCTTGTAGATAAAAAAAAAGAGGTCTAATCTTTACTCAAAACATATTTTTTTATTTATAAATAAAATTTGATATACAGGGTGATTCACATAAGAACCGACACAGAGCAGGGACATGTAGAGGACAATAAATTAAGATGATTTAACGCAACTTATCTCTATACCAAGTTGTACCTCTGAGGAGTTATAGGCTTTCAAAGTTGGGTCTTAAATTTTTAAAACATTGAATATCTTCGTAATACATATAGCTAGAAAAACCAAATTTGGTATACGTTATGAGTGTACCGAGGGTGTACTATTTTTTAAAAAACATTGTCGTTTTCATATAAAACTCAAAAAACCATAGACGCCTATCTTGTTAATGTTACTTAAAATCATCGAAAATTCAGTAGTCGGCTATGAAATTGTACGTAATTTGAGGAATAAACTGTTTATTATGAACTAAAAAAACATCATCCATAAACAAATTTAGTTTAGGCATAATAATTTTGTAGTGATAAGGCGAAAATCCCCAAAATGTCAAAATTGAGTACTTTTGTTATCAAAATCGATCATTACTCAAAAATTAATTGCGATAGAGATAAGTTTTTTTGAAATAAATTGTTTATTATGACCTAAAAAGACATCATCCATAAACAGATTTGGTTTAGTTATAATAATTTTCTAGTGATAAAGAAAAAATCACCAAAATGTCAAAATTGAGTACTTTTGGTATTAAAATAGATCATAACTCAAAAATTAAAGGTGATGGAGAAAAGTTTATTTGAAATAAATTGTTTATTATGAACTAAAAGGACATTACTCATAAACAGATTTGGTTTAGTTATAATGATTTTCTAATGATAAAAAGAGAAAATCATCGAAATATCAAAATTGAGTACTTTTGGTATTAAAATTGATCATAACTCAAGGATGAAAGGTGACGGAGAAAAGTTTTTTAAGAATAAATTGTTTATTATGAACTAAAAAAATATCATCCATAAACAAATTTAGTTTAGGTATAATGATTTTCTAGTGATAAAGAAAAAATCACCAAAATGTTAAAATTGAGTACTTTTGGTATTAAAATAGATCATAACTCAAAAATTAAAGGTGATGGAGAAAAGTATATTTCAAATAAAATGTTTATTATGAACTAAAAGGACATTACTCATAAACAGATTTGGTTTAGTTATAATGATTTTCTAATGATAAAAAGAGAAAATCATCGAAATATCAAAATTGAGTACTTTTGGTATTAAAATTGATCATAACTCAAGGATGAAAGGTGACGGAGAAAAGTTTTTTAAGAATAAATTGTTTATTATGAACTAAAAAAATATCATCCATAAACAAATTTAGTTTAGGTATAATGATTTTCTAGTGATAAAGAAAAAATCACCAAAATGTTAAAATTGAGTACTTTTGGTATTAAAATAGATCATAACTCAAGAATGAAAGGTGATAGAGAAAAGTATACTTCAAATAAAATGTTTATTATGAACTAAAAGGACATTACTCATAAACAGATTTGGTTTAGTTATAATGATTTTCTAATGATAAAGAGAGAATCACCGAAATATCAAAATTGAGTACTTTTGGTATTAAAATTGATCATAACTCAAGGATGAAAGGTGATAGAGTAAAGTTTTTTAGGAATAAGTTGTTTATTGTCAACTAAGAAGACATCATCCATAAACAAATTTAGTTTAGATGTAATGATTTTCAGGTGATAAAGAGAAAATGGTGTACAACTTAGTATAGAGGTAAGTTACGTTAAATCATCTTAATTTATTGTCCTCTACATGTCCCTGCTCTATGTCGGTTCTTATGTGAATCACCCTGTATTAATAAATATGTATACACGTATCAAGAATTTTTGAAACACAACGATCTTGTTTACCGTACGAATATTGCAATGTAATAAAATTTCATCGGGTCTCAACCAGATTCACCATTTCCCTTCACGCTCGTAAAAGGAACACATTTTTCGCCAATTCTTTTCGACGACGTACATAGGTTCTAGAAGGAAGTACATCAACCGTAGCTGGAAGCTAAGTGTGTGCTATTTTTGGTAGGTACCCGACAGACCCCGCTTCAGTGCTTATTCGTCTGCGTAAAATAAAGGGCTTATATGCGGAGATCCTCGCCTAACGCGGTGTTAAACTTTACGGTCGGAGAAACGTGAATCTTGGCGTTTTAAGTTGCTGAGACGAAATGCTTTTATGCATGACTCTTGGTTCTCTTCAGGTCGGGCTTTATTTTATATCTTTTCGAGTTCAAAATATTTTTAAAAAGTATTTAGAAAATGATGTGAATTTGGGCGAAAGCCGTTTGGACACGTAGCAAAACGACCACTTATTTACCCAAATCAACGGGAGTGCTACCATAAATAAAGATATTTTCTTGTGACAGCTTGAGGATTGCTGATGTTGTGAAAATTTTCTCACGTACAACGTGTCAACTTGAAGTGGAGGAACCACGACGTGAAGCTTTCCTCCATTTTGAGGTGTTCATATTGTTTATTCCCTAGATAATATGCACAACGTGACAACTTATAGTATTTACTTCATCTGTAGTAATGATACGTTACATAATAAATAGGTACTAATGAACACAACAATAATCAACATGTGTCAATTATCTCTAGGATTAGGAGTATCGTAAAGCGTATGCCGATTATCCCTCTGTGTAATTTGCAATAATCTTCCCATTACGCAATGACGTATCTAATGATATCAAAACCCGCCGCCCGAAATTTATTATATATATATATACGTATATTGAACAAGATTATTGGGCCTTTTAATACCGTACGATGGGACTAACTCGATTTCGGAGTAACATTCGAGGAAAGCGCGTTTGCCACGTGGCAAGGGAGCCTGTAATCAACGTTAGCGACTGGCGAAAATGCTCGGATCAAAGTGGCACAAATTAAGTTTGCAGTTTCAGTTAATTGAAGATTGTTACTTGCAGATATGATTTCGAATCGACGCTCCCAACCTAATTTAGCTTACATCATTTTCCTCTTGGCAACTACAAATTGGTTCAAGTAAACAAATTGGTTGTCGTACACCATAGGAAAATTTACTTCGCAGCCCTTTTTTACAAAATTCTAACGGTGAATTAGTGGTCGTAATTCTTATTCAAAGATGGAGTAAATTCAATTTTACGTTTTATGCTCTGCAACTTAATGTGGAATAGAACTGGAATGAACTTATTTCGTTTCTGAAATTCTGGCACGTTGTACTTTACGATAATTTTTGTAAATTATAACGTGTTAGGTTCAGGTAAGAATAAATCCTTCTAGAAATTAAATCAAGACAATTACTTCGCCGAGTTTCTCAACAATCCGGGGCTTAGGGATCGCTTCCGCCTTCGTGTGGGGTTCGTGGAATGTTCTAGTGTTAGCGCAATAGTTTTGCTAGACCGTCAGGTAAGAAACCGCACACTAACTTTGCGAATTACACAGTCGTAATGGGTCGACCTACGTAATTATCAGCAACGTTCTACTCTGTTTTGTTAAATTCCCGTCAATATACCTATAAATTAAAGATAATCCGATGTAATAAGCATTAAAGTAACACCAACAAACGAATTAAAGTTGAAGTGAATTCATTAATTGTGTTGAACATACCCGATTTTTCACAGAGTTAAGGAAAAAGTATGACAATGTGCAGTTACGAGCAGTTTGAAAAGTCTCGCTTGTCGGATTCGCAACATCAGGAGCGATATCCTGTCGGGATAATGCCGTGACCCCATTATCGGATCCGGCATATTTTTGCGCTGTCTCGCGTCGAACTTGTTCCGAACTTCCGGAGGATGCCATAGAACTTCGACGAGACAAAGTTCTGTCAACTAGATGAATAGATACACTGGCTGCTGGTACAGACGACCAGATTGAAACAGGAAGCCACCACTCACGTCATCTGGCGGCGGAACTCACACACGGAAACCCAATTAGCCTGCGCTATCGTAATGGAACAGAAAAATATTTACTCTCTAGAGAGTTAGATTTTGCGTTTCTCGGAGCTCGATGCAAACTGGGTTGACACCTTGAGAGGGATTAGCTCCTTTAAAGTTAATTTATTTATAGGATGAGGCCACTCCGGCCACGTGATTTATGGTTATAGTAGTTTAAACACAATACTTCACACTTTAGGTGAGACATAAGTAGTTGTAAATTTTCACTTGGAAGCAGGAGTTTAAAGATTCTTGAAAAGTTAATACTAGCGTGTTTAAGTTACGGACGCCTCGGTAACTTGGTCCCCGTGGAAAAGAGTTACCTAACTGAGAATCAGTTCTACATAAATAAAAGTCTGGGACCAGACTGATTCGGTTCTATAAATACAAGTAAAGAAAACCCGTTGGAGGCAAAGCGACCACACAATTGTAAATATTGCAACTACGCCGCGATGCACATCAGACACGCTCACAAAGCTCCCGAAATTGGTAGCAATTCATAATATGTGAGGACGCCTTCACTAGTTCGTACAACGTGTAAAGGTCTTGTGGCAAGGCAGCAGTTTTGTAGAGATGCGGAATGCATTGAAATTGCAAATATTAAAATCAATTTCGACCCGGCTCGATCCAGAGGTACGGAAAATGAGTTGAAACGCCATACAAAGTAATGTTCAATTTCCCGGCGACGCCGCCGAGAGCATTTCAGTACACATTCTACCACAATTTAAAGAAAGAAATTCTATATACTTATTCATTTAGTCTTATGTAATTAAACAATCAAGTAGGATATAAAAGTACTGGTTAACGACAAGACTTATAGCCCATTTCTTAGTTGCCGTCATGACAAACGTCGGAGTATTAAAAGACCTATCTAGTGGCCCGTGTAATGGATTACGATGACGGCTCCATAAAGCCAGAGAGCGAGAGGGCGGTTTTTAATCCGAAACCCCACCCATAAATATACCGACGACTAGAAGGGGCGAGACGTTAAAAAACAACGATATTTATTAAGTCCTATGCTCTGCAAGAAGCGGAAACATCTGGCAGCCGGCCCGGCGTTAAGACAAAATCGGTATGATTGATGTGATGTTCCACCCTTGAGAGGTATCTAGAAGACTAAGAAATTAATTGTACAAAAATTGAATGTAACATCAACTATTAATTTATATAGAGCAACGAAATAATAATCTTGTGTATTATGCAGATTTAAAAGCAATTATTTTGATATACACTTCAGATTTGTTGTAGTTTCGATTTTAGATGGAATCAAAATTGCGACAAACACCGGGTCCAATCAAAATATCGACAACTCTGCCGGGAGTACCGCGATACATTTTCCTATATCCGTCTCTATGGGTTCCCTCAGGACCGCTCCAAATAATAACGTCGGATAGATTCGCCGACTCAAGGCCTCAAAGGAAATAATTATCGACGACATCTTTCCGATTGACGATTTGTTTCATCCCCTCCCGTACCCAATTAGGGATATTTATTTCCGCAGTGCCGTAGGTACCCTACAATGCGACGTTGTTATTTTGATTTCGAAATAATTGGATGATCCGTATAAATATTTTGATCTGTTGTTTCATAAATCATGTAAAGGTAAATAAATATTAAAAAATGTGGAAATAAAGGGACATATTTATGGTAGTAACAGTTTAGGGATAGCCATAACATAAATCTTTTCCATTGATCTTTGTGCGATTTTAATTTTGTTCGCTGTAAAGGTCTCTGCAACATACGTCAAAGCATAAAGTGAATGATTGAAGACTTTTCTCCTCAAACATATCGGAAGTGTGCTTTTTAAAACGGATTTAATTCCTCTATAGGCCCTAATAATATACAGTGTGTCCAGATTTCGATGTGCACCATTGGTATATCGGATATTATAAAAAATACAGCAACGGTAAAATGGGGAATGTTTCACAGAAATCATATTTTAAATTCATCCTGACTTTTTTCGTTTTTGAGATATTTGCTGCTGCGTTTCGGAAATAATTTAGTGTGCCATGGAAAACAAATTTTTAATGACTTATTGACAAACATCAAAGTCTGATCTACGTTGTACTTTGTTGTACTTGAACTTGTAGTCGTGGAACTGATGTTTCTTCTGCACTGAAAGTGATTCCCAGATCTTCTTTGGCAGCTCGAATTGAGGCGTTGGGATTAGTCTCGAAATAAGCCAAGGTATTCACCTCTTCCTTCATTATCTAATACTTTTTTTGGTCGGTTTAATACGTGATTAATTCGTCCAAAATTCAAGAAATTTGCTTCTATTCTTCTAAATTTACCTTTTGTCATCGGAGGTAAATGTGGATAGTTTTCATTAAACATTCTGCAAGTTCAGATTGTTATTTAATTAATCATCTGTAATCGTCAATAGCACTTAAACGTTGCATTAAATCTAAGAAGAGTTAAAGGAAAAGTTGTTTATTTTTAAAATATTGTATTATTTTGTTTTGTTCGAATTAATTAATTATATAAACCAAATTTTTTACAAATAAAACATACATTTTTTTTTTGTTAAATTAAAGAACATGAATCTCGGGGACAAAAAAAAATAAATAAAACGCAAGTTCATGGAGACACCTATAACTAAGTTTTTAAATTTACGAACTAAATATAAAATAGAGCATAAAGAAATCTGTGCAAGAAAGAGGTAACTCCTTTATAAGAGTGTTGAAATTGACAAAGCTTATACGCGTTAATTTATAAGGGTCTTTTAAGATTGATTTTTTTATTGTAATCGCGAGGGTTATAAAAATTAAAGAGTTCGATAAAAGGAAATTATGTTCACTTAACTTGTTTCCGGAGGCGTGACATGTCAGTTAAAAATGGTTGGTTGACCTTGGTCTTGCGGGAAGGATGTTCTTCGGTGTTAAAAGTTTAGGATTCTCGGGTCCTTCGGGAACAGGATGGAACATTGGACTCGATCTCAGGTATGGTTTCGATTTCTTCGCAGATAATTTAGAAACACTTGTTTACTTTTACTAGATAAAAGTAAATTGAGTTGTCAAAAAAAAATTCTAAGTTCAAACTTAGGTTAGAAATTTTTAGGTTAAATTGACGTAGATTCGACAACGCTTCGCTCTAGCCAAAATTGAACTCTCTCGGTGTCAAATTTGCGCGGCCTTATATACCCTTTTTGGACAAAGGCTTCTTGGATATCCGAATTTGGTCGCCTCAGTTGGAATCTGGGCTCTCTGATTGGTTGATAAAATGGCGGGAATTATAAATTACACAGGTTGGCCAAAATGATTGATTTTTTTAAAGAAAATAACTATCAACTTTGAAAATATTCGAAATTATTAATAAACTTTAAATTTGATTAAGATTTTGTAATTTTGTAGCTAATTTTTCGTTCTTTTAGATAATCGCGCTTTCTGGTGTCAAATTCCTTCGAGGAATTCGTAATTTGATGTTAAAGTTTGGAAAGAAAAAAATGGAATTTAGATATATAAAATGATTCAGAGATGGATGAAATTGCGGCCTAAGGGCTAAATCGACACAATCTATCGATCTCGCATGGTTTTATAATCGAAAATCGTCTGAAAAGTCGCCAAAATCAATACCTGTCAAAATGTAAATGTCAAGGTCAAAATTTGAAGGTCATAGACTTCAATGAATTACCTTTTTCTTGCACATCGTCCTAATTTTTCTTAAAACTAAACGAAAATCATAAGAAAACTAACTACTTATAGTCTAATCCAAAATTGTAAATTTCTTAAATTTAATTAGTCTTTTTTCTGTTTCTTCGGAAACAGGGATTTTATTACAATATCTATTCTACGATAAAACTTAATTCATATGGCAACTTGGAAAATTTTTAAGTTGATATCATTACCACCAACTTCCGGTGTTACCAGCGTGATAAAAACTGGTGCATTGGATTCTTCATATACGATTTTATTATCATATTTTTTATAGCAACTTTTTAGGTAATCGCGTTTTTGAGAAAAATCCCCGGTACGGATGGTCTGAATCACCCGGTATATTATATTATTTTAGTTAAGTAACGAAATCTTAACTAAAATTCTTTTATAAGACGATCTTTTTACAACTTATTTCTTTTCAATACATTTAGCAACGTCAGCTTTAATCGTATCTACGCATCTGCTGGACACTAAAAGTTCCAAGTTTGGTCCACAAAAGAAACCTTCTTATCTAAGATGGACGTACTTGCCAGTGTTTTATCACGAGGCCATTAGAAAAGCCTCGGCATTTAAAAGAAACCGGGCATTTGACGCGAAGGAGACGCCTCGAAGTCGTTTTCAGTTTCCATTTGCGCCTTACCGGAGTGAACAACCCGCACTCGTGGAACGTGAATTTCACCAGGTTTCCACCACCGTCACAGCTTTTATTTCGGTTTGAAAAATGAGCCGACGCCAAGGGTTTAAACCGCCCCCCACGTTCCCAGAAGAATCCCAACACGCCTCTTCAGTCAATGTTTCCCTACAAACGCTTTAAACGAAACGAATTTATCTTGACGATTAAGGCGACCAAATATGGAAACGTACATGTTTTCATTGTGTGTAGTATCGGTTTTGAGGTTATCGTACGAACGATACATCCTGCGAAATTTACTGTCACGTCGGACTTAGCCATTAACGAGGACGACGTGCGGGTGATTAATTACTCAATTAAAACCGGCGAAAAAGTTGCCTGGGACCGATAAAACTTTGGGAAACACCGCTGTGCTACTCTCTGCAGTAGATGGAGTGGAATTATTTATAATTAAAATTGGGAAAATACCTCGATTAAATCTTTTCTCACTTTTTATTGTACTATGTAAAGTTGTTTAGTGTAATTTAAGCTAATTTTAACTTTTAAAATCGTGTAAATTACAATTATTATCTCATTCGTACTTCATTAATAATATAACACGGAGTGATTATTCAAAGTTTGTAACCATCGTATCAGCACCTCGTAATATCGTCGAGAACAATTTGTCACCGAATAGCGAGGCAGAAAATTATCGCGTAGAATAAAATTACCGCATCGCGTCACCTGCAATTCCTGTCATGTAATTGGGGCGCAATTAAAAGCGCCCATTTTTGAGTATGGAAATTAGGGAAGGTCTAAAGGCTTCCTCGCGGGCGCCAAGAGGCGTGTATCATGGCGAAATTGGTCACGTCCGCTGCCGCAATTTCTATTTAATTAAAAACTTTTAATGAATCAGCGCGAGACGGTGCCGGCGGTGCCGAGTCGGCCATGTCCGGAATTATAAAAATTGAATTAGTTATGTTCTCGGAAATGTGTTCATTAATAACTCTTCGGCCGCGTCGCGGAATTGTACGTCATTATCCAACGTAACGAGTGGTGCCCCCGACGGCTGCAGCGGATCGTTGAAGAAGTTTTTAAATAGCGATTCCTGCTGAATTTAAAAAAATTTTATTCAACTACTAACACTGAAAAATTCAAAGTATGCTGTATTCATTGGTAACTAACTTTATGTTATTGTTCTTTACTTGATTCTGACTTCTATTCTACACTGTTGGAAATAATTCACGAGCACACCCTGTATAATCTGAACGCGTGTGTCTAGCGCAATAAAATTTGGTGTGGAAGTAGTACTAAAGTAGTGTAACTTACTCTAACAAGGAGAGCGGCACAACTCTGCTGGGAGGAGAAACATCAATAGCGAGAGTATCCCCCGTGAGCTTCGCGTATCATCGCTACACGACGTGGCATGAAGTCTATAAGTCGCTGTATTGTAGCAAGAGCTCCTCAACGTTAGCCGAGGAAGCCGGATAACGTAGAAGTCTCCGACCAGTCATGTCCCAAACATGTTCGACTGGATTCAGATCCGGAAAACGAGCTGGCCTAGGAAGCATTCGTATACGGTGCTCTTCCACAAAGGTCTGTACAATACGCCCGATGTGCGTTTGGACGTTGTCGTGCATGTATAGCAGACCTGGGAGCCGCCGAACGTAGGGAAGCACAACGGACCGTAGCACCTCATCTACGTATCATTGACCCGTCATGGTCTGCTATACACACAGCAGACGTGTACGTCCACCATGTGTAATAGCACCCCATACCATGCTCGGTTGTCGGTGGATAGGGCATTCTTGCACGCACTGCTCGAGTAGACGATCACCACGTCTCTGACGAACTAAAATTCGCGCATCACCGGTGCTCAATTTGAATCTTGATTCGTCGGAAAACAAAATGTCCTTCTACTCGGCAACCTACTAACGCCTAGCGTCGACCCACTCGTGACGTATGCTGCGGTGCTCGGGTGTTACTGGAATCCGCTGTATCGCACGACGCGCGGCCAGTCTACTATCTACCAAACGCCGCCATACAGTTCGCGTAGTGAGTGCGCCTTCCCCTGCCGGTGGCCAAACAGCTCCAAGTTGCCTTGAGGAGGAGGCACACGACGCTAAAGCGCTAAGCACAAGAGTGCGCTCCTCGTGTGCTGGGGTCGCGCTGTAGGTACCTATGTCCTACCTTAGACCATTCTCGCCATGCCCGTTGCACTGCCGATAACGACCGCTCGAGACGACGCGCAATTTCACAGAACGATACACCCTCAATGTGTATACCCTCAAACATTCCTCGCTCAAACTCGCTTAAGTAACGCGATCGCCCATCCATTGCGCACAGAGTACGATAACAATGTGGTTCCTCACACCACACCAAAAACGACCGGTATTTTCCATCCACTTCGGTCTCCATTGCGACGGAATGTTCCACTTGGAAGAGCGGCTCAGTCAACGATGCCGCGACGGAACAACTCGAAACTCGATGAATAAACTCGTCTACAGTAAACCTTTGTGCTCCGCAAATATCATGGATTTATCTTCACGCGTTCAGATTATATAAGGTGTGCTCGTGAATTATTTCCAACAGTGTATTTTACACATGCTTAGAAACACGGATATCGAATATCGATATAACTTGATGAAACTCAACATTGATTTACCACTGCATATAACAACAGAAACCTAAAATTAATTAACATGAAATAATCCACCTACTTCATTAAACATGATGGAATGAAAATGTATAGGTAAATAGGTTAATCTACTGGAAAGGTCTTTGACTAACGGTACTCAATTAGAAAATTTACGTACGGTCAATAGCATCCATCGCAAAAATTAAGAGAAATAAAGTACTTATTCTTAATTAGTCTCATCGATGATTTAAATAAAGCAGGCTCAAGTTTATGAATGAAATTATAGATTTCTGAGTAATTAACATAGTATAAACTTGAAACTGATTATTATCTCGCGGCGCTTCCACTACAAGGCCTCAGCTGTATCAGATAAAGTGTAGATCTTTTGACTAATTAAGTCAATTTAAGTCATTTTTTAGAAAAGGTATGTTGACGACATTATTGTAATAATTAACGACGAAACGAAAATAAATGGCCTACATGAATATATAAACTCAATACACAATAAACTAAAATTCACTATCGAAATTGAAAACAACAACACATTAAATTTCTTAGATCTGACTTTACAAAGAACAACAAATAATAAAATAAAATTCTCTATATATCGTAAAATAACCCAAACAGATAGTATCATACCATACGAATCGCATCATGACATATCCCAGAAACTAGCAGCATTTAGAGCATATTTCCACAGAGCTTTGAATTCAAGCCTGGATACACAAGACTTTGAAAAAGAATGTTTGATCATACAACAAGTAGCAAAACAAAACAATTTTCCCAGACATACAATACAGAAACTCATGAATAAGATGCAACACAAGAATAACACTAAAAACACCACTACAATTAAAGATTTAAATACAAAAGAAGATACTATTTATAGAGCCATTACTTTTCCAGGACAATTATCGCATAAACTGAAAAAAGTTTTTAACCAATACAAAATTCGTCTTACATACAAAACCAAAAACACCCTGAAAAACTTGTTAATTAACAATAAAGACAAAACAGAATTACTAAAGAAGAACGGAGTCTATCAACTACAATGCGACACATGCCAGACAATATATATCGGAGAGACGGGAAGAACATTGCAACAGCGTATTAAAGAACACAAAACCAGAGAAAACTCGGCATTTGGAAGACACTTACTTTTTTCACAACATGAATTTAAAGAACAGGAAAACGTCAAAATACTACACCAGATTAGTAAGGGCACACACATGGAACTTTTGGAGCAATATGAAATAGATCGTTTTCTTCATAACAATCCCAAAGAGAAACTGCTCAACGAACAACTAATTCCACAACAAACCCCATTATACGCATACTTAAAACATCCATATCCACCATATAAAGGACAAGCAAAAATTTTAACAAACGAGAGAGCCTAGTTAGGTGGCGACTAGTGCTGCTGCATTGTTAAAATAGAGAGGCCCCGAAAAACGAAAAAACAAGAAAATTAAGTTCACGTATTTTAATTTTGATTTGATATTTTTAATTTTTCAAATATGTTAATGTTGCTTGCGTGTACCTTTGCATTTTGTTCAGATTGTACATTCTCTTTTTGTTTTCTACTTTACCGATCAACGCAACCTAACCTCACCAACTTTCTTTGTCTTTCTTCTTTTTGTCTTTATCAGGTAGCAAATTAAGCCGAAGCACAATGATTTATTACATTATATCAACCTGAAACTGATCATCACATTATGGTGCTTCGTCTTCGTTTTTATCAAATAAAGTTGTAGAATTTTTGATTAACTAAGCCGAAGTCGCTCGCGGTTGAGGCACATTATTTAAAATTATATCAACCTGAAATTAATCATCAAATTGTGATTAAATCTATTAAAATAACCTAAATGTTTTCATCTGCAATTCTTTATAATCAAGGTAAATTCGTTATATAGTTGTATTAAATAATTTAGTATAGAGTAATACTGAAATAATAAATAGATATCGTTTTACATGAATGAACTTGGAAAATATTGAAAGATAAAAATAGAGAAATCATTCAGTTCAACGTTTCTTTAGCTTACAAACGAGTAGGTTTTTTATTTTGAATATTCTTGTATCAAAATTTCCCATTTCCGCTATATACAATCACGAGTTCTCTTCTGCTCAAACGAAATTGCAACGCCAACGAATAGACCGCGAAGCGTATTGACGCGAAAATACAAATGGAAGGGCCACGTCGAATGCCATTCTTCTTCGTACACGTTTGCGATTTTTATTTACTCGTAAATAGAGTGTGCAAAATCAATACGAGAGTAGGTGCAGGCTTACTACATGAGCTAACAATGTTCCTACTACATTCCATATTCCGGTCTAGGAACGTTTTTGCTGTTCTGTATATGCGGTTGAAATTCTCTGCGGCATGTTCCTTAGAGGATTCCGGTAGGAAAATCTATGGAGATGATTTGTCTGTATTAAACCCGTTTGAAATGTTTTATCAAGTTCTTTTTATAATTTTAACCACAATAAAAATAGTGAGTAGAACAAAATTTTTATTAAGACAAAACAAGGAAAGTCGAAGGAGTTTTTATTATCATAAATGGAACGGCTTATGAGTATGGTATATCACGACGTCGAAATTTACGACACGCCTGACGACCGCGTCGTCGGTTTTCCATTTTCCATTTTCCACGACCGTTCTTTTGCTATTTCACCCCCTCCGGTTCTCTTGCCCACAATGCTGTTGAAATATAGCTGGCCGTATAAAAGCAACCTCGAAACGCTAGCTAATTTTTATTCGCCCTCAGGGTTCATTCTGACTTACTCCATAGAATGTAACCTTCGTTACGATGTCGAAAGTTGTCATTGACGTTCTTATTAGATGTTACAAAGAGCAAATTTTTAAACTTTAAATTAACTAATGAAAGTAAGATAACCAAAGCGAATTTATTTATGCCGGGAATTTCATATAACTGCATTTGCACTTGCACTGTCCTACATAAAATGCAACACAGCTTAAAGTACAGGCATTGGGTAGTTTTGCAAAGGAAAAGTTTTACTTGGAAAAGTTGACGT
Source organism: Onthophagus taurus (assembly GCF_036711975.1). Classification (NCBI taxonomy): domain Eukaryota; kingdom Metazoa; phylum Arthropoda; class Insecta; order Coleoptera; family Scarabaeidae; genus Onthophagus; species Onthophagus taurus. The sequence goes on from NC_091967.1 coordinate 3,013,281, forward strand.
CGATAATATTATTATTATTATATTCTTAGTATCGAAGAATATCAATTTTTTGTATCAAAAAATTCATTCGTGCGTCAATGATTTATAATACTCAAATGAAGAATTATACAAGATTGTTATTACATGAATAAGTTTTTCTAAAAAGAAAGATACGTTATTCTTGACATAAGAAATCTATTCTCGATACGAAAATGGGATTATTGACGCAACACTAAGATAATCTTTTTCAAGATAATTGATTTACTTTCATTGCGAATTCGTTTTCTTGAGAATCAAGAATATTTGTATACTTGCTTTGAATATATGGGGTTTTTCTTTACTCAACAAAATGATCTTTTTGTGGATATACAAGAATATGATAAGTTTGTGCCAAGAGTAATAATCTTCGTTCAAGAATATATTTCTCTCAGTGTAGAACTAGAAACATTCGAGTTTAGCTTCATGTCTCTCAAGTTGGCTAAACTCGAATGATTCTAGTTCGAGGTTCTTGTATTAGATCTAGGTCTCGTGTTAGTTCTAGTGATAGTGTTAGTGCAAAACAAGAACTAACACTAGACCGAGAACTAGAAACATTCGGATTTAGCCGCACGTCTCTCAAGACGGCTAAACCCGAATGATTCCAGTTCTAGGTCTCGTGTTAGTTCTAGTGATAGTGTTAGTGTAAAATAAGAACTAACACTAGACCGAGAACTCGAAACATTGCGATTTAGCCGCACGTCTCTCAAGACGGCTAAACCCGAATGATTCTAGTCCTAGGTCTCGTGTTAGTTCTAGTGATAGTATTAGTGTAAAACAAGATTTAACACTAGACCGAGAACTAGAAGCATTCGGATTTAGCCGCAAGTCTCTCAAGGCGGCTAAACCCGAATGATTCTAGTTCTAGATCTTGTGTTAGTTCTAGTTATAGTGCTAGTGTAAAACTAGAACTAACACTAGACCTAGAACTAGAAACATTTGGGTTTAGCCGTCTGGAGAGACGTGCGGCTAAATCCGTCTAAAGACGGACGGCTAAACCCGATATTTTCTAATTCTAGGTGTAGTGTTAGTTCTAGTTTTAGTTCAATAAAAATATGCAACATAGTGATATTTTATGCTAACTACCGCTACCTTCCACTTATCAGTCGTCTTAAGAGTGGAAATTTCGAAATGTTGCCGGCCGCCTAGAAACAAGACGGCTAAACTCGAATGATTCTAGTTCTAGGTCTTGTATTAGATCTAGTGATAGTGTTAGTGCAAAATAAGAACAAACACTAGACCGAGAACTAGAAACATTCGGATTTAGCCACACGTCTCTCAAAACGGCTAAACCCAAATGATTCTAGTTCCAGGTCTCGTGTTAGTTCTAGTGATAGTGTTAGTGTAAAATAAGAACTAACACTAGACCGAGAACTCGAAACATTGGGATTTAGCCGCACGTCTCTCAAGACGGCTAAACCCAAATGATTCTAGTCCTAGGTCTCGTGTTAGTTCTAGTGATAGTATTAGTGCAAAACAAGATTTAACACTAGACCGAGAACTAGAAGCATTCGGATTTAACCGCAAGTCTCTCAAGGCGGCTAATCCCGAATGATTCCAGTTCTAGATCTTGTGTTAGTTCTAGTTATAGTGCTAGTGTAAAACTAGAACTAACACTAGACCTAGAACTAGAAACATTTGGGTTTAGCCGTCTAGAGAGACGTGCGGCTAAATCCGTCTAAAGACGGACGGCTAAACCCGATATTTTCTAATTCTAGGTCTAGTGTTAGTTTTAGTTTTAGTTCAATAAAAATATGCAACATAGTGATATTTTATGCTAACTACCGCTGTCTTCCACTTATCAGCCGTCTTAAGAGTGGAAACTTCGTAATGTTGCCGGCCGCCTAGAAACATTCGGGTTTAGCTGCACGTTTCTCAGTATGGTTAACCCCGAATGATTCTAGTTCTAGGTCTTGTGTTAGTTCTAGTGATAGTGCTAGTGTAAAACTAGAACTAACACTAAACCGAGAACTAGAAACATTCGAATTTAGCCGCACGTCTCTCAAGGCGGCTAAACCCGAATGATTCTAGTTGTAGGTCTTGTGTTAGTTCTAGTGATAGTGCTGGTATAAAACTAGAACTAACACTAGACGTAGAACTAGAAAGTATTGGTTTTGGCCGTGCGTCTGAAGAACTAGCGCTACCTACTAGCCGTCTTAAGAGAGTTACGGCTAAACGCAATGTTTCTAGTTCTAGATCTAGTGTTAGTTCTAGTGTTAGTGTTAGTCTAGTTTTATTTATTATTCAGCGCTAGATTGTTGTATATTTTTATTGAGCTATAACATTGCGTTCCCCATATTGATCCGTTATATCGAGGTTTTACTGTAATGTCAAATTATATTGACATGTTGCATTTTATGTGGGACAAAGTAAGTGTACGCCCTGATTTCTATGGAAACATAGTTTTGTATGTTGCATCTTAAGTGAAATTCACTGTATACTTAGTTCGTTTTAAACTGTTCTCATTTGCAAACCTCGCTTTTCCCCTACTGTGCCGAGGGGATAATTAAACTCCCGCTTCCCTATGGATACGTGTCCGAACAGGACGTAAACTCACGTATACGCACCAGTTCGCCAAATAAAGTAGACGGTGCCGCGCGAAATGTAACGTCCTCTAGCTATGCCATCGACTACTATGTAATTTATATCCTCAACTCCGCCCGTTAGTTATAGTTGGAAACAAATTTCTATCTCGACCTCTCTCGCCAGATTTTATTTTGTGCTGCACTACTTTTCTATTAATCCATCCGAATCAACACACATAAACAGTTTTACGTGTATAGAAGGAATGTGATATTTATTTTTGATTGTATTCATCAACTAATTAAAGGAAGTAATTAATACAAAAACTGTTTGTGATTTCAGTTCACATGTGGGTGTAAAATTGTATTATGTCCTGCCTTTAATTTGTGAATAGAGCCGCCATTTCGAGCCACTGCCCTTTGTACCTCGTGCCGAGAGTGCAGAGCCGTTGCCAGGGCAACCACCCCCGGGCTACGGTCGTCTACCGCCGCCTGATGCCGCCAGAGGGTAGCACGCGAAGCTAACCCCAACAACGCCGTGTGTGCGAAGTTATAGCCTGTTTGGCTTTCGCTCACTCTGTCACTGAATCAAAAGTATGTAAGAATAATAAAGACTATTTATTGGGAAAAAAATTGGAGTTGCTAAAAATTTCAAAAAATTATTCATTTTCTTTTGAGTACCCCTGGTGGGACTCGAACCCACAATCCCCGGCTTAGGAGGCCGATGCCTTATCCATTAGGCCACAGGGGCTTATAAATTAAGTACGTTGTGATTATTCAAGCTAATATACGAGAAAAGTATTTCAATTACAGAAGTTAATTAAATGGTATGGTTATATACAGTATCCCGTATCTTCCGCATCAGAGCATTATACGGTTGTAGGATACATTATTCTGAAGCGATCTTTCTAATAAAATTTTTTCGAAATGTTTATAATAACCGCACGGGAACTGTTTAAACGAACTGTTTTTCGTCCAATCAGCAGATCGCAATCAGACTCAGGTAATCGGTGCCACCCTCGGCCGGTCCGCTACGTCGATGATAACTCGGTGAATCAAACTCGTCCGCTATTGGACAAAAGCGGATAACTTTAAATTGTTCCCGTGCGGTTATTATAAACATTTAGAAAAAATTTTATTAGAAAGATCGCATCAGAATAATGTATCCTACAACCGTATAATGCTCTGATGCGGAAGATACGGGACACCCTGTATACTAATTAACTAATAATTATCTTAATCCTAAGTTAATGTGATGAATTAAGGTCACATCTGTGATGTAATGTGGTCTCTGATTCGTTCGTTTTAATTTTTTAAGTAAATTGATATACAGTGTGTTCGATTTTAGTTAACCACATTTTCTACGAATACGATTTTTGAGATCATTTTTGAGATTAGGAGTAATTATTCATGTTCGGACGCTTCTCATCCTTTGTCGTTGGATAACAAATTTTTGAATTGGCTGTCATTCAGAACGTATTTGAAAAGAATTGTACCAGGAGTATAAATTGGTAAACATTCACGAAGTTGCTATCAAAACTGCTGTCTAGACGCGCGGGATAACCCGAAGGTTTCTAGTTTAACTTTTATTTCTAGTATCCTTTCTATATTGAAAAGAATTTAACTATTAATAAGATCTGACTACAACAGATATTATACAGCCTGATTCGGAGTAAGCGCCTTATTTTTTTTTAGCCACACTATGGGTTTTTTTAAATGGAATGCCAAAATTTTTTTTTATTATTGAGTTCCTAAAAACATTCTTTATACGATAGTATTTTGTTTTTCTTAAAAATTCATTTCTTTCCCCATCAAAAAGCACACATTTTAATCTAGTAGCGCATGAATGTTCATCAAGTAGCGCTACACACAAAAGAAACAATTAAACTTTATTTTGTAATAAACATCTACTTATTTATTTATTTTGACAAAAATAACATCGAGTGTAAAACATTCATGCGCTACTATACTCTGTTTTTAAACCAGGAGGAGTAAACGCGAAAGTCAGATTTACACTAGGAAAAATCACCAGAAAATATCACTAGATATTTTGGCGGTAAATTTAAATTAATAATTGTTATTATTTATTTATTTACTTATTATTGTATTTATTTTCGTTTGTTATCGTCAACACTAAACATACAAATTAACATTGAAGTTATGAGTGTATTTGTTTCAAAATATAATAAAGAAGGGTTTAAGAACACAACATTTACAATAATGACACGAAACTGTCGAATTGTCAATAACCTAACCTTCAAATTCAAAATTGCCTGTGTGTGAACCTTCCTCGCATTCAACCAATCACGTGCAAGGTCAATCTGGTGACAAATTTAAAATACTCCTCCTGGTTTAAAAACAGAGTATAATTGCCAAAGAAAACTTCATGGTATAATTAATGTTTGTAAACAAAACTAACCTTACCTAACATTCCTTCACGCTATAATTGACATTACAAAAGAAAACTTCACGCTATAATTGCCATTACTAATTGCCAAAAAAAACTTCATGGTATAATTAATGTTTGTAAACAAAACTAACCTTACCTCACATTCCTTCACGCTATAATTGACATTACAAAAGAAAACTTCACGCTATAATTGCCAAAGAATACTTCATGGTATAATTAATGTTTGTAAACAAAACTAACCTTACCTAACATTCAGCGTCTGAAGACACAGGGCTAAACCCGAAACTTAAAAATATACAACTTAGCGCGGAATAACAATTAAAACTAGAACTAACACTTACACTAGAACTATACTCTGTTTTTAAACCAGGAGGAGTAAACGCGAAAGTCAGATTTACACTGGAAAAAATCACCAGAAAATATCACTAGATATTTTGGCGGTAAATTTAAATTAATAATTATTATTTATTTATTTACTTATTATTGTATTTATTTTCGTTTGTTATCGTCAACACTATACATACAAATTAACATTGAAGTTATGAGTATATTTATTTCAAAATATAATAAAAAAGGGTTTAAGAACACAAAATATACAATAATGACACGAAACTGTCGAATTATCAATTACCTAACCTTCAAATTCAAAATTGCCTGTGTGTGAACCTTCCTCGCATTCAACCAATGACGTGCAAGGTCAATCTGGTGACAAATTTAAAATACTCCTCCTGGTTTAAAAACAGACTATAGATTAAAATATTAGGTTCCTTTTGGATGGGGAAAGAAATGAATTTTTAAGAAAAACAAAATACTGTCGTAAAAAGAATGCTTTTAAGATCTCAATAATAAAAAAAAATTTTTGGCATTCCATTTAAAAAAAAAAAGTTGACAGTCGCCATTTTGAAATAATTCGTCCAATTGAAAATATGATATCACCATCGTGTAGAGAGTGTCCTAAAACATATTACTGACAAATATTTTGAAAGTAGTACCCATAGTGTGGCTAAAAAAATAAGGCGCTTACTCTGAATCAGGCTGTATACTCCTGAACAGTCGTTTGTTTGTTAGCTTGTAAAAAGTGGTCATGCTGAGAGTTTCCCCCTTTCATTTCTGATCCATGAGATACAATGTGCTTACAAATTCCTAACCCATGTTGATATTGAAGTCTTAACATAAAATTATCTCCCATTTTAGAGAAGTTAATTGACTCATTAGAATATAGCGTAACGTGGGAAATTGGATGTGAAGCAACCCAATTAATTGTTCATGCGTGTTTCGACCGTATTTAGTAGACCACTAATTAGTGAATATCCAGTAATCGTAAATGCAACTTTAACCTAATAACTATTGAACGTTGTATTGATGCTAGACACAATTTTTTTGGTATTGAATATCAACAATAACCGATAGAATCGAGGTTTATTGTAATATGAGGATGTATTGTAGATTTTCAACCGCCAATTTTGCATTTTTAGATTTTGTATGGATAAAAAATAACATGGAAAATCCCATTAGAAAATATATATGTAAATTTTTTTATGCAACTCTGACATAAAATAAACATTTACAAATGGAATTAAAATTAAAAATCTGTTTGCATAAAAATGTAAGGAATATATACTCATTTTTTATGGCTTAATCCTTAGCATTATGCGTCCATCGCGCGGTAATCCGATTTGACAAATGTACGTCGTATACAAATTCTGGCACATTAGCAAAACGAATTGAACGCGTTTCAATTCGGCGGTAATCTGGGCTAACGGCCGTAACGTACCATATTACGTGTGCAGAGAGACTACCAAAACCGGGGTTCATCCATGCCGATTTCAGTTGCATAACGACGTCGCTAATTCGCGTTTGTCAAATGGTCTCGGCACTAGTTTTCCGACCGAATTGCTGGATCTATTTATTAAATATTACGCAAATTATTTTGTGCTATATGGTACCATTGCCGCGTCAGCAATGAATCAGTTTTCAATTATTTATGTGTTGCGTAACGAACAAATTTAACATGTATGTAAAATAGGAATGCAATTACCTAAATTAAACATTTCTTAATATAGAAGATTATAAAACCTAGATGTACTATAGATATAGTTGACGTGGTTTAAATTAGTGAAGTAATCGCGGAAGTTGTTGACACCGATACACAAAGTAAGAGGAATAACTTACGAAACACCAAGACAAAACTGTCGACGACTACCGCCACCCGGATATTTTAAATCTTTTGTTAACGAAATTACACCTCACTAATGGCTCCATAAAATTACCGTAAGAGGCAACCCCGGAACTATTCAGAAACATCGTGAGCGCCACTTTGTGGAATTTTTCCACTCGGCTACCCGCGGTCTCTTGGAAACTTACCTAGTTCATTACTTTAAAATTTTAATGGTATCAAAGATGTATTTATTAATGTTTCAATTTATTATATTACATGGTATGTATTGCATTGGTTTCAAAAACTACCACTGAATTCATAATAAAATTATCATTTCAATAAAAAGAAAATGATTATTAAATTTTAACTATATATAAAATCAATTAAAATGTAAGCTAAAAAGTTTTCAAATGAAGACCTAACAAGAAGCATTTAACTTCCCAATGCTAGGATAACTCACCAACTTATAACGAAAGTAAACGAATCAAGAAAGTAACGAAAGTAAAGAACGAACAATTTCTAACAAACTTCGATATTTTCGTTCCTCCCGGGCTCACGTACTAGCAAAACCTAGTCCTGTCTAACATTTAATTTTTTAGAGAACGTCTTGCAACAATTTCCGTCAGCCATCTGACGATAATCAGTTTTGGCGGAAAACTTTAAAGGAACGTTATAGGAAATAAGTATGTCTCTCTGTTAGAGATAATCCCGTAGATTTCGATTTCTACCCTGCACCGGCATCTGGATGGTTGGAAGGGCGACATAAGGATTTTCCTAAAGGTACGTGTACAACCCCGAACGTGCTATCTGTTTCCTATAAATCAAATTAGGTGTGTCGTAGATTATCTACGACCCATGGTTTCGGCTCTCCGAAATCGGGGGATGCGGAAAATTGGACGAAAAGGGATACGGATCATTTCTATAAAACCGAATTTAAGTCATAATAAGGGAACTCTGATACTAATAACTAAATCAGAGAACGTTTAATATTGATTTCCATAAATTTTAATGATCCAAATTCTCCCTCGCAATAGATAATTCAGCAAAATACCACTGATTCAAATTATGCACACTCGGCTTTAATGTGCGCAACGGTGATGTTTCTGCGTTAATTGACTTTGAACGTTGGGTTAGTCGTTGTGGTGACGACGCCAAAACCAGCCTTCGATTTTCGAAACTACCTCGGCACATTTTAATCCGGCACTCACTAATTATTTTAGTTTTCCCCTCGCAGGAACAGCGCAAACTTTCAGAAGCAGTTCCGGTGGTGATAATTGTTTAATAAACTAATTAACATTTTTGTTGTGCCGCGTATTTCCCAATTTAATCCTGTACACGAACTACGGGATTACTCCGGACTAATTCAGTTCGAACTCATTCACTAAATTTAGATTAGATTGGATAGGCTATTTATGATGTCAATGAATAGGTCAATATTTTGATATGTTATATATAGATGAATACGTTTATTTTAAATCTTAACCCATTTATTACAAACAAACATCCAATATATATATGAGGATACAACAAGAACATACAACGGGTATCTGTCAGCAAGGTTTCCTCGTAATCCGTTCTCGTCCGAATTACCATAAGCGCTGTCGGAGTAACAGAATATACTGCTTAACATTTACCATGGCCGCGATATCCATGATTAATTCTGTACACAGGATTCCGACGCGACGCCTTCGTCCCTCTTGATACAGAGACAAACTGAATGCGCCAGCAGGTGCTAAGTGGGGTCGTCGCAACGTCTACGACCTCTTAGGGATGTAATGCATCGCCTTGGTCCCATGTCAGTCGGTCCGTGGTTCTCGAGGGATTTGTCTCTAATGTAATAAACAAACAAGCGTCGACTCGTCGCAGGAGCCGCCGCGAAAACAAATGCCGCCGCCCGGTCGCTGGCAGCCATCCGTTGTCCGTTTGGAGAAGCCCCGAAGGGACACTGTGACGAGAAACCTGCTGCACCTGACGCTGTTTCAACGAACTTGTTGGTTCAATCTTACACTCCATTCACTAGTTACGGTACATTCATTTCTTTTTCATACCAAATCTAATCCAAAATATTTCTTTAGGTGCAAGTTCAAAAGTGGTTCAAATTTGATGTCCGAATAGGCTATCTCGGAAACTATAAGAGTTGGAAAAAAAATAGCTTACATGTCATGATCTCGTTTTTTGAGAAACTGCTAATGCCAAAAACCTCAAAGCGCTATCGTCTTTTGTTTTTCCCCTAGAGGCCAAAATTGAAAATATCGTAAAACCAGCAAGCGCAATTATCTTGGTTATTATTATAGCTGGAGTATTATAACTAAGACATTATAAGGACACTTTTTTACAGAGATTTTGATGACGTAGTCAAAAAAAAATGTTCGGTTTTCGATTTTGAGATATTATGACAATTTTTGTTTTTTTAAATGGAAACAAACACTGATTATTAGCTTATTAAATTCGTTATTTTTTTCTGATTACAAAAATATGGGGTTAGATAGGTCTATTTCTTATTGTTTTAGAATAAAGCTAAAAATAAACTTTTTTTTTAGTGTCGTCAAAGAAATTAAATTTACAGTTTCCTGTAAATTACGGTACTATAACTAAAAATTATTCTACTAAAAATTTATATAAAATTTACTTTATTTTGTAATATGTAACATTGTAAAGTGTTAAACTTTTCGTAATTTTCATTATGAATACAAACAAATGTTGCTATGTTTATTTCAATTAAAAAAAATATATATATGAGCGCCATCTATCAATAGTTTATTAAGTCACTTAATAATAATATTAAATATTAATAAAAAATGTGAAATAATGCAATCTATTCCAACTCTTGTGTAAAACAAATATAAATTAAATAGTTTAACAAATGTAATTGTTTCAAATATCAGAAATTTGTTTTTTTTATTTTTAGTTATAATTTACAGGAAACTGTAAATTTGTTTACTTGTGTCCCCTTGATTTATAATAACTTATATAGTTTTTATGTAAAATATGGAAATAATATGGACTTCTTACATGTTTTGTTAAAAAATTTGATTGAATTACATTTCGGGAGCTGAGATATTATCATTTTCCGGGCTGTATGTAGCCTTTATTGTACACATTGAGTTCTTATATATAATCTAGAGTGCGTATGCTGTTGTCCCCACCACGCCTAAAATGAAGCCAGAAAGGTCGCCATGTTAGATGTACCAACTTAGCGGGAAATTCGAAATTCTTATATATACTTATGCAAGAATTTACATTATTATAAACTGGAAAGGCAGAAAATAATAACCATAACAAAACATTTATTTTTTATTGATAAATAATTATTAATTATATGATATTTTAAAAGAACTTAATAATTTTTAGCCATAACCCTTATAATTAACAAAAACTAAAAAGAAAATATTTAAAGCAATTCCGATTGATCACGTTAACCTTTGCTTATAAATAATTGTTAGTTTATTTAAAAAAAACTGAACAGTCCTTAATAATAAACTTTACTTGAACTTCAATTGAAAGACCTTGCTGCAAGAAGGGAGTAGCTCCATTTATCAAGAGAAGGAGTTGTCCCCTTCTTATACCGAGGTCTTTAATTGTTAATTCCAAGTCAAGTAACCAGAAACATTTTATGGACTGTTGTAAATAATCGTCCAACCTATCAAATTATAAAAAACATATGTGAAACGAAAAGAATTCGAAAACTTTCAACAAAAATCAAATTTTAATAAAAATAACAATATGTTTATGAGAATTGTGAGGTTATAATTGTAGGTACAATAGAGACTTGAAACTATAGCTAAGTTCAGGTCGGTACATCCAACATGTCTGACGTTCTGATTACCCCCACCACCACCACATACGCTCTCTAGATTATATATAAGACCTCAATGATTGTACATCAACCTAACGTTGAATAACCACTGAAAGTAAAACTAACAGTAGCAATAGAACTAACAGTAGACCTTGCAGCGTTTAATATCTTCCTCGCATCCTTCCGCACCTCGTCTCCTAATATTCTCTCTGCCAAAGGTTCAATTATTCTTCTGTCACTATGTAGGCTATTATTCCCGATAACTTCTCTGTGTAGTTCCTCTCTACCTACTTTGTCGTTGAGATCACTGACTATCATTCATAATCAAATTATGTCGCGGTTATCGCAGTTGTCACAATCTCCAGCGTTATGCCCAAATTGAAAACTTAAAAATTGATACTACAACGGCAAAATGGAGCCGTAGTTATTACCTGCGTTTCTAATAATTATGATCAAAATCTCTACAGAGGATAATCCTGTTTGTTTAATTGATCCTAAGCCGACTGGTTAAAGTTAAATTTCCTTTGATAACAAAAAAAATTTATTCAAACCCCATTATAATTATAATAGTACGCCACTTCGCAGATAAATCAACGCTTTGTATAATCTGAAAATATAAAATACCAAAAGCTATTAAAGTCACAACTCTCCAGATTTATAATGGGCATTAACTTCGTTTTAACGCAACGTTTCCCGACAACAATTTATTCCGGCGTGCGTGGATATTTTTTAACACAACCGAAATTACAATGGCGAACGGATTAAATTTTAATTACGGCTGTAATTAGTGAGGACGTGTCCTCGCCTAAGTGGAAAATTAAATTCGGTACCTCCTGGATTCTGAACTCGCGGCGGCGTGAGGCGTAGAAGCGATGGCGCCTTCGAAACCGTCTATGTCGTCAGGGCGTCGCGACGTCTCAGACCACAGACTACGGAGGAGGTTGTCTGGATACACTGCTGGTGTACGGACCGTCAAACCTAATAACTTATAAACCGACCCGCATGGGGAACGCCTTTCAAATCCTTTCCGACGAAACACCAAGCAACCGATTAATCACTCCAAGCGAAAGCAGATGAAGGGTGAAACCACAATTTTAAACGAGGGACTACAGCAAACAGATATTTATTTATCCATTCAGTAATAACACTTTTAATACTTATATACTATACGCCCTCGCTTATTACTTATATACTATAATATCGTGGGTAGAACCTAACCCCTAACAATAGAATTTAATATTACCCCAAGTAAAGAACCATTTTTGATCCTCGACGAATAACTTGGAAAATTGGGCCCTCTTTTTGCATTACATTCTCCTTCGTCAACATCTAATATCACGTCCTGAACAAGGGCACACACAGAGGACTATGATTAACGTTTTCATCTCTGTAGTTTTGATCTCTGTTGCAATTACGGGCGGCGGCGTCGCATCGGCCACACGGCAACACGTGATTACAGTTACGGCGTTGCGACGCCGCGGCTTCGCTTTGTAAACGGAGAAACGGCATTGTTCTCAGCTTTCGCAAACGAGGACAACTAATAGAATGTGTACACCCCCGCTCGTACTGATGCATATAAATACGAAGCCTAGGGAAGATTCCGCTCGATTCATCATAGTCATAGTTCGTGCACAGACAACGGCAGAGGTTCTTGTATGGGTTTGCCAGAGCAGGACCGGATTTCACGTTACGAGCATACCAGAACAAATGAGCGTGGCATACCATGAGAAAGACAATATTCGAGGAACATAAAGAAATTAGCGTTAATAAATAAAATTCCTTATCTATCTTATTTGTTCATAATTTTTTGTAATTACGGTAATGGAAGCTATAACAGTACTCAAATGGGTGCTGTAATGAGACTCCTTACAGCATCCGATGCTGTAATGAGATTTTAGTAACATTTTATGGAACCAGTTCAAGTTGGTGACATTGGGTCATTAATTTTTCTAGTTGTCAATGTGACAATTTTTGTCTATGGATGTTTAAACACGTTCTTAGCATCGAATACAAGGCCCACAATGATGAGGACATTGACTCTGAGCAATTTTTCTTATTTTGGGAAGTGTACATCAAAAATTTTTTTCAGGTAAATATATTTTGTGTTTTGACAGTTTCTAATTGTCAATTCAAAATTTCTATTTTCAAGTATTCCGGTGTTACCAACTGCTACATACCTATTTCCCTACATTGCCAAAATTTACTTTATTTTTGTTAAAAAAAAGTATAAAAACGCGAATTACAAAAAATAGCATAGAAAACACGTTTCATAAGACTAAAGCACTCATTCATTAAAAAACTCGTGGCTTCGCCACTCGTTTTTCAAATGGGATTCATGCATTTCAAGCGTGTCTTACGAAACTTGTTTTTTAATATACTATTATAATATTTCATAGAAACTTTCTAGTTTTAAGTTTACTGTTAGTTCTAGTGTTAGTTCAATAAAAATATACAACAACCTAACGCTGAATAACACTTAAAAGTAGAGTTACCACAATCATTATCATTACAACTAACACTAGACCGTTTTTTCACCATCTTGTTAAATTCACGTTTCTCCGTAAATATTGAGTATTTTTTTTTCCAGAAAAACAGGCAATAATATTTTTATTGAAAAGAAAAATGGTAATTGTTGTACCATTTTCGAATCTTGACTAAATAGGTCATCTTTTAAAATTACTTGCCAAGTATTACTCTTTTTTCAGAAATGGTGTGTCAAACTTAGGAACATAAGTTTTTTCAACCTTAACTCAATAAAACTAAAATTTTTTCACTATTAAATTGCGAACCTTTCTGGCCGTAGTAGCTAAAGATATGATCTGCGGGAACGATTTTTAACATATTCAAAAATATGTCTATTATCACTTAACTAAGGACATAGAATTTTTTTATTATTTTAATTTGGCGTAAAATTTAAAGAACAGGATTATTGTATAATTTGTCTTACTAATTTCACCTATAACGGCATCTTCAGAGACTTGGTCAAAATTTTATGAAAATAACAACTTCAGAGATAATTATATCGAACATTGTATAAAACGAGGTCTTGATAAAACGAGAAGCATGCATCTGAAAAAGCACGGCTAAACCCGGAACTTTCTAGTTCTAGTTTTAGTTCAATTAGAATACGCAACATAGTGATATCTTATGTTAACTAGCGCTATCACTGTCATTGGAGCTAACTTAGACCTAGAACTAGAAAAATTCAGGTTTAGCCGTGTTAAACCGTTGAATACACTGAATATTTCCATAAACTTACGAAAAACCGAAAAGATTGAAATATTGAAAAGATGAAGAAAATTTCGACTCCGACAAAATTGTCATTACGGACCTGTATTTTTTAAAAATGCGCAAACGATCCGAAACCTTCATGTATGACTCAAAACCTGTTTATAATACATTTATATCCCTTAATAAATCCCATAATATAAATAGGGCCTTATAAATCGGTAATTAATGTGTACATTTTTTGTCTTTTATAACTTTTTTGCCATAAAGACAACGTCAATATATTTTTTTTTATCCTGTTCAAAATAATAATAGGAGATATATTATAAAAACAAAAATTGTCATAAATTTTATGACAGCGCGCCCGCTCGAAGGTTAAATTAAATTACAGATTTCTAAATTACCATACATTTTTGTACGGTATTCACCTTTGGACCGTACACCGTACATTTAGTGGAATTACCGTACATGTGGCAATACTGCCTAGAACTAAAACATTCGGGTTTAACCGTGCGTCGTTCCTTCTTCACTCCAAGTTAATGTTGGGTTAATAGATAAAGTTTTCGTACTAAAATTCTTTATCCATCTTATGTGTTCACAATATTATACTTATATAAAATAAACAAACATGCAAATATTTATCCAAGTCTAGTTTCGTAATCAATTGTACGCATTTCAAACACTTATTCACGTCTATTTATACCATTTATCGTCATGTTTTCGTTTCGCCCTTGCAATATTGACTGCGAGCATACACGCCACCATGCATTTTTGCACCCTTACGAACGGGCGCGCATCTCCCCTTACATTTGCTCTTGTGTTATTTATTTAAAGAAAATTGAAGCTCGAATAAACAAGTCATCTTATTCGTCTTACAATTCCAAAAATAAATTCCTCCGCTATTGTGATACAACCAAAATAATATGTTTCATATAACGGGTTTGGTTACATTGACGTCACCTATGGTATAATGTGCCTTTCAATAGATGTGTTAGCCACACCGCCCACATGCCATTTCAACCTATACAATTCCCTATACATCAAAATGCTGGCTAAGCTTGGTAAACACTGCGTTGTTTGCAATTCACACACACTACACACATTTGTCTCTCGTTCTACCTTCCGAGAACTAAACTTGTGTGTGTGTGTATATTTACAAATTTGTGATTTGGTGCGTGTAAAACGATGTGTGGCTTTATCCATAGGAGTATGTATTAAATATTTACGGGTTTCTACTCTTCTATTCCCTTTTAAGTCGTACTCGTGCATTCACTTCATGACGATGCCGCTCGAGGGAAACTATAAGCAAACTGAAAACTTGTTGTAAACTTGTCGGTGACTTTTTGTAAAGCCGATTGATATTCGAGTTCAGTCTAGATTGTTCGGAGCGAGTTCGGGGTTCTGAAGCGAGTTTTTGTTTTTAAAGCAAAATGTAATTTAAAACTATGAGGGACGCGGAACGAAGTTATCTCTTTTCGTCATTCACGATCCCTTTTGTAATGTTTTAGAATGCGGTATTGATAAAGTCGTCGTAATTTTCTTCGAATCTCGTGCAAACTGTCACGAACTGATGTGAACACGGTGCAAATGCGTTTTCAATTGAGAGTAGTCATTGAAATGTGCGTCTTGTTCCGGTAGTCGTTGGGCGGGGTGGGCAGACGAGCCCTGTAATTCAATCGTTGTTGACATTGATAGATTGGTCGACTGCGAATAACAATATTTCTACATTATCGTCCGCTTGTTTCTGGCAAATTTCGACTAGTATATGTCCACCATTGATTGATGGAACTTTTAAAACTTATATACACCTACAATCAAATAAATTTCTGAACCTATTTTTATTATGTACCAAAAAATATTTTTGGTTGTACTTTTTCGTAGATGAGAAAACGTGAAATGAGAGTTTTTCCGTGCAAATCAGACTCAGATGGTGCTCGCAAATAACGTACTGCGTCAGCGGGAATGTAGGGCAAACGTCGGCCGTTGCACACAATTCGCGCACCTCAGTGACGTAACAGTTGGTAGGCCGGGTACTCCGGGGCTGAGGGGTTGCACCGTCGATGACGTCACCGCGGCAATCACTCTGCCACGGTGGTAACCATAGCAACGCTCTCTAGGACGTCGCTCTCCCGGCAAGCGGGCGGAGGCTGGGGGCTAGGGATCGGGGCCAGGACCGGGATGCCGCTTCAGTTTACTCGTTCTTACGAGACGCCGAACTGCTGGGGGTCCCGGCAGTAAACAAAATCGACGAATCCGGCGTATTGATTCCTCTAAATTCGAGATATTGTCACCTGCTTACCTGAGAGTTTTCAGTCCGTCCAGACGCGGACCACTTCCTGAAGCGCATGGGTTCCGTCGGCTTTATGTTTCTTTGAAATATCCCCAGCGGAGATTTCACGTTTTGTACTACAATAGAATGGCGAGATTGGAAAGATTCTGTTGCTTCCCTGGGACTCATTCCCGCGAACGTTTTTCTATTTCATTGATTGCTGATTCGCAGTTTTCTAAAAATATTTTCACAGGTTTCGCTATTTTCTTGTAAGATAAATCTGGAAAGGATGTGAGAACCACCACGCAAAGCAAGTATGTTACCGATAGTTATTAGTTCAAAATCAAAAAAGATTGTTTCAAAATGTATTTGTTAACTTATTCAAGACATCCCCTTTAATAATCCTAAATGTCACTATCCCACCTAATCTGAACGAAAATTTAATTGCAAATACAATAGTATTATGATCTTACTTAATTAAAATCCCTTATAAAAGATGATTCACAACTTGGGAGTGTCATTTCGAAAATTTGGGGCAGGTGGGGTTAGGGGAGAAAATTGCCTACAGCGGTTTAAAACTTTAAAGGGAGACGAGGGGGATGTATTTGTCTTCATCCCCCTTTTGGGTTCCCTTGTGCTTCAAAGCGCGATTTTTCACAGAATAGCATAGATACAATATTAACATAAACCAGGGATGCCCAAACTTTTTTTCAGTAGTGATTGTCAGTAAAGCAAGGCGATACAATGTTGAACCCAAATTTAAACAACTGGATTGGACCCAAAAAGGCATAAACATTGATTGCAAATGCTTACATATTTTGCGCTACGCGGCCGATATAGTTCTTATATCGGATAGCCTTGGAGAGATTAAACTAATGCTGCATGAACGACTTAAAGGAGGTGTGTGCAAGAATCGGGCTAAACATCAACGAGGAGAAATCAAAATTTATGATCAATCTTGTTCCCAGCTCTAACATCAACATTGTTTATCTTGGCTATGAGGTTTGTTTATCGAGAGATAATCAAACAAGCGAACTAAACAGAAGGATCACACTAGTATGGGCAGCCTACGGGAAACTTAAAGACATCTTCAAAAGAAAAGGTTAACATGAACGGTAGTAGGGATGCAAACGATACATCGATTTTTCGAAAACATCGATGTATCGTCCATAAACATCGATGTTTTAACATCGATGTTGAAGTCTATAAAACATCGATGCATCGTTCATTATGAACGATATTTTATCTTCGATGTTTGATAAAATAATCGACCATTATTTGATTATTTCCATGTTTGTATAAAAGAGCAATGAAATATTTGCCACTCTTAGCAACTTCGGTGTCCAACGAGCGATTATTCTCAGAAGTTGGCGCAACAATTAATCAGAAAAGGAATCGCTTATTAGGCACCAGATTGTCCAAGTTAATGTTTTTGAATTCTATATTTAAAAATAAATTTAAATAACATTATCTATGTGTTTTATCATATTGTAATAAATGGACTACGTTATACATCACTTGACTAAGCGACATTTTATCGTTTTTAGAGATTTTCATGCTGTCTGGTAGGTAAAGGAGTAACTTATCTTAGAAAAAATACAGAATACCGAGAGACCTAAAATACTATTTGTTTTAAAGAATAAAGCTAAGCGCCAATCACGTTATATGATTTCAAGTCCGATTTACATCATACGTCTAAGAACCGACTTACCATTAGATACGACACTTACTTAGATACACCAAGAAATTCTACAATAGAAAAAATAGATGAACCTACAATTTCGAGTCAGTGTCGTTTTCTAGATGTTAGTATAAAATTGAAAGTTTGTCTTTTATTTTATATAGAATTTAAATCTAACTAGTTTCGGCCCTTGGCCATCTTCAGAGACTCCACAAATAGATTAACATCTCTCATCTTATCCATTTTACAAATAACACGGGAGGTAGCGCTAGTTACCATAAGATATCATTGTTGCACATTTTTATAGCACTAAAACTAGAACTAACACTAGACCGAATATTTCTAGTTCTAGGTCTAGTGTTAGTTCTAGTTTTACACTATCACTAGAACTAACACAAGATCTAGAATTAGAATCATTCGGGTTTAACCGTCTTGCGAGACGTGGGACTAAATCCGAATGTTTCTAGTTCTCGGTGTAGTGTTAGTTCTTGTGGCCGTGGTAGGTAGCGCTAGTTAGCATAAGATATTACTATGTTGTATATTTTTTATTGAACTAAAACTAGAACGAAACATTCTGGTTTAGTCGTGAAAAAAACTTTCAGTTGTCAATGTCAAATTTAATTTTATTATTACCTTTAAAGTGAGTCCAAACGTGACAGATTTATCTCAAAAAGCCAAAAATTCGAACTTTCAACTTTTAATTTTGACATATTTGTCAACTTCATAAAAAATCCTTTAAAATGAGTCCAAACTCGACATATTTAACTTTAATATTAATGGAAATACAATCACTTCCGGTTTAAACATATCATGTTTGTTTATATGTATTGAGAAAACAATATTTCCTTTGAAAGATGATATTTTATTTTTAATTATCGGTGCTACAAATTTGTTTCGGTTATTAAACCGTCATCAGGCACCACTGTAATATTGAAAATTAAACTAAACTTTAAAATTACCTTATGTTACTAATTGGTCTAATTGGTTAAAGTTTAGTTTATGGTGGTTTAGTTATGGTTTAGTTTATGGTATTAGTTTATGGTGGTTGATAATTAAAAATAAAACATCATCTTTCAAAGGAAATATTGTTTTCTCAATACATATAAATAATATTATAAAGATGAACCTGGAGGTGAATATCGCTAATATATCATGTTTGGACTCATTTTAAAGGATTTTTCACTACGATTACAAACATGTATGGCAAAACTGACGTTGTCATTCTTAACCGGAAGTTGATTTCATTAATATTGAAGATAAATATATTGTGTTTCTCATTTTAAAGGATTTTTTCTTCAAACGTCATTAAATGACAACTTTGTTGTCGTGTTTACTCGCGGTAGAAGTAAGTCATTGTTGCATAACGACGGTTGCTAAGATCAACATAGCAAAAAAGTACTTCAGCGTTATGGCGCTAAAGTAAATTTCACTTTAGCGCCATAACGTTGAAGAACATTTCACTTTAGCGCCGTATTATTTGCAACGTTTGAAGAAAAAATACTATGTTTTATTCGGAAGAGAAGCAGATTCGTTTGTGGCTGGTCCGTCATTGCCGGACTCACTTCGTTCGTCCGGCAAACTGTCGGACACGCCACAATTTTAACGGCTCATCTGTCATTAGCGACTCACTGCGTTCGTCGCTAAGCGACAGACCACGCCATAAAAAGCACTGCTTCTCTTCCATATAAAACAATATACTATTTAATGAAGATTACAAATATGTCAAAAGTGAGGTTGACATTTTAAACCTGAAGTTAATTTATCATGTAATAGAAGTTTTACAATTGAAGTTAATCTAGTGTTAGTCACTTTTCCGCACTTTCTTTATATTTTTAACGTGTTTTTTGGGTCATTTCACATTGATTAAAAAAAATCGTCGATTTTTAAGCCACATGATGAGTCTTGAATTTTTCTTAAATTTTTATCTGTAAACTTGTAACGATTCGTCCTTAATTTCATTTTACAAATTTTTAAAGTTTAATTTTGTAACTTAGTAACTAATAATCTGATTTCGACATTAATATGTGATCTTTTTTAACAAAACAAAAGGAAATATTAAGAAACTTGTTTGTAAAATGGATAAGATGAGAGATGTTAATCTATTTGTAGAGTCTCTGAAGATGGCCAAGGGCCAAGTACAAAATCAAACTCTAGATTATTTTCTTCAAAATTATTATTCAAATAAAGTTATTATTATTATTTGTCACTTAGTCATGTGATGCAGAACGCAGTCCAAATATTATTGATTATTATGATCATTCTTATAATAAAAATTCAGCCACTCAATATTTTTTTTAAACATCGATGTATCGGTATAAAACGTCGATGTTTTCGACATCGATGTTTTACTTTTGGAAAACATCGATGTTCTAATATCGATGTTTTTATGGGCGATGTTGCATCCCTAAACGGTAGCCACTGCCAAGAGGGTCCAAGTAACGCAAAGATAGATGGGGACGTCGATCCTGGGTCTAACTCTGAGGGACTACATACGAAATGAAGACCTATGAAGAAGAACTGGCGTAAATGATGTGATCAACATTGTGCCAAAGCTTAAGTGAAGCAAATGAAGAATGAGCAGTGGACAAAACGGTTTATTGAGTGGAGACCGCGAGCGAACAAACGAAGTAGACGTCAAAAGAATGACCAACAATTGGATTTAGACGGCACAGAATAGAATCGAATGGAACAGAATAGGGGAGGTCTATGTCCAACAATGGACGCAGAGAGCCCTCTTAAGCAGCCGCTTGATCTTGAATCTGATATATTTTTACTCATATCACTTTTATACCCACTGTTAGGGTATTTACCCTGGGCCGGGGTAAAATAAATACCTACCCGCCGGGTATTTACCCAGCGCCCATCACTGGCCGAAATACACAGCTTACTCTGCAAAGAGAACCGGCTTGTTCGATGATTCTGAACTTGGGTTGACTCTGTGTCGTCAAGTCGAGTAGTGTATCACATATGTAAAAAGCTTCGCTAAAAAGTCAAAAAACTCTAAATATAGATGTTAGCTTCTCACTTTGTTTTTGTCTCCCCAAGTCATCTTAAAATAAATAATCTTATAGAAACTCTTGCAAAATTTTTGTGTTTTCCGTAAAAGCCGTTTTTACTAATAGTAACAGCTCTTAACAAAAAAAAAAAAAGGGCGGAGCAATAAATAATAAAAATAGCTGGAAAATCTTGAATAATGAAGGAGAGAAAAAAAGCTTTTTCCGCACTGGTTTCCATTTTCTACAGAGTACCTTTTGAATATTATGATAGAAAAAAATGACATAAAGGTTTTTTTACGATTAAAAGTTGTACAATACATTTTTGCTTTATAAGTCCACAATTCTCAACGATAGAATTTTCGTCAGTAAATGGTCCGTTCGGTTTTGCTCGGTATAAATGCGAATTCAAGTCAACGAGGCAACGGGAAAAGTTTGTGCTTGACTGGTTTGGAAAAGTTACCCGCGGTTGAATTCCAGGACTAGCTGAATACATTAACCGTGGAACGAAGGTAGGCGATTGCCAGAACACCGTTAAACGAAGTTGTTGATTGCGTTTCTAATTCTCATAAATTTAATCAGAACGCAAGCGAAGCACCAGTGGCCTGAGGAATTCTTTCGGAGCGAATGGGTAATATGAAAAGTTGGAGACGTGACCTCCAACCTACTTACTGTTAAGCTTCTGATTCAGTTGAATTCTCTGCTGGTGAACTAATTTAAATTGTTAATTTGTTGAAATGAAATTGGAAATTTATTTAGTACTTTAAAAACAATATGTATTCGAACTTCTTAAATGAACTTTTCATTAATTTCTTTTTTGAAATGCGTTAAAAAATAAAAAATAAAAGCCAAGTACTAAAAGCACATTTCCAACACGGAAACCGACAAAGGTTCTTGCGGAGGTATGGAACCGGAGTAGGTTGGTTTCGCCGCTGGTCGTCCATCAAGAGAAGTGGCCTGTCAAGAAAGAAGAAACACTTTTCGAAGTTTCGCGGCCCCTTTATTTGCTCGAGTAAACGGGGCCAACGCAAAATAAAAAGTTCGCAAGTGGGAAAGCACGAACCAGCATAAATCGTTCCCGCCGTTTGTCTGCAGCTGTACGACCCAATCTGAACGTCTTGCTGTTGACGAGACTACAAAAATCCAATTGTGTACATGTTATAGATTTGTTATGTTTAACTAGAAATAGCAAACATGTAGTAAAGGAGTTTCTACCTGAAGAAATCTAAATCTGTAATCCTGTTGAGATATTACACGGATCGTACACTTTCCGGAAAGTTTACTGAGCTTTTCGGCTTATTCAGGGATCTCTGCGCATTACGGTATAATGACACGTATCGAATTATAACTGCGACTCTGACCCCTTTTGAGCTACTCCCTGCGAAGAGAGATTACTAACATAAATTCCTCCAGTGACGTAACCAAGTTTCCTAACTAGCTTGTGTTAAGAAGTTAACATTTATTATTTCAATATGATCCACAATTAGAAAGTGAAACATTAATTAACATTGTATTCCATTATCCGGTGAAATGTTAAATTGTAAAATCCAAAGTTAATGAGATCTTTTGATACGCAATCTGTCCTCACCAGAATTGTTCCAATTATCGCACACCTTCCCGCGTTCGTCTCGTTATAATTACAAGGGTTACGAGCGTGTAAGGATTACTTGGTGAACGGTTAATTGACTATTTGGTGCAGACACCAATCGACTGCAAGCTTGTCATGCGAGTATGACACGCCAAATTCATATCGGTGTTGACAAATTGCTGCCTAATCGTCATGTTTCGTGATCTACGTGACATTTTACATGTGTATCGAGCTTAATCATGATGGAATTAATACTTCAATAATAAAAACAAATAACATTTTAAAATTCTAATCTCGTGAGGATGACTCGATGACAAGAACAATAGAGAAAAGACGTGTTTATTAATGGTTTGGGACACTACTGACCTTACTTCCGAAGGATCCGGAACCACATCAACCGGTCCCTAGGACGGAATAAATCACGGCATCTGTAGATTTATCTGGATAGGTCCCTTGATCCGAGATTTGGGTAAAGAGATGAGGTGGGCCGCTTGGGGCACCAACCGGGCTAAATTACCCTTTTGTTTTTGAACGGCGCGGCTGGCAGGGTTTGGCACGAAGGCCGATAAGGTAACGAATGGCTGTCGGCGAAATTTCCGCCCAGCCCGGTCCTGGCCAGGGTCGACTTAATTCCGCCAATTATAAAACGGTTCGTTTTCCAACAAACTAACTGCCTCGTCAATAAACTTAATCCCGCTAATTGGCAGTGAGGAAGGGGAATTGATTGCGCCCCCTTATTAAAGCCTCCGGGACCAACAGACGTGAAAACAAAACGACTGACGAGAGAATTCGGCCCAGATTAATCCTTAATTATTCCCAATAAGGTAATATTGGAAATCTTGATATAAATGGGAACGTTAATCAGATACTTTTGATACTCATTCCTGTTTGAATTAATGTTTAAAAATTCATGCAACATTTGTAGCAAATAATAGGACTCCCATTTCCTTTCAACATGCTGTTAGAATCTCGGTCTTTTGTTAGTACACCGACAGTGTGCTAACAACATCGTTACCGCTTTGTTTACGAAGAGTCAAGTAAACACTGGTAATAGCTTGTTTTCGACATACAACGACTACATACTCATTACTTTTCGTTATACTTCCTTGAATATTTTTTCAATTCGAATAAAATTTAAGTTGATAATTAAATCATTTCCTGGAAAGGGGTGCGCATCAAATTTCTGCCTACGGCTGAGATTATGATGCAGCTTTGAGCTAATAGCCCTGAAGCGAATCTGTGACGTAGTCGCAAAATCAATCAATCAGTGGACAGCAATCAACCCGAGCTCCATGTAACTCTATTAAACCGGTAATGGCCACAAGAGCGTGTGCCCTAAATGCGGTAACGTTGTTTTCGACGGTTGCTTTCTACCGTTTTAACAACTTTGCTCACACAGAAAATAGAATCCCCTATATCATCATACATTACATACTGTTTAACATCTGTTGCAACCTCATAAAGTATCAAAAACTTTATCAAAAACATTGAAAATGTTTGCCTTGGATTACCAAGAGCAATTATATTTTGTTAAGTTTCAATTATGAAGATAAGAATAAAGAGGAATGGAAAATTAAAATTTAAAAACTAGAGATTGATGATGTGATGGGTTGGGATTGCGTAGATATTTTTCTTATCCCATCCGCCTAAAACTTATTTTTGTTTTTAATATCGCGGAAATCGCCAGGGATGCTTGAAAATTAAGGTCGAGCCCGGTTGCCTCTCGGCATTTATCATCGACAAGCTTCCGTGCAGGAAATATTAATATCCGGAGTGCACTTGAGAGGCAATTATTAATTTTCCCCATCTGAAATTCTTGAGAAGAAGGCATAAACAAGATGTTTAAAAGCTGTTTTACAAAAAAAAAGCTTTATTTTATGATTAATTTTTGAGCGCTTAAAAAAATGAGATTTTAATAAAATGTTGTTTCCGATATCTAATAATAGCGTAGTGTAGTTACGTAAAATAAGTTGAGCCGAAAACTTCTCCCTGAGGTCATCGCAAACCCAAACACTCTTCCAGAACAAACCCTCTTTATTATCGGAGACGGTCGTCGATTCTAAGAAACCTAATCCTTACCTTTTTCCAGCCGAACCAATTACAGACCGCTAAGCAAGCAAGGAGCCATAGGAGAGGGCAATTTAATTGGATTTAAGCCCTGCCCTCGATTCCGGGCACGGAGATCTCCTTAGGAGGACCATCCGCTCACCATTTCAACGCGTTCAGATCTCCCTTCCGATTGTATTTATTCGCAGACGATCAATTTACCAAGTGCATAGAGCTTCCTAGCACATCTTCGATCGGCTAGAAGTCGACCCACAAAAGTAGAGGCTCTAACTCCATTACCTGCCAATACTGCCTACATCCTACTGAAGGAAAGGACATCCGTCTTGCGGCTGCTTTCAGTGCTAGATGGCATCGTATAAATTATATTTCAATTTCCCTTGGGTTATATTTATAGAAATAAATAATTAATTATAAAATTTAGCAATTATCATCGAATTTCAACCAAAATATTATATCCTAACGGAGCTTGGCGGTGATATTTTCGTTTAGGACAATTTAAGTGTTTTCCAATATCGGCGCCATAAAAACGTAGGTACCTTCCGATTCGAAAGTAAATTAAGTTAATAGCGGCTATGTATATATATCATGGTGTAATTCTGGGAAGCAAAAAACAACTTCAAGCAATTCGTGTAAAAATAGCAGAGCAACATCTCAAAACCGTTTCAGGATTCATATAATAAATGATATGGCGGGAGGATGTAACGTCGAAACGAAAGAAATAATGGGGAAAGACCGGGTTTTTTAAGGGTCCCGTGGCGACAACAAGGGTATAGAAAGTAACGGTTAGTAGTTATTGCTGGCAATTTCTTCTTGGTAGAAGAAAAGGTTATGTATGTGCAGGGAATTATTTTAATCAATAATCAACCAGAATATTTCCTGTTTATTTCAATGCTTTTATTTCATGACATAACTGAATGTGTGGCTCTTCTTTGCAATAATTTTCTGTTAATGGTAACACAGTATCTTGAAAACTTTGGTATTTATGTTATTATTGAGTATATTTAAGACTAGCTAAAAAGGCGTGTAAGATCTGTTGCAAGAACACGTGAAGAGCTCCGAATGGCGTTTATTGAGAAATGGAATAATTTTCCCCAAGTCTTCATACAGGATGTACTTATCTCTATGTTAAATTTTAAAACTTCTGAATACTTTTACAACGGCGATAATAAAATTATCATGGCTTATTTTGCATGTAATTATATTTGTAATTATATGTGGTTGATTTGGAGCTATTTTTCAAATAATATTTTATTTATATCTCTAAAAAGTTTACATCTTTATGTATGTATGTAGTTTCACGCTGGGGCACTTAGGCCCCTTTGTACCCTTTGTACGTCCCCACAGTTTACTGTTCATTCAAGGGTCAGAAAACCAGCCCAATCTTTTCATGAACGTTAATATAGAACAGAAAGGTATGTTCCTTATATCCGAAATTTGGAGCCATGGTACTCCGAAAATAGATTCCCTTAAATACACGAGGTTTGGACAGTCACAAACAGTATGACTTATCGTCTCGTCTTCCATTTCACACCCTCTACAGAGGGGTGTATTCGCCAGCTTCATGTAAAACATGTGCTTACGTAACCTGCAGTGTCCGGTCAGGAAGTGGGTGAGAAGCCTCAAGTCACTTTTCGATTTTCCCAGAAACTGAGTAGATGTCTTCCGGTCAGGGTAGAGCAGAGTTTTCTTAGCAAAGACACCTACTGCCGTCCCATCCCATCTATCGCAAAAAGCTCGGTGGGAGATGGAGTTTATCAGTTTTGATGCTGTATTAACAGCTAGTGGTACAAACGATTCAGGGGAGATCGGTGACTTGTTAGCCGCCCGTTTCGCCAACCTGTCCGCATGATCATGTCCTTTAATTCCGATGTGTCCTTTTCGCCATTTTATCGTGACGTTGTTGTATACGTTTGCCTCTTCGAGTGATTGCCGACAGGACTTCACCAACGATGATGCAGTATGATGCCTGCCAACCGCCAGCATAGTCTGTCTGCTATCAGTACAGATTACAACGTTTCTGTCGACTTTTTTGGAGTCGATAATCGCATCGGCTGCTATATTTATAGCAATTAATTCGGCTTGAGCAGTCGTGCAATACGATCCTAACGAAGTGGAAAGGTGCAGCTGGAGATCGTGCGAGAAGATTCCCGCTCCGGAACCTCCAGCCTTCTTTGATCCATCAGTGTAGATGGTCAGCGTTTTGCCCAAGCTTGAGTTGCTCTGGGGTATCGTTTCAATGCCAAAGTGTGGCTTGCCTAAGAAAGTAGGTGTAATGTAGTCTGTGCGAGCTTTAAGGAGGGGTTGTTTACTAACAGCCTCACTCCAGAGCTTGCTCCGGACTATTCCCATTTTAACAACCTGCTTTTCATTTACTGATCGCAACCGAAGCAATGCCATCACGGCCGATAAAAATATCTAGGGGCAGCACGTTTAACATAGTCTCCATTGCAATCGTAGGTGTAGATCTCATAGCGCCTGTGATTAGCAGGCAGGCCAGTCGTTGCAATTGATGCAGCAATTTAGCTTTATATGCATGTTTTAGTGCTGAGCACCAGACTATGGCTCCGTGAGCTACCATGGGTCTTATCACAGAAGTATAGATCTACATTGCAACTTTCGGATTTAATCCCCAAGTATTCCCAATAGCCCTTCGGCACTGGGTCAGTACAATCGTTGCTTTTTTGATTTTGCAACTAATGTGTGATGTCCAAGTTAGTCTTTTGTCCAAGATAACACCCAGATATTTCACCTCTGGAGCAAAGGTTAATGGATTATTACAGAAATTGAGTGGCGTTAAGTGTCCCAGTTTCTTTTGTTTAGTGAAGAGAACAGTCTCTGTCTTTTTAGGATTGACAGAGAGGGTATGTTCTTCACACCATCGTTCAACGAGTTTAAGTGCCTGCTGCATTCTGTAACAAAGAAAATTGTCAGGTTTACCTCTTAACAAAATAGCCACGTCGTCTGCGTAACCAACTGTGAAGAGATATTTATTATTTAACTCACGAATGAGATCATCAACTATTAAGCACCAGAGAAGCGGTGAGAGTACCCAATCTTGTGGGCAACCCTTAACCACAGCTCTCTGTACTGTGTGTCCTTTCGCCTTAGTCTGAACAACTTTGCTTGCTAGCATTGTTTTAATCCAGCCCGCGATGACCGATGGCACTCTTCGAGATTCCAGTGCCAGGTTAATGCTACTAAAGGTGGTTTTGTCAAACGCTCCCTCTATGTCAAGGAAAGTTCCCAGAATGGACTCTTTCGAATCAAATGCTTGTTCGATGCGCCCCACTACCATGTGCAGGGCGCTATCCACAGATTTACCTTTGATATATGCATGTTGGTTGAAATGCAAAGGAAACGCTTTAAGTACATTCTCTCTAATGTAATGTTCACATAGTCTTTCAAGCGTTTACATCTTTAATTTGTATACAGTGCGCGGCAAAATTATGGAACATATTCAATAAATTGATAAGAAATTTTTTTTTGCAAAAATGGTGAAACGGGTTAATTTTGGTTAATCATAACACACATTATGACACCATATTCACTTCCTGATAGTTATTCTTTTATGAGTCATGACGCCATCGACATTTTTTTTAAATGGCACCATATGCATTTGTTTACAGAATCTAAAAGTATATTTTTTTCTGCGACCAACGATGTAAATATCGATATGGGTTACATAAGGAAAATTTTGAGAAAATTAGCTTTAAAGGTACAAATTTTATTCTTTTTGTGAACGTAAAAATAGCATTACCCATGGGTAACCATGGAAACGCTTTGTTTGGTTTTAATAATGTCTATTCAAAAACGTCAAAATTAGTTTAGTGAGTGTTTAATTGAATTGAAACAATTTTTATAGCGATTAATTCCTGTATTTTTGGATTGTTTTCTGTGTTGTAATTGTTTGTTTGTATTTTATTTCTGTTTTATGTTGTTTAGTTTTGTATTAGTTATTTTACAAATTTTATTTTATTTCGAACAAAAAAATAGTATTACCCATGCGTAACCATGTACGTTGTCATGGTTCTTTAATTTTTTATTCTCTATTAAAAAAACACTAATAATTTAAGTTTTAATGTGCAAGGTTTTAAGTTTTAATATTTAAAGTTATTTAATGTCCGTAGAGTATGAATTATGTTATAAAAAAGAAACAAATTCTGATTCTAATCATTTAATCAATTGATCGAAATGCCCTCCACCCACTTCTTGACAATAAGCAAACCTATTCATACATTCTTTCAAAGTATTACAAATAAATTGCGGACTAATATTACGAATTTCAGCGCTAATACAATTTTTTAATGCGTCTACATTGAGTGGTTTCTCAGCGTACACTTTTGATTTTCGATAACCCCAAAAAAAAAATCGAGGGGTTAAGATCTGGGGGGCCATTCTATCGGCCCCCGTCTGCCAATCCACCGCTCAGGGAAACTGTTATTTAGAAATTCGCGAACACGATGTGCAAAGTGCAGAGATGCACCATCCTGCTGAAACCAAATATTGTCATCCAGTAAGTTGGGGTTATTATTATTTGGGAATGCTTCTAAAAGGACAGGCATCAGTTCATTCCTCAAAAACTCCACATATTGTTGACCTGTCAGAATTTGTTCAAAGAAGAAAGGACCAATGATTTTATTGTGAATTATGCCTGCCCATACATTCACTTTTTGAGGGTATTGGGTATGTACCTCGCTTATCCAATGAGGATTTTCGTTACTCCAGTATCTACAATTTTGTCGGTTTATTGTGACATTCAGGCATAATTAGCTTCATCCGAAAATAAAACGTTGTAAATAAAGAGTGGACATCGATTCTGCATAATGTCACAGAATTCCATGCGGCGATCTGTGTCATCTTCATTGAGTTCTTGCACTAACTGCACTTTGTAGGGATGGTACCTATCTGCTCATAGCACACGTAGTACAGATCGCTGAGAAATTTGATGATCCGCTGCAATTTATCTCGAATTACTATGGGGATCATCTTCAACAGCTAACAAAATATTAAGTTTCACGGTTTCGTTGATTTTAGGACGTTTTTTAGGAAAAAAAAATACAAACATACAATTACAACACAAAAAACAATGCAAAAATACAGGAATTAATCGCTATAAAAATTGTTTCAATTCAATTAAACACTCACTAAACTAATTTTGACGTTTTTGAATAGACATTATTAAAACCAAACAAAGCGTTTCCATGGTTACCCATGGGTAATGCTATTTTTACGTCAACATAAAATTTGTACCTTTAAAGCTAATTTTCTCAAAATTTTCCTTATGTAACCCATATCGATATTTACATCGTTGGTCGCAGAAAAATATATACTTTCAGATTCTGTAAACAAATGCATATGGTGATATTTAAAAAAAATGTCGATGACGTCATAACACATAAAAAAATGATTATCAGAAGGTGAATATGGTGTCATAATGTGTGTTATGATTAACCAAAATTGACCCGTTTCGCCATTTTTGCAAAAAAAAATTTCTTATCAATTTATTGAATATGTTCCATAATTTTGCCGCGCACTGTATAAAATGAAGATGGATCTTTGCATCGTAATGAGTCAATGATGTAACACCATTACGATTTTCAGAATTCGAGAGCTGATGCCTGTAATTGGAGTTTGAAATGTGTGGCCCAGTGTGTTTCAAGAAGGTAGTCCTCCACTAGTAGTAATGGCTTCGCATGTTCAGGGTTAATTTGGCTAGGCTCGGCTAGAGTATCCTCGGGCGGCAAATGGGCTTGCCGTGTATCCGGAATTCAATTAGGTCGTGCGTACTCATCTCTATCCCGAAAATAGCTTTTTAGGGCATTTCCCTAAATCCGAACATTTATGTACATCTCCAAATTTAATTAAGTAATACTTTTTCATTTCAATTACTCTTAAAACTTATTATATTATTTATTTTTTTAATCGAATCATTTCGTACTATCTTCCACGAACTTCTAAGAATCTGAGGTACACTATGACGATGGGAACGTGAGTATTCTCATTTCTCTCTCTCCCTCTCTCGATATAGCAGGACTAATTTGTGCCGTTGATTAAACCGGAGGAGAAAGACGAGTAGAGCCGCTTCGCAATCAGTGGCTGGATGAAACTATATACGAGGGGCGTTATTTTCCATTATGGGTGAAAGGCAAGGTGGAATGGGGGAAAACCGAAGGCCGGGGACGCCAGAAAGAAATACGAAATTACGCACCGAGTCGTTACATCGGGACGTGATGGAAATATAACCTTATAACGATTGCTCGAGCGGTAAATAACGAATGATCCGGTTTCCGCGACGCCTCGGGTACCGACGATTCCAATTTTACAGGATCATGTTATCGCTCTATTCAAGAACGGCCCATGTCAATATGATAAGATATGGAAAATACATTTTCAAATAATAAAAACAATAAAATACGTAATAAATTATGGCGAATTGATGAACAGAAAAATATCTACCTATTTAACTGGTTTACATTGTTAATATTTGAATAATTCAGATCACCGCTCTGTAATTACGGATAGAACTTCGACAAATATTAACACATTGATGGTTAATTAGGCGAAAATTAAAATAACAGAAATTGGCTCAATGTAAATTATATGCAAATGTTTTCATATAAATTTGATTGAATCGTTAAAAACAATGAGTGTTATTTTTGATTGTTACGATTCCCTTTTTAACTTTTAACATATTGTATTTATCGAGACAATTCAATAAACGGTTAAAATCAATACAATCTAATGACGTTCTCGAACTCGTTCGGAAATCGCTTTAAATTTTCGTCGAAATGCAATAACGTATGCGCGTACCGGTTGGTCTTGTGCCCTTTTGTCCAGACCAACTCCGCTGTACTCAGAGGCATCCTTTAAAAATCATGGCCAGTCGCCAGACAGGACGTGACCTGAAACATCAAGTCGTGTACATCATTAGCCCTGCACTTCTACGTCCAATTACTCGTAACCAATGTACGTCGATAAATGTATGTAAAAACAACGATTTTCGTTTCGAAACTCCAATAGATTCTTTTAATCATTTTTTACCCACTATGTTCGATGAACGAAACCAATATCATTCAATGTCCGGTCTTCATTGTTTAATAATCGCAGTAGGTACATTGCAATACCATCAATTCGTTTCCTGTTTAGTTCCCCATTTTCCGGCATGCTTCCATTAACGCGACCATAAATAACATTCACAATCGCATTTGCCTCAAAACAAAGTACCCAAAATTTGTTATAGGTTAAATTTGTTTGTTTGCTAAAGTTTGTTATATGTGTATAGGCATAGGACTTCGTTGTGAAAACAATTCGAATATTTAAAAGCTAAATAAACAAAGTTATATCTAATAGATTACATAGATAGAATTTTATTCGTTTATTAAAGTGTAGCATTCCATTTTGGTGATAATTTCGTGAATACTAGAAACTTTAACGCATGTACGTGACATTTACCAACGAATCCCAAATTCTGTTTGAAGGGCTGCCTGACAGTCTGAAAGAACCCGGGATTTATTTGCTGCTCCAGCGTAATTTACGTTACTACGTAATGCATCTGTCAATTTGCGGATTAATTTTGAAGCTGCTCGATCAAAGCTAACATTTCAATGGATTATATTTTTGATTTACTATTCCAAAAGTCACTTAATGATCGATATCTTCACAACTTTACGTTTTTTTTTGCGATTTCGAGCAATTGGAAGAGGTGGTGCTGGTGTGTTTGATATAAATTGGACTTCGCGTCTCATTTCTTTTTTGTGTAGGTAAAACAATTTTCCGGCATTCGCAAAAATCGGATTAACTCACGATAAATAGAAAATTTTCAAATTTACACTTATTACGTAGAAATGGTCGGTAATTACAACAAATTTTATCGTTGTATGTATGTAGGAAAGCGGAGGGTATGCTACGCACACAGCACCTAGGCCCCAACGGGCCCCTTGTACATCCTCCTATACTGTCTCCGGCTACATCAACCAGCCTAAGGAATTTCCGAAGGCTAGGATACAGCTCAGAGGTGTGTTCCTGATGCCATCTGTGGTCGGCCATTCCTCTCCGAAGTCTCTCATTCTGAGGTCTTGCAGAGTGGGGCATTCACACAAGATGTGTCGGACCGTCTCCTCGCTCTCTTTACAGAGGCGACAGAGAGGACTAACAGCAAGCTTAAGGTTATAAAGATGCTTGTTTACCTTACAGTGACCCGTGACGAGTCCCGTTACAGTTCGTAAAGCCTTACGAAAGACAAGGCTGCCTCTGCTGAAGGATAATGTAATACTTCCTTAGACAGATGGCAACCCTTAACCCTATCCCACCAATTCATGAACTTTTTGTGGGTAAAATCTTTAATTATCTCAATCTGAGTTGATAAGGACGGAGCGATTATCGGTTCAGGCGAACATGGCGCTCGCTTGGCAGCTCTTTTGGCAAGCCTATCAACGTGCTTGTTACCTGAACAAGTCGAGTGTCCTTTTATCCATTGAAGTATGACACAGTTATGCACTGCGGCCTTCTCCAATGTCAGATGACAACCCATAACAAGTCCTGAGGTAATTGTTATTCTACTCAGGGCTAAAATAGCTTGTCTACTGTCAGTATAAATTGTAAAAGTCTTACCTACCAAGTTGGATCTGACAATAACGTCAGCGGCAAGTTGTATGGCGATTAACTCCGCCTGTATGACGGTGGTACTTATATCTAAAGGTTCAGATACGTGGAGTCGGAGATCGTACGAGAAGACTCCGGCTCCAGCTCCTTCCCGTCTCTTTGAACCATCAGTGTAGATTTTAAGGCTGTTTTTTACCTCTACTTCTGTGGAGCTTGGGTGGGTGAGATATTTCTTCGTAAAAATGTGTTGTAGGTGTGTAAAGTCCGTTACACACTCCAGAATTGGTGAGTAATCCACCATTTCATTCCAGAGATTGGCATTTTTACTATTTCTCTCACCCATTAGAATTCCTGCTGCTCGCAGTCGAGTCATGGTCACCAATGCCACCTCTTGGATGAACAAATGAAGTGGCGTTAGGTTTAACATGTTTTCCATGGCTGCAGTGGGGGTAGTCCGCAGCGCACCTGTAACATACAAACACGCAAGTCTCTGTACTTTATTAAGTGCAGTAGTGGATGTAGACTGTAGGGTCTTTGACCACCATACTACTGCACCATAAGTAAGCATAGGTCGGATTACAGCCGTGTAAATCCAGAGGGCATTTCTGGGTGACAAACCCCATGTCTTACCTATAGCCCTCCGGCATTGACCGAATGCAACGTACGCTTTTTTTACTCTTTTATCTAGGTGGGCTCTCCATGTCATTTTATTGTCAAGTGTGATGCCCAGATATTTAACTTCTTTTGACAATACCAATGGAGTATCAGCAAGGGATGGCATTCTGGGATTGCCAACCTTCCTCATCCGTGTGATAAGAATCAACTCTGTCTTCTTAGGATTCACAGAGAGTCTTTGTTCGTCACACCAAGTCTCTATCAGTTTGAGAGCTACTTGCATCCTGTCAAACAGCACGTTTATATACTTGCCTTTGACGAGAATGGTTAAATAATCTGCGTAACCAACTGTGATAAAGTTGGCTTCGGCGAGGCGGTTCAAGAGGCTATCCAGGGTGAGGTTCCACAAAAGTGGGGATAGTACACCCCCTTGTGGATAGCCTCGAGTAACTCCTCCTTGAAGACTGACATCGCCAGCCCTAAGCTTAACTATCCTATGTTTAAGAGTGTTCTCAATCCAACCACAAAGAGTCGGTGGAACATTATGCTCTAACAAGGCATCGTTAATACCAGAGAAAGTTGTTTTATCAAAAGCTCCCTCTATATCTACGAAAACCCCCAGGGCGGACTCCTTTAGGTCCAGCGCCCCACCAACAAAGCTGGTCACTGAGTGAAGAGCCGTTAGTGTGGACTTGCCCTGAGTGTAAGCGTGTTGATTAGGATTTACTGGTTTAGTTGGAAGACAGAAATCTCTAATATAGCGATCACACAGTCTTTCCAGAGTTTTCAAAAGAAAGGAGGAGAGACTGATTGGTCTAAACGATTTCGGTGTGAAATAATCAAGCTTACCCGGTTTTGGTATGAAGTTCACTGTGACCTCACGCCATCGACTGGGTATATAGCGCAGCGCCAGGTATGCTTGGAAGATTTCCACCAGGTGAGGTACTAAATCCTCCAGAAATTTTATCGTTATTTTAACGGTTGATAACGACGATATCGATCTCCAAATAAAAATCTGATTCAAATAAAAAAGTTTTCTATTCAAACAAAATTGTGATATTTCCAGAAGTTTATTGTCTGTGGGGAAATCGCTTTTTGGGATGAGGCTTTATTTATTTCAATATTGTACAGTATTTGCAATCGGAAAACTGGCTGTGAGGATATGTGGACACAAAGCGTACCTACTTTATATACATGTTTGGCAAACGATTTCCAGGGAACCATTTTTGATTACTTTTGTTTGACAGTAATCCACTTTGGATTTCAACGGCGTTTTTCATCATCTTTCAGCGGGGACGTTTTCATGGAAAGTTTTAAACAGCCACCCCGCATTGAATTGTTTATTAAACGCTTTAACCATGAAACAAAAGCTCGGTTCTTCGTAACAATTATAATTTCATGCTTAATCTGAGTTTATGCAATTACTAACTATGAGAATTCCTTCGTTGCCTTTGACGACGTTCGGAATCGATCCGCACGAGAAACGTTCAAACCTCTGCTATCGCTCGTTCCAGATCCCGCTTTCTTTATTTCTATTGGGATTTACGTCCAGAACCAGGGTAAAGGTCGGGAAGCTGTCGTTTATTACGACATATGAATTCTTCACGAGGAGGAAACTATTTATGTAGTGACATGAAGAACTAAAGCTTGGGTTTTATTTTTAGCGCTGACTATTACGAGCGAATCTTCACTCCTCTATCTCTCCTAGAATCTCTGTCATGTTTTATTATCATCAATAGTTTAAAATAAATTTAAAAACATAAATCACATTTTGAAAGCCACCCTGACACAAAAACCATTTTGCAACCTCTTAAATAAAACAGCCCCATAATCGATATCGACAGTCGATTAATATTCGTTAGCTCCCGCATCCACCCATCTAGTAGAACCATTACAAAAACCCCCTGACAAAAAGAACGAAGATACGAAGTGGATGTAAAAAAAAATCTACCATTGAGCAATTTAGAAAGGGTGGCTGATGAAGCCGTTTTCTTACTCCCACTATCGAAATTAAATGGCAAGCTTAACGCAACGAATTTCAACCTAACTTTAAATGAACACTATGTTTGAAACATCAATATTTGGCCGCGAGAAGAACGCAAATATAATTAACACTTTGGGTAGTGATGCGGTATGTAAATTTCGCTCTCTAAAATTTATTTTCCATTCGAAATCTCACCCCTGATTGCATGTTCGAGAGTCGGATTAATCAATGTTGCTTTAGGGCAGTAAAATTTTCTCTCGTGTAAATTTCTGATGAACACTGTGCTGGGTTTGGGCGTGTACGAACGAGAGCTGGTCAGGATGTATCGGGGGCGATTGTATCCTGTAAATCGGAGCTTGCTGATCGGTGTCCTGTTTGATTTGCTCGGTTTTCGAGTGGAATAATCGAGCCGGGTGAGCGCTTGTCGAAAGTTACTGACTTTACACTAAAACCAATTTCGGACGCTTGTTCGCATATGCCAGCAGAATTTTATTAATATTAATCCAAAAATTGTTCGTTATTAAATTTAAATTAAATTTCTATATGTATATCAAAAAAAGTAAAAGTTGTTTTTGATGTAATTTATACAAATCAAAATCTATTATTATCTTAGGGATTTCGTGTTATATCTGGTTAGGTCTATACAGACGAGTCTTGCGATGGTCCACTCCTATAGAGGATTGTGCAACTCGGCATTGTCGTTAGAGGGTAGTACTGTCAGCGCAGTGGCCCGTTTAAATTATTGCCGATTTATACACGCGATCGGATCTCCGCTAAGCCCGACACGCCGTAGAACAAAAACACGGATTTGCGAAATTTATGTTCATGAAGTCCGCGAACTGTGGAACAATGCGTCTGTCCCCGCCTCGACATCCCGACGACCCACCATCTCCCCAACGACCGTTTGCCCCGCGTTTATTTAATACCGTTGCAACGGCCCGTCTGGTTTTAACGACGATGCTGCCCAGGACGCCGTGAAACGGGATGATTTTTAATCCACTTTCACAGAAACGGCACAAAACACATTGAACTGGTCGCGATTGTGTGGGAGCTCATTGTTAAGACTTAAACCGAATACATTCATTCCCATTCATTTACAAACACTTTTTGTACAATCACTATTTTTAATATCCCAAATCTGTTAAGCTGTATTATGCATACCGTGATGATGCTTCGATTTGACAACGAATTCAAAACCATGCAAATTGAATAGAATAAATTTATCCCCTGTACGTTTGTCCTGCTTTAAACATTACAAACCAAACACTTTTCAACGATGATAATATTTACGTGCATAATCCCCTGTTCCGATCTGTTTAGCGTCAAAATATTTACGACAAACAAAACTTATCCGGTGGTACAAAACGAAACAGTGAATTTCCAAGCGTGGAATACAATGGGTGCACAGGAAACTGTCTTACAATGCCCACCTCGACGGTAATATGCACCACCTCGAGCCCCAATATATTTAGAGCGCATAAATTCGAACAATGCGCTGTTCGCATACATCCGGGGGTAATCTTCGGCGCCGTAATATGTGAGGATGGGAACGTGAAATATGCGATCCGCGCGGTGCTATATTTTACCGACAAGATGTGGCCCACCTTCCACCCAAATGAGTCCTTGTGAACTTTGCTATTTTTGTATCGTTTTAAGTACAACTCGCTTTAATCTTATGGGTATTATACAGTGTGTCCGTAAAGTAACGGATATAGGCGATAAAATCATAATAAACGGTTTATGGATAAATCCCTGAAACGGGTCTAAAGATTTAAATTTTATTCATTAAAGTTATGGCGTCATCAATATTTTTTTTAAATGGCAATCCCCCATTTTTATGGCGGAATATGAAAGAGGATTTTCTTCTGAATCTAGTACAGTCAATATTAATATTGGTTACATAAGAAAATTTTCGAGAAAAATTACTTTAAAGTTTAATTACTTCAAAATTGTATCATGATAAAAATAGCAGTAGCCATGAGTAACTATGGCAACCAATTATTCTAAACAATTCCCTGAGTGTCAAAAACTGATTTAGTAAAGTTTCTTGAAGTGTAGTGGCGCGCCATCTTGTTGGAATAACTGCCGTTGGAATTGAGTTGTGTCAACATTATCGGGATGGAAGGAATGACATCGCTTTGAAAAAATTTAAACATCTCTTTCCACTTAAGGTTTCCTCAAATCTTTTACGGATATTGGGTGTGCGACTTTCTTGGCTAATTTGGATTTTGGATAGCGCAATACCAACAACTTTGTCTATTTACTTGTCCACTCAATGTAAATGTCCCTTCGTCGAAAAAAATATGTTTTTAACAAAGTCTTCGTCATCGTTGCAAACTTATTGTTACAAAAATTCTTTATGGGAATGATATTTTGCGGGTTTTAAAATTTTATTGGGCCTAAATTAGAGCCATTACTCGTTACAGTAACATGAGAGTTTTCTTGCCCAGCCAAAACCACGATTTGTTGAACTTCCCTTGCAACATTTAGCAGACTTCGAGAAATGCTTCGAGAGATGGCATGCTGTTTAAATTTAGTCACAGCTAGGGTTACCATACTTTGGCTAATGAGTTGGCGATCAAGATATATTGTATTAAAGAGGTCAACTACTTACTACATCAGTTTCTGACACTTAAGTAATCCAGTAAAATAATTGGTTACCATAGTTACTCATGGCTATTGCTATTTTCATCATATCAACAAATCTGAAGTTGTTAAACTTTAAAGTAATTTTTCTCGAACATTTTCTTATGTAAGCAATATTAATATTGACAGTATTAGATTCAGAAAAAAATATTCTTTCATATTTCGTAATAAAAATGTGGGATTACTGATGACGTGTGTATGTAGGAAAGCGGAGGGTATGCTACGCACACAGCACCTAGGCCCCAACGGGCCCCTTGTACATCCTCCTACACTGTCTCCGGCTACATCAACCAGCCTAAGGAATTTCCGAAGGCTAGGATACAGCTCAGAGGTGTGTTCCTGATGCCATCTGTGGTCGGCCATTCCTCTCCGAAGTCTCTCATTCTGAGGTCTTGCAAAGTGGGGCATTCACACAAGATGTGTCGGACCGTCTCCTCGCTCTCTTTACAGAGGCGACAGAGAGGACTAACAGCAAGCTTAAGGTTATAAAGATGCTTGTTTACCTTACAGTGACCCGTGACGAGTCCCGTTACAGTTCGTAGAGCGTTTCTACCAAGCCTTACGAAAGACAAGGCTGCCTCTGCTGAAGGATAATGTAATACTTCCTTAGACAGATGGCAACCCTTAACCCTATCCCACCAGTTCATGAACTTTTTGTGGGTAAAATCTTTAATTATCTCAATCTGAGTTGATAAGGACGGAGCGATTATCGGTTCAGGCGAACATGGCGCTCGCTTGGCAGCCCTTTTGGCAAGCCTATCAGCGTGCTTGTTACCTGAACAAGTCGAGTGTCCTTTTATCCATTGAAGTATGACACAGTTATGCACTGCGGCCTTCTCCAATGTCAGATGACAACCCATAACAAGTCCTGAGGTAATTGTTATTCTACCCAGGGCTAAAATAGCTTGTCTACTGTCAGTATAAATTGTAAAAGTCTTACCTACCAAGTTGTATCTGACAATAACGTCAGCGGCAAGTTGTATGGCGATTAACTCCGCCTGTATGACGGTGGTACTTATACCTAAAGGTTCAGATACGTGGAGTCGGAGATCGTACGAGAAGACTCCGGCTCCAGCTCCTTCCCGTCTCTTTGAACCATCATTGTAGATTTTAAGGCTGTTTTTTACCTCTGCTTCTGTGGAGCTTGGGTAGGTGAGATATTTCTTCGTAAAAATGTGTTGTAGGGGTGTAAAGTCCGTTACACACTCCAGAATTGGTGAGTAATCCACCATTTCATTCCAGCGATTGGCATTTTTACTATTTCTCTCACCCATTAGAATTCCTGCTGCTCGCAGTCGAGTCATGGTCACCAATGCCACCTCTTGGATGAACAAATGAAGTGGCGTTAGGTTTAACATGTTTTCCATGGCTGCAGTGGGGGTAGTCCGCAGCGCACCTGTAACATACAAACACGCAAGTTTCTGTACTTTATTAAGTGCAGTAGTGGATGTAGACTGTAGGGTCTTTGACCACCATACTACTGCACCATAAGTAAGCATAGGTCGGATTACAGCCGTGTAAATCCAGAGGGCATTTCTGGGTGACAAACCCCATGTCTTACCTATAGCCCTCCGGCATTGACCGAATGCAACGTACGCTTTTTTTACTCTATTATCTAGGTGGGCTCTCCATGTCATTTTATTATCAAGTGTGATGCCCAGATATTTAACTTCTTTTGACAATACCAATGGAGTATCAGCAAGGGATGGCATTCTGGGATTGCCAACCTTCCTCATCCGTGTGAAAAGAATCAACTCTGTCTTCTTAGGATTCACAGAGAGTCTTTGTTCGTCACACTGATGACGTCATAACTCGGTTAAAAATGGCGGAAGAAATTTAAAATCTACACCAAACAATTGCAAAAAAATTTAATCTCTAGACCCGTTTCAGAGATTTTTCCATAAACCGTTTATAATGATTTTATCACCTATATCCGTTACTTTACGGACACTCTGTATAATAAATTGCAATAACTAATTTTTCAAATTTTATTTTAGTTTAAATTTAAAATACAATTCACAGAATATACAAAAATTACATGAAATGAAACATACAATTATTTCTTAATAACGCTGTTTCAAACAATGTTAGTTGTTATCTTTGAGTTTGTTGATTATAATTTGTATTAAAAAGGAAAATTTATTATCTCGGTTAATAACTTTTTCGTGCATATATGAACACTGGCCATTTCGCTTACGTTGCATATATCGTTAATATTTTTATATTCAACCCGCATCTCCATTCGTCCTTTATCCGGACGCAAATTAGAAGGGCGTGTACATAGTATTTACACCGCTTCACCTCCAGTTTGTTCTAATTAATTTTTAATTTGATTCAGCTGGGAGCCGAGCACCGGGGCACTGTGGCCGTGTGGCAAAAATGCAAAGGCGGGCGAATTCAATTAGACCTCGTTTACAGCACAGGGTCAGTTTTACGACGACAGCAAAGTTTCGTTCGGCGACCGCTGCAAAGCGGAAAATAAAATATTCACTCGGTAGCCAGCGGAGCCCTTCAGTTTGTGTTGAGGAACAGGCGGGAATTCAGCAACCATTGTCCCATACCCGGTCCAGAATTATTAATGATAGGGGTAATTTGTCGGACGCGCGAGCGGTATCTTGAATCTACCAGTCTTTCGAGCGCCGCAAATGACGCAGTTTATCTTTTTTAGAACCGACATTACAACATCCCTTATGTGGTCGATACTCGCGTTTCGATTTTCATTTCATTGTTTCCAGTAATCCGCTTTGATCACTTTTGTTTGCGTTCAACGGGAAACAACGCGGTTACCCAAACGAGATTGGTCGTGTCGTTCGTTCGACATATCGGTCACACATTTACTATCCACTTTAGTGAACGTTGTAGCAAAGGAAGCTTTATATGTACAGTTGTGCACTTTGATTAAACCACCAACCGAACATAACCCACAATGTTTTACGAAATTAAACTTATACGTGACCTTAACAATATTGTATTTTACTGTTTATTAATAAATTCAAACTACAATTTTGAAACTTCAGTAAAAACTCAATTGTTATGTTTCCTGTACCATTGTTATCTCTAACTTTCCATATTTTTTTCCTAGCAAGTAGTGAATTTCTGCCCACAAAATGTCAGTTTATTTGATTGTCAAACTGTTAAGTAGACGCCTTGTAATGTCCCCAGTGCGACGTCTTCGAAATTTTGCCCATATCAATGACTTTGATAGGGGCCGAATTATCGGTATAAAAGAGGCGAGTCTCTCATTTCGAGAGATTGGGAGAAGCCCGAATCGGGACCACACTATAGTTGCTCGGATATGGTCTTTGTGGTCCGAAGAAAGTATTCAGAGACGCCGTCCTGCTGAAAGACTCGCCCGAAGAAGCAACTGACTCCTTAGATGGATGGCTATCAGGGATCGATTTCAAACAACAAGGTCGATTGCTGTGGATTGGACGAGAGCTTCTAATCGGCACTTGTGGATGGCAACCGTTTACAGAAAAATTTCTTCCTTTGGGCTTCATTCATACCGTCCTTACCTTCGGGTTCCATTAACCCATAAAGCAGCCAGACTTCCATGATGGGGTGGGTGACTTCATCAATGGAATGACATCATCTTC
Organism: Onthophagus taurus; assembly: GCF_036711975.1. NCBI lineage: Eukaryota > Metazoa > Arthropoda > Insecta > Coleoptera > Scarabaeidae > Onthophagus > Onthophagus taurus. The sequence goes on from NC_091967.1 coordinate 3,055,450, forward strand.
AGTGATGAATCAACGTTTTGTTTATGAGTGAATGATGGTCGTAGAAGGGTGCGGCGACATCGAAGGGAAAGATGGAATTTGGAGTTCGTTCAAAGACAGCCTTAACACCTGGGGTTATGGTTTGGAGAGCGATATGAGCTGGACGAAGGTCACTCCTTACGTTCATTCCAGATACATTAAACGCATGTCGTTACATTGACAACGTTCTGGAACCTTTCATGCAGACGTTGCAGAATGCCACTTTCCAACAGGATAATACAAGAAGGTTCCTCGAGCAGGTTCAACATGTCTGGGATATGATGGGTTGGCGACTAAAACAAGTACTCAGGCCTCCTGAGAATCTGGATGAACTTCGACACCATCTAGAAGTTGCATGGAACAAGATACCCCAGGAGGACATCGACCACTTAATAGAGAGCATGGGTAGAAGAGTTAATGCATGCATAACTGCGCGTGGGGATTCAACCCACTATTAGCTTATTCTAGAAAAAAGTTAATTTTTCCTTTCTTTTTTCCAACTAAACTTTCATCGCTTCTTAGTTGATAATAAAGCATTATTTTACCAAAATTTCAAAATTGTAGTCTAATTCTTAATGAGTGGTGTATTTCATGTGAAATTCATGCGAGTGTAGTTGATATTCAAATTCATCATTTTAGTATACAATTTTTCAATGTAACGTTAAAAATTGTTTCTCTTTCGACATATTCCGAACTAAACAGAACCATCCCATCGAAATACAACGCGCGTAAAGCTCGAGCACGTGCCGTTCCTGCCCTAAATATCTATTATGGCGTTATCGCACGTAGTCCTAGCACGTAATCTATATTATCTGTCGACGGTATCGTATTGGGGCCCACTGCGGCATCGGGTCGGGGTTATAACTTATCGCTCCACCACAGCTGTCGAACTTTTCCTCGCAGACTGGCACATTGAATTTCGGCACGTGCGAAGGATATGGAAATGTCGCTATGCGTCTACCCAAGGGATTGAAAACTTCTCCTTGAAGGTGGAGTGGACAGTGTCACCGAATTAAGCACCATCTGTCGCAAGAGAACCTTCCCTTTTTCACAGAAAGAAATGATTTTTGGATGAGGCGAAGTGATCCTAAAAACAGAGCGAAAATGGTGACTATTTTTCAGTTTTAGATGAGTTTTAGTAAAAGTCTTTCCATCAAATCACGCATCATACCTTCACTGGACGTCCATCAGTATTCAGAGCGCGGGTCAGATGGCAGAATAACGGGCGTGACGCGGAGTGGAATTAAAGCGGGGAGTTTAAAGTGGAAGCCGGTCCGGTTGCGGATCCGACATCACCTTTCCAAGGGACCTCATGGGCTAAAGGGGAGGCACATCCGGCTGAATGAGCCCGTAAAGAGGGTCCACCTCGAAAAAAGTTCGCGCATTGTGCTTGCGCCCGACGAGTGTTGGTGACGCTGCTGACGCCTACGAAATTCTAAAGCTCGGACGCCGGACGCTGGCCGGCATGGTATTCACGGGACGGACGTTTTAATTCTGGACACGTGCGTGCTTCCTTTCCGAAAAAAACTCCTCTTTTTCCCGACGGACCAACGTCGCCGTTAGTTAAATTTGCCGTGATTTATTAGTTTGCGCTTGAGGGACGTGAGATTTTAAAAACGTGTTACCCTTGTTAGATTTGTTATTTGTAGAAAATCAAAGAATTAAATGCTTACATAAGCATGTAACCTTACACAAGATTAAATCCAATACAACTTCCTTATTATATAATCAGAATGAAATTTTAAACTTTACCAACAAAACACTTGTTTTGTTCTCACTTCATTATTTCAACTTTAATATTGTTTCTCGAGCTTAATAAGATTATTACAGCACAAAGTTTCCTGGAATTGTTTACATTCACCTCGGAGGCCGAATTTAAAACGGACGCACCTTTCTGTTTCTTTCGGTTTGTTTACATGTTCGCGGGCGAGGTTCGCCCAAGCTATTGTTCCTGTAGGAACGCACCAAGTTTGTAGTTCACAATTCGCCCGGATAAATTGAGTTTCACCAAGTTTAATTAGTTAATTTAAATAATTTGTTCAGGATAGATGCTTCACCGCGTTCGGCAAAGTAATGTTTAGTTTACATACCAAATTTTTTTTATTATTCTTCAATTAATTTGATCTATTTGCAAAAACGCAAACAAAATATCATATCAATCTAAAACCGGTCATCATTTTATAGCGCCTCAGTGATTAATATTATATCAACCTAAAATCAGTCATCACATTGTAGCCTCTCGGCCGCAAGTGGCCTTGACTTTATCAGATGAAGTTGTAGATCTTTTGATTAATTAAGCCGAGGTCGCTTGTGACCGAAACTCATTAATTATGATTATATAAATCTAAATTTGGTGGCATTGACTTTATGGCAAACATAATTTTTTTTATCTACGACTGCTTGGATAAGTCATCATTACCGCACTCATTTGAGGTGATTTGAGTTACGTAATGAAGTTCATTACCGCACTGGTTTCATTACGTAACGCATTTTTAGCCTAATCAGAACAGACTTAATTTATTGAAACGAGCAACAATACAAAAGAAAAAGTGCTATCTACTTACAGAGAAACAATACTATTTATTATAAACATTAATTGTTATGTTTTTACATTTCAAAACACTTATTCCAGATGAGTAAACGTTGTTGAAACTGACAATTCAAAATTGTCAACAATCATTTCAAAATATTTTTATAAATGTCAAATAGACTTTTCTAAAGAAATTGATTTTTTAGTAATTTTTAGCAGTCGTAGATAAAATGCTGTATATCACACGTGGGCTAGAGCATAATTACAGTACTCGTGTGATTACACGAGTAATCAATTAACCACACTCGTACTGTAATTATGTTTCTAGCCCACTTGTAATATAAATAACTATGACATGTTTAGAATTTCGTACACAACGTAAATAATACAAAAAATTTTGCAACATATGATTTGTATATAAAAGATTAAAAATGTCATGAATATTAATAATTATGTTGGTTAGAGTTATTTTTTGCTTAAAAAAAGCTGTTCAACCGAGGTCAAGTATTGCTCGGTATGTACGAGATGAGAAAGGACGAAAAAACCGCTTTGCATTTCATACGTTAGCAAAGCCTTTCCCAATTAAAATTATTATTCTTTCGCGATGTCGTTGCGAGACGTAAAGGGGGGTGGTAGATTGGAGAACGAGCACGTAGGAGGCGCTAGATGGCGCACTGCACCTATATGAATATTTATGACAGTTTTGTGTATTTTAAATTTGAAATTCTCCGAAGTGGTTCGTCCCGGTACGACTATACGTATACAAAGTGGATTCTACAGTATGTGTGTCAGTGGCCAATCGGGCCGGGAGCTATGCAATTATGCTGAATTTATTCTGATTTCGGTTCGGTTTTTGTTCAACTCGACCGTCGTCCGAAACAAAAATAATGGAACGGGCCTTCAAGTTGGTTCCCAATGAAATTCAATGAGAGTACTTGAAATTGTTTACGCTAAACTATGCAGGGTTTAACGATACGGTTTGGTTGAGTGATAAAATATTTTCAAACATTTCAACTTCCAACGATTACACTTTGAATGGGTAATTAATTCAGCATTTCAGTATGGCTAAAAGGATTTTAATTTATATTTGGATTTCTTTTGAAATTATGACACTCAATCACATATGTTGGTCTTTACATATAGAGTACCTCCATCCCAGCTTTTATAGTTTATCGAAACGTAAAATCCCAGCTTTACATTTTATGGGTAAATCGTAAGAATTTTTATTACAGTTTGACAACAACTTTAAAAGTCTCTTTACCTTTACCACCAGTTTTAGTTGAAACCCAATCAAACAAATATTTTATTTCTAGAGAAACATTAATGTTATCTCTAATAAATGAAAAACTAAAACGATTTAAAATTGCTTGATGATGTTATAACTTATATTGAAAGATTTTAAATAAATTATAGCGGAGTAACAAAGTGTATATGAGGTTAACTCCAAGAAAAGGCTCTGTAAATTTGTGCTGCCTATTACGTATAAATCCAATGATTTTTAAAGGTGCCGTTAAAACCATCCAGCGGCAATGGCGATAATGGTAAAATACGGGCCGATTTGTCTCCATTCGGAGTCAGTTTTTGTCGAGAAAGTTTGTCCGCGATCGATACATTCGTAAAATATCGTACAATGAACACCTGTAAATGTTGCAATAATTTAAATTGCTCAACTATAAGGTTACTAAAACGTATATGCACCATGCAGGTTTTAACGTTTATGTTTTTGCACAAAATAACCACGATATCGCATTTATATCGTTATTATCTCAAATTACAGTCGGCTTCCTGTAAAATTGGAGCTATCTTTGGTGTTTTGTTCTAGCTGTGGCAAACGTTAGCTCCCACCCGAGTAATACGGTCAACATTATCACGTCCCTGGGCACAGATTAAATTACAGAGTTCAACCAGTTGTCTTGGAAACGGAAAGTTATGTAATTGTCGCAGTTTTTATGTTTGCGATTGCGCCTGAACTACTATAACAGCTTGTTTTACGCTATAACGAACAAATACAATTACAAGTATATTTACAATATGCACTAGAGATATGGTACTCGATAAGTATTTGGATATCGGCTACGATTTTTTTTTAAACGATGCAGTATTATACTGTATTTAAATCGAATTTTACATGATTGCTGCATGTAGAGGAGTAATTAGTAATTAAGTAGCTGATTTAAAGGGCATTATAATCATAATCTTTATTGTGCTATAAGATAGTTCACTAGGCCGCCATCACAAGATTTATTTTACATAGGGTAAAACGCCAGTAATTGACCGTTGGTCAGTGTTTGACCGTTTTTGTAAAAAAATGTAGAAAATAAGGATCCAAGGAATATCTAAAAAAATATAAATATATCCATAAATAGCCACCAGTCTCCTCTCCACTCCCTAATACACAAAAAGTCCACGACCATACCGTTCTTGAGTTTTTGTTGTTTAATTTCGCGCTAACTGCCGGCCTATTCGCATCGTGCTAAAAAGCGTAATTTTTATGTTTAGAAATTCGCCCAAACATTGTAGTACTATTCAGCCGTACTTGCATGTATGATGTTTTTTTTGTTTGCCAGTGATCTAATAATGTTTTCTATTGGTTATATTAAAAAAAATACCGCTTTAATTAATTGTTTGTTGAAATAAAGCCGGTCAATGACTGGTAGTTCTAAATTTAATTAAAAATTAGTGTTTGACCAATCGGTCAAATACTAGACGAATTGGTTGTTTTATAATCTCACAAGGATTTATATTTGATTAATAAAATGGAAAAATGTGTAATACCTGTTTTTAAAACTTATATCTTCCCGTTTAAGTTGTTTAGTATTTGACCAAAACTTTTATATTTTAAAAGTGAGATACAATCACTTTAAATATGCGGTCAGTTACTGGTTCCTCTTTTGGTCATTTATAGGACACAAACACTCAAAACTGAGTTTTTTAACCGATTTTAAATTTTATAAATATTTAAACGTAATATAATACGTTGAATATAATATAAGTGTAAATGTTTGATTCTTTTCTATTTTTTTAAACCTTGTTTATAACAATAAAAGTAATTGACCGTACTTAAGCAGTAATGAGTCTATAAAATTACAAGGATAAAAAGTTGGTCAAATGCTGACTCTCATAGTGGTCAATTATTTATTGACATTATATAAGACTCTTGATGTAAAAAGTAGGGGTTTATCTTATGAAAAAGTAGCCAAGATGTTTAACGTTCCAAAGTAAAATCTTATTTATAAAGAAAACGGAAAAACACCAGTGCAGAGGAAAATCGGCCCACCAGCATTTTTAAATTCTGATGAAGAAAAACTGCTTTTTGAATGGTTGTTTCATTTAGCAGATAGACGTTTTCCTGTTTCAAAAACCAAGTTGGAAAACACAAAATTTGGGTGAAAAGTTAAGTCAAGAGCATTTTGCTCCTGTTTTAAAAGATGTTCTTAAAGAGTCAAAAAATATAAACATTTTTTTGTGAACAAAATAGTATGAAAAAATAATGAAAATGAATATTATATTAAGAATCGGTTTAAGGTCAAAGACTAGATATTATTGGTCAAGTAATGTAATCAAAGTGGTCAAACACTAAATGCGAAATACTGGTTGTTCGCGCGACAAATGTCGGGAATAATTGTAGGTGTTGGTTCGAAAGAAAAAAAGGAAAGTTCTTACTTGAATTGGGGTTCTAAGATGAATTCTTCAGAGGATCGAATAAAAAAGCGTCGTTTTAATAACGAATACAATAATGGCTTCTTGTTTTATTTATAACATTTGAAATCGACAAAATTGTCATGGTTACATAAAAAATTTGGTTTGTTATTTGGGTTGCCTAAACACTGGTTTCCTTTTTAATTTTTAAAAAATATTACTTCATGATGTTATCTTTTATATGTAGGGTAAGTAACTTTAAATGAATCAGATGTGTATTTGATCATATTTTGATCATTTTATGTAAAGGCAGAGGGATCTACAAGAAAAATAATATGGCTCGGTCAAACACTGACATTAAAAAATCCTTAACAGGTCAAACACTGGTGCGTTTACCCTAGTGGAAAAGGCATGAAAATTAATGATAATTTTAAAAAGATTATTAAAAAATAAAGCTTAACAGCGTCTAGGATAAACACACCAATTCAATCATTACATTTCTGAAGCATATCCAATCTTTTCGTTTGAACTTGTACTTTAAATACAGACAGATACGGTTTCAATCGAATCAGTCAGTTGGGTTTGTACATTTTGTTAAAAGATTTGAAGGAAATTACTTTTCTATAAAAAGAAATGAGGTTGTTATGCAGCTACAGGTTTTCAAAGATAAGATTACGTCAAAGGAAAATTGGAATGTTTAGTAAATAAGGAATGATGATTTGTGGACATCAATATCTTACATTAAAAAATAATTCAATTAAAATATCAAAAAAACTGATCATCATATTGGCATAAGGTGGTTTAAGTAATCTCCACTCAGCACAACGATGATAGATTATAGAAATTCAAGCTTTTTAAAATTGAAATTATTGATTTACATGTTTGCACAAAATTTATAACGGTCAAAATTTTTAACGGAATATATTTCCGTGACGATCTTCTTGTTGCTCGTCATAAGGGCAATGATCTATATCTCCCTTATTTATGCCCGTGGATAAATATTTCCGGAAATTGCCTCGCCGCAGCGCCGTCAAGCACAAGTTTGTTTCATGATTTAGTGCTGTAAGAATTCCCATCTCCCGTGAGGTTACTACAGTTTCGTGAGGTTAATTAAGCTTGGGCATCGTACTTTTTGTGAACACCGGGGACACTCGTTTTTAATTAATCTCAATTAATCTGCAATTATAATAAAATTAATCTATTCTCTTGGTTTTAATAAAATTAAATTTGTGATACCTTTAAAAATTGATTTGTGCGATAAAGGTAACTTGAAAAAAGTGGTGATAAACTACATTGAATATAAACAAAAAATAAACAATATACGGTAAAAAAGTTGTATTTATAGTCGAAAGAATAGTTATTCGCGCAATATTTTAGTACGAAGCAGGCAATTATTGTTGAAATTGCAGGCCGCCATCGTTCGTCCCTGACCGTGGGGGGCTAGAAACGTTTCTCTCTCTCGCACACGCCCCGAAATGAAACACGAACTTTATGCAAGCGAACGGGTTCACTAAATGGTCCGTACATTACGGAGAGATTTATAATTCCCTCCCGCTTTTACCGTATGCACTTGGGCGACAAATAATTCCTACTTCACACACAGGACCGGGCCAAGTTTGCGAACGTCCCCGTTGGCGTTACGACCGGATAGTTCTGAATGGTTTGTCCTTCGCGTTTGGTTTATTACCTTCGGTTTCCAATTAAGATTCGAATTGGCAAAATGAACGCGCACTCTTCCTTTGAGGATGGGAACAAATTAAAAGCGAACATCAATCGAGGTAGTCGATTTTTAATTATTCCCGTCTTCATTACCTTCGTTAAAGTATAATCACGAGAACGGCGTAGTGTCCATCGTCGCGATTCGTTGTTTGCTTATTGCTACGGTCTAACAATAACGGTAGCAAATATTTACGTAATCAGTCCGAGATCGACCGGTATGAATAATTACTAAAATTTAATGCGAACATCACTCTCACATAAACGATCGATTTTTGAGTTAATTGGTTTATTTCATTCAATAATACGTATAGAATTGTTCAAATATTGTATCATAATACCATTTCGATCAAGTCTAATTAACATTGGGATGGATCCTATTGAATTTTCTTTTGCACAGAACTACAAACATATTGAAACAAACATTTGTATAATTATACTTTAAAATTAAAATTTCTCTGACTTAATATCATTCTGACTGTGCTCTATCTAGAACCAATTCTGATCTTTGAATGATCTGTTCAGTTTCATTGCTTCGGATAATCAAAGTGGCTTCGTCAGCATATAATAAACAGTCAATGTCTCTAAAATAATACGGAAAGTCATTGGAAAACATCAACAATAAAAGAGAACCAAGGATAGAACCCTGTGGAACACCCCTAGTCAAAGTGACTCTTTCCGATGTCACTTGACCACAAGTGACCACTCTCACATAAATGATCAATTTTTGAGTTAATTGGTTCAAATATTGTATCATAATACCATTTCGATCAAGTCTAATTAACATTGGGATGGATCCTATCGAATTTTCTTTTGCACAGAACTACAAACATATTGAAACAAACATTTGTATAATTATACTTTCATAAAAAGTTGGTTGTTGTTGAAGAATGATTGATCTTGAAGTTTGATATTAATTCTGAACCGGATTCAATTTCACGAAGGAAATTTCGAAAGAGGGCCCTACGGAGCAATTACGAGCAAACGGCGAACATTGACCACAAACGTCCGAAAGCTTGTTTTGGAGAGCCCTGTAAACCCAATTTTAATTACTGGTTGCGGTTGTCGTAGAACCGCAACCGTAAAGTGCTGGTGTACGCAGGAGCGTCACTCGCGGATATGTCACGACTGACCATACACTATGGCTATCGACTGATTATTTCTCGTGACTACAATGTACTTACTCCTGTGTGTACCCATAATATCACTACAATGGTGTCACGATGGACGGAAGGTACTCGGATTGCAGTGGAGAGTATCTCGATACGGTCTAATTGCTATAGCGTCAATCGTTCTATGACGAGCATAATCTCGCTGAGTATTGCCCGATCTCAGCATTGCGGGCTATTGTCAATTGGCAGCTTATTGTATACGGTTCCTTTCCTAATCGGGTCGTTACCATGACCCGACATTGTTCGTTGGTATATCAATGTGTTTGATGATTAATCACATTAAATGCCTAATTATTTCTTATGTGTTGATTAACTAAAAATATAAAAAATTATTTTACCTCAATGATGTGATAGAAAAAATTAAAGAGATATCAAAAATATCTTTTTCTTCTCTTAGGTAACTTGACATCAAAACGTCATGAGGATGCAAATGATTCTACTCAAGTGCATACTACTCAGAATTATATTAATTGTGATTTAGACAAATTGATTCATCGTGCTTCCAAACTGTGCCTAAATATTAATCCGAATAAGTCATCTATTATGGTTTTTGGGAACCAGAGTGCTGTTGTGATGTTAGTTTGCAGTTCAGCGATGAGGCAAAGAGCTTGGGTGTTACCATCGATTCATCACTTAAATTTTGTGCACATGTATCTAATTTATTTAGGCGAGCTTATGCTGCGTTGCGACTACTCTACGGTAATCGCAACTTGTATCAACGTTTAAAAATTCAACTTTGTGATTCAATTGTATTGTCCTTGTTCAACTATTGCGACGTAATTTATGATTCGTGTCTTGATGTGGCTATTACTCTTCGAATTCAACGTCTGCAAAACGCTTGTCTGAGAATTATATATGGAATAAGAAGAAGAGACAGGATTTCACATATGCTTCTTTGGGCTAACTGGTTGAACTGGTTCGAGGGGTTGATGAAAAAGAATACGCCTGTATGTATGTATTGTGATAATTTTAACATTCTCTTAGTTCACCAAGAGAACATAACCTAGAAATTGTGACAGAGAGATTTTTTGTTGGTGAAAATCTTATTTTAAACCGTTTTGTTTGCTTCCAAAAGTATCAATTATTATAGTTCAGCTCCTAAAGCACATTTTTCATCCATCTTTTGAGGTTTTAACGTTATTTTGAGGAAGAAATCCTTGATTTAAATTTGAATCTTTCTAACTTTACTCATTGTCGAAATTTGGCGTGTACTCCAATGTATGTCTAAAAACACGAAAAGACAACGTTGAATACGAAGTTTTATTACGTTTCATAAAGGAATAAGGGAGAAATCAACGAAAAAAGAATTAAATTTTGAAGGTTAATTCCGAGAAAAATCAAGAGATGACGCTAGTTTCGAAGCAAGAATTTTGAATTTTGAAAAGGGCGCGAAGCTAAGAGCCAATCAGAAACGAGGAAAAAACAGTTGGAGTGCCGGGGTATATAAGGAGATCGCGAACAGGGAGTGAGAGAGTCGTCGTCGGACCAGCGTCGAATTCACGTCGTCAGATAGAAGAAATTTTGAATCTCAAGAGATAACCTCAAAAATTTAAGATAATTTTTTAAAGTCAAATCAACTTACGATATTAAAATAAAAAGAGAATCATCCTACAACCTATTCCGAGAACTACTGATACTTCTTCGAGATTATCCAAGACCCTATTTCCGAAGAACAAACAGTTCAATTTCCCGTAAGAAGAATCCTGTAGACAATCCAGAAAATTAGTTAGTGCCCCAAACACAAGAGACAATCCAGATACCACATTGAACTCCAATCCTTTCTTTTTCGCAGTGAGTCGGATAATAATTTTATTTTATTATTTAACATAACCTACAAAAAGAAAAATCAAAGAATCAAACTCAAAGAACAACTCACAAGAGTTTCCTATAATTTTGATCAATACTTACTTGTGGGTAAAGATTTATTAGTTTTCTTGAATAACGTTCATTTATTTAATTCTATTTTTCTTCAACGAATTTGATGACAATGGCTGACGTCTTAACCATTTGTTATTTTCAAAGAACGGTTCTAACGAGTTTAATTTTTTGAGTTTAATTAAATGAATTTGTTTGTCGAACCTGATTAATTTTCTTTTGAACCTGAACTTGCCCGAAACCCTGAGTTTAATAAGTGTCTCTTAAACAACACAATTATAGTATGTATGTATGTAACTCAACCCCTTTTGATGACCTCTATGTGTACTGTCTTTCATTTCTATTTACTGTATATTCTTATTATTATTATTATTTGCAGTTCTTCATTGAAGCCACTTGATTTACTATTTCCTCAAATTTTTCGTATATTCGTTCCAGATCTTCCAATTTTTTGGCATATTGTCGTTGCACATGTTCTTTTCTTAATTTGTATATCATGATTTTTTCCTTGCTTGATGTTTTAAGTTTTCTTGCTACTATATGGAACGAAACTGTAAATATTATAATGATAATTTTTGTTAAGCTTGAAACAAATTGAGTAGAGAACGAAAAATAAAATTAAATGTAAATATGCTAGGTATGAGTAAAGAAAATAACTGTTATTTTACAAACCTTTTTGTGTGTTAATTCAGTTTAGCACTCAGCTCTTTCCCTAAAAATTTTGCTGTAGATAGTAATATTTACGGAAAATAAATTACGGTGGGTGAACAAATCCCTGCTAATGATATCCTAAACTGACAAGCTAAACAAACGGGAATAATTACGAAAATAACGACTGAACAGTTCGAAATCCTCGTTTATTACGAAGTGCAATGAATTTGAGTTGGAAATAAATATTCTCTTACAAAACGAGGCGAATCCTAATAATATAAATCATCGCAGCTCCATCAGTCGACGTTCCAAAATTACATTAATTAATATATATAATCCGGATTCAACATAATCTCCTAGTCGGACGACAGTACGATTTACGGGGAATACTCATTTTCCAGTGATATGGTTAATATAATTGGTAAAGATACTCTTTTATTTTTGGATATATATAATAACACTGTACAATAGTTGAATCCCAAATACTGTTTGTCAAAAGTTTTTATCAATGATACTAAATTAAGTTTAGCAAAGCCTTATTCTCCTTTATAATAAGATTTCTCGTACCGTTGATAAATATAAAGGTAAACAAATGCCTCTATACATCACGGACTTTGTATGTCACCGTCAGCATTCGCAACGCATAAAACAGCAATTTATTTCTCCCCTTACGCGCGAATATCCCTTCCAGCTGAAAAGCTTCCCGTACCCGCAGCACTCCGCGCGTTCATCCCTTCTTCTGGTTACAAAATACGAACGGCAGAAATGTGAAAGGCCAGGGAAGCGAAAAAAAGTAATGCTATCACGTCCTTTCCCATATTCCGTTTCTGCCCCCTTATAAATAAAAAGGACAAGGCTGAAGTAACAACTTGTGACAATATATTAATATTTTGATGACTCAAATAGTCTTTGAAATTACGCAATATCTATCTCGGTCTTAATAAGCTATCCATTTTCTTCGCGAATAAATCGTGGGTAGCGAACTGATTGGTTCATATCCAACACATTAGAGAACGAAATTTGCCGTAGGTGCGCCCTCTAGCAGCGAGTACTGCGCCATCTCGCTTTTAGGCGCGACTGCGTATATCCCGACGTATATATCCCGGATAAATGGAATCCTTTTACCTACAGATTTCGGGACGAATTGTATATCGATTGAAATTCGCGGCGGGATCGGAGGAAATCCGCAAATGCGCGTGTATTTCAATTAAGGGTGGGAATTGCGGATGCAGGAATTTGTTATTTTATTGAATGCTACGTAAATGCGGCCAGTTTGTGTTTTTAAATAGATTTGTTAAAACAATTTTGATAAAAAGTATTAAACTTTTCACTTTCAATTTTCTTTTTCATTAACGACGTCAAAATAACATTTTCTTATAAAATTTATGTAAATGTTCTTGCCGAAAGTATTGTTTCACAAATTATCGAATTACGGCAACTTTATGAGCAACATCTCATAGAGTTGCCGTCTTGAGATGCATGGCTAAACCAGAATGTTTCTACTTCTAAGTCTAGTGTTAGTTCTAATGATAGAGCAAATGTTAATTCTAGCTATTAGTACTAACACAATCACTAATGATCTAGAAGTTTAGCCGTCTTGAAAGGCGCATGTCTAAACTTGAATATTTCTAATTCTAGTGACAGTGTTAAGTTAATTCTAGTGTTAGTTGTTCTTCAGTGCCAAGTTGAAAGCGTGTGTATGTGTTGTAACGGCGCTTCGGTGGTAACAGTCAAACAAATAAAATCAGCGAATATCTAAGGTGATGATGCAAATTGGTTAATTTTAAGAAATAACAATAGTAATAATAACTTTCGTGATGTACTATGGTGTAAAAGAAAAATCATCTTGCTTGTAAAGCTGCAAGTTTCAGATTGAAAATGTCAAAATACCAAAATAGAGCTGTATAGTTCTGCGATTTATGCCTTACATTTGCAGATATTACCCGGCCCCCTCGAAAGTAGCCGAGGCTGAGAGAAACTTCAAGACTTGCTAAGCACCGGCGGCATTCATCATAGTTAAGAGTTATCGGTGTGCTACTCCCACCACTACTTGCCGATTCCGCTCTACCGAATACGTAATTCGAAACCATTTAAAAGGTACTGAATTTGGCCGAAACACGGAAAAGTCTACCTAGTGCAAAGTACCCGAACTTCTCTACTTCCAAAATACGATCGTGGTTGCTCATAAATATGTATTTAAAGGAATCCTACGCGATAAAAGTAATATTTTTATGAGATCTTCTCTCATAACTCTTGTCGCGACAATAGTGAATCTCTTATGTTGAATCAATTTTACTGTTTCTATTATATGGGAAGACTTTACGACCTTTTCTAACATATAATTCTATTTAATTCGTAATTTTACGAGATTGTGAACATCTGCCGTTAACAGCCGTTAGTTTTAATCGAGTCATTTATACAAGACCTCGTTGGCGAGAACTGTTAAATAATATAAATTGAGTTTTGAAGTAGAATATGTCAAAAGTTTCATTTGTCACCGTCAAGTGTATCGGTTTTCTGTTAGAAGAAAGTTGACATCATTGTAGCGCCTATTATCATCCGGAGAGGAAAGTTTTAATGAAGACGTTTAGTTTACTTCGAGGATTTTTTTATCGTTTATCGCAGTTAACTTTAATGATTTAAACAAAAAAAAAATAAATCACCTTTGTGTACTCGAAAAGCTCTCACGTAGTATTATTAGTTTTTGTTAGAATAGTGACACAAAGAGGTTTGGGCTACATCGTGGGTGATGCCCGGCCGTTTTTCTTGAGGCCAGTTCTCCTGGCATTCATTATTTTAAGAGCTGCCAGATTAAATTAAGCCGTCGAGACCCCGTTCTGTTTTAATTATGACCAAGTTCGTCGGGGTAGTGGTTATAGGAACTCGCGCATACGGGTTTCGAAATTAATTTTCTTTGTGTCGTGGTGCTGCATGATGGGCTCTACCATAACTTAAACTTGATTATTGTACCTGTGTTCCACGTTTATGGAATTATACAAACTTTTTTGACTTGCAAATAATTTCTATATTATCAAGATACAATAAATATCTGAAATAATATTTAGGATGGCAAAATTAAAATGTTAAAGATTTTCTAATGCGAAAAGCGTAGTACGAAATATGTTTTTATTATATTAAATGTTTAATTGTTGTTGCAATTTAAAACTCGTATATAGGGAGCAGTATAGAGTTGCTGATGGGTTAATTATAAAGTTGAAAATAGTGTTTATTAAATTTTAATAAATGCACTTCTAAACTCGGAAGTTTTTAGTTTATTTCCGCGCCGCAAAATCCTTCAAAGTTATAATTATAAAGTTTTCGAATTTTTGGTGTGTTTTTTCTGAAAATTCTGCCTAAAATATGCGCCACAAAAATTATGTCAAGCTTTACATGGATCTTAATAATAAAAATGGATAACATTAATTGGATTATTGACATTGAAATATAGGTGTAAAGTATAAACGATAAACTATTAGTCACGTCTGTCGTAAATTGCTAAACAATTAAGGGAAGACTAATGGCAATTTTAACGTCCCCGGCTATATAAAAGCTGCACATATAATGACCGAACATTTTTCCATAGCTCGTTTTTCTCTTTGGCCCCTCGTCCTCACCATGAATATTAATTTCGAGTGCCTAATTACATCCCTCGTCTAACCGAAGCGCACGGCCCCTGGCAGTTTTTTTTTACTCCACCAGCTACCTCAAACACGACGACTATCCGATAAACCCCTTCGGGACGGTGGCGCTTCGCTTCGCCAGACTGTACTTAATCTCGCGTTAATTTTTCCATCGGCGTTAATTAGTGTTTCAATTAATCAAGCCGGTCGTGGGAGCGTCCTCTCGGTGTGGGATTACTGGTCGGGACAGGGCGGTTGGCGGCCCAGTGCACAACGGGGGGTGCCAACGTCCAAATCGAATGCCCCACGAGCCACAAGATAGTTTCAACCCATATAACTTCCTCCAGTTCGATCTCCCATCCCCGTCAAAGAAGATGACTTCCCATTAAGTTCGGACTAAGTTGCTTTGGTTATTACTGCAACGTCGTTCGTCTACAATACTCTCAAAAGTTACATCGTAATCAATTTAGTATCCCATTCAATCTTCAATATGAAAGTAAGAAACCCAACAGTTAATAAATGCAACAGATTGATATTGCATGACGACGACGTCGTGTCATATTTATGAACACAACGACTTCATAAAATCAACAAGTACACGTTGGGCTGTTGAAATAAATTCCCATTCGTCACGGAATGAAAATTGAAAGAGTAGCTAGGTTCCTACTTAGAGGGTTTACTTACTTACGTGATTTGTTTCCTTACTGTAAACGACCGTTACACGACATCGTAACGTCGGTCGGGGGAAGCAATAAAATTCACGGCCACGATCAGATAAGACCGTTTTATTGCCAATTTTGCAATTGGACCGTTTCAAGACGGCGTAATCCTTAATGGAATGAAAAATTGTTCTATGTAGTAAAGATGAGAACTTTGCGATTAAATCATGTGCCGAACAAGTGCATTTTTGGTCTTTGAACTTTACTTTAGTAGAGTGCTTTAAAGTGGCTGAATTTGCTTTCGATACAATTAACTTTATGGTAGGTTGAGGAAGTTCATTATCATTTATACCTCCGTTCCAAAATAAGTGTCCGATTTGAGATTTTTTATAGGATTATTGAATACACAGAAAAAAAAGTTGTAATTATGAATTTATTTATATAGAACACATATTTATTGATCGGGTAATCTTGGTAAAAAAAAAGTTAATTTTATATATTCTCAAGTATAAAAATCATGTCAGAAAATATACGAAATTATAAAGGAGCATTGGGTTGGGTTGGGTTGAAATAGAAAAGAGGAAATTCTGGAAGGAAACGTAGGGACAGAGAAGGTATAAAAAAGAAAATCTCGGAAGTTTCCATAACACAAAGCTCAAATATTAACGAGTCATTTGGAACAGTGTATAGAATTTTGAAGGAAGGAGTCATAAAAAGACTTTCAAGTACATTGAAACCTGTTTTGACCGATGACAATAAGAAACGTCGATTAGAATTTGCACTTTGTATGTAACAAGAACCTAGCCTATATTTTCAAGAAATGTTAAGAGTTTGTTCATATTGATGTAAAATCGTTTTACATAACCAAAACTAAGACAAACTGCTATGATTACAACAAAAGGTCTGAATTTAATGGTAAAATAGGCTTATGGCTTATTGTAACTCAAGAACCAGCCGAAATGCTAAAAATCGTGTACATGGGACATTAATGACAACACCTGTTGAAGTTACTTGTCAAATTTATTTATTTATTTTTTATTTATTTATTTATCATTTATTTCCACAGACAAAAATACAAAATTACATAAGATACACTTAACTTAAACAGTATCAGCAAATGGATCATTTTATCGCACAAGCGATCTCTGCCAAATGACCCAACAGAACAAACAAAAATAAAAATAGTATTTGCTGAATATGTCAAGTAGTGACAATTAGATATTATTAACATCACCAAATAAGGTTAAGCAAGAAAAGAAAAACAAAGAGAAAAATAAAGAAAAGACACAAAAAGAGAGATAGAGAGCGACTAAAAGAAACTAAAAGAATCTGCCGGATATCAGTTGCCAACAAGTGAGAGCAGTTGAAGAGAGGAAAAAAAGAGAAAGACAAAGAACAAAGAATCAGGAAACAGCCAGTTGAAGGGCAAGCAAGTGGCTCTTTAAAACATGTCTAAAATTAGTAATTCTAGAAATATTACGAATTTCAGAAGGCAGTCCATTCCACAGCGCAATCGACTGTACTGTAAATGATCTATGATAAATTTCAGTGCTATGAACGGGAAATGTAAGAATAGTATCAGAACGTGAACGAGTAGCAAGCTCATGAGTTGATAATTGCTGGAACCTATCTGATAAGTACTTTGGGATGCAGTTATGAAGGATTTTAAATAAAATGGTTAATAAACGAAAGGATCTACGTCTCTCACAGGTTAACATCTGAATGTAATTGCGATACGGCGTTACATGCTCAAATCTATTTAGGTCAAATATGAACCGGATACAATTATTTTGTAGCCGCTGCAATTTACTCAGAAGAGTCACCGAGAGATCGGGATAAACCGCGTCCGCATAGTCGAAGTGAGGAAATATAAGAGAGTAACAAAGATTACGACGCACCACAGGAGGAAGAGAGCAGCGAAGTCTTTTTAAAGAGTGGAAGCAAGCATAGACTTTTTTGCAAACATGTTGATTTTGCGGTTTCCAAGACAGTGCAGAATACGTATGACATTACCATCCAGCATCAGATCACTGCAGGCAGATGGATTAATCTTACCAAGTAATTGACGAGTTCCAAACACAATAGCTTGCGTTTTAACTGAGTTCAACTTAAGTCCATATCTTCGAGACCAGTTCAAGACGTTAGATAGATCGTTATTAAGTCGCACAATAGCTGCCGGAAATTCAGCAACAGTAGTAGTAGTATATATCTGCAGGTCGTCGGCATACAAATGATAATTACACGAGATATAATTAGTAACACTATTAACGAACAAAGAAAAAAGTAACGGACCCAATACACTGCCCTGAGGAACACCACATTTGATTGCACAAGCAGAAGAAATTGAAGAGTTAGCGCGTACTTGTCAAATTTATGTAGACATGATTACCAAAAAAGTTATTCCAGCTGTAAAAGAAAAGTGGCCAAAGGGTAGCAAAAAGATGCCCATCAAAATTCAACAAGATAATGCCCGACCACATTGTAGTATAGATGATGGTGAAGTAATTCGGGCCGGAACAGCTGATGGATGGAATATTAGTTTGATTTGTCGGCCACCAAACAGCCCTGACTTTAATGTTCTTGATTTAGGCTTTTTTAATGCAATTCAGTCCATACAACATATAAGCTCTATGCATAATATAGATGAATTAATTGCTGTTGTTTTGAAAGCATGGGATGATACACCTGCATATAAATTAGACAATGTTTTTATGACACTGCAGAAATGTATGCTTCATAAAGGAGGTAACAATTACAAAATCCCTCACACAGAGAAAGAAAAATTACGGTCTACTGGACAATTATAAAGAAATGTAATTTGTGCAAAAGAAGCTGTTGAAAAATTCTGTTAATAAATTAAAATATAATAATACTTATATTTCACTTTTATTAAAAGTTGACACTTATTTTGCAACAAATAAAATATACAAATCGGACACTTATTTTGGAACGGAGGTAGACGAATTTTTAATAAAACATAAAATTTTATATAGATAATGTACTTACACGAATAACATAACATCTCCTTTCCCACTGTTAAATTCAAATGTAGGTTACTACACCTCTTGAAATGCAAACGTAGAATCGGCCCGCATCAGAAAAGAACTCCGTTTTCAATGATTAAGCCTCGTGGTAGAGTTTCTGGATTTGCCGACGATTCGTTTCTCAGTCAGTACTTCTACTTCCGTTGCAGTTCGTAAAATATTCAACATCGATCCTCAAATTCATTTGAATTGCAGACGTTCGCAACTCACCATTAGCAAGAAACGATGCGCGATTCATTAACGTATTGATTTTCCGTCATATAGCCTCGATATCTGATGATTGCTTAAAAATAAAACCCTGTATAATTTATGTATTAGTCCGGATAACGCCGTCGGTTATAGATGGATGCCAAATTATGTTGTTGATCAAACATACCGGACTAAATCACTATTAACTGATTGTCGGGCTTTGGAACCTAATGAGCAAACAACCAGGTGATGACGTGTTGATATTTACTGATAACTAATTAAATTATTTTGTCCGGTCGAATGCTCAATTGCGGAATTCCCCGAGGGGTATTCTCGGTAATGCAATAAAAATAAATCTCGGTTTGGACAGAAATTGGGATGAAGGGCTCACATCCTCGTACGTCTTATCAGGTAATTTAGGCTGATTTACTGTCCGCAACTGCTAATTAATGGAAACGGATTTCCCTTAATTAATTGCGCGCTACCGGTTGTCTCCAAAATTGTGCGCTTAGTTCGCGCATACGTAGCAATCGATTCCTGGATATTCATTATAATTAACGAACGTCTGGTACGTGACGACAAGGATGATATCTCTAACCACACTCCTTCCCTTCATCCTTGATGGAACAATTCATCCATTATACACGCAATTTCAGAGGTTTGTATTTAGATACCAGAAATGTATGTAAATTTAATGTTAGCACATTAAATTAAACATTCTCTTGTGGTTATTATGTTTAGTTCCTATATTATAAACTTAGAGTTCAGAAACTACCGGATTTTCTTTTTCGAGTATTCTCGGAACCTCTCAAACTTGTTCGAATAACAATTTGAATTATTAAACGAGTAGCTTACCGTTTACGGACAGTATTTCCGCTGAATTATGCAATCGCGTGTAGTTATAAACTGTTTAGCTACGTAATCTTTTAAATTTTGTTAAAAGCCCGGCGGGATATTTACTTCACCGTAACTTTGGAAGTACACCAAAACTTCTTGCTAGCATTTGTTTCCATGTTTATTATTGCGTCCTGTTTTACGATTACGCTTGGACGCCGTATTGTGCGCGGAGTTTTCTATTCATCACGTTTTCTATCCAATTTGTCGGCCGCACGACCATTTGCTTACAGAGGAACTTACAGCTAGCGTAGAAGTTGGCCTGGAAGTTCCACTAGTTCTTGTAATTAGGAAGTCGAGCTGAGAAATCTACTTGGTCTCTGTGGACATTTGAAATGAGGGCGTTTACTCCATTGTTAATTCAGAAGACCATAAAACAACGAGTAGAAGGGACGAATTTGCAAACCCTGCGGTAATTTGTTATTCAGGGACAGCTTTGACAATTGAAACATAATTCATTAATAAAGACATATTAAAAGTAAATCAAAAACGTTATGAATCAATAACGATGGTTGTTTACTTCAATTGCAGATCATAAAGTCGACGATGTAAAACACACCCTAACCTACAAGCAAGTGGAGTTACGAGTTAACCCGTAAAAGTGCTAAAGAATACGGTAGTAAAATTGGTTTTGATAGGTTCTTTTAAAGAATCCATTACCGGGGCGGTTACAGTTAAAGCGGAATGACATTACTACATGTTTACATAATTTATGATTGATTCTTTACAATCCGAATAAATCGAGTTTTCAATTCCATTAAAGTAGGTAATTGCAAATATTTAATTTATGATGTTATCCGAGAAATTTAGGATGAACATTAAATGAACCGCGTTGGTAGCCACTTTGCGAATGTAATCGTGGTATAGAGAAGACCTCCGGCGTTCGACCAACTACTTGAAAATTAAGCCAGGTAGATAGCGTCGTTGATAAAATACCCTTCTGGGGACTACGTGCGCTTTTAAAGGCGTGCTAACATTTACTTGTAAGTCTATTTTATGTAAAAGGGTTTGTTATATTACCGATTAATATCAGCTGGATATCCCCAAGAAAATATTTTTTAAGCCTACAAATCAAGTAATAAAAATAAAGGGAGCTGAGGTTAGGATTTTCGATAACTATTACGTGCAAATCCAGGTGTATTTTACACCAACGATAACACTTACCCCTTTCTATGTGTTATCTTGGTTCATTGTAAATTACGGCGTAAGGATCGGACATGATAATGATGACATAAACCAAATAACGGCCCTTCGTGTTTGTGAACTCTTGGTGTAAAGCAGGTTGTGAGGTGGTGGTGATTTGCTGTATCGCCAACGGCGAATTCACACAATTTGTCACCAACATGGTTTACAATCGTAACCGAGGAATGGAGATGGGACGATTAGTCAGTTGGAAACTGTAAATATTTGGTCACTATCATTTTAATTTGTTATAACGAAACTACCAGCAAAGTTTTAACACAACATGCACATAATATAAAGTGTCGTTTTACTCAAAACTTGTGGTCTACATACAAGTGAAAAGTTACAATTAATAAAGCTATAATAATTTAATTTGTTTATGTATAGAACCAGATTGTTCTAATTTCCTTAGATCCTTAATCAATTCCCGACACATAAGTCATTGATAATGGCAGCGATGGGGTAGCGTTCGTAGATCTTCGTCTCGGGGGCAATCTAAGGGTTGGGTATTGCCTTGTTCGGTTCCGGTTTGATCGAAAGTGATCCATCTGCGTAAATACGACAAGTAATGAGATAAGTTCCGTTCCAGGTGTGGCGAACGATTTCGCCCAACATTGCCTGACAGTCGTAATGTATATTCGGTCTATAAAGTTGGCAGCCAGCAGTGGGAATTTGTGGGATCGTCCTGATCCGGGATTCGATTGGGATTTACAGATCAACCGACACGTGAAACAAGCGAACATTGTAGTCGGATACGATATAATGGATTTTTATTCAAGTATTCTTATTTGAATTTTTATTTACCATATTGTACAACCAAGTAGAATGAAACCTTGTATCTTTCCATAATGTGTTGCTCTAAAAAGAACTCAGGACAAGTCCAAGATGAAATATTGGCGTCGTAGAGTAGACGCTAGCGCCCGTTTAGTGTTGTTTATGTCGTAGTCCTTTTGAGGTAAGCGTCTGTTGTCCTCGCTCGTGTATCAACAAGTAATTGCGAAAATGCTTCGGGTATTATAACAGCGCAGCCAACAGCGATACCGATGAGACTCTAGTGTTTTCTCGCGCATACACTCAACTTTATTACTTCGTTCAGAATAGCAACAACTTTTGGTTATATTGGCAATTATACTAATTATTCGGGGAAGCAATTTACGAGGTCGGTGGATATTAAAGTGTAACCGTTGCCTTGGTGGAAAATTAGTACACAAGGCGCCGGATGTAAAGTTCGCTTTAAGTTATCGGACAAAGTCAAACGTTTACGGTAGTTTAATGAACGCCATAGGGCGCTGTAATCGTAAACTACACGTACGTTACTTGACCAAATAATGGAGCCAAATTACCATCAATCCCACTGGAATGCACTTAACATGTAATCACTTTTACCTTTAAAACTGTAATCTAAATCTAACTTAATTTATTAATTTTTATCCTTTACATAAAACCTCCCTATTGATTTATTAAAGATAGAAACTCAGCAAAGCATCGGCAAATTAGGCGTACACTCAGAGACGCAGATTACCACCATTAAACCCTTTAATTCGGACATCGAAAACCACAGCTCTTCCAGGATTGGATGCCGGGATAGTCGGCTTTAATTTCCCGCGATCCGGTTTAGAATTCCTACGCTTTACCGTATTTAGGAATCGGCAAAGCGTTTGGATTCTGAATCAGATCGACGCGGATATCCCCTTTTACTTCCTGACGGTCGTCGTTGACCGACTGGTGAAAGCCCACGACGGGGTTTAATTGGTGCTGAAAAGGACATCAACCGGTCAGAAGATTCGACTGGACATAACTCAAAATCCCTTTGATGTGAGTGAATACGATCGATTGATGAAAAATATACATAATGTAAGAGTAAAAAATGTTAAATAAATGTGAATATTACATCCCCAAAAGTGAAACATCTGCATGTGAAAGCCATTTTGCTGGGGATGAGGGAACAATTTCTTAATTTATAAGATCGTGCTAGGAATTCAATTAGGTAACGTGCCTGGCATCAGAATTTTTACAATTAGCTAGCCCCCCCAACCGTTGTCCCTTCAGTTGAATCGGGCTACACCTGCAACACGACGATGTGGTCAGAATTAGTTAGTAGAGCAACTAGTACAAATCGAGAGAAGGGGAAATGCAGAGAAATGGTTCTGCGGTTTGCAGGATTCGTTAAAATTTAAGCGATTAACCCAAAAATGTTGATTATCGTAACCCATTCATATAATTGTAATTATTTTGAAAATAAACTGTATGAATGTAACATTAAACATTATTAACATTGTATTTGTTAGTTTGTAATTTTATGTAACTACAGATATTTTGTATTTATAATTAGGATCGTAACAACAAGCGTGAAATGCGTATGCACCGCAAATGAATGCGTAAAAACAATTTTAATTACACGACAACAACGTGCGGTACAAGCACGTTAACAATATTAAATGTTAAAACAAATACATAAATAAATTTCAGGGTTATTGGGGCCGTAATAAAGCCGCTGTAAAAGCGTTTGTTGACTGTGATGTGTTTACAATTCGAGTGGTTCGTGCGCTTTCGTTATTTATTTACACGGCGAATCGCGCCAAGCAAAATCAATATTCTTTATTTATTTACTATGCGCGAGTAAAAATGCGCGACTCTGAGTGGTTAATTCTAAATGTAATTTTAAAACCTTTAGCTGTTAAAAAATCTGTTCAACAACATCACAGATTATTCCAACATTAAATCCTTCCGAAACTTTTAAATTATTTCTGCTCTCATAGGAAAGCATGATATGCATATATAAATAACTTTCAACGTTCGTTTTGGACGAGTTGGATTGGATGCTGAGGCTAACTTTCTACTGAATTTCAGGAATTTCAGGACTTTTGCGACACCAGAGTTGTTACTGGTAGAGAAAAAAACTACCTAAGCGCTAATTACCCTGGCCTGTAAACTTCAGAGACGAATAAATGCAAAAGAGCTTTTTACGAGTTGAAGTATTATTATGCGGTGACTGGCCGGTTCCCTCGGAAATAAATAACCATCTTAACTGCGGTGACGTTTGAACCAGCGCGTGAATTTAACGCGTCGTGGTGTGACAGAAATTCCTCATTAAACCTTTATACTCTTTATAACGAACCTTAGATATTTTTCCACCTATATTAAAACTAGGACAGTTTAAATGTTTTTTGTTGTTTAGACTTCTGTATACGGGGTAATTCAGGAAATATGTATAATAAATCTCTGTTTTTAACACTTCATACAAATTGTTTTATATAAATTTAAAATGTATTATTTGTTTAATTTATTTGTTGGGAGATGAGGTTGTTTGATAATTAATCATTCAATCTAATTAGCGAAATCTGTTGAACCATAAAATTTTGGTAACTCGGTTGGGAAAATAACACAACTAAATTAAACTTTATTTAATTGCAATTGCACGATTATTAATATATAGCTTATTTATATATTATTTAATATGTTGGTTTTCTAGTATTATTTCAAAATTAACATTATAATTTTGAAGAACAAAGGGTAACTTTTTAAACACTTTTTTAGTTTTCGCTCATTATTATGCCTTTTCTTGTCGTGATGCCATTTAAGATTGCTTTATTTATTGATTTCCGTTATCTCTTCTCCTGAAACATTTTGATACAATTTTTTCTTCTGTGAATCGTTTGCTGAATACATATTACATTTCCATTCCCAATCGCCATACTCTACTATCTAGTTCCATAATCTCATTCAACTCTGACATCTAATCAAAGGTACTGTAATAAAATCCCTGTTTCCAAAGAAACAGAAAAAAGACTAATTAAATTTAAGAATTTTACTATATTGGATTAGACCTTTGATTATATATAATATGGATTGAGCCAACGAGAGAGATAGCTTGCGCAAGGTGATCGAACCGAGATAGACATAGAAGCGTACTGCCATATAATGGGTGTACTGATAGAAGTGAGATAGATATAGAAGCGTACTGACATATAATATATCTATCTTTGTTACACTTTCACATTATCGCTTTCCATCTGCGTCTATTCACCTTGAGCAACATTTTTGTTAGTAGATATATTCAGTTAGCTCAATCCATATTATATATAATCAAAGATTAGACTATAAGTAGTTAGTTTTGTTATGATTTTCGTTTAGTTTTAAGAAAAATTAGGACGATGTGCAAGAAAAAGGTAATTCATTGAAGTCTATGACCTTCAAATTTTGACCTTGACATTTACATTTTGACAGGTATTGATTTTGACGATTTTCGATTCTAAAACCATGCGAGATCGATAGATCGTGTCGAATTAGCCCTTAGGCCGCAATTTAGCCCGTTTCTGAATCATTTTATACAGGGTGGTTTAGTTTTTAATCGGGAAACTTTACTAGAACGTAGTACTTGCCAAAATAACACAAGTTTTTTATATAAACATAGGGTCGCAACTCTTTTGTTTTCGAGCTATGAGCTGTCAAAATTGAGCCAAAAATTTACACTTTATCTTTTATTTCGGGTATAAGTAAACCATAGAATTTGAAATTTTGTATGCATGTACTGCTGGTTAATATCTTATTTTCAACAATACCTTAAACTTCCCTAGCGCCCTCTAAGGGGATGAAATTCACAACCCCTTTGATTTTTTTATAACAACTTTTTAACACCATGGAATATTAACATAAAAAAATATGGGTTGTAAAGCTTATTCATTATTGGTACTTTTTGTCTCTTTAGTTTTTTCCTTAAAGTTAATAGTTTTAGCGTAAAAAAATAAAATATGCTACATTGTACTGTAAAGTGCTGCTATTATTAAAAAAAATTCTCTTTATAGCTGGCTATGGAAGTAGTGCACTTACTAGGATCTAGTACTAATTAAATAACACCAATTAATTGTGATTTGCATAAGAAAAATCATAAATAAGATTAATGCCTGTCTGAACAAATTACGTTGTTTTAAACAATATTAAAAAATTGATACTGTTGCTTAATAACAGTCAAAAATTATTAATTATCATCAACAATTATGAGGCAACTTTTAGAATAATTTTGTACATAGCACGATATTTTATTTTTTACATGGAAACTATTAACTTTAAGGAATATACTAAAGAGACAAAAAAGTACCGTTAACGAATGAGCTTTACAACCCATATTTTTTAATGTTAATATTCTATGGCGTTAAAAAGTTCTTATAAAAAAAATCAAGGGGGTGGTGAATTTTATCCCCTTAGAGGGCGCTGAGGAAGTTTAAGATATGCTAGAAAATAAGGTGTTAACCAGTAGTACACACGTACAAAGTTTCAAATTGTACGGTTTACTTACAACCGAAATACGAAACAAAATGTAAATTTTTGGCTCAACTTTGATCGCTCATAGCACGAAAACAAAAGAGTTGCGAGCCTATGTTTATATAAAAAAATTGGGTTATTTTAGCAAGTACTACATCCTAGTAAAGTTTCCCGATTAAAAACTGAACCACACCCTGTATATTTAAATGCCATTTTTTTTCTTTCCAAACTTTAACATCAAATTACGAATTTCTCGAAGGAATTTGACATCCGAAAGCGCGATTATCTAAAAGAACGAAAAATTAGCTACAAAATTACAAAATCTTAATCAAATTTAAAGTTTATAAATAATTTCGAATATTTTCAAAGTTGATAGTTATTTTCTTTAAAAAATTCAATCATTTTGGCTAACCTGTGTAATTTATAATTCCCGCCATTTTATCAACCAATCAGAGAGCCCAGATTCAAACTGAGGCGATCAAATTCGAATATCCAAGAAGCCTTTGTCCAAAAAGGGTATATAAGGCCGCGCAAATTTGACACCGGGAGAGTTCAATTTTGGTTAGAGCGAAGCGTTGTCGAATCTACGTCAATTTAACCTAAAAATTTTTAACCTAAGTTTGAACTTAGAATTTTTTTTGACAACTCAATTTACTTTTATCTAGTAAAAGTAAACAAGTGTTTCTAAATTAACTGCGAAGAAATCGAAACCATACCTGAGATCGAGTCCAATGTTCCATCCTGTTCCCGAGAATCCTAAACTTCTAACACCGAAGAACATCCATCCCGCAAGACCAAGGTCAACCAACCATTTTTAACTGACATGTCACACCTCCGGAAACAAGTTATGTAAGTGAACATAATTTCCTTTTATCGAACTCTTTAATTTTTACAACCCTCGTGATTAAAATAAAAAAAAAATCAATCTTAATAGTTATTTAACCAACAAGTCTATTAATGAAGGCGATTAATTATCGAGATATTTTAACGATATTTTTATTTTCGCTTCGCTTCGCTCGCTCACGCGTTAATTATTGAGATAATTAATCGCATTTTAATATACGAGTTAGTTACAATATTTTTCCGTTGACCGTCTTTTCAACAAAATAGAGAAAATCCATCGTTGAGAAATCTCCCAATTCTGTCACTGGCAAAATAACCTCACTTTTAATGTGTCATAATTTATTTTTGTAGTCTTACCGAATAGATATAGTGGTCGGTTGGGTCGGTATTACAAATTTCATTGGAGAATATTTATTAAATTGACTACTATATTAGTTCGGTCGGACTTTCTTAAAATCGTTTATTAATAGGTGTCATTAATGAATGATTTTGTATACATTTATAAATCATATAAATACACAGTCGACGGAAAAAGACTATAAATTAACGCGTATAAGCTTTGTCAATTTCAATACTCATATAAAGGAGTTACCTCTTTCTTGCAAAGATTCCTTTATGCTTTATTTTATATTTAGTTCGTAAATTTAAAAATTTAGTTATAGATGTCTCCATGAACTTGCGTTTTATTCTTTTTTTTTGTCCTTGAGATTCATGTTCTTTAATTTAACAAAAAAAGTGTATTTTTGTTCGTTGTTATCCAATTAAATAATTGTTATATGTTTTCTGTGTGATTTATTTGTAAAAAATGACAAATTGTTGACTTGTATAATTATTATCAGTGATTTTCAATATCACCTCTGATTAAATTTTGTGATACAAAGTTCAGTTTAATGATTCAGTGGAACAACATTGGGTGATCTTAGCAGAACAAAGTGTACGGTCAATATTGTGTTTGTAGCAGTACACCGTTTTGACAAAGGGCTAGTGTAATTCTGGAGGGTATACATTAATCAACCGTCCTGCTGCCTCTAGTACCCACGTGTACACGCGTGTGCGGCCCCATTGTCTTCGACACCGACAACCATACATCATCCCATCGAACGCGCTGTAGAAAATTAATGACGCTCTATGCAATTAAATCTTGCCCGTCCTCTATTGTAACATATACGCGATGAATTCTGTTTACAGTTGGTGTCAAGGGGGAAGCGAATCTCGATGTGTATCAGAATTGAGATTTTAAAACAGCCAAAAACAGTTTTAATTTCTTCTTGTCTTCTACAGTATAGCAAGAAATTTTTATAAATAAACTTTTTATTTGTGTCAAATCCCGTAATAGATTATGCACACAAGACATTCTCGTATCTTTTATTTGCGTAGTTTTACGATCTACAAGCTTGAATGTCATATATTACGTTGAAGTGAAAATATAAACACGACAAATACCGAGGAGTTTATGGCGTCGTTTTCGTGAGCCACAGCATAGAGTATGGTTGCATAATGTACGAAAAATAACCGGGATTTTTGACCAAAGACGATTCATAAGGTTGGTTCTTCGCAATATATGTTTTATGGACCATTTAAATATAGGGTTTGAGGAAGAACGTAAACGTTTTGTGTGACAAGTAAATGCGCGATATTTTATATTTCCTAACAAATTTTAAAATGCCATTGTGAAAGAATGCTTATACATAAATCATTATAAAATACAACTCAACAAACAAAAGGAAAAAAATAGGAATAAAAGGTCGAAATCGGTGGATTGAAAGTTCCGTATTCAATACAAATTCGAAACTTGGGAAAGAGGGGTGTGGTCGTAAAAATAACAGGCCTTAAATTCCATCGTATCCTACCTTACCGTTTCCGTTCGATTTAAAGCGTTGAGATAAATTAAAGAAACCGGTAGCAGCGGTCACTTGACTGGTTAGAAGAGCTTATTGGCTCGTGAGACGTCAGGGGCGGCTTTAAGTCGCAATATTGCAATTTATAGACCCAACTTGGAGAGGAATTGAAACAGAGATAGTAGAGTGAAAATTAATTTATATTATAATAATAGAATTAAATTTGCATCATTCAGAAGAAATGAGAAAGTGGGCTTAGAAACGTTAGCCATCTTGAGAGATGCATGGTTAAATGTTTCTATTTCTAGATCTAGTGTTAGTTTTAGTAATGTGTATGATGCAAATGGGTTAAGAGGATAAAAACAGTAGGAAATTCAAAGAGAAAAGTTATAATAACAAATAATAGTGAGTGTGGTGTGAAGGGTATTTAGTGAGAAGATTTATTTGAAATGCCATTTGTGTGAATGTGAGCGGGAGTGCTGACACAGCAGGATTCGCAGTGGCGCCAATACGAAAACAATTACGTTATCTAAACTTTTCCGCAGCCAGAATCGGGGACATAAACATGGAACAATCCGGTGCTGGCGAGCAACTTTTTCGGGATTCTCCGTCCTGATTCATTATTATATGGCCACCACTAAAAACGCCAAACCTCGTGCACTGCGCCAAACTTTTCCCGTTACACTTTTCAATTAAACGCCGTTTTTAACGGTTACTGCGCATGCAGTCTAACTAACGGGGTCCCTCCACTCTCGGTACGGTGTATGTACGTATCTATTAGGCCGAGAGAGCGCCGACGTTATTTAGCTAACAAATTAGTTGGCAAAGTTTCGTACTTGAAAATTTTAATTAAAAATCAGAGCCAACGGGGCGTAAACTATAATTGCGAAAAAAAATGTTACCATTAAATCCGGAAAATTACCACTTTTAATCGAAACTAATTTCCCTTGTTTGATGATGTATTGATTTAGATATTAAGCATTGTAATTAGATACCTTGTTCCGTCTATTACCATTACGCGAGTAAATTAATTCGCGGGATGTTACCGAGCAAATGAGCCGTCAGAAACTAACGTGTTGAACACACACAAGATCGAAACTTGGTAGACTGTATACACGCCGAAGGAGCCGTACAATAAATACACCCTTGGTAAACAGATTATGGCCGATAATGTATAATAACTATCTGCCGAACATGCAGCGAGAAGTTGTTAAGCCCTAGAGCCGAGATGCTGCGTTGGTCTCGAAGCGGGTTTGTAGTTAGAGGAAGTTTTCCCTGTTTTCCTATAGCCGAGTAGACATTGAGAACTTTCAGCTATATAACGTACTCCCGTGTAGGAGGCAAAAATTTCACAGCAAATACTCTCCTCGATAAATCGGAACGGTTAAAATTTTCTCCTTGATATATATTGAAAACTTTACTCTGCCAAATGGAAATTTCCATTTGCGGCAACCGTCCCGATGCGATAAATACACCTAAGCGCGATATTTCACCGAACGCAAATAGAAGAGAACGATTAGCGACGAATTTATTGCCCGAGTTCGGGAAACGCATAGCGACGCCATCGACGACACGCGGTTACTTTGTTAAAATGATGTGCAGTAGCGCAACGAAGCTTAAATCAACCACCACGATATTGGATCATGTTTACTGAGTGTGCACTCTGATATTTACGAGTTCCATATACATAGGTATCACCACAAACAACTTTAAAAACACTATATCAAACAAAAAGAGTCTTTTTGAATATAATATATTTTGAAGTAAATTGAAGTAAGTTTTTTCATTCTTTACACTTCGTTCACGGTATTATCTAACCCTCAGGTGAATAGCACATCAGGTTTTTCGTGCATTCACATACTTCCTTATTCCGAGACCGTTTCGACCGTCATCAGCGCCATTCGATTATTCGAACGATCTTGGAGATTGTTCGGGTTAATAAGGAGTAAGGAAAAAGTAGCGGAACGAAGATCCTCATTTTGTAGCTTCCTTCCCCGACGATCCTTTAGTTATCCGATGTTATCCAATGAAGGTGGGGTTTCGTTTGAATACGAATACCTATCTTTTATCCCTAAAGTGGCACATATAAGGAATTATCCATTTACGTCAACAAAAATAGGCCTTCAAAGAAGAACTTTTTTACCTTTTATCTAAGTTCAGACAAATAGAAACGATACATATCAATGTTGCTGCGAAATCAAACTTTATGCAAAAAGTGGAGCAACCCCAAATTTTATGAAATTAAGTTTAGACAACTTTAGACAATTCCTAATCATTTCGGACAAATTTAAAATGATGTTTCAAATAAATAAAGTAAGTAAGAAGTCTTTTATTCTTTGATTATATATAATATGGATTGAGCTAACTGAATATATCTACTAACAAAAATGTGGCTCAAGGTGAATAGACGCAGATGGAAAGCGATAATGTGAAAGTGTAACAAAGATAGACATAAAACGGTACTAAACAGACGGGCGCATGCGCACAAAAGTGTCAAACCTCTTCAATTTGACGTTTTTGTTGTGTCACAGCCAGTCACACCGTTATGTTTAAAAATGTATTGTTTCGTGTGCAAAGTTCGCGATAATACAGTTTCACACTTTGATTATATATAATATGGATTGAGCCAACGAGAGAGATAGCTTGCGCAAGGTGATCGAACCGAGATACACATAGAAGCGTACTGCCATATAATGGGTGTACTGATAGAAGTGAGATAGATATAGAAGCGTACTGACGTATAATATATCTATCTTTGTTACACTTGCACATTATCGCTTTCCATCTGCGTCTATTCACCTTGAGCAACATTTTTGTTAGTAGATATATTCAGTTAGCTCAATCCATATTATATATAATCAAAGGTTTCACATCACCTGTAAGTATTATAAATAATAAGGAAATTTTATTTTATTTTTTTTTCTTTTTTCATTTATTAATTTTGTTTTAAATTTACCGCCAAAATTAACGCACGCCCATTATATGTCAGTACGCTTCTATGTCTATCTCGGTTCGATCACCTTGCGCAAGCTATCTCTCTCGTTGGCTCAATCCATATTATATATAATCAAAGCTTTTATTACTAACTTAATTAATGATATTTTTCACCCATGTAGTTATTAATTACTATAATAGAAGAAATAATGTAAATATATTAATGTATTGTAACACAAAATCAGTTCATATTATCAATCAATGAGGTACATTTAATTAACAACCACTTAATTTATTTGTATCCAGTTTACTGTACTATTATACTAATGAACTATTTTACGCACTCATTCTCATTAATACAACGAATTGTTCATTACTTTATGACGTTAGTTATTAGCGTCCTTTCGTTCATCCAATAAACACATCGCAAATACATCGGATAAACATTAATTCACAGTTCGTTAATTCAACGAAACTTTTAGCTGTGTTTATTTACTTTTTTGGTACGGTACATTTTTCATCCATTATGTTAGTTCAGTCTTTATTGTTTATGTTATTTTAAAGTGTATTTTGTTTTGGTGAAACTCAGTTTTGCTTGAATATGCTTTTATATAACATTTGTTCTCCATAGGTTATTATACTACACATTGTTCTATTTTCTTGTTCGTCGTTGTTTATTAACGCTGGTGTGTTATTGAGAAAATATTTGACTGTATTGATGAAAATGGAAATTGAAAATGTTTAATATCATTTAATATCAGGAGTTTGCCGAGCTTATGAGTAATTTATATATGTCGCATGATGCCAAGTTTATAATTCTAGGTGATTTTAATTTGCCTTTGGTGAACGAGTCCGGCTTTGATTTTTTTGCTGTCAACAGTGTGAAATACAATGTAATTGGCGACTTTCTTAGTTTTTGCAATTGCAACTCGCACAACAGTATAACAAACATACAGGGAAAAACCTTGGATTTAGTTTTGTCAGATGTTGCGCTTGATGTTGGCCTTTTTGACTTGCCATTTGTGGAGGAAGATCTTTACCACCCTTGTCTAGAAATAAAATTATCTTGCAAACCGGCAAATAAATTAACTTTACCAACACATTACATGAAGGACTATAAGAATGCGGATTTCATGCTTTTATATCGACGTTTAACTGATACGGATTTTTCTTTTTTGAGTACGTATGATAATGTGGATGATGCAGTTGCTGTATTTTATGATATTCTATATGATATCTTAGCTGATTGTGTCCCGAAAAAGCAAGTTGGGGCTCGTAAATATCCAGTGTGGTTTAATCAATGTATAATAAAAGATATTAAGGCTAAGGATTTCCATTTTAAACACAGAAAAGATTCCACGTACCATTTGGATAAATACAGAGAACTGAGGGCCAGGGTCAAACGGGACACTGCAATAGCTTACAATAATTATACACGAGATATTGAAAATAATATTGTAGCTGATCCGAAGGCATTTTGGAATTTTATTGGTAGCAAAAGGGATAACTTTAACCAGAGTCAGTTTTGTTCCGACGGAGTTCCTCTTGCTTCTAGCGAAGATATCGCATCTGCTTTTGCAAATCATTTTAAGTCCGTTTATGGTTCAACGTCGAATTATTCTCTTTTGTTCTATGATGACATTATCAACAATAACTCATTCGATTTGTTCAACTTGGAATCCTTCTCAATGAATGAAATTGGTGATGCCATAAGTAAGCTTAAATCTAAACGCACAGAGGGACCAGATGGTATTCCCTCTTACATTGTGAAGGGCTGCAAAGACGCCTTGGTAATGCCATTATACATAATTTTTAATTTATCACTTGTGACGAATACATTTCCAAATGTTTGGAAGATCGCAAGAGTGACTCCGATTCACAAATCTGGCCCCTCTGGTGATGTAGGAAATTATAGACCTATATCGGTAATCTCCTGTTTTGCTAAACTTTTCGAACAATTGATTTATCGCAGGATTTTCAATCAAGTAAAACTTTCGTTGAATGTTAATCAGCATGGATTTATTCCTGGTCGCTCTGTGGAGACCAACTTAACTATCTTTACGGATTACGTTTCCAAAGCATTGGATACTAGAGCTCAAGTGGATGTTATCTACACGGATTTTGCAAAAGCATTCGATAGGGTGGATCATGATACGCTTCTGCACAAGCTGGCACAACACGGGTTTTCTTATTCTACTCTTAGTTTTTTTGTTTCATATTTGTCCAACAGATTTTATTACGTCTCTTATAAAAACGCAGTATCAGATATGTTGGGGATTGATTCAGGGGTTCCGCAGGGTAGTAATCTGGGACCTTTGTTATTTTTGTTATGTATAAATGATTTGCCCCTGGTAATTAACTCAACCAGATGCTTACTCTTTGCGGACGATCTGAAGATATTCACAACTGTACACGACTTAACTGACTGCCGGTCCTTACAGTCTGATTTAGATAACATATTTAATTGGTGTCGGCTCAACAAGCTCCATTTTAATGTGTCTAAATGTGAGTCAATGACGTATACATTGAGGAAGAGGCCGATAGAATTTGTATATAAAATAAATAATGTGAATTTGAGGTGTGTTGTTAAAAAGAGAGACTTGGGTGTGTTGTTTTCGCCTGGTTTATGCTTTGCTGAACATATTAAAGCCACAGCAATCACAGCTTTGCGTCTCTTAGGATTTGTCATTAGAAATGGGTACAGTTTCTCAAACTTACAGACGCTGCAATTACTGTTCAATTCTTTAGTGCGATCTAAGCTGGAATATGCGGTAATAGTATGGGATCCCGGGTCAATTCTTTATTCTAATTTAATAGAAACTATTCAAAATAAATTCATTAGGTATCTCTACTACAAAAAATTCCGTGTTTTCATTGGTTTTAGATCGTACGAATTTGCACGTAAATTATTTAAGATCACCAGGTTGTCTCTCAGAAGAAAAATTATATCACTCTGTTTTCTGTATAAATAGTTGAATAATAGTATAAATGCTCCATTAATATTAGAAAATATTAGTTTCTATGCGCCTGCATATTGTGGTAGGCTAAAGAATCTTTTCTATATTCCTCGGTTTTCAACTGAACTGAGACGAAATTCTCTTATTAGAATCCTTTCACTGTACAACACACTGTCGGCTTCTTCCTTCATACCTCTGCTTGGCATTGGTATTAGATCGTTTAAACAACATTTGACACCTTTGATAAGTGCTGCAGTCACCCAGTAGCCAAACTTGATTTTTGCCATTGAATTCTGTAATTTGTGATGTAATTCTATTCATTTTTTAAAGTTTTGGTTCAATATATACTCCGCGCGTTCTCTGATGGGTTAATTAACATTTATGCTTGATCTTGGTTGTTTTGTTATTTTTGTTGGTTATATTATGTACTAGTAGACTTAAGTTCTGAAATTTGTAATTAGGGGCAGCCCTGTAATTTCGGAAGTAAAATAAATAAAATAAAATAAAATATATTCTTAGCATAACATAGCTGAGGTCGTTTGTGGCTGAGGCTCTGCACCTAATATGTCTCAACGCAAACAACTTCTACAAAACTCAGAATGGTAGATTTTATTAATTGAAAATGTTGGTTCAAATTTATCATTTTCAAACAGAATATAATTTATTAAATAATTTTTTTAAATGCTGAATTGAGCCTTATATACACTTTTGGGAATGCAGCTTTAAAAGCGGGCATTGTTATTATTAATATTAATACCGAGGGAAAGCGGGTGATTAAAATTTTCAATTTTCAATTAAATATTCCGTTTAATCCATTTTAATTGTTACAGTTACGCCTTTACAAGGCCAAATTGATTGCGACTCGGGGTATTTTGGGTTCACATTTTTTACCCAAAACAAAGCCACAAAATAACCATTCATTATGCAGACCGGTGATGTTAAATTTGCATACAAATATTGGACTGGTCCGAAAGGCACAAATTACGATTTGAATTTCTAGCCTGCGCGTCATTACGCGCGCGTATCCGGTTGCGAATTAATGAGTGCAATACGCAATCCATCAATGCGACTAGTTATGGAAATTTGGCGCTGTTTTGATGCCCAGGAATTTTCTGCCGAACCAACCAATTCGGTTTCATGCCTGACGAAGTTTTCCGCTCTGGATATTTTCGAACAACGTGGAATATTTGATACCTAATAATCGTTTATGATGTAATAAATTCACTCTAATTTATTAGTAAATGATGATTCGAAAAAAAAATCTTTTAAGGTACATAAAATGCGTGGAGGCATGATTTATCTTGTTTGCATATTCCCATCAAACATTAATATAACGAAATGATCCATCAGGAACCGAAGACGTGATGTCATATTAGTATTGGATAGTGACACTTTTTTTAATAAATGTGTCAATCGGATTTTCATTTAAGTTTAGTCAAAAAGCTGTGGTTTTGAACATTTTAATAT
Organism: Onthophagus taurus; assembly: GCF_036711975.1. Taxonomy (NCBI): domain Eukaryota; kingdom Metazoa; phylum Arthropoda; class Insecta; order Coleoptera; family Scarabaeidae; genus Onthophagus; species Onthophagus taurus. Next base: position 3,091,940 of record NC_091967.1, read on the forward strand.
TAATTTTTTTACACTGTAAAAAATGTTTTGGACCCTCGACAACACGGTTTTTTTGCTGGTCGTTCGGTAGAGACCAATCTTCTCGAATATACTAATTACATTTTGCATTCTTTCGAAGACAACTGCCAGGTGGGCTCTGTTTATACTGATTTTAGTAAAGCTTTTGATAAAGTTGATCATCGGCTCTTACTACAAAAAATTGAACATGTTGGTTTACCCTACAGCCTTCAACAGTGGCTTGCTTCCTACTTGGTTGACGGTGTCAGTCTCATCCGGCGTACCTCAGGGAAGCATTCTTGGACCTCTGCTTTTTAATATTTATATTAATGACATATTTAAGTGTTTTAAACACGCTAACTGTTTAATGTATGCAGATGATCTAAAGATCTTCTGCCGCGTGTCAAATCCTAGAGATTGTTCTGCTCTTCAGCGTGATCTATACGAACTTGCTCAATATTGTTGCACAAACTTCATCACCATGAATTATAGTAAATGCTTTACAATTACTTTTACAAAAAAGCCTGGTCCCATACGCTTTGACTACATCATTGGAGGGAAGTTGTTAAACAGGGTTATTTCTATAAGAGATTTGGGCGTGACGTTTGATAGTAAGCTATGATTCAGTGAGCACGTCGATTCGGTGGTTAGCAAGGCTTTTCGTATGCTTGGTTTCGTCATGAGATCGGCTGCTGATTTTACCGACACTAATTCATTAATGACTCTCTATTATACGTATGTATTTAACATTTTGAATTATTGCACTGTTGTATGGAATCCACAATATAATATATTTGTGGAACGACTAGAGCATGTCCAAAAGAGATTCGTTCGTTTTTTATGCTGGAAATCTCATACTACCTATGCTGACTACTACTCGGCGTGCCAATCTTTCCACTTGTTACGACTCGGCCAACGGCGACTTGCTAATGATATAATACTTTTATATAAAATAATTCATAATATTTATAAATCATCCTCGCTTACATCGCTGATTAACTTCCACGTCCCGCCCAGATCGCTTCGTTTTGATTTTCTGTTCTTTACTACAACTCCGCGCACTAACTCCTATCAGCATTCGCCATTGCTGTGCTCTGCTCGCTCTGCTGACCGTCTTGCCATTGATATATTTGCGTACGATTCCTTAATCTCCTTTAAAAGGGCAACCCTTGCTGCTGTTGGGAACATGCCGTATATAGATTAATTTATATAGATTGATTTATACTTACAATTAGTTCTTGTCCTTTCACGTGCTGATTGTTAGATACCTCGGTTTTTTTCTTGTTTTTTTTTTGTTATTTTTGTTAAATTACTTATGCAATTTGAGATACTGATTTAAGTTTTTTTTGTGTCCTTTTTTTCTTTCTTATTGTATTTTTTTAGTGGTACAGCTTGAATTGGGTTTGTCCTGTGCTGTGTCCTGTGAGCGTAAATAAATAAATAATAATTGACAGGGAAAATTTATAAGACTATTATTTCTAATGAACTTGTCAATTTTGAAAGGCAGTGCTACCACACATTTTTAGTTTATGTCGCAATATTGCAAATAACAACTTTAACAACTGATTTAAAATTAATAAATATAATTTAAATAAATTTAGAAAAAAAATGATTCTTTGTTTTGTACTATCATGTACTATCATAAATTATCCATTTTCTATTTAAATTACATAATTTATAACCACAGCTTCGATATTATTTGTTCATGACGCGAATATAATTATTTTAGAGTGTTAATAATTAAAATATAAAATTGGACTAATTGGTTGGTTGCTAATTAATAATTTCAATGTATTATATATATTTTAATATATATAGTGATATTTCAATTAAATATCTCATTTTTACCACAAATTCTACATACTAATATAAACACACTCGAGATATAGAAGATTTAAAAGCAAATTTATCCTGTCATAGAGAACGTGGGCAAGAACTCAACTTTCCGATAAGATTTCATAGCTTCACAACATTTATAAATAACTTAATTAATTTTATCTAAAATGTTGAAAATGCGAGCGGTAGTTTGTCATTATTTTATTTATTAGCATCACTTAACCTCAAAAATTCAAGGTAGAAATATATTTTTGTATATTGCATTTTAAGTGAAGTTCACTGTACATACAGTGTTTTAATTAATTATCGTACCCGGCGTCATCATTGCAAGTATGCAACTAATATCACAGTATTTGCATTGCAATATGCGATATTGGTTGCATACTTGCAATTATGACGTCGGTATGATAATTAATTAACACACTGTATACGTTTATTGCAAAGTTTGACAAGAGTGAAGATTAATTTGTTTACCTTTTGTATTCAATAAAGATTATTTATTTATACAATACTTTTTTCTTCGCGTGTACTATAAGTATAATGTTTAAATCTGGCAACAGTGTTTGAAAGTCTCATAAATATACGGTAATCTCCAACCCCCTTCCTCCTCCTTTGTACGACATGTTTATTAGAAAAGGTTAGGCGAGTTGATATCATCAATAAATTTGGACCAGAATTATTTTAACCAGTGCCTACAGAAAAAAAAACTAAATTAAGTTATAATTTTAATTAACACACATAAGGTATGCATTTTCTTCTTTTAAAATAAAAGTAATTACCTTTTTGAAGCCTCAAAACATAATAAAACTCATTCAGAGAGGTTGTTTACAAAAGAGGCAAGGTTATAATCCCTTTGTCACATAATCCCTTTTGCGCATTGACGAATGAAATATCGATTTTTGCTGTAATACTTTAAATTTAATAATTTGATTTTATTTACCTTTGTTTACACGTGTTATTATTTAACACAATTAATTATGTCGGTTTTAAACCTTTTGTAACTCTGAGTTATTAATTGTTAATATATCATTTATTTATTAAAAATAACTGATTAGCGCTGAACTACAATTCAATAAGTTTAACAATTATTTTCATGTTGTAATTAACAAATTCGTTATAAACAAATAAAAGCCCGTAATATAGTTTAGTGCGCAATGCGAGGTCCAAAAATTAAAGCCTCGTAATATCATAATACTTATACATATCAATATTTTAAATTCATACAATAAATATGAAATCAAAAACTCGCAGCTGTTTACGATGATTATTTTTACAAAACATGTCCCATCACGTTTCCGGTGTAAGTACCAATTGAGTATGCTAGCTGTAAGTTGACAGTGTCAATGTCAATTACTTCAAGACTGAGATGGAAGTTCTTGCAATTGTAAGAATAGTACATAAAGCCATATAACCTAGTATTCCGTAATGTCCATAATTTTACTTGGGGGTCATTTAATTTGGCAAACAAAACTAACCTTACACAACATTCTTGCCTTGCGCAACGTTGATAACCTTGGTCAACCATTTTAGTAAACATATTTTTTAGTTCTACCTCACCTATTTTACCTCCCACATAGTTTATAATTCCGACGATTTGCAAAACGTCCATCGACAAATAATGCAATATTAAATTTAAAAAAAAACGCAGTAATTCAAAACGCGGCTGAATTTTAGGATAAATACCGCTTCTGGTGGTTACGCAATTTTATTGTAATTTTATATGCGCATGTTTATCATGATTGGAAAGGCTTGTACAACGGTTGGTTAATATTCCCGATTTCATGCAAAAACTAGGTATGTGATCAGATAGACTACCCACTTCCTATTAAGCAATATAAAATTTCAATTAAAATTTATTTTTTATAACTATAAAGTTGCGTACCACCCACATAATAAGTTTTATTTGAAATACAAGTTTATTTGATTGAATTTAATTAATCAAAAGATCTATAACTTCTTCTGATAACGCCGAGGCCGACAATATGATGACCAAACTACTTTGTAAAAGCTATCTGATTTTAACGCATACGTCTTCCAAGTTTCTTTTTTGTTTTCACCATTGGGGTAGTAATGATATCCTAGTGATAAAAAAACTTATTCGAAAATTAATAGGTAGCAGTATAAAATAAAACGAATCCATCAATAAATCAATTTGATTTCAACAGTTATTTTCTTTTACGATAGAAGTCTCAATAATTTTATTACTGGCCATTAGTAACCTTGCATTTGTCGATATTTCATCCCATTCATATCCTGAGGGTAATAAATTTCGCTGTGGCGATTGTACGAATAGAAACCCTTATGTGACCGTTTGCGAGGCTTTTATTGGGATTCTGGGGGAAGATTACAGGACTAATGTGTTCCTCTTTTGTCATTTCAGAAGCCGACTATACACTGGATGACTCGTTTTGGATCGATGAAAGTCCAGCCGGTAAGTAGATACGCTATTTTAAAAATCTTCTAATAATAGGTAATGCTGGAAATAATTAATTTTATATAATGTAAAATGCTCAACATGCCGTAATCTCTATAATACGTGGATTATATATTATGTGTAAGGTAAATATTAGTGCTTAACGTAATCCTTCGAACCCTGGTCGTATCCACAAAATTAGAAAAGGGATTAGGCTCTTCTTATCCCCAGTTATAATGAAGTAGCTATAATAGTTACCTAAATAATTTTAAAATAATCATTTAGTGGATGACGACTTTGATCGAAAGAGTAATGAAGTTGGGAAAATAACTGAAAATTAAGTTATCTAGTAAACAGAGCATTTTATTAAAGGGAACTCTTTGGGAAGTCAAATAAGGAAGTTTTTTAATTAGATGCAATGAAGTGATTTTTTCTCTTTTTATTCACCTACCAACTGAGGTGTACACTAAATTTTCACTCAATTAATACACATCGTTTTATTAATCAATGTGAAAAAGATTTTACTTTAAACAAAATTATTTAAACTTTAGTAGTGAGTTTACGCAATGAATATCGGCTGCTTGTGCAATTTCCAAATACAAAATCCCAGTTTGGAAACAATAGATTGGCGGACGTGGTTCGTGCTTGGTCCCGTGTCGCCATTGAAAAGGAATTAACGCCGATAAACAACAAGTATGCAGAGGGCGTTCTTCCATGATCGTACCTGGACCCGGTGTGTTTCGATAACACCTCGGACAACACCCATAATAATCAAACAATGCTCCTACCCTAGAAATTACCCAATCATACGTCTACCATTGTAAACGTTTAACTAACAGTAACGTTAAGATAAAGTAAAGAGGTTTAGGATATTATAAACATGACAAAATGTTTAATTAAAGTGAAACAATCATACGTCAGATTTGACATACATACGTCAATGAAATTAGGTTTTTTCCTCCATATTCTTGGTGCATAATTAATTTCCAAATAATACCTATTTCGTTAATTAAAATCGTTTATTCTTTAAAATTCAAGACTTAACATCACTTCTTGAATTAATAATCTCTTCACTTTGATTGCAACTTGCACACTTCAAGACGAGACGGTCTTATCGATATCTCGAAAGTTGTTCGATGGGGAATTCTGAATCCGGGTTATCGCGTTCTCCCAAAGTGCGCACACCACCGGAATATTTTATCAAGACAACCGACCGCGTGCAAAGAAACCTTGAGTTTTCGGACAAAAGAAGATCGCCGGCGTTAAGGCCGGGGATTGGAGCAGATTTGCAATGTAAATTTATTTTTACATTCACCAAGCGTAAATATTATACCGATGTAAAGCGCTGGGGAAATTTTTGCATACGTTGTAATATGGATTACTCGCATGGAGATGTGGCCGGAAAATACAAACTAAGCTGTAAGGATGACGAAGTTTGAAAAAGTTGGATGTTATACATGAATCCATGACCATGCTTTATTTCCCGCGAGATAATGGCCCAATGTCGCCAGTAATCGTTTTATGGTTTTATGTACCAATTTGGCGCCCATCTGTAAGGGTTTAATCAATTTTTGGCAATCCAAAACGTTACGTCGACGTTAGTCATAAATCTGGTACGTGGTGTGCAATTTGAGTAACGAGAGGGTTTTGCGCCATATGGCCCCGTAATACGCCCAATGTAATAATACCGCGGTCAAATACTTTCACGTATACGACTGATACTTTAACTACCTATACTCCCTTCCGCACAGAATGATCCAACATTACTCAGTGTCCTCGTTATAACCCGTGATTTATTCTTTATAATATAACCGACCACGGTATCTCGAGTTATGAAATTGTATATTTCATTTTACACAAAGAATTTCAAATTTTGTGTTAAATACTCTTCAATGTTAATTTGTACTGTCTATTAATTCTGTTGAATTTCTTGCATACAATTTCAATTGTAACGGAGTAACTTAGTATTGTTGAAGGTGTTTACAATATAATTTTATAAAACTGGGTGTTAGAATTCGCTTCGGTACGCTTTATTTGATGCCACAACACCACGAACCAAGTTCGTAATTGTATATTTCCCCTCGATAGCTCTGAATACTTCTCACGTCAGTCCCGTAAACTTCAGTACCGGGCGTTCGAATCCGTTTTCGTTGGGCAGAATGGCGCAACATTCACGCTCCGCTTGAAACGTTACAGGTGGCAAACCGAAACTTCCCCAAATAGGATTTAATTTCAATCGCTCCCGTAACTCAACTCTCGCCTCGTTTCGACGGTTTCCAGTTATTATTTCCAACGATGATTTTGTATCTTCATTCGTTCTGCAACGAAGACGTCGATGCTTTATTTGGTACAGAAGGAAAACGGGGTCGTTTTTCGACTTGAGCGGCAGTTAGTATTTGCTCCTCAAATGAATTGAATGCGCTATGGTAAAACATCGGTTAAATGAACTGAACGCCAACGACAGGGCGTCGTCTTCGCCGGTACGGAGTCGGTAATTTTCTTGTAAAGAGCTCGTTAGGTATCAAAGGGAGAGCGACTCCTTTCCAGGCTACGACATTCCGGTCCTCTTCAACGTGTCCCCAATCTTCCATTTGGGAACTCTTTTTTCGGTAGACTCGTTCGGAAACTTCTACTGAATTTATCGCCCCTATACACAAAGTTTTTATAGGACTCCGTAATATGCCCGTTAGCCCTGAAGTAATAGACTTGACGGCATGTTTCTTTCGTAAAGATTTCCTCTTAATGATCCACCCGTACTCTTATTTGTAAGATACCACAGAAAGTATTTTATATAATTTTATTACATTGAAGATTCCAAATGGGTAACCATCAATCACCCGTTTTTATCATGACCTTTTCTCAATTTGACTGTAATGAAAATGTAGGTTCTTTGAACGCGCCGTTAGCAAGATCGATACACACTTCTTAATTGCAATTAATTAGTGCGAGCACGCTCAAGTGGTGTCAGCTTAAGTGGTTTGTAGTGGCTGCTTCCCTTGTAATTCCGAACCGGCCATTAATCCTCCTTAAATGGTGAATAATTACCGTTTGCTAGCCAAGAATACTACACTCCTGCTCTTTGTAACGGGACCATCACAGCTTCAAACCCTTACACAATACACCACGTGCAGTCGTATCTTCGAATGGTGGCGCGACGACTACTACCGTCGATATTTCAGCTTTAGTAGCCATTAAGATAAAGAACACCATCGAACACTGAAAGGAAAATTAAAATTTCATCATTTGATTTCTTTTTGCATATGTGTGGTTATTTAATTGTTAACATTTATTTTTAAAGAGATTTCTAATATATTGTATTATTTTGTTTTGTTCGATTAATAATTATTTATGCAAACCAATTTTTACAAATTAATTTAAAAAAATACATTTTTAAATTAAAGAACATGAATCTCAGGGAAAGAAAAATAAATCGCAGGTTCATGGAGACATCTATTAACTAAATTTTTAAATTTACGAACTAAACATAAAAACGAGCCTAAATAAACACGTCTGTGCAAGAAAGAGGTAACCCGTTTAGAAGAGTGTTGTCGTAGACAAAGCTTATACGCGTTAATTTTATGAGTGTCTTTTAAGATTGATTTTTATAAAAATTAAAGATTTCTGAAGAAACGGAATGGTTTAAACGAGAAACAGGTATACGATTAAGTTCAAGTTAGTAACGTTTGATTACCGATAAAAGGAAATACGTTCACTTATCTTGTTTCTTTCCGGAGATGTGAAATGTCAGTTAAAAATGGCTGGCTGATCTTGATCTTGAGGGATGGAACAGGATAGAAGATTGGACTCGAACTCAGGTATGGTTTCGATTTCTTCGAAGATAATTCAGAAACACTTATTTACTTTTACTTGATAAAAAAAATTGAGTTGTCAAAAAAAATTCTAAGTTCAGACTTAGGTTAGAAAATTTAAGGTTAATTTGACGTAGATTCGACAACGCTTGGCTCTAGCTAAATTTGAACTCTCTCCGGTGTCAATTTGCGCGGCCTTATATACCCTTTTTGGACAAAGGCATCTTGGATATCCAAATTTGATCCTCTCAATTTGAATCTGGGCTCTCTGATTGGTTGATTAAGTGGCGGGAATTATAAATTACACAGGTTAGCCAAAATAGATTTTTTTAACGAAAATAACTGTCAATTTTGAAAATATTCGAAATTATTAATAAACTTTAAATTTGATTAAGATTCTGTAATTTTATAGCTAATTTTTCGTTTTTTTTTAGATAAACGCGCTTTCGGGTGTCAATTTCCTTCGAGAAAGTCGTAATTTGATGTTGGAGTTTGGAAAATTGGAATTTAAATATATAAAATGATGAAATTGCGGCCTATGGGCTGAATCGATACAATCTATCGATCTTGCATGTTTTTAGAATCTAAAATCGTCTGAAAAGTCGCCAAAATCAATACCTGTCAAAAAATGTAAATGTCAAGGTCAAATTGAAGGTCATGGATATTCAAGGAATTACGTCTTTCTTGCACATCGTCCTAATTTTTCTTAAATCTAAACGAAAATCATAACAAAACGTAACTACTTAGCCTAATCTATAATACTAAAGATCTTAAATTTAATTGACACAATCAATTTCGATAACCTTCATTCGTTGATATGCTGTGGAGTTATTTGCTAGAAGTAAATTTGAATTGAATGTCGGGAATATTATTAAGATTCATTAACTTATCCTTCATCTTAATTAACTCATCCAATCTTTTGAAAAACTTTTGACGGGGTTGGAAAAAGGTTAGTGGTTTAAGTTAATTCTGTTATAACTTTATCAGTTCTGACCCAAACAAGATGAAAATTTTTTTACAATATCTAAAATGTTAGGGAGATGTTAATTTCTACATATACGGATGATATGATTAATTTTCAATTTAATATTGTAATAAAGCTTCCGAGACAGGTTACCTAAAAGAGAGAGAGAGACATAACCTCAATTCTTTTGACATTTAATTTTTAGTTGCCCATAATTCTTTTAAAACTGTTAATATTCATTCAAAACCATCCAAAAAGGAAAGATTAGTGTCAACTACATCTAATTTATTAGATTCCGAAAGATTTTGAACGATTTTGACTTAGGAAATTGGATTTTAAATTTGTAAACTTCTAACTTCTTTTGTGGTTGGAGAATTTTGAAACCTCCAATGGATGATTGAAATAGAAGGTCATATGCATTAAATACGAAGTCTCATCCAGAGTAGTGAAGGAATAAAGAAGATTTTAATGAATGAAATTTCGAAATTTTGAGTAATTCAAAAGAAATCCGATAGATGGCGCTTTCGAAATTACGATATATTTAAAATATTTTTAAAAGAAGAAATGGCGCGAAACCCATCTACCAATGATGATAGAGGATTTAAAATGAAACCAAGAAAATTTTCTGGAGAAGGGGAAAGGACTATATAAGAAGAGGAAAAAGTTGAGCTAAGTCAGTTCAATTTAGTAAGGGCAAGAGCTCTGTTAAATTCCTTATAACCTTAAAAAAATCCATAATAATCTCCTAACCTAAAATTAGTTCTCCGATAAGTTCAATCTTAGCACCGAATATAGCGTTCTTTTTATTAACCTAAAAAGAAAAGAAGCAAAATTTAATTAAATAAATTTTAAACATCGGAAATAAATTGAGAAGAAATTACCTGATTCCTGAAAATTTTCCAAGGGCAATTACCACATTCCTAAACCAAACAATATACGATTGAAGAGATAGATTGAAGCCGAAGTTTTTCGGATTCCTGTCCGTTTTCCATTAATAGGAGGGACTTTCCAACCCAATAGAGATCTTCAATCGAATTGAATCGCACATAACCTAACAGTTATTTAACAGATAAGTGGGAATTTTACTATTCATGTTCATGTCAATAATTTAAATTGAACAATAATTGCACAATAACACTGTTATTCTTATTTTGTTTTAAGCATTTCTTTATCTATTTTATTCAATAGATGTTTCGAGCAGGGATATTTTCTTGACTAGACTTGTTTTATTAATGAAAATAATATTCTGTCAAAGAATCAGTGTGGTTTTGTTGAAGGTAAATCTAAGAGTGTTGCTATTGCTGAACTTACATCAAAAATTAAATCTAGCTTTGATAAGTCCAAACCTTGTTTGGCTGTTTTTTTGGAATTGTTCAACCTATCTTATAGTATGGTATTCTTGCGTGGGGTTCGTCCGCTGGTCATTACCTACAAAAAGTAATTACAGCCCAAAAACTTGTTATGAAAGTAATGTTACATAAACCTCGTATCTATCCTTCTGTATTGTTGTTTGAGGAATCTGGTTTGATGACAGTAAAACAGTTGTATGTCACGACTAGTCGTGATTAAGGCAGTTAACACTCAAAGGGATATAACATTCCCATCCCATTGTTATTGTACGCGAACTGCATGTCACAGGCTTGCCTTTGCAATTCGAACAAATAAGTCAATAGCACAAAAACACTTCGCTTTTTATTCGGCTAAGGTATACAATAAGTTTATTGAATTTCTAACATCAAAGAATTTGAAACGGACAGCGAAAATGTGGAAAAATAAAACTAGTTGAATTCTTTATTAAAATCCTTCCTTACATAGAAAATTTATTTTCAATTTTGCTCCACCAATTTAATAATATATGTATAAACATAATTATTTGTTTTAAAGTAAATTTTGTCGTTACCACCGAGTATGTCATTAAATCAAAATAATTATGGACTAAAAGCTTTTTAATTATTATTGTTAATTTGGACTTTATTAATAAATAAAAACTTGATATAAATGTCACTTAACTTAACCATTAAGTATAATATTTATTCGAAAGCACTGATTGGAATGTTGTGGTGTCAAGTCCGTTTTCAAGTGGTTGCTTGGTTCGTGCTCTGACATTTGAAACGCGAATTAGTTCCGTTCGTGTTGAATGGTTGATTTTTATCAATGCGCCAACTGCTGAGCCGACATCACGCACAATTAGCATGCAAATGTATTCCGGCGATGAATTCATTACCGTTTCGCGTTGGGAAATTAATTTCAGCGACGGACGGCGTCAGCGCCGCGACGATGCGGTTTTTCTCGATTTGCACAGAACCGTTTCCACTAAATGCTTCTGCCACTGCTGCCTGTCATCCCTAGTTTAGTATAAAACATAGCCGTGATGTCCGATTAACACAGACTTATACACAAAACTAATACCGTTCGAGAAGAAAATTAGTTATTAATTGCTATTCAATTCCATCTCTACCTTTGTGTAAAATAGGAGATAGATTCAATTTTTCATTGTAAATTGAAAACTGGATTTAACGATTCATTGAAATCGGTCCGTCAAAGCATTGTAAAAAATGTTTCATCTCTATTTCTCTGGCTCTTTTGAGCATTACGAATTATCGGTTTAATATTGCATGTCATATATGGGATTAAGCAGTATTAAACGAATTCCTAATAAACGAATGAAATGTAGCAATTAAAAACACAACTTTCCATCTTTTATAATGGATTAACGAGATCCTGAAGCATCGATTGGACGAAATTTTCCTTCTGGTGGTGTGAGCGCGAGAGATAAGGGCGCGGTCGCCCTCCTACCGATATCATTAAAAAACTTTTATTGAATCCACGACAAACGAGTGGAATGGCAGTGTGAAAATCGTGAGAAATCCTGTTGGTAAACTTTCCGAGCCGCTGTCGTACTTCCGTCGCCACAAACTTCAGACAGCTCAAATGGTACGCAAAACGAGATTATCGCCCTGAGCACGCAGTGTAAGACCCTTTATTTATTCGGAGGCTTACTTGTAAAGAAGATAACTAAGAAGTATAATCCATTCGCGGTATGTCAATGAAAATCCACCTATAAATTGGACCGCGTTATACATTACTTGAGTAAGCGACATTTTTTTATTGCACTAAAACTAGAACTAACACAAGACCTAGAACTAGAATCATTCGGGTTTAACAGTCTTGAAAGACGTGGGACTAAATCCGAATGTTTCTAGTTCTCGGTCTAGTGTTAGTTCTAGTGGCAGTGGTAGGTAGCGTTAGTTAGCGTAAGATATTACTATGTTGTATATTTTTATTGAATTAAAACTAGAAAAAAACTTTCAGTTGTCAATATCAACTTTAATTTTATTACTATATTATTTATTATTATCTTCATAAAATAACCTTTAAAGTGAGTCCAAACTTGACGCATTTATCTCAAAAAACCAAAAAGTTCGAACTTTCAAATTTTAATTTTGACATATTTGTCAACTTCATAAGAAATCCTTTAAAATGAGTCCAAACACGACATATTTAACTTTGATATTAATGGAGATACAATCACTTCCGGTTTGAAACGTCAAAGTCAATTTTGACATATTTGTCATCTTCATTAAAAAACCTTTAAAATGAGTCCAAAGATGACGCACTGATCTCAAAAAACAAAAAAGTTAGAATAAAAAAAATACTAATAAAATTTAATTTTTAAATAATACCAACCTTAATTTTTTATTTTTTTTATTATATTTTTGTTTTTGTGACAAACATTAAGACATTTTATAAAAATTAAGAATATGTCAAAATGACATTGACATTTCAAACCAGAAGTTGCTTATATCTCGATTAATGTTGGAATTAAACGTATCATGTTTGGACTCATTTTAAAGGAGTTTTCATGACGATTACAAATATGTCAAAGTTGACATTCTTAACCGGAAGTTGACCATAACTTCATTAATATTGAAGATAAATATGTCGTGTTTGTACTCATTTTAAAGGATTTTTAATAAAGATTACAAATATGTCAAAATTGAGGTTGACATTTTAAACCTAAAGTTAGTTATCATATAATAGCAGTTTTATAACTGAAATTACTCTAGTGTTAGTTACTTTTCCGCACTTTCTTTTTATTATAAGATTAAGTTTCGGATTTAGATGCGCGTTCAGACGAAATGTTTGTATTTATTTAAATATTATCTTTTGAAACAGCTAACCAACAAAAGATGGCGCTAGTGCGAAATCAGGACTTCAATTAATACCGCTTGTATTGAGAGGTTTCATTTATTACAAGAAAATCACATCTCTTCTACATTATACGATCTTTCACTATAGTTTAGTAAATGCAACTTCTCTGAAAGACATTACATCCACCACTTAACTAGTGACGTCTCTGTACGGATCTACACCTCACCAGACCTTTTCAACAGGTTCCTGTCATCTTCCGCCTTAGGGACAAACCCCGCTCCATTCTGTGGCTGCATTGAAGCCCAGGAGCAGAGTGTAAACGGTGATGGTGGGGGTGAATAAGGGGTCAGCAGGAACGAACGGAACAAACTAATATCCGTCGCCCATGACATTTTCTCCGGCGTAATTACTTAGCACGAATAGAGTCCAAACGTGTAGAAAACCGCAGGGCAAACCGGGACCGTTCGTCAGATTGAATAATGCCGCTACGCTCGTTATTGCCCGATTCGACCGGAAGCTCGGATATTATGTTTTCGGTACACGGGTTATGGCGTTGTCCTCGATCTGTATTAGCTCCATAATTAATGCCCCAGATGTGCTCCGATGCCGTGTAGCTATTCGAAATTACGATGGTTGCTGTGCAAATGTTTCCGATTCAATTCACTAACTGATTTGGACGTTACCGTGGAGGAGTAATTTTTTAAATTTAATACAATCTATTATTCATTTTTGAGTTAAGAATTGGTTGGTTTACTTTAGCAAGAGGGGGTTCAAGTGGACTGCAAGGAACCGATTAAGATTAACGCACACCTGCAAAAATCCTGTAACCCGCTTGATCTCCAGCTCGTAATGCGGGTCGAATCCATTCAACTTTGCTTCCAATTGGATTTAGGTAACCGGTCAAGTCCGCACCCCCCAATACTTGTAGCACTTCCCAAGTTAAATGATAGAAATTATTGCCATCCGCGTTCGCCTGGCCGGGCATCGCGTTCCCGAGCAAATAACGGCGCTTTCTCGGTAGGTGATTAAAACTTTTAACGAATTTGCGAGCGAAGCAGGTGTTAATTAAAATTTATTGGTCTCGCGATCAACGGCGGAACTGTTCGCCATTCTGACCCTAACTGATTTATTCGAGTGCAAAATCGCTGAAATTCAATTTTTTTATATTTATACGAGTATTTCATCCGATAACATTCCAATCTTGATTTTTAACTGTTACATTTCAATACTTCACTGTTTTATTAATCATAATAACTGATGAATATATGTGATTTACTAAACGAACATAATTTAGTTATTTAAATAGTAACAACATAGTAACAAATTTGATAAAATTACAAGCAGCAATCCATTAGCATTTCGCCACAAACTAGCAGTGGTTTTCATCGGACGTTGGCAAAATATATCACAAATGAGGTCTGTACGTTCAGCGAGGGCGCAATTTTAGCGTTTTACGCTTATTTGTTGACTGGTAAACAACGTTCGTGGCGAAACAGCGCCTCTCTGGAACAACGACCACGTCAGCACAACAGTAATATCCGGTTTGTGGACGCGGAACGGTACTGTTCAACTGTCGACGGAATTATTCGCAACTGTTGCACTGACGTATGTCGCAACTAACAGCTACCGTAGTAATGGAAGTTGTTTGGTGCAAAATGCGCATGGGTTCTGCTTGAGCATTATGGTGGGTGATGATTAAATGATGTACTGAAAATTAATTAAAGTAGTAAAAGTAATTAATTTAATTAAGTATTGTAGAAAAAAGCTGTAATTCAAACACGGTTTTACTGGTTTATTCTTAAATTCGGCTTGACGACATTACCAGTAAATTCGTTTTATCTTTACCTCAAATTTTAATGTGTTAATATTTGGAATTTTAATCATATGTATACAAAACTTTAATTTATAATGTATATCCGTCATTAATTTATGACAGAAAGTATTGGAAATTCTACAAATGTTGAAAGTGCACGTGCATTTTTTTAACTCTGGTTTTTTAAATTAACGACGCTTCTGAAGATGACCTAAGTCGAAACTTGTCAAGCCGAATTTAAGAATAAACCAGTAAAAAAGTACAAAATCAATTAATTTATATTTTCTTCGTTTACATTTAAAATACTGGTAAAATAGATTACTCAATCAACATTGATCATTTTAAAGATATAATTCAATTTAAATAAATCAAGTTATCAAAATATTGTAAGGAACAGTAAGTAGCGCCATTTTCATCGAAAGTTCATGTCGTATTATATCGTCACTCCCTGCGAAAAATGTCACAGTCGCCTGGGAAACCATAACACGATGTAGCACTTTATGTACTCGGACTATGCATAAAATATTTCGATGGGGATGTCTTTTAGAAAGTGCTTGTCAGAAGCAGTGCGAAGCACGAGAAACGGAATTTGCTTTTTATTTAGATTGGCACGAGCGTGTTAATGTAAACGTAAAAGTACGGAAGATGTACAATTTCGTTACATCATTTTAGAATTAATTTGTGGACTAGATTTCGACATAGGTAATGGGTTCTGTTCCGTAATACCGGTTTAATTGGACAAGTTCGATCCAAATTGTTTGTTTTACAAATCGCAGCAGGCGACCGTGGTGTCTTCGATCGTTCAATTGAATAGCGAACAAATCTTTTTGTTCGTTTCGCCTAATGGTGAACAGATTGCTCCGTGTAATTGAATTTGCGTGCGGGACATTCGAATCTAGCGCGATGTTTTATTTATATCCGCGTCGACGGAAAGCCGATATTCTATTACTATCGCTCGCGCAAAGATGCACCTTTTTCAATTCTCGAAATCGATTGTTTTATAGCATACAACGTAAAGAGATTTTCTTTAAATCGGCTAACAAAAAGGTTACGATAAATGAATAGGCTATTTCGCAAAGAGCGTTAGTCATGGTAGTTGCCGTTTACGTAGATGTGAGGTAGAACACCGCAATATGGCCTATACAGCGGGCAGCTCAATGAGGCGGAGGGTGCTGGCGAGGTTCGCTAGAAAAATCAAAGCGGACCTTTTAACTTTTGGCTCCAGCCAGCCACCCCGGCAAAGTGGACCGTTCAACCTCGGTAATGGCTTTTTAAGGTAAAATCGCACCCTTGTCCAAGCGCTTTGCGTTTTCAACTATTTCCAACGAACCATAATACGCAATTACGACTGCAAGGGTCGTTTCATTCGACAATTGAGTGCACGAGATTTGAATTAAAAAGAACAATTACAAATAAATTAAAAATATACAACCATTTTGGTTAATATATGTACATATTTCGTACTCTTTTAAAATGAAATACGTCGAGATACAGAGTTGAGAGCCGCCCTTTTTGCCCAAAACCCCAACGTATTCCGGGCACGGCGTCAACCTCTAGCGGAAACGCATAAAACGATACGAATCATATATCATGCGCCGAGCGGATAATGCGCCCGTAATAAAACACACATCTAGGCAACGTGTGTGGAATAAATGACCGTCGTATCTCTTCTGGCCGATTGACGTTGATGAATTGTATTGACTTCCGGTCAAAGGTTCGATTACGTAATTGCTACTATGACGACAGACTTCGCATGACGGGTCTTTTTTGTATTAAGAATCATTACTAAATCTTCATTTTTCAGAAATAATACAAAGTGATCAGTAAGAATGTAGCCATTGATCAAGAAGTGATCCGATTCATTACGCGTTCCGCTCCAAATCGAGACAATTTGCATATTGGAAACATTCGTCAATCGGCGAAAAACGGGAAGCCATAAAAAGTGCACTCCGTGGAGAGGTTTCCTTTCGCAACACCACATCTACATTTTAATCAAATCCGTACGTCACCGGCACCGGACCGATTTGCAAAACGCAGATTGGATCGACGCAGTGGCCGAAACAGGTCCAAACGGGGCCGCCCGGATAATGGGGCCCGTCGCGAGCACGGATTGGGCGCCATAAAACATTTCCGCCGGAAATAGAGTATGACTCGATTCCGATGCCATCAAAAATATGCACACCTGAACGGGTAAGGTCGAGCTGAGGGATTTCTCTTATTTGCTGTCGTTAGGGTGGGATCGGGATGCGGTGACCCCGATATGAAATCGGGGCTAAAAGCCTAGCACAATCTATAGAATACCGGTTCCCCGATATTCCCGCTTGTTAAGGAAAACCGATACGTATGAAAATTGAGAACCCTGAATGCGCAAATACTGTACGTAGTATCTGATTACCATCGTCGACTTATACGGTGAAATTCAAATCTGTTGGGCGCGCACTTCAGAAGATATTGTTAAACAGTGATTGTAAGGAAATCCGATATATAATACAATGCTCATCTAAAATTAAAATATTTGGATATACTGAAGGAAACTATCAAATTCCTTTTAATATAGTAATAAACTTCCGATAGTTAATTTGGTCTTAAGATACACGGCTAAACCCGAAACTTTTGTTTATTTTTTATGATGAAGTAATATATTTTCTATTTTAAGGCAATAACCTTCAGCATAACTTGGATCTTCAAACAACAATACATATTCATCCATATGAGTCGCAGGTTGCTTATTTACAATAGCTTTATAAAAACAGGTCGTTTATGGATATAAAGCCATCACTACTGTTCCTAGTGGAAATAAAACATTAGAGTCAGCTTCAGAATTTGCTCTCATTAAGGGTAAACTCAACGTGTGACGTTCCTTTTGAGTCTGCTCTTCCAAAATATCGTCAACTTCGTACTTATTCGTGTTGTGGTTATAACTGACTACTTCCGCTAGGATGCAATCACCATCGGCTACTTTAACCAAAGCGGCCACCATATCGCCAACCTTAGCTACATAATTTGGATCGGCTGGAACAGCACCGCATAAAGGAGGTGGTTTTTCACCAATTTTACTTACGAATAACGGAAGTGTTTGTGCAGAACTTAGTAACATTTTCATCCAAGGACCAGGGTCTGAATTCTACGTTCGTTTTTAATGTTCCGTATTTTGGTGATTTTTTGTAAAGCTTTTCTCAAGACTTCTTGTTTAGCGTGAGCTATTGTGCCTTTGTATAAACCTTTTAATTTCATCTGATAATGTAGTGAGGATTTCTCATCTTGAGCGTTTTGCACTTTCTGAATATTATTAATCCCATGTTCATAATAATCCCTTTGTTGTCTCTTCTTCTCAATGTCATGCACCAATTGGTACAAAGCTTTTAAACGTTCTTGTACATGTTGGGCAGCTATGGTATCTGCTGTTAAAGGCATGTCATCTATATATTTTTTTTTATTTCAGCAAGAATCTGAGTTGAAACACTTTTATAAAGCTATTGCTTGGTACCAAGATAAGCAAACTAACAAGGCTAAAAATAAATTACATAAAGTGGAAGGATTTGTAAGTTGATTTAACATAAAATGCAGCATCTAAATAATTTTTTACGTTTAACTCTGTCAAATTAGTTTTCTAACCTGATATTTTTTTTCTTTTTTTCAGGGGAAGTGGAACGGTTGCTTAGAGAGTACACGCAAAACCAAGAAATGGTGCGCAACATCGGATCGCATTACTACCAGATCATCTACCCAGTTCAGCTACGGCAACACAAGAAGATGGGTATCTCAACCAGGGAGATAGGGTCGTCTAAGGTACGCAAAGCGAGGAGTACGGTATGTCATGCACAAATTCATCCCATATTACGCCACCTAGTTGAATTCGCGCGCACTCGTTTAACATATTGTTCGAGCGTACAATATTCTCCTTACAGAAGTACTCTTTTATTACTTCTCTCACCATATTTGCTTTCTTTATGTTCATTTTCAACAAATTTCGTTTCGTGTGATGTTGACATCAATTTTTGACGAAACGTTATATTTCGAATCTAAAATCACTCAACGTCGGAGTTTATTATGACCTGGAGCCGTATCAAACGCACGTGTTGCAATGTCCGTCAATCAGGGCAATAAGTCTGCGTCGAACATCGCACGTAACGTTGGCACCGTGCAGTGGCGCCCCCGCGGCGGAAGGCGGACGCGTTGCAAATAGTAACTCGCAGGGAGCGCTGCGACCCACGTCGTGTCACCTCCATATGCACATTAATTAACGACTAAACTACGTCAGATTAATACATATATCTAAACATCACACGCTCCCTCTACGGTATTGTCATATACGCTAGATAAGTTCGACAACTACTACATACAATTTGAGATTTATGTTGTTGATTCACTCACGTTTAATAAAATCTTTATTGATTTAGTTTTCGTTTCAATTCCAAGTTGATTATTGGAAAACTACTTAAAATGTTTCCTCGTACGTCTTTAGCAAAGTTTTTAGACAGATATAAATACTAGTACAAAAGGAACGATATCCACTTACGAAAAGCTCGCGTAAGCGAGTCCGGTGCAATAATGAGCGAAACTTGCTCGTTCCTTATTGCAGGCCCGCAATTTAGCTCATCCTTTATAAAAATCCTCTCTTCTGCTTCACGAGCAGTTTAAAATTGGAAGGACGATAGTGCCGCGACGTCTCTACTGTTCGAAACAAGGTTGCCGAGGGAAGGAAATATTTCAATTCCACCAACGGATTCTTTTGTGAACCGCGACCCGAGGCAAAGTTGAAACGTAACGAGGTTGCCTCTCGCGTTCTTGTAACGCGACGTCGACGCCTCTAAAGTTTGATAATAAGAAGACGCTCTCGATTGGGCTTCAAGAATGACGATATTTGTTAGTGAACTCAGTTAAATGGTGTCAATGTATAATCCAACCTTTTTACGTCCCTATTATTTGCAAAAACATATGAGTACTCTTCAAAGGGGAGCAAAAAAGAAGGAGGTCCTTAGGGTCCCTTTGAAACATCAGCCCCCTTTCTGCTCAGGTATAATCATTTAGTGTAAGACGTACAGGTACACGACAAAATAATTTACCGAAGGATAAGGACCGCAGTTCAAAAGGACGATGGCGACGGCGTCAAAATCGGGGACAATATCGAGTGATATCCCAGAGAAGCTCCACTCGTCTAGATGGGCTTCGGAATAATTAAGCCGACGTCAATTGGCGCGGGTAGCTCCTCTAAAGAGCACCACCCCCCGTTTAAAAACAACAAGTAAGGGCGAACAATGGACGGGGTGAGTGGTGAGGCATTGTTCAGTAGCCTCGCCGCTCCCGTCTACTTAACTCCCCCGCCGTACGTGTCTTTCTTTAAAGGTGGGCGCACCCTTTTGTGCTGCCGCCAGCGTCTTCCTTCGAAACCCTCTATGCTCTGCTTACCAACTATGCGACTGTTATGTTTGGCTGATACCTAAAAGACCTCGATACGCAAGCTTCCTTATTATTGCTACCTACCTTTGAAGCCAAATAATGCAACTAGTTCTCTTCTAGTCTTATATATAATATTTTAGAAACATTTATAACATCATTATACCATTTTCAAATATGTTTGTTTGGTTAAGTAAGATTTTTTGCGAAATAGTTTTTATTTCTCTATAAACTATTATATGTCATTAGACGCAATTTATAGTTTGAAGCTATTAGAA
The DNA here is from genome assembly GCF_036711975.1 of Onthophagus taurus. NCBI lineage: Eukaryota > Metazoa > Arthropoda > Insecta > Coleoptera > Scarabaeidae > Onthophagus > Onthophagus taurus. The sequence continues at coordinate 3,112,599 of NC_091967.1, forward strand.
CATTACAACTTCCTCCATTTTCACCACAAATTCACCGTAACTACTCAATGGCCTTTGATTGTGACCAATTACGCTACGATGCTCTAATTGTCAAAGGCCCTGGATATGTGTGTATAAGTACAAAGAAACCGCAAACTAGGTGGACTAATGATCAATATTGTAATTATTTCGTAACATCAAAAGAGACTCACTTATGAGAACACTATGCGTAACACCAATAATATTTCTGCTAGAGCTGCAATTGATACCAGTGGCATCGATACACTTTATGGGGAACCGATACATTCTAAATCAGGAGATCACATCACGCTGAAGGAAGCTGGGTCCATTCTCTCCTCTACTTTGCTGTTTTTTAATTATTGACAAGTTGACTACAATTCTCAAGGTTGAAGTTGACCTCATCATCACTTTCAGTGTAAATATATGGTTGCTTTGTATTTCATGGGTTGCCACAGACTTTCTTGGTTGAATGATTTTTAAAACCCCGGAATCTTGTGGAATTTGATCATGACAGACCCAGTATTAAAATGGGAGTCTTTACAAGAAACTACAGGACATACTTTTTTGAGTTAAAGATATGATTATGTTTTGTGTTCCCCTTGATTAATAATAGCTTATATAGTTTTTCTTACATGTTTTGTTAAAAAATTTCATTGAATTACATTTCGGAAACTGAGATATTATCATTTTCCGGGCTGTATGTAGACTTTATTGTATCACTGTAGCTTTGCGATAAGCATCGGTGATAAACGGAAACTTATCTTTTTGTTTAATGACTCAACTGCGCCGTTTCTACCAACTGCTACCACCTGCTCCATATACATATTACGTTCTGTATTCCGCTAACGCCACCGATAAAGTCGAAATTCCCATCACATTTCACCACTAAAAGATATAAATCTTTCATCCAGATACATAAAAAATTCGACGTGAATTTCGTTTTCATAGTCTTTTAAAACAAACATTTTTTTCGGTTTAAATGATCTTTCCCTCCCCTTAGCATCTCATAAATCAATAAGTTGACGTTTAAGCTGATCTGTGCATGCGAGTATATGCATGCGTGTATGAGTATACGTGATGGAGTAGAACAACAATGTAGGGTTGATTTTACGTGCTGAATTTTCTGTTTCAGAGAGGCCAGGGCGATGGCAGCTATCCTGGTTCGAGCAGAGGTCGACAAAGGGTAAGTTTGCATACCTTTGCATATTTTCAAAACGAGACGTCTTTCTACGTACACCTTACATACCTTTGTAAAGTCAGAAGAGAAGATGTGTTTCACGCTAACTTATCAAATTGTTACGAGAGAAGTATTAAAATTTATTTATTCGAATAGAAAGAACTTACAATTGTTACTAAATCAGAAATAGTCCGATTAAGATTCATGCTGTTAGAGGAGCTATTTGATTTATGTGTCAATATCAGCTTTAGTGCTGTGTATTGAAGTTATCCGAGATTGGTTTACTACCGTATATTGATTGCCTAATTATTGCAGGATTGGATGCGTTCTATACGTATGTAGTCACATCATGGGTAACACATAATTACACAAAATTACTTACATAACCTATTGTTCGGTGTAAAGTAACTTCGTATTCTATAAGCTTTCTAAAGCGATTAGAGTAACTTGTTCTATATTGTTTAAAAGTTGTTCTATCAAGAACACTATAACCTTGAATTTTTCGATTTGATTGTCAACGAGATATACTCTAAACGAAAAGTTTAAACGAACTAGTTTAGGAAGACCCCGATTCTCGTTCAATCAAAGTTGAACCGTTAACTGGCATCTGGGCGAGAATTTGAATGGGCAGTATTTCACAATCGGTCGGTTGATTTCGTCACCAGATGTCTGCTGAAATATGACCTAGCTACTTTTTCAGTCGCAAAACTTTCCCTTTCGTCTGATCCGAATTGAAAACCCGTCCCATTTTAAAAAGTGGCACGCCCCGATATCTGGCACAGATGGGAATCTATTCGAATCACCAAGGTTCATAAAATATGAGCTCCGCAGAATTCATTCGATTTTTTAACTTATTTTCGATGGTAATAACGGGTATTTTTGTCGTTTTCAAATCAATTTAAACCATGAGCTGTACATTATTATATAAACGTTCCTGGATTAAGCGTAATTAGCCCAAAAATTGTAACGGCAGATTGGAACGACGAAATAAATATTTAAATAGAAAATGCGAGCGACAGCTTTAAGCTTTAGTCGTCTAGTGAAGCTACATCTCCGGCGTCTTTGCATTACCCACGATGAAATTCATGTTGGTGGGATCATCCTACCCACGGGAGTGCATTCGGAAACGTTTCAGCATCCCCTCGGTTGGCGATCACCATCCGAAATGAACCCCAAATGTAAACCGCATTATCAATTCAGATCTGACAGTACGTCTCTTATTTGATTTCTATTTTATACATCGCCTACCGACGAGCAATTTCTAAAACAGAGAATTAGCATAAGCCAGATTTTAAATCTTGGTAGAAAATTTGAATAGTTGAAAGAAGATTTTCTTCTTCATCTTTCTTTTAGACTTGTCCGTCTGTTAAGGTGGTCTTGCTATATTTTTGGTGGCCTTCTTGGTGAAAGCTTTCTTGCTGCCCACCTTTATGAACAATTCTTCACTGCTTGCTTTGGTTATAAGAGAAATAATAGATTATTGTACTTGATTTAAGTTGAGCTCACCCTGTTTGCTAATCTAAACATGAATCTGGGAAAATTAAGCGACGCATGTCCGGTAATTGTTGTAGTAGCGCAGGGGTGAAGTAGTTTCGAGACAAAAAGCTATTATGCACGTGCTACGCTCGTTGGGTGGCGTCGGGGCATCGCATTCCGCTCACGCCTCCTACCGTTGTTTATGATACGCGTTTTATCTGGGTATAGGGGTAAAACGTAGAGGAGCGTACGTTGGGGGGATTACGAGGTACCTAATCGCGCTCTACCAGGTTGTTGTGGTTGCCCCCAGATCGTGTTTTTACACTACCCTGATTAAAATGTAATACTGTGGCAATGAGAAAAATTAAAAAGACAATGAATTACATCACCTCTAAATAGATCGAATTAAATTACTATTTAACTTTTAATTTATTGCTTTGTTGCCATCTCTTTTGATGAGATAGATGCATACAAGCGCAATCTGCACAAAGTGTCATTCACAATTCAGTAGGATATTGTTTTCAAAGACACGATTCCGATATTCGATACAATTAATCCGGCGAGGATGTAAACGACATCCTGACCGCCTGTTGTAGTAATATTTGAATTGAACCTAAAGGATAAATATTAGCTCGCTTCCGGCACCGATCACCGCGCAAATCAAATCGAACGCAAATGCGTTCGTTCCGCAACTGGTGGCCTAATTACCAATTACCCATGTATTCCTGTTGAATTTGAAACAAATATCAAAACGACCTTTAAATTACTTACATTTTACTATTTTCTACGTTTAATTATATCAATTTATAAGGGAAAATCAACAAAAGATATTAATAACTCATCAAACCAATAAATTCCATTTTATTGAACCCGAACAAAAAAATTATTCAGATAAAAAAATAACTGTTCAAATACACGAAGAATTTAATTTCGCGTCGATATTAAATTAAAAGCGATTCCAATTTAACTTCGACTGTGGAATTAAACAAAATGTTTTGGAATATCAAAAAGCTCACAGATTTATGCAACTTCTGAATGTAGAACGATATATTCGAAATCATTTTACATTTCTTTTAATATTATCAAAATAGATAAAGAATATGAATCGTCCAACGCAATTTATATATAGCTAAAAAAATTATGTTAAAATGTCCATCGACGTCCCGATCAATACATTCCCTGATTGACAGTAATTCGCTTATCGGGTGACGAATGATGAAGCTCGCTCAATACAAGGACGTATAACGTAGACTAAAACGAGATAACTACGGTATGTTGTTGACGGAAACACATCTGGTACATACCATGAAGATATCAAATTGTCGATATTTGCATGTAACGGGTTTTCCAATAGGAACATAACATTGTGTTTTAATAGGAACACATCTTTGATCTTTAAAAAATTCAAAATCCATTAAAGGAAAATGTTCTTTGGAATAGAAATGATATTCTAATTGTTTGGGCAAATTCCAACCAAATGTTAATTGTATCATTTTCGATATACTTTTCAACAACACCGAAGGGTCCTCTCTAACGTATCTACGAGTTTTCACCAAGGTTTCAATTTCTGTAACACACGCCGTTGTCTCTTTATTATTTTACCCCAAGGGCAACAATTTTGCCGAACAAAAATTAACCTTTATGTCTGTTAGGTACAATGCTACATTTATCTCCTTTATGTACAACGTTATCCCCATCTATAATTAAATCACGAACTTTAACATCTTTCACCTCTTTAAAACTGGCATAAATCATGCTTTTCATTGCTTTCTGTCAAATTGTACCGAAATCATATGTGTCGATCAATCAGTTCATGTACATTTTAAAAAACGGGATAGCTTTCAAAGGCAAACAAAAAAAGCAAAGTTGATTGACGTGCTGAAGTTGACAATCGGGTAACTGCTTCATTTAATTTAACATTAGATTCCCCTCGAATCACGTAGTCAAACAATTTTATTTTCACACCTTTACGCTTATCTCCACTTCGTTGAAAACTCGTTTTTCATATTTCATCTCAATTATAGCGTAATTTTTGGGATTCTGTTACGGCTGCAGCAGTACTTTGACGGTTTTTTCGTTAATTTGTCGACCACCCACGCGTGTTATTATTGAAGCCGTCGAGTTTATGAACGCGGTATGGCCAAAATTATTGCGACGTGAATTTTTTTCGGAAGGCCAGGATTTTCAGAGCCCCGTTTGGCTTCCCGCGTATTGAAAAGACCCCTGAGCGGAATTACACGTCGCGCCGGCAGGATTTGCGAGGATCCGGTACTTTTTTTACATTTTCTCAATTTCGAAATGCCCGTTTCATTCCGTGGTTGCCGCCCGTATAAACGTGGTTGGTTGTACTGGTAGACGGAAATTTCTACCGAGTCCATAGGATTTTGTCGGCGTTGTTTAGATTGAAGAACTTTTATTTGTCCTTTGCTGTCGGCAACTTTTTTTAAATAACATTCGCTTTGCCTTGTTTTCTAAAACAAAAATATTACTTTGCACTTTAAGTACTTAAATTATACGCGCGAAAATGTTTGTTAATTAATTGTAGTAGGAGGCAAAAGCTTCTAGAAACGTTGCATCAATGCGCGGTAGTTATTTTGGGGCTAAAACCACATTTGTGGACATTAACGAATCGCCATTATCAACGCACGAATCGTATCCGAGTAAATTACGAACGAGCAACGGCTTTCTAGCAGTAATAACACTGTATGCTATACCACAACGCCAGGGGGCAACGTATATTGCAAAGCCAAAAATCGTCATCCAATTTCCACTGAAAAAGCCACTGCCGAGTTGTTCGCCAATTTATAATTTGCGGTTTTCACAAAACGCATTTTGAATCAATACATGCATGGAAATATACAATGCCCCGGGAAGTTATCACACAATTTCAATGAAGCACCAAAAATTATTTTTGAAAAAATTCATAACTCATTCATTTCGAGCAATCTTAACACAGCTTTTACGTTCATTCCTTGTTACAATTATTAAGGAAGTAGGATTATTTTGGAATCACAGGAAATATAAGATAACTATGAAGTACATTCATAAGAGGGAGCGTATTATTAGAAAACAGGATGTAGTGTAAGAATAACTAATATTATCTAGCGATAACATCACTGATAATGAAGTTTAGTTTGCACTTACTTAACGCCATCAATATCAATTTCGAGGCGTTATTAACGTAGTAACCATGCCATTAGCGGAACACATTTTCATCCTTGACAGGGTTTCGAGGGACACGTGCCGGGACCGCGCATCATTGCGCTCTTGCATCCTTGCACAGTCTTACGGTTCTGGCCCTAATCCTGGCTCTCCATTCCATTTAGGCGCACTTAGCGAGATCATTACTCAAATATTTACACTAAGAGCTCGTTCAACGAAAGAAGGTTCTTGCCTTCGAACAAGAACTAGGTATTATAAAATTTATGGAGGGCATCGCTATGCAAATTAAGTGCAGAGCTCTATTGTAAATACTATATAAGAAATCGTTGTATTGAAAGATTCAATTCCGTGGTCTCAATTCGCTTAACGTTAATGATGTTAAGTGACCTCGAAACATACCTTTATATTAAACTTAATAGTCCATAAAAGTGGGAAATGTGAATTGAGTTTTTGAAATTCTAGGGGAAATTTTTGCCAACAAAGCATCCATACATAATCAAGTAAAATTCGGTGATAACATCCATATTACCATCAACAGTATACAGACACAACCCTACAGAAGGCAATTATGGTTATAGAAGACATCAACGCTAAACACGCTAAGTGGAACTGATTGTGAGACTGAATAACCCAGCCTGGATTAAGCTCAATGATTAGGCAATGGTACTAAACTTTCACGCCAATGCACCTCAAGAGCCTAATATCACCAAGGATAATATCATCTACGTTTTGGCCTTTCTAATAAAATTAAACAAATTTTGCACTTAAAGGTGAAATGTGTTTATTATCACTCTACCGGTTTCGCTCCTTTCGGAGCATCTTCAGGAGTTTCTACAGTTATTAATTTTACAACACTTTCTATTATTATATAATTATTAACCAAATAAAACATTAGAAAGAATGCTTATAAACAATAAGGACAAAATAAATAAACTGGACGACAATGGTGTGTACATACTAGAGTGCGACACTTGTAAAGCAGCGTACAATGGAGAAACAGGCAGAAGCCTTAGAAAAAGAATAAGAGAACATAAACACAAAAATAACTCCAACTTCGGAAATCACTTAACATTTAACTCAAAACATGAATTTAACGAAGATAAAAATTCCAGAATCCTTCATCATATCAATAAAAGTTACTATTTAGAAATAATGGAAAACAATGAAATTAATAAATTCCTCAACAACTGCCCTGATGTAACATGCCTAAACGAACAAATTATACCTACAAGAAGACCACTATATACCTATCTCAAAACCATACACACCGCCACGAAAACCTCCCGAATTCTAAAAATAGCTGCTCTCTCTGTACCATTATATTTTTCAGTGTGTTTGATGTAGGGAGTTAATATGTTTATGTTGTAATACCTCATTTTAACCTGTTGAAAATCAACCTATTCAAAACAAGAAAGTTTAAATTCAATACACGACAATCACATTTGACAGATTACCAACATTAAAATAGAAAATATACCATTGACAGTTTCAACATAACCTAAAATATAATAAAAAGTGATGTATGATAGCAAGGTCTATAGAACATAAGGTTACCTAATTCCCTATGCCTCTGTAGTATCGATTATTACCCCGCAGATTGACGTCACTGGTTCGATACAGTCAGAGTAAAAAATAGCCTATACTTGCCTATTCTTGTGGTACAGTCTTTTTTATTTTAATAGTGAATTAATTCAATAAAGTATCACATACATGTTTAGTTCTAATGATGAAAATGATGAAATTCTAATGAGTGACATACATATATTATAGAATATAATGTACTTTAACGTTTTAACATGTCACACCCCACACTATATTACATCATTTTAGTATAGACGAATAATTTTACCAACTATAAATAGAAAATCCTATTAATGAGAGAAGTGGCCCAACAAGGTGGGCATAGGTTGTTTGGTTACGTTTGAAGTTCGCGGGTCCGTAACGATTCGGATTATAATATTATAATGGTTTGTAATTACAACTCCCTCGACGTTAACAACGTTATAATCGCTAAGTGCCGTTACGGCTGAGGTGTTTCCGCCCCGTAATTTCCACATTCCCAAATCAATACGCACGGACGAAGGTGAACGATATTAAATTAATGGGAACGCAGTTACGTGCGATTTATTACGACCATAAATATGAGATTAACGATGAATTTATGTTGAAATTGTACCAGGGTGCCGCTAGCAAAACGGTTTGAACATATCGCGCTACAATTCTAATGAGGTTACATTATTCATTACACGTTGGTATATTAGCAACAAATTTAATGTAGTTTGTGAAATACAAAAATTAATTCTTTTGACGTTTTCGCAAAATAATTTAACAAAGTCGTGGGTCTGACAAATACACGTACAAAGCTCTGGCGATAATAACACAATCCTGAAAAAATGACACATCACGCCGTTGAAGCCGTCTGCTTTTTTCCCAAGCGTTTCTGAAATATAACGTCCTGCGGTTTGGGCCTATTTCTGGCGCTCTCGTCATGATTAATTGATTTCGTAAATGTTTCAGTCCCTATAACGCCCTTGTATTCATTTTGTTCCCAGATGAATTGTGAAACAAGGAAAGGATGACGTTTAGTTGATGAAATTATTGATCAGATTCCCAATTTTTATGATTATTAAATATATTTAGTTCAAAAGATTTTATATGAAACGGAACGAATTCGCAATATTTTATTTCTACCGAGTAATAAAACTATTTCTATAAAACCTAATAAACGATATTTTCTTGTATTCCTTTGTGCAGTAAAAGGATGTAAAATTACACTTGTATCCAATATTTTCTAGTTTAAATTGTATATTGAAATATATTGCTACTTGACTCGCTACAGACATACATTTACAAAGGACCTTTTCGTTGTAAAATTTCTTTGCGTAACACGAAGCTTTGGTTCTCGACAATTAGTTAAGTACGGAAGCCATCTTAAATAACGAGGATCTATTAATCCGAAAATAGAGTCCGCCTTTGCTAATGACTGGACATAAAATTCAGTAATACTTTTTAGTCTCGTTTCCGTGGAGAGTCCTTTTAATTCCTTGGTACGTCGGTTCTGAAACGAGCGCAGCTAGTAAATGAATTCCCCTTCTGTGAGTGAGAGAGTTCCAACTGAGATGTACTTGGTGCACAATCGTTTCCAAGCCTGCCTCAAACGATAGTAAAATAGTTCAATTAACTAGAGTGATATTTGCTTCAGAGTGGAAACTGGAATTGCTATACCCGCGATCTGTATTATTATTAATTATTATATGTTCCCCGAAATACGATAATGATTTTTTAAATGGGATTTACATACACAATACAATAGAAAACTTATTACAAAGTATTTGTTTTAAATTAACTTTATGATTGCCGACTTATTTACATTTCAGTAAATATATTTTACATCTACTACACACACAAGCAGCGAGTATATCAATCCTACATATATATAATATGCCCGCGAAATATTACGGATTTATTTACATTAAATTACCCCAGCACACCAGCTGGTAACTTTAACCTGATGAAACGTTAAACTCAAACTGTTTACATTGGAATGTAAACATATGAATCCTGCTGGTGCTGCTATACTCACCCCTGTTACGTCTATGTTCTCGTTACATGATACACATATTTATATAACATATATACGATCTTATAATTGGGCTTTAATTCTGATAGATATGTGTAGGTGGAGTTGTAAACTTTTAAAATTTGCGGTAAATAGAATTTCGACTTTTACTCGAATTTGTTTTGGTTGTTTTGAAAGGGAAATTTTAGCGAACTGACGATCCACCTAAAATATCTCGGCTACAGAGGGTTAACCGAATGGTTTTAGGAGTTACTGTAATGCCAGATGTCTGAGGTTATAATCAGGAATGGCAACTTCAAGGGTAACTGGAACGATTACCACTTCCTTTCTTTAGGGATCGTACAACATCATTGTGGTCTGTTTATTGTTTTCCTTCCATTCTTTTAATATTACACGATGATAATCTTTCTTAAATAGCACACATAAGCTTTAGATACAAAAACACTGTTATTTTATTGTTATTTAAAGCAAGGTATTTCTGCTGTCTTTTAAGTTTTTTCTAAATAATTTAGTTTGGAAAAATAATAAAGCAGAAAAGTTTAATATAATGTAATATATTTATTTTGTACTGAAATAAAGGTTAGGTTAACCTTAGACACAGCTCATATCATCTCTTACTTTATGTTAATTGTAGAAAGTGGCCTCAGTTTATTTATTCTCACTATTGTCAGTATTAATCACTGACCCTTGACCGCACGCAACCTCGCCTAATTAATCAAAAGATCCACAACTTCACTTAGGCAATACTTGTAGACCTGATATTTGTCGCCTGGCCAGAGACGAAAATGCTTGAATTCCCCATAGGTAAAATAATCTAATTTGAACATTCAAATGTGACTTAAAATGGCAGACTTATTAGCAAATATTTTATTATGGAGAATATCATTGTATCTGATTTGTATCCAAAATAATAACTTCTTTCTGGACAAGAATAAACAATAATTTCTCCTAGAAAGCTGACGATCCTAACTTTGAAGCGTTCTTTAAGCTTTATTGATGTATTCGCACTACGCACGAAATGATGGCGACCAAGCACGCATAAAGGACACCAATACGCTTATGTTTCACACACTTAAAGATTATCAGATCTTATGATATTATAACAAATATGGTTGCATACATGATATGATCTGGATAGTATCAATATAGACGTCATTTTATTTGTCTATTTTAAGGAATAGTTTAACTGTAAATTTACAATAAGCCATCCATATATAATACAGTCATTAAATAAGGATTATAGAAAAGGTTTCAATCAGCAAAACAGAAATCATGAAACGCAAACGCGCTAATAATAAATCCTACTAATTGCCAAGGCAAATCCTACACCACTGCGGTGCAGCTCCTATAATAAATACGTTGATGCTTATCCCCGCTAATTGGATTATAATCTAGATATTCGAATTTCCACCCTGATGCTGGTTCCAAAATTCGGCCACAGAGAGGCTTCGATCGTATTATATACAGATGCCCAGGCACTATTTTTACAGTTCGCGGGCGAATGTGTACTGTATATACGAGCAGGATTCTCATTAGAGCGCTCGCTTAAATGTTCGCTAATTGGACCCAAAACGTCAAAGCCTCAATCCGCGCGATGCTGATAATGTGGCGCGTTATGAACAAAAATAACTCGCTACACGTTGGCTCTAGAAGTACAATAGACATTCATTAAATTTTGAACTTAGGAATTCACAATATGGGGTAACCTCTGAAAATTCCTAGTAAATTCAACATGTACCGTGTTGAACCAACTCTGTACCTACTGTGATTTCATTTGTTTGTTTTTTAATTAGCATTAAAAGATTCGTACGATATACGTTATGTTGCTATTTATCTCAAGACATTGATATAGTAATTGAGGGTAACAAATTATTTATTTATTTCACACTACAAATATTAACGATGTTAGTCCTCTTTATCACCAAGGAAAGAAAGCATTTTACCTCCTAGAAAAGATAAATTGGTGTAGAAAATTGGCAGTCAACATTTAGCCTCAGATGGTCGGCCAAAAGTGAACAAAAAGTGATATTTATCAAGGTTTATTTCTTATTTCAACGATAAATCGGAGTAGGCGTGCTGACAGTGCGACTGCGCATCTCACCGTGAACGGTAAAAACCGCCTTAAAAATAAATAAAGTAAAACGCGGCTCCCGACTGGGAGTTCTGGCTCGCTATTATGGTGAAGGAACCGTGACGCAAAATGTGCTACGGATACTTTCCAAGTCTAGGGCCCATCTGGACCCTTATCTCGGGCGGACTCGTACCCGGATTTATTGTTGTTAACCATCCCCCAGATTGCATATCACGAAGTCCACGTTGAGATTCTTTCTTTTTTGCGTTCTTCTGCCGTGATATCTAGGTACTAGAATAAACCTTTTAGTTTTTACGTACTTTAGGTATAATGTTCCACGACAAAATGTATCAAAGCTTTCTAAAATAAGTGTATCTACATGTATCCACTCACTTTTAAATAATAATACACGGTATACTTTATATTTCACCGTCCTTTTTAGTTAAATTAAAGTATAAAATCTTCAAAACACACTTAATTGCTGGAGATAGACGTTCCACTTCCTTTTTAATTACTATACCGGCAATTCAGCCACACTTAATATCGTAGCAATTCGTTTAAGCCGTTGAAATTTGCGTCCCTAGCAACTGAGGGATAAAGTACGCTTAAAATTCGGTCGGGGTAGATTCTCAGACGCCCTCTAGAGAAGGAATTCATCACCTCGGTCGAGCAAAAACACTCGCCCTCGTTTTGTTTATCAACTTTATCCGCAACGATAGCTCCACTCTAATTAATTCAAACCCGGCGTTAGCCCCTCGTTTTTCATCGCCATTCAAATTTCGGAACGAGCAACCGACGAGTAGCCAGCCCTTCACTGTAGAAAGTTTACGCTTTCGAACGATTCAGCCCAGGGAGCTCGTACTGAAATTATAACAGGTGTAGGGAAATGTTTGGGAATTCTGAACAGATATGATTTAACTTATAATTGGTTTGTTGGTATGACAATTTGTAAAATTTAATGTATTTATTCAAAAATAATATACAAAAATATTAACGAATGAAGTAATTTTAATTCATTACGTGCAATTTTATTGCTGTACCATTTATTTTTCAATCAATCTTTACAAAAGTTGAGGGGCAACAATCATTGAGTATGATCAATGCTTCTCCTAAAGGAACTTATTCTTTTCAGCTTCTGCGCTATCAGGGACCCCATCCATGTTTCAGTATTAAATAAAGTCACTTTCAAAAAATACTGTAGGAGCCAAATGCCACATTTTCTGAAGCTGTTAGCTATTGGTAATATTGAAGATGGTTGTACGAAAGCTTTTCAGCTATCCATAGAATTGTGATAACCATGTCTGAATTGCTATGATTATAAAACGTTCCTAATTATGTCATATAAGCAACATCAGCGATCTGAAAACTGTAATGACCCAAAAATCTAAGTTTCAACAGATCATTCCAATGTTGCTCAGCTAAATTGCAGAGTTTTTAAACTAACCCAGAAACAATTCGGATATATAAGAGCTACCTTCTCAAGCTCTAAGTGCACAATTTAATCATCAGTTTTTAGGGTTCATCTTCTTTTATGGAAATGTTATTATTTGTGTCTTATATTGGTCTCTCATTTTAAAACATACTTCGACTGTAATTATTACCTCTCTTTGTTGAAAATAAATTTCTTTTGTGAATTTCTTGCAGATCGTATAAATATAATACGTACGCCTAATAATTTATTAGGCTATTTATTTTTAACAACTTCAAGACTAATTGCTTTTTTAACACTAAGAATAAGGGTTATATGTTCGCCTCTTAACTGGTGCTTACCAAAATTGCCCTGCCTATTAAGGGAAGCAATGTGATGTGTTATGGAGTACTCAAAGATAAACGAGCTGAAATAGCACGAACTAAATATAGGAATAGGATTCGCTATGTTTTGTTCGTTTCTTGATTTCATCGAGTTGTTTATACGTTTATTATTGAGTGTCATTATAATTTATATTTTAGTTTGAAATCACAAAAATAGCCGTAATCATAATTGAAATAATATGAATTCAGTGGGCAACCAATTTGGTACGACATAGTAGTGCGCGTATAGCTTTCAATAAGTTAATCAGCGTAATTAATTAAATTGACTATAATTGTCCATAATTGACTGCAATCAAGTTTAAAATGGAACGTATGTAATAGGAAAATTCGATTATAGATTACATTGGTGATTATTTATGGGTTTATGCTATATATCAGTAAATTTGAGATATCGTTTGCATGAGAAAATTGAAATTTAATATGATTGCAATATTTTCCGGCCGATAATGTGAATTTAATTTTAATGAAGGACTTAAATTGAAGCCGGAAGGATAAATTTCGACAGTTGAAAAGTTTTCGATACAGAGCAGCAAAGAGGTGGACGCAATAGTAGCTTCCAATCAATGGTCGGCTAACAATCCGTATATATCCGTTTAAAAAGGAACTAAAGGGAAGTTCTCGAGTAGAGAAGGTTTTGTTTGGGATTGAAGAAAACTAATTGATTCCAATGGCCTCCAGTTACAATCAATATCGTGTCTTTTTGTATTGGTACTTTCTTCTCTGATACCCCTTTTATAAATTGAAAACCTTTTTACTCGATATTTATACAACTAATTCATTGTGTATCTAATATTTATGATTGCTAATTGAAGGAAATATACAGTGTGTCCCCGGATAGGTGAAACGACTCTTATAAAAGGTAAAATTTTTTCGATATTAATTGTAATTTTTTGGGGTTTAGCCCTGCTTGATGAAAGACTAATTTTGAACATATTTTCAACTTTTAAAAAACAAGTGAGTCTTGACAGTGAAAGAAAAACTTTTTTTGTAGCAGGTAAAGTACCTTTTCTGTTTACGGTACGTGAAAGTGTTACTAAGAAGTTTTGTTCAGAATGAAAAACTATGCCCATATGCAAATTTTCGGAATGATCGGCCTACTTTGATAAAAATCCATATCAAACAATTTTATTTCTAAAAAGACTGCCATGGAAAAACAAAATTGCTTTCCTGTCAATGTTAATCTGCCAAACTGTAATTTAGTAAACTTAAAGTGTTTTTAAAATACAATGTTCACATTAGAGGAAAAAGTTTACGTGATTCAGTGTTATGAAACCGGGGAAAAACCGATAAATATGGCTATTGCTTTATTTAGTGGAAAATTTTCAAAATTTTTTACTGCAATTAAAAGAAGTACTTGTTGGCGTTTAATCAAAAGAATTCTTACAGCAGGAAGTATTCATTCTAAAAAAAAATTATGATGAAACTGATTAACTGTTTTCTTTTGTGGGCGAACACACAATTAATTTTTTGTGAACATTTTAACAACGGTTTGTTTATTTCTCCCGAACAATTTGAATTTCAAAACAAAAAATCTTGATAAAGTATCTAATCTTATAAAGTAGGCCGATGATTCCGAAAATTTGCATATGGCCATAACTTTTTATTCTGAATAAAATTTCTTAGTAACATTTTACCATACTGTAAACAGAAAAGGTACTTTACCTGACACACAAGAAATTTTCGCTTCAGTGTCAACACTCACTTAAACTCTTAAAACTTGAAAATATGTTTAAAATTAGTCTTTAACTAAGCAGGGCTGAACTCCAAAAGATGACAATAATTAATATCGAAAAAAATTTACATTTTATAAGAGTCGTTTCACCTATCCGGGGACACACTGTATATGAAAAGGAAATAAAACCAAAACTTATTTGCAGATTATGTCGCGCATCTTGACGAAAAGAAGCGCGAATTAATTTAGATTATCCGTTAATGATAATAATTAAATCAAATTTATGCCTGTTTTGCATTTAACGGCTCGGTAGGGGAGAACGAAACGAGGTTCGCTAATTTACTCGGTACATTTTCGCGCGTTTTGCGTGTCGATTTAACGACTGTTACCAGCTTAAAGTGAAATTAAACTCCCTACCATCCCTGTGATGGTTATGCTGCCGGAAGGGGTGATGATAGTGCGCAAAAAATATACGCTAAAACATAAAAAGTGTTAGTTAAAATATAATTAAAATTTTTAATTTGATTTGCGGAAATGTAACGTATTTCGCTAACAAAGTGTCTCTCCTGTCTCATCAACCGGATGTAGGAAGACGAGACATCTTAAAGATCTCGCGCACACCCGCGGTGTGTTTTGATATATTCCATGAATATCATTTGCCCAAGAACAACCCCTCTCCCTCTCACGGTGGCAGCACAATCGGTTCTCCATTCTCTATTTACCAGCAGCGCCTCTCATAATGGATGCGCCAATTCCGCTCGCAATTTCGGGCCGCAGATAGAACGGCCCAGAGCCACCCCCGTTGTAAATCTACCCGATAAGGTAGCGAGGGTAAGGGGTGTATTTGTGTACGCGATGAACTGCGCCGGGTAGATGGCGCGTCACTTTTCAAAGGAGCTCCGCGCAATTCAACCGAATGCAGTCAGCGCCACATCGGAACGAACGCAGTTTGTTATTCTTGAGCGTTCGAGTTGTACTGCTGAACTTTTATGGCTGTTTACGAAAGATGTAACTATTTCAAAAACTTTACACTAAATTCAACATATTTGTACGTTAATGATATAAAAGTAAATCACATTTAAGACTTATATTAAAGAATTTTCTTTTAGAAAACCACTCATGCGAAACAAACACACCTTGGCAATAGCCTATTAAAGCGTTGAAACTTAAAGCGTGTTCATTCGTGCGGAAAAGTTGGAACTTTTAATGAAACCCGTCTCCGACGAGCACGCTCACACGGATCTTATTAGTGCCAGATCCGGCGACCGATGACAACGCCGAAGGACTCGATCAATTTCTCATCGAACGCGCAAGCGGCTGCGTTCGAAAGACGCGTCCACGCCCTATTTACCGTAATTATCCCGGGGCTATTTGCCCATTCAGAATTTCGTTCTTCGGGAAAACGCCCCCGCAATGAATTCGACGAGGTCAAGCCGCGCTCCGGGATATTCGCCAGCTTTCACACTGGGAATTCTATATTAGACAATCTAGGTAAGAGCCGTGTGTTCGTTCCGTCGCAAACTTTCAAATCACTCACATCTATCTTCGTACTTGTTTAGGTACTTTTAAATTGGTTGATTTCATTCCAATTCTTTCCTTATTTATTATAATATAGGTAGGAAACTAATATAGGAACTGTACAGGGTGGTTCAAATTCGATGTCCGAATAGGCTAACTCGAAAACTATAAGAGTTAGAAGAAAAATAGCTGACATGACATGATCTCGTTTTTCGAGAAACTGCTAATGCCGAAAACCTCATAGCGCTATCGTCTTTTGTTTTTCCGCTAGAGGCCAAAATTGAAAATATCGTAAAACCCGCAAATGTAATTATCTTGGTTATTATTATAGGTGGAGTATTATAACTAAAACATTATATGGACACTTTTTTACAGAGAATTTGATGACGTAGTCAAAAAAATTTTGTCGGCTTTAGATTTTGAGATATTATCACAATTTTCGTTTTTTTAAATGGAAACAACCACTGATTATTCGCTTAATAAATTCGTTATTTTTTTCTGATTACAAAAATATAGGGTTTGACAGGTCTATTTCTTATTGTTTTAGAATAAAACTAAAAATAAACTTTTCTTTTAGTGTCGTCGAAGTAATTAAATTTACAGTTTCCTGTAAATTACGGTTCTATAACTAAAAATTAAAAAAACATATTTCTGATATTTGAAACAAATATATTTGTTGAACTGTTTAATTTATATATGTTTTACACAAAAATTGGAATAGATTGCATTATTTCACATTTTTTATTACGATTTAATATTATTTTTAAATTACTTAATAAATTATCGATAGATGGCGCTCATGTTTTTTTTTGAATTCAAATAAACATAGCAACATTTGTTTGTATTCAAAAATTTTCTGAAGTGTCACTTTAAAAGTCCTGTTTTTAAGATCAATTACGAAAATTTTGAAAAGTTTGACATGTTAGAATGTTACATATTAAAAAATGATTTGTTTTTAAATACCAGAAGTTATCTTCGTATTTAATTGTTAACTTTTTAGATTTTACCTACCGCCCCGCAACTTACAGGAAACTGTAAATTTAATTTCCTCGACGACACTAGATGGAAATTTTATAAAAAAAGTTTATTTTTAGCTTTATTCTAAAACAATAAGAAATAGACCTGTCGAACCCTATATTTTTGTAATCAGAAAAAAATAACGAATTTAATAAGCGAATAATCAGTGGTTGTTTCCATTTAAAAAAACGAAAATTCTCATGATATCTCAAAATCTAAAACCGAAAATTTTTTTTTGACTATGTCATGAAATTCTCTGTAAAAAAGTGTCCATATAATGTCGTAGTTATAATACTCCACCTATAATAATAACAAAGATAATTGCACTTATTGGTTTTACGATATTTTCAATTTTGGCCTCTAGGGGAAAAACAAAAGACGGTAGCGCTATGAGGTTTTCGGCGTTAGCAGTTTCTCGAAAAACGAGATCATGACATGTAAGCTACTTTTTTTCTAACTCTTATAGTTTCCGAGTTAGCCTATTCGGACATCGAATTTGAACCACCCTGTACTCCACTATAACACAGTTAAATGCCGATCACGTGCATTGTGGAAATGAGAAGCAATTTTTCCGACGTCACGGTATGTTTGCCGATAATCATCGATCTCGTTCTATCTTAATTAATTCATTTATCCCGGTGGCGCTTTGTCCCCAGAGGTCGTTGTTGTTGACGGCGACGAAACCGGTTTTCTGGAAAACTTCTCGCTCGGAGAAAACGCGGAATTTATGTAAATTAGTGTTCCGCTTGACGCACGCCACCAAGGATTTTTTCCTTTTGTATGAGAAAACCGACCCTTTGCGTCAGTTTCGCTTACTTCGCTAAGTGGCAACTTTCAAAGGAACCCGTTTTGTTGAAACAATACCAACCGAGCACCGCAGATCCGCAGCCAAAAAAGAAAAAACAACCAATGTAACACTATATGTTAAAATTTTCGAGTTGTAACTTTTCTTGTGTTCACAATGGTAATTTCTTTTTCAGCGCGAAATTGTATTCGCGATTTATTACGGTCCGTAATAAAACACTTGTCTACAAAATGTTCGCGAAACCACACTGAAGTGATACAAGAAGCAATAATGTACGTCATATAACGAAAATCTTCTAGCTAGCACAGTTATATCAAGCTTGTTGACGGGGGTTACCCGGATATTGGGGTGGAACAGAGTGCGGCGAGATGAATTTAAAATTGAACCGCAACGTTACCCCCGCAATATTTGCGGAACGTAATTATATTCGCTCAGCACGAGATCTAAGTGGGTTCGCAGACTGGAATCCTAAAATATTTATAATGAAGACGCCTCGACGGGGTCGTTTAGGTATGTAACAGGTGAGCCATGTAAAACATGTGCTTCAGCCTCGTAGACGCCTTCATCGTTTTACCTGAAAATCTGATCGTCGAAGCGCCCGTTCCCCTGGTAACCACTTGCTCTTAATTGAAAATCAACCTGATGACGAATCAATAAAAGGGGTGCTGAACGTTTACCACGCCCTACAGTATAACGACAAAAATACCGTAGTAAAAAAATTATTTTTTATATGTAGTAGCAAATAATGTGTTTGAGTTACTAATTAAATAAAAATATTAAATATTATTTTTGATAATTAACAACTTAATTGTCAACTGTTTTACTTGTAAAAGAATGTAGAGTCTTGGCCAAACGCCAATTGGTTAATTTCGTCGGGATTTTCGGATTAAGAGTGATATGAGCTTAACATCTCCAGCTACATTTTGCCAAGCAGCAACGTCAATCGTTAAGGGTGGGCCTTAACTAAAAAGTGGAGATTTTGCCTGGTACATGGATGCTTCAAAGACAGTTGGATCCGGAGTCGGCATGGGCATTAATCGGTATTTCTATAGAAACTATCATTTTTGCTGTTACCGGTAACAATTTCGACTAAAAAATTACTTTCTACAAACATCGTATTGTTTCTAGAAAAGTATAGACCAGCTATATTGAGTTCTTAAAGAGTTAATGAAATCATACTTATTATTATTATTAAATTATAGTAAAAAATCATGTCAAAATATCATTCCTCTGGCATGTTATAACTGGAGACGTCTAACATTATGTACATATTAGACAAAAATCTATTAACTTTCTTCATTTGTAATTTTACATTTTGATTAAGCAAACCTGAACTTTCAGTAAAGCTAGTATAAAAACATGTTCCACTTTAAAACTCCCCTCAAAAAGATGATAGAAACTATGTTACCACCTTTAGCGGTCATTCCTCTGGCTCGCAAGAAGTACGTAAATAATATGATGGCGATATGTCTTCGCACGCAACCAGATATGCTTTTCCTAACCTAGTTCTTGCAGAGTGTCAGTAAGCAAATGTTGTCGAACTAAAACAATACGTCTTCTTTTTAACGTTTTGTTCCCAAATTGTTAATGTCACACACAGATTGACCATTCCTCTGGTAAGTGTATTTAATTTATTTATATTTTTGTTGCATCCATTCCCTCATTTAAATACGAAATAATGAGTTTCCTTTCCGTGGACCAATTTGTAGGTTAGGATTCATTCAATTTCCTAAACTAAAAACTAATAAACGAAGAAGTCGTCATTCCTCTGGATTACTGAGATCCAGAGGACTGATGACAGGCACAGAGGAATGACCAGTTCTAGAGATGCGATAAATGTATTTCTATGCAAATATCATTCCGTGAATACAACCCTAGGGAACGCAGTTACTACTTCAAATGGATGGCAGAAAAATGCACGTATGTTGACAAGACATCACAAAAAGAAAAGCAGGTTAGAAAGACATCAAAGAAGAAAGTTGAATGCCAGGTTTCTGATATTATAGCTGATTTTAAACAAAGTATTATACCATTTCTGAAGTACAAAGGCAGATCCTTACATCAGTACAAACAACTCAAAGAACTTAAAGAGAATCTTCGAATTACCGAGGCGGTTATTCACATGGATTTTAGTGAAAACTACAACATGAAATATGCAGAAGAGATACAAGCATTCCACTTCGGAGGATCAAGAAAACATATCTCTACATACTGTTGTTGTATATACCAAACAAGGTGAGGTACAGCAACAATGCTTTTGCACTTTATCAGAATCGCTTCTACATAATGTCCCGGCCATTTGGGCGCATTTAGACCCAATAATAAAGTGCATAACAAACTCTTACCCAACAGTTGATACGCTTCACTTTATTAGTGACTCACCGTCGACTCAATACCGTAATAAAACCATGTTTTATTTCCTAGCAAACGAGTTGCCAAAATTGCACCCAAAAGTAAAAAATTTTACTTGGAACTATTTAGAAGCTGGTCACGGAAAGGGGGCACCTGACGGGATAGGAGGAGTTACTAAAAGGACGTTAGATAGATTGGTTGGTCAAGGAGCAGATATGGTCAAATAAAAGCTATGTTGAATAACCTGTGCCAAAACATTCAGAACATTACTTACTATCAGATTGATGCAGACAAAATTAATGAAATGTCCCAAAAACTTAAGAATGTTTTGCTACAAACTTTTAGAGGAACAATGAAAGTACACCAAATAAAAAAAGAAGATTATGAAAGTAGCATCAGATTAAACTTTTATGAACTTAACACTTTCATAAACGGCAATAAAAAATACTTCATTGGTTCCCTTAAATTCAACAAAATTGGGCTTAATGATGAACTATCTTTAGTGACACGTCTAGTGATGATGAGGACACTCCTTTAAGCAGATATATCAGCGGTTCCATAAAAGTTCAAAATAAGCTACAGTTTGAAGATGTTTATTCTGACGAAGATCAAGAGCTGCTTGTTCAAGTGTAAAACGTTAACGTTTTTTCGTTATTGCATTGAATATTCTTTTGTTTTAAGCAAGTTTGTATTTTAGTTTTCCCTATTCACTGTTTTGGTTTTAACATGCATATTATGCCTAATATTGTATTATTTTGCCGTATCAAATAAAAAAATCATTCCTCTGCTTATCTCGTCATTCCTCTGCATATCGTTTTTACAAAAACAAGTCAATTCTGGCTAGACAATAATTGAACTGTTTGATCTTGAACTTTGCAAGGTTCATTTTGAACAAAAGTTCGTGTTTGTGTATTAAAAAACAAAATTTGGAACAAAAAAACTATTTTCAAATTACCATGTGAAAAATGATAGTTTCTGTATAATCACCCTAATGGACCAAATAGCCGCATTAAATTGTCCCTCATTTCGGATTAAACCATTTTTCAAACAGAAATTCTTGCTATAAACTTCTGCACCGCTTTGAACCTACAAAAGGGACAGAAAGGTGTATCAATAAACACTTTCACATGCAGTCGGGCCACCCTAAAGGCAATTCAGATCGACACGTGTATCCAACTTAATTTGAGCTGAAGAATAACATTGATATATTTTATCTGTTCTTACAATTATTCTATCAAGGCATCCATTGGTTTTTATATCCATTGATGTCACATTGTTTAACATGGGTTTTAAAATTATTAATAACCATTTCTTCACCGTTTTACAAACAGCTACACCACGAGGCATGTTTAAGTCTGGTCTTATCAAAAACTCGTTCTTATTTGTATTTCTTAGCAAAGTTGTTTTACTTTTTTCCAACCCAAGTTGTATAATTTTATTTTATTTCTAATAAAATAAGACTAGCTTTGTGAAATCTTCACTACATAAATTCTATATAATATACACTACCATAGTAATGTAAACCCGAAGGAAAAGCATTAATTTAAAGTTTAATTTACAAAAATTAAAAGTTGCTCTACTTTTTTCCAATACTGTACATGTGCCCTAAAGGTTTGGAGGGCTAAAGTTACAACAGATCTTATACGAGAGGGGCCGCTCCCCTCAGCTCGGCAGCAGTAAAAATAATAATAAACGTCAATCGTTCCTTAGATACTTTAAATTCCGATGTAGCTCTTTCATTCTTAGACAAGAACGTTGTTAAATCAGGCATCTTTTCCGCTTTTCAGCCTTTATGCTCAATTATAATCATTAGCGTATAATCTAAATTAATAAGATTTCTTTTCTTTCCAAGAATCGTTTAGATGTATTTATAAGTTTTTAGGCTTTCACTAGAATCCCTAAAGTTTCTAGTTTAATTTTTATTCCATACGATATATTTTCTCTCAATTAGCAATTATGTTAGATATGATTTATAAAAAGAATTCGACCATAAATAATTCTTGGATAGGGCAAAAGAAATTCCCATAAATCTTTCGTATATAGGTTTCAGAGCCAATAGCCACAGCAAAATATGTCCAAATTGCTAACGACGCGCTGTCAGTTTTTGCTTGATTTAGTGCCCATGGTCGCTGCACGATATTAACATAAACAGCAATACATAAACTAGGTGAAATATTGGCAATAAACACAGGGTTCCTACGCTTAACAATAACTTTCATTTAATATCAAATTTAGTACAGCGAAATAACTACGTGATGGAAGTTATTAACTTATAAGATCCAATTTTGTTAGTAAAGAGTAAATTGATGAATTTCCGTAAAGTAATTTTAATATGGTCATAATACAAGTAAATTCTGTGTACAAGCACAAACCGTCCGAGTATAACAATCGAAATTAAAGTCAGTTTATGGATAATTTAACTATCGCCGTGTCGTGTACCAGGGGTGGCGGCGCCGGGACTTCGTAAATTATGGAGAGCAAGTCCACGGGCGCCGCAATTAAAAAGTTCGCGACTGCACCGGTATATTCGTAATTGAAATTAAATTCAAAGGCGACGTCGCGACGCAGACGTTGATATTTTTGCGCGAACAATAAACTAAATCGCGCACCTACCAGAGAGCGCACACCTTCTACTTCTCATCTTAATAAAACTTTGCAAAAGTAGCACCGACTTCAAACTAGATTCCACACTATCGAACATAAGGTGTGAATGTACGTGCTGAAGTTAGTTATTCAACTTGATGTATTTTAATGAGTAAGTTTAGGAAATGATTTGTACACCGGATGCTTGAAACGTAATTTCCAAACTTGTATATCTCAATATTTACTCATTTTAAAAGAGGTTCCTGAGATATCGATCCGAAAATTTAAGGACAACTCCGACTTCATCGAAAAGGGAATGAAACGTTTTATTTTCTTTTGCATGAAATCATTTGTGTTTTGATAAAATGATATCTTGATACGCGGAGTACAAAATTTTATTTTATGGAAAATTGCGGTCGAATAAAATGATATGCTTATCTCGGAAACGAATGAACGGATTTCAATGAATACTGAACAATATTATTAAAAAAAAACAAGATTTTATAATGAAATGTTACATTTTTAACACATTCCTCAGAACAACAGAATACTCTCTAACATTTCTGACATGCTTCGGTCAACTTCGCAAGTTAAGTTGGGCGCGTAATTTTGGCACGGAAGCTGTCGAAAGCTGAGTTCCACTAGCCATTCGCCCCCTGCTACTGTAGGAGATGGGCGAGATGGGTGGTGCTAACGCGCCCCTTCGTAATCTCGTTGTAATGCAACTGTATTATTGTTTCAGACGGGCAAACACTTCCACCGCACCTCGCTTCTCATTAAGGCCTTTAACCACAAGTTCCGCCTGGATCTCGAGCTTAACACGTAAGTAACGCTTTATTCGTTCCTCTAACACCAACCCTCTGTCCCTATTACACTGTCGAACTTGTCTCCTTTAAACTGTCCGCTAATTCCACTCATCTATACTTCCAGCAAACATATATTGCGTATCCCAAATTTTAAATAATTCATTTAATAAAAGCGTAAATACCTGTTGTGTGTGGTACAAAAATGGTTATTTGAGGGATTATATTGATGGATGGAAGTATGAATACAGTAAAGGGGTGGTCTGAAAGGGCGGCCGTTCGTCGATCAATATCGCCACTGAAAATTAAATAACAAAATTCGTCCGCCCGCGTCCGTGCCAAACGTACAAATTGCGGACAAATTGTTGCGCGTTAGCGTATCGACGCAGTCCGAAATCTACGCCTGTAATTTTCGATTTTTGCGGCGTAAATTATTATTTGTTTGAAATTTACCGTGATCAAGCTTCCGTTTTTGATCATTTCAAATTGTTATTGAGGGGAATTCGAATGATTAATTTCTATTTTTGTTTAGATGACTCTTTGAAGTATTTTAGTTTACAATTAACAAAAAACGATCTTGTATTTTTAGAGAATCACATTTAACTTTGAAGTCGATTAAACTTAAAGAAAAGAGAATACTTACGGAACATTTGGATATTGACAGCTGGCAAATAAGGAAGAGTAAAGAGTTTACATACCCGAGGTTTTTATTTAGAAAGACTCCAAATTGTGAGAGGAATATAGCACCTAAAATTAATCTAGGGCGTAAAGCAGTACAACAGCTAAACGGTATATGATGATCTAAAGGAATAAAGAACTGCACTAAACGCAGAATGTACCAATCTATAATGGAAGGTATTAAATTGTATTACTCTGAAAGTTGGGACATCTCAAAAATTTGATTCTTTGAATAGCTCGCATAGCACCTTGTCCATCAAGTATTTACCCTATAATTAATTTAATTTATATTGGAGTTCTTCTTTCGACTTCTTTTTCAACTGTCAAATCAATAGCGAACGAGTCTTAGAAAACCATCGGATTTATCGACATTTTATCCAACTTTTTTACACTAGCAAACTTTAAACAATTAATAATACCATCCATTATTTATCTCGGGATCGCACAAAGAAACTTTCCAAGTCGAGAATCGTGGGAAGTGAGCGAAGTTGTGCCGAACCTCTCGGTCTCCGGGGAATAGGATACAATACCACAATACATATATCTTTCTTGGAGATATTCAGCGTGGTACGTATGCACGGCTGTCCGGTACTTTTTAAACTTCTTCTTCTGTCGGACGACATTAAATAACTACGACAAAGGGAGGACGGAGTCGAGAACTTGCTTTTACCGTACATAGAAAGACGATCGCCTCTTTCTTTGGATGGAAGCCATACCGACGAAAGGATCGACGAAGAGGCGTCTTTCTCAAACCTCCATGTACGGTATCGTTCGGAATGCTGTGTTTCGTTCGCAATTGTAAAAGAAGCCATTCCACCAAGGTACTCCCGGTTTTTCAAATTGCTTTCTCAAATTCTCAACAACTACTGCAACTTTTACATGGTCACGATCAAAACGAACGTAATAAATCTCTAAATCTATATAAAAAATAAATAAATGAAAGAATCTAGAATTTAAGTCTACGTACGTCTTACATTGCTAACAATATAAAAATAAAACAAAGTACTGGACCAAAGGGTAGGGTCACGTAATGCAGCATCCTGTCTATTTTGTTTTTCGATTTCAACGAAGAGGAACTTTAGCAGTTTATCCTTCCGGCTGTGATAAATCCTTCGCCTTGTTTCTTCCGCTCTTTTCGCTTTTTACGATCTGCACATCCACAAGGTCTGTTTCCGTTACAGACGGCTAGTGTAGGCGGGTATCTACCACAACTACAAAGCTTTACGCGAAGATCTACTCGCAATAAATCTGCGAAACATTAGTGTTGAACGATTTTCAAGCTGGTTGTGTTCGTGAAGGACAGTTAAAAGTCGCGAATCATAAATAGTCCGTTACGACAAATAACATGGTTAAGAGTCAAATTACAGTCGGTAAGATGGCGTTAGTACAAGGCAAGAGAACGTAGACAAAATTTTAAGCGAAAATCGGATTAAATTCTACGACCAAGTCCTGGCGGCGGAAATTCATTGCTTGGCAAGAATACGTATTCGGATCTGATGCTGTATTATGCAAAGCTTAAGTGTTATGCCGAGACGTATTGTTTCGACATATTCAGCTGAATAATGTACCTGGTTTTACTCAGGTTCTCGTAGTTCATATGCCCGGAGATTTTTGGAGAAGCGGTTTTTGTTCTAAAGCCCGTTGTCCTCCACAGAATTTTAAATCTTGCATTAGCAGCTTTATTTTTTCGTATTCTTCCATAATTAATCGTACGCTTTTAGTACTACTTATTAAAATCAAAATGTATAACTTAACTAACTATTATTAGACATGAACTTAAGTAATACAGCGAATAGGAGTTTAAAGTTTGCTCATTAACGCTTTACTCGTTGTCTCTCCGCTTCAATAAATTCCTGCATCATCGGTATTTCCGCAATCGTCGTTAATGGGTCTATCTTCCAGTTGAACCCTGTGGCCGTATCGTTTATGTTTCATTTCCCTACGATTGCTGCTAAAGTCGTCTCATAAGGCGCGAATCTCGCCGTTACGGCCCATTAATATGCGTCGCCTGACGGCGATTGTGCCGTTTCGGTTTTGATCTCACGGGGGCGGCTATTTTGAATTAAGCGCCGCGTAGCGTCGCCGTTACGGCGCTCTACTTAACCGACTACGACGACGACGGCAGCATTTGGAACTCCGAATTGGATGTCTGTTCGGAAGTGACTCGATTAGGTAAACAGGGGGCGGCACTGGCTTTCCGACGACAGCACCCCCGCTGCACAACAATTATCATAAATTTCCAATTACGTTGTATTAATATCGCGCTACTCGGCGATTTATCGCGTTCCCCACCGGAAAGCGTAATTGGCCGGAAACGGTAATTGGCTTGTTTGAAAATTGGGTAACTTCTAAATAGATTATGCGAACCGGAATGAATGTGTGTGTTGTTGTTTGCGGGACGGCTCATTAATACTAAGAGGAATTATGTTTCACGTAAGGATTTGTAATTTTAAGAATACCTACTAATTAAATTAATGTGAATAATTAATTATCGTACTTTAACGATGAAAGATTTTATTTTTTAGTTTTTACCGGTTTCGGCGTGTTAATGCCATCCTCAGGAAACCTCGTTATACAATTTCTGTCTTTTTCTTATCATATTATTTAACTTTTCTCTTTCTTCTTTAATTAAATTTACAAGACAATGATGTCCTTTGTGCTTGTGGCTAAATTTAAGCTAAATTAATTATTGATTTAATTTTGACGACGTTCTCTTGGCATGTTCTTGTTGGTCTTAAGATGCTAGTAGCTGCCCTTTTATTTATTAAGACGTGATCTATTTGATTTGGCGTGGATCCGTATCCTTCGTTTCTCGAAAACATATCAAGGTGTTTCAAAATGAAAAACTTAGCACATCAAAGTCGCAGGATCATCTACACTTAGTCGCAACCTCAAGTACGTTTATATTGCTTTCCGTGAATGCCTCACCTCTTAACTTTAAAGTTACCAATCGGAGTAAACATTTTATAACTTTCTGGATGTTTAAATTTTGTTGCATCAATCACATTTTATTCCTAATTAGATTAAACATATTCTAAGTTCAGTTTTACACAGTTTTCACTAAAGAGAATCAAGTTGGACATTGCCGACAAATTTCCCCAGGGATTGTATCGTACTTTTGATGAGAAACATCTTCTTAACAACTTTTTCAAAACACTAACTTTCTTGCTATAATACTTTTATACCGTATATTGATTTATACAAAACAAATTACAAGAAACCATTATATGTCCGGATGTGCTACTGAAAAGTTTTGTTGGTTTGAAAAATGACCCCTTCGGTTCATGGTCCAATATAAATTTATAACGCCGAAGACTCGGGATGTAATTTTTATATAGGCGTAATTGAAAAGGGTTTGCTTGTAACGGTCGAAAACATCCCTCGGGGAGGGAGATTCAACCGACCTCTGGTCAGCTCAAAACAGATCCCTGAAGGTGCAATAGGGTTACTGCTCTTCTATCCATCACTGTCCGGGTATCGGTCAATTTTCCTAACCTCTCCGGCATTGTTTACTTACTCCCCGGACACATAGTGTTGCATAATCGTGGAGAATCTTAAACTTGCCGAAAGTTTGAACCGAAATATGCGGAATATTGTAAATTTTCAACAATATGTTTTATAAACCAACTAAACTTTATAAACTTTTTAAATAATTTTATAATCCTATTGTGCTTCAATTCAATCCAATGAAAAGATTTTATTTTCCTGGCCGCATTCATAAAAAAATTATCATTCCGTATTTACTGAATTTAGAATTCATAGGTATTCATCCGTTAGTCTAATGTCAAAAGTGGTACTAAACCATGAATGGAGCATGAATACGTAATGAGAATGGAAGGTAAATTTAACGACTGCAGTGGATTTTATTACGAATATACCGTCAGTCATCGCACAACTCCCTCTTGTAACAATGTAATTAAATTAAGAGACACGCGAAGCATGAAAAGATATCATAAAATACCATCATAATTGTAAATCACCACAAAATACAATTACACTTACGTAATTCTAGTGGTTGACCTCATTTCCGTCATTTCTCACTTCAATATCAAGCCCCGTTCAATAACTCAGAATACCAAGCAATCACCTGAGCCAAATATACGTTACAGCGAATGGGAGGAGCACGGGAATATATCCGTTTGCGATTCGGCCTATTAAATCAGGAGGAAATATACATCCCGTCGATCTAAACGGGGCCATAAAAAACGGGTGGATGCGCCGGAAAGCTCTTCGTAAGCAAAAAGGGCTCGGCAATTAGGACTCTCGGTCCACGGCCAAAGAAAATGAAAGTGGATGGGTACCGTTGGGAACAAAAAGCGGCGCTCCCGGCAATTTCCACGCATAGAGACGACTAATGGACTTTTATGATGTCGAAGCGGTTTCAATGGCGAACTGAGCCGGTCCGGTCTCTCTAATTAATCACTTTTATGTATAAGTAATATTTCATTCGCTACGGCCCAAAATCGCTTTGGTAGTTGAAAACGAACCGATTGATAATAGGCTCTTGGCACCATTCACGTTTGTTAATAATCAACCCGATATAATTTATCCTCTTTAAAAATCCATAACTGGCACATCGAATCATTTATATCAAGAACCACACGAAAAAGAACAACTTTAAATCCATAAGTATACATCATAAGCTTAATCATCGTTGTTATGATTTTTTAAATCCAACTCTATACGTTTAAATGTTATAAATATCAAATAGAAAACTTTAAAAAAACGTATCTCAAGAACAAATTGAGTCTAAATTCGTCAATTTATAGTCAAGAGATATATAAGATATGTTGGGTGGTGAATAATATTTCACAAAAGCTCAAGTTAACAATAAATCCATACCTCCTAGATCCGCTAAAAATTGAAACACGAATACCTGGTGCAAAGCTCATTTTTCGCGAACATCCAAATAACTCAAACACGACATCCCATTTTTCAGGTACCTTTTCAAATAACGCCGACGAACTCGGACCGAAGTGGACAGTGATAACTGCAATGAACAAGCATTTATTACTCTTCTATACGTTGTGAGGAATTATTAATACGTCCACCAACGGAACGGGGGAAATCGTAAACGCGAGCTCGTCAACGAAACGCCGGAGCGACGCGAATGGCAAAATTGCCTGTCCGGCGCCGCGCGTTACATACTTTCATTCTTTATACTGAACGGGGGCGCTATGTGTCGATGACAGGCTTTTAAATAAGTATAGCACACCAGGAGTATAAAAGAAAAACGAATACGCGTCGACCCGGAACAAAGGGGCAGATATTTTACATTTTTGTCTCGCTCAAAGCCACCCTTTACCAACGATCCCTTTTTCACTTTCACACGCCGGTAAATACAAAGGGTAGTTCTGCGTTTCAGTACCGTTGCGTTTAAAAAAGAAAGAAATTATTAAACCTATATTGAACGCGAACAAAATAAATTTATCGTCCATAATTGGAACTACCAACACAGATAACTCATCAATACCTTTTTTGGTCTGATTATTAACCCTCATAGCTTGAAAATCCGATATGTCAATACGTTCCTTTTGACAGATGTCCGCGCCATACCGAACAGCTGAAATGTAATCGTCCTTTTGTTTTCTCGTCCCTTTCAGGCAACTGATCGCACCGAACATCATGCAGCGACATTATTTGGCAAACGGTGCAGAGCAGGTCTCCAAACAGGTACGTTTTCATGATGTGAATGTTTTTCAGATTACGATCTTATCAATCTTACTTTTGTTTTTTACCGGCAAAGCTTCTTAGTTTTAATGAAATGCTAACAATCCGAAAGATAAAGCTACACAGTCGCGACGAAGTTAAAATCTTTGTGATCAGAAGGGTAAATTTGCTTTTAATAATTGAACCGCGCCCTAAACTCTTGCTCGTAACTTGTTACGGCGTAGAGTTTACCTTGAAATTACACCAATAGCAATCTACTGAACGTCGCAAACTTGGGGAGTAAAAAAGAACGAGCCAATAATTCTCGTTCTTAACGAAGTATCCGCAGTCTCAAAAAGAGCACGTAAACGCCCACCATACAGCTGCCGGTCGGCGACTTCGATATACCCAAACTTTATTATCGTTCACGTACTCTACAGTACTTTCGGATTATAGGTAGTTTCCCGCTTCTTTACAGAGAACTTTCTCCAATTAGTTAATAAATTTTGTCTTGAGCTGTCATAGTTTAATTCGACCAAAAACTCAATTTAAACACAAAGTATTACATTTTACAGGAGATTGAACACTGCTATTATCATGGAACCGTACAGGATTATCCAGGAGCCACTGCGGCCTTTCACACCTGCAATGGAGTTAGTGGAGTCATCCATGTAGGGAACGAAACCTTCGTCATACATCCTTTTTACGGAGGAGATCTCTCGGTCAGTATTTTCACTTTGATTATTTCAAACCACCACAACTCAACATTACTTAACATTTTTATCATCTTCTTCCCCGATTAAAAATATACATAGAGAATCTAATTACTATTTTTATATTCATGAATAGAGAGAAACTTCGTTATTCCACCATGACGAGAACGGAACCCCAACTTAACACGAACTAATTCGACCTCGTTTCGGCAAATGGAATGCGAAATCCAGCCGGGCGACGGCAAGCTTAAACCTGCATTTAATTATTCAGATAAGCTTTGCGCCTGAGGTGTTCCACGTCTCGTGTCTTTTTCATAGGCTTTGACCTAAGATGAATTAACCGCATAGCACGGTGTCAAACTTCAACCTTGGTTTCTCATCTCACAAATTTAGTGGGAAATGACTTGTTTCTAAATGTAGCTACTCTCAGATGTAAATCAAAAATTTGAATTTTAATTATTTTAAAACCAAGGTATCTATTTTAACTTGAGTCTATTTGTCTCATGGTCCTTAGTACTCTAGACCCCAATATTGTTTTAGGAGACGCCCAAACAGATAAAATTAAAGCTACTGCTTGGCAGAAAGCGACACGCGACAAGGATTCGTAGGGTAGGGTAAACGTCCTGTCAAGATTAATTGAAGCCGCAACGGACCCCTGAGCCCGGCGCCCTCCTTAACTGCTAAATTTTCGTGAAAATCCCGACGGCGCAGAGCGGTTTGTGATTTATCCGCGCGATTTCCGTGCTCCTGAGCGCATGACTAAACAAAGTGCACGCCATTACCGAAGATTGCTGTACCGCGAGCGAAACTTATTCAATTGTGCCGCGATTCCTGCGTCCGGACTTTTGTTTCTACTCCCCCTTTTCGCTGTCAGAAAACGTAAACGCCAGCAGTTAAATTAAAACTTCTCTAGTTTACTTTCTCGAAGTGAATTCGCTTCTTATTCGTCTTTATATCGGAAGAACGAAATGTTATAGCAAAGTACAGCTTGGCAAATCCATCGTTAACTAAGCCGAGCTTGTTGATATAATGATTAACATTATATCAACCTAAAACAACATCGATTAATAAAATCAAGAAAAAACTATTTCAAACTCTAACCATATCACACATTACAACCACCCCCTCGTCTGTCGCCATTATATTCCATCAATGTCTTTGATTTGCCGATTGACTCGCCACACATTTCGGCCGCGCGCCCTTAATCCGGCCCTGTTATCGACAGCGACAAGGATTGAAGGGCAGTAGCAGCGGCGCCAGTAACGTCCCAAACGTCCTCGTTAATTGGCTGTCAGTTGTCATCGAAACCGTCGCAAACGTGTTTATTAAAACTCGGCCCAATTAATTTTAATTAATGCAGCTTGTCGTTAGGACGGACGTTTAATTGTGTTCGAATTATCCGATCAGTCGACGAGTTCACGCCGCGTCTGACATTGTCCTTTACTAACTTAGCAATTCCCAGGGCGACCGTCCCTCGGGATGCCCTTCGACAACACCGCACACCCAATACGCTGTGATCGACACGTGATCGTATGTGAACCGATATCCTGTTGACCACGACCGTCGTTCACGTACCAAAGACTGTTGGTTTATTGATTTGATAATATTCACAGCGACGCGGGTGACCATGTTAACGATGTAAAGCTAATATTAATTGGGTGTCCTCGACAGGGTTACGTGATTTCCTGACGCACATCGCTTTACCAAGCGTGGTATAATGACCACATAATGGGAAACTAATTTTAGTAGCATTAATTTCACTAGATTACGTATTACAATCATTTTTCATCGCTTTTTTTCACATCACACTCATTTACGGTTAATTATAGAACTTCATGTGACTGCACAGCTTTGGTATTCTTTAGCAGAAACATCCACACGTGATATTTGAGGCGCGCACGAAGGCCAACAAGGGGTGTGCCAATTCCGGCACGATGGACTGGAGGCGGAAACAACACGCAGGGTTTCTTCCCGGAAACCACGATCGAGAACGAAGAGACGTACGAGAAGCAACCAAGTACATCGAAACAGCTTTGGTCATTGATAAAGCCATGTTTGAGAAGAGAAATGGTAGCACACGTGCGGAGGTGGTACACGATTCCATCCAAGTGGCCAATATAGCGGATTTATACTTCCGGACATTGAACACCAGGGTGTCCGTTGTTTATATTGAAACGTGGCAAGGTGGCAATCAAGCTCAGATCGATCGTAATCAGGATATTAGCGTTGCTTTGACTACTTTCAATTCATATCTAACGCGGAGGTTGTTCAAAGTGGAAAAGGACACGACGCAACTGCTCACGGGGGAGATGTTTGTGGGAGGCGAAGCTGGTATGGCAGTTCCTGCAACAGTGTGTGGACCTAGAGCCGTTGGTATTAGCGTGGATATCAACACCTACGAACCCCATCTTTTAGCTGGGACGATGGCACATATGATCGGTCACAATATTGGGATGGGTCACGACGACGGCCGCGAAGAGTGCATTTGTCGGGACTGGCACGGGTGCATCATGGCCCAGGCCATCGTTGGACTCGACAATGTCCAACCATATAAGTTTAGTGAGTGCAGTAAGTCTGATTATGTCGATAGACTGAGAACTGGAAACGGTATTTGTCTTATGAATAAACCCAACGAGCTGGAGGTAAGTAATTTGAAGGTAACTATCACTGTTCGACAAGCTATCTTGTAAGTTAGAACAGTTAGCAATACTAGAAGCACTTAGTTGAATTTGTCTTAATTTCGTACAATTATTACATTATTTATTTTGGTCGAATAGGTTCGAAGAACTTGTGGCAACCGAGAAGTGGAGGAAGGTGAAGAATGTGATTGTGGAACTATAGAAGAATGCCCAACCGTGGACCCATGTTGTGATCCCATTACATGTAAACTAACGAAAGAAGCGGAATGTGCCAAAGGTCCATGTTGCGACAACTGCAAGCTTAAAGAAAGGGGTGAAGTGTGCAGGGACTCAACCAGTGACTGTGATCTACCAGAACAATGCTCAGGAGACAACGGCGATTGTCCGCCGGACTTATACAAAAAGAACGGTTCCCCTTGCGGAGAGAAAGGCTATTGCTTTAATGGAATGTGCCCAACCTTAGCAATACAGTGCGAACAGATCTGGGGATATGGCGGCATCGGAGCTAATATCCAATGCTTCGACCAATTCAATTCCCAGGGATTCGCTAGTGGTCATTGCGGAATAGACGCAAATGGAAAGTACATCAAATGTTCCCATGAAAATGTCAAGTGTGGATCGCTTCAGTGTCAGTTAGGAAACAAAAAACCCGTCTTTGGCGAATTAGACCACTACAGGACTATAATATCGACAAGAGGAGAGGAATATGAGTGCAAGTGAGTTATTTATTTCATTTAATCATTACATACTATGATTAATTTACGTAATTAGGACTGCACATAGAAATAATTCGGTAATAAAAAACGCAGCAAAATCAAGCTTTCCATACGTGGGATTTGTATTAGACGGTACACCATGTGGAGACAACTTGATTTGTATCAACCAATCGTGTTCGAGCTTATATCCGTATATAGACCAGACTAAGTGTCCTACTAACCATAATGATAAGGAATGCTCAGGCAATGGAGTAAGTTTTGCGTTCTTTTATTTCGTTAATGTATCATTTCGATTAATCTAATTTCAGTACTGTACAAATACCAATACGTGCTTTTGCAAACTGGGTTGGAGCGGCACCGACTGCTCTATCGAAGAGGAAATCGCTCAACCACTTCCGACACCGCCGCAGGACCCATCGAGTAACCATGGAATCCAAAACCTCTCCGAAATTATGCAGAAGAAAGAAACCCACTATGGTATGTATCTATCAGCCGGTTTATCACGTGCACAAACATCTCACAGTACTCATTCAAGACTCAATACTCTTTTACATCCTAATACATATCTTACTAATAATTAATTGATAACGTCGCAAAGCGAAATCTTTGAGCATATAGTTTGTGATTTCCCAGGAGCCAACAATACGGACAACCTAAGCACACTTACGATGGTATTCATCCTGGTAGGCGTGGTCAAAGGCGTCTTCATTTGTTTTGCCGTTGTGGCAGTTTGCTACAGGTACCTTTAACCAGCGTTCATGTCGCTCAGGAAGGGCACCGCTCTCGCGTGCATATGATGACAATTGTGGTCTATGACATGATGATGGTGATGCCATGATTACAATAGGCAGTGTCCTGTACATAGGCTTCTTGAGTACTGTCGATGTTGCGTTGTATATATCATATTACGTAATATTGTACTATTATTATTGTCTTATTATGTTACACCGTGACGTATTTATTGAGTATCTCTTTGAAATATTATATGTCTATATTATATTTACAAGCAAACGCTTTTCTATTGTTAGCACTTGGCCAACAATTTCACTGCACTGCTTTTTGTGCCATTTTAATCAAGATATGGTATTATATGATGTGATGGAGAATTTCAATGTTTGTGATACAATAAATTCAAAGAGCAGTGCTACAAAATCGATGTACTCACGTTATAGTCGCACAAGAGAAAAGCTTTTGTATCTGATACACTACACGTACACCTTGCCATAACAAAAACACACGCACATCACATCACTTACACGGGCGTGAACATCAGCCAATGTTGGTATTAATAGTTGGTTCTTACGTAAAAACAGTACAGTGTGCATTATGTATATTTTATTGTCTCATTGGTGCTTTTTCCTTCTTTCTATCTTGTGTATGATGCATGGTGTCGCCGCACAAATGGCCCTGTCTACTCCCTGCGTTGGACCGGCAGAGGACTATCACGGCTCGAACACGATTTTTCTCGTGGGTACACTCATGTCGGTGGTAGGGGGTGTGTTCATAGTGTTTGCAACTATGGCTCTATGCTACAGGTCAGTCGTAGTACACAAAAACTTCTCGCTGTGCCTCAGGTTAGTGGGCAGACCATCCAGGTAGAGATCCACATTCTCAGCATCTGCTCGCTTGTCTTTTCGTTTATTTTTTATTTAACCGAAATTTGTTTTTATCCGTTTAAATTTTATTTAACCCTTATTTATTTTTGGTAATAACACAAAACTTGGAACTATTTGTACACCACTTTATCCGCAATTTTACAGTTCATTTGCTCCGCTAGATGTCCGTAGCTTTAGATCAGATCGTCGGCAACCAAAAAGAATTGTTTGCCGACGCTGCGCTTCATGCCTAGTTGCATAGCATGGCATTCGCCATAACCCTGGCGCTATGTTTAGATGGCAATGTAATCCCATAGAAACCAAACCCCCGATTAAGCACAGACATTCTCAAAAACTGCACATCCGCTAAATGATTTTTTAGAAGGCACCCCCTAAGAGGTACTTCCCTTTCTTCGAACGAAAATAAATAGCGAAACTAGGTTAATAGAACGTAACGTGGACTTGGTATCAATCGATCAACGGAAATGGAACGAACCCTGATTGGAAATGCCCCGGAGCCGTGGATTACCCTGCCATCTATCATGTCCCCGGGATTTAGATTTACAATTTCACAGCCACACGCCCCACGTGGAAAGAAAAAACGGGCCCTCATGAAATACCCCACACCAAAACCCCCTTCCACCGAAACTATTTCTTACTTGTGCGGTAAAATTGTAAATCTTATCTATTGTGTGCTAGTTTCGATCGGAGTAGGCGCTGCATGACTCGCTATGGGCGGTCCGCATATTAATTTAATCAATACATAAAAATATAATATATATATACATGTTCAGCCGATTAGTAAATTAATAAATAATATAGTAATGTTGTCAATCATCGTATTTACGTTACATATATAGGAGAGTGCGAGGCAACATCGCTATTGCAAATCCAGCCATAATTAACTGAATTTCGGCTGAAACAGTATGTGTTCCGCCCGGTGTATATGTGTGTATAATTGTACAATATTGGTCAGCTGCATGCAGTGCCCAGAGGGGATGTTTGGCATGCCTAGCATCGAGTAATGTCTTTGTCGGTGTTAAGGCAGTTTGCTTGTCGTATGTGTGTGTTGCTTGCGAGTGTACGTGATGTGCGAACGGAATCCATGCCCCAAATCACCCTTCCGCCACCTGCCCCACACTACACTCTATCTTTCTCTACAAATGGACAACTAACACGTCAAAAAACAAGCTTCAAGAGGCACATTGGTAATAGTATGATTACGTACACGAAGAGATGTTATATATATATAACGATATTATTGAGTAATAAATAACAACTCTTCGTAAATAGCCACAATATTAACACAAACGGTGTACATAGAACACTAAACACTTATTTTCTCTTTTTCTCTTTTATCTCTTTTTATAATCTATGTATATCGGAGAAGCATGTGTAAATATCAGTGTCGTAAATTTTAAAAAAATGTCAACACTCAAAAATGATTTTACAATAATTGTTTTAACTCTATTTTAGTAGATTTTGAAGTTTTGACATTTTTTTTTGTGTGCAAAAAGCAACCAAATCTGAATAAGCGTATTAATACGGTATTTTCGTTTCGGTCTTCCCCTTTCTTTTATATCCCCATCCAAACATTCGCAACGGAAGGAAGACAACTGTACCTAAATACGAGAAACCCTATGTTAAAAATCAGGCGCCGAAAAATTATACAGTCGCTGGAAATCACTCTCAAGAGGACGCGTTAGAGAGTGCCAACAAGATTCTATCTTACAGTACCTCCTTCGGGTAAGTTTTGTCAACCAACCAATCACCATCAGCGTTCTCTGTTAGCAGCAAGAGAGCCGATGATGTTTATAACCCAATTAACCCATCGTATGAATGAGTTCATATAGAACCAGCAACGTTATTTGTTCTTTTGAAAATGTATGGAATTGCGTGATAATAATAATAAAACGGTGAAACTTTGGGATTTCATAGCCATTGCTCGTTTTTATTTGTTGCATTTTTGGTTTCGTTATAGGTCGCGCTAAGTTACTTAGTGCCGCTTTTTATTGCCCATTTTGTGTATCATGTCCACTTGCTTATACTATGCATATCATGTTAACGTTTATATGAAAACCTTAATATACTGAAGCTGGGGATCAAAATGATTTTCAGTGACAGTATTCAGGTAAAACAACTATTGGTTTTTCTTTAAACAGTTGGTTTACCATCTCCTAGATCCAATATTCCTTCAAAATCCGTAATTATAAATTATAATAATTACCATTTGATCTGCTATGTTTTTGTAATAGTCGAGCTGATTCTCAGAGAGTTTTGTACCGACCAACCAACCACATGACTCCAGGAGGATCGTCGCATTTCCCGTTAGTATAGTACATTTTTAACATTAACCTACAATGATTCAATTAATTAATTAACTTTAATATATAATCATTAGTTCTAATTACATAATACGTAGTTAATAATTACGCAATACATGCCAATTATAACATCCTCTCGTCTATTTAATACAATTAACACAATAGATACATTCTATTAACCGGGATATTACTATGATAGTATCAATTTCCTAAACGGGCGTAGGTTTACGTTATGTTTCGAATCCTGCATGCAGTTATTTAAATAACAATCTCATTAATAAATATTAACATACATTATTTATTAAAATTGTAGGGATCATAAAATGCAGCTTAAACGATTAGGAGTTGGAAATGCTTCAGAAGAAGATGGAGCACACTCAGGTATGATCACCAAATTTCTATTTACATTAGCCATAATTAAACTGTGAACGCCTAGGTGAAGACGAATCCGTATCGTTCATTGATTTGCAACATAATAACCTCAAATTGCCTTCCGAGAAAAAGGGTATTCTGAAAAAGCACGACTACAGCAGCATGATGATTACAGCTGATGGTAAAGAAGCTTGGCCTGACGGGTCGCAAGGAGAACTGAATCAGGCCGAAGTCAATATGAACCAGATATTGGGCAGCGCTAGCATGACGGTTGACGTAGAACGCGCCCTCAAGAGTCTTAACGGATATCACGAAGATATCATCAAACACCTAAGAAACGCGGCATCTCATAGAGGAACTTCAACTCCTTCCGGAAGCAACGCAGCTTTCAATGAGGAAGCACTACGAAGGAGCTTGCAAGAGTGTGCTGCTGCATATCCTGATTATAAAAGGACAAGTAGCCAAGAGAAAATTTGTGAAACTCAGGTAAGTCCTTAAAAATGATCAATACGTGACATCAAACTGTCCTATATTAAATTTTATCCCCGTATTGAAGAGTATTTGAAATCAATGGAAATCAAAGTAGTGAATATAAAGGAATCTCGTAATATCTAAAGCTCGTTCTTATATGTGCAGCTCACGACACGAACTTTGTCGTTTTCAATTGTGGAAAGCGAACTTTTATGTTTAAATGGCACGCGAGTTCGTTATGCGCGGCTGCCGTCGAAACTGCATAATTGCATTTATTGGTAACTGCTCGAATTTTAGCAGCGAGAGCCGCGTTATATTAGAGTTCGTCGCGAGTAATCGAATTTACAAACTACTCTGGCGAGAATTCGGCCGATGTTGGAGAGCACTTGCGTATATTGCATGCAATTATTAATGCTCGACTGGCTTTCCTCGCGCTACCGTGGCACCGGCGTTCGACGTTTTCAATTGCGGTACGATTCCGTTTGTTGCGAACATCGACGGTCACAGAACTCGTTAAAGATCCGTTTGTAATCACAAATATTGGGCTACGTGTCGCCATACGTTTAGTTACGTGCTAAAGTTGTGTATTAAAACGTTTAATCTTGAATTATTAATATTTAGGTTGTGGTTGAAGCTGAAGATGAAGACGAAGACGAGGTACCTCCCTGCGGTCCTATTCGGATACGAAATCTCGAAGATCTAATCCGCCAGTTAGAACATCATTCGCGACATATGAGTCCCAGCGGCTCGGAGGACATACGTATGTCGGAAACTGAAGCGGACCGCCACTACAGACAGGAATCATCCTCGGCTTGCAGCGAAAGCTCTCATCAATCCCACCGGGATTCTAGGTTTATGTACGGCAGCAGGTACCGGCAACCAGCCAGCCGACTACCGTATCCTCATCCCCATCACCAAGCCGACGAAGAGAGCATCTATGAGAGCGCCGATCACGATAGAGGCGTTCCTTGCGGCGACACACCCGACAGCGAAAGGTAACTATCAAATCCATCTCTAATTCATCCCATCCGATATATCTCCTAAATGGACACTTGAGGTCGATTAACGGTATCTGCGT
Organism: Onthophagus taurus; assembly: GCF_036711975.1. Lineage (NCBI taxonomy): Eukaryota > Metazoa > Arthropoda > Insecta > Coleoptera > Scarabaeidae > Onthophagus > Onthophagus taurus. Next base: position 3,152,862 of record NC_091967.1, read on the forward strand.
GTGATTTGAGGACATGTGTTACAAATTGTAAACTAAACGTGGAATTATAGGTCATTTTGATTCTAATTAATAAATTATTTAGTGTTTTTACGAACTGGTGGTGTAACTGACATGGTTTCTTTGTAGTTTCAGAAGTCACATTAATTTAACCCTTTGTGTCCCAAGAAGTCAAAAATTTTGAAACTCTGTGACAGAATTAAAAAGCTATCAAAATACACTCAGTAGAGGCCTTTGGAATCAATTTTAGCAAAATAGGCAATCCCGTTTCGTGGACGCAGTAAATTTGAATATTTATTTATCAGACCTGTATTTACAGAACGACGAAAATCTGATAAAATATTGAGAAAAAACATATTGAACAAAAATTAACATTTTGTAAGTGTCAAAAAAATGCAGATTCAAAAATTCCTGGAAGCCGTATTTATTGAAATTAAGGAATGAGGCTTATTCTAAATTACAGCTCAAAGCTTTCTCTTTACAATGATGTATAATAACTGTTGGGTTGGATTGGAAAAATATTGAGAAAAAAAATGTTGAAACAAAACTTACATTTTCGTATAACCTAAAACAATCAAAAAAGATGCTGATTTAAAAACTGCTGGAAGCCGTATTTATTGAAATTAAGGAATGAGACTTATTCTAAATTAAAGCTCAAAGCTTTCTCTTTAAAATGATGTATAATAATTGTTGGGTTGGATTGGAAAAATATTGAAAAAAAAAATTTTTAAACAAAACTTACATTTCGTATAAACTAAAAGTGTCAAAAAAGATGCTAATTTAAAAATTCCTGGAAGCTGTGTTTATTGAAATTAAGGAATTAAACTTATTCTAAATTAAAGCTCAAAGCTTTCTCTATAAAACGATGTATAATAATTGTTGGGTTGGATTGGAAAAATGTTGAGAAAAAAAATTTTTAAACAAAACTTACATTTTCGTATAACCTAAAAGTGTCAAAAAATATGCTAATTTAAAAATTTCTGGAAGCCGTATTTATTGAAATTAAGGAATGAAACTTGTTCTAAATTAAAGCTCAAAGCTTTCTCTTTAAAATGATGTATAATAATTGTTGGGTTGGATTGGAAAAATGTTGAGAAAAAAATTTTTTAAACAAAACTTACATTTTCGTATAACCTAAAGTGTCAAAAAAGATGTTAATTTAAAAATTTCGGGAAGCTGTGTTTATTGAAATTAAGGAATGAAACTTATTCTAAATTAAAGCTCAAAGCTTTCTCTTTAAAATGATGTATAATAATTGTTGGGTTGGATTGGAAAAATATTGAGAAAAAAAATTTTTATACAAAACTCACATTTTCGTATAACCTAAAAGTGTCAAAAAAGATGCTAATTTAAAAATTTCTGGAAGCCGTATTTATTGAAATTAAGGAATGAAACTTGTTCTAAATTAAAGCTCAAAGCTTTCTCTTTAAAATGATGTATAATAATTGTTGGGTTGGATTGGAAAAATGTTGAGAAAAAAATTTGTTAAACAAAACTTACATTTTCGTATAACCTAAAAGTGTCAAAAAAGATGTTAATTTAAAAATTCCTGGAAGCCGTAGTTATTGAAATTAAGGAATGAGACTTATTCTAAATTAAAGCTCAAAGCTTTCTCTTTAAAATGATGTATAATAATTGTTGGGTTGGATCGGAAAAATATTGAGAAAAGAAATGTTGAAATAAAACTTACATTTTCGTATAAGCTAAAAGTGTCAAAAACGATGCTAATTTTAAAATTTTTGGAAGCCGTATTTATTGAAATTAAGGAATGAAATTTATTCTAAATTAAAGCTCAAAGCTTTCTCTTTAAAATGATATATAATAATTGTTGGGTTGGATTGGAAAAATATTGAGAAAAAAAATGTTGAAACAAAACTTACATTTTCGTATAACCTAAAACTATCAAAAAAGATGCTAATTTAAAAATTCCTGGAAGCCGTATTTATTGAAATTAAGGAATAAGCCTTGTTCTAAATTAAAGCTCAAAGCTTTCTCTTTAAAATGATGTATAATAATTGTTGGGTTGGATTGGAAAAATATTGAGAAAAAAAATGTAGACATAGAACTTACATTTTCGTGTAACCTAAAAGTGTCAAAAAAGATGCTAATTTAAAAATTTCTGGAAGCCGTATTTATTGAAATTAAGGAATAAGACTTGTTCTAAATTAAAGCTCAAAGCTTTCTCTTTAAAATGATGTATAATAATTGTTGGGTTGGATTGGAAAAATATTGAGAAAAAAAATGTTGAAATAAAACTTGCATTTTTGTGTAACCTAAAAGTGTCAAAAAAGATGCTACTTTAAAGATTCCTGGAAGCCGTATTTATTGAAATTAAGGAATAAGACTTGTTCTAAATTAAAGCTCAAAGCTTTCTCTTTAAAATGATGTATAATAATTGTTGGGTTGGATTGGAAAAATATTCAGAAAAAAAATGTTGAAACAAAACTTACATTTTCGTATAACCTAAAACTATCAAAAAAGATGCTGATTTAAAAATTCCTGGAAGCCGTATTTATTGAAATTAAGGAATGAGGCTTATTCTAAATTACAGCTCAAAGCTTTCTCTTTACAATGATGTATAATAACTGTTGGGTTGGATTGGAAAAATATTGAGAAAAAAAAATGTTGAAACAAAACTTACATTTTCGTATAACCTAAAACTATCAAAAAAGATGCTAATTTAAAAATTCCTGGAAGCCGTATTTATTGAAATTAAGGAATAAGACTTATTCCAAATTAAAGCTCAAAGCTTTCTCTTTACAATGATATATAATAATTGTTGGGTTGGATTGGAAAAATATTGAGAAAAAAAATGTTGAAACAAAACTTACATTTTCGTATGACGTAAAAGTATGAAAAAAGATGCTAATTTAAAAATTCGTGGAAGCCGTATATATTGAAATTAAGGAATGAGACTTATTCTAAATTAAAGCTCAAAGCTTTCTCTTTAAAATGATGTATAATAATTGTTGGGTTGGATTGGAAAAATATTGAGAAAAAAAATGTTGAAACAAAACTTACATTTTCGTATAACCTAAAACTATCAAAAAAGATGCTGATTTAAAAACTCCTGGAAGCCGTATTTATTGAAATTAAGGAATGAGACTTATTTTAAATTAAAGCTCAATGCTTTCTTTTTAAAATGATCTGTAATAATCTCTGGTCACATCTGGACGAATAAGTTTAAATATACCTAAAAACCCTACAGTGCGGATTGTGTAATTTTTTATACAGATTCTTTCTTGTATAGTAGAAAGTACCGACAGCTCTAAATGCGCCGAATACTACAGTTTAAAATGAGTGTTTAAAACTACCGGTACTTTAAAGTACCGTCGGGACATAAAGGGTTAATGTAATCTATTTGAGTTTGTCGTTTGCGGGCGAGGCGCTATAATAGTACGACTTCTAGTGTTCAATACTGAATTAAAAAGTCTATAGCAAATCGTCCAAATTCCCTCAGTGTTCACTACCAACACACTTGGTAGTGTTGTTATACTTCTTGTTTTCTAGTGATGAATTTATTCAAGCTCAGCAACAGCTAGCACGATGGGCGAGTGAGGATGCCGTTGGGGTTCAGGCGGGTACAAGCGGTGGCGGTTCAACAGTGCCCCGGGAGTACTACCCATCACCATCAAGTTCAACGAGCGAAGAACCAACAAGTATCGCAAGAGCACCCGTTCCAGCACCCCCAAGCGTCGTAGCCGCCGCACACCACCCCGAACACGCCACCATACACCGGCCGAAACGGTACCCCGAGTACAAACACTGATGATAGTGCGCGACCCTTCGAAGGCCGCGAAATTAAGAACCACGAATTCGAAGCGTTACGTAAATGGACGCGAACGCGAAAGGAAAAGAACGTGCACGAAAGCGTGATGTGACGTTCCGCCGCTTCCGGTTAAGCCCAATATCGACCCCACACATTTCCCAAAATCCCCTACTCGCCAATAATAAAAATATAAGTAAATAGGGAGTTCTTATAAAGTAAGTCGATGTATTTTCCCCCACGATAAGCAAATAATAAATTGAGATGATTGGTAAAACTAAGAAAATTAAATTAAAAAATGTATTACTAAATCTTACCATAAATTTAAAACTTGATTTAACAATAAAGTCAACGATAAAAATAAAAATTAAAAGTTTTACCAATCCACCGATATCTAATAACCCTCTAAATAAATTGAACAAACAGATGGTTGTCGTGTTAAGTGTGCCCTCGACTTGACGTAAAATCGGGGAGAAAATTATAACAAGAAGATACAAAATATATACGTATATAGTTGTTGAAATCGTTAAAAATTCGGACTCTTAGACTCGTAGCGTCGTCACGTGGGGAGACGATGAAGACCGGAAGTGGATCAATCACATCAAATTCTAAATTCCCATCGGAGAAGATTATTTATAAGCGTTTTACATTTCCGTTTCCGTACGCGTTAAGAACAAGTCCGACTTTTTTATAGTAGCATAAATAGCAAGCAAACCAAAATAGTGAAAAAAACATAGGGAAGAAAAACGCGCAGTGACTTCAAAGTGTGGCCATGGCCTAAATAATTTATCCAAAAAAAATAGTAATACAAAGAACTGAAACTATTTACATTTAATAATTATTATTATTACGAGAACTGTCTATCGTCATTAAAGATTATTATTAAATTGATCGTTCTTTGATGACTATCGGCGTTCACGAGCTATATTTAATGTTATTGTCATGTTGTGCCCGCGGTGGCGTTTTCGTTGTGGATAGCATCGAAAGAATGTGAAAAACATTCTTCCTGATGACTAACTAAACAGATGTTTGTTATTGAATCATTTAAACTGTCCATCCACTTCGATGAACCCATTGATTATATTGTACTATACTTGTACGGATCTTGATGAAAGCGACACGATTATAAGTTATGATGACTAGATAGAGTAATAATACCACGCAAGTTTTGCTTCTACGGACATATTTATTATTCATTTCGAACCTATTCATTGATTAAGTTATTTTATACCGACTGAGACCATTGGAATTGATCTTAATTTGTTTTGATAAAATTAAATTCATTAATTAGAGTTGTATCACTAAAAGTGAAGATGTAGAGCTGAAAGCGAAGCAAAATAGTTGGAAATTCTAAAGTAAATGTGGTACAAAAACTACAGGATTCATATCAAAGTATACCGATTAAAAATGTACTCGAAATAACCGCATGCATCATTTTCACTTTGTAAATAAATTATTAGTGCAAATTATTGACTAATGTTATTGATATATATTTTCGTCTTGCGTTCATCAAGGCCGAAAATAATTCTAAATGCTCATTAGAAGAGGAAATAACGGTTTTTAGTCCAAAGTATATTTAAATGAAAAATGAATAAAGTATCGGGGGAAAAAGTTACGCGAAAAATCGGGCGTTAAATAGGTTAAGAAAGTTGTGTATCTTCGTAACGATGTGAGCGCATGTGTATATATGAGAACGTATGTTTATTAATGCTACTAAAATTACTGAGAGAAACGTTTAGTGGTTATTAAACATGAGAAAACTTTAAAAGGTTTATATACGTACTTTTTAGTAACACGCTAGTACACAAAAAAATACACACGATCGACGTATCACACACATTCAATAATTCCATTTTTGGGTAGGTTATTGTTATTATTGTACAAATAATTGTTCGTAAGAAATAGTTTCATGAAATTCTTAGCATGTTAAACCCAACAACAACTTGTAATCTACATCATTTACAAATAAAAAAATTAAAATTAAAACACTTTCTTTTGTTACCACAAAAATTATTAAAAAAAAAATGCTAAGAATTTTCCAAACTATTTCAACCCCAAATATCAACCCACCAGACTCAGACGTACCGTTTGGACTTACGTTGAAAATAATTAAATGTCAATTACAGTATTGTCTTAGGCCGCCTCTGTAAAAATTTGATTTTGGGGTCCGTTTTGAAAAAAAAAATAAAATAAAATGGTTTCATCCAACTAAAATCGTAGCTTAGAAATGAAAGTTTTGTGACATCACGAATAAGAATGGGAAAATGAATGGAAATAAGAATTGGAATAAGAATGCGAATAAATACGAAGAATGGAAATAATACCGGCGTGGTTAAACATGAAAATACGATCATAAGTCAGTCTTGATGATCAAAAATTGCTCACTGTTGTCTTATTTGTTGACTAAAAAAATCCAGTGGTGAATAAACACTTAAGAAAAAGAAAAATAAAACAAACAAAATGTAAACACGATCCGTTAACGTATTTTCGTTTTTTAAATTGGTCAAATTCTATTCAATTTCTTTGTTTGTGAAATCAGCGCGAATTTAAAAAAATATTACACGAAAAATAAAACAGTTTAATTTAAGAAAAGAATGTACTTTAACGTTCGATGATCGTTACTTACATCTTGTGTAAGCGAGATTTTCTAAAAAATAAAAAGAGTACATAAAGAAAAATATAAAAACAAAAATTAATGTATATATAGTATTTGACGATATACACTGCCTAAATAAATAATTATTACCTAAATATTATTATTATTTGAACGATTGAAAGGAAATAAATGTACATACAACCGCATGAAAATGTTTTATCTAAATAGGAATCCTTTAGTAATACTTTAATAATTATTCTCAAGGTAAGTAACTTGATGTATTAAATAATGAGGAGCATACTTTAATTTTTTGTTATTCCATGTCATTTCAATTTATGCGATACAGAAATAAGCCAGGGGGAGATTCGTAAGATGGTTCTGGGGTGTGTTCTATCTAGACTGGACGTCGCATCATTTTTGTGTAAGTAAAATAATCAATTTTATTTGTTGAATCAGATATTGGGAAAAGTTAGTGTTGTTTCAATTTCTTTTGAAATGTCAATTATACCGTTATACTGAGAGACGCACGGCTAAACCCGAATTTTTCTGCTTCTAGGTCAAGTATTAGTTCTAGTTTTAGTGCAACATCATGTTTGAACTCATTTTAATGTTTGTTTGTAATAAAGAATACATCATAAAAGAACACCATGGAGTTGTACATTTGTCTATTATATGATAACTAACTTCAGATTTAAAATGTCAACCTCAATTTTGACATATTTGTAATCTTCATTAAAAATCCTTTAAAATGAGTACAAACACGACATATTTATCTTCAATATTAATGAAGTTATGGTCAACTTCCGGTTAAGAATGTCAACGTCAATTTTGACATATTTGTAATCGTCGTGAAAAATCCTTTAAAATGAGTCCAAACATGATACGTTTAATTCCAATATTAAACTTCCGCTTTGTGTTTATAAAATGTTTTAATATTTGTCATAAAAACAAAAATACAATAAAAAAAATTAAAAATTAAGGTTGGTATTAATATTTAAAAATTAAATTGCTATCTTCATTGTTGCTAACTTCGGGTTTAAACGTTTTTTTATTCAAACTTTCTTGTTTTTTGAGACAAATGCGTCATGTTTGGACTCATTTTAATGTTTTTTTAAAGAACACATCATAAAAGAACACCATGGAGTTGTCCATTTGTCTATTATATGATAACTAACTTCAGATTTAAAATGTCAACCTCAATTTTGACATATTTGTAATCTTCATTAAAAACCCTTTAAAATGAGTACAAACACGACATATTTATCTTCAATATTAATGAAGTTATGGTCAACTTCCGGTTAAGAATGTCAACGTCAATTTTGACATATTTGTAATCGTCGTGAAAAATCCTTTAAAATGAGCCTAAACATGATACGTTTAATTCCGATATTACTCGAGATATAAGCAACTTCCGATTTGAAATGTCAATGTCATTTTGACATATTCTTAATTTTTATAAAATGTCTTAATATTTGTCACAAAAATAAAAATATAATAAAAAAAAATTAAAAATTAAGGTTGGTATTAATATTTAAAAATTAAATTGCTATCTTCATTGTTGCTAACTTCGGGTTTAACGTTTTTTATTCAAACTTTTTTTTTTTTTGAGATAAGTGCGTCATCTTTGGACTCATTTTAAAGGTTTTTTAATGAAGATGACAAATATGTCAAAATTGACGTTGACGTTTCAAACCGGAAGTGATTGTATTTCCATTAATATTAACGTTAAATATGTCGAGTTTGGACTCATTTTAAAGGATTTCTTATGAAGTTGACAAATATGTCAAAATTAAAATTTGAAAGTTCGAACATTTTGGTTTTTTAAGATAAATGCATCATCTTTGGACATATTTTAAAGGTTTTTAATAAAGAATACATCATGAAAGAACACCACGAAATTGTCCATTTGTCTGTTATATGATAACTAACTTCATGTTTAAAATGTCAACCTCAATTTTGACATATTTGTAATCTTTATTAAAAATCTTTTAAAATGAGTACAAACACGACAAAAAAAATAAAAAATTAAGGTTGGTATTAATATTTAAAAATTAAATTGCTATCTTCATTGTTGCCAACTTCGGGTTTAACGTTTTTTATTCAAACTTTTTTGTTTTTTGAGATAAGTGCGTCATCTTTGGACTCATTTTAAAGGTTTTTTAATGAAGATGAGAAATACATATGTCAAAATTGACGTTGACGTTTCAAACCGGAAGTGATTGTATTTCCATTAATATTAAAGTTAAATATGTCGAGTTTGGACTCATTTTAAAGGATTTCTTATGAAGTTGACAAATATGTCAAAATTAATAGTTGAAAGATCGAACTTTTTGGTTTTTTGAGATAAATGCGTCATGTTTGGACTCACTTTAAAGGTTATTTTATGAAGATTACGAATATAATAATAAAATTAAAGTTGACATTGACAACTGAAAGTTTTTGTCACGACTAAACCCGACTGTTTCTTGTGTTAGTTCTAGTGATAGTATTTCATGCAATTTTAAGCTGAATCGTATAGATTATAATCTTATTTCTTTACATATCTAAACTATTCAAGATTTTCTTCAGGGTTTTATAACAATGATATTTTTATAACAATATCATGAATATTTTTGTCGGTTTGTACACCAATCTTGATGCATTAAATGAAAATATATTAAACTGTATTGAAGAAACAAGACCGAGAACATTTAAAAAGAGACAATAATTTCAAAACAGGATATCGTAACAAAAAACTAACTGGACGTTGGCAATAAAATCGTACGCGAATTCGAGTAAAGATTAGTTCAGCCAGAACATCAGTAAATAAGATACGATATAAAATTCTTTGAAAATGAATTTCCAACTAAATATTTTCAAAACGAAAAACATGGAAGTGAATTCTAAAAAATTAGATATTAAATGGATTGAATGGGATGAGGTGCCGATGAAAGCTTGTACTAGATTAAATAAGAAAATGAAAAGGCTGGACCGGAAACAAATCGGCCATGTTAAGAAATCGACATTGACTGGATCAAGAAAATCTAAATTATTAAATTTGTAAGACGTTTATTGTTTAATTTGAATGTAATCACATTTTAATTATTTACAAATAAGTAAATTAACTGTAAATGTTTTAATATTACAAATATGTTGTTAAAACACGTGTTTTATAAATAATAACTCATTACGTTATTATTTTATAATAAACTTAAAATATTTACTCATTGTTGGGTTGAATTCTATTTCCTTTTTATCTAATTCCCCGATTTTATCTAAAACATTTTTTTTATATTCTTCCAAGTCTTTTTCTCTGCAATTTAAAACAAAAAGGCAATTTTCTATGTACAAAAGAGATTGATTGTTTGCTATTTTTTCAATTAAATCTTGTTCAATATTTTTGATATAACTCGAATTAAAATATACCACATCGAATAAGTTGTGAAATTTTTCTTTATGTTTCATGGATGATAACATTTGTAACGACAAAAACGTCACGGTAAAATCCTCAATTTCAATACATTTTCTCACCTTTTTCTTAACAACATTTTTTTCCTGTTGTACATCAGTAACTTTTAAATCATTTAATTGTGCGACGCAATACCCTAAGTTCACATCGCTAGTTTTTTGGTGAGTATAATTAGAGTTATAATGTATCTCATGAAAAATTTCTCTTAAATTCCTTTCAGTTACATCAGTTGATCGGTTTGCATATAAATTGTTGGTTTTCGTTAAAAATGTTGGATCTGAACATTCCAAACCGTACGTAACAAACGGCCCGGTAATAATATCACCTAAATATCCGTAATGGAGAAATTTTTCACCATTCGGAATGACCCCAGTAACCATTGATCGATTTGGTTTCGAAACTTCCGATTCTAACCAAGAGAAAGCGACACCAGTACTTCGAAAATATTGATATTCCTGGCCTCCAACAATATTTCCTCCGATGGCATGGAATCTCATTTGAAGATCCCAATCGAACGCGCCTTTTTTGTTATCATATCTAACCCCTAAAGTTTTTCTTACCCTTTTATCCCAACAATCGCAAATATCGAACGGATCGATCCCACCCCAAAATTTAAAAACATTTTCGATATAATCTCTATCTTTGTATTTAATATCCAGTTTTAAAAACGGCATTATTTCGTTCATATACTCATAATTTGTGATCATTTCAACAAAATCCGACGATCTTGATGATAGGTAATTTGCAACTGCTGGTCTAATCATACTGTTTCCGTACAGTTCCATAAAATACCTGGTTTTTTGGACGATTCCGAGTTCTTCTTCCGGTCGTAAGGCAAGATAAAGTAAAAGGATTTGTTTCGCAACCGCTTCTTGACAAGACTCCATTATGAAAAAATTTAATTTTATGTGTTTTCTTGTGTAACGCTTCGCTAACGTTTTTAAAATGTGACGGCAATCTGAACTGCCAACCAGTAAAATATTTACCTCATCATTTAGATGAACGTGTCTATTTAGTTCTCCCGCAAGATCTAAAGCTGGAGTTAAACCCCAAAGCATATTTTTTTAAGAAAAATTGACTGACTTTTACTATTTTTATTATGTATCAATATCAAGGAGAATATTGATCAAACTTTTACCATGGAAACTTAATATACAGGGTGAGTCAGAAAGAATTTGGTAGTTTTGTATTTTCGAGCATGATAAATACCAATTTGAAACTTGTTTTGTTATTGCTCATAGAGGGCGCTAGATACGCACTGCTCGTTTGATGAATCAAATCATAAATTTTTTGGCTATCGAGCTACGACCAATAATACGACCGGTATTTGGATTTCCCATTCTTTCTAACTCACCTGTATAGTTACAATGAAGTTTAACTTGGATATTAATCCCAATTAATCCCTAACATTGAGTGCGTTCACCAGAGAATTCCATTTACGTTGGCAAACGCAAACGGATTACGATTGCGTTGGTGATTTGGTGAACGTCCAATTTTTCTATAGACATATGGTTTGATAACAACAGATGGCGCTTTAATGACAATTATTTACAATTTTAATTAATTTATAGGTACATACCTCTCAATTTATCATGAATTTCTTCATTTTCAAAGACAGTACACACCAACCCATTAAATAAATAATTTCGGGCTTCTGCCATTCTTTTTTGTTGATTTTAAATTTAATGGCCGCGTTCACCAACTGTCAACGTTTGCAAACAGAGAGCAGACTGTTGGCAACACTTCTGGTGAACGCAACGCTAACTTCAAACGTGTTTGGTAAACGGCCGCCATTTTATCAATCGTATGATTTTTCCGTTAGCAAACGCAAACGGTGTTTGCTGTTTGTGTCATCTTAAATTTAAAATCAACAAAAAAGAATGGCAGAAGCCCGAAATTATTTATTTAATGGGTTAGTGTATACTATCTTTGAAAATGAAGAAATTCATGATAAATTGAGCGGTATGATCTATAAATAAATTAAAATTGTAAATAATTGTCATTAAAGCGCCATCTGTTGTTATCAAACCATATGTCTATAGAACCATATGTCTATTTGCGTTTGCCAACGTAAACGGAATTCTCTGGTGAACGCGCCCATTGATTTAAAGAAGCGATTGAAAGGAAAAAAGAGGGTTATATTTATTGTTGTCGAGTCATTATTAAGGCGATTATTATCTAGGGAGTTGAAAACTAGGATCTAAGATCAAAAACATACTTTTGCTGTAAAAATATATGTAAGTAAATTAAAACATTTTTAGGTTATGTCATTTTTTGGGTCTAAATAAAACTAAAATTAAAAACTTTTGAATTATGCCGGGCATTTCGATTTTTCTTAAACGTGGTGTTTAACATATCTACAGTCGATTTATCTTGTTTTCCACTCATTTTCATTGGAAATTATTAATTATTCTTGAAAATAAAAACGATATAACCTCAAATGAGTTGTTTGTGATGGAGGTACCAATTTAAAAAAATTAAAGGCACTAAATTTGAGAAAGTCTAACAATAAGTTTTGATTTGAGATTATGTTGCAACCTAATTAACATAGAAATAAATAAATAGCAATTTAATACAAAAAAAATTAATATAATAGTAGTATAAATTATAATTAATTTAAATTAAAATTATTTAAAAAAATTTATTTAAACTTGGTGACATTTAATTATTTCCATTACCAACCTCACGAAGGATCCAAGGATCTTTGATAGGAGAACTTGGGACTGATTGTATGTCGAAATCCCACCGTAAGATGGCATTAGCGTCTATACTGAAATAATTTAATTAAACTAACAATTTTATTATTAATAGTGAGAATGATGAGAGACAGCAATAACAATTATTATCAGTATCATTCTTTTAATTTAAAAAGTATAGATTCCAATTAGTGTTATATTTTTAAATTTGCTGCTAACTTCAAGTTTTAAAATTATAAAGTTGAAGTTTGTTCAGAATGACATATGAAACGTCATTTTAAAGTGATTTTTCGGTAAGAGTCAAGTAAGAGTATGTTAAAGTAATAATGGTATGATTAAATAATTAGATTGTAATTGACATTATAGCTTTGTTTCAGCTAACGTTATAAGTTGATGGAAGCTCGTCAGATACAATCTCACATGTCATATGATGCAGTGATATTCAAATGTGCGGCATTATTTGACAGGTGTAATTGCCAGAGGTAATTGCATCTGAGGGATTCCCAACCAGTCGCTTCAAACACTTTCCAAACAATTATTCTGTGGTTGGAGCTTTTATATATAAACCCAATCCAACCCAAGGACAGTAGAATCTAACAGGACTGCTACCTACATCCATTGTTGTGACAACCTGCCCGCAAACTACGTCACACCATTTTCCACGCCCAGCTGTTGTTATGGTCTATGCGTTTGCTATGTATTTTTAGAGGTTATATCCTAGATGTATTCATATTATTTTTGAAGTTTTATATTTTTAGACGTATTAATGTCTATCATATAACCTCTAAAAACGCAGACAGTTACCAGGCGTGGCAAATAGTGTGACGTAGAGTGCGGGCAACCAATCCCTAGTGGTCTACAAAAATACAATGGATTAGCAGTCCTGTTTGATTCTACTGTCCTTGAATCCAACCTATATTCTAGTGGTTCGGTTTTTAGCTGAATAATTCCAAAATATCCCCAACAGATGGCGCCATATGCGTTCAATTTTTAATACGAAGTTTTTGTTAAGAGAGTTGCATTTCTACGAAGCTATTTTTTATGCAAGGTAGTCTCCAACTGATTTTCTCAAGTACATTTTTCGTCATATTTCGACTTAAAAAAACCAATAATTCTCTTTAATAAGTAAACATAAACGTCTTAAAAGGTACAAAATAAGTAATTTTGATTTTTCTCAACAAGATAGGACAAAAGTCGTTTCTTTTTAGCGAATAGAAAAGTTTTGGCGACCACTTTGAAAATTGACTTTGATTTTTAATAAAAAATTATCAATTATTGTATAATTTGACGAATTTTGAGTTTCAATGTTGGTAATTTTGACAGAAATTCCCTGATAAATTACTTATCGAAAAAGGTTATGTTTTAACCTTAACATTTATTTAAATATTTATAAAAATGATAACAAAATTAAATAAATTCGTGTATATTGTATATGATGAAAAGTGCTAAATTAGAGTTAGAATAGAATTAGGATTTAATTAAATAAAAAGATAACAAAAAAATCGAAATTATAACATTTTTCGTTTATTTCCTATAAAAAAATTATATTAAACAATAGTTACAGACAATGAGAGATAAAAATAAAATTATCGTAATTTTTTAGCACGAATTAGTTTACTTTTTTTCAATTCTCCAATATTCTTTTTCTTGTCCTGTTTCAATTTTTTGTTTATTTTAAGAGTCGCTTCTAATGGAACTTCATCCCACTCCATAATTTTTGCATTTTTACTTAATTTCGTTTCCTTCAAATTTGTAACCTGCTTTTCTTTCTTCATGACTTTTGGTGATTTTTTCGGCGAAATATTTTCTTCGATTTTTTTAGGAGATACTTTCTTTATTTCTTTTATTTTAGTGGGACTACTAGATTTTGTGGGAGTAGAATTTTTGATTTCTTTTGAAACAGTTTTTTGAGGAGAAATTGATTTCTTACTTAACCGTTTTTTCAAATTTTTATTTTCTAGTTTTTCAGATGAAGTATCTAATTGATTTACTTTCTCAGATTGAGATGAATGTTTAATCTTCTTTTTTGGGGGCTCCTTTAAATCGTTTTGTTTGGTTGAAATCTTGGTTTTCTTGGAATCTGAAGTCTTTTTCTTCTCTGTCTTAACAGTTTCTTCTTCAATTTCATCATCATCATTATCATTGAGATCTACTTCTTCATCATCTCGAATTTGTGGAATATCATTTGAAAACTTCTTTAATTTAGCAACATAAAACCCATCCATGTTATGAGAATGTGGATAAAATCTTTTGGTTAATTTAACAGTGGGATGAAATCTATATTGTCGATAATTAGTAAATCCTTCACTACCAAATTCCAACCCTGTATCAACTAATTTAACGTTACGCTTTTTCAAAGCATAGTCAATAACAGCTTCGTTTTCTTCTGGTAAAATAGAACAAGTCGAATAAACGATGTAACCCCCGCTTGATGATTTAGCATTAACACAATCGATTGCAGCTAATAATAATTCGCGTTGCAACGTGAAACATCGCTGTATATCGGTTTCATCTCGGCTCGTTTTTACGCTGGGGTCTTTTCCAATAACCCCTGTACCTGTACAAGGTGCGTCTAATAAAACTCTGTCGAATCCTTTCAAAAGTTTCGGGTATTTTCGCCCATCCACTGAAGTAACGACGGAATTTATAACACCTAACCTATGAAAATTGCCAACAACAGCTTTAATACGATCCGGATTAACATCATTTGCAAATAAAACGCCGGTATTTTTCATAATAGCCGCAATATGGGATGCTTTCCCACCAGGGGCTGCACACATATCTAAAATTCTTTCATTTTCTTGCGGGGCTAAAGCCATTACAGGTAGAAAACTAGAAGCTCCTTGAATCATATAATGACCAGCTAAATACTCTGGGGTGGCTCCTATAGGAACTTGACTCGAATAAATGACCAAACCAACTTTTGACCACTTCCCAATTGGATCTAAATTAACCCCTCTGTTAATTAGAGCTTGAGCTAAATCACGACGGCGAGCTTTTAAGCTATTTGTACGCACGGTTAATGGTCGTTGGACTTCGCTTGCTTCTAAAAATTCTAATAATTCAGTTAAAGGAAATAATTGCATTAATTTTTCCATTAAAAAATCGTTATAACTAAAATATGAGCACAAATCTTTTTTTAATAGTGTTATGTATTCAGCTCTTGGATGTTTGGAATCTCTAAGTTTATTAAAATCTGATAAAACTGTGATGATGTCTTTCATTCTTTGTTGGATATCTTGCAAATTTTTGGTTTCTTTCTCTTCTTCTTCAGTGGGAAATTGGAATATATCTTGGTTGCCTATGTTTAATTGAAGTTCTTCTTCAGCTAATTTTTGTTCTTTTTTTAATTTCTTTTTAAGAATTTTTGTTTGTTTTTCAATTGGTAAAAGATCTTCATCATCTTCATCAGAAACTTGATCATCTTCAGATATATTTTCATCAAAATCATCCTCAACTTCATCATCAGACATATCATTTAATGACTCTAACTTTACTTCATCATCATCATCATCACTTTTTGATTCTAAATCACCATTTTGATGTCCATTAATTTTCTTTCCAATCTGATTTCTTTTTTTATCCCTTGATTTTGGTTGGAGCCATTCTTTATTATCATCACTGTATCCTTTAATTTTTTCTTGAACAATTTCTTCATCATCAGAAGAGTTTTCTGAATCATCATCATCATCGCTGTTGTATTTCTTTTTAATTTTTTGTTTAGGTTTTTGATTAATTTTTTTGTTATTTTTGCGTTGTTCTCTCGCTAATTCCTGTTTTTCTAAACGCTTTCTTTGTCGCAGTTTTTGGTTCCTACTTAACTTTTTCGTTTCATCTTTTGGTTCTTCTAAAAATTTTAAAATCAATTATAAACTAAATGATTTAAAAATGATGATTTTTTACTTACGTAGTTGTTTACTAAACGTCGGTGGTTTTTGCTTTTTCGATTTCCTTCCCGGACCTTTCTTTACAATCACGGTTTCATCAAATTTCGCTTTTCTACCCATATTTATAAATTAATGCGCACGTGAAACAATTTATTAAAAAGTGAGGTTATCGTACACATGGATATGTCAAATAATTCCTAAAAGATTCCTCAAAGATGTCGCCACTTTTTCAAACCTTTATTTTACCTAAATTGTAGTTAATTTTATATACAATTAAATTTTAAAGAATTTATTGAGTTAATTATTTAATACATATTTAAAATTAATTAATATTAACGACTTAATTATAAGATTTATTTTAATAATTTAATTAATAATCAAAAGATGGCGCTTAAAAATTGCGATGAAATCACCTGAAATGTCAACACATATTAGGTTATGTGTTCTTATAATTTTACAAATATTATAATAAATATTTAAAATGAGCGATTCCACAACGAATGAAAAATTTAACGTGTCAATTAGTATATTAAGCGCAACTGCAAGAACAATATTATCGACTTTATTAAATCCACCTAAATGTATACCTACAAAAGAAAATTTACAAAGGTAACTTCAATAATGACTCACTAAATTTCGAAATAAATTATAATTTCGTCTTTTGATTAGGGATTGGTATGGTTTGGCAGATTTATTAGGATATAGCAGTGAAGAAATATCATTATTTCGTATAAGCAGTGACCCAACAAATAATATATTACAAAAATGGGAAAGTTGCGAAGATAGTATAATCGCGAAATTACTGTGTTGTCTTCAAAAAATGGATCGATTTGATATAATCGCCGATATTTTTGATATAATAAGTAGGAATTCAATACCATAATATGATATTTTCATATCAAAATTTTATTTTTAGTTAGTGACATAGCTTTGTATGAAAACAGCAATAAGGCCGGGTCTAACAACATAGATACATCACTTTTTATAACAATAAAGGATTATGAATACCACCGACGGGGTTTACAACCAATAATATATCATGCGTCTATTTTATATGCTCCTGAAGATGTTGATTTTGCATACGAAATAGTTAGTCATTTAGAAAATAAGTTTAAAATGAATATATTTGTGCCCGAACGTGATCTCATTGTTGGTATAATGGAGAAAAATGCAACAATGCGAATAATTGCGAGTAGATGTCAAAAACTACTCACCATTTTGTCCCCCGCTTTCATAGAAAGTAGTGTTAATAAATACTTTCTTAGTTTTGCTCAATCTTTAGGTGTAGGTAAAGATTTAAATTAAACAAGAAATTAATTTGTTTTATTCTTTTTTAATTTTTTAAGATAACAGTATGAGAAAAATCATCCCTATAGTTTATAAAATCTGTGATATACCAATTGAATTACAACCCATTCATAAATTATCATACAAGTCTGCTTGGCCAGGTAACTTTTACGAAAAATTGCAATATTCTCTCCAAAAAGCTAAGTGGTAAATGCGGTTTTATAATTTTAAATTCGTGTTTTCATTTTTATTATTATTTTAGCATTGATACTTCAAATTCTTCATTTAAATCGACCGCGTCAATTAATGGTGGTGTATCTGCAATACAGAGTTTTCCTAAACATGACAATGTTGAAATATTACAAACAATTAAGAAACCTGAAACGTCTGGAAGTATACCGAAGAAGAAGGTTGGGGTTGTACAAAAAGTTATGACAAAAATTGGGATTAAGAAGAAAAGATCTAAGAAGAAAGAAATGGTGGAAGTAGCTGCTTAATTTTTTTTATGTTTTAAGAGACAGATTAATTGTTAAGTTATAATTAAGATATTAAACCATTGTTGTGTGGTTTGTTAAAAAGGAATTATATTTTATTACTGAAGTAGTTTATTGTATTTTCGTCCTTGTTTAAAAATTGTTTAGCAGACATAAATATCCCTTAATGGAAAGGATTTCAGTCATGCGTAGCGGATGTAAGTAGCTTAATCTAATGGAGGAATTATAGCGCTAATGTGCATGAGCGATACCACGTACATTATTTTGAGACAAAGACTTCTTCGTTATGGATTTTTTTGTAAATCTATTAGACAAAAAGTCTACAATCCCACGTGATAAAGCCGAGGCGTTACAATATATTGGAATTTGTTATTAACTTGCTCAATTGTTTATTTATACTTAATTAATTGCTAAATATTTTCGCGACGTAATATAAACTATTCATGGATGATCTGCAGCTGTGTATTAAACATTGCAGTTCTTAAATTAATTCTTAAAAAAATTAAAGTAATCAGAACAATATTTATGTAACACAATCTTCACCTATTTTATTAAATAACGTTCTCATTATGATCACTAATCAAAACTAAGATAAACACACGTCGTAATAAATTGTTAACGATTTGTAAACTGCAAGCAACGACTTTAATTAAACAGCTGTATACTTATCATATTTTTACGCATTGCTGATAATCGACACCACAAAACAACGTAAATTGTACGTTTATTATTAAATATTTAGAGTTCCTAGAGATATCGTTAAGTGTAAAAGTTTTATTTAGCAACGTATTTATTTATAGTTGGATAAAAATATTTTAATTTCGGGGAACATTATCGGTTCGTCTGCATGTTCTCTTACGGAGAAGTGCACGTGTTTTGTAGACCAGCCTGACAAACGACTCATAAACGCTTCACTTTATATGAAGGGGATCTAAAATTAAAAACACCGTCTTCGCCTTTGATACACGATATTTCATTATAAACAAGATGCGGTGAAGTTCGGGTTTCCGTTCTATAGCAACATCTAAAAACCATTCTATTTGATGATTGACCAAGTTAGAAATCCCGGTAAAATTCATGGTAAGTTCAACCCAAACTTAGTTTGCGTTCAAATTATATTTAAAGTACAACACGTGAAGGTCGTATATTTTAAAGTTATTACTTTTATTAAAATTTACAATTTCTTGCTTTTGTGTTATTTGGATGAAAAAAAGTATAACCTTTAGCGAAGGGTATTAACTTTTAACTTAATACACCTCTATTCTGAGGGCACATAAGGGGCAATCAAATTCGTCCAATTCTACCTTATACGCGTGGGTGTTGGTGTGACGTAATAGGGCATAGGGCAAACAGGGAGCTGTACAGAGTAGGTTAGTCGGTAGCCTGGGGTTCATGAATGAAACGTGGGCGTACGGGCTGCGTGGGCGTGCGGATGTTACGATTAACAAGACCCCGTGGGGTATTGTAACCCTCTAACATAATTCAAAATTACTGCCACGTAAAAAACCATGGATGAAAAGATATGACCTTTTACTTGGGAAATAACCGTGGGCAAAGAAATTTCGTTTGGAACATGAACATTAATTTTTGCTTACAAATTATTATTAATTCATTTAAATATTTTAAAATAAATATAAACTGACCGGCAAAAAAAACCGGCCACTATAAATTTGCCACAACTTCAAAGCTGGCTTTCTCGCGAACCGCACATTCGATTTTGATGATTCTTTTTTTGATGGAAAGGTTGATTCTTCTGTAATAATCCTGTTATAGAAATTTTCGTTCAGATTTTAATTTGAGCACCCTGTGGGGTGCAGCTACTACAGCAGAGGGTATTACCTGGAATCAAACAGTAGCCCAATCTTTTCTGAGCATTTTCTTTTTTTCTTCACTCTATTATCTCTGTTACTAACGAAGATGCAGTATTTTAAAGCCATCGCCTGTGAAAACAAGATGAGTGACAATAGTAGCTGATGACCGTTTTATTGTTCTAAGCAATCGTAGAACGACAGCTGTAGAGGCTCAGCATCGTTTTCAAATGATGCGTGCTGTTGATGTCAGTGAGAGAACCATTCGCTGAAACCTTGCTAGAACTGGTCTGGCTGCAAGAAGGCTGCCAAAGGGCCGAGGCTGCTTCCTAGATATCGACGTGAGCGTCTTCAATCTGCGCGCTTACATGTGAATTAGGAGATCGAGCAATGGAGGAAGGAGTAGTGCAATGGAGGTCCTTTTTACGGATGAGTAGTGGTTTTGTCTACTATCACCCGATAGTCAGGAGCGAATATGAAGATGTTGAAATGAAAGATTTGTGGACTATACAATAATTATGAAACGCGAAAGTTTCGATGGTGGTTCTGTGATGGTGTGGCCGGATATTTCCAAAGAAGCCTATACAGATTTTTAATCATTGTTAAAAGTGGCGCCTTAAATCACTGACCTTGAAAAGTAAAACTGGGCACCCGAAACAGTTTTGCAGAAGCACTTACATTTTCTTAGAATTACAGAATTGCGTACGTCCTTCATTATTGTAAACATCTGTTCTCAGTTCTAATATGCGGTAAAAACAAAGACAAATAAACAAGAAAACAAATTTAATTTAATGTAATAATTAATAATAACACGAAAATTAATAGCGTGTGTGCCCCTCACGAGCCAAAGTAACGTCATGTAGTCGGCATCGAATTGATTAGGTTCGTAATTGATCCCTGAGGAATTGCGGTAAACTCTTTTTCAAGAGCAATTCGTAACTCCTGAAGGTTGTCCGGTAGGACAGGACGACGACGAATGCGTCTCTGAAGTTGGCCCCAAAGATGCTCGATAGGGTTAAGGTCCGGGCTGCACGCTGGCCACTCCATCCGTTCAATACCCACCTCATCAAGATATTCGCGAATCACACGTGCTACGTGCGGTTGAGCATTGTCATGCATTAGCATGAATCCGTCACCAAGAAAATGGGAATAGGGCACGACAGCTTCTTGCAGAATATCTTGGATATAACGGTGGGCATTTAGCGTGCCATTTTCAACAAAGATGACCATCAGGTGACCGGAGACAAAATCGGGACTCGTCAGTGAAGAGCACCTTACCCCATTGTTCCATTTTCCAATTCGTATGTAGGCGCCCAAATTGAAGACGTGCTCGCCGATGTCTCTGGAGCAGCCGCTGTCTTTTGGCAGGTCTTCTTGCAGTTAGATCAGTTTCAGCAAGTCTTCGACGAATGGTTCTTTCACTTACGTCAACCCCACGCACCATTTGAAGACGATGCCGAGTTTCTACAGCAGTCGTTCTACGATTCCTCAGAGTGTTTAGCACAATAAATCGATCATCAACTGCTGTTGTCACTCGTCTTCTACCGGAACCTTGCCGCCTAGTAAAATTTCCTGTTTCCATATATCGGTTCCAGGCATCCTGAACTGTTGTTCGGGGTATACCCAACGTATGGGCAACGTACCGCTGACTTTTGCCATCTTCAATTAAACTAATAATACGCGCAACATCAGTTATTGACAACGGCATCTTTGACAACTGTCAATTTACTATTCGAAACAACTGACATACGCTACCTAGAGCGCCACCTTAGATTTTGTATGCTTGTTTGTCTTGTTTTCACAAGCATTCACTTTAAAACACTGCATCTTCGTTAGTAACAGAGATAATAGAGTGAATAAAAAAACAAAATGTTCAGAAAAGATTGGGTTACCGTTTGATTCCAGTTAACACCCTCTGCTGTAGCATCTGCACCCCACAGGGTATTTCAAATTAATATCCGAATACAAATTTCTATAGCAGGATTATTACAGAAGAATCAACCTTTCGATCAAAAAAGGAATCATCAAAATCGAATGAGTGGTTCGCGAGAAACCCAGCTTTGAAATTGTGGCAAAATTTTAGTGGCCGGTTTTTTTTGCCGGTCAGTTTATTTTATTATCTGATTTTGGTCTCACACTGACATGAAATGTTCCATCCATTTCACCTGATCAATAATAGGCTTTGAAAGGGAAGTTAACAGAGAACGTAGACGATCACGCTTATTATATGCCTTCAACATGCAAGTATCCACAACAAAAACCAAAATCTTTGTTGTATCTAAAGAGCCAATGAGATACAAGTTGCATCTTAGAAAAAGACACTCAGATATAAAACATGAATGTGAGTGAAGTGGAAGACATAATCATATGGAGATGTAAACATAGAAGAGTTTGGAATGATCACGTCGGGAGAATGATCAGAGAGAGATTAGCAAAAATCGCGTAATAGAATCATGGACAACTTTTCAAGAGAACTGATGATGAGTTGGGAATTAATTTAAAATATTTGCAAAAAGTAGACTACAACTTAATTACATTATATAGAATGATGTGGTTTTTATTACATACATATTCCGGTTTTGTACTAAAGTTAATGAATGAAAATAAGCTTTTACAAAAACAGCTGACGTTTGTGAGCGAAGATATCATAACCCAACGATTTAAAAAATCGATTAAATATTTATTAAATGTCTAATTACTGAATAAATAAATAATAAAAAAATTGGTACTTACCTTAAAATTATATTATGAATATAATAAATATAAATCAAAAGATTGAGTCTGAATTGAATCAGTTTATTGTTTATAATTGACTTACCCAACATAGAAAGGGAGCTGATACCAATATACGCAGGGTTGGAAAATCTAGGTCACTGTGCCATCAGGGATAGGTCAACCCCACTACTGTGCAAAGTCAATGACCCCTGTACGTTCTGTGAGAATCGTCCAATAAACCTGATTTTGCAGAACTAAACTTTATTTCCGTACTACTCGCAAAAGGAAAACGAATCTCAATACAAAATGTTCGATAAAAGGAGATCAATATATATATTTTTTTATATGAATAAATGACCTATATAATTCTTAAAATACAGAAATCATGTAATTATTTTGATATGAAAAAAGGTTAAGCAATGAAAAACACAATTTAAAAGTCTTTAATTGTTTATTTCTTAACAAATATCAATTAAAAATGATAACATATCATCTCATATAAAACACCAATATAATCGTAAAAAATGTGTTTATGTGTGTCTGTTGTATGTAGGTAGATGTTTTTTTTGGGGTGGAAGTTTTGACAAGAAGGTTCTGACATTATTACTAACTGTAACCGGACAGAAAAGTATTCTACAACTGAAACTTCGTTTATAGACGCTCTTCGAAAACAATTTCCCGAACCAATTGGCGGATGAAATCACCGATTTCGGGATGGGAATGAGGATCGAGTATTACAATACGATTTCAATCGTCTGTTTATTTCTTTTTTATTATTTTATAGCAGCATGGTGTACGTATAAAAGTCATGTACGCGGGTAGTAAAACGAAAACTCATCGCGCCGCCACCGGAGCCGGAACATATACGCATTTTTTTGTGGGCTCTTTGACATATAACGGATTGGTGAAATTTGGTTACGCGTTCTCCATTCAATTGCGGTTACGAATATCAATTGCGATTATTTCTGCCATGCAGGTGACAATGAAAGACGTTTGATATATGATTTTCGGAAAATATTACATTACTTGATAAAAGCCAATTAGGTTAACTTAAAAAAAAATATTTGTCGTTTTTGAATTGTGGCGGAGGAGCATTGAATTAAGGATTAAAGATAAAAATAAGTAGGATTATCAAAAAATTGACCCTTATCAAGCTTTGTAATTACCACGGCTGGGAGAGTAGACGAAGAATGCAAGAGGTTGGCCTCGGAAATCAGGTTAGAACCGGATGATGGGTCGATGAAACATGTTGAGGGAGTTCTCTCGCCGTTCCTTCGCCTTCTCGCGCACCAGCTGTATGCGTGAACGAGATACGAATGTTACGCTTCTATGTATGTTCCTAATGTCACTCGCCCCGAGCGTGTGTTTCTATGTATGTTCTGCAAGTGTGTACGTGTATGTGCACGTCGGATTGGATTTGGGAGGAAAGGTGGGGCGCTGTCATCGTTACGGAGGCTGCGAAAATGAGTCTTTTGGCCAGTGGCCCTAAGAACCATGCCCCACCCAAACAGCTGATGAACACAACATACATAGATAGGGTTGGATACGATCTTTATTTTATATTATATACTTTTTTTACATGATGGCAGTGTATTTAGTTTTCTTTAGAATTAAATATATCAGGATGGAGCGTAACTGTTCCACCTATGTGTATGAATTTTTTTCGCCGGTTTCTCGGTTGTCTCCTGCTTATTTAATTCCCTTCTAACCCGCTATAGCCGAGTGAGGAGCTGTTCCAGATCATTTTGTTTCCTTTTTTTAGTAAAGTGGTTAATTACAACAAACGAGGCGTAATTAAACTTTACATCAAAAAACAATAAATCTATCAATTATTTCCCAACGACAAACAATAATTAAGTACTATGTCTAAAAAAATACTAATAGATTGGAGTAAGGAAGACAATTTTTTATTGCTTTTGTTTCACTATTCTTAGTAAAATTCAAGTTTGGTGTCATCGAAAAAAAAATCCTCCAATTTATTTTGCGATTGATTCATTCGTTTTATTGCAATTGACCACCTTTGAATAAATACAAAACGTGATAATAAAGTATAAACGTTACCTGGAAAGCCCCTTGATCCAAAAAAAACACAAACAACGATAACGTTTATCAAAACGTCGAGACGCCCACCTCCATTCTGGACTTAATCACTCCAACCGCTACCCAAATGATTGTCAACTGTTGCGGACTGGATTCGCTTTTCGACCTCTTCACCCTTTTCACCGTTGATGTCCAAGATGGAAGGGACGTCGATGTTGACGACGACCCGGCATTCACAATTCGTAAAAGAAAACAATCAATCCACTGTACAATGCGTGCGCGTTTTATATTATGTTGTATTTTGGCACTGATAGTCTTACATACATGCGTGTATATGACCCATTATTCCGTTGTCGAACAAAAAATAGTTCTGTAACATCAACGGAAACGGTACACAGTTCATCATCTAATGTAGACCTACTGCGTCTCACCTCACACACGGTATGAGAGTCCCAAATTGTCTTAACAGTCTGATGATAGATAATAGGTAATAATTCTTCATTCTTCCTTCGTCCATCACAACAAACCCGAATTGATCGTTATTTATGTTTAGTATATATATAATATATATCGTCAAGTGAATATACAAATAAAAATAAAAAGGACAATTGAGCAATGTACATATTCTTTTGTATCCATTTATAAATATCTTCAATATCCTAAACAACTCGTTTATAAATATATTCTATACCTCGACTATTTCATATATTATCTTAAAAATAAGTAACCTTCGGCTAAGTACTCGGTACACATAATTTATAAAAAGTATAAAGCAATTATGACCTATTAAACCCTCTCGGTAGTCTTCAGTGGTAGTTTTATTCATTTGGTACGCCGCGACCAAGTCCAGAAAATAAAATCAATTGTTCTAAGTTAAAAAAAAAGTTGGTAGACCTTATAATTTTCGTTTTCTGTTTATGATTATTTTTTATTAAATAACGAACACACGTGGAACACGCATTTTTTGTTAATTTTATTACGTCGTGCACAAGAAATTAAATCGCTTGTCGATTGTCTACGGTGATCTTCTACGATGATGACTGATGATGGGGATGATAGGTTTTGTAGATGTCGTCGTTTCGATTTTTTTACTTTATTTAAAATTTTGCTATATCAACAACTATTATAATATTCTTTAGTATTTTTATAATCTGCTGGTAGCTCATATCGATTATTCGCTTCGGATTCGATATGTGGTTGCGTACCGGCTTCATTTTCGAATTGTATCTTCGTCTGAGTTTTTGTGCTTTGCGACAATATGGAGATTTCCATACAGATTTTTGCTTGTCGTAGCAGTGTTCAAGTTTTACAAATTACTTTGGCAGTCAAGTTAGCTCACAGCCGGTCTTCCTCCTCTTCCTCTTCTTCAACTTCCTCTACTCCGCCTTCGTTTTCCTCTTTGTAGCCGGGATGTTCGGAGATGGCGTAATAATTTCCGTTGTATATAACGCCTAGCTCTCGCAGGACATCGCCTCTTATCGTCGCCTTGATCGTCCAGTTATAACAATCGTCACTCTCGCTCTCTCTATCCAACCGCTCCACGTCCAAGATCTTCGAACTCAACCGTTCCAATATGATGCCAATATCTTTGATGCTGAGATGCCGCTTCTGATCAACGCTCAACTGGTCGATAAGCAAGAGGAACTTTTCCGACGTGATAGCTTCATCTTCCATCACCGTGTTTTCAGTTTCGCTCTCGGAGCTTTCGTGCTGATCCGCTTGGGAGTGACGCCCGCTGCCACCGCCCTCGATATCCAAAAAACGCACGTGTCTCGACGGCGGCTGCGGCGACGTTTGTTGTTGAGCATCTTGTATCGGTGATGTCGCAACGCTCTTGTGCACTGCAATTTTTCGACCTTCTTCGTGCAGGGCGCAACAGTGAAAGTCGCATTCGATGGCACCATTACTCTGGGGACTTCCGGCTCGAGGCTGATGGGCGTGGTGAGCACACTCGGGAGTGTGAATGTGGATGGTGGCGCTCTCTAAAGAACTGCCCTGTTTGAGCAGCCGGTGCTGCGGCTTGATGTCGTCGTGGTTTATCACAGTGATCTGGGGGCTGGAATACCGTGGTTGCGGGGGCTGTGGTGGGTAAACGTCGTTAATGACTGTTTCTTTCTTGCCGAGTGACGTTTGTATGACCAACGATGGTCGCTTACTGGGTGAGAACTTGCCTGGGGCCGGCGACGGCGCCTCCGAGGACGTTCTCGACGGCCCGGATCGCTGATCCCAGTGCAGGACCACCGTCACGCGACCCTTGTTGTCCATAATCTTCCACGAGGGCGTCTCATCGTGCAGCTCCAGTGCGTGGATGGTCTCGCACACAATCTTCGGTATTGCGGAGATAGCTACTAAACAAAAGATTGTATGTTAACGTAATACTTTAAAGGTTTTAATTATTAACCGATTTTGGCACAAGTTTGATTTAAAACCACTCAACCATAACAAATGCAAACATCGTATCTCTAAGAATTAATGGTCTTAAAATATTAGCTACACCTCATTTAATGTGTTACCTTTTAAAAAGGAAAGATGATCAGTACGTAATAAATTTTGCAGTGATATTACCTGCACGTATGACGTCGACTCCAGCCGGAAGCCATCGTTCGCCAGGCCTAAGGAGCAGCAAGATGGTATTGGCCGGCAACGTCCGGAAGTACTCGGCGTCCTCGACTTGGGTGCCGTCGCTTTCGAGTACGAGTCGAACCGGCTCTCCAACAGAGACACCGAGTTTATCTCGACCTCTCTGCACCAACTCCTCTAGGCTACCCACCACCAGCCCCTTGCGCACGCTACGACGCCCGTCCCATAGCTTGAAGGGCCTCTTTCCGCGTGATTCCTGCAACAGCATGCACATGGATGTATGCAAACTGACCAACAAACAATATTAATTTCTGGTGTAAAAACACCTCCACGATTTTTAGTCGTCACTACTAGCACGCTTCATCTAGTTTACCCACAACATTTTTTTTAACACATTTTAACACAAACTGCTTCCGCATTTCAAAAGTCATTGCTTATATTTATAAAGATTGAATGGCAAGATGATGATATGTCAATTATAAGGAACAGTTAATGTATGCCATAACTTGATGATGGGTAAGTTTACGAAATGGGGTTGGATTAAATTGATGAGTTTAAAATAATCAATAATTTTGTTGCTCTTAGAAGGTGTTATGAACTGATTTAAGAAATTATGGTAATATTTAAGTGGCACCACCCTAATCCTAAGTTTGAAGTAAAGTATTATAGTAAGTGAAATTTGAATTTTACTGATAAAGAAAAGGGGTCGGATAATTTGTTCTTTATTTTCGGGTTAGTTTCGATAATGCGTTCGAGTGTAGTTCTCTTTGCGGTTTGGCACAAGAGATAACCTGGTACCGAATTGTAGAGTCCTTCAGAAAAGTTTTTTTCGCAGTTGCAATTAAACTCGAACTTAACACAAATCCGGCGCGGCTCGTTCGAAGGCTCCTTTTCCCGTGGTGACCTGACCTACTGGCAACGACCCACCGACCGACCACTTTTCTACTCTACCCTGCACAACCAACACGCCCTAACCGGTTCACCCTCCTGTCAGGTCACCGACACCGCCACTACTACTGGGGGCTAGTGGTGCAACGGCCGACGTGCACCGCGCCCTCCCGTGCACGCGCCGTGCGTCGGGGCAGCGGCCGCCACTGCACCACCGACGACGCCTCCGACCCGGTGCCAACGAACGCACACGCCATCCTACTCTTCCTATTCCCCTTCACCCCGTTTCTCTTCTTCATTCTGTGCTAACCTATTTCTCGCCTCCTTCAGCGCCACAGCACACACCCTCCCTCGTGCTATTGCCCTACATACCGTCCGTCGGTGCGGTGGCGACGCGCGACGTTACGTAACCCTGCACTCGGACCCCGAACGCGTAACATACCACCTCGGTGGAGAGAAATTGGTGATTTATGATATCGTAAAGTGTAGGTCATATGTAATAACCATATTATGTTATGAGAATGATAAAAAAAAAACAGAAAACTATTAAATTTTCTTTTTAATCACTCTCATCAAAATTTTAAAATCCATCAATATTTCATAGAGCATATCCCAAATGAAAATTATAAATAATGTTATATGTTATAACTTTGCCTAATTAAAAAGTTTTTGCTTATATAATTTTATACACAATAAACACAACGTGAAAAAGTGGGTTTAGACTGCATTACAAAGTAAACTTAATTTTTTTTAAAGCACTTTTCATATCAGCAGAACGTTCTTCTATATGGGTTGTATGGATAAATATTTAATTTAACGAGACAATAACGAGTTCAGAGGTGGAATGTAAGGCTATGTCAAAATTTACGTTTGCTACGCGTTACGATATAAAAATAATGCTGATAGATGAACTCAATAAAATTAAATTTATAAAGAATACAAGTAACTTGCATCTATTACAATTTCATAAATCAATTTTTACCGCTTACTCGGACTCATAGCATCTGAGGAGTTCGATTTTGATATTGATACCTAGGTGGTGATTTTTGACCTAATCTGCTGAGAATGATCACAATCCTCATTTATCAGTCACCAGATATTCTCTCTATTGGTGTGTTGTTAACCATTAAATCATACCTCCCAACAAGTCTCCTTATTAATTACCATGAACTTCGACTTACTAATATTAATCTTTAAGCCGTATTGGCTTATTTTGTTTATGAGAATTAATGAAGCTCAACTTTTTTTGCTGTTGATACCGCGGTATCATCGGCATAGCTAATATTGTTCAAACGTTTTCCATTCGGTAGGATTCCTATGTTGGTATTCTTGTCAGCATTAATAGCTGACCTGTTATTATTAAATTGAATCAAGAATTGTGAAATTTGCTTAAAATGTTCGACGTTATTTTACCTGCGGGCCCACAATGGTCATTGGTTGAAAGCGGGCAAAACACATGCACACAATCTACCAGTATCGGTGATTAATTGGAGAGATTGTTTATTTTGACACTTCACTTCGATGTTTTGAATATGTTTTTTACAATTTATTTTGATTTGAGGATAAACAACTTTGTATCTTCGTCTAGCCAAGATATACAGGGTGTCACACAAAAAACGCCCCAAGCTGTAACTCTGTCATTTATATTCCGATTTTTATGACCGAGGCATCAAATGAAATGGTTTGATGAATACTATGGTTCATGCTACAAATACATTTTTTTCAAGGCCATCTTCAATTTTAAGCGATTATTAACTTTTGTTTTTCAAATTGCTCCATATATTTTTCTTCACGTCATTAGATAGAGATTGTTTTTCTGAATCCACTGATGTGCAATACATCCACTTTGAATGTAATTTTAGCAGAAAAAAGACACCTATATATACAGGTTGTCGCACGAGAACGCCGTAAGCTGTAACTCTGACATTTAACTTCCGATTTTTATGAACGAGGTATCAAATGAAATGGTTTGATGAATGCTATGATTCATGCTACAAATGAACTTTTTCTAACGCCATCTTCGATTTCAGGCGATTATCAACTTTTGATTTTCAAATTGCTCGGTATGTTTTTCTTCACGTTATGGGATAGAGATTTTTTTCTGAGCCCATCGATCTACAATACATTAACATTAATTGTAATTTTAGCAGAGAAAAGCAATTAAAACATTTTCTGAACATTGTCTTAGTCACTTCTGTAATACTGCAGTGTGCCATGGAAAAAAATAACACGCAAAACTGATAACAGCCTTTAAATGCTACGTCCATGCCCGAAGCAGTTGTAAATGATACTTATAAGTTGTTTTTTCATTTATCCCATGGCACACTACAGTATAATACAAGTGACTTTAAGAGAATGTTCAGAAATTATTTTCATGTTTTTCTATGCTACAATTAAAATTAATGTTGATGTATTGTACATTAATGGATTCAGAAAAAAAAACTCTATCCAATAGCGTGAAGACATACATACCGAGCAATTTGAAAATCAAATGTTGATAATCGCTAGAAATTGAAGATGGCGTTGGAAAAAGTTTATTTGTAGCATGAATCATAGTATTCATCAAACCATTTCATTTGATAGCTAGGTCATGAAAATTGGAAAGTAAATGACAGAGGTACAGCTAGCGGCGTTCTTGTGTGGCAACCTGTATATACAGGTGTCTTTTCTCTACTAAAATTATATTCAAAATGGATGTATTGTACATCAGTGGATCCAGAAAAACAATCTCTATCCAATGACGCAAAGAAAAATATATAGAGTAATTTGAAAAGCAAATGTTAATAATCGTTTAAAATTGAAGACGGCCTTGGAAAAAATTTATTTGTAGCATGAATCATAGTATTCATGAAACCATTTCATTTGATAACCCGCTCATGAAAATCGGAATGTAAATGACAAAGTTACAGCTTGGGGCGTTTTTTGTGTGACACCCTGTATAAGAAACATTTAACCTCAAACTTAGGCACCAAATTTGTTGTATCCAGATGTAATCGTCAAATTTTAAGGATTCTAGCGCCCCGTTCGCAAGCGACCTCTTCGGTTTGAGAGTAAATTTTTCTTATAAGAGATTTTCTATCTTTACCAATATATTATACAGGGTGTATCTGAATGACATGCCCAAACTTCAGGGGGTGATTCTTTAGGCAATTTTAAGGGTACTTTGATATATAAACCATGGGCGAATTGGCCTCCCCTAAGGAGCTACACCCCTCCAAAAATGGCGAAAAATGTTGGTTTAATTTTTTTTTCTCAAAAACCATAAACGCTAGGACAACGAAATTTGGGGAATATGTTTAACTGGTAGTAGGGCACGTTTTCACCCTATTTGTACTTTTAACCTATCCTTCTAAACTACTAAACGTAACCACCCCCTTTACATTTTTGCTAAAATTTTTTTATGCAGAGGGTAAATACATTAAAGAAAAAATTACATAGGTAGATGAAAGTATCCTAAAACTTTTTTGTCTCTATAAAATTTTTCCAAAAACGACTAATTTTTGAGAAAAAAAATAATAAAGCAAACACTGCCCGTTCAACAACGGGGTTGTCGATCAAAAGTTGGAATGAATTTTTAATGAAAAAGTCTTAGTAGGCTTTGCAATCTTTGTCAGAAATATTTTTGACGTTAAATGTCAGTGGTTTTCTTATTATTATTATTGTTTTTCAAATTAATTTATGAATAAAGTTTTACCGCATTTACGCTCGTTCACTCGACGTTTCAAAATTTTAAATAAAACAATAATAATAGTACGAAAACCACTGACATTTAAACGTCAAAAATATTTCTGACAAAGATTGCTAAGCCTGCTAAGATTTTTTCTTTAAAAATTCGTTCCAACTTTCGATTAACAACGCTACAGCTTAACAGTTAGTGTTTGCTTAATTAATTTTTTTCTCAGAAACTATTAACTTTTCGAAGAACATCAGAGAGGTAAAAAAGTTTTAGAATATTTTCGTCTATCTAAATAAAATATTTCCAATGTATTCACATCGTCATAAAAAAGATCTAGACAAAAATCGAACGAGGGTGGTTATGTTTAGTAATTTAGAAGGGAAGATTGAAAGTACAAATAGGCTCGAAACATGTCCTATTATAAGCTAAATATATTTCCCAAATTTCGTTTTCTTGGTGTTAATGGTTTTCGGGAAAAATAAAATAAACCAAAATTTTTCGCCACTTTTGAAGGGGCGTAGCTCCGCAGGGGAGTCGAAATCGCTGATAGTTTATATGAGAAAGTACCCTTAAAATTGCCTAAAGAATCACCCCCTGAAGTTTGGGCACGTCATTCAGATACACCTTGTATAACGAACGATTTTGCTTAAAGTCATTGAGGTCGCTTACAACCGAGGCATTTTCGATGACGTTCATGTCTCTACATCTCTGCTTTAAAACCATAATTCTACGACCATTCGAACATATTGCAAATTAGAAGTGAGTGTCCTTTCAAGACAATTTATATATTATTATTTATATTTTATTTCAACACACTGTATAACATGTACAGGGTGTCCAAATTTTGATGGGTTTGCAGGGTATCTTAGTTATTATGACAGATAGAAAGTTGCGGGTTTTGCGAACCTAAGCTACTTTTTTGTGAAACTTACAATGGCGCAAACCAAACTTTCATAACTTAAGTGGTTGATTGAAATTTACGATTTTCAGACACCTACATATCTCGGCTATCCGAAAACTTAATAAAAAAGTAAAAATGGGTTCTAATAGATTTTTTCACGGGGAATCCAATGGTGTACGTAGAATTTTTCTAGTCATCACGGTTTTTGAGTTATAAACACAACTCAAATACTGAATACTCAACTTCTAAAATACTTAACTCTTTATAACTCAAAAACCGTGATGACTAGAAAAATTCTAAGTGCACCATTGTATTCTACGTGAAAAAATCTATTAGAACCCGTTTTTACGTTTCCGGATAGCCGAGGTGCCTGAAAATCGTAAATTTTGAAACACTCCTTGTATATTAAAAACGAAGAGGGCTATGAAAATTTGGTTTGCGCCATTGTAAGTTTCACAAAAACGCAGCAACTTTCTATCTTTCATAATAACTGAGATGAACCCATCGAAATTTGGACACCTGTACATGATACTTACAACACCGATGGATATTGAGTAAGTTATTTATAAATGTATCGTTTATTTATTTGATTCAAAGCATGGAAAGTTAAATGAGCTTTAATAAAACACTATTTTTAGAGACAACGTGTAGCAATATATCACGTTCGCCGCCGGCTAAGTATCTTGGAATATTGCTCAAATTTAATACCTACAATATTAAAACTACGATAAAAGTAATAATCAAGGAATTACACTTATAAATAAAAGTATATGACTAAAAGTATATGTTGAAAGATTCCAAGAAACTTTATAACTTTATTTAATCGAACATTTGTCGTATTATCGACCTTCAAAGTCAGGTGGTCTATTTTATGTAGCACCGCCCCAATTGACTAAAGACGCGATGATGCTGTTTTTGAGCCACCGCAACGGTAATAATAAAAATTTAAATGAAATATAACAAGTGAAGGCGGTGAACACATAATTAGTGGTTTAGTTAAGTGGTCAAGTGAGTTTGTATTCGATCAATGTGAGCACATGCGTTTAAATCTAGTCAACAATCTAGTGAGCTAAACACAAATCTAAATTACAAATTTTTTACGAACGAAAAAGCAGTTTGCTTGATTAAACAATTAGCCGCGTGTGAAACCAGCTTAATTAATAATTCATGACATTTTGAATATTTTTCTTAAATAGTGGTTAATCTGATTAAAACGCATAGTTTATGTTGTACAAGCGATAGTCAAAATTAATCACGGTTTGATTAAAATTTAAGTGGCGATCCTCGGTCTCTGTGACTGATTAAGAGGCCCTTTACCTGTTGGTTAATTTTGATTAGTGTTTGTGCAACCATCCAATACGTAGCTTATAAACCGCGTTTAGCTCTTTACAGTAAAGAGAAGTGATCAGTAATCAAACCATTCATAAAGAACGGGGTGGTGGGGATGGTTCTTGCAAAAGGGCTGTTTTAAAAATGATTCAAGATAATCGAAATAAGGGAAGCTGTGAAGTTTCTCATAGAAATCGGTACCATCGTGTGCACACAGATGAGATATAAATAAATGTTTGGCGATCGGGGGTTAGTGCTAGAAAGAGATCGAGCAAGGCGACCAGCGGGAGTAAAAGAGAGAGGATGAGTTCATTGACTGCAATGGGGCGAGGGTGCCACACACACACTCAGATACATCTACATAACCACGGATTGCGGATGCAGAGCAGGACGTTTTTCATGCAGTAGTGGTGACTTCGAATTCGAGGGTTTCGCCCTTATGTACGGATTATCGTTATCATAGTTAATCTCTTTGGTACCTCTCTTGCCATCACGGCATCTCTTTGGTGGGCGGCTACTGTTCCGCCGCTGCCGTCCTCTCCTCGCCGGCTATGTGGACCGCAAGAGCCTCACTACACCACAACACCGCATGGCCACGCACCTTCCCGTCTCTTTGGGTACATCCTTGGCCAATATACTAGCGGAGGACTGTCTGTGACTGACGGGCAGCAACCCTGCAAACTGGTCCGACTGGTGCGCCCCCTACCCGCCGATCGATTCGGCCGAAGGCGCGGCGGTGATATATCCACGCGCAACATTAAATGCGCACCCACCCCCCCATACACATACATATACGCTAACTTCACCGCGAACATGTTAACTTACAAGCATGCGCAATTTTACGGGTTGTTTTCTAAACTAAACAATCCCCATAATATGTATTTACTTTTACTTCTTTCGAAATGATCTCCCATTTCATACTAAAATTGTGTACAAAAGTATAACAACAATATTGTTGTATAGTTACAACATTAATCAAGTAATCTAAACATCATAGATGGCGTTTATACTTGGTTTTAATTTATTAACTCTAAAGTTTCTTTCGAGATATTCCATATTATTTAATGTTGAATAGTTATATTTTTTAAAGAGTTTTAAAATTGTGAAAAAAAAGTTAAAATTTTTAAAATTAAATACTTGAAAGTTTTTCCTTTTTTTGATTCAAAATCTTAATAATAGATCTTAATCAGCTAAGTCTTGCTTAATATATAGTCTAACTTAATTACTAAGTCTTGGTAGCAAGCATCTTTGGCTTAATTAGTCAACAAAAATTCTACAACCTCAAATGATGATGCGATGATGAATGTAGGTTAATAATTATGTTTGCCTCCTTTCTTGTTGTTTCTGTGTGTCTTGATAGCTTGTTTAACCTAATCTAATGTTGAGGGTTTTACCTGTTCTTCTTGGTCATTCTTTGAACTTCAGCTTCCTTATCTATAATATCTAAAATTTAGTTGTTAATGTAAATTTGGTAATAAATTCAATCTCATAATAACTTTCAACGGAGATTTAAAAATAAGTGAATCATTAGGAATAAACAGTTTCATGTACAGGGTGGTTCAAATTCGATATCCGAATAGGCTAACTCGGAAATTATAAGAGTTAGAGAAAAAGTAGCTTACATGTCATGATCTCGTTTTTTGAGAAACTGCTAATGCCGAAAACCTCATAGCGCGATCGTCTTTTGTTTTACCCCTAGAGGCCACAATTGAAAATATCGTAAAACCAATAAGTGCAATTATCTTGGTTGTTATTATAGGTGGAGTATTATAACTAAGACATTATATGGACACTTTTTTATAGAGAATTTGAAAAAAAAAAATTTTCGGTTTTAGCCAAAGCAAACTTCAAGGTATAATTAATGTTTGTAAACAAAACTAACCTTACCTAACATTCCTTCACGCTATAATTGACATTACAAAAGAAAACTTCACGCTATAATTCCCATTACTAATTGCCAAAGAAAACTTCATGGTATAATTAATGTTTGTAAACAAAACTAACCTTACCTCACATTCCTTCACGCTATAATTGACATTACAAAAGAAAACTTCACGCTATAATTGCCATTACTAATTGCCAAACAATACTTCATGGTATAATTAATGTTTGTAAACAAAACTAACCTTACCTCACATTCCTTCACGCCAAGGTTTATAGAACATAAGGTTACCTCATTCCCTATGCCTCTGTAGTATCGATTATTACCCCGCAAATTGACGTCACTGGTTCGATACAGTCAGAATAAAAGATAGCCTATACATGTGCCTATACGTGACAACACGATGCGAGGTTTAAATATTTTATATAGACTGTACCACAGTATAGGTGGTGTTGTGTTGTTCATAGAACCAGCTACGTCACTGACCCACCTTGCCTCTCAGAGGAGGAGAATCGGTATTGGGTAACCTTATGTTCTATAGACCTTGCCTTCACGCTATAATTGACATTACAAAAGAAAACTTCACGCTATAATTCCCATTACTAATTGCCAAAGAAAACTTCATGGTATAATTAATGTTTGTAAACAAAACTAACCTTACCTAACATTCCTTCACGCTATTATTGACATTACAAAAGAAAACTTCACGCTATAATTGCCATTACTAATTTCCAAAGAATACTTCATGGTATAATTAATGTTTGTAAACAAAACTAACCTTACCGAACATTCCTTCACGCTATAATTGACATTACAAAAGAAAACTTCACGCTATAATTGCCATTACTAATTGCCAAAGAATACTTCATGGTATAATTAATGTTTGTAAACAAAACTAACCTTACCTCACATTCCTTCACGCTATAATTGACATTACAAAAGAAAACTTCACGCTATAATTGCCATTACAAATTGCCAA
Organism: Onthophagus taurus; assembly: GCF_036711975.1. Lineage (NCBI taxonomy): Eukaryota > Metazoa > Arthropoda > Insecta > Coleoptera > Scarabaeidae > Onthophagus > Onthophagus taurus. The sequence goes on from NC_091967.1 coordinate 3,189,831, forward strand.
AAAAAACTTCAAGGTATAATTAATGTTTGTAAACAAAACTAACCTTACCTCACATTCCTTCACGCTATAATTGACATTACAAAAGAAAACTTCACGCTATAATTGCCATTACTAATTGCCAAAGAATACTTCATGGTATAATTAATGTTTGTAAACAAAACTAACCTTACCTAACATTCAGCGTCTGAAGACACAGGGCTAAACCCGAAACTTAAAAATATACAACTTAGCGCTGAATAACAATTAAAACTAAAACTAACACTTGCACTAGAACTATACTCTGTTTTTAAACCAGGAGGAGTAAACGCGAAAGTCAGATTTACACTGGAAAAAATCACCAGAAAATATCACTAGATATTTTGGCGGTAAATTTAAATTAATAATTATTATTTATTTTACTTATTATTGTATTTATTTTCGTTTGTTATCGTCAACACTATACATACAAACTAACATTGAAGTTATGAGTGTATTTAAAAATAAACTTTTTTTAAGTGTCAAAGAAATTAAATTTACAGTTTCCTGTAAATTATAACTAAAAATTAAAAAAAAAATATTTCTGATATTTGAAACAAATTCATTTGTTGAACTATTTAATTTACATTTGTTTTACACAAAAGTTGAAATAGATTGCATTATTTCACATTTTTTATTAATATTTAATATTATTATTAAGTGACTTAATAAATTATTGATAGATGGCGCTCATATATATATTTTTTTTATAAAAGTATCGTGGTTTGCCGCCATTTTGGCTCGAAAGTCAAATTTAAAACTATGTCGTTTTGTTGATAAAATTACGCTTAGTTTCCTTTCTTTTTTTTTTCTCGTGGTACTCTGAAGAGTCGAAAGCCCTTCTTACTGCTATTTCTGCAACTCCAAACGCAACACGACAGCATTATTTTTGTTAATGTGGTGACAAGCTATCAAACCGCCATTTTGGGTCGAATATTTCGAATATACACGCTTTATGAACGCGCGGTACTTTAATAATCTAGGGACTTTATTTTTTTAATTCAAATAAACATAGCAAGATAGGAAAATTACGAAAAGTTTAACATGTTAGAATGTTACATATTAGAAAATAAAGTAAATTTTATATAAATTTTTAGTTATAGTACCGTAATTTACAGGAAACTGTAAATTTAATTTCTTTGACGACACTAAGAAAAAGCTTATTTTTAGCTTTATTCTAAAACAATAAGAAATAGACCCAACTAACCCCATATTTTTGTAATTAGAAAAAAATAACGAATTTAATAAGCGAATAATCATAAGTGGTTGTTTCCATTAAAAAAAACGAAAATTGTCATAATATCTCAAAATCTAAAACGAATTTGAACCAAACATATTTTTTGACAATAAAAACTATTGTATTAATAGTGATGAATAAACATCACAATTCCTGATATTTTCTCGATTATTTTATCTCATTTCTTAGCATCCGTTAAAATCCCGCAAGCATCTGTGGTTGATGTAAAAGTAAAAATAAAATATCGTATACAGATAACAGTTTATAACTTCATAAATCTCGACAATAGGTCGTTATTTCGATTGCCAGTTGTGTGATACCAAAATGTTCGCAAAAATACAAAAGATCGTTAAATCATCATTAGAAATAACATAAAAACGAATCGTTCTTAATCAATACCTAAATAAATAATAGATTACCATGATTACTTAAGATATTCTGCAATCGTATCTTCAACAAACAACCTCTTAGTTTCGGGTATCTATTTAGACCAGCTTAAAATAGTGTAGAAATACTTCATTACTAAATAGTAGCGGAAATCTGTTAGATCATCGTCGGTTTTAGTGAACTTAATTGCATATTAGTTGGTTAATCTGAAAAGTTATTTGCACTACTAATACATGTATTCAAAGCATGAACGAATGCATAATATTTAAAGGCAGTTGTAATGTCGGTGTCACACAGTTCACAGCGCAATTTTTCTGTAAGTTGCTTAACTCTAATTAAGATGTTTTTGACATTAAATTACTCATATCTGAGTCACTACTTAGCCGATTAATTAAAAGATAATTATTAGGATTTTTAAAAGAAATTTGTAAAGTTGTGAAAATTTAAAGAGTACTAGCGCCATCTGTTACTCCGTATGTTAAGGTCCCATTGAATGCAATGCAATTAGACCATCGAGAACAGTGTTTAGAGTGTGTAGGAGTGTTTTATTTAGCTTAACGAAGAAATGTTGCTAATAAAAACGTGCAATTGGTGTGATTTCTTACCGTAAAACTTTCTCGAGATGATCAAAAACTTTCACTAAGTTGACAATCCGGAGAAATGGTGTCACTATATGCTGCTAATGCAGATCAAATTTTTCTCTCTTGAGCACTGTCATGCGAATTTTCAATGAATAACCAGAAAATCTCCACCGGGATCCCGTATCCAGGCCTTGTGGTCAAAAGCAAAACGTACCACACCACAAAGGTTTCAAGTTTAACTAATTTATTCAATAACATTCATTTCTAACCTATAAATTTTTAAGTTCAATTGTTTATTAAATTAATTCTACTAAAATATACATAATTTAGCTTCTTAAATGATGAAATTTGATACTAATTAATTTCTTTTTTGTTTATTTTAGGGCCCACCACTATTTTTTATAATGATGCGACTGAATTATAAATTTTTACTATGCCTATTATGTTTAATCGTCATATTTCTAACCTCAACACTATGGAATAGTTGCGTAAACAAAGAATGGAAAAACCAAAATACTCATATTTGTCTAGGAGAATCAGGAAAATCATCAGGACATGATATCGAAGGAATCGAATGTACAATTAATGGAGATTACAGTGTTGATTGTCGAAAAGAAGGTGATGAAGTTTACGTTCCATTCACATTTTTACAAAAATACTTTGAAGTTTATGGAAAATTAACAAGCAACGATGATAAATCAAGATTTGAATGGTCACATAGTTACAGTAAGATTTATCAGCCTAAAGGAAGGTACGATCCGAGAGGAGTTTTCATGCATTTTGAGAATTATAACGTTGAAATCCGCGAACGAGTAAAATGTGTTAGTGGGATTGAAGGGGTTCCAATGTCTACGCAATGGGAAAGTCAGGGGTATTATTACCCCACGCAAATAGCGCAATTTGGGTTGGCTCATTATAGTAAAAATCTTACTGAACCTGAACCAAGAAGGAAAGTGGTTGAAAATGCCGATAAAGAATTGGGAAAATGGACCGTACCGTTAGGTGCTTCCCTAACTAGGACTTATTTGACTGTTTTTGAAACAAACGTTTTAAATTTTTCTACTGACGCTTATACGAATGGGATTAAATTAAAAATGGACCATGTTTTGGACTTTGTCATGTCTTTAAATATACTTTTACAAGCCAATAGTAGTTTAACTGTCGTTTTACAAAATAGGGAGAATAAAGAAAATTACAATCTTCATTATATCTCATCTGATGTACATATCAGCTTACAGGTAAATATTAATACTTAGGGCTGGTTTATCAATATCTAGTTAAGACGATTTATTTGTCAATTAAAATTGTAGCTGATAGATAACGTCGCTGGATCGTTTATCCACCTGTAGTTTAGGGTTATCTTATAGGAAATGACAACAAAATTAAAATATAATGTCAAAAATACATTAAGCTTATAATTTTGGTGATGGATAAAAAAGAGAAAGTAAAAAGATCATGGAATTTTAGTACAGCAGAAAAGAACTTGCTGATTGATTTGGAAAACAAATATAAAAATGTTATAGAAAATAAATAATAATATAATAATTAAAAAAAATAATAATAATACACGATCATCCACAATGAAGGTCCATTAGAACTAAACAAAAAGGGTTCTGGCCAAAATAAAAACTTGAAAATTTAGATTTAAGTATTATCAATTGCGTTCTCTTCAACTAAAATATTTTCAGATTTCTAGCACTTCCGGTTATACCGGGAGTCGCCACCTACTTTATTTTTTTAAATAGAACACTCTGTATATATTTATACCGTGTGATGATAAAGTTTGGAACATAATTCATAATTGCGTTATTTAATACTTTCAAGAAAAACGCTCGGACAGGTCAATTTTATTTTTAAAAAAACCAAATTGTGGCGTAAAAATTTCATGTATGACGGGACCTATTTCGGAACCGTGACGTCATCATGACTTTTTTAAATGACAACCCCATTTTTACTACCTACATAAATGATGATGTAAAAAAATTGGCACCTTACATAACAATTTGTTTGAAAAATAGCACATTCACTTTAAAAAATAAAAACGTAACTTTAATGATAAAATAATTATTGAACCCAAAAAAACAATTCAAATTCAATTCTTTGCTGTAGCGCCTCTAAATTATTAGGTCTATTAAAATAAACCTTGGATTTTAAGTAACCCCACAGAATAGAATAAACGATAGATCGCCTGAAGTTATGGTTTACTTAGTTATGGAGAAATGAAGTTATGGTACTTCCAACTTTCGAAAAGTTAACGTGCCATAGTAAACTCGGCACCAAAACATACTCCATCATGTGGCTTAAGCATGTTCTGAATCCTAAGTTGATATCCCAAAAATCGAGTGTTCTCTGATTTTTTGAACAAATGTCTGCTGCAGCAGATTTTTCTAGAAAAATTCGAATAACTCGAGAACGGCTGAATCAAATTGCAAAATGTAAAGTTATTCATAAACCTTGAAAATAGACAAATCCAAATATATAAAAATATACAGGATGTTCCATTTAAAAAAATAAAGTAGGTAGCGACTTCCGGTACAACCGGAAGTGCTAGAAACCTGAAAATATTTTAGTTGAAGAGAACGCAATTGATAATAGTTAAATCTGAATTTTCAAATTTTTATTTTGGCCATAACCTGTATAGTTCTAATGAACGGTCGTCGTGGATGACCCTGTATAATCTATAATCTAATATACAGGGTGAGTTATTAATATCCCGTCGGTCGATAGTTACTAAACCGTTTGAAAAACAAAAAAATATTTTATACAAAAGTTGTTTGACTCATCATTTTCTATTATGTAAAATTATTTTCACTTATACAGAGTGTTCCATTTAAGCGTAACGAAGAGTACGTCAATTTATTTAAATGGAACACCCTATTTATTTTATCATATAATGGATACAATTAAATTTGTTTATACAACCGTACTGTTACTATTTCACAACGTTCATAGTTCCTAAGATATTCAATTGTTTTTCCAAAATGTGCCCATTACAGGATCTTTTTAAAAATGACGCAAAAACGACATTTTTTCCGATTTTGCCTTGAAACTCCGTCAGACAATGGTCAAAGCCAGTAGGTAGATGATAGTATTCAAAGATATTAGATACACTATACAGGGTGTTCATAAAGCTTAGCTACTTTTGACGTTTTTCAAATGGCTTTTTTTTAAGTTTTTTAAATAGAACATCCTGTATATTGTGTGCTACTTGAATTACTCATCAAGTTCCCTTTAATTAATGATAAATATGTCATATATCTAACTTTAATAGTTTTCCTGATATTTAGAATTTAAAGAAAAATGTGTAATAAAATGTCATTATTGTACTTAAAAAAGTGACAGAATGTATTCTGTGCTTTTTTGTCACCCTGTATAATCTCGTCTCAATTTTAACCAAGATTGACAAAACTGACTCCTTTTTAACCGAAATCTAACAAAAAAATCGTCCAACTCCTCAAAGTGATTTTGTCTTTCTTTTATAATTTAACCTCCAAAACACGATCAGCTGTTTATATCAACTTCACAAACGAAAGTCAATTATTCAAATTTGATCAATTACGTTTCATTTCCGTTTCTAATATTAACACTCAAGGGTACCATCTATTTTCTATCTTGTTGGTTGCTACCTGGCGGGTAGAAAGTTGCTGGATAAACGCTTCACTGAGGTTATCTGTTCTAATCTGTGCTATCTGTACCTAACAGATTTAACTCGACATTGATAAACCGGCCCTTAGTTACACTTAAAAAAATACAATTTTCTTATTTTAGAACAACAATATTTATCACGGTATTGGAATAATAGCAAAATGGAAACGAATCACACGTGATCTAATAATAGATTTTCAAAAAGGTATAAGTTACCTTGAAAAAGACAAATCGAAAAACAAAGTCTCCAGATCAAAATTAAAAGTAGTTAACATAATACTCAGAGGAAAGGGTGCTATTGATAACCTAACGTTGTCTTCATCAGAACATATCCTTCAATTTTACGATTCTGCCGATTGGTTTGTAAGAAACCAAGATCCAAACACTGGCGGTTGGCAAATTCCCGTAAAACGGAAGTTGGCGTCAGGCTTCCAAGATTTAAAGCCGGGCTGGTACTCGGCGATGGGACAAGGTCAAGCTATGTCGGTCCTCTCTAGAGCATACCATCATTCCGGCGGTGATGTAAAGTACTTAAAAGCTGCTTTAGCTGCTTTGAAACCGTTCAGAATACCAAGCGCCCACGGTGGCGTTTTAGCAACGTTTTTAAGCAAATACCATTGGTATGAAGAGTACCCAACGAAACCTTCGTCTTTTGTACTTAATGGGTTCATATACTCTTTGTTGGGTTTGTACGATTTAATGACAATCACGCCTCCGAATTACGTTAAGGAGGCCGAATTATTGTTTAATGATGGTATGGTTTCTTTAAAGAATATGTTACCATTATTTGATATGGGAAGCACTACTTCCTACGATTTAAGACATTTTACATTGGGTATTGCACCCAATTTAGCTCGATGGGATTACCATGCGACCCATATAAATCAATTGCTATTGTTGAGTACTATTGATAATGAACCTCTGTTTGCCCAAACGGCCGATAGATGGCGTGGGTACATGAGTGGAAAAAGAGCTGCTCATAATTAATAAATTTGAAACTTAATTTTATTGAAGGGTAATCGATTAATTTTCGGCATAAATGTGTATCTATTTTATGAAAGCGTGACTCATTAATAATGTGACATAAAATTATTATCACAACCTGGGATTAATAATAACCCAGAAATGTGATTAACTTGCACAAATAATATTAAAATAAAATAAATACCCTTCAATAAGAATCAACTCTGGAACGGACCAATTTGTTATACTTAGCAATTTGTTTCATCGTTGATGATGTTTTTGTTATAAAAAACTTACCTACAATTTTTTATTAGTCATTACATTCGTCCATTGCTTTTAATAATAATTATTATCTTATTAAAAAGCCTCTGTATATTTTTGTATATTTGAATTGTTGAGGATTTGTTTTATTGATGAATTTGATTAGTTTTTAAATAGTCCATACTTTATTGTTAGTATGCTTTCGTACTTCATGAAACTAAACATTCCACACTGTGTTAACTATTGGCGTATAAACAAGTTATAACGCTATATTTTTATTTATATTTTGTTAATGTTAAACAAATGTTTTCAGGTTTATTAACCAGTCTTGCCATTCAGCTCTAATTTGTAGATAAGTTTAAAATAAGTTTTTCTATTTGCCAATGTACTTACATTATATAAAAAAAATTTATTTTAACAAACAGATGCAGGTTATCTGATAATTATTGTAAATATACATATTTATAAGAAAATTATTTTTTTTCAACAAAAACGAATAACAAATTTTGGAATTGGCTATTTGTAATTAAAAGAAAATTGTAAAAAAAAAAATGTTAATGCAACATATTTGATGTAGTTTGGTTATAATTTGAAATTTCAAAACTTGCTGATAAAGTGTACAGTATTGATAATAAAATTATGGTAAAACTGATTGCTAGACAATTGGTTGGATATGTTGCAGAAATGAATATAACACTATTGATCGTTAAAAAAACTTGGATGTGATGTCACAATCATGCGTGTGTATGCCTGCTGTTGGAGGCGTAGAATTCTTTTGTGTAGTTTGTAATCCTATTGCGAACACAACGCGCAACCTATTCTATAAAAGAGCTTACTAGTTTGCCTAAAACTAATAATAAAGTACCTTAAATTTTTATTTGTAACGAAAAATTGATCATACTGTTAATATTTGAATTATATACGACTTGTACAAGATGTTTTGTGGGAATAATTTTGGATCAAGTGACTTTTTAAACAACAAAATAATTGGTTATTTACTTGAATGCAGATACGAGTCTGTTTTAATAATTAATAAATTAATTGGTCGACCAAGGCTTCACTACTATTGACGTTTAATTTTTAAACGTTTATTTCCCACAAATCATTCGTTATATCGACAATTTGTTTTGTAATTTTTCAATATTATGGGAAAATGTTAAAGGAAAAAGTATACTTATCTGTTACCATTGAAATTTGTAATACAGCGTATCTGTAAAGTCATGGTACACTTTTGACTGGTCATAGCAAAGTTTTGTTGGTTTTCTGCGATTGCTCAAAAGTGCACCATGACTTTACAGAGACCTATACTATTTAATGTTTTTGCCTACCACCAGAAGGACTTGTAAATTATTATTGTATATTCTTCTCAAATAATTAGGAGTCCTGGAAGTTTTTAATACGGAGCTACTTCTATTAGTTCTGCGATATATGAATTCTCTGTTTCGATACTCTGTGATTTTGCAATCGTCGGCAATTCTTGATATTTATTCCTTTGACTGCCAAAAAAAATCAGTTGAAAATGTTTTGGGAAAGTTAAAGTCATGAACTATACTACGATTATAATTGTATTGAATAAAAATTGTGACTGTGACAATAATAATAGGGAAATATATTTAGCGAAGCAAAATTATTCTATTATTTTTAATTTATAACTCACCAATTACAATTTTTCGGCATCAATCAATTCAATTTATTTAATGCGATAAAAAATTTTAATATCAACAGTTTATAGGTAAGTAAATAATAAGGTTATTGTCAAAGAATTGTCAACTCTCTGTCAGGCTATTTCAAAATTTACAATGTGCTTCATAACGTAGAAAGCTAAAGCTGACTACACTATCTTGAAACCGTACAATGTCCAAATGTTCTTTGCAGCTGTATGTGAATGAAAACTTCACGTCTCAACCCTCAATAGAGTCAAGCGATGATTTGTTGAAAAACTTAACAAGCAGTGATTGTAAGAAACGAACCATCTGTAATTATAGAGACGTGCTAGAAAACTACAAGGAACCACTTCACAAAAATTGTACCTCTAAAACCTTAAATTCCGTTGACTCGCAAAAAAACCATCCAGTATTACGTAATTACTTATTACGGCATTCCGGAAGCGTCAAAGCATACCACAAGATAATAAAGCAACAAGAAGAAATTTTAAATCTTTGTCGAGAAAAGTTAGCAAAAAAATTCTCAAAAAGTTTTCTTAGTGGGGTTAAAGACGAGGATATTGTTAGAGCCCTAAAAATTATACAAGATACTGAAGAACCCACATCCGATAAAATCATTTGTAAGATTTTGAGAGGAATTGTGTCTGATGTAAGCAAAAATACCTCTGAACAAAATGAAGAAACTATTAGTATTGATCAAGTTTTAAAATCTCAATATAGTAGTATCTCTTCGTCGAGTTCAAGAAGAAAATACAGCTTTGTATTTAATAAATTAAAGACATTATTTAAAAAATCATCAAGAAATCATTCGATTTCACTTTCCAACAATTATAATAAGCAACCAAATAGATTTGTTTACCACCAAAACTGTTTATTCAACCCAATTGAAACTCAATTTTTATATCCTTATAATAACGTAGAAGAAATCAGAAACTATAATAATTACAAACCACCATTTTATGGAAATTTCCCACCTCCAGGAATGGGGTCTAATCCCACATGCGCGTGCCATAAAAATTTGGTGAAACTACAAAACGAATTTGAGAAACAACAAAGCGAAATTCGCCTAATTAATCAGAACCTCCAGCAATGTTTGTGTCTTTTGCACGATATTGGTGATAAGCCCCAGGAAATTAAAAATGCGCCGTTCGATTCTTTCTTTGCCAACACTAATTTCCAAGCGTATCAATTTGGTACAACAGAAAATTTATATGGACATGGACACAGATCACATTCGCATATACATCATAAAAAGAAACCAGAACCTAAAAAACGTGGATGGTAAGTTGAAAATTTTGATTTAAAAGTTAATTGTGTAGTGTATTTCACATTCTTTTGCAAGATCAAAATTATTATTAATGATATATTTCATTTGAAACAAGTAATTCTTTTTAAGGAGTGAAAACAGTGAATTTTTGTGTCATCAACATTTTGTAACATAAGTATTTCACATTCTTTTGCAAAAATATAAGCAATATTAACAAATTAATTATTAATATTAAAATTTCTAGGGCTCATTCAAAGGTAAGTAAACCTAATATGATCTATATCTAAATTTTGTTGGTGTATTAAGAAGTTTAAGCATAATTGAGAAGATATAATGGATTTTTAAGTTGTAAAAGAATGTGAAACACTTAAATTTTAACGTCATCATCAACGAACGCAAAGAATAAACATTATTTTAGGAAAAAGCTGTCTGGATGCTGCGGTAATAAAAGCGATGCTGCAACTTGTGACGAAGACGACCTTTCGATCCAATCTCTACGAAGAAGACGACACAAAAAAGGTTGTTGCCAAAGCAAACATCACCACGTCTGCAGCTTAGAATGTGGACATTGGAAAATTTTAGCACATCAAGATATGATTTCTGTCGCAGCTCAAACCGATTATTTACCCGAATTTTATGTCACTGATTCAATCTTTGACGAACCAGATGATGGAATTGCCGCCACCAGCGTTCATTCAACTATTAGTAAGGGACAATGTCAAAAACCGTGTGCAGAAAAGTTTAAACCCAAACAGTGCCAGTGTACAGAGTGTAAGTCGGCCAGGAAAAAATTAGGAATTATCAGCGAAACAAGTCCGACTGAATCAGCGTTGTCGGTCACTACAGGTTCTGAAAAGAAACACAAAAAAGGTTTATGGGGAAAATTAAAGGGAAACAAAAAGAAAAAGCGGATTAAGGGCAACAAATTAAAAAAAACGAAAAGTACTGCGAATAAAACGGACGATAAAAAAAAACGTCGATGTTGTTTAGTGAGAATATGCAAGATGTATATATGTCGTGGATAAAACTTTGTGAAATAAATTTTCCTTTTATTTATCTATCTATTCTCTCTCTCTAAGTCGGTGCATAGGTCTCATTTCTGAGGAATCGTGACTATCTTTTCGTCTGAATCACATTTCAGCTTTTCTCAATGTTGACAACTCCGTCCATACATGAAATGTCGCATTTTAAAATGAAAGAAGGTTATTCTGCATGAACACTCATTCCAAGAAACTACCCCAAAGCAAGTGGATATAGGAAAGAGTGAAAATCAATATTGACACTAAGCAAGAGAGGTGAAAATTAATAAAGACCTATGCATACCAAACTTTGGCAAAACTAGACCAAAGGTAACGAATATCAGGAAATCATCCGGAGGAAGGTGTAATTAACGGAAGGCCTCAATCCCAGATGCTAATTGCGGGTACCCACAATTAGCATCCGGGAAGGCGGATGATTTTCAGTGTGAGATGACCATGATGAAATCAATTCCTGAATCTGTCTCCCGGTGATTTCCCAGTATACAGTGGGCGTGGATGGTGTTGGAGTAATGTGTTTGCCACAACTAGTTTATTTTCTTGGTAGAACCCAATGCTAACTTTTCTACCACCTTTTTGTATTCATCATCGGCGATTGTGTCCCCGATCTTTGCATTCATATCACTCTGGATTACCTCTGGTTGTACAATATTGAGGTTAAAAGGCTTAGCTTGGATGTTGACTACCATGATGACCACATCATGAGCCATGAGATGTGTTGAAGTAACTACTACCTTTCCAGTGAGTTCTGGAAAGGTTCTAATTTAATATTTATTAATTTTTATTTTATTAATTCAATTTGATTTAATAACTCATAAAAGAATGTGAAATATATTATGCGCGATTCTTATTAAATCATGTACAATATTAACAATTCATTTAGTTGTGGCAGAAAGCGAAAACAAACATGTCCCCACCAATGTATATACCAACCCCAAAAACACAAGGAACATCATAACAAAGCAGAACATAACACGAAATCAATCCATGATATTGGTAAAGAACCAATTTGTAGATCCTCCGAACTTGATATTAAAAAGACTCAACATAAACGGCGTGACTTTTGCGCGTGTTGTCAGCGAAGAAGGCGTGCTTCTACAACCTCTGTTGATACATATGGAGATGAAGAAGAGAAAAAGAAAACAAGAAAGAAAAGAGAGGTTGGAATGATATCAGAGGAGCATTCAATACATGCTTTATCTAAACATGATACGACCACGAAAAAAAATAAAATGAGGTGTTCTTGTTGTAGAAAGAAGCCAAAAAAGGACACACAAAAAAAAGAACATGAAGACCATACAGAACACAAAGATCATCAAGAAAAACATCAAAAAGATGAGAAGAATAAATCCAAAATTAAATATGAATGCGATGCAATTTGTCCTGGTTTACTTTACGATCAAGAAAATCGAGCAATGCAAGCCACAATCAGTACACAAACAGTACCATTTCTGGCAAAAAAAATACTCAACACCCTTTTACACCCAAAAACGTCATCGATCGTTGATACTCACCCTGCGGGAATTATAGAACTTCCTTGTATCCAATGCACTAAAGAAGTTAGAAGCACACGATGCCATTGCATAAAATGTAAACCAACTAGAAGTTTGATTGATTCGGGTTTTTCACCTTTAGCGTCAAGCAATCGAAAAAGTCTGAGTAATGTTACCAGTAAATCTAAAGTGTCCGGGAAATCTAAAAGCAGCATATGGAAATCGGGTGTAAATGTTAATAAGGGAAAAACTGGTAAGAAAGGTAAAAAACAAAAAGTTAAGAAAGTTAAAACAAAGAAAAAAGGGAAGAAGAAGGATACTACGAAGAGTGAGGGCGATAAGAAAAACAAAGGGAAATGTTCTATATTTAAAATGTGTAAAATGATTTGTTGTCGTGGTACATAGTGTAATTAATTTTTTGACAGTAAATAATAAAGTGTTATTTATGTTTAGTGTATTTATTAATATCATTTTTTAACAATTCATGTCTAAGATTAAATTAATTACGACTTTTTTTTCAATAATGCGTGACTCTTCGCCAAATCACGCACTTTTGAATAAAACCAGATCTTACCACATTATGACACTAAACAATTTTCCTGTCGATAGCTGTAAAAAGAGAGGAAAAAGTTGCTGTGGGCGAAAACGCAAAAAAGAAAAAATACCCGAAGAGAAGAAAAAATCTTCATCAACGCACACCGTGGCAATAAACACAACCCCTCTAAAAACAAGTACAGTTGGAGCCCAAACTGACAAAGAAAAAACCATAATCACAGATGCTATTATTTTAACAGCAGAAACCCCATCAAAGAACCACACAAAAAAAGATCACAACGACATCGAATTAACTCAGCATAATTCCCCATCAAATCCATCAACACCAAGTACTAAAAAACATCAACACTTAGACGTTGATTTTTTATCCCATCATTCTTCGAATTCTCCAAAGAATGAAAAAGGTATAGCTGCTGTTGAAATTTATTGCGCGGATGATGGTTATGCTAATCGAGTTTGTTATTGTAAAAAAAACGAACGTATGAAGAAAGAATATGAAGCGCACACATCGAAGGTGAAAGAAAGGGGAGGAAAGCTGAAAGGGAAGGTGAAGAGGAAATTTAGTATTACGAAGACTCATGATGTATCTTCTAATTCGTCTGTAAATACATCTTCGGGCAAATCCCAAAAATCAAATAAGATTAAAAAACATAAAAAAGTTGGGACAAGAGGTAAAAGGAAAAAAAGTATTAAAGAAAATTCGAGTGATTCAACTCCCAAGAAAAAACGGAATTGTCTTATACGATTGTGTAAGTTTTTCTTTTGCAGCAGTTGCAGTCGTGGATGATTAATTACTGTTAATAATTAAAAAAAGATGTAATTAAAAAATAAACAAACTAGTTGTATGGAATGATATATTTTCTACAATATCAAAAGGAAGACTATTAATGAGTATTTAAAAGGAATCTTTTCGAGAAAATTCCATCTGTTTCCTTAAGTACTTGCAGTCATCTATTGCAAAACTAAAAAAAAATTCACAAAAAGAAAAAGATTATTTTTAATAATCTTACCTGTAAACAATATATGTTGCAGGAATTGTACTTGCATGCCATATCGCGTGTGAGTCGAATGTCCATAAAAGAGGTGGTGCATCAATAAGTTCCAAAAGAGTCATTACAGCAATATAAACTGAGTATAAAGCAATTTTTCGAGTATAAATCTGTTTTTTATTTAACTGCCAAAATGATAACCATCCAACAACAGCTAATACTCCTTTAAAATAAATTAATTAAATCAAATTTTTTTATGGTTACAATTTTTACCTGTAAAAACATTTACTTGCATGTTATAACCATAATCGAATCTACCCGTATAAATATAAGTTGCATGACTGGCATAAAATGAAAGACAAAGAGCTGTTACAATGACTAGAAGTTTTTTTGAGGAGTTATATAGAGTTCTCATTAACATGGTGTAAAAAGAATATAGAATTGTTGAGTATGCACAAACATAATCCATGAATTCTGTTAGTTCTGTGTCTCTTGCATGGAATATTGCTGACCATATCCAAGAGTGTGAGAATAACTACAACAATAGTTTATAATAATTTAGATTAATCATTGTTAATATCATTTTACATCAATCATATTAGATCAAATGATTTATTTTTGTTGTATTATTATGTTAAAACTACTTACAATAGCATGTCCATACCACAACCATAAATTTGGACTCCCAAATCTGATTTCTTCTTTCATCCTTTTAGCCATTTTAATATGAGCATACAAGTTAATTAATGAAAATATTGTAGAAGCTGGTTCTTGAATTGTTAAAATTTTAATAAAGGGCCACTAAATAACAATAAATACAATATTAGGATTTAAAAAAATGTTTTTAACATTACTTTTCCATAAAATTGTGGTATTCTATATTGTCTCTTTTGAAACAAATCGACTGTATCCCACATACACATATATTCGCACTCGTTTTCACATCTCCAATAAGTTAAAGTATAAAAAAAGTTTTGTAAATTGTTCGTTTTATATTTTGATCCATCTGAAAAAAATAGTTAATCTATTATGTTCCATCTACATAAAAATCTTTTAATTAGTTACCTAACGTGCAATTGATTCGAGTGCAATCGTAACTGCAACGTTTAAAGTAGGGCGAAGCATTTCCGACCGATCCAAAAGTAATCTTCACATTAAATAGTATAATAAGTAGAAGCACCCTTCTCATTTTCACGGATTAATAAAAATCTTCATCGTGCATTATTGACGTTTAAAAAAATTAAACAATCTTTTAAAACTTGACGGATGACATTTAACCTAACCTATCTTTTTCACATGATGTAAATAAAACCTCTTAGTACAACGTGATACCCGCGTAGATGGCGCTCCCGCAAGATTTTTAAACCGCATACCGTATTCTGTGTTTAGTCGCCATGTTCGCGTCGTGTTATGTTTGCAAGTGACACTGTGTGACTCTCGAGCGAGATGGAAACAGTGTATATTTAGCTTAAGATTTGCGGTATGTGTTGTTATTTGAGGTGCTATTTAGTGAAAAGTGTCTGAGGTGAATTATCGGGGCCGGTTTGAGGACGAAATGACAAGTTAAACTCGCATCAGGACATCTGTAACTGACGTTTTCTTCTGTGTAAGTACAATTTTACTTCCCACTTCTCTTTTAATTTTAGTTAGAAACAAAAAACGATCGAAACGCATGTTTATTAAATGACAAACAATTGATGAAAAGTCAAAAAAACAACGAGAAAAAAAGTTACCGCGCTCTTCGATTCTCTTCATTGTTTGTAGAGGTTATGTTGCTTCTCATCCTATGATGATTCAATCTTTTAGCGAGATACAAAAGAATTTTTCGAAAACGGATTTGTCGTGATTAAAAAAAATGAACAACCTTTTTTGTTTGTTTTGAATAAACAAATAACAATAACTATAAAAAAAACCGAATGAGAGTTATTAAAATATTCAAAGAAATTATCTTGAAATGATAGTATTCTTATCTAATAAACAATTTAAACCATGATTAACTTATTTTTTTGTTTACTCTATTTCGAGTTTGACCTAGTTCTTAATGAAGTGCGTTTTAATGTGCTTTGAAGTTGATTTAAAGGGAAGAAAGAAAGAGTTGTGATTAATGATGCTTTACATACTGGGTGTTGCATTTAGTTGAAATTCAAGACGGAAACCTAAAACAGTTCCTAATTGAAAAGTGTTTCTTTAGAATTATCTATCCACCTGTGTGATGATGATTCATAGTTTATTGTTGTGTCTGATGTTTATGCGGCCGATCTATTGTTCACCATTTGCCCTGCATTTACCTTGAATTTGATCTTTAGTTGATTTTTATACACCAAGTGTTGACGATAATTCACGCAAAACGTGATTAGTTTTTGAAAACAAAATTATGAATTGAAGTTTAGTTATAGATGTGAATTTTTCCAAAAAAACCACTGTTTGAGAACGATGAAAGATATTTATTTAATTTTTAAATCGGTGCTACGCTACGTTTCGACCAATAAGTTGGTCTTCTTCAGGCACGTCGTCTTAGGATGTAGCAAATGGAGGATTTGATCTATATAAATTTAACATCGCAAAGGCAATGGAGATAATTCGTTATTTAGACGTACATAATTTTAAGTTAGAGTTTAAGGATTTACATGAGTGTAGTTACAGTTCGATGTGTGACAGTTACACATCGAACACGTTACAGTGAAGTCAAAAAGAATTTCAAGACCTGTTCTGCAAATTGTATTCCGGTCGTCATCTTGCAAAATACTGATTTTCAAGCATTAATAATTAATAAACACACCTACACACATTGACATATATGTATATATAGTTAAAAAAGAGAATCCGACCCTCATGTAAATCCTTAAACTCTAACTTAAAATTATGTACATCTAAATAACGAATTATCTCCATTGCCTTTGCGATGTTAAATTTATATAGATCAAATCCTCCATTTGCTACATCCTAAGACGACGTGCCTGAAGAAGACCAACTTATTGGTCGAAACGTAGCGTAGCACCGATTTAAAAATTAAATAAATATCTTTCATCGTTCTCAAACAGTGGTTTTTTTGGAAAAATTCACACCTATAATTATAGATATACGATGAATATAGAGTCAACATTAGCTAAATTAGCTAAATGAAGTTTAGTTGTTTAGTCGTTCTGCATTATTTAAATAATGAAGATTTCTTCAAGAATTTTTTAAGAAGAGTTTTAGTAAAATATACATAGATATAACAATGTAAATCTCTATAGATGGCGCCGCTGTTTGCGGTAAAAAGATTGAAGTATTAAAATGAACCTAAACAAGGTGTGGTTCTTAAAAAGTGATCAACCGGAAGTGGAAATCAAATGGTTGAAAATCGTTGTTTTCGACAAAAGTGTCATTTTAATGATAATTATCAAGGTAAGGTATTCACTTCAGTTTGCTCTGCCACTCTCGCAATACCTTTCTCATCACTCTCTATGCACTCTTTTATGTTTGACGCTATTTGCAGAAAATTTCTCTCCTCCAATCTTCTTGATGTCATCCAGCCATCTTCTTTGTATGATTTTTTTCGGCCATCTGATGCTGTCTTGTTTTGCGACGTGTGCTGAATACCCTTTCGGATGTCCTCATTGCGCACTCCATCTCTGAGATCTGCTGATGATCCTCAGCATTGCCCTCACCACGGCTTTTTGGTTTGACTTTAGCCTATTGGCACTTTTTTCGCCAACCCAACTTATTTCTGCTGATACTTTATGGTGTTGTTATAGCATAACTTCAACTCACTGTGCACTATCTAGGTGGAATTGCGATAATTTTGTGCAGTCTACTTCCGAGTTAAATTGAGGAATTCTAATATTGAGATCGAACGAATTTGGTTTCGATGTATCCCGAAGAGTTGAGTTTCACCTGCATATAATTGAGATAAACGTTCGCCGCCGCCACCGTCGCCTTATTTATGTTAATTGTGTTATTTATGCGTTTTGAAAGTTATTTTCGCGCACCGGGCCCGCGGGAAACGAACCGACCTATAATTGGCCCGGTGGATTATCATCATTTCCAACATGGAGTCGGCAAATTGAGACGCGAATTAACCGCGATCATTAAAATAAATTAATTGGTCGCCGATAAGACTTTCTCCTAGTAGTGACACATAATCGTTCGTTTATTATTAATTTATATTTAAAACTAACCGAACGAGGATTGGCGGTGACTTGGCCCGAGCTTCCAATCTTTAAACGACCCGGCTTCGTGTCTAACTTTCTTCTATCTGATCAATAATACTAACGTTTAATTAATTACTTATTGACGGACCGACTATTAATAAAGTGTGTAATATAATAGCTTATTGAGAGAGATTAACGTAATGTGAACTGGGATTTCTTTGACCATATAAAGACAAATATTGTTATTAACGGATAAGGAAACCTATAAATTTTTCAATTTATGACATTTACAGTTTTTCCATTTAGCAATACCACCGTAAATAGTTATGGTAAGTTTGATACTTTTAGAAATACTGCATTTATTCGAACTAACACTAGAGACCTAAAACTAGAAATATTATGGTTTAGCCGTCGCTAAACCCAAAGGTTTCTTGTTGTAGATCTAGTGTTAATTGTAGTGAGCCCGTCGTTTGTTCGTTAAAATAAACGATTTAAAAGTTGAAATTGGTATTTCTCGATGTGGGCTGTGTCACTGCTAATAATTTCTACAACGAAGAATAGACTAACATTTGTGGTGACAACTGCTACTGGCGGTGGGTGTCGAACAACCCACGCGATGCTTTCAGTAGGAAATACCTTTTATTGCGTTTGTTCGGCCGTAGCGAATTATTGCTACCGGTACGTCTATAAATAGATATGGATTCACCATAATTGAATTTTTTTATGCTTAACACAAAGTTTAATTTGTTCGGTATTTGTGGAATGTCCTGGTTTTGGTTAGGTGAGTACATTGCCAAGTGCAAGAACGATTGTGCCACGGCAACTAAACCATGTTCATATATGGTGGACAACGACGGCGGCACATATTCGTCTTGTTGAATGTTTCCTACATTTTCGCAAGCAGTTTCAAGACGAAGAGAGGTTAATTATTGCCAATAAACGCGGAACAGGCGTTCGGTATGTGCCGCGACACAGTGAACTTTATTCCGAGGAAACGGCAATTAGCTTTTGCCGGCCTCTCGACGAGGCAGTTCCCCATTTTCTAAGGCGACGGTCTGGATTTGCGCAATCGCTAAAATTCCTTTGGAATTGCGCGGCGCTTGTGAACGTCCATCGCCGTTGTCGTCGTCCGCAAACAAGTTGCGTGCTGTTTTCATTTCTTTCAAGATGCAGGGGATAATTAGGTGTATGTCCGGTTTACAAAAATCCTACTACTTTTAGTGTTACTTTAAGTAACACGCGCCAATCCTAATATGAATCAAGTAAATTATGAAAACTGTCAACATAAACTAATAATAACGTCTAAACATAATCTCGGATTGGTGTGTATACTTTTTGTTGTGGTAATAAAATCCTATATGCATAAACGAACCCGTGTATGGCAGGCTTTGTGAACGTTGAAAGCAACAACACGAATGTTTACCTATATAAAAAATACGAGCTGTTTAGTATTTACCCGCAGTTATAGAAAGTAATCAATAAATTAAGAAATATTCGAAATTAATGGTATAGTTCTCGGTTTTGTTCGCAAAGCGGTTATAATTAAGAACTGTTTCTAGCGGCGTCGAACTGTACAAGACAAAAATCGTAAATAGAGCGCCTTTCTCGGTTGCTTGTCTTCGTAATTAGGAGCATAGAAAGCATAGAACGAAATAATTAATTCCGCTAATTACCGCGCATGCGGGGAGACAATAAAAGCAGCCACGTGTGGTCTAGGTTTAACCGATTGCCCTATATTTCCTCTCCTCTGTATACTGTTTCAGCAGAATCAATCGTCCGCGTTTACAAAACATTAATTGTCTCCTCAATATAGAAGTCAAATTTATATCGGTTATAAAAACCGCTAATTGAAATCGCAAAGTCCCAGTCGATTGTTGTTTATTAACCTAATAACCTTGATCGTGGTTTGGACGTGTCATTTGATGAAACTGCAGACTGATTATTATGATAACGTTTTAGTTTTCGTTTGTAATGTCAGCATTTTTTTAATCCTATTTTTTGCGTAAGTTTACTGCCGTGAATATGACTCACTTTCGGTAGCATTCGTAAACTGCTACTGAAAAGCTATTTTAACTATACGATTATGCTTTTACGATTGTTCTTAAATGATTCCACGCATTGAAACTATAAATTAGAAATAAATAGACTTTGAAATTTTAAACGGTGAATTTATTTGGATTAGGTAAGATCAGTGATGGGCGCTGGGTAAATACCAGGCGGGTAGGTATTTATAAAATGGGTATTTATCTGGGTATTTACCCCGGCTGAGGGTAAATACCCAAACAGTACATATAAAAGTGATACAAGTAAAAATATAACAGATTCGGACAAAAATGTAGAGGAACATGATGAAATGAGCGTTGAAGACGAGGAATTGTCAACGATCGAAGACGTATTATAATCAGGTAACCACTGCTCATTCTTCATTCTTGCGACGATGATCCGCCCAGTTTCACTTGAGCTTTGCCACAATGTTGACCGCATCATTTACGCCAGTTCTTCGTAGGTCTTCATTTCGTATGTGGTCCGTCAGGGTTACACCCAGCATCGACCTCTCCATCTTTCTTTGCGTTACTTTGGGCCTCCTGGTAATGGCCACCGTTAATGTTAAAGTTGCGGAACCGTATGTCATAACCAAAGGAAGCACGCATGATTGAAAACCTTTCTTTTCAAACATACAGGAGTATCGCTCATGAAGATGTCTCTAAGTTTTCTGTAGGCTGCCCATCCGAGTATCATCCTTCTGTTTAGTTCGCTTGTTTGACAGGTTACAACCTGAATAAAAGAAGAAGAATAATAAGATCTTAAACAAACTGCTTAATTTTCAATTGGAAATCAACAATCTCATGGATCTTGGAATCTTGGATTTGATGGAAGTGCAATATGACTAGAAAAGAATCAAACAAGAATTAATGAAGCACAGATACTGAATTTAGTCATTAATATTAGACTGATACTCAATTCAGGACATTTAAAGTTGTTTTTCAAGCATTAAAGAAATCATTAAATATTTTCGAAGAGTATTACGTAAAGGAGAATGGTCGGTAGTGAAAATATAAACTTTTCCGAAATATATGTACACTTAAAGCTAATAACACCAGGAATGTGTATACATTTGTTAGACAGTTAAAACAAAGGCACAAATCGCACGTAGCTCTATGCTGAGATGGAACAGGAAAAATAATATGTGATAGTGAAATGAATGACATTTGGAAAAATTATTTTCCAAACCTGTTAAGCATAGAAACTGATTTGGAAATAGACAGCAGTCCGTCACACCAAAGAAAGGATAGCGTCATGGAACCTATATCAATTAGTGAGGTTCAAAACGCAATCACTGCGTCAAAACATGGAAAGGCATCAGAGATTAATGACATACCATCGAAAGTATTCAAGATAGAAGTATTCATTATCACCAATATTGATGTTAGAGCTTGGAACAAGATTTGTCCTAAATTTTGTTGATATTTAGCCCGACTCAGTTGCATACTTCAGCATCAGTTTCATCTCTCCAAGACTATCCGAAATAAGGACTATGTCGTCCGCGTAGCGCAAATTACTTAGGTATTGCCATCAATGTTTATACCTTTTTGGGTCCAATCCAGTTGTTTAAATGCACTCTCCAGGACTGTGATGAACAATTTGGGTTCAACATTATATTGCCTTGTCTTACCCCACGCCCAATGAGTATTCGGTCAATAGTTTCATGCAATTTTACCGTCATTGTAGCATTTTTGTAAATGTATAATAAATAAGTTTGGTGTATCGATAATGGACTCTGCATTCTTGAAGTACTTGTAAAACTGCCATCAACTCAATTTAAATCAAATTTTATAAATACCTCTAAATACCCATCTTGGGTAAATACCTCCGGGTATATATCCAGGGAATTTTCCTTTGAAACAAATACCCGGGTATTTAACAACACTGGGTAAGATCGACGTGTTATGTATATATTCTTTGTATGATCAAGGCCGTGCTACTTCCTTCTTGGGATTATAGTTCTCATTGATTATGGCACCTAGATTTTTGATATGATATATCCACATATAACCATCAACTTTGGAGGATCTAGCGGATATGGGAGAATATAGTGAAATACTTCCTATGTTTTAAGAATGAAAATTATTAAGTCATCGTATTATTAGAATTCAAAAAATCAGGTGCTCATAAACGTTTATACAACTGCGTAGTGTCATTCGATGTTCTTCTAGAACTAATAATCAGTACATATTCGGTGACAATACCATTTCGGTTCAAGATAATGTTAATCTCATATATCCAGATAAGTAAGTCCGTATACATAATGTAGCGGTCACATTACTATGTTCGGAAGTTATCTACACTTTCCACTACTCTCACATACTCCTGAAGATTGCCATCAAGACTCACCTTCGGCAAATTCGTTTCGCTTAAAAGCCGAACATGATGTCGTCCTGTCAATTATATTGAAAAATTTCATCCGAATGCAATTTTATACCGCACCCAGGTGCAGAGTTTATTTCTCACGGGTTTGTGTCGTATCTGATGGGATCATTTTTAATATGGTAGGGTTTAGTTGCATGAGCGAAAGTTCTATGTAGAAATTTTCTATTACATTAGAAGAGATTGAGAGCTTAAAAAAGGTTATGTAATGGAAATTAATTATCGGCAAATTAAAAGTGATTCGATACGCATTTGAATAATTATTTGTGGTGTCATAAAATATTAGAGGTAAGTCTAATTATAATAGACTCTTTAACACATTTAAACGTTAATGTCAGCGAATAACCTATAGTTCTAAAAATAACTTTTAAAAATCGACTCGTTGCGGAAATTCGACCTCGGCATGAATCATCCCTGTAATCCACGCCGTGAATGTGGGACACCGCGAACTATAGTGAGGAAGAGCAGGGAGAAGTTATTGTTAGCATGACAATGCCGCACAAGAGTTATTTATAAATTAAATACTAGTTATCTGACCGTGTCGACATAGCGAATGTTTCCATTCTTGTTTTAAACGTGGTAGCTAATAATAATAATATCCCAGAGAAAATTGCGAATTGAGAATTTTTTTTCAACATTGATTCGAGATGTGCGGAACTTTGGTTGAACCAATGGGCGACGGGAAATAATTAAGGTTGGACTCAAAACGGAGGTGTAGTAGAAAGTGGTTTCTAAGCCGCTAAAATAATTAGAATGCATACGCCTCACTCCCTCGACAACAATCGTGCTTTCAAATCATAATTACAGCTCAGTATGCGCGATGTGCCAGATGATACAGATGGGCAAATGAATGCACAATGAAAGTTGACTGGCTTTGTCTTTTTTTTTTCTTAGCGGATCGTGCATTTAAATTAGACATACTAATTTCGATTTTTTAAATTTTCAAATCATTTATTTTTCTGGTCAACTTCCTCAATATTCGAATCCTACGCCTGCCTCATTATCTTTTATTCGGAGCACTCGGGGTTCATAAAACGCATCTCTCTCTTAATATACGTGGAAACATCGACGCCTATCTCGTTTAATGGTCAATAACACCGGCAACTAATGCAATACGAGACCGATTTATGAGTCATAACGTTGTGCGCTCGAGTCCGAGAGAACGGCGGAGTCTTTTTCGCGACCGTTTAGTCGTCTAGTGTGTGACCTGAGCATTAGGAGGTGTTATTTACGCGACCGGTCAATTACGCATTAGGGGGCATTATTTACGAGATTTTATGAACGCAGGAAGTAAAGTAACGGTAGCGGTTTCCGTCGTTATGAGCGTGTACAGTTTGTCCGGGATGCTGAGATTTGAGTCGGTGGTCGTGCTGTGTGGATTGCGTAAACCACGGCAGGCGGATGTTCTACGGTTATCGTAGTATATGTAATCTTGTCAACTAGTACTAGTACTCTTGCCGTTTAATTAACGATCGAATCATTTTTGTTTTTAGTTGACCACAAATGGCTGAAGATGGCGAATTGTCGGGGAAACAACTTAAAAAGGCACAGGTAAGTGTATGACTCAACAAGTTTAGAATAGCAAAGTGTTTCGATGTCTGGTGAGATGCTAAAATGAGTTATGGTGTTTAGCGTGTTTTCATCTCTGTTGTCTCGGCGTGGAATGAACTGGTTTTCTAAGAGCGCGTGCAGCCACGTTGAGGATCAGTGTTCCCACCTCCGCAAACGATTCTTTCTTTTTTAGCGTCTGCCCATATACGCTTACTTCCTACGGTTAGAAACACTTCAAAACAAAAGGAAACAAAACAAAATAATGTTGATTTATGACTTTATTTCTTTTTAAATTCAACGAAAGTTTATCGTATTGATTCTTTTAAACACTTCTAACTGCATAAAACGTAATTCGAGAAGTACCACAGCGCGGGTGGTCAATGATGGCACATTATACCAGTTGGTATAACGCTACGGTAACGTTGCGGCGCTCATTAATTCCATTATCATATTAATACGGTAACGCGTTACAAAGGACACCGCAATAATCGCGTCATTACAGTCATTAGGTGGAATTGAATTACAAATGATGCGACACCTTCGCGTTGCATCCGCGACCGTGACTTGTTCTTTTACAAGACACACCTTTTGATTCTTCCATCTGATTCGTGTAGAGTATTTACTCCAAAAGAGATTTTTAGATTGGTTTCAGATCGGTAATTGCACATCGTGCAACCCAACGCTCCTCCCACTTGACGTCGTTTCCGCCGTTTGGCACGCGATGGCAGTTAAAATTTATACGACCAGTGTTTATGAAACAAGTAAATCCTGCACGAAACTATGGTCATTCGACGAAAATAGCAGTGCTACGCGGTAATATAGTCTGTAACCGGCCACGACAGCCGTAAAGCTGTACCTTAACGACATTACCCGTGCTATAAGCCGGAGACAATGGCTACCAGAATTGAATGACCGAAGAATTGCAGTACGAACACTTTGGGAATATTTTTATGGCTGTCACATAAATGTTCAGATTCTTTAAGGATGCTATTATATATGTAAATACCACATACTCCTTTATAACTGATTGATTGTACTCCCTTAACTCATGTCATAAACTTTTCTTGGAAACTTATTGTGCGTAGAAGCCGTCCATTAAATTAGTGGTTATTAGACCACACGAACTACCGTAACATAACATATATAGCCTGTTCACATTTAGTTCTAAATGGTGTTTCGTTGATTCGGGGAGGTCGCCGATTTTACACGGTCTTCACGTCTTAAAATATGTTGGTTCCTTTACTATAAATAAACAATGGGTTCAATGAATCCGTTTCCATCAACCTCCTCGTATGTATGATTTCGTTCACGAGAGTCAAAATCTTGTCTATTACGCAAAATTCTATGAAGTAATCTAATGATAGATATTTTTACCTGAATTTAGCTTGTTTTCTTTTTTCTTGACTTTCGAAACACTTTTCGGAGTAGGATTATATATAATAATTGTTATTGTAAACGCCACTTTCGAGAGGTATATTTGAAAGTAATCTAAATATCAAGGTTTGGTTTGAAGGTGTTTTCCTCATTGTTATTTTGGAGTGTGATTGACACTATATCGGATAACACTCTTTTGCTTAATTAATTGGGCTTAGTTCTTCTACCCAATTAATTGAATAAATTTTACTTTCCGTATGTTGTTTAAGTACAAGCGATTAAACTGTCCCCTAACCTGATAAACGTACTCATGAAAACCGTTCCAAATACCCAATAAGTGGAACTGCGAGGTGAAACCCGAAAATAACTGCGAGTCTAAATCTTGACAAAAAAGGCGCCGACGTTAACTTTCGGTAAAGCTCTCAGATAATCGTTGAAGATAACAAATTGGTCGATGTATTGGTAAAAGCGTAGCAGCAATAAACCGAGAATCGTGAACTTTCTTTTTCAGTTAAAAATTGAAGAATACAAGAAACTCTATCTATTTTTGTTGGTATCTAGGCCACGGTGACATTGAGGTACGTAAAAAATCACCTGCTACACACGGCACGTGTCGGTTAAAAAAGAATACCATCAAATTTACAAGAGGACAAAAAGTCTCATTTTTCAATTACAGTCGAAGTGAAACCGCCGCCGGGTGTGAGTCGTTCGAAAATTGATTGTTTACACCGAATGCGTAGGTTCGATTAATTTTCAGCAAATTGGATGAGTTTGCATAAATATTTGACGGGGAACAAATTGGTAAAAGTCAAGGTTATTTTAAACTATTACATTGAATTGAATGTATACATTTATTTTGGGTACTTTATTTAACTTTGTTGTGTAAAAAATATATTTATTCAATTAAATTTGTTTATATTTTTTCTAACATACAAATGATACTTTACTTTGAAACTTTTATGTATTTATTTATTTATATAGTTATTTTTATTTTTCTTTCGCATTACCTAGATTTACCATTTAATATCTTTTGTGTTAATTATGTCCTCCTTTCCTTTAATTGCCGCAGTTTTTGATTCAAGTAGTTGTTTATTCAACTTTGATTACCAAGTTAGTAGCCGATTCTTCGACTTAATGGTATTTATGTTCTATACAGGGTGTTTCGGTGACTCGGGGAACAAATTTAACCACATATACTAGAGTGAAAATGATGACGATTCATGTAAAAAAAATTAATAAAAGTCTTCAAATTTCAAAGATACAGGCCATCAAAGTTAAGAAATTTTAACACATTTTTCCAAATATCTTAAACACTATTTACAGTAAAGCGCTGAAATTTGGTACAGTATAAATCAATGTGATGTAAAATCGTTAGGCAATTTATGAGTTGGATCGGTCCGCGGGAACATTACTATACAGGCTGTTCCTAAAGTTTGTTTGCTCAGAACTTTTTTATCACATCATAACCCTACATTTATTTTTGCAGTTTCTAATAGTAAATTTAGTTTAGAAACTTTTATTACTCTTAGATATTATTGATAAAAATCACCGTTTTTGCGTTAAATGCAAAAATGTTGGGTTCCGATTTCAATAATAGCACTAAAAAAAAATCTAAGTTTTTGAACATTTCCTTTAGTATTTTTTATTACTTGTCTTGTAATTTTATGTCCCTTTTTTATTATTCCTGTTAGTGTTGTCGTTTTTTTGTTTATTTTTTGTTCATTGTTAATTTATTCTTTTTGCATTCTTTTATTAAACCAACTAAAACAAATTAAAAATGTGATTTAGCTAAATCTACACTTGGACATGTTGCATACATATTAGTTATGACAGCTCAGTTCGATTTTCACTTGTCATTGCCAATTCAGATTATTTATTTATTTATTTTTTAGTGTTATTGAATTCGGAACCTAACATTTTTGCAGTTAATACGAAAACGGTGGTTTTTATCAATATTCTTTAAGAGTGATAAAAGTTTTTAAACTAAATTTACTATTAAAAACTGCAAAAATAAATGTAGGGTTTTGATAGAAGAAAAAAGTTCTGATCAAACAAACTAACAGCCTGTATAGCATTGTTCCCGCGTACCGATCCAACTCAAAAATTGCCTAGTGATTTTACGTGATATTAGTTTACACTATACCAAATTTTAACGCTTTACCATAAATAGTGTTTAAGATATTTAGAAAAATGTGTTAAAATTTCCTAACTTTGATGGCCTGTATCTTTACAATTTGAGGACTTTTACTAATTTTTTTTTACATGAATCGTTATCATTTTTACTCTAGTATATGTGGTTACATTTGTTCCCTGAGTCACTGAAACACCCTGTATATTAACGTTGAATTAAAGTAAGATTATAAAGGAACATTTCTATAGAAAATAGAATAAAAAGTTGTGGTACCTACCTAGATAGTTTATTAAAACGTTGAGTAACTTTGAAATGGTACAGTTCGGTTTCAATACAGCGATATTGCGTCATTGTTAAAACCACGCACCATTACGTAGTACAAACGTACTATTTGCATGGTACTAAATCCCATTTCTGGAGACTTTCCACAACTCAGATTTCCGTAAGCGCTCCGCTTGAGTATTATTAAATTATATTACGTTGTCATATTATGCAAATAGACTGGCAATTAGGTGCGGTTTTTAGTGGTCGGCTCGTGCGGAGCGAGCCGTCATTTTCCTACGTCAACGTCAAACTAATGTGACATTACTACGTTGCACGAATGTTTGCATAGTTCGTGGTATGCTGTAGTATACGCGCATTATCCGCATTACGTAACGGAATCTTTGCCTCCGGTATAGAATACGTTATTATGCGTGATGGCGTCGTTTCTCTGTTTTATCTGAGAGATGATGAGTAAACGCGCCGTGAAACATGAGCTTTTCAATTCATTACTTTAATACTAATTTCGCTATTATGTTAATGTTCATAAATAACGGTTATCTTGTATAGATATTCTTTGGTAAACAATGTGTTAAGCCAACGGCACATGGTTGAATATATTACAGTCGCTGTAGCAAGGGCACGGTTCATCTTCGCCGCGAAATCTTCAATGAATAGCCGTGCCCGCGCCGTAAACTTACCGTAAGACCATTCGGAATAAATCACCGATAGATAGGCCATCTAAGCGTCGCGACCCAAGTGGTCGTATCAATAAACGTGTATAAACTGCACAAACACTATTCCGCAGACCAATAACCTACGTGTACGGCCCACATGGGCTCGTACACGAATTCGAAATCAATTCGTACTTCTTTACGCAAACGCGATTCTCGGAAGTTGCAGTTCCTCGTAGAATCTTGTAAGACACAAATCGTTCCGCATAAATTCCAACTGCGTGTTCGTCGTCAAGGCGAGGTTATCATTGAAATTGTATACCAAGAATCGACCCCAATCAATTATATTATATTTTGTTCAACCTTAATTTTATCGATTTGTTATCTGGTTGACGCCACATTAGTTTTCGTGCTACGGGCAAGTATGTTGTTGAACTCGGAAATTTATTTCCTTAATCCCTTAAGGCTAATTCGGGGTGTAACAGCACTGCAATTGCACAACCAAACTGTAATTTTGATGCCCGTGGCGTCTTCCACTAAATTTGCATGTTTCGTTTACTTTATTTATGCGGTAGCCCGTTGCTCCCTAAGAATTGTAGAGTTACTTGCTCGTTGGGATGCAAATGCCTTCACGTTCCCAAGTAGTGACCGCTTCGGGCTGGGAACACCTTGTGACAGGTGCGTGAACGCACGTTCTGCACGTTCAGCTACAGATAACATCGGGCATCGGTGGCTTTGTATTCAAATCACCCTGTGGCATTACGAAATTCCTCCTTTGTAGGCTTAAATTAAGCCGTAAATGGACCGAGATGTTTGAAAAATGGTCAAAAAGTGAAAGCGGTTCGTCACGTCCGATCGCTGAGATTGATGGGTGAGCAAATGGGCAATAACGTAAACGAGGAAAGATTCTCGCCAATTCGACGACCTGTTCGCAATGAAAGTTTTTTTTATATTAATTTCGATAGTTCGGGACAGCCGCAAGCTAACCAATCAGTAGGTTATTAACCGATTAATCTAAGCTTTCATTTTGTCCTGCGAAAATATCATGCGCGCCATTTCAAATAATGATTGGTTTTAATTTGTTGCTGCAAATTAGTTGCTTTCTAAAAAATTTTACCTTTTGAAAGATCATCCTCTTGTTAAAGGAGAAATGTAAAAGTTCAAATTTGACAAATAATACCAAAATATCTAATAATTTTCTACGTGTGATATTTCATAAGACACGTGTATGTAATAAACGAGTTTATTGGGTGTGTCTCAGATGCTCTCTTTGAGTTTCAATGCTCTAGCGCAGCAAAAGGTAACGTTAAAGACGAATTGTCAACGTTTAACAGAGTGCATATTATGAAATACACTTTCGTTTCACAAAAGAAATTCTGGTGAAAACGTACACTGCCCAATAAAGTCTGGTTCTCGTGAGTACGGGCACGTAGTACACCTTACATTGATGTTTTTCGATAAGCTCGGCAACAAATGCGGTAAATTTTCAATCATGTAAATGGGCTCTGATAAATATTTATGGGGTGGTGCCCTCTGGCTCCGCTGGAAATTATTCGGGTCTGGGCCAGGCCTCCTCCTCCCGATGTAAATCACGGAAATTGTGAAGACGGCGATCGTCGTGATCTCTCTACTGGGAGGCAGCGTGGATTTTTGATATCGTTCTATGAATTATTTATTCTGATTGAAGGCTGACATCGTGCGCGTTCTGTGACGTAAATTTGGATTTATGGGTTGTTGAACCCGACATTCGGTTTTGTTGTGAAACCGACTGGATCGATAACGCACGACTTCGACTGTTGTTGTTGGTGTTGCCTTACTCTGTAAATATCGATGAGTATAACATACACGACATGTTATAACTTTGTGAGATGTAAAATAGCTTTCTTTAACATCTTTGATCAGAATCAACGAAATTACATTTCTATTTTTAGACGTTACCTACTTAATTATTATATATGGTAATTTGGCAGGTCACCTTTGTTTCTTCCTGTTAAATTTGCGGCTTTCTTTTATGGGCTAAATAGGCGAGACGCGAGGAAAGTGGTCGGTACGTAAAAGTCTTCAAGTTTTATGTATGAAGATAGTTTTGCGACGATGGAAAGCGGCTTGCTGAAAGCGCCATTTGTCGGATATAAATGACTCGATTAATTTGCAGGTAAATGGGTGGTTCTTTTTGTATACCACCAACTGTGTTGTGTGCTATTGGATCTCATGCGATAATATCTGCCTCTGCAAATTTGCGTAAAACTCATAAATTATGATTTAATTGGGAAATTATTTCCGCATATTTATGCGATTTTTAAACTCTTAAAATGTCACAATATTGTTAATGCGTGAAGTAGAAATTACAAACGTTTATAGCTATGCAAATCTTAAATATTTTTAATAATTGCTTCCGCTCGTAAATAACCGACAGTCAACGGTGAGAAAAGCAATAAGGATATTAGTTATTTCGAGTAATAACCTGCCGATATGATTAATTTAATTAAATTGTCTTAGGATAGGATATATTATTTGATTGCCCCGAGCAAACCAATTGGAAATAAAGTCGTAATTCGCGCCGGTCGAAAAGCATTGCTCACAAATTTTGTTAGGAATAAATCCGTACAAGATAAACATGAATTATTATTTGTTTAAACGAAACGGCGGTATTAGGTTGTTACTTGACCAACGAGGTAAAAGGAGGAAATTGATACGCGTTGACGCGCGCGTTAGCCACTTTCACAGCTGCGTTACACGGTGGTTAATTACAAAACGTGTCATTAAGTTATATTCACACTAAAAGTAGCTTGTAAAAATTGATCTTCTTTGAGAATTTTTCCTTTTAAATCGAAAGTTCTTTATTTGATTTTTATCGATTGAGATTAAACTCGATTTAAGCGTTAACAAGTAAGTACGGTAAGGATATTTTCGAAAAGTAGCGCAGTCTTATCGCCTGCGCCGAAATTAACGTCGCCCGTAAAAGTTTCGTCCATAAATCGCAAATTTTTATTATCAGGCCGGCCAGCATAAATATTCAATAAGATGGAGTCCAGCATCCCCTTCACTTATTAACGAGAAAGCTGCAATTATTCGACGCTGTAATTGCGAAGCACTGTATTCTTATGTTCCATATATAGATCGAAATTCACCGCCTCTTCCAAGAAAAGTAGACTTTCAGGCACTGAAAAACAAACGTTTTCGTGTTGAAAGTCCAATTAATGTACCGAAGTGGATATTAAAAATGCTAATTTTAGCCAGAACGGTTTAAGCGGTTTAAGAAATTACAATTTGTTTTATCCGTTACAGTATAAAATAAATATTGAACTACTTTTATTTATAATTTAGCCTCAAATCGCCGAGGTCGCTTGCGGACGAGGTCCTGGATTTGATATATCCACACGCAGTTATGGGAGCGGGGTAAATACCCGGGTATAATATCTATCCGGGTGTTTACCCCGGCCCAGGGTAAATAACCAAACAGTACATTACATTACATTACATAGAATACATATCGGGTAGGCGGACCAACCAACCTTGCACCGCGACCCTAAGGATCTATTGTACCCCGATAGATATCATTATCAAATTTCACCGTGCAGTCCAATGCTCTTAACGAACATTAATACCTTGCTCGGCGAAAGGTCATTCAGGTCTTTTGAGGAGATAAACTGCGACCCAAAAATCGAGAATCTGATACGGTTAACGGCAGGGCAGTGGCATAAAACATGCTCAACCGTCTCTGCTTCCTCCGCACATAGTCGGCATTCAACATCGTCGGCTAAACCCAACAAGTTGAGGTGTGCTTTTAATCGGCAGTGCCCAGTAAAAACACCCATTAGAACTTTTATGCTACTACGGGCAAGTCCCAAAATATTCCCGGGTTTGACAGTGGCGATATTGATAAACACCTTAGCATGTCTCATTCCAGGAGAACTGGTCCACAGTAGGCGAAGTCTCTCTTCAGCCCACAGTCCAATCCTATATTTGGCCATCGCAAATGATACACCAACTGCTGGTTCCGGTCCCACAAACGCTTCAGCGCTGCCATCTCGTGCTAGCTTATCTGCCGCTTCATTGCCAGCAACACCAGAGTGACCCGGGACCCAGATCAGAGAGACTCTGTTATCACAACTCAGTGTGTTTAATGTTCTCTTACAATCATTAACCAGAGCCGACACCGTTTTCACGACTTGCAGCGCCTGGAGAGCGGCTTGACTGTCTGAGAAGATTCGTACTGTCATGTTCTTCACCCCTCTTTCAAGAAGGATTTTAGCACCCATGTCAATAGCAAATACTTCCGCCTGGAATACAGTACAGTACGTACCCAGGCTGTAGGCTTGCTTAATTCGAGGTATCTGGCAGTATACTCCTGCTCCTACCCCTTCAGGCGTTTTTGATCCATCTGTGTACAAGCAAATGTCTGCCCGAACCAGAGAATTTTCATTTTCGATCCAGGACTGCCGCTCAGGCAGTACAATCTGGTATCGAGCATTAATCACTGATAGTGATACCGCCAAATCTGACGGCATTGATAGCACAGTATCAGTGCTTATAATGTCTTCCGCAGCCCATTGGTAGGACATGTCGGAACAGTTTTGAGCATATTGCTTAAATCTGTAAATGGTTGTTCTAGCCACATTCTCTATATGCAAATGCAGAGGAGATAGGCCGAGCAGAACCTCCATTGCTAGAGTTGGCGTTGTGCCTATCGCACCAGAGATTGCCAATCCAGCTACTCGTTGAATTCGTGAAAGTTTACTGATAGCTGAAGTCTGTCGGACTTTCCTATACCAGGCTGCTGCTCCGTATGTGATCATAGGTCTAACCACAGTCACATACCAGCCAGTACAGTCTTTCAGGAGTAAGACCCCAACTTTTTCCACAAAGACTACGACAAGTCCACAAGGATAGTCTAGCTTTGTGCAAAACTCCCTACAAATGTCCATTCCATGACAGGGTTTTGTCTAGGATTACTCCTAGATATTTGACTTCCTTTGAGAAAGGAATTTCTTCACCTTGGATAGTTGGGCGGATTAGTCCATCCAACTTTCGCTTCCTGGTGAAGGGCACAACAATTGCCTTTTGCGGGTTTATTGAGAGGTTCTCTCCCTTACACCAAGCGCAAATGGTATCTAGGGTCACCTGGAGGACTTTAGATATCCTCGGCAAACAGATTCCTTTGACCATAACGACAATGTCATCAGCATAAGCTTGTATTTCCACACCAACGGCTTCGACTATCGCAATCAGATCGTCAACTAGGAGGGACCAAAGCAGGGGAGATAACACCCCTCCCTGCGGGCAGCCACCTCCCGTGGAGTGAAGTAGAAACTATTCTACTATCTAGCATATTGCGGATCCAACCCGCTATAGTTGCTTCCACTCCCCTGTCAAGAGTAGCTATTTCAAGAGATTGTGGTATTGCGTTGTTGAACGCTCCCTCTATATTCAGAAACGCACAAACCAAGATTTCTTTATCCTGCAGCGTCCTGGATACTCTACCAACTAAGTTGTGTAGAGCCAATTCTGCTGATTTTCCCGCTTGATAAGCATACTGGTGACGACTCAGTGGACCAGATACCAATGGCACCAAGGGTTTTCAGCAGAAATGACGTTAGGCTGATGGGTCGAAAGGCATTAGGAGTAGGGACCGAACGAAACAGTACATACAAAAGTAATACAAGTAAAAATATAACGGATTCGGAAAAAAATGTAGAGGAAGATGATGAAATAATTGTCAACGATCGAAGACGTATTATAATCAGGCAACCCAGTTCCACTTGAGCTTTGCCACAATGTTGACCACATCATTTACGCCAGTTCTTCTTCGTAGGTCTTCATTTCATATGTAGACCCTCAAGGTTACACCCAGCGTGAAGATGTCTCTAAGTTTCCTGTAGGCTGTCCATGCGCTTGTTTGATTATCTCTCGATACACGAGCCTCATGGCCAAGATATTCATAACTATCAACCCTGTCATTCTCATTATCCCCCAATATTCATGTTAGAGATGGGAACAAGATTTGTCATAAATTTTGATTTCTCCACGTTGTTTTTTAACCCGACTTTTGCACACCTCCTGTAAGTCGTTCAGCAATCTTAAGCCATTAATTACCTTTTTATGAATGTACATATAAATGTTTGATCAAAGTTTTTAAATCCTTACGTTATTATTATTCTTAGATGAGTTACTGTTAATCCTATAAATAAAGCTAATTCTAACTCTTAATGAAATACACGAAACCGACTAAATGAAATTACTGTTTGTATGTTGTCCTTTGAAGTTGTGCTTTAAGAAGACAACAAGACAACTTTGAATTTACACTGTCCATTAGAAACCAACCGTTGCTATTGGACAAATAGGTATCAAACGTTGATCGAGCGCTGTTACTTGTCAGTCTCCTTCTAGCACAGTCCAATTAACCTTACCTTTCGTGCCGACCATTAAAATGCATTAACCGCAGAATTAATGCCAGCGATCGAAACGCCGCGTCGCGGACAATGGTGGGAACGGTTAAAGTGATGGTTCGGTCCTCTATGTTGATCCATAGTCGGATTAGATTAGCGTCCTTGATCGGTTTGATTGGAACAATGAGGAATTAAAGAACGAGGAGAGCTCCAGATTTTTACCCGTTGCGAAAATTAATATTTATACAATGACTAGAACGTTGGGAAAACGTGATGCGAAGGATCGTTGTTTAGGTGAAGCGTGAATTGATCAGACTTAGGAGTGCTAAAAGTCAAGGTTGACTAAATTGTGGAAGAGTTAAGTGATAGCTGTGTATATGTGGGTGAAGGTGTTGTCAAAGGTTAAGAAAATTTCATTTAATATTTTGCATTAATATTCAAGTCGCGGCGACCAGGAGCCGTGCAATTTAAATTGAAGAGGCGTGACCACAAAAAGGTAGTCGGGATCATAACTGGCACATCCTGAATAGATAATGGACGGGATAGATGGTGTCTGCTCACACAGGACCACCTGGAGGCCGTCTGGGTCTGAGTAAAGCATAGATCTCGCGGTAGCGAATAATTAAACGCTATTACGTTGGCTCTGGCCGCGTGTAACTGTGCAACGAGACGGTGGCACGAACGGCACGATTTTATTTATTTATTGCGCTCCACATACAACAGCTATCATGTGAGGCACGTTTGTTTCTCGATTGAATAAAGCGTGTTAACCAGTCAAAGTCGGAATGTTCGGGTTGATTTACGTGCTCTCCTGTTTGCGGACCAATGATCTTAGCAAAAGTACTCGCCAGAATTGCTTTCTCGCGTAATGAATGAAATTTAGTTAAGTGAGTGTGCAGTTATAGAGGAAATGATACCATTACTCGGACGGTGTAATAACGGCGGATTAGTACGATCATATACATTAAAAGCTCCGCGCCGTGTCTTTATATTCCCTCTATGTATGTATAGAAAATAGATGATACCTCACAAGAAACCGTTGGAGAATAAGTAGGGAGTGTGTACATCAATACAAGCTATTCTCTACTAAATAGATTACTACATTCATTTTTAACAAAAATACTAAAGTTGCAGCTGCCCAACTGGGTTCGTTGCAACTCCCGCGCTATAACTAACTGTATTTCCTGCATGATGAATATAAACCGTGATAACAATATTAGATTCTCTCAAGAAGTTTAGTGTCATAAGTCGTAATTTTTAATTGAAGAGATTATTTACAGAGTTTATTTAAAGCGATGGAAACGCGCCTTGGTTAAAAGAAAACGGCATTATTAATTATTTTTAATACGTGGCGCCCGAGACTGCGACCGACCAACGTAATAAAGTAGTCAAGATTGAATCTGTAGTCGACGCAGTGCCGCTTACTTGATCGAGACGCGGTTCAGCTGTCCGTAAACAAACGGTTATCGCGGTCTGGTATGCAGATGGCTGTGTTCGCGAGATTTTTGCTCTTCGACTCTTTGCGTTTAATAGTAATTACTCAAGAGTAAAATGAATTTAGTCTCAGATATTTGATTAAAGTTTTAAGTGGTGCCCTTTAACTAACTGTTGTGAACTGCCAGTGTTTTGCTTTAAGATGTCAACAAGGAATTCTACACTTATCCTTGAAATATGTATATTATGTAAGTCGGTGTTAGAAAACAACCGCTTATATTATGTGTAATAAAAATAAGTTGATATGTTAAATTAAAAAATAGCGTACAAATTAAATGTAAACACACTGTTGGTGTTTAATAATAATCATTGTTATTCAAAACACGAAATTATACTGTGAATGTTAAAGACATGAATTGCATTCTTATGCTTAAATAAAACACGTCGTAAATTAATTTCTAGTTTACGACAATTTGTTTTATTACAACTTACAAATTTTAATTTGTTTCGAGGCAATTTAATTGTAAATGTCGATCGCTTACGACTGAGGCGCTATACAGCGCGTAGCGCCTCGGTCGTAAGCGACCTCGGCTTTTATTCTTATTGGTTAGAAAATATTTAAACCGTTAATTAAGATTGGTTTTGTTAAATAATATAATTGTCGATGTAATTGGTGACAGATGTATATGTAAGCTCATTAAGAGTTAAAGAAAGTCAAAAGCCATTTCGTAACCTTACACGATTTACATAATAACATTACAAGTTTGTCCACTAACTTTTCAACTGGAAAATCTTATTAATTTTCTCAACGATAATAAGTTAAAGAACCCATAAAATATATGAGCAACCAATTTAAGCCCGTTAATATGTTTACATTCACGTAAGTTTGTTATTGTTAAAACGTGGTAATGACTAATGATCACGAAGGAAATTTAAAATAATTTATAATCATCATTAATTTTTATATTTATTTTATAGGTATTACTTCTTAAATATTTACGCCGTTAGTAAGCATAATATTTTTGACTCATAATTTATTTGCTTTTCCTTAATAGGACAACTCTGTTGAACCGACAACGTTTCATCTAAAATTTAAATCAGATGTTTCAAAATTACCAACGTAAAAACTTAAATAGCCTCATTATTAACATCTGAAACTGAATTATGGTAACGTTAAGATGATCAAGATACGCGCCAACGTATTTTTAAAATGCACAATTAGGGTTAATTAGCATTCTTAGCTCGTATTGTGTGCGTGTGTGAGGCGACTAATTTACTACCATCATTGAAACGCCAAGAATTTTGTTTTTTTTTAGTTTTAATTTCATAATTAATTAAGTAAATTTTTTTTGACCTACTAACCTCGTTATACTAAACTTTTCGAAACAATCACATTTAATTATACGTCTACTAAAAAATAACCCGTAATCTAGGAACCGAATTAATCAATGACATTAGTAGCCACAGTAATTGATACTTGTTTCATGGTTGATAGTTGCGTCGTTGCTAAACTCCTTGGAAATCGAGGTCTATGCTAGCGGTAGACTTTTGTCTGAAAGCGAGCGTGCAGGTGTAATTGTTGAATCGATTACCGTACAATGTTTTACGTTGTTCTGCCAACGTAGGTACATGTTCGTTAATGATACAGATTATCGATTATGGTACGTTGGATTGTTGAGACCAGCGTGTTCTTGCTAAACAAATTAAACTGGCTGAAACAAGATTAAAATCGTACACGATGAAAATTGTAACGGTCAACAAGTACCTAGGTACTGACTTTTACTGGGGTTAATGAACTAATTAAATGACGTTTGATTCAACACAATTCTTTGAAAGTCTAGAATAATTATAGATTTTTCTTCTAAGCTACGGAACTATCCAACCCGAACCAATAATACGAGATTCATTAGCCGTTTGCGACGATGTTCATTAGCTTGTTCGACCGTATTCAACCTCGCGGGTTTAAGTATGAATACCACACTCCATGAACTTTAAAGCCAGTTAATTGCCTTGGTGGACAAAAATATTCTTCGCTCACGTGGAGAACCGCATTTATCATATTCCCCGGGCAATAATCGAAGATGCCAAGAGTAGTATCGCGGAAGACGAGGCTTTGTCGCCCATCTGCACTAATGACTCGTCCCATTAAAACTGATTATGGTAATTACGAGACTTACTGTATCACACTCAGGTATTTCTTGCTGATTTCACATTCGTATATCCTTGATGCTTCATTGATTTAAAATCCTAAATATGTTAATTAAAAAAACATTCTTATTTACATCCACGTTGAGTGTATAATATAAGTGTGGGTGAAAACTACACAAATCGCAACAGAAAAGTCAAACGAAAGTGGATACGTAGGGGGACGTGAAGTCTCCTGTCGATAGTATTACATTCGCATTGCGGTGTTTGTTCTTCGACGTCGAACACCTGGGCGGCATTATTGCTGGCACGGTGACCGTACCTACACGGCCGGAGTGCCCCCTTATAAAAAGGTCTTGTAATGGGGTCACGTCGTCTGATCTCGAGAAACGCGGAAGGAACGGGCGCGTACAGTCATTGGGGGAAAAGGGGTTGCGCGTGGGAGGGTCGCTGGCCGTGCAGACAATGCGACGTGCCTTCGACGATGTGTTGGCGTCCAATGTATCGGCGAATATGCGAACATCGCCCAGTGGGCGATGTTCCAAATTCAAACTGACCGAGAGTTCTATAATCGTACAATTTAAACGTATACTAAATGTTTTATTCACAGATATGTGTATGCCACCTTTAAAATAAAAAAAACTACCAATCTATCTTTAGGCCATCATAACGTAGTCTTATTACGACTAAGGAGCTTTCTGGCCTCGCTGAAATACCTAACCGCATTGAATATCCTCACTACACTCATTACGATCTTCTTCTTTGAGAAGAATATCCCCTAAAGCTTCTTTCTTACATATTCAACTCTGCATTCCGCCTTTTCCTCACACGCTTCCTATTTCGCAGAAATCGAAAAGAAGATAGAAGAATAATCTGGGCATCGGGATATTCCTGTACCAGATCGCTCTCCTCGTCCATACAACATATCTAAAGGACTGGTGGAAACAGCATGCTTGAAGTACGTCAGAAATTGATTCAAACTCTACTGTATCTAACACTTTATGGAAATCCACAAAAGCCATAATAAGGGGCCTTTTGGTGACTACACTATCTTCGCCTAGGAATTTGTTCTAGATCTATTGTTTATCTGGCAGTGATTCCTTTGAATAGATTGATAACTTCGTTTCACCTACAAGCTATCTTACTGGCATACTGATAGCTGAAGCTGTAGAATAGCTTAAAATAAAAGAATTGGAATTCTTTTTTAAAATTTCAAACTGGTTGCAGAAATCCATTATTATAGGGATGATTGGCTTAATGAATCAAGCATAAAAACAGTGATATTATTAGAATCAATAACTAGTTGTATATGTATACACTATGTATAATGAAAAAAAACTGATGATAAAAAATTTAATTAAATCGTGTTACCGACTAAGACAAATTATCATAAAACTCTTGTTTTGTTCGTATGAGAGAATAGTATAGGAGTGGCTTGGCGCTCTAAATTCGTGACATGCTCAAAGTACATACAAGGAATAAACGTTTTTAATAAATCTCTCTATAGTAGTACCTCCATCTAATGTACATGATTACGGGCGTTACGTGATCGAATCGCCGTCATCGTCGTAGATAATGCATTGTTATTAGCAAGCTCCCACCGTGATTCGCGATCGGTAAAATCAAGTCAGATATCGGAATAAAATCCTTGGGAAACGCAAACAATGGACGAGAACGGCCAATTTGCCTCCTCTCTATACGGGTTGTCTCCCGCGGCATGTAATTACGGCCCGGAGAACGTATATAGCCCGATCTGGACAGCAAAAACTGAGTGTACGACGTTTTTTTACGACCAAGTCCAGCATCTGGGTTAACGGGGTATTGTCTTCGAAATCGCGCGTGGTGGGCACCGATTAAAAAAAGTATGTGTTTTACCTGGAACCGCGAAGGCCGGGGAGTGTAAAAAGTTAATTAGTTCTGTACGTACTTGCGCGTTACACGGCGAATTATATCCGCCCTTTTGTTATTAACTTATTTTCGTTGTATTTTTTCGAACATCGTTTAAATCTCTTACACAAAAAGATTATAATTAGTACGAACAATAGTCTAGTAATTTATATAATTTTTTTTGCTCGAGGAGGTCAGGGTCATAATAACTTCTTTCCATGGCGTTAATTTTATATTTACTTAGAAAGTAATTACATGTTGGTAGGAATAAATATTTTATCAAAATAGTTACGCGACTCAATGTAGCTTTTAGCGATGAACACACAACAGTCTGTGTTTGTAATTGCATATTGTTGCAAAATGCATTCCGCCGTGGTATTAATTGCAATAACTGTGTAGCAATCTAGATGAACATGATTCTCCTTTACCAAGTAACAAGCAGCAATCATTAATCACATTGGCCAGAACATTTTATGTTGTAACTTTCACATTTGCCTTCGTCATGTATTTGGTAACCGATCCATGTATATCACGACAAATTTTCCTCCTCCTCTTGCGCATCAAGAACTAAATTGAAAAGTTGCTTCTTCAATTTTCTTTTTTTGCTGGTGCTTCGAATCTTTTTAAACTCATTTGTTAATAATCTATGATTGCAAAAAGTATTATTAGATTAATTGTTTTTATTTTAAATCATTACCTTATAAAACAATCTACGTCATCAGTTTCACTCTGTAAAATTTCTGAATGTGTTAATTTAGATGATGTGGCATCTTGTATTGCAGATTTATTACAGGTTTCTTCAGATAATGTACTCGAAGCTTCTTCAGATTTACTTAAATTTGACAAAGTTTCACTTGCTTCAATTTGAGGTTTATCTTCATCATTAAACTCAAATGGACATTCTTCCTTGATGTCTGTTAATGTTGCTTCTAAATAATTTCCTTCTTTACCACGTTTATCTATGTTATCTAAAAATTGTAAACGCTCATAGCACCAAAGTGTCCTTCTATACTTTTTACTCAGCATTCTCATTTTCTTTTCTTTAATATATTGGGTTCTTATCCCATGTATTTTCTTTCTTATTTCGTTGGCGTCAGTTTTGTAATCTGGGAAAACAGATTTGAGTTGACGGCGTATTTCCATAATTGCCGCGAATCTTTTTGCCGTATTTTTGTAATTAGGGTGATTTGGATTATAAAGAACTGGTTGTTCTCTATACACATTGATTAGTTTTAACGTCAACTCTCTAGGCCAGTTAAACGTACTCATAACGGAATAAATACTCGATGCAACGACTTGTTCACTACTGAACTACAAATGCGATGCAATTTATGTCGAGCACCAAGCAATTTCATTGTTGCGCATGCGTTTTATGTTGCGTAGTTATTTTTGTTGCAATTGCATATATGCGTTTGGCACTATTCGGATTGCATGGATATGAAGATAAAGATAATTTTGTTTTGCGTCTAATAAATAGTATGGTACTTTCTTGTAGAGACGCCTTTAATTTATTGTTCTATTGTTCGCACGTGTACGCGATTAATAAAGTGAAACGAAGACGTCGTGGCGGGCAAAAAGGTGGGATAAGCGAAGAGTTGCGTCGTTGGTGAATGAACGAACCTACACACATTTCTTCTGGCGGTCGACGCGAAAATGGAATGGAATTTGCGACCCGTTGAAGCGTATCTCTTTCGTTATTATACGCATTGACTAAGTGATTACATAAGCCGTCACTCTTCCTTTTTTTAAATTCCCCAGCTTTCGTTTCAATTAAAGTTCACAATTAACCGATAATAAGATATAAATTGAATAATTCCGTCGAGTTTGTAAACAATCCCAAAAAGAAAGTGGGTTATTTTTGTGCAACAGGCGGGCTCGGTTGTCGTCGAGAATAATTAAAACGGGCCGGAAGTGTAACAAACGCTTTCCAGGCGATTCGTTTTGTTTTGTCGAGTTTGCGACACGATCGCCTTTACAATGGGACCGTACGAATATTTACGTCACCAATGAACCGTGGTAATTTGTAGCTCATTTCCCTTTTCCCCGAGCGTGGTCGTGTGGAAAGTGAGAGAACGAGAACCGTTCTTTTTATCGACGTACTGTTCGTTTGTTTCTTGTGGTACAAAAAGCTACCGGTGCTAAAGGCACGGCATCGTTGTTTTATTTTTAAACGAAACTGTGCAACTTACCTAAACAAAGGAATGTTTTGCGAAAGACTTGGAACTACAAAAACAGCGTCCCTAATTAATTGAAAACAAGGAATTGCACGCCAATTTGCCAAAATTGTAAAACTACCCAAGTTAAATAATATCTAATCTTCTAATATAATCATTTTTTTTTATAGATTTCTCTTTTAAGACAACCAACAAAATTTTTTTTTAAATTAAGTACAGTTAGTATCTTTTAATTAAACCTAGCGGTTTAGTTTGGTTTTGTCGAACTGGAACAAGTTAATCAGGTGATTTTATTGTAACGTAATATCTATACGAAACTTGCTTTGCGATAATTGGCTTCCTTAATAGACTTCGTATATTATCTTTGGAAACCGTTTAATGAAAACATCATTTTTCCCTTTTAATTATCGCCGCCACTCGACGTTATTCTCCAATTCAATTTTTATCTTTCTAAATTGCTTTCACGGCTGTCGTAAAATGTTACTTGATTTCGCAGGTGGCGTGCATCGATTGAGTGTGTGCTTGGCTATACGCGGTTAAGATTGCATCTTGTCGCACTTATCTGATAGTTATTAATCGAAACTGGAAAATTGTTACGATTGAATGTGTTCATAAAAATACCATATCTATTATTGGTTCAGAAAAACTCTATTCAAGAATGTTGTTTATTGCTTTCAATTTATTTTCCTTTAATACTTTTTAAATCCTCTTCAGTTGCTCGCGAAGATGTACAGGTGGTTCAAATTCGATGTCCGAATAGGCTAACTCGGAAACTATAAGAGTTAGAAAAAAAGTAACTTACATGTCATGATCTCGTTTTTCGAGAAACTGCTAATGCTGAAAACCTTATAGCGCTATCGTCTTTTGTTTTTCCCCTAGAGGTCAAAATTGAAAATATCGTAAAACCAATAAGTGCAATTATCTTGGTTATTATTATAGGTGGAGTACTATAACTACGACATTATATGGACACTTTTTTACAGAGAATTTCATGACATAGTCAAAAAAAAATTTTCGGTTTTAGATTTTGAGTTATCATGACAATTTTCATTTTTTTAAATGGAAACAACCACTGATTATTCGCTTATTAAATTAGCTATTTTTTTCTGATTACAAAAATATAGGGTTCGACAGGTCTATTTCTTATTGTTTTAGAATAAAGCTAAAAATAAACTTTTTTTATAAAATTTCCATCTAGTGTCGTCGAGGAAATTAAATTTACAGTTTCCTGTAAATTACGGGGCGGTAGGTAAAATCATTATCTTTACATAGTAAATAATAGTTAATATTTAAAGACAATGGTAAAATCTAAAAAGTTAACAATTAAATACGAAGATAACTTCTGGTATTTAAAAACAAATAATTTTTTTATATCTAACATGTCAAACTTTTCAAAATTTTCGTAATTGATCTTAAAAACAGGATTTTTAAAGTGACACTTCAGAAAATTTTTGAATACAAACAAATGTTGCTATGTTTATTTGAATAAAAAAAAAAACATGAGCGCCATCTATCGATAATTTATTAAGTAATTTAAAAATAATATTAAATCGTAATAAAAAATGTGAAATAATGTAATCTATTCCAACTTTTGTGTAAAACATACATAAATTAAACAGTTCAACAAGTATATTTGTTTCAAATATCAGAAATATGTTTTTTTAATTTTTAGTTATAGAACCGTAATTTACAGGAAACTGTAAATTTAATTTCTTCAACCACATTAAAAGAAAAGTTTATTTTTAGTTTTATTCTAAAACAATAAGAAATAGACCCGCCAAACCCTATATTTTTGTAATCAGAAAAAAATAACGAATTTATTAAGCGAATAATCAGTGGTTGTTTCCATTTAAAAAAACGAAAATTGTGATAATATCTCAAAATCTAAAACCGACAAAATTTTTTTGACTACGTCATCAAATTCTCTGTAAAAAAGTGTCCATATAATGTCTTAGTTATAATACTCCACCTATAATAATAACCAAGATAATTACATTTGCGGGTTTTATGATATTTTCAATTTTGGCCTCTAGCGGAAAAACAAAAGACGATAGCGC
Organism: Onthophagus taurus; assembly: GCF_036711975.1. Lineage (NCBI taxonomy): Eukaryota > Metazoa > Arthropoda > Insecta > Coleoptera > Scarabaeidae > Onthophagus > Onthophagus taurus. The sequence goes on from NC_091967.1 coordinate 3,234,560, forward strand.
TATGAGGTTTTCGGCATTAGCAGTTTCTCGAAAAACGAGATCATGACATGTCAGCTACTTTTCTTCTAACTCTTATAGTTTTCGAGTTAGCCTATTCGGACATCGAATTTGAACCACCCTGTACAGAATACAAAACAAATTGTATCTGTCAATATTTTGTTAGGTTCGAACTCGACCGGTTTTGTACGTAACTCTTATCTCTAGCGGTACGATGTTTGTGTGTTCTAGTTGATAAATAGTTCTTTGAAGCAGGTAGTTTCGAATACGGCTAACGTCGGATCGAAATTTCAATAATATCGCGACTCGTGGCGACACCTCTTGGTCAGCAGGCAAACTAATGATATCGTTTTACTCGATACAGTAATTAATATTTAGTATTACAAGTTAATCGATTTTGAGTTAATTTTTTTTGTGAATACTGATTCTCAAGTGAAGAAGTCTTGATGTATGAGGTAGATAACAGTCTACAATCAAAGGGTTTTGTATGCGCATTATTTCAGAAAACTGTGGTAAGATGTTGTGTAAGTTTTTAAACATCTTAGCTGTGGATTTATTACACGAATCATGATCTTATGATCTGAATGTAATGATATGTAGAAGAAGTCGTATGCGGGTTGTATGCATACAGAGGCGATGAAGTATTGTTTTTATGCTTGCGAGGTTTCTTGCGGCCGAGGCAGTACAATAAGCCGATTTGTACTTATACAAATAAGTGTTGTATACTATTACAACGAAATTTTGTCTTTAATGGGCTATAAAGATAGTAGCTGAGATCGTTTGCGTCCGAGGCAGAGCAATTGTGACGATTGATACTGATATGATGTTGATTCTTTAATGGGCAATAGAGATAATAGCCGATTTTGCTTGCTTATTGCTTATAATAATAATATTCCTTTATTACCCAACAGGCATAGTCCAAAAAAGGATAACAATATATATTACATAATGTAATAATACAATAATATGTATCTGTATGTGAGAAAATTGTCTGGAATCCTGTTGCCCACTTTACAGAGAGAGTATGTTGCCGCCCGTCTCATAATGTTTGTCCTAGCATAAGGAATGACGAATACGCAGCTATATCTTGAGTTACTCCTTGGAACAACAAACTCTAGTCGCCCAAGAATGAAAGGGCAATCGATGTTATATTCGATAAGCCTTTGTAGAAACCTTTCATAAAACGCGTTTCTTCTGTCCATCAAGGAAATCATATTGTGTCGTGCAAGCAAATCATTTTGTGGTATACCTCGCTCAGGGTAAATTCCATCAGATTTGTAAGAAAGAAATTTTAAGAATCTACGATGGACTCGATCAAGGCTTAAGAACTCACATGCATATAGTAGAAACCACGAGAGCTGGCAGTGACAGATCGCTTAAAAATGGTATGAATCAAGATATGGACGTACGACTTAGATTATTTCACCACATACATTTAAATGTAGGTTATGTTAGTAATGCAGGTTATATGTCAAACATTGTCAAAGATATTATTTAGTGATTTTCCTTTCAAAGAAAATATTTTCGGCTTCTGGAAACACTAATAGATTCATGACAACGTTCAGAGACGTTTCGATTTGAGGTTATAATTATAGAGTTACATCCCTTAGAAGAACAGACGTACTTTTTCGACATGGCCATTTGAATTGTACAGCAGACATATTAAACTAATGCTATCTCTTTCTAACACACATTACTCTCTAGCGGTTTGTGAACTACGTATGGCATTTGTAAGAGCGGAAAACGATGATTTACTGCCAGCTCTCGTGGCGTCTACTATATAAGGGACTCCAAATCAGGCAAGCGTATTCTAACTTACTCAGAACGTAAGCACAATACAAGGTCTTTAATAAGCTCACACTTGTGAAATATTTAGACATACGCATCACAAAACCTAGGGACCTAAAGGCCTCCGAACACACATTATTGATATGTTTTTTAAAATTAAGACTTGCATCAAACAGGACCCCCAAATCCCTGTACTCCTCAACACGACTTAAAATGCTGCCAGCAATATTGTAAGGATATATGCATGGTGACGAGCATCGGCTATAAGTAAGTACACAACATTTATCTATATTAAGGTTAAGTTTGTAGGTCTTACACCATTGCACTATTGTGTTTAAGTTGTGCTGCAGCTTATCTGCATCTGCCATCGATGAGACTTCGGCATAGATCTTGATATCATCAGCATATCCCAACATCCGACAATCAATTTTTAGAAGTAAGTCATTTTTGAAAAGAATAAATAATAGAGGGCCCAAATTTGATCCCTGTGGAACTCCTGAGGTAAGAGTGAACTCATTAGAAAAGTATCCATTGTAAGCAACATAACATTTTCTATGTTGCAAATAAGAGGCCAGAAGTTGAATTGCTGAAGGAACAAATCCGAAAGAGCTCAATTTATACAAGAGAATTCTATGGTCAATCAGATCGAAGGCTTTGGATAGATCAGTGTATACAACATCCACCTGCCCACGTCTATCCAAGGTGCTACAGATAAACTCGGAAATTGTAGCCAAGTTGGTAACTGTAGAGCGACCGGAAACAAAACCATGCTGGGAAGCTGACACAAAGGGGCACGTGCTGGTGTACATAAAAGAATATAATAACTTTTCAAATAATTTAGCAAAATTGGAAATTATCGAAATTGGTCTATAGTTTGAGAGGGACGTACGACGTGCTTATTTAGATTCTTCAAAAGATTGTTGTTTCGGGCGAAAGGAATGCGAGAAACTATAAAATAAATGGATCACAGTATTGTTTCTTTCATACTGGTGGTGGAAGTTTTCGCACACCTTGTTAAATTCACTTTACGAAACACTTTACTGTTGACCATCTTAGGGAATATGTTTATAATTAGTAATCGCGGAATGCATAATACAAAATTGATAATGTTAAAGACATTAATACACGACAGCGAGAAAGAGTCGGTATGAACATATTTGGTCCGCACCTTCCGTCAGTTTTACGTCCGCTTAATCATGACTTGGTATCACGGAAACCTTCCGCGGTTTGACAACCACTGTCAAAAGGCCTCTCGATACGATCCTATCTTATTCGGAGACACGGCATTTCCTACACGTTATTATCTAACGAACATACTACGGGCGAAAATCCAAATGCGAAACGCGACATACACAATCTTAAACGGCCGAACGCGTCCGTTTTTTTATTTTTTGGACGTGTGACGTGGCGTTCGGCGTCTGAACGTCGAGTCGTTGTGCCGCCGGTAGAAAGGTGAAAGTCGCCCATTTTTGCAATACGTGGGATGACAAACGTGCATCTTTTAAAAAGGCGCCATCTGTCTCCTCGGGCTGGGTTTGGCGTAAATTTATATCAACCGCTCCGGTGGCTGTTAATAATAAATATTTCGAAAAATAAACGCTTTTCATGTCTTGCAGCCGTCCCCAGTTGTTTTTATGTAGTTACTTTATGTATACATACTTTATGTGCTTAAAGTATTTTAACTAAAACAAATCTGCGAAGAATCTTAAATATTCAGATTGTAACATACATAATTCCAGCAAATAAATCTCACTGAGTGTTGACAATAATCGTATTTCGAACAATGAGAAAAGTACAACCAGACAAAAATCTGCATGCGTTGGAGAACCCAACAAGCGCCGGACATTGGTCGACACTTCTTTTGTGCGCCGAAGAAAGCTTTCTCATGCATATTAAACGGTAACTTCGAATTCCCGGAACAAAAAGGTCATATTTTTTGCGAAGTCCGTCCAGTAAACGGCGGCCTATACCTCTTTACCAAATCGGCGAAGAACCCGCTTCACAACTTTGCGGATAGCACAAGAATCGGGGATGAGTCAGCTGTTTACATACGCCCGAAATTTACTTTCACCAGATTTATAGCGTACCATTGTAGTAAGTTCATTAACTGATTATGTTACAACATGTTTTCAGTACAACGACCTGTTTTTGATGATTTCATGATGCCATTACGTTGGATGATTCAGTCTTTTGAATGGAGAACTCATTTTCTACTTTGTTAATAGGTTCTTTTTGTTTCAAGTAATTACTATTGTCTGTTGGAACAAGAATCTTTACATCAAAAATAAACACGGTATTGAGTAGGTACTCTAGAAAACCTTTTAATGTTTTCAATAAAAGAAAGTGTGCGGTTTTCAATGTTCGAGAAGGGCTTTTATAAAAACTTTACGGCGCGCTTTCTTTCCTGGTGTTCACTTTAACTGTTTGTTCGTTCTCGACAAGCAGCCGTTGTAGGAAATACGAGGGTCCGTTACTTGATGCCTCTGCAGAGCGACGATGCGACCAGTTAAAGCAGATTTTACAGCTGTCGACAAATTGCGTAACGCCGGTAGTTAGTAACTGCGAATACAGCGGACTAAAGCTAACCGCCAAAGGTTTTTTTTTCTTTAGATGATTTATAATTGAAGAGATTTAAGTTTATACAAAATTATTCTTTAGTGATGAACCATTTTGAGATGTATTTTAATGAATGCAATTGATGACAAGGAAGTACAGAGAAAGTTTTAATCCCAACTAAACGATGGTTGTGGCTATCGCTCCTTCCTGATTTGGATGATCGCGCCGTAGCATGATGTAAAATACCGGATTGATTTATCGGCCGGAGCGTTATTCTTACGTACGCGGGTAAATATTAATCGACATAAATAATGGCAATATATTATGGGTAATTTTACGATTTCTCCCGGTTCGGTGTGCGAGCGACACCTTTTTGCTGCATGCGTCGCCTCGAGTGAGTCATAAACTTGCAGTCTAGTTAATGCTTGGAAAATGCTTAGATAAGACAACCATTACGTACAGTTCTGACCAAAGATTTCAACACTTCAGTGTTTTAACTATAAATATTAATTTATTTGGACTTAACATTGTTGAATATATTGCTCAAACCATTTTTTAAACACTTGAAACCATCAGTTAACATCCTCGAATCCTTGCCTTTTTTTATTAATTGTGGTGCTCGTTGCGCAGTCCAACGAAGGACGCAATCAATTACGTTCGTCTGCCTCGCCATAAATCATATGGCCGTACAGCAAATCGCGTTCCTATAATAGCCACACACTTGTTCGCCCGCGTATTTCATTTTGTTCTTTTTTCTCGTCAAGTTTTCACAGAATGAAGGAAACAGCATCCCTAATAACAAGCATTTGATTCGATTGTTTCTTGTATACTATTTCTCGTGTTATCCTTTCGATTTCGATGGAATACGACTCGTTCGGTCTGATTTATGCGCCTCTCATGGCTCCTGGAGGTCATTCTTAATTGACGGGTTCGACTCGACACAAAATCAATTACTACCGCTACTTCGCCAGCGGATTCGAAGAGGTGCCTTTTTTGCTCTTCGCGTAAGTAGGTACGTCGAGGCGAACCTCCGTGGCTTACCAGGAGAAGTATGTACACAGATTCGCGAGTTCAACTCGGTCCTCCACATCGGTTAAACGTTGAAGTGGGTTATTATTTGCACGGTAGCCTGTGGTCAGTTCTGGATTTAGGACTATTTAATTTGCGTCGATTATCGTGTGAGTATTTTCAATTCTAAAATATAAACTAAAATAAATTATTATTCCATCAAAATTTGTTAGGGTATTATTATTAAATTATATAGTACATTTAAACATCTCTATCCGGAAGATTAAAGTTACGCAAAACGCAAGGTTCCCATTAGTGTGGCATGTCGCTTTGGCACCTATAGATAGCTGTTAAACGAAAGCAATGTTTTAATTTAAACTGGATTGCCTACCAAGAGAGATGGTCGGTTAAAATCCCAACCTTCCAGTTTGAAATGCCATCCGGCGATTTTCTCACTTAATGATTTCAGACCTTGGCAGTTTGTTAATTCTTGTTAAGAGTAGTATCAACGGGTTGATATATACAGGAAACGGTATGCCCGTTGTCAAAAGCGTTCTACATCGCAATTAATCTCACTTGATATATATTTTCAGTTTTTCTGTAATTTTTTGTCCGTCGTTCTATTTATGGTTTGAAATACCTTATTTGGTTTCAATCGAAGCCACCCAACCCGTACCGCATTGCCCGATTATGATTTCAAACAAGCGTTTCTTTTTTGAATATCTCGAATGCAATCGGGGATTACTGATGACCACAAGGACAAGGAAAGACGTGTCACATTCCTTTTGCCCGACACGGTACGTCGCGTTCAATTCGCTTTGACTGGGAGACTTATTACCGAGACCCCAGGGTGTTCTGCTATCCATTATTTCCGTCACGTTTATTTTTAATTGCCACTACGTGCAATGTCGCCAAATATGGCCACTTCTGATCTTGTTGCCTCTGAGCGATCAATCTGTTTATCGCCGCTTTGTATGAAGCCCGCCCTATGGAAAGAAAAAAAAAGAGAAATCGTTTCAACTATATTCATTTAAAAAAAAACGTGACTCTCCTCTTACAAACAAGCCGTATTATAATATGTTATCAAAAAAATCTACGTTTTTATTTTATTTGAACGATACTAACTTTTTAAAATTGGTCCCAAAGTTATTGCGACATCTACTTGGCAAAATCCTGGGTTGTTATTTATTTTCTTGTGTACAGCTTTAAATGAATGTACTTTCGGCCAAAATTAGAAACAAGAATATCGAAATATAGCCTCGCCGTCGCCTTCCCGTTTACAAAAGTAATACTTTGTGCAAATACAAAGAAACAATATTTATAGTTAAAGATTAAAACCTTTGATTTATACCGGATGGAGCCGTTGCTTGATGATGGTCGCAGTTCGTTTCCCACGTGGCTTCGGGAAACATTTGCATGTTTATTACGTGAATAAATTGTTCCGGGCCTATTTACTGGCACTGGTGCTTTCCGGAACTGTTAAAACGTTAACTAAACGAACCACGGGATGGCAATAAGGCTATTCAAGCGAACGGATATTTCCTAGAAAAATAGAAGAGAGAAACAAACCGTGAGGTGGAGGAGATGTGGGCAGACGATTTTTGGCGCTCAACAGACGCATAGGTATTATTAACGTAATGTGTTTAGTTTAAAACTCGTTTTCCAGGAAGCTTTTTTTCTCAAAATGTTGAATGTAATTTATGCGCGACTTAAACGAATATCGTTTTTTACGTGAATATAAATCATTAGGAAAAATATTGTTGTTCTTGAAAAAGATTTTTTTACGAAAATTAGACCTTAAGAACAGAGAAGACGAACGGGCACGACTGTGCAAGTTAGTAGCCGAGGCAATGTTAATACCATTAAGTCGTGACATTCTATCTGTCCGTTGTATGGTTTCCGAACACACATTTTCACCGGCCGTGTACGAGGACATGAGTTTTCTATCCTTGTGTTTCTAAATGCCAAATGGATAATTAAACTTAGGTTTATGCGACGGCTCTGATACTCAGATTACATCCAGTTTGTTAAGATACGGTTGTTGCTGCAAGGTATTGTAACATTATACTTTAATGAAAGTGAACACGAGTATATTAGATAAAACAATTAAGATATTGTGTTAATTAGGTACCATAATATTCAGAAAATAACATTAAAGTACCACGTTGTATTTTTAATGTTAATTTTCTACCATGACTAGGCTAGTTTTTAATTAATAACCTTTAAAATTTAACAGTTAATTTGTCCACGTCTTCTCACAATAGCGAATTTAAAGTGAAAAGCCTTTCTCCGGTTTTTCTATTAACCGATATCGCCCGATAGACTTAATTACCATTCTGAGTTCAGCTCAGTTGACTTGAGTTAACTCTCATCTCCCGGCGTTTGAGAGAAACCAATACTGTTTGGCCGATTTTCGTACCGGAAATTTGGCGTGCTCTGTTTGAAATTGAAACGGGCCCGGTCTCTACCTAACACTTGGCATTCGTTCAAGACGTCAGTTGTCCGGCTATTTAGGTACTACCTCGCACCATTTGTCATCGGCCGTTTTGTGTTTGTCTGGGTCAGTATGTGGGAAATTCGTTGGTAAAGTGGTAGTGAAAACTAATTTGTTGGAATTATTTTATGTCAGTATGTAAGTACTTTATTTCACTTTAAAACGATGCTAGATTTAAACGTATTTAAGTGGAAGGTAAGAAGAATGTTTTCATGGCCGGTGTTAATTGGACTAAAACTAGAACTAAAACTAGCATTATTACTAGATTTAGTGTTAGTTCTTGTGCTGCATAGAACTAGAAGCCGACTGCTTCTAGTTCTAAGTCCACTGTTAATTCTAGTGATATTGCTTATGTTAATTCTACTTTTAGTTCAGATTAAGTCTAATTTTAAAAGTTAATAAATAAATTAATCTTAATTTGTTTTAACTTTTGGTACATAATCTACTAAAGTTTACGAGATTCTTTTTTTGAACTCTTAAAATAAGTTTCAAAAATTTATTGGGACTGCTGTTAGTAAATATAATGTTAAGAGCAATTTATAAAGAAAATCTACAGATTTTGGCCTAAATTACTTTGCAGGTTTCGTTTTAGAGTAATTTATGACGTGTTAATTGCTTCGTCTGTCTGCGCCGTTATAATTTTGGAGTTTGGCGTGGGCACGACATTTTTGCGCGCGAAAATAGGTGTATTCAAGGAACATGACATTTATCTTTATCGAATGAGAATAATATTTAGAGAATTCTTAAATTTTAGCTTTTTTATATAACTGTGTCGCTATTTTAGTGAGTTTAACAAAGAAGCTTTCCCAAGCAATCGTATGGTTGGTTGCGCTTTATCGCAGGTGAACGATAAATTTCGACGTGAATAGATTGCACTGCAGGTGGCAAATTTCTATGCCGTCCACGATGAATATAAATTTTTGATGGACGTTTGTAATGGTTAGTGTAATTGCCTGAATTATACTACAATCGCGCGTAATGAAGTGTGCAGTGAATTATTTCTTAATCGTATGATCGGTCGGTAGCTTTCAAAGGAGCTGCTGCGTTTATACGTTATTAATACTATTGACGGTGACTGGACAATTGCTTTCACGTTGATATGTTCATGTCCAACCCTTGTAAAAAAGACGAGATCTTAAAAAAAAACACCATGAATTAATGAGAGTTATCGCATTGGTGATGGTATAATAAACCTGAATTCAATGACTCGCAGTGAAGATACAAATGGTTGCGACGATATTTTGACAAATGCGTTTTGCCGGTTTATGTCGGTCCATTAGGCAGCCAACTCGCGTATGCTTCTTCATATACGGAGTAGCGAGTGTGGTGGTGCGACCAGATGTGCATGTTTTTCATTCGAAACCAACTCCAAGTTCGACGACGACTCGGAACGTGTGCGCCTTTTCGCGTAGCTCGACTTCGGTAGCATGCCTAAAGAAAAACGGATCGAATAAGGCAATAGCGATCTTGTATTAACACTTTCGCCTAACACTTTCTTTTCAATTATCCCGCGCTAGTTAATTTACGAGCCGTTCGCCGTTTGAATCTCGCGTCTCTGCGCCTGTTTGAAAGTGTACGAGGTGTTGTTGCGCAACGTTCCTGCAAAAATCGCTTCACCGTCGGTTATTGTAACGAGAAAATTGGCACGTTCGCGGGTTCTAGCGGGAGGCGGTCGTTATTGAAATATTACATGTCGGAAAACGCGCGTTATTAATTCGCTGGGTGTATGTGGGAACGTATACCTACGTAAAGCTTAGGGAGTTTTTTTTAAACCCTTCCCATGTTTTTTTTTTTTCAGTAATCAATTTTATTTTGCAGTTTTTTGAGGGAATGTATTTTTAGATTTTATTCAATTTAGTTGTTTGGGTAAAAGTGAGTCATTTGGATCGTTTTGTTTATGAAAGATTCAATAAAGTTTACTTAACTAACTTACGTCAGTAATAAGTCACGATTTTAAATGCGTCAAAGAATATAGAATCATCACAAGTGAAATTAGAGTTTGTTTTGGATTGTAGAAATCTTATGACGTACTTTGTATGCTTTTTTCTTAGTCCACCACCCTCTTTACGAATTTTGGCGATCCAACTGGCTATAATGGTACGTGATACAGTACCTCTGAAGATCCGAACCAACGGCGCAAATCTTTGATCCATGAGTTTTGACGTCTTCTCACATACCTTTACCACCTGACGACACTTGTTTTATTTTCTCGCAGTTAACTCGCACGTTTGCCTTTTCGGTGACTTCTCGTGATCATCTTAGTCTTGGCAGTATTCCTATATATGCTGTATTTTGCACTGGCAACAGTGTCATCGGCAAAACGTATGTTGTTTATGGGGGTTCCATTATTGCTCTTGACAGGGGAGTGGAAGCAACTATAGCGGGTTGGATCCGCAATATGCTAGATAGTAGAATAGTTTCTACTTCACTCCACGGTGATACGATACGCTTCAGGCCGGGAGGTGGCTGCTCGCAGGGAGGGGTGTTATCTCCCTCCTAGTTGACGATCTGATTGCGATAGTCGAAGCCGTTGGTGTGGAAATACAAGCTTATGCTGATGACATTGTCGTTATGGTCAAAGGAACCTGTTTGCCGAGGATATCTAAAGTTCTCCAGGTGACCCTAGGTACCATTTGCGCTTGGTGTAAGGGAGAGAACCTCTCAATAAACCCGCAAAAGACAATTGTTGTGCCCTTCACCAGGAAGCGAAAGTTGGATGGACTAATCCGCCCAACTATCCAAGGTGAAGAAATTCCTTTCTCAAAGGAAGTCAAATATCTAGGAGTAATCCTAGACAAAACCCTGTCATGGAATGGACATTTGCAGGGAGTTTTGCACAAAGCTAGACTATCCTTGTGGACTTGTCGCAGTCTTTGTGGAAAAAATTGGGGTCTTACCCCTGAAAGACTGTACTGGCTCTATGTGACTGTGGTTAGACCTATGATCACATACGGAGCAGCAGCCTGGTATAGGAAAGTCCGACAGACTTCAGTTATCAGTAAACTTTCACGAATTCAACGAGTAGCTGGATTGGCAATCTCTGGTGCGATAGGCACAACGCCAACTCTAGCAATGGAGGTTCTGCTTGGCCTATCTCCTCTGCATTTGCATATAGAGAAAGTGGCTAGAACAACCATTTACAGATTTAAGCAATATGCTCAAAACTGTTCCGACATGCCCTACCAATGGGCTGCGGAAGACATTATAAGCACTGATACTGTGCTATCAATGCCGTCAGATTTGGCGGTATCACTATCAGTGATTAATGCTCGATACCAGATTGTACTGCCTGAGCAGAGAATGAAAATTCTCTGGTTCGGGCAGACATTTGCTTGTACACAGATGGATCAAAAACGCCTGAAGGGGTAGGAGCAGGAGTATACTGCCAGACACCTCGAATTAAGCAAGCCTACAGCCTGGGTACGTACTGTACTGTATTCCAGGCGGAAGTATTTGCTATTGACATGGGTACTAAAATCCTTCTTGAAAGAGGGGTGAAGAACATGACAGTACGAATTTTCTCAGACAGTCAAGCCGCTCTCCAGGCGCTTCAAGCCGTGAAAACGGTGTCGGCTCTGGTTAATGATTGTAAGAGAACATTAAACACACTGAGTTGTGATAACAGAGTCTCTCTGATCTGGGTCTCGAGTCACTCTGGGGTTGCTGGCAATGAAGCGGCAGATAAGCTAGCACGAGATGGCAGCGCTGAAGCGTTTGTGGGAACCAGCAGTTGGTGTATCATTTGCGATGGCCAAATATAGGATTGGACTGTGGGCTGAAGAGAGACTTCGCCTACTGTGGACCAGTTCTCTTGGAATGAGACCCGGGAATATTTTAGGACTTGCCCGTAGTAGCATAAAAGTTCTAATGGGTGTTTTTACTGGACACTGCCGATTAAAAGCACACCTCAACTAGTTGGGTTTAGCCGACGATGATGAATGCCGACTATGTGCGGAGGAAGCAGAGACGGTTGAGCATGTTTTATGTTATCAGATTCTCGATTTTTGGGTCGCAGTTTATCTCCTCAACAGATCTGAATGACCTTTCGCCGAGCAAGGTATTAATGTTCGTTAAGAGCATTGGACTGCACGGTGAAATTTGATAACGATATCTATCGGGGTACAATAGATCCTTAGGGTCGCGGTGCAAGGTTGGTTGGTCCGCCTACCCGATATGTATTCTATGTAATGTAATGTAATGTAATGGGGGTTCCATTGATCTTAATTCCTCCGTCAACATTCACTATTGCTTCCTGTAATTTTACTTGAACTGTGCTTATTTCAAAAAAAAATCTACTAAGATTGAAATGGTTCAACTGTAAGTCAATATACTAAATTAAGTTAACTTATACTTGACATTCCATAGAACTATTCACAATTTATTTACTTCAAAACGTTTAATATCAGATAAGACCTCCTGTCGAGACAGAATATATCTTAAACTATTTATGGAAATCGTTAAACGCAAAATTACGACACCGATTACGAAAATTAATCCTGACAAACGAGACCGATCCTAAAGTTTTGCAACTCGCATAGTTTGCCTGGTCCGGAAAAACGCGTAAATAGTTATGAAGGAAATGAAAGTCGCAATGACAAAGTAGTCAGTCCGTCTAGTTACATTTCCCAATACCGATACGTTGCCCATTTTTGGTAAATATATCTATATAGTTAAATAGCAGGCTGCAGGATTGAGAGGGGACATATATCACTTATCTCTAGCCCGATCATTTTTCCTGACTGATTCAAGGAGGAGGAATGCGCGTGTGCGCGAAATAAAAAGCCGACGTCGTCGCAGAACGGATCGGCCGAAGCGGTTCGCTTTCCTTATACGGATGTTGGCGCGTGCATAATCCGTCTGTAAAGTTTATCTTTGTGTGGAAAGATTTATACGCGGGAGTCTAACGCACAACGATAGAGGTGAGACGGCGGTGCTGAAACCTACCTGAAGATTCTTGAATACTCGCTGGCCGCGTTTTCGTTTTGCAAACAGACGACGCAACGGTTCTCTTCGGACCGCTTTCATAAATAATTTAGGCGCCCTGTCACTCAGTTTGGAGGGCACTGATTTATATTCGCGCTATAAAAACGCGACGACCGGAAAACGTATTGCAAATTAATGCAAATTTACTTCATTTAATCTTGTACTGAAACATAATATTAATTAAAAAAAAATTGTCATCCAAAAACTTTCAGTTTCATTATTTATAAGTCAGTATAGTTTATGTTATGTTGGATGCTTTGAGTTGGTTGAAGTTTATACCAATTTATTTCACGTCGTGAAAGACTTTTGTCATGATATCCGCGCATCAAAACGGCCATTCCACGTTAATAAGAGAAAGCAGAACGTTGAAATTGGTAATTACCATAGCTTAATGAAGACGGACACCAAAGGCAATCCAATGTCCGCATAGACAACTTAAATAACTTGTAAAAGCAATCGACGTTTGCTTTTTATTTTTGCAATTTATTTTCTGACATGTTTTCTATATCTTGCCGAGGATTGAAAGAGTCTGTTGATGGTGGACGTTAACGCTATTTTCAAGGTCCTTAAAAGCGATTTTGCGAAAGCTGTTTGCCGGCGAACGCTAATTCATTCATGAGCCTATAAATTAGAAGCCGCTAAGTAATACGATGTTCTAAATTTTTACTTTTTACGATACAACGAAAGTTGACTCTTACTCAGGCAATTTATATGCAAATCGGATCTTGTAAAATAAGCGATTGGGCCTTGTTTTCTATTAACTTAAGACCGTCCGATTGAGTGTCGTCTCGAATGGTACGGCATATGCCCAATCGTCCGATTTCAGTAGGTTAATCCTGAAATGTCTCGCAAGTGCGCGAAGTCGGCCAGCTCTCCGTTATTTACAGTGCCGCACGGGCATTAACGGCTATCTTAATTTAATAAACCAGTCATTATGACCTTATTACGGTGAGGCATGTGAAATATCGTCCGCAGAATGCATACGGATTTTTTTTTATTGTATGGGTCGTTTGTTGGCCATGGTTTACGATCGGTGTCGAAGTATAAATATATACGGACATCGAGTCCAGGCCGGTCCGGCTGTTCCTTACGGAATTTCAATTATGGTTAATGTTCGTGCAGGGATTTTAACAATGTCCGTCTCGAGTATTGAGGTTGCATGCTCCGGTTGGTCTTTATTGTCGTCGTAAGTTTGTCTTTTGCAAAACTCGACGCTAAATTATTTATAGTAGACATACGGCTGAACCTTTTTCAAAATCCGAAGCAGATATCTGCAGTATATTATTATGCGTTTCGCGCATCTACGCGACAGCCGGTCATTATTACGTCTCGAGATAACTTATACGGACGTAATGGTTCCGTATTCTGTGTTTGATGCGATCAGGATGTATAATTAAAGTCAACAAGTACACAGGGCACTGTTTTAGTGCTTGGGTCGGGACGTTTAAAACGCGTTTTCATACTTTGCGGTTACATCCTTTCATAGAATTTACAAACATCTCAAAATGTTTCTTATGAATGTGATATAAAAACAAATCGTGCGTCTATCTCTATGTCTCTCTTTGATATATTGGAGAAAATATCTTCAATTGACCCGGCGCAAATCGCAAAAGCGACCGCATGCTGAGCAACGCGACGTAACCACATTATAAGTACACGGTTGTCCATCAGTCAATCCGTTCATCAGATTTCATCTGCACGCTTATGACGAGTATATTCAGATCTCACGTATGTCGGAGAGGAAAGTCCCATTTATCTCGGTCTCCGATGCGGTCATCGACGCTCTTTTTTGCACACTCGAGAGTTCTCGATGGAAAGTGCATACGACACGGCCATCTAACGGCTAATTTTGCCGACGAATCAATTCTCATTACGCCTCTAACGGTGACAACAAATATAGTAACTGGTAAAAGTCGCGGCTAAGGATTTAGGATGCAAATCTGCCGAGTGAAACCTCTGGAACTCGATGGAGCAAATTGGAATTTATGACGCGATGGTGTGCAGAAACTTACCTCTGAAGCATGTTTACCATTTTATATCTCACAGAAGTTACAGCCGAAAAGAAATTGCCGAACTGATACGCGTCTATGACATACGATACGGAAACGAACGTTGCCAGTAGAAAGCTTGGATAATAAAATTCATGACTAATTGTAAGCAGATGTCACACCGCTATATAAGTTTTATCGTCTGATATGCATTTTTGCATTCGCCACATTTCACTTAATCGTCCTCATCGTAAAGATAAAAGAAATATTGTGTTCAGTTGTGGTCAATTAAGAGAATATACGATCAGTAAGAAAGCAGATTGTTTTAATTTATAATATAAACGAGAAAAACAAAATTAGCATATCTCTTGAATCTTACTAATATATACAGTATCCGATAAAAAGTCAGCAAAGTTTTTGAAATTGGTCGCCACGTCTCGACACACCCGCTTCCTGCTGAGGCATCACAATATGAAAAGGTTTTGCTTCAGGTTGATGTAATATTAGTGCGAAGGCTTTCACGGCCGGTGTGAATTAAACTAAGATTAGAACTAAAACTAGAAATAACACTAGAAACTGTCGGGTTTTGCCGTGCGTCTTTTAATAAAAGGTTTGACGTTTCGGATGCCATGTTGCAACCTTCTTCAGAAATTGGTTCGAAGTGACGAGATCAAAAAAAAAAAAAAAAAATCGGTAACTATATATAAGTCGGAAAAAAACTAATTAATAATCAGTTAACGCTAATTACAAACTAACTAATAACTAATTGCGTCGCGTCCGGTGTGAGGCGGGAAGAGGTCTTCGTGTTCACCACCATCTTCCATGTTCTGCTAAGCTCCCAGTCATCCTCTCTGTTGACGTTATTTTTATGTCGGTGAATCTCTATGGCTTCTCTTGTCAGTCTTTGGTAGTATCTGTTGTCCCTAGCCAGCACCTTTGTTTGTTCGAAGTCTATTCGGTGCCCCTCTGCATGGCAATGTTCCGCAACCGCCGACTGCTGGATCTTCTTCAGCCTTACATCCCTCTCATGCTCCTTGATGCGGCACTCGACGTTGCGTCCAGTTTGGCCAACATAAACCTTCCCACAACTACACGATAGTCGATAGACTCCCGCTCCTTTTAATGGAGTTAGTTTGTCCTTGGCTATCGGGAGTGTGTTCCGAATTTTGCTGACCGTGCCGTACCGCACTACGATATCGTTCTTCTTGAGGTGCCTAGCAATTCGTTCCGTTACACCTGAAACATAGGGAAGACAGATAAATCCAAGTGGTTTTGTACTTACCGTGTCCTCTTTCTGCTTTCGTTGCTTGATGGCCTGGTTGATGTCCCTCGAAGTAGAAAGCCTCGTAGAAAGTGTTGTTCCTTCTTCAAGTTCTCTCCTTCACATAGTCTCGCTGCTCGCTGAAATAATGTACGGATCACGGATCTCTTCTGTTGGGGATGATGATGTGAACATGCCTGTAAATACCTGTTGGTATGGGTCTTCTTTCGGTATACACCAAGTTCTATATCTCCATTTGTCGTCCTGGTGACCAACACATCTAGGAAAGGTAGTTTTTTGGCAGTTTCTGTTTCCTTGGTGAACTTAATCATAGGATGTTGAGAGTTCAAGTGATCCAAGAACTCTTGGAGCCGTTTTTGACCATGTTGCCATATCACAAACGTGTCATCCACATATCGGAGCCATAGTTTTGGTTTCCACTGGCTCTTCTTCAAAGCGTCCTCTTCGAATAATTCCATGTAAAAATTAGCTATAACTGGCGATAGTGGAGATCCCATGGCTGCCCCTTCGAACTGCTCGTAAAATTCTCCTTTCCAGCTGAAATACGTCGACGATAAGCAATACTCCACCAGATCTGGCACGTATCCTGGTAAATCCTCCAGAATGAGTTTTCGGCGAAGACCCTCTACAGTATCCTTAACTGGTACCGTAGTAAAAAGGGATTCCACATCGAAACTTACCAACATATCCCCAGCATCCAGCTTTACACCTTTTACCGATTCCACAAAATGTGTAGAATCCCTGACATACGATTCCGTGTTACCTGTAAAGGGGGACAGAATCTTTGCAAGATGTTTAGCCAGCTGATATGTTGGGGAGTTGATTGCGCTGACGATAGGGCGGAGGGGGACGTCTGGTTTGTGAATCTTCGGTAGTCCGTAGATTCTTGGTGGTACCGGCGCCTGCACAAACAAACCTTTCTGCTGTTCTGCTGGAATTCCTGTGGATTTTATCAGTTCCTTCATTTTTCTAACGATTTTGTCTGTGGGGTCCTTCTTGATCTTCCTGTAGGTGGCTGGGTCCAGTAAGTTCATCATTTTGTCGTCGTATTCTTTCCTGTCCATAACAACGGTGGCATTCCCCTTCTGCTGGTAACACGACGATTTCTGATTTTTCTTTTATAGATCGGAGTGCCTTCTTTTCACCAACCGTCAAGTTGGATTTTTGTGGTTTTGCTGACTTCAATACTCTCGCAACTTCTTGTCGGATCTCTTCGGCTTTCAGTGCAGGCATCCCTCGAACAGCTGCTTCCACTTCGCAGATGATTTCCTCCTTTGGGACCTTCTTCGGGGCAATTGCGTAGTTCAATCCTTTGGCGAGCCAGAGATGATGTAATATTGTTGCTGACATTTTAGTGATCACTGTGTATAATAAGATTGAATTAAACAAATCGATCAAAATACGCGAATAGATTCTATAATTATTTATTATCATAATTTACATAAGAATATTATAAATTTATTCATGACATGTTAATGTATAGTGGTAGGGTATCTAAATTATAACAAATCTGACGGTGGTAGAAAAGGTTAACTTTAAATCCTATAATTAACGACCAATCTTAATTAACGCACAATCAATCGTATTGCAAAACCTATTTCGAGCGCCCGGAAAAGTTCTGTAAACACTAATTATCGAAGGACACGGCTGTGTAATTTGCGATTACGGTTTCCAATTTGTTATTCCTGGTGATTTATTATCGCATTGCAAAACGAATAATTTATAGTTTTTTTAAAATAAGTAATTAATTTTTTTCTTTCAGGTAAGCAGACGAAATAATACGAAAACGAAACTAATTTAGGACTTATAAATGGTAAGATTCGTTTCAGTTATCAATTTTTTAATTAATTCATTTAGCATTATAAAACGAACCTTAATGGCATGTATTATAATAACGCTAGATAGGTCTAATACAATGGGTACATATTTTTAAGTGCCTCGAGTTGTAAGTAAACGATAGTTTGTTAAACCCGACCCACACAGACTTCTCGTATATGGAATATCAACCAACGCACGGTTCTCTATAAATTTTTCGCAGTTTATTTTCATTCATTCTCTTCCGTCTGCGGCGTGAGATGTTGCTAAGTACGTACGTCCTGCCGAAGGTGAACAATGTAAGCGAATTAACGTCAAATGTGATTTACATTGGACCTTTCTTTACGTGTCGTTCCCTTTATAACTTTGCACCTTAGCAATATTTTGTGTCGGTGTCTTATGTAAATTGAGGTGATCTCATAGTATTACTCACATTTCGATCTAAATTACCTTTTAATCCATCTGTATGTGAGTTCAGGTAAAATCCAATATCTCGCATAAGAAATTCATATAAGTCGAGCTTAACTACCAACAGTTGCTCTTGAATGGCACACAATTTATCATAATTGACTTCCAGAAACTTTTGAATGCCATTGAATAGACGAGCTAAAATTGGTTGGATGGAAGATGTTTTCTTGAGATAAACCAAGGCTTATTCAATATTCCTGATATTTGCTTCTTACAAAGAAGTTTAATCTAGTTTAGCCGGTCGGATTTATCGTTACGTTATGTCGTTACATCACTACTAGAGTAGAGAGTATTCATTCGGCGACTGCTTTATTATCCTTCGGATCAATTCGAAACGCTTTCTTTATTTTTACTTTTTTTTTTGGTCTATAATCAATAATTCTTGCTTTAAATACAAAGTTAGGTCTATCGTTGAGGCGTCGCGCAAAGCACATGTTTTTACCGGAGCCAGTAGTGTTCTTAGCTAACGCGTGGGCTATGTTACATACAATAGCCTCGTCCGTGGTTAAGAACAGGTAGAACACGTTGGGTTATTTATGGAGGGCCGTTAGCGCCGCAGTGTGAACAAGCCCTGAAGCATTTTTTCTGTTGATTTTAGTTGTAATTTGGGGTTTAGTGTTGGCGCTAAAAGGCGTTTAGAACGCGTTAATTTATGTAAGCAGGACTTCTCTTTAAAAGTACCATTCTAAAGTAACTGCTATGTCTATTGGCGATGACTATGGTAAGGTTTTTTGGTTTACATCCAATGTTAGTAGGAACCCTATAAATGTTAAAGAATCTTAATGCACGATCTTATACCTTTTTTTTAATAACACTTGACTTTTTATGGGCACATTTCCCTTTTGATCTTCTTATTAAAGTATGTGGGTCTAAGTAGTGTTAAATCTTGTCTAATAAAACTTAATTATCCGATGTGAACTTATTAATGCTGTTAAGATTATTTCATTTCTATTAAAGTATTGAATAATGTGGTAATAATGTGAACCAACTATAAACTAGGTAATAGTAAACAAAAGCTTCTTATTTACTTATACTTTACATGTTTGAACAGTAAAATATTTATCATCTTGTTAGATCTTATTTGTTGATTTTTGTATTGTCTGCAAATGAATCTTGAACTAAAAAGTTGCAAACTTAGGTTATGTTAGAACATGACAAAAAATAAGAAACTTCAAAAAATCACCCTGGACACCACCTATATATTAAATAAACTAATAATGCAATAAAATCTCTATACTTTCTCCATAGAAATCACCATTATCATCTAATGCACCTAAATATAAACTTATAAATATGTAACGTTTCATTAATTCTTAATATTTATTAATTAAGCGTTTAAAGAAGTTGTTGAACTCAACTTCTGGTGTGGTAGAAACGACCACACCTCCCCTGATAAAACTTTGTCTTCCTGAAAGCTATCTTAACCACGTTTTCTTGGGCGGTTTCCATTCGACGTTGAGCCAAACCCGTAAGTCGACACACCTTTTAGACTTACATTATTGCAGAATGAAAATATTCAAAGTTTATACAAATTATTTAATAATAATTAACGATCTTAAACAAAAAGTCGATTTGAATTAATGTTTCTTAAGAAATGCAACCTTTTCGTTTCAATCGTTTTTCCTTTTATCCTTACGGGGCGACTTAATTAATATTTATTAATTTTGTAAACTTAGCCAGGAAATGATGAATCGGCAAATGTAATTACTTAATAGAGACTGCCGGTTATTAATTAAAATTAATTAGAAAGTCGTATTAGATCGATCGTATGTGCTTATATTCCATCTTGTACCATTAAAATTAGAAACCATAAAATTCAATGCGAAGAAATTTTAAGAGATGCTATAAAGATATATTGTTGAATTGTAATTTAATTCTAATGATACGCCAAGTCCTAACCCTAAGTTATTCCATTTAAGGTAGATTAGCTTAAAGATAGATATTAAGTTCAATCTAATTTCAGCTTCTTGCATTTATCTGAGATTAACTGGAAGATGAGCTTGATATAACTCTTATAGTTTTTCTGATAATATATCATTTTATATATTATGTATAATAATAATACTTCCTGGTGTCCTCATTTTGGTTTGTGTTATAAGGACGCCTACTTCGAGAACTATAATTACCACTGTCATCTGTTGATAAGAAGATTGTTGAGCAGAGAGACAACGTGTAGGAGAGAATGGAAAAGGTATAATCTGCTTAATTTCTCGGGCGCGGTAGCGCCAGAGGTAACGGAAGTCAAATTCGGTCGTTTTCGTTCACAAAAAGTAAGAAGAACGAAGACAAAAAGTGGCCGTCATAAATAACTGTCGATTCGAGTACCACCGGCTAAGTAATTATTCATGTTTGCGATTACATAGAGATGTTGTACACGCGGGATCGTCATCGTAAGTCATAATTATTTATGGAGATCTTAGATAAGTGTCCGAGAAGAATGATGTGGTTTGCCCGGAGATTGATTGTTATGCGATGTTAATGTAAATAGCTGGAAAGGGATTTTGTTTTTACCATTGGGAGATTTATAATAGTGAATGGTCAGTCAAGTTCAATCAGCGTTAGGTATACAAAGAGAGTGGAAAAGGAATGCTCGCGATCGTCGCAACTAAATTTATTGTCGAGTACACTTCTACACCATAAACGTGTGAATTATGAAAACGAGAAAAACATCAACCTAGTTGAAAGACTTTGAAATTGACAAACTCATCACTTTCCAACTTACAATTAGTGAACTGAATCCCAATAGTGCGTATAAAAAAGACGTATTTACGATCATTCTAAGAAATTTCTCTTAAACCTTAACAACGAGCGCCTAAACGCCATAAAACTGACACGGGTTGCTGTATATTATAATAAACGTGCTAACTTAATGACCCAAGAAACGAACCTCGACACCGGCTATATGTTTGACGGTTTCTATTAAGCGAATTAAAATGCATACTCTAAAACGCACGATTGCACACACCAACTTAAACCAAACCAAACACATCAAATCGACTTTCGAATTTGGTGAAATTTGTGTAAATCAAAACTCTCATATCAACATAAAAACTGTTTCATTTAAATTTCCAAATCTTTTTAATAAGTTGGAATAAATAATGAGCTTGTTACATAAAATCTTTGAAGTCGTTTAAGTCAATTTACGAGATAGAGTCATCTTTCGAATATTTTCTTTTTCTTAATAATCGTGACTTGACTTTCACTACGGTCATCATCACACGTTGGAAACGACATGTTATTTTCTCAAACGATGCTATATTATTTTGGCAGTAACCATATTGATTACCGATCTTCTCACATTATCAAGTTAGTAATTGCGAAAAGAGAGAGGTTTTCTTGTTATCATAAGACGAAAGTGACCAATTATACAACAATAAAATGAAAATTGTTTTTTGTTGCTTATAAAATTTATATCTTCTTCGTAATTGATTAAATTAAAAGAAAGTTGGTTTCTTTTTCGTAATGAAAAGTATTAAATTTTAATACTTTATACTACTATTAAATTGTATAAATTTAAATTCATTATACATTTGACATAGATACTAACGTTGAGATTAACATCAATTTATTGTTTGTTATTTTTATTATACAACATAGAGAAGACTTTTTTAGCTGACAAAACTTTCTTTTTTGAGGCATTTTTACTCAAATTCATTGCACTGGCCTAAACTCAACTTTCTCATAATTTTGATGTAGCACAATAAAATAACAGAAAATATCTTTGTATCTTTCATAATTATCTTTTTCTTATTGTACCAAAATCGTCAGCTTGAGAAGATTCCTCGCCTGCAAGCGACCTCTGAAGATTCTATAAATTGCACCTTATTAATCCGCTATCCGAGTTTTATTAAGGACCCATCTGACATGTTCTTCCGGGTAGTCTTCATTAGAAACCGTTTCATTATCTACAAAATGAAGCAAATGTGTTATAGACAAAAAACGTCTACGAGGCATAATTAATAAGCGAAAAGATCGGTGTTTGTAATATTTTAATGATTTTAATGATTAATAGCTCATTAGAAAGATCTCGTAGAGTAGAGCCTAACATAGTTTTGGCGGCGCAGATTTTAGGCGGAAACACCTTAAATTCCGAGAAAAACAGTAAAATATATAAGAAAATTGTTTAACTTTAGTGTGCCAAAAATTGAAAACTAATGAACTAATATGAGGTATGATTACCAAATCAGAACGCGTATAGTGTCTTCTACACAAAAGTGACTTTTGGTCGTCGCTAAATCATATGGGTATTTAGAAAAGTGCAACAAAACACGAACCTGTTTCCAGACGTACGTGGCGCCAGGCGGTTTTTTGAAAAGCAAAATCATTCATAACTATAATTTATTTGTTAAGAGCCCACTTTACCAGGTCGGTCAGTTTCTGAGGGGCGCAGACGACGGACGTTCGGAAGCAACGAGGCGGAGTTTATTTTCTACTAGGCCCGACCCTTTATAGATAAAAAAAACATCGTGTTTATTTTATTACGATTCTTTTTCTCGTCGATGTTGTTAATGAAGAAATTAAACGACTTCTTCTAAATATTATTGTTTATTAACAATTTTTCTTAATTATGAATTACAATCAATCTTTTTATTGACTTTCCAATTTATTTATTATTTTAGTTATTATTTTGATTTTTTATTAATAATCGTAGTCGTAGCCCACCTTTTTACTACGTTTGTTTTTTTAAGTATTTTGGTTCACAACAATTTACATTACGCAAATATCAGTTTTTTAACGCTTTTTTTCGATATGAATAGAATATTAATTTTTTAATAGAGAAATTAGAGAAAGAAGTTGAGAACATCTAAGATTATGGGTTTATAATTCAATTGAATGTAAGGCAAAAATCAATTTCAAATGCAATAAATAATTTTGCGAGGCATAAAACATTTATATCATTTTGAAACGAAAATAACATTTATAACTTCATTTTATATTAAAATAGATATATTTGCAATACAGGGAATGTGAAAAGTTCGGTACAACATTTATAAATTATATCTTTGTTGTATTATTATGCGTTCGTTTGATATACAGGTGTCTCAGAGTAACCGTGTAAGTAATTTTATTTGAAAACACAGGTAGTTACAAAAATTAAAGAAAAAATAGCTGAATAAATGTGGTTCCTTTATGAATATTATTACTTTTCATTCGAACTTTTTTAATATTTCTGTTTAAAAAATGGACTGCATGGTCTGCATCACCTTGTATAAGTAAATGAAATAATATGTAATACCTAATTAATAATAATATTAAATAATGATTGAAGTATACAAAATATGGCTAATAGTGTAATAAATAAAACAGCCCTGACTAGAAAAATCTTTAGAAAATTTTAATTTGCCATCGTTGAATAGATGTAAGCTCTTGAAATTCGCTGGACACTTCACCTCGACGATGGCATTTTCATTTTTTATTGTTTCATTTGGACTTGCAACTAAGAATCCATACATCCTACGGATGAATAGAGCTCAAGAGTTTGCTGGCAAGTTATATTTACTTTCAAATTTTTTTAATGCAAGCCATTCATAGTCTTGGCCATGTTTAGTGTTATTATTTCTAGCAAATTTCGAGTACAAGATTGATTTAACTTTATTTAAGCAGGACGTGTCATTTCTCATCCTACATACATCACCAAATCTCGATGCAGTTAGGCACAGATACCTTTCTTGGATCCATATCTGATTGGTACTTTAGCTTCTGGTAAGAATTTGTATTTTATTTCTGTTAATGCATCCATCTTGCAAGTTTCCAATAAATTCTTCTTTCTTTTATATTCTTCGTGTGAAATGTCACTCATAAATTATAACCGAATTGCTATCATTACCCTGATCGGCTTTCGCTACCTACCTGAATTACTCTGTATACACGAGTATTTTATTTTATTGTATACAATTATTTTATAGCAGTACCACTCCGGATGATGTATCGTAATTGATGTTGTTCGAGCGTTTAGCGTTTACAGTCTTTATTCAGTCTTTATTTACTTTTCCTGAAGCTGTAACTAAATTAATTCTTCTTTACCTGCGTTCTTCATAGACTGCTATGCCATGTCACTTGCGGTTTCTTGATATTTTTGGAATGTTTTTGTTAACATAAATAACAAACACATAACAATAATTCTTCAGCCTGTGTATATCCGGTACCGACAGATAACAGAAACAACAGCAGAGTTTATCTCAATAGACTCTTTGCTTTCTTCAGTGTAAGCTTCTTTTTTATCCCGCACATAAAACATAAAAGAAATGAGCTGCTAAGCCCTGCTTTTGACTCATTAATAAATTTAATGCGAGTTTTGTTGCAGTTGAATGAATTATTCTCCACCATCAGTATTTGGTTCTGCATCATTTGTATTATTTATCTTATGGTATCGCTTCAAATAATGTATCGTTTTAATTTTTACTGTGATGGTTTATTCTTTTTAAATAAGTCATTTTTATGTGTGCCACAGTTTATACAATAAAATTAATAAAATTTAACTTACCTTTCGGAATGAATACATTTTTCAATTGAATCTCGGACTATAAAATATGAAATTTTAGATTTTATAAAAATTTATATCGTAAATTATTACCGTCTATTACTCCTTTTTCGAGAACATCTTTAAATGCTAAGGGGTAGTTTTTTAGATGAACATACTTACCCATTGTTTATAAAAACTTTACACAAACTAAATTAAACTAACACTATAGTACACAATAAAATAACAACTATTGACTATAAATTCAAAAATTTTGTTAAATTACACAATCATTAGTAGAAAATCACGGAAAATAAAGTTCAAAACGTACTTTTGGAAATGATTATTTTCTCTACCACATTAAAAAGTAATAGATAAAACAAGGAGCTTCGATGAAGAGAGTCGATGTAAGCGCCGCTCAGTCGGCAAGAGGCGGGACTAACGCGGTGGTAATACTTCGTGGGAATCTTGACGGAAAATATTCATTTTTACTCTACCTTTTTGCAATTTTAGCAAATTACAAACTATTCCTTTATAACTAAAAATTTTGAAAAAATTTATTTGAAAAATATTACTATTTTCAAGTATACTATCATGCAAGCTAAAAAAGAACGACCAAATTGTATAATATTGAGGAAAAAAACCCCTTTTTTTGGAAAACTTTAAAAATTTTCACCATGCGTTATGTAGAATTGTTAGAAGAAGCTATGTACAAAATTTCATCCAAATATTTTCATAAATAATATATGTTTTTTGTAATTTGCCGAGCTGTATGGTAAAGTAGCCTCTTAATGGTCCGATTTAAGTGTGTGATACCTTTTTGGAAAGGGCTCGTTCTGTATATCATATCATAGTAATGGCGGCGCGAAATTCTAACAATAACGGTAATTAAACGAGTAAAAACGTTATAAATAATTATATTCTTAGTCCTTTAAACATTGTTAGTAATTGTCCGACTTTTATAATAAGTAGAAACACAGTATATTAATAAAATACTATAATTCATTATTATTAACGACAAGTCAACTGCATATTATATAATTGTTCTGTAAAGATAATAAGTATCTAAAACTCGCTACAACAATTATTTACAAAATGAGATCAATTAAACAAAATTGTATAAGTAGTCAACTATTAAAATCTAATTTAATTGTAGTTACATTAAATTGTATATAAAAATTCATGGCACATTTTTATTGTACCGTATATGGCCGTTACCCTCAATTGAATGGAAAGATCATTTTTCAAAAAATCGATAAAGTATTTAAAAATAGAAGGATTGATTACATTTTCTGATCCTAAAATTGTTTAATTTTTGCAATAATTAATATTAAAATTTCAAATCTCCTCTATAACAGCTTTGGTAACGTTTACGAGGTTTTCACGTAAAATCAAGAAGATCAACAAAACGTGCATCGTTCGGATCTCTTCTTCTAGCGCATAAGATTCTCGTGGCATCTTGCTCATGCACCTTTTATTGATTTTTATTTCAACCAACCGCGTGCGAAACGACGGTGACGTATCCAAAGTTTTTTCAAATTTTCATTATTTTTTTTTGAAAAACTAAGGCCCAGTTTGAAAAATAAAAAATTAATAGAAGTCTTCAATTTTGCTAAACTATCGAATAAGCCAATAAAAAAAAGAATGTGTAGCGGCCCCATTACAGTTTAAGGTCGGTGTCTACAAAATTCACACAGCTTTTGTCCAAACTATTTTTGCAGGTATCATGGGCCATCTACGAGCATTGCTTGCATTTGAATTCATTATGAACCTCTTCAGCGAAATAGAGACATTTTTTCTTTAATGAGTTTTTAATAATGATGTTTCTGTATGAATCTGTATTTAACGATTTAACTGATTTATTTGATAATATACACTCAATCAAATGACAGACAAGAACTTCACAATTGTATCAATCTGTTGTAAAGGATAATCTAATTTTCGAAATTTGTTTTAAATGTTCCCGGCTGTTGTTAAAGGTCGTATTTTCATACTGTGAATTGTATGTTAATGGATCCATATATGTTATTGTATGAGTGATTAAGTTTGCAACATAAACGTCCAATGCCGTTGAACGTCGTGGTATATCGGAACTATTACAATGTCGATGGCACGGATATATGTGGACGCTGGTTCTATTTATTAATTAACATAATATTGCAGAATATTATTCTATTACAAAATTATCTAAGTACATACCAGAGATACTTTTATGCTGTAAAAGCGTTTGAAAACTGCTGTAGGATACCTTTCCTTTATTGAACACGGCTACTACATAGTCTTTCGACAATTTAAGTGGCATTGTAACGTTGTTGTTGGTAATAAAAGAATGACTTTTCTGGCTGATTGTCAAATTTTGTTGTAATGTGTTTAATTTTTGGGTTCATCACTTTCTTAACAACTTTTCTGTTGTTCCGTAAGCGTTTCGCTCAACTCTCTTCTGGCACTTTGTTTGACTTTGCGTTTATTACATATCTCGTATTAAGTATACGCATTCTGATTTGGTAATCATACCTGATAGTATGTTAATTAGTTTTCAATTTTTGGGACTCTAAAGTTAGAGAATTTTTCTATATATTTTACTGTTTTTCGCGGAATTTAAGGTGTACCCGCCCAAGATCTGCGTCGCCAAAACTATGTTAGGCTCTACTCTACAAGATTTTTGTAATGAGCCATTTATCATTAAAATCGATACACAAACAAAAAAGTTTTTTTATGGATGGAATTTATGGGTAACTTCACACTGGTAATATTTTTGACCAATACATGTTTATTTTAAAATTAGTAATAAAGAAGATCAAAATTTTATTCTAAGTATGTGTTGGATTGTTATTTTTAGCTTTTATTTTTAACAAGAAGAAATAATGAATGGTTGCACGTAAGTTAACGTTCCATAACGTAACTTGCAAATAATGTAAGCAAACAGATAAAACCTTGACACGTTCGTATTTGTTCGTTTTATGCGGCATACAAAAAGACATTTGTCTACTCTCTCACGTCCCGCTTATGCGGATCTTTACACGGGATTCGTACGTTTTCCATCAATCCATTCTTTTTATCAAGATGTTGTGCACACACACAAAAGCAATAGCAGCCGATTTCAGTGATGTTGTGGTAGCGAAGAGCCGCGGGGCTGCTTTTGCTGGGGGTCATCCGTAACCATACTATCCACCGTCAGATGACGTCTTTAGTGGGGGGACTCAACCACGGTACGCCGCGATACGACGGACAAGCTACCAGTCGACCGCGAGAGCTCGCTACAGTCGACTATTATACACATAACGAGAGTTGTTATTTGAGTGTTTACCGGCAAAACTCGTGCTTCTTCCGAGTTTATTGCAAACCCACAAAACAAACTTTAAACTAAAAATTAAAACGAACTTGCGTAACATATCATCAGTGAGAGTTTAGTGCGAACCCCAATTAATAGGAGAAGGTCAGCGCGGGTTCGCTGACTTTTCCAAGGTGGAAATTGGGTCGTAACGTTGCTTTTCTGGACGTTCTATCAGAATAAGGTAAGGAGACGGTGATAGGTGCGTGGGGAAACGGTGCAGATGGCTCGGATCTGACAACTGTGCAACAGATCTTTTGCAATAAATGCAAAAATGACACAGATTCTACACGGTCCCCCGATGCCGTCGTCGTGTCTCTTGCGTAGTCGCTGCAAGTTTTTGTTCAAGTGCACGTTGCGCTTTACTCGATGAGAAAAACGCACCAGACCGACACGGTTTACTCGTCTCAGTTTATCCTTTTTCTTTTATATCATCCATTCATGTCCGCACGGTTCTTGACTTTCAGTGAATGACAATTTTCCGTTTTAAAATCGTGATTTCCTTTTCGAAGTTATTATTACGAGATCTAATTTGTTTTCGTTATTTTCAATATAATCGTTTCATACAGCTTTATCTACTTTAAACAATTTCGTTATTTTTTAATATGACTCAATAACGTATTGTTGAAACTTAACGATAAGAATTTTTTTAATTTCCTTTTTCCTTTTTTGTTGATAAAATTAGAATGATTGAGAATTTCTTCATTCTTTAAGACTTAGTGGTTATAGTTTTAATTAAATTGAGTCAACATCAATTTTCCGCCAATAAATTTCGCCCGCTTTCCTCACATTTATTAATATTAATCGTTACACCCCGTACACAGCGGCAAATTAAATTAAATCGGCTTACAGCCAATAAATAACGCATCGTTAACAACGTAACAGAACACGGACAAGGAACCGTGTACAATTCCCCCTAATTAACGAGTCCTTAAATCACCAGTTTGAGGCCCGAGGCCGTCGGCAAAATATATATTTTTTTCCTCTGAGAACGACCGCTCCTAATTGAAAACGTCCTTTTAAAAGATCCAACGACAAGTATACATATACATATAGTGTTATCGTATGCAAAATGCCCAGCGGGGACGAAACCAAGAACGTTCGTTAAATTGATGAAGTAATGTTACACGTGGGAGTTGATAATAGATCTTTTGAAAACCGATGTAACAAGGTTTATATAATTCGCTGATCTTGAACGCAACTAACTCTTCGTTGCTATAATAGTTAGTGTGATGATACAATTCGGATTAAAATGGAACTTGAGCTGTTCTGAAACGCTCCCACGCGCGGTTAAACATATGTAAAACACGAACGCCTCGTGCAGTTGGCAGTTACGGGAATCTTCGATGACCTTTAAATGCTTAGCCACACGGTTGCACGCACTGCTATTTCATTCAGATGAATAAGATCAACTTCCTGTTTGGTGATTTTAATTGTCATTAGAACTGATGATAACGCTATTAATTTTTATGACCAACCTTTATGACAATAAATGTTCGGTTCAACGTTTAAAATAACATTGAAACGACGTCGTTCGTTAAAATGTTTTCATCAATTCACAGACGTGTTATTAAAGAGTTATTTTCAAGCTCTCAAGTGTTTTTCTGTCCATTCTTCGTGCCTGCTTGGTCTTTGGTGACCTTGTACGGCTTGCCTAATACGGATAAAATTTCGAGGAAAGCCTAGAGGTGACATGAAACGTTAACCTTTGACAATAATAGGACAAAAAAAAACTTGTATCGAGTTTTCCATATATGATCCATCTAACCGATCAATATCGACATTCTCGTTTGTCCGTGATGGATGATGTTTGGCAGAATCCGGCACGATTTTTGTAGCAAAAAAATATACATATAAATAATATTCTTTGACGTTAAATGCTTATAACGGTCTACTAAAGACGAATAAAAAGAATTTATAATCTTAAACACAGTGTAGATTATTCTGAAAGGTTTATTAAACTCGTCGTCTCTCATAAGTTTCTAAATTTATACTGGGATCTCCGGAACGTTAAAAGAAATGTTGTCCGGATGTTGCAACAGTGGCTATAAAGTAAAGGATTGTTTTAATCGCCCATTTCAGGCATTTTCACATCATAAAGTGTCATTAATACCGATTTAATTTTGTAATCATTATTGTCAAGTGTCCATTTTGATACATTGGAAATGACGAAAATAAGTAACGACATGAGAAGGAATCAGCGAAAGGATTATTAAGATTAATATGAATCTTTGAGGCTACAGGTTAACAATAATTGGGGTATACGCAGTAAATGAAGATGAATAATTATAAAAGATTAAGTCTCGGCCACAAGCGACCTCGGCTTAATTAGTCAAAAAATCTGTAACTTCATTTTATAAACTCGAAGTCGCTTGCGGGCGAGGCCCCACAATTTGATAACCAGTTTCAAGTTAATATAATGAAAGAAGCTTAGGCATCGAAAGACATGTTACGTTATAAACCGATTAATAAAAAAAAAGTAATACATAGAATGCTATATAAAGCAGTAAATCAACTCGACAAATATTTATCCACAAAAGTGTAGGTACGCTCTAACAGTGGATGTAAGTAGTTTTGCGCATTTAGTAGACATAGATTGGTTTATCTAGCATCGAAATAGGCGAGCCTCTATGAATACGAATTGCTTCGGACATAACTGGGTTAAGTGCGCGCGATTAAATTTACGTTTATTGCCCGTCTTACATCCGCATTATGGCTCTTATCTGTAGACGTTGTAACCTATGACACCGACAAAGCACCTATACATACTGCTATTTACGGCTTAATATTCATCCTATTTACATACGAACCATAAGCACGAGGCGAAGACGAATGATTCAGTTTTATTGTTTATTGCCTGTAAGTCGTGTGGCGTGATGCCGGCTCGGACCCCTATTTGGTTTGGTAATGAGATGTATGTTTATAATTTCCAATTATAACTCACCAAATATTTACTTGAGAAATGTCAAAATGTTAATTGAATACCATAAAACGTGATTTATAAAAATATCACTAATTATCCATAACCTCATTAGTTTCAAACAGGAAGTTTTCAAAGTTTTATTCTGTATACCTCGTTAATCAATCTGAAAGTAAAAACTTATTATTGCGCATCAATTTGTAAGTCATTTACCTTAATGAAATTAATATTCACTACCGCTATAAAGTAAACGTCGCTATTTTACGGTTAAAGTTTGCATGATTACCTCTGTAAGCACCATCCATAATAAGATTTTAAAATTCACATCTGGTGCGTGAGGAAATTGCGCGAACACTCAAATAGACGCGTAATTCCACGCCGGGGAAGAAAAACGTTCCCGATTTCACCATGAATTAACACGCCAACTATCAATTAAATTCACATTACCTACTTAAATAAATTATCATGATGGTTGCCTCGAACTGTCGGCAAAACACCACTTTGCAAAACAAACTACTCCTTCACTTACGCAGTCGAAAATTGGTTCTCAACTTGATTAATATTCATCATATTTAAATTATTAAATTTCACCATTTTCATTGAAAATGTTTTTCAAATTTTTTTTTTAGGTAAACGCGTGCTTAATTCAAGGTGATTCTTTAACGACAGCTTAAGAAAAAAAAAGTGTTTTTTTATATCAGTTAACAGGCCGTACATCTACTCAATTTACTGTGTGCGCCAGTTCTACAAATATTTAAAGAAGTGTTTTAAATAAGCAAACACCTCAGTAAGTTATTTTAAAGGAATCCGTATAAATAATCACCCCGGATTCGAATTAACATCATTCTCGGCCATCGTATCGCGCTGAATTCTTCTCGCCATTTGTATAACTGTATCTAACAATGAACGAGAGATGTCTATCGTTTTGAACGATTCCGTATCGATAGATCTCCGAAATGCCTATCTCGAGGAGAATTATGCCCTTCGCAGAAGTAGGTAACCAGTACTATATGCTGCGAGATTACGGCCTCACGAATCTTCCATTATAGTGTTATACAATATTCTAGCATGGTCGTGTAACGAAAAAGGTAACGCGGTAACTGGTCTTGGAAGTCGTGTACAGTCGGGCACGATAGATATCTATCGTGTACGGGGGCAGATAGTTCAGGCGTTTTTGATCGCATGCTTCACTGGCGAACACCGGATACCGCTACTATTCGCCATAACTATATGAAGACATCGATCAGTGACACGTTTTTAGATCTTAAAATCTACGATCCACCGATACTTTTGGTGTATCAATATTATGACTCACCAACCAGAAGTGATTTTCATAAATAATTTATATTTAATTAATACACATTCGTCAACTATTTGACCACAAATTTTACTTGCTAAAATTAACTTGCATCCAATTAGAACATAGATTTATTTATAAGTTAGTGACAAGCAGTCTGACGTTGTTTTTGTGTAATAAACTCAGTTAAATTAGGCTGGTAGATGCATAATTGCGGTTGATAAGAAGCAATCAACTGCCTATAAATTCAAATTAATCCACAGCCCGTCGTGTCCAACTAACGTGTAACTCAAAGATCCCGTAAAAAATACATACATAGTTTTATTTCTCACTTTCTTTTCATTACGTCTTTCTTAAGTCTCTGAATATTTTACGACTCTTAGTGGCCGGTAAAATTTTCTACTCGATTAGTATATAAAGCGACTCGTAAACCGATAGTGACAGATGGACAAGTTAACGATACCGCTTTAGAGTAAAAGTGAAAAGGGCGGTGACCGTATTTTACGCCGGCGCGTTTGCATAAATTAACATCCAACCGTCGCGATTTATCAAAGGGAATCGTTTCGATCGATCACCGCGACTAACGATAATTGCCTGGATAATAAGTAGTTTCGGACCGCAGCAAATCGTTTGGCGCGAATACTTACGCACTTTCTACGTTCAACTCAGCTTGCGAATAATTTTATTACCTCCAGATATCATTGTACGGTATCGATACTCTCCGGCCTAACAGTGCATCTCGATGGAATAGTGACATTGTAAAGGAGGTTGGCGAAAGTGAATCGTTATTGGCCAGTAAATCTTACTTAAAAGGCCATAAACTCGATTTATATTCGATATTTACTATCACTCATAGAAGCTTAAACCATGTTTAGGTTAAATGTGGTACTTATAGGAGGTAAAAAATCATCTTATTATCGCTTAAGAGAATATAAACGTATACTTACTTAAATAGGTATGGAAGACTTATTTTCATCTTGGAAATTAAATATTACAATCAACTTAAGCCTTCGTTTCAGGAGTTATTCATTACTTGAAAAAATAGTTGCAAACGTTGACATGTTCATGGTGTGCAATCTCACTACTATAAAAATGTAGACCCAGGTTTTAGTACCCTCACAATCCATTGGATGTCGTTGTAGACTGAATTTGTAGCAATCTGCATTATCTACACAAACAAAGTAACCATAGAAAAATTTATATGTCACGTCAAACCCGTCAAACTCAAAGGTGACAGCAAACGTCACATTTTTGTTTTGTCGTTTGGTGTGATAACTGCATGCTGTGCAATCTTACTACTATAAAAAAGTAGACCGAGATTTAGTACCCTCACAATCCACTGGATGACGTTGTAAACTGAATTTGCAGCAATCTGCATTATCTACACAAACAAAGCGCTTGTAGCCATAGAAAAATTTATGTATAACGTCAAACTCAGAGGTGAAAGCAAACGTTACATTTTTGTTTTGTCGTTTAGTGTGATAATTGGTGATAATTGGTTGACCCTGTTGTATAAGCAAATTTTCTTCCTTACGTTCTTTTGGCTTAGTGTTTTATATCCTTTAGTTAAGTATTTAAATAAGTTAGGGCCACTTTTACCACCTCTTGATAAGTTTATCCAATAGATAAATTGGCGCTTTTTGCCAATGAGAGCAATATACGTTAAAAATTATGAATATTATCTTGGAAAAACTTTAAATTCATATTTATTTGGAATTATTTATATGGAAAATGCACTTGATCTCTTCAAAATAAAGTAATGGTATAAACCGGTATAGAAATACCTATATTTAAATTTCGCGCTTTAACCTAATTAGTTCCCTCACAATCCCCTTGGGAGCGCTTGTACCGAAAAATAGTGGGGAGATGACCTTCTATATACATAATATACATACATTTTTCTATGGATAACTGGTGATAACCCAGTGTATATTCTTTCTTACTTTCCTTTGGCTTAGTGTTTTATATCCTTTAGTTAAGTGTTTAAGGCTCACTTTTACCACCTCCTGATAAATTTATCCGATAGATAAATCCAGTTCTTAGCCAATGAGAGCGCTTAAAACCGCCGTAACCATGGCAACTATCCTCTAGGTAGTTTATCAGGAGGATGGTAAAAGTGGGCCTAAATAAGTTAGGGCCACGTTTACCACCTCTTCATAAGTTTATCCGATAGATAAATTGGCGCTCTTAAATGAGAGCAATATACATATATTTAAAATTATGAATTTTATCTTGGAAAAACTATAAATTCATATTTTTTTGCATGTATTTGTGACCTCTTCAAAATAAAGTATTGGTATAAACCGGTATAGAAATACCTATATTTAAATTTCGCGCTTTAACCTAATTAGTTCCCTCACAATCCCCTTGGGAGCGCTCAATGTACCAAAAAATAGTGGGGAGATGACCTTCTATATACATAATATATATAAATTTTTCTATGGACATGTTTACAATGACAAATTCAGTCAAATTGTAGATATTTGTGGAGTGTGGGAATCTTTTGCTATCTCGTAGAGTACTTAGTTGAGTTGGATTGCGTTGAAATGAGGGTTGTTAGGATGTCTCACTCCAAATAGCAATGTTCCAGCAACTACTCTAGTTTTGTATTATTTCCGTTTTCGCGCGTAGTTTATCATCATCAAGACATTCTGTACAATGACTTTCATTTTATTATAAAGCACCGCTTATTTTGACTAAAAAAAAACATAACACTTTCCAACGTAATTAATTAAGATTTGAAGATAACCTCAACGTAACACACTTAATACGTGTCACTCAGTTGTACCGACAATGTAATTACAAGATAAAATATCTAACCAACCAACAATCACTTCACCTAAGAAAGCTAAGCGTATTTTACTTCATGGCATTTAGGAGTTCGATTACAGAACTAATTAAGATAAGCGTGACTGTGACCAGCCGAAAGTTTCGAAAATTTCTACAGTCCCCGATTTATGACTACAATTCCGGCAGCAATTACGCCCTGGTAAATTATAAAAATTGACGTCTGCGTAGGCGAAAACCGCTGCGTTTGCCTGTTCGAGTGGAAAGAACGAATGGGAAACCAATGGACGTTTAATTAAAGTTCCAGGAAGCATTAAGAGCCCGATCGGCCAGTCATCGTTGGTCTTTTAATTGAAATCTAATTTCAGCTATTATGTGTGTTCGAAAGGGTACGTCCCCAGCAATTTGTAGTTGTTTATCGTCGTGCGATTTATTGCATAGTAAACGTGTCGAGTACTTTATCGTAGAAAGTAATGTCGGAACAAAACGTCCCCAAAGCGATATCAAAGCCCAAAGCTTATTCGCAATTAATCCTTCACCCGATGTGTTTTGTGATTTGCTTTCTCTGCTGCACACGCTATGAGGCAACAATACCGATTATTTTAACCCAATTTAAGACGGCGCTGATGCGTTCGCCTACAATAACATCTCCGTTTCTATTCACTTTTGTGAGGAAACAACTAAATTTAGGTTTCGTTCTAAATAGAGACGCGGTCGTAACACACTTTTGATGTTTCGGCTAGTGCAAAACATAAAATATTTTTAGCTCACTACCTTTTGAAAACCGACCGATTTATCTATGATGTATTCACCTTTCATAACTTTTTACAGGTGTTGTTCGTTCACCGAGTTGATTTAGAATGCTTAACCCGTTAATAAAAAAATTCACGGTGACTGCGGGGCTTGCGGGGTTTAGTCACAGTTGGAATACTCATAATCACCTACCGTGAATCCGCTCCAGACATTCACCATCTACTATCGAAAAACAAAGTGTTTGTCAAATAACTTTAGTTTTGGCACGAACGTGAATTGAAATTTATCATAGGAAAAGTACCGAAATCATAATGTTGTTCTTAAAACATAAATAAGTGGACTTGGTAGAAAGCCAATTTGAATCATTTCTCATATCAACGGCATAAATTAACTATGACGGCAATAAATACAAAATATTTC
The DNA here is from genome assembly GCF_036711975.1 of Onthophagus taurus. Classification (NCBI taxonomy): domain Eukaryota; kingdom Metazoa; phylum Arthropoda; class Insecta; order Coleoptera; family Scarabaeidae; genus Onthophagus; species Onthophagus taurus. The sequence goes on from NC_091967.1 coordinate 3,270,907, forward strand.
TTATTATAATATTTCTGTTTACTTTATTCAATCAATGAAAGTTGGCTCCTCGCACGTGGACATTATTTCCTCCTAATGCTAAACCCAGATGCCGTTTCTTCGATGAGGTCAAGAAAAAGCGCACGCACTTTCTACAGACGAAGCACTTCGGCGAACCACGGAAGATCGCGGTGCTTTTCCGCAACTTTATTGCGTCGAGCTAACTCGACAGATGATAAATCAACGTCGACGGAAATCGGAATGGGACTCATGTGCCAATTTGGTGAGACTTACGGTCGTGGATTGAGGTTAGGTGTGAAAACACGCCTGTGCTAAGCTCTATCAGTAAAGGCGATACTAAAAGCCCGATATCAGTGCTTGGTGAACGCTTACATTCGTGTACGAACGTAATTACGAGGAGAGAATTATTCGTTTGGTATTAATTGGCGCCTACGCACTACTTCGCGTCGACACTTTCAGTGTCTATTTAACGATAGTCATCGTCTCGAAAAACTTATAAATATCTCTTGTATTGCTTGCTCACTCAACTAGCTTTGATTGATAACTTTTAACGGTAATATGTTAGAATTTAATAACGGTATTTTTGAATGCAACTGTACACAGTATTTTATGGATTTAGTATGAAAATTAGTTCCATTGATTTCTGAAGACCCTCCAGATACTTTTTTTTTTGTTGTTTATTGTCCAAATCGTGCCATTCTGTCGAGAGGTTACAGTAAGGTCCGGACGGTTAGTGAATCCTTAATCAGAGTTAACGGTAAGTGGAGAAGATAAGTGGTTTTGAGGACCGTTCGTTTTTAAAGTTTAATCGATTTTTTTTTGCCGACACACTTGCACTTCTTGCATAAATTAAAAAGAAAGAATATAACCAACACAAACGTATACTTAAATCATTAAGAAATATAAATTTGTTGTTTTGTTCATAAACCGATTTAATTATTTCTTGTATTAAGTGAAATGTGGAATTACGTGGCTTATTTTTTGTTTCCCTGTGGTTAATATTATTGTCTCTGCGGGCAACATAAGATCAAATTATGCCTGTCAACGGGTCTTCCTAGAACTGCCGTCGATTCAATTAAAGCCGAACACGGTGCAAGCCGGTTTCCATTACTCGCCAATTTTCCTCACGTCTCGCGATTCCCCGGTTGCAGTGGTTCGCTGCGGGTATTTACATTAGGCCAGTTAGTGGCCTCGCATGGCATTAGTTCAAATGACGTAACCGCGTTGCCCACAGACCAAAGCAATCGAGACGCAGAGTCGTTGGTCATCGTAAAACGCTCTAATTGCCATCGACGGAACGATGCTACGTCTCTGTGGTCATGGCTCCTTCATCCTCGTACACACCGCTGTTACTTCACTCCTCATTCCCAACCGTCCGTTACTAATCTAATAACACAACCAATTTAAGAAATAAACAATAAAATTCTATTTGAATTGATTTTGATTATTAATGGGTTGTGTAAAAGTGGATATAAACGAAGTGTTGGTCATCGATGACGAAGGTGAATCGCGAAAGCCGAAAACATTACGATCGTTTGTCCCATAAAACGCGTTCCACTTCGCACACCACCGCTTGATTATTTCAAAATCCGCGGAATTGCCATAAATATTTACCGAAAGCGGCCCCGATCTAAAAGCAATCATGAGAGAATGGGCCAAACTAATGCTCGGCCCCAAAAATACGCGTGCGTGCTATTGTTCAAGCAATAAATTAGACGTCCGTTTGTGTTACTTGTAGATTAATGCCGGATTATTTTAGCCTCAGGTAATGAAACGGCATTGCCACCCACGGTTTTAGTTCAACAAGTTCCTTTTTTATAATTTACTAGTAAGACACTAACAACATTTTATTGTTCATGTTAAAGATTACGTTAAAGAAAGTGCGGTTACTGTTGATCGATTAGTTCTAAACGAGACCTACATCGATTCGAAACTATTCAAAACTCAACAGTTATCTATCGCTTTCGAAGGCAATTTGTCCGTTTTTCCTCTAACGCGGAATAAAAGCGATAAACAGCACGATAAGTGCAATAAACAATCTCTGAAACGCCACTGCCGCCTACCGGCGACTGTAAACTGGTAATTCTTATCCGATCATCTGACGTTGAGCGAAACGTTCTCTCCGACCGAAACGTAACCTATAAAGTAGTTCTCAACGCCAGAAAACGACCGACCGCAGCCGGTAGAATTAATTGATTTAAGAAACGACGTCTGTTGAAAAAAGGAATTAACGGATAGCGGGAAGAAAAAAAAATCTGCTATCTTTTAAAGATTGACCGAGTCGCAACGGCCACGAAAAGGACCGATATGTGTACGAGCCGAGTTTGCACTGGCTACCGTAACTCACTCTATCATTCGGAGTGATTTATCATTGACGTTTATGAAACGAAACCAACCAATGACTCGGTATAACGCCGTTACATACGGGATGGCTTCAGAAACTTACCGTTAATATAACGTTTTTTTTACAAAACATCTTACTGTCCATTTTGTGTAATCATAATGTTTATTATCTTTCACATTAAATTAGTTAAGTGCAAAAATCACCAAACTTTTTTTATATGCAGCTGAATAAATCACAACCGCTAAACCGGAACCTGCTAAACAGTTACCTTTTCTGAAGACTTAGTGCTTAACATTATATCAACGTGAAGCGACTCATCACATGTTGGTGCCTCGGCTTTAGAACATGAAGCTGTAGATCTTTCGACTGATGAAGCAGCAATTAAGATTATACACTGTTGGAAATAATTCACGAGCACACCCTATATAATCTGAACGCATGTGTCTAGCACAATGAAATTTGGCATGGAAGTAGTACTAAAGTAGTGTAACTTAGCCTCACATGGAGAGCGGCGCAACTCTGCTGGGAGGGGATACATTAATAGCGAGAGTATAGCCCTTGAGCAGCGCGTACCATCGCTACACGACGTGGCATGGAGTCGATAAGTCGCTGTATTGTAACGGGAGGAATCTCCATAGCTCCTCAACGTTAGCTGGGAAAGCCGGATAACGTTGAAGTCTCCGACTAATCATGTCCCAAACATGTTCGATCGGATTCATATCCGAAGAACGAGCTGGCCAGGGAAGCATTCGTATACGGTGCTCTTTCACACAGGTCTGTACAACACGCACGATGTGCGTTCGGGCGTTGTCGTGCATGTATAGCAGACGTGGGAGCCGTCGAACGTAGGGAAACACACCGGGCCGTAGCACCTCATCTACGTATCGTTGACCCATCATCGTCTGCTGTACACGTAGCAGACGTGTACATCCACCATGTGTAATCGCACCCCATACCATAATACTCGGTTGGCGGTGGCGAACCAAGTATTATGTTGGCGAACCAAAATTCGCACGTCACCGGTGCTTAATTCGAATCTTGATTCGTCGGAAAACAAAATGTCCCTCCACTTGGCAACCCACCAATGTCTAGCGTCGACCCACTCGTGACGTATACGGCGGTACTCGGGTGTTAGTGGAATCCGTTGTAACGCATGACGCGCGCGCAATCCACTGTCTACCAAACGCCGCTATACAGTTAGCGTAGTGAGTGCACCTTCCCTGGCCTTCCCTTCCCGTTGGCCAAACAGCTCCAACTTGCCTTGAGGAGGACGTACGGGACGCTAAAGGGCTGAGCACAATGGCGCGAACCATACGTGCTGTGGTCGCGTGGGGTCGTTCTGGTTACGGCTGAAGGTGCGTATGTCCTAGCTCAGATCATTCTCGCCATGTCCGTTGCACTGCCGATAACGACTGCTCGACACGACGCGCAATTTCACGAAACGATACAATCTCCAATGTGCATACTCACAACCATTCCTCGCTCAAACTCGATTAAGTAACGCGATCGACAAGTACGACAACAAACTGGTCCATCACACCACACTAAAAAAAATCGGTATCTCCAACCCACTTCGGTTTCCATGCGACGGAATGTTCCACATGGAAGGGCGGCTCAGTCAACAATGCCGCGGCAGAAAAACTCAAAACTTGGTGAATAAACACGTCTACAATCAACCTTTATGCTCCGCAAATATTATGGATTTATCTTCACGCGTTCAGATTATATAGGGTGTGCTCGTGAATTATTTCCAACAGTGTATCAAGCTGAAGCTGGTCATCATATTGTGTCATCAAAGCTGCCTCGGCTTAGTTGATCAAAAAATCTACAGGTTTAGATAATAAAGTCGAGGCAGCTTGCGGCCGAGGTTCAGCGATTAACATTATATCAACCTGAAGATGGTCATCACATTGTGGTTCCTCGATCGCAATCGGCCTCAGATTTATCAGCTGAAGTTGTATATCTTTTAACAAATTAAGCCGAGGTTCAATGATTAACATTATATCAACCTAAAAACTGGTCATGATATTGTGAATCGTTTTGAACTACATAAAAATCGTATTCAATTAGCTCCAAATAACTCGAGCAAGTATGGATGCCGTTACAACGGCCTCGAGCAAATCTTGTAAACAATATCGACGTGCGAACGTATGTTTCCATCGTATCCCGAAGCTGAGTAGTTTTTGTGCGATGGAAGAAAGCTGCTGTCGTGCGAAGCAGGACTCCGAGCTTGTTTATGTCGAGAATTATACCAATTAGTGGCGACTATTAGTAGTATTAGATTTGCTTGATATCAAAAAAAAACGTTAAAATCATAATGTCTGAAATTAAAAGTTGTAATTTTTTGAAGAGAAATTCTTCGCAACATGTAAAGAAGATTAAGTAAATCTAAAGAAATCAAGATGACATCGTAAACAGTCAACGGCAAATTATATTATACGCAGAGATCAGTTTCGAAACGTAACGGGAGACGAGTGTCCCAGATTCGAGGAGATCTTACGCGGTCGTTTGGAAATTTGTCGATAAGACCGAACAGATATGGGCGATATTATTCAAAACCAACGTCCGCTATTCTGTGGTTTCCTGGAACATTCAATACTCTTTCTCGGTAACTATAATTGATGTTAATATCGCGTGACTGAAGATAGATAGCTCACACGGTTTAGACGACGGCTCATCACGTTTCGAGAGAGCAAGCAAAATCATATTCTAAAACCACGGCCTCATAATCTCATTAGATTTGTTTTCGTAAAAAGTTACTCGTTCACCTCATTATCTATGACTTAATAATATAGTTAATTTATGTAATGTAACGTATACGATACGGGAGCGATATTGAATTTCTTAACATAGGTTGGCACGGCAATTATGACCGTCTAAGGATGGGTCGAACTGTTCCACAATTAGACTAATTAATTTCATTAGACGTTAAGCGTCTATTTAATTATCATAATGGGACCTATTAGACAAGCTAAGAAGTGGAGAGAGAGGAGGACTTCGACACCCACGTCGACCAGGGTCTTCTACTCCACTTACTCCTATCAAGATTGAAGATCCATTAGTTGGAAACGAACGGATTGCAAGCATTTTTATTCTACCCAAAGCAACGGTTCCTGCCTCTATAAGCGTAACCGTCTTCGAAAATCGTTTTCTTGTCAGCGTAGGTAATTTGAAGGCCTCTTAGTACACGCTGTTAATGGGTCCCATTGTATCGGGGACGTAAAACTAACCGCCATAATTTATGCGTCGATAAAATCTTGTTTGATTAGTGGGAGTTTGTTTTTACCGACGGGTTTATCTACATTACACCTTCCTTGTTGAGAAAATAAACAAGTTCTAATAGCACGAGTTGAATTTGTAAATTATGGGTTTCGATCAAGCTTGTCCATAACGGCAGGTAGTTCATGTGTGTTAAGTGGTGTTATGGTGTAAACAACATCATTTTAGTATTACGATGCAATGAATTTCATTTAACTCAAGTACTTTTAAGTAAAATTACTCATTTATGTTGATAAGTTTCGCAAGATATCATAGCATATGTCATTAAACACTTTCGATTCGCGTGACAAGGGATCGTCGCATAGTTGAACTAGATCCGTGGTGATTGATGACGGCACTAGCATGCAATCAATTACATCTTTGTCGTAATCCGTATATTTTTGCCGACAGTTGTCGCTTATGGGCAGAAACCTTTTGGACTGCCCATATTACGGCGGTGCGATTTAATAACAGCCTTTCCTATTCTCTCATTGTTGTCGATCCGGGAGCGATTTGTCACTGTCTGTTGAATGCGAATCGCGATTGCACCGAATCACAGCGCGTAGTGGGTGTTCCAAGAAAGTGAAATGACACTCATTTCAACTCATTTTCGCCCAACAGCTTGACATTTGAAGTGTATTCGCACCGTCGAATGCGGAAACGTAGAATTCAAGTGGAGACCTTTACCAAGTTAAGTTTCTTCGTGGCGATAGAATTCGTGCGATTCGCATTTTTCGGAAAGAAGAAAATTATTCCTTTAACACCTTTCACTGAATTCCCTTTTACTAAAAACTGAAAACTTGTTAAGAAACATCCTATTATTACTAAATTTAAAACTGTACTTGGAATCAATAATTTATCGTTAACCCTTTATTTTAACAGACTTTACATCAACGTCAGATCCAATTATAAAGAAACCGAGACTTTCTTCTTTTGCGGTTGTAGTTATCTGAAAATTAACGGTAATTCCACAACCGTTGCTCGTTCGTCTCATTCGTTTTGCTGGCGTTTCACTCCCCCATTTTTTACAACATCCTGTTGGTGCCATACTAAATGGCGGTGAAAGCGGAATCTGCGATTGCAATAATAATCGGTCAACGGAAACAATGGCACCGAAGAACCAAGATCTAAAAGTTCGATAACTTACGAACTGTCGTTAATCGGTTCTGCTTTTAATTGAGCCTCCGCCGAATGAAGAACATTCGTGCTGGTTCCAAGGAAGAGGGAGGAAAATGTGACTAATGAAGTGACCTCGATGCTGTGAAAATCTGTGCCACGAACTCGGACCATTTCTCCAACAAATAAACAACCTAAGATACTCTCTTTTTTGTATTAATAAATTTATATGATTATACAACAGTGTTGCTCCTATTACACGTCATATGTCACATTGCTAATCGAATAACAGCAAGAGAGAGAGCTGTAAAGGCACCTCCCGCAGAGAAATCGTTTGTCAGTATCGCTCGGCCGAAATATGTCCATTAGAGACGTGGAATTAATGCGTACATAAAGAACATAGATGCCGACGAATCGGACTGTTTATACATTAAGCCCGAAGCGAATTTTTGAAGTTTATCTGCGCTGGAGTGCCAGACTTTGCGATTGATAAATATTTAAAGAACGTCTTGGTAGAGTGTGCGTTGCCAAACTACATAAAACAGCAACTCGCTCGATCGAAAGACGTACATCAATTGCTCGCCTTTTTTTTTGTAGCTTGCTTGGTATTTTTAATATTCAACAGAGTACTGGTTTTATTTATCCGGAAAATGTAAACATTTCATTTGTATTTGGTAATTTATGTGGCGCCAATGAAATAAAATGAATAAAGAAGCTCTATTCAATTCAATTATGTCAAGGTTATTTTAACCCATTTATTAGCTCAGATTTCCGAAGAATATTAATTAATTACACAATTATTAATACTTTTATTATAATCAATGCTTATATTAAAACTAGTATTCGGCCGCAAGCGACTTCGGCTTTATCTTTTAAGTAATTAAGTCGAAGCAGCTTGCGGCTGAAGCGCCACAATGTGATGATCAGCTTCAGGTTGACATAATGTTAATCGTTCTCAAGCAACCTCGACTTAATTAGTCAAAAGATCTACAACTTCAGCTGATAAAGCCAATACCACTTGCGGGCGAAGCGCCACAATATTATAATGATCAATTTCAGGTTGATGTAATATTAATCGTAATATAGATATAATATGACATGTAATATATGTAATATGACATCTCTTTCATATGCGACAAATTTTTGTTTTATAATTAACTTTATTTAGTTTATTGTATGAATAATTCGATAATTACTGTTTCTGTATAATAATAGTTATTTATCTACGACTGCTTGGATAAGTCATCATTACCGCACTCATTTGAGGTGATTTGAGTTACGTAATGAAGTTCATTACCGCACTGGTTTCATTACGTAACGCATTTTTAGCCTAATCAGAACAGACTTAATTTATTGAAACGAGCAACAATACAAAAGAAAAAGTGCTATCTACTTACAGAGAAACAATACTATTTATTATAAACATTAATTGTTATGTTTTTACATTTCAAAACACTTATTCCAGATTAGTAAACATGTTGTTGAAACTGACAATTCAAAATTGTCAACTATCATTTGAAAATATTTTTATAAATGTCAAATAGACTTATAAATAACTATTATATTACAAGTGGGCTAGAAATATAATTACTGTATGAGTGTGGAAAATTGGACGACGAAGTCGTAGACCGAGTCGTGTAATCACACGAGTACTGTAATTATGCTCTAGCCCACGTGTGATATACAGCATTTTATCTACGACTGCTAAAAATTACTAAAAAATCAATTCCTTTAAAAAAGTCGATTTGACAATTATAAAAATATTTTGAAATGATTGTTGACAATTTTGAATTGTCAGTCAAACAACATGTTTACTCATCTGGAATAAGTGTTTCGAAATGTAAAAACATAACAATTAATGTTTATAATAAATAGTATTGTTTCTCTGTAAGTAGATAGCACTTTTTCTTTTGTATTGTTGCTCGTTTCAATAAATTAAGTCTGTTCTGATTAGGCTAAAAATGCGTTACGTTAATTTCATTACGTAACTCAAATCACCTCAAATGAGTGCGGTAATGATGACTTATCCAAGCAGTCGTAGATAATAGTATATTATTCAACAAGCGTATAATGGCGGCTGTTACCCACGAAGATGACGTTGCAAGATGAGTGTTGTAATCTGAATGGGTAACATCCATTATACGCAAGTTGAATACTATACTTTATCTACAACTATTTAATTTTGAAAAAAAAAAGTTGATAGACATTTCAGACATAACCTCAATATAAGAAAGCTGTCATTTCTGTTAATATTTTATTTTTTTGATTAGTAGGCCGTGTCAGAACTGTGGAATAATGGCTTCATTATTCAACACTTTGTCAGTCATGAGTAATGGGTGTCATTACCCGTCAAAAATCAAATGTATAACGAATAGATAATTCAATAGTTGTAGATAAAAATTTTTATATAATAGTTTCTCTTTCTGTTGGTATTTTCGTGCCAAAGACACAAAGAACATCGAATGGATGTAGGTCAAAGGAGGCACACGTTCATCTGCGATTCAGCACGTTGCTCCCTCTTGATGTATCCTTGATGGCCCCTCGAGATTTTCTCATTGATATCGTCGACTAAATGCACCACGCAGAAGCAGTAAACAACTGGCAGCGAAAAGCAACACAGGAAATGTACACCGGTACACCGCATTGTGTTGGAATCATTTTTTTCATTACCACCGTACCTTGTAATTACATATAATTGGTTTATGCGTTAATTATTATGCATACAATCGTTAACAACTTGTACTTGTCCGGAATTATCAATATTTAATCTGTAAATTTAAGTATGATTAAAACTTTTTTCTTTTTGTTTTAGGTAAGAAATTGACTTTTCGTTTATCAAGCTACCATGATCAAGACCACCGATGTTGTAAGTACTGTTCCAATTCTACTCGCTGATTACACAGTTCGGTAACTCTGAAAAGTGGTCAATAGGCATCGAAAATTGCCGCGGCATTATAGCTGAAACAAATGAGATTCTTAATGTGCTCGCTAACGACTACTACTGACATTACACGTACGGTCTAATAACGTAGCAACATAATTCGTTGCGCAGAGAAATGTCACGAGTGAAACTGAACCAAAGAACATGGCTAATTACGGTTTTATTTCGTTCTATAATCGGGTCAACTGATATAATACATACCTTACTATTATATATGGCGTTATTATATTGCATTAAACTTACTAGTTTTATAGTAATTGAAGTTGGATAAATAACATAAATTCTAAGTCATTTTAATTACTATATCAGCATTATTTGAAACTCAAACATATCAGATCTATAAACTGGAATAATGTGAATAGGACATTTACAGTATCTATCTAGTTTGTAACCGAAACAGACAAACCAAACCCAACGTTTCAATTTCTTCAATTATTTTTACCATACACGGAACAAATCAGTTCACTATTTGTAAATCCATTCGTCGGTTCAATATCCTGTTCACAAAAACGTTTTGCGGGGGAAAGTATTGTGGGTTCTACTCGTAAATTGCCCTTCTTTTGGTGTAATTGCAAGTGCTTTCTCGCGGCCCCCCGTTGAACGCAGAAGATAACGAGCACGAAGTCGACTACGAAAAAAGCGTTTTCGACCATATTTCACCGTAATTGACGCGGTCAATTGCATTGATCGGTATCGAAACCTATAAATTACTGTGCTGATTGATTATGAACCGAGCTAATGACTTGTCAATCAACGTTGAACCCACTTCCGTAGCTCGAGACAATGTTTTCGTTTTTTTTAGCCGTGGAGAAATCTAACGCACAATTCCCGTAATTAAATACATTTGTGTAAGTTATGACAGTAACGTGACGTCAAGAGAAGTTTAATGTCATTCTTTATTGTCATCAAAGTGAATCTATCATGGAAGGATAACGTAAATAATTTCAAAATTACCTGGGTAAATAAATTTGAAACATTTTAAAAATGGATCGACGTATTCGGCAATTATTTACGAAAAAAACCCAAAGGAAACAAGAAGAAGTAAGCAATCAGATTGAAGATCATAAGCCGGTAAAACAAGAAAATACAAAAATGGATTGGTGGGTGGACGAGACGCCTTTGGATCCCAGGGAATTACATTGCTTTTCTCCAACATCTACATAAAGGAAACTAAATAAATACGATTAAATTTTATTGCTTTGTGTGTTATTTCATTGAAAATAAATTAGAATAAAGGAAAAGATATTTTATATCTCTCGATGAATAAAAACGGAATGTGTATCAAATAAACATCAACTTTTTCGTATTCTTATTCAAGAACAAAGAATAACCCGATACGCACATTGAGTGATCAAAGCAACTTAAATAAAACAAGAAATATATAACACACACCAAAAAGATAGGATCTCGTGTACGCTTACTTGAAACGAATTCCTCTGCAAGATTTATGGCCATATTTAAATGAGGAGATAGTACCGCCGGCCATGCAATTCTAATTCCTTTCGGTCGATAATTAGTCCTTGTTCTGCCATTTGTACTTACACGGGACTCGTTGGTCTTCATATCGTGGCATCAATGGGACGACGTCTGACGAGATTAACATTCTCGGAATAACCCAATCAATGGCGACTCAGTGAAAAAACCGATTCCTATGTCGCTCACGTTCGTTCCGAGCATTTATTTAGGCCTCGATTATCCGATATCTCGTCCTCTACGCTCGTTTTTCCTCTCGTTCTGTACCGTACGGTTGCGAAATCTACGGATCTCTGTTTGCATTTAAAAAGACCTCCTTATGCTTGGTATGGCAAATTCGCGTGTCTTCGAGCAGTATTATTCTACGACTTTGATGACCTCTCTTTTAATATTTAAACCAAATTTTTGTGCTATATAATAATTCAATTTTAATCTTTAGGGATTTAGTGGCTGATGTGATAATTAATTAACGATACTCGGCGTAAACTACAAGCTGGGTAATTTCTACGCTTCAAATAGATTATTCGCTGCAATCTTAAAAGCTTGTTCATGGAATGTTATTAATTTTCTTCGGGACGTTTTCTTGTGGTGTAAACGTGTTGTTTCTCTTTGCTGGTTTATTGGAGAAAGTTATTTCGGCGAAATGCTCAAATGCCTTCTTTGTAATGTTTGGTGTTCGTGCCCTTCACCACTTTATTTTTTTCTAGGATAGTTATTGCATTAATAAGCTCGACTGCATTATTGTTGTTCTCAACGTTATCCAGTCGCATATATTAAGTCACATTGTGTTCTCTAATGCAAAAATTTCCGATGTGCAAGATGTCCCAAAAAAATCAGAAGAGATTAATTCGTAAGCTTGATACTTATGCCCTCCAAGCAGTGTTGTTAAATACCCGGGTATTAATTTTCAAGGGTAAATTTCCTGGATATATACCCGAGGGTATTTACCCAAGATGGGTATTTAGAGGTATTTATAAAATCTAATTTAAATTGAGTTGATGGCAGTTTTGCAAGCACTTCAAGAATGCAGAACTGTCGATTATCGATATACCAAACATTTATAACATCCCCAAGAATGCTACAATGACGGTAAAATTGCATGAAAGTACTGAAGAGGGTAAAAGTAGTAAAGTACTGATTGTGAGTAAAATAAGGCGATACACTGTTGAACCCAAATTGTTCATCACAGTCCTCAGAGTGCATTTAGACAACTAGATTGGACCCAAAAAGGCCTAAACATTGATTGCAAATGCTTAAGTAATTTGCGCTATGCGGACGATATAGTTCTTATATCCTTGGAGTGATTAAACTAATGCTGAACGACTTAAAGGAGTTGTGTGCAAGAGTCGGTCTAAATATCAACGAGGAGAAATCAAAATTTATGATAAATCTTGTTCCCAGCTATAACATCGAAATTGGGGATAATGAGATTGAGAAGGTTGACTGCTATGTATATCTTGGCTATGAGGTTCGTGTATTGAGAGATAATCAAACAAGCGAACTAAACAGAAGGATCACACTCGTGAGGCCAACCCAAAAGGCCAAGAAAGGCTTTCAATCAATGAGTGTTTCCGGTTATGACATAAGACTCCGAAACTTTAACATTAATTGTAGCCACTGCCAAGAGGGTCCAAGTAATGCAAAGATAGATGGAGAAGTCGATCCTGGGTCTAACTCTAAGGTACTACATACGAAATGAAGACCTATGAAGAAGAATAGGCGTAAATGAACTGGTGGTCAACATTGTGGCAAAGCTTAAGTGGAACTTAAGCGGGTCATGTCGTGCGAATGAAGAATGAGCAGTGGATAAAACGGTTACTTGAGTGGACACCGCGAGCGAACAGACGAAGTAGACGTGAAAAGTATGACCAACAATTGGATTCAGATAGCACAGAATAGAATCGAATGGGACAGAATAGGGGAGGTCTATGTCCAACAATGGACGCAGAGGACTGCTTGATGATAATAATCATAATAACTTGATCTAATCTAAATTACGACAGATTCGTTTAATGATAATACGTCTCTGATTATTGACAATTCCTCGTTTTCAACGTTCTTATCATCTTCCTCTTCATTTTTTTGGAATCTGATATACTTTGACTGGTATCACTTTTGTACCCACTCTTTGGGTATTTACCCTAGGCCGGGGTAAATACCCGGATAAATACCCATTTTAGAAATACCTACCCGTCGGGTATTTACCCTACGCCCATCACTGCCTCCAAGGACTTTGAAAAGCTGAATCAAGATATACTTGAAAGTATTTCAAAATAAATGAGTAAAGGTTTTCTTCAATGTTAACATAGTATTTAGAAGCCGAGGCAGTAATTCAAGTATTTGAAATCAATGAGTAAAAGTTTTCTTCAATATTAATAGTTCACTGAGAAGACTATTTATGATAACATTACAAATAGAAATGTGAGTATTGAAACCTATTTTTGCTCTACCGTAAACAGATTGCAAACTCGGTAATTCACCTATTTCCAGCGTCCTAAATCCTTGAGAAGCAGTCTCGAACTCATAATGGCTCGGTACAGACGCAGTGCAACAACGAAACGGACAATTAAAAAATAATCACTTAACCGTGCAGCGGTGCCATAAATCGCCGGTAGCGACGAGGAGGCCACCGGTTTACGTCAGGACGTAAGTTATTTATGTGCCCGCGGCTAGATCTCTAATGATAACAAATGTGCCGTTATCCTTTTCGCGGGGATCGTTACGACACCGGGTCGGTTGTACGACACCTTTTAACCCAGATATTTCGTTGAAACGTTGAAATAGAAAAATTGGCAAAACATTCCGCCCGAGATGTTGCACAATCAAATTCATAGCGCGGTCGAGTTCGTGTTCGTACTTCCTGTTCTTATGAGTTACATACTTCGAATACTTGAGAAATTACTAAACATACCGTTCTTTTAAAATTGAGGGCGCTAAATCCATCTACAATTTAGCTCATTCCAATGAAATAAATAATGGTAAATGGGATTATAAAACGAATTCAAATTAATATTAAAATAAAAATAAATTACATACTATGTATGTATGTAATATGGCTCAATGGAGCTTATTATTGACAGCTGTCATTCGTGTGATGTAGCAATTTCGATTCGGTATGACATCAGCAAAGAGAATAAAAAAGAAGATAAAAAATTAAACGTGAACGTGAATTACAAATGCACATGTCGCGGTGATGCAATCGTTCCATCTGCAGTGTGTGTCGATCTTACAGCCGCCTCTTCTCTCCCTTTTATTTTAAGAGTTTTTTTCGAAGAATTGGGAAGTGTAACAAGGACCCGTGAATCACGCAGGTGTCCCTTTTATTCCTCTTTGCGGCCGAGTTTTCATCGCGGCCGGCGGCCTAAATGAAGCGATTGTAGACGACGGTGATCGAGTTTAATTATTCTGTTTTCGAGCGAAACACTGAGGTCTAAATATGGGAAAAATTTTCGGTTTGGCTTCGCGGCTCAAGGAGAATGCCGGAGGAGACCGACTTCATTTCGGGTACGCCGGAATGAATAAATAAATAATTGAGAGAGACTCGTAAAAAGGTGTCGTAATTGAGTCGATTATGTGCGTGTACATACATGAACTTGTGGTAATGTTCCATAAATATCGGTGAAAAATGTACAACTACATCGTAAAATCGCAAAGAATTCTGTTGGGAATGTGCTCGAGTGTTTAAATTGTTATGTTTATGGCGTTGTGGCAAATAAAGCTTCTGGTAGGCTTAATTAAAAATAAACTCTTGATTCTTAATCCTCCTCATTCTCCGAACTCCTTTAAAGAAAAAGTTAAAGGGTTTCTCAGACAATCTTAAAAAAAAAGTTATAAGTGGTCTTTCAGTCATCTGGTTATGTGGCCATTGTATTCAAGTAGTAGTAAAGACGCGTAACAATTGATCTGACATTCTGTACAAATTCGGTAGCGAAGAGTAATTACAGAGAGGCCGTTTTGTAAATACCACCCCATTAACACGCATTAAGGCTGCACAACTTTCGCCTCCGTCGTATACCGAGTCTTGACGCCTAATTTGGTAGCAGTTTCTGCGGGTCTTGTCGCTGGTAACCAATTTGCATCTCGTTACATGCGTCTTAACCTGTGTTCCACGTTTTCGTAACATTACATCACGCACTTATACGGAATATAGTTTACCCAAATTTAATTAAACAATGATTTATTTCAAATCAAATTTAATTATAAATTTAGAAACTTCATTATTACATCATTCTCAATTATAAATAACAATTCTTGACCACCTACTAAAAGACCACACGTACGGTGTAAATCAACCGCTCAGCTTTCTCCAGATTCGGTCGCAAAGAACAATGGCCAAGCCTCTACGGCAAATTTTGCGAGCTTGCGCGAACCCTTTGCTTCTTAATTGCGCTTTGGTTCACTTGTGCGTGGTGAACCCGTGGGAGTTATACCATCGTGCGTTCGTAAAACCGCTGAAATTATACTCACTCGGACAATGCGAACCGTTGCGTTTTCAAAGCAACGTTCCCTCCGTAAATATCGGTGGCGACGCGGCACACGTTGCTCGTACGTCGTCTTCGTGTCCACCTTGATTGTGTGTGGGAGAGATTAGTTTCCTCGCCAAGACCGATTGAAGAGGCGATTGTCTGTTGAGTACCTTATATCCCATTTAGAAGTCAAATGGTTTCCGCACGCCGTGCTGTCTATGGCTATCTCTTTAACTTGACGTCATCTTAAATCGTTCAGATGATGTCTTTAAAATGAATCTACTCCCAGTTTTCTTATGCCCTCGAAAGTTACGTCAGTAATATTTATTTATTGTAGTTTCCTTTAATTTTTTGAGTTGGCCAAGCTTGATAAAAGAAAATAGTTGAATGTTGTTACAAATCAAAGTAAATAAAACATACTCTTATTAAACACGTTAACCGCATTCTTCGTTGAAATTTGTTACTTGGCACTCCACTTTTTGACACTTTGCACACCATAAATCTTTTCCTCGAAATATATTCCGATGGATAAGAAGGGAGGGAAATTGTACGCCCTGTTTATAGATTTGAAGGCGGGTTTTGATAAGGTGGATAGGGGGAAGTTGTGGGAGGAGATGGGGAGGAGGGGGATAACGGAACACCTAATTGCGAGAGTGAAGGAAATATACATGGAGACGATGGCTAGGATAAAAGTGGGAGATAAGCTGAGCGACGTGTTCTGGACGACGAAGGGACTGAGGCAGGGATGTTCGCTGAGCCCAAGTCTGTTTGCACTGTATACGGCGGACCTGAAGGAAAGATTGGGGAAGGGGCAGACGGGAGGATTGGTGGTGGGAGGTAGAAAGGTGCATATGTTAGCATACGCGGATGACATCGTGGTCATGGCGAGAGAAGCAGTGGAGATGAAGGAGATGATAAAGACATTGGAAAGATATTTTAGGGGGAAGGGGCTGGAAGTGAATGTGGGGAAGACAAGGATGATGAAGTTTTGTAAGGGTGGGAGAAAAAGAACAGAAAACTGGAGATGGGAGAGAAAGGAGATCGAGGAGGTTAGGGAGTATACTTACTTGGGGTATGTGTTTAGGGAGGATAACAGGGAGGGGTCGCATGTGATAGCTATGGCAAAAAAGACGAATAAGGTGATGGGAAAAGTATGGGGTTGGGGGAAGAGAGTCTTTGGAAGGAATGTGGCAGCGAGGAAGATTATGTTTGAAGGTCTGGTTAGCAGTGTGATGATGTATGGGGCAGAGCTATGGGGATGGAGGGAGCAGGGACCGCTGGAGGACGTGCAGGCTAGATATTGGAGATGGGTGCTTGAGGTGGCGAGAGAAACACCGGGGTATATAGTGAGGGAAGAGGTAAAGGTGGATAAAAATAATGGAAGTGGATAAATATGAAGAAAGAATAGAAGGGAGGCCAAGCTGCGGGATCCTGGGGGAGTGTTGGAGGGAAATTAGAGAGGGAAAGGTCAGATATGGGAAAGGACACAGAGACAACTATTATAGACGAGCGGGCTACTCGGTAACGGAGATAAATAGTAGACGAAGGGTGGGTAGGGAGATCTGGAGGGAGTTGAGAGACAGGGACCGAGATGTGCAGAGACAGGAAAGAAGGACACAAATAAAAGAGGGAAGGTATAACGAAAGATACAGGGACATAATTACGGAGGGGCTGCCTAGATACTTGTTATTGGAAAGAGATGAGGAAGGGAAAAAGTTGGTGGCTAGGTTCCGTTGTGGAAACGAGGAGAGAGCCAACAAATACTGGATGGCCGATGAGGAGAGGTGGTGTAGGCTGTGCAGGGAGGAATGGGAAACGTTAGAATGGGTGCAGTGAGTTGAGGGA
This sequence comes from Onthophagus taurus, assembly GCF_036711975.1. Taxonomy (NCBI): domain Eukaryota; kingdom Metazoa; phylum Arthropoda; class Insecta; order Coleoptera; family Scarabaeidae; genus Onthophagus; species Onthophagus taurus. Next base: position 3,288,350 of record NC_091967.1, read on the forward strand.
GGAGGAGATGGACCGAAGGCAGATCTTAGGAGAGGGGGGAGAGGGGAAACGATGGATGAGAATGGTGATGGGGGTGAGGAGACAAAGGGATGGGTGAGGGGATGATTGGGCCGAGGGCGTGGAAATGGAGGAAGAGGGTAGAGAGTGAAAGTAATATTTGAATAATGTAAAGAATTGTAAACAATTACTGTATACAATAAACTCTTAATAATATATTCCGAGAAAAAGCCTAGTTGATTAATAGCCACAATGGCAGTAATTTACGATAATTCAGAACAGTTATAAACAAGAGTAATAGCAATGATTACCTTTCGCAAATACCCAACTCATCTCCCGTATGGGTTATTTTAAACATTTCTTCATCTTCGAGAGAATTTAAAATAATTTTTTATCTCAAACGTTCCAATTTAGTGTAAAATAACGGTGTTACGGGATTGTTACAACCTAACGAGGTTGTTGCAGTACGGTAGGTTATTTAGATCTGAAACTATCAGCCTGTAGCGTTCCATATCTCCATGTATCTGGCTTACTGCAAGCAGTAAACGATCCTAAAATACTGTAATAACGACATTACGCGTTTCTTAGAATTTCGAATAAAACGCAAGTTGCCGCCGGCGTCTTGTAGATGATGCTTTACCTCGCATTATCAGATGCCACCATATTATTTTGTATTCTATCTTATCCGATACCACAAATATTTCAATCCTTCCATTTAATCCTTTACAATTGATAAGTGCCATTACTACCACATAGCATCAAGCAAAAGGGTTACCATACAATTCACACACGAGTGCAATTCTAATTAAAGGTCCATCCGGTTTTAAGTCTAGGTTCGTTACGGTGCCGTTCACGGTGGTAATTTACCCAATTAAGACGAGTACTTTCCTTTGTTTCTGTGGGGGAAGTCCCCTCATTCATTAAGTCGCTTATTCAAGACGGCATCCGCGAGTACTAGAACGAGATGGATGCACGTATAAGTTTCCATTCTGAATAACATTATTCATCGGAGTAGGTTCTATCGATTTCTGTTGGCGAGGTTAACAATTTATTGTTCGAATCGTTTCGCACGAGATCATCCCGCCTATCATCGGAGGATCTAAATTTAAAATTGAACGCGATAAAATCATTGCTGTTTGCAAGGCTTACTCTCAAGGCTCTTTGAAATTGGACTTGTTACAAAAATGCGAACGCGCATCGGTCTTCGCAAACAGCCTGCGAGTGTCGTTCCTGCTGTGAATGCTGAAAATGGATTCACCGATCTCGTTTACCATGCATAGGTATTGCGACGGATGTGGGAAGCTTTGTAATAAGGTTTTCTGTGGTATTGAACGGGAATCTGTAATGAACACTCTATTCACTCGAAGATAGCTTTGTTGAATTGGATTGAATTGTATTGAATCGGATTGAAATGGAATCGACGGAATTAACAAAAAAGCGAACACGTGTCTTTCTATTTAGAAAAGTCTCCCAAGTTATATTCCTAACAAGAAAGTTAAGTTTGCAACTTTCATAACCATTTCTGCTTATTAACACCTTCCTGTAAGCCCGCTGAAAAAATAACAAGAAAAAAGTGTTTGTATTATATTATACAAAATGGCGTTTGCTTAGATCTTTTCTTAGTCTGTAAATAGAAACCTAAAGAGAAATTGCAATTTCCCGTCTCGGTTTTGTCTATGGGCAAACCCGGTGAATGCCCACGCGTGCATACTTCTTTGATGTGTTTCTTTTTTAAGCTTAACCTTCACAGAGGTTGATCTTCCTATAAGGACTGGCACGATAATTCACTCCGATTGCTAATCTAAGCTATTAGGGACGTCGAATCGGCCCCATTCTCTACACAATCGACTTCCGCACGGGTCCATTAACGTTCATAACAAATAACTGGACGACGAAACGGATTTGGTGTTGAATTATCACCCTTCAACGTGATTTTCACTTTATAGTTACAAGTACATTTACTTAAGATAAATCTAACATTGTATAATTTTAACTCATTTGCATGTTTCAGAAGAAATGATAAAGTGGTCCATATCATTAAGCTTAAAGTAAAACTAACCTTAGATCTAGAATCGGTTTTAGCCGTGCTCTCTATTGAGAGTGTGTGTATATCTTGTAGCTAGCGCGCATACCTGAGTTTATGATGCAAATGGGTTAAGATACAACCCCAAATATTCACGAGATGATAATGGTATGGGAAATATACGCGAACAAAAGTAAATAATATGCAGACTGTTGACCTTTATTGAATCGCGCTCCCTTCAATTAACGCCGAATAGAAATGCGTTGGCATCTAACATTATATAAGACCAATCAAGATGGTTTGTAAATTTTATCAATCCAGAAAATATCATTGATCGTTGATTTACGACCGATTAAATTACCATGTAATTATTAAGTTCTTCGAAATAAATCGTGAAGTAAAACTTAATTGAATTTAAATTGAAATAATCCAGGAAATAATACTTATTTAAATAACGTGTAGGTACAAATCGAAACTCAAGATAATCACGTCATTTATCACTTTGCGCGCTCTAACTTACCACTTCGTGATTAGTTTACATTTCTCCCGATAATAATCGGTAATAAATCAAAGCTCGTCCATATCGCATTGACGCCTGAGTCACGCTCTGACCTTTTCAAAAAGCCCGGGCTAATTGTATTAAATTACCCGAGCTCAAGACGATCGCCGCTCAGAACGTAATAATTGTTCGCTCATGATTATTACTTCCTTAACGTGGTTATCGATTTGTAAATATTGAGTAACGTTGCCCGAGTTGTAACATTACCCGACATTGTACTCAAACCAAACTCGTACTTATTTTCAAAGTGGGTCTCTTCCGCGTATTGAACAACTCTAGAAGCGATTACCTTTTTGTCTCAGTTTTCATTTAAAATTCAATGTGAACGCGACGCGATATATCTTGCATCAAAAGGGACACAACATTATAAAACTCCCACCGCCTGTTTATCTGAAAGTGAACAAAAGTGAAATCTCTTTTGTTTTGTAAGTGTGAAACCGTATTACATGGTCCAGTTGAGCTTTTAGTTCTGGTTTCTCGTCGTGACGCTAAGTGCGTTTCATAGTACCAACGTGGATACCAGAAAGATTAAAAGGTGGAATAGCATTTTGATATACCGGGAGAGGGCGAAGATTAATTTACTCTTAGATGTAATCAACGGACGTCTATGGAAGACTGGACAATAACATGTGTGCTGTTAGATTTCATGGGTGGTCGGCTACGCCTGGCTTTTGCATTTGTAACACTCCAAAATGGGACATTACAATGAATAATAAAACAAACTAAACGTGCGATAGTAATTAACTAGCGAACTGGTACTGGAAATATTGAGCAATTTATGGTTTATAAGATTTGGTAATGTTATTTAATAATTGCTTTAAATCATTCACAGAAAGCTAAAAAAAAGTATTTGAATTAAACGTACAGTCAAGGACGGCACTTTAGTGGAGTAATCTGTCTATATAACAGTTTACAAACTCCAGAAGCTTTGAAATTAATACCAGACGTGTATATGCTAATAACTTCGATATTTCACGGTTCATCCTTCAAATCAATAATTTAGGGTGTTTATTATCCTTTAAATTTAACTTTAAAACTAAGTTTGTGTAAACGTGATTTTGATGGATATAAAGCCATCTGTTTATAGAAAGTCTTGTGTAGGATAGATTATTTGAAACTAACTGAAGATTAACCAAGACTAATTTTAGAAAAGTAATAAAAGAATATTTGGAAATATTTGGTTTTATATGCTCGATGACGTCACACAGTTCCTATTGAGGTTAACGATTCACGACCTATTATAACAAGAACTCTTAATAATACAGCTGATATCGGAAGTATGTTTATGTGCCCTACCTTCTTGGAAATCGAACATAATAATTAACTTTGTAACTTCTCCTTATCATACTCCTTTAGTTTCGAACTCTCAGAAATTTGGTTGCACATTCTTATCTGGATAACAGCATTATCGTAAAGACTCATATCCCCACCCATTCCATTAATCCATAGATTTGACAGAACTGTATAAAGTTCAGTCACAAGATTTAATAATAATAATAATATTTATTGGCACAACCCACATACTTTACATATATAACATCAGAAAGAAAATAAACAAAAAAAAAATTACAAAAACAATATATATTACAATAGAACGGGGTTGCAACCAAATGGACTGCGTTTGGCTTGTAACATAGTCACGATCCACTCCTCCACGCAGCCCGGAAAAAAAAGAAAAACTATAGATATATAACAATATAGATGGATTAAGCTAAATACCTCAAACAGCCTTTGACCAGAACCACCAACTGACCAGTTTAAACACATCGAACATTGCCACACCCAACGAACCCACCCTCACCGCAGCTCAGACAAATATTTTATGACGGCCTTTTTAAATTCATATCTCGACTTAAAGCAAAAGCAACGATTAAGATCAATGAAATACTTTGCAATATTGTATGAAAATGATTTCTTAAATAGTTGAGTCCTATGCCTTGGAATTGCGACCTGACCCCTGAATCGAGTACCAAGATTGTGAATATCAGTTCTGTAAGTTATGCGACAGTACAGGTAAGGAGGCATGCGCCAAGTCACCACACCATGAAAAAACAAAGCGGTATGTAAAAACCTTCTCCTCCACATATTTAGCCAATTGGCGGCCTCTAACACATGAGAAACATGCTGACGACGTTTAATACCGTAAATAAATCGTAAGCAACTATTCTGCACTCTCTGAATTCTACCAGCACTAACTTGATCTATAAACGAATGATAAACTACATCACAGTAATTAAAATGTGATAGTACAAATGACTCACATAACAATTTTCTAAGTTTGACATTCAAAACCGCTTTGTGTGAATATAACAGCTTTAAACTGGCAAACGCCCTCCCGACCAGGCAGGACACAAACTTCCTCAATCTCAATTCTGAATCTATCCAGACTCCCAAATACCTGACTGAATCCTGATACATCACCTCAGCCCCTCCAATAAGCAATCCCAAATCCCGCTGCGCAGCCAGTTTATTTCTTCCATTCGCAAAGACCAAACCAACAGTTTTATCCGAATTCACCACCAAACCGTGATCATCCGCAAAGTGAAGAATCCCGCTCAAGTCCTGATTGATTTGACTAGAAACTAACGCAACATCCGATGGCTTAAAGGAGTAATATATCTGTGTATCATCCGCATAGAGATGATAGCGACAGGTACGAATGTACTTTTGAATATTGAGTGTATATATCGAGTACAGCAGTGGACCAAGCACTGAGCCTTGGGGCACGCCCGATTTCACATTTAAGATGTTGGATCGACTGCCCCCAAACAACACACTCTGTGTACGATCTCGCAAATAATCGTCCATCAACTGAACACCACACCGGCTCATCCCAACATAATGAAGCATACATAACAGCAACCTATGATCGATCATATCAAAAGCCTTTGAAAAACCTAAAAGCACAAGCACTGTAGTTAATCCCGCATCCCTAGCCGTAACAATGTCATCCATAACGTTTGCCAGCGCAGTGGCACAACTGTAGCCAGATCTAAAACCTGACTGCAAATCGGGCAAGATTTTAAACTGATTTAGGTGACTCGTCAATTGTGATGCCAGTATCTTTTCCAGTACCTTAGACAGAACTGGAAGAACCGATACGGGTCTAATATCATTTAAAGTGTGAGGACCAGATTTTTTGGGTACTGGTACAACCAGCGAACTTTTCCATTTATCTGGAAATACCGAGTCAATTATACATGAATTAATCACGTGTGTGATGTAGGGCAGTAAAACAGGTAGACATAGTTTAATCATTTGTAAGCTTACACCGTCAGACCCGACAGAATTAGTTTTAATAGTCAGTAAAGCCTTCATTACATCACTCTCCTCAACTGCAGAAAAATTCATAGCTAAGTCGCCGGTCATACCACAAACAAAATTTGAAGTGTAGTAGTTATAAATTTCATCAGGCGGAGGTGTGAGGTGTATCGAATTAATGAAATGATCGTTAATAGTATCAGCATTAATTGTTTGATCAGATAAATTGATTGATATGTTCTTTCTACCAACTCTCAAATTTCTCAAAGTATTCCACGTTTCCTTGGGCGATTTTGTACGCAAACAATAATCGAGATATGCCCTTTTTTCATTTTTAATAGCAGTAGCTGTCAAATTGCGCAGGTCCCTATAGTAGCACCAATGAGCATTTAATCTAGTTGCTCTGTATTTCCTGAGAGCTTTATTACGTAAACCCATCATCATTCTTATGGTACAAGTTAACCAAGGTGCAGGAGGACGCGTAAAGACCACCGATTTCAGAGGGGCGTGCTTATCAAAAAGATTTAATATATTTTCAGTTAGTTTATTTACTTTAATATTAATGTCGTTCTCTAACAGAAAATCTTGCCACGATAGCGAATTTAAATCAGCCTGAAAGTTATCATAATTAATCGATGAAAATGAGCGAAATGTTTTCAGAATAGGAGTACGCAGAGATTTTCCCAACCTAAGGCCACAAAAAAACATATCATGATCGCCAATATCAGTCACACTCATCACACCAGACGACTCAATACCACCATGATTAGTAATAATTAAATCGAGTAATGTGCGAGTACCATTTGTTACTCTCGTAGGTTCCGTAAATGAACGGTAAACCGTATGATCACCCAAATTCACATTGAGATCACCCACAATGAAAACCGTTTCGAAGCGATCATTAAGGGTCTCAAGAACACTCTCAAAGGTTAGAATAAAATTAGGGAAACTACCTTCAGGTCTATACATTACACACAATGCCATGTTCTTACCATCCACTCTAACACTGACCACCATAAATTCAACACCATCCTGCACCGAATCGTACACATTTAAATGTTCCACGTGCAAATAACTTTTGAAGTAGACACCCACACCACCCCCAACCCTATCCGGTCTATCCAGACGTACAAAAGTGTAGCCGTCTATAGCTACAATGATATCAGAAATAATCGGACTCAGCCAGGTCTCCGTAATAGCCACAATATCAAAAGAACTGGACTCAACCAAATCTGAGAATTGATGAAAGTGAGCCGTCAGTGAACGCACGTTCAGATGAGCAATTCTAAAATAGTTGTGGTTCATAGAAATTCCTTATTATTCCAAAACGCACTCTTGTCACACCGCACCGCAATTTTCAACAGACCAAAAAACACAAATCAACCAGTAGCAAACTAGTAATTATAAAACACGTAGTTGTACCAAACGTAAGTAAAATTTCAGCAGAGAATAAAGTAAAGTAAAAAGGAGGGTAACAACAATAAAATAAAAGCAAAAATCAACAGAGAAAAAAACAAAGAAAAAAGTAAAATAAATCCAGAACATGTGGCTGCAACCCCGTTAAAAACAGTAGAATGAACTTATCAGTACCTATACATATTTATAATATTTCAGATTGCAATAATTAAACAATAACATTGCACTAATTAGTTAAGTAGACGTACATAACGGAATGATTCAGTGATCCTTAATGAACAAAACAAATTTAACTGAAACTAAACATGCTTAAAAAAAGAAAATACATATATCAGCGCCTATATAAAGCGCTCTTGCAAGTTATAGATAATATTCTAATAAATTGAAGAAAACTAAAATCATGTGTGACTGCAACCCAATAAACAACTGACACCAGGTAGCGTAAAAACTTAATAATATTAAACATTATAATTAGAATCACTGAACATTGATTTGTACTTCAAATTTCTATCTTCAAGGTTATCATTATTAACGCATCATCTCCAATCCTTTTAAGTTCAATCAAACTCCTACAAGATATGAATTGGGTCATGTGTATATTAAAATGAGTGAAGCTGACCGAATTGGTTACATCATGCTTAGAATTAATATAAAATACATTACACACATAATATAGATGATAATTACAGAGACGATGGAACCAAAACTTTTCTAATTTAATTAAAAAGACCGTTTTATTATCGATAATGTAATATCTTGGCTATAAAATGTTTAATTCTTTTGCGGGTAATAAAATACGTTAATATCTTAACTGTTACAATGAAAATTTATTAAAGTAATCTCATAAACCACAAGCTATTATTGTTGATATCGATAAAATTCATCGATTCCAACAAAGTAGGTCTAACGGAAAACACGATAAATTTATATGCACGTCGTTAACTTTCTATATAACACTACTTACCGTGGCAATTACGACGTCCATGGCCGAGAGCAGTTTATCGCTCTAATCCTTAAATACTGACCAAACGGACAATTTAAATCTATTTTATTTCGCAAGAACGGCCCAAACTCGTTATTTAAGTTCGGAAATTGTTCGTTTATTGATGGTAAGGGAAGGGAAATAAACTGGATTGTGTACTTGCAGCAAGAGGAAAGTGTTTAAACTATACATTGAATGGTCCCGGTCTGTTATTTAGCATAAGAAAGTGTATATACTCAGCGCAACTTGACAAGAGGAGAACGTGTTCGTATTTAACGTTTTGCTGGGTAATTAGACTTGCTACAAGACACTTGTACAAAAGAAGCTTGGATACATTCAAATTCTACTAGGCTTAATTATTTCAATCTTATGTCTGCATTAATTCAATAAATCTTTAAAACAGGTCTCGTGGTTCATTTAACACAAGGATTGCTTCCGGCTCACCAAACGTTGCGTGCAAATATTCACATACCTCTTGGTTAGGATTAGAACGTATACTTCTTTCATATAACCCAACCGATAATTGTTGATATATATTAAAAATGGTTTCAATTATTTTTTAATGAATTCATCGCTAGTTAATGTTCGCTTTTAATCATAAAGTCAGAGCCAATTTAGATCAATTAATCATACAAGGTGGACCATGTCTCCTTCCTTCGTTTATGGCAGGATGAATGTTATAATTTATAATCGACTTGTTGGGATAGTCATGTCTTAATTTTTAAGATGATAAATATTCACAGCAAGCAATATTCGCTGTATTATCATTATAAATAAATTGATGGTAGCAATTGTAGAATCATAAAAGATCCATTATGAGTGTAAATGGAAAGGCAAATAAAGTTAAAAGAAGAGATAATCCTTAGATATCAAACTCGAGTATATTGAAATGGGTAAAAAGGGGCGTTAAACTATTAGCCATCAAGATGATTTAACTTGAAATCTGTTGTACACAGTGAACGTTTCCTAGCTAGAAGATTTATCGTCTTTCAAATCGCTTAAGGCCAATTATTCATTGTACGCCCCAATTACCACTCGCTTAGTGTTCGTAATTGCCGATAGTACTCAATGAATAATACATAAGAGAACTTAGACGAGGGAATTACAATCCTTTAGTTTTAATAAAACTTTGCCCCTTTACTGGTAATGGTCGAGAAGTCTTCGACCACAATGTTCATTCGGTGGCATTCATTCGTCGAGAGGGAACTCGTAAGCTATTATGGCGAACCTCTAAGTGAAAAAGTAAAAGTAAAATCCGCTATGAGTTACACCAGGACCGTAAAAGCAAAATAGAAATGGCCTCTTCGGCATTACAGAGAGAGTGGCGGTGACATTTCGCGTACGCATACAGGAAGAAAACTGCGCGGAAAAAAAATTGATGAAAGTTTCTTTTCGGAGAACGAAGAATTCTCTTCTCAATCGTAACAACACTTGTTGAACAAAACGCCAAACGCCGGTTGTCAAGTTCTCGCAAACCGCTTCGGAGATATCGTTATTAATTATCTCGATGGCCGTGCATTAAGAACGTGCCATGAAAAGAAGGCAATTACTTCTGGCTGGTTGTGTATCGATCGAGACGATCTCCCGACTTGTGTAGCGGCACAAAGAGATCTAGACGTGTGATGTTGCCCAGATACAATACCGTGGAGTACTCACAAAAGGCAAGATTGAGAGATTGTGGATTCAATCGATGCGTGAACATCTGCCGCAATTAAGGCTTGACCTACTAATTATAAATGAGACTCTATTGGCGAGCCAAGAATGAGGATGTTCATTGAATTCTAAGAAGATGGCAAGATTTCCAAGAATGTTCTTATCAACAACCATCTAACTACAACGTTATTTAAATGCTTAATAGTTTAATAAAAATAATATGGTACTTTTAAATCTATTTTTAACCTTTTTTGGTTTATCAAGTAAATATATACAGCTTACGTTAACTCAACGACTAATTCGCGTCACGACTGAATACAAATTTATTTATAATGTTCCATGCTGAGCTACCTAGTGTCAATGTAAAGTATACGATTATCCGTACACGCGAGTAGATTCAAATCGTTCTGTATACACCAAGGTGTTCGACCTGGTAAGTCAAACCGTATTAACGTACCAGATACGATACAGGAAAATTGCCTTAGGTTAAGATTGCATTTGAAACTAGAAATGTACTTAAATTATTACATGATTACATTGACTCACGTTGTCGCTGCAATCGTATGAACTACGGTTTAGATTTGTAATAAGCGCAAAAATTACCGATTTCTACTTTGGATCGCGTGTCAAGCACATGTAATCCTTTCAAATAATGATCGAATGTGACCGGCTACTATGTTTAATGTATTACATCGGTGTGGATTTCTTCCAAGTAGAAAGTTAATACAATAAATATTGTAAAAAGATATATCTAGTGCACATCATTAACCTATTTGCATCATTCAGAAGAAGAAACATTCGGGTTTAGCTGTCTTAACCCTTAATAACCTGAATTATATTTTTTTTAATTTTTTAAATTTTTTTTGTATAATACTATTATTTTATTGTTATATAAGGACATTTTAAATATATATTATCAAAAACTAATAAAAGTTACGAGATAATAATAAGAAGTTACACTGCTATTAGGATGTCAATTATTAATAAGGTTAGAGCTCAGCTTCTCCAATAATTCCAAAATATAAACAAAAATAAAAAATGACAAAACAAAGAAAATTCCATTTCAACCATTTTTTATTGATACACATTTTATTGTGATTTATGAAACTCTTCAAAACAATCTATACAGATACCAATTTTACATTTTTTACACATAGTTCTCATTATGGATTTGCAGTTTCCACCAGCACATCGCCATTTTCTGTTGTCCGGTATTTTTGCTACAAAATGATCTCTCCCATCTGATCTTACTGCTTCGGATACCCTTTGCATGATGGAACTTTTCGAGGAGGAAGGTCTCCCTGCACCTTTTGCTGCTTTTCCATATTGGCCGAGATAAGTCAGTACAATTTCTCTTCGAAATTGAAGTTGTGGAATTTCAGTACTTCCAAATTTTCGTTGCAGCGTCCATGCATTATGTATACAGATATCTATTAGCCACGTTAAAAGGGGCCAATACCATTTTTTATTACGTATGTTTATACGATATTTGGCAACATTTTCGTCCATTCTATCTGTTCCACCCATGTATTTATTATATTCTCCCAATACATAAGGTCGTGACACTTGGACAGTTTTTTTATGTACTCGAGAGTATCGTTTGACAGTGGAAAGTGGCTCAACGCCATGGCAATTCGAAGCAATTGAGACAATAGAATTGTCTATTAAAATAATATATAAATTAATATAGTGTTTGTGAATGTTTTTTTTTACCATATTCACCAAAGGTCGCAATTTCCACATTTTATCGTTTAAATTTGGATTGGAGTTATCACAGCAATGAAAAAATCGTAAAATTTGTTCAAATCGATTTCTTCGCATACTATTTGTTACTAGCTCATTGCCCATGTCGTTAGTTTTATCCCAATAAAATCTCTTTCCTGGCAATTTATTATATCCGCTGAGAATCAATATTGCCACGAAAACTTTAATTTCTTCTGAAGTTATTGCAGGATTTCCATAATTTATAAATTGCGCGTATTCGTTTGAAGAACTCGTTAAAAAATTAATAATTTCTTCATTGAAAAATAATTCGAAAATATCTGAAGAAGATTTGTTTGTAAAATCATGAACCTGGCTTGGAAAATTAGTAGTTTCAAATTCCCCTTCGATCCATGTTCTTTTTTTATTTTCTTCCCAAACAAATTCTTCTTCTATTCGATGTGCTCTTACAACCTCTGCTTCTGATAATAATTGTCTCGCATTCAAATTATCAGCTTCACACTCAACTTCATCTCCAGAATCTTCATCCGTAAGAACAGTTGCCTCAGGTGGAGATATAAACACTGCTCTTATTGGGTTGTCGTCGTTTTCATTTCTTTCCTCAACTTCAAAAATCATATCTAATGCTTCTTTGACAGTAAATCCATCCACAAATCGAATGCCCATGCTTCTAAAATAAAAATGTTTTACAATATAACATTGAACGGGCATCATAAATGATCCAAAATGTAAATAACATGTAACAATCGTGAAAGTATTTTATTCGTTCGTTTTATTCAAAATAGCATTGGGATAACTTAGCGTTGCCGTTTGGCAACATGGAAATTTTGTCATGTTTTCTCAAAAAGTAGTGTGAAGAGAGTAAAACAAATAATGTTAATTTATAGTATGAAGTGTGTAGAATATAATACATAAGAATCAAATATTTATATTATTGCGAAATATAAAAAATAGTTACTTACCTCGCGTAATCATCCATATCGTCGTCAATCATAAAAACCACTATAATGAATTAACTATTATTTCTAACAAAACATACTTAGAACCGCTCTAACTGCTTGTTATGGCGCGACTGAGGTTTCTGCACATGCATAAACGCTTCTCGACACGATTTGCTTGCACAAACAAGTTCAAACTTGCAAATAATAAGTCGGCGCGCTGTGATTCCATATGGCAACACTAGGTTAAAAAGGGTTAAGAGACGCATGGCTAAACCCAAATATTAATGGTCGAGTGAAATTTTAGTTATTATTTAGTGTTTTTATTGAACTAAATCTAGGACTAACACTAGAGTGTTACTAGTTTTAAGTCTAGTGTTAGCTCTAGTCATAATTATTATTAAGTAATGTAGCAAATACCGTGGCCTATATATCAAAATCATTTTATAATTCTAAAAGTTTAAAAATGTGATTTAAAAAATGTGAATACAAGTACAACGCCCTCAAAGTCGTTCTTCAGAAGCAATTAGCGATATCCTGAGTTAACTCAAGTTTTTTAACATTTGCAGGACACATTCCACAGAGCGCAGGAAGTACCGTCCGAGCACAGGTTTCCGGTAAGTGATAAACCAATTACATTTATTTTTTGCCTTCTACTTCGTCTCGTTTAGTCGCCCACGTGCCACGCCGGTTCGCATGGCATGCTGGCGACGACTCGCTATAATTTCTATTCCTTATTAGAAAGCCCACGTGATACGCGACATGCTTCGTTTGAAGGGGGCAGAAAAAGATCGATTGAAACGGATTTACGCACATAAATTGTTCCCGGCAATCATTTATAAGCCCACAAGAAGTGCAATTTCTTAGCCTGTAAGGCGAAACTAAATCAATCTACATAAGACTATACTATGTAATCAAACTAGGAACTTTGAAATTGAACTAATATCTGAATTTAATTCAATCCTGTTCTTATAAACTATTACACTGTTAATCATTACTTTGCTAGATTTGATTCTTTCTTATTTTATTTAGAGTCATTAAACTTTAAATTAAGATGTCACAGCTGTATAAAAGCTTTTAAATGTTTAGCAGTGCTGTAATACCAGGGACCTTTCAAAAGTCAACTTCTACAAATGGTACTGGTAAGCCAGCACGTACTCGCCGGATCGTATATGGACGGCTGAAAAGAAAGAAGTGGGTAATTTGCAAAAGTGCTACTTCACCCGAGTTGGGCAGCTGTCAATTACCGATCGGGTAGAAAATGAGAATGCCGCTTATACCATATACTGAAAGTTAGCGCGCGCGCCGCCAACGACGAACCCACTTACGCGATTTATTAACGAATAAATTTACCGTCGTCTTAAATTTCGGCTTTTGTCCGAATCTGCCATGAGTTATGCGAGGCCCAAATACCCATCGATACGGTTTCTATATCTCTTTACTGTTCTGCGGCTTTTGAGTAATCGGTTTACGTATTTAGGCTACGGGAACAAGCTGTGGTCTGCCCACGTTCCTTTGTACTCTTTACTCATAAAACGACGATTTATATTGGTTTTTTGTACAATTGCAATTGTCTTAAGCTGGTTTGGATATCTGGGTTAAGCTCGGTTTCACTTAAATTTCTTACTTTGTTCTAATTTCTTGATCACAACTGTATTTTACAATAAATGAAGCAATGACGCGCCTAGAGAGATTAATAATTACTTAGTAATGGGTTCTCGCAGATGTCTTTCTTAATAAAATTGAAACAGAAAAGATTATCAATGAAAACAACCCCTACAATAAACACATTCTTTTATGGACCAGGTATGTGGATGATATTTTGGTTGTCATTGATGATGAAACAAAAATAAGTGATCTACACAACTATATAAATACTCTGCACAATAAATTACAATTTACGGTTGAAATTGAAAATGAAAACAAGATAAACTTTATGGACCTCACGCTTTCCAGAAATAATAACACAATAGAATTCTCCATTTATCGCAAACCTACACAAACCGACTGTATCATACCCTACGAATCTCATCATCACGAAAACCAGAAATATGCTTCTTTCAGAGCATATATTTGGCGAGCCTTAAATGCCCACCTTACCCAACAAGAATTTGGAAAAGAAATTAATATTATACAACAAATAGCCCAAAACAATAATTATCCACAATATACCATACACAAACTGATTGATAAAATACAACAAAAGACCACTTTACTCAATATAACTTCTATGAGGAACGATAACAATACAAATAATAATATTATTTATCGTGCCATCACCTACCCAGGAAAAATTTCCCATAAAATTCAAAAAATGTATAGACAATATAACATCTGTTTATCCTTCAGATCTAGCAACACCACCCAGAATAAAATAGTTAATAACACAGACAAAACAGACTTTTTACAAAAAAGTGGTATATACCAACTAGAATGTGACACTTGTGGAGCCATATACATACGAGAGACTGGTAGAAGCCTTATCCAGAGAATCAAAGAACACAAAACTAGAGAAAGCTCAAATTTTGGAAGACATCTTATGTTTAATAATCACAACTTTGATGAAAGGAAAAATAGCAAAATAATACATCAAATGAACAAGAGCCTTCACATGGAACTACTAGAACTCTACGAAATTAATAAGTTTAAACATGACAAGGCAAACATTGAAATACTAAATGAACAGATTTTACCACAAAAAACACCACTATATTGCTGTTTAAAAAACCCATTCCCAAAATAATGCACTTTTCTCATCAAAAGAGAGAATCGAGTTTGGTGGCGACTCGATTACTGCATTGATGAGAACCCATGCCCCAAATCCCCTTAATCTTGAATTTTCCTTCGAATGTACCTCCCATGTTAATTTAGTTTCATTTTGAAGATTTATGCATTTTATAGTTTATATAAAGAAAAGATAGAATTATTTATTCCAGTTTTGTGATGTTTGGATTTGTTGTGGATGTACAAATTTTTGTCGTTTTAACTTTGAATATTGATTGCGAAAACAATAGTATAATTTGATTTGTTTTTATCTCAAATTTTATAAATTAAATACAGATTCCTATTTTTTTCAATTGTTCATAACCTAGAAATAACTCATTTGCCCAACTTGTCACACATATAAGAATTGGCGAGTTTATTTATTAATATTAGTTTTTGTGATAGATAATTGTAGTTTAGTTTAGTTTTATTCACTTCCCAACGTTTATAGAAACTAGTTAACGTAAGTGTTTTTTACAATTAATGGTCCCTCTTTTGTTAACCTATAAAAAAATATAATTATGAATAATTTTTATACTTACCTTTGTAGAGGTCTCTGAAGACGGTAATGTAACCGAAACTAGTAAGACAAATATATAAATAATCACCATAGTATATAATTTTAATTAATATTTACCTTAATTCTACAACGGTGATATGGATAAACAAATACATAGAAATTACTTAGTAAACAAACAGGATTATTTAAAAATTATTTATTATTTAACTTTTTACATAGTAGTTCCATTAATTATAAGCGGAGATTATGCGTCACGGCTCAATTGGACAATTTAACCATTAGGAGGTGTGTGGGGTAACCTTGGTCATAGAGTTGGTAATTGCCAAGTTACCATCCCAAATAAACTTCCGCCGTATAAATTAAAAATTCACAAACACGTATGGCATTTAACCCGTCATAACTAATATGTTCTTAAACGGAATAATCACGAACAAAACCAATTAGCACGTCTTTGAGTTGATTGAAAGATCTTTAGAAAGATTTCTTCGTTGTTAATGGTCGATGACTTGGCAAAAACTTTTGGTAAACGTTTTTAAGATAGCTAAGTATAATAACGTTAGATTTAACTAAAAGTGCAGCGAGACATAACCATAGATTTCACGGTTACACCGTGTCGTGGGAAAATTTTGGTTTCTATTCGAAACCAAGTTGACTGTTAAAAGAGACTTTAAAATCTTGGTCACGGTTGAGGATATAATTGCGAATAAACGGTTGCGGAAATTAAGCGTTATTATTCAGGTTTAATCACACATAAGTGGGTAACCGAGTAAAAATAACCGGCGCATAACGAGCGCATACTTTCAAAAAACGCGGACCTGGATATAATAATAATTAGTCCATAAACATATTAATGAATTAATTTTGAACCAACGATTTTGTGTATGATATATTTAACAGAGACTATCAAAATATTTGAATCGAAAGTTTGGAATGAATGAATTACTAATGACGCAGCGGCTACTTTCATGGCGTAGCTAATATGGACGTAAAATTTTTACTTTCTATGATATTCAATTTCACTTTTCTGTGGTACGGTTTTTGCGTCTGAAATGGCGAATGGCATTTTAATTCAATAATAAAAAGTTGATGCAATTATCCATATATGGCAAGGTGTGTGGCTTTAATGGTACTTGTGCCTAAGGCACCACTCGAAATCTTTTTACTATTATTACTTTTTTATAATCTTAAAGAATATTTGAAGAGAAATTAAAAGAATCAACATAAACACAGAATTAAAATGACTTATTACTTGAAATTTTGTTGAATCAACTCACTCAATTTAATGAAATCATGAAATTACGTTCTCAAAGAAAATGAGAATGTCTAATTACAATATTTGCTTTCGGATGTATTTTCTGTTTAGGACGTTTCGCGACAAATTAGTGTTTTGCAAGGCTTTCATTTAAACGTTGCTTTCTGAGTAAACAGTGTAGTGTAATAAACGTGTTTGCATTTCTCTTGAGAGGTGAAGGCAGTGTTGATTGAAGAATAAACTTGTAAGAAAAAAATAAACGAATCTTAATGGATCTTGTAAATAAATCAAATTAAGGAAATTCGCAGCAAGGAAACTTACTTTGCTGAATAATTACTATTTGCGTTTATTATATGAACCTGGAAGAGATTTTTGTTAGAGATTCTATGGAACACGAATGTTAAAAGAGGAAGAATCACGCCTTACCATTCCAACACTTTCAATTGTTTTTACTTAAACGGGAATAGAATTTCTCTCACTGTTAACGACTCACGTTTGTCATTAGTGGTAGGAACCTGGCACGGTTTACGATCGTTCGTGCCGCCGGTACGTTCACAATTGATTAGTAATGACCGGTCCAAAGAGGAATACAATACATCTTGAAAGTATCAAATTATGTGAGAGCAGATATTGTGAAACAGAAGATTCGCAGATAATTTAACAATTTAAAATGGTAATAAGGTAATCTTACGCCGGGTGTTTTAACTTAAACTTTCTACCGATGTTGACGGTGACACCGTTGGCAGAAACGGAATACCGGTAGATACAAAGTCGAAACCATTTAAATTTCAACGCTTTTATATCGGCCGTAAATCTTGTCGGCAACGGTGATAAATAAAAACGCTATCTCCAGTTGCCCGGGCTTCATTTCACTTTCGGGCATTCGATTAAAATAAAACCCCATTAATTGGAAAATACTTTACGCGAAAATTGATCCAAATTGCATCGGTTTTCTAAAGTGGCACGTTTTAACCTCGCATTTTCATTGTCTGTGGATACGTTGCCGCTGGTGCTCACTCTTGGCCGACCAAGGACCAAGGCATAACGGTCAGAAAAAAAAAGAGACGGTTAAAGTCTTATAATACGACCCGAACAAATACGACTTTTTGTTGCGAGCAACGCTTTACTCGTTCTTTAGTAGCGAGGGGAGGGTCGTCTACGTATTTATCCGATGTGTCAGACTGTATCGGGTTGCCCTCTATAGCATACTCTGTCCCATTACCGGCTTGGAGGACGTCAGAAAGAGAGAAAAACACGCCATCAACGAACGGGTAACGTACGTGTATAGTACCTACGTTAGTGCTTTAAGTGTCGTAGTAGTTTCTTATTAATCGCGTTTTATTCAGAATCAGTACCAAGCCGGACTTTAGTGTGTAAAAAGTTATGAGGAAAAAATGATAAAAAAAAGGTGAAATAGCAGAAAAAGTATGTTGTATATGCAGGTTGGTTGTTGTTTTGTAAACTCTTTAAGAAATCAGGCATGTTTATAGACGCTTTTAAGCAATACGTAATAGTATCTTGTTTATATTATCTACTTCCAAATCAACCTGACTTCAATTACGAAAATATTTCCAACAATATCAAAAAATGTAAATGCAATAAAACATGTGTGTATTTATAGATGGATTCTTTTAATTTTAGCTCTACCGGTTTCGATCAATACATTTAATCATCTTCAGGAGCAACCTAATGTAATATAAATAAAAATCATTTACTAAAATTAACAACATTCACAAATTTCCGTTACTATCGTTACATTATGAACAAAATAAAATGAAACTCACGTCATAGAAAAATTTATATATATTATGTATATAGAAGGTCATTTCCCCACTATTTTTTGGTACAAACGCTCCCAAGGGGATTGTGAGGGAACTAATTAGGTTAAAGCGCGAAATTTAAATATAGGTATTTCTATACCGGTTTATACCATTACTTTATTTTGAAGAGGTCAAGTGCATTTTCCAAATAAATAGGAAAAAATATGAATTTAAAGTTTTTCCAAGATAATATTCATAATTTTTAACGTATATTGCTCTTATTGGCAAAAAGCGCCAATTTATCTATTGGATAAACTTATCAAGAGGTGGTAAAAGTGGCCCTAACTTATTTAAATACTTAACTAAAGGATATAAAACACTAAGCCAAAAGAACGTAAGGAAGAAAATTTGCTTATACAACAGGGTTATCACCAATTATCACACTAAACGACAAAACAAAAATGTGACAAGCGCTTTGTTTGTGTAGATAATGCAGATTGCTGCAAATTCAGTTTACAACGTCATCCAGTGTATTGTGAGGGTACTAAATCTCGGTCTAAATCATAGAAAAATAATATAAATATATATATATAGAAGCATTACTCCCCACTATTTTTTCGGTCAAATTGATTTCAACGCCTCTAGTGGTCTGTGGTACCTACTACTTTTAATAAAGCGCGAAATTTAAAAGTATTTTTATTCAGTTAATGGTTATTAATTATTGATTTCAACTTCCACCAGTCAACATGAAAATGATAACAGTAAAGGTATCATTTTCATGTTGACTGGTGAAAATTTGAATTTTGTTTTCACTTCGTTTTGTCTGCAACAAAACGCATGCACTTTCGACTCTTCAGAGTACCACGAGAAAAAATGAAAGGAATTTTGGCGTAATGTCATCAATGAAATGTAATGTCAGAATGACATGGTTTTAAAGTTCCCGCTTGACTTTCAAAATGGCGGCAAACCGCGGTACTTTGTAAATCTAGGGACTTTAAGCAATTTGTGCTTACAGTGCCATCTAGCCGTCCGTGGTACCCATTAAATATCTGTCTTTTTTTATACGTATTGAGTTAACACACCGTGGTCTAAATTTTTATAGTAGTAAGATTGTACAGCATGACTCACGTCAGTAAATATATTTTCAAAAGACATATTTGTTAGTTAATTAGGCTGTTATCCTCTTACTATTGATATTTTAACTCTTCTTTTCCTTGTTACCCAGTTATTCAGAAATATCCAATAAGCCTACCATGCAACAATATGCGCCATGCGTTTCTTTACTTTTGTTTTTGAGGTTATGTATTTGTAATGAAGTTAGTTGCTTTTATACATTTAAATTTAAATTAATTTGTGAACAAAACCATTTAATTAATATTATCGTCATTGTTTAAAAAATTATCCAATTAGTATCATGTTCAGTCACATTGTTGTGTAATAAGGTTTGTCAAAGGTATAATATGTGGAAAATGGAAAATGGATCCTTTACGAAAGGTGTAGATTTTAGGGTGACGAAGGGATTTTTGGTTGCCATGGGACCCAAAGTGTTGCGATGTTCCTATTACAACCTTATAGGACATCCTCGTTCACTTGGGGTTTTTTTTAAAGGGGTGGGACTGTTAAGTTTTTGTATGGTACTAATTAAATTTCCCTGGTGTTTGTTGCATGTTATTCAAGGGCTAGTTCTGTATGGGTATTTTAATTATGTTATTTTATCTTGTTTGTATGACCGTAATAATATCGTGTGATAGAATGGTGTTTTTTCAAACTATGGAACAGGAAGACGGAATATGGAATAGTATAGGATAGGTGTGGATTGTAGTGTTATTGGAAGGAAATGTTGGTTGCCAGGGGACCCAGAGTGTTGCGATATTCATATTGCAACCGTAATATGATATCCTCATGCATCTGGGGGTTTATGGTGGTCCCCTGGTTATAGTGGTCTGTTTATGGCCATTATCTGCTCATTCAGGCAAATCTTATCTGGGTTGTTAAACTTAAATTTGTTAATCTCATAATTCTCCAAACTTTCCATCAGATGACTCTTGTTTTTATGGTGTAAAATTGTTGCGTTATTTTCCTCGTCAAATTCGTGATCTTTATTGAAAATTAAATGTCTGCCAAAGGTAGATTTGTTTTTGTTCTTGTGTTCCTTGATCCTCGTTTTTAATGCTCTTCCGGTTTCACCTATGTAAGTTGCATGTCAATTTATACACTCCATTATTATCAAGTTTGTTGATTCTGTCTTTGTTGTTTAGTAGTATTTGGTTTATTGTATTGTTACTTTTAGATGTTATACAAACATTATATTTTTTTAAAATCTTCTCTATTTTATTGTTTATACTTCCTTGATATGTGATTGTTCTGTAAACCCTTCCTGTGTCCTCTTCTCTTGTATGTAGTGTCGTTAAATTGTTACGTGCTATTTTAGTTTTTTTTTCCTTTCTATCACCTTCTCTATAATTTCTGGTTGATATCCGTTGTTCTTGCCAATTAGTTTTATTATTAGTTTATTACCTAAAATCTACACCTTTCCTAAAGGATCCATTTTCCACATATTATACCTTTGACAAACCTTATTACACCACAAACATTTAAGACACAACAATGTGACTGAACATGATACTAATTGGATAATTTTTTAAACAATGGCGATAATATTAATTAAATGGTTTCATTTTATTTTGTTCATAATGTAACGATAGTAACGGAAATTTGTGAATGTTGTTAATTTTAGTAAATGATTTTTATTTATATTACATTAGGTTGCTCCTGAAGATGATTAAATGTATTGATCGAAACCGGTAGAGCTAAAATTAAAAGAATCCATCTATAAATACACACATGTTTTATTGCATTTACATTAAATTTGAGATGGAAAGAAATAACCAAGTAAATATTAATATCAAAAAAGCCTCTATTTTGCGTAAACTCTGTATCTATTTAGATATCACGCTCTGTTTTACCTTACACTTCATGGTTAATTAGCATAAATAGCGCCGACAGAAAGTCTATACGATGCATATTCACGCGTTTTAATTCCAGCACTTCTCGAGATGTCGTACTATATTATGTCTATGATCTTATCGGTTAAAATTAATTGCTTTTATGATTCAAATAATCATCGGAAATCTGCAAACTTCTCATGGTCACGTGATGAAAATGAAAATTAATTGGTTATTGTCCAAACAAACCTTTGTTTGGTCAAGTTAAAGTCTTCGCCGTCTCAAACGAGATAATGTAAACCGTTCGGGGACAGTGAAGTATATCCATACGCGAAAAAAGGACCCCTTCGACATCAATCTCCATGTTCCACGTCGTCGTCGTATCGCGTTTCTTCTCCCGTAGAAAAGAGCGGTTGAACGCCGGCACAATTATCTGGTTTTAATTCAGCGTCCTTCGCCGACTCGGGCTGTTAGCCTTCACCCTGTCTCTTCGGCAAACGGTTTTAATAATAGCTCCTCGCCACATCGCGGCAACTGTTCTTGGTCTCCGTATATGCCCTCGTACAGGTGGCCTGTTATGTACCTCGCGGACCAACTTAGCACGGTAACGACCGCAGGTCCAACTAAAGGGGGAACCTCGCTATGGAAACTGGCGGAATACCTTTGACTGAACTCAATAGGAGGGCTGTAGGTGGATACAAGAAAACGTACACTAATGGATAAACCTTCGATTGTTGGAATAAAAAAAGAAATCTTTTGTTTGCGTAGAACCTCATTATACAAGTAACTAGACTTTATTATTCTTTAAAAAAATCTTTATTTATGACTTTGAAGATAATTGATAGCATCTAACCCGATCAGATAAGATCTATTATTAAAATTATCATGATGTAATTATTCACATGTAGGTTGAATAGATTTTACCTTCAAAAGAGGTAAGATGCAGTCAAATAGAAAATCGCAATAGCGACGACAAGTATTCTTACATTTTGTATTCAATTTGCAGTATCAATCTGCTACATGTTCTACTGACCTATTCAGTTGAACGTGTAGCAGCAAGCACAATTAATACAGCATTCAGACTAGTACATTGGGCGTATCTCAATCTCTCCGAGTGTCTTGTGCCGGTCTCTTTTGTTGTGTCTCTCCTAGGTTGTACTCTCGGTGCTAATATTATGCGTCTCGCTAAAGGTTAATTCTCTTATCTTAATGACATTTAAAGTCAAGAGCAAATATATTATAGACAACAATGGCCAAGGTTTTTGCGGATACCTCTCATTGTATGGATATTGGCGGAATTTTAAATCGCGGCTTTAAAACCGTCTTGTCACCGTCTGTAACCGTCATCCATCTCTTTTTTCCGCTTTGCATAATAGAATTTTTTACACAAAATTACCTCAACAGTGTATTTATTAATTCGATACGGCTACGACACTTTCTCCGTTTAGATTAAATATCCGGATTATTTTTCTTTACAATATTAATCGATTCCCTTTTTTACAAACAACTGTTTACTTAACGGATTACGGCCGTGTTAAATAGTAATTTACTTTTCGCGCAGTTTTTTTTTGTGTACGTGTTGAGAATTTAACGGGATAGTTACGTTGCTCGCAAACTGTTAATGCGTCACTCTACACGGTCCTGTTAACAGTGAAATTCGGTTAATGTGATTGTAATTCGCGGACTACTGACTTTATAAACAATACTTTTAACAAGTAACTTGTAATTGCCAAAAAAGTGAACTGGAAGGGCAAATGGTGCTTTCGAAATTTATTATATGGCGGCTTTCGCACATTAAATTTTATTAATTATTGCAATGTTAAAAAGGTGTTGTTCGTTCTTCGTCATACAACAAATTACCTCACCATAAGAATACTATATAAATGGTAGGAAAACATATAGCGACCACGGCTAAAATTTGAGAGAGACGATGTAGAATGTAGTAGATTAAGGCCCACTTTTACCATCCTCCTGATAAACTATCTAGAGGATAGTTGCCATGGTTACGGCGGTTTTAAGCGCTCTCATTGGCTAAGAATTGGATTTATCTATCGGATAAATTTATCAGGAGGTGGTAAAAGTGGGCCTAAGGCCTACTTTTACCACCTCTTGATAAATTTAACCGATAGATAAATTGACGCTCTTAGCCAATGAGAGCGCTTAAAACCGCTGTAACCATGGTAATTATCTATCGGTTAAATTTATCAAGAGGTGGTAAAAGTGGGCCTAAGGCGTTTAGGTTGATGTTAGTGTAGCACATAGGGTAAGGCACTTATTAATTAGTTCCGGATCATTACATACCTGAGATATTTCCGATTGTAGTCCCTTAGTTGTTAAGTTTTTGTAGCTAACAATCGTTTTGAACAAGTGGTAAAGTGGTGCCTACCAAGAACGATTTCTAATTTAGACATTATGTACGCCACTAGACTTAACACATAATAAACCTTCCAATCGGCATCACAGTCATTAAGCGGCTTTTAAATTAAACAATGTCCACTTTCTTTTTAATACAAAAGGACGCCAAGTAAGTTGGCACCACTAAAATTATGGTTAATATTTTAAGAAAAATTTTTTTCTACGTTAATTTATTTGGGTTTACAGAAAACATTTTTCAACGTAAATTACACTAAATACATCAGTGGCTACTCAATTATCGATCGCATAATGTAAAAATAAATTGACTCTTCTCATTTGCGCCACTCCTCTTTAAGTATAATAAATTGTTACACCACTAGAGAAATATTTACTCTTACGTTTATTTATATTCGACATTCCGGGCTATGACGGCATCGGATTACAATGAAAACAAATTTGATTTTAGCGATTTGCGCACGTTGTTAATTCCAAGGATATAGATCTTTTCATTAATTTTTTTTTGTAGAGGTAAAAATCAAGTAAATATACTTCCTGGAAAGAAGCAAGTCTTTATATTTCTGTGTCAGGATTTTAATTTATAACAAATGTGAACAAGGCAAAAATCGTGACTGCTTCATGTACCCTAATTGACAGTTGTATGGTAATGGACATAAACATACCGAGTACATTCATTTTTAATTCACGATGTTTTTGTGTACCGAATACTCGCGTAATGAGCTTGGCATTTTTTCCCTTTATTCTTGAATCCACTTACCTACATACATAATCGCCAAAAAAAAGCCAATTATAGAATGGTAAAAAGTTTATAACTTAATGATCTTTTATACAATCTTATTTATTATCGTTTTATAAAGAAATCACTTAGCTGGGTGATGGCTCCAGCGTCTGCAAATTGAGACAGTCGGGTGTCGAAAGGTCACTGTGTGAAGGTCAACTGCGTGGCGGGCTCACAATTTCTCACACTTAAACGTCCATTTCGTCCCGTCAGAGATGCTCTTGCCACAAATGATGGTGATCAATCCAGCATCAACGCGCACACCGGCCGTCCTCCATTGTACACCAGACATAAAGAAATACCAGTGATGTGAGGAAATTTGGGACAAAGAACTTATTAACCTGCGAATATTTAACCTTGTTCGAAAAGTCAATTATACATTTATTAAATTTGCAAATCCACTACTAACGTCACAACATATCTAAATTAGCTTGTTTCTTGTAGACTTCGTATAATCATTATGTATGCATGAGTTGGTGCCAGGATTCATAGAAGGAGGTATTACAAACGATGTATCATAAGTAAAAACAGAAATATCTACATTAATGGACAACTCTTATAAGTACTTCCGGCAGATTTAAAGTCCTTTCTTTTTTGTACCAACCGCTATAAGAAATTAATTAATTCCGAAATATTATTACTATTAACTCATTTACATTATAAGCACAGATACAAGACAACGTATCCACACGCTTTGAATAAGGAGCTTTCAAAATAGATATATTTGCACAATTATTACTACTTATTATAAAGACATAATTTTCATTAACTAATCGTTAGAAAACATCGCTTTGCATCTTGCAAAACATCTAAAACACAATCTGAAAAGGCCCACGTTCCTGACCTTTCCCCACAACGTCATGTGGTTTCCGTTCTTTAACAAACTCTTGTCGAAAGCTTAAAGATATCGTTTACATGCTAATTGTTAAGTAACGGCATTTGTTTTATATGTACGTTGACATCAAAATCGTTTGGTACACAGATTTTACATGTTCAAAATGTCTTTTATAATGGGCTTTCTCCAAACACATGCTAACCACAACGACGTACCTACAATTGTAAGCCATTTAGAAAGAACACCACAGGGTAATTGAAACCTTGACAGATTTATTCGCTCTTTATATAGACGTTACAACAACAGGGGTAATTTGAAAAAAATATCTTCAACAATCACGTTTATTTATCTCGACGTGAGCTCTTTCCCCATTCCGGTGTGGTGGTATTGATTGCTGATGCAATAAAGCGTGAATCACACTTCTACAGGGAATTGCACGCCGGAATTCTATAAGTTACCGTTGAAACGTGGGAGAAATAAGCAAATTCAAATGCCACTAGGATTGTAGATTTACTATTGTCACGTTCTATTGTTTGTGCTTATAAAATACTACATCATGTCAATAGTTTTAATCGGAAATTTTCATGCACAAAATTTGCTTTGATATTGTTATGTTGTGACCATCACCTTTTCTTTTACAAAAAAAGTTTCCAAGCAACTCAACTAAAATCAGTTAAGACTTAATATACGCTTATATTCTACGCTACATATAAAAATATCGATTAGCCGTATACTATACAGAGAGCGTTGTATCTCCCTCTCGGCAAAAATTACTTCATCGTCCTTCGAGAGTCGCTTTGTGCGTTTCTTCCCCCAGTTTTATTCGGCCTCCGCCTGAGTTTTGCAACATCTCTTCTCTCTCGGCGCGGCATTCAAAAACTTACAACAGAACTACGAGTGCATCTTGTGTGCGCGTAATTGCCCGGGTGTTCCTTAAGGACTTTTATGCTAGATTCGAAGTGAAACTGGCTCTCAAGGACTGCATTCCATTCTATGTAAGTTGCTTTTTACGGCATCACATTCCTGCTTGGACTAAGCCACTATTGATAGAGTATATCACAAAAATGATAACTTTAGAATCCATAAACGTTTTCGTTCGGGTAATGTTGCGAAATAACCATGACGAATTGCCGTCGTATAAAATGTTCTGGATGTTGTTGTTAGCGAATCTCTGTTTATGTTTCTGTGACTCAACGACTCTGCTCGGATGATTAACTTAAGCAACGGCCGTATTATTTACAATAAACAATGTTGGCCCAATTTCATATTAGAAACACGATTTGTTAGTGTGTCACTAGTCACGATTATTCTTGGATCTTTGTATTTTAAAATATTTGCCTTTTCATTTCTGGTTGTAAAAAAACCCAAGTTTTATTATCTACTATAAGAAATAAATTAAAAAAATAAAAAATTGCGGTTTGCGGTTTAATATTTTGTTGTTGTGGTTTATTATTGACTTTAAATTAATGATAATACTACTGTTGATTTCTATTAGAAATCTAAAATTTTATATACAGGTGTCTCAGCGAGACCGGTCATTAGACGTTTCTGGGGTTCTGGCCAAACAAAAAATTTGAGAATGCAGACTTAAGTATTATCAATTACATTCTCTTCATCTAAAATATTTTCAGATTTCTAGCACTTCCGGTTATACCGGAAGTCGCCACCTACTTTATTTTTTTAAATGGAACACCCTGTATATTTTTACATATTTGGATTTGTCTGTTTTGCAGGTTTATAAATAACTTTACTTTTTGCAATTTGAACCAGCAATTCTCGAGTTATTCGAATTTTTCTAGAAAAAAATGTTCCAGCGGACATTTGTTCAAAAAATCATAGAACACTCAATTTTTGAGATATCAATTTAGGATTCAGAACATGTTTAAACAACATGATGGAGTATATTTTGGTGCCGAGAACGGCTGTCTAGATCGTTTGGTCACTTTACTATGATACGTTAACTTTTCGAAATTTAGAAGCACCATAACTTCATTTTTTTAAATGGCACCCCCTATATTTTATTACTTAGTCGTCTTCGGCGTCTCATTTTACACCTTTTATATTCGACATGTCCTATGCCTAACATTAATAGTTTGAGAAATAATTAGGGTTTTTTGAAAAATGCTCACATATCACATGAATATTAACCTAGTGTGCCATGGAAAACAAATGTTTAATGACTTATTGATAAACGTCAAAGTCTAATTTAGGTTGTTTGATGCTTGTGAGTCTAAAACCAGTTAAAATGGATATTATTAACGTAAATAATGTTTATACAAATGAAGAAATCCATAATTTATTTTTTGTGCACGAAAAGTGCGACAAAGTTCTTAGTAGAACTTGAAGAATGTTTAATGAAAATTATCCACATTTATCTCCGATGACAAAAGGTAAATTTAGAGGAATAGAAGCAAATTTTTTGCATTTTGGACGAATTAATCACGTGTTAAACTGAGCAAAAAATGTAGTAGATAATGCAACGGAATAGGTGAATACCTTGGCTTATTTCGAGCCCAGTCCCAACACCTCAATTCGAGCTGCCAAAGAAGATCTGGGAATCATACTACGAACTTTGTCGCGCATTTCATGCAAAAAAAATTAAATTAAGAATTTCTTGATTTGTGTAAATATTACTTTCGTTATTGTTAGCGATTTTAACTCGTTTCAGTACTAATATTAAGGGACATAACGGAGAATTATTAGCTCACATGCATCAAGTGACGTAAACAAGTGAGTCTTTGACAAGAACTCATTGAGAAGGCTTGTTTTTCATGGCACACTAGGCTAAATATCCATATGATATGTGTGCATTTTTCAAAAAACCCTAATTATCTCCCAAACTATTAATATTAGGTATGAGCCATATGCGATATAAAAGATGTAGAATGAGACACCGAAGACGACTAAGAAATAAAATATGGGGGTGCCATTTAAAAAAATGAAGTTATGGTACTTCCAAATTTTGAAAAGTTAACGTGCCATAGTAAAGTGATCAAACGTTCTAGACCGCAGTTCTCGGCACCAAAACATACTCCATCATGTTGCTTAAGCATGTTCTCAATCCTAAATTGATATCCCAAAAATGGAGTGTTTTCTGATTTTTTGAACAAATGTCTGCTGGAGCAGATTTTTCTAGAAAAATTCGAATAACTCGAGAACAACCGTATCAAATTGCAAAAAGTAAAGTTATTTATAAACCTTGAAAATAGACAAATCCAAATATGTAAAAATATACAGGGTGTTCCATTTAAAAAAACAAAGTTGGTGGCGACTTCCGGTATAACCGGAAGTGCAAGAAATCTGAAAATATTTTAGACGAAGAGATCGTAATTGATAATACTTAAGTCTGAATTCTCAAATTTTTATTTTCGCCAGAACCCCAGAAACGTCTAATGACCGGTCTCGCTGAGACACCCTGTATAACTATTCCAAAATATGGAGCTCACACCGTACACGCGAATAAATACAATTACAAATTATCTCTCATCCTTTACAAATTGATTCAACACAAACTCAACGTACTTTACTATATTACACCACTTTCGATAACCACTTCCACCAATAAACTTACGGCGGAACTAAGTTATTTATTACACGACATGGCGACTACGGAATTATGGCCAAATTTACGGCACTCAATATCGCGCCAATTAATTAGCCTTCCAGGCAGTTATCGACCGATTAAAGACATGATTGACACACGTACTCCTAGCTCTCGTTTCGTGTGGCTCTCAGTAGCTAGTTTCAGTCAGTCTACGGTGTCGCGTGGAATGTTTTACCAGATGTCCCAGCAATCCAATAAATAACCCACTAGTTGCGTGCTTATAGTTTATTTCGAATTGGAGTATATACATCAGTTTTCTCGACATGGAAAATCGTTTTACCTTCAATGTCAAGGTGTGGTCTATTTTAAGTGGGGCAAAGCTTTCTATCTTAAACAAGCAATTACCCCATATTTTATGCAATAGGATAAAATTATATTTTTTTAAATTAATATTTTTCTTTTCGCCCTCATTTACTTAACGTTTGTGGTCCATTATAAGATGTCTGTTTAAATCTCACGCTTCGGTTAATGCTTAACAAAGCTCCAGGCCCGGACGCATGTTTCCTGTTTAAGGTACTTATCATCAGCGCTGCAATTAACATTTTTTTTTATTACCAGACTGTTTAGACCATGTTACACGACACGAAATTAAACAAATTTAATACAATTTTTCCGGATTTGATATTTATTTACATCCTATTTTATGGGTTGCATTGAAAAGTTTTCACAAATGTCCTGGTTTCAAAAACACGTTCAATTAGGATGTCATTATTGGAAATCGAGATTCCTACAAGATTTATTTTGTATTATTGGGCAGAATGTTGTCAGTGTGGTGCTCGCACGAAATCTTACGGAAGTGAAAGAATAATGAGATTAATCGTTGTGACCACAATCGTGTGGAAGAAGAAAAAGTGGGTCGATGTAATTTTCAATGATTTCTTTATTTTTTATCAATGTGTAATTTAAAAAACCAACACATTAATTACAAAAAAAAATAGCTTTCACTTAATTACTTGTAATAGTAACATCGCATCATTTAGAACAAATAACATTGCGTGAGATTAACAATGAGTTCCATTACTGAAATCTGTTCTTTTTTTTTATTGTGGTTTTAATTAGAAGAATGATGTTTCACTTTCACCACTTCAAAGAGTAACGTAACGACATTTTTTTCATTAGACCTCATACGATAAGAGAGAGACTCGAGACCAGTTTTAGCGGAAAAAAGCAAATTTCCGCACAAGAAAGACAGGACGGGTTGAGTTTCCAAGCACACTAATTAAGCGTCCGAGATTAGCTCACCAAGATAAAAGTGATCGATGCCCATATTAGCGATGACACGTCGAGTCTCGCGTGTGGTAAATCCTTGCAAAAGGAGTCGCACTTTCTTTGAAATTTGCAAGATCGTCGCGAGAATCCCCTTTGGGACCGCGACGCTGATTTCTATCTCTCCAAGTAACCTGTACGCATCATTAGCTTTTTCTCTTTTCATCAAGGTCTAGAACAGGTGCCTTTGTAAGGTGGGCGATTACGATTTATTTCCATCATAATCCGTTCAACCAATTAATATATAGTCAACAGTTCCATAAGCTGTTGACAACGTCTGGTATTCAATTTAAAACAAGAAGGTCGTTGAACTAAAGATTCGAAATTAGGTTTGATGTATAATGTAATTTAATATCAGATGAAAAACGCCTTTCGTTACATCTCCAGTTGTGGTTAAATTTCTACACTTAATTATTTAAAATCCACTGTATACTTCCTTAATACTTCATTAACATTATTAATTTTGTCATTTAAAAGAAGTGACATAAAGCATAAAAAATTCGACCAAAAACCAGTTATTATTTAAAACACCTGATACAGTTATTTTTTTTTGTTTTGGTTGTGAATCTAGATTTGCTAAAGAGATATGCCAACTGAACGTCTTCAGTTTTTGTATCCCACGTTGACATCGGAATCTGTCCTTTGATCGGCGCTACTACAATCGGCCGGTTATTTTACAAAAAAAAGTCGAACAGACAACGGCTTTAAGAAGTAACACGATCTGCGGACTGAAACTGAAACGAAAAAAGCGACAAAATGGGAGCGGATGGCTTTGTAGGTTTTTGCGATCCAGTAATGTGTCACAGTTACCTTAATAAACTTTAATGTTCGTAATAACTTTAATGTTATTTTACTTAAATGAATTTATAATACACTAAAAGTAGGCTTATATAAAATCTAAATCAAGAACAACCACAGTTTTCTTATAATGTAGTTATGTAAATTCCAACGTAATACTAAAAACTCTCAATCCAATTGTTGAGAGATGTGGGAGCGATAATATCAAGGACAACTTCACCCAACCTATACAAAACCCTCAATAGTAAAAGTAGCAGCAATATCTTATTATAATCATTCACTTAGAAACGAAATCACATAAACCATCTCTTTCTTAGTCTCCTAATAAATCAAGCAAAATAGAATTAATGTTATTGCTGGAAGAACCGCGAAGATGGTAACGACAGCTTTTCAATGTCGGCGATTGAAGCTGATCCATCTCGTTAATTTATTCGTAGCTAATGAGGGTCTTATTAAAACGGCTTCTACTTCTGCAGGCCGATTCGACGCGGTGGTAAAGCGTAATTTATGCGTGCGTTAGTGCAATGGTTAATTGCCGCAATGGCGATTATGGCCACAAGCTCGGTTGTGCGCGACCTCAACCTTATCGTTTCGCTTACCTTCGCAGTCCCCGTTGGTCGTCGTCGTTAGAGTATTTTCAGCAAAGTACACTCGGATTAACGGTATGTCATAAACATTCTTCAATTTACTAGTTGGCAACCTAGTCGTTCCATCTACGCATTAAATATCTGTTAAGTGGTTAATGACAAAAAACTAAATAATACTAAAACGGTGTATACACGATAAAGAAACCGGTGATGACCGAAAACCGATGCCCAAAAAGAGATTTAGGATATGTATCTCAACATAGAAGAAGGAGAGGTAGTCCAAATACATTCTAGATTCAAGGGATTAGACAAATTATGACTGATCGAGCTTTGTATGTTCTTAAATTTTTTATAAAGATACGGGTATGGACATGTGATGACCGAAAACTGATGTCCAAAAAGAGTTTTAGAATATGTATCTCAACGTAGAAGAAGGAGAGGTAGTTCAAATTCATTACGTTGGTTTATCTTTGGACTCAATTCATTTTATACAAAGTTATTTGTCTAATCGAAAGCAGATTGTAGCGTTTAATAGTGGGAAATCCAACCCCGCGGAAATTTTATCCGGTGTCCCTCAGGGCTCTATTTTGGGGCCTCTGCTGTATCTGATTTCCACTATTGGCTTTACTAATGTTTTAAATCATTGTACGCCACACATATATGCGGATGATACTCGGCTTCTTTATTCTTTTAACATGTGCTATTTTGAGACTGCTGAAGCCAATATAAACAATGATTTAAAAAATTATTAAGGAAAAATGTGATTCAATTAAATTGAAGTTTGAATTGTGCTATAGAACAGTGATTTTTGGTTTTTAATATGTTTATTGTTGGTAAATACGTTGATTTTTGTTTCTTTTATTTCGATTCAAATGATTTTAAGGTTAATTTTAGAATATTTTTTTGAAACACTGGTAAGAAGAAATAAATATAGTTTTGTTAAAATTTATTTAAAATTTTTTAATGTTTAATTCAATAAAAAATGTGTCTTTTACATAAAAATACATTCCTTAATGCTTCAGTTACGTTTTCAGGGGAACTTAAAAGCATCTGACATTCAAAGTATGAAATTGTCCCTAAAACGAAGTTTTGTGTCCAAGAAGCTCCAACATATATTATTATACAGGGTGATTCACATAAGAACCGACACAGAGCAGGACATGTCCCTGCATAAACAACAAGAAATATACAGGGTGATTCACATAAATTAAGGTAGAGGACAATAAATTAAGATGATTTAACACAATTTATCTTTATACTAAATTGTACCCCTGAGGAGTTATAGGCCTCCAAAGTTGGGTCTTAAATTTTTAAATCATTGAATATCTTCGTAATACATTAAGCTAGAAAAACCAAATTTGGTATACGTTCTGAGTGTACTGAAGGTATTAATTGGTAGCAAATTGAGACCAATTATGGCATTTCAAAGGATTGATTAAGGGTGATGGTCTCCTAAATTTTGACAGATTTTTTTAACCTTTTGGTGGATTTAACACATTATTGCCTCATTTCATGTGGAATTTAATTCTAAAACTTTTTTTACTCTTATTATTTTTTAAAAAACATTGTCGTTTTCATAAAAAACTCAAATAACTAAAGACACGTATTTCGTTAATGCTACTTAAAATCATCGAAAATTCAGTAGTCGGCTGTGAAATTGTACGTCAAACTTGACAAATAGGTTATAAAACCTTGTTGTCAAATAATTTTATAACCTATTTGTCAAGTTTGACGTACAATTTCATAGCCGACTACTGAATTTTCGCTTATTTTAAGTAACATTACGAAATAAGTGTCTTTAGTTATTTAAGTTTTTTATGAAAACGACAAAGTTTTTTAAAAAATATTAAGAGTAAAAAAAGTTTTAGAATTAAATTCCACATGAAATGAAGTAGTAATGTATAAAATCCGCCAACAGGTTAAAAAGATCTGTCAAAATTTAAGATACCATCACCCTTAATCAACACTTTGAAATGCCTCAATTGAGTTCAATTTGCTACACAAAGTTGGTACACTCATAACGTATACCAACTTTGGTTTTTCTAGCTTAATTTATTACGAAGATATTGAACTTTTTAAAATGAAATTTGCTCCAAAGGCGACAACGACACTACCATACACCGCAATAGAAATCCAGGCAGCAGTGATAGGACACAAAGAAGGTAATAAAATAAAGAAAGACATTCAACATATACTTATAAAAGAAGAAAGAAATAGAAGACATAGCGGTAAGAACGAAGAAAGAGAGGAGAAGAGGACAATGAAGATAATCAAGGACATAAGACAGAAGATAAAAACCAATAATCTGATTGTGACCCCGGGTGATAAAAATGCCGGGATGATAATGATGCGAAAAGAAGAATATATAGATAAAACAGAAAAATTTCTTCAGGACAATAAATTTAAAGAACTTAAGAAAGATCCTACAAAGGCATTCCACAAAGAAACTAAACGACTAGTAAAAACATGTGAAAACACAATTAAAAAAATCATAGGTAATTATAAATATAACCTTCCAATGAACCCTCAAACCCCTAAACTATACAGTTTATTGAAATTGCATAAAGAAGGCCAACCGATTCGACCTATAATCAGCAGCGTTAATTCCAGCACTTACAATTTGTCTAAAAGGTTGGTTAATTTCCTTAAAAATGACATTAAATTCAAACCAGAATATACAATAAATAATAGAAACCAACTAATTTCGCTACTTAAGGACATAAAAATGGAAGACAACTACAAAATAATTTCATTTGACATCTCTAACCTGTATACAAATGTACCTGTTTTGGAGACCACTGAAATAATTAAAGAAATCATTCAAGACTCATTAAATGATGATGAAGACATTAAAAATATACAATTATTGTTTAAACAATGTGTTAAACAGAATTTCTGTCAATTCAATAATACCATTTATGGTTTTGAAGATGGATTACCAATGGGTTCTCCTTTGAGTGGAATTCTGAGTGACATCTTTCTAAATAAGATCGAAACTGAAAAAATAATGAGCGACCGCAATCCTCTCCGAAAATACATAAAACTATGGCGAAGATATGTTGATGACATTTTGGTAATAATAGAAGACGAAAAACATATAAATGACCTACATAATTACATCAACAAATTACATAAAAATCTTAACTTCACCATAGAAATAGAAGAAAATAGCTCTATAAATTTCCTTGATCTCACCATACATAAAAACAATAAAAATTTGGAATTTTCAATATATCGCAAACCAACTCAGACTGATTGCATTATACCTTATAACTCATACCACGATGAATCGCAGAAATATGCTGCCTTTAGAGCGTACATTTGGAGAGCATTAAACTCAAGCCTAAAAGCAACAGAAACAGAAAAAGAACTTCTAATCATACAGCAGATCGCAATGAAAAATGATTTTCCGCAACATAGAATACATAAACTGATAAACAAAATACAACACAAAACCAATTTATATAATATCACTACTCTAACCAATGACACAAAAGTGAACGATACAACATATAGATCAATATCATTTCCTGGAAAAATTTCCCACAAAATTAAAAACGTATTTAAACAATACGATATATGTTTATCTTTTAAAACAAAAAATACTCTAAGAAATATTCTAATAAATAACAAAGACCAAACAAATCATTTGCAGAAAAGCGGTATATATCAATTAGATTGTAACACTTGCGGAGCAATCTATATAGGAGAGACAGGAAGAGATCTTAGTCAACGGATTCGAGAACACAAAACAAAAGAGAACTCAAATTTTGGAAGACACCTAATGTTCCAAAACCATGATTTCGACGAAGACAAAAATAGTAAAATTTTACACCGACTAGATAAGGGAAATTTTATGGAGATTATGGAATTATATGAAATAAATAAGTTCATACATAAACACCCAAACAAAACGATCTTAAACGACCAAATAACACCTCAATATACACCCCTATATCTATGTTTAAAGGACCCTTATCTTACAAACGAGAAATTCAAAAACCAAAATTGATGATAGTTGAATTCGTTTGTTTGAAATGTGATTTTTTACATTAAATTAATACTGTATTATTATCAAGGTCAACCTCTCAAAGTTCTGTTTATCAATTTTAACATAACCTCGCTATAACTCCAACCCTCCAACCGCACTGTATTATAACACGTGAAAATACAGATAATACCTAAAAAATATTCATGTTGGAGAATTTTTTAATTTATGTGTACCGTTTCTGACGTAAGTTTATTTATATTATTATATTCTATTTAATTTTAATTTAATTGTACGTTATGTAGACGTCTTCTGAGGACGACCAAGTGGTCGAAATCGATTAGGACAATTAAAATAAAACAACATCAAAAAGTATATTAAGAGAAATTTTAATTCAATTAACTATTTTGATGAATATGGATAACTTTCGTGATATATTAATAAATTCGCTGCAGAAAACTTTATATTTCGTAAATAATTGAAATGACATATTATGTTCATTAACATTTTTTTTTTGGTGATTGGATTAGCCAAGCTATCATATGTCAAAGTTTGATGATGAGCTCATAAATCATCCTGTATAGATACGGGTATGGACATGTGATGACCAAAAACCGATGGCCAAAAAGAGCTTTAGAATATGTAACTCAACATAGAAGAAGGAGAGGTAGTCCAAATACATTCTGGATTCAAGAGATTAGACAGATTATGACTGAACGAGCTTTACATGTTCTTATAGTATATTAAAAAACAAGTTTCGTAAGACACGTTTGAAGTGCACGAATTCAAATTGAATTCTTTCAAATTTAATGAATGAGTGCTTTAAGTCTTATGAAACGTGTTTTTTATGCTTTTTTTTGTAATTCGCGTTTTTATCCTTTTTTTTTAACAAAAATAAAATAAATTTTGACAATGTAGGGAAATAGGTATGCAGCAGTTGGTAACACCGTAACACTTGAAAATAGAAATTTGCGTTGACAATTAGAAACTGTCAAAACACAAAATGTATTCACCTGAAAAAAATGTTTTATGTACAGGGTGGTTCAAATTCGATGTCCGAATAGGCTCACTCGGAAACTATAAGAGTTAGAAAAAAAGTAGCTTACATGTCATGATTTCGTTTTTCGAGAAACTCCTAATGCCGAAAACCTCATAGCGCTATCGTCTTTTGTTTTTCCCCTAGAGGCCAAAATTGAAAATATCGTAAAACCAATAAGTGCAATTATCTTGGTTATTATTATAGGTGGAGTATTATAACTACGACATTATATGGACACTTTTTTACAGAGAATTTCATGACGTAGTCAAAAAAAATTTTTCGGTTTTAGATTTTGAGATATCATGAGAATTTTCGTTTTTATAAATGGAAACAACCACTGATTATTCTCTTTTTAAATTCGTTATTTTTTTCTGATTACAAAAATATAGGGTTCGACAGGTCTATTTCTTATTGTTTTAGAATAAAGCTAAAAATAAACTTTTTTTATAAAATTTCCATCTAGTGTCGTCGAGGAAATTAAATTTACAGTTTCCTGTAAGTTACGGGGCGGTAGGTAAAATCTAAAAAGTTAACAATTAAATACGAAGATAACTTCTGGTATTTAAAAACAAATAATTTTTTAATATGTAACGTTCTCACATGTCAAACTTTTCAAAATTTTCGTAATTGACCTTAAAAACAGGATTTTTAAAGTGACATTTCAGAAAATTTTTGAATACAAACATATGTTGCTATGTTTATTTGAATTAAAAAAAAACATATGAGCGCCATCTATCGATTATTTATTAAGTCATTTAAAAATAATATTAAATCGTAATAAAAAATGTGAAATAATGCAATCTATTCCAACTTTTGTGTAAAACATATATAAATTAAACAGTTTAACAAATATATTTGTTTCAAATATCAGAAATATGTTTTTTTAATTTTTAGTTATAGAACCGTAATTTACAGGAAACTGTAAATTTAATTTCTTCCACGACACTAAAAGAAAAGTTTATTTTTAGTTTTATTCTAAAACAATAAGAAATAGACCTGTCAAACCCTATATTTTTGTAATCAGAAAAAAATAACGAATTTATTAAGCGAATAATCAGTGGTTGTACCATTTAAAAAAACGAAAATTGTAATAATATCTCAAAATCTAAAACCGACAAAATTTTTTTGACTACGT
The DNA here is from genome assembly GCF_036711975.1 of Onthophagus taurus. Lineage (NCBI taxonomy): Eukaryota > Metazoa > Arthropoda > Insecta > Coleoptera > Scarabaeidae > Onthophagus > Onthophagus taurus. The sequence goes on from NC_091967.1 coordinate 3,326,544, forward strand.
CATCAAATTCTCTGTAAAAAAGTGTCCATATAATGTCTCAGTTATAATACTCCACCTATAATAATAACCAAGATAATTACATTTGCGGGTTTTACGATATTTTCAATTTTGGCCTCTAGCGGAAAAACAAAAGACGATAGCGCTATGAGGTTTTCAGCATTAGCAATTTCTCGAAAAACGAGATCATGACATGTCAGCTACTTTTCTTCTAACTCTTATAGTTTTCGAGTTACCTTATTCGGACATTGAATTTGAACCACCCTGTACACCTCCCAAAATAAGAGAAATTGCTCAGTGTTCAATGTCCTCATCATTGTGGACCTTGTATTCGATGCTAAGAACGTGTTTAAACATCCATAGACAAAAATTGTCACATTGACAACTAGAAAAATTAATGACCCAATGTCACCAACTTGAACTGGTTCCATAAAATGTTACTAAAACCTCATTACAGCATCGGATGCTGTAAACAGTGTCATTACAGCACCCGTTTGAGTACTGTAATAGCTTTCATTACCGTCGCGAATTACAAAAAATTCTTTATAGCATTATTTACCAACTTTTAGCAAAAGAGTAAACTGTAAATATTTTATAACATATTTTAAATACCTAAATAAAAATAACTTTACTAAAGACGATAAAAGGAAAAAGATTTCGATGGATATCCGTATGCAAATCCAACCTAATTGGCTCTTTTAGCCGCCGCAGCCGAGGGTTAAACCCATGAAAATGTCAATGGTTAAAAGCCGATCGGTTTCGAATCGGGCGCGTTTCCTTGAGAACAGCGACAACGGCGATCGCCCGCGGAGCGTGACCGACCACTCCGTGGTCGGAGGAGCGTCGCGCCAGACGGCGTCCAAAGAGGCAGGAGAGACAGGACGACGACGACGACGGGGTCCCGGCTCTCGAACGCGAGACAGCCTGGCGGCATTGTACACATGTTCACGCCGTTCGCCTTTGCAACACGGGCCGCGCCTCAAAAGGTCACCGAAGCGGCGGCCACCCGTCCATTACCTATATTATATTATCGATGCATTCAAATTCGGACTCGCCTCGATACATCATAATCGAACTGGACGATCGCGCCTCACACGAAGAGTTATATGTACTCGAACCGAAAGAAAAAAAAAAATACATGTGTAAAATGCGACCGTCACCGTCGTTTAATTGCCGGGTATCGCTGGCATGGCGAAAGAAAAAAGAGATATATACGTTATATCTGTGCGCGTCCTAAAAACGACGCTTCGTAGGTAGACCAAGGACAACGTTCAATGCAGATCTGACTTCGATCGGATTTAACTTTGGTTCGGAATCAATTCATGATTTCGAAATGCATAAATAGTCTGGTCACTCTTCGTTCTGTAATGAGATGGTTTTATGAGTACAAAATTATTTTCATACATTACTTTATAAATCATCAATTTGAATGTTCTCTTTCTTGAATCGAATATGTAGGTGTAAATACCGTTAGAAGAAATCGTTAATCCGTACATAACTTACGGTTAACGACAGTTATAGATAAAAATACGAATATACAGACATCATTTATTCGAAGCGATCACACGCTCTTAAGATACAAAAACCCGGACGCCTCCGACTCGCCGTATATCTATATACGATACGATTACGCAGTACGACATAATTTTCCTAAGCTGAAAGCTACGAAATAGGCAAAAGGCATCCCAGGTTGGAAATAAAAACAGCCACGAACGTATATTATACTTAGCATGGCAATATTCGCGCCGACTTTCTATGTCTAAATCAGCCGGAATGGACAATTCCAATTACGAATTTCACCTTATCCGATATAAATTGCGGTCTGCGTGTCCAAGAAATATCAATAAGCCAGGCGTCGGCGTATAGATTCCGGGCGAATCTCTTATGCTCGGCGCCCAAACCGCTATAAATACAAATGAGCCGTCCATTTTCACCGGTAATGGCACATTAGCAACTACCCACACGAACGATTCTAACGTACTGAGCAAATAGAATTTCTTTACATTCCGAGTCTTTAATGACAAATGGATTTTCATATGTTGAAAAATTTAAAAGAAAAAATAGGTGCGTTGTCATTGCGTACACGTTATACTTAACGGTAACGACTAATGGACCGGTATTGTATACGTGAAGAAGGATCACCACAAAGGAAGAACAAACAGTGATTAGCATACAAAAGCCGACATACTCGAACGTAATAGAAACGGCCGTCGGATCGATGCCAGACAACAGACGGTAACGTATAGTTTGTAACCTAATACCCTATTTTTCTAATCTCATTGTTGTCCCTTGAGCTGTCCCGACTATGAATGGATCGTGAAGTCGCGCGTAAATACGTACACGTAACATTTTGAAAGGTAATCGTCCGAAAGAGAGCTTATAAAGAATTGGATGACGTGACACTTTTGACATCACGCGTGGGTGTGAAACGTGAACCTCGTTTAAACACGCACATCAGTACTTGTGCATATCAAGTCATCTTTATGATTCTGTACATGAAACAGCATACTGAGAAAGCTTTAGATTCAATTGTGATTTTAGATTTTTTGGTTTACCACATCAAAATATCCACAAGTCAAAAAGTCAGCAACACCAATTTCTTGTTCAATAATTTTTTCTTGGAAATTTGGCGGTAACTCGAGCGCGATAAAACGATTGCGTGCAATGTTCGGCCACCCATCAATTTGGTCATCTTGCCAAGCGATTTCTACAAAAAAGAAAGGTAGAACAAACCAACAGCGGACATTTCGAGTGCTGTAGCACGATTCGTGATGCGTATGGAGGTTCGTCGATGACGAGATAACGAACTTCTCGAATCGAGAACGGCTTCTTTCGCCGTCGACGAGAACAGCTTTTTTGTCGGCCGGACCATTAATTTGGGGATTGCATAAGATAACCCCTTTCGCGGGCACGGTCCCAGTGTAAATATTTATGTTTCGATTGAAAGGGAAACTTGACCGACCGACCGCTGAGTTGTTTTTGCTTCATGTCACGACATCGCATGATCCATTCAGTTCATTTCGAAGACACTTGTATTATTGTAAGTTGAAGCATAACTTAACGATTCCCCATTTCCATCTATTTCCAACTGTACTTTATTCCATAATCATTATTATACTTACACTGTCACTGTGGAAGTACTTGCCATTTGTAATAATATTATTTAAGTGTTGAGCAATTCAAGATAATCGGTTTGTCGTTTGCAAAATTGATGTAATAAGAAAATCCAACTACCGCACTTTAAACGCTACCGGCACAATAGACTTCCGTGACTTAAACAATTATTGTGATAGAGAAAATCAACTTTGAAGAAATTATAGACTAGGACAAACCACACGCAATTACGTGTATTACAAAAATATTAAACGAAAAAAAAATCGATAATCATAAATTTAGTTATATTTCCAATATACACAACCTAAAAAAAATCTAATCAACCACAGCGTAAAAACACTATCCACTATGATGTGCACTCAACACTGTAATAAACTTCGCAATAAAACCTAACTGTTAGCCGTTATGATTTAATTGTGTTTATGTGCGAACAAATATAACCGTTTGAAGATTAAGTTATTACATTCACAAAATCTTGCCGAAATCGAGTTTAATAAAAATATACAAACCATCTTCAAAGTGTTTATTCATAAAAATCGCTAAAATTATACAACCAACCGTACACATCGTTGGGTTGCCTATATATCGGGGAATTAAAATTGTCTGATGACTCGCCGATCTATTCCGTAAATAAATATTTATCTACTGGTTAAATATTAATTTTACGAGTTGTTTTTCAATCATCTCTACCATTAATAACGTCTGGTACCATTCGGACGGCGCCTGAACGACAATTATACAACCACATTTTAAATCGTATATCGCTAAAATAATTACAATAATTTAGTTTAACGACCACGTTATGACGTGAATTTACTAATCCAAAAATATGACTTTTTAATTCTTAGCTATAATGATATCATCAAATATTTGAATTATTTTGTATATATTTCTTTCTAGTCTTTTTTATCGACAATATTTGCGTTAGAGTAAATATGAATGAATATGTATTTGTGGTATTTTCTTTAACATATTTTTTACTTTATTGTATTTCCTATTTTTTAGTAATTCTATTTCGTTCGATTTTAATTAGAAGCGTATGAGGCGCTGATTTTGATATTTCCACACATAATCGTCAACTTTGGAGGATTCTTCTTATAGGAGACTTAGACCTATGCTAATTTTTCTAGCCCCCAATTAGATAGGATTATACATGTATAGTATTTCGTCTCAAATCGCTGAGACGCTGGATTTGATATATCATTAAACTTTTTACAAGAAAAAATGTTATTTACTAGTTATAATTGGTAACTCTAGTAATAACTGGTGGTAATATCTAGTTATTTCAAAATGTATTATATGTAACTGTTTATTATTTATTTACCGGAGGATTACTGTAAATCAAACTCAAACAATTTACTCGTCATATAAATAAACAATCTACCGGATTTTAATATTCTCCAGGTTTGTGTCCGGAATATTTTTGAACCCATTTCTCGGAATACATTCATTCGTATTTACATTTTGAAACGGCAGGTACGGCCTGCGCGCAATTTAAATCCAATAAATTCAAAGTTTGAAACGTCATGTCGATGTTGAGCCGTATTTACTGCTATGTTGTACGGTATAAACAGCGCGCACCTACGTTAACCGACCACATTTGCAAAACTACCTCATTGAAACTTACAAACGTCCAATCAAACCAGCTGTGCGCACACGTATTCATAAAGTAGTTAGTTGCTATCGGTATTGTACAATGCCCGCCGCAAGTTTTCGATCGTGTTAGTTTTTTTAAGTAACCGATACTCGTTGAAAGCAACGTTTTAATTGAACCTGCTTTAATGTGATAACTGTAAACGGGAGCTCGTTAGAAACCAACTTCAGAGTTGATCTTGCTACAAGAGTTGCAAGTGTTTCTGGAAACATACCGTTGGTTGGTTTATTTTAATAAGAAGCGGCCAGGTGCAAAACCTGGAGCAGATTTATAGTTTAGTTAGAATCGCCGGGTTTAATGACGTGTAACGTTGTGCGACCAATAAAAAGCTTTTCGTTCATCGTCGGGGAATTTGCCACCGAGTTAAAAAAGTTGGTTAATTATAGTTTTGACTCGATGAGGAAGATGAGTTTCTTCGTTTCGGTGCACGGAGACGTTCTCGATTTGCACAGTGCGGTTTACATTCGTGGTTATTTTCAGTCCTAATATTTCTCGCTTTATGTAGCGTATTTAGAGGTTGGAATGCGGCTGTGTTAATTTAAGTCAGTCTACTGATGACTCAGTCCAATTATTACTTAGGAATTCTAAAGGAAAAAATTATAATTTTATTGCAAGATAAAATAATGTAGAAAAGGTTATGTAGCGAAATATATCCAGTTATATATTTGAGGCGCCTTTCATTCTGTTAAATATAAATATACACAAGTAAGATTCAGCAGTATTCAACTCCTATCAGTTGTTTGCCTTATCAGTATGTAGATAAAATTTCACCTATGCGTGCTCGACGAGACCTCTAATAACACTGATGCAGTCTCTGTGAGTCTGTGGTCCACGAACGGTCTCTGATTTTTCTAAAACAGGATGTAAATTATTTATTCAACATTCGCTATGCGACAGGTAAATTTAGTGCTTATATAAAATCCGTCCGGAGTAATAATATACTGTTGGACACTCGTCATAAATTATTTTTTGCATGACTTTCCTCCTCCCATGAGACCCATTGCGTTTCGCGTCAACTATAAAAAGAAATGTTTATTCGTTAAAGATTAGATTTTGTTTATGATTGAGCGCTGATGATGTCTTTTTCGTTCGCAGGCAAGACCCGGGATAGTCAGCATACCTCTTGGATGCAGAGGACCAAGAAGCCTTTATATTCAACGAAGGGATGACAGCTTTGGGTTCAAGCTGCGACACCTAATCGTTTATCCACCGTCTGTGAGTACAATACGTTTCCACAAGCTGATAAAACAATGTCTAACTCGAACCCGTTATCGCTATTACCAATAAAATCGATTAAAACATTCAAACAAATAAAACTAGGTTGACTTTACCTCACAGTCTTACGATAACGATACCAAAATAAATTATTATTTTAAAGAATATATTTAAGAAAAGAATAACTTAATCCGATATAAAACTGTTATCTTATTACAACACATCACGCCTATTTTTATAATTATTGAATGTAACTAAAATCCATTAAAAAACGCAGCCGTATCAACTCCAAAAAACTTTGTATAATCTCGCTACCGTTTAAGAAAATTGAACAATTCTTTTTTAAACACATCACTTTTCGTGTATTTGAATCAAATTTATCATTAAAGGAGAACGGAGATCGACATGCCCGAAAAGGAGAGCACCTTCAGCATATGGAGACCATCTTCGTAAGAAACATCGTCGAAGGTGGTCCCGCAGAACAAGCAGGGTTAAGAGTCGGCGATTGTCTAGTAGCAGTGAACGGGATTCCAGTATGCGACAAGTCTTACTCAGAAGTGGTCAATTACATTCAACACAGCCCAGATTTCCTACATCTCCTTGTCATATCTAGAGAAGAAGACGTCATACAAACGGTGCAATGTATTCAAAATTTGTTAAATCCCATCTAAACCAATTCTCTTTTTTAGTATTACAAAGAATTTGCGTACAATCCAGCTTCAAATCAGCAACAAGAACCCTACAGAAAGCAATCACTTCATCCACAACACCCAGGATTTTATCACCAACCGTCCACGTTTCCTCGGAAAGGTTCTGAATATCACGCGGATTCAATATCTTGGAGATCGCTCCAAAATTCTAATTTAAACTCATTGGAGCAATCGAGATTAAATCCCCGGCAACAGCATCAACAAAGAAGTGCCGATAATATTTTAAATCCTTCCCCGAAACATTTCGTTCCAAGTAAGAGATCTTTGGAGGGTCATAAACAACACTCAACTCATGAAGTCCAACAAAGACCAAGGGCGCAACCCCAAGTGCCGCAAAGAAAGATGGGGCGAAGAGCTAGCGAAGGGAGTTCGTTTGCAGAGCGAGATATCTATCATCAAGTCGTGAACAATTCCGAAATGGTTGTCGGTGATAACGGTGCCAAAATGAAAACCGCCACGAAAGGCGGTTGTTATCCGGATCCATCTCATCATCCCTCGTTGGAAATGGCCGGATGTAGGCTCAGCCTAGATGCTGGCCGAAGAGATTCTTCCTCATCATTAACGTCTTCATTAGCTGACGGAAGCAAAGACAGTTTAAGTTCCTACGATTCATCATCGACCATAACCGGAGGATATGACCTGGATGAAACCATGATGACCAGGATACTCAAAAGTTTGAAGCAAAAAGAGAAGTTTCTTCAACCGAATCCACCAGGTCCTAAAGAGTTTTATGGAAGACCCCAAAAGTTGGACAAACCGGTTTGGCCACCTGAGGGACCAAGAAACGATTCGCCAAGCAGAACTGTAAAGCCTACTCATCAAAACTTCCAGAGAGTGAAAAACGACATTGATAGTGAAAGAGATTATGTGCAGTGTAAAGAAAATTATAAAATGCCTGAAGCTTCCATAGCACCATCAATGCCTATTGAAAATCATCAGCAAGTTAATGGTACTAGTATGGATAATGTAGAAGCTGATGATAAGAGGTGAACATATTAAAATTATTAAAAATACTTATAAATCATTTTTTTTTATTTTTCAGAAATTGTTCATCTAATTTACAAATTGTTCAAACAAGAGCAAAACAGTTTGAATCCGGTAGATCTTTACCAGAAGATGATCCTTTAAATGATCGTACTAGTTTTTATAAAAGTGAATTGGCAAGAGTTAGTGAAAAACGTGTGGTGCCGAGTGTTACGGTTAGAGCTAGAGAATACGAGACGAAGAGCGGTATTGAGCAAAGAAATAATAAGGAAAATTCAACGGCTATTTTAAGGAAAAGTCATCGCGATAGCAGATCTTTGGATAGTTCAGGTAATTACTATATAATCAAATTTTTCATATTGAAATGTTAATATAAATGTGATTTAAAGCAAATTTGATAGACTTTTAGAGATTATTTTTTACAAATGAGTTTTGGAGATTTCCTATATGTTTTTTAACCATATCACTACTGAAAAAAAAATCAATTTGAGTACTTACAAGGCTAGTACTTTTATCTGTGAGGGCATGACTGGCAAGTGACTGGTAAGTGATATTAGCAACTCTTGGTATACATTGCGGAAGCATGTTTTGTCAATATACAGGGTGATTCATAAGTAATGGGCCAAATTGTAAATGTACGTTCAGGAGGCCAAAATAATAATATTTTCATTAACGATAATGGGTCTTAGTCTGCTCCTTACTGAGATACAGGATGTTAAAGCGAAAAAAATAAAATAGATTTTTGTTAATAGATCAGCTACTTTTCTACATAATGACTCATAGTTGACTTATAGTTTTTGTAAGGGTAAACAATAATGTGTGAGAGGATTTGAGTTAACTCGTAGATGTCGCCACATGCGCCATATGAATTATGAAACGTCAATGAGCTTTTACGTTTAATGAATAGTTTAAAACATTTTATTGTTAAGTAAACTGATTCATTCTTGTCCTAACATAAATCAAAATGCCGAGACATAATCACTTTTCAAACGAAGAAATGAGAGACATGTTATGCGTTTACGCACAAGAACGTTTTTCTGGGCAAGCAGCATCCAGAAAATATCGTGAAATGTACCCTTACAGAAGGCAGCCAAACCGGAAGATATTTCAAAATATTTATAATCGATTGGGTGAAACAGGTTCATTTCGTCCAAAATATCATACAGGACGTCCTAAGATTATCACTCCGCAGCAAGAAGATGAAATTTTGGTAAGAATTGCGCAAAATTCTGAAATAAGCACTCGTCGATTGTCTGCAGCAACTGGAATAAGCCAACCATCCGTGACTAGAATTTTACACAAGGAAAATTTATATCCCTATCATTTTATACCTGTGCAAAATTTACTTCCAACAGATTATCGAATCAGAGTTCAATTTTGTCAGTGGCTAAAAGGAAAATTGAATAATAATCCAACATTCCTAAATAACATTCTTTTCACGGATGAAGCAACCTTTACCAGACGCGGAGTTTTGAATTGGCGAAATAGTCATGCCTGGGAAACCGAAAACCCTCGTTTAAAAAAAGATAGACATTTCCAGCACGAGTTTAAAATAAATGTGTGGTGCGGTGTAATAGGCAATACATTACTGGGCCCAGTTGAATTACCTCCTAATTTAAATGGAGAGTCATATTTAATTTTTTTAAATAATGACTTAGTCGACCTCTTGGGAGATCTTCCATTACAACTAAGAAGAAATATGTGGTTCATGCAAGACGGTGCTCCTCCACATTTTTCACGTGCTGTGCGCGAACATCTGAATGAAACATTCCCTCACCGTAGGATTGGACGTGGTAGTGAATTTCAGTGGCCACCTCGCAGTCCCGATTTTAATCCACTTGATTTTTATGTGTGGGGTTACATGAAATCAATGGTCTATGCTGAACCTACTATAAATACACGAGATGAGTTATGGAATAGAATTCAAGATGCAGCCAATTCAATACGAAATAATCCTGCTACATTTTTTAAAGTCAGACAATCCTTAACCAAACGGTTAAATGCGTGTTGTATAAATGCTGGTGGTGGTCATGTTGAAAACCTTTTGCAGTAGCTCATAATTAAGCTTAAATTTAATTTAACTTCGCACAACATTAACATGTAGGTTTTGATAACAGTTGTCGTAAGTGGTCTTACTTCAAGTCTGTTCTAATGTTGTATTTCGTTTTATTAACTGGCGTACAATAAATTGTTTTATTACGTAATTTTTTTATGGTTTCAGTTTAATATTGTTATCAATTATCAATTACGGTTAGGTAAATGTCAACATTCCATGCCATGCTTGTGTCTTAACAGATTAATGCTACGTCGACCACCGTGAAATGTAGTGTAGTGAATTAGTAAAATTCAAATATCTCGAAAATCGTTAATATTTTCAAGATCAAAGAAGTATAGCTTTTTTCTACAGAAATGATGGGGCTATCCAAATTAAACAAGTATGTTGTAAAATAATGAGCGATAAAAAATTTGTAGCTGATTTCATCTAATTCATATGGCGCATGTGGCGACATCTACGATATAACTCAAATCCTCTCACACATTATTGTTTACCCTTACAAAAACTATAAGTCAACTATGAGTCATTATGTAGAAAAGTAGCTGATCTATTAACAAAAATCTATTTTATTTTTTTCGCTTTAACATCCTGTATCTCAGTAAGGAGCAGACTAAGACCCATTATTGTTAATGAAAATATTATTATTTTGGCCTCCTGAACGTACATTTACAATTTGGCCCATTACTTATGAATCACCCTGTATAGGTTGTTCAAAAAATGCTTCCAAATTTGGAAGCTTAGTGTCATGACGTTCTGAAACTTTTTCTCAGAGATCTAACTTAAAATTCGGTTCTCAAAAAAGATTAAAAGGGATTGTGAATTTTTCGAAAATTCTCTTTAAAATTGTTATCTAAATGTAATTAATTGAATCACTTTAGAGAGTGAAACAGATGCATATAGGAAAACCTCAATTGTTTGCCATAAAGTGAGTAATCTCTAAAAATCTAATATACTTGTTCTGAACCACTTTATATAATATTTCCTAATTATTGTGTTAGGAAGCAACAGTAGTATCAACAGTATAACTGAAAATATATTCGGTAAATACTGCGGAAATATGACCGTTCCGATAGGAAGCAAATATATACACGTTCCTCCTCCGAAGGATTATCAAGAATCCGAAGGTTTGACTAAATTGGGTGTGAAATACGTAACTAACAATAAATTAAAAAATTCTTTTATTAAACATGAAATTTATTGCAACATTAACACATTTCCAATTTGAGCAAGAACTTACATGCTCTGATAAATCAGTGGGATTATTAATTTTGGAACACCTGCTTAATATGAAAACTGGTGCAATCGAATGTTATTAATTGTGCCTATATTTATTTATTTGAAATCGTACTTGATAACGAATCACGCCGATAACCCAAATTACACTTTCATGTTTTAACGTGAATTCATGTTCATTAGAGCAGATTTTGTTGCATAATATCTAACCAATCTCAATTTGTTACTCGTTCATCCGGAACCGCGGATAAATTGTTTCTCTAAATTGGGTGTTTTAAAACACCGATGACAAATTCCATTCGAATTGGTTTTGTTGTAATTATCTATTTAACTCCAATTAATCAATTTGTTTTGATGTTGTAACACTACACGTTTAATAATTCCGAAATCAAATTTTACAAATTACACCGATATTGAGAAACAATGCTTTGTTTATACCAAATCATGTTGACCAATTGTTAACAAGTATTAATTGATGTTTTGATTAAAATAATGCTTAAAAAATCATTAACAATACCTGCTGATATGAAAATTCAAGGCTAATAAGAGTAATATACTGTATAATTTGCATTCAGTTTTCGAGCTTTGCTTGTATTATAACTTTGTGCCTTTAACAAAACGATTTTTTTTGGATGATAGATGTTCGAAACTTGGATAACCAACCAAACAAATTGCGGCATCGTTCTAATTCGGCGGATTCGTGGGTTATGTCTCCATCGGAAGGGAGGAAAGAGGACAATGAGTCACTTGGCAATGATCTAGACGTTACTACCAAGAAAGGTAAATTACCTTAAAATTCACTTAAAATCTTTGTTTTTAATTTTTTAGTTTAATTTTGTTTTGTTTATTTTTGTAAATTATCACAGACCGTACCTTGCAAGAAGCCATGGACATTTCTCTTCCCGTTACAATACGAAATTCTGGCCTCAGGCCAAATTCCGCCCCTTCCGATACATTAAGCGATCAAATCGTCCCACCCCAAACAACCCCAAAATTATCCGTTACTCCGCCTTCTGGCACTACCACGCAACAGGGTGGTAATAAAGTGCCAGTGCGACCAACGCAATTGGACCTTTCAAATGCCCCCAAGAGACCGAACAGACACCTGAGGCCATTGGATTCACTGCACTCGTCACCCTCACGACCTTTATCACCAGGTATTCTAACAGGTTGTCCTCAAATTTGGTTCGCTGGGGTCTTCTCTTTTTAATGCAATTAATGCCTGCACAAAATTATATCGATTTATTTTTTATATATCTCAAAGAAGAAGCAATTGAAAAACGTGTATTGTTTATAAATGTTAATTAAAATACTTCTTCTCTGGGTGGCATCTTTATTAACAACGTGTGTAAATAATATCTTTACAGCTACACTTACCAATTATTAAAAAAACCAATGCTTTTTTACTTAAACAATTTCTTTGTATTCATTATTATTATTAAAGAAAAATTAATGCTTTAATTAACCATAACCTATTCGTTTGCAGCGATGGAGAACAGACCGTTAGTGGTAAGAAGAACTAAAAATACTAACCTGGGTAAGTTGAATTTTAACTTCAACCGTCATCTTCAATTTTTTTTTAATAAAAAAAAAATAATTTGCTTATCAGTCAACGCCAATATTTAACCTCCATTAGTTTTTAATAACGGTCCCATTATCTTCTTTTAGCTGAAGAAGACCGAGCCATGCGCCGCGAGTCCTATCTCAAGGCTACAGAAGGTGGAAGGATGCCGTTTGATGTGGACTTTAACGTCGACTTCAACGACGGAGACGTTTCGCCGCAAGTCCTAAGAAGGTAAGTCGTTTCAATTTACATTTTAGAATCAAATTTCATTCGCCATTTAGATTAGCATATTTCTTCATTGGATCAAATCATTTTTATCCGGATCGAACGACGCAAAAACAAACATTATAAGCTTCCAATTATTTCTTTTTTCTTTCATCTTCTTTCTTGCCGTTACGATATAAAAGGGTATCTTTGCTTATTCAGCGCTCATAGAAAGTGGAAGCCGCCGTTGTTTCCGGGTGATATTCAGCAACTTCGCAAGCTATTTGAAGATACTGTTGGGTGAGCCGGCTAAATTGCTTCAGAGAATTTTTTTTAGATAACATTAACTAACATTGTTGTAGAATTGAATAATCTACAATTTTTTTTTATTTGAAGATGTTCAATAGTAGAAAAAGCAATTAACCAAAACATAAACTTCCATGTAATTGTTAAAATGGGCTTAAAAATTCTTTATTTATTCCTGCTTATTCTTAGTTTTACAGTTCATATTTTGAATAATTAACATAAATGCTGACTTAGCTTGCTTAATTTTCAATATGATTTTTTCTTTTTGAATACAGATCTCTTTCTAAAAATGTAATGTTAGTTGCCTATATTCATATAAAAATTATTATAAATAAAAAATGATGGAGCACGGAGATGGATTGCACCTCCACTTTTTAACTTGGCTTTGGAGTACGTTATAAGAAAACTGCTAATTGATACTAAAGGGAGGCTAGTCTAATGGCGCCATCAAACCAGGCGAATAAAACATACTACTCGAAATCATCAAATGTAAACACGTCCACAGAAAGATGAAGCTGTAGTAAGCAAGCCACGTGCAGCGAATGGATAAAGGGAGAATAGAGAATACCCAAACGTGCGCAAGCAGAAAGGAGGCCAGTTGGAAAACTAAGAAAACGCTGGGAGGGTTCAGTCGATGAGGATAGTAAGTTGGTCATTGGACCGGGAGTTGGAGGAAGTGTATAGAGACGTCAACGCCTAACTCAGGCTATAGTGTTAAGATTTATTTTAGACAGCGAATTGAGTTTTAGCAAACAAGTTAGTTCTTTTTGCCTTAAGTATATTCTAAAATGCGTGTTACAACTACATTTATAATTTACGTAAAAAAAATCATTTGAATTCTTAATTTTCCTCCATTATGTAATAAAAAGAAGCGTTTCAGATGGTATTAAATTCATAACAGATGCAACATGACAATTTCAAACGGTCTGGTGCACTACCCACATGCATATGGTTCCATTTACACCTGGCTCTAATAGAAAACCGTTGAAAAGGGGAGATTGTAAGCTGCCACAGACAGCTATAATACCTATACAGCACAAATCAAAAGGTTTCAAACAAACCGTTTATAATTATTATTATTTTAACGTGACACCAAAACCAGAAATAAAATGTCATCTTTCTCATTACATCATATTGTTACCACAAGAATCTCTTATGGTGCAGTAGATGAGAATATCGTACGGTTTCGTTTAATGTTTAAAAACTTTTTAATAGACGATGTATTCGATTAAGAAACGTGCAAGAAGCGTGCGAAGAATGCTACCGTCTGGCGTCATCAAAGACAATTGTTTGCAGAGCGTGAAGAAGACGTCTGATTATCATATTGTACGAGTAACATATGTCGTTTCAAAAAGTCGTTTATAATGTAAAAAGTTAGATCTTTCGCTCCAATGATGTCGTTAATAAATATCTTACTTTAATTGTGTCTTGTAGGAAACGTGAGCAACGCGCGTTAACGTTACCAAACAATACGTTGTTATTTACGCCTGGAGCGAGATCGGCTATCGAAAGTAATGTACTAAGGAATACAATTATAATTACGGCGGGGGCCTCATTGATTGTAACGGTATTCGACTTTTCACTTTCGCGGTTACACAAAACGACCGGTTCCTTCACTGATGCGAACCGCACGCAGCGGCGTTATTTTCAAGAACATCTCCCGTGTCCGAGATGTTTGCACACCTCGGCTTGGACTTTCTACTCTTGTTTTATAAATTCGATTGCAATGTACCCTTTTCCGAGGTGCAATTGTGCAACGTAATGCTCGGATGAGCTCCAGTGAAATCGAAAATCGGACTCTGCGTCCGAGAAAGCGCGTGATTTATCGTTCCCATCTTCCTCCTCTCTTTTTTCTTTACTTCTTTTTTTTTGAAATTGCTTCCTCTCTTTTGTGCTCGAGTTATTGATAGCCCCACGGTTAACCTTCTTTTTCCGCTTACTTTACCCTCGTTCAATTGTGTATTAAATGGCTAATCTACGTTAACGATCTATACTGTTTTCTCTTTTACCTTTTCATATTTTCTACCTATGATGATGATGTGATTATAACAAAATATTTAATCTAAATTTATTCATTTAATTCATTAAATTATTTATATATTAAATTATTTTGTAGTGGAAGCGTTAGTGGAGGAAGCAGCAATAGTAGCGTATCACTCGATCGGGAAAAGAGGCCTTCAAGTCCTGTGGAACGAGAAAAACAGAATGTTATTAGGGAAGGAAGTTTGCATTGTAAGATAACGGAGATAGATGGAAAGGTAAGTTTATGTGAAGGGTTCATTTATATTAACTTACATAATTCTTAACCGGACAAGGTAATAACCTGATAAGAAATGAAACTTTGTTCTGAGTCAGTTAAAAAGGAAACCAATAAAGAAGGCGAAGCCCACGTATAAGTTAGTTATTATTATTATTTTGATCTCGCTTACGTGCACACGTTTCGTAATAAAAAGATTCTTCGACGTTGAATAATTACTTGTTGTTCAATCTAGTTGTTTTCGTTGTGAAAGCTTTGATAATATACATAAAGGTAGATAACGAATTCGTTAAATTAATGAATCGTTTAGAAACATTAATATTTATTTATGATATACAGGGTGGTTCAGTTTTTAATCGGGAAACTTTACTAGGACGTAGTACTTGCCAAAATAAACAAGTTTTTTATATAAACATAGGGTCGCAACTCTTCTGTTTTCGAGCTATGAGCTGTCAAAGTTGAGCCAAAAATTTACATTTTATCTTTTATTTCGGGTATGAGTAAACCATAGAATTTGAAATTTGGTATGTATGTACTACTGGTTAATATCTTATTTTCAACCATACCTTAAACTTCCCTAGCGCCCTCTAAGGAGATGAAATTCACAGCCCCTTTGATTTTTTTATAACAACTTCTTAACGCCATGGAATATTAACAAAGAAAAATATGGGTTGTAAAGCTTATTCATTACTAGTACTTTTTTCTCTCTTTAGTTTTTTCCTTAAAAATAATAGTTTTAACGTAAAAAAATAAAATATGCTACATTGTACTATAAAGCGCTGCTATTATTAAAAAAAAATTTTCTTTATAGGTGGCTATGGAAGTTGTGCACTTACTAGGATCTAGTACTAACTGAATAACACCAATTAATTGTAATTTTCATAAGAAAAACCATAAATAAGATTAATGCCTGTCTGAACAAATTACGTTGTTTTAAACAATATTAAAAAATTGATACTCTGGCTTAATAACCGTCAAAAATTATTAATAACCAGCAATAATTATGAGGATTCACTGTAAATGAAACTTACAAGTTCTCAGAGCAAACTTTTAGAATAATTTTGGCTACACAACCCAACCCATATTTTTTTATGTTCATATTCCATAGCGTTAAAAAGTTGTTATAAAAAAAACAAGGGGGTAGTAAATTTCATCCCCTAAGAGGGCGCTGGGGAAGTTTAAGGTATGGTTGAAAATAAGTTCTTAACCAGTAGTACATACGTACAAAGTTTCAAATTCTACGGTTTACTTGCAGCCGAAATACAAAACAAAATGTAAATTTTTTTCTCAACTTTGATCGCTCATAGCTCGAAAACAAAAGAATTGCGACCCTATGTTTATATAAAAAATTTGTGTTATTTTGGCAAGTACTACATCCTAGTAAAGTTTCCCGATTAAAAACTGAACCACCCTGTATAACTCAAAAAAAATTGAAAGGAGTTGTGTAAGTTAGCCAATTTCTTTTAGATGTATATTGTTAATGCAATATTATTATTGTATACGCCTGTATTTATTACAAGTGTGTACACATTCTCCTATACAATGGATCTCTGGCTATATTTGTACCTTTTGTATAAATAGATTCTTACTCAAAGAGATTTAGGGAGATTTAACTTATTCCTTGTGCATCTCTACGTTGTCTTAACAACAAGAACAAGTTATCGGTCCTCTTTGGGAATGTATCAGCGCCTGAGAGTTTGCGAAAATTGCTGGCTAATTCATTGATAAGTATCGAAAGCTGTACTTTGTGTTGGATTCTTCATTAAATATTTAGTTCCTAGAATTTAAGCTTTATCAGTGGAGGTTGTAGATCTTTTAATTAATTAAGCCGAAGTCACCGAGTACTTAATATACCCTAATTACTTAATATCAAATTTATTTAGGATTAATCATTTCTATTTTCACACAAGAAGGTAATATGAAAGCACTAAACCACTTCTAATTATGACATAATGCGTACTTAATATTCAAAGAAACCTTGAAAATTATTAGAAAATAATTAATAATTTCAAAATTTACTAGTTTTGTTTAAAAATATTTTTTTTAACATTTAGGGGAAAAACTTTAGATCTAAAAATAAATGTAAATGCAATAAAACGTGTGTATTTATAGATGGATTCTTTTAATTTTAGCTCTACCGGTTTCGATCAATACATTTAATCATCTTCAGGAGCAACGTCAGTAAATACATTTTCAAAAGACATATTTTTTACTTTTCTTTACTTTTGTTTTTTTTTGTAAAGAAACGCATGGCACATATTGTTGCATGGTAGGCTTATTAGATACTTCTGAATAACTGGGTAACAAGGAAAAGAAGAGTTAAAATATCAAGAGTAAGAGGATAACAGCCTAATTAACTAACAAATATGTCTTTTGAAAATATATTTACTGACGTTGCTCCTGAAGATGATTAAATGTATTGATAGAAACCGGTAGAGCTAAAATTAAAAGAATCCATCTATAAATACACACATGTTTTATTGCATTTACATTAAATTTGAGATGGAAAGAAATAACCTAATAAATATTAATAAAAATAAATGTTATTCCCCATTTTTTAATCAACTTTCTAATAAATATAAGAACTTCCTTTTTAAAACTCATCCAAAAACCTTAACAGACCTTTGAACGTTTTTGCTTCATCAAATAATACCCAAGTTATCATTCAGTATTTATCGCCGATTTATTTACTTTGCTTGATTAGGAACATGTCAAAACTTTATATCCGTTTCTTAATGGCAGTACTTATGTAATGGTTTTCCTGGTAATGACTCGTTTACGACTACAAATAGAAATCGGGTTATATCAATGGATGAAATGTAGTAAACGTGCGAAATTACGCACATCGAGTATTCTTTCGATATTGTTATCAGTGTTAGATATCCGCCTCTGTAAAAGAGTCGCGTCTTTTACAGAGGCCTACGTGAGATTTTGCATGTTGATAAAACTTTTTGCCAAAAACTAATTAAAAGATAATTATTTTAAAAACATCGGTTAATAAATGTTAATAATTGTGGATGTAGATGACGCAAGTTAAGCAAATTTATGACAAATTTGCTAACAAGGTCGTAACCTGTGATAAGATTCAAAATTCATTCAGAAATAATTTAATAATTTGATTTTGCAACGATTTTATCAAAACATATTTTGATGTCTTTTTATTATTTGTTTTATAGCGTTCGGGTGATAGATCGTGGAAACAAGTATGGGTTGTTCTTCGAGGTCCCAAATTGTACCTGTATAAAGACAAACATCATCAGGTAAGTACGCCTCAATTCTTTATTTTCTTTGTAATGAATCATTACGTCACGTAAAAAACCGTTAAAAAAAAAGTAAAATTGCTTTACATAATTAGAGATAAATTGAAAATACGACGAATAGCTCACGCACGCACTCAACAACCAAACTATACACCAACCATAACGAGAATTCATTATCAGTTTTTATCCCTTGGGCATTTAGTTGTCCACTTTCAATCAGTCAATAACAAACGGTCAAACTAGTTGTAACGTAAAAGCAAACTTCATTGTGTGTAGATGCCTTTGCGCGTGATTAAACCCAAGTCGTAGAGAGTAAAGAATGAAAGTGATCATTGTAATTTGCGAATTTACCAAATCGGTTGCAAGGAATTTTAATTAATTTAATTAAACGTTAAGTGATCAAAGTTATTTTTGTTGTTTGTGTTGTCGGTGCAATATGGGAATAGCTACTACCTTGGCAAGAATCGAACATAAATTTTTAAAAGGAGTTGGTTCTATCCTTACAAATTGCACGGTAATAATAAAAAAATAATAACTAACATATAAAAATGAAATTAATACTTTCTACAATTTTATGAACAATTAATCTAAATCTTTATATCTTTTACTTATTTATTTTTGTTTAATAAAACTGACCTAATAATAAATAATGGATTTTGTGATATACGTAAATCGAGGTTCCACAATATAAGAAGCCAAGGTTCCCAACCTGTCACCTTGCAATAAAGTGGCATTTAGTGAGATTTATTCACAACTTCTTGTAGGTAAACGCATTATGAATCTGACTCTCTCAGTTTCGTTCTTATTTTGGAACTTACTCCTTCCAGCGACCATACATGGCATTGTTGCCCATTTATTGCTTATTGTTGCATTCCGATATTTTTAAATCTGAATTTAATACATTTTATTTAATAGGGTTTAATTATCAATGCGGCATAAAATTTATCGACGAATAAGGTGTTTATCTGTCTCGTCGTTCAAGGTCGTCGAAAACGTTTCGAATTTATAACATAAAAAGATTATTTAATTATTTACAAGTATATTTAAGAAAATAAGCATCTTGATAATAAAGAATTTAGTTTCTCTAAATTGTGACACAAATTTTGAGAAATCGAGATAAAATGAAATCGTTTCTACCTGACGAGAAGTTACCCAATTTCCTGATGTTCATACATTAATTACTATATTTTTTTTTAATCTGTTTTCATAATTTATCCCTCTAGTTGCTTACAACGTCCGGCGATTGGCCTCGTTACGTGTCGCAAAAGAGAAACGAACATTGACGTACTGTTGCACTAAATACCATTTCTTTCGATGCTTACGCATGACAAACTTACCGTGCATGTTTGGAACAATTGAACTTTGGCCGGATATTAAAAGAGCCGGGCGAAAGGTGTAAAGTATTTTGCCTGTCGTGGTAAACAATTTTGTGTAATGACGCATAAATATTAAAGCTGTAGAGTACCGACACCAATCCTTTTATAGAAACGAATAGTTAAGTCTTGGGACGTAATATCACCTGCTAAGTGTTTGAATGAGTTATGTATTGTTTTTTTAATTGCAAAAAGCGCTGACGTAAGAAGGTGTCCCAAATAAATCTTTATTCTACAATAAGCATAACATATATATTTAAAAAAGTTAGTAATTTGTAAATTAACTTAATGTGCTGCGTAATTCTCGGGTCATACATTAAAAAATATATGACTCAAAAAGTTGCTTAATAAATGATTAAATTTTTCTATTAAAATAATATTGATTTTTTTAATTTTTAGGAGTTGCTTAATTTAGTAAAACTTTGTAATCACATTAAATCATTTCAAAAATATTTAAGCGGAGAAATAGATGAGAAATAAACTATAATGTCGTTACAACTACTGTTGAGGCGAAGTTGCTCGCGACAAATATATCTTTATAACGCTACATATTATTCAGCTTTATCCTAAATTGTATTGATGTGATGTCAATAAATTGTAGCGCCTCGGCTTAATTAAATAAAATTAATATTTCCTAGGCTTAGATTAGCCGAGATCAATTCCTCCTGGGACAATACAAAGTACTAGATAGCTATACAGGGTGTCTCACGTAACTGGTTCCTTAGAACTTTTTTAGGTTCCAGTATTCCTACAGTTTTGAAATTTTGGTAGTATGGATTGTTCAGTCGGAACTTTCGATCTAAAATATTTTCAAGATGGCTGCCACTTCCGGTTTACCGGAAGTAGACCATAACTTCGTTATTTTAAATGGAATGCTATAGTTTTTATTACAGCTTTTAATTGTACGTAAAAAAATATGTTGACTTTCATAAAAGTTATTGGTACATAGCGTTTTTCGTTTTCGAGTTATTTTGGTTTCAAGCTTTTTTTGATAAATTTCAACATGCTCTTTAAAACTTCATATCTCAGCCAATGTTCATTCAAAAAACATCTACGTTGGCACGATTACTCTTCAGATGTTGTCAAATAGATTGTCATTTGTTGTATCGGAGTATCTTATACAGGCTGGTCAAAAATTGAATTACCATTTCTCCATATTCAATGGGGAGAAAGTCGAAAATTTTAAATGGAACACCCCATATTTCTTTACCTTATCAGAAAGGGAATTTAATTCTCTACGATTTATCTATAAACATTCTCACACCTATTTATTGTAGTTTGCCTCATATTGCGAAATTTATTAAAATATGCACGAAATCCAGGTTTTTTATTAGAAAACTATGGATTTTTGACAGTTTTTGGTCCATGTTTGTATTATTGTTGTCATTAGTTACATTTGACGACGGGTGTAAGTCATTGAACATCATGGTAAAAAAATTATGGTATTCCAACGCCGATAATTGAAATTTATTTTGTAGGTACCAATAACTTTTATCAAAGTCAACCTATTTTTTTTACGTACAATTAAGCGGTGTAATAAAAACTATAGCATTCCATTTAAAATAGCGAAGTTATGGTCTACTTCCGGTAGACCAAAAGTGGCGGCCATCTTGAAAATATTTTAGATCGAAAGTTCCGAATGAACAACCCATGCTACCAAAATTTCAAATCTCTACGAATAGTGGAACCTGAAAAAGTTCTAACGAACCAGTTACGTGAGACACCCTGTATAAATATGATATTTTTTATTTGCTCCCTGGAATAAATTTAAATAGATAAAGGAAATGATCTATACCGGAAATTTTATATAACTCGCAATATACGAATGTAGTAACCATAGTTACGAAACTACTATGCATTTGCACTGTCCTACATAAAATGTAACATAGCTTAGGTCCATTACTACCATCTTTTAGTTAAATTTATCTTATAGATAAACCGATCTACTAGCCAATCAGAGGGCGTAAAATAGCCGCAACCCTGCTAATAATCAATAACAATCTTTAATAAAGCCTGCTAACAATCTTTAATAAAGAAAAAGGTAACGGGATGTTTCTAGATCTAGGTCTAGTATTAGTTCTAGTTTTAGTGCAATAAAAATATATAAAATAGTAATATCGATATAAATATAAACTATCTAGAGGATAGTTGCCATGGTTACGGCGGTTTTAAGCGCTCTCATTGGCTAAGGCTCGTTACTACCATCTTCTGGCTAAGCTATCTAAGGGATTATTACTACGGTTACGGCTATTTTACGCGCTCTGATTGGCTAGTAGATGGGTTTATCTATAAGATAAATTTAACTAAAAGATGGTAGTAATGGACCTAAGAGCTGGATTTATCTATCGGATAAATTTATCAAGAGGTAGTAAAAGGGGGCCTTAGCAGTAGAAACATTCAGGTTTAGCTAAATGGAATGTTTCTAGGTCTAAGTCTAGTGTTAGTTCTAGTTTTAGTGCAATTTATATATAAAATAGTAATATCGATATAAATATAAACTATCTAGAGGATAGTTGCCATGGTTACGGCGGTTTTAAGTGCTCTCATTGGCTAAGGCTCGTTCTACCATCTTCTGGCTAAGCTATCTAAGGGATTATTACTACGGTTACGGCTATTTTACGCGCTCTGATTGGCTAGTAGATGGGTTTATCTATAAGATAAATTTAACTAAAAGATGGTAGTAATGGACCTAAGAGCTGGATTTATCTATCGGATAAATTTATCAAGAGGTAGTAAAAGGGGGCCTTAGAAGTAGAAACATTCAGGTTTAGCTAAATGGAATGTTTCTAGTTCTAAGTCTAGTGTTAGTTCTAGTTTTAGTGCAATTTATATATAAAATAGTAATATCGATATAAATATAAACTATCTAGAGGATAGTTGCCATGGTTACGGCGGTTTTAAGCGCTCTCATTGGCTAAGGCTCGTTCTACCATCTTCTGGCTAAACTATCTAAGGGATTATTACTACGGTTACGTCTATTTTACGCGCCCTGATTGGCTAGTAGATGGGTTTATCTATAAGATAAATTTAACTAAAAGATGGTAGTAATGGACCTAAGAGCTGGATTTGTCTATCGGATAAATTTATCAAGAGGTGGTAAAAGTGGGCCTTAGAAGTAGAAACATTCAGGTTTAGCTAAATGAAACGTTTCTAGTTCTAAATCTAGTGTTAGTTCTAGTCCTAGTGTTGGTCTAATTTTATTGATTGTTGTATTGATCCGTTATATCCAGGTTTTACTGTAATTCCAAATTATGCATCTTAAGTGAAATTCACTTTATGGTTTATTTGAGATCACTTTCTTCGTGATTATTATTTTTTTTTCGTTAAATTAAGTTATCGACACTGGAAATAATCGATTATTCCGTGATTCTCAATTAATTCCGAACGTGCAAAAAAAATTTCTATTCTGACCTAATAATTATCGTTTGAAACGCGTTCAATTACTTTTAATTATTTCGGAGTTTGAATAAGGGGAAAGTTTCATTTTGTACAGTGTGCCACTTTCGGTTTCGCGAACGCGGAAAAAAGCGAGCGTTACTCAAAACTATAATCAAAGTTCATCCGGTGACTAATTTTAAACTTACTTTACAGCAAACTTAATCGAATTTACATATAACAATGATTTGTATTTATCGAAGCGAAACGAATAAAATTCGGATCCTACATTATCAACACCTGAAAGGTAGTTCTTAAAGGTGATTTTTAAAGGTGGTTCTTCGGCGGGCGTGGTTCATCTCATATCGTTACGAAACTGTTCTCGCGCTGCATTGATTGATATCTGATAATTTCGACAGAATATACACTTACTTTATTGCGCAATCCGTTCTGATTTTGGCCCGATATGTTGAGAAAGTGCTAGTTGTGCGGAAAACAAAACCGAATCTCTATAATTTTCGTTGTACGCCTTGTTTTCCCAATACTACCAATTTAATACATTTTTTTGACGTTCTCTTAAATGGATATTGCGGAAAAATCGTCTCGGTTGCGTTAACAACACACATGTTCCAGTGCTCGCTGATGCGCTCCGTATTGTTACGTTGCACACAAGCCGTGAAGTTTCTTGTGTCCGACGAATTTGTTACGCAACTTTAAGCAAATTCCTAACGCCAGGTGTTTTCTAAAAAAATTACAAAAAGATAACCCAACATAAAGAATTCTGATTAAATGTGAATTCTTTTCAATAAAAATATGTAATCGATGAATCGTAACTAAATCATTTATAAATTTGTTGAATTTAGCTTGATAGAATCATATTTCGTGTAAAAAATGAAATGTTTAAAATTTTTTATGAATTGCGTTTCAAATTTAGTACCACTGCTTTATGTTTATCTATTGGTGTATTTACGACACGCAGTCAAAGTAATGACATCAACAGATAGAACTGTGGGCCTTCTTTTAATTGAGGCGACACTTCTAGAATTTAAAAGCGTGTTCCATTCGTATGGGTATGGCACGCGAATGACTCATTATCTTGGACGTACAAATGCAGAATTCGTGCGTTAACAGATTAACAAGGTTGCTGTCAATTTCAATTGCCTTTGTTTGTCGTTGTTGATCACATTCAAGTGAAATTCCAAATCAACCAAACTACAATAAATTACGTAATCTATAAATAATAAAGTTATAACGTTACAGAGCCGGAAATTGTTACAAGAAACTTGATTTTGCTTGTACATCAATTATTAAGGTATGCGATAAACTGTTGACTACATTGATAATAAAAAATACCAGGAAGGAAATTTTTTTAGGTATTCGAAAACTTGGAAGTTGATTTATAAAAAGAACTTTATGTCGCGATAAGCGTTTCGTATCGTTATAATTACATACGAGGAATCCATTTTTACTTCTGTTAATCTTCAAGAACAGGCGATTTATCTTCATAAAATGATAAAATGAGTCAATAACCTGGTAATAGATGCTAATTTACGAACTTCACGACGTAAACGTTAAAGATTGTTTATTGGTGTTGCGTGATTATTTCCATAATATGTACTGGTAAATAAAACTATAAATAACATTATTAAGTAATAATATAATTGTTAAAATATAATCACGTTCTACGTATTAAGAATAATTAGAACTTAACAAGAATGACCAGTTTCAAGATGATCATCTTAATCACTACTATCTTACTAGCATCGATTGATTAGTGACAAACAGTCTGGTTTCCGACGGGGTCGTAGTACTACTACTTCCTTGATCAAGATCACGGATGATATAAGACTTGCCTGTGATAACCGTCGTCTCACTATTTTGGTTCTACTTGATTTCAGCAAAGCCTTCGACTCTGTCGATTACGATCTTCTTCTTTCTATACTTTCATCTATTGGTTTTTCTTCCTCGAGTCTTTCATGGTTTCATTCATATTTTTCGCATCGCACGCTGTGTGTCCGTGCCAATTCAACCTTTTCCAACCGCTTTGAGCTTTCTTGTGGTGTGCCCCAGGGCAGTGTTCTCGGTCCGTTGCTGTTTTCTATCTTCATTGATAGTGTCACCAAGGTTATTTCTTCAAATTTTCATCTTTACGCGGATGACCTGCAGATCTATACCGATACAACAGTTGATGACTTTCCTCAAGCTATTGAGCGAATTAATAATGATCTTGCGAGAGTGCTTGAGTGGTCTAAACTATACGGTTTGAAGCTCAATGCTAATAAGACCCAAGCCATAATATTTGGTACAAATCCTCTACGGAGCAGGGTGGCTACTTTTGCTAACTCGCAACTTCTACTTGGTGACACCGTCATTAAATTTTCGGATGTAATTAAGAATCTTGGAGTTATGATGGACTCTGCACTGTCTTGGCGCCCCCAGGTTCAGGCGATTTGTAAGAGGGTTTACTCTTGTTTCCACTCCCTCCGTAAATTTAAGTGTTTTCTTCCACCTTACGTTCGACGCAACCTCTGTTATTCGCTGATTTTTCCACATCTTGATTATGCGGATACGGTTTGTACTGACCTGTCGATATCTTTGTGTAATAAACTCCAGAGATTACAAAATAATTGCATACGTTTTATATTCGATCTTGGGAAATATTGTCATATTACTCCTTACCGCAATAACTTACGTTTGCTTACGTACGTAAACCGTCGGTCCTTCCGTGTGTTAACAAGTCTCTATAAGATTATTAAGACTCAGAGTCCACAGTACTTACTTAATAATTTTAAATTCTTATCATCACACGAGCGTCCCACTCGTTCGCAATCGGACTTAATTCTTCTATTCCCAATACATCATACGAATTTATACCACAGGTCATTTACGCTGTACGCCATATCCCTCTGGAATGGTCTCCCCATGGATATTAGAAACGCTCCAACCTTGTCATCTTTCAAGACTTGTCTTACACATTTCCTCTTCTCCCGTCAAATTGTGATCTTGTAATATTTTACTTCCTTTTCTTCTTTTCTACTTTCTTTCCTATGTTCCTTATTCACCTTCTTTCTTTTCTGCTTTGTTACTCTGTGCATTTCTTACACTTTTCTTCCCTCCTTTTTGTTGTTTGTTTTTTTTTCTTCTTTTTTTTCTTTTTCGCTTTTGGTTAATTATGCGTGCCTTAATTACTTACTATTCTGTATATCTGGTGGTATCATTGTAATATAGTTTAGACTGGGTCGATTGGAAGATATCGTCTTTGGCGATAAATCGTTCCGTTTGTCAGAATTGAATTTATGATTTGTTTTCCACTGTCATTGTTATAATCATCTTTGCTTTTTTTTTTGTTACACTACCGCCGCTAATATAGGATAATTATAATAATGTACAATTTTCCTTTGTTCTTTTATGGCAATAAAGTTTGTTTATTATTATTATTATTATTATGTTTTATCAATTCGAGAAACAATGGAAAGCTGCGCAGTCTTGTTGCGATATCAGCAAACTTGTTGGTGGAAGAACAATCAAATTGATGTATAAAATGATTTGTTTCTATTAAATCTGTTGTATTAATTCTGACAGAATGACGAAGATGATCAATAGTGGCGAGTTAGGTTGAGACGATTCTTTCACATATGATTTGGATCACTTGGTGATTGCTTAACATCAGCAATTGATAAATAGATTTAAAGAATTATCATATATCTGCCCATTGAAGTCTTTCGAGAAATCTTAATCCTCTACTGATGTCGGTGGCCCATCTATTATGAAGTGGAAACTTTCTTAATACGATCAGTTATTTTTTAACTGTGTCGATGACAAAATCTGTATTCTCAAAAATCTCTATAATAACATTTTTTATATATTTATTTAAATTTCTAGTTTATAATACTAGAAACTGTTTGAAATCTAGTCCAATATAAGCAACTTTTCTCCTTAAGGTTAATTACATTATTTATAGTTGATAGAGAAAACATAATTTCTTATATTTATATATAACGGAAAATTTCTAAGTATGTCTTTTAATAGTATAATATTCTAACGTTCTTTAAGAGCTTATAGTGTATAGCATCTGCATCAAAGTTGTTACAAAGTGGCATGCGGGTTGGTCTTAATTTTACTTGGCTGTATAAGGAAAAGCAAATCGTGAAAAAAATCGACCAGTAGCGGATCTACTAGTCCCGCGAACCCCACGCGTACGCGCTTATTGCTTTTGCTTTCCGTGTAGACGAGTTGCAGTCCAAACGTTGCCCGCAGTAGTTCGGTTTCGAAGTAGCTACCGAGTGCACCTAAAGCTTCCATACGACTCGTTTACCTGAAACCAGCAAAATGAACTTTAACAAAGTTTTAGTGAATTAAAAAGATTTCGCTGGATTAATAAAAAAAAAATAGTGCAGGTTTATGCGGTTTATAGAGCAGGTACATTGAGTACTTAGCGTCGTCCGGTTTATATTTAGACGATACGCGTTTCTTGCAAATGAGAAAAAGTGTCCGCACCTCGCAGAAGATACTCCATTCGAATTCAAGCGGCGCCTTCTTCTTCAGCCTTCGGAGGGTCATCTTCTTTTTGCTTTGCCGGGCGGTCGGCAGCGTTTCGCCATCTCCGGCGTCTATTTGCGGACACCACCTGGTTCTATTTTGGCTGAGATACGCGCGCTCGAGAATACTTTGAACAGGTTTCAATTGTTGTTCGCGTGTTTGACCGTTTAAAATAAAAAAACTAAAAAATGTTAGCTAATTCACAATCACCTGGTGGACTTAGCGTTCATCATAGGGGTAGGTCCGGGACTATCTCTTGTATACCGCTTCATCTACATTTACATTTTTCGTCTCACGTCTTTTTTCCTAAAAGACTTCGAAGATGGGGATCTACAGGATCTTGGGTATGATATTTTTAATTTAATTAGAATCCGGTTTTCGAAATATAATGGAATCAATTTTAATCTTAATGTAACCAATTAATTTAGATTAAAAATATCATTCGTTCTAACATTTACCAGATGACTCCTTTACATTAGTTAACAACAACTCATTGAATGCGTTTATGTCTTCTACAGATGGTTTGATAATACATTGCGGTTTAAATCAGTAACACGCGTTACCGAATTTATATTTGTAACTAAATAATCATAAACATGTTGTTCCGGAGATGTACTACATAAAATGGACAAAAATAAACGTTGGGTTACTAATATAATAAATTTAATAATGAATACGTTTTATATTCCATTATTATTCTATTTCAAAATTACATTTCCTCATCAAGCATGTGAAAAGGATCGTTTTACTGAATGTATTACGAAAACGTTTGTGTTTGTATAAAGACCTCACCTCATTCCCATTAATGTTATCAAATCGTCTTATTAACATACCAAATATTATTTTAAATAGAGATCCTTTTATATATGAAATCAAATATATAATTTACATATCGAACTTAGTAAATATCGCAGAATGTGTAACAGATACCACAATGTATGTCTTGTTAAATATAGATAAACATTACATGCAAACATTAAAAAAATCTATCTATTTTTTATCTATAAACATTTACTTTTGTGAATTGAATACAATCGAAAGTGATAGTTTCCGAATACAAAGTTCAAAATCATTTTTTTTGCCAAGTCAAGCGTAATACAATTCCAACAGTCTGTTGGATGGACAGAAAAGAAAAGTTAAATTAATTACTAAAGCTTAACCGCTGTGTGAAATTGCTCTTTTCCGGATTAAAAAGATTTCTTTTCTTACCGGCAAAATTAGCTTCAATCCGACAATAAAAATAATTAAATAACGCTTTAATTAACATTCTAGAAGTGGCGTCTTCGACAAATAAACCGGTAAATACCATCGCGTGCTCACCACACATTCAATATTGCATACTTAATTATATATTTTTTTCTGGACCAACATGTGAATGACCTTCACAATAATAGTAAGTTGTTGTATGAATGTAATATTTACAATTTTCGCAGGTGTCTTAACTTGTTATTGTTGGCTCACGTTCAAAAGTTGTCGAAGTGAGAATTGTTGAGTGTTATATTTGATTGTTCTGATGAGAGAACCAGTGTATACAATGCGAATTGATTTTTTTTTATAGAACCCAACGATTACTTTTTTTTTAATGGAAAGGTTTATTTGATCTAAATAATAGATGGAATCTGAATACTACTCCGTTTGTTTTAGTCGTAAATAATCTAAAATCCGTCTTAAACGACACGAGATTAACTGTAATGGCTCATAAAATCGTCTGGATACATGAAAACGAACTATTTTCAGAGACGCATTTACGCAAAAATAATATCGCGGAAACTACGCGTTTTCAGGTACAGATTTGTTCATAATTTACCGACGAAATAAATTATTGCTTTTACGTAATTATTACAGGACGTTGCAAGTATATGGCTTACGTTGAGTTATATGGCAAGTTCCATTTCTAATTTCCTGTGAATTATCTGATTGGAATATCTTAACGAATATTCAAAATAATCACTTCATCTAAATTTCCTGTCTTCTTCCTAAATTTAATCATTCTATGATGTATTTACAGGGTGTCCATTATGTATGGAATATAGTATATATCTTGGTAAGTATCAACTTTACAAAAAAACATTTTATACAAAAGTTGTTTAATATTTGATTTGCCATAATAAGACACCATTCAATTGTTTTTATTTCAGAAAACAAATGAGCAACGAATAACATTTAATTTGACGTAAAATTTTAGTACCCTTATACTAGAAAATTTTTGAAAAAAATGTAAAAACAGTTTATTAAGTTAATTTTGCCAATAACATGAATCTAGATATCCGAAATCTTATTTGTCCTAACAATTGAATGTAAGCTATTGAATGTGACAGAATCTTGTTTATTAAAATAACTTGGTAGATCAAAAAAGAAAAATGGTTCATTTAACAGAAACTGAACGCATAGAAATTTTAATTATGGTCGGTTATGGGGATCGCAAACGAACACAATCATCGAGAACCAATCACTCAATCAGTAGTTAGCAAAACTTCGAAACGTTTTAGGGAAACTGGTAACGTTAAAGATCTGCCAAAGACTGGTCCGCAGAGATCTGCAACAGATGAAGATAAAAAGATCGATATTCTCATAGAAATCGAAGAAAATCCAAACATTTCAACTCGTCAGTTATGTTTAAACCATGCTCTAAGTAAAGGTTCAATACACAAAATATTACATGCAGAAAATTTACATCCGTACAAACCGACTTTATTGCAAGAATTATCCGAAGATGACTACGGTCGACGTGTTGAATATTGTGAATTTATGATGGAGCGAATCAACAGCAATCCAAATTTTCTCAATAATATGGTTTTCTCTGACGAGGCTACGTTTTGTTTAAATGGTAATGTAAATAAGCAAAATTCTCGATATTGGGCCGCTAAAAATCCCCATTGGATGATTCAAAATCATACTCAAACACCACAGAAATTAAACGTATGGGTGGGAATTTGTGCAGATCACATAATTGGACCTTTCTTTATTCGAGGTACTCTAACTGGTTACCGTTATTTACAATTATTGCAACAGCAAATTATCCCAGCTTGCCAAGAAAATCTTGATGATCTTTGGTTTCAACAAGATGGGGCACCGCCCCACTATCATTTAGATGTACGCCGATATTTAGATACGGTATTTCCGGTCCGTTGGATAGGCAGAAGAGGGCCTGTAGAGTGGCCACCCCGATCTCCGGATCTTACACCTTGCGATTTCTTCTTCTGGGGATATTTAAAATCTAAAGTTTATGTAAACCGACCTCAAAATCTGACAGAATTAGAGCAACGAATAAAAGATGAAACTATTTCTCCCAGATCGCTAAGAAATTCTTTTCAAGCCTTTTATGATAGATTGGGCCACTGCCTTGCAGTTAATGGTGAACATTTTGAACATTTATTGTCGTAAAACCATTTTAATGCTAATTTCGTTTTGTCTTCAAAGTTTAATAATTTTCATTTACACTAATTTTTAGTTTATTTGTTTTATTTTGTATGTAGATTTAATTTACGGTAATAATTCGAGGTAGTTGACGATCTCGGATATCTAGATTAATGTTATTGGTTAAATTTTCTTAATAAACAATTTTTACATTTTATGCAAACATTTTCTGATGTAAGGGTACAAAAATTTTACGTCATCATAAAGAGAAAAGAAATCTCTATCAAATAAGCCTAATAAAAGGGTACATTGCCATTTAAAAAAAATTAAATGTTATTCGTTGCTCATTTGTTTTCTGAAATAAAAACAATTGAATGGTGTCTTATTATGGCAAATAAAATACTAACCAATTTTTGTATAAAATGTTTTTTTATAAAGTTGATACTTGCCAAGATATACAGTGTGTCCCCGGATAGGTGAAACGACTCTTATAAAATGTAAATTTTTTTCGATATTAACTGTCATCTTTTGGGGTTCAGGCCTGCTTGGTTAAAGACTAATTTTGAACATATTTTCAAATTTTAAAAAACAAGTGAGTGTTGATACTGAAGCTAAAACTTCTTGTGTGTCAGGTAAAGTACCTTTTCTGTTTACAGTATGGTAAAATTTTACTAAGAATTTTTATGAAACATATGCTGAATGGGTGCAGTGAGTTGAGGGAGGAGGAGATGGACCGAAGGCAGATCTTAGGAGAGGGGGGAGAGGGGAAACGATGGATGAGAATGGTGATGGGGGTGAGGAGACAAAGGGATGGGTGAAGGGATGATTGGGCCGAGGAGCCGAGGGCGTGGAAATGGAGGAAGAGGGTAGAGAGTGAAAGTAATATTTGAATAATGTAAAGAATTGTAAACAATTACTGTATACAATAAACTCTTAAATAGAATATTACTAGAACTAACACAAGACCTAGAACTACAATCATTCGGGTTTAGCCGAATGAGTTAGTTCTAGTTTTACTTGTATTTCAGCGTATTTTATTGTATATTTTTATTGAACTAACACTAGCATTTGTCAATCAAAATTTATTAAAAATAGCAAATTATATTTTAAAACCAATTAATATGCAAATTTTCTTTTATTGTTTATTATTTTCGTCAATAGTACCTTATTACGACTTTTTGTTTTGAGATTCAGATTATTAGGGAGAAATAAACAAACCGTTCTGAAAATGTTCACAAGAAATTAAGTGTGTGTTCGCCCACAAAGGAAAACAGTTGATCATAGTTAATCGGTTTCATCATAATTTTTTTTTTCTTAGAGTGAATACTTCCTGCTGTAAGAAATCTTTTGATTAAACGCCAACAAGTACTTCTTTTAATTGCAGTATTTGGAAATTTTTCACAAAATAAAGCAATAATCGGTTTTTTCCCGGTTCCATAACACTGAATCACGTAAACTTTATCCTGTAATGTTAACATTCTGTTTAAAAAACACTTTAAGTTTACTAAATTACAGTTTGGGAGATTAACAGTGACAGGAAAGCAATTTTGTTTTTCCATGGCAGTCTTTGTTAGAAATAAAATTGTTTGATATGGATTTTTTCAAAGTAGGCCGATCAATCCGAAAATTTGCATATGCCCATAGTTTTTCATTCTGAACAAAACTTCTTAGTAACATTTTCACGTACTGTAAACAGAAAAGGTACTTTACCTACCACAAAAAGAGTTTTTCTTTCACTGTCAAGGCTCACTTGTTTTTTAATAATTGATAATATGTTCAAAATTAGTCGTTAATCAAGCACCAAAAGATGACAATTAATATCGAAAAAAATTTACCTTTTATAAGAGTCGTTTCACCTATCCGGGGACACACTGTATACAATATTCCATACATAATGGGCACCCTGTATAATTTCTCAGTGGTAACCTGAAAATATGCATCAACTAACGTTTAACATTTTTAAGCTAACTCCATTATTTTTATTTCACCTATCACCTGGAACGTAATGATAAAGGTAGTTGAAACGTGATCTTCTTCTTCTTCAATGGGCTACAGCCTTCCTTAACTTCCTTAATGCCTTCAACCATCTCGATTACAGACCACTCTCTTCCAGCTTCTCATCACAAGAATCTTGCTCTTGGTCGTCTTAGAAACACATTCTTTGCGCTACGTGTCTCTGAAATATGATAAGTTTTTGGTGTTTATCATACTGCCCAAATAGCTGAAGTTATCTACTACTTCGAAGTTTTGTGGCACTTTCCCCCAAACGATATCTCCATCTCGTATTCTGAATCAGGAATTATTACTTTTATCCCACTTCTGATGCTATTAAGAACGGCACAGTCTCTAACACATCTTATGCAAACTTACATGATAGTTCCATATCTAATTTCTTGTGAGTCATCTAATCGAAATTACTAAACGTTTTTTCACTGAAATTCGAACACAACATTTTTTATTAAACCTATTATGTTGCAACAAAAATTATTATCTTATATTATTCTTGTCATATAAATTCCTTATAATTATCAATCATTTTATCAGATCAACGCGGAATAATTATCGTGCATCGTTCGTATAACACGATAACAAGTCACTTATAAATGATGATTATAAGTGTCTTGTTAAACATTCGACCAATTAAAAACGTACATTTTCAACAATCTCACCTGATATTTCTGCCAAACAATATCTAAATAATGCGTGAATTGATCGAAAAAAAATCTAATCATTTTGACAATTTTATAGAAATACTCAATTAATTAAATTTTAATTTTAAACCATTGTTTGTAGAGTCCTGTTGGATCGTCGGACATTGCGGAACAGTCTTTGGCCTCGGGCATAGACATGCGTGCGAGTTGCGTGGGAATCCCCGAAGATTACACCAAAAGGAAACATGTTCTTCGCGTATCATCGGTTGTACCATGCAGATCAGAAATTTTATTGCAAGCTGAAAATCCGGTTGATCTAGCCGAATGGGTTAAATGTCTTCAGGATCAAGTTGCTGCCAATGACGAAGAATTTAAAACAGTAAGTAAAATAATTTAATAAGAAAAATTTTTATTAATTATGTACAATTTATTAATTATATGAAATAATAAATTAATATTACGTCTTGAATTTATGATTTGACGACCACGTGATGGTCGTCGTCTCATTTGTGATAATCTCGTTTTCAAATAGTAATAATACAGAACCGATTGTGTTCAGAACACGGAGTTTTTCGCTTTCCGTTGATAATAGCCCCGGTTTTATCTGCGCGGTTGCCGATATCTCCGTTACATAAACATTCCCGTTGCATATTTTTTAAAGCAGTCTTTAAAACAATGTTCGTGTCGGTGCGCGAAAATGTTCAGTTTTGATGTGGCCGAACTTTACGATATCGATTGTTACTTGGTGAGTAATAGGAGAATTTTTACAAAATCGATCGTAAACAATACGTTTTTGTTATGTCATTAAATAGATGTCTCGTATTTTTTTGATCAAATGAAAGTAAAAGAATAAAAACATCGATTAAGATGACGTCAATATTATGTTCTAACGTTCTTATCTGATTACTAAGAATTACAAAAGTTACAATTGAAAGATAATGAGATAATAATTTTCACTTTGTAAATAGCAAACTGAGGTATTAAAAGATTTAGTTTTGGGCGCCGATCGGTTATCAGCGTTTAGAAAACAATTTGTATCCGATTCTTTTCATTCACAACGAACATCGCCAGTCGTTAAACGTTTTTAAACCATGCTGGACGTTTTTATTTAAATTAAAAAAAGAGAAATGTTGTTAACAATCGCTGCTTTTCGACTTCGAGTTATACGAACCACAAAAGTTGTAAGAAAAGTTTTAATTTTTTATAAAAAAATCTTTTCATATCCGATTTTAATAATAAATTTAATTTAGGAACAAGCTGAAGCTTATAAACAACAAGCGGTACCTCAAACAATCCCAGCTTCAACGAGCATCCAAGTGCAAGGTTCCACGAGATTATCCCCGCAATCCAACAAATCAAAATTAACCAACTTAAGGAATCGTTCCCCAACTGGTCATTCCCCAGTTTCAAAGAATAGAAAACCGGTTCAAGTAACCGAAGTTGCAACAAGTCCCAAATCAAAAACATGGCGAGGAAGAGTGGCCAAACAGTTCCGGAAGATTCAAGGTGCAAGTTCGCCAACTTCCCCAACGGCTCCCGAAGGTTCCACGTTCGGCGTTTTATTGGAACACTGCCAACAGTCTGGTTATAACCAATTCGTGCCAAGACTTGTGGAAGCATGTACTGAAATAGTCGAGACGAAAGGTCTCGAAACGATCGGTATCTACCGAGTGCCAGGAAATAACGCCGCGGTTACCGCTTTAACGGAAGAAGCGAATAGATGCGACGAATTAACGCAAATTGATCCGAGATGGAACGACGTCCACGTCGTTAGCAGTTTATTAAAATCGTTCTTCCGAAAAATGCCCGACTCTCTACTTACAGCCAATTTGTATTCGAAGTTTATCGACGCAGATAAAATTGAAAATACAATAGCCCGATTGGAACAAATTAAAAAATTGATAAAAATGTTACCGCCACATCACTATCACACCTTGAAACATCTAATTTTACATTTAAAAAGGGTCGTGGAGAACAGCAATATGAATAAAATGGAAGCGAAAAATTTAGCGATCGTTTTTGGACCAACAATTGTTCGAGCAGCCGAAGAAAGCATGGAAACAATGGTTAACGATATGACACATCAATGCAAAATCGTTGAATCCCTATTAGTTTATGTAAGGAATTCAAGAAATTAAAAAAAAATAGAATTAATTAATTTTTTTGTTTAGGCTGATTGGTTCTTTAACGATATTAGCGTCGAAGAACTAAATTTATCCGCACCTATAGCGATGGCTGAGTCACAAGAGAACGATCAAATCAATACAAATTTACTTTTAGATAACATAAGCAAAGTAGAAGGTAAATTTTTTAAATTAAAAAGTTGTATATGTAATAAAATTAAATTTTTTTGTAGGTTTGAAAGAACAGAAAGAGAAAAAAGAATTTATAACATCATTAATATCGGCTGCACATAGAAAAGTAAAAAGAAAACCGGCAAAAAGTCACAGTAGTTCTCAAGATTCCAAAGAGGAAGGATCAACTCCGAACGGAATTAAAGAATTTACGGCGCAATCTTTTGATGTTACCGATTTCAAAGAGGTTCGTAAGTTTTACTTGATCGATTAAAAAATGATTAACGGGATAATTTGTTTATTAGAATACCATCGATTGCAAACAGAGCATACCAACAACTGTTACCGATTTGGAACAATCAACAAAACCGTGGTTTAACTATAAAACTGATAGGGAACAAGTTGAGCAGAGAATAAAAAATTTTATTCAAGAAACTGAAGCTAATCTTAGCGCATCAAGAAAACAACAAAACTCCGCATTAGGTGAGTTAATAAATATTTTGATTTTTGAATCTTTTTCTTTTAATCTTCCGGACAAATAAAACTAAAACTAACACTAAATTTAGAACTAGAAACATTTTAAGACGGTTATACCCGAATGTTCTTTGTTCTAACAAGAGAAGTGTCCCTCACCGATTTGATACAGCGATAGTACGGCTAAAAATAAGGTTTACGTATTTTTTTATACGTGCTAATAAAGCCCCTGGGGCGAGTTATATACAGGGTGATTTATTAGTATCCCAACGGACGATAGTTGCTAAACCGTTTGAGAAAGAAAAGAATGTTTTCTAGAAAAGTTGTTTGACTCATCACTTTCTATTACGTAAAATTATTGTCACAAAAACTTAAGAAAAAGCCTTTGATGTTTTATAAGCAACCTGTATAGTGTATCTAATATCTTTAGTATTCAAAGATATTATTATTATCTACCTACTGGCTTTGGCTATTATCTGACGTAGTTTCAAGAAAAAATTAGAAAAAATGTCGATTTTACATCGTTTTTAAAAAGATCCTGTAATGGGCACATTTTGGAAGAACAGTTGAATATCTCAGGAACTATGAACGCTGTGAAAAAGTAACATATACGGTTGTATAATAGTATATTAAAAAACAAGTTTCGTAAGACACGCTTGAAATGCACGAATTCAAGTTGATTTTTAATGAAT
Organism: Onthophagus taurus; assembly: GCF_036711975.1. Classification (NCBI taxonomy): domain Eukaryota; kingdom Metazoa; phylum Arthropoda; class Insecta; order Coleoptera; family Scarabaeidae; genus Onthophagus; species Onthophagus taurus. The sequence continues at coordinate 3,363,853 of NC_091967.1, forward strand.
GAGTGTTTTAAGTCTTATGAAACGTGTTTTTTATGTTATTTTTTGTAATTCGCGTTTTTATCCTTTTTTTTTAACAAAATTAAAATAAATTTTGACAATGTAGGGAAATAGGTATGTAGCAGTTGGTAACACTTGAAAATAGAAATTTGAATTGACAATTAGAAACTGTCAAAACACAAAATGTATTCACCTGACAAAAATGTTTCATGTATACCTCCTAATATAAGAGAAATTGCTCAGAGGTCAATGTCCTCATCATTGTGGACCTTGTGTTCAATGCTAAGAACGTGTTTAAACATCCATAGACAAAAATTGTCACATTGACAACTAGAAAAATTAATGACTCAATATTACCAACTTGAACTGGTTTCATAAAATGTTACTAAAATTTCATTACAACATCGGATGCTGTAAGGAGTCTCATTACAGACTCCGTATTGAGTTTGAGTACTGTTATAGCTTTTATTACCGTCGCGAATTACAAAAACAAATTTAGTTGTATTCATAATATGATAAAATATACAGGTGTTCCATTTAAACAAATTTACGGAGACTCCGCTACGCTTAACTGGAACACCTATATAAGTGAAAATAATTTTTTAAAAATATTTATTTTAAAATATTTTTTTGTTTTTCAAACAGTTTAATAACTATCGAGCGCCGGAATACTAATAACTCACCCTGTATATTCACTTATAGGCTGAAGACGAAAATAGCTATCGAAATGTGGTAAATGTAAACTGATATTCATTTTTAAAGAGCTTTTCATTGATATATCACACATATATCTGAGGGCTTCACGAGGTAAACTACCCCAACTTTTTTGGAATAATTTGAAAACTACCCTGTCGATTTTGGCGGCATTAAGGAGCCTTATAGTACGTTTAAAAATATTAATTACGTGTTTTTTCTCATTTGCCTCTGACCATCCCTTGCAAACTTACAGGGTATGATAGATAAACCCTCTCGTTAAGAATAATGTAATAAACTGAAGAAAACTATAAATTAGTTGCAAATTAAGATTCACGCAGTAAAATAAACCCTATACGACATTTAACTACCCTAGCCACCCCAAAGATTAATTTTATTTTGCTACGATGATTTTTTTATACGTTAAGTAGTACTTTTGAAAGAACTTACAAGGATTTTACATATATTTTCGCTAATAATTTTCATACTCCCACAGAAAAAGTTTTTTTATCCTTACTTTATTTAAATAAGACAAAAGTTAGGGTAATTATACAGGGTGATTCATTAGCTCTATGACAAACTTTGGCAGATGAAAGGTGATGCGATTCTAAGGAAAAAATGTTATATGAATATGGGTCCGATTCATTTTGGTTAAAGAGTTACAAGCCTTTGAAAATTTTCCACAGTTTGTCCGCCTTCAGCTTGAATGCACGCCTCACATCGACGAAGTAAAGATTCTATCACACGACGTATGATATTTGGATCATTCCGCATGCTATTAGCTGCATCTTGAATTCTGTCCAGTAGTTTCTGACGGGTAGTAATTTCTACATGGTACACAAGCTGCTTCATGTGTCCCCAGAAATAATAATCCAGCGGATTTAGATCTGGGGATCGTGGTGGCCAGACTACTGGACCTCCATTGCCAATCCATTTGTTTGGAAAATGTTCATGTAACCAAGCGATGACTTCTCTTCCTCGATGTGGTGGTGCACCATCGTGCTGATACCACATATTTTGAACGATGTTAAGTGGTACGTCGTCGATAAAATCGAAAAGGTTATGTCCCAAGAAATTTCTGTACATATTTGCATTTAAGCGTTCATTTATCACCCATACAGGTAGCAAAGAATTGTTAAAAATGCCACCCCAAACGTTTACACTAAACCGTTGCTGAAATCTTCCTGGTCTAATTGCATGTGGATTTTGCAAGGACCACACATGTTCGTTATGATAATTATTTATGTCGTCCCTAGTGAAACACGCTTCATCAGACCACAGAACTTGGGAAATGAAGTTATTATTTTGAGCATGTTGCTGAATAATCCAGTGGCAAATTCTAAGCGTTGCTCAGTATCTCCAGGATGTAATGCTTGAACATTTTGACGATGAAACGGATGTAACATGCTCGCTATACACCGAGTACTAATTGAAGGGTCGTCAAGTACTAAATCAATAACACGTTCTTCATTTTGTACATTCACATCATGGGGACGAACGGAATGTAGTGGAACGGGGTTACCTGTTTCTCTCAGTCTGCGAAATGATGCACTAAACACTGTATGGGCATGTTGATGTCTGTTTGGAAACCTACGAAGGTATTCTCTTGCTGCTTGCCGAGCGTTTCCGTTACAAAACCCGTATACAAAAATAATATATGCATATTCTTCAGTCGTAAATACATGCATTTTCGTTTTCGATCAAAACTCTGACAATTATAAACTTTGAAACACACAGAATAGAGTAAATTGAAATGTTTGCCATAAAGAACTCAGTTTTGTTATCACAGCCAACAATTTTTTATGTTACATTTTCATTTGCCTATTAAACTGTGTAAAATTTTCAAAGGCTTGTAACTCTTTAACCAAAATGAATCGGACCCATATTCATATAACATTTTTTCCTTAGAATCGCATCACCTTTCATCTGCCAAAGTTTGTCATAGAGCTAATGAATCATCCTGTATAAATATTTATTAATAATGAGTTAAAAAGTAACTGACAAAAGAATGGGTGACTATCACAAATAGACTACATTATTAATTTAATTTCTTTTTTTTTTGCTTCTTTTTATTCAATGTATTTTTGGCAATAATGAAAATCAATAATTAATAATAAAATCAATAATGTAATAATAAACACGTAATTAATATTTTTAAACGTACTATATAGATTCTTAATATCGCCAAAATCGAGACGGTAGTTTTTAAAATATTCCAAAAAATTAGGGGTAGGTTACCTCCTGAAGCTCTCAGATATATGTGTGATATATCAATGGAAAGCTCTTTAAAAATGAATATCAGTTTACCTGTATAGTGTATCTAATATCTTTAGTATTCAAAGATATTATTATCATCTACCTACTGGCTTTGGCTATTGTCTGACGTAGTTTCAAGAAAAAATTGGAAAAAATGTCGATTTTACATCGTTTTTAAAAAGATCCTGTAATGGGCACATTTTGGAAGAACAGTTGAATATCTCAGGAACTATGAACGCTGTGAAAAAGTAACATATACGGTGTTGTATAATAGTATATTAAAAAACAAGTTTTGTAAGACACGCTTGAAATGCACGAATTCAAGTTGATTTTTAATGAATGAGTGTTTTAAGTCTTATGAAACGTGTTTTTTATGCTATTTTTTGTAATTCGCGTTTTTATCCTTTTTTTTTAAGAAAATTAAAATTAATTTTGACAATGTAGGGAAATAGGTATGTAGCAGTTGGTAACACTTGAAAATAGAAATTTGAATTGACAATTAGAAACTGTCAAAACACAAAATGTATTCACCTGACAAAAATGTTTCATGTAGACATCCCAAAATAAGAGAAATTGCTCAGAGTTCAATGTCCTCATCATTGTGGACCTTGTGTTCGATGCTAAGAACGTGTTTAAACATCCATAGACAAAAATTGTCACATTGACAACTAGAAAAATTAATGACTCAATATCACCAACTTGAAATGGTTCCATAAAATGTTACTAAAATCTCATTACAACATCGGATGCTGTAAGGAGTCTCATTACAGCACCCGCTTGAGTACTGTTATAGTTTTTATTACCGTCGCGAATTACAAAAACAAATTTGTCCACGACTACCTTATAATATATACCTTATGAATGAGTTTTCTAAAACAAAATGGTAGTCATTTTTTCAAATAATTATTTGAAACGTTAAAAGTTCAAAAAACGTCAATTTAATTCAATTTTTTAGGAGTTTCTAAAAGTTTTTTCGTATGATTTAAGCATAAATTAATTAATTTTCGTAAAGAAAACGACGTTTTATAAAACTGACACTTAATTTTGACAAATTGTTGTGAAGTTGGTTACAGTTAGTAACATTGAATTTGTGTCACATTGACGTTTAACCTTTATTCAAAAATTTATTTAAAAAATAAATTTATGGAATCAATTTCAATAGTCGTGGACAAAGTATAGTATTCTACTTGCATATAATAATATAACTGGTGTGAAGTTATCCATAAATCCCAGCAATAAACTTAAAACATTAATAATTCCGTAACTAATACGATTTGGGTAACCAAATTTCACACAGAGGTCACTCTTACCCTCAAGAACAGCTTACCACCCCCATTTGGTAAAAAAAATTTGTTTCAACCCCCACCCCCGAAAAAGGGATGTTTTCGCCCTGATGGGCACCTTCGAATTAAACCAAATTCTACCACATAATAGAACACAGTTCTAAGTATTTTTATCAATTTTCAAAACACCGTAAGCCTTAACGGTTTTCGAGAAAAAAAATCATTCTTATAAACCGCGGATGGGACTTTAGGGGTGAATTTGACCCCGTTGGGCACCTCCAAAATTGATGAAATTTTAGGATGATTTAGAGGATGCCTTTAGCGATTTAAATCGACCATCCAAACACCGTAAGGTATAACGGTTTCCGAGAAAAAAAAATTGTTATTAGACACTATAGGTATACAGCGCGGCGCGGACTTTGGGGGTGAATTTGACCCCGTTGGGCACCTCCAAAATTGATGAAATTTTAGGATGATTTAGAGGATGCCTTTAGCGATTTAAATCGACCATCCAAACACCGTAAGGTATAACGGTTTCCGAGAAAAAAAAATTGTTATTAGACACTATAGGTATACAGCGCGGCGCGGACTTTGGGGGTGAATTTGACCCCGTTGGGCACCTCCAAAATTGATGAAATTTTAGGATGATTTAGAGGATGCTTTTAGCGATTTAAATCGACCATCCAAACACCGTAAGGTATAACGGTTTCCGAGAAAAAAAAATTGTTATTAGACACTATAGGTATACAGCGCGGCGCGGACTTTGGGGGTGAATTTGACCCCGTTGGGCACCTCCAAAATTGATGAAATTTTAGGATGATTTAGAGGACGCCTTTAGCGATTGAAATCAACCATCCAAACACCGTAATGTATTACGGTTTCCGAGAAAAAAAATCTGTTATTAGACACTATAGGTATACAGCGCGGCGCGGACTTTGGGGGTGAATTTGACCCCGTTGGGCACCTCCAAAATTGACGAAATTTTAGGATGATTTAGAGGATGCCTTTAGCGATTGAAATCAACCATCCAAACACCGTAATGTATTACGGTTTCCGAGAAAAAAAATCTGTTATTAGACACTATAGGTATACAGCGCGGCGCGGACTTTGGGGGTGAATTTGACCCCGTTGGGCACCTCCAAAATTGATGAAATTTTAGGATGATTTAGAGGATGCCTTTAGCGATTGAAATCAACCATCCAAACATCGTAATGTATTACGGTTTCCGAGAAAAAAAATCTGTTATTGGACACTATAGGTATACAGCGCGGCGCGGACTTTGGGGGTGAATTTGACCCCGTTGGGCACCTCCAAAATTGACGAAATTTTAGGATGATTTAGAGGATGCCTTTAGCGATTGAAATCAACCATCCAAACACCGTAATGTATTACGGTTTCCGAGAAAAAAAATCTGTTATTAGACACTATAGGTATACAGCGCGGCGCGGACTTTGGGGGTGAATTTGACCCCGTTGGGCACCTCCAAAATTGATGAAATTTTAGGATGATTTAGAGGATGCCTTTAGCGATTTAAATCGACCATCCAAACACCGTAAGGTATAACGGTTTCCGAGAAAAAAAAATTGTTATTAGACACTATAGGTATACAGCGCGGCGCGGACTTTGGGGGTGAATTTGACCCCGTTGGGCACCTCCAAAATTGATGAAATTTTAGGATGATTTAGAGGATGCTTTTAGCGATTTAAATCGACCATCCAAACACCGTAAGGTATAACGGTTTCCGAGAAAAAAAAATTGTTATTAGACACTATAGGTATACAGCGCGGCGCGGACTTTGGGGGTGAATTTGACCCCGTTGGGCACCTCCAAAATTGATGAAATTTTAGGATGATTTAGAGGACGCCTTTAGCGATTGAAATCAACCATCCAAACACCGTAATGTATTACGGTTTCCGAGAAAAAAAATCTGTTATTAGACACTATAGGTATACAGCGCGGCGCGGACTTTGGGGGTGAATTTGACCCCGTTGGGCACCTCCAAAATTGACGAAATTTTAGGATGATTTAGAGGATGCCTTTAGCGATTGAAATCAACCATCCAAACACCGTAATGTATTACGGTTTCCGAGAAAAAAAATCTGTTATTAGACACTATAGGTATACAGCGCGGCGCGGACTTTGGGGGTGAATTTGACCCCGTTGGGCACCTCCAAAATTGATGAAATTTTAGGATGATTTAGAGGATGCCTTTAGCGATTGAAATCAACCATCCAAACATCGTAATGTATTACGGTTTCCGAGAAAAAAAATCTGTTATTGGACACTATAGGTATACAGCGCGGCGCGGACTTTGGGGGTGAATTTGACCCCGTTGGGCACCTCCAAAATTGACGAAATTTTAGGATGATTTAGAGGATGCCTTTAGCGATTGAAATCAACCATCCAAACACCGTAATGTATTACGGTTTCCGAGAAAAAAAATCTGTTATTAGACACTATAGGTATACAGCGCGGCGCGGACTTTGGGGGTGAATTTGACCCCGTTGGGCACCTCCAAAATTGATGAAATTTTAGGATGATTTAGAGGATGCCTTTAGCGATTTAAATCGACCATCCAAACACCGTAAGGTATAACGGTTTCCGAGAAAAAAAAATTGTTATTAGACACTATAGGTATACAGCGCGGCGCGGACTTTGGGGGTGAATTTGACCCCGTTGGGCACCTCCAAAATTGATGAAATTTTAGGATGATTTAGAGGATGCTTTTAGCGATTTAAATCGACCATCCAAACACCGTAAGGTATAACGGTTTCCGAGAAAAAAAAATTGTTATTAGACACTATAGGTATACAGCGCGGCGCGGACTTTGGGGGTGAATTTGACCCCGTTGGGCACCTCCAAAATTGATGAAATTTTAGGATGATTTAGAGGACGCCTTTAGCGATTGAAATCAACCATCCAAACACCGTAATGTATTACGGTTTCCGAGAAAAAAAATCTGTTATTAGACACTATAGGTATACAGCGCGGCGCGGACTTTGGGGGTGAATTTGACCCCGTTGGGCACCTCCAAAATTGATGAAATTTTAGGATGATTTAGAGGATGCCTTTAGCGATTTAAATCGACCATCCAAACACCGTAAGGTATAACGGTTTCCGAGAAAAAAAAATTGTTATTAGACACTATAGGTATACAGCGCGGCGCGGACTTTGGGGGTGAATTTGACCCCGTTGGGCACCTCCAAAATTGATGAAATTTTAGGATGATTTAGAGGATGCTTTTAGCGATTTAAATCGACCATCCAAACACCGTAAGGTATAACGGTTTCCGAGAAAAAAAAATTGTTATTAGACACTATAGGTATACAGCGCGGCGCGGACTTTGGGGGTGAATTTGACCCCGTTGGGCACCTCCAAAATTGATGAAATTTTAGGATGATTTAGAGGACGCCTTTAGCGATTGAAATCAACCATCCAAACACCGTAATGTATTACGGTTTCCGAGAAAAAAAATCTGTTATTAGACACTATAGGTATACAGCGCGGCGCGGACTTTGGGGGTGAATTTGACCCCGTTGGGCACCTCCAAAATTGACGAAATTTTAGGATGATTTAGAGGATGCCTTTAGCGATTGAAATCAACCATCCAAACACCGTAATGTATTACGGTTTCCGAGAAAAAAAATCTGTTATTAGACACTATAGGTATACAGCGCGGCGCGGACTTTGGGGGTGAATTTGACCCCGTTGGGCACCTCCAAAATTGATGAAATTTTAGGATGATTTAGAGGATGCCTTTAGCGATTGAAATCCACCATCCAAACACCGTAATTTATTACGGTTTCCGAGAAAAAAAATCTGTTATTAGACACTATAGGTATACAGCGCGGCGCGGACTTTGGGGGTGAATTTGACCCCGTTGGGCACCTCCAAAATTGACGAAATTTTAGGATGATTTAGAGGATGCCTTTAGCGATTGAAATCAACCATCCAAACACCGTAATGTATTACGGTTTCCGAGAAAAAAAATCTGTTATTAGACACTATAGGTATACAGCGCGGCGCGGACTTTGGGGGTGAATTTGACCCCGTTGGGCACCTCCAAAATTGATGAAATTTTAGGATGATTTAGAGGATGCCTTTAGCGATTGAAATCAACCATCCAAACATCGTAATGTATTACGGTTTCCGAGAAAAAAAATCTGTTATTGGACACTATAGGTATACAGCGCGGCGCGGACTTTGGGGGTGAATTTGACCCCGTTGGGCACCTCCAAAATTGACGAAATTTTAGGATGATTTAGAGGATGCCTTTAGCGATTGAAATCAACCATCCAAACACCGTAATGTATTACGGTTTCCGAGAAAAAAAATCTGTTATTAGACACTATAGGTATACAGCGCGGCGCGGACTTTGGGGGTGAATTTGACCCCGTTGGGCACCTCCAAAATTGATGAAATTTTAGGATGATTTAGAGGATGCCTTTAGCGATTGAAATCCACCATCCAAACACCGTAATGTATTACGGTTTCCGAGAAAAAAAATCTGTTATTAGACACTATAGGTATACAGCGCGGCGCGGACTTTGGGGGTGAATTTGACCCCGTTGGGCACCTCCAAAATTGATGAAATTTTAGGATGATTTAGAGGATGCCTTTAGCGATTTAAATCGACCGTCAAGACACCGTAACCCTTAACGGCTTCAGAGAAAAAAATTTGTTATTAAATTGTACACGTATGTAGACCAGATAGCAGGTGCCTTTAGCGATTTTAATAGATTATGAAAACTGCGAAACTCTTAATATTTCATGGAAAAAATAAATTTTGTTAAGAAAGGCATTTTGTAGTTTTATGAGCTTTTAGTCGTTACTGACAAAGGGTAAGAACTCCGCCACGTGCAGTTACAAAAGGCGCAGGTATTAAGGAAAAAATATGTCCATATTTTTTGCATTATAAGTGCATTCCGGGAAAATAGTTGCCGACTTATTCGGCGTTGTTTTAGAGCGCCTTTGTTTTTTTTTAGATTTTGCCAGAAGGGTGAGGAGTAAACTTATAAATGTGCTTAAACTATTCTATTGGGGACGGAGATCACTAGTTGATATATTTTGCTGTAGTTCGCGCTTTATGGATATTTTATCGGTTCTTTTTAGAATCAATCTGCTTCGATATTTTCGTTAATATTTTTGTGTATATAATATATTGTGTATAAATAAGTTATTATATTTATATATAATATAAATTATAAATTACAAATATAGTTATATTTAATTAAATATATAATATATATATATTAATATTTGGCGAGGTAACGACGTCTTCATTTAGAAGCGCGAAGTTAATAAAGAAATAGTGATATTCAGAAACTTATTTTTGATGTTAATAAATGTACAGGGAATTCCTTTTTAACTTCTTTTCAGTAAAAAGGTCACTTAAGCAGGTACGTGGCTTACGAGTTAGTGCATTGTAAGTACACTTACACCGGCTTTGACCAATCATAGCCATCGATATTACTGTAACACAGGTAAGAACTTAATAATATATAAAGGTTCCTCAGCTATTGCAGAGATCAGTTGTTCTGCTTATCTCTTGTTAAAACCAGTGACCAGCGAAGATGCCGACGAAATTACTGTTTTTGGGCGATAGTAATTTTTGCCGAATGCTACGTACTATACAAAGTAAGTATTTGTTTTAACAGATATGAAGTTAATTCCTACTAATGGTATATATTTTTAGGACGACAATCAAAACGGACAAGCAACGGAAAATATTTCCTCGACTTAGCAGTAGGCGGTCAAACAATACTAAAACTTTTGCGGCGCGCAAAGTGTATTCCAAAAACATGTTCCCCTTGGTTTTGTGGAGATATTGTTGAACGACATATCGTTATAATGATAGGAACTAACGATATACTCCACAAAACATCACCATCCCAACTAAAGTCCCAATATTCTCACCTCTTCCGCTTCCTTCTTTCCTTAAATCCTAAAGGAATACAAATTTGCACAATTCCTCCCTGCAAAAACTTCGAGTCTGTGAACGTAAGATATTATAATTTCTATGTCATGCTATAAATAAATACTCTCTATGCCTTTATAGGAAATCAATCATTACATTCGACGGTTTTGTGCTGAAAAGCAAATCAATTGTACCGACATTGAAGCAATTGTTAACAGAAACATGATGGAAGGGTAACACAACGTGAAAATTTTTCTTTTCTTATGTGTTTAATACAAATTTCTACACAGGGATGGCATTCACTTAAATGAACAAGGATTGGAAGCGGTTTGGAACGCGGTAGCAACTAATTATAATAATATTCTCAATCCATTACACAATTTAATTATAAGTAAAACAGACCATTAATATAATAAATTTCATTCTTTATCAAAAGTTTTTTTTTCTATCAAAAATCCACTCTCCAAATCATCCTAAAATTTCAGACAATCTCGGAAACCGTAATACATTACGGTGTTTGGATGGTTGATTTCAATCGCTAAAGGCATCCTCTAAATCATCCTAAAATTTCGTCAATTTTGGAGGTGCCCAACGGGGTCAAATTCACCCCCAAAGTCCGCGCCGCGCTGTATACCGATAGTGTCTAATAACAGATTTTTTTTCTCGGAAACCGTAATACATTACGGTGTTTGGATGGTTGATTTCAATCGCTAAAGGCATCCTCTAAATCATCCTAAAATTTCGTCAATTTTGGAGGTGCCCAACGGGGTCAAATTCACCCCCAAAGTCCGCGCCGCGCTGTATACCTATAGTGTCTAATAACTAATTTTTTTTCTCCGAAACCGTAATACATTACGGTGTTTGGATGGTTGATTTCAATCGCTAAAGGCATCCTCTAAATCATCCTAAAATTTCGTCAATTTTGGAGGTGCCCAACGGGGTCAAATTCACCCCCAAAGTCCGCGCCGCGCTGTATACCGATAGTGTCTAATAACAGATTTTTTTTCTCGGAAACCGTAATACATTACGGTGTTTGGATGGTTGATTTCAATCGCTAAAGACATCCTCTAAATCATCCTAAAATTTCGTCAATTTTGGAGGTGCCCAACTGGGTCAAATTCACCCCCAAAGTCCGCGCCGCGCTGTATACCTATAGTGTCTAATGACACATTTTTTTTCTCCGAAACCGTAATACATTACGGTGTTTGGATGGTTGATTTCAATCGCTAAAGGCATCCTCTAAATCATCCTAAAATTTCGTCAATTTTGGAGGTGCCCAACGGGGTCAAATTCACCCCCAAAGTCCGCGCCGCGCAGTATACCTATAGTGTCTAATAACACATTTTTTTTCTCCGAAACCGTAATACATTACGGTGTTTGGATGGTTGATTTCAATCGCTAAAGGCATCCTCTAAATCATCCTAAAATTTCGTCAATTTTGGAGGTGCCCAACGGGGTCAAATTCACCCCCAAAATCCGCGCCCCGCTGTATACCTATTGTGTCTAATAACACATTTTTTTTCTCGGAAACAGTAATACATTACGGTGTTTGGATGGTTGATTTCAATCGCTAAAGGCATCCTCTAAATCATCCTAAAATTTCGTCAATTTTGGAGGTGCCCAACGGGGTCAAATTCACCCCCAAAGTCCGCGCCGCGCTGTATACCTATAGTGTCTAATAACACATTTTTTTTCTCCGAAACCGTAATACATTACGGTGTTTGGATGGTTGATTTCAATCGCTAAAGGCATCCTCTAAATCATCCTAAAATTTCGTCAATTTTGGAGGTGCCCAACGGGGTCAAATTCACCCCCAAAGTCCGCGCCGAGCTGTATACCGATAGTGTCTAATAACAGATTTTTTTTCTCGGAAACCGTAATACATTACGGTGTTTGGATGGTTGATTTCAATCGCTAAAGGCATCCTCTAAATCATCCTAAAATTTCGTCAATTTTGGAGGTGCCCAACTGGGTCAAATTCACCCCCAAAGTCCGCGCCGCGCTGTATACCTATAGTGTCTAATAACACATTTTTTTTCTCCGAAACCGTAATACATTACGGTGTTTGGATGGTTGATTTCAATCGCTAAAGGCATTCTCTAAATCATCCTAAAATTTCGTCAATTTTGGAGGTGCCCAACGGGGTCAAATTCACCCCTAAAGTCCCATCCGCGGTTTATAATACTGATTTTTTTTCTCGAAAACCGTTAGGGCTTACGGTGTTTTGAAAATTGATAAAAATACTTAGAAGTGTGTTCTATTATGTGGTAGAATTTCGTTTAATTCGAAGGTGCCCATCAGGGCGAAAACATCCCTTTTTCGGGGGTGAGGGTTGAAAAATTTTTTTTTTACCAAATGGGGGTGGTTAGCTGTTCTTGAGGGTAAGAGTGACCTGTGTGTGAAATTTGGTTACCCAAATCGTATTGGTTACGGAATTATTAATGTTTTAAGTTTATTGCTGGGATTTATGGATAACTTCACACCAGTAATAATATACTATTAGTTGTATTCATAATATGATAAAGTATACAGGGACGCTTAATATACGCTTAACTGGAACACCTGTATAAGTGAAAAAAATTTTTTAAAAATTAGTTTATGTAAGGATTTCATTAATGCAATTTATTACATTATTCTTAAGGAGAGAAGTTATCTATCATACTCCGTAAGTTTACAAGGGATGGTCACAGGCAAATGAGAAAAAACATGTAATTAATATTTTTAAACGTACTATATGGATACTTAATATCGCTAAAATCGAGACGGTAGTTTTTAAAATATTCCAAAAAATTAGGGTTAGTTTACCTCCTGAGGCCCTCAGATATATGTGTGATATATCAATGGAAAGCTCTTTAAAAATGAATATCAGTTTAAATTTACCACATTTCGATAGCTCATTTCGTAAATCTTATTTTTGGCCATACTATCGCTGTACCAAATTGCAACAAAATCGGTGAGGGACAGTGCCGACAGTTTTCCGATAGTTTTAGTTCAATAAAAATATAAAACAATCTAACGCTGAATAACAACTAAAATTAGAATCACTAGAACTAACACTAGACCTAGAAACATTTTGGTTTAGGTGTGCGTCTCTAAGACCGTTCTAAGCTTATATACTGTAAAATAAACCAGCTAAATCGTAATATTGCTTAACATCTAAAGCTTTATTCCTGCTTACCGCTTCATAATCACATAATTTTTCTTTCAATAGAACGACGAGCAACCGGTCCAATAAGTACATCTGCATCAAATGTAAGTCAACCATTAACTTTAACGAATAATCCTCATGAAAGAGTGATCACCAAGACGCACAGTGCTTCAAACGTCTTTTCGAGAACTACGAATAATAGTGATAATAGCAGGAACAGTTTAAACTCAACGGATAATTATAGAGTGCAATACCCGGTGAACTATAAATACAGTGATTACGGTGGTTATAATAGAAATAGTGATCAAATGTACGACAGGCGGAGACCACAAATTGACAATAACCCATCTTATCAAGTGTATAAGAGCAGCTTTAGCGACGTGAGCACCACTTCTTCGTCGTCGGAAGTGCGAAATTATAATAGTTCTCCAACCGGATATGGTATCAGAAAGGGAAACTCCGCGGAAAATATTAATATAGTCGATTTGAAGAGTAATGGGAATTTAAAAAAGATTAAATATGAAAATGAGGTAAAAATGTTGTCAAAATAAAACTTGAGATTATTAATATATATATATTTTTTTTATGTTTAGGTTGAGAGAAGTGGATCTTTAGATTCTTTAAATAAAATCGATGATGGTAAGTTTTTTATTGTATGCAGTGTTCGCAAAAAAGTCACTTTTTGGCGGACTCAATTTTTTTTACCCGCTGTAAATATTTCCAAGCTTAAATTATTTTATCACCTATTTTTAAACAATCCTTAAACTTCCCGAAAAATTAAAAAGTTAAAAATGTTATGGAATTATCTTAATGTGGTGATGGTAGGTTTTACGCCAATTGCACCCCCGAGAGGGTGGAGGCCGGTCCGGCCCCCCAGTATGCCCCAACGCCCCCCACGCACTCGTAGTAGTCTCTACCGTAAACAGATTTGATGACGAAGGTATTTTAAAAAGCAGCTGCGCTCTTTGCTACGTTAAAATAATAAAAAAAATTTAAATAAATAAACGCAGCTTTGCTCTCTAATTATCTTTAGTGTTTCATTCATAGCCTTTTTGCAACTAATAAAAAATAATTTTAAATAGTTTCAGCTTTGCATGTTTATTCATTAATTCAACCACGTTTGAACCTAAAAAATTATTTAATGAAATTCGAATCAATGTTTAACCCGGGAGGACGCGCGCCTCTGGCTCTCACGTTAAAACGCGCGTCGGGTATTTTTTACCCGATATTTGATTTTTATAAATATTTTGGGTATAAGTATAGATATTTGAGTCTTCTTTCGGGAAATAAAACAATGGATTGTGTAACTGAACTTATAAACTCTATTTGTGACATATTTAAAATAAATGAACATAAAATTGTACTCAATAAAACCAAATCAACACATGATGAGACTGAACAAAAAAAAAATAATAAAAAAATGATAAAATGACCTAGACATCCTCTTCTTCCAGTTCTTCATCTTCTTTCAGAACGGGGACAACCTTATTTGCGAAACAGCCTTGGCAAATTGGTATAGAATGTTCTCGGCATATGAGTTTATTACACGCACTACAGCATGTTTTAGTTTTTCTGTCTTTGCGGCCTGGGCAAACTTGACACCTTCCCGACAATACTTTCTGGCGCTTCGCTGGGAGAGATTCTTCCTGTTCATTTTGTGGAATTAAAAGCATTATCCTTGTTTTTATGTCACCGGGTAGCGAGACAATAGTGGACCTATACTGTAAATGTTCTCTTACTAGTTCTTTTGCCATGTTTTTTAAGAATACTCTTCGGGCAATTTGTTCCTGCTTGTTGCTTTTATAAACAATGTAAGCATTTATCGCCGCAATATTCAGAAAACCAAAAAATATAGTTAGTGGCCACCTTTGCGACCTCCTGGATACAGAATATAATCCACATAATTCATCGACAGTATCGACTCCACCCTTAGTCAAATTGTAGAACTCTATTATTTCAGGTTTTTGCTTTTCAGATTCACTGTTGATACAGTCATCGTGATGCATAGTTGAACCCACCAAAACTACTTTACCTTTCTTAGGGCAATATGAAACTACTGTTTTATTTTCCGAGAACGCAAATAAACTAGAATATTCAGACCGATTTTTTGGAGTGACAAATGCAGTTGGTACTTCCCTTTTATTTTTTCGGATGGTTCCAACACAGGTCAAGGGATGATTTTTCAAAAGATCATTCATTAGCTTTATACTCATAAACCAATTGTCCATTGTTATGTTTCGGCCAGTTTTTTCAATTGGTTTGATGAGTACAAGTTACATTTTGTAACTTGTACTCACCTTCCGGTTGCTTACCAGCATATATTTCAAAGTTGTTCGTATAGTATGTACGACTGTCAGTCAAAAGAAAAATTTTTATGCCATATCTTGCTGGCTTACTCTTTATGTACTGCCTAAACGAGCATCTTCCCCTAAAAGGTTCCAATTTTTCGTCTATTGTGGCATACTCACTAATAACATAGGAGCTTTGAATGTTGTTTTTAAATAATTCAGAGAGTTCACGTATGGGAGCCAGTTTGTCACTTTGTCGTCTGGTGTGCCTATCACGTATGTCATCAAAACGTAAAGAAGTGAGTAAAAATAAAAAGCGTTTTCGAGACATGACGGCTGGAAATATGTCCACACCAGATCCATCTTTTTCCCACAATTCCATTGTATTGAGTCTCCCAGACTTCAGTACCCCAGCGTAGTACAGCAAACCGAAAAGTGCTTTCATCTCTCGTTGGTCTGTAGGAGCGGCATCTCTCTCCCTAACAAATTTTCCTCGCGACAAATCTATGTATATGTTGGTATATCTGACAATATGATTTATCATATTATCAGAAATCATACAATTCCAACCTTCAAAAGGAGTAGTTGCATCCTTTGCTTTTCCTTTCGGTCCCGGTAGATGGGTCACTAAATTATGTGAGTCCTTACATTTATTGGTGGATGTTGTTTGGACCAACGTGTACCATCTTTCCCCAGATAAAAGTGAGAAGATGGAGCACCTGCCGAGCTTGATTCGTAAAAATCGCCTTCATCTTCTGATGGTTCGTCTGCGTCAGTGTCGGTAAGATGGTCGCTTACTGAAATGTGGTCAACTTCACTATCTGATTCAGTTGGTGGAATTTCATTGTCATCACTCTCCTCCTCCATTATTTTCCTTATTTCCTCTTCTAGATCTTTTTTAGTTAAAGGCCTTCTATCCACCCATTTACTGATATTTGATGGCCCTGGCTGAGAATCCATTATCTACTGCAATACTGATATGCCAATAAACTATAGTTACTTCATTTGTTATAATTTTAACTTACTGGAACTCGAACTGATAAAATTGAAATAATGCGACAACTGTTCAATAATAACCACAATTCACCAAAAACTAATAAAAGACACAAAACACAGAAATAAAATGGTAACAATTTAGTCACGTATCGACGCGCGCCGGGTAAAAAATGTCCACTTCGCATAAATCAGACCCTAGCACTGATCGAGAACGGTATAATAATATTGCCTGAGCATAGGTACTTCTGTTACACTCTACTTGAGAGGTATACAGGGGATTCCCCGATTTAATCGACATTTGGAGAATATACACATCATTTAATAAGCGCCGGGTATTTTCTACCCACGCGCGCGTCCTCTCGGGTTAATAACCTTATGAAACGCTTTTTGCTTTAAATATGGCTTCACAATAAATTCAGTGTTAGAGGTTTCTTCTTCGATCATCAATTTAAAATTAAAAGCTGTTTATATGTAATTAATTTTTTAAATAACTAAAAAATGCATAAGTTTTTTTAAAAAATGAAATATGATTTGTTTTTTTGCAGACGGTGATCTTTTAAAAACGATGACAAAAATTTATGACGAAAAGAAAAAAGAATTAACCGCGCCACTTTTATCAGAAATTGATCTTCCATTTGTAGACGAATCATCACCAGAAAAATCAGCAAAACCATCTTTAATTAACAAAGAGAACATTCCAGCATCTCCAAAACTTTACCGAGATCCCAGTTTGCATAAAAGTCAGTATTCATCCGGAAAACCCCCCTCCTCTTTAAGAAATAAAGAATTAAAAGAGACCATCGATAAAGATAAAGATGAAGATTCGACGATGATTCAAGACGAAAACATCCCCGATAACGAAAGAAACATTTCCAATCAAGATAAATTAAACATGGAATGTAATAAAAAAGTGATTAATTTTACATTAGCACCGGCAAGTGTAAAACTAAAACGTTCCGAATCGTTAAATAAACCGGATAGAACCGTTTCGCCATTAACAATTAAATTAAAACGTTCCGAAAGTTTAAACAAAGCGAGTGATCGATTGAAAAGATCGGATAGTTTGACGAAAAACGAAAAAACCGAAAGCAACATAAGTAAAAGGAGGGAATTTGCTTCGTCGAATACGCGCCGTTCAAACAAAGAATTCACAAAGTTGAAACGAAAAAATGGAATGCCTGAGAGATCGATTAAACGAAGACATACAGTGGGTGGAACTAAAGATCCTGATAAAGTCACTTGGTTAGATAACAGAAATCATAAAGAAGATACGAACACAAACGACTCAAAAAATGAAAATAAATCTTCATTACGTACTAGTTCCCCCGATTTGAGCACGTCGAGAAAAGAGCGTTTATTTTTACAATTTAATTTTGAGATAGCCCAAGAAGATATGGTCGCTGCGTTTAAGCAGCACTTCATTAGAGCTAGACCACAAAGTTTTCCAGAAACATCTGTCTATAAAGTTCCATTAGAATCTCACGTATGAACTAAATGAAAAGAAAAAAATCTTAAAAATTTATTCTTAAGGATTAATTACTTAAATCGATTATTTTATTTTTGAGATTTTTTTTTTTTAAATGGCACAATAAATTCTATTTATTATTAAAATAAAATAATAAAAGCAATACATATTCTAAAAGAAAATTACTAAGATCAAAGTGAAGAATGATCGTGCCTTAAAGATTTTTTAAGATGTATATGTTTTTATACGCGAGGAAATTTATTGAGAAATGAAATATCGAAAAATGAGATATTGAGTCGTGTGTGCAATAAGTAATAGATTTTTTTGCATTTGTTTATATTTTTATTTTAACTCATTGAGTGCTTTTAAAAGAAATACTTTTTTTAATCATAATAAAAGTGTATGGAAGATTAATTTGGTTTTTAAAAACGAATGTGGTTTGTTCAATAAAACATATTCATCAATTATGTTTAAGATGGTAAAAATTATCTTTCTGATAACAATTATAACAAAGATTTTATTGAACATACAATATAATTATAAATATTTTGTGCTCTTGGTAGCTTTAGATAAAGAAATAAATTATGTATATCTAAAAAAAGAAATAATTAATAATTTTTAATTGTACAAAAAAGACATGGTAAATATTATATATATTTTTCTCTTATTAGTGATAATCGAAAAAAAGTATCCCCTCCCACAAATTGTAATTAATTAAAACTTTAATAATTATTATTAATATTTGTTTCGTTTTTATTTTGCATTTTACGGTTTAAGTTGTATTTATTAATCGCTTATTCACTTCTTCACAAGTGTATTTTTTTTCTATTTGTTTTTTTTGTGATTTATAAAGGAATATTCCAGGTTATTAAGCAATTTACTTTTGTGATAATTCTATCGATATGTTATAGAAATTATTAATTATTATGTATATATTTATGTACTCTACGAGTTCTAGAAAGAATAAAAAAAATTGTACGATTTTTCGAAAAGTTTTAAGAAAAAGGTATCAAGCGTTAAATTAAATTATAACTTTTGAATTTCTTCTTGCAGTATTATTAATACTTGAAAAATACTGTGCCAAAAAAAATCTTAACTGGAGTATATTTTTTGCACACAATTTCTGTAAAAGCGCGTTTTATCCAATTTACCCTTTTTTTGTAAAAGCTTAAGTGGAAGTGGATTGTGTAAATAAATTAATTACAATAAATCTGAAAAAGCTTTGTAATTTTCGATGGTATTTTTTGATTGATGACGGTGATTATTTCTTAGGCTGTTCGTGTCTTGCCTGTTATTGTTTTTTTTTATAGTTTTAAGTACAAAATGTATATGTTGTTTTTTTTTCTTTGTGAAAACTGTAAATATACATAGAAATTAATTCTGCACTGAATAAATTGTCGAACATTTTTATTCTTTTATTTTAAAGCTAATATACATAAAATAACGAATTGAATGATTTTATTTGATTAAGCCTTAGTTGCTTGCGGTCGAGACTCAGTAATTGGTTCTAATTGTATTGTTGCTCTTAATTTTCTTAAAATAAAACAAATTTATTACAACTCAATAACCGCTAGTATTGTTGGGAAAATTTCAAGAATCATCACAGCAAAATATACAAAAATGTAAAGAAATAAAGAAAAATAAGGTTTCACAACTTTACTTATTATATGAATATATTATGTAATGTTAATTTTTATTAATTGTTTTTCTTTAGATTGATGACAACTATTTAGAAAGGTATATTTTTGCATATTTCGAAAAAAAAGCTTGCATAGTTATTATATTACAATTTGACTGTATAAAAATAATAAAAGTCTAGTATTAGTATTAGATATCTTATGCTAACTAGCGCTACCTAGCACTGTCACTAGAACTAACATTAGATCTAGAACTAGAAACTTTTCTACATTCTAGTTCTAGGTCTTGTGTTAGTTCTAGTGCAAAACTAGAAGTAACACTAGACCTAGAACTAGAAACATTCGGATTTAGCCCCACGTCTTTCAAGACGGCTAAACCCGAATGATGCTAGTTCTAGATCTTGTGTTAGTTTTAGTGATAGTGCTAGTGTAAAACTAGAACTAACATTAGACCTAGAATTAGAAAGTATCGGGTTTAGCCGTGCGTCTTCAGACTCTTATGTTCAGTCTTCTGGTAGATCCGAATGTAGAGCATCAGGCATAGATTTTAAGTTATGTTTATGTTATTATTAACTATGTTATGCATAGTTTATAGATGGTAAACAACGACATTTTAGTCGTTGTGCGTCAAAAACCTAAGAAACATTTGTATTTCACCCAAAATATGCGTTTTAACCAAATGTGCTGCGAAAAAAATACAGGGTGTGTCAAATGTCTGGAATAACTTCGCCATTGGTGGTTTTAAAGAAAAATGTTCCAACTACAAGTTTCTTTATTAATCATGGCGCATTTTTTGGCGATATTTGCTTGTTTGTATCGTTTTTTGTTTCGTTGCTATGGCAACCAACATTGTTATTTTAAATGGGATGCATATGTCTTTTTTGCATACTTTGATAGAGGATAAATCGCTCTATGCGATGAACATATCAAATCATATAGTTTTATAAGAAAAAAAGCGTTTTCTAAAGATATTATCAGCAAATTACAATCAAAGTAGGCGCCGAAATAACTCCGTTGACACCTTTAAATATCAAAAAAGTGACAGTTTCAACAATTATGAATAATTAATAATGTATAGGATACTGTGGATTGTGTATCCAGGTAAATATTATTGAATAGTGTACGGTGTGGTAATATTTGGATTCTTTGTTCGCTTAATTGCACCATATATGTTTAAACTGTCAATTTTTTGACATTTAAAGCTGTCAACTCGTTTTTTCTCGGCTTTTTTCTTATACAACCGTATAATTTGATATGTTCATCGCGTAGAGGGATTTATCTTCTATCAAAATATGCAAAAAAAAACTTATGCATCCCATTTAAAAAAAACAATGTTGGTTGCCATAGCAACGAAACAAAAACAATGTAACAAGCGAATAAAACAAAAAATAAAACATTTTTCTTTAAAACCACAAATGGCGAAGTTATTGGCTATATTCCAGACATTTGACACATCCTGTATAGTTAGCACGGTCGATGACGTCAAAAAAGTGACGTCACGTTGAAACTTTAAAGTGATTTTTAGGTAAGTTTTACACTTTTTTTTATTTATAACGGCTTACTTGAGAGAAATTGATTTTTAAGCCACATGATGATTCTTGAATTGTTGTACAAAATGTACATTTTATTAAAATTAGTTAAATATAAATGAAAACGTTCTGAAAGTTTAACCTTTTGTGTCCCGACGGTACTTTAAAGTACCGGTAATTTTAAACACTCATTTTAAACTGTAGTTATCTATTCGGCGCATTTAGAGCTGTCTGTACTTTCTACTATACAAGTGTATACAAGAAATAATCTGTATAAAAAACGTCGTAATCCGCACTGCAGGATTTTTAGGTACACTTTAAACTTATTCATCCAGATGTGAGGTTAGAAGTTTAGTGAAAAGTGGTGCTGTTGAATTTTGTTGTTCAAGAAGGTATGTATTTCTTTGATAAATGGTTATTAGGTGTGATTATTACAGATCATTTTAAAAAGAAAACATTGAGCTTAAATTGAAAATAAGTCTCATTCCTTAATTTCAATAAACATGGTTTCTAAGAATTTTTAAATTAGCATCTTTTTTGACTCTTTTAAATGTAAGTGTTGTTTCAATATTTTTTTTCTTAATATTTTTCCAATCCAACCCAACAATTATTATACATCATTTTGAAGAGAAAACTTTGAGCTTTAATTTAAAATAAGTTTCATTCCTTAACTTCAATAAATACAGCTTCCAGGAATTTTTAAAATAGCATCTTTTTTGACACTCTTAGGTTATACGAAAATGTAAGTTTTATTTCAACTTTTTTTTTCTCTATATTTTTCCAATCCAACCCAACAATTATTATACATCATTTTAAAGAGAAATCTTTGAGCTTTAATTTAAAATAAGTTTCATTCCTTAATTTCAATAAATACGGTTTACAGGAATTTTTAAATTAGCATCTTTTTAACATTTTTAGGTTATTCGAAAATGTAAGTTTTGTCTCAAAATTTTTTTTCTCTATATTTTTCCAATCCAACCCAACAATTATTATACATCATTTTCAAGAGAAAGCTTTGAGCTTTAATTTAAAATAAGTTTCATTCCTTAATTTCAATAAATACGGCTTTCAGAAATTTTTAAATTAGCGTCTTTTTTGACACTTTTAGGTTATACGAAAATGTAAGTTTTATTTCAACATTTTTTTTCTCTATATTTTTCCAATCCAACCCAACAATTATTATATATCATTTTAAAGAGAAAGCTTTGAGCTTTATTTTAAAATAAGTTTTATTCCTTAATTTCAATAAAAATGGCTTCCAGGAATTTTTAAACTAGCATCTTTTTTGGCACTTTTAGGTTATACGAAAATGTTAGTTTTGTTTCAACATGTTTTTTGTCAATATTTTTCCAATCCAACCTAACAATTATTATACATCATTTTAAAAAGAAAGCTTTGAGCTTTAATTTAAAATAAGTCTCATTCTTTAATTTCAATAGATACGGCTTCCAGGAATTTTTAAATTAACATCTTTTTTGACACTTTTAGGTTATACGAAAATGTTAGTTTTAACTCAATACTCTTTTTCTCAATATTTTTCCAATCCAACCTAACAATTATTATACATAATTTTAAAGAGAAAGCTTTGATCTTTAATATAGAATAAGTCTCATTCCTTAATTTCAATAAATACGGCTTCCAGGAATTTTTAAATTAGCATCTTTTTTGGCACTCTTAGGTTATACGAAAATGTAAGTTTTGTTTCAACATGTTTTTTGTCAATATTTTTCCAATCCAACCTAACAATTATTATACATCATTTTAAAAAGAAAGCTTTGAGCTTTAATTTAAAATAAGTCTCATCTTTAATTTCAATAGATACGGCTTCCAGGAATTTTTAAATTAACATCTTTTTTGACACTTTTAGGTTATACGAAAATGTTAGTTTTAACTCAATACTCTTTTTCTCAATATTTTTTTAATTCAACCCATCGATTGTTATACATCGATTTAAACAGAAAGCTTCAAGTTTCAATTTAAAATAAGTTTTATTTCTTAATTTCAATAAACACGGTCGAACACGGTTTCCAGGAATTTTTGAATTAGCATATTTTTTGACACTTAGACTATGCGAAAATAGGGGGATTGCATATTTTGCTAAAATTTTATTCCAAAGGCCTTTACTGAGTGTATTTTGATAGCGTTTTAATTCTGTCTGATTCTGTCACAAAGTTTCAAAATGTTTGACTTCTTGGGACACAAAGGGTTAAACAAAACGAGTAATATAATCAATTAAAATGATTCACAATAGAAAGTAACAAATTGAAATCTTCATTGCATTCCTGAGAGGTTTTGAGCACAATGAAAAAACACCATTTATTTTTACAATTTAATGTTCAGATAGCTCAAAAAGATAGTCTCCATGCAAAATGAATACATTATTTTGTTTCTTTTATTTTAAATCTAATATTATCCATAAAATTAATACATAAATAATATTTTTTTAATTATAAAGGACGTTTTCTTTTCTTCTATAAATTATTTCACTTTTTCTTAATAATTTTACAAGCCCATTCCATCCCTTCTTTAACTCCACTTCCCTTTGTGGCCACACAAGATTGTATTTGCCAAGCTCGATCTTTAATAGTTGGTAATCCAAGAGCTTGTGCTAAATCCGAGGCTGGCAAAGAATTTGGTAAATCTTGTTTATTTGCATAAACGAGTAAAGGCACATCTTGTAATTTCTCATCACTTAATAACTCATATAGCTCAATTCCAGTTTCTTCTAATCTTGGTTTATCAGATGAATCGACAACATAAATCTAAAAAAAATTACAATTTGTAAATCTTGTTTAAAGATCTAGATTTATTTACTAAAATGTCAGTATTTTCAAAATAATTTTTCCAATAAGGTCGAATTTTCCTCTGCCCACCAATATCCCACACATTAAGCTTAAATCCATCAGAAATAACCGATTTTATATTAAACCCAGCTGTTGGTGTTATATGGCTAATATCTTCAGATGCTAAAGTTTTTAAAATCGTTGTTTTACCAGCATTATCTAATCCAAGTAATAATAATCGAAGTTCTTTCTCAGGAGTTGCTCTTAATTTTCTTAAAATTGCTAATAAACCCTAAAAATATCGTTTAAATCGTTCACCATAACCTAAATATTATTTTTAATTTTAAAGTTGGTTGCACTGATGTTACCATGACAACTCAATGTTTCACAACAAATCTGTCAGGTTATGTACATTTTTTCATAAAATCATAAAATTAATCGAATATCGACAAATATTTAACGATTTTAAACCAAAAAAATCATCTACTTACCATAATTTTAAATTGGAGTGTTCTTAATTATTAATTAATTTGTGTTATAATGAAGATATTATAATTGTTTCGACACCCAAAGTAGTCACTGTCAAGGAAAACTTTTGTGTACATCGACTTATTAAATCAATAATGAGAGTGAAATACGCCGGATTTAATCTATTTGGATTGATTTCTCAGAATCAGTCCCTTATAAAATCGTTTACCGAGTTTAAATACGACTCGTTAAAAACGCTACATTTAACCCATACCTTTGGAATCGTTCAAAATGATGAGTTAAAGATGTTTTTGTACGGATATTTTGATGAGAAAACTCATCAAAACGTTGAAATTAAAACGGGTTTAGGAAAAGTTGTTAAAAAAGTATCCGTTTATGATAATAAGATGACCATTTTGTTTGAATGTGGTGGGGTTTATAATGTTAATATCGATGGTGATTTAAGCTTAAATAAAATCTCTGTAAATATAGATGAGGATGATTGCATCGTTGATATTTCTGCTGGTCCTGATTTTATAATTGGAATCACAAAAAATGGATTTGTTTATGATATACCGAATAAATTAGATTTTGTTAATAAAGAGATCGTTCAAGTTGAAACAGGAAGAGAACATTGTATTTTATTAGATAAAACTGGTAATGTTTATACATTTGGAAGTGGAAGGTATTTATTATTATTTTTTTAAACTTTTATTATAATAACTTTTTAGTAAAGGACAATTAGGTCATGGTGATTTAACCAATAAGGATAACCCAGTCCTAGTTGAAGCATTGGCAGGAATAAAAATTGATAAGATTGCGGCCGGTGGGTGGCATTCTTGTGCTTTAAGCGACTCCGGAGACATGTACACTTGGGGGTGGAACCAAGACAATCAACTTGGTTTATTTGAAGATAAAGATGTAGATAAAAAGGCTGTTGTTGGAACCCCAGAACCCGTCAATTTTCCTGACTTTGAAGCAAGTGTTGAGGACATTGCTTGTGGGACAAGACATACTGTAGCTTTGTTAGGTTAATATTAATAAATTAAAAACAATTTGTTATTTAAATTAATCATTTTTAGGAAATAAACTATATGGGGCTGGAATGAATAAATACTTTCAATTAGGTAACAATAAATCCAATGATGAGACTGCAATGAAATGTTTGTATGAGGCTGATGGAGATGTGTTGGATTTAATTTGTGGTCCATGGAGTACAGCTATTTTAATGTCTGATAATAAAACAGAGGCTGAAGAAAATGTGTCATAATATATTGTTATAATTTTATTGTACTTAGATTTATTATATTGTTGTTATTAATTTGTGTTTTCATATGGAATCTATGTTTCATAAAGATTATAGGTGTCCCAAAAGAGATATAAAAAAACTAGCTAAAAATAAATTATCAAACTAAAAGTGATTTTTCAAAACGGCTTTTTGCGTTAAAAAGAGGATACTTTAATTAAAAATTGGTGACATTTCCACAAGGATCCTTCAAGAAATTAATATTATAGCGAATTTTGAAAATTATTAATAAAAATTGCAACATCGAAAATTTTATCAAAACTTCAAATATTGCTTTCTCAAAAACTAAAAGTAATTTTTCAAAACGGGTTGGTTCATTAGAAAGAGGATACTTTTATTAACACTTTGGGAAATTTTCATACTCATATTCCAAGAAGTGGATTTTATACGAATTTTTAAAACTTAATCGGCGAAAATTGCAAAATTCGAAAAAATCATTTCAAAAATTTATTTCTCAAAAACTAAAAGTGGTTATTCAAAACGGCTTATTGCATTAAAAAGAGGATACTTTAATTAATAATTGGTGATATTTCCACAAGGATCCTTCAAGAAATTAATTTTATAGCGAATTTTGAAAATTATCAATAATTGCAACATCGAAAATTTTATCAAAACTTCAAATATTGTTTTCTCAAAAACTAAAAGTTATTTTTCAAAACGGGTTGGTTCATTGGAAAGAGGACACTTTTATTAACACTTTGAGAAATTTTCATACTCATATTCTAAGAAATGGATTTTGTACGAATTTTTAAAACTTAATCGGCGAAAATTGCAAAATTCGAAAAAATCATTTCAAAAATTTATTTCTCTAAAACTAAAAGTGATTATTCAAAACGGCTTGTTGCATTAAAAAGAGGATACTTTAATTAATAATTGGTGATATTTCCACAAGGATCCTTCAAGAAATTAAATTTATAGCGAATTTTGAAAATTATCGATGAAAATTGCAACATCGAAAATTTTTTCAAAACTTCAAATATTGCTTTCTCAAAAACTAACAGTTATTTTTCAAAACGGATTGGTTCATTAGAAAGAGGACACTTTTATTAACACTTTGGGAAATTTTCATACTCTTATTCCAAAAAGTAGATTTTATACGAATTTTTAAAATTAAATCGGCGAAAATTGCAAAATTCGAAAAAATCATTTCAAAAATTTATTTCTCAAAAACTAAAAGTGATTATTCAAAACGGCTTATTGCATTAAAAAGATGATACTTTAATTAATAATTGGTGATATTTCCACAAGGATCCTTCAAGAAATTAATTTTATAGCGAATTTTGAAAATTGCAACATCGAAAATTTTATCAAAACTTCAAATATTGTTTTTTCAGAAACTAAAAGTTATTTTTCAAAACGGGTTGGTTCATCAGAAAGAGGATACTTTTATTAACACTTTGGGAAATTTTCATACTCATATTCCAAGAAGTGGATTTTATACGAATTTTTAAAACTTAATCGGCGAAAATTGCAAAATTCGAAAAAATCATTTCAAAAATTTATTTCTCAAAAACTAAAAGTGATTATTCAAAACGGCTTATTGTATTAAAAAGAGGATACTTTAGTTAATAATTGGTGATATTTCCACAAGGATCCTTCATGAAATTAATTTTATAGCGAATTTTGAAAATTATCGATGAAAATTACAACATCGAAAATTTTGTCAAAACTTCAAATATTGCTTTCTCAAAAACTAACAGTTATTTTTCAAAACGGATTGGTTCATTAGAAAGAGGACACTTTTATTAACACTTTGGGAAATTTTCATACTCATATTCCAAGAAGTGGATTTTATATAAATTTTTAAAACTTAATCGGCGAAAATTGCAAAATTCGAAAAAATCATTTCAAAAATTTATTTCTCAAAAACTAAAAGTGGTTATTCAAAACGGCTTATTGCATTAAAAAGAGGATACTTTAATTAATAATTGGTGATATTTTCACAAGGATCCTTCAAGAAATTAATTTTATAGCGAATTTTGAAAATTATTAATAATTGCAACATCGAAAATTTTATCAAAACTTCAAATATTGTTTTCTCAAAAATTAAAGGTTATTTTTCAAAACGGGTTGGTTCATTAGAAAGAGGACACTTTTATTAACACTTTGGGAAATTTTCATACTCATATTCCAAGAAGTGGATTTTATATAAATTTTTAAAACTTAATCGGCGAAAATTGCAAAATTCGAAAAAATCATTTCAAAAATTTATTTCTCAAAAACTAAAAGTGGTTATTCAAAACGGCTTATTGTATTAAAAAGAGGATACTTTAATTAATAATTGGTGATATTTCCACAAGAATCCTTCAAGAAATTAATTTTATAGCGAATTTTGAAAATTATCGATGAAAATTGCAACATCGAATTTTATTAATATTGTTTTCTCAAAAACTAAAAGTTATTTTTCAAAACGGGTTGGTTCATTAGAAAGAGGACACTTTTATTAACACTTTGGGAAATTTTCATACTCATTTTCCAAGAAGTGGATTTTATACGAATTTTTAAAACTTAATCGGCGAAAATTGCAAAATTCGACAAAATCATTTCAAAAATTTATTTCTCAAAAACTAAAAGTGATTATTCAAAACGGCTTATTGTATTAAAAAGAGGATACTTTAATTAATAATTGGTGATATTTCCACAAGGATCCTTCAAGAAATTAATTTTATAGCGAATTTTGAAAATTATCGATGAAAATTGCAACATCGAAAATTTGATCAAAACTTCAAATATTGTTTTCTCAAAAACTAAACGTTATTTTTCAAAACGGGTTGGTTCATTAGAAAGAGGATACTTTTATTAACACTTTGGGAAATTTTCATACTCATATTCGAAGAAATGGATTTTATACGAATTTTTAAAACTTAATCGGCGAAAATTGCAAAATTCGAAAAAATCATTTCAAAAATTTATTTCTCAAAAACTAAAAGTGATTATTCAAAACGGTTTATTGTATTAAAAAGAGGATACTTTAATTAATAATTGGTGATATTTCCACAAGGATCCTTCAAAAAATTAATTTTATGACGAATTTTGAAAGTTATCGATGAAAATTGCAACATCGAAAATTTTATCAAAACTTCAAATATTGCTTTCTCAAAAACTAACAGTTATTTTTCAAAACGGATTGGTTCATTAGAAAGAGGACACTTTTATTAACACTTTGGGAAATTTTCATACTCATATTCCAAGAAGTGGATTTTATATGAATTTTTAAAACTTAATCGGCGAAAATTGCAAAATTCGAAAAAATCATTTCAAAAATTTATTTCTCAAAAACTAAAAGCGATTATTCAAAACGGCTTTTTGCATTAAAAAGAGGATACTTTAATTAATAATCGGTGATATTTCCACAAGGATCCTTCAAGAAATTAATTTTATAGCGAATTTTGAAAATTATTAATAATTACAACATCGAAAATTTGATCAAAACTTCAAATATTGTTTTCTCAAAAACTAAAAGTTATTTTTCAAATCGGGTTGGTTCATTAGAAAGAGGACACTTTTATTAACACTTTGGGAAATTTTCATACTCATATTCCAAGAAGTGGATTTTATACGAATTTTTAAAACTTAATTGGCGAAAATTGCAAAATTCGATAAAATTTTCGATTATTTCAAAAATTTATTTCTCAAAAACTAAAAGCGATTATTCAAAACAGCTTTTTGCATTAAAAAGAGGATACTTTAATTAATAATTGGTGATATTTCCACAAGGATCCTTCAAGAAATTAATTTTATAGCGAATTTTGAAAATTATTAATAAAAATTGCAACATCGAAAATTTTATCAAAACTTCAAATATTGCTTTCTCAAAAACTAACAGTTATTTTTCAAAACGGATTGGTTTATTGGAAAGTGAGTGGTACGCCTTGGTTTTTATGGAAATATATTTTTGTATATTGCATCTTAAGTGAAATTCACTGTATAAGTAATTTGTTTATTATAAAAATGAGCAATGACTTCCAGAAAAAAAAATGGAGTTAGGTTCGTTTTGTTTACAAATGTCAATCATTTCCCGAAAGAATGTTAAATTAGGTCAGTTTTCTTTTGAAACCCTAATCATACCGTGAAGGAATGTTAGGATAGGTCAGTTCCCTTTTGAAACACAAATTATACCATGAAGGAATGTTAAGCACGGTTATTTTTTTTTGTAATGTCAATTATACCGCCAAACCTAAACTATGAGCTCTATTTGCTTTATTTTACGTTGTGTCTTTATGCATTCTTTCTAAAAAATAGGGATAAATACACGAATATAGGAATTTGGGTCTTGAATCGTATAACTCCTCCCTCCTTAATGTCCAGAACCAAAGATTTCGAGGTCTTCCGTTGGACTTTCTATTCTGGATATTTCTTTATATTTTTTTATTAGTTTCTTCTTGACTAAATAATGTAAAATACAGCCACTATATCAAGTACAAAAAGATTACTGGACTACCAACTGCAAAGTAGTGGTCATTGGAAATAGGAAAAATAAATTAGGGAAATTGTTTATCGGATATCCCTCATTTTTTGCTCCTTTACCGCATAATGAATCTAAATTAAGAATACGCTTAAATGAGAAATATTTGAAACCTTACCTTCTTTGTTGATTTATAACTGGGTAAAATATAGGATATAAAAATAAAAACACAAAAAGTAATGTACTTCACAGTATAATAAATACCGGTATACTTCAGAATTACATTATAAATATACAATGTGTATGATATTTTAACGTTTTTTTGCGATTTTAAAATATTTTCTGAAAATAACAATTTCCCACAAAGCAATGTTCAAACATCTAACTTGAATAAAACGTGTCACAGATACGAACATGACGTTGGTATGTATTTCTTTATTTTTTTCATCTTTAGATTTCTTTAAATGTTGACTGGGAAAAGGGTCCGTTAAAAACCGGCCGTTTTTAAAGGCGTTTCCCCTCCTTTTCATTCAAATTTTTTAATATCTATTTTTTTTTTTGTTTTGTTTTTCTTAAAATACAACCCACTGATATATTTTCAATATAATATATTCACGCTAAAAAGGCATTTTGTAGTCACGATACGTGGCATCAAGACGAAGAACCGAAAATCACACATCAAGAATTATAATAGTACAACATTTAAAACTTTTATTATTACAATGTTTATTTTTTTAATAATAAATTAATTTATTTATATGAGAAAGATGTGATTTACACAGAATCAAATAAATCGTGTTTATTAATAATAATCGGTTCTTTGTCTTGCGCAAAATATAGATTTCTTTTTTAATTATTCAAAAGCCTCGCATCAGCTTTTGAGCGGAAATAATTTCGTTTACACTAACATATTGTCAAAATGGAATAGTTAAACAACTTACAAATTATTGTATTTTACAAATGGCCAACAGATTTCTTTGATTTAACACAAATTTTAATTGAAATTAATCAACTTGCACCTTAAAACAAATCAAGAAATCTGTTTTTTTTCTTTTTTTTTTAATTTTTGTTTTAGTACGTTTTTTGTTTTAATACCTTAATAGTAAAACTTAGGTTGAACAAATTTTGATATCAGCTTAATTTTTCTCATTTATAATCTTTTCGATAAATTTCTTTAATTTAATTTCTTTTTTTTTGGATATGAGTTTGGTCCCAGTTATTTCTGTCTGCTTTTTTTTTGTAGTTATATGTGAGAATGTGATATTTTGCAGTATTTTTTTTATTCCTGTGATGACTTTTTTATTTATTTTTTGTTTTTTGTTTAGATTAACTCTATGGCATATTCTTGTTGAAATTTATTATTTTTTATTTATCTTCCCTTTCATTTCATTTCGGACATCATAATAACAAAAAAATAAAATAATTCTCTCCGTTTTTAAAATTTTAATAATAGTCTTTATATTTTCTTTCATTTTTTTTTATTTTTTTTTTACTCAGTCTTAATCGATATTTACCGATCACATAGTAGTTCTTCGCGATTTTTTTTAATATTCATCTACAATCAATTAAGCACTGCATAGACTAGACGACTTTCCATCATTTTATATTTTTACATAATTCTCCGATTTCGACCTTTTTCATTCTTTAACTAAAATGTCGGAATATGCACCGAGTAACAGGTACGAAAATTATTTACTAAAAAACATCCTTTTTTCTTTTTAATAATACAAGAAGACACTTTTTGGTGTATTTGTGTGCTTTAATTTTTATTTACTTAAGATACGTGCTAAAGCTAAAAACTTCGAAAACGATCTTTTTTCAAATTTGGTTTCATAAATTTTTTTAAATTCTATTCATCTATTTAAAAAACATGGAATACTTCAAATTATTTCTTATTAAATTTCATTTGATTGATTTTTTGGAAATTCTTCTTGTAAAAACTATCTATTTTGATATGTTCTGGATTTGTTTATTTAATTAATTAAATCTGGTTATTAATAATCTAAAGTATTCCATAAAATCTTTTTGATTTACTCGTTTTGATTTCTTTTAAACACGAATTTTAATAAATCTCAATCAACGAAACATTTCAAGTTGGTTGTTATTAAAATTCGTGCGAATTTATTAACATAATAACATTTTTCAGCCAATAAAGAAGCACTAATAAAGCACAACAAAATTAAATAACAACGAAATAGAGGGATCAAAAACTAAAAAGAGTAAGAGTTTGTCCATAACAAATAATTCATATTTTACATCCTGTTGTGTTTATTAGATTACTCATATTTATTGAAACCTAAGTTCTATAACAACAATACCAATGGTGTTGAGTACTGACAAGCAAAGATAATGGCAGACAAAATTGGGAGAGAGCCACGCTGGGTTTAGGACTAGATCCTTGATCAACAAATGATCAGATATTTGAAATCACACAAGATCTGAAACAGGAAGTGGATAAGGTATCAACACTCAAAAGTCACAAAAAGTAGCCAAGATGATGCCAAAAAGAAACTTATAACGATTAAATTGAAAACATGTCAAAATCTAGAAAATGCAAAAAAGTCAGAAACCAATTATATCTTATAATATATGTATGTTCAGAAGATGCCAGATGAAAGAGTACCAAAGAAGATACTATTTATTACAAGAACAGCTTGGAAGTAGGAATCCCAGAACACGATGATGAGGTGCAAAAGGATGCCAAGAATATTACATTTTTTGTAAAGTCAGGGCACAAAGAGATCTATCAAGAACATTAGGAAACCACGCAGTTCTACTTTTCAACTTAGCCCTGGAAAATGTAATCAGAAATGAAGAACAATATTCAACAAGTCAACGCAGATCTTGTGAAATAGAAAAGTTTGGAAGAAACATCATTTTAGGCATCGATGACCTAAAAATTGAAAATTGTCACTTTTCAAATTTGAAACAATACATTAATATCTGGTTTTAAAACAAGTTAACACAAAACCCCTACAAATACATACAGGATAATTTACTTAATTATTATTATCAAATAATTAATTTAATTTTAATGAATTCTTTGATATGGACAAACCCTCAAAGGGAAAAATGTGTATTTTTCATTAATTAGGGAGAAAATCTTGTAGTTGAAAACCTGTTTTGACTGTATTCTGTAGTTTACACTTTGAAAATATGCCATTTTGGTAATCTATCTATTGTTTGAACCTGTTTTGTTGCTACCGCATTTGTGAAGATCTACTTGTTATTTTTTAATCATCGCTTTTTCACTATTTTTAAATAGTTGATTGAATTAAAGTAATTAATACGTCTACCAGTAAATTCTATGTCTTTACGTACTATTAATTGATAACCTTACGTTCTAAAAGTTAGTAAGTGCCGTCACCAAGAATTTTTGTATTAGTGTTGTGTTACTTCATCAAAAAATTACTTTACACGAGGGTGGTGTGAAATTATATAAGAAAAATCGTCTTATTATTTAGATTATATCAAACAGTTGTACTCTGTTTCCTTATCGATGTAAATTTATATTTTAAAATACTCGCTAACTATTACAATTACTAATAACGATAGATTTCTTTTCAATTTTCTTTAAACATTTGTTATTTATTTAAAGAAATTAAAAAAAAATAAACTGAGGTTTTTGTGTGAGGTGTATGTAGTGTATAAAAAAATAATTATTACGATACGTGATTTACAAATAACAACACACGGTGGTATTGGAAATTAAAAAAAGAACTTATTCGCTTATTTATTAACAAATTAAGATATCTTCGTTTTTAAATACGCACCCATTTCTTAAACACAAAAGAAAAACGACACATTGGAAATGAATTATAAAAAATTTAAAAAGGAAAAAAATAAAAAAAATTTAATAATCACCATTAATTATTTATTATACGCATTATTAATATTTATTTATATTATATCATCGTTTTCATAGTATATCGTCTCATATTGCAACATAAATAATAATTAATTAAAAAAAAAACGCAAAAATTAATATACTTTGCTGAGAAATCTAAAAAAAAATGTACAATAAAGAAATAATAACTTATTTCATTTAAAAAAATACGATTTGTGTTGTGTACTAAATTGGTTATTCTTCACAAATGCGGTTTAATGTGGGTAATTGTTTTTAAATCTGTACTTTTTTTTAACTATTGTTCAATATGGATGCTCGTAAAACGAAAAAATGCTCTTGTTACGACTGTTTGTAATAATTAAAAAACTGTGGGAGCAACAATTAATTTAATTAAAAAAATTTTTTGGGTGAGGGGATAACGCAAGCACACACTATTTTTTTTTTTCATTTAGGGTGCGCGGGATAATATTTACAAGGATAATTATAAGCAAACTTAAGTAGACACTGCACACTACCAAATAGTAATAATAATAAAAATAACTAAGAATTAATTAACAAATACGTTTGACATTAAAAACGATATACATTATATAAAAAACACTAATTAATTCAATAATAAAAAAATTATTATTAAACTGTGATTGTAAAAAAAAATATTGTGTAGGAATAAGAAGTCTTATTTAGAGAACAAAATTATTGGAATGATTGATCTAAACAACTAATAAATAGACCGTGGTCCGTTATTCCAAAAAGTCTGTTATTTTTTTTTTTATTAAAAGAATACTGCATGTGTTTTCATTATTTTTATTAATATATGTAACTGTAGATGAGAAAATTTATTTAGCATCAAATTTCTCTCAGTTTTTGTGTCTCGTAATTTTGCAGAATGATTTTATTTCAATTAACCATCTCAAATCACAATATTATCGCCAAAATAAGATAATAAACATCCTAAGAGCCACAATGATGAATTGAATGTAAAAATAAGTAATCATAGTTAGAAAGTTGAATGATATCAAAAATATATATGTGAATAATAAAAATTCGGTTCTCCTCCTGGAACCTCAGTCAAGATCTCACTGCATAACCTTGACCTTGAAACTCCAGGAGGAAAGATAATAAATAGACATCAACGCAAACTGGAGTTTATAAATACTGGAAATAACCCTTTTTTCATAATCTCTTCTATTCGGTAATTAATTGAAGCTCAACTTCGTACTTAAAATCGAATCGGTATTCAATGTTTTTATTATCTCTCTCAGATGTCGCAGTAAGAAGTATAGGGCACATTCAAGAAAGCCTATAACTTTTAATCCATCACAAACTTAAGTTACCTTCACAATTAATGAAGATTTTTGATTACACTAATTAACTAAAACCTCAATACATAACTATTAATGCAGATGGATTCATCGTATGTTAAACACTCCATTGAACTTCAAATTAATAAATTTTGAGAAAATATTTTGAGATTAAGATAACCGAATCATTCTGCAAAAGCACGACTCTCAGCTTTTGTTCCAATTCATATAAAAAATTTTTATTTAATTTAATACTAAATAAATTTCCACATAAACAGCCACATATGAAATCGAATATTTTAAAATAACAATTTAATCGTTCAAAAATAGATTTTTATAATTTTGGAATGTATCGAAAAAGAAAATTAATTGATATTTTTATTTTTAAATGTTATTTTAAAAATTCGATTTAATTATCAGGGGGAATGCATGTTTATTTTTTCTTCGTTTTCATAAAAGAAATGCAAAATGAATTCGGGAAATATTAACGCCCTTATAAAACTACATAAACTCAACAATTCTTAACCACATAGCTTTTTGTAATCATTTTGAGAACACAATTCGAATTTTGATTTTTTTATTAATTTCCTCAATCGCTTACTATTCATCTCACTACTCTTGTAAAATTTTGCGTATACGTTTATTTATTTTTGGAAATTTATAATATTTATATCGACATTGATTTTTTTTTTGGACCTCGTCTCTCTTTTATACAATTTTATTTTTGAATATTTCGTTTAATCAAAAAATTCTTTATGATGTGGGTAAAAAAGTGTCTTTAACTGGATCATTTACAAACAAGTATCACATGGTGGGATTTATAAAGAATAATAATAATTAAAAAAAAACGGACAGTTACTAAAAAAAAAAAATGTTAGAAAAATTGCACACAAAAAATATTATCGATTGGGTTGTCGCACACTTGCAATGCGCACTTTGCAAACACATTTTTTCAAAAATAAAAAAGAACTCGTTTTATAATAATAATTCTTGGACATTTATTTATTTATGGTTTGCCTTCACGAAGCCGAATTTTTTATTTACTTTATTTTTCGAGTACGTACTTTTTAAAACCTTTATGTTTTGCAAATTGGCAAGCAAAAGTGTTACACGCAAACATTTAAAAATACAAGTGTTTTTTTAATCTTAACACCTACGATTTTTTACTCTCGTTTCATTAATTTTTTTTCTCGACGTCCCCGGGGGCAATTGGGGTTAGACGCAAAAACGAACAACGTTTACATTAATTATATGATACATTTAGAAACGAAAATATGTTCTCCCATTTCTGCAATGAGCTGGGCCAGAGATCATCAAGTTCTCTATCTCTCTTTCTCTCTTTCTTTCATCATTATCATCATCAGCTAATTTTCGTATTTTCTATTCTTGCGAATAAAAAATCTGGCACATATATGGTTGGAATGTTTCTTTTTTTTTTTGGTTTTTGGGGGTGTAGCCACCGGGTTTACGCGCCTAATTTTTTTTTTACCTTTATGGCAACGACCCCAAAACGATATGTTTTGAAAAAAGCATACCATTTAATATATATGTACAATATACTGCAATTGGTCCAACATAAATATGTGTGTGTTACTGTAGAATCTGGTAGTTTTTTTTTTATGTAGATTTGGTTTTGGTTGTGATGACCCAGCCGTTTTGGCTAGGCCTAAAACTGTCGGTGTCGAGCCGGTTCTGGTCTGTTGTGTAGTTAAGTTATCGGTAGCAGCCTGTCAATTTAATTTTTTGTTGCGGAAGTTTTGTTTGTTGAGGGATTAGAAGCATTTTATTTTGCAAATTCTTTCATTGTATTTGTTATACATAAAGATTTTTGTATCAATTTTGATTTATCGTATACTTTTGTAATTTGGACTGCTTTTTAAAAATTTACGCAACATTTTGAATAATTTCGGTCAGATTAAAAAAAATTTAGTTAATACGTAATTAATAAATACAAAGAAAGAATTTGTTTGCTGTTGTTTTGTCATCATAAACTCTATCTGTAGTTAGTGTCAATCTTTTATCTCTCAAACGAAAATAGCTTCCATTTATTCTCAAATATATAATATATTTTTTAAATATATCTTATATCCTACTTAATATTGATGTAAATATATATGTATATACCATCTAATTGCACTTTGTCATATGAAAACAAGGGCGCGTCAGGCCGCTCTTTTTTTTATTTAAATTCAAATATTTCCATATCAATTAACTACACCTAATTGTTTTCTCATTTAATTTAATATTTATAATATTTAAGATATTCTTCTTTTTAGAGAAAATATACATCAAAAATTTTGAATAAATCACAGATAGATATAATTTTTTTTATCAATTGCGGGACGTCCGTCCCGAGGGTTTTTTTATCATCGATATATCAACATCAAAGCAGTCAATTATGTGTTAATGTGTTTATGTATGTGGTAAGACATATAGAGGTCGTAAAAGTTAGACGACTCTCCTCACCTTTTCCGTACTTTTTTCTGCGTGGTACATACATGAAATTTTTTTAATTTATAAACGTTTTGAGGTATACGCAACGTTGAAGACACATATAGAAAGTACACCGATATACTTTGTTTTTTCAGTTTTTCATAATTTTTTTTTGTCATTAGAGTTATACGCCGAAAAAACACCGAACAATGAACATAGAGTACGAATTTGTTTTTGCCATTATCTACATGTTTACTTTAATATTTCTTTTTTTAGCCGACCACCGGTCAAATTTCCAATAAGATCGGTGGAAAAATTCAAAAAACACCTAATAATTTATTACAGAGAGAAAGATATATATGCTATGCTATATGGATTTTAGACGTCTCGTTCATGTTTTTTGATTTATTTATATTTATTTTATTTCCTTTTATTTTTAGTCTTATTAATTGTCGCGGACACTGCTTTGATGTAAGAATGCAACTTTAACCGTTCTTCTAACCCTAAGAGCTTATTAACAGAAACGAATTTAATAAATAAATATCAACAAACATCTTCCTTCTGGTGCTCTTAAAAAAACTCGAAATAAACGAAAAATAATTTGTCAATCTATAAATTTTCTTATATTTCTTTTAAATTTTTAGTTAATTTCGAGTTTTTATCTTGTTACATCAACAACAAACGCTGGTCCCTTCCGTTCTGGGACATTCTTGAACTTGTAACCTGCGGCATAAGCAGTGCTCCAAGCATTGGTGAAGGTCAGTCCTGGATCGTTTGGCCATCGTTAGTTTCCACAACCCCGTTTCGATCGACGTCGTGAAGAACGTCGCGGAATCGCATCAACATTTCTGGCTTTAAATTGTCCGGGTTAGCAAGTTCCGTTTTTAGGTATATTCTCCCTTGAGGAGGTTTCAGTGGTGGTTCTTCTACTTTTTTATCGTTCGTCGACGCATCGTTCGAATCGTTAGACGATTCTATCGTGTGAACCTCGTCGTTTCGTTTAGGGGAGGTGACTTTGTTGTTGTCCGATGCGTTCGGGGGACTCGTCCCTTTTCTATAGCTTTCGTCCCCTGACGAACTGCTCGGTTCTGACATTTTCGGTAAGGGGGTTAAGCGACTATTTCGACACAGTTGGTCGAGTAAGGCTTTATTTGACATGTTTTCTGGTGCTATTGGTTTTGTGGTTTCTTCTTTTATTGAGTCGTCATCGTTGGATGTTGGTACTCCAGATTCTAAACTAGAACGGATAATGCCGTCGAGGAATGATCCGTTGGCTCCTGAGGTCAGGAGGGATTCGGCTATTTGTCTTGTATTTTTAGGTAATGCTGGAGGTATTGGATTTACTATGTTTGTATGAGGCGTTGTACGAGATGATTCTTCTTGAAGCTTTTGCATCATCTGGGAGGCATAGTACTGTTCAGGGTTTGTTGGGAAAGCTGCTGCTGGTGGAAAGGTTGAGAAATTATGCCAAAATGGGAATGGAGGTGGATACTGAATTGGACAATTTGGATCGATGATTGGCATTCGTCCGTTAGGAGATGTCGGCGGTAACCTTTGTAAGGTTTTGAGATGTGGTGGTGGATTTGGTTTGAATTTCTCTGCGTTGCGGAGGTCGTTTTGTTTGAGAGAAGCGATTTTCTCGTCAACCGGATTAGGTTTGGGATCCCTTTTCCTCGGACGCATTAGATGTCGCTCTTTCACTTTATATTCGAGTGTCGAATGTGGAACGCCGTAATAACTACCGGCTCTGTGTACGGACATTTCACCCCTTTGCACAGCTCTGACGGCTTCTACCAAACTATCGCGGTCATAGTTTCTGTATTTACCGCGTTTCGGTCGAGTGCCCTTCCCTCCTGCGGCTGCCGCGGCAGTGTTTGCCGTGGTGTTCGGAGGTTTAGATGACTGTACCGGGGGCGGTTGATAACTAGGGCGTGGTGGGATTTCAGCTTGCGGTGGCTTTTGAATAATGGGAAGGCCTCCGAGTGGTGGGGTAAAACCTCGTTTGATGTCAAGGTCCGGAATGGGAAACCTTGGATCGGGGCTCTGATGGAACTTGCCGCATATACTTTTGGCGATGGCATCTTTAACATCTTTTAACGACATCTTGGGTTGAA
Organism: Onthophagus taurus; assembly: GCF_036711975.1. Lineage (NCBI taxonomy): Eukaryota > Metazoa > Arthropoda > Insecta > Coleoptera > Scarabaeidae > Onthophagus > Onthophagus taurus. The sequence goes on from NC_091967.1 coordinate 3,403,719, forward strand.
TGGGCGGCGATGCGGACTCGTTGCTTGTAACCGGCGGCGAGATCACAGCACCGACATGTTCCATTGGGTTTTTTATGATATCGCAGCCGTTCTTTGGCAGAGCGATTGGTGTGGTGGTTGGCTTGAAGGACGGAATCTTTAGTATCACATTCGACGGCACCTCTTCTGTTTCCATGTCAGATTCAGACCTTTTCTCTTGCCTCAAACCGGCCGAATTCGACGGACTCGGTCGGGTTAGTTTCTCACTATCTCCGTTGTTGTGATGGTGCGGCCGCAGTTTCTCTTCGACGACGATCTTCCGGAGGACCTCTCGCAGGATCGGGTCCGGATCGATCTGCGGCTTCGGGTCCACTCCTCCACCTCCACCTCCTCCGACGCCCTGCTGCAGGAGATTTTGGAGGTAGGGTCCGACGTTCCTCTGAAGCGCCTCCGTGCTGTTGAGGTTGGATAGTCGCAGGATGTCCTCGATGGAGATGAGCGGACCCTTTAGGGCCTTCTCCACCTCCTTCTCCTCCTCGGCCCCGGACAGGTCTTTGTCCTCGTCCATCGGATCGTCTTCGTCTAGCTTCAATGTGACCGGGTTGAGATGTGACTCGCGCTCTCTCTCTAGCGCTAATTTGTATACCTTGTTCCTGAGCGTTGAGCGGGGGATGCCATAAATGACGGCCGCCCTCCTGGTGCCCAGCTTTCCCGACTGGATGTCTCTGAGAGCCGCCTGCAGTTCGTCCTCGGTGTACGTTCGTCTGCCCACTACCGGAGGCATCTTGCTCTTTGACCGAGCATCGAAACTGAAATGCAAAATACAACTTAAACATTTATCGAAATTATTTCTCATTTATTATCTCTTTAACATTAACTTTGTATTCATATATATTATTCGTCGTTTGTGGCCGAGGTCGCTTGCAGCTGAGGCTCAGTGATTAATCATATCTACTTGAATGACGCTGGTTATCATACTCCCGCTTCGGCAGCGAGCGATCTCAACTTTATCAAGTGAGGTTGGGGATCTTTTGACTTAAGAAGCCGAGGTCACAATGTTTAATATCATATCTAATTGAAACTAGTCATCATATTGTGACATGAGATGACCTCGGCATTATCGAATGACGTGGATCTTTTGACTAATTAAGCTGGTCATCTTATTGTGATGATATAGACTTATTACTTTTAATCTTAATGTTAATTCGGTTGATTAAGATACTGCGAGTATCATACATATTTAAATTATTCATATCTGTTATAATAAACGTATCTAATATACATGTTAGATAAGTAAATTTCGTTAATCACTTTAATTCTTATGCATTTACAGCGGACAGTCGACGACAAGGAATTAATGTCAATGAATTTCTCATAGCCAAAAGAAAAAAACGCCAAATCGGGACAAGGGCGCGCTCAGTGGCAAGATAAAGACTCGCCGCCGGTGCACTCGAGCGCGGGACACAGTCTCCGTTTGCGGTGTATAATTTTATCTCGTTCGCGTGCATATTTCGCGGTGGTATTGGCCTCAAAATTAACATAAACACGCCGAGCAGCCGCGACTGTTGTGCCTATGTCCGCATGACTGATAATCCCAGAGACCTCGCAGGGGAACGCGTACACGGCACAGGATTAAACTCTCCTCTGGACTTAATTGGCCTATTTTGCATTGCGCAATCGCCGTTTAAATTATCTCATAGAATACCTCCTCACCTATCTCTATCAGTTCTTATCGCAAAATACAATTCATATAATAACAGTTAGAAAGAAAGAAGGAGAAGACAAATTGTCTAGTCTAAATGGTTTCTGATTTATACACATGAATTTAAAATAACCACAGAAAAAGAAGTTCTAAAAATATATGCGTACAGTTCCCAAACATAAATATTAATATGTCTTATAAATAGCAGTTTCGTGCATGCAAATTTAAAACCTTGGTTGAAATAAACATCTTTGTACACGGTGTAATAATAATGACTTTTTAGATACTCTATCTCACGTAAAACACTTATGGTTTCGAAACATTTCTAAATTCATTTAAAAACTAATCAGGTGATCTTTTTCGTTTAAATTATTTTGAGATGAGTTCCAATTACCTTTGAGGTCGACGTAAAATTATAACTTTTTTAATTGCCCGCTACACTACCATTTAATTCCTTTTAATTTAACCTAGCGAAGGTTATAAACATTCTCTTCTTCCAACCACGAATGGTCCTGATGCTTAGTTAAATCCGGAAGCGTAACTCAAAAATACATCGCGGCTCCATGGCTTTAGGTTAAAAGGATTCCCTCGTATATCTCGTTTTCGCGGCTCGGGGAACGTTTGGAAAGCGTTGTCGGTTGAGGCAGTAAGGACGACCTGGCAGGACCCCGCCGCGCGGTAGGGCACCATAATCCTCGAGCCAGAAAGGGAAGGAAGAGAAGACAGCACACGGTGCTGCAATGCGACACGACACGCATCCAGACGCTGATAAAACTGTGACGCAATTCGATTTTACGGCCGCCACCGGAAAAGCTTTATAATGTCAAAGGACGTTTCGACATTCCGGAGCTGTTGAAGTACCACGACGACGACATCGTGGTATAAAAGAACGACCTCCTGCTCCACTTCCTAAGTTTATTAAAACGTATATATAAACGGAAGATTTTACTTAATCCAAATTTCGAAAGAGTTATGAGTACATAACTAATTTCCTTTTCCAATAAAGAATGACCTTTTTACTTATTACTTTTAGAAAACAGGATATTTATGTAGTTGAAATAAAAATTATAAAAATAATCTTAATTACGATCTTTTCAGAGCATCGTCTTTCTAAAGGAATCAATTTCAAATTTACAATAACCGCCCTAGCTACTACTATGTAGTGTATAGAGCATCGCGGTCTCTTAAGTTGTTCGTAAACGCAAGAAAAACACATGGCGCGCTGCTCATACCAGCTCAGCTTCTGCAGAGTTCTCTCGTAGCGCACAAAAGTCCACGTTATCCGGTGAATTAATGCACGCGTATGCATAACAGATGTTGTTTCTGGGATGTTATTGTACGAGTTATAACGTACCAGAGAGTGGAGAGGAGCTAGCAAAAGGTGAGTTAGTGCGAGGAAGAGACCGAGACCGAACAAGTTCTCTTCACTAAAAATAAAGCGTCGTCGTCATCGTTTCGTTCGCCATTAGGTGGACATATTGGCGTAATTGTCAGCCTATTCATTTATCGTCAGGTTCATACTGTTCGCAGTTTATTCAGTGGCTCTCGACGCTATTCGGTATGTTAAATTTGAATTGCTTTTGACGGTTATTACGTGAACTTTCTTTTATTTATAACCTATTAATAATAGGTTTCATCAATTTTCTAATAAGTGCGAAAAGCGAATCATTTAAATATTAATTCTCTTTGGCTTTTAGAACTTATGAATCAATAATGATTTGAATTGTATACTTTTTAAATCGTTAATAAATTCGTGACTGAATAAAAACAATTATATTAAATAGCTAGGTGGTATTGTATAAAAGTTTAGAACAGTTTATAAATGAACTTTCGTCGACAAGCCTTATTAATTCTGGATTAACTTTCCAGAAACTTTACCCACTAACAGAAATAATTTAATACTAAAATTGACAACTTATTTATAATTAAAATAACTTACACATTTTCTCCTAAACTTGTGATGTGACAAACACGATTTAAAAAGCACAATACTTAAAGGGTAATCGAAGAAATTGGTTGGGGAAAGAGAAATGTTAATAAAAAAGTGTTCGACCGTCGCCTAGATCGAAATTGTTTCTACATAAACCGCGAGAGGTCCGCAAACACAGACGACCAAACAAACCCGATTGCACACAGATATAAAAAACAAATAGACCATGTGCAATGCCAACGTGCATGTTCGAGAACGCAGATATATAAAATGTTACTGACCTTTTGAGCTGTACGAAGATAGGGAAATCCTCTAAATACACAGTGCGGCCGCTGTCGCGAACAATAATAGGCCGCATTGATCAGAAAGAGCAATCGGGAGAGTGCAATAAAAAAATAAATTTATTCTAGATAAATATTGTGAAATAAAATTCTCTGAAAAAATCATAACTACACTATAAAGTAGTATAAAGCACAATTTTTTTGTAATTTCATAAAGAATCGTTTTAGTTAAACAACATTTTATTAGTAACAATAAAAAGAAAAAAAAATAAAACTGATAATCTACGCTATTTGGGTTATGAATGCTTTAGTCACGAATTCCTAAGCGAATTGAATTTTCATTGCATTCCTCAACTAAAACTATTTCGAAAACGCCAATTTTGTTCCTAACCTCATTTAGGATTAAGTTAAAATTAAAATCATTTTTATCTAAATCTTAAAAAGACCGTGTGTCCAATTGTATTGCGTCAAATCCAGTCCCACTAAATCCAATTCTAATCTTGCCGATCTTAATTTCAACGGTACGGCGCATTATGGAAGAGCATTCAAGGATAATGTTGCTATAGAAGGAAAGGTCACACAAACGTAACTCGTACCATTTCGAGTCCTGCTATGGGATATCTTTTGTTTTACGCGATGATATCGCCGCATATAAATCTGAGGGTGATGAAATTTTCTCAAGGGAACCGATCGCGATTTCAAAACTCACAAGACGTTTAGATTGCAAAATATGACTATGTTTATTATGGAGGAATAAAAAAAAATCTGATTCGTTTTGCGGTTATTTCTCAAATAAGTTGATTCCGATCGATTAATCAAAATAAATTGAACGACATTGATCGTAAACGGTAATTTCTGGTTCAACTAACAGCGAATTGGACAAGTAATTGCTGTGAAATGACTTGCCCTATACCTAAACTACTCATTCATAACCATCAGATTAATTACGTTCAAACTATATATAAAATCTACATCTTATTAAAATCAACTCGGTGTAAAATCCTCCTCCTCCGCCATTTCTTTCCTCCCAGTCTATATATCTTACAAACAAGTTGGAAATTTTTCACAAGAGACAGCCGTTCCGTTAGCGTTGAAAAATCGCGAGGGTCGTTCAATGTGGTTCTTTTCGTCGTTTTCGGTACGGTCGGCGACGCTATCGATCATTCAAAATTGGCCGGCCGAATTAGGGACCCCGTGATTGATGGAGTGGTCACGACAGCTCGGCCACCTAGTGGCGCTACTACGGTAACTGGAAAAGCGAAAACCACGAACACGACGACTCGCTACACTCGTCATGATAAAAGGAAAAACATATCGACGGTCGATAATTTGTCATACCAAATTGACAAAACCTGGTTACTCACAGAAATAATCCATCTATACTTACATACCTTGAAAGAATTTTTAGAAACAATTTTATATTCAACTTTTTTGTACAAAGAAAATTATTTACTTTACTCACATCTACAAACAATTTGGCATAGGTAATTTGCATGTGTGGTATTGAACCACCCTGTATGGTCACGGTTTGTTTGACCGAAAACTCGTTAGTTGGCGCGTTAGGCGTTGTTTAATGGAATCACCGCTAGGCGATGCAACGCCCGAAGCGCGTCCGGCGTTAATTTTGCGTGTGCTGTTGTGTGAGTGAATCTGCCTGGTGGTTTTTTGGTCGGTTTCACGCCCGTCACACGGATTGTTGACCGTCGTTCACGCCTGCCGCCAACCTCTCTTTACTTCACTCTATATAGTGTATCACTCTCTCGGTGTTGCACGTGTTTTGCCCATTTAAGCACGTGTGTAACGGTGGCGGCTTGAGTTTTCGGTACTTGATTTCAACGATAAATGACCGTTAGAAATTATATAAATACATTGTATTTATACCTTTGGTCAATTTTGTTTCAAACATTAATACATTAATCATTCTTTTTGACCTTAAGTTTCGTTTGATTTTTATTGATACATAGTTAAGTAATTAACCTGGGAGGACGCGCGCGTTAAATGATGTGTATATTCTCCAAATGTCGATTAAATCGGGGAATCCCCTGTATACCTCTCGAGTAGAGTGTAACAGAAGTAACTATGCTCAGGCGATATTATTATACCGTTCTCGATCAGTGCTAGGGTCTCATTTATGCGAAGTGGACCATTTTATTTCTGTGTTTTGTGTCTTTTATTAGTTTTTGGTGAATTGTGGTTATTATTGAACAGTTGTCGCATTATTTCAATTTTATCAGTTCGAGTTCCAGTAAGTTAAAATTATAACAAATGAAGTAACTATAGTTTATTGGCATATCAGTATTGCAGTAGATAATGGATTCTCAGCCAGGGCCATCAAATATCAGTAAATGGGTGGATAGAAGGCCTTTAACTAAAAAAGATCTAGAAGAGGAAATAAAGAAAATAATGGAGGAGGAGAGTGATGACAATGAAATTCCACCAACTGAATCAGATAGTGAAGTTGACCACATTTCAGTAAGCGACCATCTTACCGACACTGACGCAGACGAACCATCAGAAGATGAAGGCAATTTTTACGAATCAAGCTTGGCAGGTACTCCATCTTCTCACTTTTATCTGGGGAAAGATGGTACACGTTGGTCCAAACAACATCCACCAATAAATGTAAGGACTAGAGCCCATAATTTAGTGACCCATCTACCGGGACCGAAAGGAAAAGCAAAGGATGCAACTACTCCTTCTGAAGGTTGGAATTGTATGATTTCTGATAATATGATAAACCATATTGTCAGATATACCAACATATACATAGATTTGTCGCGAGGAAAATTTGTTAGGGAGAGAGATGCCGCTTCTACAGACCAACGAGAGATGAAAGCACTTTTCGGTTTGCTGTACTACGCTGGGGTAATGAAGTCTGGGAGACTCAATACATTGGAATTGTGGGAAAAAGATGGATCTGGTGTGGACATATTTCCAGCCGTCATGTCTCGAAAACGCTTTTTATTTTTACTCACTTCTTTACGTTTTGATGACATACGTGATAGGCACACCAGACGACAAAGTGACAAACTGGCTCCCATACGTGAACTCTCAGAATTATTTAAAAACAACGTTCAAAGCTCCTATGTTATTAGTGAGTATGCCACAATAGACGAAAAATTGGAACCTTTTAGGGGAAGATGCTCGTTTAGGCAGTACATAAAGAGTAAGCCAGCAAGATATGGCATAAAAATTTTTCTTTTGACTGACAGTCGTACATACTATACGAACAACTTTGAAATATATGCTGGTAAGCAACCGGAAGGTGAGTACAAGTTACAAAATGATCCTTATTCAGTCGTATGCCGTCTCATCAAACCAATTGAAAAAACTGGCCGAAACATAACAATGGACAATTGGTTTATGAGTATAAAGCTAATGAATGATCTTTTGAAAAATCATCGCTTGACCTGTGTTGAAACTATCCGAAAAAATAAAAGGGAAGTACCAACTGCATTTGTCACTCCAAAAAATCGGTCTGAATATTCTAGTTTATTTGCGTTCTCGGAAAATAAAACAGTAGTTTCATATTGCCCTAAGAAAGGTAAAGTAGTTTTGGTGGGTTCAACTATGCATCACGATGACTGTATCAACAGTGAATCTGAAAAGCAAAAACCTGAAATAATAGAGTTCTACAATTTGACTAAGGGTGGAGTCGATACTGTCGAATATAATCCACATAATTATGTGGATTACTAACTATATTTTTTGGTTTTCTGAATATTGCGGCTATAAATGCTTACATTGTTTATAAAAGCAACAAGCAGGAACAAATTGCCCGATGAGTATTCTTGAAAAACTTGGCAAAAGAACTAGTAAGAGAACATTTACGGTATAGGTCCACTATTGTCTCGCTACCCAGTGACATAAAAACAAGGATAATGCTTTTAATTCCACAAAATGAACAGGAAGAATTTCTTCCAGCGAAGCGCCAGAAAGTATTGTTGGGAAGGTGTCAAGTTTGCTCAGGCCGCAAAGACAGAAAAACTAAAACATGCTGTAGTGCGTGTAATAAACTCATATGCCGAGAACATTCTATACCAATTTGCCAAGGCTGTTTCGCAAATAAGGTTGTCCCCGTTCTGAAAGAAGATGAAGAACTGGAAGAAGAGGATGTCTAGGTCATTTTATCATATTTTTATTATTTTTTTTGTTCAGTCTCATCATGTGTTGATTTGGTTTTATTGAGTACAATTTTATGTTCATTTATTTTAAATATGTCACAAATAGAGTTTATAAGTTCAGTTACACAATCCATTGTTTTATTTCCCGAAAGAAGACTCAAATATCTATACTTATACCCAAAATATTTATAAAAATCAAATATCGGGTAAAAAATACCCGACGCGCGTTTTAACGTGAGAGCCAGAGGCGCGCGTCCTCCCGGGTTAACAGTATACTTAACACACAACAATTTTAAACGTATCTTGTGTGCCAAAATCATTTAGAATCTTTAAAGTTCCCTATTTGGAGGTACTAGAACTTTGATCCTAATAATGAAACCTAAGCTCAGGGGCGCGCCGTGCAGGGGGTGCAAGGGGTGCATCGCACCCGGGCGCGGTCATCCTAGGGGCACATGTAACGCAATAAAATTGCGCTTTTATATGCAAAGGCGAACTACTGAAATATCAAACATTGGCACAAATATAACAGAGGAAGAAGAATCCGACGTGAAAATTTCAAACGAACCTGAAAATGTCTTACATTATATTTTTACTAATGATTTATTCAATATGCTTCCTAATATTACTATAGCACTTAGAATATACCTAACATTACCTGTTAGTGTTGCATCAGGAGAGAGACCATTTTCAAAACTTAAAATAATAAAAACCTATTTAAGAGCAAATATGAGTCCAGAGAGACTTAACAATTTGTCTTTAATAAGTAATAATAATAATAACAAACACTAGAAACTTTCGGGTTTTGCCGTGCGTCTTTTAATAAAAGGTTTGACGTTTCGGATGCCATGTTGTAACCTTCTTCAGAAACAGGGTTCGAAGTGAAAGCCTTAGTACTTATATTATTAACCTTTATGGGGAGGATATCAACAAACAAATCAAGGATTTGGATAACTCACGAATTAGACAACGCAAGCTGTTGAGCAGTTTGGCCTTTCTACGAAGATGCAGAGAGAAGAAAGTAACGCCAACCTTCTTGAAGATGAGGCACCACATCGACTCCGCTGCAACACGTAGAATTTTGATTAGGACAGAACAAGCACTGCTACGAGAAAGAATCCACAAGACCTTCAATGATCTACAAAAAATAAGTGAGAAGTTACTACGACTCCACCTCTCACTTTTCAATTGTATATCCGGAGAAGACTGGGACAAAGTGGACAGACTAACAATGGAGAAGGCTGATCGCGAATTTCAGAAGACACGCACATCAAGAAGTTTGAATCTCTGGAACGCCGGTCGCAAAAGAAGAAAGGTAATAGTTTACCAGTAGAAACAATCGTCATTAACAGATCGAATATCCCACTAACGAAAGACGAAACCTCTGTGCTCGCCAAAGGATTGAACTACGCAATCGCCCCGAAGAAGGTCGCAAAGGAGGAAATCATCTGCGAAGTGGAAGCAGCTGTTCGAGGGATGCCTACACTGAAAGCCGAAGAGATCCGACAAGAAGTTACGAGAGTACTGAAGTCAGCAAAACCACCAAAATCCAACTTGACGGTTGGTGAAAAGAAGGCACTCCGATCTATAAAAGAAAAGTCAGAAATCGTCGTGTTACCAGCAGACAAGGGGAATGCCACTGTTGTTATGGACAGGAAAGAATACGACGACAAAATGTTGAATCTACTGCACCCAGCCACCTACAGGAAGATCAAGAACCCACAGACAAAATCGTAAGAAAAATGAAGGAACTGATAAAATCAACAGGAATTCCAGCAGAACAGCAGAAAGGTTTGTTTGTGCAGGCGACGGTACCACCAAGAATCTACGGACTACCGAAGATTCACAAACCAGACGTCCCCCTCCGCCCTATCGTCAGCGCCATCAACTCCCCAACATACCAGCTGGCCAAACATCTTGCAAAGATTCTGTCTCCCTTTACAGATAACACGGAATCGTATGTCAGCGATTCTACACATTTTGTGGAATCGGTAAAAGGTGTAAAGCTGGATGCTGGGGATATGTTGGTAAGTTTCGATGTGGAATCCCTTTTTACTAGGGTACCTAGAGGGTCTTCGCCGAAAACTCATTCCGGAGGATTTACCAGAATACGTGCCAGATCTGGTGGAGTATTGCTTATCGTCGACGTATTTCAGCTGGAAAGGAGAATTTTACGAGCAGTTCGAAGGGGCAGTCATGGGGTCTCCACTATCGCCAGTTATAGCTAACACTTCGAACCCTGTTTCTGAAGAAGGTTGCAACATGGCATCCGAAACGTCAAACCTTTTATTAAAAGACGCACGGCAAAACCCGAAAGTTTCTAGTGTTGGTTCTAGTTTTAGTTCTAATTTTAGTTTAATTCACACCGGCCGTGAAAGCCTTCGTACTTACAAGAAAAAATTATTAAAAATTAATTTTTTATAAATATTTTGCAAATTGTAATAAATTAGTATAAAAAATATATTTTATAAATTACTTGTTGTTCCAATGTTTGTATCTTATTTCAATACGAATTTGGGGCGCTAAAAATGAGTTCGCACCCCGGCGATCGTTTACCACGGCCTAAGCTCCTATTCGCCTTACTGATGAGTTCCTCCACATGATATACATCCACATGATAGCCAAGATCCTTTACCTTACACAACACACTTAATGGTCCGGGTCCAAACTTATAGTTATGATTTATAGTGTATCTTTTTCTGGTGAACGTTATTTGACTGCATTTACCATAGTTTAGAAAGAGATAATTATTAGTACAGTAGGTTTGCAAACGATTAAGATCCATTTGAAGTTCTTCGCAATCAGAAGAAGATTCAATCTTGGAAAATATTTTGCAATCATCGGCATATATAGTTCGTTTTTTTTCTATAATACTTGTCAATGTACATTTTTTAGGGTTTCTGTTGGTATTATCTAGGACCCTTATAAAATTTATGTTGTTTTCCTGATTTTTAGTAACATTTTCAGTAACTAAATAGTTGAGGTTAAAATACTAATAGATTTTTAGATATACGATTTTAACGAAGTACATATTTATTGTAAAAACGTGCTACAAAGTAATTAAATAGAACAAAACACCTTTTCTAGGCAAATAAACACCCCACAACATTTTTTATGCACCTTTTCTTTTTGAATAACGAAAGTTCAAACGTCAGTGTGACATATTTATTTCAAAACATGATAAAACAAAACTCCCTGTTAATTTTGCCAACTTTAGAACAATTTGGCAGGTATTATAGAAAAAAAAATGAGCTATAGTAAAAAATTACTATGGTGAAAGCACTCATAAATATCGTTTATATAAGCCAAAAACAGAACCGAACCCAAGTGACTACCATGAGGCACTCCTGAAGTGACCGGAATAAAGTTAGATATGTCATTATTAATTTTTACAGCCTGGCATCTATCAGAGATATAAGACGCCAACCACAATCAAATCTAAAGTTCTACTATTACAGTCAAGTATGGTATTAAATTGACTAAAATGACAGTAAGAGAAAGCTATAAGAAAATCGTTTGAACGTGGGTCGGAGCCGCCAGAAGGAACCAGGCATTGACAAACTTCTGCAAACAAGTAGTACAAAAAATAGTACATGTCAAGAAGAGAAGTATGACTCCATTCAAAGGAGTCTCTATACTTAATACTTCACGAATTAGGAACTAAATCTAAAAATGGCTCAATGGATGAAGAATGATGCTGGCTAACAAAGCATACTTCTCACAGTTGGTTATCTTTGAAAGATATTGAGAAGAATTTTAGGTCCAACAAAAGGTTTTTTTTTCCAAATCTACAAAGAACACCTCTCATAGAATTCTGCAAGCTGCAAAGGTTGAGGTGAGCAGGGCAACAGTAAACTGCATGGAAAGAGACTGATGGGAACGCTACGTAAAAGGTTGGAAGGTAAATATGGAGGAAAGCGGTTGAAAAGAAGGCAAAAATTGAAGGAGGATCTGCAGAACCATTGAAGAAGAAGAACTGGTATGAGAGGAATCAGAAAATACAATAGAGCCAAATAATAAGTTCTTCCCAAGAACTTATCGCCTACACTCCAACATATCCATATTATTTTTAACCCTAATATCTATAAATTAGTGATGGAACGAATAGTGATTTTGCGAAAAGCTGGATATTCGGCCGGATATCCGGCATATCTATCCGGACATTATGGTTTAATTTCTGGTGCATTTCTGAAGTGGTACCCTATATTGCCATATTATTGCGATATTTGCATAAAAATGAAATTAATAAGAAAGCCGATAAGATATGTCAACTTATTTGGATCGAAGATACAAAATGAACTTTTTTTATGCAGATTTAACAAACGAAGCAACTGCAAATGATAACAGCGACAGTTCTGTTAGTAATGAATGTGATGATGAATTACAAGCGAACAAACAGATTTTATATATCGTATTGGGATTGTTACATGAGGCTGCTAATAACAAACCAGAAATAAATAAAGTTGTATTAAATGAAAAAGGTCCTATTGGGGTTGAACTTAATTATTATCTGAAGTGTCCAACACCTAAAAAAGATACTAATTCCTGTGTATGTACTAAGTAATAGGTTTTTAATATTCGGATAGTTGCCGGATATCTGTTCCACCACTACTATAAATCTAATATTCAGTGTAAAATTGATTAAAAAAATGTGTCGAGTATGATAAGAAATTATTCTAAATAAATTAAATATTTCTAAGTATTAAAATTCGTCGCTTAGAAATAAAAAGGATTATTAACTTTATATTATTAAACAATACCTTTAAATATTAATTGTACACCAAGTTATTGTACACGTGTACAATAAGAATAATTGTTTACTCGGCTGTATTTAATACACAGCGAGAATACACGGAATTTCAGAGACGGTAAAAATTGCGATAACTCCCGGGTTTGACCGATAAAATTATTTGTCGTTCGTCTTTTGCTATTTTCAATGCTCGGGTTTGTTTTCGTCGTTTGTCGAGTACGGTGAACCCCCCGCACCATTGGGCCTTTGAACGGCAACAGTGCTTGACCCCGGGGAGCCTACAAGATTAAGAAGGAACGCGCCCGAACGAGTTCATTTAACTTATTAGTACAGTTGTATTGTTTTTCTCTCCATTTCGACGTCGTCAACGACAAAAGCACTTCCGATTTAACGCGGGCGACTCTGTTGATGATGATACGTATCGCTTCATTTGTAGCCATGAATTATTATCTTTTGTTTAGTCGTGGCGCGCACGACTTTTTAATTGTTGCGTGCGTTATCGCACGGAAATTTTCTTTCAGTACAAATTACTGCGGTCGAAGACATGAGAGATTATCTCGAAAATACTTAATTAATCCGGAAAATAATTAAATTTGTCAAGTTTTATTTTAAGATGAAATCCCAATTATAATTAAAATCCGATACAAGTTTAGTTTATATAGCAATAGATCACCTGATATAGCTTTTAACCATCAACTTTTACACAATGTTTACTTTGAAGAACGGCGCGATCGGCAAATATTTACCGTATCGCTCAATTCTATGTAACTATATGTGTGTGTACAATTGAAAAATATCTACGAAAAGTAAGTCTGTGTGTGCAAGTACTTTTAGTTTTTATTGACTTCATCAAGTCACCCTGATAAGTGTTAACTTGGTTTTAAAAAATATTTCTCTTTATTTACCACAAAATTTTTTCTTTTAACTCACTCTTAATGTTGTTTATTTGAGTTTGATATGTTGAAAAATTAAATAAATCTAAAGCTAACGTGCGTAAATAAATTAATGTAAATAACAATCAGCGCAAGAAATGAATAAAAAAGAGAAATAAAGGAAGGAAATTCTAAACAGTGTCAATCAGCGATTGAACATTACCAGTAAAATTTCTTCGTAAAGTTCTTGCAGAGCCGAAACCTCCACCGAAGCGACATAAATAGAATGAAGAGGCCGTCGTGGTGTCGAGCCTTTGGCGACCTCTCGACTTACCTAAAGAGCTTCGGGTCGAGGATGCGCATCTTGTCCGTCCCGTTGTTGCTCGATTTCGAGCTGAGATCCAGCGGCTCCTCGCCCGTCTTTTCCTCGGCCCCGTCGGCAGCCGAAGCCGCGTTCTGACCCATGAATGGATAGAACTGAGGGTAAAGGGCTAGGTGCGGCATCGGCGACCCGGAATTTATGGCGTTTGTGACGGCCGCTATTACAGCCATATTCTGTTCGACGCTGGTCATGTTTCTATGGGACCCGTGGTGACGCTGTCGATTATTTGGAAACGCTGCTGGACTCAACGTTGGCGGTTCTGCGTCGCTTCTACTATCGCTTGAATCTGAATCCGAATGACGGGGACTCTAAAAAAACAAATAAAATAATTATATTAAGTTATGGACTAGTTAAGCAGATATTTTAGATCATATAGGTACATAAATAACGCAAGATTGATAATTTAATAAGGAGTGGATGTAGTAAATTCTTATTAAATGTGTGTCATTCCTTACATTTATGTTGTTGTAAAGCAGCATAAATGGTTTATCCGATGAGCTAGATATTTTATGTAACGACATGTATAACTGGTTTGGCTAGAAGTCACCAAAGGTGTTAATCTTATAAAGACATTTTAATACCATAAATATTAATGAGAATGTAAAGTTTAAAAGTAAAATTCTAATATCATTTTATCAATACGTAATGGGTTTTTACAACAAAATATTTTGTATTATGAACAATTTATAAGGTAAAATTTATAGCGTCAAATTACAAAGACTGCAATATGATACGAATTATCGAGGATAGAATGTCAAAAAGGCTCTTAAGCAGCACAATGCACGCCAAGAAACCAAGTGGGAGGCGGCGATGAAAACGATGGAAGGACAAAGTGATGGAGGACGCATAAGCGTTCGAGTTGATTTTGGGGGTGGTTCAGTAATGACAAGAATTTCTTTGAGGCACACTCTTATTTTGTCCCGAATGAAAGAGGCGTATTAACAGCACGAAGATACAAACATTTACAGAAATCTCTTATCAAGACGTAGAGGTGTAATTAACTTTAAAATAAAAATGTATGGTTCGAACAAATAGAAGAATACATCAATCTGTAGATTTAGTAATAAATCTTTGACGCGCCTTGTATTTGCAATTAATTGGTGAACAATTTGTTAAGATTCGACAAAACATCTATTTAACGTCTAATAACATCTCGTTTAATAGCTTTATTTGCTCGTTTAAAGCAACGTTTACATTAAACCAGTATATAGAAGCAGCAAATATTCTCCCGTTTCGCTATCGTTTGCATTAACAAGCCTCTTTGGAAAGGAGGAAAACTGGGCAAGCAGCGACGGGTAAGCGGCTGACACGGGCCATAAAGCCGTCTCTAATGGTGCCGCCGATGTCCGCGATCCATCTTCTAGTAAATTTATTATATTATATGCAAATTGGCGCGTATAGCGCCGCGCGGTCTTGCCCTAATAGAGCGGTCACGACTGTTGGAAACCCGTTCCCGGTAATGGACGTCCGGTCAGGTCGTTTTTCACGGCACGAAGACGAGACGATCGCTTTTAGAGACGCCGAGAATGAAGACGTACGACACCTTGACCAATCGTAAAACGTGATTCGAACAACCATTGGGTGTGGGTATTTAACTAGCGTGGGCAGATAATTAGATGTATAACAAATCGCACAGCTTTTTTTGTACATCATAGAGTAATAGAAAATAAAATCCATTAAAAAAAGATACATATACACATGCAGTTGTAATCCTTTCATATTGATGGATTTCGCACTCCATAAATATTATAACAAAAAAAAATTATTTTTATTTATTTTTCTAAAAACCTTTACGCAAAAATTAAATGAGATATATAGCTAGCATCAAGTGCTAGCGTAAGTCAATATTTTATCAGACGTCTAACCCTTTTTTTAACCCTTTGCACTCGTATGTCGCCGTATAGGCGGCATACCATGTTAAACGCGCCTGAAAATTATAGTTTGGATAGTGATAATATTAGTGAAGAAAGTGACTCTAGTAGTGGTAGTGATATTATAGTTACTAAAAGACAGAGAACCATACCTTTACCATCAAGTTCAAGCAGCAGTGTAGAAGACGAGAATATAACACAACCTGGTAATTTTGGTCCATGGCAGGACGTCACATGCCACGATCAGGTACCAGACAGGATTCTATTTACTTCTGGGGATAAAATGGTAGGACCACAAATTCCAGATACTTGTACAAAACTCATAGATTTTTTCAAGCTCTTTTTTACCGATGAGCTAATAATAAAAATAGTGGAACAATAACAAATAACTACGCTAGACATAAAATAGCACAGAAGAGGTTGTCAAAACGTTCTACATGGCACACGTGGGTAGATTACAGTAGAAGAGTTTACCGCATTTATTGGGGTTGTCCTAAATATGGGTCCGATAACCGTATCTAATATCCATGAGTATTGGTCACAACAGTTTAATGCCAAAATACCTTTTTTAAGTAGTATATTTAGAAGAGAACGATTTTTACAAATTTTTTGGATGCTCCACTTGCATGAAAACGATCCAAATGACCAAACTCTTAGGGCTCGAACTCAGAAAGTCAGTCACTATTTAGATTATTTGGACAAACAATTCAAAGAACATTTTGTTCCATCAAGAGAGATATCGGTAGACGAATCTGTTGTTGAATTAAAGGGTAAAATTAGTTTTTTAACTTACAACCCTAACAAGCTTACGAAATGGGGGATAAGAATTTATGTAATGGCGGATGCTAACACCAGGTATATTTATTCAATTTTGCCGTACTACGGAAGCTTGACATCGGAAGATTTAGTGAGACCTGATTTACCTGTAAAACAAGGATAATTTTCCATCTTTGTCAAAAATTATTAAACAATAACCCAGGATGTAAAGGATATCATTTTTACACCGATAGATATTATACGAGCTTGCCACTTGTAGAAGAGTTGTTAAAACTAAATGTTCATTTGACAAATAAACCGCAAATTTATACCTGATTCTATCAAAAAACCAACATTTGCCGAAAATAACACATTTGCATGCAGATCAGGTAATTTGATGTTATTGGCATGGAAAGATAAAAGGGTCGTCACCACACTTACTTCGTGGGATATTTCAGGAACACAGCCTATCAACAGAAGAGTACGTGGAGGTAACTTACAAGTTGTAAATAAGCCAATTATGGGAGGTGTCGACCGCGCAGACTCTTATTCAGCGTCATACTGTTTCCTGAGGAAGTCTTTGAAGTGGTGGCGAAAGTTATTTTTCTGGGGATTCGAAATGTCCAGTGTCAATGCATATTTATTATATAAAATTTCACAACGGGGCCAAAACAAAAAACCAATGACACATCTAAAGTTTGTTCGGGAAACTTTCGGCAGGGGTTCAAAACTTCTGGCAGACCATCATCTGTAGATACAAAACAGCGGCTAAATGGTAAATTACATATTTTAAGCCAAAATGATGGGAAGAAAAAAGACTGTGCGGTATGTTCTAACCGTAAAGTACAAGGCGGCAGGCGGGAAACTAGGTATATTTGTGACACTTGCACTCGTAAGCCTGGACTACATATTGGTGACTGGTTCGAACGGTACAATACACTACAACATTATAAAACGTAATTTTTTTATATTGTGTATAAATTTATTTAATGATAATGGTAGTGATTATGATAATGTTAGGTTTTATTTGTGTTTCTCTATCCTCAAGATTTATTATTTTTATAAGCCATTATTTTTTATTTAGTTATTTTTCATGATATAATTGTAATAAATTATTGTGTTTAATTTGAATAAACATCTGCATAAAAAAATATTTTTTAAAAAACATCCCATAGTTTTTAACATTAAGCGATTTTTTTTTTAATTTTCCCAAATTTTTATTTTGTTTTTACACTAAGTGTATTTACTAAGCAATATTAGCGCATTTAAAAAAATCCCATATAGAAAAAAAATTCCGAGTAGACAGATAAGTAGATAAAATAATAGTCCGAGTACAGTGTACTCACAAAAGGACATATATACGAGTGCCAAGGGTTAAATCCTCAATACTGTCCAGCGAAATTGCATTTACCTTGGATTTTAAATAACCCCATAAAAAGAAATCTAAAGGTGTCAGATTTGATGATTTTGCTGGCCATTCAATCGGCCACGGATCTTGATGAAACACTAATTCCATTTCAAAATAGTCAGGATTCTGTTGTACAATTTGCAAAAGTCTTGGATTAATATCTCGGTTAAGAATATTGGTCCCACGATATGATTTCCCAATATGCCAGCCCAAACATTTATGCGTTAAATTGAGTGTTAACTTCGCGATATTGATGTGGATTAACATCATTCCAGTAACATACATTTTCCCGATGCAATTTTCCATCCAAAAAGAAAACACATTCATCTCTGAAACAAATATGTTTCAAGTATGATGGATTTCGTTCAACCATATTTGTCATTAGCTCACAAAATTCTGTTCTTCTATCAGAGTCATCTTCTGTTAATTCATTAAGCATTTTAATTTTATATGGATGACATTTATTTCAAATCACACGTTGATGCGATAGCAGCAGACGACATCATGGGCGCATTAACTACTTCTGTTAATATCTGCACTTGTGTGTCTTCAAAAATCGAAGGACAACCAGTTCTTTTGCGGTCTTTCCAAAAACTTAACATTCATTAACATGTCTGTTTCATGTAGATTTATGTCAGCACGAGCGAATATTAAAATTGCTTCGATTTTGTGCTCTAAACTCCTAACCATTTTGTTCTCGCCTTTCTTTGGTTATACTTGGTCGGGTAGAATTCAACGATAGAAAAGAAGCAAAATTACTTTATGCTAGCACTGTATATATGTATAAACATAGTAATAGAAATTGTATGTGCTTGTTTGACCCCATAGAATCTTTACCATGAACTTTAAGCATTTTCACTCGATAATAGAGCACGAAAGCGTTTATGACTACACGACTCGCGATTTCTCATTCACCTGTCGACAGACACCTGGAGGGTGTTTCGAAAGTTTATGTGGGCGACCGAAACGTTCAATTTTTGCAGAAACACTTCTTCACCGTGCGAAAATCTACGGAGCTTTTGAGGAGTGGCCGCAGGAGTCCACCATTATTGAAATTGACACGTGTTTATATGCGTGAATATGGTAATGGTACGGCGATTTACGACCAGTCCCTAAATGCTTGGTGTAACACACGCCATATTACACTTGAATTTGCGCTATACGTTCTACGAAAATGCCGGTAAACGATCGAGTTGATGATCTTTTCCGATTTGCTGAGGCGGCTACAAAAACGTTCCGATTTCGAAACGGTCCGCAATGCGGTTTGATTGTTTAACACAGGAACTTTGCGATAATGATGGAATGCCTTCATTATCATACCGTGCCATTTTCACGGGAAACCCTAAAGTGTTTTTAAGTGCTTTTTGTACGATAAAGTTTGAGAAATGAGAAAATTTTATACTTATCGAAAATGGACTGGTTTCCACAACATTTATGTTATGTGCGGGTTATAGATTAAAAAAAATTTAATTGCGAAGTAAAATTTAAAGGATAATTATTCAGCGTGGAAGATGAAGTGCTTTTCACGTAGAAATGTCATGGATTTTCCGAGGCCAACAAAACAAACATACATAGAAGCAATCTAATCGGGAAATAGAGCTTGACGATTATTTCGAAATCTTAATAGATTAAGGTGTATCCGCACTTATATTGTATATATCTATCTTAACGAAACGTTGCTAGTGCAGGACAAGGCCGTTACATGCGCCCAACCCATACCTTTTGCATTAATTGGTGCATAAAAGATATAAATCTAAGAGAATATAAGAAAGGATTGGATTAAGTTTTAGATATTCTAACTTGCTCAATATAAAAGTTGATGTTAATTCAAATTGGGACACGTCTCTTTTAAACTGCCTACTCACCGTTGTTAATTTCAACCAACATGGTACGGATTTTGTCGCGCGATTTACTTTACGCTTTCGGGGAGTCACAGCCGTGCATTTAATTGAAATGATTGCGACATTCTCGGTGTACCATAAAAAAATGTTGATAATCTACGACTTGCAATCAACGTAACTCGCGATTTTACTCGAACACGTGGGAGAAAATAATATATTGAAAATCGTGATTGGAAGTACCGGGTCCGCACGCGTTTTTATTAACAGCAATAATTAATTCAGTTAAGCTGCTGGGTGCTGCCACCGTTGTATACCTGACTCGGCATAAAGTGGACAAACGACGCAGTCACACTGGACAAAGGATTGCTTACTGACAGAAGTGATTTCATTTGAATACTATTTAGCATGATAATTGATACTGTGTTAAGCTGTGAAGATTAACATCGACAATAATATGTATACGTCTCATTTATACTACAAAATTTTATTTAATAAATGACCTTGAATGTAAAATTAATAAATTATGGAAAAAAATGGTACATGTATAAACTGATTTATCTCAAATTAGGTTGAGTCTTCGATTTGACATTCATTAGGTATTGCAATGTAGTAACTTAGTGATAAAAGAGAATTTGATTGTAAATTTTCTTTAAAACGTGAACAAAAAAAAAGAATTACAATCAATAAACCGAAAACAATCGTGAAATTAAAACAAATCAAAGTCACTAAAAATAAATGACTTTCATTTCGATAGGAGAATAATAACATACGAGACAATCAATCAACGAAAATTTAAATGGCCCATTAAAATCGTAAAACCGAACAAACGGTCATAATATTGTTTTCGTCAGTAGCGAGGACCAAAAATGCTGTCGACCGGACCAACGTGGAAAACGATTGTTCAAATTCGCAATTTACGATAAGTCAATAATTACACAAGTCGTCGGTCGGCTGGCTGGCCCACGTCGATATACAAATTTGGGTAATTGAACGAAGTCGATAAGCGAATTCGCGCTAATTGTTTTTCCAGCACAAATTGCTCACCCTCACCATCTCGTCGAAAACGAAACACAAGTTTGTATTTGGTACTAACTCTCCAGTCATTCCGTAAATTAAACTACAATCTCCTCGATATTTTTTAAACTGGATCTTTCCATCTTTGATGACTCACCGCAATAATAACGCAGCCTTAGGCATCTTTAGTAAATGACCGATCTATTTCGACGTTTTAATGGATCGCAAATCTAATTCGATCCTATTCAATGATTGGACGAGATTGGAGGACATTGTAAAGTTTTCAAGTCAACTACCATAACTTAGGTAACCAATTAAACCGTATCTCGGGGACGGTACGTTTTAAAACCAAGTAAAATACTGGTTATTTAAGCACATGTTCGAGAGCAATCAGCGCGTTAAACACCTGGCGTTTGGATTGCGATATGTCGACCTGAGTAATCGTCTTCAAGCAGGAAGAAGACTTCGAAGGCGCATGTTTTAATTCTAGATAGGCCAAGCTATTTCATCAAGTTTTTTTTTACTTCCTCTTCAAATAACTTAGATTTATCTTCTACTTTCAACTTTTACTAATATATTAACGCAATAAACTTAATAATTAACTTATATCTGATTATTTTGTGATCTTTTAACGTATTGACGACATCAAGAGCAATTTAGTTTATTACAGCTTTTGCAATAGTTCAATTACGGGTCTTAAAATGCTCGTTAAACTGGTATAGGTATACTCATTTAACCTGATATGTCAGTATTACCGTTACAGACAATTCGAAAAGCATAAAATTTGTAATTATCGACGGATCATCACCTACAACGCAATTCGTCTCTTAATTTGATGTAATATTACGTAACATCTGTTTATGACAAGAGATACCTTAAACTTCTTAAAGTGGTATTGTTATAATAAGCTTAATATTATTAATCCACTAAAATACTCAATAATGCTTATAATCGTGATTGTATTGTAACGGATAAAGTTACATAATCTGAAATTCCATGGTGGCAGTGGCAGCAGCATACGATAAACGATGCTGACATTTTTCGTTTATGTTAAATTTGACATTTTAACTGCGCAAAATGCCGTTACATAACGCATTCCTTTTTGTAGCTTCACTCGAGTTTATATTTTTTCTAACATAAATTTTTAAATAAATTTAAAACGGTGAGTATCTCAACATTGCCTAAATAATCCAAATTTCAACGCGCATTGAAAAAGGGGCACTAACAACCAGAACAGAACGTCCATTCGTATTCGCCACAACACACGTACCAACGCTGAAAAGCCTGATGTTGTAGCACTTCAGCTTTATCAGATGAAGAGATAAATTTGTAGATCTTCTAATTAATTAAGCCGTGACCACTTGCGGCCGAAGCGCAGTGTTTAATATCTTAACCTGATATAGGTCGCACGTGACTTCGGCTTTTTGAAGTGAAATTGTAGATCTTTTAACCAATTAACCCTATGCCGCTTGCCTCGAAATTAGTTATCATGTTGTAGCGTCTCGGCCATAAGTAGCCTAGATTATATGAGGTGCAATTGCAGATATTTTGACTATTTAAGTCTCTGGAGGTAAGAGATCGGTTAAGAAACCCAGAACAAAATGGGGGTGAGGTGCGGAATGATGTCAGGAACATATTAGTAGCTGGAATCTGGAAAAGAGCATCAGAAGATAGAGATACTAGATTTTTATGATATAAAATCTGAATAGCACTGTTAAAGATTAAGTTACGCTCTTCGGACATTCCTTTGAGAACTATTATTTGAAAAAAAAATCTGTAACGCATTGGGTGGGTTATAAACGATTATCTAACAAATTGTAGAAGGAAGATTTATTTATTGCGGGATCTCTTATTTTTAAAGCTGTCATGCGAAAAGGTTACGGGAATAATTAAATCACGTTCGCCTCTTGAAAGGCGTCGGTGTGTACATATTTTAATCCGTGGTTCATTTTGCAATAGGTGTGAACATTTATTCGCAAGTTTAGCAATTTTATTCATATCTGTGGGCGAGCCATATCCATTCTCTTTCCATAGAATTTAATTTTATTAAATATTTTTCACTATAACATAAATTTTTTTTACGTTACTTAAAATTACAGTAAAATTTATCCATTCGAGTAAACAGAAAGGGGGACGACGATGGAAGGAGGAAATGGAGATGGTGCACTCACGTAAAGTGTTTATTATTAAAGACCTCGAAGTTAACCACCGCAATTGCAGAACGCAATTCCTTCCACTCCGGACCTTCGTGATTCGCATTGTGCGTGGTAGGTTTTTTCTTTTTCCTGCCTTCGTAGGCGTAATTATTTAATTATTGCGCTCGCTCTGCGTTACCTGCACACCGTGTGCAAGAGAGTCTTTGCTGCTATTATTCACGAACTTGCTTCGCTGGAACAGCTGTTAAAACGTGGACTTTTTTAAATTTTAATACGAATCTGTATACTTACTTGAAGGCCCCTACAATAATAACGTAAATTGTGACCTTCATAATTAATTTCAGCTCATTTAGGTAAATATTAAAATTTGTTTATAGCGATAATAGGCAAAATGTTGATGTAACGGTGTTAGGAAGTAGAGCGTTCATACTTTTTCGCATAACTTTGCAGAAAGGTGTTCATAACACCCACACCATCTGGTCTAATCAGTAGCAGAAAACGAACGGGTCTTCTATATGCCCATAATAAGTTCCATTGAACGCCTCTAACTGTTCAATTGGCGATCTCCTACTCCACTTTTTACATATGATTACATTCGTACGGTTTGCCATCGTTATTGGCATTCTAGTTAACAACCAAAGAGTTACTACATTTATTGGCTCAACAGATGACACACACATATATTTATTTATGTCTGAAGACGTCACATAAATTTAACGTGCAACATTTGCGCGCATGTCTAGTTTTATGGCCTTGGTAATTTATGGAACTGAATAACCAACAGAAAATACTCACGTAAATAGAACGATAAATATTACCTTTTACTTTTTGATATCATTTAATATTTTTTTATTTGTTAATTGTAAATTAACTCGCGACCTTTCTAATACCGCATTGACATTTGCCACGCTCCATTAAATTCTTTCCTAGCCACTGTGCTTTCTGGGTTATTTGCCTCTTTTTAATTATCCAAAATGTCAAATAACAATTTTATTTAACAGAAGTGCTTCAAATGTTTCGTTATAAGTGCT
This sequence comes from Onthophagus taurus, assembly GCF_036711975.1. NCBI lineage: Eukaryota > Metazoa > Arthropoda > Insecta > Coleoptera > Scarabaeidae > Onthophagus > Onthophagus taurus. Next base: position 3,427,813 of record NC_091967.1, read on the forward strand.
AGTTGCAAACAAACAAATCGAAAATATATGAATGCTTGAGATTATTGGGAATGAAACAACATCATCTGTCAGTTAGTTTAAGTTAAAAGCCATGTTGACCCAGCTCGACGGGGTAAAGTGGTCCACTTTCGATCGACCAGGGGGCCTTAGCAGGCGAAGGAAATAAGTGTGGGCTATCGAGAAAGGTCGACATGTGCCGCGTTAACGCCGGTTTCACGGTTGATGGATCAAAAAGGCAACTTAAAAATACATTGTGCCCGAGTGGACCACGTGTTCCTACACGCCACGCTACATCCTATATGTCGCACCCGACGTGCTAAATGCGATATTGGGGGTGTGCAACGACACAGTGCAAGTCTCGCGCCTACTGTTCAACAGACCAATATACCTCACGACCCACTGAGTACAAAGGTCATCCCCTACATACTGTGTTCTAGTGTAGTGTGTACATGCTTCATTACTTCCCTCGGTAATTTTTTTTATTCGTGATTATGAATTATATTTTTTCCTAAAACAACACTTACCAAACCCCCGTGATTATTATGTTCACTATCCAGTTTGCCGTCGACGCAGAAGTAACACTTGCTCTGCGGCGACCAATCTTTTATTTGGTCTTCCGCGTCCTGCGGAACCTCTGTGGAGGGCGCCTCTAACAGCGGCTCCTCCTTTTTGATGATATCCGCTGTAATTTTGGCGGAGGTGCCGGTGTCGGATGCTGAGATATCGCCGTTTTCTAATGGTAATGATGCCGTAGGATTTTCGCCACCAGAACGCGACGTTCCGTTCTCTGTAGGCGGCGTGGCGAAGACAACGGCAGCGGGGGCGGCAACGATTTGATGGTCTTCCGGCGTCTTGTGGACGCTGTTCGCGACCTTCACCAGGTCCTTCGAGTCTGGACTGGACGCGTCTCGGTGCAGGATCGCTGTACCCGGATCCGTATCGTTCGCTCTCTTTACGTTGTTGTTTAGCGGCTGCAGATAGTTCCTTGACATAGACTCTTGGTATAGTTTCCATTTCCTGCGACCCATCAGCTCTTCAGCTATCCTTTCCAACCCTAATTACAAAAAAAGAAAACAAACATTGAAAAACTTTGAAATTTACGTTATTATTAAGGTTATTAATGAAAAACCGCAATCTAATTTAAATACATCAATATTAATTTCGATTAAAATTTCTCTCTTGAGAAAAAAGTGTTTGCCATCAGTTGAATATTCGCGAGTAACCTCGAAGTACGATAAAAATAAAAGGAAAGGATATTTTGCGGATTCGTCACGCGGCAGCAGCGGTACAACCGGGCAACTATTTCTTTGTTCGCGGGCCCCCAATGGGGGCCTTGATTTCCTTCACGGTTCTATTCGCTCCAAAAGCGGCCGGCCCGGTTCTTTTCCACTCGAAATCCGCGTTACGAATCGCTCGCAGCCTTACAAGCGGAACCACCGCCATACTCGAGTCATCCGCGCGCCGAATAGTGATGATCATATTCCGGCGACGGAATATGACCAAAATGGCAACCAAACCGTGAACTTCCTCTATTCGCGTTTACTCCTCGTCGACACGCAGGTTTATAAATTTTAATCGGCCAATTACGCTAGATGAATACGGGGCTAAATCTAGAACATTCAAGTTTCCCAGGAGGAAAATAAGTTTTTTTTTTTTTCATAAAACGATAAGAATTAGAAAGCCGAACCGAATTTAACATTTCAAATTAATCAAATAATATATTTTAAATCCAGAAAGAAGTTGCATTGTGTTAGTCTCATAAGACCATCTGTTACGTCAATAATGATCATCGCGACATGAAGGAGCCTGCATACACAGAGTGACCCACATTACAATTTGGTTAAACGGAACGTGCATTTGAAGAGATATAGAGAGAGAAGGAGAGTTATACGAACTTTATCGACAAATACCGGTCGGTAAATTCGCGTCCCCTCCTCCGCGACGCCACTGGAAGTCCGCGAAATATTTCCCACAATCATGATCTACATACACGAAAGTGTCGGTAGAACGCGTGCACGTCCATACGAAGCCTGGCTTGGTTCCAACGAGAGCGACAAGGAAATATTCGGATTCCTCTCATCGACCTCTCTCTCCCGCTTATGTTTCGCATTGACCCAATTTTGCGAACGTCGAGTTTGAGTTTCGTTTAATTGTCGGGCTGCTTGCTCTAAGGACGTATTTTAGAATAGACCGAACGTTTTATTGGACAATTACCTCTCCATGTAGTTAATAAGTTAGTTATTAAATTATAAGTGTTGGCAATTTACTGTTAACTATTTTATATTTCTATATTAGAAAATTGTTGTGTAGCAATTTCAACATTTTATGTAGTATCGGTGTGCAGTTAGCGCAGCGTTATAATAAGTTCGCCGAAACTAAGTTTTACGGCGAAATTATAGAAGCTGTCGACGAGGCGTTTTCTTGCTTGTTAGTGAAAACAAAACCTTGAGGGCGCGTGTACCGTGCACGTGCGATTTCTGTCGTTTTGTGGCGTGCCAAAACCGGTAATCGGATGCCGCTTGCGACAAAATTAAGGTTTCCAATCTCTATCCATTAGTCATCGTTATTTTAGCCTTTGTTCGTGCAAACGAGCCATGTCCCTGCTTTTAATACCCCACTACCAAATGGCTTTGTTTTCCATAATAAGCATTATGTAACAGATCATATAGTATACCAAAAACTTATAGTTACTTTGAATTTTGAGACAAGATTAACCTACAGTGATACAATAAAGTCAATGAAATTCAATGAAATTTTTTAACAAAACATGTAAGAAGTTCATATTATTTACATATTTTACATAAAAACTGTATAAGTTATTGTTAATCAAGGGAAACACAAAACATAATCATATCTTTAACTCAAAAAAGTCTACATACAGTCCTAAAAAAAAGTCTATCAGTGTCCGTTGTAACTCAATAAAAATATACAACTATCTAGCGCTGAATAACAAACAAAACTAGACTAACACTAGCACTAGACCTGCAACTAGAAACATTCCGTTTAGCTGTGCGTCACTTAAAACGGCTAAACCTGAATGTTTCTACTTTTAGGTGTAATGTTAGTTCTAGAGACAGTGGTAAGTAGCGTAGTTAGCATAAGATATCATTATGCATGTTTTTATTGAACTAAAACTAGAACTAACACTAGACCTAGAACTAGAAAGTATCTAGTTCTAGTTTTACATTAACACTATCACTAGAACTAACACAAGACCTAGAACTAGAAGAATTCGGGTTTAGCAGTCTTGAGAGACGTGCAGCTATGCCCGAATGTTTCTAGTTCTAGATCTAATGTTAGTTCTAGAGACAGTGGTAAATAGCGCTAATTAGCATAAGATATCACTATGTTGTATATTTTTATTGAACGAAAACTAAAACTAACACTAACCTAGAACTAGAAAGTATCGAAACAAGATACGAAATATCCATTCAACCCAACGTAACCTCACTTTTTCAAGTAACATTTTTTACAACCGTTACTGCCGATGAAATCAGAAATAAAACTAAAACTAGAAATTTTGAGGTTATGCCGTGCGTCTTTGACGCACCTCATTTTGAACCCTAAAATTTCTACTTTTAGTTTTATTTCTATCGCAAAATCAGTTAAAATAAATTTCTTTTAACGAAACGTCAAAAAATGACACTTGGTACAAACGCATAGGAGACAGCGCCATCTGTCGGAAAAAGTCTAAAAATGTACGTTGGTAACTATCTTCTCATCATGTCAAATATTCTAACATAATTTAAAACCACTAGAAAGCGAATTACTATTTAATTTTTTTATAACGTAAATGTGTACGTGTGACTAAAACGAGCTTCTATGACGCAAATTTCTTTTTAGTTTTATATCTAAAATTGAGTGAGTTAAATAATTTTTTTTAATGAAACGTCAAAAAAATGTCATTTGAAAAAGTGAGGTTAGGTTGTGTTTGAAAAGTGTTATTAAGAATCCTCAACATCATTTTCGAGTACCAACCCGGCTGTTTTCGAAGACATCGGCCGCCCCCGGCCATCACGGGAGCTAAAACATTGAAAACCTTGAGTTGGATCTCTATTCGCATTTGTGAGAATGAACGTATTAGCTTAAAACGGTGCTGGAATATGTGTTATTTTTGTTTATCTATCTGTTTGTCCCAACCTCACGTTTGCTTGAGAGACGTGCGGCTAAATCCCAATGTTTCTAGTTCTAGATCTAGTGTTAGTTCTAGTTTTGCACTATCACTAAAACTAACACAAGACCTAGAACTAAAATAATTCAGGTTTAGCCGTCTTGAGAGACGTACGACTAAATCTACTGCTGCTTCACTTCGTAGCACTTGTTTCGACTTTGTATTAAATTAATATAGACTTCTAATATTCTTCGTTTAAAAAATTCATTGAATTACATTTCAGGAGCTGAGATATTATCATTTTCTGGGATGTATGTAGACTTTATGTCTGATGTTTCGAATTTCAATGGGGAGGAATCAGTAGATTCGCTAAATCGTAATTTGACCGAGCACAATTTGAGACGCCGGTGGCACGTGCAATTAGAAACTTCGCTAGCTAATACTCTGTTCCTTGGTCGAATAGCGAAACCAACCAGAATCGTGACACGTAGGGGACATTCCGGTAAGTTTAGAAATTTCGCCGAAAGCCTAACCTGTATATATTTCAGCGAGATCGTCAGCTTTCTCTTAAATTTTCTGCCCACTTTCGACCACGTCACTGTAAATTACACCGGAATCCATAAATACATGCCGTACGCCTACTTTGGGAACACAGGTGAACTTTGACTGTTCACGTTGGGTTTCACGAGAAACCTATACTAATTGGCCATTTAACTCCACCATCGATATCATTCACTTCAAAGTATATTAAGATTGAAAAACGATTTATTTAGGCTGAAGAAATGTTTAATTTATTTATGATTCATTTCATTTGGTTGATTGCGCCAGACTAAATAAATAATCATCGATTTGGTACGAAGTCTAAATATAGCAACATATTGTCCTTGGTGAATTTATAAGATCGCAGTTCTTTGGATAAATATTAATCAGTGCGACAAACTTGAGCAGTGCTTGTAATTCAACAGAGCGTGAAAATTTAAGGCCGCCAAAACAAAAAACATTTCGCACAGCGAATAAAAAGTAGCCGTTGCATCCTGGCATTTTCACATTCCGAGTCTAAAAATTCGCCATCTAATTGCGGCAGCACGAATTTTTATGTTACTCCAGCCATTGGTGGTCGTGTTCCTTCTTTATATTTTTATTTTCAAAGTCGCCGTTGTATTACTCTTCACTCGGTGTAGCCTACGGTGTTCGCAATTAGTAGGTTCTATGTGGAAGTATTCGGACGTCGCCTCAGCCGAGAGAATTTTCCGTTTATGCGTGCCCACCTGGTCTCGATATGTATCAAGGCAGTCTGCAATTTGCATAAATCAACCCGATCTCCGGCGCTCAGAGGCGTTGTGGACTTAGATGCGGATGGATAGATACGGTGAGGCCGAGTATTCAATTTCTAGAAAAATTTACGACGACCACCACATACTTTACCATCAACGTTTTGGAATAAATACATTTTACAAAATTTTTTTTTATCGAAGATTCAATACCAAAAGAAACTACGATACAAAGTGGTTTTAAAAGCCCAATCATGAAACGAACACATAAAACATGAATAGCAAAAAGTAACGTTGTTACGATTAACGAAAATGTCTCCGTAATTAGAGTACGTTTCGTAGAAATCGGGTAACCAGCGCTTTTACGATAGAACTCGGTCGGTAACAAAATTTTGTCACCTAGTACTGCGAGAGTTCAACGAAGCGCGGCAAATCCAGCTTTGAATGGCATCGAAATCCGGGCATTCAATTAACCGGAGCTGAACTTTGTCAGCGGACGGGCCGTGCCGCACTGAAGCTCATCGGCCGTCATCAGCATTCAGCCGTGGAGAACGGTAGCAGCAGCAACTCCGAAACAGGTGGTCGGCACGGATTGGCAACCTACAAAAAAGTAAAACGCACTCGACACGCTACCAACTGCGGCAGCCTGGCGATATTTATCGCCTAACTCCGACAAATGCCCAAACGTATAATTTCGCAATTAACACAATTTCTGATGATGTCCAGCAGTAAACAGTTGTTCAAATCATTTCATAATATAACAAAAAAGAACATCTTCCTCAAATGGATGTATTAATATTAAACACACGGTTAATATCCAGATTAAATTACACCTGCTATAATAAATAGCTAAACAACAATTAACCTCAACCGATTACAAAATCAATGCTATAAAATAAACCAACAATATTATGGTAGTATAAACCGCTTTCTTTAACTGGTTTATTTATAATTAAAAAAATAGTAATGTTTAAAAAGTACCAAACGGTACAAATAGAAGAGATACCGACTCTTTTAGTAGTAAATTCTTATATCGTTACAGTTTTGAAACGTTTCTAATGGGCAGTAAACAGAAGAAACACGTCGTATCACGTCGCGACGTGACACACGCGGTACGAAGAAATCATACGACGACAACAACGTGCGAGAACTGTACACACGTCGCTCAAGATCAATGTTGCCGTTCCGTTCGGGCCGAGAGCTCTGTTCCACTTTGTTTTATTGCTTCTCTGGTCATTAAGACGTAATTCTGCTAGGTGAAGTAACACGGAGGCAGCCCAGAGTTCATTCAGCTATATAAAGCCGCACTAGAAAGCTACGCGGCGGTTGTCGCAGGAGATACGCGAGTTGCGGTCGTCAAACTGTCATTTCTGCGAAAATGAACTCGTGTACGACTCTAATTCGACGGCTTTGTCGGCGATATTCTGAAGATATCGTTCTGTAATTTTATTCTATTATAAGGAATTATTATACAATATCATTTTTTTAGAATTGAATCACATATTTTAGAAACCCCACATGTTCACATTTTTGGCATGTGGAGTTTATACCAAAAATCAACTTCTCTTAGGCCCACTTTTACCACCTCTTGATAAGTTTATCCGATAGATAAATCCAGCTCTTAGAGCCAATGAGAGCGCTTAAAACCGCCGTAACCATGGCAACTATCCTCTAGATAGTTTATCAGGAGGATGGTTAAAGTGGGCCTTATAGAGATATAACTTTTAGAGAGAAACCGCACAAGTCACAATATATAATCACAATATGTGATTCAATAATTGCAATTATCTGGTTTAGATGTTAAGTTATATTTACTTGTTGATGTACAAATTAATAGCAACAAAATTATCCTTAAAAGATAAGCGATGTAATTAAAGTCTACTAACGCAATGACAGTGTTCCATAGATTAATACTTTGATCTTTAATGTACGATGTAACAATGTTATATTTGGCCAATATTATTATACCATACAAAATTGAGAAAATAATGCCGAAGTAACGAATAGTTTTTGATACATTTCGAGAAGCAGATCGAATACCTTGGGTACGAGATTACCGAAGCAGGAGTACACACTATTCGACTGCATCACACCAAAACGCGGTATCTCTGTTAAGATTTGGGTTAGGCAAAGTCGTGTTGGGTTGGTTTCGATCTTTAATTGGGTCAATTAGGTTGGGGATTGCGTTTGATGATAAATAAAAGAAGATACCAGAAAAAAGTATGTAAGTTTTGCAATTGACAGCAAAAATACTTTGAATTCTTCTTTGCACTGTATTGTTTGACAACGGAATTTGTGTAATTTCTTTGGCAGCTTGATTCTTGCAAACACCATAATTTTTGCTGCTGGTAACATGAGATCTTCAGCTATAGTATGAGGTGTACCTTTTTGAGCTATTAGTTGATATATCTTAAAGGAGGCCATTATGGCTGAATTATTTGAAGCTGGTATGGAAATGTGGGACACGCTTCTTTGAATGTTCCTTAATTGTTGTTCTTTCTTTTTAAAAAAATCCGTGTCTTTTTGCTTCAACTAAGAAGACGAACACTTATAGATTTAGAAGAAGAAGTAGAAAGAAGAGTTAACTTATAACGACAAAGTAGTCGCTAAAAAACAAAATAGGGAACTTAAAAAATCCCCCAAATGAATAATATTACCAACCTCCATACCAAAAATGTCCAAGAGAACGTTACATATTTCTTTTTTAATTTATTTGCATACTTTATTTTTCACAAATGCGCCGTGGACCCCCAGTATTGTGGCAAGCACTCCTTATTGGGAATCGCTGTACTAGAAGAATACTCTATGAGTGCTATTCAAACTATGGGTCGCGACCCAAAATGGGGTCGCGAAAAGTTTTTTCGGGGTCGCAAGGTGGATGAAATAATGAGCTATCGTATAGCAAAATCTGGCAAACCGTACACAATTGCTGACGACTGAATTGCTCCAGCAGCCCAAGATATAGCAGCCATTATGTTTGGCGAAAAGGAAATGCAACAAATATCTCAAATACCACTCTCGGATACAACAGTTAGCCGCAGAATATTTGAAATGGCAGAAAATGTGGAAAACGAAATTATAATGAGAATTCGAAAAAGTAAATTTTTTACTCTTCAATTGGATGAATCTACGGATTGCCAAAATGCTGCACAACTAATTTGTTTTGCAAAATATGAATACAAAAATGAAGTAGTTGACGACTTTCTTTTTTGCAAGGAACTACAAAGAACTACGGGTGAAGAAATTTTTAAATCGGTAAGCTCTTACATCACGGGAAACAATATTTCTTGGGAAAATTGTGTGGGTGTGTGCAGTGATGGAGCTCGTGCCATGGTTGGAAAACACAGCGGACTTCTAGCCCGAATCAAAGAAGTTTCACCCAATGTAACATGGGTTCACTGTATGATTCATAGAGAAGCGCTTGTATCGAAAAACATGCCACCGAACTTAATGTCTGTCTTAAATACTGGAGTTAAAATAATAAATTTTATAAAGGCGCGTCCTCTGAACTCAAGGATTTTTGCGCACATATGCAAAGAAATGGGTAGTGAGCATCAGCATCTTCTTTTACATACAGAGGTTCGTTGGCTTTTGAGGGGTAGGGTTCTAACGAGACTATTTAAACTTAAAGAAGAAGTGTTTGTGTTTTTAAATGATAATGATAGACAAAAAATTTACAAACTTTTTAACCGATGAAGAATGTAGGTTAGCTTACTTAAGTGACATTTTTCTCAAATTAAACGTGTTGAATTTAAGTCTTCAAGGTGAACAATTAAATATATTAGTGGCCAATGATAAAATTAAAGCCTTTACAAAAAAAATAGATTTGTGGTGCTCATACTGCAAGGAGAATAATTTTGCAGCATTTCCAACATTAGAATGTTTTGTTATAGAAAACAAGTTCAAAGTTATTCAATCGATTGTTAAAGATATAACATCTTCACTTGACAGATTTAAAATGTCAATTTAGTACTTATTTTCCGGAAGATTCTAGAAGATTCCGGAAGAAAAACTAATTGAGTTATCATCTGATGGAGAATTAAAATTAATTTTCAAAGAACTTAAATTGAGCAATTTTTGGCTTAAAGTTCGAAATGAATATCCAGAACTGTCTGATGAAGCTCTGAAGGTATTATTACCATTTGCGTCATCTTATATGTGCGAGTTGGGATTTTCCCTAAACCTAAAATCGAAATACCGAAACAAAATAGCAATAGAGCCACCTTTAAGACTCAAATTGAGCAAAATAGAGCCAGATATATCAGCACTTGTAAATAAGAAACAGGCTCATAGATCTCATTAAATATTTTTCTTTTGTATTGATTTTTGATGAAGTTCCTACGTGTACGCCATATTATAATTTTAATAGTTATAAATCGTTAATGTTGATTTTGAACCTAATATTTGTTAACTGCAGAGTTGATATTCTGTTTATTGTAGGTACTTGTTTTAACATAATATATTTGCTATGTATGAAACAAAAAAAATAAAAACAAATTAACATCTTCTTGATATAATAATACCTCTCCCAATTTTTGGAACAACTAGAATTAAATTATTATTTTAAGTTTGGGTCGGCATGTCACCTCTGTGTACCATTTGGGGTCATGCAGCCAAAATGTTTGAATACCACCGCTCTATGACATACTGAGTGTTTCTATTCTTGCCTATATTCCCTGACTTTCAGAGAAAAAGGAAACTTATTTAATTAATTAAGATTTTCAATTTCAAAACACACAATTCGTTTTCTATGAAATCTTATAACGTTAGTTTTAATGCGAAATTATAATTTGTTATCGTATATTTGGCCGCGACCACTTATCGAATTATATTTGAGGTAGAAGTTAATGTGCAGGAAATAATTCCTTGGGCGTTATCGGTTAATCGCGAATAATAAAATTATTTTTACCGGACCTAAGGTAGGCGAAATCAGTCATGAAATCTATGTACGTAAGAAATCGGGTTTAAAGAATTCAGTTAAAAGTAGAATGTTTTATTTAATCGTTCCAAAAAGTGTAACCATAAAAATGTACTTTATAATAAATTTCCAATAAATAAAAATGTATTATAACATCTTCCATTTGGGAAAATGTAATTGAATTATTGCACTAAAACAATAACCACAAACAACATGTAATAATTACATTTGTGGTTTACCCGAAATCAAATATTTACGATTTCTTCATCAAATTTTAATTTTTTTATCATAATAAATAAAGTAATTATATTTTTAATTTTTTATTGATCCATTTAAAACATTGACACATTTCCTGTAGATTAAACAAGATACTACCTAATGTTGCGAAAGATTAGTTGTCGAGAACGTGCAACTATCCTTTTTCCTTAACCGCGACACCCATGACCAAACCCAAAAACTTTTTGCTAAAGTGTTATTGTGCCAAGTATAGCCAGCTCCGGGATTATGTATGTGGGTATTGAAATTACATATGGTCGCTCCAAGGCCTGGCACAAATCGTATTTCGCAAGCGAAAAGCTCTCAACCGCTTGAAACGTCGTAGATAAAAAAATACCTCTCCGGCCATTGCAAAAACTCCTAATGGCTACCGCGAGCCAAACTCGCAAACCGGAAACCGATCGAAGCAAACTAAAACAAAGGGTTACTAGAGACGAAGAAGGAGAAGAAGATAGAATGGAAGATAGCAATCTTGAAATCCAGCAGATTGATGAACCCTTTCCACGACGAGCATTAATTGTTCGTTGGCGATCCGATAAAGGTTGGCTTTAAATCCGTGTGATTCTTTTTCTCTTCTACTATTCCGTTTGCTTAGGAGGTCTTCGGCAACGAAGACGACGACAAAACAAACAACGAAAAGCACCGGTTTTAGCGGATTAGCGAACAATGGCGCAACTTTCTTGCAAACCGGTAGCCGATGATATTCTTTGTGGTCTATTTATGGGCGTAACACACTTTTGCGTTGCGACACTTTGGGCTTTTACCTTGACCGATATATCAAATACGATTTAATACAGCTCTACTCCACTTATTTTCCTTTTACATAATTTTTTTTTAAAACGGCACCTTTGTGTTCAATAATCTCTAAGATACGTATAATTAAAAATAATTTGAAAAGTATTAAAGTTCAAGTTCAAATCATTTATATCACCATATAATATTAATTAGAATGCATTTCAAATAATAATTATAAATGATGTGAAAACCTTAACATTTTGATTTAAGTTTTTTTAATATTGCGAAATTTAATCCCACTTTTCTCGAGCTTTGGTAAAACAAAAATATGTTGATAAATCTTTGTGGTATATGCAAAGTAAAAATAACTGGTAATATTGCTCATCAAAGTCATGGTGCACTTTTAATTGGTCACAGAAAAGTTACAAAGCACGATATAAATGTAAAATCTTGTGATGGAGTTGTAGTAGATTCCTGATGATAGGCTACGAAATTAGTGGAGTGATTTAGTTAAATGTAAACTGATAAGTTGAGTTTACTTGATTTGTGATCGAGGTCAATAAACAAATCAGGACGATCAAACTATGGCAAATAAATCAAAAAAAAAATTAAATTTATAATAGTTGATGCCGAGAGAAAGTTTGCGCGCCGGTTGTTTTGTTATTGATTAGTTGTTAAGAAGCTATTTATAAACGCGAACGTTATTTTTCGTAATTTGAAATAAAATTTCAACTGAATTTTTAGTTGAAAAGCAATACATTTTTATATCACGAAACCCAAACAAATTAGCATATCAAAATTTAATTTGTGAAGCAAAAATAGCTTTTGTTTAATAAGCTTGTTGTTGAGTTTGTAAGAAAGTAAATAAACATATTAAAAGTGACGTGTGGGTAATAATAGGAATACAATTACGAAACTGTTTACATCAAAACCAGTAGCAACTTCTTTAGAATGCGTAGGATGGAATGTTGGACTACTTCTTCCTCTCCTTCTAATGCATGTGTATTTAGTTGCAACAAATAAATAATTCATGTCACATCAAATAACAATACCGTTTATCATTACAGTAAAAAATTTTTTACATTATTTTTGTGATTATAACATGCATGATAAAGCGTATTAGATGAGTCATCAAAATCTTAACTGACAGAATCAACAATATACAAGAAGAGGAATGGAAAAGTGCTGGTGAGCATTCTTCGGTAACAAAAAGTGAGGGGCAGGGCGTGCATAAGGAAGGGCATGACTTGCTATTTTCCGACCATAATTCATCTGACGTCGAGGCGTAATTAAGAATAATTTTCCGCGTAACTCCTATGACCTGCAGGTGGCTTTGAGGTAGGTTGAGTTCTCGGCAAACGGAAACAGCTCCGCGTTGTGTCTGGTCGACGCGCTCGCGTTGATGCGAAATAACCTTGAATTTAGATTGTTAATTTAGCGTATTCGCGAATAGGTCTCTCTCCCAGCGAAATAAAAAAAATCATGCATTATTTAAAAATAATAAATTTCCACGCGCGAAAGAAAACAACACGGAAACCACCGAGAAACCTTGATAACATTTTTTGTCACATTCTTATTTTTGTTGACTTCATTGTGCATTAATAATTTTAGTAACTATCTCGGTAAATATAAAACCTCAAAACAGTTTCTTTGGCCTGTGTGTATCTAACCTGTTGACATTTGAGTGGCAAACATTTTTATTATTAGTTTTAATTTTCGATTTGTTTGAGCTTTTGGTTAACGTACGGCGACGATGACGGCATTTGCGCAACCAGAGCCCCGTGAGATATCGATAATGGCGGTTTTATGGCTAGTTACCGGTCTGGTATTTTTGGGATCGTTGCTAGAAAGCGCCTCTCTGTCTTTCTATGCGCACCAACCGTAAATTAAATTGAAAATGTCAGCAAATGACGTATCAGACGCTAAACCTGCACTAAACGCAACCTTGACATTTACTTCACCGTCTTTACATTAACATCTGAATTTTGAGAGGAAAACTACTTACAAATAATTTATTACTACACAGATTTGAAACATTACAATCTGATTGAATAAGAATAACTTTGAATATCTTTAAGTATATTTCGATTGTTGCTTCTGAAAAGAAGTGAATGTGAAAGTCTTGAATCAATTTCTTTTGTTTCGTTTCGCATAGAGAATTGTTTCTACTTAGGAGCTTATCCGTATTTATTGCCATCCGGATTGTGCCTCGAGGTCCGCGGCAACCGCAAATAGCGAATATGAAAAGGGGGGAATAAAATTACAAGGAACCTTTTTTCCCTCTTTTTTTCCCAAGTTACGCGTAGCCGTGCATTTTCGTTTTACACACAATAGAATACATAATAAGCGTTGCCCCCCACCGTCTTGGTTATAACAAGAACTCAAACCTTGAAATCAACAAAGAAAACGATTCTATTCACCAGCCGTCGTGTTCCAATCGAAACCTACGTTAAAAATCGACCCAAAAAAAAATTAATGGCAGTCGAATTTGTAAGTGGGCGTGGACGAAACCACTTTTCGTTTGGTTTATATTAGAACTAAACCGAAAACGGTTACGCCTCGTCCAATCAGACAATTCGACCAACTTTCGTTTTTACACCGAAAAATAAGTCATGCAAAGATACCACCAACAACAACAATCCACATCGTTGCAATTACCGTAATGGTGTCGATATTACGAAAGGTTTTTGTGTGTGATCGAAGAAGGTCACAATCCAGAGATTGGCCGACGTGCTGCCGAGTCTAAAATTAATTGCACGGCGTGGACGTTTTGAGTAATGACCAGTCGTTAGACGTGTGTATATACAGAGTGAGTCATGAAGTAGTAATGAAGTAATGAATGACCGGGCTAATGATTAAAAATATCCGTTAGGAGTTGAGCGACTTCTCTCCTCGGACTTGGACACCGTATACAGAAAATTGATTAATTGTTTCTGTCAGATTCGATTTTACGATTAAATATCATCTAATACCACTCCCATACACTTCTTGACATCATTACATATTTACTTTGAATCAGTAATCATTTATATAAAAAAAAATCATTTATTATTTTCATAAGTTAAGTGACACTAATCGTAAGTCTCAAAGTTTACACTTTGCAATATTTATGCCATCATCATAAAATATTAATCAAGCTTCGCCTGATGATGATAGGGTAACATTGAAATCGGTTGGGAAGGTCTAATGTTAGTTTTAGTGACAGTGGTAAGTAGCGCTAGTTAGCATAAGATATCGCTATGTTGCATATTTTTATTGAACTAAAACTAGAACTAACACTAGACCTAGAACTAGAAAGTATCGGGTTTAGCCTGAAGACGCATGGTTAAATGTGTATAGGTATTATAAATATAGTAATAAAACAAATTAACTTTGCTATTCCACAAACTGATCTTGCATATAATACCATACATAGTAGGCTTTCTTGACCAGATTAGACTTCACACATTTTTTAAAGTGTCCTCGTTCCATAGTCTTCATTTCTTCTGGCAACTTCTTGAAAAATTTAACTCCCCAGAAATCAGCATATATTTTAGTTGCTTCTATCCTATGGAACGGTAATCTCAGTTGATCTTTGCCTCTTGTGTCGTGTGTGTGAAAATTTGCATTCAAATTAAATTTACTTCTATTGTTATAAACATACATCAAGGTAGCCAAAATGTATGCACTTGGCACGGTAAGTATACATTCTGCTCTTAATACATCTTTGTAGCTGTCAGTAGGTTTAAGAGTCAGTAGCGCTAGATAGCATGAGATATCACTATGTTGCATATTTTTATTGAACTAAAGCTAGAACTAACACTAGACCTAAAACTAGAATCATTCGGGTTTAGCCGTCTTGAGAGAACTGCGACTAAACCCGAATGTTTCTAGTTCTAGGTCTAATATTAGTTCTATAGGCAGTGGCAAGTAGCGCTAGTTAGCATAAGATATCGCTATGTTGCATATTTTTATTGAACTAAAACTAGAACTAACACTAGACCTAGAACTAGAAAGTATCGGGTTTAGCCTGAAGACGCACGGCTAAATGTGTATAGGTATTATAAGTATAGCAATAAAACAAATTAACTTTGCTACTCTACAAACTAATCCTGCATATAATACCATACATAGTAGGCTTTCTTGACCAGATTAGACTTCACACATTTTTTGAAGTGGCCTCGTTCCATAGTTTTCATTTCTTCTGGCAACTTGTTGAAAAATTTAACTCCCCAGAAATCAGCATATCTTTTAGTTGCTTCTATTCTATGTAACGTTAATCTCAGTTGATCTTTGCCTCTTGTGTCGTGTGTGTGAAAATTTGCATTCAAATTAAATTTACTTCTATTGTCATAAACATACATCAAGGTAGCCAAAATGTATGCACTTGGTACCGTAAGTATACATTCTGCTCTTAATACATCTTTGCAGCTGTCAGTAGGTTTAAGAGTCAGTAGCGCTAGATAGCATGAGATATCACTATGATGCATATTTTTATTGAACTAAAGCTAGAACTAACACTAGACCTAAAACTAGAATCATTCGGGTTTAGCCGTCTTGAGAGAACTGCGGCTAAACCCGAATGTTTCTAGTTCTAGGTCTAATATTAGTTCTATAGGCAGTGGTAAGTAGCGCTAGTTAGCATAAGATATCGCTATGTTGCATATTTTTATTAAACTAAAACTAGAACTAACACTAGATCTAGAACTAGAAAGTATCGGGTTTAGCCTGAAGACGCACGGCTAAACTTTTTTAACTCCACAAACTAATCCTGCATATAATACCATACATAGTAGGCTTTCTTGACCAGATTAGACTTCACACATTTTTTGAAGTGTCCTCGTTCCATAGTTTACATTTCTTCTGGTTCTAGGTCTAATGTTAGTTCTAGTGATAGTGCAAGTGTAAAACTAGAACTAACACTATACCTAGAACTAGAACAGAATTATCATAAGCACGTCATCTTCTCCAAGCAAAACTTATCCTTTGCAAAACTACCCAATATCTGTACCATTAAGCTATGTTGCATCTTATGTGGGACAGTGCAAGTGCATAGTAGTTTCGTAACTATGGTTACTGCATTCATATACTGCGAGTTATATGAAATTCCCTCTTTATAAAACAGAACATGATAGAATGTGACGAATCCTGAGTTATTCACGACGTTTGGACACACAACAGATGAATCATAAGCAGAAATGAAGGTGCTCTGAAGGAAGCTTTCGCAAAATTGAATGAACAGACAACGGAATAGAGATGACACGGTTCTTCTATACGACTGAAGCGTAGTCGATGACACAAAAAGAAGAGACCACGCTGAGAACGTATGATACCGATTTTTTTTAACAGTCTTCTAATTTTCATATTTTTAAAAAATTCTCTACATTGATGCATCTGGGAGCAAAAATGTTATAGAGAATTGTGTTAAGGGTACAATTTGCTACAATTTTTGTTGTAAAAGTTTTTTTGTATCATGCTCCGGATACCAATTTTTTTTAACTCTTCTAATTTTCATATTTTTGAAAAATTCTCTACATTGATGCATCTGGGAGCAAAAATGTTATAGAGAATTGTGTTAAGGGTACAATTTGCAACAACTTTTATTGTAAAAGTTTTTTTGTATCATGCTCCGGATACCGATTTTTTTTAACACTTCTAATTTTCATATTTTTGAAAAATTCTCTACATTGATACATCTGAGAGCAAACTGTTACAGAGCATTGTGTTAAGGCTACAATTTGCTACAACTTTTGTTATTAATTATTATAGATTACGGAGTCTCCTGCGGAACACGGTAGCTGGTGAATCAGGATGAACCATGAGCTGAATTACATGATGGGAGACGAAGGCTTGGGCATCTACACACGATGGAGAATGGGAGCCACAAAGGACATGAAGGATTTATGTGTGTTGAACGATGGAGGGAGGTTGCCGAAGAGAGAGGAAGATGAAGCGAGATAATAGGGAGACCGAACATAAAATATTAATCAAGCTTCGCCTGATGATGATAGGGTAACATTGAAATCGGTTGGAAAGGTGTAATGTTAGTTTTAGTGACAGTGTTGCATATGTTGCATATTTTTATTGAACTAAAGTTAGAACTAACATTAGACCTAAAACTAGAATCATTCGGGTTTAGCCGTCTTGAGAGACGTGCGGCTAAACCCGAATGTTTCTAGTTCTAGGTCTAATATTAGTTCTATAGGCAGTGGTAAGTAGCGCTAGTTAGCATAAGATATCACTATGTTGCATATTTTTATTGAACTAAAACTAGAACTAACACTAGACCTAGAATTAGAAAGTATCGGGTTTAGCCTGAAGACCCACGGCTAAACTTTTTTAACTCCACAAACTGATCCTGCATATAATACCATACTGTTTCTTGACCAGATTAGACTTCACTCATTTTTTGAAGTGTCCTCGTTCCATAGTTTTCATTTCTTCTGGCAACTTGTTGAAAAATTTAACTCCCCAGAAATCAGCATATCTTTTAGTTGCTTCTATCCTATGTAACGGTAATCTCAGTTGATCTTTGCCTCTTGTGTCGTGTGTGTGAAAATTTGCATTCAAATTAAATTTACTTCTATTGTCATAAACATACATCGAGGTAGCCAAAATGTATGCACTTGGTACGGTAAGTATACATTCTGCTCTTAATACATCTTTGCAGCTGTCAGTAGGTTTAAGATTGTATAAAGCTCTCACCGCCTTCTTCTGCAAACCAAAAATTCTTCCTAAGCCAGGTGAATGACCCCAAACAACTATGCCATATGTTGCAACAGCATACAAATTTGCAAAATAGGATATTTTGGCCACTTCATGAGATGCGATTTTGCTCCCATATTAACTTGGGTTCAAGAGATAAACCCAAGAAGTTCACCACGGGTAAGTTTGAGGGTAATTTCATATCAATGACAATTGATTCTGTTTTATTTTCATTTAGTTTCAGGCAGCTGTTCGTGAACCACTCCTTTGACTGAGTTAAAGCAGCGGACGACTTTAAAGGTAGTAATTGCTGATCAGAATCTTTTATTAATACGGAAGTACCATCTGCATAAATACACATATCATCACGGATATTAAACGGTAGATCATTAATGTATGTTACGAATAAGAAAGACCCGGTATTGATCCCTGTGGTTTAGATGTTCCAGACGTATTATTTTCCCAAAAAACATATCCTACCCACAAGATATGATCTAAGGAGATTTAGTCCTTGGCCTCTTATACCATAAAAGTATAATTTTCTCAACATTATATCGTGGCTCACCGTATCATTAAATCAAGAAAACTGATTGGCACCGACTGTTGTTCATTCAGGGCGTTTTGTACAAAATCTATAACATCCATTATTGCCGGAATAGTGTTGACCTATCACTACGATAACCATGCTGCTTGTTGTTTAGAAGGTCAAAGCGATCTAGGAATTTTAGTAACCTTTTAGCTATTAATTTTTCAAAAACCTTCGAGACTATGAAGGGAGAATAGATAGAATTGGTCTATAGTTTTCGCATTCGTTTACGTCTCCTTTTTTATGCAATGGCAGCACCTTTGCGATTTTCATCTCTTCCGGAAAAATTCCTTCCGTTACGCATCGATTGAAAATTTCAGCTAACGGATCCGCACATAAATGAATTACTTTCTTCAAGATATTAACATTTAAACCGTAATCAGCGGTGCTATTGTTCTTCATCTTATTGACAGTATCAATTATCTCATCCAATGAAATCGGCTCAAAAAAAAAGGATCTTACATTATCAATTTTAATTTTTTTTCAGATAAATTTCATGGGAAAATGTAGTGACAATATCTTGCACAATATTGCTTGTAATTCGGGTTGATTTCAAAAATTATTATCTTAAAGACAAATAGGGATTTTCAAATATGGTTTGGTCCATCAAGAAGTCACCACGATATCTTAAGAATTCAATTCTTCACATTTTTTAAAAATGATTCTAAGTTGACATTCTAAATCTAAATATAATCAGATTTTTGTTCAGAAATCTTTAATATGAATCAAGCGGTTAATAAAGCGCGTAATTCATCATCGGTAATTAATTATAAACCGCACGGCTTACGACCTCGTTAAGAGGAGGTGTCGAAACAATAAAATTAAGCCTAATTGGCGTTTGCTGTTTTAATGGTCGCCGGCGGTATATACGAGATAGAAAGAGAAAGATTAGTTAAGTGACGTGTTTCGCGGGTGACATCTAAATGGCTTCCACGTCAATAATATTTCAATTTCCAAACGATCATGAAGAGATTATCATTTCAACGAAACCGCGACGAATCCTCCCGATACGCATCTAATGGGATTTAGAAGTCCTCGGTTTAGAAGCCTGTAGGCGTAGTGTGAAAAACGTTTCAAATTTCTAGCTTTAAATTCAAAAAAAAATTGAATTAATAATTTATAAGTCTTAATAAATTTGTAAGGATACTTTTTTATGTAACTCGAAAGTTACATTCACCCGGTTTTCGACGAAACCATTGATCCGCATCGAGACTTCTTCACTTGGCAAGTCAAGCATCCATTAAGTCTTAATTAACGCTCTATTATTTTTGTCCAATTATGACGTTATTGGATGTCTTATAAGAGTGATGGCAGACAAGACGTATAAGGTCAAAGGTGAAATCGCATCTCATCGTTAACACTTTCTTACTTTTCTATGATTATAAAATAAATAAACTTTATATTTATCAGGTTATCAAATTTCCTTTGTTTACTTTAAGGAATAAATTACAAGATAAGCGTAGGTAGAGTTAAAACCAAGTGTGATCCACCAATCCGATATAACCAAACTTATTTCTAGACGTCGCCAACAATGGTTCCTAGAAACCTTCAGATTCGATTGTATCTCCGCGTTCAAATATTTACACTTCGACACTGCCCCCACGTTAAAATCAAAACGTGGGCGTTAGAAACGTTCGCTTTTAAAGCGTCTTTGGAACATCTCGGTTACCATAACAGTTCAACATGAACCATTTCGAACGCAATTACAACCTTAAATTGTCTCATTTTAAGCCATAAAAAAGTGTTTAACCGTAGGTGTAAATTTTTTTAAATCTCTTCATCATCTATTCTACTAAACTAATCTCAATCTGAACAATTCGTCAATGTCGAACATACAACCTGTAGGATGAAGAGAAGGAGAGGACCGACAAGCTCGATATAGGTTACAGCACCCGCGGGTTGGTCGCTTGTTAGCAAGCCCACACTTCCAAATTATTACATAACACCACCTGTTACCGCTCCCATCCCAATTTCAGCCGACGGCGACTACGTAGCGGTTTATGTTGGGGCGCAGTTTCGCAAATTCGGGAGTGTTTTGTAGCCAACTCGCCCAACAGTATTTTAAACTAATTAGCAATTTGATGTTAAACTCGGTTATTGAAAAAGTTTTTCATTTGGATTATTGACAGTTACATATTTAGTTTATACAGTGAATTTTACTTAAGATGCAAATACAGAAACATATATCCATAGAAACCAGGGCGTACCTACTTACTTTGTCCTACATAAAATGCAACATGTCAATATAATTTGATATTATGTATAGCAAAACCTCGATATAACGGATAATCGGGGAAAGCAGTGTCCATTATAGCTCAATAGAACTACTAGAACTACTGGAACTAACACTAGACCTAGAACTAGAAACATTCCGTTTAGCCGTACCTCTCTTAAGATGGCTGGTAGGTCGTGGTATGTTGCATATTTCTATTGAACTGAAACTAGAACTAACACTAGGCCTAGAACCAGAAACATTCTGGTTCTAGGTCTAATGTTAGTTCTACTATCCGTGCAAAAAGTCAAGGCCCCTCACTTTAGAGATCGATATCTTCGCAACCGCTCGATAAAAAAAATTTCGACAAAGTTTGTTGTAAGCACTGAACATTTCTACGTAACATATGTTAATTTGAAAATTTTCGGATCTACGATTTTCCTTTTATCGCGAGTTAAATGAAAAAAGTACACGATTTTTTACGGTACCGGCAACTTTGTTAATTTTGCAATTTTTTTTCTCGAAAACGATCGTAAGAAAAAATTTTAATTTTGAACAGGTGGTAGCCTGGTGTGTTCTTAATGAGTGGCATATTTTATTTTTTCGATATTCCATACATTTTCGCGGAAAATCGCGGTTTAGTAAGACGCCGTTAAGTCGAAAACGGCTGGGTGGATTTCCTCGCTGATTTGACCAAAATATGTCAAATAATGTCGGTTATTGGATTCCCTTGTCAGTTTTTCGAAATTAGAGTTCCCTAATTTTTTAAGAGCGATTTAATGGAATGATAAATTAAAGAGAAACAGACATAAGCTCTGCGGGGGACGGGGTTTCCGTCCAATCGGAACAGATGGTGCGTCCCAGACAGGACGTCGCGCCTAATTTCTTTATGTAGGTAAGGTAAAGGCGCGACGTACTGTCTGGGACAAACCATCTGTTCCGATTGGACGGAACCCTTATCTCCCCGCATAGCTTATTTCTGTTTCTCTTTAATTTGTAATTCCATTAAATCGCTCTTAAAATATTAGGGAGTCCTAATTTTGAAAATCTCATAACGGCATCCTACTAATCCGCGATTTTCCGCGAAACTATATGGAATATCGAAAAAATAAAATATACCCCACATTAAGAACACATCGGTTTACCACCAATTCAAATTTGAATTTTTTTCGTCAAATAGTTTTGGAGAAAAAAAATCGCAAAGTAGACAAGGTTGCTGGCACTTTCAAAAATCGGGTACTTTTTTCATTTAACTCGTGATAAAAGAAAAATCGCGGACCCGACAATTTCCAAATTAACATGTAATACGCAGAAATGTTCACTGATTACAATAAACTTTACCCCAATTTTTTCCATCGAGCGGTTAGGAAGATATCGATCTTTAAAGTGAGGGGCCTTAACTTTTTGCACGGATAGTAGTGATAGTGCAAGTGTAAAACTAGAACTAACACTATACTAGAATTGAATGAACAGACAACGGAATAGAGATGACACGGTTCTTCTATACGACTGAAGCGTAGTCGATGACACAAAAAGAAGAGACCACGCTGAGAATGTATGATAGCGATTTTTTTAACAGTCTTCTAATTTTCATATTTTCAAAAAATTCTCTACATTGATGCATCTAGGAGCAAAAATGTTACCTAGACCTAGAACTAGAAACATTCCGTTTAGCCGTACCTCTCTGAAGATGGCTGGTAGGTCGTGGTATGTTGCATATTTTTATTGAACTAAAACTAGAACTAACACTAGACCTAGAACCAGAAACATTCTGGTTCTAGGTCTAATGTTAGTTCTAGTGATAGTGCAAGTGTAAAACTAGAACTAACACTATACCTAGAACTAGAACAGAATTATCATAAGCACGTCATCTTCTCCAAGCAAAACTTTTCCTTTGCAAAACTACCCAATATCTGTACCATTAAGCTATGTTGCATCTTATGTGGGACAGTGCAAGTGCATATATTAGTAGTTTCGTAACTATGGTTACTGCATTCATATACTGCGAGTTATATGAAATTCCCTGTATACAGGGTGATTCGGGAGGAAATGGAAAGATTTTAAGGACATGTCTAGGAAGCTAAAATAAGCAAAATAAGCCCATATGTTCAAATCCGATTTTGATTTGTTTGAGATATTTTGAACAATAATAATTTCAAAATTAAAGCAAAATTTATTACTAAACTAACAAACCAAAAAAAACAAGTAGCATTAATTCGCATTAAATTTTCGAAAGCTCCACCACCCACTTCGATACACTTATTTGCGCGTTTATAAATGGACCTGATAGCCAGTTTCAGTGAACGATGATTCGCTCTAATGAACGCCGCAGCATTAAGAATACGATCTAGTAGCGCATCCCTTGTGTCCACTTTCCTAGCATAAACTAAGGACTTCATCCATCCCCAAAGACAAAAATCTAGGGGAGTGAGGTCCGGTGATCTCGGTGGCCAAGGGTGCGGGCCTCCTCTGCCAATCCAGCGATCGCCGAAATGCGTATTTAGAAAATTCCTCACATTATTTGAATAATGAGGGGGTGCTCCATCATGTTGGAAGATCATACGTTGTCGAATATTCAAAGGTACATCGTCCAATATTTCCTCTAAATGGTCTTCCAAAAAATATAAATAACCTTCCCCAGTAAGACGGCCATCCAACACAAAAGGATCAAACAACTGATCATTTAGAATGCCGCACCATACATTAATACTAAACCGATGTTGGAAATTGTGTTCTTGCGTGGCATGGGGATTTTCGTCCGACCATTGATGATTATTATGGTAATTGTTAATTCCATCTCGAGTAAATTGAGCTTCATCAGAAAATAATATGTATTTAAGTAATCTTCTGTTTTCACGAATCCATTGACAAAATTGTAGTCTTAATGGATAATCGCCTTCTTGGAGATTTTGTACTTTCTGCAAATGAAATGAGCCTTGCCGCTTTAATGTTTTCCAAACCATTGTTTGTGGAATTTCAAATTGTATTGCCATGCGCCTTGTACTTATCCCTGGATTATTTTCTACAACATCCAGAATATTTTCTTCATGTTCCAAACTGAGCCCTTGCTGTTTTTCAGAAACAATGCTTGCACTTGGGAACATTCCACTTTCGCCGGCACGTGTAAAAACTGTTTGAAACACTTGCCTATTAGGAATTCTTCGATTCGGAAAACGACGTCAATACTCTTCTACTGAACGAACAGTATTACCATTACAAAAACCATAAACAAACACCATATCTGCATATTCTCTATGACTGAAAATGTGAGGCATTTTTATTATTTCGTAACAATTACAACTATCACTTTAATTAACATTTTGTTTCAAATTGTCATATAGGATAACGTTGTCAAACATAACTTGATTAACTTTTTAAAAAGAAAAACCTAATTATCTCGGAAACAAATGAAAATCGGATTTGAACATATGGGCTTATTTTGCTTATTTTAGCTTCCTAGACATGTCCTTAAAATCTTTCCATTTCCTCCCGAATCACCCTGTATAAAACATAACATGATAGAATGTGACGAATCCTGAGTTATTCACGACGTTTGGACACACAACAGATGAATCATAAGCAGAAATGAAGGTGCTCTGAAGGAAGCTTTCGCAAAATTGAATGAACAGACAACGGAATAGAGATGACACAGTTCTTCTATACGACTGAAGCGTAGTCGATGACACAAAAAGAAGAGACCATGCTGAGAATGTATGATACCGATTTTTTTTAACAGTCTTCTAATTTTCATATTTTTAAAAAATTCTCTATATTGATGCATCTGGGAGCAAAAATGTTACAGAGAATTGTGTTACGGGTACAATTTGCTACAATTTTTGTTGTAAAAGTTTTTCTGTATCATGCTCCGGATACCGATTTTTTCTTAACATTCCTCTAATTTTCATATTTTTGAAAAATTCTCTACATTGATTCATCTGGGAGTAAAAATGTTACAGAGCATTGTGTTAAGGGTACAATTTGCAACAACTTTTATTGTAAAAGTTTTTTTGTATCATGCTCCGGATACCGATTTTTTTTAACACTCTTCTAATTTTCATATTTTTGAAAAATTCTCTACATTGATTCATCTGGGAGCAAAAATGTTACAGAGAATTGTGTTAAGGGTACAATTTGCTACCACTTTTGGTATTAATTATTATAGATTACGGAGTATCTTCCGGAACACAGTAGCTGGAGAATCAGGATGAACCATGAGCTGAATTACATGATGGGAGACGAAGGCTTGGGCATCTACACACGATGGAGGATGGAAGCCACAAAGGACATGAAGGATTTATGTGTGTTGAACGATGGAGGGAGGTTGCCGAAGAGAGAGGAAGATGAAGCGAGATAATAGGGAGACCGAACCTCACATATTGTAGAGCCAAAGGAAGAAGAATAAGAATCCTTTCTCCTATATTAATGATCTCTTTAAATCATTGGACAAAATTTGTAATGTATTACATTAACGATTCTAACTAGTTGAACTAGGTGAAATAGAAGCTCGGAACACGAAATGTTGGTGAAAATCTAAATTTGAATGTGTGTGGGAGTAGAGACATCTAGATAGTTAGATCTTCCCGGATGTGAATCATAAAAAAATGAGATTTATTAAACATCGATTATTCACTTCAATAACTGTGCCGTGATAAAAACAATTTAATTATTTCAAAATTAATTTAATGAATGAATTTCTTTTGATTTATATTCTATGAAGAATAATAAAAGTAAAACAGAAAATACATAAAATATAACACGCAATTTTTCTTCTTAAATTAAATTAAAAAATCGTTTAATCACTAAATAAATGTTACAAGTAATAATTGCGTTTGTAATTTCCCGACTTATTGTTGCCTATTTTTCTAATCAAAAAACCCATTAAAAACGATTTTTTCTATTGTTATAAAAAATACTTGAAAGTTGCAACTGAAAATATCGTTAGCAGCTGGAAATTAAAGCTATACGATAAGCAAACCAAGGCCAACAAATCCAGCAGACCTCCGCTCAAAAATTTGATATGCGAATTTGCTTTCCGGTGATAATGTAACCGCACAAATAGGAAAAAAAAGTTCGTCCTCTATTTTGAAGGTCAAGTTTCATTTATTATTCGCGAGTAAAGCGGGTCGTTTAATATCAACAAAAACGATCTCCCACAACCAGCACTTTAATAACACTGCGAGAGATATTGTTGCCCTTCTTCGACTATTATGTTACTTAATATGCCGATTAGAAACGTGCATCGTTTTTGCTAAAAATAAAATAAAAAAACCCCAATTCTTTCACTTTTTATCGACAAAGTCCATCAAACAACTCGACCCACTTGCTCGTGTATCTCGAAAAAAAAAAAGGAACGGGTATCAAATTAGAAATCGAGGAAAAGTCTTATAGTGGAGGTGCTCGCACGATCCTTTTAGCAAACGTGCCTAATTTAATTGTTATGTAAAAATGCGGCTATTTAACTTTCCATTCAAACACACACATTACCTTAATTTGGTTTTATAGTAAACATTTAAAATGGACGCTAAAAACTATTTTTCTTCTCCTATTTTTTTTGACCTTCATTTCCACCAACTCTATGACTATATTCGCGTAATTTTATGGCAGGTGGAGGTATAACACCTGCGTTTTAAGTAATTTTCAATGGTATACCGTCGGTAATTGCTGCCTACATTAAGGTGGACACACCTATTTGTAATTATCGACCCTAACTATGTTGAAAGGCGCACATTGACATAAATAAGGCGACGATAAAAATCCTTTTTCAATAATTCTAAAACACATTTAAACAATATAAGCACTAAGTTAATAATCTAACTTATGCGACTTATGTGACGTGTAAAATTACAGCTTTTAATATTAACTTAAAAGTGAATTTCAAATGCTTTTAAAGTCCGTGCAATTATGACGACTTAAAAAAAAACACATCCCACTAAAAATTTAAAAGTTATTACATTATTGACGGTATTTTTTTAAAGCACGCATGAAAGGAAAACCGCTACTAAACAACATAAATCGATTATTTACGACAACCAATTTTCCCCAAACCCTAATTTGCTAGCGAGTAACCTCTAATAAGCATAATATTTTATGAGTTTATGAGACAACGTTTCTTGTTTATGTATTTAAATTAATGAGGAAAGTAAACCTTTAACAACGCTTAAATAACATTTTTAGGAAGTTAAACTTTAAACATCAAGAAGTTTAAATTCAATAACAACCTTATTAATTTCTGTTGTTGATATGAGTTGTTTTTTAACATTTGTGAGTTGTTACATACGGAAATCCCAAGTAATTCTCGCAAATGCCTGGATTGCAAGGAATGAATCACTTACCTGAAACAAATAAAAGTATAATGTTATTAACAGGCATACTAATTACGATGTTATGTACTTAATTTTATTCATTTTGGATCAATCAATATGTATTTTGTTCAGAAAAAAAATTAAAAGAAAATATGAAGAGAAAAAGACGTAATATAAGAACATAAAACTCTTAAAACACAGTACATATACAGGGTGTCCCGTTAAGCGTACGGAGCGGCTGTATCTCTAGAACGGTAAGGCCTAGAGGTTTGGGAAAAAAATTCTTATAAGCAAAGTGACCAAGAGAAATAGCTGGAAATTATTTAGAAGTTCGTAATTCGACCGCTAGGGGGCGTAACTGCCATTGAGAAACATAAAGTTCCCGTTATCTCAGAAACTTATACGATGAGCTATAACTTTGACAACATCATTTAATAGCTTGGATAATACCGCATCGCTTTTGTTTTGCGATATTTCTCATATCTGTCATAATAAGGGAGGGGGAGGCCAATACGTTTTCATATGTTTACATTTTAATATCTCCTAGACCATTCAACCGATTTGAATATTTTCGGTGTTGTTTGAAAGAGCATTTTATGCTCTTTTTAAAGATATTTTCAGTAAGACCGTTTGCTTTAAACCAAATGAGCTAGAGGACGTTATCTGCAGCGATTACATATTTTTGTGATTTTTGAAGAAAAGTTAAATGGAACGATACTATTTACTTCACAGACCCTTGGTCACCTTAAAATTTGCTAAATTTTAGTGAAAACCGCATTTCGATATCGCCACCCGTTCTCGAATTATAGAAGAAAATGTTAAAAACTAGAGTGCCATCAATCGGATCCAGTTACCTCATCGAGAAAAACAAATCACATAACCATGGTAACTGTAAACATGTCATTTACTAACGCAGAAGCGTATGATAGAGCGTATGATGATTTATTTTCAATGTTTCGAATACGATACAACTGCATGGCAAAAATGTGCAATGCAATTACGACAAAGAAAGACATTTTTCTCTAGAAGTGTATTTAAGATTAACTTAGCGATTACGGAAAACTGGCAACGTGTAGCCCATTCAGACATCTCTATGAATTCGTAAATCACATTGGTGCGCAATGGGATCCCTCATAATCTGGGAACTCCGAAAACAATTGTCCACAAGAGTTCTCAAGAGAATTATATCTCCACCACGTTGTTTTACATCAGGCCTTAACAGATACCGATTATGATAACAGACTGAACTATTACCATTGACTTTTAAATATGATTTGGGCAAATCCAAACCTTTTATCACAAATGCTATGGATGCATGAAGCATCTGTCCACAAGCTCATGTAAACTTGCATAATATGTATTCTTGGTTCGAGCAAAACCCACATTGCTTTCACCCCTTTATCTATTGGGTACACTAAACGACCTGACTTTTCAAGAAAAACCAATAACCACGAAAAATATGACAAAACACTAAATACCAGTAGAAACGTATCTAGGGCCGAGACTTAAGCAGCGCTTTTTTTTCGTCGAAACTAGATTAAATAAATGCATCGAGGTTTATGAAACCCATTTCGCACATTAGTCGCATGTTTTGCCATATCGCAAAACAAAAGCGATGCGGTATTATCCAAGCTACTAAATGATGTTGTCAAAGTTATAGCTCATCGTCTAAGTTTCTGATATAGCGGGAATTTTATGTTTCTCTATGGCAGTTACGCCCCCTAGTGGTCGAATTACGAACTTCAAAATAATTTCCAGCTATTTCTCTTGCCCACTTTGCTTATAAGGATTTTTTTCCCAAACCTCTAGGCTTTACCGTTGTTGAGATACAGCCGCTCCGTACGCTTAACGGGACACCCTGTATAGCAGAAGTGTTCAAAAGCTTTAATTTAACATAGACAAATTCTTCTTTAACAATTTTTTAGAAAATGAAATCGTTTATCCTTACATTGTTGAGTTCGTTTGAGGACGAGGCGCAGGAATTAATACATGACTTCAATGGTTAATGTTTTGTAAAACACATCAGATTTAGATCAGTGGATATTGCAAGTTCTTTGCTCTGGGGCCATAAATCAAGATTTACCTGCTACCGAATCTAATATTCTGTCAACAATGTTTAGTTTCTTTCCAAAAGGAACTTCCTGATTGTTTTCCATACTTTTGTAAATTGTGAGCCCCCAATGTTAATTTTCCACCATTTTAACCATTTGATGTATTATTATTATTATTGCTGCTGCCGGGCTGAAGGGAGCGGCCCCTCTCATCACCGCGACCTATAAGATCTATTGTAACTTTAGCCCTCCAAAAGTTTAGGACAAATTAATGTAGGTCTTTAATGAACCTTAGTATTGCTCCAAGGTCTTGTTCCTTTCTGTCGGTAGGTGTCAAAAGAGCTTTGCCGACAATTTTAAGATTGTCCAATGTGGAAGAGGTGGTATTTTGGAAAAGGTGCATTGTAACCTGAGAGCGTCCTTAGATTCCAGAAGCATAAAACCTCTTTAGTTTTGTTTTGCGACGGAATTATCATACTCTTCGCTTGTCTGTGACCTGAAAGTTTTTTCCAGCGTAAGACTACCTTTGAGGCCTCTCAACTGTAAGCATTTGATGTAACCACCAACGTTAAGTATAAAAATTGTTTCTTTTAGAAGCGGAAAAACTTATTTAATTACATTTTAAGGCGTCTTTATAGATTTAACAACAAAATCTATTCAAAATGGATACATTTTAACCCAGATAATTTACTATTTAATTTCCTGGATACACTGAACCGAGCGCGCACACTTTCAAATTTCGTCAAGTCATCATTTATTCGCAGATCCCGTCCACTAGATACCGTTCACCTTCTTTTTGCTTGGCTCGTTAAAATCGAACGAAACGGAAAGTTACGAGAATACACTTTACGTCACCTAAATAAGCAGAAAACAACAAAAAAAAAGAAGCGTGTTCAACAAAAATTCAACGTTCATCATTAATCACAACATCAGGATTCTAAGAACGTTTCGATTAAGAATTAAACAAAATAAATTTCACGAGAAATGAAAAAAGAATATAAAAAAGTTTAGGTTGAGTTCTTGGTTCCTAACATTTTTTTTAACTTTTAACAGCTTAAATTTATTTTATTTCAATATGATGTGCTCAATTTTTCATAAATAGATTTTATTTGACCGTAAGTTTAATAATTATAGAATTAAGTTTATATGTAATTATTTTTAACCTATATGTAGATTCGGCTGAGGATGACTGTTTAGTCGAAACCGGTACAGAGGAAATTTAATATAAAAAAAGCAAGAAAGAAGTTATTGTCTTTTATTTCTTAAGCTTAAATTTAAGTATAAAGTTGAGCTGAGTCATTAATCGCCGTTTAAAATTAAACATAATTAGTTTAACCATTGAAATTCCGAGTCTTATAACAGAGATAATGCTGATTGGGAAAGTTTAAACATTTCAACCTTGATTTAACGGATTGATAATTAATTGTTGCAGTACACGCATAGTTTTACGATAATAACCACTTTATTTGCTTTAGACAGAGCAGGATCGTAAAAACAGTAGGCCTTCTCATAAAACACAAGATATTGTTGTAGCACTAAAATTTTATTTCAAGTTTTATTGACGAGAAATTCAAATACGCCATTGTAATTATGCAATTCGATTATCTCGTCGTTAAGATCACATTATTTAGAGATACAAGAAGATTTAAATTATGGTTGTCATTTAAAAAATTGATTTGATCGAGGAAACTCTATGAAATGAGTTGTTGTGTGAATGTTAACATGAAGAAAGAACTTTTTATTTTATTTTTTTTGTAGTGTGGGGAACGTTTTGTATGCGGGCCATATGTTGTTGGATCGAGTCAGCCAGGCATACCAAATTCATAGTTGACTACATAGGATATATTTTTAAAAAGCAAGGTCATTGGTTGCCAGAAACGACCAATCGACATCGAAGCGGCGTCGGTCGCCATGGCCAACCGTTTGTTTGAGAAATCTAATGAGTATAGGGAACAAAAAAAAAATAATAAAACGAACGAACGCTTGGTTGAGAATGATACAACAACTGACCTTGACGGTAATTAATGTTGCGTTTGTGAACCGACCTTATAAATGCATTTAGAGTTTTTTTTTAAACAGAAACAAAAAAATGATTAAGTTAGTTATCTGTTCTATTTAATTTTATTAACGATACAGTTACTTCCAATAAACTCATTATGTTTAAAGTAAAAATTTTTTTGTGGTTACAAAGACGTGTAATTGTATATGGGTAATTCGTTTATATACGAGATAAACTGCAAAATTTCTACTAATAAACAAAACTAAGGTCACACGACGGTTGAGGTAAACCGCAATTCCCGGTCATTTGCGATTAGCACAGAAACTCCAGATTCTAATTTCTTTCTAATAATTACGTGCGATGTTTATTTCAATTTTCTCAATACTGCTTCATATTTAGAGACATTTTCATTGTAGAAAATTTTAAACCATCCTGTTCATAAAGAAATGTAATAATTTTTGACATTTTATACAAAATGAATTAGTACTTGCAAATACTGACAGTTTGATTGATTGTGTAGTGGCAATATTGATGGAAATAATTGAAACAAGAATTAAATAAGCATAATTCTTTGCATTAGTTTAAGCCACGCCTGTTTCCGCCTAAAGTAGTGGGGAGAGTGCCACACAACTCTTTCTTGACCATTGCTTTTAGCACGTTTGCGTTCCTAACATAGCAAGAAGCAATCGTTGCTGAACATAGAATTCTGTTGTTGAACCATTTCAGTTTAGTCACATTATTGCGGTTCCTTAAGCTCTGGGATATATTAATCACACTGCGCAGATCTGCTCAACATTTTCAAAGTTTTTCACAACATCTGTTGAGGAGAAGGTAGAGTTGATTTATGGCCCGATGAGGGATGTATCTTGCAGCGTTGGTAGCTCTGTACCCAATAGCATATTTTTGTATACTATATCCTCCGCAGAAATTCTAGCGGCCATCAAGCGCTTAAAAAACGTACGCTCGACGGGTTGCGATGGCATCGGTGTGAGTGTAATTAAGTATGTAGCGTCTTGTCTGGTCGAGCCCCTTAAGCATGTATTTAATTTTTCTGTTTATTCTGGAATCTTTCCCGGGGCGCTGAAAATTTCTCGGGTCATTCCAGTTTTCAAGGCTGGTGATCCTACAAATGTCAACAATTTCAGACCAATAGCGATAACTAGCGTTTTTTCAAAGATATTTGAAAGCATCGTCTCGGAGCGAATTTTGAGTTTTCTGGACAGGTACAGTGTTGTTAGTAGTGCTCAGCATGGTTTTAGGCGGGGCCTGTCTACAGAGACTGCGTCATTGAATTTTATTGAGTTCATCTACGATAACCTGGATAAAGGTAATTTTGCTGTGGGTCTGTTCTTCGACATGTCGCGTGCGTTTGATTCGCTGCCACTAGTGTACATCATGCAGAAATTGTATGCTTTAGGTTTGCGAGGCACGATTTTAAATTGGCTTCAATCATTTCTGGAGGAACGAAAAATAAAAGTGGTCCTCTCTGGTCAGGAGTCATCGGAATCAAATGTTCGACTGGGAGTTCCCCAGGGCTTAATCTTGGGCCCATTAATTTTTCTATTGTATATAAATGACCTTCCTGAGTATCTTTCCGATGTCCACATAGTCATGTATGCCGATGACACGTCAATTGCCCTGGCGTCGAATGATGCTGATATGCTTTTTTCTAAAGTCAAGCATACCGTTGAATCATTTGATGCTTGGTGCAAACAAAATCGTATTGTTCTTAATCTAAAAAAGACCGTGTTTGTAAATTTTCATAAGAGGAGAAGGCTTCCGCAAGCCGATGATATCATTCTATCAAATAGCTGCAAGTTTTTGGGTGTTTATCTAGACGAGCAGCTAAGTTTTGACAAACATGTTGATCATCTGGTTTCGAAATTGAACTCGTCCTTCTATGCAATTCTGAAGTTGAAGGGATGCCTCCCGCTATCGGGATTATTAGATGCGTATTATGTTATTCGCATCTCTCATACAATATATTATTGTGGGGAAGATCGACGGAGTGGCGGCGTGCCTTTGTAGCACAGAAGCGCATTATTAGATTAATCTTCGACCTAAACTGCAGAGATTCGTGTAGAGATACATTCAAGGCCAATTCGCTTCTTACTCTTCAAAGTATATATATATATAAATCAGTTGTTCATGTGCGGGAGCATGTCGATAGATACCCTGTCATGAAACACAATTACGAAACTAGATCTGATAGTTTGGTGTGCTTGGGTCATCATAAGACGGCTTTCTTTGAAAAGAGTCCATCTGCAATTAAAAAAGCTGATACGCTTAGCTCATTTAAACATAAAGTAAAAATGATGCTTGTAGAAAGGGCGTTTTACGACCGCCAGGAATACTTGTCATTTAATTTTAGTATTAGTCCTAGTCAACTAGCATAGGTCATACTTCATAATTTAATTTCTCTCTTTCTTTGTTGAATATTGTGTATGTTGTGTATTATATATTGTATGTGGTTTGAACTTGTCACATCTACTATTTGTAGCCAGGTGATTAAATAAATTATTATTATTATTATTACTTCAATTTTGGCATATTCAGCCGCAAAATCATTAATCGTATCATTACTTGAGATAATTATGTCTTAGTTTTTATCATCGTCTAGTATATTTGTTTGGGCCATCTCTCCTCGTAAACTATTGGTTTTACAGCCTCGCCCACCAGCAACCTCGACGATAGTACATTTGATGTCTTGGAATGTGAATCAAACATACAACACATAACAGAAAAATTGTTTATCTTCACTTTGCCGAGGTCGATCAACATAAATTTAATATAAACTATTGGTTCTAATACTTCGTCCGCAAGAGACCTCGGCGATAGTAGATGATATCGTTCATTTGATGTCTTGGAAAGTGAATCAAACGTACAATACTAGAATTAAAAATCGTTTATTTTCACTTCACAAAGATAACTTGTAGGCGAGGCAATGGAATTGATACATAAACTCAATGAGACTTTGCTTAGTTAATGTTTTGAGAGAGTTTTGAGGAGATTCAAGGGCGACAAATTCAATATACACGGATATAACATTCGGTATTTTCGGATCTTAGCATACATAATGTAAATTTCGTCATTGTAAGAATAACTTCTAACAATAAAATTTTCATCAATTATTTTGTAATTAATTTTAGTAACTTACAAAAATACTTGTATATAAAAACAGCAAAAAAAACTTATAAAATTTTTAATTTCATATTGATTATTTAGTAGTTTTCAGCCATTTTGAAACAACCAGTACCCAGAAGGTACGTTTTACCACCTTTTAAAGTCATTTGTTATGCGTGCGTGGCAACAGTAGGTGCACAGAACTATAGAGGATTGTCCTTTGAAGGGGTGGTGCTTCTCCACCACCACTACCGCCAAGAACACCTTGCGCAGGTAGTAAAAGGTGGGGTGTATTTCGAAATTCTGCACGAGTGGGGATCATAGAATACGTTTTCCATCGCAAGAAAATTTCAGAAAACCCAGGAGGTGGTAACCCACGAGGTTTCTGGATAATCCTTTTAACACTAACCTGGGCGGATTTCCGCAATAAAACGATAAGCTATAGGACTATGCTAATGCGAAACGAGCTATCTCTCATGGTGGGTCTAATATTGATTTTGCGTAGGCAATATTTATTGCCGAAGATAGGTCAGTTAAATCAATATTGGAGGTAGAACGCCTGTGTATCAATCAAGTTGTTTACCGCGTGCGACTCTAGAGGATAATTTCTGGAAACATTAGCCATAGGGATGGACAAAAAATTTCATTATCGATCCGGTAATCTAAGCGATTTGAAATCGTCAATTACAAATGGTTGCAACTGAAGAAAACGATGATTAATGGATTTTATTTCTGATGAACACCGGAAGAAACATTGATATTACTTCATTAAGTACCTATTTTGATTGTATTTGAAATTGTTGGAAATTTTTAAATTGATGAAAAACCGAGGAACTAAACAGTAATGATTGGATGGGAATAATGATAATTAGGGGAATGTTAACCAAATAACCAATAATGGAGAATCTAAATTTAATTTTCTTTACGCTTTATAACCATAAATATAACTTTCAAAAACTGAAATCATCAAAATTTGGTTTGTGATAAAATTATAGATAAGTAAATATTTATTGAAATTGAAAGCAAATTAAAAACTTTTTATTAAATAACTAATCTAATGTTTTTATAAAACATTAAATCCAACAAATTATTATTGATAACACACACAGCATCTGTTTTTTTTTACTCAGTAAAGCACAAAATATCCTTGAAGTTTTTAGATAACAAATTTTTTTCACTTCACTGTCGAAATATACTAAATATCACAAAATACATACCATTCGGACTGCTTCGCAAATAATTTTATCGGAGAACCAGACCGGTTCAAATTTCACAATGTTTATTTACTAGCAGCGCGGGATATTAATTCGGAAACGCAAATGCCGAATTTGTCGTGAGATTCGTCGTGTAAATATAAAGAGGTATAGATAAAATTATTGACGGTAAATATTTTTGGTTGAAACTAACCTAACTCAATTCACTGTTTCGTAGGTGATGCGCATAAATATTTTGGTCCGCCCGAAAACGATAGTCAACATTATTATCTGAAAAAGATAATGAGAATTTGTTGCTGTAAAAATTACGTACAAAAAATTAATAGTAATCGGAGGATCGTTTTAATGACTCGACTTTATCGTTATCGTAAAAAATCACAACGATCAAAATGTTAGTTTCATTAAAAAAAAAATAATTGATAAAGAATGTTTTTTGTCTGGCGATATCTATAGATAAGTAAAATTCAAGAAAATAAATAATCTTTTGTTTACTTTGGCAAGATATTATTAATTTTCGTTTCCCTAAATATTACATAGGAAATTTTGCAAAATTTATGTTGACGCAACGCGAGACGGTCGAGTGGATTTAGCTTTTTTTTTAATAAATAACACTTAAAGGTAAGTGCTGTTGCAATTTAGACACTTAAAATTGAAAATTTGAATTATGCAAAGTAGAAATTTAAAGGATATAATTTAAATTAATTTCAAGGTAGGTATACGGTGTTTTAAGTTAAAACTAGAAAAAGTTAGAAGTTTGTAAATTATAAAAACTGTAACAAATAAAAGCTTTTGAAATTATTTTGACAATGGCTAAACAAGAATATTGCAGATTACTCAACAAATTTGGCAACAGCTGTATCCAGCTAAACCATTCTGATAGAGAATCGGAACTAGTTAAAAATTAATTGGATAAATTCTAAATCTTTACTGTTCATATAATCTCTATATCTTGATAATGTGAACAACAGGGAAAAGTTGAGAGTATGATAAAAAGGCTGATGATGACATCGTGCTACCTGTACAAAAAGTCCAGTATAGATTCGCAAAAGCGATTGGCATATAAACTTGATGGTCAGAAATTTGCAACCCTCAACACCTGCGGAAGACGTTCAAAACGAAATAAACGAAAGATTTTTCAAGATTATGGAATTAACTCAAGAGAACCACCTGCAACGACAAGGTGATCATATGACAGCAAACTCTACGGAAGTACACTAGCTGGCGTGAAATACGCAGGAAATCAACTAACTGTAACTCCACTAAATCTAAAGACATACCTACCAAGTGCGTTAATTGTAAAAAAGAGTATTCACCTGCGTACAGAGGATGTACAAGAAATAATGACCTATATTAGGGACCACCAACTGTCCCTAATATACAAGAACCTGAGATATCTTATGCCTAGAAGATGCAACAGAAACCAGCAATGTCAGCCAATATCTAATATAGAAGCCGAGACAGCTGTGAGGAAACTGCATTACTTAGGAATTGAGGCTGCATGAATGCAGTGGTGAAAATGTGGTGAACGTGGAGGTAGAAAGCCATTAAAACGTTTTGTAATATCAATTTAATTATTTAGCTGGCGAGGTAGTGATTCCAACATGAAAAGAGACAAAGAAGTAGCAGAAAGATTAAGCTAAAACAAAGAAAAATAAAGCTACTTAAGCATAACAAGCTAATCAAATCGATGAAACTGTAATTACTAGGTCAGGCAATACCAGAATACATTTACGAGGCGTGTCCGGAAAATAAGTAAATAAATAAACTATTTTGCTACTTAGTTGCCACCATTGTTCAGACATTTGTCGTAGAGGAAAACCAACTTTTCTATATCTTCTTCATGGAAAGATGTCGCCAGTGATAACAAAGTTGTCTTAAATTATTGTTTTTTCCACTCCATCGACTCCTGTTTGAATTCTGGAGTGACATGACAAACCCAAGTTTCATCACCAGTCACAATTTTGTTTAAGAATTCATCTCCAGTCGCTTCGTTTTGTGAACATACGTGAGCAGTTTTGGAACCCAGTTTTTGATAATTTAATCGTTTTGTGACAATCTCATGCAATACAATGGATCAAAACAGCACTTATTTTCCAGACAAGCCTCGTACCTAAGACACATTAAGTCTTGTGGCTAAACCTAAATGGTTCTAGTTCTAGGTCTAGTGATAGTTCTAATGCTGGTGCAAATAAAAATTGTGGCTATTAGAATTAACACTAGACCTAGTACTAGAAACATTTAGGTTTAGCCGTCTTGAGGGACACATGGCTATATCAAACGTTTCTAGTTCTAAGTCTAGTGTTAGTTCTAGTGATAGAGTTGAATTAATAGTTTTAGTTCAATATAATACATTAATTATAATAAAAGCAGTAATATATATAGATCTATTGCAATCAAATAAAAAAAAATGTGTATAGATATTTTTTATTAAAACGATTTAAGTCGAAATATTTAAATGTTATTCATCGAGACACATCCGCTACTTTAAAAGTGTAAGTGCATCACTGGTTACAGACACACACGGCGACGAAGAAAGCTAACCAGACGAGTTAACCGCATGTTTGCGAACCTTGTGCACAGACGTTGGACGCAGCTTGTATTTAGGTCAAGCTCATTGGCACACGACTGTCTGCATCAACACAATGCATCCCCATAAAGAACGTTGATCATCACAAAAGTGCTTTGTTAACAAAGATATGAGAAAATTAAAAAAAATGTATTTCTTAGTTTTTTTTAGAATACAAATTTATACTGTTTAAACCTTAGCTTAGTTATATTTAGATGGTTTTCATTCAGGGGCATTGCCGTCGAAAGTTTGTTTTCGTAACACAACGAAAACTTGGCCGGGTCGAGATACGGTTTCGGCGAGGCGATTAATTTAGATGCTTGTTTACATTTAGAAACCTAAAAACGGAATGTATCTTTATACAGACGGAGAGAGTAGATTATTATGTGTATAATGAACGACTGTTTTTCGAAAACAATGAGAGCGCGTTCTATGCGATCCATTCATATGATTCGTTGACGGTTTTAAAATCGGAGTACAGTCGTAAAATTGAAAGTAAATAAATAAAGTTTTGAAAAACAAAGATTGGCAAACTTTGATAGAGATAGTGATGGAAAGGGAATTCGAAAAAACGTAAACATTTAGTCATTTGTTTTGACGTGTTTCTATACTTTATCCGATATATTATAAAAATTTATTTTTTTGAAAACAAGTATGTATAAATGAGTTTAAAACCTTAATAAAATTGTTTATAATTTAACAGATAAAGTATTGCGTATAATTAAAAAAAATATATAGAAAATTGGATGGCGAAAAATTTACTGGGGAAGGAAAGCGTTCCAAGAGGCTCTAGAGTCGTAAGAGTGATGCAGACTAACAATAAGTACAGGTTACTATGCAGAAGAGTGCTTAGTATAACTTCCTTCACACTTTGGTAAAAGAAAAGTCTCTCTTAAAAAATCTTTCCAACCTTATAAAGAAACTTCTTAAACCATATCATTATCTTAAAATATAATTAATAAAAACAAAATAATAATTTTAAAATTGCATTAATGTAAGTACGTCAATAGTCAATACTAATAAAATAATGCAAGTTATTTTTAGCGGCCAAAATTAATCAAAAAAAGATAAGATATGATGAGCGCTTAAAAAATTGTCGTTTCCCCGGTATTTATTACGAATCAAATTGGAAACAATGAAAACTATTTAGTTCCGTCCAATCGAAAAAGCGCGCGAAACAACTTCTTTAAAAATCGAAAGTTATAAAAAGGCAGGTGTCCTATACATATAAAAAAAACAACTTATAAAAAATTGCAAACTGACCGCATGTGTAGTCTTCGTAGACATGTTTCATTACTCTTGTACGTGTTGTAACTACCGCCAAG
Organism: Onthophagus taurus; assembly: GCF_036711975.1. NCBI lineage: Eukaryota > Metazoa > Arthropoda > Insecta > Coleoptera > Scarabaeidae > Onthophagus > Onthophagus taurus. The sequence continues at coordinate 3,467,186 of NC_091967.1, forward strand.
TCTTCGTCGTTTTCGTCGATTTCGTCGTTTTTGTCGTTTTGTTGTGTTACTCGTTTCTGCCTTCACACTTGAGCGAAGAAAAAGTAAATAAAAACTTATTAACCGACGAAGATCGCGTTATTTATTTATTATCACATGACGATTACATCCGAAAATCAACAGAAACCTAACCGTTATATAAAAGAAAATTAAAAAAAAATTATTATCAAACCGTCGTTAAGGCACGAATTTTACAAAACACATTGATACGAATCGGGGGGCCCCCTTTTATTTAGGGCAACCAAGGGCTGGCCGGCACGAGTTTATACGGGCAACTAAACTGTCGGGTAGGTCAGTTCACTGCATATGCGCGACCTATCTCTTGTTCACCTTTGTCACTATTGCCGTCCTCGTCTGGCGACGGCGATGTGGGTACGCACACACACTCGAAACGAGGCCCTCGTGCATACACGCACTCATACACTATCAAAGCACATGTTTCCGTCGCTGATGGTGCATATACGACGCTCGGCGGCGACGTCGTCGGCAGCAGCAACTTTGAACCGACGGCGACGACGTCGTCATTACGCGAACTGTAAGAGTATGAGTGTATATATGTGTGTGTATAAGTTGACGACACGGATGTAGTGTGTGTGTGTTGTGCGGACGAAATGCATGTGTGCAAAGAAATGGAGTTGGGTTGGGGGAACTCTGTTCGCAAATGATAGAGCAAATATTTAACGTATCGTCATGTGGGTCCACAATGCGTGCACTGTACGAACTCCCGAGGTCCGTAAAAATTACAAACCGGGATGTTAACGAAAAAGAAAAAAACTCTTTTCAGACTTTCTAATAATAAAATTACGCCCTGGATGGTTTCCCAGGAAATATTTCAGCGATTAGATAAACGGCCGAGTGGTTTCTAGATGTTTTGTAATTTGTAGAGGGTTCCTACTTTGTTGAGCTTTCTATTTCTACAAAAAAAAAAACGTATGCTGGTGGAATTTAAAGCAATTGATTAAATTGTTGCAAACTGAGCAATAAACCAATGTTAACACACTTTATTGTATTTTAAATCAATTAAAAAAAATCTAATAAAGATATTGATCAGTAATAATAATATTTTGTATCTGTAAAAATATAATATCTTTATCCATTATTAATTATATTTTTTTAATTTGCGTTCCAAAATTCGATTAAGATATTGATAAATTTTAAAAATATGCTTTGGATTGTTCCGAATTTAATAGCAGCAACGAAAATGACTGAAAAAATTTTCAAACAGAGCCACTACTTTTAATAGAACATATTTAGAAAATACAATAAATCAGGGAGGAGGTACGTAAGCAGATTATCCCAGCGGATAAAGATTAGGTAATCCAACCAACACACTCCATCTATTAGCCTCCTCAATTTTCCTCTTATCCATATCTATCTTCTGGTGCTCTTTTCCAGTTTGCAGCTCCTAACATTTTCTTGGCATCCTTTCGCAATTCATCCCAACTGCTCTCCTACCTACAAGTTATTCTTGTAGTGTCATCTTTGATACTCATTCATCCGGCATCCTCTGGACATAAAAAGAGTAACTTTTTGAGACCTCTGGGAAGACCTCCAAAGAGATGGACAAAAACATGGTTATCAATATCTCAAGAGTTCTGATGAGTTGGAAATAGCAGACCTGATGCCTATAACATATCGAAAAAGAAGCCTTTACTACATCTAGCATTTTGATCTCCATTCTTCTTCCGTCTTCCGTTAAAGCTTGATCACTCATAGTCTATGCGATTCCTTGAATCCAAGATGTATTTGGTCTACCTCTCCTTCCTCTATGGTAAGTCACATATCCAAGAGTTCTTTTTGGCCATCGGTTTTCGGGCATCCTCATCAACTGTTTGGTTTCCATCTCAGCAATTGTTGCATATATTTCCTCATTTGAGACAGATTCTAGCCTTGATACTCTGTATGCTCTTCTTAGAAAGTTCATTCATCTATCCAATGGCGTTTCAGACCAATTGGCCTGTTCAATTTTCCTCTTCCACACATCTCTGTCTTCTGATGCTACTAATCTTAGGAGACTTCAAAACAACTAAGCATTCGTCAAATAGTTGATGAGTATTTAAATTAGCACTGAAAATATGGTCATAATATACAGGATGTCCGGAAATGACGTGTACAACGCAAGCCCACAAGTACCTTGACCAAAAATATAATGATTTAACTCAACATATACAAAATTGTTTAGTTGAACCGCTAGAGGACTTTAAAAGTAAAATTATTTTTTAAATAAGTCAAAAAATCCTGGATGGATTTTATTCATTTTTTGATCATGCGTTTGTATCAATAGACTACAGCTTTTTGTGGAATAAACTCTGATTTTGAAAATTATACGGTGCTTAAAAACTTTGTCACAATAAATTATGCATCCATATCTTTTTAACCCCCTTTACAAACACTACCATTCTTTTTTTCTGAGTAGTTACTTTAATTTAGAAACTATTTTCTCTCTTACAAAATTTCAGTTGAGTGAACGGTTTAGCCACAAAAAAATATTTTCTAAATCTTCACAAGCGCGAATGAGTGATATAAGGTAACACTAATAACGTTTTTTTAATAGTTGGCTAGGTATAATTAATTTTAAAAACAAAAACAGTTAGTCACTTAAATTTGACAGCGGTATTCGTATTCTTTTGTTTTGCGTTTTATCTTTGATTCATCAGGAATGTTTAACGCCCTCTAACGGCTAAACTAAGCAATTTTGTATATAGATAAGTTGAGTTAAATCATCATATTTTTAGTCAAGTGGTGGTGTTGCGTTGTACACGTCATTTCGGGACAACCTGTATAATATACAGTGCGTTTCAAAAGTAACGGATAAATTCGATAAAATCATTACAAACAATTTATGAAAAAATCGCTGAAACGGGTCTAAAGATTTAAATTTTTTGCAATTTTTTGGTGTATATTTTAAATTTTTTCCGCCATTTTTAAACGAGTTATGACGTCATCGAAGTTTTTTTTAAATGGAACACTCTATTTTTTATATCGGAATTTGAAAGAGGATTTTTTTCCGAATTATGTACAATAAATATTAATATCCGTTATACAGGGTGTCACACAAAAAACGCCCCAAGCTGTAACTCTGTCATTTATATTCCGATTTTCATGACCGAGGCATCAAATGAAATGGTTTGATGAATACTATGGTTCATGCTACAAATAAATTTTTTTCAAGGCCATCTTCAATTTTAAGCGATTATTAACTTTTGTTTTTCAAATTGCTCCATACATCCACTTTGAATGTAATTTTAGCAGAAAAAAGACACCTGTATATACAGTTTTCACACAAGAACGCCGTAAGCTGTAACTCTGTCATTTAACTTCAGATTTTTATGAACGAGGTATCAAATGAAATGGTTTGATGAATGCTATGATTCATGCTACAAATAAACATTTTCCAACGCCATTTTCGATTTCAAGCGATTATCAACTTTTGATTTTCAAATTGCTCGGTATGTTTTTCTTCACGTTATGGGATAGAGATTTTTTTCTGAGCCCATCGATCTACAATACATTAACATTAATTGTAATTTTAGCAGAGAAAAACAATTAAAACATTTTCCGAACATTGTCTTAGTCACTTCTGTAATACTGCAGTGTGCCATGGAAAAAAATAACACGCAAAACTGATAACAGTCATTAAATGCTATGTCAATGCCCGAAGCAGTTGTAAATGATACTTATAAGTTGTTTTTTCATTTATCCCATGGCACACTACAGTATAATACAAGTGACTTTAAGAGAATGTTCAGAAACTATTTTAATGTTTTTCTATGCTGCAATTACAATTAATGTTGATGTATTGTACATTAATGGATTCAGAAAAAAAAACTCTATCCAATAGCGTGAAGAAAAACATACCGAGCAATTTGAAAATCAAATGTTGATAATCATGTCATGAAAATTGGAAGGTAAATGACAGAGTTACAGCTTGCGGCGTTCTTGTGTGGCAACCTGTATATACAGGTGTCTTTTCTCTACTAAAATTATATTCAAAATGGATGTATTGTACATCAGTGGATTCAGAAAAGCAATCTCTATCCAATGACGTAAAGAAAAATATATAGAGCAATTTGAAAAGCAAAAGTTAATAATCGCTTAAAATTGAAGACGGCCTTGGAAAAAATTTATTTGTAGCATGAATCATAGTATTCATGAAACCATTTCATTTGATAACCCGCTCATGAAAATCGGAATGTAAGTGACAGAGTTACAGCTTGGGGCGTTTTTTGTGTGACACCCTGTATAAGAAAAATTTTGAGAAAAAATAATTTAAAGTTTCATTATCTCCTATTCATTTGATACAAAAAATAGTAGTAGCCGTGCGTAACCATGGCAACCAATTGTTTTGATTTGACATTTCCAAGTGTCAAAATTCAATTATTTAATTATCAATCTAATAACTTCAATAACTATTACAACAATAATCTCAGAAAACAAACATTCTCACCGCTCTATTTTCTATTTTAGTCTGTTTTTTGTCAACATTAAATTGTGTCCTACACACAATAAACGTATTAATATTATTCCACGTACTCGGCAAAATAGTAGTAACAGAAATAGAATTGTTTGGGTGAACTACTAAATTGAACAAATCGGTTTCATTATTTCAAACGGCCGGACAAACAAAGTGACCCCAATTGATGTATATCACAAAGGTGCTTATGCAAAATATTGTTTGGTCCTACCAAACACAATGAGAATAATAGCTCCTTTCTCCACCAGTACCAAATAAATATTGCATCATTTTCTGCGTCAATTCAATAATCTTTATAAATTACAAGAATTCCTCAATTTTCGTTACGGTTCACGAAGACCACGTGAAAAACCTATAATCGAAAGTATCGAGTCATATTAATTATGTAACAACTTTATATAGAGGAAAACTATTATTACTACGATTAAATTTTGGAAACTATTTAGTAAGTGCACCAATACAATTGCATCTAATAGGTGTGATAAGTCTAAATACTATTGATAATCGTATTAATATCTTGAATGGTATTAATTGCTTGTATTAGCGAATAATTTCAACAAATAAATTAATACAATATCACAGCACCACTCCAATTAAATCAGCTCATTTTCAACAGCACATTATTGTAAACTAATCCTGTACCATATAAAAAGAAACAATAGTGCAATTTAAATTATTGTCACAATAATTCCATATAAGTTGATGTCAATTCGATTTTTTCTTTTTCGTTCTGCACTTAGTTCCGCTTTAATACTTCAAATTCAATTACTGGGTGACCTTTACTACTACCACAATTGCAAATAGTAGCTTTAGAGTGTACGTGTAAAACTATTTCTATTTAGCCTTGAGGCTACAAAATCCTTGAGAGCCGCAATTTTTCTTAAATGTGTTTTTTGTCGTTTAACCGCCTATAACATGTCTCCCGGTTATGCTACTTACATGCGACAACAACATTTTTATGACACCATATTGGATTTGTACTGTCTAGATTTAAAGTTATTCCTTCATTACGTTTCATTGAAATGTTATACATGAAACTAAAAAAAAATGTAGTATTAAATAAAAAGTAAACAACTCCAGTTCAAAGTTGCTACTCGTTCAAATAGACAATTTTATCGAAATCAAAAGCGTGTATCACAAATGCGAACTATTTTTTTTTCTTTGCTTTTTCCGTGTAGTTTTTCAAGCAATACACTCAATTTTTTCCGCAAGTATTTTTCATCGTGCTACAGAGAGTCGTTTAATTTACAAATTAACCGAGATATACCCCGGTATAAATAGAAATAAAAACCGAAATGTACGCGAATATTGCGCCATCGGGTTGTGTTGCGCGTTTTGAAACGGCGGCAATAGAACCAAGCCAGCAGAAGGCCGTGTCGTCGCTTGGGAATATATTTTGCGAAAGCGACGAGTTCGCCAATTTGCGTTTTCGAATGTTGCACTCGGAATTGGGACGACTACGTCGAAGGAACGCCGCCATAATTTGAACCGGTTACGAAACGCCGTTAAATGTGGAGCGGCGAAGAGTTACCCGTTAGAATGAAATTAGCAAACTTTAACGATTAAAATAAAAATATAATCATTTTATTTTCAATTTTAACATGAATTAATTTTAAATATTAAACAAGTCGTTTAATATCATCATCCGATACGATTTACCAAGATAATTACCAAGGTAATTGGTGCACGTCGAGGAAAGATCATACAAAAACATATTTTCTTAAACAGGATGATAATCAACAAATAAGTTATTTATGCCACAATGCATATTGATAGATTTTAAATTTACTTTACTGCCTATTCATCAATTATTAAATTATTTTTTACTACACTTTAACGATCAATATACAGTTAATATTAATATGGTCATTTATTCTTTGTTACTCACTAATATTAGATTTATTATCCTAGCCCTACTAATGTAAGTAGGAATTGATGCATGCAGTTGTGATGATGAGTTATATGGAACAGAACGTATATTTTATTAATGTATAATATTAACGAGGCAATACAGAATAAATTTATTTACTACAAAACTAATTCGAAGTTTTTAAAAAACCATATCGGCTACATTTTTAAGAATCATGAGATGACATGTATGTTAAATTGAAGTTCAAAGATTCTAATTTATGATGTGATATAAAAACCATAAGATAATATTATTGAAATTTTTGTGTAATTATCATATTGTTTTGTAATACGAGTGTTTGATTTTTTTTTTTGATAAACCGTGTTCGCATATTTACGATATATGTCCGTACGAAACGTGCACGTACTGGTATGGATTACAAGTTCGAACAGAACGCCTATATCGTGATCGTGATGCAGTTGTGCGCGTTCTCGCTTATTATTAGGTAAACATTAGAGGAACGTCCGGGCCAATGAATAATTCCTGGCCGGATTCTCTAAGCCCACGTGTAATGGAATAACCGGGGATATGAATAATTATCCACGTGATACTTGTTATGGGCACACTTGCGTTATCCTGTGGAAACCGTGCCGAATACAGTTAGTCGGCCATTAGTCTAAACTAGTTGCGGAGGGAACGAATTCCACATGAGTGAACAGCAATTAAGGAGTCGGTCGAAAAAGTCGTTGTACCAACGCTGAATAATATTCAGAAATTTATCAAAATAGAAAACATAAACGAACAAAGTGTAACTTTTAAAATTCTTGATTGACTTTGAATAACACAGAAGAAAATTTAATAAATACCGTTATAAGTTTACGTATGCACATTAAATTGCTATCTTTTACGAAAATCCTCATTGCAACAGTAAAACAACATAAATTATGCATAAATCCGCTAATCGCTAACGGTGTATCATACGAAATTCATCAAGGTTATCATCGGACCATTATAGCTAAATTATACCTCGCGATGTTAAAAACAATCTCTTCTAAAAGTCAATTTGTACACAATTCCCGATATCTTTACAGCTCAATCGCAAAACGTATTTAAAACGAAGTAGGCACGGCAGCTTTGTACATAAAAAAACTCTGCTCAAGAAATGTCAAACTAACCGCAATTATCAAGACTATTTTTATTTTATTAAGAGCAACACTTACGTACGTCTAAATACAAATATTCGATTTGTCAAGGTTGAGACCAACCTAAGAAAGTCGATTTATGTGTAGGTACGTGAATTTTATTGCATTCGTGCATACAATTATGTACCTTTCATTACGTATCTTTAAATAGTTATATCGTTCGATATTAAAACAGCTCAATTAACTTCAATTCCGTCTTTTTCTACTCTATTGCTAGGGGAATTTCTTAGAATTGATTTTATGGTTTGTGTTAGAAATTTAACGAGATTACTTAAATTTTAGAATATCAAAATCAGCTCCCCAAATCCGGTTTAGAACACTGCCAACCCAAAAACTATAGACCGATCACTCTACTATCAGTACTGGGTAAGATTTTAGAAGACATTGTTAAAGATCGACTTGATAAAGTGATTGGTAGTAATATTCCTCGATTTCAATTTGGGTTTAAAGCTAAAAATTCTACTATTAGTACTATTGTTATTACTACTCACACTTGACAAAGAACCGATCTGCAGCGATTAATCTATAAATTACATGAAATGCGTGCTCTCTTACATTTAATAAGAATGGTAGAAAAGTTTTTGATTGACAGGCAAACTAGAGTTAGGATCAATGGTTCATTATCTAAATCGTTTATTCCATTACAAGGTGTTCCACAAGATTCGCCAATCTCACCTTTCCTGTATAACATCTATTGTGGTCTTTTGATTGATTATCTCTAAGATTAGACACCCAAACAACCCATTGCAGAACCTATAAGACTAAGACTAGACAGACTACGGAAGAAATTTTAGACAACAGAAACAATTATGAAAAAATACATAAATTATATTTAAAGAGACAAGGTGTACAGAGGAAGACAATATTGGAATTTTTTTCATAAATACTTATCTGATAATTAATAATAATATTGTTAAATAGCGGAAAGACCATTAGGTCGATAGCTGTAATAAAGATTTATTTCTCTTTATTACAAATATTGTTCAAATTAGCCTCCTTCTGCTAGAATATATGCTTCACAACGACGAATTAAAGAGTTCTTCAGCCGAATTAAAATGTCTCGTTGATTTCTTATTTCAGTAGCAGCCTTCTGTTTAATAACTGTTCTTGTGTGTTAATTTCCACTTGATACGCAATTCATCTGTCAAGAGAACATTTGAAATGAAGTCATTATTTTGGGCATGTTGCTGCAATAACCATTCACAAAATATTAACCGTTCAACACGCACTATGCAAAATTTTGACTTACATGTATGTTGTATTCTTCGAGTGCTGATGGAAGGATTATCAATGACAGCATTAATTACAGCTTCTTCGTGCTTTACATTAACTACATGCAGTCGAATAGCTTTTGCTGGAGCAGGATTGGCTGCTTCTCGAAGTCTTCTGAAAGAATCGCTAAAAACTGAATAATATGGCTATCTTGATATTCTCGTACTGATTGTCGAGCATTTCCATTACAAAAACCATACACCAAAATTATATCAGCATACTCTTCAGTGCTTACATTTTAAGTTTCTTCTTGTATGTAATAATTAAACTTTACAGCAAACTGACATATTACAAATGTTTGATTTTACCGACTAAAGTGTTATAATTTCGTAAACAATTCAAATAGGACATATGTTCATTAACATTTTTTTTGGTAATTGGATTAGCTATCATATGTGTCAAAGTTTGCAGTTCGATCACTGTTTATTCCTTTGTATACCACAAGCAAACTCCAACATTGTAATAAACAGCACTTTACGATCACGTTAATTCAATCCAAATTCTAACAGAATATTAATTCAATCCTCTGCGTCTGCCACTATGTGTTATCACCAACAAAGGGCATCAACCGCATTTACAGTTTTAAACCAAGACAACCAACAGTGATCCGACTTTGATGTGTTCAACATCCGGATCCATCTACCGGAATAGGGTAGGAGTCGCGATGCGGAGTTTCGGGGGAAGAGGTGGTTTACCGGAAGCTTGCCGGTATCAGGCGGACAATTAATCCGTCCGAACAACAGTTACAATTAATTTAATTCAATCAGATACATGTCTGGGGGCGCTCGATCGGTCCTCTAATATCGTCAAGGGGGGACACACGACACACAAGCAGAGGTCATAGGTTACGAACGCTCGCTCGGGGCGCATCAGTCGCCGTAATTCACAGTGAGACGGCGGCAATCAGCGTTCCTAATTCGAAACGCACCGACGTCACTTGAATTACTACCAGTTCTCTAACACCCTACTCCCCCTCTGCGTACTCATGTAACTATCTCCCCATCGTTTTCGGCAATACCTAAATTAATTGACACTAATTAACGGATTAATGTACATTTCTTATGAGAAAGATTAAGTTTTTGATTAGTTTTAAAGATTCATCAATTAATAATGTAGAAAATTTTAAGACTTCATTTAATTCCATGCGTTTTAAACATGTACAAGTTAAAATCGAACAATGGTAAAAGATAATTACGATCGCAATTATTGGTCGATACAATAGCAGATGGGAGAATAAAAGAGGCAGGTCTGCTGCTCGTCGAACAAGTTCCTTATTTAAAAGGGAAGAGAGTATAAGCACCTGTTTTTCTGGTTTTTTCGATGGTGGATAACTAACAGAGACCACGTATCACAAGACTTCCTTCCCTCCTAATAAACGCTAATGATTCCTTTTGGTCGTAATGGCTACTAATAGTCCATGGGGTCGCTACTGATGTATTCTTCGTATTCAAACAGACCGTTTAGAGGATACATTTAATTCCATTTTAATTTTGTGTTATAAAATTTAAGTATTTTTTTTATTCTTACATTGAAGTGTTTTAGAGTTGAAAGAGGATTGTTCCTTAACTTACCTGAAATAAAAGAAATAAATTAATAATTTTAGATAGATAAGGTGATGAAATTAGAATAAAGTGATTAACATGATATCAACCTAAGCTACGACGGCTTTATCAAATAGAGTTGTGGGTCTTTTAGATTTTTTAAAGTTTTTACTTTTTCAAACACTTTATATAATACTAATACTAATTTAGTGGAGGACAGCGGTGTGTATGAGGTGCATGGTATGTCAGATCATGATATGGTTTTTTGTAAACTGAGAATTACTACCAACACCGAACCTGATCCCCATTTTATAACTAGGTCATATCGAGATCTGGAATATGATTCATTTTTGATGGACTTGTATCGAATGCCATTCTTCCATATTTTCGATTTAGACAACGCAAACATCAAAGCCGACTTTTTAACTCAGCTCGTTTTGGCCGTTCTTGACGTACATGTTCCCCTTAAATTAATCAAGAAGTCACGTACCCCGTGCCCGTCGATCACAGATACAATAAAGCATATGCAAAAACTGCGCGACAAGGCGTACAATAACTACCGTAATAACAGATCAGAAGCGAAATGGGAATATTACAAATCGGCACGTAATTTAGTTAATACCTCGATTATTCATGAGCGCAGGGCATATTTTGAGTCGCAATTGAACATCACAAATGATTGTTGGAAAGCACTGCGAAATACGGGAATATTTAAAAGAAAAAACATGTCAGTTCTACCTCACCTTGGGTCACCCAATGATATCAATAATTACTTTATTGCAGCGGTATCGGGGGGAGGTGTTCCTGACTTAGAATTGGTCAACTTTTATAATTCCAACAAACGGAATAACTTGTCTTTTGGCTTTCGCGTGGTGGAGGATATGGATGTGGATCGTGCAATTAATTCAATTAAGAGCAATGCGCTTGGTCATGATCGTCTCAATATGAAATGCTTAAAATTGTGCTGTCCACATATATTACCTTATATTCGCGATACTATAAATGCGTGCATCGAAACATGTGTTTTTCCAATGACATGGAAGAAAGCCGTAATAAAACCGCTTTCCAAAATCTCTAAACCTACGGTACTTAGCGACCTGAGACCCATTAGTATTCTGCCAGTATTAGCAAAGGTTGCAGAAAAAATTCTTTATGAACAAATGGTCTCCTTTGTGGAGGAGAATGACATACTACCACAGAACCAATCTGGTTTCAGACGGGGTTACAGTTGCATGACAGCATTGATACATATCATTGATGATATAATTCGCGAAACCGATAGAGGTAATTTAACAGTTCTTTGCCTACTAGATTATTCAAAGGCGTTCGATACGGTCAATCATGAGACAATGGCATCAATTTTGAGGTATTCCGGTTTTGATGATAAGTCTACCCGCTTATTATATGATTTTCTAACACATAGACAACAAGCCGTATTTATGGGTGATGAACAATCTGAATATCAATACACTAGTTCGGGCGTTCCTCAGGGTTCTATACTCTCGCCTTTGCTTTATGCTTTATATACATCAAACTTTAACCAAGGGGTTATGCATTGCAAGACCCATTTTTACGCCGACGACACGCAAATATACTATTCTTTTCCGGCTCATGATATAAAACAGGCTTGTGTGCGAATTAATAGTGATCTAGAATATTTGCGTATCACCTCAAGCCGACATGGACTTAAAATTAATCAGAAAAAATCAAACGTTATTATGTTTGGTCCTCAGAAACAAAAACAAAAAGTCATTAATGACTTACAAATTTGTATAAATAACGAATTACTACCTATTCAAAAAACAGTAAAAAACTTAGGCATTTTAATCGATGAGGGCCTTACTTTTAATGAACACGTCAATAAATGCGTTCAAAGAGCTTACAGTAGCCTTAGAATTATTTATACTAACAGAGCCTTTGTTAATCATAGTGCAAAAGTGCGCCTATGCGAAAGTTTAGTACTATCAATGTTTAATTATGGCGATGCATACAATTTTTGGGTTGAAACGCAGAGATCACGTCAGCTGTAAGCTGCCGGTTTTAAAGTGGTTGAACATGCAGGGGAGAAGAATGTTGCATGCTGTAGGTTTTTACCATAAATTACTCACTCTACATAAACCAGCGTATCTTGTAAAAAAGTTGTCTTTTCGGGGTGACGTGCACTCGGTTAATGTGAGGTTTAAGGGAAGGCTATCTCCACCAATATTCCACACTATGAGTTCTAAAAAAAGGTTCTCATACCAGATATGCAAAGTAATTAATGAGCTCCCTTCTGGTTGCGCATTGACAGAATGTGGGTCTGCCGCCACCGCCAGGAGGCGCTATGCTGATTTTCTGTTTGGGCAGCAGTGTTCGCAATACCTGTAAATCTCTTAATAGTCACAGATCTTGCTTTTGCGTTTGAATGTTTTTGTAATCTTTTTGTTCTACCTAAATTTGTTCTTAATTTCTGGGGAACCCTTTTGAGTACTGACATGGTATCGATAACGACTTGTTGTGGCCTTTGGTAGTATTCACCTAAGTATTATACAGTGCTAGCGTAAAGTAACCCCCCCCCCTGTTTAACTTCCGAACAAATTGAGATATCACTATGAACAAAAAAACGTCAGTTTCTATATTTTATCAGCACAAATATTTTCTTATGGAAAATTTTGCCATCACTTTTAGTTTTTTCGGAAAATAGATCAACTTTGTTTTTTTAAATGGAACACCCAGTATATTATGGTATCTTCCGAAAGATGAAAACAATACGAATCCAACGGTACCTCACAATCAAATATCGGTTTATTAGTTTTTCGCATAAAAATTAAACAAAATGCGGAATTTTGCCGGAAAAACCAACGTATCTTCGTCGACTACCTGTCGAAATGCAATCGGCCAGGTAAATGGTGGACGGTCGGTATACGCTCGAGCTAAGACGGATTTAAAATTGCAACTTCAATTACTTATTTTTTTTAGAAATGAAATAAAAGTTGTTTGGAAGTATATTAAATTTATGAATTAATCATATTTTATCAAAAAATATTTATAAAGAAAAAAAGTCAATATAAGAAATGAAATTTTCTTATTAAAGATTTTGTTAGTATAGGTAACGGTTGAAAAATTTGCTTAGTGTTGTTATTGAATAATAAAAGAATTTTTTATTTATTAAGAATCAAATATTAAGTAAATTGTTCGATATGATTACCTTGAACTTCTAGACAGTGGTACCATCTTTGTAGAGTTTCCTCTCTCACACGGCTTAAGAGGCTACTTTACCATACAGCTCAGCAAATTACAAAAAACATACATTATTTATGAAAATATTTGGATGAAATTTTGTACATAGCTTCTTCTAACAATTCTACATAACGCATGGTGAAAATTTTTAAAGTTTTCCAAAAAAAGGGGTTTTTTTCCTCAATATTATAGAATTTGGTCGTTCTTTTTTAGCTTGCATGATAGTATACTTGAAAATAGTAACATTTTTCAAATAAATTTTTTCAAAATTTTTAGTTATAAAGGAATAGTTTGTAATTTGCTAAAATTGCAATAAGGTAGCGTAAAAATGAATATTTTCCGTCAAGATTCCCACGAAGTATTACCACCGCGTTAGTCCCGCCTCCTGCCGACTGAGCGGCGCTGACATCGACTCTCTTCATCGAAGCTCCTTGTTTTATCTATTACTTTTTAATGTGGTAGAGAAAATAATCATTTCCAAAAGTACGTTTTGAACTTTATTTTCCGTGATTTTCTACTAATAATTGTGTAATTTAACAAAATTTTTGAATTTATAGTCAATAGTTGTTATTTTATTGTGTACTATAGTGTTAGTTTAATTTAGTTTGTGTAAAGTTTTTATAAACAATGGGTAAGTATGTTCATCTAAAAAACTACCCCTTAGCATTTGAAGATGTTCTCGAAAAAGGAGTAATAGACGGTAATAATTTACGATATAAATTTTTATAAAATCTAAAATTTCATATTTTATAGTCCGAGATTTAATTGAAAAATGTATTCATTCCGAAAGGTAAGTTAAATTTTATTAATTTTATTGTATAAACTGTGGCACACATAAAAAGGACTTATTTAAAAAGAATAAACCATCACAGTAAAAATTAAAACGATACATTATTTGAAGCGATACCATAAGATAAATAATACAAATGATGCAGAACCAAATACTGATGGTGGAGAATAATCCATTCAACTGCAACAAAACTCACATTAAATTTATTAATGAGTCAAAAGAAGGGCTTAGCAGCTCATTTCTTTTATGTTTTATGTGCAGGATAAAAAAGAAGCTTTACACTGAAGAAAGCAAAGAGTCTATTGAGATAAACTCTGCTGTTGTTTCTGTTATCTGTCGGTACCGGATATACACAGGCTGAAGAATTATTGTTATGTGTGGATATACCATTTATGTTAACAAAACCATTCCAAAAATATCGAGAAACCGTAAGTGACATGGCATAGCAGTCTATGAAGAACGCAGGTAAAGAAGAATTAATTTAGTTACAGCTTCAGAAGAAGTAAATAAAAACTGAATAAAGACTGTAAACGCTAAACGCTCGAACGTCAATTACGATGCATCATCCGGAGTGGTACTGCTATAAAATAATTGTATACATAAAAAAAAATACTCGTGTATACAGGGTAATTCAGGTAGGTAGCGAAAGCCGATCAGGGTAATGATAGCAATTCGGTTATAATTTATGAGTGACATTTCACACGAAGAATATAAAAGAAAGAAGAATTTATTGGAAATTTGCAAGATGGATGCATTAACAGAAATAAAATACAAATTCTTACCAGAAGCTAAAGTACCAATCAGATATGGATCCAAGAAAGGTATTTGTGCCTAACTGCATCGAGATTTGGTGATGTATGTAGGATGAGAAATGACACGTCTTGCTTAAATAATGTTAAATCAATCTTGTACTCGAAATTTGCTAGAAATAATAACACTAACATGGCTAAGACTATGAATGGCTTGCATTAAAAAAATTTGAAAGTAAATATAACTTGCCAGCAAACTTTTGAGCTCTATTCATCCGTAGGATGTACGGATTCTTAGTTGCAAGTCCAAATGAAACAATAAAAAACGAAAATGCCATCGTCGAGGTGAAGTGTCCAGCAAATTTCAAGAGCTTACATCTATTCAACGATGGCAAATTAAAATTTCCTAAAGATTTTTCTAGTCAGGGCTGTTTTATTTATTACACTATTAGTCATATTTTGTATACTTGAATCATTATTTAATATTATTATTAATTAGGTATTACATATTATTTCATTTACTTATACAAGGTGATGCAGTCCATTTTTTTAAACAGAAATATTAAAAAAGTTCGAATGAAAAGTAATAATATTCATACAGGAACCACATTTATTCAGCTATTTTTTCTTTAATTTTTGTAACTACCTGTGTTTTCAAATAAAATTACTTACACGGTTACTCTGAGACACCTGTATATCAAACGAACGCATAATAATACAACAAAGATATAATTTATAAATGTTGTACCGAACTTTTCACATTCCCTGTATTGCAAATATATCTATTTTAATATAAAATGAAGTTATAAATGTTATTTTCGTTTCAAAATGATATAAATGTTTTATGCCTCGCAAAATTATTTATTGCATTTGAAATTGATTTTTGCCTTACATTCAATTGAATTATAAACCCATAATCTTAGATGTTCTCAACTTCTTTCTCTAATTTCTCTATTAAAAAATTAATATTCTATTCATATCGAAAAAAAGCATTAAAAAACTGATATTTGCGTAATGTAAATTGTTGTGAACCAAAATACTTAAAAAAACAAACGTAGTAAAAAGGTGGGCTACGACTACGATTATTAATAAAAAATCAAAATAATAACTAAAATAATAAATAAATTGGAAAGTCAATAAAAAGATTGATTGTAATTCATAATTAAGAAAAATTGTTAATAAACAATAATATTTAGAAGAAGTCGTTTAATTTATTCATTAACAACATCGACGAGAAAAAGAATCGTAATAAAATAAACACGATGTTTTTTTTATCTATAAAGGGTCGGGCCTAGTAGAAAATAAACTCCGCCTCGTTGCTTCCGAACGTCCGTCGTCTGCGCCCCTCAGAAACTGACCGACCTGGTAAAGTGGGCTCTTAACAAGTGATGATCAATATTTTGGCAGACGTCAATAATTTTTTGTTTTAAATCCTCAATACTACCCAACGGAATTTCATATACCTTGGATTTTAAATAACCCCATAAAAAGAAATCTAAAGGTGTCAGATCTGGTGATCTTGTTGTCCATTAAAATTTTTATTATTTCGTACCATTGGCGCATAATGTGGAGGTGCTCCGTCTTGATGAAACACTAGTTCCATTTCAAAATCGTCAGAATTCTGTTGTACAGTTTGCAAAAGTCTTGAAAAAAAAACATTTACTTTCTAATGAAATTGAGTGATAACGTCACGATATTCATGTGGATTAACATCACGCCGATGCAATTTTCCACCCAAAAAGAAAGTACATTCATCACTAAAACAAATATGTTTCAAGTATAATCGATTTCGTTCAACCATATTTGTCATTAGCTCACAAAATTTTGTTCTTCTCTATCAGGGTCATCTTCTGTTAATTCATGAAGCATTTTTATTTAAAATGGATGATATTTATTCTTCTTTAAGTATTTCCACGTCGTCCAACAACGACGCGGAAATATTTAACACATCACACGTTGATGCGATAGCAGCAGACGACATCATGGGCACATTAAATACTTCTGTTAATATCTGACGACCAGTTCTTTTGCGGTCTTCGACGCTTCCAGTTTCCAAAAACTTATTCACAAGCTCTCTTAAATATTTTCGACTAATTGGATGTTCAGGAAATCGTTTCTTAAATTGTCGCTCTGTTTCATGTAGATTTCTGTCAGCACGAGCGAATATTAAAATTGCTTCGATATTGTGCTCTAAACTCCTTCTAGCCATTTTGATCTCGCCTTTCTTTGGTTATACTTGGTCGGGTAGAATTCAAAGATAGAAATGAAGGAAAATATTTGCATGCTGCCTTAAATACAAAATTTCAAAGTACCTACAAACTTTAAAATTGTTGTTATGACAATTTTTTCTTAGAAGTTTTAAAAAGAACTTTCTTTTTATCCTTTTCTTGTATTGATTGTTTCATAAAAACATTCTAAAAGAATTGCTGATTTTAACCCTGCTTAATCCGAGCGTAGACCGACCTTTAACTGACCGTCCACCATTTATCTGGCCCATTGTATCTCGACAGGTAGTCAACGAAGATACGTTGGTTTTTCCGGCGAAATTCCGCATTTTGTTTAATTTTTATGTAAAAAACTAATAAACCGATATTTGATTGTGAGGTATCGTTGAATTCGTATTGTTTTATTCTTTCGAAAGATACCATAATATACTGGGTGTTCCATTTAAAAAAACAAAGCTGTTCCATTTTCCGGAAAAACTAAAAGTGATACCAAAATTTTCCATAAGAAAATATTTGTGCTGATAAAATATAGAAACTGACGTTTTTTTGTTCATATTGATATCTCAATCTGTTCAGAAGTTAAACGGGGGGGGGTTACTTTACGCTAGCACTGTATGTTAAAACTTAGTAGTTAAAACTCTTGTTTTGTTTATAGCTTTATACCGTTGTCGCGATTCTTTTTTTTTTATATTTAACACGCTATACTGTTTTTTTTTCTCTTTATATACTTTATGGTGAGGTGGAAGAACAATATATATTGAATCTCACCATAAGATTGATCAGTTGTTTATTGGAAACCATTTTTAGTTGTTTATTCTGAAGTATATATATATATATATACTATATATATACTATATTTAGTATCTCTAGTATATACAAAAACTTATGTTATACTTTTATAAATCATATTTTTATAGTTTATTTGTATTCGATTAGATATGAAATGAATTAATAATAAACATGATTTTGATACTTAAAGTACTTGACAAATATATTTTTAATATTTATTATTTTCAAATAATTTTCATCGGAAACGTACATTTCCGTTCTTCATAGTTAAATTCTTCATAGTTTATTTCTTTGTGGTGAAACCCACAGTATCGACACCGTTTTACACACGGATTAACTGGTTTTATAGACTTCCTGCTTTTTCCAAGAACATGTAATACGCACAACACACGTAATAGGCAAACGACGGATGTGTCGCCGAAGAAGTGAACGGCCCGCGATATTTGGAGCAGTTACGAGGAGCGGAACGTCGTCCATTTAAAATAAGAGAAGCAATCGGTTTCCTTCCAGACCGGGCAATTACCCGTTGAAAGAACTCCGGACAACTTGAATTTCCGGTTTCCTCCGGCGACGGCGGCCGCACCACGACCGGGGGCCTCTAAACGGACATGCGAAATCTAAATTTGATACTCGCGCTGCTTATTTGAATGTGTTACGACTAACGGATCTTTAGAGAACTCGGCTTCCTTGAGAAACTGCATGAAACCAATCGTAGTTACTGGAAATTTGTATTATCGACTTACCAAGTCCGAAATTGCATTCTAAACCAACGTTTTCTTTTTACTTTTTTCTTTATAAATAAAATTGAGTTATGTTCAAAGAAGACAAATTCCTCAATCTTCGAATGGAAAAATTGTATCTGCGTTTTTTCGAAAAGATTGCGTAATCAATTCCTCAAGAGCGCACAAACGAAATTAAACGCCAAATACGGCTCGGTAGATGGATGGCGTAATGGTCGCGAAAGAGCAGGCTTGAGATGGATAACAGAGGCAGCTTATGCCCAAAAATGTACAGAAGCCCATTCAGGCCACTTATCTCTGATTTTGCCCGCGTTGCGGCCGTAATTTTTAGCAAGCTCGGATTCCGTTCCCTATTAGAATACTTGTAAAACGACTGTTATTGCGATTAAAGGTTTGTTCAAAACGCTGCGAGCAAATTTCTAAGCGAGAATTTATCAACGACTTTTTTTTTAACCCAGTGGTATTGAGATTTAACTAAAATTTTAAAACTGTTAACCGTTTGGAAAGATTTAAAATGCATATTAAGACCCCCATATATAAATAAAGATTTGAGCGTGCGAAGCAAGCGAATTGCCCACGGCAAATTCGTACAAAAAACGCTGTAATTACGTAAGTGAAAGGTAAAAATGAGGTAATCGCCTTAATTAGAAGGCATTAGATGCAGCGGCATTGTAATGTGCAATTTGAGAACGTTTACCGGAAACGCTGAGTATGATTAAAAATTTTAACGTAGTTTGCGACAAGAATTTCGAATAACAATTAAAATATAAACACATATTTCGAATCATAATGTTTATATTGATACCAAAATAAAGTAAAACATGCAGTGTGATCTCGTGTCAACGATATGCATAACAGGTGGTCGCGATTATACAATCATTAGAAAGGACCATTTCCCCGTTAAGTTTACTGCTCGGAGATAGCACCCAATAAACTAAAGATAATAAGATACTGTAGAACCGTAAAACGCGTACGAGTCCGGTCGTATCTCATAATATCGCCTGCTACCATAAAATACCTTCACCATTAGCGCAAGTATACAGCGTTCTTCCTTCCTTACTTAGTCGACAACTAACTGTTGTCGTTACGGAGCGACGAATTTCAATTTTAAACGAAAATTTGATCAATAAAAACCCATCATAAACATTACTAAACAATCAATCAAACAAGTTTCTAAAATACAATGTCGATTTATTTATGTCAGCTGAACAATAAATTAACATTACTACTTTCTATTGACTTTATAGCCCCATAATAGCATGCGTTAAAACTACGCAATAATCCGACTGACTCGTTATTTATTATTAAGGAATAAAGCTCAACTCAATACATTGACATTGACACGAAACGAACGGCTCTCTAAAGCGAATAATTGCGTACGTTGTTATATTATTGCTGCGGTAGCACAAGCAGATTTATGCTACACATCCACTCTTTAAAGCAAGAGCCACAATAACGGGTAATTGAAAATTAAACGGAGAAACTGGTGTGATGTTATTAAATATCATGCCTGTTGCTAAAAAGTGAAAAACGAACAGCATGTAATTGAAAGATAAATTGATTATAAGTAACACTATATACTTTTGAACTACATCGGTGCAACTGTGATTACATCGTAAACGTGTAATTTTGGTTCGTATGCGTGGTTATAAATCTAGGTAATCGAAAATAGTACATGTTGTATTGGTTATAAGCATGAAATGGAAAAAAATGTATGTGGTTGAATTTTTTTTTGCTTTAAAACAATTCTTTTCTAATACTTCTTAATTACAACATTAGCAAAGTTGTTTGAAAGCGTTAAAACTTGATTTGATGGCCGAAATTGTAGCTAAAATAAAATGATTTGATCAAAAAAAGTACATTAAAACGATTGTGTAATCATTGATATGGACGAAATTCTTCAAATTATTGGTCTAAAAATCAAACTATTGATTCATGTCAGATTAATAATGTGTGAAACACATTCTGGTTAGATAAACATTTATTTGGCATCTGGTTCATAAATATAAAAATATATATATAAAAGTATCACCAAGAAAATTTCTTGTCTTAAAATTGATTAAAACTAGAGTGCGGGAAGTTAGCCCCCCATTTTTTGATTTTTAAATTTTTTATTGTTGTTCTAGATTGTTCTAGAGTTGTTCTACATTGTTCCAAAGCGGCAAATCGAAAAAATAAAAACTCCGCGAAAAAACCGAAAAAACGGGTTTTTTGGATAGCCCCCCATTTTTGGAAAAATCAAATTTTCTTTGTTGTTCTGGGTTGTTCTAGTTGTTCTAGTTATTGTTCTAGAAAATCAAAATTATGGGAGCATTATATTACAAATATATACTTATTATAGCTAACGCCGCAATCTGGAACAGCTATTATTTTCACTAGAACAACTCTATAAAGAACACTTTACTTTTTAAAAATTAAAATTTTTGGAAGTTTCAGTTAGTAATTCTTTCATAAGTTCATAAGTAAGTTTCATTAATATCTATTTCAATAAAAAATATATTGTGCAAAATACTTGCGGATTCGACAGTATATTTCATAGTTTACCATTTGCCCGTACACACAATTCATTTAGAAATCATGTTGAGAATGTTTGCACAGATTGCTTTAGTTTCCTAAAATTATTTTTAAAAACCGGTTCTAGTAAAGCAACATATAAAAAAAGAGCTGAACTATTAACAGGAATACATTATTTTGGAAGCCAGAATATTGCTGGCGTGATAATAGTGAATGCTATTTCAAATATTGCGTTTCTTTGCACACAACTATTTAAAGAATAATTTAGTTATTGTAGGACTAAAAACTGCAATAATTGTTTAAACGTTACTTTCTATAAAAACATAATTTTACCAATTGACATTGACATCGCAACAATATTTGGCTATGCACAGCTAAAGCAAGTAATAGAAAACTACATGCAAACTCTAAGCAACAATTGCAAAAAATGTGGTCTGTTTATAGAAACAACGAATGGAGAGAACAATAAAACAAAATTGAGTGATTACGCACGCAATTTGTCTTTGAATCTTTGAAATCTTTGAATGATGTAGGACACTACCCGGCATTTGTGCCCAATAATGCCAATTGGATTATTGTATTATTTAATGACTTACGAAAAAAAACCGTACAAGTTGAAAAAGCTACTGAAATAAATGCACAAATGTGCATATATAATAATATATGTGCGTTTATAAATGAGCAAAGTGATGTAACCGTATTATTCCATGATATTAGTTTATTTACATAATTTAGTTTATTTAGTTATAGTTTACCTTAGAATAAGTTATTGTACTGATATAGTAATACTGATCGAATAGTTATTGTTTTATTTGTTAGTTTAGTTTATTTATTAATTTATTACTTAGTTTATACAAAATAAAATATACTTTAAATCGCATCTTATGTTTTACTATTATAAGTTTAAAGAGAAAGGTGAAACTTGTGATTTTTAGAAAATTAGGATGATCAGATTATTCCATATTTTTTTAGTTTTTTAATATCACAACAACTGAAATTTAAGGTTTTTCTAGTGAAAATAACAGCTGTTTTAATTGTTGTAAGTACTAATTTTTAATATGAACTAATGCCGCAGTGATTAAATAAACATTTTAAGTACCTAGAACATCAAGAACAATTTAGAGCAACAAAAAATATGTGATTTTGCAAAATTAATGTCCGTGTTAAACGTAAAACACATCTGGAACAATTTGAATCGGCAAAGTTTGAGTTATTTTAGGTTGTTCTATGTTTTCTAATTCTTATTGTATAATATAAAACCGCTGACACAAGAATTACTGATTGAAACTTCCAAAAACTTTAATTTTCAAAGAGTAAAGTGTCCTTTAGAGAGTTGTTCTAGTGAAAATAATAGCTGTTCCACATTGCGTTAGCTATAATAAGTATATATTTGTAATATGGAATTGATAATAGAAAAACTATAGTCACAGCAATCAACTAGACATTTCGGCGGCCAAACCTATTTTTAGTTATAACTTCGTAATGCTGTAACCCATAATTTTGATTTTCTAGAACAATTACTAGAACAACTAGAACAACCCAGAACAACAAAGAAAATTTGATTTTTCCAAAAATAGGGGGCTAGTCAAAAAACCTGTTTTTTTTTCGGTTTTCTCGCGGAGTTTTTATTTTTTCGATTTGCCGCTTTGGAACAATGTAGAACAACTCTACAACAATCTAGAACAACAATAAAAGATTTAAAAATCAAAAAATGGGGGGCTAACTTCCCGCACTCATTTGATGGCCGAATGTAGCTAAAATAAAATTGTGTAATCATTAATATGGACGAAATTCTTCAAATTATTGCTCTGAAAATCAAGCTATTGATTCACGTCAGATTAATAATGTGTGAAACACATTCTGGTTAGATAAACATTTATTTGGCATCTGGTTCATAAATATAAAAATATAGACAATGATGCAGTATAAAAAATATGATAGTTGAATTCTATATATAAAAGTATCACCAAGAAAATTTCTTGTCTTAAAATTGATTAAAACTAGGAGTCTATTTAGAAAAGTTTTTGTTCTATTTAACTCGTATTTGAAACATAATTACAGATCAAGTTTAAATTGAAACAGTAACAAGCAGCAAGTAAAAGTTTGGAGCGAAGCCATTTCAAAAATGACCGACGTAACAGTTTCAACTTGGCATCGGAACACGTCCACCAGTAAACAACAATAATGTGGATCAAGTTCAAGGTCGGTGCCGGATCGTAAAAATAGAACACATCAGACGCGTTTATTATGTAAGCGAAAGTAGCGTATGTGTACATACATACGCTCGGTTTTCGGCAACAGTTTTCACTTTCGCCGAAATGGCGAGTCATCTCTCGTTTCGATTTCACTCTCTCTTTTTACAGTCGCCCGACACAGTGGTATAGGAGTATAGCCGAAGCACACAAAGCCAAAATTTCAAGGTCGACAACGACGAAACAAAAACCTGTCGGCGAGAAAAAACAACAACAAAAAAATAAATGAACGTTGGGCGGACCAAACATGGCGGCCCCTCAAAACTTGTTCTAATGTTACTTTTCCCCCACCACACTATTCACTACTTAACTCTATTAGGTTTTTTTTTTTGGGGGGACCTGAATCAAAATTAGTAGGTGGGAGCAGAAAGACGTTTAGCTATTGGTGATTAGAAAAAAATGGTCTGGGTAATAAATACCACCATAAGTTTTTAAAATATGCTCTATTTTAAAATTACTTCAACTTAATGTGTAATTTGTGATTTGTTACAAAAAAATTTCTAGCAGCTTTGAAATTTGGAAGCTGAACTAAAATCGTTTATGGATTATACTTTTCGATTCAATATTAATAGGATTATTTTATTTTTTTATTAATTTATAAGATTATTATTCAACATCCATTGTTTTCATTTATCGGGTTACGTTATAAAAGATTATAATTAACAAGTTTTCCCAATTTGAGCTGAATCGTGTTTTTTGGTTCATTGTACATGATTATTATTTACCATTAAATCAAAAAATTAAACGAATTCAACAAACAATTCGTCTACTTTTAATGAATAGTTTGCTTTTGTGCCCGTCTCGGAGCATATTGTAGCGGGCCATTTGTTAAATATCAAATCTAGCAGTGTGATGAACTCTCGGTTGTGGTGATACATTACTGTTGTGGTTTCATCATTCCTTACGTCACACATATTATTAATACAGGGTGATTCTCAACCTATATGCATAAACTTGTAAAATTTGTATTAAAAGATTTTCTGTTTCATAGATATTGGTGATAGTTACTATCAAATCAAGAATACATAGAACATTTTAAAATAACATCACAGCAAGTGTTCGACGAAGTTATTTCCCATATTTTCTATCAATTGGGCTGCCCGAATCCATGATCTCCCATTAGCGCGGCCTAAACCAAGGTGTTGGCAGATTGTCTGGGCAGCAGCATGTATCTGATTTTGTAATATTTGCTCAGTATTAACTTCCGTGGCGTACACTATGCTTTTAAAGTGATCCGAAAAGTAAAAATTAAGAGGATTAAGAGCCATTGAACCATCTTCGAGGAAACACATTAGCTAGATGTCGCAGATTATATCGGATATCTAGGAAACTAAAAAACTTTTACTACAATTTTTTTCATCTACTAGTCATTATTTGTCCTGAGGCATAAATCCCCAAGTTTATGCGTATAGGTTGAGAATCACCCTGTATATGCTTATCGAGGTCAATCTTTCCAAAATACTGGAAGAAATCTTTAGTAACACCTTTGCCAAAGATTAAAAATCCTATGACATGTTCGGATCTGCGACCAATTAGTATTTTACCTGTTTTGTCGAAAGTATTGGAAAAAATTATGAATGATCAAATTCGGATACTAGGACACAGTCTGGATTTTGTGCTAACTACATTTGCGGCGGATCAAAATAGGCTTACTGGATTAGTTCTGGTAGACTACAGTAGGGCCTTTGATACTGTCAATCATGGGATGTTATCAGCTATCTTATCCTTTATTGGGTTCAATGATTCTGCTATGAGCATGATTGATAGATATGTGTCAAACAGATAACAAGCGATTAAATTAGGTGATCGGAGATCTGAACTGCGAGGCTTAAAGTCACGAGTGCCACAGGGTTCTATCTTGGGACCTCTACTGTTTTGTATCTACACTTCTAATCTTTCGACAGTTTTGAAATATTTAGAGTCACATTTTTATGCGGACGATTCCCAAATCTATCTATCGTTCTTCCCTACGGACATGGCCATTGCTCAAGTCAAATTGAGTGATGACACAAATAATCTGATAGATGTATCCACTAAACACTCGTTACGGGTAAATTTAAATAAATCAGTGGTTATGCTCTTTGGCAGACCTGACACGAGACTCTCTTGCAGAAAATTTTAAAATCAATATTGGTGGTTTGTTTATTTTTATGGCAGGGTTGAGTGGAAGAGAAAACGATTGTCTTAACTTCGCCCTTGCCAATCAGTTAAATTTATATTGTTGTTTTGTGAAGATATTATTATTATAATGTCCTAGCAAATTTAAACTTAGGTTATGCCAAAATTTTCGAGACATAAATGTTATTAATGTAGTGAGGAGGTTGTATGGAAAAGTCTCCGTGTAAGAAGGACTGATAACATATTCCTCATCGAACAAGTAATTGGAAAACGTAAAGTGAGAGATTTGAGCGAGCCTACGACACGGTGCTTATTAAGAAGTTGTCCGTATATAAATCCTGAAATTACAGAAAAAGTTAAGGCTATCAAAATTAAAAATCTTTTCATCAGATAAAAGCAAAACCAACAAGAGATATTGAATTGACCATAATTTGTGTCCGCGGATAGAGAAACGTAAAAATGGCCTGGCTCTAATTACATAACAGCTTAATGCACAACGAGTGATCGATATGAACTGTCAGACGTCGGAAGGTGGGGTCGGGGACGACGTCTTCGGTCTCTAATTGAAGTGCAATTTCATAATTGCCCGCCGCCGACGCCGTCTAAGACAATTTTAAGGACCGACAAATGCCTCTGTTGGTCGACTCTTTACGATGTTTGAAGAAAGCTTCGACCGGGCGCACCAAGCGAGGTAAATCTAATTTTATTGCTTAATCGTTCTATTAGCGACATGAAAGCGG
This sequence comes from Onthophagus taurus, assembly GCF_036711975.1. Classification (NCBI taxonomy): domain Eukaryota; kingdom Metazoa; phylum Arthropoda; class Insecta; order Coleoptera; family Scarabaeidae; genus Onthophagus; species Onthophagus taurus. The sequence continues at coordinate 3,493,699 of NC_091967.1, forward strand.
TTGTTTCAAAAACAAACTAGAACGATGAAATTTTCCAGCCATCATTAATAAGAAATAAAATGTAAAAAAGATAAAACCGGAAAAGTATGTAAGTATATAAAAAAATTAAAATAGAACGAGAGATGGTTTTAATCAAGATAGATGATGCATAATAAGCGAGTAGTCAAGATGAGAAGAATAGAAAACGGTAAACAAGTATATGTTCATACAAAAACAATAGGAACAATAGTTAAGTTTTTTTATATTAATTGGAGGTCGTCTCATATCGGTGCGAAAAAGTCGCAAATCTTTCCTTCCTATAAAAATATCCAGTCACTAATTAATTAGAATAACAATCCGCCATTCAAATAGCGATTAAAGCCCTGGCAGCGACAACTTTCTCGCAACCGGTAACCGTTCTGGTAATTGGCAGTTTTAATAATAACCCCGTTGTCTCCGCGGATGAACTTGCTCTCACTCGGCGAGATGCCGCCACTGCCGCAGCCAACAAAACAACAAAGAAAAAGAAACAAAAGAAGAGGTAAAACAATAGAAAGGGGAATTGGAACTAGATAACAGCGCGAGTTGAGATCTAGGTTTTGAACAAAATGTTACTACCAGACCAGCGCATGCCTTCTTCTTCGACTTCTCTCTACCCGGTAATAGTAATAGAAGGCGGCAGCAACAGCGGCACCACCACCACTTTATACAACACGCCGGTTGTGTAACCTCTTAACCGTGTCTTGCGAGCGGTTATATGGCTCACGGTTAGCTTGACATTTGTATGTTAATGTTACCGGTATTTACGTTGTCGTTTAGCAAGGTTCTAACTGGCCACAACTTCAATGTCGACGTTTTTCTTAACTACTGATTGTGATCACTTATATATATATATTCAACACAATTAAAATATTGATATACAATTCACAGTACTAATTAATTTACAATACCATAAAATTCAGCAGTTATTCATATCACTTTTAATAACAATAATAATGGTGTTATTTACACTCCTATTTAGCAAACATTTAATTAACTGCGACCTTTCAATTCTCAATGTCGACGTCTCGATTTCACGAAATTTAAATAACAGAAAAATTTATTACATCACTTTTTTTAAAATTGTTATTTAGGCATACATTTCTATCATTTTTTAAGATTACAGTTATTCTTATAAAGTGTAATAACAAGATATAGAATATCTTTTCTGATTCTAGTGGCGTTTGAGTATGTGAGATGGCAAAGACGACAAGAAAAGTTTTGTACAGATCTTTTTGACATGTCTTTTTTTCTAAATCTTAATCACACAGTCTCGGCTGCAAGCTACATCGGCTTAATCAGTTAACAGCTCTGCAACTTCATTTGGTAAAGCCAATATTAGGTTGATACTCCTGTCATTATGATTTCTAACTGCACAGCTTACCAATTGTCCAAATCCTACTGCACATGTGAAATGGACTTCCCAATGCGCAACTAATCCTCTATAAATAAATTACTACCAGATTTATAAGTACAAAATTATTCTAGTCGGCGATTTTTCTTATATTAATTGGAAAAGCTATAGATGAAAAAAAATATCTATGTCTGTGGCTATGAGGTATTAGCCAACATAATAATAAAATTATAAAATTAATTTTTGGCAGACTTTTTATTTTGCGTCTGTTATGTTTTGCTTCAAAAACAATTGTGTGCAAATATAAAAATAATAATAAATGAAATACAATTTTATGTTTTTTAAAATGGAGCTGCTGCCACAGCACGCTACATCCACTTCCCCTCCTATAAAGAAAGAACAGAAAGAGGGATAACATTTAGTCAAAAATTTGAATTAAAATTTAAAATGTACTTTTTTAGTTTTATTAATTATTAAATTGTTAACTTCAGGAGAAACGTTTTCGTTCAGAAAGAAAGCCGGTTTCAGCAAATCGAGGCTTACATTTATTTCTTTACTGTCTTTCAATACAGCGAAAAATTTTGAAAATCTCTTCAACACTCTGAAGGGACCTTCGTACCTAGGAGACAACGTAGGTTTAATTCCAGTAATTTTAACAAATACAAAGTTTGACCTGAATAATTCTTTGTGAACAAAAGGTTTTTGGCTGGAATGTATGGTTGACTGAACTGGTTTAATGTCAGCAAAAGATGATTTTAAACGTGATAATAATGGTTCAGTTTCAATTGATGGTTCGGTAGGTAAGAAAAATTCTCCTGGTAATCTGAGTTGCTGACCATAAATCAATTCAGCGGATGAGCAACCTAAATCCTCCTTTAGGGATGACCTGAGACATAGGAGAATCAAAGGCAAGTCATTGTTCCATCTAGTAGAATTACCTCGAGCAATAATCGCTGATTTCAAAGTACGGTGAAATCGTTCAATCATACCGTTACTTTGTGGGTGATAAGCAGATGTGTGTATTTGATGAGTACCTAAAAATAATTGGAATTTTGAAAATAATAGTGATTCGAATTGTCGTCCTTGATCGTGAGTGATCATGGTAGGAATACCGAAATGGCTGAAGTAATGCCTGAAAAGAGTATCTGCAATAGAGGCTGCAGAGATATCTTTTAGAGGAAAAACCTCTGGCCACCATGTGAAACGCTCAATGACCGTGAGAAGATAAGTACATCCAAGAGATGGAACCAAATCAATGTGAATGTGTTCAAATCGAACTTTTGGAACTTTGATTTTGAGAATTGGCGATTTTGTATGCCTTTGTATCTTAACTTTCTGGCATTGTAAACATGATTTTGTCCAAATACGAATTTGTTTCGACATATGAGGCCAAAAGAATTTTGTTTTTATTAAATGAATGGTTGCTCGAATGCCAGGGTGAGATAAACCATGAAATTTTTGTATAACTATTTCTCTAAATTGCTGCGGAATGTAGATTCGCGGAGATTCCTTTGATATTTCACACCATAATTTGATATCAGGTAGCGTTGTGGGTTGTAGCAATAACTGATAGGGTGTTGTAGTGTGAGTGCGAGAAAATTGTTTGTGTAGTAGGTTCGACAATTCGATATCTGTGAGTTGAGCTTTGTAAAGTATAAAGCTTCTTTGAGGTTGCTTGGGTTCTTCTTAATTCTTGAATTGGTGATTCTTGAATTTTTCAGTTGAATCTCATTTGAAGGCCTGGTTTAGTCGGGTTGAAGGAATAATTTTCAGGTTGTGACTTGGTTTAATCGGACTGGGGGAAGAATCTTCTAGGTTGCGAGTTGTTTTGATCGGGGTCACCAAATGTGGCTATGAGGTATTAGCCAACATAATAATAAAATTAACTTTTGGCAGACTTTTTATTTTGCGTCTGTTATGTTTTGCTTCAAAAACAATTGTGTGCAAATATAAAAATAATAATAAATGAAATACAATTTTATGTTTTTTAAAATGGAGCTGCTGCCACAGCACGCTACAATGTCATTCATATTATTCATGTAATTATGCATTACTTTTTTTGGTGATAATTCTTGTAGCTATTTTAACAAATAAGTGAAATCTTTTTACAGCTTAATGAACACAACGAAATACTTTCTAACGATAACTTTATGAATTATTCAACATCTATTTATTTAATCCATCCACCATAGTTATTTTTGCAAACCAAGCGAAAATTATAATTGATAGACTAAAAAAGATTGAAAAAAATTAAATTGGCCCTAATATAGATTAAATGATTGTTGTAAAATAAGAAGGTACACTTATTCTAAACTGATATTGAGATATAACAGGTAAAAGTAACCGTAGATATCCTTACATATTACCACACAATAATTCAAGGTTTAAATTTTCTTAATTCTACTTTACGTATCATGATAATGAAAATACATAGATGTATTACAACAAAACTCGTTACCACGATCTGCAACCGCAGGCATCTATCGGTTTAAAAGAGACACCGTACAATCCCCTTCTAATCCCGTGATAATGCTGCAAGATGCACTAAAAATCCATTCCGCATCATTTCTCAACATCTTGCATCTCGGCTTTATTACTCAATTATAATTCTAGCTCGCCTATTAAGGCGATCGGGAACGTGAAATGCCGAATATGGTAAAGTTGGGGCCATTACAGGGGCATTTTTGATGGTATAATAACATAGTTAATCAGTAATTTACAGGAAGATGCTTTTAACCGGTTAACGAGCGTCAAGGAAGGGTTCTTAATACAAAGTCTAAACAATTAACTGTATCTCTAAGAGATCTATGGGCCATGCGAGTGAGAAATGTCTTTCGCAACCGCAACTGTCGTCATGCTGTAATCGCGTTGATGAGCTATTAACTCGATTATCCTTTTTTTTATTTTTCGGTTTTATGTATCGTGTTGGTGGTTTTATCATATTTTTCATTTTCAATTCATTCATAAGTGTACAGAGTAATTGTTTGTTTTAAAAGAATTTCTTTGCATATCTTACAGACTAGACAGCAACAATTCCTTTTAATATGTGGCAACTTCTTGTTTTTTCCTAAAAATAAAGTACGTAGTTTTTTTTTTAATAAAATAAAAACAAACACTTTTGCGTGCTGTAAGAAACGTTAAAATTCAAACCATTTTCGGAATATTTCACAAAGAACGCGACGTACATGTTCTAAACCAAACAAACACGTTTTTTTTGCACACGCATACCAAACTCGACGATTTCCTAGTAGTAATGAACAGAAAAACACAGTTGACATAACGAGACGTGTAACCAAAATGATAGACGAAGAAAGATAGTGATTTCGTGTGGTCCCATTAATTTTTCCGATGAGTAAGTACATTTTTTTTTTAGTTTCCAGAATTTTCCACGTATATATTAGCAAGGTGACCCGGGTATTATTGTTTACTTAAAACTTTTCGCCATTTTAAATTGACTGGTTGTTTATGTAAATGAGTAATTGGAATGCACAAAAACCGGCTATTTTCTTCCGCCAATAAGGCGAGTTGAGTAGATTGTTCGAATGTAAAAAAAAAACCATTAAAATTGGTGATGTAAGTGATTTAAAAAGCAAGGTCGAGGCAAAATCGAGTGGAAATATAACTGTGAGCTATTCCTATAAAATTTCTCATGTTAATTTTAAAAAAATTCATAATTATAAATTTATTGGTTGCTAAAGCTAAAGACGCAGTGGATGTCCTTTAAAAACTTCACCGTAGTATTAAAATTGACCTTAAACATTATTAACAACGACACCAGCAAATATTTAACTTTAATAAAAACATGAAAAGCTGACTTATAAAAACGGCACCATTCTCAACCGACTAAAAACAAATTAAAACGTGCACTTTCGCCTCTTTTGGTGGATGCATGATTAACATCCGAGGCGTTTGAAGGACGAGTTCGGTCGAAGTGAAAATGTGTGTCATCGAAAATTCACGTTTACGACGACGTTGATAATAATCACATCACGAGGACAGCGTTCTCTCGACACAAACGACGCCGACGGTGAGTAATCGCCGGAAAATTTTTTTTAAATCGTGCTAAAAGTAGTTAGACGCGACAATCTATTTTTAATGAGAATATATAATTAAGCGTTGTAAAGGCGGCCATAACATAAAGTCAACGTTTCCAAAACGTTCAACCAATCGAAAATTGAGCGCTACCACGGTCCTTCTATGGTCTAGGCCAGTGGTGCATGACCTTCACAACGCCACTCTCTTTTCATAGTCAGGCCATTTTGTAGTAGTAGATAGAACCCACATTTGTGTATTCATCAAAACATTCCTACTGATTTTTTTGAAAAGGTTTGTAATCCCACGTTTGTAATCAAATTTAAATTAAAACTATGCATTTATGTACCACAACTATCAATGAGATGTTTCATTCTTTTTATTAACATTTAGGTTCTGGTTTTTTTATTAACCATACTTCATTATTCATAAATCGATTTAATTTGGATAAATACTCCATATACTCAGAAAATTAACATACAACTGAACTCCTCTCCACTGGCTCCCAACGCTAAGTAATATCGCCTGCCAAACTTGCTAAGAAAGATGATGTCCTAAAAGAGTTGAGGAAAATAATTAGCACAACCTACCGCTGCGGATTCATGAGGCTAAAAGACTAAAAACGAAACACCACCAAGAGTAAACTAACAGATCCTCCCCAATCAAGAACCAAAAAGATTTGGACTTCCTCGCCACTTATGGAATGGTCTCAATAGAGTACATACGGGACGTGGAGTCTGGGATGATAGCCTCCACAAATGAGTTTCAAAACAATCTATCCAGCACATTGAGTGGGACTGCGCCCTTAGATTTTATCCTAACGCTGTGAGTGACTTCTAGATAGAACCCACATTTGTGTATTCATCAAAACATTCCTACTGATTTTTTCGAAAAGGTTTGTAATCCCACGTTTGTAATCAAATTTAAATTAAAACTATGTATTTATGTACCAAAACTATCAATGAGATGTTTCATTCTTTTTATTAACATTTAGGTTCTGGTTTTTACCACATTTCATTATTCATAAATCGATTTAATTTGGATAAATACTCCATATACTCAGAAAATTAACATACAACTGAACTCCTCTCCACCGGCTCCCAACGCTAAGCAAAATCGCCTGCCAAACTTGCTAAGAAAGATGCTGTCCTAAAAGAGTTGAAGAAAATAATTAGCACAACCCACTGCTGCCGATTCATGAGGCTAAAAGACTAAAAACGAAACACCACCAAAAGTAAACTAACAGATCCTCCCCAACCAAAAACCAAAAAGATTTAGACTTCCTAGCCACTTATAGAATGGTCTCAATAGAGGACGTGGAGTCTGGGATTATAGCCTCCACAAATGAGCTTCATAACAATCTATCCAGCACATTGAGTGGAACTGCGCTATTAGAATTTATCATAAAGCTGTGGGTGACTTCTTTGATACTAAACCCGCGGCTCTTGAATGGTTAGCCGAATTTGATATAAAATTTTAGATTTTGGTTGTATTCCCTATTGACCAGGATAGTCTTTATTTAATTCTAGTGTTAGTAGATAGAGTGAGGACTTATACACGTTGGATATTGTAAGGACATTGTAGATATGGACCTCTGCTATCACAAGACATTTTATGAAAGTATCTAGTTTTCTTTAGACGGTGAAGAACCGTTTGAATCATTATACAGCGTGAGTCAGAAAGAATAGGATATCCGAATACCGGAAACACTAGTCACCAAAATATTATGATTTAACCTAACATCTCTTATACAAATATCAGTGGTTTTCGAGGCACAGGATGTTTTTTGGCTGTCAAGTTACGACCAATAAGAGCTAAAAATCACAAAGTGCATTTAATTTTACATAGAAGAGATCCTAGTTCGAGTTATATTAATATTATATTAAGTATTGCAACCGGAATAAGCCAATCGTCAGTGCGCAGAGTTTTATAGAAACAAAAAATTCGGCCATATCATTATACTCCTGTTCAAAACTTATTAACGTAAGATCGTATAGCACGCTCAAATTATGCCCACTTTTTACAAAACAAATTATGCAAAAATGAAAATTTTCATGACAAGATTCTGTTCACTGATGAAGCGACATTTACAAGACAGAATTCCGTGAATCCACATGCTGTGAGGGAAAGACATTTTCAACACGAGTTTCAAGTAAATATTTGGTGGTTTTCATTGGTCCATTTAAATTCCCTCCCAAATTAAATAGACGTGTGTACTTAAGTTTTCTTCAAAATCATCTACTCGAGCTTTTATATGACCTACCAGACGCTCTAAAAGAAGACATGTGGATTATGCAGGATGGTGCGCTACCACGTTATAGTTTTCCTGTGCATAATTATTTAAATTAACATTTTAATCATCGTTGGATTGGCCGTGGAAGTGAATGTGCATGTATGATTTCAATCCACTGGATTTTTCAATATGGTCACAAATGAAAGATATGTTGTACAAAAACAGAAAAATTCAATTTATGTTTATTTAATATTCAAACGTCTTTAAAACAGCGAATTGTAAAATGTGCTGAGGTTAATGGTGCACACTTCGAAAATTTACATTAAATTCTTTTGTTATTAATTAATTGTTATTGTTATCGATTATTATAGTTACTGATTGCTATAGTTACTGTGTGTTATTGATTTTAAATGTTAACTTTAAGAAAAAAATTACTTTGAAACAATAAAAAGCAGATTACTTGGAAACCAGTAGACTTAGACAATTTAAGCAAGACTACCTTTTTTGTGTACAATTGAAAACTCTTTCAGATTTGTGGTTCTAATCCACCATACCTCAACTGACAAAATAATCATGATTTAAATAAGAATTTAACTTTCAACACCCTGTGCCTCGAAAACCACCGATATTTGTATGATGTTAGGTTAAATCGTCATATTTTGGTGTCTAGTGTCTCCGGTATTTGGATTTCTCATTCTTTTTGACTCACCCTGTATATGAAGGTAGTTGGGAGATGTTGAAACGACGAGCACTCAAAGCATTCCCACTGGCACGGCCGTACATGAACACCATATCAACCATATCAGCATTTCAATAGATCATTGGAAGCGTCTCAAATGGATTGGATTGGGATAATACGTGTGTGATTGTACAATTTTTGCTCCCAGATACGTCAATATCGAGAAAAATACGAAAATATTAAAACTTGATGAATTTTGTTGTTTTAAAAATTGTTAATGGTAACACTTGGAAATCGGAGCATATTATAAAAAAACTTTTGGAACGAACGTTGTAGCTAATCTTATTCTTAACAATATTGCTCTCTTGTATATTTGCTCTCAGATTCGTCAATATTGAGAAAAATACGAAAATTTGAAAATTTTAAGAATTTCCTTGATTTAGTATTAGCTAATGGTAACATTTAGGAATCGGAGCATGTGATCAAAAAACTTTTAAAACAAAAGTTATAGCAAAATTTATTCTTAACAATATTGCTCTCTTGTATTTTTGCTCTCAGATGCGTCAATATTGACAAAAATACGAAAATTTAAAAATTTGATGAATTTCCTTGATTTACTATTAGCTAATGGTAACATTTAGGAATCGGAGCATGTGATCAAAAAACTTTTAAAACAAAAGTTATAGCAAAATTTATTCTTAACAATATTGCTCTCTTGTATTTTTGCTCTCAGATGCGTCAATATTGAGAAAAATACGAAAATTTAAAAATTGGATGAATTTCATTATTTTACTATTAGCTAATGGTAACATTCAGGAATCGAAGCACGTTATCAAAAAACTTTTAGAACAAAAGTTGTTGCAAATTTTGTTATTAACAATATTGTTCTGTTGTATATTTACCCTCAGATGCGTCAATATTGACAAAACTACGAAAATTTAAAAATTTGATGAATTTCCTTGTTTTACTATTAGCTAATGGTAGCATTTGGGAATCGGAGCATGTTATCAAAAAACTTTTAAAACAAAAGTTGTTGCAAATTTTGTTATTAACAATATTGCTCTGTTGTATTTTTGCTCTCAGATGCGTCAATATTGAGAAAAATACGAAAATTTAAAAATTGGATGAATTTCATTATTTTACTATTAGCTAATGGTAACATTCAGGAATCGAAGCACGTTATCAAAAAAGTTTTAGAACAAAAGTTGTTGCAAATTTTGTTATTAACAATATTGTTCTGTTGTATATTTACCCTCAGATGCGTCAATATTGACAAAAATACGAAAATTTAAAAATTTGATGAAGTTCCTTGTTTTACTATTAGCTAATAGTAAAACTATTAAAAACTAAAAAATTGTAAGTTCTTCTCTCATTATCTGTTTTAAATAGTAATTTATTTTATTAAAAACTGTGACATGATCATAAATTGATTATTTTTTAAGAATCTAGAAAAAAAGTGTTAAGAATTAATGTACAAAACATATTTTTCAAAATTAGTATGTGTAATTATAAAAAGTAACTGCGTATAATACCAACGTTTTGATTTTTATTTGAGTTATATTTATTGGATTTAAAATCGAGAGAATTGCAGTTTAAAGCCACGTGGTCTTGAATTTACCATATGTAAATTTGAAGGTTAACAGCGTTTGTCTTTATTGTTCGGTCGAGTTTCATTTTGCTCTTTGCAATTAAAATAACTTTTTAAGTGATTATGAAATGTTAATTAAACATTATTTTGGATAATTATACTGTTCTCATCAAACTCTGCATAAATACCATCGGAACGTGATACGAATAATTTTCTTATTACATAATAAAATATTAAATTGAAACAGAAAAAAAAATGTTTAAATCTTTTATTTAAGAATTGACTAACAAAATGTGTCATCTACACTTTTACGACTTGACTCTGTTATATTGAATTAATATGAGTCACTGCTGTTGTTTTGTCAACCTGTTCAAATAAATTCTTCTTAAAAGAATCACAATTTTTAATTGACTTTGATTACATGTTATATCGAAGAATTTTTTATTACAATAACAGCCAATTCATAAATAGTAAATTTTACTCATATTTAATTTATAAACACATTAATATAATGAAATTCGCGAATTCACAAATTCACAATTGGGGTAGTTGGTAAAATAAACACAATGTAAAACGGTAATAATATGTTTAAAACAGATATTTCGAATAATCAGTTAATGTTATAGATGATTTAAAAGATAATTAAATTCATAGAAAAGCGTCTCTTTTTTCTTTATATGTTTTTGGTGGTTCTCAAAAATACGCGCCCACCACATTGCTCTACAGAATGCAATCGCCGGTTTGATTAAGTGCAATTTTCACTGGCGAGGTCACATTTTATTATCGTCGTCGTCCCGGCCAACGTTATTTACGTTGTGCCGCCTCGGATTCGCTTGGTTTTGCGGGGTCTCCTCCTCGTCCGTAACTCGTCGTCCCGTTCTTGCAACCGCCGTCGGCTCAATTATGATCGAGAGAGAGGTCCCATTTTGTCTGACGCCGACAAAAATGGACGAATCGGACAAGGTCAGACGGAATTTTCCGACGAACGCCTGTGCTTGCAATTGGGAAGAGGGAGAAGTCACGAAATTGATCGATAATTTTAGTTTTGGACTTAAATTGTTTTTTTGTCTTCGACAAACCACTTTATGATCACTTATTTTACTTTTTGCCTACACCAAAATACATAAAATAAATTAAGAGAATTTGATTCCTAGAAAACAACCTCCCAAGAATACAAATTTTATATTCTACCATGAACTTCTAAACATCTTATGCATAAAACATTTTTTCTGGAAAATGCGTTTACCTCTTTTTCTAAATAATTTTTGTTCAATTATTTCAAACCAAAAGAAATGAATACATTTTTAAATTAAAGTAAAAAAATGATTTAATTAAGGTTTAATTAAGAACAGAATTAAAGTTGAAAGACATTTTTTACTTCCTTATTGTTTTGACATTGCCAGTCTATATCTATAGTTACACACGCAATTTGCACGATCGGTAACAAGTTTACAACTACGCAAGGTTATTTACGGCAGGTCAGCTAACGCTATTAAGCTATTAATGGTAATACATTAGTTTGATATTGTGGTTGTTTCAGAACTTATTTGAAATTTTGTATTAAACATTATTGTGATTGAATACAAAAGATTCTTGTGATTCTCAAGAGACTGGACTTCTCTCATCGTGGGGAACACACCTAAAGGCCCTAAAATGTCAAACCACGCCTATTCTGTGTTCCGCCAAGTTTCGAAACAAGACAATTTATTGTGGGTGGGCCGTTAAAGTTACAGATGGCACGAAACTTATTGTGTTATTTTCTATGAGAATCGAATAGTAAAATTAAAAAACAATAAATTAATCGTAATTATCCATATAATATATAATCAGGAGTAATTCAAATACATAATAATAAGACCAAATTGAAACTTTACATTCTTTTAGAAAGTCGTGACAAAAGAACGAGAGAAGTTTCTAAAATTTCGGTTTGCGCGTTGGCTTCGTTTAGTGAAAGATGTTATTTAGTGAATAAGTTTTTAGTAACAGGCGGTAGCGAAAGTATTGAATACAAATTAGGACATTAATTACAATTGAAAAGGGTAAAACTGGTTGATTACAAATTTTGTTTCCTGTTTAATTTTACACAAAACAATGAATCCTTTAAGCTAATATATTTAATAAAATTTCAATTGACAAAGTGACAACAAATATAAGATAATAATAAGATTATACATTGCAATATTCAAGGCCTAAGTAATAAGAAACTTTATCTTACTGAACAATGGGTCACTAGAATAACATATATGATGTTGGTGCAAATTACCACATAATATCAAATAATGTTTATTGATCGATTTAAAAACAAATATAATCTTAGAAGATAAAAAAATACAATCAGAGTGATATCTAATAGATCAATAGACAAAGCCAAAAACAAAGTCAAACCAGGGAGTCATTTTCGAAGAAAGAATATACAGTGCGCGTCAAATGTAATCGAATAAAAACGAGATATTATATTATGACATACGCCTAAAGTGATAAAAATCTAGGATAACAACGTGGATCGAAGGAATAGATGGGAATTTGAAAATTTGATGATGATCTTTTATTAGGAACGAAAACGGTAATTACGTTACTAATTTAATAATCTGGAAATCTTGATAAAAACACATGCTCTACTGTTTTGATTTATCAAGCATTACTGAACTAACTAATATAAATGTGCTCTAAATTTGCCGGGATACAAAGTAGTATCTACTTTAGATCAACAAGAAAGCAACTGATTGTAGCAAAAAATAATTTGATATCAAATATTGATGTTACTAATTTTGTGTCATAGATGGATTCTAATCGGTCAAAAATTTTGTGAAGATGGAGCAACCCAACCCAAAACTTTCTAGTTCTAGGTCTAGTGTTAATTTTAGTGATAGTGCTACTAGAAATTTTCGGGTTTCTAAAAGTAAATCTAGAAACTAGCAATTTTCTCGGGTTAGGTTGGGTTTCAACCTTCTTCAAAAAACACTTCGAACTTGTTTCTGAAGAAAGGTGCAACCTAACCCAATCCGAACCTTTTTCATTCTAAGTCTAGTGTTAGTTCTAGTGATAGTGCTATTACAAACTTTCAGGTTCAAAAACAAGTTAGAAATGTTTTCTGAAAAAGGTGCAACCCAACTTAATCCGAACGTTTCTAATTTCTAGGTCTACTGTTCTAGTGACAGTACTAGTGTGAATTCTGGTTATATATACATTAGACACCAAAATAAGTTAACAATTAGCAACTTGCAAGAAGGAAACCTGGTATAGTGACAAGTTTATAGAGGAATGCAGCTTAAGAGACGATGCATGGAGACAGAGTGTAGAAACTGCATGGAAACTTGGCTTTGGAAGAACAGTTATGATATAAATCGATTAATAAAAAATACACCATATCACCGATGAATTAAATGTAATCGAATAAAATCGAGATATTAAATTATGACATACGCCCAAAGTGATAGAAATCTAGGATAACAACGTGGATCGAAGGAACAGATGGGAACTTGGAAATTTGATGATGATCTTTTATTAGGAACGAAAACGGTAATTACGTTACTAATTCATTGTCAAATTGTTCTAAAGTGCTTGTTGAAATTTAATAATCTGGAAATCTTGATAAAAACGCATACTGTTCTGATTTATCATGCATTATTGAGCTAACTAATATAAATGTGCTCTAAATTTGCCGGGATACAAAGTAGTATCTACTTTAGATCAACAAGAAAGCAACTGATTCTTGGAAAAAATAATTTGATATCAAGTATTGGTGTTACTAATTTTGTGTCATAGATGGATTCTAATCGGTCAAAAATTTTGTGAAGAAGGAGCAACCCAACCCAAAACTTTCTAGTTCTAGGTCTAGTGTTAATTTTAGTGATAGTGCTACTAGAAATTTTCGGGTTTCTAACAGTAAATCTAGAGACTAGCAATTTTCTCGGGTTAGGTTGGGTTTCAACCTTCTTCAGAAAACACTTCGAACTTGTTTCTGAAGAAAGGTGCAACCTAACCCAATCCGAACCTTTCTAATTTTAAGTCTAGTGTTCTAGTGACAGTACTAGTGTGAATTCTGGTTATATATACATTAGACACCAAAATAAGTTATCAATTAGCAACTTGCAAGAAGGAAACCTGGTAGAGTGAGAAGTTGGCAAAACGGGATAGACAAGTTATTAGAGGAATGAAGCTTAAGGCGATGCATGGAGAGACAGTGTAGAAACTGCATGGAAACTTGGCCTTGGAAGAACAGTTATGATATAAATCGATTAATAAAAAATACACCACATCACCGATGAATTAAATGTAATCGAATAAAATCGAGATATTAAATTATGACATACGCCCAAAGTGATAGAAATCTAGGATAACAACGTGGATCGAAGAAACAGATGGGAACTTGGAAATTTGATGATGATCTTTTATTAGGAACGAAAACGGTAATTACGTTACTAATTCATTGTCAAATTGTTCTAAAGTGCTTGTTGAAATTTAATAATCTGGAAATCTTGATAAAAACGCATACTGTTCTGATTTATCATGCATTAATGAGCTAACTAATATAAATGTGCTCTGAATGTGCTGGGATACAAAGTAGCATCTGATTGTTGGAAAAAATAATTTGATATCAAGTATTGATGTTACTAATTTTGTGTCAGAGATGGATTTTAATCGGTCAAAAATTTTGCAAGATGTATTTGATTCTTTTCAACTTAATGTACCCAACCCGAAAGTTTTTAGTTCTAGATCCAGTGTTAATTTTAATGATAGAGCTACTAGAAACTTTCGGGTTGGGTTGGGTTGCAACCTTCTTCAGAAATCAGTACAAAGTGTTTTGTCAAGAAGGAACAATTAGCAATTTTTTCTGGTTGGGTTGGGTTTCAACCTTCTGCAAAAAACACTTCGAACTTGTTTCTGAAGAAGGGTACAACCTAACTCAATCCGAAACTTTTTAGTTTTAAGTCTATTTAGTTCTAGTGATAGTGTTATTACAAACTTTCAGGTTGGGTTGGGTTGCAACCGTCTTCAAAAACAAGTTCGAAGTGTTTTCTGAAAAAGGTTGCAACCTAACCTAACTCGAAAGTTAACTAAGTCTACTGTTCTAGTGATAATACTAGTGTGAATTCTAGTTATATATACTAAAACAAGTTATCAATTAGATACTTGCAAGAAGAAGGAAACCTGGTAGATTGAAAAGTTGGCAGGACGAGATAGACAAGTTTATAGAGGAATGAAGCTTAAGAGAAGATGCATTATGAGAAGAACAACATGATATAAATCGATTAATAAAAAATAAAAGCATCTGCGATGAAGAATAAACACCAAGCGTAAGTTATTACATTTTATCAAGACTATAATAAAGGCAATTTAAAATTTTAACAATTTAATAAATGCTCTTAATAATACAACAAGAAAATTCTCAAAGTCTCATTCGTAAAAACGAACTCGAATCAAATTCAATATATACAGAGTGTTTAGAAATTGACGGATAATGTACACGTAGCAACATTTTTCGATCGACTTTGAATCGAAAATTTTAATGTTAAAATGTTGTTTTATTATATTACACAATGTGTTTTTTATGAAGATATGATAATGAAAAAATTTTAAAATGTCAAAATTCTTTTTATTCTAAATTGCAGCTTATATGGACAAATTATCCGAACTTTGAGAACATCATGAAGAACTATGAAGCATGGTACATCATTTTAAAATTAAGATTTTCGCTTTAGAATCGAACGAAGAATGTTGCTACGTGTACATTATCTTCTTTATACTTTTACAAAAATATTTAGTAGATAATTAAGAGTATTCTATAACTAATAAATTCAAAATCATAGAAAATTAATTATGAAGATTAAAAAAAAATCAAAAATTGTATAAAAAAATAAGTAGATAGGGTAGTATCGACTACAGTTATTGGGAGGGGATAACCAAAGGGGTTGTAATTCGGCGCAGATACTGAAAAATGGTTCTGCGACGCACAGAAAAAAAGTGCATCTTAAAAATCATTAATTGAACATCGCCATTTCCTCCCCACGAAATTGAAACAAAACAAATAATAAACAAATACACTCAAAAATTATGAAATTAAAGTGAATTCGAGTATGAATGGTTTTGATATCGTTTAGAACGTTTATATGTTTATATACCTATATATGCATCAACAGGTTATACCTACGCGTATACATATGTTTCATTCGCCGCTTGACGAATCGCGTTGAAGTGCGCGAGAGAATCATTTCGAAACGTAACAGAACACAAAAGAAGTTGTACTCACCAACTATGTACACCATATTTTTTGTCCATCGTTGTAATTCCCTTCTAATGTTTCTTTTCTGTTGGATACATCGCGAATATGAACAGTCCGCCATTTTTACAAGGCGTCGTAAGCTTTAAAACACTGACCACGACGTAAGGGTGTATCGAAAAACATAGATTACTTTGGCCCATTGCTTCTTCCAAACGATCATTACACCAAGAGAACTTTTATTTTATTATTTACTATTTTTGTTGCTCGCCCGGTTTTTTTATTCGGTTTAAGTATTACTAAGGGGGATTGCACTCGAAACGAAAATGAAAAAGAAATTAAAAACAAAAAACGAAAACAACCGGTAGGTGTCACTGTACTTTTTTTGTTTTACTCTTTAAATTCTGTCTCACTGGTCGCACTTGAAAAATTATTTCAAACTTGAACTGTTTCTTCTTTTTCTCACTATTTTACTATTACTGATTCGTTATGTGGTGCAGATTTTTGCGACTGTTGCATCCTGTTACTGGTAGTTCGACGTTCGTTTTAAGATCCATTGTCGATCCTGTAATTAAAAATAAAAAAATGAGAGGAATAAATATAATAAGGGTCAATATAAACGGAGTATAAAGGTAAGTTTACGTTCTATTTTTAACGGGTAAAGAAAGGGACGTTACCTTTAATCTTGTTATATCGCTGTTAGTCCGAGGGGGCGCGTTTCGGTTTTTCGAGAGAAAAATCGGCCGGGAAGAAATTTTGAGAAAAAACCTTTTCGCGTTTCTTTTTAATAACAATTTTGGTGCACCGTTTACCGAAAAAACAAGAGAAAACTGAATGAGTGGTGGTGTGTGTGTGTCGAAGTAACCAGCGACTGTAGTGCAACGTCACGGACTGACGCAACAAGTACGACGCTAGGCTACAACGACGGCGCTTGCATGCACTTGCATTTTCCCTCTCCCTTGTTCGCTATTCTCCTACCCGGTAGGTATCTATGACGAGCTCTAGCCGTCCCTCTCAGATGCACCAGCCGCAGAAACGGACGTACGCCATCCTTGTCTTATGCCTAGTAATTACGTATACGCGCGTCGTCTACTGCTGCATTCGGCGGCCGAAGAGAGAAAAGTAAGAAAAAAGCGAGCGGACGAACCATTCAGGACCGGACTATGCCAACCCCTAAATTTACACACTATTTTTAAGGTAATTTTTAAAATTCTATCAAATTTTTAGAAAAAAATAACAAATTTAAATTACTTAACCATCGTATAAGTACAAAGGCTTTCACGATCGGTATTAATTTAAGTTGCAACCCAACTCAACCCGAAAGTTTAGAGTTTTTTAGTGTTAATTCTAGTAATAGTGCTAGAAATTTTCGGGTTGCTAACACTAGACTAGTAAAAACTAGAAAGTTTCGGGTTGTGTTGGGTTTCAACACTATACTCTATTTCTTAATTCGGAGGAGTAAAATAAAAGTCAGATTTACACAGTACTTGCTACGAAAAACTACTTTCCCAAGCGCTTGATACCAATACTTACTGCCCTCGTCACAGCCTCCTCTTACCTCTACTTGTTTTTAATTTTCAACGTTCTTATTGGTCGATGAGGTGATATCGATTTTTAGTTTCAGCTGAGCTCAGAGTCGTGTTCTTTG
The DNA here is from genome assembly GCF_036711975.1 of Onthophagus taurus. Taxonomy (NCBI): domain Eukaryota; kingdom Metazoa; phylum Arthropoda; class Insecta; order Coleoptera; family Scarabaeidae; genus Onthophagus; species Onthophagus taurus. The sequence continues at coordinate 3,511,471 of NC_091967.1, forward strand.
TTTTGGCGTTTGGTGTTTTCAATATTTCATTTTGAATTTATTGCGGCTTTATTTAATATTATCTGTCTTTATTAAGACAAAAATTCGATTGTGATTTTTCAATAAGGTAAGTTAGTGTTAGCAACCCGACAGTTTCTAAATCTAGAAACTTTATGTGCTCATATCAGTACGTCAAGTTTTTGATCTTTGTGGAAAATTTTTTTGATCAAATTTTCTAGTTATTTGTTCAGCATTCCTGCTTTTTAATCAAAAATATTTTCTAAATTGTGATCAAATTTGAGTCTATCAAAATTTCTTTCTGCATTTTACTTGACTTTGAAGTTGTTATGAAGTCTGTAAGCCAATCACCTCATCTTAAGGTTGAAATCAAGGTTCTCGTCCAAGTAGTGCACCAGTAAGGTCAAAGTTAATCATAAATGGGTAGTAAATAAAAGGATTGTCGTTTAATCTCCAGTGTCAGTGATTTTCTTCCTTTAAGGTAGTACTCATTAAGTACTTAAGGTTTATCGGTCTAGGTGAGATCTTAAGATCACGGTCATGTCAGAGTCCGGCCAGGGTAATAATAATACGTGTAGTAAAATCGTATAACCTTATATATATATTTTTTAATCGTTTTGACAAGAAATGTAATTTTTAAAATTCTATCAAATTTTTAGAAAAAAATAAAAAATTTAAATTACTTAACCATCGTATAAGTACAAAGGCTTTCACGATCGGTATTAATTTAAGTTGCAACCCAACTCAACCCGAAAGTTTAGAGTTTTTAGTGTTAATTCTAGTAATAGTGTTAGAAACTTTCGGGTTGCTAACACTAGACTAGTAAAAACTAGAAAGTTTCGGGTTGTGTTGGGTTTCAACACTATACTCTATTTCATAATTCGGAGGAGTAAAATAAAAGTCAGATTTACACAGTACTTGCTACGAAAAACTACTTTCCCAAGCGCTTGATACCAATACTTACTGCCCTCGTCACAGCCTCCTCTTACCTCTACTTGTTTTTAATTTTCAACGTTCTTATTGGTCGATGAGGTGATATCGATTTTTAGTTTCAGCTGAGCTCAGAGTCTTGTTCTTTGTTTTGGCGTTTGGTGTTTTCAATATTTCATTTTGAATTTATTGCGGCTTTATTTAATATTATCTGTCTTTATTAAGACAAAAATTCGATTGTGATTTTTCTATAAGGTAAGTTAGTGTTAGCAACCCGACAGTTTCTAAATCTAGAAACTTTATGTGCTCATATCAGTACGTCAAGTTTTTGATCTTTGTGCAAAATTTTTTTGATCAAATTTTCTAGTTATTTGTTCAGCATTCCTGCTTTTTAATCAAAAATATTTTCTAAATTGTGATCAAATTTGAGTCTATCAAAATTTCTTTCTGCATTTTACTTGACTTTGAAGTTGTTATGAAGTCTGTAAGCCAATCACCTCATCTTAAGGTTGAAATCAAGGTTCTCGTCCAAGTAGTGCACTAGTAAGGTCAAAGTTAATCATAAATGGGTAGTAAATAAAAGGAGTCAGTGATTTTCTTCCTTTAAGGTAGTACTCATTAAGTACTTAAGGTTTATCGGTCTAGGTGAGATCTTAAGATCACGGTCATGTCAGAGTCCGGCCAGGGTAATAATAATACGTGTAGTAAAATCGTATAACCTTATATATATTTTTTTTAATCGTTTTGACAAGAAATGTAATTTTTAAAATTCTATCAAATTTTTAGAAAAAAATAAAAAATTTAAATTACTCAACCATCGTATAAGTACAAAGGCTTTCACGATCGGTATTAATTTAAGTTGCAACCCAACTCAACCCGAAAGTTTAGAGTTTTTTAGTGTTAATTCTAGTAATAGTGCTAGAAATTTTCGGGTTGCTAACACTAGACTAGTCAAAACTAGAAAGTTTCGGGTTGTGTTGGGTTTCAACACTATACTCTATTTCTTAATTCGGAGGAGTAAAATAAAACTCAGATTTACACAGTACTTGCTACGAAAAACTACTTTCCCAAGCGCTTGATACCAATACTTACTACCCTCGTCACAGCCTCCTCTTACCTCTACTTGTTTTTAATTTTCAACGTTCTTATTGGTCGATGAGGTGATATCGATTTTTAGTTTCAATGGTTTCGATCAGCTGAGCTCAGAGTCGTGTTCTTGGTTTTGGCGTTTTCAATATTTCATTTTGAATTTATTGCGGTTTTATTTAATATTATCTGTCTTTATTAAGACAAAAATTCGGTTGTGATTTTTCTATAAGGTAAATAATTATTTTATTTTAAATCGGTTTGGTATAAATTTCGTTGATTTATTTATTTTTAGGTTAAATCAGGCCGTTCACCTTAGAAGAAGACAAGTTTCAAAGTTTTTTCTCCGATGTTATCTTCGAAATGGAGTAAAATATCAAAATGGGGTATGGAAATATTCAACAGGTCTTTGTGTAGAGGAATTTAGAAAAACATTCCCTCAAAATGTTATTAGGAAAGTTGTCAAAGTGCTTTGTTACAAGAATTTATTGAACAAGAATTACATGATGATGAATTGCAAGAAGGATTTTTTCAACTTGATAATGCAGCCGAAAGATTCCTTCAAGAATTTTATGATGATCGAGTAATTGGTAGAGGATGTTGGCCACCTCGCCACCCGATCTTTTAAGGTTATGTTTACTAAACTAAAAGTTTCCTCCCATTTTCCCCACCACTATTTAAAACAATTGGAAGGAGGGTGTGACCGCAGTGACGAGGGCAGTAAGTATTGGCATCAAACGCTTGGGAAAGTAGTTTTTAGCGGACCGGCTTTCTTGATCGCATTGTACTTTGTCCCACATAAAATGCAACATATCAATATTATTTGACATTACACAAAACCTCGATATAACGGATTAATACGGAGAAGGCACCGTTCGTCTAGCGCTGAATAACAAATAAAACTAGATTAATACTAACACTAGAACTAACACAAGACCTAAAACTAGAATCATTCGGGTTTAGCCGTCTTGAGAGACGTGGGGCTAAACTCGAATGTTTCTAGTTTTCGGTCTAGTGTTAGTTCTAGTTTTACTCTAGCACTATCACTAGAACTAACACAAGACCTAGAACTAGAATCATTCGGGTTTAGCCGTCTTGAGAGACGTGGGGCTAAATCCGAATGTTTTTAGTTCTCGGTCTAGTGTTAGTGGCAGTAGTAGGTAGCGCTAGTTAGCATTAGATATTACTATGTTGTATATTTTTATTGAACTAAAACTAGAACTAACACTACACCTAGAACTAGAAAGTTTCGAGTTTAGCCATACTGAGAGAATGTTTCTAGGCGGCCGGCAACATGTCGAATTTTCCTAGTGTATTTTTTGCTTAAAACTGACCAATAGCAACCCATCTTTCTGGCACATCAATTTGAAAACACTCCTTCGAATTAAAAAATAGAATTAGTGTTAGCGACAGTTTCTAAATCTAGAAACTTTATGTGCTCATATCAGTACGTCAAGTTTTTGATCTTTGTGCAAAATTTTTTTGATCAAATTTTCTAGTTATTTGTTGAGCATTCCTGCTTTTTAATCAAAAATATTTTCTAAATTGTGATCAAATTTGAGTCCATCAAAATTTCTTTCTGCATTTCACCTGACTTTGAAGTTGTTATGAAGTCTGTAAGCCAATCACCTCAGCTTAAGGTTGAAATCAAGGTTTTCGTCCAAGTAGTGATCCAAAGTTAATAAGTGATTTTCTTCCTTTAAGGTAGTACTCATTAAGTACTTAAGGTTTATCGGTCTAGGTGAGATCTTAAGACCAAGGTCATGTCAGAGTCCGGCCAGGGTAATAATAATACGTGTAGTAAAATCGTATAACCTTATATATATATTTTTTAATCGTTTTGACAAGAAATGATAAAAAATGCAACAGTTTAGTTTTATTATATTTATTTTAATCCAATAAAATTTATCATAAGTAGAACATCTATTTCATTAAGTGGCTTAATTTTTAATCCATCAAGATATGCAAATATTGATACTTATTTCTTAGTGGTTGTATATTATACGTATAATCTCACTTTTTTTTTTAATCGATAGAATTAATTATTTTAAAATTCTGAATAAAAATATCGAATTGACATTGATATTACGAAGGTTTTGTTATAACAGTGTTTTATATAAAATTTTCAGTAATTGTGGTTTAATGTGTGAAATTTTAGTTTTGGGCTAAGTACGGTTCTGTTCGGGCGGTGTGCTCCTCGTTTCAGCTCTAGTTTCCTTGTTCACCGGACCGACTGCGTTCTCTGTCGTTCGGTTAGGGAGCCGCCATTCGCGCACTCTGTCCTAACGTATTAATTTCATAGGTTAAAATATTGACCGTCTTTGTTTAAGTGCTCTTTTTTCTTTGTCTAGTGACCCGCGGCCTCTTTTTAAGCGGACAGGCGGCGGCGGCGGACGTCGTGGTGGGGGTAGCGATGCGACGCGGCCGCCGCCGCCGGCCGTCGATCGAATCTTTTTCTTCTTACCATCGTTCGTATTACTTCGTTCCATCGGGCCCCATTCTATGCTATACTTCTTCTTTCCTAGCGGACGATGCGCCATCTCTCACCGTCCCCCTTCCTTTCCAAACTCTTTTTCTCTTCTTCTCTACCCCGTTCAATCCCCTCTCTATCTACCGACTTTTCGGACGGCGCCGTTCTTCTCGATGGCTCCACTATCGGACATGGCCTAATAATGTATTTTCATCCTGTACTAGGGGGTATCTTAATTAAATTGGTCTATTTCTGCACGTTTCAAAAATAAAATCAATTTTTAACCGAGTTAATTAATTAAGTCTTGCATACGAAAATTAACGAACCAAAAGAAGCTTGCATCAAAATAGAGATTTTAATATTATTAACTTTGTATGCGGGAGTACTACAAAAAAATAATATTCTTGAGCTCAAATACTTTCATGTGATATATTAATAAATTTTTGTCGAGGAATTTAAAAAATAAATCAATTCTAATTATATAAAACTTATTTATGTATTTTAACCTCCAAAAGACACAGACAAATTACCAGTTAATAAAACATTAAAAGAATTTATAATTATTTTCCAAGTAAACAATTTTTTAATTTATAACTTTATTTTTCACATCTAATATCGATTTGCTTTCTTGTCTGGCCCCGTATTACTAATGGAAAACAACGTCGCCGGTTTTTTTGGCACCCCAATATTTGCGCCCCGCCGAACGTAATCGTCACCCCTGTTGCAGACGAGGGCGCACTCTACTCTAATAACACCCTTGGCATGACAAGGCACGTCGCATTGATTTTTTATGATCCACCCGGTGTTGTTATTTAACGTTCGGGGATCAACGTTCGTACACACAATCACAATCATGAACTGGATAATCTCCCGGAATAAAAAAAACTAACCGGGCCAATCATTCTAAAGCTGCATATACATTTCAGATACAAATCCAAAACTTAAATAGCCCAAAAAAGCCAACTATGAATAAGTGAAATAAAAAAGGTATGGAAGAAAGAAGCTAAACCGGACGCAACTATTTAAACAGAAAGGCTAACTTCTTGTCAAATTCTCTTATTTGTAGATATACGCATAAGCGTCTTAATTCTATGGTAATTACCTATACTTGTAGTAAATCTTATGCTTTCACTAAAATTCACCTGTTTTTCCTGGAGAAAGGCCAAAAGAAACCGTTTTGATCTATCGATTTTTTTATATAAGTATATACGAAATGGACGATATAAAAAACTTTGGGAACTGTTACTTTCAATCTTTCGCTAATTATAATGGTTTCGACTAGATAAAAAACGATTACAGTTTTGTATACAATAAAATATATGTATATTATTATATTCATCTAAAATTACTTCCTTTATATATTTTAGACATAAAATATACAGTGTGTCCCCGGATTGTGTCCCCGTAAGGTATAATTGACGATAAATTTTTGAATTCAAATTCCATCTTTTCTAATTAAAGTCTGGATGTCATAAAACGAAATATAACCAAGTTTTAGGTCAAATGTCCTCAAAATACCAAAGTTAACGCAAGAAGTTTGTTAACCGTTGCAGGTAAAGTGATACCACCACCAACACTAACACATAATTCAGCCCTTTTCCGACATTGTTTATAACTTTTTCTAATATGGTCCAACGGAATTTCTCTTATCACAGTTTCAATTTTTTGTTTTAAACGATCTAAATTGTTATTAAAATTTTCAGTGTACACCTTTTGTTTTACAAAATTTTGTACCCAAGCCACAAACAATAATTTAAACGTTTTGCTTCATCACCTAATTCGATAGTGTGGTTAAATTTTGGTTTATACGGCAATATTTTATTTTCTCGATAAATTCTTTATAAATGGGATTTACTTATACCGACTTGAACTGCCCTTTTTCTTAACGACACCTTACCGTAATCCATTGCGTTCGTTACTGCAACAATCGACTCCGCATCATGTTCATCTAAAAGCTTTTTCCTTCCTTTTATTTTCCACATTACCCATTTCCGAAAATTTTTTAACAACTCTCTTAATTGTTTTTTTATCTACTAAAAATCCAAATTTTTCCTCAAATTGCCTTAAAACTGCATTGTAACTAATGTTCCCCCATCCATAGCACTTCACTATAAGTATTTTATGTTGTAATGTAGACATGATCAATTAATATTTGCCAATAGGCTAAAGCTGAGCTATCAAATGATAATTGTTAGTTCACTCAGGTCATTTATTTTTATTGTAAAACGGAATATAACAAAAAAATTTTCAAGAAAAAACTCATTTTTTCTTTTATATGCTAAATTAATAAAATTCGGCATATCGCTATAATTTAACATAACAAACTCTTAATCTTAATCAACTTTTGTTGTACATTGCTCAGAAAGACCACTTTACCTGCAACGGTTAACAAACTTCTTGCCTTAACTTTGCTACTTTGAGGACATTTGACGTAAAACTTGGTTATATTTCGCTTTATGACATCCAGACTTTAATTGCAAAAGATGGAATTTGAATTCAAAAATTTATCGTCAATTATACCTTACGGGGACACAATCCGGGGACACACTGTATATAACATTACATTTTCAGATTAGTGAGGAAAATGACATTATTTAGGTTGATTCCAAAATTCATTCTTTTAACTCTATTAGCTACTTTATATTGTTAGAGATGCAGTTCAGTTCAGTTAATTTTGACCAAATTTTTCTACCTTGTTTTTTCATGTTCTGCATCTAAAATGCCTATCCAATGTTCTTTATTACAAGAAAAAAATCTGAAATTGCACTATTGGACTGATTGTTTGTGCTAGCTAATCTCCAAAATAACAAGACCACGAGGAATCTGATTTACTTACAAATGTCAAGAAGGCCAAAAAGCTATTAGTATTACTTTCCACTTCATTTTCGAACTTCTTTGATGACAACACTAGCTGTGTTTGAGTACTCCCAAATTTGTTGCAGAGAAACGAGCAAAGGTAATTTTCAAGAAATTTGAAGAAGGTTGTGGTACGACCAGTCAAATCATATTTATTATTGGCGAAACAAAGAAGATAGAATAGTCAATTATTTCTTGAAAAGCTGGGGCTAAGAAGAAATTTATGATGATTTGATTGAGTGAGAGGGCGAAGTTTATGAATATTCATTATATGGGTTTTTATATAAGAAGTAAAGTTGTTTGTAAATGTTTACATAATAATTGAATTAAAATACCCCTATAATCTATTGTTGAGTAACCGAAATTCCCATGTTAATCGATATCATCAACCGACAGCCTAAATTTTCACGTCAAGGGATTACTAATATGGAGTTTCACATTATACATACCAATGGGACTCCTGACGGTATCAAACTGTAACATTGGGATTTAATAATTCAATATAAGCTTCAAAATATTGATTTTCAGAAATGAACTCAAACGCTTACTTTATATCTATCACAAAAATAGTTAGCGTCGTTTAAAGAAATGGGTGAAATAGTTTTTATTAGATCGACGTCTAAAGTCCCGGAGAAGGAATGCTTTCTTTTTTTCCAATAGGCACTACTCCAGTATACGCAGTTCACATTCTTCTTAATCAAGGCCGTAAAAACCATCTATATCGCTGAATTCTAGCGCGCCTATTTCATTCCGTTTACACGTTGGTCACTTCTCGAAGCCGATTCAGAAAGACGTGTCTGGGGTACAGTATTATTTAATTAAACGGGCAGATTTTACAGTTCTCGCTCGTTACGAATCCTCGTCTCGGGGACGTTAATAGGATGAATCTTATCGATGGACTTTCGAGGAATCTGACGATAAGAGATTTATGACCACTTTTACAACGACGTCTCCTGTAAAATTATTTCAATCGACGACAAGATCGTATTGTAGAAGCATCTCTCTCTTTCTTTAGAGACGTTCACTTTATACTTTCGTAGTGCAACCGTTTAACCGATAATAGGGAAGATCTTTTACAATCAAAAGAAAAAACTAGGTCAAGGATTTTAAAACAAGTTCTTATTTCCATTGCCACAGACCGCATTTTAAAGAGTTTTAAAAATCTAAAAGGATTCGCAACCCAAAAAAAATCACCATTTGAAATTGAAATGAATGCATGAAGTTGTTGCTACCAAGGAGATGTCATTGAATTATTTTACAATTCAATTTTTTGGAATCATTTTAAAATTTCCGTACATTGTGTACGTTAAACTTTGATAACTGTTTCGAGGCGAAAATAAGACCATTTCTAATTTAAATTCCCCCCTGTTCCTATAACCTAATTTCGGAAATTGATAGCGGCCTGGGGTAGAGAGACAAACGGGGGTACGTTGCGGGGTCAGAACCCTATTGAATTTAATTAAGATCGACCGAGTCACATCCAACTCTGTTTGTCTTCGCCGACGTCGTGAACAAACAAGCATCAACGTACGCACACTAAAAGCATAGTTAATTCTCTATCACCGTTGTGTAGGGTACTTATTTGGATTATAAAACAAAGAAAAATATTTGAACGATTCATCTTTTACCACCCGGAAAGCTGTATTATACTGTCGTATGTAACAATCCACCCCAAGGCTACATCCAATGCATTTATGAGAAACCTAGGTCTCGGCATAATACTTATACCGGGTACGTGGTAAAAATATCGATGGCAGGATAACGGAGCGCGCAGATTGCGAGAGAAGATCGCGTCGACTAAATAAGGAAATCTGTTCGTCCTTGGTTAGGATTGCAAACAACTGCAAAATTTAACGATTAAATTTTAAAGCGGTGCCGCATCCCATCGCCTCGCGACCGATTGACGTAATTTGCGTCAAGGTTGCTGGTTTTTAACTCACGAAAACGCAGTTCTTTGGTAAATTACTAGACGTTATCTTATGCAATCGATATTGAATTAGCAACAACTTGTTTTCATCAAATAGACTTGATTATTGTTTTATTACAAAAAAAAAATGAACTAAAAAAATGTAAAAGCATTCTTCACATCATTTCCGTATGTTTTACATAAACGTACCCAACTTTGAGACAACAATGTGTTTTGCTCAGCACTAATCAATATAATTGCGATAATCTCGATTAATAAGAGATTTCGTAACAAAGAAAATCGATTTAATTACCAAACGTTTTTAACGAAAAAGCTTTTTATTTCTGAGGAAAGCCAATGTGGAAAATCAGGACGAGCGACTCGTTTACGAGGAACAAAAAATCTATCTTTGTGCTGTCGCCCAATTACGTTCGACAAACACAGGGTAAGTTACGAAAGAGAATCATTATTAAGTGGGGGGATCTAAACACAAAATGCTACTAATATATGAGACCAAATCTATACATTTATATTTATATGATAACAAATATATTGTTCAGAGATAATGGCAAATTTGATTCTGAGTGAAACTATGTAGATCGTCACATAATTGCGTATTGAAAGAAGGCATCAAAATACAATACTTATTTATAGTTTTTTTTTATTTAGAACTTTTTGTAATTCTAGAGTTTTTCTTGCAATTTATGGTTTGGTCAGGATGTATCCAGACTTCTTTTTAAAAGCTGTAGTTTTACAGACTTTTTCTTGCAATTTACAATTTTTTCAGTCTGATTCCAAACTTCTTCTTCAAATTTGAAGTTTGCTATTTGCAAATTACAGTTTTTTCAGTATCATTCCATCTTCATGTCTGGAATTTGAAATTACACACTTCTTCTTCACATCTGGAATTAGGTCTTTCCAATTTCGAACTTTTTTCAGGTAGAGTTTTCAATAATGAATTGATTTTCGCAAAATTTATTTAACTCCACTTAATAGTGTACAGGTGTCCCAATTTCGATGTCCGCATAGGCTATCTCTGAAACTAAAAGAGATAGAAAAAAGTAGATTACATGTCATGATCCAGTTTTTCGAGAAAATGTTAATGCCGAAAACGCCCTATCGGTAAAAACTGAAAATTTTGCGAAAACGGCAATTGCTAATATCTCACTTATTATCAAAGATGGAATATTAACAACTCTGGCATTATGTGCTGGTGCTCCGTCATATTGAAAATACATCATTTGAGACATATTTAATGGCAAATTGTCGACCAAAGGCTCAATGTGCTGCCTTAATATATTGAGGTATTTAAAGTCAAATATCTATTATCTAAAAGCGCACACCATACATTGATCTTCTTTGAACACTCAGAGACTTCATCGGTCCAGATGACATTTTGAACAAACAGCAGATTATTTAATTTTTCTAAATATCATCTAGAAAATTCTAATCTTAGATTGACATCTCCGACACGTAAATAATGAGTAAGCCACGTTTTGTATGGTTTATACTTATTTTTCTTTCATATTCGGGAGCAGCGGCTGTTGGGTCAGACGTCTTGTTCAATTTCTCTGCAAGATGTTGAAGGATTTATCGGAAGTGAAGCCAACACATTGACTTCATCCTCTTGCAGGTCATTTTGGTATGTTTTTGCACGTGGTTTGGGGAAGGACCAAAAATCTATTAAATTTTCTGCTAATCGGCTGAAGGTTCTTACGTGCGGTTGTCTTCTTTCCGGATACCTTGTGAAATATAATTCCGCGACTAACGTAGCATTCTTATCTAATAACATATAGCGTTCCATCATGTTACATTTTTCATAATTTTCGAAATTCATTGTAAAGTTTTATTCAGTTTTGTTATACTTTGACACTTAACATGCTGGTGCTTCGTACCAGCACATAATGCCAGGGTTGTTTCGAATTTTTAAATACAAACTTTGGCAATTATTTGATACATTTGTTCCATCATAGTACGTATGGTTGTCACCATAGCAACATTAACTTTTAAATACATACAATAGTTTTAGATAGAACAAAATGAATTTTTGTTAATTATTCAATAACTATAAGAAATATAATTAAGAAATAAAAGACAATAACTTCTTTCTTGCTTTGTTTATAATAAATTTCCTCGGTACCGGTTTCGACTAAACAGTCATCCTCAGCCGAATCTACATATAGGTTAAAAACTTAATTCTATAATTATTAAACTTACGGTCAAATAAAATCTATTTATGAAAAATTGAGCACATATCAATAAATTCCCAATTCATATCATTAGAAATTTAATAAGAAAAATTAATATAACATTAGATCCACTTTATTCGAAAACACCCAACTCCAAAATATTTAAATCCATACCTTATACTCCTATAACTTTTTCTGCTAAAAAAATCTTTGCTTCTTATAATATTGCCCTTTCTTTTTCCAATAATAGTTCAATTAATAAATTATTATCTAATTACCATTTTAATAATTACAACATTGAGAATGAGAGTGGAATTTATTTGATCAGTTGCTCTAATTGTAACGCTATATACAGCGTGTCCCGTATCTTCCGCATCAGAGCAATATACGGTTGTAGGATACATTATTCTGACGCGATCTTTCTAATAAAATTTTTTCGAAATGTTTATAATAACCGCACGGGAACTGTGTAAAGGAACTGTTTTGCGTCCAATCAGCAGATCGCAAATCAGACTCAGGTAATCGGTGCCACCCTCGGCCGGTCCGCTACGCCGATGATAACTCGTTTCCCACGTGTACTCACCAATAGATTCGTCATGGAAAGAGAAATAAACTTTTTCGATGAATCAAAGTCGTCAGTTATTGGTCGTCGTTAAACAGTTCCCGTGCGGTTATTATAAACATTTCGAAAAAATTTTATTAGAAAGATCGCTTCAGAATAATGTATTCTACAACCGTATAATGCTCTGATGCGGAAGATACGGGACACGCTGTATATAGGTCAAACGGGCCGAAAGTTGGGTAACAGAATAAGTGAGCATGGATATAAAACCACATCCAATGTTTATAAACATTCAATCAGTACAGGGCATAAAATTGATTATAAAAATATTAAATTATTACATAGGGTTGATAAAGGTTTCAAAATGGACCTTCTGGAGGCATATGAAATAACTAAATTTTCGAAAAATGATAAATATACGTTGTTAAATGATCAACTAGATTTAAAGTTTACACCCCTTTTTAACGTTCTCCAAAATTCATAATTTATTTCGATTTTCTACATTTTTATACATTCAACTCTACACACATTTTTATATATTCCCGCTTTATGATTTGCATGTCAATTTTAGTATTTCGCGCATACTCCGTCCTCCGTCTTCCGTAATTTCTTCACCAACTCCATATGTCATCGTCTTTTCGTTTTGATATCATGTCGTGTCCGTGTTTTTTAAATTTTTCATTTTAATCTGTTAACATCCGTTTATTAAAGTGTTTTTATCCTTTTATTTTATCATGTAAGTGGTCATTTCTTGCTGTTTTGTCAAGTTTTACATTTATTTTTTCTATTCTAGTTTTACTTCTCTCAAAAAAAAAAAAAAAAATTTTAACTTGACTTCCAGTATTTTCACTACAAAATGTTTTATGCAAGATTTATTTCAATATGATGTGCTCAATTTTTCATAAATAGATTTTATTTGACCGTAAGTTTAATAATTATAGAATTAAGTTTTTAACCTATATGTAGATTCGGCTGAGGATGACTGTTTAGTCGAAACCGGTACCGAGGAAATTTATTATAAACAAAGCAAGAAAGAAGTTATTGTCTTTTATTTCTTAATTATATAAAAATCTTGCAACATGGATTCTATCACATATAAGAAATATACCCCACAAACTATATATATTTGTTATCAGAAAAAAATAACAAATTAGTTTAGGCCATAGCCAACTATGGTTTCCATTTAAAAGAATAAAGTTACGTCTAAAATCTTGAAAATAAAAGATGGGAAAAAAATTCTACCTACGCCACTGAATTCTTCGTAAAAAGTTGCCCATATAATGTTTTATTTATAATACTCCATCTTTGATAATAAATGAGATATTTGCGATTGTCATTTTCGCAAAATTATCAATTTTTGCCGATAGGGCGAATTAGGGCAATTTTCGGCATTAGCATTTTCTCGAAAAACGAGATCATGACATGTAAGCTACTTTTTTTCTATCTCTTTTAGTTCGTAGATAGCTTATGCGGACATCGAAATTGGGACACCCTGTACTATTTGAAAGTTTCGATGTGAGTTTTAAAACTTTTTTCAACACATAGCTTTTAATACTTTATTATTAAATTAACATTGAAGTAATGTAGGAATGAAATTTTCATACTTTTAAAAGTATATAATTTCCTTATTTCTTCCATTATAAGTTCATGCATCCACCAATTACCTCAAGGTTCGAAAAATACAAAATACGTTGTGTAATATTCTAATGTCTTAAAGTCTATAAGGTCATCTGTCTTGTTAAGCAATAACGAATGTTCGCGTGAGGTCTGTGGTTAATTAATGGATAAAACATCAATTCTTGACTTATTCAGTTAAGAGTAAAAATATGTTGTGGTTGTAGTTGTGTATAAAGTTAAAAAAAATATGTAACTGTTTTGTTCGTTTTAAAATATATAACAGGAATTTATTGCTCCATCAAAACTATTTTTTTCATTTCGCTCAAAATCCTTAACATATTTTGTATTGGTACAAATTCAATTATCGTTATTTATCGTAAATTATTTTTTTGCAAGCAATAATAAATTTAGTTGGTGGCACATAATTCACATAATTCCATGTCATACGTAACCCCCTGTATACATTAAGCTAAAAGGATTAACTCTCCTTTAATAACTAACCGTTGTATGTTGAGCGTTAAAAATAAATTAACCGTCGATAAAAATCTTGATTTATCGGAGAACGAGGAGTTTTTTAAGAACGGTCGTCGGGGCGCCAACGACGACGGCAGCGTTGACGACGACGGCGACACCACCGCCGAAGGGACGCCGGGGGCGCGCAATTAGCCGAACTGCAACGTTTCGGCGCTGCCGTTGCATTTGGGGCATCAAGTGAAGGGGTGGTAAAAGGGGGGCCGGAGGCGCAGGGTGACGGAGGCGCCGGGACGCGGGGCGTCTCGACGCTCGGGGATCAAAAAATGCGATCAATAGTGCTCTCCAACTCGCTCTCTCCCAACTTCTTACACCCCCCACAATTGCAGCGACGACGCACTGTCAAAACTGCCCTCGCGGAAAAACTCTGACTCCCTTTTCTCCTCACCTCTGATGTACCGCGTATTAATGACGCGCCAACGGCACGCAAAATCCTGCTTTAAATGGGGCCGGGTGGTAAATAAGGGAGCAAATACTTCCGCGTATTTATGATTTAAAATTGTTTTTAACGTAGGTAATTTTTCTGAAAGTAATTAGTTGAGAAGTAATTGGATGTCGTTGATATTAGTTTATATCGAAAAGATTGTTTTTTGGTACAAAAAAAATGAACAAGCCTTTTTATCCAGCAGAAGCTGTCGCCGTTCGTAGTAAAATATTAAATATTGATTGCCTGCCCGTATTAAATATTTTACGTGGCTCACGGGAAATTGGAAATTTAACGTCCTTTGACGGGCCATCGTTTCTTATTTCGCGTACACTTTGTAAATATTTGTCGGACGTATTCGAACGTTTCATATTGCAGCAGTTGAGGCCCCATTCGCAAGGGTTTGGTTTTTAATTTCGACTGCAATATGAGTCACTCCACTTTGACGCACTTTTTGGATTAACCAAGAAATGACGCAGTTATTTATTGGTTTTGTTGTTTTTAAATTTATTCCTGCAGTCAAATTAATTGTTAACATACACTATAAAACATGTAAAAGTCATTAATTTCAAAACCGATTGCGAGTTTTTGCTTTAAAACTTCATCTTGACATTTAGTTAACAATTACACCGTAAACTTTATAAACAAAGTCTGTAAAGAACATTAAAAGCTATGTCACTTGCAATTTTAATTACATAGGTCAAAGTTTTATTTAAAAACTTTATTTTACATATAAATATTATTCAGTTAAAAAGAAATGTTTACTCTATAAAATAATGACGTTCTATAGCATGAAATGAGATATCGTTTAGAATTAGTATTGCAAATTTTTGTGATTATAAAAAGGGACTTTTTTTAAAATATTTAATGGCTTAATAGCTAAAGCAAACTCTAGACGATAATTTAAAGTTATGCCTTAGTATTAAATTAGCTGGAGGCCAAATCATTACTGGTCGAACGATACCATCCAGTCCAGTGTGGGTTAGAGAAACGCCTTCTATTGGATAGGTGATGTATCCCTACCACAAGACAATGGAGCTCAACCTAAAAAGCTAATCTAATTCTTAAGCACAGAAAAACCGAAAAGTGAATATTGTATTCAGTAAAGTTAGTTGCACCAAATACATACATCCAGTTTATTACGAAACGGGCGACTTGTTATTCTCCGATTAATATCTGGATTTCGTGTAAAACGTTAGGTTCGTATATGGTCGCAATCGTGCTTGCTTCGCACGCCGTTTTTGCCTGACGTGTTAGCGCACCCCGGGGCCGCCGCCGATCGATCGATGACCTTTAAATCGTAATAATTCACCGTCCATTCTAAATATCACGAAATCCGTTCGCACCTTGAAACCGGACCCGAGGCATCGCGCTCCGGTCCGTCCCTAGAATATTTTGCTAAAAGGTGGTATTACGGAGACCCGGACGGACCACTAACGGCACGCTGCGATCTCGTCCGATTACGAAATTGACCGTGATTTGATGCGAAACTCCTTCTCAAATAATACGGTGTACAGTCGTGCAATTGGGCTGTGAAATTAGGTTCACATTGATGGGCGTCAAAATGTCAAGAAAAATTTCATTTCCATTCCGTCAGCTATACTCTAAGTTTTAGGTGAATGTACTGGTTTCAATATTTTAATAAATCTTACCAACCTTGCACCTTAGACCCAACAAGTTGAGGTGTGTCGTTAATCGGCAGTGCCTACTAAAGATACAAAAAACTTTAATGCTGCTATGAGCAAGTTCTATAACATGTCTCATTCTAGGAAAATTGGCCCACACTAGGCGAAATCTCTCTTCAGCCCACAGCCCAATCATATGTTTGATACACCAACTACTGGCTCTGGCCCCATAAACGCTTTAGCGTTACTCTCTCGTGCTAGCTCATCTGCCGGTTCATTGCCAGCAACCTCAGAGTGACCCAGATCAGAGAAACTCTTTTATCACCAGTGAATAAATACCAATAGGTATTTATCCGGGTATTTACCCCGGCCCAGGGTAAAAACCCAAACAGTGGGCATAAAAGTGATACCAGTAAAAATATATCACATTCTAAAAAAAAAATGAAGAGGATGATGACGTTGAAGACGAGGAATTGTCAATAATCAAAGACGAATCTGTCGTAATTTAGATTAGATCAAGTTATTATGATTATTATCATCAAGCAGCCCTCTGCGTCCATTGTTGGACATAGACCTCCCCTATTCTGTTCCATTCGATTCTATTCTGTGCTGTCTGAATCCAATTGTTGGTCAGTCTTTTGATGTCTACTTCGTCTGTTCGCTCGCGGTCTCCACTCAAGCAATCGTTTTGTCCACTGCTCACTCTTCATTTACGCGACATGACCCGCCCAGTTCCAGTTAAGCTTTGCCACAATGTTGACCACATCATTTACGTCAATTTTTCTTCATAGCTCTTCATTTCGTATGTAGTCCCTCAGAGTTAGACACAGGATTGATCTCTCCATCTATCTTTGCTTTACTTGGATCCTCCTGGCAGTGGCTACCATTAATGTTAATGTTTCAGAGCCTTATGTCATAACCGGAAACACGCATTAATGGAAAGCCTTTTCTATTGAAGATGTCTCTAAGTTTCCCGTAGATGCCCATTATCTCTCGACACGAACCGCAGAGCCAAGATATACGTAGCTGTCAATCCTTTAAATCTCATTATCCCCAATGTTGATGTTAGAGCTGTTGTTTCTCCTCGTTGAACTATATCGAAGAACTATGCGTAGCGCAAATCACTTAAGCATTTGCAATCAATGTTTATGCCTTTTTGGGTCCAATCCAGTTGTTTAAATGCACTCTGAGTACTGTGATGAACAATTTGGGTTCAACAGTATATCGCATTGTTTTACTCACAATCAGTACTTTACTATTTCTATTCTCTTCGGTACTTTCATGCAATTTTACCGTATAATACTGGTTATCACAACTCAGTGTGTTTAAAGTTCTTTTTTGTAATTCGCGACGGTAATGAAAGCTATTACAGTACTCAAACGGGTGCTGTAATGAGACTCCTTACAGCATCCGATGCTGTAATGAGATTTTAGTAACATTTTATGGAACCAGTTCAAGTTGGTGACATTTTATTAATTTCTTTAATCTTCCCTTCGCACTACGCCTTAAATTTAGCGTACTATTGTTCGTACCTTTTCAACATAGTAAATAATTATATACATATATTCTACAGGTTGTTTTAATATCTATTCATTACATTATTCAGGCAGATGAGTATCTTGCGGTAGCTGACGTTTTAGTCGAGTGTGTAGATTTCGTATATTCAGATTATATTCTCTTGCGGAACTACAAGATTGGATTTTTTGAAAGAAATTTGTTGTTGCCCTATGTATAAAATTCTCAATCGTCTCTATATTTAAGTCGTTTCTTATTTGTCCATTTCTAACAAACCAGGGTGCATCTACTGCTATTCTAATGACTTTGTTTTGTAACGATTCTAATTACATTTAATACACCGGGCTAGCATAAGTGATTAGTCAGCGGATTAGTGATTTATATAGTAATATCGTGCAGTTGGTTTTAAGTTTGATTTTTGGTTTATAAATGGATATAATTCACGTAATCTGTTGTAACCTTGATTTAATTTGTAGTTGATTTGTATACTCCATGTTAACCTTTGATCTAGCATGACTCCTAGATATTTTACAGCTTTGTCTTTTGGATTCCACTTTATTTCGTGGTTATTTATTGTTAGCAAGGTAGGATTTCTTATTCTTCTCAGGGTAAAAATTTTTCTTCGAATTTGTTTGGGTTGAGTTGTATATTCCATTTATTCAGCCATTTAATAGTTTCGTTGAGTGCACTTTGCAGCTGCTCTATAATTTCTTCGAGATCATAGTTTTGTGTTAAAATTATCATGTCATCTGCAAACATTCCTAGACTATTTAACCTAGGTATTTTTATGTCATACATATATATGTTGAATAGCTGCTTTCACTTGATTGGTCGTTGATGTATATGCATTAATACGTACTATACGGTACAGTCTTTCAAAAATGAGAATATTATAGCTCGTAGGTAATTTGGCAGTTTTATGTGATTTTAGTACCCATGTCAATATCAAATACTACCGCCTGGAATACACTACAGTACGTAGTTAGGCTGTAAGCTTGCTTAATCCGAAGTGTCTGGCAGTATACTCCTGCCTCGACTCTATCCGGCGTTTTTGATCCATCCTAACATGCAAGTACCTGCCTGAACCAGAAAATTTTCGTTTTCGATCCAAAACTGCGTTTCAGGCAGCACAATCTGGTATAGAGCATTAATCACTGATAGTGATCCCGCCAAATAATGTCTTCCGCAGCCCATTGGTAGGACATATCGGAACAGTTTTGAGCATATTCATTAAATCTGTAGTTCTAGCCACTTTTTCTATATACAAATGCAAAGGAGATAGGCCAAGCAGAACAGTCATAAATTCGTTCAAACATAATAATTGCAATAAATGTTTGAATCATATTGGAACTGTCAAAAAGTAAGTTTTACAATCCTGTTCCTTAAAAAATAGGAAAAGGATTGTTTATAATCGTAATCTTGAACCGTCTATTAATACTATATTAATTTGGAACATTCTTTTAAACTTTGTTTATTATTATTCATAGGTTAAAATGTATATTATTGTAAGTAATTATCTGCAAATACTCAACGGTTTATAGTTTCTATTACATTTTTTGTAATAAACTTATTATTACAGATCTCATTTAGTCTACAAACCCGATTTTGTCGCCAGTTTAAATTAGTTGCATTCCACATATGGACAAAGGATGGTTTGCACTAATAATCTGCTAATACGAAAATGAAGATACAGAGGTAGTCGATGTCGTCCGCAAAACCTCTGCAAATATTAATTAAAGATTACTATAAATATAGAAAATAACGGGTTGAGAATGTTTGTAAAATAAAATCTGGGCCTTGGTTGTCGTATTAATTAAGTTAAAAGGAATGAAGAACAATCATTTTAGCTGATTTTAAATAATAAATTGATATATTTTTATACGATTACCCCACAAACAACAAATTGTTTTCTGAGGGAAAATGAAGGTTAAAAGTCTTACATAAACACCGGCTGCATTATAACTTTGGTAAACTAATCTAGACGGTTGTAAACAAATGTCGGAGGTTAGCGAACTAATTTCCGAAACGCGAGCTCTACTGAAACTATTTTCAGTTAGTTGGCTACATGTAGGATGTTCTTATAGTTAGAATAATTAATTAACTAATTATCATCTATAAAATATCCCCCTCAAAAATAAAATAGTCAATATTATTCTTGTTTTTTTTTTTAAAGTTATTCATTTCTACAACAAACGCGGTCGCGGAAGGGTCACCCAATATTGACACAATAATCTAAAAATATTACTTTTTAAGGATGGGCGGTCCATTTACAAATGGGATATCGATTCCGGAATCGCTGTTTGCAGAACTTACGCGGACCCATTCCAGAAAATGGGTTTACGCTAACAACTAATCGTCTGGGATTGGAAAGGGCCCTCAACTTAACGATCCGCTGGACTTTTGGACACGTGTGCGCGTGAAAAAAATTGGGGACGAGAATCGAAGACAAATATCATTCACTCTAGGGGCGATGTCGTCCGAAAAGATATGAAAAAATAACATCGTTAGTGTCTTGTTAACTCGAACGAAAAAGATTCGTTATTGATTTATCTTTCCAGGGATAAATATATCTGGGTTTTACTAAAAATAATTTTGTTACCCGAATAAAATTGTTTTAATATCTATAAAGATGAAATTGACCAATTAGTCTTTTGCGTAACCCTGACATCAATTTAGCAATTTAACTTACTGCAAAAATATTTATCGCAAATGACAACGTCATTATACAACCTCAATGATGTTAAAATATTTGAAATCGTGTATATGATGATTGCCACAACAACAACAACAACAACGTTCACCTTATTAATAATCGCGACGGGATGGAACAATGATGAAAAAGACCTAGCCTTTATGGCGGTGCCCCAGGCCATAAACATTAGTTTCGCAATTCGGCAAATGAATTACCTGAAGGACAGCTTAAATCGTCGGCGAGTTCTTCTTCAAGCTAACTTCCATGTCTTAAGTTTTTATAGAAATGAAAAGGTCAGAGGCTTGTTTTTGCATGAATAACTTATTACAGAAATACTTAAACAAAACGTCTTCATTAAAATTTTCATTTTATTCTCTTTTTGGTTTGTAACTGGAAAAGTTATTATGTAGCTAATTTAAAACTTAAAAAAAACGGTAATCCATCAATAACGGACTATAAAATATAGACCACATGGTGTTTTATAAATTTCATCAACATCATCGTGAGATATCGACTTCTTCTTGATGAACCTCTGAAAGAAGAGGTATCTTTCGTAATAATTAAGGGTTATGTTGAGAGGTATTTTAGATGAATGAACGAGGTCCGGCGAGTTTCGACCTCCTTAACAACAGTAAGTCATAACTAGCGGATCGGTTTGCGAACGGCTTCTTTGGCTTGGATTCTAACGGTGCTTTCTTTGTTGGAAAGCGCGCCTAAAACCGTTTCCTTATACGCCAACAGATAATTAAGATAAGAGAGACCCGACCGCACACACCCTCGCGGCCGTTGCGTTATCCTTTTGCTTGGCGTGTAAAAGTTCCGGCTATCCTTGAAATTCCGCGCAGATAAGTTATTCAGCATTAGAACGTCGCCGGCGCGGTACCTTGAAACTAACGCTAATGTCAACTAATTTATTTTTGTCGTGCCGTCGGCCGTTTCGTTCGGACGGTGTTTACGCTGAAATGGTAATTAAGGGTCTGTCAGATAGATAAATAAAGACTGGGGAGATGAGAGAGAAGAACTAACTGCTTTGGTATAAACCAGTGATTCCAAAACCAAAATAACTAAATTATAAAGTACTTTATCGTTGAATTTGAACTTCAATCAAATTGCACGTAGTTTTTCAACGAAACCTATTCATTTATAAATTTATATTATTAATTAGTACTACACTTTATAAACTACGAATAGTGTACCTGACACAATAATACAATCATCTTGGAAGAAGTTGTGGCCATCATTAAATAACAATGAAGTGGAAGGTGAATGGGTGAACGAGCTCTCAATTGCAGAGTTGAAGAGTGTGCTAAAAAATCAAGAAGAAAAGTCAAACTTTACAGAGGAAGATATAGACGAGTGGTTTGAAAGAGAGGTAGCAGTTGGTGGAGTTAAACATGGATAAATCCTTAACAAAGCGGCTAATGGAGTACCACAGGGATCAATTTTGGGTCCATTACTGTTCATTATATATATAAATGATTTGCCTTTCAATCTAACATCAACAGCAAAAACAGAGCAAGAAGTGAAAAGGTGCAGCGATAAAAACTTGGAAAAGAGCAGAAATATGGTTCCATAACAACAAATTGAAAATCAATACTGAGAAAACACAGTATTTAAAATTTGCGCCAAAAAGTGATCCAACGATGTGCAATATCAAGTACTTAGGGATGAATATAGATAACAAACTTACCCGGCAGTCACATTATTTTTCCGGATGCCTAGAAGATGGCTGAAGTAATTGCGTTACCTAAAGTATCTTTCTCTTCTGCCCTAAGGGATTTTAGACCGATCAGTATCCTACCAGTAATGTCAAAAATTTTAGAGAGAGTCTTGGAAAAGCACACTGCGAAAGGTATAGTATACTGCCAGATCAACAATCTGGATTTCGTTTGGGTTTCAGCTGCGCAACAGCTTTATTGAACCTTACTGATGATGTATTTGCTTCTAGAGAGGCCGGGCAAGCCGCACTTTTGTTATCGTTGGACTTCATCAAAGCATTTGATACAATAAATCATAATATACTTGCATCTAAACTTAATTATTTTGGTCTTGGAAATCAAGCTGCAATTTTGATGAAGTCATTTTTGTCGGACAGGTTAAGGTTGTGAAGATTAATAGTCAAGTGTCGAGTGCTCTGTCTGTTACTCGTGGAGTCCCTCAGGGGTCCATTTTGGGGCCACTATTGTTCTCTATTTATACATCTGATTTTGACCAGGTTCTTGGTTGTATGCAGACGATACACAGCTTCTGCTGAATTTTAATCCAAATAATTGGGTTGATGCCTGCATAAAATTTAACTCAGATATAGCATTATTTTCTGATGTTGCGAAACGCCATGAACTTGTGCTAAATCCATTTAAGTCTTCTATTCTTCTGTTTTGCGGTAGTGTCACAAGGAGAGCGATTAAGCCTTTGATATCCGGTCAAATGGTGGTGGATGGCGAACCTCTTACTATTTCTGATGATATACAAATTTTAGGAGTCACATTGGATCATCAGTTGAGGTTTGAGGAGCAAGTGGCCAGGTGCTTGAGGGGTGGGTATGGCGCCCTGCGTCTCTTGTATGCCCATAGGGATGTCTTAAGTAAAAAATTAAAAATTATGCTGTGTGATAGCTTGGTTCTAAGCAAATTAAATCACTGCGACGTTGTTTATGGTCCAAATTGGCGTCGTATCCAGAACCTCCAGAACTGTTGTCTGAGGTTTATTTACGGAATTCGTAAATATGACCATATTAGTCATAAGTTGGCAGAGACTGGGTGGTTGAACATGAAGAACAGACGTAAACTGCATGCAACTTGCGTTTATTATAAAATTATTAAAAGTCAGCGGCCTCCTTACTTGCTGCAACGCCTACCTTTCAGAAGCGAACATTAAATAAAGAACATTAATATAAGGAGGAAAGATGTATTGCCGCGCCTCGCACCGATCCTTTTCTTACCAGATAGCTAAAACGTACAATGATCTACCGATGAACCTTATAGGATTGAACTGTATTTCGTGCAAGAGTAAATTAAAATCCTCCCTCCTGCTTGAGTCATCATGATTTTTTTTTTAATTATATTCTGAGTTACTAATGTATCGCTTTATACTGGCATGTCGTCGTATTTTGTTATTTTGTTTTTAGTATTGTTAAAAACATTCTCATTTTTGCTTTATACAGGGTGTTTCGGTGACTCGGGGAACAAATTTAACCACATATACTAGAGTGAAAATGATGACGATTCATGTAAAAAAAATTAGTAAAAGTCCTCAAATTTCGAAGATACAGGCCATCAAAGTTATGAAATTTTAACACATTTTTCTAAATATCTTAAACACTATTTATGGTAATGTGCTGAAATTTGGTACAGTATAAACTAATATCACATAAAACCATTGGGCAATTTATAAGTTGGATCGGTCCGCGGGAACAATGCTATACAGAATGTTCCTAAAATTTGTTTGCTCAGAACTTTTTTATTCGATCGTAACCCTACATTTATTTTTACAGTTTCTAATAGAAAATTTATTTTAGAAACTTTTATTACTCTTAGATAATATTGATAAAAATCACCGTTTTCGTGTTAAATGCAAAAATGTTAGGTTCCGATTTCAATAACACTAAAAAAAAAAATCTAAGTCGGCCATGACAAGTGAAAATCGAACTGCGCCGTCATAAATATTATGTATGTAACATTTCCAAGTGTAGATTAGGTAAATCCCTTTTTAATTTGTTTTAGTTGATTTAATAAAAGATAATACAAAACAATAAATTTAATTTTAACGACAACGCTAACAGGAAAAGTAAAACAAATACATAAAATAACAAGACAAGTAATAAAAAATACTATAGGAAATGTTCAAAAAGACCTCCGTTAGCATCAATACATGCCTGATATCGTCGCCTTAAATTAAATCGTACTCTAGGCAGTACATTTATCTGAGCTGATCGACTGATCTAATTTCAACGCTGTAGACCAATGATTTAACTCGCTCCCATAAATAAAAGTCCATAGGTGTAAGGTCTGGTGACCGGGCCGGCCAAGTTATCGATGCTTCCTCTCCTCGTCCGATCCACCGTCCCGGGAAACGGTTCCCTAGAAATTCCTTCACTGCATTTGTGCTGTGCACAGGGGCACCATCACCTAAATACCACATGTCCCTTCTGGTATTTAACGGAACATCACCTAAGAACTCGTCCAATCCTTCCAAATGTTGATGGTATGTAGGGCCATCAAGTCTTGACGGCAAGAAAACGGGACCAACAATCCCTGCCCAAACATTGAGAGAAAATCTCCATTGAGATTTCCAAGTTTTGAAAAATTTTGGATTTTCTTCAGCCCAACTATGTAAATTCCTTAAATTAATTATTCCATCTTTGGAAAAAGTAGATTCATCGGTGAAAAGTATTTTTTCTAAAAACTGATTATCAATTTGTATTTTCTGTTGCATTTTCTGGCAATATTCCAATCTAATTGGATAATCGGTAAGCTGTACTTCCTGAACCTTACAGCAGTGAAATGGATAAAGCTGCTGCTCTCGAAGAATACGCCACACAGTCGTTTTTGACGTCCCAAATCGCCTAGCCATGTCCGAAGTACTAGTGGTACTATTTTCTTCTGTATGTTCTAAAATTAACTCTTCCAAATGAGGAGTTCGAACAGATCTAGGGTTGCCGTTGTTCAGAAAGATATGTTTTAGTGATCCATTTTCTCTTATTCGGGCTTCAATTCGAGAAAACGTTTTTCTGTTGGGGGTTCTACGATTCGGGAATTTTTGCCGATAACGGAATTTCCAAGACATTCACCCAATGTTAAAAGCATATCGGTTTGTTCTCCAAACGTGTAATTTTCCATTTCGAACACTACAAGGTTTTTAGTATTTGTTTAAACGATTAAGCGTGTTTACAACTGTCAATGAATTCGTTTGTTAATTGTCATGGCAGACTTAGACTTTTTTTTTTAGTGTTATTGAAATGGGAGCCTACCATTTTTGCATTTAACACGAAAACGGTGATTTTTATCAATATTATCTAAGAGTGATAAAAGCTTCTAAAATAAATTTTCTATTAGAAACTGCAAAAATAAATGTAGGGTTACGATTGAACAAAAAAGTTCTAAGCAAACAAATTTTAGGGACTCCCTGTATAGCATGGTTGCCGCCGCCCGATCAAAGTCAAAATTGGTTCAATGATTTTGCTTGATATTTGTTTACCCTGTACCAAATTTCAACGCTCTACCATAAATGGTATTGAAAATATTTAGAAAAATGTGTTAAAATTTTTGAACTTCGATGGCCCATATCTTGGCCATTTGAAGACTTTTATAATAAATATTTTTCACCAATCGTCATCATTTTTGCTCTAGTATATGAGGTTAATTTTATTCCCCGAGTCACCGGAACAGCCTGTATATTTTATATATATTTTCTATATATTCTGGATTAAGTGGAAGAGCAGTTGGTTAATAACCAAACTGAACTTCGTCCAGAAAATAAGTCTATTTTCTAAGAGTGTATTATTATTTTCTTTCCTTTTTTTTGCGACTTATTAATAAAGGCATTGTTATTATTATTATTATTATATATCGGATTTAGCTTGCAAATTAGATATACTATCAGGAGACTGAAAATGATCGCAACTCACGAAGCAGTAAAGATATCTTATTTTGCAAATTTCTAAAGTGTTGCAAGTTATGGAATACTCAGTTGATATCTTCACCCTTCAAAAAAAGCAATCAGATCACTATGCAACCTAAAACTGTATGAAAGCTACAAAGATTACTTTAATACAGAAAAAATACTTACCCTGCCTTGTATTTACATACTCACCTGTTTGAAATATGTGCATGAGAACAAAGAAAAATATGTCAAGAACAATCACACACATAATTTCGATACAAGAAATAAGAATGCTCTATAAATACCATATCATAGGATCAACACAACCCAAAACTATTGGGGCCCAAAATTGTATAACAAGATACCAAATTACCACGCCTTAGAGTCCAAACATAGACATAGACGGGTTCTGAAACTATAACAATGCATATTGAATTGTATACCTACCCTTTACATGTCTTTATCTTATTTTAAAGTGTTGTAATTTGTGTATATTATCTTTTTAATCTACTTTCATGTAATGTTTTTGTTGCACTGAACAAAGTATATAATATACGTAACATAAATGAAGTGATCAGTAATGAATCAGACAATGGTAATGTAGAAGGGGTTGCCTCCAAACTTCAAGCGAACTCTGTGAAATCTGAGGACGCATCAAAGGCAATTATTGATCTCAATATCCTTTGGGCCGACGACAATAAACAATCTGCAGATATTCTACTAACACTGAGGAAATTGAGAGAAAATGTACTTCATAAAATCAATTATTGTAAAAAATAGTCAACAATTGACAAATTCCTTGATGACAATCATTTCTTTTTATATCTATTTTACACATACTTTCCAATAATAAATGATTTAATACAGTATTAATAATTATTTTGTTTGTTTTCTCTGACAGTAAAACTTTTTTCTCGATAATATGCAGTAGTCCGGCACATTCAGTGTGAAAAATGTTATGGTGCCGGAATATCGAGCTTGTACGTAGTTATGCAAGAACATACCTTTGTTATAGTAATGCCTAGAGGCTATCAACACGGAAACGACCACATATGGTAAAAAAAATTTGTGTCTAAGAAATGGGACCTTAATGACACGTTTTCGAAACAAGTAGGTCACAATCGTCCACGCAAATATTTCGACATCCTCTTCCGATACCGCATTTTTATTATCATTTTTTTAACCCTGCGATTACTGAACGAACTTGCCCGAGGGCCAAACCTGCTGCGGTTTTTATTATTTAACATGCACGCATACAATTGCGGCGCGTTCCCTTTTGTACGTACCATGCCCGAGGCAGTCGTCCTACGTTCTGCGTCTCCGCTCCTCTCCTGCCGTTTTATTTATTTTAATATGTATACCTTCCTTTCGAGTTTAGCGCGATATTAATTAATAAACTGATGAACGAAGCCAGATTCTAGAAAATAAGAAGGACGAAACACGTAATGCGGATTAAAAGGACAAACGGGGTGTGGGAGAAGAGACCCCGTTGATGAAATAGAACCGATACGGTTCGGTTTTTTTAACTTTTTTCCGAACAGGTCTGGCGAAAAGAAAACTTCAAACCGAGTTAGATCAGGAAACGGATATTTTTCGCTAAATGATTAATTCATTAAGTTAATGTATTCACTACATTAACTAATAAAACATAATTTATCACCGGCGAGACGATAGCAACAAACCGCCCAGCAACAAACTTTTTCCTTTATATTTCCATCTACTTCTAGGGCCCATATCTTTGTTATTTAGAAAGATAGCGAAAAATTTGCAGCCGTTATTAGAAGGAAATTCAACAAATGGTTTACATATTCGAAAAGAGCTAACCTTGGCCTGTCTTATTTCGAGTTTTCATTTAGAGACGCCAATATCTGCCAGCGTCTGTAAAAGAAACGCACCTGAAAGACAACCTACAGGTAGCAGAACGTAATCACTTCTTACCCTAACTTTCTTATTTGATGAAGGAAAAATTGGAACACTCTTAATTTATTTAAAACGGTTTAAAAACATATAAGTACGAGGACTTTCACGGCCGGTGTTAATAAAACTAAAACTAACACTAGCACTATCACTACAACTAACACTAGACTTACAAACTTTCGGGTTGAGCCGTGCGTTTTTTGAAAAAATATTTGACGTTTCGGGTGCCATGTTGCAACTTTCTTCAGAAAACAAGTTGGAAGCGAACCCGAAAGTTTCTAGTTCTAGGTCTAGTGTTAGTTCTAGTGATAGTGCTAGTGTTAGTTCTAGTTTTACGTTTAGAAACATGTTAAACTGTTCAAAAAGGAAAGATTATTTCATGTTACACCTATTTTACCAGAATCTGGAAGAATTTGAGTGATTTTAGACTCGAATTGTTGAATTGTGTTTGAATCTGGTAACGTTACCAACTTTGCATTTTAACTCAGTTCATCAATTTACAAAACGCGTTGAAACCGTTGGAAAGAGCAGAAAATTTCCCATAAGATGAATATAGTTCTAGAGTTTTCTCCCCGTCATACAAGAGAGTTAGTTATTGACCTAAGCGTGGTTTAGCCGCGGCAAAAATTCGTGGGTTAGGTAGTTCATAGTCAGAAAAAAGGATTGTGCAAACGTGTGATCACGGTGTGTCACACATCGTTGGAAAGAGCAGGAAATTTCCCATAAGCTGAATATTAGTTGTAGAGTTTTCTCCCTGTCAAATAGGAAAGTTATTAGTGCAAGAAATGTTTCTGTGTTTTTATCGGTAGGGGCTTTTACAGGTGTGTTTTTCTTACAGACGCTGATAGATATTGGCGGACGAAAACTCGGAATAAGATAGTCCAAGGTCAGCTCTTTCCGAATATGTAAACCATTTATTGAATTTCCATCTGGTAACGGCTGCACAAGGCCGTGAAGTTTGGTAATTCTGAGGTAAATTGAATGCAGCTCGACGTTTCTTATTTTTTCTTGCTCTTATTATCAACATATCGGTGGACGAAAACTCGGTTTAGGATAGAGAAACGACCAAGCTTTCCAACCGTGTGCTTAGTTTTTCGCTATCTTTCTAGATAACCAAAATATTGGCCTGAAAAGTAGACGGAAATACTAGGGAAAAGTTTGTTGCTGGGCTGATAAACGATTTTGCAAACGTGTGATTGAGATGTGTTATATACCGATGAAAAGAGCAGAAAATTTCCCATAAGATGAATATAGTTCTAGAGTTTTCCCCCCGTCATATAAGAGAGTTATTAACCCAAGCGTGGTTTAGCCGCGGCAAAAATTCGTGGCAGCGCGACGTTTCTTATTTTTTCTTGCTCTCATTATCAACATATCGGCGGACGAAAACTCGGTTTAAGATAGAGAAACGACCAAGCTTTCCAACCGTGTGCTTAGTTTTCCGCTAGCGTTATAAATAACAAAGATGTCCGTCCGAAGAGTACATAGATGGAAATACAAAAGTAAAGTTTGTTGCCAACTGTAGGCTCCTTTTCAGGAGTGTTTTTTTTACAGACGCCGACGGATATTGACGGACGAAAACTCGGAATAAGATAGTCCAAGGTCAGCTCTTTCCGAATATGTAAACAATTTATTGAATTTCCTTCTGGTAACGGCTGCACAAGGCCGTGAAGTTTGGTAATTCTGAGGTAAATTGAATGCAGCTCGACGTTTCTTATTTTTTTTTTTTGCTCTTATTATCAACATATCGGCGGACGAAAACGCGGTTTATATAACATATCGGTTTATGATAGAGAAAAGACCAAGCTTTCCAACCGTGTGCTTAGTTTTTCGCTATCTTTCTAGATAACGAAGATATGGGCCCTAAAAGTAGGTGGAAATATAAAGGAAAAAGTTTGTTGCTGAGCGGTTTGTTGCTATCGTCTTGCCGGTTAATTTATCAGCAAATTATTTTAATAATTATCTATAAATAAAGATTTTATAATTGATTTAAAAAATATATAAGAGAAAACCACTTCCTTAAAGATGAACGTCATAGGAAGTTGCCAATTTCTATACCCGATCATAACTAAAACCGTATCATATCATCGATTTGTTTCGGTTTTTTCGGTTTTGATATTTCCTTTTGCGTGAATCACTCGATCCAACACAGAAAGTAGGAAGATCGGGTTCCGCCAAAGGACTCATCTATTATTTACAGTTAAACCGTGCGGACTAGCAATTTTTTCTATAAATCGAGCGGTCAGACCGCGGCTTCGTTCTAGTTAGGCCATATAGGTAGAAACTGCAACCGTGGTGGAAAAGTAGTTATTATTAAATAATGGAGACCAACACATCGCAATTAAAGAAGATTGCCAATTAAAAGTGTCTTTAGCGTAATTTCATCGAACGGACGGGTGATAAGAAAATGCGCGATGGGGCATGCGAAAACAAAAGAAGGCGCAAGAGTGCGGTTGTCCCGATCGATAAGGTCCGTTCGGCTCTGCACGGTCTCGAAAAGAAATCCCGTGGACGACGGCTTCGACGTATTTCGGAGGGAAAGGGATGGGGTGAGTCGGGGTGGGATCGACCCGAATATCTAGGGGATGTTCGCAACAGGCGGCTCTCCAATAGCTTTATTACAGGGTTGGCTAAAGTTTTTATTTCTATACGAAATTAATTTATCTTAATTAATTCTTCAAAATCATTATTGACTACATTATTTCTTACGGTACTTTTGAGTTTATATCAACTCAAAAACGTATTTATTAAAAAAAAAATTTATTAATCCGGGCCTGTATATTTTCGATGTTGAGTTCGTCGCAGCGTCGGCGCTAGATTCGATCAGGCCGAATTAAGGGGCGACGGGACGTTTCCCGGAAATCGAACCCAATTTTCGAGCGCTAATTGAACGAGCCCCCTCGTGCCCGAAGAACCGATGGTGGTGGTGGTGGCGGGTGGCATCGCGACGCCGTGTGTGCACTTAGTTTTAGCCGCGGCGGATGCGCGGTGCCCCCTGGCGGAGCTATAATTCAGCGGCGTCCCGCGGGAAAAAGCGGCAGCGCTGCAGTCCTTATTAAAGTCTCCGCCTGGATTGCTACGATTTTTTCTTCTTTTCCACTTTAATCCGCTTCCGCATTTGGACCCCTGCATACTTTAGCGCTAACTGCATTAAGGTGCGGGCCGGATTGTTTATTGTTTACGTCGCTGGGGGTAATGAAGTTATTGCAAAGTGAAATTTTAAATAACCGAAAAATTTACGAGTGTTCAAAATCATTTGCAAGAGATGAAACGAATTTCAAATAAGAAAACTTTAAACTAAAATTAGAACTAAAACTAGAACTAACACTAGAAACTTTCGGGTTTTGCGTCTTTTAATAAAAGGTTTGACGTTTCGGATACCATGTTGCAATTTTAGAGCAAGAATTTTACGAGCAGTTCGAAGGGGCAGCCATGGGATCTCCACTATCGCCAGTTATAATAATAATAATAATGCCTTTATTAATAGAAACAACAGAAAAAAAAAAGATTACAAATGTGCGCAGGGCGGAGTTAGGACCATAGCCCTCTTCAGCACCCAACCCTGCGTTAAAAAAAAAAAATCAAAATTCAAAAACAAAACATAAAACATTCGATCTTGACAATAATACTAATACCAACAAAACAGCCATTCAGAGAGAAAGTAATAAAAATAACACTCATAGTAAAAAAATCGAAAATGATATAAATTACTCATTAGCCCCATTCTGGTCACAGACAATGATCTCGCGGAGCCCTTTTTTGAAGGTGCTCAGTGGCAACGACTTAAGAGAACTTGGCAACGGGTTGTAAAGCCTGGGTAGATTAAAAGAGAAAGACCGCTGAAACAAAACCGAGCGGTGCTGAGGTGGAGTAATCAAGTCCTTGGATCTGATGTTCAAATTATGAACATCAGTCCGGAATGATATTTTATTATAAAGATAAGAAGGCGACTTAAATAAAAGTAATTTATGATAAAAAGTTAACAGATGTAATTTCCTCCTGTTAGCCATATTAAGCCAACCCACCTCCTTCAAAAAACATGTAACGTGATCTCTCAAACGCAACCCAAAAATCAGTCTCAGACAGGCGTTCTGAACTTTCTGATTACCTGATCCAGACAAGTGCCGTATACCGTGTCGCAAAAATTAAATTGGCTGAGTACCAAGGCGTCACACAGTCTCGCCCTAATGTCCCTAGATAAAAAGTTTTTAATATTATAAATAAGCTTCAGCGCCGCAAATGATTTACGGACCTTTAAAGTAACATGATCCCTAAATCTGACATCACAATCCATTAGGAGGCCAAGATTACGACAACAACCCGCAACGCCCAAGTCACCACTATCCAGCTCAATTCTAAAATGAGAGCAAGCGTTGCGGGCATTGCGTCTACCAAACAACAACATAACCGATTTTAAGGGATTCAATCTTAAGTTGTGACTGGCAGCCATTTTGGTAAACCGAGCAACATCACCCGCAATCCTAAGTTGGGCCACAGGAGCATCATGCTGTCTGAA
This sequence comes from Onthophagus taurus, assembly GCF_036711975.1. Classification (NCBI taxonomy): domain Eukaryota; kingdom Metazoa; phylum Arthropoda; class Insecta; order Coleoptera; family Scarabaeidae; genus Onthophagus; species Onthophagus taurus. The sequence continues at coordinate 3,543,902 of NC_091967.1, forward strand.
AGAATAATATATCTGAGAATCATCGGCATAAAAATGAGCTTTAGAATATTTGAGACAATTTTGGAGACCAGAAGTATAAATGCTAAATAAGAGCGGACCCAATACAGAACCTTGTGGTACACCGGCCATTAATCCACGGGCAGCCGAGACGATCATGCCACAGGAAACGACCTGTCTTCGATCAGAAAGAAAATTCAATATTAAGGCAGCAGCATTAGTACAAAACCCAATGTACTTTAGAATAGAATCCAAAACTGTATAATTCATCGTATCAAATGCTTTCGAAAAGTCGAAAAGAATTAAAGCCGTAACCATGTCATCATCAGCTGCCCGCAGTATATCATCAGTTATATGCATCAATGCTGTACCACATCCATGATTTTTACGAAACCCAGACTGTGTCGTCGGCAAAACACTGCAACCCTCAACAAAAAATCTCATCTGAAAGGCCATGATTTTTTCCAAAATCTTAGACAAAACAGGCAAAATACTAATCGGCCTAAGGTCACCACCCGAAGTAGGATTGGCTATCTTAGGCAGTGGGATCACTTTAGCAGTTTTCCAAGCGTCTGGAAAAACTGAGTTAGCTAAACAGTAGTTTATAATATGTGTTACAAAAGGTAGAATATGGGGACAGCAAAGATGCAACATTAAGGATGAAACACCATCAAAACATTATAGCTAATTTCTACATGGAATTATTCGAAGAGGACGCTTTGAAGAAGAGCCAGTGGAAACCAAAACTATGGCTCCGACATGTGGATGACCCGTTTGTGATATGGCAACATGGTCAAAAACGGCTCCAAGACTTCTTGGACCACTTGCACTCTCAACATCCTATGATTAAGTTCACCATGGAAACAGAAACTGCCAAAAAACTACCTTTCCTAGATGTGTTGGTCACCAGGACGACAAATGGAGATAAAGAACTTGCTGTACAAGACCCATACCAACAGGTATTTACAGGCATGTTCACATCATCATCCCCAACAGAAGAGGTCCGTGATCCGTACATTATTTCAGCGAGCAGCGAGACTATGTGAAGGAGAGAACTTGAAGAAGGAGCAATACTTTCTACGAGGCGTGCTGCAGAAGAATGGATACACTTCGAGGGACATCAACCAGGCCATCAAGCAGCGAAAACAGAAAGAGTAACAAAACCACTTGGATTTATCTGTCTTCCCTATGTTTCAGGTGTAACGGAATGAATTGCTGGCACCTGAAGAAGAACGACATCGTAGTACGGTACGGCACGGTTAGCAAAATTCGGAACACACTCCCGATAGCCAAGGACAAACTAACTCCATTAAAAGGAGCGGGAGTCTACCGACTATCGTGTAGTTGTGGGAAGGTTTATGTTGGCCAAACTGGACGCAATGTCGAGTGCCGCATCAAGGAGCATGAGAGGGGTGTAAGGCTGAAGAAGATCCAGCAGTCTGCGGTTGCGGAACATTGCTATGCAGAGGGGCACCGAATAGACTTCGAACAAACAAAGGTGCTGGCTAGGGACAACAGATACTACCAAAGACTGACAAGAGAAACCATAGAGATCCACCGACATCAAAATAACGTCAACAGAGAGGATGGCTGGGAGCTTAGCAGAACATGGAAGATGGTGGTGAACACGAAAACCTCTTCCCGCCTCACACCGGACGCAACGCAATTAGTTAATAACTAGCTTGTAATTAGCGTTAACTGATTATTAATTAATTTTTCCGACTTATACAGGGTTCCCCATAATAAACTACCCATTTTATTTTATTAATAAATTCCCTATGAGATAACTAAATAAGTTTTTCTCTGTGGGAATATCTTCTGTAGTCTTTGGGATTTATGTTAATTATTAATCAAGTAGTCGCCTGTCACAAATAAGTTTTAAATTATTAATTATTATTATCGAGATAATATTCGATATTATTTTTAGTTTCGTCATTTTTTTTCAACATCTGTTTGAACTTTCATGGATTACTCAGTCCAACAACGTGTGTTTTGTGTAGAAGCAATTCGATAGAAGAAGTTAGGCGTGCATTCCGGCGTCAGTTTAATAACAACAATAGGAGTCACACGCCAAATCGTAAAACTGTTAAGTTATGGGTTCGTCATTGGCGTGAAAATGGTTCTGTACAAGATTTGAAGAACGTCGAAGAACAATTCGTACACCAGAAAATATTGAACGAGTTAGAATTGCGTTTACAAGAAGTCCTAAAAGGTCTGCTAATCGACAAAGCCTTATCCTAGGAATATCAAAGGGAAGCTTAGATCGAATTATTCGAAAGGATTTAAAATTTCATCCCTATAAGTACCAAATGGCACAGCACCTTAGCAATCAAGATAAAGAAGCAAGGTTAGCATTTTGTCAAGAATTTTTGGATTTACATCAAGGAGCAATTCACAATCTCCTAATGAGCGACGAAGCAAATTTTTATTTGAACGGTATGGTTAATAAACAGAATTTTAGATACTGGTCAAATGAAAATCCTCGTGAAATCTTTACACAGAACCTCCATAATCCAAAAGTTATTGTGTGGTGTGGAGTAGGATCTTTTGGTATTATTGGCCCATATTTTTTTGAGGATGAAAATAACCGCGCTGTAACAGTAACATCCGAGCGCTACGTAAACATGCTAGAGACATTCCTCATTCCAGAATTAAATAGACGAGGATTACTAAACAATCCCTTACTATTCCAACAAGATGGGGCAACAGCTCATACAGCCAGAAATTCAATGAGGGTTCTGCGAGAAATGTTTAATGGTCGACTCATTTCTCGATTCGGAGATTTGCCTTGGCCTTCGAGGTCCCCCGACTTAACGGCACCCGATTTTTTCCTGTGGGGATATTTAAAAGCCAAAGTGTTTGCGAGTCGTCCAGGTACAATCGAGGAACTCAAAGTCAAAATTCGTGAAGAAGTTGAAGGAATAGACGAAGGTTTGCTACGCCATGTAATGAACCACTTTTTATCTAATATTGGAAAATGTGTTGAAGTTGGTGGAGGTCAATTAGAAGACGTGATTTTTAAAAGTTAGAATTAAATTAGCCAAATATTTATAAGTTATCATAAATCCCAAAAAGTTAGCTGTAATTTAGTATAATAAAAAGTTTGTTTTGTTAACTAAAAAAATTTTAATTCAAATTTCAAAATGGGTAGCCTATTATGGGGAACCCTGTATATAGTTACCGATTTTTGATCTCGTCACTTCGAACCAGTTTCTGAAGAAGGTTGCAACATGGCATCCGAAACGTCAAACCTTTTATTAAAAGACGCACGGCAAAACCCGAAAGTTTCAAGTTTTAGTTCTAATTTTAGTTTAATTCACACCGGAAGTGAAAGCCTTCGTATTTATATAAGAAAACTTTATTAACCGTTTAGATAACGTAGCATTTCTGATAACATCGAACAATTTTCGAAAATACTATTACCAGAAATGCAAAGTTTCGAATTTCGATTCCAGGTCAACCCGCGTAGAGGTCGTATTCGATGTGGAAACGATCGCAAAGCCCCCCCGGGTACCATTGTCCGCTGACGAAAAGCGAAACAGAGACAGGGCAAATGCGATCCGAAGCCGAACCAAACGCGTAAACCGGGACGGAACAGAATTGTAATACTAAGTGAACGCGCGTTAGTTAATATTAATACCCCGAGTGCACATAAATTACAATAATCGCCTAATAAAATTTATCACACCACCTATAGCGCACGGGCTGCTTCGCCACCGGAATAGGCCAGGGAAGTTTTAATACCCACGCTCTAGAGACATTCGGCTCTAGCAACAACGATTACGATATAACCCCGTACACCTTCAACGAATTTAACTACGAACGCAAATTAGATCGTATGTTCTAACCTAGGACATACAAAATTGAGATTTGTGTTTAGGATCTATTATTTAAACTTATACATGTCCAAATAAAAGACTCGGGCAATGAATGTTCAGATAAAGGTTATGAAAAAAAGAGGAAGATATAGAGATAGAAAGCGGCAATAAATGTAATAAAGAAAACAATGGAGGAGAAGTTAAAAGCAGTAATAACGAAAATAATGAAGATGATCGTCTTCCTATATCAACAATATCTACAAAATTTTGTTGAACCACAAATACAGATAATTTTATACTATAAAAAAGCGTTCTTAAGAGAAAGACAATCAACAGAAATTCATCAGGTTTTGATTAAGTTTTAAAACTCTTGAACTTTTAAATTTAATTCAAAAAAAATAGGTATTCAAAAATTTCCTAAAAATAAGACACTGTGCAAAACAAAACTTTCAATTTTTTTTTCTAGACTATATATCCAGACCAGTGGTTCCCAAAGTGGTTCCTACGGACCCCTTGGGGTCCCTGTAAGTTTTCAGGGGGTCCGTAGCAAAATAAAATTAATTCGGGGGTTCGTAGCTAGCGTTGGGGGGTCCGCAAAAAGTAAGAACAATAGTCAGTTGTTGTAGTATATGTAAGTCTGTGAAGTGTATTAACAACTAAATTTGTAAGATAGTATAGCGTATGTAAGATTTGACAAAAAAATATTTCAAGAATTATGATTTGTGAAATGTTTGGAAATTGGTACAAAAGATGAAATTATATTTAAGGAATTAAATATTTTTTTGAAGCAAAAGCTATTCCTTTGTGTAATATCATCTGCTTTGCTACTGATGGTCCTCCGGCAATGGTAGGACGCCATCGAGGTTTTCTGGCATATTTAAAACAAGCAGTACCGAATGTATTAACAGTACATTGTGTCATTCATCGACAACATTTAGTAGCAAAAAATCTTACATCGTTCACTGAATTATATGATTAGAGCAGTTAATAAAATTAAAAAGAATGCCTTAAATGAGAGATTATTTGCTCAACTTTGCCTGGAGAATGATGAAGGTTACAACCGTTTGCTACTGAACACAGAAGTTCGTTGGTTGTCTAGAAGTGCATGTTTGAATAGATTTTACTCACTTGCGTTGGACTCTTTTACATACAAATCAACTAGCTCTGTGTTTATTCATTAGCAACTTATCGAGCTAAGTACAAACGAAGAATTAAAACCAATGTTTATTGACGGATATGAAAAATGTTTGTTACAAAAACAGATACCAACTTTATATTCCGAAGTATAGGACACTGCGGAAAAGTTTTTAATAGCTTTTTCGTCTTCGTAGTTAATGGAACGTAGATTTAGTGCGGTTATGAACCTGATTACGAAAAAAAGAAACCGACTTGATGTTAGTGCTCGTAGTGACTTGCGATTTATGCTTACAAATATAGAGCCAAACATAAACAATTTGATCACAACTCATCAGGCTCACCCATCACATTAAAAAATGTTATCTTTAAAACAGGAATATGTTTTTTAATGTTGTTTTAAATATCAAAATGTTTTTATATGTATTTATTTTACGTCACAAGTAAGTGACAGGTCATCAATTATCTAGCCAGCTCACTTTTTACGATCACTGCATTCCGGTAAAAACAGTTTTAGTAGCACGGCACTGACTAGGGGGTCCACGATCACATTTTGGCTCAAGAAGGGGTGCGTAGCCATAATAAGTTTGGGAACTACTGATCCAGACTAAAAGAACTAAATTTTATTAACAAATTAGTAACAGAAAATGGTTATCCAAGTTGTACCGTCCATAAGTTACTGTATAAAAACCTCATAAAACTAGACCCTTTATACTCTCTACAAATAAAAATAACTTTGACAATTATAAGACAATAAGATACAACAAAATAAACTGCAAAATTAAAATCATATTACAAACCTATGGTGTGTTTGTCAGCTTTAAATGTAAAGGACAATTAGGTGATTCCATTTCTAATTACAAACAAAAAGAAAACGCCTTGGATTGTAGTACTACCTATTCTGTTAAATGTTGGACAATAACAGGACAATCGTGCTATATATGTTGGTCGAAACTTACAAAAAAGATTATGCGAACCTAACATCAGATGTACTTCGAACATTTACAAACATAAATTAGAAACAGGCCATAACATTGATTACGAAAATGTACAACATTACCAAATTGAAAACTATTATAAACCACTTTACGCCTTTTTGAAAAAATAATTTCCTCTAAAAATATCTTAATGTGATATTTTTATTCCATTTTAGTAACCGGTTTTAAATTTTGTTCGAAGTTGATTTTACAGTCGTATTTAGGGCTCAATTGTATACGGTATTGTGTCTCTTGTTTAAAATATTTATTTTCGTGGAAAAATGTTTTATATTAACTTAGAATTTTGTTTATTCAGCGTGACTTTTTAACTATATGACTGTAAGTTAAGTTATTTATGCAGTTTTATTACTTTTTAAGATCATTATAATAATTGTTTTGTAGATTTGGCTGACGATGACATCTTACTATGTCGAAACTGGTACCAAGTAAATAAAATTAATTATTAAAAAACTTTAGAGGTCAAGAGGTCTACTTTATATTAGTTATCCCTTAACAAAAACTAATCAATGTTCAACATTCACAAGAAGCAATTTAATTAAAAGATATCAAATAATAATAGAACTCTTCCTCATGAGAAAAAAATTATTTTAAAAATCTCAAAACAATTTCTGCTTAAAATCGTTACAACATCAAGTGGCAACGAGAAACCATGCGATAGCAAAAAATATGATATATGATTCAAATCTCTCGTCTTAAACCCACACGAATAATTGGGAGACTGTAAAATATTATTTTTTTTTAGATGGGCATATTTAGACAGTTGAAAAGAAATTTCTAGAAACGTCACGCTCACTATACCATTGATGGTAAAGTATACGAGGATTAACTCGAATGTACTGAGTCTGCCTGTGTTGATATGTATGATTCCAGTCCCCCTTTACAAGGTTTTCCCTGCAAACAAATAAAACCTCAGAAGAAGAAAGTTCGCTTTTAACCAGCTTGCCGTCCTGACAGGACGCTTTAGCTAGCTTATCTTCACGCTCGTTATGGACAAGCTCATCCATAAAAGTTTTACCACATGGCCTTGATCATTCAATCTGGTGACACTATAACAGGCTGGTACTTTTTGAATCGGTGAATATACTAACGCTGCTATTTGCTTAAGCCGCAAAAATACTAGTGGATGGATTAAGTTTAAAATTGGCATGGTAAACAATAGTGGGTATCAGAGAAGCACAACCAACACCAACACATGCAGATTTAGAAGCATCAGTATAAATAATCAAACTTTATTTTCCCAAACATCATACCAATATGGAGGAATAATCACTTGATGCGAACCAAAACACAGCTTTACAAATATTTGGAAGTTCCAGACAAATCTTCCAAGAAATAATTTTTGCATGAATGTTTAAAGTTAATTTTAAAACCAATAAATATGATGAAGCTATAAATAATTGTGCAAATATGAAAATGTATTCTTCAAAAACTTATCAAAATTTGAAAAAATAGGTTTTTCTTCATTAATTTTGAAAATTGTAGATCCGTCCATAAATTTTTAAAGCTAATCCCAAAATCATTTCAAATTCATTTTTGCTTTCTTCAATTTTCTGATATCTTGCTTTTGATTGCTTTGAACTTCGATGATTTTGATACCATGTATTAGTTCTTTATAAAACCGTTTTTTTACTTCAGTTTGTATTTTTTAAATTTTAGTTTTATTTTAGTTTGTAACTTTTGACTTCAAGGTATACATTTTTATCTGTATACATTTCAGTTTTGACATATTCAGTCACAAAACTTCTCATCAGTTTATCTTAGTTTTAATATCTTAGTTTTTGCCATTATCATCAACCCGTAGTTCTTATCATGTTATCCCTCGAGGTTAGCTTCGATCATCTTTGCCAGCAAGCCATTGTGGACTTTTCTGAATTGCTGGGATGTAAGTGCAGCGTTGCAGCTTGTTGTACTTCTCCTCTATGTTCCATGAATCCTAATTCATGCTGCGAGAGTAGCCCTTTTTCTTCGACTTCTTTAGTTGCCTTCTTTTTCGTGAATGTAAGGTATTTATAATAGCTTAATTTTGGGTTCAATGTTATACCTTACACAACAATTTGAATAGATATTGTAATAAAATATTGTAATCAAGATTTTTGTATATATTTTATATATTCATAAACGCAATGAATTAATTTCGTTAAACAATAAAGCACGAAAAAAATAACGTAAAATTTACAAGTGCCTGCAAATTCATATTGATGGAATCGCAGAACGTCCATCACAAATATTCTATCAAATAAAAAAAATCGCCCGTTTATTTTTTTGAAAACTTCCAATACAAACATATCGAACAAGCAGTAAAAATTGTTTTAAATCTCACCAAAAATATGCATGTAAAGTGATTGTGTACCAAAAATAATTAAAATTTGTTCGATATCACGTTTTTTTTTATTTATATAAAAAGAATTGATGGGGTCGATAGTGTAAGTAGCAACATTTAACGGTTTATTGAAACTCCCAAGTATTTTCACTTTTACGTAGTTCATAAAATCGAGCAACAAGTCTAGCTGGTATAATCACGGTGTTTATCTTTGATTAGATTACTCCGTCTGGAGTAACAACCTCCAAGACAATGAAAACGCACATAGGCACCGGCGCGCAATTACACGTTTACACGACGTAGTAATGCCGATGTAGTTGTCGTAGGCATGAATGAACAACGTAAGTGCGCCTCACAAGTACTCAACGCGCGGGTAAATTGCAGAAAAAATCGTCCTGCGTTCAACTATTATACAACAGTTGGTGGAATTAATTGATTATTACTACTTCTATATCGTCGATGCACTAACGACGTTTATTTGATGATGCATTAATTTGTTTACGTTCGTTAATTTGAGATAAGTTAACAAAGGATTCTGCCGATTCTCATATGTGTGTGTGTGTGTGTATAGCGAGTACTCAATAAGACTATTAGGATGTGTTCAATTGTAGTTACTAAACTGACTGCTGCCGGATGTTCTGGTTGAAGTCTTTTATTGATATCCACAAATGAGATCAATTAGTTTGTTAATGATCAGACGTTTATAAAAGAGTTTGTTTTGAAAGAAATTTATTATCTGTGGAAATGGAAAAGAAATTCCATTGTTACGAGAAATGCATTGTAAAAAAATTGTGCGTCGTCGTTTTCCTTTCTAGGACAAAACGACCACAAAAGTCAACGATACCACGCGACCACAAAGCAAAACGACGAAAAAAGGCGAATTTCCGTAATGATATGCAATTTAGGTAACAATGCTGCGTGACACCGTCCTTTAAACAGTTGCACGAGGCGGTTACCAACTGTAGAAATTATCTAATGTTGGTAACAAATTGAAATACGTAAACGGTATTTCCTTCCATTAGACAATTTATTAAATTTATCAAAATTGTTTACCTTAAATATTTATGTGTATCCATTTTGAACAAAAGCAAAAAAAAACACTTTCGATCACAAACAACGGAAAATCGCGACTTAAAAAATGTATATCGTCTTACTCGGTCTACTTGATGCAGCAACGCACAGCTGATAATAAATTATATTGTTATTATTGTTGTCGGCGGTACGCATATACGACTGTGAGTATCATTGCAACATCGAGGTGCATATCTACCGGTGTCCTTGACACTCTTAACGTTGCTGCACTTCAGATATTCCCGCTTGCTGCTGCTGACTGCTCGGAGGGTTTATTGATTTTTTTTGTTGGTTATTTTTGGAGTTCGCACCAGCGACTGTACTATAAAGCGAAATCCGTCCTCAGTTAATCCGCTAAGCGGGTTGCATAAATAAAACCGCATAAATACTGCATAAAAACTTTATGGAAGAGGTACGGTTATGAATATTTTCATTTAGCGCGTATCAAATTGAAATAAAATTGCACAAATCATTTTGTTATTACTTATTTATATACAACGAAACAAATTACAAAAAAATATTATAATTTTTTTTATCATTACAATTCTCAAAACGCTATCGATATTCCAAGTAAAGGATAGTACAAAATATTTCTAGTATTATTTTGATCAAACATACAGAAAAGTAGACTATTCCAGCAAGCTCCTTTCTTTTAGATGCCAACTTCATTGCCTCCGTCCAGATTTTTCGTTACTTTCCGAAATCTTTCTCACACTATCGGTGTACTTGGCTCGAGGTCTTTCTCACTTGTTTCTGCCCTCCCTCTTGGTTTGCCAAATCCTTTTCACTTGTCCATTTTCATCTAGTCTCACCCTATGCCCATACCATCACTCAAATCTATATATGGTTAGGTATTCTATAAGTAACCGAGTTATTAGCTGAGTGAGCTGGATTTGACTTAGGTTGGGTTTGGTTTCCGAGTGGTGTAATTGGAATTTATGGTTTTTTTCTGTCAACAAAAGTAAGTTGGGTTGCCAGGCTTTGATAGGAGCTAATTTGGGAAATAATTGTATAATATATATATTTATTGCCATAAATAATTACAAAATAGAACTGCATATCTCCTTCCACCGTGGCCAGTTATTGCGGATTATGTGTGATAGGGGCAGTCCTCCTGAGCAATACAAAAGCATACAGACCAGAGTGCGAAATGAGCGAATCTTGAATGGTTTCAGAGAAGAGTTGGCGGAGTTGCGATGGAGTCTGCTTTTGCACGATGTCCTCGACTCATCCTGAGGATTACTTAAGAAAGATTAACAAAAGCAATCCCCATTCTTGCTTCTTCAGTCCTACTGATGCTGAAGAGATTTTAAGTATTATTAAAAATATGAAACGAAGCCACAGTCAAAACATGACCAAGGAAGTAGCTGAGGTAATTGGGCAGCCCCTGGCTATAATTTTCAATAAATGTATGGACAATGGAGTGTTTCCAGAAAAACTCAAAATTGCCAAAATAACTCCGGTCTATAAGAAAGAGGCAAAAGCAATTATGGCAATTATCGCCCGATTGCACTCTTGCCAGCCTTTTCTAAGGTATTTGAACAAATTATCAAACGCCGTCTCTTAGACTATCTAGAGAAATATAACATTCTTGAGAATGAACATCGGCTATTATCGAACTTATTAGTCACATCACGGAAGCACAAGATGATCATGATAGGGTCAGAATAACCTGTTGTGATCTTAGTCGGGCTTTTGATTTTTGTTGTCCAAACTTGATTATTATGGCATCAGGGGAAAAGCAAATAGATTGCAAGAATGGTATTTATCCGGACGATATTCATATCAGTGTGTTAGGTGGAACTCGGATCTCTCTGAGATGACAGAAGGCAAATGGGTTTATAGTTTATAGAAATGATTTCCCAAAAAATTGTAGAAAGTGTTATGTCATGTCGTTATGCGGATGATGCCCCCTTTGTACTACTTGCTTGAGAATGGTAATAATGATATACTCGTCTCTGCTGGTGACTGGTTATGTGCAAATAGGTTAATAATAAATAACGAAAAGACTCAAACACTAGAGTTCTTCCACAAACAAGATAAAAATACTATAAAGCTTCTGGGCCTGATGTTCGATACCTCATTAAATTGAGAGGAACATATAAGTGCATTGTGTATCTACGCTATTTCATGCGTTTTCATGACATCACCGGGTATGGTATTGCAGTGTGGGGATCGACCTCGGCAATGCAGAGAATATTTTTGCTTCAAAAAAGGTGTGTGCGTGAGCTTGATGGTCTCGGACAGATGGAAAGTTGTAAGCCATCTTTCAAAAGACATAACATTTTAACAATTCCGTGTTTGTATGCTTAAATTTTGTGTGAAATTCTATAAAGAAATTAAGCAAGAGTTCATTAAGCAATGTTTTTATTCCATTGACGAAATTCTAACTTGTGAAAAATTGTTTGACTCTGTAGTTTAGAGATTTCGAAGATTTTTGGTCTATGTTCTTTTCTTTTGTGACGAATTGTACTACCTTTGTAGACAAAATAAATTGAATTTGAATAACAGCAACGTTCATAGGGAGTTGGATAACCTTATACAGTATGTTTACTAAACGGACCTTGGGTTTTCTGTTAAAAGAAGTAGGTTGGGTTGCCTGATTTGGGTCTTGATTGGATTCTGTGATGGATCATTTCGTTCTGTGAAAGAGCTGAATTTGGCTTGGGTTTGGTTTGATTTTCGTGTGGATTAGAATTTATGGTTTTTCTGTTAAGAGAAGTTTGCCAGACTTGGATAGGGGTAATGTTAATTTTAATGCAACGTTTTGGAGATGGTGAATATATATTTTTAAAGTATAAGACATCAATAAACAGTTCTGAATGAACTAAATGTCTAAAATTAATTACATTTTACGAAAGAAAAATCTTACAGCTAAAAAAATCCCCCCTAATAAAAAAGAAATTATCAAATTTTTTGTTGCCGTTGACATGAATTAATTAAATTCTAAATAGATTCGTTAAAGTTTAATAATTCGAAAACATTTATTCTCAATTTCACAACAAAAACCGTTTAATGTCGATTATTTAGGAAACAAGGAGAAAATATCGGGGCCGTATCAGAAACCTAGATGGACATAATTCGTCGTCGGAGTCGCAGCGTAACTGGGTTACGAGATTAAGTGCACAAACATTTTGTAATAGCACCGAAAACAAACGGGATGTCCTTGGACCCGTTAAATTATTCACAAGTTGCATTAGAGTAATCGAAATGTTACAGTCCATGGTAAAATAAATTATTTGCAACAAAAAATTAAAACCGTAATTCGTTAAAACAAAAAATGCATTTCGAATGTTGAAAATGTCTGTAGTTTACTTTAATCACTCGTTAGATGCACAGCATATCCTTACCTATAATTTCTTAAGTAGAGTTACATGGTGGGTTCCTGGTTAATTATTTTTGCGGCACGCTACTCCGCTGGGATGTTTCGGTCTAGACTGTAGACTAATAAAAACCACGTTAACACGAATGTCTTAAGTATACAACTTGAAATATTTTGGAACAAGATAAAACTTTTCATTACTAATTAATTTCAATTTCAAGTATTCTCTTATTTCGTATTATGTAATCGGCTTGTTTAGAAAGCCTTCTTGAAGTGGTTTATGAACTACAAGAAAATACGAATTATGGACGTAAAGAAGATTTCGCGTTACTTGGGCAACATTTCACGAAACAAGAAATCCTAACAAATTAAGAGAAACCGACTCAATAAACACAATAATTTTTCAGTCTCTCGAACGAAGTGATTACCTAACGAAATAGATGAACGTCTCAAATATCTAGGAATTCAACTGGGTTTTATTCAATTTTCCTCCTCCTCTTAACTTTAAAATTCTGGCATGCCATTGCTAAACTGAGGACAAATTCCACAGCGGCTTGCTGAAATGGATGCTTATCGTGCGCGGCGAAACTGGCTGTATTTAAGAGTACGTACGTTTAAACATGCTATTAGGCATGTGTGTACGTGTTATACATTATTTATTACGAGAAAAATTATCGATCCGGTTGACAGTCGAGCGAGTACTACTCGGTTTAAACAGTTGGGTTAAAAGTCCCAATGTAAATATATACTTTTACTTTAGTGGTAGTCTTTTATCCCACCTAAAATTTAGGTCGAGAAATTTAGTGTTATTTGCAATTAAAATGTTTATTTGGGTTAATAAGTATTGATAACATTTTGTTTAGATGTAATATTTAGGTAATCGGGACAGAAACGTGTAATTTTACGACGAAATAATTTTAATTGACTATGTTAGTTGGTAGAAAATGGCAAAAACCGGGACCGTAATTGCGCCAAAGTCTGTCAAGGAAACCTAATGTTTGGAATTCGCGAAACAATTTAGAGCGTACGGTGTCATGATAAAATTAAGGTCAGTAAAAATGTCGCTGATAACTCCATCAGAAGCGGAGTGCCAGCACTAATGAAAAAATTTCAACGCCTAACAAGTCTCGTGACCTCAAATATTGTTGTTTGAAAGATCGAGAACGTCTAAATACTGGGTTCTTTCAAAATTAATATGCGTTAACAATCTAATAAATTTATTTAATAATGTTAAACCGTTAAAGTTCATGTAAAATCATTATTTATCGAATAATTACGTTGTTACTTTAATTAATATTACGTACATCGAACCTATAATCACTTGAAAAGGTTGGATTTAAATCAACAAAATTAATTAATAAATTTTACAAAATGGAGCAAAAGCGCAAGTTTTACCGAAAGAGTAATGCGTTTCTAAAACATCTATAAATCATTCCTTTGTGAGTAATTATTACTTATCGATACATACATTCCTCTTAGAGAGGAGTGTACGATAATCAAGAATTTTAAACTTATTTACGATTACGATCTGGCGTATAAAAATATTCATCTCAATTTGACCTTGTTTTTCAGAACTAGAACGTTGTTATTATTAGCAACCTCTAATCACATATTAATAACACCCATAGAAAGAATATTGTGGGAAAATATTACAAATATTTTAACGCTGTATATTTTGCAAAAACTAATTGATATCTAAAGATGAAATATTTAGTATGCCATATTTCATCTTTAGTATGCCATAACGAATTACACCAAAAACATACGTAAGGCAAAAAGAGAGTCTTGGAGGAGGTTCTGTGAGGGAGTGAAAGACACACCCAGCAGTGCAAGAATTCACAAGATTCTCGCTAGAGATCTGGCACTACCCTTGGGCTCACTTAGGCGGCCTGACGGTAGTTTTACGGACTCTAGCAGAGCCTCGTTGGAGCTTCTCATGCAGACTCACTTCCCAGGAAGCCTGATGATGAGGGCCGATAATGCCACAGCGGGCTATTCCTGCAAGGCAAAGCGCCCCTCAAATACGGATTGGAGTGTAGCTAGAAAAGTCGTCACTTACACATTTACATTCAAACGTTTAAGCCGTTCAAATCGCCTGGAGAAGACAATATCTTTCCTGCTTTGTTATAGCAGGGGAGGTCTTTGTTGTTGCCAATTTTGGTAAAAATTTTCAGAGCGAGTGTCGACTGGAAATATGTGCCGGCAGAATGGACTAAGGTGCGGGTACCTTACATACCCAAAGCGGGCCGTTCGGTCCTACTTCTAATGCCTTTCGACCCATCAGCCTAACGTCATTTCTGCTGAAAACCCTTGAAAAAGTTCTGGAACGGTATATCCGTACGGTACCATTGGTATCTGGTCCACTGAGTCTCCACCAGTATGCTTATCAAGCGGGAAAATCAGCAGAATTGGCTCTACACAACTTAGTTGGTAGAGTATCCAGGACGCTGCAGGATAAAGAAATCTTGGTTTGTGCGTTTCTGGATATAGAGGGAGCGTTCAACAACGCAATACCACAATCTCTTGAAATAGCTGCTCTTGACAGGGGAGTGGAAGCAACTGTAATCTTGATGGAGATGAACACCACCGCCACCAATGTAATATTAGAGGAAGAAAGGGGCACCCGCCACCAACGTTATGCGGACGGGAAAAGATAGAAGTACGGTAGCGTGTACTTGCAGAAAAAGAGAAAAAAATTATAGAAGATTTTTAAGATGCTGCCACCAGGCAAGTTACGTACTTGGCCGAACGGTTTAAGAAGTTAATGAGTAAAAGGAGGGAGGATCGTAGCCCTTGTGTTGAAATTGAAATAATACGAACAAGAATTTATATAAAAAAAATATTAATACATTAAATTAAGGAAATTAAAATATATAAAAAAAAATAGAAAAATAAATTAACCAACAAAAATTAAGTTAAAATATTAAAGAAGAAAAACGAAAACTAATTGAACAAATTTTAGATAACGGAACGTTAACTATGGATACAAATACTAGCGAAGATTATGAGTTTCAAGAACAATAGTAATTAATTATGCTTACTTATTCTACGCCACGACGACGCTCTTCCACCAGGATTCGAACGCTTCAGGAACTGGCTTCAAGGCACAATTTTGATCTGAGGATTCGATTTCTCTAGCAAATTACCCAGCACAAACCACCAGCGTATTTAGAAGCCTTTCCGAATTTAGTACTGAGAATTTAA
The DNA here is from genome assembly GCF_036711975.1 of Onthophagus taurus. Classification (NCBI taxonomy): domain Eukaryota; kingdom Metazoa; phylum Arthropoda; class Insecta; order Coleoptera; family Scarabaeidae; genus Onthophagus; species Onthophagus taurus. The sequence continues at coordinate 3,559,766 of NC_091967.1, forward strand.
ATTAAAAATAAAATGAAATGGAGCGAACTCAAGGAGAAGACTGTAGCTTCTATCTACCTTGGTAGTTGGTACTCGACTCCCCGAGTCGAACTCGGTGGCGCATCAACGCCTCACTCGATAACGCTGACTTAAGCAAAATAATTATACAAAACGCAATTTAATATACAGGGCGGTTTGTTACACAACTATAGCGGGTTGGATCCGCAATATGCTAGATAGTAGAATAGTTTCTACTTCACTCCACGGGAGGTGGCTGCCCGCAGGGAGGGGTGTTATCTCCCCTGCTTTGGTCCCTCCTAGTTGATGATCTAATTGCGATAGTCGAAGCCGTTGGTGTGGAAATACAAGCTTATGCTGATGACATTGTCGTTATGGTCAAAGGAACCTGTTTGCCGAGGATATCTAAAGTCCTCCAGGTGACCCTAGATACCATTTGCGCTTGGTGTAAGGGAGAGAACCTCTCAATAAACCAGCAAAAGACAATTGTTGTGCCCTTCACCAGGAAGCGAAAGTTGGATGGACTAATCCGCCCAACTATCCAAGGTGAAGAAATTCCTTTCTCAAAGGAAGTCAAATATCTAGGAGTAATCCTAGACAAAACCCTGTCATGGAATGGACAAAGCTAGACTATCCTTGTGGACTTGTCGCAGTCTTTGTGGAAAAAATTAGGGTCTTACCCCTGAAAGACTGTACTGGCTCTATGTGACTCTGGTTACAGCTATGATCACATACGGAGCAGCAGCCTGGTATAGGAAAGTACTTCAGTTATCAGTAAACTTTCACGAATTCAACGAGTAGCTGGATTGGCAATCTCTTGTGCGATAGGCACAACGCCAACTCTAGCAATGGAGGTTCTGCTTGGCCTATCTCCTCTGCATTTGCATATAGAGAAAGTGGCTAGAACAACCATTTACAGATTTAAGCAATATGCTCAAAACTGTTCCGACATGTCCTACCAATGGGCTGCGGAAGACATTATAAGTACTGATACTGTGCTATCAATGCCGTCAGATTTGGCGGTATCACTATCCGTGATTAATGCTCGATACCAGATTGTACTGCCTGAGCGGCAGTCCTGGATCGAAAATGAAAATTCTCTGGTTCGGGCAGACATTTGCTTGTACACAGATGGATCAAAAACGCCTGAAGGGGTAGGAGCAGGAGTATACTGCCAGACACCTCGAATTAAGCAAGCCTACAGCCTGGGTACGTACTGTACTGTATTCCAGGCGGAAGTATTTGCTATTGACATGGGTGCTAAAATCCTTCTTGAAAGAGGGGTGAAGAACATGACAGTACGAATTTTCTCAGACAGTCAAGCCGCTCTCCAGGCGCTGCAAGCCGTGAAAACGGTATCGGCTCTGGTTAATGATTGTAAGAGAACATTAAACACACTGAGTTGTGATAACAGAGTCTCTCTGATCTGGGTCCCGGGTCACTCTGGGGTTGCTGGCAATGAAGCGGCAGATAAGCTAGCACGAGACGGCAGCGCTGAAGCGTTTGTGGGGCCGGAACCAGCAGTTGGTGTATCATTTGCGATGGGCAAATATAGGATTGGACTGTGGGCTGAAGAGAGACTTCGCCTACTGTGGACCAGTTCTCCTGGAATGAGACCCGGAAATATTTTAGGACTTGCCCGTAGTAGCATAAAAGTTCTAATGGGTGTTTTTACTGGGCACTGCCGATTAAAAGCACACCTCAACTTGTTGGGTTTAGCCGACGATGTTGAATGCCGACTATGTGCGGAGGAAGCAGAGACGGTTGAGCATGTTTTATGCCAGTGCCCTGCCGTTAACCGTATCAGATTCTCGATTTTTGGGTCGCAGTTTATCTCCTCAAAAGATCTGAATGACCTTTCGCCGAGCAAGGTATTAATGTTCGTTAAGAGCATTGGACTGCACGGTGAAATTTGATAACGATATCTATCGGGGTACAATAGATCCTTAGGGTCGCGGTGCAAGGTTGGTTGGTCCGCCTACCCGATATGTATTCTATGTAATGTAATGCATAAATAATTTCTTCTTTTCAAATCTTGTATTAGATTTCTCTATAAAAAATTTGTTATAAATAAAGGATTTAAATTAGTAATTTCACTTTATAGGCTAGGTCACAGAAACTGTGCAGACATTAAAGATAAAGTTGGCCAAGTTGGAAGTACTACTGGTCTATCTAGTATGTCCTTATAGGTTCTCGGTGTCGATTTAGGTAAAGGAGCCAATCGAAACCGCGACTAATGGACGAACGAGAGATATACGAATAGACTCGATAACGATCGGTTTAACTGTCGCGTGCGAGTGATATTGGCCTAGAAATTACATAATCCAGGTTTTTAGTTCGCAAACACCTCACCCGCACCTCGACCATAATCTCTGCTAATCACTCGAGACTCCATCTCCGATTTAAAACAATTTTGTCTTAATTCGAATCGCAAACTCGGGATTAAGTAGCAATTAAACGGTGAGGCAATATGTAGGTGCGCGAAAAAACTTTGTACACGCACCGAGAGCGTCTCGAATTGAGGACTCGGTTACCTTAACATTATGTTACCTCGATGCAGCTGAAATATGCTTAAATATTACTGCAATTGAATTTATTAGCGTTAAAAGTTCGAATTGCTAAATATAGTCGCGAAGATCGTGCCTCGGGCATTAGGCGAGAAGTCGAGATGTATGCGAGTAGAAATCTCTTTAGATTAATTACACTGAAGGTGTCAAGGACTAACTAAATATTTTGTTGCGCAACTTTAATATGCGTCGTGGTAACGTGAATACATTTTAATTGATATGTCGTTGATAAGTTGTTGCAATTATTGCATTTTATTCATTTTTGCAAACATTAAACAATGATAAATATCTATAATTCTTCATCTACACATAACTATTATTACCTTATGAAGAAACTAAAGCACCGCTACAACAATTTATGGACCATAAATTTTCTTGGTCTGTCCATCGCGTTCAATATAATTGAATCAATTTACGTGGAACAAAAAGCGATGCGCGTTGTTATTTCCGGAACCCCATTTAGACACATTTAACTTGACTCCGCCGTTAGAAGCTATATTATTACATGAAAATCATTGCTAAGATATCGATTTGGTGTTATTAGCCGTAAGTGTTGTCCAAATAGTTAATGGCACGTAATTTCGTTATGAACGCGAAACAAGAATAATGTCATTAGTTGTAAGATGAAAGGCAATTTAAAGGATGCCTTGAATATAACGTGATGAAAATTTAAAGTTGCAAACGCAATTTTCTTTCTATGTATAGGTGTTATTAATATGTGATTAAAAATTTGATAATAAACATCGTAATTACGATTTTTTAAACCCATCGCTGCATATTTGATTATTGTAGACTTGAAGAGTTGAAATTAACAAATTGTATCTCAAGAACGAATTGAGATATAACCATGAAATAAAATGCAATTTAAAGCTAATTTAATAAATTTTTGGTATGCCATAAATCATTTCTTATTTACCATAAACACCAATGTTACGATTTTTTTAACCCAAGGCTGTATATTTGATTATTATAGATTTGAAGAGTTAAAATTAACAAATTGTATCTCAAGAACGAATTGAGATATAACCTATGAAATATAATGCAATTTAAAGCTAATTTATTACATTTTTGGTGTGCCATAAATGATTTCTTATTTACCATAAACACCATTGTTACGATTTTTTCAACCCAAGGTTGCATGTTTGATTATTATAGATTTCAAAAATTAAAAACTATATATCTCAATAACGAATTGAGATATAACCATGAAATATAATGCAATTTAAAGCTAATTTAATAAATTTTTGGTGTGCCATAAATGATTTCTTATTTACCATAAACACCATTGTTACGATTTTTTCAACCCAAGGTTGCATATTTAATTATTATAGATTTGAACAATAAAAAGTTGTATCTCAAGAACGAATAGAGATATAACCATGAAATAAAATGCAATTTAAAGCTAATTTAATAGATTTTTGGTATGCCATAAATCATTTCTTATTTACCATAAACACCAATGTTACGATTTTTTTAACCCAAGGCTGTATATTTGATTATTATAGATTTGAAGAGTTAAAATTAACAAATTGTATCTCAAGAACGAATTGAGATATAACCATGAAATAAAATGCAATTTAAAGCTAATTTAATAAATTTTTGGTGTGCCATAAATGATTTCTTATTTACCATAAACACCATTGTTACGATTTTTTCAACCCAAGGTTGCATATTTAATTATTATAGATTTGAACAATAAAAAGTTGTATCTCAAGAACGAATAGAGATATAACCATGAAATAAAATGCAATTTAAAGCTAATTTAATAGATTTTTGGTATGCCATAAATCATTTCTTATTTACCATAAACACCAATGTTACGATTTTTTTAACCCAAGGCTGTATATTTGATTATTATAGATTTGAAGAGTTAAAATTAACAAATTGTATCTCAAGAAAGAATTGAGATATAACCATGAAATAAAATGCAATTTAAAGCTAATTTAATAATTTTTTGGTGTGCCATAAATGATTTTTTATTTACCATAAACACCATTGTTACGATTTTTTCAACCCAAGGCTGCATATTTGATTATTATAGATTTGAAGAATTAAAATTAAAAATTGTATCTCAAGAACGGATTGAGATATAACCATGAAATAAAATGCAATTTAAAGCTAATTTAATAAATTTTTGGTGTGCCATAAATGATTTCTTATTTACCATAAGCACCATTGTTACGATTTTTTCAACCCAAGGTTGCATATTTAATTATTATAGATTTGAACAATAAAAAGTTGTATCTCAAGAACGAATTGAGATATAACCATGAAATAAAATGCAATTTAAAGCTAATTTAATAAAGTTTAGGTGTGCCATAAATGATTTCTTATTTACCATAAACACCAATGTTACGATTTTTTCAACCCAAGGTTGTATATTTGATTATTATAGATTTAAAGAATTAAAAGTTGCATCTCAAGAACGAATTGAGATATAACCATGAAATAAAATGCAATTTAAAGCTAATTTAATAAATTTTTAGTGTACCATAAATGATTTCTTATTTACCATAAACACCATTGTTACGATTTTTTTAACCCAAGGTTGTATATTTGATTATTATAGATTTGAACAATAAAAAGTTGTATCTCAAGAACGAATAGAGATATAACCATGAAATAAAATGCAATTTAAAGCTAATTTAATAAATTTTTAGTGTGCCATAAATGATTTCCTATTTACCATAAACACCATTGTTACGACTTTTTTAACCCAAGGCTGTATGTTTGATTATTATAGATTTGAAGAATTAAAAATTGTATCTCAAGAATGAATTGAGATATAACCATAAAATAAAATGCATTTTAAAGCTAATTTAATAAATTTTTGGTGTGCCATAAATGATTTCTTATTTACCATAAACACCAATGTTACGATTTTTTCAACCCAAGGCTGTAGTATATTTGATTATTATAAATTTGAAGAATTAAAAATTGTATCTCAAGAACGAATTGAGATATAACCATGAAATAAAATGCATTTTAAAGCTAATTTAATGAATTTTTGGTGTGCCATAAATGATTTCTTATTTACCATAAACACCATTGTTACGACTTTTTTAACCCAAGGCTGTATGTTTGATTATTATAGATTTGAAGAATTAAAATTAACAAATTGTATCTCAAGAACGAATTGAGATATAACCATGAAATAAAATGCAATTTAAAGCTAATTTAATGAATATTTAGTGTGCCATAAAAGATAACTGTTGGGTTGTAGTAATTTTTTTTGAATATCTATAATTTTCTGGAAGTCTTTTTATAATAACATAAAACGTTCTACCGATTTCACGACATAAATTCGCCATTACGAAACAAGTTTTGAAACGTGAAATATGTACGCTTCACAAAGGAATGTGTATTTTTACATCTACTTTACAATATGGTGTTTTAATACATTTTGTTGTTTAAAATGCGCCTTTTACTGGTTCGTTATTACGTTATTAGTCAAGATGAATAAATCCCTGCTCCGGTAACGTGGATGCATTTTCATTGATACTCCTCCTACTAATCAAGTTACAAATTATGCTCATTAGTGCCCAACAAATTGGTCGCTAATTTTGCTTGTAAACGAGGAAAATTGCTCGGGAGGACGTCGTCGTCTGTTGGAATAGCTGGAACGCAAAAACCGGTAATCTTATTACGACGCCTTAACCTACTAACTAAATTAACTTAATAAATTTTCGTTTTCGGTGTTGTAACTTACTTTAAATAAAATTTTTTTTACTCTTTACCACTAATATGGTAATTGCAAAAAGGGGTTTGTTGTAGAAAAATCTAAAAAAAAAGCCTTTGGCATGGATATTACGTTAACGTACTTAATAACGCATTTAGCCGCGAACTTCGCATGTCGGATTCGCGAGTGGGTCATGGAATAGCGTAATGACTGACGGTGAATTATAGAAGCGCGTGCACATCCCGATTTTACGGTCATTCGAATTTTATCGGTCAGCTGCGCTCTAAGCTCGCTCCATGTTAAAAACGGTGTTGGAAGCGAGATGGCGCAATGCTGGCGCGTTTCGATGAGCGATGGCCAGAAGCGTCTCCTGACCGCCGACAAATAGTCTTGCGCAATATTCTAACCTTTCCATTTAAATTGAGCCATTGTTTAAAACGCTAACGTAATTGCGGCCGTCTATCAAAATGATATGAAATTGTTAAAGTTGCCCTCACACAGTGTATTCTCTGCAAACTCTGTATAAACCATCTTAACCGCCAATTAAATATAAAAAGTTCCAAATATCTAAATAAAAATTTTAGTGAAAGTTCTCTTTCGTAATTATAAACTCCCATGTAATATTTTAGTTTCTCTTCGTCGTTAATTTTCATTATTACACTATATTCTTAGTACATATTCAAATGAGTTTAGTGGGTTTGCAAAATGTGGTCAAAGCGATTGAGCCCAACAGTTGTGTGGGAGCTTCGGATCTCATACATTTCATATTAATAAATTTTATCTTAAACCTTCTGAGATCGTGACCGGTGAGATTTATGGTTCGTTGTTATTCGGGTTGCGAAATTTCTTTGGGTTCCACTTATTTGCTCTTGGGCTGTCGTTAAATCGTTTCGATTGAGACACACATTCGAGACTCTCCGATATAGGATCTCTATAAAATTCCATTGTGCATGTGCGTATTATTGATACGTGCTTTTGTCGGCTAGCAATCGATTTTATGTCGCGCTTTCAAGAGTTTTTCCAATTGTCTTGTCGTTTGAATCTTGTGCTGTTGAATCGTTGCGAGATAAATCCACTGAAAACATCATCACCTTGGAATTTCTTCCGTTACAGTTTTACGTAACCGCGCAAACCTCTCCTACAGTTCACACCTTAAAAGTATAAATGCAAGAACTAGAAGTTAAAAAAAACAGAGCGGGCGGCCTCGTTAATGGTAATTTATGTTTGATCTGTCGCTCTTTTGTATCCAGGACTTTCTTAAATTGTAATTATTAGGATCGTTCGGCCAATAAGTAATCGTCGCGTTCCAGAACGTCCCGGGAAAATAACAACAAAAAAAAAACTATTTGCAATTGAAAGTGATCGCGATTTAGATCGCGAGCGCGTTCAATGTTAATCGAGAGCGCATATTTTCAGGAATTTGCATTCGGAATTAGTTATTACAATGCTCCGGTCGGCCGAAGCAGAATTTTCCAACCTGCTGGGCGCAAAACAACGTAAACAATTTTCTACAGGGACCAAGGCCTCTAGAATTTTTTTGTTTTGCAATGAAACATGATTGGCCCACACGGTATCTCTGTACGCGTATTAAAGCGTTTTAAATTTTATTTTTGCATATTTAAATGCAACATGGTTTCGGAATGCCCCAAATAATCCATGAAATAAAACGAAAAATATTATTTTTATGTTTTTAATTTGCATTTCTCATTTTCTATAACATTTTTACATAACTACAAAAGTTATAATAAAATTATTGTGTGTTGCAATTGAGAGTCTGCGTTGTTATAACGTAACAATTATTGATTTTGAAGTAAATACACTCGACGTCTTAACAAATAAATCTTGGAAAAATGTTGAAATCTAGTTCAACGACATTCGGGTTCAAAACGATAACAAGGTTGTTGCCGTCGCCATCCTACGAAAGATAACAGCCAAACACGGCGTGGTCCGGTGCGAACTTGCACTATCGTAGAAAGAAAAAGTTGAGTTTTTCCAATCCCTTATATTTTACCCATCTGAAACGGCAAATAGAACAAACAATAATGCGCCAGTCAGAAAACACCCAGATAATGGATTTGCTGCTATGTGATTGTAGTATTGATTACAACCGATACGAAATTCGATATTGCGGAATTTTCTAATAGGAGTACATTTGTTGTATAGTCCAATCAAGCTGTTTGGCCTGCAGATATGCAAAATTTGCGTTTGACACTGTGATGTTAATGTCGTGAGTAATTAACTCGGACACATGCGGCTTTGGTATCATCTCCTCTCTCTCTACACGTGTATACACAACACTATTATGAATATCTGTTTATAAGATCAAATACGGTTTATAAACCGTAAGATATTTTTACCTATTTATTTTATAAATTTTCGTTCACATAAAATTCTAAAACGACATTTTTGTTTGGCCGAAGAAAAGTAGGCAAGTTGTTGGACTACATTTCCTTTGTACTGCATGGACAGTTACATCACAAAGGACAGCATATTTTGGCTTCCACATTCGTATCGCCATCCATTCTGTCTTGTAATAGAAAAGAGGGAAGCTCTCGTCTCTTTTATATACTTTCAACTACCTCTCCTTTAAAAAGAATTAAAAAGATACTAAATACTTGAATAACCTAAATGTCTTGAAGTTATTACAAGTTAGATATTACAATTTTTTGTATTTTATTAGTAGTATTTTATTTATGAGGCTAATTAACACAGTCTAACAATCGAAATAAAACCAAACGATTTTGATTGCCGGACATAACGGATTTAATTTAATGAGTTTCGGATTCATTTAAATAAATTAAGTGTTTAAACTCTCTCTAAGATTATTATTAAGTAATTTCTGTCCTACTATTCATAACTGAATTAATCACCCAAACTTCGCTGTGTCAAATTCTCTTGCAATATGGACTTTGGTAAGTCTTCGCTGTAAAATGTTGTGGCTAATAAGGACTACGTAGCAACGGATAAGCTTGAGGAATCAAGGTTGTCTGTTCGAAAATTATGTAATAAAAGCATTGTATCATACCTAGGTATATCTTGTATACTTATTAATAGTATATGATTCTCATTATAAGCAAAGCCGAAGTCGCTTGCGGCCGAGGCAATATGTACATAATACTAATCATAGAGTTTTGGCAACAAGCGACCTCAGCGTAATCAGGAAAGAACGTATATTCCTGATTCGACTATAATGTCTTCGTTAAGGTACGTTTTCCTCCATGGTCGCCGGTCGCCGACGACTGCGACTGAGTAGCGACGACTGATTCGCTGACGAATTTTTTATTAAGTACGTTTTCCTCCATGGTCGTCAGTCGTCGACGTTTAGTTCGCAAGTATACAGTGTATATTGTGTATTTTCTTAGACTCGAGACAAAACGTATAAAGATGAACAAAGTACGACAAAGAAATTTGATTTTAATGTTATTAAATTATCAAGAAGAAGAGGAAAATTTACTTTTTTCTTTAGTTTCGGAAAGTGAAGAAAAAAGGAAAAAAATATCATCCATGTTTCAGCGGAGAAAATTGGAAGGATTTCAATCAATATTGGTAAACCAGTATTTAAAAGATAATGAAACCAGATTTAAAGAGTTTTTTCGAATCACACGATATCAATTTAATTATATATTGGAACTCATCCAAGATGATCTTGTAACAAAACCCTACAACCGTGTGAAGGACCCAATAACACCAGGAGAAAAATTGGCAATAACGTTAAGGTAAGCAAATTTCCTTTATTTTTACTATATTTACTATATTGTAAGTAAAAATGCAACATTATTAAAGCTATTGTTTTATTCAGTAAGTCAATTAAAAAAATGTGCTGCATTAGAGCAATCTTGCTGGTCATTGGATTCGCCCACATGATAATTTCTTTGTTCCCAGCTTGAAGGAGAGGGTGAGCTAGTACAGCTGGTTTCGTATGAATACAGCCGAGAAGGTTGTGCTGCTTGTGGGAGCAATGCTTCCACTTCAACTTCTGATATAACAGTAAAAATTTTTCTTTTGGTCTGTGCCTTTAATAGGGGTGGAAATTTTTTTACAGTCATCGCAAGACTTTGGAAAAACATGTCTGTTTCGTCTTCAGTTGACACAGTTTGTGCCGAATTTAGTTGACTTATTATAACTTCTCTTTCCAACCGATTTTTCTTTACTGCAGCCAAAATTTCATTTGCAAAATTTGGCTTTCTTTTCGACGCGCTGCATGTTGGCACTTCAAGCGGTATTTCCTCCTGTATACTTTCGTCAGATTCTTCTGCGTTAATTTCAGTGTTCGCTTCCCTAGCAACCGATTGTATATTATCAACTTGCATATTTGTCAGCACGCTGCAATAGTAAAGATACATAAATGTATTTATTTTTTTTTAACCGGTTATGTCATGCTTACCTTCTTTTATGTTCAACAACATCTAAAAACCCTAACTGCTCCAAAATTGGATTTCTTTTCCGGTTTTTTGAGGCACTTCCTGTTGGCATTTGGGTGTTCTTTTTTTGTTTGTAATAATTGTCCCGAATGTTCTTCCACCTTTTTTTGCAAGACGCAACTTAAAAGAAATGTTAATACTTAAAATTTTATACGTCATATTATTTAAGAATTCTGTTTTTTTGCAGGTTTCTTGCAACAGGGGAGTCTTACAGATCTATATCATTTGCGTTTCGAATCTCCTACAGCTACATCAGCGTGTTTGTACCAATTGTCCTACAAAGTTTGTGTAAAAAACTAATGCCAATTCTACTACCACATCCTTCAGAACTTGATTTAAAAGGAAAGCCTGAAGAATTTTGGAATCGTTGGAATTTTCCTAACGTTATCACAGCCATCGACGGAAAACACATACGAATTATGTGTCCAGATAAGAGGCCGGCTCACTATTTTTTAACTATAAAAATTATTTTTCAATAGTGCTGTTAGCTCTTGTTGATGCTAATTACAAATTTCTGTATGTGGACATTGGATCCTATGGGAAAGAGGGCGATGCAGGAATTTTGTCAAAATCTGAAATTGGACAACAAATTTACGGTGAAAAATTCAATTTCCTTCCACCTGCATTACTTCCCCGTTCAAAAAATGTGATTTTACCGCATGTTATTGTTGGAGATGATGCGTTTAAACTTGACAAATATGTCATGAAACCTTACCCAAAAAATCAAGTTTTAGAGGACAAAAAGAAAGCAGTTTTTAATTGCAGACTGTCTCGAGCTAGAAGAGTAACAGAAAACGCTTTTGGTATACTTTGCCATGTATTTCGAATTTTTTTTTCTCCTATTAATGTAAAATCTAGCACTGATGATCTAATTATTCTTGCTTGCTGTTGTATACATAATATGTTGCGTAACGAATGTACACTTAACAATCCTAGACAAATGAATTTAGAGGAAAACCTTTTTCCACTTCCTACTGAAAATATGATTCCTCTCAAAGGAACAGGAGGATTTGCTTGCGCCGAAGGTTTTCAAGTACGTAGCAGATTTGCAGATTATTTTGCAAGCGAAGGTGCCGTAATCTGGCAAGAAAGCAAAGTTTAACAATAGCCTATTATCTTGTACTATTCGTTAATTAACTAACTGTTTTATAGAGTCTACCTAAATTCGCAAGCGACCAATTCGCTTGTATGCTCCCAAAGCAGACAGGCTACTAGTCGCCAGGCGAAGAGCGCCTAAGTCGTCGTGAGGAAAACATACAGATTTAAAATACGTTGCATGTGTACTTGCGAAATAGTAGCCGCTACTTAGTCGCAGTCGTCTACGACTGGCGACCATGGAGGAAAACGTACCTTTAAACCAGACTTAAGGTTCGTACAGACACCTTTAGTAATTTAGTCGAGTAGCGAGCAATTTAGTAACTCGCTACGAGCGGACATTACAATTTAGTCGAGTAGTTTAGTAAAACGATTTAGTTGAGTAGATCCATTCGATTCTATTTTTTCGGTCGAGTAGCGTACCCCCACTATTTACAACTGCCAATGTCAAACATGAATGTTTATGGCAAATTAAAAGTGTTACTTATAAAGACAGGTTATCAAAACAACAAGTTTATGAAGATTGAAGCTTATGAAAATATTAGATCGACATATTCACAGGAACAAAAAAATATATTAAGGATTCTATGAAATCTGGATCTAGTGCCGATACTGTTTATGTTCCATCCATAAAATGCTTTCAAATACTGAATAATGTGTTAAGAGGTAGTAATTGATGCCCTTAATGAAATTCTTCTCATCTACTACGCCTTGAAGCATCGAGTTGTGATGATCATCGTCTCAAATTTCCAAGCTCTTAATCCAGCAAAAGGATGCACAGACCGCGGCCCGCTGGTCGAATACTGGTGGCCCGCCGACAGCAAAAATAATATTCTCGTACATTCGAAAAATAATAAATATTAAAGTACTTTGTTTCTTTTGATATTGTGAGCGACGTCCATAAAACTTATGAAACTCATTCAAATACCGCGCCAAGAATGGGTAATTTATGTAGGTACTGTAATTGTTTTCAGGTGCTGTGTTAATCCTAGCCAGGATTAGAACACAACATGGACAAGCCAGGACCTAGTAAAAAACGTAAGGTTAAAGATGAAAATCGGCAGTTTCAAGAAATTTGGACTGAGAAATACTTTTTCGTATGATCGCATAACAAAGTCGTTTGTTTAATTTGCAAGAATTCTGTTGCGATTGCAAAGGAATATAATGTAAAAAGGCACTATGAAACGCAGCATCCTACTTTTATCAAGTTTACAGGCGACTTAAGAAAGCAAAAAATGTTGTCTTTAAAACGGGAGCTTATTGGTCAGCAAGCTATGTTTATAAAACCCATTTAAGATTCAGAAACAGCTACAGAAGTTAGTTATGAAATTTCTCGAATGATAGCAAAGCGAAGTCGCCCCTTCAATGATGGGGATTTTGTAAAAGAATGTATAGAAATTGCCGCTAAGAAAATGTGTCCAGAAGCAGCAAAAAAGTTTGAGAAAATTCAACTGAATCGTATCCAAAGACGAATTATGTCTTTGTCAGGTAATATTGCGGAACAATTAACTGAAAAAACTAAGATCATTGAATTTTCTTCATTAGCACTCGACGAATCCACTGATATTAGTTCCACAGCTCAACTTCTCATATTCATACGAGGTGTTACTCAAGATTTTGAAGTCTTAGAAGAGTTATTACGAATGTGTTCATTGAAAGGTCAAACCAAAGGAGTTGATATACTCAATGATCAACTCAAGAGTTGCGACTGACGGTGCTCCTTCGATGATTGGTGTCAATTCCGGTCTAGTTACTTTGCTGAAAAAGCATCTGCAAAAAAAAAACATAAACGCTGAAGATCTCATACAGTTTCACTGCATTATACACCAAGAAGCCCTCTGTTCTAAAAAAATTGAATTTTAAAATGTCATGAAAGTGGTAGTTTCGACTGTAAATTTCATAAAATCACGAGGACTCAATGACAGGTAATTCAAACAATTCCTTGATGACATCGAAAGCGAATATGGAGATTTACTGTATTATACAGAAGTAAGGTGGCTAAGTCGTACAAAGAGTTGCGCATAAACGCTCTGAAATGTGCCAGCTTATTTGGTTCTACCTATATATGTGAACAAACTTTTTCAATACAAATAATAATAAAACAAAAATCGAAACCGCCTTGCAAATGTTTGGAAGCAGTTTTATGTGTTGCTACAAGTAAATTTGAGCCAAATATAAAAATGATTGTAAGCACTATGCAGTGCCACGCTTCAAATTAATAAATTCTTTTTCAATTTTAATACATTATTATCAATTCTTTATTGTCTTTAATTACCTATACTTCTGGCGGCCCGCCATCAGTTCATGATTTGCCCGAGTGGCCCCTAGTCTTAATAAGTCTGTGCATCGCTGCCTTAGAGCTTTGACGTGTGCAGGACCGCGAGATAGCTGCAGAAGCATATTTAAAGCGATGCAAATATTAACTGTCCCTAGCGTCTACCTGAAATAGTAAAATGAGATATACATCTCATAGTGATATCCACCAACATGACATTAGGCAGAAGAACAGAATCGCCATTCCACAGCACCGCATCAATTTTATGCACATAATTATATGTGCATAAAATTATATAGTAAATTGCCACCAGCCTATTCTGAGTTGCCGTTGTCCATCTTCAGAGGAAAAGTGAAGCGATTGTTACTACAATACTTCTAATTGGGGGCTAACTTCGCATAGGTGCTACAAGATTGGAAGACCTAATTGGACTGTAACATCTTAGTTAAACCAAAGCAGGGAATCAATGACTTCGCCTCACTTACACCTGAGACACTGCGATGTATTTACCGCACTTAGGGTTAGCAACATAGCTTGCGACAAAATCAAAAACCAATGGAAAGATGCGAATGAGAGGGTTGGAGAAGCCGTGATAAAACAGAGATTTTGTTTTAAACAGTTGTAACTCGATGTAAATCACAAACTTTCATTTCATTTTTACGAATCCATCTTTTTAAAAGAAATTCTTTAATTAATAGGAGCGTACTGGATAATTGGATAAATCGTTTAATTAAACGTCGATCACGTTTAATCTTGAGTAATGACAATTCCGAACGCACCAATACCGCGCTGCTTACTGAAATTCATGTCACACGTTGATTAAATTACGCTCAAAACAATCTTAGAAGTGATTGATTTATTTATTAATTCATTTCCATATTGATTTTGTGATATTTTTCAGGTATGATGTAATTTGTTATGATCTATATTTAGATGTGTGTGGATTAACTCGTGTGAAAAAAATTAAAAGGATTAAAACTCAAGGCGCAGTGTTCGCGTGCAGCTATTTCAATTTTTTAAAAACTATATGTATGTTTTTATGTGGCCACTTTTTTCGGTTAGTAAGTAAAGCAAATTTTCAATGACGGACATCGATCAAAGTCATATGCCGCCCCGTTCTCGTCGTTGGTATTGTCACACCTACAGCAACGACGGCGACGACGTTGAGTTGCAGCATTCGAGGAGACACGCCTTTGCTGAACAGCGGGTGATATTACTGAAATATCACGAGTTTAAACCACGTGATTATTAATCATTGTAAGCAAGTTGTTTTTGTTTTTATTAAAATTTTATTGGATAAACATTTTTGATGATTTGTCTCTTAATAATACCCCCAATATTTCTGTAAAATTGCAACGTCGACCGTCTAGACACCTATGCGAAGTTAGCCCCCAATTAGATAAGATTTTACATGTATAGTATTTTGATTATAACAAGAGAACCAGTCAACCGATTTCGATAAACAATGCCCGATTCGAAATCTCTCTCGAATTCCGCTAAAACGCTAAAATAATGCGAAGGTACACGAAAATAACACAAAAATGACCTTTTTTAAGTGGTGATAACTCGTAAACGATGTACCCGATGATCAAGATCTATACGTCATTCGATTCGTCATAGTTTCTTCTATCGAAATCACAAAATGCCCGATTCCAATTCTCTCCCGTTAACCTTGTACAGCCCACGGAATGACACCGTGTTCGGCCCGTTGTTTACGCACTTATAAACGACCGTTAAAGTCTAGCCCCCAATTTAAAAAAATTAATTTTAACTAAATCGACTATAATAAGAGAACGGTTTGACGGATTTTAATGTTTTATATGTCAATCGATAGCTTTCGCCTGGCTGAATGCAGTTGTCGAAATGCCCGATTCGAAGTATTTAAGAATTTTGATTAAAACACAAAAAACGAATTAATCAAACACATCAATTATCTCCTTAACTAATTGACCTATTTTAGTCATCAACATCTCGATCGAAAGTATGATCTACAATGAATGCGAAGGTGGAAATGCCCGATTTCAAAATTTACTAATTACCTGCGTACAGCCATTGAAATGACCCCCTGAATCTGCCGACTGAAAGTCTAGCCCCCAATAAGAAAAAAATAATTTTGATTACATTCGCTATAACTAAAGAATGGTTTGACGGATTTTAATGTTTTATATCTCAAATGAAAGCTTACGTCTGGCTGAATGCATATGTCAAAATGCCCGATTCGAAATATTTAAGAATTTTGAATAAAACACAAAAAATTAATTAATCAAATAAGTCAATTATCTCCTTTATTATTTGATCAATTTTAGTCGTCAACATCTCCATCCAAAGTATGATCCATGGTGAATGCGAAAATGGAAATGCCCGATCTCTAAATTTGCTAATTAAGTACGTACGATTGTTTAAACGACTCCAGCGACTTTACTGCACAGCTTTACTGCCTGGAAGTCTTACTTACATAAAAAATAATTTTTTGTAAACGGATTATTACTAAAGAACAACTAAATGTGAATATGTTTGAAATATTCTACTAATCATAACAAAGTATGTAAACAAACGAACAAAGTAATAGACTGATTTAAAATGTATTTGTACTCAAACAGAAAATCTTTTTTTCATTTTTGGATTTAGTATTTCTACCTTTAGTATAACTTATTGTTGTTCTTACTAGTTTTCTACTCTTCTTTTTCAAATTTTATATTATTAGCTGTATATAGTTTCACACAAAAAGCGCCCCAACCCATAACTCTGTTGTTTATATTGAAATATAAATAAAGTTTTCAGGGGCAAGGTGCTAATTTACCTTATTGACAAGTGGTCTCTATAAAAGCCGCTAACCGTTAAAGGGTTAAAAATGAGGGTTAAAAACAATTTTGAAATCTATACAAAAAAATTGCACAAAAGTTAAATCTTTAGACCGATTTCAGGGATTTTTCCATAAATCGTTTATAATGATTTTCACTCAGGTCGTCGTGACAGACTCTGTCACAAATGGGAATTAACTAGAACAGAAAAATCCACAACGTTAGTCGTTTTTGGCGCAAAACGTGTTTGTGCAAGCGCGTGATCGTCGCGTGTTATACATCACTAGAAAGAGCAGGAAATTTCCGATAAAATAGATATGGTTCCAGAGTTTTCTCCTGCTCATATAAGAAAGT
Source organism: Onthophagus taurus (assembly GCF_036711975.1). Lineage (NCBI taxonomy): Eukaryota > Metazoa > Arthropoda > Insecta > Coleoptera > Scarabaeidae > Onthophagus > Onthophagus taurus. The sequence continues at coordinate 3,576,955 of NC_091967.1, forward strand.
TATCGACCCCAACAGGGTTTAAGAATGGCTAAAACGTGTGAATTTGGCAGTTTTTGGCCAAAAATGTACGTGTGCAAACGTGTGATCGTCGCGTGTTATACATCACTAGAAAGAGCAGGAAATTTCCGATAAGATAGATATGGTTCTAGAGTTTTCTCCTGCTCATATAAGAAGTTATCGACCCGAACAAGGTTTAAGAATGGCTAAAACGTGTGAATTTAGCAATTTTTGGCCAAAAATGTACGTGTGCAAGCGCGTGATCGCCGCGTGTTATACACCACTAGAAAGAGCAGAAAATTTTCAATAAGATAGATATGTTTCTATAGTTTTCTCCCTATCAAATAAGAAAGTTGTTTAGAGGAAGAGTATTTAAGCGTTTCTGCGTGTAGGGATGGACATTAAGGGTGATTTAAGCATGACGCCGATAGATATTGACCGACGAAAACCCGGATTAAGATAGTTGAAGGAGCGCCCTTTCTGACTGTGCTAACAGTTTTTTAAAAGTCGGTTTCGTAACAATTGCACAAGGCCTTGAAGTTTGGTAATTTTGAGCTATTTTAAGTACAGCGCGGTGTTCTTCATTTTTTATTGATCTTAATATCAACTTATCGGCAGACGAAAACCCGGTTTTAGATAGAGAAAGATTCAAGCTTTCAAGTGGTGCATTTAGTTTTTCGCTATCCCTAATTATAAGGAAGATATCAGTTAAGAAAGTAGATAGGAAATTACGGGTAAAAGTTTGTTGCTGGGAGGTTTGTTGCTATCGTCGCACGGGTTTAAAAAAGGTCATTTTTGTGTACCTTTGCATTATTTTGGCATTTTAGCGGAATTCGAGAGAGATTTCGAATCGGGCATTTCCACTTTCGTATTGGCCAAGGATTGAGCTTTCGAATGAGAGATTGTTTATCGAAATCGGTTGACTGGTTCTCTTGTTATAATCAAAATACTATACATGTAAAATCCTATATAATTGGGGGCTAGAAAAATTGGGGGCTAACTTCGCATAGGTCGTCTAGACATCGAAAAACAACCCGCAGGCGACACAACGGCCGTTCAAAAAAAAAAAAAACTACAATAGCTGGCGTAAGCGACCGAAGGAAAATAAACAATCCCGTTAACGCCCCCGAAGCTCGTCAGTTCGAATACGAAACGAAACGAAAACGGGGTTGATGTCGTCTCACTGGAGGGGCGAAAAACGCACGCGAAACCGTAGTATAGCGAAAAACACCTTCCAACCAACCTTCGGCCAAATGTGATTTACAATTCTTTCGGAATAAGTACACGCTGAAACGCATTAGGGGAGGTCGTCGACCCATCAGACCAGTTGGCCAAATCGATACTGCGATAAAACCGTAACGGACGGCCGAGAGAAAAATCGCACTGGACGAGTGTTGTTCGGGCGCGTTTTTTATCTAATCTGGGTTGGGGGACCCCTCTGAACCCCAAACTCGACGAACGTTTCCACACACCAGGCTTAAATAATATTGTTTTGACACTCTCCCGTCGGGCCATTTATTTCCGTCGATGTTTGCTCTTGTCTGGAGATTGCGAAAAATACGGCCGAGCTATTTTCAACTCGCCGAAAACGTCATGCAGAGAAATCTACTATAACAGAATGTGTGTGGCCCTGAGTCATATGCGTCAGGTCATTCACATTTCACTGCAAGCTGATAACGTAGATAAAGTAAAAACGAGAATTAATATTTTGCAAAATAAGGTATAATAAATCTTATTTAAGAAATTAATTTGATTCATTTATAATCTTATTCATTAAAAAAAAACCTTATTTTAAATTTAAAAATTAAAAACAGTTTGGAATTGTTGCAGAATGCCAACAATAATCCAGAGAATCTATCACGTATCACTTTAATGGTCTATTTTTGCCATGCATGCATTTTTCCACAACGATTCAACCACAATTTAACATACCTCTAATCAATGCCAAGCAATTCGTTATCATCGCGCGAGATTTCCCAGCTATTTTGCCGTGTTTTTTGTGTCGTTTCGATAAGGTAAAATGAAAAACAGGTCGCTATGTTGCTTTTGTTGTGAAATCCGCTTTCCTGGTGACGTCAACGCACCTGGTATTCGGTTTCGTGCAAAGCACAATTCTTACGTTTGATGGAAAATATCGGCTTTCAAAGTAGATTATTAAATAAAAAATCCATTACATACACAACTTAATGCACCGGTTTTTGTATTCAATATCAGTATCTCTTAAACAATGCAAAATCCAAAAATATATAGCCACGACATTGAGACGTCGAATAAATATCCGAAGTATTAAGGTCAGCCGGTGTGTTCTGAAAATAATACCCGTCTGGCTTCTCGGGGTCCCCTTTTATTTCGCGTTTTCGTTCCGCGGACCCGGAGTCAAAAATAAAACGGAAAGAAGAAAAACGAAGATCATGGGCCCGCAAAATCGCTGCGGCCATGAACGGCCATGGCCGACCTGGACCGAAACACGTTTCGAACAAAATTAAGATGGACGAGCTCGAGCTCGATCTTGGCCCACAGGCGATGTTAGCCATTTTTACTTTAACAACGATGTCTGTTGGGCGTCTCTCTTGAAAATATTTAAAATATTGTATTAATCAAACCGTATTACCGGCAAAAGTCACGATATACCATAAAGTTAATGAAGCGGATGGATAAATTAATTTAATATCTAATTACTGTTCGACACACACACAGTTTGAGTCTCGTTTAAATATTTCAGGTTCATGGTTGGTCGCATTATCTGCTCAGATTAAGCCGTGAGATCAAAACGAAGAGACCTACGTAAAAATGTAAATTGTTGAACGATATTAACGTTTAACGCGGTCGTAAATAATTCGCAGCGAACGGCGTTTAACGTAATTGCCGTCGAGGACGAGCAGTGCGCTCGGATCCGGGCGAACGCAAAATTCGAATTTAGACCGCGCGGTAAATGCAATCGAACACGTGGCGTGTTTCTTTGGGAAATGCTTAAATTAATTATCCGTATTAATTGGCGGCCGTGTTCTGATTAATATTCATTACGCCCGGCGACCACTGATGTGTCCAAATAAGAGCAATAAGTGGGGGCGGTTGTGCTGCGCTCATTTACAATTGCCAACGGTCGCGTCGTTTACTTCCTCTCTGTATGGATTTTGTGGGTAGTTAAAATCGACTTTTTCCTATTCATAATTATTAACACAAGATTGATATAATTAAATCACCTTCAATTTACAAAACTTATAGAAATCGATTTTTGAGTCACAGCAAAGAATAACTCTATGTTGTGTCATGACATTTTTCATAAAAAGTTGCCTTATAAATGTTTTTTCAGATTCACGAAAAGTTATAGGCAAAAAACGAAAAAGCCTTTTTTTGTTTTTCGATCATACTATAAAAACTAAAACGGCTAGATTCAAAAACTTAGTTGAAAAATTATGACCTCTAAGGCCCACTTTTAGCATCCTCCTGATAAACTATCTAGAGCAGTGGTTCTCAAATTATGGTACGCGTACCACTGATGGTACGCGAGAAGTTCTCAAGTGGTACGCAAAACAGTTTATATTTGCATTATCATTATTGTTTTTTTTTGTTCAGTGGTACTACCTGATTTTTAAAATAGCCTTAGTGGTACGCAGCCAACTCTAGCAATGGAGGTTCTGCTTGGCCTATCTCCTCTGCATTTGCATATAGAGAAAGTGGCCAGAACAACCATTTACAGATTTAAGCAATATGCTCAAAACTGTTCCGACATGTCCTACCAATGGGCTGCGGAAGACATTATAAGCACTGATACTGAGCTATCAATGCCGTCAGATTTGGCGGTATCACTATCAGTGATTAATGCTCGATACCAGATTGTACTGCCTGAGCGGCAGTCCTGGATCGAAAATGAAAATTCTCTGGTTCGGGCAGACATTTGCTTGTACACAGATGGATCAAAAACGCCTGAAGGGGTAGGAGCAGGAGTATACTGCCAGACACCTCGAATTAAGCAAGCCTACAGCCTGGGTACGTACTGTACTGTATTCCAGGCGGAAGTATTTGCTATTGATATGGGTGCTAAAATCCTTCTTGAAAGAGCGGTGAAGAACATGACAGTACGAATTTTCTCAGACAGTCAAGCCGCTCTCCAGGCGCTGCAAGCCGTGAAAACGGCGTCGGCTCTGGTTAATGATTGTAAGAGAACATTAAACACACTGAGTTGTGATAATAGAGTCTCTCTGATCTGGGTCCCAGGTCACTCTGGGGTTGCTGGCAATGAAGCGGCAGATAAGCTAGCACGAGATGGCAGCGCTGAAGCGTTTGTGGTACCGGAACCAGCAATTGGGGTATCATTTGCGATGGCCAAATATAGGATTGGACTGTGGGCTGAAGAGAGACTTCGCCTACTGTGGACCAGTTCTCCTGGAATGAGACATGCTAAGGTGTTTATAAACATCGCCACTGTCAAACCCGGGAATATTTTAGGACTTGCCCGTAGTAGCATAAAAGTTCTAATGGATGTTTTTACTGGGCACTGCCGATTAAAAGCACACCTCAACTTGTTGGGTTTAGCCGACGATGTTGAATGCCGACTATGTGCGGAGGAAGCAGAGACGGTTGAGCATGTTTTATGCCACTGCCCTGCCTGTTCGTTAAGAGCATTCGACTGCACGGTGAAATTTGATAACGATATCTATCGGGGTACAATAGATCCTTAGGGTCGCGGTGCAAGGTTGGTTGGTCCGCCTACCCGATATGTATTCTATGTAATGTAATGTAATGTAGTGGTACGCAAGGATATAAGTTTGAGAACCGCTGATCTAGAGGATAGTTGCCATGGTTACGGTGGTTTTAAGCGCTCTCATTGGCTAAGAACTAGATTTATCTATCGGATAAATTTATCAGGAGGTGGTAAGAGTGGGCCTAAGAAACGCAACTTTGCCCCCATTTAACCATTTCTCTTATATTAACTATTTCTCTTTTGAGATCCCAATTGTGGGGGTCGAATTTGAATTACCCTGTATATTAATATAAGTTTAAAATCTGTATACAGTAAATTTCACTTAAGATGCAATATACTAAACTATATTTCCATAGAAGCATGGCGTACCTACTTAGGTACTCTGTCCCATATAAAATGCAACATATCGATATAATTTGACATTACAGTAAAACCTCAATATAACGGATAAATACAGGGAAGGCAGTGTCCGTTATAGCTCAATAAAAATATACTATAATCTAGTGCTGAAAACAAATACTACTAGTCTAACACTAGCACTAAAACTATCAGTATGCCCAGAACTAGAAAGATTCCGTTTAGCTCCATAAGTTGTTCCTATTTCTGTAGATAGTACATCCCCAAATTTTACCTGTTGAACTCGATCCTTAAGGTAGCTTCTAAACCACATAATTGTCCTACTTCTAACTCCAATACATCGTAGCTTATGTAGCAATCGTTCTCTATCTACCGTTTCGAGCCTTATTTGAAATCTAAAAAGACAGCTAATATAATCTTAGTTCGTGTATCCAATACATATTTCCATTTAGATATAATCAGTGTTGTTAAATACCCGGGTATTTATTTTCAAGAGTATATTTCCTGGATATATACCTGGGGGTATTTACCCAAGATGGGTATTTAGAGGCATTTATAAAATTTAATTTAAATTGAGTTGATGGCAGTTTGGCAACTGGATTGTACCCAAAAAGACATAAACATTGATTGCAAATGTTTAAGTAATTTGCGCTACGGGGACGATATAGTTCTTATATCAGATAGCCTTAGAGAGATTAAACTAATTTTGCACGACTTAAAGGAGGTGTGTGCAAGAGTCGGGTTAAATATCAATGAGGAGAAATCAAAATTTATGATAAATCTTGTTTCCAACTCTAACATCAACAAATAATGAGATTGAGAGGGTTGACAGTTATGTATATCTTGGCTATGAGGTTCGTTTATCGACAGATAATCAAACAAGCGAACTAAACAGAAGGATCACACTCGTATGGACAGCCTACAGGAAATTTAGAGACATCTTGAAGAGAAAAGGCTTTCAATCAATGCGTGTTTCCTGTTATGACATAAGGCTCCGAAACTTTAACGTTAACGGTAGCCACTGCCAGGAGGGTCCAAGGTAGCGCAAAGATAAATGGAGAGGTCGATCCTGGGTCTAACTCTGAGGGACTACATACGAAATGAAGACATATGAAGAAGAAGTGGCGTAAATGATGTGGTCAACATTATGACAAAGCTTAAGTGGAACTGGGCGGGTCATGTCGCGCGAATGAAGAATGAGTAGTGGACAAAAAGGTTGCTTGAGTGGAGACCGCGAGCGAACAGACGAAGTAGACATCAAAAGAATGACCAACAATTGGATTCAGACAGCCCAGAATACAATCGAATGGAATAGAATAGGGGAGGTCTATGTCCAACATTGGACGCAGAGGGTGTTTGATGACAATAATCATAATAACTTGATCTAATCTAAATTACGACAGATTCGTCTAATGATAATACGTCTTTGATTGTTGACAATTCCTCGTCTTCAACGTCCTCATCATCTTCCTCTTCATTTTTTTTGGAATCTGATATATTTTTACTGGTATACAGTGGGTATACTTTTATACCCACTGTTTGGGTATTTACCCTGGGCCGGGGTAAATACCCGTATAAATTTTAGAAATACCTACCCGCCGGGTATTTATCCAGCGCCCATCACTGGTTGTAATGCAGTCTCACAAGAATGGCCGTTTCGGAACCCCGACTGATAGTCAGAGAGCACTTCATTGCGAGAAATAAAATCTTTCAACTGTTTATAGACCACTTTTCTATCATTTTGCTGATAACAGAAGTGTATTGACAGATCTTTGATTTTAGCATTTTCTCGAATTTTTAATTTTTGCTACTGGAACTATTGTAGTCTTCTTCCAGATCTTAGGAAAAACACAGTCTCTTATAGAAGAGTTCACGATCAGTAAAAGTTGATTTATTATCAAATTACCACCGATTTGAATAACCTGCTTACTTATGTTATCTTCAGAATTGCCACCCTTTATCTCATTCAATATTTCTTTTAATTCGGCTGTTGTTATTGGCTTAAGTTCAAAAATATCACTAACATTGTTATTTAACAACATAGGTTCATATACCATCGCATTTGTGGAATAAATTTGCAAGAGATCATCGATACTTGATTTCACATATTCATTGAATATGAATACATTAAGGCAAAGTGTTTAAACTAAGTCATTAAATCATGGATACTTTAAGTGTGGCAGAAATAGTCGAAATGATTTTTATTTATGGAGAAAGTGGCAGAAAAGTTGCTGATAAGCTTTGTATCGAGAACGTTTTCCTGATCGAAGTACGCCTTCAAGAAGCACCTTTTACAGAGTTGTGAATGATTTCACTAACACTAGAAATGTGGAACCAAGAAAAAGAACTCTGCGAGCAACTGTAACTACGGAAGAAAAGGAAATTGTGGTATTAGCTAGCGTTGAGGTAAATCCTCAAGTGCTAACTTGAGGACAACTTGCGATTGACGCCGGAATATCGAAGACCAGCATTTTAAGAATATTAAAGCGCAATAAGTATCACCCATACCACATTTTGCATCAACAGCTTTATGGAGGTGGTTTGAAAATAGGCTATTTTCGCCACTTCATGAGATGAAATTTTGCTGAGACATCTACTGCTGATGTTAATTTTTTACTTATGACATCAATATGTGGATTCCATGTTAACTTGGGATCAAGAGATAAACCTAAGAATTTCACCGCGGGTAAGTTTAAGGGTTTGAGGGTTTGACATTTTGTTCGTGAACCTATAAAATGCACATTCATTCTTTCTGCACATTTTCTAACTCTATGCACATTCATATATTGCGAGTTATATGAAATTCCCGGTATAAACAAATTTTTATTGATTCAACCCGAAACCATAACAGCAAATTCAAAGAAAATCTTTGTTAAATAAACTGTCAGGGAAGGTTAGAAGACAACAATTTAGATTAGATAAGCAGCTATTGGATTGCCCAATAAACTAAAAATAGTCGATGCACTTTTGCTAACCCAATTTTATAAACGTTTATCTTATATCAAATAATTTAATTTTATTGCATTTATTGGAAAATCGAATCGGTTCGGAGTATACGTCACAATAGAAGTAGCAAACAAAGAGGTGGTGAATATTTAAATTACTTGCCCAAAATTTGTTTGGCATCACGCATATTTTAACGATATCAGTGATTTTCAAACAATACCAAAGTGATTCAATCAAGTTGCTTAACCACAACTATAATTGCAATTCATAAATAATAATAATAAAATAAATTATTAGGTGTTTTAAAATATTATTGTTGAAGATAATGTTTAAGATTAATCAAAGAAACAAGAAATATTCTTTGAAGATATAAAACATTTTGGGAGCGGCTGTTGTAAGTTGATGACGTAGCGTCGCGTTAAAATTCGGTAGCCCGTTACACGTCCGGTTTGTGAACCCGACCTTCCTCAATAAGTTCATTGTTGAGTCACTCAATGAAGAGGGGGCAACCTCAAAATAAACTCGACCCCGTAACGGCCAATATACAGCCGAATTTTATCTGATTTCAAATATTCCTCCGCAATGTCGCGTGTTTTTAAGTATTTACCCACAATTTATATACACGATACTTGGAGTAAAAATCTAAAATATTATTTATTTTGTAACAGTTTTTATTCAATTTTTATATACTAAGATATATGTTTTTCTTTTATACTGAGATAAGACATTTAATCTCTATTTACTATCTTTGGATTTTTTCGGCTTTAAAACAATGGTTTCATTTTTTTGTTCTATATTTTGGTACTAACCTACACAAATATGTTTACAATTGTGTTGGAGATTATATTCGTTTTAATCATCAGACGAAAACCTTGGGATTTTTCGAGATACTCTAAAAACAACTTTTATCTCTCTCCATGTAACGATCTGAATTTATTTATTTGCAGCATTTACACGATAATGTAGATAACATGTTATTTTTTCGACCTAGTTTGATTAGCGAAGATCGCATGTTCAATATTGGCATTAATGGTTCTTTACTTCTGCTGTCACACATTTTTGTATTAATACGGGAAAACGGTCAAAATCGATAAACACGCGATTTGCCAAACAATTGCGACGGAAACCGCTCTCGGGTTTTGAATAAATTATAAGCAGTTTAAACCACGGGGTGAACATGTATAGAATATATCGGAAACAGGTCATTTTCAATTCTGAAAAAGAATAAACTTTAGAAAAGCGAGTTTGGATGACAAACGACAGGAGTAATAACTACCCTGGGGTCGGGTAGGATGCGTTCAAAACTTGTGACCGGAGGCAATTTTTCCGTCAGACAACTCAGAAATCCCGATGAAATATGCCTGCAGCACATACATTTTTAATTTGGAAGGTAATTCTGCAAATTACATCCTATTGAGCTTAACGATATAATTTTTATGAATTATTAAGGTTCTTTATCGAGGCCTAATACTCCAGCAACAGTCAAGCCGATATGAATATGACCCAAAACGTTAACTTTCCTATACGTGTATCATGCGCAACAAGACAACAGGTGATGTGTTACATGAAAATATAAACGAAACACAGTGTTTCTTTATAATACTATGAATACATTTTTTACCACTTCATATATTAAATATTATATTTAATACAAATAAATATTAATTACTTAAAAATTAGAAACATTTTTAACAATTTTCTAGTATATTCGAAAAATAAGCATTAATCTATCTATGTTTAAAAATTAATATCTCAAAAACTAAAAAATATTTTAAAACCTAGTTTCTTTTCTTGAAAACCTTACAATTTGTGCTATAAATGCTGATAATTGCATAGTGATTTGTTGAATTTCCAATTTGTCATGATTTTTTGAAAATAATATCATATCAAAATCACATTCCTCGTTGTATTCATTGCTCATTTAAGAAGAATTAATAAATGCCATTTTATTTTGGGATGTCTCAAAGGTTCATTAATAACCATAGATGTAGGTTATATATGTATGTTACGAAATATGTACACAACTGAAGGAGGTATAGGTATGCGGTTGGCATTTACCTCATCCAGAAAGTTATTGTTATTATCAACCGGCGTACAGAACATCTTATTTCGCGCCTCGTTCGCCGGTGATCGTTAACACGTAACGTTTTCATAACGCCGGCGTTGCTGCTGCCGCCACCGACACGATGCTATCTGACCCCATAGTACCAGGCTTTAGTGAAACGGAGCTTTATGCCGAGCTTTACGTAACGTAATGGAAATAGTACTATTTGAAATCGTATTTTTTAATTTGATTTTTTACTTTTTATTGTACATTTCAAACTTTTCTAATAAATTTTGAAAAATGTTATGCCTCAAATACTGTTATTTTTGGAAATCAAGTCGATATGGAATCTCGCGTGGTTTGCTATGAGTCAAGATGAAATTTTTGATTGGAAATCTCGAAATGGCATTAAATTACATATCTTAACCATTACTGCTAAATTTTCTATTGCCTTGCCAAAATTGGATTGCGATTTTTACAAGATCCACGATACCCAGGATGATTACGCAGGATATCTTTGCAAATTTTTATGTTTTCAAGTGCCCAGATGACGAATATATTCATGAAAGATACTTATGCCCGGTTGCACCGTTTACATAGTTGAGCATAACTTAGTTAAGCAGTTCTTATAGTTAAGAAGAACTTAAATTTTATGTCTATTGCACCGACACAACATATACAATGCTCAACTAAGTAACGTTTAAGTATCGGTTATTTGGCAACAACGCCATAAAATTTAGTTATTTTTATAAATTTTAGTAATTTTTTAGGGTTTTTCGTGTTGTCAAGTTAATGTCAGTTGAAAACTAGATAGGTTAAGTAATGAAAAATAGTTATTTTTATAATAAATTGTTTTATAAATCATTAAAGTAGTTATTTATTAAATTATCTCTTAAATAATGTATCCCATTATTGCCGATATTATTCATCTCCACACGGCCATCCTCAATTTGAACATTTAAATCTGCTTCATTAATGTCATCTGGCAAAACAGCAACATTTTCTTCGGCCATAACTGTTCTGGTAATATTTTGTAGAACTGCCGTTGCTACAATAACCTCCATCACAGTGGAAATTTTCAAACGTAGGCCATATGCAAGGACAGGAAATCGACGTTTCCAATTTCCAAAGAACCGTTCCACTGTATTTCGGGTTCTTATATGAGCTTTATTATACAGTTCTTCTGGTCTTGTTCTACACTCTGCCAATGGAGTTAGAAAATACTTTCGCAGAGGATATCCGCTGGCGCCTAAAAGAACCTTATCATTAATCATTTATAATCAAATAGTAATATGTACTATTTTACGTTAAGTATCAGTAACATCATACCTAATAATATGCCATTTTGGAAGTCTCCGTTTTCTAACCGTGCTCTAATCCGACTATTATTAAATATAGTTGAATCGTGAACAGATCCTGGCCACCTTGCCACAATATCCATGGCTTCCAAATTTGCATTTACAATAACTTGTACATTAAAAGAAAAGTAGCCTTTTCGGTTCCTGTACACTTCTGCATCTTCGCCACCAGGAGACTGAATTTTTATGTGCGTGCAATCAATGGCACCTATAATCCTGGGAAATGCAGCTATTCCATAGAACTGGTTTTGTACTGCTAGAATTTCTTCGGTATTACTTGGCATTTTTATGTATTGCGGTCTCAGCATAGCAATTGCACACGATACCCGCGATATAATTCTACTAGCTGTTGAGGTATGCATCCCGGTAAAATCAGCTACAATAGTTAAATGGCTAGCAGAAGCGTAAAATCTAAGGGTTGTTAGCAACTGGTTCATTGGAGACACACAGTTGTTTCTGTACAAAACGAGTAGTATTAAAATAATCTAAATTCAGCCTATAAAAGTATAATTTAAAATAATGTATACTACTTACTTATTAGACGGAAATTCTATAATTTCTTGTATTTGTCGTAGAACATACAAACAACTTTGTTTTGTTAGACGAAATCTTTTAAAAAAATTATATTCGTCCATTTCGTGGAAATAATTGGATCTTGTGTATATTAATTTTGGAAAACCAAAATCAATTATTTCCAAAACATCTAAATCGTCGTCGAAAATTTGCAGATCCATTATTTTATTTTATTACTTTTTTAACGTATAGGTTATGTACGGTTATGTCTATTTGACGTATGCGCTTGAGAACAACTTAAGCACTGGATTTCAAATACTTATATTTGAGAACGTCTTATTGATTTTGAGAACGGGTTACTTGACGGTGCAACGCAAATTCACTACTTAAGCATTACTTAGCCTTTAAGCAATGCTTATGTATTACGGTGCAAACGAGCATTAATGTGCTCTTGTTTTTTATAATTTTTACATCTCTTATGTTTTGATCAATTATCAGCTTGTTAGTAATAAAATTTATTTTCCCAGTCATGATTAGGCTTCTGCGCAACTTTTTCGCGCATACATACATCACGTGATCCCCACTCTCAGACCCCTTGCTCCGCAGAACAGCTGAGATCTCAGTTATTTAACAATATTGAACTACTTACACGTGAATCTGGATAAGTTGTCATGTCTTAACTCACTTTTGAGTAGAGGAAATATTAATTAATTTCTTATATAACTTAATTAACATAATTGTCTCTTATAGTCGTGCCTGATGAAGAGCTTATAACCCGAAATACGTATAGCACTGATTTAAACATTGTAAGAAATTAATAAATTTCATTCATCGACGCCTTTTCTTTATTATTAGTGTGGAAAAGTTGAAAGGTGGAATATTTGATGGTCCTCAAATACGGCAATTGATGAAAGACACAGATTTTATTGAAGTTGTGACTGTTCCGGAAAGTAAAGCTGGGAAAAGTTATGTGTTGGTAGTCGAAAATTTCCTAGGTAACCATAAAGCATCAAATTATGAAGAAATTATACAAAATATGCTGACAAATTTTCAGACTCTAGGAGCAAATATGAGTTTAATTAGGAAATTATAGTGAGGAACAGGGAGAGCGGTTCCACCAGGATCTAAAAGTGATGGAGGAAAGATATCAGGGTCGATGGGATTGTCATATGATGGCAGATTACTGCTGGTCTTTAAAACAGATTTTCACCTGAAAAATTATAAAAGAAAAGCTCATAAAAGCTGTTTCTACTCTCTATTTACTTCGATGTATCCTAATTTTTCAAAACAAAACTGACATTATAAATATATCTGTTATTTTGTTTCTTGTTTTCCGATTTTTGTAATGTAAAATGAAAATAAAGATTTAAAAAAGAAACGAGAGCTAATCTTATAAAATCTTTGATAGTTTCATGAATTGTAAGTATAAATATATCCAAAATCAATCTTATATCAAGGGCAACAAAACCACTGTAGACCAGTGTTACCAATATTCAAAATGAATTCGCATCCAAAGATGACTTTTCATGAATATCCTTTGCCAATAAGGAAATTTAAGTTATTACAGTGATTAAAAAGAAAGAGAAATCAATTTTCCTTATAGAGTTCAATCAGTGTCATGTTAACTTAATCTAGTGCCAACAAAATGCGTCAACCAATCAAAAAGGCGAGAATGCTCGATCAATGTCATGTTAAACCTCGATTAAGTTGATAAACACTTTTAAAACTTAGTCATAATTTTTTAAAACCATTTTGCAGTTTTTGCAAATTGTTATATATTATTATTTCATTATGTATTTTGAAAAGTGATAAATATGATATAAAATAAATCAGATTACTTTAAAAAGCTGCAACAAAAGAAAATGATTTTGGTTACAACAAAAAAGGTTTTTCAATAGAATGGGATTTTCATTTTTGTATAGTTATAACTGGAGCAGACTTAAAAATTATAACCGGTTCCGTATCAAAGGGGACATACAATGCATATGAATACATGATAAATTACAACCGTAGGGCTCTTTCGCATCCCATCGCTCGATTTTTATTATCCCTCTTTACGTTATGTTTCCAATCGGAATACACGGGTCAAGCCACATAAATATTTGCGCGGTTTTTTGCTTAATTAAAAGAGCGTCCGCGACAGAGACGTCGACGTCGTCGTCATCGGCATCGGTTCCGACGTCAAACAGCCTCGCTGACTTAAAAGACAAATTGGTCGGTGACATTTTCAATTATCGCCGGGAAAACGCGCCGACGAATGAAACAAAAAAAGAAACGATAACGGCCGAACGAAGGAGATGCCTGAGCACACGGTCGGTCAAAGGGGAAGCTTGTAATTGTCGGTTACGGAAAAATATTTCGACGTATCCTCGTTGGGCTCGCTGTTTGACACTAATTGATTTCCGTTGTCGTGTTGACGGTTTCGCCGTTTGGCGTGGTGCAGAAATAGCGGAAAAGCGTTTTTGCCTTTAACCTCACTCCTTCTCCTCGACTACGTATTTACGCTTCTACCCGATTTATCGTTCATAATAACTACTTTTTTATTTATTTCCAACAATTTCCCGCAATCAATTTCAATAGAAATTCATAAAGAAATTGTTTTTTTATTAAATCTCGTTTATCATAAACGATTTGGTACCACTGGAATATTATAGTTCACATGGTTATCCACAAATCGAAACGTAAAGGAGTGAGAGGTCGATAGATTTGCACTCGCCACTGAACAATAGATAATAAATAGTGGCGTATGTACTAATGAGTGGACTTATACGGGACCTATAAAGGATCCACTCACGACTCTTTTTTGGTATTGCAACATTTATTGCATTAAGGCCGCTAGCATTAACGAGATAATCGTGGGTAATAAAATTAGTAGATTGCGTTACGGGACGTGTTACCGATAGGAAAAGATCTTCGACCCAAGCTAATATTTGGTTCAACGAAAAGGGCATCTTCTGCTGGCAAAGGCAGCACCATTCAAGGAGATATGCAGATGGGCACGAAGTTATTCGAAACGCCACGATAAAGGTTACGCTTTCGTTGGCCTACATCCGATCCGCGGCACATTTATAATCTGTTATGATTTTATTGTTCACTTTGTCAGGCACCGTATGGAAGTTAACGATCCGCGTAAAAAGTATTACGCAAGAAGACGACCACCAAAGTGCATACTAAAAATAAGTTGGGAAGCACCTCCACTGTTCCGGCCTAATCCGATAAAGCCGTTAATCCAATACTTCCCATTACGTTTTTTTAGGATAAAAAATAAATATTATTCAACACTATTCAAAGAATCAATTGCCTTTCTTAACAACCACTATCCATCCTTAAAGAGACGCCGCTCATTTCCCATTCAATAAACGTTCTCGGCTAAACAAGAGCACTCATTAGAATCGTATTACGTCTTGGCGTATTCAGACGTCTCGTCTCGAGGAAAAAGGAGAGTGAGTTCGTGGGCGAGCTAATGTCATTAGCAAACCGGGGTTTCAGGTAGTTGCAAAATCGCAACTAAACGGCTGCTCAACTGACAGAACCGCGAAAGAGAGAGGCGAAGGCGGCAAGTGCAGCAGCAAGCAAATGTAAGAAGATGAATGATGCCTGTGGAGTCGATTGCGCGAAAAGGTCAAGAAAAATCTTGAATAACTTATGTCTCAGACACAATGCGTTTTAAATTTGCAACTTCAGAGGGTGGATAATACGATATTCAACAACCAACGTAATCGACAATAAAATTTGTTTTAATTAGACACCAACTCATAAAAAATTTTAAATCTTATAATATAAGCAAACATGGTTTTTACAGGAAATGGTGGTCAAGTAGGTTACAAAATTGCGGAGGTCGCTGCTTGTTTTGCAGCGTAAAATTAAAAAGTTACAGCTCCACCGCTCGATTTTAAACCGACCGCTTGTAATTGCCTGGAATTACCAGTGTATATTATTCCCGTTTTACCTAGAAATTACACGTATTACGTTTATTATGCACACTTACCACTTATTATCACCATCCAAAAGTATTAAAAGTGTGTCAGTGATTTAAATCTCACATAACACAACTTAGTTATCAAATAATTAATATACACAATTATTAATATACACAAACTTATTTAATATACACAATTAAACACAAACTTTCATATGGATAGCGCTTATCAAAATGGAACCAAGCGCCAAATTTAAGTTTTGAGATAATTGCTAATAAAGATTTAGTAATATGGAAAAAAATTTGCAGTTTGAATCTAGTGGTGGTTTCAATAAACTTATTCTTATTTTCATTCTATTCTGATAAAAATTAAACCAAAAGAATGCTCTTTATGTCGGCAAGTTTTTTGCCAAAAATTCTTTTCCCTTCAAGATACAAAACACTCAAGTTTGCCCAGGGATCACTCGTGGAAGGCCATCCTCGTGCCCTCTTAGTGATATCAATTTCGCGATAATTATTACCTTGATGAGAATCCTTCAGAAAGATTTTATATGGTTGGGATTTTTCAAAAGTAACTTCAACAGCCTTTTCGCCTGTTGAAGTTTCTTTCCTGTTGGTAATGAATTTTTCGATATCCTGTACACTTACAAAATGATGGCTATTTTGGAATTTTAAAGCTCTTTTTATATTTCCAAAGATATTTGAAATAAAGTGTCCTCAATGATGGGTGAGAGCTTAGAACTGCCTTTAAAAGCAAAATAATTTTTATGTTCCGGTTTTGTCCGTTACAGGAGTTAGACCAAAGTATTAGTTCTTCAGTGCCAAGAGGTAAGTGCTCGTCAATGTGTCTTTTTATACATGATCCAACTTCCTGCTCTCCTCTTTCCGCTATTCCTTCTTTCCAAACGTAACAGTATGACGTTTTTGAAGAACATGCCTTGATTATAGATAGAAAGTTTTCTTTTGTAGTAAATAATATTGGTTAGGAGCTTTGGCAAACTTAAAACCTTCTCCATGTCATAAGTTAATACTTCCAAATTATCGATTCTTAGTTTCTTTAATGCTGTATCCACTCTTTTCGAAGATATTTGGTATGTTTTGATATTCACGACTAAAATTTCTCTTGCTACTGTCTTCATTACGTTTCCTTTTTAATCTTTTTTCGTTAACAGTGGCGGCAATAAAACCAGTTTGCACATCATAAAGCTGAAGGCCTAAAAAATGATAGCTTTTGCCGATAGCTTTGTATTATTCATTTCATGGGGCAATGGCAGTTGAAAACAATAAATTTTCTAGGCTCTTTAAGAATCCTTTTAACAGTGTAGTGTCTTTTATTTGAATTTTTTAATTCATTCCTGCTTTTAAATGTTTGACCAGGCAACTTATTTTTGCGCCCCTTTTCTGCTCTACCTTTTCTATTTTTCTGTTCATGCATCAGTTCTCTATTTCTAGTAATTAAATCACATTCATCACTTGTGCTTGGGTTGTCATTCCAGATTCATTTCCAGATTCTTCGAAATCTAAACCGCTTTCTGGACGTTTTGGATGTCCTTATTTTTTCCTACATTTATATCCCTATCACTAATTTCTTCTTCCAATCTTCAATTTCCTGGTTAATCAAAATAAAATGTAGTTTTACTGTTTTTAAAAACAAAACCTCATTATATCGTACCTGCACTGAATTTTCTTTCAACTCACATTCGCTTTTTTCATAGGACTTTTCCTTCACGAATTCAATTTATCATAAAATGGACTTATAGAAATGGCGTTTGTCGCTTGGTCCTTTGACCAGTCTTTTTGTGTGCCATTTTAAGTGCCAGTCGGTTTAGCATTTAAAATTAAGTTAGCCCTTGGATCTTTTGAGAGTATTGCAAGAGCATAATTTCTAGTCGCTTGGCACCTTTAACTCAAAATTCAGAAAATG
The DNA here is from genome assembly GCF_036711975.1 of Onthophagus taurus. Lineage (NCBI taxonomy): Eukaryota > Metazoa > Arthropoda > Insecta > Coleoptera > Scarabaeidae > Onthophagus > Onthophagus taurus. The sequence continues at coordinate 3,594,718 of NC_091967.1, forward strand.
GCGCTTGGTTCCGTTTTGATAAGCGCTATCCATATTATTATAAAAAAGTTATTGAAATATTTCTGCACAAAAATAGCAATACTGATAGTGTATTGGTAAAAATTTTTGCAGAAAGTTAGAAAAACTTGGTAGAGAAATTTCTGCCGAGAGATAAGAACTCTAACACTGACAAAGAAGTTGACATGAGAAGATGACATGAGACATGATGAAATGTCCAACGCTAGGAGGACAACTACTGATAAAAAAATAAAACACCCATACTGACAATAACTGTTGTGCATAATTGCTAGATTATTGATATTGATAGAAAACTTTGACAGAAGAGTGTGTTCTAACAATAGAACAAATGACACTGACAAAAAGTTTTTGAAGAAAATGAGGAACTCTAACTGACGCATAACTTTTTGCAATAAGACCAGAAAGTTGATAATAAATCTTGACAACAAGTCTCTTCTGCAGAAAAATATGAGTTACAACAAGTTAGAAATATTGCCATTGACAGAGAACACTAGAGGGAACCTAAACGATTCTTTTAACGATTGTTTCGGTGTTAATTTCTCTCAATTTATTCGGCGTTGGAAAAGAGTTGGAGAATTACAAAACACTTGGTTTGCAGAGACGTTAATTCAACACATACCGCCAGTTATTTGAACAGGAAGTAGCCGTACTAAACGTACTTGCAACGCCGTACGTTTTTTTAATTCGACTTTACTCTTCACGCAATTAGAAATCTTCCGGGAATGTTTTAGCGATAGAATCTTAAAAGAAAATATTATTAATTTTAATCCTATATTCTTATTTGCCTTCATGATTTACTTTTTTTCCTACGTTATAACTAGTAGTGAGAACTACTGAACCTATCCTATTATTCAATTTAATTAACACCGGTATCCATTCATAGTTTTACTTAACCCAGTGAATGAAACCTCTCCATTCTAATACACTTTGCCGTTAATGTACAAGTTACCATTAAGGGGAAGACAATGATCGTTAATTTACGAATTCAATATAAGTAATTAAGCCGGAATACGGTGGTTCCCCATAGAGTCCACGTCGTTGTTCGGCGAACCGAATTGTCTCAAATTAGTTGTATATACAGAGCGTTGCATCGTTGATCGCACGTTTACGGGCGGTCTTCGTTTCTTAGAATTCGAATCGAGACAGCGAGAAATAGACGAGAATTGGCCGGCTAAACCGCGACAGAAAAGGAAAAAAGGCGAAAGACGTGTGCCATTATATTGTTGTTCGACGAACGGCGACGTCGGCCTCCTCTCTGGGAGCTTTCCTTTCGTCTACTACTCACTCGACGAAGATTTAGAGGTCACTGACACTGTGATGGCGATTCTCTAGTGCCGACGGCGGATCCTTGCCATTGTGAAAAAGCACGCACGTTAAAAACTTACAAGTAGTGTCATACTATACGCGCGTTACATTTAAGTATACCAGTCGTGGTATAAATTTAATCACAAATACTAGAGTCAAAATGATGTGAAATTTTTGAAGAAAATTATTTAGAGTTTGATTTTGTACTTTTCAACTGGTTTCTATTTTATATAGAATTTAAGTCTAACTAGTTTCGGCCCTTGGCCATCTTCAACATGGATAATTTCAACATTGAAGTGTTACAAGTTTAGAGGTTAAAATTTAAAAACGCTCTCTTTTAACAAAAGAAATATTAAGAAACTTGGGAAAAATTCAAGAATCATCATGTGGCTTAAAAATAGACGATTTTTTTTAATCAATGTGAAATGCCCCAAAAAACACGTTAAAAATAAAAAGAAAGTGTTGAAAAGTGACTAACACTAGATTAACTTCAGTTATAAAACTTCTATTATATGATAACTAACTTCAGAGTTAAAATGTCAACCTCAATTTTGACATATTTGTAATCTTCATTAAAAATCCTTTAAAATGAGTACAAACACGACATATTTATCTTTAATATTAATGATGTTATGGTCAACTTCCGGTTAAGAATGTCAACGTCAATTTTGACATATTTGTAATCGTTGTGAAAAATCCTTTAAAATGAGTCCAAACATGATACGTTTAATTATAAAAATGTCTTAATATTAATCACAAAAACAAAAAATATAATAAAAAAAATCAAAAATTAAGGTTGGTATTAAAATTTAAAAATTAAATTGCTATCTTCATTGTTGCTAACTTCAGGTTTAATGTTTTTTATTCAAACTTTTTTGTTTTATGAGATAAGTGCGTCATCTTTGGACTCATTTTAAAGGTTTTTTAATGAAGATGACAAATATGTCAAAATTGACGTTTCAAACCGGAAGTGATTGTATCTCTATTAATATCAAAGTTAAATATGTCGAGTTTGGACTCATTTTAAATGATTTTTTATGAAGTTGACAAATTGATTAAAAAAAAATCGTCGATTTTTTGGGCGAAATGGCCCAAAAAACACGTTTAAAATAAAAAGAAAGTGTTGAAAAGTGACTAACACTAGATTAACTTCAATTATAAAACTTCTATTATATGATAACTAACTTCAGATTTAAAATGTCAACCTCAATTTTGACATATTTGTAATCTTCATTAAAAATCCTTTAAAATGAGTACAAACACGACATATTTATCTTTAATATTAATGAAGTTATGATCAACTTCCGGTTAAGAACGTCAACGTCAATTTTGACATATTTGTAATCGTTGTGAAAAATCCTTTAAAATGAGTCCAAACATGATACGTTTAATTATAAAAATGTCTTAATATTTATCACAAAAACAAAAAATATAATAAAAAAAAATCAAAAATTAAGGTTGGTATTAAAATTTAAAAATTAAATTGCTATCTTCATTGTTGCTAACTTCAGGTTTAATGTTTTTTATTCAAACTTTCTTGTTTTATGTAATAAGTGCGTCATCTTTGGACTCATTTTAAAGGTTTTTTAATGAAGATGACAAATATGTCAAAATTGACGTTTCAAACCGGAAGTGATTGTATCTCTATTAATATCAAAATTAAATATGTCGAGTTTGGACTCATTTTAAATGATTTTTTATAAAGTTGCCAAATATGTCAAAATTAATACTTAGTTGAATACTTTTTGGTTTTTTGAGAGAAATGTGTCATGTTTAGACTCATTTTAAAGGTTAATTTATGAAGATTACTGAAAATTACTTAACTGAAAGTTTTTTTCACGACTTAGAGTTTTAGTTCAATAAAAATATACAATACAGTGATATTTTATGCTAACTAGCCCTACCTACCGCTGATTTGTAAAATGGATGAGATGAGAGATGTTAATCTATTTGCCTCTGAAGATGGCCAAGGGCCGAAACTAGTTAGACTTAAATTCTATATAAAATAAAAGACAAACTTTTAATTTTATACTAACATCTAGAAAACGACAGTCGAAAGGTAGGTAATTGTAGGTTCATCTATTTTTTTGTATAGTAGAATTTCAGCCAGCATGAAAATCTCTAAAAACGATAAAATGTAGCTTAGTCAAGTGATGTATAACGCGGTCTAATTACTGATACACTTAAGAGCTTTGACTGTTTTAGGTTCCGTGAAAGATGAGAAATTTTCTATTTGGTAAAATTTATTTAAAAAAAAAAACATTGAAAACACAAGGGGTTTGATTCTGCTTCCATCCCTTGTTTACAAGGCCCAAACAAACCTACACAAACGATAGCTATAGGTAGGAAAAAACGCGGGGGAGCCATATCTTGTCACACACACAAACGTGGAAACGTTAAACATGTCCGTATGTGTGTGCGTACACACGTGTAGAAGCGTGTTCGAATGGCGTATTCGCAAAAGCCTTTTAAAATCCGTATCGCGGTCGTTCGGAGGTGTGCGCGTGTGTGCGTGGATCCGAAACATCTACACGTCGTCGTTCGTATACACATATAGGGGAGGGACCGAGGCGAGGTCATCGCCCCCCAAGTCCTGGACCTACGGTACGAATTTTTAACGCGAACCATGGTTGAGCCATTCGGTCGTTCGGCAAATCGAATCGAGCAGAACTGCGTTTCTCCTCGCCCCCTCGCACTAAAACTTCCTATAACTCAGTCGAAAATAGGTGCAAAACACAAAACGAAAAAAATCTCATAAAAATTTATCATAAAAACTTCAACTTGTATCTAAAAATTTAATTTCTTGAACAGAAAATATTTATTCTAATTTATTCTCTTAGATTAACGTGATATTAATTAAAACAGGACTAAAGCCTACCTTATATGTAGTGTTAATAACAATAATTAAGTAGGAAGATTAAAGTCTATTAATATAAATAACACCACATCAAAGAATAAATCCTGCATCATATCACGCGGGATTGACCGCACTATACCACACTACAAAATTAACCATCTAATTAGGTTAATTTAACTCGATATGTGAACTTTGTATAATTAATATTGTTTTCGTTTAAATATATAATTAATAAATAATAAATACAAATTTTTTTAATTAATGATTTCGATGGATTTCCCAAAAATTTCCAAATACAACCAATTAACACACTTAGTCGGAAAATCAAGATGACATCAACGATTAATTAACTTAAAAAATTAAAGGAGTTAAGTATGAGACTTTCTGCTTTTTAATTCCATGATTTCAGAAAATGTGTATTATGATTTACAGGCTTCAAATCAACAAATAAAGAAGATGCACAAGTTTGGAATTTATTGTTTTATCAAATGTTGTTGAAGAATTAGGTCATCGCATTATAAGCTCAAAGTACATACAGGGTGTTTACGGTCTTGTAATTTTATTTTCAAGGGGTGCTTAAATATCTCAAAAGAAAGTTATTAATAATAACAGAGATATTGTTTTTTTTATTTCTTTTTCACGAAAACCACTAATTGTTCAAAGTTATCTCTGTGTTGTTGAATACAAAGAGTTCTCGACGTATTCATGAATAGAAATTAAGGGGAATAAGGTCAGGTGACCGAGCAAGCCATGAAACAGGACCACCTCAATCAATCCACCTATTTTTAAACACATTATGTAAATGTTGGCGAAATGTGTTGATGCTGATGTTGGCCGTTACATGAAAATGTTGCTTCATCAGCTAATACAAGTGAAGAAAAGTTTGGAATTTCAGTGTGTTTTTGTTGAAATCATTAGCAAAATTGCTAATGCTTGTATATAAGCTTGTACATAAGCTTGTATTTTTTGTACATGTGTTCGCCAGACAATGCGATTTGAAAAATTTTATTGGCGAGATATTTGTCGAGTACTACTAGAAGGATTTTCTTCGACAAGATTTCAAATTTCTTCGGTATCCAAAATTTGTACGTGTCAATTCTGGCGTACTTACTCACAAATCAAAGAAAATTTATGTCAAACCAATAGTGCAGTAACAACAATGGGCACTATATTGTCCATTGGAGCCATTGTTTTATGTTTATTGAATCAAATTAATTAAATCAAAAAACTTTTAACAGTAATATTTCTCTTATTATGCAACTTTAGTTAAAACATTTTTACATTAATAACCTTCTTTTAGGATATTTAAGCACCCCTTAAAAATAAAATCACAAGACCGTAAACACCCTGTATATTTATCACTGTAGTTTTAAATAATATTGTAAATTAAAAAGCAATTAAAACAAAATCGTGTTAATCTGAAAGCATACATGTTCTTTGTTTGGTCAATCGGGTTGGGATTTAGAAGGCAACAAAAGAAAATGAAAGAAAAATGATGAACAAAGCCCGAATCCGCGACGGCATTTTCGAACACAATTGACTGTGACCTCGATCCGAGATCGTTCACCTTCGGAATCTCGCGCTCGCGAATTTCGAACGATTGTTTGGCCGTTGCCCCAGCCAAAGGCAACGAAGGACGAAGAACCGCCGCCGTGGCCGAAGCCTCTTTCGGCGCCCCACGAAAGCAGTGGCCGGCAGCGGGGGCCGGCGAGGGACCGACCGTGCCGCCAACGAACAGGACGCTCCCCGTGGCGTAAATTTAACCGTACATCGTCGGACCGGCACTGTCACGTTGACGCAACCAGTGCCGGATTCGATAAAAACAACTTCGCCTAAACTCAACAACCCATAAACTTCACTGTTTATTGCGTATTAACTGTTCCACTCGGGGTTTGAGTTTAGTGACTGTTTTTTAGTGAAGTTATTAAGTTTTCTTTGTACATTTTAAATTTAGTTATGTATGTAAATAATAGGATATAAATTAATTATAATTGTTGATCGTTGATTAGGGCCAAATACGGTTCTGTATGTAAGGCAAAAAACTCGCCACGCAGACATTGTATTGAGCAGCAATGAGTCGAGTTTCGGAGCCTTACCCTATCCCAAGCCGGGCGAGTGTGCACTAGGTCATTAACCTGGGGCCCCCGTGCGCCAGTGTGTATACATGGTGTGTGTGCGCGCGTACGTGCGCCCAGGGGCCGCACAAGTGTGCGTGAGCACGCACTGCACGCGAAGACCTCAGAAACGTCGTCGGGAAAAATTCACGTCTGATGCACCTTGCCCCCTATGTGAGCAAATATACAGAGGAAGGATGTCCATGTTTATTGTTTCAATTAAGACGTTTTCTTTCTTGAAGCGAGTTTCACCCCAGCTACTTCATCACCCACCATTTTAATTTAGCTCTTCCTTCCAATAATCTAAAACAAAAACATTACACATATTAATGCATCCCAGATTTCATACAAATTAGATGATACAATTCTTACCCGAACGAAATTACACAATAAATTTTTATCCTTATTCTACGTTTAATAAAATTATTTGCCGTTTTCATCTGGAATAGAAGCTGTAGTGTCGAGAGAGATGAAGCATGAAATTAATTTTATATGTCAATCTGCCAATCTTGAATTCGTAAGAAGTGAAAATAACGTTAGAAGTGAATTCAACTCAATTGATTAAAAGTACAATACGATTTCTATTTGCGGAAATGTCTGAAGGTAATATCAAATATATTGGAATAATAAAATAGACATTTAATATTTTAATTAATATCATTTTGGGCAACCCAATCAGTAAACTAATGAGTCTAATGATTTGCAAATTTTGTAATTTCAGGAAGCATCTTTTGTACCTTTCTTAGTATACCGTCTATTTCTGGTGCTTTTGTGGATTTTATCCATCCTTCTTTTACTTCTACTTTATCTTCCCTAAATCCAAAGTCATGCTTCAAGAGCAGGCCTTTCTATTCAATTTCTTTTTGTAGTAGTTCTAGCAGAATAACTCGAGCAACAATTAGTTGATGGGTTTCCTGTTCCCGAGTTGTTCCGAGTTTTTCCACCATTTTAGGATGCATCTCAAATATCAAGTTTTTAGGCAGTTCTTGTTTTCCTCCTCTCTTGCTTTATAAGCATCATTGAGAGCAACATCCAGCTTGTTTGTAAGTTCCCCTTGTTTATATGTTTTTTTTTTGTTCATGGGTTTCCATTTTAAGTCCTAGTACTTAATGTGGCGACTATTTTGTTGCAAGTTTTTTTTAAGTGTCCCTCTTTGCATCTTTTTTTTTTCTGTCAAATTCGTTCATAAGAGGTCATAAAGAGAAGGTGGTGGGCAAGGGTCAGTTTGCAATTATTACTTTTAAGGCCATCTCATCGTAGAGCGGGGGTCGTTTAGAGTACCGCTGGGTCATAAGCGGAACGTATAGAATGTAGTCCATGTACGCATACACACACTGAAAGAGTCAATAGACCAAACAAAAGCGACCGCAGCCGCAGCACAAAAAAGAAAGTAAATGCATCTCTCGTACCCCGCAGTCTTTTTCATGTTAAAGAAAATATTAGCGAGGATTTTGCCGGACGAAGTGGGTTTTACGATGAACGCCGCATCGCCGTGAAAGCCCCGTTTTAATTAACGGTTCTCGAATTCGTATCGGAAAACGGTTTTTAATATGTAAAAGCCCGGACTCGGTTCGGCAAAAGGTAACTCGACAGTAGTTTGGTTTTAATATTCATTCCGATTTGGACGAGGCGCACTGAACTAACTAAAAAAGAAGAGACAGATATGTTAATAATTTGCTTCCCGTAACGTTGAATATTCTATGGGACCACACAACCCGGCGGGCTCACCAAAGGAAGATTTAAGACGCACGCCAATTGCGTTACGTTATTTGTAGCACCCAGTTGCGTTTGTCTTTGATTACGTACGTACATAATTGAATGTTAATCGGCGATTAATTAGCACGATTATGGTGTACTAGTGCACGCTAGCGGTTATCCCGTTTGTTTTATTAGCAATAAAAATGTTCCTCGTGTACTTAAATGTCCATGCGAATCGTATTGCAATTAACTAACAGATTAACGAGCCAATACAAAATAAGCACTTAATATATATACAAGGTTAACATATGTTATACATTCTAATATTAGTATATGATAATATTAATTCAAACTTATCTCTTGATTAGTGGTGAGAGATTATAATTTTATGTTAAAATTTTTTGATATCATATATAAACGTTTTTGTGGTAAAGTTGGAGTGTTCTTAAAGTAACCTTTTCGTGATACGATGGTTCTTCTTGTTTACGGGACCGTAGAGTCTCCAGGTGCACTTTTGTCACCTGAAACAATCCCCCTTCAATATTTTATGCATTGGACGTTCAGTTCCCTGGAGAAATTAGCGCCGTGTTTAGCATTATTTAGTGGCGGCAGGCAGTTTCCGTATAACAAGTTTTATTTAGCGCCTGCGTCCGAAACCGCGCGACCAGCAAGCCAGCGGCGGTTGCGGGTTTCCCGGAATCGCGTTGTTATTCAGCGACGGATGCCATCTTCTTCCTCTCATTCATCAGCGAGTGCGCTTCTTCAGCGAGAGAGATTCGCTTTCGTATTCGTTGCGTTGTTCTGTTGTTGGTAGGCGATTTTATTACTTTCGTCGTCTGGTAGGATGGAATTCACGGTGCGTTCGCAAAATGCGGGAGCGATCGTCGACCGCCTGCTTCTCTTACTGAGGTGTGGACAATAGGCTCTACCCAGAACCGTGATTTTGCAACGGCACGATTTAGTAAACACAAAACGGGAATGGCCGATCCGTCAGTCAGTTCGAATCGAAATCGTTTCGTAAATTATAGTTTTACGCAAGAACTACTTAGTATTTAAAAGAAAATGTTGAAAAAAAATTACCTTGATATAGCTAGTATTCATCAAAATCTCCCCGAAATCAATTACTCACCTTCGAGTATTAAAGCTCAACGTAACTTTTCTGAATACCTCCATTTCGTGCACCCTCGGACATCAATATGGCCAAAGGTCTACGACGGCGATTCGTAGATGGATTAGGTTGATGGATCGCCTCGGTGGACCGAAACGAACGATCTCGATGTTATTAGTTTTTCGACTCGGCGAGCTAAAAAAAAGACATAGAAGGATCATCCGCCCAGGACTTACAATGCCCTCAAAGCAACGATTCCAAACGCACCGACGATTTATAGTCGGCGTGGATGCCTTCGGTCGCGAACACGTGTTTGCCACTAATAAGAGAGGAGCATTAAGGGTTACGAGCCCATAGATTATGCATTTTAATTTCGTCTTCTCACGCTCCAACCTCGAGAGCTGTTCGAACTAACGCTGTTCGCGATATGTACGCACGTTCTTATATTCTCGCAACGCTTTGCCCTAACACTAACATTAAATTAACAGTTCCGTACACCTTGGAGGAAATTGAGTTTGTCTAAGGATATTTGTACACAATGTTATTGTTGTGGAACCTACGGATTTACAATTTACAATGAGATTTATTTGATCTCAATGACTTGAATTAATATCGCCAATTTTGATCAAAAAAATTTCGGTTATATAAGTCCAAGTTGAAGTGGATCTCAGAAGCAATCGGATTTTGCAACAAGAGCCAAAATAGATAGCAGCTACAATCTATCAACTTCGATCTCTTGTTACTATTTCAACCCATTTCTTAGCAACACACATAAATTTCTCTTATAATGTGATAAAAACCCAAGCTACAATATGATGACCAATTGGCACCTCGGTTGACAGTTGACCACGATTTTGGCACCTCGGTACAGTTTTAGAACTTTTGACTAATTAAGGCCAGGGTGTATGTATACGGACGAGGTTCAGTGATTAATATCAGATATACAGGGTGATTCGAAAAACCGTTGACAGACTTCTAGAGCAGGTAATACATCAAAAATTAAGATGAAAAGTCTTAATTGATAAAAGTTTTGTAAGACACCAATTGATAGATAATTGATCACTTTACACGAAAATACTGCCCGTTTGAGAAAATTAGCAATGGCGTAGACAATATTTTTAAAAAAGGGCTTTTTATTGCAGATAATGTTTAATTTTAAAGAATCTTTGAGCCGCTATATCTCGTTAAGCAGGCATTTACGACCCGATGTATATTAAAACTATTCATCTTAATTTTTCTTGTATTATCTACTCTAAAAGTCTGTCAGCGGTTTTTTGAATCACCATGTATATCTGGGCCTCAGAGCAAAAAAAAGGAAGGTTACTTTAAACCCTTCGGTCGATCTTGGCAAGACATTTACATAAAAAGTCGATTTTAATCAAAAATTAGTGGACACTACTGCTCTAAATCGATTAAACGTCAAAATTATTGATTTTCGAAAATTAACTCAATCTTAACTCAAAAACTAAAAGCGATGGAGAAAAACTTTTTATACATAAAACCTTAGTAATGGGCGATAAAGACTAGATCCATAACAAGATTGAACCCAATTATTACCATTTTTTATTTATAAGCTTTAAATCGATTAAACATCAAAATTGTTGATTTTCGAAAATTAACTCAATCTTAACTCAAAAACTAAAAGCGATGGAGAAAAACTTTTTATACATAAAACCTTAGTAATGGGCGATAAAAACTAGATCCATAACAAGATTGAAGCCAATTATTACTATTTTTTATTTATAAGCTCTAAATCGATTAAACATCAAAATTGTTGATTTTCAAAAATTAACTCAATCATAACTCATAAAATAAAAGCGATGGGGATATATTTTTTACACATAAAATCGTAGTAATGAACCATAAAGATAAGATCCATAACAAGATTGAACCCAATTATTACCATTTTTTATTTATAAGCTTTATATCGATTAAACATCAAAATTGTTGATTTTCGAAAATTAATTCCATCATAACTCAAAAACTGAAAGCAATGGAGAAAAACTTTTTATACATAAAACCTTAGTAATGGGCGATAAAGACTAGATCCATAACAAGATTGAACCCAATTATTACCATTTCTTATTTATAAGCTTTAAATCGATTAAACATCAAAATTGTTGATTTTCGAAAATTAACTCAATCTTAACTCAAAAACTAAAAGCGATGGAGAAAAACTTTTTGTACATAAAACCTTAGTAATGGGCGATAAAAACTAGATCCATAACAAGATTGAAGCTAATTATTACTATTTTTTATTTATAAGCTCTAAATCGATTAAACATCAAAATTGTTGATTTTCAAAAATTAACTCAATCATAACTCATAAAATAAAAGCGATGGGGAAATATTTTTTACACATAAAATCTTAGTAATGAACCATAAAGATAAGATCCATAACAAGATTGAACCCAATTATTACCATTTTTTATTTATAAGCTTTATATCGATTAAACATCAAAATTGTTGATTTTCGAAAATTAATTCCATCATAACTCAAAAACTAAAAGCAATGGAGAAAAACTTTTTATACATAAAACCTTAGTAATGGGCGATAAAGACTAGATCCATAACAAGATTGAACCCAATTATTACCATTTCTTATTTATAAGCTCTAAATCGATTAAACATCAAAATTGTTGATTTTTGAAAATTAACTCAATCACAGCTTAAAAACTAAAAGCAATAGAGAAAAACTTTTTATACATAAAACCTTAGTAATGGGCGATAAAGACTAGATCCATAAAAAGATTGAACCCAATTATTACCATTTTTTATTTATAAGCTTTAAATCGATTAAACATCAAAATTGTTACACTCTGGGCTTAATTAGTTAAAAGATCTAAAACTGTATCGAGGTGCCAAAATCGTTTCAAAAAATCAATTAAAAACAACAGATCGTTTTTGAACACAAAGTAAAAAGTAACATAACAAAATGTTGTACAATCAAAAAATAGGATGTATTCTTACAAACTTAACTCATTAATCTTTGTAATGAAAACCACCATACATAAACAGTAGCTACTTGTATATTAATATACATGGTTCATCTAATGTAATGGTCATTACATAACAAGGTACAAAACAAATATATTTTTTATTTATTTATTTTTGTTAACCAAAGTATGCTCCATTACAACACGTGCAGTAATTATAAGAATTAAAAAATGAAACTGATCTGATTAAAGAGTAGTAAACCTCAGCACCAAAAAGAAAGTAAACCAAAAAAAATGTAAAAGCAAAAGGCGAGTGCCTTCGGCGGAACGGACCCCGGCAACGAACGTCCAGGTGCGGTGTCCGAAGAGCGCTTTCGCCTCTTTGCGCGTCGTCGAACCAGTTGCCAAAAGTCCCCCTTTTCCCCTCCCCAAAGCTTCCTCGGCCATCGAAAACGGCGTTGTGCAAGGTTAGTGTTTAGGTTATGATAGGTTAGTTGCGTTTGTCTGAGGCCTTGGCCGGGCTGTTGACCGTTGGGTTGCCAAACGGCGCGTACCACCCGTCCAAAAACAAAAAGAGTCACACACCATAGCAATGCACTCGTTCAAGGCCACGTGTATTCGGCGCAGCGCCGCCGCCGTCGTTGTATTCCCCTCTTGCCTTGATGGGGAATGCACGCGAGGAGAAAGAACGCGGCGCCGCGTGAGGACCGCGGGCCCCAGGACGCAGGGGGGTCTTCGATGCCGTGAAACAATTGAACCGCGACTGCCGCCGCCGCCTGTGACTGGAATCCTGAATTGACGTGCGCTTTTTTAGGCATTAATTGAAACGGATGGTATCGTTTTGATGGAGCCCCCACTGCGCCCCGCCGTTATCCCCCTTCGTACTCCCCGCGATCCAGATTCCCATACTGGCCGATCGCGCAGCCTTGTCTATTTCAGAAAGAATCGCGCCGCAGCGACATCTGATGTACGACCCGAAGCCCCAGCTTTTTTCTACTTTGGGAATTGCTTCTCTGGCTCCGACTAGTGCCGCTGATCAAATGGCGGCGACCTTTTGCGAGAGACTGAAAAAATTACAAATCCTAGTGCAGCTGTCGTATTTTACTTGTTACTTAAATTGCGTTCAACTTTTTGAATAATTAAAAAGCAAAAATTTCAGCAAAAAGGTGCTGAAATTAGAAGATTCAAAATATCTCCATGTATTAATGGCAGTAGCACTTAAAACTAAAATCGCACAGGCGTTTAATAAAATTATCATTAATTTATTTGATTACGGCCGACTAACAAATCATCCGGTTGACTCGAGAACTGGTAAGAGTAATTACCGCTTTGCATGTAACGTCACAACCGCTCTACAGAATATTTATTATTATATAAAATTGGTTCTGTATTATTTATTATGCATACGTTCGCGAGGCATTCTACTTAAATAAGAACGATCGATTAGCACGACCCTCTTAACACAGCGACTTCATTAAGAAGTTGAGTTGATCGTTGATCTCGGATAATTAATTTAAACAAAACGATTTTGGTTCAAGTAAAAACGGGCCGTCATTATCCGATAAAATTTTGACGGTTCCATTTATCAACGTTTAACGATATCATCTGTCCGCGTAACAATTTAATGGCCGATATATACAACGGCATAAATCCAATAAACGATACGCAAATCGACAACGAACATAATTAGATTTCGCGATGTTGAAACACTTTACAGCTTTGTCTGTTTATTTGCATATGCTACTACAGTAACGCCTACGTGTGCCCAAGTAATTGTTTAACGACGAGAACAACCAAGCCAATGAATATACATATTGCCGTAATTATTAGTATGCCGGGCGCAACGCTGCGATCGGATTCCTATTTGCACATTTAATGATCCCACCAAATAGACGCAACAAGTACCTAACTATATTCCTCATAGTGCTTTTATTGTCACATAATGCAACTTACAGTTGTGTGCGTTACAATCTGCACGTTACTTACGTTTCTAGCATTACAAAGCGCAATTGTTTTAGGCAATGCATTTTAATGACCGCCTCCGAAAATCCATATGCATTCCTTTCGATTCAATTCAATTTGCAACGTAATGCGATGCACGAAGATTGATGAAAATTTCTTTGCGGATGTCAAACAAAATTGCCTCTTCACCTCTGGATGTTCATTAAGGTCCTACACATTCTGTTTCCACGTATTCTATGTAAAGCAACAAGTTGTGTAGAAAATTGGCTAAAAATTAAGTAAAACAAAACTACGAAATGTTACATACTTCAACTAGATTTGTAGCTGGAAAAGAGCTTAGATATAGCGCTGGAGGCACTCAGCGTTAACACGCACGCCACTGGATTGTCGACGAGGGCCAGTAGCGTCCATCATAACCGCCAATTACTTCGCCGTGTTTGCCGACGTCCGGTTTGGGGCGCCACGGCGCGTTCATTATTTTGGAAAACGCAATTAGTGATTCATCCGGCCGTCCGACTGCTATCACACAAAACGGCATAATTTCGAAATGATTCAATTCGGCCTCAAACGCTTGCAAATCGATCGTACGCCTCACAACCACGTTTATGGTTTTGTGTATTCACTCGACTCGTTTCAATTTACCGATAAACAATGTGTTATTAGAATTAGCTACACAGGAGTCGAAAGAAATTTGTTATTTTAAGATTTTGCTGTGTTTAATAAATAAAAATAAGATGTCTCCCAGTTTTAATTTTGAAAGGATTGAGCTTAAGCCAGTCATTCTGACTTTACAATCAATTTATATAAATTGCGGGCCGAAATTGGATCGCTCTGGTCGCGCATTAAGCCTTTGTATACGAGGTCATATCAATAAATTCGCTAATCAATGGTCCATAAAATTTGTTTTTCGACTTTTTCCGCTGCCGCAGCCGTTATGACTTGAAAGCTTTTAGTACTATCGTAAAAAGCTCCCCGCGAACTGAGAAATATTAACAATATTCCGCGCTAATCCTCCTTTGGCGCCCAACGGTGCAGTAACTAGGGAAATGGCCGTCGTCTCGGTTCCATTTTTGCTTTGAACGAGGTTTGTAATGGGAAATGATCGTCTATTACACCTAAATAATTGATACGATAAAGTTTCGTGAGTCTATTGGGAATTTTCAAAAACCTTTATATTGTAAAAGAATAGGCTATTTCACACAGAATGGTACTCTAATGATAATTCGTGGTATTTTTTTTTTAATTTCATCGGGCATTTCGTTAGATTTGAAATATCACGTTCAGATATGAAATTCCAGTAAAAGTAGAATTTTGACGGCTCTCTCTGGTAATAATTTCCGGCTGAATACGGGCGCTCCTGAAAAACGGGAACTCGTTGGTCCATTGTTTCTACCGGGAATTGAAACCGCGCATTGGGGCCATTGTTTTCGAAGATATTCCTCGCAGATTGCAGGCGAGGAGACGACCGGGCGCTAGCGATATGGAAGAGAAGGAAAACCGATAACGAATCGCGGCGGCAACCGATGAAGAGTTCGAATATAATCAAGCGCCGCGAAACAATTGGCGCGGCGTTTTCGATCAAGTCGACCAGGCCAAGTTGGACGAACCCAATATCCGGTGGTCGTTGACGTCGCCGCTTCGACCGTCGATGTCCCGTCGCTTTCCGCTAGAGCGCGCAGAAGGCGCGCGCGCGTGTGTGTATGTGTCCAGCAAGGACCCCCGGGACACCCCGTATACTAGTTAAGTCCGCAGATGAGATTAGCCAGTAGGCCGTGAACCGCGCTCTCATCGTAGATGAGATCTGCGTGTGAGAGCACCGACCACTACCGACTAAAACGATATAAACTCTCAACTAAATAAGTAGATCCACTTCATCTTCCACTAAAAACAATATAACATCTCTATACAATTTATTACGAAAAACTATAACTTTGTAATTTCATTGATAATAATAAAGTTCATTCATTTTAACAATAATTAATTATGTCGCCCACGACATTTTCTAGTTTTACTAACCCAACCCTAATTTATTCATCCTAAATAACTACCTACCGGGAATTTCATATAACTCGCAATATATGAATGCAGTAACCATAGTTACGAAACTACCTACTGTGCACTTACACTGTCCCACATAAAATGCAACATAGCTACAGGCATTGGGTAGTTTTGCAAAGGAAAAGTTTTGCTTGGAAAAGGTCCTTATGACAACCCTGAGTTTTCGGCAGTCTTAAGAGACGCACGGCTAGATCCGAAACTTTCTAGTTCTAGGTCTAGTGTTAGTTCTAGTTTTAGTGCAATAAAAATATGTAAAATAGTGATATCTTATGCTAACTAACGTTACCTAGCACTGCCACTAGAACTAAAGAACACTCTAACGCTGAATAACAATTAAAACTAGAATTAATACTAGACCTAGAAACATTCGAGGTTTAGCCGTGTGTCTCTCAAGATGGCTAAACCCAAGTGATTCTAGTTCTAGGTCTTGTGTTAGTTCTAGTGATAGTGCTAGTGCAAAATTAGAACTAACACTAAACTGAGAACTAGAAACACTTGGATTTAGCAACATATATTACATGGACGAAACTTGGATTAACGCAGGTCACACTGTGGGTAAGGTTTGGACAGATATGTCAGTTAATTCGGCCAGACAAGCTTTTGTAGATGGTTTGTCCACAGGTTTAAGGAGTCCATCCGGGAAAAAAAAACGACTAATTATCGTTCATACCGGAAGTGAAGAGGGATTTGTTGAAGATGGACCATGATGCCACGATGAAATGAATTCAACACATTTTGAAGAATGGTTTGTTAGCGTACTGGCGAAGTTGTATTGATCATAGCAGGAAACTGGATAAGCCCAACGACATCGGACAAAAAGGCAACAATACAAGATTGGTTGAAGAAGAAAAACAAAGAAAACATGTTAAAAAGTGAGCTACTGCGACTTGTTAAAGAAAACGCAACGTCAACTTCGAATGCAGTAGATGAACTAGCAAAAAATAGTTCATGCTTCGTTTTGCGATTGCCTATGTTGCTCGCGCTAATAATACTTTTAAAATTGCAGATGTTTTGAAATTGTTGCATGAGGCATTAACCCACGTCGATTGAACATGTAAAGAAAAAGGAAGAAGAAATGTTGATGATGGATAGTATGCATGGTAGCGATATACAACCCTTGGAAATTCATATTTATTGTAGTGTTCTTAGATTGACAATAGAGTTGTTTAACTCTTGTATTATATTAATGTAACTATATTACTGTTTAAGTGTGATTTGTTTCCGTCTCAGAGTTTAGTTTTTTAAGAGTAATTGGTTTATTTGTAAATATTGTAAATATTTGTATATATTATATCTTTGTTGTTAGCCATATCAATTTTTTCTCTAATAACAAACACTTGGACTTAGCAGTACGTCGTTTTGTGTTAGTTCTAGTGATAGTGCTAGTGCAAAGCTAAAACTAACACCAGACCGAGAACTAGAAACACTTGGATTTAGCAGCATGTCTCTCAAGACGGCTAAACCAGAATGATTTGAGTTCTATGTCTTGTGTTAGTTCTTGTGATAGTGTTAGTTCTAGTTTTAGTGCAATAAAAATATATATAATAGTGATATTTTATGCTAACTAACACTACTTACCACTATCACTAGAACTAACATTAGACTTGGAAGTAGAAACATTCAGCTTTAGCCGTCTTAAGAGACGCACGGCTAAACGGAATGTTTCTAGTTCTAGGTGTAATGTTAATTTTAGTGCTAGTGTTAGTCTCCTATTATTTTTTATTCAGCACTAGATTATTGTAAATTTTTATTCAGCCTTCCCCGTATTAATCCGTTATATCGAGGTTTTATTGTAATGTCAAATTATATTGACATTTTATGTGGGACAAAGTAAGTATCTTAACTGAAATTCATTATATAATCGTTGTAACTAGTTTAATAACGACAGCAAGCAGATTTCGGCTTCTTAAAAGAAACTCACTCATAAAAGACACCTGCGTTTTCAAGTACAAATAACAAGCTTTCCAACGAATTTTCGAAATATCTTTTAGTTTATGAGATATGAATTGTTTTCTTCCATTTTGACTAACAATAAGATAGTTATCCTATTGTCTTCATTAAAACTAACATGATTGGTTAACCAATTATAGACATGGTTAGAAAGCGGTTATAACCTTGAACAGACCCGAACTTTTTAAAATAGGCGTGGTTTTCTTCTAGCCAAATAGATTCTATTGGTTAAGTACTTAAATGATTCTTTTTTAAGAACACGCATCCATTAAAATTTCTTTGGATAAAGCTTAATTTTAGTTGAAATGTGGACCTTTAGACAACATTGCATAGTAGAATATCGTATCTCTGAACATCGTATAAATGGGGCACATGCACCAAGACATACAGTGTGTGCAAGAATAATAACATCGTCATGCTCGTACGTGCGTACTTCCCGCGCAATCTATATGTACGTATATATACACCATCGGCGTTGCAGACCCCGTGGCCAACCTATTGAATATTAAGGACCATTATTTGGTGCACATTGCACTTACATCACCTGCCCTGCTTATTACCGACTCCGCTGTGTTTATGTATTTCCCTAATGATCGGGGAACCTGGGTGTTACATAAACTATATACTGGTTCTGAAATTTGATTAACAAATAATAAATTTATTATTTTTTCTAATCTTAAAATTTGTAGACAAGACTTTTTTATTACTATTAGTTATAAATAGACACATTCAGTTCTGGTCTAGTCTTATATGTATCGTCACCACATTCCTTTCCACAAAACTAATTGTTGTGACGACAATGTACTTCAGGGTGGTTTAGAAATAGGTACACCAGAACTGGTTCGATACCCTGTCATAAACTATAAATAGCGACGGCGCGATGTAAGGACGAAATGTTGCTCTACCATAGAAGATTCGCAATTTTTGCGGAGCCCCATCCGCAATTGGTGACACCGTGGCCGATGATAAACCAAACAATTAGCCGCGTCTTTTTGATCTGCTGGGCGCAATCGACCGAACGTTGATTGCAACCGCAATCGCTGTCATGCCATAATTGTGCCGCCGCGTTATAAACAGATTGTTTCTCGCAAATATATATACAACAACTTACATCGCACTGCCAATTAAAATTATTTAAATAATTCACATCAGTTATCGAGTTATATCAAACATCAATCTACGGTTATTCTATTATATTTAATGGTTTATCCCGTTCTGGTTCGATTTCCGTTCTAATAGGGTAATTGATAAATCTAATAGAACGCGAAATATTTGTTCTTGGACCGTTTCGTAAATGTTTACTGGAATCTCGAAGAATTATTATTGTATTAAAACGGTATCGTGTATCAACTCTTTAAATTATTAATATCTTACTGTTTCTTTAACATTTATTTTATCGCATTTCATTACTCAATTTTTGTGGAGTGGGTTTCAAAGGAATATGGATGAACGAATACATTGCTGCAGGAATTGAAGGTATAGTAGAAACCACGAGAGCTGGCAGTGACAGATCGCTTAAAAATGGTATGAATCTTTGATTATATATAATATGGATTGAGCCAACGAAAGAGATAGCTTGCGCAAGGTGATCGAACCGAGATAGACATAGAAGCGTACTGCCATATAATGGGTGTACTGATAGAAGTGAGATAGATATAGAAGCGTACTGACATATAATATATCTATCTTTGTTACACTTTCACATTATCGCTTTCCATCTGCGTCTATTCACCTTGAGCAACATTTTTGTTAGTAGATATATTCAGTTAGCTCAATCCATATTATATATAATCAAAGGTATGAATCAAGATATGGACGTACGACTTAGATTATTTCACCACATACATTTAAATGTAGGTTATGTTAGTAATGGAGGTTATATCAGTTATATGTCAAACATTGTCAAAAATATTATTTAATGATTTTCCTTTCAAAGAAAACATTTTCGGCTTGTGAAAACACTGACAGATTCATGACAACGCTCACAAGACGTTTTGATTTGAGGTTATAATTATAGAGTTACATCCCTTAAGAAGAACAGACGCAAGGTTTATATATTAAAGGTTGTCTAAGTTCCTATGCTGCAATACTTTGATTTTAGTTTGTGGGCGAGGGGCAAGAGCAGGAGTGTTTCGTGACGTAAGCGATCACGGATTGCGCACGCAACCTCATGGCCATGTGGTGCTCCATGCCTTTGTTTAATTTGAATTGCTTGGCGGTATTATTTACCACATGTGACGTAATGCGCAGTATGATTGCATACGAACCTGACAACCTCTTATATATAAACCTTGGAACAGACGTACTTTTTCGACGTGGCCATTTGAATTGTACAGGAGACATATTAAAATAATGCTATCTCTTTCTAACACACATTACTCTCTAGCGGTTTGAGAACTACGTATGGCATTTGTAAGAGCGGAAAATGATGATTTACTGCCAGCTCTCGTGACGTCTACTATAACAGAAATTGAAGAGAGTCGTTTTGCCAAGGCAGCAAGTGATATTTGTCATTGAACGCGATGTCAGGCAGAGAAAGAAAAGTCAATTATGACCACTTAGGTTCATGTAGGAAAATTTGGGTAAAAAAATAAAAAATTGCTAAATACCGCGGTTTGTCGCCATTTTGGCTCGAAAGTCAAGCGGGAAATTTAAAACTATGTCGTTCTATTGATAACATTACGCCAAAACTCCATTCTTTTTTCTCGTGGTACTCTTAAGAGTCGAAAGCCCTTCTTACTGCTATTTTTGCAACTCCAAATGCAACAAGATGGCAATATTTTTGTAAATAAGTGGTGAGATGCAGTGACAAGTTGTCAAACCGCCATTTTGGCTCGAAAACAGGCGTCATGATCCTCGGTACTTTGTAAATCTAGGGAGTTTATACATTGCAGGTTCATGGAGACATCTATTAGTTAAATTCTAAATCTACGAAATAACATAAAAACGCGCCTAAATAAATACGTCTGTGCAAGAATGAGGTAACCCGTTTAGAAGAGACAAAGCTTATACGAGTTAGTTTTATGGGTGACTTTTAAAATTGATTTTTTAATCGCGATGGTTATTTAATAAAATTAAAAAATTCTGAAGGAACGGAATGGTTTAACCGAGGAACAGGTTATTATTACAGTGATTAAGTTCAAGTAAGTAACGTTTGATTACCGATAAAAAGAAATATGTGCACTTATCTTGTTTCTTTCTGGAGGTGTGAAATGTCAGGAAAAATGGCTGGATGACCTTGATCTTGAAGGATGGGTATTCTTCAGTGTTATAAATTTAGGATTCTGGTTATTCGGGAATTCGACTCGAACTCAGGTATGGTTCCGATTTATAAATTTTCTTAATACTTGTTCTTGTGGGTTAAAATGTTCGTTGAAAATTAATTTTCACTTCTTCGAAGATAATTCGAAATCACTTATTTACTTTTGACCTAAAAAAAATTGAGTTGTCAAAAAAAAATTCTAGGTTAGAAAATTTAAAGTTAATTTTGACGTAGATTCAACAACACTTGATGCTAACCAAATTTGAACTGTCACTGGTGTCAATTTGCGCGGCCTTATATACCCTTTTTGGACAAAGGCTTCTTGGATATCCAAATTCGATCGTCTTAGTTTGAATGGGGCTCTCCGATTGGTTGATTAAGTAGCGGGAATTATAAATTACACAGGTTAGCCAAATTAATTGATTTAAAAAAAAAATAACTGTCAATTTTGAAAATATTCGAAATTATTAATAAACTTTAAATTTGATTAAGATTTTGTAATTTTGTAGCAAATTTTTCGTTTTTTTAGATAAACGCGCTTTCGGGTGTCAATTTCTTTCAAGAAAGTCGTAATTTGATGTTGAAGTTTGGAAATGAAAAAATGGAATTTAAATATATAAAATGATACAGAGATGGATGAAATTGTGGGCTAAATCGATACGATCTACCGATCTCGCATGGTTTTAGAATCGAAAATCGTCTGAAAAATCGCCAAAATTAATACCTGTCAAAAATGTAAATGACAAGGTCAATTTTGAAGGTCATGGACTTCAAGGGATTACCTTTTTCTTGCACATCTCCCAAATTTTTCTTAAATCTAAATGAAAATTATAACAAAACGTAACATTGATAAAAGTAAATATAAAATTAAAGATAATCAATGATTGGAATTGTAATTAGTAAAATTTATGTACATTTGTACGATAGCGTAAAGTTCATTCACGTTTCTGTGGGTAAACAAACATGAATCGAAAATTTACACTTTCCGTTAATAGATAGTATCCGAAATAAATCCATAAATTCGATTTGGACTATCGGGTGGCAAATTGGCGCACCCGCGTGTTCCGATACCATTGGCCTATAAACAAATAAACGGGCCGAATCTGACAAAACCGACCCGTGCTAGTCCATATACGAGCCGCGGTGGCCCACGGGCTATACACAGAGAGGTAGAGAGTTTTGGCCGATCGAAGTCACACCGCGTCGGGTCGCTATCGGTTTCGTTAATGATGCATTAAATTAAACTAATCCGTTCCACGTAATTACTGCCACCGGGCCCTATTAAACAATTAAAGCCTCGAATCGGCAGTCATTAGACCGAGCTGCAACAGGAAGCATAGAGAACTTGGACGAATTCCGATTCCGACAGTCGTTCTATCTCCCCACGCTAATCTAGCGCATTTTAATAATAAGAAAATTATTCTATTTCGACCCCACCCCTTTTACTTTTTGCAAGGTTATGGGAAAACGTTCGCTGCCGAAACGTAACGATCTTTATCTCCACTCTTTTTTGTTCCCTCAACATGGAAATTAAATAATTGGATTATTTAGTATAATTAATTTAGTGAAGGTCACAATAATACCAGAAGTGGTACTAATTAGTGACAATTTAAAAAGAAAATAGTTAAGAATTAACCTTGATAAAACGTTTTATTTGTGTTTGTTAATAATAACAAATTCCTATCTATTTATGAAATTGTTTCTTTCAATTTATTATTCATTGGTATATACAGGATGGCTTCGTCCTGAAATCTTATGAAACACCCTGTATAAAACTAATCTAAAATCAGAATTATTGACATTGCGAGCTCAAGGTGCGCGCATCCTGCTAAGATAATTTCCTGCAAGTCGGAAGCGAAAAGCTAGATTGTGTGCTTGTTTTCATTAGAGAGTACGATAAGGAACGGAGGAGCTCGCGGCGTGGAATTACGAAAAACGCCCTCGGAGGGTAAGAAACGGGAGAGGAAAATGGTCTTCTGACTAAAATTATAACAATAATTTGCCCAGGTTGAGATACATATCAAATGCACCGCTAAATTAGCAATTCTCCGTTCCCTTTTTCGCATCGCCGTGAAAGGAGAAGTTTAAATTTTAGATCTGGCCAGCGTTGCGTGCATTTTTTCTCGACATTATTTACATATTATATCTCAAAGGGGGAAGATACCGTGACGAAACGCATGTTCCCAGTTGGGTTTCTTTATTTGTCTATGAATATTAGAAATTACATATTCAGAATAAATGACAAAGTCTCGATCAATGTTTCTAGTTTGGGTCTAGTAATACTGCTAGTGTTACGTCTAGTTTTAGTTTAATATGATACATTAATTACAATAAATGTAGTATTAATTGTTTAAATATAAACATAAAATCGAAAATATAAACAAGATTTAAGGTTTGATTATATTTTCTAAAGTGACGTAAAAAATTCAGTCTGCAGTAATAAAAACGACGTGTAATAAATTTATAAAGTCGGAATTCGTTTCGCATATATTAGAATAAATACATTAATATAGTTCAGTTAAATCTAAGTTCCACCGCGGTGCACTTTTAGAACTACTTATTTTTAACGTTTCTTGAAAAGATAGCACTCTCTCATATGAATGCGTCTTGAGTAAGTTGAGTGAATATTCGACGTACGAAGGAAATGTTTCTGTAATTACTATAATTTGTTGAAGTATAAACAAAGTATACACATATCTGCGCAATTAAACGGTCGCCCGTTCTAGTTTTCGATGAATTGTATTTCCTGTTAGCAATTATTACTCGACATTTATCTGGTCGGCAATCATCAGATGTTAATTTTCTAAATTTAAGACTTCCTGTTGGGCTACTTTAAGATCGACGATGTACTGTGTCAATTTAAAATCGTCGACATCGCATTTAACCGAGCAGTTTCAATCAAACGTTTTGCAATGTTTCTAAGAAATATGCGAGAAAACGAACGTTTTTTTTTTACTTCGGCCGCTTCAATGGACAGTAAACATCTTTGGAAGGTTGCGCCGTACATAGCACGATGACCATGGATACTTGCAAAAATTGACTATAGAATGCAAAAGTGTTCCTTTCTATTTCGTCAGCAGGTTGTGGCCGTTATGTAGAACTGTTGTGTGGCACAGTCCAAGGTTATCCTAGTATTCCGTGCAGTTACCAAACAAATGGACCAAGTGTTGCGCTAAAAATATATACGTGTGCGTGCCGAAGCTTTGGCATGGAACGGAGAGACCCTTTATTTATGGGCCATTGAAATCTTATTTTCGTACTCGTCTGGGAGGAACACAAAAAGCGTTGTCGAAGGTTATGGCCAGCGACTCGGTCTCTGGCCCAGACTTTTATATATAAATAGATTGATTAAAGTTAATTTACTAATAAATTTAGATTTTTTTCTTTATTATTAAAAGAGGATCTTATATCATGTCCAGTTCGTATGTTCGCGTAACACTATCTCTTCTCGGCCATCTGGTATTCATTGCAAAACGCGAACGAAAGAAGAAATCCGAGCCTCGAACTTGACATTAGATGTATTTTTAGCCCACGCAATCAATGCGTCTTGCATAAGAAACGCGCGAACGCGTAAGGTTCTGCGAACCCACCGAGACAGATTTGAAAACAGGATGCGCACTTCCTTCCATCGGATTTTAACGATTAACGCCTCTCGATGTCGCGAAAGACATTAGACATCATACAAAAACACCACTAAATTTATTACTCTCATAATATAGTAAGATTGTTTCATATATTCGTTAAATTTTTGATATTCAATCGCTTTCGGGTGAAAACTTAACGGTTCCTTGTTCGTGTAAATCCCACAAGTTCATTAAACTTGGTCCCGGGTACGCGTATTATGCTGTTTCATATTACAATGGATAATAGGCCGCTGGGAGTTCATGCCTTTAATATTTTTACACGGCAGCGTAACTCCATATCAGGCCGTTTATTATTAAACTTTTCACCTCTAGCCGGGACCGTACATGGCCACGCCACAACCAACTAACGCAACAACAACACTTCTGACACGGATCTGATTAGAGAGAACTAAGAAACTATCGCGTTATACAGGATCGCAATTCAATGTTCTTTTAAAATTAAAAAAAAAATGCTTACATAACGCATTTTATGCTTAACCTAGACATAAAGTTTTTAAGTCAACACTAAACTATATTATTTCACTTATCTGCAAGTTGTGGAATAGATGAGATTCTTGGACAAGCAACTGGACAACATACCTGTACAAGCGTATTTTATTTGGATATTGGTGTGGGAAACCTCCTCCGCTGCTCAACGTATCTTCATCAAACTAATTTTTGAAATGGACGCAACTAAAAAAAAGCTAGCTTCTACAGGGTGTTCCGGTGACTGGGGGCATAAAATTAGCCTCATATACTAGAGCAAAAATGATGACGATTCGTGAAAAAAAATTATTATAAAAGTCTTCAAATGGCCAAAATATGGGCCATCAAAGTTCAGAAATTTTAACACATTTTTCTAAATATTTTCAATACTATTTATGGTAGAGCGTTGAAATTTGGTAGAGGGTAAACAAATATCAAGCAAAATCATTGAACCAATTTTGACTTTGATCGGGCGGCGGCAACCATGCTATACAGGCTGTCCCTAAAATTTGTTTGCTCAGAACTTTTTTGTTCAAAATTATAAACAAATAGTAATAAATAAAAAAGAAGAAAAAAATACTAAAGCAGATGTTCAAAAACACTGCCTGATATCGACGTCTTAAATTAAAGCGCACTCTGCGGAGAACATTGATCTCAGTTCGAAGTTGATCAAATGAATCAACAATTTGCAACCTCAGTTGATCAACTGAAGTTATTTCTACGCAGTAAACTAGTGGTTTAACGCGTTCCCATAAATAAAAATCTACAGGTGTAAGATCCGGCGATCGGGGGGCCAACTTATGGGTGCACCTACTCCTCGTCCAATCCACCGTCCCGGAAAACGTTCCCTCAGAAATTCTTGGACAGCCTGTGTGCTATGCGCAGGAGCACCATCATGCATATACCACATTGCTTGCCTTGTGTTTAAAGGAATGTCATCTAAAAAATCATCTAATTCTTCTAAATGTCGCCTGTATGTATGTCCATCCAGCCTTGATGGCAAGAAAACGGGTCCAATAATTACATCGCCCACAATGCCAGCCCAAACGTTATGAGAAAATCTCCATTGTGATTTCCAAGTTTTCTTAAATCTTGGATTTTCGTCCGCCCAACTATGTAAATTTCTCAAATTGAAGATTGCATCTTTAGAAAAAGTGGATTCATCTGTATAAAAAGTACTTTTTCTTAAAAACTGATTATCAATTTGGATTTTGTGCTGCATTATTTGGCAATATGCAGACTGCATATTGCATATTGCAGTCGCAGTGAGTAATCACCCAGTCGAACTTCCTGAACTTTGTAACAATGAAATGGATAAAGCTGTTGCCAGACAGTTGTTTTTGAAGTTAAAAAATGCCTCGGCATATCTAAAGTACTAGCTGTAGTATTTTCTTCTACGTAGTCTAGAATATCTTCTTCTAGTTCGGGTTTCAATCCTTAAAAATGTTTTTCGATTGGGCGCTCTGCGGTTCGAAAATTTCTCCTGATAACGGTTAGCGGCTGCTTGACATTGTCCTAATGTCAAAATCATGTCAGTTTGTTCACTAAATGTGTAACTCTCCATTTTGAACACTTAAAATTAATAATAACAAGTTGTTTTTTTTTAATTGCCATGGCCAACCTTGACTTTTTCGAAGACTTTGTTTTTTAGTGTTACCATTGAAATCGAAGCTTAATATTTTCGCGTATAACTCGGAAACGGTCAATGTTATCAAAATTTTCAAAGAGTGATAAAAGTTTCTAAAATAAATTTTCTATTAAAAAGTACAAAAATAAATGTAGGGTTACCAGTGAACAAAAAAGTTCTGAGCAAACAAACTTTAGGGACAGCCTGTATAGCATGGTTGCCGCCGCCCGATCAAAGTCAAAATTGGTTCAATGATTTTGCTTGATATTTGTTTACCCTCTACCAAATTTCAACGCTCTACCATAAATGGTATTGAAACGAATCGTCATCATTTTAGCTCTACTATATGAGGTTAATTTTATGCCCCGAGTCACCGGAACACCCTGTATATACATTTGTCCTCTCATAATGCGTACATAAATATAATGCATTGATTTGTGTAGATATTGTTGTAAAGGAAACAATAAAATAGATTAATCCCCATTTCCATCTTGAACTGCCATTACGTATTAAAAGTAAGTTGAATAATGGTAATAAAGTATACAAATTGTTAAAAATGCGTGCTGTGACGAGACGTCATTAACAATTTTTAACGACTGGCGCTATGCACGTTAATCCCGTTCGTTTGTCCGGTTCCCCTTCTGTAGGAGTCGAGTGGAAGGCACATTTCGGTTGCGTGAGTCGGCTAAATGTACCTCGCATAATTAAAACTTCGTACACTGGTACACACATACACACACACACTTGTGCTGGCATAGTATTTTTCCGGGCCCGACCCTGCCTTCTCGTTTTTCCTTCGTTATCGGAGGAAATAATTTAGTCCAGCCCATTGTAAACTAACCGTTGTCGTAAGGTTTTTTAAACTGGGGTAAAGGTTGTAGACATCGCAGTTTCTGAAAATGTCAGATTTCAATTTTCAAAGTAAATTAAATTTGATTAACCTTCGCGATTGGAAGATTCAATTAGTTAACTCACCGCTCTAACTAAAGTAAACTATTTAGTCGCCACAACTGAGCGCTTATTTACGGTTTGCGGTAATTCACTGGCATCGAGTATAATTTTTCATACGCTCGGTGTTGTAAATATCCATGGAGTTGAAGACTTCACACCGTAACTGGCGATGATTAAAATTTATTTATAACGTGCCAAGTGCCGAGTATAGAAAAGTTATAAGTTAATTAACGCGGAACATATCTTTGCGGCCGTCAGACAACGTTCTTTAATTAACGACGACAATAAAAATATAGAGAAAAAAACTTTCATTTGTTGAGAAATATTAACAAAAAAAAGTTTTTAATGATTCAATCGTATTAGATATACTTTCAATGATACAGTATCGAGAATAATCGTGTTGAAATATTGTCTAAATAAATTCTTCAACACAATAGAATTTTTTGAAATAAAATTTTCAGTTTTAAAAAGTACACGAGAAAATCGGATAAAAGGTAAAACCTTCCACTAGGCACCCAATGGGAATTAATCGATGTTTAACCCAGAGGTAGGACGTTTGATGGAACCACTCTTGGGAACTTGCGTTTCCTGAACGTTTCACTCACATAAATAACGTCCATAAAGACCGCAACTATAAAAAGTTTAAAATAAACCAATACATCTCTTTATTTCTATTGCAAAACTTGTTCAATCCATTGATTTATAACATAATTCAAAGCATTTAAAATATTATATTAATATATTATTATCCTTATTGATGAGGATTAACAACATAGCCATTCAGTCGGACTTGAGTTCTGCAAATACGTTTCATAGTGTACAAAATATTTGGTCGCTACAGTTGATCTCGGCTTAACCAAGACCAGAGAATCGTGGATTTTAGTTAATTAAGCTGAGTTCGCTTGCTGCCGAGGCTCCGCAATTGATATCATATTGAAACAAGGTTGGTCAGCGCAATGCAATTGCAATTGCTATTCCAGCTTATATCTTATTGGTCACGTCAACCACAATGCATTTAGTTGGAGATTATCATCGTAATCGTTGCATATTATGCAGATTTTCTTTTGGCCCATTTATCATTTCCTAGTGAAATTAAATATAGTTTCCAATATACTTTAATTAATGGTTTAACAACTGTTTTTGCGATTATTAACTAACTTCCGGATATTAACGTTATTTAGTCAAAAAAGAAATGTTAAGAATAAAGCTAGAGAAATTAGAGTAGTTAAGAGTAAAGTTGAGTGAGATAATAAATATAAAACGAAGTAGTTTTGGTTTAAACTAGTTTTAACTGTACAAGTTTAGATGATCCTAATTAAACAGAATCACGTCAATCAAGTCTAATTTTAACTTAAACGCCTAATTAAAATTAATTCTGACTTTTAGAAAGTTGCGATATTGA
The DNA here is from genome assembly GCF_036711975.1 of Onthophagus taurus. NCBI lineage: Eukaryota > Metazoa > Arthropoda > Insecta > Coleoptera > Scarabaeidae > Onthophagus > Onthophagus taurus. The sequence goes on from NC_091967.1 coordinate 3,624,075, forward strand.
TTGATATCGAATTCTAAATTATCGTCCATTCCGAAAAGCTCTAGTCGCCATTCTGCTTAAACAAAGATATCATCGACGAAAGATTTTGTCGTCTCTCTCATCTTCGTCCAGAACGTTCGGCGTTCTTTTGCTAGGGCAAAAAGGTGGTCGACTCCGGTGCGCTGCCATTTCGAGAACACCTGCCCGGTTAAATTGCTTTTATTTTAGCGGTGGACGACGACGAAGACGAAGACGACCGATCCAAAGCTGCGGGACATGTGCCGCGCGGCCAGTGAGTTTTTTTTTATTTTCCGCGCGCCTCGAATCTTTCATCTTGACTTAATTAATGGACGCATATTTTCGATGCTATCGCCGGCGTGTACGGTCACTACTCAAAGAGAATGACCCCCCGATCCGGTTGCTACGAGAAGCCACAAAAGTTATCATACAATAATATAACCAAATTAATGGCACTTAAATAAATATAAGTCTATATAGAACGAAAAAAGGAATTTTTTTGATTTATAAGCTAAAAAAAATTAACAATAAAATTACAATTTACATGGTGGACAGATCACAAGATGAACGCGATTATAGACGATGCGATGTAATGTAATAACGCGAACATTTTTCGTTCCGCTTCGACTCGTCCAGATGCGAACTGGTCATTATCCGGTAACTTTTTTTGTTATTTTTATTATTATTACTATTTTTTATTGCCTTAGACGACGCCAGTTTCGATCGCGATGCGGCGTCATCCGTTCCTTATCTTGCCAAAATGTGCGACCGCCGCTCGCGGGCAGCAGTCAGTCGGCCGTGCCGTAGCCGCAACGGCAGCAGCCACCACTCTCTCCTTCGGGGGCATCGACTCCCTGTTGTCGTCCGGCTTCGATCCCCGCCGCCCTTTTACCCCCCTTTTGCAAACTTCCATCCTGACCTTGGAATTTTTGATCGTTCTGTACGCACGGACCGATGCCAACACCAATTTACTACCCTTTCAGGACCGGCATAAATTTCTATTTTCAGATTTTTTAACCATTTATTTTCCCATTTGGATACTGTTTTCCACGTTTAGTTTCCATAGCTATTGATTCGCCTGGTTTGAATTTATTTTCTATTTTGACAAACTCTAGTTTTTCTCAACAATCCAATTAGATGGGTGTCCATATCGAATTGTGGTTTTTATCAATCTAAGTAGGCAAGAATCGTGTAAATCTGGAATAGCTCCATATCTATATCTTCTGCTCTTGTTATCTTTACTGCTCTGCTCTTATAATTTATACGGTATTTGTTATCAAATTATCTATAGAAATTAGATTTCGCATAAAAGCAGCAAAAGTTTGTCCAAAAACTAACGATTTCTCTGATATTCATGTAATAGTTAGACTTTGCGTGTTTCTCACGTTGAAAAACATTTTGTAATAAGAACTTCTTTGGGATATAGTTTCATAATACTTGAATGTTAAAATTAAAACTGTCATAAGTTAACATTAAATGGATATGAGGTCAAATTATTTTCTTTGTACTTATCGATGTTATTTATTTTTGTTTTTTCTGCATGTTTCGAGGAATCTGAAAAGGAATCTTAAAATTAAATGTTTAACATATCGACTAATGGAGTAAAGATGCGCTTTCACGGGTCGATTTCCATCAAACGATTTTGGTCAATCAGCTAGGTCGAACGCAAATTGAACGTATTAATCGGCTTAATAGTTCGATAACATTATTTGATTCAATGGAAGTCGAAAGACTATATTATCTACTTTTTCCGAAGAGCTATGGAATGCAAAAGTTGAACATTACAGGAATAAACAAGTACGAAAATCTATATCACATAAGAATAAGTTTAATGGAGAACGATTTGAAAGTGCAGAATTCTACAAAAAGTGTTTTTGTAGATTTGGAATGGTATTGGCAGCAAAAATATGATGACCAAATTCAGGTTGATACAATCTTAATCAAAATATTTTGCACAATTGTACGCTATTTTTTAATTCGGAGGAGTAAAATGAAAAGTCACGTTTACACAGATTTACTTTGTACCACATAAAATGCTATATAATTGGACATTACACTAAAACTTCGATTTAACGGATTAATACGGAGAAGTCAGTGTCCGTTATAGCGCAATAAAAATATACAATAATCTAGCGCTGAATAACAAATAAAGATAGACTAATACAAAGACGCACGTCCCTCAAAACGGCTAAACCTAAATTTTTCTAGTTCTCCGTCTAGTGTTAGTTTTAGTTTTACACTAGCACTATTACTAGAACTAACGCAGACCTAGAACTAGAATCATTCAGGTTTAGCCGTCTTGAGAGACGTGCGGCTAAACCCGAATGTTTCTAGTTCTCGGTCTAGTGTTAGTTTTAGTTTTACACTAGCACTATTACTAGAACTAACACAGACCTAGAACTAGAATCATTCGGGTTTAGCCGTCTTGAGAGACGTGCGGCTAAACCCGAAAGTTTCTAGTTCTCCGTCTAGTGTTAGTTTTAGTTTTAAACTACCACTATTACTAGAATTAACACAAGACCTAGAACTAGAATCATTCGGGTTTAGCCTTCTTGAGAGACGTGCGGCTAAATCTGAATGTTTCTAGTTCTCGGTTTAGTGCTAGTTCTAGTAGCAGTGGTAGGTAGCGCTACTTAGCATAAGATATTACTATGTTGTATATCTCGAGTGTAATTTTTGTTTAAAACTGACCAATAGCAACCTTTCTTTTTGGCGATACAATTTGAAAACACTCCTCCGAATTAAAAAATAGAGTATAATTTGAAATTAGTTAAAAAATGTGATATTTCATTTAATCCGGTCCTGTGGTAATTCTTTCCTTCCTGCTAACCACTCTTTTCCCCGCGGTTGTTCGGCTTTGGGGCTCCGAGTTCGGCCGCTAGTGCCCCTCTTTTGTGGATTAAACTTGACCTATCGCAACTTTTCAGACGTTGTCGGGTGTTGGTCGTCTTCGTCTTCGTTCGAAGCGGTTGCGGAGAGAGCAGCCGGCGGTCGGCAGAAGCTGCAGAGCGCGCAGCTCTTTAATTGCAGCGGTGCCGTTTAAATTGCCACAGTATTTCTCAGTATTTTTAAAGGGGACCGGACGGGTTTCGTTTCGCAAAACCCGGCTAAATTACACCCGACAATGGCTCTGCAATTATCTTATTTTGGAATTTATGCCTAATTGGCTCGTGGCGCGCGGAGATCCGCCGGACCAGAAGAATTTAAAGGCGATCATGAACGTCTCTTGTTTGTTTTTCAGCTCTTATTACGCGTATAAGTTTTCTCACGATTAGTTTGCTTCAAAGAGGTCTAATAGTTATTCAGAGTATTAAATTTATTTTTATGCAGGCTTCATTTTTTTACTCAACTCTTTATTGTTTTATATACAAACATATTCGCTGTATTCATTAATGAGTAGTATCATTAAAGTTTAATATAATTGTTTCGATTGACGCGGTAAAAATGCTTTCGATTTCGTTGAGTGCATCGAAAGTGGAACCACTTTCGCTTTCTTTAGTATTTTCGGCGAACGGTGTTCGCTTAGTATTCCAGTGCACTTGACCAACAACGGCACGGGACCGCAACCTTCGCTTTCAATTGCGTCCTGCACCTTGCAACCGGTTCCGAAAATAACCCTGTGGGCCACTTGCTCTCTTCGTCTTGTATGTATGTTGTTGCATCTGCTGACCGCCACGTCACGTTTACATTTTATTGCCACGTTGCATTTGTCCGCTCTAAATTTACATATTACACCGCGCCCTGGTCACCTAAATCATTTCCCTTTTCCAAACTTGCTTATTTATTATGTCCTTTTTTTCATATTCACCATTGTGCTTTTACTTTCTAAAAAGTGATTGGCAATGTTCCTGTTGCATTTACTTAACTGTTAGTGCATTAAATAGCACAATAAATAGTTCGTTTAGTTCTACATGTAAACGAGGATGCTCGTAAACGCTACCGAATACATCAATTACAGCATCAGTGAGTTACGCAATCGGGACCGTTTGCATGGTAAGAAGATTGCGTGTGCGTGTGCGTGCATAAGTCCGTTTAAGTTTGCCGGTTTAAAACTCGTTCACTTCACTTTTCAGGCGCCACAGTTTAAGGTCGTATTATCATAACGTGCACGACCGTAATCGCGCGGGATCTGCGCTATTAAATTACGGTAATGTTTCCACGACCGCGTTCTTCCTTCTCTCCACTTGTACTTCTGGTACATACAACACCAGATGGACACTAAACCAACACGTGTGTTAAGTCGTAATTTTGATTTGATGGAAAAATAAATAATGTCAACGTGTTTTCTTATCAATACACAATCTTAATTGTTTCATTCGAGGTGGAATGTCTTATAAATGGTACTGCCCCCGCTTCACGGCATATATATTTATCATTATTTCCATTTCCAAATCAAGAATATAATTGCAAAAGCACATGTTGTCCGTTGCACGATCCCATAATAGGCTCGGGTCTTATTAAAATGAAACAGCAATTACCGTTCTCGAGGGAAGCAACTGAAATTACTCGTTTCCCCTCTAACAAATGGTCGCACCTAAAATTTCATATGTTATTGAACGCAATATAATTGTCCCGATAAACATTACCAATGTATTATGTGTCTTCTAATTCATCAAGAAAATGTTAACACGTGCCTTTAATAAACGTCGGTTTTACGATTTAGAAGAAGTTCGAGTCTCGTACAGTTGCCGCCGACTTCATAAAACCTTCCGACACATTACGATCTTATAATAACGTAAAATGGTAATTAATTTCTAGTTATGAACACGTGTATCTTTCTCGCACTGAAGCTGTCATCGTCGCCGTCCGATTGTAATGTAGTAACGTATTCAAGCATATAGGTAAGCGAATAACAACGTCTTGGAAACGCCGACGAGAACGCAATAGGGTACTAATTGAGCGATTTCCGTCGCTATCTGTCGTAGAAACTGTCTATTACTACGTCGGTTTGAAAGACCGACTAAATTCTTAGAAATTAACTTATAATATTAGATATAACATACTGCCAGTGAATAAGAAATATTTCTAGCAAGTAACTTATTCTTACTGTTGGTATTAATAACTCGTTATTATTTATTTATGATAAAGTATAAACATCTTTCTACCTAGTGGTTTCAAATCTAATTAAATAATAAAATATTCAATTAATTATTACGCGTGTGTATATTGTGGATAATAAATAATTCTTGGAAATATTAGTATGAGAAATTTACATACTTGGAAACTATATACTTCTTTATTTTAAGTCCAAACTAACTCGCTATCTAGTATTAGGCTAAAATATTTAATTTTGGTAAACATGGACGCTCGTCTTAAGTTTGGAGTGTATTCAACATTACACGTGATTTGATGAAAAAGTTGGCGATAATCAAAACTACTAGAAATCTGTCTAAAATTGAACTGATCAAACTCTAAACTGCCAAAAAACTGTCTGAAATTGAATTAGCCAAATCCTGAACTGCAAGAAAATGTCTGGAATTCTGGTCAAACTCAAAAGTGTAAAAGAATGTTTTGAGTTGCTCTGAGTAATGCCCAAATTTGAAGCAAAAGACTGAAATCACCTGAACAAACTCCAAATTACAAGAGGAAACCCAAAATTGTAGTGGTCAGACTCTATGCTAGAAAAAGAAATAATGTATTAGAGTATCAACTAGTGGTGGAACGGATAGTGATTTTGCGAAAAGCCGGATACCTTCAAGAAATTAATTGTATAGCGAATTTTGAAAATTATTCATGAAAATTGCAACATCGAAAATTTTATCAAAACTTCAAATATTGTTTTCTCAAAAACTAAAAGTTATTTTTCAAAACGGCTTGGTTCATTGGAAAGAGGACACTTTTATTAACACTTTGGGAAATTTTCATACTCATATTCCAAGAAGTGGATTATATACGAATTTTTAAAACTTAATCTGCGAAAATTCGAAAAAATTGCCAATCATTTCAAAAATTTATTTCTCAAAAACTAAAAGCGATTTTTCAAAACGGCTTGTTGCATTAAAAAGAGGATAGTTTAATTAATAATTGGTGATATTTCCACAAGGATCCTTCAAGAGATTAATTGTATAGCGAATTTTGAAAATTATCGATGAAAATTGCAACATCGAATATTTTATCAAAACTTCAAATATTGTTTTCTCAAAAACTAAAAGTTATTTTTCAAAACGGCTTGGTTCATTGGAAAGAGGACACTTTTATTAATACTTTGGGAAAGTTTCATACTCATACTCCAAGAAATCGATTTTATACGAATTTTTAAAACTTAATCGGCGAAAATTACAAAATTTGAAAAAATTGTCGATCATTACAAAAATTTATTTCTCAAAAACTAAATGCGATTTTTCAAAACGGCTTTTTGCATTAAAAAGAGGATACTTTAAATAATAATCGAAAGTGATAACAGCGATAGTTCTGTTAGTAATGAATGTGATGATGAATTATAAGCGAAGAGAAGAAACTAGACGAAACTGCAACAAGATGTTTTATATATCGTATTGGGATTGTTACAATGAGGTTGCTAAAGACAAACCTGGTATAAATAAAGTTGTCTTCAATGAAAACAGTCCTATTGGGGTTGTACTTGATTATTATCTGCAGTGTCCAACACCTAAAAGAGATAAATCGTGCTACAAACATAATTAAAATTAACTTACCTACGTCAAAAAACCCTTTATAAAAGGTAAACATACATTTATAATGTGATAGTGATGAACTAGAATTACAATTAAAATAAGGTTGTTGTCCACTGAGTTGTTACACATTAAAAGCGCGCTAAAACAGAAGGTTTGTGGTTATGTTGTATTACAGTCGGTAAAGTAGGTATTTTGCCAAAAGACGTCCACAAAATACAAATATCAAAAATGATTTGAAGGTGGAATATCCAAACTGTAATATCTAATAAATTGTAAAATAAATCCAATATGGACATCAAGATACGGTATACAATTAGATATTGACTGATATTCTCCACCTTCAAACCATTTTTGATATTTGTATTTTGTGGCGACATCTTTTGGCAAAATACCTACTTTACCGACTGTAATACAACATAACCTCAAACCTTCCGTTTTAGCGCGCTTTTAATGTGTAACAATTCAGTGGACAATTACCTTATTTTAATTATAAATCTAGTTCATCACTATAGGGTTTTTTAACGTAAGTTAATTTTAATTTTGTTTGTAGAACGATTTTGAAATGTATGTATGTCGTAGGGTTTCTACAGAAGACGAGCAGGGCCCGAAACCCAGTATAGAACAATAAATTAAACATTTACATCATTTCAGTATAACTTCATTCAAAACTTATTGATTAATGTTTGAAGTTGCACAGAGTAAGGTGCAGATTTGAAGCAAAAATTTGAAATCATACTGATCAAATTCTAAATTGCAAGAATCTGTAAGAAGAAGAAAAAGTAATCTATTGATTTAAGTAAAAAATTAAATCCGTATTCTATTATTTAATAAGTTTCAGTTTCTATAATCACAATTCCTACCTATAACAAAGGTATAGTACAATATAACAACGCATCTCGACTCCCGTTGTCGCCGTATTTTTGGATTTATGTCACGACGCCAAACCGAACCGCATTATGTTAAGCGTCTGGACGCACGCGTCGCACGTAAAACGCGCTTTAGAAAACCCGTTATCAAATGGCATACTGAAACGAAACTTTTGTTCGTACTTTGTGTGTCCACGCGTGTCGTGTTCTTTTCACGAAAACCGACAGCGTCAACGTCGACGGCAGGACACCGCCCCTATCCCAGAGTACTATCCCGGCCCCTCCACCCAACGTTCGATTCCGGTCGTGTAACGTTTAGGCCACAATTGGCGGTCTCGCGACATTGATAACGTGCTTTCACGTACATTATAAAAGATAAATACGAAAACAAATCAAACGTGCGTGGTAAATAATTTTATATTTTGTTTAAGGATGATGCGTCAACAAAGGAGACTCATTAGAAATTGAATTGACAAGCCTAAATGGTGGTAAATGTGAAAGACCATAAACTGACCACTTTCTATACTAGTATAATTCAATCGACGTAATCACCGCATTTGGAATCGTAAATATGCCAAACACTCGGCCCCCTTAAAATTGAGAGGGGACCAACATCCCTCTCCAGGTGCCGCAAAACAGCTGTTCGTTTTCATTGCGCTTGTCACGCGGCCGCGTATAATGCACAATTAGCGAAAGTTCGAAATGCCGAATTGCGAAACCGGCCGCGTACGCGAACGACGAGCGAATTGATATTGGCGAGTTGCCGCCCCGTTCGGTCACGTCTGGTTCGCGGTTTGCATCTGTGAATGGATGAATGGGCCTTCGCTGCCGTACTCAATTGAAACGTACTACTCTCCTGTATAATGCGATAACAGAAACGGAAACTCGGCTACATGCGGTGATTATTTCATACTAACACTAAAATATTTATCATGCATCAAAAATCATTTTACATAGACAACACATTATACAGATTTATTTCGATAATATGATGATTGGAAACTTTAGAAGTTCTTGGAGAACCTCGTTAGGAAGATAAAACTACAAACTAAAAAATGAAAAACCAAGAAAATATAAATGAAGAATTCATTGTGACTACCTTTGGCAGTATTTCTTGCAAGATTTATTGTTTTGACACATACATTGGTTTTTGTTACAGAACTTTCACATCGAATAAGACAGCAGCGATGATGAGTTGACACAATCTCCATTAGGTACATCAAAATCAATCACAACCGATAAAATTAATTGATCTAAAACTAACACTTGAACTATCACTAGAGCTAAAAAAATTTGGGTTAAGCCTTGCGTCACACTTGACACACAAGACCTAAAACTAGAATCATTCGGGTTTAGCCGTCTTGAGAGACGTGCGGCTAAACCCGAATGTTTCTAGTTCTAGGGTTAGTTCTATTTTTACACTAACATTAGCACTAGAACTAACACAAGACCTAAAACTAGAATTATTCGGGTTTAGCCGTCTTGAGAGAACTGCGGCTAAACCCGAATGTTTCTAGTTCTAGGTCTAGTGTTAGTTCTAGTTTTGCAATAGCATTATCACTAGAACTAACATAAGACCTAGAACTAGAATCATTCGGGTTTAGCCGTCTTGAGAGACGTGCGGCTAAATCCGAATGTTTCTAGTTCTAGGTCTAGTGTTAGTTTTATTTTTACACTAGCATTGTCACTAGAACTAACACAAGACCTAGAACTAGAATCATTCGGGTTTAGCCGTCTTGAGAGACGTGTGGCTAAATCCGAATGTTTCTAGTTCTAGATCTAGTGTTAGTTTTAGTGCTAGTGTTAGCTCTGCTTATTCAGCGCTAGTTTATTGTAAATTTTTATTGAACTAAAACTAGAACTACGTACCTACATCTTTTAACGGAATGTTTCTAGTTCTAAGTCTAGTGTTAGTTCTAGTGCTAGTGTTAGCTCAATATAACACATTAACTACAATGAAAGTAATAATAATTGTGTAAATTTTATATTTCGCCCCCTATTAAAAGTGTGTATTATATCATAGCTAGTTTCGGTGATAATTCTTGCATATCTGAGCTTATGATGGGTTAATTCAGTTTTATTAGGAATTGTGATCAAAAATGGCGCAAGTAGTAAAACCGGCCTGCTCTGACTCGTCGGCCAATTCCGGATAAAAATGCTCCGTTATTTTTACGGACCGCATCTGGTCGGATTTCGTTGTTTTTATTGGGGCCCTCGTACCGTCCTTGTCTCGCACAACGAACGGTTACTGACCTCACCCTGCACGTCTCAACAGAGCCATCTACTAACGTAACAACTAACGTCGCGTCGGTCAAGGTCCGTCCCGATCCAGCAGCAGCAGCAGCTTTCGAGTTGCAGAGCTCCTTCTTGAGCGCCCGCCCGCCTTGTAATTACAAATTTCGTACAATAGCGTCATTATAATGTAATGTTAAACCAGTTTTGCTAGAAAATCCGGTTCGGTTGGTATGAAAATCATTTTTGAATACACACACTTCGTCTCTTATCGTTGTTGCGATAAGATTGGAGTTTATAGTTTAATTGTTCCCGAGAAATAATTTTACCTCAATTGTTCTAGTTTTCCTTTTTGAAAAAATAAAAGAAATTATTATAGGTGCGTAAATACTTCAAGTTGTTGTAATTAGTTAAACTTCTTTTAAGCGTACAATAACAAAGAAAGTAACGTGAAGGAAAAGCAATCGAAACTCGGTAAAGAGCTCTTGCCGCTCGGTGTGGAACGGGTCTCGACCCATTTGAGGTTATTTTCCCGACCGGAATCAATTCGAAGTTCAAAGTTGTAATTGGCTCAATTTTCGCAATTTACTCCGTCTAAATCAAAACGGCAGGGTTTCTACGATTATCACACGATTTAAGTCCTTTTCCGAAACTGAAATTCCACACCCACAAATGTTATATTTACGCCGAAACATAAACCTTAACATCGTACCATAACATTTATGTGGCAAGTTGAAAGTACCTCGATCAAACGGTCAACCTGTTGTATAACCTTTTTTTCTTTGCCGTACAGTATCTTCTATCGATTTCGAGAAATGATGCGGTGATCCGCTCGTCTCGGATACAGTTAGCTCCATAGCAAATGTGCTGGTTATATTGGATTCCGGGAAAGCCACGGATACCAGATTAAGGACTCTACAAAATTGGTGCGAAACGTAATGTTTTTGATTCAATTTATAATCACAACTACATCCAGTTAATTAAACCAACACCTATTGTGTACGATAAAATATTATTTTATGTACAGTTTCTCTCATCCACACACAAAGCTGTATCATCTGTTTAGGAACAATTTGGTTCGCAGGAGACTGAAGAAAAGCCGTAGGGAAGAAATTCCGTTTTTCCCGTGGTTTCCTCCCGCCACCGCCGCTCGGCTCAAGATTACAATGGTGACTCATGATGCCCCTCTCATAAAGAGCTAACGGGCGTCTAAATAAATCGCACGTATTAATTTTAATTTAATTACGCCGACGAGGCGTATATACGACCGTTCGCGTTAAACAGGCCACAATTGCGATGAATGGGCATTGTTTTTCTCTTCAAAACTCCTCCAGAACTGACTCACTCGTTATTATTGATATCTTAATTACCATCAATAATGGTGATTACACACGGAAAATGAAAAATAAAATTATTAAGAAAAAGTATGTTAAGATAGTTTGATACATAAATTAATTTCATTTCATAAATTGATTTAATATTTTATGACAACTTATGACCAAATGGTTATTAAACGTCTCATTTGTTTAACATAAAATTATTAATTAGCAATAACGGCAAACGCGAAATGCATCGATTTATAGTGCAACGTGATCCTATAATTAAAGCACATTTCAATTAACTTAAGCTGACTTACTTAAGGTTCATAAAGAAAGGTAACATTAGACTACTTACGCTTAGATGGATATCATTTATTTACTTTTTTGCCAATGTCTACAAGATAATTATATATTACAATATTTTTTTTTATATTTTATAATTTTACGATAAGTCAAATCAAAGTTCAACATACTCATAATTTGCAAAATTCCATTTTTAGCCTTGTTGCAGAGATATGAATGATACTGGAATTGGATTCTGTTTCTCTTGCTCTCTTCTTAAGCAGCTTCCATAATGCTTGGGGAAGGTCTTCACCTCCCTCTAGAACAGTTTTCCCCACAGATTCACCTTGTGCTCTTCTACCACTTTCTTAAACCAACCCAATTCATTTTTGGCACTTGAGAAGAAGAAATGCTGTATGTACTGGAAACTTGTCAAATATGGCCCCGTATTGCTATATACATTACTGCAGGCTGCTTTCGAAAAAAAGGACTCCCTTTCCCAGTCCATATCGTATACTTGAATCGTTTTCACATTTCCTTCTTCTCTTGTCTGCTCCTTTTCCTCTGGTCAACTACGAAATTCTCAATTTTTTTGAATGTTCTGAAAGGCGTAGACATAAACTTTTCGTCAACCACATGTAAAACCACCAAATATATCCTATTTGCGAAAATTGTGAGAAGTTATCCATTCGCTTGTGCTGAACTGTTAAGCTCCGTTATGCATAAATGGCATCAAATAGCATCACAGACTGTGACCAAATTTCCTTTGGAACTTATCACCTTCTATCGAGTTTTTGCTAGATATCTACTAAAATTTTAGATGTATATACATGTTGACTCAAGCATCCTCACTTGTGGAAGAGATGAATTGAGGCATTTCTCAACATTCAAGAAAATGGCCAAACTGGAACCTAGTGGATTTATGCTCTTCTTGTTTCATCTGGATAGAACCAATCTTAGAGAACTAGTAGTGAATTGTTAGATTTGGCAGTTACAGATAAGAATGATTAGTGAAAAGCAGAATTTTGCGAGTTTCTATGTAGGAATGTTGGTGTCTTCCAAAGAAACTTTCAGCGCTTGCATTATATCTATAATACTTGTATGGCCTTGATTGTTAAAATTGCAAGCTGAAAGTTATAAAGTTTGGTGTCCAGAATACTTGTTTCCCAAATTTAATTATTTTTGGTACATAAATAACTATTTTCCTTATTGCTATAATTAATAGAATTGAGGTGCTTCTGTTGAAATAACAAACCGATGGAACCCCTTTGGGAGAAAAGGGTTTCTCTAGGTCGATTATTTTTCCCTATTCGTAGTATTGAACAAAGACTGTGCGCTCCCGAAAATTCCCATTATTCTTCCCGAAACTAATTTTCTCTGGAACACTTGGACAGCTTCGTGTTTCGTGCCGTTATCGGAGGAGGGCGACACCGTCCGTAAATTCGACAAGTGTTTGTTCTCCGCCACCGGGGAGGTTAGAGAGAGAGCGGGGTGGCTTCCCTATCAATCAAGTAGGTTGCCATGGTAACCGGACGACGCCGACGTCAGGCGCCTAAACTGCATCCCGATTCTTAAACCAACGCCCACTCTGCCTTTTTTCAACGATAAGGTGCCCACCCAAAAAATCAATACACCGACGCTAAATTCACTCCTACTTCCTCTTTACAAACACCTAAACTTTAATTTTCTAACTTTTATGTTTTGTTTGTAACCAATATTTTGAATTATTGTTTTTATTTTTTTGGTTTAGTTCTTTAAAACTATTTTACAAGACAAATTATAATTTAAAATTAATCTTAATTTTAATCAAATTTAAAACATCTTTTTTTCGTTCTTAAAACTACCAACATGTGAACTTTTTAACTTAATCTAGTAAACACCTAAAAAAATTAACGAGTTTTTTTGTTGTTGCAGTAATCGTTCATATTTCTCCAGGAAAACCGCAAAAGAATTTCAAGGTGAAAATGCATCGGAACAATTCGGGCCCAACGTTTTCACGTCCGCTAGTACGGGCTGCACTCAAAATCGGGTCATGGTACAACGAAATCGTTTTAGTTGCATGGCAGCAAACTGCATTCACTAAAAACTTGTCCCAACCTCTAAACGAAAGAAGCACCAACCAATAAACCGGTCCGCGCCGCTGCGCATTCGTCGTTTTTTTCTCCTACACGCAGCGCGATTCTTGTCTTTGTCTTCTGCACACAATTGCCTCTTGCTTCGTTTCGATAGTTACCCTTCTTTTTGAACGCGACATCTTGCGACATATACATTACACTAACACTTTAAAACTTTCAGTTGATATCTCTAGCGCCATCTAGTAGCTTACAAACTAAATAATTTGTGATGTAAAGAAATCTATATTTAATTTTATATTTTTATTAGTGATGGAACGGATAGTGATTTTGCGAAAAGCCGGATATTCGGCATATTTATCCTGCCATTATGGTTATAATTTCTGGTGCATTTCTGAAGTGATACCCTATATTGCCACATTATTGCGATATTTGAATAAAAATGAAATTAATAAGAAAGCTGACATCGAAAATTTTATCAAAACTTCAAATATTGTTTTCTCAAAAACTAAAAGTTATTTTTCAAAACAGGTTGGTTCCTTGGAAAGAGGACACTTTAATTAACATTTTGGGAAATTTTCATACTCATATTCCAAGAAGTAGATTTTATGCGAATTTTTAAAACTTAATCGGCGGAAATTGCAAAATTCGAAAAAATTGTCGATCATTTCAAAACTTTATTTCTTAAGAACTAAAAGTGATTTTTCAAAACGGCTTGTTGCATTAAAAAGAGGATACTTTAATTAATAATTGGTGATATTTCCACAAGGATCTTTCAAGAAATGAATTTTATAGCGAATTTTGCAAGATATCGATGAAAATTGCAACATCGAAAATTTTATCAAAACTTCAAATATTGTTTTCTCAAAAACTAAAAACTATTTTTCAAAACGGGTTGGTTCATTGCAAAGAAGACACTTTTATTGACACTTTGAGAAATTTTCATACTCATATTCCAAGAAGTAGATTTTATGCGAATTTTTAAAACTTAATCGGCGAAAATTGCAAAATTCAAAAAAATTATCGATCATTTCAAAAATTTATTTCTCAAGAACTAAAAGTGATTTTTCAAAACGGCTTTTTGCATTAAAAAGAGGATACTTTAATTAATAATTAGTGATATTTCAACAAGGATCCTTCAAGAAATTAATTTTATAGCGAATTTTGCAAGTTATTGATGAAAATTGCAACATCGAAAATTTTATCAAAACTTCAAATATTGTTTTCTCAAAAACTAAAAACTATTTTTCAAAACGGGTTGGTTCATTGCAAAGAAGACACTTTTATTGACACTTTGAGAAATTTTCATACTCATATTCCAAGAAGTAGATTTTATGCGAATTTTTAAAACTTAATCGGCGAAAATTGCAAAATTCAAAAAAATTATCGATCATTTCAAAAATTTATTTCTCAAGAACTAAAAGTGATTTTTCAAAACGGCTTTTTGCATTAAAAAGAGGATACTTTAATTAATAATTAGTGATATTTCAACAAGGATCCTTCAAGAAATTAATTTTATAGCGAATTTTGCAAGTTATTGATGAAAATTGCAACATCGAAAATTTTATCAAAACTTCAAATATTGTTTTCTCAAAAACTAAAAACTATTTTTCAAAACGGGTTGGTTTATTGCAAAAAAGACACTTTTATTGACACTTTGGAAAATTTTCATACTCATAT
The DNA here is from genome assembly GCF_036711975.1 of Onthophagus taurus. Classification (NCBI taxonomy): domain Eukaryota; kingdom Metazoa; phylum Arthropoda; class Insecta; order Coleoptera; family Scarabaeidae; genus Onthophagus; species Onthophagus taurus. Next base: position 3,639,155 of record NC_091967.1, read on the forward strand.
TCCAAGAACTGGATTTTATACGAATTTTTAAAACTTAATCGGCGAAAATAGCAAAATTCGAAAAAATTATTGTCGATTATCTCAAAAATTTATTTCTCAAGAACTAAAAGTGATTTTTCAAAACGGCTTATTGTATTAAAAAGAGGATACTTTAATTAATAATTGGTGATATTTCCACAAGGATCCTTCAAGAAATGAATTTTATAGCGAATTTTGCAAGATATCGATGAAAATTGCAACATCGAAAATTTTATCAAAACTTCAAATATTGTTTTCTCAAAAACTAAAAACTATTTTTCAAAACGGGTTGGTTCATTGCAAAGAAGACACTTTTATTGACACTTTGGGAAATTTTCATACTCATACTCCAAGAAGTAGATTTTATGCGAATTATTAAAACTTAATCGGCGAAAATTGCAAAATACGAAAAAATTGTCGATTATTTCAAAAATTTATTTCTCAAAAACTAAAAGCGATTTTTCAAAACGGCTTGTTGCATTAAAAAGAGGATACTTTAATTAATAATTAGTGATATTTCAACAAGGATCCCTCAAGAAATTAATTTTATAGCGAATTTTGCAAGTTATCGATAAAAATTGCAACATCGAAAATTTTATCAAAACTTCAAATATTGTTTTTTCAAAAACTAAAAACTATTGTTCAAAACGGGTTGGTTCATTGCAAAGAAGACACTTTTATTGACACTTTGGGAAATTTTCATACTCATATTCCAAGAAGTAGATTTTATGGGAATTTTTAAAACTTAATCGGCGAAAATTGCAAAATACGAAAAAATTGTCGATCACTTCAAAAATTTATTTCTCAAAAACTAAAAGCGATTTTTCAAAACGGCTTTTTGCATTAAAAAGACGATACTTTAATTAATAATCGAAAGTGATAACAGCGACAGTTCTGTTAGTAATGAATGTGATGATGAATTACAAGCGAAGAGAAGCAACAAGAGATTTTATATATCGTATTGGGATTGTTACAATGAGGTTGGTAATGACAAACCTGATATAAATAAAGTTGTATTCAATGAAAAAAATCCTATTGGGGTTGAACTTGATTATTATCTGCAGTGTCCAACACCTAAAAAAGATGCTAATTCCTGTGAATGGTGGAGTACTAAGTGTTTTTAATATGCTGCCAGATACGATTGTTACATGACGAAAATTTATGGTTCATGAAAGATGGCGCACCACCTCGTTATGATGGATTAAAAGGCATGGATCAATTCCATCAAACTGGAGTCGCTTGACAACTTAGTAAAGAAACAATTATTAGGGACTGGCATGAATTTATCAATAATTTGGGGTACTGCCAGACATAAGAAGGGTTTTACTTTCAGCATTTAATTAAGTAGATAATGTTAAGATAAAACCATGCTATCTTTTATCTGAAATAAAATGATTAGATAATTATCATTAAATCATTTATCATGATTAGAGTATAGTACTTATGATGACTTGGAAACAACTGTTAGATAGCTTAGTTTTGGATGCAATGTTGCAACATTCTTCAGAAACAGGTTCCAAGTGGACACTTGTTAGTTTTAGTTTTAGTTCCAGCTTGGACATATTTTTTTCCATTTTGATAACATGCCATTTTTTAAAGTAAAAAAATGATTATTTTCTTCCGATAAATCTTCTGAAGAAGCGAAGCAATCTTCATCATCACAAATATCTTGTTCAGTGTCCGAATTATCGCTTCTCTCCTTCAAACCGTCTTCTTCATTTTCATCTTCTTCATCTTCATATTCTGAAACGTTGTTGTCCAATAATAGGTTCCTCCTCATTATGAACAATAAGTTTTTGTTCCTTTCTTCGTTATAACTCATGTTTTCGAAATAACCGATTTTGAAATAGAAACCAAACTCAACACTCGACATTAACGATACATTGACAGATAACAAAATGTCGGTAAGAAAGAAATTCATCAAAATATTTATGGTCAGGGCAAGTTTGAAATAACACTAATAGATGGCGCTTAAAATCCGGACTGACAGTCCCGTGCGTGTAGCGAAAAGCTTATAAATTAAATAATTAATATATTTTAAATTTAATAACATCTAACTAGCGCCATCTTTTGTCCGACGATCATTTCTGTGTCGCTAGTGCAAAATCTAAATGTGACCTGGACTACGGAAATTTAATTTTATTTCTACGAAAAAAAAAATCTAAAATTAAATTTTAGATTTTACCTTTCTAATTTAAGGACATTAAACATTCGATGCAAATAACTCAGCCACGAAGATAGTTGCGAAACTGAGTTAAGTTCATTGAAAAGACCGCACTTTACACTATTAGAATGATTCAAATCTCAAAATCGACCTCTTGATACCTAAACCCCCTTTCCGTAATCTAAGTCACAAATTTTAAATTGCAAAAGCTTACAAATTGTGTGTTTTGAAAGATTAAATAACATCTGTATTTATTTGTTTAGTTCCGCTATTGCATCATAGATGGCGCTAATTTTACCATTTTATTTAAATTATATTTTTACAGTAATTATTATAAAAAATATTATTTAATGATAAAACGGATTTGGTTGGTAATTAATAACAAAGATTTATAATTAGATTAAAAAAAGAGACTATTTTAAATTTCTGTAGGTATTGAAAAATATTGTATAAAAGTATTGTATCAGTTATGTCGGTCATTGAATCTTAAATAAAGTCTACAAATAAGCCGTTGAGGTCGAAAGATAAGAAAATATTTTCAAGATCAATACAAAGTATTCTTAACTTTAATAATAATTCTTATCTTATAATTTTTAATGTGTCAGTTACACAAATTAAATTAGTATTGATTATTTATTCCAACCTACATACAAGTGTAACAAACTACCAGGAACACGAGGAAGGTTTTTGTCCCTGAGACTAAAAACTTTTAGGGGTCGTAATGCGTAACAAACTTTTTGTTTCCTAATTTTTAAGTTAACTTAAAACTGTAACGGTCCGATCGATTAAAATGAAAGGTAAAAAATATACATTTGGGAGTAAAGAAACGGTAGTTCCAGGTATAGAGAGTATCATAATAGAAAAGGGATGTATATCTGTTTACGGGTATATATTTTGTACCAGGTAAAAGGCAACGCGAAATAATAATTGGAGTAGGGGTATTCAAAATGCATTCGACGAGATCCGAGTGTGCCTCGACGTTCAACGACATTTAGTTTTCCGTCTTTCTCCAAACGATACGTATCTCGCTTCATCAACATGGCAGACATCTCAAAAGAGGACCTTCGCAAGGAAATTACCGGTAAGTGTTCATATTTTTAACGTTTGAAACCTTTCGGGCATATTAATAGGGGAAATTAGGTTCGTAATTTTTTTCTAAACAGTTTTCCTAAATGGATTTTCAACGGTTTACAATCGAAATCGACCATTTTACTAGTATAGTTGTACGGGTTATGACGATACTATGTTAGACCCAATATACAAACAATGGCTGTAGGACGCTCCGTATACCAGCCATGTATTTACACCACAATATTTTTGCAAATATCTCTGTATTTACACCGTTTAATTGAAAATTACTCTAACAAAATCGATGTAAATAATTATTTCTGATTTACGTAGGACTTTATCTCCCCCGATTTAGCCGTATTTAAACATTTTTTCATTTTTAAGTCGATTACCGTTTCGACTACCGTATCTATTTAATCCTAAATAAAAACTAAATTAAACCCATTTATTTATTTATTAATCATTTTTGATTTAATTTACTTTTTTTTTAATCAAACTCAAAACATAACCAAAAAAAAAAAATTATTAACGTCAAAATTAAATTTTTTAGGTTATGATTGAATTCAAATTTTAAATAAGCGCGCCCTTTTACATTTCACGTTGGTGGTGATTTCGATCGCGTCTCTTGCACTCTCCCCTACGCATACACTTCACCAACGACGCGCGCTGTGTTTCTAGAACAAATCGACGTCGAAAAACCGTTTATTTAAAGAACTACCCACTAAAAAAAATATACCGTAATAATTATCGTTTTGTGTTTGGTGAATTTGTGTTTTAATATATACTAACACTTATCGTTTACACGGTACTTAGTTATCCTTAAGGACGCCGACCTAGCTTCGACATCAGCCAAAACGGTCAGGCAACAGCTCGAAGATAAATTGGGGGTTAAATTACAATCGAGAAAGAAGGAAATCGACAATATAGTTATGGAATTGGTAAGCTCAATGGACAAGAAAAAACCAGAGAAGAAGACTGAGTCTGAGGAGGAGGAAGAGGAAGAAGACGAGGAGGAGGAGGAGGAGGTAAAATATGTTGCCAGTTTCTTTTATTAAATTTATTTAATTATTACATCTCTCTTAATTTTATCTACTCATTAGTCAGAAAGGTTATGATAAGAAAATATAATTAGGTAGTTTTCATTTGCAATTCAATGGACTTTAGCTCATAGCAAGGTTAATCATTTTGTGATATTTTTTTTTATATTGTTGAATTTTTGAAAAAAGATAAAACAGTTACTGTATAAGAAATTAATTTGCATGTTTAAAGTTATTCAATGTCTTATATAGTTTCAGCCTCGGCTGTATCAGATAAAGTTGTAGATCTTTTGACTAGTTAAGTTGAGGCTGTTTGTGAAACTCAGTAATTAAGATTATATCAACCTAAAACTGGTTACAATTTGTTACGCCTCGGTTTCACCAAGTTGTAGATCTTATAACTAGTGATGGGAATTTATCCCGCATTTATATTTGTGGTATTTACCCCTGGGTATTTATCCAGTATGTACCTAAAATTGGGTGTTTATTCAGAAGTTCTAATTTCGAGTTTCTGTTGCTTGAGTAGGTATAGATAACAACAAAAAAAATAAGTTAATCTACAGGGTGATTCAAAAAACCGCTGACAGACTTCAATAAAAAGCCCTTTTTTAAAAATATTTTCAACTCCACTGCTAATTTTGTGGTTTTTTGAATCACCCTGTATATCTGGGCTTCAGAGCAAAAAAAAAGGAAGGTTACTTTAAACCCTTCGGTCGATCTTGGCAAGACATTTACATAAAAAGTCGATTTTGATCAAAAATTAGTGGACACTACTGCTCTAAATCGATTAAACGTCAAAATTGTTGATTTTCGAAAATTAACTCAATCATAACTCAAAAACTAAAAGCAATGGAGAAAAACTTTTTATACATAAAACCTTAGCAATGAACCATAAAGACTAGATCCATAAAAAGATTGAACCCAATTATTACCATTTTTTATTTATAAGCTTTAAATCGATTAAACATCAAAATTGTTGATTTTCGAAAATTAACTCAAAAACTAAAAGCGATGGAGAAAAACTTTTTATACATAAAACCTTAGTAATGAGCGATAAAGACTAGATCCATAACAAGATTGAACCCAATTATTACCATTTTTTATTTATAAGCTCTAAATCGATTAAACATCAAAATTGTTGATTTTCAAAAATTAACTCAATCATAACTCATAAAATAAAAGCGATGGGGAAATATTTTTTACACATAAAATCTTAGTAATGAACCATAAAGACTAGATCCATAAAAAGATTGAACCCAATTATTACCATTTTTTATTTATAAGCTTTAAATCGATTAAACATCAAAATTGTTGATTTTCGAAAATTAACTCAATTATAACTCAAAAACTAAAAGCGATGGGGAAATACTTTTTATACATAAAACCTTAGTAATGGGCCATAAAGACTAAATCCATAACAAGATTGAAGCCAATTATTACCATTTTTTATTTATAAGCTCTAAATCGATTAAACATCAAAATTGTTGATTTTCAAAAATTAACTCAATCATAACTCATAAAATAAAAGCGATGGGGAAATATTTTTTACACATAAAATCTTAGTAATGAACCATAAAGACTAGATCCATAAAAAGATTGAACCCAATTATTACCATTTTCTATTTATAAGCTCTAAATCGATTAAACATCAAAATTGTTGATTTTCAAAAATTAACTCAATCATAACTCATAAAATAAAAGCGATGGGGAAATATTTTTTACACATAAAATCTTAGTAATGAACCATAAAGACTAGATCCATAAAAAGATTGAACCCAATTATTACCATTTTTTATTTATAAGCTCTAAATCGATTAAACATCAAAATTGTTGATTTTCGAAAATTAACTCAATCATAACTCATAAAATAAAAGCGATGGGGAAATATTTTTTACACATAAAATCTTAGTAATGAACCATAAAGACTAGATCCATAAAAAGATTGAACCCAATTATTACCATTTTTTATTTATAAGCTCTAAATCGATTAAACATCAAAATTGTTGATTTTCAAAAATTAACTCAATCATAACTCAAAAACTAAAAGCGATGGAGAAAAACTTTTTATACATAAAACCTTAGTAATGGGCGATAAAGACTAGATCCATAACAAGATTGAACCCAATTATTACCATTTTTTATTTATAAGCTTTAAATCGATTAAACATCAAAATTGTTGATTTTCGAAAATTAACTTAATCATAACTCATAAAATAAAAGCGATGGGGAAATATTTTTTACACATAAAATCTTAGTAATGAACCATAAAGACTAGATCCATAAAAAGATTGAACCCAATCATTACCATTTTTTATTTATAAGCTTTAAATCGATTAAACATCAAAATTGTTGATTTTCGAAAATTAACTTAATCATAACTTAAAAACTAAAAGCGATGGAGAAAAACTTTTTATACATAAAACCTTAGGAATGGGCGATAAAGACTAGATCCATAACAAGATTGAACCCAATTATTACCATTCTCTAAATCGATTAAACATCAAAATTGTTGATTTTCAAAAATTAACTCAATCATAACTCATAAAATAAAAGCGATGGGGAAATATTTTTTATACATAAAAACTTAGTAATGGACCATAAAGACTAGATCTATAAAAAGATTGAACTCAATCATTACCATTTTTTATTTATAAGCTCTAAATCGATTAAACATCAAAATTGTTGATTTTCGAAAATTAACTCAATCATAACTCAAAAACTAAAAGCAATGGAGAAAAACTTTTTATACATAAAATCTTAGTAATGGGCGATAAAGACTAAATTCATAACAAGATTGAACCCAATTATTACCATTTTTTATTTATAAGCTTTAAATCGATTAAACATCAAAATTGTTGATTTTCGAAAATTAACTCCATCATAAATCAAAAACTAAAAGCAATGGAGAAAAACTTTTTATACATAAAATCTTAGTAATGGGCGATAAAGACTAGATCCATAAAAAGATTGAACCCAATTATTACCATTTTTTATTTATAAGCTCTAAGTCGATTAAACATCAAAATTGTTGATTTTCAAAAATTAACTCAATCATAACTCATAAAATAACAGCGATGGGGAAAAACTTTTTATACATAAAACCTTAGTAATGGACCATAAAGACTAGACCCATAAAAAGATTGAACTCAATTATTACTATTTTTTATTTATAAGCTCTAAATCAGTGGTGGCCATAACGTCGATCGCTAAGAAAATCATGAATCTGAAATATCTATATCTGGGCCTCAGGGCAAAAAAAAGGAAGGTTACTTTAAACCATTCGGTCGATCTTGGCAAGACATTTATATAATTAGTGGACACCACTGATCTATAACATTTATTGATCTTTATTTTAATATTCACAAAAAGCTATTTTAAAATCTACAGATCTTCTAATTCTGATTCAGTCACCAATTTCCAAAAATTCTCTATCTGTCTGCATCAGATTCTTTACCATTTTTACTGATATATTGTTGTTTAATTTCCAATTGTACGCAATATGTGTCAGCTTTCCTGCTCTTTCACTTTCAAGACGATTGCGTCTCTTATTTTGTATCCAAAATAAGGTTAGTTTAGGCCTATGATGTGCTACATGAATTTTGTTTAGAATTTCAAGATGAATCGAAACATGGAATAATATACAGGATGTTCCATTAAAGAAAACGTAACTTTGTGTCGTCATAATTTTTTGACTGACCCTGTATATTTAATTTGTCGTTATTGTAATGGATTTTAAAAAACACTAAAACGTTTGTATCTTGATATTTTTTGCTAGCTATCTTATTTTAGGAGATAACTGATTGCTTCCATACATATCAGCGACCCTGTATAGCCTTGGCACGAGTACTATGTAGTTTGTGTAAGATTATTGTAAGTTTATTGACATTGCCAAAGTACTTTCCAAAGTTACTTGATTACCAAGCTCATTATCAAACAGGTCCCAAATTGGCACTCTTGACTCTTTCCATTCTGTAAAAGTTCCACAACACATATAAGACGAAAAAGCGATTATTAAACACCATGGGTACAAAAGGGTAAATTATTTACCCATCACTACTTATAACTAATTAACCCAAGGTTCTGATTAACATTGTATCAACCTGAGGCAGGTTATCATATTGTACCGCCTTGGCCACAAGCAGCCTCAGCTTTACCAAGTAAAGTTACCTATCTTATGACTACTTAGGCCCAACCTCTGATTAAGATTATATCAATCTGAGGCAGGTCATCATTTTGTTCCGCTTCAGGTTTCGGCTTTGTTAGATGAAGTTATCTTATTTCTTTTGATTAATCAAGCTGAAATGTAAATTCAAATAACATCTTTTTTTTTTTTGTTAGGAAGGAGAATCTGAAGAAGATAAAAAACCAAATAAGCGGGCGAGTGCCGGTAAAAAACCAGCTGCAAAAAAGAAGAAAACATCAGATGATTCTGAAGCAAGTGAACCATCAGATGGTGATTCAGAGGAAGAATATTCGCCAAAAAAAACTAAACCGGCAAAAACACGCAAATTGCCTCCTAAAAAAAAGAAGGGTTCTGAGTCAGATTCTGATGAAGATTGGGGTAAATCCAAGAAAGGTGGAGCTAAGAAAGGAGGAGGAGGCGGAAAAGGATACACGAAAACTTTAAATTTGTCCCCTGAATTGGCAGCTTTAGTAGGACAAGACGCAATGGCACGTCATGAAGTTGTCAAAAAAGTATGGGCTATTATAAAAGAAAGGGATCTCTACGATCCACATAATAAGCAGTACGCCATTTGTGACGATGCTCTATATAAGGTAATCGGAGTTAAACGTTTCCGCACGTTTGGTATGATGAAGTACCTTAAAAATCATTTCGTAAGTTAAATAATTCACTTCAAGAAGCAACACCCTTTGACGATATTCCTGGTAATATGTTGATTTCTATTTTTTAATCTTATATCATTTTTGGACTCCTTGATGAAGAATAAGGACTTTAGTACTAAATTTATTTTTATCTTGTACAAGATACAAGTTTCCTCGTTTAGTTAAGATTTCAAGACCTACCTACCGTGTATTTCTAGTTTATAAGAGGTTTTCTTATTTTTTTCGTTTGTTAGTGTTTAGAAAGTGTAAAACGGTAACAGTTTGACCAATGGTCATTCGTTTAAATATAGTGTTTCAAGAGTTTCAGGATAACGAAAAAAAAAAAAAATGAATCAAAAAATGATAATATATGTGAGCCACAGTAATAGAGGTATTTCGTGTATTTCGTGCACATGTAAACGTCGAAATTTTTCTTAATGTTCAACATTTGTAACCAATAAAGTTTCAAAACAATAAATATTTTTCTTTTAAATAATACATTATTGGTACCTTTTTTAAAGTATTATTAGTAGGGTGTATTAAATTAACCCTTCCTCTGTAAACCTGGGTATTTCCTGTCTGAACTACAACTGTTTAGGTAAATAATTTCTTCATTTGTATAAAAAAATATGGATGCAAAAATTAATTTTATGATTGATTTATCAAGTTGAAGGTTTCGAAAATTATCATGAATTGTTTATAAAAATTTTTGAGTGCATTAACAGGATGAAAAAACGGCCGGACCTGAAAGACCCACCTTTACAGATGGAAGGTGTTAAAATAGTATATTAAAAAACAAGTTTCGTAAGACACATTTGAAGTGCACGAATTCAAATTGAAAAACGAGTGGCGAAGCCACGAGTTTTTTAATGAATGATGCTTTAAGTCTTATGAAACGTGTTTTTTATGCTATTTTTTGTAATTCGCGTTTTTATCCTTTTTTTTTCCCAAAAATAAAATAAATTTTGACAATGTAGGGAAATAGGTATGTAGCAGTTGGTAACATCGGAACACTTGAAAATAGAAACTTTGAATTGACAACTAGAAACTTTCAAAGACAAAATATATTCACCTGAAAAAAATGTTTGATGTACAGGTGTCCCAATTTCGATGTCCGCATAGGCTATCTCCGAAACTAAAAGAGATAGAAGAAAAGTAGCTTATATGTCATGATCTCGTTTTTCGAGAAAATGCTAATGCCGAAAACTCCGAACAGCTATCGTCTTTTGTTTTCGCCCTATCGGCAAAAACTGAAAATTTTGCGAAAACGACATTCGCGAATATCTCACTTATTATCAAAGATGGAGTATTATAAATAAAACATTATATGGGCAACTTTTTACGAAGAATTCAGTGGCGTAGGTAGAATTTTTTTCCCATCTTTTATTTTCGAGATTTTAGACGTAACTTTATTTTTTTAAATGGAAATCATAGTTGGCTATGGCTTAAAATAATTTGTTATTTTCTTCTGATAACAAATATATATAGTTTGTGGGGTATATTTCTTATAGTTATTGAATAATTAACAAAAATTCATTTTGTTCTATCTAAAACTAATGTATGTATTTAAAAGTTAATGTTGCTATGGTGATAACCATACATACTATGATGCAACATAATGTATCAAATAACAACATAATGTATTATGTAATAACATAATGTATTGTAATAACATTTACATATTGTAATAACATAATGTATTATGCATTATGTATCAACATAATGTATTAAGTGTCAAAATATAACAAAACTGAATAAAACTTTACAATGAATTTCGAAAATTATGAAAAATGTAACATGATGGAATGCTATATGTTATCAGATAAGAATGCGACGTTAGCCGCGGAATTTTATTTCACAAGATATTCAGAAAGAAGAACCGCACGTTCAGCCGGTTAGCAGAAAATTTAATAGATATTTGGTCCTTTCCCAAACCACATACAAAAACATACCAAAATGACCTGCAAGAGAAATTGCAACAAGACCCAAAAGCCGTTGCTCCCGAATATGAAAGAAAAATAAGTATAAACCATACAAAGCGGGGCTAACTCCTTATTTACGTGCCGGAGATGTCAATCGAAGATTAGAATTTTGTAGATGATATTTAGAAAAATTAAATAGTCTGCTGTTTGTTCAAAATGTTATCTGGACCGAAGATGTCTCTGAGTGTTCAAAGAAGCTTGGGGTTCAATGTATGGTGTGCCCTTTTAGATAATAGAATTTTGCCATATAGTATCTACCATAAAAACTTAAACTCAGAGAAATACCTCAATATATTAAGGCAGCACTTGAGCCTTTGGTCGACAATTTGGCACTAAATATGTCTCAAATGATATATTTTCAATATGACGGAGCACCAGCACATAATGCCAGAGTTGGTAGTGAATTTTTAAATACTACTACAAACTCCTTGCTACAAACTTTGGCAATAATTGGAAACAATGCTTTCCCTCATGGTATGGTTATCACCATAACAACATTAAGTTTTAAATACATAATACAATAGTTTTAGAAAGAACAAAAAAAATTGATACATTATATTCCATCATAGTATGTATGGTTATCACTAGGGCACGAAACTTTTGTAACAAAACGATACGATTTCCCCCCTCCCCTTGTTCTCATTGGCTAATTTTCTAGGAAGCCACTGAGAACAAGTGGAGGGGGGAAATCATATTCTTTTGTTACAAAAGTTCCGTGCCTTAGTTATCACCATAGCAACATTAACTTTTAAATACATACATTAGATTTAGATGGAACAAAATGAATTTTTGTTAATTATTCAATAACTATAAGAAATATACCCCACAAACTATATATATTTGTTATCAGAAGAAAATAACAAATTATTTTAAGTCATAGCCAACTATGGTTTCCATTAAAAAAAATAAAGTTACGTCTAAAATCTCGAAAATAAAAGATGGGAAAAAAATTCTACCTACGACACTGAATTCTTCGTAAAAAATTGCCCATATAATGTTGTATTTATAATACTCCATCTTTGATAATAAGTGAGATATTCGCGATTGTCGTTTTTGCAAAATTTTCAGTTTTTGCCGATAGGGCGAAAACAAAAGACGATAGCTGTTCGGAGTTTTCGGCATCAGCATTTTCTCGAAAAACGAGATCATGACATGTAAGCTACTTTTTTTCTATCTCTTTTAGTTTCGGAGATGGCCTATGCGGACATCGAAATTGGGACACTCTGTACACCTCCCAAAATAAGAGAAATTGCTCAGAGTCCATGTCCTCATCATTGTGGACCTTGTATTTGATGCTAAGAACGTGTTTAAACATCCATAGACAAAAATTGTCACATTGACAACTAGAAAAATTAATGACCCAATGTCACCAACTTGAACTGGTTCCATAAAATGTTACTAAAATCTCATTACAGCATCGGATGCTGTACTAGTATATTAAAAAACAAGTTTCGTAAGACACGCTTGAAATGCACGAATTCATGTTGAAAAACGAGTGGCGAAGCCACGAGTTTTTTAATGAATGAGTGCTTTAAGTCTTATGAAACGTGTTTTTTATGCTATTTTTTGTAATTAGCGTTTTTATCCTTTTTTTTCCCAAAAATAAAATAAATTTTGACAATGTAGGGAAATAGGTATGTAGCAGTTGGTAACACCGTAACACTTGAAAATAGAAATTTGAATTGACAATTAGAAACTGTCAAAACACAAAATGTATTCATCTGACAAAAATGTTTCATGTACACCTCCCAAAATAAAAGAAATTGTTCAGAATTCAATGTCCTCATCATTGTGGACCTTGTATTAGATGCTAAGAACGTGTTTAAACATCCATAGACAAACATTGTTACATTGACAACTAGAAAAATGTTTATGTTTATTGATGATGCAACAAAGAATTTACAAGCCCACAAAAAAAAATACAAAAAATAATACATAAAAGTAAATAAAATAATAAACACTCTGAAATTATCAACAAAACCGGACTTAATAACAGCGCATCATCAAAAAGAGCCGAGTCAATGCGAAGATAGCTTGTCTGCTATTGTTTTTCATCGGCCCTTTTATAATAGAAATAATAAATAAATTGGTTTCAAACAAGATAGCACTAACTATATATATATATAAAAAAACTATATTAACAGAAGTAAGCACCTAAATTAGTTAGCAATGAAAAATAACAATAATAAGGAATAATAAAAAAAATACAACAAAATTAAAGAACAAAAACATAGCAAAATGAAGAAAAGGTTGAACAAGCTGCCGCGAACAATCTCCCCCTGCCCTGTTAGGTCATACAATTCAGAAATGTAAAAAGTGAATATTACCTCTTAATAAGAACTTAAATTTAAGATTTAAATTTAAATGCTGTTCTGCTCAATCAAAAGAATTTTTTTATAATATGACTTGAAACTTCGCTCACTCAGCTGCTTGACTGAATCAGGAAGGCTATTCATAATAGTAGTTACATTATAAGAGTAAGATCTTTTAAAGATTTGAAGTTCATGGCGTGGTATGCATAACATGTGCCGATGTCGTATATTAATATTGTGCACGTCACTGCGATACCTGATTCTATTGGCTAAATATGGTGGACATTTATACATAATAATTCTGTGAAAGAGGCAAGCACTGGGAAGGATTCAACCAATTTGCCCAATTCAGAGTGTGTGATATGTTTTCCCGTCTTTTAATACCATATATAAACCTCAGACATGAGTTCTGCACTCTTTGGATACGCACTTTGGTTACAGAGTCTAAGCATGGATGATATAAAGCATCTCCGTAATTGAATATGGACAGAACAAGAGCCTCACATAATTGGATTTTCAAACGTTGGTTAAGTAAGCTCCTGTTACTGTACAATAATTTAAGCGTCACGTAGGCTCTACGAATTAGTGAAGAAACATGTCCACGGAATCGGAGTGCGGTATCAAGACGTATACCCAAATTACAGCACTCGTCCGTAAAATTCAATTTAACACCACCCACTCCGACACTCAGAGACCCCTTGACCCTGTTCACCACACCACCACTCCCAAATACCATAACTGCTGATTTAGACGGATTAATAATCAAACAATGATTTGAAGCTTCGTGGGCCAATTTGTCTAAATCAGAATTGATAGCTCTTTCAGCCTTGTCAATGTTATTCTCATTGAATGAGTAATAGACCCAATGTCACCAACTTGAACTGGTTCCATAAAATGTTACTAAAATCTCATTACGATATCGGATGCTGTAAGGAGTCTCATTACAGCACCAGTTTGAGTACTGTTATAGCTTTCATTACCGTCGCGAATTACAAAAAAAACGTTTACAGACGAAGGATTAAGAAGTAAATTCGTTTATTATTAATTTATTTTCGACAATTTTCTGTAAGATCAGCACAAATTTTCTCTTCAATAGGTCGCGTTAACGTAATAATAAATTGTTTATCATCTTTGCGTCCTCTCAAACCAAAAATAAATGTTGATGGTGTAGGAACACAAGTTCCAGCATCTTTTTTAGTTTGATAGTTGTGATCCTTTAAGAAGTGTGTTTGTACTTTTATTGAACCCCTTGATGATGTGGCATTCGTTTGTGTCGACTTTGTCAATCTCTTTGCTACATCAGCCTAAAAAAAAATTATTGTATTATTTTAAATTAACCCTTTAATTTTTATCATTTCGAACCATTTTTAAAGCTTTTCTTTTCCAATCCCAGACGTTCCACATATATTCGGGATCGATGTGAGACCTTTCTGGATGATCTTCAGTTTGTATATTTTCGTCGGCTGTTGCTATTACTTTTACGATCGGTTTAACTAATCTAAATGAAAAAGAATTTTGTGTTGAGAAATAATTTTTTGTTAAATACGTACTGATAAATTGTTTTCACTTCATCTAATTGATCGTAAAGTCTTAAAATGTCGATTACTTCCGGTTTAAGTCGTGCTAATTCTAATACTCGACATACATTTCTTTCTGGGTCTTTAATAAATTCTAGTATAGCTTCGACGCATGAAAAAACGTAATATCTCTTTTTTATTTTAACAACTCCATTTCCCGGATTTCCAGGAATTAATGCCCCTCCACTTTGAACGAATTTCCACGGACAAAAACCCAAAAGCTGTTAAATTAATTGTTTTATAATTATTTTGTGGTTTAATTTTTTGTTTTTTACTTCTAGTGGTTCTTGATCGAAATTGGGAATTTTACCAGGGTTTAATATGATTGTATTTTTGCAATATAACATTGCTTTGCGGTACATTCCGGTTTTTTCCATGCGGTCTTCGTCGGTTAAAATTTGTCTTCTTGCAATTATTTGGTAAATAATGTCTTCGTAACGATTAGTTTGCTCTGAATAAATTTTTAAGTTCTCAACTGTATCATTAATGTTTGATAGCTCAATAACCTCGTTTTGCATTATGTACCAAATTTCAGCTATTTTTATAAATTGAGGCTAAAAAATTTACATTAAATTTTAACTTATTAGCATATCTTTATTATTTATCTCACATAAATAATAGAAGCTTGAACCATAGTTTTATGATAAATAATTGAATAAGTTTCTTTCAATATATTCTCGAGTTGTTCAAACATAGCTTCTAATTTCCCTTTAGATAATTCAACCTCATCAATTATTTGTCTTATAAAAATTTCATATTGCCTATAAAGCACTAAAAGATCTATCAAGTAATCAATATAACTTCCATATTTATTTTGATCTTCCAGCACCAATTTCAAAGTTCCGTCATCCTCCTCATCATCTCTTACAATAATAAAACCAAGATCAATGGCTGTTGTAAGTGCGTTAACGAAATTCATGATATCATGAAGAATATAATGAAGATCAGAATGCGTTTGCTCATTCGCCTGCGCAAGAAGTGAAGGTACTAAAAATATAAAATTAAATCTTAATCATAAAATTTTTTTTAAATACAATCTTCAATTCCCTCGCCAGATTTCATTGCTCGTTGATTAAAAACTCTTATTCCTGCTACTAATTTAGATAACATATTGAGATGGTCGATTTTTACGTCGTGATTTTCTTCGAGAATAAATTCTATTAATTCGCTTTTATAAAAGACGCTTTTTAATGCAGTTTCAGCTTGTTGATAAACCTACCCAAAAATGAATTAATACATAAATATTTAGACGTAAAAATAATACTTGATCTGAAGAAGGATTCCCCAAGCCATGCAACAACGTGAGGTAATTAACAATTAACTTTAATAGTTTTTGTAAATCATCATCTTCAATACTTTTAAAATTTAATATTTCTTGCTCCAACGGTTGCAATTGAGTATTTAATTTATTCCGATAATCCGAGATAATGTTTACGTTTGTATCAAAATTACATTGGAAGTAAAGTTGCATTTTTAAAGTAACAACATTTGGACTATCTTTGATTTCTAGTGTTGTATAAATGTATTTTACAAAATTTTGCAAGTCTGTTCTACTTAATTCTTCCGCGTTTGTTAAAGATATATTCCATGCAGGATTTAATAACAGAAGTTTGACCTAATTTCAATGATTTCAATCAAATACGGTTTAAAAATAAATTATTAATTTAATACTCACATAGTACGCTATAAAACGATCACTAACTTTTATACTTCTATTTTTACATTCCCTCATAATTTCTTTACACATATTTTTAAACATTATCTCATCCATTTTAGGTGATGAATTGGAAAATTGTTTAATCGATATAAAATGGGTATCTAAAACGTCAATATGACATTTTTTGATTTCTGTTGTTTAAACATTGTTGAAATCAAATGTTTATATTGAGAATTTCATGTAACTCGCAATGATAAAATTAGAACTAACACTAGAACTAGAAACATTCGGATTTAGCCCCACGTCTCTCAAGATGGCTAAACCCGAATGTTTCTAGTTCTAGGTCTTGTGTTAGTTCTAGTGATAATGCTATTGCAAAACTAGAACTAACACTACACCTAGAACTAGAAACATTCGGATTTAGCCGCACGTCCCTCAAGATGGCCAAACCCGAATGATTCTAGTTCTAGGTATTGTGTTAGTTCTAGTGATAATGTTAGTGTAAAAATAGAACTAACCCTAGAACTAGAAACATTCGGGTTTAGCCGCACGTCTCTCAAGACGGCTAAACCTGAATGATTCTAGTTCTAGGTCTTGTGCTAGTTCTAGTGATAGTACTAGTGTAAAACTAGAACTAACACTAGACCTAGAAGTAGAAACAATCGGATTTAGCCGCACGTCTCTCCCGAATGATTCTAGTTTTAGGTCTTGTCTTAGTTCTAGTAATAGTGCTAGTGTAAAACTAAAACTTACACTAAATCGAGAACTAGAAGCTTTCGGGTTTAGCCGCACGTCTCTCAAGATGGCTAAACCCGAATGATTCTAGTTCTAGGTCTTGTATTAATTCTAGTAATAGTACTAGTGTAAAACTAGAACTAACACTAGACCGAGAACTAGAAACATTCGAATTTAGCCGTACGTCTCTCAAGACGGCTAAACCTGAATGATTCTAGTTCTAGGTCTTGTGTTAGTTCTAGTGATAATGCTATTGCAAAACTAAAACTTACACTAAATCGAGAACTAGAAGCTTTCGGGTTTAGCCGCACGTCTCTCAAGACGGCTAAACCTGAATGATTCTAGTTTTAGGTCTTGTGTTAGTTCTAGTTTTACACTAGTACTATCACTAGAATTAACACAAGACCTAGAACTAGAATCATTCGGGTTTAGCCGTCTTGAGAGACGTGCGGCTAAACCCGAATGATTCTAGTTCTAGGTCTTGTGCTAGTTCTAGTGATAGTACTAGTGTAAAACTAGAACTAACACTAGACCTAGAACTAGAAACATTCGGATTTAGCCGCACGTCTCTCAAGACGGCTAAACCTGAATGATTCTAGTTTTAGGTCTTGTGTTATTTCTAGTGATAATGTTAGTGTAAAAATAGAACTAACTCTAGAACTAGAAACATTCGGATTTAGCCGCACGTCTCTCAAGACGGCTAAACCCGAATGATTCTAGTTCTAGGTCTTGTGCTAGTTCTAGTGATAATGCTATTGCAAAATTAGAACTAACACTAGACCTAGAACTAGAAACATTCGGGTTTAGCCGCACGTCTCTCAAGACGGCTAAACCCGAATGATTCTAGTTCTAGGTCTTGTGCTAGTTCTAGTGATAGTACTAGTGTAAAACTAGAACTAACACTAGACCTAGAACTAGAAACATTCGGATTTAGCCGCACGTCTCTCAAGACGGCTAAACCTGAATGATTCTAGTTTTAGGTCTTGTGTTATTTCTAGTGATAATGTTAGTGTAAAAATAGAACTAACTCTAGAACTAGAAACATTCGGGTTTAGCCGCACGTCTCTCAAGACGGCTAAACCCGAATGATTCTAGTTCTAGGTCTTGTGCTAGTTCTAGTGATAGTACTAGTGTAAAACTAGAACTAACACTAGACCTAGAACTAGAAACATTCGGATTTAGCCGCACGTCTCTCAAGACGGCTAAACCTGAATGATTCTAGTTTTAGGTCTTGTGTTATTTCTAGTGATAATGTTAGTGTAAAAATAGAACTAACTCTAGAACTAGAAACATTCGGGTTTAGCCGCACGTCTCTCAAGACGGCTAAACCCGAATGATTCTAGTTCTAGGTCTTGTGCTAGTTCTAGTGATAGTACTAGTGTAAAACTAGAACTAACACTAGACCTAGAACTAGAAACATTCGGATTTAGCCGCACGTCTCTCAAGACGGCTAAACCCGAATGATTCTAGTTCTTGGTCTTGTGTTAATTCTAGGGATAGTACTAGTGTAAAACTAGAACTAACACTAGACCTAGAACTAGAAACATTCGGATTTAGCTGCACGTCTCTCAAGACGGCTAAACCCGAATGATTCTAGTTCTTGGTCTTGTGTTAATTCTAGGGATAGTACTAGTGTAAAACTAGAACTAACACTAGACCTAGAACTAGAAACATTCGGGTTTAGCCGCACGTCTCTCGAGACGGCTAAACCCGAATGATTCTAGTTCTAGGTCTTGTGCTAGTTCTAGTGATAGTACTAGTGTAAAACTAGTACTAACACTAGACCTAGAACTAGAAACATTCGGATTTAGCCGCACGTCTCTCAAGACGGCTAAACCCGAATGATTCTAGTTTTAGGTCTTGTCTTAGTTCTAGTGAGAGTGTTAGTGTAAAACTAGAACTAATACTAAACCTAGAACTAGAAACATTCTAGATACTTTTTACTTCAGGTCAAGTGTTAGTTCTAATTTTAGTTCAATAAAAATATGCAACATAGTGATATTTTATGCTAATTAGCGCTACCTTGAGCGACGCAAGGCTTAACCCAAATTTTTTAGCTCTAGTGATAGTTCAAGTGTTAGTTTTAGATCAATTAATTTTATCATTTGTGATTAATTTTGATATACATAATGGAGAACTCATCATCGCTGTGTTCGATGTGAAAGTTCTGTAACAAAAACCAATGTATGTGTCAAAACAATAAATCTTGCAAGAAATACTGCTAAAGGTAGTCAAAATGAATTCTTCATTTCTATTTTCCCATTATATCTCTTATTTTAATCGGTTTAATTTAAAATCGAATATATATAATAGATTTCTGTAATATAAAATTCTTATAATAAATCTATTAATTTACAGATGGCGCTTTATATCTTTATTCAAAAGGTAGATTTGAGTCTTTTTCTTTGTGATTATCCCCACCATAAAACAGAATTACTAATAGTATACGGAGCGAGTTGTGCTCCTATGTTTAGTTTGTTGCGCGAAAATGGCGGATGTTGTTGTACGTGTGTGTTATATGTTGTGTCTGTTATTGAGTACAGGTTACTTGGACATTACGATAGCACATACGGAAGGTGAGTAATCGTTATTATTTTTCTCTTTGAGATTCTATTTATATTTATTACCAATTTTTTAATTGACAAAGTTTGGATTACGACGTTAAAAAAAACATTATATGATGAGAAATAATAAAACATACAAAGTATTATAATAAATATCGTGTAATTAAATAACACGGTGTATAATTAGATATTAATACTATTTAAATGTTGAGTAGTGGAGGATGAAAATTAAAATTGTTGGAGGTCGTCAACAAACGAGGATGTTCCTCACTATGTTACGACATTTAATTTAAATACAACGAAGTGTGTTATAACTAGGACAGTAATTTGTTGATAAAACAATAAATTTCACAATCTTATTTTATTTTTAGAACTCGACTAAAACAATAACTAAGTTTTATTATTATTATTATATATTAGTTAAATCAGCAAAATCGAATATAAAATGTTCCTTTTCAACCGAGTTTTTGTGTTGGTTATCCCAAAATGTGAAGGAAACTCATTGTTTGATTACTTGTGGGTCTTCTGACAGATGTTCTCGGTTAGAGGAATACAACAATGAACAAAAGTTTTTGAAACACAATATTTTAAAAAGTTTTGTGATTAAAAATAATCGTATATATACCTGTCAAGGCAGGAAATTCGATTTATTTTTTTTAATTCGATGAAAAATTTGCTGTCGATTTAAATAAATTTCACGGGCTTATTAAAAAAAATCGTATTCCATCAATTTTTCGTTTAGCACGCATGTATTTCAAGAAACCTGTTATTACTCGTTACTATTTTCGCATTACATAAAGTAAAAGTGCTGGGATGAAAAATTTTTGCAATACTATTGACTGCTTTAGTGATAATTTAGAAAAAAATTTATCTAAAATCTATTCGGAGATGGAGATGTTTAATTTACCCTCTCATTTTGCTTTTCTTATGACTTGTACTTTGCTACTTTTAGAATTTTGCTTTCCCATATGTTATGGAACAGTATAGGCCGAGGCAGTATAGGGTTTTTCAGTAAATTCCTTCAAGCATCCTTGCAATATACCTGGCATATACTCATTAGTCTTTAGTGTTGTAATAATGTTTTTTGGTATCGTCACGCTCTTCGTTGTATAATACGTTATACCATAATTGGTCATACATTGGTAGTGTTCTTGCCATAAATCCAATATGATATTATCTATCTCATGATGGGGTATTAAGGCAGAGGGGAGTATTTGCAGACGATGTGGTTTTTATGGCAACCACCAAAGGTGATCTCAAGTACAAAACTAAAATGATGGTAGTAGGGGAAGAGAATAAACAAGTTAGCATAAACGTAGAGGATGCAGAGTTGGAACAGATTAGAACATGAACTTAAACTAGAACTAACACTAGACCCAGAACTAGAAATAAATCGAATGTTTTTAGTTTTGGGTCCAGTGTTAGTTCTAAGATGTTTATCAATCTACTTTACCAATCATCAATAACTCGTCCGTAGTCTTTGAACTTCTGTTTCTTCTCACCATTATTATTTAGCTATCCCAGAGTTCCATTGGTATCGACCGTTTCATGCATTATACAGGACAGGTAGACTTTGTTATTTATTTATACCCCAATGTGATTTACTTCAATCTTTAGCTTGAATTGAGGACTAAATTGACTAGAATGATGACTGTGATTTTACATTTTTTTTTAGAAGATAAATAATCGTAAATAAAATATTAAATCCGAATTAAATAAATAATAAATTGACGTTTATTGAGATCGACACACAACTTGAATTTTGCGTTGAACGAAAAATAATATATAGAGATAGTCTGACACACAGGCCCGGAGAATCGATAATACATAAATCAAGTGTTATCGCAAACGTTTTCGAACCGTTTTAACTTTAACGTGGGTATAAAATGGTTGCTTTACCATGTCTCTGGACACTTCCAAAAACAAAAATATTAATCATCTTTTTTTGTGGTTGATAAAAATTCCGTTTTAAAACGAAAATTTTCAATTTACTTTCTTTCTATCTATCGTGACTGCGATAATGACTAGGGTTTACGGTAAAATTCGATATCGTAACTCGTAAGTAATTAATTTATATCGAACCGAGTTATTATAGGGGTCTATAAAGTACTGAAAACGCTCACATAACAATACGGGTTCTTTTTATATGATAAATTTGCCACACTCAATTTATTAAAATTTTGTAAATTTAATTCTTGCAAATTGATATTCATTTGTCACCAAATTAAGTTTGTAGAAAGGCGTATCCTGCAATAAACTTGGAGGCAGGTGTGCTAGGCTCGTGCTCTCAGGCAGGTGCGTATGCTGCTACTAACTCGTCGAGAAGAGGAAATTAACGGTCCATAACTGCCGTGAAAGTATTTACCAACGAACGGAAAATGCGATGTTTTTCCAGAATAAAAATCTTTTTCGCTCTAATAACCGTCTAAGATCTCTCAACTCCACAAATATTTGCTATAACGCACATAAACGCTAATATTTATTTTCTGGTATTGTTTTTTTTTATAATAGTGGCGATGTTAATTTGTAAAATAAATACGCAAGATAACGTATGTAAAAAAATAATCTTTTAAACCATCGGATTAATATTCTGTTAGTATAGTACATAACACAGCAAATGTATGTTCGTCATTAATGGGCGTATATTAGACCAGAGTGGGCCAGAGCAAAGCTCAATTTTAGTAATACATATTCATCTACAGTCAATTTCACTTGCTCCGTGTTCATTTGACCATTCCATTTGTGGATCATATATCATGTTGCGCAGTAATTCTAGTTTGAATCGGCAAAGCTTTGCTGGTCTCTGATCTATGGAGGCGAACATTTATGGTCTTTCTATAATTGATGTCATGTGAACATTTTCTCCTATTACATTCCCTCGTCGTATTTTAGGAAGTGTTTAAAAATAAATAACATTTTCAAAAAGTCGCTAACATCCTCCTATTTTTAAAATGATATTTTTCAGCCACTGTACAAGATCAAAAATTCAAGTAGGTATGAAAATGTCAATTTTTAACATCATTAATTTAAAATTGTTTTCTTGAGGAGAGATTTGGGTTTAAGTTGGAACCGCAAGCAACCTCATCTTAATTAGTCAAAAGATGTCTGATAAAGTCGAGGTCATTTGATGCCGAGGCTTTACAATACGATTACCAATTTCAGATTGATATATCTTAACTTAATTACTCAAAAAAATCTAGAACCATACCTAATAAAGCCGAGGCATTACAATATGACCACTTTCTTCCGTTGATAGAAAGACAACACTGGATTGGAAGTGGCGATAATCTTGAATTAATCTTAATCAAAAAAAAAACTGATTTTTGGCGAACTCTGTATACAGGGTAATTCAAATTCGACCCCTACCATTGGGATCTCAGAAACCATAAGAGATACAGAAATGGTTAAATGGGGGCAAAGTTGCGTATCTTAAAGCTCATCATGTGTCAACTAAGTTTTTGGATCTAGTCATTTTAGTTTTTAAAATATGGCCGAAAAACAAAAAAATGACTTTTTCGTTTTTTGCCTATAACTTCGTTATTTTTCGTTTTTTCGTGAATCTGAAAAAACATTCTTAAGGCAACTTTTTATGAAAAATGTCATGACAACTAGAAATTTTCTCCGATGTTTTGTTTTCGTGAAACTATCATCAGGTTTGTTTTTCAGATTCACGAAAATACGAAAAATAAAGAAGTTATAGGCAAAAAAACGAAAAAGTCATTTTTTTGTTTTTCGGCCATATTTTAAAAACTAAAACGGCTAGATCCAAAAACTTAGTTGAAAAATAATGAGCTCTAAGATACGCAACTTAACCCCATTTAACCATTTCTGTACAGTGTTGTTAAATACCCGCGTATTTATTTTCAAGGGAAATTTCCTGGATATATACCCGGGGGTATTTACCCAAGATGGGTATTTAGAGGTATTTATAAAATTTGATTTAAATTGAATTGATGGCAGTTTTGCAAGTACTTCAAGAATACAGAGTCCATTATCGATACACCAAACTTATTTATAACATTTACAAGAATGCTACAATGAGCGTGGGGTAAGGCAAGGCGATATAATGTTGAACCCAAATTGTTTATCACAGTCCTGGAGAGTGCATTTAAATAATTGGATTGGACTCAAAAAGGTATAAAAATTGATGGCAATACCTAAGTAATTTGCGCTACGCGGACGATATGGTCCTTATTTCGGTATCCTTGGAGAGATGAGACTGATGCTGAACGTATACAGGAGGCGTGTGCAAGAGTTGGGCTAAATATCAACAAAATTTAGGACAAATCTTGTTCCAAGATGTAACATCAATATTGGTGATGATGAATATTCCATCTAGAATACTTTCGATGGTATGTTATTAATCTCTGATATCTTTCCATATTTTGCCGCAGAGATTGCGTTTTGAACCTCACTGATTGATATAGGTGCCATGACACTATCCTTTCTATGGTGTGACGGACTGCTGTCTGTTTCCAAATCAGTTTCTCTATGCTTAATAGGTTTTAGAAATAATTTTTTCAAATGTCATTCATTTCACTATCACATATTATTTTTCCTGTTCCATCTCAGCATAGAGCTGTGTGCGATTTGTGCCTTTATCTTAACTGTCTAACAAATTTATACACATTCCTGGTGTTATTAGCTTTAAAGTGTACATATATTTCGGGAAAGTTTATATTTTCACTACCAACCATTCTCGTTTACGTAATACTCTTCGAAAATATTTAACGATTTCTTTAATGCTTGAAAAACAACTTTGAATGTCCTGAATTGAGTATAAGTCTAATATTAATTACTAAATTCAGTTTTTATGCTTCATTAATTCTTGTTGTTTGATTCTTTTCTAGTCATATTGCACTTCCATCAAATCCAAGATTCCAAGTTCCATGAGATTGTTGATTTCCAATTTTAAATTAAGTAGTTCGTTTAAGATCTTATTATTCTTCTTCTTTTATTCAGGTTGTAACCTGTTTACGCATCATTCATTGTGTTTCATTAGAGCTGGAAATCCAACTTCCTGGTCTCCCGAGATCTCTTTCTAGCTAATCTTTGGTCTCTTTTGTCTTAATCAGCCAGGTTTCTTCCATTCTTTGGAAGTATTCATAAAATTTTTTTATTTCTCCCCTAGCAAATCTCATGACATATCCGAATCCACAAAATTCTCTTACAATTTTGTTCCTAACTCTATCTTTTCTTGTCTTTTCCACTATTGTTCTTAAAGTACTCATCTCAGTTGGTTCGCATCGCAGCCATATATCTTGGCCATGAGGTTCGTGTATCAACAGATAATAATCAAAGGCAGCCTACAGGAAACTTAGAGACATTTTCATGGGCGATATTCCTGTATATTTGAAAAGAAAGGCTGTCAATCAATGCGTGGTTCCTCCTTTGGTTATGATATACGGTTCCGAAACTTTCACATTAACGGTGGCCATTACCAGGAGGCTCAACGTAACGCAAAGAAAGATGGAAAGGTCGATACTGGGTGTAACCCTGAGGGACCACATACGAAATGAAGACCTACGAAGAAGAATGGCGTAAATGATGCGGTCAACATTGTGGCAAAGCTCAAGTGGAACTGGGCGGATCATCGTCGCAAGAATGAAGAATGAGCAGTGGTTACCTGATTATAATACGTCTTCGATCGTTGACAATTCTTCGTCTTCAACGCCCATTTCATCATGGTCCTCTACATTTTTGTCCGAATCTGTTATATTTTTACTTGTATCACTTTTGTATGTACTGTTTTGTTTTGTTATTAAGATAAATACCTATTTTTTAAATACCTACCCGCCGGGTATTTACCCAGCGCCCATCACTGTTTCTGTATCTCTTATAGTTTCTGAGATCCCAATGGTGGGGGTTGAATTTAAATTACCCTGTATATTAGAAATACATAGAGAACAGTTTTCTTTAAGAATACATTTAATAACACAACAACCTCCGACGATTTCATAGACCATTAAACCTTGTGGTCGCCGGTTCTCATAAAATATGCAGACTGTGACTCAGAATCGTGCGATTCCAACAAACTCCCTTTTTCAGCAATCGAGTTTAACAACGGTTTAATAAACGTAACAAACCGACCTCGGTAACCTCTCTTTTTTTATTTCTGCTAAAACAACTGTTGGCTGGTACGTTGCCCTACGCTTCCTCTTCGTAAATCATTCTGTATCGTTACTAACAGGACATCCTCTGTCGGAAAATCCGCCGTTCTTCTAAGAAATTCTAAACGTTGTCTTTTTTTCAGTATTCCTAGGTGCGTTCGTTCTAAAAAGTACAAAAGATTTAACCAGATATTAAGTCGATATGTATGAATAGGTTTTGCATTAATGGGACAACTTCAGTTAGACAGTTATGATACATGACTTATTTTGCATATCGTTCGAAACCTAATAACTTATATTATTGTTGTTTAAACCTTTTTTTATTGTTAGTTATGACCTAAATTACGATTTAAAATAATCAATTTTCAATCGCATTTAATCGGCTTATTCTTCAACATCAAAGAATCTCTTAAAGTCGATCTTTTATGTGGATAAAAACCTCTTTGTTCTCGCTGCGTTAAATTTCTATCAAACCACTCGAGCGGCCGTTCGTGCAACACGTATAGGGCAAAGACATTTGACAAAAAAATCGAGTTTTTCCATGAGATCAGCGGATTTCTTTGTCCCTCCCGTTAAAAGGAGCCAATGTACGCAATGAAAATATCAAATAAACGTAAAAGACATCCGGTCTTTGTTTCATTTATGTTTTTTATAGAATTTTATAAATTCTGAAATCTTCGTAAAATAATACTTCAACTTTAAATTGAAGATTTAAATCCGTTCAGTCAACTCGAATACCTGAATTGATATAAGGTTTAGGGGCATAAAAGGTGAAAGTTTTTTGACCCCAAGCCTTTGCGTTCAAAATATCTTGAGAACGCGCGTTGTATTGTACAAGATTTTTTAAGGACATAAATTAATTTTGATAATACTTCAAGAAGAATTTTGGTGTAATTATTATTTGTTTCCATTATTCGTATTAAAATAAAATAAAGAATTGCACTTTTTTTAATGGATAGTTATTATATTTTTGTTCTACCGGTTTCAACTCAACATAGAGTCATCTTCAGGAACACGTCACAATTTGAACTAAAGCCATGGTATTATTATTAAGCATTTGTTCGTGATTAAAAAACATTAAGGAAATCAAAAACTTAATAAATGCGCAATTATGGGCGGATGCGATGAGTGATGAAGATGGTTCTTGTCAGAACCATCTTGTCAGAACCATCTTGTCAGAATGATGGTTCTTGTCAGAACCATCTTGTCAGCCGATTCATCACTCATCGCATCCGCCCATAATTGCGCATTTATTAAGTTTTTGATTTCCTTAATGTTTTTTAATCACGAACAAATGCTTAATAATAATACCATGGTTTTAGTTCAAATTGTGACGTGTTCCTGAAGATGACTCTATGTTGAGTCGAAACCGGTAGAACAAAAATATACTATCCATTAAAAAAAGTGCAATTCTTTATTTTATTTCAAAAAGAATGTTTGAAACGAAAATAAATCGTTTTAAAATTGTTTATTTTTTGATAAAGCACAAAAATTGCATTTATTTTATCTCTATATTTTTAAAAAGACATGTTAGGTCGATACTAGTGTTGCTTGCTGCCAATATCCACAACATCCCCTCCGGTAACACCATCCCACAGCAATCCTGGAAAATCGTTAGCCCAGGGATAGAGATGTTTTCGAAGGGAACCAGACTGATTGTCAAATCAATCATGATCACTTCTATTCAATCCACTTGTGGCCGAGGGTTTCGTTTGCCATGCGCTGTCTATCAACCTATCTCGTTGATTGGCATCGAAATCGCTAGACTGTTTCTGTATTATTCTCCCTTTACAATAGCCTATTTGTCATTGTTTCGATTTTATCGAAATAAATTTTTAACACACTTTTTTTTACTATTCACAAAAAAATCTATTTCGTTATATCACAAATGTGTCTTCACAGACAATTTTTTTTTCCACCACAACTTCCAAAAATGGATAAGTTAGGCAGACGTGCAGCTGTGCGAAGAATCTAGTAATGGAAGAAACGAATCGAGGCGACCGCCCTTCTTTCTTTCCCATTTCTTTCTACTTTTAACACTTCCAGTAAAACGATTTCCAGTCGAGCTTGTGTGTCACGTCCTATCTGGCGCCTGTCTTTCCCTTATTGAGGAGGGTCAGCTTGATGCGTTTGGAATTGAAAATTCACCCAAGATTATTTTTTTGCCGTGCTTTGTAAATAGGTTAAAGAGAACATAATCTAATTTTAATACGTTTGTTTATAATAGTGGAGATCGATTCTTGCAAAACCAACTTCTGGAAACTCTCATAATAGTTATTTGTTTATTTTATGGTGTTTATATGGTGTATTTTTAAATTTTTTAATAATATTAAACGCTTTATAAATATCATCAAGTTTTCTTATTTACATTCAAGTTACTCTCATATACAGGGTGTCTCACGTAACTGGTTTGTTAGAACTTTTTTAGGTTCCACTATTCGTAGAGGTTTGAAATTTTGGTAGCATGGGTTGTTCATTCTAAACTTTCAATCTAAAATATTTTCAAGATGGCCACCACTTCCAGTCTACCGGAAGTGGTGGCGGTCTACCGGAAGTAGACCACAACTTCGTTATTTTAAATGGAATGCTATAGTTTTTATTACACCTTTCAATTATACATAAAAAAGTATGTTGACTTTGATAAAAGTTGTTAACGTTCATTAAAAAAACCTCTAAATTGGCACAATTACTCTTCAGATGTTGTCAAATAGATTGTCATTTCTTGTATCAGAGTATCTTATACAGGCTGGTCAAAAATTGAATTACCGTTTCTTAATGGCTAGAAAGTCGAAAATTTTAAATGCATTCCCCGTATTTTTTTACCCTATCAGAAAGGGAATTTAATTCTCTACAAATTATCTATAAACATTCCTATACCTATTTATTGTAGTTTTCCTGATATTGGGAAATTAATCAAAGCATGCACGGAATGCGGGAAAACGTTTGATTTTTTTTATTAGAAGGCCATGGAATTTTGACAGTTTTTGGTCCATATTTATGTTATTGTTGTTGTTACTTATTTTTGATCACCAGTGAAAGTCATTGTATATCATGGCAAATTATTCCAACGCCGATATTTTAAATTAGTTTTATATTCATGGCAAATGTAATAAATTTTTGGATAGGACGTGTTGAAAATTTAATGAGAGATATCCAAACCTAACGCCTATCACAAAAAAAAATTTCGAAAAATTGAAAAGGGTTTTCTTAACA
This sequence comes from Onthophagus taurus, assembly GCF_036711975.1. Taxonomy (NCBI): domain Eukaryota; kingdom Metazoa; phylum Arthropoda; class Insecta; order Coleoptera; family Scarabaeidae; genus Onthophagus; species Onthophagus taurus. The sequence continues at coordinate 3,668,416 of NC_091967.1, forward strand.
CATTTGTAAATTGTTGGTATCAACTGGATGGCGCTCCAGCACACTCTTCAGGGCAAATTTACCAACAATTAAACAATTAGTTTGATGACCGGTGGATTGGAAGAAATGTAAATCTCCAGATTTAACACCATTGGATTTTTATTTGTGGGGTCACTTAAAAAATCAAGTGTACAGGGTGTCCAAATTTCGATGGGTTTGCAGGGTATCTCAGTTATTATGAACGATAGAAAGTTGCGGCTTTCGCGAACCTGAGCTACTTTTTTGTGAAACTTACAATGGCGCAAACCAAATTTTCATAGCCCTCTTCGTTTTTAATATACAGGGAGTGTTTCAAAATTTACGATTTTCAGACACCTCCTGTATCCCGGCTATCCGGAAACGTAAAAACGGGTTCTAATAGATTTTTTCACGTAGAATCCAATGGTGCCCGTAGAATTTTTCTAGTCATCACGGTTTTTGAGTTATAAAGAGATAAGTATTTTAGAAGTTGAGTATTTAGTATTTGAGTTGTGTTTATAACTCAAAAACCGTGATGACTAGAAAAATTCTACGTGCACCATTGGATTCCACGTGAAAAAATCTATTAGAACCCGTTTTTACTTTTTTACTAAGTTTCCGGATAGCCGAGATACAGGAGGTGTCTGAAAATCGTAAATTTCAAACACTCCCTGTATATCAAAAACGAAAAGGGCTATGAGAATTTGGTTTGCGCCATTGTAAGTTTCACAAAAAAGTAGCTCAGGTTCGCGAAAGCCGCAACTTTCTATCTTTCATAATAACTGAGATACCCTGCAAACCCATCGAAATTTGGACACCCTGTACAATTCACCGGTCAACACACGACAGAGTTGCGTGATAGAGTGGTGGCCACAAACGTAGAAGTCGAAAGAAGAGTTGAAAAATGTTTAATGGTGAATGGTCAGCATATCGAACAGTTTCAATTTTTTTATAATTTTAAGTTTTTGTTTTTTTATATGTTATTTAGTCTAATTTATGTTATTAAATTGTTGTTTTTCATTGTTTCATTTATTCGTTTTTCTGTTGGTTATTTTTGGTAAATAAAAGCGAGCAAGCTAAAGGTTATTCATCTATAGTTAATTGTAGAAATAATACCAATAATAATTTAAATAAATTAAACGATGAACTGTCAAAATGTCTTGGCCTGCTAACAAAAACACAAACGAGCTTTGGGATTCTATGTCTGATTTTGATTAATTTTCCAATATCAGGGAAACTACAATAAATAGGTATACGAATGTTTATAGATAATTTGTAGAGAATTAAATTCCCTTTCTGATAGGGTAAAGAAATATGGGGTGTTCCATTTAAAATTTTCGACTTTCTCGCAATTGAATATTGAGAAACGATAATTCAATTTTTGACCAGCCTGTATAAGATTCTCTGATACAACAAATGACAATCTATTTGGCAGCATCTGTAGAGTAGTCATGCCAATGCAGAGCTTTTTTGAATGATCGTTAGCTAAGATATGGGCTTTTAAAGACCATGGTGAAATTTGTCAAAAAACACTTAAAATCAAAATAACTCGAAAACAAAAAACGTATAATTGAAAAGTGTAATAAAAACTATAACATTCCATTTAAAATAACGAAGTTGTGGTCTACTTCCGGTAGACCGGAAGGAGTGGCCATCTTGAAAATATTTTAGATCGAATGTTTAGAATGAACAACCCGTGCTACCAAAATTTCAAACCACCACGAATAGTGGAACCTTAAAAAGTTCTAACGAACCAGTTACGTGAGACACCCTGTATATTCGTGCACATTTTAAAGTGTGTGCATCTTGCTACCAGATGGTTTCTTTCCAACCCTCCACTCCAAATTAAACAGTGCAATCTTTCGAGTGGTGCGGATCTTCGAAAGTTATTTTTACCTGAACCACTTCAAGTTTAAGCGCTAAGTAGAAAGTCTTTTTAACACCCTTTTAAAACTTACATGTTCCCACTTTTTTTTATGCAATTTCCTGTGTTAAAATTTGAAACTAATCTCGTTTTTATCGATATTGGGACCTTATTTGTTGAAACGTGATTTAATAACCGGAAGCCTAAGGCGATTTTGGAATCATACCGGGTTTCGGTACGTGCTTCGATCGAGAAATCTCGTTCCTGATTTTGCAAATTATTTCCCTTTCACTCAACCAAGCGGTAGGCAAACTTCTTCGGGCACCATGCCAAAATATACATAAAACCACTTTTAGATCCCGCGAAAACAAGAGAGCCACTTGTAAACTCTCTCGTACTTCTTCTTGTTTGCGTTCATGAAAGGTTTTTTGAAAACCTCAAATTATTATAATGTATACACATGTTTTAATATAAATATTTTTAAGTCAATGTTTTTTTGAATGACTGAATAGAGATGACTGAATAGAGTAGGTGCTATTATTCAGGGCAATTTTGCAGATATGGTATCTGCTTGGCATAAATTTTGCAACCAATACGAACTTCTTATACAAGTCCAACAAATACTTAGCCGATCTTTTGCTGCCTCTTCGTTCATCCTGCTTAATTCAGTAATATTTATTATTAGCATTTGACGCAAGAGACGTCGAATATAGAGGTCAATATCTATATGGGGTCAATTCAGCCTGTTTTGGAAGTAGTAAAGCTAAAATGTGTTAGTTATAAGAATAAGAAAGCATGATCTAAGTTCGTTTCTTTGCATTCTAAGTTTTTTATGCTATGAAGTATTTTTAATAACATTAATGTTCATTATACTTCCTATTAATCGATTTCTCGCAAACTCGGTTATACGAAATGAGGTTAAACGTTATGTAGTCCGTAGAAAACACGGGTGTCGTTCGTCACTAGCGTCACGTGTCACTGACCTCTGAACTGCAATTAACGCAGGCCTGACACTTTACGGCTCCGGTGAGGTTAACAACGATAGGGTGAATCAGCGGTGCCCTTTATTCCATAAAAATTATGTCCAATTAAGTTCACAAATGGATTGGGCCGGGCACGTGGTACGGCACAATTGGATATAATTGACGTATGGCGCACCTGCGATTCTTAACGAGAGAGATGGGGATTTTCACAAATCTCTTTCTGCGTTAAATAAACTGAACAGCTTTCAAACAAAACTTAAATCGAAAAGTTCTGTCGCCGTAGTAGTTCGGTTCGCCTTGAAACTAAATTTATCTATCTGGATGTGATCGAACTTTGCCAAGTCAACTCAACTCAACTCTACTCAACTCTCGATCGATCGATTTTCTCGTCGTCGTAAACAAGTTCCAATCATATTAAGCAGTCGAAAACAATGGCGATAGCAAGACGTGCGAGTTGATCATTGATCTGCCAACGTTTACGAAACAATATCGTACCAAAGAATCCGGTCGCTGCTTCTTCTTTGAGAGCCAGGCACACACAAAACAGGTAAAAAGAACCAGTCGTGGAAGTTTCCTTTCTTGTGCGCCAGATGAGGAGGCTAAGACAAGCAAGAGCAGTGAACAGAGACCCGACTAAACAACAACGGAAACTCGTCCGATATACCCTTCTTTTCTACTAGGACTCGTAGTCGACCGGCCATTATCTCCACAAAGTTAAAAGAACAAAAAGAGGAAAAAGAGACTCGAGGTGGAGTAGCACGCGTTCGTTTTTACCTCCTTTCCTTTCGGCTTTAGTAACGAAAAGAAGATGAAGAAAAGAAAAAAGATCCCATTTTAGTAAATTAAACAAGAAGGAGGAGCTTTGAATCTCAAAAGCTCCTTTCCAATTACAAGAATACAATAAACACAACAAGAATATTTTAAAGACAAAAATGAAATTTTAAAGCATAATTTTTTATTTATATCAACGTTGAAATGTTGTGTATAGAACAAAGAACTTGAAGCGATACTCTCGCCGAGAACACGTGTTCGAAGAGTAAAAGGAAGCGTATTTCATTCAAATACGTTGGATAATGACGTAGCACTAATGAAAAAGATTAGCGTTCCTACGTCAACGGATCTTTCGAGTCTTCGTATGGAAATAGCATGTGAATCCACAACATATGACAGCCCATTAATGTGTCGTCTCCGCCAGATACCACGCTTATAAATCGGTTACATACTGTAAAGCCGAGATGTGTTTCAATGTGGAATGTTGGGAAAGAACATTGAACTTAACGGAATAAAATTAATCTAAAAGATTCATGATTTTGGGACAAAAATTTAGTTTAAAGCGAATTTGTTTATTTTACTGTGGTTTTCCAGATACTGTTATAACGTAAATACACCACAAATGATATGCTATCAAATTTGTGTTTTTTTAATACGAAATCAACATTTCAAAATAAAACGTAACTTGTAGCTTTAATTTAATTGCCATCGGCTTTCGTATAATTGTTTCTAGACCAGCGATTCCCAATTAGATGTAACTATGGGCTCCCTAAAATCGTTTGTGTTCGCCATGAATACTAAATAAGAAAATTAAACACCTGGACAAATTAATAAACCGTTCGTTTTATATAGAGGGTGTCCCGCAACGATTGTACAATACTGCATCAGCGTATTCTCTGATCGAAAACAGACAAGAAAAGTCTAATAAACATAGGTCAGTAATTATATGATTACCATGGTTACGATGGTTAAGATAAAGTTTAATAAATAATAAGATAATATTAAGTTAATTAATACAGTTCATTAATAATTTAACAAAACAAGTAACAAAGATTGTCGAAGAAAATCGTTCAACCAGCATAAAAACAACGAATATTTAACAAATTGGAAAAGATTCATGACATAATAAATGTTCAATATGCGCACCATTTACTTCTAAACACAAACGGATACGTTTTCTAAATGAACTTCTAATGCGTTCAAAGATACCAGGAATTTGTTTTACTGTGTCTAATGCGTTACTAATTTTATTCTTCAAATCCTGCACATTTTGAACGTCTTCAGAATAAACAATTTGTTTTAAATGTCCCCAAAACCAAAAATCTAACGGATTTAAATCTGGTAAACGAGGTGGCCCTCCTCGGCCAATCCACTTATTGCCAAATCTGTTATTTAAGTATGCTCGAGTAGCGCGTGCATAATCGTGCATAAAGTAGCAATCTTCTAGAATTTGTTGAGGTAATTCGTCAAATGCCTCTGTAAGGTGATTTTGTAAAAAATGTATGTAGGCATCGGCTGTCAATCTCTTTGGAAGAAAAAATGGACCTAATAACTGATCAACTATAACTCCAGCCCATACATTAACACTGAATCGCCACTGATAATGAGTTTCTAGTATTGCATGGGGATTTTCATCGCTCCAAACGTGCGCATTATGAATATTAAAAATTCCGCTTTGAGTAAATGTTGCTTCATCCGTAAATACAATGTTTATGGGAAAGTCGACGTTTACTACCTCTTCCTGTATGGCCCACCTACAAAAAATCTCTCTTTTTTCGCCATCATTTTCTGTTAGAGCTTGAACGGTGTTGTAATGATAAGGATAAAGCAACTGCTCCCTTAAAATGCGCTGAACGGTTGTTTTGTTAATGTTTTCTTGTGCAGAAATTCTTCTAATGCTGGTTGAGGCATTTTCATCGACTCTTCTCAAAACTGCTTCTTCTAATTCCACCGGCCTTGTGTAAAGTCTCTCAGTGGAATGGCTGTGGGTTACGCTTCCCGTTTCTTTTAATCTGAGAAATAGTCTGCTAAAGGTGTGACTATTAGGCAATCGTCTGTTCGGGAACCTTTGCGCGTAATGACGAGCTGCTAACGACGCATTTCCATCAGCTAGTCCGTAACAATACACCATATCCGCCATATCTTCCTTGGAGTAATTAATAGGAGCCATACTTAATAGTTTTATTAAATTAAATAGTAAAATAATAATTTCGTGAAGTATTATTTTTTTTGATTAGACCAAGGACAGTAGAATCTAACAGGACTGCTACATGCATTGTATTTTTGTAGCCCACTACGGGTTGGTTGCCCGCACTCTACGTCACACTATTTGCCACGCCCTGTTAACTGTCATTCAGTACTATGCGTTTGTTGTGTGTTTTTAGAGATTTAGAGGTTACATGATAGACATTAATACGTCTAAAAAAATAAAACTTCAAAAATAATATGAATACGTCTACGATATAACCTCTAAAAATACACAGCAAACGCATAGAGTTGGGCGTGGCAAATGGTATAACGTAGTTTGCGGGCACGTTGTCACAACAATGAATGTAGCAGTCCTGTTAGATTCTACTGTCCTTGGATTAGACAACTTATCGTAATCATAGTAACGACTTAATTATTATAAAAGCAAATTTAAATTCACGATGTTAACAAGATCAACTTATGAAACTAAATCTTTGAATATCTCGAAAATGGTCCATTTTCGGACCTATTTTTGATCATAGAATACGCTGATGCAGTTTTGTACAATCGTTGCGGGACACCCTGTATAAAAGAATATATATTGTTTATATTAGTATTACAAGGTACAAAAATAAATAAATTTAGAGCGATCGGTGAACTCCCATTTCTTTTACAAGTTAAAATTAATTAATCTGTTTCTTGATTTACTTTTTACTTGAAATAACGACGAAAAAATTGTTCACAAAGATATGTGGTTGGAAAGGGTATTAAAATTTGCAAAGCTGTTTTTCCTAAATTCGGCGATTCATTGAAAACGTAAGCCCAGAACTCAGACAGATTTTTTTCTTTGAAAGCCATATGAAACTCTCTATTGGTAACTAAGTCAAGAAAATCTTCTTCCTTGACCTCCATGTCCATATAATCTTTGATAATAAACGGATTACGAATCCATGCCTTACTTCTGACAGGAAGTGGAAAATATTCTCTAAAGGTGCGTCTTAGATTTGCCAAATAATTTTCTTTTAGAAGTGTATCTTCAGATATGTTTAAAAATGTGGACAAGTTTTGAAATGATTCCACATTTCCGCTTTTGAGTCGATTCTCCCATAATTTCAGTTTCAAAATAGTTTTTTGTCTTCTACTTAGAAACAATTTACATTTGCACCTTGTAATTTTACATTCAAATCATTGAGATGAGTAAAGATGTCGGATAAGTACGCCAGTTTGATAAGAAATGTAGAATTGTTTAAATTTTCTGGGGAAATTTTATCAGAACGATGGGATTGAAAGCGTTGTTACATTGACTTCTTTACATAATTCCCAAAATCGACTCATTCTTTTGCTTTCGAAAGCCACCTTACATTTGTATGCATTAGCAGTGTATAGTGATCGCTTCCCATTTCTTTGCATAACTGTGAAAAAAGCCGCTCTACTTTTAATAAAATTTATTATTCCGATACGCAATGGTACCACTCTGCAGATGAAGATACTTACTTTATTCTCGCCTTCAGACCTGTTATTCTTCCGGACATAGCTTAGGCACATTTCGCCCAATCGATTTTATTTTTATTGAAAAACGTATTTAATTTTTCAACAATTTCTTCTGCAGTATTGGTAATTAAGAAATCTACAAAGAACAGGTCTTCGAGAACGGCATCTTCATGCTTGTATCTTACACAGTACAATAAAACTGCCTGACTAGTTACGTCCGTTGATTCATCCAACTGTATAGCAAACCAAGGTGATATACGAACTCTTTGTATTAATTGATCTTTTATGTTTTCTGCCATACTTTGAATTCTTCTTTGCACTGTATTGTTTGACAATGGAATTTGTGTAATTTCTTTGGCAGCTTGATTATTGCAGACACCATAATTTTTGCTGCTGGTAATATGAGATCTTCAGCAATAGTATGAGGTTTACCTTTTTGAGCTATTAGTTGACATACCTTAAAGGAGGCCATTATGGTTGAATTGTTTGATGCTGGTATTGCAATATGGGACACGCTTATTTGAATGTTCTTCAATTGTTGTTCTTTCTTTTTAAAAAAGTCTGGGTTTTTTTGCTGAAACTCTGGGTGCTTTGTTTCAAAATGGTGTCTTAACTTAGCTGGTTTCATAGAATCATTGACGGATCTTCTTCTTGACAGGAAGAGTAGCCGAGTAATTTGGATTACGGGAAGAAATAGTTTCGTTGTTACTACATGTTGATGCCGAATTAGTCGAAAGGTTTTCACCAGTGCCCTCGTTATCATGATCGCTTCTTGTATCACCTAAACAAGTACCGCCACTTAGATCTTGATTCCCCGTTTTTTTGTAATTTCGGAATCAACATTGCTCTATAAAGGTAAATAATATTGCAATACTACTTGCAGAAATTGTTTTCTGTAAAACTAACTTCAAAGTTTTATTACTGAATGTATTGTACTGTATAATAAGAAAGTAAAAATGTATTCGTCTTTGCAACATCTACTCACCAAATATTGCTTGAAAAATGTCAATATTGAGTTTGGTTACTTAATTTAATAATAATAATAATAAGTTTATTGCCACATAGTTAATACAAGAGAAAAATAATATATATGTATACATAAATGAATAAGTAATGCATGTTGACAAAAGGTCAGTTTATCGCCAAAGGCGATGTCTTCCAAAAGACCCAACCAGCAACGTATGTAAAAAAAAATCAATATAGCTATATAAATAATTCAACATGTAAGCAAAAAGAAGAAAAAGAGCAAAGAGGAAAAACAACACAACGAGTACAGTTGATAGAGAGGAAGAGAAAGAAAAAGAGGAGAGAAGCAGGCGATATCAATAGTTAGATTCCGATAATTGTAATGATAATAGATAATCCCTTAAGCAGACCTTAAATGTCAGAAAACTACGAGTGTTGCGTATTTCCATGGGTAAACTATTCCAAAGCTTTATAGCCTGCACCGTGAAGGATCCATGATATCTCTCGGTGCGATGAAGGAGAAATATAAGTAACGTATCAGACTGTGCTCTAGTAGGCAGACCGCGAGACGACATGAATTGAAAGTTCGTGTACAAGTATCCTGGGGTCCGAGAAGAAAGTATCTTATACAGCGTTGTCAGTATACGGAATAATCTGCGCTTTTCGACAGTCAACATTTGAAGGTGATTACGATATTGCGTAACATGGTCGTACTTACCCAGGTCAAAAATAAAGCGTAGACAGTTGTTCTGCAATCTTTCTAATTTGTTACGGAGGGTAATTGCCAGCATCAGCATAATCTATGTGGGGCAGTATTAATGAGTAACAGAGATTACGACGGACAGCAAGGGGAAGAAAACAACCAAGTTTACGCAAAGAATGAAAACAAAAATAGACCTTCCTACAAACAGACTGAATCTGATACCGCCAAGACAGCGCTGAGTCCATTGTCACCCCCAAGTTTTTGACCGTATTGATGAAATGTATAACATTGTCACCGAGTATCAGTTGCGTATCATTGGAAGAATAAAATTTTGCAAGTAAAGGTTTTGAGCCGAATGCTATAGCTTGCGTCTTGGCAATATTTAAACTCAGGCCAAAACATTTAGACCAGTCAAGTATCCTGGACAGATCATCATTAAGCCGCGCCATGGATACCGAAAGCTCATTCACAGTTGTTGATGTATAGATTTGAAGATCATCCGCATATAAATGATAGTTGCATGAAATGAATTTGGTAACACTGTTTATAAAAATTGGAAAGAGTAATGGACCCAATACACTTCCCTGAGGCACACCACTACGACTTTGAAACACAGAAGAAGAAGATGAATTGTCACGCACACAAAAGGAACGTTGAGAAAGGTATGATCTAAACCGAGTAACGCACTCAGGGGCAAAGCCCATAGCAGACAGAAACGACACCAGTAAGCTATGATCCACAGCACCAAATCCTTTGCTGAAGTCAAACTAACAGCAAAACTAACAAGGTTATTCGTCGATCGTCACAGCTACGCTTAATATCATCAGTAACCTTGATGAGTGCCGATGTGGTACTGTGGCCCGGTCGGAAACCAGATTGATTACATTACATTACATTACATAGAATACATATCAGGTAGGCGGACCAACCAACCTTGCACCGCGACCCTAAGGATCTATTGTACCCCGATAGATATCGTTATCAAATTTCACCGTGCAGTCCAATGCTCTTAACGAACATTAATACCTTGCTCGGCGAAAGGTCATTCAGATCTTTTGAGGAGATAAACTGCGACCCAAAAATCGAGAATCTGATACGGTTAACGGCAGGGCAGTAGCATAAAACATGCTCAACCGTCTCTGCTTGCTCCGCACATAGTTGGCATTCAACATCGTCGGCTAAACCCAACAAGTTGAGGTGTGCTTTTAATCGGCAGTGCCCAGTAAAAACACCCATTAGAACTTTTATGCTACTACGGGCAAGTCCTAAAATATTCCCGGGTTTGACAGTGGCGATGTTAATAAACACCTTAGCATGTCTCATTCCAGGAGAACTCGTCCACAGTAGGCGAAGTCTCTCTTCAGCCCACAGTCCAATCCTATATTTGGCCATCGCAAATGATACACCAACACACAAACGCTTCAGCGCTGCCATCTCGTGCCAGCTTATCTGCCGCTTCATTGCCAGCAACACCAGAGTGACCCGGGACCCAGATCAGAGAGACTCTGTTATCACAACTCAGTGTGTTTAATGTTCTCTTACAATCATTAACCAGAGCCGACACCGTTTTCACGGCTTGCAGCGCTTGGAGAGCAGCTTGACTGTCTGAGAAAATTCGTACTGTCATGTTCTTGACCCCTCTTTCAAGAAGGATTTTAGCACCCATGTCAATAGCAAATACTTCCGCCTGGAATACAGTACAGTACGTACCCAGGCTGTAGGCTTGCTTAATTCGAGGTGTCTGGCAGTATACTCCTGCTCCTACCCCTTCAGGTGTATTTGATCCATCTGTGTACAAGCAAATGTCTGCCCGAACCAGAGAATTTTCATTTTCGATCCAGGACTGCCGCTCAGGCAGTACAATCTGGTATCGAGCATTAATCACTGATAGTGATACCGCCAAATCTGACGGCATTGATAGCACAGTATCAGTGCTTATAATGTCTTCCGCAACCAGATTGATAGTCTGTAAGTAGTTTATGCTCATCAAGGTAATCCTGCACTTGATTGTACACCAAGCGTTCAAGTGCCTTAGATAATACGGAAAGTATCGATATTGGCCGAAAATCACTCAATCGAGTAGGGCACTTAATCTTAGGAATGGGAACAACGCAGGCCTGTTTCCAAATTGTAGGAAAGGTCGAAGACTCTATGGAGAAATTAAAGATATGAAGCAATGGTGGAGTAATTACGTCCAAGATGGGAAGGAGTTGCCTAACACTAACATCGTCAGCACCGACACTTGTAGAGCGCGTTTTTGCAACATGGTGAAAGAAAACCGAGAATTGACGAGAGCAGAACCACTGATAGTGAGCAATGTTGACTTCTTGATTGACTCGTCGTAATTTCTTCTTTCAACGATTTTTGCAAACCTTCACAACAAACACTTATAGATTTAAAAGAACAAGTAGAAAGAACTTATAACGACAAAATAGTCGCTAAGAAACAAAATAGGAATCTTAAAAAATCCCCCAAATGAGTAATATTACCAACCTCCATACCCAAAATGTCTTAGAAAACGTTACAGATTTCTTCTGAGAGTAATATTAATATAATCTATGTATACAATTAGTTAATTTCTTATGTTGTAGTTTAATTTTTTACTTTACAAATGTGCCGTGGATCCCCAGTATTGTTGCAGGGAGTCCTTTACTCAATCAATCACTGTTCTAGACCTTCAAAATTTATAAAGATCCCATAACAAAAAATTAAGAGATAATAAGAAATGAATAAACTGATCCATCTAAAAACTCTTTCACATTAATTAGACGGAATCAATCGACTATTACTTCAACTCTTACTCATCCATCCGATGAGAGTGTTCCATAGAACCTCAATTTAAATGAACGTGACGCTTTACTCTGGGCCTTTAAAACCAATTACGCACGTAGTTAATTATAGCGGTTAATTCGGTTCATCCGATGTATCTATGGGTGTCATTCAACTTTGCTCTCTCTTTCAATATGTTGATTACGTAATGCGATTCTAATATCAGTTTAAACGACCTCGGTTCGGTTTCTTCTTTTTTGGTGTGTAGTAGATGTGGAACGAAGTGTTTGAAATTTATGTAAAACGGCTGAAAATGAGGCACCATCTGCGGTTCTTGGACTTTGTAGGACAACTGGTTGGGGTCTAAATTTAAAAGGTTTTTTTTTTGGTGCTCAGAGGGTGGGTTGGGTTAATTAATGCTTAATTAAGGTCGAGAGGAACTTACTAAAACCACAGGAAGTTTTCGCAAAGACCATCTCATCTCTTTTTGCAGTGTTTGTTTGTATAATATATAAAAATATGTAATAATTTTTTCTTTCTTTTTTAGGTAAATTTAAACAACATTTGGATATAAGTAGTAAGTTTTATTTTAGTTAAAAATAAATTCGTTTACGCATTCAATATTTATTCAAGGTATGGTAAAATTAAACTTTGCATACGTTTGGTTTGTGTTGAATTAAATAAATTTGCAAACCAATTTTTGCGCGATTGTTTACGTTTATTACCGCGCTTGTTTCCGATTGCCAATTTTCGGAAATTGTGAGTTGGAAACTGAATCCCCGGCCTATTTTAGTTTAAACGAATACGACGCGACGACAATTGCCCTCCCTATTATTAGACGGTCGTTTCGAAATATTTATAGCACAAGATCCTTTTTTTATAAACGGCTTTTTTTCATTTTACCTCACCGGGGTATTTCCTGAATATTTTGTACGAAAGCTTTTCAAGAGTTATTTTGAGAGCTTTTTAATTTATTAAATCGCTTTGGGAAAGCCGAAAAGCGTATTAACATTGTTTTCACATTAATGAATTGATTAATTTATTGGGTTAGGTTTTAAAGGAGTTCTTTGTTCTCTAAAACCAGACTAAACAGTCCGTGTAAACGAAAACTGGAACAATATTTGCCTGAAAATTAGTGTCGGGGTTGTGAGGCCATTGTTCTTTCAACGCCCAACATCGTTATCAGTGTGGTTTACTGCTAATTACTTCCTCCTCTGAAGTATTACTTTAAAAATGTTTATGACAACCTGGAGATTAAAATTGCTTTACCCGTATATCTTTACTTCTTTTTGTAAAGATCAATAACCCATTTTATGATGGGAAATGACATTCTTAGAAATTCTTACACACATACATAAATAATACTAACTACCCTCATTACTTATTCTTGTCTAACAACAAAATTGAAGGTCCAAAAATATCTCCTTAAGCCACAACTGTCGTCCCCGGTCAAAATAAACGGTTATAGTCCCGTGGCACGAGCCTCACCGAATTCTCCTTGTCTTTCCATCGTAGACAACGTGGCTTATTTATCAAACAATCGAGACGAGACGGTTTAGGTCTCCCCTCGAAAGGAAGGAAGGCAACGGGCCGCGAAAAGGACCAGACGATGTTATCGAAGAGGAGGTACGCCTTAATTCGAACTGCCTATTGTGTACCGGTCAGGTCACTGCTACTGCTGCTGTTGACCTCCGCTCCAGGCCACAAACTAAACGAAGAAGATAGCAACAGACGAACTCGAAGCGTCCCTCGTATATTGGCCTCCAATTTAAAATCGTCTTAAGATGGTGTTATTTGGTCTCATGGTACTTAACCTTTCACCTTTTTAAAATTTATTAAGTGACGAAAGAAAAAATTTTTTTGTAATTCGCTACGGTAATGGAAGCTATAACAGTACTCAAACGGGTGCTGTAATGAGACTTATTACAGCATCCGATGCTGTAATGAGATTTTAGTAACATTTTATGGAACCAGTTCAAGTTGGTGACATTGGGTCATTAATTTTTCTAGTTTCCAATTTTTGTCTATGGATGTTTAAACACGTTCTTAACATCGAATACAAGGTCCACAATGATGAGGACATTGACTCTGAGCAATTTCTTGTATTTTGGGAGGCGTACATCAAACATTTTTTTTCAGGTGAATATATTTTGTGTTTTGACAGTTTCTAATTGTCAATTCAAAGTTTCTATTTTCAAGTGTTCCGGTGTTACCAACTGTTACATGCCTATTTCCCTACATTGCCAAAATTTACTTTATTTTTGTTAAAAAAAGTATAAAAACGCGAATTACAAAAAATAGCATAAAAAACACGTTTCATAAGACTTAAAGCACTCATTCATTAAAAAACTCGTGGCTTCGCCACTCGTTTTTCAAGTTGAATTCGTGCATTTCAAGCGTGTCTTACGAAACTTATTTTTTAATATACAGTAGAGCCCCGATTATTCGCGGAATTGGGTGGCAAGGGCGCCGCGGATAATAAAAATCGCGGATAACCCGAAAAAGACTAAAAATAAGGTGGAAACACAAAACATAATTCACCATAAAGACTATTTTACTTAAACCTTTGTACATATGTATTGTATCACTGTACTGTAAACAAAAACTGTACTGTAAAAAACTCAGTTACATCTTTTTAAAAAAATCGGTCACTAGCTTTTGCTTCTTGCTTTGGAAGCACCTTTTCTTTATTCTGGATTGTACGTTCCTTAGCATAAGTTTTTCTGCCAGATGTGCGTCGTCTTGCTCCTCTAAATATTGAAGCAATCCGTATACATGCTGCAAAACAGGTTCATGTGTCATCCGCGCAAACACCTCGCCTTCTTCACTTTCAATATCTTCGTTTTCTTCGTTCACTCCCATTGCTTTGTTTGTTATTTCTACGTCAGATAGTCGTTCAAACCCTGGCTCATTTTTGTCACATTCCAGCCACTCTTCTATGTTTTCTTGATTTACATTCTCACCTCCCGGAACGGATGTCACTCAGTCAATAAGTGCAGCGATAGGCATATCTTCATTATGTTCTTCACCAATGTTTTGGTTGACATTTACTTCAATATTTGAAAAGAATTTTCTCCCATGCAAACACAATATCGTAAATGCTATCCAAAATTGTATACATCTTCCAAAGCTGCTTAAAATCGTAACCTTCTTCAATTTTTGTTTTTACCAACTTTGTTCTGTATATCCTCTTCACAGTTGCAATGACCCCCTGGTCCATAGGCTGTATGAGCGCAGTAACATTTGGGGGCAAAAATTTTGCAAAAATTTGTTCATCAGAAGATTTAAGCACACTTGCGGCAGGGTGTGAAGGCGCGTTGTCAATTAATATAACGGCCTTTCTTGGTAAATTCTTTGAATCAAGGTGTTTACGTACTTGAGGCACAAAAATCTTTTCAAACCATTCTTGAAAAATCTGCTGGTTCATCCAACCTTTTTTTTGATTGAAATAATCGACTGGTAAATTGTCTGCTCTTGTCCCCTTAAAAGACCTTGGTTTCTTAGATTTACCGATTACAAGAAGTTTCAGTTTGTGGGTACCAGCAGCATTGCTGCATGGCAAGATTGTGATTCTTTCCTTGCTACTTTTGTGTCCTGCCGCTTTATGTTCACTTTTAAATGCTAAAGTGCGAGTGGAAAGACACTTCCAAAAAAGCCCTGATTCATCAGCATTATAAATTTGTTCTGGTGACAAATCTTCCGACATTACAAACTTTTCAAAATCATGTTGAAAATCGTCAGCTGCTTGTTGATCACCGCTCTGCTTTTCCCCATGAAGACCTATCTCCCTAATTCCATAACGTTTCTTAAAACGATGTAACCAACCGGACGACGCATCAAAATTTCCTTCCAATCCTAACAAATCAAAGAAGACTTTTGCTTTAGCTGCAATGTTAGGGCCGGATACAGGAATGCCTTCATTTCGCTCTTGAGCTAGCCACTCCGCTAATGCCGAGTCAAGTTCACTGCACGTGGATTTCTTCATTGTTTTTCGTTTTTTCATTCCAGAAACACTGTTTGAAACTGTTGCAAAAGTCAATAACTTTTCTTTTTGCTTTAAAACATCTCGCACTGTTGTTTCCCCAATCCCGTATTGTAAACACATCTGCTTTCTTGATGCGCCATTTTCTATTTTAGAAATCATTTCTATTTTTTGTGGAATCGTTAACACAACCTTCTTTCGTTTTTCAGCCATTATTTATTTCAGGAACAAACTAATAATCTGCTAATAACCACCGACAAAGAAACACGACTGTAGACGGTGTGACAAGTCGAAACATGCTTTAAAATGAGTCGAAACACACGTTCGTCTGATCAATATCGAGTGCAATTCGCATAAACACACGAACACATTTCGATATATAACGAAAATCAAATTAAATTTAAAAGAAAAGAATATTTCACAGCACTCGCGGATAATCCGCACTGCGGATAATCCGCTCGCGGATAATCGGGGCTCTACTGTACTATTATATGATGTCATCAATAGGGCACGGAACTTTTGTAACAAAACGATACGATTTCCCCCCTCCACTCGTTCTCAGCAGAAAATTTTATACAAAAGTTCTTCTAAATTAAATTCTAAATCGATTTTCTCAATAACAAAATATATAAAAATATATATATATAAATTTTTTTGAGATTATGTTCTTAATTATTGATCAAATCAAAAATTTTTATTAACAATATTTGTTTAGAATTACGTCAGGAACAGTGTTTATTAATACAATTTTTTGCTAACTTGAAATTTTAATTTCCCTCTGAATAGTATGCTATCAAAATTAATTATCTCAACAATTATTGTTTTTATTAAAAAATGTTTTGAATAAAATTTGTTTCAATTTCGATTTTGAATCAATTATCTTAATAAAAATTTTTTACATCTCTATTAATTAACCATCTAAGTATAATTATGTATAAAAACGGAAAAATTATTATTTTGAGGTTATCTTCTTAATTATTGATTAAATCAAAAAAAAATTGTTGACAAAGTTTGTTTAGAATTGTTTCAGGAACAATTTTTGTTAACACAATTTTTTTCTAACTTGAAATTTTAATTTCCCACTGAATAGTATGCTATAAAAATTAATATTTTTGAGGTTATATCCTTATTGTTGATTTAATCAAAAAATGTTGTTAACAAAATTTGTTTAGAATTGTTTCAGGAACAATTTTTGTTAATAGAATTTTTTGCTAACTTGAAATTTTAATTTCCCTCTGAATAGTATGCTATCAAAATTAATTATCTCAACAATTATTGTTTTTATTAAAAAATGTTTTAAATAAAATTTGTTTCAATTTCGATTTTGAATCAATTATCTTAATAAAATTGTTTTACATCTCTATTAATTAAGCATCTAAGTATAATTATGTATAAAAACGGAAAAATTATTATTTTGAGGTTATCTCCTTAATTATTGATTAAATAAAAAAAAATTGTTGACAAAGTTTGTTTAGAATTGTTTCAGGAACAATTTTTGTTAACACAATTTTTTTCTAACTTGAAATTTTAATTTCCCACTGAATAGTATGCTATAAAAATTAATATTTTTGAGGTTATATCCTTATTGTTGATTTAATCAAAAAATGTTGTTAACAAAATTTGTTTAGAATTACTTCAGGAACAATGTTTGTTAATAGAATTTTTTGCTAACTTGAAATTTTAATTTCCCTCTGAATAGTATGCTATCAAAATTAATTATCTCAACAATTATTGTTTTTATTAAAAAATGTTTTAAATAAAATTTGTTTCAATTTCGATTTTGAATCAATTATCTTAATAAAATTGTTTTACATCTCTATTAATTAACCATCTAAGTATAATTGTGTATAAAAACGCAAAAATTATTATTTTGAGGTTATCTCCTTAATTATTGATTAAATCAAAAAAATTGTTGACAAAGTTTGTTTAGAATTGTTTCAGGAACAATTTTTGTTAACACAATTTTTTTCTAACTTGAAATTTTAATTTCCCACTGTCCAACAGTATGCTGTTCTTTTAATCAAGATTTTCTGAAAACGAGTGGAGGGGGGAAATCGTTTTGTTACAAAAGTTCCGTGCCCTAGTCATCAATATTGGCGAGGTGTTACTTCCTTTTACATCAATTCATTTAGACCATTCATTATTTCATCAACCTTTAGGAAGAGAAAAGTAAGTAAGACTAATCCAGTGTTCATCTTGGGAGATATAAAGTGCATCCTCCTTAGTACACTTTACACTATTAACGCACTAATTTATCAAGTTACAAAGTAGTATCGTCGTAATCTCGACCAGATATAGTGCCTCTTATATTTTCAAAGATCTAACTATAAATCAGAATCAATGAACTCGATAATGTTATGTTATTATTTTGAATTTGAATTATTATCTTTAAAGAACAAAGCATTACCAGTCATACAGTAATGATACCATACATTTTGTTTAAGTGGACTCTATCAGATGTAAAGATTGGATCTTTTACAATCGATAGGAAGCAATGAATCAGTTTGGTTTGTAAGAGCGTCCGTTGCTCTATATATATTCGATTGTATGATAATCAGTTTGGTTTAATGTCAAATAAATAACGTGGTGGCATTTAAGTCTGTAAACAATGGGCGATGAATTTTTTGTTTAAATAAATTGACGAAGACGATATCTTAATGACCATTTATTGTAACTAAGATTAGTCACAATTGTAATATAAATTTTAATTAAGAAAGTGAATCATCGAAGGAAAATCATCTCCATTAATACAAATTTTCTTCGAAGCGTTTGTGAGTAACGTTATTTAACACTAATGTTTGTATTTATGTGATTCAGAATCATTAAATATTTCCGCAAGTAAAAACCAATGTTCCCATTTATGCATGATATACACATTATTTATCTTCTAGGTAATTTCCAAGAATTACTACCATGCACGTGTTTATAACGTTACTTGGACAAGACATTTTCTAAGCTGTATCTTATCGAGATTCAAGGTTTACACGAGCTCTCTAAATGATTACTTCGACCGTATCCGTTAAATTATTGCATTTTGCAATTTCGCCGTATTAAATAACACAATTCAATTTGTCTTTTTATATATTATAAGTTAAAGATTTCTCATATGGGATTATTACTCTTCGTTCTCTTCTTGCCTTGACATCTTTAAGCCTGTAAAAGTGTGAGTTTTTAGTTGACAATAAGTTCTCCGTTCAAAAAAGTTTTATTATATTTCGGTCTGGTGAGTTCGGTGCGAACGTTGTCCTAAATTCGTGGTTTGGTTCTTGTGAAATAAGCGGCTTACGGAGTGCAACAGGTAGAATGGGTCGAGCAATGAATTTAGTGTTTACGGTACAATCAATAATTTATTGTTGATGGCTTGCTCGTTTCGGTAACAGGATTTGCATTAGTCCTCGTTAATGGATGTGGGGATGTAAGAATTCATTGGATTTTAGCGTCGTAATTATTTAAATGTTTATCGAAAATCAAATCATATGAAACAAATCAACATCCTGCTACCAATCGAAAGTTCTTATCTAATTTAAATAAAGATAACAACTAATTGCCGGATAAATCGATTTATTGCGTAATTTCTTATCCTTAAAAGAAGCCTTTATTTTATTATAAGTTTGATACGAATTAAAGGGGAAATGAAATAAACTAGATGAACGTGTATCAAAAGACGAGGACGAACGGTTCGTTTCGCAAGCGAGGGAAACAATGAAGTTGTGCAGGAAACGAACCTATTGCGTTACGCCCAGGGCTTTGTGATTCACGGAATCACTTTACGAAATCCTTCTTTGGTCCCTACCCTAAGAACGAGGGAACGTTATACTTGTTATACTTTTATGTTTTTTTACCGACGCGACGACCCTAATTCTGGGTTTTCCTTTGATAGGTCAAACAAAGAACAAAAGTCAAGGACAAAGTTATTTATTAAGTCAATTCTAATGCTAAAACAACGAGAAAATGAATAATTTGCGGTTAATTAAAAACACTGTGTTGTTGCCTACGTCTAATTTTAATTAATGTATGAATATTTTGTACTTTATTTAAACTGTCTCATACGAGATAAAAGATCTTGGTTATATTTTGTGATATCGTTTTGGTTCTCTACGTATAAAACGATTCCATGGGGGAAGGCAGAAAGAATGTTGTGTGATAATAGGAAAAATGTTGGTTGAGAGATATCAGAGGAGCGTTAATAGATGTCGGAGATGATATGTTATCATTAGGGCACGGAACTTTTGTAACAAAACGATACGATTTCCCCCCTCCACTCGTTCTCAGCAGAAAATATTATACAAAAGTTCTTCTAAATTAAATTCTAAAACGATTTTCTCAATAACAAAATATATAAAAATATATATATATAAATTTTTTTGAGATTATGTTCTTAATTATTGATCAAATCAAAAATGTTTATTAACAATATTTGTTTAGAATTACGTCAGGAACAGTGTTTATTAATACAATTTTTTGCTAACTTGAAATTTTAATTTCCCTCTGAATAGTATGCTATCAAAATTAATTATCTCAACAATTATTGTTTTTATTAAAAAATGTTTTAAATAAAATTTGTTTCAATTTCGATTTTGAATCAATTATCTTAATAAAAATTTTTTACATCTCTATTAATTAACCATCTAAGTATAATTGTGTATAAAAACGGAAAAATTATTATTTTGAGGTTATCTCCTTAATTATTGATTAAATCAAAAAAAATTATTGACAAAGTTTGTTTAGAATTGTTTCAGGAACAATTTTTGTTAACACAATTTTTTTCTAACTTGAAATTTTAATTTCCCACTGAATAGTATGCTATAAAAATTAATATTTTTGAGGTTATATCCTTATTGTTGATTTAATCAAAAAATGTTGTTAACAAAATTTGTTTAGAATTACTTCAGGAACTATGTTTGTTAATAGAATTTTTTGCTAACTTGAAATTTTAATTTCCCTCTGAATAGTATGCTATCAAAATTAATTATCTCAGCAATTATTGTTTTTATTAAAAAATGTTTTAAATAAAATTTGTTTCAATTTCGATTTTGAATCAATTATCTTAATAAAATTTTTTTACATCTCTATTAATTAAGCATCTAAGTATAATTATGTATAAAAACGGAAAAATTATTATTTTGAGGTTATCTCCTTAATTATTGATTAAATCAAAAAAATTGTTGACAAAGTTTGTTTAGAATTGTTTCAGGAACAATTTTTGTTAACACAATTTTTTTCTAACTTGAAATTTTAATTTCCCACTGAATAGTATGCTATAAAAATTAATATTTTTGAGGTTATATCCTTATTGTTGATTTAATCAAAAAATGTTGTTAACAAAATTTGTTTAGAATTACTTCAGGAACAATGTTTGTTAATAGAATTTTTTGCTAACTTGAAATTTTAATTTCCCTCTGAATAGTATGCTATCAAAATTAATTATCTCAACAATTATTGTTTTTATTAAAAAATGTTTTAAATAAAATTTGTTTCAATTTCGATTTTGAATCAATTATCTTAATAAAATTTTTTTACATCTCTATTAATTAACCACCTAAGTATAATTGTGTATAAAAACGGAAAAATTATTATTTTGAGGTTATCTCCTTAATTATTGATTAAATCAAAAAAAATTGTTGACAAAGTTTGTTTAGAATTGTTTCAGGAACAATTTTTGTTAACACAATTTTTTTCTAACTTGAAATTTTAATTTCCCACTGAATAGTATGCTATAAAAATTAATATTTTTGAGGTTATATCCTTATTGTTGATTTAATCAAAAAATGTTGTTAACAAAATTTGTTTAGAATTACTTCAGGAACAATGTTTGTTAATAGAATTTTTTGCTAACTTGAAATTTTAATTTCCCTCTGAATAGTATGCTATCAAAATTAATTATCTCAACAATTATTGTTTTTATTAAAAAATGTTTTAAATAAAATTTGTTTCAATTTCGATTTTGAATCAATTGTCTTAATAAAATTTTTTTACATCTCTATTAATTAACCATCCAAGTATAATTGTGTATAAAAACGGAAAAATTATTATTTTGAGGTTATCTCCTTAATTATTGATTAAATCAAAAAAAATTGTTGACAAAGTTTGTTTAGAATTGTTTCAGGAACAATTTTTGTTAACACAATTTTTTTGTAACTTGAAATTTTAATTTCCCACTGAATAGTATGCTATAAAAATTAATATTTTTGAGGTTATATCCTTATTGTTGATTTAATCAAAAAATGTTGTTAACAAAATTTGTTTAGAATTACTTCAGGAACAATGTTTGTTAATAGAATTTTTTGCTAACTTGAAATTTTAATTTCCCTCTGAATAGTATGCTATCAAAATTAATTATCTCAACAATTATTGTTTTTATTAAAAAATGTTTTAAATAAAATTTATTTCAATTTCGATTTTGAATCAATTATCTTAATAAAAATTTTTTACATCTCTATTAATTAACCATCTAAGTATAATTGTGTATAAAAACGGAAAAATTATTATTTTGAGGTTATCTCCATAATTATTGATTAAATCAAAAAAAAATTGTTGACAAAGTTTGTTTAGAATTGTTTCAGGAACAATTTTTGTTAACACAATTTTTTTCTAACTTGAAATTTTAATTTCCCACTGAATAGTATGCTATAAAAATTAATATTTTTGAGGTTATATCCTTATTGTTGATTTAATCAAAAAATGTTGTTAACAAAATTTGTTTAGAATTACTTCAGGAACAATGTTTGTTAATAGAATTTTTTGCTAACTTGAAATTTTAATTTCCCTCTGAATAGTATGCTATCAAAATTAATTATCTCAACAATTATTGTTTTTATTAAAAAATGTTTTAAATAAAATTTGTTTCAATTTCGATTTTGAATCAATTATCTTAATAAAATTTTTTTACATCTCTATTAATTAAGCATCTAAGTATAATTATGTATAAAAACGGAAAAATTATTATTTTGAGGTTATCTCCTTAATTATTGATTAAATCAAAAAAAATTGTTGACAAAGTTTGTTTAGAATTGTTTCAGGAACAATTTTTGTTAACACAATTTTTTTCTAACTTGAAATTTTAATTTCCCACTGTCCAACAGTATGCTGTTCTTTTAATCAAGATTTTCTGAAAACGAGTGGAGGGGGGAAATCGTATCGTTTTGTTACAAAAGTTCCGTGCCCTAGTTATCATCATCAGCTCTACAATCCATGGAGCATCCTGGTCCGCTCCAAAAGTCCCTTCCATTCCTTCCAGTTTTTAGCAACCTGCCACCATTTGGACTTAAGCAATGTTGATGCAGATTAAGTACAATAATAGAAGATATCATATAAGAAAGGCATTTTGCTTCATCCTTTGATGTAAATGTTTTAAGTAACATTTATGTTTTTTTTACCAACACGACGGCCCTAATACTGGGGTTTCCTTTAGTAGGTTAAACAAAGAACAAAAGTCAAGGACAAAGTTATTTATTAAGTCAATTCTAAGAGAGATAAAGTGCTAAAACAACGAGAAAATGAATAATTTGCGGTTAATTAAAAACACTGTGTTGTTGAATACGCCTAATTTTAATTAATGTATTAATATTTTGTACTTTATTTAAACTGCCTCATACGAGATAAAAGATCTTGGTGATATTTTGTGATATCGTTGATGCCATCTCTTTGTTCTCTACGTATAAAACGATTCCATGGGGGAAGGCAGAAAGAATATTGTGTGATAATAGAGAAAATGTTGGTTGAGAGATATCAGAGCAGCGTTAATAGATGTCGGAGATGATATGTTATCATCATCAGCTCTACAATCCATGGAGGATCCTGGCCTGCTCCAAAAGTCCCTTCCATTCCTGCCACCATTTGGACTTAAGCAATGTTGATGCAGATTAAGTACAATAATAGAAGATATCATATAAGAAAGGTGCTTCATCCTTCGATATAAATGTTTTAAGTAACACTTATTTCTCATAAATAAATTGATATCGAGTTTATTTAAACTATCTCATATGAAATACAAACATCTTTGTTATCTTTTATGATATTGTTGATACGACTTCTCTTTGTTCTTTGCGCTTAAAACGGTTCCACTCCGATTGGTAATCTGAAAAGTGATGCAATTATCGCCACCAATTGTTCGCTTGGACGTGAATAATGCGATCGCTTCCGTCACGTAATTACGATTACGCTTCGGTGTTCAATTAGCCGGTATGCTGGCAGCAGCAGCAACTTTCGACCCCATCCATATCCGTTGGTCTTAACCGTTAATCGCTGCCAAGCAACAAAGATTGCGAGTTCTCGAGCTAAAAGAAGACAATCCACTTGAAACTGTTCTTTAACCACTTAAACACATAGTTTCGAAGTTAATTTGAAGAGGTTTAGAGAATAAAACAGCTTTTAAAAAATACTTATTGGATGTGTCATTGTTTTTAAATAATTTGCCAAAGGAACTTTGTAATTTGGCAGACTTTGAGATTGCCATCTTGACCTTGGTTTTTTTTATCTCAATTTACTAAGTCATTGTTAAATTTACTAAATTCAAAAGAATCAAATTCCATATTATAGAATTATTATTATATCTGTAGTATTAAGTACAGCATCATTAGGTAGCTACTACAATTCTGTTATGTAAATTATGGTATTAACCCCGTTATACCTAGGGTTGCATTAGCACGTAAAATCAATAATATTGAACTACACGCATGCTGCGGTTATATTAACCGTGTTGTTGTTCAATCTAGAATTAATACATGTTATTTTGGGCTAAAATAGAACCGTTGATTAAATTTCCTTTGTGTTCAAATAATTTAATACGGAATCGTTTATATTTTGTAAACCTCGTCACCGGATGGTACTATTCCGTTTTGTAGATAAATTGCCCCCATTAGTTTTAGGTGTTATAGTCAAAGGAGTTGGCATTCGAAACACCACAGCTTTGAAATTGAATGTTTTTAATTATAAATTGTACCTATATGTAAAATATACGCAATTCACCTTAATTGTTGTAAGTGGGACAAACTGATCAATAAATAAAGACAGTAATTCGAACAAATTTAGATTGTCTCAAGGTCTTTATGGTCAACGAGCGTCAATTATTTATAACAAAGGAACACGTTCGTCTTTTGTTACTTACACTCGTCATTTAATTTTTTGACGTAGTATCATTGTGAGGCGTTCTTATTAACATCTTATCGATAATAATGATTTTTGTTTCTATATTTATAACTCCACCTATTACAAATAAGTGTACATCCGTTTAAAAATGAAAAAAACTTCATTTCCAGGAAGGATAAAATCTTTTATTTTGGTGATCTTTATCAATGGAAAAATTTTACTTGCAAATAAGATGTCGGTAACAGAACTGAAGCGGCTACGAAGTTATAAAAAAGCCTCTTGTCACGTATTCGAATTGGATATAGAATTTCCTTTCGAACGTTCCACGTCATCCGACTTGTGTATACCGCGTAAACCAATCCCTCAAGTCTTTCTTCATTCGAGCGTTAAGGTGATATCCGGTCCAAATCGCCAATAGCCGGATGTCCACCGGCTAATAAACGTATGAATCACAATCCAACGAGTATTATAAGTCAACGTGAAAGGATCGTATAATAAAGAAATTGTTGTACTTAACCGTTATTGAAGTCTATCTCTTTTGTTTGCATTAACAGGAATTAATTAACGCGGCAGGGAATGGGTTAATTAGTCTTCTGCAATTAAGCGAGTAATTTATGTGGAGATAGTTAATAAAGTCAAGGGCAGCACTAAACTATTGAATGCGAAGTGTGAAGGTCGTTATCATTTTTTTTTTAGTTTGTTGATGCATGCAAATTAAGACATTACATTTCAATATTAAGTTATATCGTTATTAAATTTGTTAGTTCATTATCGGAGGTACTTTTAACCCCGGCAATAATGATGTAATAAATAATTGATTAATAATTAACGGTAATGAGATACTCAACGGCAACAAAGCAAATTCAATGTTTCGTGCGAAAGTAATT
This sequence comes from Onthophagus taurus, assembly GCF_036711975.1. NCBI lineage: Eukaryota > Metazoa > Arthropoda > Insecta > Coleoptera > Scarabaeidae > Onthophagus > Onthophagus taurus. The sequence goes on from NC_091967.1 coordinate 3,694,103, forward strand.
GGATGGATACACTATGAGTTGAGCGAAGCACGATAATTGAGAGTACTGATAAGTATTAGCTCGGCGTGAGAAGGTAAAAAAGAGGAAATTATACTAAGTAGATTTATAGCAATTTTTTTGAGACGCCTACCACCGAAATCAAAACAAACATCTTAGGTGATGTAACAGAATTTTCTGGTAGGAGAAGATCGAATCAATTACCTTTTCCTTGGTCCAACCGTCTACGAAATTCCTCGGCGTAGGCGGAAGATTATATCACGACTTCACGCCAATTTAGCGAGAATCGGCTAGAGACGGAGGCGGAATACAAAAATAAGGTGTTGGTCCAAGAAAGTCACGGGTTAGATGACACAGTTCTTTGTGGAAAAGAGCTTTTCCGGTTCGTTTATTTCTCGATGTAAAAGCTTCGAGCTTCCACAATCACCATATTATTATTTTAGGATTAAACGCAATCAATTTTAATTAAAACGAAATTCTGCGTGATTTGCTGTTCTTGTCATATTCCGAATATTAATGAATCGTTAAATTCTCGATAAATGTATGGAAACTGTCGTTGATTTCATGTTAAACGTTTTCAGTGGTTTTCTGTTATTTAATTTATAATATAATTCATAAGTAATTTATTTGTATCATATAGCGCGTTAACTCTTACTGGTGCAGTGGTACAAAAAATAAACCACCTAAATTTTCACCCAACTGACGCAATGGTCTATAATGTGTTACTTTCGCAGTAGCGAAAATTTAAATAGATGAAGATGATCCAGTGAAAATGATTCAGAAATCTTTATCTGTACTTCAAGTAAGAATTTAAAAAATCCGACACTATATTGTCTGTTTCAACTATTTTTAGGGTTTTCAGGCAAAGTTGAAGAACAAATGCGTACTAGAAAACATTACAGGAGAAATAAATGCCTTTTTAGGAATCAATTTACTTATGAGGATCAAGCATTGGCCAAGTTACAAAGATTATTGGTCCAATGCACCAGTGATTCTTACATTAGCTCTCTTATGACGCAAAAAAGATTTGGTTGACTATTAGGAGACTTGCATATCAATTATTACTCTGCTATGCCTAATAGTGATTCGGAATATTTTGATCGTCTTTATAAAGTATGGCTGTTGTTAGATCATTTAGAAAAAGCTTTTAAGTATTGTCTTTTATCAAGTGAAGTATTAGCCTTGGACGAGTTGATGATCAAATTTAAAGGTAGTGTACTAAAACAGTATATGCCTAAGAAACTTGGTTCGATATTTATATTGGTTTACTGAGGGTCTTGAACAAAAAAACCATAATATATTTTTTTAATATTTTTTTTTAACAATGTGGAACTAAGTGAATGTGCCTCGAAAGTATTTACCTAATTTTAAAATGGACAAGCAGCTCCAAAGAGGTGAATTCGACTGGTACACAAATGATACAAAACAATTTGCAGTAAAATGGAAAGATAAAATGTACGTACACCTTTTATCAAATTACCACAATCCTGAAGATTACACGAAAGGTAGTAGAAGAGAAAGAAATGGAAATATATTGTAGATTATAACGCCAACATGAACAGTGTCGATAAATTCGATCAACTTTTAGCTAACTACTAAATAGATCGTCAAAGTAACAAATGGTGGCATCGTATATTTTTCCAAGGATATGTAAAAACGGTTTTATACCTTCAGCGGTCTCTCTCACATCTCCTTCCGTCACCTCTCTCTCTATTTTTGCCGGCCTTTCGATCTTCCACGTGCTGTCCTCCCCATCAGGAAAGAGTTCTTTGATTACGTCCACTATTTCATCTTCGTCGAGGACAACTTTACATATGTTTTTCGTCCTCTTCAACGCTATCCTGTAGGCATCCCCCCAAACATCAGTCTCCAATTCGTTACACAGATTTCTCCATGCTTTTTTTTTTGCTTTTTTAATTTCCTTTCTATATTGTCTCTTTGCTTCCTTGTATTTAGTCTCCCGTCCCTCTAGCTCTCCCGGCGCACCTCCGCTTCTGCTTCCTCTTGTTGCAACTCGTCTGCACTTGCCTTCTTTACCTCCTCGTTCCACCAGTATAACCTTCCTATTTCAATCCTTGTCTTTCTTCTTTTTCCATAGGCCACGTTGCATGCTTTTGTAGTTGCCTCTGTTAGTGTTTCTGGGGTCATTTTGCGCCTTTTCAGACACTCTTTATGAAGAGTTCCTTCAAATTTTTTGACGAATTCCTGCTTTCTTTTCCATCTGCCCTCGCTATTTGTTCTACAGGGTTCTCTTTTGTGATGCATTCTGACACTGAAGTATATGCTTTGGTAGTCGCTGAGGTTTTCCTCCTCCTCCTCCACTCGCCATTTCTCAAAATTATTAATTTGTGTGCTCCTGCAAATTGTCAGGTCTATTATGGACTCCTGACTTCCCCTTTTCCAAGTCGGTCTGTCCCCTCTATTTACCGCAACCATGTCCCTCTCCGCCATCCATTCCCAAAGCATCCTGCCTCTCTCGTCCTCTCTCTTTAATCCCCAGTGGTTGTGTTTAGCATTAAAGTCTACAGCCATTACAATTTCTCTTTCTCTGAACCTATCCACACTTCTTCCCAAGTCACTCAGCTTTCTGTCGAAATCCATGATTGTTTCGTTTGGAGTCAGATAGCATTCCACCAAAAGTCCCAGGTTAGTCGCCAGCGCCAAATATCCATTCCCTCCATCCATTTGTTAACCTTGATATCCTGGTTCCAAATTTTTATGGCAACATCCCCATCACTATTTTTAAACCATCCACCCATCTCAATCTTTCTCTTATTCGGTTCCGAAATTATTGCTATGTCAGTCCGCGTCGTAACTGCCTGTCTCTCCATGAGGTTCATAGCCTCCGTTGATCTATTTACGTTGAGTTGTAGTACTTTGATTTTCTTGGGCATCACGATTTATTGCTCTCAGGTATCGGTTTCTGATCGGCTCGTTCGGAGAAGCTGATTCTGTAGAGCTTTGGCCTTCAGAACTTCCTTCCTTCTTTTTTCTTTTCTTCCGTCTAGTAACCTTCTCGAAATACTTCATTTCTTTTTGCCTTTCCACCATCTGTTTATCTTGTTTTTGATGTTCATTGCCGATACTCTCCTTTCTTTCTACTCCTGTTTCCCTTTGGTCCTTCTCCCGAGCTTCCTCAGGAGGTCCCTCTTTTTCCTTCGCCTTGCCTTCCTCCTCCATCGTTTTATCCTGTGTCCGTGTCGTTTCCTGTCTCGCGGCTTTAATCAGTTTGTGTTCCACAGCTTCTGGTTTATCCTCTATTTCTCCCGTTCTCTTCATTTTCTTGACCTTTTCCCTATAAATTGGGCACGCCCCCGCACTTGCTCTGTGTCCGGTAATTAGGCAGTCTGGACAATTTGGTTCATTCTTGCATTGACGTGTTTGGTGCCCACGTTCTCCGCATTTGTAGCACCAGGTTCTTCTGTCCTCTTTGGTGCACTCTTTAGCCAGGTGCGTTGGTGACCAGCATCTGTTGCACTTCTTTATTTCCTCTCTCACTTCTACTTGGCACATTGTCAAGCCCACCCTTAATCTTCTATTTCTTATGAGTAATTCCGCTCCCTCTTTGCTTGTCACTACTGTAATAGCTCTCATGCATCCAGCGTATGGCCTTGGCGTACTCAGTTTACATTCTGCTTTCGCTCCAATTACTCCTCTTATCACCTCTTCAACCTCATATATTTCCGGAGTCATGCCCTTTATGTTTATTATCTTTCCTCTCTCACCCCTTTTCTCACCCTTTGTTACTCTCTGTCCCTCTTTTTCTGTTAGGATCTTCTGTAGCTCTTTTATACCCGTCTCATCGTTTTTTGTTATAATCAGAACCCGTCCATCTCTAGTTTCTCTTATTTCCTCAATAATTTCGACTACCTTTTTACCCTTCATCTGGCTCTTTATGTCCATTATCTTTTGGTCATACGTCTTCCCTTTGCTTTCCATCACAAGAGCATAAGTTGCTCTTTTACTTTTCTTTTCCGCTCCGCCATTTTTGTTTAGCATTTCCTCTTCCTCTTGTTTTTTTGCCGTTGTATAGATCTCTACCTTACGTGTTTCTTTTCTAAATATAACTTCTATCATTGTTCTGAGTCTGTGTAGTGACATACTTCTTATGTGATGGATTGCTATAGTTACTTCTTTTCTTAACTTCTCTCGTATCTTGTTAAGGTTTTCCCACAGTTCTCTCTCTGTTTCACCAACTGTGGCCTTCACTATCACCTCTCTTTCTTCTCTCTTTGCACCCCCCGTCTTTATAATTTTTGTCATCTCCACCTCCTCGCAGTTGCCTTCTATTTCCTCTAGTATGGGATAAACTCTCTTGTATTGTGATTGGATGCTCTTCTCCATGCTTGCGTCATCTGGCTCGACTAGCACCACTCTTGCTTTGTTCTTTCCCTGCCATATTGGGTTTCCCTCTACGATACTAGTATTTTTGAAGTATTGCTCTTCCCATTTCCATTTCGCAACCTCCATCCATTCTTCGAAAGTGTCTACTTTTCTTATCTTTTCTCTATTTGTTCTTTCCCCGAATTAAACCCGAATAAAATAAACCAAAACAGATATAGGATATTTTATTTTTATGCAATTGGAGCGGTGCTACAAAAAGTGAATCTCCAATTTTTTTAAAAACGGTATATGCAAAAAATGATAATGAAATATCATATGATTTCAACCTAAATATGACCTCAATCAAACTTTGCTTCAGTTGAGCAAAATTTCATGTTAAACACTTGCTCCAGTAAGAGTTAAAATATAAAAATTTAAACTAAACATTAATTCTTCATCTTGACGTTGAAGTTCTATGAATAAATTTCGGGATAAATTTACAAGTATAATGTTTCGACTAAACGATTATCTAACAAATCCATCACCACCTCTTCGCAACGTTCCATTAATTTTTCATCTACTAATTAATAGGTCACCCAAGTTTTTTTATGGTACTCAAAACTTTGCCACTAAAAGCTATGAAACTCTATAAAAATACACCAACGCGAACTTTAATTCGCAGAAAGCTGTTTTTAATCCAATTAACCCCACGACCTTGCCAGTCGGTCGTCGTGTTTAAAAAAAAATATTACTCCTTGCCTAAAGCCAAGTTGATAAGTGGCAAGTCGTGTTTGCATGATGGTTATTTTTTTCTTGTTACAAAAAAATCAACTTTAACATAGCCTTAGAGGCAAATTTTACGTTAACGTTGAAGATAGTTGCGAATTGTTTTCAACAATCTTCTCCGAAGAAAAGAAAAATTTCTTGGCGCGCTAAGTGTAGGATAAGAAGTTGTTATTATCTGTTATTATCCAAAGATATACGTGGATGTAATACGTTTTGAAAGCTGATTTTAGTTCATTCGGTTGGGGATGTAATTTCTACGTATCTCGTTTCAATTCGAGGTAATGTTGTTTAACTCGTACCTTGTGGAGATATACGAAATGAGATGTGCTTGAAATGGGCTTCTGGCGAAATCAAGAGAACGGAAAATGTTCATATTTACTCGGGTGGAGGAAGCAATTAACTATAGTGTGTTTTCTCAAAACTTTATTCGTTTATTAATGTTATTAACAATGTTACAATGTTATCGACCAAAATAAATGTTGTTACGTTTTACCGTAACGTTCTTTATTAATCTTGTTATTTATTTTTTGGTTAAGACAGTATGAAGGTTACAATGTTATCGATCAAAATAAATGTCGTTACGTTTGTTTTCGAATCTATTTCGAACGGTTTATTTAATAACGCTTGTTTGGACGATTTCAATCACATCATCTACATTCGAAACGTTAACGCAACGTTTCATTTACATCACAAATTATTTATGAATCGTAAAATGATAAATGACTCTCTCCATTAACGATTTGAAAGCAGCAATCGCCTTATCTTCTCGCGCAAACTTGTCGCGTCGTGTTTATGTTTGTAGAAGCACATTATTCAAATAATACAAGTCGATGTACTTTATCCAGATGTTAGTAAACAAATCTCGTAAAATATAGGCATTCTTGTACATACATTTTCCCATTCGCATAAAAACCACAATTGAATTGAGGACAATTTTCGTTAATAATAATACATGGAAACAATTTTATTGTATTCAATGTGATGTGGTTTATATTTTTATTTTCATATGCAATTTATTGTTGTTTTAACGTTGTTTTTCCTGTGATTGTCCTGTTCTGTGACCGCGACGTCCTGTGAGAGAACAGGTGGAATACAATGACCACGTATGAATCACCCTTACATTGCGACATTTATAATATGTTTGTTTTGATTAATGTCTTAATGGTTTGTTGGTCATAAAAATTTAAAAAAAATATGCGAATGAACACTCGAGAAGTTTTTGCAGCATTTATATTCATGTAAATTTACGGGTTGCGTGATTGCAGTCGAGGTCACAATTCTCATTAAAATCATATAGGAAGATTTTAATTTGTGGTTATACATATTATATACTGAGAATTTCATATAACTCGCAATATATGAATGCAGTAACCATAGCTATGAAAATACTGTGGACTTGCACTGTCCCATATAAAATGCAACATAGCTTAATAGTACAGGCATTGGGTAGTGTAGCGATCCGCAGATCAGTTCAGATTTTGGTAATTAATTATTGATATTTTTATTCATTCTCGGATAGAGGGGTAAAACTCCGGTAATTCTTAAGTTTGATGTAAGTTCCTTACAGTAGTTTTGCAAAAGAAAAGTTTCCTTGGAAAAAGGTGATGTCCTTATGACAACCCTGTGTTATCCTTTTTGTTGATATCAAAGGTGATGTAGCATTGAAAGTCCAACATTTAATTTTTTTCTTTGGGACACGTTTTGTATGCAGAAAAAGGACACTTCACTTCCACAACTAAATCATCTCCGACTAACCTGTCGGGTGTGGCTCCTAAAAAGCAGTACTCTGAATCCACAAACAAACCACATTTCTCAATTTTGACATTTTCTTGTACTTCTAGTTGCTTTAATGCTATACCCTCATTATTTCTTCCATGTTGCACTGCTTTGTATTTAATTGCCGTACGACAATAATATAAAATACGTTTTACCAAATTAGCGCATAATGTCGTAACTTTTCTAATACATACAGGATAAAAATTTGATGCAGTTAATAATTTCCTTCTTTCTTCGAGCCAGTAACCACTTTCTGCTTATACAGTAGAATTCCTTTCCAAGTAATCGAAATAAAAGGCTTAAATTGGCCCAAAACGATGATTTATTCATTTAAATAAGTGCTATACGTGTTTCGCCCCTTCTAGAGGCTTCGACAGGCACGACTACGAAAGAAAAATCATATAAGTAGTAGAAAGTGAACTTAGAGGTAGGTCTTAAATCTAATGTTGAAGTAGTGAAGAAATAATTACCGTCAATAGTTTTACGACAATCTTGAGGGAGTTCGTTTTGTTTTCAACATGTTCTCGTTTGATTATTATGATTGTATGTTATCGAAAATTCCAATGTATGAGGCAGAGTTGTTATTATTTTTAAGCCTATCTGTTCCGCAAAAGCACCGAGAAAAATTACCCAATCAAAGTTCCAATTAGATATTATTCTTTTTCCACAATACCATTTATCAAATGGCAAAATTGTAAAAATTCGTTGAAGTTGTCAATATGAAGGTTTATATCCAGTGATGGGCGCTGGTTAAATACCCGGTGGGTAGGTATTTCTAAAATGGGTATTTATCCGGGTATTTACCCCGGCCCAGGGTAAATACCCAAACAGTGGGCATAAAAGTGATACCAGTAAAAATATATCAGATTCTAAAAAAAATGAAGAGGAAGATGAAGGAATTGTCAATAATCAAAGACGAATCTGTCATAATTTAGATTAGATCAAGTTATTATGATTATTATCATCAAGCAGCCCTCTGCGTCCATTGTTGGACATAGACCTCCCCTATTCTGTTCCATTCGATTTTATTCTGTGCTGTCTGAATCAAATTGTTGGTCAGTCTTTTGATGTCTACTTCGTCTGTTCGCTCGCGGTCTCCACTCAAGCAATCGTTTTGTCCACTGCTCACTCTTCATTTACGCGACATGACCCGCCGAGTTCCAGTTAAGCTTTGCCACAATGTTGACCACATCATTTACGTCAGTTTTTCTTCATAGCTCTTCATTTCGTATGTAGTCCCTCAGAGTTAGACACAGGATCGACCTCTCCATCTATCTTTGCTTTACTTGGATCCTCCTGGCAGTGGCTACCATTAATGTTAATATTTCAGAGCCTTATGTCATAACCGGAAACACGCATTGATTGAAAGCCTTTCTTGGCCTTTTCTTGAGTGTGATCCTTCTGTTTAGTTCGTTTGTTTGATTATCTCTCTACACGAACCTCAGAGCCAAGATATACGTAGCTATCAATCCTTTCAATCTCATTATTCCCAATGTTGATGTTAGAGCTGTTGTTTCTCCTCGTTGAGCTATATCGAAGAACTATATCGTCCGCGTAACGCAAATCACTTAAGCATTTGCAATCAATGTTTATGCCTTTTTGGGTCCAATCCAGTTGTTTAAATGCACTCTGAGTACTGTGATGAACAATTTGGGTTCAACTCACAATTTACTAGTTTTACTCACAATCAGTACTTTACTACTTCTATTCTCTTCAGTAGTTTCATGCAATTTTACCGTCATTGTAGCATTCTTGTAGATGTTATAAGTAAGGTTGGTATATCGATAATCGACTCTGCATTCTTGAAGTGCTGCAAAACTGCCATCAACTCAATTTAAATAAAATTTTATAAATACCTCTAAATACCCATCTTGGGTAAATACCCCGGGTATATATCCAGGAAACTTACCCTTGAAAATAAATACCCGGGTATTTAACAATACTGTTTATATCTATTCCGTATGTTTCTCACGTTTCACTTAACCTCAAAATGTCCACTAATAGTAGTTTGGGTCATAAAATATTATTAAAGTTCCAAAAATTATCCAAATATGATGGCGAAATGTTGAATATCTGTTTTGAGTTTGTAAGGATGTTGAAATTATTGAGCGAAGAATTAATTAATCTTTTTGTTATGAGTCGTACCTTCTAGTGTGATTGATGGCGGTGGACTGAGGAAGTAATATGTAAAGATGTACGTTATTGTCGGTTGGAATTAGCATTTAGCGGGAAAATTAAATTTAAATTTAAGTGTAGTTTGGCGTAGTTCCCAATTAACGAGAATTCCCGTTGAGTTGAAGTTCTTTCCATATTTTTTAGGAACTTGTTTATTTCTTGCTCTAAAATGTCGGTAAATAGGTCAGGTTTCAAGCTGTTATGTCTGTAATCTTCATCATCAATTTGTGATTTCTGCAACTTTGTCTTTTTTTGTCCATAACTTTTAGTTTCTTTGCGTTTTCTCTTGATATTCTTCTTCTTTTTTCTATAAATGAATGTGTTTTACTAACAAGGGAATGAATTCGGTTTGAATTAAATGATATCACTGCGCCTTGACAACGAGTTTGATACGACCGTTTTTGTGAAAAGTTTATTCGTTTGCCTCCAACGAATTTTGCAATTATTGCATGAAATTGCTCAACTGTTGCTGTTGAGTTTTCTAGTAAGCTACTGCTATGGTTTGAAATTGAGGATATAATTTCATTAAGGCGATAATATAATTCAGGACACTGCGTTTTGATTTCTGAAATGTAGTTATATTCATTTTTTGGTTTACAGAAATACGTATCATACATCAAATGATTACCAAATATATGATTTAGCGAATTATCGATATCTTTTTTTAATAAATACACCGCACTTTTTGTAAGAAAATCTTGTGTCTTTCGACAATGCAGTTAGTTTGTTACAAAAATTTCGCAGAAGATGATTGAAACATTCATTCTATCTTTTGTACCGTCAGGTTTTTATAAGGTCTAGCATTCAATATACGCTTGTATGTACTGCTATCTCCATCAGCAATAAGGGTTGTAAATCGCACACCATACAATACAAGCTTCCATTTCCGTAGAACTTCGGGAAAGCAGAAAGTCTTCTTGTACTGGTAGATGAACTGCGTTTAATCGACTGAAGAATTTGTTCAACTTCATTCAGAGTTTGCGAGTGAGAATAAATACTTGTACTTAGAACAGAACCGGTTTCATGCAATCTGTTGAATGTTCGAGTAAATGCTCTTGAATCTGGTAGCACTCGGTTAGGAAACTGTCTCCTATAGTCACGACGAGCAGCACGTGCATTTCCATTGCAGAAACTGTAACAAAAAGTTTATGCATTAACTGGCTGTATCTCAGTTACATATTTTTAGCAACTTTTCTGCTTAAAATGAACAAATCTATAACATATTAACGTATGTACCATTCCTCATGAAACACCCTGTATAAATAATTTATACATAGAATATTTTATGTTTTAATGGTTTAAGAACCCTTCAGTTTAAATTGCAGGTAATCAGTGAAATTGTTAACATTTGATGAGTTGGTACGAAATGATTGCTAAATCTAACAAGCGGTAATTTTCGTTACGTCGCTCATAATGCATTTGGAAGATTGAGTAATTTTCAGCATCCCATTTAAGCGAATAATCTAGTACGAGCGTGTTAGAAAGTTTTCTTTAGATGATGTTGGAGTTAATTAAATGATTAAATCGAAAACCTCGATAAAGTAATAAATTAGATTTTATAAAATGTCAAAATATACTTTAAGTTAACAACTGGAAATATTTTTATTCCGATAGATCTAACATTATTATTATTATTATTATTATTGCTGCTGCCGGGCTGAGGAGAGCGGCCCCTCTCGTTACCGCGACCTATAAGATCTATTGTAACTTTAGCCCTCCAAAGGTTTAGGGCAAATGTAGGTCCTTAATGAACCTTAGTATTGTCCTGAGGTCTTGAACCTTTATGTCGGTAGGTAACAGGGGAGTTTTACCGAAGACGTTGTGCCTTAGACGGCCTCTGGCGACGCAATTGCACAGTATATGTTCAGCAGCTTCTGACTCGTCGTTGCATAGTCGACAAGTTTGATCCTCAGCTTGTCCAATGTGGAAGAGGTGGTATTTTAGGGGTACATGGCCGGTCAGGTAGCCTGAGAGCGTTCTTAGATCCCCTTTGCTGAGGCATAAAATCTCTTTGGTTTTGTTTTGCGACTCTTCGCTTGTCTGTGACCTGGAAGTTCTTTCCAGCGTAAGGCTATCTTTGAAGCCTCCCAGTTGTTGATTATTTGTTTTAGGTGGCTTTTTTGTAGTCCGCATCCAGGTTGGGGTCCAATGAAGGGCGTGTTTGCTGCCTCTTTGGCCAGCTTGTCGGCCTTCTCATTGCCCTCAATGTTGCTGTGACCTGGAACCCACCATAGGGTAACATCATTGCCCCTAGCGAGTTCTCTCAGGTTGTTGGTACACTCTCTGATCAGTGCGTAGCCACACGTGTAGGCCTGAATTGCCTTTAAGGCGGCCCGACTGTCTGTGAAAATGTTTATGGATGCACCTTTTTGTCCCTTCTGTAGGTGCAGAAGTTTATAGCAAGAACTTCTGCTTGGAAAATTGTTAAGTCCGAGCTGAGGGGCAATTTGATGTGGCTATTTGGTCCACTGATGCCCATGCCTACTCCAGATCTTACTGTCTTTGAAGCATCGGTGTACCAGGCTAGGGCTCCTCTTTTTAGATCTAACATGATGTTAACGTTTCTCTAAATCGGTAGGAAAACACCATTTTCAAGCCTGCTTTTGCTGTTTAACAATGTTTCGCAAAGTGCCCTGTCTTGTTACACCGAAATCAAGTCTTTTTTCTGTGGCATAGCTTTCACCTCTTACACAAATTGTTCATATCGATTCCGAAAACTTTTTCTTTCTTTAATTCGTTAATCGTATTGTAATTTCACATCCTTATTTAAAGTAAGGTTAACATAACAACGATTTGAAACATTCCTCGTATCAAAGTTTTGTTAATTTCCTCGATTTGGGTTTAAAAGTAAAAATTGGTCTTTCCAATGAATAAAATTTGCGGTTGATTACATTTTCGTAATGATTTAAAAAAAAATTTTTAATCCAGCCTTGAATGCGACAACTAGAATACAAATCAGAAGAAACCGTCGAGAAATTTCCAAAACACGTTTTCACGTTCGCATCGTCTACAACATTCGCACCGAGTTTCTTAAAGGATCACGGATTGAATAACAAGAGAAAGTGAAGAAAAAAGAAGTTCAAGGTACCGTTTCGCGCCTCATCCGAAAAGGAAGTGGCGGGAAAGCGGTTTTTAATCGAACCGATCAACGACGTCAAAGGGCCCCGACATTCTTTTCATTCATTTTTCCATTCAGTTCAATTGAATTTAATCCCAAATTATTATAACCACGGTAATTAGCAAGTATGGAAAAGTTTCGCACCCAATTCACCTTGAGAAACTGCGAAGAGACGAAATCTTTTGACCGTCGTCGTTTGGAATTGACACGTTATCGAGAAACGCAAATTAGTGGTCGACTCTTAATGGTAAAATGGTTTATCTACGTCGTTTTCGATCGATTAATTTTTTTTTGTCATTTGTACTGAAAAAGAAGTAAATGGTGCAGCGGCGGGTGATTAAGAACCTTTACAGGAAATTGTAATGACGATCGGGTAATTGGAGTTGGAAATAACATAGTCGAGAAGATATCTTATCGTTTACTTGAATAACAGCAAAAATAAAGCAAATAAATGATGTGTAATAAGTAGAAAATGAATAAGTTGTGGGAGGAGGGGGATCACGGAACACCTAATTGCGAGAGTGAAGGAAATATACATGGAGACTATGGCTAGGATAAAAGTGGGAGATAAGCTGAGCGACGTGTTCTGGACGACGAAGGGACTGAGGCAGGGATGTCCGCTGAGCCCAAGTCTGTTTGCACTGTATACGGCGGACCTGGAGGATAGATTGGGGAAGGGGCAAATGGGAGGGTTGGTGGTGGGAGGTAGAAGGGTGCATATGTTAGCATACGCGGATGACATCGTGGTCGTGGCGAGAGAAGCGGCGGAGATAAAAGATATGATAAAGACATTGGAAAGATATTTTAGGGGGAAGGGGCTGGAAGTGAATGTGAGGTAGACAAGGATGATGAAGTTTTGTAAGGGTGGGAGAAAAAGAACAGAAAACTGGAGATAGGAGGGAAAAGAGATCGAGGAGGTTAGGGAGTATACTTACTTGGGGTATGTGTTCAGAGAGTACAACAGGGAGGGGTCGCATGTGATAGCTATGGCAAAAAAGGCGAATAAGGTGATGGGACAAGTATGGGGTTGGGGGAAGAGAGTTTTTGGAAGGAATGTGGCAGCGAGGAAGATTATGTTTGAAGGCCTGGTTAGCAGTGTGATGATGTATGGAGCAGAGGTATGGGGATGGAGAGAGCAGACAATGCTGGAGGACGTGCAAGCTAGATACTGGAGATGGGTGCTTGGGGTGGCGAGAGAAACACCGGGGTTGGGTTGGAGGCGGGCAGGAGAGCAGTGAAATATGAAGAAAGAATAGGAGGGAGGCCAAACTGCGGGATCTTGGGGGAGTGTTGGAGGGAAAGATCAGATATGGGAAAGGAGACAGAGACAACTATTATAGACGAGCGGGCTACTCGGTAACTGTGATAAATAGTAGACGAAGGATGGGTAGGGAGATGTGGAGGGAGTTGAGAGATAGGGACCGAGATGTGCAGAGACAGGAAAGAAGGACACAAATAAAAGAGGGGAGGTATAACGAAAGGTACAGGGACATAATAACGGAGGGGCTGCCTAGATACTTGTTATTGGAAGGAGATGAGGAAGGGAAGAAGTTGGTGGCTAGGTTCCGTTGTGGAAACGAGGAGATAGCTAACAGATACTGGATGGCCGATGAGGAGAGGTGGTGTTCTACGCAGGGAGGAATGGGAAACGTTGGAACATATGTTGAATGGGTGCAGTGAGTTGATGGAGGAGGAGTTGGACCGAGGGCAGATCTTAGGAGAGGGGGGAGAGGGGAAACGATGGATGAGAATGGTTGTGGGGGTAAGGAGACAAAGGGAAGAATGAGGGGATGATTGGGCCGAGGAGCTGAGGGTATGGAAATGGAGGAAGAGGGTAGAGGGTGAAAATAGTATACTAATAATATATATTAGAATGTATTAAGGGGATAAAAATTGTAAATATTAAAAACAATAAAATGCTTAAAAAAAGTAAAAAATGAATATTTTAATTTCGAATTATTATGTACTTACTTATTATGTAAGGTAAAGGTTTTATTTAAGCATCTTGCGGCCGAGGCATTAGTTAAACTGAGATTAACCTCGGCAGAGGCATCATCTAAGAAGCAATTGTAGCACCTCGGTCAAATCATTGTAGCGTCTCGGCCGCAAGCGACCTTGACATAGTTTAAAACGTGAAGTGTGCTTTCAAGTACTCTATCACCAGAAGCCAATACCTCAGCTTATTTTTATTGAAAGTCTTTTATAGCAGTTTTACGTCTTTACTTTATTTACCCTAACTTCTTGAGTAGTACTACATATTTTATTAATGTAATTTCTTTAATTTCAACCACCATTAAAACTCTAAAACCCGATCAAATTCAAAGTGTTCCATTTTAAAACAAAGCGACGCTGCAATTATCGCAATCGAAAAGATTAAAGTATCGTTTAACAAACGACCACTCTTCCACTACTTCCACCATCGCATTCGAGCGTTTTCCTTCGATCCTCTACCGACTCCTCCGCTTCCTTCCTCTCTTCCATCGTCTTCCTTCCATATTCAAATTAAGCAATTACGATTCCAAAACTCCAGACGCGGCGTTCGCAAACTACCATCGACCGTAACACCGCTCCAATTGGAACGCCCACATTTTGCATTATTTATGACCAACGGACACGCTACCGACTCGACCACGGCGTCTAAACTCAAATCTATCTGGCGCCATGACGTGTTGTGCCAGGAAGCTTCTAAATAGTCTTTTACAAGTCACTATACGATAGTAGAAGCGTAGGCGTCGTCCGATTCATTGATAATTCCCTGGTCTTTGGTAGACGAGGTATGAGTCACCTTTTCGAGTTTATACATTCACTGCGAATATATTTACATTAAAAATTAGAGAAAGGGTCTGCTACTACAAAATTGAAAACTGGTTGTGGTGATTAAAATTTATAGGCATAAAAGAATTTTTTTTTCACTCTGTAGCCATAAATATAAGATTATAGGATGTATAACCAAGCAGAAAAGCGTACGTTAACCTAATTGGCAGGAAAACGTTAGTAAACTATAAATCCAGAATAAATTGCGACCCAAGTATACTATTTTAGATCAAATTTAATTGACTTCTAATTAAAATAACACACCGCAAAGTTAAACGATGGTAAAGGGGATGCAATTTGCATAACTCAAGTGGAATAAATTGTAGTAGCAACAAGTAGAAATTACACCGAAGACTTTTGTCGTTATCATGTTTACAGTTAGTTTCGTTTAAAATTTTTTTTGGTTATGTGTCTAACACAAAAGATTTTTCGTATAAATATTTATAGCCGCGTTTCGGCTAAATTCCGCTTTATAAGAGCAAATGACGTCATGTCTTTTATAATAACCGAGAGAATGCTCACTTCGCTGAATTAAATCTAATTTAACGGTGGAGGAATTTCACTTTCATGCCAGCACTCTTGGATACAAAACGAGTTTAATGACAGAAAATTTAACCAGCAGTATTATATTTAAACAGAAAAACAAACGTTGGGAATTCGGTGATGGTCAAATAAAAAAAGAGGTTTACAAAAATCATATTTTATGTATCTTTATTACCGCCTGTATTTCCATTGATATCATTGGTTTTAAGGACGTATCCTTTTTTAACTTAAACTGAGACCACTTTTGGTTGAGGCATCATCAAGGAAGCAATTCTAGCCCCTCGGACTACTCATTGTAACGTCTCGGTCGCAATCGACCTCGGAGCTGACTTGGTATTAAGCTTATATGAGGGAAGAAAGGATTTGTTATCATTAGATCTGATTTCATTCTCACTATCTTTAATTCCCTTTAACCCTTTGTGTCCCAAGAAGTCAAACATTTTGAAACTTTGTGACAGAATCGGACAGAATTAAAACGCTATCAAAATACACTCAGTAAAGGCCTTTGGAATAAAATTTTAGCAAAATATGCAATCCCCCTATTTTCGCATAGTCTAAGTGTCAAAAAAGATGGTAATTCAAAAATTCCTGGAAACCGTGTTTATTGAAATTAAGAAATAAAACTTGTTTTAAATTGAAGCTTGAAGCTTTCTGTTTAAATCGATGTATAACAATCGATGGGTTGAATTAAAAAAATATTGAGAAAAAGAGTATTGAGTTAAAACTAACATTTTCGTATAACCTAAAAGTGTCAAAAAGATGCTAATTTAAAAATTCCTGGAAGCCGTATTTATTGAAATTAAAGAATGAGACTTATTCTAAATTAAAGCTCAAAGCTTTCTTTTTAAAATGATGTATAATAATTGTTAGGTTGCATTGGAAAAATATTGACAAAAAACATGTTGAAACAAAACTTACATTTTCGTTGGCACCTAAGAGTGCCAAAAAAGATGCTAATTTAAAAATTCCTGGAAGCCGTATTTATTGAAATTAAGGAATGTGACTTATTCTATATTAAAGCTCAAAGCTTTCTCTTTAAAATGATGTATAATAATTGTTGGGTTGGATTGGAAAAATGTTAAAAAAAACATGTTGAAACAAAACTAACATTTTCGTATAACCTAAAAGTGTCAAAAAAGATGCTAATTTAAAAATTCCTGGAAGCCATTTTTTATTGAAATTAAGGAATAAAACTTATTTTAAATTAAAGCTTAAAGCTTTCTCTTTAAAATTATGTATAATAATTGTTGGGTTGGATTGGAAAAATATAGAGAAAAAAAATTTTGAAACAAAACTTACATTTTCGAATAACCTAAAAAGATGCTAATTTAAAAATTCCTGTAAGCCGTATTTATTGAAATTAAGGAATGAAACTTATTTTAAATTAAAGCTCAAAGCTTTCTCTTTAAAATGATGTATAATAATTGTTGGGTTGGATTGGAAAAATATAGAGAAAAAAAAAGTTGAAATAAAACTTACATTTTCGTATAACCTAAGAGTGTCAAAAAAGATGCTAATTTAAAAATTCCTGGAAGCCGTATTTATTGAAATTAAGGAATGAAACTTATTTTAAATTAAAGCTCAAAGCTTTCTCTTTACAATGATGTATAATAATTGTTGGGTTAAATTGGAAAAATATTAAGAAAAAAAATGTTGAAACAACACTTACATTTAAAAGAGTCAAAAAAGATGCTAATTTAAAAATTCTTAGAAACCATGTTTATTGAAATTAAGGAATGAGACTTATTTTAAATTTAAGCTCAATGTTTTCTTTTTAAAATGATCTGTAATAATCATACTTAATAACCATTTATCAAAGAAATAGCTTCTTAAACAACAAAATTCAACAACACCACTTTTCACTAAACTTCTAACCTCACATCTGGATGAATAAGTTTAAAGTGTACCTAAAAATCCTACAGTGCGGATTGCGACGTTTTTTATACGGATTATTTCTTGTATACACTTGTATAGTAGAAAGTACAGACAGCTCTAAATGCGCCGAATAGATAACTACAGTTTAAAATGAGTGTTTAAAATTAACGGTACTTTAAAGTACCGTCGGGACACAAAGGGTTAATAATGTATTTCATTTTCTTATTAAACCTAAATAAAAAATTATATTTCAAAATAGGACATTGAAATTTTAGAAATTTTCTTGACATTTCATTAATTAATAAAAAGTCAAAAGAAGAAAATTTATTAATGGGTTATTGTAAAGAGCATTTTAAACGTTTATTATCTCCGCAAAATTGGGGTATTATTTTGAAATTTTTGGAAATGATGTTAGGTGTTGGAACTTTAATTGTGTTCTATTTAAGCGAAGTAACGTTCTCGAAGTTACAACCAAGAGCGAAATATGATACCATAGTTGTGGCGGTGACCGGATTTCTCGTAATATCGGTGTCGTTCTGGATTACTTACGTGCTGGACAAAACCGGTAGTGATGTTCTAGAACTTCTTTTGTTGGTTTTTGGAGCGGGATTTAATATTTCAGCAGGAGCTATCGCCATAGTATATTTTGTCGATGAAAAAAATTGCGATTGCGTTGCAAAGGATGTTAACACAAAATGTACCAAAGAAAAATCGGAAGAAAATTTAAATTTAGCGATCATCGTCGGACTTTTTTGTATCGGAACTGGAATAATTATGTGTATTGATTTTTTAAGAATTATTTATAACTATACTGCCCCAAATGGCTAAACTTAATGTTAAGATTAAAGATAGTTAAAAAATATAAATACTCAATATTTAATTAGTTTTATTGAGCAAGACTCATTACATCAATTTCCCTGCAATGAGTCCTAATAATTACCAGTTAGAGTTGGCGTCAAAAAGCGCCAATTAAACTCGAACGTGCCGTAAAAATACTTAAATTACTTAAGCGAGTGTTTCTTCATGCGTTGACCTGTATTTTGAGCGTTCATCTACAATTTGTCTTAAACTGTAAGGATTGTATTAAGTATATGACAAATTTCTTATTTAGTTGAGAGTTTTTCATTTTAATGTGGTTTGTGTATTTGTTAGTGACACCTACAAAATTATTGGACGTCACCAAACCAATTTCGTAGAGTAATCAACCGAACCCAAAGACGTTAATATGGTCGCCTTAGAAAACGATAAACACCATCTGCCCCCGATTATAAATAAAACGGCCATCTGCTCGCCATGGAAACTTTGGTCGGTGATCCTCGTTGATGCCAGAAGGACAACAACACGCGTCTTTGTATACAGGTGCAAGCCACCGCACAGCACGAGCCCAATCTTTTCTTTCTCTTTTCTCTGCATCAGGATGTTTATGTTTTGATTTTTTACAACGTCACGTTATAAATTTTCCGAAGTACACCTTGTACCGCACGAATTACACGACAACAGTACCGAGAATTAAGTATTTTAATCAAGAAAGGAGATGATGAAGGCGGTGTGCTAAGCACGCGTCTGGCGGATGTTGAAGATGTCACAACTCGTTGTTAACGTTGTTGGTACATGGCGGGCAGTTGGAGTACATCACGAGATGATGTATGGTTAGTGTACTTCATGGGTGTTCATTTACATTGTATAATTTATTATAATAAAAAGATTTTTTTTGTGCAAGAATAATTTTATGACAAAATTATAAATTAATTTATTTAATTTTGGAAGGCCAAAGAATAACGATCGATAAGAGGTCGTGCCAAGTTGTGTAGGAAGTGCAGCAAGTTCTTCTGTAGCGATGAATCCTACGGATCCTGAGACGGATGCGTTGGCTAAGATCCAAGGAATGAGGTTCGGAGACATCTTGTCCAGCAGCAAAATTCAGACGAATAATTTTAGATTCTCTGCTGGGAGTGCGACCTCGAAATTAACTCAATTTCCTCTAACTACACTTTATCAAATTAGTATTTTTGGTTACTTCAAAGTTTCATTATCCAACGCGAGATTTTCCGCAAAAAACAATTTAGATGTAACGTAATTTTTCTTTTTATTAGCTAATTTATTCAATAACCTTCACATAATAGACATACCGTTTATGTATCATGCAAATTGAACAACCTTGAAAAGAATGTGTCCCATAAAGATTACCCACGTTTGTTTTGAGAACTCTTCAATGTCGATTCATTGTCTATCGTGCTTATATTTTGAAATTAAATAATATAATACCGATTAAACTGTAAAGTTGATTTACTAAGTTTGCAAGTATAATATTAGTTTATAATAATTATTCTGCGAAGTGTGTTCATTAGAAAATTTATGTGGTTATGGTAAAATAAGTATTGTTCTACCAAGGTTTATATATATGAGGTTGTCTGCAATACTTTAATTTTAGTTTGTGGGCGAAAAGCAAAAACGGGAGTTTTGCGAGCGCAACCTCAAAGAATTATTGGTTAGTTTTAAGCAAAAATTACACTAGAAAAATTCGAGATGTTGCTAGCGACACGTCTCTCTCTCAGTATGGCTAAACCCGAATGATTCTAGTTCTTATGTTAGTTCTAATTTTAGTTCAATAAAAATATACAACATAGTAATATCTTATGCTAACTAACGCTATTTACCACTGTCACTAGAACTAACAATAGACCGAGAACTAGAAACATTCGGATTTAGCCGCACGTCTCTCAAGAGGGCTAAATCCGAATGATTTCCATTCTAGTAGTAGAATAGAAGAGAAGAATTCAAAATGGTATAAAAGTAAACTAATACAGGGTCCGGCAGTGAAACGGAAAGATTTCGTAAATAATTTTATTGTTAAAGAATATTTTTTTTAATAATTTTTAATACATTAATGGAAAATAAGAGAGTAGCCATTTGGTTTACAATGTCAAAAAAATTATTTTTTAAATACTACATCCGCCAAATGTCTTCCGTTACAATTTATGCATTCTTGGAGTCGTACCTCAAAGGTTTGCATAACTCTGCAAGAAAGAAGTCGCATGTGGTTAGGTAGGGAGACCAAGGGGGCCAACTGATATCATCATTTCAAAGCATTTACAGCAGTAGTATAGCAACGCCGATTCTTAACAGGAAGTTGCACCACAGCACTACATCCGCACCACATGACGTCATCAACCCAATGTAAAAGGATAGGGAAGGGTACCAACCTAAGGCTAAGGTGAAAAAAAAAATAGATTGGTATTGGAAAAGACACCAGATCTAGTTACCAATCTATTTTCCCCCCAAGCCTTTGGTTGGCACCCCTCCCTATCCTTTTACATTGGGCGCATGACGTCACGGAGGTGCAACAACTTCCTGTCTAGAACTTGAAATTCTTGCAGTGTGACTTGTTGCCCCGTTTTGATGAAAAAGTGTGTGTTCATTCACTGGAAAGCCTTCAAGTTGTAGTGTGAAAAAATTCTGAATCATTGCAACGTGTCGTACAGAATTAACGGTAACGGCATTCTCAGCATCATTCTCAAAAAAGTATGGACCGATGATTCCATTTGACGAAATCTCACCATTTTGAAAATAGGCTTTAACTACGTAACCACGATTCCCCCCCCCCCCTCCAACGCTCCATTGTAAACTAAATGGCAAATCATACAGGTCTTGGCAAGTCAGCTACTTTCTTCCCCATCACTTCGCGGCGCGCTGTAAACCCTACCTCAAATCTTTCCTTTTCACTGCCGGACCCTGTATTTTATATAAAATTAGATTATGTAAAACTTCTTTGTACTCAATTCTCTTGCCATTCTACTGAGCCTTGAAATAGAAATAGTCTCTAAACTGATTGCATAGGTTTGATTGACGGCAAACACATAAGAATATTGTATTCAAAAAACAGTGGATCCTTATTTTATAACTATAAGAATAAACCAAACTCAACCAAATCTCCCCAAACTAAACCAAACCCATCTAATCCACAACCAACCCAGACATTAAACATGTGTACACGATAACTCAAACATGAAAAGAGGCAATTTAGGGGGGAAAAGATCAGTTTGGAAGTAGATACATCTATTGAAATATTCAGTATGTTGTCGATTCTGTACGTTCCAACTGAAAATTTAACTACTGAAATTAATTGTGTTCACTTGAAATTAAAATGACCTTGCAAATAAATGTTCTAAATGACATATAGGATTTCGACAAATCTAGAAACATGAATTTCGTCTTGACAACTCGATGTTTTGTCTAAATTTGAGATAAGACTAAAATGGTGTTCAAATCCAACTTAAGACTTAGGTTGGCTATGGTTTAGTCTCTATTATCTTGGCAATCTTCAACAAAAATCGGTGCTAAGACTTTAACAATTAGAAGTTGACGAGTTTCTGTCATGAATATGGATTTGACATCTCGATAATTATTTCAAGTAAACTGAACACATTTCAGATTTAAAAGTGTCTATTTGAAACTAAATAACTGTAAAATCCATCCGAACACTTCCCAGTGCAAATATTATAGTCTCCAATAGTTAATTATAATTAGAAGACTGGAAATTTTCTTTTCAGCGCAAAATCAGATACTGACAGATACCAGCTGAAGACTTAGCATGTATGTACTCCACAACAGTTTAATCTCGATTTTGATAAGTCTTAGAACATGAACCTAAATTTGACTGTTTAAATTTTGTCTCAACTAGACAATAGGTAATTATCTATATGGAAGTATTGCAAATTAGAATTCTGACGCAAATTTCGAACTGAAATTTCTATTTTTTGGTTATAGTAGTTTATTATGAAAGTGGAATGAGTAATCCATCATTTGATTTGCTGATGCTAGAGCATTTCAGTTCCCAGTATCTTGTTAATTTTGATCATATAATAAAATTAAGGCTAGGAATCTTCTAACATGTGGAAAAATAAAAAGTTGGATACTTTCTCGTAAATGAAAGAAGGCATTTCGGATTTGACTCTGTCTATTTGATACTAAAATAATTATAAGATCCATCTCAAGAGTTACCAATGTAAGTATTTTAGACCCAATGTTTACTTCTGAAAATAATTGTAGGATTTAAAGTGCAAGTTTTCCTTTGGGTGATCCTAAACGGATCCAGAATTTTTGGTGTTAAGTTAAAAATTAAGTTGAATTATTATCCGTTTTCCTACCACAGTTAATTACATACCATACTAAATATATTAAAGTAATTCATGTTAATTAACAATTTGAATTATTTCCCGGTATTATTTTCCATTTTTCAACCTCTTATGCACAAACCTTGTTGTTGTACCGCATTTTTCACGCTGTTTTTATTTGTTACACGGTTTATTATGTAAATTATTGTAATCATAATTTTTTTATCTTCTAAATATAGATTATTATTAATGATTTAATGGATCGAATTTAATTTCCACATTTCTCAGGAATTTATTACGGTAAATTAAGTTTGTAGGTTGGGTTAGGAATGAATGATACTAATTTTGTATTGAAATATTAATTAAATAAGCAATTTTATTCGTAATTAAATATTTTTTTCGAATAAGTTATTAAAAAAAAGATACTTGATATTATTTCTTAAAAGACACATTTTCTATTGCTATATCCACTATGTCGTTGAAGTTATCATCATGATCATCGAGATGAGGTATATTATTAATTACGATCAATCTATACAATTTAATATAAAACGATACTATATGATGGAATTAATTAGATTTAATATAATTTATTATACAATTCATCAATAAATTTCAATAAACTAAAACTGAATATTACGTAGCATTGTACTACAATATCGATTGGTAACATTTCATGCACTTCCCAAATTAGCAAATAGTATAAAGCAAACATAACGCATTTTGGTTGGTTTATTCGACGGTTAGGAAATAGCAATTTGTCTAATCACCATATAGGGTTGTAGATAGTTGTAGTTTATACGCAACTAAAACAGTTCGTATATATTCAAACCTCTCAGAACCGAAGCTCTATACTACCGACTAAATTTCTCCACCCAAATAGGTCAACTGTAACAAATTCAAACTTCTTCGCATGCGGCTTGACTCGTTGCCAACTCCAAATCGAGCACGTACGGAATTGATTTCTCTACGTTCGTCGTTCATCTCTTATCGCACTAACAATAAGAAGAGGTGCCCATAACAAATAGATTTATTTTCTATTGGTAAAGAGGTCGGTATTCGTAGTACGCGCGATATGGACAAGAATGCATGTAAAAATTCACTTCGTCTTCCTCAAATGCCGCTGAGTTCCAGTTTGAAAATGCGGTAGGAATCTGAACTTGACTGTTACGAGAGACACGTACTCCTATAGACCCGCGACGACGACTTCGTCGAGTCTTATTCCGGCTCTGAATGTCACGAAATGTTTCTATTTTTTGCCTCTTCTTTGCAGCTGAACAACATCCTGCTCCAGACTTCACCCGGCACACACTTATCAAGCCCAGAATATACCATGGGAGAGAAAAAAGACAAATTTCTTCAACGAAGGAAGAGGTATGTAAAAAACATTTTCTTTTATTTTTATAATAAATTTTATATAAAGATTATTCTCGGTTTTATTTCTTACTCTTTGGTAAACGATATGAAAACGGGGACACTGAACGCATCACGGGAGAACGAGTTTTAGCGTTTCAGAGAAGAGGTAAAACGAACGGAATCAAATTGACTGCGAAACGGCTGTAGTACGGTTCCCGATTGATACGAAATTGTCGAAGCGTAGAAAAGTTTATAAAAGCTCGAATTTCAACTCTGTATGCATCACTTTATGAAGCACCTGTTACGTTTCAGTAATTTACCTATTCAAGCTCGTCAATTCGAAGTGAAAGCCCATGAATTCACAATTCACAAACTTTACAATTGACTGAATAATAGAGCGTTAAGGATTCATTTTTCGATATTAAAACTTGTCTTTATGAATGTGAATTTGAATAAGTTAAGAAAAACTTTATGATTTTTTTTAATAAATGAAATCAGTAAAACTTTAATATCCGCCTCCATTTCCTAGCACAGTTTGTATGAACTTAGTTTGTCTCTTTAGTAGTCGTTTTACTTCCTTACGGAGAAGATTTCCATCCTCTCCACGACTAGCTAGCTGCGTTTTCGCACTGAATTATGCATGAACCGCTACAGCTACAAAGGCCTTGTTATTCAATTTAAACGACTACGGATTCTGTGTGCTCGGAATGCGGAGAAGAGGACATCGTCGTCTTATAATCTTTGCTGGGAGTCTAAGTTGACAATAAGCCATAAGGAGTTCTTGCTTCGACTTAGATAACAATCTTTAAATTCTCACAAAAAACTTTATAAATAACTCGGAAAAATTCGATAGAATCTCCCGAAAAATTCAAGCTCTTGCTATCGAAAACTGCTGGCACATAGATAAAATTTCTTGCGCAGGTATCGCAATAAAAGTCGCCCGGAGCGGCTTTACTGCGGATTTAGTACTTGGACGAAGGTGCTTTAAAGTGCGAATGTGCTCTTAATGTACCCATTCGAATAGAATATATGATGTTCTTTTACGCTCTATAAAACTACGATGGATGTTTATGAATGGAATAAAAAAAATTTTAATCAAAATAAATTTATAATAGAAATTTCTCATCATGCAATATTTGAAAAACTTGGCCTATTGAAATAGGTTCTGCAGGGAAATTCATTAGGACGGGAACAATGAAGGCATCGGCCGTAACGTCTGACAGTCCTCGAGTTCTTATCTGGTAGCCGTCTGAGTGGGCGACCTCAGGCGACTCTCCAAGTCAAATGTCACTTCCTTTATTCTTTTTGCTTATCAACGGGCGTTCGCCACGCGAGAAAGTTTTACAACCTCACCACAATCGTATATCAACAGTTTTACTGAGATTGCAATTTTCGTTAAATAAAAATTATGTCCTTCTACATACGTATACTTATATTCTTGTATCTATCAGGAAACATAAATATTGATAAAGAGACGAGGTTATTAAAAGATTTGCTTTGCAATATCCAATATGAAAGTGGAGTTAAGTGCGGAATTGTATAAATTATTCATTGTTATTGCAACTTTATTAAGCTTCGTATTGATTTTATAAAAATCTTTAAATCATTGGGACTTCATCTCTATTTTTACCTACCATAGCATTTTAGAACTAATTCTATTCAAATGTACCAATTACCTATTGTGATATTGCGGTGTTCCAATTAATTAATCTAACTAGAATTTGTCAGTTATATTATGGTTTTTTCATGTTTTATTATGGTTTTCATATACCATTAAAGTAATTCGAGAGAAAAGAAAGGCGCACTATAAATGGAAGTGTTTTGGAGGACTTGATTACCTCACTTTTTCAATTCTAAGGAGTCGTGCAAAGTATCTAATCCATCACAATTACATGGAGTATGCTAGAAGAGCTGAAAGCAATATCCAATCTAACCCAAAGGTGTTTTAGGCTTTTACTAAGTCTAAGAAGCGTGTGGATGTCATTCCTTCTACGATGTCATGGAATGGAACTGTTGTCGGTAGTATTGTTGATCCTGCTCCAATCCAGCAGAATGTAGATTGTGTAGAAATTGATGCCTTTTTTTTGAGTCAGATGCAGTTTGATAGAATTGAGGTTGGGCGTTAATCAGGGTTACAGATAGTATAGTACTGATGGTATTCCATCAATTTTAATCAAGGAATGTTCACATTCTCTGTCTCTTCCTTCAACTATATTATTTAATGCTTTATTAATAATGGGTGTCTTTCCTTCATTGTGGAAGCGGGCTTTTATTCTTGCCATTTTTAAATCTGAAATCATGGTGTTATATCTGATTACCGCCCCATATCTATTTTGCCAGCATTTGGGAAAGTGTTTGAGAAGGTAGTTTATGCACGTCTATTCTTTGCCTTTAAGTCTAAAATCAATTGTAGACAATTTTGTTGCTTGAATATACCCAGTATATCTTATCTTCTCTGGATGATTCTTGTCAAGTTGATTCAGTTTCTACGGATTTCTTTGGATCACAATTTACTTCTGTTTAAACTAATGAAGTTTGGTGTTCAGGGGAAAATTTTGCAATGGCTTGCTTCCTATCTGAAATAGAGGTGCCAGATTGTTTGGGTTAATGTTTTTTTTTTAATCCTGTGTCGGTTTCTTCTGGTGTTCCATAGAGTAGCCATCTGGGTCCTTTACTGCTTAATATTTATGTTAACGACATATTTGACATCGTTAATTATGCCCGATGTTTAATGTATGTTGACGATTTAAAACTCTTTCTCCGTATCTCCTCACCTCTTGATTGTTCTAGACTGCAATCTGACTTAAACAATTTACATGCTTTTTGCTTAAATAATCGCCTAAACTTATATTGATACTGTTAAGATCCACGGTAGCTTTTTCTAACATTGATGCAATTAGAAATCTCTATTTTGCCTATGTCTACAGCACACTTAAGTTTTGCTTTACACTTTAAGTTTTGGAATCCTCAGTATCTCTCGTATAAATCTAGAATTGAGCGTATTCAATCTAAATTGCTCAAATACAAACTTTTGAACAACAAGTGTGATTCTCCAATGCTTGTTGGTTCTATATGTGTTCATGTTCCTCTGAGATTACTTCGCTTTCTATTTATGACACCTACTCCAAGAACCAATTCCTGTCAAAACTCTCCTTTATTGAGAATGGCAAGATCAGCAAATCGTATTAACGTATATTTGTTTCAGCACTCTTTCTATGCATTTAAAAAACTGTTCTTTGCTGCAGTTGGTGTGTTGCCTCGAGCGTTTATTTGATATTGTGATAATTTTAACATTCTCTTAGTTCACCGAGAAAACATAACCTAGAATTTGTGACAGAGAGATGTTTTATTGGTGAAAATCTTATCTTAAACCGTTTTGTTTACTTCCAAATGTATCAATTATTATAGTTCAGCTCCTAAAGCACATTTTTCATCCATCGTTTGAGGTTTTAACGTTATTTTGAGGAAAAAATCCTTGATTTAAATTTGAATTTTTCTAACTTTACTCATTGTTGAAATTTGGCGTGTACTCCAATGTATGTCTAAAAACAAGAAAAGACAACGTTGAATACGAAGTTTTATTACGTTTCATAAAGGAATAAGGGAGAAATCAACGAAAAAAGAATTAAATTTTGAAGGTTAATTCCGAGAAAAATCAAGAGATGACGCTAGTTTCGAAGCAAGATTTTTGAATTTTGAAAAGGGCGCGAAGCTAAGAGCCAATCAGAAACGAGGAAAAAACAGTTGGAGTGCCGGGGTATATAAGGAGATCGCGAACAGGGAGTGAAAGAGTCGTCGTCGGACCAGCGTCGAATCCACGTCGTCAGATAGAAGAAATTTTGAATCTCAAGAGATAACCTCAAAAATTTAAGATAATTTTTTTAAAAGTCAAATCAACTTACAATATTAAAATAAAAAGAGAATCATCCTACAACCGATTCCGAGAACTACTGATACTTCTTCGAGGTCATCCAAGACCCTATTTCCGAACAACAAACAGTTCAATTTCCCGTAAGAAGAATCCTGTAGACCATCCAGAAAATTAGTTAGTGCCCCGAACACAGGAGACAATCCATAATCCAGATACCACATTGAACTCCAATCCTTTCTTTTTCACAGTGAGTCGGATGATAATTTTATTTTATTATTTAACATAACCTACAAAAAGAAAATTCAAAGAGTCAAACTCAAAGAACAACTCACAAGAGTTTCCTATAATTTTGATGAATACTTACTTGTGGGTAAAGATTTATTAGTTTTCTTGAATAACGTTCATTTATTTAATTCTATTTTTTTTTAGCGAGTTTGATGACAAGTTAAGACATCGGCCATTCGTTATTTTCAAAGAACCGTTCTAACGAGTTTTATCCTACTCTCTCTCTCTCTCAAATAATAAACGGGTTCTCTCTAATATCGATATTTCAGTCGATAACCGCAGTTATCTATTTTATTTAAAAATTTATCTCTCGTAAATAAGCATTGTTATTAAAGTAAATTTAGGAAAACCATTTTTTTTTGTTACTCATAAAACGAGTTAATTTGATTTTGTGTTTAATTAAATGAATTTTTTGTCGAACCTGATTAATATTCTTTTGAACCTGAACTTGCCCGAAACCCTGAGTTTTTAATAAGAGTCTCTTAAAATTAAAGAAACCCAAATTTATAATTTAATAACTTGTGTAAAAACACACAAGTAAAACATCACAATATATTTATATCACCTAGACTTAGTTTTTTTCCTTTTGATTCAATTTTGTACCATTAATATTAATTCATCGTTGTGAACTGTAATTTTATTTGTATACAATTGCTTGTTTATGGTACAGATGAGATAAATAAATAAATAAACACATAATAAAATTTCACATCCAACTTATAATAGTCAATAATTATTAACTTCCATATTTGATTACTAATCATGTAATAAATGTAATAATGAATAGGTGATTTAGTCAAAATGTGTTATAATAATGGGAACTCAATGAAACTCTACCCAACATTTCCAATAAACCCGCTCTGAGTAATAATAGTGTCGTAACAGTTGTTTAACGATGTTACTCCACTATTGAGACAAAACACCTCAGGAAAGTTGCCTCGGTGATGATCTGGGTTATTGGGTTACGTGCGAATTACACTTTAGTTCAATTTGATCACTTAAGAATTTAATATCGGATAAATTTCAATTTGAGAGCACAAGAGGAGTGATTGGAATTTATATTTTTTTTATTATATAGGTCAACGCGATAACAGCTTTTAAAGTAGTTTTATAAGCAGTTGTAATAACAATATAATTTTTTTTTATTTTTATCTTTCCAGTCTGGTTATCATATTCAAAACCTACAAATACAATATGATCTCAGAGGCAAAGACTACACATTAGACTTACAACTAAACAGGGACCTAATACCTAAGAACTTCTTTCACAGGGTACAAGAGAACGGCAAGTCCGTACTTAAAAATCTATCTGAAAAGGTACGTCTATATAAACTCTATAAATAACAAATAATTTCAATACATTTACATATATTAACATTGAACCTGTTTTATTGGCCTTTGATTTAATCTTATTAAGTATTCATCACAAATACGTTTAATAGTGGTTAAAACAAACATCTTACCTCTGGTCATATAATAGTGTTGTTGTCTATTTATGTCATTAACTTGGGTACACGCGTTCATCATTCGCAGGATGTGGAGCTGTGTCACTACAACGGCAAGATAAGGGGTGTCCCAGATTCCTTCGCTGCACTATCGACGTGCGACGGTCGTCTAACCGGTGTCGTTTACGATGGCGAGGATATGCATTACGTCGAAGGAAACGGAAATGGCATCGAGGATTATCACTATTTGTACAGTCATTCTGATATCGATGATCAAACGAATAAAACTTGTGGATATAAAGGTGATGCCCATCAAGAAAAAATGTATGATGAACATAATAGAATTCTCAGGGTAAGTTAAATACCTGCATTAATTTATTTGTCCACGACTACCTTATATATAATATGTATACCTTATGAATGAGTTTTCTAAAACAAAATGGCAGTCATTTTTCACGGAGTGATTAATAATCATTATCCACGGGTAGCCATCTTGACCAGACTAATAATAATTATTTGAAACGTTAAAAGTTCAAAAAACGACAATTTAATTCAATTTTTTAGGAGTTTCTAAATGTTTGACATTAAAAAAACCTTTTTTTTCTTTTTTCGTATGATTTAAGCATAAATTAATTAATTTTCCTAAAGAAAACGACGCACAGTGGTCCGAAAACACTCAAAACCCGATCGAAAATCAATTAAAAAAAAAATTTTATAGTGTTGTTTTTTTAAATGTTACATATATTTTAACTATTAATAGACTCTTAGTGAAGTTTATGAAGTCTTTGGTGTTTTATAATAGCTACTGCGCGAAATAAATTGCTATTACAATTACCTTATTTTGTATAAGGAAATTTTTTAGAAAACGGCACAACTTTAGAAAACAAAAAAGATGGTATATCACTACTTGAAAATATTGTGTCGTTGGTTTCTTATAAAGTACAGAAAGGTCTTCATTTTACGACTTTCCAAATTTCAAAAGATGTTTGTTGAAAAAAATTACAACCATTTCTATTGACGTCAATAAATACTTATATTTTTTGACCATTCAATCTTTTAAATTAAATATCTTGCGAGCGAACAAAATCGAACAATTGTAGCTAACATTTTTATATTGCTGAAGGTATGGTGTACATAGCATAAGAAAGAAATCTTGCGCCAACGTGCGCCTTAACCAAAAAATTGGCAGTCAAAGATTACTTAACACATAATTGTGGATCTTATTTATCCTTGTTATGATTTTCGTTATTTTGTTGCTATGTTTTGGTTTTTATCTTTTCTATTTTGGGTGGACTTCAAACAAATGAAGATTTATTTAAAAGACTATTACTGAGCTCCGATCCATTTATTAGTAACTTTTATAAAGAATGTTCAGAAAGATATAAAAATATGAATGAAGACATGAAAAATTTACTTATACTGGACAAGTCTCTAGAAGAAAAGGAAGGTAAAGAAGAAGATGATGATGATGAAGAAAGTGAAGAAGAAGACAATAATGATGAAGAAGTAAATATTGAGGAACAAGATCTAGAAAATGAAGAAGACTCCCACAAATTGAGATAAATTTTATTATGTTGGTGAATATAACAAAATATTTTATATTATCTCGAATAATTTGAAATGTATGTGGACTATCTCAGTATCATGGGAAAATTCTACTATAAGTAGGCTTCAAACTTACGTATTATGGTCTCCAATATCACTTCAAATTAAGAGCGATGAGTTTATTCTCGAATAGTTCTTAAAACATTTTTAGTAAAAGCTAAGTAAAATTGAGCTATCTAACCAACTAATTCTGCCAATTAATTTTGCCACATTTTTATCAAATTCCATTTCTGATAAGGTAAAAAAATACGTTCCATTTAAAATTTTCGACTTTCTTACCAGTGAATATGAAGAAACGATAATTCAATTTTTGACCACCCTGTATAAGATATTTTAATACAACAAATGACAATCTGTTTGACAACATCTCAAGAGTAATCGTGCCAATTTAGAGCTTTTTTGAATGAACGTTGGCTGAGATATAAGGTTTTAAAGAGCATAAAGTAATTTGCCAAAGAGAAACTTAAAAACAAAATAACTCGAAAACGAAAAATGGTAGGTACCAATAACTTTTATCAAAGTCAACTTATTTTGTCGAATATAATTAAAAGGTGCATTAAAAACTATAGCATTCCATTTAAAATAACGAAGTTGTGGTCTACATCCGGTAGACCGGAAGTGGCGGCCATCTTGAAAGTATTTTAGATCAAAATTTTAGGTCAAAATTTCAAACCGCTACGAATAGTGGTACCTAAAAAAGTTCTAACGAACCAGTTACGTGAGACATCCGGTATAGGTCCTCTATAAAACAATTTCGATAGGAATTTGCGATCACGTAATTAGTAATTACACAAAAAAATGTGAAGTAATATACGTCTAATGTTTTGCACAAAATTTTATAGTAATATTCTTCTTTAAAGTCCTAATTTATATGAAAAGAAAATGAGTATGAATTTAAATAAAGTACTGCTTGCGTAGTACTACTTCCGGTTGACGAATTTAATTCAAATTTTGACACAACATTACCCTTTTGGTCTTATAATCATATGCCAAGTTTCATAAAGCTAGCTAATTGCTAACACCAAAATAATATTTTCGATCGGGTTTTCTTACCGCTCGGACCGCTCTGCGACGTTTTATAAAACTGACATTTAATTTTGACAAATTGTTGTGAAGTTGGTTACAGTTAGTAACATTGAATTTGTGTCACATTGACGTTTAACCTTTATTCAAAAACTTATTTAAAAAATAAATTTATGGAATCAATTTCAATAGTCGTGGACAAAGTATAGTATTCTACTCGCATATAATGAGCTATTATTCACTCAGGTTATTTATGCCACTCGCAAACTTAACCTTCGTGAATAATAGCCCTCATTATATGCTCATATAATAATGTACTATAATCAATACTATGAGTTATAATGAACAAAATAATTCGGAATTTTCAGTTTCAATTTTAATTGGATTATTAATTTCAGTATAAACGCGAAACTAAAACGCCAATCCGTGGACCGTATAATGCTAACAAACAATCGAGATACATTGAATTAATATTGGTCGTAGATAATACGTTGTATAAGGATCTGGGGGAAAATAGCGGTAAAGTAGAAAAATACTGCAAGGATATCACCAACATAATCAATTCGGTATGTAAATGGCGAAATGAACCCGAGGCGATTCAATAACTAACTGCTTTTTTCTTTTTTCTTTTCTTTTCGATTATCAAAACAGTTGTACGCCCCATTAAACATATTCATAGCTCTTGTTGGTGTAGTCACCTGGAACGATGGTGACGAAATCGATATCGCATCCGATGGGGATGTTACTTTAGCACACTTTTTGCATTATAGAAGAGAAATTTTAATGAAATCACATCCGAATGATAATGCACAATTAATAACGTAAGTAAATAAGTTTAGAAAATAAAAGAAATTGTTTGAGTTAATTTTGTATTAGGAAAAAAACCTTCAATAACGGCGTAGTTGGAAAAGCTTTAAAAGGTCCTATTTGCACATACGAATATTCTGGCGCTGTCAACAGTAAGCATTCGCAACTTATCGGATTGGTTGCTGCTACAATTGCCCATGAAATGGGACACAATTTTGGTAACTTTTTCAATAAAAAAATTCGTTACAAAATCTTAATTTATTTAATTTAGGCATGGAACATGACACCAATGAATGTAGATGTCCTGAAGAGAGATGTATAATGGCGCCGAGTAGTTCAACGATTCCTCCAAAACATTGGTCGAGTTGTAGTTTAGATTATTTAGCATTATCTTTCGAACACGGTATGGATTATTGTTTGCGAAATAAACCGGAATCTCTCTTTGGAAGTCCCGTTTGTGGAAATGGTTTCGTTGAATCCGGGGAACAATGCGACTGTGGTCTTCCAGACCACTGTAACAATTCTTGTTGTAACGCGACCACTTGTATGTTGAATGCTAACGCTAGTTGCGCTACAGGAGAATGTTGTGACCTCAATGTAAGTGGTTTTAATCATTTTTTCTTTAATTTAATTCAAATTTTTTAGACATGCAAACCCAAAAAAGCAGGAACGTTGTGTCGATCTAACGACATCGAATGTGATTTACCCGAATATTGTACTGGCCAATCAGAATATTGCCCAGATGATAATTACAAAATGGACACGGAACCTTGTAATAACGGAAAAGCTTATTGTTATCGAGGATTTTGTCGCACCAGATCTGATCAATGCAAATTACTCTGGGGAATTACCGGTAAATCTAGTGCTGATGAATGTTATAGACAAAATAGTAAAGGTGCTCGAGATGGAAATTGTGGCTACAACAAATTAAATCAAGTTTATTCAAAATGTCAAAACGAGTAAGTTAAAACACTTTATTAATAAACAATCAAATTTATACAAAATCTTGTAGACATGTACTTTGCGGAATGCTTCATTGCGTACATTTAAATGAAAGATTAGAATTCGGTATGGAATCAGTTGCAATTTTATCGCAAAGTTACATCAATATTAACGGTTCGATCGTGCCGTGTAGAACGGCTTTGGTCGATCTTGGCTTAAACCAAATCGATCCGGGTTTAGCACCCGATGGGGCAAAATGTGGCGATGGAAAAATGTGTGTAAACCAAAAATGCTTACCTGTAGCAAATTTACGAGCTCAAGGAAAAACTTGTCCGAACGATTGTAACGGAAACGGCGTCTGCAACAATTTGGGTCATTGTCATTGTAAAGACGGATTTGCCCCACCTTATTGCGATTATCCCGGCGTTGGTGGTTCCGAAGATAGTGGACCAGCTTCAGATCCTAACGGTATAAAAGTTTTTTTTAATCATTTAATTTTTTTAAAATCATTTTTTTTTAGCCCAAACGATGTTTGTGAAAGTGGTCTACATCATTTTCTTGGTTATCGTCCCAATTCTAGCGTTAATAGCGTTCCTGGCGTATTACACCAGACACAATTTGAAGTTTACCTGGTCGAAAACACCCTCAATGTACGTAAGGAAATTGAATTGTTGTAGTGGTAACACTTTTGCATGTTTTAAACGTAACGTTGGTGGCGGTACTAAATCTACACAACAACAACAATCGGATACAATAAATAGCACTAAAATCGATTCCCAAACGGACACTAAACGCCATTCGAAATTAGAAATTATTTTTACGAAGCTCGTTTCGACAACGAACAGTTCGATTAACGCCGAATCGGATAACGCGTTACAAGTTATCGCAGAACCACCCAAACGGCGAATGTCATTTAAAAATATCCGCAATTTAAAGTTAAACACGAGTTTACGCGTGCCACAAAAACGAAATTTGGAAAAAAAAAATAATGTCGAAGAGGCGCCGACTCCTCAAACTAGCGAAACTGTTGTTGACGAATATCCGATGAATTCCGTTAAAAATTTAACGAAGCAATTTAATTTACGGGATATTAACACTTAATTGTTTCTTTTTGTGATTCTGTGCATGTTTAGTTTTATGTGCTTCTTTTAGTGTTTTAATTACTTGTTTCATCTTAGAATAATAAAATTTTAAGAGATCAAATTGGTCTTGAGTCTTGATGAGAGATAAATAAGTTTATTGCTTATTCTTATTTGTGCTGTTTTCTTTTTAATTCGAGTAAATCAAAAATAACTATTTATGGAAGAATGTTTAATACCGATTTTGGTAAAATTCAATTAGCATCATCAACAAAATTAACAGATAACTAGTAAAGTTAAAAACATGTTCAAGTTTTGTTCATATTCAACTTTTTATTTTATTCACTTGGGCTAATACAAAATCTAACACAATGTTGATTGATGCGGGTTGATCTCCTGCGTAGTTCGTGGTATTGCGTCATCACCATCTGGGTGTACAGGGTGGTTCAAATTCGATGTCCGAATAGGCTACCTTGGAAACTATAAGAGTTAGAAAAAAAAGTAGCTTACCTGCTTTTTGTTTTTCCTCTAGAGGCCAAAATTGAAAATATCGTAAAACCAGCAAGTGCAATTATCTTGGTTATTATTATAGGTGGAATATTATAACTAAGACATTATATGGACACTTTTTTATAGAGAATTTGATAACAATTTTTGTTTTTTTAAATGGAACCATTGTTTATTCGCTTATTAAATATGGTTCGATAGGTCTATTTCTTATTGTTTTAGAATAAAGCTAAAAATAAACTTTTTTTTTGATGTTGTTGAAGAAATTAGATTTACAGTTTCCTGTAATTACGGTATTATAACTAAAAAAACATATTTTTCCAATCCAAAACAATGTGATCCATTAAATATTTCCGTATTAACCTTAGTTGCATTAGTTGGTGTAATCAACATAATTATTTGTTTATAAATACCAGAAAAATAATACCACGTAATTTACAGGAAACTGTAAATTTTATTTCTTCGACGACACTACTATCCACTTCAGAGATCGATATCTTCGGAACCGCTCGATGGAAAAAATTGCGGCAAAGTTTATTGTAATCAGTGAACATTTCTGCGTATCACATGTTAATTTGGAAATTTTCGGGTCCTCGGTTTTTCTTTTATCGTGAGTTAAGTAAAAAAAGTACCCGATTTTTGAGAGTGCCAACAACTTTGTCTATTTTCTCCAAAATTATTTGACGACAAAAATTCAAATTTGAACTGGTGGTAAACCGATGTTTATTTTTCCGATATTCCATATAATTTCGCGGAAAATCGCTGTTATTTCGAAAATGACCTGGCGGATTTCAACTTTTTGCACGGATAGTAGTTTCCTGTAAATTACGAGGTATTATTTTTTCTGGTATTTAAAAACAAATAATTATGTTGATTACACCAACTAATGCAACTAAAGTTAATACGGAAATATTTAATGGATTGCATTGTTTTGGATTAGAAAAATATGTTTTTTTAATTTTTAGTTATAATACCGTAATTACAGGAAACTGTAAATCTAAATTCTTCAACAACATCAAAAAAAAAGTTTATTTTTAGCTACAACATCGAATTTGAACCATCCTGTACACACAAAGTACACCCTTGCACACCATACTACGAAAACTTGCAGTTTTTTTTTTATTTGTTGAAGATTTCACATTTCTGTCTTGCTTATTTGCTTTCTTGTGATCGAACAAAAGTACACCATGACTTTATGAACATACTTTTTTTTACGTATTAACAGTTGCTGTAATCAACATAATTATTTGTTTTTAAATACCAGAAAAATAATACCCCGTAGTTTAAATATCGCCCCGTAATTTACAGGAAACTGTAAATTTCATTTCTTCGACGACACTACTATCCACTTTAGAGATCGATATCTTCGGAACCGCTCGATGGAAAAAATTGCGGCAAAGTTTATTGTAATCAGTGAACATTTCTGCGTATCACATGTTAATTTGGAAATTTTCGGGTCCTCGGTTTTTCTTTTATCGTGAGTTAAGTAAAAAAAGTACCCGATTTTTGAAAGTGCCAACAACTTTGTCTATTTTCTCCAAAATTATTTGACGGAAAAAAATTCAAATTTGAACTGGTGGTAAACCGATGTTTATTTTTCCGATATTCCATATAATTTCGCGGAAAATCGCTGTTATTTCGAAAATGACCTGGCGGATTTCAACGCGGTTTCAACCCTTGACTTTTTGCACGGATAGTAGTTTCCTGTAAATTATGTTGATTACACCAACTAATGCAACTAAAGTTAATACGGAAATATTTAATGGATTGCATTGTTTTGGATTGAAAAATATGTTTTTTTAATTTTTAGTTATAATACCGTAATTACAGGAAACTGTAAATCTAATTTCTTCAACAACATAAAAAAAAAGTTTATTTTTAGCTACAACATCGAATTTGAACCACCCTGTACACACAAAGTACACCCTTGCACACCATACTACGAAAACTTGCAGAGTTTTCCTTTTATTTGTTGAAGATTTCACATTCTATCTTGCTTATTCGCTTTCTTGTGATCGAACAAAAGTACATCATGACTTTATGGACACACTTTTTTTGCCCCTGTGTCTATAAGATAAGAAATTAGCAATTTTTGAAAAACTGGATTTTGACCAGCTTTCGCTTTATTTACTGAGTCCATGTTTGAGTTTGAATAATTGGATTTCAACTTCTATACACTAATTTATTATTAATATTTGATTATTAACATTAATATTTTCGCATGCATTTGCCAAAGAGTTCTTATCGATTATTTTTAGATCTCATTAAGTTTTATTAATTAATTTAATTAATAATTTATATTCTTTGTATTTTCATGTCATTTTATTAATTTAATTTTTTCCTTTTAAGTACTTAATAACATAACCGGTTGTTGCCAAATCTTTGTTTTGTGATTAAAACTGCCCAAATATATATTTTTTGATTTACTTTTCTGTGTTTTCTTATTTAGCTTATTAAAAATCGCATGCTGCTTAATGCTTGTTCCTATTTTTCTTATCAAAAAAATTAAGCATAAAGCTTACGCTTTTTTTCAATTTTCAACAGGAGCAACAAACCAGTCGTGAAACCTCGAACGCCGCCGTATCAACAAAAAACGCCAAAACGGTCCACGGAAGACAACCACTCCCTTTTAACGGAAGAACCTTTGAAAAACGACTTTTTCGGTCATTTCAACGGGTTTACGATTTCGCCAAAGAAAACGGAACCCATTCGACCAGCTCCTCCTGTACCTGCAACCCCGGTAGCACCACCATTTAAAAGCCCAAGCTTCAACAGAACGAGCAACGTGAATAAACCAATTGCGCACATCGTTCCTCATAAACCAATTAATACCACCGCTCCAAATTCACTTACAACAGCCGTTGATGTCATTAACGCAACTACAATAGCTCCAGCTTTACCACCATTAAACCCAGGGTCGAATCCACGACCGATAATCTCTTCGCCGATATTAGAAAATTCAACTTGTACGGCGAAAGAATTAATATCCCCGTTGAAAAATGCAGCGCCCAAATTGCCTTCGAGACCGGCACCGGAAGCGCCACCACCGATAAAAGAACGACCTTTATCGGCTGATGTAACACCTGTAGTTACGTTTGCGGATGAGAAGAAGGTGTTAAATGGTAATGCTTTGAACCGAATCGCTTCGTTTTTGTCGAAACAAACCGATAAGAAGCCCGTTATTATAAATAACACAAATTCTTTGCCGAGGAACAAAAAAATCGATAAATCAACATTGAGGACGTTGGAAATTTCGAATCCAATCCCACAAAGTGAGATTAAAGCAGAAAATGCTCTCCCCGCTGGGGAAAACAGCAAAGCTGTTGTTATGCGAGCACAAAGTATGCGCCAAACAAATTCGACCCGACCGGCCATTCCAACTTTTGGTTCGATGCGACAAACTAACGGATTTAAACGCCCTGTTAGTATTCCATCGGGAAATAGACCAAAAAGTCCACCACCCCCAAGACCCCCAGTGCCAGATTTAGACGACAAAAATAAGAATTTCATTAAAATCCCCGGATTACCAGGTTACCAAGAACCTTGTACCGACAAAAAAGCGAATCAATATGACGATTGTTTAAACGAAGCTAAAAACAAATCGCCTTCAAACGACAATATTTACGCAGTAATCGAAGAATCACCAACAAACACGAGTTGCGTTACTTCACCAGAGTCGAAGAAAAGCTTGGGGATTCCAAGCAATTCGGGATCGAATGAAAGTTTTGGGTTATTAGGTGAAATAGTTTCTGAAATACAAAATCGCAATTTTGATTCTATTTATTCCACTTCGACTTTGGCAAGGAAGAAAAAAGAGCAAGAAGAAATTGATAAACTTAGCAAAAAAGATGATACTTATGTAAATACGTCATCTATATACGCTAAATCCCCAGAAAGCGTTTATAGTAATATGAACAATATAAAATCGTGTGATAGTACTAGTTCTAGTGGCTACATTCATCCATCGGCAATAAATACGCCTAAGATT
The DNA here is from genome assembly GCF_036711975.1 of Onthophagus taurus. Lineage (NCBI taxonomy): Eukaryota > Metazoa > Arthropoda > Insecta > Coleoptera > Scarabaeidae > Onthophagus > Onthophagus taurus. Next base: position 3,733,531 of record NC_091967.1, read on the forward strand.
GAAAAGAAGATTGAAACAAAAATTGAGCCAAAAATCGAAACAAAACCACCAATGAGTACATTTAAAGGCGATGTAAAAGAAGAGGAAACAAAAACAAAACCAACAACCACAAAAACTAGATTAGATCGACAACCAACTCCCCCAAATTTACGAACAAGAAAACCATCACCAACAAGACCACCAAGTAGTCAAAGCATTAATAAAAATACAATAAAATCAACTACACCAAAACCAACCTCGAATAGTCCAGATTTAGTGACTAGTTGTTCAAATAAAAAGCCATTGGGAACGAAACCACCAGATGTTTTAAATAATAGTGTTAAAAAGCCGGCGACGATTCCCATAAAACCCAACCTCGTATCTAAAGGTGTATCAAAAGTGAATAAAACGGTTAGTTTAAAGACTGACGTTAAACCCGAAACAAAATCGGTACCTAAAGTAACAAAAACTAATTCGGAATCAATAAAATCGATGCCCACCGGTGCGAGATTGGCGGCGAAACAACAATCGACGGTGGCTTCGTTGCAGCAAAAGTTTGAAAATAAACCACCTATAAGTGCTAAAACGGTAGCTTCTAAGAGTAAATAAAAAAATCTTTGTAAATATCTATTATTTAAATTTAAGGCTATTTATGAACTGAAAGTATAACAAAAGTTTTTTTCTTAAAAAGCTTTTGATCTACTGTGTAGATGAGAATTTATCAAAAAAATCGATATAACTTATACACGTCCTAGTCTCTAAGTTATTTTTTCAAAGTATTTGCGTTGGCTGCTGCCCTCTTTTTACAATCAGACAATCACATCTGAATATTTTGTACGTGACTACTATGTAAGTTAGACGAAACGAAGGAAAAAGAGGAAAAACGATTAACTCTTTTCGTTTAATTTTCATTTCTTTGTACATATATACCAAAGAGCGTAAATTTATTATTGACTATATAGCGCCGTGTTTATATAGAATTGCGTTCCTTCGATATATTATTTATAAGCGCGATCTTAGTTGTTGTAAGACTCTCTCATAACTTAGCCCGTTTTTTTTTAGTAAAGATGATTGGACCCTTTTGTAAATAATATAAAAGTGCATTTATTATTGTCGATAATAAAATTTCTGTACTGTTAAAAATATTATTTTTTAAATAATTAAAATGTTTTCAATAACGATGAAGTGATGGTTTTTACAGAGTGAAAATAGTTAACATAAAAAGTTTCTATTTCGTAAAGATGATATTGAGTGACTTAGTAATTTATATTTTCAGTTGACCTTTTTATATATTAAAATGAGGTAGGTATTATAATTTTACTTCTATTATGTCTAGTTAACACATTGATTGACATAAAGATCCTTTCTTAAACATTGAAGATTTATGATAATATAAGTTACATAGATATATTGTAAGTGTAGTGTAAATTAGTAATGAATAATAAAATTGCTATATAGCACACCTCTCGTTTTAGCGGGTGTGGTGTTCCAATATATTGGTTGAAAATACAGTTTCGTTTGTCGCAAGTTTAGTTTCGAATCAAACTCTGGTATTTTGCGGAAATAATTATTTTACCGTGGTTAATTGGACCGTGTTATACATCACTTGACTAAGCGATAAATGAATCAATGTGAAGTGACTCAAAAAACACGTTACAAATAAAAAGAAAGTGCTGAAAAGTGACTAACACTAGATTAACTTCAGTTATAGAACTTCTATTCTATGATAAGTAACTTCAGGTTTAAAATGTCAACCTCAATTTTGACATATTTGTAATCTTTATTAAAAATCCTTTAAAATGAGTACAAACACGACATATTTATCTTCAATATTAATGAAGTTATGGTCAACTTCCGGTTAAGAATGTCAACGTCAATTTTGACATATTTGCAATCGTCGTGAAAAATCCTTTAAAATGAGTCCAAACATGATACGTTTAATTCTAATATTACTCGAGATATAAACAACTTCCGGTTTGAAATGTCAATTTCATTTTGACATATTCTTAATTTTTATAAAATGTATTAATATTTGTCACAAAAACAAAAATATAATAAAAAAAATTAAAAATTAAGGTTGGTATTAATATTTAAAAATTAAATTCCTATCTTCATTGTTGCTAACTTCGCGTTTAACGTTTTTTATTCTAACTTGTTTGTTTTTTGAGATAAGTGCGTCATCTTTGGACTCATTTTAAAGATTTTTTAATGAAGATGACAAATATGTCAAAATTGACGTTTCAAACCGGAAGTGATTGTATTTCCATTAATATTAAAGTTAAATATGTCGAGTTTGGACTCATTTTAAAGGATTTTTTATGAAGTTGACAAATATATCAAAATTAAAAGTTGAAAGTTCGAACATTTTGGTTTTTTGAGATAAATGCATCATCTTTGGACATATTTTAAAGGTTTTTAATAAAGAATACATCATGAAAGAACACCACAAAGTTGTCCATTTGTCTATTATATGATAACCAACTTCCGGTTTAAAATGTCAACCTCAATTTTGACATATTTGTAATCTTTATTAAAAATCTTTTAAAATGAGTACAAACACGACAAAAAAATAAAAAATTAAGGGTGGTATTAATATTTAAAAATTAAATTGCTATCTTCATTGTTGCCAACTTCGGGTTTAACGTTTTTTATTCAAACTTTTTTGTTTTTTGAGATAAGTGCGTCATCTTTGGACTCATTTTAAAGGTTTTTTAATGAAGATGACAAATATGTCAAAATTGACGTTGACGTTTCAAACCGGAAGTGATTGTATTTCCATTAATATTAAAGTTAAATATGTCGAGTTTGGACTCATTTTACAGGATTTTTTATGAAGTTGACAAATATGTCAAAATTAAAAATTGAAAGTTCGAACTTTTTGGTTTTTTGAGACAAATGCATCATCTTTGGACATATTTTAAAGGTTTTTAATAAAGAATACATCATGAAAGAACACCACGAAGTTGTCCATTTGTCTATTATATGATAACTAACTTCAGGTTTAAAATGTCAACCTCAATTTTGACATATTTGTAATCTTTATTAAAAATCTTTTAAAATGACTACAAACACGACAAAAAAAATAAAAAATTAAGGTTGGTATTAATATTTAAAAATTAAATTGCTATCTTCATTGTTGCTAACTTCGGGTTTAACGTTTTTTATTCTAACTTTTTTGTTTTTTGAGATAAGTGCGTCATCTTTGGACTCATTTTAAAGGTTTTTTAATGAAGATGACAAATATGTTAAAATTGACGTTGACGTTTCAAACCGGAAGTATTGTATTTCCATTAATATTAAAGTTAAACATGTCGAGTTTGGACTCATTTTAAAGGATTTTTTATGAAGTTGACAAATATATCAAAATTAAAAGTTGAAAGTTCGAACTTTTTGGTTTTTTGAGATAAATGCATCATCTTTGGACATATTTTAAAGATTTTTAATAAAGAATACATCATGAAAGAACACCACAAAGTTGTCCATTTGTCTATTATATGATAACTAACTTCAGGTTTAAAATGTCAACCTCAATTTTGACATATTTGTAATCTTTATTAAAGATCTTTTAAAATGAGTACAAACACGACAAAAAAATAAAAAATTAAGGTTGGTATTAATGTTTAAAAATTAAATTCCTATCTTCATTGTTGCCAACTTCGGGTTTAACGTTTTTTATTCAAACTTTTTTGTTTTTTGAGATAAGTGCGTCATCTTTGGACTCATTTTAAAGGTTTTTTAATGAAGATGACAAATATGTCAAAATTGACGTTGACGTTTCAAACTGGAAGTGATTGTATTTCCATTAATATTACATTAAAATCGCGTCTTGAGATGTGAAGTAATACGAAGCGCACTCAAAAAATTGTTTACGCAACAAAATAATACGTGTAACTTGTGATTTTGAAATTTCACTGAGATGAGTAAGCATTTCTAATGTCTTAATATTTGTCACAAAAACAAAAATATAATAAAAAAAAACAAAAAAATTAAGGTTGGTATTAATATTTAAAAATAAATTGCTATCTTCATTGTTGCTAACTTCGGGTTGAACGTTTTTTATTCTAACTTTTTTGTTTTTTGAGATAAGTGCGTCATCTTTGGACTCATTTTAAAGGTTTTTTAATGAAGATGATAAATATGTCAAAATTGACGTTGACGTTTCAAACCGGAAGTGATTGTATTTCCATTAATATTAAAGTTAAATATGTCGAGTTTGGACTCATTTTAAAGGATTTTTTATGATGTTGACAAATATATCAAAATTAAAAGTTGAAAGTTCGAATATTTTGGTTTTTTGAGATAAATGCATCATCTTTGGACATATTTTAAAGGTTTTTAATAAAGAATACATCATGAAAGAACACCACGAAGTTGTCCATTCGTTTATTATATGATAGCTAACTTCAGGTTTAAAATGTCAACTTAAATTTTGATATATTTGTAATCTTTATTAAAAATCTTTTAAAATGAGTACAAACACGACAAAAAAATAAAAAATTAAGGTTGGTATTAATATTTAAAAATTAAATTGCTATCTTCATTGTTGCCAACTTCGGGTTTAACGTTTTTTATTCAAACTTTTTTGTTTTTTGAGATAAGTGCGTCATCTTTGGACTCATTTTAAAGGTTTTTTAATGAAGATGACAAATATGTCAAAATTGACGTTGATGTTTCAAACCGGAAGTGATTGTATTTCCACTAATATTAAAGTTAAATATGTCGAGTTTGGACTCATTTTAAAGGATTTTTTATAAACTTGACAAATATATCAAAATTAAAAGTTGAAATTTCGAACTTTATGGTTTTTTGAGATAAATGCGTCAAGTTTGGACTTATTTTAAAGGTTATTTTATGAAGATTACGAATATAATAATAAAATTAATGTTGACAGTGACAACTGAAAGTTTTTTTCACGACTAAACCCGAATGATTCTAGTTCTAGGTCTTGTGTTAGTTCTAGTGATGGTGTAATACTAGACGGAGAACTAGAAACATTTGGGTTAATACTTTCTAGTTCTAGGTGTGGTGTTGTGTGGATAAGATGAGAGATGTTAATCTATTTGTAAAGTCTCTGAAGATGGCCAAGGGCCGAAACTAGTTAGACTTAAATTCTATATAAAATAAAAGACATAGAGTTTTAATTTTATACTAACATCCAGACAGCATGAAAATCTCTAAAAACCAATTAAAAACATTATTTAAAACATTTATAACATTGTAATATTTCATTTTGAACGTTTAATAAACCTGGTTATCTGATAAAACAGTTTTAAGTACAAACCAAACCTAAAGAACAATTACACCAGATAGTAGACATGACATGCACTAGAGATAATGATGAGTGTATTTTTTCTGGTTATGTTGACTGGATAAACCTTAAAAAACATACCTTGTGGTCATACTTCGCGTTATTTTTTGCGCAAATAAGTTAATTTAGATTATGCACAGAAATAAAAATAACTCTAATCTTCAGATTAAATTATATCAATGATTCTAACCACTTATTTATTTTTTCACTTCAAATTAATTATCAATCTTATCACATCATAATTGTATAACTCTTTAATGAGTTATTTTCAAATTTTTTATTAATATGGAATTTGAAATAAGATTCAATATTCAAAAATATTCTTCTTCACTCCCTCTTGGTTATGGAATAAAAAAGTATCAGTAAAATTCTCATAAGTAACAGGTAAAACTTGGGTGAACCCCAACGTGTTTCTCTCAAAGGAGGAGGCGTACAGGTACGTTTCCAACAGCATATAAACCAAACGAGTAGCTCTCTCAGTACGAAACCGACCGTCTTTCGAAGTGGTGCCCGTTGTAAACGCGATTAACTGTTAGACGACGACGATAACAACGAGGACGTTTCCACCAAGACACCGGCGAACGAAAGAAAAGTACCGTTACTTTTAACCAAGAGTCTCGTGGCACATATTAGCATAAAGAATTTAAATTGAGTTTTATAAAAATTTTTGATAAGATTCGGTGTGATTTTTTTGAATGATATGTATTGAGAAGGACTTGAACTTTGGGTAAAGAAGGATTCCTGGAAAAATAACAAGTAAGTATGTTGAATTATCCGCGTTTTGAGGTCAAACCACAAACGGAGGCTTCTTGGTTGGTAGGGCGAGTTTATTTCGGTAGACCAATTATTTGGTACCGTTATTCGGTACCAAAGGTGGAAAGTTTAACGAATTCCTTAAGAATTTGTCATTTAATATATTAATTTAAATAATTTTGATAGTAAAGTAATTAATTGTAAGAATTTTTATTAAAATTGCAAAATCAACATTTACATAATTTATTTTTTTACATGTGTACAAAATAGGTTAACTTAATAAGTTTGGAATTGCTCTAACCTATGAGGTGCATCAAGTTCCTAACCCAGCAAATTTGAACTGCTACCACAGGCGATGATAACTTAATTAATAATCGAATGGCTAAGCAAAACCATCCATATGTAATAAGATGAAAATTTTTTCAAGCTGGAGCCGTTGATCACCACAGATTCCATTAGTTCTGCATCTATGTCGAAATCTGCGTTTTTAACCCATACATTGCCCAAATCCTTGATATGCTTGATAGTATCTTCCTGGTAAAGGCTGGAAATATAAGTTCTGCATTGAGCATGTTGCAATCTTCACCAAAAACATGTTCAAAATGAGTCATGAACCAATTGTTATTTCCTTTCTTGAGTTTAACAACATTGAGGCATAAACATCCTTTACTTCTCTAGTCATTAATTATCAAAAATATCTTATTGCAAAATTAAACGTGAAAACGAAAACGCTATTAAAAAACAAACTTAACTCTAAACCTTATCTGATAAAGATATAGAAACGTTTTAGATTAAAATCGCGTCTTGAGATGTGAAGTAATACTAAGCGCACTCAAAAAATTGTTTACGCAACAAAATAATACGTGTAACTTGTGATTTTGAAATTTCACTGAGATGAGTAAGCATTTCTAATGACCACATCATTCTTCTATAATGGTCATTTCATTAACAACTTGATATATTTACACTTTTAATGAAGAAGTCATTGACGAAAGGTTAAAATGTCAACCTCAATTTTGACATATTTGTAATCTTTATTAAAAATGCTTTAAAATGAGTACCAACACGATATGTTTATCTTCAATATTAATGAAGTTATGGTCAACTTCCGGTTAAGAATGTCAATGTCAATTTTGACATATTTGTAATCATCGTGAAAAATCCTTTAAAATGAGTCTAAACATGATACGTTTAATTCTAATATTACTCGAGATATAAGCAACTTCCGGTTTGAAATGTCAATTTCATTTTGACATATTCTTAATTTTTATAAAATGTCTTAATATTTGTCACAAAAACAAAAATATAATAAAAAAAAAACAAAAAAATTAAGGTTGGTATTAATATTTAAAAATAAATTGCTATCTTCATTGTTGCTAACTTCGGGTTGAACGTTTTTTATTCTAACTTTTTTGTTTTTTGAGATAAGTGCGTCATCTTTGGACTCATTTTAAAGGTTTTTTAATGAAGATGACAAATATGTCAAAATTGACGTTTCAAACCGGAAGTGATTGTATTTCCATTAATATTAAAGTTAAATATGTCGAGTTTGGACTCATTTTAAAGGATTTTTTATGAAGTTGACAAATATATCAAAATTAAAAGTTGAAAGTTCGAACATTTAGATTTTTTGAGATAAATGCATCATCTTTGGACATATTTTAAAGGTTTTTAATAAAGAATACATCATGAAAGAACACCACGAAGTTGTCCATTTGTCTGTTATATGATAACTAACTTCAGGTTTAAAATGTCAACCTCAATTTTGACATATTTGTAATCTTTATTAAAAATCTTTTAAAATGAGTACAAACACGAAAAAAAAAATAAAAAATTAAGGTTGGTATTAATATTTAAAAATTAAATTGCTATCTTCATTGTTGCTAACTTCGGGTTTAACGTTTTTTATTCAAACTTTTTTGTTTTTTGAGATAAGTGCGTCATCTTTGGACTCATTTTAAAGGTTTTTTAATGAAGTTGACAAATATGTCAAAATTAAAAGTTGAAAGTTGAAACTTTTTGGTTTTTTGAGATAAATGCATCATCTTTGGACATATTTTAAAGGTTTTTAATAAAGAATACATCATGAAAGAACACCACGAAGTTGTCCATTCGTCTATTATATGATAACTAACTTTAGGTTTAAAATGTCAACTTCAATTTTGATATATTTGTAATCTTTATTAAATATCTTTTAAAATGAGTACAAACACGACAAAAAAATAAAAAATTAAGGTTGGTATTAATATTTAAAAATTAAATTGCTATCTTCATTGTTGCCAACTTCGGGTTTAACGTTTTTTATTCAAACTTTTTTGTTTTTTGAGATAAGTACGTCATCTTTGGACTCATTTTAAAGGTTTTTTAATGAAGATGACAAATATGTCAAAATTGACGTTTCAAACCGGAAGTGATTGTATTTCCATTAATATTAAAGTTAAATATGTCGAGTTTGGACTCATTTTACAGGATTTTTTATGAAGTTGACAAATATATCAAAATTAAAAGTTGAAAGTTCGAACATTTTGATTTTTTGAGATAAATGCATCATCTTTGGACATATTTTAAAGGTTTTTAATAAAAAATACATCATGAAAGAACACCACGAAGTTGTCCATTTGTCTGTTATATGATAACTAACTTCAGGTTTAAAATGTCAACCTCAATTTTGACATATTTGTAATCTTTATTAAAAATCTTTTAAAATGTGTACAAACACGACAAAAAAATAAAAAATTAAGGTTGGTATTAATATTTAAAAATTAAATTGCTATCTTCACTGTTGCCAACTTCGGGTTTAACGTTTTTTATTCAAACTTTTTTGTTTTTTGAGATAAGTGCGTCATCTTTGGACTCATTTTAAAGGTTTTTTAATGAAGATGACAAATATGTCAAAATTGACGTTGACGTTTCAAACCGGAAGTGATTGTATTTCCATTAATATTAAAGTTAAATATGTCGAGTTTGGACTCATTTTACAGGATTTTTTATGAAGTTGACAAATATATCAAAATTAAAAGTTGAAAGTTCGAACATTTTGGTTTTTTGAGATAAATGCATCATCTTTGGACATATTTTAAAGGTTTTTAATAAAGAATACATCATGAAAGAACACCACGAAGTTGTCCATTCGTCTATTATATGATAACTAACTTTAAGTTTAAAATGTCAACTTCAATTTTGATATATTTGTAATCTTTATTAAAAATCTTTTAAAATGAGTACAAACACGACAAAAAAAATAAAAAATTAAGGTTGGTATTAATATTTAAAAATTAAATTGCTATCTTCATTGTTGCTAACTTCGGGTTTAACGTTTTTTATTCAAACTTTTTTGTTTTTTGAGATAAGTGCGTCATCTTTGGACTCATTTTAAAGGTTTTTTAATGAAGATGACAAATATGTCAAAATTGACGTTGACGTTTCAAACCGGAAGTGATTGTATTTCCATTAATATTAAAGTTAAATATGTCGAGTTTGGACTCATTTTACAGGATTTTTTATGAAGTTGACAAATATATCAAAATTAAAAGTTGAAAGTTCGAACATTTTGGTTTTTTGAGATAAATGCATCATCTTTGGACATATTTTAAAGGTTTTTAATAAAGAATACATCATGAAAGAACACCACGAAGTTGTCCATTCGTCTATTATATGATAACTAACTTTAGGTTTAAAATGTCAACCTCAATTTTGACATATTTGTAATCTTTATTAAAAATCTTTTAAAATGAGTACAAACACGACAAAAAAATAAAAAATTAAGGTTGGTATTAATATTTAAAAATTAAATTGCTATCTTCATTGTTGCCAACTTCGGATTTAACGTTTTTTATTCAAACTTTTTTGTTTTTTGAGATAAGTGCGTCATCTTTGGACTCATTTTAAAGGTTTTTTAATGAAGATGATAAATATGTCAAAATTGACGTTGACGTTTCAAACCGGAAGTGATTGTATTTCCGTTAATATTATTTAAAGTTAAATATGTCGAGTTTGGACTCATTTTAAAGGATTTGTTATGAAGTTGACAAATATATCAAAATTAAAAGTTGAAAGTTTCAACTTTCTGGTTTTTTGAGATAAATGCATCATCTTTGGACACATTTTAATGCTTTTTAATAAAGAATACATCATGAAAGAACACCACGAAGTTGTCCATTCGTCTATTATATGATAACTAACTTCAGGTTTAAAATGTCAACCTCAATTTTGACATATTTGTAATCTTTATTAAAAATCTTTTAAAATGAGTACAAACACGACAAAAAAAATAAAAAATTAAGGTTGGTATTAATATTTAAAAATTAAATTGCTATCTTCATTGTTGCCAACTTCGGGTTTAACGTTTTTTATTCTAACTTTTTTGTTTTTTGAGATAAGTGCGTCATCTTTGGACTCATTTTAAAGGTTTTTTAATGAAGATGACAAATATGTCAAAATTGACGTTGACGTTTCAAACCGGAAGTGATTGTATTTCCATTAATATTATTTAAAGTTAAATATGTCGAGTTTGGACTCATTTAGCGGATTTTTTATGAAGTTGACAAATATATCAAAATTAAAAGTTGAAAGTTTCAACTTTCTGGTTTTTTGAGATAAATGCATCATCTTTGGACACATTTTAATGCTTTTTAATAAAGAATACATCATGAAAGAACACCACGAAGTTGTCCATTTGTCTATTATATGATAACTAACTTCAGGTTTAAAATGTCAACCTCAATTTTGACATATTTGTAATCTTTATTAAGAATCTTTTAAAATGAGTACAAACACGACAAAAAAAATAAAAAATTAAGGTTGGTATTAATATTTAAAAATTAAATTGCTTTCTTCATTGTTGCCAACTTCGGGTTTAACGTTTTTTATTCTAACTTTTTTGTTTTTTGAGATTAGTGCGTCATCTTTGGACTCATTTTAAAGGTTTTTTAATGAAGATGATAAATATGTCAAAATTGACGTTGACGTTTCAAACCGGAAGTGATTGTATTTCCATTAATATTAAAGTTAAATATGTCGAGTTTGGACTCATTTTAGAGGATTTTTTATGAAGTTGACAAATATATCAAAATTAAAAGTTGAAAGTTCGAACATTTTGGTTTTTTGAGATAAATGCATCATCTTTGGACATATTTTAAAGGTTTTTAATAAAGAATACATCATGAAAGAACACCACGAAGTTGTCCATTCGTCTATTATATGATAACTAACTTTAGGTTTAAAATGTCAACTTCAATTTTGATATATTTGTAATCTTTATTAAAAATCTTTTAAAATGAGTACAAACACGACAAAAAAATAAAAAATTAAGGTTGGTATTAATATTTAAAAATTAAATTGCTATCTTCATTGTTGCCAACTTCGGGTTTAACGTTTTTTATTCTAACTTTTTTGTTTTTTGAGATAAGTGCGTCATCTTTGGACTCATTTTAAAGGTTTTTTAATGAAGATGACAAATATGTCAAAATTGACGTTGACGTTTCAAACCGGAAGTGATTGTATTTCCATTACTATTAAAGTTAAATATGTCGAGTTTGGACTCATTTTACAGGATTTTTTATGAAGTTGACAAATATATCAAAATTAAAAGTTGAAAGTTCGAACATTTTGGTTTTTTGAGATAAATGCATCATCTTTGAACATATTTTAAAGGTTTTTAATAAAGAATACATCATGAAAGAACACCACGAAGTTGTCCATTGGTCTATTATATGATAGCTAACTTCAGGTTTAAAATGTCAACTTAAATTTTGATATATTTGTAATCTTTATTAAAAATCTTTTAAAATGAGTACAAACACGACAAAGAAATAAAAAATTAAGGTTGGTATTAATATTTAAAAATTAAATTGCTATCTTCATTGTTGCCAACTTCGGGTTTAACGTTTTTTATTCTAACTTTTTTGTTTTTTGAGATAAGTGCGTCATCTTTGGACTCATTTTAAAGGTTTTTTAATGAAGATGACAAATATGTCAAAATTGACGTTGACGTTTCAAACCGGAAGTGATTGTATTTCCATTAATATTAGATTAAAATCGCGTCTTGAGATGTGAAGTAATACTAAGCGCACTCAAAAAATTGTTTACGCAACAAAATAATACGTGTAACTTGTGATTTTGAAATTTCACCGAGATGAGTAAGCATTTCTAATGACCACATCATTCTTCTATAATGGTCATTTCATTAACAACTTGATATATTTACACTTTTAATGAAGAAGTCATTGACATTGGAAATTTCCATTCAAAAAATTGATTTGAATTAGCCAAATGCACGCAACCAAACCCGTTCTATCCGTTCCCAATTTTTATGCTGGTGAATACTCAATTTCAAAAGAAAATTCCGTTAGTCAGACGTGACGATAAATGACAGTAAAACGGTTCCGCGAACACACAATTCATATCGGCGACGAACATGTGGGCTAAGAAAACACAATGAAGATAATAATGAGGCGTAACACATCGCGTTTAAAAAATACTTTTACGTTCTATTTTATCTTCGCATAATTTAATACAATTTTCACATCGAATCAACTCGATTATAAAGGAAAATTAATTATAAAAGATGTGTAATCATAAAATACGAACCACGTATAAAAGCTAACTGTACAAATTGCGGTTTGAGAATTAAATCATTTTCTTTGATTGTCAGTTCTTTCCTCCATTAATTAAACCCAAGACGTGTATTACTTAGTAAATTAAAACGTATCATTACATTTCTTTTTTTTTATTTTCAGAAAATATTTAAGAATTATTAAAAAATGCAGATTAAAACTCCCTTATTAACTCTAGTCATCATTGCAATATTCATTGGCCAGTCCATTCAAAATGTACAAAACAACAAAATCGATTTCGAAAACATCCAAGAATTGACCAATAAACTATTATCTTCGAAAAACATCGATAAATTAGGAGGAATGGTTTCAAAATTATTAGAAAAAGCTGGAACCGAAAATGTTGATGATATGATGAACAAAATGGCGAAAGAAGATACATCCGGAGCCACAGCACAACTCTTACAAGTTTTTGGAAACTTAATCAAAGCGAAACTAACCGAAACCGATAAACCAAGAGGAGAAACTGAAGATAAAAAAGGAGGATTAGCAGATATAACCGGATTGGATGCATCAATGTTAGGGAACGTTTTATCGTTAGTTGGAAATTTCGTCGCTAATAATAAAGGTGGAAAAGAAGGTGATTTTGATCCATCAACGTTAATAAACGTTGTATCAAGTTTTACCGGGGGAAAACTTGGAGGCGTCGATGTTTCCACCATCATTAACATGTTTTCGATGTTTGCCCCAAAAGACGACGATGAAAACGAAATAGAACAAAACACAATTGATGCTCCCCCAAAATCTGACTCTAGAAAAATAAAACCAAAAAAATCTTTCACAGAATCTTTAGTTGATGTTTTCTCGTCTAACGGCCCAGAAATTTTCCAAAATCTCCCCGATTTAATGGATAACATTAAAGCATTCTTTGGAATTGAGGCTCAAGCTAGAGAAGAAGCGCATAAAGACCACAAATCTTTTTTGCCACCGGTTTTGGAGAAACTTCACGTTTTCTTCGATCATTTCATGCACTCCCCATTCGGGAAAAATCTTTGGGTCAAATTCGAAGGGGATAAATACATGAAATTATTCAGCGACGAACAAACTGGAAATTTCAGTTATAGCAAATTCGTTGAAATGGTTGAGAATCACTCGTTTAGGAAACATTGGTTAACGATGGTTACAAAAAAAGTTTCCGAACTTTTATCTTACTTCGCTGATCCGTACAGGCAACAAAAGTAAAAATATTTTTAATTTAATAAAGAAAACATTAAATTAATCTTCCTTTTTAGCTTTGTAGTTACCATTCAATTTTTCGTGAACAATTTCCTTCAACAAAGAGGTGTTCCAAAAGCAGCACTTTTCGATCCAAGCAAACCAACTGAAACTCTAAGCGCCCTTGTAAATTACATTTCAAAACATTACTTTGGACAAAAAGTTGACGCGAAAGCTTACGTTGCTCCGGCTGTTACGTACGTTAAAGAAGTTCTTGCGATGGCCGAAGCAAAAGGAATCGTTGGGCATCCAATCGATTCTGATAAATTAACTCATAAACTTGCCGACACCATTAATTTGGATATTATTGAGCCAATAATGCGAGTAAATAGAGCTTATAGATTTGCTACAAAAGTACCACAATGCGATAGGTAAATATTAATAATTTTGATTTTATTAAAAAAATAATTCTTTATTTTTTAGATACGTAATGTGTTTGGTGAACAAAGAACTTCCCGATGATGATCCTCAATTACCAGGTTTAAAACAAGCGTTAAGTAAAGGTGCAAGTCTTTTATCAAGTTGGTTTTTAAGCGCGAAAACGGGTACAAGTTTTTGGTCGTTTTATCATGTTATTTTAGAAGAAAACAATTGTGAGGTAAGTTGTTATTAAAAAGAAAATAAAAGAACCGCAACAGTTCTGGCGGGGTATAATTAGTACAGCAATCATGACCGTTTCTATAACGGGTAGAGTAGCGGTATTATTCCTTCCATTTCATGACGAATCTTCTTCTACAGTTGTTAACAAGCTTCGAAGGAGTTGCATTTTTAAATTAATAATTGTATTTGTTACAGGCGAGGTACTTGGATGATTGTCATGGATTCCACGTGGAAGAAATCAAAGTTACGACTGAGTACGTCCATAACGAATTGTAATAATGATTTAACGACGGTGTGAAAATGTCTATTTTGTGTATTTTTAATTTTTGCTCGATGAATATGCTTTTTAATTGCGTTTTATTTTTGTGGAAGTAAGAACGCATATTCACGGAGCGAATGTTTGTATTTATTTATACAGTGTGACTTTAAAATGATTTTTTAGGTGTTTTAATAAAAATACTTAGGGTGCAGAGTAGTATTTTTTGTGATTTTATGAGTAAAATTAAAATGTATACTGAATTTGTTTTTAATTCAATAAATTTTAGAAATTTAAATAAATAACTTGGTTTTTATTAAGTCATTATACAGCGTGTCTGTAAAGTAGAAAATTATTTTATAGTTTAATTACTTCAAATTTGAGTAAATGATAAAAATAGCAGTAGCCATGAGCAGTGGCGGATCCAGGGGGAGGTTTTGGGGGTTCAAACCCCCCGAACCATAAAGTATTACACGCAAAAAGGTTTACACTCACAAAAACTTTTTTCTGGATTCGTCTCTGGCCGCCATGAGTAACTATGGTAACCAATTATTTTAAACAATTCCCTGAGTGTCAAAAACTGATGCTATTCCCGGCTAATTCCGTTATGAAAATTAAATTTTACGTCTATCTGACGTTTTGTAACGTCAGTTTTTTTATAACTATACTGTTTTTAAACCAGGAGGAGTATTTTAAATTTGTCACCAGATTGACCTTGCACGTGATTGGTTGAATGCGAGGAAGGTTCACACACAGGCAATTTTGAATTTGAAGGTTAGGTAATTGATAATATAATTCGACAGTTTCGTATCATTATTGTATATTTTGTGTTCTTAAACCCTTTTTTATTATATTTTGAAATAAATACACTCATAACTTCAATGTTAATTTGTATGTTTAGTGTTGACGATAACAAACGAAAATAAATACAATAATAAGTAAATAAATAAATAATAATTAATTAATTAAGTTTATTGCTACCAAATCAGCAATACATTCCACAAACAATTAAATTTTTAGCAATACTACAATTACATATATCACATTACAATACAATACATTTTATTTCCTATCCTACCCCTCCCCATCTCCTCCCCGCATCACCCTACGCTGCCTTGTCGCCGCCACCTCCCTCATCCATTCTCTTCCCTCTGCCCCCTCCCCCAGCACCTGCTTCCAGCCGATCACCTCCTCTCTTAGCTCGTCACACTCCCTGAGTAGGTGCTCCAACGACTCCCACTCCCCCCCCCACATAGCCTACAACCCCTCTCCTCATCTCTCATCCAATACCTATTCATCCTCTATTCTCCTCATCCCCCTCCACCGACAGGTACTTCGGCAATCCCTCCGTTATTATTTCCTCGTACTTAGGGTTGTACCTGCTCTCCCTTATCTGCCCCCTTCTTTCTTGCCTCTGTACATCTCTATCCCTGCTCTCCAGCTCTTTCCACATCTCAATCCCTTCCCTCCTTCTATCATCTACCGCTTTCACTGAGTACCCCACCCTTCTGAAATATTCCTCCCTCCCTCGTTGCCCGTAACCCCCTTTCCAAGCCTTAATCTCTTTCCAGCACTCCCCCAAAATTTTACATTGAGACCTCCCTTCAACCCTCTCCTCAAAACGTACCGCCCTTTTACCCGCCCCCACTCTTAACTTATCAACCTTCACCTCTTCTCTGACTATGTACTCCGGCGTCTCTTTTGCCAACCCCAAAACCCATCTCCAATACCTAGCCTGTATGCCTTCCAACAGCCTTTGCTCTTTCCACCCCCAAAGCTCCGCCCCGTACATCATAACACTTCTAATCAAGCACTCGAATATCATCTTCCTTTTTCTCATATCCCTTCCAAATAATCTCTCTCCCCACCCCCAGACCTGCCCCATCACTTTATTCGCCTTCTTTGCCATTGCCCTCACATGCGCCCCTTCCTTGTTGTCCTCTCTAAATCTGTACCCCAAACATGTGTACTCCCTCACCTCCTCTATCTCCCTCCCTTCCCACCTCCAGTCTTCGCTCTTCCTTCTACCCCCTTTACAGAACTTCATAACCTTTGTCTTTCCTACATTCACCTCCAGAGCCTTCCCCCTAAAATAACTCTCCAAACTCCGCATCATCGCCTTCATCTCCTTCGCCTCTCTCGCCACTACCACCAAATCGTCCGCGTAAGCCAGTGAATGCACCTTCCTCCTCCCTACAACCACACCTCCCATCTGCCCACCGGTCAATCTGTCTTCCATGTCTGCGGTATACAAGGCAAACAGAGCGGGACTAAGTGGACATCCCTGCCTCAAACCCCTCGTTGTCCAGAACCTATCCGTTAACTCGTCCCCCACCTTTACCCTAGCTATCGTCTCTGCGTATATCTCCCTCACCCTGTTTATTGTCCCACCAGTAATCCCTCTCCTCCTCATCTCCTCCCATAACTTCCCTCTATTCACCTTATCAAACGCTGCCTTTAGATCTATGAATAGGGCGTAAAGCTTCCCTCCCTTCCCTTCCAGCTCTTTATCCACCAAGTGCTTCAATATGTACACGTTATCTATCGCGCTCCTTCCCTTTCTAAATCCTGCCTGTCCGTCCGGTAAGATCCCTTTCTCTTCCATCTCTTCCTCCAACCTCTGCAGCAGCACCTTCGCATATATCTTGTACGCCGAGTCCATTAAGCTAATTCCCCTATAACTTTCATCTACTCCCTTCTTGTACAAGGGGCTTATTATCGCCGTCCTCCATCCAATCGGAAACCCTTCCCCTTCCTAAACTTTGTTCAGCGCTTCCAACAACTTTCCCCTCACTTCTCCCGTTGCCTCCAGCCATGCCTCATTCTAGACACCGTCCTCCCCTGGAGCCTTCCCCCTCTTTAGTCCCCCCAACGCCGCCTCCATTTGTTCTCCGGCCATCTCCTCTCCTCTCCGTCCCCCTGTATCTACCTCCCCTACCCGCCTCTCCTCTTCCCCCTCCAGCAGTCCCAGCAGCCCAATAAATAATAATTATTAATTTAAATTTCCCGCCAAAATATCTAGTGATATTTTCTGGTGATTTTTTCCAGTGTAAATCTGACTTTCGCGTTTACTCCTCCAGGTTTAAAAACAGAGTATAGTTCTAGTGCAAGTGTTAGTTCTAGTTTTAATTGTTATTCAGCGCTAAGTTGTATATTTTTAAGTTTCGGGTTTAGTCCTGTGTCTTCAGACGCTGAATGTTAGGTAAGGTTAGTTTTGTTTACAAACATTAATTATACCATGAAGTTTTCTTTGGCAATTAGTAATGGCAATTATAGCGTGAAGTTTTCTTTTGTAATGTCAATTATAGCGTGAAGGAATGTTCGGTAAGGTTAGTTTTGTTTACAAACATTAATTATACCATGAAGTTTTCTTTGGCAATTAGTAATGGCAATTATAGCGTGAAGTTTTCTTTTGTAATGTCAATTATAGCGTGAAGGAATGTGAGGTAAGGTTAGTTTTGTTTACAAACATTAATTATACCATGAAGTATTCTTTGGCAATTTGTAATGGCAATTATAGCGTGAAATTTTCTTTTGTAATGTCAATTATAGCGTGAAGGAATGTTCGGTAAGGTTAGTTTTGTTTACAAACATTAATTATACCTTGAAGTTTTCTTTGGCAATTATACTCTGTTTTTAAACCAGGAGGAGTATTTTAAATTTGTCACCAGATTGACCTTGCACGTGATTGGTTGAATGCGAGGAAGGTTCACACACAGGCAATTTTGAATTTGAAGGTTAGGTTATTGACAATTCGACAGTTTCGTGTCATTATCGTAAATTTTGTGTTCTTAAACCCTTCTTTATTATATTTTGAAATAAATACACTCATAACTTCAATGTTAATTTGTATGTTTAGTGTTGACGATAACAAACGAAAATAAATACAATAACAAGTAAATAAATAAATAATAATAATTATTAATTTAAATTTACCGCCAAAATATCTAGTGATATTTTTTGGTGATTTTTCCTAGTGTAAATCTGACTTTCGCGTTTACTCCTCCTGGTTTAAAAACAGAGTATAGTGATGTAATGAATTCCATTACCTAACTACAAATTGATAAATTGACATCTGTCACTAATAGAATAAGTCAAGTTTTGAACAAAAATTGCTTTTCAATGGAATTAGATAAAATTTTGTACTTAACACGTTATGAAACGGCTAATTTTGTATAACTCACGTAATTTGCAAAACTCGCTCGCTCGTTTTAACAAATATTACGTTCGTCAAACAAAATAAGTCTTTTCATAACTGGTTACGTAAATAACTATTAATTTATATTAAATAATTGTTAAAAACATAAAATGAAGTCGATTAATTTTTCAAATCTAATAACATTTAGAAACTACATTATTTAGGAATTTTCTACGGAATTTTATATAAGTCGCAATATATGAATGCAGTTCTAGTTCTAGGTCTCGTGTTAGTTCTAGTGATAGTGCTAGTTTAAAACTAGAACTAACACTAGACCTAGAAACATTCGGGTTTAGCCGTGCGTCTGATTTATACTAACTCTAACATTAGACCTAGAACCAGAAACATTCAGATTTATCCTCACGTCTCTCAATAGAGCTAAACCCAAATGATTCTAGGTCTTGTGTTAGTTTTAGTGATAGTGCTAGTATAAAACTAGAACTAACACTAAACGGCTAAACCCGAATGTTTCTAGTTCTAGTGTTAGTTCAATTAGAATATGTATCATAGTGATATCTTACGTTAACTAGCGCTACTTACAACTGTCACTAGAACTAATATTAGACCTACAACTAGAAATATTCAGGTTTAGCGGTCTTAAGCCTTTGAATATATTGAATTTTTTTTTTTTTTTGATAATGCGGAGATGCTACATTATGGTGACTAGTTTCAGGTAGATAATATCATATTATTATCATATACAGGATGTCTCAAATGTCTGGAATATAGCCAATAACTTCGAAAAAATGTTTAATACCGAAAATGTTAAAAACCTTACAAAAAGTTGATGTCCGAAGACAGTTACCAATGACCATACATTATTAATTACTCATAATTGTTGAAACTGCAATTTTTTTGACATTTAAAACTGTCAACGGCGTTATTTTGTCATTTTTTCTCGATTTTTTTCTTATACAACCATATGATTTGATATGTTCATCACATAGAGGGACTTATCCTCTATCAAAGTATGCAAAAAAAAAAATATGCATCCCATTTAAAATAACAATGTTGGTTGCCATGGCAACGGAACAAAAAACAATACAAACAAGCAAACATCGCCTAAATGCGCCATGACTAATAAAGAAACTTGTATTTGAAACATTTTTCTTCAAAACCACAAATGGCGAAGTTATTGGCTATATTCTACACATTTGACACACCTGTATACAGGTGTCCCGTATCTTCTGCATCAGAGCATTATAAGCAGTGACATGATTATTAACTGGACTGAGCGTTCCCATACTTCCCGTGTAAAAGAGTGATGCCAATAGATTAGGCAACCAACAGTGACCATTGTAGGCAAAAGCAACCGGCTACACGGTTAAGGTTAATGTTATTGCGGAGCTGATAAATGCGCAAATAAGAAAAATATCCTTTTACTATGCAATTCTCTGGCCAGCTGTACCTTTGTCAAAGACAAAAAAACCTGTTTATAAACAAGTTCAAAATTTCTACGAAAATAATTTTTTTAATAATAAGATTTTAATAATGTCATTTTAGATATTTACATGAAACAACTTGCTAATATTTGTCTTATAATGCTATTTAAAGTCCCTAGATTTACAAAGTACCGCGATTTGCAGCCATTTTGGCTCAAAAGTCAAGCGGGAAAGTTAAAACTATGTCGTTTTATTGAAAACATTACGCCAAAACTCCATTCTTTTTGCTCGTGGTACTCTTAAGAGTCGAAAGCCCTTCTTACTGCTATTTTTGCAACTCCAAAGGCAACAAGACGGCAATATTTTTGTAAATAAGTGGTGAGATGCGGTGATAAGTAGTCAAACCGCCATTTTGGCTCGAAAACAGGCGTCATGAATAGCGGTACTTTGTAAATCTAGGGACTTTAATGCTATTTTAGTCAGAACGCTTTCTTATGGCGCGGCCCGACTTTTGACTACAATGGCAAATGTTGGTTGCATACCCTACTGGCATCACTTTATTCGGCGAACACGCAGTCCAGTTGATAACCATGTCACTGATTATAAGGTTGTAGAATACATTATTCTGAAACGATCTTTGTCGAGCAATCGGTCTCACCCCCGGCTGGTCCACCACGCCGTTCTAAACTAGTTTCGCACGTGTACTCACCAATAGATTCGACACGGAAAGAGAAATAAACTTTTTGCGCTATTGAAGAGCTTCAGAATAATGTATCCTACAGCCATATAATGCTCTGATGCGGAAGATACGGGACACCTGTATATCTCATATTATGATATTAATCACTGGTCAACAGGAGACTAAATAAAAACTTATAAATGCTTTAAAAAAATTAAAAATAGTAAAAAAATGATTTTTTTTTTATTTTGGTGAACAATTTAACACAAAAAATACAACAAGCAAGAAATATCTGTGACGCTTTAGTAGTTGGAATAAAAAATACTTTTATAAAATGTGCACCGTTTAATATCACCATACACACTAAAGAACAAAGTGTTTCTTTTATGAGCACTTCCATTAATACTCATCATCTATTTACAACAGATACATAGCAAAAAAAAAATGATTTAATTAATTTTCGACGGTCTTGCACTGGGTTCAAATTGGAATAACTAATAACATAATTAATCTGGAGTGTAATACAATTTAAATTCATTTTAACTGCAACAAGATTGGGGGTTTGGATCCTTGCCCGATCTCTTGGTTATGTTTATTCTTGTAAATTCTTCCGCAGTCGTTGGATGAATGCCCACTGTGTTTGATAATTGTTTAAATGTTATGTTACACCTAAAATATATTGGATTAAAAAATTGTAAATAAAATTTTTTTAGTTATTATTTACTTCATAGCGGCAGCGAATCCTTGAATAACTTCCCCAGCTTGTGGCCCAACAAAATGCATTCCCAAAATTTGTTGATCACCAGTACGCAAAGCAACAACTTTAATATAACAATGAACAATGGATCTTTGAGGAATGAAAAACTCGGTTGGTTTATAATAAGCGTGATAAGTCTCGATGTTTTCTTCACCATGCCTTTGGATGGCGACTTCTTCAGAAAGTCCGACCGTACCATATTCCATTGGAGTGAAAATTGTTGTGGCTACATTATCATAATCCATTACTTCTTGGGAATTAGCAAAAAGACGTTTCGCTAATAATTTTCCAGCTTGAATAGCAACTGGGGTTAATTCTGGTTTACGCTAAAAAAAATGTTTTGGATTATTTTTGAATTGTTAATAATTTTTGAAATATTTACATATAAAACATCTCCAACAGCGTAAATATGAGGAATATTCGTTTGTTCGTTAAGGCAATCTAATTTATCTCCATCTTCAGATAATTTAACTCCTGCATTGTCTAACAATAATTCCTGAGTTAAAGCTTTACGTCCAATAGCAAATAAAATGGTATCAAAAACGTCAGAAAATTCTTCATTTTGATTATTTTTCCATGAAATTAATAAACGACCGTTATCTTGTTTTTTTACAGAAGTTGGTAAACACCTTAAAAAAATATTCAATTTATCTTCGTTAATTATTTGAGTTATTTATGAAACATAATATCCGCGTTTGTGTTGGCGCTTATTTGGATGTAAATAGTGAGTCTGGTCTTAATTTGATTTTCTACATTGGTTTGTGACACCAGACTCAAGTGACCTCTTGGGAATATACAACTTTGACTTACTTATTCAAAAACTTAATTCCTTTCAATTCCATACTCTCAGCAATAATCCCAGCCATTTGTTGATCGAAACCTCTCAATGGAACTGATCTAACCATAACGGTTGCTTCATAACCTAATCCATTTAAGAATCCAGCGCATTCCAACCCAATATAACCAGCCCCAACAATTAAAGTTTTTCCCGGCGGCGAGTCTAAGCTGAAGATATCATCACTTGTAATCCCATATTCGACAGCACCGGGAATATCGGGATAACGCGGTCTACCACCCACCGCAATTAAAATGTATTTGCCAGTGAGCAAACGTTGACCTTGTTTGGTGACGGTTTCGATTGTATGGGGGTCTTTGAATGAACCCAATCCATTGATGTACTCTACTTTTCTGTAAATAACACAAAGTAAACATTATGTGAAGATTCTAATTGTGAGTTAATTACTTATCGCGAAGTTCTACTCTGGTAACCCAATTAACCGATTTAATGTGGTTTTGAACGGCTTCTCGTAAAGATTCCCAGTTGTGTTTGATTGTTGATGCTTCAGGTAATTCCCAACCATATTTTTGAGCATCCTAAAAAGGACGAATAGTAATTTTTTTACACAACTATTAATCAAAATAAACAATGAAGTTGATAAACAAGTAAGTAAAAGCTTGTTCACTCCTCAACTAAACATATAAACAGTACAAATTTTCCGTGTATACTTTGGCAGATTTCCCAATCTAAACATTTGAGGAAGACGGATTTCTTACATGTGATATCCAAAAATAAAATCAACCACGTGCGGCTACCAAAGTATTTATAAATCAATTTTAATTTCATTAACGATTTTATTACATACAGAGAAAATGTGCGCTTAACTTTTTATAACAATGAGAACCACTTTAACATTATCACCACTATCATAATTTTTTCACTTTATTTTATTTATCCACGTTATCTATATTGACCGATTTTGTAATTAATACCAATTTTCCACGTGATGTACATTAATGATTTGTAAAGGCGAAATTATATAACAATTTAAAAATTAACTTACATGAACGGCTTCTCCTAATAAAGCGGCTTGATGCATTAATTTCTTTGGAATACAACCGACGTTCACGCAAGTGCCCCCGAGGCCCCATTTCGTGCCGATCGGTGTTGGAGTTACATAATCTAAAACGGCCACTTTCGCCCCAAGGCCGGCTGCTTCTTTTGCGCAAGCCAAACCACCGGATCCTCCTCCGATAACTATTAAGTCATATTCTGTATCACCTAATAAAATAAATACAAAAAGATTTATTAGAAAATTATTCGTTAATTATAATTAAAGATAATTTTGTAAAAGGTAAATGTGAGAAAATGTAAGAGAGTCAAGGTCGATTTAACAAAAGGAGAATAAAGTGCAAGGTTGTGGATTTTAATTGTCCTAATTAATTAAATAATCATAGTTGGAAATATTAAATCAACGTTTTATAATAGCTCTCAAAAAAGAAGACAATATATATTTGGAAATAAAATTGAATGTGAAACTTGAGTCTTTTACTATATAATCTAAGAAATATATACTTTTATATACTTATTATAGACATTGTAGATATATTAAGACAAAATTAATAACCACCTGTAGGTCTTTAAAAGTTGAATGTTACTTCCCATAGTTAGCTGAACAAGAAGCCTTATTTCGTACTTTTTAGAGACTATCACAATATCCATACTTTATGAGGATTCTTAAAACATGTTTAGAGATCCATCTCTTGGTTGTAAGCTTATTCAGCTATCTTATTAAGTCTTTGATGTCTATCAACGTTATCAACGAGGATGCTGATGTTATTATTATTATTATTATTGATGCCGAGCTTAGGAGAGCGGACCCTCTCGTCACCGCGACCTATAAGATCTATTGTAACTTTAGCCCTCCAAAAATTTAAGGCAAATGAACCTTAGTATTGCTCCAAGGTCTTGTTCCTTTATGTCGGTAGGTGTCAAAAAAGCTTTACCGAAAATTTTGTCTTAGACGGCCTCTAACAACGCAATTATACAGTATATGTTCAACCGTTTCTGAATAGTCGTTACAAAATCGACAACTTTGATCCTCAGCTTGTCCAATGTGGAAAAGGTGGTATTTTAGGGGCGCATGGCTAGTCAGGCAATAAACCTCGTTGATTTGGAAGTTCTTTCCAGCGTAAGGCTATCTTTGAGCTCTCCCAAGTATTGATTACTTGTTTTACGTGGTTTTTTTGTAGTCCATAACCGGGTTGGAGCGCGTTTTCGCTGCCTCTTTGGAGAGCTTGTCCGCCTTCTCATTGCCTTTAATGTCTCTATGAACTGGAACCCACCATAGAGTAACATCATTGACCCTAGTGAGTTTTTTCAGGTTGCTGGTCAGACGTGTAGGCTTAAATTGCCTTTAGGACGGCCCGACTATCTGTGAAAATGTATCTGCTGGTGTTAAGCGGTGCAGAAGTTTATAGCAAGAACTTCTGCTTTAAAAATGGTTATGTTTGAGCTAAGGGGCAATTTAATGCGGCTATTTGGTCCACTAATGCCCATGCCTATTCCGGATCCAAATGTCTTTGTAGCATCTGTGTACCAGACAAGGGCTCCTCTTTTTAGTTGAGTCCAATCTTCGTCCAATCATCCCTGCTTCTAAATATGACCTTATATGGCTGGTCGAAATTGTATTCTGTTGCTATAAGGTCCAGTTTATTTCAATCAAGTGATTTAGACATGAGTCTTTGAGCGCGCTGATGTTAACTGGAGTGTGGATCAATGCATTAAATCCATATAATTTTAATTTATTTGCATCATAAGTTCAGATATTTTTTATCTTTTATGACGGTTAAACGGGAATGTTTCTAAAGGTGTTTTTTATAGAAGTATAGAACCCTGAAATGGAAAAAAATTAACTTTATTCGAAAGATAATCTTCTGGCATTATAATTGAAATATGACTTCTGGCATATTATTGGCTGGCTCGGACGTAGTCTAATCTGAAGGTCCAATTTTCGATGACTTTTTCCAACATTTGTGGCCGTATATCGTCAATAACGCGGTGAATGTTGTCCTCCAAGTGGTCAATCGTTTCGAGCTTATCGGCGTAGACTAGCGACTTCACATATTCCCACAGAAAATAGCCTAGCGGCGTTAAATCGCACGATCTTGGAGGCCAATTCACGGGTCCGAAACGTGAAACTATGCGGTTACCAAACGCTTCCTTCAATAAATCATTGTGGCACGAGCTATGTGACATGTTTCACCGTCTTGTTGAAACCACAGCTCCTGCATCCTGCACATCATGGTTGTTCAATTGATGAACGAAAATCGACTAACATCGTTTTTAAAGATGTACGTAGTATTCCACCAGCCCATAAAGCACACCAAACAGTCTGTTTTTCTGGATGTAACGGTGTTTCAACATACACTTGAGGATTACCATCACTCCAAATACGGCAGTTTTGTTTATTGATGTATCAATTCACACAAAAGTGAGCTTCATCGCTAAACAAAATTCGCTTATGAAAATCGGAATCTTGTTTTGGGCCCATTCGCCGAATCTACGCCTTGCTAGGTGATCATGTGGCTTCAATTCTTGCACGAATTGGATTTTGTAAGCACGCAAATCAAGATCTTTCCGCAAAATCTTCCATAAAGTGGATAGACACATATCCAATTCCTGTGCACGATGGCGGATTAACTGATTCGGATCTTCCTCTACGCTACGCTCTACAGCAGCAATGACTTCTTCTGTACGCACTGTACGACGTCTCTGTGGATGCGTATTATCATTTAGAGTAAACGTGGTGCGAAAACGTTCCGTAGTTAATCGAATTAATTGCTCTCATGGACGATTATGTTTGTATTTCGAACAGAACCATGATTTTCAAAATAAATTTGCACAATTTGGAAGCATTGTTCAGTCTATTCATATTGAAATGCCAAACTAAACATAAATCACTTGACAGCTGACCAAATGGCCGCCAGTTAAAAAAGGGTTGCCAACTTAAAGTTCTATACCTCTATAAAAAACACCCGTTAGTTCTAGGTTTAGTATTAGTTCTACTTTTAGTTTAATAAAAATTTAGGCAAGCTTTTATTTATCCGTTTTGTATACACAACATTTGACAAATATTAATATTTATTAGAATTGTTATTGTCTGTCAACAATCTCGAATGTTAGCATTTATTTAAAACTGTCATTTGAAACAACTAACTAACAAAAGATGGCGCTTTGTCGCTGGTGCTTCTTCTCACTTATTAAGGTTAAGTGAATTAATTTAATTATTTCTATAGTACAATATTCATTTAAACATTGTACTTAAAAAGTGAAAGATTATAAACATAATCCAAGGTCATTGATATTTCACAAATAAAAATGGTGCAATAGTATGAAATTCAGACTAACAAGAAAAAATGTGTTGAGGTTATAACAATAAAAATTACCCAATTTTTAATTAGTGTTAATTTCACGTTGAAATTTAAGATTGAAAGAAATAGAGACGAAAAAACTTAATGAATTCAAGGTTAAATAGAACTTTTATAAAATTACCTTTAATTCTTCCCAAGATGTCTGTCGGTTTTGAGGTTATAATCGAAAATAAGTTAGATCTTTGGACAACCGTCGAAAAAGCGTGATTATTCGTAACAGAAACGCGGTAACGCGTAAATCCCTTAAATCTAATGACATTTCTAAGACAAACCGCTGTCGCCATTTATAACCTTGAGTTTTTCAACACTGAACCACACCGTCGATAAATAATAATCTATATTTAACACTAAAAAAGTTCACTCACTCTATTTTCAAACGGTTGTTCGGAAAAAATTATCAGTCAAAACTGAAGTTTGTAACACAACGGGTAAAATTGAAGTCAGTGATAAACCAAGTTTCCACATCCAAGATGAATTCAATCGTTATAACTGGATGTAATAGAGGTTTAGGACTCGGATTGGTTAGAGCTTTAACGAAGTTGGAGAATCCACCGAAGCACCTTATAACAACATGTAGGAGCATTGAAAAGGCGAAGGTAAGAGATAGAAAAATTGTTTTTTTTTTAATTTAAATTTTGTTAGAACAACGAGAAGCACTTACCTAATGGAGCCATCTTTTTACAAACACAACCTGCTTCTTCGTATTTAATAACCGTGCTTTCGAAACGGAATGATCTGATCACACAGAAAATGAATGGAATAACGGTATTCTAACCTACTTATTAAAACGTAACCAAAAAAACCGTCCGTGCACTCTCCCGTTTCATCTGACAGTAACTTATCGACTTCTACCGCCATCTATTTAACCGGCAGTGAATTATTTCTTAATATCTAAATTCCCCTACCACAATTTCTATAATAATAATTTATCTATAAATGTATCAATACCTTGAATACAAAAAATTATTTATATTTAATTTTACTAGAATGTTCTTAGATGATGAAATAAGTTTTTTTTATTATACAGTGTGTTTGATTTTATCTGTTACAGCTAAAAAAATTTTGTGTCAGATATAATTCGTTATTTAAAATGGAATGTCAAATGTATTTACTGAGTATCATTTGCCATAGTTATCTAATTAACTTAAAATACAAATTGATAATTAAGTAGCAACTTAATTACATTTTCCTAACTTTGTCTACCTGCTACATATTTTCTTATATTAATGGCATTAAGTTTTGAATTTTAATTATATCCGCCAGCATTTAATGTTCACTGTTGAACATAAACCTTTATTCATGTCCAGTTCTTTCTATCTTGCGCATTCTGTATCCAATCTCATATCCATCCACTCGAGCAGTATCTTTATTTGCCCAATTCTGTTTAAATTCTGCAATTCGCGTAATCACATCAGAAACACCAAGCATTGATCTCTCCAATTTTCTCAATGCAATTTGAAGTTTTTTTTAAATTTATTGAGGTTTCAGCACCGTACGTCATAACTGGAAATACGCATTGGTCAAATTATTTTTTAAGATATCATTCGGTTTGCCATAGATTGCCTATGCAAGATTTGCTCTTCTTTTCAATTCCCAACTGTGATTGTCTCTCGAGTTCTACAAGTTCCACCTCATTATCTTCAAAGCTGATGGTTTCGCTAGAAACTAGGTTCGTCATGTATTTTGTTGTGGTTGGGATGATTATGGGCCCTATATTGGCACATACTCGAAAAATATTGAGTTAATTTTGGTCTGAAATGTTAATCATATCGAGAAAAAAATGTTAAGGTTAATTTTCTTTATAAACGTCAATTATCTCGGGAAAGAATGAGATTTCCTTAGAGAGAGCAGTTAATAAACACCCAGATGTGTTTCCAAGTATCGTGAATTAAGTTCACACATTCAATTTAAGGGTATTACGTTCGTACTCAATGTAGGCACAGAATATTCTGTGATGTAGGCAAGATTTTTATCTTGCTTTGTTGCTTTTGCGTTTGGTCTGAAATGCACTGTGACTTTACGGACACACTATATATATATATACAGGGTGTCACACAAAAAACGCCCCAAGCTGTAACTCTGTCATTTATATTCCGATTTTCATGACCGAGGCATCAAATGAAATGGTTTGATGAATACTATGGTTCATGCTACAAATAAATCTGTTTCAAGGCCATCTTCAATTTTAAGCGATTATTAACTTTTGTTTTTCAAATTGCTCTATATATTTTTCTTCACGTCATTAGATAGAGATTGTTTTTCTGAATCCACTGATGTGCAATACGTCCACTTTGAATGTAATTTTAGCAGAAAAAAGACACCTGTATATACAGGTGGTCGCGCAAGAACGCCGTAAGCTGTAACTGTGTCATTTAACTTCCGATTTTTATGAACGAGGTATCAAATGAAATGGTTTGATGAATGCTATGATTCATGCTACAAATAAACTTTTTCACGCAAAACTGATAACAGTCGTTAAATGCTATTTCAATGCCCGAAGCAGTTGTAAATGATACTTATAAGTTGTTTTTTCATTTATCCCATGGCACACTACAGTATAATAGAAGTGACATTAAGAGAATGTTCAGAAACTATTTTAATGTTTTTCTATGCTACAATTACAATTAATGTTGATGTATTGTACATTAATGGATTCAAAAAAAAACTCTATCCAATAGCGTGAAGAAAAACATACCGAGCAATTTGAAAATCAAATGTTGATAATCGCTAGAAATTGAAGATGGCGTTGGAAAAAGTTTATTTGTAACATGAATCATAGTATTCGTCAAACCATTTCATTTGATAGCTAGGTCATGAAAATTGGAAGGTAAATGACAGAGGTACAGCTAGCGGCGTTCTTGTGTGGCCACCCTGTATATTATATTTCCTTACTTTACTAGTTTATTATAATACCGTTCTAAGAATATTTGTTTTTATCTTTAATATATACATAATCTCGGTTTTACTACATTCGATTTCGACTTTATCATAAAAAATTAAATAGTTAATTATTATTTACATATAATCGCAATAATATTTGGTATATATAAACAATTTTAATACAGACCTTCATGGCTTTCAAAATCTTTAAAGGTTTCTTCATTCATTCTGCTATTTTCCTACGTTGATTTCGTTATTTATAACAATTATTTTTTATATATTGCGAGTACTTCTTTACGCACAACTTCACACCTTCTTGGTGTTATATCCTTGATGACACTGAATCCACTCAACCTATTTCTGGGTTAATACCGTTTTCAACATTTGGGAGGGGTTGACACTTTATCTATTTTTTTTTAATGTTCGTGACAGGTACGAATAATTTAATAAGGTCACACATAAATTATTTTTAAATTCGATAATATTTTCTAACCATTTTTTAATATCTTACAGGAATTAACGTGTATCGCAGATGAACACAAAAACGTACACGTCTTACAATTTGGTAAACAGTTTTATTTTTTTGATGACTTTTTTGAAACATTAACCTTTTTAGATCTTCATAATTTAACTACATACGATGCTTTTGCTAAAAAAGTCGGAGATATAGTCAAAGATGACGGATTAAACGTTCTGTTTAATAACGCTGGCGTTTCGCCGAAATATGCGAGGATAGGACTCGTGAAAGCTGAGCATATGAGTGATACTTACCTAACAAATACGATAGCACCAGTCATGTTAACGAAAGTAAGTTAAAAATTTAAATCATAACTATATCTTTTGATTGATTTTGGTAGGCTTTATTACCTCATTTAAAACTGGCCGCTCAAAAAAATGCAAACAAATCGATGGGTGTGGAAAAATGTGCCATAATTAATATGTCCTCTGTGTTAGGGTCAGTTGATAATAATCAAGATGGTGGATTATATCCTTATAGATGTTCAAAGGTAAATTTAAAATAAGTATAACATTTTTAATATAATCGTTACTTTTCAAGTTTTGTTGCTCATACTTTATTAATACACCTCATTACTAAATTGAGTGAAATCTAAAAATACCACCCTCATTAACCTAATTTTCTTTTTTCACCTTTCACTTAGCATATTTCCCACGAGAACTAACTCATTTGAAATAACCCCACATTTCAGGCCGCTTTAAACATGGCTACAAAGTCGATGAGCGTCGATTTGAAGAACTTTGGAATACTCGCCACTTGTATTCACCCGGGATGGGTTAAAACGGATATGGGTGGGAAAAATGCCCCCTTAGACGTGGAAACTTCCACCGAGAAAATCGTTAATTTACTTTTCCAACTTAAAGAAACACACAATGGCAATTTTTATCAGTTTGATGGGGTTCAAGTCCCGTGGTAATCGAAGAACTTATTGAATTTTCTATGGATTCATTTTTATTTTTGTGGTATTAAATTTTAAAGTGAATAAATTTAAAATTTATAGCAATTTGTTTCATTTTTATGTTAGATATATAATCTAGAGAGATTAACAGGACTTAAGTTGGCTTCAAAATAAGTTTAGTGTTAGTTTATATTTTTATTAAATTAAAACTAGAACTAACACTAGATCTAGAATTAGAAGCATTTGGGTTTAGCCGTCTTGAGAGAGACAGTCTTAATTCTAGTGACAGTGTTAGTATTAATTCTAGTTTTATTGAACTAAAATTAAACTTGGAACTAGAAGCATTCGGGTTAAGACGGATGTTAAACATATTTGGGTTAAATCTTTAACAAGACTCAAATCTCGTGATTGAATCGAGCGATTTCAAACTTTCAGTCTCAAGTGGAAAGATAAAGTCGGTTTAAATCGAGTGCTATTTACGTTTACGAGTTCTTCATAGCAAATTTGAAATTGTTATAATAATAATTAACATTTTAATAAGTCAGTTTTGTCAATATGACATTTATTGACAATTTTTTTAATTTTGTGTTAATTTGTTCCGCTATAAATAATAAATACAATTTGTATAATCTAAAAATATTTGCAAAGCCTATCGGTGCACTAATAATATATTGTCGTCATAAGTATTCAATAGAAGCTAAAAATACGCGGCCTTGTGCAGAACAGAACAGACAAGCTGATAGAGATTACACAGTGATAGGTATTGTTTACTTAGGAAAGAATGAACGAAAATTAAACTCAATTAAAGCATTTTTACTTATAAATAAATTCGTTAATACTAAAAGAAAATGAATGAGTCTTACCCATATTCATTTCCGGTTGAATTTTCGTACTAGTATTCGTAGATTTTTCCACAGAATTTTGTGTAGATGTATCAAAACTTTTTCGTTTCTCGTTTTCGTCGACAAACTTAGTTTTTCGTTTTGTTTTAAAACCAGGACAACACAACATGATTTCCCACGACCTCCAATTAAACTAGAACTTATTCAAGATGGATAATCTTAGGAATTACTTCACCGTAAACTCCGCTTACGATAGGCAACTTGCTTTTTTATTGAATCATTTATTACCCACTCATAACTTTACCTAGAAATTCTCACGTAAAAAGATAAACCACATCGAGCAATCAATTTTATTTATTATTGATGGCGTCGATGAAAAATTTGGAAAGCGATTTGATCGTTGAAATAAAACATTGTTTTCGGCGCAAAGTTGAAAGGGTAACTAAATAAAAAAGTGTATTAAAAAAATTGGAGTTATTGGTTGTGTGTCAATGTAATTAGTGTTAAGTTAATGAAAACGATTTTTTATGGTGAACAAACTTATTATCAAAATGAGCAGAAATGTTTTTTAATCCATTAAAGTGATATGAATTGAATATCGTTCATACTAATAAACTTAATTTGCTTTTATAGCTCCTGAAAACTATATATTTCAAAAATTACTTGACTAATCAAACGTTGTTTCGATTAAACAAAATTTCTCAATATTCCGTGTTTTGAAGAAGAAAAATTCTTTAATTTTATTGTCAATAAACCTCAAATTCATCAACATGAAATTTTAAAATTTGTGCTACTAAGAAATTCTATTATAATAGTTATTTTTACAACAATCACAGATCATATGATTATAAATTATTAATTTAAAATTATATACTTTCGTCATAAATCATCCGAAATGAAATTATAAAAATAAAAATAGTTGATCTCCCACAATCTCCGTTAGATTAGATAACATGGTCACTAATGCAATCTTAAAAATCTGTCTTAAATGTTATATATTATGTATACAGGGTGTCTCAGCGAGACCGGTCATTAGACGTTTCTGGGGTTCTGGCGAAAATAAAAATTTGAAAATTCAAACTTAAGTATTATCAATTACGATCTCTTCGACTAAAATATTTTCAGATTTCTTGCACTTCCGGTTTTACCTGAAGTCGCAACCTACTTTATTTTTTAAATGGAACACCCTGTATATTTTTACATATTTGGATTTGTCTGTTTTCAAGGTTTATAAATAACTTTACTTTTTGCAATTTGATTCGGGCGTTCTCGAGTTATTTGAATTTTTCTAGAAAAATCTGCTCCAGCAGACATTTGTTCAAAAAATCAGAGAACACTCGATTTTTGGGATATCACTTTAGGATTCAGAACATGCTTAAGCAACATGATGGAGTATGTTTTGGAGCCGAGAACGGCTGTCTAGAACGTTTGGTCACTTTACTATGGCACGTTAACTTTTCAAAATTTTGAAGTACTATAACTTCATTTTTTTAAATGGGACCACCCATATTTTATTACTTCGTCGTCTTCGGTGTCTCATTCTTAGAGCTCGGATTCTTCGGTACCTAAGTCCAGTCGACCAGTTCACGAATGTTGCGTTATTAACGAGCGACGCATAGCCAAGGTCCCGAGTTCTTTGGTTTGCAGCGTTGTCATGGTAATCCATAGGCGCGCGTTAGCAAGGGTCTGTATTAACGCTAAAAAGCAAGTAATTATATATTTTATCATAATTTTTCTCGACTCTCAGTTCCTATTTGGTGAAATGATTGAGTGAAAATGACGACCGTTTGGGTGTTAAAATGTCTTTAAATCTAGAAAATGTTCTTTCGACATCACAACTGGTAACTGGCGCAAATTTAAATGCTGGAACTAACGGGCCATATTTAGAAGATATTTCTTGGTTGGAAAATGAATTGGTTGCAATTTCTTTTAAAATATTATAATCGGGATTGCGTGAAATTACTGCATGAATTTTATGCTGCAATTTTGTAGTAAAATCCGCATCTACATTTTTTAATTGGTTCAAAAGTCTCTCAATTTTAAAAATCGACGTAGCAAGTTCAATATTCTGTCTTTCTAAAAACTGTAGCGTTTCTGGTATTTGTTTAAAATTTTCGTAAATAAACTTGAGATCATTGTGTACTATTAATACATTGTAAATTGTATTAATACTCATTGCAGTGTCTGTTAACTTTTTTATAAAAGATCGTATGTTCTCAAAATTTTGGTAATAAAAAAAAGCAGCTTCTAACCAAGTTCCCCAACGTGTAATTACAGGTTGTGGGGGTAGACACAAGTTGGGGAACATTTCTTTATATAAAGATACCCGAAATGGTGCATTAAGTAAAACTTTTTTAACATTGTTAATTAAGACGTTAACGTCTGGATATGTTTCCCTGATAAATTCGCAAATCCGATGTAATTCGTGGGCTAAACATGTTAAATGTAATGCATTGGAAAACTGTTGCTGTAAAAGCTTTCCGGTTTTGAGCATCAGATACAAAAAGTAATACTTTTTCCGGAGAATTGGACACTTTCAAAACAGCTTTTTTAATAATCTCAAATATGACCTCTGCGTTTACGGTATTTCTGAATTCCGTCGACACTAAATAGGGCGATAATGTCTCTGAGGATCCAAAATATCTACCACTACGTTGACCACACATCTACCTTCAATATCTGTTGTCTCGTCTGCGCTTACCCATATGTAAGAATCAGATATATTATCTTTTATTGTTGCAATGGTTTTATCATATTCAGGTAAAAGGTACAGTTTTCTAATTGTGGATTCATCAGGAAGTTTTCGCCCGGTATATTTTTTAAATAAATCTTGTAAACTAGGATTATTGAGCTTTGAAAGAGGTATATTCGCCGATACAAAAGCTTGGCATATGTCTTCAAAAAATTCTTTGCTTGATGGTCCCTTCATGTTTTGCTGATGTTTTTTGGTATCTATATGCACCTGCAATTTCTGCCGCTTTGCAAGAAACACGATATTTTCCGAACAGCAGTTGCAAAATACTACATTATCGTCAATTAATGTGAACGTATCGCCAAAAGTCGCTATTAAGTGTGCCATTGAAATAAATTATAAAAACTAAAACAATAGGGCTGAATATGGTAATTCAGTTAATAAAAATCAAAAAATTAACTCTTAATAGAAGTAGTTTTAAACTACAAAACCTAAAACAACAAGGCACTTCTAATTAACAAAAATCAAGAAAATATTCGATGATAATTAAATAAAATAATCAATCGGTTTGAAATTATAAAAACTGAAACATTCGTACAATTCTAATTCATAAAAATAAATGGCTTTAACGAAGATAACAAGGATATTAAATGAATACTCGGAACGCAACACGGATAAATGCAGGCCTAGCGTGCTTGTAGATGTGTGAGCGATCGGAACGGTATATCGGGTGGTCATTTACAATCGTGCCCCATAGGTTCTACGCTGTCGACGCTACTGAGACGGTACCGAAATATCCGAGCTTTGCTCATTCTACATCTTTTATATCCCATATGTCCCATACCTAACATTAATAGTTTGGGAAATCATTAGGGTTTTTTGAAAAATGCACACATCATATGGATATTTAGCCTAATGTGCCATGAAAAACAAGCCTTCTCAATCAGTTCTTGTCAAAGACTCACTTGTTTACGTCACTTGTTGCATGTGAGCTAATAATTATCTGTTAGGTCCCTTAATATTAGTACTGAAAAGAGTTAAAATCGATAACAATAACGAAAGTAATATTTACACAAATCAAGAAATTCTTAATTTATTTTTTATGCATGAAAAGCACGACAAAATTCGTAGTATGATTCCCAAATCTTCTTTGGCAGTTCGAATTGAGGTGTTGGGACTGGGCTCGAAATAAGCCAAGGTATTTACCTCTTCCGTTGCATTATCTACTACATTTTTTGGTCAGTTTAACACGTGATTAATTCGTCCAAAATGTACAAAATTTGCTTCTATTCCTCTAAATTTACCTTTTGTCATCGGAGATAAATGTGGATAATTTTCACTAAACATTCTGCAAGTTCTACTAAGAACTTAGTCGCACTTTTCGTGCACAAAAAATAAATTATGGATTTCTTCATTTGTATAAACATTATTTACGTTATTAATATCCATTTTAACTGGTTTTAGACTCACAAGCATCAAACAACGTAAATCAGACTTTGACGTTTGTCAAGAAGTCATTAAACATTTGTTTTCCATGGCACACTAGGTTAATATCGATATGATATGTGAGCATTTTTCAAAAAACCCTAATTATTTCTTAAACTATTAATGTTTGGTATAGGACATATGGGATATAAAAGGTGTAAAATGAGACGCCGAAGACTACTTAGTCGTCTTCGGCGTATGATCGGCGTATAAAATATGGGGGGTTCCATTTAAAAAAATGAAGTTATGGTGCTTCCAAATTTCGAAAAGTTAACGTGTCATAGTAAAGTGACCAAACGATCTAGACAGCCGTTCTCGGCACCAAAACATACTCCATCATGTTGTTTAAGCATGTTCTGAATCCTAAATTGATATCTCAAAAATCGAGTGTTCTATGATTTTTTGAACAAATGTCCACTGGAGCAGATTTTTCTAGAAAAATTTGCATAACTCGAGAACGAGTTATCAAAGTTAGAGTTACCAAATCAAATTGCAAAAAGTAAAGTTATTTATAAACCTTGAAAATAGACAAATCCAAATATGTAAAAATATACAGGATGTTCCATTTAAAAAAAATAAAGTAGGTTGCGACTTCCGGTATAACCGGAAGTAAAATATTTTAGTCCAAGAGAACGTAATTGATAATACTTAAATCTGAATTCTCAAATTTTTATTTTGGCCAGAACCTCAAAAACGTCTAATGACCGGTCTCGCTGAGACACCCTGTATATCTTAAATTATTACATAAATTTATAAACAATAAAAACCACCGAAAATGAACTCATTGATTAAGCAAGTAAATCTTCTTCTTTGGGACATCCCAACCAAATTTGCGGTGCCGGAAGTGGTGATAAATCGGTCGTTTTAACCCAATTGTTGTCGAATCTCCAATAAGATTTTCCTTTAAAAAAATATGTGACGTTGTCTTTCCACGTATTTGCCGCGTCTAAATCTTGGGGAACTCCTGGCCACGCTTCCATGTGTTTTGGGTAACCTTCGTCTATGGTTTTACTCGTTTCGTTATATCTCCAGAATCTATCACCGCGGTATAAGTAAGTTTTACTATTTTTCGACCACGTTTGAACCGCGTCTATTTTATCTAAATAATCGGGTAGACCATAAGTGGTTAAAGGAAGCGGACTTCCTTCGATAAATGTACCACCATTAAAAATCCAGTAAGATTTACCTAAAAATTTTAAATAAAAAAAGAGTTGGGTTGATGAAAAAAAAAATAATACCTGCAAATATAACTATATTTCCATCCGGGCGTTCGTATGCTGCATCAACTTTATTAATTTCTTCCGGTAACGGGAACATTTGTCGTATTGGAATTGGATAACCAGGGAATAGTTCAGATTTATCAATTAATCTCCATAAAAACTATGATACAAGTATTTTTTTTAAATTATTTTAATAATATTAATTATTTACCTTGTCTTTAAATACAAATAATTCATTTCTTAAAGTTGCAACGGCATCGAAGTTTCCTTGGCAAATATCGGGCATTTTCGGGGGAATCCCATGAAATTGGTCATGGTTTTTATGGGTTTCTACGGATTCCGTATCTCCTTCGAATGTATAATAAGTCTCTGTAGTTATTCGATATTCTTTTTTTTCAGCACTTTCGTTACTCGTTGTTGTAGGTTTTGAAGTTGTAGTTGAGGTAGTCGTTTCTTCATCACTTTTCTCTTTTTCGTCATAACTATTATATCTATCTTTAGATTCGTGTTTCTCCACTTCCCTATCATTTTCAAATGGATCTCGTTTTACTACAAGATTTTTATAAATTAAAATTATAAAATTAATTCATAAAAAACTTACTGTATAACTCATACATAGCTAAAACATCATCATATCCTAAAGCTATAGAATTACCACGACTTTTATAATAACTAAACATTACTGAATTTTCATCTGGGGAATGAGATAAACCTAAGGAATGTCCTAATTCGTGGACAGCAACTGCTAAGAAGTGGTGTCCTATAAATGAGGATTGTTAAAACGATCTAAATTTTTTTTTTAAGTTTGTGTACCATCATCCGTATCATCTTGAGTCCAATTTTCATCCGCGTCAAAATGAACGTCTCCAGATAAACTTCCATATGTTTGGGGGAAATAAGCGTGGGCTAAAACACCACCTGGACCATCAAAAGGTAAGCTAAAAAATGATTTTTAATAATTAATGTTAATAAAAAAAAAGTTATTAATACATAAATTAGAAATAATGAATTAATTAAATTATACAATAAGATATAATATTACTAGTCAGAATGATATCCACTTGCAAAAGAAACAATAATATCAGCATCAGGACTTCCATGTCTTTTAAAATTAAGATTAGAGTATCTGCCCCATAAATCTAAAGCAGTTTGAATATCTTGGGCTACCTTCTCTTCCCCCAAACTATAAGGAGCGTTTGCAACACTAAAAAGAATAAAAATAATTATTAAAGGGTTCAAAAAGAGTTTGTTGTTCATACAAGAAAGTTATGTTGCGCTTTTTCCAAGAAGTTGGACCTAAAGTAAATCTTTTAGCGCGTTGGTGTGAATCTTTATCTGGGAGGCCACATCTTGGTTTCGACATTAACTAAAAATCAGTAAAAATTAATATTCTTTTATTATTTATAAGAAATAATTTTGTACCTTTATAGTTTCTTCATCTAATTTTCCAGTTTGTGGAATAGCACCAAATTTTTGAACCTCTTTAAGTGCGTTTGATAAACTTTCGTCTGTATATAAAGCCGCTGATGATTCAGTATCCGGTTGTAAGTAACCAAATTTTTTCATAAACTCTAACTGGAAATAAAAAATAAAATTAATTTAAAAAATATTTTTATTATTTAACGATGAAATCAAAACACTAACGATAACACAACTTTTAAAAATATTTAACTCAGGGTCAACTATTTCTATTGTTTTCACAACCCAATTAACAAAATCTCGTTATTTAAGTGGTTCCAGCTTATCATTAAGAACAGTTTGTTTTAAACTCAATCACTATTTCAATTAATTTTTTAAAAAATTACTCACAGCGTTGAGACGAATTTGGTGTTTGGTATTAGGTTGCACTGATCTGCAAATAACTCCGACTAAAAGTAGACACGTTAGAAAACAAAACGTTAATATTCGCTTCATTATCCTTAATATTCTTTTATCTCAATCTTGTTATTTAAATGTTATACAAAAAGAAGCCGATAATAAACCAATTCGTTTGGTTTCCGTCGTTAAACTGACTTCTGCGGGAACATTGAAAAAATTATCATCTTTTATATATGCCAACACCCGCCTTGAGCAATAATGCGGGCTTCTTTTTGCAAACTTTTAAGTTTAAAGACGATTAATTCCCTCCTTGAAAAGCGGGTGTGACTCAAAACTTTATGAGTGTTGTCCTTTTAAAGATATAAACTTGTAATACCCTTATTTGCTCTCTTTTGTAATTTTATTCAGATTAGTTTATATACATGTAGAAATATAAACATAAATTCTTAGCAGCTATGTGTATTTGTTGATACATATTTAATATTGGTTAATGTCCAGACGACTCAAGTATTTCTTAAAACTACATGTGATTTACACATTGCGGTTGGATTAAAAACGATTTGTGTGCCATTAAAAAGATATTAGTGAAATAAAAAATATCTCTTTCTTTTAGTTGACTCAGCAAGAAGAGTTTTCTTATTTTTTTTTTTTCATAGTTGCTTAGTAATTGTAATGATTCTAACAGGTATTTCCGAATATCAAGGAAAAAGTTGTGTGAGCACGTTAATTGGTCTTGAACGTGATTTTCAATTTAGTTTGTTTTAAATAAAATTATTGTTAAATAATTCTATGAAAAAAAAAAAAGATATGAATATGTAATCCTTTTAGCAACATTGTAGATTTTTTGGTGCTTTAAAACTTAATCAAAATTTTATATCTCCTAGAAATACACCTGCTTGTTGAAAAATGATGCACGTTGTGGAAAATTACAATTTATAACTTCGTCACTATCTATCGATCTTACTCTCTCTGCTGATTCACCGCTCGTCATCCTCTCATACTCTCCTTGATCTTTTTATCACGTCTCGTCCGGACAATATTCTTACACAGGGTCAGTTACGACTTCCCGGCGCTTTGTGATCCACCGTAATCTCTAAAGTATAGATTGCAGGTTATTGATGTTTGATTCGAGCGCAATTGATTGGAGCCACTTTACCTGACATAGATGCTAAGGTGGAGTACTTTAATTCCAAGGTTCTTGACCTCTATGACAAGTACGCTCCGGAGAGGCGGCGGAGAGGTAGACACATGCCGGCACCTTGGCTGAATGATGAGATTAGGTCTTTCTTATTGACATTATCGTGTGCTGCGCAACCGTTGTAATCATCGATGCAAAAACGCAAAAAGATTGCACTACTGTCAGAGGTTGTCTGGACCCAAGGTTTATATATTAAAGGTTGTCTAAGTTCCTATGCTGCAATACTTTGATTTTAGTTTGTGGGCAAGGGGCAAAAGCAGGAGTGTTTCGTGACGTAAGCGATCACTCATGGCCATGTGGTGCTCCATGCATTTGTTTAATTTGAATTGCTTGGCGGTATTATTTTCCACATGTGACGTAATGCGCAGTATGATTGCGTACGACCAACTCATAAGACATTTTGGAAAACAATGCGACCACTTGGTGTTATAGAGTCTCCCACAGATCTACCCACTCTTGATGCTGTTGCTCTAGCGGAGTATTTTGCGTATCCTCCTGTGGTGGTTGGTAACATAACTAGGCAGAATATTATTAATAAAATCCTTGCATCTACCAACGTGCTTTACATATACACTGTTACCAGTTGGGTCTCTTAGAAGATATCGCTTATTGCGATAAATTGATCCGTTTGCCTTGATGTTTATATTTGTTATGAATGTATATATTTATGTAAATATTTGTTTTTGAGGCAATAAACATTATTATTATATAAATATAATAATTGCTTGCATATACGTTTTTTGCAAGTCAGGTGTTTAATATTACATTACATTACATAGAATACATATCGGGTAGGCGGACCAACCAACCTTGCACCGCGACCCTAAGGATCTATTGTACCCCGATAGATATCGTTATCAAATTTCACCGTGCAGTGGCATAAAACATGCTCAACCGTCTCTGCTTCCTCCGCACATAGTCGGCATTCAACATCGTCGGCTAAACCCAACAAGTTGAGGTGTGCTTTTAATCGGCAGTGCCCAGTAAAAACAACCATTAGAACTTTTATGCTACTACGGGCAAGTCCTAAAATATTCCCGGGTTTGACAGTGGCGATGTTAATAAACACCTTAGCATGTCTCATTCCAGGAGAACTGGTCCACAGTAGGCGAAGTCTCTCTTCAGCCCACAGTCCAATCCTATATTTGGCCATCGCAAATGATACACCAACTGCTGGTTCCGGTCCCACAAACGCTTCAGCGCTGCCATCTCGTGCTAGCTTATCTGCCGCTTCATTGCCAGCAACAGCAGAGTGACCCGGGACCCAGATCAGAGAGACTCTGTTATCACAACTCAGTGTGTTTAATGTTCTCTTACAATCATTAACCAGAGCCGACACCGTTTTCACGGCTTGCAGCGCCTGGAGAGCGGCTTGACTGTCTGAGAAAATTCGTACTGTCATGTTCTTCACCCCTCTTTCAAGAAGGATTTTAGCACCCATGTCAATAGCAAATACTTCCGCCTGGAATACAGTACAGTACGTACCCAGGCTGTAGGCTTGCTTAATTCGAGGTGTCTGGCAGTATACTCCTGCTCCTACCCCTTCAGGCGTTTTTAATCCATCTGTGTACAAGCAAATGTCTGCCCGAACCAGAGAATTTTCATTTTCGATCCAGGACTGCCGCTCAGGCAGTACAATCTGGTATCGAGCATTAATCACTGATAGTGATACCGCCAAATCTGACGGCATTGATAGCACAGTATCAGTGCTTATAATGTCTTCCGCAGCCCATTGGTAGGACATGTCGGAACAGTTTTGAGCATATTGCTTAAATCTGTAAATGGTTGTTCTAGCCACTTTCTCTATATGCAAATGCAGAGGAGATAGGCCAAGCAGAACCTCCATTGCTAGAGTTGGCGTTGTGCCTATCGCACCAGAGTTTGCCAATCCAGCTACTCGTTGAATTCGTGAAAGTTTACTGATAACTGAAGTCTGTCGGACTTTCCTATACCAGGCTGCTGCTCCGTATGTGATCATAGGTCTAACCACAGTCACATAGAGCCAGTACAGTCTTTCAGGGGTAAGACCCCAATTTTTTCCACAAAGACTGCGACAAGTCCACAAGGATAGTCTAGCTTTGTGCAAAACTCCCTGCAAATGTCCATTCCATGACAGGGTTTTGTCTAGGATTACTCCTAGATATTTGACTTCCTTTGAGAAAGGATTTTCTTCACCTTGGATAGTTGGGCGGATTAGTCCATCCAACTTTCGCTTCCTGGTGAAGGGCACAACAATTGTCTTTTGCGGGTTTATTGAGAGGTTCTCTCCCTTACACCAAGCGCAAATGTTA
This sequence comes from Onthophagus taurus, assembly GCF_036711975.1. Lineage (NCBI taxonomy): Eukaryota > Metazoa > Arthropoda > Insecta > Coleoptera > Scarabaeidae > Onthophagus > Onthophagus taurus. The sequence goes on from NC_091967.1 coordinate 3,776,324, forward strand.
TCTAGTGTCACCTGGAGGACTTTAGATATCCTCGGCAAACAGGTTCCTTTGCAAGCAGGGGAGATAACACCCCTCCCTGCGGGCAGCCACCTCCCGGCCTGAAGCGTATCGTATCACCGTGGAGTGAAGTAGAAACTATTTTACTACCTAGCATATTGCGGATCCAACCCGCTATAGTTGCTTCCACTCCCCTGTCAAGAGCAGCTCTTTCAAGAGATTGTGGTATTGCGTTGTTGAACGCTCCCTCTATATCCAGAAACGCACAAACCAAGATTTCTTTATCCTGCAGCGTCTTGGATACTCTACCAACTAAGTTGTGTAGAGCCAATTCTGCTGATTTTCCCGCTTGATAAGCATACTGGTGGCGACTCAGTGGACCAGATACCAATGGCACCGTACGGATATACCGTTCCAGAACTTTTTCAAGGGTTTTCAGCAGAAATGACGTTAGGCTGATGGGTCGAAAGGCATTAGGAGTGGGGACCGAACGGCCCGCTTTGGGTATATAAGATACCCGTACCTTAGTCCATTCTGCCGGCACATATTTCCAGGCGACACTCGCTCTGAAAATTTTTACCAAAATTGGCAACAACAAAGACCTCCCCTGCTGTAACAAAGCAGAAAAGATATTGTCTTCTCCAGGCGATTTGAACGGCTTAAACGTTTGAATTGCCTGGTCCACGGATGTGTAAGTGACGACTTTTCTAGCCACACTCCAATCCGTATTTGAGGGGCGCTTTGCCTTGCAGGAATAGCCCGCTGTGGCATTATCGGCCCTCATCATCAGGCTTCCTGGGAAGTGAGTCTGCATGAGAAGCTCCAACGAGGCTCTGCTAGAGTCCGTAAAACTACCGTCAGGCCGCCTAAGTGAGCCCAGGGGTAGTGCCGGATCTCTATCGAGAATCTTGTGAATTCTTGCACTGCTGGGTGTGTCTTTCACTCCCTCACAGAACCTCCTCCAAGACTCTCTTTTTGCCTTACGTATGTTTTTGGTGTAATTCGTTAGAGCTTGTTTATATTTCTCCCATTCACCTAATGTCTTGGCCCGGTTGAAAAGCTTTCGGAGCTAAGAGATTCGTTCCACCAGGGTGTGCCCCGATTACTACTTTTCACCTTCAGTGGACTGCTACTGTGATATGCAGAGCGAATTGCCACAGAGATCTGCTCCGTGGCTATTTCAACCTGATTACAGTTCCTAACGGTTGCGATAACACTAGTTAGGTTATCTGCAAGGCAACTCTTAAACAGATCCCAATTAGTGCTACGGGGATGGTGTTTAATATTACAGCACAATTAAGTGGAACCTAACCAGGCGCAATTGATAGAACCAAGGGGTTTGAAGCCCCAATCAATGACATATATACACATATAATTGTTCAGTAAAAGGTTATTTTATTTTTATTCAAAAAATTTGACTAATTATTCTACTGTTGATATAAAAGCACACACATTTTATAAAGAATGCCAAATTGACAATTAACATAACCTAGCTTTATCACACAAATTTTAATAATCTTTTTATTTAGTTTTGCAATCTCCAATCTTGGATAAATAATTTTTTTAGGATCACTTGTACAGGTGCATAAGTAGATTTTCTAGTTCCAAAAGGAATACTTTTACAATAAAATAAGTTTAGAACTGCAGTGAGAAATAAGTGTGTGTTGATATACCAGTTTTGCTACCAATTTTATTCCCTGCGTTCAGAACATTAAGTTCAAAGAGATATTTACTGTTGTCGGGCGATTGTTAAGGCGATTATTACCCATGGAGTCGAAAACGAGGATCAAAAACATACTTGGATGATCATATTTTTAGGTTATATCACTTCTCAAGGTCTAAATAAATTTAAAACTAGAAATTTTTGAGTTATACCGGTGGTTTTAATCATTCCTGTTTTTTTTAACTTGTCTCCGGTCCATTTATTTTGTTGTCTACTTATTTTCATCGGAAATTATTAATTATTCTTGAAAATAAAAACGATATAACCTCAAATGTGTTGTTTATGACGGAGGTACCAATTTAAAAAAAATTAAAAGCACTAAATCTGAGAAAGTCACAATAAGTTTTGAGATTATGTTGCAACCCAATTAACATAGAAATAATTAATTAAACAATTTAAAACAAAAAATGAATATAATTGTGGTATATTTAAATTAAAATTATTAAAAAAAAAATTATTTAAACTTAGTGACATTTAATCATTTCCATTACCAACTTCACGAAGGTAAGGTAGTATTCAACTGATTTTCTAACCAATAAACCAATAATTTTCTTTAATAAGGAAACATAAACCTCTTAAAAAGTACAAAATAAGTAATTTTAATGAAAAATTATCAATTATTTTATAAATTGACGAATTTTGAGTTTCAAGGTTGGTAACAACGACAGAAATTCGCTGATAAATTAGTTGTCAAAAAAGGTTATGTTTTAAACCTTAACTTTTATTTATTTAAATATTAATATTTATAAAAATAATTGGAAATAAGTAATACACAATCAAAATTAAATAAATAAATTTGAATTAATTAAATAAACTTAATTTATATATCTTTTAGTGTATATCACAAGGAGCTTAAGTATAAATGGCAAAATCATGGTACTTGAGAAAGCTTGGAAAATTTATTACAAAAAGCGGCTAAAAGTAAATGCCCGAGGAATCTTATCTTTAGTTTTCTGTAAAATTAGAATCAGAAAATCACATCTGATTGTCTTTTAAGATCACTAAACCCAAATCTTTCCAATTTTAGTTATTATTCAGCACCAAATTGAAATGTAGACACTTTTATAGGTTCTTTTTAATGCTTTATTTATATGGATTTATATACATTAATTATTACTTTAAGTATACTTTGGTTGAAATATAATAAATTTGCATCATCCATAAGATTTAAACGTCAGATAAATTTGATTGGACATTTTCTTCATCATTTAACCCAGTTCGAAGTAAACTCGATATCTTATTGATATCAACATTATTATCTCTTGCGCTAATTTTCTTTAAAGCGCTATTAACGATGCACAAATCGCCTCTTAATTCCGAAACTAAAGCTGTTAAATTCTGCGCGTTACTCAAAATGTCAACACTTTGTGTGTATGGGTTATAACGAACTCCAAACGGTTTTTGTATCGTTTCAGCGAATTTCCTTAAAAAAATTTATATATATAATTCCTTTAATAATAAATTTCTTTTTATTAACCTCATTTTTTCTTTAGCCTCTTCGAACGAATCGGTGTACCAATAAGAATTTTGATAAGACGTTATAATACACTCCTCTTTACAAGTTACATCGGGGTCAAATCGTTTTATTTTTTGCGGTGTCGCTATAACATGTTTTAACTCAGCTATTGAACTGAGAAGACCCGCTCCGTAAACTCTCAAATCCCCATCTTGTTTACAAAGTCCAAATTCAACGGTAAAAAAGTACAACTAAAAAATTTTTTTTATTATAAAAATATAATCAAAACAATCCGTACCGTAGCTAATTTATTAACATCATCATCGCAAGCGCCTAAAGACGCCAAACCGAGTTCTTGAGAGAATTGGGCAAAACTCGGATTCGCCAAAAGCGGCATATGTCCCAAAAGTTCATGGCAACAATCTCTAAAAACAAATTGTTTTGATATAGAAATTAAAATAGATAAATATTACGGTTCTGGGGTGTAAAAAGGATCTGAAGAGTGTCTAATGTACTGGGTGCAATGAAAAACGCGAAAAGCCAACCCTGAAAGAAAATCTCGAGGGCTTAAATATCCAGCGACTGGTCGTAGTTGAAATCCAGTTTTTCTTTTTAAAAAGACGTTAATATCTTGAAGTTGAGGGATGTTATCTTCGCGGTAACCGCAATATTTTACGAGTTGGGGCCAATTTTCTAAGTATTCCTTGCAAGCGTGTTTTTGATAAAGTACTTGGAGTTCTCGAAAAACGTTTCCCCAAGTTTTAGTTTCTTCGGGGGTGTATTGAACTTTAGGAATTGGTTGACCACTAAAAATAATGACTTAATTTAGTAATAAGATTTAAAATTATTTAATTTTTACTGTTTATAATTAGAAGCAATTTTAGCAAATTGTTCTCTTCTCTTTCTATAAATGGGATCTTTAAATCCCGGATGGTCAGCGTCCAATTCAGTACCATACATTAAAACGTGTTGGGCCATATCCAAATCGGATATTTTTTTAGGAAACCACGGCGTATCATCGAAATCGAAGCTAACAGTTGCGGAAAGTGGCGTTGGGGGGATGAATTCGTCCCCACCAAAAGTACCAATGACCATCGTTAAAACTTCGCGTTTTAAAAGAATGCTGGCTTGTTCTAATTTTTTTTTATCGCATTCGATGTCGACTAAAAAATCGGTTTGAGAGCCGTCGTTTAGCGACGGTCGGGATTCGATGTGAAGAACGTTAATACCAAGATCTTGAAATGCTTGCAAAGCTCTTACTAACCCTCCAATTTGATTTTTTAAAGTAAATATAATCGAGATGCGCTCCACGATTTCCGTTTGAGGGGTTTCATCTGCAACCTAAAAAAAATTATTTTAATCAAACTAAATTTTTTGACTTACCTTAACACTTGTAATCGGACAATCTTCTTTAATAGTCCAATCTTCACCACTTCTGTAAAGCCATAACCCGAGGAGTGGTTTTCCAGAACCACTCATGATCTTGGAGAAATTTTCTTTTCGACTTTATTAGTTAGGACGTGTTACAAGAAGCGTTCGCAGCCTTTCTAATGGCATTAAAGAGGTTCCACCGGTTCTTATACGTCTACTTCGTCCCCGAATGCGCATCCCCCAAGAGGCTGATTGGCAGAATCACGGTTTACTGCGATTCTCTATTCTACAGAAAATTCCTCTCTTAAAAATTCGATCTGAAGACTGTTTCGCTTTTGTTGAAAACCGAGTTTAACATCATCTAATAAAATTTAATCTCTAATAAACGAAAATTTCGAATAAAAATTGATGAAATAAACAAGGAAGGAAATAAAAGAGATGGAGTTGCTTTATTTATCGGAAAAGTTTCCTCTGGAGGAAAGTGTTTAGTAAACGTGCGGGTGGAATAGATCCTTTGGTTTATTCAACAGGCTGTGGGGGAATAGAACGAACGGTTTCAATTACTCCACCCGAGTACACCATCCATACATTTTCAGCACTCCAATCGCCTACATTTTCCATCAAGATACGAAAGGATGAAAACGGACGATGATTTACGATTCCTTTAAGTCGAGATAATTTCATGGTCCGTATCGCTTATTGTAATATCTCACTCGAGTGGAACTTTCAAATTTAATTATATAATTATTAATCAATAACTGTAATTGATGAGATCTTAAAAAAAAGGAGTCTTTTCTTTCTCGAAGTTGCAATTAGTTTCATTTGTGTTTACACAGCTTTTGCTTCGGTAAAGTCGAAAAAGTGCTAGCTAAGGAGTGGGAGATTGAAGGGAACTTTTGTTACGAGCTTGAATCTCGATTTCGCAGGAAAGCTTTATCTCAGACGGCGCTAGCTTCTAAATTGGGTTATCTCTGGTAGCGCTAATTAAAACCCGATTATGTTTCTGTATACCGAACTTGAAACACTGAACGTGAGCGTATCTGCTGGCCGTCTCACCATATTTTACGGTTAACTGAGTTAACTTTGAACAGACGACGGCGATTGCTTTTCAAAGCTCCACCCTCACATTCTCGAAATTAGTTTATTATCGGTCTTTAAAGGAGTTTGCTAATTTTAAATCGTGGCTGGTTTATTAGATAAGTTATAAGAATAATAAAGCTTTATTGGATTCAATTTATTATGTTTTATTTATTTATAAAACTTTAAAGTATATCAATATAAAAGAAATCCAACGAACTTGAAGAAAAACAAAAAATTCTTTACGATCTAAATGCAGTTTCTGTTTTTATTGTTGTATATGTCGAAATATAAATAATGTAAGATGAAAACTCCTGTTTTATGGGTCTTAAATTTCAAATTAAAGTTTAAAACAATTTATAGCATTGACCTCCATTCTTACCAAAAGAAAATCAATACGGCAAACTATCCGTGTTGATTTTAGACTTTAATCTCTTCCTTGAGGTAAAGGTTAGGTACTTTAGTTGTAATAATTTCTTTTTCTTAAGTTCTTAGTATTGTTTAAATACGCCGAAATGCATTGACGGGATTGTTGCTAAAATTATTATGAATCATAAATATAAAGACTTAAATTTCTTAAATTTTTTTACTCTGCAGAAATTTAGAAACCACAATTTTTTAATTTTCAAATCATGTCGAGATAACGATTTTCACAACTTGGGGAAAGTTTTAAGGGATGCCAAACATATTGGCAACGTTGGAAACCATTCCTGAGTAGTTTGTGAAGTAATTCGCAAGATAAAATTCATGTTTCATTTTAGCACGATCAATTTTAAACCTAACCTAGATTAATTGATCTAAACCTAATTTTTCGACAAAAACTTTGAGTTGATCTTGATGGAGTTTCTTGATTAATTAAACAACTTTATGGCTTTAGCGGGAATTTTATTTTTGCCAATTTTGAACAGGATCTTATACAGGGTGTTCCGGTGACTCGGGGCATAAAATTAACCTCGTATACTAGAGCAAAAATGATGACGATTCGTGAAAAAAAATTATTATAAAAGTCTTCAAATGGCCAAGATATGGGTCATCAAAGTTCAGAAATTTTAACACATTTTTCTAAATATTTTCCAATTTTGACCTTGATCGGGCGGCGGCAACCATGCCATACAGGTGTCCCTAAAATTTGTTTGCTCAGAACTTTTTTGTTCACTCGTAACCCTACATTTATTTTTGTACTTTTTAATAGAAAATTTATTTTGGAAACTGTTATCACTCTTTGAAAATTTTGATAACATTGACCGTTTTCGAGTTATACGCGAAAATGTTAAGCATTGATTTCAATCGTAACAAACAAAAAAAGGAAACATATTCCGCAAGATCTGAGTTGGCGATGACAATTAAAAAACGAACTGAGCTAATAACCATTATTTGCATAAATTTCTAAGTGCAGACTTAGTTAAATCCAGTGTTAGTTTATTTTAGTTGAATAAAAGAATGTAATTTTCAAAACAATAAATTTAATTTTCACGGTAACAACAAACAAGAACATAACAAAAATTCTAACAAAAATATTAACAAGAACAATAAAATTATAAACAAATAGTAATAAATAAAAAAGAACAAAAAAATACATAAAGCAGATGTTCAAAAACACTGCCTGATATCGCCGTCTTAAATTAAAGCGCACTCTGCGGAGAACATTGATCTCAGTTCGAAGTTGATCAAATGAATCAACAATTCGAAACCTCAGTTGATCAACTGAAGTTATTTCAACGCAGTAAATTAGCGATTTAACGCGTCCCCATAAATAAAAATCTACAGGTGTAAGATCCGGCGATCGGGGGGGCCAACTTATCAGCGAATCTACTCCTTGTCCAATCCACCGTCCCGGAAAACGTTCTCTCAGAAATTTTTGGACAGCCTGTGTGCTATGCGCAGGAGCACCATCATGCATATACCACATTGCTTGCCTTGTGTTTAAAGGAACAACATCTAAAAAATCAGCTAATTCCTCTAAATGTCGCCTGTATGTATGTCCATCCAGCCTTGATGGCAAGAAACCGGGTTCAATAATTACATCGCCCACAATGCCAACCCAAAAGTTAAGAGAAAATCTCTATTGTGATTTCCAAGTTTTCTTAAATCTTGGATTTTCGTCCGCCCAACTATGTAAATTTCTCAAATTGATTTAGAAAAAGTGGATTCATCTGTAAAAAGCACTTTTTCTTAAAACTGATCATCAATTTGGATTTTGTGCTGCATTATTTGGCAATATTCCAGTCGCAGTGGGTAATCAGCCAGTCGAACTTTCTGAACTTTGTAACAATGAAATGGATAAAGCTGTTGCTCGTGAAGAACACTCCAAACAGTTGTTTTTGAAGTTAAAAAATGCCTCGCCATATCCAAAGTACTAGCTGTAGTATTTTCTTTTATGTAGTCTAGAATATCTTCTTCTAGTTCGGGTGTTCGGACTGATCTTACGTTACCGTTGTTAGTAAATTTCGTCTTAAACGTCCCATTTTCCCTTAAACGGGTTTCAATCCTTAAAAATGTTTTTCGATTGGGCGCTCTGCGGTTCGAAAATTTCTTCTGATAACGGTTAGCGGCTGCTTGACATTGTCCTAATGTCAAAATCATGTCAGTTTGTTCACTAAATGTGTAACTCTCCATTTTGAACACTTAAAATTAATAAAAACTTAACTAACAAAACACTATCGTTTGTTAAAGCGTAAGGGTTTATTTGATCCATGATCGACCAGTTTTTGATAATTGAAAAGAAAAATCAACTGTACTTTTTACTGGTTCTAAATTCTTTTCAACTATCGTTTGTGTTTAAACGACATAAACAAGTTGACAGCTCAATTTGTTTTTTTTAATTGCCATGGCCAACCTTGACTTTTTCGAAGATTTTTGTTTTATAATGTTACCATTGAAATCGAAGCTTAATATTTTCGCGTATAACTCGAAAACGATCAATGTTATCAAAATTTTCAAAGAGTGATAAAAGTTTCTAAAATAAATTTTCTATTAAAACGTACAAAAACAAATGTAGGGTTACGTGCGAACAAAAATGTTCTGAGCAAACAAATTTTAGGTACACCCTGTATAGCATGGTTGCCGCCGCCCGATCAAAGTCAAAATAGATTCAATGATTTTGCTTGATATTTGTTTACCCTGTACCAAATTTCAACGCTCTATCATAAGTGGTATTGAAAATATTTAGAAAAATGTGTTAAAATTTCTGAACTTTGATGGCCCATATCTTGGCCATTTGAAGACTTTTGTAATAATTTTTTTTCACGAATCGTCATCATTTTTGCTCTAGTATATGAGGTTAATTTTATGCCACGAGTCACCGGAACACCCTATATATGTCAAAATGTGCTTAACATTTTCGCGTATAACTCGAAAACGATCAATGTTATCAAAATTTTCAAAGAGTGATAAAAGTTTCTAAAATAAATTTTCTATTAAAAAGTACAAAAACAAATGTAGGGTTACGTGCGAACAAAAAAGTTCTGAGCAAACAAATTTTAGGTACACCCTGTATAGCATGGTTGCCGCCGCCCGATCAAAGTCAAAATTGGTTCAATGATTTTGCTTGATATTTATTTACCCTGTACCAAATTTCAACGCTCTATCATAAATGGTATTGAAAATATTTACAAAAATGTGTTAAAATTTCTGAACTTTGATGGCCCATATCTTGGCCATTTGAAGACTTTTATAATAATTTTTTTTCACGAATCGTCATCATTTTTGCTCTAGTATATGAGGTTAATTTTATGCCCCGAGTCACCGGAACACCCTATATATGTCAAAATGTGCTTAACATTTTCGCGTATAACTCGAAAACGATCAATGTTATCAAAATTTTCAAAGAGTGATAAAAGTTTCTAAAATAAATTTTCTATTAAAAAGTACAAAAACAAATGTAGGGTTACGTGCGAACAAAAAAGTTCTGAGCAAACAAATTTTAGGTACACCTGTATAGCATGGTTGCCGCCGCCCGAACTAAGTCAAAATTGGTTCAATGATTTTGCTTGATATTTGTTTACCCTGTACCAAATTTCAACGCTCTATCATAAATGGTATTGAAAATATTTAGAAAAATGTGTTAAAATTTCTGAACTTTGATGGCCCATATCTTGGCCATTTGAAGACTTTTATAATAATTTTTTTTCACGAATCGTCATCATTTTTGCTCTAGTATATGAGGTTAATTTTATACCCCGAGTCACCGGAACACTCTGTATATGTCAAAATGAGCTTAACATTTTCGTGTATAACTCGAAAACGATCAATGTTATCAAAATTTTCAAAGAGTAATAAAAGTTTCTAAAATAAATTTTCTATTAAAAAGTAGAAAAACAAATGTAGGGTTACGTGCGAACAAAAAAGTTCTGAGCAAACAAATTTTAGGTACACCCTGTATAGCATGGTTGCCGCCGCCCGATCAAAGTCAAAATTGGTTCAATGATTTTGCTTGATATTTGTTTACCCTGTACCAAATTTCAACGCTCTATCATAAATGGTATTGAAAATATTTAGAAAAATGTGTTAAAATTTCTGAACTTTGATGGCCCATATCTTGGCCATTTGAAGACTTTTATAATAATTTTTTTTCACGAATCGTCATCATTTTTGCTCTAGTATATGAGGTTAATTTTATACCCCGAGTCACCGGAACACCTGTATATGTCAAAATGTGCTTAACATTTTCGCGTATAACTCGAAAACGATCAATGTTATCAAAATTTTCAAAGAGTGATAAAAGTTTCTAAAATAAATTTTCTATTAAAAAGTACAAAAACAAATGTAGGGTTACGTGCGAACAAAAAAGTTCTGAGCAAACAAATTTTAGGTACACCCTGTATAGCATGGTTGCCGCCGCCCGATCAACATCAAAATTGGTTCAATGATTTTGCTTGATATTTGTTTACCTTGTACCAAATTTCAACGCTCTATCACAAATGGTATTGAAAATATTTAGAAAAATGTGTTAAAATGTCTGAACTTTGATGGCCCATATCTTGGCCATTTGAAGACTTTTATAATAATTTTTTTTCACGAATCGTCATCATTTTTGCTCTAGTATATGAGGTTAATTTTATGCCCCGAGTCACCGGAACACCCTGTATATGTCAAAATGTGCTTAACATTTTCGCGTATAACTCGAAAACGATCAATGTTATCAAAATTTTCAAAGACTGATAAAAGTTTCTAAAATAAATTTTCTATTAAAAAGTACAAAAACAAATGTAGGGTTACGTGCGAACAAAAAAGTTCTGAGCAAACAAATTTTGGGTACAGCCTGTATAGCATGGTTGCCGCCGCCCGATCAAAGTCAAAATTGGTTCAATGATTTTGCTTGATATTTGTTTACCCTGTACCAAATTTCAACGATCTATCATAAATGGTATTAAAAATATTTAGAAAAATGTGTTAAAATTTCTGAACTTTGATGGCCCATATCTTGGCCATTTGAAGACTTTTATAATAATTTTTTTTCACAAATCGTCATCATTTTTGCTCTAGTATATGAGGTTAATTTTATGCCCCGAGTCACCGGAACACCCTGTATATGTCAAAATGTGCTTAACATTTTCGCGTATAACTCGAAAACGATCAATGTTATCAAAATTTTCAAAGAGTGATAAAAGTTTCTAAAATAAATTTTCTATTAAAAAGTACAAAAGCAAATGTAGGGTTACGTGTGAACAAAAAAGTTCTGAGCAAACAAATTTTAGGTACACCCTGTATAGCATGGTTGCCGCCGCCCGATCAAAGTCAAAATTGGTTCAATGATTTTGCTTGATATTTGTTTACCCTGTACCAAATTTCAACGCTCTATCATAAATGGTATTGAAAATATTTAGAAAAATGTGTTAAAATTTCTGAACTTTGATGGCCCATATCTTGGCCATTTGAAGACTTTTATAATAATTTTTTTTCACGAATCGTCATCATTTTTGTATATGAGGTTAATTTTATGCCCCGAGTCACCGGAACACCCTGTATATGTCAAAATCATAAAAACTAACAACATAAATGCTTACCGCATATAAATTGTCAACAGGTCAAGTAATCTAAATATTTATTATAAAATAAACGTTGATCAAAATAATTATCAACTAAATTATTCTAACAGATCTCTCATCGCTAATATAAACGCTTCCTTTAGCCATCGCTTAATCTTGTTAAAATCAGATATTCTCCAAATCAGATTCTTCAAGAGCATAGAATTGCCGATAACAGTACAATTCTCTTCTTCAAACAAATAAAGCAAAATGATCCTTGATCAATTTATCAAACTCTTTTGACATCTGAATTGGTTGAAAATATTCATCAATGAATCATGATAACATTTTCAAAGTCATTAAATTACATGAGTTTCGGAATTCTAACGCAACTGTATGATTAAAGAATTATTTTAACCAAACTAAAGAATTTTTTCTACTTCATTACAAAAAAAAATGAAATAATTGCGATCGATACTTAAATTGCTATCTTAGAAATAATTTGTAACATTAACTTACAAAACACTAATGGATTTTTAGAATCACGTGGGTTTCGGTCAAAATAGAAATATATTTAAACTGGCAAATGATAGAATTAGATCAATTGGTCTAAAATCCCTAAAAGTACAAGAGAAGTGGATTTTAGAGCGTCGGCGTCGGCATTAGCCGACCGAGCATCGAATCAATACCACCCCTCGGTAGAAAAATAAGATGGCAGACACGGAGTTCGAGGAATTCAGGCATACTTTTGAAAAACTACCTTCTCATATCAAAGTTCCTGTTCCATTTTACTCGTAAGTAATATCTATTCTTTTAAAAGCCCGTTTTGTTTCATAATCAATAATCATTTCATAATAATAAAACACGCCCATATTACACCAATCACCCTATAAGTTTACAATGCAGATTTAAATTATTTTGTTAAGTTTGGTGCATGATGTGAACATTGAAGAAGAGTCTCCGACGTCTTCCAAAAGCGATCCGGACACAGACTGTGATATAGTACCAGATGGAAAACCAAAAGTATCTGGACCAGAATCTGAGGACAATCATGGATGTCAGGTGCAAATGTCTAGAGTTCCGTTGGCACCTTGGCGAGGACCTGGTGAGAGAAGAAGGAGGAAATTACCAGAAATCCCCAAAAATAAAAAATGTAATCCAACTAAATACTTAATTAATATTAGAAATTAAATTTATTTAATTATTTCCAGCTGCAGTAGTTACAATGTACAACGCACAACTCTCAAGAGAACTATCTTTGGCTGACGAATTAGGGGGCTCGAGCAGCGCTCTTAATTCATTGTTGGTTTTAAAATGCAGTCATCTCTGGGATAACGATTCCCCAGACTCAGAAAGGCTCCTAACTGACGCTGACAGTGGCCATAGTACTGCTCATTCTCCTACGGATGGACCAAAATCTATGTCGCCAGTTTTGGGGATGTCCCCAGCTTGTATGGGTGGGGGAACGCCGTATTCTGACGTGGAAATGCTGGAAGCTACTCACAGGGGACTTCATAAATTTATACCAAGACACGAAGATGAGATTGAAGTTGAAATTGGCGATCCTATTTATGTTCAAAAAGAAGCCGACGATTTATGGTGTGAAGGTAATAAAAAATCATCTTTCAGCAACGAGTCAAAATATTTTAAATATAAATTTTCTTAGGTGTTAATTTAAGAACTGGAAGAACAGGAATTTTTCCTTCAGCTTATGCTGTGGACTGTGATTATTCCGATTGGGATTCGACTTGCGAACATGGAAGACGAGAACGTTATTTGTTGGGTTATTTAGGTTCGGTTGAAACATTAGCTCATAAAGGAACTGCTGTAGTTTGTCAAGCCGTGCGAAGAGTGGTAAGTGCCAGCGGAGGCGATCCGGATTCTCAACCATGTATCCTCGAAGTTTCCGATCAAGGACTTCGCATGGTCGATAGAAGAAAACGAAACGTAATAATTCATTTTTATTCACCACCAAATTTTTAACAAAATTTTAATTTTCAGCAAAACGAACCTTGCATAGATTACTTTTACTCATTAAAAAATGTGTCATTCTGCGCTTTTCACCCTCGAGACCATCGTTATTTGGGTTTTATCACCAAACATCCAACACTTCAAAGGTTCGCCTGCCATGTATTTAGAGGAAATGACTCAACAAGACCAGTTGCTGAAGGAGTTGGGTAATTATCAATGAATGATTTAACGAGTTAGCTACTAAAATGAAATTGCGGTTTTCCCAGGCGTGCCTTTCAAAGGTTCTATCAGAAGTTTATAGAGACTGCATACCCGATAGAAGATATTTACATCGAGTGAAGAAGACGCAGCGCAATAATAAAATTGTATATATCGAAGCTGTGTCGATCAATAACGAAAAAGTTTCTGATTTGGAGTATTATTTTTGTATATTTCGTGTTGGCTATGGACGAGGAAAATCATGAATAAGGAAACAAGTTAATCTTCGTAATCAGGTTTTAAATGTAATTTGCTCTCAAACACTCGTATTATAGTAGTTTTTATTATATTCAAGTTTTTTGTCGGGGATTTTATTTTATCTTTTTGTTATATTATATTAAATAAGGTGATCAATAAATAAATCAATAAAACATCTTCTCTGAGCCTAACATTAACGATTTTATTTTTTAAACCAAAATTTCTTCAGCTTTGAGACATAAATCTTCAATTTCATAAATAAAGAGAGTCATATTCTGGTTAGTTATACAGGGTGTCTCAGCGAGACCGGTCATTAGACGTTTCTGGGGTTCTGGCGAACATAAAAATTTGAGAATTCAGACTTAAGTACCAACTTTATTTTTTTAAAAGGAACACCCTGTATATTTTTACATATTTGGATTTGTCTGTTTTCAAGGTTTATAAATAACTTTACTTTTTGCAATTTGATTCGGTCGTTCTTGAGTTATTCGAATTTTTCTAGAAAAATCTGCTCCAGCAGATATTTGTTCAAAAAATCAGAAAACACTCAATTTTTGGGATATCAATTTAGGATTGAGAACATGCTTAAGCAACATGATGGAGTATGTTTTGGTGCCGAGAACTGCGGTCTAGAACGTTTGATCACTTTACTACGGCACGTTAACTTTTCAAAATTTGGAAGTGCCATAACTTCATTTTTTTAAATGGCACCTCCCATATTTTATTTTTTAGTCGTCTTCGGTGTCTCATTCTACATCTTTTATATCCCATATGGCCCATACCTAATATTAATAGTTTGGGAGATAATTAGGGTTTTTTGAAAAATGCACACATATATGGATATTTAGCCTAGTGTGCCATGAAAAATAAGCCTTCTCAATGAGTTCTTGTCAAAGACTCACTTGTTTACGTCACTTGATGCATGTGAGCTAATAATTATCTGTTATGTCACTTAATATTAGCACTGAAACGAGTTAAAATCGATAACAATAACGAAAGTAATATTTACACAAATCAAGAAATTCTTAATTTATTTTTTTTGCATCTTTGGCAGCTCGAATTGAGGTGTTGGGACTGGGCTCGAAATAAGTCAAGGTATTCATCTCTTCCGTTGCATTATCTACTACATTTTTTGGTCAGTTTAACACGTGATTAATTCGTCCAAAATGTACAAAATTTGCTTCTATTCCTCTAAGTGGCCTTAGGCCAGGCGCGCACTAGCGATTTAGTTGCGGCAACTTAAAAATCACCAAAATGAAATACACTGAGTTATATGAAGCGGCGCGCACTAGCAACTATTTAATCACGGCAACTAAAAAATTACATCTTGCCCTATTTTCAAGGCGACTCAACTGTTGCCGGGAATAATGCAACGTACACGTTTTAACCTGTACGCGCGCACTGGCGATTATTCGGTCAGTTGCTACCAGTTGCTTTCTTTCATTTCGACTTAAAATTGGTTATTCCACATGGGGTTTCATTTTAGCCAAATACTTTTGAATCAACCTGTATATTGTATTGGCATTTTTATTTAAATTTTGTCATATTGCCAATGAACAGTTCCCTGAGGAGAGGTGAAATATTTTGCAAAATAGTCTCTAATGTGAATACCTCTAACGGTACCTCTTGTTCCAACGGGATTCATGTTATCTAAATGACATTCGTACAAACTATCTTCGAAACAAACTCCATCGTGCTTCCTAACAAAATTGTGGAGAATGCAGCATGCTTTTATAATGATATCGGATAATTCAAGACTGGTATCTAATGGCTTATTCAGTATCCTCCATTTGCCAGCTAATATGCCAAACGAGCACTCCACCATTCTACGGGCTCTTGATCGCCTATAGTTAAAGACACGTTTCGTAACTGACAAATTTTTGCTAGGATATGGACGTAGAACATGTTCTGAAGTAGCAAATGCTTCATCGCCTAAAATTATAAACGGCATGACAGTTCCGGTTTCCTCATTTGGTAGCAGTGTTGGGCCTGGTATATTTAACTGTCCTTTTTCAAGTAAACTGCCAAATTTTGATTTCTTGAAAATATTGGAATCACTTGCAGAACCATAGGCTCCAACTTCTATTGAAGTAAAACAGTAGTCGGAATCTGCTACTCCAAGCAACACAGTTGAAAAGAAACACTTATAGTTGAAGAATTCAGATCCACTGGAAGCAGGTTTTTTTATTCTAATATGTTTGCCGT
Source organism: Onthophagus taurus (assembly GCF_036711975.1). Taxonomy (NCBI): domain Eukaryota; kingdom Metazoa; phylum Arthropoda; class Insecta; order Coleoptera; family Scarabaeidae; genus Onthophagus; species Onthophagus taurus. The sequence goes on from NC_091967.1 coordinate 3,792,546, forward strand.
CGATGGCTCCAATACAGTTAGGAAAATTTGTTCGCTTGTAAAAATTGTCATATATATAGACACTAAACATTCCCAAATAGCGATACATGTATCTCTCACAATTTCTCTTATTGTTGTTTGGCCAAGTAAATATTCAAAATGCAAAGAGGCGAAGCTGTTGCCTGTTGCCAAATATCTGTAAGAAACAATGTTATTATGGTAAACTTGATCTTGAACTGCAGTCAGTAAGATATTAAAACTCGTATAACTCATTCTATAGTAACTGAAGAATTTCATGGGGTGGTCCTTCAATGTTTCAAACAGTTTATAAAATTGACCATTAAACAGTCGCTGACTAATGAGGAGATGAACCCAAAAACGTCTGTTCTTCCATTTTCTTCTTTTGATAATCAACGCACAGACACATGCTACATCAGTAGCGTCCATGTTGAAATTTAAGACTGCAGCAACTATCTAGTCGATAGTGCGCTGAGCGGAAATCTAATGGCAACTTTTTAATCGAGCGATTTTTAAGTTGGTCAACAATAAAGTCGCGAGTGCGCGCCTGGCCTAAATTTACCTTTTGTCATCGGAGATAAATGTGGATAATTTACATTAAACATTCTGCAAGTTCTACTAAGAACTTCCTCGCACTTTTCGTGCACAAAAAATAAATTATGGATTTCTTCATTTGTATAAACATTATTTACGTTATTAATATCCATTTTAACTGGTTTTAGACTCACAAGCATCAAACAATCTAAATTAGACTTTGACGTTTATCAATAAGTCATTAAACATTTGTTTTCCATGGCACACTAGGTTAATATCCATATGATATGTGAGCATTTTTCAAAAAACCCTAATTATTTCTCAAACTATTAATGTTAGGCATAGGACATATGGAATATAAAAGATGTAAAATGAGACGCCGAAGACGACTAAGTAATAAAATATGGGGGGTGCCATTTAAAAAAATGAAGTTATGGTGCTTCCAAATTTTGAAAAGTTAACGTATCATAGTAAAGTGACCAAACGATCTAGACAGCCGTTCTCGGCACCAAAACATACTCCATCATGTTGTTTAAGCATGTTCTGAATCCTAAATTGATATCTCAAAAATTGAGTGTTCTATGATTTTTTGAACAAATATCCGCTGGAGCAAATTTTTCTAGAAAAATTCGAATAACTCGAGAATTGCTGGTTCAAATTGCAAAAAGTAAAGTTATTTATAAACCTTCAAAACAGACAAATCCAAATATGTAAAAATATACAGGGTGTTCCATTTAAAAAAATGAAGTAGGTAGCGACTTCCGGTATAACCGGAAGTGCCAGAAATCTGAAAATATTTTAGATGAAGAGAACGTAATTGATAATACTTAAGTCTGCATTCTCAAATTTTTTGTTTGGCCAGAACCCCAGAAACGTCTAATGACCGGTCTCGCTGAGACACCCTGTATAAAGGAATAATTTTGAAGGGTAATAAAAATAAAATAGTGATGAAAATTGTTAGGATGTTGTAATAAAAACGATGAATTTTTACAAAAAAAAAGTAATAATCAATGACAAACAGGCGCAACAATAAATATTTACAAAAACAATTTATTTAATCGATTTATCATTTTCTGTACGTTTTAAGTGGTGTGAATTGAATGTGATAAAAGTAACAGGATTATTACAAGTCGACTTTTGTACTAAATCGTACGTCATTATTATTAATAATAATTATTATAAACAAACAGCGAAATATAATCGGTACGTACAAACTATAAACCTATAAAATAATAGAATAAAACGTATCATCACAGAATTACTAATTTTATTTTGCTTATTTCATTTTAAAATAAAGAATTATACAACTATAATAAACTATCGTGAATATTTTTTTAGTAGTACGTTGCGAATATTGTTTTGCTTCATTTATACAAGACTTAAATTTCCTAACGAAATTAATTACAATTTATTTAATTTAATTAATTAAAAATATATATTCATAGGATTACTAATAGAACACAGGGTACAGTCTTAATCCACACAAAGTTGAGATAATCCATCAACTTTCACCATCGCTCATTTTTAATATATCGTGTATCCTTTTTATTAAGTTTTTGGCTTTTATTCATACTAATCGTGTTAGTATAATTTAAGGATCACACAGATAATTTGCAATTTAAATGCACTAAAAAGAATTGACAACAAAAAAAATCGTTATTATAATTTGTAGAAAAGGGCTAAACAAACTATTTTATATTTTATAAAAAACCTTTTTCTTTTCTATTCATTTTGGTTAACACTGTTATTGTACACGAATATTTACCATTAATTTAAAATATACAGAATGTCCATTTATGATTAAAAATTCATTTAATTCATGAATCAATACTCTGTATATAGTATATAAGTTGTACATATGTTATTTCATTGACCGTATTACTTTAGTCTTAGAGTTTAAAGTTGATGTATCAATTAAAAAAAATTATTTAAAATGTATTTGCTGTGAAGAGATCGAAAAATGAAATTGAATTAAACCGAATTAACAACGAACAACACCAAAAAAATTCATTAACTTTTTTGCACATTATTTTCACTTATTTTTTATGCTTTATCAGTTATAAGTGTGTAAGAAAAAGAAAATCATTGAATACACATCACCACAACACCATCATCCGAAAAAATATTTAGGTTATTATTATCCCCAATAAAAAGATAATACTATTGTCTTAAATATATACATGTGTATAAATATCTTAGTGTACAGTGAGAATGTTGTGCTTCTATTTTTTGCTTAAAAAATTAATTATTTCTTTTAAGCTGCGATCTTGTACGTACATAAATATAACCGGTACCTTTTCAGAGATGAATTAAAGTAGTTTTGGGTTGTAACAAAAATATGTTTTCAAATTTGTGCTATAACGACATTGAATGTTAGCATACAAATTCAATTTTTAGTTGTTTTAATTAATATAAAACTGGATAATACCAGAACCAACCTAATTCTTTACTGAATTGGATGTGATGAAACAACAGTTTAATATAGATAGCCTAAAGTTACTAATTTTTTACTAATTTTGACATAAATCGATTCTTCACTTTTAAAAATAAAGAAGTTATGAATAACAAAATAAGAGGTCGGTTATCTCCTAAATATAAATAAATAATAGTATATTAAAAAACAAGTTTCGTAAGACACGCTTTAATGAATGAAACGTGTTTTTTATGCTATTTTTTGTAGTTTGCGTTTTTATCCTTTTTTCTTAAGAAAAATAAAATAAATTTTGACAATTTAGGGAAATAGGTATGTAGCAGTTGGTAACACCGTAACACTTGACAATAGAAATTTGAATTCACAATTAGAAACTGTCAAAACACAAAATGTATTCACCTGAAAAAAATGTTTCATGTACACCTCCCAAAGTAAGAGAAATTGCTCAGAGTTCAATGTCCTCATCATTGTGGACTTTGTATTCAATGCTAAGAACGTGTTTAAACATCCATAGACAAAAATTGTCACATTGACAACTAGAAAAATTAATGACCCAATGTCGCCAACTTGAACTGGTTCCATAAAATGTTACTAAAATCTCATTACAGCATCGGATGCTGTAAGGAGTCTCATTACAGCACCCGTTTGAGTACTGTAATAGTTTTCATTACCGTCGCGAATTACAAAATAGTATATTAAAAAACAAGTTTCGTAAGACACGCTTGAAATGCTTTAAGTCTTATGAAACGTGTTTTTTATGCTATTTTTTGTAATTTGCGTTTTTATCCTTTTTTTTTAATAAAAATAAAATAAATTTTGACAATGTAGGGAAATAGGTATGCAGCAGTTGGTAACACCGTAACACTTGAAAATGACAATTAGCAGTGACAATTAGAAACTGTCACAAAATGCATTCATCTGAAAAAAATGTTTCATGTACAGGGTGGGCAAATTTGGGTGTTATTATAGGCTATCTCAGAAACTATAAGAGATACGAAAAAAGTAGGTGCCATGTCCCGGTCTCTAACACCAAACCTGTATCTTCTTTTGCTTTTAAGTTATAGCCAAAAAGTCAAATTTTCGTGATTTTAAAAAATGCTCATATTTCGTTTATTTTTGAAATTAGAGAAATGGGGTTGATACGTTCTTAAGACACTTTTTTAAGTAGAATATACTGCCGTTGAAAAGTTTTAAATATACTTGATGATTTTTGAGATATAACACAAAGTTGTGTTTTTTTAAATACAAACTATACTTGATTATGATGTTAAAGAAAAGAGTTTATTTTTAGCTTTCCAATGATGTATCGCATGTATGGTGTATTTGCAGAAAATAAGCGTTAATTTTCAATTCGAAAATAGTAAGCGCTAATGTTCAAAATTTTGATTATAGTAGGCAGGTCCGGACAGTAAATACTACCTAGTGGCTATAATATATGGTTTTGCACGAATATGACAGAATAAAGTTGGTTTTGTATCAACGAATAAAAACTTTGAATAGTTAATTTAAATTTCTCAGCATCTTATCCCTGACTTTGTTCACTAATAAAAAATGATTAGCATTTAAAGTTTGTTTATTAAAAATACAAGAAATGTATTAATTAATGAATAATTAAATATGGACAACTTCAGGAACTAAAGAGTCATAAACTGTCATTTTCTTCTACTCAACTTACTGGTTGTAAGATTAGAACAGTTATCATATCGGTATCATTGAATGAAATCTTCGGTAGTATTTTCCCAGTTTTTCACTAAAAATATGCTCTTTTCAGTAACATCATAATAAAGTATAGTTTGTATTTAAAAAAATACAACTTTATATTATATATCAAAAATTATCAGCTATGTTAAAAATTTTTCAACGACAGTATATTCTACTCAAAAAAGTGTCTTAAGAATGCATTAACCCCATTTCTCTAATTTGAAAAATAAACGAAATATGAGCATTTTTTGAAATCACTAGAATTTGACTTTTTGGCGATAACTTAAAAACAAAAGAAGATAGAGATTTGGTCTTTACGGGATTGGATTAGTTTCGGAAAAAGAGACCGGGACATGGCACCTACTTTTTTTGTATCTCTTATAGTTTCTGAGATAGCCTATAATAACACCCAAATTTGCCCACCCTGTACACCTCCCAAAATAAGAGAAATTGCTCAGTATTCAATATCCTCATTATTGTGGACCTTGTATTCGATACTAAGAACATGTTTAAAAATCATAGACAAAAATTGTCACATTGGTAACTAGAAAAATTACGATGACTCAATGTCACCAACTTAAACTGGTTCCATAAAATGTTACTAAAATCTCATTACAGCATCGGATGCTGTAAGGAGTCTCATTACAACACCCGTTTGAGTACTGTTAGAGCTTTCATTACCGTCGCGAATTACAAAAAATCTATTACAATAAGGACAAATTAAGTATACAGGGTCAGTCAAAAAGTTATCACGAAACAAAGTTACGCTTTCTTTAATAGAACACCTGTATATTATTCCATATTTCGGTCCATCTCAAAATTCTAAAAAAAATCATGTCAGATATCGAGCTTTTCAAAATTTACGAATTTATCTAATTAGGTTGAATTTATTTTTGGGCGCAAATTATTCAAACTATTTTTGTATTTTTGATGTGTTATATCACTGCGTTGCTATGGAGATGAAAAACTTTCAAAGGTAACTTGATGAATTAAGAACATAAACGACTAAAATATTTTTGTGTAATTTATAAGAGTGATTTTCAAAATTTAATATCTCAAAAACGGTTATGTTTAGGTTTATGATGTGTTATATGAATTTTGTTTAGAATTTCGAGATGAACCGAAATATAGAATAATATACATTAAAGAAAACGTAACTTTGTTTCATCATAACTTTTTGACTGACCCTGTATACGTAGTTGTCCTGTACTTTTGTATCTTAACATTTTTCGGAGATAACCGACACTTTCCATACATACAGTGTGTCCCAGAATAGACGTTATAAGAGGTATGATGACTTAAAAAGTTTTGAATTTTATTTTAAGGCTAAATAACTAAGCCCTGCTTGGTGTGAAGAGAATTTTAAGAATATTTTCATATTTTGAAAACAAAGGCGGCCTTGACAGTGAATTGAAAACTATTTTTAGTTTAGGTAAAGTATCTTTTTGTTCATGATACGGAAAAATTTTATTAAGAAAAGTTGTTCAAAATGAGAAATTATGGTCCTATACAACATTTCAGAAGGATTTATCTACTTTGGTTGATCCATCACATTTTAATTTAAATAACATAAATATTGTATAGTAATTGAAATGTGACCTAAAACTGAGGGATAATACAATTTATTTGTCAATATTTGCGACTACTTAAGTCATTTTTTTGTTCTTTGTTCATGGCATTTTTTTCCCATAATTTTTCATTCTGAACAACTTTCCTTAATAATATTTTGCCATACCATGAACAACTTTACCTGAACTAAAAATAGTTTTTGCTTCACTATCAAGTAAAATTCTCTCCATACCAAGCAGGGCTTAACTCCTCAGAATTAAAATAAAATTCAAAATTTTTTAAGTCATTATACCTCTTGTAACATCTATCCTGGGACACACTATATAAGCGACCCTGTATAATTAGATACTTTTAAATAATAAACATTCAATATCGTTATAACAATTTCAGCCATAATTTAAATTTTATTCAATGTAGATGTGTATGTATTTATTATATACATATTAATTGATATAATTTTCTATTGAGTCATAAAATCAAAAGAAACAAATTTCGATAAAATTACGTTAATTTAAAACTACTTATTTTTTAACATTACTTTCATCTCAAATTTCATTTGCACATTTTCCCCCGAAATCAACCCCTTTGTTGATCTTTATTTCTTAAATTCTTATACAAATTACAAAAATATATCACAGTATGAGAAGGACGTCGTTTTAAATACACCAATTTTTCATTCATTCTATCAAAATTAATAATTAAAAACAATTTCTTTAAAAACAATTAAAATTAAAATATTTTGTTGATTTTGTTACTTTCTAATTTAAGAAATTAATTTGTATTTGATTTAATATGATTATAGAAAGTTAAGTACGCACGTACAGGATCGTCAGCGATCGGTTTTTTTTTTGCTGTATTGTTTTTGAAAATCCCTCTAAAATCTTCAATCCGGGCAAATAATGATCAGTCTTGAAAAATCAATGGCACAAACCCTAGTAGTACATAGTATCCCTAGTGACTTTTGCTTTTTTTGTTGGACTCTTGTTTTTATTTCACCTTTGGTTCACAATCCAACCAAAACTATCATCACCTATTATCCGAAATATCCGTTATGTGATAACCCTGCGGTAAAGACGACGTCGATGTCAACGACGAAGAAGATGGCGACGTCGTGGAAATTGAATCTCCAAGGCCGTCATCGCTCGATTGAGACTTCTTGTGTCTTTTCGTCGCACTTGAAGCTTCTTGGTGTGACACAACCGGCGGTGGCCTCTTACTTCCTGATCCTTTCCCTTTAAAGCAGTACGTATAGTTCGTTGTGGACGATGACGAAGTTGTGGAGTGGTTAGTGTCCGAGTGGTTAAAGTCTTGACTCTCTCCAATTACAGAACGCGGGCTTGAATTCGATTCATTGTCCGAATCCGGTGATGGTAACCTATGCAATAAATGAGCGATCGCCACATCTAGTTGTTGCGGATCGTCCACCCCTTGTGGTGCTTCTGTTTCATTAGCACTTACACTCTTAAAATAAAAATTTAAGATTAAAAAATATTTAATTATATTTTTTATTACCATTAAAGATGTGCCATTTTTGATCAGCGCCGAATACCTCTCTTTCATTTGTTTAATCAGTTCCTGTCCTTCTCTCTCCGATACAACCGCGTTTACACAAATAAAACTTTCGACGGTTCCCGTATTGTCGATTTCAAGATATCCTGTCGTCCTTAAATATATAAACTGACCAGTTCTTGATAGTAAACGATAACATGATGAACCTCGGCTCTCACCACGATCGTACACTGTAAAAAAAATCAAATTAAAAATTATTTGAAAATAATTAAGAATAAATATGCACTAACTTTGTCTTAATGCAATCATCACCCATCGCACTTCCTCTCGATGCATATATTTAAAAGCTGAAACACCAGAAACTTCTTCCTTCAAATAGCCTGCTATAAAAGATATACGATGATCGCAATTAATAATTCGCCCATCGAGAAGGTGCCTTGTGATGTACTCGTCGTTGGTATCGAGGGTTTGCTCAATTGTTAGGTCAGTTTTTAATACCCTCATAAAAAATATCCATAACTAAAAGAAAAAAACAATCGTTCTTTTTATTTCTCGTTTGTTCTGATGCTTACATCGTTTGAGCCAAGATTAGGAATGGCGAGTTCGCGATTACTACTAGAAGCAGGAATAGCTGTTGGATCGCGAAGTTGTGTTCCGGTAATGTTAACAACTTCGTAAACTGCCGCTTCGTTTCTTGGTCCGGCACGTTTCAGATGCATGTTAAAGTATTTTCTCCAATCGTTATCCGAGATGTCATTCACTGTGCTTATGTACATTCGAAACCGTTCGGTGTCATCAGCAGATATCAAATTGAATATGGATTGGCCCATGAGATCAGTCTGAAAATTGAACCAAGAATTCAATTTTCGTTCTTTCGCGGAGGTATCATATTTACCTGTAAATGTCCGAGCAAGTGTTCCACGGCTTGAGACACGAAAACAATTTTACCACTTGTCGTTAGGATCATGAGAAATCCACGGAGTTGATCTTGTACCAAATCTTCTAATAACGATTGGTCAACGTCTGGGATATTTAGGTTTAACTCATCTTTACGATTAAGTAATCCTATAGTAAAAAAAAAAAACGTAGAAAATATATTATGGGAATATAAAGAGAGAGAATTTGAATGGAACAAGTTTTTAGAAGACAACTAAGATAATCCAAAACGACCGTTTACATAACGAACTATTATGACAGGGGAAAATACGAAGTGCTGCAATTTAAAGTCCCTACGCTGTAAACAAATTATGCGTAATAAAAACGTATTGAAAGAGATAGAGAGAGAGCGGCAACGATGGTCGGCGATAACGATGCATTCAGAGCGCATGCACACAGCTAAAAATTCAAAAAAAAAAAATAACTAAAATAAAGTATCGTTCGACAACGGAAATTATTTAAATAAATACGAATGTTTCAGTTGTTGTTTAATGAAAGAAAAAATAAATGCAAAATAGAACCGATTTTAATAAAATCGCTCCCTAAATTAAAACATTTCTTGAATTATACAGGGTGTATCCGAATGACTGCAACAAACTTCAAGGGGTGATTCTTTAAACTTCGGCTTCTCTAAGGAGCTCTTTTTATGCAGATGATAAATACATTACAAAAATTTTACATAGGTTGATAAAAGTATCCTAAAACTTTTTTGTCTCTCTAAAATTTTTCCAAAAACGACTAATTTTTGAGAAAAAAAATAATAAAGCAAACACTGCCTCTTAAACAACGGGGTTGTCGATCTAAATTGGAAAGAATTGTTAATGAAAGAATCTTAGTAGGCTTAAAGTCATAAATATTTTTGACATTTAAATGTCAGTGTTTTTCTTACTATTATTATTGTTTTTCAAATTAATTGTTAAATAAAGTTCTATCGCATTTACGCTCGTTCACTCGTCATTTCAAAATTTTAAATAAAACAATAATAATAGTAAGAACCACTGACATTTAAACGTCAAAAATATTTATGACAAAGACTACAAAGCCTACTAAGATTTTTTCATTAAAAATTCATTCCAACTTTCGATTAATCTGTGCTGGGCCCCATACTTTTTTTAATATTTATTAATGGCTAAGGCCCACTTTTACCATCCTCCTGATAAACTATCTAGAGGATAGTTGCCATGGTTACGGCGCTTTTAAGCGCTCTCATTGGCTAAGAACTGGATTTATCTATCGGATAAATTTATCAGGAGGTGGTAAAAGTGGGCCTTAGCTGATAACGTTCCTGAGTCAAGTAACATTATATTATTTGCTGATGACACAACCACTGTGAATATAAGTGATAATTTGCCGGATCTTTTTAGTGAGGTGGTTGGATCTCAGGGTTGCATTTTTGACTGGTTTTCAGCTAGTCAGCTTAGCGTAAATGAATCTAAGACTCAGCGGTTACTATTCTCTTTGCGCGCACTAGGTGATAATGTTGATAACCCTACTGTCAAATATCTAGGAGTTCATTTAGATCGTAAACTTACATGGGAAGAGCATGCAATACGAACAACTAGTAAATTAAACAAAATTATTTACTGTATTAGAAATTTAATTAATATCGTTCCAGTAAATACAGTAATGACAGCATACTATGGTTATTTTCATTCTCACTTATCATATGCCATTTTCGCTTGGGGTCATTCTGCACATGCTGCTCGGGTGTTTAGCAATGTAGAGTTAAAAATCTTAAATACCTTGTATTTATATATTTAACTGTCTCCTTTACATTAAAAAAAATCTTCAGAATTTCAAAAGACATGATGAGGTCCATCATTATGGAACCAGACACCATGATAACCTCATGATTAATTATACTCGCACTGAAAGAGCTAGGGATGGCACTAATTATTATGGAATTAAATTTTTTAATTTGTTGCCTAATCCCATTAAATTACTTGATATTAATAATTTTAAATCAAAGATCAGAAATTACTTGTTAGCGAGAGCATTCTACAGTGTGGATGAGTACTGTCTGAGCACTTTTGATGACCTAATATAGGCCTTATCTCGCATGCCTTACTCGTCCGGATTTGTGCCGTCGTTTATTGTAGATGTAGTTTTAAAATGTTCTTAATGTTGTTAATTGACTAGCGGTAATGTTACATGTATTTTTTATTATTCTGTTTGTTATGTATTATACGCTTTTCTGACTTGCGCAAATACTATTGTATGACGTCGCCAATAAAGGTTTATTATTATTATTATATTATATATTATTATTAATAACCCTACAGCTTAACAGTTAGTGTTTGATTAATTATTTTTTTTCTCAGAAATTATTAAATTTTCGAAGAACATCAGAGAGACAAAAAAGTTTTAGAATAGTTTTATCTATCTAACTGAAATTTTTTCAAAGTATTTATCATCTTCATAAAAAACATTTAGGCATAAATTGAACGGGGGTGGTTACGTTTAGTAGTTTAGAAGGGTAGATTGAAAGTACAAATAGGGTCAAAACGTGCCCTATTATGAGTTAAATATATTCCCCAAATTTCATTTTCCTAACGTTTACGGTTTTTGAGAAAAAAAAATTAAACCAAAATTTTCCGCAATTTTTGGAGGGGTGTAGCTCCTTAGGGGAGCCGAAATCGCCCATGGTTCATATATCAAAATCAAAGTACCCTTAAAATTCACTAACGAATCACCCTTTGAAGTTTGTTGCAGTCATTCAGACACACCCTGTATATTAAAATAAACTGAATATTATATTGCAGCGCCTCAACTTCATCAATTACAGCTCTAGATCTTTTGATTAATTAAGCCAAAGTCGCTTGCAGCCGAGGATCAGTAATTAATACTATATTAACCTGAAACTGGTGATCATATTGTGGCGGCCTGAAATTTTCAGGGTGATTTATAACATACGGAGCAGATTAAAAAGATAGGTACTAGGGGCCAAACTGAAGATATTTTATTAATACTGTTTTGACTACAACGTAATAATTACAAAGATATAGAACGTTAAAGTTAAATTAATGGTCGAGCATTTCTTACGATATACGGTATTACACTACGTTTAAATTCAAACTGCGAATATTTCGGGGTTACTTAAACAATGCATAATTAGCACCAATAATAAAATCTTTGTAATATGACAGTTACTGCTATTTAAAAATGTGTTAAAATACTCTAAAACTGGTGTTTGTTTGTTGAGAACCGCTGATCCATGTTTTCATTGCTGCCAATCCAGTTGATTTGGTTACCTAGCAACGGACATGTCATTTAACAGCTCCTTCAAAAATGACGATGGCGTTGACAAGTATTTTAATTGTTGTTTACTGAATATCAGCGGTTCTCAAAAACTGACGTTAACTTATTTAAAAAATTAACACGCGATATCTATGTAACTATTAAGTTTTTAACAAAACATTATTAGCAAAAGCTCTTCAGTTTGACCCCAAGTACCTACCCTTTTAGTCTGCTCCGTATGTTATAAATCACCCTGTATATTGTGGTGCCTCGGCCGCAAGCAGCCTCGGCTTCATCACGTAATGTTGTAAATCTTTTGACTAATTAAAAGGAGGGCTGAGTGATTAATAAAAACGCATTGAAAGATCATTGGCACGCTCTCAATGATGGTCGGTGATAACTATGCATTCAGAGCGCATGTACAGGGTGTCCCAAATTCGCATAGGTTATCTGCGAAACTAAAAGAGATAGAAAAGCAGTAACTTTTAACCCAACTCAACCCAACCCAACCCAACCCAACCCAACCCAAACCAATATTTTTTTCCGGGTTGTTTGACAGACGAAAACAAAACTGACCTATCGTAATATTCTTTCACGCTTTAATTAGGGTTCTTCACGCTTTAATTGGAATTTCTTCACGCTATAATTGGGGTACAAAGAAAACCGACATTCCTTCACGCTATAATTGGGGTTTCAAAATAAAACTAACCTTACTCAACATTCCTTCACGGTTTAATGGGGTTTCAAAAGAAAGCTACCTGTCTTAACATTCCTTCACGCTTTAATGGGGTTTCAAAAAAAAGACTACCTGTCTTAACATTCCTTCATACTTTAATTGTGATTTCTTCACGCTATAATTAGGGTACAAAAGAAAACCGACATTCCTTCACGCTATAATTGGGGTTTCAAAACAAAACTAACCTTACTCAACATTTCTTCACGCTTTAATGGGGTTTCAAAAGAAAACTACCTGTCTTAACATTCCTTCACGCTTTAATGGGGTTTCAAAAAAAAGACTACCTGTCTTAACATTCCTTCACACTTTAATTGTGATTTCTTCACGCTATAATTGGGGTACAAAAGAAAACCGACATTCCTTCACGCTGTAATTGGGGTTCAAAAGAAAACTGACCTATCTTAACATTACGCAATATTTTTGTTAGAGTTGATTGACATTTGTAAACAAAACTAACCTAACTCAATTTTTCTTTTCTGGAAGTCATCGCTCATTTTTTTAAACCTTTTCGCTGCTATGCTCGACTATACTCGAGACGTACACGCCGTATTTATAGCAGTGAAATGGTTAATCTTACCATGTTAAAACACATTCCTTGGTATTTTGCTGAAACTGCATAGAACAGGCAAAATAAATTATATGCATCGACTTATAAACATTATTTCAACGTTAACTATAAAATAATATACAGTGAATTTTACTTAAGATGCAATATACTGAAATCTATTTCCATAGAAACCAGGGCGTATCTACTTACTTTCTCCCACATAAAATGTAACATGTTAATATCATTTGACATTACAGGAATTATGTTGAGATGATGACATGTCATCTACTGTTCTTATATCTCTTTTAGTTTCGAAGATAGCATATTCGGACAACGAATTTGGGACACCCTGTACAACGCTAAAAATTCGAATATAAATAAATACGAATCCTTTGGTTGTTGTTTACGAGTGTAAATGAATTTTTTTTGAAATCATGTAAACAAAAAATAACTAGCAAAATAGAACCGATAGGAATTATTTTAAAACATCCCGCCCTAAATTAAAATATTTCCTCATGCGGAATGAGTTGAACAGGTAAATATTTACCTAGCATTAGATATTATCGACGGTTGCCCTGCGGTTCAACGTTTCACAGAGCAAATACAACCGGGGACGTAAACAAAATTGTTGTTTTGCAATGCAATAGGTATCATACGATAAGGAATTTAACTAAACTAACAACATTTTTAAAAACATATCTATAAAACTCGATTTTTACTTACTTTGATGTATCCTTAAATGACTGGCTGTTAATCTTAAGATGCTGGTTTTATCCATCCTTTTGGCGCTTCGAGAAACCATCGGTACAAGAGTCGCCAACTCACCAATGAAAGCGTTCAGTTTATCCCTTCGCATTTTTTCAGCACGGTTTCTCATCTCACGACTGTTACTGAAACAAAAATGTATTTGTTTAAAATTGTTTTAGATTCCTAATTCGATTTATTTAACAGAATAAATTTGCATATAAACCAAAGGTTTGTTCTTTTAAAGTAAAGTTTGCAGCAATTGCCGCAATTCGCGAAGAATTCAACTTAAATTTGCGTCCTTGACCATAAGAAAGTCGAGGAAAGGAAGTCTTTTCCTTGTTGCAAAATCAATAAGAAGGAGTCATGGAATGGATGGATCGATGGAGTATGCGGTGGTCCTTCGGTTATTTTCTCGTCGCGAATACTAATTGGACGGTTTTGATTTTAATGGAAGGTGGGGTAGTTTTTCACCTGGAATAGAGAAAAAAGGACAAAGCACGTTTCTCTATTTAGTCATCGACGTTTGCAGATACTCACATGTGGGTCAATGTTATAAAAGTAAATTGTTCATCGTTTCGATTTGCGTTGGTCAGTTTTAGCAAGATACACGCTTACACGAATACTGATGATAGAACTAACCTTTCCTTTCATCAAGGTTAAGAAATGTCATAAACAATCATATCCTCCAGGTGTAAGCAACATTTCTTTGAAGTGATTACGTAATTAAAACCAAATATTTACTATAAATACCAAGTATTTGTTATGAAAGTCTATAGCTAACGGAAATGCCAATCGACTCCAACATATAAAAAACATTGCAAAAAAACTTCAGCCTTGATATCTAGGTATAAATCGTAAACAAGGTGCAGTAAGTTGTATCGATTTGTTAAAAATTACAAACTTATAAACGAGTTGAATTCGTTCGATTTCAAATTAATTAAACGACTGCAAAATTCAAGTTTATTAAAGTAGCTGCACGGGTATCAAATTTTATTTATCGAAAACATTGTTCTTAGGATTAGAGTTTGTTCAGCTTCGATGCGACACGGGGAAGGTGCACGTGCTGCAGTAAATTCGTTGAGCACAATCAATTTTGTGCAAAATTACACGATCAAAGCGTAACTCTTGAAGTGGAAGCCAACGCGTAACTACGACTCAACTAATTGACGATTTTAGTAAAACTGCTCGTGATTAATTGCTATGAAATTGAGGGGCGCTGCAACTCGCCTCTACCAAACCAACTTCACCATTATGATGCACCAACGCCTTTCAAACGCATCCAACATCTTTACAGTTTATAATTCGTTGGGTTTCCAATATTAAACAAGTCAATAATTTTTTTTTTATTTTGCAACAAAATTAATAGAGTTATTGCAAAAATGGTTATAATTCTAAAGGACAAACGCGCAAGTGTATGGTACAAAAATAATTCTATTTATCAATATCATTTTTGTTTAAATATATGTTTAAATAAATAAGGAAAATGTTTGATGTAGTCATTGTGAAAGATATGAAAAAAATGCCAAGGATTTTATCGAAAAATATAGTTCCACATACTTGGTGACCCCGTCATGATGTAATAATATAATCAAGCGACGTGATACTCGACGTGATCTTAACATGGTACTCGCATGATTTAACAAATTTAGATCGCGCCATGCGAAAATATATTGATTAGTAACTTTAACCCTCCACATATTTCACTTAATAGTAAAAACTTCATTATGTTTAAAGTAGCCATGACTATGTAATATCGTTTAGACCCAACGATTATTTGTTGTGTCTCATCAATGAGGAACGCCATAAAAGGAGCACTCAGATCTTTTTTGAGAAATTTTTGCTTTGATATACAGGGTGACTTATTAGTCTTATTACTTCGCCATCAAACTTTGACATATGATAGTCAATTATTTTAAATCACTTTAAAGTTTTCTGCACCGAATTTCGAATTTATTAATAGTCAGTAAAATCAAACATTCAACAAAAACAAAGTTGTCATTGTAATATGTCAGTTTGCTGTAAGGTTTAATTATTACATACAAGAAGAAACTCAAAATGTACGCTTATAGCACTGAAGAGTATTCAGGTATAATTTTCGTGTATGGTTTTTGCAATGGAAATGCTCGACAATCAGTACGAGAATATCCAGAAAAATTTCCACAGCGTCATTTGCCATATGATTCAGTTTTTGGCGATTTTTTCAGAAGACTTCGAGAAACAGGTAATCCTGCTCCAGCAAAAGCTATTCGCATGTAGTTAATGTAGAGGACAAAGAAGCTATAATTAATGCTGTCATTGATAATCCTTCCATCAGCACTCGAAGAATAGCACACAACATACATGTAAATCAGCGAAGTAATTGAACAGCGAAGCAAGTATTTAAGTACTTGCTATAATGTAAGAGTCGGAAGAGAGAATTACAGCCCTCAGCCCTGTCTTTCGATGATTTTGCTTTTCACCCAATCGTTTAGGTATAACTTTCCGCCGGGATTGAAGTAGCCGGTATGCTTAAGAGATCTCGTGCCATTAACCTTAAAATAGGAAATTCAGAAGCATGAATTTTCCACCATTGTAATATATCTGTGTCTTTATTACATCGAGGCATAGAATAATATTTACTGCATACAAAACATCAAAATCAATTACAAAATCTGACTTTTCCGCTCTAGAATCTTGTCGTTCCTCCAATGCCGTTACTTTCGAACGTTGGCCTTCTGATTGATGCAAATAGTTGTACACATCTTCAAATTTCTGCACCGAAGTCTCTTTTAATTCTTGGCTCCATCTTGTCATATCAAAAACTTCTATCTTATGCCGTGAATCGAGAATTAAAACTGCAACATAAACCTAATTAGTTTTACGACAATGCTTTAATATTTTGTCTTTCGCAGCCTGAAAACTAAGAATAAGGTGCTCTCAATATTATCTACAACCACCATAGGTAATTTGACGTATATTTCTCCTCCGAGTTTCTTGGAAAGTATTTGAAAGTTGACTAGTAATTTATGCACTTCTCCTAGCAGTATCCATTCTTTGTCCTCTAGAGCATATGGTTTTAAATCAACAACATTTTGACAGACTACACCAAGTTCATGTTGACCTTCAAGAGGTACTTTCAACATATCATTACTGGAATTCCAGCTGATGAAATTTGAACGCAACATTGAGGTCTTATATATAATCTAGAGTGCGTATCCTGTTGTCCTCACCACGCCTAAAATGAAGCCAGAAAGGTCGCCATGTTAGATGTACCAACTTAGCGGGAAATTCGAAATTCTTATACTATATACTTATGCAAGAATTTACATTATTATAAACTAGAAAGACAGAAAATAATAACCAAAACAAAAATTAATTTTTTATTGATAAATAATTATTAATTATATGATATTTTAAAAGAACTTAATAATTTTTAGCCATAACCCTTATAATTAACAAAAACGAAGAAGAAAATATTTAATACAATTCCGATTGATCACGTTACTCTTTGCTTATAAATAATTGTTAGTTTATTTAAAAAAAACTGAACAGTCCTGAATAATCTTAAACTTCAATTGAAGACCTTGGTGCAAGAAGGGAGTAGCTCCATTTATCAAGAGAAGGAGTTGTCCCCTTCTTATACCGAGGTCTTCAATTGTTAATTCGAAGTCAAGTAACCAGAAACATTTTATGGACTGTTGTAAATAATCGTCCAACCTATCAAATTATAAAAAACATATGTGAAACGAAAAGAATTCGAAAACTTTCAACAAAAATCAAATTTTAATAAAAATAACAATATGTTTATGAGAATTGTGAGGTTATAAGCTAAGTTCAGGTCGGTACATCCAACATGTCTGACTTTCTGATTACCCCCACCACCACCACATACCCTCTCTAGATTATATATAAGACTTCAATGGAACACAAGCACTACATCCTCGATTCTACTCTATTCACTTTTTATCTGCCTTCTTTATGTTTCAGGTGAATTGGAGCGAATTGCGAGGTATCTGAAGAAGAATAATATCAACAAAATACAAAACACTCTTCCGATAGCCCAAGACAATCTATCAGTCTATCAACTATCGTGCAGTTGTGAGAAATATTACGTTGGCCAAACTTGACATAACATCGAATGCTGCATCAAGGAACACGAGAAGGATGTCCGACTGAGTAAAATCCAACAATCTGCAGTCGCAGAGCATTGGTACAAAGGAGGACACACTATAGAGTTTGACAAAACCAAAGTGCTAGCAAGAAACGGGCATTACTTCCAAAGATTGACGAAAGAGGCGATAGACATTCATCGAATTCAACAAAACTTTCTCCACCCGGGTTTGACATAAACAACTTAGTTGAGAATTAGACACTAATCAGTTATTAATTATCTTTTCATGTATTTATTACCAAATTTTAACCGATTTCGTCACTTCGGACTCGTAAGAAGGTTGCAAGATGGCATCCCAAATGTCAAACATTTTTTCAAAAGACGCACGGATTAACCCGAAAGTTACTAGGTCTAGTGTTAATTTTAGTGTAATATAGAATGATATTAGGAAATAATACTTTTTTGAAATTATAAACGATTATTTAAGGTTAGTTGTAATAGATTTTAACAGATGGCGCGTTTGTAAATGTTATTCCCTAGTGTTGTTATAAAAAATGATTGATAAAAACATATTTTTATAAATATACGTCTTTTTTATTAAGTTCGTTTCATAATGTTATAAATAATAATTAATGGCAAAAGATGCATGTTTTATTTCCATATTACACTAACTTACCTTGACCTCTTCTGTGAATACACACAGTTGTAGACTTCAAGGTTATTTAGTGCTATAACTCGGAAAAAAACAGACTCTACTATATCAATTTCGTTAAGACACCATTTGCGGTCACCACGAATATAAAAAGATTTCTACCCATTCTAAGAAATATTACTCGACCATCATTGTTAAGGTCAACTTAAATAATGCACTTCATTACAACTTAAATAAAACAAAAAAAAAAAAACCGCCAGAAAATTGTTTTAGCCTTGAATAGAATTTCAGTTTTGTTGCTTTAACGTTGTTTTTTTAGTACCTGTTAATCGATTCGACTTCCTCGGTTGTATTCGAACTGTCCATTTCGCGCGCTTTGGCGATGACGATCACAGTCACAACGACAAGTCAGAAGTTTAGTAGTTGCGAGAGGAGAATTCGGCCGCGGTATCTGCTAATCTTGTTTGTAATTATGTCGCGGACGCGTTTCGAAACGAACTTATGCGTTTAGGAGCGATAACGATGTGGTTCTGTTTGCACAGTCGGAAAACAAACAACTCAAAATACAGTTGAAATGTGCAATGTACGAAAGAATGATATGTATTTAGCGAAATGAATGTCTCAAGGAGGATCGAATGAATTGATCGTAGATTTGAAAACTCCGGGAAGGTTCCGTTTGAAGGTTCCCGCATAACATATTTATTTTTGGAGAAGGTTGTGTTGAAGTATTTCTGGTTCTGTTAGTCTGATATATTCAATAAAATTATCATTTTGATAAAGATCGACTATGAGTTTACTAACAATTTTTATTTTATCAAAACGTTTACGTCATTAAAGTATTAAAACAATAACAGTTGAGTTGTGTAATAGTTTATGTTTAACATCTATATTAATCTTATATAAAATGCTCATTGTGACTCAACGATGAAATTAACTTTAAGAAATAAGCTAGAAGTGCAGTAAAATATCTTGATTTACAAACAATTTAATGAAATCAAATTGATGATTTGAGATTTATTCAAAGATTCTTGAAATCATTGAGGTTATCGTCCTATAAGTTCGCGAATACTTTATTAGTCAACGAACGCATCATATTAAATATAATTTTTAATCGGACAAGATAAAAAAGTGTGACGAAAACAACTCATCTTTATTGAGTTGACCTCTATCTTTATTGCCGGTATAAGATTTTTAATGTATAGGTAGATCAAAAATCTGTTCCGTTATTCGATCACTTTGTATGCAAGGCAACATACAACAAATACGAGAGCCAAACTATGCAGACAAACGGAGTTAGATTTAGAATTTGGTCACATGCTATCGTACAAACGAACGCGACTACTTTAATTATTTCAAATGTCAACTAAACGAAAACAAAACGGTTCGGTAACGGTTTCAACTAAGCTGGGTTTTAAAAACACATTACAACTCGACAAAGTGCACGAGTTCTTTGCGATCATTTTCAAAG
This sequence comes from Onthophagus taurus, assembly GCF_036711975.1. NCBI lineage: Eukaryota > Metazoa > Arthropoda > Insecta > Coleoptera > Scarabaeidae > Onthophagus > Onthophagus taurus. The sequence goes on from NC_091967.1 coordinate 3,812,700, forward strand.
TTAATTATTTTCCGAACAATTTCTGCGATTACTTTATATTTTTAGACGGCCTTCGCTCATATCAACATTTTCTTTATCATTGCGAGGATGTCGTAGTATTATTTTAGCTGGACATACTTTGTACCCTGGGTCCTGTTCATTCTTAATTTTTATTTAATCGCAATCGAAACCAAAGTAAATCGTTTCTATTTATGTGGATACAATAAACATTCTAGAATCTTACAGTTTAAATTTGTCATTAGTGCATAATTCTGATAAGTGTAACCTTGTTTACTTGTTCGATATCGTATCTAATCTTAAATGCAATATAGAAACGCGATCAATGTTTGCATTTTCTAACACACTCTAAAAATGTATAAAAAATAAGTACAAATTAATCTTATTTTTTTTTATAATCCTGATTTTATGATTGCATTAATACAATATCGATATGGCTGGGGGTCTTTAGTTAAAAATACTTCTTTCGTTCCGATCCAAAATACATACACAGCTGTGACGTCAGACTTGTGCATCTCTCTTTGGCAATGGGAGTGCAGTTTCGAGCCAATTTTAAAACGGTGTCTATTTGGGGCAATTCTATTTCTTCTTACTGACCTACTGTAATACATTTCTAATAAGCGTACATAAATGTTATTATTACTTATTATTAACAATAAAGTTAACAATCGCAAGAACGTAAACATCAATTATCGACCATAAAATGGATATATTCTTTTTAATTGAATTTAACGATGTCGTAAAAACGCGGTTGTTTTTCAAATTGCCCATTAGTTTCTTTCCATATATTATAAATATGTACTACAAGTAATAAATGTAATATTGAATCTTTTAAGGCAGCGTTTCTCAACGTTTCAGTATTCGGGCCCCAATACCTTTCTTTTGCGTCATTTGTTTAAAAATTTTGGCAGCAGGCAGCATAAAACCTAATAAACTTAGACGCCATTTGGAAACACTTCATAGTGAGTACGTTAACAAGCCTCGAGAATTCTTTGAATTAAAATTAATCATATGAAGAGCAAACATCATTCTTCAAAAAAACTTTGTTTGTGAACGAAAAAGTTTTACTTGCCTCTTACAAAGTATCATATAAAATAGCCAGATATAAAAAGGCTCACACCATTGGTGAAGATCTTATTCTGCCAGTTGCGATGGAGATTGTAGAAACTATGTTTGGAGATAATTATGCCAAACAATTACAATCCATACCTCTTTCAAATGATATTATTGCCCGCCGAATTGGTGATATAGCCGAAGATGTACAGCACCAGCTTCTCGAAAAGTTTTATGACAAATTGTTTTCAAAAATTGGGTGCAGAACATTTGACGTTGCTATTTTATTGTGAGGCCATCGCGTGGGAAATTTCTACAACGTGTTTATGACTTAAAAGAGGAAATTGCCACTTTTCTAGAAGAGGAAAACCGCCTGGAAGCCAAAAAGTTTCGAGATGCTTTATTTGTGATGAAATTGGTCACATATTCGAGGAATTAAATACCCTGAATCTACAACTCCAAGGAGCAAACACTCATATATTGGATAGCTGTGATAAAGTTAGTACTTTCTGTAAAAATTTGGAGCTGTGGAGCAGAAATGTAAAACAAAAAAAACTAGAAATGTTTGCAAATGTGAATGAGTGTGTCAAAACATACAAGGAAGTAATAAGGAATAGAAAGTCATTTAGCCATGTTGGCACAGAATTTTGAAAAGTATTTTCTTGCTGACGACAAATTCGTAGCAAGTTACGAGTGGGTTAGGGATCCATTTCGAACTACTCACGAAGGTCTCTCAACTGCAGAAGAAGAAATCTTCATACACTTTACTGCAAGGGGCGAATTTAGTAATAGAGAGAATTTAGTAATAAAACTGTCTTTGAATTTTGGGCGGGAGTGGATGATGCATTATCTCCACTGAAAACAAGAGCATTTCGTATATTATTGCCATTTTCAACATCCTACCTTTGTGAAGCCGGATTTTCTGCGGTGGCTGCTTTAAAGACAAAATATAGGACTCGACTGAATATAGACCAAAGAACTGAGAGTGGCTATTTGTAATATAAAAAGTTCTTTTGAAAAACTTTGCTGTGTGAGACAGGCCCAAGGGAGTCACTAATAATCAGTGATGGGCGCTGGGTAAATACCCGGCGGGTAGGTATTTAAAAATGGGTATTTAAATGGGTATTTACCCCGGCCTAGGGTAAATACCCAAACAGTACATACAAAAGTGATACAAGTAAAAATATAACAGATTCGGACAAAAATGTAGAGGAACATGATGAAATGGGCGTTGAAAACGAAGAATTGTCAACGATCGAAGACGTATTATAATCAGGTAACCACTGCTCATTCTTCATTCTTGCGACGATGATCCGCCCAGTTCCACTTGAGCTTTGCCACAATGTTGACCGCATCATTTACGCCAGTTCTTCTTCGTAGGTCTTCATTTCGTATGTGGTCCCTCAGGGTTACACCCAGTATCGACCTCTCCATCTTTCTTTGCGTTACGTTGAGCCTCCTGGTAATAGCCACCATTAATGTTAAAGTTTCGGAACCGTATATCATAACCAAAGGAGGAACCACGCATTGATTGATAGCCTTTCTTTTCAAATATACAGGAATATCGCCCATGAAAATGTCTCTAAGTATCCTGTAGGCTGCCTTTGATTATTATCTGTTGATACACGAACCTCATGGCCAAGATATATGGCTGCGATGCGAACCAACTGAGATGAGTACTTTAAGAACAATAGTGGAAAAGACAAGAAAAGATAGAGTTAGGAACAAAATTGTAAGAGAATTTTGTGGATTCGGATATGTCATGAGATTTACTAGGGGAGAAATAAAAAAATTTTATGAATACTTCATAAGAATGGAAGAAACCTGGCTGATTAAGACAAAAGAGACCAAAGATTAGCTAGAAAGAGATCTCGGGAGACCAGGAAGTTGGATTTCCAGCTCTAATGAAACACAATGAATGATGCGTAAACAGGTTACAACCTGAATAAAAGAAGAAGAATAATAAGATCTTAAACGAACTACTTAATTTAAAATTGGAAATCAACAATCTCATGGAACTTGGAATCTTGGATTTGATGGAAGTGCAATATGACTAGAAAAGAATCAAACAACAAGAATTAATGAAGCATAAAAACTGAATTTAGTAATTAATATTAGACTTATACTCAATTCAGGACATTCAAAGTTGTTTTTCAAGCATTAAAGAAATCGTTAAATATTTTCGAAGAGTATTACGTAAACGAGAATGGTCGGTAGTGAAAATATAAACTTTCCTGAAATATATGTACACTTTAAAGCTAATAACACCAGGAATGTGTATAAATTTGTTAGACAGTTAAGATAAAGGCACAAATCGCACACAGCTCTATGCTGAGATGAAACAGGAAAAATAATATGTGATAGTGAAATGAATGACATTTGAAAACATTATTTCCAAAACCTATTAAGCATAGAGAAACTGATTTGGAAACAGACAGCAGTCCGTCACACCATACAGAGGATAGTGTCATGGCACCTATATCAATCAGTGAGGTTCAAAACGCAATCTCTGCGGCAAAATATGGAAATGTATCAGAGATTAATAACATACCATCGAAAGTATTCTAGATGGAATATTCATCATCACCAATATTGATGTTACATCTTGGAACAAGATTTGTCCTAAATTTTGTTGATATTTAGCCCAACTCTTGCACACGCCTCCTGTATACGTTCAGCATCAGTCTCATCTCTCCAAGGATACCGAAATAAGAACCATATCGTCCGCGTAGCGCAAATTACTTAGGTATTGCCATCAATTTTTATACCTTTTTGAGTCCAATCCAGTTATTTAAATGCACTCTCCAGGACTGTGATAAACAATTTGGGTTCAACATTATATCGCCTTGCCTTACCCCACGCTCATTGTAGCATTCTTGTAAATGTTATAAACAGAGCCCGGACAGTTTAGGAAAATTATCCTAAAACGCCTCCCACTCCAGTCTCAATATTCAATCGAAGAGTGCGAAGCTGTCGGATACGTCATACCTTATGTCACAAAATAAATTATAATTTATAATTAATTTATTAATTATAAATTTAATAAAACCAAAAATGAATAATTCAGTGCGTATTTTTATTAATTCATTAATTAATGTTGCACTGCAAGTTCTTTGCTAAGGTACGCTCATCGCTCTTCGAAATTCAATTTTGAAGAGTAACTTAAAAGGTGTCAAAAGTGACAACAACGTACTTACGTCGTTGTCATGGAATTCGTTTCGTGTAGAGGGGCGCACTTTTCCTAAACTGTCCGGGCTCTGGTTATAAATAAGTTTGGTGTATCGATAATGGACTCTGTATTCTTGAAGTACTTGCAAAACTGCCATCAACTCAATTTAAATCAAATTTTATAAATACCTCTAAGTACCCATCTTGGGTAAATACCCCAGGGTATATATCCAGGGAATTTTCCCTTGAAAATAAATACCCGGGTATTTAACAACACTGCTAATAATTATAATCATTACAGCTAGTTTTAATTTAGTACTGATGAGTCTATTATTAGTTTCATTTGGCATTTGACAGTATCTACTGATTCAATCATATTTATAGTAATTAAATACATAGGTAGTAGTACGAGTGTATTAGTTTAAATGTGTACTGTACTTACTTAAATTTTTGGAATGTCAGAATGACTTTAATTTTTTATTAGTAATTATCTTTTTTTTTCATTTTGATGTGTTGGCGCCCCCCATGTAGAATTATGGCGCCCCACAGGTTGCGAAACGCTGTTTTAAGGAAAATCAGATCGATTCTTCTTCAAAGAGAGCACAGAGGCCAAAGAATATATATTCTTGCATTCTTCCAAGTTTTGGCTTAGCTCCACACATAATCCATAATTTCTATGAATTCTGACCATCTCTGGAAATCAATCCAAATCATGCCTTGAGCTTTTCGATGCTTCGTTTTCAATCGTGTCTCCAGCCACACTCTTCCATCATCTTATGCCAAGAATCTCCTGAGTATCTTTCTCCTGGTTGTCTCAGAAACACTTCCTTTGCGACATGTGTCTCTGACGTGCATTGTATATATGCAGCACCCCTCTTTGTATTAGCTTATTTTTTCTGAGTATCTCATAGTTTTCACTTCTTCGAAGTTGTAAGATATTCTCCAACTCTTACTCTGCATCATGAGTTTGGGTTTGTCCTCCAACCTCAAAGTTGCGTTTAGATCGTCTCCGGTTCTTTTCATAACATATTCGAGACTTTATATGCTGTGTTAAGTATAAAGCAAATGATGTTGGTCTGGTATTCGTTGTGGAACTCTTCTGCTTTCCACATCTTCACTATCATTGTATGTAGGGTGATAATAAGTTGTTCTCCCCCATATTTGAATAGCTCCTTTTAGTCTATGCTGGGTGGTTTTTTGTTTTTTAGTTTTTTGAGTGTTCTTAGCAACTTTTTGTTGGAGAATTGTTCTATTAAGTTTTTAAAGATAATAAACATTTTGAAACAACATTAATGTTATTCAAAACACTTTTAAAACTTATTAAGGAAATAAGCACTACGTTCTATTTTTACCCATATTTACTAGTAGTGCATTTCAAATTTAAAACGGATGCAAATCTTACTGAGTAAACGCGCACGGTATTTTCGCATGCGACCTTGAAGAACCGTCCAGACCGATGCGAATAGCAAAATAACATTCATGGACGGGCGTGTAGTGGTCCACCTTTCGACACTGTCCCATCTATAATTAGCGGGCCCCGCGGAGATGAGCAAAACAACGCGCAACCAACGAACGATTCTCTCTAGGCGTTGTTTCGAGAGATAAATGGATGGGTTTTTCAGGGCGTGTTTTCGATTCCTCACTTTATTCTGATTCGCTATTCAAGTAACATTGCACAATCAATTTCAAATAGTTTATTTTAGAATTTAAACAATAAGATTGAATCTAATACTCTTGAAACTATTATCAAATCTCTATATATTACAAGTTTACATATTGTTAAAATTAATACCACGTTTTTGTTCAATCCATAAAAAATATCGTAGAAATAATAAATAATTTCTATATTCCATACTAACTTTGCAAATGTTTCGCTGAAAATAAACAATAGAAATGAACTGAAATGTAAATGTGTCACATTTGCACTTTTATAGCGGAAGTTTCACCAAATTTTATGCAATATACATTCACGAGAACGTATTTGACCATTTTTCGAATGAAAGAAGCCAGGACAATATTGAATGCGTACGAAGAAAAGAACCAATAATATAACAAAGCCAATGCAACGCCCTATTGCGTGTAATAAAGAAATTTTGTAGGAAAACAAATAAAAAAGAAATGAAAACTTGAAATTGACGCGTTAAAAATTTGATTTTCTCCTACAAAAATAACGAACAAACTATCGATTTGTCCTTGTTCTTTAAAGATAACGTGGAAGAGCACACAAGGACGATACATCGACGATTCCCTTTGGAGAGTTGTGTAACCAAGGATACGCTTGCCCTTAAAGGACACACAATTTTCTAGATTCTTGATAAAAAGGTGCACTCTAAACACTGTTCACTTTACAGCAAGAGTATTCAGAAAAATCATTTGTGGATGTTATTAGATCTAAAGATAATCACGATGACGAAAAATAGGGGAGATTTTATTTTTGCCATTTATATACAAATATTATTGCTTGCCAAACAAAGAAAAACGAAACGATTATATCGGTGCAATCTAATCAGTCGCTGTATTTTTTAATTCAGCCTGATCATTAACGTTATCAAAACAGTCTAACCGGTAAACAATAAGCGAAAATAATGAGTTTAAGAGATAATGATGTGTGGAGGTTTATTTAAGAAATGCAGTTTTAACCAGAATGCACGTTACGTAACATAAAAAATTATTTATAATTAATAAAAAAGTTACATCATATGACTAATTAGTATAAATATAAGGAAAATCTTTTCTAATTGATTTTTACTTCTTGTTATATTTTTTTTATTATTATTATCAATCGTTGTAAAACCGTTGATAAGACTTTATAATCAAACTTATTACCAGGATTTGTGTTGAAAATATAACAACTTTTATAATGAGGAGTAATTGTAAGATTTAGTGAAGATTATTAATTTTTAGTAGCCTCAATAACTCGTTTAATTATAAAGGTGAACATTAAATTGACACTAACTGGTTGGAAAGGTGCAACCAGGTGCATGTTCCACTAAAGATAACATTAATAGAGGTTATAGAAAAGGTTTGCGAATAAAAAATAAGCCAATTTTACCCAAAAGATGTCTGATTAATGCAGTTTTCTCCTATCTGGGAACTTATAAGATTCAAAAGGCAAAAACATCAAAAATTGATGTTTTCGATATTAATATTGGTTCTGACACAATAACTAAAAGCGTTGGAAAGAAGTTTTATTCATCAAATATATTCTTAATCAGCCTAAAAATACTTAGTAACAACGATATTAACACATCGCTTATAATTTATAAATTATAAAGCTGAAAATTCCTAAATAATTAAAAATAGTGGTGTTTTCATCAAAATTGATTATAAATCGAAAACTAAAAATGATAGAAGAAAGGTTTATGAATAAAAAATAATCTAAATTAACCCAAAAGACGTTTAGTAAATGCAGTTTTCTCCTATAAGGTATTATTGGAAACTTATAAGACTTAGAAGGCGAAAACCTCCAAAATTGATGTTTTTGATATTAATATTGGTTCTGACACAATAACTAAAAGAGTTGGAAAGAAGCTTTATTCGTCAAATATATTCTTAATCAGCCTAAAAATACTTACTAACAACAATATTAACACATCGCTTATAATTTCCAAGTTATAAAGCTGAAAATTTCTAAATACTTAAAAATAGTGGTGTTTTCATCAAAATTGATTATAAATCGAAAAGTAAAAATGATAGAAGAAAAGTTTATGAATAAAAAATAATCTAAATTAACCCAAAAGACGTTTAGTAAATGCAATTTTCTTCTATAAGGTATTATCGGAAACTTATAAGAGTTAGAAGGCGAAAACCTCCAAAATTGATGTTTTTGATATTAATATTGATTCTGACACAACAACTAAAAGCGTTGGAAAGAAATTTTATTCGTCAAATATATTCTTAATCAGTCTAAAAATACTTAGTAACAACGATATTAACACATCGCTTATAATTTTCAACTTATAAAGCTGAAAATTCCTAAATACTTAAAAATAGTGGTGTTTTCATCAAAATTGATTATAAATCGAAAAGTAAAAATGATAGAAGAAAAGTTTAGGAATAAAAAATAATCTAAATTAACCCAAAAGACGTTTAGTAAATGCAGTTTTCTCCTATAAGGTATTATTGGAAACTTATAAGACTTAGAAGGCGAAAACCTCCAAAATTGATGTTTTTGATATTAATATTGGTTCTGACACAATAACTAAAAGAGTTGGAAAGAAGCTTTATTCGTCAAATATATTCTTAATCAGCCTAAAAATACTTAGTAACAACGATATTAACATATTGCTTATAATTTCCAACTTATAAAGCTGAAAATTCCTAAATACTTAAAAATAGTGGTATTTTCATCAAAATTGATTATAAATCGAAAAGTAAAAATGATAGAAAAAAGGTTTATGAATGAAAAGTAATCTAAATTAAACCAAAAGACGTTTAGTGAATGCAAGTTTCTTCTATAAGGTATTATTGGAAACTCATAAGACTTAGAAGGCGAAAACCTCCAAAATTGATGTTTTCGATATTAATATTGACTCTGACACAATAACTAAAAGCGTTGGAAAGAAGTTTTATTTGTCAAATATATTCTTAATCAGTCTAAAAATACTTAGTAACAACGATATTAACACATCGCTTATAATTTCCAACTTATAAAGCTGAAAATTCCTAAATACTTAAAAATGGTGGTGTTTTCATCAAAATTGATTATAAATCGAAAAGTAAAAATGATAGAAGAAAAGTTTATGAATAAAAAATAATCTAAATTAACCCAAAAGACGTTTAGTAAATGCAATTTTCTTCTATAAGGTATTATTGGAGACTTATAAGACTTAGAAGGCGAAAACCCCCAAAATTGATGTTTTCGATATTATTATTGATTCTGACACAATAACTAAAAGCGTTGGAAAGAAGTTTTATTTGTCAAATATATTCTTAATCAGGCCAAAAATACTTAGTAATAACGATATTAACACATCGCTTATAATTTCCAACTTATAAAGCTGAAAATTCCTAAATACTTAAAAATAGTGGTGTTTTCATCAAAATTGATTATAAATCGAAAAGTAAAAATGATAGAAAAAAGGTTTATGAATGAAAAGTAATCTAAATTAAACCAAAAGACGTTTAGTAAATGTAATTTTCTTCTATAAGGTATTATTAGAAACTTATAAGACTTAGAAGGCGAAAACCTCCAAAATTGATGTTTTCGATATTAATATTGACTCTGACACAATAACTAAAAGCGTTGGAAAGAAGTTTTATTCGTCAAAAATATTCTTAATCAGTCTAAAAATACTTAGTAACAACGATATTAACACATCGCTTATAATTTTCAACTTATAAAGCTGAAAATTCCTAAATACTTAAAAATAGTGGTGTTTTCATCAAAATTGATTATAAATCGAAAAATAAAAATGATAGAAAAAAGGTTTATGAATGAAAAATAATCTAAATTAACCCAAAAGACGTTTAGTAAATGCAGTTTTCTCCTATAAGGTATTATTGGAAACTTATAAGACTTAGAAGGCGAAAACCTCCAAAATTGATGTTTTCGATATTAATATTGACTCTGACACAATAACTAAAAGAGTTGGAAAGAAACTTTATTCGTCAAATATATTCTTAATCAGCCTAAAAATACTTAGTAACAATAATATTAACACATCGTTTATAATTTTCAACTTATAAAGCTGAAAATTCCTAAATACTTAAAAATAGTGGTGTTTTCATCAAAATTGATTATAAATCGAAAAGTAAAAATGATAGAAGAAAGGTTTATGAATAAAAAATAATCTAAATTAACCCACAAGACGTTTAGTAAATGCAATTTTCTTCTATAAGGTATTATTGGAAACTTATAAGACTTAGAAAGCGAAAACTTCCAAAATTGATGTTTTCGATATTAATATTGATTCTGACGCAATAACTAAAAGCGTTGGAAAGAAGTTTTATTCGTCAAATATATTCTTAATCAGCCCAAAAACACTTAGTAATAACGATATTAACACATCGTTTATAATTTCTAACTTATAAAGCTGAAAATTCCTAAATACTTAAAAATGGTGGTGTTTTCATCAAAATTGATTATAAATCGAAAAGTAAAAATGATAGAAGAAAGGTTTATGAATAAAAAATAATCTAAATTAACCGAAAAGACGTTTAGTGAATGCAATTTTCTTCTATAAGGTATTATTGGAAACTTATAAGACTTAGAAGGCGAAAACTTCCAAAATTGATGTTTTCGATATTAATATTGATTCTGACACAGAAACTAAAAGCGTTGGAAAGAAGTTTTATTCGTCAAATATATTCTTAATCAGCCCAAAAACACTTAGTAATAACGATATTAACACATCGCTTATAGTTTCTAACTTATAAAGCTGAAAACTCCTAAATACTTAAAAATAGTAGTGTTTCATCAAAATTTATTATAAATCGAAAAGTAAAAATGATAGAAAAAAGGTTTATGAATGAAAAGTAATCTAAATTAACCCAAAAGACGTTTAGTAAATGCAATTTTCTTCTATAAGGTATTATTGGAAACTTATAAGACTTAGAAGGCGAAAATCTCCAAAATTGATGTTTTCGATATTAATATTGATTCTGACGCAATAACTAAAAGCGTTGGAAAGAAGTTTTATTCGTCAAATATATTCTTAATCAGCCCAAAAACACTTAGTAATAAAGATATTAACACATCGTTTATAATTTCTAACTTATAAAGCTGAAAATTCCTAAATACTTAAAAATGGTGGTGTTTTCATCAAAATTGATTATAAATCGAAAAGTAAAAATGATAGAAGAAAGGTTTATGAATAAAAAATAATCTAAATTAACCGAAAAGACGTTTAGTGAATGCAATTTTCTTCTATAAGGTATTATTGGAAACTTATAAGACTTAGAAGGCGAAAACATCCAAAATTGATGTTTTCGATATTAATATTGACTCTGACACAATAACTAAAAGAGTTGGAAAGAAACTTTATTCGTCAAATATATTCTTAATCAGCCTAAAAATACTTAGTAACAACAATATTAACACATCGTTTATAATTTTCAACTTATAAAGCTGAAAATTCCTAAATACTTAAAAATAGTGGTGTTTTCATCAAAATTGATTATAAATCGAAAAGTAAAAATGATAGAAGAAAGGTTTATGAATAAAAAACAATCTAAATTAAACCAAAAGACGTTTAGTATATGCAATTTTCTTCTATAAGGTATTATTGGAAACTTATAAGATTCAAAAGGCGAAAACCTCTAAAATTGATGTTTTCGATATTAATATTGGTTCTGACACAATAACTAAAAGCGTTGGAAAGAAGTTTTATTCGTCAAATATATTCTTAATCAGTCTAAAAATACTTAGTGACAACGATATTAACACATCGCTTATAATTTCCAACTTATAAAGCTGAAAATTCCTAAATACTTAAAAATAATGGTGTTTTCATCAAAATTGATTATAAATCGAAAAGTAAAAATGATAGAAGAAAGGTTTATGAATAAAAAACAATCTAAATTAAACCAAAAGAAGTTTAGTATATGCAATTTTCTTCTATAAGGTATTATTGGAAACTTATAAGATTCAAAAGGCGAAAACCTCTAAAATTGATGTTTTCGATATTAATATTGACTCTGACACAATAACTAAAAGCGTTGGAAAGAAGTTTTATTCATGAACTTCCAAATGGAAAATAGAAAGCTTTTCAAGAAGCAAATAACGCAAGCTGTTGCCAATTATCTTTTCAACTGTACCTTCTACATTTTTTTTTTGTTATTACAGACTATTATTTTAAAATTGTATTTTAGTATATAGGTAAAATATTATACGTACAGAACCCTTATTCTGAAAGGGATTTATTTAGAACACCGGATTAAACACACATACACCTGCAAGGGGCTCAAAAGGATCGATTCGGTTTAGTGAAAGTAATACTAAATCCACCACCAACCGCTTTCACGCCCCTCAAAAACCATCGTACCCGCAGTTTCATCCGACATAATTACCGACCTACGTCAACCCATTTAAGCGGCGGCGAGGCCTAGGTTCGGCGGCGCTCAACAGGTTGGTCCCCACCATCACCGTCGCCGCCGCCACCGGCAAACCAGGAACCGTAACGAAATCGTCGCCGGATTTTTAGGTCAATTCGGAGCGAAAATAAAACTAACCTCGGCGGAGCTTCCATCAAGTGATGGTAGGACGTGGTGCTCGTAGCCGCATATTGCCCCCGAAGGTGCTGTTGGTGTTGGGGGTGAACCATGTTGGGTACCATCGGCGATTGAAGCTGGTTAGCCGCCGCCGATGGATACCAATTATAAGCACCGCCGTTGGCATTGTAACCTTGTCCGTACATCGTCGCCAAGAGAGACATAAAAAAACAATCCTATGGGTTTTAAGTACGCTAGTTGTTGTTTTAAAAAGTTAACACCAACACAACACACGCACCACCAGATAGTAAAAGATCACCACTATAAGAAAGAACTAGAAGTTAATAGATGAAAACAATTCGTTGTTGAAACTTTTTGATCTCAAAAATTAAAAAACATCTTTCTGTTGATTCGCATCTAATACATTGCCGTTAGTAGCGCGTAGTCGCGTCATGATACGTAGTTGCAATAGATATACGTAAAAAGATAAACAAAGTATACGAACACGACGTTTCCTGCGATGTCTCGCGAGCAACTGAACGCGACGTTGGTACGCGGCCGCTTGTTGTTCGTTCGTTCGGATTGATTGCGACGCTCGCGAGTGTACTCACCTTGGTAACAGAGGGCCCTCGGGGGAGACACACGCCTCTGGGGCCGAGTCCTCCTCGGTCTCGCAATCGCCGTTCTCCATGCACATCCTCCTCCTGCCGTCTTTGCCGCCACCGCCGACACCTGCACAAGGCATACAACAAACATGAAAGAAGTTAAGAGTAGTCAAGTGATTAAGGGGAAACACGACGAAATATGTTGACGAGGTCACGTCTATTATTCGCAAAATGATTATTTCCTACACGATTTGGTTATGATTAAAACTATGAGTTTTTTTTCTTTAAGGGTGTGTCTACACATTGCGCGACTTTCGCAGGACACAATTTTGCTGCGCAACCATAATAATGAGTGGACACACCACAACAAAATTGTTACTGAAATATACCCCGTATATTACAATTTAATTCTCAGTTAATATAAATAATATAAAATTTTCAAAAAATCATATCGACTGTATGCAGTGATGGGCGCTGGGTAAATACCCAAATAGTACATATAAAAGTGATACAAGTAAAAATATAACAGATTCGGACAAAAATGTAGAGGAACTTGTGACGATGATCAGCCCAGTTCCACATGAGCTTTGCCACAATGTTGACCCCATCATCTTCTTCGTAGGTCTTCATTTCGTACGTGGTCTTTCGTTGCGTTATTTTGAACCTCCTGGTAATGGCCACCGTTAATGTTAAAGTTTCGGAACCGTATGTCATAACCAAAGGAGGAAGCACGCATTGATTGAAAGCTTTTCTTTTCATGTCTCTAAGTTTCCTGTAGGCTGCCCATACGAGTATCATCCTTCTGTTTAGTTCGCTTGTTTGATTGTTATCTTTCGATACACGAACCTCATGGCCAAGATATATGGCTGCGATGCGAACCAACTGAGATGAGTACTTTAAGAGCAATAGTGGAAAAGACAAGAAGAGATAGAGTTAGGAACAAAATTGTAAGAGAATTTTGTGGATTTGGAGATGTCATGAGATTTGATAGGGGAAAAATAAAAAAAATTTATGAATACTTCCAAACAATGGAAGAAACCTATCTGATTAAGACAGCAAAAGACCAAAGATTAGCTAGAAAGAAATCCCGCGAGACCAGGAAGTTGAATTTCCAGCTCTAATGAAATACCATGAACGATGCGTTAAAAACAGGTTACAACCTGAATAAAAGAAGAAGAATAATAAGATCTTAAACGAACTACTTAATTTTCAATTTGATGGAAGTGCAATATAACTAGAAAAAAATCAAACAAGAATTAATGAAGCACAAAAACTGAATTTAGTTAGTATTATTAGACTTATACTCAATTCAGGACATTCAAAGATATTGAGAATGGTCGGTAATGAAAATATAAACTAATTACGAAGGCTTTCACGGCCGGTGTGAATTAAACTAATGATGGATGCTGGGGATATGTTGGTAAGTTTCGATGTGGAATCCCTTTTTACTAGGGTACCAGTTAAGGATGCTGTAGAGGGTCTTCGCCGAAAACTCATTCCGGAGGGTTAACCAGGATACGTGCCAGATCTGGTGGAGTATTGCTTATCGTCGACGTATTTCAGCTGGAAAGGAGAATTTTACGAGCAGTTCGAAGGGGCAGCCATGGGATCTCCACTATCGCCAGTTATAGGTAATTTCTACATGGAATTATTCGAAGAGGACGCTTTGAAGAAGAGCCAGTGGAAACCAAAACTATGGCTCCGATATGTGGATGACACGTTTGTGATATGGCAACATGGTCAAAAACGGCTCCAAGAGTTCTTGGATCACTTGAACTCTCAACATCCTATGATTAAGTTCACCATGGAAACAGAAACTGCCAAAAAACTACCTTTCCTAGATGTGTTGGTCACCAGGACGACAAATGGAGATATAGAACTTGGTGTATACCGAAAGAAGACCCATACCAACAGGTATTTACAGGCATGTTCACATCATCATCCCCAACAGAAGAGGTCCGTGATCCGTACATTATTTCAGCGAGCAGCGAGACTATGTGAAGGAGAGAACTTGAAGAAGGAGCAACACTTTCTACGAGGCGTGCTGCAGAAGAATGGATACACTTCGAAGGACATCAACCAGGCCATCAAGCAGCGAAAGCGGAAAGAGGACACGGTAAGTACAAAACCACTTGGATTTATCTGTCTTCCCTATGTTTCAGGTGTAACGGAACGAATTGCTAGGCACCTCAAGAAGAACGACATCGTAGTGCGGTACGGCACGGTCAGCAAAATTCGGAACACACTCCCGATAGCCAAGGACAAACTAACTCCATTAAAAGGAGCGGGAGTCTATCGACTATCGTGTAGTTGTGGGAAGGTTTATGTTGACCAAACTGGACGCAACGTCGAGTGCCGCATCAAGGAGCATGAGAGGGATGTAAGGCTGAAGAAGAGCAGTCGGCGGTTGCGGAACATTGCCATGTAGAGGGGCACCGAATAGACTTCGAACAAACAAAGGTGCTGGCTAGGGACAACAGATACTGCCAAAGACTGACAAGAGAAGCCATAGAGATTCACCGACATAAAAATAACGTCAACAGAGAGGATGGCTGGGAGCTTAGCAGAACATGGAAGATGGTGGTGAACACGAAGACCTCTTCCCGCCTCACACCGGACGCGACGCAATTAGTTATTAATTAGTTTGTAATTAGCGTTAACTGATTATTAATTAGTTTTTCCGACTTATATATAGTTACCGATTTTTTGATCTCGTCACTTCGAACCAGTTTCTGAAGAAGGTTGCAACATGGCATCCGAAACGTCAAACCTTTTATTAAAAGACGCACGGCAAAACCCGAAAGTTTCTAGTTTTAGTTCTAATCTTAGTTTAAAATATAAACTTTCCCGAAATATATGTACAGGGTGTCCAAATTTCGATGGGTTTGCATTGTATCTCAGTTATTATGAAAGATAGAAAGTTGCGGCTTTCGCGAACCTGAGCTACTTTTTTGTGAAACTTACACTGGCGCAAACCAAATTTTCATAGCCCTCTTCGTTTTTGATATACAGGGAGTGTTTCAAAATTTACGATTTTCAGACACCCCCTGTATCTCGGCTATCCGGAAACTCAGTAAAAAACTAAAAACGGATTCTAATAGATTTTTTCACGTGGAATCCAATGGTGCACGTAGAATTTTTCTAGTCAACACGGTTTTTGAGTTATAAACACAACCCAAATACTGAATACTCAACTTCTAAAATACTTAACTCTTTATAACTCACAAACCGTGATGACTAGAAAAATTCTACGTGCACCATTGGGTTCTACGTGAAAAAATCTATTAGAACCCGTGTTTACGTTTTCGGATAGCCGAGATATAGGATGTGTCTGAAAATCGTAAATTTTGAAACACTCCCTGTATATCAAAAACGAAGAGGGCTATGAAAATTTGGTTTGCACCATTGTAAGTTTCACAAAAAAGTAGCTCAGGTTCGCGAAAGCCGCAACTTTCTATCTTTCATAATAACTGAGATGAACCCATCGAAATTTGGACACTCTGTACACTTTAAAGCTAATAACACCAGGAATGTGTATAAATTTGTTAGACAGTTAATACAAAGCGCACACAGCTCTATGCTGAGATGGAACAGGAAAAATAATATGTGATAGTGAAATGAATGACATTTGGAAAAATTATTTCCAAAACCTATTAAGCATAGAAACTGATTTGGAAATAGACAGCAGTCCGTCACACCAAAGAAAGGATAGTGTCATGGAACCTATATCAATCAGTGAGGTTCAAAACGCAATCACTGCGTCAAAACATGGAAAGGCATCAGGGATTAATGACATACCATCGAAAGTATTTAAGACAGAAGTGTTCACGCCTCCTGTATACGTTCAGCAGCAGTTTCATCTCTCGATGGCTATCAGAAATAAGGACTATATCGCCCCCTATATTACTTAGGTATTGCCATCAATGTTTATACCTTTTTGAGTCCAACCCAGTTGTTTAAATGCACTCTCCAGGACTGTGATGAACAATTTGGGTTGAACATTATATCGCCTTGTCTTATTCAAGTCAATGTAGCATTCTTGTAAATGTTATAAATAAGTTTGGTGTATCGATAATGGACTCTGCATTCTTGAAGTACTTGCAAAACTGCCATCAACTCAATTTAAATCAAATTTTATAAATACGTCTAAATACCCATCTTGGGTAAATACCCCGGGGTATATATCCATGGAATTTTCCCTTGAAAATAAATATCCAGGTATTTAACAACACTGAGTCATGAAACGATATGCATATTTGTATTTTTTAAATTTAAATTTATTAATTTCAGGGTGCAGGGAATAAATGTTGAAATTGACGTGCAGTTCCATTAAAAACGCATTAAAAACAAATTTGAAACCACGTGTTTCAGATCTGTGTAAACTCGGTGTGTCCACCAATTATCGATGCATTAGTTAATTATTTCCGAACAGGTATAAACTAAATCAACAACCGTTTAAGTGTTAATAATATCTACTACTATATATTATTTATAAACCATCACGAAAATACACGTAGTCAACTGCAAACGACTCCGTATTGTGCGCATATTGTTGCACTTTGCTGGACCGGAATGCTTTGGATCAAAGCCAAAAAGACACCCGTCCTTACGTAACTAACCACTCTAAGTAGTTGAGAATCGCCAAAATGTTTAACGAGTACTTTGAATGCATTCCATCGAGGATTCTTCTTCATAAATGATTTAAAAAAATTCCAACCCACAAGTAACATATAAAAATAAGAGAACTTGTGTGGTCTGATAAACGGTTCATTTTTAAGAAACGTGGCGCATGCATTGTCTCCGAAACGAGGTAACTGGACAATTCTTAACGATAAGAGGTCAAAGACTGGACGAACGTGGGGAATCCAAACTTAGTCGTTTCTTCGAAAATGTTTACTACAAAGCGTATTGTTGACACGCGTTCTGCGTCCTTTGTTCCTTCTTCTCCCCTTAAGTAGTCCTGTCGGTGATTAGTTTGGATCACGAACTCGTGCACTGAATGGTTTCATCGAAGGATAACTCGTAAGATTGGAAACCTCGCAACAGTTTGGTTTAATAGGTCGTAAACAGATTTCAGCCACACAATAATTTTCTACAACTTTATTTTTAATAAAAATACTAAAAAAAAATAAATATTAATGTAAAACAACAACTTAATGCAACATTTATCAATATTTATTTCATGACTCGTTTTAAAATAAAATCGCTTCAATTTCTGGGCGAAAGGTTATCTTTAGAAGAACAAATACGTAGCGGCCGCCAAAAGCAGAATAATACTTATTCAATAACATTCAAATTGTGCTAAAAAACACTTTTATAAATTTCGCCATTCTAGGATACAGTTAAATTCCCACGTTTTGATCTTTGTGCGAAAGTAAAAGTGTAGGAGGAAAATACTTTGAGGAAAAAATGTGGTGTAATTGGGAATGTTGAAGGTGAATTGAATCGATTAGACAAATATATTAATCAAACGTTGTCACAATAAAAAATTATTAAATAATAATAATAAATTAATTATAATTATGATATGATGTGTACAGGTGTCCCGTTAAGCGTACGGAGCGGCTGTATCTCTAGAACGGTAAGGCCAAGAGGTTTGGGAAAAAAATCCTTATAAGCAAAGTGACCAAGAGAAATAGCTGGAAATTATTTTGAAGTTCGTAATTCGACCGCTAGGGGGCGTAACTGCCATTGAGAAACATAAAGTTGCCGCTATCTGAGAAACTTAGACGATGAGCTATAACTTTGACACCATCATTTAATAGCTTGGATAATACCGCATCGCTTTTGTTTTGCGATATTTCTCATATCTGTCATAATAAGAGAGGGGGAGGCCAATGCGTTTTCATATGTTTACATTTTAATATCTCCTAGACCATTCAACCGATTTGAATGTTTTCGGTGTTGTTTGAAAGAGTATTTTATGCTCTTTTTAAAGATATTTTCAGTAAGACCGTCTGCTTTAAAACAAATGAGCTAGAGGACGTTATCTGCAGCGATTACATATTTTTGTGATTTTTGAAGAAAAGTTAAATGGAACGATACTATTTACTTCACAGACCCTTAGTCACCTTAAAATTTGCTAAATTTTAGTGAAAACCGCATCTCAATATCGCCACCCGTTCTCGAGTTATAGAAGAAAATCACAAGAACAAATCACATTATCATGGTAACTGTAAACATGTCATTTACTAACGCAGAAGCGTATGATAGAGCGTATGATGATTTATTTTCAATGTTTCGAATACGATGCAACTGCATGGCAAAAATGTGCAATGCAATTACGACAAAGAAAGACATTTTTCTCTAGAAGTGTTTTTAAGATTACGGAAAACTGGCAACGTGTAGCCCATTCGGACGTCTCTATGAATTCGTAAATCAGAGTTCTCAAGAGAATAATATCTCCACCACGTTGTTTTACATCAGGCCTTAACAGATACCGATTATGATAACAGACTGAACTATTACCATTGACTTTTAAATATGATTTGGGCAAATCCAAACCTTTTATCACAAATGCTATGGATGCATGAAGCATCTGTCCACAAGCTGATGTAAACTTGCATAATATGCATTCTTGGTTCGAGCAAAACCCACATTGCTTTCACCCCTTTATCTATTGGGTAGACTAAACGACCTGACTTTTCAAGAAAAACCAATAACCAGGGAAAATATGACAAAACACTAAATACCAGTAAAAACGTGTCCAGGGAAGAGACTTAGCAGTACTTTTTTTTCGTCGAAACTAGATTAAATAAATGCATCGAGGTTTATGTAAGACATTTCGAACATTAGTGGGCTATTTTTGCCAAAAATTTAAGTTATTCTAAGTGTTTCGGTTTATTTTGTTTTATTATCATTGTTGATGTTTCATTGATCCGTTGGCTTTTCAACCCGCCTCAAAAGTAGTTTTGAAGCAGTTCTAAGCTTGGATAAAGTGTGGAGGAAGGTTCTAGATACTAAAATTTTTGTTATCACTTATTTGTTTCCTAAGGTAACTTGATCCGATTAAGATATACGAATTTTTAACATTTTCTTTTATAATTCGAGAATGGATGGAGATATCGAGATGCGGTTTTCACTAATATTTAGCAAATTTTATGGTGATTAACGGTCTGTGAAGTAAATAGTACCGTTCCATTTAACTTTTTTTCAAAAATCACAAAAATATGTAACCGCTGCAGATAACGCCCTCTAGCTTATTTGTTTTAAACCAAGCGGTCTTACTGAAAATATCTTTTAAAAGAGCATGAAATGCTCTTTCAAACAAGACCAAAAATATTCAAATCGGTTGAATGGTCCAGGAGATATTAAAATGTAAACATTTGAAAACGCATTGGCCTCCCCCTCCCTTATTATGACAGATATGAAAAATATTGCAAAACAAAAGCGATGCGGTATTATCCAAGCTACTAAATGATGTTGTCAAAGTTATAGCTCATCGTCTAACTTTCTGAGATAGCGGGAATTTTATGTTTCTCTATGGCAGTTACGCCCCCTAGCGGTCGAATTACGAACTTTAAAATAATTTCCAGCTATTTCTCTTGCCCACTTTGCTTATAAAGATTTTTTTCCCAAACCTCTAGGCCTTACCGTTGTTGAGATACAGCCGCTCCGTACGCTTAACGGGACACCCTGTATGTTAAATTTAAGCTTAAGGATTCTAGTTTACGATATGATACAAATACTATAAGTTAGTTTCCGGGAAAAATTATCAATAATTTTTACTATAATTGACTAAATAATAATATTAATCAGACACAACGAAAACATCAATTATTTTAATTGGATTATATTATATAACGTTGTTAATTTCTCTTGTATAAATTGCATTAATTCGTTAAGTTGCAAATTATGGTCCTCACGACCTAGTTTTTAACGAGTTAAATGCGTCGTTATGCAGATTATACGAATAAATGATGCTAGTTATGTTCCATTTATTATAATAAACGGAGAAAAAGCAATTCTAAAGCGGTATTATTCGAAAAATTGAAAGGAATAAAATGAATGAAGTACAATTTAATATATTCAAACTAAAAAACAATAATATTATTGGTAGCTGCAGATAATCATGTAAATTAACCATCTTATTTATGTTATTCCGAGTATACTACGTTTGACTTTACTGGAAACAATGACAAAATCCGTGTATAATTATAGTTGTTACTGCACCTCACATAAACACATATCTGAATCGAGCGAATAATAAACACAATGTAAAATTGAGCGTGTGTTATGAAAACGTAGAACTCACGCGGTTGATTTAATGATGGTCAAGAGACCAGATGTTAACTACCCACTTCCTCATGGATGTCAAAACATCCATGCACTAATAGATCAGGGCTCATTATTGCGTAACGGGTTGATGAAGAAAAAAGTGAGATGGTGAGATCAAGACCGGACGAGGAACGTTATTTTTCAACTGCATATAAATTACGTTCAAGGAAACGCATTGCATGCCCACGGTTAACTTTGCGTGTGATAAACATAATGCTACCGCCGTAACCTTGTGGATCGAAATAACGCCCAGCGCATCTATTTACATTATTGAAGTTGGAAATAACATCATTGAAGTCGTAACAACCCCAATAGCGGGAAAGGTAAATGTTGTTTCATTGCTGTTCTACTGCTGCTGCATCGCGAAAAATCCTCTCAACGGTAAAAAAGTCGCTACTTTACCTGTTCCCACATAACATGCATAACGCGAGAGCAAATAGTTACCAAGCACTTAGAAAATCGATGTTATGTTATCTAATGGTTTGTATAAAATAAACATCGCATAGTGTGATCATCATGTTTACTTCTCTCGTGTTACTTTGTCTGTATCTTCAATTAGATTATAAATTATAATCTTAAATATAATTCGTCATTAATTATTTTTACCTAGAAAAATCAATAAAGACCATGTTTACCACCCAGCGAATGATAACTTGGTTGATTTTCCTAAATTAAAGTAATTACATTGTTGTTAACATCTCGAGCCTTGAAACCTATTAATAGAACCGGCGGAGATAATGCAGCAAGCGGCTGTCGATGTCGTTCGTCGAGAGTTAAAACCTTGTGGTTAAAAAGTCGGTCAAACCCATCAAGTCGATCGTCGTTGGGCGTAGAAACTACGTAAAGGGATCGCCACTGCGATGTTCTTCTCGTTTCTCTTTTCGTATGCACAAGAAAATTAAGATTTTATAACTACGAAGTTATGTAACCTTTCGAACAGTGTTGTTGCATTCTTATGTGGGTATATAAACGCCCGAACGTGTTTATAACGCCTATAATTACAAAAAATGCAATTACAACTACAAATTTAAATTTGCTATAAAAATTTTAAGATAATATTATCAAAATTTCCAGGAAAAAATGATTAAAAATTATTATTCTATTTGTTAGAGTATTTCCATGAGTGCATCATGTTATTTGTTAGCATAGATAGGTCGTGATAAATTAATTTTAATCTAATCTAATGTCACTTTATTTAATCACTAATCATAGTTAACACAATAATATGTGAAATGGGCTTAAATATGATTTGGTCAAATTCTAAGTAAGAAAATTGCATTAATAATGTTCACGAATCGATCGATGATTCACCAAAAACACACCCGCCCTGTTCTCATCGGTTTACGTTGCACAAGGTCAGTGTAATCTATCATTATATATGTAGGCATACACACAGAAAGAGATCAATATAATAGGCGGTTAGAGAGGTGCATATTAAATTACCTTGCAACCTAACACTTTAACTAATAAAAGAAATTAGCAAATCTATTCTAGATTTTTTATTCTACATTTATTTATTGCATATTAATGAGAATGCACTTACGTTCTAGAAAAACGTATATACCAATGTTTATTTAAGTAACCTTCGAATAATTTAAACGCCATTAGTTGTTGCTTATCTATTTACTAGTATTACATAAAAAGGGTAATGATAACATTTTATATTTTACTTTTAAAGCTAAAATAAAACTCTTGCATCATAAAAGTAATCGAAATAATCTTGTATTATAAAAGATTCTTTTATTTTTCGCTTTGACTTGCTGTAAGAATAAAAGTAAAAGCGAAGTTCAAGTTCCGACCGATAAAACTGAACGTGTGCGAGTCTCGGTCATGGCCTTGTGCGGTTTTATGGGTTGTCCCATTTGCCGGTGTCAAGTACGCCGCCAAATATTGACCTGCGCAAGTTTTGTCGGTTGGGGTAGGTCATGTAGAGGACATCACGTTTGCGAGCAAGACATGCTCGCAATACCTACTTCATACCAGAACAAAGAGAACAAAGAACAGAAAAGCTTCATAAAAAAAAGGTGTATAGCAAGAAAGAAAAGATTTTACAAAGAATGTGTGACCTAATATTTTGTAATTAAAATATAATGACGAAATCGTTTTTCAAAGTCTTTTAAACAACTGTAACCATATCTATATTTCGGTTAACTTAACCCTTTATGTCCCCTTTATGTGTTAGAGCTGTCGGTACTTTCTACTATACAAGAAAGAATCTGTATAAAAAATTACACAATCCGCACTGTAGGGTTTTTAGGTATATTTAAACTTATTCGTCCAGATGTGACCAGAGATTATTACAGATCATTTTAAAAAGAAAGCATTGAGCTTTAATTTAAAATAAGTCTCATTCCTTAATTTCAATAAATACGGCTTCCAGGAGTTTTTAAATCAGCATCTTTTTTGATAGTTTTAGGTTATACGAAAATGTAAGTTTTGTTTCAACATTTTTTTTCTCAATATTTTTCCAATCCAACCCAACAATTATTATACATCATTTTAAAGAGAAAGCTTTGAGCTTTAATTTAGAATAAGTCTCATTCCTTAATTTCAATATATACGGCTTCCACGAATTTTTAAATCAGCATCTTTTTTCATACTTTTACGTTATACGAAAATGTAAGTTTTGTTTCAACATTTTTTTTCTCAATATTTTTCCAATCCAACCGAACAATTATTATATATCATTGTAAAGAGAAAGCTTTGAGCTTTAATTTGGAATAAGTCTTATTCCTTAATTTCAATAAATACGGCTTCCAGGAGTTTTTAAATCAGCATCTTTTTTGATAGTTTTAGGTTATACGAAAATGTAAGTTTTGTTTCAACATTTTTTTTCTCAATATTTTTCCAATCCAACCCAACAATTATTATACATCATTTTAAAGAGAAAGCTTTGAGCTTTAATTTAGAATAAGTCTCATTCCTTAATTTCAATAAATACGGCTTCCAGGAGTTTTTAAATCAGCATCTTTTTTGATAGTTTTAGGTTATACGAAAATGTAAGTTTTGTTTCAACATTTTTTTTCTCAATATTTTTCCAATCCAACCCAACAATTATTATACATCATTTTAAAGAGAAAGCTTTGAGCTTTAATTTGGAATAAGTCTTATTCCTTAATTTCAATAAATACGGCTTCCAGGAATTTTTAAATTAGCATCTTTTTTGATAGTTTTAGGTTATACGAAAATGTAAGTTTTGTTTCAACATTTTTTTTCTCAATATTTTTCCAATCCAACCCAACAATTATTATATATCATTGTAAAGAGAAAGCTTTGAGCTTTAATTTGGAATAAGTCTTATTCCTTAATTTCAATAAATACGGCTTCCAGGAATTTTTAAATTTGCATCTTTTTTGATAGTTTTAGGTTATACGAAAATGTAAGTTTTGTTTCAACATTTTTTTTCTCAATATTTTTCCAATCCAACCCAACAATTATTATACATCATTTTAAAGAGAAAGCTTTGTGCTTTAATTTAGAATAAGTCTCATTCCTTAATTTCAATATATACGGCTTCCACGAATTTTTAAATCAGCATCTTTTTTCATACTTTTACGTTATACGAAAATGTAAGTTTTGTTTCAACATTTTTTTTCTCAATATTTTTCCAACCCAACCCAACAATTATTATATATCATTGTAAAGAGAAAGCTTTGAGCTTTAATTTGGAATAAGTCTTATTCCTTAATTTCAATAAATACGGCTTCCAGGAATTTTTAAATTAGCATCTTTTTTGATAGTTTTAGGTTATACGAAAATGTAAGTTTTGTTTCAACATTTTTTTTCTCAATATTTTTCCAATCCAACCCAACAATTATTATACATCATTTTAAAGAGAAAGCTTTGAGCTTTAATTTAGAATAAGTCTCATTCCTTAATTTCAATAAATACGGCTTCCAGGAGTTTTTAAATCAGCATCTTTTTTGATAGTTTTAGGTTATACGAAAATGTAAGTTTTGTTTCAACATTTTTTTTCTCAATATTTTTCCAATCCAACCCAACAGTTATTATACATCATTGTAAAGAGAAAGCTTTGAGCTGTAATTTAGAATAAGCCTCATTCCTTAATTTCAATAAATACGGCTTCCAGGAATTTTTGAATCTGCATCTTTTTTGACACAGATTTTCAGATTTTCGTCGTTCTGTAAATACAGGTCTGATAAATAAATATTCATATTTACTGCGTCCACGAAACGGGATTGCCTATTTTGCTAAAATTGATTCCAAAGGCCTCTACTGAGTGTATTTTGATAGCTTTTTAATTCTGTCACAGAGTTTCAAAATTTTTGACTACTTGGGACACAAAGGGTTAACAAAAGATTTATAGTGGGCTTTATTTTACACAGCAACGAGTTAAATCCAATAAGAGCTTTTTCTAGATGCGAAAAGAGTGTTAATGATATTAAATATTTCTTCTAAAATACTTCAATACGAAGTATGGATACCGCTCTAGGAGAATTGCGTATCATTACGTCTTTCCTCAACTTCCTCAACCTATCTTCCTCTGTGCAACATCTCCCTACGGCCTTATTCAACGTATGTATAGTACACGCAATACTGCCACCACAAAAACACCACTGTTAATGGGCTATGTCAAGGATTATGCAGAAGAAAAACTTGCTTCGTTGCAATTTACTGCATAATTGAAGAAGTTGGGCTACACCAATCAAAGTGTATCTCATGACATCATTCGACTGGTAAGACAAACTATTTTGGAAATGCGAGGTCGAGCACGGTTGAAATTAAAAGCACACCTCTGTGCTGCTTTTTGGCTTTCGGTTTATTGTTATAAATTCTTTACAAAATAAATTACGTTCATGCTGTTTAAAACACATATGGAGTTGGAAGAACAAATTAAAACTTATACATATCAAACACTACACATTAAAACAATTAACTCAATTCTATTTATTTACTTTGAAATCAAATTAACATCAACTTAAAATTACTCTATTAGTTTTAATTACAAGTGTTTACTTCCAACATTGTTTACAGTTGAACATAACAATGAATTTTTCTTAAATACGATGTTGAATAGAAAAATAACTGTTTGTTTTTTCCTTGCAACAAGCGCATTTCGTCGAAATCAATTAACAGCGAAAAAAACAACGTAATGCAGAAGCAAACAAGAACGGTACGGTTGCGTGCAGAAAATCGTGCGTTATTTTATTGTCGATAGACCTTCGTGCGAAATTAATGCTAAATAATAGATACACATTTCGAACGAACGCTATATTATTATATGAATGCATCGAGATGCGCACGCGAGGATCTGAGAACGTACAGAGTGCACTTATTTGGATCTGTTTGTTTGCAGTTTCCGTGTTACGTAATTTTTGCAGACAAACAGACTCCGAATCACACAAACATTTCCACTCAAATGACACGTGACTTTAAAAAGTTAAATTTTTGAAAAATTTGTGAATAATATGCGTTTTGGAACGAAAATAGAATATTATTAAATCTGCATAGGTAATTATGGCTAGTATTTACTTAGTGTTGAGACATCAGCTTAATTTATCGATGTTTACAATTGGGCTATTTATATAACAAAAATGCATCATTTTGTGGAGATACGAGTTATCTACGAACAATAAACAAGAAAATAATAAAACGAGAGCGCGTTTTCGTTTCGTAACGAGTTATTGATGTCGGTGTGTACTGGAATTGTGTCCCGTCTTTAATTATCGGACAATGTGCAGAACTATAAAACAAATAATAAATTAGACAGGAAACGGTCTATGATGCGATACTTTGTACCCAGTTGCAGAGTGGTCCTTGCGTTCTATTACGACTTATTTGTCCGTCGCATTCTATCTTTATCGCCCCGGATAAATATAGAACGCGTCGCAAATCGTCGCAGTTTCAAGGACTGATTTCGCGGTGTAATTGTGATCACTTGCAATTACTTCCATAGCATTAGGACAAAAAAACATCGAGAGTCACGATTAATTTTTTCTTCGTTCGTTTTGATCTTGTCACATTTACAAACCGTGTATGTAAACTGTTCGCAAACTGTTCAACGTTTATTGTTGTGTCCTTGCGTTTGACTTTGAGGAGGTCGCGGTTGTGTAGAATATGCATCGTGCAGTCAGGCTCGATCGGCGATTCTCAATAAGTTTTAAAAATAACAACAAAAAATTATTTGATTTTAAACATCAACATAACAACAAGATTAAAATTAACAAAGTACAAAGTTGATTTTATATAAATTTACGTTATATAAATTTGAATTAAAAAATAATATCGGAGATAGTGTTGTAAATTTAATATTGAGATTCGCTGCTTTTGATATAATGTAAACGAATTTAGCTGGCAAACTGACAACAAACTGCGGCTCGAGCTCCGGCTCAACACTGTTTGTCTGTATATATCCAGTTGCGGCAGCTTCATGCCCTTGATGCCGAGTCTCAAGAGTATCCAGGATGTTGTATTTTTGAGTCGTCTCAGAATGTAAATAAACCAATAACCAGAAATATGAGGCGGTTATTGTGTTCCAATGAAAAACAATATCCCATTATTTTGTTTCTTTTTTTATGGCAATATTTGGTTAAAATTTAAGACGGCGATCAACGACTGCCTCGTGCTTAAGAGGACCTTGCGACTTGCAAGCTATTCAAAAAATACTTACTCAACCAATTCTTAAGAGAGAAATTATTACTGTGTAAATGATTTTTCTTTCTTGGCATTGTTGTTGGGAAGTGGTATTATGGAGGTTTTGACGGAGCTGAATGTTAACTTTATGTTGTAAGCTGCGATGTTATCCATAGAACCCATGAGCTTTTAACTTAGCATATTTTGTTTCTGTATCACCAAATCATCTTAAAATATTATCGTTTTCACTTAAACACTTCACGAATAATTGTCATAAGCAACATACTTTGGTAATTTGTCAAATGGGAATTTTGCCAAAAAATTATTAAAACTTAAAATATTTTCTTAGTATTTTTAAAAATTGTAGATTATACAGTGTGTCCGTAAAGTAACGGATATAGGTGATAAAATCATTATAAACGGTTTATTGAAAAATCCCTGAAATTTCAATTTTTTGGTGTAGATTTCAATTTTTTTCCGCCATTTTTAAACGAGTTATGACGTCATCGATATTTTTTTCAAATGATAATACGGAAGATGAAAGAACAGCTTTTTCTGAATCTAGTACAGTCAATATTAATATTGGTTGCATAAGAAAATTACTTTAATCGAGAAAAATTACTTTAAAGAGTATCTTCTTCAAATTTGCTTGACATGATAAAAATATCAATAGCCATGAGTAACTATGGTAACCAATTATTTTAAACAAATTCCCAAATGTCAAAAACTGATTTAGTAAAGCTTATTGAAGTGTGGTGGCGCACAATCTTGTTGGAATAACTACCAACAAAAGTTCAGGAATATTTATTGTTTTTGATAATTACAATTTTCCCCTTAATACATCCTAATATAATATATGTCATTAGTATATTATTTTCACCCTCCACCCTCTTCCTCCATTTCCATACCCTCGGCTCCTCGGCCCAATCCTCCCCTCATCCATCCCTTTGTCTCCTCACCCCCACAACCATTCTCATCCATCGTTTCCCCTCTCCTAAGATCTGCCCTCGGTCCAACTCCTCCTCCCTCAACTCACTGCACCCATTCAACATATGTTTCAACGTTTCCCATTCCTCCCTGCATAACCACCTCTCCTCATCGGCCATCCAGTATCTGTTAGCTCTCTCCTCGTTTCCACAACGGAACCTAGCCACCAACTTCTTCCCTTCCTCATCCCCTTCCAATAACAAGTATCTAGGCAGCCCCTCCGTTATTATGTCCCTGTACCTTTCGTTATACCTCGCCTCTTTTATTTGTGTCCTTCTTTCCTGTCTCTGCACATCTCGGTCCCTATCTCTCAACTCCCTCCACATCTCCCTACCCACCCTTTGTCTACTATTTATCTCAGTTACCGAGTAGCCCGCTCGTCTATAATAGTTGTCTCTGTCTCCTTTCCCATATTTGATCTTTCCCTCTCTAATTTCCCTCCAACACTCTCCCAAGATCCCGCAGTTTGGCCTCCCCTCTATTCTTTCTTCATATTTCACTGCTCTCCTGCCCCCCTCCACTCTGACTTTATCCACCTTTACCTCTTCCCTCACTATATACCCCGGTGTTTCTCTCGCCACCCCAAGCACCCATCTCCAGTATCTAGCTTGCACGTCCTCCAGCATTGCCTGCTCTCTCCATCTGCTAACACTGCTAACCAAACCTTCAAACATAATCTTCCTCGCTGCCACATTCCTTCCAAAGACTCTCTTCCCCCAACCCCATACTTGTCCCATCACCTTATTCGCCTTTTTTGCCATAGCTATCACATGCGACCCCTCCCTGTTGTCCTCCCTGAACACATACCCCAAGTAAGTATACTCCTTAACCTCCTCGATCTCTTTTCCCTCCCATCTCCAGTTTTCTGTTCTTTTTCTCCCCCCCTTACAAAACTTCATCATCCACGATGTCATCCGCGTATGCTAACATATGCACCTTTCTACCTTCCACCACCAACAAAAGTTAAGGTTTCCTCAAAAAGTAAAAACTCAGCACAGTATCCCGTACTATTTCGCTCCACACATTGATCTTTTTCAATGTGTGGATTTTGGGTAGCCCAATACCGACAAGTTTGTCTATTTACTTGTCCACTCAATGTGAATGTTTCCTCGTCGAAAAAAATATGTTTTTGACAAAGTCATCGTCGCAAAATTCTCAATGCTCTTGAATGAGGTTTACTTTATAGGAATAATATTTTGCAGTTTTTAAAATTTCATGAACCGTTGATTTACTAATGTCTAAATGCAACCCAATATCTCTGACAGTAACTTAAGGGTTTCCTTGCTTAGCCAAAACCACCTTGTGTTGAACCTCCCCTGAAGAATTTGGTCGGGCAGACTTCGACAAATCTCGAAGATGTCCATGCTGTTTAAATTTAGTCACAGCTAGGTTTACCATACTAATGAGCTATGCAGTGTACGATCAGGAAATGTTGTATCAAGGAGGTCAACTACTTACTAAATCATTTTTCATCATTTTGACATTTTGATGAAAAATTTGCAAAAAATTTAAATCTTTAGACCAGTTTCAAGGATTTTTTCATAAACCGTTTATAATGATTTTATCGCCTATATCCGCTACTTTACGAACACACTGTAGATTACATTTTTGAAAATGTCACAGTTTCAATAAATTTTTAATGCGCAAGTTGCATTCTTTTTGAAAATTGCAATATTAAGTAAGGGAAATTAACACTATATTTCCAGTTTTTATTATTCGCTAAGTTTTTATCGAATGATAGTGACACGAAACAAACATCCTTTGTTCATTGATATCTTGAACTGATATAGATTGTTATCGATGTTCATTAAAGTACAATTTAGTATGTCATGTGAAACATTACCTAGAAAATACGTAATGTAGATAGGTTATTGAGTACATAAAGATGAAGTCGTTTCGTTCTTAACCTACCATACGTGAGGAACGATTGAGGGAACACATCATCCACAAGCTAGCGGAACACCTGTAATAACGCAAATAAGGTTTCCACGGTGAAGGTCTCGCCGAGCGGATTTATGGCTAAATATAGGTTCTTTGTTGTGCGGTGTAACGCAACACGACCCCTTTAAATCCAATTTGAGTTAATATTTAAGTAGCTCTTTTGAGTTGATAAAAAAATAAAATAAAGTGGGATCATGAAAATGTACTCAAGAAACATTTTTTTAAATTTATTGTTTTATTTTCAATATATAAATTTTTACTTTCTTAGAAAAAAAACTAATAGCTTGATTTTACTAACAAGGGAAGTGTCACAACTGTGTCTCACCGATTTCGATGCAATTTGGTACAGTCATAGAATGGGCCAAAATAAGGTTCGTACATTTTTTTATACGTGCGGTAAAAGCCCCTGGGGCGAGTTATAGGGGTTGAAAGTTTGGAGAAAAAGTACGTTTTCACTTATATTTTAAAAATGAAAAGTGCTATCAAAATTTGGTAAATTGTAACTGATATTCATTTTAAAAGAGCTTTCTTTTGATGTATCACACATATACCAGAGGGTTAAGAAGGGCGAACTACCCCTATTTTTTTGGAATTATTTAAAAACCACCCTATCGATTTTGGCGGCATTAAGTATACTTCCAGCACGTTCAAAAATATTAGTTAAGGGTTTTTTCCCATTCGCTCTAGATCATCCCCAGCGAAGTTACGGGGGTTAACATGTAACCACTTTTCGTAAGAATGATGTGATAAAATTGTCAGGTATTTTGAAAATACTTTAACAAAACCGTAAATTAGTCGCACAATAAAATGTTTAATGTAAAATAAGGCATAATACACCATTTAGGGGTGGTTGGGGTTAACCACCCCCTTAAAAATTAATTCTATCCCGGGCATTACTTGTTGATTACGGCGAAATTTGGTACTGTGTTTGTTTTATATTTGAAGTAAAAATTTTTGAAAATGGTTATAAGGGTTACAAATTAGGGGTAGTTTTTTGTTTATACCTCGAAGATGAAAACTGCCATCGTAACTTCGAGGGTAGCAAATACAATGTTTAAAGCAGACAATATATACGTTTTGGCATCAAAATCTGGAAAGTTAACTTCAGAACACATGAAAAATTGGCTCCAAAATGTATATTTTCCAAATACTGGTTCTAAATCATTATTATTATTAGATTCTTGGAGTGGCCATTGTCCTGAAGTTATTAGTGAAATAACTCCATCAGGTACTAATTTTAAACATTTATCTATACCTGCAGGGACAACAGGTCAAAAACAGCCCCTAGATGTATTTGGTTTCAGAATATGGAAAAATTTTATTAGAAGATTCTCTGATCAGATTATTCTTTACCAGTATGATGTCAATTTACATCAGAGGGATAACATATTAAAATTGCAATCGTTGACGCATAACCAGTTGGCTTCCCCTCGGTTTATAAATGTTTTTAAATACGCATGGTTTGCAAGTGGCTATATAGAGGAGAGACCAGACCATTTTGAAAATCCCGTGGAAGTTTGCTTTTCGAGTGAGAAGCCAACGTGTGATATCTGTGGGGATATAGCGGTCATAACATGTGCATGGTGTAAAAAATCCTTATGTTTAAAACATTTTTTCCACGACTTTCATTTTTGCCAACACTACGTAGAATAAAAATAAATTTAATATTGAAAATTAATATAATACATAAAAAACGTCAATTAGTAATGTAGAATAAACTTCTTTGGTATATTGAACTATTTTTTTTGTCAGTTGCTTTTTAACTCATAAATAAATAAAATATCTTATTTATCTAGTAGTTTTATATTTATTATTTAAAGAAAATGAGGGTAGTTTACCTCGTGGAACATCGATAGATAGATTTTTAAAAAACAATACCACAGTTACGATGGCAGTTTTCATCTTCGAGGTATAAACAAAAAACTACCCCTAATTTGTAACCCTTATAACCATTTTCAAAAATTTTTACTTCAAATATAAAACAAACACAGTACCAAATTTCGCCGTAATCGACAAATAACGCCCGGGATAGAATTAATTTTTAAGGGGGTGGATAACCCCAACAACCCCTATATGGTGTATTATGCCTTATTTTACACTAAACATTTTATTGTGCGACTAATTTACGGTTTTGTTTAAAGTATTTTCAAAATACCTGACAATTTTATCACATCATTCTTACGAAAAGTGCTTACATGTTAACCCCCGTAACTTCGCTGGGGTTGATCTAGGGCGAATGGGAAAAAACCCTTAACTAATATTTTTGAACGCACTAGAAGTATACTTAATGCCGCCAAAATCGATAGGGTGGTTTTTAAATAATTCCAAAAAAATAGGGGTAGTTCGCCCTTTTTAACCCTCTGCTATATGTGTGACACATCAAAAGAAAGCTCTTTTAAAATGAATATCAGTTACAATTTACCAAATTTTGATAGCACTTTTCGTTTTCAAAATATAAGTGAAAACGTACTTTTTCTCCAAACTTTCAACCCCTATAACTCGCCCCAGGGGCTTTTACCGCACGTATAAAAAAATGTGCGAACCTTATTTTGGCCCATTCTATGACTGTACCAAATTGCATCGAAATCGGTGAGACACAGTTGTGACACTTCCCTTGTAAGTTACTTAATTATCAAATTAGTTGACACAAAATTGTACTGCCTCAACCGCAAGCAACCTCAGCTTAGTATAAATGATACAGTATTGTACTGCATCGGCCCTAAGTGACCTCGGCTTAAAGGTGAGTTTAGACATGCATAGATTTAGTGGCAAAATTAAATTTCATGTGTAAACATCAACTGGCATGCAAGTTGAAATCATGCATGCATAGATCAGAAAAGTCTGCACCCTTCTGAAATCACTGGCGCCAGTGATGACAAATACGTGCAGCAAAACAAAATTTGCGTGTGTAAACAAATGCTTTTTTGCCAGTTTTTAGTTAGATTAGTTGGCTAAAAAAAAAGTGGTAGGCAGAAGTAACAATCAAATTTCTTGAAGGCTATGAATATTATCCGTGTTTATGGGATGTACATAGTAGTGCTTACCAGAGCACAGTCCAGAAAAGTATCAAAATTTTGCTTTGTCATTCGTAGATGATTTTTACATCTTGCAGAATCTTCTGCTGCGAGTTCTCGTAGAAGTTTTGCAAAAGCACCCAAAGTAGGTCGACGACTAATGGTTTAACCCAGACACGACCTTTTCGTCGTTTCTTTTTGTCTTTCTCTGCAATACATCTTTATACAGATATCAAATATGCTAAAATCTACCTTGGCGTTTTGAGTATACTCTAATACAGTAAATTCGTTAGTCCAGTTTAATTAGCATGTCCAGTGTTATAAAAAATTGTTAAAATACAAATTCTTGGAAAAACATTGATTGATTTAATTCACAAATAAATCACTGAATTAAGTGATGCGATTTAAATCATGCCAACCACGTTCTTTTATACACCTTTTTTTATGTATTGTTTGAAAGAATGCCAAGAAAGGGGAACACGCGCGGCACCCCACAGAACCACAAATTGGTGCCCCGCATCGTTGATTACTTATTCAAGATTCATTAGTGTTGGGATGACAGACGATGGCGCTGTGCAAGACGTCATCAAAACCGACGACAATAAGACCTCGAGATAGTAAGGAGATTTTATCTTGTAATGCAAATAAAAAAAGATATATAACTAGCTTAAAAATCCCTAAGGAACAAGATACATGAAATTTGTTGATTATTTAATCATTTTTTGTTTTGAATTTAATCACAAATTAAGAAACAATTTTTTTATTTAACGTTTTGAATTTTATGTAACGCCTACGCATACGTTGTGACGTAATTGAGATGATCCGAGATATATTTAAGCGTCCCATAATAACCAACTGATTTCCCGCAAGGATAATATCTGCCCTGATGATCGCCTCGTCCTTCTGCAGACGCCGGAGGACACGTGAACGAACGGCTTCTTACGTTCACGTGTACTCTTTCAAGAATGAACCGAAACACGTAACCAAACCGCCTTTAATCAATTGATAATTTACAAGGCGACAATAAAATGCCAATTTTTCTTAGATTTCCTATTACTATTTATAAAATTTACGGAATCATGTGTCAC
Organism: Onthophagus taurus; assembly: GCF_036711975.1. Taxonomy (NCBI): domain Eukaryota; kingdom Metazoa; phylum Arthropoda; class Insecta; order Coleoptera; family Scarabaeidae; genus Onthophagus; species Onthophagus taurus. The sequence goes on from NC_091967.1 coordinate 3,847,575, forward strand.
ATGATATTAATTGAATATAAAGACTGCGCTTGTAATGTAAGTGACATATTTTTGATTGAAAAATAACAAGCTCGGAAGAAGTTAATTACAAGTCTCACTTAACTTTTAATGACTTCAAGCTTCCAATTTGCATACTACAGTTTATATTTTGTTTCATTAATAAAAAACTTTTACTCATAAAACATTTTTCCAAATCATAACTTTATCATTATTTCTAAATTAAGTGATTAAAACTATAAGAAGTTTTAGAAGCAGTTCAAAGTTCAACAAATCGCGGCTCCCCTCACATTATTTATCATTACTATTTAATCAAAAACTTAAGTTTTTAGTCGCCATGTCAACGATAAATGATTGCATCAATTTTCGTTATCATTGTTGCATTTTTTTAGATGATAAGCAAGGTAAGTTTGTGTAAGTTTAGGGTAAATAAGTACTAAACGCGTGCGATTTGTAAATATTAGTTTTGGTCACAAAATTATTTTTTATTTCGTATAAATTTTAACGGTTCAAATATTTTGAAGAACATTTACAATGAAAAATACTCACATATGAATAATAAATATTGAGGTGTTGTAATCAATAATGTTTTGTAAACAGACTGTTCCTGTTTTGAGAATATGTTATATATTTATTTACGGCACGCGCTGTTTTTTGTATGTACTCAAAAATACGTATGTTATCATTATTATAAAATATAAGTATAAATTTTATTAAATTTATATGTTTCTTCGAAGAGTCAATTACCTAAGAAATACATTATGCAAAAACAAAGAAGCAAGATATGTTAAGATATATTTATTCATCGGATATTCATATGGAATTAGCATGGCCTAAGGAATTACGTGGTGCAAGCACAAAGAAGGGAATCTTGTGTCGGACCACAACTGAATATTAAACAGATCGACCCAGTATTTTGATCAACTGCTTAAAATGCTGTTTAAAAGCTAAGAAATAATAAGTTAGCTGATAGCGACCAAATCCTTGTGGAATTTTTCAAGTAAAAAGGGGCAGAATTGAATTGTCAGTTATCAGTTACGATGGATCAAATATTTGTTCAAAATCCGCCATATATTATCATAAAAGCCTAACTATATGACGCCTGACGCCCTATACAGCTTCAACATCCCAAGAAAACTGGACTAATAAAGAAATAATGAACTGCCAAAACTCTGCCGCAGATGGCAGGAACTTATATAGTATTGATAAGCTTAGCCAACTGGCATGACAAAGGTCATGCCAGTTGAATCTTGCAATCGATAATAAGAATTTGATGCGAGAGTTTACGTATCTTGGTCCATCGTGAAATTGAAGAATAACTATAGCGCAGAAGTTAGTTATCATAATAGGACTACATTTTTTTATATAATAATAGATATTATTGGAATTGTCTTCGGCTTCTCAAAATCCGTAAATTTTGCCAATGAACAAGTCCTTCAGTAGTACTGAAATATTTTGACAATTAATCTCGAACATTGATTGTATAACGAGTACAATTGCCTCTCATATTTCTAATACGGGTCTAAACCTTGTGGCACTTCTGTTTGCTGTAGTTCATCAGGTTGCCAAGAACATTTATCATTTCTTAAAAAGTTGTGCAAGCTAGTAGCTGTCGTAATTATTTTTTTACAAAAGTTGTACTCTAGGATATGGCCAAGGATATACAGGGTGTCTCAGCGAGACCGGTCATTAGGCGTTTCTGGGGTTCTGGCCAAACAAAAAATTTGAGAATGCAGACTTAAGTATTATCAATTACGTTCTCTTCATCTAAAATATTTTCAGATTTCTAACACTTCCGGTTATACCGGAAGTCGCCACCTACTTTATTTTTTTAAATGGAACGCCCTGTATATGTTTACATATTTGGATTTGTCTGGTTTGAAAGTTTATAAATAACTTTACTTTTTGCAATTTGACTCGGCCGTTCTCGAGTTATCCGATTTTTTCTAGAAAAATCTGCTCCAGTGGACATTTGTTAAAAAAATCATAGAACACTCAATTTTTGAGATATCAATTTAGGATTCAGAACATGCTTAAACAACATGATGGAGTATGTTTTGGTGCCCAGAACGGCTGTCTAGATCGTTTGGTCACTTTACTATGACACGTTAACTTTTCGAAATTTGGAAGCACCATAACTTCATTTTTTTAAATGGCATCCCCCATATTTTATTAATTAGTCGTCTTCGGCGTCTCATTTTACATCTTTTATATTCCATATGTCCTAAGCCTATGAGACACCTGTATAACGCCAACTAAAAGAGCTTATGATACAAGTTGTACCAGAAGTACAAAGTAACCAACCCACTAGGAACACAACAGCAACTACAACAAAAGTACAAAACCGTTGTTATCTCTGTTGAAGAAAAGATGACAGAAAGAGAAGGCAACAGTGTACTATGTGCACAAAGTTTGTCATAATGAAGCATTTTCGCATGCTCTATGAAGACAGCAATGCGCAGAATCAGGCCCAAAAATCGTGAACTTAGAAGTTTGGTCTAAGCGATTATCCATATAATATAATAATAATAAATTGAATACATTTTCTTCTTCAATATATAAGCCTTTAGTCTAGTTAGACCGTACAATATTGCACTTCGATTGATTCCAACTATTTCCTTTGCCTCTACTTTATCTTAAGTCTGATTTATCTTTTCTGCTGCAGGTTTAGTTTTGGTTTTTACGGTTTCTTCTTTAGATCTCGTTAAGATTACAGGTAAAGTTTTCCTGGCGACTTGTCTAGACCTATTTTGGTACGGAATATTCTAGAACAATTTCAACGCATCAATACACCGTGTATAAAGCAAAAATATTCTGTACATCTAAATTTTGTAGAATTTATAATAAATATACAAAGTTAGGCAACCAAATTTACTGAAACCAACACAAACTGCAAACAAAATTGGAAAGTTCTAATTTGTTCTAATAAATCAGAAAAGAAACTGAAAGAAACTTCTTAAGTTTTTGAAAATATCTCTTAAATTATAAAAACAATAAAGTATTTTGATTTAATTAGTTATGAACTTTTTGTATTTTTTTAAAATAAGCATCAATATCAAAAATCAAGTGATAATATAACCTCTCTTTCAGTTGATGATAAAACAATCGATTTTGTCGCCACCTATCGAACAAACAAAATATTCTTTTCAGCACTCTTAAATTCTAGAAGTTATATTGAAAATGAAGATACGTGATCACTGCGAGAAGAAGAAATGTATTCCCCATTCACCCCGCCCTTACTCAATAAAAGACCAAAAAGGTCGATGACCTGGTTGCTCAAAAAGAGATGCCAGTTGTGACCCATATATTAAAAAAATCTTACTTTTTAAAGGTCTTGAAGAAAAAAATGTTGAGATGCAATTTTTGAAACGTTACAATTTCCTTTTCCGTTGCAATCGATAAGAGGGCAACGAGAAATTGTCGGCGATAAAGTAAACAGCTTAGAGAAACGTAAACTTACCTATTCTTGGTTATTCGCCCCCTTTAATTATTCTCTTCTCTAACCTTCACACCGAAGCTTTTCCGATTTTTTTCCAACCCAGTTATAATCGCAACAAAACCACGAACCGCGATCGACACCTCTGATGTGCCATGATCGTCACGAGAAGTCGAATTTTGCGTATTTTTAACGAATTTTTGTGTTAGTCCACCATACCGTATCGTTCGTCAAAAACAACTTTGGTTAGAGGGGGGATACACGTTCCTTTTACACCACATCGAACGTATTTTTTATTACCGAAACGAGGGGTTTATTATAACGACACCAAACGTTAAAAATTATTCAAAAATAAACACTTATTTAGTATACATTTAAACAAATTTTGATGCATATAAAAATTGCAGACGTTTCGATCTGCCATCTTCAGGAACATTAATTAATTACGTTATGAACACGCAGTGAGAACACCGCCATCTATTGACAAATCGTATAATTTTATATTACAACAAAATTTTTTGTTAGATATCTTTGTTATGAATGAATGTTAAATAAGTTGCTTATATTCGAAATATAAAAATTTAAAATATTGTATCTCAAGGACGAATTGAGATATTATCGTGAAATAATGAACATTTTAAAGAAACGCCATCTATTTGCAATTTTATGTTACAAAAGAATTCTTTACAAGATATCTACATAATGAATGGGTGTTAAATAAGTTGTCTATATTAAAAATTTTTGTATAAAATTTATTTAAAAAAAATTGTTATAAAATAAATAAATGCTTATGAATGATTTTTTTGTAAGATATAAATCATTTTGATTATGTTAATTGAATTTAATCCTATTAGGCATGCTTCAATTACGAATAATTTATATTTTCGATTTTTTTTGTTTCTATAATTGCTTAAGAAACCTTTGATCTGTCTCTACTAGTGGTTATAAATAAAATGTAATCTAATGGATCTAGAATGGTGCTTGTTTATAAATAGATCGGATAAAATCCACGTGCACATTTTTATAAGAATGGTGATTGTAGGTGGGTAAAATCCACGGAATCCTGTTTATTGTTGTTCTGGATTGTGCCTACAGTAAAGAAATAAATACACATTTGATACGGTTTTATAGAATGCGGATGTATTTTTTTATGATTAATTATTTAAAGTTTTTTTTCTGAGACGGTATATTATAGTGTTAATGATTTTATTTAAATATGACTGAATAAAACGAAATCTAAAACAAAAATTGGTTATATGATGATGAGATACTGAGTTACTGTAAAATACCTTAGCATAGAGGAGAAATTTGAAAAGCAATAAGTATCATAAAGAAATCCTACAACTGATATCAGAAAAAGAAGAATGAGATTGATCAAGAATCTAAAAGGGGTTATAAAGGGAATCTAAAGAAGATAGAATCTTAGAATTCTTAGAATCTTAGAATCTAAAGGGGATCGGAAATAGGTATCTCCGATCAGAAACGAAGGCGGTAGCTGGGCCAGAAATAATGAATAAAATGCTTCAAGGTTTGCAAACTATCTGGAAAAAATATTGCAACCTAATTCTATTAACCTTATTATTGTTATTATTGTATTTGTAGCGTGCTGCGGCAGCAGCTCCATTTAAAAACATAAAATTGTATTTCATTTGTTATTATTTTTATATTTGCACACAATTGTTTTTGAAGCAAAACATAACAGACGCAAAATAAAAAGTCTGCCAAAAGTTAATTTTATTATTATGTTGGCTAATACTTCATAGCCACATTTGGTGACCCCGATCAAAGCAACTCGCAACCTGGCAATATATTCTGCCATAAAATTTTTTAATCATTTCCTACATGGAAACAATTTTACAGTTTTCACCGATCACAAACCTATAACTACGGCAATATTTTCATCAACAGAAAAAACACCACGACAAACCAGGTACCTAAATTACATAACACAATATACATCCGATGTGAGATACATTAAGGGAAATTCCAATATTGTTGCAGACGCTTTGTCCAGGACAAATATTGAATCCCTAAATTCTCAGTACTCCGACACACTTACACTTTACAAAGCTCAACTCACAGATATCGAATTGTCGAACCTACTACATAAACAATTTTCTCGCACTCACACTACAACACCCTATCAGTTATTGCTACAACCCACAACGCTACCTGATATCAAATTATGGTGTGAAATATCAACGGAATCTCCGCGAATCTACATTCCGCAGCAATTTAGAGAAATAGTTATACAAAAATTTCATGGTTTATCTCACCCTGGCATTCGAGCAACCATTCATTTAATAAAAACAAAATTCTTTTGGCCTCATATGTCGAAACAAATTCGTATTTGGACAAAATCATGTTTACAATGCCAGAAAGTTAAGATACAAAGGCATACAAAATCGCCAATTCTCAAAATCAAAGTTCCAAAAGTTCGATTTGAACACATTCACATTGATTTGGTTGGCCCACTTGTTCCATCTCTTGGATGTACTTATCTGCTCACAGTCATTGAGCGTTTCACACGGTGGCCAGAGGCTTTTCCTCTAAAAGATATCTCTGCAGCCTCTATTGCAGATACTTTTTTCAAGCATTACTTCAGCCGTTTCGGTATTCCTACCATGATCACTCACGATCAAGGACGACAATTCGAATCACTATTATTTTCAAAGTTCCAATTATTTTTAGGTACTCATCAAATACACACATCTGCTTATCACCCACAAAGTAACGATTTCACCGTACTTTGAAATCAGCGATTATTGCTTGAGGTAATTCTACTAGATGGAACAATGACTTGCCTTTGATTCTCCTAGGTCTCAGGTCATCCCTAAAGGAGGATTTAGGTTGCTCATCCGCTGAATTGGTTTATGGTCAGCAACTCAGATTACCAGGAGAATTTTTCTTACCTACCGAACCATCAATTGAAACTGAACCATTATTATCACGTTTAAAATCATCTTTTGCTGATATTAAACCAGTTCAGTCAACCATACATTCTAGCCAAAAACCTTTTGTTCACAAAGAATTATTCAGGTCAAACTTTGTATTTGTTAAAATTACTGGAATTAAACCTACGTTGTCTCTTAGGTACGAAAGTCCCTTCAGAGTGTTGAAGAGATTTTCAAAATTTTTCGTTGTATTGAAAGACAGTAAAGAAATAAATGTAAGCCTCGATTTGCTGAAACCGGCTTTCTTTCTGAACGAAAACGTTTCTCCTGAAGTCAACAATTTAATAATTAATAAAACTAAAAAAGTACATTTTAAATTTTAATTCAAATTTTTGACTAAATGTTATCCCTCTTTCTGTTCTTTCTTTATAGGAGGGGAAGTGGATGTAGCGTGCTGTGGCAGCAGCTCCATTTAAAAAACATAAAATTGTATTTCATTTGTTATTATTTTTATATTTGCACACAATTGTTTCTGAAGCAAAACATAACAGACGCAAAATAAAAAGTCTGCCAAAAGTTAATTTTATAATTTTATTATTATGTTGGCTAATACTTCATAGCCACAGTATTATATCAAATGTAGGTATTCAATGAACCTTAGTATTGCTCCAAGGTTTTCTTCCTTTACGTCGGTGGGTGTCAAAAAAGCTTTACCGAAAATGTTGTGTCTTAGGCGGCCTCTGGGAACGCAATTACACAGTATATGTAAGTAGTCGTTGCAAAGTCGACAAGTTTGAACCTCAGCTTGTCCAATGTGGAAGAGATGGTATTTTAGGGCCGTTCAGATCCTTTTTGCTGAGGCATAAAACCTCTTTGGTTTTGTTTTGCAGCGGAGTTATCATACCATTCGCTTGTCTGTGACCTGGCAGTCCTTTCCAGCGTAAGGTTACCTTCGAGGTTTCCCAACTGTTGATTACTTGCTCTAGGTGGCTTTTTTGTAGTCCACAACCGGGTTGGGGTCCCATGAAGGTGCCTCTTAGGGCAGTTTATCCAGCTTGTCATTGTCCTCAATGTCTCTGCAACCTGGAACAAACCACAGGAAACCTTATTGGGCAGGAATACCACTTGCCTCTCCAGCTGAAGTCATAAAGGAAATCAAAACCAACATAAATTCCAAAAAAGCTCCTGATTTCGTCCTTATAATCGTCCCCTGAAAAACGTTACAAGAAAAGTAATAGTTAAAATAACTAATTAATGCAAATTAATGCTACAACACAATGATGCAGAATACATGTCATTGGCAGGTGGGTCAAAGAAAGGAAGTGCCAATGGGATATACACAGTGATGGGCGCTGGGTAAATGCCCGGCGGGTAGGTATTTAAAAAATGGGTATTTATCTGGGTATTTACCCCGGCCTAGGGTAAGAATTGTGAGAATTGTCAACGATCGAAGACGTATTATAATCAGGTAACCACTGCTCATTCTTCATTCTTGCGACGATGATCCGCCCAGTTCCACTTGAGCTTTGCCACAATGTTGACCGCATCATTTACGCCAGTTCTTCTTCGTAGGTCTTCATTTCGTATGTGGTCCCTCAGGGTTACACCCAGTATCGACCTCTCCATCTTTCTTTGCGTTACGTTGTGCCTCCTGGTAATGGCCACCGTTAATGTTAAAGTTTCGGAACCGTATGTCATAATCAAAGGAGGAACCACGCATTGATTGACAGCCTTTCTTTTCAAATATACAGGAATATCGCCCATAAAATGTCTCTAAGTTTCCTGTAGGCTGCCTTTGATTATTATCTGTTGATACACGATCCTCATGGCCAAGATATATGGCTGCGATGCGAAATAACTGAGATGAGTACTTTAAGAACAATAGTGGAAAAGACAAGAAAAGATAGAGTTAGGAACAAAATTGTAAGAGAATTTTGCGGATTCGGATATGTCATGAGATTTGCTAGGGGAGAAATAAAAAAATTTTATGAATACTTCCAAAGAATGGAAGAAACCTGGCTGATTAAGACAAAAGAGACCAAAGATTAGCTAGAAAGAGATCTCGGGAGACCAGGAAGTTGGATTTCCAGCTCTAATGAAACACAATGAATGATGCGTAAACAGGTTACAACCTGAATAAAAGAAGAAGAATAATAAGATCTTAAACGAACTACTTAATTTAAAATTGGAAATCAATAATCTCATGGAACTTGGAATCTTGGATTTGATGAAAGTGCAATATGACTAGAAAAGAATCAAACAACAAGAATTAATGAAGCATAAAAACTGAATTTAGTAATTAATATTAGACTTATACTCAATTCAGGACATTCAAAGTTGTTTTTCAAGCATTAAAGAAATCGTTAAATATTTTCGAAGAGTATTACGTAAACGAGAATGGTCGGTAGTGAAAATATAAACTTTCCCGAAATATATGTACACTTTAAAGCTAATAACACCAGGAATGTGTATAAATTTGTTAGACAGTTAAGATAAAGGCACAAATCGCACACAGCTCTATGCTGAGATGGAACAGGAAAAATAATATGTGATAGTGAAATGAATGACATTTGAAAAAATTATTTCCAAAACCTATTAAGCATAGAGAAACTGATTTGGAAACAGACAGCAGTCCGTCACACCATAGAAAGGATAGTGTCATGGCACCTATATCAATCAGTGAGGTTCAAAACGCAATCTCTGCGGCAAAATATGAAAAGATTAATAACATATCATCGAAAGTATTCTAGATGGAATATTCATCATCACCAATATTGATGTTACATCTTGGAACAAGATTTGTCCTAAATTTTGTTGATATTTAGCCCAACTCTTGCACACGCCTCATATACGTTCAGCATCAGTCTCATCTCTCCAAGGATACCGAAATAAGGACCATATCGTCCGCGTAGCGCAAATTACTTAGGTATTGCCATCAATTTTTATACCTTTTTGAGTCCAACCCAGTTATTTAAATGCACTCTCCAGGACTGTGATAAACAATTTGGGTTCAACATTATATCGCCTTGCCTTACCCCACGCTCATTGTAGCATTCTTGTAAATGTTATAAATAAGTTTGGTGTATCGATAATGGACTCTGTATTCTTGAAGTACTTGCAAAACTGCCATCAACTCAATTTAAATCAAATTTTATAAATACCTCTAAATACCCATCTTGGGTAAATACCCCAGGGTATATATCCAGGGAATTTTCCCTTGAAAATAAATACCCGGGTATTTAACAACACTGCTAATAATTATAATCATTACAGCTACTTTTAATTTAGTACTGATGAGTCTATTATTAGTTTCATTTGGCATTTGACAGTACCTACTGATACAATCATATTTATAGTAATTAAGGTATTACATAGGTAGTAGTACGAGTGTATTAGTTTAAATGTGTACTGTACTTACTTAAATTTTTGGAATGTCAGAATGACTTTAATTTTTTATTAATAATTATCTTTTTTTTTCATTTTGATGTGTTGGCGCCCCCCATGTAGAATTATGGCGCCCCACAGGTTGAGAAACGCTGTTTTAAGGAAAATCAGATCGATTCTTCATCAAAGAGAGTACAGAGGCCAAAGAATATATACCTGAGGAAGTAAAAAGAAAATTTTTTGTTTCCTCCAGATATGACTCAATTTAGAGACTCAACATATTTATAAATGCGATTATGCATCCCTTGAATATGAAGGGAAACAAGCATTCTTCCAAGTTTTGGCTATGAATTCTGACCATCTCTGGAAATCAATCCAAATCATGTCTTGAGCTTTTCGATGCCTCGCTTTCAATCGCCTCGGTCTCCAGCCACAGTCTTCCATCTTCTCATGCCGAGAATCTCCTGAGTATCTTTCTCCTAGTTGTCTCAGAAACACTTTCTTTGCGACATGTGTCTCTGACGTGCGTTGTATATATGCAGCACCTCTCTTTGTATTAGCTTATTTTTTCTGAGCATCTCATAGTTTTCACTTCTTCGAAGTGTCCTCCAACCTCAAAGTTGCGTTTAGATCGTCTCCGGTTCTTTTCATAACATATTCAAGACTTTATATGCTGTGCTAAGTATAAAGCAAATGATGTTGGTCTGGTATTCGTTGTGGAACTCTTCTGCTTTCCACATCTTCACTATCATTGTATGTAGGGTGATAATAAATTGTTCTCCCTCATATTTGAATAGCTCCTTTTAGTCTATGCTGGGTGGTTTTTTGTTTTTTAGTTTTTTGAGTGTTCTTAGCAACTTTTTGTTTAGCTTTAAATACCCGGGTTATTTAACAACACTGTATATACAACATGTGGATAGAATAGTGAAAAATCCTAAAGTAAGAAGAAGAATAATTTTTAAATTTATAACCGGTTACAAATTGAAAATAAAATTTCGTAAGTAAAAACCATCGAAGAAACGGACCCGTTTCCGCATCGAATAGAAAAATAATAAATGGTAAATTAGACGAAACGCGCTCTTGTGCATGAGAGCGAGTAATGAAAGTAAAAATTCGCCAATTATCCGCGCATAATCGAACGGCTACGGCGAAGGTCAATTTCGTTACTTCCGATACAGTTAGTCGGCAAGGTCAATTTAAAAAGTGTAGTAACTATCGTTGGTTGGAGCAATAGACGGACAATGGTATAATTAACGATTTCTAGCATCTCGAAGGCAAAGAGAAAAATTAGTTGTGCAAATTAGTGTGCAATAGTTAAACCTGATGCACTTTTATGCAAAACCGAAATTAATTGGTGTAAAAAGAATTAAAACTGCAATCATCTAAGCATTGTTTTTATATATTTTTTTAATTAATTTATTAGTCATGATTTATTGTTTGGAAAACTTCCAATTACCATACATCAAAGAGTATTAGAAATATATTTTTTTGTGGTTACACGAATGATCAAAAATTGTTTACCGGGAAAACCGTTGAGTAAGTTGTGAATGCGATCAGAACGAAACCTTCATTAACGAACTATCACCATCACCCATATAATTAATTCTTTATGCAATAATTAGTCGAGCATGTAAACTGACCGCGTATCCATCACGGACACTACGTAGAAAAAAGGTCGGAAAATTTTCTTTCTAATTCTTGTTTTCAATTTCCACATAATAAATACGCAGTAAAATTAATTCTAATTCCATTAGTTTTGTTATTATGATCTCTAAATAATAAATGATAATTACTTTATGAGAAATGTTAATTAATTGTTTACAGTATTTGCGCGGTTCGAATTAATATTAAACGGATGAAGACACGGTTGGGTGGCTGGCGAGAAGAATTATTGAGGTGTTACACTGAGGGGCATTACTCACGGCTGGCAACGTGCCCGGCGGTTGCAAAAGTTTGTTGTTGCGACAGAAAAACGGAAAGCGATTGCCATTCCAAGACCAAGAGGTTTTTAGGTGTTATATTAATAAATTTGCGATTTCTGAACTAAACCAACGGCTATTATTGAGCAATCGCGTTGTTCTTCGTTGAAACCGAGAATAACAATAAATGACCGTTTTCACTTTATTTCTTAAAATTATTTTATTTTTTAATATTAATCTAATCTGAAGTTACAAGATGTTTCAAAATTTGGGACAACAAAATTGCTATGAGGTAGTATCTTATTTCCACAATGGTATGAGGTAAGATATAAATAAATCTGAAAGACTGGATCCTGTTCAAGTGAGTAGAGGACTAAATGCCGAATATGGCAAACTGAAGGATATCTTCAAAAATATGTTTGCCAATATGTCTAAAACGCAAAACATTTGTTATGACGCGCACTACTGAAACGATGAGGCTCACAGAAGCAAATAAAATCAGATGTAATAATAATCCGATCGCCCATCTCTATTTACACTGCAACCTGCAGAATAATTGTTCTGCAACTCACATTCATCGAAACTATTTCATTTGGCAACCTTGCATTTTCATAAAAAAAAATCGAATCACTGCTACTAGTCAGGGTTCGTTAATTTTAGACGCAAGTATGGATAATAAAACCTACTATAGAAAATATTTACGAGGGGCGGATTTAAAGAAAACGAAATGTATCGCAACTCAATGCGTATAGGCCACGACGACATTGACCCGGATAATAGAAAAGACAACAAAGTTTACGAGACGTTTAGATCGTTAATTATCCAATTGAATCTATGTCAGTCTTAAATTGTGTATAGGAATTGATTACGAGTTCGATTTCACAGCAGATTGTTTAATCTTTTATTTTCATGATTAAAAAAAAAAAAAAAAGACATTTGAGAAGAAATCTTTCGGAATGAGTCTTTATCCGGGGCTCTTACTACGCGTATATTCGGCAAAGAATGGCAGTAGTAGGGGTAAAAGCTAGTCGCGGCAAAGCTTATGATGAATGGCCGTCATAATGGGTATATGGGCGTTTGTGGTGAGTACATTTCGCCCTTCAGAGTTGAGTAAATCCGGACTTGTATTTTCACTCATGGTCGCTGGAACTGATTAATGATAATCCGGATTCGTATTCGATAAACTCAAAGAGAAAATTAATAATAATGTGTTATTAAAATTTTTTTTTAAGTGTACTTTAAAGTAATAATAAATCAGAAACACACCTAAACAGAGCAGGAATAAAAGAAATTACAATTTCAATTAAATGTTACAGTTAATACTTATTATGTATTTTATAAATGTGTGCAAAAACACTTCAACATTCTTGAAACAATAATGTATTAAAATGTGTGGAATTTTTCAACCTTGAGAGTGGAGGAAATATAAATCTTAAAGCTAATTAAATTACAAAAAAAATATAATTTACTTTTTTCTTGTCAACTTCTACAATTAGTAAGGAATAAATAAATGATTGACAATGTAATTTTTTTTGTTTTGTAATTACACCTGTTATGATTGAATATCTTTATACCAAAGCGTTTTGTTAAGCTAACCGACAAATATCAATCAGAATTAGAGATATTTAAAGCGCTTGATTAAAAATTGAATTTAGATAATTTTGAATTGTTATAGAATTAATACAAATATGATTTTAAAAACTCTGTATCTGCCAAAGAACGTTTTATTTTTAGTTTTATCAAATCAAACTCTGTTGGTATAGATGGCATAAGTGTTAAAACGCTTTTATTGTGTTGTTTTGTAATTTTGCCCTTCTTGTGCCATATAATTAACTATTCCATTGAATGTTCTGTGTTCCCTAATATTTGGAAGATCGCTCGTGTGACTCCAATTCCAAAAACCCCAAATCCTCAATCCTCAGACTTCGCTGCTATCTTGATGACTATAATGTGTTGCAAATTTGCCAGTCTGGCTTTCGTCCGGGATTTAGTAGCGCTTCTGGGTGTGACAGATGAAATCTTCAAAGCAATTGACGACAAACGGGTTACTACCTTAACACTTTTGGATTTTTCTAAGGCTTTTGATAGAATACATCATGATACTCTAGTGGCTGCGCTCCATGATATAGGTTTATCTTTAGGTTTGATTCATTTAGTACAAAGCTATTTGTCTGGACGAAAGCAGTTGGTTAAACTTAATGGTGGTAGATCCAATACTGCAGATGTTATATCGGGTGTCCCACAGGGCTCTATTTTGGGTCCTCTGTTATATCTGATATCTACAATTGGGTTCGCTAATATTTTGGATCACTGTATGCCATACTTTTATGCTTATGATGTTGAAAGCAAAATTAATCATGACTTAGTTAAGGTCGAAGAACTTGCTGGCAAGCTTTGTCTACGGATTAATTCTAGTAAGTCATCGGTTATAGTTTTTGGGGATAGAGCTTCGGCTGAGTTTGTAAAAAGTAACTTGCAATTGGTGATGGGTGGAAGTCGTTTTAGCTTTGTGGAAAATGTAAAAAATTTGGGTATCTGTTTCGATGAGCAGCTTGGCTTTGATGGGTATGTTCGGTGCCTTCTAGGGAGTGCTTACTCTACATTAAGGTTGCTTTACAACAACAGATATATTTTGAACCAGAACCTTAGAGCGAATCTGTGTGATGCCTTGGTCCATCTTCAATTACGGTGACGTAATATATCACTCCTGCCTTGACAGCGTTCACACTGCTAAACATTCAAAAGTCTGCGATTTATACAGGGTGTCCCGTTAAGCGTACGGAGCGGCTGTATCTCAACAACGGTAAGGCCTAGAGGTTTGGGAAAAAAATCTTTATAAGCAAAGTGGGCAAGAGAAATAGCTGGAAATTATTTTGAAGTTCGTAATTCGACCGCTAGGGGGCGTAACTGCCATAGAGAAACATAAAATTCCTGCTATCTCAGAAAGTTAGACGATGAGCTATAACTTTGACAACATCATTTAGTAGCTTGGATAATAGCGCATCGCTTTTGTTTTGCAATATTTTTTATATCTGTCATAATAAGGGAGGGGGAGGCCAATGCGTTTTCAAATGTTTACATTTTAATATCTCCTGGACCATTCAACCGATTTGAATATTTTTGGTCTTGTTTGAAAGAGCATTTCATGCTCTTTTAAAAGATATTTTCAGTAAGACCGCTTGGTTTAAAACAAATAAGCTAGAGGGCGTTATCTGCAGCGGTTACATATTTTTGTGATTTTTTAAAAAAAGTTAAATGGAACGGTACTATTTACTTCACAGACCGTTAATCACCATAAAATTTGCTAAATATTAGTGAAAACCGCATCTCGATATCTGCATCCATTCTCGAATTATAAAAGAAAATGTTAAAAATTCGTATATCTTAATCAGATCAAGTTACCTTAGGAAACAAATAAGAGAGAACAATAATTTTATTATCTAGAACTTTCTAGAACACTTTATCCAAGCTTAGAACTGCTTCAAAACTAGTTTTGAGGCGTGTTGAAAAGCCAACGGATCAATGAGACATCAACAATGATAATAAAACAAAATAAACCAAAACACTTAGAATAACTTAAATTTTTGGCAAAAATAACTCACTAATGTGCTAAATGCCTTTCATAAACCTCGATGCATTTATTTAATCTAGTTTCGACGAAAAAAAAAGCGCTGCTTAAGTCTCGGCCCTAGATACGTTTCTACTGGTATTTAGTGTTTTGTCATATTTTCCCTGGTTATTGGTTTTTCTTGAAAAGTCAGGTCGTTTAGTCTACCCAATAGATAAAGGGGTGAAAGCAATGTGGGTTTTGCTCGAACCAAGAATGCATATTATGCAAGTTTACATCAGCTTGTGGACAGATGCTTCATGCATCCATAGCATTTGTGATAAAAGGTTTGGATTTGCCCAAATCATATTTAAAAGTCAATGGTAATAGTTCAGTCTGTTATCATAATCGGTATCTGTTAAGGCCTGATGTAAAACAACGTGGTGGAGATATTATTCTCTTGAGAACTCTGATTTACGAATTCATAGAGACGTCTGAATGGGCTACACGTTGTCAGTTTTCCGTAATCTTAAAAACACTTCTAGAGAAAAATGTCTTTCTTTGTCGTAATTGCATTGCACATTTTTGCCATGCAGTTGCATCGTATTCGAAACATTGAAAATAAATCATCATACGCTCTATCATACGCTTCTGCGTTAGTAAATGACATGTTTACAGTTATCTCGATGAGGTAACTGGATCCGATTGATGGCACTCGAGTTTTTAACATTTTCTTCTATAACTCGAGAACGGGTGGCGATATCGAGGTGCGGTTTTCACTAAAACTTAGCAAATTTTAAGGTGACTAAGGGTCTGTGAAGTAAATAGTATCGTTCCATTTAACTTTTCTTAAAAAATCACAAAAATATATAATCGCTGCAGATAACGTCCTCTAGTTCATTTGTTTTAAAGCAGACGGTCTTACTGAAAATATCTTTAAAAAGAGCATAAAATGCTTTTTCAAACAACACCGAAAACATTCAAATCGGTTGAATGGTCTAGGAGATATTAAAATGTAAACATATGAAAACGTATTGGCCTCCCCCTCTCTTATTATGACAGATATGAGAAATATCGCAAAACAAAAGCGATGCGGTATTATCCAAGCTATTAAATGATGGTGTCAAAGTTATAGCTCATCGTCTAAGTTTCTGAGATAGCGGCAACTTTATGTTTCTCAATGGCAGTTACGCCCCCTAGCGGTCGAATTACGAACTTCAAAATAATTTACAGCTATTTCTCTTGGTCACTTTGCTCATAAGGATTTTTTTCCCAAACCTCTTGGCCTTACCGTTCTAGAGATACAGCCGCTCCGTACGCTTAACGGGACACCCTGTATATGGTATCCGTAGAAGGGAGTTCATATCACATACGCTGGCATGGGTTGGTTGGCTGAGCATGACGCGGCGAAGGACTCTTCACTGCTTGTGTCTCTACCACAAAATTATCTTATACAAAAATCCGCCTTACTTTTATGATAAAATTAGATTTCGCACAGATATCCATAGAAATTTTCAAACGCAACTTTACGTATTGTATGCCTAATTTATACAATTGGCTACCTGATTCCTTTAAGAGTCTTTCTCTGATTTCCTTAAGTATTTCTTTAAGTTTGTTATTTTTTTTTGCGCTTATAATCGGCTTGATTTCATTTCAAGTACTTTTTTTCAATTTTTGTCTCATTATTTTACCGAGGGTCATTGAAAAACAGTGCGACAAAGAGGCCTAGGTCACTTGGTCGACCTGACATGACCCTCTTTAATCGGAACTGCCTTGTTAAAATTTATTGTTATTTTTTCTAATTATATCTTATCCGATTAATAAACATTATTATTATTATTTGAATTTATTTAATGGTGTGAGCACCAAATTTGAGGACCTATTCAATGAAATTTTCTATGTTGGTTTTGTTATTATTTGAGAAGTTTGGGTTATTACTGTGGAAAAAGGAAAGTTGGGCTTTAAAAATATGTTGAAAATGACATGAGAGGTGCCAAATTCCATCCACTTCACTATTTTCCATACTATTTGTAAGTGTTATATGTAGCTACAAATTAATTTTGAAAAACAAGAAATTAAATCGCTTTATTTTTTGAGTGATTTGAAAAAGAATTGTTATTATACTGAAATTCTTAGTTCTTTTTAGATATTAGTTAAAGCAAATTTTTTAATTAAAGCGATTAATTTTAACTGGTTTTAAAAGTTTTACTTTGGGTTACCACATAATTTGGTATTTTTTAGTGAGATTTGTTCAATCAATAGTTTCCAAATTTTGCAATATTTTTTATATTATGATGAAAGTAAAACAAATTTAACATTAAAAGTTATTAATAGCAATCATAAAAAGTTTACTATTAAGAAATTCTCGAAAATTATTAGAAAGAAATACATCAAAATGATATTTGATGATTACGAATATATTTATGCACTTAAAACTAAGACACAAAGGAGTTGGTACATATATATAACAGTAAAATACCACGTTTATCTACATAGGTAAGTAACTCTAAAGGCTCGTTTTTTTCTCAAACGGTTTAAATACGAAGGTCGATTGCGTAACGAGTGCTATCGGGTTTGTCCACCGATCTGCACGGCGGGAGCCAGTGCCTACCTACTTTATATCAATCCCGGAATCCGAGCCGGGTCAATTATATGTCACGAGCACAACCGGAACAACAATTCGAGTTGGTCCGGGATCTATCAGACTCTAGTGGTCGGCTGTCGCATCTCTCAACACAATGACTAAAGCCGAACCCCCTTCAAACTTTCATCGAAATATTTCACGGATTCATACACGTTACGGTCATTTCGATTTATTTAAAACAATGAATGCTCTACGATGCTATTAATTTAATAGTGTTTGTACATTACGTGTACAAGTTAGATAGTAAATACCAATTTTTATGATTACGTCTATATAAATTCCTTTTATAAGCTGTAGAATGACACAACACGTCGTTAAAATCAACACAGTAATAACTTCATTTATTTATGTGATGAAATTATGAATTTGTAATGTTTTAATACAAAAATATTAGTTTGTAATAAATATGGAAATTAGTCGTTGAAGAAAAATTTAGAAAAACTTGAAACGCTATAACCATAAATATGGTTTAATAATAATAAAAATTTGAAATGTATGTTATTATTTGTAATAAATCTATGAATTATTAAATTTTTTTCATTAGTATCTCTCTTTTATTCATTTCTGATGTGTGTTCTCGATTAGTCGCTCATTATTCCCAAGGCCGAACCGTTCTTATTATAATAACGTTATTGTTAATTACTATATTAGATGCACGACACCGGGTTGCAACTCTCAAGGTTGACCATGTCCTTATGTTCCTTCTTCAAAGTCAAACTAAAAGGTAATTGGAACATTTTATAGATAAAGATATCGGTGGCTAAGTACAATATCTTAAGATGAATAGGTAAAACACATATAAAACGGACTGCGATAATCTTTAATCAATTAGCGAGTCAAGGTAAATGCCTTCGTTAATGGCACTTCCATTCGCATTAACTTTATATACTCGCCGAGATATTCACTTCTCAACCTAAGTATATCGGAGTAAATTTTTTTTCTAAGAAGGTTAAAATGAAACCATTTTAAGTATTAAGTATTGTTTCTAATTAGGATATACAGGAAAAGCAAAAAATCGCTGTGAAATAATAGTAGCGAAGTTTATTAGATCATTCAAGAGCAAAGTGGTGACATTGAGAGCCGAAGTGAGAGTGGATTCGTCGTCACTGATTCAGAACGCATTAGGTTACCTATACCTGGTAAAATAGCACAGGTGCTCAAATACTTGATTAATTGATTCGCCTTCTTTGGCCAGAAACATTTTCTTATCGTATATGTATTGGTACAGAGGTAGGAAATTAGAGCAAATGTAATCGAAATTACGTTTTAACCACGTATGCAAAAATAGTGTAAAATTTATAAAAGATTATTAAATAAAATTTAAACGAATAGATTTTAGGTATTTTTTGTGTGTTGTATGCGCCTCCACCAAAATTTACATAAACAAAAATTATAGAATTATCTTAAATTAATCGAGTTAACGAGTTATATTTAATCTTTTAGTGGTACTTTTAAACATTTGTTATACAGGTTATCCCAGAAAGTTAATGTCATAGTAAAATTGGTACTCAAAAAACTACAAAAATAAATAAATAAATCTAATTCCATCCATCTCTGTCTTTAGGTGCTCATTTCATATTGTAGCGCCTCGGAATCATTAGATAACGTTGTAGATCATTCGATAAATTACCGAGGTCACTTGTGGCCGAGGATTAGTTATTAAGATTATATCAATCTGAAACTGATCATCACTTAGTAGTAGTAGTAGCGCCTCGGCAGCAAGCGACCTTGTCTTTGTTAAGTGAAGTTGTAGATCTTTTAACTAATTAAATCAACAAATAAAAAATATTACATCAACAATTTGGTACACCACTTCATATTGCGTTTTGCCATGTACTTGTATGTGTTCATCTGGTCTTCTGGACATTGACTTTAAGTTTTAGAGAGTGTTCCAGGTTCCGCAAGGAAGGAAGGTTCCGTAAGTTCCAAAGACTTTTCTGTCACCCTAACCGGTTATTTAAAAGCGCCCAAAACTCGCTCATCACCCTCTCTCGTCTGCCATTGTCTTCGGGGACGTGAGAGTAGGGGTCGTTGGAGAATATCGATTGACAAAAATTAACTCTCAACACTAAATGTATGTAGTTTGAGAGATTAAATCGTGACCTTCGATTTAGTGTTGATTATTAAAAGACGAAAAATATCGATCTTTATGTTAATATTTACCCAATTTTTAATGTTTTAAAACATTGTATTAATCGTGTACTATCTCTCTATTCACCTTGGCCAATAAACATGCACGCGGCACGGCGTGTTTAGATTTATTCATCGACAAGAATTTTGTAACTATCAACCGATCGTTCTGGTCGGTGGTTGCAAAACGCTACCGTTGCACTTTTAATCGAGAAAATGGGGCTTGCAGGACCCCGTAATAATCGAAATTAATCGTCGAGAACGAACCTTGACCTGAACTCAACCCCGATTACGTTGTTCTAATCGAAGCGATTTTTTAAACGATTTGTTTGAAGATGAAGTAATTTTGAAAATAATCTTTGATTATGTTATTACGGTAGTGGTAGGTGAGACCACGAGGAAATTGATTGGATGTACTTGAGGTGTTTACGTGAGTTTTTGCACGATGTCGCTTTTTAATTTAAAACACCAGTAGTAAAAGTAATTTTCTGTCGGTTAAGAATCGCCGGAGAGAATAATAATAAAAAAAGGGTGTTATACGTAATTCGCATTTATGTGCATGGATTGCGGTTGAGGTTTTTGTAAGCACCACGCCTTCCTTGTATTTGCATATATGAGTGGCTCATTATGTTTAGTTTTGACGTAAGTGGTTGGATATCTTTGAATGGTATTTCGTATTTTTCCAGAAAAAGAAATTAACCCTTTGAATAATGTGTTATAATGTTATAATGGATTATTGAGATATCAATTTTGATTATAAAACAATTAATAAATTAAAAGTTATTTCTCAATTTCTGTCACAGTTGTTTCCAATTAGCGTAAAACTTATCCCTTTTTTTCAACGCGAATACATATTTTTCAATAAGGTCATGGCCATGGTCAGTTCTATAGTTACATTCACCTAGCAGCGTTATTGGCACTCATTTCTCTTTCAACACACAAAAGACAACGTACACCTTTCTTCGATTGTTGCAATATAACCTATTTAAAATTAAATGGTAATCGAACACGGTGTAAATCTATTATATATTTTTTCTAATCCGTAAGACATTAAATCTACACGTCTTAATTTACCGATTATTGCGATTTTTGCGGTTGGAACAATCTACGCGATCAAATTAAGTTCTGTTCAAGTAAACATGGATCTAATGGTAATTTATAATTATACATCTTTTTATAATTTTCTCAGGCGTGTAATTTTATTTTAATGAGCACTTGACATTGCCGGTGGGCTCCGTTTCGAAAGAATTAATAGTGCAGCCTTCCTAGTCATAATAATAATAGTCGCTCCTTTTGCGTATTTAAAAAGACTTTTTTTTCCATTATATATTTCAAATGTTATTGATTTTAAATTGTCACAAGGTCTAATAGGCTTTTCATTTCGGTGAGTTTAATCTTAAACAAGGCCAAGGACACAATCAAAAACCTTTCTCTGATTTTAAAGATTAAGGAGATACTTTTATTTTTAATTTTAGTTTCTTTTAAGCTCAGAAAAAGTAACCAACTGACCAATGTTTTAACCAACATTGGTCAGAAAATGTTTTTATTGTTCTGTTCGTTTATTAATCTTTAAGAATAACATCGATACTTCTCTTGAGTTATTATATTTCACCCAACCTGCAAGTAGTGCTAAAAAGAATGCAGAAGTTTAGTAGTATCTCTAGGCATTAATTTTGCTTCTAAGCAATACCAAACGACTTCTATTCCCATGAGTTATATCACCCCTTACCATAATCCTAATCAACATTGCGACACTTCCTATGTTTTCGTCTGACGCTCGTCGATGGTCTTCTTTGATATCGTCATTTATCAACATCATTCTTGAAAAAGGTCCAAGAATGCACTCGCTCTTAAAGCATTATGATGAGATAACACATCATTCAGGGGGTAGAAAAACTGATAGTGCCTCTTAACAATGATTTAGTTGATGTAATATATTACGTTCATGACGACGAGTTGTTTAACATTCTTCAAGAACTACACACATCCACAGGTATGTTCTGTAATTGGAGTCATATATGGAGTAGGTAATTAATAAAATCACTTTTTACTTGCAGGTCATGGTGGTAGAGATCGCAAAAATACAAGAATATAGTGCGTACTGAAATTTTATTGTTTATTAACTTGTGCGCTCCATGTTAAATGAAACAAAAAAGGGAAAAGAAGGGAATTATATCAAGGGAATCTTCAATGATCTGAATTCCAGATGTCAAGTAGACTTAATCGATTATCAGTCGCATGCTGATGGTAAATACAGATTTGTCCTGGTGTACCAGGATCACTTAACAAAATTTGTTATTCTGCGACCACTTGAAAGTAAACGCGCAGAAGAAGTCGCTTACCACCTTGTAGACATCTTTACCACTTTTGGGGCTCGCGAATTTTGCAATAGAATTATTGGAGAATTAAAAAGTTTGTGGCCTGAACTAAAACTGGTCCATGGAAAACCGCGTCACAGTCAAAGTCAGGGTAGCGTCGAACGTGCTAATCAAGACGTGGAGAACATGTTAACAACTTGGATGTTGGAAAACGAAACAGAGCATTGGAGTCAAGGTCTACGATTCATACAATTTATGAAGAACACATCTTTGCACTCTGGAATAAAAAGGGCTCCATATGAGGCCATGTTCGGGGACAAACCGAAAATTGGATTAAAAACTTCTAATATTCCATTAGAAGCAATGGATAGCGTAACAACCGAAGAAGATCTGGAAAATGTGATTAATTCTATTCTGATTGAAAACACAGAAATCGTTCAACTGGAATCAGAGCAACCAGCGCTGGAAGGTGTTTCAACAGAAAAAGATTTAGAAGAAGTGGTTACGTTGGTTGTTACTGACAACACACAAACCGGACAATCCTAATTGCACCAAACAGCAACGACCGAAAATGTACCACTAGAAAATAACAATAACACTCAAACACTTTCGTATGAAATATGCGGTAGTTGTTTCAATCCCACTAATCGTGATGCCTCACATGCTGAAAGCACGTCCTTGGAAAATATTTGCAATTTTTGCAATAGAAACAGAAACATAGCAAATGCCAGAAAGGGCGCTTATGATGGATTACAAGCACAGGCAAAACGAATGAAATTAATATCAGATAGCACCCATCCAAAACCACAGATTGGATCAACTGTGAGGATTCCTGTTCCAGATGTCGATCGTGGCAGGGGAGATGCTCGGTCAGTTTTAGCGGTAGTGTTAGAAGCTACAGAAGATGGTTTTTACCGCTTGGGTACAAAACTAGGTCATTTCAAAATACTACAGTCGTTCAGAATTTAGTATATGTCCTGCTAACATTTTGAAAATTGAAGAAATCACCAAAGATAAGGAAGTTTCTCTTAGATCGGTGGCTACAAGTCAATCTACTGGGCATGGGCAAAACGAATGAAATTAATATCAGATAGCACCCATCCAAAACCACAGATTGGATCAACTGTGAGGATTCCTGTTCCAGATGTCGATCGTGGCAGGGGAGATGCTCGGTCAGTTTTAGCGGTAGTGTTAGAAGCTACAGAAGATGGTTTTTACCGCTTGGGTACAAAACTAGGCCATTTCAAAATACTACAGTCGTTCAGAATTTAGTATATGTCCTGCTAACATTTTGAAAATTGAAGAAATCACCAAAGATAAGGAAGTTTCTCTTAGATCGGTGGCTACAAGTCAATCTACTGGGCATGGGCAAGGTTTCAAAAAATGTTACTGTAAGACTAAATGTCAGTGAAACAAATGTGCTTGTCGAAAAAATAATGTATTATGTAACTCAAAATGTCACAATAGTCTAACTTGCACAAATAAATAAAAAATGCATTTTTTTCTTTGTTTAAAATATTACAGTAATATGTATATCGTCTATTTGCAGATGGACCGTTTTTTCAAACCGACTAGTCCGTTTATTAAAGAACAAGCTTCTTACACATATAGACTAATAATTTCAGTCCATTTACATATGGACTAGTCCTTTTGTATACGGTCTTGTTTACATATATGGTCTGTAACATATATACATCATCATTTTAACCTTATCATATGGAAATTAATATTTTCGCATAAGGCTAACTCTGCTTTTGGAATAATTTACTTCCACTAACATTAAAAATGCAAAAATGTAAATTTTAATTTCTGCATAATTCTTGAATTCACGTTAATTAGAAAATAATCTAAACATAATTGCTTATTAATCGTTCAATTAATAAGAAGGTTTTGTAACATTTGTGAATTTCATTGACAAATGGTTTGAAATGGATCGATTTGTGACATATGGAGCTCGAGGGTCTGACTCATTACCATCATTATCATACCGGCATAAATCAAACGTAGATTGCAACACAACACACACATAATTTGCCCGCGGATTCCGTTGAAGTGCTACTATTAATTTTCTCGCTACTATCTATTTTCTGGTTTAACCAGTAGCCGCTATGATATAAAAGAAATCAACGGTATTTTGTGACCTCGCCTTCTTCGAAGAAAACATCGACAGTCTGGTTTTGGAAAATCCTTAATTGACGTAGGACAAACCCCGATTTTTTTTGTGAACTGTTTAAACATAGATTTTGCTAATCACTAGTCAA
Organism: Onthophagus taurus; assembly: GCF_036711975.1. Taxonomy (NCBI): domain Eukaryota; kingdom Metazoa; phylum Arthropoda; class Insecta; order Coleoptera; family Scarabaeidae; genus Onthophagus; species Onthophagus taurus. Next base: position 3,872,105 of record NC_091967.1, read on the forward strand.
AAATCTATTAGTGTTATTCGCAATTAAAAATTTTATATTCTAGGCATCTAGAAGAGTTAGTATTTATTTGAATAACGTTACAAGATTATTATTATATTAGAAACATTTTTGTGCCATAATTAATTTTACAAGGTAATTAATTTTTATCTCAACCTTTGTTTTAGTACCGTAATTTGTAAAACCGCAATCGCTTCCATAATACATGAAATTAATAAAAAGTACAGAGATATTAAGAATTCCAGATATTTCTTTGAAAGCATTTTAAACAAAACGATGCATCACGAAAATGGTAAATACCCATATTATTACCTAAATCGCGTCAAACGGGAGTCGGAGTCACCGTTTATTTTCCTTCAATAAGCGTCAATCGTGTCGCACGTAAAGCTAAATAGTCGGATTTGATGTAACGGTCAGTAAAGTGCCTCAGGCGTAATATTATCGGCAATTTAAAAAACCCGTTCGACGAGACTATGCCAACGCGTACACGTTTATACGCTAAAAATAGTTAAGAACTATCATTGAAATGAAAATGAAAACGTTTTTACCTCGATTTTTTTTTAATGGTTATTTTACATAATGTTGAGTTATGCTTTCAAGTTCTCAGAATGTATACTTCCGTCTTTGACAATCTTTATTCTATTATGCTTAATTACGCGCTGGAGTTATATTTTTGTTTTAGTAAAAGCGATTAAGTAGGATAAGGTGGAGAAACAAGCAAGGACAATTGCTTGGTCGTTCATAACCTCGTACAAATATGAGTATTATAGAAGTTTTCCTGGTTTTAGTACGATTTATTACGGTTTATTTTAATTTTTATTTTATATCAGTGGAATATTACCGTAATAATTTAGATGAATTAACGAAAGTAAAAAATTTGAAATCCTTGGACTTAGTAATTTCATTTCCTGTATTAGAATTAAAAAAAATACAATAATTACATAATTATCAATTATTTTATTATACGCTTGATATAATTAATAAGAAGCATTTAGCAATTCAAGATATTTGGATAAATTTGATCTTAAAAGTTATTGTACTCACCAATACGCCGGTAAGTTAATTAAATCGACCGGTTTTTTGACTAGTCATCCTGCCCTAGGCGTAATTTCGTCCATCATTTAAGTACAACGTACTCACATAACATATGGGATGTGATTTTTTCTTCTCGCCATAAACTCTACTGGTGAATTTCTCTTCAAAAAGGTTTATTAACTCACTCATGAACATCATGAGTTTGCTTCAATATTTCAAACAAACATTTTCTTTATGTTGCTAAAGAAAAACTAAATGCCTTCGTTGGTGGTAAATACTGTATGTACACTGTATGTTGTTCAATGTAGTATCAGTGCAATATGCCTTGCGTAGCCTCAACCTCAAATGACCGAGATACAGGAGGTGTCTGAAAGTCTCTCTCTGTATATCAAAAACGAAGAGAGCTATGAACCCATCGAAATTTGGACACCCTGTAGATAATAATCAAATTCAACCCTAATAGGACTTTTTTCGTTCAATACAACTTTATTTATATCAGGTTTGTCATTAGCAACCTCATTGTAACAATCCCAATACGATATATAAAATCTCTTGTTACAGTTTCGTCTAGTTCTTTTCTCTTCGCTTGTAATTTATCATCACATTCATTACTAACAGTACTACATTACTAACACTTTCAATTATTAATTAAAGTATTCTTTTTTTAATGCAAAAAGCCGTTTTGAAAAATCACTTTCAGTTCTTGAGATATAAATTTTTGAAATAATCGACAATTTTTTCGAATTTTGCAATTTTCGCCGATTAAGTTTTAAAAATTCCTATAAAATTCATTTCTTGGAATATGAGTTTGAAATTTTCCCGAAGTGTTAATAAGAGTGTCCTCTTTCCAATGAAGCAACCCGTTTTGAAAAATAACTTTTAGTTTTTGAGAAAATAATATTTGAAGTTTTGATAAAATTTTCGATGTTGCAATTTTCATCGATAATTTTCAAAATTCGCTATAAAATTCATTTCTTGAAAGATCCTTGTGGAAATATCTCCAATTATTAATGATAGTATCCTCTTTTTAATGCAACAAGCCGTTTTGAAAAATCACTTTCAGTTCTTGAGATATAAATTTTTGAAATAATCGACAATTTTTTCGAATTTTGCAATTTTCGCCGATTAAGTTTTAAAAATTCGTATAAAATCCATTTCTTGGAATATGAGTTTGAAAATTTTCCAAAGTGTTAATAAGAGTGTCCTCTTTCCAATGAACCAACCCGTTTTGAAAAATAACTTTTAGTTTTTGAGAAAACAAAATTTTAAGTTTTGATAAAATTTTCAATGCTGCAATTTTCATCGATAACTTTCAAAATTCGCTATAAAATTCATTTCTTGAAGGATCCCTGTAGAACTATCACCAATTATTAATTATAGTATCCTCTTTTTAATGCAGAAAGCCGTTTTGAAAAAAAACTTTTAGTTCTGGAGGAATAAATTTTTGAAATAATCGACAATTTTTTTGAATTTTGCAATTTTCGCCGATTAAGTTTTAAAAATTCGTATAAAATCCATTTCTTGGAATATGAGTTTGAAAATTTCCCAAAATGTTAATAAGAGTGTCCTCTTTCCAATGAACCAACCCGTTTTGAAAAATAACTTTTAGTTTTTGAGAAAACAATATTTGAAGTTTTGATAAAATTTTCAATTCTGCAATTTTCATCGATAACTTTCAAAATTCGCTATAAAATTAATTTCTTGAAGGATCCTTGTGGAAATATCTCCAATTATTAATTATAGTATCCTCTTTTTAATGCAACAAGCCGTTTTGAAAAATCACTTTTAGTTCTTGAGATATAAATTTTTGAAATGATCGAGAATTTTTTCGAATTTTGCAATTTTCGCAGATTAAATTTTAAAAATTCGTATAAAATCCATTTCTTGGAATAAGGGTTTGAAAATTTCCCAAACTGTTAATAAGAGTGTCCTCTTTCCAATGCACCAACCCGTTTTGAAAAATAACCTTTAGTTTTTGAGAAAACAATATTTGAAGTTTTGATAAAATTTTCGATGCTGCAATTTTCATCGATAACTTTCAAAATTCGCTATAAAATTAATTTCTTGAAGGATCCTTGTGGAAATATCTTCAATTATTAATTATAGTATCCTCTTTTTAATGCAACAAGCCGTTTTGAAAAATCACTTTTAGTTCTTGAGATATAAATTTTCGAAATGATCGACAATTTTTTTGAATTTTGCAATTTTCGCAGATTAAGTTTTAAAAATTCGTATAAAATCCATTTCTTGGAATAAGAGTTTGAAAATTTCCCAAAGTGTTAATAAGAGTGTCCTCTTTCCAATGAACCAACCCGTTTTGAAAAATAACTTTTAGTTTTTGAGAAAACAATATTTGAAGTTTTGATAAAATTTTCGATGCTGCAATTTTCATCGATAACTTTCAAAATTCGCTATAAAATTAATTTCTTGAAGGATCCTTGTGGAAATATCACCAATTATTAATTATAGTATCCTCTTTTTAATGCAAAAAGCCGTTTTGAAAAATCACTTTTAGTTTTTGAGATATAAATTTTTGAAATAATCGACAATTTTTCGAATTTTGCAATTTTCGCCGATTAAGTTTTAAAAGTTCGTATAAAATCCATTTCTTGGAGTATGAGTTTGAACATTTCCCAAAGTGTTAATAAGAGTGTCCTCTTTCCAATGAACCAACCCGTTTTGAAAAATAACCTTTAGTTTTTGAGAAAACAATATTTCAAGTTTTGATAAAATTTTCGATGCTGCAATTTTCATCAATAACTTTCAAAATTCGCTATAAAATTAATTTCTTGAAGGATCCTTGTGGAAATATTTCCAATTATTAATTATAGTATCCTCTTTTTAATGCAACAAGCCGTTTTGAAAAATCACTTTTAGTTCTTGAGATATAAATTTTTAAAATAATCGAAAATTTTTTGAATTTTGCAATTTTCGCGAATTAAGTTTTAAAAATTCGTATAAAATCCATTTCTTGGAATATGAGTTTGAAAATATCCCAAAGTGTTAATAAAAGTGTCCTCTTTCCAATGAACCAACCCGTTTTGAAAAATAACCTTTAGTTTTTGAGAAAACAATATTTGAAGTTTTGATAAAATTTTCGATGTTTTTCGATAATTTTCAAAATTCGCTTAAAATTCATTTCATGAAGGATCCTTGTGGAAATATCACCAATTATTAATTACAGTATCCTCTTTTTAATGCAAAAAGCCGTTTTGAAAAATCACTTTTAGTTCTTGAGATATAAATTTTTGAAATGATCGCAAATGTTTTCGAATTTTGCAATTTTCGCAGATTAAGTTTTAAAAATTCGTATAAGATCCAATTCTTGGAATATGAGTTTGAAAATTTCCCAAAGTGTTAATAAAAGTGTCCTCTTTCCAATGAACCAACCTGTTTTGAAAAATAACTTTTAGTTTTTGAGAAAACAAAATTTGAAGTTCTGATAAAATTTTCGATGTTGCAATTTTCATCGATAACTTTCAAAATTCGCTATAAAATTAATTTCTTGAAGTATCCTTGTGGAAATATCACCAATTATTAATTAAAGTATCCTCTTTTTAGAGTTGCTTCACATAGAGTTGCTGAACATAGGCATCATGATGTTGACTAAACTGCACATATTTAAAAACATTAATAAATCAAGGAGAACGGGTTAAACGTTAGGGATTGCAATTTTAAAATATATTATTATTCCGCTGATGTAAGTTGAGATTATATTGATGAAAAAAAAAAGGATAAACTTCTTGGTAAAATGTTTTCGTTCGAAAATTTGGTATATTTTTAGCACGCAATATCATTATTATTTTAATATAAATTGTTTTCTTCAATCATAACCAATAATTTAAGAGTTTTTAACCTTGAGGTCGATGACTAATATCTTCTATCGTTGGTGTTACTTTTTATATTTATCCAACCAACCCATAATAAACAATTTCAAATTCAAAAATATTTTACAGCTTTAAAATACAATTTGATACTGTTAAATAAAGATAGAAAAAACATTTTCTTTCTAAAATTTACAACCGATTCAAAATAGTCTACAAAAAATCTTGATGTTAGCATAAGAACAAAAGCTTCAAATACAAAAATTAAGGTTGCTTTTAACAGCTGTCTCATTTACTACTAATTGTATATAAGACGTATTTATTTAGCCTCTGTAGCTTCATTTATTAAAGCATTGAATTAAAATAAGATTATAAGAGTAGATATTAGAAACCTTGAAAAGATTTAGAAGTCAAGGCCAGTAAAATGCCTACAGACTTAATTGCACGAGTCTTATTGCATCTATAATACACCTGCAACAAAATAATTATCATATACCGATTGTTGTATGCGTAGCTAATTGAAAAAAAAATATTCAAATGAAAGATAAAAAATACTTCGCATTGAATGCAAATTATACGCATTTAATAAAAATTAAGAGTTGTCGGAGAAATGAGAACAATTTTTCCGCGCTGCGGTTTAGAAAAACCGAAATTTGATACCACCAAGGTCAGTTACATTTCCATTCATATTATTTTGTCATAGCCGCTTCTTAACGTAAACAAATGTTTGTTTCTTTCTAACTCATGTATATTCCTAACGACAAGAAAAACCTATAATTATATAAAAGATTAATCTTGTGAAATTAGAAGTGAATCATATCCAGCATTGGAAAAAAACTATGCGGTCTATCAAAATAATATTTAAAAAAATAAATTATTACTCACATAAATACTAATTTTATTGATGTAATATTCTATGCTTTTTTCTCTAGTGTGTGGGGTGAAGAAAAAAAGTTTTTTAATGAGATAATAATCATGAAAAATTCATTCTGACAGCGTTAATGAAATCCACCGTTGACCGATCATGCGACAATATACAGAACATTATAGAAACAACCCGCCGTTGTTGCTAGGTGTAAGTAAAATCGTAAGAAACAAGAAGCTGGAAGCGAAATGTGACCAACCTTGCATTTAATAGGCGATTCAATAACGAGAGTTAGAGTGGTCTTTGTTTGCAAAATGCAATTCGTGTCTACTTAGGAAAAGGAGAATCATCGGGCTCCAGGGCATTTCATCTTTCTCTTCGTCTTTTTTTACTGTTTGGAAAGGACGACAAAAAATACCAAACTGAAGATATTCGGATGACTCTTCCCGGGATTCCCAATCCTACCACATCGGAAATAAGAAGAAAACTCTTAACCGGTTGCCCGAACGGCCCGAACTCGGGAGAAACCGGTTCTTGACGCAGTAGCGGTAAACGATATCTGAAATATCTGCGACAAGATCAGGTCTATAAGATAAATTTGACGTCGTTATGACGTTAGTTTTCGTCACATATTACTTTCTGTTTGGGTTTTTTTTCGGTATGTCCAAATATAACTCAATTTCCAACAAATTAGGAATTTCTTTAAGTATTATCAGTTTTGTTTCTTTTTTTGTACAATAATTTAAGAACATGCAAAAATTGTGTCAAAATTCGAAGTAAATAAAATTGGTTGGAGATTAATGATGTAATGTATGACCCAGCCTGTTGTTTTCCTGGAAGGTTATATTTCTGTTGTGATTTCTATCCTTCAACCAGGACGTTAGTGCCTTCCGGCTGTGCAAACGGATTCTGCATTGATTTAGAATGATATAATTAAATTCATTGTGTGAAATAAAATTGTATTATATTTAAAAAAAAATTAAATGTGCATCAACCACGTCTCAATACGAATTATAATTTTTTATAGGTTAACTTTAAAGATTGATTGTTCAAAAATTAATCGAGATACCAAAAAACGATTTTCACCATTAAAATCGTTTAAGAATTTTAAATCAGTGCTATAAATTTAGATTTTTCAAATTCAATACATAACCTAGAAAAAAAAATTAATTCAACATCATCAACGTGTCAATATGAATCGATAATTTTTTATGGGATAACTTTAAAGATTGATTGCTCAAAAATTTATCGAGATACCAAAAAACGATTTTCACCATTAAAATCGTTTAAGAATTTTAAATCAATGCTATAAATTTAGATTCTTCAAATTCAATACATAACTTAGAAAAAAAAATTTAATTCAACACCATCAACGTGCCAATTTGAATCGATAATTTTTTATGGGATAACTTTAAAGATTGATTTCTCAAAAATTAATCGATTTTCACCATTAAAATCGTTTGAGAATTTTAAATCAATGCTATAAATTTAGATTTTCTAAATTCAATACATAACCTAGAAAAAAAAATTTAATTCAACACCATCAACGTCTCAATTTGAATCGATAATTTTTTATGGGATAACTTTAAAGATTGATTGCTCAAAAATTAATCGAGATACCAAAAAACGGTTTTCACCATTAAAATCGTTTGAGAATTTTAAATCAATGCTATAAATTTTGATTTTTCAAATTCAATACATAACCTAGAAAAAAAATTTAATTCGACACCATCAACGTGTCAATTTGAATCGATAATTTTTTATAGGATAATTTTAAAGATTGATTGCTTAAAAATTAATCGAGATACTACAAAACGATTTTTACCATTAAAATCGTTTAAGAATTTTAAATCAGCGCTATAAATTTAGATTTTTCAAATTCAATACATAACCTAGAAAAAAAAATTAATTCAACACCATCAACGTGTCAATTTGAATCGATAATTTTTTATAGGGCAACTTTAAAGATTGATTGCTCAAAAATTAATCGAGATATTAAAAAACGGTTTTCATCATTAAAATCGTTTGAGAATTTTAAATCAGTGCTATAAATTGAGATTTTTCAAATTCAATACATAACCTAGAAAAAAAATTTAATTCAACACCATCAACGTGTCAATTTGAATCGATAATTTTGTATGGGATAACTTTAAAGATTGATTGCTCAAAAATTAATCGAGATACCAAAAAACGATTTTCACCATTAAAATCGTTTGAGAATTTTAAATCAGTGCTATAAATTGAGATTTTTCAAATTCAATACATAACCTAGAAAAAAAAATTTAATTCAACACCATTAACGTGTCAATTTGAATCGATAATTTTTTATGGGATACTTTAAAGATTGATTGCTCAAAAATTAATCGAGATATCAAAAAACGATTTTTACCATTAAAATCGTTTAAGAATTTTAAATCAGTGCTATAAATTTAGATTTTTCAAATTCAATACATAATCTAGAAAAAAAAATTGAATTCAACACCAACAACGTGTCAATTTGAATCGATAATTTTTTATAGGGTAACTTTAAAGATTGATTGTTCAAAAATTAATCGAGATACCAAAAAACGATTTTCACCATTAAAATTGTTTAAGAATTTTAAATCAGTGCTATAAATTTTGATTTTTCAAATTCAATACATAACCTAGAAAAAAAAATTAATTCAACACCATCAACGTGTCAATTTGAATCGATAATTTTTTATAGGGTAACTTTAAAGATTGATTGCTCAAAAATTAATCGAGTTTCCAAAAAACGATTTTCACCATTAAAATCGTTTGAGAATGTTAAATCAATGCTATAAATTTAGATTTTCCAAATTCAATACATAACCTAAAAAAAAAATTAATTCAACACCATCAACGTGTCAATTTGAATCGATAATTTTTTATGGGATAACTTTAAAGATTGATTGCTCAAAAATTAATCGAGATACCAAAAAACGATTTTCACCATTAAAATCGTTTGAGAATTTTAAATCATTGCTATAAATTTAGATTTTTCAAATTCAATACATAATCTAGAAAAAAATTGAATTCAACACCAACAACGTGTCAATTTGAATCGATAATTTTTTATAGGGTAACTTTAAAGATTGATTGCTCAAAAATTAATCGAGATACCCAAAAACGATTTTCACCATTAAAATCGTTTAAGAATTTTAAATCAGTGCTATAAATTTAGATTTTTCAAATTCAATACATAACCTAGAAAAAAAAATTGAATTCAACACCAACAACGTGTCAATTTGAATCGATAATTTTTTATAGGGTAACTTTAAAGTTTGATTGCTCAAAAATTAATCGAGATACCAAAAAACGATTTTCACTATTAAAATCGTTTGAGAATTTTAAATCAATGCTATAAATTTAGATTTTTCAAATTCAATACATAACCTAGAAAAAAAATTTAACTCAACACCATCAACGTGTCAATTTGAATCGATAATTTTTTATAGGGCAACTTTAAAGATTGATTGCTCAAAAATTAATCGAGATACCAAAAAACGATTTTCACCATTAAAATCGTTTAAGAATTTTAAATCATTGCTATAAATTTAGATTTTTCAAATTCAATACATAATCTAGAAAAAAATTGAATTCAACACCAACAACGTGTCAATTTGAATCGATAATTTTTTATAGGGTAACTTTAAAGATTGATTGCTCAAAAATTAATCGAGATACCCAAAAACGATTTTCACCATTAAAATCGTTTAAGAATTTTAAATCAGTGCTATAAATTTAGATTTTTCAAATTCAATACATAACCTAGAAAAAAAAATTGAATTCAACACCAACAACGTGTCAATTTGAATCGATAATTTTTTATAGGGTAACTTTAAAGTTTGATTAACCTAGAAAAAAAATTTAACTCAACACCATCAACGTGTCAATTTGAATCGATAATTTTTTATGGGATAACTTTAAAGATTGATTGCTCAAAAATTAATCGAGATACCAAAAACCGATTTTCACCATTAAAATCGTTAAAGAATTTTAAATCAGTGCTATAAATTTAGATTTTTCAAATTCAATACATAACCTAGAAAAAAAAATTAATTCAACACCATCAACGTGTCAATTTGAATCGATAATTTTTTATAGGATAATTTTAAAGGTTGATTGCTCAAAAATTAATCGAGATACCAAAAAACGATTTTCACCATTAAAATCGTTTAAGAATTTTAAATCAATGCTATAAATTTAGATTTTCCAAATTCAATACATAACCTAGAAAAAAATTAATTCAAAACCAACAACGAGTCAATTTGAATCGATAATTTTTTATAGGATAACTTTAAAGATTGATTGCTCAAAAATTAATCGAGATACCAAAAAACGATTTTCACCATTAAAATCGTTTGAGAATTTTAAATTAATGCTATAAATTTAGATTTTCCAAATTCAATACATAACCTAGAAAAAAATTGAATTCAACACCATCAACGTGTCAATTTGAATCGATAATTTTTTATGGGATAACTTTAAAGATTGATTGCTCAAAAATTAATCGAGATATCAAAAAACGATTTTCACCATTAAAATCGTTTAAGAATTTTAAATCAATGCTATAAATTTAGATTTTTCAAATTCAATACATAACCTAGAAAAAAAAATTAATTCAACACCATCAACGTGTCAATTTGAATCGATAATTTTTTATAGGGTAATTTTAAAGATTGATTGCTTAAAAATTAATCGAGATACCAAAAAACGATTTTCACCATTAAAATCGTTTAAGAATTTTAAATCAGTGATATAAATTTAGATTTTCCAAATTCAATACATAACCTAGAAAAAAAAATTTAATTCAACACCATCAATGTGTCAATTTGAATCGATAATTTTTTATAGGGTAACTTTAAAGTTTGATTGCTCAAAAATTAATCGAGATATTAAAAAACGGTTTTCACCATTAAAATCGTTTAAGAATTTTAAATCAATGCTATAAATTTAGATTTTCCAAATTCAATACATAACCTAGAAAAAAAAATTTAATTCAACACCATCAACGTGTCAATTTGAATCGATAATTTTTTATAGGGTAACTTTAATGATTGATTTCTCAAAAATTAATCGAGATCCCAAAAAACGATTTTCACCATTAAAATCGTTTAAGAATTTTAAATCAATGCTATAAATTTAGATTTTCCAAATTCAATACATAACCTAGAAAAAAATTTGAATTCAACACCATCAACGTGTCAATTTGAATCGATAATTTTGTATGGGATAACTTTAAAGATTGATTGCTCAAAAATTAATCGAGATACCAAAAAACGATTTTCACCATTAAAATCGTTTAAGAATTTTAAATCAGTGCTATAAATTTAGATTTTTCAAATTCAATACATAACCTAGAAAAAAAAATTAATTCAACACCATCAACGTGTCAATTTGAATCGATAATTTTTTATAGGATAACTTTAAAGATTGATTGCTCAAAAATTAATCGAGATACCAAAAAACGATTTTCACCATTAAAATCGTTTAAGAATTTTAAATCAATGCTATAAATTTAGATTTTTCAAATTCAATACATAACCTAGAAAAAAAAATTAATTAAACACCATCAACGTGTCAATATGAATCGATAATTTTTTATGGGATAACTTTAAAGATTGATTGCTCAAAAATTAATCGAGATACCAAAAAACGATTTTCACCATTAAAATCGTTTAAGAATTTTAAATCAGTGCTATAAATTTAGATTTTCCAAATTCAATACATAACCTAGAAAAAAAATTTAATTCAACACCATCAACGTGTCAATTTGAATCGATAATTTGTTATAGGATAATTTTAAAGATTAATTGCTCAAAAATTAATCGAGATACCAAAAAACGAATTTCACCATTAAAATCGTTTAAGAATTTTAAATCAGTGCTATAAATTTAGATTTTTCAAATTCAATACATAACCTAGAAAAAAATTTGAATTCAACACCAACAACGTGTCAATCTGAATTATAATTTTTTATAGGATAACTTTAAAGATTGATTGCTCAAAAATTAATCGAGATATCAAAAAACGATTTTCACCATTAAAATCGTTTAAGAATTTTAAATCAATGCTATAAATTTAGATTTTCCAAATTCAATACATAACCTAAAAAAAAAAAATTTAATTCAACACCATCAACGTGTCAATTTGAATCGATAATTTTTTATGGGATAACTTTAAAGATTGATTGCTCAAAAATTAATCGAAATACCAAAAAACGATTTTCACCATTAAAATCGTTTGAGAATTTTAAATCGATGCTATAAATTTAGATTTTTCAAATTCAATACAAAACCTAGAAAAAAAATTCGAATTGGACACTAACAATGTCTCAATGTGAATCGTTTATGGGTAGTTATTAGCACTGAAAGGTTTTTTTCTTTTTTAATTATTAGATAATCATTGTTTCGTGATCTCGTAAGTTACTCTGGACGGTGAAACAATCCAAGGACGAAAATTCCGATTGTCTATTTAAATTTGTTTTTCTTCTTCGTCAACACGAACCGTGCGAGCGCATCTCGTACATCAGTGGACCATTAAATTTATTTTTAGAAATCGTTTCCTGAATTGTATGCAAAGTAATATTGTTGTTTTTTTATTTACAAAACATCATCATGTGCATTCTGCCAATTATGTCAAGAATGATTTTGTTTGTTAGTTACAAATTGTTAGTTTCTTTTGTAAATTCCATCACCTTGCCACGAGTATGTAGTGATACAATAAATACCGAAATATGATTAAAATATTAAAAAAATCTTTTTTAATTCTCCAATTAGCGATGGTGTTTGGCAATATAATGAAAAAGCGGACATCTACTGTAGCAATATTCCAAAGTATTTCATCATTCCGGAACGAAATTTAATGATATATCAGAAAATTGCAGTTTTTTTGCACCTCAGTTAACATACACTTACACACAATCTTCAATGCCGATCTTAGAAAAACCTCAACTTCCCTTGCAACTTTTGTAATTCTTTTTGTTTAATTAGTTTTTGTGATGATAATGAAACATGGTTCGTTACCTCCGTTTTTCTACATAACGCAATTGATATTTCACGATATCCTTATGAAATAGGTAATCCATAATCTACGATGGATCTTAGAATATTATTAAAACGACGTCAATTTAATTAGAAAAGAAATATTATTTATTATTATGAATATTCAAAACGGTTTCAATTTCTATTAAAAGTAAAAACCAGGTCGTAGAACGGAACAAGTACTTTACACCGATTTCTAACCTTGGTAGCAAAAACCAGTTGTTACTCCAATGCTATTCACCTGAATTCACGTGATGTGACAATTATTTGTCATCATATTACTATGTTAAATCTACACTATATTTACGTGTACTTGACAAGGGGAATTTCATCTATTAAGAAGGAAGTGTCTCAAACACGACCTTTCATCCGTTTCATCATTTCGGTTTTCGCCAAGGTTTTAAATTGTTCACTTTTTTTGTTGTCAAAATAGTGATAATGACCTTTAAATCACTAAATTGAACAAGAATAATAAGAACTTTTTGTGTAAAAGTTCCTGTTTTATTTATATTGATCTTTCACACATAAACTTACTCAGGTGTTGTGTGAAATTTTTGTGTTATGTAATGATGAAAATTTCTTTTACTTTCTGTAGAAGTGGAAAACAAAGGAAATTGTATCGAGGAAAGTGTTTTACAGGAAAGAATGTTCCTCTAGAAATTATTTATTTAAGAATTATATGAAAGAACTGTTAATTATAAACATATCCTGTTCTAGTTTCATTTAACAAAGTATGATTAATATAATATTCGGAACATATTACAAAAAATTTTTTGGTATGAAAGTTGTTGCAAATTTTATTGTTAACAATTTTGTACTTTTTCAGTTTTGCTCTCAGATGCATAAATATCAAGAAAATTATGAAAATGTGAGAAGTTCATGAAATTGGTGTTTTATGACAATGTTGATGGTTAATTACGGGATTTGGCACATATTACAAAAAAATTTTTAGTATAAAAGTTATTACAAATTTCATTCTTAATAATTTTACTCTCTTGCACTTTTGCTCTCAGATGCATAAATATCAAGAAAATCATGAAAATGTGAGAAGTTCATGAAATTGGTGTTTTATGACAATGTTGATGGTAGCATGCAGGATTTGGAACATATTACAAAAAAACTTTTAGCATAAAAGTTATTACAAATATCATTCTTAATAATTTTACTCTCTTTGACTTTTGCTCTCAGATGCATAAATATCAAGGAAATCATGAAAATGTGAGAAGTTCATGAAATTGGTGTTTTATGACAATGTTGGTGGTAGCGTGCAGGATTTGGAACATACTACAAAAAAACTTTTAGTATAAAAGTTATTACAAATTTCATTCTTAATAATTTTACTCTCTTTCACTTTTGCTCTCAGATGCATAAATATCAAGAAAATCATGAAAATGTGAGAAGTTCATAAAATTGGTGTTTTATGACAATGTTGATGTAAATTACGGGATTTGGAATATATTACAAAAAAATTTTTAGTATAAAAGTTATTACAAATTTCATTCTTAATAATTTTACTCTCTTTGACTTTTGCTCTCAGATGCATAAATATCAAGAAAATCATGAAAATGTGAGAAGTTCATGAAATTGGTGTTTTATGACAATGTTGATGGTAGCGTGCAGGATTTGGAACATATTACAAAAAAACTTTTAGTATAAAAGTTATTAGAAATTTCATTCTTAATAATTTTACTCTCTTTCACTTTTGCTCTCAGATGCATAAATATCAAGAAAATCATTAAAATGTGAGAAATTCATGAAATTGGTGTTTTATGACAATGTTGATGGTAGCGTGCAGGATATGGAACATATTACAAAAAAACTTTTAGTATAAAAGTTATTACAAATTTCATTCTTAATAATTTTACTCTCTTTGACTTTTGCTCTCAGATGCATAAATATCAAGAAAATCATGAAAATGTGAGATGTTCATGAAATTGGTGTTTTATGATAATGTTGATGGTAGCGTACGGGATTTGGAACATATTACAAAAAAATGTTTAGTATAAAAGTTATTACAAATTTCATTCTTAATAATTTTACTCTCTTTCACTTTTGCTCTCAGATGCATAAATATCGAGAAAATCATGAAAATGTGAGAAGTTCATGAAATTGGTGTTTTAGAACAATGTTGATGGTAGCGTGCAGGATTTGAAACATATTACAAAAAAACTTTTAGTATAAAAGTTATTACAAATTTCATTCTTAATAATTTTACTCTCTTTCACTTTTGCTCTCAGATGCATAAATATCAAGAAAATCATGAAAATGTGAGAAGTTCATGAAATTGGTGTTTTATGACTATGTTGATGGTAGCGTGCAGGATTTGGAACATATTACAAAAAAACTTTTAGTATAAAAGTTATTACAAATTTTATTCTTAATAATTTTACTCTCTTTCACTTTTGCTCTCAGATGCATAAATATCAAGAAAATCATGAAAATGTGAGAACTTAATGAAATTGGTGTTTTATGACAATGTTGATGGTTAATTACGGGATTTGGAACATATTACAAAAAAATTTTTAGTATAAAAGTTATTACAAATTTCATTCTTAATAATTTTACTCTCTTTGACTTTTGCTCTCAGATGCATAAATATCAAGGAAATCATGAAAATGTGAGAAGTTCATGAAATTGCTGTTTTATGACAATGTTGATGTAAATTACGGGATTTGGAATATATTACAAAAAAATTTTTAATATAAAAGTTATTACAAATTTCATTCTTAATAATTTTACTCTCTTTGACTTTTGCTTTCAGATGCATAAATATCAAGGAAATCATGAAAATGTGAGAACTTCATGAAATTGGTGTTTTATGACAATGTTGATGGTAGCGTGCAGGATTTGGAACATATTACAAAAAAACTTTTAGTATAAAAGTTATTACAAATTTCATTCTTAATAATTTTACTCTCTTTAACTTTTGCTCTCAGATGCATAAATATCAAGAAAATCATGAAAATGTGAGAAGTTCATGAAATTGGTGTTTTATGACAATGTTGATGGTAGCGTGCAGGATTTGGAACATATTACAAAAAAACTTTTAGTATAAAAGTTATTACAAATTTCATTCTTAATAATTTTACTCTCTTTGACTTTTGCTCTCAGATGCATAAATATCGAGAAAATCATGAAAATGTGAGAAGTTCATGAAATTGGTGTTTTATGACAATGTTGATGGTAGAGTGCAGGATTTGGATCATATTACAAAAAAACTTTTAGTATAAAAGTTATTACAAATTTCATTCTTAATAATTTTACTCTCTTTCACTTTTGCTCTCAGATGCATAAATATCAAAAAATCATGAAAATGTGAGAAGTTCATGAAATTGGTGTTTTATGACAATGTTGATGTAAATTACGGGATTTGGAATATATTACAAAAAAATTTTTAGTATAAAAGTTATTACAAATTTCATTCTTAATAATTTTACTCTCTTTGACTTTTGCTCTCAGATGCATAAATATCAAGGAAATCATGAAAATGTGAGAAGTTCATGAAATTGGTGTTTTATGACAATGTTGATGGTAGCGTACGGGATTTGGAACATATTACAAAAAAATTCTTAGTATAAAAGTTATTACAAATTTCATTCTTAATAATTTTACTCTCTTTCACTTTTGCTCTCAGATGCATAAATATCAAGAAAATCATGAAAATGTGAGAAGTTCATGAAATTGGTGTTTTATGACAATGTTGATGGTAGCGTGCAGGATTTGGAACATATTACAAAAAAACTTTTAGTATAAAAGTTATTACAAATTTCATTCTTAATAATTTTACTCTCTTTCACTTTTGCTCTCAGATGCATAAATATCAAGAAAATCATGAAAATGTGAGAAGTTCATGAAATTGGTGTTTTATGACAATGTTGATGGTTAATTATAGGATTTGGAACATATTACAAAAAAACTTTTAGTATAAAAGTTATTACAAATTTCATTCTTAATAATTTTACTCTCTTTCACTTTTGCTCTCAGATGCATAAATATCAAGAAAATCATGAAAATGTGAGAAGTTCATGAAATTGGTGTTTTATGACAATGTTGATGTAAATTACGGGATTTGGAATGTATTACAAAAAAATTTTTAGTATAAAAGTTATTACAAATTTCATTCTTAATAATTTTACTCTCTTTCACTTTTGCTCTCAGATGCATAAATATCAAGAAAATCATGAAAATGTGAGAAGTTAATGAAATTGGTGTTTTATGACAATGTTGATGGTTAATTACGGGATTTGGAACATATTACAAAAAAATTCTTAGTATAAAAGTTATTACAAATTTCATTCTTAATAATTTTACTCTCTTTCACTTTTGCTCTCAGATTCATAAATATCGAGAAATATATGAAAATGTGAGAATTAGAGGAAATTGGTGCTTTACATAGTTAATGGGATTCAAAGCATATTAAAAAAAAACTTAATAAGTCGAAGAAGTCTTAGTAGTTTAAGAATTAAATGAGAGAACTGTAAATTATAATTATATCCTGTTCCAGTTTCATTTTGCAGAGTATGATAAATAAGGTATGAATTAATAAATTTTAATTATGACACTCTTGGATTGATTGATATCAGATAATAATTCATTAATAAATATTAAATATTTTATTTGATATTTAACTAATCCATGAATAAAGGAAAAATGATAAAATCAAATTGATTATTTACATAATTCATTAATAAAGTAAAACTAATTAAATATATTATCTTAAATATTAAGTATAATCAAAGAAAAAAAATTATTAATTAAATGAAGATAAGTATTGGTATAAAGTTGAACATGAGGATTAAGAGCATAAGTAACCAGCAGGTTGGGATCCCCAATCTCCATCAGTTGGTGACGCACGCAGGCGTTTTCGCAATGAACGACGAAGCCGTGTGACTGGGGGGCCGCCGGGGGCCATCACCGAGTCGGGGTAGGGCCAGAACTACTTAAAAGCAGCAGAACCCCCTGCGACCCAATCACTTTGGTTTGCTTCTTCACGTTCGACAGAAGCCGTGCGTCTTCAACGCTCTTCGACAGACGGTTAATCAATTAATAACAACGACAATCAGTCATTGATCGTGGTCGAGGCCGAAGAAAACGAGACTTAAACATCAACTCTTCTTCCGTACCAGCGTATTTGGAGATTTGACGGTTCTGTCGCACCGGCATCAGCAGTGATCCAACATCCACAGTGGTTTCAGGCTGAAAAAAAGTTCTTTATCTTTTCATTTCGAGGAAAATATTTTAGAAGAAGGAATTATGGCAGCAGTTGCAGCAGCTCAAAAAAATCGCGAAATGTTCGCCATCAAAAAATCTTATAGTATTGAGGTAAGTACATTTTTAATTTTTATTGTGGATATTTTTTAATTTTATTTCAACATCATTTACGATCGATTAGGTAACTTAATGAATGCTATAAAACATCGTCAAGGTTTAAAACTTTTAATTTTAGTGTTCGGAATTAGGTTTTAATTGTTGAAAAAAAATGATCTCGATTAAGATGAAGGTGAAATTGAAGGTTTTGTTATTATGTTTACAAAATAATTTCAAGGGCACGTTATTCTTAAAAATCCCAAAACAACACAAAGAATTAAGAACCCAAAAAAGTGGATCAACAAGTAGCAAAAACATCCGGTTTTTCCTTTGTTAATCGGCATACATTTATCTTCCGTATACAGGGGTGTAATTATATAACGAGTTTTACGCTTAAAATTTCCGATTATAGTCACTGTTTAAAAATCCTTCACGGTTAATGAGATAATAATCGGAAACTCTTTTTCAAAACGCATGTATTGGTGTGCGGAAAAATGTAAACAAAGAGAAATCTTCGCGTGTCACGGATTCTGGCACGTACACACATACTCGAACAGGTCTGTTCGTCGCTATCGTCCTATCAACGAAATATTTCATAAGACTCGTTGTATGTGTGTTCGATTATATGATGATACTTTCTCCTTTCGGCAGGAAGTGAATTTGGTAAAATTTTCGGTCACGATGTGCTCAAGTAGAAAAGAAACTCGAAGAGTACATGTAAAAGAAAGTATCTTAATAGAAGAACAAACCGAGTTTATAACAAAAAAATAAAAATTATCCTTGAGAATCCGACTTCTTTATTAGTAAACATAGTAACTGGACTTTTAGAGTGCAAATTGAACTTACTGCACTATTCGAATTACCACTTACGGAGAGATCAGTGTAATTAAGTTGTAAATTGTATAGAGTTTGAACCTGGCAGAGCTAGTTATTGGTGAGATCACGGTTAATGGGATAAGAACTTAAGTAAAAGACTTTGTTTGTTTGAAAAACATTTAGATTTTCTTTTAGAACGAAAGTTATTGCAAATTTTGCTCTCACATGGATAAATACCGAGAAATATATAAAAATTGAATCATTTTAGTTACTTGATGCGAATAACATTTCCTCAAGATAAAGTTCAAACTTAAAGACTTTGCACACGATTGTTCTCGAGTTCATTTCCTAAAAGTTTCCTAATTTCCCGTTCTTGTCAAGGCCAGAATTACGCCTCTATTTCTTTGATCAATACTTAATTTTTCCCTCTATTATTTCAGAATGGGTATCCGGCAAGACGTCGTTCTTTAGTGGACGATGCTCGCTTTGAGACCCTTGTGGTGAAGCAAACCAAACAAACCGTACTGGACGAAGCTCGTCTTAGGGCTAATGGTGAGTCATATTTCTTATTAAAAATTAATTTTTGTTTTGCATGATTGTTGCATGTTAAATGTTGTTATTTTTTTTTTGTGTCGTTTGAGTAGACTCCAGTTGTGAACCGGAAATTGAAGAACCAATTCAAAAAGTTGAACACCAAGTCGAGGATGGAGCAGGTAAGAATCGATTTTTTGTCGCTAAAAGCTCTCTTGAAAGTCGCCGGATAGGAAAATGATCGTAACAAAGGAGCATAAAAGCCACGTCCGGCACTTTTCAAGTCAATTTTCTCCCTCCATTTGTCGTGGGGTGAAGTAATAAAAAAATTGTCGAGTCGTAAAAGCGCGAGTTAATAAATTTTCGATTTAACTAATGGTCCTTTTATGTAACTTTTTCCTTATGATCTAGATGTCGGACTCACCGAAGAAGAAGTTATCTTACAGAACGCCGCTAGCGAACAAGCCGATGGAGATAAAGTCGTCCAAAAAGCGGCTCTTGTTCTTCGTCTAAAAGAAGGAATGAACTCCGTATCGAGAGTATTAAAAACGGTTGAAAAATATAACGGAACCGTTTGTCATCTGGAAACTCGCCCAGGAAAAGGGGAATCAACTCAAATGGACATGCTTGTCAAAGTGGAGATGACTCGTCAAAATTTATTGCAACTCATTAAATCATTGAGACAATCCTCCACTTTGACCACTGTGTCTTTGATGGGAGAAGATAATATCAGTGTTAAAACTCCATGGTTCCCACGTCACGCCAGCGAATTGGATAACTGTAATCATTTGATGACCAAGTATGAACCCGATTTGGATATGAACCATCCCGGATTTGCTGACAAAGAATATAGGGCAAGGCGTAAATATATTGCCGAAGTTGCATTCGCATACAAATAGTAAGTATTATTTAATCCTAAAAGAACCTTGAGACATATACAGTTCATTAGATATTAATCAAATCAACGATAATTAATTCGTAATTAACAATCACAACCGGTGATCTTGAGTTCTTGCGCAGACATTCCGGCTCCGCACAAGGTAATTTCAGAAATGTGAATTGTCTGTTAACCTTAATGCTAATACGAAACCGATTTTTGTCGCTTTTAATAACTTAACACGCCCACAATATAAGGATAAAGTGGCGACTTGTGAACCTTGAAGAAATTTAAATTGGGTCAATTCAATACAAATAATTCTTTTACTTGCAGCGGAGATCCGATTCCTTACATCGATTATTCCGAAACTGAGAACAAAACTTGGGCGGCCGTTTTCAACACCGTTAAGGATTTAATGCCAAAACATGCTTGCGCCGAATACAACAGGGTTTTCGCTAAATTAGAAGATGCCAACATTTTTAAAGCGGATCGTATCCCTCAATTGGAGGATATGAGCAAATTCCTTCAAAGTCAAACGGGATTCACGTTGCGTCCCGCGGCCGGACTTTTAACATCTCGTGATTTCTTGGCATCGCTGGCTTTCCGTATCTTCCAAAGCACACAATATGTCCGTCACGTCAACTCTCCTTATCACACTCCCGAACCGTAAGTAGTCTGCATTATCAAAGCATCCGAAGATAATTAAGTTATTAACGCCATTAAAGGGCCGTGTAATATCGAGAGGGGGAACTTTAAACTAGTTTGGGACGATATTCTCCGGGAAATAATATTGTCCGGAGCGAATTTTAATTTAATTTCACTTGAAATTATAGCCGGATTTGTTTTATCGCATTACAGAGACTCCATCCACGAACTTCTTGGTCACATGCCTCTTTTGGCCGATCCAAGCTTTGCTCAATTCTCCCAGGAGATCGGATTGGCTTCTTTGGGAGCATCCGATGAGGAAATCGAGAAATTATCCACCGTAAGTTATAAGGATTTATTCTATTCTTAATTTCGAATGAAAATTTAAATCATATTTGAATCCCTTTTAAGAATAATCTTTTTTAATTATCTCGGTACGTATCTGGTGTAATGTGTCATGGTCACTAGTTAATACATACAGGTGGCACATCAAAGTAAAATCCCATAATTGCACTCCTAGCCAATTGCGAAAACGTTATTTATATAATCTAAAGTGGGTCTTTGTTTGCAGGTTTACTGGTTCACGGTTGAGTTCGGTTTATGCAAAGAAAAAGGTGAGATCAAAGCTTATGGAGCGGGATTGTTGAGCGCTTATGGTGAACTTTTACACGCGTTGAGCGATAAACCAGAATTAAGACCATTCGAACCAGCTTCCACCGCCGTTCAACCTTACCAAGATCAAGAATACCAACCGATTTATTACGTTGCCGAAAGTTTCGAGGATGCCAAGGATAAATTCAGACGCTGGGTTTCCACCATGTCTAGGCCCTTCGAAGTTAGATTCAACCCACACACCGGAAGAGTTGAAGTACTCGATTCGGTTGATAAACTTGAATCGTTAGTCCACCAGCTCAACACTGAAGTTTTACACCTATCTAACGCTATTAACAAGTTGAAAGCGCCAGCGCTTTAAATCCGTTTCAAAAGAAAAATTTAAAAATCTTAAAATTCTTAATGTATAATGTAATTCTTAAAATTGTTAATCTAAATTTATTTATGCACCGGGTTGTTCGGTCGTCTTGCGAGATTTAGCGTGCTTAGTGACTGGTGCCGCTCGTTTTCTCGCAAAACGCCTACCCCAATCGTTTCGTCATTGTATATTTTTCATATACGATAATTTTATGTTAATTTTTTTCCGATTTTCGTATAGATAGGTGTAGTCGAATGTAGATAGGACCGGAAGAGTAGTTTGTGATCTCCCTTAATTTCCTTTCCTCCTTAGCACGAATCCCTCATGATTTTTTTTTATTATTTTATCTGCGATACTATTGTTACCCGATACAAGTGTCTACCTAGTTTAGTATTACCACTGAAATTTCAACAACAAAAGATGCAAAAAATGTTAGATGGTAGCACACGTACGAGATCATGTATTGCGTTCGTAGTGATAAGAAATATACCTACTGTATTTAATGTGTATACATATTAAATAAAATGCAAATATGCAATGCAAATAATTAAAATGATTAGTTTTAATAAATACCCAATGATCAAGATGACTTCAAAAAAACATATCGAATTTTAAGCCGTGTGTCCACTAGCAAGTCACTTGCGGAAGAACTTCTGCAAGTATTTGCTGAAGTGTTTCCACTCAAACCGAAACTTGCGGAAGTCTGCTTCCAGAAGTAGTTTGTAGAAGTTATCACGACGAACTTGCTGCAAGAAATTGCAGACGTGTTTCCAGACAATGTGAGTACAGCTTGCAGTAGTTTGCTTTTTTTACGAATGACAGTATAAAAATGTCTTGTGGCAAAAGAAGATTGGCAGCTGCCATCGCAGCATATTTAATTAAAAAGACACAAATTAAAAAAAAAACAAAAAGAAGTGTTTGGGTGAGAAATTGGGTGCTGCGGCGCGTAGATTTAAGTTTCCAAAATACATTACTTGAAGAATTGCGGACCGAAGACTCCATGCAGCTGAAAAATTTCCTGAGAATGTCTAATGATGATTTTGAATACATTTTATCTTTAATGACATTGGCTATACCTCCCAAAGACCGGCTTTTAGTTACTCTTCGAAGCATTTTGTGTTTTAATTTTATTCTTATAGTCTTTTGAGGACGCGTCCCATAATTCAGGATAACTTTCTTGTTTTTCAATTACCAAATGTGTTTTTTCACTACTCCAAACGAATTTATTTTTATCCATTTTTATAAATTTTGAAAAGAACTCAAAAAAAAACACAAAACAAAACTGAAAACAGAAGAGAATACCACAAACTATTTCTTCTGCAAGTCTTCAAAACACTTGTAGTTCACAGAAAGTCGTTCAAGTTACTTCCAGCAAGCAACAAACACGTGTTTCCACATAATTGCTGCAAGTAACTTCTGCAAGCCGTGACTTCTGGAAGTCGACTTCTAATACGTGTTTACACGACAAAAACTTCTGGAAGCAACTTCCGCAAGAAAACTTGGTAGTGGACACACGGCTTTAGAATATGAAAGTGGATATAGCTAATTCGAAGTCCGACATACTTACCTACCCATGTCTTTCTGCAGGATCTACAGGAAGATCTACTATATCTGTGCAGGATAGTTTCCTAGATAGTGGGGTTCCCACTTCAACGTGACGGGGATGCTGTGTCTGTATGTGTGTAAAATACTTAAAAAAAAGCTTATGATACAGTTGATAGAATAAAGTTATACTCAGCAAGATGGTTCCAAGTTTAAAAAGATTAATACAACTTACAAATGAATATTTACTTATTCCAAACAATCCCTTACTCACAATACCAAAAAAGCAATAAATCAAAAAAATATTAATAGTTTCACTTTCCAGATTGTGATCGTTTCTTCTTTAGAGTTCCATTACAATCCTCATAACACATTCCAGAACTAGATCGTCTCGATTGATTCCTACTTTCGCCTTCTGTTGAAGATTCCTCCTCAATTTCGTCGTCCAGTTTGGCTGCTTCTTTTAGTACTTCGAATGCCGGGCAAGTAGGATTTTTCATAATAGCCTCAATCAGTCGTCTTGCACAGTCTGCTGGTGGTGTATATCCGGTTTTAGAAGGCGATCTTGACCCGACGCTTGCGGGAGTCGCATCTCTTGACGATTCCCTTGAACTGTTTTCTTTTAGGGATATTTTAATCGGAGGACCACATAATGCAACTCTACCTCTTGGTGGAGACGCAGAGCTCTTCACTCCTTCGCTTACCTTAGGATACCTCAATTCTTGGTAATGACGATAGGATTGGTAGGGCATTCCTCCACGATCACTCAAAGCAGTTCTTTGAGGTATCCTCGATGATTGGTAAGGACAAGGTTTGAAGTACTGCGAAGGGAGGCAACCATAAACATCATTTGGGTCCTATAAATTATTATCAATTACATAATAATTCTGTTTTCATGAAAACGATAATCTTTTCTTAAAAAAATAAAAACGAAGGTCTTTTATATTGTTTATATATAGAAAAATCTATTTAAGAACTCTTTATTATGAGAATAAGGTATTGAACTGTTTCATATGTTGGTATGTATAAAGAAGAAAAAGTTAACAATAGAGTCATTTGTGATGTGATCACATCACGTCCTCACGATGGGGTCCCATAATGATACGAGTCATAAAGAGAACGTTTCGATTTCTGTCTTATTGAAGATTGCGTAAGAGGCAACGTTCAAGGTTAAGACAGCAAAAACTGAAACGGCCTCTCTATGATGGAATTAAGATTTTGATTGTTACTTGATAATTAATAACCAATCTTTTCATATAGCTTAATTGATTTTTTTAGTAGATTCTAAAAAAACAATTTTCATTAATAATTTTAATTATTAGAACAATTTGTAGTTTTTCTAAACAAAATTGTTACCTGTCTCATCTGTCTGCAAAAATCTTTGTAAGGATTTTCGACGTCGTCTTCGTCTTCCATATCATCATCTTCACTTGCATAAGCGATTTCCACTGCTCTATAAGCTAAAAGAAAAAAATATTTATTTTAGTATTTAAGAAATTTTAAAGAATAAAAAGAATTTATAACATACAAAAAAGTCAATATTTGATGTAGGTTACTACCAATCATGGAATGTTTTTGAAAAGTGCAGCTTTGGATTCTGTTGTGTAGATGGCGAGTATAAACTAAATTAAATAATTACGAAAAATAGATAAGTGCTGTTAAGAAGAGTGAAGTCGAAATCACTTTCTAGCTATTTTAGAGAGAGGAGCGAATTCAGTTAGGACTTGAAGAAGACTATGGATGAAGCAAAAGTTATTTTTCCAATTAACAAAGGAAAACAAATTATGTTTATCTATGGAAGAGAGGAAATTAAAAAGGAGAAAAATAGCTCAAAAAAGAAATGATCTCAAAAAAATCAACGACACAAAAACGTATACAATCAGCTGCAAAAGGCAGTTAAGAACAGTTAAGAAAATGGTAGATGAGTACATCGTGAAAATGTTGTAAGATCCCTTCGAATTCTTTAAACGTAATCTAAAGATTAAAATTATATTAATAGTCTTACTTCCTTGTCCAGGTCGAACAACAGGGCCGTTTCTAAAATTTCGATTACTATCTGAGAGTGCCGCTTCGTACATACTTTTTAACACAGCTTTACGTTGTTCGTACATAATCTGGAATTGATGCGCTTGTACTTTCTTTTCGTAAGTTATCACTTTGGATTGATTAACTCGGTTATAAGTGACAACAGCAGCTTTATCCTTAGCTTCATTATTACAATTGCAACTGGTTTTGGTTTTCTTTAATTTATCATCATCTTGATCGATTTTTGGTTTTTCTGTTAGCGCTTCTTTTGAAGTTTGACAACATTTATTACAACTCATAAATAACATTTTCAATACTGGACATTCATCGTCGTTGTTTTCTAGTATTTCCTTTGGGGGCTCTTCATTTTCGATGAGTTTAACTGAATTTTTAGTATCTGGTATAGAAGGTTTTGAACATTTTTCGACTAATTCTTTAACAATACGTGCTGGATAAGAATCTTTAGATCCTTCCTCTTCTTTACGTTTACGGATTTTTTCGCACGTTTCGCATGTAGGATCTTTACATCTTCCACCATCCTCCCCACCAAAACATGGGATTTTTTCGGAATCGCTTTCATCTTCCCCTTCTTTACAATTACAAGATTTATGGCTATCCACCGTTCCCAATTTCGTGGTCATTTCTCTCAATTTATCTATTGCATTATCAATTTCACATTTTTCCGGGCAAATAAGATCCGGTTGTCCTGATTTTCCAGTAGTTTTCAACCAATCTAGTATGGAGATGATTAAACCCAAGATGTTAGTGACGTTATTCGGATCGTCATTTGATGGTTCTGCTTTTGGTTCCATAATTTAAATGTTTGGGGATTGTTTCCTTAAAATGGAATAACTTTTACAGTTTTTTTTTAATTATAATGATTAAAATTACGAACAAATTTTAGAAAAACATATTTTTATGACAGCGAGAAAGTGACAGTTTGATGTCGGTGAATTTTGAGGATGACTTTATAAAATAATTTGACGTTGATTATATCATAAACTAGAATCTTTAAGCTTCAATTCAACATACATATCATATCATGATTCTTAAAAATACAGTCGATTTGATTTTCTTAATATTTAGTATTACTTTGATTTAGACATTTAGCAATGTTTTTTTACAATTTTAATAATATAGCCTTATAGTTTTTATATCATATCATAAACTAGAATCTTTAAGCTCCAATTTAACATACATATCATATCATGATTCTTAAAGATACAGTTCATATGATTTTTTCAAAATTTTGTACATCTTTGATTTACACATTTAGCAATTTCTTCTTTAACAATTATTTCCTGGAAATTTTAATAATATTACCTTATAGTTTTTATATCATATCATAAACTAGAATCTTTAAGCTTCAATTCAACATACATATCATATCATGATTCTTAAAAATACAGTCGATATGATTTTGTCCAATATTTGTATTGCTTTGATTTAGACATTTAGCTATATCTTTTTTAACAATTTTTTTCTTGGAAATTTTAATAATATAGCCTTATAATTTTTATATCATATCATAAACTAGAATCATACAAAATATAATATAATATGTTTATACATATCATATCATGATTCTTAAAAATACAGTCGATTTGATTTTCTCAAATTTTAGTATTACTTTGATTTAGACATTTAGCAATGTTTTTTTTACAATTTTAATAATATAGCCTTATAGTTTTTATATCATATCATAAACTAGAATCTTTAAGCTCCAATTTAACATACATATCATATCATGATTCTTAAAGATACAGTTGATATGATTTTTTCAAAATTTTGTACATCTTTGATTTACACATTTAGCAATTTCTTCTTTAACAATTATTTCCTGGAAATTTTAATAATATTACCTTATAGTTTTTATATCATATCATAAACTAGAATCTTTAAGCTTCAATTCAACATACATATCATATCATGATTCTTAAAAATACAGTCGATATGATTTTGTCAAATATTTGTATTGCTTTGATTTAGACATTTAGCAATATCTTTTTTAACAATCTTTTTCTTGGAAATTTTAATAATATAGCCTTATAATTTTTATATCATATCATAAACTAGAATCTTTAAGCTCCAATTTAACATACACATCATATGTTGATTCTTAAAAATACAGTCGATATGATTTTTTCAAAATTTTGTATTGCTTTGATTAAGACATTTAGCAATATCTTCTTTAACAATTTTTTCGTGGAAATTTTAATAATATAGCTTTACAGTTTTTATATCATATCATAAACTAGAATCTGTAAGCTCCAATTTAACATACATATCATATCATGATTCTTAAAGATACAGTCGATATGATTTTTTGAAAAGTTTGTACATCTTTGATTTACATATTTAGCAATTTCTTCTTTAACAATTATTATTTCCTGGAAATTTTAATAATATTACCTTATAGTTTTTATATCATATCATAAACTAGAATCTTTAAGCTCCAATCCAACATACATATCATATCATGATTCTTAAAAATACAGTCGATATGATTTTGTCAAATATTTGTATTGCTTTGATTTAGACATTTAGCAATATCTTTTTTAACAATCTTTTTCTTGGAAATTTTAATAATATAGCCTTATAATTTTTATATCATATCATAAACTAGAATCTTTAAGCTTCAATTTAATATACATATCATATCATGATTCTTAAAAATACAGTCGATATGATTTTTTTCAAAATTTTGTATTGCTTTGATTAAGACATTTAGCAATATCTTCTTTAACAATTTTTTCGTGGAAATTTTAATAATATAGCTTTACAGTTTTTATATCATATCATAAACTAGAATCTGTAAGCTTCAATTTAACATACATATCATATCATGATTCTTAAAGATACAGTCGATATGATTTTTTGAAAATTTTGTACATTTTTGATTTAGACATTTAGTAATACCTTTTTAACAATTTCTTTCTTGGACATTTTAATAATATAGCCTTATAGTTTTTATATCATATCATAAACTAGAATCTTTAAGCTCCAATTTAACATACATATCATATCATGATTCTTAAAGATACAGTCACTATGATTTTTTGAAAATTTTATACATTTTTGATTTACACATTTAGCAATTTCTTCTTTAACAATTACTTCCCGGCAATTTTAATAATATTACCTTATAGTTTTTATATCATATCATAAACTAGAATCTTTAAGCTTCAATTCAACATATATATCATATCATGATTCTTAAAAATACAGTCGATATGATTTTGTCAAATATTTGTATTGCTTTGATTAAGACATTTAGCAATATCTTCTTTAACAATTTTTTCGTGGAAATTTTAATAATATAGCTTTACAGTTTTTATATCATATCATAAACTAGAATCTGTAAGCTTCAATTTAACATACATATCATATCATGATTCTTAAAAATACAGTCGATATGATTTTTTCAAAATTTTGTATTGCTTTGATTAAGACATTTGGCAATATCTTCTTTAACAATTTTTTCGTAGAAATTTTAATAATATTACCTTATAGTTTTTATATCATATCATAAACTAGAATCTTTAAGCTTCAATTCAACATACATATCATATCATGATTCTTAAAGATACAGTCGATATGATTTTTTGAAAAGTTTGTACATCTTTGATTTACATATTTAGCAATTTCTTCTTTAACAATTATTTCCTGGAAATTTTAATAATATTACCTTATAGTTTTTATATCATATCATAAACTAGAATCTTTAAGCTTCAATTCAACATATATATCATATCATGATTCTTAAAAATACAGTCGATATGATTTTTTCAAATATTTATGTTGATTTAGACATTTAGCAATTTCTTCTTTAACAATTATTTCCTGGAAATTTTAATAATATTACCTTATAGTTTTTATATCATATCATAAACTAGAATTTTTAAGCTCCAATTTAACATACATATCATATCATGATTCTTAAAAATACAGCTGTTATAGTTGAATGAGTGCATCTTTGAGTCTGCTATGTTCTCAGCGTCATCAACATAACAGACAATTTCACCTTATTCTCTTGATTTTAATTAAAACTCTTTTATTGCATGTTATTTTCAAGATTCTAGATTTACAACGAACAGTTTATCCGCTCAAAAGCAAATACTTTTGTTATTCCGGCAGTAAACTAAAACTAACCGAAGTAAATTTGTGGTTTAATTATTTTCTTAATGACGCCATGAACTTTTTATTGAATTTATCTAAATGAAGGTGTACACGTTTAATTGCAAGATATTGAACAATATTTTTATTTAATTTTAGTTTATGTTTAGCTCTGTGCCCTGTTTTTGTCTTATATTTATTTTTATACGATTTTATATCGATAATTTACGTGACTTATGATTTAGCATTAAAGATCGAACAAATAATTACATGTTAAATGTAAACCGATGTTCATTAAGAAAATATACAAATTGCTATGTTTGTATAGATTTATTAGATTATTGTTTTTATTAAAAAAAATGTTTAAGTATTAAAAAATTTTTAGAGAAATAATTTAACAAAGAAATTTTTGAGAATACCGTTTCGCGTAGAATTTGGGTTATCGTCTTGCGATACTATAATTAAAACTGTGTTCTGTACTAGTGTGTGGCTTTTCGAAACGTGTGAGAGCGTTCAGTCTGACTCTGCGTTTCGTCCAATACTTACTTAAACTAGCCTTAATACGGTACACCTTACGCGTTTCTTACCAAGTTTCGCGAAAAAATATTAATTAAAAAAAAGTAAGGCTGAAATTTCTCGCTTAATTTCTTCACAGTGCCTTTCACGACCGACTATATGTTCAATATGAACAGTAAGGGCATCAGAAGAAAAAAATCTTCGCTGTCCGAAGTTAAGGTAGCTGTTATTGGTGCCCCCGGTGTAGGAAAAAGTGGTAAGGTACATTTTTTTTCCTCAATGAGTTCTCATTCATTCATCTTACGATGAAATAATTATATAGTAAACAGCTTTTGTGTTAAAAATCGATGTTTAGATTTCAAACAGACTTTTATTTAACCTTGTGACTGGATGTTCAAAAATCTCGAATCCATTACGCTATTTCGAGGAGAAACGTTAATACATTTTTTCACATCCCTTTGGCATCGACTTAAATAAAACAGCTTTAAGTAAACAGAAACTTTGAAAGATGAGATTCAAGGAGGTAATAACTAAAATTTTATTTATAATAATTTTTTTATTAATTTCATTTTCAAATAAAAACTTCTAATTAAATTATTAAAGTATAAGTGAAAACTATGTTTAGAATTTATTTTGGCAACATATGAAAATTTAAATTATAATGTTACCATGTTTGCAGGTGTTTGATATTAATTAAGATGGAAAATTAAATTTGATTTATCACTTTTATGTATAAATTCATTTTTAAACCCATTTGCATCACCACAAGTAAATTATGATCAATATTGGCATTAATTTAAGTATAGTTAGATACTTAAACACATTAAACTTGAATTTGGTTTGTAAACTTCTATATCAAACAGGAAATTCAATATAAACACAATCTTTCGAAACAAGACCTAAAGAGAATCGTAAATTCAAACATTTTTTCGCAACAAACACAAAATTGCGAAATTTAATCTAAAATTAAAACAATTTACAAAATATAATACTCGTTGTTGACACATAGCTTAGATTGCGTAACTTTGGAAATTAACCAAAAGTAACAGCGCAAAATATTAAATAAACTTAGTAAATGCCGATTAAAATTTGGGAAATAATTTAAATTTAGACGTTGTTTGTCTCCGGTGAGTTATGGTATATGTAATTGGGGTTACACGAATTGAATATGTGCAGGTGTAAACGAAGGAAACGCCACTGATAATAAATAAACACGGTTCGTGTTGTTTGTTGGCGAAAATGCGCCAGCAAAACCATCGGTGGTGAGCATTTATTTTTGTTTTACAACGCACCCGGAATTATTAGGGCCAATACAAAACACAAGTGGTCTAAATATACTATCCCGGCGCCTAAAGGTTCATCTGCGAGAAATGTACTTTGAAAATCTATGCCAAAACTGCTTGTTGTCAACCGAATTTTAATTAAATCCGTCAAAAAAATTCTTGCGAAATTAATTTTCCGTTTCAAATTTTTTCTTTTATATTCTGATCAACTCGAAAATAAGATGAATAAAAGCAGCTGTTGAGAACGAAATTTAGACCAGAATTCCAACGTTTGAAAGTGGGTGGCCCATTTTCCTATTACGACCGAATACAAGTGTTGTTTTAAGCACAGTTTCACTAACTGTAAGTAATGATGGTGTTTATTAATGAAACCAAATAAATATGTATAAAAATCAATTTATACAGGGTGGGGCAGAATGGAAGGTCGTTTTTGAAATGAGAATAACTCAGCTGGTGTTTAATTGAAAAAAAATTATTTATAACCATTTAACAATTAAAAAGTGAACTTATTTAAATAAGTTCTGAAAATAACTTAAATTGCTTAATTAGCTAAGGTCATTCGTTTGTAAGTCATAACGGTTATCTGGACCTCGGGTCGTGAAACAGTTCCGAAACCGGACTGAGGACTAAGACGGGTACAGAATTTTGGATCGACAGCATCAGCAATGACTTAAAATCCGCATGGTCGTCCTCGAAATGTAAGGACATCTGGGTTCGTAGAAAAGGTGAGATAAGCAGTAATGGTAATATAGCGCTCTGTTCTAAAACGGGCTGCGGCACTCCGAATGAATAGTCGAACACTTCGCAAAATTTTACACCAAGACCCCTATAAGTTTATCGTTGTTCAACAACTAAAAGAGGGAGATTTTTCATGACTTTTCGTGATTTTTGCTGATGAACAAGTAATAATGATGTCCGATGAGGTTCATTTTCATTTGAACTGTTCTGTTAACAAACAGAACTTCCGATATTGGGCAGCAAAAAAGCCTGGTGAAGTGCATTAACGCCCACTTCAGTGAGAAAGTCACCGCTTGGTGTGCTGTAAGCCGTCTTGGATTGATTAGTCCTTATTTTTTCGCAGATGCATAAGGGGCTACTGTAACTGTAATCTCCGAGCGCTATGTTTTCATGTGGATAAACTTTTTGATCGCAGAATTGCGTCGAGGTACAATTAACACAAGAAATGTTTGGTTCCAATAAGAGGGTGCCACAGCACATACAGCCAGAGCCTCAATGGAAGTTATGTTTTTCCTGAATAAGTGATCTGTCGTTTTGATGATGTGCCGTGGTCCACTCATTCTCCTAATCTCACAGCTCCTGATTATTTTTTATGTGGACACCTAAAGGTAAATCTTTTTTCTAGGTAAATCTAGCACAAGTTAGGGAGAATCGTCTATAGTAGTAGTTCAAAACATAATTTTACTTTTTTATTGTTAAATGGTAGGTAACATATAAACTTTACTTTTCAAAGCTGAGTTATTCTCATTTCAAAAACGCCCTTCCATTCTGCCCCACCATGTACATAAAGATCATAAATCAACTTTAATTTTTTATTTTTGCATTTTGTATCATAAGGTCTGTAGCGCGCGGATTTTTCCTGACCATAATCAACGAAGCGTAACTACAACATATACACACGCCTTCAATAGGCAGCGAAATAGATTAGAGAACAATTATTACCACTTTTATGTTAGTTAATTTATTATATTGAACTAAAATTAAAACTATCACTATACATTTTTTCAGAAACAAGTTTCAAACGTTCAAAATATACAATTTGGCGCTGAATAACAACTAAAAGTAGATTCCGGCCGAGGCGCTGCAATCTAAACCTTCAAATACAAAATCTGTAAGAGGTAGCGCCCCGGCTTTATATTCTTAACCATTTAATATAATTTATTACACAATCTGTTTCAAGACAAAACATGAAGGAGATACCGCCTCGGTCGCAAGCAACCTCGGCTTTATACTCTTAATCGTTAATAATTTATTACGATCCTGTAGTAAAAACAGCCAAGGTCGCTTACGGCCGAAGCGCTGCAATCAATTCCTTCCTGGATAATATATAAAGGAACTACCGCCGCGGCCGCAAGCGACCTCGGCTTCATACTCGTAATCGTTAATAATTTATTACGATCCTGTTGTAAAAACAGCCAAGATCGCTTACGGCCGAAGCGCTGCCATCAACTCCTTTCAAGACAAAACATAAAGGAACTACTGCCTCGGCCGCAAGCGACCTCGGCTTCATACTCTTAATCGTTAATAATTTATTACGATCCTGTAGTAAAAACAGCCAAGATCGCTTACGGCCGAAGCACTGCAATCAACTCCTTCCAGGACAAAACATAAAGGAACTACTGCCTCGGCCGCAAGCGACCTCGGCTTCATACTCTTAATCGTTAATAAATTAAGGATCCTGTAGTAAAAACAGCCAAGGTCGCTTACGGCCGAAGCGCTGCAATCAATTCCTTCCTGCACAATATATAAAGGAACTACCGCCTCGGCCGCAAGCGACCTCGGCTTCATACTCTGAATCGTTAATAATTTATTACGATCCTGTTGTAAAAACAGCCAGGATCGCTTACGGCCGAAGCACTGCAATCAACTCCTTCCAGGACAAAACATAAAGGAACTACCGCCTCGGCCGCAAGCGACCTCGGCTTCATACTCTTAATCGTTAATAAATTAAGGATCCTGTAGTAAAAACAGCCAAGGTCGCTTACAGCCGAAGTGCTGCAATCAACTCCTTCCAAGACAAAACATAAAGGAACTACTGCCTCGGCCGCAAGCGACCTCGGCTCATACTCTTAATCGTTAATAATTTATTACGATCCTGTACTAAAAACAGCCAAGGTCGCTTACGGCCGAAGCGCTGCAATCAATTCCTTCCTGGATAATATATAAAGGAACTACCGCCGCGGCCGCAAGCGACCTCGGCTTCATACTCGTAATCGTTAATAATTTATTACGATCCTGTTGTAAAAACAGCCAAGATCGCTTACGGCCGAAGCGCTGCCATCAACTCCTTTCAAGACAAAACATAAAGGAACTACTGCCTCGGCCGCAAGCGACCTCGGCTTCATACTCTTAATCGTTAATAATTTATTACGATCCTGTAGTAAAAACAGCCAAGATCGCTTACGGCCGAAGCACTGCAATCAACTCCTTCCAGGACAAAACATAAAGGAACTACTGCCTCGGCCGCAAGCGACCTCGGCTTCATACTCTTAATCGTTAATAATTTATTACGATCCTGTAGTAAAAACAGCCAAGATCGCTTACGGCCGAAGCACTGCAATCAACTCCTTTCAAGACAAAACATAAAGGAACTACTGCCTCGGCCGCAAGCGACCTCGGATCATACTCTTAATCGTTAATAATATATT
This sequence comes from Onthophagus taurus, assembly GCF_036711975.1. Lineage (NCBI taxonomy): Eukaryota > Metazoa > Arthropoda > Insecta > Coleoptera > Scarabaeidae > Onthophagus > Onthophagus taurus. The sequence goes on from NC_091967.1 coordinate 3,906,886, forward strand.
ACGATCCTGTACTAAAAACAGCCAAGGTCGCTTACAGCCGAAGCGCTGCAATCAACTCGTTCCAAGACAAAACATAACAGGAAGTACTGCCTCGGCCGCAAGCGACCTCGGCTCATACTCTTAATCGTTAATAATATATTACGATCCTGTACTAAAAACAGCCAAGATCGCTTACAGCCGAAGCGCTGCAATCAACTCCTTTCAAGACAAAACATAATAGGAACTACTGCCTCGGCCGCAAGCGACCTCGGCTTCATACTCTTAAACATTAATAATTCATTACGATTTTGTCAAAAAAACAGCCGAGGTCGTTTCCGGCCGAGGCGCTACAATTAGGATCTTTAGACACAAAGGTTGCAGGAAATAGCGCCTTTAAAATACATTAACAGGATTTCTTTTAGTATCAAAGTATCATCAATTCAACAGAATATACTTTATTTGTTGGTTAGAAAATGTAATAAATACGAATTTAATGTTCTTTTAGTTACATTTGTTTGGTGACTAACCCAAAAGTATTTAAAACCCGACAAAGAAAAAACGTTTATAATACCAAAGTGCAAGCTTTCTATTAAAACCTTTCATCTCGTTCAACAATCAGAATAAAGCCCGGACGTTTTAACATCAAACCGTAAACATTCGATACAAAACTAAAAAGGCACATTACGTAATAAAACGGAGTCAAACGAAGCAGCCACCGGCCGATTCTTTTCGCGTACATCAACGCGCAATTATGTTTTACGGCCGAACGCCGTGTTGGGTCGTAAAGCGGCTGTAAAATTGAGCTGCCCTTTAATGTTGTTTCGTTTTTTCTTCTTTTTTTCAGCTCTTTCGGTACGGTTTTTGACCAGACGATATATTGGCGAATATGATCATCAATCAGGTGAGACTGATGAAACCCGCTACTGGATGTTGATGTTTTAATACACTTCTATCGCCAAAACGTAGTATACTAACAAAGTTGAAGCATTCGCTTATGTTGTATTATTGATCGTAAAAGACAACTCTTTTCGATCCTGGCAACTACTGTGTGCCTCGTAAAACCGCTATTAATCCTCGATTATCTAATAAAACGACCGCGTGATTTACGCTTATTGTGTAAACTGGTATCTATTGTTGTTTTTTTCCTTCATTTTAGTTATTTGTTTCAGAAACCAGGTACAAACATGAAGTTTTAGTCGATAATGAACCCGTTTTATACGAAATTTTAGATACTTGCCCAAAGGTATGTATGTAATACGTTTTTTTTATTTATAGGTTTTTATGACTACGATTAAAATATTAGAGGTGTAATAACTATTTAGCATATTATTGCCGTTTAAATTATAAACGTTTTTACGGGTGTACTCGAAATCGTTTTATTGCATACTGTAGGCGTACGAAAGACGCATTCGCGGTCGTTCCATTAACCGATTTTTGTTTAGATGCTTTCGGAAGGAAGTTTTGGTGAATGTTTGAGGAATTAGTCCAGAAATAGTGGACTCAATAGAGGTGTGTTATTGTACCAGCGCCTCGATGGTGTGGCCGTTAAATATTTAGTGCACCTAATTTTGGATCTTTAAAGTTTATTCTTGGATTCCATAATTTTCTAAGACGCCGCCTGTATTGTGTCTAGTGGAATTAATTTCACTTTTATTTACCTATTATTCACAAAAAATTAACAGATTTATTGATCGAATTAACACATTTATAACAGTCTTGGGTTATGCGTTTCAAATTCTATTTACTATTTCGATTCCTTTCGACCCATCACCCTAACGTCATTTCTGCTGAAAACCCTTGAAAAAGTTCTGGAACGGTATATCCGTACGGTGCCATTGGTATCTGGTCCACTGAGTCGCCACCAGTATGCTTATCAAGCGGGAAAATCAGCAGAATTGGCTCTACACAACTTAGTTGGTAGAGTATCCAGGACGCTGCAGGATAAAGAAATCTTGGTTTGTGCGTTCCTGGATATAGAGGGAGCGTTCAACAACGCAATACCACAATCTCTTGAAAGAGCTGCTCTTGACAGGGGAGTGGAAGCAACTATAGCGCGTTGGATCCGCAATATGCTAGATAGTAGAATAGTTTCTACTTCACTCCACGGTGATACGATACGCTTCAGGCCGGGAGGTGGCTGCCCGCAGGGAGGGGTGTTATCTCCCCTGCTTTGGTCCCTCCTAGTTGACGATCTGATTGTGATAGTCGAAGCCGTTGGTGTGGAAATACTAGCTTATGCTGATGACATTGTCGTTATGGTCAAAGGAACCTGTTTGCCGAGGATATCTAAAGTCCTCCAGGTGACCCTAGATACCATTTGCGCTTGGTGTAAGGGAAAGAACCTCTCAATAAACCCGCAAAAGACAATTGTTGTGCCCTTCACCAGGAAGCGAAAGTTGGATGGACTAATCCGCCCAACTATCCAAGGTGAAGAAATTCCTTTCTCAAAGGAAGTCAAATATCTAGGAGTAATCCTAGACAAAACCCTGTCATGGAATGGACATTTGCAGGGAGTTTTGCACAAAGCTAGACTATCCTTGTGGACTTGTCGCAGTCTTTGTGGAAAAAATTGGGGTCTTACCCCTGAAAGACTGTACTGGCTCTATGTGACTGTGGTTAGACCTATGATCACATACGGAGCAGCAGCCTGGTATAGGAAAGTCCGACAGACTTCAGTTATCAGTAAACTTTCACGAATTCAACGAGTAGCTGGATTGGCAATCTCTGGTGCGATAGGCACAACGCCAACTCTAGCAATGGAGGTTCTGCTTGGCCTATCTCCTCTGCATTTGCATATAGAGAAAGTGGCTAGAACAACCATTTACAGATTTAAGCAATATGCTCAAAACTGTTCCGACATGTCCTACCAATGGGCTGCGGAAGACATTATAAGCACTGATACTGTGCTATCAATGCCGTCAGATTTGGCGGTATCACTATCAGTGATTAATGCTCGATACCAGATTGTACTGCCTGAGCGGCAGTCCTGGATCGAAAATGAAAATTCTCTGGTTCGGGCAGACATTTGCTTGTACACAGATGGATCAAAAACGCCTGAAGGGGTAGGAGCAGGAGTATACTGCCAGACACCTCGAATTAAGCAAGCCTACAGCCTGGGTACGTACTGTACTGTATTCCAGGCGGAAGTATTTGCTATTGACATGGGTGCTAAAATCCTTCTTGAAAGAGGGGTGAAGAACATGACAGTACGAATTTTCTCAGACAGTCAAGCCGCTCTCCAGGCGCTGCAAGCCGTGAAAACGGTGTCGGCTCTGGTTAATGATTGTAAGAGAACATTAAACACACTGAGTTGTGATAACAGAGTCTCTCTGATCTGGGTCCCCGGTCACTCTGGTGTTGCTGGCAATGAAGCGGCAGATAAGCTAGCACGAGATGGCAGCGCTGAAGCGTTTGTGGGACCGGAACCAGCAGTTGGTGTATCATTTGCGATGGCCAAATATAAGATTGGACTGTGGGCTGAAGAGAGACTTCGCCTACTGTGGACCAGTTCTCCTGGAATGAGACATGCTAAGGTGTTTATTAACATCGCCACTGTCAAACCCGGGAATATTTTAGGACTTGCCCGTAGTAGCATAAAAGTTCTAATGGGTGTTTTTACTGGGCACTGCCGATTAAAAGCACACCTCAACTTGTTGGGTTTAGCCGACGATGTTGAATGCCGACTATGTGCGGAGGGAGCAGAGACGGTTGAGCATGTTTTATGCCACTGCCCTGCCGTTAACCGTATCAGATTCTCGATTTTTGGGTCGCAGTTTATCTCCTCAAAAGATCTGAATGACCTTTCGCCGAGCAAGGTATTAATGTTCGTTAAGAGCATTGGACTGCACGGTGAAATTTGATAACGATATCTATCGGGGTACCGATAGTAGAATACCCGATATGTATTCTATGTAATGTAATGTACTATTTCGATTAAATTGCAATAAAATTTTGAATGTTTTGCTCCCAATTAATTGCTGCGCCACACACGGTGATTATGCTGATAATCGCAGGAACATTTCAGCATCATTTCGCTACGAGAAAGATGTAATAAAATTGTTGATATGTAATGCATGCGTTGCCAGTGGACATCTCGTAAAAATTCGATTTTACCTCGGTTTCCCTCTCTATATTTAGCCCAGTTATATATTCTTTGTATTCAAGCGTTGCGACCGCGAATTACTCACGATGGGAGCACGGATTTATTCCAACGCCGTTTTTAACCTTTTTATTTATGTTTCTGTTATTCGAACCGAATCCAAAATTTCTATTTGAAAATATTGATAAAATTGTTCCAAATCATAAACATTTATAGAAGCAAACTTTGCAATCTCTCACTTTTTCAGTCATATCATTGCGTCGCTAAAGGTTACCATATTTCAGGCACACTCTTGTGTTACGTTGACATTGCAGGAATTTATCAGGGTCAGAACTTAATTTAGACATTCTTCTACAAGTTTAATCATTAAGATTTAGGTGTTTGACTTATTTAATCATGAGATGCTTATTAATAGGGCAACCAAAAATATGCTCAAAAAATATATGCTGTATAAAAATCAAAATATGCTGTTTAAACATGAAAATATGCTCTATAAAAAAGAGTCTTTTCCAAATATTCCTATCAAATTTAAAATGTAGTTGTCTTTTAAATCTGTAGGCGAAGTTAAACAAAATAAAGTAGAAATGATTTCTATTTATATCTCGAGACATTTATTAGTTTGACATGTTTAAACTAAAAGACAATTAGAAAATATTGAACAATATACAAAAGACAAATAGAAAGAAATAGATTTAATAATAATAATAATAATAATAATAATAAATTTTATTGCCCAACAGCGCACCATATTAAGGGCAAAATACAAAAAATATACAAATTATTACAAATTGTACATCAATATAATTACAAGTGAAATTAAAATGCATATAATACATACCTAAATAATAATACAATCAAATAAAAGAGGCAATGTTTATTCTAGCCTACAACTATCGTTCATGTTCGTGATCATATGTGTTATCGGCGCCCTTTTTTTGACATTTGTTCTGCATAAAGGTGGATAAAAATACAAATGGGACCGAGAATTTATGCGCGGCACCACTATATTCACTCGCGACAACAACCACGCACAGTCGATCTCACCACACATCAACTTTTGCAAGAACGAGGCACTTTGGACCATTCTTCTATCCTGCAGAGAAGGAAGCTTGTGGCGATGCAGTAGATCTAAGTAGTTCACTCCTTTAGGCGGATATTGACCATCCATACGATATGACAAAAATTTGAGAAATCGACGCTGGACTTTCTCAACCATTAGTTGTTGTGACGTGTAAATAGGGTACCATATTACAGAGGCATACTGATCCTCAGTATGAAACCCAAAGTTCTCCAAGCCTGAGAGCACATCTCCTCAATATAGGGCAAGAAAGAAAGTTCTGAGTCAAACAGCACTCCCAGATCCTTCACCGTAGAGACCCTTGTTAGAGGTATGGAAGCCGCAATATAAACTGTGTCGATTTTATTTAACTTCTTTGTAAATGATATATAAGTACATTTACTGACACTTAAAGAAAGGGCATTGAAATTGCACCACTTCTGAATAATGTCCAGGTTGTTCTGCAGCATCCTAGAGTCATCCAGTGATCTGACCTCCACAAAAATTTTCAAATCATCAGCATAAGCAAGCACTGGACAGGTAAGCGAGTCTAATAAATCGTTTATATATAGAACAAATAGCAGCGGTCCCACATTGGATCCTTGAGGAACTTCAGATGTAGGCGAGTAGTCGTCGGAATAAAATCCATTGTAAAAAACACGACATACTCTATCAGCAAGGTACGATTTCATCAAATTTAATGAATTAGAAGACATACCAAAATAGCTCAATTTCTGTAGCAACATACTGTGATCAATGCGATCAAAGGCCTTCTCAAAATCGGTATAAACTACGTCGACTTGTCCACCAACATACATTGCCTCTGCGACGTACTGGGTAAGACAACATAAATTAGTTATTGTCGAGCGTTTAGGCACAAAACCATGTTGGTGAGGCGATACATATGATTGTGTGTGACGATAAATTGTATTAAAAATTATCTGCTCATATACCTTTGCAAAATTAGATAGAATAGCAATTGGTCTATAGTTGGTTACCAAGGACTTGTCACCTTTCTTAAATACGGGCGTGATTCTAGCTGACTTCCATCTCTGAAGGAAAATCGAAGCAGTTATAGAGCGATTAATAATGTACATCAACGGTTTAGCTAACGCAAATCGTACATCACGTACCAGAAAACTAGGTATTTGGTCTTCACCCGCTGTGAGTTTGGAGCTAAAACCCCTCATTACAGCAATTATCTCCTCCTCGGTTACCTGATGGATATTAAACATTGGCAACGTGGGAACTGCGTCAGTAAAATTCCTGGAATTGTCAGAATAAACAGATGAAAAATAGGAATCGAAAGCATTGACTATATCAATCGGAATAGTATATTCATCTACATCATCTCTAACGATCGACGGTATTCTGCTAGTACCTTGCTTTAGTCGAACGAAATTCCAGAAATCACTAGGATCGTGCTTTAAATTATCAGAGGCATGTTGCCAAAAGGAATTGTAAGCAGCGTCGATTTGTTCTTTTACTAGTGATCAATAGATTATAACACAAATACAGATTCAACTTAAATTTTGATTACAATAAATGACAAGCATCTCACCTAAATTATCAAAAAGGAAGCTTTGTCTGTTTGCACGTAAAACATTCTTGTACATTGAAAAACTTCGTCCCACTTCCACTGAAGTTATAGGTGCAAACTTAAATGCTAGTATTTCACTAACAGTGTATTTATTGTTTTTATTTCTGTAGATCCTGTACTTAAACATGTAGAAATTTCTTTCAAAATAGAAAAACCATGATTTTTTGAAATACACATATCCATTTTTTTCTTTACTGGCTTAGCAGTTTCACTGTTTATTGGAATTAATTAAGTCCTGAGCTTTTGTCACTATATCAACCTGTGCAGAAAGCGAAAGCCCAGTTGTTTCCAATGTTTTTATTGACGCACAAAGGAAGCCATAATTTGATGCAATGAAAATCAAATCTGATTTTATTGTATTGTCATTTAGTAAGGCCTTTGAAATTTTGATTGATACTAGGCGCTATTTCCTTAAAAATTGCTACTCTTGATGGCGCTTTTAAAAATACTTTTTTCACATTGGTCGATGTTAGTGTATGTACCTCGAATTTGCTCACAAACTCGATGAAGTCCGTGTGCAGCACAAGTCAAGTGTGTCACTTTTGGATAAAACGTTTGTATCGCCTTTTACCATGTAGGGAGCAGCATCTGATACAAAGAGTAAAATCATATCTCTGTTGAAAGTCTCACCCAAAATGTTAACAGAATCATCGAAATGTCTTGCAATAGTGCTATGATTCGCTTTATCAAGCACTGCTGTATTTAACAAAAATTTTTGTTTCGCAATCGACTCATCTTTATCCAAAATACCAATGATGACATTTGCCACATATCTTCCTGTTGCATCTGTGGTTTCGTCAATTGAGAGCCACAAGAAGCGACCGTTGATACATTTTCGTATGTGTTCTATGGTATTTTGGTAAAGTTCCTTAACATACTTTGTGCGAAGAGTAGTTTCAGATGGTACTTTGTACTCTGTGTATGACTCTAGGAACGATACTAATTTTTTGTTACGCATTTTATATAGAGGTGTATCAGCTGAAATTAGTGCGCTACATAGATCTTCTGCAAATTGAATATCTTTTGATTTGGATGTGGAACATTCAGCAAAAAAAGGCTGAGTAGTTTTCTTCTCATTATTTTTTTTCTCTAATTCTATGTGTTTTAAACTTGCTAGATGCTGTTTTACCGAGAATATTTTTTCGGCTGACACAGATTTGTTGCACACTTTGCAAAAAAGTACCTTACCATCAGTTTTGAATACAGGATATTCACGCACATATTGGGATAACTTTCCTGAACTTATCGAATGTCGATAATTTAATATTCTTTAAAGAATTGAATAACTTTATGCTAACTTTATATCAAATTGCAAAATATGCAATGTATGCTCGTATAGATAAAATAAGCAAAAATATGCTCTAACAAATACGGCTCAAAATTCATAGATTGATTTGAAACAAATTTCTATCTAGTCCATTTTATTCTGGAGGGTATGAAAAAAAATATACGTTTGCATATTTTTGCCCTACTTATTAATATTGCGTCATATTCTTCACTACAATAATGTTGGTGTAAATTTGACTCTATTGAAATGTGTACAAATTGCATTTGTCCATAATCCTAAAACAAAAAAAAAAAATTGGATAGCAAAAATAAGTATAACGAAATACGTATTTTATTGCAGTCGTCAATTTAGGATGTAGCTCAAGGAACTTGCTCAACATATTTGGCAACTTTCGTTTTGCCGTTCTGAAATTTGAATGCATATTCTTGTTGAAAGCAAAAATTGGGTCGATCGAGTCACGCTTTCAGCCCGTTTCTTTGTTATTAATGCTGAAAAATAAACGTGGCTGCAAATTCGATTAAATTTCAGAAATACGTGTACGCAACCTTGAACGAAAATAATATTTACAGGCACGTCCATTACGAAACGGTTGAATGGAGATTTTTTTTTTGTATACTTCGCGACCGGAACTTGAGAAGGCTATAATTTTCGGGCGTAAACTCTACGATAGTAATGAATTAGAACGTGAAGGTTGAGGAAATATATCAATTCGTGTATGCTTTGATCGTTGCTTTATCGGTCGTAATATCTGCGTTAAGATAATATTATTACATGATGCGGCCTCATCCGGTATATGGACAAATAAACCACGTTTGATTACTAAAATTAATAAACGTTTCTTGTTAATCAATTAATTAACAGAAGATCATCGATATAATCGCTTTATTTATTATTTTCAGAATGAAGATGATTTTCCATCATCAGATACCTTAAATTGGGCTGACGGAATTCTCTTGGTTTATTCCATAACAGATAGAAGATCATTTGCGTATGTTAAAAAAGTAGGGACTTTACTAAACGATTGTGATATGCCGCTTTATCTCGTTGCGAATAAAAATGATATGATTCATTTAAGACAAGTTAGCGCCGAAGAAGGTACTATTTTGGCGAGAGATTTAGAATGCGGATTCTCAGAGGTAACGGCTGCCGAACAAGTTGGTCCTGTAGCGATGGTTTTTCAAGATCTGTGTAAAGCGGTTTTGGCTGCGAGAAGAAAATCAAAACATTCGCTCCTCGAGAGGATGTTGGGCGCAAAAACTACTAATATAAAATTGTACGCGAGAGGGAAAAGCGATAGTGCGTTACCGAAAGATTGAAGGCCGAAACGCAGCGACGACAGCTGGTAAATTTTAGTTTATTTTGGCGATTACGTGTGTCGGCGATGATGATGCCGTATGTTACGTAGGAAGAATCACATTCCCTTAAGACGTTAGGAGTAAACAGTTTTATTATTAGAAAGGAAGTGTGTATTTTGAAATAATGCGACATGTTATTTTTACAACAGCAGACGTTGATGACGAGTTTTGTAAACTTGCCAGAACTGATAACACAATATTATTTCAACAATAAATATAAACACAATAAATTAATATACTTAAACAGTTTAAAATATAAAAAAAAATCTTTTTTGGCTTTTTATTTCATTCCATTATCTCCGGGAGAGGTCAACGCATTATTTGTGCTTGGATAACGCAAGTTTAGTTATAATATTAACATTTGCCATTGTCAGAAAAAATGGGAAGTATAAATTCTCCCACCAGAGTATTTACTTTCACAACTTCAATGTCACGTGGAAGTCGGAGTCTATTCCTTTGCGTGATATCAAACTCAATGTAACTTTTGAAATAAAAAGAAACCAGTATTGGATGATTTTATTTCCAGATTGAATTAAAATTATTATACTTCTGGCTAATATCAATCTTTGGTAATAAGCAGATAAGTCTTGTTGTTCATGTTTCATGATGTACGTAGAAATGCAATACTAAAAACTTTTTTAGTTATCCGTTTGTTCTCTCATCAGATGTTTAATTGGGAAAAATTCAAGAATCATCTCGTAGCTTCAAAATCGACGATTTTTTTCAGTCAATGTGAAATGACCAAAGAGAAACACGTTAAAAACAAAAGGAAAGTGCGGAAAAGTGTAGAACATACCAAAAAATCACATTAAAGTTTCGATGTGACGTCACAAGCAATGTTAACCATGCATTTTCCTATTAAACCGGTCAACACCTATCCTACAAATTGTTTATTTTATAGCCACGCACAAAATCAACCTGATAAACTTAAAAGTAAAGTTTCGGATGAAACACCCTTGTTTTTTCAGGCTTTCGATGCATAACGACTGACTAAGATTTTATAAAAACGTTGAATCCTCATTAGTGTTTAAATTAATTTGGTTACAACATTTTTGTAAGCAAGTGTGGTCTTGTACAAAACCAAAAAATTCGTAACTCCAAATTCACTAAATATCGCGCGAAGAACATCTATCGTATTGATTGAAAGGATACTATTCATTTGAAAAACTTTAACCATCGTCTACATGTATCGGTAAACACCTTGGTTAGTGCTCTCTTCAAAGGGTCTAGAGAAATCTATATGAAGTTGTAAAACGACTCCATTTCCCATCTCCAACTCATTGTTACTACATTTGTTATTAAATACCATTACTGTTGTGCCAGGATGGTTTCATTTCTTCATCACAGTACAACACACATGTTTTTCATCCTTGACTTGTTCTATTTGTTCCCCAAATACCATTTAAATATGCTTATTATAGCATATTAATGTATATGTAGCTGCGATTAATATTGCAAAACTGGATCTACATTTTTTTTTCCTAAATCGATGTACAACCTCATATTTATAATATTTTTGGGTTTGTGGGGTCTCGTAATAACGAATCACTAGCATTCTTTGGCTATTTGAGTATACTTTAAAGAAATTCGTTTTAAAGGCTTATCTGTCGGAGGAATAAAAGTAAATATGTAATTGATCAATTGAAGTCTAACAGCGAACAACACCTCAATTCCTACAATTTATAGTCAGTTGTTAAGCGGGAGGCACTGTTAGATCTAAAACCATTTAGCCAACTTCAATTGACCATTTTCTCCCAATTCCTAACACCCGATAAAGTATTATACACATTATATGTTTTATACTTTGTTACCTAAAAATCTTAGACCTGTCGTTAGATAGACTGTGCATCAATAGACTGTGTTGATACTAACACTACACCGAAAACTAAAAACATTCGGATTTAATCGCACGTCTCTCAAGGCGGCTAAACCCGAATGATTCTAGTTCCAGGTCTAGTGTTCTAGTTTTAGTGCAATAAAAATATGCAACATAGTGATATCTTATGCTAACTAGCACTAACTACCACTGTCACTAGAACCTAGAACTAACATTAGATCTAGAACTAGAAACATTCGGGATTAGCCGCACGTCTTTAAAGACGGCTAAACCCGAATGATTCTAGTTCTAGGTCTTGTGTTAGTTCGAGTGATAGTGCAATACTAGAACTAAGACTAGACCAAGAACTAGAAACATTCGGATTTAGCCGCACGTCTCTCAAGACGGCTAAACCCGAATGATTCTAGTTCTAGGTCTTGTGTTAGTTCTAGTGAAAGAGTAAAACAAGAACTAACACTAGACCTAGAACTAAAAAGTATCGGTACATGGTCTTGTGTTAGTTCTAGTGATAGTGTAAAACTAGAACTAACACTAGACCTAGAAAGTATTGGGTTTACTTTGCGTCTTCAGACTCTTGTGTTCAGTCTTGTTGTAGATAAGAACGTAACGTTTAGGGCATCAGGTATATTTTTGAGGTTATCTTTAATTTATACCCGGGATTTTTCCATAAACCGTTTATAATGATTTTATCGCCTATATCCGTTACTTTACGGGCACCTGTATGTGGTAAACAACGACATTTTAGTCGTTGTGTATCAAAAACCTAAGAAACAGCAGTATTTCACCCGAAAATATGCGTTTTAACCAAATTTGCTGCAAAAATATGTATAGTGTGTTAATTAATTATCCTACCGGAGGCAAATCGCGTATTCAATACCATTACTGTGATATTGGTTGCATACTTGCAATGATGACGTGGCAAAAAGTGACGTCACGTCGAAACTTTAAAGTGATTTTTCGGTAAATTTTACGCTTTTCCGTACATTTTTTTTATATGTAACGGCTTGCTTGAGTGATTTCCCGTCGATTAAAAAAAATTGTCGATTTTTAAGCGACACAATAATTCTTGAATTTATACCCTAATATTAATATACTTCTATGGAATTCAATCTCAGGTGAATAAGAATTTGATCTACAGCACTATACCATGTAAATATAAATCAAAGTAAGGTTTATTCTCTCCAGCTGTTTGTTTAGGATCTAAAACAAGAAAGAAAATGCGGTAAGTTGATTAAAAAAGGTTTCAAATAACATGGTAATAATATCAATAAGTAAATAAATAACAATAATTAATTAACAAATAATCAACAATGAAGAATAATTCGCTGAAAACTTGAAAATAGCACCTCACTAAATCGTTACTTTTCTATAAAATTTTAGGATTAAATAACACCAAAACAAACCGACTACAGCGCTGCGGGACGCTGACGGGGGTAGTTTGAACTACATCTGTCATACTAGACATTATCTTTGTCTAACTAATCAAAAATTCTATATTATTGTCGCACAAAAGAATATTACAGAATCCTGTAAAAAAACAGATAGGTACCTTTGAAATAAGATAGATATTTCGAAATTTCTGAAATTAAAAAAATGTAAATATACTATAAAATTATTATATTAGTATTTTGATTAGTTTTTCTTAGTTAATAATTAATTTTTTTGGATGTTGTTATTAGCTCAAATTCGTCACCAATACGTTACAGCGTGTCTCCATCTATGAGCGGGTAGTTACAAACAAAGAGAATAAGACACGGCTCTAAAATCTGTGGTTATCTATGATACAATCTTTGGGCACAGAACAAACAGAAATGAATTGGATTTTCATTTTACCTTATTCTAACAATATCTTTCTCGTTCTTAACATTAAATAGCAGTGTAGCAAAAAATTTTATTATATTTCTACTTTATCGTAAATACAGAAAACTGTAATGTAAAGTTTGGATATTAAACGAAAGAGATTCTTGTATTAATGAAAAATGTTAAAAATTTAACATTTTCGGATACAATTTTATTCCAAAAATAAAGATGTTGCAAAATGAACTAGATTATAGAAAAATGTTAACGATGTCTTAAATAGAAATGAAAAGATTCGTTAATAATTTTCATTATGTTCCATTTCATCTAATTGTGCAAATTGGTCTAAATATATTCACATTTGAATCTTAAGCAAGATTTATATATCACGGTGATTTATGTTAATTAAAACTAAATAAATTTGATATAGTTAATTTTATATATTTCTAACATATATCATTATGTAAAAAAAATAATGGTTGCGGATGTGAGAAAAAGATGTTAGATCCATGATACTTTGGCATTAGAGTATAAAATACGACAGCTAGGTGGATATAATTTCCCGAGAACAAGAGGCCGGAATTTAAGTAAGCAATATATTACCGGAATCCCTCCCGCACGAACAATATCCGAGATTGTCGCCATTTTCGCATCTCTCTCGCCGCCCGACGATAGACATAATAAAAAACACTATATAAGGAAAATGCATTACGATTCCGTGGCCCGAATGGGACCCACGGGATCCTTGGATAAACTCGGCCATATTATTTCGCGGTTCAGTTTGCACCGGCGTTTTAACGTTAATAACCTCAGCCGGCGTTACTCCAGTCCTTTCCAACAGAACCGTATTCGCTTTATTTTCAAAATTTAAACGGTTATGTTTTTGATCGATTTTTTAGAAATTTTATATACTTTCTTAATTTGTTTCAAAAAGTGATTTCATGTTATCGCTTGAAAAGAAATGTTTGAGTAATTTAAACCCGATCGAAAATAAATTGTTCCAGTCCGTTTCTGTACCACTCTGTGCGGGGAATATTTCAACAAAGAGCGATTTACTCCGCTTTTATTCGCCAAGTTTCTTCCGTATCCACGCGAATTTCCCCACCGCCTGACAACCTGAACCGCTCAAATTGCCAACGAGTACATCGCCGTCTCCGGTAATCACCGCAACTCGTCGACGACGTCGCTGACGACGACAGCACCGAATAATTAGCAAGTTATTGCGAAAGCGGTACGTGCAACAATGCGACGACGTCATCAGAAAGAATAGCCAAACAATTTCAACAGAACTAGGACAACAACGGAACCGAAGAGGAAGTTTTTTTTTTCGGGAACGACCAACCTCGAGAACGAACGTGGCGCTGCAGATCGCCACTAAATGTCAAATAAAAGGCTATCCGCGTCCTTTTTTATAGTACGCCACGTCGCGGACGCTCGTCAGAGTAATAGAAAACGAGGATGAATGGAGATGGATTTTCGCTTTTTCGGAGTTCTTCCTTTGTTCGGTTTACGAAAGTAGACCCGTTAAATTTATTTGGGAAAAAAACATTTCATTTTATTTCTATTCAAGTAAGTGATCAAATTAGTTATCAGAAGTCATATCGATTTGGACGTTTTTAATACTAACTCATTAAAATAATGTATATCCAATTTGAAAAAGTACGAATCAATTTGTGGGCAGTTTATAACCACAAAACCCTATGAGATTGTGATGAGGGCAATACTGCTATCTGCTGTACCTGTTGATTGTTCCTTGTAGCAAAAGCAGTATTCAATCTTCTATTAGCAGTATCTAGTCTGTCAGCAGCATTTCGTCTTCTGCCAGCAGTATTTAGTAATAATAATAATAATAATTCACTTTATTGCCCAACAAAGCAATTTTGCAATTTTTTTGCCATTTTTGCAATATTAGTTCACGTTTTAGAGATACGTGATGCTACATGACTCTATATAATAAAAGATAATAATACTGTAACTGGAAAAAATGCACGTGGTATAGTCGTAGATTCCGCGAGAACACATGATGCAATCGGCATGATAGTGTTACGTCAGGTATAAATTATGTTGTTTCAGCTATACTTTCTCAGTTGCCAGCCAGCATTCACGTAAGATGTCTCGAAAGTGTGTAAACAGTCCGGATTACTTCTGCTACGTTTGTGGTGAAGTGACTTTTGCGTCTCAGAAGCGGTCTATTACTCCATTGATAAAAACTGTATATCACCTTTACTTCGGTTGCAAAATAGGGGATCAAGACAAACAGTGGGCTCCCCATATCTGCTGTAATTCATGTGCTTCAAGTCTGAGAAACTGGTTAAATCGTAAAAAACGTTCTATGCGCTTTGCTGTCCCAATGGTCTGAAGAGAGCCTACAAATCATGTTAACGATTGCTATTTTTGCATGACACCTCATGTTGGGCAAGGCACAGGTATATCCAAGAAAAAAAAGTCGGTTATTAACTATCCAAATATACCATCTGCCATAAGACCTGTACCCCATAGTGACGAACTTCCTATTCCAGAACCCCCAGAAAGATACGGTTGCAAATCAGATAACAGTGCTACAGAGATTAGTCAAGAAGATATGCCTGCAACATCAAAAGACCCTGATTTTACATCGAGCACATCACACCGTCAACCGCATAAAATTACTCAGTCTGAATTAAATGATCTTGTGAGGGATCTAGAACTTCCAAAAACTAAAGCAGAGTTGCTAGGATCAAGATTGCAGCAGTAGAACCTATTAGAAGACGATGTCTCTGTATGTGTTTTTCGCAAACGCCATAAAAACCTAGCACCATTTTTTGACATGGAGAATAACTTGGTTTTCTGCAATGACATAAACGGCTTACTAGCGGCTTTAAATATAAACCACAAGCCAAAGGAATGGAGATTGTTTATAGACAGTTCAACATTGAGTTTAAAGGCAGTACTATTGCATATTGGAAATATTCTACCTTCTATTCCTATTGGATATGCAGTTCTCATGAAAGAATCATACGACAACATGAAATACTTACTGACATGCATAAAATA
Source organism: Onthophagus taurus (assembly GCF_036711975.1). Classification (NCBI taxonomy): domain Eukaryota; kingdom Metazoa; phylum Arthropoda; class Insecta; order Coleoptera; family Scarabaeidae; genus Onthophagus; species Onthophagus taurus. The sequence goes on from NC_091967.1 coordinate 3,922,931, forward strand.
CGATGAGCACCAATGGCAAATCTGTGGCGACTTAAAGGTTGTTGCACTTTTACTCGGTTTGCAACTAGGCTACACCAAGTTTTGCTGCTTTTTGTGTGAATGGGACAGTCGGGCAAAGGCACTACATTACAAGAGACAAGACTGGCCCATTCGACAATCACTAGGGCCAGGCCAAAAGAATGTACAGCATGTGCCATTGGTAGACTCTAAAAAGATTTTGTTGCCACCACTGCATATTAAATTGGGCCTAATGAAAAATTTTGTCAAGGCACTAAATAGAGATGGACCAGCTTTTCAATACCTGCGTCAGAAATTCCCAAGGCTAAGTGAATCAAAAGTGAAAGAAGGTATTTTTGTTGGGCCACAGATTCGAAACATTTTGAAGGACGAACAATTTGACAACACCCTAACAGATATTGAAAAAAATGCTTGGAATGACTTTCGCTTGGTGGTCACCAATTTCTTGGGACACCAAAAAGCTGACAATTACGTTACTCTTGTTAAGAATATGCTGTTATCGTATCAAAAAAATGGGTTGTAATATGTCTCTAAAGATGCACTTCCTACATTCACACTTGGACTTTTTTCCTGAAAACTGCGGAGCTGTAAGTGATGAACACGGCGAACGTTTTCATCAGGATATATCATATATGGAAAAAAAGTACCAGGGAAAGTGGAATCCTTCCATGCTAGCAGACTACTGCTGGACTCTTGTTAGAGATGCTCCAGAAACAATCTACAAAAGAGTAGCAAAAAGACAGCGCTATAACTAAAGTCTAAAAGTGCAAAAATAGTGTAAAAATACCTATTTCTTTTTTTAGTTTGTTAAAAATAAAATAAAAATGTGTTCTTAAAAACTGCAACTAAGTTTTAAATTTCATTGTCATATTTGTATTCAGAACCCCAAAAATACCTAAAAAACGTACTTTTCAAAGACGATACAGCAAATAAACCAAAATTTGTTGTCCAGTGTTATAGGACAATATTACAAGAAAAAGAAAATAAGAAATAACACATGCCATAAAACAAATATAATTCACATAAACACTCTTACACTATTATTGATTGTTAGTTAGTTTACACATCCTCTGCACCGGGGAGTTGGCTAAAACATTGGATCTGCAATTCCTCAAATAAAACTGATTTGTACTACGTGTTGTACGCGTAGGCACCGCGAAAATGATCCGCGACAACAACCAACCACAATCCAATTCACCTTGCACTAACTTCTGCAAAAACTTGATGCACTGGTCATCTCTTCTTACGTCTAGTGCAGAAAAGTTGTGACGCCGCAGCAGGGATGCGTAATCCATTCCACAGTCCGGGTATGATCCGTCAATATAATCAATATAAGTCTACGACACACATAATGTGGCGACCAAATTACAGAGCCATATTCCAATTTGGACAATACAAAGGTCGAAAATAGGGTCTTGTACACACCGATATCAGAAAAAGCACGCGAGGTGCGCAAAACGAAACCAAGCATCCTCGCTGCAGAAGATGCAATATTTTCGATGTGAGGTACAAAAGACAATTTGCGGTAAAAAGTTACTCCCAGATCCTTGATTGTAGATAGTTTCTCAAGAAGAACACCTTTTATATAATAAGATGGAAGAGGAGACAGCTTGCGTGTAAAACTAACCGCACCGCACTTATTGGCATTAATCTTTAGCTGATAACACCATTCCACCAAGACGTCCAAATCCGACTGGGAATAGTTTCAGATCATCCGCATAAGCTAGTACGCTTGATGAAAATTTGTCTAGAAGGTCATTCAAGAAGATAACAAATAGTAGGGAGCCTAGATTTGAGCCCTGAGGAACACCAGACCTAGCTGTAAACTCCATAGACGCATAACCGTTGTAGTACAGGGTGTCCCAATTTCGATGTCCGCATAGGCTATCTCCGAAACTAAAAGAGATAGAAAAAAAGTAGCTTACATGTCATGACCTCGTTTTTCGAGAAAACGCTAATGCCGAAAACTCCGAACAGCTATCGTCTTTTTTTTTCGCCCTATCGACAAAAACTGAAAATTTTGCGAAAACGACAATCGCGAATATCTCACTTATTATCAACGATGGAGTATTATAAATAAAACATTTTAGGGGCAACTTTTTATGAAAAATTCAGTGGCGTAGGTAGAATTTTTTTCCCATCTTTTATTTTCGAGATTTTAGACGTAACTTTATTTTTTTAAATGGAAACCATAGTTGGCTATGACCTAAAATAATTTGTTATTTTCTTCTGATAACAAATATATTTAGTTTGTGGGGTATATTTCTTATAGTTATTGAATAATTAACAAAAATTCATTTTGTTCTATCTAAAACTAATGTATGTATTTAAAAGTTAATGTTGCTATGGTGATAACCATACATACTATGATGGAACATAATGTATCAATTTTTTTTGTTCTTTCTAAAACTATTGTATGTATTTAAAACTTAATGTTGTTATGGTGATAACCATACCATGATGGAAAACATTGGGTACGTTCAGCAGGTGTCAACAGTTGAATTAAATCAGTCAGCTAGTTGTATGAGCTTTAATACAGCGGAACGAAATCGGCTGAACAAGCAATTGAGAATTAGTAGTTCAGCATAACCTAAAACTATGGCCAACAATAATATTTTTGAAAATTTTGTGTTATTACAAGAGATAATGGATGATGATGTTGATTTTAAGGCTCATTTCATTTTATGCAGTTCTGCCAGTTTTCAAAATTAAAGGGGAGAAACAAATAATATTAATCCTAACCTAGAATTTCACAACCGCTGACAAACTAAGCGCAGATTACTTACGCTGAGATATTTACTAAACAGCTGCGTAACAGCGCTGACTTAGTGTATCGTTCAGTCGCAACTGCTAATATAGCAACTCAACAGTTGACACCAGCGTGCCCATTGTTTCCAATTATTGCCAAAGTTTGTAGTAGTATTTAAAAATTCACTAACAACTCTGGTATTATGTGCTGGTGCTCCGTCATATTGAAAATATATCATTTGAGACTTATTTAATGGCAAATTGTCGACCAAAGGCACAATGTGCTACCTTGATATATTGAGGTATTACCTGAGTTTAAGTTTTTATGGTAGATACTATATGCTAACATTCTATTATCTAAAAGGACACACCATAGATTGAATCCCAACTTTCTTGAGAGACTTCATTGGTCCAGATGACATTTCGAACAAACAGCAGATTATTTAATTTTTCTAAATATCATCTAGAAAATTCTAATCTTAGATTGACATCTCCGGCACGTAAATAATGAGTTAGCCCCGCTTTGCATGGTTTATACATATTTTTTTTTCATATTGGGGAGCAGCGGCTTTTGAGTCAGACGTCTTGTTCAATTTCTCTGCAAGATGTTGATGGATTTATCGCAAGTGAAGCCAACACATTGACTTCATCCTCTTGCAGGCCATTTTGGTATGTTTTTGCACGTGGACCAAAAATCTATTAAATTTTCTGCTAACCGGCTGAAGGTTCTTACGTGCGGTTGTCTTCTTTCCGGATACCTTGTGAAATATAATTCCGCGGCTAACGTCGCATTCTTATCTGATAACATATAGCATTCCATCATGTTACATTTTCATAATTTTCGAAATTCATTGTAAAGTTTTATTCAGTTTTGTTATACTTTGACACCTAACTCGAATTTTTAAATATAAACTTTAGCAATTATTTGATACATTATGTTCCATCATAGTATGTATGGTTATCACCATAGCAACATTAACTTTTAAATACATACATTAGTTTTAGATAGAACAAAATGAATTTTTGTTAATTATTCAATAACTATAAGAAATATACCCCACAAACTATATATATTTGTTATCAGAAGAAAATAACAAATTATTTTAAGTCATAGCCAACTATAGTTTCCATTTAAAAAAATAAAGTTACGTCTAAAATCTCGAAAATAAAAGGTGTGAAAAAATTCTACCTACGCCACTGAATTCTTCGTAAAAAGTTGCCCATAAAATGTTTTATTTATAATACTCCCTCTTTGATAATAAGTGAGATATTCGCGTTTGTTGTTTTTGCAAAATTTTCAGTTTTTGCCGATAGGGCGAAAACAAAAGACGATAGCTGTTCGGAGTTTTCGGCATTAGCATTTTCTCGAAAAAGGAGATCATGACATGTAAGCTACTTTTTTTCTATTTCTTTTAGTTTCGGAGATAGCCTATGTGGACATCGAAATTGGGACACCCTGTACACATAATTTATACGACCCGATAGGTAAGAGGCAAATAGTTTCATAAACTTAGGAGATAAGCCAAAAGCACTAAGTTTATACAAGAGGACGTCATGATGAATCATGTCGAATGCTTTAGAAAAATCAGTGTATACCACATCTACCTGACCGCCCCTATCCAAAGATTCACAAATTACCTCAGTAACCACCGCGAGGTTGAACCTGTGGATAAATCATCTTGTAAATAATCTGTTCAAATACCTTAGCGAAATTGGACAATAACGATATTGGTCGATAATCAGTAATGTTGGTACGTTCGCCATGCTTGAATACAGGAACAATGTGTGAGCGCTTCCAAAGTTTAGGAAACGAGCAAGTGCTTAAGGACTAGTCTTTCAATAGCAGAATATAGACCTTTGACAACGATACTTAATCTTATTACTCTTTTGCAAGGAAAAAGGCAGAAGAATACAGGTGATGTATTAAATTGGATATCTTTTTGCCATAAAACAACTCACCGTACATTTTGGAAATTAATACGCTTTTTTTTTAACATAAATGATTAATTTTTTGAATGTATATTTATTTTACAAGATATTCATTTATTAGACAATAATTTTCACTTAGTACTCTCGTTACCACGAGAGTGTGTAAACTACGCTTTTGACTAATGACCCTACATTCTCAGTTCAACGCTCGCTACACTTCCATATAACACAAGTCTATCCAATATACCCTAATTGAAACAGATACGCAGCGAGAAGTTTTGTGCCTTCTTGATAGTTCTTCAGGGTTATATTTTCATTCTCTCTACCGGCGTTTATGTCTTTATTACCCAACGGTAGTAATAAAATGTTCTTGTCTACAATTTTTTGTAATATGTTCATAATTACGTATGCTCTATCATCTCGAATCATGCTCGGATCTTCTTTGTAAATCTGAATGGTAGCTCGTCTGGCAGCTGTATAATTAGGAGTTCTGCTGTTTTCCAACCAAGGTCTTGTAAAAGTTGGAACGTCCATTTCAATCTTGTTTTTAATTCCCATTTTTTCCGCTGTATTCGTAATATGTTTATTCGTCAGTTGGATTATTTTTTCAACAGCTTGATTGGGAACTATCTTTATCATAAAATCTTTCTTTACAACGGAAAAATCTTTCTTATCACAGGTACAAATTTGAGTGGGTTCAATATATATTGATGGTAACCTCCAAAAATGCATTAGCAACTTCACTTGATCCCAATCCTTTTGGAAAGGTTCTAAGTTGGGACTGCAAAAGAAATGTGGAGGTAAAAGTTTAATTTAAAAAAATTGATCAATTACGCTAATTCAGTCACATCAAAATCTTGTATTTTCTCGTAAAGCATTTCTTCATCCGGTGAGATTTGCATAACTGTGTCGCTAAATTCTGGAATAAGAACATGCCCTCTATCACCGATTAAGGTGTCGAAAATTTTATCTGCATCATCTTTAGGTTCCGTATCAGAACCTTCAACTTTTTCGATAGTAACTTGAGCGTGTATGATACCTTAAATGAAGGAATATTAAATAAAAGTATTCTTATAATCGTCAAAAATTTACCAACTGCGCCGTAAGTTATACAAGGATACTTTTCTCCAATCCATTGCGAATCACACATAACTACATAATCAATGTTACACAAAAAGTCTAATTTTTTCGTCATCAAGAATTCATCCAAACCTTCACTGCGACAATGATGCATAGATTCAATGATGAATTTAATGTTTATAGGTAATTTTGAAGTTGTTAAGATTCCTTCGATGGCATGAAACCAGCACATAAGAGCAGATTTACCCGAAGCAACACCATTACCATACAAAAATTTATCGATCTGTGTCACTACCCACGGATCAGTATTCCATTTGCTTTCATCTGGAAGTGGGACGTCTAAATATCCGTAAATACATACCTACGATACGTTAAAATTAGATTTTTAAAATATTATAATTACACACTAACCGTTTTTTTAGTACGATCATTTCCTATACTAGCCAAAATTACAGGCGGTAATCTAACTCTTTTTCCATCCAACTCATGAAATCCAATATAAAAGCACTCGTATGCAATGCCCAATCTAATCATCCAACCTTCAACGAATTTAATCATATGTATCATATCTTTTATATGGTCGTAATTTCCCGATACACTTTTAATTTTAACTGCATCGTTCAAATCGTCTATAAACTGTTGACGTCTCGAATCGCAGAATTGTAAATGTTTCAATAAATCCGGTTGGATGGCAATCTTTTTGCTTTTTTCGAGAGCGTAATATTCTCCATAGGTCATGTTCGTAGTACGTGTTTCACTGTGTTCTGTACGATAAGTATGCGGATACACCATTTTTTTTTTAATTAAAAATATCTTACTTATTTACTTGATGTTCTTGTGCAAAAACGGAAAACGTATTATGTAATCAGTATAAAAGTATGCAAACACGTACAGACACGCCACCAATATATACTCTACTAACATAATTGTTTAAATTAGACGAGAAAACGGGCATAGTAGTTTTGACAAGTTAACGACAACACATTTAGAATTAATACTTTGCAACAAGCCTACTTTATAAATTTTTATTGTAATAATTTGATTCAAAAAAGTGATGTGCTTCTAAAGACTGTAAGCAATCTTCATTTGGATGTAACGACATGCAGAATGTTAATAGACACTGGTAATAACCACGGACATCGGTTCGTCGCGTTATACAGTTTTATTAGTGTCGAAAAACATTGCGTTCACTTTTTTACGGCGACACGACCGACGCGTCATCGGTCAGGAAAGTTATGTCCGGAGCTTTTACGCGCTCGCAATATCCAGGACCAAATGTCCACGGATTTCAGTCCATGTTCGATTACCATGCGACCGAAACACAGACAGGTTCCTCTCCTTGTCAGGAATAATAAAAGGATGTTTATGATTTCGGACAGTGCCCATTTGCGATGGTGCCGTCGGTCCTATGGCGAACGCGAATGTCGATATCTGGCTGTAAATACCGCACCGATGCGTCGTAAATCGTGATGGATTATCCTGTCCTATACAACCCGGTAGGACCTCGTAGAGGACATCATCGCCGTTGAAAATCTCGCCCAGCCATTTTCAGAGTTCTACGAACCAAGGTTGAATTTATGGACGCGCAGGATTTCGCAACTGTCGCCGTCACGCACTTAAAACGGACGTCCGAGAGAGGGTATTTGCCGTTTTTGCACCCTTGTAATATGTCAGTTTATTACTCTGGAAACACGGATTCCGTCCAACGTTATCCATCGTCGTAAAGAATACTACCACTAAAGAAATACAGTGATGAATCGTTGTATTTTTCTTGTAACAAACAACAAAACAAAATTTAATAAATAACAAAATTTTTATCATTTCATAATAATAATAGTAGGATCGTTTTAGTATTTAACTGTGTAATTACGGTGAACGATCGCCAGGTGGCGGCATAGCTGTCGGCCATTACGGCGTGAAGTGCGGTTATGCCGGTGGCGGTGGCGACCGACGCGTCGCGTCCCCCGCGGCCAATAAATTAATCAACAGTGCCACTAATGCGAGGGGCGGCGTTCCCGTCCCCAGGTCCTGCGGGGGGTTCGTCTGCGCTTGCGAGTATTAAAATAACCCGCACGCTGACGGATTTGGCGAGCCGCCTCTTATTCGACCCACCTCCCTTATCAATACCTCGCTTATCCTGATTTACGGTTATAAGGTGTTCGTCTCGCCGAATACGTTATTGTAGACGTTCGCACATTTTTACCACCAACGAAGCCCCCTGTACGTTTTTGTTGCTGTCAGTTTAATTGAAAAATGATGGCTATAAGGTGAAACGGGATTACGGTCTCCCCAACGTTGCCACTTTATATGGCTTTTAAAAGGTCTTTGTAATGTACTCGGATTTATTTTATAATATAGTATAAAGTAAAGTTATAAAATCATGAAATTTCAGCCAAGTACATTAACATAAAATGTAATTCCTTTGAGACATGGAACGATTTTCGAATTACTTTCTTCATTTTGATTGCTCTAGTGGATTCAAGTGGATTTAATACACTATTTCCTGCTGGATTCATTCCTATGATAACACAGACAAGAATCTTCAGAGAGCTCAATTGATGGCAAACTCCACATTCTTCTATCCAGTGAAGTCATTTTTACATAAATTATACATTCATAACAAATATAGACATCAAGACAAACGGACCAATTTACCGCAATAAGCGATATCTAAATTTGAGTTATGTAACGAATCGACAGTCAGTTACTACAAGGAAGGAAATAGATACAAAAAAAGTGCAGTAAAAGATAGATGAAAGGCAGACTAGAGAAGAAAACAAACACGTATAGGTCAAGAAGAAGATAGTTGAAGAGATAGCAGATTCGCGTTGCATTGCGAACAACGGCAAGCAAATCGTTCCAGAACGCAATCGATTGCACTGTAAAAGATCTGTGGTAGATTTCAGTACTATGGACTGGAAACATGAGTGTAGACTTCGACATTCATCGAGTGGGCAAGACATGTGATGCTAAAAAGTGAAAGGCATCAGACAAATAAGCAGGAGTGTGGGTATGGACAATTTTGTACAACATAGTAAGCATGCGAAATGATCTACGACTCTGGCAAGTCATCATCTGCAGGTTGTTACGATATGGAGTAATGTGCTAAAACTTTCTTAAATCAAAAAAGTACCGTATACAATTGTTCTGAAGTCTTTCCAATTCACTCAGAAGGGCTGCGGACAGATCGGGATTCGCAACATCGGCATAATCAATGGGTGGGAGAATGAGAGAATAGCAAAGATTACGACGTACAACCGGAGGAAGGTAGCAGTGAAGTTTTTTCAAAGTATGGAAACAGAAGTAAACCCTCTTACAGACTCCTTGAATTTGTGGCCGCCAAGACATCGCTGAATCCATTACTACTCCAAGATTTTTGACCATATTAGACAACGGAATAACGGTGCCGCCAAACCTCAGTTGAAGGGTAGTTAAGGAATTAAATTGTACCAGCAAGGGGCGAGTGCCAAATGCAATGGCTTGCGTTTTACCTGGATTCAGGTTAAGTCCATGACGTCTAGACCAGTTAAGCACGCTAGAGAGATCGTTGTTTATCTGCATACAAATGATAGTTATACGAGATATCATCACTAATACTATTTATGAAAATTTAGAAAAGCAAAGGACCCAGTACACTGCCCTGGGGAATTCCACATTTGATGTCAACAGGAGAAGAGAGTACAGATTCCACGCGGACACGTAAAGACCGATAGGAAAGGTAGGACTGGAACCAAGACACACAAGAAGAGGTAAAACCAATAGCAGAAAGCCTACTTAACAGGAGGGCATGGTTCACAGAATCAAAGACCCTCCTAAAGATAAAGCAGTCTCATTGAATCCAGGCAACGATTTGAGACAATGGCTTAAGTTTGCCGCAGCATATTATAGATAGCACTTTTCGCAGTCTTGGACTAACTTTTTCAATTGGGTTTTTAAGCTCCAAACTAAGGGACATCCCTTACCGTACTGGCACCACCAGACATACAGGTGTTCCTTCAGCGAGTGACTTGAAAAAATGACAGAATTAACTGAGTATAACTCAACTACATCAAACAGGAGTGCCATCTTTGAAGTGTGGTGAATCCAAGGGTACATTCGAGTAATTGTGCGAAGCTGGGTGGTTGGTCTTCACTGTAATAAAGAAGCAGATAAATCTAGCTGGTATAGTACTTACTAAGTACTAAGTATTAAGGCACCCGACGATTTCAACGTTTAAATTTTACTTGACAAACCTTGGTAATTGCAAGTCCACTATTAAAAAGGTTGGGATTGGTGTGCCGCAGGAATCCATCTTGGGGCCAATTTTTGTCTTGCTGTATATTAATGATCTCCCTGAGTCTTTGAAAATATGCAGTACTATAATGTTTGCAGACGATACAACTCTGATTAACGAGGCGATTTCCAATGATAAGCTAAAAGAAGATAAAGTTTTTAGTGGGTTATAAATCCACTGATGCAGCAGCTATTAAACTACTGGGAGTACTCCTAGAGAGTTCTCTGAAATGAAATGCACAGATACATAGAGTTAGAAAGAAACTCAGTTCAGTAGTTTTCCAGCTAAGAACAATGATGAGATTGACAGATCAACATACAGCAATGGTAGTGTATTACTCGAATTTCCAAAGCATTATGTCTTATAGTGTGTTGTTCTGGAGAAGTTCCCCAGGAGCTGAACGAATATTTATAATACAAAAAAGAGCAGTTAGAGCGTTGATGAATGCAAACCAAATGGAGAGCTGTAAACCATTGTTTAAATAATTAAAAATAATGACTGTCTATTCGCTGTATATCTATAGATGTCTTATTTTCATAAACCAGAACAGTGTAGAGCGCAATATCATTAATACAGTACTAGAAACAACTCATCTCTACAAATTCCACACCACCGATTGACTATCAACAATCGGTATATTACTAGGGCGTAAAATTTTATAGCAACCTCACGATACAACAATGTTCCATTACAAAACGAGATTAAGGGAGTACTTTGGTGAAAACCCATACTACTGTATCAGTGAGTTCATGAATTCGCTGGGAAAAGTGAAGCTGTAGAAATCTTGTCATATATTCTGTATTATTTTCTATAATGTTGTGAATTACATAATGAAATACTAAATGTATAATATATCTGACGACCTGTAACTTTTGAATTTTTTGGAAATAAATTATTATTATTACTGGATCTTCCTTCATCTAGTATTATCTGATGGTTTGCTAGATGTCCAGAGTGTAGTTGTTCTTCTGGAATACATCTTCTAAAAACCTTTATTCATTCTTTTGATATCTTAATGAAATATTCATAATTTATGGAAGAAGGTGTATATTTTTTCATGAACCAACCCGTTGTTGAAAATCTCTCTTTGTCTTTGAGATAATAAGTAAGTATATATTTTGGGAACCATAATTTTGGATCGAATATAAAAAACGTCCTTTTGTAAACAATTATTTATTAGTCCCAAAAAAGAAGCAGATGTCCGAACTTAGATCAGCCATTAGATGGCAACGTATTCGGACCCACGTCCTGTTTTTCCCATTCTCCCCAACGTTCGATGGTCAAAAACGTGACCGAGAAGGCGAGGAGGGTACCACAAGCACGTGGCCACATTTAACACTCATTTATTTTTATATCTGATCGACGATTATCTACGCCACCGGATCCGGACACACGCACCACATTTCCGAACTACTCAGAACTCATCTTTGTATTCAATTCGGAATTCTTAACACAAATTGATGCTAAAATACAATTTATTCGATTTAATACATGCTTGATTTAACGGTTGAAATCTTCGAATATAAAATATTATTCACGTCCATTCAATGCCTCTCTTTGGAATGAGAACGGCGTTCACACTCCTTAATTATAGTGTGAGTTGGGGCTTAAAATAACCGATAATTTAAAATCTCAAAGTGTGTTAATTATTGGTGAACGAGTGTCGAAACCGCGGGTGGTTTGACACCTCCCTATTTGTGGCATTGAAAGGATCGCATTGTGGCAACGAATTCAATCAAGGAACCCCACGTGGCTAAAAAAGAATAAAGAATTAAACGGAAACGGTACATAACAAATAATAATACAAACTTATCATTTGTGTTTAATGTATAGATTATGTTGTTTACAATTTTTTTTCTACCCTATAATTTGATTCTATAGAATTGATTTTTTTTAAATAAAAAGAATAAAAGTTATGTAACAGAAGATTACTTCTTGGCTAAATTTAACATTTCCATTACTGGGGGTACACTTCGCATGAATAACGTAAGTACTTGTGAATCCACTTCTCCACCCGCTTCTCCTATTGAAAATCCACTTTCCCGATCGCACATTTGATAACACATAAGGCAATCCAACTTCGCTTCGGTCCTTCTTCGGCGGCGGTATTGAGGGAGCCTTAGGTCGACGATAGAACGGTCCTTTGTGTGAGATAGCGTACCGGTAAGATGGCGAGGAGCGATGATTTCGCGGATTACAAGGAACTCAATTTGTCGACGCTTTTGTCGGATGAATTCGCAATTTCAACCGTCTAACATGGTGAATACTCGAAAATACGCTTCATTTTTAGACAACATTTTTCAATATATTTTAAGTACATTTATTCGAATATAAAACGAATATAATAGAAGAAGAAACCTTAAAAGTTGAGGGGGAGATGAGCTAATTGAAGATTTTTGTTAAATCCTCTCGAGATAAAAGATAATATTCTCTTTAACGTAATGCACCAATGTAAGTGACTATCCCTTACAAAATAACTTGTCATTTGTCAAAATAAAAGAGCCCTCAGCAAAGGGCATAGGTCACCTCATTGTACGGTCCCCGTCGATGAGGAGGATTCGTATTCATCCCTTGATCACTTGCCGGTCTTTGTAATGTTTGTAGGTTGCGACGTTTAACAAGGGGAGGGACTCTCCTGGTGGCATTGTTATGGATTTTGACGAGTGCACATGGGACTCGAGGGTTGTGGAGAAGTCTTTTAGTGATATTGGTCGTAATAATATTTTAATTTAGAGCCGTCGGATGGTCCGCGAGGCAGCGGGGGTAAATTTAATCACAAGGATTGAGCGGCATCAGAGTGGGATTTACTTCGCCTTTGAATTTTTGCAACCGTGTCGTTAGCGCCGACACGTACCGCTCTTTGAGAAGCCCCAGTCTATTACAAATTGGTCGGTCTGCCCCACGCTATTTTGCCTTCTCTCGTTCCCTTTAAAGTTGAGGACGTATCGTTTTAAAATACGTTTTCATTAAACGTTTTAATTTACTTCAAAAATTTAATTAAATTAATGTTTTAAAAGATAAATAAAAAAGAAAATGCTTAAATACTAAATTACAAAAAAGTTGTTTTATCATCATATTCATGAGAAAATCTGATTTATATAAACTTTTCTTTAAAACTGATATTTTTAAATCATTGTAATGTAACGTAACCTTAAATCTGATTTCGAACATGTTCATCACTTTTTTTCTGCAGCAGATGAGGTAGATTAAATGCGTCAAAGGAGGTTTAATTTTCAGGGAAATTTTAGCGGATTTTTAACGTGAGGCTTCGCACTCCACACGGGTCGGAGATTAACGAATGCGGAGCCTCGTCCGTAGGGAGCTATACCGTTACGGGAAAATCCGGCGAAATGAGTTTTGTTAAAGGCACGGGGCCTCTGATCTCGCCGGAATGACGTTGTTTCGTTCTGTTCTCGCCTAAATGACTGTAAAGCTCTCGGCATATCTGAAATTATGATTAAAAGTGCTTGGCATTGAGGGGTTCACACTTTTCGAAACACAACCTCCCAACCCTTCGTAAACTTTTACCTCCGCTTCTCCACCTTTTGTCTCCGTCAGGCCCTCTTCTGTACACGATGCCACGACGCATGTATAACATTGTCCGCCAAATTGAAAAGGTACAACGACTCACTTCGTGATGGGGGTTCATCTTTTCAACTGTACTCTCGATCTTATAGGGTCTCACCGGGTTTTTTAAAACCATTTTTTTTTGTATAAATACGAAGGCTTTCACGGCCGATGATAATTGAGACCTAAAATTAAAATTAGAACTAAACCTTCAACTAACACTAACATTAACACTAGAACTAACAGTAAATACAGAACTATAGAAGTAACACTATAGCTAGAACTAGAAAGATTCGTGTTTAGCTGTCCGTCTTTTAAGACGGCTAAAGTTCTAGTTCTAGGTCTAGTGTTGTCTAGTGCCAGTGTTAGTTCTAGTTTTATTCAGTTATTATTCAGCACCAGGCCATTGCACGTTTCTATTGAATTAAAACTAGAACTAACACTAGACCTAGAACTAAGTATTCGAATCTTTCTAGTTCTAGGTCTAGTGTTAGTTCTAGTTTAATCTCTTGAAAGAGCTGCTCTTGACAGGGGAGTGGAAGCAACTATAGCGGATTGGATCCGCAATATGCTAGACAGTAGAATAGTTTCTACTTCACTCCACGGTGATACGATACGCTTCAGGCCGGGAGGTGGCTGCCCGCAGGGAGGGGTGTTAAATCCCCTGCTTTGGTCCCTCCTAGTTGACGATCTGATTGCGATAGTCGAAGCCGTTGGTGTGGAAATACAAGCTTATGCTGATGACATTGTCGTTATGGTCAAAGGAACCTGTTTGTCGAGGATATCTAAAGTCCTCCAGGTGACCCTAGATACCATTTGCGCTTGGTGTAATGGAGAGAACCTCTCAATAAACCCGCAAAAGACAATTGTTGTGCCCTTCACCAGGAAGCGAAAGTTGTTGGATGGACTAATCCGCCCAACTATCCAAGGTGAAGAAATTCCTTTCTCAAAGGAAGTCAAATATCTAGGAGTAATCCTAGACAAAACCCTGTCATGGAATGGACATTTGCAGGGAGTTTTGCACAAAGCTACACTATCCTTGTGGACTTGCCGCAGTCTTTGTGGAAAAAATTGGGGTCTTACCCCTGAAAGACTGTACTGGCTCTATGTGACTGTGGTTAGACCTATGATCACATATGGAGCAGCAGCCTGGTATAGGAAAGTCCGACAGACTTCAATTATCAGTAAACTTTCACGAATTCAACGAGTGGCTGGATTGGCAATCTCTGGTGCGATAGGCACAACGCCAACTCTAGCAATGGAGGTTCTGCTTGGCCTATCTCCTCTGCATTTGCATATAGAGAAAGTGGCTAAAACAACCATTTACAGATTTAAGCAATATGCTCAAAACTGTTCCGACATGTCCTACCAATGGGCTGCGGAAGACATTATAAGCACTGATACTGTGCTATCAATGCCGTCAGATTTGGCGGTATCACTATCAGTGATTATCGCTCGATACCAGATTGTACTGCCTGAGCGGCAGTCCTGGATCGAAAATGAAAATTCTCTGGTTCGGGCAGACATTTGCTTGTACACAGATGGATCAAAAACGCCTGAAGGGGTAGGAGCAGGAGTATACTGCCAGACACCTCGAATTAAGCAAGTCTACAGCCTGGGTACGTACTGTACTGTATTCCAGGCGGAAGTATTTGCTATTGACATGGGTGCTAAAATCCTTCTTGAAAGAGGGGTGAAGAACATGACAGTACGAATTTTCTCAGACAGTCAAGCCGCTCTCCAGGCGCTGCAAGCCGTGAAAACGGTGTCGGCTCTGGTAAATGATTGTAAGAGAACATTAAACACACTGAGTTGTGATAACAGAGTCTCTCTGATCTGGGTCCCGGGTCACTCTGGGGTTGCTGGCAATGAAGCGGCAGATAAGCTAGCACGAGATGGCAGCGCTGAAGCGTTTGTGGGACCGGAACCAGCAGTTGGTGTATCATTTGCGATGGCCAAATATAGGATTGGACTGTGGGCTGAAGAGAGACTTCGCCTACTGTGGACCAGTTCTCCTGGAATGAGACATGCTAAGGTGTTTATTAACATCGCCACTGTCAAACCCGGGAAATTTTAGGACTTGCCCGTAGTAGCATAAAAGTTCTAATGGGTGTTTTTACTGGGCAGTATCGATTAAAAGCACACCTCAACTTGTTGGGTTTAGCCGACGATATTGAATGCCGACTATGTGCTGAGGAAGCAGAGACGGTTGAGCATGTTTTATGCCACTGCCCTGCCGTTAACCGTATCAGATTCTCGATTTTTGGGTCGCAGTTTATCTCCTCAAAAGATCTGAATGACCTTTCGCCGAGCAAGGTATTAATGTTCGTTAAGAGCATTGGACTGCACGGTGAAATTTGATAACGATATCTATCGGGGTACAATAGATCCTTAGGGTCGCGGTGCAAGGTTGGTTGGTCCGCCTACCCGATATGTATTCTATGTAATGTAATGTAATGTAGTTCTAGTTTTACACTACCGTTATCACTATAACTAACACAAGACCTAAAACTAGAATCATTCGGGTTTAGCCGTCTTGAGAGACGTGCGGCTAAATCCGAATGGTTCTAGTTCTCGGTCTAGTGTTAGTTCTAGTATTGCACTATCACTCGAACTAACATAAGACCTAGAACTAGAATCATTCGGGTTTAACCGTCTTTACGTGCGGCTAATCCCGAATGTTACTAGTTCTAGGTTTAATGTTTGTTCTAATGACAGTGATAGGTAGCGATAGTTAGCATAAGATATCACTAGACATCGGATTATATGCACTTGCATATCTGCATATGCAAACGCATATAACTCCATATTTATAGCGTTATTGCATAAATTAGTACTTTCTTGTCGATCGTGCTTATTTCAGTAACGAAGCCTGTAGGATTAGAAGTGTTCATCGAAGATACATCGATGAGTGCGATCACGGTCGACAATGAGAGAGACGGGAACAGAGATAGAATTTGTGCCATGCGCATTCAGTTAACCCCTATATTTGTGTATCTACGGAAGTGTTGTTTTTATTTCGACAATGCTGCCGATGAAAGAGGAATGGAAACTTGGATCAAAGGTTACCCACATCAATTTACATGTGATGGCGCTGTGATGTTCTGCAAAGTTTGCAATAACCGAATACCTTCTTCGAATAAATATGAGATTGATCAACATATCTCCACTGCTTCCCATGCAGCAGCAAGAAATAACCTTTCAAGAAATCAACAACAATTATTGACTCTAATTACGCCTTCTACTTCGGACTCCTCAAAAGAAAAGGAATTTAATAAAGATTTATGTGAGTTTTTTTATTGATCAGATAGTTCCTGAAGAATCTACGATTCGAAAAAACTACCTGTCAGTAATCTATGAAGATGTGTTAAATGAAATCCGTGCCGATCTTGCAAACAATTTGCTCTGGATGATGAAACGACAGATTCGTGTGGACGGTATATAGCGAATTTGATTATAGGAAAATTATCCAAGGAGCCATCCAGTCCCCACTTGTTTGCTTGTAGGACCCTAGAGAAATTCTTCTATTAATGAAAAAATATATGTTTTTGTTTTATGGTAAAAGCTGGCAAATCTCTACAAGTGTTTTATCCAAAGTTAATACTTGTCATCTGTTTAGCACATAGACTCCACCGATTTGTAGAAGAATTTAGGAAAGAATTTCCGAATGTTAATAAATTGATTTTATCGACAAAGAAAGTATTTTTAAAAGCACCATTGCGTATACAAGCTTACAAAGAGCAACTGCTAAATCTAGCACTACCTCCCAAATCGGTAATAACGCGATGGGGTACTTGGTTGAAGGCTGTATTGTTTTATGCAGAGAATTTTGAGGCTATAAAACAGGTAGTTGCTCAATTTGCTTGATCAGAGTCCACAGCAATTTATTCAAGTCAGTTAGCATTTGAAGACGCTTCCATCAAACAAAATAAGATAACTCCAGAGATGACGCTATATTTTAAATTCTGTCCAATGACTTCAGTAGACGTAGAAAGCTAATTTTCGGCTTACAAATTAATATTTAAGTTTGCTCTAGAGAACTTACAAAAATACGTGGTAGTGTATTGTAGCAAAAATTACACATTGTGACATTACTCTAACTTTAATTGGTACTGATTTCTTGAAATAAATTCAAACAAGAAAAGTAGTAATAATTTAGTAACAATTTATATCAATCCTTGCTACAATTACTATAATTTATCATTATTATTCTTTTAACTAGCCTCTCCCTGTCTCCCTCCGTCTCCTCGCTGCCCTTTCTAAACCCTCTAAGTCACAAAAAATGTAAAAATTGGTATTTTTATAGTGCATATTTTATGCATATTTAACCCTTTTTTAAAGCATAATTGCATGCATATTTTGTCATATTGTCATATTTCAAAATTGTTGTTTAAGGATGATCCATAGCAAAAGGAAATATGATCGTATATCACATATGTTGATGGACAGCAGTTGGTTAAATATGTTTCTCCTATTTGATTGCCAAGACTTGTAATAATACACCCATTATCACTAGTACTAGATCTTTCAATTTACTTAAAAGATATTTTAAACGTCAAATTTTCACTGATTTGTGCTAATGTGCTTCCGCTTTGCATTTGTTCTTGCTATTGTTATGGTTATTGCTGCTTTTCTCTTTTTTTTTGAATTATTAGTGATTTGGTATTTGTATTTAGCTCTCTCGAAATAGGGATTAAGGCACTAAAACTAGAACTAACATTAGACCTACAAGTAGAAACATTCGAATTTAGCCGAACATCTCTCAAGACGATGAGTCTAGTTCCAGGTCTAGTGTTAGTTCTAGTTTTACATTACTACTATCACTAGAACTAACACTAGACCACTATCACTAGAACTAACACTAGACCTAGAACTAGAATCATTCGGGTTTAGCCGTTTTCAGTCCTAAATTGTTGTATATTTTTTCTGAACCAAAATTAGAACTGACACTATAGGCCAAATTTTTAAAACAATTTTTTTTTTAATTTGTCATTTTGTAATGTATCATTTTTGTTGAGGGGTTGACACTCTTCGTTTAAATCGTGCGGCGAATTGCTAAATTAAAAAGGTCGAGATGGGAATTTTCGTTTTTCGTAGCATCGGCAACGGTAAATACACATACGGAGAGTATAATGGCAAACATACATTTTTACTCTGGCCATATTAAACGTGGATGAGCCCACTATGTTCACCCTCCGTCCTCCATCATAATAAAACGCGAAGCGCCAACGGTTTCCCCCTTCCAACGGGTGGCCGTTCCAGCCAAAAAAAAATCGACGGGGTTCACATATACATATAAATGCCGTCGGAGAGTGGTTGCGATACGAGCGCTCGTATTTTTATTAATTTTTAGTCCATTTTTAACGCTAATGGCCCAGATAAATGCGCGCGTGGTAAAAATAATGACCATAATAATATTTACTTACACGAAGCTGGTTTATGACCCCCGTCAGGAGGTCGGCATTTGTATTTTTTTTTGTTTTTCGGCTGGCTGTAAATTTTAATCATCCACTCGGATTCTATACCACAATCGATATATTTTATATTTTGCAATAGAAAATTTTATGTACTACAACCACAACGACACCATATGATTTAATACAAATTGCTTTCAAACGATTTATACTCCTACAAAACTATATATTTAAAGTTATTTTATAAATTTGAAATATTTAACAACAATATTTTTATTAGAATTTGATGAATGCGATATAAAGGACCACCCTCGTGGACCTATTTCGAATATGTAGAGGAGTTGAGTGGGTGGGGAGTTAATTTAGTACGAAGGGGTGGCCATTGAAGCTTTTAATAGAGAAGCACAGATTAATCCGGAGGACCTTTACTGATCTTTCGTTTGGAGCATCGGTACTCTCTATTATATACGAGCCCATTCGATCTGGTACTCAGGGGAGTTGCCTGCCGTTGCAGGAGCATTCAGACGGGGAACGAGGGACGATCATCGTCTCTATTACTTTATTATCTTCGACTTTGGTCGTGGGGACTTTATTCGATAACTAATGGACGGCGTAATGCAGTTCAACCACTAAGTATGTTAGATGGGGTAAAGATCCGTTAATCAATGTATTCTTTGATATGTTTTATTATAAAGGAAAATTCCACAAATTAGTGTTGCTCGATAAATACATATAAGGGAACAATAAAAGGTGTTGAAATAAAATGAACTTTTCATTACAGTAAATAAGCAAGGGAATACCTTATGTTATTATTATTATTGTGCCCAACCCAACCCAAATTAAAATCTATAATTATAGTGGTCCGCCACTCTCCCAGTACGGATAAAGAGGAGTTCATGCATATATTGTATGATATATTATATTATATAACAGATATACAATTGAATAATAGTATATTATTCAACAAGCGTATAATGGCGGCTGTTATCCACGAAGATGAAGTTGCAACACGAGCGAGCGAGTGTTGTAATCTGAGTGGGTAACGTCTATTATACGCAAGTTGAATACTATACTTTATCTACAACTATTTAATTTTGAAAAAAAAATCAAAAAAAAGGAAAAAAAAAACTTGATAGACATTTCAGACATAACCTCAATATAAGCAAGCTGTCATTTCTGTAAATATTTTATTTTTTGATTAGTAGGCCGTGTTAGAACTGTGGAATAATGGCTTCATTATTCAACACTTTGTCAGTCATGGGTAATGCGTGTCATTACCCGTCAAAAATCAAATGTATAATGAATAGATAATTCAATAGTTGTAGATAAAAGAATATTTATTATGGAAACTCTAAAAATACCGACATTGCCATCCTCATATACCATACTTACGTGCCTAGACTATATACACAAAAACAAGGATGCACTAACCACAATTACAGAGTCTCACCCCTACTGCACCAGACAAGGAGATGACATCAAACTTCCACCATCACAGAACAACAAAATCACAAAAAAATTTCAACTATATATCTATAAAGTTATACAATGAATTATCACCTCATTTCAAAACATTGAATATGAAGAGTTTTAAGACACAGGTCAAGAATATGCTCTTAGGACCGGTTGTACAATATACTGATAAACCTCCCGACAGCGTTATCTGGTCGATAAGTTAGTTTGTGCTGTATTATAATGTACGGATATTTTTGTCGGTGAGATTATCGGCAGGATAACTTATCGGGTACTGAACGGTGACGATAAAACAGTTATCCAGCAGATAGTTATGGTTACCAAGGTTGTTATATAAAAACTTTGTATGGTTACTGCATAGGTTAGCCTATAACATTAACCGTTAATCCTATACGTAGGTTGTGTCAGCTATCTGTCATGAAACATTTAAAAATTGTTATTATCAAAATCATAATTAAAACGTCAAAGAAAGACGTTAGCGTTAAAAACTACTACCAACCGATTCTTATTTCGCCGATTGCAATTGTACCGACAAAAACAGTTTGTACAACAGCGAATATCTTTATCCTCCCGATAAATTTATCGGCCGGATAGTTAACAGGTAGATTTATCGGCATATTGTACAATCGGCCCTTAGAAAAGGAATTCTACTTCATAGACGAATACTTTGCAGCAATAAAGATAAACTATTTAGTTTTCTTTATTGTCATTATTAATACGACTTTTATTTGACGAGAATATCGTACATTTTGATGTATATTCAATAAACTTATTATATGGTGTGCAATCTTACTATATACTATAAAAATGTAGACCGAGATTTAGTACCCTCACAATCCACTAGATGACGTTGTAGCCTGAATTTGCAGCAATCTGCATTATCTACACAAACAAAGCGCTTGTAACCACAGAAAAATTTATGTGTAACGTCAAACTCAGAGGTGAAAGCAAACGTCACATTTTTGTTTTGTCGTTTAGGTGATGTGATAACCCCGTTGTATAAGCAAATTTTCTTCCTTACGTTCTTTTGGCTTAGTGTTTTATATCCTTTAGTTAAGTATTTAAATAAGTTAGGGCCATTTTTACCACCTCTTGATAAGTTTATCCGATAGATAAATTGGCGATCTCAGCCAATGAGAGCAATATACGTTAAAAATTATGAATATTATCTTGGAAAAACTTTCAATTAATATTTTTTCCTATTTATTTGGAAAATGCGTTTGACCTCTTCAAAATAAAGTAATTGTATAAACCGGTATAGAAATACCTACATTTAAATTTCGCGCTTTAACCGAATTAGTTTCCTCACAATCCCCTTGGGAGCGCTTGTACCAAAAAATAGTGGGGAGATGACCTTCTATATACATATATATATAAATTTTTCTATGCTTATTATTATTATTATTATCCCATTGGTTCCTCGTTGTATCTAGTCCCACAGTCCGTGTTCTCGCTGGGTTTCGTCTTCTAATGTTTCTGTCCGCTTTCTGAGGCCTGATATGAGGATCAAAAACTTATTAGGTTTGTATGGAACTGAGGAGTTAGCCCAGCTCAACTTCCATACTTGGAGGACCAGGATTTTTTTGTAGGGATTGTCTCTCGTAGTCGAGTGGATTCGGATTTAATTCGCCTTTCTCCAGCATTACCAGTGCATTACCAGTGTTATGCAACATATAATGTCAACATCTTCAAATATCTGATAAGTACTGCCAAAAAGATGGCAGGACAGCTGACACTTCACCTCCCAAGAGGTTCTCCAACAATGATTTCAAAATTAACAGATCGACAGGTCTAAGAGGTAAGAAATATACAAAGGTTACTTTACATTAAGACAAATTTTGGCCACAATGTTTTAATTGACTAAGGGCCGGTTGTACAATATAGCGATAAACTTCCCGACAGCGTTATCTGGCAGATAAGTTAGTTTGTACTGTATTACAATGTACGGATATTTTTGTCGGTGAGATTATCGGCAGGATAACTTATCGGGTACTCAGCGGTGACGATAAGACACTTATCCGGCAGATATTTATGGTTACCAAGGTTTTTATATAAAAACTTTGTATGATTACTGCATAGGTTAACCTCTAACATTAAACGTTAACCTTATATGTACGATGTGTCAGTGAAAATTTTTTTATTTATATATTTATATTGTCAAAGTCATAATTCAAAAACAGAAACAAAAACAGTTTGTACAACAGCGAATATCTTTATCCTCCTGATAAGTTTATCGGGCGGATAGATATCAGGTAGATTTATCGGTATATTGTACAACCGGCCCTTAGGCCCACTTTTACCATCGTCCTGATAAACTATCTAGAGGAGAGTTGCCATGGTTACGGCGGTTTTAGGCGCTCTCATTGGCTAAGAACTAGATTTATCTATCGGATAAATTTATCAGGAGGTGGTAAAAGTGGGCCTAAGAGCGAAAAGAAAATGGGGCGAGGTTAGACATCTAAGTGGCACATTTCTTGCTGAAAAGTATGATCTAAAAGTATACAAAGCCTAAAAGAGATAACATGCTTTAATTGAAAAAATTCATCGCACATCATTATTTTTATTATTATTTTACATATTTCGTGTTTTAAGTGAATTAGATGTAGAATCCACAATTGCCGCAGTAAAATTGTTAATATATTATAGTTCCTGTACACGCAACCAACAGACGTCCACTCAATAAGATACACGTAACATATTAAACTAAAGTACCTCTGAGAATAAAGGTTTTCCGCTAATTACATGTCACACGTAAATAATGAAAATGAAAATTGTATCGTGTTGTTTATTAATTTACGAGTAATATATAAATAAATTTTAATATTTTTTCCAAGAAAATATCTTTTAATAAATATAGGATTAAATAATATTATATGGGATGTGTTTTGATGTAGCTTAACAATAACATTTATGATTTAACAAGTTGCTAACGTTCATTTTGCTGTTTATATAAATAATCACTCGACGCAGAAACCGTTTCAATTTTCTTTTCGGTGTTTTGCATTTATGTGTATATAGCGGTTGTGAAAATCGTGGAAGGTGAATATAGTAATAGGGAGGGAGCGGTGAGCAAACGTAATCAAAAGTGAAGTTATCCCCTCAATCCGACCGGCGGCGGAGTGAAAAACAATTACCGTAAAATGTACTCACTTTTGCCGTTCGGTCGCTGTTGGTTTTTAGCGAAAGCTTTACCTATAACGTTGGGGCAGCCGGCGGTGGTGGCCGCTTCCCCAGTTATTCAATACGGCGTGCGAGTGTATTAGTTTCAATTTTAATGGAGTAATTAGAGAAAGCTTCGCACCGTTCAGCGCCATTCACCGAGATACCGAGTTGGAAGCTTTTTTTATTTAACCGTTTTTTTTTTCGAGAGAGAGAACGAACGTTTCTATATTGAAATTGCCGGACAAAAGCGCAATTACCCCACGGGAAGACTTTTGTTTCGATAATATCGGTGCGCTTTAACGCAACGTGAACGCTTTTTTTTGTTCCAACCCTTATACAATGTACGTATAAGGCACTTATATAAACGTTATAGTACTCCTCCAACTCAAGCGCACTTAATTACCTGAACCAGACAGCTTTCTACTTCGCTACTTCGTGGTGAAATATTACTAACGACATCTGTAGGTGCACTCCCTAAAAATAAAATTAATTGTGGTCACGATTAAGAGATTAAAAGGTTGTTAACCGGACGTTTGAGTCACAAATTTTGGTGTAATGGATACATTAATTTTTTTTTGAATTTATTAATAAGTTGTGGGGACCTAATTTAGCAAATTGAGGTTTCCATTTTATGCATTGTGGATTTGGAATGGATAAAAATCGTAATTAAATTGCTAAAGCTTGATTGGACGGTTAGCTCACGCAATATGCTGGCTAGGCACTTGACCAACAACGCTGCGAGCTATTCATCCATCTAGATAAAGAGCATGGCTACCGAGCACTTTAATATAATTGAATCTGATTTACATACGGTCGTTCATTTTACCCTCATTTCGAGCCTCATCTACTGCAATTTATAATGCCCTCGTATTGCATGATCGCATGAATGTGCTTCATATGTACTCTCATTTGCAACCATCACATCATCGAGTTTTGATATCAAATTAGGTTATCAAATAAATATTAGTCTAACAAATTTGAAACGAATAAAACTTGCCAATTTAAATTGGAGGATGTCAAAAAATTTTTTGTACGCGTGTCTCGATAAGAATCACTTCCTGATAGTATCTGCGCAAAAGGGGAGGGCAAATAGGCATGTTGAGCTAATACACGCGGTCGTCGGGTCCCTATTAAATGATTATCTAAGCAAACAGAAATCATCTATTTAATTAGGGAACCGGAAGACCGTCGTTTCGGCGGTTGGGGTCGCGTGTACCGGAAAACGGCTTGACTTTTTTTGGGGGTTATCTGAAATTAATTACACCCTCTTCGAAAACCATTATTATATTTGACTAGACATTTATTAATGTTACTGGACGAATGAAATTTTAATTTTCAGAAATATTCACAAGCTGACGAGTAATTAAATCGAATTTTATTAAACACCAGATGATGACGATAATCGCTAGTTTCGATGAAATGCATAAAATTAGTGATGCAAAAAGATATGCAAATTATTTAATTTATGGTTGCGAATGGTGAACATCGCATTCGTGAAAGTGTTAACGAACTCGCACGTCATTATAATTTGTTTAAAGACAAATCACTAAACGAATTTAATTTCTTTCTTGAGAAAGAAAAGAAAGCTTCAACGATTTTTATGAATTAATTTTAAATTAAAGGTAAGTTATTTTGAGGCATTTTACATACGTCATTTATCAAGAAGAAAAAGGGACCTGGATATTCGCCGGTTGCGGTTCGTTGGTATCCGTTGGGTTGTTGCATTGTAATGCCGTGTGCTGACGACGTCGACGGGCAACGAAATTAATTTCGGCCAGGGGTTAATTAATTCAACGAGGTTAAAAGTGCCGGTGGCAGGTCTGCCGAACTGGGTTAGAGCACGCCAATCGTGGTTAGCAATTACGGCGTGCTCATGGTAATTATTATATATTGGCCTGGCACGTCAGCGATCTTCCGACAGTCCATTAAGGTGGACATGGACCATGGCGCTGTATCGAATCCCTATTTCCCTGTTTCGACCAACCAACTCCGATGATGCTCATTTCCCATTTACGACTATCATTCCGATGTATTTACTCGATGTTATGTTACGTTACTGAATCTGATTGAGTTATTTCATGTCAATGTTTGTATTAATCAACACAAAAAAGTATAATTTTATTGGTTTATTTTAGGCTTTAGTTCAAAAAAAAAATAATGAAAATTTGAAAAAACTTTGGAGACGTCACCGTCGTTTTGCACGCGATTGGTTGAAATAAAAATCAATAAAAGGTGCATGAGAGAGATGCCACGAGAATCTTATACGCTAGAAGAAGAGATCCGAACGATGCACGTTTGTGTCTTCTTGATTTTATGCGAAAACCTCGTAAACGCCACCAAAGCTTTTATAGAGGGGATTTTCAATTTTAATATTAATTATTGCAAAAATTAAAGAATTTTAGGATCTAAAAATGTTACCAATCCTTCTATTTTTACATAGTTTATCGATTTTTTGAAAGACGGTCTTATGCAGGGTGTTTCATAATATATGCGCAAGACTTTAGGATGAGCTTGTACAAAAATTTGAAAAAAAGTTTCTATCAACTTACCCTAATATGTTGAAATTTAATAAAAAAATTGGTTTTTTGCGAATATCTCCGGAATCGCTTATCGTACAGAAAACAGCTTTTGAACCGCCATTGTTTTGTAGACAAAAAAGGTCATGAGCTCTAAAGTTAACCGTTTTCGAGAAAAATCAACTTTTATGTTGAATAACATGGTCAATTTGTTGAAATAAAAATGTTATTTTACAATTAAACAAAATTTATGTAAACGTTAGAACAAGTAACAAAAGCAAGCGTTAACTTCATAATTGCAAAATGAAAAAAATGAAAAAATGATACAAAACTTAGCTTATTATGCGTAGAAAATGCTTACAAACGCTGTTTTCTGTACGATAAACGGTTCCGCATATATTCGCAAAATCTCGAAAATGGTACATTTTAGAGGGTAAGTTGATAGAAACTTCTTTTCAAATTTTTGGACAAGTTATCACATTCTGCGCATATATTATGAAACACCCTGTATTCAATAATATTATGGCTCTATGTTGAAAAAATATTCTAAACCTAAATTCTAATACTTGACACAATTTTTTTCCTAAACTATCCATCATATGATTTCATACGCATCTTTTTCAAAAAAATTAACTAAACCCAATCGAAATATTCAACTTTTGATAGAGAGCTTCTGGCAATTTATTTTGCCATCAAACATTTTTTACATGGCAACCAATTTCAAGTGTCTACAGATCATAAACCTTTAATTAGTTCAATTTTTTTTAAATCAGAAAAACCTCCACGCCAAACTCGTTACATAAATTATATTGTAGAATATACTTCTGATTTCTAATATACATTATGTATAAGATGACTCAAATACTGTGCCAGACGCACTTTCACGTATTGTAATAGATACACTGAATGAACTTGTTAAGAAAGCTCAAAATGTTGACGTAGAACTTCCACATCTTCTTAAGGAGGTTGTTAAAAAATGAAATAAACGACAGTTACATTAAGTATCTTAACAACATACAAAATACCATCAAGACTGATCCGTCCAGTATATGGAATTTTCTCCGAGCTAAGAAACGTACCACAAGAATACCCTGTAATCTGATTGATAGTGAGAGCAATGTTCTTGCTGATCCTCAAGATATTGTAAATGCTTTTGCTGACATGTTTTCTGCTGTTCACACTGTATCTACTGACCGAACTTTCACTGAATCTAATTTCAATCCGTTGCCATACTCTTTTCATCCCACTACAGAAGAGGAGCTAATTAAATTAATGGCAACGTTTTCTAATAAGCATACTGCTGGAGATGATTTGTTGCCAAGTTTTATGGCCAGAGATTGCCGTTATATATTTGCTTGCCCTCTTAAATTTATTATTAACTTGTCCATTACATCCTGTGAATTTCCTGAAAGATGAAAACGATCAAGAATTGTGCCTGTTTATAAAAAGGATGATCGTACGTCCCTCTCAAACTATTTGAAAAGTTATTATATTCTTTTATGTACACCAGCACGTGCCCCTTTGAGTCAGCTTCCCAGCATGGTTTTGTTTCCGGTCGCTCTACAGTTACCAACATGGCTACGATTTCCGAGTTTATCTGTAGCACCTTGGATAGACGTGGGCAGGTGGATGTTGTATACACTGATCTATCCAAAGCCTTTGATCTGATTGACCATAGAATTCTCTTGTATAAATCGAGCTCTTTCGGATTTGTTCCTTCAGCAATTCAACTTCTGGCCTCTTATTTGCAACATAGAAAATGTTATGTTGCTTACAATGGATATTTTTCTAATGAGTTCACTCTTACCTCAGGGGTTCCACAGGGATCAAATTTGGGCCCTCTATTATTTATTCTTTTCATAAATGACTTACTTCTAAAAATTGATTGTCGGATGTTGGGATATGCTGATGATATCAAGATCTATGCTAAGTCTCATCGATGGCAGATGCAGATAAGCTGCAGCACAACTTCAACACAATAGTGCAATGGTGTAAGACCTACAAACTTAACCTTAATATAGATAAATGTTGTGTACTTACTTATAGCCGATGCTCGTCACCATGCATATATCCTTACAATATTGCTGGCAGCATTTTAAGTCGTGTTGAGGAGTACAGGGATTTGGGGGTCCTGTTTGATGCAAGTCTTAATTTTAAAAAACATATCAATAATGTGTGTTCGGAGGCCTTTAGGTCCCTAGGTTTTGTGATGCGTCTAAATATTTCACAAGTGTGAGCTTATTAAAGACCTTGTATTGTGCTTACGTTCTGAGTAAGTTAGAATACGCTTGCCTGATTTGGAGTCCCTTATATGCATGTGAGTTCTTAAGCCTTGATCGAGTCCATCGTAGATTCTTAAAATTTCTTTCTTACAAATCTGATGGAATTTACCCTGAGCGAGGTATACCACAAAATGATTTGCTTGCACGACACAATATGATTTCCTTGATGGACAGAAGAAACGCGTTTTATGAAAGGTTTCTACAAAGGCTTATCGAATATAACATCGATTGCCCTTTCATTCTTGAGCGACTAGGGTTTGTTGTTCCAAGGAGTAACTCAAGATATAGCTGCGTATTCGTCATTCCTTATGCTAGGACAAACATTATGAGACGGGCGCCAACATATACTCTCTGTAAAGTGGGCAACAGGATGCAAATTAACTTATACATGTAAATTCACTTATTTAGTTTTTATTTTTATTTTCTTTATAATTCGGTCAATTGTTAATTTCTTGAATTTTTTGTAATTTTTGTTTTTTTTTTCTCACATACAGATACATATTATTGTATTATTACATTATGTAATATATATTGTTATCCTTTTTTGGGCTATGCCTGTTGGGTAATAAAGGAATGTTATTATTATTATTATTATTAAGGTCATTTATCTAATATTAGAATTCAAAATTCTAATTTAGACCTTTGGTGCGAAGATTCTTCTAAATCGTCAAGAATCTCAAATTTTATTCTCTAGCACATTCTAGATTTCGTTCTACTTTGCAAAGTATTAAAGTCGTTTCTTTTGGCCGCACATGACTAAAAATATTAAATGGTGGTGTAAAACTTGTATTTCACATCAAAAAACTAAAATTTATCGTTATACAAAATCACCTCTACAAAAGATAGAAATTCCTAAAGGTAGATTCGAGCACATATACATAGATTTGATTGGACCGTTGATGCCTTTATTAGGTTGCTCTTATATTTTAACCGTTATTGAACGTTTTATAAGGTGGCCTGAAGACTACCCTATTTTAGATACCTCTTCCTCCATTATTCCATATTATTTACTCATAACATTTTCAAATTTCCAAAAACAATATTAAAAATACATTAATCTATTGTAATATATTTTAATGTCAAAGTAACAACAAAAAGATAATAAATGTAATTATTTAGTTAAAATCTACGGATAGTTAAAGCATCCCTCAAAAAAGCTCTTGACAATGCAACAGCAGAAGCTTCATCGATTTATTTGTACATTCTCGTTTTGTTTAATTCTGGCATAAGTTTTTACTACTTCAGCTTGGATATTAAGTAATTCCAACATTGTTTTACATCTAACATTTAACATTGTTTGAATTTCTTTTCGAATCTGAATGTAGTAGATTTAGTATTAAAAACAAGTTTCTTAGAAATAAATTTTTTTAGGACAGGTGTTGTCAAAACGATTCTCATTGTTATTGTTAACTCGTTAAACATTCATGAGCGCCGTCGTGTAATAGCTCAATAAATCTCCCACGCCGACATCCACCAACAAAAAAAAACCAACGAAAAGAATTGACATGTGCTTTGAAGGCTCCGCGTCGGGCGACCGGAGAACGCCTTCTTCAAATTACTATCGACCGGCTCAATCTTGCCACGGTTTCGTGGCTTTGTCGTTTATTTGTCGGGCCGTATCTGAAATTAACAATCTTGCCGATGGGGCTTCTAATAAGCCGTAATTATTAAATGGAAGCCTGCTGCACTTAGCCCTTAGGGTACGTTGATCTCGGGGTGTTGCGATAAAATCGGGGATTTGCGGCACGGGAGCACCTCTACAGCAGCGAAAGAAGAAGAATGCGAAATTAATGGGATACGAGCGGAACTAATTTAGATGTTTTTTGGCACCTTTCACAAAGTTACGTCGCGTTAGGGAGGTGAAACCGTCGGCATAAGACTCACACCTGCGTGTCGTTTGTGTCGTCTTAAGATAAGATGATGGAAAGAGCACGTTTAGGAAATTACGTTAATAAAGCTTGATCGTTTTATATTAACATCGATCAAGAAGTGTTTATTTTTTTTATGATTCGATTTTTTTGATTGTATAATTTACATATTTATTTAGAAGAGTTTAACGGACACATCATTTAAAGTTTGACAGGTGATGTCTGTTATGTAAATGAGGTCACTTCAAAAAGATAATTATTCAATTAGATGGCGTGCCGTAGAACGTATAATTTTCAAGTCTATTCTAAAGGAAATATCTTATTCTAACCTAGATTACCGGTTAGATCTTTATCGGAAGTCTATGCCGACATGGAAATTAACATCACTCCGTTTACTAACTACATTGCGTTAGTAATTACCTGTCAACTTAACATTAAAAGGAAATTTCCGTTTTAGAAGGAAATCTTTTTAATTTTTTTTACTTTATTTAAATATTCGTTGGGTGTTTAGTTTTTATTTTCGGCAAGCGACGGTTTAGCCCTTATGCTAATTAGCTGTATCAGTGACAATTAATTACGATAAGAGAACTTTTGACCATTGGTAGAGGGTGATACAACCGACATAGACCCCGTTGGACGATTAATTGCATGTTTCACGCTTAATGCACGCGGACCATCCGTTCCACAGATCCATGAGTTGTTTAGAATATCGAACATTTTGATCTAAAAAATAATTTAAGTGTTATATTTCTTAAGTTAGACATGATTTGATGTAAAACTTCTAATGCTTAACACAATTTTTTTCCTTCCAGAGAACTTCTGGCAATTTATTCTGGCATCAAACATTTTAAACATTTTTTACATGGCAACCAATTTCAAGTATTTACAGATCATAAACCTTCAATTAGTTCAAAATCAGAAAAATCTTCACGCCAAACTCGTTATATAAATTATATTGTAGAATACACTTCTGACTTCTGATATACATTATGTAAAAGATTGACTAAATACTGTGCCAGACGCACTTTCATGTATTGTATCGAACATTTTGATCTAAAAGATAATTTAAGTGTTATATTTCTTAAGTTAGACATGAGTTGATGTAAAACTATGAACATTTATGATTCAAGGCTTGTGTGGTTAAATTCTAATGCTTAACACAATTTTTTTCCTTCCAGAGAGCTTCTGGAAATTTATTCTGCCATCAAACATTTTTTACTTGGCAACCAATTTCAAGTATTTACAGATCATAAACCTTCAATTAGTTCAAAATCAGAAAAATCTTCACGCCAAACTCGTTATATAAATTATATTGTAGAACATACTTCTGACTTCTGATATGCATTATGTAAAAGATGACTTAAATACTGTGCCAGACGCACTTTCATGTATTGTATCGAACATTTTGATCTAAAAAATAATTTAAGTGTTATATTTCTTAAGTTAGACATGATTTGATGTAGAACTATGAACATTTATGATTCAAGGCTTGTGTGGTTAAATTCTAATCCTTAACACATTTTTTTTCCTTCCAGAGAGCTTCTGGCAATTTATTCTGCCATCAAACATTTTTTACATGGCAACCAATTTCAAGTATTTACAGATCATAAACCTTCAATTAGTTCAAAATCAGAAAAATCTTCACGCCAAACTCGTTATATAAATTATATTGTAGAATACACTTCTGACTTCTGATATACATTATGTAAAAGATGACTTAAATACTGTGCCAGACGCACTTTCATGTATTGTATCGAACATTTTGATCTAAAAGATAATTTAAGTGTTATATTTCTTAAGCTAGACATGATTTGATGTAAAACTATGAACATTTATGATTCAAGGCTTGTGTGGATAAATTCTAATGCTTAACGCGATTTTTTTCCTTCCAGAGAGCTTCTGGAAATTTATTCTGGCATCAAACATTTTTTACAGGGCAACCAATTTCAAGTATTTACTGATCATAAACCTTCAATTAGTTCAAAATCAGAAAAATCTTCTCGCCAAACTCGTTATATAAATTATATTGTCGAACATACTTCTGACTTCTGATATACATTATGTAAAAGATGGCTTAAATACTGTGCCAGACGCACTTTCATGTGCTGTATCGAACATTTTGATCTAAAAGATAATTTAAGTGTTATATTTCTTAAGTTAGACATGATTCGATATAAAACTATGAACATTTATGATTCAAGGCTTGTGTGGTTAAATTCTAATGCTTAACACCATTTTTTTCCTTCCAGAGAGCTTCTGGCAATTTATTCTGCCATCAAACATTTTTTACATGGCAACCAATTTCAAGTATTTACAGATCATAAACCTTCAATTAGTTCAAAATCAGAAAAATCTTCACGCCAAACTCGTTATATAAATTATATTATAGAACATACTTCTGACTTCTGATACACATTATGTAAAAGATGACTTAAATACTGTGCCAGACGCACTTTCATGTATTGTATCGAACATTTTGATCTAAAAGATAATTTAAGTGTTATATTTCTTAAGTTAGACATGATTTGATGTAAAACTATGAACATTTATAATTCAAGGCTTGTGTGGTTAAATCCTAATGCTTAACACATTTTTTTTCCTTCCAGAGAGCTTCTGGCAATTTATTCTGCCATCAAACATTTTTTACATGGCAACCAATTTCAAGTATTTACAGATCATAAACCTTCAATTAGTTCAAAATCAGAAAAATCTTCACGCCACACTCGTTATATAAATTATATTGTAGAATACACTTCTGACTTCTGATATACATTATGTAAAAGATGACTTAAATACTGTGCCAGACGCACTTTCATGTATTGTATCGAACATTTTGATCTAAAAAATAATTTAAGTGTTATATTTCTTAAGTTAGACATAATTTGATGTAAAACTATGAACATTTATAATTCAAGGCTTGTGTGGTTAAATCCTAATGCTTAACACATTTTTTTTCCTTCCAGAGAGCTTCTGGCAATTTATTCTGCCATCAAACATTTTTTACATGGCAACCAATTTCAAGTATTTACAGATCATAAACCTTCAATTAGTTCAAAATCAGAAAAATCTTCACGCCAAACTCGTTATATAAATTATATTGTAGAATATACTTCTGACTTCTGATATACATTATGTAAAAGATTGACTAAATACTGTGCCAGACGCACTTTCATGTATTGTATCGAACATTTTGATCTAAAAGATAATTTAAGTGTTATATTTCTTAAGTTAGACATGAGTTGATGTAAAACTATGAACATTTATGATTCAAGGCTTGTGTGGTTAAATTCTAATGCTTAACACAATTTTTTTCCTTCCAGAGAGCTTCTGGAAATTTATTCTGCCATCAAACATTTTTTACTTGGCAACCAATTTCAAGTATTTACAGATCATAAACCTTCAATTAGTTCAAAATCAGAAAAATCTTCACGCCAAACTCGTTATATAAATTATATTGTAGAACATACTTCTGACTTCTGATATGCATTATGTAAAAGATGACTTAAATACTGTGCCAGACGCACTTTCATGTGTTGTATCGAACATTTTGATCTAAAAGATAATTTAAGTGTTATATTTCTTAAGTTAGACATGATTTGATGTAAAACTATGAATATTTATGATTCAAGGCTTGTGTGGGTAAATTCTAATGCTTAACACATTTTTTTTCCTTCCAGAGAGCTTCTGGCAATTTATTCTGCCATCAAACATTTTAAACATGGCAACCAATTTCAAGTATTTACTGATCATAAACCTTCAATTAGTTCAAAATCAGAAAAATCTTCACGCCAAACTCGTTATATAAATTATATTGTAGAATACACTTCTGACTTCTGATATATATTATGTAAAAGATGACTTAAATACTGTGCCAGACGCACTTTCATGTATTGTATCGAACATTTTGATCTAAAAGATAATTTAAGTGTTATATTTCTTAAGTTAGACATGATTTGATGTAAAACTATGAACATTTATGATTCAAGGCTTGTGTGGTTAAATTCTAATGCTTAACACCATTTTTTTTCCTTCCAGAGCGCTTCTGGAAATTTATTCTGCCATCAAACATTTTAAACATTTTTTACATGGCAACCAACTTCAAGTATTTACAGGTCATAAACCTTCAATTAGTTCAAAATCAGAAAAATCTTCACGCCAAACTCGTTATATAAATTATATTATAGAACATACTTCTGACTTCTGATATACATTATGTAAAAGATGACTTAAATACTGTGCCAGACGCACTTTCATGTCTTGTATCGAACATTTTGATCTAAAAGATAATTTAAGTGTTATATTTCTTAAGTTAGACATGATTTGATGTAAAACTATGAACATTTATGATTCAAGGCTTGTGTGGTTAAATTCTAATGCTTAACACATTTTTTTCCTTCCAGAGAGCTTCTGGCAATTTATTCTGGCATCAAACATTTTTTACATGGCAACCAATTTCAAGTATTTACAGATCATAAACCTTCAATTAGTTCAAAATCTGAAAAATCTTCACGCCAAACTCGTTATATAAATTATATTGTAGAACATACTTCTGACTTCTGATATACATTATGTAAAAGATGACTTAAATACTGTGCCAGACGCACTATCATGTGTTGTATCGAACATTTTGATCTAAAAGATAATTTAAGTGTTATATTTCTTAAGTTAGACATGATTTGATGTAAAACTATGAATATTTATGATTCAAGGCTTGTGTGGTTAAATTCTAATGCTTAACACATTTTTTTCCTTCCAGAGAACTTCTGGAAATTTATTCTGCCATCAAACATTTTTTACATGGCAACCAATTTCAAGTATTTACAGATCATAAACCTTCAATTAGTTCAAAATCAGAAAAATCTTCACGCCAAACTCGTTATATAAATTATATTGTAGAATATACTTCTGACTTCTGATTTACATTATGTAAAAGATGACTTAAATACTGTGCCAGACGCACTTTCATGTATTGTATCGAACATTTTGATCTAAAAGATAATTTAAGTGTTATATTTCTTAAGTTAGACATGATTTGATGTAAAACTATGAATATTTATGATTCAAGGCTTGTGTGGTTAAATTCTAATGCTTAACACATTTTTTCCTTCCAGAGAACTTCTGGCAATTTATTCTGCCATCAAACATTTTTTACATGGCAACCAATTTCAAGTATTTACAGATCATAAACCTTCAATTAGTTCAAAATCAGAAAAATCTTCACGCCAAACTCGTTATATAAATTATATTGTAGAATACACTTCTGACTTCTGATATACATTATGTAAAAGATGACTTAAATACTGTGCCAGACACACTTTCATGTATTGTATCGAACATTTTGATCTAAAAGATAATTTAAGTGTTATATTTCTTAAATTAGACATGATTCGATATAAAACTATTAACATTTATGATTCATTGCTTGTGTGGTTAAATTCTAATAGTTAACACATTTTTTTTCCTTCCAGAGAGCTTCTGGCAATTTATTCTGCCATCAAACATTTTAAACATTTTTTACATTGCAACCAATTTCAAGTATTTACAGATCATAAACCTTCAATTAGTTCAAAATCAGAAAAATCTTCACGCCAAACTCGTTATATAAATTATATTGTAGAATATACTTCCGACTTCTGATATACATTATGTAAAAGATGACTTAAATACTGTGCCAGACGCACTTTCATGTATTGTATCGAACATTTTGATCTAAAAGATAATTTAAGTGTTATATTTCTTAAGTTAGACATGATTCGATATAAAACTATGAACATTTATGATTCAAGGCTTGTGTGGGTAAATTCTAATGCTTAACACAATTTTTTTCCTTCCAGAGAGCTTCTGGAAATTTATTCTGCCATCAAACATTTTAAACATTTTTTAGATGGCAACCAATTTCAAGTATTTACAGATCATAAACGTTCAATTAGTTCAAAATCAGAAAAATCTTCACGCCCAACTCGTTATATAAATTATATTGTAGAACATACTTCTGACTTCTGATATACATTATGTAAAAGATGACTTAAATACTGTGCCAGACGCACTATCATGTGTTGTATCGAACATTTTGATCTAAAAGATAATTTAAGTGTTATATTTCTTAAGTTAGACATGATTTGATGTAAAACTATGAACATTTATGATTCAAGACTTGTGTGGTTAAATCCTAATGCTTAACACATTTTTTTTCCTTCCAGAGAGCTTCTGGCAATTTATTCTGCCATCAAACATTTTAAACATTTTTTACATGGCAACCAATTTCAAGTATTTACAGATCATAAACCTTCAATTAGTTCAAAATCAGAAAAATCTTCACGCCAAACTCGTTATATAAATTATATTGTAGAACATACTTCTGCCTTCTGATATACATTATGTAAAAGATGACTTAAATACTGTGCCAGATGCACTTTCATGTGTTGTATCGAACATTTTGATCTAAAAGATAATTTAAGTGTTATATTTCTTAAGTTAGACATGATTCGATGTAAAACTATGAACATTTATGATTCAAGGCTTGTGTGGGTAAATTCTAATGCTTAACACCATTTTTTTCCTTTCAGAGAGCTTCTGGCAATTTATTTTGCCATCAAACATTTTAAACATTTTTTACATGGCAACCAATTTCAAGTATTTACAGATCATAAACCTTCAATTAGTTCAAAATCAGAAAAATCTTCACGCCAAACTCGTTATATAAATTATATTGTAGAATACACTTCTGACTTCTGATATACATTATGTAAAAGATGACTTAAATACTGTGCCAGACGCACTATCATGTGTTGTATCGAACATTTTGATCTAAAAGATAATTTAAGTGTTATATTTCTTAAGTTAGACATGATTTGATGTAAAACTATGAACATTTATGATTCAAGGCTTGTGTGGTTAAATTCTAATGCTTAACACATTTTTTTTCCTTCCAGAGAGCTTCTGGCAATTTATTCTGCCATCAAACATTTTTGACATGGCAACCAATTTCAAGTATTTACAGATCATAAACCTTCAATTAGTTCAAAATCAGAAAAATCTTCACGCCAAACTCGTTATATAAATTATATTATAGAACATACTTCTGACTTCTGATATACATTATGTAAAAGATGACTTAAATACTGTTCCAGACGCACTTTCATGTATTGTATCGAACATTTTGATCTAAAAGATAATTTAAGTGTTATATTTCTTAAGTTAGACATGATTCGATGTAAAACTATGAACATTTATGATTCAAGGTTTGTGTGGGTAAACCAAAATAAATAGCTTTTGCACATAGCAAGCGGGTTAACTCCTCCACCCGGAGATTAATAACATCATTAAACCGCCGAACAGGTACACAACCAACCACCACTAAACTAATGTATAACCATTACGCAACACATAGAAGTATCTAACGCAAATTGCTCTTACTTGTTTAAATTGCTCGAAAATTGCTTTTAAACCCTATTTATTTCCATTAACTTTTTTTTAATCTTTTTAATTCTTCGATAAGAAATCGAGTTTCCAGGTGTCACCCGAGTCCATTAAATACGTTTTTTATTGAGCAAACTTAACTATTAAGGGAGTTTGAAACTCGAGTATTTTTAGGGTGGTTCCGCGGACAAAGGGACCAGCTCATTTTAGGGGCTTTCGCATAATGTAGTGTAAAATTACAAGTCGGCCTTTTCATTACTAAATTACAGCGGCCTGGTTCGGTCGATGAGGACGATTTTTCGCTTTAAACGACGGTTGCATAAGGACGAAACGATTCGTAAATAAAAACTCCGTCTACGAATCTTTGTACCTAGTAATAAAGTTTTATCGACGTTTTTAAGTGGAATTCGACTCTGTATAAGGTGATGATTGCCCATCGTTTCACCACCCCTAATCGTCACTAAATATGATTATAGGCTTGAATGGTGAAAGGTTACACCAGGATGACGAAGTCTGTTTGGTTGATGTTTGTGAAAAACAGGGATGTCTCTCTTCGAGGAGGGTGATTCTCGTTTTAATACGATTTTTTTTTATACCTCTGTCAAAATTGTCTGATATATTTTATTGTTGCGAATTGATTCACAAACGTTTGTATTTTTTTAAATAAAATTTGATGTTGCAACGTGTCCATTAAATTTTCGATCAATCCTGATATATTATGGGTGGATTATTCGATTTTATTCTTTTTACTTTATTTGGTCCATCCATCAAATGGTCGATGGACGACAACCGCTGTCGCAGTACACTTTGGCCGTAGTACAACGAAACGCAATCCCCCTTTCAAATCAAAACACGATACATATTAGTGAGCCGGAGTGAACGACGGGGTTTTGAATGCGTAATTCGACTCAACAGAGAGAGGCCTTCCCTATTAAAGAGACGTTCGCCCCCGTTCTTGCGTCGCGACGCTCGCCGCCCCGTTATTGTCCTCCAGCAAAGAGTACCAGATGTTCTAACGTGAAGTCGTGATTAAAGTTAAACTCCCCATTTAACCGAATCGACAATCAGTTAAAAGATCCAGATTGGTTTTGAGATTAGTTCAATTTTAAAATGATAAAATAACTTTTAACTTAATGATATTTAGATACATTTTGGGCAATAACATCCAAATGGTGGAAGAGTTTAAATGTTACGGTTGAAGTATTTATGATGTATAAAGGGGGTGTCGTCACTTTTATTTTGACCTATCGCAACGAAAGGGTAAAAGGTAAAAGGTGGAGATAAAAATCAGTTAATATACTACATTTTGAAGTTTGTAGTAGCGCGGTTACGATAGTAATCTTTGGCGTGCACTTCGGTCCAATTAAAAAAACACATGTCACTTTAATTAATGTAAATGGCGCTTTCCTTGCATGCTCCGATACGGTGATGTTTATGGAGGGGCACGTGGCCGGTGTGTAAGTACTTTAAATGTTTAATTTGTGCCGTTTACCAATGGTGTTACACCATTCGGTAACCAACTGCGCCATTTTATTTACCAGTATTAAATATGTCCACCCGAATTACCATTTTAACTTCTACACCAATGAACTAATTGTAATTTCGAGAATAAACTTGAATTTCTCAGAGTTTTTTACATAAAAAAGCATTCTTATTACCTTATTGAAAAATAAAGAATTTTTGAGAAAAACGAGATTTTTTGACTCATTTATGAAATTAAAAGTAAAATTTCGTAAAAATTTGTTGAATTTAGAGATGTGATTTATTTAGATTTTTTGTAGAAAATTCTTTGAAGAATCTAAATTTATATTCAAAATAAAAATTGTTCCAGTGACGTAGAAGTTACGAGGGCTCATATAAACACTTTTTAATTTCCTTATTAATTTTCCATAATTTTTGTTATTTTAGCCTGTATCTTCTACGCCAATGAACGGATTTTAATTTCGAATATAATTTTGAATTCCTGCGAGTTTTTTACATAAAAAAGCACTCTCATAACGGATTTGGAAAATAAAGCATTTTTGAGAAAAATAAGATTTTTTAGTTCCTAGAAAAAATATGGGCATAAAATTTAATAAAAAAATTTTAAAATGAGAGGTTTAATTTATTTGGATTTTTTGTACAAACATCTTTGAAGAATCCAAATTTATATTCAAAATAAAAATTGTTCCAGTGACGTAGAAGTTACGAGAGCTCATATAAACACTTTTTAACTTCTGTATTAATTTTCTGTAATTTTTAGCCTGTATCTCCTACGCCAATGAACGGATTTTAATTTCGAGTATAATTTTGAATTCCTCCGAGTTTTTTACATAAAAAAGCACTCTTATAACGGATTTGGAAAATAAAGCATTTTTGAGAAAAACGACATTTTTTAGTTCCCAGCAAAAAAATATGACCACAAAATTTAAAATAATTTAATAAAAAAAATTTTTAAATTAGAGATTCAATTT
This sequence comes from Onthophagus taurus, assembly GCF_036711975.1. Classification (NCBI taxonomy): domain Eukaryota; kingdom Metazoa; phylum Arthropoda; class Insecta; order Coleoptera; family Scarabaeidae; genus Onthophagus; species Onthophagus taurus. The sequence continues at coordinate 3,963,133 of NC_091967.1, forward strand.
ATTTGGATTTTTTGTACAAAAATCTTTAAAGAATCCAAATTTATATTCAAAATAAAAATTGTTCCAGTGACGTAGAAGTTACGAGGGCTCATATAAACACTTTTTAATTTCTTTATTAATTTTCCATAATTTTTGTTATTTTAGCCTGTATCTTCTACGCCAATGAACGGATTTTAATTTCGAGTTTAATTTTGAATTCCTCCGAGTTTTTTACATAAAAAAGCACTCTTATAACCGAATTGAAAAATAAAGCATTTTTGAGAAAAATGAGATTTTTTGGTTCCCAGCAAAAAATATCGCCACAAAATTTAAAGTAAAATTTAATAAAGAAAATTTTAAAATTAGAGATTCAATTTATTTGGATTTTTTGTACAAAAATCTTTAAAGAATCCAAATTTATATTCAAAATAAAAATTGTTCCAGTGACGTAGAAGTTACGAGGGCTGATATAAACACTTTTTAATTTCCTTATTAATTTTCCATTATTTCTGTTATTTTTAGCCTGTATCTTCTACGCCAATGAACGGATTTTAATTTCGAGTTTAATTTTGAATTCCTCCGAACTTTTTATATAAAAAAGCACTCTTATAACGGATTTGGAAAATAAAGCATTTTTGAGAAAAATGAAACTTTTTAGTTCCCAGAAAAAATATGGGCATAAAATTTAATAAAAAAATTTTAAAATGAGAGGTTTAATTTATTTGGATTTTTTGTACAAAAATCTTTGAAGAATCCAAATTTATATTCAAAATAAAAATTGTACCAGTGACGTAGAAGTTACGAGGGCTCATATAAACACTTTTTAATTTCCTTATTAATTTTCCATAATTTTTGTTATTTTAGCCTGTATCTCCTACGCCAATGAACAGATTTTAATTTCGAGTATAATTTTGAATTCCTCCGAGTTTTTTACATAAAAAAGCTCCCTTATAACCGAATTGAAAAATAAAGCATTTTTGAGAAAAATTAGATTTTTTGGTTCCCAGCAAAAAATATCGCCACAAAATTTAAAGTAAAATTTAATAAAGAAAATTTTAAAATTAGAGATTCAATTTATTTGGATTTTTTGTACGAAAATCTTTAAAGAATCCAAATTTATATTCAAAATAAAAATTGTTCCAGTGACGTAGAAGTTACGAGGGCTCATATAAACACTTTTTAATTTCTTTATTAATTTTCCATAATTTTTGTTATTTTAGCCTGTATCTTCTACGCCAATGAACGGATTTTAATTTCGAGTTTAATTTTGAATTCCTCCGAACTTTTTACATAAAAAAGCACTCTTATAACCGAATTGAAAAATAAAGCATTTTTGAGAAAAATGAGATTTTTTTGTTCCCAGAAAAAAATATGGCAATAAAATTAAAAGTAAAATTTAATAAAAAAATTTAAAATTAGAGATCCAATTTATTTGGATTTTTTGTACAAAAATCTTTAAAGAATCCAAATTTATATTCAAAATAAAAATTATTCCAGTGACGTAGAAGTTACGAAGGCTCATATAAACACTTTTTAATTTCCTTATTAATTTTCCATAATTTTTGTTATTTTAGCCTGTATCTTCTACGCCAATGAACGGATTTTAATTTCGAGTATGATTTTGAATTCCTTCGAGTATTTTGCATAAAAAAGTACTGTTATAACGGAATTAGAAAATAAAGCATTTATGAGAAAAACGACATTATTTAGTTCCCAGCAAAAAATATGGCCACAAAATTTACAGTAAAATTTAATAAAAAAAAATTTAAAATTAGAGATTCAATTTATTTGGATTTTTTGTACAAAAATCTTTAAAGAATCCAAATTTATATTCAAAATAAAAATTGTTCCAGTGACGTAGAAGTTACGAGGGCTTATCTAAACACTTTAATTTCCTTATTAATTTTCCATAATTTTTGTTATTTTTAGCCTGTATCTTCTACGCCAATGAACTGATTTTAATTTCGAGTATGATTTTGAATTCCTTCGAGTATTTTGCATAAAAAAGTACTGTTATAACGGATTTGGAAAATAAAGCATTTTTGAGAAAAATGAGATTTTTTAGTTCCCAGAAAAAAATATGGCCATAAAATTAAAAGTAAAATTTAATAAAAAAATTTAAAAATTAGAGATTCAATTTATTTGGATTTTTTGTACAAAAATCTTTAAAGAATCCAAATTTATATTCAAAATAAAAATTGTTCCAGTGACGTAGAAGTTACGAGAGCTCATATAAACACTTTTTAATTTCCTTATTAATTTTCCATAATTTTTGTTATTTTTAGCCTGTATCTCCTACATCAATGAACGGATTTGAATTTCGAGTTTAATTTTGAATTCCTCCGAGTTTTTTACATAAAAAAGCACTCTTATAACCAAATTAAAAAATAAAGCATTTTTGAGAAAAATTAGATTTTTTGGTTCCCAGCAAAAAATATCGCCACAAAATTTAAAGTAAAATTTAATAAAGAAAATTTTAAAATTAGAGATTCAATTTATTTGGATTTTTTGTACAAAAATCTTCGAGGAATCCAAATTTATATTCAAAATAAAAATTGTTCCAGTGACATAGAAGTTACGAGGGCTCATATAAACACTTTTTAATTTCCTTATTAATTTTCCATAATTTTTGTTATTTTAGCCTGTATCTTCTACGCCAATGAACGGATTTTAATTTCGAGTATAATTTTGAATTCCTCCGAGCTTTTTACATAAAAAAGCACTCTTATAACTGAATTGAAAAATAAAGCATTTTTGAGAAAAATGTGATTTTTTGGTTCCCAGCAAAAAATATCGCCACAAAATTTAAAGTAAAATTTAATAAAGAAAATTTTAAAATTAGAGATTCAATTTATTTGGATTTTTTGTACAAAAATCATTGAAGAATCCAAATTTATATTCAAAATAAAAATTGTTCCAGTGACGTAGCAGTTACGAGGGCTTATCTAAACACTTTAATTTCCTTATTAATTTTCCATAATTTTTGTTATTTTAGCCTGTATCTTCTACGCCAATGAACGGATTTTAATTTCGAGTTTAATTTTGAATTCCTCCGAACTTTTTACGTAAAAAAGCACTCTTATAACCGAATTGAAAAATAAAGCATTTTTGAGAAAAATGAGATTTTTTGGTTCCCAGCAAAAAATATCGCCACAAAATTTAAAGTAAAATTTAATAAAGAAAATTTTAAAATTAGAGATTCAATTTATTTGGATTTTTTGTACGAAAATCTTTAAACAATCCAAATTTATATTCAAAATAAAAATCGATCCAGTGACGTAGAAGTTATGGAAGCTCATATAAACAGTTTTCAATTTCCTTATTCATTTTCCTTAATTTTTGTTATTTTACTACGCCAATGAACGGATTTTAATTTCGAGTATAATTTTGAATTCTTTCAAGTTTTCTACATAAAAAAGGACTCATAACCAAATTGGAAGAAAATACATTTTTGAGATATACAAGATATTTTGATTCACACCAAATTTTGTAAAAATTTTTAAAATTAGAAATGAGATTTATTTAGATTTTTTGTACAGTAATCTTTGAAGAATTCAAATATATTCCTTTAATCCTAAATAAATTATTTCCTTAGTATTAATAAATTAAAAAATTAAATTTCAACAAACCTTATGAAGATTTCGGCCACACAACAAAAAATCGTTGAGTTGATCCATCAAAATGTGCTGAAACAATCTTCAACATAACCCTATAAATAAGACAATTCCTTATGTTTAAATCCGTTTATTCACAGTAACAACCATTTTTACTACACAATTATACACAGTAATAATAGATTAACTATTCGCTTTTTTATTTATTTATTTTTTTTTGGTATGGATATCGTCGATGACATAGAGTGCCTTTGGTAACTGTGATTAGTAGCTTATATAAATCTTTCCAGTTGGAATTATATCTGATACACTAATTATTTATATTATATACACCATCATCGTTTTGCACGATACAGTCCCTCCATATACAGTTGAAAGAAACAAAAATAAATTACAACAATCAATAAATACAATAGTAATAATATGTAATTATATACAAAGCAATTTCTATTTTTTTATTATCTTAGTTATTTGCACATCTCTTACACACTGACCGGATCAAACGTATATATCACGTTATCATTGTCTTGTATATTTCAAACTAAACCAGACATTGGTGGCCTATTCACTGGACTTGATGGTAAATTGTGAACGGCTGCCGCTACCGCTGCTTGGTGATGATAATACAAAGAACTTGGGTAACCGGGTGATGTTACAACGGGACTAGTTGTTGAGGTAGGTCCTTCACGGCCAGCATCTAAAGGATGGTGTAAACTTAAACTGTGATTCTGTTCGAAGGGATGTCTAATAGCCGATGCGTTAGCAGATTCATGATAAAGAATCGGCACTCTAACAAGCCTCTGTGCCGCGTGTGCCATATTAGCAGCTTCCAATTCTGCTGCTAATTGCCGTTTCCATTTGTTTCTTCGATTTTGAAACCATATTTTCACTTGAGTTTCCGTTAAATGTAAACTTGCGGCTAATCCGGCTCGTTCCGAACTCGATAGGTACCTTTTCATATCGAACGTCGATTCTAATTGGAAAACTTGAGATCTTGAAAATACTGTTCGCGTTTTCTTTTTTCGTTTGTTAGCCAGCGAACCGCCAGGACTCAAATTGGCGTTTTGTGATTTTTTATCTTTATCGTTATCGTAATCACTTTCTTCCTCTTCAACCTCTTCGTCTATCACCATATTATCACCGTCTCTAAAAGGACTTTTAGATCGCGCCATATTCATATAATTCTGATCTAAAAACGCCGGATGAGTTGAATGGATCATGCCGTGCGGATTTGGACTACTCGTTGGCGATCTTTGACCTTCTGATGGCGATGAAGGCCGTGATATTCTTGTGTTTTCTGACTGTATGCCGCTTTGAGTTTCTCGTGGAGAAGGAGGGGGTGATTGATCTCCATTTATTGAATCCCCTGAAAATTTAAATTAAAAAAAAACAAATAAATTAAACATTTAAAAAGCTGGTGAATATTAAAACCTTTTTGGGATTATTTTTGTAGAACGGCTTAAAAACTTAAATATTCAATGAATTTTTTTAATAAACTATTTTACTTTTTCATTTCAATTTTTTGTACATCATCGCCATCTGTCTTTTATTATTAAAATATTAACAACATAAAGCAGTAAACTGTTAAAAGTCTTAATTAGAATATAAATAGACTGATTACCCACACTTAAATATGCAAGAGCTATAAAATTTATGGAACAATGCGGTTGTACTATATAAATTTATGGTTCCTTGTCGGTTCGAAGTACAATACGTATCCGGGCAGATGTTTAGGTGTTTTTTTTGGCAGATTAATTACCGGAATCAAAATACAACGCCCTCAAAACTAAGAAAATTTTGTTTAACTTCAATCAGATAAGTTATTTGAATAGAATTGATCGCGTTGAGGATTATGTCAGTAGAGTTGTGTTTTATTGTTGGCACGATTGGCGTTGTCTTATTCAGGTAAACCGACACAGAGTGCTACATCCGTCACGGTGGTGCTTCGCACAATTAGAGGGCAACTTGAACACTAAGGCTTCGCAGAAACCGCACCAGTGACTGTCGATATGAACACCGATAATCGTGCTTAGGATACGACTACGACAACGTTTAAACTTGATGGCGTTTATGTTGCATGTGATTTTTATTTTTTTACTCAGTTACACCACGCAAAAGGTTTAAAAATTGCTTATTTGGGTCAAACCATAATCTCGTTTGCACTTACACTTGTATTTTATGTTTCCTATTTTAACCGTGTGAGACACAATCAATTTTTGTAATAAAAAAAAATTGTTTCGATTTAAAATTAAAGTTTTGAAATAAATTATTTTTTAAAACGTTAAAGTATACAGGGTGTCCCGTTAAGCGTACGGAGCGGAGCGGCTGTATCTCTAGAACGGTAAGACCTAGAGGTTTGGGAAAAAATCCTTATAAGCAAAGTGACCAAGAGAAATAGCTGGAAATTATTTTGAAGTTCGTAATTCGACCGCTGGGGGGCGTAACTGCCATTGAGAAAAACATAAAGTTCCCGCTATCTCAGAAACTTAAATGATGAGCTATAACTTTGACAACATCATTTAATAGCTTGGATAATACCGCATCGCTTTTGTTTTGCGATATTTCTCATATCTGTCATAAGAAGGGAGGGGGAGGCCAATGCGTTTTCATATGTTTACATTTTAATATCTCCTAGACCATTCAACCGATTTGAATATTTTCGGTGTTGTTTGAAAGAGCATTTTATGCTCTTTTTAAAGATATTTTCAGTAAGACCGTCTGCTTTAAAACAAATGAGCTAGAGGACGTTATCTGCAGCGATTACATATTTTTATGATTTTTGAAGAAAAGTTAAATGGAACGACACTATTTACTTCACAGACTCTTAGTCACCTTAAAATTTGCTAAATTTTAGTGAAAAGATAAAAAAGAAGAAAGAAGAAAATGATAAAAACTCGAGTGCCATCAATCGGATCCAGTTACCTCATCGAGAAAAACAAATCACATAACCATGGTAACTATAAACATGTCATTTACTAACGCAGAAGCGTATGATAGAGCGTATGATGATTTATTTTCAATGTTTCGAATACGATGCAACTGCATGGCAAAAATGTGCAATGCAATTACGACAAAGAAAGACATTTTTCTCTAGAAGTGTTTTTAAGATTGACTTAGCGATTACGGAAAACTGGCAACGTGTAGCCCATTTAGACATCTCTATGAATTCGTAAATCACATTGGTGTGCAATGTGATCCCACATAATCTGGGAACTCCGAAAACAATTGTCCACAAGAGTTCTCAAGAGAATAATATCTCCACCACGTTGTTTTACATCAGGCCTTAACAGATACCGATTATGATAACAGACTGAACTATTACCATTGACTTTTAAATATGATTTGGGCAAATCCAAACCTTTTATCACAAATGCTATGGATGCATGAAGCATCTGTCCACAAGCTGATGTAAACTTGCATAATATGCATTCTTGGTTCGAGCAAAACCCACATTGCTTTCACCCCTTTATCTATTGGGTAGACTAAACGACCTGACTTTTCAAGAAAAACCAATAACCACGGAAAATATGACAAAACACTAAATACCAGTAGAAACGTGTCCAGGGCCGAGACTTAAGCAGCGTTTTCTTTTCGTCGAAACTAGATTAAATAAATGCATCGAGGTTTATGGAAGGCATTTCGCACATTAGTGAGTTATTTTTGCCAAAAATTTAAGTTATTCTAAGTGTTTTGGTTTATTTTGTTTTATTATCATTGTTGATGTTTCATTGATCCGTTGGCTTTTCAACACGCCTCAAAAGTAGTTTTGAAGCAGTTCTAAGTTTGGATAAAGTGTAAAGGAAGGTTCTAGATAATAAAATTTTTGTTCTCTCTTATTTGTTTCCTAAGGTAACTTGATCCGATTAAGATATACGAATTTTTAACATTTTCTTTTATAATTCGAGAATGGATGGAGATATCGAGATGCGGTTTTCACTAATATTTAGCAAATTTTATGGTGATTAACGGTCTGTGAAGTAAATAGTACCGTTCCATTTAACTTTTTTTCAAAAATCACAAAAATATGTAACCGCTGCAGATAACGCCCTCTAGCTTATTTGTTTTAAACCAAGCGGGCTTACTGAAAATATCTTTTAAAAGAGCATAAAATGCTCTTTCAAACAAGACCAAAAATATTCAAATCGATTGAATGGTCCAGGAGATATTAAAATATAAACATTTGAAAACGCATTGGCCTCCCCCTCCCTTATTATGAGAGATATGAGAAATATCGCAAAACAAAAGCGATGCGGTATTATCCAAGCTACTAAATGATGTTGTCAACGTTATAGCTCATCGTCTAACTTTCTGAGATAGCGGGAATTTTATGTTTCTCTATGGCAATTACGTCCCCTAGCGGTCGAATTACGAACTTCAAAATAATTTCCAGCGATTTCTCTTGCCCACTTTGCTTATAAGGATTTTTTTCCCAAACCTCTAGGCCTTACTGTTATTGAGATACAGCCGCTCCGTACGCTTAACGGGACACCCTGTATACAAGGATTTGCTTTCGCGAAACCCGTAAAATTTTTAAGCGGGCACCAAATCACCTCTGAAATCTTTATTTATAAGTCATCGGCTGTCGTGAAAGAAAAGTTAAGACCTTCTCCGATTCCTGGCAATCCAAAATCGATTTCTATTTACAATAAACCATTCCGCTTTTTTCATCCTGTCTTAAAACATCGCATTTCTTAAAGAAAAAAAAAGTAAAACTTGTTGCTACAAATAAATCGATGTATTTATATAATGTTACTGTTGTTGTAACAATTTCATTGTTTTCTGCAAATGTGACTTAATCATTACCAAGTAGTTGCGGTCGAGGCTCAATCATTAAAATTATATCAACCTCAAATTGATTATCATATTGTGGCGCCTCGGCCTCAATTCGAGGCTGCCTTTACTCAGTAAAATTGTAATTAGACCGAGATCGCTTGCGGCTGAGGTTCAGTGATTAACATTACATCAATCTGAAATTGGTAATTCTTTCAACTTTATCAGGTAAAGTTGTAGACTAATTGGACCGCGTTATGCATCACTTGACTAAGCGACAAATAAACACAAGCTCAAACTATTGAAAATTGTTTGGTGCCTATCTATGTTTATCACAGAACACTGATAACAGTCATCACAAGCACAGAATCCGCTTGGTCAGTCGTTTTACGATTATACAGGTGTTTCTGTAAGTCGTGGCATAAATTTAATCACAAATACCAGAGTCAAAATGATGTTTCGTATTAAAATTTTTGAAGAAAATTATCTAGAGTTTGATTTTGTACTTTGCAACTAGTCTCTATTTTATATAGAATTTAAGTCTAACTAGTTTCGGCCCTTGGTCATCTTCAGAGACTCTACAAATAGATTAACATCCCTCATCCTATCTATTCATCATTTCTTTTGTTAAAAAAGATTATATATCTAAGTCAAAATCAGATTATTAGTTACTAATTTACTAAATTAAAGTTTAAAAAGTTGTAAAATGAAATTAATGACGAAGTGTTACATTTACATGTTAATTTTTACATTAAGAACGCTCTTTTTTATCAAAAGAAATATTAAGAAACTTGAGAAAATTTCAGAATCATCATGTGGCTTAAAAATCGACGATTTTTTTTTAATGACCCAAAAAACACGTTAAAAATAAAAAGAAAGTGCTGAAAAGTGACTAACACTAGATTAACTTCAGTTATAAAACTTCTATTATATGATAACTAACTTCAAATTTAAAATGTCAACCTCAATTTTGACATATTTGTAATCTTCATTAAAAATCCTTTAAAATGAGTACAAACACGACATATTTATCTTCAATATTAACGAAGTTATGGTCAACTTCCGGTTAAGAATGTCAACGTCAATTTTGACATATTTGTAATCGTCGTGAAAAATCCTTTAAAATGAGTCCAAACATGATACGTTTAATTCCAATATTACTCGAGATATAAGCAACTTCCGATTTGAAATGTCAATGTCATTTTGACATATTCTTAATTTTTATAATATGTCTTAATATTTGTCACCAAAACAAAAATATAATAAAAAAAAATAAAAAATTAAGGTTGGTATTAATATTTAAAAATTAAATTGCTATCTTCATTGTTGCTAACTTCGGGTTTAACGTTTTTTATTCAAACTTTTTTGTTTTTTGAGATAAGTGCGTCATCTTTGGACTCATTTTAAAGGTTTTTTAATGAAGATGACAAATATGTCAAATTTGACGTTGACGTTTCAAACCGGAAGTGATTGTATCTCCATTAATATCAAAGTTAAATATGTCGAGTTTGGACTCATTTTAAAGGATTTTTTATGAAGTTGACAAATATATCAAAATTAAAAGTTGGAACTTTTTGGTTTTTGGGATAAATGTATTATTTTTGGACACATTTTAAAGGTTTTTAATACAGAATACATCATGAACGAACACCACGAAGTTGTCCATTTGTCTATTATATGATAACTAACTTCAGGTTTAAAATGTCAACTTCAATTTTGATATATTTGTAATCTTCATTAAAAATCTTTTAAAATGAGTACAAACACGACAAAAAAAATTCCAAAAAAATGAAAAATTAAGGTTGGTATTAATATTTAAAAATTAAATTGCTATCTTCATTGTTGCTAACTTCGGGTTTAATGTTATTTTTCAAACTTTTTTGTTTTTTGAGATAAGTACGTCATCTTTGGACTCATTTTAAAGGTTTTTTAATGAAGATGACAAATATGTCAAAATTGACGTTGACGTTTCAAACCGGAAGTGATTGTATTTCCATTAATATTAAAGTTAAATATGTCGAGTTTGGACTCATTTTAAAGGAATTTTTATAAAGTTGACAAATATGTCAAAATTAATAGTTGAAAGATCGAACTTTTTGATTTTTGAGATAAATGAATTTTGCATTTGAATAAATGCGTCATGTTTGGACTCACTTTAAAGGTTATTTTATGAAGATTGCGAATATAATAATAAAATTAAAGTTGACGTACATCGTGATAATCTTTCTTATCATTATGCATTCGAGGTTTTTTGGTTTGTAAATATTATAAAATCGTGGAAACACATCATGCATTTACGTCAGTTTGGTATTAAGCTTTATTGTGTAAGGTAACATCGTTGAAGTATGTGGAATAAGTTTCTCGCGATTATAACTGCTAAGAAAAGTAAAAAGAAATTTATTAAAGCTTCAAAAGTACACGAAAATGAATTAGTGCAGGTAATAATGTCATAGATTTCTTAATGAAAATAATAAATCCTTTAATCTTATACTTCAAACTTCGTTTATATAGTTTCGGGCCTTGGTCACTTTTAGAGACGCTACAAATAGATTAACATCCCTCAACCTATCCATTCATCATTTCTTTTGTTAAAAAAGATCACATATCAAAGTCAAAATCAGATTATTAGTTACTAATTTACTAAATTAAAGTTTAAAAAGTTGTAAAATGAAATTAATGACGAAGTGTTACATTTACATGTTAATTTGTACATTAAGAACGCTCTTTTTTAACAAAAGAAATATTAAGAAACTTGAGAAAATTTCAGAATCATCATGTTGCTTAAAAATCGACGATTTTTTTTTAATGACCCAAAAAACACGTTAAAAATAAAAAGAAAGTGCTGAAAAGTGACTTATACTAGATTAACTTCAGTTATAAAACTTCTATTACATGATAACTAACTTCAAATTTAAAATGTCAACCTCAATTTTGACATATTTGTAATCTTCATTAAAAATCCTTTAAAATGAGTACAAACACGACATATTTATCTTCAATATTAACGAAGTTATGGTCAACTTCCGGTTAAGAATGTCAACGTCAATTTTGACATATTTGTATTCGTCGTGAAAAATCCTTTAAAATGAGTCCAAACATGATACGTTTAATTCCAATATTACTCGAGATATAAGCAACTTCCGATTTGAAATGTCAATGTCATTTTGACATATTCTTAATTTTTATAAAATGTCTTAATATTTGTCACAAAAACAAAACTATAATAAAAAAAATCAAAAATTAAGGTTGGTATTAATATTTAAAAATTAAATTGCTATCTTCATTGTTGCTAACTTCGGATTTAATGTTTTATGTTTATTCTAACTTTTTTGTTTTTTGAGATAAGCGCGTCATCTTTGGGCTCATTTTAAAGGTTTTTTAATGAAGATGACAAATATGTCAAAATTGACGTTGACGTTTCAAACCGGAAGTGATTGTATCTCCATTAATATCAAAGTTAAATATGTCGAGTTTGGACTCATTTTAAAGGATTTTTCACGACGATTACAAATATGTCAAAATTAATAGTTGAAAGTTCAAACTGTTTGGTTTTTTGAGTGAAGTAGCAGTCCAATTAAGCAATGGTCCCAATATCCCATATACAATAAATACATTAATACTTTTGTTGGACACTGTATACAGTATTTAGTTCCAATAAACCATTATGTCCACAACTAATACTTGTTTCATTGCAGTAGTAATCATTCAAATTGTTTTCTTTATGAAGAAAAAATAATTTTGATATCTAAGTGTTATTAGTTATTACTTAATGATTTATTCAATTTAAAATTTATAATGTAAGTAGGAGTATTCTCGTACAGTAAGTTATTTATAGGAGTACGTTAACGATCTGCTAAGTTTCAAATTAAATGTTCAAGCGTAGTTCCCTCGATAATCCCTCATGATTTAATTAATTATTTGCCGGATCGAAACGGTCTGCGACGTAAGAAGAGTAGAAATTTAAGGTGGAAAATCGAAGGAACGTTACGGAAGTTTCATGTATTATGGAACCGGCGATCATTAAAGCTAAACTTGTAGCGAGATCGTTCGAAATAAAACGGAAACTAGGCGGAGTAAAATTAATTAGTAAAACGAGTCGTGTCTTTAATACAATTTCTTTAAAAAGATTATCAATTAACATCGATTTACATTGTTTGATTTTGAATAATAATTACCGTTAGAGCTGGTCTTCTCTGGCGTGATTTGCGGTTGTAATCTTCCCCAATACCAAGGGATATTCCTGGGATCGGTCGGACCACAAAGTGCTGCATATCGGCTACTAGCTGCTGCCAAAGCTCCGAAATGCGACATCAGGCCCAATCTGCAACACAAACGCAGTTTGTGAGAGCAACCAAAATCAATGAATAGACTCGTCAAATCCTACGCAATCAAGTAGTAAATGCATAGTGAATGGACTCTCTCAAATAAAGAACATTTCGATATAGAGATCGTACAAAAAATGCAATTTCACTAATTTGTGCTTTCACACATAAATCAAAACCTTTTTACGTTCGGTTTAAAAAAAAATAAATTCTATTTTTGGATAAATTTTTGTTTTAAGATAAATTCCATCGAGAAAGTCTCTTTTCTCCAAAGCGTATATACTGGGAGATGTTTATCGATCATGTCGCGATATTGAGGCACTTAAACACACAGGGTAAGCTTCTTAGGGAATTCTGGAGGAAGTATGCCACCGCCTACCCCGCAGAGAAACGCGCGCGCCTCTACCTCCTTCGGGAAATCTTTGAGGACCGCCCGCTTCTCGAAGAACACTTAACTTGATGCAAATTTAATGCGAGATAGACTTAGTTCGGGGATTGCCGCAGGGAACCCAACCCAACGTTCCCCCAAAACTCCTTGTATCGATCGAGATGCCTCTTTAATTTTTAACCGTGATTTAATACACCTTTAATGACTTAAATGAAAAAGTTAAAAGGTCTAAATTAAGTAAATCTCCTTTAAAATAAAAAAAAATAATTAAAAATTTCTTTTTAAACCATTTGCATCATTTAAAATAAATGACAAAGTGATGGGCCAATTTGTCACCAAACATTTTTTATTGTATATAGGTGTAAATAAATAATACTTATAAATAATCTGAAATTGAAACACCTACAAGAAAATCAAAAAGATGAAATTTACAGAAATCTAGAACACCTAGAACAGACCACCTAGAAAGTTCACCACCTGAACTCGCAAAACCTTATGATCAAATTTATCATGGTTGCGGAAGCTGCTAAATAGTTAATCACTATTTTAGTCACTAGAAAGACAGAACTAGAAACACACAAGTTTAGTCGTTTTGAAGGACGCATAGCTAAACCAGAATGTTTCTTGTTCTAGGTCTAGTGTTAGTTCTAGTTTTACACTAGTACTATCACTAGAACTAACACTAAGACTTAGAACTAGAATCATTCGGGTTTAGCCTTCTTCAGAGACGTGCGGCTAAATCCGAATGTTTCTAGGTCTAGTGTTAGTTCTAGTTTTACACTACCATTATCACCATAACTAACACAAGACCTAAAACTAGAATCATTCGGGTTTAGACGTGCGGCTAAATCAGAATGTTTCTAGTTCTTGGTCTAGTGTTAGCTCCAGGTTTACTCTAGCACTATCACTGATACTAACACAAGACCTAGAACTAGAATCATTCGGGTTTAGCCGTCTTGAGAGACGTGCGGCTAAATCCGAATGTTTCTAGTTCTTGGTCTAGTGTTAGTTCTAGGTTTACTCTAGCACTATCACTGATACTAACACAAGACCTAGAACTGGAATCATTCGGGTTTAGCCGTCTTGAGAGACGTGCGGATAAATCCGAATGTTTCTAGTTCTTGGTCTAGTGTTAGTTCTAATTTTACTCTAGCACTATCACTAAGACTAACACAAGACCTAGAACTAGAATCATTCGGGTTTAGCCGTCTTGTGAGACGTGCGGCTAAATCCGAATGTTTCTAGTTCTTGGTCTAGTGTTAGTTCTAATTTTACTCTAGCACTATCACTAAGACTAACACAAGACCTAGAACTAGAATCATTCGGGTTTAGCCGTCTTGAGAGACGTGCGGCTAAATCCGAATGTTTCTAGTTCTTGGTCTAGTGTTAGTTTTAGTTTTACTCTAGCACTATCACTAAGAGTAACACAAGACCTAGAACTAGAATCATTCGGGTTTAGCCGTCCTGAGAGACGTGCGGCTAAATCCGAATGTTTCTAGTTCTTGGTCTAGTGTTAGTTCTAGTTTTACTCTAGCACTATCACTAGGACTAACCCAAGACCTAGAACTAGAATCATTCGGGTTTAGCCGTCTTGAGAGACGTGCGGCTAAATCTGAATGTTTCTAGTTCTTGGTCTTGTGTTAGTTCTAGTTTTACACTATCATTATCACCATAACTAACACAAGACCTAAAACTAGAATCATTCGGGTTTAGCCGTCTTGAGAGACGTGCGGCTAAATCCGAATGTTTCTAGTTCTTGGTCTAGTGTTAGTTCTAATTTTACTCTAGCACTATCACTAAGACTTACACAAGACCTAGAACTAGAATCATTCGGGTTTAGCCGTCTTGAGAGACGTGCGGCTAAATCCGAATGTTTCTAGTTCTTGGTCTTGTGTTAGTTCTAGTTTTACACTATCATTATCACCATAACTAACACAAGACCTAAAACTAGAATCATTCGGGTTTAGCCGTCTTGAGAGACGTGCGGCTAAATCCGAATGTTTCTAGTTCTTGGTCTAGTGTTAGTTCTAGTTTTACTCTAGCACTATCACTAGGACTAACCCAAGACCTAGAACTAGAATCATTCGGGTTTAGCCGTCTTGAGAGACGTGCGGCTAAATCTGAATGTTTCTAGTTCTTGGTCTTGTGTTAGTTCTAGTTTTACACTATCATTATCACCATAACTAACACAAGACCTAAAACTAGAATCATTCGGGTTTAGCCGTCTTGAGAGACGTGCGGCTAAATCCGAATGTTTCTAGTTCTTGGTCTAGTGTTAGTTCTAATTTTACTCTAGCACTATCACTAAGACTTACACAAGACCTAGAACTAGAATCATTCGGGTTTAGCCGTCTTGAGAGACGTGCGGCTAAATCCGAATGTTTCTAGTTCTCGGTCTAGTGTTAGTTCTAGTGGCAGTGGTAGGTAGCGCTAGTTAGCATAAGATATTAGTATGTTTGTAGATTTATGTTATTCAGCTCTAGATTGTTGTATAATTTTATTGAACCAAAAGTAGAACTAACACTAAAGCTACAACTATAAACATTCGGGTTTAGCCGAACATCTCTCAAGACGGCTAAACTTGAATGTATCTAGTTCTAGATCTAGTGTTAGTTATAGTGCCAGTGTTAGTTCTAGCTTTATTCAGTTATTATTTAGCACTAGGTTGTTATACGTTTCTATTAAACTAAAAGTGGAACTAACACTAGACCTAGAATTAGAAAGATTTCTTAGAAAGATACTTTCTAGTTCTCGGTCTAGTGTTAGTTCTAGGTTTACACTACCATTATCACTAGGACTAACACAAGACCTAAAACTAGAAGCATTCGGGTTTAGCCGTCTTAAGAGACGTGCGGCTAAATCCGAATGTTTCTAGTTCTTGGTCTAGTGTTAGTTCTACTTTTATTCTAGCACTATCACTACAACTAACACAAGACCTAGAACTAGAATCATTCGGATTTAGCCGTCTTAAGAGACGTGCGGCTAAATCCGAATGTTTCTAGTTCTCGGTCTAGTGTTAGTTCTAGTGGTAATGGTAGGTAGTGCTAATTAGTATAAGATATTACTATGTTTGTAGTTTTAACTGTTATTCAGCTCTAGATTGTTGTATAATTTTATTGAACCAAAAGTAGAACTAACACTAAAGCTACAACTATAAACATTCGGGTTTAGCCGAACATCTCTCAAGACAGCTAAACTTGAATGTATCTAGTTCTAGATCTAGTGTTACTTCTAAAGCTAGTGTTAGTTCCAGTTTTATATTAAACGGTGATAATGGCCAAGAAAAATCTGCTCATATCTAACCTTATGATGCAAATGGATTAATTAATTATTTATTAAATTGCAATAACTTTAATTATCATACAAAATTAATGATTAAAAATCTCATTAATATTTATTTTAAAGAAATTTGATATCGAGCTAATTCAAATCAACACAAACCGCTAAACCGTTTCGTTTAATTAATTTGGACTTTAAACAAACTGACGCACATACAGGTTTGTGTAATTTAAAATAAATAACGATCGAAATTGTATATTACCTAAATTGAATCGTAAATTATAGCGATAATAAATTATATTGTTTTATTTTATACATTAAATAAAACAAATCGAATTTTTGTATTTAAAAAAAGAATTTATGAGTTGAAGAATCCCGAAGGAAGGAAAAATGCACACGAAATCGGGTTTATTTGTTCCCCGAGGCAAGAAATCCCATCTCGTTTATCCATCAAGTTAAGACGGCGTAAAGAGTAAGGAAGGATAAGAAGATAATAACTCCTTAGCTTGATTCAGAAGACATTGAATCGCCTTAAGGAAATTTGAAGGAATAAGTCTGGTTTATTTATTAAAAAAAAAATTACCTTGATAACATTGCACTATCATTATTAGAATTAATCGCTGCTTCCAAAGGATTTTGTTGTCCAAAGATGT
Source organism: Onthophagus taurus (assembly GCF_036711975.1). Classification (NCBI taxonomy): domain Eukaryota; kingdom Metazoa; phylum Arthropoda; class Insecta; order Coleoptera; family Scarabaeidae; genus Onthophagus; species Onthophagus taurus. Next base: position 3,980,138 of record NC_091967.1, read on the forward strand.
TTTTTTTAGCCGTCGGTTCATTTCGGCTTAATATACTCGATATAGAGAAGTTAGTTGATCCGCCAGAACTCTTCTGCGTGGTAGCAACGGCTGAAGAATCTTTATCCTTTTCGCATTTTTCCTCTGAAGTTTTGATCACCGGAAAACACGTGATGTTCGCGCCCGGAATGTGATGATTCAACAGTCTTTGATAATTCCCGTCTGGTTCCGGAGAATTATTTCTACTGGTCGATTCGGGACTAGAAACTACGTTCACCTCGATGTCTCTAAGATCGGAAGAAGATGTACTCATTGTAATTTTTTATTTCGCGAATCACAGTTTTTTTATTCTTTTGTTATTTTAAGATTTAATTGGTTATTTTGAATTTATGATCCTTGCGAGATGTTATTTAAAAGACATATCGTGATCTTAAAACAGCACCACTCAAAAAAGGTTAATAAATATAACAGATAAACACGGCTTGTCCGGCAACCAACGACAACTGGTAGCGGTAAATGTTTACATCGAAGTGTTATCAGGAGGGCGGTGAATATTAGGACACACCCCTGGCTTCAGAGAACCACCCCTAACTTTACCTTTCCGTATCTATCCTCGTCCATCTTTACCATTTCGTGGTAACGTTCTTTCGCTTCCACATCTGCTACCCCCCTAACGGTTTTTTTTGTGCCGCACGATTCGAACGGTTTTATGTCTGTGTAGCCAAGCTGTTATCCTGCGTCCTTTGCACGGTACTCGGTTTCGGTAGCAGGTCATCCTTTTCTTCCCTCTCGGGCTTCGCTGTATAGGTGTCCCTGCGCTCATCCGGTCCCTCGCTATCGGCACTTGGACGGGACGTTCTCTAACAAATGTTTCGTTTTAGTGGTGGTAGTGCGCGTTTTTCCCTGTGACCGGATCCGAAAGTTTGTACTTACGGAAAAAGAGAACGATGTAGGGTGGTGGAGATGAAGGGAGGACGAGCGACGTCGTTGATATTTACACCTGCGAAGGACAAAAGAAACGCTTTTCTGCTTTACACCGAACCACTAACCTACATTATGCTTGTAACAGATTCATCAAAAAAATCTTTATGATAAAAACAATTTATCAAGTATCGCACAAATATGATATTTATTAATATACAAGTGAAATTCTTATAAGTCTTATAGAAATAAACACAAATATTAGTATTGATATACTTATAGGGTTATGATTAATGGATTATGGACACAAAAAATTAGCATTATATGGGGAACTTGAAACGGTAAGATATCAGAGTTGGTTTCATAAGATATCTTCGAAAATAAAAGAGTTGTAAGCAAAAATTGGGAACCATCTAATTTAGTACTTTGCAAATTAAGTCTCCACCAGAGAAAAATTAAAAAAATATATACAGGGTGTTTATGATCTTGTGATTTTATTTTCAAGAGGTGCTTAAACATCTCAAGAGAAGGTAATAATGTTTTAACAAAAGTTGCATAATAACAGAGATATTACTGTTAAAAATAAATTTTGTAGTTTTTATTTTTAATCATAATAGCTGTGTTTGGTACACTTGCTATAAATACTCCTAGTGTAGCAAGTGTAGTGCAGTTGACAACTCTCAGTTTTCAACACATTTTCAAAGTGCATAAGTGTAACAATTTTAGGTGTTTGGTAAAACGGATTATTATGACAGTTATAGGTTATGTAATCTTTATTATTTCTGTAGGAAGTTGAATAATTTATTATTGATCAAAAAATCAAGATGAATAAATCAAAAAAGGAAATGTTGCCTGTAGTGACCCTATTAGAGTCTGACACCGAAAGTGAAGACAATGATATGATTTTTGAAGAATTGGACAGCGATGATGAAGAAAAAGTAGAAAAAGATAAAAGAACTTGCATCGATAAATACTTTGAGGATGTAGTTCCCAAATATTCTGATTTACAGTTTAAAAAGCATTTTAGAATATCTAGGGAGTTGTTTGAAAGTTTATCCGGTCGTTTTGAAGTAACAGAATTACAATGTTTTATTTTTGTTTAAATAAATCTAACTTTGACACTTTCAAAAAACTAAATACGTCTTAAAGGTTATGTCGACTTACACTACACTTGCCGGCGAGTCGGTGTGAAAAGTGTCTGCACTTTTAAAACTCAATAGCTTACCAAACGCGGCGGCACTATCTACACTTGTTTGCACCAGTCTACCAAACACTATTTTTAAGAAAAAGTGTGCATTGGTGTAAGATACCAAACAAAGCTATTAACTGAAACGATGAATCCACTCTACACTAATTGTTCAAAGTTATCTCCGTGTTGTTGAATGCATGAGTTGCTCGACGTATACATGAATTGGCATAATTTACTAGGCCTTGGTTTTTCCTTCGTATTGTCTCCACAGCTGCTTCTTCCAATAGTTATGTCAAGTTATTTTACAAAAAAAACATACTCATTTCCAGTCAATCGATTTGGCAACACAAAGGTACCAATAAGTTGTCCATTGAGTCCGGCCCAAACGTTTATCAAAAGTCTGTGCTGAAAATGATTACGACGAATGTGGATTGTAATTTGCTATATCACAGTATCTTCTACAGGGTGGTCAAAATGTGAATTACCTTTTTTCCGCATTCAATGGCAAGAAAGTCGAAAATAATAAATACGCCCCATATTTAATTGGCTCGCCAGAAAGAGAATTTGTCGGGAAATGCAGGAAACCGGTTATATTTTTATTAGGCCATGATATTTTGACAGTTTTTCGTTTAATTTATTTTTACAATTAACTTTGGTTGATAAATAATCTTTTAGTTTACCAAAAACAACAAACAGAAGAACAAATAAATGATACAATGAAAATTTTCGACAGCCCAGATATGAGTATTATACTATACATTACAAGTGAAGAATAGTTTGGAATTTCAGCGTGTTTTGTAGAAACTATTGGCAAAATTGTAAATGTAACGGATTCAGGTTGTAAAGCCTGTACTTTGGAAGTATACAATTGATTCTTGCGCAGTGTTCGCCAGACAATCCGATTTGAAACATTTAATTGGCGAAATAGAGTACATCTAGAATCTTCTTCGACAAGATTTAAAGTTCGTATCGGCCAAGCCCACCATTCCGACCTTGCCGTGTTTGTAGTAACGTAAAAAAATCAAGGGCGTGGTGAATTTCATACCCAGTACTAAATACCTACAAAGTTTCAAATTTTACGGTTTACTTATAGCCGAAATACAAAACAAAATGTAAATTTTTGGGTTAACTTTGATCGCTCATAGCTCGAAAACAAAAGAATTGCGACCCTGTGTTTATACAAAGAACATGTTTTATTTTAGCAAGTACTGCATCCTAGTAAAATTTCCCGATTATAAACTGAACCACCCTGTATATAATATACAGTGTCCGCCAAAAAGTCAGCAACACCCGTTTTATTTCTGTTCCATTGCAACTACATTCCTGAAATTTAGTTCATATGTAAGGCTCATACCGATCTTTCGATCTAAAGTATTTTTAAGATGGTGGCCACTTTCGGTCCCCCGGAAGTAGACCTCAAATTCGTTATTTTAAATGAAATGCTATACTTTTTATTGCACCTTTTAATTATATGCGAAAATTATGTTGACTTAGTACGTTGTTGACTAACTTGGTACGATTACTCTTAAGATTATATCAAATAGATTGTCATTTGTTGTATCACAATATGTTATACAGCGTGGTCAAAAATTGAATTATCGTTTCTCCATGTTCAATAGCAAGAAAGCTGAAAATTTTAAATGGAACGTCCCATATTTTTTATTTATCAACAATTTAAAGCAAATTTATAATCAGCATATATGATGGTTGGTTTAATAAGGTATCTTCAAAAATAAAAGAGTTGTATGCAAAAGTTGGAAACCATCAAATTTAGTACTTTGCGAATTAAGTATCCACCAGGGAAAAATTTAAAATATCGTATCTTAAGAATTAATTGAGATATCATCATGAAATAAAAACAATTTAAAGCAAATTTATTTAGTATTCAAGATTTTGAAGATCATTTCTTGAAATCATCAAATTTCAAATCTATGAATTTTTGAACGCAACCTTGCATAATCTTAACAATAAATCATAGAGTAATTAATCTTTACGTATCTCAAAAATTAATAGAGATATCGTTATGAAATAAAAAGCAGGTTAAAGCAAATTTAATGAAGATTTAATATGCCATAAATACTTTCTTATTTTCCATAGACATCATTGTTATGATTTTTTGAATCCAACTCTGCATTTTTGATTGTTATAGATACAATATAAATTTTAAGAAATCGTATCTCAAGAACGAATGGAGATATCATGATGAAATAAAGAACATCTTAAAGCAAATTTAATGAAGATTTAATATGCCATAAATACTTTCTTATTTTCCATAGACATCGTTGTTATGATTTTTTGAATCCAACTCTGCATGTTTGATTGTTATAGATACAATATAAATTTTAAGAAATCGTATCTCAACAACGAATGGAGATATCATGACGAAATAAAGAACATTTTAAAGCAAATTTAATGAAAATTTAATGTGCCATAAATAATTTAAGACGATGTATGTGTGATTGTTATAGATTGGAAATATAAAATTTTGAAAAATCGTTTTTTAGAACAAATTGAGATATGGTCACGAATAAAAATCGATTTACAGCAAAATTACTGACGTATTTAATATACAGATTCAAATTTTAGAATTACGAATTTTTCAGTTCAACCTTACTTAACCTTAAACGTAAATATTGGGGTTGTTAATCTTTACTTTGAGGTTGGATTTCATTTCTTGTTCGTAAGTATGTTGAATATCGTTGTATAGAAACATTTGTTATGACCAAAAAGACAAAATTGTAACTTTCAGGAGTAGGATCATTTACTGCTTCTTGAAGGGCGTGACTGCTAGATTACATGGGTCAACGCAAAAACAAAGGAGAACCTTAGTTAATATCAGAAAATAAAAACATGAGACAACAATTCACAACATGAGATGTTTTCAAAAATAAACCTATTTTTACTCGTTTTGCAAAAATTGACATAATTAACATATATTTTTTCCACTGGCTAGATTAAAAGCTAAAAAAACTTCAAAATTTTCTTAAAACCTGAAAACTCAGTAGTGTAATTGCAAACATTGATAAGTTTGTTCAGATATCAATATTTCATTAATTAAGAAAATATTTACTGCGAAACTAACAACTAAAAAGGAATTCCTAAAAATTCCGTCTCTAAAGTTTTTTAAAAGAATCCTTCCAAAAGGAACAAAATGTAAATAAGATTTGAAGGAAGGAAAAAGCATCGGTGTTGAGATGGCATACCTTGGGTGGAGACAAAAGTACTCTTTAGGTTTGATTCCGGTTTTCCATATTCCCGCAATCCCGCCTCACCGGGTAGAAAAATAAAGTAGCCTAGGCGAAACCCAATTTGTCGGCAGAGAACGTAAGTAAATAAGCCGTTTTGTAGACCCCGCCGGTAAATGCAGGTACAGACAACAAACAGTAGGAGATATCCGGCTGGCGCCCTACGGGAGTTCGTCCCAAGGTTTTGCCATCCCTGTGATCGACCCAAGAAGGAGAAACGCGATGATAATGGCCAAAGTCAGAGATGAAGTGGAACGTGAATATCACTCGATCTCACTCTTTGTATCAGTGTAATGTTTTCTTTTAGGTTTAAAGGATATATATATATATCTTTTTTTTATATAATATATAGTTATGGAATCGATTTCTCCTCATTAATTTTTTTCGATACTTTAAATCCTAACTCATATTAAACAATTACAATCGATTACAAAAAAGAGAATGTTGTGAAAGTCAAAAGAAGCGAAATTTATCGTTTAAACTATACTGATCATTTCACTTGACAAAGACGTCAAATTCACGCACATAAAGTAGCAAATATCGACTTGAAAACCTCAGACGGGGATTGGAGAGTTGCAGTTCGAATTCGTCAGGGGTATTTTGCGAGAGATCCGATTGGTTCGTCGAAGGGGTGCCATAGAGAGAAAGGGAAGAAGCGGAAAATTTAGGCGAGTGGTGGGGCACACGAAGTGGGGATAACTGGCGACGCCGACGACGACGCCGTGTTTCGGGCTGCCGCGGTATCGTGTACTTGCTGAATAATTTACAACTTGTGGTAATTTGCTACTTTGAGATTTTATTCGCGCCGCGCCGTCGCGACGTTGAAAAGGCGCCGAAACGACGCTGAAAAGGTGGAGCTAACGGGTATTTACGTCTTCGTCGAACGATAAAGTAGCGTGCTCACCTCCGCACCGCGTACGAAGGAAGTTGCCGTCTTCAAGTTTAGTGGCGATAATAAAATTATCGCCTCTTTCAGGGACGCATTTACGAAAGATATACGTAGACAGGTTATTTTGATCGCGTAAAACGATCCGATATCTAAACAAATTTATTTATATTTTTAAGTTTATATCTTTACCTTTCAACAATCATTTTTCTATCCAACACTAAAGTGATTTACTTGGTTTCAATCAATACATAAACTTATTTTATCAATCACAATATTTAATAGATTGAAAAAGTATTAAAAAAAATAAGTAGATTAATAGTGGTATTGACAAATAATTTTAGCTGCAATTTGCATTAAATCTGTCAATACCATACAAATTCAATAATTCAAAAATAAATTGTCACGTATAAAGCCACCTCTCAATTATGGCAGGGCTATTAAGCGTTAAAAGCATACCTACATCACGCAAATTTAATTAAAACTGTATTTTAGTTATAAAAATGATATTAAAACATTTTAACCGAATTTCCATGAAAATTCACTTTGTCGCAATTCGCTAATAGCTCAAAAAGGTAACAAAATGTGCCCCAAAACATATTGCAACTATAAACCACAACTCTCATCACCTAATAGTTGATTAGTAATTTAGCTGTTTTATATGATACAACTCACCAAAATTGTTGTTTCTCTCAATCTATTGATTCATATCAATTAGATAAATCATTTCTGAATAAGTATGTATTTATGTATATCATAAATACATACAAATAAACATACATTGTTATTTTGGTTACTTGAAACTCCTTTAAATAACGTGATTATAAAAATTGAAAATGTTCAACGAAAATGTATCATATAATTTTGAAATTCTTATCAGCTTAGCTCTCTTTTGTGATATAGCTCAGCGAAATATTTTGATTTTCTCAAAAAATATCGAAGAAAAACACACTTTTTCATCATAACGGTGTACGTCTCTTCCAAATAAGCTAATATCAAAAATTGAAAATATTCAACGGGAATGTATCATATAATTTTGAAATTCTTGTTAGTTTAGCTTTCTTTTGTGATATAACTCATCGAAATATCTTGATTTTCTCAAAAAATATCGAAGAAAAAGACACATTTTAATCAAAACTGTTGTTTTTTCCAAATAAGCTAATATCAAAAATCGAAAATATCCAATGGGAATGTCCCATATAATTTTGAAGTTCTTATTAGTTTAGCTTTCTTTTGTGACACTACTCATCAAAATATCTTGATTTGCTTAAAAAATATCGAAGAAAAACACACTTTTTCATCGAAACTGTTCATGTCTCTTCCAAATAAGCTAATACCAAAAATTGAAAGTATTGAACCCAAATGTATGATATAATTTTGAAATTCTTATCAGTTTAGCTTTCTTTTGTGATATAACTCAACAAAATATCTTGATTTTCTCAAAAAATATCGAAGAAAAACACAAATTTTCACCGAAACTGTTTACTTCTCTTCAAAATAAGCTAATATTAAAAATTGAAAATATTCAACGGGAATGTATCATATAACTTTGAAATTCTTGTCAGTTTAGCTTTCTTTTGTGATATAACTTATCGAAATATCTTAATTTTTTCAAAAAATATCGAAGAAAAACACACATTTTCATCGAGATTGTTTATTTCTCTTCAAAATAAGCTAATATCAAAAATTGAAAATATTCAACGGAAATGTATGACATAGTTTTGAAATTCTTATCAGTTTAGCTTTCTTTTGTGATATAACTCATCAAAATATCTTAATTTTTTCAAAAAATATCGAAGAAAAACACACATTTTCATCGAAACTGCTGTTTCTTCCAAATAAGCTAATATTAAAAATAAAAAATATTGAACGGGAATGTCCCATATAATTTTGAAATTCTTGTAAGTTTAGCTTTCTTTTATGATATAACTCATCGAAATATCTTGATTTTCTCAAAAAATATCGAAGAAAAACACACTTTTTCATCATAACTGTGTACGTCTCTTCCAAATAAGCTAATATCAAAAATAAAAAATATTGAACGGGAATGTATCATATAATTTTGAAATTCTTATTAGTTTAGCTTTCGTTTGTGATATAACTCATCAAAATATCTTGATTTTCTCAAAAAATATCGAAGAAAAACACACATTTTCATCGAAACTGTTTACTTCTCTTCAAAATAAGCTAATATCAAAAATTGAAAATATTTAACGGGGATGTATCATATAATTTTGAAATTCTTGTCAGTTTAGCTTTCTTTTGTGATATACCTCATCAAAATATCTTGATTTTCTCAAAAAATATTGAAGAAAAACACACATTTTCATCGAAACTGTTTATTTCTCTTCAAAATAAGCTAATATCAAAAATTGTAAATATTCAACGGAAATGTATGATATAATTTTGAAATTCTTATCAGTTTAGCTTTCTTTTGTGATATAACTCATCAAAATATCTTTATTTTTTCAAAAAATATCGAAGAAATACACATTTTCACCGAAACTGTTTATGTCTCTTCCAAATAAGTTAATATCAAAAATAACAAATATCCAATGTTAATATCCCATATAATTTTGAAATTCTTATCAGTTTAGCTTTCTTTTGTGATATAACTCATCGAAATATCTTGATTTTCTCAAAAAATATCGAAGAAAACCACACTTTTTCATCATAACTGTGTACGTCTCCTCCAAATAAGCTAATATCAAAAATTTAAAATATTCAATGGGAATGTATCATATAATTTTGAAATTCTTATCAGTTTAGCTTCCTTTTCTAATATAACTCATCAAAATATCTTGATTTTCTCAAAAAATATCGAAGAAAAACACAAATTTTCACCGAAACTGTTTACTTCTCTTCAAAATAAGCTAATATTAAAAATTGAAAATATTCAACGGAAATGTATGATATAATTTTGAAATTCTTATCAGTTTAGCTTTCTTTTGTGATATAAGTCATCGAAATATCTTGATTTTCTCAAAAAATATCGAAGAAAAACACACTCTTTCATCATAATTGTGTTCGTATCTTCTAAATAAGCTAATATACAAAATTGGAAATATTCAACGGGAATGTATCATATAACTTTGAAATTCTTGTCAGTTTAGCTTTCTTTTGTGATATAACTTATCGAAATATCTTAATTTTTTCAAAAAATATCGAAGAAAAACACACATTTTCATCGAGACTGTTTATTTCTCTTCAAAATAAGCTAATATCAAAAATTGAAAATATTCAACGGAAATGTATGACACAGTTTTGAAATTCTTATCAGTTTAGCTTTCTTTTGTGATATAACTCATCAAAATATCTTAATTTTTTCAAAAAATATCGAAGAAAAACACACATTTTCATCGAAACTGCTGTTTCTTCCAAATAAGCTAATATTAAGAATAAAAAATATTGAACGGGAATGTCCCATATAATTTTGAAATTCTTGTAAGTTTAGCTTTCTTTTATGATATAACTCATCGAAATATCTTGATTTTCTCAAAAAATATTGAAGAAAAACACACTTTTTCATCATAACTGTGTACGTCTCTTCCAAATAAGCTAATATCAAAAATAAAAAATATCCAATGGGAATGTCCCATATAATTTTGAAATTCTTATTAGTTTAGCTTTCTTTTGTGATATAACTCATCAAAATATCTTGATTTTCTCAAAAAATATCGATGAAAAACACACATTTTCATCGAAACTGTTTATTTCTCTTCAAAATAAGCTAATATCAAAAATTGAAAATATTCAACGGAAATGTATGATATAATTTTGAAATTCTTATCAGTTTAGCTTTCTTTTGTGATATAACTCATCAAAATATCTTGATTTTCTCAAAAAATATCGAAAAAAAACACATTTTCACCGAAACTGTTTATGTCTTTTCCAAATAAGCTAATATCAAAAATAAAAAATATCCAATGGGAATGTCCCATATAATTTTGAAATTCTTATTAGTTTAGCTCTCTCTTGTGATATAACTCATCAAAATATCTTGATTTTTTCAAAAAATATCTAAGAAAAACACACATTTTCATCGAAACTGTTTATTTCTCTTCAAAATAAGCTAATATCAAAAATTGTAAATATTCAACGGAAATGTATGATATAATTTTGAAATTCTTATCAGTTTAGCTTTCTTTTGTGATATAACTCATCGAAATATCTTGATTTTTTCAAAAAATATCGAAGAAAAACACATTTTTATCGAAACTATTTACGTTTCTTCCAAATAAGCTAATATCAAAAATTAAATATATCCAATGGGAATGTCCCATATAATTTTGAAATTCTTATTAGTTTAGTCATCTTTTGTGGTATAACTCATCGAAATATCTTGATTTTTTCAAAAAATATCTAAGAAAAACACACATTTTCATCGAAACTGTTTATTTCTCTTCAAAATAAGCTAATATCAAAAATTGAAAATATTTAACGGGAATGTATCATATAATTTTGAAATTCTTATTAGTTTAGCTTTCTTTTGTGATATAACTCATCGAAATATCTTGATTTTTTCAAAAAATATCGAAGAAAAACACATTTTCATCGAAACTGTTTATTTCTCTTCAAAATAAGCTAATATCAAAAATTGTAAATATTCAACGGAAATGTATGATATAATTTTGAAATTCTTGTTAGTTTAGCTTTCTTTTGTGATATAACGAATCGAAATATATCGATTTTCTCAAAAGATATCAAAGGGATTTGACACCAATCCATCAAAACAATCATGTTTTTGTCTCTTTATCTCACAAACACTCTCAGTATCTGAAAAATCTTATCGTTTATATCTAGAAAAATGTGTCTATTGTGAAATAACCGTAAAGGATTACGACACATTGTCCTTCGGTTATCATTTGATCCGCGACAACAACTATTTTTTTTTCTAATGGTTAAGTGTAAAAGCTTTGAGTGCCATTGTGAACGGTGGCAAGCCGTAAGGCGGCTCCTTTAAACACGAATAAGTTACGTAATGCGGCCGTTCAAGAGAAGCAACCTTGAATTCCGAGGGCTGTTCACATCCACACCTTTGCATTGAATCATTGTGCACCAAAACCTTTGGTACTTAACTCCTAATACCTCTTAATCCGTCTCTTCACTAGCTCTTTGCTTAAGTGGCTCTCAATTATTATGTCGGTACTCGAAAGGATCTTTCAAATTTCTAACTACTGTATTTTTAGGGCTATAGAATTTAAAGGTTTAAACAGGAAGTGTAAAGGATTGAGAATATTTACAAAATAAAAAAAGTTTTTGTATTATTTTTATTCGTGTGTATAAATTTTGAAATGTACAAATTACAATAGAATATTGTTACGGGAGAGTGTGTTCGGAAATTATTGTTAAAGCGGTCAATAAATATTTGAGTTTTGAATCGCTTGACACGTGTGTAACAAAAGTATAATTAACGTACATCGTTTTCGAATTATGTTGTCCGCTGGCGGGTTCGGTTTTGTAATAAAATAATTTCGTTCGGTGTAAAACTATGAATTATTATTGTGCACTGGTACAGATGGCTTCGGCGATTGAATAACCATCCCCACCAAAAATGGGTGGCATCGCAACGAGCAATAAATTCAAATATCATTATTCGAAAATTATTAATACCCCATTGTAAATCATAGGTTCAACATACACTAAATAGTTATGTCGCCAACTTTATAAACCCATTATTCCCATTGGTAACATATTTATTTACAAAAAAATTGAAACATTACAATTTATTAACCGTTGAAGAGTGTGTGTTGAGAGTGAGAGCATGTGCTGAAGACCCCGGCGGAGTCGACACAATAGTTAACAATAGGAGTGTTTTCCTAACTAATGATATCTTATGTACGCATGGTTTGGTCACAACGAGCCATTGTGGCAAGCGGATTACGGGGCGATTACGTGCGAAGACTGACACCGTGTATCTCGAGGAAAAATCTGAAAGGAATTAGCCAGCTTGAAAGACCGTTCTTCTAAGAACGCTCTCGATTTACAAGCGATTATTGGAGAGTTAAGGATATTTTAAAGTTGGGGAGATGAAAAGTTGGTTAAGTAAAGAAAAAAGTTAAATTTTTGAGTAAATCTACAAAAGATTTAGTTGCTAATTCTCGATTGCTCGATGTATTTAGGCCCACTTTTACCACCTCTTGATAAATTTAACCGATAGATAATTACCATGGTTACAGCAGTTTTAAGCGCTCTCATTGGCTAAGAGCGCCAATTTATCTATTGGTTAAATTTATCAAGAGGTGGTAAAAGTGGGCCTTAGTACATCGTTGAAGTTGTTTTAACACTAACTTATTAAGTTTTCGTAAAGTTATCTCATAGCTGATGTTTAAGAAGGCTAATTATGATGTTGGAAGATGAACCGGTCGATGTTGAATATAATGGAAAATATTTCGGGAGACAACAATGTTGAGAGATGTCATAAACAATGTTGATGAAGTTCAAGGAAGATATAGGAGGATATCAACAACGATGTTAAATGCTGGTGTTGTCATATCAAAGACGATGTTGATAGTTTCAGAGGAAAATGTTGGAAAAAGACCAGGATAGAATGAAGTCCAAGGACGATATTCTAGAATAACAGGAATGACTTTTTGCTTTATCGCAGAAGCGATTCATTTTGATAGCAGTCACCTGGTTTTATATTTTAATACCTCTGGGCGCATTAAATCTTTTACGTGATGGACAGTAAAACATGAGAGTAATTTATCCTTGATAATTAAAATGTATCAGAAAAAAGCAAAAATAAGCAAAAAATCATTTCTACTTTAGATTTTAATCTCAAAATGAATTTATTTACAAATGTTACAATTTCCAGGTAGTACACCAAAAGGACTTAGTAAAACTTTTAACTCGAATACAAAACTAAAGTAATTAAATAATTTTCTGCTCGATTTATTTCGCTACAAAACTATCGGCGCCACTAAGTAAAGTAAAACCTCAAAAACAAGCCGAAAATTTACAAAATTTACTTGGTTACAAGTTGGCGCCAGTTTAGTTTTGTCTTGAAAACCCTCATCGACCCGTATAATGTTTCCCTTGATTTTTGTTCACTTTAGCGGAATAAACAGTGTACATTACAGAAGAGAGAGCCGACTCGAAAACTACAAACGCATGATTAAACTTCATTAATGGTCGCGGCGTTTTGTTTCGGTGCGTCTTCTTTTGTCGGCTCGTCAAGTTGAATAGGAAGTGTCAGTCGAGCAAAGAATTGTTAATATAAATATGGATCTTTGTTAAAAATGGGACAGCTGCCGACTTAATCGTGTATCATACCAAAATATGCTTGAAATGATTGTGGGGACAACGTTTGTGGATTATCTATTGAACCGGATATGAATATGTATTATGATACATAAATATGTAGAGTTACAGCTGTTCCTATAAATTATATGCATTCTTATATACTTTATTATGATTTGGAAGTATTTTTGTTTGAATATTTGTTATCTAAATAGCTAGGATTTGATTAATTAAAGTAACACTCAAGTATTTAGGGGGAGCTTAACACCCAATTAATATCATCAAATAACAAAACGTTCCCCTTGCACTCTCTAAGGACTCCCTCTCGTTTATGGGGATTAAAGGAAGTAGGTGGGCTTTTACCCAAAAAGCTAAGGGTGCTACTAAATGAACGGTTTTAATAAACTTACGTTTTTTTTGTGGACTTTTAAAATCTGTAACATCACTATAATATTTCTGTTTGAAACTATATTTACATCATAATTGTTCGGTTAAAATCAGTGATGGGCGCTGGGTAAATACCCGGCGGGTAGGTATTTCTAAAACGGGTATTTATCCGAGTATTTACCTCGGGCCAGGGTAAATACCCAAACAGTGGGTATACTGTTTGGGTATACCAGTAAAAAGTAGTGATACCAGTAAAAATATATCATGAGGACGTTGAAGACGAGGAATTGTCAACAATCAAAGACGTATTATCATTACACGAAGCTGTCGTAATTTAGATTAGATCAAGTTATTATGATTATTATCATCAAGCAGCCCTCTGCGTCCATTGTTGGACATAGACCTCCCCTATTCTGTTCCATCCGATTCTATTCTGCGCTATCTGAATCCAATTGTTGGTCATTCTTTTGACGTCTACTTCGTCCACTGCTCATTCTTTATTCGCGCGACATGACCTGCCCAGTTCCACTTAAGCTTTGCCACAATGTTGACCACATCATTTACGCCAGTTCTTCTTCATAGGTCTTCATTTCGTATGTAGTCCCTCAGAGTTAGACCCAGGATCGACCTCTCTATCTATCTTTGCGTTACTTAGACCCTCCTGGCAGTGGCTACCGTTAATGTTAAAGTTTCGGAGCCTTATGTCATAACCGGAAACACGCATTGATTGAAAGCCTTTCTTGGCCTTTTCTCTTGAAGATGTCTCTAAGTTTCCCATACGAGTGTGATCCTTCTGTTTAGTTCGCTTGTTTGATTATCTCTCGATACACGAACCTCATATCCAAGATATACATAACTGTCAACCCTCTTACCCTCTCTATATTTGCCACACAATTGTTTTTGAAGCAAACAGAACAGACGCAAAATAAAAGTCTGCCAAAAGTTAATTTTATAATTGTTGTATTATTATGTTGGCTAATACCTCATAGCCACATTTGGTGATACTACTCCTTTTGGTCTTTTCGAGTTTACTCGTATGCCCTTTGGCCTCCGTAATGCTGCTCAGACCTTTCAGATATTCATAAATGAAGTTCTTTCGGGTCTCAACTTCTTATTCGTTTATTTAGATGACATTCTCATTGCAAGTCATAACGAAGAAGAACATTATGTACATCTCGAGAAGTTATTTGAACGGTTAAGTACATTCAATATCAACATCCAACCATCTAAATGTGTTTTTGGAGTTACTTCCATTGATTTTCTTAGCCATCATATCACTAGCGATGGTATTCAACCTTCTAAGTCTAGGATTGATGCTATTTCAAAATTTCCCAAACCAAAAACATTGAAGGAACTACAAAGATTTTTGGGCATGATTAATTTTTATCATAGATTTTTACCGAACATTTCTAATATTTTATCACCCCTTCATAATCTTTCATCATCGCTTTATTCAATTAAACAAAAATTAATAACATCTTGGTCAGATGAACATGAAATTTCCTTCGCAACAGCTAAAGATCTTCTAACGAAATCTACCGTTCTGGCTCATCCATCTCCTCACGCTTCGCTGTTACTTACCACAGACGCTTCTAATACAGGTATAGGAGCAGTTCTGAGCCAAATTATTGATGAAACACCGCAACCATTAGCATTTCATTCACATAAACTTTCTCCAAGTCAAGTTAAATATTCAACGTTCGACAGAGAGCTATTGGCAATATATTCTGCCATAAAATTTTTTAATCATTTCCTACACGGAAACAATTTTACAGTTTTCACCGACCACAAACCTATAACTACGGCAATATTTTCATCAACAGAAAAAACACCACGACAAACCAGGTACCTAAATTACATAACACAATATACATCCGATGTGAGATACATTAACGGAAATTCCAATATTGTTGCACACGCTTTGTCCAGGACAAATATTGAATCCCTAAATTCTCAGTACCCCGACACACTTACACTTTACAAAGCTCAAGTCACAGATATCGAATTGTCGAACCTACTACATAAACAATTTTCTCACACTCACACTACAACACCCTATCAGTTATTGCTACAACCCACAACGCTACCTGATATCAAATTATGGTGTGAAATATCAACGGAATCTCCGCGAATCTACATTCCGCAGAAATTTAGAGAAATAGTTATACAAAAATTTCATGGTTTATCTCACCCTGGCATTCGAGCAACCATTCATTTAATAAAAACAAAATTCTTTTTTCCTCATATGTCCAAACAAATTCGTATTTGGACAAAATCATGTTTACAATGCCAGAAAGTTAAGATACAAAGGCATACAAAATCGCCAATTCTCAAAATCAAAGTTCCAAAAGTTCGATTTGAACACATTCACATTGATTTGGTTGACCCACTTGTTCCATCTCTTGGATGTACTTATCTGCTCACAGTCATTGAGCGTTTCACACGGTGGCCAGAGGCTTTTCCTCTAAAAGATATCTCTGCAGCCTCTATTGCAGATACTCTTTTCAGGCATTACTTCAGCCGTTTCGGTATTCCTACCATGATCACTCACGATCAAGGACGACAATTCGAATCACTATTATTTTCAAAATTCCAATTATTTTTAGGTACTCATCAAATACACACATCTGCTTATCACCCACAAAGTAACGGTATGATTGAACGATTTCACCGTACTTTGACATCAGCGATTATTGCTCGAGGTAATTCTTCTAGATGGAACAATGACTTGCCTTTGATTCTCCTAGGTCTCAGGTCATCCCTAAAGGAGGATTTAGGTTGCTCATCCGCTGAATTGGTTTATGGTCAGCAACTCAGATTACCAGGAGAATTTTTCTTACCTACTTAGAACCTACAATTTGTTTCAAAAGAAAAACAAAATTTTTCCAAATTCAAAATTTTGAAAAATTTACGGTAAATTCTGTCAGTTCGCGACTTTTCATTTTTGACAATCAAAATAACCTAAATTTTTTAATTGACACTGGAGCTGACATTTCGGTTCTACCTCACAAATTATATCCGAAACGTAACCAAGATACCAACTCAAACCTTTCTGCCGCTAATGGTACTACAATTACTACATACGGTAAAAAAATGCTTACAATTTCATTAAATCTAAGAAGGAATTTCCCATTCGTATTTACTATAGCTAATGTTAGTAAACCAATCATTGGTGCGGATTTCCTTCATGCATTTGGTATCTTGGTGGATATAAAAAAGAAGCGATTGGTAGATTCGAAAACCAATTTGTTTTCAATTGGTTCCATTGTCAAAAATACTATTCCAACTCCCAAAATTTTTTCTTTTGAAACCAAATATACAACACTCTTAAAAAAATTTCCAAAATTAACGTCTACACCGGACTTTACAAAACCAGTTGGACATAACACTCGACACAGAATTGTTACCAACTCACACTTACCGTTTTGTCGTCCCCGACGTTTAGACGTGCACAAACACAACATCGCAAAGAAAGAATTCGAACAAATGGTGGCATTAGGAATCTGCCGACCCTCTTCTTCTTCTACAGCGTCGCCTCTTCACATGGTTCCTAAGAAAGATTCCAACGATTGGAGACCATGTGGAGACTACCGACAACTCAACAACATCACAGTTCCAGATCGTTATCCTCTTCCGCATATTCAAGATTTTAACTTACATTTACACAATTGCAAAATTTTTTCAAAATTAGATCTGGTACGAGCTTATCACCAAATTCCTGTAGAAGAAGACGATATTCCTAAAACGGCTATCACTACACCGTTTGGTCTGTTCGAATTCACGAGAATGCCTTTCGGTTTACGTAATGCGGCACAAACCTTTCAAAGATTCATAAACGAAGTTCTATCTGGCTTAGATTTCCTATTCGTATATCTAGATGATATTCTAGTAGCCAGTCGCAATGAAGAAGAACATTATCTTCATTTACAACAATTGTTTGAGAGGTTAAGCTCTTGTAATATTAATATACAACCAACAAAATGTGTTTTTGGAGTTACAGATTTAAATTTCCTAAGTCATCAAATTTCTGCTGAAGGCGTTCGCCCTTCGCAATCTAAGGTTAATGCCATAACTGAATTTCCAAAACCAACCACACTAAAACAATTACAGCGATTCTTAGGAATGATAAATTTTTATCACAGATTTTTACCAAACATCTCAAACATTTTAGCTCCTTTACATCATTTATCAAAAACACTTTATTCACAAAAACTTAAATCAATCACCTCTTGGACACACCTTCACGACATTTCTTTCACTACAGCCAAAGAACTTTTATCAAAATCCGTCACTCTTGCACACCCATCACCACAAGCAACTCTTTCACTGACGACTGACGCCTCAAGTAAAGGTATAGGAGCAGTTTTATCACAGACTATAGACAATAAAACACAACCTTTAGCATTTTTTTCTCAAAAATTATCTTCAAGCCAAATAAATTATTCAACTTTTGATAGAGAATTGTTAGCAATTTACACTAGTATCAAATTCTTTAAACATTTTTTACATGGACATCAATTTGTAGTTTACACTGATCACAAACCTCTAATCAACACAATTTTTTCTAACACAGAAAAAACTCCGCGTCAGACACGATATCTTACTTACATAACACAATTCACATCAGATATCAGGTACATTACAGGAGAATCAAACATTGTAGCGGACACGTTGTCCAGAACAAATATTGATTCTCTAAATTCACAGTACCCTGACACACAAACCTTAAAAAACGCGCAATTTAACGATACAGAATTAACACATTTACTAAACAAACAATACTCAAAGACACAAACTACTAAATATAACCTATCGCAACAAACAACATCACATTCAGATGTAAAGCTTTGGTGCGACATTTCAACAAACAATCCTCGAACATACATACCACAAAAATTTCGTAAAACAATTTTCAACAAATTTCACAACTTAACACATCCTGGTATTCGCGCTACTACACACATCATCAAAACACGATTCTTTTGGCCTCACATGACAAAACACATTCAGTTATGGACAAAAACCTGTTTGCGATGTCAACAAACAAAAGTTCAAAAGTACACAAAATCACCTATTAGTAAAATTCCAATACCAAAATTAAGATTCGATCATATCCACATTGATTTGGTCGGTCCTCTCACTCCGTCCCTTGGCTGCACATATGTGCTCACCGTAATAGATCGTTTCACGCGTTGGCCAGAAGCTTTTCCTCTCAAAGATATTGGTTCTTCTTCTATTGCGGATACTTTGTTTCGACATTATTTCAGCCGATTTGGCATTCCTAGCACTATAACCCATGATCAGGGACGACAATTCGAATCAAAACTCTTTTCAAAATTTCACACCCTTCTAGGAACACGTCAAATTCATGCATCCACCTTCCATCCCCAAAGCAACGGAATTTTAGAAAGGTTTCACCGTTCTTTAAAAACAGCCATAACTGCCAGAGGTAACACTACGAGGTGGAACAATGATCTTCCCTTGGTTCTCCTAGGCCTCAGATCATCTCTTAAGGAAGACCTAGGTTGTTCATCTGCTGAACTTGTATACGGTCAACCACTTAGGCTTCCAGGAGAATTTTTTGTTAATATTCAACACCCTTTGGAATCTGATCCATTGCTATCTAGTTTACGAGAAACATTCTCTTGTTTGAAACCAGTAAACACAGTTTTTCAATCCAACCAAAAACCATTTATTCATAAAGATTTATTCATTTCAAAATTTGTTTTTGTCAAAATTAATGGGATTCAACCCTCTTTAACACCAAGATATGAAGGCCCATTTAAAGTGATAAAAACATTTCCGAAATATTTTGTAATTTTCAAAAATAACAAGGAAGTAGCTGTTAACATCAACAACCTTAAACCAGCAATTCTTTTAAAAGAAAATTCAACATGTCACCACAGCGAGGCAATCAATTCTGATAATATAAAAATTCAAAAAAAAGTTACTTTCAATTTTTAAATATGATTTCTTTTGTTTTTAACCACCATATTCCTCTTTTTATTAATCTTTATAGGAGGGGAAGGGGCTGTAGCATGCTGTGCACACGACATGTACAAAACAAAAGAACGTTACTATATAATATAATTAATATTATTATCATTAAAAATAATCAATCCTGTCAGTCCTATCAATCCTGTGAATGTAGTTATATTAGTGTAGTCATATTATTACTTATTAAAATATTAATTTATATTGTGGACATACATATATATCCACACCTACCGAACCATCAATTGAAACTGAACCATTATTATCGCGTTTAAAATCATCTTTTGCTGACATTAAACCAGTTCAGTCAACCATACATTCCAGCCAAAAACCTTTTGTTCACAAAGAATTATTCAGGTCAAACTTTGTATTTATTAAAATTACTGGAATTAAACCTATGTTGTCTCCTAGGTACGAAGGTCCCTTCAGAGTGTTGAAGAGATTTTCAAAATTTTTCGTGGTATTGAAAGACAGTAAAGAAATAAATGTAAGCCTCGATTTGCTGAAACCGGCTTTCTTTCTGAACGAAAACGTTTCTCCTGAAGTCAACAATTTAATAATTAATAAAACTAAAAAAGTTCATTTTAAATTTTAATTCAAATTTTTGACTAAATGTTTTCCCTCTTTCTGTTCTTTCTTTATAGGAGGGGAAGTGGATGTAGCGTGCTGTGGCAGCAGCTCCATTTAAAAACATAAAATTGTAATTCATTTGTTATTATTTTTATATTTGCCACACAATTGTTTTTGAAGCAAACAGAACAGACGCAAAATAAAAGTCTGCCAAACCTCTCAATCTCATTATCCCCAATGTTAATGCTAGAGCTGGGAACAAGATTTATCCTAAATTTCGATTTCTCCTTGTTGATATTTAGCCCGACTCTTGCACACACCTCATTTAAGTCGTTCAGCATTAGTTTTATTTCTCCAAGGCAATCCGAAATAAGAACTATATCGTCCGCGTAGCGCAAATTACTTAAGCATTTGCAATCAATGTTTATGCCTTTTTGGGTCCAATCCAGTTGTTTAAATGCACTTTCCAGGACTGTGATGAACAATTTGGGTTCGCCATGTTTTACTCACAATCAGTACTTTACTACTTCTACTCTCTTCAGTACTTTCATGCAATTTTATCGTCATTGTAGCATTCTTGTAGATGTTATAAATAAGTTTGGTATATCGATAATCGACTCTGTATTCTTGAAGTGCAAATTTTAGAAATACCTCTAAATACCCATCTTGGGTAAATACCCCCGGGTATATATCCAGGAAATTTACCCTTCAAAATAAATACCCGGGTATTTAACATCACTGGTTAAAATAAACAATTTTGAGGATTTTATTTATCACCCATCAATGTGTATTATGACATCAAAATTCTTGGTGGCTCTAAGAGTTAATAAAGCAGATAATAGAGCGTCACCCTCTTTTACTACACCCCATTTACAACCCCCACGTTAGGTTTAACTTGATTTGTTGAGTATACTATTCGAGAAAGCAAGGATATTATGAGTACTTAGAGTTTGCTTTTGTGGTTTTATCTCGGGGGTAATTAAAAATGTATGAGAAAAAATTGTGATTATATGAGAAAATTGTAATAATAATGTCCAGTGTTGGTTGAAATAATAATAGACGATATGATGAGTATACATTTGTCATTGTAATCCGTGGAAAGGGGGTGCCGTGAAAAAGGGCGTTAGATGGGAGGCATATAAAAGGCACATTATTCGGTCAAATGTCAAAGAAGCTCTTCAATCTATTTGAGACTGATTAAAAAGTGACTTCAAAGAGACTCCTCCCGGATGGGTAAAACGACAATCGCGGCCAACAATCGTTCCCCAATTTGCCCCCATTGTTGTCTTTTTTGAATCGATACCGGCGCGCCCGCAGACCAACAGTCTCGCTTTGCTCGTCGCTATTTTATTTCCGCCGTTCGCCGCCGCCGGGCTCCGTTTTGTTTTTTGTTTTCTCCGTTTTCTGTATCCGTTAGTGTTTCGATTCGGTTTTTCTGGGGGGCTAAACCTCCGGGCATCTACCCATACCCCATTCCCCCTTTTTACCACCCTTCAACTCCAAGCAATAATCTTCTGGACGACTGTCGCTCCAAATCGTCTCTTTTGTTTCGGTTACGTTTCATTGTTTCTACGTCAACTTGGAACAATTATACTTCTCATTTCGTACTTTTTATTTTAAATTATTGTTAAATTGTTGATGAGATAGTTGTCATTTAATGAAATAGCTTCATTGAAAATCGATTAGAGATCACCTAACTATCCACAAGTTTGGCGATCGATTAATTGGCAAGTTGGAGAAGATGCGGTCTTAATCAATTACCGCTGATTGAACCCAATTGCTTTAGGTCTCGTCTCACAGTCACTCGACGCCTCGCCGATCGGTCCACCCAAATCCCCACCGCCAGAGTCCATTTACGGTTTCCGGTTCGGGAGCCTTTCGCACCGATTTCTGCAAATTACACGGCCGCACGATACGAACCTGCAAACGGCAGTTAATTAATTAATCGATTGAGTTTTGCAGAACCTCACTCAGCTAATTCCCAAATTTACTTTAGTCCAAGCGTACGTCATCGAATATAATGGTTTTCCATTCACCAGAACCGCAGTCTCTATTCATACAAACGATTCAATTAATTCAAATAGCCCACAATACCAACAAATCGTTATTTGTAACAAAAATTTTTTATAACTACAAAGATATCTATTGAAGTTTGGTTTTGTATGTATCCCCATTACGAATTAACAACGTGAAGAGAAGAAATCAAAGGTCTCCCCTAAATGGCAAAGCTCTCGAAGTTTTCAAACAAGCACTCCGCCCAATTGGGAGAGCCGGGGGCTTTGAGAAACTAAATTACCCATATGTCAGCGTCGATACCGTTGACCAAAGTCTTCTCCGCCCTCCCTCGCGTTTACGTGCCCCATCGGTTCTCCGTTAAGCCGCCCCCACGTTTCCCCGGGAAAACTGCGCAGCCGTCCGTAAAATAAGTCTGTCTAAATGTCGAATAACCGAGGTGTTAAAACTGGAATTCTCGACGGAGAAACCGTGGGGATAGGTGGAGGGGACGCGAAAATCCGGGTTCTGATATTCAAATTGCGTCCGCGCTTAATCAGAAGTTGTAATTTCCCCGAAGAAATCACCGTCCTAACGACATCGGACACGTACACTTCGGCAGAGAGAGAGAAAGAGAAGTTGGAAGAGATCCTCGGTGTATTAAATCACGCAGAGGACGACGTCGCGTTGTTATTAAATCGGCTTTTGCGAACGAATGTGACTGGGATACGTTCGACATTGCGCTAATTGAATACGCGACCAAACCTCAAACAAACTTCGATTTTCTTTATTTTGTCCCAGCACATCGGAGTTTTTTCCGCTACGTCAAAAAAATACCCACGGTACATTACATGATGAATCCAATGCAGGAAAACAAAGCCAGGATCTAATTTTGTTTTTATACACGGACGAAGAACCACACCACGTATTTGAATAAATTGACTTTTGGCATCCATATTTTTGAAAATCTGATATTTATATGAACAACAGATGTCATAAAACAAAATTAGTCCTGAAATGATATAGATAGAAGCCATTAACTTGAAATCAAATGGTAAAGTTAATACAACATAAAAACAATAGGAAATAAAGACATTTAGAAGTTGTAATTTATGTACTTGTTCTTGAGGAACTACCTTTCTAGTTGTAGGTCTAGTGTTATTTCTAGTTTTACACTAGCACTATCCGTACAAAAAGTCAAGGCCCCTCACTTTAGAGATCGATATCTTCGCAACCGTTCGATAAAAAAAATTGCGACGAAGTTTGTTGTAATCCCTGAACATTTCTACGTAATATATGTTAATTTGAAAATTTTCGTATCCACGGTTTTCTTTTTATAGCGAGTTAAATGAAAAAAGGACCCCATTTTTAAAGACAAACAGAAATAATCTTTACGGGGTGAAGGAGGTTCCGTCCAATCGGAACAAATGGAGTGTTCTAGACAGCACGTCGCGCCTTATTTCTTTATGTAGGTAAGATAAAGACGCGACGTACTGTCTGGGATACCCTTCTTCTCCCCGCATAATTTATTTCTGTTTCTCTTTAATTTGTAATTCCATTAAATCGCTCTTAAAAAATTCGGGAGTCCTAATTTTAAAAAACTAATACCGGAATCCGACAACCGACATTATTTGACATATTTTGGTAAAAATCGCGTTGAAATCCGTCAGGTCGTTTTCGAAATAACCACCAGTTCAAATTTAAAACTTTTTCATCCAATAGTTTTGGAGAAAAAAATCGCAAATTAGACCAAGTAGATAAAAGAAAAACCGCGGACCCAAAAAATTCCAAATTAACATATGATACGCAGCAATGTTCACTGATTACAACAAACTTAACCGCAATTTTTTCCATCGAGCGGTTACGAAGATATCGATCTCTAAATTGAGGGGCCTAGTTTGTTGTAATCACTGAACATTTCTACGTAATATATGTTAATTTGAAAAATTTCGGATCCACGGTTTTCTTTTTATCGCGAGTTAAATGAAAAAAGGACCCGATTTTTAAAGAGAAACAGAAATAATCTTTTCGGGGTGGAGGGGATTCCGTCCAATCGGAGCAGATGGTGTGTCCTAGACAGCACGTCGCGCCTTATTTCTGTATGTAGGTAAGATAAAGACGCGACGTACTGTCTGGGATACCCTTCCTCTCCCCGCATAACTTATTTCTGTTTCTCTTTAATTTGTAATTCCATAAAATCGCTCTTAAAAAATTCGGGAACCCTAATTTTGAAAAACTAATAACGGAATCCGACAACCGACATTATTTGACATATTTTGGTAAAAACCGCGTTGAAATCCGTCAGGTCATTTTCGAAATAACCACCAGTTCAAATTTAAAACTTTTTCATCCAATAGTTTTGGAGAAAAAAAATAGCAAATTAGACCAAGTAGATAAAAGAAAAACCGCGGACCCAAAAAATTCCAAATTAACATTATGATACGCAGCAATGTTCACTGATTACAACAAACTTAACCGCAATTTTTTCCATCGAGCGGTTACGAAGATATCGATCTCTAAATTGAGGGGCCTCGACTTTTTGTAGGGATAGTAGAACTAACACTAGGTCTTGTGTATCATTCGGGTTTAGCCGTTTTGAGAGACGTGCGGCTAAATCCGAATCTTCTATAAAAATATGCAACATAGTGATATACAGGGTGGTCCATTTAACGTGAGATAACCGATTGTTTCGAAAACGGTTCATTTTATACATATAAAAATGAACCAAATGAAAGCTGTTCTATGCGAAGGGGGAAACCATGTGACGATAACATTTTTTAACCTTAACCTTATTCTTAAGGTCATATGAAGGTCACGATCAATTTTTTAAATGGCACCCTATGTTTTTGATTGCAAAACCTGAATCTATGGATACAAGTAAAATAATTAAAAGAAAGAAAATTACCGTGTGGTTTTACCAGTACGACGACGAAACAATTTTGTAAACAAAATCTAAATAAATTTTTTATTCAAATAGTTTTAAATATTGTTTATTTATAAAAAAATGATTAAACTATATTATTAATCAACAACAAGTATAAAATATAATAAATGTTCAAATATTTAACCATCCACTTCAATACATTTATTAACCCTTCTACTAAAACTTTCTATAGTTTGGAGTTGGAAGCAGTTATGAAGACTATGATAATGATATCATTCGATATTGTTAATCTTTACACCAACGTGCCAACTAAAGAAACACTTATTTTACTTAAAAAGTTGCTAACGGCTGACTTGAAGAATGAATTATTATCTGATAATATTCATAAGGTTTTTTCAAATATGCATTGAACAAAATTTCTGATCTTTCAATAACAACATATACAGTGCTAGCGTAAAGTAACCCCCCTCCTGTTTAACTTCCGAACAAATTGAGATATCACTATGAACAAAAAAACGTCAGTTTCTATATTTTATCAGCACAAATATTTTCTTATGGAAAATTTTGCCATCACTTTTAGTTTTTCCGGAAAATAGATCAACTTTGTTTTTTTAAATGGAACACCCAGTATATTATAGTATCTTCCGAAAGATGAAAACAATACGAATCCAACGGTACCTCACAATCAAATATCGGTTTATTAGTTTTTCGCATAAAAATTAAACAAAATGCGGAATTTTGCCGGAAAAACCAACGTATCTTCGTCGACTACCTGTCGAAATGCAATCGGCCAGGTAAATGTTCCATTTCAAAATCGCCAGAATTCTGTTGTACAATTTGCAAAAGTCTTGAAAAAAAAAACATTTACTTTCTAATGAAATTGAGTGATAACGTCACGATATTCATGTGGATTAACATCACGCCGATGCAATTTTCCACCCAAAAAGAAAGTACATTCATCACTGAAACAAATATGTTTCAAGTATAATCGATTTCGTTCAACCATATTTGTCATTAGCTCACAAAATTCTGTTCTTCTATATCAGGGTCATCTTCTGTTAATTCATGAAGCATTTTTATTTAAAATGGATGATATTTATTCTTCTTTAAGTATTTCTACGTCTTCCAACAACGACGCGGAAATATTTAACACATCACACGTTGATGCGATAGCAGCAGACGACATCATGGGCACATTAAATACTTCTGTTAATATCTGACGACCAGTTCTTTTGCGGTCTTCGACGCTTCCAGTTTCCAAAAACTTATTCACAAGCTCTCTTAAATATTTTCGACTAATTGGATGTTCAGGAAATCGTTCCTTAAATTGTCGCCCTGTTTCATGTAGATTTCTGTCAGTACGAGCGAATATTAAAATTGCTTCGATATTGTGCTCTAAACTCCTTCTAGCCATTTTGATCTCGCCTTTCTTTGGTTATACTTGGTCGGGTAGAATTCAAAGATAGAAATGAAGGAAAATATTTGCATGCTGCCTTAAATACAAAATTTCAAAGTACCTACAAACTTTAAAATTGTTGTTATGACAATTTTTTCTTAGAAGTTTTAAAAAGAACTTTCTTTTTATCCTTTTCTTGTATTGATTGTTTCATAAAAACATTCTAAAAGAATTGCTGATTTTAACCCTGCTTAATCCGAGCGTAGACCGACCTTTAACTGACCGTCCACCATTTATCTGGCCCATTGTATCTCGACAGGTAGTCAACGAAGATACGTTGGTTTTTCCGGCGAAATTCCGCATTTTGTTTAATTTTTATGTAAAAAACTAATAAACCGATATTTGATTGTGAGGTATCGTTGAATTCGTATTGTTTTATTCTTTCGAAAGATACCATAATATACTGGGTGTTCCATTTAAAAAAACAAAGCTGTTCCATTTTCCGGAAAAACTAAAAGTGATACCAAAATTTTCCATAAGAAAATATTTGTGCTGATAAAATATAGAAACTGAAGTTTTTTTGTTCATATTGATATCTCAATCTGTTCAGAAGTTAAACAGGTGGGGGGGGTTACTTTACGCTAGCACTGTATAAATTTCAAGAAGGATTACCCATGGTCTCACCTTTGAGTTGTGTCATGTCCGACCTATTCCTAGATTCAATAGAAAATGAATTTATTTTGAACAATGATGTGAATCCGTTTAACAAGCACATTTTCACATGGTCTAGGTATGTTGACGACATTTTTGTTATTTTGGATACGAAGAACGAGACCGTAATTAATGATTTTCATCTCTATTTGAATTCATTACATAACAACCTAAAATTCACTATTGAAAGGGAACAAAACGATACAATATATTTTCTCGATCTTACTATATCTAAAATAAATAACATTCTCAAGTTTGACATATATAGCAAACCGACACATAAAAAACAGCTGCATATAAAGCCTCATAGGGCAGAACTTGACGAGATTAATAGAATTGGACAGAGAAATTTGTACAATAAAACAGATCGCTGCAAAAAACAGATTTCCATTACACATAGTTAAGATTTAGCCGTCTAAGGACGCACGGCTAAACGCGAAATAGTAGTTGCCTACCCATACGTGACGTCACGAACGGGCCGTGGAACTGTGGACCTGTCCCTGTGGAACAAATATTGATTTTATATTTAATCCTACCGATTTTTTATCGTTCATTCTACCGATATTTGGCCAGAATAGGTTGGCACCGGTGACTGTGCCAAAATAGGTCGAGCCAAAAAATACAGTTTTACTTCACAACAATTCCTAATACGTTTATAAAATGGATAACAAAATCGATTAGAGAATTAATAAAATCTTATCAGAAATAATTTAGAAATACAAAAATTTATAATGAAATAAAATATAAAAAAATAAAATGGAATAAAAGGGTGTGTGGTAAAGTAGAAGAGTTTTCAGTGCGGTGGAAAAGCGTCGTTTCATCGAGTTAAGTTCGTTTTGGCCACAAAGTAGCCAGTTTGTAGGAGAAGTAATGCGAACGCCCGTAACGAGATCTGTGAAGTTTACCAGCCCTCAGGAGCCTTTTAATGCCTAAGCGGAAAGTACGTTAGAGATGTGTTACGTATTCAACAAACAGCCATTTTCTTCCTAGCGAATTAGAAGGGCGAATTAAAAGTTTTGCGGACGTCCACTTTATCAGCGAAACGCATTTACCAACTTTTTCGCGTCGACACCTTTTACCCCTTAACAAGTTACACTCTACAATAGTTACATCTACCAATGGTGTTGGAGCTTTTATACTTTACACATTAACGTTTTTGCAATATTTTTCTTTAAATAATTGTGTGAATACGAAATGTTTGTGTAAAGACTAACTCTGTGTTAATTGCAAAATCATGTCGCTACCATTTCGTCATCGCTGGTTTAGTTTCCGTGTATGGTTGAGTCCCTATGGCGCACTTTCGAAGAACGCTAATTACCAGGCGAGCACAATGCGGCAAATGGGCACAAAGGGGTCGGGAATAAAACTGAAAAACTGCCCGTGGCTGCCGCAAGATTTTCTCTAAAACGCGAAGGGTCCACTGAATGGTGAGATGTCTTAATTAGCCCCGCTATTAATTAGCCCCGGAGATTCCGCCGGATTGCATATCACGTGTTTTTTTTTACTCTGAAAGAGCGACGTAATAAAGTTTTTTCTTGAAAAATGAAGTGATAATAAATTAAAACGAAAAGGAAGTATTATTTTTGTTTGGGTTTAAAAGAAATTTTTATCACCAGCCCGTGTAGAATTCACCCTCTAACACGTCAGACACCCGCTACTCAGATTTCGCCCAGTCGGCTCACAGCGTTTTAATTAATGAATTAATGTAGCTCTAGTCTCTTAAACACTGTTTATGTCGCGGTAATTAAGGGTGCCGCCGCCAACGGATTACTGGATCCCCCATTTCTCCCAAACCCCATCCCCCTTTTTAGGAGCTTGCGAACGACAACAGTGGCAACTCGTTAGCTTTTGTAAACCCGAGCTAAATTTATAAGCTTTTACGCTCATTTTAAATATAATATTCTTTCTTAATCGTTGCATTTATAAAAAATTTAATCCATTATTTAACTTTTTCATTTACGATTCGTATTATTTCGTTCAATCCGAGTAGGATAAAGTCTAAAGTTTATTCTAAGCAGAAGTTAACACTTTGACGTTGTCGGAACGTCGCGTATAACGAAATTAAGTGAAACGCGAATCTGCGTTTCCGGTGAAAGCAAAAGTACGACGCCAACGGGGGTGGCTTTCTTTGTGTTAAGCGCTCGGATTTCCCGGGGAGCAGTAAATTCATTAGAAGGCCCGAGAGCAGCACGAGCGATTTATAATTAACGCCGAGAGATTAGTATTTATGTTTATTTGAACGATGCTCGCAGCTGCAATTCGCGTAATTAGCTGATGAATGGATGGATGTTTCTGAAAGGTGCGTTATTCGCATTTCAGTTATAGATACATATGTTCATGGAAAGTATAAACAAATAAAACCTATGCAAAAATGATCACTAAGGTTGATTATTAAACAAATATAGAAAAAAAAGAATGAATAAATGAATAAAAACAAACACTCTTGTTTCGATCATTGTAGATATTTATAGAATATGTGTGGTCGTTGAAAATATTGTAAAATTGCTGTTAACATGGACCAATGCTAAAATGCAATCAATAGCCGATGAAAAAAGTTTTTTTGGTGCCGTTAAAAACATTTTAGTTTCAACATAACGACGATTCAAATTACATTTCCATAAAATGTACAAAATAAATGCTTTTAAAAAATGATATTAATTCGAACAAAAAAAATAAATAAAAGTTTTTATAACTAAATCTGTAGGAGATTCAAAATCTCGAATAAATTTGATAAATGTTTTTAAAAATTATTAAATTTAAACAGAATTTGTTTCATACAAAATATAGGCTTTAATTAAAGTAGTATAGTTTTATCTGATGCAACCTCAATTTAAGTCGCATGCGGCCGAGGCTCTACAATTATGATATTAATCAACCTAAAACTGATCAACACTTATTTGGCATCGACTCAAGCATCTTAATCCGCACTGCTACATCCGCCTCTTGTTTCAGATACGATAAAATCTTCTTGATGAAAAGAAGTTGCAGGTTAACCATAAGACATAACGTCCTTGGTGAACCTCTTAAAGTTTCGAGCTTCCACTTCTATGGTGGAGGATTTCTAGCTGCATCAGATTATCTATTATAAGCATGATTATTTATGACATATGTTCAGCGATTATACGAGAAGATGGTCTACTGAAGAGTATTTACATTTATGGCAATTTAATAATAATAATATATCTTTATTGTGCTTTTCACAATACAAATAAGGTTCTACATATTTCTATTTCATAAATATAAATTAAAGAAGGAACACATAGGGCGGGTTCCAGACAATGTCTGCTCATCCCAACCCAATTGGTTGCAAAACAAAAATTAAGCGAAAAAGAAAACATGAAAGAAAAAATAAAAAAAAAAGAAAGCATATAAAAGGAATAATAAAATACTTAATCAACTAATATCCTAGCATCAGATATTATTCTCCCCCTTACTGCTGAAACCCCAGCCGCATTAAACTCTTCCTGAATGTGCCTAAACTCAGACTTCGCATGTCATTTGGAAATTTTTGTAAATGTGATAGCTGAAGCTTCTTTCAAATAGAGACGTCCGATGTTTTGATCTCGATCTTGTAACATATGGGTTTGTCGCCGGTTTTAACTTAATTTTCTTATACAGATATTCGGGCTTACATGAGATTATAATTTTATGGAAGAGACATAAACTATGAAGATCTCTTCTTTGTTTCATTGACAACCATTTTATATTTTGCAGCTTATGAGTAATTCTATCAAATTTTCTGATACCATAAATATACCTCAGACAACTGTTTTGCACTCTCATCAACAGCTGGGTGGTAGAGTGGCGCCATATAATTAAACTGGTATACAACAAAAGACTCACACAGTTGCTTTTTCAGATCCACCATAAGATAGGCTCGATGAGGATAAAGTCCACACAAATAGGAATAAGCATTTTTGATGTAATAGCCAATCTGCGATCTGTATCTAAACGTATTATCTATTCTTAACTGATTATTTCACCATTCATTTGTATATTTAACACAGGTCTGCTATTGGCATTACCAAGACACATATACATGGAGTACTTGGGTTGACTCTCAATTGATAGTTAGCTGCAACACGATACATTCTATTTAAGTCACTATTTATTTTAGCTTCAGCACCATGATAATCAATACCTGGGAACGAAAAGTATAACTGTAAATAGTCAGCATACATATTAATTTTACAATACTCCAATTGTTTTGCAAATAGTGACGTGTAAAGCGTAAACAACAAGAACTGACACCTGTGGTAATCCTCACCACGTTGGACACATCATCTCCTATATTACACATCCTACATCATCAGTAAGATAATTATTTAATAAAGAAATCGCATCTTCAGTAAAATCCAAACATTTTAAAGTATTACATAGGTTCACATGATTTATAGTGTCGAATGCCTTAGAAAAGTCCAAAAAAACAATTACAATATACTGTTCATTATCTGAAGCACGCAATATGTCATCAATTAAGTTCAACATCGCCGTTGTACAACTATACCCAGATCGAAATCCTGATTATTCTTGTGGTAATAAACTATTTGATTCAACATAATTCATCATTTGCACCTTCATTACCTCCTCCATGACCTACGACAACACATAGGACGCAAATCCTTTAATTCTTTCGATTCTTCTTTGCTGCATATATCAGATTTATAACTCTTGCGGCAACGAACCACCTTTACTTTTATTGATATTCAACCTTTTCAAGCTATTCCATATGAATTTTTTTATTTTGCTGGCTGCTGAGATACAAAAAATATGCTTTCTTTTCATTTCTTATTTCTTTCGTGAATATCAAATACATTAATGAGATTTTTCTCCAAAAAAGCAACATTTTCTAGCATACCAACAAATACCAAAATGTCTGGCTAGTATTGGAGCACCGTGAATAAAGTTAATGATATGCTAATTTGATTAAAAGATTAGAATCACCCAAGTAAAACAAATTTATTTCATTTTAATTCTTATATTCCTATAATAAACCAGAAGCCGTGTAAACGTGATCTCGTAGTTACAACAAGAACTACAATAACATAACAGAAGTTGTGTATACCTATATCCGTTACAAGTCGCACTTACAGGGATGATCTAACGCATGATCGCACACCAAAGGTAAAAAGAGAGGAACACGTTCCGCGTTTTACCTGTGATGTGTTCTGTGTCCCGATCGATTTGAGGTCTTCTTTATGCTGTTCGGCCATTCAGAGCGATCTGTTTTATGCGGATCTTCCTATTGTGCAAGTGCCGACCTTTGTTATCTCTGCAAATACGAACACCCGTGGCGCTATAATCTGTGGAGACTGCGCTCCCATGATCCGTGTTTATCGCAGATACACGGTTCTTTGGGCACGAACTACGGAAGAATATCCGATAACAAAACGTCCGCCGTTCTCGATGAATAACTTTGTTTCAGTACTTTTAGCTACTGACTGAAAGAATAGACTATCAAAATAGGATAAAAATTGAAATTTAAACTACAAGAAAAAAAATAAAAATAAATGATAGAGCTTATTGTGTGGGGTAATTGGACGACTATTATATTTAATCCATTATATTTAATAGGTTTAAGCCGTATTAGCTGGATAAGAGTTTGTGTTAAAGGTAAAGATGCCTTCGGGGTAAAACTGAAAGCGCATAAAGGTAAGTGGCTGGGAGTTAGTTCGGAGGCGGAATACGAATCCGATGCTCCGTAGTCGGGAGATTTGCCGCCAGTTCGTAGTATGCAATTGTAATGAACGGAGTTGGAAAACTTTCTTTTCATCTTGCAATAAAACCACGAAATAAAACATTTAATTGGCCATTTTCAGCCGGAGGGCGCGGTCGTTTCGTTCGCTCCCTGGATCCGCGATATAATAACTTCAATACACAAACGCCAAACAACAGAGCATCGTTCGCGCATTGTTCGAAGACAAAAGCTGACGCCAGACGCTACTTTGTTTCGACCCCGCCCTGATTTGACTAAGTCTTTTGTTCTATTTTCCTAACGAAATTTTTACGACTTCTCAACCTTCCTTATCCCACATTTTATTAGATATTAATTATTTATCTTGATATCCATAAATTTGTATCCACGTTATTCTTAAATTTAAAACGAAGGGGTAAAAATTAAACAAATTAAAACATAAAATTGTGTATGGTACTTAAATAATTTACCGATGTATACAGTTTGATGGTTTGAAAAGGCTGAAAGACCTGGAGGCGTGTGTAAGGGTGCACGTTTCCATTCGAGTATCAATTTCCGAACCCAAATTAAGCCCTCAAATTATCAGGAGTGCTTTGTATTTTAATATATTATTTGTCGGACCACGGCACGTGTTCTTTTACGTCAAAATAATTAAGCCTACCCAGTCCCTTTCACGGATATTCGATAAGGTTACATGCTCAAACCAAATCATAATTTTCATTATCCTCTTTTCTCTCTGCCTTGCTTAAAATATATAGCTACAAAAAATTTGGCTAAAAATATAGCTAACATTTTTTTGTCATTCTTTTTTTAAAAGAGAAGTTTTTCGAATTGAGTAATGTTTAGGTTGGAGACGAGGCGGAAAAGAAGGACGAAAAATGGCGACAGACGAGAAATGAAAGAACCGACGAACTTTGATATATGCACCGTATAAATCCACCTCCGCCTCCTCGTCTTCTTTGTTTTCAACGGCGTCGCCAATAAACAAGACTTCGCCAGCAGCATTGGGAAAGCGACGCACGTTACCGACGTCGCGACGAAATAACAAAATGACAAACTTTGATGCCTATTTACATAAAACAAATGACTGCGCTCGCCCATACGAAAAGTTGGCTAATATTTCAACTCGCGCACGTCTTCGCACCTCCGAGAGAGCTTTATTTCCCATGGGAGACACCTCGGTACCACCCTCACCACCACACACCACACAATTTCAACACCCTTTTAGTTCTTTTTTTTTTGAGGATGACCCGTCAACGTGCCACATCATATTCTTAAGAAAGCTTGCTTAAGAAATTATATCAAAAAGTAATCAAAAAATTACTTATTTATTCATTATCAAAAGTTTCCAGTCTACACAGTAAAAAATAATTACATGGTCCAGTACTGGTAATTTATTGCCATGGATATTCATGTAAAAAGTTACACGTTTGTAATAGCAAAATAAATACATATCTAAACAAGCGCATTTTCCATTTCTATGTTTGTACTTTTCGTTTGTGATTGATGTAATTTTACTTCTTAACCCAAGTAATGTACACGTGTTAACACGTAAAAATGACTATATTTATATGTAAAATTACTTGTGCTATGAATATTGTAGTTCGTCTGGTATGTAATAATTCATTATTCAGCCCTGTACATTTACATAATTTTAAGCTTAATTTCTTAAGCTTATAGCAATAAATGTTAAAATACGAATGTCATTATGGAAGTTCTACATATCCAAATTCGTTTTATGTCCAAATTATGAAAGCCAATAGTTTTTCCACCATTGTTATAATGTTTTACAGTACAAAAACATTAAAAGAATAGTGGAAAAAGTGTAAACTTTTACAATTTTAACAGACGGCAAACTTGGAACACAAAAACTTTGTGTACAACCTGTATACGTACTAAAGGGCACCAAACAACCAAACACTAAATGGACAGATTAAAGTGGTTTATTGTTATTATTATTATTATAACAGATTCATACGTTATTAGACTGTATTCGGCACAATGATGCCAACGCGTTGTGCATAGTTGCAACGCAGAAAGTGGTGGTGGGGCCATCCCGTATTTTACATATTCGTAATAGTAATTTTTAACAATATTACATGATTTACCAATTTATTAAATACATTTACATTGTTTTCCTTGATTTCCCATTTATTTTATTTCTCGTCTGCTTGTGATATTAAATGTGGTGTACCCCAGGGTAGTGTGTTGGGTCCGTTGCTCTTTTCGATTTTTATTAATGCCGTCACCCACAGTATTTCTTGTAATTATCATGTGTATGCTGATGATCTCCAAATTTACACTACGACAACTATTGATGATTTTCCGGAAGCAATTGCACGTCTTAATAATGACCTTTCTAATATTTTGGATTGATCCAAACGTTATGGCCTTAAATTAAATACTGCTAAAACTCAAGCAATTGCGTTTGGCAGTCGACCTTTACTGGCAAAGCTGAATGATTTTTCATCCATTCACTTAATGCTTGACGGAGACATTATTCAGCTGTCAGACACGGTTAGAAACCTTGGGGTGGTTATGGATTCTACAATGTCCTGGAAACCTCAAATTCAATCCGTCTGCAGAAAGGTCTATCATTGTTTCCACTCACTGAAAAGTCTCCGTTGCTTCCTTCCTCCCATGATCCGTCGTAATCTTTGTTTTTCCCCCATATTGATTATGCTGACACGGCATATCCTGATCTTTCGGTAACACTACGAAACAAACTGCAAAGACTTCAAAACAACTGCATACGGTATATCTTTGATCTCGAGAGATCTCAACACATAACCCCATACCGTAATTATTTGCAGATATTAAGCTGTCAGAACCGTAGACCATTTTCGTATATTAACTATGTTATATACTGTTCTTCACAATCAAACCCCAAGGTATCTGTATTGCATATTTCAGCGCTTGTCGTCGCATGGTTTACCCACTAGATCTCAGTTAGATTCTGTGCTTATGTTCCCGACCCATAGTACCGAGATTTACCATAAATCGTTTGCTGTGCAGGCAGTAACCCTTTGGAATAGTCTGCCTGCTGAGATCCGTAATATTCCTCACCTTGTAACATTTAAAAACCACCTAAAACGTCATTTATTGGCTCTCCAAGTATCTTCCTGAGAACTTTCTTTCTCCCTTTTCTTCTCTTCTCTTCTTCTTTTATTCCAGCAACTATCATTATGCACCGTTTTTAGTGACCATAAGTTTAGCATAGCAGCTTGTCGTTTATTTTTTTCTTATATAACTTAGTATACTGCTGATCGATTGGGTTGTTTGGAAGATATCGCTTACGCGATAAATCGACCCATTTGCCCGTATTTATGCATTAAGTTAAATGTATACATTTTCTTTAATTTGTATTCTTTTGTTTCTTATTATGGCAATAAATTTATTTATTATTTTATTTATTATTATCTGCATAAAATTTTCATATTTTCGTATTTCTCTCGATATTGACGTATCTGAGAGCAAATATACAAGAGAGCAATATTGTTAAGAAGAAAATTTGCTACAACTTTTGTTATAAAAGTTTTTTGATAAGACTAAGATATAACGATGCAAAATTGTTAAAAGTTAAAAAGAGAAAAATCATTTTAAGCTAACTTCACAGATATTAATTTGTCTAAATGATTTATATCCAACCTAAATTCTTCAAAATCATATAAAACTGCGTCTAATGATAATTAAAACTAACCTATAACAATGCAGAATTGTTCAAAATGACTGAAAAGTGGTTGATAATATTTAAAAACTTGTCTAAATGATTGTAAAATGATTTTTATGCATTCCAAGTTGTTCAAAATCATATAAAATTGCATTTAATGTTGATTAAAGCAAACCTATAACGTTGCAAAATTGCTCAAAATCATTGAAACTTGATTGGCAATGTTTGGAAACTTGTCTAAATGATTGCAAAATGATTTATATCCATTCAAATTTGTTCAAAACCACATAAAGTAAAACGTTTTTAGTGACCATAAGTTTAGCATAGCAGCTTGCCGTTTATTTTAAATTTACTAATTTCCTGTAATTTTACTTGGTATTAACTGGATTTCGAAAATTACGTTGTTAATTCATGTATTATTTCATAAGTCAATCTTGTAGTTTAATGTAGTATAATGTATTTTTACATCCATTTTTTACCGTGTACTTCTTGTCTTGTTTGGTTCCTTTCTTGCTTTCACAGTCTTTCTCCTCTGTGTTCAAATATTTTTTTCTCCTTCCAGTCTCTCCTTTCTTATCTATACGTTCAATTTCTTCACTGCTGTGCTCTTTATAGTTTTCCAATCAATTTTGCACTCTTCTTCTTCTGTAATCTCAGTTCAATCGCTTTCTTCTACTACCACTCATTTTGGTATACATTTTCACTGTCTAATCTATTTCTTCTCTTTGCAGCTTCTTTCCAATTTACCTCCTTAATATAACTGCCATATAAAATCTCATTCTTGTCATTCAGTATCTATCAATCTTGTACTTTTATTACCAGTCCCCATTTATAAAGGCAAAATATTGCCTTTAAATATGTATCTCCTTTCTTTCTGCTTTCTGATTAATACTACATCTTAGATATTAGATATAGTGGTTTATAACTGCATTTATTATTGATTATACAGGGTGATTCATAAGTAATGGGCCAAATTGTAAATGTACGTTCAGGAGGCCAAAATAATAATATTTTCATTAACAATAATGGGTCTTAGTCTGCTCCTTACTGAGATACAGGATGTTAAAGCGAAAAAAATAAAATAGATTTTTGTTAATAGATCAGCTACTTTTCTACATAATGACTCATAGTTGACTTATAGTTTTTGTAAGGGTAAACAATAATGTGTGAGAGGATTTGAGTTAACTCGTAGATGTCGCCACATGCGCCATATGAATTAGATGAAATCAGCTACAAATTTTTTATCGCTCATTATTTTACAACATACTTGTTTAATTTGGATAGCCCCATCATTTCTGTAGAAAAAAGCTATACTTCTTTGATCTTGAAAATATTAACGATTTTCGAGATATTTGAATTTTACTAATTCACTACACTACATTTCACGGTGGTCGACGTAGCATTAATCTGTTAAGACACAAGCATGGCATGGAATGTTGACATTTACCTAACCGTAATTGATAATTGATAACAATATTAAACTGAAACCATAAAAAAATTACGTA
Organism: Onthophagus taurus; assembly: GCF_036711975.1. Classification (NCBI taxonomy): domain Eukaryota; kingdom Metazoa; phylum Arthropoda; class Insecta; order Coleoptera; family Scarabaeidae; genus Onthophagus; species Onthophagus taurus. Next base: position 4,018,404 of record NC_091967.1, read on the forward strand.
ATAAAACAATTTATTGTACGCCAGTTAATAAAACGAAATACAACATTAGAACAGACTTGAACTAAGACCACTTACGACAACTGTTATCAAAACCTACATGTTAATGTTGTGCGAGGTTAAATTAAATTTAAGCTTAATTATGAGCTACTGCAAAAGGTTTTCAACATGACCACCACCAGCATTTATACACGCATTTAACCGTTTGGTTAAGGATTGTCTGACTTTAAAAAATGTAGCAGGATTATTTCGTATTGAATTGGCTGCATCTTGAATTCTATTCCATAACTCGTCTCGTGTATTTATAGTAGGTTCAGCATAGACCATTGATTTCATGTAACCCCACACATAAAAATCAAGTGGATTAAAATCGGGACTGCGGGGTGGCCACTGAAATTCACTACCACGTCCAATCCAACGGTGAGGGAATGTTTCATTCAGATGTTCGCGCACAGCACGTGAAAAATGTGGAGGAGCACCGTCTTGCATGAACCACATATTTCTTCTTAGTTGTAATGGAAGATCTCCCAAGAGGTCGACTAAGTCATTATTTAAAAAAATTAAATATGACTCTCCATTTAAATTAGGAGGTAATTCAACTGGGCCCAGTAATGTATTGAATATTACACCGCACCACACATTTATTTTAAACTCGTGCTGGAAATGTCTATCTTTTTTTAAACGAGGGTTTTCGGTTTCCCAGGCATGACTATTTCGCCAATTAAAAACTCCGCGTCTGGTAAAGGTTGCTTCATCCGTGAAAAGAATGTTATTTAGGAATGTTGGATTATTATTCAATTTTCCTTTTAGCCACTGACAAAATTGAACTCTGATTCGATAATCTGTTGGAAGTAAATTTTGCACAGGTATAAAATGATAGGGATATAAATTTTCCTTGTGTAAAATTCTAGTCACGGATGGTTGGCTTATTCCAGTTGCTGCAGACAATCGACGAGTGCTTATTTCAGAATTTTGCGCAATTCTTACCAAAATTTCATCTTCTTGCTGCGGAGTGATAATCTTAGGACGTCCTGTATGATATTTTGGACGAAATGAACCTGTTTCACCCAATCGATTATAAATATTTTGAAATATCTTCCGGTTTGGCTGCCTTCTGTGAGGGTACATTTCACGATATTTTCTGGATGCTGCTTGCCCAGAAAAACGTTCTTGTGCGTAAACGCATAACATGTCTCTCATTTCTTCGTTTGAAAAGTGATTATGTCTCGGCATTTTGATTTATGTTAGGACAAGAATGAATCAGTTTACTTAACAATAAAATGTTTTAAACTATTCATTAAACGTAAAAGCTCATTGACGCATGTGGCGACATCTACGAGTTAACTCAAATCCTCTCACACATTATTGTTTACCCTTACAAAAACTATAAGTCAACTATGAGTCATTATGTAGAAAAGTAGCTGATCTATTAACAAAAATCTATTTTATTTTTTTCGCTTTAACATCCTGTATCTCAGTAAGGAGCAGACTAAGACCCATTATTGTTAATGAAAATATTATTATTTTGGCCTCCTGAACGTACATTTACAATTTGGCCCATTACTTATGAATCACCCTGTATAATTTGTCACGCCTTTCACAAAAAAAATAAAAATACACAAGACAAAATGGTAAATAATTTCCCAGATTCACAACGTAGGTCCTCGTTCAGCTCAGTGAAGACGGGGTGGGTATTTTTCAGGCGCCACACAGTTTCCTCCTACGCTGTACACGAACTGTGACGTGGGATATTAATAATAGGAAATTATAAACAATTACACAAGAACAAAGATAGAAGACATACAAAAGAATAAAGTTGCATAAATTTATTAAACAAGAAAATTATATAAGTGAAATTATAAATTGTATAAGTTCAGAATAAAAAAAAATGATTAAGCGCCAAAAATTTAACAATAAAATAAAAATAACGATAATAACTGAAAATAAAGATATTAAACGATATATTAAACAAAAAAAAAACGAAGTAAAATAATACAAACATGCTAATATTGTTTACTTGTACAAAGAAATTAATAAAAAAAAATGTGGCGCAGAAATAAGGTAAAAAAAAACTAATAACCGTAAGTAAAAAAAATAATAAATGTAAGTATAATAATAATTCTTTTTTTTTTTTTTACAAATCTCACCCTTCTTGTTTGTTCTTTTTTTTTTTAGATGACTTAAAGATGGATCTGGTTTTCAGCGACAGCGACGTAATCCGGAACTTTTTTTGATGGAATCGGAATGGAAAACTGCAATAACCATCTGGATTCCAGCCGGAAAGATTATTTTTTTTTTGTTTATTGACTTCAATCAAATTCGATTAAGGATTTTCGACCAATTCCAAAATAAATGGATTTACTTCTCGTTAAGAGACCCAACCAGAGAAAAAGCCTAAGTTAATTTGACAAAAAAATATAACAATATAAGGAACGCACGAATTTGATAAATAATATAAAGAATTACCAGGGATGGTAAAAGGAGAGAAAAAAATGGTACCTACCTCAGGTGGTCGAGGCTTTAGCCAGTAAAAGATTTTTGTGAAACACAAAATATCCGGAAATATCCGAAGAAATTGAGGCGATCGAAATAAATCGATACCAAAATTATTATTGGATGATAAGATAAATCCGAATGAAACGGAAAGGTAATTCGACCACGTAATAAAACTTCAAAAAAATGGCGAATCGCAAAACCAAAATTCTTAAACATCCGACGTGGATACACGCTGGTTACCAAAGAGGACCGGAAAACTCTCGAAGACATTCATATCACCCCCCACGCAACCATCCAAAAACACGCATTCTCTCCCACAAAAATCAAAACGTCACTTAACAAAAAAAAAAAGGAAAAAGGAATAAAAGTTCCAGATATACGCCGCTGAAAAAAAAACAAATTAATAAACATAAATAATATACATTTAAATTCCCGAAACTAATTAATGAACAACTAAAAATGAAATTAATAAAATAACCAAAACTTTATGCAACCCAGTCTACACTGATAATAAATAAATCACATAAAAGGTAGAAATGAACACAAAAGAAAAATTAAATCAAGGAGAGACAAAAAAAACGTAACACTACTGAAATTGGAGCTTTGATTCCAGAAACTGATTTACATCTTGAAACAAAATATTGTAATCATTAAATTCTTTTTAACATTGTAAAAATTATCTTAAGATTACACCTAATGATACGGCCATTTTGGTGTCTAAGAATACGTGACTATTAGGGTTGTAACCCTCCATCTTGAAGTGATTCACCCTATTGGAAGGAAAAGTTCACCCCTCGACCGCCGTAATGCGTTGAAGATACCGCGTCTTTTAATTTCAGCTTGGGGTCGTTTACTCCTGGGGATGTAGTTACTTTGTCCTAAATCTTCCCTAAATTACTCGAGTCTAAATTTTGCATAACATCTTTAACATTATTATATATATTCATAATAAAAGCTGATAACTTGTATGTATTGAGGTTCTCATGCAAAAACGATGTGGTCCTTATTGAACGAGTGGCTTCACGCTGGGTTGTATAATTATTACAATGTATCTGTCCATTATACTATCAAGTGTCCGTGATCCGTTAACGAGTGTGTTCCCGGCACGCACCCGCTAAGTATCATTGATGATGTATACCTGCGTCCCGTTGAGAAAATTATCCTTTCAACGGGCTACCAGTTTCCCAGGTCCCCCTTAATTGGGGCGTTTGTTACTAAAGGCGTCTATTTACAGGGCCGAACTTTGTTAGATACCCTAATTATTATTTTAGAAAGTTTCCTTAAATTTCTCCGTATCAAAATCTTCTTTAATAAAAAGAATTGATTTATATTGAAAAGTTATTTGAATCAAATTTCTTGCGATACTCATAAGAGTTAAGTTGGTATATTTCTTTTTATTGTGATTCTATAAAAAAAAAGTAAGTACAACTCTGTTTACACGTGCACACAGGGTTAAATCTCTGTAAAGGGCGGTTCCCAAGGCTGATATTGTGATCACCCCTATATTGACGTTGTTTGTCGACGTCATATTCTATCCGTTGGCTCTTCTTTTATGAATGTAACAGGATTACCTTTTGTTATGGTTAATAAATAATTATAACGTAAAAGTGATCTTTTTTTAAATTAGTTTATTAACTAAATCACAATATAATGTTTAATGAATATAAATTTTCACACGAAATGGTTAAAAGCTCAACGTAGTGTTTTAAACTATTGCAGTCATTTCTCGTTTTGTGATCGCCGACCTTTTCGCTTACCGGAGTTGAGAGTTTTAACGGGTTGTTTGCGCATTGTTATTGGAATTAATTGATAAAGTTGGCCAAATTACGAACGTTCGATACTTTTACTCCAACAGTTAAACGTATTACCACAATCAACGTTCTTCATATTTCAATATTAACTCATTTGCATCAATGAGAATTTCATCAATATATTAAAACATACAAATTACTTGATAAATTTCTTTTTGGATGGTATCAAAAGAAATCGAATCCACATGGTTGTAAAATTAGTAATTCTAAGAAGATTCTCGTTTTACCCACAACCTCTAATTGGTTTGACTTAAGAAGTGGAGGGTTCCTTATAAGACCAGGATTGAAACGAGAATCTTCTCGAATTTACTGAGGACGCTATTCAAATTTAAAATGATTAGATTATTCGCTTATGAAAGCGGGTTTAGTGGATGTCCGAAGACGCGTCTCGTCGTGAGTCGAATGAAGACGGAAATATGAGGGAAGGAGAACGCTTTGGGCCATCCTAAAGGGGACTTCGTCCACGTTTCAAAGTAAAGCAGCTATGTCTAATCATTTTAATTTGTGCGCGAGTACCTTAATCTTAGTAATTTCCTGTCGGTGGGGACATTCAGGATAAAGTTTTCTGAGTTGATGATTTAATGAAAACGTTTTCAAACGATCGAATTGAAAACGATTTATTTTAAACAAAAACATTACATGTTAAAAACTTATGAGGAGGAGACGAAGACAAAGTGTCCAATGTGAAATCTACAAAGAGAGTAAGTACGTTTCAATGGAAAAACCCTTAGTGAAACGACGACGACGACGTCGACGGCGAGGTGGTGGTCGTGACAGGGTAAATCTCCTAAGCCGACGACGGGGGTTACGGAAGAAAGACTGCTAATAGAGCTTTCAGGGAGCTTTTACGGACGCGCTGAAACCCAATTCATGATCCAATAACAAAAGACAACGATATTACCGGCCGCTCGCTCGGACAAAGAATAAAACGGAACATAGTTTGGATTGGGATTGGATTTCGCGAAGTCCAAATGTACGGTGGCCATTTTCGACGCACGCCACCCCCGACTACCTTTATTTCCAACCCCCACGTACAAAAAGACGACCGTTTATACTCGACCAACCTCTATTCTAGCCTTCGTTGTAACTAAATCACTAAAAAAGAATTCATTGAAAAAGATTAATATAATAAAAAGTTAATAAAATAAACATTACAATGATTTTGATATTGGAAAGTACCCCCATCCCATTTACAAATAAACGTTTCAATTATCATTCACGCAAACGGCGTAATACAAATTTTACGGGACGTTCGATAATTACGTTCGAAATTAATTAAAGCGTCACCTATTCGTATCGCGTCGATATCATTTTGATATTACATTACCACTTTGATATTACAATTTCCCCGTCGCGTCGTACAAACGCAATAATAATAATTATGAACGTGCAAGCATATTGTGGAACGAACGTTCATTTATTCAATTGGATGTGTGATTACTCGTTGAGCCTATAGTGAATACGCAAGGTTCTGTATTATAGGAAATACAAAAAAGAGAATTGATAGAGCATAATTAATTAACTAAAGCTGGTCCAGGTCAATAAATACAGTTTCAGTGTGCAAGGAAAAATATTATTTATTTTTTTTTAATTCTCTTTAAAAAGCATATTTATAAATAGTTATTTACGTAATCAGTATTGCACGGAACTTTTGTAACAAAACGATACGATTTCCCCCCTCCACTTGTTGTGACCACTCAGTGACGTCTCTAAAAAACAAGCCCAGAAAACTAACCAATGAGAACTAGTGGAGGGGGAAATTCGTATCGTTTTGTTACAAAAGTTTCATGCTCTAGTAATCAGTTATGAAAAGACTAATTTTGTTAGCTAATTAACGTTAGCCTCTTCAAATGATTGCCAACATTACTTCACTAACGATGATGTAGTTCGATGCCTACTAACCGCCAGCATGTTGCTATCTGTGTAAATTACAACGTTTCTGCCAACTTTTTTGGAGTCGATGATCACATTGGCTGCTATATTTATAACAGTTATTCCCTTTCTGACAAGCTAAAAAAATATGGGGCGTTGCATTTAAAATTTTCGATTTTCTCGCCTTTGAATATGGAAAAACAGTAATTCAATTGTTGACCATTCTGTATAAGATAGTCCCATACAACTGATGACAATCTATTTGACAGTATGTGAAGAGTAATCCAAAATAGCTTGAAAACGAGAAACGCTAGGTACCAATAACTTTTATCAACGTCAACCTATTTTTCTACTTACAATTAAACGATGTAAAAACTATAGCATTCCATTTAAAATAACGAAGTTATGGTCTACTTCCGGTAGACCGGAAATGGCGGCCATCTTGGAAATATTTTAGATCGAAAGTTCCGAATGAACAACCTATGCTACCAAAATTTCAAACCTCTACGAATAATGGAACCTGAAAAAGTTCTAACGAACCAGTTATGTGACATTTTAAATCTGAAGTTAGCTACCATACATGAATAATAGATATGTATAATAGACAAATGGATAACTTCATGGTATTCTTTATTAAAAAACCTTTAAAATGAGTTCAAACATGATGCATTTATATCGAAAAATAACAAAGTTGCAATAAAAAATATTAAAGTTGGCAACATTGAAATTAGCAACCTAATTTTGAAATATTAATACCAACCTTAATTTTTAATTTTTTTTATTGTATTTTTGTTTTTGTGATAAATTTTAAGACATTTTATAAAAATTAAGAATTTGTCAAAATGACATTGACATTTCAAACCGGAAGTTGCTTATATCTCGAGTAATATTGGAATTAAACGTATCATGTTTGGACTCATTTTAAAGGATTTTTCACGACGATTACAAATATCTCAAAATTAACATTGACATTTGTAACCGAAAGTTGATCATAACTTCATTAATATTGAAGATAAATATGTCGTGTTTGTAAAAAGAATTGATAGAGCATAATTAATTAACTAAAGCTGGTCCAGGTCAATAAATACAGTTTCAGTGTGCAAGGAAAAATATTATTTTTTTTTTTTTAATTCTCTTTAAAAAGCATATTTATAAATAGTTATTTACGTAATCAGTATTGCACGGAACTTTTGTAACAAAACGATACGATTTCCCCCCTCCACTTGTTGTGGCCACTCAGTGACGTCTCTAAAAAACTAGCCAATGAGAACTAGTGGAGGGGGAAATTCGCATCGTTTTGTTACAAAAGTTTCGTGCTCTAGTAATCAGTTATGAAAAAACTAATTTTGTTTGACGAATGTAATATTTACCAAAACTAGGTTGTTATAAACGTTAGCCTCTTCAAATGATTGCCGACATTACTTCACTAACGATGATGTAGTTTGATGCCTACTAACCGCCAGCATGTTGCTATCTGTGTAAATTACAACGTTTCTGCCAACTTTTTTGGAGCCGATGATCACATTGGCTGCTATATTTATAACAGTTATTCGGCCTGAGAAGTCGTGCAGTACGACGCTAGTGGAACCTCCAACCTTCTTTGATCCATCAGTGTAGATCAGCGTTTTTTAAACTGGGGTTCCTGAGGTTCCGTGGAAAAACATTCAAGGGTTCCGTGAATCGTACCGTAAAATTAGGCTACTTGGCCACCCCGGGGCTACATGGACACAACGTATACGTGTTCAGTCCTGTCACGAAAGCGAGGTTAAGTTATGTTTTTGTTTTGAGACATTAACGCCTACGCCACGCAAAAACCGCTTAAACGCAGCCAGTGAGATGTTGAACATATCAATATTTCCACAGTGAGAGTCAATGAATGCATTAATCTCTGAAGAGGTGAATTGAAGTAGGCATTTGTTGAACTGCTTCGATACCGTTAATGTAAACGTGGTACTGGGGATTCCAGACGGTGGAGGCATAGCTAAGTACACTGTTCACGTGCGTTAAACACAGCAATCTGATGCAATTAAGATTTGTGAAAGGGCGGCAGGTTCGGATCACGAAACCCAACCTTTTCAGAGTTTTGGAAATAACGGATTCCACATGTAAATTAAACGATAATTTGTTATCAAGAGTAACCCCCAGATCGCTAATACGATCAACCGATTGAATGTCCGCACCACCCAGCCTGTAGGGAAAATTCAGAGGGTAGCGATTGCGAGTGAAAGTAATTTTATAACATTTATCGTAGTTTAGGAAGAGGTTGTTATCAGCGCAATATTTGTGGAACCGGTCCAGATCTGCCTCAACTTTAATACAGTCGGAGTTAGATGATAAATCCAAAAAAATTTTGCAATCGTCAGCATAAAGCAGAAATTTAGAATGTTCAAAACATGCCAGAACATCATTAATGTATGCCAAGAAAAGAATGGGACCGAGGTGGCTACCCTGGGGAACCCCAGAAGTGACCCGTTGATAAGCAGACACACAATTGCCGATTCGAATCGCCTGGTAACGGTCACTGACGTAGGAACCCAACCACGCTAAAAGACCCGGAGGAATGTCAAGCAGTGACAACTTTCTTATTAAGATGTTGTGATCGATGCAGAAAGGCAGAAAACCATGCTGCTCAACGATCATGAAGGGTTTCAGAATATATAATAATTTAGGGAAGTTATTAAAGGAAGTCACTGATTAAAAATGGTGCGCACGTATCAAAAAACTCCGGGGTCAAAACCCTACATGAATTACAAAGTGAAAGACTTGGAAAAGACTATGGATCCAGTAAAAGGAAAAGAGATGTCAAGGAAAAAGACCGCAGAAACATTTAAAGTGCCTCGGACAACATTACTACGGAAGCACGTTTTAAGCAAGTCTGAGGAGCTGTTCTTTTCTGAAACTTTGCTGTTGTTGCGAATTGGGAGTTCCTCTTGACAAAGGCCGATATTCGAGATGTAGTCAAGGTCTTCAAGAACAACAGTCCAGGTCCAGATTTCATCGATTCTTTTATCGCTAGAAACAACCTGACAACATTTTTTAACAACGCTAACTTTGTCCTTTCTTCAGTGAAAAGTGTAAACCTATATAATTACGATGATACGAATGATGCTAAAAAAGTCATAGTGCCAAGAAACACAAAAAGAGTGGATTCGATCAGCATTATGATTTATGGAATCGCAAATGGAGATATACTTCTTCCTATTGTGTTATGCAAAGCACAAAACATATATGACAACAGGACTAAAGGTGGACCAGCTGGTTCAAAATATGCCAGCAGCTCAAGTGGATGGTTTTTTGAAATTTTATTACCGCATGTTGAAGACACTCGCGATCCAGAAGATAGAGTAATTTTGGTGGGAGACAATTTGGCAAGCCATTTCTCTCCAAAAATGATCAAGGCAGCAAGAAGAATAACATCTATTATGAGATGATTTCTTATAATTTTCGGTCTAAATTAAGTCAAGGTCACTCGTGGCCGAGACGCTACAATGAATACAATATTGGATGGCACATCATGAAGCTTAATGGATTAAGGCTTATTTAATTAATTAAGACGATTTTTAGTGTGGCAATAAACGTTAGAATAACATTTTAATTAACATCGATTATAGAAAAGAATCTTTATTTGGAAAAGAAACGCTGAGATGAACGTACTTAATTAGCAACAGAAAAAGGGTAATTACATTTTGAACATTACGCACATCGCCCGAGGTCAAACATATTTGTTGATATCCGTCACAATAACGTTCAGAGAACAACAACAACAACAACAACAAGTCAGGGCTTGTGCTTACGATCCGGGGATTTACCGCGTGGTAAAATGACTATGGTTTCACGGTAGATAATAACGATAACGTTCGCCCGTTATGTCGGTCATTAGCGGTGAAAACTCGAACGTAATCAATCTAGTATAATAGCGGCCGGTACGACCACTCTAATAAAACGTTAATTAGATTAGTTTTAATTTGCGACCGATGGGTATACGTTGGAAACGTGAACACAATATGGTGTGTGGGTGTGGATAACTTCCATTTGTCGTGACACGATCATCTAAATAATATTTTGACAGATCTATTTTTATTTTTCTTAGGAAAAAGTGTTTCAAATTAATTATTCGTATTTATTGATCGAATAACAAAAAAACATACAGGGTGATTCACTCCTTATGACAAATAATAACTAGTGGAGGAAAAATTTGTAGTGAAAGATTTTCTGTTTCATAGATATATGTGATATTTGAAGTCAAGAATACATAGAACAGTTTAAAATAATATCACAGCAAATGTTCCAAGTTATTGAGCTCCACGATCTCCCACTAGCGCAGCCTAACCAGGTTGTTGGTGTAAAAATCAAGAATTGGCCAGGCCATTGGACCATCTCGACCTATCCATCTTCCAGGAAACACATTATCTAGATGTCGCCGATTATATCAGATATCTAGGAAACTGAAACTACAACTTTTTTCATCTATTAGTCATTATTTGTCATGAGTATAAATCCCCAAGTTTATGCATATAGGTTGAGAATCACCCTGTATGTTAGTTAGCTTTTTTATATTAAAAAATAAATAAAAAAAAAAAATTTGCCGAAACCCGGGATTGAACCGGGGACCTTTAGATCTTCAGTCTAACGCTCTCCCAACTGAGCTATTTCGGCTGTATAAACTTGACTTCTATAATTTAAAGATTTTGATTCGACCAAAATACTTTAAAGTGATGCTCAAATTATATCCTGCATTTCATTACAAAAAGCAAAAATATCACACAGTTCGGCAAATATAACTTGGCGGATGAAGGGCAGATGCGCAATGGTAATCGGTGTTCGAAATAAAATTTTATTATTTTAAGGTTATCCAACTTAACTCGGTTACCATGGTGATTAAGATCCAAATATTGCAGTTGCTTGTCAAAATTGAAGTTGAATTTAAGTTTTCTTAGTGAAAAACACATAATTAATTGGATTTAAAGGTTGCATTTAAGTCAAAATGGGTAAATGGATGAAATTATAAGCAAGGTAAGTGGATTTAATCAAAAAAAAAATTTTTAGATCAATTAAAATGTACAAGAATTTAGGGTTAAATAAAATAAACTAGAACTAACACTAGACCTAGAACTAGAAAGTTTTAGGTTTAGCCGGGAGTCTTAGAGGAATGCTTATAGATAATTTGTAGAGAATTAAGTTCCCTTTCTGACAGGTTAAAAAAATATGGGGCGTTCAATTTAAAATTTTCGACTTTCTCGCCATTGAATATGGAGAAATAGTAATTCAATTGTTGACCATTCTGTATAAGATACAACTAATGACAATCTATTTGACAGTATCTGAAGAGTAATCCAAAATAACTTGAAAACGAAAAGCGCTAGGTACCAAGTCAACTTATTTTTCTACTTATAAATTAAACGGTGTAAAAACTATAGCATTCCATTTAAAATAACGAAGTTATGGTCTACTTCCGGTAGACCGGAAGTGGTGGCCATCTTGGAAATATTTTAGATCGAAAGTTCCGAATGAACAACCCATGCTACCAAAATTTCAAACCTCTACGAATAATGGAACCCGAAAAAGTTCTAACGAACCAGTTATGTGACATTTTAAATCTGAAGTTAGCTACCATATAATAGACAAATGGACAATTTCATGGTATTCTTTATTAAAAAACCTTTAAAATGAGTTCAAACATGATGCATTTATATCGAAAAATAACAAAGTTGCAATAAAAAATATTAAAGTTGGCAACATTGAAATTAGCAACCTAATTTTGAAATATTAATACCAACCTTAATTTTTCATTTTTTTAATTGTATTTTTGTTTTTGTGATAAATTTTAAGACATTTTATAAAAATTAAGAATTTGTCAAAATGACATTGACATTTCAAACCGGAAGTTGCTTATATCTCGAGTAATATTGGAATTAAACGTATTATGTTTGGACTCATTTTAAAGGATTTTTCACGACGATTACAAATATCTCAAAATTGACATTGACATTTGTAACCGAAAGTTGACCATAACTTCATTAATATTGAAGATAAATATGTCGTGTTTGTACTTATTTTAAAGGATTTTTAATGAAGATTACAAATGTGTCAAAATTGAGGTTGTTCTTTTATGATGTATTCTTTATATTATTTTCACTATGTTGTATATTTTTATTCTGAAGACGCACGGCTAAACCCGAATGTTTCTAGTTCTATATCTAGTGTTCGAAATTCGAGGTACTTGACGATCTCGGATATCTATTTATGTTATTAGTTAATAGTTATATCTATTAAAATTTTCTGGTATAAGTACTCTTATACTATATAAAATTTTACGTCATCGTAAAGAGAAAACAAATCTCTATGAAATGAGCCTAACGAAAGGATACATTGCCATTTAAAAAACTTCAAGTGTTATTCGTTGTTCATTCGTTTTCTGAAATAAAAGTAATTGAATGCTGTCTTACTATGGCAAACAAAATATTAAACAACTTTTGTATAAAATATTTTTTTTAGATAGTTGATACTTACCAAGATATATACTATATTCCATACATAATAGGCACCTGTATATTATAATATTATACTTTTCCTCCAATGACGTCATGTTTCGAGTTGAATAATCTTATAACCAATACTCAACGGACCTTGACAATACACGATTTATACACTGTACTCTATAATCTAGAGACGTGGCTGGGATGATGAATTCCAGGTTTCATACCACCTTTTGGGCGGGCGTCCAGAAAGTCTGTTTGATCTTGGGATACCATCCGTTATGGTACTAGATGGTACTTTAGGTGGCACTTTATGATAACCAATTTCTGGATAATATGATGTTAATCACTGAGCCTCGATGGGTGGGTGTGTCCAGTTTAATTCTACGAGTTAAGTAATATGCAGTGATTTGCAGACTTATTTATACTTACGAAAAAATAATGAATCAACTAAAGTTATAAAAGTTAACAACTGCATTAAACTGAAATAATTTAAGTGCAACATATTTAACCCTTTGTGTCCCGACGGTACTTTAAAGTAGAAAGCATTGAGCTTTAATTTAAAATAAATCTCATTCCTTAATTTCAATAAACACGGGTTCCAGGAATTTTCAAATTAGCATCTTTTTTGACACTTTTAGGTTATACGAAAATGTAAGTTTTGTTTAAAAATTTTTTTTCTCAATATTTTTCCAATCCAACCCAACAATTATTATACATCATTTTAAAGAGAAAGCTTTGAGCTTTAATTTAGAATAAGTTTCATCCCTTAATTTCAATAAACACGGTTTCCAGGAATTTTCAAAGTAGCATCTTTTTTGACACTTTTAGCTTATACGAAAATGTAAGTTTTATTTCAACATTTCTTTTCTCAAAATTTTTCCAACCCAACCCAACAATGATTGTACATCATTTTAAAGAGAAAGCTTTGAGCTTTAATTTAAAACAAGTTTCATTCCTTAATTTCAATAAATACGGCTTCCAGAAATTTTTAAATTAGCATATTTTTTGACACTTTTAGGTTATACGAAAATGTGAGTTTTGTTTAAAAATTTTTTTTCTCAATATTTTTCCAATCCAACCCAACAATTATTATACATCATTTTAAAGAGAAAGCTTTGAGCTTTAATTTAGAATAAGTTTCATTCCTTAATTTCAATAAACACGGTTTCCAGGAATTTTCAAAGTAGCATCTTTTTTGACGCTTTTAGCTTATACGAAAATGTAAGTTTTATTTCAACATTTCTTTTCTCAAAATTTTTCCAACCCAACCCAACAATGATTGTACATCATTTTAAAGAGAAAGTTTTGAGCTTTAATTTAAAACAAGTTTCATTCCTTAATTTCAATAAATACGGCTTCCAGAAATTTTTAAATTAGCATATTTTTTGACACTTTTAGGTTATACGAAAATGTGAGTTTTGTTTAAAAATTTTTTTTCTCAATATTTTTCCGATCCAACCCAACAATTATTATACATCATTTTAAAGAGAAAGCTTTGAGCTTTAATTTAGAATAAGTTTCATTCCTTAATTTCAATAAACACGGTTTCCAGGAATTTTCAAAGTAGCATCTTTTTTGACGCTTTTAGCTTATACGAAAATGTAAGTTTTATTTCAACATTTCTTTTCTCAAAATTTTTCCAACCCAACCCAACAATGATTGTACATCATTTTAAAGAGAAATCTTTGAGCTTTATTTTAGAATAAGTTTCATTCCTTAATTTCAATAAACACAGCTTCCAGGAATTTTTAAATTAACATCTTTTTTGACACTTTTAGGTTATACGAAAATGTAAATTTTATTTCAACATTTCTTTTCTCAATATTTTTCCAATCTAACCCAACAATTATTATACATCATTTTAAAGAGAAAGCTTTGAGCTTTAATTTAAAATAAATCTCATTCCTTAATTTCAATAAACACGGTTTCCAGGAATTTTCAAATTAGCATCTTTTTTGACACTTTTAGGTTATACGAAAATGTAAGTTTTGTTTAAAAATTTTTTTTCTCAATATTTTTCCAATCCAACCCAACAATTATTATACATCATTTTAAAGAGAAAGCTTTGAGCTTTAATTTAGAATAAGTTTCATTCCTTAATTTCAATAAACACAGCTTCCAGGAATTTTCAAATTAGCATCTTTTTTGACACTTTTAGGTTATACGAAAATGTAAGTTTTGTTTAAAAATTTTTTTTCTCAATATTTTTCCAATCCAACCCTACAATTATTATACATCATTTTAAAGAGAAAGCTTTGAGCTTTAATTTAGAATAAGTTTCATTCCTTAATTTCAATAAACACGGTTTCCAGGAATTTTCAAAGTAGCATCTTTTTTGACACTTTTAGCTTATACGAAAATGTAAGTTTTATTTCAACATTTCTTTTCTCAAAATTTTTCCAACCCAACCCAACAATGATTGTACATTATTTTAAAGAGAAAGCTTTGAGCTTTAATTTAAAACAAGTTTCATTCCTTAATTTCAATAAATACGGCTTCCAGGAATTTTCAAATTAGCATCTTTTTTGACACTTTTAGGTTATACGAAAATGTAAGTTTTGTTTAAAAATTTTTTTTCTCAATATTTTTCCAATCCAACCCAACAATTATTATACATCATTTTAAAGAGAAAGCTTTGAGCTTTAATTTAGAATAAGTTTCATTCCTTAATTTCTATAAATACGGCTTTCAGAAATTTTTAAATTTGCAACGTTTTTTACACTTTTAGCTTATACGAAAATGTAAGTTTTATTTCAACATTTCTTTTCTCAAAATTTTTCCAACCCAACCCAACAATGATTGTACATCATTTTAAAGAGAAAGCTTTGAGCTTTAATTTAAAACAAGTTTCATTCCTTAATTTCAATAAATACGGCTTCCAGAAATTTTTAAATTAGCATATTTTTTGACACTTTTAGGTTATACGAAAATGTGAGTTTTGTTTAAAAATTCTTTTTCTCAATATTTTTCCAATCCAACCCAACAATTATTATACATCATTTTAAAGAGAAAGCTTTGAGCTTTAATTTAGAACAAGTCTCATTCTTTAATTTCAATAAATACAGCATCCAGGAAGTTTTAAATTAGCATCTTTTTTGACACTTTTAGGTTATACGAAAATGTAAGTTTTGTTTAAAAATTTTTTTTCTCAATATTTTTCCAATCCAACCCAACAATTATTATACATCATTTTAAAGAGAAAACTTTGAGCTTTAATTTAAAATAAGTCTCATTCCTTAATTTCAATAAACACGGTTTCTAGGAATTTTCAAATTAGCATCTTTTTTGACACTTTAGGTTATACGAAAATGCAAGTTTTGTTTAAACATTTTTTTCTTAATACTTTTCAGATCCAACCCAACAATTATTATACATTATTTTAAAGAGAAAGCTTTGAGCTTTAATTTAGAACAAGTTTCATTCCTTAATTTCAATAAATACGGCTTCCAGGAAGTTTTAAATTAGCATCTTTTTTGACACTTTTAGGTTATACGAAAATGTAAGTTTTGTTTAAAAATTTTTTTTCTCAATATTTTTCCAATCCAACCCAACAATTATTATACATCATTTTAAAGAGAAAACTTTGAGCTTTAATTTAAAATAAGTCTCATACCTTAATTTCAATAAACACGGTTTCCAAGAATTTTCAAATTAGCATCTTTTTTGACACTTTAGGTTATACGAAAATGCAAGTTTTGTTTAAACATTTTTTTCTTAATATTATTCAGATCCAACCCAACAATTATTATACATTATTTTAAAGAGAAAGCTTTGAGCTTTAATTTAGAATAAGTCTCATTCCTTAATTTCAATAAATACGACATCCAGGAATTTTTAAATTAGCAATTATATTGATAAGAGATGCGAAAATGTTAATATGTTTTTTCTCAATATTCTACCACATTTTCGTCCTGAATGGGGGGATTATGGTACTAATATTTTGCTATTTGGTATATTTTGCTAAAATTGATTTCAAAGGCTGAGTGTATTTTGATAGCGTTTTAATTTTGTCACAAAGTTTCAAAATTTTTGACTTCTTGGGGCACAAAGGGTTAAATATAAAAATAAAATTGTTATATGAACCACGCCGAAAAAAAAAGAAAATTGATCGATCAAAATCTATACGCGAAAAAAGAAAATTATAAACGTAACAGTAGACTTTGGAAATTGAACAACATTAACCAATCCGAAAATGGTTATAGGTTATAGGTTATACGAAAATGTAAGTTTTGTTTAAAAATTTTTTTTCTCAATATTTTTCCAATCCAACCCAACAATTATTATACATCATTTTAAAGAGAAAGCTTTGAGCTTTAATTTAGAATAAGTTTCATTCCTTAATTTCTATAAATACGGCTTTCAGAAATTTTTAAATTTGCAACGTTTTTTACACTTTTAGCTTATACGAAAATGTAAGTTTTATTTCAACATTTCTTTTCTCAAAATTTTTCCAACCCAACCCAACAATGATTGTACATCATTTTAAAGAGAAAGCTTTGAGCTTTAATTTAAAACAAGTTTCATTCCTTAATTTCAATAAACACGGTTTCCAGGAATTTTCAAATTAGCATCTTTTTTGACACTTTTAGGTTATACGAAAATGTAAGTTTTGTTTAAAAATTTTTTTTCTCAATATTTTTCCAATCCAACCCAACAATTATTATACATCATTTTAAAGAGAAAGCTTTGAGCTTTAATTTAGAATAAGTTTCATTCCTTAATTTCAATAAACACAGCTTCCAGGAATTTTCAAATTAGCATCTTTTTTGACACTTTTAGGTTATACGAAAATGTAAGTTTTGTTTAAAAATTTTTTTTCTCAATATTTTTCCAATCCAACCCTACAATTATTATACATCATTTTAAAGAGAAAGCTTTGAGCTTTAATTTAGAATAAGTTTCATTCCTTAATTTCAATAAACACGGTTTCCAGGAATTTTCAAAGTAGCATCTTTTTTGACACTTTTAGCTTATACGAAAATGTAAGTTTTATTTCAACATTTCTTTTCTCAAAATTTTTCCAACCCAACCCAACAATGATTGTACATTATTTTAAAGAGAAAGCTTTGAGCTTTAATTTAAAACAAGTTTCATTCCTTAATTTCAATAAATACGGCTTCCAGGAATTTTCAAATTAGCATCTTTTTTGACACTTTTAGGTTATACGAAAATGTAAGTTTTGTTTAAAAATTTTTTTTCTCAATATTTTTCCAATCCAACCCAACAATTATTATACATCATTTTAAAGAGAAAGCTTTGAGCTTTAATTTAGAATAAGTTTCATTCCTTAATTTCTATAAATACGGCTTTCAGAAATTTTTAAATTTGCAACGTTTTTTACACTTTTAGCTTATACGAAAATGTAAGTTTTATTTCAACATTTCTTTTCTCAAAATTTTTCCAACCCAACCCAACAATGATTGTACATCATTTTAAAGAGAAAGCTTTGAGCTTTAATTTAAAACAAGTTTCATTCCTTAATTTCAATAAATACGGCTTCCAGAAATTTTTAAATTAGCATATTTTTTGACACTTTTAGGTTATACGAAAATGTGAGTTTTGTTTAAAAATTCTTTTTCTCAATATTTTTCCAATCCAACCCAACAATTATTATACATCATTTTAAAGAGAAAGCTTTGAGCTTTAATTTAGAACAAGTCTCATTCTTTAATTTCAATAAATACAGCATCCAGGAAGTTTTAAATTAGCATCTTTTTTGACACTTTTAGGTTATACGAAAATGTAAGTTTTGTTTAAAAATTTTTTTTCTCAATATTTTTCCAATCCAACCCAACAATTATTATACATCATTTTAAAGAGAAAACTTTGAGCTTTAATTTAAAATAAGTCTCATACCTTAATTTCAATAAACACGGTTTCCAGGAATTTTCAAATTAGCATCTTTTTTGACACTTTAGGTTATACGAAAATGCAAGTTTTGTTTAAACATTTTTTTCTTAATATTTTTCAGATCCAACCCAACAATTATTATACATCATTTTAAAGAGAAAGCTTTGAGCTTTAATTTAGAACAAGTTTCATTCCTTAATTTCAATAAATGCGGCTTCCAGGAATTTTTAAATTAGCATATTTTTTGACACTTTTAGGTTATACGAAAATGTGAGTTTTGTTTAAAAATTTTTTTTCTCAACATTTTTCCAATCCAACCCAACAATTATTATACATCATTTTAAAGAGAAAGCTTTGAGCTTTAATTTAGAATAAGTTTCATTCCTTAATTTCAATAAATACGGCTTCCAGGAATTTTTAAATTAGCATCGTTTTTGACACTTTTAGGTTATACGAAAATGTAAGTTTTATTTCAACATTTCTTTTCTCAATATTTTTCCAATCCAACCCAACAATTATTATACATCATTTTAAAGAGAAAGCTTTGAGCTTTAATTTAGAATAAGTCTCATTCCTTAATTTCAATAAATACGACATCCAGGAATTTTTAAATTAGCAATTATATTGATAAGAGATGCGAAAATGTTAGTTTTTGCAATATTCTATCACATTTTCGTCCTGAATGGGGGGATTATGGTACTAATATTTTGCTATTTGGTATATTTTGCTAAAATTGATTCCAAAAGCTGAGTGTATTTTGATAGCGTTTTAATTTTGTCACAAAGTTTCAAAATTTTTGACTTCTTGGGGCACATAGGGTTAAATATAAAAATAAAATTGTTATATGAACCACGCCGAAAAAAAAAGAAAATTGATCGATTCAAAATCTGTACGCGAAAAAAGAAAATTATAAACGTAATAGTAAACTTTGGAAATTGAACAACATTAACGTTGATTTAAACGCAAATATAGCGCGTGAATCGAGGCGAGAGTGTGTTCTGTTGCGGTTTTGAATGCGCCGGATTGAAAATGTGGAAAACCATTGTCGACCTCGGTTTACGCCATTACAATAAATGGCACATGTTTAAAACTGATGTATACCCGATACGGTATTGTGCTTCCGGATCGTGCAAATTGCGTATAAAATTGCCGAATTCTCGCATGAAACCGATCGCGGGGCGAAGCAATAAAGGAAACATGAAACCCGATTTAATCTCTAATAATGGTTCGATTGGCGATTTACAGTTGTAACAGGGGTATCGATAATGCAACAATGCCCCGTGTGGTGAGTCTCTTGGGTACAACTCTTGTTGGCTTGCCAATTGTCATCATAGCTTAATCGCTTCAACCATCATTCGATAATAATCGGGTCATTATTAGAATTAGAATCAATTTGAATCAAAAACAATGTGGTTCGAATAGTGAAAAAGCAATCCATTCCCTGTAGTCAATATGAAAACAAAGCGGTTAAGTCTCGCGAATGCTGACACGAAGATGATTGATCGGAGTAAATCTTTGAACGATTTGGGTAACCCTCAAAGGTTACTAGGAGAGAGAACGAACTAAACCTCACGAATTATAAAATGGCCAGTCAAGCGTTAAACCCATCGGACGAGCGCGAACGGCAAGCATCTCCAGAGACTACCCCTATTACCGGCATTAACGCCGTCTGTTAGGCACATCTGTTAATTTTTGCACCCCCAGCGTTCATCCGTGGCAGGCACCACTGCCATAATTACTTGTAAATGGTCGCTCGTCCGTCAGAAGTAGGATTCAGACTTTGGCTGGCTGTAAATAGAACGTGGTACGCGTAATTAAAATGTATATGGTGTTTTGACAACCCAACCGGGGGGCGCAAAAGATTAGAGCCAGGCTCGGGCGCAGAGGGGGCATTAACGGTCTGGAGGGTGGGGGGTTGGACGCTCGATTATCTCTTTTTTTTTGTAGAGCTGGACGTATTGACTTTTTATGTTTCGATAATGAGTTGTCGCTCTCATAGGAATAGGTTGAAATTGGGGTACGCAGAATAACCATCCCATATAAAACATTTTAAATATATTCCTTTAGTTATATTTTTATATGAAAAGCGTTCACCTGTGTCTAATCAGTGAACGTGTTTCCATTATTGATTAACAGCGATCGGGCGCGTCGAATCCGTTGATGAAAATGCATTTGGCCGTCGGCTGTTTGCCGGTATTCGAATTTCGGCTTTTCGGGTACTATCTACTTGGGCGCAATATTAAACGGCTTATGAACGCCGATAGGAAGAATGGCTAAAACGGGAGAGAGTGGTCAAAGCGGAGAAGAGAACGGTATGGGGGATGAAAAAAAAACGTAACAAATAAAAGGAGCCAAAGCGGCGGTCAAGAGCAATACCAAAACTCTCGGTTCTCCCGATTCTGAAATATAAAGTTTTGAAAAAGCTTTTTCGTTAATGGGAAATAGGCGGGATTATACCGGCAGCTAATGTAATTTGCCCATCTGAACATGTTTAGTAGGTTTTCGCGTGACTGCCACTTTTTTCAAAGCCCAGCTTTATTATTCCTCGCTTTTATCTTTGGTTAATTATTTTTATGAATCCGAGCGTGGGTTTTTTTTAACGTTCCATTTTTCGTCGTTGTTTTCCGGTAATTTGTGTTTGTGTTTAGCTCATTTTCATTCTATACATAAAAGGTACTTTTTTGATCAAATTATTTGTTTACCCTCTAACCTTTAATGTTGTTTTAAAATTTTAAAAACCAAAATTTAATATAAGCCAAGAATGTATTTGGCATAGAATGCCATAAACTCACGAATGTCAACATATACTTTAATAAATAATTATGTATGGTGAAAGTTGATTCCACCTTCCTAATCACCTAATCTTTATCTGCTAAATGAAATATAATCTTAGGCATAAGCTTGAGGTCTCACTAACGACGAACAGAAAAATCGAGCTGCACGTAGCAATTGGAGAAGAAATTATGTGTGTTATCTGATGCTAAATGATGCATGCAGTATTGCATCAATTACAACGATTACATCACCAGCGACAGTAATGATTGCAATGGAAAGCAAATTGGCCGAGTCTACATTGTTGCAATCAAGGTATAATAAACTGTTGATCGTCGATTACATCATACTCATTTTTACATGGTCATTCATTTAACCATGAAGTGCAACAGGTCCACACCTCCATAAGTTTAGTCGAGGCCGAGGCTTCGGTATTAATACTCTACCAACCCAAAACTGGTCAGCATCTTAAGAAGGAAAATCAAGGAAATCATAAATTCTCCTCCAAAAGTTTAGCCGAAATAAAACCATCTCCATTTTTAAAACTTACCTTTTATTACCATTATAAAATAATGTTATAGCTAGAGAGTAAAAAAAAAATAAAAATTAACACATATTCTCTAAAACGTTTAGTAAAATATATCCTGATGAAAAATCGATTGTTGAACAACCGGAAACCGCGAGCAAGTTCTAAAAGATCGTTTTAGACGGTCTTTGTTGAATTAAATACAGCTATACATTTTACGAGCGTTGGTGTATTCTTTTAAAAGCTCTCCCGGCGGGCTTACGTGCGGTTTCGAGCTTTTTAATTACGGCGGTATCGTAAAATTCTCTCGCCAAGTTAATTATTAAAAGTGTTCGACTGTTAAACGAGCCTTTTACACGCAGAGATCCCCGTCGTTGACTATCGGACACAAGTGAGCACATCGCCTACTTATTAAATAACATAATTACTTTTAGAGTGGTTCGTGAACACGAAAATGTACACGTAAAAGTAGGTGCGGATTACCAGATTTAACTATTTTTAAAAGTGGCGTAGTTAAGATTTTAATTTGTTTAAGGGTTGATTTTACTCTTTCTAATTAAGTGGGTAATTAATATTTTTTATATACAAAATAAAATTTCTCAAATAAAACTTAATAACTATATTTATTATACATAATATAATAATAATACATAAAAGTTTATATATTCATGGAATCTTCACCAAGTCGGTTTGAAACTTTGCTTTAAATTGGAGATTAGATCGTTAGATGGCGCATGTATTAAGAAATAGTAATCTTTAACGTAATTTGTTTTAGTGTCGGATTTATTTGTTGTGTTTGATTCAAAGAGGTCGCATTATATTCGGTTTCAAATCAGAATGTTCGAGGTTTATATTGAGATTTATCAAGGAAGTGATAAAGATCGTGATTCATCTCCTTTTTCATCAGAATCATAGGATTCTAATCATAATGTCTGTCAACTGTATTATCGGTGACTGTGTTTCTAAAGCGCCATCTATGAGGCGATTGCTAAAGCTAAGTAACACAGTAAAACCTCGATATAACGGATCAATACGCGAGACGCAGTGTCCGTTATACCTCAATAAAAATTTACTACAATATAGCGCCGAATAACAAATAAAACTAGACTAACATTAGCATTAGATTTCCCTATATATACATGATGTCACACAAAAAACGCCCCAAGCTGTAACTTTGTTATTTACATTTCGATTTTTATGACTCAGGTATCAAATGAAATGATTTTATAAATACTATGATTCATGCTTTCAATGGGTTCAGAAAACAAATCTCTATCCAATAGTTAAAAAGTTTATTTGTATCATGAATCATAGTATTCATCAAATCATTTAATTTGATACCTCACTCATGAAAATCAGAATGTTAATGACAGAGTTACAGCTTGCGATGTTCTTGTGTGACAACATGTATATACAGGATGTTTTTTCTTTGCTAAAATTACATTCAAAATAGATATATTGTACATCAAGAAAAACAATCTGTATCCAATGACGTGAAGAAAAATATACGGAGCAATTTAAAAAACAAAAGTTAGTAATCGGTTGAAATTGAAGATGGCCTTGGAAAAAATTTATTTGTAGCATGAATCGTAGTATTTATAAAACCAATTCATTTGATGTCTGGGTCTTGAAAATCGGAATGTAAATAACAGAGTTATAGCTTGGGTCGTTTTTTGTATGACATCCTGTATATACAGGTGTATCAAATGTCTGGAATATAACCAATAACTTTGCCATTTGTAGTTTTAAAGAAAAATGTTTCAAATACAAGTTTCTTTATTAATCATGGCACATTTTTTGGCGATATTTGCTTGTTTGCATTATTTTTTGTTTCGTTGCTATGGCAACCAACATTGTTATTTTAAATAGGATGCATATATTTTTTTGCTTGAACAATTAACCCAAGTAATTGCGCGCGCAGTGTCGCCACGCAGAAAATAACAGAGTTACAGCTTGGGTCGTTTTTTGTATGACACCCCTGTATATACAGTTGTGTCAAATGTCTGGAATATAACCAATAACTTTGCCATTTGTGGTTTTAAAGAAAAATGTTTCAAATACAAGTTTCTTTATTAATCATGGCACATTTTTTGGCGATATTTGCTTGTTTGCATTATTTTTTGTTTCGTTGCTATGGCAACCAACATTGTTATTTTAAATAGGATGCATATATTTTTTTGCTTGAACAATTAACCCAAGTAATTGCGCGCGCAGTGTCGCCACGCAGAAAATAACAGAGTTACAGCTTGGGTCGTTTTTTGTATGACACCCCTGTATATACAGTTGTGTCAAATGTCTGGAATATAACCAATAACTTTGCCATTTGTGGTTTTAAAGAAAAATGTTTCAAATACAAGTTCCTTTATTAATCATGGCACATTTTTTGGCGATATTTGCTTGTTTGCATTATTTTTTGTTTCGTTGCTATGGCAACCAACATTGTTATTTTAAATAGGATGCATAAATTTTTTTGCTTGAACAATTAACCCAAGTAATTGCGCGCGCAGTGTCGCCACGCAGAAAATAACAGAGTTACAGCTTGGGTCGTTTTTTGTATGACACCCCTGTATATACAGTTGTGTCAAATGTCTGGAATATAACCAATAACTTTGCCATTTGTAGTTTTAAAGAAAAATGTTTCAAATACAAGTTTCTTTATTAATCATGGCACATTTTTTGGCGATATTTGCTTGTTTGCATTATTTTTTGTTTCGTTGCTATGGCAACCAACATTGTTATTTTAAATAGGATGCATATATTTTTTTGCTTGAACAATTAACCCAAGTAATTGCGCGCGCAGTGTCGCCACGCAGAAAATAACAGAGTTACAGCTTGGGTTGCTTTTTGTATGACACCCTGTATATACAGTTGTGTCAAATGTCTGGAATATAACTAATAATTTTACCATTTGTGGTTTTAAAGAAAAATGTTTCAAATACAAGTTTCTTTATTAATCATGGCACATTTTTTGGCGATATTTGCTTGTTTGCATTATTTTTTGTTTCGTTGCTATGGCAACCAACATTGTTATTTTAAATAGGATGCATATATTTTTTTGCTTGAACAATTAACCCAAGTAATCGCGCGCGCAGTGTCGCCACGCAGAAAATAACAGTTACAGCTTGGGTCGTTTTTTGTATGACACCCTGTATATGCAGTTGTGTCAAATGTCTGGAATATAACCAATAACTTTGCCATTTGTAGTTTTAAAGAAAAATGTTTCAAATACAAGTTTCTTTATTAATCATGGCACATTTTTTGGCGATATTTGCTTGTTTGCATTATTTTTTGTTTCGTTGCTATGGCAACCAACATTGTTATTTTAAATAGGATGCATATATTTTTTGCTTGAACAATTAACCCAAGTAATTGCGCGCGCAGTGTCGCCACGCAGAAAATAACAGAGTTACAGCTTGGGTCGTTTTTTGTATGACACCCTGTATATGCAGTTGTGTCAAATGTCTGGAATATAACCAATAACTTTGCCATTTGTAGTTTTAAAGAAAAATGTTTCAAATACAAGTTTCTTTATTAATCATGGCACATTTTTTGGCGATATTTGCTTGTTTGCATTATTTTTTGTTTCGTTGCTATGGCAACCAACATTGTTATTTTAAATAGGATGCATATATTTTTTTGCTTGAACAATTAACCCAAGTAATTGCGCGCGCAGTGTCGCCACGCAGAAAATAACAGAGTTACAGCTTGGGTCGTTTTTTGTATGACACCCTGTATATACAGTTGTGTCAAATGTCTGGAATATAACCAATAACTTTGCCATTTATGGTTTTAAAGAAAAATGTTTCAAATACAAGTTTCTTTATTAATCATGGCACATTTTTTGGCGATATTTGTTTGTTTGCATTATTTTTTGTTTCGTTGCCATGGCAACCAACATTGTTATTTTAAATAGGATGCATATATTTTTTTGCTTGAACAATTAACCCAAGTAATAGCGCGCGCAGTGTCGCCACGCAGAAAATAACAGAGTTACAGCTTGGGTCGTTTTTTGTATGACACCCTGTATATACAGTTGTGTCAAATGTCTGGAATATAACCAATAACTTTGCCATTTGTGATTTTAAAGAAAAATGTTTCAAATACAAGTTCCTTTATTAATCATGGCACATTTTTTGGCGATATTTGCTTGTTTGCATTATTTTTTGTTTCGTTGCTATGGCAACCAACATTGTTATTTTAAATAGGATGCATAAATTTTTTTGCTTGAACAATTAACCCAAGTAATTGCGCGCGCAGTGTCGCCACGCAGAAAATAACAGAGTTACAGCTTGGGTCGTTTTTTGTATGACACCCCTGTATATACAGTTGTGTCAAATGTCTGGAATATAACCAATAACTTTGCCATTTGTGGTTTTAAAGAAAAATGTTTCAAATACAAGTTTCTTTATTAATCATGGCACATTTTTTG
This sequence comes from Onthophagus taurus, assembly GCF_036711975.1. Classification (NCBI taxonomy): domain Eukaryota; kingdom Metazoa; phylum Arthropoda; class Insecta; order Coleoptera; family Scarabaeidae; genus Onthophagus; species Onthophagus taurus. Next base: position 4,044,636 of record NC_091967.1, read on the forward strand.
GCGATATTTGCTTGTTTGCATTATTTTTTGTTTCGTTGCTATGGCAACCAACATTGTTATTTTAAATAGGATGCATATATTTTTTTGCTTGAACAATTAACCCAAGTAATTGCGCGCGCAGTGTCGCCACGCAGAAAATAACAGAGTTACAGCTTGGGTCGTTTTTTGTATGACACCCCTGTATATACAGTTGTGTCAAATGTCTGGAATATAACCAATAACTTTGCCATTTGTGGTTTTAAAGAAAAATGTTTCAAATACAAGTTTCTTTATTAATCATGGCACATTTTTTGGCGATATTTGCTTGTTTGCATTATTTTTTGTTTCGTTGCTATGGCAACCAACATTGTTATTTTAAATAGGATGCATATATTTTTTTGCTTGAACAATTAACCCAAGTAATTGCGCGCGCAGTGTCGCCACGCAGAAAATAACAGTTACAGCTTGGGTCGTTTTTTGTATGACACCCTGTATATACAGTTGTGTCAAATTTCTGGAATATAACCAATAACTTTGCCATTTGTGGTTTTAAAGAAAAATGTTTCAAATACAAGTTTCTTTATTAATCATGGCACATTTTTTGGCGATATTTGCTTGTTTGCATTATTTTTTGTTTCGTTGCTATGGCAACCAACATTGTTATTTTAAATAGGATGCATATATTTTTTTGCTTGAACAATTAACCCAAGTAATTGCGCGCGCAGTGTCGCCACGCAGAAAATAACAGAGTTACAGCTTGGGTCGTTTTTTGTATGACACCCCTGTATATACAGTTGTGTCAAATGTCTGGAATATAACCAATAACTTTGCCATTTGTGGTTTTAAAGAAAAATGTTTCAAATACAAGTTCCTTTATTAATCATGGCACATTTTTTGGCGATATTTGCTTGTTTGCATTATTTTTTGTTTCGTTGCTATGGCAACCAACATTGTTATTTTAAATAGGATGCATATATTTTTTTGCATACTTTGGTAGAGGATAGAAGTGTCAATGGAAAGAAAAAGCTAAAAGGATAAAAGAAAAGGATAAAGCTGTCAACGGCGTTATTTCGACGCCTACTTTGATTGTAATTTGTTGATTTAATATTTTCAGAGAACGCATTTTTCTCGATTTTTTTCTTATACAACCATATGATTTGATATGTTCATCGCGTAGAGGGATTTATGCTCTATTAAAATGTGCAAAAAAAACATATGCATCCCATTTAAAATAACAATGTTGGTTGCCATAGCAACGAAACAAAGAATAATGTAATGAAGCAAGTATCGTCAAAAAATGCGCCACAATTAATAAAGAATTTTTTGTTTGAACAATTTTTTTTTAAAACCACAAATGACGAATTTATTGGCTATATTCCAGACATTTGACACACCTCGTATACAGGGTGTATCTGAATGACTGCAACAAACTTTGATATATGAACTTTGATATCATATACTTTGATATATGAACCATGGGCGACTTCGGCTCCCCTAAGGAGCTACACCCCTCCAAAAATGGAGGAAAATTTTGGTTTATTGTATTTCAAATTAATTTTTAAATATAGTTAAAAGTCGAGGTAATTGACGATCTTGGATATCTAGATTAATGTTATTGGTTAAATTATATTAACAAACAATTTTTACATTTTTTTCAAAAATTTTCTGATGTAAGGGTACAAAAATAACAAAGGACAGTAACAAAAGGATAGATTACCATTTAAAAAAATTCAAGTGTTATTCGTTATTCATTTGTTTTTTGAATTAAAAACAATTGAATGCAGCCTTATTATTTTGTACTATATTCCATACGTTGTATATATAGCGCCATCTCTATAAGAGAAACACAACCAAAATCACTAAAAAAAAAGATTTCATTATCAAAAAAGTCATTTTGTGCTTTATCTACGATATATAAACAAGTTTCCTATACACAAATCTTATTTCCCAACTTAAGATGTCGCTGGTATATAAAAAAAATTAATTCATCAATTCGAATAACCGGAAATATGAGACACGTTTAGCAAAATACTAAATCCTCTAAAAATTGAAAAGGTATGCATTCAATCTCCAGATGGATCATCTGCGACTTGTTAAGTTAATTGGAGTTGGTGTTGGATAAGAAACGCCTTCTCTTTGAGTGTCGGCGAGCATGAAATTGGTTTAGGATACGTTTTAACTAATTAATGAGTAATCTTGTCGCAATTAAAAGGAGACTCAAAGAGATGATTAATGAACTGTGGATTCCTTCCCATATTAGTTGTTTCCATTGAAATTTGAGAGGTTTATATGAGGAACTCTAATGAGATAGGGTGTGAAGCGGCAAATATCAAATAAATATTTTATTATTAAAGAAAACGTCGTCCAAATTCCCCTTCTCTCGATATATTTTTCATGATTCTTCTTTAACAAATGCCAACTGATTGCTCACTAATAAGGTTAATTTAGGACCGCGAAAAGATTTATAACCGTCATAAAAACCGGTCATAAATAAGTCGAATAAGAAAAAAAAAATACCGCCAGCAAGAAGATGGCAGGAAATCATCCGTAAAGATACTGAACGGTGGCGGTCGCTTAATTTATCGTCGTAACGTAGCGGCGGGCGTCGCCTTTCTGTGGTATATATCCACGTCCAATTACCATCAGTTAGTCGACGGCAAGTCCTCGCGAAGTAATTCGGCAATTTGTTAGTCGTTAAAATTCTCAGCTGCCGAGATCTGTCATTTGACGGTCGGCTGGTTTACAAGTCGCGCGCAAACACATGTCGTTGGTATAGGGGCGGACGTCGGGACGCCTGCCTACTTCTAACAGTTTTCAGCTCTTCATCAGAACGAAATCGTTTTGTGTTTCGACATTTTTAAATAACACCAGACGGGAACTTGTAAATGAGAAAGTTGAAACGAAAATAGAATGAAACTCTTAAGAAATATTTGAAATAGTAACTTACTACTCCTATCAGTTCTGACACAAGAACATACGATAAATTTAATTTAAAAACTCCACCAAAGTATATGAACATTAAACTAAGATTAGAACTAACACTAGAAACTTTCGGGTTTTGCCGTGCGTCTTTTAATAAAAGGTTTGACGTTTCGGATGCCATGTTGCAACCTTCTTCAGAAACTGGTTCGAAGTGACGAGATCAAAAAATCGGTAACTATATATAAGTCAAACTATAAATATAATTACAAACTAATTAATAACTAATTGCGTCGCGTCCGGTGTGAGGCGGGAAGAGGTCTTCGTGTTCACCACCATCTTCCATGTTCTGCTAAGCTCCCAGCCATCCTCTCTGTGGCTTCTCTTGTCAGTCTTTGGTAGTATCTGTTTTCCCTAACCAGCACCTTTGTTTGTTGGAAGTCTATTCGGTGCCCCTCTGCATGGCAATCTTCCGCAACCGCCGACTGCTGGATCTTCTTCAGCCTTACATCCCTCTCATGCTCCTTGATGCGGCACTCGACGTTGCGTCCAGTTTGGCCAACATAAACCTTCCCACAACTACACGATAGTCGATAGACTCCCGCTCCTTTTAATGGAGTTAGTTTGTCCTTGGCTATCGGGAGTGTGTTCCGGATTTTGCTGACCGTGCCGTACCGCACTACGATTCTTCTTGAGGTGCCTAGCAATTCGTTCCGTTACACCTGAAACATAGGGAAGACAGATAAATCCAAGTGGTTTTGTACTTACCGTGTCCTCTTTCTGCTTTCGCTGCTTGATGGCCTGGTTGATGTCCCTCGAAGTGTATCCATTCTTCTGCAGCACGCCTCGTAGAAAGTGTTGCTCCTTCTTCAAGTTCTCTCCTTCACATAGTCTCGCTGCTCGCTGAAATAATGTACGGATCACGGACCTCTTCTGTTGGGGATGATAATAATAATAATAATAATAATAATAAACTTTATTGCCCAACAGCGCACCATATTAAGGGCAAAATACAAAAAATATACAAATTATTACAAATTGTACATCAATATAATTACAAGTGAAATTAAAATGCATATAATACATACCTAAATAATAATACAATCAAATAAAAGAGGCAAGAAAAGAGACAGAAAATGCAATGTTTATTCTAGCCTACAACTATCGTTCATGTTCGTGATCATATGTGTTATCGGCGCCCTTTTTTTGACATTTGTTCTGCATAAAGGTGGATAAAAATACAAATGGGACCGAGAATTTATGCGCGGCACCACTATATTCACTCGCGACAACAACCACGCACAGTCGATCTCACCACACATCAACTTTTGCAAGAACGAGGCACTTTGGACCATTCTTCTATCCTGCAGAGAAGGAAGCTTGTGACGATGCAGTAGATCTAAGTAGTTCACTCCTTTAGGCGGATATTGACCATCCATACGATATGACAAAAATTTGAGAAATCGACGCTGGACTTTCTCAACCATTAGTTGTTGTGACGTGTAAATAGGGTACCATATTACAGAGGCATACTGGAGGCGAGAGATCACCAGAGCCATAAATAGCGTTTTCAGGGTACCAAAATCAGCAAATCGACCCATGATCCTCAGTATGAAACCCAAAGTTCTCCAAGCCTGAGAGCACATCTCCTCAATATAGGGCAAGAAAGAAAGTTCTGAGTCAAACAGCACTCCCAGATCCTTCACCGTAGAGACCCTTGTTAGAGGTATGGAAGCCGCAATATAAACTGTGTCGATTTTATTTAACTTCTTTGTAAATGATATATAAGTACATTTACTGACACTTAAAGAAAGGGCATTGAAATTGCACTACTTCTGAATAATGTCCAGGTTGTTCTGCAGCATCCTAGAGTCATTCAATGATCTGACCTCCACAAAAATTTTCAAATCATCAGCATAAGCAAGCACTGGACAGGTAAGCGAGTCTAATAAATCGTTTATATATAGAACAAATAGCAGCGGTCCCAGATTGGATCCTTGAGGAACTCCAGATGTAGGCGAGTAGCCGTCGGAGTAAAATCCGATGATGTGAACATGCCTGTAAATACCTGTTGGTATGGGTCTTCTTTCGGTATACACCAAGTTCTATATCTCCATTTGTCGTCCTGGTGACCAACACATCTAGGAAAGGTAGTTTTTTGGCAGTTTCTGTTTCCATGGTGAACTTAATCATAGGATGTTGAGAGTTCAAGTGATCCAAGAACTCTTGGAGCCGTTTTTGACCATGTTGCCATATCACAAACGTGTCATCCACAAATCGGAGCCATAGTTTTGGTTTCCACTGGCTCTTCTTCAAAACGTCCTCTTCGAATAATTCCATGTAGAAATTAGCTATAACAGACGATAGTGGAGATCCCTTCGAACTGCTCGTAAAATTCTCCTTTCCAGCTGAAATACGACAACGATAAGCAATACTCCACCAGATCTGGCACGTATCCTGGTAAACCCTCCGGAATGAGTTTTCGGCGAAGACCCTCTACAGCATCCTTAACTGGTACCTTAGTAAAAAGGGATTCCACATCGAAACTTACCAACATATCCCCAGCAACCAGCTTTACACCTTTTACCGATTCCACAAAATGTGTAGAATCCCTGACATACGATTCCGTGATACCTGTAAAGGGGGACAGAATCTTTGCAAGATGTTTAGCCAGCTGGTATGTTGGGGAGTTGATGGCGTTGACGATAGGGCGGAGGGGGACGTCTGGTTTGTGAATCTTCGGTAGTCCGTAGATTCTTGGTGGTACCGGCGCCTGCACAAACAAACCTTTCTGCTGTCCTGCTGGAATTCCTGTGGATTTTATCAGTTCCTTCATTTTTCTAACGATTTTGTCTGTGAGGTCCTTCTTGATTTTCCTGTAGGTGGCTGGGTCCAGTAAGTTTATCATTTTGTCGTCGTATTCTTTCCTGTCCATAACAACGGTGGCATTCCCCTTGTCTGCTGGTAACACGACGATTTATGATTTTTCTTTTATAGATCGGTGTGCCTTCTTTTCGCCAACCGTCAAGTTGGATTTTGGTGGTTTTGCTGACTTCAATACTATCGCAACTTCTTGTCGGATCTCTTCGGCTTCATTGCAGGCATCCCTTCCACTTCGCAGATGATTTCCTCCTTTGGGACCTTCTTCGGGGCGATTGCGTAGTTCAATCCTTTGGCGAGCACAGAGGTTTCCTCTTTCGTTAGTGGGACATTCGATCTGTTAATGACGATTGTTTCTTCGAAGAGAGGATGGCTGGGAGCTTAGCAGAACATGGAAGATGGTGGTGAACACGAAGACCTCTTCCCGCCTCACACCGGACGCGACGCAATTAGTTATTAATTAGTTTGTAATTAGCGTTAACTGATTAGTAATTAGTTTTTTCCGACTTATATATAGTTACCGATTTTTTGATCTCGTCACTTCGAACCAGTTTCTGAAGAAGGTTGCAACATGGCATCCGAAACGTCAAACCTTTTATTAAAAGACGCACGGCAAAACCCGAAAGTTTCTAGTGTTAGTTCTAATCTTAGTTTAATTCACACCGGCCGTGAAAGCCTTCGTACTTATTTATGAACATGTTACTTAATCACTTATAAATGGATTTTAATTTAGTAATGATTTGAGCACCTGAACATAGTGTAAACGAGTTCTGAAGAACCAAATAGGTAGTTAATGCGGTATATTGTCAGCCGACAATTACCGCAGTAGCCAAGCCACAAAGGCTAATTGTAAAATGGTTGGGTCACATGTGTCAGCCGCCAGAAGGAGATATGGTGTAATTGCGAGAACGTTACGATGATAAAAGAAAGATGAGGAGAAATTATATTGAGCGTACTAATTATATATGCAATTCCGTGAAAAATACATATTTTTAAACATGACACTTCTTTAGTAGTGTTCAATTTGGGCGAAATCACACAAAACCTTGTCCTGCAGCTTCCGGCGATCGACATCTTGCACACGACTTTCACGACACCAAATTAGAAAAGGGAAAATTATGGATCTTTTACAATAAACGTCCTGTTTATGTAGCCGTGATACAAGCCTCCTTACTGATGGCATATTTTACTGTGAAAGGTCGCGTGAAACATCCTAAGGCGATCAGTAAATAGCAACGTTATAATATGAATTTAGTACTACTTTGGCATATGTTGTATAATTTGAGCTGTATTGATCTCTTCACATTATGTAAAACGTTTTTACTTTGTAACAAAAATATTCAACGGAAATAAGAAAATGTTAAATTCTGCGAGTACATATTGACGAAACGAAAAGATCGTTGACAGAACTCTGTTGGTCGTAAATCGCGTTTACGGTTTATAAACTTGGACATGTTTAGTGGTGCGACCGGGACTTAAATATAAACACCGACTCGTAAATGTGCCACCGCGTCATTTTCCGCCGACTAACTACCAATCATTTAAACGTCTTCACTTCTCCTCCATTTCCATTTCCATTTCCGTCACCAAACGAAACACCGAATAATCGCCAAACAATTTATAAGACGATTTGCCGCGGAGTATTTTCGGAACGAACGATTTCAGTTTGCCAAATTTAATGACGCCGACTCATTATGGCAAAGTGCCCAAATCCCTATTTTGTAACTACTTCCGCTTTTTTCTTCCTTTTCTTACCTACCTATTCATTAACGTTGAAAAGTTGTATATATTTAGAGGTTACCACAACAGTTTGGGGCATACTGAAAATAAACATTCGCAATTACCTTTAAATTAAGCGGTCGAAATTGGGCGGTGAAACCGAGGACCATAAAGAATCATCAAAGCGACATCCACGGAACCAATTCGTCCTTCCGTTCATCTTGTACGCACCGAGGTGGGCAATTTAAATTTTCTCACCGCGTACAGGATGAGGGAATCTTTGTTCCTTCGACATAATCGGCCGCTTTCAGTTCTATTTCTACTTCAGCAATCAGTTTCTGGAACGGTACGCGTTCTAGACGGTCGTAAAACTGCACACATGCGAGACTTTATTATAACTATTAATACTGAAATATCAAAATTTACTTCAAAGAAATCACCATCAGTATATTTTTAATATTACAATAAATTTCAAAAATACAACATATGATTTAGGAATGCATGACTAGTTGATACTTAAGGTTGTTAATTTGAAAATATGTAATTAAACGCCATATTCATTATTTTTGGTGCACCTAGTTTGGAACATGAAGTTGGTGTTTCAGTAAAAATGATCATCTCGTGCAAAAGGATGCGTTTATGGCGCTATTAGTTATTATTCAGCGTTAGATTGTTATACATTTTTATTGAACTAAAACTAGAACTAACACTAGACCTAGAACTAAAAACATTCGGATTTAGCCGCACGTCTTTCAAGACGGCTAAACCCGAATTACTCTAGTTCTAGGTCTAGTGCAAGTGTAAAACTAGAACTAACACTAGACCGAGAACTAGAATCATTCGGATTTAGCCGCACGTCTTTCAAGACGGCTAAACCCGAATGATTCTAGTTCTAGGTCTTGTGTTATTTCTAGTGACAGTGCAAAACTAGAACTAACACTAGACCGAGAACTAGAAACATTCGGATTTAGCCTTACGTGTCTCAAGGTGGCTAAACCCGAATGATTCTAGTTCTAGGTCCAGTGCTAGTGTAAAACTAGAACTAACACTAGACCTAGAACTAGAAACATTCGGATTTAGCCGCACGTCTTTCAAGACGGCTAAACCCGAATTATTCTAGTTCTAGGTCTAGTGCAAGTGTAAAACTAGAACTAACACTAGACCGAGAACTAGAATCATTCGGATTTAGCCTTACGTCTCTCAAGACGGCTAAACCCGAATGATTCTAGTTCTAGGTCTTGTGTTAGTTCTAGTGACAGTGCAAAACTAGAACTAACACTAGACCGAGAACTAGAAACATTCGGATTAAGCCTTACGTGTCTCAAGGCGGCTAAACCCGAATGATTCTAGTTCTAGGTCTAGTGCTAGTGTAAAACTAGAACTAACACTAGACCTAGAACTAGAAACATTCGGATTTAGCCGCACGTCTTTCAAGACGGCTAAACCCGAATTATTCTAGTTCTAGGTCTAGTGCAAGTGTAAAACTAGAACTAACACTAGACCGAGAACTAGAATCATTCGGATTTAGCCGCACGTCTCTCAAGACGGCTAAACCCGAATGATTCTAGTTCTAGGTCTTGTGTTAGTTCTAGTGACAGTGCAAAACTAGAACACTAGACCGAGAACTAGAAACATTCGGATTTAGCCTGACGTGTCTCAAGGCGGCTAAACCCGAATGATTCTAGTTCTAGATCTAGTGCTAGTGTAAAACTAGAACTAACACTAGACCTAGAACTAGAAACATTTGGATTTAGCCGCACGTCTTTCAAGACGGCTAAACCCGAATTATTCTAGTTCTAGGTCTAGTGCTAGAGTAAAACTAGAACTAACACTAGACCGAGAACTAGAAACATTCGGATTTAGCCTTACGTCTCTCAAGACGGCTAAACCCGAATGATTCTAGTTCTAGGTCTTGTGTTAGTTCTAGTGACAGTGCAAAACTAGAACTAACACTAGACCGAGAACTAGAAACATTCGGATTTAGCCTTACGTGTCTCAAGGCGGCTAAACCCGAATGATTCTAGTTCTAGGTCTAGTGCTAGTGTAAAACTAGAACTAACACTAGACCTAGAACTAGAAACATTCGGATTTAGCCGCACGTCTTTCAAGACGGCTAAACCCGAATTATTCTAGTTCTAGGTCTAGTGCAAGTGTAAAACTAGAACTAACACTAGACCGAGAACTAGAATCATTCGGATTTAGCCGCACGTCTCTCAAGACGGCTAAACCCGAATGATTCTAGTTCTAGGTCTTGTGTTATTTCTAGTGACAGTGCAAAACTAGAACTAACACTAGACCGAGAACTAGAAACATTCGGATTTAGCCTCACGTCTCTCAAGACGGCTAAACCCGAATGATTCTAGTTCTAGGTCTTGTGTTAGTTCTAGTGACAGTGCAAAACTAGAACTAACACTAGACCGAGAACTAGAAACATTCGGATTTAGCCTTACGTGTCTCAAGGCGGCTAAAGCCGAATGATTCTAGTTCTAGGTCTAGTGCTAGTGTAAAACTAGAACTAACACTAGACCTAGAACTAGAGTTTCGGGTTTAGCCGTGCGTCTAAAGACATCTCTAAAGACATCGTCTAAAGACAGAAACTTTTAGTTTTAACTGCTATTCAGCGCTGGATTGCTGTATATTTTTATTGAACTAAAAATGGAATTAACACTAAATCTGGAACTAGAATCATGCGTCTTCAGACGCACGGCTAAACCCGAAACCTTCTAGTTCTAGATCTAGTGTTAGTTGTAGTTTTAATTGTAATTTAACGCTAGATTTGTGTATATTTTTACTGAACCAAAGAGTAAGAGACGTACGGCTAAACCCGAATGTTTCTAGTTCTAGATCTAGTGTTAGTTCTAGTGTTAACTCTCATTTTAGTTGTTATTCAGCGTATTTTAATGTAGAATCAATTAATATATCTATGTTCTTATAGCGTTGTCAAGCACGTGAGGACAACCATAAGAAACCATAATTTGGACATGGTGATATTCATAAATAATTAATTTTAGGTAGTTTCTAGCTACACAGAAGTGGAATATTTTTCACATTTTAGAATAAGCAAAGCTTTATGCTATACTTTGATTGATAAATTCAAAAAAATACAACATGATTCAGTGGATGATGTGCAACCAGCAACGTTCGAAGGTCCTGCAATTTGTTCATCTTTTATGCATTCTTCTATTGCACAATCTGGCTTTCCCATAATCGAATTGTCGAACTCCCTAAGGTACAAATGGGTTGTATAGAGTGACGCTTTACTAAAATATCCTCTAATTCCCTTTCGTATGGGCAGGATCTTCTACCTCTTCCTGTTTTCTTTGATGTTAAGAGTTTATTTTTATAACCTCTTCCACTTGGTCTCTACTTGGAGAGGAGATGCAATGTACCTATACCCCTTCATTTTATTGCTTATCAAATTGCACATTTTCTTTAAAGTTTTTATTTTTCGTTCTTTAACTAAAGATTTTTTTTACTTTATAGAGATGCAGCAATAATTTAGTTTTGGCATCATCCCAATCCATTTTTTCATTTTCTTTATTCTCTTCATCATTATTTCTTAATCGTATTGTAAAACACGCTTCCTAATATTCCGCCATTTTAGTTACACTGATTTACTTAATATATTGAACTTAATCGAAAGCAGGTGCAACAAAATCTGTACTAACTTGCACCGGCTGCACGAAATTACACTGCTCATGGCCCAACGAACAGTATGAGTGGAACTGCACTAAACTACACTATCCTCAACGAACACACAACATCTGCACTACACTGCTTAGTGCAAATAGTGCAGTGCCAACGAACAAAGCTAATGTCTCACACAATGTTTTTGAAATTATTGAAGTTTTGAATTTTTAGGGCATTTAAATTTCCGGACATCTTCTTTCAACTGAAAAAGTAAATCAGATTTATTAATCCATTTGAGCAGTAATACTGACGATCATTTTTGTTATTCAATTCAGATAAACATTTATAATAATAATAATGCCTTTATTAACCCTTACAATTAGTGTACAAGTATAAAAAAAACAAAATACAAAAACATAATAATAATAAGAAATAAGTATAATGTTACAAAAACAACATTGCAAAGGCTAACAGGTGGCTGGGTCAGACAACACCACAAAGTAGTGAGGTCTGCTCTTCCCCCAGTTCCCATGAACACAACATATTGCTTCTAAGTAAGTAAGTAGTGAAAACGAATACAGCGCACAAGACAAAAAATACAAAAAACAAAAATTGAATGCATGAATAAAGCAAATAAAAATTAAAATTTTACTCTAGAAAACCTAAATTGATTCCATCTGCCGCTCACAGAGATATCGCTTGTATTTATATTTAAAACTCAATATTTTTAATGAACGAGGAAGGGTATTCCAAAAGTTTGTCACACAATAAGTGAAAGAATTCCGAAATAACGCCGACGCGTGACGAGGAACTGTAAGTGCATCTTTTCGACGAATATTGATATTGTGGATGTCAGTACGATACGATATCTTCTTGCTCAGATAAACAGGTGTTTTTTTATTTAAAATTTTAAAATAAACTACTCCCCTGTGAAAAATGATTCTGTTATATATATTTAGCCACACACATTCTTTTAACTTATGTGAAATTCTGCAGTACTTTCGAATTCCATAAATTAGTCTTAAGCACCCATTTTGGACATACTGCACCCGCCTTCGATTGTCCCCAGTTATGCAAGCACCATAGACCGAGTCACAATGATTAAAATTGGATAAAATCAAAGAATCAGTCAGTAATCTTTTACTGTTCTCATTTAATACATGCCGATATGGATAAAGGGATTTTAATACGCAATATGATTTCTGTAGTAACTTGTTTATATGTGAATTAAATTTTAAATCATCATCTATTAACAAACCCAAATTTTTGTAGTTCTTGATTATTTACACAAATTTTAAGATTGTCATCAACAATTTCCATTTAAGTTGTGAATTAATTGGCATTAAAAAGTGAAACAAGTTTCTGGTTTCGGGTTTTCTCCACATATTTTTTCTAACCCACAATTACAAGATGATTGATTATCACTTAAAGATTCGACACAATTTAATTGAGATTCGACGCAATTTATAAAGAGTGCGTAAATTTGGAGAGTGTTGGCAACCTTAGTTCTTCGTTCATTCATGTTTTCCTATAATTGCATTAATTTTATTTGATTATAAATGTATCAATTAACAAATACTTACAATTTCAATCCCACATACTAATTTTCCATTAGGACTAGTTATATTTGCAAAGCATGATAGTGTCCTCAAAATTTACTTCAAAGAAATCACCACCAGTGTATTTTTAATATTATAATAAGTTTTAAAAATAAAACATATGATTTAGGAATGCATGAGTTGGTTGTTAATTTGAAAATATGTAATTGAACGCCATATTCATTATTTTTGGTGCACCTAGTTTGGAACATGAAGTTGGTGTTCCAGTAAAAATGATCATCTCGTGCAAAAGGACGGTAGTGTTGGTGAATATTTAAAGAAGATTCTCTGGCGTTCGGTTACATCGTTGGATGCAGCGTATCGCGTTTATGACGCTAACAAGTATATATAAGGTAATTTTTATTCAGAGCGTACTGCCGTAACGCGGGCGTTCGTCAAAAAGGCTATTCGCGCTATGAAATTCCGCAAATTGCCTGCGCCGCGGCGCCTCGTCGTGAAGCGCTCCGAAGATAACAGCATACATCTATAAAACATCACGATATTATGATGTCCCATAAACTCTGATTTGAGCTTTCGAAGCGGTTCAAGCGTCGCGCCTTTAAATATTTATAAAACAATCATCATTCGGCCATCAGGGCAACATGGCCGCCACCGTCGGGACTTGCGCCCCACCCGCGGCCAAACTGCAAACTGTTATGAACCACTTAAATATTTATGTTTGAATAGAGAGGTCCTCTTAAATTCGTTTTTCGGCGAAATCATCTCCATTCGTCTCTTCTTCTCCCACAACCGTTGTTTGATGACAACACCACCTTTGTCTTCCTTCTTGACTATGTCTTATACATGTGAGTCTCGGATTCGACGAAATTTGATTTTCCTTTTCTTCGTGAATTATTCATGTGTTTATTAAAATTTCACAACGAAATCTTTTCAGTCAGATCTTCGCATACATCCAATTCAAAACGGAAAAATCTAATTTATTGTGTCATTTAATGTGGAACGCAAATTAGCTTTCAGGTTCCAAAAGACCGTTAATGACTCCCATTGAACATCCAGGAACAAAGGCGTCGGTAATGAATCTTGTTAACTCTCCTTTTAACAGAAATTCGGCGACGACGCTTTTGTTGGCCTTCACCACAATGGGCTTCTGGCTACGCGTCTCCAATTATTAGACACTTAAGGAGACGAAAATTACATCATTTTAGGATACATTACCAAAATCAGTTGGAGTCAATTTAGGTTCTGACCCGTCCATCAATCGAGGTCCAATCTTCTCCGAACAAAAAGAACTGATCGAACAAATGAATAAATTTCTCGGTAATAGAATCAATAAGCAGCTCGGTTCAGTGTCACGCGATTATACTAAACGTCTAGATAACGGACGGACAGATTCGTTACTCAATCACACAGCAGTTCTCAATAACAACAAAAAACTCTTTAACGAAAAACTTTTTCATGGATCACTTCTGTATTGATTGAGAACTGCTGGGTTGGATAGCATTCAAGCGTTCTCCATTCATAAAAAGGTCAAGAATGTTAAGGGTATTAATGACGCTCCTACCAACATATGTCAAATTAAAAATACAACAAAAGAAGGTACCATCGGAAAAGAGAAACTGTTGTGGCGGTTGAAGAGTCAGGTGTCGCCATCACCGGTGTCTCTCCCGTCGACGCAAAAATCAATCTATACCGGATAAAAAGATTCTAGGTAAATACTCGAAACCAATTATCGAACCACGACGGATCAGTATTGTTGGAACCGTTTCGAGAAAAAAGAATAAGATCCGAAAGCGATGATGACGCAACAAGATCATTCATGAAATGTTGTTGGTCCATGTGGTGTGCTGGGAATTTTTTTTATAAGTCTGAGTTATTTTCCTATAACTATAACAAAATATTAATAATTTTCAGGAAATGGCACTTGAGCAATGTTAATTGGTGTTTTAAATATAGTTGGGAGTCATTAATTTTTCAATGTTCAACGATCTCAATGACAAAAATCTTGGAAAAAAAAATAGAAACAAATCAACTTTTCTTATCTCATTATAGCCATTATACCGGGTGTTTCATTTTTTCAACAGCTTAATTATATTATTATAATGATTTTTTAAATCTTTTGACATTGTGTATTTACAATGTCTATTTATTTATTTATTGATATCGGGGAGCAACAACAGGACAAACCCAATAAAGTTGCTCCACATAATTATTATATACGAAAACCTTAAAGAAATATTTAATATGATTACAAATATGTTGTTATCTTAAACTAACATTATTAACATTATTAAATATTTAAATTACACATGATGTGCGCAGTCTTCACAACCTCGCGGACCGCAATCTTAATATTAATAATAATAATAATAATAAACTTTATTGCCCAACAGCGCACCATATTAAGGGCAAAATACAAAAAATATACAAATCATTACAAATTGTACATCAATATAATTACAAGTGAAATTAAAATGCATATAATACATACCTAAATAATAATACAATCAAATAAAAGAGGCAAGAAAAGAGACAGAAAATGCAATGTTTATTCTAGCTTACAACTATCGTTCATGTTCATGATCATATGTGTTATCGGCGCCCTTTTTTTGACATTTGTTCTGCATAAAGGTGGGTAAAAATACAAATGGGACCGAGAATTTATGCGCGGCACCACTATATTCACTCGCGACAACAACCACGCACAGTCGATCTCACCACACATCAACTTTTGCAAGAGCGAGGCACTTTGGACCATTCTTCTATCCTGCAGAGAAGGAAGCTTGTGGCGATGCAGTAGATCTAAGTAGTTCACTCCTTTAGGCGGATATTGACCATCCATACGATATGACAAAAATTTGAGAAATCGACGCTGGACTTTCTCAACCATTAGTTGTTGTGACGTGTAAATAGGGTACCATATTACAGAGGCATACTGGAGGCGAGAGATCACCAGAGCCATAAATAGCGTTTTCAGGGTACCAAAATCAGCAAATCGACCCATGATCCTCAGTATGAAACCCAAAGTTCTCCAAGCCTGAGAGCACATCTCCTCAATATAGGGCAAGAAAGAAAGTTCTGAGTCAAACAGCACTCCCAGATCCTTCACCGTAGAGACCCTTGTTAGAGGTATGGAAGCCGCAATATAAACTGTGTCGATTTTATTTAACTTCTTTGTAAATGATATATAAGTACATTTACTGACACTTAAAGAAAGGGCATTGAAATTGCACCACTTCTGAATAATGTCCAGGTTGTTCTGCAGCATCCTAGAGTCATCCAATGATCTGACCTCCACAAAAATTTTCAAATCATCAGCATAAGCAAGCACTGGACAGGTAAGCGAGTCTAATAAATCGTTTATATATAGAACAAATAGCAGCGGTCCCAGATTGGATCCTTGAGGAACTCCAGATGTAGGCGAGTAGCCGTCGGAATAAAATCCATTGTAAAAAACACGACATACTCTATCAGCAAGGTACGATTTCATCAAATTTAATGAATTAGAAGACATACCAAAATAGCTCAATTTCTGTAGCAACATACTGTGATCAATGCGATCAAAGGCCTTCTCAAAATCGGTATAAACTACGTCGACTTGTCCACCAACATCCATTACCTCTGCGACGTACTGGGTAAGACAACATAAATTAGTTATTGTCGAGCGTTTAGGCACAAAACCATGTTGGTGAGGCGATACATATGATTGTGTGTGACGATAAATTGTATTAAAAATTATCTGCTCATATACCTTTGCAAAATTAGATAGAATAGCAATTGGTCTATAGTTGGTTACCAAGGACTTGTCACCTTTCTTAAATACGGGCGTGATTCTAGCTGACTTCCATCTCTGAGGGAAAATCGAAGCAGTTATAGAGCGATTAATAATGTACATCAACGGTTTAGCCAACGCAAATCGTACATCACGTACCAGAAAACTAGGTATTTGGTCTTCCCCCGCTGTGAGTATGGAGCTAAAACCCCTCATTACAGCAATTATCTCCTCCTCGGTTACCTGATGGATATTAAACATTGGCAACGTGGGAACTGCGTCAGTAAAATCCCTGGAATTGTCAGAATAAACAGATGAAAAATAGGAATCGAAAGCATTGACTATATCAATCGGAATAGTATATTCATAATATTTCGTGGGTTACTCGAAAAAAGATCGCAACTCACCCGATCCGCGGTTCTTTCCATCCTCAGAATAGGCGAGTTACGATATGCGTTTGTTCGTGGAGTGGGCATATAAAAAAGGAAGTCGTACCGTAACTGACGAGGAGGAACATGAAAATCAATTCTCGCCATCAGCGATGGGGAATCAGTATGACCATTGACAAGCTTGTACAAAAATAAAACGTCATTATTTATTTATCATTTATTGCCACAGACAAAAATACAAAATTACATAAGATACACTTAACTTAAACAGTATCAGCAAATGGATCATTTTATCGCACAAGCGATCTCTGCCAAATGACCCAACAGAACAAACAAAAATAAAAATAATATTTGCTGAATATGGCAAGTAGTGACAATTAGATATTATTAACATCACCAAATAAGATTAAGTAAGAAAAGAAAAACAAAGAGAAAAATAAAGAAAAGACACAAAAAGAGAGATAGAGAGCGACTAAAAGAAACTAAAAGAATCTGCCGGATATCAGTTGCCAACAAGTGAGAGCAGTTGAAGAGAGGAAAAAAAGAGAAAGACAAAGAACAAAGAATCAGGAAATAACCAGTTGAAGGGCAAGCAAGTGGCTCTTTAAAACATGTCTAAAATTAGTAATTCTAGAAATATTACGAATTTCAGAAGGCAGTCCATTCCACAGCGCAATCGACTGTACTGTAAATGATCTATGATAAATTTCAGTGCTATGAACGGGAAATGTAAGAATAGTATCAGAACGTGAACGAGTAGCAAGCTCATGAGTTGATAATTGCTGGAACCTATCTGATAAGTACTTATGAAGGATTTTAAATAAAATGGTTAATAAACGAAAGGATCTACGTCTCTCACAGGTTAACATCTGAATGTAATTGCGATACGGCGTTACATGCTCAAATCTATTTAGGTCAAATATGAACCGGATACAATTATTTTGTAGCCGCTGCAATTTACTCAGAAGAGTCACCGAGAGATCGGGATAAACCGCGTCCGCATAGTCGAAGTGAGGAAATATAAGAGAGTAACAAAGATTACGACGCACCACAGGAGGAAGAGAGCAGCGAAGTCTTTTTAAAGAGTGGAAGCAAGCATAGACTTTTCTGCAAACATGTTGAATTTGCGGTTTCCAAGACAGTGCAGAATCCATAAGGACTACAAGATTTTTAACTGTGTTAGAAAACCGTATGACATTACCATCCAGCATCAGATCACTGCAGGCAGATGGATTAATCTTACCAAGTAATTGACGAGTTCCAAACACAATAGCTTGCGTTTTAACTGAGTTCAACTGAAGTCCGTATCTCCGAGACCAGTTCAAGACGTTAGATAGATCGTTATTAAGTCGCACAATAGCTGCCGGAAATTCAGCAACAGTTGTAGTAGTATATATCTGCAGGTCGTCGGCATACAAATGATAATTACACGAGATATAATTAGTAACACTATTAACGAACAAAGAAAAAAGTAACGGACCCAATACACTGCCCTGAGGAACACCACATTTGATTGCACAAGCAGAAGAAATTGAAGAGTTAGCGCGTACGCACAAGGAGCGATGGGAAAGGTAGGATTGAAACCAAGAAACACAGGGGGGAGTGAATCCGTAGGCAGAAAGAGACGCTAAAAGAAGGCTGTGGTTGACAGAATCAAAAGTCTTGCTGAAATCGAGCAGTACCAGCACAGTAACACATCTGTTGTCGCAGGCATACTTAATATCATCAGTAACTTTAATGAGAGCAGAAATTGTACTATGCCCACTGCGAAAACCCGATTGCAACTCATTGTTTAAATTAAACCTCTCTAGAAATCCTTGGACTTGTAAATAAACTAAGCGTTCAAGAGCTTTTGATAGTACGGATAAAATTGAAATCGGACGGAAATCAGTGTTACATGAAGAGGACTTGGATTTGGGTATGGGAACGACATGAGCAACCTTCCAGACAGAGGGAAATAAAGACCGCTCGAAAGAAAAGTTGAAGATATGAGTTAAGGGAGGAAGCACTATATCCAGGATAGGAAGAAGAAGGTTGAGACCGATACCATCAGAACCCACGCAAGGGGACTTCGAATAAGTCAAAGCATCGCCTACTTCGATCGCGGTCACAAGCGTAAGAGAGAAGGAGCAAGATTTAAGAGAAGTAAGAATTTCATTAATTGTAGCCGCCTTAGTTACGTCATCGATGATCAGGGGAGGCTCTGCAAAAAAGTTTGCCATCGACTCACACTCAAGATCCATCTGGACAGACGGAGAATCAATCACTCCGAGAGACCTCATAGTCCTCCAAAATGTTCTGGGCGCGATTCCAGACAGCCTCTGGTAGAAATAAGATCTCTTAGCATACTTGCATTTATGTCTTCTTTATGTTATTCTAGTCGCTGGGAGAGCGTTAGCAATCCGAACATTTCACAACCAGACGCATAGTTACTGTACACTTGTTGGGTTTTATAACACAAATATTTAATCAGTCGTTTCTGGATTCCTTCTAACCTAGTGATATATACGGAATATTGAGAATTCCAGATTACGCTACCAAAGTTTAAGATGCTGTTGACATATGCATTGTACATACTTATAATTGCGTTGTGGTTTGTGAAACCCTCGGAAGATCGCTTTATAAAGCCCAGCATTCTGTATGATCGAGCAACCACACCATCTACATGAACATCGAAACGTAGTTTTTGATCTAGTGTTACACCAAGATCAACTGTACATGTAACTCGACGCAACGTATCATAGTTAAGGATGTAATCATATTTTATGTAATTCGTTTTCCTGGTGAATGTGATGGTGTGACACTTAGAAAAGTTTAAGTGTAATTGATTACTTGTACAGAAATTGCAAATCCTATCAAGATCTGCCTGTAATTTAACACAATCGTCGATGTTTCGAATAGAAAGGTAAATTTTTAAGTCGTCAGCGTACATCAGGCAACGCGAATTAAGAATATTATTAAAAATGTCGTTTATGTAAATTACTTATAGGTGACTTATAGCCACCAATATGTACAGACTGAGAGCGATCGGACACGTATGAACCAAACCAACGCAACAAATTGCCAGAAATACCAAAAAGTTGCAATTTACTTACTAACAGAGAGTGATCAACTTTGTCGAAGGCCTTACTAAAATCGGTGTACACTGCGTCCACTTGAACATTTTCATCTTCTTCTAAAAGATTAGTTTCGACTGAACGCCCGGAAAAAAACCGTGCTGATTAGTATTAATACTTCCACGAATTTGAAAAAATACACTGGCGTACACCAACTTCTCAAAGACCTTTCCAAGTATGGGTAATATAGATATTGGACGATAATTGACAACGAAGTGTCGATCACCTGATTTAAAAATGGATGCAACGTTGGCTCGCTTTCACGCATCCGGAAACACTTCCAGCTTAATGGATTTATTATATATCAGCTGTAAAGGAACTGATATTGCCTGAGCACAGTTTCTGACCAGTATAGCAGGTATACCGTCAGCACCAGGACCCTTATTCAAAGCTACTTGACGCAATGTCCCCTCCACTTCAATGAGATCAAAGTCATGAAGAAGAGCCATGGTTACCTCAAATTGACCATGGTTATCTCAAATTGTTATGCACAAGCCCGGAAATCCCACAATGTCAAAATTGACAATCATCTACATTAAATTCTGTTAAGATTAAAAAACTGAAAGTGATAGAGAAAAACGTTTTCCTTAAAAATTGATGATAATGAATCAAGATAACATAATCTATAGTCAATACCACCGTAGATATCACCATTTCTTAGGTTCAAGCCAGGAATTCTCAAAATATCAAAATTGACAATCATCTGCGTTAAATTCTGTTATAAGTAGAAAATTAAAGGTAATAGAGAAAAACGTTTCCCATAAAAATTGATGATAATGAATCAAGATAACATAATCTATAGTCAATACCACCGTAGATATCACCATTTCTTAGGTTCAAGCCAGGAATTCTCAAAATATCAAAATTGACAATCATCTGCTTTAAATTCTGTTATAAGTAGAAAATTAAAGGTAATAGAGAAAAACGTTTCCCATAAAAATTGATGATAATGAATCAAGATAACATAATCTATAGTCAATACCACCGTAGATATCACCATTTCTTAGGTTCAAGCCAGGAATTCTCAAAATATCCAAATTGACAATCATCTGCGTTAAATTCTGTTATAAGTAGAAAATTAAAGGTAATAGAGAAAAACGTTTCCCATAAAAATTGATGATAATGAATCAAGATAACATAATCTATAGTCAATACCACCGTAGATATCACCATTTCTTAGGTTCAAGCCAGGAATTCTCAAAATATCAAAATTGACAATCATCTGCGTTAAATTCTGTTATAAGTAGAAAATTAAAGGTAATAGAGAAAAACGTTTCCCATAAAAATTGATGATAATGAATCAAGATAACATAATCTATAGTCAATACCACCGTAGATATCACCATTTCTTAGGTTCAAGCCAGGAATTCTCAAAATATCAAAATTGACAATCATCTGCGTTAAATTCTGTTATAAGTAGAAAATTAAAGGTAATAGAGAAAAACGTTTCCCATAAAAATTGATGATAATGAATCAAGATAACATAATCTATAGTCAATACCACCGTAGATATCACCATTTCTTAGGTTCAAGCCAGGAATTCTCAAAATATCCAAATTGACAATCATCTGCGTTAAATTCTGTTATAAGTAGAAAATTAAAGGTAATAGAGAAAAACGTTTCCCATAAAAATTGATGATAATGAATCAAGATAACATAATCTATAGTCAATACCACCGTAGATATCACCATTTCTTAGGTTCAAGCCAGGAATTCTCAAAATATCCAAATTGACAATCATCTGCGTTAAATTCTGTTATAAGTAGAAAATTAAAGGTAATAGAGAAAAACGTTTCCCATAAAAATTGATGATAATGAATCAAGATAACATAATCTATAGTCAATACCACCGTAGATATCACCATTTCTTAGGTTCAAGCCAGGAATTCTCAAAATATCCAAATTGACAATCATCTGCGTTAAATTCTGTTATAAGTAGAAAATTAAAGGTAATAGAGAAAAACGTTTCCCATAAAAATTGATGATAATGAATCAAGATAACATAATCTATAGTCAATACCACCGTAGATATCACCATTTCTTAGGTTCAAGCCAGGAATTCTCAAAATATCCAAATTGACAATCATCTGCGTTAAATTCTGTTATAAGTAGAAAATTAAAGGTAATAGAGAAAAACGTTTCCCATAAAAATTGATGATAATGAATCAAGATAACATAATCTATAGTCAATACCACCGTAGATATCACCATTTCTTAGGTTCAAGCCAGGAATTCTCAAAATATCCAAATTGACAATCATCTGCGTTAAATTCTGTTATAAGTAGAAAATTAAAGGTAATAGAGAAAAACATTTCCCATAAAAATTGATGATAATGAATCAAGATAACATAATCTATAGTCAATACCACCGTAGATATCACCATTTCTTAGGTTCAAGCCAGGAATTCTCAAAATATCCAAATTGACAATCATCTGCGTTAAATTCTGTTATAAGTAGAAAATTAAAGATAATAGAGAAAAACGTTTTCCTTAATAATTGATGATAATGAATCAAGATAACATATTCTATAGTCAATACCACCGTAGATATCACCATTTCTTAGGTTCAAGCCAGGAATTCTCAAAGTATCCAAATTGACAATCATCTGCGTTAAATTCTGTTATAAGTAGAAAATTAAAGATAATAGAGAAAAACGTTTTCCTTAATAATTGATGATAATGAATCAAGATAACATAATCTATAGTCAATACCACCGTAGATATCACCATTTCTTAGGTTCAAGCCAGGAATTCTCAAAATATCCAAATTGACAATCATCTGCGTTAAATTCTGTTATAAGTAGAAAATTAAAGATAATAGAGAAAAACGTTTTCCTTAATAATTGATGATAATGAATCAAGATAACATAATCTATAGTCAATACCACCGTAGATATCACCATTTCTTAGGTTCAAGCCAGGAATTCTCAAAATATCCAAATTGACAATCATCTGCGTTAAATTCTGTTATAAGTAGAAAATTAAAGATAATAGAGAAAAACGTTTTCCTTAATAATTGATGATAATGAATCAAGATAACATAATCTATAGTCAATACCACCGTAGATATCACCATTTCTTAGGTTCAAGCCAGGAATTCTCAAAATATCCAAATTGACAATCATCTGCGTTAAATTCTGTTATAAGTAGAAAATTAAAGATAATAGAGAAAAACGTTTTCCTTAATAATTGATGATAATGAATCAAGATAACATAATCTATAGTCAATACCACCGTAGATATCACCATTTCTTAGGTTCAAGCCAGGAATTCTCAAAATATCCAAATTGACAATCATCTGCGTTAAATTCTGTTATAAGTAGAAAATTAAAGATAATAGAGAAAAACGTTTTCCTTAATAATTGATGATAATGAATCAAGATAACATAATCTATAGTCAATACCACCGTAGATATCACCATTTCTTAGGTTCAAGCCAGGAATTCTCAAAATATCCAAATTGACAATCTTCTGCGTTAAATTCTGTTATAAGTAGAAAATTAAAGATAATAGAGAAAAACGTTTTCCTTAATAATTGATGATAATGAATCAAGATAACATAATCTATAGTCAATATCACCGTAGATATCACCATTTCTTAGGTTCAAGCCAGGAATTCTCAAAATATCAAAATTGACAATCATCTGCGTTAAATTCTGTTATAAGTAGAAAATTAAAGGTAATAGAGAAAAACGTTTCCCATAAAAATTGATGATAATGAATCAAGATAACATAATCTATAGTCAATACCACCGTAGATATCACCATTTCTTAGGTTCAAGCCAGGATTTCTCAAAATATTAAAATTGACAATCATCTACGTTAAATTCTGTTATGTGAGTACGCGCGGAGAATCAACCGTCCCCACCGCATCATAATGGGGAGCAGACGGTGCTGCGAAAACTGCACTAAAATAATTCGCGAATAACGAACAGATGGCATCGCCGCTCGATGCCTCAACCTCATCCAGAATTACAGTTGATGGGATACCCGTACCGCCTCTTCTGCGTTTGAGATATGCCCATAACTGCTTTGCGTCCAATGCAACACCATCCTGCACACGTTTAATATACGCCTTATAATCCTGATCAATCAGGTATTTAGAGCGTCCGCGCAGAAGACGAAACGTTATGTCAATAAATATTGTACAATTTGACTCAAGCAAAAATAAGGAAAAGTTTATCAACATTGGAAAAATGCCAAATTTTCTCTTTGGCCAACAAAGTTAGCAACAAAATCACTGGAATCAAGTGTCTTCAATCATTTAGATACTCAAATATTGCATGTAAGATGGAGTGAGTAATTACAAGACTGGTAATGATGCGAGCTGGTATTTAACACGCTTAATAATTTCAGTGTCTTGGTTATGATATGATCAGAAATTTGAATTTAAAAAAGGAATTTGATAAACAATCTAGATTGTGTCATTTAAATTTTTGTGAATATTCACCCTGTATAATTTCTAACAGCTTGCTTTAAAACATCTTTAAGTAGATCGTTACACGAGAGAATTAATTAGTCGAACCGTCTTGTGTGGCGGCAACTCGAAGGCCGTCGACTGTCGGCGTCAAAAATAAATGGAGACATTCCCCCGGGCATAATTTGAACTAGGAAGAATTGATTATCTTCAG
The DNA here is from genome assembly GCF_036711975.1 of Onthophagus taurus. Taxonomy (NCBI): domain Eukaryota; kingdom Metazoa; phylum Arthropoda; class Insecta; order Coleoptera; family Scarabaeidae; genus Onthophagus; species Onthophagus taurus. The sequence continues at coordinate 4,069,227 of NC_091967.1, forward strand.
CTCGAAGTTATTATTAAAAACACACTTCCGAAACGACTTATTGGTTTGTTTTAGCAACTAACCGTTCCTAATCATCTTCAAGACTCGTTTCGTTTATTCATTAATTTTCGACTCCCTTTGAAGACGTTAACTGACAAACTATCTTCTGGAAATTAGTGTTAATTAGTGAGTGTATTGATCCAACATTAGCGATTTTGTTGCAAAAATAAGATTGTAAGATGAGAACAAAAAGAAAGATTACTTTTTTTTCATCGAATAAAGAAACTTTATCCAAGATAAACCTCTTAATATTTTTTGTTGTAGCCCTTGTCATTTGTTCCATTATTAGTTCCTTAATTGAATATACATTCCAAGGTAAAGAAATCCCCTTGCTACCGATGCCCCGGGCATTTCGGTTGCGCTAACTGATATTTATGTCCCCTCAACCAATTTACTGCGACAAATTAGTTCTTTCGCCTACGTAAAACGGATCTGTTCCCGGAGCTCGAAAAAGCTGTTTGTCGTTTCGGCTTACCTTTTTGTCAGCCAAGCTGTTGGGTCCTAATACACCTCTCCAAGAATTATTTATGTGTTGTTTTTAGATTCCTTGACTTGTCAAAACATGTTGTGAGTGCTAACAGATTAACTTCATCGGGTTGTTATTACAGCTAAAAGAAAGACTTAATTTAAATTAACTTGATTTAAAAAGGAAGTAATAAGACAGTTGATTTCCAGTAATTGAAAGGTTATTCCTTCATTCTTTTTTGTATTTAAAAATATGAACAGGATCGAAATTTTTAATTGGCATTCCCATCTAAATGAACGTTGAAAAACGTTGAACGTAACGGCTAATAAACAATTCGTCGTACCGTTATATTATTTGTTCGACGTTTGTTTTGGGGAAAACTTTTAATGAGCGATGTATACTCATCGACGACTTTTCATTTCGAGGACTCGTTGTTTTTTTTATTGAGTACTTGAAACGGAATGGGACGTTAATTAAAAAATTTTAAATTAACAGTTTTACTTGTTTATAATATTTCTGATGAAATATTTTGTTTTCCACTTTTCGTTATTAATATGATTCAAAAAGTTTATTTAATTACGTAAATTATTAACACATTGAGTGTAATAATCCTGATAATGTATCGATGTTAACCATACGGTGTGGGATATTTGCGCATAATCTACCCTTAAATGCATCTCAATTATCTCGATTACCATCAAGGCTTCAATTTAATTAATTGATCAATACAAGTTAATAACATAATCGATTCCCCCAACTCATCCCACGTACAGATACGCACACACTCCCTCTCAATTTGTATAATTACGAGAATAGGGTTGCATTTGTTGAGAAAATCAAGACGCGAACAAGTGGACTATACAGATCGTTACAACATCCCATACAGGGTGAGTTCTGCGAGTTTGAGGTTGTAGATAGATCGGCGACAAAATCCTGAGGGTAAATCGAATTAAAAAGGGAGTGGATCGTTCGAGTGTTGGCAAATAGACCAAGAGCTGATTCCATTACGGTGTCTATTATTCACTGATTGAAATGAAATTGACACATCTGCTAGTTACCCGACCCCGGATCCCTCTCCTACTTGATCGGAACTGCGCCGCGGTGCATTTCTGCTCATTCAAGGATCCTACGAACCTGTGACGGTCTTTTATCGAGGGCGAACCTTGGTCAAATACAATTAAGTCGGACAACATGTGGACGGAAATAAACTCTCGGTCAGAGAGCCCTAACCGTCCAAATATATTTGCCTTTTCGATTATTTTTTCATTTTCTATCTTCTCGAACGCGTGAAATTGAAATTTTTATTTGCTATTTATATAGACTTGAAATATATATATATATATAATTTTGATTTAATAAAGATATTGACATAATACTGTTATTTTGATCCTACAATGCAACAAGTACAAAGAGGAAGAAATGTACCTCGAGCATTTAATACAATCAACCCAAGAAATATGGAGAATCAGCAAACTACTCCAAAATTCTGTGGACATGGAGCTATTAATTAAAGTTGATCCAATCAATCAACATAAGATTCAATCATTTCTCCGTGTGACTCTAATAATAAGTGGTGTCCAGAATGTCGATCGCCAACAAAATCATGAATTTGAAATATTTATATTTCATTACATATATATGCTATGCTCTAAAATTCTCAATATGCAAGAAATCATGACCATAGTTTTTAAAATCAGTAATTCTATCCAGGCAAAAAGTTTAAATTATACGTAGAAGAAAGCGGCCACGAAGGATGCACTGTACTTGTGATGCATACTGAACTTGGTGGTTAAGTAAAGGCAAATTCGTGTTTTCGCAATTTAATTGACGAAATTCAACAATTTCTTATTACAAGAGGCGACGATTACAGGATGTTGGAAGATAACATTTGGCTTTAAGATTTGTCTTTTCTGACAGATATTACAAGTAAGCTGAATGATTTGAATTTAAAACTTCAAGGACAGAATAAAACAATTTTTGACATGATGAATTCTGTAAATGCCTTTAAATAAAAACTAAACATAACGTTATCTAGAAATAATTTCACTTCTTTTCCCAATATAACGTCGAAAAAGTTGTCTATCTGACTTGTTCGAAATGGATGTACAGCTCTGTTCAGATTTAATGCGAATCGTCCGCTGTTAGCTCCGACATGACCCTGGTACTAGAAGAAGACGGAGACATCTTTTGTTTCTATTCAATTCGATTTCTGAGACTAAAGGAAGTTACCCTTTTCCTTAACCCAGGTAAAACCGTCCCAGTTTGATGTGGGCCGAAGAATGGATCACACTTTTTTTAAATGTGTTGATTTTATTTTATTTTAAATCTTTTTTGATATTTTTAAGAACAACAAATACACGATTTCTTATATGTTCCTCTAATAAATGATTTCAGTGTATTTCTATAAATAAAACGTCAGATAAAAATCTCAGTAATATAATTAATATAATATAAAACTTATAAATAAAGCTTTATGAAACTCTCCTTCAAATTATAAATAGAAAATATCAAAATTACGTGCATTCAAATTTGTCCGTTTTCTTAAATACAACATGTCTCGTGTTCCTGGTCAACGAGAGTCAGGTTTGACTACGAGGCGAGCAATTATTGCACTTCATCAAGAAAGAATAGATAAACGGGAAATTGCCGAACGTGTAGGCTTATCAGTAAGATTTGAAGAAATCGGGAAAATTGGCCTTACAACATCTAGATCAGGCCGAAGACTTATTGTTAATAATGCTCAACGAAGGAGAATTGCTGAATACGTCACCGCCAATCCATTTACAACGTCCACAATTATCAAGGATTTAATTCGATTGAATACATTCGAGTGCTGGAGGATGTTTTGATACCATCAGTAAGAACCTTGTACCCAGAAGGGATCATTACGATTGTCCAAGACAATTCACCCGTGCATTCTTCAAAAATTGTTCATGATTGGTTTGACGATCATAATGACGTTAGGCAAATACCCTGGCCAGCGCGGTCACCTGATCTTAACCCAATCGAAAATCTATGGACTTTGGTGGAAAAACAGTTCAATAAAAATGCCAACTTTCCGATTCGCAACGTGGCTAATCTGAATTGTTTCACGGCAAGGATGTATGCGAAAGAGTAGTAAATTCGATGTCCACCAGATTGCAATGTTGCATAGAGAATAATGGATATTATACAAAATACTGATAATATTTGATGGTATAATGGACCTTATAAAATTCTCCCCAATTAGATTATTATAATATTTATTATATTTTATATGTATAATAATATATTATATTTTTTGTTATATAGGAGTATTATATTTTATTATATTGATTTTTGATTTTATCATATTAAAATGGTTTGCGATATATTTTAATATATAGTTTATATATAACTTACTATCAATATATAATTTTCATTTCTTATGAGGTTCGACTTATTGTTCCACTGTATTACCAAAGTAATACAATAATTATTAGTAATTATTTTCATTTACTACAGGAATTGTGTAAAGTAAATGGATTGCTTATACTTATTTACTTTCTTAATTTTTCTTTGTGATTCAGTCATCTTGGCCATAAATCACATCACTCCGCTAGCCTGTTCAGAACTTTTACAACACTACAGAGCAGGTAAAACCTGGATTGAATGCCTCGTGAACGTAGGTCGTTTCTAGTACAATTTTATGCCTCTACGAGCGGCTCTTTTCGCATTATATCTGAACAGAACTGTACATAAGTTAGAATGTCACTGCAAAACGATATCTATGTTAAAGCATCTGAAGAAAATTTGTTGAAATATTTATCAGAAGACAAGTATACAAATTTTCGAAAATGTGTTAAGAATTTGCACTCATATTTCACATATTATAAAATATTAATGAGTTAAATGAAATGATTTTTTATTTCATATTTTCTTCATTGAAAAGATGTGATATTATTCTAAGCAGGTAAGTAAATATGATGGGATGAGCCAGTAAGTAGACACCACTGCCTTAGATGGTGAGCAGCACCCTTGTACCATGCAGAAAGTAGGTAATCAAGCCTTTAGACTCCAATGCATCGTTTTTTTGTGTATTGTTTTCTTTGGACTTGTGTTCATTTCGGTCTTTTCAGCTGCTTTTCTCCAAAAGTACACTTCCACTGCTTATGGCTAACCCTAGCTTCATACAGCATCACATGGATGAAGATGATGGCATAAAACTGCTATTTCCTCTTCGTAGATATTCTTTTTTGACCAATGAAGGGAGTTTATTGCTTTTTGATCTGTTCGTTATCTAGCCCCACGAGTCGTATGCATTAAATTATTAATTTTGTTGTCATGTATACAAGGTCCTCCTGATCCTAGTAGTGTATCCTATGCATCTTTATAGGTTACAATGTGCAGTCTTGTTGCCTTTTTGTGATGTTGAAGCTTTCTGATATTTAGTTGGTTAACTTTACTGAAGCTTTGCCACTCTATATAATTCTTGTACTGTGTCATTTTTTAATGTTTGTATTAGATGCTTCCTTAGATCATCAGCTGATTAGAAAGATTTAAGATTTTGCAAATGACCTATTATATCAGAACAAAGGAATTAGTCGCACGCAAGAAATGATCTGAAACAAGTCCATATAAAGATCTAGAAAACAAATTTTATTTCAGATCCTAATATTAAACTCAAAATTGTTCCATCAGTCGGTACTAAATAACGGGCTTTGTCGCATACATGACCGACAATCATGGTCTGTTAATTACCCTTTCTTTTGTTATTACAGAATATCAAATCATATTCATAATTACAAAACAAACACGCCGCCGGTGCGCTTTTAACGTGGCCACTCCCGCCAACACCGAATTCTACCAATGAAAAGATTCCGCAGGAAATCGACCGACCAATCAACGCTAGTGGCGGGGATGCCATTCGCTTTGGACCGCGGATGCTGTTCTACCCTTCGCCATCAAGGCGGCGGGAAGGGATTTTTGGCCTACTCAGATTTAACCGATCATATACCCGGCTAGTTAGTATCCGTTAATCTGTAGGGTTGATTGGATCCTGGAAGAAATCTTAAAAAGTTGAAAACACGTGGTTACATCGATAATTCGGTTAAACAGCACGATATGAACTGACTAATTATGACCATGATGATGATGCAGAGAATCGTCGATCCGGACCATACCAAACAACCAGATCAACTCAACCATCAAACCGATAAACTATGTTCGCCACTAGAAACGTTCTTACCCCAAACAAACAGGATCGTCGAAAACTCACCGCATCATTCAAACAGCGAGAAAAACTCCGATTCCGATGAAGACGATCTCAACGTCGACGTGGATGTTGAAAACGATGAGAGTCTATGTCCAGTGGATCTAACAAGAAGGCAGGACCGGCTCTCCTTTGAAAATCTGCTACAAGACAACGTGGATGACAGTGAGTTTAAAGGTTACAAACAATTTAAAGAGGACGATAAACTGAGTAACGTTAGTGTTGCTGGGAAACGCGCAGAAAGTGTTTGTAGTGATGTTAGCAGATCGGACAGTCCACGTGAACCAAGCCCATCGGTCGTTTCACAACAAAATAGGAGACTAGCGTTTTCCGTTGAAAATATTTTGGATCCCAATAAATTCACCGGCAGACAAACTGTATTTAGTGATGGAATTTGCTGTTGGAAGCCGTCGCATCAGGAGTCCGTCGGATCGTCAGACTTTGATGGTAGCGAAACTGGTAAGTACAATTCGTTATATTTTTTAAATAGAAAGATTTATTAACTCATTTGCATCATAAGATCATGAAGTTCTTAGTGTTCAAAAAATACAATGACTTGGCTGCATAACAACTAAAACTAGAACTAACTTATCTTTATCATTAGAATTAAGACTAGACCTAGAACTAGAAATTATCTCTTAAACTTTCCAGTTCTAGGTCTAGTGTTAGTTCTTCTTTTTGTTTAATAAAAACATATAGCAACTTAACGCTGAATAACTAGACCTAGCGTAATTGAATAACTGACTAAAACTAGAACTAACACTAGCACTACAACTAACACTAGACCTAGAACTAGAAACATTCGGGTTTAGCCATGCGTCTCTTAAGACGGCTAAACCCGAATGATTCTAGTTCTAGATCTTGTGTTAGTGCTATTGATAGTGGTAGTGTAAAACTAGAACTAACACTAAACGTAGAACTAGAAACATTCGGATTTAGCCTCACGTCGCAAGACGGCTAAACCCGAATGATTCTAGTTCTAGGTCTAGTGTTAGTTCTACTTGAAGTTCAATAGGAATATACAACAACCTAGCCCTGAATAACAACTTAAACTAATACTAGCACTATCACAAGAACTAAGACTAGACCTAGAAGGTTTAGAGACGGCTAAACTCGTTCTATCTTCCTTATGATCCAAACTACTTAACACTTTCTATTTCCATAATAAAATTCATCATGTGATGTTGCTAGTTCAATTGGTCAAAAAAAAATACTTTGATAATGTTGATCACTTTAACATTTTTTTTTGAATGATGCAAATGGGGTAAGTGAATAATTTAGATATCAAAAATTAAATGCAAATACGAAATGGAATCGGAAATGCGTTCATTAATTGCAACGTCACGTATCTCGAATATTATAACATTACGTCAACAGCATCGAAACTGTGTAGCATTAATTAAAATGAGCCTAATAGGCGAGAAAATTAAATTATTGATTTGTTATCGACTCTGGCAATTTCATGTAACACTGTCGAATACGGAGAGGCAAATGTAGCTTGTATGCACGCGTTTATCCTTAATTGGTATCATACATATTAAAGCTCTGTAATGTAACGTAGGGAAATTTCGGTTTTCCAAACGGACAGCCATCCGAAATATCCACAATGTAATGCATACATCTAAATAATGTAATAATTTCCTAATTAGTATAATAATTATACTAGTTAATTTTGTATGTCTAGGTATTCAATAATTTTCTAATTGCTTCATTATGTCTCACCTCAACTCTTCGTAAATCAACCTTTAATCGCGAGTGTTAACATGCTCTTCCGCCAGATGGTTGACGCATCACCATCAAAGTGAACAAAGTCTTTAGGAACGAGGTTTTAGTATCAATAAAATTGTCGCGAGAACAAATTTAATTCAAAACGGTCGGATGAGTGAGATAAAAACGACCTATTGATAGAAATATTGACGGAAATAACCATCAACACAAACCGATTTCTATCTTTATATAATATATATAATGTAGTTACATTTTTATATTAATCAATTTAGTTATTTTCACCTTAATTGGTTGGTTAACATGTTTTGTATAATATATCCCTAACGTGTTACATATAAACCTTGATTGGGAGAACCCTGATCCGGTAAATCCCGTTTTGTTGTTGAAGTCGTGGCTGACAGCGCGACCGCAGCGCATTGTTTCAGCGGTATCCAGACAAATGAATGCGGTTAACACGTTTGTCGCTTGTTACGTATTGATTTCACGGGCCTCTGTGATGTTCCCGCGTTACCGACGCTTAATCATACTGAGCCCCCAGATTTAACCGCTACCACTGCTGTATGTACAAAGTGACGCCCTCCTGCAACGACCTTTAACTCTGAAACCAAAATCCAATTATTTCAACACAAACAATTATTGTAACATTCCGATTATGACCTAATTGAGGAAGATTAAAAAAATTGGTTGGATCTAAAATACTTCAATTAAAATTTATCCAGAAATTATGAATGTCTCAAGACTCCCAGGCATATTTATATCAAAATCTCTTCCCAAATACTCCGTTGATAGCAAAACACACATTTTGATTTTTGGGTTACATTCTAGTAGCTGTGGTTGTTGCTCTACATCCAAATCGATATCAATTAGCTTTACCTTATAATTCATACTGTTGAAATTACCTACACAGAGAGTTACACGAAGTTAGTTAATAGTTACACAGTTAAGGATTCAGTAAGCAATGGCATGTCAACTAGTACTTGCAGGTTTGCATTTGTATAGGTTGAGTCACATCAAAATGGGAAATGTGTAATGAAGCATACGATTTTTATTTATAGTAAGAAGAAAGATAAAGTGATGATTTGGAAAGAGTTGGCGTAGTATTGAGAGGTGCAAAAAATATTAATTTTAACTAATATAATTAAAAAAAAACCATTGGGGATTTTAATAAGTAAAGATTTTAATAAGATTATGTAAAAAACAAAACCAAAGACTATCTCGTTGGCTTCAACTTGTTCAACCCCATCTTGTTCCCTTTCTTTATCACTCTTCCTCATTCTCTTTCGCAAACAAACAAATACCTCCTCGCGTAAATACAGTCTCTCTTCGCCAACTTTGCAGCGTCTTAGCATTCATGCCACGATAGAACGACGTCGTTGTTTCCGTTGTTCGCGACGCCGCCACCGACGCGCCACGAATCTCGGGGCTGAGTCGGGGTCGGGGAGGCCGTGTAATTAACAGTCTTAACGTAATTGCCTTTGGGCTCGTTAGCAAGCCGTGAACTTTGTAATTAATCCTTTGGTTTTGCTCTAAGCAGACATATTAATTATTAAAGCAACGGGTCGTTCAGTTTACGTATTGCGACGGTTAAAGTTAAATAAATGTTATTTTTTTAATTAATAAAATCGGAAAACTTTATTAAATAACATTTATTACGTTACAATTGTTTGTGGGTGTACGTTTCTGTCGAAAGCCGAACCTGTTCATGTAGTAGGCGGTCCAAGTAATAGCATCTATGGCGGACTGGCAACGCTGCCGCCCCACTCCTATCTGCCTCCGTCGCTTCTAGGGGAAACGGTTAAGATAATTGTCCCGCTAATTGGGAGTTTTTAGTGGAAGGCGCCGCCGCCAGAAGAGCTGTTAGAGTTCGGTGAGCACGGATCGTGTCTAACTGGAACAGTTCCAAAGTAATTAGGAGTTGGATCTCGGGCAATTTTACTTGGCCGCCTCGCAATGGCTCTCATTGTCCACGTTTCCTGCCCGTTTTCGCTACTGATAACGACCCAACGACACAAAGGGTTTCGTTATTATACTCAAATTTGTCATTTGTGGAAATTAATTAAATCATCATTTTTAACTCATTTGCATCATAAGTTTAGATATGGACAGATTTTTCTTGGCTATTTATTATTACCGAAGCGCACATATGTACGTTTGCTACAATATACACGCAATTTTAGTTCATTAAAAATATACAACAACCTAACATTGAATAACAACTAAAAATACAGTGTGTTAATTAATTATCGTACCCGACGTCATCATTGCAAGTATGCAACCAATATCACAATATTGGTATTGCAATACGCGCTTTGCGTATTTGGTTGCATACTTGCAATGATGACGTCGGGCACGATAATTAATTAATTAATACAGTGTAGAGCTAACACTAGGACTAGAACTCACACTAGGCCTAGAATCAGAAACATACGGATTTTGTTGTTTTGAGAGATGAATGGCTAAACCCGAATGTTTCTAGTCCTAGGTATAGTGCTAGTTCAACTTTTAGTTCAATAAAAATATACAACCTAGAGCTGAATAATAACTGAATAAAACTAGAAGTAACACTAGACTTAGAACTAGAAACATACGGGTTTAGAATAACAAATATTCCGTCTCTTAAGATGGCTAAACCGGAATGTTTCTATTTCTAGGTCTAGTGTTAGTTCTAGTTTTATAGTAGCACTATCAATAGCACTAACACAAGACCTAGAACTAGAATCATTCGGGTTTAGCCGTCTTGAGACGTCCGGCTAAATCCGAATGTTTCTAGTTCTAGTGTTAGTTCTTGTTTTAATTGTTATTTGGCATTAGATTGTGGAATATTTGTATCTTAAGATGGCTAAACCGGAATGTTTCTATTTCTAGGTCTAATATTAGTTCTGGTGACAGTGGCAGATAATGCTAGTTAGCATAAGATATCATGTTGCATATTCCTATTGTTCTAAAACTAGAACTAACACTAGACCTAGAACTGGAAACATTCGGGTTTAGCCGCACGTCTCTCAAGACGGCTAAACCCGAATGTTTCTAGTTCTAGGTCTAGTGTTAGTTCTAGTTTTATACTAGCACTATCAATAGCACCACCACAAGACCTAGAACTAGAATCATTCGGGTTTAGCCGTCTTGAGACGTGCGGCTAAATCCGAATGTTTCTAGTTCTAGTGTTAGTTCTAGTTTTAATTGTTATTTGGCATTAGATTGTGGAATATTTGTATCTTAAGATGGCTAAACCGGAATGTTTCTATTTCTAGTCTAATATTAGTTCTGGTGACAGTGGCAGATCTGGGGAAAATCTGCGAACAGACATCTGACCTGGGATGTTGAGCGGTCAGATAGTGTGGGGTTAAGGCACAAAAGCCCCGACCCACTAAAAACCCCTTTCCTCGTCTTCTCCGGGAACACTCTCACGAGCTTTCTTCGGAGTATTGTAAATTCATTCTCTCTGCCATTGTACCTTCTCCTCCCTTTCCTTTGTTACAACCACCTCCCTTACAAACTCTTCCACAATCTTCCATTTTTCTTCACTTTCTAGCATAACTTTCGTACAGTTTTCCGGCGTTAGCTTAATTTTCAATTTTTTCCACATTTCCTCGCGTATTTCATTCCATCTTTTACAAGCAAAAAATGTATGCTCCACATCATCTATTTTATCTTCACAATAATCACACATTTCTTCCTCTCTTCTCTTATGTTTGTGTAAGTAGGCTTTAAAGCAACCATGACCACTCAAGAATTGGCACATAGAATAATTTATTTCTCCCCATTTCCGAGTAACCCATGTTTCAACATTTGGAATTATTCTTTTCTTCCAATGTGCTTTACCAGTGTTCGTGGTCCATCGATTGTTCCATTCCTGCATTATTTCCTCCTCCAGAATGTCACGATCCTCTTTTGTTTTCCATCTAGACATTCGCCTTCTTGCCATCAATTCAATTGATAGTGCTAGTTTTATACTAGCACTATCAATAGCACTATCACAAGACCTAGAACTAAAATCATTCGGGTTTAGCCGTCTTGAGACGTGAGGCTAAATCCGAATGTTTCTAGTTCTACGTTTAGTGTTAGTTCTAGTTTTACACTAGCACTATCAATAGCACTAACACAAGATCTAGAACTAGAATCATTCGGGTTTAGCCGTCTTGAGACGTGCGGCTTAATCCGAATGTTTCTAGTTCTAGTGTTAGTTCTTGTTTTAATTGTTATTTGGCATTAGATTGTGGAATATTTGTATCTTAAGATGGCTAAACCGGAATGTTTCTATTTCTAGGTCTAATATTAGTTCTGGTGACAGTGGCAGATAATGCTAGTTAGCATAAGATATCATGTTGCATATTCCTATTGCTCTAAAACTAGAACTAACACTAGACTTAGAACTAGAAACATTCGGGTTTAGCCGCACGTCTCTCAAGACGGCTAAACCCGAATGTTTCTAGTTCTAGGTCTAGTGTTAGTTCTAGTTTTATACTAGCACTATCAATAGCACTACCACAAGACCTAGAACTAGAATCATTCGGGTTTAGCCGTCTTGCGACGTGAGGCTAAATCCGAATGTTTCTAGTTCTACGTTTAGTGTCAGTTCTAGTTTTACACTAGCACTATCAATAGCACTAACACAAGATCTAGAACTAGAATCATTCGGGTTTAGCCGTCTTGAGACGTGCGGCTAAATCTGAATGTTTCTAGTTCTAGTGTTAGTTCTTGTTTTAATTGTTATTTGGCATTAGATTGTGGAATATTTGTATTTTAAGATGGCTAAACCGGAATGTTTCTATTTCTAGGTCTAATGTTAGTTCTGGTGACAGTGGCAGGAAATGCTAGTTAGCATAAGATATCATCATGTTACATATTCCTATTGCACTAAAACTAGAACTAACACTAGACCTAGAACTAGAAACATTCGGGTTTAGCCGCACGTCTCTCAAGACGGCTAAACCCGAATGTTTCTAGTTCTAGGTCTAGTGTTAGTTCTAATTTTATACTAGCACTATCAATAGCACCACCACAAGACCTAGAACTAGAATCATTCGGGTTTAGCCGTCTTGCGACGTGAGGCTAAATCCGAATGTTTCTAGTTCTACGTTTAGTGTTAGTTCTAGTTTTACACTAGCACTATCAATAGCACTAACACAAGATCTAGAACTAGAATCATTCGGGTTTAGCCGTCTTGAGACGTGCGGCTAAATCCGAATGTTTCTAGTTCTAGTGTTAGTTCTTGTTTTAATTGTTATTTGGCATTAGATTGTGGTATATTTTTATCTTAAGATGGCTAAACCGGAATGTTTCTATTTCTAGGTCTAATGTTAGTTCTGGTGACAGTGACAGATAATGCTAGTTAGCATATGATATCATGTTGCATATTCCTATTGTTCTAAAACTAGAACTAACACTACACTTAGAACTAGAAACATTCGGGTTTAGCCGCACGTCTCTCAAGACGGCTAAACCCGAATGTTTCTAGTTCTAGGTCTAGTGTTAGTTCTAGTTTTATATTAGCACTATCAATAGCACTACCACAAGACCTAGAACTAGAATCATTCGGGTTTAGCCGTCTTGAGACGTGCGGCTAAATCCGAATGTCTCTAGTTCTAGGTTTAGTGTTAGTTTTAGTTGACACTAGCACTATCTCTAGAACTAACACTAGACCACTAAAAACATTCTTAAAGTTTCTAGTCTATTTTTCTTTTTTACTTTTAATTGGATTCTGAATGATGCAAATGATTTAAATATATATCTTAATAATTGTATTAGTAATTTTAAACGATGTATATCAACAGTTGGTGAGGTAATAACAAATTTATTTCCTGGTATTAACACAAAGTGTTCATTAGATTAATTTTAATTAGTCATTTATGGAACGAATGATATAAAAAACATTAAGAAACTATTCATTATGGATAATCCCCATTTTTATCCCATACTAATGCAGTTTATATCGCCCCGTTTTGGTGTTTTTCATTTTCCGCGTTATTATAACCGCAACCACTTTCTTCATTATTGGTAAATTGATGATGTGTTGAAACTAATAAATTGATAGGCGTGGAAGAGTACATTCTTCATCATTACAATTTTTCATTCTATTTATCATTCGATTTGGTTTGATTGGGAATTCCTTTATATCCCGCAAATGACTCGACTTCCTTTTATATAAGATAGTTTAGGTTATTATTAGTTATTAACGTAATTTTTTTTATTACAGGTAAAGAACATCACGATGATGATGACGACGATGAAATACACAGTGATATAAGCGATGATATGAAAGATCCAAATTCAAAGAAGAAAAAGGGTGATTCAAAATCTCAAAATTCTGGAAAACCACGTCGTGCAAGAACGGCTTTTACATACGAACAACTGGTTGCTTTAGAAAATAAGTTCAAAACAACCAGATATTTGAGCGTTTGTGAACGTTTAAATTTGGCGTTAAGCTTAAGCTTAACTGAAACACAGGTGAAAATTTGGTTTCAAAATCGACGAACGAAGTGGAAGAAGCAAAATCCGGGTATGGATGTTAATTCGCCGACGGTTCCTCCTCCGACCGTCGGATCCGGAGGAAGCTTTCCCGGTTTTCCAGGACATCACACACACTCCGGCCTATTGTATTCACACCATGTGCCATACGGAAGCGTTTATCCATTGCAAGCGACGGGTTCTGGTGGTTACGCCCCTTATTTTCACCTTACAAATCATGGTCATAATATAGGATCCTGAATTTAAAAGTATAAATCCCCCAAAAAATGTATATATATATCACTTGAAAGATCTTATATTGAGAGGCATTTGACTTGTATAATATTGTAAATGATTGTTGTCTTTAAGCGAGATATAAAAAAGGTGTAGAATGTATTTATTTGAGCCGTACTCTGTAAAACTGATGTAAATATAGTCTTAATATACCCGTTTTAATTTCTTCGTTTCTACTTTTTGTGGTTTAAATCCTATAAAATCATTTAATTAATATCTAGGTAAGTATTAATAAATTGTGAAATCCTATAAATTTAATGATGTAAAAGGAGAGTTTTGAACTGGTTTAATAAAAAGTTTGTGATAAAAATTATCTATTGCAAAAGGTTCGTCTTGGTATTTCATTAAACAGAAACAAACATAATGTAACCGCTTAATCCATGAATTCCTTATATGGATTAGATGGTCAGAATAGATTTACCACAAAGCTTATATACTTTGCGGTAATTCTAAGATAGATGGCAAATAAATCGATAACTTAGAAATCATTTATTGGTTAAATATTAATTGCAAATTAAATTCGATAATGAAATGTTTAAAATTTTGGTGATGATTTTGTAAAGAAAGCAAAGAGATTTGTGCGACATGATGATCGTTAAGTTACAACATGTGTTCGTAGATTGGAAAGGGAGTTGACGCCCTAACGCCTTGTTCTACTTAAATCGACATTCGATACTTGTTCGAAAGTGAGGAAAGGACGAACGACACCCGGTGACGCTTCCACACTACCAAAAAGTAGATGTGACGCATATCAGAAAAGGTGACGTAAGCGCTTTAACGTGTTTCGTAAATATTGTATAGAAGTTTGGAAGAACAACTCGTAAATATTTCAGTTTGTTATTTTTTATTGTCATAAATCAAGTTTATATTTCTTACAGAAAATCGAATATTATTGATATATTGATATAAATAAAGATATACCTGTTATTGATATCATGGATATTGTAACAATATCGTAGATAATTAATTTGTATAGTCTTTGGATTTATCGATATGTTACCGGAACTCTCCGTTATGCCACTAGGCAAACTTTGGTGTGCCAAATGAGGCTCAGGCAAAGTCCGAAAAGTGTAAATTAATTTTGAACCTAAGTGGGTTAGGCAAATTAAAGGTGCACAGAAAATTTAGCACATTCAAAGCATTGTCTCTGCCTGCTCTTTTAATCCTTCGACAGCTTTCTTTTGATTTGAAGTCATCGTTTTTCTTTTTGCACACCGAAGACATAAAACTGATGCTCTGAAACCCTCGTTGGTATTACTTGTACTCTGGGCACAGATGACATGAACATCCTGCGCACAGCTATAACATTTATGGACTCCTGAAGTTTCTTTTTCGTATATGTCCAAGTTTGGCATATCATAATCAAGGGATAGATATAGGAGATGTTGCTTTAGTATTTTCTGCATTAAGACCACGAGTGGAATTCCCCTGCTCCACAGTAGTTGCAAGTGCCTCTTCAAGATCTTCTTCAGTTCTAAGAAGTTTTTTGATAGAATCAGGCCAGAAACTGTTATTGTTTTTGTACTGAACTAAAATTATTGCTTACCGAACATCGCTTCAAAAGGTGTTTGTCGAATTCTGCTATGGTATGCATTGTTTTTCTGAAGCTGACAAAAACGAAGACCTTCTCTCCAATGCTTACTGTTATTGTCTTCCATCCACGCAAATAACATATCTTCTACGTCTCGGTTAGATCTCTCCACACTCCCTTGACTTTGCGAGTTTTTGGGTTTGCCATGGACTATTGCTAGCTCGGGACACACTTCCCTTAACTCTTCAACTATTCAATTAGCAAACTCGCCTGTTGTCCGACTGCAACACGCTGGGAGTTCTCAAAATACAAAAAACTTCCTCTGCTGTCTTCAATGGACGTAAAATTATAAACTTAGTTAGATGATCCTGTTAGTTAAAAATATATTCACCATCACGACAAGTCTGCATATCTATGAGATCGACCTAACCTCGGGAATTCACTTCTTTAAATAACAAGGGTTTAACTGTTAATCCTTTTTTAAGCTGGTTCTTTTTTTTGTGGCTTCTACTTCTTTAATAATTTCCTGGTAGCGTTGCTTGGTGTCAATTAGAAATGAATTTCATGACTTATAATATTCATGACCATACATTTAGATCTCAATTCTGTTTCGGTATCGGTTGCATTTATTGCACTTCTCATTTTGAAATAGTTCGAAAAACTTTTAGCTCGAAGAACACTCAACCACAGTAAGGGAAAGACTGAAGTTGAAACTTGTTCGTATCACTGACAAGAAAAGCACGTGAAACCCAAGTTTGCCTGACCCGCTTTAGGCAATGTCAGAAGTTAATTTACACTTTTCGGACTTTGCCTGATAATCATTTGGCATACTTAAGTTTGCCTAGTTGCATATTAGGCAAAGCCCGACATAAAAAGTTATTTTAGACATGATCAAAAATGCTCGGGCAATGTGCAAATTTCCTAGTCAATCTTAGGTGTGCCGGCATAACGGAGATTTCCGGTAATAGATATACAACAGAGCCTAGAACTCGCAAACAACCTCGGTTTAACTAGTTAAAAGGTTTACAAGTTCACCTGTCAAAAGCGAGCCAAAGTCGCACCAATATGATGATCAGTTTCTGGTTGATTTAATGTTAATTACTGTGTCTCAGCTGCAAGCGACCTCGGTTTAATTAATCAAAAGATCTACAACTTTACTTGATAAAGCTGAGGACGCATACTACCAAGACGCCACAATATGATGATCAGTTTCATTTTGATATGATATTATAACTATTGATGATTTTCCCGAAGCAATTGCACGTCTTAATCATGATCTTTCCAATATTTTGGATTGGTCTAAACGTTATGGCCTTAAATTAAATACTGCTAAAACTCAAGCAATTGCGTTTGGCAGTCGACCTTTACTGGAAAAGCTGAATGATTTTTCATCCATTCACTTAATGCTTGACGGAGACATTATTCAGCTGTCAGACACGGTTAGAAACCTTGGGGTGGTTATGGATTCTACAATGTCCTGGAAACCTCAAATTCAATCCGTCTGCAGAAAGGTCTGTCATTGTTTCCACTCACTGAAAAGTCTCCGTTGCTTCCTTCCTCCCATGATCCGTCGTAATCTTTGTTTTTCCCCCATATTGATTATGCTGACACGGCATATCCTGATCTTTCGGTAACACTACGAAACAAACTGCAAAGACTTCAAAACAACTGCATACGGTATATCTTTGATCTCGAGAGATCTCAACACATAACCCCATACCGTAATTATTTGCAGATATTAAGCTGTCAGAACCGTAGATCGTTTCGTATATTAACTATGTTATATACTGTTCTTCACAATCAAACCCAGAGGTATCTGTATTGTATATTTCAACGCTTGTCGTCGCATGGTTTACCCACTAGATCTCAGTTAGATTCTGTGCTTATGTTCCCGACCCATAGTACCGAGATTTACCATAAATCGTTTGCTGTGCAGGCAATAACCCTTTGGAATGGTCTGCCTACTGAGATCCGTAATATTCCTCACCTTGTAACATTTAAAAACCACCTAAAACGTCATTTATTGGCTCTCCAAGTATCTTCCTGAGAACTTTTTTTTTCTCCCTTTTCTTCTCTTCTTCTACTTTTCTTCTCTTCTCTTCTTCTTTTATTCCAGCAACTATCATTATGCACCGTTGTTAGTGACCATAAGTTTAGCATAGCAGCTTGCCGTTTATTCATAGTTTTTCTTATATGACTTAGTATACTGCTGATTGATTGCCCATATTTATGCATTAAGTTAAATGTATACATTTTCTTTAATTTGTATTTTTTGTTTCTTATTATGGCAATAAATTTATTTATTATTATTATTATAATCACTGAGCCTGGGAAGTGATATCTAGAGTTTTATTTAAAGAAGTAGAACGAGTATAAACTTGACTCTCGGTTATGATGATATGATATTGCTTAAGGAATATGACATTTTCATCGTTTCGACGTACATACCTTCAATACATTTATGTTATTGCTCCTACTCCTAACATTTTGCTTCTTTTCATAATATTTAGCTTGTGGGCATAATGTATTTTTGTTCAAAAACTCAAATTTATTCTTGTGCAAATCCAAGTTCGTTTTCGTACCAAAACTCTTCTCGCATGGTTATCATATATCGATTAACATAAATTTTTGATTCATATTTGTGGATTATTTTGAATCTGAAGCATTTTAAGTTGATGTTGATTCTGTCTATAAAATGTAGTTGGAACATATTGATTTTGTAGCAATTTAAATTCGTCCATAAAGATCAATCGTATCTAATTGTGTAAATAGTTGTTGTAGTAAATAAAGAAAAGTTCGTAATAATCTGTGTGATAAAATATAATATACTTGGACCATTGTTACCAAGTTTAATTGTGCTGTTGTTGATGAAGCGATACTAAAGCAAGCGCATTGTCGATAAGGTCATTCTAATCAAAACCCATTGTTCCGACCGTAATAATTTCCACCATATCCGAGGAGGTTGAAGTCATACACCGCACCAGGTCTCGAATGGGATATCCCTACACCGTAATCGAGTATGCATTAAAAAGGGTCGATCCTGCAATAATCCCCGAGTGTCATCACCGTAACATCCACAATCGGTACAACAGCCCGCAACAAAAGAAACAGATTTTATCGCGGTTTTAGTTGTTAGGGCTGGCTCCGCGGAGGGAAGATCACTATTAATTTTATTTCGCCGACAGTTTACAGGGCATTAATGAAGTCCCCAGTGTAATATTGTCGCCACGTCATATTTCAGCGTCCTTTGGGACCGACGCTCTGCCGTTTCTGTATCGCGCAGTAGGTGGCGGCGAAGCCTCGATAAATTGGTTCCGTGTCAGATGCTCAGAAGACCGACACCATACGATTCTGACTATGCCACCAACCATCTGGACCCAAAGTCATCATCCCCCATATAACTTGAACTAATGGTATCTAATCGTGATCTACAAATGTGATTTATTGATACACAGATAGTTAATTTTTAGAAAAAAATATAAATTTAATGGAAATTGACCACCCTTTAAAAGTAAATTTAATTTAGTCGTGAAGTGATGGGAATAATTAGGAAATCACTTGTGAAAGGGACAGACGAGTTTAAGCGGAACCAGAGAACCGGACCAAAACTCGTCGCGGGGGTAAAACTCTCTCGGTAGTCGGTCGTTCGCAATCGCGCGTTTCCATTTTATGGTGACAATGGCCGATTTGCATAATTGGTTAATATTTTGACTACAACTTACCGATTTACATTTAAATGGCGATCGGCGAAAACCAATTTAAAGTTGTCAACTGTCCGACTGGGTCCTTTGTTGTTTAATTCGGGATCCGTTTAATCGGTCTGGGGGCCCTGGGGTGTAAAACCATGCGAAAAGAGCGGACGATCGCGCAACTGGGTACCATTTGCGAATAGGTTATACATGCTTCGAAACGAACTTAATTTAAGTTCTCTTTAGTTCCATGTGTTATCTTCGCACGAACATATCTTAGATTCAAATTTAATAGTTATTTATATTACAAGTGGGCCCACGTGTGATATACAGCATTTTATCTACGACTGCTAAAAATTACTAAAAAATCAATTTCTTTAAAAAAGTCTATTTGACATTTATAAAAATATTTTGAAATGATTGTTGACAATTTTGAATCGTCAGTTGCAACAACATGTTTACTCATCTGGAATAAGTGTTTTGAAATGTAAAAACATAACAATTAATGTTTATAATAAATAGTATTGTTTCTCTGTAAGTAGATAGCACTTTTTCTTTTGTATTGTTGCTCGTTTCAATAAATTAAGTCTGTTCTGATTAGGCTAAAAATGCGTTACGTAATGAAACCAGTGCGGTAATGAACTTCATTACGTAACTCAAATCACCTCAAATGAGTGCGGTAATGATGACTTATCCAAGCAGTCGTAGATAATAGTTATTTATATTACAAGTGGGCTAGAAACATAATTACAGTACGAGTGTGGAGAATTGTAATCACATGAGTACTGTAATTATGCTCTAGCCCACGTGTGATATACAGCATTTTATCTACGACTGCTAAAAATTACTAAAAAATCAATTTCTTTAAAAAAGTCTATTTGACATTTATAAAAATATTTTGAAATGATTGTTGACAATTTTGAATCGTCAGTTGCAACAACATATTTACTCATCTGGAATAAGTGTTTTGAAATGTAAAAACATAACAATTAATGTTTATAATAAATAGTATTGTTTCTCTGTAAGTAGATAGCACTTTTTCTTTTGTATTGTTGCTCGTTTCAATAAATTAAGTCTGTTCTGATTAGGCTAAAAATGCGTTACGTAATGAAACCAGTGCGGTAATGAACTTCATTACGTAACTCAAATCACCTCAAATGAGTGCGGTAATGATGACTTATCCAAGCAGTCGTAGATAATAGTTATTTATATTACAAGTGGGCTAGAAACATAATTACAGTACGAGTGTGGAGAATTGTAATCACATGAGTACTGTAATTATGCTCTAGCCCACGTGTGATATACAGGATTTTATCTACGACTGCTAAAAATTACTAAAAAATCAATTTCTTTAAAAAAGTCTATTTGACATTTATAAAAATATTTTGAAATGATTGTTGACAATTTTGAATTGTCAGTTTCAACAACATGTTTACTCATCTGGAATAAGTGTTTTGAAATGTAAAAACATAACAATTAATGTTTATAATAAATAGTATTGTTTCTCTGTAAGTAGATAGCACTTTTTCTTTTGTATTGTTGCTCGTTTCAATAAATTAAGTCTGTTCTGATTAGGCTAAAAATGCGTTACGTAATGAAACCAGTGCGGTAATGAACTTCATTACGTAACTCAAATCACCTCAAATGAGTGCGGTAATGATGACTTATCCAAGCAGTCGTAGATAATAGTATATTATTCAACAAGCGTATAATGGCGGCTGTTACCCACGAAGATGAAGTTGCAATCTGAGTGGGTAACATCCATTATACGCAAGTTGAATACTATACTTTATCTACAACTATTTAATTTTGAAAAAAAGAATCAAAAAAATAAACTTGATAGACATTTCAGACATAACCTCAATACAAGAAAGCTGTCATTTCTGTTAATGTTATACTTTTTTATTAGTAGGCTGTGTCAGAACTGTGGAATAATGGCTACATTATTCAACACTTTGTCAGTCATGAGTAATGCGTGTCATTACCCGTCAAAAATCAAATGTATAACGAATAGATAATTCAATAGTTGTAGATAAAAGTTATTTCTTGATATAAATTAAGTTAAATCCGATATAATAAATTCCATACCAAGTAATTAATTTTTCATTCAAGTTCACATCTAGAAGGCTTCGTAATCCGGGGATCGCGTAGATTAGGGTGAAGGCCCGATGCGATTGTTTTTGCCCTTGTTAGGGGATTAGTGGCTGATCCCCAAAAAGAGCGATGCGTGTGTGAGAACTACATCACGCGTCTTTTCTATACTTGTTCTGATACTCCCCGATTTTAAGGTTATTTCGCTTTATTTCCTTTTATATATAAATATGTATAAGGGAATATATTGGATCAAACACGCATTGGTTTGGATTTAATGACGAAATCTGCTTAATAGTATATTTAAAGAAGTTTTAGTACGTTGTGTTGTAGATATCCATGCGTGAAATATGAATACGTTACAGTATAATATCTCATGAAATCCGATACTTACTGGGGTAAATTTAATCGATGACCATATAGGCGCAAACTATCGATAACAGTTTATGGTCATTCGTGCGACAATAAGTTGAACGTGCATGCAAATAGGGCATAATATATGCGGCGAGCTGTACGATCACTATGCGGGCAATGTTATAGATCACCGTAAGTGTAGTAGGCAAACACTGGCCGATTTTCCATTAATAGACATCGGCTCTTTGCCGATAGATTAATCGAAAATTGCCGGCGGAGCCAATCCCATCATCGCGGCGGTGGCGCCGCCCGACGATCGCCATCCAAACTAACGCTCCGCTCGCTCGTTCGTTCTCCGTCTCTGTCACTAATTTACCGTCAATTATCGGCCAAATTAGTGGCTTCCATTGCTCGGTGCACCGTTCAATCGGACATTGGTTTTGAACGACCTATCCTCACCCACTAACACACGCCTTGTCTGTCGATCACATCTATTACATACGCATCCTTTTCACATATACATCTCTTTTCAATGTATATTTAATCTCAAAAAACAATTTTATCATATACAGGGAATTTCATATAACTCGCAATGTATGAATGATACATAAAATGCAACATAGTTTAATAGTACAGGCATTGAGTAGTTTTGCAAATTAAAAGATTTTCTGGGAAAAGGATAACGTCATTATGATAGCAAATGATTCTAGTTCTTGGTTTTGTGTTAGTTCTAGTGATAGTGCTAGTGTAAAACTAGAACTAACACTAAACGTAGAACTAGAAACATTCGGATTTAGCCTCACGTTTCAAGACGGCTAAACCCGAATGATTCTAGTTCTAGGTCTTGTCGTAGTGCTATTGATAGTGCTAGTATAAAACTAGAACTAACACTAGACCTAGAACTAGAAATAAATTTGATACTTTCTAGTTCTAGGTCTAGTGTTAGTTCTAGTTTTAGTGCAATATGAATATGCAACATAGTGATATCTTACGCTAACTACCACTACCTACCACTGTCACTAGAACTAACATTAGACCTAGAAATAAAAACATTCAGGTTTTAGGGTCATTCTCAGAAAGGGTGGAATAAAAGCTTATAAGAAAAAAATTCGTGTAATTACTTTTCTAGGTTATACATTTATAGAAGAAAACATATTAGTATTTAAAAAGTTTTGTACTTTGAGAATATATACAGGGTTTCCCAAAACTCCCGGGACGGAGCTATAAGTTTTGAACGAGAGAAGAAAAAAATTTCATAAAGAGAGTCATAAAAACTATATTCTTAGAACTTCCAGGCAATGTGGAGTTTTTTTAGGGGATGACCACCCCTACATTTTTAAATAGCAACCCCAGTCGAGTTTTACCTTAATTTAAAGGGAATTAAAAAAGAAACACAACCCCATAATCCAAAACCCGATATCTTAATTCTTTCAAGAATTATCAGGGGTTGACTACCAAATGGAAAAATAAAATGTTTTTATGTTTTTTGCTCGTTTATTACGATTTTTATAACAAATGTTCAAATTGTTATAAAACGCTCATAAATGGAATTTTGAACCATCAGGAGCATATCCCTGGTGATTGGAGTGACCAAAATCCACGTTTAATAAGAGAAGATCATACTAAGAGATCACAAAAGATTAATGTATGGGTTGGTATTATGGGAGAGAATGTAATTGGTCCATTTTTTATTAATGGAAATTTGGACGGAGAGAGATATCTGCAACTGTTAGAAAATCAAGTGGTTCCAAGTGTACGTGCCGTATGCCCAAACCGAATTGGTAGAACAGGTGAAATTGAGTAACCACCACGATCTCTTGATCTAACACCACTGCATTTTTTCTGTTGGGGGTTTCTGAAAAGTAGGGTTTATGCAACAAAACCAGAATCAAGAAATGATTTGGAAAATCTCATATTTGGAGAAACTACCAATATCACTAGGGATATGCTCCTGATGGTTTATGAACGTTTGGGTCATTGCGAGACCGAAGAAGGACAACAATTTGAACATTTGTTATAAAAATCGTAATGAACGTGTAAAATAGTATATTAAAAAACAAGTTTCGTAAGAGACGCTTGAAATGTACGAATTCAAATTGAAAAACGAGTTTTTTAATGAATGAGTGCTATAAGTCTTATGAAACGTGTTTTTTATGCTATTTTTTGTAATTGGCGTTTTTATACTTTTTTTTAACAAAAATAAAGTAAATTTTGGCAATGTAGGGAAATAGGTATGTAGCAGTTGGTAACACCGGAACACTTGAAAATAGAAACTTTGAATTGACAATTAGAAACTGTCAAAACACAAAATATATTCACTTGAAAAAAATGTTTGATGTACACCTCCCAAAATAAGAGAAATTGCTTAGAGTCAATGTCCTCATCATTGTGGACCTTGTATTCGATGCTAAGAACGTGTTTAAACATCCATAGACAAAAATTGTCACATTGACAACTAGAAAAATTAATGACCCAATGTCACCAACTTGAACTGGTTCCATAAAATGTTACTAAAATCTCATTACAGCATCGGATGCTGTAAGGAGTCTCATTACAGCACCCGTTTGAATACTGTTATAGCTTCCATTACCGTAGCGAATTACAAAAAAACATGAAAACACTTCATTTTTCCATTTGGTAGTCAACCCCTCATAATTCTTGAAAGAATTAAAATATAGGGTTTTGGTTTATGGGGTTGTTTTTTTTCCATTACCTTTAAAATAAGGTAAAACTCGATAGGGGTTGCTATTTAAAAATGTAGGGGTAGTCATCCCCTAAAAAGATTCAAGGATGTAGTTTTTATGACTATTTAGTGATCCCCAAATTTTCAAATATTTTTCTAGACTCGTTCAAAATTTATAGCTCCGTCCCGGGAGTTTTGGGAAACCCTGTATAATAATGGAAATAATATTAAGTTTAGAGGTAACGGAGTTGACAAATAATAATTGAATTCCAAATTTTGTTCCTAACATCTTAACTTATTGCGTAGTAAAGTCAATGATATATCATCATCCAATGATGATGAATCTGTATATACAACGCTATAACGTAGAGCTGTTCTATACTCCATAACATAGACATATCAGTTATCTGAAAGTAAGTTTATTCCTTAATTTATTGATCTAGGCTACTTTCATCGTACCTTTAATCGTAGGAATATTTTCTGGGATCAGTTCGTCGATAATAGGGATTAGTTTTTCATCGATACGAAAGATCTTGATCCTTTTATTGAGTTTTGTAAGACTTTTACGAATGTGTCATAATCTGGAATGAATTTTGAGTCTGTTATACGTTGGATACAGCTTTCAATACCATCAGTTGCTCCTTTTCCATAGCCACTTTTACTGGAATGCCATCGAATTGTCTTTGCTTGCAATTTTTTGTGTATGTGTGTGACGTTAAGTTAAAACATATTTTTGTTCTTATATTGGGTGGATGGTCCATCCGATAATATCTCCAAAAACATATCCTAAGTGTACGTATATCGCCGAAGGGTCATGGCAATTTGATACTGTACAGTATGAGATATGGTCTCTTGATCCATATGGATCAAATTCTTTTTCACTGCATTTTTACACCGATATTGATGGGATATATTCCTGAGGTGCAACATATATCTCGAAATAGATTGTATCAATTCTGTAACTACTTGGTGTTTGCTTTTCTTTCACTGTTCTTTTACAAAACTTTATCTTCCCCTTGACATGTCATTAATTGCTTTTTATTGTAGTGCAGAAGGGTCACTGTATTTTTGTCGCATTTGCGTTCGAGGCATTTTTCATTTTTACATACACCTATTAGCAGTTGAATTTTTGATTTTTGTGTACATAAAATATTTGTTACTTTAATGTAATTTAATGAAGTGATACTAATGAGTCTCACCACATAGCTTTTTGCTCGAATGAATCTCACTTTATAAGATTTGATATTAGATGGACTCTTTTTTAACCCTTCTGAGAACGACTCTTTAGCCGTCTTAAGAGACGCACGGCTAAACGGAATATTTGTTATTCAGTGCTAGATTCTTGTATATTTTTATTGAGCTATAACGGACTCTGCTTTTCCCGTATTCTGTAATGTTACATTACATTGACATGTTGCATTTTATGAAAAACAATATATAACAATAATATTAGTATAATGCAAAAATTCTCTCGTATAAATTAATGTACACAAAGTAATTTTCATATTAAAAACTTTTTTATTTATTCATTTTGGTACCACAACCATGGAATATTTGTTATCGTCGAAATCAAAGCTTCGAAAGCGGCGGGTGTTCGCCGGGTGGAAACGAAGGGGTCGCTTTTATATAATTCAATTTCATGGTTGAATCCTCCCGTTCGCCCTCCTCGCGCTCTTCTGGCCGTTTTACATGCCGTCTCCTCTACAGCGAGTTAGGCGTCGCAACGCGGGCGCCATTAATAAACGGCGCCGTTTATACCTAATAGGCTTATATTAAATAATCCGCTGGAAAATTGGTTAAAAATTGCCGAGTAAAATCCAACATTGGCAATCACCAAAAATATTTTTTACTATCAGCAAATTCGTTTATCGATGTAAATTTTATGAAAATGTGGTGAAAATTACATAAAACAAATTGCGTAAGAGCAGACCTTTTAATGCAGTTATCTGTACGAAAAGCAATAAAAATAAGGATGAACAGAAAATCACATCACGTGAAGTATCGATGTAAAAGTATTAGTAAGTGACCTCGGTTCAGTGTTAAACATGATACCAACCTGCACTGGTCATATCATGTTTTGGAGCCTCAGATCTTTTGACTACTTTAGCCATGGTCGCACAAGACTTGATGCTGTCTAAGAAATCCAACATACTAACGATAACCAAATCTCCTTTAATATATATTCAACATGATCGATATCAAAGTCAGCAATCAAAAAGAGATATTGTTTGAAAAGCTATTTTTCTTATGTTGTTCTAGAGCATTTTTGAACGCTGAAACTTCAAGTGTGCAATCTGCATTGCAATTGAAAATTTTGACAAATTCAAGCAAAATCCTATCATAATTCTAAATACTCTATCTATATATTATATAGCATTTTCCAATTACCATCTTAGATTATAAAGACACGTGTACGTTTTCAAATTACCAATTTATGGGGTGGCTACAACGATCGGTGTCCTATTCGCTTACAAATGAATTCGCCCTGATAGCGTTGATAGTCTGTAACACCCGTTTCGCGCTTACGGGGATAGAGTTTCATACCTGGGGAGAAGTGAACGTACCCTTACAAAATTAAGAGTATCATTTTTGCCAATCTGCTGGCAGCTAGTAACAGAACACTTTACCATTAAGGGTGACTGAGAGGACGAATAACTTTATAAGGCGCGTTTTGTGTCATACCCCTACGGTACAATTTTTCTCATAGAAAATTATGATTAATGTACAGTTTTTTTTTTTGGTATAAAACATTATCGATTTTTCCAAGACTATATTATAAGAGAATTGCTTAGTTGGTAAAAGAAGCATAGAAAGTAAAATTCCTGGAGGATTTGAAACCTACTTTCGAAACAATACTTGATGTATAAATAACAGTATATTTCCATTTCGTCCAACGGTACTTTTCAATTCCCCATGTGATAAAACTCGATAAAACGGTTCGGTACTGCGAAATGGAGGTAAGCTCGACGCTGCGGTACAAAGCTTTCATCCGTTTCCGGCGGCGCGGACGCCGTCGACGCACGCCGGCTACGGGGAGAGGATCAAGGAGGCGATGCCCCAGGAGTTTAAACCGCAAGCAGAGTGCCGCCGTAAGAGGTCGCCACCGCATTTCTGATTCACGCTCTCTCAGATCCATTAAACATTCACACTCCGGGCAAGGATTGCTCCGGCCGATCCTTTTGCCTATGTTTCTCTCTCCCTTTCTAGCATCAGAATTTGGTGACGCCCAATTCTTCCCCGCGTTTCTATGTACGTGTTTGAGCATGTTTGAGAGGTTTCGACATCTCTTATAATTACCGGATCCAATTCGTTTAATCCTCGTTTCCGTTTTACGACTCAATTATTCAGGTGTTAAACTTTTTACCCTTACTCAAATAACAAAAACGTTGATTCTTTTTCAAATTGAACTTTCGCCATGCTGTATGCTAAAGCAGCGCGGGTCGATCCAATTTTCTAAGCCATAAACCGTACCGCCATTTAAAATTCCGCAATTATAATATAAATAGATGTCATTACCGCACTAATAACGGCGCACAATCGTTTAGTGCCGGCCCGGGCCCCACGGGTGTCGTGCGCGTAATTTATTAATAGATGGCATTAGGAACGACGCGCGTGTGTCATTTATTTCGGCCTCCCTATTGCAACTATCAACCCTCCTCAACGGACAAAGACTATAGTAATACACACCCCGTACCTTATTATTAATGACGTATCGAATTTTATGCTTATTACGACAAACGTTTGGGAAATACATTCAGTTAATATATGCAAAAAAATTATTCTAATTGGGTAAAATAGTCTAAAGATTTACATCTTCACCTGGTCAAGCCGAGGCAGTTTGCGGATGAGGCGTTATAAGTTATAACGCCTCATCAACATAATGACCAGTTGCAGTTGCAGGCGATCAAAACTTTTTCGAATTTAACAACAAGTTTTACAAAATGCAGGATGGGCTCCCCATGGGTTCACCCATATCGGGTATTATTTCAGAGATTTTTGTTAATTCCATTGAACATGAACTATTTTCTAGTAAATATCACATCTTTACCTCAGACATAGTATTTTACGGTCGCTACGTTGATGATATCTTGATCGTATACCAGGGCAACAATGCTAAATTACATGCCCTACTGAACATTATTAACAACTTGTCCAACCTTGAATTCACCATAAAACTAGAAAACCAAAATAGCATAAATTTCCTCGACCTAATAATCTCCAAAGATTTAACAGAAAATAAACTAAATTTTAACATATACAGAAAACCTACTACCACAGATGCCATTATCCCAAAAAACTCATTTAATTGTAACAGTCACAAAGAAGCATCATTTCGTTTTATGTTCGACAGATTATTCAAAATACCCCTACAATTCTCCGATTTCACCACCGAAGTTAAAAAAATTTTAAACATAGGTTTCAATAATGGCTATAGTTTCTCTGACATTCAGCAGATATACAATAAAGTTCATAAATCCCATATTAACAAACTAATATACCCCCATTTTTCAGCCCCTTCCACTTTCCTCGCAGTGCCCTATATACCTTCACTTCAGCATGGTATCGGTCAAAGTCTGAAAGAGTTTAATATCAACCCCGTTTTTATCTCTGATCAAAAAATTGGTCAAATCTTGAATAATACTAAACCCAAGATTGCCCTCGGTGCGATGAGCGGAGTCTATAGCGTTGCCTGCTCCGACTGTGACAAGCTCTATGTAGGTCAAACTGGCCGTAATTTGATGGTCAGGTTCAGGGAGCACATGAATAAGGAAAACTCAGCCATATATAAACATTTAAAAACTGAAAATCATAACACCTCCTTCAACAACGTGAAAATTCTTAAACAAGCTAATAAATCTAAAGAACTGGATTTGTATGAAGAATATTACATTCATATCAATAACGTAAATAACAATTTACTTAACGATATTACCGATTTCAACAATCATAGGCTCTTCCTCAAATATTTGTAGTTGCTTGCACCTGATCCATCGCTTTACCCTTTACATAGATAGTTTTAGAATAAATTTCAGATATTGCTAATGTTCATTTTTATAATATTTCTCTGCTTTTATAATGTAGCTTTCATAGAATAATACCACCTTACCACGCATGCGCCGACGTCTTTTGCGACCTTCCAACATAACCCCTATCTTAAAATTCGTCTAAGCGCTTCACGCCAGATCGTACTCTTTTAATTTCTTTTTTTTGTTAATTTTTGTTATTTTAGTTAATAACATTAATTTTTGTGTTTTCTTGCGATATTTTGTTGAATCATATTCTTTTACAACGAAAAATAGGTAAATTTCACTAAATCTCTAATAATTTAAACTAACTACGCATTTTTGCAGTTAACTTTCAAATAAAACAGGTTTTAGGGAACAAACACGCTCTTCAAGCAGTTTCCCTAAATTGTAACACAGCCATTTGGCTTTTTAACTTTTTTTATATAAAAATAAAACAAAATAATGGATTTAGCTCCTGAAATCGCTTGGTGTCCCTCCGATTTGTTTCCCCTTACGGTTGCTCTTCTATATTGACGGTAATTAGATTTAACTTTTGTAAACATGTTATTATTTTTTCTATATTGTAAACTCTTTCAGTCGTGCCTGAGGAAGGTTTAATTGTAAAACCGAAACAGCTGTAGCACCGATTTGCCAGTTTAAATAAACTATTTTTCGTCGTACATTCAACCCCAGGGTAATTTAATTTAAAACCTTACGATGAATATCGAATCTCAACTCTCTAAATTAAAGTTGCAGGTTGGTATAATGTCAAACACTTCATTTGGTGCTGAATGTGGTCACCAGATTAAGATTGGTATCATATTAATCACTGAACCTCGGCTGCAAGCGACCTCAGCTTAAGTATTGATTTGATTCGTACTTTATCCATCTGGTGAGGTTCACGTCATTTTATGTATCCTTTTCTGTAGGCGGTATATACAGTGTGTTAATTAATTATTGCAAGTATGCAACCAATATCACAGTATTGGTATTGCAATACGCGAATTGTATACAGGTGTCCCGTATCTTCCGCAGCATATACCATAACATAAGTTTTTCCGAAATGTTTATAATAACCTGGGAACTGTTTAAAGATGTCCAATAGGCCGGTTCGCCGCGCCGTTCACAACACATTTCTCACGTGTACTCACCAATAGATTCGACACGGAAAGAGAAATAAACTTTTTCCGCGAATTCGTGAATCCGCTATTGGACATCTTTAAATAGTTCCCGTGCGGTTATTATAAACACTTCGAAAAAGATTTATTAGAAAAACACTTCAGAACAGAGCTGGGCAGTAGTTAACTAGAATAGTAGTTAACTACGTAGTCAACTACTTTTTGTGTAAAAGTAGTTGTATTCTAACTACTTCGTTCTTCTACTTATTCTAACTATTTTTGTTTATTTTAATACCTTTTAAGTAATTTAACTACTTTTAAGACAGTTTAAGTACTTCCAAATATCTAGTATGTACTTATGTACAGGGTGTCCAAATTTCGATGGGTTTGCAGGGTATCTCAGTTATTATGAAAGATAGACTGAGCTACTTTTTTGTCTAAGTTACAATGGCGCAAACTAAATTTTTATAGCCCTCTTCGTTTTTGATATACATGGAGTGTTTGAAATTTACGATTTTTAGACACCTCCTGTATCTTGGCTATCCGGAAACTTAGTAAGAAAGTAAAAACGGGTTCTAATAGATTTTTTCACGTGGAATCCAATGGTGCACGTAAAATTTTTTTAGTCATCATGGTTTTTGAGTTATAAACACAACTCAAATGCTGAATACTCAACTTCTAAAATACTCAGCTCTGCTTCAGAATAATGTATCCTACAATTGTATAATGCTCTAATACGAAAGATACGTGACAGCCAATATTGCAATAACAACACTGTGATATTGGTTGTATACTTGCAATGATGATGTAGGTTACGATAATTAATTAACACACTGTATATACAGGGTGATTCATTAGCTCTATGACAAACTTTGGCAGATGAAAGGTGATGCGATTCTAAGGAAAAAATGTTATATGAATATGGGTCCGATTCATTTTGGTTAAAGAGTTACAAGCCTTTGAAAATTTTACACAGTTTAATAGGCAAATGAAAATGTAACATAAAAAATAAGTTTAAAAATTACAAAAATTGTTCGAAATGTCCGCCTTCAGCTTGAATGGACGCCTCACATCGACGAAGTAAAGATTCTATCACACGACGTATGATATTTGGATCATTCCGTATGCTATTAGCTGCATCTTGAATTCTGTCCAGTAGTTGCTGACGGGTAGTAATTTCTACATGGTACACAAGCTGCTTCATGTGTCCCCAGAAATAATAATCCAGCGGATTTAGATCTGGGGATCGTGGTGATCAGACTACTGGACCTCCATTGCCAATCCATTTGTTTGGAAAATGTTCATGTAACCAAGCGATGACTTCTCTTCCTCGATGTGATGGTGCACCATCGTGCTGATACCACATATTTTGAACGATGTTAAGTGATACGTCGTCGATAAAATCTAAAAGGTTATGTCCCAAGAAATTTCTGTACATATTTGCATTTAAGCGTTCATTTATCACCCATACATGTAGCAAAGAATTGTTAAAAATGCCACCCGAAACGTTTACACTAAACCGTTGCTGAAATCTTCCTGGTCTAATTGCATGTGGATTTTGCAAGGACCACACATGTTCGTTATGATAATTATTTATGCCGTCCCTAGTGAAACAGGCTTCATCAGACCACAGAACTTGGGAAATCAAGTTATTATTTTGAGCATGTTGCTGAATAATCCAGTGGCAAAATGCTAAGCGTTGTTCAGTATCTCCAGGATGTAATGCTTGAACATTTTGGCGATGAAACGGATGTAACATGCTCGCTATATGCCGAGTACTAATTGAAGGGTCGTCAAGTACTAAATCAATAACACGTTCTTCATTTTGTACATTCACGTCGTTTTAAATATCAACAAATGATGGTTTGGATTAATAATTTTATCAATAATTATTTAGTCTTACTCGAGAGCGAACAAATTTGGGAAGAGGCGTGCTTGGTGTTCGTTAGTGGTCTTGCAAACGATCCAAACCATCATTTGTTGATATTTAAAACGATTACTACGGTAAGCCTATTGATTGTACCGCACATGGAAAGAGTGACTTATATTTTATGTTGACATAACCAAAAAGGACGAAAGCCTCCGAAGATGGCGTAGATCGCCGAAACGCGTCAGGCAGAGTTTTAAATTATTTATCAATAAATATTGATAACAAGGATCCACAAAATGAGAAACACTGTATATAGTCCTACTGTTGGTCTGCATATATTTTCTTGACCTATTTAAAGTTTTTTTAAATAAAATTTTGTAATGGATATAATTTTTAATCCTAATTAGTTTGGTTTATAAAGAATTCTTTTTTTTTTAATGGAAAAGTGAAAAACAAGAGAAGATGATTTCGCCGGTTCGCGAGTAAATATTTAAAGGAATCGTCTAAGAAATTGGAAGGCGCTGAAAAATTGAATCAGCTAATGCGGCCAAGTTTTTAACTCGACCAAGCGCTTAATCGCTACGAAGAGGAAGAAAAAGAGGTAAAGACGATGGAAAGAAAAGAAAGCGAAGTAAGCGAGAAGGGGAAAAGGCCGAAGGTTTCTCAATTATTCACCGGAATCCCATCAAGTTATAAACAGTTTTTATGGCACTTTTAAACCGGAACGACATTGTGCCCCGCTCGGGTCTATTCATATTAAATGGAGTTAGGCTACGTCAGCGCTTTAAAACTGAATAATTGAGGGCGCTATCCTCGCAGGTGCCATTGCTGTTCCAACATAGCCGCCTACTGAATTTCTCCCGCTACGCGCTGCCACCGACAGTAATGTTATCGTTATAGCTATCCAGTGTATTATTCACCCTACATTACAAACTCAGGGTTCTAACTCGAATAGCTTGTCCTAAGTACGCGCTGATTGTCTGTTCAAAGTTAACCTTATAAATGAGACCCCATAAAATTATGATATCGCGTATTAAAACAAATTCGTTTGGTTTTATTAGTATTTTCATCGACTGTATCGCAGAAATTATGTTATCAAAATTGGATACTTTAAAAATTGATATAAAAGTTCTTGTGTATGTTCATATTTGTTAGGCTATAAAACTGGATGGATATTTTGGTTAAATAATCGTAAAAGCGGAAAGCTTTTGCGGCCGTCGAATGAATTTTTCACTCTTGGGATTTACGATGTGCTCGGAACGCGGCAATTTTCGGTTGAAAATTTCGAAAGCGACCAAGTTAATTATTTGTGTTACATCAATTTAATGTTTGAGCGATGGCGATGTAATCCGCGCGAGCGAGTAATTTATCGTTCCCGGCTTTGCCAGTAATTCGTTAATTTAACGATATTATCCATCGTATTAACCCGTGTTTATTCGCCCGGCGGGCATAAAATTTTCACCACCCACTCAATTCGGTGTCGTCGTCGTCGTCAGCTGTGAAAACAAGAAGCTCCTTTTCGAGACTCTCTTGTAAAACTAATTATGATTCGAGTTTCTCGACTCACTCCACTCTTCTCCTCCATCCGGCAACGACAACGTCCCCGCGACCAAATAGCGCCTCCAAATTAGGTGTTAAAATTTCATTTCGCGACCCCGAAATAAGAAAAGTTTATATTACGTTTCCGGCACTTCATTATACAGTCCACCTAATAAGCGAGAGTTTTCAAAAGGAAGAAATTTTATTGTTGTTTCATCCACTTCTTCTTCGGATTTCGTTAAAAACCTTTCCTTCCATCTTTGAATTTCATTTAAGTTTATACTACCTCCTCTAATTTAGATAAGTAATCCATCTTTTTTATTCTTGAATGCGATTTTTAACGGGGAGATTATTTATTCCTCGTTGGGGTTTTATTTGATTCAAAATACAACAATAAAGTAACCTGGATTTAGATCCACCTGCTCGCTGCGAAATGAGCATACCCAAAAGGATCGGATTAATATCGTTCACTTGACGTGAAGGGGTCGATGTTACAACACGGTCGACCGATTTGCTATTGCCGACGACGTTGCGACGCGTTTAAATCCGAAGCACCTGAACTTCCACCTTTCGAATGTTGTGCCACCGCCGCGGAGGTTGAAGCCGTCGTCGTTATTTTCTCGCGGATCGTTGAACGTGTAACCAACCCCGCAACAATTATTCTGGTAAAGGGAAGGACAATCACCGCTCACCTGATAAGGCGAATGACGCAAATTGGGTCTCGATTGCCCTTTGTGCCGACTGAACCATAATCGTCAACCTGGATGCAGTAATTATATACTATAGTAACTTCCCGGTCCGATATCAACCAATTTTATGTAAACATAAATGTTGAATAACTTTATGAATCGTAAAGGAAACTCATAAACCACCCACGAAGTCAAGTAAGTCTAATTAAAACTAGATTTTGCAGCGTATTAATCGAAATCAGTTACGAGGATGGTAAAAAAGGTCAAAGAAACGAACGATTTTAACATATATGAACCTGTGCAACGCTTGACACGATTCGGAGTCGTACCGGACGAGAGTGCAATTTGGAATGGAAAGGGCGATAAAATTCTTGTTCAACGAACAAAGGGAGTTGAGCCGGAGCTCTGAAAATCGAATAAAAAAGTCAACAAAAGCATTAAACAAAAGCTAATCACGGTTGCCTTTTGTTCCGGCGTTTTAGGAGAAAGCATCGTGGTAGAAAGAGTAGGGTGGTGTTTTTTAAATCAGGGCCGGACTTTTATACAGCACAACATACGTTAACTGGAGCTACATTTAAATGTTTAACGAGTTAGTTCGGAGTTATTTAGAATTAGTTGATCAATTTTATTACATTAATACATAATTCAGTAAGGACTTAAGTTTCAAATAAATATCTCAACAAACAAGTAACGAAAAAATATTTTCAAATAAATTAGACAAATAAGCACGCTTCTAGATGACTATTTGATTTGCCTTGACCATTATAACCAGTGATGGGCGCTGGGTAAATACCCGGCGGGTAGGTATTTAAAAAATGGGTATTTACCCCGGCCTAGGGTAAATACCCAAACAGTACATACAAAAGTGATACAATTAAAAATATAACAGATTCGGACAAAAATGTAGAGGAACATGATGAAATGGGCGTTGAAGACGAAGAATTGTCAACGATCGAAGACGTATTATAATCAGGTAACCACTGCTCATTCTTCATTCTTGCGACGATGATCCGCCCAGTTCCACTTGAGCTTTGCCACAATGTTGACCGCATCATTTACGCCAGTTCTTCTTCGTAGGTCTTCATTTCGTATGTGGTCCCTCAGGGTTACACCCAGTATCGACCTCTCCATCTTTCTTTGCGTTACGTTGAGCCTCCTGGTAATGGCCACCGTTAATGTTAAAGTTTCGGAACCGTATATCATAACCAAAGGAGGAACCACGCATTGATTGACAGCCTTTCTTTTCAAATATACAGGAATATCGCCCATGAAAATGTCTCTAAGTTTCCTGTAGGCTGCCTTTGATTATTATCTGTTGATACACGAACCTCATGGCCAAGATATATGGCTGCGATGCGAACCAACTGAGATGAGTACTTTAAGAACAATAGTGGAAAAGACAAGAAAAGATAGAGTTAGGAACAAAATTGTAAGAGAATTTTGTGGATTCGGATATGTCATGAGATTTGCTAGGGGAGAAATAAAAAAATTTTATGAATACTTCCAAAGAATGGAAGAAACCTGGCTGATTAAGACAAAAGAGACCAAAGATTAGCTAGAAAGAGATCTCGGGAGACCAGGAAGTTGGATTTCCAGCTCTAATGAAACACAATGAATGATGCGTAAACAGGTTACAACCTGAATAAAAGAAGAAGAATAATAAGATCTTAAACGAACTACTTAATTTAAAATTGGAAATCAACAATCTCATGGAACTTGGAATCTTGGATTTGATGGAAGTGCAATATGACTAGAAAAGAATCAAACAACAAGAATTAATGAAGCATAAAAACTGAATTTAGTAATTAATATTAGACTTATACTCAATTCAGGACATTCAAAGTTGTTTTTCAAGCATTAAAGAAATCGTTAAATATTTTCGAAGAGTATTACGTAAACGAGAATGGTCGGTAGTGAAAATATAAACTTTCCCGAAATATATGTACACATTAAAGCTAATAACACCAGGAATGTGTATAAATTTGTTAGACAGTTAAGATAAAGGCACAAATCGCACACAGCTCTATGCTGAGATGGAACAGGAAAAATAATAGGTGATAGTGAAATGAATGACATTTGAAAAAATTATTTCCAAAACCTATTAAGCATAGAGAAACTGATTTGGAAACAGACAGCAGTCCGTCACACCATAGAAAGGATAGTGTCATGGCACCTATATCAATCAGTGAGGTTCAAAACGCAATCTCTGCGGCAAAATATGGAAAGGTATCAGAGATTAATAACATACCATCGAAAGTATTCTAGATGGAATATTCATCATCACCAATATTGATGTTACATCTTGGAACAAGATTTGTCCTAAATTTTGTTGATATTTAGCCCAACTCTTGCACACGCCTCCTGTATACGTTCAGCATCAGTCTCATCTCTCCAAGGATACCGAAATAAGGACCATATCGTCCGCGTAGCGCAAATTACTTAGGTATTGCCATCAATTTTTATACCTTTTTGAGTCCAATCCAGTTATTTAAATGCACTCTCCAGGACTGTGATAAACAATTTGGGTTCAATATTATATCGCCTTGCCTTACCCCACGCTCATTGTAGCATTCTTGTAAATGTTATAAATAAGTTTGGTGTATCGATAATGGACTCTGTATTCTTAAAGTACTTGCAAAACTGCCATCAACTCAATTTAAATCAAATTTTATAAATACCTCTAAATACCCATCTTGGGTAAATACCCCAGGGTATATATCCAGAGAATTTTCCCTTGAAAATAAATACTCGGGTATTTAACAACACTGATTATAACATATATACATATGTCGCAGGCAAATGGTTGCAAGCAAATATCGCATTTTTTGGCGATATTTGCTTGTTTGTATTGTTTTTTGTTCCGTTGCTATGGCAACCAACTTTGCTATTTTAAATAGGATGCATATATCTTTTTTGCATACTTTGATGAAGGATAAGTCCCTCTATGCGATGAACATATCAAATCATATGATTGTATAAGAAAAAAATCGAGAAAAAATGCGTTTTTTTGCAAGTCTTAAATCATCAGCTAATTGCAATCAAAGTAGGTAATTGTTGAATACAAAATCCATAGAGATTAGTTTCAGTACTCAGCTTGAAAGTTAAATAGTTTTTATAATGATTGGAACCAGATTCTAGGCATTGATTACAGTACTTATTTCATGATTCCAACGCCAAATTGTGGGATGCAGTATTCGTAGTGATTAGTTTCAATATCCAGAAGTTAGTATAGTTTGAAAACTAACTAAAATCAAAATTTAGTAGATGATTCTAGCATAAAGTGCATAAGTGTGGTATTATGTGGTATTTGTAGTACTTAGTTATTGAATGCAGTACTCTTAATGATCAGTTGGATGATTTCAGTACCCATAATAATAATAATTTTATTGTGTTTCTAAGAATTAACAATTCTTTTACACTCGTCAGTTATTACAAAAAATAAAAGGAAGAAAAGAAAAAACAAAATAATTAACATTACACACTTAACAATTAAATACGTACCTTAACATTAACAAGACCTGCAACAAGACCTTTAGACCTGAATTTGATAAACATCGGGTGCCAAGAGGCAATCGATTGAACATCTGCTGGGATGTGAATTCCGGTTTCCGTTGTGACATATTCAAACGGCAAACTGACTTATTGCTGTTCGTATAAAATATAGACTCAAGTATAAACTCGCAAGGAATCGTAAGAATACTAAGCTTTTTGACTAAAATTTGCAGTCAACCCACATTGCCCAGGAGACGAACAGGACGTCGTTGCAATTTGAAAATATGTGCGCTAGAAGGGCTATTACCCCATACCAAAATGCAGTAGTTTTCCAAAGAATGGACCAACGCGTGATACCCCAACTTAGCTACATCAAGCGAAACTGTACTCATCAGGCGTTTCATTGCAAAAATACTACGACTTATCTTTCCCCCTATTATGGTAGCATGATCATCAAATTTTAAGTTAGGTGGTGTAATATACACCCCTAAAAACCTAGTGTAACTGTGATTCAAAATATTTGAATTTCTAAGACTAAATGTCGTTTTAACTGTTTTTAAGTCATTTAGCGAGAGCTCATTGGCTATGGTCCACTCTACTAGATGATTTTAGTATGAAATTGTTCGGTGTAGTGTCTATAGTAATTGATTCCAGTATCCTGAAGTTAAATTAGTTAAAGAATTTTCTGTGCAGCAATTTGTTATGATAAAATCGTACATTATACAGGGTGATTCAAAAAAAACGCTTCTAAACAGACTTCTAGGGCAGGTAATATTGCAAAAATTAAGATGAAAAGTCTTAATATACGTGAGATCGCAAATGCCTCTTTAACGAGATATTAATAAATTAAAATTATCTGCAGTCAAAAGCCTGCTAATTTTGTCAAACACTGCCCGTTTTAATTTTCGTGTAAAGTAATCAATTATCTATCAATTGGTCTCTTACAAAACTTTGATTAAAGCAACAGTTTTTGATTGGATTAACAAATTTTCTACAAACGTGTTTTTCTTAAAAATTATTGCTTTGATCAAAATTTTGAACGAGACCAATTGATAGATAATTGATTACTTTACACGAAAATACTGCCCGTTTGACAAAATTAGCAATGGCGTAGACAATATCTTTAAGAAAGGGCTTTTTATTGCAGATTCATGTATTATTCATGTACCGAGAGATCAAAAAAGCCGGTCCGCTAAAAACTACTTTCCCAAGCGCTTGATACCAATACTTACTGCCCTCGTCACAGCTTCCTCCCATCTCTACTTGTTTTTAATTTTCAACGTTCTTATTGGTCGGCGAGGTGATATCGATTTTTAGTTTCAATGGTTTCGATCAGCTGAGCTCAGAGTCGTGTTCTTGGTTTTGGCGTTTGGTGTTTTCAATATTTCATTTTGAATTTATTGCGGTTTTATTTAATATTATCTGTCTTTATTAAGACAAAAATTCGATTGTGATTTTTCTCTAAGGTAAATAATTATTTTATTTTAAATCAGTTTGGTATAAATTTCGTTGATTTATTTTTAAGTTAAATCTTGCCGTTCACCTTAAAAGAAGACAAGTTTCAAAGTTTCTTCTCCAATCTTATCTTCGAAATGGAGTAAAAGATCAAAATGCGGTATGGAAATATTCAACAAGTCTTTGTGTAGAGGAATTTAGGGAGACATTTAGGAATGTTGTCAAAGTGCTTTGTTACAAGAATTCATTGAATAATTACATGATGATGAATTGGAAGAAGGATTTTTTCAACATGACAATGCAACTGCACGAACAAACAAAAGATTCCTTCATGAATTTTATGATGATTGAGTGATCGGTAGAGAATGTTGGCCACCTCACTCACCCTATCTAACCCCACTAGATTTCTTTTTATTCTGTCATTTCAAAAATTCTGTCTACAAAAACCGTTTACATACCATAGAAGAATTGGAAGATGCAATACGACACAATGTTCAACAAATAACTACAGAGCAACTTGTACAGGTCTTCGATAATATGAAACTATTGGTATCAAGCTCTTGGGAAAGTAGTTTTTAGCGGACCGGCTTTCTTCATCGCATTGTATTATCTACTCTAGAAGGTATTTTTTGAATCACCCTGTATAATTAATGTAGTATAGATTAAGATATTAAAAGGTGAATTTTGTTGAAAAGCCGGATCTGTACAAGAGAAATCGTCAATTGTTGGGTATCATAGAGTTGGAGTGGGGTTGGAAAAGCTCGAGTGGGGGTTTTGTAAAGTCAACGGTTGTAGGAGCGGTGACGGCGTCGGTAGCAGCGTCCTCGGCGTTATTTTGTATACAATATCATCGCTTCCTTATCAAGCCCGGTGGCACGTTGTTAGCGATCCCGCAGGACAAATAAACACCATTGTCCCGGTAACCATGGTGAAATCGCGCGACAGTTTGGAGCGGTTTGGGAATCCATTTAGGCGAAGCCCCAACCGTGCTCTGGGACTTTATTCTTCGCCAGTTATATGTTTACCGCCATCTTTATTTAATGACGTTGACCCCGCGCCACGTTCCCCAGCTACGAGCCGCATAACGAACGGAATTTACCAATCCCATGCGGGAGCTTTTGCTGAAAACGGCTCCGTTGAAAGGACGGGGAAATTAGGGGGCGATTTCTAAAACGACCGCGCGTAAAGTCTACCCGGTTAAAATTGTTTGCCTTTGCTTGCCGTTTGTTGCAGCGGCAGAGTAAAATAAATATTTTTTCAACCCAACGTTGTTGTATTACATACAATGGGTTAACGTAACTTACTGAATAATAGGAAACGTATTATCTTGATCTAAATAAAATGTTTTAAATCAAAATCTAAGAGCATTTTAATTAGACCCTTTTTCGATTTCTGTCTGGCGTCCAGCGATCCGTTTAAAACAGCAATCAATTACAACGGAGCATTGCGAATCGTTTAGTCACAGATGGTACCCTAAATTTACACACTTGCTGATCACAACCCCTAATGGCCATAGTTGAGCGTGTAGAACGATCCGAGGGCCAATTCACCCTCACGAATCTCGTTTCCAATATTTGCGTCCCAGAAAAAAAAACATCTTTCTATTTTCACCCGCCTTTGTTATCCATAAAAAACTTTCTCTTTTGATACAATATCAAAAAGAAATAATAAAAAATATAAAATCAACACAACTTTTATTTTAAGGTGTTTTTATGAAATATATCTCCCCATTGAAATAGGCAAACTGTTTTCCCCAACCACCCATCCATTGTAATCAATGTAATCACCCAGACGGGTTATTACTCAAGCCATGATTTCGTAATAAATTTCTTGTTAAATGATGTAGAACTACAACGAGACAGATTTTCGCTCAATTTTACAATTGAATGATTTTTTCCTCTATGGAGGTTGTATAAATAGGCATTTAAACAGTCTTCATTGAGTATACTGATTGAATATCAAAACTTTATATAGTAGACGCCACGAGAGCTGGCAGTAAATCATCGTTTTCCGCTGTTACAAATGCCATACGTAGTAAATTAAAATTCACAAACCGCTAGAGAGTAATGTGTGTTAGAAAGAGATAGCATTAGTTTAATATGTCTGCTGTACAATTCAAATAGCCACGTCGAAAAAGTATGTCTGTTCTTCTAAGGGATGTCACTCTATAATTATAACCTCAAATCGAAACGTCTTGTGAATCTGTTGGTGTTTTCACAAGCCGAAAATGAAATAAATTAATACTTACTTAACCCTTTGTGTCCCAAGAAGTCAAACATTTTGAAACTTTGTGACAGAATCAGACAGAATTAAAACGCTATCAAAATATGCAAAATATGCAATCCCCCTATTTTCGCATAGTCTAAGTGTCAAAAAATATGCTAATTCAAAAATTCCTGGAAACCGTGTTTATTGAAATTAAGAAATAAAACTTATTTTAAATTGAAACTTGAAGCTTTCTGTTTAAATCGATGTATAACAATCGATGGGTTGAATTAAAAAAATATTGAGAAAAAGAGTATTGAGTTAAAACTAACATTTTCGTATAACCTAAAAGTGTCAAAAAAGATGCTAATTTAAAAATTCCTGGAAGCCGTATCTATTGAAATTAAAGAATGAGACTTATTTTAAATTAAAGCTCAAAGCTTTCTTTTTAAAATGATGTATAATAATTGTTAGGTTGGATTGGAAAAATATTGACAAAAAACATGTTGAAACAAAACTTACAGTTTCGTATAACCTAAGAGTGCCAGAAAAGATGCTAATTTAAAAATTCCTGGAAGCCGTATTTATTGAAATTAAGAAATGAGACTTATTCTATATTAAAGATCAAAGCTTTCTCTTTAAAATTATGTATAATAATTGTTAGGTTGGATTGGAAAAATATTAAAAAAAAACATGTTGAAACAAAACTAACATTTTCGTATAACCTAAAAGTGCCAAAAAAGATGCTAATTTAAAAATTCCTGGAAACCATTTTTATTGAAATTAAGGAATAAAACTTATTTTAAATTAAAGCTCAAAGCTTTCTCTTTAAAATGATATATAATAATTGTTGGGTTGGATTGGAAAAATATAGAGAAAAAAAATTTTGAGACAAAATTTACATTTTCGAATAACCTAAAAATGTTAAAAAGATGCTAATTTAAAAATTCCTGTAAGCCGTATTTATTGAAATTAAGGAATGAAACTTATTTTAAATTAAAGCTCAAAGCTTTCTCTTTAAAATGATGTATAATAATTGTTGGGTTGGATTGGAAAAATATAGAGAAAAAAAAGTTGAAATAAAACTTACATTTTCGTATAACCTAAGAGTGTCAAAAAAGATGCTATTTTAAAAATTCCTGGAAACCGTATTTATTGAAGTTAAGGAATGAAACTTATTTTAAATTAAAGCTCAAAGTTTTCTCTTTAAAATGATGTATAATAATTGTTGGGTTGGATTGGAAAAATATAGAGAAAAAAAATTTTTAAACAAAACTTACATTTTCGAGTAACCTAAAAATGTTAAAAAGATGCTAATTTAAAAATTCCTGTAAGCCGTATTTATTGAAATTAAGGAATGAAACTTATTTTAAATTAAAGCTCAAAGCTTTCTCTTTAAAATGATGTATAATAATTGTTGGGTTGAATTGGAAAAATATAGAGAAAAAAAAGATTGAAATAAAACTTACATTTTCGTATAACCTAAGAGTGTCAAAAAAGATGCTATTTTAAAAATTCCTGGAAGCTGTATTTATTGAAGTTAAGGAATGAAACTTATTTTAAATTAAAGCTCAAAGTTTTCTCTTTAAAATGATGTATAATAATTGTTGGGTTGGATTGGAAAAATATAGAGAAAAGAAATTTTGAAACAAAACTTACATTTTCGAATAACCTAAAAATGTTAAAAAGATGCTAATTTAAAAATTCCTGTAAGCCGTATTTATTGAAATTAAGGAACGAAGCTTATTTTAAATTAAAGCTCAAAGCTTTCTCTTTAAAATGATGTATAATAATTGTTGGGTTGGATTGGAAAAATATAGAGAAAAAAAAGATTGAAATAAAATTTACATTTTCGTATAACCTAAGAGTGTCAAAAAAGATGCTATTTTAAAAATTCCTGGAAACCGTATTTATTGAAGTTAAGGAATGAAACTTATTTTAAATTAAAGCTCAAAGTTTTCTCTTTAAAATGATGTATAATAATTGTTGGGTTGGATTGGAAAAATATTAAGAAAAAAAATGTTGAAACAACACTTACATTTAAAAGAGTCAAAAAAGATGCTAATTTAAAAATTCTTAGAAACCATGTTTAT
The DNA here is from genome assembly GCF_036711975.1 of Onthophagus taurus. Classification (NCBI taxonomy): domain Eukaryota; kingdom Metazoa; phylum Arthropoda; class Insecta; order Coleoptera; family Scarabaeidae; genus Onthophagus; species Onthophagus taurus. The sequence continues at coordinate 4,113,246 of NC_091967.1, forward strand.
TGAAATTAAGGAATGAGACTTATTTTCAATTTAAGCTCAATGTTTTCTTTTTAAAATGATCTGTAATAATCACACCTAATAACCATTTATCAAAGAAATACATACCTTCTTGAACAACAAAATTCAACAGCACCACTTTTCACTAAACTTCTAACCTCACATCTGGATGAATAAGTTTAAAGTGTACCTAAAAATCCTGCAGTGCGGATTACGACGTTTTTTATACAGATTATTTCTTGTATACACTTGTATAGTAGAAAGTACAGACAGCTCTAAATGCGCCGAATAGATAACACAATACAGTTTAAAATGAGTGTTTAAAATTACCGGTACTTTAAAGTACCGTCGGGATACAAAGGGTTAATCCCTTGCGACCTGTAAATAACCTTTTAAAGTATTTGATAAATAAATAAATAATTACATAAATTTTATTATAAAAAAACTGCTGCTTAACCTCTTAGCTGCTTAACCTCTCCTAAATTTGACAATGTTTGACATATAACCTCCATTACTAACCTAACATACATGTAAATGTATGTGGTGAAATAATCTAAGTCGTACGTCCATATCTTGATTCATACCATTTTTAAACGTCAAGTCACTGCCAGCTTTCGTGGTTTCTACTATATCGATCTTATTTGATCTACTTCAATATGACAAGAATAACCATTAAAAAACTTTTCATTCTTCATCCGTCATGTAGTTAATTAAAAAATTCCACAACCCACACCTTAGACTTCACTTATCCATATACATAAAGCCAATCAAAATGCCACGATCTGAAGACGAGAAGTCCTCAAGTCGACAATTCCATCGGACAATCGCGAAATTGGTGCCTAGTGTGTTGATCGGACCGCTCGTCAGCGAGTCCGCATTAAAGTGTCATCAATGGTGAATGACGATAACGATCCTTCAACGATTGGCTCCTTTAAGCCCCCGGACGGTGTTACAATGGGCTAAACGTCCATTCGAGCTACTACTGGACCTGGTGAAACAGGGGTCGAGACCTTTAACCGTTCGACGATTGCACACGCACTCAACACACACATACATACACAGACACTGAGATGAGAGGCGTTCGAAGCGACGCCTGAGGAGAGCGGCTTCGACGCCTAAAAGCGACGGCCGAAACCGTGAGAGACTCGGGACTCAACTTTAATTGAAAATGACAAATCCCTCTATTGAAATGGTAATCAACTACTAGGAAATCCTATTAGGATAAACTCTGCGACTGATCGATACGATTCCCATTGGCGTGATAAAGACCGCTCTACCGACAAGAAAAGGATGCTAAAATTGAATGAGGAAAACGAGATTTTTCTTTTTTTATCTAGTTATTATTTTTACCTTCCCAAATTGTTATTGTTTTTAATATCATTATCTCTAAATAGAGAAAAATAACGTATATATCCCACAGATTAAATTCGAATTAATGGGGGTTTGGCGAGGAATAAAAACGCGTTTAACACCAGAGGGATAGTTTTCTATATATATGGGCGGTGTAAATTGCTTATCATAAAGCCATCAGAACGAGCAACCGACCGGTTCGCGGTGTGTCATGATTGAATGGAACGGCGAGAGCTGTGTGTTGTTCGCAGAATGATAGAGATTGATGGGGATACGTTACCGGGGTGGAAATCGTTAAATAATTACCCAAGCCCCGTATACGCACACAGATATTCTGAACTCTACTTCAAATGGTACACAATGATAACGTTCTTTTATGGGGAGTATACACTATACCGGAAATTTAATATAACTCGCAATACATGAATGCAGTAATCATAGTTACGAAATTAGTATGTATGTATGTAGGAAAGCGGAGGGTATGCTACGCACACAGCACCTAGGCCCCAACGGGCCCCTTGTACATCCTCCTACACTGTCTCCGGCTACATCAACCAGCCTAAGGAATTTCCGAAGGCTAGAATACAGCTCAGAGGTGTGTTCCTGATGCCATCTGTGGTCGGCCATTCCTCTCCGAAGTCTCTCATTCTGAGGTCTTGCAGAGTGGGGCATTCACACAAGATGTGTCGGACCGTCTCCTCGCTCTCTTTACAAAGGCGACAGAGAGGACTAACAGCAAGCTTAAGGTTATAAAGATGCTTGTTTACCTTACAGTGACCCGTGACGAGTCCCGTTACAGTTCGTAAAGCCTTACGAAAGACAAGGCTGCCTCTGCTGAAGGATAATGTAATACTTCCTTAGACAGATGGCAACCCTTAACCCTATCCCACCAGTTCATGAACTTTTTGTGGGTAAAATCTTTAATTATCTCAATCTGAGTTGATAAGGAGGGAGCGATTATCGGTTCAGGCGAACATGGCGCTCGCTTGGCAGCCCTTTTGGCAAGCCTATCAGCGTGCTTGTTACCTGAACAAGTCGAGTGTCCTTTTATCCATTGAAGTATGACACAGTTATGCACTGCAGCCTTCTCCAATGTCAGATGACAACCCATAACAAGTCCTGAGGTAATTGTTATTCTACTTAGGGCTAAAATAGCTTGTCTACTGTCAGTATAAATTGTAAAAGTCTTACCTACCAAGTTGGATCTGACAATAACGTTAGCGGCAAGTTGTATGGCGATTAACTCCGCCTGTATGACGGTGGTACTTATACCTAAAGGTTCAGATACGTGGAGTCGGAGATCATACGAGAAGACTCCGGCTCCAGCTCCTTCCCGTCTCTTTGAACCATCAGTGTAGATTTTAAGGCTGTTTTTTACCTCTACTTCTGTGGAGCTTGGGTGGGTGAGATATTTCTTCGTAAAAATGTGTTGTAGGGGTGTAAAGTCCGTTGCACACTCCAGAATTGGTGAGTAATCCACCATTTCATTCCAGAGATTGGCATTTTTACTATTTCTCTCACCCATTAGAATTCCTGCTGCTCGCAGTCGAGTCATGGTCACCAATGCCACCTCTTGGATGAACAAATGAAGTGGCGTTAGGTTTAACATGTTTTCCATGGCTGCAGTGGGGGTAGTCCGCAGCGCACCTGTAACGTACAAACACGCAAGTCTCTGTACTTTATTAAGTGCAGTAGTGGATGTAGACTGTAGGGTCTTTGACCACCATACTACTGCACCATAAGTAAGCATAGGTCGGATTACAGCCGTGTAAACCCAGAGGGCATTTCTGGGTGACCGGCATTGACCGAATGCAACGTACGCTTTTTTTACTCTATTATCTAGGTGGGCTCTCCATGTGATTTTATTGTCAAGTGTGATGCCCAGATATTTAACTTCTTTTGACAATACCAATGGAGTATCAGCAAGGGATGGCATTCTGGGATTGCCAACCTTCCTATACGAAATTAGTATTGTCCCATATAAAGTGCAACATAGTTTTGGTTTTGCTTGGAAAAAAATAACGTCCTTATGATAACCCTGAGTTTTCTAGATCTAGTGTTTGTTCTACTTTTCGCTCAATAAAAATATACCACAATCTAACGTTAAATAACAATTAAAACTAGGACTAACACTAGATCGAGAATGATTCTCTCAATGATTCTAATTCTAGGTCTAGTGTTAGTTCTAGTGCTAGTGCTAGTGCAAAACTAGAACCAACACTAGACCTAGAACTAGAAACATTTGGGTTTAGCCGTTAGCTATTGTCGAACATTTTGGTTAGATCAACAAAACAGAAGAAGGCTGCCTGACATTTCTATCTGAATCTTTTGGATGTTCTCCATTTTCCTCAATATTGTGTGATCCGTACATGTCATTCTTCATCTCGTTACTAAATTTCGCAATGCATCATTTGTGCAGGCAATTCTTGCGATCAGAAAGACATGAGCAAACGACACACTCAAATGTATATAAACAGTTTTTTGCAGAAGATGAAATAAGTATGGTGATATCAGTTCTAAACAGATGAGATATTTTGGTGTTGCTGTGTAAGATGATTTCTGGATGCAAAGACTGCACGCTTTGGAGATGATATGATAGCACTGCCTAAACCTCAGTATCTGATTGTATCTGATTAACCCTTGCTCAGTATTAACTTCGGTGACGTACACTATGCTTTTTAAGTGACCCCAAAAATCCAACGGACTACCTCGACCTGGAAGCACCTTATCAAGATGTCGACGCATATATCGGATACCTATGAAACTAAAAATCTTTTCCTACAATTTTTTTCACCTATTACCCATTATTGTCGTATAGGTTCAGAATCACCCTGTATTTTCAAATTACCTTAATGTGATGGTTAAAAATATGAAATAAAACTATTTGTAAGTGATATTTGTTAAAATTGAACGTGTAAGAACGGAGTAGACGTAGAACGAGAGAAAGAGAACGAATGAGAAGCTCGGGGACCGAAAAAGGGGAGGCGATTGCCACGCGACCCGTGTAACAGAGCGGAACTAAACTAAATTGAGATCGTATTAGAGCCGGAGAGGTCTTATTGCGCATATAATAGACGCTGTTTGTGCTGTTTAACCACTTCCCGAAGAGAGGCGTTCGAATTAGCATTTTAGGCGGATCCGTTTTCCACTCCTCTCTCTTTCCTTCTCGCCAAAAGCGGCGGTGGCGGCTAGATTGAATTCCTGGTGCGAATAATTCCTCACTACCGCCAAATATAACACTTATGAATTGTGGATGTAGAACGTTAGGCGCGTATAATGCCATGCTGAGACCCGAAACGGTTTTATTCTAAACAACTCAGAGTTGGAATTAGCCAAAATGAAAATACAAGAATTAATACACAATTCGTAATAAAAATTTACATTTCGGGTATGTTTTCAATACGGGGAGAGATTATATAAGAAAATCTTTGACAAAAGAAAGTAAAAAAAATAAATAAAAAATAATTAAAGTGGTTGTCGAAGTAAAGGGAACTTTGGATTGACTTACTTCCGGAATTATTGATATAAGGTCACGAGGGAGTCGAGAAGAGAATCTCACCGACGAAATTGTCGGCTGAAGTCAGCGAATGGATTTAGAGAGCTCGAATCGTGGGTAGAGTGTATACGCATACAAATCGAGTCTGGTGTCGTGGTAGAATGGAACCCTCATTCCGAAATACAACAATCCGAGAAGATGTCTTGAAGAATAGGAATCACCATGAAACTCGTTGACATCACATTTAATTTCAATTTAGAAAATAATAAAAAGCTTATTTTCTACTCGTTCTTACTTGGTTTGGTTCTAAAATTTCGTCTGAGAATTTTTGGTAATTAATACTTGTTCGAAATGAAACGAAACGACCGCCGATGGCGCCGTTTTCTTTTCTCTCGCTGAACGAAAATACATATCGTCCTGAACATACAAATGATCAAAGGGTGCAACGCGTCAAGAGTGCTTCTAAAAACGGGACATTGGCGTATCTGTTTCGAATAAGACGTTAGTCACACATGTGCACGACATTTAGCCACATTAGTTCCACAGTCGGGGCGACCGCACAGCGTCAAAAGTAACTGCTCGCCGGCAAATTACCTCGCCGTCGATCATGAATTGTTTAAAACAATGGGAGGTTTGTGGACCGCCACGTGTCCACTACCGACTTCAAAGCTGCCGATGAATAGGTGGCATTATTTTAAACGGGTCTCCGTTTCCTGCTACTCACTGGGCTGCGGTTGGCGCCTAATTGGTCCCATTTCGGGGACGTCGTAAAATGTTTTGCCGTTTCAAACAACTTTTATTTGCTTTATAACTTTACTTAGGCCTGCTTTTATAAACGTTATCCAAACTAATCAAGGTTTATAACATTCTTTGAAATAGAATGTTAAGACGCTAATAATATAAAAACTTTAATTTGAAGAAATCACAGATTACAACAATCAAGTCTATGTTAACAGGTTGTATCCTATTAAGGTTGCATAAGATTAGTGATGAAACGGATAGTGATTTTGCAAAAAGCCGAATATCCGGTTATCCGGCATATGTATCCGGCCATTCTGTTTATAATTTCTAGTGCATTTCTGAAATGATACCCTTGCCACATTATTGCGATATTTGAATGTTAATTTATCAAAATTTCAAATATTGTTTTCTCAAAAACTAAAAGTTATTTTTCAAAACGGGTTGGTTCATTGGAAAGAAGACACTTTTATTAACACTTTGGGAAACTTTCATGTTCATATTCCAAGAAATGGATTTTATACGAATTTTTAAAACTTAATCGGCGAAAATGGCAAAATTCGAAAAAATTGTCGATTATTTCAAAAATGTATTCCTCAAGAACTAAAAGTGATTTTTCAAAACGGATTTTTGCATTAAAAAGGGGATACTTTAATTAGTAATTGGTGATATTTCCACAAGAATCCTTCAAGAAATTAATTTTATAGCGAATTTTGAAACTTATCGATGAAAATTGCAACATCGAAAATTTTATCAAAATTTCAAATATTGTTTTTTCAAAAACTAACAGTTATTTTTCAAAACGTGTTGGTTCATTCGAAAGAGGACACTCTTATTGACACTTTGGGAAATTTTCAAACTCATATTCCAAGAAATGGATTTTTTACGAATTTTTAAAGCTTAATCGGTGAAAATTGCAAAATTCGAAAAAATTGTCGATCATATCAAAAATTTATTTCTCAAAAACTGAACGTGATTTTTCAAATCGGCTTGTTGCATTAAAAAGAGGGTACTTTAATTAATAATCGAAAGTGATAACAGCGACAGTTCTGTTAGTAATGAATGTGATGATGAATTACAAGCGAAGAGAAGAAAACTAGACGAAACTGCAATAAGAGATTTTATATATCGTATTGGGATTGTTACAATGAGGTTGCTAATGACAAACCTGATATAAATAAAGTTGTATTTAATAAAAAAAGTCGTAGAAACAGGGCCAACATGACAAAGTATGTAATCTGAACTATGGTTACACTATGAATGTTTACAAAATCAAGATCGAGTGCTATGCAGATGATGTCGTACTCTTGGCTGATACTAAGGATGGTATACAGTGGTTAACACAGGCATTTAACACTGCAGCTGTTAAATGCCAATTCGCCAACAGTTTGTGGAACATCATCGATTCAGCGACACCAATTGTGTATAGAAAATACTGGAAACAACTACTTTGATGTCATTTTAAAATCTTATATGTATTCTAGATTTAAAAGTAAATTTCACGGATATCTAGGAAACTAAAAAGCTTTGGCTACAATTTTTTTCACCTATTACTCATTATTTGCCATGAAGAATAAATCCCCCAGTTTATGCGTATAGTTGAGAATCACCCTGTATATTATAATTCAAGTTGCGAATTTTTAAGGAAAATTTTTGTTTGAAAATTTATTCGATGTGCCATCAATAGCGTTTGTCGTTAAACTAACAATTTATGAAAAACCGTTTATGCTGCGAGTCGATTGTGTTTTAGGATTAATTAAAACGGTTCACCTGCCTTTTTTTTTTTGCTATCGGTTCGAACCGGTCGCGGTACTCAATGTGCGCACACAGAAAAATAAATGAGATCGCGTGTCCATTGTCCGGAAACGGCACCTAACAAAGCCCGGTAACATGTTATTAAACATTTTCCGGTGAAAAAGTAGTTAAACAATGAGGCGGTCGCGAGAATGGTACAGCTTTCTATGGTACCACCGTCCGTTGCCTACGTGAAAATTAATAATGTGAGAGACGGAAAAAAATGCACAGAACCAAATCGCAACGTACAAAAAACAACGGTTAACAATCAAACCGCATCAATAATGGAAACACAATCGACTCAATAAATAAAAAATCAAGCGATTCCGCCAACCTTCCCCGGGTAAAAAGCTCAACGTCGATCAACCTTTCCCCCTCGATTCCGAGCCTTCCAAACCCGCCCCTTTCTCTACAAAAACCAACTATGCAAACAACGGTTAGTTACATAATAAAGATCCTGTTTGCGCAAGTTACATTAAAAATGTATTAATCCATTTTCGGATAGCGTATGTCCCAAATGTAAAAACAATCTATACTATAATTTAATGATTGCTGAAATGTATCTTTATTTATGTATTTCAAGATTTTCTAGAAAATTTCTGGCAAGTTTTATCTGTAATTTCTAAGACATTTAGAACTTACTTCTAGATGAATCTCAACTAGTTACTATATGATATCAAGCAGATTTATAATAATTTCTTTCAGAACTTTTAATTTATAGGAATTTCTGGGATTCAGTCCTCAGACCTCATCAGTGAGGTCTATGAAAATCGCGTTTAAAGTGATGATTTGATCGTGAGAGCAAAAAACTGGAGTGTTTGGAAAAAATCCAGTTATTGATTAACCAGAAACTAGCAAGCCATATGCAGCTGACTATTCAAAAAACTTTCTTGTGCGAAATGCGTGCACTGAGTCACACCAGCAGATATCAAATTTCAGAATGAAAAGCTTCTAAAAATATAGCGAAAGGATGGAGAAACGTTTAAGCTGAAACTTGGGAATCAGACTGGATACACGCCTGGAAAACGACAACAGCAGTGTCCTATTGAAAATCTTCAGCACTTATTCAGTATAAATAATCAGTTGAAAAGAAAGAATCGTGTAAACCAAAATCACAGTACATTGGATTTTAGTGCAATATTGGCTTTTACAATATTTTCTACTATACGGCAGAGTATACCAAAGCCATTTTCAACGATCCTCCTTGCCCTGGATAAAAGATAGTTGAAAATGTTTTTTTCTAGCCCTAAGTACTGTCCGGAATATGGTCTCATTATATTTTCCATTATAAGAAATGCAGCATCAACACAACAAAATATGGAAGTATAAAGTTGCTTCCAGGTAACATCTTTGGAAAAGGGATATCTATGTTTCCATTTAAAAAAGGACTCCCGAAAGAAGATTCTTTAAAGATAGTACTATCATGATTTCTTCCATTAGCTCCAATGTCTGCTGTAATGATATTATAATTCACATTTACACATGCCATTAAAACAATGATGAAGGTATGTTTATAATTGAAGAACTGTGAAGAAGAGCCCCGATACAGTTGGGTATGTTCCATCTTTTGTAGAATGTATCTTCAACAGAGGCTAATATGTCTCTTGTTAGCTCTGGTAACACTCTGGGCTGTAGTACGTTCCACAGAACAGTTGTCTCTTTAATTATACAGCCTGATTCAGAGTAAGCGCCTTATTTTTTTTAGCCACACTATGGGTACTACTTTCAAAATATTTGGCAGTAATATGTTTTAGGACACTCTCTACACGATGGTGATATCATATTTTCAATTTGACGAATTATTTCAAAATGGCGACTGTCAACTTTTTTTTTTTAAATGGAATGCCAAATTTTTTTTTTATTATTGAGATCTTAAAAGCATTCTTTTTACGACAGTATTTTGTTTTTCTTAAAAATTCATTTCTTTCCCCATCCAAAAGGAACCTAATATTTTAATCTATACTCTGTTTTTAAACCAGGAAGAGTATTTTAAATTTGTCACCAGATTGACCTTGCACGTGATTGGTTGAATGCGAGGAAGGTTCACACACAGGCAATTTTGAATTATGATTTTGAATTTTGAATTCGTGTCATTATTGTATATTTTGTGTTCTTAAACCCTTTTTTATTATATTTTGAAATAAATACACTCATAACTTCAATGTTAATTTGTATGTATAGTGTTGACGATAACAAACGAAAATAAATACAATAATAAGTAAATAAATAAATAATAATTATTAATTTAAATTTACCGCCAAAATATCTAGTGATATTTTCTGGTAATTTTTTCCAGTGTAAATCTGACTTTCGCGTTTACTCCTCCTGGTTTAAAAACAGAGTATAGTTCTAGTGCAAGTGTAAGTTCTAGTTTTAATTGTTATTCAGCGCTAAGTTGTATATTTTTAAGTTTCGGGTTTAGCCCTGTGTCTTCAGACGCTGAATGTTAGGTAAGGTTAGTTTTGTTTACAAACATTAATTATACCATGAAGTTTTCTTTGGCAATTAGTAATGGCAATTATAGCGTGAAGTTTTCTTTTGTAATGTCAATTATAGCGTGAAGGAATGTGAGGTAAGGTTAGTTTTGTTTACAAACATTAATTATACCATGAAGTATTCTTTGGCAATTAGTAATGGCAATTATAGCGTGAAGTTTTCTTTTGTAATGTCAATTATAGCGTGAAGGAATGTTCGGTAAGGTTAGGTTTGTTTACAAACATTAATTATACCTTGAAGTTTTCTTTGGCAATTATACTCTGTTTTTAAACCAGGAGGAGTATTTTAAATTTGTCACCAGATTGACCTTGCACGTGATTGGTTGAATGCGAGGAAGGTTCACACACAGGCAATTTTGAATTTGAAGGTTAGGTTATTGACAATTCGACAGTTTCGTGTCATTATTGTAAATTTTGTGTTCTTAAACCCTTCTTTATTATATTTTGAAATAAATACACTCATAACTTCAATGTTAATTTGTATGTTTAATGTTGACGATAACAAACGAAAATAAATACAATAATAAGTAAATAAATAAATAGTAACAATTATTAATTTAAATTTACCGCCAAAATATCTAGTGATATTTTCTGGTGATTTTTCCTAGTGTAAATCTGACTTTCGCGTTTACTCCTCCTGGTTTAAAAACAGAGTATAGTAGCGCATGAATGTTTTACACTCGATGTTATTTTTGTCAAAATAAATAAATAAGTAGATGTTTATTACAAAATAAAGTTTAATTGTTTCTTTTGTGTCTAGCGCTACTTGATATTTGGACAAAAATAACATCGAGTGTAAAACATTCATGCGCTACTAGATTAAAATGTGTGCTTTTTGATGGGGAAAGAAATGAATTTTTAAGAAAAACAAAATACTATCGTATAAAGGATGTTTTTAGGACCTCAATAATAAAAAAAAAATTTTGGCATTCCATTTAAAAAAAAAAAGTTGACAGTCGCCATTTTGAAATAATTCTTCCAATTGAAAATGTGGCATCACCATCGTGTAGAGAATGACCCAAAACATATTACTGCCAAATATTTTGAAAGTAGTACCCAGAGTGTGGCTAAAAAAAAATAAGGCGCTTACTCTGAATCAGGCTGTATAATGTACAGTGGTTTTTCCCAGTCGAAAATTCCAAGCTAGCTCTTCTTTCTCTATTTTTATTGATTGGTCTTCTGCCATTCAAGCACATTACACTAGCAGCTACAACAATTTTCTTTTTATTCATAATAAACAAAACAGTTTCACTCCCGATTTCTTTTTTTTTAATATTGCACGAGTTGTGACACGACTGTTTATATGTCAAAATCTTCCTTTAATGTCCTGTGTTTAAATATTGCATGAATGCTTGAACGGCTAAAGCAAACGCTTAAAACGTCTCTGCATCAGAGTTACACAACATTTTTTGTTTAGATAATTTCAACGTTATAAATTCATGAAAAGAGTAACTTCCATTATAAAGACAACACCTTCAATTACACGATATTATTAATTTTCTTATTATAACACTTTACGAAATAAGTAACAATCGAAGTAATCACTTTATCGAAGATCTGAAATTTGCGGTTACAATTGCTTAATGATTTTCGCCATTTATTGCTTATCCTATAAATAACAGGGATTTCATATTATACCGATTTCTTTTAATGTATTTTAAGTTTTTAATCCACTTTTCTTAAGATAGAATATTTATTATCTAAAAAGGTGTTTAGAATCATTTTTTTAAATCCATACAAGCAATAAAAACAAACTCATCATAATTAAACAGCTTTCATTTTATTTTTTAAATACAACATATAGCATTATACCACATAATTTTTCTGCGGTGGGACTAGTGGTGATCATTTAACGGTGACCATTGGATTTCTTTGTAGAACCGCAATGAAAATTCGAATTGCATCAGATAGCGATTATATGGTTCGCGTGGTTTAAAGTGTAGTAAAAGTGTTTCTCCTTTAGGAGATATTTGTAATAAGAAGCGCTGTGATACGGTTTCTCTTCGATAATATAACAAGAGAAAGATTCCATCATTTATTTTTTCTTAAATTAATTAAATCTCTATTATATTAGTTATTCTATTATTTAGTTATAATAACTCATCGTTATTTACAGTTAATGATCGCGTAACTGGTTTTAAATCGCGCGCCAAATGGCGTCCCCCCGTGTTAAACCGAGTTTAAAATATTTCGATAAACATTTGCTCGGTCTGCTTTAATCAAATTCGCGCGTCGCGAACAAAAGAATCACGCCGAACGGGGTGGTGCGCGGGGTTGTTTAATGACTGGGGCAGACAATCGACAATTCGGTCGTAATAACGTAATTTGACGATATGTGAACAGCTGTTAGACAAATGACGGTAGAGCCAACAAGCCGCCGGGATTTCAATGCCGCTTGTTCTCCCGTGGGACGTCCGTATGGGAACGAATGTGCGCCCTCTGGAGTCGGCCAACGACAATGTTTGCGGACAGCCTACGTTTCACCACTGATATGGGGGGACGTCATCAGGGACCTGTGCATTTAGGATTCACTAACGTTCAATTTTACCTAGGATATACTTTTTTTTTGATAATATGAATCCGAATATAACTCAAATTATATTTCCTATGGTTAGTAAATCTTAAGTATTTTAGATATTTATAATTTTGCCATACCGTTGCAATGAACTGGGTTGCTTTGTTTTGCGTCAATTGCTGAGCCTCAGCCGCAAGCAACCTCGGCTAAGTTCCTGAGTCACAAGATCTTGGTTTAGCCGAGGCCAATTTCTGCTGGGCGTTGCAACACCCTGGCAAGTTTTATTTTAACATGATATTAATTCCTGAGGTTCGGCCGCAAACTACCTCGGCACAACTAAATAAAATTCAACGCTCTGTAATCTTTGTTTAGCCGAAGCTAATTCCTGCTGGACCGTTGGGTTGCTTTTTTTTAACACAATATTAATTCCTGGGCCAATATTAAGTAACATCCAATATTCTCTATTTTTAGTTTGATCGTGGCCAAATTCTGCTGGAGCATTGGAAGGTGCTGTTCAGTCACAGAATAACCAGAAGTGACAGTGGCAGTATCCCGCCAAATCTGACACCATATTATAGCGAGTTACCAAGGTACCAAGGTCTGATGACGCACGGCAAAACTCGAAACTTTCTAGTTCTAGGTCTAGTGTTACTTCTAGTTTTACACTAGCACAGTTACTATGTAGAATTAACACTATACCTAGAACTAGAGTCATTTGGGTTTTGCAGCACGTCTCTAAAGACGGCTAAACCCAAATGATTCTAGTTCTAGGTGTAGTGTTACTTTTAGTGATAGTACTAGTGTAAAACTGGAACTAACACTATACTTAGAACTAGAATCATTTGGGTTTAGCCGTCTTTAGAGACGTGCGGCTAAACCCAAATGATTCTAGTTCTATGTATGAATGGTTCTAGGTCGAATGATTCTAGTTCTAAGTATAGTGTTAGTTCTAGTTTTATACTAGTACTATCACTAAAAGCAACACTATACCTAGAACTAGAATCATTTGGGTTTAGCCGTCTTTAGAGACGTGCGGCGAAACCCAAATGATTCTAGTTCTATGTATGAATGGTTCTAGGTCGAATGATTCTAGTTCTAAGTATAGTGTTAGTTCTAGTTTTATACTAGTACTATCACTAAAAGTAACACTATACCTAGAACTAGAATCATTTGGGTTTAGCCGTCTTTAGAGACGTGCGGCGAAACCCAAATGATTCTAGTTCTATGTATGAATGGTTCTAGGTCGAATGATTCTAGTTCTAAGTATAGTGTTAGTGCCAGTTTTACACTAGTACTATCACTAAAAGTAACACTATGCCTAGAACTAGAATAATTTGGGTTTAGCCGTCTTTAGAGACGTGCGGCGAAACCCAAATGATTCTAGTTCTATGTATGAATAGTTCTAAGTCGAATGATTCTAGTTCTAAGTATAGTGTTAGTTCTAGTTTTACACTAGTACTATCACTAAAAGTAACACTATACCTAAAACTAGAATCATTTGGGTTTAGCCGTCTTTAGAGACGTGCGGCGAAACCCAAATGATTCTAGTTCTATGTATGAATGGTTCTAGGTCGAATGATTCTAGTTCTAAGTATAGTTTTAGTTCTAGTTTTATACTAGTGCTATCACTAAAAGTAACACTATACCCAGAACTAGAATCATTTGGGTTTAGCCGTCTTTAGAGACGTGCGGCGAAACCCAAATGATTCTAGTTCTATGTATGAATGGTTCTAGTTCTAAGTATAGTGTTAGTTCTAGTTTTACACTAGTGCTATCACTAAAAGTAACACTATACCTAGAACTAGAATCATTTGGGTTTAGCCGTCTTTAGAGACGTGCGGCGAAACCCAAATGATTCTAGTTCTATGTATGAATAGTTCTAAGTCGAATGATTCTAGTTCTAAGTATAGTGTTAGTTCTAGTTTTATACTAGTAGTACTATACTAGTAGTATAGTATTACTAAAAGTAACACTATACCTAGAACTAGAATCATTTGGGTTTCGCCGCACGTCTCTAAAGACGGCTAAACCCAAATGATTCTAGTTCTATGTATGAATGGTTCTAGGACGAATGATTCTAGTTCTAAGTATAGTGTTAGTTCTAGTTTTATACTAGTACTATCACTAAAAGTAACACTATACCTAGAACTAGAATCATTTGGGTTTAGCCGCCTTTAGAGACGTGCGGCGAAACCCAAATGATTCTAGTTCTATGTATGAATGGTTCTAGGACGAATGATTCTAGTTCTAAGTATAGTGTTAGTTCTAGTTTTATACTAGTACTATTAGATAAAAGTAATAGTACACCTAGAACTAGAATCATTTGGGTTTAGCCGTCTTTAGAGACGTGCGACTAAACCCAAATGATTCTAGTTCTATGTATGAATGGTTCTAGGTCGAATGATTCTAGTTCTAAGTATAGTGTTAGTTCTAGTTTTACACTAGTGCTATCACTAAAAGTAACACTATACCTAGAACTAGAATCATAGTTCTATGTATGAATGGTTCTAGGTCGAATGATTCTAGTTCTAAGTATAGTGTTAGTTCTAGTTTTATACTAGTACTATCACTAAAAGTAACACTATACCTAGAACTAGAATCATTTGGGTTTAGCCGTCTTTAGAGACGTGCGGCGAAACCCAAATGATTCTAGTTCTATGTATGAATGGTTCTAGGTCGAATGATTCTAGTTCTAAGTATAGTGTTAGTTCTAGTTTTATACTAGTACTATCACTAAAAGTAACACTATACCTAGAACTAGAACCATTTGGGTTTCGCCGCACGTCTCTAAAGACGGCTAAACCCAAATGATTCTAGTTCTATGTATGAATGGTTCTAGGACGAATGATTCTAGTTCTAAGTATAGTGTTAGTTCTAGTTTTATACTAGTACTATCAGTAAAAGTAACAGTACACCTAGAACTAGAATCATTTGGGTTTAGCCGTCTTTAGAGACGTGCGGCGAAACCCAAATGATTCTAGTTCTATGTATGAATGGTTCTAGGTCGAATGATTCTAGTTCTAAGTATAGTGTTAGTTCTAGTTTTATACTAGTACTGTCACTAAAAGTAACACTATACCTAGAACTAGAATGACACGTCTCTAAAACGGATACGTTCATAACAACAGCGTTCATAGGGAGTTGGATAATCTTATACAGTATGTTTGTAACTCGTGATAAGATGGCGGATTTTAAATCGAGGTCACAAAACGAAGTACCGCCAACATCAAACGAATCGACGTCAGTGTCATTTCTGGTTATTTTATGGTCCAGTTATGTTCATCAATTTCCAAATAATTTTTTTTATTATCATCAATTAATTGTAATTAAATTGAATATAAACGAAAGGAATAAAAATGGATTTAGTGGTTAATTGAAGGCATGAAGTAGAGAAATCCGGAGGAAGGAAGCTTTCTCGTCAGATTTCATGTGGAAATTTGTGGAGCACTCGAGCCGTCTATTGGAAGCGATGGAAACTTTATAACGTTATTTGCTTTTCGAAAAGCTAGGCTTATATTAATAATGGCTAAAACAATTAGTTAAATATTAGACTGCATTACCGGAGCCGCTCTCGTAATTAACTGTTGAATTAGTGATGAAACAGTTATTAGGTCTTTGCCTCGCGGTCGCATGCCATTCGTTATTACGTAAGAAAGCGTTTAGGGGGCGCTTCGAGACGGCGCGTTGAGGCTAAGTGGTTCTTCGTTCTCGTTCGTTGTTGCTGTACTGCTGCGGTTTCTTCAAGAAGCGTTTTGTTCTCTTCGTTCAATAGAGCCCTGTTGAGCGCGTTTTCCGACCACGGCGACCCCCGTTGGACCAGTTAATATTTTATGAGGAGCCTTTGATCAATTTTAAACTAGCTTTTATGGCCCTTTACTCTATTAATGAAAGCTTACTTACTCTCCTATATAAAAACATCATTTTAAAATAATTGATTTTCAAGTATTTTCCAATCTACAATATAAATCGTGTTAAAAAAGGTATTGTTAATGATATGTTTTGATTTTGATTGTAAAACTCTTTAAAAAATCTATGGACGAGCATCACTGCGGTAGAGGGGCAGGAAGATAATTAATTACGCAAAAAGGCAGTCGGCCAAAAATCCATAAAACGCGGACGAATCAAATACGATGTTCACGCTACGGTTGCCGGGCAACGCGTCGGTTCGAGAGGCGGCGGTGGCGGCATCGGAGGCGGCCGTGGCAGCGGCGTCGCGACGACAAAACGACAGCGCGCGGTGCGGTGGCGACGCTAGCGCTACACTAATTATGTCCGTAATTAGGATAAGCTCCCGGTTCGCCGCCGACGACGATGACGACGCAGGAAGAAGGAGGGATCCCCCAGGAACGGCCGCCGCCGCCACTGCCATTGTACCGTCGGGAAGCGAGTCGAGGACCCGTAATTAGTTCAAGTTATGGCCCGTTTATATTGTCATGAAGACGATAATTGCCAACTTTATCTCTTAACCTCAATTTCAATTCATCCCTCTTGTTCGGGCCCGGAAACAGTTCCGTAGATTTCCAACGGCAGTAACGTAGTAATTGGACTAGTTTGTAGTATCGTTCCCAAATTACACCTGGTTGCGTACTTCCAAATTATTCAAGGACTCATATACGTACATGAACTTTATCAAAGCATTTATTACTTATTTTGTTGTCTTTGCAAATGTTTTATAATACTAAATCTACATCAAATCTACAAGGCTATATTTACAAAATAATCATTAAAAAGATTACTGAACAGATTTCAAGAAAATGGTAAGTCCTAAAACTGGGTGATGAGCTCAGGACAAGATAATAGCTTCTGCCATGAACAAACAACGCTATTAAACTACACTAAGATAAAAAGCTTTAAAATAATATGGAACAAGTATTATTGACTGATGACGGCAATAAGGACTACGACTCAGATGGATTCCAGGAGATGGTTAAAGTTCCAGAAAATAAGAATAGAGCAATTCTAGAAGATAATTGAACTTGAGAGCAATACTTCTACCATCAAAATTGAATGTTTAGATGAGACATACAACATTGAATTCAAAGACTTGATGGACCTATTGGTTGATACTAACGACCAAGTTGGTCCCAAGTCTTTGCAGTCTGTATATTCCACATAGAATAGTCTAATAGTCTAAATTTGCATGGTGTGTTTTTAGAACCATAAATTCTCCAAATTTAGCTCATCCAGTTTTAATATTGAGAAGTCATTCAACATGGTTTGGCAGTGGCAGTTACCGCGTTTCCAGTGTCGTCATCAAAACAGTATGGCAGAATCACATATTCTGAGTAAACAGTGTATCATACGGACACTTCTTGTGGATGGAGTGGTGTCTCATGAAGAACACAAGGATTGATGGTTGCCCTAAACCAAGTATTTTGTTTATTTACGTATCCAGAGATGTGGAAAAGCACCTCTACTGAGCCTTTCCTGACACTAAGTATATTTATTCCATATTCTACATGTTTTTAAAATTATCAACTTTTTACCATTTCACCACGTCTTCTACATTATATTGGCCTGGATAAGTATTCCTCAAAATTTCCATGGTGTCTTGCTAAAACCATAAATCCTCCAAATTTTGCTCATGCAGTTTTAATATTGAGAACTAGTAATGGAACGGATAATGATTTTGCGATAAGCCGGATACCGGATATTCGGTATCGCCTTCGGTCGGATATCCGGTTATCCGGCGAAAACTGCAAAATTCGAAAAAATTGTCAATTATTTCAAAAATTTATTCCTCAAGAACTAAAAGTGATTTTTCAAAACGGCTTTTTGCATTAAAAAGAGGATACTTTAATTAATAATTGGTGATATTTCCACAAAGATCCTTCAAGAAATTAATTTTATAGCGAATTTTGAAAATTATCGATGAAAATTGCAACATCGAAAATTTTATCAAAACTTCAAATATTGTTTTCTCAAGAACTAAAAGTTATTTTTCAAATCGTGTTGGTTCATTGGCAAGAGGACATTTTTATTAACACTTTGGGAAATTTTCATATTCATATTCCAAAAAATGGATTTTATACGAATTTTTAAAACTTAATCGGCGAAAATTGCAAAATTCGAAAAAATTGTCGATTATTTCAAAAATTTATTCCTCAAGAACTAAAAGTGATTTTTCAAAACGGCTTTTTACATTAAAAAGAGGATACTTTAATTAATAATTGGTGATATTTCCACAAAGATCCTTCAAGAAATTAATTTTATAGCGAATTTTGAAAATTATCAATGAAAATTGCAACATCGAAAATTTTATCAAAACTTCAAATATTGTTTTCTCAAAAACTAAACGTTATTTTTCAAATCGTGTTGGTTCATTGGAAAGAGGACACTCTTATTAACACTTTGGGAAATTTTCAAACTCATATTCCAAGAAATGGATTTTATACGAATTTTTCAAACTTAATCGGCGAAAATGGCAAAATTCGAAAAAAATATCTTATTTCAAAAATTTTTTTCTCAAGACCCAAAAGTGATTTTTCAAAACGGCTTGTTGCATTAAAAAGAGGATACTTTAATTAGTAATTGGTGATATTTCCACAAGAATCCTTCAAGAAATTAATTTTATAGCAAATTTTGAAAATTATCGATGAAAATTGCAACATCGAAAATTTTATCAAAACTTCAAATATTGTTTTCTCAAAAACTAAACGTTATTTTTCAAAACGGGTTGGTTCATTGGAAAAAGGACACTTTTATTAACACTTTGGGAAGTTTTCAAACTCATATTCCAAGAAATGGATTTTATACGAATTTTTAAAACTTAATCGGCGAAAATGGCAAAATTCGAAAAAAATATCTTATTTCAAAAATTATTTTTTCATGACCCAAAGGTAATTTTTCAAAACTGCTTGTTGCATTAAAAAGAGGATACTTTAATTAGTAATTGGTGATATTTCCACAAGAATCCTTCAAGAAATTAATTTTATAGCGAATTTTGAAAATTATCGATGAAAATTGCAACATCGAAAATTTTATCAAAACTTCAAATATTGTTTTCTCAAAAACTAAAAGTTATTTTTCAAAACAGGTTGGTACATTGGAAAGAGGACACTTTTATTAACACTTTGGGAAACTTTCATGTTCATATTCCAAAAAATGGATTTTATACGAATTTTTAAAACTTAATCGGCGAAAATTGCAAAATTCGAAAAAATTGTCGATTATTTCAAAAATTTTTTTCTCAAGAACTAAAAGTGATTTTTCAAAACGGATTTTTGCATTAAAAAGGGGATACTTTGATTAATAATTGGTGATATTTTCACAACGATCCTTCAAGAAAACTTCAAATTTTGTTTACTCATGTATTCAGAGAGGTGGAAATGCACCTCGACTGATTCCTTCTTGACACAGTATATTTATTCCATATTCTAGATGATTTTAAAATTTTCAAGTTTAAATGTTTTGCCTTTTTAGGTTAAAAATTATCAACACCACGTTTACCTTTGGAGATTTTGCAATCCCCTACATGTTGTTATTCCTAATTTAGTGTAGTTTTAATCAAGATCGATAATCGAAAATATTTCCGACAAACGCTAAGAATTGTCATAACGATATTGTCGGTATAAAACAGGAACCAATATCGCTTTGTCGGTTCTCATCGTCGATAAATTACTTATCCTCGATTTGGAATTTTATTATCCGAACGATCATAAAGATTCTCTTGGTTCGGTGAGCCCATTAGTTGACCATAGCCGGCCGCCGCAGACACATATAGTTACAATTAGATCAGTTCGTTGCCGCCCGTTCGGCGTCTTGAAATGACTGAACCGGAAATCGGTTGGTGTCACCACGTTGTTATTAAGTTTGTCGCTAGTAATCCTAATTTTTTCATAGCGTTTTAGCGGTTTCGAATAAAACGACGAACGGCATGGTTAACCCAAAGTTATCCTTTTTCTCGACGCTGAATGATCACCAACAACGGTAAAACACACCACAGGACGGGACTGAAACCCAGCCTAATTAAAATAAAAAGCGAGCGTGGCGCCGATCCTTTTACCACAAAATTACTTTGAATTTATAACAAAAATAAATGTCGACGCAGCAAGTAATTAGTTTAAATGATATTGATGTAAATATGTACGTCTTTATAAGAATAAGTATGATAGGTATTCGCCCTATAGCGATGTCAGCGCAAGCTCGAGAGTAAATATTTGCTGGAGTCCGTTCACAAAATTAAGTGGAATTGAAATGGACCCCAAAGGTAAACCGACGAGAGGCCGACGAGGTTCCATCGTAGGGGCGATACGTCCAAATCGAATGCGAGCATCGGATGGTTGAGAGCGGAAAGCCAAATCACGGTAGATGTAGGAATTAACTGGAAGAGTTAATCCCATACTCGTGTTCTCGATTCCTAATCGATTGTTTTGATTGGCATACCATTACACTGATTTATCTGCGTATTATATCCAAGGATTGCGATTTTCTTATGAATCGAAAACTTGGACTAATTAGTTTTATTAAATAAGAAAGCTCTAGTAATTACGTTTAGGTAATTTAAAAAGTTTCTTATGGTTTGAAACGATAGGGCGAGGTGGTTGTAAAAGCTTCACAGGTAGCCCGTTAAATTTCCCGTACATTTCTAAAACGCGGGCGGCAATTAATTCACTTCGCAAAGTTAATTTATTTGCCCTGTGCTCGGCCGCTCCCGGTACCTAATCACCTTAATTAAAATGTTCGCTGCAAAGTAACCGTGCCATACATTAAGGGCGGTCGAGGCAGCTTTGCCTCCGGAGGTAACTGCTCCGGGAAGCTTACTAGCAGTACCTGTGGCTTCCAGGTTAGCGCTGCAATAACTACCGGCGGATTGATAGTGCTGCCAGATTGAAGTAATTGCGGCCAACTTCCTCTATTACCGTCCTATTGCGCTATCCATTCCCCGCCCATTTTCCGAAGCTCGGACCTCGACCGTTCCAGAACCATCTTCAAGGCAACAACTAATTCTCTTCAACGTGCCATGGCCCTTGGACCCAAAACCGACGCCTTGACAAACTTACCCAATTAGGAACGTTGCGCTACCGATCCCCTGGCTATTTGTTTACGGAAAGAAATACCCATTTCCCTAGACCACTATCTACAAATTGCGCTTATCCAAACGTGAAATTACCAACACCCTAATAAAATACATCTCAAATTTTCAAAGCAAATTTTATCATTAGTGGTCTACTTCGAAATAGTAAACACGATTCTCAGCTTTTGTATTACCCTCGAGTTTAAGATAGTGTACTTGATTGTGACAAAAATAAGTTTTTTTTTAATGTAAGTGCTTATTTATCCGTACCCAATCTACCCTATTCGTTATCCATTACAAGATTTCGCTGTAACTGTTTCAATCAAAGGTCTAATTTTCTGCTATCGCTACGAAACAGACTCGACATAGGTCTAAACAAAACAAGCGCTTGCGATCGGTTGACTTTCTTTTGTCGTCCTGCGCTCCTGCCACATCCTGTCTGCCTGCCGTGACGATGATAAATTGCGTTTCAATTGGGAAGGCCGCTGTAGCTATGGTCGTTTTCCCTTCTTCCTTTCCTGCGGCGTGCGAGCCACGCGCCCCTCCCTACGCAACTATACAATGAAAAGCAGTGGCGTAACAAATTTATAAAATGCACATAATAACAATAAAAAAGGCAAAATTAATTTAATTATTTAATAAGAGTACATAATCAAAATGAATTTAATTAAAAAAAGAAACATTTTTAGATAATTTAATGGATTGTCTTGAAATAAAATCTAGAGATAACCAAGATCTAAATTTTGTGCATCCAGAGGCGGAAAATGCTCTCTCCGATTCAACGCTGGTGGGAGTAATAGACATGAGAAATTGATAGACTAACTGTAGATATCTTCCACGGCTACCTCATCTTTCAAAAATGGCTAATTCATTAATATCACAAGTTTAGATATTGGTGCATACAGCCATGCTTTTTTGAAAAGTGTTCTTCAATTTTTCTTCCATTGACATGCTTGTTATCGCAAATCTCTTTTGGCGTTGGCTTTAACTCCAACACATCATCATCAGTATCATCACCATCCTCTTGAGCTTGAACAATCGATCTTTTGGGTTGTGAAGGTATCTTAAAACTCCAGAAAGGTCTTTATTACGCCGCTGTTCAATTCTGGTTCTCAATGCATTCTCCATATCAGTGCTGAGCTAAGAATTTAAGTGATTTAACACATCTCATGCAAACTTCAGAGTTGCATCTGCCGTAATTAGGTTGGCGCCATGTTGACATAAAGTTTTATAAAATTTGTAATTCATTTTCAGTAAGTTGTACGGGACTTCTTAAGTCGACTAAGGCCTTTTGAATACATTCTTTGAGAAGTATGAATCTTTCTAATATATTCAGAAGACTGTTCCATCTAGTTGCTGTGTCTAGGACAAGAGAAAGTTCCATATTTATTTTTTTACATATTCCTGGAGGGTTGCGTTGTGTATAGATGATCGTCGAAAACTTTTCACTACTTTTTTAACTTTGGTTATCAACTCTTTAATATTATAGTTTGTAGTCAAGCACATCGTTTTCGTCATTATCATTAATAATTTAATAATTCTTGTTCTATATAAGAACTCTGTGTTAGAAATGTCTTCAATATCGGTATCGGCCGATGAATGAGATTCGGAAATGTGTTAATTAGCAGACGTCGATAATACCGAAAATCCCGAAAAAATTCATACATGAAATCCCGGTATTTTCAGAATAGTATAATAATGAGAGTTCTGGAGCGGAAGTTGCTCCCTGCGCATGCGCAGGAAGTGACGTCACAGCGCGGGAAATTTGAAATTCAAAAATGTGGCGCCATCTGGTGGTGTGTAGTTAAATTAAAAAAGGGTTGGTTTGCCTGATGGCAGATAGATGGCGCAGGTTAAAATTTACCTGATGATTGATGGATGGCGCAGCTTAAAATTTACCTGATGAACGATAGATGGCGCTGTCATCTTTTTAAGTTGGGCCGGAAATTACTAACCATCAGGCTAGATAGATGGCGCTGTTATATTTTTAAAATTTAAATTTACCTGATGGGAGGGATAGATGGCGTGCGAAAATTTAAAATCATGGAAAAAAAATTTGGTTGGTAGAAAAATATAAACAAAAATTATATGTTAATACATTTATTATTTAATTTTTAAAACAAATTTTATGATACAATTATGGTTTATGAAATTTCATAACCATAAATTTATACGTAACTTTTATTATACAATAACATTTTAAAAAAAATATATCCATACAGATGAACATCACGGTCATCGGTCGGAAATTTTTTACGTTTCATAAGTAAAACATAAATTTTATAAAACAATTAATATAGGTACATAAGTATGAACAATAGGGTATCAGATTACATATCAGATTTCTTCTGATCACATATCAGATTGCTCTCAGGTGTTATTGCTACATAAAATGCGAATTAAATAGTTTTTATTATTAAATCACCGAGATTAAGTAAAGTTCATTGCACCTCATCAACACTTGTTTCAACTTAATTAAACGTGTTTAAACTTGTTTAAATCATAAATAAAAACAAAAAGTTGCATCCGGGAGGCGTCGTTTGAAGGAAAAAGCGTGATCGACTAGACCAACAGCAGCCAACCGGATGATAAGAGTGTAAACAAGAATTGACACGTTTTAACTGGCATAAATATGAAATCGGTTAGATTTAAGGAAGAGATTGAGATTTATGAAGTAGAGTGTGGTGATGTACATAAAAGAGCAAGAAGCGGAAGGGGATGGTTAGAGGCGGTAATTGATGGACAACGATTTCAAAGACGTATTAAAGAAATTGAACGAATTCTTTATAAAATATTACAAGAAAAATTGTTAAAAATGAATAAATAAATAAAACACAATAAAATGTATTACATTCATTACTTTAATCAAGATTTTGTCGGAATCCCGGGATTGTATGCGACTAAACCCAAATGATTCTAGTTCTAGGTCTAGTTGCTAGTGTAAAACTAGAACTAATACTTTTTGGATTTAGCCGCACGCCTCTTAAGACGGCGAAACTCGATCTAGGATTTGTGTTAGTTCTAGTGATTGTGTTAGTGTAAAACTAGAACTAACACTAGAGCTAGAACTAGAAACATTCGGGTTTAGCCGCACGTCTCTTAAGACGGCTAAACCCGAATGATTCTAGTTCTAGGTCTTGTGTTAGTTCTAGTGGTAGTGCTAGTGTAAAACTAGAACTAACACTAGACTTAGAACTAGAAACATTCGGATTTAGCCTCACGTCTCTCAAGACATTAGAAACCGTTTTTACTTTTTTACTAAGATTCCGGATAGCCGAGATACAGGAAGTGTCTTAAAATCGTAAATTTTGAAACACTCCCTGTATATCAAAAACAAACCCATCGAAATTTGGACACCCTGTACAGGGTGGGCAAATTTGGGTGTTATTATAGGCTATCTCAGAAACTATAAGAGATACGAAAAAAGTAGGTGCCATGTCCCGGTCTCTTTTTTCGAGACTAGTCCAATCCCGCAAACACCAAACCTCTATCTTCTTTTGTTTTTAAGTTATAGCCAAAAAGTCAAATTTTCGTGATTTCAAAAAATGCTCATATTTCGTTCATTTTTGAAATTAGAGAAATGGGGTTGATACGTTCTTAAGACACTTTTTTAAGTAGAATATACTGCCGTTGAAAAATTTTAAAAATATTTGATGATTTTTGAGATACAACACAAACTTAGACTATAGTAGATTATGGTCTTACTGAAAAGAGCATATTTTTAGCTTTCCAATGATGATACTTTTTTCGTATCTCTTATAGTTTCTGAGATACCCTATAATAACACCCAAATTTGCCCACCCTGTACAGTGTGTTAATTAATTATCGTGCCCGACGTCATCATTGCAAGTATGCAACCAATATTGCAATTTGCGTATTGCAATACCAGTACTGTGATATTGGTTGCATACTTGCAATGATGACGTCACGTTTCCTACCTCACCCCGTCAACGTCAGTTTTTGGAGTTGGATAATCTTATAACTAATACTCAACGAATCTTGGAGATAACGAGTAAAATGAAGTAATATTAGTATTTTATGAAGAATAACAATTTTATAAATGCAAACCAACTTTTAAATCGTTCGGTTTATGGCGGAAAGGGAAGGGCACGCCACTGAACCTGTGCAAACAAGGCGGATAGAACTGCCGCGCTGCTGCCGTAGCAACCGCACTGTTTACTCTAGTTCTATCGGTGGCCACCAGATAATCACGGTTCTGCCGACACTAAGCGGCCGCACAACACCGATAATAAACTCATTATTTTCAAATTACTGGTCGGTGCGCGTGACTGATGGCAGACGACGCGACGATTGCAGATTTTTACGATACGACTCGACAGTCTGCTCATTTTAAAGTCTAATATTCATTAATTTGTTCTGGTAATCGGGGTGTTCAAAAGGGGTTAACGTTGAATTAATTCATATTATAATTTTATCGTGGGAGAATAAAAAAAAAACAATTTTGGGTTAATCAATTCTTTGTTAATATTATTTTTAATTTCATAACCGAGATATAACGGTTTCTGAACCGGATCGTTGTCATATTTGGAAAACCAGTGAAATTCGCTCTCTGGTTGAAATGATCAGATCGGTATGTGTGTATTTATAGATTTAACGCGTTAATGGTTCTTCCGCAAACCGTTGAAAATTTCTCTGATACCGTAAAGAGATATAATCCTTTAATTGAACATTAGACACACTACTTCTGTTCTCACCTCAACATTCGTTAAATTTCTCCGCGTTTTTGATTACTTCCTTATGTTGTTATTGGTAACTATATTACTTTTATCATCATTTTTTTTTCAGGTTCTAAATCATTAATTTATTAAAATTCCAAATTTAAGTAAGATTGTTAAAGGTAAGATTAAGTATAAGTAATTATAATAGGTAATTAATAAATCGACGTTCCCATTAAGTAAGAGAACTTAATTAACTTACTAATCGGATCTGGAGCGCTCCAGTTGCGTTCGGAACCGACCGAGACGCCCAAGGGATCAACAAAACACTATCGCGACGTTCTACGCGAAACTTTTTTAAAAGCTTATTATCGGATCCCCTCCGGTGCTGCCAGCGTCGGTACGCCGAAAGAAACCCCCCAACGCCCCTTTTTTACCCCCAAACCGAGGGGGACGGCCGAGACGTGGGCGAGGTCTGCGGCCCCAGCTTTTCTTTTCCTTTTTTCCATCGCCTCCGGTTTCGCACACTTTTTAAAACTATATTATACTTTTTTAATGCCGCCGATTCTTCCACCATCCGACCTCCAAAATTAAATTCATCTCAACTTACGTGATTCTACCCTTCACATGTCAAATTTCTTTTTATATCAAAACCTTAAAGTTTAAATATAAATTTAATAAATATTAATAGTTTAAAAATACTGCTTTACTTCATCCTTTTATGAATGAAAACTAGAAGCAGCTAGGGGTATGAGGCGAATGAATAAGAAATGCCTAATTATATAAGCCAGGCTGATTTGAGGTTGTCATGCAATAATCTGATTCTTTTCGTTTCTGTCGAAAATTTTGTAGTTATACTTTATTCGCCATAAGTTGTTCTCTTTTGTTGGGATAAAATTTGTCTTCGTTTTTCGCCCTCTTCAGATTTATTGGTATGTCTAAATAGAAAACTAGATACTGCATGCACAATACTAGGCCAGTACTAGTAGACCAAAAATTGCTAATGAATGACTAGATACTACAGATAGAATAAGAATACGAGTACACTATCAATAGAAGACTGAATAATGTTAGCAGAAAACTCAATACAGCTTACAGAAGACTAAATACCACTGGCAGAAGAATAAATCCCGGTGGCAGAAGGCTAGATACTGCTTGAGGTTGATTACATATTGCTGACAGAGTATGAGATACTACTGGCGGTAGATTTAAAACTGTGTACCTGGTTCCCGAGATTTTCATTTAGTATCTGAGTAGAAGCTATGGGTTTGTGATGTGTAGATATTCCTCCATAACTGACGCAATGCCTACTTTGTCGCCTGCTTATCTCTGGAATCTAAAGAGTCGTTTAGAAAAGCAAAATTTTAATGGTAATGTGTAGCCAGTAATTATTGTTGCGAGATTTCTATGACCTTTTATTTGTTAAGCAAACAAAGATGTAAAACTAAGTCTAATACATCTCATAAAGTGATGATGAGAAAGTCTAATTGCTTTACTTCATCCTTTTATGAATGAAAACTAGAAGCAGCTAAGGGTATGGGGCGAATGAATAAGAAATTTCCAATTATATTTCTGAAGCTAGGCTGATTTGAGGTTGTCATGCAATAACCTGATTCCTTTCGTCAACCTTTCTCTTCGTTTCTGTCGAAAATTTTGTAGTTATACTTTATTCGCCATAAGTTGTTCTCTTTTGTTGGGATAAAATTTGTCTTCGTTTTTCGCCCTCTTCAGATTTATTGGTATGTCTAGATACTGCATGCACAATACTAGGCCAGTACTAGTAGACCAAAAATTGCTAATGAATGACTAGATACTACAGATAGAATAAGAATACGAGGACACTATCAATGGAAGACTGAATAATGTTAGCAGAAAACTCAATACAGCTTACAGAAGGCTAAATACCACTGGCAGAAGAATAAATCCTGGTGGCAGAAGACTAGATACTGCTTGAGGTTGACTACATATTGCTGACAGAGTATGAGATACTACTGGCGGTAGACTTAAAACTGTGTGGCTGGTTTTCATCTAGTATATGGGTAGAAGCTATGGGTTGCAATGCCTACTTTGTCGCCTGCTCACCTCTGGAGTCTAAAGAGTCGTTTAGAAAAGTAAAATTTTAATGGCAATGTATAGCCAGCAATTATTGTTGCGAGATTTCTATGACCTTTTATTTGTTAAGCAAACAAAGATGTAAAACTAAGCCTAATACATCTCATAAAGTGATGATGAGAAAGTCTAATTCAAAGTTTGTGATTGTTCCTAAAAAGTAACATCTTGAATCATGCTATATATATTCTAAAAACACATTATCTTGCAAATAAATACGTAAAGTAAGATGCCCCCAAGGAAAATATATATGTGGCGTTGGAAGAAGTGTGGGAATTAAGAAGTCTGGTGTTTTTCCGGTTGAAGTGAGATGAACTGAGTGTGGATGGTTTGTGGAAGTGAGACGAAGAGTTTGAGGCGCTACTTAAGAATTTAAAATTCTTTTACGTAAAACCCGGGCGAGTGTAGCACTTACGGAGGATGGAGCAGGATCTATGAAATGGCATTTTAAGTTGGATTAGGTTCCAAATTTAAAACACTGCCAATAATACCCCGTCGGCTGTCGGAAAAGCGAATGGATTCGTGCCCTTTTAATCGTCTCAAAAGGATGGACCGTGGGGGTACCCAACCCCCCCGCGTGATTCTTTCCTTTTTCCGAGACGCTTAAATCGTCTACCTCTTTTTCACCCTTAGACAGGATGAACGTAAAGGAACGTAAACTTTTCGTTATTTTTAGTCAATTCTAGTTTAAGTGAAAAATGTTTGTTTAAATAGTTTCAAGCTATTTAAATGTTTCTCATTGATTTATTGCAACCATTTTTATTTCTGCGTTTTAAATTGGATCTTATAATTAAAAAAAGCTGTATAACCTCAAATTGTGTTCAACTTCCACCACAAACTCGAAATTGTGGTTCAGGGATAATTAAATGCAAACCCAAAGTGACGGCAATCACAATCAAGGAAAATTAGCGTTGATTAGCATTTTTTCCCTGATTACCACGGAGGGAGGAATGAATTTCTGGGGCGCTGTCCGTCGCCGTTTATCTGTTAAATGGTCCGCTGCAAGTAACAAACTAGTCTTCATGGCCCGTTTTCATGGTCGATGGGGCGTCCAGTTTTCTTTTTTTATCGGTCCCACAATCCGACCGGAAAATGAACGCTTTCCCGACGACAAAACGGGGCGCTCCATCATTTCGCGCCACGGAAGAGATGCCATTACAGATGCATAAACGACGCTCTCCTGACCGTATTTCAAACGGCCCCCGGTGGACTTGACAACCGGAAGCGAGATCGTAGCCGGGGGCCGTTTAAATCTCACGGCAATTTCTACAAATGATACGGAAAATTGCTCACGTTTAACTTCTTCACACTTTTAGGTCATTGTTCAGATCTAAGAATGCAAAAATAAATTGTATTCATGGGATGATAAGTCGGCACCTCCACCATTTATAAGAATATTATTTTATGAAATTGTTATAAATTTATTTATCTTTTGTTGCTCTACAAAAAGAGGCAAGAAAGCAATTTAGAAGAAAAGAAAGTCAACGAATCGGAGACAGTTCAGACTTGGATAAGAAGCAATAAGGACTTGGATCAGGGCGGGTATCTAGGGCAGAATCAGAAACCGATATTATCATAAAGCTATTTTTCAAGTGAGGCATTTAGGGCAATTTGTTTCTCGCGGCGTAATGGAGCGTTTAATGAGAAGCTCGCCGCCGCCGGTGGCCAAGGGACCGGGAAATTGAATCGTTCCCGGTTTAGACACTGCGCCAGGACAAGCGCTCCGTCTTCCCAGTACTAGAACGACGGGGACGCTTTTCTCTCCTCTTCACCTCCCAGCAGAGAGAGTTCTTCCGGCCGAGACGAAAGCCCTAATTCGACCAGCAACGATATATCGCCCCTCGGAAAAGTCGCGCTAGATAACTCGACCATGTCGAATCCAAATGTATAAACATTCACCGTATAATTGGACGATTTTCTCCTCCACAAAAAAAATCTGATTGCAATTATTTTGCGAATAATCATTAACCTTCTAATACATGCGTTAGAAAGTATTACTAGAATTAGAAATATTCGGGTTTAACCCTTTGTGTCCCAAGAAGTCAAAAATTTTGAAACTTTGTGACAGAATTAAAACGATGTCAAAATACATTCAGTAGAGGCTTTTGGAATCAATTTTAGCAAAATATGCAATCCCCCCATTCCAGGGGGATAATGGTACTTGAGAGTATCGTCAAGCATTAATATATTTTCAGTATACAAAAACTATTTGTATCTATGTTAGAAAATAAGTAACACTTGCTTTATCTAAATCACATTATGACATTCAGAAAAACAGTTCTTTCATTCATTACAACATAAATAAATTGCACGCAGTACATTTTGAGTGGGTTCTAGCTTTGGCAGAACAATTTTCACAACTTCCTCTTTCTTTTGAACTTGCGCTACGACATTTTAGTAGACAGTAAATTTGAATATTTATTTATTAAACCTGCATTTACAGAACTACGAAAATCTGATAGAATATTGAGAAAAAACATATTGAGCAAAAACTAACATTTTCGCATAATCTTGAAAAATATTGAGAAAACAAATGTTGAAATAAAACTTACATTTTCGTATAACCTAAAAGTGTCAAAAAAGATGCAAATTCAAAAATTCCTGGAAGCCGTATTTATTGAAATTAAGGAATGAGACTTATTCTAAATTAAAGCTCAAAGCTTTCTCTTTAAAATGATGTATAATAATTGTTGGGTTGCATTGGAAAAATATTGAGAAAACAAATGTTGAAATAAAACTTACATTTTCGTATAACCTAAAAATGTCAAAAAAGATGTTAATTTAAAACTTCCTGGATGCCGTATTTATTGAATTTAAAGAATGAG
Source organism: Onthophagus taurus (assembly GCF_036711975.1). Lineage (NCBI taxonomy): Eukaryota > Metazoa > Arthropoda > Insecta > Coleoptera > Scarabaeidae > Onthophagus > Onthophagus taurus. Next base: position 4,144,257 of record NC_091967.1, read on the forward strand.
ACTTATTCTAAATTAAAGCTCAAAGCTTTCTCTTTAAAATGATGTATAATAATTGTTGGGTTGGATTGGAAAAATATTGAGAAAGAAAATGTTGAAATAAAACTTACATTTTCGTATAACCTAAAAGTGTCAAAAAAGATACTAATTTAAAAATTCCCGAAAGCCGTATTTATTGAAATTAAAGAATGAGACTTGTTCTAAATTAAAGCTCAAAGCGTGCTCTTTAAAATGATGTATAACAATTGTTGGGTTGGATTGGAAAAATATTGAGAAAAATAATGTTGAAACAAAACTTACATTTTCGTATAACCTAAAAATGTCAAAAAAGATGTTAATTTAAAAATTCCTAGAAGCCGTATTTATTAAAATTAAGGAATGAGACTTGTTTTAAACAAAAGCTCAAAGCTTTCTCTTTAAAATGATGTATAATAATTGTTGGGTTGGATTGGAAAAACATTGAGAAAAATAATGTTGAAATAAAACTTAGATTTTCGTATAACCTAAAAGTGTCAAAAAAGATACTAATTTAAAAATTCTTGGAAGTCGTATTTATTGAAATTAAGGAATGAGACTTATTCTAAATTAAAGCTCAAAGCTTTCACTTTAAAATGATGTATAATAATTGTTGGGTTGGATTGGAAAAATATTGAGAAAAATAATGTTGAAACAAAACTTACATTTTCGTATAACCTAAAAATGTCAAAAAAGATGTTAATTTAAAAATTCCTAGAAGCCGTATTTATTAAAATTAAGGAATGAGACTTATTTTAAACTAAAGCTCAAAGCTTTCTCTTTAAAATGATGTATAATAATTGTTGGGTTGGATTGGAAAAATATTGAGAAAAATAATGTTGAAATAAAACTTAGATTTTCGTATAACCTAAAAGTGTCAAAAAAGATACTAATTTAAAAATTCCTGGAAGCCGTATTTATTGAAATTAAGGAATGAGACTTATTCTAAATTAAAGCTCAAAGCTTTCTCTTTAAAATGATGTATAATAATTGTTCGGTTGGATTGGAAAAATATTGAGAAAACAAATGTTGAAATAAAACTTACATTTTCGTATAACCTAAAAGTGTCAAAAAAGATACTAATTTAAAAATTCCTGGAAGCCGTATTTATTGAAATTAAGGAATGAGACTTATTCTAAATTAAAGCTCAAAGCTTTCTCTCTAAAATGATGTATAATAATTGTAGGGTTGGATTGGAAAAATATTGAGAAAAAAATTTTTTAAACAATACTTACATTTTCGTATAACCTAAAAGTGTCAAAAAAGATGCAAATTTAAAACTTCCTGGATGCCGTATTTATTGAATTTAAAGAATGAGACTTATTCTAAATTAAAGCTCAAAGCTTTCTCTTTAAAATGATGTATAATAATTGTTGGGTTGGATTGGAAAAATATTGAGAAAAAAATTTTTTAAACAATACTTACATTTTCGTATAACCTAAAAGTGTCAAAAAAGATGCTAATTTAAAACTTCCTGGATGCCGTATTTATTGAATTTAAAGAATGAGACTTGTTCTAAATTAAAGCTCGAAGCTTTCTCTTTAAAATGGTGTATAATAATTGTTGGGATGGATCGGAAAAATATTGAGAAAAAAAAATGCTGAAATAAAATTTACATTTTCGTATAACCTAAAAGTGTCAAAAAAGATACTAATTTTAAAATTCCTGGAAACCGTATTTATTGAAATTACGGAATGAGACTTTTTCTAAATTAAAGCTCAAAGCTTTCTCTTTAAAATGATGTATAATAATTTTTGGGTTGGATTGGAAAAATATTGAGAAAAAAATTTTTTAAACAATACTTACATTTTCGTATAACCTAAAAGTGTCAAAAAAGATACAAATTTAAAACTTCCTGGATGCCGTATTTATTGAATTTAAAGAATGAGACTTGTTCTAAATTAAAGCTCGAAGCTTTCTCTTTAAAATGATGTATAATAATTGTTGGGTTGGATTGGAAAAATATTGAAAAAAATAATGTTGAAATAAAACTTAGATTTTCGTATAACCTAAAAGTGTAAAAAAAGATACTAATTTAAAAATTCCTGGAAGCCGTATTTATTGAAATTAAGAAATGAGACTTATTCTAAATTAAAGCTCAAAGCTTTCTCTTTAAAATGATGTATAATAATTGTTGGGTTGGATTGGAAAAATATTGAGAAAAAAATTTTGTAAACAATACTTACATTTTCATATAACCTAAAAGTGTCAAAAAAGATGCAAATTTAAAACTTCCAGGATGCCGTATTTATTGAATTGAAAGAATGAGGTTTGTTCTAAATTAAAGCTCGAAGCTTTCTCTTTAAAATGATGTATAATAATTGTTGGGTTGGATTGGAAAAATATTGAGAAAAAAAATTTTTAAACAAAACTTACATTTTCGTATAACCTAAAAGTGTCAAAAAAGAGACTAATTTAAAAATTTCTGAAAGCCGAATTATTAAAAAAATAATTAATGAAATAAACATATTATTTAAATACATTACTTTAAATAGATTTGATTGTATAATATTAATAAAATCAGAATTAAATAACAACAAAAACTTATTTTAAACATTATTCTATGTTGCCATCTACACAAACAAAATCGAAACATAAAGTTTATTCTTTCACATCTAGATGGCACTCGCATATTTCATAAATAAACTAAAATATAAATTATTAATGTAATAAATAAATTTAATAATTATTTTTTATTAATCAATTTAATTTTAAATAAATACTTACTTATTATTAATAATATTCATATCAATCCATCTCTGTCCCTCTTTACATTTGAGTTTGACGGGTTTGACGTTGACAGTTCAATAAATTGGTTTAAAACTTATCGGTGTCGTCAATGTTTGTTCTCACATACGTAATGAGAAAGAATTTAAGTTAACGTTAGAAATTGAATACTGGGGGCATCATTAACGATACAAAATCGAAAGAATATACAACTAAAATCGAAGTGGGTAAGTGTGTTAAGATAGAAAATCCAACATAACCTCAACATGTTAATTGTAATAATTTATTATATTTTTTGCTTGTTATTAATAATTTACGCTTATTAGATATGTGGTATCGGTTTGTACAAATAATTTATATTGCATAAAATTAGTTGAGTAGTTACATAACTTTTATTCTTTTAATAATTTCTTGCTTTAAATTGGGTTCTAATTTATGGAAATTATTTCTTCTTTTTTTCTTTGCAGCTGTGTACGCGTTTTTGAATCGCTATGCTTTGGATGATGAAAAAGAGGTTCATTAAAAGGTGAATGTGCTTTTCATTTTTAACTAATCATTTTCCATTTGAATCATTTCCTTATTAAAACGAATGGTGTTAACTTCTTTTTGACGTTTAATCTTATTAACTTTGTTTTTTCGTTCTAGTGGTAATTAATTAATTTCAAGGAACTGGTCAAAATATGTTGTTTCATTAATTATAATAGCATTTCATTTCAATTAGATGACGTATTTGGGTGAATTAAAAAGCATGTTGGCACTTAAAAATTTGTTATATCATAGTGTGTATTTTAGAACAGGTACTCATTTACAATTATGAAAGTAATAAATCATAAGCTACAATCTCGATTTATTTAACAGAAACAAATAGCAATGTGTTTTTAGTTACATAAGTTACATGGTTTAAAAGTTAAATTTAAAACTTCACATGAAGAATGTATTGTTTGTAAATTTAACATCATGTACATTTGAATACAAATACCATCTATACAAATAAAATGTTGGATGCTTAAAATAGATTATTCAAATTTATAATTCTTGATATACAGGGTGATTAAGTTGTCAAAGTTGTGAATCTTTTGACTAATTAAGATTGCTTGAGGCTAAGGTTTAGTGATTAATATCATATCAACTTAAAACTTGTCATGATTATCAAGTGAAGCTGTCAATCTTCTGTTTAATTAAGCTTAGGCTCAGTGATTAATATTTTATCATCCCAAAACTAAATGAGGATCCAGAATAAACCAGTTTGAGAAACACATTTCTTAACACTTACTTCATAGATCGCTTTTTGATTAATTCTTCAAAACACAAACGTCAGTTTTATAATTTGCCTCATATGTTGTAATTACACTAATTTTATTTATTTAACTTAGTCACCCCGTAGCAGCTTATTTACATTGAATGAACTTTGTTGCTTTTTCAATAATTCATTATCAAGTTCTAAGGTATTGTAATGTTTAGTATCACAGTGGTTAAGATTAGAGTAGCTTTTGGTATTTTTTAAAAAATTTTAAATTTAAAGTAGTTATTAATTGGCTGTTTTAATTTTTTAGAAGTACAAACCTAAACAAGCATTATGAAACAAACTAGTTTTACCGACAATGCAATTATAACCGCTCTTTATGCATCAATCATTCCAACTATACTCTACCTTTTATACAGAGCGGATGTGTAAGTATATTTTCTATAACTTATTTATTTTTTAATCCTCAAAAATTTTATTTAAATATTTAATTATTTTCGGTGGTGGATTAACAACCTAAAGGTAAACTTTTGTCAAAAATGAAATCAAAATAGACTCAAAAACGCTTAATATTGTCTTATCTTTATAAAATTCGATCAGGTAGGATTGTTTATTTTACTCAATTACGTAAAAGATAAGTACAGCTAAATAAAAAAAATGTTTTTGCATCAATCTTAACGTCATCTCAAAATAAACCTTAATGGTAGTTAATAAATGATTTGAAAACATGGTTATGCTATTTAACTCATTATAAGACTCATTAAATTTCGGTTTTTATTGATTTCGGTGGGAGTAAAAATTTAATTGTTTATTTAAGGAAGTTTAAATCTAATTCGTATTGTTATGAACGCCGTGTTACAAGTACTTTAGTAATTCCTCTCAGTATGAAAACGACTAATTCAGTGTATAATCTTTGTGATACTGAGGAAGGAATTGATGGAAATATATCTGTAAAATCAAAGAAGAAATACGATTTAATTAAAAGGTAGAATTTTTAATAAATTACGATTTAATTTTTATATATACTTTGTTATTTGTTTTTGTAATAAATCTTTTAATATATTGATAAGTAATAAAAACACTCATAAACCATGACGCTTGTACAATGCTTGATATGCATTTTTTGTTAACAAAAAAATCTTGCTAACAGTTGTAATTTATAATTAGCTGTGTGATTGTGTTTAATAATGTCACTTCTCTTCATATTTTCTTCATCATTGTTAGGTGTTTCAATTTCAACCTAAATAGCACATTATTATTATTATTTTTTGTTTCCAGAATCGCCTTTGCATCATTCAAACTTGGTTGTTTACTATGTTTTTTACTATTTGTGATACTACCCCTCGTTTACAAGTTCTCTTACAAAATTCAACAAAGCGTTGTATTTTTAAATTTTGGTAAGTTATATTTTTTGAAACATAAAATGACTAACTAAAATTAATAAATTGTTAGTAAGTATCCCAAAAAATCCGGATTTTGGGAACCCAGCGAGATACGAAATTCAAGGTGTTCGCAATTTTTATCTTCAAACAGATGACAATATGATGCTCGGAGTTTGGCAGATTCTTTCTGATGGGGTAGCAAACGATACCAGTGAATTTGAAAATCCCGAATTTTACGAGCGTGCTTTAAGAAATGGCGATAACGTTATTCTTTATAATCACGGCAATTCCGGACATAGAGTTGCGTCTCATCGAATTGAGTTGTATAAAGTTTTAAGGAAACGTTTTCACGTTATTGCGTATGATTATAGAGGATATGGTGATTCTTCTGATGTAAACCCTACCGAAAAGGGATTAGTTAAGGACTGTATTTTTATGTATAAATGGCTCAAGAATAAAACCTCAGGGAAAATATTTGTGTGGGGTCATTCGTTAGGTACGGGGTTATCTACTCATATGATAGCAATATTAGGTAAAGAAGGTATTGTTCCTTCTGGGTTAATATTAGAAAGTCCATTTACTAGTATGAGAGAAGAAATCAGTGAACATCCTTTAGCACAAGTGAGTTAATATTATTAAATATGTATCTTAATAAAATTGTTAATTCCAGATTTTTAAACCTCTACCATGGTTTCATTACACAGTTGTTGAACCAATGCAAGTGAATAATTTTACATTTGCTAGTGATCGTCATATTATGAATGTAGACTGTTCTATTTTAATTTTACATGCTGAAGATGACAGAGTGGTACCTTATAAATTGGGATATAAAGTAATGTTTCTTATTTAATTTTTGTATTTACGTCATTTTTGTTGCGTTTTAGTTGTATCAATTAGCTTCGGAATATCGTAAACCTAGTCAAGGTACCATAAAATTTATTGGATTTCCAAAAAAACTAAGTTATGGACACAAATATATTTGTAGAGATCCAGAATTATTAAATTTTTTAAAGTAAAAGTTAAAGTATATTACAGAAAATGTTAAATTTCATTTTTATTTTTTTTAGGGATTTTGAAAGCAGCGCTCTTAATGAAGCAGAAGAGAAAAAATTATGAATGTTATTCTGTAATTAAAATAATTACAAAGTGTGACGGTATTTATTGCGAATTATTTATTGTTTGGCAGTTTAGGTAAATTTTAATTAATTCGGTTTTCTTACTTTACATTTATTTATTATAGTAAATAATAAAAACCACTGTAGAAATCTATATTCTTATTTTATTTTTTTACCTCTTAATGTATAATAATATGTTTAGGGCGGCAGAATAGGAGACCAAACAAAAAGTAGTTAAAGGGTTTTTAAGAAAATATGTTTTGTTATTCTATCCAGTGAATAAGAACATTTTAAATTTGCAATATTGAATTTTTGCACGCAGATAAATGTAGAAATGAAATCACAAATGACAAACAAGAATCTCAAACTACAAATTTGAAGCTACCTCAAAAACTACCTTTGTTATATATCATAAGCAAGAAGCATGTTAATTTAAGAGAAAACTAGCTAAGGTTTGTGGAAAGGTTGCTAATAAAAATCAAATGGAAGTGGAGGTACTCATCTTGGATTTTGTTGGAAAATGGGCCAGTATAAAAATTTGGAACGAAAATATGTTTTATCTAACACTAGACCTATATTCTTATTTTATTTTTTTACCTCTTTTAACGTACAATAATATGTTTAGGGCAGAAGAATGGGACACAAAACAAAAAGTAGTTAAAGGGTTTTTAAGAAAATATGTTTTGTAATTCTACCCAGTGAATAGGAACATTTCAAATTAGCAATATTGAATTTTGCACGCAGGTAAATATACAAATTAAATCACAAATGTTGAAAAACAAGAAGAGACATATTGAATTCTCAAACTAAAAATTTGAAGCTATCTCAAACACCACCTTTGTTACATATAACCATATGCAAGAAGATTGTTAATTTAAGAGAAAACTGGCTAAGGGTTATGGAAAGGTTGCTAATAAAAATCAAAAGGAAGTGGAAGCACTCATCTTGGATTTTGTTGGAAAATGGGCCAGTATAAAAATTTTGAACGAAAATATGTTTTATCTAATACTAGGACTATCACTAGAACTACCTACGTGTCCTTTTGGATACCATGTTGCATCCACTATGCGAATTTATCATATTTTCTCTAGGCAAGTTTGTTCCCAAACATCATTTTCATCATTCATTAAATTATGGAAACAACACGTAGTCTAAAAGTGTCCAAATATTGTCCAAAAGTGTCTAAATAAGGCCAAATGTGTTCAGAAAGTATTCAAATATCTACAGATAGTGAATATTGCTGTCATAATCTTCGCGGTTGTGAATGTTCTCCGAATTCCTTCTATCTACTCAGATGCATTATATACCATCAGAAAGTCAGATACAAGGAAGTCCATAGACCCGGTCACATCTACGTAAAAATTGTTTGTAACCGATTTTTTCGCCACCAAATTGATTGACCCACTGAATATGACAAAAATAGCCGATCAAACTAGTAAAAAGTCCTACCGTTAAGTTCTCCAGCTCAAGTCGCTCTGAAGACCACTTTATTTGACAAAATTTTTAATTTTGTTATTATCACAACTAATCCTTCTAGAAGATAACCACATTGGTTAATTGGTTTTAAAATATAGGAAAGAACTAATTATTTGTTAAAACTTATTCCAGTTTTTAACATGATAATTAGTCTATTTTTATGATTATTAATTGTTTTCAATTTTTATCAGCCTTAATATTACCTAATATTCATTACTGGTCTTAAAATAAGTTAAAAAAATATTAAGAAATCCCCGCGGGCATATTTTATTTTAAATATCTCGAACAATAAAGGTATATAAACGCAACCTTTTTCATTCTCTTCACTTCATCATCATGCTTCTAACGTACTTGTTGATGTTGGTGGTAGTAGGGGGTTCAAGAGAAACCCTTGCTGATTGTTTAGGAAATCTTGGCGTAAGTGTTACTTAACTATAACAAAAATTGAATTGTAAAAATTTTTTATTAGGCAACATCAAGTTGTGTGGTTTTCGATAATTTGCGTTTAAAAACGTTTGATGGAAAGGTCTTTGGGTAAATTAATTCTTTATAGAAAACATTATAAATAATAATATGTTTTTATTGTTTTATGTAGTTATAGTACAACATGTGGTTATTCCCTTTATAAATCCAATAACATCGAAATTACTCATCTAGATCCAACAACTATAACAATTAAAAATGGTTTACATATCTATCAATTAAAAGCTACAGGTTTTTTTATTTCAGAGAAAAGAATTTTACAAAAAACTTATTTTTTTTTATGTTTAAGGTGCTAGAATGGAGCTTATGAGAGATGAAAAGGTACAAACAATCCCTCATTCATCTTTTGGAGTTTCGATTTCAAAACCTGGCCAAAAATACATCGTAAATATTAAAGATGCTGGTGTAACTGTACGATTTGATGGACAATCTATTGAAACAATCGTAAATAATGATGGTAACCAGGGTAATATTGCAGGGCTGTGTTGCAGTGATGCTCCTAATGGTGAATATTAAACGCATTTATTACTTTATAATATTTCTTAATCTTGTATTAGATCGATGTCTTCAGAAATATGATGAAACTGCCGCTTGTGGTGGAGATTCTCGATTAAAGTTGCAAGCACAAAATTATTGCAAGAATTTATTTAACAATCAAAATTTCGCCAAATGTGGAGTAAATATATTTTTTAAATATCATAATCGATAATCTCAAAAATAATAATTTTAGGCTTACTCTGGATTGTTTATGGATAGTTGTATATCCGATTTTTGCGATTGCAAATTAGCAAAACGCAACGATTGTATGTGCGGAATGTTGGATGCTTTTGCTAGAACTTGTCAAAATAATATTAAAGAAAGCATATCTTGGAGAAGTGATGCTTTATGCCGTAAGTTAATATTTAATTATTTATTTAAATTATTATTACTTAAATTATTAAAGCGATTCGATGTAACAACGCCGAACAAGAATTTTTGTCCTGCGCCCCAAATAAAGCCCAGCTTTCATGTGGAGAAGAAGAAGTCGATACAACTAATTTAAGTTGTGAGGAAGGATGTTATTGTCCTAACGGCTTACGTTTATTCGGAGATAAATGTTACATTCAAGAAGAATGTCCTTGTACTTACAACGACAACGTTTATAATACTGGATTATCAATCACCCAAGATTGTAATACGTGTGTTTGTAAAATGGGAAAATGGAGTTGCACAAATGTATAAAAGCAAGATTATTTTTTTGATAGTATTTTAAATAATTTTTTTTAGAAACAATGTTACGTTGATGGAAAATGCTCTGGAGATCCTCATTACAGAACGTTTGATGGAAAGGCGTTTGATTTTATGGGAAAATGTAGTTACTATGTGGTTCGTGGAACCGGATTTGATGTGATATGCGATCATTATCTTTGGAAAGGTTTTCTAGTGGTAAGAAATAAAATTCATTTTTGATGATATATTAAGTTATAAATTAAATTAAATTTATAGAAAGATTTCCAATCAACTTTACCATCATTTTGCGCTAAAGTAATCGTTCAAGTAAAAGAGGATAGGATAGACCTTGGTCAAAAGCATGACATTCAAGTAAATTCCAACAAACTTAATTGGTTCCCATTCAATTCCCCATCATTTTTCATCACCAAACCAAGTAATTTACTCACAACAGGTAAGAAAACTCCATAAAATTATAATCAACATATTTGAATCCTAATTTATTTCAATTTTAGTTACACTACAAAATTCTGTAATCGTCGAATGGAACGGGGCATCAGCTCTCACCGTTAAAATCCCAACATCCATGAAAGGAAGAGTTAAAGTAGGTACATTAAAAAAATAATATTCAATTTTATAATGATATCTTTAGGGATTATTTGGAACATACACCAAAAATCAAACCGACGACTTCTTAATGCCAAACGGAGAATTTGCCAAAGATCCCACAACGTTTGGAAATTCTTGGAAAGTTCCCGGTAGCTGCGAAAACGAATCTTTAGAACCAGTACCTCATCCTTGTTTACGTAATCCCGCCAAGAAAGCTAAAGCCGAGCAAAGTTGTGCTTTATTAAAGAGTCTATTCGATAAATCAATCGATTTTACTGAGGAATATGAAAATTGTTTATACGATGCTTGTTTATGCCCGGACGAAGTAATAATAAAAAAATTATTTTTAAACATATCTAAAAAAAAATTTTTTTTAGCAAAAAGATTGTGTTTGCGAATGTTACGCTGAACAAGCCGCGAAAAGTGCAGCTAATGGAGTTTTGGTCGACTGGAGAAGTAAAGTTCCTGGATGTGAAATTAAATGCCCCGCTGGGCAAACTTATCAAATCTGCGCTAACTCTTGCACTAGCAGTTGTGAAGACATCATCCATAATCCTAAATGTCAAAAGAAATGCGTAGAAGGATGTAATTGTCCCGAAGGAACTTCATTGAACAGTTATGGAAAATGTGTTCCATTTAACGAGTGTAACTGCGTCTACATCGATGCAAGATTTGCTCAAGACTTTACGTTCATCCATGAAGAAAACAAACGGTATGTTCATTAAATTAATTAATTATAACAATTTTTAACACAAATTTTCAGGATTTGTGTTAACGCCACTTGGGATGTGAACAACGCAACTGATGATGATAAAAAGAAATATCCAAATTGGGACGATTTACAACAAAATTGTAACGCCGATTTATACGAATCTTACACTGGTTGTATGAGTGCCAACAGAGTAACTTGTAGAGTAAGTATTAAAAATAATTTATAAAATACGATTATATTATAATTTATAATTTTAGAACAAACATCTTAATGAGCAACCATTGTATGGAAAATGCGAAAGTGGATGTCAATGTATGAATGGTTTTGTTTATGATGAACAAGATAGTGTTTGTGTTAGACCAGAAGACTGTCCTTGCGAGCACAATGGTGTTAGTTTCTTAGAAAATGACGTTAGGGCTGATCGAAATGAAAAATGGTAAATATATTTCTTATTTACTACTATACAGGGTGTCTCAGCGAGACCGGTCGTTAGACGTTTCTGTGGTTCTGGCCAAAATAAAAAAATGAGAATTCAGACTTAAGTATTATCAATTACGTTCTCTTCGTCTAAAATATTTTCAGATTTCTAGCACTTCCGGTTATACCGGAAATCGCCACCTACTTTATTTTTTTATATGGTACACCCTGTATATTTTTACATATTTGGATTTGTCTGTTTTGAAGGTTTATAAATAACTACTTTTTGCAATTTGATTCGGCCGTTCTCGAGTTATTCGAATTTTTCTAGAAATATCTGCTCCAGCGGACATTTGTTCAAAAAATCATAGAACACTCGATCTTTGAGATATCAATTTAGGATTCAGAACATGCTTAAACAACATGATGGAGTATGTTTTGGTGCCAAGAACGGCTGTCTAGATCGTTTGGTCACTTTACTATGATACGTTAACTTTTCGAAATTTGGAAGCACCATAACTTCATTTTTTTAAATGGCACCCCCCAAATTTTATTGCTTAGTAGTTTTCGGCGTCTCATTTTACATCTTTTATACTCCATAATAAACTTGCAAAAAGTAAAGTTATTTATAAACCCTGAAAACAGATAAATCCAAATTTGTAAAAATATACGGGGTGTTCCATTTAAAAAAATAAAGTAGGTGGCGACTTCCGGTATAACCGGAGACACCTGTATAATATATTAATACAAATATGCTTTATTGCAGTACTTGTAAGGATCGTTTTTGGGAATGTACTCAAGAAAACGATCGTTGGGAGAAATGTACCGCGTGGGGTAATACTCACATCCGTACTTTCGACGAGCTGTTTTATTCATTCAAAGGAATTTGCGAGTATACTTTATTAGAAGATTCTGATAATTTCAGAGTTACCCTTAAGGTAAATTTCTGTCCACTCTTTGTTTGGTCCATTTCAGTTCAACATTTAAATAATTAATTTAAATTATAAAAATATTTGTCTCATTTTAGACGGAAAAATGTAATGTTGGTTCTTGTATCAAACAAGCTTCTATATATTACAAATCTACAAACAATAAGGAAGAAAAAATCGTATTTACAAAAGACGAGAAATTCACAATAATTGGCGAACTCTCCAATTTAGAAATAACAGATTCAAACGAATCGGTTTTAGTTAATGTGGTTAATATGGGTGTAAAAGTAATCTGGGATAAAACTGGGTTGGTGCACATTCATGTTTCTCAACAATGGAAATCTCGAAAGGTACTTTTTTTTCCTAAAAATAATTTAGTTTTAATCAATTTAATATTTTAGAACCACGGTGGATTATGTGGTAAATTTGATGATAATCCAAGTAATGATTTATTAACACCAAACGCCAATACTGGAGTGACACATCTCGTTGATTATTATACAGTTGATAAAACATGTTCTCAATGCACTGAACATATGGTAAAATATAAAGATGTAATAAAATTAAAAATTATTTAAAATTTTTCTTGTAGAATATTGACATAATTCCACCTCAAAAAACTTGTGATATTCTATACAGCGAAATCTTTAAGACATGCAATATTTTAACACCATTCAAGGAATATTACAAAAGATGCTTAATCGATACAAACTTGCAATTTGCTCTACCAGAAAGTGAACGATTTGATCATTTTTGTCATTCATTATCAGCTTATGCACAAGAATGTAAAGATTTAAATATTATTGTAAATTGGCGTACAGAGAATATTTGTCGTAAGTATTCTTAAATTTTCCTTAAAGTTGTTTATTGTTTAATCGTTTCGAAATTTTAAGCGCTCAAACCAAAATTGACTTGTACTTCTGAAGGAAAAGAATACCAACCAGGGACGTCTATAACTCAAGATTGCAACACATGTACTTGTCAACAAGGGAATTGGGCTTGTACAGAGGTAAGAAAGGAATAATTAAAATAATGATTTGACTTATATGAAGTGATTAATTTTTTAGAAAATATGTTACGTTGATGGAAAATGCTCTGGAGATCCTCATTGTAAAACGTTTGATGGAAAACCATTCGATTTTATGGGAAAATGTGCTTATTATTTGGTTCGTGGTGAAGGATTTGATGTTATTTGTGATCATTATATTGTTTCTAAAGGCATTTTTGTGGTAAGAAATTAATACTTTCTTCAAATCACATTTTATTTTATAAATATTATTATAACTTACAGAAAGATTTCAAATCAACTTTACCATCGTATTGCGCTAAAGTGATTATTAAAGCAAAGGGAGAAACGATTGAGCTTGGTCAAAAACACCAGGTTAAAGTTAATGACGATAATTTAAGCTGGTTCCCCTTCAATTCCCAATCATTTTATATTTCCAAACCAAGTAATTTATTAACTCAAGGTACTTAATATTATTAATATATAAAAAAGGGGTATAATACTAAAATTTATTTTTTAGTTACATTAAGTAACTCTGTAATTGTCCAATGGAACGGCGTCGCTGCCATAACAGTTAAAATTCCAACTACAATGAAAGGACAAGTTAAGGTAACACACAATTTAATAAATTTGATTCATTGATCTAATTTATATCTTTAAAAGGGATTATTGGGAACATACAACAAAAATAATCAAGATGATTTCTTAATGCCTAATGAAAAACTTGCCAACACCGCAACAGAATTTGGAAATTCTTGGAAAGTACCTGGAAGTTGTGAAAACGAACATTTAGAACCAGTACCTCATCCATGTTTAAACAATCCAGATAAAAAAGCGAAAGCTGAGCAATCTTGTGCTTTACTTAAAAGTGGGTTATTTGATGGTGCAATAGATTCAGAAGAGGAATACGAAAATTGTCTTTATGATGCTTGTTCATGTCCTGATACAGTAAGTTTATAATATTTTTAAATTTTAGATAAATAATTTTTATAATTTCCAGCAAAAAGATTGTGTTTGCGAATTTTACGCCGCTCAAAGCGAAAAATGCGCTGCAAAGGGATTCATTGTTGATTGGCGTGCGAAGGTGCCTGGTTGCGAAATTAAGTGCCCAGCTGGACAAATTTATCAAAACTGCGGAAATCATTGTTCCCGTAGCTGCGAAGCCATCGCCACCACGAGAGTATGTCCGACAATCTGTATAGAAGGGTGTTATTGTCCCGCAGGACAAACTTTGGATGAATTTGGAAAATGCGTTCAAATCAAACAATGCAAATGTATTTTTGAGGGCAAACCATATCCAGCAGATTTTACCTTTATCTACAAAAATTCTAAATGGTATTTCTTATACGATAATTTAAGAGTAATTATTTTATTTATATATTGCTTAGGACTTGTCAAAATGGTAATTGGAACACCACTGTTATACCTCCTGATGACAAAACACCATCATTACCAGATTTGCAGAAAAAATGTGACGCTAACCGATTCGAGGAATATTGTGGGTGTACGCGTACTAATCCATTAACTTGTCAAGTATGCATTATAATTAATTTAATTAATTGTGTTTATTAAATCATTTTATTTTAGAACAAGCATTTTAACGCGCAACCGCTCTATGGAAAATGTAAAGCTGGGTGTCAATGTATGAATGGTTATGTTTATGATACAGTAAATGAGAAATGTGTTAAACCAGAAAGCTGCCCATGTAATTACAACGGTATTAGTTACTCTGAAAATGCTGTTAACATTCAGAAGAACGAAAAATGGTAAGAGTAATTTCACCCTCACCTTCTCCAGCTTCAACTCCTCTCTCGCTATATATTGCGAAGTCTCCCAACATTCACCTCCAATATATATATATTTTCCAAATATTCTTCTTTACCACATCTTCACTTTCCCAACTCTCGTCCATAGGCAACGCCATCTCTTCTTTGACCCCCAGTTATGATTAACCCCTCTTTAATTATTATTAATAAATCACGATTAAATTATGAAAACCTAAATTTATTAAGATTGAAACTAAGAGGACATCATTCTTTATAGCACTTGTAAAGGTGGAAACTGGGAATGTATCCCAAACACCGATCGTTGGGAAAAATGTAGCATTTGGAGTAACACCCACATTCGAACGTTTGATGAATTGATTTACTCGTTCTCAGGAATTTGTGAGTACGTTTTATTGGAAGATAACGACATAAACGGATTATTTAGAGTTACATTAAAGGTAAAATTAATTAACACCAAAATCAATTAAATTTAATTTTTTATCCCATTAGAATGAAAAATGTAAAGCCGGTGCTTGCATTAAACAAGTTTCTGTTCTCTATAAAGATGTAAATAACGTCGAAGAAAAAATCATTTTCACAAACGGAAAAAACTATGCCATTATTGGAAAACTATCTAATTTGGTGATAACAGAATCTGATTTATCAGTTTCGGTTAATGTGGTTAAATTGGGCGTAAAAATAATCTGGGATAAAAGCGGATGGGCTCATATTCATGTTTCTCAAGAATGGAAATCTCGAAAGGTGCTTAATTTGAAAAAAAATTGTACTTTTTATCAAGTATTTTATTTTTAGAATCATGGTGGATTATGTGGTAAATACGATGATAATCCAAATAATGATTTATTAACCCCTAATAACGATTTTGGAGTTACACATCTTGTTGATTACTACAGAGTTGATAATTCGTGCTCTAAATGTACTGAGCACCAGGTAAAAAATCTAATTTAATTAATTATCCTATGTCAAATAATTCTTATTTTAGGATCCTGGCTTAATACCCCCTCAAAATACTTGCGACATTCTTTTCAATGGCATCTTTAAGACCTGTGCTAGTTTAAAACCGTTTAAGGAATATTATAAAAGATGTTTAATTGATGTTAACTTAGAACATTTATTACCTAAAACTCAACAACAAAATCATTTTTGTCAATCGTTAGCAGCTTATGAACAAGAATGTATTGATTTAAATCTGTTTATAAATTGGCGTACAAAGGATATTTGTCGTAAGTATTCTTAAATTTTCCTCTAAGTTTATTGTTTAATTGTTTTGAAATTTTAAGCGATCAAATCGTCTTTGTCCTGTATTTATAATGATAAAGAGTACACACAAGGGGAATCTATAAATAAAGATTGTAACAAGTGTACTTGTCAAAAAGGAAAATGGGCTTGTACAGAGGTAGGAAAGGAATAATTAAAATAACGATTCGACTTATATGAAATGATTAATTTTTTAGAAAACGTGTTACGTTGATGGAAAATGTTCCGGAGATCCTCATTGTAAAACGTTCGATGGAAAACCGTTCGATTTTATGGGAAAATGCGCATATTATTTAGTTCGAGGTGATGGATTTGATGTTATATGTGATCATTATGTTGTTTCTAAAGGCACTTTTGTGGTAAGAAATTAACACTTTTTTCAAATCACACTTTTTTTCATGAATATTATAACTTACAGAAAGATTTCAAATCAACTTTACCATCGTATTGCGCCAAAGTAATTATTAAAGAAAATGGGGAAACGATTGAGCTTGGACAAAAACATCGAGTTAAAGTTAACGATGACAATTTAAGCTGGTTTCCATTCAAGGCCCAATCAGGATTTTATATTTCCAAACCAAGCAATTTATTAACTCAAGGTATTTAATTTTATTGATATATAAAAAAGGGGTATAATACTAAAATTTATTTTTTAGTTACATTAAGTAACTCTGTAATTGTCCAATGGAACGGCGTCGCTGCCATAACAGTTAAAATTCCAACCACAATGAAAGGACAAGTTAAGGTAATACAAATTTTAATAAATATGTGATTCATTGATCTAATTTATATTTGTAAAAGGGATTATTGGGAACGTACAACATAAATAAACAAGATGATTTCTTAATGCCTAATGAAGAACTTGCCAAGACCGCAACACAATTTGGAAATTCTTGGAAAGTACCTGGAAGTTGTGAAAACGAACATGTAGATCCAGTACCTCATCCATGTTTAAGCAATCCAGCTAAAAAAGCGAACGCTGAGCAAGCTTGTGCTTTACTTAAAAGTGGATTATTTGATGGTGCTATAGATTCAGAAGAGGAATACGAAAATTGTCTTTATGATGCTTGTTCATGTCCTGATACAGTAAGTTTATAACATTTCTAAATTATAGATAAATAATTTTTATAATTTCCAGCAAAAAGATTGTGTTTGCGAATTTTACGCCGCTCAAAGCGAAAAATGCGCTGCAAAAGGATTCATTGTTGATTGGCGTGCGAAGGTGCCTGGTTGCGAAATTAAGTGCCCAGCTGGACAAACTTATCAAAACTGCGGAAATCAATGTTTCCGTAGCTGCGAATCCATCGCTACCACGAGAATATGCCCGAGAATCTGTACTGAAGGTTGTTATTGTCCTGTAGGACAAACTTTAGACGAATTTGGAAAATGCGTTCAAATCAAACAATGCAAATGTATTTTTGAGGGCAAACCATATCCACCAGATTTCACCTTTATCTATAAAAAATCTAAATGGTTCGTGTATTTCTTATATGATAATTAAGAATAACTTATTTATGTATTTTTTAGGACCTGTCAAAATGGTAATTGGAACACAACTATTGTACCTCCTGGTAACACAACACCATCATTACCAGATTTGCAAAAAAAATGTGACGCTAACCGTTTCGAAGAATATAGTGGTTGTACACGTACCAATCGTTTGACTTGTCAAGTATGTAATTATAATTAATTTATTAAATTATGTTTATAAATTTTTTTAATTTTAGAACAAGCATATTAACGAACAACCTTTGTATGGAAAATGTAAATCTGGTTGTCAATGTATGAATGGTTACGTTTATGATACAGTAAATAAGAAATGTGTTAAACCAGAAAGCTGTCCATGTAATTACAACGGTATTAGTTACTTAGAAAATGCTGTAAAAATTCAGAAAAACGAAAAATGGTAAGATTAATTTTCTACCTTTAATTGCTTCCACCCTCATCTTCTCCTGCTTCTCGCCTATATATCCTGAAGTCTCAAGATCCACCTCTAGTATTGATCCTGAAACTCCTCCACCATCTTTTGTTCCACTTCCTCTCTTTTCGTCTTCCACCTTTTACGTTTCTCTCTGCTGTGCAGCATAATATCTTCGCTTTAATATCCTCACTTTCCACCACTCGCCCTTCTCTTTATTCCTATCTTCGCTGCATACTGAATGGGACTGTCACCATTCGTTAAATTATAAAAACTTAAACTTATTAATATCGAAACTAAGAGGACAATATCATTTTTTATAGCACTTGTAAAGGTGGAAACTGGGAATGTATTGAAAACACCGATCATTGGGAAAAATGTAGCGTTTGGAGTAACACCCACATTCGAACGTTTGATGAATTGATTTATTCGTTCTCAGGGATTTGTGAGTACGTTTTATTGGAAGATAACGACATAAACGGATTATTTAGAGTTACATTAAAGGTAAAATTAATTAACACCGTAATAAATTAAGCTGTAATTTAAATCTTTTTCTCCTTAGAACGAAAAATGTAACGCCGGTGCTTGCATTAAACAAGTTTCTGTTTTCTATAAAGATGTAAATAACGTCGAAGAAAAAATCATTTTCACAAACGGAGAGAATTATGCAATTATTGGAAAACTATCTAATTTTTTGATAGCAGAATCTGATTTATCAGTTTCAGTTAATGTGGTTAAACTGGGCGTAAAAGTAATCTGGGATAAAAGCGGATGGGTTCATATTCATGTTTCTCAAGAATGGAAATCTCGAAAGGTGCTTAATTTGAAAAAAAAATTGTACTTTTTATCAAGTATTTTACTTTTAGAATCATGGTGGATTATGTGGTAAATACGATGATAATGCAAAGAATGATTTATTAACCCCTAACAACGATTTTGGAGTTACACACCTTGTTGATTATTACAGAGTTGATAATTCGTGCTCTAAATGTACTGAGCACCAGGTAAAAAATCTAATTTAATTTATTATCCTATGCCAAATGATTCTTATTTCAGGATCCTGGTTTAATACCCCCTCAAAATACTTGCGATATTCTTTTCAATGGCATCTTTAAGACTTGTGCTAGTTTAAAACCGTTTAAGGAATATTATAAAAGATGTTTAATTGATGTTAACTTAGAACATTTATTACCTAAAACTGAACAACAAAATCGTTTTTGCCAATCGTTAGCAGCTTATGAACAAGAATGTATTGATTTAAATCTGTCTATAAATTGGCGTACTAAGAATATTTGTCGTAAGTATTCTTAAATTTTCCTCTAAGTTTATTGTTTAATTGTTTTTGAAATTTTAAGCGATCAAATCGTCTTTGTCCTGTATTTATAAAGATAAAGAGTACACACAAGGAGAATCCATAAATGAAGATTGTAACAAGTGTACTTGTCAAAAGGGAAAATGGGCTTGTACAGAGGTAGGAAAGGAATAATTAAAATAACGATTCGACTTATACGAAATGATTAATTTTTTAGAAAACGTGTTACGTTGATGGAAAATGTTCCGGAGATCCTCATTGTAAAACGTTTGATGGAAAACCGTTCGATTTTATGGGAAAATGCGCATATTATTTAGTTCGAGGTGATGGATTTGATGTTATATGTGATCATTATGTTGTTTCTAAGGGCGCTTTTGTGGTAAGAAATTAATACTTTGTTCAAATCACATTTTATTTCATGAATATTATTATAACTTACAGAAAGATTTCAAATCAACTTTACCATCGTATTGCGCCAAAGTGATTATTAAAGAAAATGGGGAAACGATTGAGCTTGGACAAAAACATCGAGTTAAAGTCAATAATGACAATTTAAGCTGGTTACCCTTCAATTCCCAATCAGGATTTTATATCTCAAAACCAAGCAATTTATTAACTCAAGGTACTTAATATTATTGATATAGTGTCCACCAAAAAGTCAGCAACACCTGTTTTATTTCTGTTCCATTACATCAAAGTTTATGAAATTTAGCTTATATGGAAAGCTCTAACTTGGTATGATTACTCTTCAGATGATATCAAATAGATGGTCAAAAATTGAATTATCGTTTCTCCATATTCAATGTCAAGAAAGCTGAGAATTTTAAATGGAACGCCCCGTATTTTTTTTAACCTACCACAGAGAGGATTAATTTTTTGATCCAAACCTAATTTTTGTTTTCATTGTTTCATTTATTTGTTCTTCTCAATCAAAGATAGTAAACTAAAAGATTATCAACCAAAGTTAATTGTAAAAATAAATTAAACGAAAAACTGTCGAAATATCATGGCCTAATAAATGGCAAACTCCCTTTCTGGTGAGCTAATATAATATTTGGCGTACCATTCGACTTTCTTGCCATTGAATGCGAAAAAAAGATAATTCACTTTTTGAATTCTGTATAAGATACTGTGATACAGCAAATGACAATCTATTTGACAGTATTTGAATAGTAATCGGCCCAATTTAGAGCTTTTTTGAATGAACGTTTGCTGAGATGTGGAGTTTTAAAGGGCATGGTGAAAATTGCCAAGAAAAATTTAATATCAAAATAACTCAAAAATGAAAAACGCTAAGTACCAATAAATCAAAGTCAACTCATTTTTTCGCATATAATTAAAAGGTCAAATAAAAACTATAGCATTCCATTTAAAATAACGAAGTTGTGGTCTCGGTATGAACCTCCTATACAAGGTGGGGCAAAAATAATGTCATAATGTGAATTGGCTGCCATTTTCTTAGAAATGAAAAAAATAGGGCTCCGTTTTCACGGAACGTTTATTTAAAAGTGTAAAATTTGTTATATTAACTTGAAAAAATTATATCGGTCAAATGACCCCCTCCTGAGTTAATACACATTTGTGCTCGTTTTACGGCATTTAAAATTGTTGCTCGCAAAATATCAAGCTCCAAATTGGCGATTTCTTCTTTAATGTTAGCTTTCAAGAGTTGCAGGGTTTGTGGTTTGTTGCGGTAAACGCGTGATTTCAAAAAGCCCCAAAGAAAGAAGTCTGGCGCCGTCAGATCTGGCGATCTGGCCGGCCAGTTCAAATCGCCAAAACGGGAGATCATACGGCCCGGAAATTGGCGTTTCAAAATCTCCATCGTTGCCCGAGCTGTGTGAGCGGTTGCTCCATCCTGTTGGAACCAACAATGCTCGAGACCCAATTCAGCGATTTGCGGCAAAAAAATAAGGGCCAATCACTTTTTCACTGCATATGCCGCACCAAACAGTCACTTTGAGGGGATGCAATGACTCTTCGTGCATTTCATGTGGATTCTCCGTACCCCAGAAACGCATATTTTGTTTGTTCACATAACCGTTTAAGTGGAAATGGGCTTCGTCGCTCATTATGATTTTGGATACGAAATCATCGTCTTCTTGCACCAGGTTTAAGAGAGCATGGGAGTAAGTTAACGTCACTTGACGGTCAGCAGGCAACAATTAGTGAACGGTTTGGACTTTATACGGAAACAACTTCAGGTCTTTCACCAAAATTCGACGCAACGAACGTCTGCTAATACCGAATTGTATGCATCGTTGTCTCGTCGATGTTTGTGGACTCTCCTCGGCCAACGCAGCGATATTCTCAACCGAACGAGCATTACGGGGCCGGCCACTTCTTGCAGCATCTCTAGTGGACCCAGTTTGCACGAGACGCTCAGCCAAACGCTTAATTGTTCGCGCACAAGGTGCAGGACGACGAGGAAAATGACGACGAAATTCCCGCTGCGTTAAAACAACAGACCGAAAATTCGTCAAATAAGCAGTAACAATATTTTCGCGTTCTTCGAGCGTGTATCGCTCCATTGCTTATTGTCAACTAATTCTCTATCTGTCTACAACATAAATGTCAAAACACAATGTTACTTGATGCCATTTGCATTAATTATGATACATTCACTTTATGACATTACTTTTGCCCCACCTGTTATAAACTAAATTTCAGAAACGTAGATACAATGGAACAGAAATGAAACTGTATAAAAAAGGGGTATAAAGGAGCGGCTACACTACCCGGATCCGCGCCGATCAGATCCGCGCAGAAAGTATTCCGATGGAATGCTCCCTGTGTTTTCAAATGTACCCGGCTACACTGTTCCGCTCCGCGTCGAATCGACCGTCCGACCGGCCGGATAGATCATCGACAGGGCATCCATCCGTACATTCGGACGTCGATCGGCTGTTATCGCATACCCTCGTGGATTTTCGTAGCACATGGCGATCTTCGTCCCTTAAAGGACTGTTTTGTCACAGGTGTTTTTTAGAACGCGTATTTTACAAATAATGAAGTCTCTGTTAATTGCGCACTTCGTTTAAACTATTGCTTATGGTTTTTGGTTATTTTATAAAAAAAATATGGATGACGAAATACTTATTGTGTTAGTGCAACAATATGAAGAATTGTACGATCCGACAAATTCAAGATATTCTAATAATGTACGGAGATCAAACATATGGGAAGAGATTGGAAAACAAATGAATACCTCTGGTAAGTTGAAATAAATTTATTTTAAAATGTTAGGTTACCTTTATGACTATACTTAATTTCTTAAATACTTAACTGTTCTCACCAAAAACAAACATTTCAATAGTGGTACGAAGTGTGATCATAATATTCTTGGAATATATACAGGTCCCTATCAGAGCACATATGAAACGTAGAAAACCTTATTCTGAAGCGATTTTTCTAATAAATTTTTTTCGAAACATTGGACGACCTTAAACGATTTTCACTACGTTATTATAAACATTTCGAAAAAATTTTATTTAGAATTTTATCGTTTCAGAATAAGGTTTTCTACGTTTCATATGTTCTCTGATCCGAAAGATACGGGACACCTGTATAGAAAAATAACTAAGTTATGAAAAATAATCTCTAAAAAGTTGGCCCATCGTAGTGCTAAATAATAAAAAGAAACAACAATTCCTTAGAAAATTATTTTATTAGTATTATAAAAAACAATATAATTAGTTATGTAATCTACCAGCACGAATAATGCTTTGCTGCCATTGAACGCTTCCCGTCACAGTATTAAAATAATTTTTATATTTTTCTCTACTTTGTAAGCCTTCTGTAGAGCAAGCTCCCCCTGTTCCTCTTGCATTTGTTAGAGCTTCTGATAAATTACTTTGTTGTTTACCTAAATTGAGGTTTCGATTTTCAAATTCCGAGTCAACCTTAATTCGAAGAAAATTGTGTAGGACACATGTAGCCATTACAACTATGTCCATATTCCGTGGAGAAAGTTGAAGCTTTCTTTGATAAATCCGAAACCGTTTGGTTAAAATACCAAAGGCGTTTTCAGAAACGCGTCTCGCCCGACAGAGTCGATAATTGAAAACCCTTCTTTCATCATTATCACGAATAGCTTGTTCCGGATATGGTCTCAATAAAGATTTATGCAATGGAAATGCTGCATCACCAACAATAACAAAAGGTGCTGGTACATTGGTGCCTGGTAGATTTTTTTCTTGTGGTATATCAAGATTATTTGAAAAAAACTTTTTTCCTAACGAAGAAGAACGAAAAATTCCACTGTCGCTGCTTCTTCCATAGGCTCCGACATCTATTACTATAAATTTGTAGTTCGCATCGACAAGCGCAAGTAGAACTAAACTAAATGTTTTTTTATAATTAAAGAACATGGATCCACTACCAGCAGGCTTATCACAAATAACATGTTTCCCATCCAAAGCTCCTATGCAATTGGGAAATTGCCATTTTCGTTCGAATTCTTCCGCAATCTCCATCCATTTCGACATTGTAGGTTCTTGCATAACAATAGGTTGCAAAATCTTCCACATCGCTCTACACACGTCATAAACTATATTGGCTACAGTTCTCCTTCCTAAGCGATAACTAAAGGCGATAGTCCGAAATGAGTCTCCTGTCGCAAAAAACCTGAAAAATAACGTTATGTATTTCTTTTAGGTGAAGATTGTAAGAAACGCTGGCAACAATTAAGGGAAAATTATAGAAAGGCCAAGTTGAAGGCCACGAAATGCACAACGGGAGATGCTGGAGGTAAAGTAAAGAAAGTAAAATTTGAGAAGGAGTTGAGCTTCCTGGACGTCCACATTGTTCAACAGCGACCACAGCTTTCAAATCTACCCGATAATGATGAAGAGACTATTGATACGATTTCTGTCGATGACACGACATCTGTTTCTGTAAGTCCGGTACCAGATTCTCCATGTACTGAAACACCTTCGGAGCCGTCAACTTCTGGATCTTCGACCAAACAACAATCAAGAAAGAAGCAACAAAAGCAATCATACAGCAATGTGATGGAACAGTATTTCCAATGTAAAAGCCAACATTTACAAAACAAAAGTACTTCAAAAAAAGAAGATGACCATATTGCAAAATTTTTCCGTTCCATTGAAGAAACAGTTAGAACATTACCTGTTCATTTACAAATTCAGGCAAAGACTAAAATAAGCACGTTTGTACACCAATTAGAGGCGGAAGCAGTACAGATGTCACAACCAAATACATTCACGTTCCAGTCACATGAATATTCCCAACGGTATCGGCCCTATAACACTAACCAATTTATTAACCAACAGACATTACAAAATCCAGTAGAAAATCCTATGCAGAATCCATGGACTGCATGGTCGTCCCAACAGCACCCAGACGTTCAATCAAACTCGTCGAATACCTCTTCCAAAGAAAATTAATATTTAATACTTTTATTTTGTATATTATTAAATAAAGATTTATTGCGTGCATGTGTTAAAAAAGAAATTATTACCAAAATAATATAATACGGTGAAAACCTTTGTACTTAAATAATATAATGGCTATACGTGTACCACTTGTGGTTAATATATTATTTAAGAACGTGATTGGGACTCCTGTATACATATAATTTATACCTCAAAGTTACTGCCAATCTTTCTTCAGTTCCTACAGCTCTTCTGAATCGGGTGTCCTTTTTTTTAATACTGTCGTGAAGAAGACTATGTAGCTCACAAAAAGTGGGATAGGTCATCCTAAAATATTCATAAAATCTACCATCATCTTTTATGAGGTCATTGAATAAGTGGTGAAACTCCCCAAGGTCCTACAAATTAATCATAGACGTCATTTATAATATTTACTTGTTTTAAAACTTTAACAAAACATAATGCTCTTACATTTCGTTTTTTATTTACTGAATGCACCCATTTTTTTTTTTTTTTTCTTTCGTTTTCCAAGCAAATAAAGAGAAACTCTTCATCTGTGCTGGAGCTTGAACACGAAGTAGTTTCCGCCATTGCCAATAACTAAGTAATCATTTAGGCGAACCCGAGGTATATAGTTATTACAAATGTGCGCTACGCGCAACCTTCCGAAAAAATTCCGGCGCCGACGGGTAGTAGTGTAGCCACCTGACAAAAATTCGGGGCGAATCTAATCGGCGCGGATCGGCGCGGATCTGACGTAGTGTAGCCGCTCTTTAACACTAACATTTATTTTTTAGTTACATTAAGTAACTCTGTAATTGTCCAATGGAACGGTGTCTCTACTGTAACAGTTAAAATTCCAACTACAATGAAAGGACAAGTTAAGGTAACACACAATTTAATAAATGTGAATCATTGATCTAATTTATATTTGTAAAAGGGATTATTGGGAACATACAACAAAAATAAAGAAGACGATTTCTTAATGCCTAACAAAAAAGTTGCCACGACCGCAACACAATTTGGAAATTCTTGGAAAGTACCTGGAAGTTGTGAAAACGAACATATAGAACCAACACCTCATCCATGCTTAAACAATCCAGCTAAAAGAGCGAAAGCTGAGCAAGCTTGTGCTTTACTTAAAAGTGGATTATTTGAAGCTGCAATAGATTCAGCTGAGGAGTACGAAAATTGTCTTTATGATGCTTGCTTATGTCCTGATACCGTAAGTTTAAACCCCTTAAAAATTTTAGACAAATAGTTAATTTTTATAAATTCCAGCAAAAAGATTGTGTTTGCGAATTTTACGCCGCTCAAAGCGAAAAATGCGCTGCAAAGGGATTCATTGTTGATTGGCGTGCGAAGGTGCCTGGTTGCGAAATTAAGTGCCCAGCTGGACAAACTTATCAAAACTGCGGAAATCAATGTTTCCGTAGCTGCGACGCCATCGCTACCACGAGAATATGCCCGAAAATCTGTACTGAAGGTTGTTATTGTCCCGTAGGAGAAACTTTAGACGAATTTAGAAAATGCGTTCCAATCACACAATGCAAATGTATTTTTGAGGGCAAACCATATCCTCCAGATTTCACCTTTATCTACAAAAATTCTAAATGGTTCGTGTATTTATTATATGATAATTAAGAATAACTTATTTATGTATTTTTTAGGACTTGTCAAAATGGTAAATGGACTACAACCCTTGTTCCTAATGATGATTCAACAACACCATCATTACCAGATTTGCAGAAAAAATGTGACGCTAATCGTTTCGAGGAATATAGTGGTTGTACGCGTACCAATCGATTATCTTGTAAAGTATGTAGTTATAATTAATTAATTAAATTGTGTTTATTAAAATTTTTAATTTTAGAACAAGCATCTTAACCCACAACCGTTGTATGGAAAATGCAAAGGCGGTTGTCAATGTATGAATGGTTATGTTTATGATACAGAAAATAAGAAATGCGTTAAACCAGAACGTTGTCCATGTAATTACAACGGTATAAGTTACTCAGAAAATGCTGTGAAAATTCACAAAAACGAGAAATGGTAAGAGTAACCTAAATTTTCTGTTGTCTAGAAACTTCTTGTTCAATCCCTTTCTTCTGAATGATGTAAATGGGTTAATAAATCATAGTTAAATTACGAATACTTAAGTTTATTAATATCGCAACTAATTTTTAATCTATTTTTTTTTATAGCACTTGTAAAGGTGGAAATTGGAAATGTACTGAAAACACCAATCATTGGGAAAAATGTACCGTTTGGAGTAACACCCACATTCGAACATTCGATGAATTATTTTACTCATTCTCAGGAGTTTGTGAGTACGTCTTGTTGGAAGATAACGACATAAACGGATTGTTTAGAGTTACATTAAAGGTAAAATTAATATTAAACCAAATCAAATTATTTAAATCAAATCAAATTCTTTCATTTTAGACGGAAAAATGTAATGTTGGTGGTTGTATTAGCCAAGTTTCTGTATTGTATAAAGATATAAACAACAAAATTGAAAAGATCACATTCTCAAAGGGAACTAAATTTGTAATTGAAGGAGAATTGAATCGTTTATCAATAAAAGATATGGATTTATCAATTATTGTAAATGTTGCTGGTTTAGGTGCTAAAGTTGTTTGGAATAAGGCCGGTTGGGTGCACATTCATGTTTCACAACTCTGGAAGTCGCAAAAGGTGCTTAATTTGCAATAAAAAAATTATTTTTTATCAAAGATTTAATTTCAGAATCATGGTGGATTGTGTGGTAAATATGATGACAATCCAAAGAATGATTTATTAACCCCTGACAACAAATTTGGAATTACTCATCTTGTTAATTACTACAGAATTGATAAATCATGCTTGGAATGTAATGAACATACCAATATTGATATAATACCACCCAAAAAAACTTGTGATATTCTCTACAACAACATCTTCAAAACTTGTGGTACATTAAAACCAATAAAAGAATATTACCAAAGATGTTTAATCGATGCAAATTTACAAAGTTTATTGCCCGAAAATGAACGATTTAATTATTATTGCCAAACTTTGTCGGCTTACGCCCAAGAATGTAATGATATTAATTTACCAGTAAATTGGCGTACAGATGATATTTGCCGTAAGTACTCCTAAAATAATTATTTTTTTTATAACTATTTTTATTTTAGCCCAAACTTGCGAACCTAAAAAACAATATTATCCATGTCAAACTTCTTGCCCAAAACGAACATGTAAAGATTCGAAAAAAATTGTATGCAATAACAAATTATGTAGCGAAACTTGTTCTGTAAGTTGTCCTGCAAATATGATATTTAAGGATGAAAAATATGATCAATGTGTGAAGGAAGAAGAATGTAACGAAGATAATGTTTGTACACAAAATGTCGATATTGTCGTGGATAATGAGGAAAATTGTGATTCGACAAAGATACGTTTAAAAGTTCACACTAAAAAGGGTGATAGCATTATGCAAAGATATTTAGATGTTAATCATTTCAATGAAGATTGATTTAATATTAATCATAAATAAAGTAATTTACGAACATTAATTTTTTGTTTTAATTTGAATAATAAGTAACTGCTAAAACTCATTCTTTGTGACGCTTAAAATTAATTTTATATTGAAATTAGTTTGATATAATAATTCATTTTAGAAATACCTCGGTTTATGCGGTAAATTCGATGATAATCCAGAAATGACCGTGATACCGGAACCAAACGGAAATGGTGTTCCTGAATTCGTAGATAATTACCATGTTGATAAAATACGTCCAGGAAATTTCAAAATTGAGGTAAACCAATTTAATGTGGTCGTTTTAAATTAAATAAAAAAAAATGTTAAAAGTTATCTTGATTAAAAATGACTGTATTATGTTATTGAGAATCAACATAGTATATTAAAAAACTAGTTTCGTAAGACATGCTTGAAATGCACGAATTCAAGTTGAAAAACGAGTGAGTGCTTTAAGTCTTACGAAACGTGTTTTTTATGCTATTTTTTGTAATTCGCGTTTTTATATATTTTTTTTTACAAAAATAAAATAAATTTTAATAATGTAGGGAAATAGGTATGTAGCAGTTGGTAACAACATAACACTTCAAAATAGAAATTTGAATGACAAATAGAAACTGTCAAAACACAAAACCTCCCAAAATAAGAGAAATTGCTCAGAGTCACTCAGAGTTCAATGTCCTCATCATTGTGGACCTTGTATTCGTTCTAAGAACGTGTTTAAACATCCATAGACAAAAATTGTCACATTGACAACTAGAAAAATTAATGACCCAATGTCACCAACTTGAACTGGTTCCAAAAAATGTTACTAAAATCTCATTACAGCATCGGATACCGTAAGGAATCTCATTACAGCATCGGATGCTGTAAGGAGTCTCATTACAGCACCCGTTTGAGTACTGTTAGTGCTTTCATTACCGTCGTGAATTACAAAATAGTTATTTACATATATTACAAGTGGGCTAGAAACATAATTACAGTACGAGTGTGGAGAATTGCACGACGAGGTCGTAGACCGAGTCGTGTAATCACACGAGTACTGTAATTATGCTCTAGCCCACGTGTGATATACAGCATTTTATCTACGACTGCTAAAAATTACTAAAAAATCAATTTCTTTAGAAAAGTCTATTTAACATTTATAAAAATATTTTCAAATGATTGTTGACAATTTTGAATTGTCAGTTTCAACAACATGTTTACTCATCTGGAATAAGTGTTTTGAAATGTAAAAACATAACAATTAATGTTTATAATAAATAGTATTGTTTCTCTGTAAGTAGATAACACTTTTTTTTTGTATTGTTGCTCATTTCAATAAATTAAGTCTGTTTTGATTAAGCTAAAAATGCGTTACGTAATGAAACTAGTGCGGTAATGAACTTCATTACGTAACTCGAATCACCTCAAATGAGTGCGGTAATGATGACTTATCCAGGCAGTCGTAGATAATAGTATATTAAAAAACAAGTTTCGTAAGACACGTTTGAAATGCACGAATTCAAGTTGAAAAACGAGTTTTTTAATGAATGAGTGCTTTAAGTCTTATGAAACGTGTTTTTTTATGCTATTTTTTGTAATTCGCGTTTTTATATTTTTTTTTTTACAAAAATAAAATAAATTTTAACAATGTAGGGAAATAGGTATGTAGCAGTTGGTAACAACATAACACTTCAACATAGAAATTTGAATGACAAATAGAAACTGTCAAAACACAAAACCTCCCAAAATAAGAGAAATTGCTGAGTCACTCAGAGTTCAATGTCCTCATCATTGTGGACCTTGTATTCGTTCTAAGAACGTGTTTAAACATCCATAGACAAAAATTGTCACATTGATAACTAGAAAAATTAATGACCCAATGTCACCAACTTGAACTGATTCCATAAAATGTTACTAAAATCTCATTACAGCATCGGATGCTATAAAGAGTGTCATTACAGCACCCGTTTGAGTACTGTAATAGCTTTCATTACCGTCGCGAATTACAAAAAATAAATTTACAATATAGTAAACAAGTTAGATTGATTTTAAGTTAAAACTGGTTACAAATTTCAGATGCTAAGAGGATCTGGTGAATTTCATAAAGAGTTTTTTTTGGTACATACTCACCTATCAATTGATTCCCCGTGATATCTAATTACACAGGGTGTTAATTCACATTGGATTGAGTGATTTTTGTAAGGATCATAAATGTTGCATAATATAAATAATAATATTAAAAGATAACGCTAAAATGATTATCTTTAATTACTAGATGTTGCAAAACTATTCTAATATTTGATATCAAAAGTAATTAAGGTCAAGGTTACTTAAATATAATAGTAAATATGAAAACTTAACTGATCTAAACTTATTTATATAACAACGAATCATTATTTTATTAATAAAATATTAATTAAATAATAACCAGAAATTTATTTTTACGCGATAACCTAAGCTTCTTAGTATTTACCAAACATTTCGATTTCTTTGAAAATCGACGACCTCTCTTTCTGTGAATATAATTAATATGTTAATACACCGAGATATGACTGAAATTATATAAAGAAGAGCTTAAACGTGGTCGCAAGTAGTCATGATTCGAACAGTTATGAAGCCGCATCTCATATTACTAATAGTGTTTGTGCTCAAACATCAATTAGCTCACTCACACAAATGTACGTATTTAATTAAACAGCTTTGAAACATTTTAATTTTTTCGTTTAATTTTTAGGTGAAATCCCCGAAAATGATGTAAGTGATTTGTTACAATCAAATTTGACTTGATTTAATAATTTTTTTTTGTTAGGAATATGCAAATTGTGTTGTTACAAAAAATCTCAAAGATTATAACATTAAGACGGTTCAAGGCGAATTCTATAGGTTAAATTTATTAATTAATTTTTTATCTTACTAAATAATCATTTATTTTGTTGTATAGCTTTAAATCCGATTGTTTATACACTTTATTAAGTTATGAAAGCGACGATGGCGATCAAATTTCTATTAATTCCGCTAATTCTAAGGTTGAAATTGTTGTGGGTGCGAAACAATACGAGCTAAAAGTTACAGGTACTTCCTTTTTAAAAATTATTTAAAAGATTAAATCGACAAAGTTATTTCGGTTTCAGGAAAGAATCAATTCGTTTTTGCAACACCAGATAAAATACATAAATTGCCAGTTAGTGTAGGTAAAATAGATGTGTCAAAACCTGGGGTATATGCAGTTGCGAAATTCAAAAATTTGGGATTAACCGTAAAATGGAACGGACAGGTATTAAACGAATCAATTTTATTAACAATTTTTTAAGATAAATTACTTTAGGAATCAGTTGTAATCCAATTAGATAATGCTAAACAATACGATTTATCAGGAATTTGCTCTAAAGATTGTTTAGAAAGCACTCCATCTCTCCGAGAACAATGGAAATTAACTGATAAATGCGTTGATGAAGAATCAGGAAAATGTTTAACCGTGCAAGATAGGTCAAAATCATTACAATACTGCCGCACCATATTAAGAAACAAAAAATACAACA
This sequence comes from Onthophagus taurus, assembly GCF_036711975.1. Taxonomy (NCBI): domain Eukaryota; kingdom Metazoa; phylum Arthropoda; class Insecta; order Coleoptera; family Scarabaeidae; genus Onthophagus; species Onthophagus taurus. The sequence continues at coordinate 4,176,291 of NC_091967.1, forward strand.
AATGTTTAAAAGCATTAAACGTCGATTCATTTTTATCAGAATGCCAAGCAGTATTTTGCAGTTGCAAAAAACCTAAAGTCGAGATGTGTATGTGTGAGTTATTCGATAGTTTCATCAAACATTGTGAAGCAAGAACCGGAGAAGCAATATCATGGAGGGAGAAAAACTTTTGTGGTAAATACTAATTGCCATTTTTAAAATTTAATTTAAAAAAACATCGTTTTTTAGAAAAAAAGTGCAAAATTCCGAACCAAGTTTACGTCGAGTGTGGGCGTCGACAAAAAGCGTGCGGTGAAGTTGTTGAAAACGATAAAGATGATAAAGCTTGTATTGAAGGCTGTAGATGTCCGCTAAATTTGTTCTTATCAAACCAAAAGTGTATTACCGCAAAAGAATGTCCATGTCGATATGAAAATGTTGATTATGCCGCTGGAAGTAAATCGACTCAAGATTGTAATACATGTGTATGTAATGGAAATGATGGATGGGATTGTACTACGGTATGTTTATCTAAATTAAGATTAACCTTAAGACCTTATTTGGTGTCTAAATAGTCCTACATCAAAGTCTCGATGTAAATATTACATCGATTATACAGGGTGTATCTGAATGACTGCAACAAACTTCAAGAGGTGATTCTTTAGTGAATTTTAAGGGTACTTTGATATATGAACCATGGGCGACTTCGGCTCCCCTAAGGAGCTACACCCCTTCAAAGATGGCGGAAAATTTAGGTTTAATTTTTTTTTCTCAAAAATCATAAACGCTAGGAAAATGAAATTTAGGAAATATGCTTAATTCATAATAGAGCACGTTTTGACCCTATTTGTACTTTCAACCTACCCTTCTAAACTACTAAACGTAACCACCCCCTTTGCATTTTTGCGAAAATTTTTTGTATGCAGATGATAATAATAATAATAATAATAATAATAATAATATTTATTGGCACAACCCACATACTTTACATATATAATATCAGAAAGAAAATAAACAAAAAAAAAAAATTACAAAAACAATATATATTACAATAGAACGGGGTTGCAACCAAATGGACTGCGTTTGGCTCGTAACATAGTCACGATCCACTCCTCCACGCAGCCCGGAAAAAAAAAGAAAAACTATAGATATATAACAATATAGATGGATTAAGCTAAATACCTCAAACAGCTTTTGACCAGATCCACCAACTGACCAGTTTAAACACATCGAACATTGCCACACCCAACGAACCCACCCTCACCGCAGCTCAGACAAATATTTTATGACGGCCTTTTTAAATTCATATCTCGACTTAAAGCAAAAGCAACGATTAAGATCAATGAAATACTTTGCAATATTGTATGAAAATGATTTCTTAAATAGTTGAATGATAAACTACATCACAGTAATTAAAATGTGATAGTACAAATGACTCACATAACAATTTTCTAAGTTTGACATTCAAAACCGCTTTGTGTGAATATAACAGCTTTAAACTGGCAAACGCCCTCCCGACCAGGCAGGACACAAACTTCCTCAATCTCAATTCTGAATCTATCCAGACTCCCAAATACCTGACTGAATCCTGATACATCACCTCAGCCCCTCCAATAAGCAATCCCAAATCCCGCTGCGCAGCCAGTGTATTTCTTCCATTCGCAAAGACCAAACCAACAGTTTTATCCGAATTCACCACCAAACCGTGATCATCCGCAAAGCGAAGAATCCCGGTCAAGTCCTGATTGATTTGACTAGAAACTAACGCAACATCCGATGGCTTAAAGGAGTAATATATCTGTGTATCATCCGCATAGAGATGATAGCGACAGGTACGAATGTACTTTTGAATATTGAGTGTATATATCGAGTACAGCAGTGGACCAAGCACTGAGCCTTGGGGCACGTCCGATTTCACATTTAAGATGTTGGATCGACTGCCCCCAAACAACACACTCTGTGTACGATCTCGCAAATAATCGTCCATCAACTGAACACCACACCGGCTCATCCCAACATAATGAAGCATACATAACAGCAACTTATGATCGATCATATCAAAAGCCTTTGAAAAATCTAAAAGCACAAGCACTGTAGTTAATCCCGCATCCCTAGCCGTAACAATGTCATCCATAACGTTTGCCAGCGCAGTGGCACAACTGTAGCCAGATCTAAAACCTGACTGCAAATCGGGCAAGATTTTAAACTGATTTAGGTGACTCGTCAATTGTGATGCCAGTATCTTTTCCAGTACCTTAGACAGAACTGGAAGAACCGATACGGGTCTAATATCATTTAAAGTGTGAGGACCAGATTTTTTGGGTAGTGGTACAACCAGCGAACTTTTCCATTTATCTGGAAATACCGAGTTAATTATACATGAATTAATCACGTGTGTGATGTAGGGCAGTAAAACAGGTAGACATAGTTTAATCATTTGTATGCTTACACCGTCAGACCCGACAGAATTAGTTTTAATAGTCAGTAAAGCCTTCATTACATCACTCTCCTCAACTGCAGAAAAATTCATAGCTAAGTCGCCGGTCATACCACAAACAAAATTTGAAGTGTAGTAGTTATAAATTTCATCAGGCGGAGGTGTGAGGTGTATCGAATTAATGAAATGATCGTTAATAGTATCAGCATTAATTGCTTGATCAGATAAATTGATTGATATGTTCTTTCTACCAACTCTCAAATTTCTCAAAGTATTCCACGTTTCCTTGGGCGATTTTGTACGCAAACAATAATCGAGATATGCCCTTTTTTCATTTTTAATTCAAATTACGCAGGTCCCTATAGTAGCACCAATGAGCATTTAATCTAGTTGCTCTGTATTTCCTGAGAGCTTTATTACGTAAACCCATCATCATTCTTATGGTACAAGTTAACCAAGGTGCAGGAGGACGCGTAAAGACCACCGATTTCAGAGGGACGTGCTTATCAAAAAGATTTAATATATTTTCAGTTAGTTTATTTACTTTAATATTAATGTCGTTCTCTAACAGAAAATCTTGCCACGATAGCGAATTTAAATCAGCCTGAAAGTTATCATAATTAATCGATGAAAATGAGCGAAATGTTTTCAGAATAGGAGTACGCAGAGATTTTCCCAACCTAAGGCCACAAAAAACCATATCATGATCGCCAATATCAGTCACACTCATCACACCAGACGACTCAATACCATCATGATTAGTAATAATTAAATCGAGTAATGTGCGAGTACCATTTGTTACTCTCGTAGGTTCCGTAATCAATTGCTGAAATCCAAAAGATTCTATCACATCGAGCAACTGAAATGAACGGTAAACCGTATGATCACCCAAATTCACATTGAGATCACCCACAATGAAAACCGTTTCGAAGCGATCATTAAGGGTCTCAAGAACACTCTCAAAGGTTAGAATAAAATTAGGGAAACTACCTTCAGGTCTATACATTACACACAATGCCATGTTCTTACCATCCACTCCAACACTGACCACCATAAATTCAACACCATCCTGCACCGAATCGTACACATTTAAATGTTCCACGTGCAAATAACTTTTGAAGTAGACACCCAATAATAAATACATTAGAAAAATTTTACATAGATAGATGAAAGTATTCTAAAACTTTTTTGTCTCTCTGAAATTTTTCCAAAAACGACTAATTTTTGAGAAAAAAAATAGTAAAGCAAACACTGCCCGTTAAACAACGGGGTTGTCGATCAAAAGTTGGAATGAATTTTAAATGAAAAAATCTTAGTAAGCTTTGCAATCTTTGTCAGAAATATTTTTGACGTTTAAATGTCAGTTTTTCTTACTATTATTGTTTTTCAAATTAATTTTTGAATAAAGTTCTATCGCAATTACTCGACGATTCAAAATTTTAAATAACACAATAATAAAGTAAGAAAACCACTGATATTTAAACGTCAAAAATATTTCTGAGAAAGATTACAAAGCCTACTAAGATTTTTTCATTAAAAATTCATTCCAACTTTCGATTAACAACCCTACAGCTTAACAGTGAGTGTTTGCTTAATTATTTTTTTTCTCAGAAAGTATTAAATTTTCGAAGAACATCAGAGAGACAAAAAAGTTTTAGAATAGTTTTACCTATCTAACTGAAATTTTTCCAATGTATTTATCATCTTCATAAAAAAAATCTAGGCATAAATTGAACGGGGGTGGTTACGTTTAGTAGTTTAGAAGAGTAGGATGAAAGTACAAATAGGGTCAAAACGTGCTCTATTATGAATTAAGCATATTCCCTAAATTTCATTTTCCTAGCGTTTATGGTTTTTGAGAAAACAAAATTAAACCAAAATTTTCCTCCATTTTTGGGGGGGCGTAGCTCTCCAGGGGGGGCGAAGTCGCCCATGGTTCATATATGAAAGTACCCATAAAATTCACTAAAGAATCGCCCCTTGAAGTTTGTTACAGTCATTCAGATACACCCTGTATATTCATTGATTTTTGATTATACTTCTAATATAACAAATAAAATTACAACTACCGTATTTTCTCGAATCTTATCCGCACTCGAATCTAATCCGCACCCCGATTTTAAAAATGCATAATGGTAAAAAAATTTAGTTTGCGAATATAATCCGCATCTTTCTCTGAGCAATTCGACAACAACAAAATGATGCGATGCTTGTTGTTAACCATAAATATATAATAATAATAATATATTTATGCATAGTATACATATATACATAAAATTATTATAAATTAAGCCAGCACAAATTAGGCGGAGTTCAGGTGCAGCCTGCTCTTCCAACAACACCTGCTCTTCCACTCAAACCTAATAAAACTAATTCTAAATATATAAGAGAGAAAAAGAAAAGAAAAACGAAAAGAAAAAGACCCGATGGTGAAATCATAATTAATTACTAAGCGTAAACTGCCCGATCCCTGTCGCCCTACAATGCATTCTGAATTTGAGACAAGCGGCCGTTCACTCTGTGACGAAACAACCTTGAAGAAGTGCAACATTTTATAGTTGATGGCAAATCATTAAGAATATGTGTTATTTGGTATGAAAAGTATTTCTTAAATAGCTGGTGATGATGTATCGGCGGGGTACGAGTGCCCTTGAATCGAATATTCAATTGAACATCGGTACGAAATTTTATTTTATTGAAGAAGTATGGAGATTTCTTCAAAGTAATTATATTAAAGAACAAAACCGCCGAATGAAGTATGCGCCTGTTTTTCATGTTGAGCCAACTCAAATCCTTTAATTTGTGCGAAACATGCTGACGTCCCCGTAACCCAAATATCAAGGGCAAGCAAGAATTTTGAATTTTCTGAATTTTTTTCGTATTACTATACGAAATACACTGATCATACAATGTATCACAATAATTAAAATGCGCTAACACCAAGGCCTCGCACAAAAGCACCCTTGTTCTACGATTGAGGAACGACCGACCGCCATAAATCAGCTTAAGAGCAGCATACGCGGAAGCAGTGCACTTATTGATGTGTTTATTAAAGTTTAAATTTTCGTCCAATAAGACACCCAAGACACCCATCTTGACCCGACCTCGAACAGAATTATCACTTATCACCTTTCTTGGCCCAAATAAAATCAGCTCTGTTTTAGCAGCTTTAAGACAAAGGCAGTGACGCCTATCATCGACATCCGATGGCAGAAAAGATATATATAACTGGGTGTCATCCGGGTAGAAATGATGATTACAACTTTTTATGTATCTGTTAAAATGCGATGTGTAAAGTGAGTATAGCAGTGGACCCAAAATGGAACCCCGAGGAACACCGGACGTTGTCGAAAGAAACGATGAAACGCAACCATTCACCTTCACGCACTGCATTCTGCCCGTCAAGTAACTGTGCAAGTAACTAACCCCGATGCAAGATCATCAAACCCAATGTAGCGAAGCTTGGCATGATTGATAGTATCAAAAGCCTTTGAATAATTTAAGAGACACATCAAAGTGTATTTTCCTTGGTCTGTGCTTCGTATGACATCGTCCACAATATTCGACAGAACTGTATTACAGCCATAATGCTTTCTAAAACCTGACTATGTAGGCGGTAAAAGGTTGTATTCCGTAACATAGTCCATTAATTGTAATTCGATTACTCTGTCTGTAATTTTAATACTAGCAAAGGTTGGACAAACTACAATTTCCCAAAAGCTCCTAATGATTTTCAAAAAAATTTCAATTTGTCTCAAACAGTGAATGCCGACGAAATGGCACTATATCTGGATATGCCTCCCAATTTCCTTAGAAACGAGTGGTTGCGAAAAATTGTGCATAACATTAGTATGCTAGCAGCAACAAGTGACAAAATTGGGGAAAAATTGCTGTCATTATTAATATTGAGAAAAAAACCATTCTGAAATCCGAAAGACTTCCCGAATGACGTCTTAGTTAGGGCACAATAAAAGGATGAATAATGGAAAAGCTGATGATGGAATGGTTAAGACAAGTATGGAGTCGTAGACCAGGAACACACATGGAAAACGATTCCTGAAAACAATTATAACGTCATTTAAGAAGTTTTGTATAACCACTGCTTTGGACAGATCCGAAGATGACGAAATATGGACAGAAAATGATACATAAAAATGTAAATATCGTTCTAAAACCCTTAACAGCGTTATTGTTATAATGCGATTTTATTTTACTATTTTCCAAATCGCAACTATACGACTGCGAATCTAATCCGCACTCGATTGTAATCCGCATTTGATTTTAGAGCATATAAAATTTGTAAAAAGGGTGCGGATTAGATTCGAGAAAATACGGTATAAAGTTTAAATTTTCAAAAATTTAATTAAAAGCAGATATTAACAAGTTATTATTAAAATATTAATCTTGTAGGAGATGTGTTTTGGTGAAGCAGACGTTACGGGAGATCCCCATTACACCACTTTCGATGGAAAACGTTTTGATTTTATGGGAAAATGTGTTTATTATTTAGTGAAAGGACTCGACTTCTTTATCACAGCTGACCATTACGTTTGGCAGAACGGACAGTTTGTGGTATGTTAAAATAACCTTATTTAATTAAAACGATGTAAAAAAATTTTTTTATTTACAGAAAGATTTTAAATCTCCTCTTCCATCCTGGACGAAAATGGTAGAAGTACATCATGGGGATAACGTAGTTTCATTAAAACCGAATTTGGTGGTAACCTTTAATAATAAACCTTTGACGAAATTCCCGCATAAAGAGTCAAATATAACTGTTAGTAAACCAACGGGTTCAAAAATAATTGGTATTAACAATTAAAATGATTTTATTATTAAATTATTGATTAATTAATAATCTTTTTAGTTGAATTACCTAATTACCTTCAAGTTCATTGGGATGGTCAAACTACGGCTAAAATTCGCGCACCAACAACAATGCGAGGTTATTTGCAGGTATGATAAGAAACCCCTTTTTTAAAGCAATTTAATAAAATTTTTATTTAGGGTTTGATGGGCAATTTTAATAAAGATCCAAAAGATGATTTTGTATTACCAAACGGAGATTTAGTTGATGATCCAAATGTATTTGGACATTCATGGAAAGTTGAAGGAAGTTGCGAAGAAGAGAACACAGACCCTATTCCAGATCCGTGCCAAAATAATCCGGCACATAAACGAGATGCAGAAAAAGCTTGTTCTATTCTTAACGGAAACTTATTTTCTGGTTGTAAAGACCACAATTCAAAAGAATCGTATGATTCATGCGTTTACGATTGTTGTCATGCGGATGATTTGGTAAATTTTAAAACTTATCCTATATAATAAAATATTTCATTTGAGTCTTTAGGGGGATAAATGCGCCTGCGAAATTATAGCAGCTCACGCAGGTCGTTGTTTAAATAAATCAAACCAATGGAGAAAACAAGTTCCCGCTTGTGAAATAAAATGCCCCGCAGGATTGGTCTACAATTATTGCCTAAATCCTTGCGAAAGCAGTTGCGATTATATTGCGGTAAATCCAACCTGTCAAAAGCAATGTTTGGAGGGTTGTGGTTGTCCAGAAGGAAAAACGTTAGATGAAAATAATAAATGTGTCGAAATAGAAAACTGCAAATGTAAATTGAATGGGAAATATTTTCCAAAGGGATACAAAATTACTGAAGATAAATTTATTAAGTACTTAAATTTACTAAATCAGAAACTTTTCAGTTCTTGACTTATTTATTTAATTTTTTATAGGACATGTACAAAAGCTAAATGGATTCAATCACCTAATAATGATTCAAACAATAAAAACATCAACTCCATCGACGATTTAAAAGCTAAATGTAAAGATATCAAGAATTCTGTATATACACCATGTAAATCGTCGAATTTTTTAACATGCAAGGTTAATAAAAATAAAAAAATAATATTTTTTTGTAATAACATTCCTTTTTTTTTGAAGAATATGGACAAATCGCAAGATGACACAACTAATAATAAATGCGAAGAAGGTTGTGAATGTGAAGAAGGTTTCGTGTTAGACACAAAATCCAACAGTTGTGTGTTACCACAAAATTGTCCTTGTTTCTTTAACGGAAAAAGCTACGATGATTTAGCAGAACGAAAAATTTTTAATGGAAAATGGTAAAAAAAGAAAACAATAAAAAAAATTTTTATACAAACATAATTTTCAGTATTTGCAAATCGAATAAATGGGAATGTACGAAAAAAGAAAACGCTGTTGAAAAATGTAGTATCTTCGGTGATAGCATTCGAAATTTTGATGGAAAAATAATATCATTTAATAGCGGCTGCGAGTTTGTATTAGCTAATGGAGAATTTAATAAAAAACCGTATTCAATAAACATAAAGGTAAAACAATTTTAATCAAATATTACTTAAAATCTAATTTAAATTCTTCTTAGTCTGGTGAAGTCTTTATGTCTTACACCGATGATGAAAATAACAACGTTGAAATCGAAATAAAAAAAAATGCGGCTACTTTTAATAATGAAATCGATTTACAATCAACGAAAATTGTCGATTTGGACTCAATTGGGATTCAAATTATATGGACCAAAGAAGGGTATCATTTAAAATTCAAACCTGAAAATATCGAAAATGTAAGTTGACTTAATTCTTTTATAATAATTGTTTTTGGTTTTTCTTAACATTGTGTTGATTTAGATGAAAATACTTTTTTCTATACTTTTTCAATGTTATATTTATTTAAGTTCTCTATTCGACATGTTTCGAGGATCCAGTCCTCATCGTCAATTCGTCAATTCGAAAATTCGTCAATTCGTCAATTTTTGACGAAAATTTTCCTGAAGATGAGGACTGGATCCTCGAAACATGTCGAATAGAGAACTTAAATAAATATAACATTGAAAAAGTATTTTCATCTAATTCTTTTATGTTAATAAATTATTAAAAGATGTAATTAAAGGTTGTAGGTCTTTGTGGAAAACTTGAAGATCCGGATACCATGAAAGATAAGGATAACTTAATTGCGTATATTGATTCTTGGAATAATGAACCAAGTTGTTTTGATACAATAAACATTCCAACGGTATGTTTTAAGGGGGGAAATTCATTTAGAACCGTCAAAAAACTCACTTTTTTTTCCATAAAAAGTTGCCTGAACATCTTAAGAATATGATAGCAAAATTTTAAAGCGAAATTCTAAGTACTTCCGTTAAAATAGCGTATTTTCCCGGTGCGCGTTCTTCGTGAAAATTATACATATAAACTAACTGGCGCACAGTGGGGTATTTTGAAGATCTACGCGGCCAAAAATATTTTTTCACTTTACTCAACTCTAAAAGTATTTATATAGGCTTTTTATAGTGTTTTATAAGTTTTCTATTAAATCTGGATAACAAATGGGCTATCCTGCAATATTAAAGTTCACGAGAACTATCAGTTCTTCATCGGTTGAAAAACGAAACAATAGACAAATCAAAGTTATATTAACTACTATAAAACAATAAATTAACATCGAAACGCATAAGAAGTTGTTAACTAAATGATGATACTGAAGAAAATGATGTGTTAAACGATTTTTCGTGCACAGACAGATTGTCATTTTCATCTGAAAAATCTTGTCCTTCTGTATAAGGTGCAGCACAAATTAACATTGCTGTCGTTTCTTTTAAAAATGGTTTGCTTTTTTTGGGAGATTTGGTCACATTGCTGTTATGAACGGGTCTGAAGTTAATAATAGTCGATTAATTACATCGTGGTTACAGGATTCTCTTGAGAATTTTCGAGCATAATATAACCTATAAAATCTAAAATGTTTGTTTCGGGCTTCTGACGCTTCTTCTGATAACTGGCCAATCGGAAGTAACGCGCTTTCTATAACTGCTGCTCCGTGAACAAGTATTTTGTGTAATGTAGGAGTCATCGGATGCCAGGGGTAAAGTTTAACATAGAGCTCGGCAGTTTCCTTCGCGTATGCAGCAAAATAATCTGAAGAGACTTTAAATCCACTCGAGATGGTTTCCAGGATTACTTTTAACCTATATATTAAGTTAACATCAATTCCTGTAATTTCTGCTGCTAGCTCATGGTCCGAAAAAAATCTCCTACTTGTTGCCATCATTACTGTTACCGAATCCCGGTTTAGGTACATCTACGATCAAGCCCATCTTTTCTCGAAAATTCTTTTGTTTTTCTGTTTTTCTTTTCTTTATTACAGCTTTCTCAGTATCTACCTTTATTTGCCATTTTTTTACAGGTAACTTGTAAGAAAGATGTAAAATCGATTCAAATAGTCTTATTCGGGCATGTAACACAGAAAGACCAAAACCAAGTGCCTCCGTTTTAGCTTCTGTTTTTACGTTTAAATCATTAAAATTTTTTGAGGTTAAACCACAGATATAACATCTCATGGTAGAAGTAGTGCCTGTAATAGCATTGCAGACTTTTCCATCTACCATGGTTAGCATCATTGTGTGTTTAACTGAATAACTTTTGTTAGAGAGTGTAACTGTAGAATTTTGTAATAAATCTATTTCATTTTTAATATATTTGATCTCTTCTTTAGTTAAGTCGGTGGTTTCTTTACTACTCTATCTTTATAGGGCGACAATAACGGGGTGAGGATGGTTTTGGATTCTGCCAGATGACTTTATTGTTCATAGAGCAACTAAGTTAAAGGAGTACAAACGAACTCTGGAATAAGTGCGCATCAGTGTCAGATTCATTTACAAACTTTTGTTTGTATTGAGATTGTTGTGCCCCATCACATCCCCACTTGCTCATTAAAACCAACGAATCCCTCTCGGATTTCTGCAAAGATTGCACTACTTCTTCTAGATGCTTAAGAAGGCGCGTGGCAGTATAATCCATTAAATTTTGAATTTTTATTTCGGCACAAGTTTCGGTAACCTTGTAAGCTTTCTTATCAGGATGACATTCCTGTTTTGCTTTTTGTAGTACGCTATAGCAGGGATATATGTTTTTACTGTAACTTCTTATTACCTCGTACTGACTTCTGGAAAGTCCTGCTTCAACAAAAAGTGATAAGGCTTGAGAAGTACTTAATTGTGAGGTTATCACATTTTCTTTTTCAATAGAAGATTTTTTGTATTTTGTAGCTCGCTTTGGTGAACTGGTGATATTTTTAAACATCAGTGAAGCATCTCTTTTTCCACTGACTCTTAACTTCGACTGAGCGGCAGAAGTAAGGACATTTAAGTCGGTAGATTGACGTAACTTTTCAGTTTTTCTTCTTTTGCTTCTATCACTTAATTCATCAAACGGCTTTATCGGTCGTCCTACTTGCTTTGAAATGTTTGCCTTCGGAACGGTGAATGTTCCAGCAAGCCATTCTTCATTTTTTTTCAAAAAAAGCTTCTCTTTTCGTAATGCTGCAGCCCATCGTTTGTTCATTTCGGATTTAAATCTTGAAAAATGTTGCTTTATTTTTTTTGCCTGCTAGTCCGAGGAGTCTCTCAAAAGATGATTTTCCAAAAAAATCAATTTATCGTTGATATTATTTAAATCCTGACGCTGCATAAGAGTAAATAATTCTTTCCTAGTCATCATTTTGACATTAGAAGTTCCTAAAGAAATCAATCAATAAAGACTTATAGAACTTAATTTCTATCTCGTATATATAGATAACACTGATAGACTAATAATGGTGTTGCAGTGTGTACGAAAAAAATTATTAATAATTATAATTAATAATATTTCAGAATTAAAATATTACTCTCAAAAATTCAAAATAAAAACTTTAAATCGTTAAAAGGTTACATAGAAAACTATAAGACCTTTGTTACAAACGAAACTACATTAATATTCCATAATTCGTGTTTGAATTAGATAGGCGTCAAACACAAGTTGTTTTCGAAGTAATTGCGCGTTTTTCAAGAAATAAACACATGTTCTCTTCTTCTAATCTATTACTGTCTGGAATCCCAATCTTTCTCACCACTCAGTACTTTAAAAAATCCATTGTACAAATAAAATTACAATAAAATATTTAGATCGGCTGTATGTACTAAGTATATGTTAACAGTTAAGACTTGATCATTTGAAAATTCGCAATATTTCACAGACAGAAAGAGATGTGTTATATACCGTTGAAAAGAGCAGAAAATTTCCCATGAGATGAATATAGTTCTAGAGTTTTCTCCCCGTCATACAAGAGAGTTAGTTATTGACCTAAGCGTGGTTTAGCCGCGGCAAAAATTCGTGGTTTAGGTAGTTCATAGTCAGAAAAAAGGATTGTGCAAACGTGTGATCACGGTGTGTCACACATCGTTGGAAAGAGCAGGAAAAGAGCTGAATATAGTTGTAGAGTTTTCTCCCTGTCAAATAGGAAAGTTATTAGTGCAAGAAATATTTGCGTGTTTCTATCGGTAGGGGCTTTTTCAGGTGGGTTTTTCTTACAGACGCAGATAGATATTGGCGGACGAAAACTCGGAATAAGATAGTCCAAGGTCAGCTCTTTCCGAATATATAAGCCATTTATTGAATTTCCATCTGTTAACAGCTGCACAAGGCCGTGAGTTTGGTAATTTTGAGGTAAATTGAATGCAGTGCGACGTTTCTTATTTTTTCTTGCTCTTATTATCAGCATATCGGCGGACGAAAACTCGGTTTAAGATAGAGAAAAGGCCAAGCTTTCCAACCGTGTGCTTACTTTTTCGCTATCTTTCTAGATAACAAAGATATGGGCCCTAGAAGTAGGGGGAAATATAAAGGAAAAAGTTTGTTGCTATCGTCTCGCCGGTTATAAACTATGTGACTCACGCATGATCACGTGATCAAAAAAATCGATTATTTTTATAGCAATATCTTGTTTAAGCTCTTGATTCTATGAAGTTTTAATTTCAAATGATTTAAATTGTAGAAGTTATAAACCTTTAACAAGTACGTTATAGATAACAATCTACAAGTCTTCCCGGTTTTTATAACTCTGTATCTTTACTTCTGTGGGAATAAAACAATATTCGTATCATTTGATAGAGTTTTTTACCGTGTTCAGTGCTTTGGCTAATGTTGTTATTTGTTGCAAATGTAAAGATACCATATAATTTGAGGTAGATGGAATGAGAGGTCTTGGGTTCAAGCTCGTTTTGCTTTGTCATTGTGGCCGAAGAGACATAAATTCCGGACAGTTAATTCAAACTGGTTATGAAATAAATCGTAGAATTGTTTTTGTTATGCGTCTGCTGGGCATTGGGAGGCAAGGAATAAATTTATTTTGCAATTTTATGGATATATGCGACGGTTTGAGTAATAGTGCATACAATAATATTGTTAAACATCAGCATTCAGCCACCAAATCGGTGTTCGAATATTTCAGCGGAAAAGCTGTTGAAGAAGAAATGAAAGAAAATGAAAGGCAAGAAAGGTCAATCTTGAATTTAAAAGTATCTGGTGATGGTTCTTGGAAAAAGCGCGGATTCAAATCATTATACGGCGTAACATCGCTTATTGGGTACTATTCTGGTAAAGTTATCGATGTAGCTGTAAAAAGCAGTTATTGTCTGTACATTTTATAAAAATAAAGAAAATACAGAAGAATATATTGACTGGTATGAAGAACATAAAGAAAATTGCATAAAAACTCACGAGGGTCTGCCGGTAAAATGGAAGTCGATGCACTTGTAGAGATGTTTTTGAGATCCGAAGAAAAGTTTGGTGTAAAAAATACGGCAACTATATAGGGGACGGAGATTCCAAAACGTTCGAAGCAATTTTAGAACAAAATCCATATGGCGACGATTTTCCAGTAATTAAAAATGAATGTATTGGACATGTTGAAAAGAGGATGGGATCCCGACTACGAAACATAAAAAAAACATACAAACTTGGCGGAAAAGGAAAATTGACAGATACTCTAATCAGAAAACTTACGACATACTACGGTCTTGCTATCCGTAGAAATATCAACAGTGCAGAGGACATGAAAAAAGCGATAATGGCTAGTTATTACCACATGTGCTCTACAGATGAACATCCAAATCACCAACATTGTCCGTCAGGATCCGAGAGCTGGTGCAAGTGGCAAAAAGCTAAATCAAACGGGATCTGGATCCAGTGCCATTGCATCCAGATGTTCAGACACACATATATTCAATTTATGAAGATTTATCCAGAGAAAATTTATTAATAAGATGTTTGGGGGGCCACACTTAACCCTTTGTGTCCCAAGAAGTCAAACATTTTAAAACTTTGTGACAGAATCAGACAGAATTAAAACGCTATCAAAATACACTCAGTAAAGGCCTTTGGAATAAAATTTTAGCAAAATATGCAATCCCCCTATTTTCGCATAGTCTAAACGTCAAAAGAGATGCTAATTCAAAAATTCCTGGAAACCGTGTTTATTGAAATTAAGAAATAAAACTTATTTTAAATTGAAGCTTCAATTCTGTTTAAATCGATGTATAACAATCGATGGGTTGAATTAAAAAAATATTGAGAAAACGAGTATTGAGTTAAAACTAACATTTTCGTATAACCTAAAAGTGTCAAAAAAGATGCAAATTCAAAAATTCCTGGAAGCCGTATTTATGGAAATTAAGGAATGAGACTTATTCTAAATTAAAGCTCAAAGCTTTTTCTTTAAAATGATGTATAATAATTGTTGGGTTGGATTGGAAAAATATTGAGAAAAAAAATGTTGAAACAAAATTTACATTTTCGTATAACCTAAAAGTGTCAAAAAAGATGCTAATTTAAAAATTCCTGGAAGCCGTATTTATTGAAATTAAGGAATGAGACTTATTCTAAATTAAAGCTCAAAGCTTTCTCTTTACAATGATGTATAATAATTGTTGGGTTGGATTGGAAATATATTGAGAAAAACAATGTTGAAACAAAACTTACATTTTAGTATAACCTAAAAGTGTCAAAAAAGATGCTAATTTAAAAATTCCTGGAAGCCGTCGTATTTATTGAAATTAAGGAATGAGACTTATTCTATATTAAAGCTCAAAGCTTTCTCTTCAAAATGATGTATAATAATTGTTGGGTTGGATTGGAAAAATATTTTAAAAAAATGTTGAAATAAAACATACATTTTCGTATAACCTAAGAGTGCCAAAAAAGATGCTAATTTAAAAATTCCTGGAAGCCATTTTTATTGAAATTAAGGAATAAAACTTATTTTAAATTAAAGCTTAAAGCTTTCTCTTTAAAATGATGTATAATAATTGTTGGGTTGGATTGGAAAAAAATAGAGAAAAAAAATTTTTAAACAAAACTTACATTTTCGAATAACCTAAAATGTTAAAAAGATGCTAATTTAAAAATTCCTGTAAGCCGTATTTATTGAAATTAAGGAATGAAACTTATTTTAAATTAAAGCTCAAAGCTTTCTCTTGAAAATGATGTATAATAATTGTTGGGTTGGCTTGGAAAAATATAGAGAAAAAAAATTTTGAAACAAAACTTACATTTTCGAATAACCTAAAAATGTTAAAAAGATGCTAATTTAAAAATTCCTGTAAGCCGTATTTATTGAAATTAAGGAATGAAACTTATTTTAAATTAAAGCTCAAAGCTTTCTCTTGAAAATGATGTATAATAATTGTTGGGTTGGCTTGGAAAAATATAGAGAAAAAAAATTTTGAAACAAAACTTACATTTTCGAATAACCTAAAAATGTTAAAAAGATGCTAATTTAAAAATTCCTGTAAGCCGTATTTATTGAAATTAAGGAATGAAACTTATTTTAAATTAAAGCTCAAAGCTTTCTCTTTAAAATGATGTATAATAATTGTTGGGTTGGATTGGAAAAATATAGAGAAAAAAAATTTTTAAACAAAACTTACATTTTCGAATAACCTAAAAATGTTAAAAAGATGCTAATTTAAAAATTCCTGTAAGCCGTATTTATTGAAATTAAGGAATGAAACTTATTTTAAATTGAAGCTCAAAGCTTTCTCTTGAAAATGATGTATAATAATTGTTGGGTTGGATTGGAAAAAAATAGAGAAAAAAAATTTTGAAACAAAACTTACATTTTCGAATAACCTAAAAATGTTAAAAAGATGCTAATTTAAAAATTCCTGTAAGCCGTATTTATTGAAATTAAGGAATGAAACTTATTTTAAATTAAAGCTCAAAGCTTTCTCTTGAAAATTATGTATAATAATTGTTGGGTTGGATTGGAAATATATAGAGAAAAAAAATTTTGAAACAAAACTTACATTTTCGAATAACCTAAAAATGTTAAAAAGATGCTAATTTAAAAATTCCTGTAAGCCGTATTTATTGAAATTAAGGAATGAAACTTATTTTAAATTAAAGCTCAAAGCTTTCTCTTTAAAATGATGTATAATAATTGTTGGGTTGGATTGGAAAAAAATAGAGAAAAAAAATTTTTAAACAAAACTTACATTTTCGAATAACCTAAAAATGTTAAAAAGATGCTAATTTAAAAATTCCTGTAAGCCGTATTTATTGAAATTAAGGAATGAAATTTATTTTAAATTAAAGCTCAAAACTTTCTCTTTAAAATGATGTATAATAATTGTTGGGTTGGATTGGAAAAATATTAAGAAAAAAAATGTTGAAACAACACTTACATTTAAAAGAGTCAAAAAAGATGCTAATTTAAAAATTCTTAGAAACCATGGTTATTGAAATTAAGGAATGAGACTTATTTTAAATTTAAGCTCAATGTTTTCTTTTTAAAATGATCTGTAATAATCACACCTAATAACCATTTATCAAAGAAATACCTTTTTGAACAACAAAATTCAACAGCACCACTTTTCACTAAACTTCTAACCTCACATCTGGATGAATAAGTTTAAAGTGTACCTAAAAATCCTACAGTGCGGTTTGCGACGTTTTTTATACAGATTATTTCTTGTATACACTTGTATAGTAGAAAGTACAGACAGCTCTAAATGCGCCGAATAGATAACTACAGTTTAAAATGAGTGTTTAAAATTACCGGTACTTTAAAGTACCGTCGGGACACAAAGGGTTAAAATGCCAATGAAAGTTTCAACTCTACTATTTGGCGATTGGTTCCAAAGCACCTGAATTCTGGCTTAAAAATAGTGGATATTAGTACATATATTGTGGCTAGTTTATTTAATGAAGGACACAGTAGCATATTAGAAATAATGAGTAAATTAAATCTAATTATTGGGAGGCAAGCCAACATATACGCTGAACAAATGGACGAACATCGAATTACTCGGCAGTAACGATGTAACGAATCTGTGTTTAAAGAAGCTCGAAAAGCACAAAAAGACCAGTTGGCGATCGAAAGTGAATTTTATGAAGAAGCTGAAGGTCTGATATACGGTCCGGGTATTGCAGACTAGCCAACAAGTTATTCGTGATTGAAAAAAATTTGTTTTTACGACTTGAAACTTTAACGCGCTTTTTCTCAAATCAATGTATTTACACCTTATAAGCACGATAACTAATAAACTACTTGACCGATTTTCATTAAATTTGTTACACATATAAATAATAATATCACCTTCTATTTGAACCTCTAAGTATACATAAGTTATGTTAAAAAATTACTTTTTTATTAATTTATATATCAATATTTTCTTAATAAGTTATAACATTATTTTAAAACACCTGTATTTTTTAAATGCTTAACTTTTTTAAACTTTTTTTTGGTTCACATAGAAGATATGAATGTTGGGAATAATTTAAATGAAGTAATTCTAACCACTGTAGCGAATGCTAGAATGTTTGAAACGGAACCGCTCACTCCGTAATGTTCCCCTATCTGATCACTATTTGCCGTTCGCCTATAAAAGTTTTAGAATATGTGAATACATATTTTTATAGTACAAAGCATCACTAAATAGTAGTGGGTATCAAAAAGGTTTTAAACTAATTTCAACTTCACGAAAAAATAACTTGAAAATGCGCTTATTTTATCTCGTCTAAATGTATTTCCCCCCTTAATTGATTGTACAACTTTTGAAACATTTACGTAATTAATACATTCCTTTTTATTTATATAGAATAAAGAAAGTTTCAACTTTGATGGTAAACCCGCACCAAACAAATGCGATGTTTTAAAAGGTCCAATTTTTGAATCCTGCACCAAACACATTCCAGTAGATGATTATTATAAAACATGCGTTATATCAGCACAAAATCAAGAAAATACAGAAGACACTGATAGCATTTATTGCGCAATATTTGCTACGCTCGCTCAAGAATGTATCGATATAAATAATCCGATAAAATGGAGATCACCAGATCTTTGTCGTAAATAATTTAGGATATATTTTTAGTGCACATAATAATTAATTGTTTTCTTTCAGCAATTGATTGTCCTGCTAAAACTACTTATAGCAGCTGCATAAATTTATGTTCTTGTGAAGATATTGAAAAGAATGGTGTTTGCCCTGAAAAACCATGCATTGAAGGATGCGTTGCAAAGAAATGTAATGAAGGAGAAGTATTTAAAACTAAAAAATTTGACGAATGCGTCACAATTAAGGAATGCTCCAAAATCAAATGTATGAAGGAATTAGAGAAGAAGGATGATGAAAATTGTAAATGCGAAGATGAAAAGATTGTGTGCACACCTAAAGTGGTAAATTAATTTTGAATTGAATAGATAATTAAATTTCTAATAAAAATATTTTTAGACTGAACCACCGGTTACAATTCCAATTACTACAACAACTGAACCAGTGACTAGAGCACCAATTCAACCGCCAATTGAATTACCTACTCAACCACCAACTCAACCTCCAACTCAACCTACAACTCAGCCACCAACTAAACCCACAAAGATTGAACCAACTAAAGAACAAAAAGAATTATTTAACGTATTTAATGACGTCAAAACAACTTTAAAACATGTAAGAATTCAAAAATTTTTACTATTTAATTAATTATTACTATTTTATTATTATTTTAGATAAAAGAGAGTCCCTTATACGATTGTAAGTTTACAAATTACACAAAAATTAATGAAAAATGTTTAAAACAGTTTCTATTTTTAGCTTTACCACCGAAAGAAAAAGAGTTGATTGAAATGTTTGCCGGTCATGTTGTTGAATTTGAAGATGAAATAAATTGTCAACATAAAATTGCGGATGTGCAAAAATGTAGATGTATCAATAACGAAGAGGTTTGCAATCACAACATTAAAGTGAGTTATACTACGGTTTTATTACAAAATATTTTTATTTAATAAAATTATTTAAATTAGAATCAACAAGAAAATCAACATGAAATATCTAATAACTTGGATTTAATACTATTTATGAAACAACATTTGAAATGTGTAGAAGATGAATTTAACAACCCCGAAAATTGCACGTGCATAAACGGACAAAGAATATGCCCTGAAAAAGAAGTTTTAGTATCAACTGTAAGTTAATTAATTAATAAAATCTAATTATAAATAATTAATTTAAACGTTTCAGACTTCTAGACCAAAACCAAAACTTTATTGTAAGTAAAATAAATATCTTAAACGATTAATTTTAACACAACAAAATTGTAGATTACATCACAAAATGCGAACGACGAATTGCTGTTTCGTTGTACAATGTACAATTTGCGAAAAAAGGTCAAAATTGTTATAAACAATTGAAAGAAAATCCATCGAATTGTTTCTGCGTGGATGAGCAAATGGTGTGTTACCCAAATACTCCAAATCCAGAGGAAAATATTAGAATACCTAAAGGTAATAAATAAAAATAATCAAAATAAATTTTTTAAATCAAACCATTTTAGATACACCACCAGAAGTTTACAACGAATACCTTAATGATGCTAAAATCCAATTACAATGTCAAGCTAGAATCGCTAATCGACAAGAAACATGTTGGTGTGAAAAAGGAAAAGAAGTTTGCGAGAAGAGACCTCAACCAATTCCCGAACGTGATAATGTAAGAATTTTTATTTTATGTATACGCTTATTATTTAATAATAAAATTTTGTTGTTATTTTAGTACGAAATAATCAACGAATACAGTAAGTTAAACAATATATTACGTTCAATTTAAAATTAAATTATTTAATTATTGGTTATATGTAATTATAGAGGAATCAACAATTAACAGAAATGAAATTTACGACCAATTTCATAAAGGTCTCGAGTGTACCGAAGATTTGGGCGAGGACAGTCAAGTTTGCACTTGTATAAATGGTGAAAAAGAATGCTTTGATATGGATTTCGTAAGTATCCTTTTGTTATTATGTAACTAAAAATATATCAAATTCTACAATATATCTGATCAATATTGCCTTTTTGTGATTTAAAAATATATACAGGGTGTATCTAAATTGATTGAAAATTAACTTTTTAGTCACAACCACTTCTCCTCCAAGTTACAGCCCTCTAAAATTAGGGGAAAAAATGACACGCACTTTTTTGTCTCTCGTCATTTTCTCTTAAAATTGTTAGTTTGACCACAAAAAAATAAAATAATACACAGGCTCAGGTGAATTAACCCTTTGTGCCCAAAGAAGTCAAAAATTTTGAAACTTTGTGACAAAATTAAAACGCTATCAAAATACACTCACAATCAGTAAAGGCCTTTGGAATCAATTTTAGCAAAATATACCAAATAGCAAAATATTAGTACCATAATCCCCTCATTCAGGACGAAAATGATATTGAGAAAAAACATATTGAGCAAAAACTAACATTTTCGCATCTTTTATCAATATAATTGCTAATTTAAAAATTCCTGGATGTCGTATTTATTGAAATTAAGGAATGAGACTTATTCTAAATTAAAGCTCAATGATTTCGCTTTAAAATGATGTATAATAATGGTTATGTTGGATCACAAAAATGTGTAGAAAAAAAATGTTGAAATTAAACTTACATTTTCGTATAAGCTAAAAGTGTCAAAAAAGATGCTAATTTAAAAATTTCTGGAAGCCGTATTTATTGAAATTAAGGAATCAAACTTATTCTAAATTAAAGCTCAAAGCTTTCTCTATAAAACGATTCTTAATAATTATTGGATTGGATTGGAAAAGTATTGAGAAAAGAAATGTTGAAATAAAACTTACATTTTCGTATAACCTAAAAGTGTCAAAAAATATGCTAATTTAAAAATTCCTGGAAGCTGTATTTATTGAAATTAAGGAATGAAACTTATTCTAAATGAAAGCTCAAAGCTTTCTCTTTAAAATGATGTATAATAATTGTTGGGTTGGATTGGAAAAATATTGAGAAAAAAAATGTTGAAATAAAACTTAGATTTTCGTACAACCTAAAAGTGTCAAAAAAGATGCTAATTTAAAACTTCCTGGATGCCGTATTTATTGAAATTAAAGAATGAGACTTGTTCTAAATTAAAGCTCAAAGCTTTCTCTTTAAAATGATGTATAATAATTGTTGGGTTGGATTGGAAAAATTTTGAGAAAAAAAATTTTTAAACAAAACCTACATTTTCGTATAACCCAAAAGTGTCAAAAAAGATGCTAATTTAAAAATTTCTGGAAGCCGTATTTATTGAAATTAAAGAATGAGACTTGTTCTAAATTAAAGCTCAAAGCTTTCTCTTTAAAATGATGTATAATAATTGTTGGGTTGGATTGGAAAAATATTGAGAAAAGAAATGTTGAAATAAAACTTACATTTTCGTATAACCTAAGTGTCAAAAAAGATGCTAATTTAAAACTTCCTGGATGCCGTATTTATTGAAATTAAAGAATGAGACTTGTTCTAAATTAAAGCTCAAAGCTTTGTCTTTAAAATGATGTATAATAATTGTTGGGTTGGATTGGAAAAATATTGAGAAAAAAAATTTTTAAACAAAACTTACATTTTCGTATAACCTAAAAGTGTCAAAAAAGATGCTAATTTAAAACTTCCTGGATGCCGTATTTATTGAAATTAAAGAATGAGACTTGTTCCAAATTAAAGCTCAAAGCTTTCTCTTTAAAATGATGTATAATAATTGTTGGGTTGGATTGGAAAAATATTGAGAAAAAAAATTTTTAAACAAAACTTACATTTTCGTATAACCTAAAAGTATCAAAAAAGATGCTAATTTGAAAATTCCTGGAAACCGTGTTTATTGAAATTAAGGAATGAGACTTGTTCTAAATTAAAGCTCAAAGCTTTCTCTTTAAAATGATGTATAATAATTGTTGGGTTGGATTGGAAAAATATTGAGAAAAAAAATTTTTAAACAAAACTTACATTTTCGTATAACCTAAAAGTGTCAAAAAAGATGCTAATTTAAAACTTCCTGGATGCCGTATTTATTGAAATTAAAGAATGAGACTTGTTCCAAATTAAAGCTCAAAGCTTTCTCTTTAAAATGATGTATAATAATTGTTGGGTTGGATTGGAAAAATATTGAGAAAAAAAAATTTTTAAACAAAACTTACATTTTCGTATAACCTAAAAGTATCAAAAAAGATGCTAATTTGAAAATTCCTGGAAACCGTGTTTATTGAAATTAAGGAATGAGACTTGTTCTAAATTAAAGCTCAAAGCTTTCTCTTTAAAATGATGTATAATAATTGTTGGGTTGGATTGGAAAAATATTGAGAAAAAAAATTTTTAAACAAAACTTACATTTTCGTATAACCTAAAAGTGTCAAAAAAGATGCTAATTTAAAACTTCCTGGATGCCGTATTTATTGAAATTAAAGAATGAGACTTGTTCCAAATTAAAGCTCAAAGCTTTCTCTTTAAAATGATGTATAATAATTGTTGGGTTGGATTGGAAAAATATTGAAAAAAAAAATTTTTAAACAAAACTTACATTTTCGTATAACCTAAAAGTATCAAAAAAGATGCTAATTTGAAAATTCCTGGAAACCGTGTTTATTGAAATTAAGGAATGAGACTTGTTCTAAATTAAAGCTCAAAGCTTTCTCTTTAAAATGATGTATAATAATTGTTGGGTTGGATTGGAAAAATATTAAGAAAAAAATTTTTAAACAAAACTTGCATTTTCGTATAACCTAAAAGTGTCAAAAAATATGCTAATTTAAAAAATTCTGGAAGCCGTATTTATTGAAATTAAGGAATGAAACTTATTCTAAATTAAAGCTCAAAGCTTTCTCTTTAAAATGATGTATAATAATTGTTGGGTTGGATTGGAAAAATATTGAGAAAGGAAATGTTGAAATAAAACTTACATTTTTGTATAAGCTAAAAGTGTCAAAAAAGATGCGAATTTGAAAATTCTTGGAAACCGTGTTTATTGAAATTAAGGAATGAGACTTGTTCTAAATTAAAGCTCAAAGCTTTCTCTTTAAAATGATGTATAATAATTGTTGGGTTGCATTGGAAAAATATTGAGAAAAAAAATTTTTAAACAAAACTTACATTTTCGTATAACCTAAAAGTGTCAAAAAATATGCTAATTTAAAAATTTCTGGAAGCCGTATTTATTGAAATTAAGGAATGAAAGTTATTCTAAATTAAAGCTCAAAGCTTTCTCTTTAAAATGATGTATAATAATTGTTGGGTTGGATTGGAAAAATATTGAGAAAAAAAATTTTTAAACAAAACTCACATTTTCGTATAACCTAAAAGTGTCAAAAAATATGCTAATTTAAAAATTTCTGGAAGCCGTATTTATTGAAATTAAGGAATGAAACTTGTTTTAAATTAAAGCTCAAAGCTTTCTCTTTAAAATGATGTATAATAATTGTTGGGTAGGGTTGGAAAAATATTGAGAAAAGAAATGTTGAAATAAAACTTACATTTTCGTATAAGCTAAAAGTGTAAAAAAAGATGCTACTTTGAAAATTCCTGGAAACCGTGTTTATTGAAATTAAGGAATGAAACTTGTTTTAAATTAAAGCTCAAAGCTTTCTCTTTAAAATGATGTATAATAATTGTTGGGTTGGGTTGGAAAAATTTTGAGAAAAGAAATGTTGAAATAAAACTTACATTTTCGTATAAGCTAAAAGTGTCAAAAAAGATGCTACTTTGAAAATTCCTGGAAACCATGTTTATTGAAACTAAGGAATGAGACTTATTTTAAATTAAAGCTGAATGCTTTCTACTTTAAAGTACCGTCGGGACACAAAGGGTTAATTCAGCGATTGGTTATTAGTAATTAAAAAAATTAAGTTATGTCAAATTGATCTCAGCATTATTTTATTTTTTGTGATCAAACTAACAATTTGTTAGTTGTAAAATGTCAAGAGATAAGAAAGTTGCAGATTTTTTCCCTTAACTTTAGAAGGCTATAACTTGGAGGAGAAGAGGTTTTGACCAAAAACTTATATGAACTTAATTTTAATCTTAAAATCTTTCGCATCAATTTAGATACATCCTGTATATATTCGTAATTATATATTCTTTTAGGAAACACCAACGGAAGTAGAACCATCCGATGATGGTAAATATGGCATAATATGGTTTAATCAAATTAAAAATTTAAATGATAAAATTTTATGTTTTAGGTGATACAGATAACATAGATCCATCACAAAAAATAATAACGTTAATTACGGAATCAGAGCCAAAAATTGTATGTTTAAGAAAGAAAAATTTAGGACCGAATTGTCGTACATATAAAATGAGTCACGTGAAACGTAAATACTTATAATTAAAAGAGAATGATTTTTAATTTTTCTCATTTTTCAGCGACCCAAGAAGATGTTACGCAATTAAACGTTTACCATCAATACATTCGCCACATCAACGAACAATTAAATTGTTTAACAACTAAACCATCTTATTGTCTTTGTGTTAATGGTAAACAAGAATGTTCGTTTAAAGAATTCAATGTGAGTGTTTTAATAATGTTTTTATTAAATTATTAATTTTTGCTTTCAATTTTAGATCAGGGATATTAAAGAAAAAGGTAAGAATTGATTTGATTTATTTTTTTGTTGTTGTTATATTTTGTATTCGTTCTTATGAGCAGAAAGGAATCAAATAATTATTTATACCACATTTTTGGAACACATCAACGCCCAAATGGAATGTTTATCGCGATTAAATAGAGAATCATCAGGTTGTTTCTGCGATAACGGCCAACAAAAATGTGAAAAGGATAAAAATTATGTAAGATTTTTTATTTTTTTATTGATTTTTCTCATATTTTTATTATTTTTTAAGGTGATTTATCCGTTGTTTGATAACCATGGTATGTAAATAACTTAAATAATTATTAATTTGATTAATTTAATCATCTTTTAGTTCTTGAAGAGTACGATGTCGACAAAAAATTCACCGGAATAGAAAATCAATTGGAATGTTTCAACGCGTTAAAATCAATATCGATGAAATGTTCTTGTAGAAATGGAGCTATGGAATGTGAACCGGATGAGGTATTTAATTTCTTATAGAATGAATTAATTAAATTAATTATTATTTTATTGTAGGATTTACGAAAACCGGAACCAAATGGTAAATAATTTATTATAATATATCTTCATATATTATTTTTTTTTCTTTTATAGATGAACTTGCTAAAGTAAAACGAAACATCCCCGAGCAATTAAAAACAATTAAAACAATCGAGAGAAAAATGTACTGCATCATTAATAATGGTGCTCCAAGACCTTGTGGGCGAGTTTTTTCACCACAAAAAGTCGTACCAGTTATATCACAAGATGATAAACAATTATTAAAAGTTTATGGCAATTACTTTGATCACATAGAACTCCAACTATCATGCTTTGCAAATATAACTAGTCCTAATTGCATGTGTTCTAATGGAAAATTAGTATGTGGGATTGAAATTGTAAGTTTTTGTTAATTGAAACATTTATAATCAAATAAAATTAACGCAATTATAGGAAAACATGAATGAACGAAGAACTAAGGTTGCCAACACCCTCCAAATTTACGCACTCTTTATAAATTACGTCGAATCTCAATTAAATTGCGTCGAATCTTTAGGTGATAATCAATCTGCTTGTAATTGTGGGATAGAAAAAATGTGTGGAGAAAACCCGCGTCGAAATGTAATAAAAAAGTTTAAATTAATTTCATTTTATTTATTTTTTTTATTTTTAGAAACTTGTTTCACTTGTTGATGCCACAATTTATAGTAACCGAAATATTAATTCGCAACTTAAATGTTTATCTGAATTGAATAACAGAAATGATCGTCAGTGTTACTGCTCAAATGGATTAATGATTTGTGATGAACAATGTAAGATTTAAAAATAAATTAAAATTAAATTAATAAATCTGATTTACTTTTCAGTTGAAAGAAGATGTCCGGAAATTAAATGCCCGAAAAATTCAAAACTTGTTAAAAAATGCGCCGAGTGTTGTCCGGAATGCGAAACTGAACATTGCCTTGTACCAACAACTTTAAGAAATGGTACAGTAAAATTAATCCCGAAACAGGTAAATAAACATAAATAAACGTAAAATTTATTTATTTTATGAGATTTGTTTAGCTTGATGAATCGTGGATGGAAAATATCTGCAAAGAATGTTACTGCAAAAAAGACGATATCGGAACGTACACTCAATGCATACAATACATTTGTCCGGTATTAAACAGTCAAGATATACTTTATAAATACGTAAAGGAAGAAGGAAAATGTTGCCCGCAACCGGTACAAATTGGATGTAAACATAATGAGAGATCATATCCATTAGGATCAATAATTTCAAAAACATTGTGTGAAACATTATCGTGTGTTAAAAATCGTCATGGAGATATTGTAAAACAAATACATAAAACAATTTGCTCTCCATGTCCTAAGGTAAATTAAATTTTCTGTGATATACAGGGTGAGTCAGAAAGAATACAAACAGAGTATTCAATTTTACATAAAAAAGGTACTCTTATTGAAATTGTCTAAGTCTATCGGGTTTCGAATTATTTACTTTTAAATGTTTAAATGTATTTTTTCTTCTAAAATATTTATTTTTTAACATAAGCAAAGTTGGGTTATTTTTCCGCTTATGTTTCGACAATTGCC
This sequence comes from Onthophagus taurus, assembly GCF_036711975.1. NCBI lineage: Eukaryota > Metazoa > Arthropoda > Insecta > Coleoptera > Scarabaeidae > Onthophagus > Onthophagus taurus. The sequence goes on from NC_091967.1 coordinate 4,203,544, forward strand.
TGTTAATTGTCAACATTGATCTAATTTTCGTGTGCAATAATCATTTTTACCAACAATAAAGTTATTACCAATGTGAAAATGTCATAATGAGTTTTTTAATAGTGAGAAATCCAGATTTAAGTCCACTGGATTTTTGAAAATGGTTACAATATTCTATTGTTATTAATCAATTGTTTTTGTTATCGATTATTATCGTTACTGATTGCTATAGTTACTGTGTGTTATTGATTTTAAATGTTAACCTTAAAATTACTTTGAAACAATTAAAAGCAGATAACTTGGAAACCAGTAGACTTAGACAATGTAAGCAAGAGTACCTGTTTTGTGCAGAATTGAAAACTCCTTCAGATTTCTGGTTCTAATTCACCATACCTCAACTGACAAAATAGTCATGACTTGATATCTCAAACATACAGTGTGTATCTAGCGCCCTCTACGAGTAATCACAAAACAAATATCAAATTCGTATTTCTCATGCTCGGAAACATCTAACTACCAAATTTTTTGTTAATAGTACAAAAACTTTCAAAATTATCAAGAAATTTCGAAATAAAAATTTAACTTTCAACACCCTGTGTATTAAAAACCACCGACATTTGTATAAGACTGTTAGGTTAAATCGTCATATTTTGGTGTCTAGTGTCTCCGGTATTCCGATTTCCCATTCTTTCTGACTCACCCTGTATATATAATAACTAGTTCTAGGTTTAGTGTTAGTTCTAGTTTTAGTTCGATAAAAATGTGTAACAATCTAACGCTGAATAATAATTAAAACTAGAGCTAATACAAACATGAAAGTAAGTTAGAAGTAACACTAGATCAAGAACTAGAAATATTCGGGATTAGCCGTACGTCTCTTCAAAGCCGAATGATTCTAGTTCCAGATTTAGTGTTAATTCCATTTTTAGTTCAATAAAGATATTCTCACAATCTAGCGCTGAATAATAGTTAAAACTAGAACTAACACTAGACCTAAAACTAGAAAGATTCGAGTTTAGCCGTGCGTCTGAAGACGTCTGAACATGATTCTAGTTCTAGGTCTAGTGTTAGTTCTAGTTTTACAATAGCACTATTACTAGAACTAACACAAGACCTAGAACTAGAATCATTTGGGTTTAGCCGTCTTGAAAGAGGTGCGACTAAATCCAAATGCTTCTAGTTCTCGGTCTAGTGTTAGTTCCAATTTTGAACTATCACTAGAACTAACACAAGACTTAGTGCTAGAGTCATTCGGGTTTAGCCGTCTTGAGAGACGCATGGCTAAACCCGAATGTTTTTATGTAGGTCTAGTGTTAGTTCTAGTTTTACACTAGCACTATCACTAGAACTAACACAAGACCTAGAACTAGAATCATTCGGGTTTAGCCATCTTGAAAGAGGTGCGGCTAAATCCAAATGTTTCTAGTTCTCGGTCTAGTGTTAGTTCCCGTTTTGAACTATCACTAGAACTAACACAAGACTTAGTGCTAGAGTCATTCGGGTTTAGCCGTCTTGAGAGACGCATGGCTAAACCCGAATGTTTTTATGTATGTCTAGTGTTAGTTTAGTGTTAGTTCTAGTTTTACATTAGCACTATCACTAGAACTAACACAAGACCTAGATCTAGAATCATTCGGGTTTAGCCATCTTGAAAGACGTGCGGCTAAATCCAAATGTTTTTAGTTCTCGGTCTAGTGTTAGTTCCAGTTTTACAATAGCACTATTACTAGAACTAGCACAAGACTTAGTCCTAGAGTCATTCGGGTTTAGCCGTCTTGAGAGACGCATGGCTAAACCCGAATGTTTTTATGTAGGTCTAGTGTTAGTTTAGTGTTAGTTCTAGTTTTACACTAGCACTATCACTAGAACTAACACAAGACCTAGAACTAGAATCATTCGGGTTTAGCCATCTTGAAAGACGTGCGGCTAAATCAAAATGTTTCTAGTTCTCGGTCTAGTGTTAGTTCCAGTTTTGCACTAGCACTATCACCAGAATTAACACAAGACCTAGAATCATTCGGGTTTAGCCATCTTGAGAGACGCATGGCTAAATCCGAATGTTTCTAGGTCTAGTGTTAGTTCTAGTTTTAGTTAAATAAAAATTTATAACAAACTAACGCTGAACACTAACTAAAACTAGACCTAACACTAACACTAGATCTAGAACTAGAAATATTCGGGTTTAGCCGTCCGCTTCGTAAGATGGCTAAATCCGAATATTTCTAGTTTTAGATTTGATGTTAGTTTTAGTTCATATCATATACAGTGTCAGCCAAAAAGTCAGCAACACCTTTTCTGTTCCATTGCATCTACGTTTCTGAAATTTAGTTTTTATGGGTGGCCACTTCTGGCCCTCCGGAAGTAGATCTTAACTCCGTTATTTTAAATGGAATGCTATAGTATTTATTGCACCTTTTAATTATATGCAAAAAATATGTTGACCTTGATAAAAGTATTTAGCATTTTTCGTGTTCGAGTTATTTTGATTTTCACCATGCTGTATCTCAGGCAATATTCATTCAACAAACTTCTAACTTGGCACGATTACTCTTCAGATAATACCAAATAGATTGTCATTTGTTATATGTTATAGAGTATCTTATACAGGCTGGTCAAAAAGAGTTTCAGGCATTCCGTGCATGTTTTGAAAAATTTCCCAATATCAGGGAAACTACAATAAAGAGGTATAGACATGTTTACGGATGATTTGTAGAGAATTAAATTCTCTCTGTGATAGGTTAAAAAAATATGGGTCGTTCCATTTAAAATTTTCGACTTTCTTTTCGCCATTGAATGCGGAAAATTTTTGACCAACCTATATAAGATACTGTAATACAGCCAATGACAATCTATTTGACAACATTTGAAGAGTAATCGTGCCAATTTACAGCTTTTTTGAATGAGATATGGAATTTTAAAGATCATGGTATATATCATTGGTCTGACTTAAGACCAATAAGCATATTGCCGGTTCTCTCAAAGGTGATGGAGAAGATTTTATTTGAACAACTTAGCAAATATATTGTAAACAACAGCATTCTGCCGGACCGACAATCTGGTTTTCGCCCTGGGTTCAGTTGCGCGACCGCGCTGGTTGACGTTGTGGATGACATTGTGGGAGCGATAAAATTACCGTTCTTTGTCTGCTTGATTACTCGAAGGCCTTCGACACTTTGAACCATAAAATCTTGCTGTCCAAACTGCACCATATAGGGTTAAAGTGCAAGGCAGTTAATTTACTGGGGAGTTTTTTGGATAATAGGGTGCAACGTGTGAGTGTGGATGGTCGGGTGTCGGAGGCAATGACGGTATCGACAGGTGTCCCACAGGGATCGGTCCTTTTCTCAATATACACTAGCGATTTTCACAAGCATGTATCTTTTTGCAATATGCACCAATATGCCGATGACACTCAGCTTTATGGGTTTTTTGGCGAGGGTGAGGTGGAGGAGGCTGCAGGCGGATAAGTGCTGACCTAGATAATCTTGTGAATGTGTCTCGTCGTCATAATTTATTAATTAACTCAGCAAAAACCGGTGTTATTGTTTTTGGCCCGAAAAAACTTAGGGAAAGAATTAAACCCAAACTTGACATACGCATAGGAAACCAACAATTAACGTGCAAAGATTCAGTTAAAAGTTTGGGAATAATTATTGATGAGAATCTAACTTTCAATGAGTATATTAATAAAAAGATCCGGGCGGCATACTGTCAATTAAAATCCATTTATAACGCGCGTCATTTTCTAACCGGTAGCAGTAAACGTTTACTTTCTGAGAGCCTGGTGTTATCGGGTTTTAACTATGAGGACATGTTGTACTCCTCTTTTCTATCTAAACGTATAGCTCGAAAAATACAAAAAGTACAAAATTCATGTCTGCGACTAATTTTTGGTATAAGGCGACGAGAGCACATTAGTCACAAGTTGATTGAAATAAGCTGGTTAAATATGATCAACCGCAGAAAATTACATTGCGCAACAGCTTATTTCAATATTATAACGACAGGTCGACCACCCTACCTTCGCCGGAAGATACGGTACAGGACGACGTGCACACCCTCAATATTAGGTTTAAGGGAACTCTCACACCACCCATTCACAAACGTCTATTTTTAAAGAAATGCTATTTTCATACCAAATTTCAAAACTGGTTAACGAGATTTCTGGATCTGTAGGACTGTGCACGTCCGTTGCATTACTTAAACGTCGATATAGGGCAGCCTTGTTTTCGGCTCAATGCACCTTTCAGGGTTACCGATGATGTTAATACCTCAGCTCTGCCGTATCTGCCTTATTTGCGCATAAATTCTCTCTTGTTCGTGTTTTCTTTCTCTTTTCATGTTCTTTTCTGTTTTGTCTATGTTTATGTTTATTATTTTTAAGGGGGTGATTGTGGAAGAACGATAGGAGACTATCGAACATCACCTTTTGTTCATAAATTTAAATTTAGATATATAAATTTTTTTTGTATTTTCTATAATATGTACCTATATCGATTTTTGTGAACAATAAACTTGTTTATTATTATTATTATTATTATGGTGAAAAGGTGCAATAAAAACTATAGCATTCCATTTAAAATAACGAAGTTGTGGTCTACTTCCAATTAACCGGAAGTGGGCACAATTTTGCTTCTAAAAGTTTTTTTGTATCGTGCTCTATTTCTCGAGTGTTATCATTATGCCATTAATAACTTGAAAAAGCAACAAATTCATCAAATTTTTACATTTACGTATTTTTCTCAATATTAACGCATTCAAGAGCAAAAGTGCAAGAGAGCAATATTGTTAAAAATAAAATTTGCTACAACTTTTGTTCTAAAAGTTTTTTCGTATCGTGCTTTGTTTCCCGAGTGCTACCATTAACAATAAAAAGTAACAAATTCATCAAATTTTCACATTTTTGTATTTTTCTCAATATTGACGTATCTAAGAGCAAAAGTGCAAGAGAGCAATATTGTTAAAAATAAAATTTGCTACAACTTTTGTTCTAAAAGTTTTTTCGTATCGTGCTTTGTTTCCCGAGTGCTACCATTAACAATAAAAAGTAACAAATTCATCAAATTTTCACATTTTTGTATTTTTCTCAATATTGACGTATCTAAGAGCAAAAGTGCAAGAGAGCAATATTGTTAAAAATAAAATTTGCTACAACTTTTGTTCTAAAAGATTTTTTGTATCGTGCTTTGTTTCCCGAGTGTTACCATTAACAATAAAAAGTAACAAATTCATCAAATTTTCACATTTTTGTATTTTTCTCAATATTGACGTATCTAAGAGCAAAAGTGCAAGAGAGCAATATTGTTAAAAATAAAATTTGCTACAACTTTTGTTCTAAAAGATTTTTTGTATCGTGCTTTGTTTCCCGAGTGTTACCATTAACAATAAAAAGTAACAAATTCATCAAATTTTCACATTTTTGTATTTTTCTCTATATTGACGTATCTAAGAGCAAAAGTACTAGAGAGCAGTTTTGTTAAGAATAAAATTTGCTACAACTTTTGTTCTAAAAGTTTTTTTGTATCGTGCTCTATTTCTCGAGTGTTATCATTATGCCATTAATAACTTGAAAAAGCAACAAATTTATCAAATTTTTACATTTACGTATTTTTCTCAATATTAACGCATTCAAGAGCAAAAGTGCAAGAGAGCAATATTGTTAAAAATAAAATTTGCTACAACTTTTGTTCTAAAAGTTTTTTTGTATCGTGCTTTGTTTCCCGAGTGCTACCATTAACAATAAAAAGTAACAAATTCATCAAATTTTCACATTTTTGTATTTTTCTCTATATTGACGTATCTAAGAGCAAAAGTACTAGAGAGCAGTTTTGTTAAGAATAAAATTTGCTACAACTTTTGTTCTAAAAGTTTTTTTGTATCGTGCTTTGTTTGCCGAGTGCTACCATTAACAATAAAAAGTAACAAATTCATCAAATTTTCACATTTTTGTATTTTTCTCTATATTGACGTATCTAAGAGCAAAAGTACTAGAGAGCAGTTTTGTTAAGAATAAAATTTGCTACAACTTTTGTTCTAAAAGTTTTTTTGTATCGTGCTCTATTTCTCGAGTGTTATCATTATGCCATTAATAACTTGAAAAAGCAACAAATTTATCAAATTTTTACATTTACGTATTTTTCTCAATATTGACGTATCTAAGAGCAAAAGTGCAAGAGAGCAATATTGTTTTATTTGACGAACACTGTATAGTATATTTTATTTATATTTTTCGTACTAATTTTCTTAATAATAATATTTTTTTAATTAGGGTTTCAATTACACTCCATCGACTACTCATTGTTGCGGAGAATGTACTGCAATGGGTTGTATGTATAACAACGAAATTAAACAATTAGGAGATGTTTGGTATACTGAAGATAAATGTTATAAAGTGATATGTACTCAAGTAAATGGTAGATGGATATTATCAAGACAACGTAAAATATGTCGTCCAATCCGTAACTGTAATGGAATCATAGAAAAACGCGAATGTTGCAATTATTGTAACACTTCAGTTCTTTAATATTTTAGTACTATAATAATTGTGAGGAAAAAGTGTATTCAAATTTTATTTTAAATAAATATGTATTAATTTTGTAGCATCAATCAGTTTTTGATTAGCTTAGAAAGCAACGATATAAAATATCTAGAAATTGAAATTTGTGTCAGCTACAATCTATTTGACTGATAGCCAATCAATACCTAATAACCGTGGATTCGATTACCCATCTAGATATTTCATATTATAGACAAGATAATTAACTGTTGCTCTCTCCAACGCATAACGATAATTTTTCCATTTAAAATTAAGTTTCTTGTTGCGTTATTAATTCTTCGATCTTTTAATTTTCCAACATTTAATTTTAGTAATTGCAATTTCTTGTAAAACTTTAACATATCCCCTTCATTATTTAATTTAAGTTTCTTACCTAGAAACACTCTAACGAAGCCAATTAGCAACAACGTAATAAACTTTTAGCGTCAAACTTACGTAAGAAATTAATTAAGGAAAAGTTTCCAGACGGAAAGCTCAATGTCATCCCGTTAAACGTGTTTCGACTCGTCTCATATTCTGAAACGTTGACAAAAAAATTATAGAAGTATTACGATTCGATCGTAAATTGGCAATAATCTCACATTGAGGACCAAGTCTAAAGCTGAAAGAGTTCGCCGACTGATATATTATTGATTAAGGGTTTTTTTTTCAATCAACACGTCTGAATAGACGATAAACAAGTTCAACGGACACAAACAAGGGATTTTTTTCTCAACATCCAACTAAATGTATGGAAATTTACCGTCACGGATTTTTTAACGGTGCTTTTTTTGTCAAACGATTTAAAACGTTTCGGTTTAAAACCCAAAGGGGAAAGAGAGTATCCCATTCAGTATAAATTGGAAAACACAACAAGAATTTATTGATGGAGTCAGAGGGTTTTCCCTTAATTTAACTTAATATAACACCTTTGCCTTTGTCAGTTTCAATTTGAACCCTTCCTAATCCGTCTTAATACCTATCGTAACTTTAACGATTTTACGTCAAAGTTCATTGCTTCTTCTATTTACTTTGTTAAGTTGCATTTAGTAATTTTATCTATTTAATTCAAAATGTTTGATTTAATTATTAAATGATTCATCTCATTTTTTATAATCATCGTTGTTCTGATTTTTTAAATCCAACTCTGCATGTTTGATTATTATAGATATGAAATATAAATTTTAAAAGATCGTATTTCATGAACGAATTGAGATATCATCATGAAATAAAGATCATTTTAAAGCTAATTTGATGAAGATTTAATGTGCCATAAATAATTTCTTGTTTTCCATAAACATCGTTGTTATGGTTTTTTAAATCAAACTCTTCATATTCGATTTTTTAGATTTAAAATATAAATTTTAAAAAATCGTATCTCATGAACGAATTGAGATATCATCATGAAATAAAGATCATTTTAAAGCAAATTTGATGAAGATTTAATGTGCCATAAATAATTTTTTATTTTCCATAAACATCGTTTTTATGGTTTTTTAAACCCAACTCTGCATGTTTGATTGTTATAAATATGAAATATAAATTTTAAAAGATCGTATCTCAAGAACGAATTGAGATATCACGATGAAATAAAGAACATCTTAAAGCAAATTTAACGAAAGGTGAATGTGCCATAAATAATTTCCTATTTTCCATAAACATCGTTGTTATGGTTTTTTAAATCAAACTCTTCATATTCGATTTTTTAGATTTAAAATATAAATTTAAAAAAATCGTATCTCATGGACGAATTGAGATATCATCATAAAATACAGATCATTTTAAAGCAAATTTGATGAAGATGTAATGTGCCATAAATAATTTTTTATTTTCCATAAATATCCTTTTTATGGTTTTTTAAACCCAACTCTGCTTTTTTGATTGTTATAGATATAAATTATAAATTTTAAGAAATCGTATCTCAAAAACGGATTGAGATATCATGATGAAATAAAGAACATCTTGAAGCAAATTTAACGAAAGGTGAATGTGCCATAAATAATTTCTTATTGTCCATAAACATCGTTGTTATGGTTTTTTAAATCAAACTCTTCATATTCGATTTTTTAGATTTAAAATATAAATTTAAAAAAATCGTATCTCATGAACGAATTGAGATATCATCATGAAATAAAGATCATTTTAAAGCAAATTTGATGAAGATTTAATGTGCCATAAATAATTTTTTATTTTCCATAAACATCGTTTTTATGGTTTTTTAAACCCAACTTTGCATGTTTGATTGTTGTAGATATGTAATATAAATTTTAAAGAATCGTATCTCAAGAATAAATTGAGATATCACGATGAAATAAAGAACATCTTAAAGCAAATTTAACGAAAGATGAATGTGCCATAAATAATTTCTTATTATCCATAAACATCGTTGTTATGGTTTTTTAAATCAAACTCTTCATATTCGATTTTTTAGATTTAAAATATAAATTTTAAAAAATCGTATCTCATGAACGAATTGAGATATCATCATAAAATAAAGATCATTTTAAAGCAAATTCGATGAAGATTTAATGTGCCATAAATAATTTTTTATTTTCCATAAATATCGTTTTTATGGTTTTTTAAACCCAACTCTGCATGTTTGATTGTTGTAGATATGAAATATAAATTTTAAAAAATCGTATCTCAAGAACGAATTGAGATATCACGATGAAATAAAGAACATCTTGAAGCAAATTTAACGAAAGGGGAATGTGCCATAAATAATTTCTTATTATCCATAAACATCGTTGTTATGGTTTTTTAAATCAAACTCTTCATATTCGATTTTTTAGATTTAAAATATAAATTTTTAAAAATCGTATCTCATGAACGAATTGAGATATCATCATGAAATAAAGATCATTTTAAAGCAAATTTGATGAAGATGTAATGTGCCATAAATAATTTTTTATTTTCCATAAATATCGTTTTTATGGTTTTTTAAACCCAACTCTGCATGTTTGATTGTTATAGATATGAAATATAAATTTTAAAAAATCGTATCTCAAGAACGAATTGAGATATCATGATGAAATAAAGAACATCTTGAAGCAAATTTAACGAAAGATCAATGTGCCATAAATAATTTCTTATTATCCATAAACATCGTTGTTATGGTTTTTTAAATCAAACTCTTCATTCGATTTTTTAGATTTAAAATATAAATTTTAAAAAATGGTATCTCATGAACGAATTGAGATATCATCATGAAATAAAGATCATTTTAAAGCAAATTTGATGAAGATTTAATGTGCCATAAATAATTTCTTATTTTCCATAAACATCGTTGTTATGGTTTTTTAAATCAAACTCTGCACATTTGATTTTTAGATTTGAAGTATAAAACTTCAAATAATCATATTTCAAGAACGAATTGAGATATCATGATGAAATAAAAAGCAATTTAAAGCAAATTTACTTAGTATTTAATAAGTTAAAGATCATTTCGTCAAATCTTCAAATTTCAGATTTATGAATTTTTGAACGTAATCATGTATAACCTTCAACATAAATGTTAGGGTAATTGTAACATCTAATTATTGAGATATTAAACGAATTAAAAACGTTTTGATTACCCAAGATGAAACACAATTTATGGTAAAAAGTAACAAAATCACTTTTAAATCAATTTGTATCGTTTGAATGAATTCAGCCTGATTGTAGATGTTAAAGTAAAAAGTTTCTTGGTCTAAGTGCGTTCTCGAAGACGAAGTAAGGAAAGCAATGGTCTCAATCTGTACACGCCACTTCGACACAAATCAACTGACGAATTTCTGCGGACGAAAGATTGTTCGATACATTACAATGCGAATCGAAACTGGAAACCTCTTTGTGCGATGTGAAATCTGGTAATGGGGTACCGAGATTGAAGTATAATTTTATTTCATGTAATATTGTGTAAATATCTAATAAATAAATCTAAATAAGAAAAGTTAATTAAATGAAAGAGAATACGAATCCGGTTTAACCGAAAGTCCATCTTAAATGTAAACGAACCGTGCAAAGTAACCAGAGTTGCCGATTAACAACTTGCTTGTTTTTGTGGGTTCGGAAACTTCGCTACACAAACTGTCTTTGTAAGACAACCGAGATTTACTCTCGCCATTATCTGGAGTGGTGACAATTCGTAAACAATGTTGAATATTGTTATTAACACAAACGAATAGGAATAAAACTCTTTCAACAAAAGATAATGGTAAAGCTCTAGTTAAGGAATACATGACTGTAAATTGTGTACGGATGATCGACAAGAAATGAAAGCCCCATTATTAAGGAAATTGTTTCCAAGAACTTGCATTACAATGACATGAAACATTAACGACATAGACTCCCGAAGATTACAATTCTTGCAGGATACTGATTTATTTTCATCTAGAATAGTGTTTTAGATTTTATAATTTCATTTCTCTTAATAAAAATCAAAAATATCACGGAATTTATATTAGAAAGAAGTGGGTCGATTTAATTTTTTCGTTAAAAGCACGTAGCACGAGATTCCGAAGTGGCCGAGAATTGAAACGTATAAATTCTAATCGATAGCAGAGCTAAAGCTTCGACATCGATTACCCAGCATTAAATACCTACTTGAATGTTCTTATAACAAACAATATTACGTTTTATTTACATATTATTCAGCTCAAAATTGCCCAAGCATGATATTTCCGGTCGAATAGTTTAATTTCAAGATGAAATTTGTGTTAATTTTATTTATTATGTTTAATTATTGTATCAAATTATTAATTAAATTTAGTGAGGAAAACGCGTTAGACCGGAACGATGTTCCTTCATGTTGAAACTCCATAGATGATGTTTGTGTAATTAATAGGACTGTTTCTATAATATCTTTGGGGGTTAACGCTCATTACTTAATAAAATAACACCTAAAATATTTTATCTTCGTTACCATCTTTTTCTTCTTGCGACTTTGTGAAAGAAGAAATCTATATGGTGATCTCTTATAGGACATTGAGTTTTATCTATAAAGTTATGTCTCAAAGAAGGTTTTTAACGTGGATACGACGTCTACCACTATCTTTTATTAATGGATCAACAAAAATGTGGGGAGTTATTTTATGTTAAAAATTTCAGTCTATATTTTAACCTCTTAGTTTTTTAGGCTTTACCCTTTTATTGACCCTTTTAATCTTACCCTTCCTAATGATACCTCCTCTTATTGTCTTTCTGGGTCAACCAGAAACATTCTCTTGAGTATCCTTACATTCTGCTTCGTCTCCATTCGATTAATAAATTGTAATTGCTCATAAATATTAAGGGGGAAGATATATTTAATAATTTCCTTGTCCTTTATATGATAAAAATATATCTCTAAAACTTTTCAAAATGAATGGCAAATGGTAATTGTCTTGAGGAAGGCTTCATTTAAAAAAAATCAATATTTTAAGAACTACAACGTATTTTGAAAAATCGCTTCTTTTGTTGGAAAGCCCATATTTTGAGGTAGCTATGATGATAATTTGATAATGATTTACTGAAATCCTGATTTATTATGATTTTATGAAAATTTAGTGGAAATAATAGTTCTCCCTAGAAAATGAAAAAAACCGCGTTGTTTTTAAAAATTAATATCTCAAAAACTAGAAGATATTTTAAAAATCCGTTTCTTACCTTGGAAAGCTTATAAATTGTATAACAAATGTTGATAATTTCGTAATAATTTATTGAAATCTCGATTTGTTATGATTTTTTGAAAATGATTATTTATCCCGAAAAATGAGAAAGTGCTTTATCATGTTTAAAAAGTCATATCTCAAAAACTAATGGATATTTTAAAAATACGTTTCTTTCTTTGGAAAGCTTATAATTTGTGTAACAAATGCTGATAATTTCGTAATAATTTATTAAAATCCCGATTTGTTATGATTTTTTGAAAATGATTGTTTATTTCGAAAAATGAGAAAGTGCTTTAGCATGTTTAAAAAGGCATATCTCAAAAACAAATGGGTATTTTAAAAATTCGTTTCTTTCCTTGGAAAGCTTATGATTTGTATAACAAATGCTGATAATTTTGTAATGATTTATTGAAATCCCGATTTGTTATGATTTTTTGAAAATGATTGCTTATCCCGAAAAATGAGAAAGTGCTTTATCATGTTTAAGAAGTCATATCTCAAAAACTAATGGATGTTTTAAAAATTTGTTTCTTTCCTTGGAAAGCTTATGATTTGTATAACAAATGCTGATAATTTTGTAATGATTTATTGAAATCCCGATTTGTTATGATTTTTTAAAAATGATTGTTTATCCCGAAAAATGAGAAAGTGCTTTATCATCTTTAAAAAGTCATATCTCAAAAACTAATGGATATTTTAAAAATACGTTTCTTTCTTTGGAAAGCTTATAATTTGTGTAACAAATGCTGATAATTTCGTAATAATTTATTAAAATCCCGATTTGTTATGATTTTTTGAAAATGATTGTTTATTTCGAAAAATGAGAAAGTGCTTTAGCATGTTTAAAAAGGCATATCTCAAAAACTAATGGGTATTTTAAAAATTCGTTTCTTTCCTTGGAAAGCTTATGATTTGTATAACAAATGCTGATAATTTTGTAATGATTTATTGAAATCCCGATTTGTTATGATTTTTTGAAAATGATTGCTTATCCCGAAAAATGAGAAAGTGCTTTATCATGTTTAAGAAGTCATATCTCAAAAACTAATGGATGTTTTAAAAATTTGTTTCTTTCCTTGGAAAGCTTATGATTTGTATAACAAATGCTGATAATTTTGTAATGATTTATTGAAATCCCGATTTGTTATGATTTTTTAAAAATGATTGTTTATCCCGAAAAATGAGAAAGTGCTTTATCATCTTTAAAAAGTCATATCTCAAAAACTAATGGATATTTTAAAAATACGTTTCTTTCTTTGGAAAGCTTATAATTTGTGTAACAAATGCTGATAATTTCGTAATAATTTATTAAAATCCCGATTTGTTATGATTTTTTGAAAATGATTGTTTATTTCGAAAAATGAGAAAGTGCTTTAGCATGTTTAAAAAGGCATATCTCAAAAACTAATGGGTATTTTAAAAATTCGTTTCTTTCCTTGGAAAGCTTATGATTTGTATAACAAATGCTGATAATTTTGTAATGATTTATTGAAATCCCGATTTGTTATGATTTTTTGAAAATGATTGTTTATCCCGAAAAATGAGAAAGTGCTTTATCATGTTTAAGAAGTCATATCTCAAAAACTAATGGATGTTTTAAAAATTTGTTTCTTTCCTTGGAAAGCTTATGATTTGTATAACAAATGCTGATAATTTTGTAATGATTTATTGAAATCCCGATTTGTTATGATTTTTTGAAAATGATTGCTTATCCCGAAAAATGAGAAAGTGCTTTATCATCTTTAAAAAATCATATCTCAAAAACTAATAGATATTTTAAAAATCTATTTCTTTCCTTGGAAAGCTTATGATTTGTATAACGAATGCTGATAATTTTGTCATGATTTATTGAAATCCCGATTTTTTATGATTTTTTGAAAATGATTGTTTATTCCGAAAAATGAGAAAGTGCTTAATCATGTTTAAAAAGGCATATCTCAAAAACTAATGGGTATTTTAAAAATTCGTTTCTTTCCTTGGAAAGCTTATGATTTGTATAACGAATGCTGATAATTTTGTCATGATTTATTGAAATCCCGATTTTTTATGATTTTTTGAAAATGATTGTTTATTCCGAAAAATGAGAAAGTGCTTTATCGTGTTTAAAAAGTTATATCTCAAGAACTAATGGATATTTTAAAGGTTTGTTTTTTTCCTTGGAAAGCTTATGATTTGTATAACAAATGCTGATAATTTTGTAATGATTTATTAGAATCCCGATTTGTTATGATTTTTTAAAAATGATTGTTTATCCCGAAAAATGAGAAAGTGTTTTATCATATTTAAAAAGTCATATCTCAAAAGCTAATGGATATTTTAAAAATCCGTTTCTTACCTTGGAAAGCTTATAAGTTGTATAACAAATGCTGATAATTTTGTAATGATTTATTAAAATCCCGATTTGTTATGATTTTTTGAAAATGATTGCTTATCCAGAAAAATGAGAAATTGCTTTGTCATGTTTAAAAAGTTATATCTCAAAAACTAATGGATGTTTTAAAAATTCGTTTCTTTCCTTGGAAAGCTTATAATTTGTTTAACAAATGCTAATAATTTCGTAATGATTTATTGAAATCCCGATTTGTTATGATTTTTTGAAAATGATTGTTTATCCCGAAAAATGAGAAAGTGTTTTATCATGTTTAAAAAGTCATATCTCAAAAACAAATAGATATTTTAAAAATCCGTTTCTTTTCTTGGAAAGCTTACTATATGTATATTAAATGCTGATAATTTTATAATGATTTATTGAAACTCAAATTTTTTATGATACTTTAAAAATAGGTTACAGAATCGAATATTTTGAAAATGTGTTAAATGTTAAAATGATATCAACTATAAACCAGCGAAAATGAATAATCGATTGTGAACGGTAAATTACTTGATTTGAATGTGAAAATTAATACGAGACTATGGTAAATTTATACTGACGTGGACATTATGAATAAATTTTCCGAGTCATTTGTTCGATCGGTTTATCGGCGATATTAATCGAAATACTATTCCTCTTCTTTTATAACTGAAAGTTTAAATTCTCCAAACACGAAAAATAAAAATAAAAATAAAAATAGAGTTTATTAAACTTTTTGTGTTGGTAAAATTGTTCGGATAAGTGATACACAGGCAATCATAAAATAAAACAGCCCGACCTAAAAATTATGGGTCACCACACCTTTTACAAACCGCTGTAATTGGAACAGTAAACATAAACTTCATTGACGTTATTGGCTCGTCAGAATTTAATCGTGATTTCGACTACATATCAGGATTAAAACCATTAAATTTATATGTTTCGTTCTCGTTCTAATAACCCATAACAAAAAAAAAAATAATAATTACATTAATAAAGTCGATTAGTATTGACAAATTATTAAATTGGATACCATCTCGCGAACTTTCAAGATTAAATTCTAGGGGAAGGACTACAAATTGAACCCCGAACTAATTAGTATTATGAATTTATTAGGTTTAGAATTCGGATCCTCAGTTAATTAGGGCCGAAGACGTCCTTCTATACCCACTTGATGGTATTTAGTTTGATAAGGTGAAGATACCGGGACCAATTAGAAGGCTTTTGCATTAAACCAATTAATTAAGAAAATTACATTTTCGTTAAATATTATTACAATACCCGTATTAATACATTTAGAATTTCAAACTTTCTTATAATACAAGGTGTTTAAAGCTGATTTAATTTGAATTTTATTAAAAGCTTTAACAACACCCGTATGTACAATTTACGGGTGGTAAAATGAAAATTTTAATCAACAAAAACCGTAATTTATGATATGGGGTAACACATTCGATGAATGAATCTATATTAACTAAGCTCTTAATGCAACACATGGTCCCGGATATATAGGTCGGAGTTAATATGAATTTATATTGAACAAAATTGCTCGTCTTCAGCGCAAGCAACAATTTCTTTTAATCTGTTCGTAGTGGTAACCGCCTTCCAACAATCTGCCGGAAATTAAGTGAAGCCATACGACACCGGAGATTGACGTAGTTATAAATGCTTCTTTCATTAAAAAACTTTAATAAATAGAAAATTAAAATATAACGACATATAACGATATAAAATGGTCGTTCTTTTTTTAACAAGCTTCGCCGTGATGGTAGAGTGCTGTCAGTAACCGTGGTAGAGCTTAAATAAACTCCTAGCTGCTTCCGCAAACATTACGTCTGGATATTCAAATTGCATTTGCATTTTGGGCGCTTGTAGGCTTTTATGGGAGCCACATTTAGTTGAAACATGAGTATATTTACAGTACCAGAGGAAAAGTGCTACGTTTCCACAGGTGAGAAAACTTGAATAAAAAAAATTTATAAAATATAAACGAAGCCTTCGAAAAGTCATAAAAGAGGACTTCTTTTCGTTCCAACTTTCTTTTCGAAATGTTTTCGAAGAAAAATTTGTAGCGAAACTATTATTAAAAATTAACGTATTCGGTCGATAAGAGCAGACATTGTAAGACCATCGACCTTTCGAGATGCTTCTAACCCATTAATCGAACATCATTTATGAAGAGGATAGCGAGGTCATGTATCGATTTCGAAATTCCACTGCCATAGAATAGTACAACAAAAAGTATTAGGTATCGTAATGAAATTACCAGTTATAAAAATAAAAGTCAGTAATAAAGATAATATCCCAACAAATCATTGATTCCATAAATCTTAATGTATAATAGGTAATAACTTCTCTTGATGCTGAGTAGGAGCTATTTTGGAAAGCCATTAATTTACGTAACACCACAAAATTTATTATCCACTGCAAAATCTCGTTTAAAACAAAATGGGTAATTTAATACATTTTTATTTAAACTGATTGTGCGTTACTATTGTGGGAATTTCACCTCGTTGAAAAGCGGAGTATTGCAAACGTTCACCTTAAGAGTACTCCATTCGTACTTCCACGGCACCGAGGAGAATCCAAGTAATTACGTGCTTTAACCAGAATGACCCTTTACCAAAGGGAATTCACTTTTGTACAAGTGACAAATGATTCGAACTGTGTTCACAATACAAGACTTCTCCCAACATCCAACCAGTCTCTTAAGTACTACATTTAAGTGTTAGAATATAAAAATGTTACGTAACATTTACACGAGTTTTAAATTGATTGAACTGAACGAAATTAAAATATTGAATAATATCCTGTTTCATAATTGAGGTATTTATACTTTTTTAATTACATCGTCTGATGCTTTTATGAAAATGCAACGTAATCAAACAATGTAGAAGATGAGGTGATTCCGAATATAAATTTAATGTGCACACTTCAAGTGAATTCGAATGGAGTCGGAGTGGGAAATGTGCAACCCATGTTACTGTACTTCGATCATAAATACTTAAACAATTCGACTGGACAAATCTGTGGGAGTCATCCATTACAAATCGAGAGATAGTATGTGCGATGGTTTGTTTGCATCCAGGGAGTGTTCCAATTTAAATTGGATTGAGTAACAATTTTGTCTTGCTTGTTCATTAATTGTCAATTAATCAATTTTAGTTTATTAAACACTCATCTAACACTTCTGGAGTGTGAAAAATCGGTTTCTTGGAAACCATTATGAATTTTCCACAAATTATTCCACGTTTATCCAGAAAAATGAGAAAGTACTTTATCATGTTTAAAAAGTCATATCTCAAAAACTAATGGATATTTTAAAAATGCGTTGCTTACCTTGGAAAGCTTATATTTTGTATAACAAATGCTGATAATTTCGTAATGATTTATTGAAATCCCGATTTGTTATGATTTTTTGAAAATTATTCTTTATCCCGAAAAATGAGAAAGTACTCTATCATCTTTAAAAAGTCAAATCTCAAAAACGAATGGATATTTTAAAAATCCGTTTCTTACCTTGGAAAGCTTATAATTTGTGTAACAAATGCTGATAATTTTGTAATGATTTATTGAAATCCCGATTTGTTATGATTTTTTGAAAATGATTCTTTATCCCGAAAAATGAGAAAGTACTCTATCATCTTTAAAAAGTCATATCTCAAAAACGAATGGATATTTTAAAAATCCGTTTCTTACCTTGGAAAGCTTATAATTTGTGTAACAAATGCTGATAATTTTGTAATGATTTATTGAAATCCCGATTTGTTATGATTTTTTGAAAATGATTCTTTATCCCGAAAAATGAGAAAGTACTCCATCATCTTTAAAAAGTCATATCTCAAAAACGAATGGATATTTTAAAAATCCGTTTCATACCTTGGAAAGCTTATAAATTGTATAACAAATGTTGATAATTTCGTAATAATTTATTGAAATCCCGATTTGTTATGATTTTTTGAAAATGATTGTTTATCCCGAAAAATGAGAAAGTGCTTTATCATGTTTAAAAAGTCATATCTCAAAAACTAATGGATATTTTAAAAATTCGTTTGTTACCTTGGAAAGCTTATAATTTGTACTATAAATGCTGATAATTTCGTAATGATTTATTGAGACCCCGATTTGTTATGATTTTTTGAAAATGACTGTTTATACCGAAAAATGAGAAAGTGCTTTATCATGTCTAAAAAGTCATATCTCAAAAACTAACAGTTTTTTTAAAAATCCGTATCTTACTTTGGAAAGCTTATAATTTGTGTAACAAATGCTGATAATTTCGTAATAAGTTATTGAAATCCCGATTTGTTATGATTTTTTGAAAATGATTGTTTATCCCGAAAAATGAGAAAGTGCTTTATCATGTTTAAAAAGTCATATCTCAAAAACTAATGGATATTTTAAAAATTCGTTTCTTTCCTTGGAAAGCTTATAAATTGTATAACAAATGCTGATAATTTTGTAATGATTTATTGAAATCTCGATTTGTTATGATTTTTCGAAAATGATTGTTTATACCGAAAAATGAGAAAGTGCTTTATCATATTTAAAAGTCATATCTCAAAAACTAATAGATATTTTAAAATTTTCTTTGTTTCCTTAGAAAGCTTATAATTTGTATAACAAATGCTGATAATTTCGTAATGATTTACTGAAATCCCGATTTGTTATGATTTTTTGAAAATGATTGTTTTTATCAGGAAAAATGAGAAAGTGGTTAATCATGTTTAAAAAGTCATATCTCAAAAACTAATAGATATTTCAAAAATTCGTTTGTTACCTTGGAAAGCTTATAATTTGTGTAACAAATGCTGATAATTTTGTAATGATTTATTGAAATCCCGATTTGTTATGATTTTTTGAAAATGATTGTTTATCCCGAAAAATGAGAAAGTGCTTTATCATATTTAAAAAGTTATATCTCAAAAACGAATAGATATTTCAAAATTTCGCTTCTTTCCTTGGAAAGCTTATAATTTATATAACAAATGCTGATAATTTCGTAATGATTTATTGAAATCCCGATTTGTTATGATTTTTCGAAAATGATTGTTTATCTCAAAAAATGAGAAAGTGCTTTATCATCTTTAAAAAGTCATATCTCAAAAACTAATAGATATTTTAAAATTCCGTTTGTTGCCTTGGAAAGCTTATAATTTGTACAATAAATGCTGATAATTTCGTAATGATTTATTGAGACCCCGATTTGTTATGATTATTTGAAAATGACTGGTTATCCCGAAAAATGAGAAAGTGCTTTATCATGTTTAGAAAGTGATATCTCAAAGACTAATAAATATTTTAAAATTTCGTTTCATTCCTTGGAAAGCTTATAAATTGTATAACAAATGCTGATAATTTCGTCATGATTTATTGAAATCCCGATTTGTTATGATTTTTCGAAAATGAGTTTATCTCAAAAAATGAGAATGTGCTTTATCATGTTTAGAAAGTGATATCTCAAAGACTAATACATTTTTTAAAATTTTGTTTCATTCCTTGGAAAGCTTATAATTTGTATAACAAATGCTGATAATTTCGTAATGATTTATTGAAATCCCGATTTGTTATGATTTTTCGAAAATGATTGTTTATCCCGAAAAATGAGAAAGTGCTTTATCATCTTTAAAAAGTCATATCTCAAAAGCTAGTAGATATTTTTAAAAACCGTTTCTTATCTTGGAAAGCTTATAATTTGTATAACAAATGCTGATAATTTTGTAATGATTTATTGAAATCCCGATTTATTATAATTTTATGAAAATGATTGTTTATATCATCCGATATTTTAACAATCCGTTTCTTTCCTTGGAACAACATCTAACACCTCTGAAGACAGATTATGTTTAGAAAATCGTGAAAAATCGGTTTCTTGAAAACCATGATGAAATTTCCACAAATTATTCCACTTTTCAATAAAAGTATCGCAGTTAAGTGAAGCATCACTTTTAATTCATATTTTCAAGAAATAATAGATGTTAATTTATGAAACGGATAATATTAAATACCATTAATGTTTTAAATGCAAAATTACAAAATCTCTAAAACAAGAAAATAACATAATAATAATAATAATCTCTTTATAACATATGTTCAAAGTGCTGTCCTTGCATTTCGACGCACAACTGCGCACGACGAATCCAATTTAACGATAATCGTGGAAATCGTGGACGTATGTCCTTTGTAGCGGCAGTGATGCGATGTCGTAGTTCGTCGATTGTATTAACCTCGGTGGCATATACTCTATCCTTCATGAATCCCCATAAAAAAAAGTTAATGGGTTAAGATCGGGTCTACGTGGTGGCCATGGAATAGGTCCACCTCGACCAATCCATTTTTGCCGAAAAGCATTATCGAGGAAATCTCGTACATTACGACTAAAATGTGCAGGACAACCGTCGTGCATAAACCACATCTCACGTCGCATAAGTAGCGGGATATCTTCCAGGAGTACTGGCAGATTTTCTTGTAAAAACTGTAAATAAGAAGTTCCATTAAGAGTTCTTGGTAATTCGAAAGGTCCTATTAATGTATTGTTCACAATTCCCGCCCATAGATTCACTCTGAATCGTTGTTGAAAAGAGCCTTGACGAATAACATGTGGATTTTCGTCCGACCACACATGGGAATTGTGAACATTTAGAACACCATTTCTGGTAAAACAGCATTCAGCCGTTACCAGTATACTGTCCGCAAAATCTGCTTCTCTGTTGGTACGATGTAGTAGCCACTCGCAAAATTGCAACCGCAAAGGATAGTCAGCGGGAGTCAGTCCTTGCACTTTTTGAAAATGATAGGGGTGTAAACCGTTACTTTTCAACGTACGCCAAACAAAATTCTGGGATACCTCGAGTTGGTGAGAAATTTGACGAGTACTCGTGTTTCGATCCGCTTCCACAATTTCTAGAATTTCTTCTTCCACATTCACTCCATGTCTGTTTAGTCTACCGCCACCAAGACCTTTCTTAGGTTGCAAATTTCCTGTCTCTCTTCCCCGCTGGATTAACCGAAGAAAAGTGTTTTCAGAAGGGATCTGTCGATTTGGATATCGTTCTAAATACAGACGTCTTGCGTGTGCAGCGTTTTCTCCAGCAGCTCCATAAATAATAAGTATATCTACGTATTCTTCGTTACTGTACATTACCATTGTATTTTTTGATTAGTAAAAATTCTAATTTTGACGTTAAATGACATTGATTATGAAAATTAAATGACATGTCCGTTGCTAGGTAACCAAGTCAACTGGATTGACAGCAATAAAAACATGGTATCAGCGGTTCTCAAAAAACAAACACCAGTTTTTGAGTGATTTAACAAATTTTTAAATAGCCGTAACTGCCATATTACAAAGATTTTATTATTGGTGCTAATCAGGCATTGCTTAAGTAACCCCGAAATATTCGCAGTTTGAATTTAAACGTAGTGTAATACCGTATATCGTAAGAAATGCTGGGCAATTAATTCAACTTTAATGCTCTATATCTTTGTGATTATTACGTTGTAGTCAAAACATTATTAAGAAAATATCTTCAGTTTGGCCCCTAGTACTTGCTCTTTTAATCTGCTCGGTATGTTATAAATCACCCTGTATAACAAATGATGAAATAGTCAAAAAGATACTGATTTAGATTTTTTAATAATGTAACTTCATTTTTTTTAAGTTACTTTAGTTGCTTTTTTTTTAAATGATTTTGAATGAAATAATTAATGATTAGAGTAATTAAACTGTTGAATTTATAAATCGATATTTACTAAGATAAATTTGAAAAGTTACAAAGTAAAATTTATCACCGTTGATTAGTTAGAAGGCTGAACTCGCCTAGTTTAACAAAAGTTATTTTAGACCGGACGCAGAAAACTTATACGAAACTAAGCCATTCGGAAAATTGCTGTACTTCCAATTTGCTAACACTAAATACGTATTAAGTAATCTACGTTGATGGATAATTCAATCTTAGTTTAGCGGGAACGTACAATAACTAATTATTTAAAAGCGTTGCGAGCAACAACTAAACTAACTTTTCCGGTTACAATTTAATTTCAAACCGACTAACTTTACGAGTACTTATCAAAGGAAAACTGTGAATGCCGTTTTACAGTTACAACTTTTCGATTTTTCAACCGTGATAATAGCCCACATACTTTTTTGATACTTTTGTTGGTTTTTTCATCAGTTTTTTTCATTCGCATCGTTTCAACTTTTTAAATATTCGCGAAACTTCAAACGACCGCTTTTTTTAGGATGATTTACCAGCTTGATAGCTTGGTTTTAACATATAAAAAAATTTTTAAAGTAAATTCGGTTTTTTATAATTTGCATTTTAAATCATTATTACATAATCAAGATTGGTAAACTGATTTTGACACTTAAATTAGAAGATAAATAACGACGTCATTTTCTCAAGGTAAATGCATTTATTCACGGAACTTTAATCCTCCGCACCGAGTTGATTTATTCAAGAACTTTATTTAAGAACTTACAATGAAGTAATTAACACTGCGCATAAACGTGCTGAGTGAAAATTAAATGCTTGTCGTCTTCTTCAAAGTGTTTTGTCGACAATTTTTTAATTACTACTTTCATAAAGCTCAAAGACATTAAATAGACACTTATTCATTTTAAATAATCGGAGTACTTTAATTAAACGACACTTTATTTAGATTTAAATTTGTAATGCTAAAACTGTTAGAGTTGCGTAAATGGCGAATTATTCTGAATCGAATTAGATTACAAATCCTTTCAAAATCTAAATCGGATTAGTTTAGATGTGTCGAATTAACTACTTAGGTACACAGATGCAGCACAATTCTCTTTTCTCAAAATCGTCAAAACAAATACGTATTTCATTTAGTTGAATGTACTTTTGGTCTAGTTACTCTTTTCTTTTATTATTCAAAGTCGTTTGAGAGACCTCGTTTAGAAATTAAAACGAAGTGCTCATTACTGTACTGAAGTGCTATTCGTATAATGGGTTTTAATTAAACCATGAGACCTTAAATGCAGCAATAAGAATCTCATAAAACGACACTGAGCAAGCACGACACTACTACTTTGCATTACTTAAATAAACAGGTATTAAGACACTTTCGAACCGAAGAAAAATCAATATAATTGAGTTATTTTAGGTGCATCGAAATCGTAATTATTGTTTTCATACATATTTTACGACCACATCAACTTTAACCCTTTAATATCTTTTGAATAATTCAGAGTCGAAGGAGTCGTATTAAAACTTTACTGCCAAGTAAATGAACTGAATGGTTTTTCTTAATGTTTTCCGCATTTATTGTACCCTGAATAATGAAAGAAAAATATTTATGTAAGTATTTTTTGGTATTGAAATCAAATATTTTCACTCTTCCAACGTTGTCATCACAACTTCCCGAATTCTTTATTATAAAAAATTCCTCGTTGAATTACAAATTTTGCTTGGAGACGTCACCACGTGTACAGCACATTAAATCGAACGGGGACCGATGCCTGAGATGAAAATGAAAAATGTTCGAAACGATGCAATTTGTTTGCAAACGAGAGAGCTTCCTTTTAAGCCAAACACCGAAGTGGGGAATACTTAACTAGGCAAAGTAAACGAAAAAGAAGAAGGATGGATGCTATTGAATATTTTTTGGAACCATTATAGAGTGAGTTATGAATTTCAAACATCTTTAAACACAAATTTATTAAGTGTAATGATATGATTACTTTTCTGCGAGTAAAAAGTCACAATATCAAGGGACTTTCTTAAAGTGCCAAGTTGCTGGTTTTGCTCTCGAAGTTGTGAGTTAAGAAAGTTCTCCGACGCCGTCGATTTTTATTGCTACTGATTTCTCCAATATCGACGTCATTTATATATTTCCATCAAAATAAACTAAATCAAGTGATTGAATAAACTAATTGAATTAATAGACACTTGATGCGATGAAATTTAATAAACTAAAAGTTATTTATATAGGAATTAATTTATGCATTGAGGTGTATTGCGTACATTTAATTATCGTTCAATTAGTAATTTATGGTGAAGTTATCGGGAGAGTGAATTTTGGTTTGGCACATTATCGGAAACTGCGTTATAATCATTTTCCAGCAGAGGCATGTTCGATAAGGGTCATTTAGTTTGAACATATTCGCATCATTCCTACCTGCATGCGCAGGTGGTTTCATCTTAAAATTACGTCAACATCAATATTAGTTTTAATCTCGAAATGAACTTGAAGGGGAAAATGTTGGAAATGAGATATTAAGTATTATGATGGAATTCTTTGATTTTATTTAACCATATTGAAGGAGCAGACAACAGTGCATTACTAATTAATATTCCTCCGACCAGAAATCGATTTTTTTTGCCTAAAAATAAGTGTCCGATTTTGTTTACGTTGTTAATGCCCAAAATCAAAATTTATAGAAACTGGAAGCCGCATTTTGCAATTATTGCCTCCATCTACTTTCATGGTTTCTACCATAGATTGTTGGTGCGAAGGATTGTTGCTGCAATGACTGAATTGCATTAAAAATCTACATAACATTTTGATTTTGAACCCAGTTCTATTTGAAGCTATATTAAATTCATTGTAACCAGGAAGAATGTGTGGCTTAGCGTTGTCTTGCTGGATCCAAATTGTTTAGCGACGACCAGATCTTCATTAGAAACCACTTTTGTCTCAATGGTCCCAGCTGTCCGACTTTTATTGCTTCGTTTAGCAGGTTCCAAAAACACAAAAGGCCAAATACCAAGTTTTCCATCAAAGTTCTTGTTTTCAGAATGATTTCAACGTGGACGAGCTACAGCGGCTAAGAACATTACTTTTGTGAGAAAACGCTTACTTTTGCAGGTCCTGTGTGGTACGTCTCAGCTGTTTTGGTGAGGTAAAAGCATTTATCGTCTCCACGAATGCATTTATGCTTTTTGGTTTAAGCATTGACAGACAATATTTCAGTCTTTCAATGTTATTGGCGTCTGTGAGGAAAGGCTTTACTATTCTATCTCAATTAGTTCTTGAGATACGATTCATTAAAGTTTGATGTCCTACACTTTATCATTTTTAATTATAGCCACACAGAGTTAAATTCAAAAAATCATAACACGACAGTTTGAAAATTTGAAGAAATGAAATTGAGCTCGCTTAATACTAATTGAATTTGCTTCAAAATGCTGTTTGTCTCATTCTAATATCTCAATTAG
Source organism: Onthophagus taurus (assembly GCF_036711975.1). NCBI lineage: Eukaryota > Metazoa > Arthropoda > Insecta > Coleoptera > Scarabaeidae > Onthophagus > Onthophagus taurus. The sequence goes on from NC_091967.1 coordinate 4,229,218, forward strand.
TTCTTGAAATACGGTTGATTAAAATTTGATGTCCTCACTTTATCATTTTTAATTATGGTTACGCAGAGTTAATCTTAAAAAATCATAACTTTGAAGTTTGAAGATTTGAAGAAATGAAACTGAACATGCTAAATACTAATTGAATTTGCTTCAAAATGCTGTTTGTCTCATTCTAATATCTCAATTAGTTCTTGAGATACGATTGATTAAAGTTTGATGTCCCATACTTTATCATTTTTAATTATGGCCACACAGAGTTAATTTAAAAAAATCATAACACGAAAGTTTGAAGATTTGAAGAAATGAAATCGAGCTCGCTAAATACTAATTGAATTTGCTTCAAAATAGTTTTTGTCTCATGCCGATATCTCAATTAGTTCTTGAGATACGGCTGATTAAAATTTGATGTCCTACACTTTATCATTTTTAATTATGGCTACGCAGAGTTAATCTCAAAAACTTATAACCTTGAAGTTTGAAGATTTGAAGAAATGAAATTGAACATGCTACATACTAATTGAATTTGCTTCAAAATGCTGTTTGTCTCATTCTAATATCTCTTAAGAAATTTTTGACGGTCATTTAAGTATTTAAATTGAATTGGTGATGTCTTTTACATGTTGATAAAGCCCAAAATCAAAATTTATAGAAACTAGAAGCTGCATTTTACAATTATTGCCTCCATCTACTTTCATGGTTTCTACCATACATTTTTGGTGCGAAAGATTGTTGCTGCAATGACTGAATTGTATTAAAAAAGGCTAAATCTAAGACTATTGGGTGGCTGACATAACATTTTGATTTTGAACCAAGTTCTATTTGAAGCTATATTAAATTCATTGTAACCAGGAAGAATGTGTGGCTTAGCGTTGTCTTGCTGGATCCAAATTGTTTAGCGACGACCAGATCTTCATTAGAAACCACTTTTGTCTCAATGGTCCCAGCTGTCCGACTTTTATTGCTTCGTTTAGCAGGTACCAAAAACACAAAAGGCCAAATCTCAAGTTTTCCATCAAAGTTCTTATTTTCAGAATGATTTCAACGTGGACGAGCTACAGCGGCTAAGAACATTACTTTTGTGAGAAAACGCTTACTTTTGCAGGTCCTGTGTGGTACTTCTCAGCTGTTTTGGTGAGGTAAAAACATTTTTATCGTCTCCATGAATGCATTTAAACTTTTTGGTTTAAGCATTGACAGACAATATTTCAGTCTTTTAATGTTATTGGCGTCTGTGAGGAAAGGCTTTACTATTCTATCTCAATTAGTTCTTGAGATACGATTCATTAAAGTTTGATGTCCTACACTTTATCATTTTTAATTATAGCCACACAGAGTTAATTTCAAAAAATCATAACACGACAGTTTGAAAATTTGAAGAAATGAAATTGAGCTCGCTTAATACTAATTGAATTTGCTTCAAAATACTGTTTGTCTCATTCTAATATCTCAATTAGTTCTTGAGATACGGTTGATTAAAGTTTGATGTCCCATACTTTATCATTTTTAATTATGGCCACACAGAGTTAATTTTAAAAAATCATAACATGAAAGTTTGAAGATTTGAAGAAATGAAATTGAACTCGCTTAATACTAATTGAATTTGCTTCAAAATACTTTTTGTCTCATGCCGATATCTCAATTAGTTCTTGAAATACGGTTGATTAAAATTTGATGTCCTCACTTTATCATTTTTAATTATGGTTACGCAGAGTTAATCTTAAAAAATCATAACTTTGAAGTTTGAAGATTTGAAGAAATGAAATTGAACATGCTAAATACTAATTGACTTTGCTTCAAAATGCTGTTTGTCTCATTCTAATATCTCAATTAGTTCTTGAGATACGGTTGATTAAAGTTTGATGTCCCATACTTTATCATTTTTAATTATGGTCACACAGAGTTAATTTCAAAAAATCATAACACGAAAGTTTGAAGATTTGAAGAAATGAAATTGAACTCGCTTAATACTAATTGAATTTGCTTCAAAATACTTTTTGTCTCATTCTAATATCTCAATTAGTTCTTGAGATACGGTTGATTAAAGTTTGATGACCCATACTTTATCATTTTTAATTATGGCCACACAGAGTTAATTTAAAAAAATCATAACACGAAAGTTTGAAGATTTGAAGAAATGAAATATCGAGCTCGCTTAATACTAATTGAATTTGCTTCAAAATAGTTTTTGTCTCATGCCGATATCTCAATTAGTTCTTGAAATACGGTTGATTAAAATTTGATGTCCTCACTTTATCATTTTTAATTATGGTTACGCAGAGTTAATCTTAAAAAATCATAACTTTGAAGTTTGAAGATTTGAAGAAATGAAATTGAACATGCTCAATACTAATTGAATTTGCTTCAAAATGCTGTTTGTCTCATTCTAATATCTCAATTAGTTCTTGAGATACGGTTGATTAAAGTTTGATGTCCCATGCATTATCATTTTTAATTATGGCCACACAGAGTTAATTTTAAAAAATCATAACACGAAAGTTTGAAGATTTGAAGAAATGAAATTGAACTCGCTTAATAATAATTGAATTTGCTTCAAAATACTTTCTGTCTCATGCCGATATCTCAATTAGTTCTTGAGATACGGCTGATTAAAATTTGATGTCCTACACTTTATCATTTTTAATTATGGCTACGCAGAGTTAATCTCAAAAACTCATAACTTTGAAGATTTGAAGAAATGAAATTGAACATGCTAAATACTAATTGAATTTGCTTCAAAATGCTGTTTGTCTCATTCTAATATCTCAATTAGTTCTTGAGATACGGTTGATTAAAGTTTGATGTCCCATGCATTATCATTTTTAATTATGGCCACACAGAGTTAATTTTAGAAAATCATAACACGAAAGTTTGAAGATTTGAAGAAATGAAATTGAACTCGCTTAATACTAATTGAATTTGCTTCAAAATACTTTTTGTCTCATGCCGATATCTCAATTAGTTCTTGAGATACTGCTGATTAAAATTTGATGTCCTACACTTTATCATTTTTAATTATGGCTACGCAGAGTTTAATCTCAAAAACTCATAACCTTGAAGTTTGAAGATTTGAAGAAATGAAATTGAATATGCTAAATACTTAGTTAATGAAAAACACAAAAAATGTGTGAAGAATTAGTGTTTATTAATTAATTTGCTTATCTGCGCAACCGGTTTCAAAAAATATTACTTTTCGTCTTCAGGCGCAACTAAAAACAGAAAATCGAAATACAATATGACGTCAAGAAACATAACAGTTAAAATTCTTACCGTCTAAAACGAACGATGGACAGAGTTAAAAAACGCTTCATTTATTTTAAGATTATACACACATATACTATATCCCAGTATATGTTAACAATTAAGATCAAATAACGATATAAAACACTACACACGATACAAGAGAAAGGTGGTCGGGTCGATATGAAAGGTTACTAACAACCGGTATCTGTAACAATTGTACGTATTGAATATGAAGTCATGGAAAAACTGGTCTTTTTACGAAATTCAGAAACATTCGTGTGTGAGGGACGTCGGTAATTTCATTTAGAGTAATATAGTTTGCGTCATTTTTCAATTTAATAATTTCCATTTCTTCCAAAAGATCCAATTTTTTGGATTTAGGGTAGTTATGAAGGAGTAGGATATTTTTGCTGTCTATTTGATGGTCGTTGTCCCTTAAATGTCTAAAAACTGCGGAATTGTCGTTTTTTAGATGTTCTTTAAATCTCACTTTTAAATTTCTGCCCAATGTATGCGGCATTACAGACCTTACATAAGATTTTATGCACACCATTAAGTTGTAGTTTTTCGAATTTATGTTTACAATTAACTAGAAAGTTAGAAATTTTGTTGTTTTTAGGAGTAATACTAAAATTATAGGTGGACACGACTCTCTGTAGTGAATTAATTATAGGATTGTATTTGGAGACAGAAATGAACCTGTTTGGAGCTGTTCGGTGAGGATACAGTTTGGAAGTGATTAAATTGTTATGGATTTTATAAAAGGTTCGTTGTAAGTCTTCCAATTTGAAACCGTTGTTTAAACCGATGTTTATAATGGTGAGAATTTCGTTATTGAAATCTTTTGTACTCATAGGAGTTTGTAAGGCTCTGAGAAATAGGAAATTGCAGGAAGCATATTTGTATTTAAACGGACAGAAAGATTTTTTAGGAATTATTGTATCTGTGGAGGTAGGTTTTCTATAAATTTTGTAATTAAGGCATTTATTAATAGAATCTCTTGAGATGTTTAGATCGAGGAAGTTAATTTGGCCATTATTTTCTCTTTCAATTGTAAATTCAATAGCTCCTACTAAAACTGAAGGAATAGCATATAACTATTCTTATTCCAGTAACGCATGATAAATGGCTTGCCTTGTGTTGGGACTTAAGTTTGGTCTTTTACTACCGGTTCTTGTCAAAATGTTTTCCCTCTCTCCCATTATTTCCTTAAACCGGATCTTTATGTGAGGTCTTGAAAAGTCGCGTTTTTTAGATTAAAATCTTATACTGTAGGAAAAATTATTTATAAAAATCGATATCGGACACTTATTTTTGGACGGAGGAAGTACAATATTTTTAATAATGACTCAAGTACAACTTACGCAATAAAATTGTATCAATATTAATACAGAAGTTGCCCTATTAAAGTTTCTAATGAAGGTAGGGCTGCGCTATTAATAATGGAAGCGACGCAGAGCGACGCAGAGCAAATTTTACAAAGCGGTGCATAACGGAGATTAAAGTTCATAGTAGCAACTAGCTAGTAGCTTGACGGTTTTTAAAATTCTTTTTTTTTTTTTTTTTTTTAATATCAACAATAACCAGCTCAACATTACAATGTTCTTTCATGGTTTTTATAATATAATAAGGTGGTTTCACAATGATACGTGGGAAACAAATGTCTTCCTGAAACTATTCACTGTTTATTAGAATATCTTCTTCTGCCAGGTTGTCTTGGGGAAGTTTTCTTTTTAGTCGAGTATGGATTCCTAGCTCTCCCAGGTGATGACTGCGTGCACTTGGACACTTTTGCAAATTTTCCAGATATTTCCTCGTTGTTTTGTTAATATGTTCATTGATCGTTTCTATATGCAATTCTTCATGTATTTGCGAATTCCGCACAAACCACGGCGCATCTACAGCTATTCTTAATATTTTGTTTTGCAGAATTTGGATTTTGTTGATGTTTGCTTTAGCTGATGAACTCCAAACTGGGCATGCATATGTTACTATAGGTCTTATTAATGATTTATAAAGTAGCACTGCACATTCAATTTTTAATTTTGATCTTCTATTAATGATAGGGTATAGTTCGTGTAATCTGACGTATGCTTCGTTTAGTTTTTTGTTAATATGGTACTTCCATGTGAGCCTTTGGTCCAAGTAAACACCCAGATATTTAACTGCGCTATCTTTCGGATTCCAATTTAAATGATGATCATCTATTGTTATCATCGTGGGATTTTTGACTTGTCTAAGAGTGAATATCTTGGCCTCACACTTACTGGGATTTAAGTGGAAACACCACGTTGACAACCACCTATTAATTTCATTAATTGAAATTTGCAGATCTTTGATAGATTGTTCCTGGTTTTCATTTTGCGTTATGATAACCATGTCGTCTGCAAATAATGCTTTTTGCTCATTTTCGTGAATTGGAATATCATGTAAGCAGATATTAAATAGAAGAGGTGAGAGAACGCTGCCCTGTGGAACTCCTGACTTGATGGGTTTTGATTCCGATGTATAAGCATTCACTCTAACGCAAAATTTTCTATCTTCAAGAAATGAGTAAATTAATGCTTTAAGGTATTCCGGAATGTTAGTTTTCAGGACCTTATAGATTAAGCCATATAGCCATACTGAATCAAAGGCTTTAGATATGTCTAAGAACGCAGCTGTTGTGTACTGTTTATTTTCGTACCCTCTTTCTATTATCTCGACTACTCTTGTTAGCTGATGTACTGTTGAGTGACCAGGTGTAAAACCATATTGGATGTTAGGTATGATTGTGATTTTGGGTCGTAAGCGTTCAAAAATCAGTTTTTCGAAAAGTTTACCCAAGGTTGGAAGCAAGCTAATTGGTCTATAGTTTTCAAGATTTCGTTTATTTTTCCCGGGTTTCTTAAACATTAATATTTCAGCCTCTTTCCATGTTTTAGGAAAATATCCCATATTCATACATATATTGAAGATGGAACTTAATATATTTAAAGTCTTATTCGGTAGATTTTTTATCACAGCATTGGGAATGAGGTCGTGGCCAGGAGCTTTTTTAATTGGTAACTTTTTGATAAGCGTTTGCAGTTCTTCTGGTGTTACATGATCTATGGTACTATTGTTAACAGGAAGATTAGTTTCTACATGCTGTCGAATTTTATTTGTGAATGAAAAGCTAGCTTTTGAGAATTGTGGAGTGAATGTTTTCTCTAGATAGTTTGAAAAACCTGTGGCTTTCTCAGCATCTGTACTGTAACTATTTCCTTGATAAGTTAATGTTGGCATAGGTTCGCTTTTTTTGATAATTCTTTTCGTTGTTTTCCACATTCCCGGATCATTCGTCTTAATATTTTCTATTAAATTATTGTAAGTATCTATTCGATGTTTATTTAGTTCGTTAGTAATTTGGTGAGTTAAATAGTTAAGTTCTCTTTTAATAGCTGGATCACGTGTTCTCTGCCATTCTCTTCTTACACGACTTTTTTGTTTAATCAGTTGAATAATGTAAGATGGAGGAATGTAGTGATTAGGATTAGTAGATGTTTTGGTGGGCTTGAAGCTACTACGTACAGATGTACATATTTTATTGGTAAGAATCCTCAAGTTATTGTCTATGTCAGAAGGCGTTATTATATTGTTTATCGGTATTCTTACTTTTACTACTTCTTCTCTGAATTGTTCCCAATCCACTATTCCATATATTAACCTGGGCCTGATACTTTTAAATTTAGGTTTACGAGCTATTGTTATTATAATCGGTAGATGATCTGAATTTAATTCGTGGATTACTGTTTGTTCAATAGGCAATGATATCAGTTTCGTAACTAGTACGTCTAAGATATCTGGTTGATGATCATTTCTATACGGGTAATAGGTGTATTCATCAGGTGCGTGGATGAGTAACCCTACATCAGTAAGGATGTTGTTTAGGATTTGACCGCTAGGATTGTTGGCTCTACATCCCCAAATTTGGTTTTTACTATTTAAATCTCCTATTACTATGGTTGGTATTGATGAGTTAAACATTATTTCAAAGTCTTTTTTATCTAGTTTGACATTTGGCTGTTTATAAGCACATATAATTCTTAACTTAGTTTTATTTTCGAGATTAACAGTAATTCCTACAGTTTCGACTGATTTTGTCTCAGGAAGCAACCATTCCGAATGAAGCAGACAGTTTTTAATAAAGATAGCAACACCACCTGCTGCTGCTCTTGATGGACGATCTTTTCGATATATACTATAACCCCCTATTGAAAGTAGCTCTCTGTCTGCTAGGTGAGTTTCTGTGATACATGCGATGTCTATCTTATATCTTGCTAGAAAAGCAGCCAATAGATTTTTTTGTAATTTGATCCCATTAATGTTGAAATTTAAAATGTTGATGTCATTGAGTGACCTGTCTAATTTAGGCATTGAGGATGTTTGGGATTAGTTCATTGATAATAAACGATTTTAACTTTAAGTGGATTAATAAGGTTTTTTAGGAAATTTAGGATGGTATCTGACAGGGCTGAGGGATTGGGAAGGTTACTCAATAGGTTGTTATTTGTTTCTTCGGTGGAATTTAAATTGTTGTTATTGCATGAGGAGGGTTGCGTTTTTGTAGCTGTTGCGTAAGAAGAATGGGTGATACGTGGTGGATATTGTTTGTTGCTTTGATTCTGTTGATCGTGGTTTACATTTTGTTGACGTCTGAGGTTATATCGGTTGTGTTGTTCTTGAATTTCTTTATGAGTTTTACATCCTCTATAATTCGAAGGATGTTCATCTCCGCAATTCGCGCATTTAGGTGGTTCTGGAGCTTTCTTTTTACAATTAATATATGAGTGTCCTTCGCCACATTTAGCACACCTTGGTTGTAGAGCGCAATAATTTTTTGTGTGGCCATATATCTGGCAGTTGTGACATTGTGGGATATGTGATGACCTTTTGCGGGGTTCTACCGTAACTATTGCCTTAAATATTTCATTGACATTAAATATTTCTTTTGCGTTATCTGTGGCTGTTAGTTCCACCGCGCATAAAGGCATTGGGTGCGTACTTTTGTTCAAAAGTCGGGTTACTTTGATTATAGGTAATTTTTTAATTTTGAATTCATCTTCTATTTCTTTGTCAATTAAAGAAATGGGTACGTTTCTGATTACTACTGATAATGGTTTGTTATTTGGGTCTTGGAAGGTATGATATTCTACTTTATTCTCTTTGTAGTACTTCGTAAGGGTTCGATAATCATTAGCGTTTGTTAAATTAATTTTGAGGTAAGTATTTTTATATGCGGTAGTAAACGTTTCAGTTGTTAGTGCTTTTATGTCACTTATTATTTCATTGTGGTTAGTAGCGTTGCGTAAGAATATAGGTGGAATTTTTAGTATATTTGATTGCGGCTCATCTCCGCTTTTTTTACTATCATTCGATTTTGATGAACTACCCTTATTACTCGTACTACCATTGTTATTTTTTGATTCATTATCTTCGTTCTGACTATCCTGAGTTATTATATCCATAGAATCTTCATTTGTTGATAACGGATAATATCGGTTTTGTGTAACTAGTTTGTCTGGTGGGCACCAGTTGTATCGTTTAGTGACCTCGCTTACGGGAGGGGATAACTGGTCTCGAGAACGTTTTTGGCTCGCAGACATTGTCTATTAATAAAACCACCCCGAAGGGTGACAATTCGATCTAACTACCAATTATTACTTTTGTAGAAGGCCCGTCGTTTTGTGTTTAAGATAAGTTACTCACGTGGAGTTTTATTTTAACAAATAACTCACTTTCGTCTTATACGGGAAACTCGTTCACGAAACACGTTCGTTCACTTCGAATACTCCGACACCTGTCGGTTTTTAAAATTCTAATAACTATCATGCTCCAAAGGATTTCTAATACAAAACCTTCACAAATGAATAAAATGTATCAATTCATTAATGTTCTTTCTTACATAATATTTTAAACGATTTTTATGAGGCGAATTCTAAGGTAACCTTTAGTTTTATCTATTTTAACGGGTCTAATTGAAAGTAAACGATCTAAATGGGTAGAAACTTTAAGTGGACGGGAGCGGTTCAATTTCCTTCATCTATTTTAACGCTTCGCGCTAAGCAAACGAAATTATCACATTTTTGTATTCTTTTTAGTTTGGTTTGAAGAAACTTCGATATCGATAATACTAAAATTTCGTCTTTAAAGTAATAAAAAAACTGTGAATGGAAAAAAAATTAGAAACCTGTGATCAAATCGATATATTGATTTCATTTTCCCAATGGAAATACATAGGGAATCAGATTGGCGAAGGGGAACTACAACCGTAAGAGAATTGCGGTTTTTACGATTGGGTTTTATTATCCAAATCCAATCGTTATATTTATTAAAATCGATAAAAAATTGTGATGTTTTCATTAATTATCAAAAAAGAAAATCCTTCCACGAAATATTTTGTGAAAGCTCGTATACAAAACGAGTTTTAAAAATTTTACAATAACTTCAAACAACGATATAGAACCGGTAATGACACTTTTTTTGAATGTGTGAATACAATTTCAGTTAAAATCTCCACAAAAGTAATCCTTGAATAGATATACGACCACGTACGGTATACATGAAAATCGATTACACGTACAAAAAGCTTTTGATTATATTTTTTTGTTGCTAGTATTAAATAGAATTTTTTTTCGATATCTATAAAACCTTCAATTTTATGACTTTTAAGCAAAAAAGAACACTTTAGGGCATTAGGAAACACTGTAATGGTTTGGATGGAGCTTTTATATCGAAAAAAAAGATTAAAACGGACAAAAAAAAATAATAGAAAGTATATTTTAAATGAATTTATGGAATAGTGTGTATACATAACAAGTTGAATGTATCTTTAAAGAGTGTTGTTTTAAAATTACTTGTTGGTAAAGTATAAAACTTTAAAGTTTCATCATAAAGTGTGTTATAAATGATTTGTGGTTTAAGAGAACTTTTCTTGAGAAAGAATTCTTGCATAAAATGCAGTGTTTAAAATCGTTGAAGCTGGCTGGATACCTGGAACGTTTTAGCATTTTTACATCATAAAATCTACAAAATAACTTCTAACCAGGTCAAGTTAGACGACATTTTTATAAAAGGGGTTTATTATACGGAATAGTTTTGTTGTTGAAAGCAAAATCTTTTAAATAAAAATAATTATATTAATAAGTTACTTGTCGATGAAAATTATACGTTTTTTTAGGAAGGAAATAATAAACGCACCAAAGTTTATTGTACAAACTAAAGTTTACATTAAATTACGAATTGTTTGCGCTGTATTATTACCACGAACATATTATTTCTGTTAAACTAGAAACCAAAAGAAAACATCACTTCAGTTTCCAAACAAAGATCATAAAATAACGTTTTCATGTATTTCGAGAATAGTTCCAATACAACTAAAGTATCCATTACATACATATAACGTAACGTTACACCGTAATTTGAAAATTCGAAGAAGTATCACTTAACATATTAAAAACTAATTCAATTTGCTTTAGAACATTTTTTATCTCATCCCGATATCTCAATTAGTTCTTGAGATACGATTCATTAAAGTTTGATGTCCTACACTTCATCATTTTTAATTATAGCCACACAGAGTTAATTTCAAAAAATCATAACACGACAGTTTGAAAATTTGAAGAAATGAAATTGAGCTCGCTTAATACTAATTGACTTTGCTTCAAAATGGTGTTTGTCTTATTCTAATATCTCAATTAGTTCTTGAGATACGGTTGATTAAAGTTTGATGTCCCATACTTTATCATTTTTGATTATGGCCACACAGAGTTAATTTAAAAAAATCATAACACGAAAGTTTGAAGATTTGAAGAAATGAAATTGAATATGCTAAATATTAATTGAATTTGCTTTAAAATGGTGTTTGTCTCATTCTAATATCTCAATTAGTTCTTGAGATACGATTGATTAAAGTTTGATGTCCCATACTTTATCATTTTTAATTATGGCCACACAGAGTTAATTTCAAAAAATCATAACACGACAGTTTGAAAATTTGAAGAAATGAAATTGAACATGCTAAATACTAATTGAATTTACTTCAAAATACTTTTTGTCTTATGCCGATATCTCAATTAGTTCTTGAAATACGGTTGATTAAAATTTGATGTCCTACACTTTATCATTTTTAATTATAGCCACACAGAGTTAATTTCAAAAAATCATAACACGACAGTTTGAAACTTTGAAGAAATGAAATTGAGCTCGCTTAATACTGATTGAATTTGCTTCAAAATGCTGTTTGTCTCATTCTAATGTCTCAATTAGTTCTTGAGATACGGTTGATTAAAGTTAATTATGGCCACACAGAGGTAATTTCAAAAAATCATAACCTTGAAGTTTGAAGAATTGAAGAAATGAAATTGAACATGCTAAATACTAATTGAATTTGCTTCAAAATGCTGTTTGTCTCATTCTAATATCTCAATTATTTCTTGAGATACGGTTGATTAAAGTTATTTATGGCCACACAGAGTTAATTTCAAAAAATCATAACCTTGAAGTTTGAAGAATTGAAGAAATGAAATTGAACATGCTAAATACTAATTAAATTTGCTTCAAAATGCTGTTTGTCTCATTCTAATGTCTCAATTATTTCTTGAGATACGGTTGATTAAAGTTAATTATGGCCACACAGAGTTAATTTCAAAAAATCATAACCCTGAAGTTTGAAGAATTGAAGAAATGAAATTGAACATGCTAAATACTAATTGAATTTGCTTCAAAATGCTGTTTGTCTCATTCTAATATCTCAATTAGTTCTTGAGATACGGTTGATTAAAGTTAATTATGGCGACACAGAGTTAATTTCAAAAAATCATAACCTTGAAGTTTGAAGAATTGAAGAAATGAAATTGAACATGCTAAATATTAATTGAATTTGCTTCAAAATGCTGTTTGTCTCATTCTAATGTCTCAATTATTTCTTGAGATACGGTTGATTAAAGTTAATTATGGCCACACAGAGTTAATTTCAAAAAATCATAACCCTGAAGTTTGAAGAATTGAAGAAATGAAATTGAACATGCTAAATACTAATTGAATTTGCTTCAAAATGCTGTTTGTCTCATTCTAATATCTCAATTAGCTCTTGAGATACGGTTGATTAAAGTTTGATGTCCCACACTTTATCATTTTTAATTATGGCTACGCAGAGTTAATCTCAAAAAATCATAACCTTGAAGTTTGAAGATTTGAAGAAATGAAATTGAACATGCTAAATACTAATTGAATTTGCTTCAAAATGCTGTTTGTCTCATTCTAATATCTCAATTAGTTCTTGAGATACGGTTGATTAAAGTTTGATGTCCTACACTTTATCATTTTTAATTATGGCCACACAGAGTTAACTTCAAAAAATCATAACACGAATGTTTGAAAATTTGAAGAAATGAAATTGAGCTTGCTAAATACTAATTGAATTTGCTTCAAAATGGTTTTTATCCCATGCCGATATCTCAATTAGTTCTTGAGATACGATTGATTAAAGTTTGATGTCCCATACTTTATCATTTTTAATTATGGCCACACAGAGTTAATTTAAAAAAATCATAACACGAAAGTTTGAAGATTTGAAGAAATGAAATTGAGTTCGCTAAATACTAATTGAATTTGCTGCAAAATACTTTTTGTCTCATGCCGATATCTCAATTAGTTTTTGAGATACGGTTGATTAAAATTTGATGTCCTACACTTTATCATTTTTAATTATGGCTACGCAGAGTTAATCTCAAAAAATCATAACCTTGAAGTTTGAAGATTTGAAGAAATGAAATTGAACATGCTAAATACTAATTGAATTTGCTTCAAAATGCTGTTTGTCTCATTCTAATATCTCAATTAGTTCTTGAGATACGGTTGATTAAAGTTAATTATGGCCACACAGAGTTAATTTCAAAAAATCATAACCTTGAAGTTTGAAGAATTGAAGAAATGAAATTGAACATGCTAAATACTAATTGAATTTGCTTCAAAATGCTGTTTGTCTCATTCTAATATCTCAATTAGTTCTTGAGATACGGTTGATTAAAGTTAATTATGGCCACACAGAGTTAATTTCAAAAAATCATAACCCTGAAGTTTGAAGAATTGAAGAAATGAAATTGAACATGCTAAATACTAATTGAATTTGCTTCAAAATGCTGTTTGTCTCATTCTAATATCTCAATTATTTCTTGAGATACGGTTGATTAAAGTTAATTATGGCCACACAGACTTAATTTCAAAAAATCATAACACGAATGTTTGAAGATTTGAAGAAATGAAATTGAACATGCTAAATACTAATTGAATTTGCTTCAAAATGCTGTTTGTCTCATTCTAATATCTCAATTATTTCTTGAGATACGGTTGATTAAAGTTAATTATGGCCACACAGAGTTAATTTCAAAAAATCATAACCTTGAAGTTTGAAGAATTGAAGAAATGAAATTGAACATGCTAAATACTAATTGAATTTGCTTCAAGATGCTGTTTGTCTCATTCTAATATCTCAATTAGTTCTTGAGATACGGTTGATTAAAGTTAATTATGGCCACACAGAGTTAATTTCAAAAAATCATAACCTTGAAGTTTGAAGAATTGAAGAAATGAAATTGAACATGCTAAATACTAATTGAATTTGCTTCAAAATGCTGTTTGTCTCATTCTAATATCTCAGTTATTTCTTGAGATACGGTTGATTAAAGTTAATTATGGCCACACAGAGTTAATTTCAAAAAATCATAACCTTGAAGTTTGAAGAATTGAAGAAATGAAATTGAACATGCTAAATACTAATTGAATTTGCTTCAAAATGCTGTTTGTCTCATTCTAATATCTCAATTAGTTCTTGAGATACGGTTGATTAAAGGTAATTATGGCTACACAGAGTTAATTTCAAAAAATCATAACCTTGAAGTTTGAAGAATTGAAGAAATGAATTTGAACATGCTAAATACTAATTGAATTTGCTTCAAAATGCTGTTTGTCTCATTCTAATATCTCAATTAGTTCTTGAGATACGGTTGATTAAAGTTAATTATGGCCACACAGAGTTAATTTCAAAAAATCATAACCTTGAAGTTTGAAGAATTGAAGAAATGCAATTGAACATGCTAAATACTAATTGAATTTGCTTCAAAATGCTGTTTGTCTCATTCTAATATCTCAATTAGTTCTTGAGATACGGTTGATTAAAGTTAATTATGGCCACACAGAGTTAATTTCAAAAAATCATAACACGAAAGTTTGAAGATTTGAAGAAATGAAATTGAACATGCTAAATACTAATTGAACTGGCTTCAATATGCTTTTTATCTCATACCGATATCTCAATTAGTTCTTGAGATATGATTAATTAAAATTTGATGTCCTACACTTTATCATTTCTAACCATGTCAAGTATTATACGGAATAGTTTTTTTGTTGAAAACAAAATCTTTTAAATGAACATAATTATATTAATAATTACGATTTGTTTGCGCTGTATTATTACCACGAACATATTATTTCTGTTAAACTAGAAACCAAAAGAAAACATCACTTCAGTTTTCAAACAAACATCATAAAATAACGTTTTCATGTATTTCAAGAATAGTTCCAATACAACTAAAGTATCCTTTACATAGATATAACGTAGTCTTTTCAACATTTCCAGGTCGTTGACTATCGACATCTCATATCTTAGAAGTTTCTATCAAAGAGTTCAAGTTATTGAAAGTTACCCACCGTTCATAACATTACTTGAAACATATATTTTTTTAAATTCTTTTTTGTTGCAATCAAAAAAATATCTAGTACAATTTAAATATCAACCACTGTAAATCTGCACGGTCAACCAGTGATAGATAAATTGAAACCCGTTATATTTGTTTTTGTTCATTTTCCTCGCTATCGATTTAAACGTAATTTTTTTATTGTTTTATTTTCAATTTCGTTGAACGTTTGCAGACACAAAATCGGATGGCAAAGCGAAACCGCAAAATTGCGCTCGTCAGTTCGAAACGATTCAGAATTATAGCTTATTTTTCTCCCCTTCTTCTTCGGTTTTTATTGGACACTTTCTGCACTTCTCGTAATCAAGACGATTCGCGCCGTTTAATTTCGAACGTGGTTAATGGAAAAACCGCCCGACCGGGGACGAATTGATGTATACAAACGTGGTGACGTTGAAAAAATAATCATGTCTTTATAGTGTTATAAGGTTTTACGAGCTTAGGCCTGAGTTATAAAACCGTATGTTTATGTGCTTATGATCCAGAAATTGTTTAGATATACGTAAATATTTTATGTATATTAATCGTTATCTGGAACTCTTAATATAGAATATGAATTAAAATGTCTTAAAATTTTGACCGAAATGAAATAGGACAATGAAAAATAGGTGAAGCTTACCTACGTGAAAAATGAAACGTACTTTCAAAAAGCTGGTAATTTACTGTTACGTGCATCTCACGAAACATTCTCTGCACAAATGACCATCTTCGTAGTAAATGATCCGCACGTTCTATCTTGAAAGTTTACTTTAAACTATATATTAGAGTCTACGTCTGTTAAAGGGGGGAATACATTTGGAAGTTTGATCATTATTTTATCAAAAAAATGTAACTTCTTAAAACTACTTCATCAGTGCAAACAAATTAATGAATACCTTGTTAATTAGTAAAACACGAAAAAGACCTTTTCTTTATTATTCAACCCTTTTCAATTTTAATTAAGTCCATCCGGCATTTTTAGTGGTTTTACTTGTACGTCATATCATTATTTTTCATTACGAACGTCTAAGTGGCGCAAACAGAATGCTGTAAACAACGAAAATTTTATTATTTTGGGGTTAGACATGATCAATAATTTTACGTAATTGAAACTCTTTATATACATTTTATAACTTTATTTGCAATAAATTCAAAATGAGATTATGATATCCTTAAACGCGGGTATTTTATACGACGATATTTACGACTATAAAAGAGATATGACTATAAATATTCTGAAGGATTTCGGTTTGGGTTCAAACGACTCAATAAAGATGGTTTTAGACGTGATGTGTTCATGCATTTACAGTGTGGCTTTATATTTATTTAAAAAAAAAATTTAGCAAACATTTTGAAACAGATGCTGAACGAGACTGTATCTTGTCGTTATAATTAAAGTGTGAAATATCACCCTAGAGCCGTCCCTTATGGGCCTGTCAAATATTTCATTCTCACAACGAAATTTTATCCACCAGTAAGTAATCAACCGCACCTGTTACGAAGGTTAGGCACTTCAATTTAATATAAATTAACTTTTTATAAATATATATCAAGATAAACATAAAAATTTAGAAAGATTCAATAATAAGTGTTTTATTACATACATTCAACAAGTATTAAATTGCGGTTATTACAAGGTTATCAGGTTGTGCTGCTAATGATGGATTTAAACGGAAATGTAAAGAGGAACATTGGAAATATCGGTATGGATATTGAACACTCTCTTTGTTGCCTTATTGGCGTATTTGAGATCAATGGTTGTAATTTATGGCAGTGTCATACTTTCAAATGGAATTTGATGCACGGCTTTCGCGCATACTCTCCATTCCGTACTAAATTGTGAAATACTCGAGTTGGATAGAATCCAAAAGCCGATTTGCTCCTATTTGTTCAACGTATAACTGTTCGTACTTTAAATATTTTTTTTCTTAAACATTTTTTTGTTACTTCTACATAAATCCAAAATCAATAATATAGTCGTTTATACAGGGTTTTCCAATAAGAGGTGTTATTTTGATATTCAAAGAAAAATGCTATTTTTTAGTATAAATGATCAGATGTTTATTTCATTATAAAGAAGAAAGTATGCCGTTAATATTGGAAAATAATATTAGGCAAATGACCACCACGACCACGCTGACAGGACAACATCCTTTCCATGAAATTTTCCATAACCAAATTGCAAAGTGGCTGCCCTATGTCCTCAATAGTCTCACGAATTCCATCTTTGAGATCTTGAATCGACGCTGGGCTGTTGGCGTACACCTTCTCTTTCACGTAGCCCCAAAGGAAGAAGTCGCAAGGTGTTAAATCACAAGATCTCGGTGGCCAATTGTGATCACCTCTTCGAGAGATAACACGGTCCGGAAACTTTTCCCATAAAAGATCAATGGTTTCGTTGCTTGTGTGGCCACTTGTTGTCCACATCAATACCATCCAATTCCGGCCATAAAAAATCATTAATCATCTCTCGATAGCGCAATCCATGTTGCTCCAGCCTCATTTTCGAAAAAGTAAGGTCCAATGACTCCGCCGGACCATAAACCGCACCAAACAGTCACACGTTGAGGATAGAGAGGCTTTTCAACAATAATTCTTTGGTTTTCCGAGCCCCAGATGCGACAATTTTGCTTGTTGACGAAGCCACCGAGGTGGAAATGGGCCTCATCACTCAAGATGATTTTTCGATGGAATTCCGGATCATTTTCATGCATTTCAACGACCCAATCAGCAAAGACACGACGTTGTTGATGATCGGACGGCTTGAGTTCTTGTGTTAACTGAAGTTTATAAGCCTTAAAACCCAAATCTTTATGCAACATACGGTGTAATGACGTTTGTGGAATGCCTAATTCCAAAGAACGACGAGGAATGGACAAACCTGGGTTTTCTTCAACACTTTCGGCTACAGCAGCAATATTCTCGGCTGTTCTTGAGCGACGTGCAAGGGTTTTATTCTTCACATCACTAACTTGTCCCAACAGCTCGAATTTTTCCACCAATTTCTGTATTGCGGTCCGACAAGGTGCTTCACGACGACCCAAAAATGTTCGAGTTTTACGAACCGTCTCTGCCAAAATTTCGCCATTTTAATAGTGAATTTTAATAATTTCAATGCGTTGTTGAAGCGTGTATCGTTCCATTTTTATTAATGGCGTACTTTCTACTTGTCAAATGTCAAAAAATGACAGCTTCAAAAGTGACATCTACCGAAATAACGGGCTATTCAAAATAACACCTCTTATTGGAAAACCCTTTATATTACGAAAAGTGTTATTGTTTTGTATGATTCATTCAAAAAATCGTTACACCGTAATTTGAAAATTCGAAGAAATATCACTTAACACATTAAAAACTAATTTAATTTGCTTTAGAACGTTTTTTTATCTCATACCGATATCTCAATTAGTTCTTGAGATACCGTTGATTAAAGCTTAATGTCACATACTTTATCATTTTTAATTATGGCCACACAGAGTTCATTTCAAAAAATCATAACACGAAAGTTTGAAAATTTGAAGAAATTAAATTGAGCTGGCTAAATACTAATTGAATTTGCTTCAAAATGGTTTTTATCTCATGCCGATATCTCAATTAGTTCTTGAGATACGATTGATTAAAGTTTGATGTCCTACGCTTTATCATTTGTAATTATGGCTACGCGGAGTTAATTTAAAAAAATCATAACCTTGAAGCTTGAAGATTTGAAGAAATGAAATTGAGCACGCTAAATACTAATTGAATTTGCTTCAAAATGCTGTTTGTCTCATTCTAATATCTCAATTAGTTCTTGAGATACGGTTGATTAAAGTTTGATGTCCCATACTTTATCATTTTTAATTATGGCCACACAGAGTTAATTTCAAAAAATCATAACCTTGAAATTTGAAGATTTGAAGAAATGAAATTGAACACGCTAAATACTAATTGAATTGGCTTCAAAATACTTTTTGTCTCATGCCGATATCTCAATTAGTTCTTGAGATACGATTGATTTAAGTTTGATGACCTAAACTTTATCATTTGTAATTATGGCTACGCAGAGTTAATCTCAAAAAATCATAACCTTGAAGCTTGAAGATTTGAAGAAATGAAATTGAGCACGCTAAATACTAATTGAATTTGCTTCAAAATGGTTTTAATCCCATGTCGATATCTCAATTAGTTCTTGAGATACGATTGATTAAAGTTTGATGTCCTACGCTTTATCATTTGTAATTATGGCTACGCGGAGTTAATTTTAAAAAATCATAACCTTGAAGTTTGAAGATTTGAAGAAATGAAATTGAGCACGCTAAATACTAATTGAATTTGCTTCAAAGTGTTTTTTATCCCATGCCGATATCTCAATCAGTTCTTGAGATACGATTGATTAAAGTTTGATGTCCTACACTTTATCATTTGTAATTATGGCTACGCGGAGTTAATTTTAAAAAATCATAACCTTGAAGTTTGAAGGTTTGAAGAAATGAAATTGAGCTCGCTAAATACTAATTGAATTTGCTTCAAAATGTTTTTTATCTCATGCCGATATCTCAATTAGTTCTTGAGATACGATTGATTAAAGTTTGATGTCCTACACTTTATCACTTTTAATTATGGCTACGCAGAGTTAATTTCAAAAAATCACAATCTAGAAGTTTGAAGGTTTGAAGAAATAAAATTAAGCACGCCGAATACTAATTGAATTTGCTTCAAAATGTTTTTTATCTCATGCCGATATCTCAATTAGTTCTTAAGATACGATTGATTAAAGTTTGATGTCCTACGCTTTATCATTTGTAATTATGGCTACGCGGAGTTAATTTTAAAAAATCATAATCTAGAAGTTTGAAGATTTGAAGAAATAAAATTGGGCACGCTAAATAACAATTGAAGTGGCTTCAAAATGCTTTTTATCTCATGCCGATATCTCAATTAGTTCTTGAGATACGATTGATTAAAGTTTGATGTCCTATATTTTATCATTTGTAATTATGGCTACGCAGAGTTAATTTTAAAAAATCATAACCTTGAAGCTTGAAGATTTGAAGAAATGAAATTGAGCACGCTAAATACTAATTGAATTTGCTTCAAAATGGTTTTAATCCCATGCCGATATCTCAATTAGTTCTTGAGATACGATTGATTAAAGTTTGATGTCCTACATTTTATCATTTGTAATTATGGCTACGCGGAGTTAATTTAAAAAAATCATAACCTTGAAGTTTGCAGATTTGAAGAAATGGAATTGAGCACGCTAAATGCTAATTGAATTTGCTTCAAAATGCTTTTTATCTCATGCCGATATCTCAATTAGTTCTTGAGATACGATTGATTAAAGTTTGATGTCCTACATTTTATCATTTGTAATTATGGCTACGCGGAGTTAATTTAAAAAAATCATAACCTTGAAGTTCGAAGATTTGAAGAAATGAAATTGAACATGCTAAATACTAATTGAATTTGCTTCAAAATGTTTTTTATCTCATGCCGATATCTCAATTAGTTCTTGAGATACGATTGATTAAAGTTTGATTATGGCTACGCGGAGTTAATTTTAAAAAATCATAACCTTGAAGTTTGAAGATTTGAAGAAATGAAATTGAGCACGCTAAATACTAATTGAATATGCTTCAAAATACTTTTTATCTCATTCTAATATCTCAATTAGTTCTTGAGATACGGTTGATTAAAGTTAATTATGGCCACACAGAGTTAATTTCAAAAAATCATAACCTTGAAGTTTGAAGAATTGAAGAAATGAAATTGAACATGCTAAATACTAATTAATTTTACTTCAAAATGCTTATTATCTCTTGCTAATATCTCAATTAGTTCTTTAAATACGACTACTTAAACATTGTTGGTTTACAAAACAAAACCAAAAAGCAAGTTTACAGAAACAATACTAACTATTTATGGGAGTAATTAATTTAAACCTTGCGTAAATAACGACTGTTTTATTATTTGATTATTTAGAAATTTAAATTCAATTGTAGCTTTAATTTAAGTAAATTGGTCTGTTCCTTGTTCCATTTATCTTAGTGGATTCAGTATTGGAACTTTTCCGTGGCAAGTTTTGCCAACTATTTCGAATGCAAAACGAAGCGATACCCCCCATTTAAGATTCAACGAGCGTGACAAAGATAAATTTGTAAAATTCAAATTGTTTAAATAAAATTTGATGCTAATTACAAAGTGGGGAAGATAACATTTTATAAACAAAATTATTTATATAGGAATTTATCAAATAACAAATCTAGTTTTAAAACGGCTTTTATATAATACTGGCGTGCCGTTGACAGCGATCCCAAAGGTACGAAACAAAAATAAATTATTAACGATGCTTTTAAATAGGTAAAAATTATTGTTTGAAAAAAAATTTGATTTTTTTAAAATTTTGCTATATAAATAACAACTTATGACATATTTCGAACTTTGTTCTTTTATGGTTTTCCTCATTCGAAGTTTGTAATCTCACGGGAAATATATTTACAGCATACACAACACTTTGGTGTAACTTAAAGTATGTTCTTATCAAATTAAATAAGTTGCTTAAACTTAAAATAAAAATTATGTCGAGTCAAGAAGATTCCGCAAAATCTTTGAAACTAATGATGACCAGATTTTCTTTTGAAGATGTTGAAAAAGCCTTCCATCACACACCTCATTGAACTAATTATGAGGACATCTCAGCAAATAAAAAAATAATACTACCTAATAACCCATAGGTAATTTTGAAACATTTTTACATAAAAATAAATCAAAGAAAATGTTGTGTTGAAATTGGTGATGGTAAGAAGAGTGAGAGTTTCCATGGAAAGACAAAAAATTGTACGTGCAATTTAATGGGTGCTTCTTGCGCGCATGATCCCGGTATCGTGGGTCCAGTTTTGCGCGATCCTCCTTCTGGCAACCGTTGTTCATCAGATTCAGTCTACATGAATTCGCGAACCCGTCGAAACATGCGACGTTATCTCATATGAGTCGCCCGGTACGAACATTACACGGTTCATGAACTTTGCCTTCATCCCGTTTTAGACGATTTTCAGCCGCTCGATTCGCCTTTTTCATGCGATTATAAATGTAAGTTTGATGTTCTCATAAACGAAATAGAAATTTAGATAAAAATATTAATCAAAAAAATTATAACAAAAAAGGAGTTTCATCAACAACGAAAATATTAGTTTTAAAACAAAAAGCGATTAACACACAAAAAAAAAACTAAATAGTATTCATATACACGAATAGAAAAGGAGGAAGTTAAAAGCATGTTTCAGCTTGTTTGTTCACATTTATTAGTTATATTTTTAAGCTAACTGTATCAGATAAAACTTCGATATCTTGTATTTACATTTTTTTTTTAAATTCGTTGAATTAAATTAAATTAACATAGATATGCATCTGAAAAAATGTTTCATCTAAACCCAGATTTAAATTAATAAAATATTGAAAATTAATTCCGTCTCTAAAAGAAATATGAAGCCTGGTTAAACATTTTTTTTGTTATAAATTGATTTGTTTTTAATTTATTTATTCAAAATAAAATATACCACAACGATATTTTATTTACTACCAAAAAGAATTAAATTGCAAAAATATATTATTCCTGCATAATTTTGATTCATAGAATTTCACTTGTTCAATAACAAAAAGGAGAATAAAGGGTAAAATTTATATTTGAATTCTAAATATTTCACAATAATGAAAATTTAATTTAATTTATTACGTATTTTAATAAAAAGCTGTTTTCTATTCATCAAATATCAAAGCAACGCGAAAACTATGAATTTTGAAACGGGTAAAAACAAAACAATGGGAACTATTTCAATTGTAATTAAAATTTGATTATTTCGATTATTATATACCGTTAAATTAAACTAATAAAAACAATTATTCGATTTTATAAAGCTTTGTTAATAATACATTTGAAAAGAAAATTCCAGCTTTAATATACCCACAACAATATAAGCTTAATTTAGGTTTTGGCAATAACCATATCGTTACCTTTCGAGTGTTATCATCACAGCACGGTTAGTGATGTGCCACGTTATTGACGTTCAAAAGAAGTGATCGCCCCTCTAAAAGATAATAAAGTTACTAATTACTCACACTTTTATGACCGACACACTCGATCGAAATAACCCATATTCTTGATCCACCCAATAATTATTGCTAATATCAAACCGTTAAACGCACCTAATTAAATTTTATTAATAGATTATCGCTCATCTCTACATATTTCATGAATATATCGTGACATTTTACCATATGTATATTATCCCAACAAAATAATGTATCATTTCGGTCACAATTATATTTAAACAAAGTTAATTCGTATATAATATCGTGGAAGGGTTATTTATAAAAATTAAGACGTGATTCTATTTTCAAATTAAAGCTGAGGATTTCTTCTTTAAAATGGTGTATAATACACATTGAGTTGTATTGAAAAAATTTTGAGAAAAAAGAATTAGAAAATTTTCGTGGCATTTTCAAGGCGATAAAATGACTAATAAGTTTAAATATCCGTGTAAGGGGTAATTGTTTATGTAATGAAACGATTCTGGTACCAAATTAAAGCTGAAAGATTACTCATGTATAAAATTTTTTGAAATAAAATCGGGAAATTTTTTCGTTTTCGATATTACTTCAAAATATCAAAATGTAGGACTAAATTTAAAAACGTTGTATTTCTGTTATTTATGTAAATTATGAAACGATTTTATTTCCAAATTAAAGCTGAAAGATTGCTCTTTAAGACTACGCATGAAATATGTTAGGTTGAATAATGAAAATATAGCAGAAAAAAATCAAGAATTTTTCTTATATTTTCAACATTATCAAAACGATAAAATGTAAGTCAAAATTAAAAAAAATCGTGGAAGGGTTATTTATGAAAATTAAGAAGTGATTCTATTCTCAAATTAAAGCTAAAGATTTCTTCTTTAAAATGGTGTATAGTACACATTAAGTTGTATTGAAAAAAATTTTAGAAAAACGAATTAGAACATTATCGTGACATTTTCAAGATGATAAAATGAAGAATAAAATTTAAAAATCCGTGTAAGGGGTAATTATTTATGTAATGAAACGCTTCTGGTACCAAATTGAAGTTGAAAGATTACTCTTTTAAACTATGTATAAAATATATTCGGTTATATTATAAAAATTTTTTGAAATAAGATCTGGAAATTTTTTCGATATTACTGCAAAATGTAAGACTAAATTTAAAAACGTCGTATTTCTGTTATTTATGTAAGTTATGAAACGATTTTATTTCCAAATTAAAGCTGAAAGATTGCTCTTTAAGACTATGCATGAATTATGTTAGGTTGAATAATCAAAATTTAGCAGAAAAAAATCGAGAATTTTTTTTATATTTTCAACATTACATCAAAACGATAAAATATAAGTAAACATTAAAAAAATCGCGGAAGGGTTATTTATGAAAATTAAGAAGTGATTCTATTCTCAAATTAAAGCTAGATTTCTTCTTTAAAATGGTGTATAGTACACATTGAGTTGTATTGAAAAAAATTTTAGAAAAACGCATTATAACATTATCGTGACATTTTCAAGATGATAAAATGAAGAATAAAATTTAAAAATCCGTGTAAGGGGTAATTATTTATGTAATGAAACGCTTTTGGTACCAAATTGAAGCTGAAAGATTACTCTTTTAAACTATGTATAAAATATATTCGGTTATGTTATAAAAATTTTTTGAAATAAAGTCGGGAAATTTTTTCGTTTTCGATATTACTTCAAAACGTCAAAATGTAGGACTAAATTTAAAAACCTTGTATTTCTGTTATTTATGTAAATTATGAAACGATTTTATTTCCAAATTAAAGCTGAAAGATTGCTCTTTAAGACTACGCATGAAATATGTTAGGTTGAATAATCAAAATTTTGCAGAAAAAAATCGAGAATTTTTCTTATATTTTCAACATTACATCAAAACGATAAAATATAAGTCAAAATTAAAAAAATCGTGGAAGGGTTATTTATGAAAATTAAGAAGTGACTCTATTCTCAAATTAAAGCTAAAGATTTCTTCTTTAAAATGGTGTATAGTACACATTGAGTTGTGTTGAAAAAAAATTTAGAAAAACGAATTAGAACATTATCGTGACATTTTCAAGATGATAAAATGAAGAATAAAATTTAAAAATCCGTGTAAGGGGTAATTATTTATGTAATGAAACGCTTCTGGTACCAAATTAAAGCTAAAAGACTATACTTTATAACTAGGTATGAAATATGTAAGGTTACATTAAAAATTTTTGAAAATAATTTAAGCAATTTACCTACTAAGAAAAAAAATTTGGTTTTGTTAGATTCATTTTTCAAGATAAAAATTTTCAATTATTGTCTGAATATAACAGGATCATTCTTAACTTTTGCTAAAAGTGAAAACTTTCGTAATTAATCAACGTGTAGTTGAGAGGTCTTTCCGGAACGCGCTCAAGGGCTGTCGAAACGGCCTCTTTGATAAACAAGTTTCAGCTCTTAAAAGCTAACGGTTTGTCGACGCCTCTGTTTAATTTTCATTTTTAAGATTATTCCCTTTGTATGGATATTTTAATTCAGAAAATCTCTATATGTTTGGAAAGGCTGCATTCTATAGATGTGGTGTTACAACCCTTCCTTTAAAGTGGTTGGAAGTTGCTTGGGTGCCGAGCTCGTTACTCCATTTTATTATGAAAGCATTAAATCGAGACGCGCTAACACGTTAAATCCCAGCTTTACTGTTGATCGAGGAACCCTGACTTACTCCACCTGTTCAGTTCACAGAATATAACTATCATACCTTTATATAATCGTTTATTTTTACCCTATTTTCAATCAAAAAATTGATTACGATAAATTTTAATTAAATTTTTTAACGTATTTATTTATTTTGTATTTCAATTTGTAAAGTTAAATAAATAAATTTTAAAATAATTTAATTGGTTATATGAACATAACATTTTTGTATATTACGTTTTATTCAGTAAAATTATACCACAATATAATATTATACAATATTGTGTTGATTTTTCTTGCGTTCAGAATTTAAATTGCGAAATTTGAAAAATGAAATTTGAATTTGAAAATTGTCGCGGACTAATTTTGCAAACGATTCAAATTACCCTCGTGGCAACCTAAAATAGAATCCAATAAAAAGTTCTATTATCACACAGATAGATTCGCCGAATATTGCACGAAAAAATTCCAAAATAACACCTCTTTTTTGGATGTGTCCACTGAAAGTTAGATAAAAAATAAATCATGGAAAACAGGCGATTTTCTAAAGGATTATAAATCATAGTAGTAAATGGTCGTTATTACTAAACTACAGAAAGGTCGTAAATCTCCCATTATAATCGTTGCTAACATAGATTTAGCATCCAAAGTGCAAATTCGTGCTTTACTATATGTATTGTCGTCTTTGGTTTAAAGAAATTTGTTACAAAAGAATCGAAAATTTTATTTTTACTGTAATAAATTACTTCGTCCCAAATCAATAACAAAAGTAGAAAATAAAATGAATTTACACAATACTATTTAAAATGGATTAAATCGGAATATGATATGCACAATGAATAAATATGTGGGTTTTCAGTTCCCATTGACATAATTCCAGTTGAAATTAGAGACGTACATTTCAATAGAATTAGTAACTACGCTCGTAATGAAATACATTTTGCACATATTCTGCAAATAATATTCAAAAACAGTTTTTACGAATTAATTTCGTTATTAAAATTCACATTTTTAAAACGAACAATATCAATTCGAAATGAAAAGAAACGATTACTCTATAACAGAACTAAAGGGAGAATGTCATTTGCGAAATACAATATTGGAAAGTTGGAAGCAGAATGTTTTGTTTACTTACCAATATCAGGTAGAATGAAATTTTCCTACAGCGGAAATCAATATTCAATATTGCCCAGTCGCTTATAAAAGATAGTTTTGTGTCTACTACTCAAGGCAGCGATTAAAAACGTCGAAAGCAGACGTTCTTAATTGGATTTTCATTTAAATATTTATTATGTAAGGCAAATTTCTATTTATTTCTAAAATTAATATAAAATAAAAAGAAATGAATGCCTTGAATAATTCTAAAAAAGTAGCTATATTTAAATTATGTTTTAATAGAATTGATTTCTTTTGCATCTTCAAAGAGTGTTCATCTTCTAATAGGATTTTTATCAATAAAGATATTTTTTACCATCTTATTACGTTCCTTTGAAAGTAGCTTTCGAGGAATCTTTTTTTACTTTTATTTACGAAAAATTCCTTTATATAGAATGTTTACGAGTTGATATGATGTTAAATGTAGAGCTTCGGCTACAAGTGACCTCGGAAACGCAACTATGTGATGATTAGGGCACTTAACTTTTGTAACAAAAAGATACGATTTCCCCCCTCCACTCGTTCTTAGCAAAAAATTTCATACAAAATCTAAATTAAATTCTAAAACTATTTTCTCAATAAAAAAAATATATAAATAAATTTTTTTTAAGATTATGTTCTTAATTATTGATCAAATCAAAAATTTTTATTAACAATATTTGTTTAGAATTACTTCAGGAACAGTGTTTGTTAATAAAATTTTTTGCTAACTTGAAATTTTAATTTCCCTCTGAATAGTATGGTATCAAAATTAATTATCTCAACAATTATTGTTTTTATTAAAAAATGTTTTAAATAAAATTTGTTTCAATTTCGATTTTGAATCAATTATCTTAATAAAAAATTTTTACATCTCTATTAATTAAGCATCTAAGTATAATTATGTATAAAAACGGAAAAATTATTATTTTGAGGTTATCTCCTTAATTATTGATTAAATCAAAAAAGAATATTGACAAAGTTTGTTTAGAATTGTTTCAGGAACAATTTTTGTTAACATAATTTTTTTCTAACTTGAAATTTTAATTTCCCACTGAATAGTATGCTAAAAGAATTAATATTTTTGAGGTTATATCCTTATTGTTGATTTAATCAAAAAATGTTGTTAACAAAATTTGTTTAGAATTACTTCAGGAACAGTGTTTGCTAATACAATTTTTTGCTAATTTGAAATTTTAATTTCCCTCTGAATAGTATGCTATCAAAATTAATTATCTCGACAATTATTGTTTTTATTAAAAAATGTTTTAAATAAAATTTGTTTCAATTTCGATTTTGAATCAATTATCTTAATAAAAAATTTTTACATTTCTATTAATTAACCATCTAAGTATAATTATGTATAAAAACGGAAAAATTATTATTTTGAGGTTATCTCCTTAATCATTGATTAAATAAAAAAAAAATGTTGACAAAGTTTGTTTAAAATTGTTTCAGGAACAATTTTTGTTAACATAATTTTTTTCTAACTTGAAATTTTAATTTCCCACTGAATAGTATGTTACAAAAATTAATATTTTTGAGGTTATATCCTTATTGTTGATTTAATCAAAAAATGTTGTTAACAAAATTTGTTTAGAATTACTTCAGGAACAGTGTTTGTTAATAAAATTTTTTGCTAACTTGAAATTTTAATTTCCCTCTGAATAGTATGCTATCAAAATTAATTATCTCGACAATTATTGTTTTTATTAAAAAATGTTTTAAATAAAATTTGTTTCAATTTCGATTTTGAATCAATTATCTTAATAAAAAATTTTTACATTTCTATTAATTAACCATCTAAGTATAATTATGTATAAAAACGGAAAAATTATTATTTCGAGGTTATCTTCTTAATTATTGATTAAATCAAAAAAAAATGTTGGCAAAGTTTGTTTAAAATTGTTTCAGGAACAATTTTTGTTAACATAATTTTTTTCTAACTTGAAATTTTAATTTCCCACTGAATAGTATGCTAAAAGAATTAATATTTTTGAGGTTATATCCTTATTGTTGATTTAATCAAAAAATGTTGTTAACAAAATTTGTTTAGAATTACTTCAGGAACAGTGTTTGTTAATACAATTTTTTGCTAATTTGAAATTTTAATTTCCCTCTGAATAGTATGCTATCAAAATTAATTATGTCGACAATTATTGTTTTTATTAAAAAATGTTTTAAATACAATTTGTTTCAATTTCGATTTTGAATCAATTATCTTAATAAAAAATTTTTACATTTCTATTAATTAACCATCTAAGTATAATTATGTATAAAAACGGAAAAATTATTATTTTGAGGTTATCTCCTTAATTATTGATTAAATCAAAAAAGAATATTGACAAAGTTTGTTTAGAATTGTTTCAGGAACAATTTTTGTTAACATAATTATTTTCTAACTTGAAATTTTAATTTCCCACTGAATAGTATGCTAAAAGAATTAATATTTTTGAGGTTATATCCTTATTGTTGATTTAATCAAAAAATGTTGTTAACAAAATTTGTTTAGAATTACTTCAGGAACAGTGTTTGTTAATACAATTTTTTGCTAATTTGAAATTTTAATTTCCCTCTGAATAGTATGCTATCAAAATTAATTATCTCAACAATTATTGTTTTTATCAAAAAATGTTTTAAATAAAATTTGTTTCAATTTCGATTTTGAATCAATTATCTTAATAAAAAATTTTTACATCTCTATTAATTAAGCATCTAAGTATAATTATGTATAAAAACGGAAAAATTATTATTTTGAGGTTATCTCCTTAATCATTGATTAAATCAAAAAAAAACTTTGGCAAAGTTTGTTTAAAATTGTTTCAGGAACAATTTTTGTTAACATAATTTTTTTCTAACTTGAAATTTTAATTTCCCACTGAATAGTATGTTACAAAAATTAATATTTTTGAGGTTATATCCTTATTGTTGATTTAATCAAAAAATGTTGTTAACAAAATTTCTTTAGAATTACTTCCGGAACAGTGTTTGTTAATACAATTTTTTGCTAACTTGAAATTTTAATTTCCCTCTGAAAATTTATTATTTCAACAATTATTGTTTTTATTAAAAAATGTTCGAAATAAAATTTGTTTCAATTTCGATTTTGAATCAATTATCTTAATACAAAATATTTACATTTCTACTAATTAAGCATTTAAGTATAATTAAGTTCTTTTAATCAAGATTTTCTGAGAACGAGCGGAGGGGGGAAATCGTATCGTTTTGTTACAAAAGTTCCGTGCCCTGGTGATGATTATAGTATAAATAAATATTTCAAAATATCCTTAATGATCTGAAAATAGAATCATAATATCATAAACACTATATTTTTTATTTATTTTTATATATTTTTCTTAAATAAAATAAAAAAGTTGTTTGATGTAAAAGTTAATTTCATGAAATCAAATTTTGATCGAAATTTCCGTTAGAATGAGTACTACTATTATATTGCGTCGAACACGAGTTTCTTCACGCAATACAAAGCTCAAGGAGGAAATGCGATAAATTCAATACCTCTCTACATCTCAAACAATTTTATTTAAAAGACATTTTCTAAAACCTTTGCATTTTCAATCAATTTATCATTTCATCAAATAAATTTCAATTTATCAATATAAAAAGTATAAACAAAAATTTGAAAGGGTTCAAAAGAGGAAAAAAATAAAGCTCGGTTTTTACGACTCATTTTTTATGTGATGTATTATCTCAGTGTGACATCGTTATTTCAGTCTGTTTTGATTTGGTGCGCGAACCCGGAAGTGTTCTTATATAAAAACGAGGGAAATGGGCGAGTTATTACCCCATTTATATTCGTATATATTTAGTTGAGACATAAATATCTTATCATTCTACTAGTTTAAGCGTGAAAGCGGCAAAATGTTTTATAGCTACTCGAAAAGAAACGATATTTTATTTTTCTTGTTCACAATAAGTACCATTTAAGAAATGTTTTTTTAATAAAATTTATTCAACAAAGTCTCTTTGGAATTAAAAGTTTTTAAAATCCTTTCTAAAAGTACCTAGTATTACTAAAGGTTGAATAAAGTTAATAATATTATTTCTAAAAAAAATCTGTTTGAATTAAGTTCACAATAAACCTGAAAAATAGGTTAATAACAAGTTTATGTATTACGTATAAAAATAAGAAACAAAAACTAAGAAAGTAGAGCAAATTAAGAAATTATGTAACTATTTATAGTAGGGTATCTTGATGAATGGTTTGGATCAATATCAACAGAGAGTAAATTATAATTTATGCCGGGTAGTTAATGTTACGTGCATGGTTTGAAATTTTATTTTAAGCTCGACTTGAGTACACAAAGCTAACGCAGCTAACATTATTAATGACTTTAACGTTAACATAAAATAAATATTTAGATAGAGTATAAAGAAAATAGTCGCGAAATCGATAATTTCTAATTTAACCAATTTAAATATAACAAAATAAACAATTTCTTAGCAATTTTATCAACAGTATCAAATAAATTCTGGTATTAACTGCATTTTTTCACTTTATTATTATTATATATCATCATGAATAGAGTTATTACCACTTTAATACAAATTGTTACTTCTTTGTTGATATTTTTATTTATTTAGATTACAGCATTAAAAACTAAAGCAGCTAACGTGATCATATATCACGTATAATTGTTAACGGATACACGAAACACATAAATTTCCATCAAGGTATTTTCTGCAAATCCGTCGTAAGCTGTGTGTACATACGGCACTGTGGTGGATTAGTAGAGTAAATTGAATACATTAAATGCAGAGTGTGATCGATTACAGCAAATATCACAACTAGAGATGCGTGTCAACCCCACCTCTAAGGATTTCCAATACAAATGCTATAAATGTAGTAATAATATACAGGTGTCTCACGTAACTGGTTCGTTAGAACTTTTTTAGGTTCCACTATTCATAGAGGTTTGAAATTTTGGTAGCATAGGTTGTTCATTCTAAACTTTCAATCTAAAACCTACCATGTTTTCGAGTTATTTTGATTTTAAGCTTTTTTTGGCAAATTTCACCATGCTCTTTAAAAGCCTATATCTCAGTTAACGTTCATTAAAAAAACCTCTGAATTGGCACGATTACTCTTCAGATGTTGCCAAATAGATTGTCATTTCTTGTATCAGAGTATCTTATACAGGTGGTCAAAAATTGAATTACCGTTTCTCCATATTCAATGGCTAGAAAGTCGAAAATTTTAAATGGAATACCCCGTATTTTTTACCCTATCAGAAAGGGAATTTAATTCTCTACAAATTATCTATAAACATTCCTATACCTATTTATTGTAGTTTCCCTGATATTGGGACATTAATCAAAGTATGCACGGAATGCGGGAAAACGTTTGATTTTTTTATTAGAAGGCAATGGAATTTTGACAGTTTTTGGTCCATATTTGTGTTATTGTTGTTGTTACTTACTTTTGATCACGAGTGAAAGTTATTGTATATAGTCATATTTTAAATTTGTTTTATATTCATGGCAATGGCCTCCACGATCTCGATTTAACACCATTGGATTTTTATTTGTGGGGTCACTTAAAAAATCAAGTGTACAATTCACCGATCAACACACGACAAGAGTTGCGTGATAGAGTGATGCGTGCACTACGTCCTATTGATGGCGACCAACTTCTACGGGCCACAACCGTAGAAGTCGAAAGAAGAGTTGAAAAATGTTTAATGGTGAATGGTCAGCATATCGAACAGTTTTAATTTTTTTATAATTTTAAGTTTTTGTTTTTTTATATGTTATTCATTCTAATTTCTGTTATTAAATTGTTGTTTTTCATTGTTTCATTTATTCTTCTTGCTGTTGGTTATTTTTGGTAAATAAAAGCGAGCAAGCTAAAGGTTATTCAACCATAGTTAATTGTAGAAATAATACCAATAATAATTTAAATAAATTAAACGATGAACTGTCAAAATGTCTTGGCCTGCTAACAAAAACACAAACGGGCTTTGGGATTTTATGTCTGATTTTGATTAATTTTCCAATATCAGGGAAACTACAATAAATAGGTATAGGAATGTTTATAGATCATTTGTAGAGAATTAAATTCCCTTTCTGATAGGGTAAAGAAATATGGGGTGTTCCATTTAAAATTTTCGACTTTCTCGCAATTGAATATTGAGAAACGATAATTCAATTTTTGACCACCCTG
This sequence comes from Onthophagus taurus, assembly GCF_036711975.1. Lineage (NCBI taxonomy): Eukaryota > Metazoa > Arthropoda > Insecta > Coleoptera > Scarabaeidae > Onthophagus > Onthophagus taurus. The sequence continues at coordinate 4,262,263 of NC_091967.1, forward strand.
TATAAGATTCTCTGATACAACAAATGACAATCTATTTGGCAGCATCTGTAGAGTAGTCGTGCCAATGCAGAGCTTTTTTGAATGATCGTTAGCTGAGATATGGGCTTTTAAAGACCGTGGTGTAATTTGTCAAAAAACATTTAAAATCAAAATAACTCGAAAACAAAAAACGCTAGGTACCAATAACTTTTATCAAAGTCAACATATTTTTTTACGTATAATTGAAAGGTGTAATAAAAACTATAGCATTCCATTTAAAATAACGAAGTTGTGGTCTATTTCCGGTAGACCGGAAGGGGTGGCCATCTTGAAAATATTTTAGATCGAAAGTCTAGAATGAACAACCCATGCTACCAAAATTTCAAACCACTACGAATAGTGGAACCTTAAAAAGTTCTAACGAACCAGTTACGTGAGACACCCTGTATACTAAAGATAAGTTATTTTTAGTATCACACATCGTTATAGAAAAGTGAATTGACGCTAATATGATGTAGTCACCACTTCGTCGTCTTATTATTCCAACTCCGTTTCGTTAAATCATACAAATTGTATACAGAAGACAGTATATTTTACGTAAAAGTTATTGAAATGAATATTATTTTATTTATTCGAATACTTAGGCATCATAAGTTTTAAAGTAACTAAATAAAACGCTAAAATTTAGGTAAAGTTTTAATGAAAACCTTAAAGTTGGAGATACAGAGTTAATAATATTTGGTTTTAATTTCGAGAGATATATTTTTAATTCACCTTAATTCCAAACATTTACACGATTTCTTTGATTAATCAACGTTTGTGAAACAGCACTAAACTCACTTTTAACTAAATATAAAGTTGTAACTTTATTATAACCTTATATACAGGGTGATTTATATCAAACTTTGACATATGATAGCTAATCCAATTACCAAAAAAAAATTTTATGAACATATTTCAATTATTTACGAAATTATAACACTTTAAAGTTTTAATTTTTATATCATAATTAATTGCTACATTTTTTTAAAAATTAATATTACAAATATTGTTCAAAAGTTCTGCTAGAATACATGCTTCACAACGACGAATTAAAGAGTCAAAGTTTGATGGTGAGCTAATAAATCACCAACAAAACTTTCTAGTTCTAGGTCTAGTGTTAGTTCTAGTTTGAATTATTATTCAGCGCTGACGCACAGTGGTCCTCAAGCGGTAAAATGTGAACGAAAATCAAATTTTCGAAATTTTTCTTTTCGTTTTTTTTGCATGTTACATGTACTTTAGGTCCTAATAGACTGAGAGGTGAAAGGAATACAGTCTTATGTACTTTCTAGTGCCAACTGTACGCAATAAAATAGTACTACAATTCTTGTGTATTAAATATCATAAAATGCTACAACTTTAGATGAAGAAAATATATTGTGTTTCACTTTTTCAAGACAATGCGTTGTTGCTATCTTGAACAGTATAGAAAGGTCTTCATTTGGCACTTTTCTAATTTTTAAAATATTATTGCAGAAATACGTAATAAGCACTTCTTTTAAAGCTAATTAACACCTACTTGAAGTTACAACCAAATGTTTTAACATATATATCTGGCAGAAGACGCAAGAATATTCTTATTGTTTGAGATGTGCTCTATATAACATGATAACCACATCTTGCTTTAACTTGCTCCTTACCAAGATATTAGCGATCAAAGATGATCAGTGCCTGAGTGTGTTATTTGACTGTTTTCATATAAAATGCTTATATTCTTTTTCTTAAAAGATAAATCTCGTATATTTGGTGTAAACCCGCATAACAATAATAGAATACCAGACTTAAAGTTTCGGGCATATTTAACAACCGGAAGTGGTTGTTAGATACAGTGCGGCAAAAAACTGGAACACTTGAAATATCTACTTTTTTTATAAGTACGAAGGTTTTCACGGCCGGAGTTAATTGAACTAAAATTAGAACTAAAACTAGTACTAACTCTTAACTAACTAAACTGGTTCGAAGTATTTCTGAAGAAGGTTGCAACATGGCATCCGAAACGTCAAACCTTTTCTTAGAAGACGCACGACAAAACCCGAAAGTTTCTAGTGTTAGTTGATGAACGGTAGAGCTAGAAGGTTTTAAGTTTGATTAAGTTCTCCATGCATACATTGGGTTTTTTGTGTGTCTGCTTCACATTTCATATAGATTAAAAATTAGAACTTGCAAGGTGACTGGTTCATACGTACTTTTACTAAATTATCATCAGAGATTTCATTAAACAGTGGGTACAATATTAATTGCAATGAATTTGATAAATACTGTTTCAAAACTGCCGAAAAGTACGTCCATTTTATGGTTGGTACTATATGCCAACCAGCGTTCATAAAATTTTGATACATGGATCTGCAGTCATTAAAGAACCTCTACTACCTATTGGAGAGTTGTTGGAAGAAGCGCAAGAAGCTAATAACAAAAAAATCTGAAAATTTAGAGACACACAAGGAAATGTAGTAGACTGGATACGAATGAAGATCTATTTAAAAGACTGCTACTCAGCTCAGATCCATTTATAAGTAATTTTCAACAGCACATTTCTAGAAAACATAAAAAGATGAGTATGGAGACTAAAAGATTACTTATAATAGACAATGTAGAAGACCAGGAAGAAGAAAAAGATCGCGAAGAAGAAGATGAATATGACGAAGAACAAGAATCAGAACAAGAGCTATATGAGGCAGGATGCAACGAAGATGAAGATGACAAAGAATGGTCTGAAACAGAACAAAAAGAAACACACATTGTTAAGCAACGTAGATAATTTATAGAGAATTAAATTTCCTTTCTGATAGGCTAAAAAAGCATGGTGCGTTCCATTTAAAATTTTCCACTTTCTCGCCATTGAAAATGGAGAAACAATAATTCAATTTTTGACCACCCTGTATAAGATACTCCGATACAACAAATGACAATCTATTTAAGTACGAAGGCTTTCACGGCCGGTGTGAATTAAACTAAGATTGAAAATCTATTTGACAATCTATTTGACAGCATCTGAAGAATAATCGCTCGTTGTAAACAGCATGGTGAAATTTACCAAAAAAAGTTTCGGTAGACCGGAAGTGGCAGCCATCTTGAAAATATTTTAGATTGAAAGTTCCGAATGAACAACCCATGCTGCCAAAATTTCAAAATTGTACGAATAGTAGAACCTGAAAAAGTTCTAACGAACCAGTTACGTGAGACACTGTGTAGTTAAAGATTTATTTATAGAAACCTTACATCGAAGTAAACTATATAACCAATTTAGTTTAAACAATTTTGTATTTAGCTATCCTTCACGATTTAATAGCGTTGTATAAAATTTTGTATTTATCCAATTCTAAGGACCTAAATTATATGAAAAAAATAGAATGTGACCTCAAGTAAATTAGTACTTCCGGTTGCCATATTTGATCCAAAAGTTCACATAGTCTTTAGCATATAGTCCTATAGCCACATACCAAGTTTCAAAAAATTATCTCAACCCAAACTGCGTTAAAATATTTTTGTTCGGGTTTTTTCGAATTTAGACCACTGTATGACGTCACGAACGGGCCTTCGAGCTGTGCACTTATTCCCGGAATGTAGCACTTCTCTTAGATTCTCCCGTCCTTGGCATAAATTATTATAAAACTACGTAGACTGAACACAACGGTCCGAATTTGTGTTCATTAAAATTATTCATATAACGGCCTTTCGGCTAAAACAAACACCCCTTCTCCATATTAATCTGTTTTAATGGTTTTACTGTGTTAATATACAGTGTTTAAAAAATTATTGCAATCAAACAACATAATTATCTCTATTTAAAAAATTGAACATAAAAGAATCTGATTGTAATGCGTCAATATTTTTCTTCTATAACAAAAAGAATTTTTATATCTGATGAATAAAACTTGTTAGTACACCGAATCAAATTTTAAAGGATACCTTATATTTTTACAATGTTCGACAGGTCATATTTTTTTGATGCATCGCGTTGTCGAGCTGACATCAAACGTTATGATCGATAAAAGCACGAACAGGGCACCACGATAATGCTCGTACATTAATCCGATTTATGTCAGCTATAACCGCGTTTCGAAGGCTTTTTATACCAGACGATCCTGTTATTAATGCTATTATTGCTTACGCACGATTTATACACTAATTTTTACATCAAAATCAAAACCTATGTTAACAATACGTTTACTTCATTTTGCAGAAGGCGCTATTTTTTGTAATCCGGTAGATTGACTTTAATCCGACATGGGCTATCTACAAAATCTATCCGAGCTAATTGCTTGTGTATGGCTTAAATGTTCAATTGTTTGAATGGAACGGGTTTATTTTGTGGAAAATTGTATATCAAAGAAATAACATTCTATCTAAACGAGAAGTAGTAACATAAAGGTAAAAGGTTTGCTCGTTAACTCAAAGTATTGGCAAACGAATACAAGATAACGAGAAATGTGGGTTTTGAATTTCCCAAGGTTGCCGCCTGTGTTTTAGGGAAAGGTTACGACATGAGAATCTTAACTTGTATGCCTCCACTATCTGGGTTCGTTTAGAAAAGTGGTAAAAGTAGTAAACGTAAAATGTGTTTAGGTACCCACTAAAGTGGTCGAAATAAAATTTGTAAACAAATGATTTATTACTTATATTTGTTAATTTTTGCATTTTATCAATTTATCGTTGGAGTTTAATAAGCGAACTGTTATTTCATGATTGCGATGCAATTTAGTTTCCCAGTTAGACCGAAAACCGTACGAGCGAAAATCGAATTAATTAAGCTAATGGTAGTTAACGCTGCGTTTGTTCGTTTCATGCGTTATAATAGGTTCGGGATACCGCTTAGATTACATAGAGATCATTTATTATTTTATTTATTTCGTAAATTTCTATTAACAACGTATTTTTAATGGAATTTTCTTTATGAAAATTTGCATGATGCAAACCGCGTAAATAATCTTGCAAAAACATATTTTAACTTAAAGTTTAATAACATGATCGGAATTTAAATTAGACGTCAAAAAGATCACACTACCGTTACGTTAAAAATGATGAACCAAAATGTGAACGATATTTTTAGACGCTAAAATATAAACTGGGTAATGTGTTGATGTTTATGTTGTGTGTAATTAAGTAATTTTTCATGGCTTTGTATGAAGTATTTATTCTTTCAACACAATGCAGCTTATTTTGTTTAATACAAACTAAAAAGAGGATACTTTAATTAATAATTGGTGATATGCTCACAAGGATCCTTCAAGAAATTAATTTATTAGCGAAGTTTGAAAGTTATCGATGAAAATTGCAACATCGAAAATTTTATCAAAACTTCAAATTTTGTTTTCTCAAAAACTAAAAGTTATTTTGCAAAATGGGTTAGTTCATTGGAAAGAGGACACTTTTATTAACACTTTGGGAAATTTTCATACTTATATTCCAAGAAATGGATTTTATACGAATTTTTAAAACTTAATCGGCGAAAATTGCAAAATTTGAAAAAATTGTCGATCATTTCAAAAATTTTTTTCTCAAGAACTAAAAGCGATTTTTCAAAACGGCTTGTTGCATTAAAAAGAGGATACTTTAATTAATAATTGGTGATATTTCCAGAAGGATCCTTCAAGAAATTAATTTTATAGTAAATTTTGAAAGTTATCGATGAAAATTGCAACATCGAAAATTTGATCAAAACTTCAAATATTGTTTTCTCAAAAACTAAAAGTTATTTTTCAAAATGGGTTAGTTCATTGGAAAGAGGACACTTTTATTAACACTTTGGGAAATTTTCAAACTCATATTCCAAGAAATGGATTTTATACGAATTTTTGATGTTTAATCGGCAAAAATTGCAAAATTCGAAAAAATTATTGATTATTTCAAAAATTTATTTCTCAAGAACTAAAAGTGATTTTCAAAACGGCTTTTTGCATTAAAAAGAGGATACTATAATTAATAATTAGTGATATTTCCACAAGGATCCTTCAAGAAATGAATTTTATAGCGAATTTTGAAAGTTATCGATGAAAATTACAACATCGAAAATTTTATCAAAACTTCAAATATTGTTTTCTTAAAAACTAAAAGTTATTTTTCAAAATAGGTTAGTTCATTGGAAAGAGGGCACTTTTATTAACACTTTGGGAAATTTTCATACTCATATTCCAAGAAATGGATTTTATACGAATTTTTAAAACTTAATCGGCGAAAATTGCAAAATTCGAAAAAATTGTCGATCACTTCAAAAATTTGTTTCTTAAAAACTAAAAGCGATTTTTCAAAACGGCTTGTTGCATTAAAAAGAGGATACTTTAATTAATAATTGGTGATATTTCCACAAGGATCCTTCAAGAAATTAATTTTATAGCGAATTTTTAAAGTTGTCGATGAAAATTGCAACATCGAAAATTTTATCAAAACTTCAAATATTGTTTTCTCAGAAACTAAAAGTTATTTTTCAAAATTGGTTGGTTCATTGGAAAGAGAACACTTTTATTAACACTTTTCGGAAATTTTCATACTCATATTCCAAGAAATGGATTTTATACGAATTTTTAAAGCTTAATCGGCGAAAATTGCAAAATTCGAAAAAATTATTGATTACTTCAAAAATTTATTTCTCAAGAACTAAAAGTGATTTTTCAAAACGGCTTTTTACATTAAAAAGAGGATACTTTAATTAATAATTAGTGATATTTCCACAAGGATCCTTCAAGAAATTAATTTTATAGCGAATTTTTAAAGTTGTCGATGAAAATTGCAACATCGAAAATTTTATCAAAACTTCAAATATTGTTTTCTCAAAAACTAAAAGTTATTTTTCAAAACGGATTGGTTCATTGGAAAGAGGATATTTTTATTAACACTTTGGGAAATTATCATAGTCATATTCCAAGAACTAGATTTTATACGAATTTTTAAAACTTAATCGGCGAAAATTGCAAAATTCGAAAAAATTGTCGATTATTTCAAAAATTTATTTCTTAAGAATTAAAAGCGATTTTTCAAAACGGCTTTTTGCATTAAAAAGAGGATACTATAATTAATAATTGGTGATATTTCCAGAAGGATCCTTCACGAAATAATATTTATAGCGAATTTTGAAAATTATCGATGAAAATTGCAACATCGAAAATTTTATCAAAACTTCAAATATTGTTTTCTCAAAAACTAAAAGTTATTTTTCAAAATGGGTTAGTTCATTGGAAAGAGGACACTTTCATTAACACTTTGGGAAATTTTCATATTCATATTCCAAAAAGTCAATTTTATACGAATTTTTAAAACTTAATCGGCGAAAATTGCAAAATTCGAAAAAATTGTCGATTATTTCAAAAATTAATTTCTCAAGAACTAAAAGCGATTTTTCAAAACGGCTTTTTGCATTAAAAAGAGGATACTATAATTAATAATTGGTGATATTTCCAGAAGGATCCTTCACGAAATAATATTTATAGCGAATTTTGAAAATTATCGATGAAAATTGCAACATCGAAAATTTTATCAAAACTTCAAATATTGTTTTCTCAAAAACTAAAAGTTATTTTTCAAAATGGGTTAGTTCATTGGAAAGAGGACACTTTCATTAACACTTTGGGAAATTTTCATATTCATATTCCAAAAAGTCAATTTTATACGAATTTTTAAAACTTAATCGGCGAAAATTGCAAAATTCGAAAAAATTGTCGATTATTTCAAAAATTAATTTCTCAAGAACTAAAAGTGATTTTTCAAAACGGCTTGTTGCATTAAAAAGAGGATACTTTAATTAATAATTGGTGATATTTCCAGGAGGATCCTTCCAGAAATTAATTTTATAGCGAATTTTGAAAGTTGAAGATTATTACAATGAGGTTGCTAATGACAAACCTGATATAAATAAAGTTGTATTCAATGAAAAAAGAGATACTAATTCTTGTGAATGGTGGAGTACTAAGTAATAGGTTTTTAATATCCGACTTTTTCCGGGTATTAAAAACTTTTGTGGGTTACACTTCTCCATACAGATGATTACAATTAAGTAAATTCATATATTTCTTTCAGTATGGGAATTTTTCTGGCATTTCCAGCCATTTTCTTGCAATTTGTAGTTTGCCAGAGAAAATGTTTGGACATTTTCTGGAAATGCAGAATTTGATTATCCACCTCTCAATTTTTCGTTCATCGAGTAAGTTTGGAACAATTTACAAGCTCTACACCACGAAATTACAGGTTGTTTAAGCCACAATAACTTAATAGAAAACTAACTATCTGTTAGAATCGATACCCCGAAGAGTGTGGGAGTATGTAACCAATAGGCACATATCGGCTACAAGAAACAAGTTATCTAAGAAAATAGTTATATTGAAGGTAAGAAGGATGAGTTAAGAGATAAACAAATAAATCTTTTTTATTATTATAAACTTATTTAATAAACATTTGTATAAATAAGATAGTTACAAGTTAATTAGAATCAAATCAATGCATCGTAGTTCAAATCAGAACCATCCGTGCATATTGTCCCCGCAATATGTATGTTCGTGATATCCTATCTATGAACATACGTAATAAACCGTGTAGCCCCGGTGTAACCACAATTAGTTAAACGTAATTGCGGCTAACTTGCCGCATGTTCCCACTATGGTGTTCGCGATGGCATCAACAGTCTTCATTAACATACATATCAATATTCATTTAGTAATCGATAAAATAATTTGAATAATAATAAAGATGGACAGATTTAAGTAAATTTTTTAAATACATTTTTAAAAATGAATTATTGTCTTAATTGTTAAAAAACTTGTACAATGACTTGAGGTATCCTACAAATTTGGGCGTGGTGGATCGATTCCGTGGCTTCTGTACGCATCATTTCTGGACGTCTTCCCTTCTATATCTAACAGTGGAAACGTGGTGCAAACGTCAAGACCATATTTCGGATGATGCGTTCTTCTGAAAATTCAATTTATACCACGAAACCAACGAATTCAACTGTCGGGAAATATATCCGCGAAAAAAATCTTCTAGAAATCCAATTTCACATCATATTAGCAGAGAAATTTTAGATCCTCAATTATATTTACATGTTAATTATTACACGAATCGAGATATTTTATAAAGTAAGTTTTAAAGGTTATCTACATATACATGGGGAAGGTGCTACACGAATTTGCACTTTAACCCATTTCCATTTACTCTATGCTTATTATAACGTTATGCTACTATCTATTCGTTATTTTTCAACAAAAGTTTTAACGTTGGTCGTTAAGAATAATCCATCATTTACATGGTTTGACTATGAATCATATGATGAGATGGGCACAAAAGTAATTTAGAATATGTCAGTCGACATGTATGAAAACGACGGTTGGCAAACTATTTTTCATTCTTGGTTCGTGGCCAACAAACATCCTCTGGTACATTTACACAAAATTTCGGGTTGAATGAGCGAAATTGGTGACCGTTATAAAACGACAAACAGTACCAATAATTGATCATGTCGTTTTACCGGACGAAGAGAAATCGACGAAAAGGTATAAATTTTGGCGAATGAACGAAAATTGCAATTCTAACAAGACCAAACGAATAGTAAAGTCAATAGAATACCCTTCTCACTGGAATAACAAGATAAAGATAAAATACGTTTTTAAAAAAATATCCAGTTCGTTAGTTTCTATTCTAACTTTTTCTTTTAATTTTAATACAATTTTAAATCTTTTTAAAATTATTTTACAATAAAAATGTTATAGATAATGGTACATAATTTGCATGAAAAGGGTTGGAAATGTCAAAAGCTAAAATCTTGATATTAATTTGGAAGCGATTCAGTTTTGGTTTAATTTAATTTCCTCGCGCAATACGGTTTCCATACAATTTAATGCACAACTATTCAATGCAATCTGTGGTGACAAGTGACTCGTGTTTGATAGTTTGTTGCTCAGTTGCGCCGTGAAACTGGGAATTGTCGGGTTATTAAGGCTGGTGTAGTTTCATATTTTGTCAGTAATATATCTCGCATAGACAGGATATTGTTATTATTAAAGCGCAACGTGTAATTAACTATAGTTATTTTCAAAATTTAATCAAAATTTATCGTGCAATGAATTTATATTGGAATATTAAGTAATGAGAGAATGCTGTTTTTGTTATTCAATTTGAGGTTACTGCAATATACGAATGCAGTAACCATACTTACGAAACTACTATGCATTTGAATTGTCCCACATAAAATGCAATATAGCTTAATAGTACAGGGTGTCCCAATTTCGATGTCCGCATAGGCTATCTCCGAAACTAAAAGAGATAGAAAAAAAGTAGCTTACATGTCATGATCTCGTTTTTCGAGAAAATGCTAATGCCGAAAACTCCGAACAGCTATAGTCTTTTGTTTTCGCCCTATCGGCAAAAACTGAAAATTTTGCGAAAACGACAATCGCGAATATCTCACTTATTATCAAAGATGGAGTATTATAAATAAAACAATATATGGGCAACTTTTTACGAAGAATACAGTGGCGTAGGTAGAATTTTTTTCCTATCTTTTATTTTCGAGATTTTAGACGTAACTTTATTTTTTTAAATGGAAACCGTAGTTGGCTATGACCTAAAATAATTTGTTATTTTCTTCTGATAACAAATATCTATAGTTTGTGGGGTATATTTCTTATAGTTATTGAGTAATTAACAAAAATTCATTTTGTTTGATCTAAAAGTAATGTATGTACACTGTTGGAAATAATTCACGAGCACACCCTGTATAATCTGAACGCGTGTGTCTAGCGCAATAAAATTTGGTATGGAAGTAGTACTAAAGTAGTGTAACTTACTCTTACATGGAGAGCGGCACAACTCTGCTGGGAGGAGAAACATCAAGAGCGAGAGTATCCCCCGTGAGCTTCGCGTACCATCGCTACACGACGTGGCATGGAGTCAATAAGTCGCTGTATTGTAGCAAGAGGGATGGCCAACCATGCCACCTCAACTCGCCTCCATAGCTCCTCATCGTTAGCCGAGGAAGCCGGATAACGTAGAAGTCTCCGACCAGTCATTTCCCAAAAATGTTTGATCGGATTTAGATGCGGAAACCGAGCTAGCCATGGAAGCATTCGTATACGGTGCTCTTCCACAAAGGTCTGTACAACACGCTCGATGTGCTGTCGTATGTTGTCGTGCATGTATAGCAGACCTGGGAGCCGCCAAACGTAGGGAAGCACAACGGACCGTAGCACCTCATCTACGTATCGTTGACCCGTCATGGTCTGCTATACACGCAGCAGACGTGTACGTCCACCATGTGTAATAGCACCCCAAACCATAATGCTCGGTTGTCGGTGGATAGGGCATTCTTGCACGCACTGCTCGAGTAGACGATCACCACGTCTCCGACGAACTAAAATTCGCGCATCACCGATGCTCAATTCGAATCTTGATTCGTCGGAAAACAAAATGTTCCTCTACTCGGCAACCCTCTAATGCCTAGCGTTGACCCATTCGTGACGTATGCTGCGGTGCTCGGATGTTACTGGAATCCGCTGTTTCGCACGACGCACGCGCAGTCCACTATCTACCAAACGCCGCCGTACAGTTCGCGTAGTGAGTGCACCTTCCCCTGCCGGTGGTCAAACAGCTCCAAGTTGCCTAGAGGAGGACTCACACAACGCTAAAGCGCTGAGCACTAGAGCGCGATCCTCGTGTGCTGGGGTCACGCAGCTACGTCCTACCTCAGACCATTCTCGCCATACCCGTTGCACTGCCGATAACGACCGGTCTACGACGCGCAATTTCACGGAACGATACACCCTCAATGTGCATACCCTCAAACATTCCTCGCTCAAACTCGCTTAAGTAACGCGATCGCCCATCCATTGCGCACAGAGTACGATAACAATGTGGTTCCTCACACCACACTAAAAACGACCGGTATTTTCCATCCACTTCGCTCTCCATAGCGACGGAATGTTCCACTTGGAAGAGCGGCTCAGTCAACAATGCCGCGACGGAACAACTCGAAACTCGATGAATAAACTCGTCTACAGTAAACCTTTGTGCTCCGCAAATATCATGGATTTATCTTCACACGTTCAGATTATATAGGGTGTGCTCGTGAATTATGTCCAACAGTGTATTTAAAAGTTAATGTTGCAATGGTGATAACCATACATACTATGATGGAACATAATGTATCAAATAATTGCCAAAGTTTGTATTTAAAAATTTGATAACAACTCTGACATTATGTGCCGGTACGAAGCACTAGCATGTTAAGTGTGAAAGTATAACAAAACTGAATAAAACTTTACAATGAATTTCGAAAATTATGAAAAATGTAACATGATGGAACGCTATATGTTATCAGATAAGAATGCCACGTTAGCCGCGGAATTATATTTCACAAGTGTCCGGAAAAAAGACAACCGCACGTAAGAACCTTCAGCCGATTAGCAGAAAATTTAATAGATTTTTGGTCCTTCCCCAAACCACGTGCAAAAACATACCAAAATGACCTGCAAGAGGATGAAGTCAAACTGTGGCTTCAAGTCGAGTATACTCGAGCATAGCAGCGAAAAGGTTTAAAAAAATGAGCGATGACTTCCAGAAAAGAAAAATTGAGTTAGGTTAGTTTTGTTTACAAATGTCAATCAACTCTAACAAATATTTTTGCGTAATGTTAAGATAGGTCAGTTTTCTTTTGAACCCCAATTACAGCGTGAAGGAATGTCGGTTTTCTTTTGTACCCCAATTATAGCGTGAAGAAATCCCAATTAAAACGTGAAGGAATGTTAAGACAGGTAGTCTTTTTTTTGAAACCCCATTAAAGCGTGAAGGAATGTTGAGTAAGGTTAGTTTTGTTTTGAAACCCCAATTATAACGTGAAGGAATGCGGTTTTCTTTTGTACCCCAATTATAGCGTGAAGAAATTCCAATTAAAGCGTGAAGAACCCTAATTAAAGCGTGAAAGAATGTTACGATAGGTCAGTTTTGTTTTCGCCTGGCAATCAACCCGGAAAAAAATATTAGGTTGTGTTGGGTTGGGTTGGGTTGGGTTGAGTTGGGTTGGGTTGAGTTTTTGTAAACTATACTAAGAGGTCTACAATTAAACTAGACAAATTCTTAACTGCAAGATAATATATGAAATTACGCTAACAAAAGTCTAAACTTCAAAAGAAATGTCTGGAACCTCACTAGGATTAGGAAGAGATAACCTAAATTTCTTATCAAAAAGATATATTACATCGGCCAAACTCTCATTTATGTGAGAAAGACTAGAATTCGATTGACCAAACTCCAAACTGTAAGAAAATACCTGGGGCTACAGTGGCCAAACTGTAAATTCCAAGAGAGAGTCTAGAATAACACTGGCCAAATTCTCAATTGCAAGAAAATGTCTGTAATTACAGTGCAGTAAGTCTAAACTGTAAGAAAAACTGTAGGTTACAAGAAAATGATGACCAAACTCTAAATTATACGACATAGTCTTGAAATGTAATGGCCAAACTCTAAGCTGCAAGTAAATGTCTAAAATTTTAAACTGCAAGGAATATTTAAATATGGGACAAGCATTATTCTGCTGGAGACGTGAGGCTTTCAACTACACATGACATGAAAGAATATAGGATTCTACCTCCTGACTGACATATCGCTGAACCATAAAATGAAGATTAAAGATATTATTAGTATTAGTCTCAATTTACGCCACTTCAAATAGTTCAGTTCGTATTGAGATGTTTACTAACCATTTTAAGAGAGGTACCGGTTTCTAGTTCTAGGTCTTGTGTTAGTTCTAGTAATAGTGCTAGTGCAAAACTAGAATTAACACTAGACCGAGAACTAGAAACTTTCGGATTTAACCGCACGTTTTTCAAGACTTCTTTTATTAACATGTAACATTTTATGTGGGACAACGTGAAATTACAGTGAAATTCTCCTAACTCGAATCACTAAGGGAGCAGAAATTAGAAATACGTATATTTAAAACAGAAACCTTAATACTATTGTATGTAGAAAATTAATCAAGATCTTTGTCAAAAAAATCTTCTTTTAAATGTAAAGAATTAAGAATATTATCTGGAACACTCTCTCTTGTTAATACAAAGGTTTCAAGCTTTTTAAGAGAGGAATAAGCTTCATCAAATGTAGGCACAGCGATAAGTAGTTCATTTTCAAGATAATCATCACCCTCATCTGATTCTGAAACAATAAGAACCTTAGATTTGTTTTGGTTCAAGAGTCTGTAGTTTCAGAGTTTTTGGTAAATTCAACTTACAGAAGTAAAAGTTGAAGAAATTCCATAGGAGTTCAGTTCGAGTTACAGAGAAATTAAATTCGACTTAGAAAGATAAAAACACATTTGAAACCTAGTCAAAGCTTAAGTAGTAGTCGTAAGCTTGAGCTTACGAAAATTATTCTACTTATGTTAGAGGGTAATTCGAGATATAGAAGTTATTTTTGTATATTGCTTCTATTTTAATTTAATTTAACAATCTCTAGAAATTGAACGGATGAAGTCTCATTTAAGTTTGATAATATTCAACAATCTGATGTAGCGTGACCCCAGTCCAGAGTGACCTAAATATTTATTACTAAAAACGCCACATTTCCTCTGACACTCAACATAACTTTGTCATCTTTCAACATCGTTCTTGATAACGTTAAATATTGTCCCCAAAATTAGGCCTGATTTTTAATATTTAATTCTATTTTCAACGTTTATTTCTGTAATTTCAATTATACAAAGTTATTTATGATCTTCATCGGAAATAAATTATCTGATGACATTTAATATTGCGTGTTGTGTTTAGATATGGACGCGCGATAACAATGTTGCTTTTGGTGCTCAATGAGATCAATTAATTTTATGTTACGTAAAGTAATTTGCAGCGTTTATAATGTTTCATTTTATAATGTAAAGGCTATTACAATAACAGCTACGTTTTCATGAATATCGATTTTAATATTTCATAAGATTCTATCAATTTTTTTTACTTTACAATGTAATTCTTTCTTAAAAATGTTCCTTAAAAAGATTTTCATTCTTAACGGTTCTACAAAAAAATGTAACGACGGCTAAAAGATTAAAACTCATTGTATTCTTTGCCGCGAGGGAAACAGACAAAAGGTCGAAAATGGGTCAGCGTCATATAAAGTACTTTTCCATTCAATGGGGCGGCTTGCACTCCGTGACTTTCTCGAGATATAAATCTGTTTTCCTTAATACCCCCTTATTTTTGAACCTAATCTTTCATTAATTTCCGTTTTCCACATATATAAATTCTTACAATATAATTTACATTTTTTATAACTAATATTAAGCGTTTCCTATTCTACGTGTAAATTAGTGAGAACTAATTACTAACAAAGTTTTAACCTGTCAAAACTTACGCGACAAACTAAACACCACGTTGCTTATTTCACAGGTTGTCAGTCAACATTTAATACAGTTGGATTTTCGATGTTTACTGGAAAATGAAGTTATATGAAGTTAAAACAAACAAAAATTAACAATAAAAACCGCTAAATATGTTCCACAGAGTAATAAAATAATAATATGAAAAGTTAAATTGTGCGCCTCGAAAGCTCGACTTGTAGAGTGTAAAACAGATCGTTTTAGTCAACGGAGTTTATTACCTAATAAATTCACAAGAGTTCATCTTCTAGTTTTGAATTTATCGCTACCTATTTTAATGTTGATATGTTACAATTTAAAACCCAATTCGTCTTTAATTCATGAAATTGAATTGAATTTTTCTTGAAAACCAATCTTAAAATGGTTTTTAATATTGTTAATGTGAGTAAACATTACATCTAATCTTGAAATGGGATTAAAGCACATGGTGCTTTAATCCATTATAAAGATGAAATACTTTTTTGTTGAAGCGTAACTATAAAACCATAATATATAAACAGCCAGAGGGTTGATATAATATCTGGCGTACCGTAAAACGTTAAATTTCGCGATATTGACGTTTCAAATTGGTTTTCGTAACGTGTGACGACGTGAAATATTTACCAACCTTTCGTTTCAAAATTTATTGCCAATCATTAACGTCTGCCCAATAAAAAATTTTATTATCCGAAATTATTTATCCGATAAGAAAAATAGATCATCAAATAATATTGATTCGATTCGAAATTTATTGAAAGAGAAACGTGATTTTGGGAGGACGTGACGGTATCAATGGATAGCACGCAATCAAATGCAATTTGGAAATCTCCGAGTGATTGCTCGAACGCAAATAGTGATCAGGGTTCCCATCTCGAATTCGTCGTCCATTGATAGCACATTACGTGAACATGTGTAAACTGAAATAAATTTAATTAAGTATAGTTTAAACCGATTTACACACATTAATTTGTAGTGTACTCTAAACTTATCTAATTCAACAAACTATAGTAGACGCCACGTCATCGTTTTCCGCTGTTACAAATGCCATACGTAGTAAATTAAAATTCACAAACCGCTAGAGAGTAATGTGTGTTAGAAAGAGATAGCATTAGTTTAATATGTCTGCTGTACAATTAAAATAGCCACGTCGAAAAAGTATGTCTGTTCTTCTAAGGGATGTAACTCTATAATTATAACCTCAAATCGAAACGTCTTGTGAATCTGTTGGTGTTTTCACAAGCCGAAAATGAAATAAATTAATACTTACTTAACCCTTTGTGTCCCAAGAAGTCTAACATTTTGAAACTTTGTGACAGAATCAGACAGAATTAAAACGCTATCAAAATACACTCAGTAAAGGCCTTTGGAATAAAATTTTAGCAAAATATGCAATCCCCCTATTTTCGCATAGTCTAAGTGTCAAAAAATATGCTAATTCAAAAATTCCTGGAAACCGTGTTTATTGAAATTAAGAAATAAAACTTATTTTAAATTGAAACTTGAAGCTCTCTGTTTAAATCGATGTATAACAATCGATGGGTTGAATTAAAAAAATATTGAGAAAAAGAGTATTGAGTTAAAACTAACATTTTCGTATAACCTAAAAGTGTCAAAAAAGATGCTAATTTAAAAATTCCTGGAAGCCGTATCTATTGAAATTAAAGAATGAGACTTATTTTAAATTAAAGCTCAAAGCTTTCTTTTTAAAATGATGTATAATAATTGTTAGGTTGGATTGGAAAAATATTGACAAAAAACATGTTGAAACAAAACTTACATTTTCGTATAACCTAAGAGTGCCAAAAAAGATGCTATTTTAAAAATTCCTGGAAACCGTATTTATTGAAATTAAGGAATGAAACTTATTTTAAATTAAAGCTCAAAGCTTTCTCTTGAAAATGATGTATAATAATTGTTGGGTTGGATTGGAAAAATATAGAGAAAAGAAAATTTGGGACAAAACTTACATTTTCGAATAACCTAAAAATGTTAAAAAGATGCTAATTTAAAAATTCCTGTAAATCGTATTTATTGAAATTAAGGAACGAAACTTATTTTAAATTAAAGCTCAAAGCTTTCTCTTTAAAATGATGTATAATAATTGTTGGGTTGGATTGGAAAAATATAGAGAAAAAAAAGATTGAAATAAAACTTACATTTTCGTATAACCTAAGAGTGTCAAAAAAGATGCTATTTTAAAAATTCCTGGAAACCGTATTTATTGAAGTTAAGGAATGAAACTTATTTTAAATTAAAGCTCAAACCTTTCTCTTTAAAATGGTGTATAATAATTGTTGGGTTGGATTGGAAAAATATAGAGAAAAAAAATTTTGAAACAAAACTTAGATTTTCGTATAACCTAAAAGTGTCAAAAAAGATGCTAATTTAAAAATTCCTGGAAGCCGTATTTATTGAAATTAAGGAATGAAACTTATTTTAAATTAAAGCTCAAAGCTTTCTCTTGAAAATGATGTATAATAATTGTTGGGTTGGATTGGAAAAATATAGAGAAAAAAAATTTTGAGACAAAACTTACATTTTCGAATAACCTAAAAATGTTAAAAAGATGCTAATTTAAAAATTCCTGTAAGCCGTATTTATTGAAATTAAGGAACGAAACTTATTTTAAATTAAAGCTCAAAGCTTTCTCTTTAAAATGATGTATAATAATTGTTGGGTTGGATTGGAAAAATATAGAGAAAAAAAAGTTGAAATAAAACTTACATTTTCGTATAACCTAAGAGTGTCAAAAAAAATGCTACTTTAAAAATTCCTGGAAACCGTATTTATTGAAATTAAGGAATGAAACTTATTTTAAATTAAAGCTCAAAGCTTTCTCTTGAAAATGATGTATAATAATTGTTGGGTTGGATTGGAAAAATATAGAGAAAAAAAAATTTTGAGACAAAACTAACATTTTCGAATAACCTAAAAATGTTAAAAAGATGCTAATTTAAAAATTCCTGTAAGCCGTATTTATTGAAATTAAGGAATGAAACTTATTTTAAATTAAAGGTCAAAGATTTCTCTTTAAAATGATGTATACTAATTGTTGGGTTGGATTGGAAAAATATAGAGAAAAAAAAAGTTGAAATAAAACTTACATTTTCGTATAACCTAAGAGTGTCAAAAAAGATGCTATTTTAAAAATTCCTGGAAGCTGTATTTATTGAAGTTAAGGAATGAAACTTATTTTAAATTCAAGCTCAAAGTTTTCTCTTTAAAATGATGTATAATAATTGTTGGGTTGGATAGCAAAAATATTAAGAAAAAAAATGTTGAAACAACACTTACATTTAAAAGAGTCAAAAAAGATGCTAATTTAAAAATTCTTAGAAACCATGTTTATTGAAATTAAGGAATGAGACTTATTTTCAATTTAAGCTCAATGTTTTCTTTTTAAAATGGTCTGTAATAATCACACCTAATACCTACTGAGGGAGTGTGACGAGCTAAGAGAGGAGGTGATCGGCTGGAAGCAGGTGCTGGGGGAGGGGCAGAGGGAAGAGAATGGACGAGGGAGGTGGAGGCGACTAGGCAGCGTAGGGTGATGCGGGGAGGAGATGGGGAGGGGTAGGATAGGAAATAAAATGTATTGTATTGTAATGTGATATATGTAATTGTAGTATGGTTAAAATTTAATTGTTTGTGGAATGTATTGCTTATTTGGTAGCAATAAACTTAATTAATAATCACACCTAATAACCATTTATCAAAGAAATACATACCTTCTTGAACAACAAAATTCAACAGCACCACTTTTCACTAAACTTCTAACCTCACATCTGGATGAATAAGTTTAAAGTGTACCTAAAAATCCTGCAGTGCGGATTACGACGTTTTTTATACAGATTATTTCTTGTATACACTTGTATAGTAGAAAGTACAGACAGCTCTAAATGCGCCGAATAGATAACTACAGTTTAAAATGACTGTTTAAAATTACCGGTACTTTAAAGTACCGTCGGGACACAAAGGGTTAATCCCTTGCGACCTGTAAATAACCTTTTAAAGTATTTGATAAATAAATAAATAATTACATAAATTTTATTATAAATTAATATTAACGATTTTTCCTAAATTTGACAATGTTTGACATATAACCTCCATTACTAACCTAACATACATTTAAATGTATGTGGTGAAATAATCTAAGTCAAGTCACTGCCAGCTCTCGTGGTTTCTACTGTAGTAATAACATCCTTTCTTTTCGAGTAGTTCGCATTATGAATTCAATTCACTACCTTTTTGACCTCTCTCTAAAAGATGGAAAATTCAATAACCTCGTGAAAGTCTCTTCTAACCTTAAATTGAACAGTTTCGGTTCGTCTGTATTTAAGTAAGTGACTTTACACAGTATGAATTTTTCAACGATGACACCACTTCTTTTTATACCAATTATTTAAACTTACTGATATTTTTATTCTTGATTTCACCTGATATTGTGGCGAGACGCAATCATCATATTTATCATATTCAAGGATGATCCTAAATGCAAACAATCGATAATCTCGTTTACATAGCCATTCAACAAGTTTCCCACACATTATAATTACGTGTCATAAGTAATTGATTGCCGTAGCCTAAATCCCAAGTGAGCTTCTGCGGAAAATTCAATCAATCATTCTTAAGACTGTGCGCTATTCACAGCTTTAATAGGTATATATGAAAAAACAATGTCACATACTTTAGTAAGTGGCAACAAAAAACTAATTTCAAAAAAGTATATAAGAAAATTATTGCCAATATCATTTATTTTCTTAAAATTATGCATTTGTTTGTGTAAGATACATTCGAGAAGACTCGAGAGAAACGAAAAGTAAACCTAGGGAGCTGTCGGAAATACACTCCGGAAGAAGGTCGTGAACTTTAACAAGACCTCAAAACTAACTTTACGTGTAAATAACCAGAGGGAATAATAGATCTATAACTTAAAAGTTTTACTATGAATGATCTTGTTATTCTAGTTTAAGTTAATTTTAACATTTTAGTTTTAAGTCGCCATCAAATTAATTAGAACGATCCATACTCCACTTTAATGCATTTTTATACTACTTAAATATAACTTCTCCCATTTGTGATTTATTTTACGTAAAGGGTGTTGGATGCACTAGAAGGCAACTTGGAGATCTATATATGAGGTCAAGATGACGGTATCACTTACATAGGGATGACACGCATATCAGAACGCATATCGATCTCAAGTGGATCTCAGCTTATAGGGTGAAAATACTAAAAACATACTGAGATGTCTAAAATTAAACTATCCAAATTCTTAATTGCAAGATAGTATATGAAATTACGCTAACAAAAGTCTAATCTGCAAAAAAATGCTTGGAACCTCATTAGGATTAAGAAGAGATTAACTTAAATTTGTTATCAAAAAGATGTTTTACATCGGTCAAATTCTCATTTATGTGAAAAAAAAATACTTGGAGTTGTAGTGGCCAAACTATAAATTGCAAGAGAGAGTCTAGAATAAAATTGTCCAAATTCTCAATTGTAAGAAAAGGTGTGTAATTACGGTGCAGTAAGTTTAAACAGCAAGAAAAACTGTAGGTTACAACAACGGGTTGTGCAAACTCTAAATCATAAGGTATAGCTTTGAAATGTAATGGCTAAACCAAAATTACACTAGAAAATATTAATCTGAAGGAAAAATTAAAAATGGGGCTGAAATTAAAACTGCTGGAAGGGTGAGTCTTTGAATTACACATGACATGAAAGAATATAGGATTCTACCTCCTTATTGACATATCGCATATCACCATAAAATGAAGATTAATGATATTATTATTATTAGTCTCAATCTACGCCACTCCAAATATTTCAGTTCGTGTTGAGATGTGAATGCCAATACAAGATGTGGCTGATAAGATTGCTGAAATGCGAAAACTCTGCTTCTGTAGTAAATCGTTCAATGGTTACAGGACGAACTGTGTTATCTAGCTGTTGATCGTGAAACGATTTGAAGAATTGTCTTCTTAACCCTTTGTGTCCCGACGGTACTTTAAAGTACCGGTAATTTTAAACACTCATTTTAAACTGTAGTTATCTATTCGGCGCATTTAGAGCTGTCTGTACTTTCTACTATACAAGTGTATACAAGAAATAATCTGTATAAAAAACGTCGTAATCCGCACTGCAGGATTTTTAGGTACACTTTAAACTTATTCATCCAGATGTGAGGTTAGAAGTTTAGTGAAAAGTGGTGCTGTTGAATTTTGTTGTTCAAGAAGGTATGTATTTCTTTGATAAATGGTTATTAGGTGTGATTATTACAGATCATTTTAAAAAGAAAACATTGAGCTTAAATTGAAAATAAGTCTCATTCCTTAATTTCAATAAACATGGTTTCTAAGAATTTTTAAATTAGCATCTTTTTTGACTCTTTTAAATGTAAGTGTTGT
This sequence comes from Onthophagus taurus, assembly GCF_036711975.1. NCBI lineage: Eukaryota > Metazoa > Arthropoda > Insecta > Coleoptera > Scarabaeidae > Onthophagus > Onthophagus taurus. The sequence continues at coordinate 4,284,022 of NC_091967.1, forward strand.
TTTAACATTTTTTTCTTAATATTTTTCCAATCCAACCCAACAATTATTATACATCATTTTAAAGAGAAAACTTTGAGCTTTAATTTAAAATAAGTTTCATTCCTTAACTTCAATAAATACAGCTTCCAGGAATTTTTAAAATAGCATCTTTTTTGACACTCTTAGGTTATACGAAAATGTAAGTTTTATTTCAACTTTTTTTCTCTATATTTTTCCAATCCAACCCAACAATTATTATACATCATTTTAAAGAGAAAGCTTTGAGCTTTAATTTAAAATAAGTTTCATTCCTTAATTTCAATAAATACGGTTTACAGGAATTTTTAAATTAGCATCTTTTTAACATTTTTAGGTTATTCGAAAATGTAAGTTTTGTTTCAACATTTTTTTTCTCTATATTTTTCCAATCCAACCCAACAATTATTATACATCATTTTAAAGAGAAAACTTTGAGCTTTAATTTAAAATAAGTTTCATTCCTTAACTTCAATAAATACAGCTTCCAGGAATTTTTAAAATAGCATCTTTTTTGACACTCTTAGGTTATACGAAAATGTAAGTTTTATTTCAACTTTTTTTTTCTCTATATTTTTCCAATCCAACCCAACAATTATTATACATCATTTTAAAGAGAAAGCTTTGAGCTTTAATTTAAAATAAGTTTCATTCCTTAATTTCAATAAATACGGTTTACAGGAATTTTTAAATTAGCATCTTTTTAACATTTTTAGGTTATTCGAAAATGTAAGTTTTGTCTCAAAATTATTTTTCTCTATATTTTTCCAATCCAACCCAACAATTATTATACATCATTTTAAAGAGAAAACTTTGAGCTTTAATTTAAAATAAGTTTCATTCCTTAACTTCAATAAATACAGCTTCCAGGAATTTTTAAAATAGCATCTTTTTTGACACTCTTAGGTTATACGAAAATGTAAGTTTTATTTCAACTTTTTTTTTCTCTATATTTTTCCAATCCAACCCAACAATTATTATACATCATTTTAAAGAGAAAGCTTTGAGCTTTAATTTAAAATAAGTTTCATTCCTTAATTTCAATAAATACGGTTTACAGGAATTTTTAAATTAGCATCTTTTTAACATTTTTAGGTTATTCGAAAATGTAAGTTTTGTCTCAAAATTTTTTTTCTCTAAATTTTTCCAATCCAACCCAACAATTATTATACATCATTTTCAAGAGAAAGCTTTGAGCTTTAATTTAAAATAAGTTTCATTCCTTAATTTCAATAAATACGGCTTCCAGGAATTTTTAAATTAGCATCTTTTTTGACACTTTTAGGTTATACGAAAATCTAAGTTTTCTTTCAACATTTTTTTTCTCTATATTTTTCCAATCCAACCCAACAATTATTATATACCATTTTAAAGAGAAAGCTTTGAGCTTTAATTTAAAATAAGTTTTATTCCTTAATTTCAATAAAAATGGCTTCCAGGAATTTTTAAATTAGCATCTTTTTTGGCACTTTTAGGTTATACGAAAATGTTAGTTTTGTTTCAACATGTTTTTTTTTAATATTTTTCCAATCCAACCTAACAATTATTATACATAATTTTAAAGAGAAAGCTTTGATCTTTAATATAGAATAAGTCTCATTCCTTAATTTCAATAAATACGGCTTCCAGGAATTTTTAAATTAGCATCTTTTTTGGCACTCTTAGGTTATACGAAAATGTAAGTTTTGTTTCAACATGTTTTTTGTCAATATTTTTCCAATCCAACCTAACAATTATTATACATCATTTTAAAAAGAAAGCTTTGAGCTTTAATTTAAAATAAGTCTCATTCTTTAATTTCAATAGATACGGCTTCCAGGAATTTTTAAATTAGCATCTTTTTTGACACCTTTAGGTTATACGAAAATGTTAGTTTTAACTCAATACTCTTTTTCTCAATATTTTTTTAATTCAACCCATCGATTGTTATACATCGATTTAAACAGAAAGCTTCAAGTTTCAATTTAAAATAAGTTTTATTTCTTAATTTTAATAAACACGGTTTCCAGGAATTTTTGAATTAGCATATTTTTTGACACTTAGACTATGCGAAAATAGGGGGATTGCATATTTTGCTAAAATTTTATTCCAAAGGCCTTTACTGAGTGTATTTTGATAGCGTTTTAATTCTGTCTGATTCTGTCACAAAGTTTCAAAATGTTTGACTTCTTGGGACACAAAGGGTTAAGGCCCCTACAGACGGGAACAGTAGCAGTAGAATCCACACGTGGCGGTCACTGTATTGTTGTACTGGCTGCCACCACAACTGTTGTATTGGCGGCCAGTGTCATCACGAAGGATTTGACGAGGAATACAAAAATGCAGTAGATGAAGCTATTGAAGAAGTTGTTGTTGAAATAATTCATTGTTTGAGTGAAGAATTGCAAGAGATACTAAAAAGTAATAGGTCTTGTTGGGTCAAGGATTGTGTAGGACGTCGCAGTAACTTCAGAGCTTCATCAACGATTTTAAGTGAACTTGCCGAAGAAGATCCACAAGAACATAGAAAAATTATGAGGATGAGTTATTATTAGTTGCAATCTCTGCCCGTATAAAACTTAACATTTTTAGCAACTGGTGATTCATATCAATCCCTCGCAATTTTTTTCAAGTACCAAAAAACACAATTTCAAGTTTCATGTCAGATGTCCTCAAAGCAATAACGACAGTATTAAACGACACATGAAGGTAATTTCAATGAATGTATCAAGTGTCTTTAATTTAGTGTCTTTTTATTGAATCAATTTATAATGCCAAAAGCGTTTACAAATCGGTTTTTGGTCATTTCAGATTGTTTTAAATTAATTCATTTACATGGGTGAAATTGTCACTACTTTCATCATCTGAACCCTGACCGTTGTTGGAGGAGGTACCAGAACTCATAGGAGCTTTAATCGTTGAAAAAAGTTGAAGGCCTATTCTCAGTTAGCTTTTATAGCTTTTCAATGGCCCCCTCAACCTTAAACAATTTGCTTAATCACCTTTTTTTGTATAATGGCGTTGTCATATGCGTAGATGGTACTGGAAAGAGTGGAGTTTGAGCCGTTTCTTGCTGGTCCTCCACAGCATCTTCAAGTCTTCGATTTCAACATCATCATTGGAAGTCTTGCCGGTTGCTGGAACATTCTGGAAAAACACAAATGCTCATTAATATTCAGGTATTACACATTTTCCAGTGTACAAGGGAAACAGAATTTCCCTTCATGTGTAGGCGCAATTAATGGAATAAACGTGGCTATAAAACGTCCACCTGGAAGTTGCTCAGAGTTTTTTAACTACAAAGGGGGCTGCAGCTTTATTCTTTTGGCGTTGATAGATGCAGACTACAAATTTTTGTACGTTGATGTGGGAACCAATGCAAGGGCCAATGACGGAAGTGTTTTCCGGTTGTCATCACTCAAAGTAGCAATGGACAACAAGACAGTAGAGTTCTCTGAAGAACACTTCATTGTGGGAGATAACGCATTTCGATTGGGTGTAAACCTAATGAAGCCCTTTTCAACAAAGAATTTGACATTAGTGACATTATCTTTAACTACCGATTATCACGTGCACGCTGAGTGGTAGAAAATGCCTTTGGTATAATGGCAGCAAGATTCCGCATTTTTGGAAAACAAATTGAAGTCAATTTGAAAACAGTAGATTTGATAGTGTTGTGTGCATAATCAGTTACATACTTTGCAAGGGGTTGGATTGACCAAAAAGATACTGAAAGTGGTAGTTTCTTCCCTGGTCCATGACGCTCAACAGGAACAGTACTGCCATCATTGAGAACAGCGCGATCAACCAACTCACATTCCAAGAAAGCTTCAGATACAAGAAGGAAATTAGCAGAGTTCTTTAACGGAGAGGGACGTGCATCTTGGCAGATGAACAAAAATGTGTACAAAAATGTAAAATAAAGGATTTACCATAAATAAATTAGTTTATTGTTCATTTGATATTATTTTATCACCAAACTCGAGGTTTTGAGAAACGCTTACTTTTAGCACTTCTGCTCTGTAGGCGGACTTTGATTTTAGCTCTAAGAAATCCCATATCAGGTACTTGTACTTCCAAAACAACCATTCATTCTTCAATTTTAACATCGCACTCTGTCTCTTAGCCTTGTTGACATAGTCTGGGTGACGGATATTCCACAGCAGTTCGTTATGTTATCACAGTTATGTTATCCGCACTCCATTTAACACTCGGTACTTTCTTCTGCTCACCATTTTTCATGGCCGCCATTAATGGGTAGGTCTACTAGACGCCACTAATTTCCCCGTCTGCAGGGGCCTTTATACTAGTATAACATAATAACACTTCATTAGTATATAGAAGCTAAACAACTTCATTCAACACACAAAATGAGGAATTCTTGCTTCAGATTTAATCAAAATCCAGAATAGATGTATTAAAATAGATGACATCTTAATTAAAACACTTTGAATGATCTGCAATGTAATTTTAGAAAATGAGGTAAGTAAAATTAAAAACTTAGTAACTTCTTTTTTTAATGGTTGTCAATTATAAAATACGAAACATCGCCTTTGATGTTCATCAAAGGAATTGCGTCAACGAGTTCGCTTTGTGCCCTTTGCTTACTCAGATTACTTTAAAACCCAATTGACCGTTCTCAACTTTATACTTTTACATCAATTGTTAAAGTAGCATTTTTGTTTAAAATTTAAATTTATTTGTATCTAATTTTATTCGTAGGATTATTGGAATATTGCCCAGATCAATATTTGTCAAAAATTTGTATTCAAAACCAAATAAACATTAAATTTTTCGTAATTTTAAAATAGAAATGAGAAAGTGCTGTGTTAAAAGAAATTTGTAAATAGGGTGATTTGTAATGGAAACATTTATTCATTAAATTAGCATCATATCTCAACACTAACGAGATGGAAAATGAAAACTGCCCCAAAAGACTTTGTGTATAACGTGTTTGTTTCTGGGTCATAATTAAAATAAATGATGATGGAAAGGCATGTAAGATATAATGAAGCCACTACAACATCTGTTATAATGAACAAAGTTATCAAGTTTATAAAGCAAACAACAAGAATTTTTAATATAATTTTTTTTAAATAAAGTAATAATTAAAAGTTGCTTCGTTGAAACGGCTAAATGTTATATTCACGGAAATAATGAGGTGCACAAGAAGACGTCGTTAAGTTACAAGAACGTATTCCTGGTGAAGGTTTTCTTGAAAGTTATACAATGGATTTTGCTTGAATATATTTTGCTTTTTCGAACATCAACAGAAAAGTTTAGAAAGGATAAAAAGTCTTAAAATTTAAGAAGTAAATGTAATTCGAAAACATCTATATATACAGGGTGATTCACATAAGAACCGAAACAAAGCAGGGACATGTAGAGGACAATAAATTAAGATGATTTAAGGCAACTTGTCTCTATACCAAGTTGTACCTCTGAGGAGTTATTATAGGCTTTCAAAGTTGGATCTTAAATTTTTAAAACATTGAATATCTTCGTAATACATTAAGCTTGAAAAACCAAATTTGGTATATAACGTATACCGAGGGTATTAATTGGTAGCAAGTTGAGACCAATTGAGGCATTTCAAAGGGTTGATTAAGGGTGATGGTTCCCTAAATTTTGGCAGATTTTTTTAACCTTTTTGTGGATTTAATACATTATTACCTCATTTCATGTGGAATTTAATTCTAAAACTGTTTTTACTCTTACTATTTTTTAAAAAACATTGTCATTTTCATAAAAAACTCAAAAAACTAAAGACGTGTATCTGGTTAATGCTACTTAAAATCATCAAAAATTCAGTAGTTGGCTGTGAAATTGTACGTAATTTGAGGAATAAACTGTTTATTATGAACTAAAAAGACATCATCCATAAACAAATTTAGTTTAGGCATAATAATTTTCTAGTGATAAAGAGAAAATCCCCAAAATCTCAAAATTAAGTACTTTTGGTTTTAAAATCGATCATAACTCAAGAATGAAAGGTGATGACGAAAAGTTTTTTAGGAATAAATTGTTTATTATGAACTAAAAGGATATTATTGATAAACAGATTTTGTTTAAATGTAATGATTTTCTAGTGATAAAGAGAGAATCCCCATAATGTCACAATTGAGTACTTTTGTTATCAAAATCGATCATTACTCAAAAATTAATTGTGATGGAGATAAGCTTTTTTGAAATAAATTGTTTATTATGAACTAAAAAGACATTACTCATAAACAAATTTGGTTTAGTTATAATGATTTTCTAATGATAAAAAGAGAAAATCATCGAAATATCAAAATTGAGTACTTTTGGTATTAAAATTGATCATAACTCAAGGGTGAAAGGTGATGGAGAAATGTTTTTTAGGAATAAGTTGTTTATTATCAACTAAGAAGACATCATCCATAAACAAATTTAATTTAGGTATAATGATTTTCTAGTGATAAAGAAAAAATCACCAAAATGTCAAAATTGGGTACTTTTGGTGTTAAAATCGATCATAACTCAAGAATGAAAGGTGATGACGAAAAGTTTTTTAGGAATAAATTGTTTATTATGAACTAAAAGGATATTATTGATAAACAGATTTTGTTTAAATGTAATGATTTTCTAGTGATATAGAGAAAATCCCCATAATGTCAAAATTGAATACTTTTGTTATCAAAATCGATCATTACTCAAAAATTAATTGTGATGGAGATAAGTTTTTTTTTTAAATAAATTGTTTATTATGAACTAAAAATGAACTAAAAAGACATCATCCATAAACAGATTTGGTTTAGTTATAATGATTTTCTAGTGATAAAGAAAAAATCACCAAAATGTCAAAATTGAGTACTTTTGGTATTGAAATAGATTATAACTCAAAAATTAAAGGTGATGGAGAAAAGTTTATTTGAAATAAATTGTTTATTATGAACTAAAAGGACATTACTCATAAACAGATTTGGTTTAGCTTTAATGATTTTCTAATGATATAAAGAGAAAATCATCGAAATATCAAAATTGAATACTTTTGGTATTAAAATAGATCATAATTCAAAAATTAAAGGTGATGGAGAAAAGTTTATTTGAAATAAATTGTTTATTATGAACTAAAAGGACATTACTCATATACAGATTTGGTTTAGTTATAATGATTTTCTAATGATAAAAAGAGAAAATCAACGAAATATCAAAATTGAGTACTATTGGTATTAAAATTGATCATAACTCAAGGATGAAAGGTGATGGAGAAATGTTTTTTAGGAATAAGTTGTTTATTATCAACTAAGAAGACATCATCCATAAACAAATTTAGTTTAGATATAATGATTTTCTAGTGATAAAGAGAAAATCCCCAAAATGTTAAAACTGAGTACCTTTGATCTTAAAATCGATCATAGCTTAAAAATGAAAGGTGATTGAGAAAACTTTTTTAGGAATAAATTGTTTATTATGAACTAAAAAGGCATCATCCATAAACAAATTTAGTTTAGGTATAATGATTTTCTAGTGATAAAAAAAATATCACCAAAATATCAAAATTGAGTACTTTCGGTATTAAAATTGATCATAATTCAAAGATGAAAGCTGATGGAGAAAGGTTTTTTAGGAATAAGTTGTTTATTGTCAACTAAGAAGACATCATCCATAAACAAATTTAGTTTAGATGTAATGATTTTCATGTGATAAAGAGAAAATCCCCAAAATGTCAAAATTGGGTACTTTTGTTATCAAAATCGATCATTACTCAAAAATTAATTGTGATGGAGATAAGCTTTTTTGAAATAAATTGTTTATTATGAACTAAAAAGACATCATCCATAAACAGATTTGGTTTAGCTTTAATGATTTTCTAATGATAAAAAGAGAAAATCATCGAAATATCAAAATTGAATACTTTTGGTATTAAAATAGATCATAATTCAAAAATTAAAGGTGATGGAGAAAAGTTTATTTGAAATAAATTGTTTATTATGAACTAAAAGGACATTACTCATAAACAGATTTGGTTTAGTTATAATGATTTTCTAATGATAAAAAGAGAAAATCAACGAAATATCAAAATTGAGTACTTTTGGTATTAAAATTGATCATAACTCAAGGATGAAAGGTGATGGAGAAAAGTTTTTTAGGAATAAGTTGTTTATTATGAACTAAAAAAACATCATCCATAAACAGATTTGGTTTAGTTATAATGATTTTCTAGTGATAAAGAAAAAATCACCAAAATGTTAAAATTGAGTACTTTTGGTATTAAAATAGATCATAACTCAAAAATTAAAGGTGATGGAGAAAAGTTTATTTGAAATAAATTGTTTATTATGAACTAAAAGGACATTACTCATAAACAGATTTGGTTTAGTTATAATGATTTTCTAATGATAAAAAGAGAAAATCATCGGAATATCAAAATTGAGTACTTTTGGTATTAAAATTGATCATAACTCAAAAATTAAAGGTGATGGAGAAACGTTTTTTAGGAATAAATTGTTTATTATGAACTAAAAAAACATCATCCATAAACAAATTTAGTTTAGGTATAATGATTTTCTAGTGATAAAGAAAAAATCACCAAAATGTCAAAATTGAGTACTTTTGGTGTTAAAATCGATCATAACTTAAGAATGAAAGGTGATGACGAAAAGTTTTTTAGGAATAAATTGTTTATTATGAACTAAAAGGATATTATTGATAAACAGATTTTGTTTAAATGTAATGATTTTCTAGTGATAAAGAGAAAATCCCCATAATGTCACAATTGAGTACTTTTGTTATCAAAATCGATCATTACTCAAAAATTAATTGTGATGGAGATAAGCTTTTTTGAAATAAATTGTTTATTATGAACTAAAAATCAACTAAAAAGACATCATCCATAAACAGATTTGGTTTAGTTATAATGATTTTTTAGTGATAAAGAAAAAATCACCAAAATGTCAAAATTGAGTACTTTTGGTATTGAAATAGATCATAATTCAAAAATTAAAGGTGATGGAGAAAAGTTTATTTGAAATAAATTGTTTATTATGAACTAAAAGGACATTACTCATAAACAGATTTGGTTTAGCTTTAATGATTTTCTAATGATAAAAAGAGAAAATCATCGAAATATCAAAATTGAGTACTTTTGGTATTAAAATTGATCATAACTCAAGGATGAAAGGTGATGGAGAAATGTTTTTTAGGAATAAGTTGTTTATTATCAACTAAGAAGACATCATCCATAAACAAATTTAGTTTAGATATAATGATTTTCTAGTGATAAAGAGAAAATTCCCAAAATGTTAAAACTGAGTACTTTTGATCTTAAAATCGATCATAGCTTAAAAATGAAAGATGATGGAGAACATTTTTTTAGGAATAAATTGTTTATTATGAACTAAAAAGGCATCATCCATAAACAAATTTAGTTTAGGTATAATGATTTTCTAGTGATAAAAAAAATATCACCAAAATATCAAAATTGAGTACTTTCGGTATTAAAATTGATCATAATTCAAAGATGAAAGCTGATGGAGAAAAGTTTTTTATGAATAAGTTGTTTATTGTCAACTAAGAAGACATCATCCATAAACAAATTTAGTTTAGATGTAATGATTTTCATGTGATAAAGAGAAAATCCCCAAAATGTCAAAATTGAGTACTTTTGTTATCAAAATCGATCATTACTCAAAAATTAATTGTGATGGAGATAAGCTTTTTTGAAATAAATTGTTTATTATGAACTAAAAAGACATCATCCATAAACAGATTTGGTTTAGCTTTAATGATTTTCTAATGATAAAAAGAGAAAATCATCGAAATATCAAAATTGAGTACTTTTGGTATTGAAATAGATCATAATTCAAAAATTAAAGGTGATGGAGAAAAGTTTATTTGAAATAAATTGTTTATTATGAACTAAAAGGACATTACTCATAAACAGATTTGGTTTAGCTTTAATGATTTTCTAATGATAAAAAGAGAAAATCATCGAAATATCAAAATTGAGTACTTTTGGTATTAAAATTGATCATAACTCAAGGATGAAAGGTGATGGAGAAAAGTTTTTTAGGAATAAATTGTTTATTATGAACTAAAAAAACATCATCCATAAACAAATTTAGTTTAGATATAATGATTTTCTAGTGATAAAGAAAAAATCATCAAAATGTTAAAATTGAGTACTTTTGGTATTAAAATAGATCATAACTCAAAAATTAAAGGTGATGGAGAAAAGTTTATTTGAAATAAATTGTTTATTATGAACTAAAAGGACATTACTCATAAACAGATTTGGTTTAGTTATAATGATTTTCTAATGATAAAAAGAGAAAATCATCGAAATATCAAAATTGAGTACTTTTGGTATTAAAATTGATCATAACTCAAAGATGAAAGGTGATAGAGAAAAGTTTTTTAGGAATAAATTGTTTATTATGAACTAAAAAAACATCATCCATAAACAAATTTAGTTTAGGTATAATGATTTTCTAGTGATAAAGAAAAAATCACCAAAATGTCAAAATTGGGTACTTTTGGTGTTAAAATCGATCATAACTCAAGAATGAAAGGTGATGACGAAAAGTTTTTTAGAAATAAATTGTTTATTATGAACTAAAAAAACATCATCCATAAACAAATTTAGTTTAGGTATAATGATTTTCTAGTGATAAAGAAAAAATCACCAAAATGTCAAAATTGGGTACTTTTGGTGTTAAAATCGATCATAACTCAAGAATGAAAGGTGATGACGAAAAGTTTTTTAGAAATAAATTGTTTATTATGAACTAAAAAAACATCATCCATAAACAAATTTAGTTTAGGTATAATATTTTCTAGTGATAAAGAAAAAATCACCAAAATGTCAAAATTGGGTACTTTTGGTGTTAAAATCGATCATAACTTAAGAATGAAAGGTGATGGACAAAAGATTTAGAAAACCTAGTCATCAAATAACTTTATAACCTATTTGTCAAGTTTGACTTACAATTTCATAGCCGACTACTAAATTTTCTCTTATTTTAAGTAACATTACGAAATACGTGTCTTTAGTTATTTAAGTTTTTTGTGAAAACGACAAAGTTTTTTAAAAAATAATAAGAGTAAGAAAAGTTTTAGAATTAAATTCCACATGAAATGAAGTAGTAATGTATTAAATCCGCCAAAAGGTTAAAAAAATTTGTCAAAATTTAGGGTACCATCACCTTTCTTCTTGTGAATCACCCTGTATATTTAGCCAGGCTTGACTCATTTCTTGTTTGATATCTGAATACAAAAATACGGTTCGTATTTACCCTCTCTTATTTTTTCAACAATTACGCCCTCCACGCTATTTTTTTAACGTCCACTATTTTAGCAAACTTTACGTTTCCCGTTCGCGTTTCTATTTACTTTTCTTTTAACAACTTCATCATAATTTTTGCAAACATTCAAATAGTGCATTTTTAAATTTAAACTATCCCCGTAAATTAGTATAACCATTCGGAGTCATCTTTGAACATGGTTATGATTTATTAACACAAAATTAAATAGCGGTTATAAACGGAATATGAAAGGTAGCGAACGTGAGGATATAGTCGTAGTTGTGAAATATTGATACATAGCATGGTAGATGTGTTCGTAGACAGAGAGACAGGAATTTCGTAATAGGAGGTGGTAGCTTCGCCTCGGAAATTATGTGGTGCACTGCAGCTGACGAATTACTAAACCGACTGTCAACAAAGCAACGCGATAACTAGGCGTTATCGCTAAATTTTGTTGGATGGAAACTCACAGCATGCAGTAAATAACGTCACAAACCTCAGATTTCCCTTCAACATAATGATTTTACTATTAATATTCTCTCCAGTTTAGTAACTGGAAAATAATTTAAACTATGCAGATATACGAATATATTTAATAATGAACATTAGCATATTGTGAAAAATCTGACACACGTTATAATGGACTCATCAAGAGTTTTCACACACTCTGCCAATGTTGTCGAGATAACACAACACGTTTAGCTATGCGCATCGAATCTGACACAAAGTAATCTCGTTTCACGCAATATGAACAGAACGCCAAAACACGGACATTAATTTCAAAAAAAGGAAATCGAATTTTTCGTATGCTGTAAATCACTTCGATGATGCAATTTTGTTCTACTTCACGTGTTAAATGACGGCTTAAAAACCACTCACTTTTTATCTGACGTGCAATTTTTATAACTCAACATACAAATCCGATTTAAAAATTAAATTGAATTTAGTCTAATTTAACACAAAAATATGATTCCATTTTAACCACAAAGTTACAGGACACTAGAGCGTGCCCTTACGAAATGCTGTTATAACTCATTAAAATTATTGATTGGATATAGATCAAAAGGGGTTGATTTCAAACAACATGGTTCTATTAAACTTGAATTTGTAATTACATTATATAAATCGATCTTTGATCATTTCTAATGAATTTTCTTAAAGAAATGAGGATATTTGAAAATGTAAGTAAAATTTAATTAAGTTTAATTATTATTTATTTATAATTATAAGTGAGTGTATAAATTTTAATGTGATCATAATAACATTAATTTATTATAATTAAATTTACGGAGGGGCGGCAGAGTAGGGAGGAACGACTGGTATGATGGCGAGTGCAGGAAGGCGAGAAGGAGGTTGAGGCAGTGGAGACGAAGGAAGATAGGGGTGGATAGATATAGGGAGGCCAGGAGAGGATACAGAGAGTTATGCAGTAGAAAGAAAACAGAACTGAGGGAGAAGGAGGCGGCAGAGGTTAGAAGGATAACAAGGGAAGGGGAGGTCTGGAGGTATCTTAAAAAGAGAAAGAAGGGTAGGGAGAGGATAACCAGCGAAATATACATGACAGATTGGAAGAGTTACTTTACGGGATTATTGGGAGGGAGATGGGGGAGAGGAGATAGCAGAAGAGGAGATGGAAGCAGTGCTTAGGGGATTGAAGAAGGGAAAGGCGCCAGGGGAAGATGGGATCCAGAACGAGGCATGGTTGGAAGCATCAAGGGTGGTGAGAGGGAAGTTGTTGGAGGGGATGAATAGCGTATGGAGAGGGGGTGGGTTTCCGGAGGGATGGAAAGTGGGGGTAATTTGCCCAGTATATAAAAAGGGTAATAAGGGAAGGGTAGAGAGCTACAGAGGAATTAACCTACTAGACTCGGCATACAAGGTATACACGAAGATACTGCTGGGAAGACTGGAGGAGGAGATGGAGCTGGGGGGAATTTTGCCGGATGGGCAGGCAGGCTTTCGGAAGGGAAGGGGAGCAATCGACAACGTGTACGTGTTGAAGCATCTGGCAGATAGAGAGCTGGATAAGAAGGGAGGGAAATTGTACGCCCTGTTTATAGATTTGAAGGCGGCTTTTTATAAGGTGGATAGGGGAAAGTTGTGGGAGGAGATGGGGAGGAGGGGGATCACGGAACACCTAATAGCGAGAGTGAAGGCTAGGATAAAAGTGGGAGATAAGCTGAGCGACATGTTCTGGACGACGAAGGGACTGAGGCAGGGATGTCCGCTGAGCCCAAGTCTGTTTGCGTTGTATACGGCGGACCTGGAGGATAGATTGGGGAAGGGGCAAATGGGAGGGTTGGTGGTGGGAGGTAGAAAGGTGCATATGTTAGCATACGCGGATGACATCGTGGTCATGGCGAGAGAAGCGGCGGAGATGAAAGATATGATAAAGACATTGGAAAGATATTTTAGGGGGAAGGGGCTGGAAGTGAATGAGGGGAAGACAAGGATGATGAAGTTTTGTAAGGGTGGGAGAAAAAGAACAGAAAACTGGAGATGGGAGGCAAAAGAGATCGAGGAGGTTAGGCAGTATACTTACTTGGGGTATATGTTCAGGGAGGACAACAGGGAGGGGTCGCATGTGATAGCTATGGCAAAAAAGGCGAATAAGGTGATGGGACAAGTATGGGGTTGGGGGAAGAGAGTTTTTGGAAGGAATGTGGCAGCGAGGAAGATTATGTTTGAAAGCCTGGTTAGCAGTGTGATGAGGTATGGAGCAGAGGTATGGGGATGGAGAGAGCAGGCAATGCTGGAGGACGTGCAAGCTAGATTCTGGAGATGGGTGCTTGGAGTGGCGAGAGAAACACCCGGGTATATAGTGAGGGAAGAGGTAAAGGTGGATAAGGTCAGAGTGGAGGCGGGCAGGAGAGCAGTGAAATATGAAGAAAGAATAGAAGGAAGGCCAATCTGCGGGATCTTGGGGGAGTGTTGGAGGGAAATTAGAGAGGGAAAGATCAGATATGGGAAAGGAGACAGAGACAACTATTATAGACGAGCGGGCTACTCGGTAACTGAGATAAATAGTAGTCGAAGGGTGGGTAGGGAGATGTGGAGGGAGTTGAGAGATAGGGACCGAGATGTGCAGAGACAGGAAAGAAGGACACAAATAAAAGAGGGGAGGTATAACGAAAGGTACAGGGACATAATAACGGGGGGGGCTGCCTAGATACTTGTTATTGGAAGGGGATGAGGAAAGGAAGAAGTTGATGGCTAGGTTCCGTTGTGGAAACGAGGAGAGAGCTAACAGATGCTGGATGGCCGATGAGGAGAGGTGGTGTAGGCTATGCAGGGAGGAATGGGGGAAGAGGGTGGAGGGTGAAAATAATATACTAATAATATATATTACAATGTAAACTGACCGGCAAAAAAAACCGGCCACTAAAATTTTGTCACAATTTCAAAGCTGGGTTTCTCGCGAACCACTCATTCGATTTTGATGCTTCCTTTTTTGATCGAAAGGTTGATTCTTCTGTAATAATCCTGCGATAGAAATTTTTATTCGGATATTAATTTGAGCATATACAGGGTGCAAGAATGAGAAAAGCATTTTTTCTCGAAATTTGTAATACCCTGTGGAGTGCAGATGCTACAGCAGAGGGTGTTAACTGTAATCAAACGGTAACCCAATCTTTTCTGAACATTTTGTTTTTTTATTCACTCTATTATCTCTGTTACTAACGAAGATGCAGTGTGTTAAAGCGAACGCCTGTGAAAACAAGACAAACAAGCATACAAAATCTAAGGTGGCGCGCTAAGTAGCGTATGTCAGTTGTTTCGAATAGTAAATTGACAGTTGTCAAAGATGCCGTTGTCAATAACTGATGTTGCGCGTATTATTAGTTTAATTGAAGATGGCAAAAGTCAGCGGTACGTTGCCCATACGTTGGGTATACGCCGAACAACAGTTCAGGATGCCTGGAACCGATATGTGGAAACAGGAAATTTTACTAGGCGGCAAGGTTCCGGTAGAAGACGAGTGAAAACAGCAGTTGATGATCGATTTATTGTGCTAAACACTCTGAGGAATCGTAGAACGACTGCTATAGAAACTCGGCATCGTCTTCAAATGGTGCGTGGGATTGACGTAAGTGAAAGAACCATTCGTCGAAGACTTGCTGAAAGTGATCTAACTGCAAGAAGACCTGCCAAAAGACAGCGGCTGCTCCAGAGATATCGGCGAGCACGTCTTCAATTTGGGCGCCTACATACGAATTGGAAAATGGAACAATTTACCCCATTGTTCCATTTGTAGTGCTCTTCACTGATGAGTCCCGATTATGTCTCCGGTCTCCTGATGGTCGAGAACGAGTGTGGAGACGTCGTAATGAAAGGTTTGCGACCTGCACAATTTCGGAAAGAGTACCTTTCCATAGAGGTTCGGTCATGGTATGGGCGGGTATTTCGATGGAAGCGCATACAGCGCTCATCTTTGTTGAAAATGGCACGCTAAATGCCCACCGTTATATCCAAGATATTCTGCAAGAAGCTGTCGTGCCCTATTTCCATTTTATTGGTGACGGATTCATGCTAATGCATGACAATGCGCGACCGCACGTAGCACGTGTGGTTAGCGAATATCTGGATGAGGTGGGTATTGAACGGATGGAGTGGCCAGCGTGCAGCCCGGACCTTAACCCTATCGAACATCTTTGGGATCAACTTCAGAGACGCATTCGTCGTCGTCCTGTTCTACCGGACAACCTTCAGGAGTTACGAATTGCTCTTGAAGAAGAGTTTACCGCAATTCCTCAGGAATCAATTACAAACCTAATCAGTTCGATGCCGCGTCGACTACATGACGTTATTTTGGCTCGTGGGGGGCACACACGTTATTAATTTTCGTGTTATTATTAATTATTACATTAAATTAAATTTGTTTTCTTGTTTATGTGTCCTTGTTTTTACTGCATATTAGAACTGAGAACAGATGTTTACAATAATGAAGGACGTACGCAATTCTGTAATTCTAAGAAAATGTAAGTGCTTCTGAAAAACTGTTTTAGTTTTCAAGGTCAGTGATTTAAGGCGCCACTTTTAACAATGATTAAAATTCTGTATTGGCTTCTTTGGAAATTCCCGGCCACACCATCACAGAAGACGCGCACGTCGATATCTAAGAAGCAGCCTCGGCCCTTTGGCAGCCTTCTTGCAGCCAGACCAGTTCTAGCAAGTTTTCAGCGAATGGTTCTCTCACTGACATCAACAACACGCACCATTTGAAGACGATGCTGAGCTTATGCAGCTGTCGTTCTACGATTGCTTAGAACAATAAAACGGTCATCAGCTACTATTGTCAATCATCTTGTTTTCACAGGCGATCGCTTTAAAATGCTGCATCTTCGTTAGTAACATAGATAATAGAGTAAATAAAAAAAGAAAATGCTCAGAAAAGATTGGGCTACTGTTTGATTCCAGGTAATGCCCTCTGCTGTAGCAGCTGCACCCCACAGGGTGTTACAAATTTCGAGAATAAAAGCTTTTCTCATTTTTCTCACCCCGTATATGCTCAAATTAAAATCTGAACGAAAATTTCTATCGCAGGATTATTATAGAAGAATCAACCTTTCCATCAAAAAAAGAATCATCAAAATCGAATGCGCGGTTCGCGAGAAAGCCAGCTTTGAAGTTGTGGCAAATTTATAGTGGCCGGTTTTTTTTGTCGGTCAGTTTATTAAGGAAATAAAAATTGTAAATATTAAAAACAATAAAATGCTTATTATTATAGAAATAAATTTAATTAAATAAAAACATTTATTATAATTGTTTCGACAGAAATCTTGATGTTTAAAAGCTTTCTATGCTTATCTCCTATAAAGTTAGTGTAGCATTTGTCGCGAGGACTGTTCCAGTTTGTAACAAGATAGAAATAACCCCCATACCTCTTTTAAAAACTTTTCCTCTGATCTCACGGTTCGTTTTATTTCGTACAATTCCAAGTTAACTCGAAAGTTACGGATTACTACGAAACTAAATCAATTCCTTCTTGTATTTCGCTTCTTTACTTTTTCTAATAAAAGTAATATCAGCCAAAGTTGTATTCGGTGTTAACGAAACTTTTCGACGTTACCTTGTATACGACTTTAAAGAGTTTTACTCTGGTTAGATTTGATTCTTTTTATTTCAGCTTTTAAGAGCTATTTTATAACGAGAATATGTTTTTAATTTTTTATGGGGTTTACAAATTTTCCACGGAAGCAAAATTACTCGAATGTACTGAACCGTTCAAATGTTACTCTCGAAGTAAAACTCCCTCTTGTCGAGAATCCATTAGAGAATACGACTCAATTACCGTTAATGTTACCACTTCCGTCTATCAGAAATGTACAAGTAAAGCAGGAATTTTTTATTTTAAACACGTTGTGTTATTTTAATATTTAGTAATCATAATTATGACGATATATTTTCTGGTTGCCATAAAAAAACGAAAAATAAATAAACAAAATATTATTATCAAGTCGAAACCAGTCTAAACATACAAATTAATCTAGTTATTTTTTCTCGCTGAAAAAACACCAAAAAAGAAATAATATTATTATAATATAAATACTTACTTGATGTAATTATCACATCAATTCCAAAACGTGATAAGTAGTGAACATAAAGTGTTTTAGCAATACGTGATGCAGTAATTGATGAAAGAGGAAAAGCTTCTGTCCATCTAGTAAATCTTTCAATTATTGTTAAAATGTAAGAACAACCACCAGAAGGACCTACAATATCAATGTGAATATGTTCAAAACGGCCTTTAGAAATATCAATCTTCATAATTGGAGATTCTGCATGTCTTTGGATTTTTGAAATTTGACATTTAGCACATGCTTTTGTCCAAAGAGTGGGCCAAAAATATCTTGTATTGATTAATTTTTTAGAAGCTCTTATACCTGGATGAGAAATACTATGTAAATCAGTAAAAATCGAATGACGTAATTTATCTGGAATATAAATACGTTGATAGGAAGGTGAAGAAATATCACACCAAATTGGAATATTAGAAAATGGAATTGTTTCTTGTTTTAGACGAAATTTAGAATCAGGATTACAATTTTGAGTTTTAAGTAATTCTTGGAGTTGTTGATCTGTAGACTGAGCTTGTTGCAAAGTTTGAAGTTCACGATCATAAGTTGAATATTTTAATTGGTTGGGGGAAAGTTTTTTTGAGAAAAATGCAATTGGTTGTGAAATGTTGTTGTTCGATTGTTCTAACGTTGCTCCAATGGCATAATTGGAATAATGGATGGTAAGAATCAATTTGGCAGACGGGTTAGGGTGAGCTAAAATTGTAGCTTTAGCTAATGAAGATTTTGCCTTTTGAAAACTTTCTTCACATTCATTTGGCCAGGAAGAAATATTTTAAGATTTTGAAGTGATGTTGATAGAGAATGAAGAGGATCTAGTAGTTGAGAAAAATTTGGAACGAACCTATGATAAAACTTTATGTTTTAAAGTTTTTAGAATTGGGAAATCATTGATAAGCGATATTCTTTCATTTGAAGGAAGAATTCCTTTTAAAGAGACAGTGTGACCTAAAAAATTTAATTGTGAAACTCCAAACTCACATTTTGAGAGGTTAAGACTAATACCATATTGGTCTAATCGATTAAATAGTTGCTTAAGATGATCTAAATATTCATCTTCATCCTTGCTCGCAACTAATATTATCATCCAGATAAACGAAAATAAAGTTCAAACCTTTAGTCACTTCGTTGATGAACCTTTGGAATGTTTGAGCAGCATTTCGTAATTGCAGTTTTATAAATATCTTCTTCTGCAACTGGGATTTGATGATGAATTTGCAAGTTAAAATCTTGAATGTTTGCTAAGGAATATCTATTTGGTATCGCAAGAACATTCAATTGTCTATACTATAGACTCTATAGTTTCCACTAGGACGACAGGTTGTAGAATCTTTTTTACTAACCATGTGAAGAGCTGAAGTAACAGATCATTCATGTTATAAATTCAATTTATATTTTCATACAATTTTATAGAATTATTCAAAAATTAAATTTGTTGTAATTATAAAAATAAAATATGAGATATATTAAATCTGGAGAGAGTTACCTGTGTTTATTTTAAAATTTTTTTTGCTATTAAATGCTTCTTAGTAATCGTCTAAGTGAAAATCGTAGCCATTGTCCAGTTCATCTAATTGCATACTTTGGAAATCCACTTTGTATCTCAATAATTCTATGATTCCACCGAAATCCTGAACAAATTGGGATCCTTTCTGCGATTTATCCGTTATTTCGAGGGTAATTCTTTTAGACATAACATTTCAAATTGGTTACGGTATGTAGACGATGTCTTTTGTGTTTGGGAAGGTGATGAAAATTCGATTATTAAATTTAGTGAGTTTCTTAATAATATTCATCCTAAACTTAATTTTACTTATGAGATGGAAATAGAAAAAAGTATAAATTTTTTAGATCTAAAAATCACTCGGACAGATGAAAATATAACTTATAACATTTTTAGAAAACCTACAATGGTTCCATCTACTATACCTTTTAATTCTGCTCATCCATTAAATCATAAATTGGCAAATTTCAGATTCCTTATTAATAGATGTATTGATTACCCTTTATCTGTTGAAAATAGAAATATGGAATTTAATTATACATATATATAATTTAGCGAAAAATAATGGTTTCCCAAAAAAAATTATTGATAAACTTATAATTAGAATTCAACAACAGAAAGATCCATTATACATTAAAACAATAAATACTTCAATTTACAAATCTATTTCTTATAACTCTATTTCCGCAGAAAGCAATTTCTTATTTAAGAAATATAATATTTCATTAGCATATTCAAATAATAACACTTTATATAATTTACTTTCCAATCATCATATAAAAGAAAATAATCAAATGAAAGATAGTGGGGTTTATTCTATTGAGTGTTGCAATTGCAATAGTATATACAGGGTGTATCTGAATGACTGCAACAAATTTCAAGGGGTGATTCTTTAGTGAATTTTAAGGGTACTTATGAAAGGGGATATATGAACCATGGGCGACTTCGGCTCCCCTAAGGAGCTACACCCCTCCAAAAATGGCGGAAAATTTTGGTTTAATTTTTTTTTCTCAAAAAACATAAACGCTAGGAAAATGAAATTTGGGGAATATGTCTAACTCATTTGGGGAACTTACGGTTCCTGACGGTGAGTCCTTTTTTAATATGTTCAGAGTTCACTTTTCATTTTTAATTCTAGTTATTTGATTTTAAATGGAATAATTTCCTGAAACATGTACGACTGTATATTTAAATAAAGCAAGTAGAAGTTATTTTATTATTTATTACATATTTAACTTGCAACATGGATTCCAATATATAATTGATGCGATAGTTACATCAAATAATTATTTATATTATAATAATAACCACTTATCAAGCTTTTAATTAACGTCGACCTTAATTAATTTTGCTGTGAAGCCTGTTTATTCACTACCAATTTCTCTTAGTGCAAATTGTTTGGTGGATGTAAACAGGTTTTATTAATTAAATTAAATATTTTCAAAATATCTTCTATGAATTCATCCCGATCCTGGTATTTTCATAGTTTTCGTCTTCTCCCTTACTTTTAACCGAGTTAGAGGTTGGTAAATCCTGTGTTGGGGCGAATAAAGTTGTTTGACATCTTGAAATCCGTGTAGGACTCTTAGAACTTGAATGCTCGAACTTGGAGTGTCATACATATAGAAACGGTAAAGCTTATAATGAAGGACTGCAACCGGTGCGAAAACTCAAGACCTCCACATTTAAAGATCGATATCTTTACAACTGTTCGATTAAAAAAAAAATGATAAATAGCCGAATGCAGGAAAAGCAAGTAAAAAGTGGGAAGATGCTGTAGAGGGGGAGACATGGATGGGGGTGCAAAGTTGGAAGAGATCAACTCTAGGTAGATAATAATAAAACAAACTTTCCTACTATTTTTTTCATCAAACTCATGGGTTGTGAAGATATCGATCTTTAAATAGAAAACTTTTGGCACGGATTTTAAAGGATATACTCTCAAATAACAAACACAATTTTTTCATATAATTCGTTTATAACAGTATTAATAAGTATTTAAATGTAAATCTGTTAAGTATTTAAATTTGGAGCTTCAACAAAGACCCCTTTAAAAGTTGTAGAAAATCCTCTAAGCCAATTAAGGCTTGAACAACTAACCAGGAAGCGTACTAATTAAATTTCAGGTTTGGCGGCCAAAGATATCCGGTAGAACCATACGGTTAGCGGACATTTGCATAACATCGTATCCGAAGAACAGAGAGTTTCACAAAAAACTTTAATTAGTTGATCTTTGACGATGCATACAAGTTATAATAGTTCCGGATTTATCTCGTTATCATTAGGGTAGGCACACACGGTCGATTTTTAGTCGGCCGATAGTTTAGTCGATGGACATAAATGTATTAAGTTTAATGTAGGTGCGCACACAACACGACTGCAGATCAACTCGATTTTTTAATCAAAAGAAGTCGATGTACACTTATGATTAAAAAGTTGTGCAACTATCGTACAACTGCAATAATGCCACAGCTTCATATTGAAGCTCACACACAGTCGATAGTTTAGTTGAGGTTTTTAGGAATTTAGGTTGCGCGCGCAACTTTAGTGAGAGTTGAGCTGTCTTCTCTAGTATAACATAAATCGATTACTACTTTAGTTTCTCTCAATTATTTTATGATAAGTGAATTTATATCAAAAATTAAGTTAAATTATTTTCCGTTTTGCTACCGCAGTTAATTATATACTACACTAAATACAGTGTGTTAATTAATTATCGTACCCGACGTCATCATTGCAAGTATGCAACCAATATCACAGTGCAATACGCATTATACGCAAATCGTGTATTGCAATACCAATATTGTGATAATGGTTGCATACTTTCAATGATGACGTCGGGTACGATAATTAATTACCACATTGTATATTAAAGTAATTCAACTACATTATTTTAAAAATTTGAATTATTTCCAGGTATTATTCAATATTCAATACAATATACAGTTTAGTCGGTTATAAATTGATAATGCATCGCGATTTCAAACAAATCCAACTAAACAGTTTCGTCGATGAATAATCGACCGTGTATGCCTACCCTTAAACTTGTTGTATTTGGTATTTTGTTGTATTTGGCGAAGTTGCAATATGCAAAAAAATTAATTTATGTAGAAATTTTTGATAATATACAGGGTGTCCCGTTAAGCGTACTGAGCGACTGTATCTCTAGAACGGTAAGGCCAAGAGGTTTGGGAAAAAAATCCTTATAAGCAAAGTGACCAAGAGAAATAGTTGGAAATTATTTTGAAGTTCGTAATTCGACCGCTAGGGGGCGTAACTACCATTGAGAAACATAAAGTTGCCGCTATCTCAGAAACTTAGACGATGAGCTATAACTTTGACAACATCATTTAATAGCTTGGATAATACCGCATCGCTTTTGTTTTGCGATATTTCTCATATCTGTCATAATAAGGGAGGGGGAGGCCAATGCGTTTTCATATGTTTACATTTTAATATCTCCTAGACCATTCAACCGATTTGAATGTTTTCGGTGTTGTTTGAAAGAGCATTTTATGCTCTTTTTAAAGATATTTTCAGTAAGACCGTCTGCTTTAAAACAAATGAGCTAGAGGACGTTATCTGCAGCGATTACATATTTTTGTCATTTTTGAAGAAAAGTTAAATGGAACGATACTATTTACTTCACAGATCCTTAGTCACCTTAAAATTTGCTAAATTTTAGTGAAAACCGCATCTCGATATCGCCACCCGTTCTCGAGTTATAGAAGAAAATGTTAAAAACTCGAGTGCCATCAATCGGATTCAGTTACCTCATCGAGAAAAGCAAATCACATTACCATGGTAACTGTAAACATGTCATTTACTAACGCAGAAGCGTATGATAGAGCATATGATGATTTATTTTCAATGTTTCGAATGCGATGCAACTGCATGGCAAAAATGTGCAATGCAATTACGACAAAGAAAGACATTTTTCTCTAGAAGTGTTTTTAAGATTGACTTAGCGATTACGGAAAACTGGCAACGTGTAGCCCATTCAGACATCTCTATGAATTCGTAAATCACATTGGTGCGCAATGTGATCCCACATAATCTGGGAACTCCGAAAACAATTGTCCACAAGAGTTCTCAAGAGAATAATATCTCCACCACGTTGTTTTACATCAGGCCTTAACAGATACCGATTATGATAACAGACTGAACTATTACCATTGACTTTTAAATATGATTTGGGCAAATCCAAACCTTTTATCACAAATGCTATGGATGCATGAAGCATCTGTCCACAAGCTGATGTAAACTTGCATAATATGCATTCCTGGTTCGAGAAAAACCCACATTGCTTTCACCCCTTTATCTATTGGGTAGACTAAACGACCTGACTTTTCAAGAAAAACCAATAACCAGGGAAAATATGACAAAACACTAAATACCAGTAGAAACGTATCTAGGGCCGAGACTTAAGCAGCGCTTTTTTTTTCGTCGAAACTAGATTAAATAAATGCATCGAGGTTTATGAAAGGCATTTAGCACATTAGTGAGTTATTTTTGCCAAAAATTTAAGTTATTCTAAGTGTTTTGGTTTATTTTGTTTTATTATCATTGTTGATGTCTCATTGATCCGTTGGCTTTTCAACACGCCTCAAAAGTAGTTTTGAAGCAGTTCTAAGCTTGGATAAAGTGTTCTAGAATGTTCTAGATAATAAAATTATTGTTCTCTCTTATTTGTTTCTTAAGGTAACTTGATCCGATTAAGATATACGAATTTTTAACATTTTCTTTTATAATTCGAGAATGGATGGAGATATCGAGATGCGCTTTTCACTAATATTTAGCAAATTTTATGGTGATTAACGGTCCGTGAAGTAAATAGTACCGTTCCATTTAACTTTTTTTCAAAAATCACAAAAATATGTAACCGCTGCAGATAACGCCCTCTAGCTTATTTGTTTTAAACCAAGCGGTCTTACTGAAAATATCTTTTAAAAGAGCATGAAATGCTCTTTCAAACAAGACTAAAAATATTCAAATCGGTTGAATGGTCCAGGAGATATTAAAATGTAAACATTTGAAAACGCATTGGCCTCCCCCTCCCTTATTATGACAGATATGAAAAATGTTGCAAAACAAAAGCGATGCGATATTATCCAAGCTACTAAATGATGTTGTCAAAGTTATAGCTCATCGTCTAACTTTTTGAGATAGCGGGAATTTTATGTTTCTCTATGGCAGTTACGCCCCCTAGCGGTCGAATTACGAACTTCAAAATAATTTCCAGCTATTTCTCTTGCCCACTTTGCTTATAAAGATTTTTTTCCCAAACCTCTAGGCCTTACCGTTGTTGAGATACAGCCGCTCCGTACGCTTAACGGGACACCCTGTATACTACACTAAATACAGTGTGTTAATTAATTATCGTACCCGACGTCATCATTGCAAGTATGCAACCAATATCTCAGTGCAATACGCATTATACGCAAATCGTGTATTGCAATACCAATATTGTGATAATGGTTGCATACTTTCAATGATGACGTCGGGTACGATAATTAATTACCACATTGTATATTAAAGTAATTCAACTACATTATTTTAAAAATTTGAATTATTTCCAGGTATTATTCAATATTCAATACAATATAAATACAAGTTGTTTAGAAATCGATATGTGTGTGCATACAACACGATTTATGAACAACTAAACAGTTTAGTCGGTTATAAATTGATAATGCATCGCGATTTCAAACAAATCCAACTAAACAGTTTCGTCGATGAATAATCGACCGTGTGTGCCTACCCTTAAACTTGTTGTATTTGGTTTGTTTTAGAGGTAGTAACGCGAAGTTGAAATATGCAAAAAAAGGAATTTATGTAGAAATTTTTGATAATATATAAAAAATGTTTATGCCACAGCCACAAAAAAAATTGTACCTAAATTGCTTGTGGGGCGTGGAAGTAATATATTTACGGGCGGATTCTCGACTACAGGTCTGGGAAGTTGCAAAAAAGAAAATAAATGATATCACCACCACTAATGCTACGCCAACATATCATTTTGACAGTTTTAGTAGCCAACTAACTTAATTACGCATTATCCACGTTATTTAATATTTCGTTAACGACCTTTTTTACCACACATATTTTAAATTATTCATTAGTTAACAACTGTCAATCGTTGGAAAATTCAACTTTAGATTAATAGTGTTCGTATTCCATGATAAATTGGCTATCTAAAAGCAAAGTGATCTATTGTTTTTCACTCTCCAGAATTGCATTCTTATACCTAGACAAATCGACTTCTCCTCCGTTGAAATGGAAACTTTAAAGCACCCCAATCAAAAGTTATCGCTTTTCAAAGTTCTTTAGTGATCTTATTTAACATTTTATTTATTTGTTTCAGGTAAATACAAGCCTACAATAGAAGGTTTAATGTACCTAAATCATCATGAACACGACGTCGTTATCACTACAATCGAGTTATTACTCGACGGATCAAGATCAAATAAATTTGACGACAACGATTAGTCCGTCGACAACAACGATCTTTGACGCATCGAACGTTACGAATAATTCTTATCCATACGTTAATGTAACTGCTGAATTGCCATTAGCATATGCGATCCCGATGTATGGTTATATAATGCCTTTTTTACTTATCATAACGATCGTAGCGAACACGTTGATCGTCATCGTATTGAGTAAGAAGCATATGAAGTCGCCCACGAATGTCGTTTTAATGGCTATGGCTATATGCGACATGTGTACGCTTCTATTTCCGGCTCCTTGGCTGATATACATGTATACGTTAGGGAATCATTCGAAACCTTTATGGCCGATTGGAGCTTGTTATTCTTGGTTCGTAATGCACGAGGTAAGTAAATTTTGTTATGTAAAATAGAAAATTTTATTTGTTATGTAATTTTATTGTTCGTGAAATAACAACAAAGAAGGAATTACGATGATAAAACTCCGCAAACTTCATTAATTATTCGTAATATAAAAAGTCACGCATATGAAATAATTTTAAGATAAGGTTATAAAGGCATTTGAAATTGAATGTAAAACGAGTAGTATTTAGGTCGACAACGTTTATTAAATAGTTGGCTATAATTTAAAATATATTCACTTTTTAATTGCATCCACATAATATAGATATTTAATCTTATTGCTAGATTAAGAGAATGCAAATTTTATGATTCGGATTCCATTTTGATATCAAAATTCAATTTTAATTAAATACAGAGAATCTCCTTGAATTTACTATAAAAGTAGCACAACCACGTTTAACTTTAATTCAACATTTGTGAATTTCATATAGTTTCAGCAATTGCAACCAAATCGATAAAATTAACGCAATATTGTGAGTTGCAAAATGGAAAATAATGGCGTTGGAATGAACGGATTGAATAAAAATAGAATAAAATACGAATGAAACGATGAACGTTCGTAATTGTGAACTGAATTTGTTGTTTAGTTCATTTTGAATTCGGAATAAATCGGGAAATTCGATCAGTTAATTATTGCTAATTTTAATGCAGCGAAAAAAAACATTTGCAAACGTTTTCATTAAAATAGAATGCGATGGCCGGGAATCAAATCCGGATCAACTATCGCTTGTTACCGAGGCGCTACAATTAATATCATTTCAACTTGATTATTTTACCCCCTTCTTGACATGGTAAGAATATGTGTACTGTACCACCTGTAACAGGTGGTTCAAATTTGATGTCCGAATAGGCTAACTCGGAAACTATAAGAGTTAGAAAAAAAGTAGCTTACATGTCATGATCTCGTTTTTCGAGAAACTGCTAATGCCGAAAACCTCAAAGCGCTATCGTCTTTTGTTTTTCCCCTAGAGGCCAAAATTGAAAATATCGTAAAACTTGGTTATTATTATAGGTGGAGTATTATAACTAAGACATTGATTATTCGCTTATTAAATTCGTTATTTTTTTCTGATTACAAAAATATAGGGTGTGACAGGTCTATTTCTTATTGTTTTAGAATAAACTTAAAAATAAACCTTTTTTTTTAATGTCGTCAAAGAAATTAAATTTACAGTTTCCTGTAAACTATAACTAAAAATTAAGAAAACATATTTCTGATATATGAAACAAATACATTTGTTGAACTATTTAATTTATATTTGTTTTACACAAAAGTTGGAATAGATCACATTTTTTATTAATATTTAATATTATTATTAAATGACTCAATAAATTCTTGATAGATGGCGCTCATTAATTTTTTTTTATTTCAAATAAACAGCAACATTTGTTTGTATTCAAAAATTTTCTGAAGTGTCAAATTAAAAATCCTGTTTTTTAAGATGGATTAAGAAAATTACGAAAAGTTTAACATGTTAGAGTGTTACATATTACAAAATAAAGTAAATTTTACATAAATTTTTAGTAAAATAATTTTTAGTTATAGTACCATAATTTACAGGAAACTGTAAATTTAATTTTTTTTGATGACACTAAAAAAAGTTTATTTTTAGCTTTATTCTAAAACAATTAAAAGTAGACCTATCTAACCTCATATATTTATAATCAAAAAACAATAACGAATTTATTAAGCGAATTCGATCAGTTAATTATTGCTAATTTTAATGCAGCAAAAAAAAACATTTGCAAACGTTTTCATTAAAATAGAATGCGATGGCCGGGAATCAAATCCGGATCAACTATCGCTTGTTACCGAGGCGCTACAATTAATATCATTTCAACTTTTCAACCCAGCAAGTGCAATTATCTTGGTTATTATTATAGGTGGAGTATTATAACTAAGATATTGGTTATTCGCTTATTAAATTCGTTATTTTTTTCTGATTACAAAAATATAGGGTTTGACAGGTCTATTTCTTATTGTTTTAGAATAAAGTTAAAAATAAAGTGTCGTCAAAGAAATTAAATTTACAGTTTCCTGTAAATTATAACTAAAAATTAAGAAAACATATTTCTGATATATGAAACAAATACATTTGTTGAACTATTTAATTTATATTTGTTTTACACAAAAGTTGGAATAGATTGCATTATTTCACATTTTTTATTAATATTTAATATTATTATTAAATGACTCAATAAATTCTTGATAGATGGCGCTCATTAATTTTTTTTTATTTCAAATAAACAGCAATTTGTTTGTATTCAAAAATTTTCTAAAGTGTCAAATTAAAAATCCTGTTTTTTAAGATGGATTAAGAAAATTACGAAAAGTTTAACATGTTAGAGTGTTACATATTACAAAATAAAGTAAATTTTATATAAATTTTTAGTAAAATAATTTTTAGTTATAGTACCATAATTTACAGAAAACTGTAATTTAATTTTTTTTGACGACATTAAAAAAAAGTTTATTTTTAGATTTATTCTAAAACAATTAGAAGTAGACCTATCTAACCTCATATATTTATAATCAAAAAACAATAACGAATTTATTAAGCGAATAATCAGTGGTTAAAACCGAAAAAATTTTTTTTACTACGTCATCAAATTCTCTGTAAAAAGAGATATATTTTATTTACATTGTTAAATATAGTACCTTCATGTCTTTTCTGCTGTTATAAGTTTTATTCTATTATGGAAGTTAAAAAATGTGTGGAGATCGAGCTTTGAGGAGAATTTGTAAATGCAGAACCATGGGCTGTATCTTCGAAAGTAGTAAACTCCTTCGTTTTGATGTTAATCACAAAGTATCCTTACATTCTAGCACTCAATAGCTTTTGTTTCATATCACTTCCCTCAAATCAAAGCCAACTAATAATTTTAAATTAAATAATCAAGAAAATTAAAACTTTTTCAAGTTTCTACGAAAACCATACATTTTAGATATACGAATGTTATGACAAAGTTCCCTTATTTTCCAGCGTATAATACGCTGGTGAAGGAAAAAATTGGGGATGCCATTTAAAAAAATGAAGTTTTCTGCTTTTCGAGATAGGGAAATTCGACGCAAATTTCTGACCACCTGTATAATTTTTTAAAAAACTTTTTGTAATTCGCTACGGTAATGGAAGCTATAACAGTACTCAAACGGGTGCTGTAATGAGACTCATTACAGCATCCGATGCTGTAATGAGTGTAATGAGATTTTAGTGACATTTTATGGAACCAGTTCAAGTTGGTGACATTGGGTCATTAATTTTTCTAGTTGTCAATGTGACAATTTTTGTCTATGGATGTTTAAACACGTTCTTAGCATCGAATACAAGGTCCACAATGATGAGAACATTGACTCTGAGCAATTTCTCTTATTTTGGGAGGTGTACAGGGTGGGCAAATTTGGGTGTTATTATAGGCTATCTCGGAAACTATAAGAGATACGAAAAAAGTAGGTGCCAAGTTCCGGTCTCTTTTTTCGAGACTAACCCAATCCCGCAAACACCAAACCTCTATCTTCTTTTGTTTTTTAGTTATAGACAAAAAGTAAAATTTTCGTGATTTCAAAAAATGCTCATATTTCGTTTATTTTTGAAATTAGAATAATGAGGTTGATACGTTCTTAAGACACTTTTTTAAGTAGAATATACTGCCGTTGATAAATTTTAAAAATATTTGATGATTTTTGAGATACAACATAAAGTTGTATTTTTTTAAATACAAACTATAGTAGATTATGGTGTTACTGAAAAGAGCATATTTTTAGCTTTCCAATGATGTATTGCACGCATGGTGTATTTGGGGAAAATAAGCGTTATTTTTTAATTCTAAAATATTAAAGATTAATATTCAAAATTTTAATTATAGTAGGTGAGGAAAACGTTAAATGCCACTTAGTTACTATAGTAATGTGAGTTTACTGATCATTTCATTCATGAATTTTTTGAAACGAGTTTCCCGCTTAAAAATTCCTCAATCATTTTTATTGGTGAACAATGTCAGGGATAAGACACTGAGAAATTTAAATCAACTATTCAAAGTTTTTATTCGTTGATACAAAACCAACTTTATCCTGCATAAAGCTAGGTGTCCACTTGAGAGAAACTTCTGAGAGTAACTCTCGATATCTACTCTCAACTCTGTGTCCACTTGAGCTGTTTTAGCTTTCCGAGAGCTTCTATAAAACTTCCGAGAGCTTTCTCTCAGACAGTTCTCTCAGGACCGTGTCCACTAGTGAATTGTGTCCGTGCTATGGAAAGTAAAATTTATTTTCTTTCAGTGCTTGGTGTTTGTAAACATGGATGTAAACAAAATTGCAAGTGCAATAGTGTTGTACAAAATTAAAAAAAAAAAAAAACAAACTGAAAAAAATAAAAAGAAGCTGTTGGGATTAGAGCTGGGTGTCAACAAATATCAACATTCGTTGTCAAATTGATAGTTATTTGGCATACTGGATTCACAAAAAAGTGAACTCGATTGCTTTAATGGCACTTATAAATGCAAACTATAAGTTTATTGTCGTACACGTGATAGCTTAATAGTGGCTTGGCAGTATTTTGGAAAATTATTAGAAAATATAAACTTAAACACCTCAATTGCTGAAAGAGACTAGATATTGCTGGCAGAAGACTAAGTACTACTAATGAAAGACTACTAGATGTTGCAAATGAAGCAGATTCTTCTTACAGAAGACTGCACACTACTACCAGAAGACGAAATACTGTTGGTAGAAGACTAGATATTGCTGACAAAAGACTAAGTATTGCTAGTAAAAAACTAGATATTGCAAATGAAGCACATCCTTCTTACAGAAGACTACACACTACTACTAAAAATCAAATACTTTTAGCAGAAGACTTAATTTTACTGTCAGAACACCAAATTATGTTGTCAGAAGTTACTATTACTAATGGTACAAATCCCGTTTAAATTTCTGTCCAATACTTGTTAAAATTGCATCCTTCGCTTCCCGATTTCTATGTTCATTAGATGTGATATTCCAAAGAATTGAATTCTCTTCATACACTTCAATTAATTCAAATATTTCTTCTTGGGACTATTTTCTTTTAGGTGTTATCTTTAAACGTGTTATATTGAGAAAACTAGCAGCTACTAGCAGCAAAATTCGAACCGTGTTCGGTTTTTGACAGTTACTCTCACAATAGATAAATTGTGCGTGTCCACTTGAGTACAAATCTCAACGTGTTTACTCTCCGAAAGTTTGTGGGGACTCTCTGATAGTTACTCTCAGATGCGTGTCCACCAGAAAATATACTCTCGATAGCTCCTCTCGAGAGCATTTCTCGCAAGTGGACACTTAGCTTAATGGTACAAGACCAACTTTCTGTCATATTCGTGCAAAACCATATAGCAATTAGGTAGTAATTACCGTCCAAACCCGCCTACTATAATCAAAATTTTGAACATTAGCGCTTACTATTTTGGAATTGAAAATTAACGCTTATTTTCCGCAAATGCACCATACATGCGATACATCATTGGAAAGCTAAAAATATGCTCTTTTCATTAACATCATAATCAAGTATAGTTTGTATTTAAAAAAATACAACTTTGTGTTGTATCTCAAAAATCATCAAATATTTTTAAAATTTTTCAACGGCAGTACATTCTACTTAAAAAAGTGTCTTAAGAACGTATCAACCTCATTTCTCTAATTTCAAAAATAAACAAAATATGAGCATTTTTTGAAGTCACGAAAATTTGACTTTTTGGCTATAACTTAAAAACAAAAGAAGATAGAGGTTTGGTGTTTGCGGGATTGGGTTAGTCTCGAAAAAAGAAACCGGGACATGGCACCTACTTTTTTCGTATCTCTTATAGTTTCTGAGATAGCCTACTATAACACCCAAATTTGCCCACCCTGTACATCAAACATTTTTTTCAAGTGAATATATTTTGTGTTTTAACAGTTTCTAATGGTCAATTCAAAGTTTCTATTTTCAAGTGTTCCGGTGTTACCAACTGCTACATACCTATTTCCCTACATTGCCAAAATTTACTTTATTTTTGTTAAAAAAAAAGTATAAAAACGCGAATTACAAAAAATAGCAAAAAAAACACGTTCCATAAGACTTAAAGCACTCGTTAATTAAAAAACTCGTGGCTTCGCCACTCGTTTTTCAACTTGAATTCGTGCATTTCAAGCGTGTCTTACGAAACTTGTTTTTTAATATACTATTTCAAGGGTCATCATATGATGACTTGGTAATTCTGACATGGTTCTGATGAATTGGTACATTCCATTTAAAATAACGAAGTGGGGTCCATTTCCAGTATAACTGGAAGTTGGAGAAAACTGAAAATATTTAGCTGAAACGAGCACCTCGAATAAACGCCATATGCAAATTTTCAGAAAAATAGTGCCAGTAATTTGCCACATACATATCGTCATGTCAGAGCCTGTATATCGTCTACACAGTAGAATGTATGTGATTAACTTTAACGTTTTTTAAAAATTGAAGGGTAAAATTGTTTAAAAAAAAACTTTTTTAGGTAAGGTTATACCTTATTAGAAATTCTCCCATTAAATAACTTTTTAATGACGGCTATTAGGATAATATTTATCATTTATTAAAAATACTATTCGTTTTTGAAATAAATTTTTTTCTTTACATTATTTCAGGTCATTCCAAATTTATTCCACACAGCGAGTATCTGGTTAACATTAGCTTTGGCTGTACAGAGATACATTTACGTTTGTCACGCGCCGATGGCAATCAAGTTATGTACATTACCCAACGTGTACAAATGTCTAACATACATAATGATAGTAGCGGCTATACATCAAGGTACTAGGCTCACCGAGGAAGATTACAAGTCGGTAAGTTTTGAACGTGCCTAATACACAAACATAAACATATTTATTAGAAAATATTGATTATAACTTTGTGGTTCAATAATCACAATTTGAATTTATTCCGAACAATTTACCTCGAGTTAATCGTTATTATTAAACCGTTCAGTAAACAATTTCATTTGCTAATTAAATGTTTTGGTTAGGAGTTCAATTATAAATGAAATGTTTGCATTAATAATTAATCAATGCAATTTGGAATAACAACATAGCTAAACTTTATTTACAATTTTAGCCAATTTTAAAATGCTCCTCCTACTTTAAAAATAAGATATAATGGCTGTGATTTAAACAGAAAATTGTATACTTAAGTTATTTGAAAGAGAATTACGATAACAAGGATAATCTTAGATAATCACAGAACGTTTTCATACTGAAATAGATGGCCAATAAAATAAACAAATCACCTTGAGTGATGATTCAAAGCGAAAATGATCGGGTTTTCTTAACGATCATTAAATTTGCATCCTATTACGAATAGCAAACAACTTCCAATTAGGTGGTACTCTTTATTATTGAAGTAGTGTCAGGTGGTTCAAATGGTATAAAAGCGTAACGATAATTAGTGAGGAAAATCGATTTTATGTGAATACCAAAAAAAAATTATTGAAATAAACAAATAAATGAAACGATTAACTGACAAATAAAAGACAAAATTATTATCTCTATTCGAATAGTGGATGGGATGTTTTAAAATATTTACATGTTTATTGTGGGTATTTATTTATTTATCCGATTTTGAAAGAATTAATATTTATATTTTGCTTTATTATTTGATGTAAAAAATTAAAAATTTGCATGGAAGCTATGAAATCCACGAAACATAAAATTTATCCGGAAATAACCTTCATTCTATATTTGTGTTAGAATAAACGATAACTTCAAATTCAATAAACGTGTCATTTTAAATATCACTGGGATAAATTACCTATTTACACTCTCAGTAAATATTCATTCCTAACGTTTCAAATATTTCCTTTTTATTAAAAATCTTTTTTTATAAACTTATTTATCAACAGAAAAGGTTAAAAAGAAAGTAAACTACTTCACTTGAAATTGCTAGGATGGATTTGCATACTTGATCAGTAAAAAGGTAGGTAATGCTCTTACTACGTTAAAATGCTTGAACTTTTTCCATGCAAAATTAAATTTAATCATTTCATTGGATTACTTACTAAAACGTGCTTGTGAAATTTGTCACGTTGCAAAATTATTTGTATTTTTTCGCGATATAAAGAACGATTTAAAGAGATTTTAATTGGAATTGAGACATAAAAGAAAATTGCTTTATGATTCTATAATTATTATTCTTGGAAGGAACTTAACGATTATTATCTAAAATTTGGATGTGAGCCAAATGCTTTCGCAGGTAAACTATAAACGATAAAGAAGAAAAATAATCTCAGGAAACGCGACCAATTTTTCAAGGTCTCTTTACAAGTCTAAGACTTTTGAACTTAGACTTACATTTTCTTACAATAAAGTTTTTCGTAGTGTTAAGTTAACTAATATCAAAAAATTTAATAAACTTCAGAATCAATGTAAATTTGAAAAAGTAGTGAGGAATAATGATGGTTGGTTTGTTAATAAGAGTGATGTGGAGGAAGAGAAGACCCTTTGTTAATTCTAAAAGCTGATAAGGGCCAGGTAACTGTGGCAATGAATCGGTCAGAATATGTGCATAAATCGTTAAGTTTGTTCAGTGATCAATCAACTTATGTGGTTCTCTCACGAGATCCTACTACTACCATTCAAAACAAAAATAATAAATTTTCAAAGTTGTTACTTGAAAAGGATTACATTGAGAAACCTATTTACAACAGGTTAATTTGCCACAATGGTATTATTAGTAAATACTACGGCCTTCCAAAGATCCATAAACGAGATTGTCCTTTAAGACCAATCATTTCCTTCGTTGGTTCACCCACGTATGAGTTGTCGAATTTTGTGGCTCGTATTCTGACTGAAGCTTTCAGAGAGAGGACTTAGTATAGTATTAAAGACACTTTCACCTTTGTTGAAGAGATGAAAAGGAGAACCATACCTCCTAATTTTGTGTTGATCTCTTTGTTTACTAATATCCCCTTGTCATTAGTAAAACAAATCATAACTGATAATTGGGACATCGTACAACTTGTAACCCAAATCGACAGAGACCTTTTCATTGAGATAATAACTTTCCTCTTTGGATCTTCTACTTTTTCCTTTGATGGAAAGATTTACAGTCAGAAGTTTGGCACACCTATGGGTAGTCCCTTGAGCCCAATCCTCGCAATAGTGATGGATTATTTACTGGATCAATGTATTCCTTCACTTGATTTTACTTTTCCTTTCATTTTTAAGTATGTTGATGACATCATCTCCTCAGTTCCTTCCGATTCCGTTGACACTGTCCTCAGAGTATTCAACAGCTTTGATCAACACCTTCAGTTCACTGTAGAGACTAAGGTTGGGTCATCAGTCCCTTTTCTTGATACTAGGGTTATACGTGAACCCAACCAAAACATCATTTTGAATTGGTACACTAAACCTACATACTCTGGGAGATACATCAAGTATCATTCCAACCACCCTATTAATCAAAAAATTAATGTTGTCGTGGCAATGTGTAACAGAGTGAAGCTGATTTCTGATGAACGGTTCCTTAAAGATAACTTAAAAAAACTTCAAATTATTTTCTTAAACAACGGTTATCCCCGTAGAGATGGACCTGCTTGGTATACTCAATCATAACAATAACTTTCATTCATCCTTTGTTAATCTCAGGAATACTGACTGCATACATGAAAATCTCCTTCGTTCCCAACTTATCACCTCAGTTGATGTCTGTTCTGAAGACTGACTCTATAAAATTTGCAAAATTTAATGTTAGACCTCTTTCTTGTTTATTCTCTAAAACCAAGGATCATGTTCCCCTTCTAGCCCAGTCTCACGTAATTTACAGAATACCTTGTAATAATTGTAATGGTGCATATATTGGTACCACTACACAATATCTATCGAATAGAATTAACCAGCATAAAAGAGATTGCGTAGCTAGAAATGAGAAAAAAAGTGCTTTAGTTGCCCATCATGTTAATGAAGGTCACCATTTTGATTTTAATAATACAACTATCATAGAAAGGGAACAAGTATACCAAAAAAGGTTATTTTTAGAGATGGTCTATATTAACAAAGAAATAAAACCAGTTAACTTTAGAACTGATATCGATAATTTAAGCTCAATTTATAAACTGACCGGCAAAAAAAACCGGCCACTAAAATTTTGCCACAATTTCAAAGCTGGGTTTCTCGCGAACCCCTCATTCGATTTTGATGATTCCTTTTTTGATCGAAAGGTTGATTCTTCTGTAATAATCCTGCGATAGAAATTTTTATTCGGATATTAATTTGAGCATATACGGGGTGCAAGAATGAGAAATGCATTTTTTCTCGAAATTTGAAATACCCTGTGAGGTGCAGATGCTACAGCAGAGGGTGTTAACTGGAACCAAACGGTGACCCAATCTTTTCTGAACATTTTGTTTTTTTATTCACTCTATTATCTCTGTTACTAACGGAGATGCAGTGTTTTAAAGCGAATGCCTGTGAAAACAAGACAAACAAGCATACAAAATCTAAGGTGGCGCACTAGGTAGCGTATGTCAGTTGTTTCGCATAGTAAATTGACAGTTGTCAAAGATGCCGTTGTCAATAACTGATGTTGCGCGTATTATTAGTTTATTTGAAGATGGCAAAAGTCAGCGGTATGTTGTCCATACGTGGGGTATACCCCGAACAACAGTTCAGGATGCCTGGAACCGATATGTGGAAACAGGAAGTTTTACTAGGCGGCAAGGTTCCGGTAGAAGACGAGTGACAACAGCAGTTGATGATCGATTTATTGTGCTAAACACTCTGAGGAATCGTAGAACGACTGCTGTAGAAACTCGGCATCGTCTTCAAATGGTGCGTGGGGTTGACGTAAGTGAAAGAACCATTCGTCGAAGACTTGCTGAAAGTGATCTAACTGCAAGAAGACCTGCCAAAAGACAGCGGCTGCTCCAGAGATATCGGCGAGTACGTCTTCAATTTGGGCGCCTACATACGAATTGGGAAATGGAATAATGGGGTAAGGTGCTCTTCACTGACGAGTCCCGATTTTGTCTCCTGTCACCTGATGATCGAGAATGAGTGTGGAGACGTCGTAATGAAAGGTTTGCGACTTGCACAATTTCGGAAAGAGTACCTTTCCATGGAGGGGCCCATACCATTCGGTCATGGTATGGGCGGGTATTTCGACGGAAGCGCATACAGCGCTCATCTTTGTTGAAAATGGCACGCTAAATGCCCACCGTTATATCCAAGATATTCTGCAAGAAGCTGTCGTTCCCTATTCCCATTTTATTGGTGACGGATTCATGCTAATGCATGACAATGCGCGACCGCACGTAGCACGTGTGGTTAGCGAATATCTTGATGAGGTGGGTATTGAACGGATGGAGTGGCCAGCGTGCAGCCCGGACCTTAACCCTATCGAACATCTTTGGGACCAACTTCAGAGACGCATTCGTCGTCGTCCTGTCCTACCGGACAACCTTCAGGAGTTACGAATTGCTCTTGAAGAAGAGTTTACCGCAATTCCTCAGGAATCAATTACGAACCTAATCAGTTCGATGCCGCGTCGACTACATGATGTTATTTTGGCTCGTGGGGGGCACACACGCTATTAATTTTTGTGTTATTATTAATTATTACATTAAATTAAATTTGTTTTCTTGTTTATTTGTCTTTGTTTTTACCGCATATTAGAACTGAGAACAGATGTTTACAATAATGAAGGACGTACGCAATTCTGTAATTCTAAGAAAATGTAAGTGCTTCTGCAAAACTGTTTCGGGTACCAGTTTTAGTTTTCAAGGTCAGTGATTTAAGGCCACTTTTAACAATGATTAAAAATCTGTATAGGCTTCTTTGGAAATTCCCGGCCACACCATCACAGAACCACCATCGAATCTTTCGCGTTTCATAATTGTATAGTCCACAAATCTTTCATTTCTACGTCTTCATATTCGCTCCTGACTATCGGGTGATAGTAAACAAAGCTACTACTCATCCGTAAAAAGGACCTCTATTGCACTACTCATTCCTCCATTGCTCGATCTCCCAATTCACATGTAAGCTCGCAGATTGAAGACGCGCACGTCGATATGTAGGAAGCAGCCTCGGCCCTTTGGCAGCCTTCTTGCAGCCAGACCAGTTCTAGCAAGTTTTCAGCGAACGGTTCTCTCACTGACATCAACAACACGCACCATTTGAAGACGATGCTGAGCCTCTACAGCTGTCGTTCTACGATTGCTTAAAACAATAAAACGGTCATCAGCTACTATTGTCACTCATCTTGTTTTCACAGGCGATCGCTTTAAAATGCTGCATCTTCGTTAGTAACAGAGATAATAGAGTGAATAAAAAAAGAAAATGCTCAGAAAATATTGGGCTACTGTTTGATTCCAGGTAATACCCTCTGCTGTAGCAGCTGCAAACCACAGGGTGTTACAAACTTCGAGAATAAAAGCTTTTCTCATTTTTCTCACCCCGTATATGCTGAAATTAAAATCTGAACGAAAATTTCTATCGCAGGATTATTACAGAAGAATCAACCTTTCCATCAAAAAAGGAATCATCAAAATCGAATGCGCGGTTCGCGAGAAAGCCAGCTTTGAAGTTGTGGCAAATTTATAGTGGCCGGTCAGTTTAGTTACCTTTTATCCAATAATTGGTAGTCTCGGGATAGATCCAATGTTAATGAAGCATCTCTTTTTTTCTAATTACATATTATTGTTTATAAATTTAACGTAGATTTAAAAAATTTTTATACTTTAACTTTCTTATATAATATTTTTTAACTTTTGTGTTTTGTATCTCATTTAATTCAATTTTGAAATTTTTTACGCAGCGCCTCTGCCGGGTGACTGGTGTAAATGTTCAAGTCAAGTTTTTACGGTTTTTATTTTTCAACGTTTTAGTTGTAACGTTCGGATTCTTTAAGTCACAGCCATTTTGGTTGTAAAAGATTTTAACGTGTTTGGTTACTTTGTAGTGAACTTGGTTCATTGTTAACAATAAAGTTTGTTTTTTGACGCTTTTTGACACGTTTGACGCGTGATGTTGCTTGAGCTGATTAAATCGCTTTCCATTTGTAAGTAGATTGGTTTATTTTTAGACTAATTAGAATTGTTGTTTCACTGCTTTGTTTTCATTTGTTCAGTAACCCTGATGAAGGAATAAAAAAGATTCCGAAAGCTTGGTATAGAAAAAAGGAGGCTGTTTTATTAAATCCTTGAAAAATTGGTCGCGTTTCCTAAGATTATTTTTGTGTAGCGACTGTTACTCCGTTTCTATAAACGATAAAGGTAATTTTATGCATCAGAAGCAATCCTTTTGGTTCTTTGAATAAATTGAGATATCTATATTAAATCGAAGAACCAATGGTTTTCTATAAACGAGAGTAATAAATCATATCATCCACATATTTTACTGTGTTAAACCACCCATAGTCAGTGTCACAGTGAATATATGAAGAAAAATGGATATATCGGCGGAGTCATTAGTTACCGTTGTTTTGTTCCTTTATAAACTGTCGGTGAACGAACATGGAAAGCTTAGGGAATTTATAATCAAAGTTTCAAACTCAGATAATTAAAAAATAACAACGTTAAATATTCGACGCTAAAAGAAATATAACGAAAAAAGGTTTTAATTTTTCTTTAACTTAAGCAAAGTTTTAAAAGAAATTTCAGATCTTTTATATTCACTTTTAGTAATTTTATTTCTTAAATTACCTTAAATTAAATATTATAGTTCAAAGGTCATCGTTACGGTCATCCGATTCAAAATCGATACGGCAAGCAACTCAAGGTAATTTAACTATGAAACCACTACCGGAATTGTATCATTAAATTTTACTACTACATAATGGTTCATAAAACAAGGATTACGTGTATATGTTATCGTTGAAATTCGAGATCAAACTAACTCAAATTTTTAAATAAACATGAAAATCATCACAACCAATTCAAGTTCTCAATGATTTCCTCTACGGTGGCAAAAAATAAGGCATAATTGTCTTAATTAGCAAATCATAATAATACTGAGCTGATCCTGAATTTGTTTTCATCGCCATGGATTTCGCATGCTCTAATTAAGGTGCCTGTTATTACTGCGATAATTCTGTTAACATATTCTGACAAAAACTATAGTTCGTTTTGCCGGACCCCACTTGATTCCTCTGCAGATAAGAAGACAATACAAAATTTTTTGGACACTACAGATCCAAACACAACAGCACTTCTAAACAGTATGAGGTCAATGTAAAGTCACTTGGATCTGATATAAGGTATTTTTGAACACGAAAGAACTCTTACCAGTAGTAAACCCATTGATTTCTGCAGAACTCATCCAGACCCTCTAAACAAGTCGAAGCCTCTGGAAACTCTTTGGACACTGTAGACACCCCTTATATACTTCAGAGTTTCAATTACATTACATTACATTACATACATTACAAGGATCTATTGTACCCCGATAGATATCGTTATCAAATTTCACCGTGCAGTCCAATGCTCTTAACGAACATTAATACCTTGCTCGGCGAAAGATCATTCAGATCTTTTGAGGAGATAAACTGCGACCCAAAAATCGAGAATCTGATACGGTTAACGGCAGGGCAGTGGCATAAAACATGCTCAACCGTCTCTACTTCCTCCGCACATAGTCGGCATTCAACATCGTCGGCTAAATCGAACAAGTTGAGGTGTGCTTTTAGTCGGCAGTGTCCAATAAAAACACCCATTAGAACTTTTATGCTACTACGGGCAAGTCCTAAAATATTTCCGGGTCTCATTCCAAGAGAACTGGTCCACAGTAGGCGAAGTCTCTCTTCAGTCCACAGTCCAATTCTATATTTGGCAAATATGTTGCCAAATATCGTTGTAGTACTAAACAGGATATGAAAGATAAAATGATAACGTTAACTAACTAACAGTTTAAAGAATATATTATTAGCGTTCAAAATGCTGGTCAGAGTCAAACAGTACAATTTTCTGGAAATTTTTTGAAATGCTCGTCTAGATTTAATGGATCAAAAGACGCGGACGTTGCAGCGTTTGTAGATGCTATCGAAATGTATAAGAGTGTGCAAATGTATCCGATGAGAATACTCTACGAGGATTGTCAATGCTTTAGATGACTTTGCTCTGAGTTACTGGCACTGAAGTTGGAGATAAAGTTTTGGTTTGACACGCATGTACTTAGTAATACTGACAATAAAGTTTCTGGAAAGTTTGTTCCAAAACGTGACGTTACATAGTTACAAAAATTATCAGCCCTACTAGTTATCAGGTTTCAGATCCTCAACAGCCTGAAATTCGTTTATGCAAATACTATTCACCAGCCTTGAAAGCTTGCCAAGATAATAAACCGACGCAACCTCGCGTCTCGTTTCGTAGAAGAGGAAGACCTAAGAAAAATATTGCTGATTCTTCGTCGGGTCGGCGTCAGAGTCAGAGGGGGAGCCTGTAACGCAAAATAAAAATTACAGATAGACACCGGGAATCAAGAAATCCGCGTGTGTATTCTAGAAGACTACTACCAGCAGAAGACTTAAACCTGTTTGTCGATAAATACATTTTGCTCTCAAAAGGTTAAGAACTGCTAATAGAAGACTAAATATTAATTGTAGAAATGGAATACCGCTGAAAGAAGCTAGATTCTGCAAGCAGTGAATTAGATACTGCTAATGGAAGACTAGATAAGGTTTGCAGAAAACTACTTACAGTTTGCACAAGACAAAATATTGCTGGTAGAAGACTAGACACTGTTTCTAGAAGACTTCAAATAGCAGAAGGCTAATACCTGTTTGTTGGTAAATACATTTTGGTCTCAAAAGCAAATGTCTGCCCGAACCAGAGAATTTTTATTTTCGATCCAGGACTGCCGCTCAGGCAGTACAATCTGGTATCGAGCATTAATCACTGATAGTGATACCGCCAAATCTGACGGCATTGATAGCACAGTATCAGTGCTTATAATGTCTTCCGCAGCCCATTGATAGGACATGTCGGAACAGTTTAGAGCATATTGCTTAAATCTGTAAATGGTTGTTCTAGCCACTTTCTCTATATGCAAATGCAGAGGAGATAGGCCAAGCAGAACCTCCATTGCTAGAGTTGGCGTTGTGCCTATCGCACCAGAGATTGCCAATCCAGCTACTCGTTGAATTCGTGAAAGTTTACTGATAACTGAAGTCTGTCGGACTTTCCTATACCAGGCTGCTGCTCCGTATGTGATCATAGGTCTAACCACAGTCACATAGAGCCAGTACAGTCTTTCAGGGGTAAGACTCCAATTTTTTCCACAAAGACTGCGACAAGTCCACAAGGTTAGTCTAGCTTTGTGCAAAACTCCCTGCAAATGTCCATTCTATGACAGGGTTTTGTCTAGGATTACTCCTAGATATTTGACTCTTCACCTTGGATAGTTGGGCGGATTAGTCCATCCAACTTTCGCTTCCTGGTGAAGGGCACAACAATTGTCTTTTGCGGGTTTATTGAGAGGTTCTCTCCCTTACACCAAGCGCAAATAGTATCTAGGGTCACCTGGAGGACTTCAGATATCCTCGGCAAACAGGTTCCTTTGACCATAACGACAATGTCATCAGCATAAGCTTGTATTTCCACACCAACGGCTTCGACTATCGCAATCAGATCGTCAACTAGGAGGGACTAAAGCAGGGAAGATAACACCCCTCCCTGCGGGCAGCCACCTCCCGCCCTGAAGCGTATCGTATCACCGTGGAGTGAAGTAGAAACTATTCTACTATCTAGCATATTGCGGATCCAACCCCTATAGTTGCTTCCACTCCCCTGTCAAGAGCAGCTCTTTCAAGAGATTGTGGTATTGCGTTGTTGAACGCTCCCTCTATATCCAGAAACGCACAAACCAAGATTTTTTTATCCTGCAGCGTCCCTCTACCAACTAAGTTGTGTAGAGCCAATTCCAACTCAGTGGACCAGATACCAATGGTACCGTACGGATATACCGTTCCAGAACTTTTTCAAGGGTTTTCAGCAGAAATGACGTTAGGCTGATGGGTCGAAAGGCATTAGAAGTAGGAACCTTAGTCCATTCTGCCGGCATATATGTCCAGGCGACACTCGCTCTGAAAATTTTTACCAAAATTGGCAACAACAAAGACCTCCCCTGCTGTAACAAAGCAGGAAAGATATTGTCTTCTCCAGGCGATTTGAACGGCTTAAACGTTTGAATTGCCTGGTCCACGGATGTGTAAGTGACGACTTTTCTAGCCACACTTCAATCCGTATTTGAGGGGCGCTTTGCATTGCAGGAATAGCCCGCTGTGGCATTATCGGCCCTCATCATCAGGCTTCCTGGGAAGTGACTCTGCATGAGAAGCTCCAACGAGGCTCTGCTAGAGTCCGTAAAACTACCGTCAGGCCGCCTAAGTGAGCCCAGGGGTAGTGCCGGATCTCTAGCGAGAATCTTGTGAATTCTTGCACTGCTAGGTGTGTCTTTCACTCCCTCACAGAACCTCCTCCAAGACTCTCTTTTTGCCTTACGTATGTTTTTGGTGTAATTCATATAAGTCTATTCGTATAACCGTATAAGGTCATATTTAGTAGCAGGGATGACTGGGCGAAAGGAGGGCCACAACTAAAAAGAGGAGCCCTAGCCTGGTACACCGATGCTTCAAAGACAGTAAGATCTGGAGTAGGCATGGGCATCAGTGGGCCAAATAGCCACATCAAATTGCCCCTCAGCTCGGACTTAACAATTTTCCAAGCAGAAGTTCTTGCTATAAACTTCTGCACCGCTTTGAACCTACAGAAGGGACAAAAAGGTGCATCCATAAACATTTTCACAGACAGTCGGGCCGCCTTAAAGGCAATTCAGGCCTACACGTGTGGCTCCGCACTGATCAGAGAGTGCACCAACAACCTGAGAGAACTCGCTAGGGGCAATGATGTTACCCTATGGTGAGTTCCAGGTCACAGCAACATTGAGGGCAACGAAAAGGCCGACAAGCCGGCCAAAGAGGCAGCAAACACGCCCTTCATTGGACCCCAACCTGGATGTGGACTACAAAAAAGCCACCTAAAACAAATAATCAACAACTGGGAGGCTTCAAAGATAGCCTTACGCTGGAAAGAACTTACAATAGATCTTATAGGTCGCTGTAACGAGAGGGGCCGCCCTCCTCAGCCCGGCAGCAATAATAATAATAATGTCTTGGCCCGGTTGAAAAGCTTTCGGACCTCTTGTCTTTCGGAGCTAAGAGATTCGTTCCACCAAGGTGTGCCCCGAGTTGCAATTAACTAAATAAATGATTTATTTATTCATTAATTTATTTTGATTAAGCACTATAAGATAATTTCCATAAAAGCTCCATTACATTATTGGATATAACGTATAAATCCTTTTTTAGCATAATTACAACGCCGACATCAAGTTTCAATTGGTTTCCATTCAC
The DNA here is from genome assembly GCF_036711975.1 of Onthophagus taurus. Lineage (NCBI taxonomy): Eukaryota > Metazoa > Arthropoda > Insecta > Coleoptera > Scarabaeidae > Onthophagus > Onthophagus taurus. Next base: position 4,328,614 of record NC_091967.1, read on the forward strand.
TATCAGTCATTACATTTCCGTTCCCTTTTCGCATTGAATTCTAACGCCTGATTTAGGATGCAACTATGTCATCCGTAATGGACGGACGATTTTTAAGCCCTCACTCGCTTTATTATTGTGCTCCCGAAGTCGTTTCATTTGCATTTACATTGTGAAATTCACCGTGAATTTTAACATTTTTAGTTGGAGATTTACGAATTAAAATAAAATCGAAATTAGTATTTTGTTATCATTGATAATACCAATTGAAATTTCTACAATTATCAATAGTGCTATAAATTTTAACGAGTTTCCCTTATAGGAGATAACCAAACGTTTCAAGATTATAAATTTTAATTATTATCTATTTAGTTCATGAATTATTTCTGTGTAAAGTTTATTAAATAATTCTTTTTGTAGGTTGTGATTGAATGGAATAACCAAAGAGTACACGTTTGTAATAAAACAACAGCAGCATGGATTCGGGATTACATCACAGAAGATATTTACTATTCGGTTTATTATCTTTTTAGGGTAATATTTGTTCATTTAATTCCGTGTATAGCTCTTGTAGTGCTCAATTTCCTATTATTTCGAGCTTTGAAGCAAGCTCAACAAAGACGCGATCAATTATTATCGAATAAAAATCAAAAATCCGAATGTAGAAAATTGCGTGATTCGAATTGTACAACACTTATGCTCATTGTAGTCGTAACAGTATTCTTAATTGTTGAAATACCTCTCGCTGTAGTTACATTACTGCACGTCCTATCATCCTCGGTCTCGGTTTTAAAGGGATTTTTAGATTACAAGGTTGCAAACACTTTGATTTTGTTCACAAATTTCTTTATTATTTTAAGTTATCCGATTAATTTCGCAATTTATTGTGGGATGTCGCGACAATTTCGCGAAACTTTTAAAGAATTATTCATCCGGGGGACTATTACAAATCGAAACAGCGGTTCAACAAGGTATTCTCTGGTTAACGGACCGAGAACATGCACAAACGAGACTGTATTGTAAATTAATTAAAGTATCTACGATGATGTGGTGTAATTTAAAAATTAGATAAATTAGTTTAATTAGAAATAACGAGTCGAATTAATTTATTTATTATTATTTATTAAGTCGATGTTTGTAAATAACTTTGTAGATAAATCAAATACTTGGGTCTCGGCCAATACTTTCAACGAAGTGAGCCCTATTTTGAAAGTATTTTGCTGATACAATATGAAAAAAAAAGTATTTGAGATTATTTGTGTATATTTGTGTATATTCAATGGAAATGAATATTATAAATTTAATGTAAAATAGATGTAATGTTTAAGTGTGAATCTATTCTATGTGTAAATAATAAAGAAAAATATTTAAAGATTTCTCTTTTAATAATGAGGTAAGTACTAAAATGCCACCCTTAATTTAATTCATCAAAAGGAGCACAGAAAAAAGACCAAAGAAAGTAAGTTGAAATTAAATTTTTCCTTAAACTTTTTTAAATCAATTATTTCAAAGTTGTTGGTTCAAAATGTACCAAGTTAAAAGTATTCTTTCGTACAACGAAAAGTTTATAGAATAGACGTGTTAACCCACTTTAACGTTCTGTAGTAAAAGACGGTTGTAGTTACGTGTCGAGGTTTAACCCATAAAATCTGTAATTTTACAACGAAATATTCGAGTTCTACAACCGTCTGTGTGGGTATATTAAGCTTCTTCGTTAAAAATCTTTTTTATGGGAAATAAACCATTTTTCTATATTTGGAACATACTGATTTTTCCATTCTATATTTTCATCAATAATTTTTAGTGCATAACCAAAATATTTTTGTCCATATTTTTGATTAAGATTTTTTATCTAAAAATATATAAAGATATTAATAAATAATACAAATGACAGTTTCGTGTTAAGCGAGTCAATATACCATTTTATCCGATTAAGCCGAAGTTGCTTGCGTTTAAGGCTCTACAGCAGTGTTTCTCAAAAGGTGTGCCGTGAATATCTTAAAGTGTGCCGCGAAATTTTGAAAGTCTTTTAAATTTATTAATTTAAATTAAATTTCTACTGTGCGCCGTACTCTCGTAAAGCCATCTATTGACTAAAGAGCAAGTTTCCGAAAAACCATCGGTAAAGCGTATTAGGTTATTCCCCGAAAATACTGTATATCCTCTCTAGGTTAGGTCCTCTAGGACTGTAAAACGTTTTGGGCTTTTCTTTATGTTATTCAATTGTTATTGTGTTTTCGTGCTATTTATTGAATAATTAGGATTTCTCAGGAAAAATAAGGTAAGATTATTTACAGGGTGTCCCAGACCACCCGTACCAGCCAATTTATTCGGAAACGGTGAGTCCTAGAGAGTTGAAATAAAAAATTCGTCAACTAAAGCAGACACCCTCCTTCTAGATAGTGTGTTACGACCGACCAACAACATCCGGAAGTGGGTGCAATTGAGTAGTACTTTAATATTTTATATGTAAAGAGGGGTCAATTACGATATCATCGTAAAGAACTCTTCAATAGAAATCTCTTTCGCTTGAAAAAAATTTTTATATTGCTAATCGTTTTCGAAATAATAAACCCTAATTGTTGGTACTTTTTACCGGTGTTATTTAAGTTGACAAATAGATGTTGCTATTCGTCGTTCTGAAAAATCGTGTAATTTAGAAATGGCTGGTTAATAACAAGAAATTGTTTTTACTAACAAAATGAATAAAATAACAAGGAGTTTTTTTTACCACAGAAGAATATTACAAAACACTAAATAATAAAACTTAATAAATTAAAGTAAAAATACCAGTTCTTATTAAACAAATGAATAAAATAACTATGGAAAGGAATTATTTGGACGACAAAACGACACAAAACGCTCAATCTAATAAAAAATTAACAAAATCAAGATAATAAAGATTATAAATGTTCAAATTGTCTACCATTTTGAGCAACACATTTTTCAAGCCGGAGCCTTACACTATCTACCGCATTTAAAATTTCTCTTGCACTTAAATTCTGACACGCTTCTTGAATTCTGTTCTTCATTTCTTCCTTTGTTGTTGGTCGATGTTTATAAACTAAATTCTTAAGTCGACCCCAAAGATAGAAATCAAGAGGGGTCAAATCGGGTGATCGTGCTGGCCACGCCACACAACCTCCTCTTCCAATCCATCGCCCAAGGAATTTTTGGTCACAAATCGCACGAGATACCGCAGCATAATGTGCTGGGCAGCCATCTTGTTGTAGCCACAATCTCCTCCTTATTGCTAATGGAATGTCACCCAACAAATCATGCTGCAATGTGCCAGCAAGAAATTCCGCATACCTGCGACCATTGAGAGTGCCATCAAAATAAAAGGGCCCAATTATGGTGTCGCCCAAAATCCCGCACCACACATTTAGAGACCACAGATTTTGATTGTTCATTTCAAGCATCCAATGGGGGTTAACTTCTGACCAGTAGTGGGCATTGTGCAGGTTTAACTGCCCATTACTTTTAAATGTCGCTTCATCTGTCCAAAGGATATTCCGATGAAAAAATTGAGTTTGGCCTAATAACCAATTACAAAATTGTAATCGGTTATTAAAATCTTGATCTCTTAATTCTTGGCAAAGATTTACATGATAAGCGTTAAAATTTATTTTCTTTTAATATCCGTTGGACTGAGCTCTTGGTGATATCGAATTCCCTTGCCATATCACGGACGGATAAATGAGGGTATAACTCAACATCGGCTATTACCTCCGCTGTTCGATTGTCTTGCACGGTTCTTTTTATTCTGTGTCTGATGTTGTGATGAGGACGAACTACCCCAAATCGCTTAACTCTACAAGCAAGACGACTGAAGACATGACGACTTTGCTGTGGTCGGTAAGGAAAGCGCTCGGCATACAATCTTTCGGCAGCCCGAAAATTTTGTCTGCATTCCCCCAATAACATCAACATGTCATACGCTTCTTCATTGTTGAAAGGCATGTTGATGTTTAAATAAAATTCTAATTAGTTGTTCAAGATAAATACGAAGAATTGATAACTGCTAGTTTCACAAAGTTGACGTTCTGTCAAGCGACATCTATTTGTCAACTTAAATAACACCGGTAAAAAGTACCAACAATTAGGGTGGATTATTTCGAAAACGATTAGCAATATAAAAATTTTTTTCAAGCAAAAGAGATTTCTATTGAAGAGTTCTTTACGATGATATCGTAATTGACCCCTCTTTACATATAAAATATTAAAGTACTACTCAATTGCACCCACTTCCGGTTGTTGTTGGTCGGTCGTAACACACTATCTAGAAGGAGGGTGTCTGCTTTAGTTGACGAATTTTTTATTTCAACTCTCTAGGACTCACCGTTTCCGAATAAATCGGCTGGTACGGGTGGTCTGGGACACCCTGTATTTACTTAATTGTTTATATTAATAACATAAATGCGATCTTAACGAAATTTACATGTTTTATAACTTAGAACTTTTATAGAGTTTGCAGATTTTTGACAAATAACGTAATTATCCAATTTACTTAAAAAATTAATATAGCCTACGTTTCCTTTATTTATACATTTTATTGTAAAAAAATATATATATTTTATCACGAAAACAGATGAGGGGTATCGGATTTATATCGGAATCTATTAGTACATAATCGTCAATAAGCAAAAATTTATAATAAAATTTTAAAATTAATGAAATAATAATAATTAGAATTAATAAATTTTAACATATTCTTTTTAGCTTATCAAAAATGGATTTAAGAAAATTTTTAACTGTTAATAGTGCATCCACTACAGCTGCTGACGAGGCAAAAAAGGCGAAAATTAATTCAAGAAAGTATAGTGAAGATTACCTTAATTGAAGGGGTCGGGAGAAAAAAGTGCCAAGCATCATTTTGGCCTAACCGAATTTAGCAGTGCTGTCTATGAGTAAATTGAACAAATTACAAGCAGCACTGTTTAGATTTCAATTATTGCCGTAAGATTGCTCTGTATTTGCATTGCATTTTATTACCTCAACTGGTTGTTTGCAAAGTTTTGGGGAAGACAGTGTCAAGCTTCTCATGAGACATGGAGGGAAAGAGGAAATGTGTTAGAAATCTTAAAGATTATTATGAAAACCTAGAAGATTTGTATGAAGAATTTGATGACAATCCCAATTATTTAGCAACAAACCCTCCCTACACCAAAACTGTCATGTGGACCTGCATTTTACTGCAGGAAACTGTGGACCTATAACGTAGGTATCCATAACTGCACTTCTGGACAAGGTTTTATGTTCATGTGGGATGAATCAGTTGGAAAAAGGGGTAGTGATGAAATAGGAAGCTGTATTGTAAAGTACTTATTAGTAGCAAATGTCCACGCAAAGAAGTTGGTAATATTTACCGACAACTGCGGAGGACAAAATAAAAATTGGAACATAATGTCGCTTTGATCACACCTTGTAGCTAGTAAACGTTTTGAAACAATAGAACATTACTTCCTGATAACTGGGCATACTTATCTTCCATCAGACCGTGACTTTTCAAAAATAGAAAAGTATCATACCAAGCACTGCCAAAATGTGTACAGTCCTGGGCAATGGAGAGAGATAGTAGCAAAGTGTGGAACAAAACACTGAACTTCATCGTAACATGCATGATGAGTGAGGATTTCCTCGATTTGTCTAGGGTGCAAGAGACCTACTTTAACACAAAAAGCAAGTTTTGTACAGATGGTGTTACTCCTCCACGATTTTCCAAAGCTATTTGCTTTAAATTTGACAGCGAAGAACCTTTTCAAATGAAACTCAAACACTTGATGAACGAAGAGTTTTTAGTGTTGAACCTAAAGAAACGTGGAAGGAGTTCTATTCCAGCACTATATTTAAAAAGAAATGCGCCCAACAAAATCAATAAGAAAAAATTAGATGATGTTAAATCCTTGATGCAATACATTCCTCCCATCTACCATGGATATTACAATGGCCTACAGTCTTCCGCTGAAGTAGACGACCAAAAAGAAGATGTTGTGGTAATATAGGCCTATTTGAAAAGTACCTTTTTGGTTAAGAGTATTTTTTGTCGATGACAGTGTGTGTTTTAATAAAAGTACAAACAAACCTAATGTTTTTTATTTTTGGGGAAAAAATGCCAAGCAACATTATTCAGTGCATATTTTTCTATACAACCATTTTCATCTTATAATAGCGTTTTTTTTACCTACATCTTCACTTTGTATTAAAAAACTTTGGTTTGTTGTCTGCACTAAAATGTTATTTATGGATTTAGTCAAACTTTCAACTTGCTATATCTCAAAACAACAAACATGATGCTTGGCACTTTTTTCTCCCGACCCCTTCAATTATGATTTTACATGGACAGGAAGCGTAGATACCCCATTGCCTTTATGTGTTGTTTGTGGGAATACAAAAACAAACGGAGCAATGGTTCCTAGCAAACTAAAACGGCATTTGGAAAAAGTTCACCCAAGTTTGGTGTCCAAATGCAAAAATTATTTTGAACGATTAATAACTAATAGTGCCAAACAATCCCAAAAATTCGAAAAAGCAGTAAGGGTGTCAGATAAAGCACAAATTGCGTCTTACGAGGTAGCCCAACTTATTGCACAGAAGATGAAACCTCATTCAATTGGGGAAACGTTAATTGGCCCTGCTTGTCGAATAATGGTGAAATGTATGTTAGGGAAAGAAGCAGAAACTGAAATAAACAAAATCCCTCTCTCCAACGACACCATTAGTCGACGAATTGCTGATATGTCGGAAAACATAGTTCACCAAAAACTTAACAATAAAATATTTGCCCTACAAATAGATGAATCAACAGACATTAGCGGAAAAGCACAATTAATGGGATTTGTACGCTTAATTAACGGGGATTCAATTATAAATCAATTTTTATTTTGTCAAGAATTGTCGGGGAGGACAACGGGTAAAGAAATATTTGATTGCGTCGACAATTTTTTCAAAAATTCCAATCTCTCCTGGAACTTTTGCACAGGAATTTGTACAGACGGTGCTCCTGCAATGGTCGGTAATGAGAAAGGGTTCTGGACGTACGCGAAACAAAAAAATGCTGATATTATTACTACTCATTGTATTATACATCGAGAAGCTTTAGTAGCCAAAACTCTTCCTACGGAACTAATATCTGTTTTGGAAGATGTGATAAAAATAGTCAATTATATTAAAAGCAAACCATTAAAATCACGGTTATTCAAAGAATTATGTGACAGCATGGAAGCTAATTACAATTGCTTATTATTGCATAGTGAAGTTCGATGGCTTTCTAGAGGACGAGTTTTAGCTCGTGTGTATGAGTTAAGAGAAGAACTTTGTGTATTCTTTAAAGAAGAAACGACTATGGGAGAAAAGGAGAAAAGAAGAATTTTGAAAACACAACAATTTTATGACTGTTTGAGCAATGAATTGTGGTGTGTTACCTAGAACATATCTTTTCACATCTTAACCATTTAAATTCAAGTTTGCAAGGACGACACGAAAATATTTTAACATCAACGGACAAATTAACTGCATTTAGTAATAAGTTATGTTTATGGTCAAAAAAAGTCGGCGAGAACAATTTAGAGATGTTTGCCAAAATTCCTGACACTAAGAGAAATTTACTGGCACCTTTGGTGAAAAGCCATTTAGACACTCTTCAGCAAGCAGTTGCCAAATATTTTCCATCTATCCATATAGAAAAGCATGACTGGATTCGAAACCCTTTTACTGGTAATACGTCAGACAGCAATCTTTGTCTTGAAGAGGAGGAAGAACTAATCTCCGAATTTCTCTCGAATTTTGGATATCAATTCATGATGAATATCCAAAATTATTTAAAAGAGCAATAAGTATTTTGCTCCAGTTTTCAACATCCTATTTGTGCGAATTAGGATTTTCAACATTAACAACCATAAAAAATAATAAACGATCACAATTGAAAAATGTTGAGGACGAATTGAGAGTTGCTCTCTCAACAATAAAACCAAATATAGAAGAGATAACAAAACATCGTCAATCACATATTTCTCACTAAAATACATGTTTATTACAGGTTTCTGTATTTTGTATTTATATTATTAATTATTACTCATTTTTTATTTTATTATAGGAAATGTTTCTATATTGTTCTTATATTCATATTATAATAAATCTTTCTTTTAAATTCTTTTCTATTTATTTATTTATAGTTAAAAGTAATTTTTTTAAAGTTGGAGTGCCCTCAATAAAAATTTTTTTCGAAAATGTACCGCGAGAGAAAAAACTTTGAGAAACACTGCTCTACAGTTAATATTATATCAACTTCTTAATCATAACATTACTGCGCCTCAAACAAGCAGCCTCGGCTTTACTTACAGTTAAAAATGTATGATTTCATCAGATTAAGCCGAGATTGCTTTTGGTCAAATCACTACAATCATCATATTATAGCGCCTCGAACAAGCAGCCTCAGCTTTACTTACAGTTAAAAATGTATAATTTCATCAGATTAAGCCGAGATTGCTTTCGGTCAAGTCACTACAGTCATCAATTTGTAGCACCTCGCCCGCAAATGGCCTCGGCTTTATCAAATAAAGTTAAAGTTAAAAAATTACCTTAATTCGATCTTCTTTAGAATGTAATATTGATGCAACCTCAATTATTATTTTATAAACATTTAATGAACTTTTTAATAAAACCAGAAAATACTGATCCATAAATGATAAAATAACATCTCTCCCAAAAACATTAAAACAATAAATTGATTCAAACGCAACTTGACGATCTAAATTTCGCATCAGACTTTGATTATTTACAATTTTATCTATATAATTTATTAAAATTTGTTCGTTCTCAACGCATCCAAGCGCTACTAAAATCCTTTTCTTTCTAAATTCAACGTTTTCCTCTAAATATCTTTTATACATATCCTCCCAGTCGTTTATATCGGCTTTTCTCAACCCGCCACAAAATACGTATTCTTCCATATTTGGCGATAAAACAACCGTATTATTAGATTTAAATTCTCGTAAAGTCTCAAAAGCGCTTGATTCGCATTGCGGGTCACGTAGATAACAAATTTGTGTCATTACAGCCACTCTCGTAAGCTTCGTCACGTGATCGTCTTCTTCCTTTTCATGAAACGTGAGCTGTTCAACGACATTTTTCAAACTCCTCAAGACGTACCCCTAAAAGATTTTATTTTATGCGTTGTTAATAATGTAAATGTTTCTACTTTAAATAAGTGTTCCACTTCTGATCGTTCAAGTTTATTAGCAAGGAAGACCATTTCAGTTAAAAATGTTTTAATAGGTAGATAATCCAATTCCTCAGACATATACATGCTTAAATCTAGGGCAACGGTATAACTTAATTCACCGGATTTCGCAAGATTAAATACGTCGTTAATTAACTGAGCTCGATTGACTGGGATAACGTTCGTGAACGTCTTTGTTTTAAGATAATTTATTATTCGATCCCAATTATTCATATCATAATTCACTCTATAGAAACCTAATATAATACAAAGAAATGTTTTAATTAAGAAATTTTAAATCTATATTATCTTAACCTGTTTGTTGTTTATTTGCAATAACAAAGCCATTAACGGGAAAATTGTCGTTTATTTGAAAATCTCGTTTATCAAACCAAAAATCGGCGGAGGTGTTTGAAAAATCGAAATCATCTCTTCTCGAAAACATAAAATTTATTGGAATTGGCCAAATTAGATTTTTGTTTACGGTTTTATATTTTTTGATTAAAAATCGTTTCTGGAAAATAAAAATAAATCGATATTTATAAAAAATATAAACAAAAACAAAAACTAGTGTAATCACGGATTTGGAATGTAATAATTTCTTTTTGACAAAAATAAACACTTTTAATTAGCAAGAAATAGTTTCAAAAAGAAATGCACAATAGAACATCCATGAAACACTCTCTGTATCGATTTGTATGTACAAAGATACAATAAAGTTTACATACACCCCAAAAAATGATAATATCTCAGCTCCTAAAATATAATTAATGTTAATTAATGCACTTTTTACCACTGTCTAGAACTAACACTAGACGTAGATGTAGAAACATTCGGATTTAGGCGCACGTCTCACAAGACGGCTAAACCCGAATTATTCTAGTTCTAGGTCTTGTGTTAGTTCTAGTGATAGTATAAAACTAGAACTAACACTAGATCTAGAACTAGAAACATTCGGATTTAGCCGCACGTCTCTCAAGACGGCTAAACTCGAATTATTCTAGTTCTAGGTCTTATGTTAGTTCTAGTGACAGTGTAAAACTAGAACTAACACTAGACTTAGAACTAGATACATTCGGGTTTAGCGGTGCGTCTGAAGACGCACGGCTATACCTAGAACTAGAATCATTCGGGTTTAGCCGTCTTGAGAGACGTGCGGCTAAACCCGAATGATTCTAGGTCTAGTGTTGGATTTAGTTTTGCAATAGCACTATCACTAGAACTAACAGAAGACCTAGAATTAGAATCATTGGGTTTAGCCGTCTTGAGAGACGTGCGGCTAAACCCGAATGATTCTAGGTCTAGTGTTGGATTTAGTTTTGCAATAGCACTATCACTAGAACTAACAGAAGACCTAGAATTAGAATCATTGGGTTTAGCCGTCTTGAGAGGCGTGCGGCTAAACACGAATGATTCTAGGTCTAGTGTTGGATTTAGTTTTGCAATAGCACTATCACTAGAACTAACAGAAGACCTAGAATTAGAATCATTGGGTTTAGCCGTCTTGAGAGACGTGCGGCTAAACCCGAATGATTCTAAGTCTAGTGTTGGATTTAGTTTTGCAATAGCACTATCACTAGAACTAACAGAAGACCTAGAATTAGAATCATTGGGTTTAGCCGTCTTGAGAGGCGTGCGGCTAAACCCGAATGTTTCTAGTTCTAGATCTAGTGTTAGTTTTAGTTTTACACTGTCACTAGAACTAACACAAGACCTAGAACTAGAATAATTAGGGTTTAACAGTCTTGTTAGACGTGCGGCTAAGCCCGAATGTTTCTAGTTCTAGATCTAGTGTTAGTTCTAGTTTTAATTGTTATGCAGTGCTATACCTAGAACTAGAATCATTCGGGTTTAGCCGTCTTGAGAGACGTGCGGCTAAACCCGATACTTTCAGTTCTAGGTCTAGTGTTAGTTCTAGTTTCAGTTCAATAAAAATATACAACATAGTGATATCTTATGCTAACTAGCACTATTTATCACTGTGTCTAGAACTCACATCAGATCTAGAACTAGAAACATTCGGGCTTAGCCGCACGTCTCACAAGACTGCTAAACCCGAATTATTCTAGTTCTAGGTCTTGTGTTAGTTCTAGTGACAGTGTAAAACTAAAACTAACAGTAGATCTCGAACTAGAAACATTCGGATTTAGCCGCACGTCTCTCAAGACGGCTAAACCCGAATTATTCTAGTTCTAGGTCTTGTGTTAGTTCTAGGTCTAGTGTTAGTTCTAGTTTTAATTGTTATGCAGTGCTAGACCTAGAACTAGAATCATTCGGGTTTAGCCGTCTTGAGAGACGTGCGGCTAAACCCGAATGATTCTAGTTCTTGGTCTAGCGTTGGATTTAGTTTTGTAATAGCACTATCATTAGAACTGACACAAGACCTAGAACCTGACCTAAACCTGATACTTTCTAGTTCTAGGTCTAGTGTTAGTTCTAGTTTCAGTTCAATAAAAATATACAACATAGTGGTATCTTATGCTAGCTAGCACTATTTATCACTGTGTCTAGAACTAACATCAGACCTAGAACTAGAAACAATCGGGCTTAACCGCACGTCTCACAAGACTGCTAAACCCGAATTATTCTAGTTCTAGGTCTTGTGTTAGTTCTAGTGACAGTGTAAAACTAGAACTAACACTAGATCTAGAACTAAAAACATTCGGAATTAGCCGCACGTCTCTCAAGATGGCTAAACCTGAATTATTCTAGTTCTAGGTCTTGTGTTAGTTCTAGGTCTAGTGTTAGTTCTAGTTTTAATTGTTATGCAGTGCTAGACCTAGAACTAGAATCATTCGGGTTTAGCCGTCTTGAGAGACGTGCGGCTAAACCCAATACTTTCAGTTTCTAGGTCTAGTGTTAGTTCCAGTTTCAGTTCAATAAAACTATACAACATAGTGATATCTTATGCTAACTAGCACTACTTATCACTGTCTCTAGAACTAACATCAGACCTAGAAATAGAAACATTCGGCCTTAGCCGCACGTCTTTCAAGACTGCTAAACCCGAATTATTCTAGTTCTAGATCTTGTGTTAGTTCTAGTGATAGTGCTAGTGCAAAACTAGAACTAATACTAGACCAGAACTAGAACTAGATACTTTTTAGTGTTAGTTCTAGTTTTAGTTCAATAAAAATATGCAACTTAATGATATTTTATGCTAACTACGCTACTTACCACTGTCTCTAGAACTAACATCACACCTAAAAATAGCAACATTCAGGTTTTGCCATTTTAAGAGACGCACGGTTAAACAGAATGTTTTTAGTTCTAGGTCTAGTGCTGGTGTAAGCCTAGTTTTATTTGTTATTCAGCGCTAGATAGTTGTATATTTTTATTGAGCTATAACGGACACTGATAGACTTTTTTTTAGGACTCTAGGTAGACTTTTTTGAGTTAAAGATATGATTATGTTTTGTGTTCCCCTTGATTAATAATAACTTATATAGTTTTTATGTAAAATATGGAAATAATATGGACTTCTTAAATGTTTTGTTAAGATATTATCATTTTCCGGGCTGTATGTAAACTTTATTGTATAACTGTATATAAGTTATAGGCAGATGGTTATTGTAGGAAAACATTTTCCCAAAGTCAAAATCAGACATAAAAAGATATCCCAGAAATCCTAACCCGGAATCATATATCAATAAATAGAAAATAGCATACTACGTGCTAAATGATTATCTTGGGCAAAAATATCAAAAATAGATAACATACAGAAAAACATTCCTAAAACAACCATTTACCTCCAACACTACTTAAATACTTGTTTTAACGTAATCGCTCCAGTTTTATAATTCCTATTCATTTTTACAACAGGATATCCTTCTTGATTCATCCACGAGCTCAATACATAACTAATATTAAACCCATTTAACATAGAACTCTTATTAGTGATATCAATTTCTGTTTGAAATGCTTGATAAAGATCGTCCGGTGTAGCTGTATTAAATTTTTTTGTCATTAAATACATGTTGAGAGCATCCTTAAAAATTGGTTTTGTTAAAAAATGTTTTGCCATGCGAATTATAGCGGCAGCTTTATTATAAGTTATCATAATTGGAGCACCCTCGTTGTCAGAACTTTCGTAATTCATTGGAACAGATTTATTAGTGCTATCATAATGAAGAGCTTCATGGATTACGAAGAGAAATTGTTCGTTTAATCTCCATGTGGGCTCGACCTAAAAAAATTGCGTAAAAATTGCGGTATATTTTTAAATTAAACTAACGAGGGAAGCCGCTAAATATTCGAAATATGTAGCAAATCCTTCGTTTAACCAAGAATATTTCCACCAATTTAACGTTACTAAGTTTCCAAACCATTGGTGTGCATTTTCGTGGGAAATAACTGTACAAACGTCTTGTTTTTGATTATTGGTCGAGTGATCCTTAGAAAATAATAAATACGATTCTCTATAAGTTATTAATCCCCAATTTTCCATTGCCCCTAAAAATGGTTTATCTGGAATCGCAACTTGATCCAATTTTGGTAATGCATATGGTATTCCAAAATAAGCTTCAAGAACTTTTTGGACTTTTAATCCAGTTTTTAAAGCGTATTCGCCAAATCCTTTATTAATATTTTCGGATTTTCCAAAAACCCTTTGGTTGTTTTCGCTAATAGATGTGAATTGAGATACAATGAGAGCCACTAAATATGTTGACATAGAAACTGTTTCTGCGTAAACATCCTTGTATAAACCATTACCTAAATCACTGAGTTAATTAATAAGTTATATATAAGTAATAAATAAATCGTTTACATGGTTTTTGATAGTGGCGAGTTAGATATTGAATTGTAATCGTTTGACCTGATTATAGAAATATTAAAGGTAGCTTTATATTCTGGTTCATCGAAACAAGGAAATGCTTTTCTTGCTGCTGAAGGTTCAAATTGGCTGGCGATAAATGTTCTTAGAAAAAAGGAAAAATTAATGATGAAATTTAATTAAATAAATAAGCTTACTTTTCTTGATTATTTTCGGTATATTTTCCAAAAAATAATCCGTCGATATCATTTTGTAAAGTACCAATATATTTGGTGAAAATTATAACATACTTTTTATCCTTCAACATTTTTTTATCCATTGTAATAATAAAGAAATTGCTTTCTTCATTTCTTGAGACATAATTTATTAAAACTAAATTCCCAAATGTATCTGTAACTTTTACCGCGTTGTCATCTATAGATAATTTCTCAGCATGCAATGTTAAATTAATGGTATTTTCTACAACAACTATTTTTATTGCAGCACTTCCTTTAAACGCAGGATTATTTGTATTTAGGTTTAAAGCAGGTTCTAATGTAATATCATAACTGATCGGTTTTATACTTTTCGGTAATCTTATTCCATTAGATTGCTTTGTATAAGGTTTATAAGGGCATGGACATTCAATTGATAATTTTAATAAAGATATTGAGATAAAGAGAATTAAGTCTTTGCCATGTAATACATACATCTGACATTTTCTTTCAAATTTGACATATCGATTGTAAAAACTAATTTTTAATATTTATGATCAATACATTGTGTAAAATCACGATTCTGCATCAAGGTCATTGACTCTAATTGTAAGTAAGAAATTTTATGTTACGTTATGGCTGTTGTGCAATGTTTGAAATTGTCAAGGTCAAAGTGATTTAATAACTTACATTACATAGATTATATATTGGGTAGGCGGACCAACCAACTCTGCAACCAACTATGCACTGTCAGCGAAGTCTTTCTTCAGTCCACAGTCCAGTGCCGGCGCTAGTAAATGAAGAGCCAGGGTCCGGGAAGCGGAGCGACGCCCCCCCCCCCCCCAAGCATT
Organism: Onthophagus taurus; assembly: GCF_036711975.1. Lineage (NCBI taxonomy): Eukaryota > Metazoa > Arthropoda > Insecta > Coleoptera > Scarabaeidae > Onthophagus > Onthophagus taurus. The sequence goes on from NC_091967.1 coordinate 4,343,632, forward strand.
TTGGACGGAATGCGGGGGGGGAGCGCCCAAAATGCGGGGGAAAAATTAAAAAATGCATTTTAATTAAAGAAAAAAAATATGATCAAAGAACTCCCAACTCCCAAAATGATCTAATGCTTCTAAAAAACTAAATACTGCTTTCTGAAGACTAGATACTGATCTGGCAGATTAAATATTGCTTTCTGAAGACTAGATACTGCCGTCAGGTCTAAATACAGCATCTGGAACACTAAATACTGCTTTCTAAAGACTAAAATTGCTTTGTGGAGACTAAATCCTGCTTTCTGAAGACTGGATACTGCTGACAGGTCTAAGTACTGCAAAAGAAAGATAAGATATTGTTGGAGAAAACATACATAACGTTGGCAAAAGACTAGATACTGCTTCTAAAAAACTAGATACTGCTTCTAGAAGACTAAATACTGCGTTCTGAAGACTAGATACTTCCGACATGTCTAAATACAGCGTCTGGAACACTAAATACTGCCTTCTAAAGACTAAAATTGTTTTGTGGAGACTAAATACTGCTTTCTGAAGACTAGATACTGCTAACAGGTCTAAATAATGCAAAAGAAAGAAAATATTATGGAGAAAACATATATAACTTCGGCAGAAGACTAGATACTGCTTCTAGAAGACTAGATACTGCTTCTAGAAGACTAGATACTGCTTCTAGAAGACTAAATACAGCTTTCTGAAGAGTAGATACTTCCGACAGGTCTAAATACAGCGTCTGGAACACTAAATACTGCCTTCTAAAGACTAAAATTGCTTTGTGGAGACTAAATACTGCTTTCTGAAGACTAGATACTGCTGACAAGTATAAGTACTGCAAAAGAAAGATGAGATATTGTTGGAAAAAACATACAAACCGTTGGCAGAAGACTAGATACTGCTTCTGGAAGACTAAATATTGCTTTCTGAAGACTAGATACTTCCAACAGGTGTAAATACAGAGTCTGGAACACTAAATACTGCCTTCTAAAGACTAAAATTGCTTTGTGGAGACTAAATACTGCTTTCTGAAGACTAGATACCGCTGACAGGTCTAAGTACTGCAAAAGAAAGATAAGATATTGTTGGAGAAAACATACATAACGTTGGCAGAAGACTAGATACTGCTTCTAGAAGACTAGATACTGCTTCTAGAAGACTAAATACTGCTTTCTGAAGACTAGATACTTCCGACAGGTCTGAATACAGCGTCTGGAACACTAAATACTGCCTTCTAAAGACTAAAATTGCTTTGTGGAGACTAAATACTGCTTTCTGAAGACTAGATACTGCTAACAGGTCTAAATACTGCAAAAGAAAGATAAAATATTTTGGAGAAAACATATATAACTTCGGCAGAAGACTAGATACTGCTTCTAGAAGACTAGATACTGCTTCTAGAAGACTAAATACTGCTTTCTGAAGACTAGATACTGCCGACAGGTCTAAATACAGCATCTGGAACACTAAATACTGCTTTCTAAAGACTAAAATTGCTTTGTGGAGACTAAATCCTGCTTTCTGAAGACTAGATACCGCTGACAGGTCTAAGTACTGCAAAAGAAAGATAAGATATTGTTGGAGAAAACATACATAACGTTGGCAGAAGACTAGATACTGCTTCTAGAAGACTAGATACTGCTTCTAGAAGACTAAATACTGCTTTCTGAAGATTAGATACTTCCGACAGGTCTAAATACAGCGTCTGCTTTCTGAAGACTAGATACTGCCGACAGGTCTAAATACAGCATGTGGAACACTAAATACTGCTTTCTAAAGACTAAAATTGCTTTGTGGAGACTAAATCCTGCTTTCTGAAGACTAGATACCGCTGACAGGTCTAAGTACTGCAAAAGAAAGATAAGATATTGTTGGAGAAAACATACATAACATTGGCAGAAGACTAGATACTGCTTCTAGAAGACTAGATACTGCTTCTAGAAGACTAAATACTGCTTTCTGAAGATTAGATACTTCCGACAGGTCTAAATACAGCGTCTGGAACACTAAATACTGCCTTCTAAAGACTAAAATTGCTTTGTGGAGACTAAATACTGCTTTTTGAAGACTAGATATTGCTAACAGGTCTAAATACTGCAAAAGAAAGATAAAATATTTTGGAGAAAACATATAACTTCGGCAGAAGACTAGATACTGCTTCTAGAAGACTAGATACTGCTTCTAGAAGACTAGATATTGCTTCTAGAAGACTAAATACTGCTTTCTGAAGACTAGATACTTCCGACAGGTCTAAATACAGCGTCTGGAACACTAAATACTGCCTTCTAAAGACTAAAATTGCTTTGTGGAGACTAAATACTGCTTTCTGAAGACTAGATACTGCTAACAGGTCTAAATACTGAAAAAGAAAGATAAAATATTTTGGAGAAAACATATATAACTTCGGCAAAAGACTAGATACTGCTTCTAGAAGACTAAATACTGCTTTCTGAAGACTAGATACTGTCGACAGGTCTAAATACAGCGTCTGGAACACTAAATACTGCTTTCTAAAGACTAAAATTGCTTTGTAAAGACTAGATACTGCTGACAGGTCTAAATACTGCAAAAGAAACATAAGATATTGTTGGAGAAAACATTAAAAAGGCGCCGGCGCCCCCTTTTAGGCGACGCCCGGGTGCAGTGCACCCCTTGCACCCCCCGATAGCGCCACCTCTGCCACAGTCCAATCCTATGTTTGGTCATCGCAAATGAAACATATACAAACTGCTGGCTCTAGCCCTACAAACGCTTTAGCGCTGCCCTCTCGTGCTAGTTCATCTGCCGCTTCATTGCCAGCAACCCCAGAGTGACCAGGGACCAGATCAGAGAAACTCTGTTATTACTACTCAGTGTATTTAAAGTTCTTTTAAAATCGTACTGTCATGTTCTTTACCCCTCTCTCAAGAAGGATTGAAGGATTTTAGCACCCAAGTCAATAGCAAATACTTCTGCCTGGAATAGAGTACAATACGTACCCAGGTTGTAAACTTGCTTAATCCAATGTGTCTGACAGTATCTGTGAGCATGCAAACATCTGCCTGAACCTGAGAATTCGATCCATGACTGCCATTCAGGCAGTACAATGGTTTAATAATATGAGTAGGGAATAAAAATAATGGGCAATTTGGAATAAAACATGTTATAAACAATAAAATACCACATCATATAAATTTCTAAGAAATTCTTTATTAAATTGAGTTTACAAAAAAAAAAGTAATATCTTGTATATCATAAAACACTATTTTTTTTATAAATCGCTCTGGGGACGTGTCTCGATCCAAGATTTGATCGCTGGAACGGAACGCACGTTATTAGCGACGGCTTGCAAGTTGGGATACTTTTCGATCATGTTGGTTCCAAGCATAAAGTTAAGATAATCCAATAATCCGGTAAAATAGATATCGGCCCACGTAAGTTTTTTTAGCGCGAAATGACCGTTGTTTTTCTCGGCGATGCTTTCCAAACGCGTCAAATAAAACGGAAGTGTTTCCTCAATTAACGGACCTTTACGAGATTCTTTTACTGCCGCGTCTTGTTCATACCAATAATAAGCAATTTCTGAAAATAAAAATAAAACAGAACTAACGAAACATTTAAGAGATTATTTCCTTTAATTTACTTTGCCGTAAATCATTAATTGTGTCTACAACGGAGTCAATTTCTAAATTTTCCCAATCGGAATCTCCAACCAATTTAACTTTTTTAGCTACGTATCTTGTAATAGCAATACTTTGATGAGCTATTCTACCTGCTTCTTCATAAATTGGGACTTGACCAAACGGCATATCTATAATTTAATTAATTTTTTGTTAATTATTTTATCTTAGAGTTAATATATAAATTACCTGGTTTGATATTGGGCCAATTTTCCTGTTGAAATCGGTTATCATCAAAATTGATGTTACCGTACTTGAGGAGCATTCGAATCGGCTCCGCGAGAGCTTTAACCGGGAAATACGTGATTTTGATCTCGGACATGTCTGTTATTGGCTTCTGAAATTACAAGAATAATCGTGAAAACTCCGAGAATTCTGAATTGAAGTTTTAGATCGTTTCAATGCCTGTCATAACGTTTTATTGATTACACTATTTATTAAAACGATAAAAGAAATAATAACGGTTGTTATAACAACGGATGTGTTTCATATATTTTATGTATGTATCACAAATATATAATAATAAAATAAAATATTAAAGGATTTTTAAATATTTATGTTTTTCCAAGAATAGATTTTATTGATTATAAGTTCTTATACAGTGTTCGCCAAAAGTTAGCAACACGCGGTTTTTTTTTGTCCATCGCGTACTTAAGGGAATCCAATTTTAGGGTACCATGACCCCAAATTTCGGATATAAAGAAACAGAAGGGTTTTTACCCCTGAATGAACTGTAAATTACTGGGGCCTAAGTGCTTTAAGGGGCACACCTAGTGTGACCGCCTTAAAAAAAGGTGTTTTTCTTTAATTTTCTTAAAGAAAATTACTGGCTGAAATGTTTTAAAATTTTGAGGATATATTTATACATAGGTAGTAAGTATACACATAAATTTTCAAATGAAAAAAATTAATTTTCAGCGAGTTATTCGCTATCTCCCAAGTCACCAGGTTCTCCACTGCTGCAGTGATTGCAGCTTTTACCGTGGCTGAAATTAAAAAAAATAAACAGATTATTAAACTAGAAGGTATTGCCTATACAATGACCCACGATTATGAAAAAAAAATTTAAATTTTACAAAATGGCAGAGTTTTGAAAAAAATGTCGTATTTTGCTCAAAAATTGAATGATTTTTGGCCCATTTTTCATACAATCGAAGAACTGGAGGGTCATTGTACAGAGAAACATATATAAAATATGCAGAAAAAAAATCACAGCGATTGGATGATTTGTTTTCGAGTTACAACAACTGCAGCAAATTTGAAAAATGTAGTTTAGAGAAAAACGCGTTTAAAGATAAAAAATGATTGATTTCATTGTTTTTAATAAATAAAAATCATACTTACAGCTAATCAGCTATTCCAGGCCCATATAATTCACCTTCATCTTCTTCATAATATGCCTGCTGGGCTGTTGAAGCACTTCTTCGAAATGATCGACCTTCTTTCGTGCCAGCCTGTTGGCGATGCTCTGCTACTCGTAATCTTGTTTCATCTTTGCTAGCGGCAAAATCCCTTGCTGCAGGTCCAATTATCACTCCCATCACGTTAAATATTTTTAAAATTGATGAATAACCGTCATTGAATATTGACGTAGCAAAGTAAATCAATTCAATAGTTTTGAGACCATTGTGGAGGTGTTTCGGAGCAAAGTGCCAAAGTAAACCATTGTAGCTTTCGTTATTATTCTGAACTACTTCTTGAACTTTCGGATCAAGTGGGAGATAATCGTGCTTGAAGTTCAATCCTTCAGCTTCCGCGCGGCGATAAGCGCACCAACTCTCTGCGCCTTCTGGACAACTCGCATGGTTTGGATTCTTATCACTCGAACTCAAATGATGAAATGTAGCCCAGATTGCTTTATGCATTTTATCTACATTATCTTGATGTCGCATGATCGCTAGGCCGTAATACTTTTGAAGTTTATTAATTAAGTTGACAGTTAATTTTAGCGTGGTTTTACTTTTTCCTCCTAAGCTCTTATTGGCTTTCTTCAAACTACGGCATCGTGATCCCATTCTTTTTTTAACATGTAGACAGCACTGTAGTTTTTCTATCAGAATATTATATGGATTCAAATCTAATAATCCTTTATATGTGGCACTATCACCATCACCAATATATCGCGAATATTTCACACCGTATTCACTAATCGAGCGACCAAACATGTCTTTCACACTGTCGACTTCCATTTTTGAAGCTGATCCTTTATGATTTATGTCACAATCATCTTCGTGTAGTGAGAGCCATTCTTCGTAAGCTTCAGGATCGCTGTCTTTTTTATTTTTCCAAAAGACACAACTGTGACAGTAAGTAGACTTTACACTCGAATCGATGATTTTTTTACAATATTTTCCTGCAAGAGTTACTACACCAAAACGTGAAGTATGCCCACGTTTTCTCCACGTGCCATCTCCAGAAACAGTCAAATTTGTGTCTGAATTTTCCTTCTCTAATGTCTGCTTCTTCTCTTTTTCTACAGTTCCTTGCATACTGAATTTACAAATCGATTCTGCTGCTGTCCATAAATTCGAGAAACATCCAGCGAAAGTTTGATGATAAAATTTACTTGCTAAATCCATCAAACCGCAAAAAAGATTAATTCCGTTTATTCCCAAAATATTTATACCCAAAAGACGCATCACACTAAACGGATGGTGCGTTCCAGACAGTACGTCGCGCCTTTATCTTGCCTACATAAAGAAATAAGGCGCGACGTCCTGTCTGGGACGCACCATCTGTTCCGATTGGCCGGAACCCTCGCCACCCCGCAGAGCTTATTTCTGTTTCTTTTTAATTTGTAATTCCATTAAGTCGCTTTTAAAAAAATAGAGAGCCTTAATATTGAAAAGCTGATAACGGAATCCGACAACCAACATTATTTGACATATTTTGGTCAAATCCGCGAAGAAATCCACCCAACCGTTTTCGACATAACGGCGTCTTACTAAACCGCGATTTTCCGCGAAACTGTATGAAATATCGAAAAAATAAAACATGCCACTCATTGAGAACACATCAGACTACCACCTGTTCAAAATTAAAAATTTTTCGTACGATAGTTTTCGAGAAAAAAAATCGCAAAGTTGATAAAGTTGCCAATTCCGTAAAAAATCGGGTACATTTTTCATTTAACTCGCGGTAACAAGAAAACCGTGGATCCGAAAATTTTCAGATTAACATAAGTTACGTAGAAATGTTCAGTGATTACAACAAATTTTGTTGCAATTTTTTTTATGGAGCGGTTGCGAAGATATCGATCTCTAAAGTGAGGGGCCTTGACTTTTTGCACAGATAGTAGGTGTGCCCCTTAAAGGAATTCACCCTCACCTGTAGTTTTGTAATGCCAACTATACCGTCAAGGAATGTTGAATAAGGTAAGTTTAGTTTTCTTTTGTAATGTCAATTATACCGGGAATTAATGTTGAGTAAGGTTTTTGTTTTGCAACGTCAATCCAATGTTTTGGAAATAAATTATCCAAATAGTTTCGTATATCTCATATACTGTGCGCTGAAGTTGAGTGATTAATATTACATAATCTGAAACTGATCAATATATTATGGCGCCTCGGCTTTATCAAATCAAGTTTTAGATTTTTTGACCAATTAAGCTGAGATCTCATGCGGCTAAAACTCAACAATTAATATTATAGCAACCTGAAATTAGTCATTATATTTGATGGACTTTCTTGAATAATTAATTAACTTTATGGCTTTTGCGGGAATTTTATTTTTGCCAATTTTAAAGCAGAATCTTGTACATCTTGTATATGACAAAACCGTAAACAACAACAACAACTTTTTTATATCACTATGCTTACAACATATAAATTATCAACGGGTAAAGTGTCAACTAAATTATTCTAACACCCTCCCTCAATGTTTATAATGAATATTCTAATTAAATTAATCCTAAACCTTTCCTAAACTTCCTAAGTTTTATTTTATCTAACGATTTAGTCAGTATATCAGCTATCATATCTTCAGTAGGTAAATATTATATATTTATTTTATTTTTATTTACTAAATCCCTTATATAACGGTATTTCGTATCTATGTGCTTAGTTCTTTTCTTTAACTGGTCATTTTTGGTAAGTTTTATGCAACTTTGATTATCCTCGAAGATTATCGGTGTTACATTAATGCCTATTTCTGATAATAATCGCGTGTACCATTCAAGCTCTGTAGTTAATTCAGTTAGCGCAACATATTCCGCCTCAGTAGACGATAAGCTTACGCATTTTTGTTTTGTGCTGCTCTAAGTCATTAAATTGCCATTTAAGAATACACACAATAAAATTCCCGCAAAAGCCATAAAGTTAATTAATTATTCAGAAAGTCTTATTCAAGAAATATTTATATAGTATAATATATAATAAGGAGATATAACAGAAAGATTTCAAGATGGAAAGCGGAAAGCATATGGGTCAAATAAAGCTATTATCTAACAACAATTATCAGACATGGAAATTTCGAGTTGAGATGTTGTTAATTCGGGAAAATCTTTGGGAAGTTGTGACAAATGAACCATCAACTCCAAAAGAAGATATGTGGGACCTTACAGATAAAAAGGCTCGAGCAACAATTGGATTATTAGTGGATGATACCCAACTGAAGCTTATAAAAGGGAAAACAACGGCGAAAGAAATGTGGTTGTCATTAAAAAACTTCCATGAAAAGTCTACATTAGGAGTGACAACCAGACTACTCAAAAAGTTATGTAAAAGGGAACTCTCAGAAGGTGGTGACATGGAGATTCACATAAGGGAAATGGAGGAACTATTGGAGCAATTAACAACTGCTGGACATATTTTTCCTGAAGAAATGATTGTTATATTTTATTTACAAAGTTTGCCAGCTAGTTATGATCATCTTATAATTGCATTAGAAAACAGAACGGACACGTTGACAGCGGAATTTGTGAAACAAAGACTTCTGGAAGAGTATGAAAAACGAAAAAATCGGGACTTTGACGAAACTTCAAAGGCCATGAAGACACTGCAGTATTCTAGAGGTATAGAGAAGAAAAATATTGAATGTTTCTTTTGCAAGAAAAAAGGACACATGAAGAAAGATTGTCGAAAGTATATAACTTGGTTGAAGAAACACAAAGCCAAGATAGCAGAAGACAAGAAAGAAAATTCAGACAATGAAAAGGAAGAGTATTTGAGTTATATAGCGAAGGAAAATACCATAATTCATCATTGTAATAAATCCAACACTATAACAGGACAGCGAGACGACCAAATGTGGTACATAGATTCTGGAGCAACGGCCCACATGTGTAACAATCCAAAATTATTAGAACATATTAATAAAAACGGTGCCACAGTAGTTAGTGTAGCAGACGGTCGTAAGTTAAATGTCACAGGTACGTGCGTTATTAGAAGCATTGCTAATGATAGTAGTAATATGGTTATAAAGTTAAACAATGTTTTATATGTACCGAATTTAGATAGCAATTTAATTTCTGTTAGTAATCTAGTAAGTAAAGGGTTAGAATATTTAATGAAAAGGGAGGTTTTGTTAAATGTAAGGATAATATAATAATGAAATTTAATAAGTTAGGTAAACTATTTGTGTTAGATTTTGGTGAAAAAACATATAAAATATCATTGCCAATAATTAAAAGATGCGTACATGAAAGGCATAAGGTTTTAGCCCACCGAAATTTAACTGATATAAAGAAATTACAGTTATTATATCCTGAAAAGATTAATATTACAAGTTGTAACTGTTCAGATTTATGTGAAGAATGTTTAAGAGCAAAGATGACGCGACAGTTATTTATTAAAAGTAATAAAACCGAAAAAACAAATCCGATAAATTTAAGTCCAATAGAAGTTGTAACGAATCAAGGTTATAAATACATACTCAGTTTAATTGATGATTGTACAGACTATACAACTGTTTACTTAATAAAGGAAAAGAGTGATGTAGCAAACATAATTAAAGAACATATTAGTATGTTGGAAAATATATTTAACAGAAAACCAAAAATAAAATTCCCGCAAAAGCCATAAAGTTAATTAATTATTCAAGAAAGTTCATCAATATTGTGGTATAAAAAATGCGTAAATTGCTGACTTTTGATGAACACTGTATAATACTGATAATAGAAACAGTCAAAGCAGGACCGGATTATCCGATTAAAGTACATTCTCAGGTTTAAAATTATAACTAAATTTTACAATTTTAATAATTTTCGATTAATACCAACAATAATTGATTAAATCTTAATAAAAATCTCAACTTACCAGCTAAAAATAACCACTTTAATTCGGTTCAACCGGAGAATGATTTAACGTCAATTCTACTTTAGAACTACAACTGTACTGATAAGTTAAGACGTTTACACTTTGATTAAAACCGAGATGTTAAACGATTTTTATTGGAGGGGGTACTCCACAAAATTAAAAAATATTGCGAAATAACATTCTTAAGAGGATAACCTATTAGCAAAAACAACGAATACTATATTATTCAGCCATCGTTTAAAATTTTTGTATGTTTGTTACATCAAAATTTCTATTTTTTTATATAGTTTTTAGTGATGCATTTAGTTTTTTCAAAAAATGTCGCGTAACGTTTCTAAAATCACGTTTTAAAAAATTTTTAAAAACGGAATGCATCACGAGGTAGTGGAATGTAAAGTAAATCATATTTAAAGAGTTCAATTTTTTTATTAAATGCAGCAAATTTAAATAAAATGGGTTTAAAACGTGTAGTCCGTTTTGATTGCTTGTGGAGTATAAATACGGCAACATCGCAAATATTACTCCGTCCGAAACATTGCCCGAGACATAGTGTAGAGACTATGTAGACGTAGTGTCTCCCAAGAAAAACAAACCTGAAGCGATTAATATTTTCGGATAGATCAAAAAATTTGTATATCATTAATTTAAATTTAAACATTTAATTTACGTAGAATGCAAAACAATGTCTAAATGTGGCAATACATTTTTAATAATGAGAATATTTGCACAATTATCTGATCATCTACTATTAGATTAATTATTAAAATAAATACAAAATAAAAATATAAAGAAGCACCAAAGGTATATTTTAAAATAAATAATACAATATAAATAATAAAAAAATATATTAACTCATAAAAAACTAAAAATTTTCTTAATAACAATTTTTAAATTTTTTCAAATATTTTCTGATATAAGGGTACTAAAATTTTACATCATCGTAAAGAGAAAAACAATCTCTATCAAATGAGCCTAACGAAAGGGTACATTATCATTTAAAAAAATTCAAGTGTTATTCATTGCTCATTTGTTTTCTGAAATATAAACAATTGAATGCTGTCTTATTATGGCAAATAAAATATTAAACAACTTTTGTATAAAATGTTTTTTTATAAAGTTGATATATACTATATTCCATACATAATGGGCACCCTATATAAAAATTTATGGTGTTTCTGTAAGTGGTGGCATAATTTCAACCACATATACTGCTAGGAGCAAAAATTATGACAGCTAGTCTAAACATTTTTAATCTTTAAATACAGGTTGATTTATTAGCTCACCATCAAACTTTGACATATGATAGCTAATCCAATTACCAAAAAAAAAATGTTAATGAACATATATCCTATTTCAATTATTTACGAAATTATAACACTTTAAAGTTTTCTGCAGCGAATTTATTAATAGTCAGTAAAATCAAACATTCAACAAAAACAAAGTTGTCATTGTAATATATCAGTTTGCTGTAAGGTTTAATTATTACATACAAGAAGAAACTCAAAATGTACGCTTATAGCACTGAAGAGTATGCTGATATAATTTTAGTGTATTTTTTTGCAATTGAAACGGTCGACAATCAGTATCAGAATATCAAGAAAGATTTCCACAGCGTCATTTGCCATATTATTCAGTTTTTAGCGATTCTTTCAGAAGACTTTGAGAAACAGGTAATCCTATTCGACCGCATGTAGTTAATGTAGCGGACGAAGAAGCTGTAATTAATGCTGTCATTGATAATCCTTCCATCAGCACTCGAAGAATAGCACACAACATACATGTAAGTCAACATTTTGCATGGCGCGTATTGAATCGATAAGTCCTTCATCCGTATCGTAAACAGAACGTTCAAGCTCTACAGCCAGGAGATAATCAGCAACGGTTAGCATTTTGTGAATGGTTATTGTAGTAACATGCCCAAAATAATGACTTCATTTCAAATGATCGCTGGACAGATGAATCATGTTTTACACGAGATGGTATAAATAATTACCATAATGAACATATCTGGGCATTACAAAATCTGCATGCGATTAGACCAAGGAAATTTCAACAACGTTTCAGCATCAACGTTTGGGGTGGATTATTTAACAACAATTTACTAGGTTTGCATGTACTTGATGGACGTTTGAACGCTGTAAACTACAGATTTTTTTGAACAACACACTTTTCGATTTACTTGAAGATATACCTCTTAATGTATGTAATTCAAAATATGTGGTACCAGCACGATGATGCCCCCCTCATCGCGGAAGAATAGTTGTCGAGTGGTTAAATCAATATTTTCCAAACAAGTGGATTGGTAATGGTCCATTTGTTTGGCCACCTAGATCCCCCGACCTTAATCCATTGGATTTCTACTTATTGGGTCATATGATACAAATTGTGTATCAAGTGGAAATTAACACACGAAAACAGTCATTAAACAGAATACAAATGGCTGCTACTGGAACAAGAAATCAAGCAGACATTTTAATTCGGCTGAAGAACTCTTTAATTCGTCATTGTGAAGCATGTATTCCTTCTTCAGAAGGAGTCTATTTTGAACAATATTTGTAATATTTATGTGTTTTAAAAATAATGTAGCAGTTAATTATGATATAAAAATGAAAACTTTAAAGTGTTATAATTTCGTAATTAATTAAAATAGGACATATTTTCACTAACATTTTTTTTTGTAATTGGATTAGCTATCATATGTCAAAGTTTGATGGTGAGCTGATAAATCACCCTGTATAAATCAATAAATGGCTAAGGTATAGATTATCTGTAATAATTTTAATGATTTGTCATATACAGATAAAATTTGGTATACTGTGCAATTTTATAATGAGGAATCTGATAAGATCGCATTGAGGTCTTATATATAATCTAGAGTGCGTATGCTGTTGTCCCCACCACGCCTAAAATGAAGCCAGAAAGGTCGTCATGTTAGATGTACCAACTTAGCGGGAAATTCGAAATTCTTATATATACTTATGTAAGAATTTACATTATTATAAACTGGAAAGACAGAAAATAATAACCAAAACAAAACATATTAACTTTTTATTAATAAATAATTATTAATTATATAATATTTTAAAAGAACTTAATAATTTTTAACAATAACCCTTATAATTAACATAAACTAAGAAGAAAATATTTAAAACAATTCTGGTTGATCACGTTAACCTTTTGCTTATAAATAATTGTTAGTTTATTTTAAAAGAACTAAACATTCCTTAATAATAAACTTTACTTCAACTGCAATTGTTAATTTCAAGTCAAGTAACCAGAAACATTTTATAGACTGTTGTAAATAATCTTCCAACCTACCAAATTATAAAAAACATATGTGAAACAAAAATAAAATTTTAATAAAAATAACAATATGTTTATGAAAATTGTGAGGTTATTCTATTTTATCTTCTTCCGGTGAGGTTTCGGAGTTCGAACCAAAGTTCATATCATGCTCCAGCAACAAGGTGTCTGTTTGTCTGTTTATGTTTTCCTTCAAATTCTATTGTGAGGTTATAATTGTAGGTACAATAGAGACTTGAAACTATAGCTAAGTTCAGGTCGGTACATCCAACATGTCTGACTTTCTGATTACCCCCACCACCACCACATACGCACTCTAGATTATATATAAGACCTCAATGTAAGATCGGCATCCACCAACATCCCTTTTCGTGAAAATATATAATTTTAACTAACAATTGATAATAATGAAATACTAGCAATAACAGCTATGTTCCAAAAAGCGGCCCCGACTCGTATTCAAATGCATTCAACTAAGAATAAAATCAACCAAATTGGAATCTCGTTTCCAATTTTTCGCCAGCTAGGTAGGCCTCTTAAAGACTTAGTTGTTCTTTTCATAACATGATGTAATATTCGCAATATCTGTTTCTAAAATAACCTATCGACTTCGCAATGCGTTTAAGAAACGAAATTTAAAAGATCGAAACTAAATTATAAAGCGTAACTCAATATTTACACGGGAATTTCAATTTCCATTTCGCGGCGAAAATTCGCGTTTGAAAAATCCCTTTTAATTTCATACCGAAAATTGCACATCAATAATTATGAGTGTTTGTTTGGAAAGTAAATTAAATTTCTTTTTGATTTATCGATAAGTAATTTTAGTAGTATTAAAATTTATAAATAAAAAAATTAAATATATGGATGTTAAAACAGAAATATGAAATTTTAAAGTTCCGACCTGGAATAATAATTATCCTTGAAGATTGGAAGGTGGTAATAAGAAACGAGTTATATTCCGCGACGCCGACCACTTTAATTTCCCCATTTATTATTGTATTAAAGAAGAATTTCGTATTTCTTGCTTTTTTTGGGTGGGTGAAAATTTTCCGGGGAAAATAAGAAAAAAATTATTAATTTTCGTGTAATTCGTTATTGTATAATACCCAGCAGTACTGAGAGAATACATTAAACGGTCGTTTTGTTGGTGAAATGCGACATTTCCTAGTGCACGTGGGAACATTCACCAACTTCGACACTTCAATAACTAACAAGCTGATTTGTTAGGAAGTTTCCATCAAAACTCTGTATGTAACATTCACGGGAAGTTCTACTCAGGTGTTAGCAATTTTAGATGTCTACATTCGCTTCAAATCCTATAACCAAAACTTCCTTTACCCCCTTTAATTTAAATTTTATGATATAGATTAAAAATGTGTGCTAACGAAGTATTTACAAAGCATGCAGGCGAGAGATACGGGTTACGTTTTTGATTTGTAGGGGAGACGAATGTCGGAATAAACTGATGGAAAGGTCGTATACGAAAAGGGCATAAATTACCGTACATTCAGGTCTTGTTTGCGAGATATGCGATTTCGATTCAATTTCATACGAGGGTGTATTTATCGTTTCTCTGCGAATCGGAGTTTTTCTTTATTTCCATTCATTCTCAACCCTATATAGGTACTTTTCCAAGGTATCACCTCGATTCGTATTGATTTTTTCTCAATAAATATTATTTATTTAATAGTATTAATTTTTCGAGATAAAAACCTTATCATAATCATAATCATAATCGTCTAAAAGTTATCTGCTGGTTACGAAGCAGAGAGTTATTTAAAAAAACGTTCTATTTTTTAATGGAAAACTTGAGACGTCCTTTGAGTTGATATAAAAAAAAACATCCACTTTGAAGAATTAATCTAAAAAGTTTTATTGCAAGCTAATTCACTCCCAAAGTTTTGCAATAGAGAAATTGCTTTATAACATTTTTTCAAACTTAATTAATAATATTTCACTTTTGTATCATTTTATTGATAACGTGATTTTGCAAGGAAACGTGATATAACCTCAAATATATTCCTTTGCAAGCACAATTTCATGTAACAAATAGCAGATATGACGTTAAGGTGCTCTGAAAGCTTTATCTTCAAAGAGAGCCCAGTCTCTTTGCCGTTTACGACGTATTTCCGAACACACGTTTATATGAACTTTCCCTGTAGAGAATTGAGGCATTTGAAACCGTTTGCAACAAAAGAATTTTGTGCAATTTAGGAAAGAAACCTTATATTTAAAAAAATAATAAAGTAATGACGCGTACGTACCAAAATTGTGATGTATTCTCACAACAGAGTGAACGAATAAGCCGATTTAGTTGAAAAATATGACGCGGTTTATTTTAAGACAAAGTAGGTTAAACTTAGCAGTTCGGTGGAAGGAAGAATTTAAAATTCAAATTTTTAGATTGATTTTTTTCTCCTAATTCTTTTATAATAAATGCTTAAATTATGAAATAATTTGAAGGTTATTAAGTTCATCATTAACAATAAAATGTTGCGCTGAAGTACATTATCAAAGTATTCCACAAACATTAGATATTATAATAAGTTTTAGCAAACCCTGAAGTGTAAGGAATCTCGCAGCGTGAATAGATACAAAATCGCTATTGCCAAAGCATACTCTTTTAAGAATATCGACCCTATATCTAAAAATAACTTCTAAAATACCAAGGATCAAATAATGTGATATCAAAAATCAATTGGAAGAAATCTGCGAAGTCTTATTAACCGGAGAAGCTGAAATGATGAAATTACAACGTTTTGTACATTTATTTATTTATAATCAATAATCCTCTTTTATCCACAGAGGTGTCGAGGAGGTTTTACAGCTTTTAAATATTTTTCCATCACTAAACACCCGACTCCTCTATACAGGGTGTCTCAGTGAGACCGGCCATTAGACATTTCTGTGGTTCTGGCCAAAATAAAAAATTGAGAATTCAAACTTAAGTATTATCAATTACGTTCTCTTCGTCTAAAATATTTTCAGTTTTCTAGCACTTCCGGTTATACCGGAAGTCGCCACCTACTTTATTTTTTTAAATGGAACACCCTGTATATTGTTACATATTTGGATTTGTCTGTTTTGAAGGTTTATAAATAACTTTACTTTTTGCAATTTGATTCGGCCGTTCTCGGCCAATCAGACTTTGACGTTTGTCAATAAGTCATTAAACATTTGTTTTCCATGGCACACTAGGCTAAATATCCATATGATATGTGTGCATTTTTCAAAAAACCCTAATTATCTCCCAAATTATTAATATTAGGTATGGGCCATATGGGATATAAAAGATGTAGAATGAGACACTGAAGACGACTAAAAAATAAAATATAGGGGGTGCCATTTAAAAAAATGAAGTTATGGTACTTCCAAATTTTGAAAAGTTAACGTGCCATAGTAAAGTGGCCAAACGTTCTAGACAGCCGTTCTTGGCACCAAAACATACTCCATCATGTTGTTTAAGCATATTCTGAATCCTAAATAGATATCCCAAAAATCGAGTGTTCTCTGATTTTTTGAACAAATGTCCGCTGGAGCAGATTTTTCTAGAAAAATTCGAATAACTCGAGAACGGCAGTATCAAATTGCAAAAAGTAAAGTTATTTATAAACCTTGAAAACAGACAAATCCAAATATGTAAAAATATACAGGGTGTTCCATTAAAAAAAAAAAAGTAGGTGGCGACTTCCGGTATAACCGGAAGTGCAAGAAATCTGAAAATATTTTAGTCGAAGAGATCGTAATTGATAATACTTAAGTCTGAATTCTCAAATTTTTATTTTCGCCAAAACCCCAGAAACGTCTAATGACCGGTCTCGCTGAGACACCCTGTATATCAGCAAATTATTCTTTAGTGTTAATTGGCCTTTACCTTTCTTTTTGGTTTCAGTTAATGCTACAATACCGATTTCTTAGTGCTTGATCTCTTCTAATAACTCTTTCTCTTTACTATGTATGCCTCTTACGTTCCATGTTGCCATTTTTATTGTATTTTCTTTTTGATTTTCTTGTATAATAGATAATCTTGTATACAGGGTGTCCCGCAACGATTGTACAAAACTGCATCAGCGTAGTCTATGATCAAAAATAAACAAAAAAAGCCTAATAAACATGGGTCCGAAAATGGACCATTTTCGAGATATTCAAAGATTTAGTTTCATAAGTTGACATTGTTAACATCATGAATTTAAATTTGTTTTTATAATAATTAAGTCGTTACTATGATTACGATAAGTTGTCTAATCAAAAAAAAATAATAATACTACACGAAATTATTATTTTACTATTTAATTTTTTCAATTCAATTTGTTAAATATTCGTTGTTTTTATGCTGGTTGAACGATTTTCTTCGACAATCTTTGTTACTTGTTTTGTTAAATTATTAATGAACTGTATTAATTAACTTAATATTAATATACAGATAAATGGAAAAGTTCGCTGGTTGTACCACTACCCAAAAAATCTGGTCCTCACACTTTAAATGATATTAGACCCGTATCGGTTCTTCCAGTTCTGTCTAAGGTACTGGAAAAGATACTGGCATCACAATTGACGAGTCACCTAAATCAGTTTAAAATCTTGCCCGATTTGCAGTCAGGTTTTAGATCTGGCTACAGTTGTGCCACTGCGCTGGCAAACGTTATGGATGACATTGTTACGGCTAGGGATGCGGGATTAACTACAGTGCTTGTGCTTTTAGATTTTTCAAAGGCTTTTGATATGATCGATCATAGGTTGCTGTTATGTATGCTTCATTATGTTGGGATGAGCCGGTGTGGTGTTCAGTTGATGGACGATTATTTGCGAGATCGTACACAGAGTGTGTTGTTTGGGGGCAGTCGATCCAACATCTTAAATGTGAAATCGGGCGTGCCCCAAGGCTCAGTGCTTGGTCCACTGCTGTACTCGATATATACACTCAATATTCAAAAGTACATTCGTACCTGTCGCTATCATCTCTATGCGGATGATACACAGATATATTACTCCTTTAAGCCATCGGATGTTGCGTTAGTTTCTAGTCAAATCAATCAGGACTTGAGCGGGATTCTTCGCTTTGCGGATGATCACGGTTTGGTGGTGAATTCGGATAAAACTGTTGGGTTGGTCTTTGCGAATGGAAGAAATAAACTGGCTGCGCAGCGGGATTTGGGATTGCTTATTGGAGGGGCTGAGGTGATGTATCAGGATTCAGTCAGGTATTTGGGAGTCTGGATAGATTCAGAATTGAGATTGAGGAAGTTTGTGTCCTGCCTGGTCGGGAGGGCGTTTGCCAGTTTAAAGCTGTTATATTCACACAAAGCGGTTTTGAATATCAAACTTAGAAAATTGTTATGTGAGTCATTTGTACTATCACATTTTAATTACTGTGATGTAGTTTATCATTCGTTTATAGATCAAGTTAGTGCTGGTAGAATTCAGAGAGTGCAGAATAGTTGCTTACGATTTATTTACGGTATTAAACGTCGTCAGCATGTTTCTCATGTGTTAGAGGCCGCCAATTGGCTAAATATGTGGAGGAGAAGGGTTTTACATACCGCTTTGTTTTTTCATGGTGTTGTGACTTGGCGCATGCCTCCTTACCTGTACTGTCGCATAACTTACAGAACTGATATTCACAATCTTGGTACTCGATTCAGGGGTCAGGTCGCAATTCCAAGGCATAGGACTCAACTATTTAAGAAATCATTTTCATACAATATTGCAAAGTATTTCATTGATCTTAATCGTTGCTTTTGCTTTAAGTCGAGATATGAATTTAAAAAGGCCGTCATAAAATATTTGTCTGAGCTGCGGTGAGGGTGGGTTCGTTGGGTGTGGCAATGTTCGATGTGTTTAAACTGGTCAGTTGGTGGTTCTGGTCAAAAGCTGTTTGAGGTATTTAGCTTAATCCATCTATATTGTTATATATCTATAGTTTTTCTTTTTTTTCCGAGCTGCGTGGAGGAGTGGATCGTGACTATGTTACGAGCCAAACGCAGTCCATTTGGTTGCAACCCCGTTCTATTGTAATATATATTGTTTTTGTAAAGTTTTTTTTGTTTATTTTCTTTCTGATTTCTATATATATGTAAAGTATGTGGGTTGTGCCAATAAATATTATTATTATTATTATTATTATTATCTTATTATTTATTAAACTTTATCTTAACCATCGTAACCGTGGTAATCATATAATTACTGCATCTAAATCGTTAGAATTAATGATGTTTACAATAGGTCAGCTTATGAAACTAAAACTTTGAATATCTCGAAATTGGTCCATTTTTGGACCTATGTTTATTAGACTTTTCTTGTCTGTTTTCGATCAGAGAAAACGCTGATGCAGTATTGTACAATCGTTGCGGGACACCCTGTATAAACTAGCACCTCTGCCACAAGCGACCTCGTCTTAATAGAGGTACATTTCAGTCCAATTAAGTCAAGGTCGCTTGCGGGCGATGCGCTACATTTAATACCATATCAACACAAGACTGACGTCAAACAACGTAACACCTCGACCGTAATTATCCTCGGCTAAATAAACTGATGTCCACGATATCACTCACCATAATGAGGGCACATCTGGCAAGAGTAAAGGGTCATTATTAATCGTCTTTGATCTTATATTCGTAAAGTTACGCAACGGCCATGACGTTGCAAAAAAGGTTAATGACTCTAATCCACAACTATAACTCAATATGTTGCTTTTCAATTATTTAAAGAAAACGAATTATGCAATTTTTTAACTTTATTATTATTTTCTTAGATTGTATCAATCGATTGTGAGTTAAATAATAATTATAAGCAAGACATAACCGCAATAAGCAATCGTTTTTAATGGGTGTACGAGTAATATATTTTTTTAGGATATATTATTCAATCGAAAAGATTGCACAGGATGTTGCTGAAATAGAGTACGCGGACATTAGTTACTCGTCTACGCCAGGTGTTACAACATGATAAATCACGTACAATACCCAAGTGCAAGAATACAAATGACGTTACATACCGCGCATATATAGTCATAAGGTTTTTTTTCAATCCCATCATTCCAATTTACACCTTTCCACAATGAAGGTAAGTTTATATTAATATATTATTATTTACCAACCTCGCCATTTACTTCTAATTAAGATACAGTTAATGAATCGACATCAAATCACTGCTTATATACCAATAAGTCTTAAATAAACAGCAATTACTGCACCACTGATGTTTGTAAATCATCACTTGGTAACTGTAAACCCTAATTTGAAGCAATATAACCCCCAATTTAGTGTGATTGGCAAAAAAATAATACTAATTAATTGAATTTAATTTTTAGATAATGAAGAGATTATTTTTCTTGGTTGTACTATGTACACCAACGTTTACGGAACAATTCCCTCCTTATCCTCCAAGCGGTTGGCGACCTGAAGGTCCTGCATTCGAATTACCTAATTTGCAAAGAAATTTGCAATTCAATCAGAGGCAGGAGATTCCCCAACAGGGCTACAGCCCCGTTACCTCTTTTGCCCTTCAAAATCCTTACGAAGTTTATGGCTCAGCTAAAATTCAAACAACCGCATCGAATGTTGGAGAAAGCTATCGTACCGAACAAGAAGGATTTCATCAGTTAACACCGAAAATTCACGTCAAACAACCATTCAAACCTCCCCATGAAATAAATAATGACAGAAATGAATTAATAGAACAAGAAATGAGATCAAGACAAAATTCGAAACTTTTAAACGTTAACAATTATTTACCAAGCCCAGAAAATTTTCCAATTCAACGAAATAATAATGATTTACCAAATATTGATATTAGAAGTGGATCAGAACAAAATAAGAATAAAGATAGCAATCCCAACATTCGAACTGAATTAATTCCCAATTTTCCAGAATACAATCCCAATATAACTCACGTAGAGGATAGAGGGAATCGACACACACCTAGATTTAACGAAAATAATATCAATCCTAAAAGAAATAACACTCAAAGCGAAGTGGATAATAATAACAATAATAATGACGAATTTGGGAAAAGAATTCGAACGAGAAAAGTTAAAGTTATCCGCAGAAATAGAAAACCGTCAAGGGAAAGAGAAAATTAAATAAAATGATTTTTGTACATAATATAAATACCAAAAATAAATAAATAGTTATTAATTAAATAAAATTAATTAGTTTATATTTAACTTTAAGCTATTTAACACTAGATGGCGCAATAAAATGACAAACACAATAGAAATGACATTTAGATAACCTATAAATATGTCAATAACAAAAAATTTAATTTTTCTGTTAAAATCACAATCAAATGATGAAAAAGACGATAAATATGAAATTATTTTACGAGAAATTGGTTTTCAGGTGATTCAAGTAAAAACGATTGATTTTAAATACAAAAATTTAAATCTTCTAGAAAATAAGTTAAAATGCCCCAATGATTATGCAGGAATGATATTATCAAGTCCACGATGTGTTCTTGCTGTAAAATATGCATGTAAATTACCTAATGAATGGAAATTGAAGGAAAATTACGTTGTTGGAGAAGCAACATATGAATTAGCCCAAAAAGAACTTGATGTTGAATGCGGTGGAAAAGAAACTGGAAATGCAGATAATTTATCAATTTGGTTATTAAATAATAGTGATAAAATTGCAAAAAGATTTTTATACCCCCATGGTAATTTAAAAATGGATATTTTAAAAAACAAACTTTCAAAAAGTTCGATTACTTTAGAAGAAGTTGAAGTTTATGAAACAGTTACTAATGAACATATTGAAGAGGATTTTGGAAAAGTTACAGAATCTTTAAATGTTTTTCCTGAGTATATTGTTTTTTTTAGTCCTTCGGGATTAAAGGCGATTGAAACAATTTTATTTCAATTACCATTAAATTCAATGAAGGTATTTAAATGATTAGTAATTGTTTATTTAAGTTAATTAATTTCATTTTAGTTAATCGCAATTGGACCAACGACCGAATCAGCTATGATTAAATTGGGATTAACTGTTTTTGGTGTTGCTGAAAAACCGACTCCAAGTGATGTGCTTAAATTGTTAAAATAAATTGTATATATATATTTTTTTTAATTTTGTTGACTAATAATTATAAGAATACATTTTTAAATTGTTATACACTTGAAGAAATATTAATTAATTATTATACCCGACAAAGTATGCAACCAATATCACAGATTGGTATTGCAACGCGACGAAAGTTCCTAAAAACGATGGCGACAATTCATTAACTTTAAAAGCCGTTTAAAATATATTTAGATATATTTTAATAAGTATAAAAAATGCTAACTTTCTGTCCTTTTGTTTAAAATAATTTTTAGTGTATCCATAGATTGAAATTAATGTTTAAAGTAGTGGTTATTTTGATTTGTTTATACTATAGTTACTATACTATTGTTTATACGCTAGAAACAACGATAGTTCTAAAAAGAAATAGTTTAAAATTATCCAAGCTACCACTACATATTGAGATATGCAGCCAATATTACACAGGTCACGTGGGTTACGATAATTAATTAAATACTTTCAAGTTATTACGCTGAACCTAAAAACATTATCATTTTAATCAACAATAATTAGACATTAAATAACAGATTAAGAACAATTATTCATCTTGAATAACAAAGCTTTATTTTAATTCCACATAAATTTGAAATAAACAGGAAAAAGCAAAATAAACTTAAAATTTAAATTAATCATTAAACAAAGTAATAAATTCTATAATTTAGTAGTTACAACCTCAGGAAATTTTTGATTTCCAACCCAAATAAATTCAGAACGACTTTGCCTTAAATATTTATCAAAATGGAACCAAACACAACTAGTATTCCCTCCTTTTAAACAAAATTCTTCAATTAATCGAAGAATTTCAACCCATTTATAATGTTTATTATCTTCCGTTGGATACAACTTCGGCAATAAATAAATTGCAAGAATATAATTGTAATTGTGATCGTTTAATTGTATCAAAAGGTTTGTAAACGTAATTAAATCATTATTTTTCTCGTCTATAATTTTAAATAACTCGTTTATTTGAACTGAAAATTCCGAAATGATGCTGGAATCGTATTCTTTTATTGATTGATGTAAAAAGTTGTTAATAAGAAAAGCGAATTTGTTAAAATCAAAGTTTGATTCGAAGAAATGTTTGGTTATTTTGATAAAAATATTCGTGTTTAATAAACAATGTTTTGGGAAAAAATCCCATTGCATGTCGAGTATTTTTATAAGATTTAAATGGTTTATATCTTTGCTTTTTAAAATCTTTTTGCAGAACGACGTTGTAAAATAATTAAGTGATTTCCTAATTTGTAGGTAACCAATTTCTGCAGTAAAAGATGAAAGCTTTTCTTTCATAATTTCCATTGCGAACGAAAATAATTCTTTGCTATTTTCTTGATTTGTATTTATAATTAAATCCCAAAAACAATCTTCTCTTAATTCTTTTGCAAATAAATCTTCGACGATAATCTCAATTAAACTTTTTAAAACATTTAAAGGTAAATCGTTTAAAACATTTTTCGGTAAATTCTTCGATAACGTTATAAATAACGCAATCCTTTCTTTCTTTTTCATACTTTTTATCATTTCAAAAACATTCCAAATATAATCGATATTATACTCATTAGGAACAAATTTAATTTTTTTAATCATAATTTCAAGCAAATTTTTATCTTCGGTGTTAATCACTTTAAAATAATTAGATAATTGGTCATAATTTTTTTTATTTTTCGTGTTAAAAAAAATATCGAAAAATTTTTTAAAAATAATGTTTTTAATCGAAGAATTTTTCTCACTTTTTAAAGCTTCATTTAAAAATTGTTCACTTTCGTGAAGTTGTAGGGATAAAGCCAAAAATAAAGCATGTTTTGAAACGGAAATTGGTTGATTTAATTTAAAATCGTTCAAAAAATTTAAAACGTCGATTTCTTTCATATTCAAAACGGTTTTGTATAAAAGTTTTAACCCGAATTTTAAATAATCTCCAATACAAACTTTTTTAATAATTTCTAATTTTTGTGTTTTTTCTAATTCGATATTACATAAACATTTAATAACAACTCCGTGTAGAAATTTTTTATTTAAAGCATTTTCAGTTTCAAATTTTCCATTAATTGGGGGCATAAAATTCGATGTTGTTTCTAAAAACGTTTTCGTATTCGCGATGTAACACAAAATTGGCATTAAAAATTGTGCTTTTTGAGCATTATCATAATTAATATTGTTTGTAATATATTCCAAACTTTTTTGTTTTATAAAATCGTTTGAGTAATCACCAAAAGCTTTATAAACATTTATTGATGGGCAATATTCGATTGTGGATAAAATTAAAGTTAAATTATCTTCAATTTGTTTAATATCATTTTTAAAAAACCATATTAATAGGCTCCATAAGCTTTGAGTTTTATAATGTTTCCAAAAAGATTGATGGATATCTTTATCATTACATCTTTTTATTAAATATTTAAAATATTCATTGTTGTTATATGAATTTTCAAGTGAGAGAACGTGTTGGAGAATTTCTTTGTATGAAGATAAAGGAATTAAATTCCTTCTATGTTTCTTATTATAACAAAAAATACGTTTTATAATTTCCCTTGTTAATTGGTTATAAATTGCTTTGTTCTCCTTAAAACTTCCAACCATTTCAAGAATTTTATCTATAACTAAAACCATATCTTCCAATTCACGCATAGAAATGCAATTATAATAAGAATCTGACACAAGCTGTTTTAAATAATCCATTAAATGATCGTCGTACGATTTATTATTTTTAATTAAATACATTAAATAAGCCAAAGATATCCTTTCAGCACACAATCGATTACTGTATTCAGTTATAGTATAAGGCGCCATTTGATTCAATAAAATCAATTGATCTTCATTAAAACATTTTAAATTCTTAACTTCATCACAAAGATCAAAAACAAACACCTTAAAAGGTTGCACATCATTTCTGTATCTCTCAAAAACATGTTTTATTATTTTTGTAACTATTTCTTCATCTTTCAAATTTATTGCAACAAGTTTTGCTAAAAGTCTTAATTGCTTTTTACGTTCTTCCATCTTAAAACAAGTTTCCAACAACTTTTTAATTCTCACAAACGCTTCATTTGGATGTAATAAATATAAATAATCATCATTTGTGTGATAATGTTCTTTAATTATTACTTCTCTAATTGAAATAGGGATCATTTCTAAAAAGTGAAAAGGAAATTTCGTTTCATATCTTAAAATATTTTGGGAATATTTTTTACTAAATAAATTCTTGATTAAATCATATCGCGATTCTGGCGAATAATATTTTAAAATATTAAGTAATGATGAATTTTGTTTCGAAATTTGTTCTTCCAAAAACTCAATTGGAGTATTTCCATATAGTGTAAGCAAAAATTCATCATTTTCTTTAACTATTTTATACAATTCTTTATTTTGAAACCATTTAAGGCACTTTTCCCCCTCTTTTAAGACATTTTCGTTCGACGAAATCGTTGTTTTTGTTAAATGTTTTCCAATTTTAAAATCAAATTTGTATTTTTGTTGCAAATTCCAAAACAAAGTGGGGTCTTTTTTAATAATAAACTTAATTAACATCGAATAATCATTAAATTTAAAATTTTCATCAATTTTTTTTAATAAATCGAAATAAAATAATGGAAATGTATGATCTTTTTTATAAATCTCAACAACGTGTCTACTTGGTAATTTCCAAACATATTTTTCAACCTTAAACCTTATTAATTTCTTAGAACAACCTGGCAATAAAACGAACGCCATTTCAATGCCATATTTACACTCAATTTCTTCAAAATACTCATCTAAATGTTCTTCATTTTTAACAGTTTTAGAAATTCTATTAAGAATTTTTAGTTTGGTGATATAAGAAATTTCTGGGAAAATATCATCCATTACCATTTTAACACTTAACTTTGGTACAAGATCAGCAAAAAAATCAAAGTCTTTCAAAATCCTTCCAACATAACGATTATTACCACTTTTTAAAACATCTAAAACATCATTGTGTCTCTTTAAATGTAATAAAATATCGATTTTAAATAAATGTTCTAGCTTGGTTTGTGGTACTAAATTGGAAATAAATTCATTTTCATTGGTTTTTAGCTTTTCTGGAAGCGTCGATAAAAAAAGTTTGAAATTCTTGTGCGATTGTTGTAAGTTGGTGGTTTGGATTTTGTGGAATTCTGCTGTTAATGTATTTATTACGTCCATTTTAATACTGAAAAATAAAATTAAATTAGACTTTTTTATCAAAAAAGCGCATTTTACACAAAAAAATAAAGTGAGGTTATGTTCATTACTAAAATGACAGATTAAAATGTCATTTGAATGTCAAAATTTGAAGAGATTAAAAAATTTATTTATAAGTAAAATTAATAATTAATTTATAGTTATCTTAATAAAATTAAATTAGACTTTATTATCAAAAAAGCTTATATTTTACACAAAAAAGAAAATGAGGTTATGTTCATTACTAAAATGTCAGATTAAAATGTCAAAATTTGAAGGGATTAAAAAATTTATTTATAAGTAAAATTAATAATTAATTTATAGTTATCTTAACAACGATTTAGAATTAAAAATCCACCATAAATTAATTTATTTTTCGTATTTACACAACCTATTTATATTACCTGTTATGAGTAAACTAAAGATGTTACCAAATTCACAAATTTGTAATCTTAACTGATTTACAATCTGATTTATCTGGTATTAAAGTCGTTTCACTAGATACTTTTAACGTGGAAGAAACGTGTACGATTTTTTTGTTTGAATATCTTCTCTTATTTTTCTCTTTTTGAAGAGAGAAACATAATAAATAATAAACCAGTTGTTAGACTCTTTACTGATATTTAATTTAAGCATCAACACATTGGTTATCTACTCTATTTCACTTTAACAACTGTTGATATTTGCGGTATTCGAGTGGAAAATTATACTATTTGTACGGTATGAGTAATACAAAGTCAAGGTTGTATATTCCTGTAGATATTTTCATTTGAAATCAATACCTCTGTTAAATATACTTATTGTACTTTATAATCGATACTTTAGTAACAACTTTAATAACAAATTAACCATTATAATTTATATGTAATAATTGATTTCTCTTATAGCTTATAATTAAGTTCCAAAGAGATTTTGCAAATTTAAATCTTATATTAATATTAAATCATTTTGCTTTGTGTCTTATTATTTTTAGCAAACTTTCCCAACCCAAATTTTGGTAGTTATCCAGATAATAAATCTAAAAGATGCAATGAAACTTAAGAAATATGTATACAGAGAAATTTAATCAATTTATTGTATTCAGAATCTTTCTATTGTATTTACTTTGATACATTTGTATTTTGCTTTAGATTTATGTCAAAATATAGAAGATTTTAGAATAGAAATAGGTTTAAAATTAAAGCTTTTTTTATTATTAAAACTACATCAATACAAAATACTTAAAGTTACTATAGATATCTATAAGAAATCTTAATGAATACATAAAGTTTATGGAAAAGCTGGGTATTATCCTATATTATAAATTGTTTTAAGATATTTAACACCTTCTATTACTACGGTTACATTAAATATAGATATTAATGAAAACATCACCACAAATATAACATCTAAAAAAATGTTAAGGAATAAATAAATAATAATACCATTATATAAAGAAATTGAGTTGTTTAGAAAAGGATACGGATCATTATACGTTCCCATTTTTCCACCATATAAAGTTCTGTTACAAGTAAATATCTTAAATACCAAAATTCAATAAAGCTCCACAGCGATTTAAACATTTTGAGCAAATAATCCTAAAAAGAAATAATAATTTAATGCAACAAATTAATGAACATCTTATTTACCACAACAAAAATGGGCTGAAACTACAACTCCTTAACTATATATATATTATAAATTGTGCTAAATCGATGACTAATAAGCGGTTTATCAGCACGTGTTACCAGGAAAACACTTACAATACACTCAAAGTAAATTTTTAATTAAGCTAAACTTTAGATATTAACCTAAAAGTTAAGAAACGTCAAAATTAGTTGCAGCGCCATCTGTATTTAAGATAAAATACTTTTTAATTTTACGATTAATTTTAACTTTATCGCTTTTATTTTTCAAAAATAAAAATATTAATTTAATTATTAATTTTAAATATAATTTTAAATTGAAATCAACTTTATTTAAATTAAGGATTCTCTTACATTAAATTAGTTTTAGTGACATCTGTTGATCCGTAACAAAATCAAAGAGGTAAAGAAAAAATACAAACAAAGCCAGTTCAAAATGGCGGAAACCGGCGAAAAAACGTTGTTGAAGGAAGTTGTTGAATCGGAAGATTTACTTTGTCCCCCATCGAAAAAGCAAAAGATAACAGACGCGGCGGATGACGCTCAAGAGTCCATTCATACGAACATAAAAAATCTAGCTGATTTTACAATCGATAAGGTGTTGAGTAATAATACGAAATGTAAATCGGTGTCCCTGTTGGGTTCGTTTGAGGGTGTTGATGGAAAAGGTTTGGTGATTTTGGAGAAAACTGCGTTTGAAGATGATCATTTAACAACAAACAGTGAATACTTTCATAAAAACAATTCGTTAAATAAAATTTATCACAACAATATTTATGGGAATTATGAGTATTTAGTTAATGGAAGCTTAAATTGTGAGTATACAAGAAAATATTAGGTTGTTTATGTATTTTTAATGTATTTTTAGGTTTAAAAGCAATAATTGTTCATCCTGCGACTGATAGAGAAATTCAAAAATATTCCATTAGTACATTTCATATTGTAAATGAAACTGGGGAGTTATATAAAGATGTGGTTTTACCAATTGTTGAAAAAAAGTGTGATAACAACCTAGAAGTAAATATTTTTGAATCATATATTTTTTTTATTGCAAAATTTTTATTTTTTAGTGGGTGTATAACATTTTAGACCATAAATGCGAAGCTGACAGGATAATTTACGAAGATTCTGACCCTAAAATTGGTTTTGTTTTATTACCTGATTTAAAATGGAACGGAACCACTCTTGATAATTTATATTTAATAGCAATAGTAAAAGTGAGGGGTTTAAAATCATTAAGAGACCTAACCCAAGAACATCTCCCATTATTAAGAAATGTAATGAGTCACGGTTCTGTAAGTATAAAAATATAATTCAAAAACGTTAATTAAACACTTAATTTTTAATTTAGAAAGCAATAGAAGATAAATATGGGTTACCAAAATCTCAACTAAGAATATATCTTCATTACCAACCTTCTTATTATCATCTTCACATTCATTTTTCTTATTTACGACATGAAGCACCTGGTATTTTGGCTGAAAGGGCTCATCTTTTAGCAAATGTGATAAATAACATTGAATTATTATCTGATTATTATCAAAGGGTGACTTTACCGTACACAATTCGCGAAACGGATGATATATTTAAAGCGTTTGAACAAAGTGGTGTGTTAAAGAAAGTTGTGAGGGAAATTAAAAATAATGGGGACGAGAAATAATGCGTTTAAAAATTTTATAATTGAAATACGTCCGAAACTTCAATCAATTAATGTTATTGTAAATTTAGAATTAGATGTTAAGTGTTTAGGAAATAATTGGGATGTTATTTATGATGGTAAATCGTTTGTTGTGGGCACAAAATTATTTGAAATACCATATAGTGACAAATTTTTAGTTCCAGATAAAATTAGTTGTATTAATGTTAATGAGAATTTCTTATCATTTAAGTGTTTTACAAAAAATGATTTTGGCACATTTTCATCTCAAGTTCTTTTACCGGATATTCATCAAAACAATCGAACCAATTTAGATATAGAGATTAAAAAAAACGTTGATTATCAGATGCAATGTATTAAATGCTCAACGTTTTTATCAGAAAATATTTGTTTTAAAAAAATCCTACCTCTTCCATCAGAAAATATTGATAGTTCTAATTGGTTTTGCCACGGTCATAAAAATATAAAATCTTTAGATCCTGATTTAACCGATTTCTTCTACATTTATTCTTACATTCATTTAAATTCAAATTTATTTAAAAACATTTCTAAATCATCTATAATTTCTTGTAAAACTTGTTCAAATTGGTTAGGAGTTGTTTTAAATTCTGATTCATTTAGAATTTGGTCAAATACTATCTCTTTCTTACATGACACTAAATTATTCAGCACTGACCCTTTAAACGACGCTTATTTTGTAATAAAATCATTATTAAACGACTCAATTCTTGGTACATGCAAAATTATTTTGCATTGTTTCATTTCTGACGATGAAAGTAATTATATTCTTTTGTGGATATTAGAAAGAAATATTAATGTTATTTTTGGAACACCTAACGATTATTCAGATAACTTTGTTTCAAAAATATTATATAAATATGTTAATGATTGCGACGACTTGGTTACTCAATGGGGTAATGATCCCATAATCCCCAC
This sequence comes from Onthophagus taurus, assembly GCF_036711975.1. NCBI lineage: Eukaryota > Metazoa > Arthropoda > Insecta > Coleoptera > Scarabaeidae > Onthophagus > Onthophagus taurus. Next base: position 4,374,301 of record NC_091967.1, read on the forward strand.
AGTACAAATATCAATCAATATGATAGCCGAGTTAAATAAATATTTAGATAAAATGAACTTATTATTACCGAAAATATTTTCTACATCAAACGGATTCAAAGTTTCTTATTTACCACTTAAATAAATCAAAAATTAACTGTTACTTGAGAATTCATAAATAAAATAATTTTTTACGTATTTCTTAATCTAATCTTGATTCCTTTGATACCCTTTTGATGTTAATTTTTTTTCTTTGAAACGTTCTTTTTAGAGTAAAAACCAAAGAAAACAAAGGATTTATTTTAAACCCTATCCGGCTTTTGAATGGTACGAGTTTATATCGGATCCCCAATGCTGAGAGAACAATCGCGGAATCTTCGGGGTTGAATGGAAAACGGTAATGATTTTGTATTGTTGCGACTGGATAAAGTGGGAACGCCTTGATTGTGCCACTCTCCTTTGAGTTAAAAAACGGAAAATTTAGCACGATTTTTGAATTATAACACAACTAATGAGACAAATGAAAATAATCAATTAAATCGTTTAATTCCAAAGAAATATTTTCGAACAAGAATTGCATGTGGATAAAGAAGGTACCCGTTTTAATTCCTTTTTGTAACTTTTGATAGATTGCTTTAATTTCTTTTTAAAACTATGATTAGAATTTACAGTTTTCTATATAATTTCTACGCACAAGTTTTGGATTTGAGCAATAGGTGATATAACGAGGTAATTAATTGTTGTCATCTCCAGATTTCAATATAAATTAGTTCTTTTATAACACTATCAAATCCTGGCTTGGAAACGATCTTAGAATTTTATTACCCAACCTGTATGTTTCTAGTTTCGGGTTGGATTGTGTTGCAACCTTCTTCAGAAACAAATTCGAAGTGTTTTCTGAAGAAGGTTGTAATCCAATCCAACTTATATTTTCAGTTTTGAGTAGGGTTGGGTTGCAACCTTTTTCAGAAACTTCTGAAAGTTTGAACTGTTTTTTGTAGAAGGTTGCAACCCAACCCAATCCAAATGTTTCTGGTTTCCAGTTGGGTTGGGTGCAACCTTCTTTAGAAAACACTTCGAACATTCTGAGGTTTCTGAAGAAGGTTCCAACCTAACCCAACCCGTAACTAGGAACAGACGGGTTGGATTGGGTTACAACCTTCTTCAGAAAACACTTCGCACGTTCTGAGCAGTGTTGTTAAATACCCCGGTATTTATTTTCAAGGGTAAATATCCTGGATATATACCCGGGGGTATTTACCCTCGATGGGTATTTTGAGGTATTTATAAATTTAATTTAAATTGAGTTGATGGCAGATTTGCAAGCACTTCAAGAATGCAGAGTCGCTTATCGACATAGCAAACTTATTTATAACATCTACAAGAATGCTACAATGACGGTAAAATTGCATGAAAGTATTGAAGAGAGTAAAAGTAGTAAAGTACTGATTGTGAGTAAAACAAGGCGGGACACAGAGTGCATTTAAACAACTGGATTGGACCCAAAAAGGCATAAACATTGATTGCAAATGCTTAAATAATTTGCGCTACGCGGACGATATAGTTCTTATATCGGATAGCCTTGGAGAGATTAAACTAATGATGAACGACTTAAAGGAGGTGTGTGCAAGAGTCGTGCTAAATATCAACAAGAAGAACATCAACATTGGGGATAATGAGATTGAGAGGGTTCACAGCAATGTAATCTTGGCTATGAGGTTCGTGTATCGAGAGATAATCAAACAAGCGAACTAAACAGAAGGATCTTAGAGACATCTTCAAGAGAAAAAGCCAACAAAGGCTTTCAATCAATGCGTTTCCGGTTATGACATAAGGCTCCCAAACTTTAACATTAACGGTAACCATTGCCAGGAGGGTCCAAGTTGCGCAAAGATAGATGGAGAGGTCGATCCTGGGTCTAACTCTGAGGGACTACATACGAAATGAAGATCTACGAAGAAGAACTGGCGTAAATGATGTGGTCAGCATTGTGGCAAAGCTTAAGTGGAACTGGACGGGTCATGTCGTGCGAATGAAGAATGAGCAGTGGACAAAATGGTTGCTTGAGTGAAGACCGCGAGCGAACAGACGAAGTAGACGTCAAAAGAATGACCAACAATTGGATTCAAACAGCACAGAATAGGGAAGGTCTATGTCCAACAATGGACGCAGAGGGCTGCTTGGTGATAATAATCATAATAACTTGATCTAATCTAAATTACGACAGATTCGTCTAATGATAATACGTCTTTGATTGTTGACAATTCCTCGTCTTCAACGTCCTCATCGTCTTCCTCTTCAATTTTATTGGAATCGATATATTTTATTGGTATCACTTTTATACCCACTGTTTGGGTATTTATTCTGGGTCGGGGTAAATACCCGGATAAATACCCATTTTAGAAATACCTACCCGCCGGGTATTTACCCAGCGCCCATCACTGGTTCTGAGGTTTCTGAAAAAGGTTGCAACCCAACCCGAAACTAGAAAGAGACGGGTTAGATTAGGTTGCAACCTTCTTCAGAACACATTTCTAACGTTTTGAAGTTTCTGAAGAAGGTTACATCCCAATTCAACCCGTACATTTCTAGTTTCGGGTTGGGTTGGGTTGCAACGTTCTTCAAAAACTTCAGAGGTTACAACCCAACCCAACCCGTATGTTTCTGGTTTCCAGTTGGGTTGGGTTGCAACCTTCTTCAGAAAACACTTCGAACGATCTGAGGTTTCTGAAAGGTTGCAACGTTTGTAACAGCTTATTTTTCCCTTAGAACCCTTTTTCTTCCTATATAATATCTTTATCGAACAGTATTGATTTTTGCTTAATATTCTTTGTTACCGTTTTGAAAATTTGCGATTAAGATTTCTGTTCTAGGTCTACAGGAGTGGCGTAATTTAGTCCTTGCCTTATGGATGTCTTGTTCCTTAATCATTTTTCCCCTCCCACTCAGTTTTTGAACCCTTAATTTCTTTAATTAAGTTTAAATTTTAATTATTTTATTGTTCCTACATATTTTGAGCCCTTTTATTTAATTTTATTGTATAATTTTCTAAATTTCTTCTAAATTCGGATACCTACGCCTTTTTAAACAAGTTTTTTTAAAGTTCCGCACATTATTTAAGCGAGGTTCAACCCGATTTAACTCTCTTTTTGCTGCAATTTAATTACTGATAAGACGTTAGTGGAATTCAGATTTTGGTAACCATTTTGGAAAGTTTTTGATTTTGGTTTTCAAAAGAACATTTTTTTGGTACACTCGCGAACATTTTAAAAGCCGCATTTCAACTCAGGTATGTTTTTTTTTGATCAATTAATTTTCAATAAATAATGCAATTAGTCTTAGACGTATTTTTTTATTTTTTTGCTCAGGCTTTTTATTTTGGAGTTATAATTTTGGCAATAATTTTTGGGCATTAACTTGTGGACAAAATATTTACAAACTTATTTCGACTTCAACCCGTTGAAGGGTTATCCCGTTTTATCCCCGTCATCCCAAGGACGCTGCCGCTCCTGTGGATTGGAACCATAGCTTCTGAGGTTCAGGAATAAGGTCAGAAAAGATATTCTTAATGTTGTGGAAAAATTTCAACCTGTTCATTATTAGTTTCAATTTAACAAAAACAAACATTATTAATTCAATTTAACTTAAAATTAAAAATTAGTACTTGCAAAATTAATCATTTAATTTTTTTCTTACCCTTCTGGTAAAACTTTATATACAGGGTGATTCACATAAGAACCGACACAGAGCAGGGACATGTAGAGGACAATAAATTAAGATGATTTAACGCAACTTATCTCTATACTAAGTTGTACCTCTGATGAGTTATAGGCCTTCAAAGTTGGGTATTAAATTTTTAAAACATTGAATATCTTCGTAATACATTAAGCTAGAAAAACCAAATTTGGTATACGATATGAGTGTACCGAAGGTATTAATTGGTAGCAAGTTGAGACCAATTGAGGCATTTCAATGAGTTGATTAAGGGTGATGGTCCCCTAAATTTTGACACATTTTTTTAACCTTTTGGTGGATTTAATACATTATTACCTCATTTCATGTGGAATTTAATTCTAAAACTTTTTTTACTCTTATTATTTTTTAAAAAACATTGTCGTTTTCATAAAAAAATCAAATAACTAAAGACACGTATTGCGATAATGCTACTTAAAATCATCGAAAATTCAGTAGTCGGCTGTGAAATTGTACGTCAAACTTGACAAATAGGTTATAAAACCTTGTTGTCAAATAACTTTATAACCTATTTGTCAACTTTGACGTACAATTTCATAGCCGTCTACTGAATTTTCGCTTAATTTAAGTAACATTACGAAATAAGTATCTTTAGTTATTTAAGTTTTTTATGAAAACGATAATGTTTTTAAAAAAATAATAAGAGTAAGAAAAGTTTTAGAATTAAATTCCACATGAAATGAAGTAGTAATGTATTAAATCCTCTAAAAGGTTAAAAAAATCTGTCAAAATTTAGGGTACCATCACCCTTAATCAACCCTTCGAAATGCCTCAATTGAGTTCAATTTGCTACCAATTAATACCCTTGGTGCACTCATAACGTATACCAAATTTGGTTTTTATAGCTTAATTTATTACGAAGATATTGAACTTTTTAATAATTTAAGAGCCAACTTTGAAGGCCTATAACTCCTTAGGTGTACAACTTAGTATAGAGGTAAGTTACTTTAAATCATCTTAATTTATTGTCTTCTACATGTCCCTGCTCTGTGTCGGTTCTTATGTGAATCACCCTGTATATTTTTTTGTTCTTTTCGATTTTGTTAGAACTATATAAAATCTTTTTTTTTACGTCCATTTTCATTTACATCCTGTTTAGGAATCATTTTTAAAAGATTTACTGGTCCAAAAAAATTTCTCCTTGATTTAAAATTTATTATATTTTCGTGGGTTTTCTTGAATTAACTAATTTTCCAACTTCTAATACCCAGTGGCATGGTTCAAATTATACTTTATCAGGATGAGTCATCATATATATCGAGAAAAAGTATAAAAAACATGCACGGAAAACGTGTTGCGCAAAAATCAAACAATATTTCATTTCTTTTTCCGTTCTGTGTACCTATAATTACAATCCAATAACGAAGGCAACATGTGTAAGCCAACGAGAGCTGTGTTGTAATTTTCGCCGTCACCTCAAATAGTGATTATTGAGTAAAAAGTAAAAAATTTCTCCGCATCATCATTTTATTTGTCCGCGTTCTGTCGATGTGGTCATTTTTATTATTAATTGTATTAATACAGGTGTAATCATGATCTTGACTTTAGCATATTGCTTCGTAAACATGTGAAATGTTCGTCCACTCATAGCTCTAGGCTATGTAACGTCAAAATTACATAGGCGCCTCAATTAACTTTGGTGTGCTTAATATGCGAAAAATGCATCTGCAAATTTTCCGTTTTATGTCACGTTAAATGAAGCTGAAACAAACAGTGAATGAAATTTCGCGTGGATGATAATAGCTTCACTTTCCGTTTGTTTCAATTCAAAAAACAATTAATGTGTTCTTTATAATGAGTTTTTCTTATTCCTTTTTAGATCTGGCGGATATTAAAAGAAAGAATACGATAACGAGATACGATCTTAGATAGGCCGTATTTTCGCTGACGGCGGGAGAAGCTGTCCTGAAAGCAAATACGTCTTGCTGTTAAAGAGGTAAATAAGAATATTCTGAGTGTCGGCTGTTAGTTCGTGCCCCATTGTTCCCCCCTTTTGTCTCGGTTTTAATGGTCGACTCTCACATATCTAATTTGTTTGCGTACGTTTTCCCGGGGTCCTATTTTATCCACGCGATCGATATTATCATGTGCTTTTTTCTACGCATTTGATACCTACCGTTTTTGTTCAAAAGAATTTCTCTTTCAATGAAATCATTTTTAAACTGAAAACTAGAATTTTAGTTGAAAATGAAGGAATGCAATTCGAACTTCTCAAACAATACATTAAGCGTAACCGAATGAACGATGTCTCCCTTTTGGTTTTGATGTTCACCGGTGGCATTATTAAATTGAGGTTCGGCAGTAGCTCTCGGATATTTGAAAGCGGAAGCGAAAACAGTTTGAAACTTGATATCGGCGTTTGATTAAGGGAACGTTCGTTCGTTGCCTCGCTCTGCGACGTTCTACCACTGCCCTAACATCCTTGTCTCTACCGATATTGCCGGTCTTCTTTTCTTCTTTAAACTGCGCTGTTTCTGCGTATATTTTTTTAGGGATTCTGGATCGTTTTCTATACGAAAATTTCGTGCAGTTTAATGTTCAATTTTCTGAATTATTCTCCATTCGTTTGAATTTAGGTTGCAAGGAATGTTTGATAAGTTGATTAAATGAAATAAATTTGTTTAGTTCAAAATTTAATTATTATATTTGATTCATTATTCTCAATTAAACGATAATTCGTAAAACGTATTAACAACCTAATTATGATATTTCCGCGTGTGAGTATTCCATATACTAATTAAACGGTAGTAAATATCAAGAATTGTTTAAACAGTTAAATGCCATATTATGAAAGATAATATTAATTGGAGTAACCAGTTCAAATTATCTATTTGCTTTTTGAGCGTGTAATGAGCCGAATGATTTAAAATATTCGTTTGATAATGGAAAGTTTTGACTTAAATTAGATTTTGAATTATTGTGATAGATTTAAATTAAATGTTACTGTAATTATTAATTGTAGTAGAATAACTGTTGTTATTTCCGGTACGTTATTATTTTGGTGAAATAGTCGAGGTCCGTGTAAATGGTTATAAACGACAACGGTGCAGCAACTTCATGTACGTTCTTCCCTATTTCATTAGTACCTACCGAAATGGTACGATGTGTTCATTATACTTTCGCGAGTCGTCGTCGACAGGGCGTTGTCGGTTGGAATTATGAATTATCGTTCCATTAATTATTCGCGATGGGCGCGGTACATCCGGCGAACATCACTTCGTCTCCTCTCCTGAGGGCTCCCGACGCCAACGTTACGGTGTGCTCGGCATACCTACGGCGGCGACGCCTATGGTGTTCTCTATCTACGGCGGTGACTCCCAATGGCAGAGTCCCTATGGCGGTGCAATTTCAACCGTTGCCCCCGTTGTCCCGAGGGAGGCATAACGCGGAATCCGACGGTATATGAAGGTTCGGACTGCTTTATTCGCATGTAAACGGAACGTGTCCCGCATGAAAAGCCCGGAGAGCCACCACGACTCCAGATCCAACGTTGTGGTGGTAAGGTAGTGTATGTCTGTCTACTGCTACGTATACACTACTACAAAAGATAGATAGTGAAGAATTGAATGAGGAAAAATGCCGGTGAACGGAGCTCGGAGACCACCGGGACGAGTTTACTTTTTCCCCTTATTTCGTTAATAGCCGATTTTTCAGCCAATAGATTTTCTTTTTTACATTCATTTCTTTCTTTTATGCCCATATCTCTAACTGTAAGATTAAGACATAATGATTTATATTCATATTGATACAACTCGAAGCTTTGCGCAAACAGAGTTTACGTTACTAACTACCAATTTGATTTTCAATCATATCTCATCATGCATAACATCAGTGTAGGTGTATTAGATTACAAGATACCCTGATTCAATCATTAATTATCAAGCTATTTACTACAGCTAATCTAAACATATCTGTATAGGAGCACAATTTCTGGTTTAATACTTTTCGAAATAATTTAGATGTCGATTCCAATGTCCTTATTATCATTGGAAAAGAAGTGGACGGGCGAAAGTAAAGCGCGAAAAAAAAACGCCCAAGCGTACTCATCCTTCACATAAATTCTCGGAGCTACACGGAAAGAGCATTGAGTTACAATGACGGCACTCGGGTTTTTATTATACCGGGAGGACTATCTCTGGCGCCTTCGCAGGGGGATGAGTTTTAAAATGGATCGCTCGTCGTTCACGTCTCTACGATTACTATCAGTGCGCACGGCAATTTTAACGTACATACGTGTCGGTTTCCGGCCACGTCCAAAATGTCGGTACGGTTGTTACAAGATATATTAGAGGTGAGATCAAATATGTTTTGTATTCGATATTAAAATCAGATATTGTATTTGGAAAATTGGAGATAGCAAAAGGGGTTCAATTGATTTATGTAACTAATACTTCTCAACATCTCATCACCAATAGCTTGTAACATAGTATATACAGGTGTATCTAAATTGATGCGAAAGATTTTAAGGGGTGATTTTTCAACTAAAATTCTCAGAGTACTATTTTATTTTTTTATGGACAATTTTAGGAGAAAATATTAAGAGACAAAAAAGTTGCATATTGAACCCTCTATTTAAATTAATTTTTTAAATAGAAAAGTGTAGGCGCATTAAAAAGTTCTGATGCGAAGTTCCCCTTATAAGAACATATTAGGGTTGGGTAACATCTTTGATTATATATAATATGGATTGAACCAACGAGAGAGATAGCTTGCGCAAGGTGATCGAACCGACATAGACATAGAAGCGTACTGCCATATAATGGGTGTACTGATAGAAGTGAGATAGATATAGAAGCGTACTGACATATAATATATCTATCTTTGTTACACTTTCACATTATCGCTTTCCATCTGCGTCTATTCACCTTGAGCAACATTTTTGTTAGTAGATATATTCAGTTAGCTCAATCCATATTATATATAACCAAAGGGTAACATATTAGTGGATTTATTAAAGAAAAACAATTTTATTCCCTTAATTTTAGAGGGCTGTAACTTGGGGGAGAATTGGTTTTGACCAAAAAGTTATATAAAAGACCCCTTAATTTGAAAAATCACCTCTTAAAATCATTCGCATCGATTTAAATACACCTTGTACAGGGTGTCCAAATTTCGATGGGTTTGCAGGGTATCTCAGTTATTATGAAAGATAGAAAGTTGCGGTTTTCGCGAACCTGGGCTACTTTTTTGTGAAACTTACAATGCCGCAAACCAAATTTTCATAGACCTCTTCGTTTTTGATATACAGGGAGTATTTCAAAATTTACGATTTTCAGACACCCCCCGTATCTCGGCTATCCGGAAACTTAGTAAAAAAGTAAAAACGGGGTTTTGAGTTATAAACACAACTTAGGTTTTTTTTTAAATGGAACCACCTATATTTTATTTTTTTATTGAACTAGAATTTTTTCAAGCTTTTCAATGATATATAATACTCTATACTTACCTTTATAATTAACCTCGAAATTAAAAAAACCACATTATTTTATAAGTAGGCTATGATAAATTAAGTGATCGCGTTGCTAGGATACCAGAATAAACGAAGAATTTTGAAAATACTATAATATTAATTATTGACTTATTAAAAAAATGTATCTATTAAATTTTGTTTGCTAAAAACGAAAAATTATTAAAAACTAAACATTATGCAAATATGGCTTCAAGTTACAAGAATTGTTCAAAGTTGTTACCATTTTGATGCACACATTGTTCACAAAGTTTAGTAATGCGTTTAATTGCATTTAGAATAGTTATGGGATGTTGCTGTAAATGTGAAAAAGCATCAGTTACAGCAATTTGTTCGATTCTGGGTACTATATACCCGATTCTTGATATATCCCCATAAAAAGAAGTCCAAAATAGATAAATCAGGTGATCTTGCTGGCCATCGCGTTGGACCATGTGTGCCTATCCACCTACCAGGAAATTTTGCAGTTAGGTAGCGACTCACTAACTGCGCATTATGAGCGGGAGCTCCGTCCTGCTGAAAATAAATATTATTTAGCCGAATAAGAGGAATATCATCCAAAATCTCTGGCAAAGCCCCTTGCAAGATGGCCAAATAGCGATTAGCGCAAAGGTTTCCTTCAAATATTTTGTAAACAATTCGTGGCCCACTAATAAAACATGCCACGCTAAAACCAAATTTTCCTTGACGCTCTCGCTCAATTACAATATGTTGGTTTTCTTGATGCCAATGCCTGTTATTATGACGATTATAGATTCCTGTGCTGGTAAAATATGCCTCATCAGACCATATAATAGAGGAACTAAATTCAATATTATTTTGTGCATGGTTCAAATACCAGTTACAGAATTCCAAACGTTGTTCGGCATCTCCCGGGTGTAAGTGGTGAACTATTTGTTCTTTGTAGGGTTTATATTTATACATTTTTAGAATCGCACAGGCTGTCGATTTTTTAATTCCAACTTCACATTCAATTTCCCTACATGATGTTTTAGGCGCGGCTTCCACACATCCTAACACGGTAATTTCATTGTTATTCCGATTTTCTTTATTATATTTTCTTGGCCTGGTCATCAAAAAACATCCATATTTCCAATTTTTGAATTTGGTTGCGCTCTTTCTGGATATCTGAAGTGAAACAATCTGCTAATAAATTGCTATTGCTGATAAATGTTGCATTCTACCTATTTATGTATAATTCAGCAGCTTGATTAACATTTTCATTTGCATGAATGTAACATGTCATATTTTTCATAATTTTCATAGCGCTCCATTTCAAGAAAAAGATAATTAAGTTAAGTTAATTAAAGGTAATTAAGTAACACACGACTTATTGTTAGCACAAAATTCAAAATTAAGTTCAACAGTAAATAACTATATTTACTTTGTTTATTCCGGTATCCTAGCAACGCGATCACTTAATAGACAACCTAAGCCTTGACGTAACAGAGATAGGCGGAGCTTATATCGACTCCAAACATTTTCATAGCTAAGTGTGTTGCTAACGGTAAATCACCATATGCAATTTTTCAATTAGTGTTAAAATAAAATAAACTAAGTGACTTTTTATGACATTTCAAATGACATTTTTATTACGGTTTATCATTAGCAACTGTGGTTAGCAACGAAATTGTTTGGAGTCGATATAAGCTCCGCCTATCTCTGTGACGTCAGGCTAGGCAGTCTATACAGCGTGTCCCGTATCTTCCGCATCAGAGCATTATACGGTTGTAGGATACATTATTCTGAAGCGATCTTTCTAATAAAATTTTTTCGAAATGTTATTAAAACAGTTCCCGTGCGGTTATTATAAACATTTCGAAAAAATTTTATTAGAAAGATCGCTTCAGAATAATGTATTCTACAACCGTATAATGCTCTGATGCGGAAGATACGGGACACGCTGTATATCATTGCCTACTTATAAAATAATGTATTTTATTCAATTTCGAGGTTAATTATAAAGGTAAGTATAGAGTATTATATATCATTGAAAAGCTTGAAAAAAATCCAGTTCAATAAAAAAATAAAATATAGGTGGTTCCATTTAAAAAAACGTAAGTTGTGTTTATAACTCAAAAACCGCGATGACTAGAAAAATTCTACGTGCACCATTGGATTCTCCGTGAAAAAATCTATTAGAACCCGTTTTTACTTTTTTACTAAGTTTCCGGATAGCCGAGATACGGGGGGTGTCTGAAAATCGTAAATTTTGAAATACTCCCTGTATATCAAAAACGAAGAGGTCTATGAAAATTTGGTTTGCGGCATTATAAGTTTCACAAAAAAGTAGCTCAGGTTCGCGAAAACCGCAACTTTCTATCTTTCATAATAACTGAGATATCCTGCAAACCCATCGAAATTTGGACACCCTGTACAGGGTGGGCAAATTTGGGTGTCATTATAGGCTACCTCAGAAACTATAAGAGATACGAAAAAAGTAGGTGCCATGTCCAGATCTCTTTTTTCGAGACTAATCCAATCCCGCAAACACCAAACCTCTATCTTCTTTTGTTTTCAAGTTATAGCCAAAAAGTCAAATATTCGTGATTTCAAACAATGCTCATATTTCGTTAATTTTTGAAATTAAAGAAATGGGGTTGATACGTTCTTAAGACACTTTTTTAAGTAGAATATGCTGCCGTTGAAAAATTTTAAAAATACTTGATGATTTTAGAGACACAGCAAAAGTTGTATTTTTTTAAATACAAACTATAGTTTATTATGATGTTATTGAAAAAAGCATATTTTTAGCCTCGGCCGTAAGCGACCTCGGTTTAATTGTGATGAATTTGTGCTGCTCTCTTTGCATATATTATTGCGGAGTGATAATTTTTGAATCTAGACTTGAATGTATTCATAGCATAATAAAACGCATAGACTAGGCGGAAAGTTAAGTAACTTTAAAATTCGTTACTCATTTAAATATAAATCATAGAAACAAAATTAAAAAAATATATATTACTTACTTTTTAGTAGTTTTAATTTACCTGTAATTTTTTTTGGTACGCAAATACATTCGACGTCATTAAAAGTTAAGCACTGGTCCTGGAAGCTTGCGGTAACCGCGAGCTTTAAATGGTCGGTTGCGTGCTTTTTCATTTGGACCGTGTCGGTCGGTACGTTAATGAGAGTCTCGGTCGGAAAGTCCCACACATTAGCAACGTTTAATTGGATCCGCGACGTCCCCTTTATTAATACTAGACCAGTCCTGTGTAATCCTGTATGTTTTAGTTCTGTTGGGTACGCCTCAAAGAAAACTAAGCGAAAAGTACGCCGCTAACCGACTAATCTACCTTGTACACACGTATTTTACAATCTCTACTTGTAGAAATTCTGATAAACGACCGATGTTTTGCTAACGCAAACCACGCTTTATTTTTGCTTGCTAAATGTTTGTTTCTTTTTTGTTGTCTAATTTTTTGGTTCTAAACATCATAAGATACATCGTTATTCTCGTTAGTCATGAAAATCTCGATAACTGTCTTCCCAGAGATAACTAGAGACGTAATATAATACAGTTTTACTATGCATTTTACTTATCACGCGATTCTGGTATTCCAGCTGACCCGTTTCCATTGTGATAGCACGGAAATTTGCATATATTTACATTTACGCGGGCACAATGGTCACAAGGGAAAGACAAAATCACAATACGGACGTGTTTTTGAAATAGCAGATAATGCCTCCGCACAGTTTTGTCCCGTATTTTAATATTTAACTTCTGTGTTCAAAATTGGCCATAAACAGCGAAGTCTTTATTAAACGCGTGCACTCCGATGAGTATCTAAACTTTGAAGAGAGGGTCGACATTAAACAACACATCTCCTTTAAATTTCAAAGAATACATTTTTATTTTGTAATGAATGTCCGCAATACTTGGAGATATTAAATAGTGGTATTTTTTTTTAATCTTTGATGTTCAATTTGTTTCGTAGGATATCGATGAAAGGATATACATAGTCCAATTCGTCGATTTGAAAGGAGTTCGAAATGGTATTCAACTTTCGTTCAAATTTCAATGTAAATTCTTAGCAACCTTAAAAATGTAATATTTTTAATTTTAAGATCGATAAACATTTGTGTCAATCACGTTTTCGTTTGCAAATAGTAAACTGTTTGATTTTCATTGTAGTGTTAGTGATGATGTAATTGGTTTATTGTGCCGACATTTTACGTGATAATTGAATCGTATCGGGAACGGTGTTACGCATTGATGTCGGGTGGTCGCGGTTTTATCGACGATTCAATCGATTCATTAATATTACACAAATTTAATTTCGAAGTTCCGGCGTTCGGCACTAGCTACCGCGTAATAGAAGAACTTGACGTCAGTCCAGACTTTCCCAGTTTAATTACTTCCTGCGAAATTTCCAGCATTAAGGAGTTCGGTAAAGGTACAACTTTTGCTTTTTTATTAAATCAAACATCGGAATTAATTAATCACAAACATCGTTATCGGAGTTACGGTAGTCCTGAGAAAATTACTGACAAATACTTCTAAAAGTGGTACACAATTACCCAATTTGACAATAAGACACTGATATTATTGAACGTGTTTATTAATTAGCTACCTACTAAGCAATTTGAGCACCATAAAATTATTGACCAAACTACCTAAATAATGTAATAATATTGGGTTCCACTCATAATTTTATTAATTAATTAATATACAATAGTTTTGTTATAAGAAATAATTACAATAAGGAGGAAATAATGACATTCCATAGAAAAATCCTTGTAAATCGAGAGCCTAGAGAGTTTATTAGTACTTCTTCAAATCGTTCAAATTAATATTATAATTAAAATATAAAGAACAACTCACGTATTGATATCAAAGTTGATATACCGAGGATAGTTAAAGCTGATCGTTGAAAAATTTCATAAAAGTTTGTTATAGTTCTCATTGATTTCGTCGTTATTTGTAAAAATGTTTTAATCAATGATAAATCCGTTCGTATTTCCGTCGTAGATTAAGAAATATTCGAGTGCAGGAAGTTAGCCCCCCATTTTTTGATTTTTAAATTTTTAATTGTTGTTCTAGATTGTTCTAGAGTTGTTCTACATTGTTCCAAAGCGGCAAATCGAAAAAATAAAAACTCCGCGAGAAAACCGAATAAACAGGTTTTTTGACTAGCCCCCCATTTTTGGAAAAATCAAATTTTCTTTGTTGTTCTGGGTTGTTCTAGTTGTTCTAGTTATTGTTCTAGAAAATCAAAATTATGGGTTACAGCATTACGAAGTTATAACTAAAAATAGGTTTGGCCGCCGAAATGTCTAGTTGATTGCTGTGACTATAGTTTTTCTATTATCAATTCCATATTACAAATATATACTTATTATAGCTAACGCAATCTGGAACAGCTATTATTTTCACTAGAACAACTCTCTAAAGGGCACTTTACTCTTTGAAAATTAAAGTTTTTAGAAATTTCAATCAGTAATTCTTGTGTCAGCGGTTTTATATTACACAATAAGAATTAAAAAACATAGAACAATCTAAAATAACTCAAACTTTGCCGATTCAAATTGTTCCAGATGTATTTTACGTTTAACACGGACATTAATTTTGCAAAATCACATATTTTTTGTTGCTCTAAATTGTTCTTGTTGTTCTAGGACTTAAAATGTTTATTTAATCACTGTGGCTTTAGTTCTTTTAAAGTTTCATATTAAAGATTAGTACTTCCAACAATTAAAACAATTCAGAACAGCTGTTATTTTCACTAGAAAAACCTTAAATTTGAGTTGTTGTGACATCGGACAGTTAATATAATAATAGTTTTAAAAAACTAAAAAAATATGGAATAATCTGACCATCCTAATTTTCTAAAAATCACAAGCTTCACCTTTCTCTTTAAACTTATAATAGTAAAACATAAGTTGCGATTTAAAGTGTATTTTATTTTGTATAAACTAAGTAATAAATTAATAAATAAACTAAACTAACACATAAAACAATAACTATTCGATCAGTATTACTATATCAGTACAATAACTTATTCTAAGGTAAACTATAATTAAATATAGTTTACTAAAACAAGTATTTTGAAGAATATATTTTTTATTGAAATAGATATTAATGAAACTTTTACTTATGAAAGAATTACTAACTGAAACTTCCCAAAATTTTAATTTTCAAAGAGTAAAGTGTTCTTTATAGAGTTGTTCTATGAAAATATTAGCTGTTTCAGATTGCTTAGGTATAATAAGTATATATTTGTGATATGGAACTGAAAATAGAAAAACTATGGTCACAGCAATCAACTAGACATTTCGGCAGCCAAACCTATTTTTAGTTATAACTTCGTAATGCTGTATCCCATAATTTTGATTTTTTAGAACAGTAACTAGAACAACCCAGAACAACAAAGAAAATCTGATTTTTCCAAAAATGGGGGGTTAGTAAAAAAACAGAGTTTTTATTTTTGCTATTTGCCGCTTTAGAACAATGTAGAACAACTCTAGAACAATCTAGAACAACAATGAAAAATTTAAAAATCAAAATATAGGGAGCTAACTTCCTGCACTCGATTACCCCCATAATTTACAACTCCAGAACAAAGTCTATATCCTCGCAAGTATCATCAGCTACGAAGTTACTCACTCTTTGAGTGATGTAGGACACTACACGGCATTTGTGCCCAACAATGCCAATTGGTTATTATTTAATGATTTAAGAAAAAAATCCATACAAGTTGAAGAAGCAACAGAAATAAATGCACAAATGTGCATATATATGTGTAAATGAGTTCCATGATATTAGTCTATTTAGATGATTTAATTTATTTAGTTATACTTTACATTAGAATAAGTTTTTGTACAGTTTCTGTGAAAGAATAGTTATTGTTTTGTTAGTTTGTTAGTTTAGTTTATTTATTAATTTATTACTTAGTTTAACAAAATAAAATACACTTTAAATCGCAACTTATGTTTTATTATTATAAGTTTAAAGAGAAAGGTGATTTTTAGGAAATCACTAGGTCAGATTATTCCATATTTTTTAATTTTTTAAAACTATTATTATATTAAAAGTTGGGTTCACTGATTCAATAAAACCTGTCCGATATCACAACAACTCAAATTTAAGGTTCTTCCAGTGAAAATAACAGCTGTTCTGAATTGTTTTAATTGTTGTAAGTACTAATTATTAATATGAAACTTTAAAAGAACTAAAGCCGCAGTGATTAAATAAACATTTTAAGTACCTAGAACAACAAGAACAATTTAGAGCAACAAAAAATATGTGATTTTGCAAAATTAATGTCCGTGTTAAACGTAAAACACATCTAGAACAATTTGAATCGGCAAAGTTTGAGTTATTTTAGATTGGTCTATGTTTTTTAATTCTTATTGTGTAATATAAAACCGCTGACACAAGAATTACTGACTGAAACTTCCAAAAACTTTAATTTTCAAAGAGTAAAGTGCCCTTTAGAGAGTTGTTCTAGTGAAAATAATAGCTGTTCCAGATTGCGTTAGCTATAACAAGTATATATTTGTAATATGGAATTGATAATAGAAAAACTATAGTCACAGCAATCATCTAGACATTTTGGCGGCCAAACCTATTTTTAGTTATAACTTCGTAATGCTGTAACCCATAATTTTGATTTTCTAGAACAATTACTAGAACAACTAGAACAACCCAGAAGAACAAAGAAAATTTGATTTTTCCAAAAATGGGGGGCTAGCCAAAAAACCCGTTTTTTCGGTTTTCTCGCGGAGTTTTTATTTTTTCGATTTGCCGCTTTGGAACAATGTAGAACAACTCTAGAACAATCTAGAACAACAATAAAAAATTTAAAAATCAAAAAATGGGGGGCTAACTTCCCGCACTCGAAATATTCTTGTATTTAGTTAAAAAAAGAGTCCACAAAAAAAAACGAAACATAACCTCCAAATCCAAAGTATTCAATTTATGGGTGATTACAGCCAAAAAACTTCTTGAAATACCTAAAAACATAAAGCTTATAATGAATTACATCAGATTCAAGTAATTTTAATCAGTTTAAAACCGAAATGTTGAAAATTAAAAACGTGAAGATTTTGAAAGAAACGGAATATAAATTTTGGAATTAAAGAAGAATTAATGTGAAAAATTGTGTCAAAGGGGAATGAAATAATTCAGAGTATTCAGACATTGAAGGATTTCAATAAATATAGTTTATTTAAAAAGTAATTTTTGAAAATTTGGAAGAAAAACCAAATGTCAATAAGAGATGGCGCTCAGAAATATAAATTTTTTACACTTTTTCTTGTGATATCAAAGAGGGTGATGGACAAAATGAATAACGAGGACGCGGGAATTCGCTTCCTGATCATCATTGAGTAAACATCTATTTCGAAACGCTCGTGAAATCCTACGAAGATAAATTTCTGAAGAAAAAACATAACCAAAGAAATTCACAATTGAGGGAGAAGAAAAGAAGCTAAAATTAATTAAGAAGAGTACGATAACCAACCTGGGAAAGAAGACATCGGAATAGTTTTTCCGGAAAGCCACCAAGGGGGTACCAGTACATTCCACCAAGGGGGAAAAGGAGCAGTTCAAACCAGGGAGGAATCAAGATTTCAATCAACTCCACCAACATCTGTAAAACCAAAGAAGTTAAGATTTTTTTTATTTTCGATATACCATTTCTAAAAAAATAACTCACTTACCTCGTGTGTAATCCAGAGCGAATCAAAATCAATTATTTCAGATCACTTTGATTATTTCAATTATCAGAATCAATTTATTTAAGAAGTTTTAGAGCTGAAAGTTATAGATTAACTTAAATGATTTTTTTTTTAAACATGAGCAACTGTGTTTCGTTTACATGAACCCTAGAAAACAAACCCTGAGATCGTTTACTTTCGTTATTTTTTTTTGTAGAGTCTCGTGTTAAATTTTTTTTTTGTTTCAATCATTTTGTTTGTAAAGTATTTTTTCTATTTTCTATTATAGATTGTTATTTATTTATTGTATTTAATTAAAGTATTTTTATTCATTTTCGAAAGACGAATACACATATTATCACAATAATAACTCATGGGAATATATCAACTGTGCTGGAATCGAAATGATAATACTATACTCAACTTTTGAGGTCAACGTGGTTTCTTGAACATATGGCTGTGTTTTATAAGTTAAATATTTACAGCAAAAACTTCAGCATCTTTAATTAACTGAGTGATTTGACTGCATTGTAACATTGTGAACTCAAGGACCCATGTCTAAATCACCTGATTGAAATTAAAACGGACCTCATACCGACGGAATACAATTTCAACATTATAGTGGATATGGATGGTTGAGCTATGAAAATAATTGGAATAATTGGACCACATGACTAGCAGAAGATAGTAAATTCTAGTTAATTCGAGACAATAGACCAACTGGATTGCAGGCAAAGAATATAAGATGACTGGCAGAAAATACTAGAAGGTAAAATGGAGATGGTGAAGAGAACTTGAATGTTGGAAATGAAAACCAGATGACTTGCAGAAAATAATAAATTGTTATTCTTTCTGTACAGTTAACTAACTGGTAATAACGCTCCCAGAATTTTTATTTATTTATTTAATTATTGATGACATTTACAGAAATAGAAATAAAGCAAAGTAAATAAGAGAAGAAAAAAACAAAAAAAGAACAGTTTATTGTCATCAACTTGGATCGAGTCTTAACATAACGGGTGCAATGAGATCCTGTCCGACGGCTGCTTTGGAAGCCCTACTCGGTCTCACACCGCTCCACATATATATACAAAAGGAGGCAGCCTTAGTGCCTTATCACTGAAAACAGTTTCTTCACTCAAGTTGATGCAGGGTAACCTCAGAGGACACCTTGAGATCCTCAAGGACCCATGTCTAAATCACCTGATTGAAATTAAAACGGACCGACGGAATACAATTTCAACCAACCGTATAAGGTCATATTTAGTAGCAGGGATGATTGGGCGAAGGGAGGGCCTCAACTAAAAAGAGGAGCCCTCTTTTTCACCGATGCTTCAAAGACAGTAAGATCTGGAGTAGGCATGGGCATCAGTGGACCAAATAGCCACATCAAATTGCCCCTCAGCTCGGACTTAACAATTTTCCAAGCAGAAGTTCTTATAAACTTCTGCACCGCTTTGAACCTACAGAAGGGACAAAAAGGTGCATCCATAAACATTTTCACAGACAGTCGGGCCGCCTTAAAGGCAATTCAGGCCTACACGTGTGGCTCCGCACTGATCAGAGAGTGTACCAACAACCTGAGAGAACTCGCTAGGGGCAATGATGTTACCCTATGGTGGGCTCCAGGTCACAGCAACATTGAGGGCAATGAGAAGGCCGACAAGCTGGCCAAAGAGGCAGCAAACACGTCCTTCATTGGACCCCAACCTGGACGTGGACTACAAAAAAGCCACCTAAAACAAATAATCAACAACTGGGAGACTTCAAAGATAGCCTTATGCTGGAAAGAACTTCCAGGTCACAGACAAGCGAAGAGTATGATAACTCCGTCGCAAAACAAAACCAATGAGATTTTATGCCTCAGCAAAGGGGATCTAAGAACGCTCTCAGGCTACCTGACCGGCCATGTGCCCCTAAAATACCACCTCTTCCATATTGGACAAGCTGAGGATCAAACTTGTCGACTATGCAACGACGAGTCTCGAGTCTAAGGCACAACGTCTTCGGTAAAACTCCCCTGTTACCTACCGACATAAAGGTTCAAGACCTCAGGAAATACTAAGGTTCATTAAGGACCTACATTTGCCCTAAACCTTTGGAGGGCTAAAGTTACAATAGATCTTATAGGTCGCGGTAACGAGAGGGGCCGCTCTCCTCAGCCCGGCAGCAATAATGATAACAATAATAACATTGTGAAAAATGTGCATATATAGCTTTCAAATTTCCTTTTTGAATTAAAATAAAGAGATAATTTTTAATGTGAATATAGAAAGGAGGTCAGTAAGTTTGATTCAACCGTTACAACGTTGGGAATGTGGTAAAGGATTTTTAACGTGCAGACGTAGGAATATTAAATGGCTCCGACTGTTAGTTTATGCTAATTGGTACCACGAGTATTTAATCTTCGGTGGGAAACTGAATTAAATTGTTCCACCGCACTCCCGGTTATTCCTTTATTTGGTTATGAACACCGGTGCGGAGCTGTCACAGTTTATACCAAATGGGCAGTGTGCGTGAGATTAATTTCCATTATTATACATTATGCTTGGTTGGAAAAGCCGCGTATTTAGTTTTTGAAAGAATGCGATATGCCCGATGAACACGTCACGTATGATTTATACTCTATAATACATATAAATTCATTGGCATTATTAGTTAACGACTATATCGTGTTTTCTGACTCTATTGGACAAACGCCAGCGCAATTAAAAACGCTTCCACCAGATTGTGAAG
Source organism: Onthophagus taurus (assembly GCF_036711975.1). Classification (NCBI taxonomy): domain Eukaryota; kingdom Metazoa; phylum Arthropoda; class Insecta; order Coleoptera; family Scarabaeidae; genus Onthophagus; species Onthophagus taurus. Next base: position 4,394,897 of record NC_091967.1, read on the forward strand.
TAACAACGGTTATTCGCCGTCGTTTGGCCAACATTGGACTGTGCTCGGGTTGGGTATATCAATCAATTAATTTTAAAGTGTTCAACGCAAACAAATGACCGAACTTAATTGTTTCGACGATGTGGCGCTACCGCCGTGGTGGATCTGCATTTAGATTGTCTCCGGGGTCTTCTAAAACGGTTTTTAATTGACCTTGGAGGTTGCAAGAGAAGAAACTTAAGACGCGCCCGGATCTGGAAGCCCGAAGAAAATTAGAAAAGCGAGGACGTAAATCGAGTTGGTGAAACTTAAAATGGCCTTCGACGGCTTTCGTACACCACGGCTAAGGCTTTCACACGTGGCCGTTGAAAACGATTTTCTCCCCAGTTGGATGGTAAGAGCGCACTCCGAACGAAACCGCTACGAGTTCGGGTATATAAGTACGTAGAAAAGGCTGTAAAATGGAAGGATTCCTTTACGGCCCCCGAGAATTCGATTTTTAAGTTCCAAGCATTTTAAGATAAAAGATAGAGCGAGACATTTCTTTTATTTTATTATTGCACTTACTAACCTTTTCAGTCGAAATCAATAAATCAAAAAAAAACTCACATTTAATGGATTTAAGGATTTTTAGCCACGTGTAAGTTACATACGTAGGCGTAACATTCATAATAGAAAATGTGTGCAGAACATATTCCCAATATAATGTATTCAGTGCGCGTGGAATGCATTTTGTGGGGCTAAGATGTCTCCACCTGCAAGTTAACGGTTCAGTGTCGCAGGTGTGTAGGGTAGAAATGGGTACAGTGTACGAGTAGAAGGGCGGCAGCAGGCGGTTTCCTGAATTATGACGAATCGGGCTAAAATTAGAGATTGCGGTTGGGATTTTAGCGCGAATTGTTGAAAATATCATGTGTCTGGAGGATTAAACCGTTACGGGTAAGATTTATGTCGGCGAAAACTTTCGGGAAGTACGTGTTCCACTATTTATTTCAACTGTTGCTGTCACTTCTGAAGATTTATCGGAAACAGCTCAGCTTCGTACTAATAGCTAGTGAGAAATACGCCAGTCTTTGTCGCGTACAACGAAATAAGGGCGGACGCCCTTTCGAATTTCCAGATAATATATAATATATGTCATGGAATATATCTTGAAACTTTGTAATATTTTTCACACTTATTTATTATACCCGAGAGCTACTTCGGGAGAGGTGCAGTTATTTTATGAGAGAGAAAATTTTGCACTACTTCATATTTGTGTTATTTCCTAAATTTATACGATTTTGCTTCACGGTTAAGATTTAATGATGACTCAATACGTTTCTAGTTGCATCGCCCTAATCAAGTTCAATAGATGTCAATAGATGTTAAACATGGCGGAGTGAGCAGATGTGTTGCGAGGGCTGTCTAGCTTTTGGTGCGAATTGAAGTGGTTAAACCTGTACTATGTTCATAGAAATTTAACGTGTGGGTTTGATTAAAAGTGGTTAATATAATCATCATGCCTTTTTTCGATAATTCTCAAGTTGACGAGATAAAAACAATATTAAAGCAATCCATTAAAGAGTGTTTCGGCAACGTGAAATGAAATTCAAAACATGTTATTAGAAAAACTTGCGCTCCGCTTTGAGAATGCGCTTAATAAACAGACAGATAGTTGATTTGGAGAAAGAGAATTTAAAGCTTCATAATGAAATTTTTGGGATAAAGGAAAAGTTGGATGAAGATCCTGACGCAATTGTAATGTAAAAAACTCGATGTGAAGCTACTCTTGGATGCAGTTGAATGCGCTCATCGGTTGAGGCGGAAAGATACGACGGCTGAGAGGACAATGATAGTAAAATTCGCTAGAGTAGACCACAAATATCAAATTCTGAACATGAAGAAGAAGCTTAAAGGATCAAAATTGGTAATAACTGAGGATCTCACTGGAATGCGAGAGAAGTGTATGGAAAAACAAATGTTTGGACTGTCAAAGAGTCCTTTTATTGCCGAATGGGAAATAGGAAATTTAGGATAAATGATGTCTCCGATCTTCTTAAAGGTGACCCACCTGTACCTCTTCGAGCTGAGCCTCCCTTGGTCGAAGGCAGCGGATCATTTGAATGCCGGAATAGTTGATGAAAGGTTTCTTTCCTTCTTCTTATTATTATTTTTTTTTTCTTTTTTTGTTTATTGTTAGTTTTTATTTTTATGGTAAATAATATTATACATTATACTTATAGCAGGATATATTTTGTTAATTGGATTAGATTAATTAAGCATTAAATAGTTGTTTGGTTAACTTATTAGACGGGATAATCTGTATTGTTACCGTCAACTAATCATACGTTGGTTGAACTGAGAGAGTGTACTAAGAATAATTCTGCTTGTATTGTTGTGATTTGTACTCTTGTTTGAGTTTCTTGTCTGTCTTGCTCTTCCACTTGTCGCTTATCTGATATAAAATGAAAATTGCTCATTTAAATGTAATTATGTGTATTTATGATATCTTTGCTATCTCCGAGACATGGATAAGTTCGAATGCTGACCATTCAGTGTATGCTATTGAAAATTACCGTCATATTTTTGTGGGTTGGGTTGGGTTGGATATAATTAGGTATAATTTACAGACCGGATGTCAATTTGCCTAATTTTTTAAATAATTTCGAGGAGGTTTTGTCGATGCTTTTCCCTGTATCGAATAAATTGATTTGTTTGGGGGACTTTAATATTAATGCCTGTAAGATAAATGACATATATCACAACCGCTTTCTGCCAATCATTCAACCTTTTTGTCTCAATCAAGTGATTGACTCTCCAACACGTATAACATTAAATACTGCAACACTGATTGATTACATAATTCTTAATGATGACATTAAGATTGTGGATAGACAGGTCGCTCCTGTTAGAAATGAGTTACCGCGTGTTGTACGTTATAGAGATTTCAAACATTTTTGCTATGAAGATTTCTTACATGATCTGGAAATAGTACCGTGGCAAGATATGCTAAGATATAATGATATAAATGATAAGGTTTAATTCTTTAATTCGTTGATAATGACTCTTTTTGATACACATGCACCTGTTAAAGTTACCACCATTAGATATGATAAATTATTTTGAGATTCATACTTTATATCCGACTCGGACGTCTTTGTTTTGCTGGAGTCGATTAAAAGTAATGCTGTACGTCATGATGGTATTAGTATCAAAATGCTAATTTTCTGTTGCCCAACAATATTACCATATATATGTCATATAATTAATTATTGTTTGGAAACCTCGATATTCCCTGATGCATGGAAGGTAGCTCTTGTTACTCCAGTGCCTAAACTAGCTAACTCTTTACATCTCAAGGATCCTAGGCCTATCAGTATTTTATCTTCCTTATCCAAAATCTTCGACAAATTTATTACAGGACAGCTGTTTGAGCACCTTGAAAATTTTAATGTTTTACCGACATTATGTTGGACGTGACTGATGATCTTTTTCGGTGTATGTCATTGATAATGGTGATGTGTCGTTTAAGGGACTAAGTATGGGTGGTTTTAAGAATGCATTAAAGTTTTTTTGTTATGACGAACAGATTCGGTGAGTTTTGCTTGGGAGCTTGATTGGGAGTATGAATCGGACGGGATGAGGCATCATGTAACTTTTTTTGTTGTTTTTTTTAGTTATCTTATTGCTCTCTTTCTTTTTGGCTTTGTTTTCCTTTTCTTTGTATTTGCCATATGATACTTTATATTTAATTTGGTTTTTTTTTGTTATGAATTTAAAAAGTTTTTTTCATTGATGTTTTTTTGTTGGGCCTATGAAAAACAAGTACTGAGATCTTCTCAATACATTGACTCGATCCAAGTTGATGACAGTAAACTGTTCTTTTTTTGTTTTTTTCTTCTCTTATTTACTTTGCTTTATTTCTATTTCTGTAAATGTCATCAATAATTAAATAAATAAATAAAAATTCTGGGAGCGTTATTACCAGTTAGTTAACTGTACAGAAAGAATAACAATTTATTATTTTCTGCCAGTCATCTGGTTTTCATTTCCAACATTCAAGTTCTCTTCACCATCTCCAATTTACCTTCTAGTATTTTCTGCCAGTCATCTGGTATTCTTTGCCTGCAATCCAGTTGGTCTATTATCTCGAATTAACTAGAATTTACTATCTTTCAACCATCCATATCCACAATAATGTCCGCAAAAATGTCAAATCATCTGATTGTCATCTGATATTTTCTGCCTTTCATTTCGTTGTGTCGAACCGTTGAGTGTCTGTATTGAGAAGAGACAATTCAGTTAACACAAGCATATGCATAACACAAGACAAGTAAAGCAGATATGGCACAGGACAGTATTGGATGTTATCGTCATGAGATAGAAAACTATGCAGGAAACTTGAAATCTTTTCCAGATTTCAAGCACATGATGTTTATGGAAGCTAAGTCGTTTACACCATTATAGTAAATAAAACACGACATAGTTATAAAGTGTATAAGAATTTGCTCCTGATGTGAATAGGAAGAATTTGTGCTAGTTGTGGAACTTCTCCAGCTACTTTGAGAATAGTTATTGATCGAGGACTTGTTTTGTCTTACTTTTTTTCTTTCCAAGATCAATATTTAACCCCTTTCGTTAACACTCTTCTAATCAGATTATGCATTCATTTCATGGATTGCTTAAAATTCATTCTAATTTGAAATTGTTAGCTATCTAATGAAAGAGATTATTTAATTAAATCAGTATTAACTACACTTGGTTTAGAAATAAAGCGAAGATTGAAACTTATGTCTTTTTAATTTTATGTGTTGCGTACAAATTAAAATGTTGCCCGGCGGAAAATGCTTGTAAATTTTTTTCCTACGAACAAATATATCGTGGTTTTGCTATAATCAAATTTAAATTACTATATACGGTTACCACGCTGGGTAAATATTTCATAATTATCCCTGCATTTACGCTTGATTCTGGCGGCAGTTCCCAGGGCAATTTCGCGGGAACGCCTGGGGCGTAATGAATTTTTGATATATATACTCTAAGAGAACAGAGAAAAGAGAGATATTTTTAGAGACAGAACCGTTATGTGTACGCGAGCAATAATACTACATTATTTACGGTAAATTAAGTTGAACTCGGTCTGCGGAACCGAGGATTTTTTTCTTTTATATAGTCAGTTTGACATGAACAGAATGTGTCAGGGATACGGCCTCCCAACCGCTTTTCCAGCGGATATTTTTTCATTGTTGTTCCTGATCACTTCTGTACCATTAGGCAGAGAATGCTTCGGGTGAAGGGCGTGTTGCGTGGAAGCACGAATTCCGAACGTGCCCGGTTTTGTTTGCACTTTTCTTACAGCTTTTAATATAACAAACTGAAGACTCGTTTCTATGCAGAGCACGTCTTTATGGAAGTATAGATTTTTATGCTAAGAAACGTCTGAATATTTCATTTTCCCACAAAATTAGAATCCAATCATTCATCATAATATGTAATAATAGTTTGTACGATTCTAAAGTTGAAAAGCTAAATAAAGAAGCACCGTCGAAGAATGTAACTATCACTTTGACCATCTCGTTATTAAATCGTTCTACGTACTCGTGCCGTTTTAAAAATCGATGGAATTTAATAACGGCTATATACCATATATACAACATACGGCTGGGTATCAAGTTAGATTAAAGTCAGAGTTATAAAATTTTCGCTACGCTGCACTGCAAAAGTGAACGATGTTCTCTTGTGTTATTCTCTTTTCACTGTCCACCGACCTTGGTGTAATACTAAAATTAAAGAACCCTGCTTCCTTCCTGTTTCACTTCCATCCTTACTCGCGTTTTGTTCTCTCTTTTTTATATTTATTAATATCTTTATTAGGTCGACAGATAAACTTAATTGAAAGAACTAAACAATCTTTTTCAGCTTTATTAAAAGTAAACAAAGAACCAAGGTTCGGTATGATTCAATATAACCCATCAGTGTCTTTGTTATGAAATATCGCACAAAAATCTTCGAAAATTGTTTCTAAAACAAAAATTGATGCTGACGATAAGTTATCCTTGAAGCGTGGTGGGTTCCGGTTTCGTTTTAATTTAACGGCTATTGATCCGAAGAGGAGAAGCGCTTCTGGCTGAAATACTAAATGTTTTCGGGCGGCAAGTTTCCAGATGTCGCCTTGTTGACATTAATTGCCATTTTATAAATTTCTTTAATTATTTTTATTCTTTACAATTTGGAACATCTATAAAATACAGGGTGTCCCAATTTCGATGTCCGCATAGGCTATCTCCGAAACTAAAAGAGATAGCAAAAAAGTAGCTTACATGTCATGATCTCGTTTTTCGAGAAAATGCTAATGCCGAAAACTCCGAACAGCTATCGTCTTTTGTTTTCGCCATATCGGCAAAAACTGAAAATTTTGCAAAAACGACAATCGCGAATATCTCACTTATTATCAAAGATGGAGTATTATAAATAAAACATTATATGGGCAACTTTTTACGAAGAATTCAGTGGCGTAGGTAGAATTTTTTTCCCATCTCTTATTTTCGAGATTTTAGACGTAACTTTATTTTTTTTAATGGAAACCATAGTTGGCAATGGCCTAAAATAATTTGTTATTTTCTTCTGATAACAAATATACAGTGTGTCCCCGGATAGGTGAAACGACTCTTATAAAAGGTAAAATTTTTTCGATATTAATTGTCATCTTTTGGGGTTTAGCCCTGCTTGATTAACGACTAATTTTGAACATATTATCAAGTTTTAAAAAACAAGTGAGTCTTGACAGTGAAAGAAAAACTCTTTTTGTGGCAGGTAAAGTACCTTTTCTGTCTACAGTACGTGAAATTGTTACTAAGAAGTTTTGTTCAGAATGAAAAACTATGGGCATATGCAAATTTTCGGATTGATCGGCCTACTTTGAAAAATCCATATCAAACAATTTTATTTCTAACAAAGACTGCCATGGAAAAACAAAATTGCTTTCCTGTCACTGTTAATCTCTCAAACTGTAATTTAGTAAACTTAAAGTGTTTTTTAAACAGAATGTTAACATTAGAGGAAAAAGTTTACGTGATTCAGTGTTATGGAACCGGGAAAAAACCGATTATTGCTTTATTTTGTGAAAAATTTCCAAATACTGGAATTAAAAGAAGTACTTGTTGGCGTTTAATCAAAAGATTTCTTACAGCAGGAAGTATTCACTCTAAGAAAAAAAAATTATGATGAAACTGATTAACTATGATTAACTGTTTTCCTTTGTGGGCGAACACACACTTAATTTCTTGTGAACATTTTCAGAACGCTTTGTTTATTTCTCCCGAATACCTGAATCTCAAAACAAAAAGTCGTAATAAAGTACTATTAACGAAAATAATAAATAATGGGTTTTATCAAAGTAGGCTGATGAAAATTTGCATATGGCCATAACTTTTCATTCTGAATAAATTTTTTTAGTAACATTTTACCATACTGTAAACAGAAAAGGTACTTTACCTGACACACAAAAAGTTTTAGCTTCAGTATCAACACTCACTTGTTTTTTAAAATTTGTAAATATGTTCAAAATTAGTCTTTAATCAAGCAGGCCTGAACCCCAAAAGATGACAGCTAATATCGAAAAAAATTTACATTTTATAAGAGTCGTTTCACCTATCCGGGGACACACTGTATATAGTGTGTAGGGTATATTTGTTATAGTTCTTGAATAATTAATAAAAATTCATTTTGTTCTATCTAAAATTAATGTATGTATTTAAAAGTTACTGTTGCTATGGTGATAACAATACATACTATGATGGAACATAATGTATCAAATAATTGCCAAAGCTTGTATTTAAAAATTCGATAACAACTCTGGCATTATGTGCTGGTACGATGCACCAGCATGTTAAGTGTCAAAGTATAACAAAACTGAATAAAACTTTGCAATGAATTTCGAAAATTATGAAAAATGTAACATGATGGAATGCTATATGTTATCAGATAAGAATGCGACATTATTCGCGGAATTATATTTCACAAGGTATCCGGAAAGAAGACAACCGCACGTAACAACCTTCAGCTGGTTAGCAGAAAATTTAATAGATATTTGGTCCTTCCCCAAACCACATACAAAAACATACCAAAATGATCTGCAAGAGAAATTGCAACAAGACGTCTGACCCAAAAGCCGCTGCTCCCGAATATGAAAGAAAAATAAGTATAAACCATACAAAGCGGGACTAACTCATTATTTACGTGCCGAAGATGTCAATCGAAGATTAGAATTTTGTAGATGATATTTAAAAAAATTAAATAATCTGCTGTTTGTTCAAAATGTTATCTGGACCGATGAAGTCTCTGAGTGTTCAAAGAAGATTGGGGTTCAATGTATGGTGTGCCCTTTTAGATAATAGAATTTTGGCATATAGTATCTACCATAAAAACTTAAACTCAGGGAAATACCTCAATATATTAAGGCAGCACATTGAGCCTTTGGTCGACAATTTGCCACTAAATATGTCTCAAATGATATATTTTCAATATGATGGAGCACCAGCACATAATACCAGAGTTATTAGTGAATTTTTAAATACTACTACAAACTCAAGGACAATAGAATCTAACAGGACTGCTACATCCATTGTTGTGACAGCCTACCCGCAAACTAAGTCACACCATTTTCCACGCCCAGTTGTTGTTATGGTCTATGCGTTTGCTGTGAGAGGTTATATCCTAGACGTATTCATATTAGTTTTGAAGTTTTATGTTTTTAGACGTATTAATGTCTATCATATAACCTCTAAAAACATAGACAGTTATCTACCAGGCGTGGCAAATAGTGTGACGTAGAGTGCGGGCAACCAACCCGTAGTCGACTACAAAAATACAATGGATGTAGCAGTCCTGTTAGATTCTACTGTCCTTGCTACAAACTTTGCCAATAATTGGAAACAATGCTTTCCCTCATAGTATGGTTATCACCATAACAACATTAAGTTTTAAATACATACAATAGTTTTAGAAAGAACAAAAAAAATTGATACATTATATTCCATCATAGTATGTATGGTTATCACTAGGGCACGAAACTTTTGTAACAAAACGATACGATTTCCCCCCTCCACTTGTTCTCATTGGCTAGTTTTCTGGGTTTGTTTTCTAGGAAGCCACTGAGAACAAGTGGAGGGGGGAAATCGTATCCTTTTGTTACAAAAGTTGCGTGCCTTAGATTTAGATGGAACAAAATGAATTTTTGTTAATTATTGAATAACTATAAGAAATATACCCCACAAACTATATATATTTGTTATCAGAAGAAAATAATAAATTATTTTAAGTCATAGCCAACTATAGCTTCCATTTAAAAAAATAAAGTTACGTCTAAAATCTCGAAAATAAAAGATGGGAAAAAAATTCTACCTACGCCACTGAATTCTTCGTAAAAAGTTGCCCATATAATGTTGTCTTTATTATACTCCATCTTTGATAATAAGTGAGATATTCGCGATTGTCGTTTTTGCAAAATTTTCAGTTTTTGCCGATAGGGCGAAAACAAAAGACGATAACTGTTCGGAGTTTTCGGCATTAGCATTTTCTCGAAAAACGAGATCATGACATGTAAGCTACTTTTTATCTATCTCTTTTAGTTTCGGAGATGGCCTATGCGGACATCGAAATTGGGACACCCTGTACACAACAAGAACTTCATTTCTCCATTCCACATAATGATACAATTCATAAATCCAATCTACTCAATTCATCTATCATCTAGCGTTGAAATATTTCAACCCCAATTCATATTAGTCGTCGTTTGCGATCAAATCATAGCAGACTCAATCACTTCAGTCTTGTTCCACTTTTTCTTTCCTCGGACCGTTCGTCGTTCTGTCACGTCCCCGAAAAACTTTGCCGAGAGTAACTTTACAGAGAACGTTGACCCTCCGCGTGATCCAGCGGTCGTCCGACCCATACTATAGTAGTGGTAGTACCTTTTCGCCGGAATTACTCCGGTCGGAGAGAAAAGAGGCCGCCTGAAAATGGGGGACCCTCCTGAAATGGCAGTCATTGCGCTCGTATGTCCCTCGGGACTCATACGCGGCGAGTTTCGATAGCCATGTGCGGCTTGTAACTTATTTATTTGCATGTAAACAGAAACGTGTGCCGCATTAAAAAGTCAAAACGAGAAAGTACCTTGTGTTCCGAATTAGACCCCGAAGCATAAAAAAAAGGTATTACACGAGGGAATGATTTGATTCGCTTTTTATCATTTTTGGGATTGTATATTTTAGTCAAATTGCAACAACTACAAAACACATAATTTGATGTATTAGTACGGTGCGAGAATCCGATAAAGTACGGCGCAAATTTGTTATCGATTTCCTGTAAATCTGCCACCATTAATTCACTAACATGTTAACGGATGATTAACTCTTGTTTCCATAATTATCGAATATAGGCGTCGAATAAGCCAAGAACAAAATTTTAATTTTTACAGACACTAAAAGAAATGTTAACAGCACACATAAATATTCGTTATTTTTTAATTGAGAACATGCTACGTAATTTTCCTCGACAAAGTTTGTTCATTCCAGAGTTTTCCTCATTTCCGCTGAAAGCTTAGCATGTCCTGTAGTCGTTACATTGAATATTAGATTATACACCACAACACAACATAACGTCAAAAATATACAAGATAATTGTGATTAGATCATTTAAAATCAATATACAGGGTTTCCTAAAAGTAACGGATAAATTCGTTAAATCAATTATGAATAGTTTATGGAAAAATCGCTGAAACGGGTCTAAAGATTTAAATTTTTAAACGAGTAATGACGTCATCGATATTTTTTTCAAATAGCAATACCGAATTTCTATTACGGAATATGAAAGACGAATTTTTTCTGAATCTAGTACAATCAATATTAATATTGGTTACATAAGAAAATTTTCGAGATAAATTATCTTAAAGTTTCATGATTTTTCATTCACTTGAGCTAGCAAAATAGCAGTAGCTATGCGTAACCATGGCAACCAACTGTTTCAGATATCAAAAATTAAACATTGTCTAAGGCTCACTTTTACCACCCCTTGATAAATTTACCCCACTCATAGTTAAAGTCTCTGATAGCGTTATCTATCGGATAGCTTAAAAATTGGTTACTACCACCATATTTATCTTATAGATACCGCTATCCAAGGGATAACTTTGAAATATCTGTAACCCGTGGATTGGGTGTCGGATAAGTTGCTATCTAAGAGATAACTGCGGATACCTAACATCAAATAGAATTTATACTGGCTGACGACGTATAAAATTCGAGCGTTTTACTATTTCAATTAAAATAAGAAAAGTAGTATAAACTTAAATAAAAAACTATTAATAATTTTAGATAAAATCATCATGAATAATTTCTTCGACATTGGAGATGAAGAACAAATTTTTGAAGAAATCAATGAATTATTTCCTATAAGAAGCGAAAAGATAATAAGGGGTAGAGTTGACCATTTAAATATTCATTCAAATGTTGAATTTATGTCTCTCGAAAAAAAGTTTTCATCACCTTTTGAATCAACTGAAGAAGATGTAGTAAAACCTCCATCCATGATGTAAGTAATTTGTTGATTGCTATTATTTAATGTAAAATTCATCAAAATTTTGATAATAATGCTGTACCTCCTTCAAACCGTTTGTTGCTGACTCTTCCGTTTTATGCAGTAGGTAATATGTTGCTATCCATAGCAGATTTTGCAGGAGTGAGTGTACAGGGTGTCCAAATTTCGATGGGTTTGCAGGGTATCTCAGTTATTATGAAAGATAGAAAGTTGCGGCTTTCGCGAACCTGAGCTACTTTTTTGTGAAACTTACAATGGCGCAAACCAAATTTTCATAAACCTCTTCGTTTTTGATATACATATAGGGAGTGTTTAAAAATTTACGATTTTCAGACACCTCCTGTATCTCGGCTATCCGGAAACGGAAAAACGGGTTCTAATAGGTTTTTTCACGTTGAATCCAATGGTGCACGTAGAATCTTTCTAGTCATCAGGGTTTTTGAGTTATAAAGAGTTCAGTATTTTAGAAGTTGAGTATTCAGTATTTGATTTGTGTTTATAACTCAAAAACCGTGATGACTAGAAAAATTCTACGTGCACCATTGGATTCCACGTGAAAAAATCTATTAGAACCCGTTTTTACTTTTTTACTAAGTTTCCGGATAGCCGAGATACAGGTGGTGTCTGAAAATCGTAAATTTCAAACACTCCCTGTATATCAAAAACGAAGAGGGCTATGAAAATTTGGTTTGTGCTATTGTAAGTTTCACAAAAAGGTAGCTCAGCAACTTTCTATCTTTCATAATAACTGAGATACCCCGCAAACCCATCGAAATTTGGACACCCTGTACAATTGGCATCTTCAGTCGTTCATCATGTTATCATCACCATTTCCAAATTTAAATTTTAAGGTTACAACAGGTTAGAATATCGTCAAAATACCTAATAGTAGGTCTTTTGACCACATAGAGCTGTCAATTTAACATAATAGACCAAAAAATCCCTAGATTCCTTGGTTATCTCCAAGGTCTATAGAACATAAGGTTACCCAATGCCGATTCTCCTCCTCTGAGGGGCAAGGTGGGTCAGTGACATAGCTGGTTCGATGAACAACACAACACGATGCGAGGTTTCAATATATTATATAGACTGTACTACAGTATAGGCTATCTTTTACTCAACTCTACTCTGACCGTATCGAACCAGTGACGTCATTCTGCGGGGTAATAATCGATACTACAGAGGTATAGGGAATTGGGTAACCTTATGTTCTATAGACCTTGGGTTATCTCAAGGATTTCTTAACTATGAGATAAATGAAGGTGGTACGCACGACCCTGTTATCTACGAGATAAATTGTATCTTATAGATAACTTAACTGATACATAGCTTTAAGTGGGCCTTAGGCCCGTTACTACCAAACCAATGCTATCTGTCAGTTAAGCTATCTATAAGATACAGTTTATCTCGTAGATAACAGGGTCGTGCGTACTACCACCTCCATTTATCTCATAGTTAAGAAATCTTTGAGATAACCAAGGAATCTAGTGATGCAGTTACATGACAAGGAAAGCAAAAAATATGTATATCTCGTATTATTGTATGTTAAAATGTGATGGTAAACAATAATGGCACAACTAACATGATGAACGACTGAAGATGCCAATTGTACACTCACTCCTACAAAATCTGCTATGGATAGCAACATGTTACTCATTGCATAAAACCGAAGAGTCAGCAACAAACGGTTTGAAGGAGGTACAGCATTATTACTAAAATTTTGATGAATTTTACATTAAATAATAGCAATCAACAAATTACTTACGTCATGGATGGAGGTTATATTACATCTTCTATTTGATTCAAAAGGCGATGAAAACTTTTTTTCGAGAGACGAAATCTCATTTATCGTCATAAATTCAATATCTGAATGAATATTTAAATGGTCAACTCTTCCCCTTATTATCCTTTCGCTTCTTATAGGAAATAATTCATTGATTTCTTCAAAAATTTGTTCTTCATCTATAATATCGAAGACAGAGGCAGCGCTACTGGGGGGTGCAAGGGGTGCACTGCACCCGGGCGCCGCCTAAAAGGGGGCGCCGGCGCCTTTTTTAATATTTTCTCCAACAATATCTTATCTTTCTTTTGCAGTATTTAGACCTGTCAGCAGTATCTAGTTTTCAGAAAGCAGTATTTAGTCTTCTAGAAGCAGTATCTAGTCTTCTGCCAAAGTTATGTATGTTTTCTCCAAAATATTTTATCTTTCTTTTGCAGTATTTAGACCTGTTAGCAGTATCTAGTCTTCAGAAAGCAGTATTTAGTCTTCTAGAAGCAGTATCTAGTCTTCTGCCAAAGTTATATATGTTTTCTCCAAAATATTTTATCTTTCTTTTGCAGTATTTAGACCTGTTAGAAGTATCTAGTCTTCAGAAAGCAGTATTTAATCTTCCAGAGCAGTATCTAGTCTTCAGAAAGCAGTATTTAGTTTTTTAGAAGCATTAGATCTTTTTCTTGGGAGCCTCTTGTTATCTATACGGATCTTCTACCACCCGGTACCTCATTTCTGCAGCTATTACTTTGCTTTTGTGCTTATTGGCAAAGTTTCCGTATTGGTGATTTCCTGTCCTGTGCAATAACAAGACAAGTCTATTGGTTTATTGTTCATATTCTTCGCATTCTTTTATTGAACACATAACTATTGCCATGAAAAATCATGTTTGGTTTATAATCAATTTTTTGTTTTCTCTGAACAGTAATTTCAGACTTCATGTGGACTTTGAACAATGTAATTCCTGTTTTTTTGCTGAAGTCTAGTTTATAACTATTGCAATTTCAGACTTTTTCTTGCAAATTAATCTTCTGACCAGAGTATTCCCGACTATTCCCTTAAGTTTGGTTTTTCACCAGTATAATTCTTAAATTTTTGCTGAAGTATGGATTATGATTATTCCAGTCTTTCTTAAGTTTATTTATATTTCTTTGATTATATATATTAAGCACTTTTTAATTTTTTTAAATTAAAATGAATTTTTAATTTTTGGCCCGCATTTTGGGCGCTCCCTCCCCGCATTCCGCCCAAAATGCTTGGGGGGGGCCACTCCGGTTCCCGCACCCTGGCGCTTCATTTGCTAGCGCCGGCACTGATCGAAGAAATTATCCATGATGATTTCATCTAATGTTAATTATTAATAGTTTCTTATTTAAGTTTGTATTACTTTTCTTGTTTTAACCGAAGTAGTAAAGCGGTCGAATTCTATACGTCAGTATAAATTCTATTTGAGGTTAGGTATCCGCAGTTATCCCTTAGATAGCAACTTATCCTACACCCATTTTTCAGGTTCCGGAAGTTCCGTACAAATACAACAGGACACCAACCATGAACTTACTGCAGATGATTGGATTTCAGCCGAAGAGATCTGCAGGGAGGATAAAATACGGTGGCCCATCAACAGTTTCTCGCCGTTCAAGACACCAGGACCAGATGGTTTTATACCAGCCCTTTTACAATGGGGTCTGGAAGATTTAGTACCTCACCTGGTGGAAATCTTCCAGGCATGCCTGGCGCTGCGCTATATACCCAGTCGGTGGCGTGAGGTCACAGTGAACTTCATACCAAAACCGGGTAAGCTTGATTATTTCACACCGAAATCGTTTAGACCAATCAGTCTCTCCTCCTTTCTTTTGAAAACTCTGGAGAGACTGTGTGATCGCTATATTAGAGATTTCTGTCTTCCAACTAACCCAGTAAATCCTAATCAACACGCTTACACTCAGGGCAAGTCCACACTAACGGCTCTTCACTCAGTGACCAGCTTTGTTGGTGGGGCGCTGGACCTAAAGGAGTCCGCCCTGGGGGTTTTCGTGGATATAGAGGGAGCTTTTGATAAAACAACTTTCTCTGGTATTAACGATGCCTTGTTAGAGCATAATGTTCCACCGACTCTTTGTGGTTGGATTGAGAACACTCTTAAACATAGGATAGTTAAGCTTAGGGCTGGCGATGTCAGTCTTCAAGGAGGAGTTACTCGAGGCTGTCCACAAGGGGGTGTACTATCCCCACTTT
Source organism: Onthophagus taurus (assembly GCF_036711975.1). Lineage (NCBI taxonomy): Eukaryota > Metazoa > Arthropoda > Insecta > Coleoptera > Scarabaeidae > Onthophagus > Onthophagus taurus. Next base: position 4,410,459 of record NC_091967.1, read on the forward strand.
TGTGGAACCTCACCCTGGATAGCCTCTTGAACCGCCTCGCCGAAGCCAACTTTATCACAGTTGGTTACGCAGATGATTTAACCATTCTCGTCAAAGGCAAGTATATAAACGTGCTGTTTGACAGGATGCAAGTAGCTCTCAAACTGATAGAGACTTGGTGTGACGAACAAAGACTCTCTGTGAATCCTAAGAAGACAGAGTTGATTCTTTTCACACGGATGAGGAAGGTTGGCAATCCCAGAATGCCACCCCTTGCTGATACTCCATTGGTATTGTCAAAAGAAGTTAAATATCTGGGCATCACACTTGACAATAAAATGACATGGAGAGCCCACCTAGATAATAGAGTAAAAAAAGCGTACGTTGCATTCGGTCAATGCCGGTCACCCAGAAATGCCCTCTGGATTTACACGGCTGTAATCCGACCTATGCTTACTTATGGTGCAGTAGTATGGTGGTCAAAGACCCTACAGTCTACATCCACTACTGCACTTAATAAAGTACAGAGACTTGCGTGTTTGTACGTTACAGGTGCGCTGCGGACTACCCCCACTGCAGCCATGGAAAACATGTTAAACCTAACGCCACTTCATTTGTTCATCCAAGAGGTGGCATTGGTGACCATGACTCGACTGCGAGCAGCAGGAATTCTAATGGGTGAGAGAAATAGTAAAAATGCCAATCTCTGGAATGAAATGGTGGATTACTCACCAATTCTGGAGTGTGCAACGGACTTTACACCCCTACAACACATTTTTACGAAGAAATATCTCACCCACCCAAGCTCCACAGAAGTAGAGGTAAAAAACAGCCTTAAAATCTACACTGATGGTTCAAAGAGACGGGAAGGAGCTGGAGCCGGAGTCTTCTCGTATGATCTCCGACTCCACGTATCTGAACCTTTAGGTATAAGTACCACCGTCATACAGGCGGAGTTAATCGCCATACAACTTGCCGCTGACGTTATTGTCAGATCCAACTTGGTAGGTAAGACTTTTACAATTTATACTGACAGTAGACAAGCTATTTTAGCCCTGAGTAGAATAACAATTACCTCAGGACTTGTTATGGGTTGTCATCTGACATTGGAGAAGGCTGCAGTGCATAACTGTGTCATACTTCAATGGATAAAAGGACACTCGACTTGTTCAGGTAACAAGCACGCTGATAGGCTTGCCAAAATGGCTGCCAAGCGAGCGCCATGTTCGCCTGAACCGATAATCGCTCCGTCCTTATCAACTCAGATTGAGATAATTAAAGATTTTACCCACAAAAAGTTCATGAACTGGTGGGATAGGGTTAAGGGTTGCCATCTGTCTAAGGAAGTATTACATTATCCTTCAGCAGAGGCAGCCTTGTCTTTCGTAAGGCTTGGTAGAAACGCTCTACGAACTGTAACGGGACTCGTCACGGGTCACTATAAGGTAAACAAGCATCTTTATAACCTTAAGCTTGCTGTTAGTCCTCTCTGTCGCCTCTGTAAAGAGAGCGAGGAGACGGTCCGACACATCTTGTGTGAATGCCCTACTCTGCAAGACCTCAGAATGAGAGACTTCGGACAGGAATGGCCGACCACAGATGGCATCAGGAACACACCTCTGAGCTGTATCCTAGCCTTCGGAAATTCCTTAGGCTGGTTGATGTAGCCGGAGACAGTGTAGGAGGATGTACAAGGGGCCCGTTGGGGCCTAGGTGCTGTGTGCGTAGCATACCCTCCGCTTTCCTACATACATACATACATCCAGATAGTTCCAGATAGTTACAGATATTTCAAAAATTATCCGTTGGATAGCGGTATCTATAAGATAAATACAGTGGCAGTAACCAATTTTTAAGCTATCCGATAGATAACGCTATCAGAGACTTTAACTATGAGTGGTAGTAGTGGGCCTTAGTAAAATATCTATAACTGGTTGCCATGGTTACGCATGGCTACTGCTATTTTTCTACCTCAATGAATATTAAGCAACTAATATTAATTTTGGCTGTACCAAATTTAGAAAAAGTATTCTTTCATATTTTGTAACAAAAATGGGGGATTGCTATTTGAAAAAAATAAAAATCGTCAGCGATTTTTCTATAAACAGTTTTTAATTGTTTTAAAGAATTTATCCGTTACTTTTGGGAATCACTGTATAAGTACCTAATTAAGATGATTTTAGTTCATTTCTGAGAATAATTATAGCAGCAATCTTCGAATAGTATTGGCAGAAGGCGCATCTCTACGAGAAAGGGATTAATTCGTCGCAAACTTGCTACATTCCGAGGCTGATGGAAACAATTTCATCTATTTCGAACTAACTAACTAGGTAACTAAGAACTGACTAGGTACATCTGTTCCATTATATTCGTACGTCACCGCTATTTCGCATATGTGACGACCCCGCTATATTAGAAACACATCTTAAGACAAGTTCTACGAAGACATCAAAACTTTCATACAGTTCAAAACTTTAGAAGTGACGTGGACGGGCAAACTTTCTACGATAATTTAAAACAAAGAAAATAGATTTTTCGAAAATATTTTTTATGGGTTCTTATACAACTGTAATTGAGATATTAAATGGTGAAAAGCAAACTTTAGAAACCTTTAAGAACCCAAAGTTAACGTTGAATAAGAGTGGAAAGAGTCAATTTTCCTTATCTTAGTACATTTTTCAAGAGGCTTTGAACTCGTATGCTTATTGTTAGGAGGGTTAAAACTTAAATTTAAATTTGAAAGGTACTCAACGAAAAATTTCAAAACTTCACATATAATAATAAAAAGTAGATTAGTTTAAAACCACACCGCTGTAAAGAAACTCTCATTTCTCGTTTCATAAAATTCCCGGATTTATTTAAAACCCGAAAGAGCTATTTATGTATCTAATATGAAAAGTAGTATTTTATGGGAGTAGTTTGAAAGTTCTTTACACCGCGAAACGAGTTTTAGTTCAGTTAAAATAAGTTCCGCGTTGAATTACACCGATACTAACTAATAAACACATAAAAATTGAACGTAGCAGTTTTACATTTACCTCGAATACTTATTATTTAATTTAACGGTGGTAAAATTGCAAGTAAAGCACAGGGAGAGTTAGATAGCTTGCTTTTCGTAATAAATGGCGACATCTGCTTGCAATAAATCCCGGTGGGTGCCCCAACATCTGATACAGTTAGGATTTACGCCCAGAGATAAAAAGTAATAGGTCAACAGCAGGAAGCCCGATAATTGCCCCGTAAATCCATTATATCACTCTAAGTGAGGCCAATGGCTTGTGGTCAGTTAGTGAGTCCAGTCACTTTGGTCGCGGAGATTCACCTGAAATGGCCTATACCTACACTGTAATTCTTTTATGTCTACGAGTATGTGTATATACCTTTGCAAAGCTCTCTCGCTTGGGTAATCAACACGATTAACCGAGCACTTTACGAGGGTTACGATGATTACGACCTCTAGGTTTCTACAATTCCATACCTTGGGAATACTCTTCACTCTGTACACATTAAACAACATAAAAGTTTCACAAACTCAAACATAACTAATTTAGTAATTCTTCTATTTAAATCAATTAACAATAATAAATCAATTGCGTTAGATAAAGTATAAAATCTAAATTCGTTCCAATTTACGTTATCTGTGCAAACGTGGTCGTATTTGTGAAAGGTTTTCCGATGCTCTATTTGCATCGTTCGTTTTCTATGCAAAATAGAGGATTTCGCAAACTGAGATCTCTTGAACGGATTAAATTATCTTAAGCTTGGGAGAAATGTCTTAACCGTGATTATTGGACGCAAGATTTTGAATGTTGTAATTGTATTACATTCACTCTGTATGAATATAAATAATATATCAGGAATTAGTCTGCAGTAACAGTCAGCGGTTCGCTCATAATGAATATTTACCATGGTTAGTGTAAATTAAAGGGAAAATTGAAATTTCAATGCCGGCAACCTATAATATATGACATCTATAAACCTGTGTATTTATAATTAAAATATCTGGTAATTAATGTTTACTGTAACATTGTTTCCTGTTTACAACAGCCTATGCTTTACCAAAATTAGTTGCTTACCAAAACTGGCATACTGTGTTACACGCAATCCGTTTATTATTAATCCAATCAACGAAGGTTTACGATTGTGTATATTTAGAACTAACGTTTATCACTAATCACATTTCAAATTTCAACAGCATAAAATTCATTATTTTATGTATTAATTTGATATATTAAAAATAAATCAATTGTTATTAAATCAAACCATAGCAATAAATAGTTCATATTAAGGCTCAAACCTTGCCATTGTTTATTTTGCGATATATCAGTATTCATCAAAATATTATCACCCACCTCTAAATCTTTTAATGTCTTATCATAATATTCCCTATAGAACTATCTTGTGTTATATGTTTAATATGCACTGGAAAGTACTGTCAAGCATTAAAATATATTTTCAGTATACAAAAACTATTTCTGCTAATATAAAAATAATACGTTTTTTATTACGTTAGAAAATAAGTAAAACTTGCTTTATCTATCACATTATGACATTCAGAAAAACAGTACTTTCTTTCATTTCAACATAAATAAACATGGCACGCAGTACATTTTGAGTGGGGTGTAGCTTTGGCAGAACAATTTTCACAACTTCCTCTTTCTTTTGAACTTGCGCTACGACATTTTCGTGGACGCAGTAAATTTGAATATTTATTTATCAGACCTGTATTTACAGAACGACGAAAATATGATACAATATTGAGAAAAAACATATTGAGCAAAAACTAACATTTTCGCATAATCTAAGAGCCAAAAAAGATGCAAATTCAAAAATTCCTGGAAGCCGTATTTATTGAAATTAAGGAATGAGACTTATTCTAAATTAAAGCTCAAAGCTTTCTCTTTACAATGATGTATAATAATTGTTGGGTTGGATTGGAAAAATATTGAGAAAAGAAATGTTGAAATGAAACTTACATTTTAGTATAACCTAAAAGTGTCAAAAAAGATACTAATTGAAAAATTTCTGGAAGCCGTATTTATTGAAATTAAGGAATGAGACTTATTCTAAATTAAAGCTCAAAGCTTTCTCTTTACAATGATGTGTAATATTTGTTGGGTTGGATTGGAAAAATATTGAGAAAAAAAATTTGAAATAAATCTTACATTTTCGTATAAGCTAAAAGTGTCAAAATAGATACTAATTTAAAAATTCTTGGAAGCCGTATTTATTGAAATTAAGGAATGAGATTTATTGTAAATTAAAGCTCAAAGCTTTCTGTTTACAATGATGTATAATAATTGTTGGGTTGGATTGGAAAAATATTGAGAAAAAAAAAGTTGAAATAAAACTTACATTTTCGTATAACCTAAAAGTGGCAAAAAAGATACTAATTTAAATATTCGTGGAAGCCGTATTTATTGAAATTAAGGAGTGAGTCTTATTCTAAATTAAAGCTCAAAGCTTTCTCTTTACAATGATGTATAATAATTGTTGGGTTGGATTGGAAAAATATTGAGAAAAAAAATGTTGAAACAAAACTTACATTTTCGTATAACCTAAAAGTGTCAAAAAAGATGCTAATTTAAAAATTCCTGGAAGCCGTATTTATTGAAATTAAGGAATGAGACTTATTTTAAATTAAAGCTCAAAGCTTTCTCTTTACAATGATGTATAATAATTGTTGGGTTGGATTGGAAAAATATTGAGAAAAAAAATGTTGAAACAAAACTTACATTTTCGTATAACCTAAAAGTGTCAAAATAGATACTAATTTAAAAATTCTTGGAAGCCGTATTTATTGAAATTAAGGAATGAGACTTATTCTAAATTAAAACTTAAAGTTTTTTCTTTACAATGATGTATAATAATTGTTGGGTTGGATTGGAAAAATATTGAGGAAAGAAATGTTGAAATAAAACTTACATTTTAGTATAACCTAAAAGTGTCAAAAAAGATACTAATTTAAAAATTGGTAGAAGCCGTATTTATTAAAATTAAGGAATGAGGCTTATTCTAAATTAAAGCTCAAAGCTTTCTCTTTACAATGATGTATAATAATTGTTGGGTTGGATTGGAAAAATATTGAGAAAAAGAATGTTGAAATAAAACGTACATTTTCGTATAACCTAAAAGTATCAAAAAAGATACTAATTTAAAAATTCGTGGAAGCCGTATTTATTGAAACTAAGGAATGAGACTTATTCTAAATTAAAGCTCAAAGCTTTCTCTTTAAAATGATGTATAATAATTGTTGGGTTGGATTGGAAAAATATTGAGAAAAGAAATGTTGAAATGAAACTTACATTTTAGTATAACCTAAAAGTGTCAAAAAAGATACTAATTTAAAAATTCCTAGAAGCTGTATTTATTGAAATTAAAGAATGAGACTTATTTTAAATTAAAGCTCAAAGCTTTCTCTTTACAATGATGTATAATAATTGTTGGGTTGGATTGGAAAAATATTGAGAAAAAAAATGTTGAAATAAAACTTACATTTTTGTATAACCTAAAAATGTCAAAAAAGATGCAAATTCAAAAATTCCTGGAAGTCGTATTTATTGAAATTAAAGAATGAGACTTATTCTAAATTAAAGCTCAAAGCCTTCTCTTTACAATGACGTTTAATAATTGTTGGGTTGGATTGGAAAAATAATAAGAAAAAAAAAGTTGAAATAAAACTTACATTTTCGTATAACCTAAAAGTGTCAAAAAAGATACTAATTTAAAAATTGGTGGAAGCCGTATTTATTGAAATTAAGGAATGAGACTTATTTTAAATTAAAGCTCAAAGCTTTCTCTTTACAATGATGTATAATAATTGTTGGGTTGGATTGGAAAAATATTGAGAAAAAAAATGTTGAAACAAAACTTACATTTTCGTATAACCTAAAAGTGTCAAAATAGATACTAATTTAAAAATTCTTGGAAGCCGTATTTATTGAAATTAAGGAATGAGACTTATTCTAAATTAAAGCTTAAAGTTTTTTCTTTACAATGATGTATAATAATTGTTGGGTTGGATTGGAAAAATATTGAGGAAAGAAATGTTGAAATAAAACTTACATTTTAGTATAACCTAAAAGTGTCAAAAAAGATACTAATTTAAAAATTGGTAGAAGCCGTATTTATTAAAATTAAGGAATGAGGCTTATTCTAAATTAAAGCTCAAAGCTTTCTCTTTACAATGATGTATAATAATTGTTGGGTTGGATTGGAAAAATATTGAGAAAAAGAATGTTGAAATAAAACGTACATTTTCGTATAACCTAAAAGTATCAAAAAAGATACTAATTTAAAAATTCGTGGAAGCCGTATTTATTGAAACTAAGGAATGAGACTTATTCTAAATTAAAGCTCAAAGCTTTCTCTTTAAAATGATGTATAATAATTGTTGGGTTGGATTGGAAAAATATTGAGAAAAGAAATGTTGAAATGAAACTTACATTTTAGTATAACCTAAAAGTGTCAAAAAAGATACTAATTTAAAAATTCCTAGAAGCTGTATTTATTGAAATTAAAGAATGAGACTTATTTTAAATTAAAGCTCAAAGCTTTCTCTTTACAATGATGTATAATAATTGTTGGGTTGGATTGGAAAAATATTGAGAAAAAAAATGTTGAAATAAAACTTACATTTTTGTATAACCTAAAAATGTCAAAAAAGATGCAAATTCAAAAATTCCTGGAAGTCGTATTTATTGAAATTAAAGAATGAGACTTATTCTAAATTAAAGCTCAAAGCCTTCTCTTTACAATGACGTTTAATAATTGTTGGGTTGGATTGGAAAAATAATAAGAAAAAAAAAGTTGAAATAAAACTTACATTTTCGTATAACCTAAAAGTGTCAAAAAAGATACTAATTTAAAAATTGGTGGAAGCCGTATTTATTGAAATTAAGGAATGAGACTTATTTTAAATTAAAGCTCAAAGCTTTCTCTTTACAATGATGTATAATAATTGTTGGGTTGTATTGGAAAAATATTGAAAAAAAAATGTTGAAATAAAACTTACATTATCGTATAACCTAAAAGTGTCAAAACAGATGCTAATTTAAAAATTCCTGGAAGTTGTATTTATTGAAATTAAGGAATGAGACTTATTCTAAATTAAAGCTCAAAGCATTCTCTTTACAATGATGTATAATAATTGTTGGGTTGGATTGGAAAAATATTGAGAAAAAAAATGTTGAAATAAAACTTACATTTTCGTATAACCTAAAAGTGTCAAAAAAGATACTAATTTAAAAATTCTTGGAAGCTGTATTTATTGAAATTAAGGAATGAGACTTATTCTAAATTAAAGCTCAAAGCTTGCTCTTTAAAATGACGTTTAATAATTGTTGGGTTGGATTGGAAAAATGTTGAGAAAAAAAACGTTGAAATAAAACTTACATTTTCGTATAACCTAAAAGTGTCAAAAAAGATGCTAATTTAAAAATTCCTGGAAGCCGTATTTATTGAAATTAAGGAATGAGACTTATTCTAAATTAAAGCTCAAAGCTTTCTCTTTATAATGATGTATAATACTTGTTGGGTTGGATTGGAAAAATATTGAGAAAAAAAATGTTGAAATAAAACTTACATTTTCGTATAACCTAAAAGTGTCAAAAAAGATGCAAATTCAAACATTCCTGGAAGCCGTATTTATTGAAATTCAGGAATGAGACTTATTCTAAATTAAAGCTCAAAGCTTTCTCTTTACAATGATGTATAATAATTGTTGGGTTGGATTGGAAAAATATTGAGAAAAAAAAAGTTGAAATAAAACTTACATTTTCGTATAACCTAAAAGTGTCAAAAAAGGTACTAATTTAAAAATTCTTGGAAGCCGTATTTATTGAAATTAAGGAATGACACTTATTCTAAATTAAAGTTCAAAGCTTTCTCTTTACAATGATGTATAATAATTGTTGGGTTGTATTGGAAAAATATTGAGAAAAAAAATGTTGAAACAAAACGTACATTTTCGTATAACCTAAAAGTGTCAAAAAAGATACTAATTTAAAAATTCCTGGAAGCCGTATTTATTGAAATTAAGGAATGAGGCTTATTCTAAATTAAAGCTCAAAGCTTTCTCTTTAAAATGATGTATAATAATTGTTGGGTTGGATTGAAAAAAATATCGAAAAAAAAAATGTTGAAACAAAACTTACATTTTCGTATAACCTAAAAGTATCAAAAAAGATATTAATTTAAAAATTCGTGGAAGCCGTATTTATTGAAATTAAGGAATGAGACTTATTCTAAATTAAAGCTCAAAGATTTCTCTTTAAAATGACGTTTAATAATTGTTGGGTTGGATTGGAAAAATATTGAGAAAAAAAAAGTTGAAATAAAACTTACATTTTCGTATAACCTAAAAGTGTCAAAATAGATGCTAATTTAAAAATTCCTGAAAGCCGTATTTATTGAAATTAAGGTATGATACTTATTCGAAATTAAAGCTCAAAGCTTTCTCTTTACAATGATGTATAATAATTGTTGGGTTGGATTGGAAAAATATTGAGAAAAGAAATGTTGAAATAAAACTTACATTTTAGTATAACCTAAAAGTGTTAAAAAAGGTACTAATTAAAAAATTCCTGGAAGCCGTATTTATTGAAATTAAGGAATGAGACTTATTCTAAATTAATGCTCAAAGCTTTCTCTTTACAATGATGTATAATAATTGTTGGGTTGTATTGGAAAAATATTGAGAAAAAAAATGTTGAAATAAAACTTACATTTTCGTATAACCTAAAAATGTCAAAAAAGATGCAAATTCAAAAATTCCTGGGAGTCGTATTTATTGAAATTAAAGAATGAGACTTATTTTAAATTAAAGCTCAAAGCTTTCTTTTTACAATGATGTATAATAATTGTTGGGTTGGATTGGAAAAATATCGAGAAAAAAAATGTTGAAATAAAACTTACATTTTAGTATAACCTAAAAGTGTCAAAAAAGATGCTAATTTAAAAATTCCTGGAAGCCGTATTTATTGTAACTAAGGAATGAGACTTATTTTAAATTAAATCTCAATGCTTTCTTTTTTAAATGATCTGTAATAATCACACCTAATAATAACCATTTATCAAATAGACATCTTTTTGAACAACAAAATTCCACTTTTCACTAAACTTGTAATCTCACATCTGGACGAATAAGTTTAAATATACTTAAAAACCCTACAGTGCGGATTGTGTCATTTTCTATACAGATTCTTTCTTGTATAGTAGAAAGTACCGCCAGCTCTAAATGCGCCGAATTACATTTATATTAACTTCTCTTGCAAGTCTTTTGATGACACACCCAGAACTATTCTATCACGAATCATTTCTTCTGGCTCTTTGAACTCACATGTTTTTGCTAAAGTCTTTACCTCTTGTAAGAAATTATCAAATGACTGATTTTCTTCGAATCGATCCTTTTCATTCTTTTAACCAAGCTCTTATTAACTCGCTGACTGCGCCATCTTTTATGTTGATTTATTTAAATAAAAAGGATTTTGTTCTTAGTAAACGATTTATTCTTCCCTAATTATTTTTACACGATCAGTACGATTAAGACCGTTACACGTTCTTGTCTAAGGGATATTTGGTTACTACTATTTATAAAATATTTAATCAAACTAAAATTATCATTAACGTTACAACACTTTCTAATACGCTTTTTTGTTAACAGAGATACGAGACATGAATGTCGACGAATATCGGACTGCGCTCGACACCAAAAGCTTGCAGAGATCCTAAGATCTGTTGGAGTGTATCTGGGAGATTTTCGTATAATCGTGATTTGTATTGGATTTAAATCGCTGAAGTTTGACAAAAACATGAATCCTATTTCCAACATTAAGCTGAGGCGCTACAACTTATGCCATATTGATACAATATTGAACGAGATATAATTCGGCTGCAAGCGACATTGAGGTAAGTATATAACAATATATATCCTATTTCATTGAGTATACTCTTTTTGAGTTAATTGACTATGTATTACAGTTTCGGTTTAATTATACAAAGTTAGGATCGATAAGTAATTTTATAAGAGTAATATACATTCTGCGAACATAATTATTTTCAATAGTAGTGCGTTAATTATTCGCTGTAGGTTATTATCAATATTTGGTGAATATACCCCAGAGATAATACAACGGTACACGATGCGCCTGATGGTGATATGTTGTACGATGCTCATATATAACAAATACGTAGTTATTAACAGTAATTTAGCAACTAGGATTACCATCCATCTAATTTAGTCGAACGCTGAGTAGTGAAGCGAGAAATTGTAACGTATTTGAAATATTACGAGAAACGACAATGGAATTCATGAAAACGTAACGCGAGTAGGTAGCAGACTGTTGCACATTTCAATATCTTTGAATTTCTTTTTATGGAAAATCATGATACCTTCGTTCTATTTTGAAATATTAAAACGTACGACATTGACATGACACATTGTTATATACTTGAAGATAGTATGTATTTTATTTAAGATATAGATATATATTGTTGAAATCCAATTTATTTCCGTTAAGCTAAAACCACCAGACACATCCCAATTGGGTTTGTCCTGCATCGAATCGCCTAATGCATATACGATTTGAACAATGGGTTTCATCTGTCTGGTATGAAACCAATCGACTCAACTAGACTCCGAAATCGATTTCTCTCAATCTCACGTATAAACAAATAGAACTTCCACGAATACCGATATTGATTTAGCGTAACCTGATTTTACTAAAATTCACACGGTTGTTTATTGAAAATAAATCTTCGAATTGGAATAATTCATGTCATAACCATAATATTTGTACGAGTATTAAAATTTTATTTTAGTCTTTAACGTTGTGACGTGAGACCTGTATTGGATACCTCATAATTTATATCGGTTACTAATTTATATGATTGGGCAATTCATTTCTCGCTTTGGTGAACTTTGTGTTAGCAGGAAGTACCAAACCGTTGGAGAGTGAACGTGTCACGGACCTATTGTCTATTAATATTCATTGGCGTTATTAATTAATTGCTATCGGGTTTTCCAAATGGTTAGGACAAACGGCGGACAATTAAAAAACGCGTTAACAGAGCTATTTGCTCAACCGTGCATATTAATCAATTCATTTTAAAGCGCCCTGGAAAATTGAACGAGGGTCGTTTAATTGTTTTGGCGTCGAGAGTTTTGAATTAATCTGCATTTATATTGTATCCCGCGTAAACGTTTTATTTAAGTACGAACTCAAACGAAAACAAACAAGTCGTAACGTAACTAAACGTTATAAATACACAAGTTAGAGTTCTTTTCATATATTTAAGCGAACTAAATCTAAAATAAACGAGATGAACCTAAATCATCCAATGTCAACGTCGGAAGTACGACATGCTAGGGAAAGCACGGAACGTATTAGATCTGCGTCATTACCCCTTCTGCCAAGGAGTTTGCCAAGGAAATTTAACGCATCTAATTTGACAGAGCCGTTCAAAAGTCAACAGAATTCAAACGATTAACTTCGAGCACAATGAAAAGAAAAATAAAAAAGATTGTAAATACGAAGGCTTTCAAGAATATTGATACATTTTTGTTGAACTAAATCCAAAACTCATATTAAATCCAGAATTAGAAACATACGGGTTTAGTCTCTTATAATAAATAACGTTTCATGTCACAATTAATTATTTACAAAAAACGCAAAATGTTGTATTGATAGGAAATTATTATCTACGGACTATCAGTTCGCAGAAGTTAATTTTCAGTTGTTATTCAGCGTTGTATATCTTTATTGAACTAAAAGAAGGACTAACACTAAACCTAGTACTAGAAACCCGAATATTTCTATGTCTAGGTTTAGCGTTAGTTCTAATTCTAGTGTTAGATCTAGCTTTGATTTAGAGCTCAGCGTTAGATTCTTGTGTACTTTTATTGAACTAAAACTAGAACTAACACTAGACTGAGAACTAGAAACATTTGGGTTTAGCCGCACGTCTCTCAAGACGGCTAAACCCGAATGATTCTAGTTTTAGGTCTTGTGTTAGTTCTAGTGATAGTGCTAATGTAAAACTAGAACTAACACTAGACCTAGAACTAGAAACATTATGAAGACGCACGGCTAAACCCAAATGTTTCTAGTTCTAGGTCTAGTGTTAGTTCTAGTTTTACTTCAACAACAACATAAAATCTAGCGTTATCTAGTGCTAACTAGTGCTACCTAACACTGGCAGTAAAACTAATACTAGACGTAGAACTAGAAACACTTGGGTTTAGCCATCTTTAAACGTGCGGCTAAACCCAAATGACTTCTATTGGCTTACATCAGTTAGTCACCGAACCCACAAGAATTACACAAAATTCGCAAACTTTACTCGATCCAGTTTTTACAACAAATGATCAGCTGTTTACTAGTATTGATGTTGTAAATGTACCTAATATATCTGATCATGAACTAGTAAAGTGTGAGCTGGCATTTGATATCGGTAGGCTTGCTGCAATTTATCGTACATACAGGGATGTGAAAAACATTAATTTTCCACAATTCTTGAACGATTTGAAATCAATTCCGTGGAGAAACATATATGATCAAGAAAATGTGAATGATAAAATAACTTTTTTCAATAATTGTTTACTTACTCTGATGGATTTGCATGCACCTTTAAAAACTAGACGGTTTACAAAGCCTCCCAGTCCCTGGCTAACAGATAATACTAAACTACTAATGTCTATTCGAGATGATGCGCTTAAAAAAATTCAAAAAGTCTAAGCTAACTCAAGACTGGGGTTCATACAAGTTGCATCGCAATCTGGTAACATCATCGGTGCGGGCTGAAAAGAAAGCATACTATGATTACGCCTTACGTAGTAAAGATCCAAAGGCTCTTTGGAGAAAGATTAAACTTCTAAATATAAATAAAGAAATCGATAACAAAGTGCCTAACATTTTTCTTCCAAACGATTTAAATAATTATATTGTTCACGGTGATTCTTCACTTTATATCCAGACTGATCCCGAATTACCCATATTTTATCAAAATAATGTAAACCCTAGAGTGCAGATAATGCAAGCTTTTATGCCTGTTGATGAACATGAAGTATCTATAATAATTAATAACATTAAAACTGCAGCGGTGGGTTCTGATGGTATCTCAATCTGGATGATTGACTTGTGTACCCCTTTTCTCATTTCTTATTAACGCTGCTATTCATCAATCAGTTTTTCCGGATGCCTGGAAGATGGCAGTAGTAATTGCGTTACCTAAAGTATCTTCCCCTTCTGCCCTAAGGGATTTTAGACCGATCAGTATCCTTCCAGTAATGTCAAAAATTTTAGAGAGAGTCTTGGAAAAGCAACTTAGAGCACACTGCGAAAGGTATAGTATACTACCAGATCAACAATCTGGGTTTCGTTCGGGTTTCTTTATTGAACCTTACTGATGATGTATTTGCTTCTAGAGAGGCCGGGCAAGCCGCACTTTTGTTATCGTTGGACTTCACCAAAGCATTTGATACAATAAATCATAATATACTTGCATCTAAACTTATTATACTAAACTATTATTATATTCTAATTCTAGATCAAGTGTTAGTTCAACAATAATATACAATAAGCGCTATCTAACAGTAACTAGTGCTATCTAGCACCGTCACTACATCTAGAGCTAGAAACATTTGGGTTTAGCCGTCTTTAGAGACGTATGGCTAAACCCGAATGTTTCTAGTTCTAGGTCTAATGTTAGTTCTAGTTTTACATTAGCACTATCACTAGAAATAACACAAGACCTAAAACTAGAACCATTCGGGTTTAGCCGTCTTGAGAGACGTGCGGCTAAACTCGAATGTTTCTAGTTCTAGTTGTAGTGTTAGTTCTAGTGTTAGTTCTAGTTTTACTTCAACAACAACATAAAATCTAGCGTTATCTAGTGCTAACTAGTGCTACCTAACACTGTCAGTAAAACTAATACTAGACGTAGAACTAGAAACATTTGGGTTTAGCCATCTTTAAACGTGCGGCTAAACCCAAATGATTCTAATTCTAGATCTAGTGTTAGTTCAACAGTAATATACAATAAGCGCTATCTAGTAGTAACTAGTGCTATCTAGCACCATCACTAGATCTAGAGCTAGAAACATTTGGGTTTAGCCGTCTTTAGAGACGTATGGCTAAACCCGAGTGTTTCTAGTTCTAGGTCTAGTGTTAGTTCTAGTTTTACATTAGCACTATCACTAGAACTAACACAAGACCTAAAACTAGAATCATTCGGGTTTAGCCGTCTTGAGAGACGCGCGGTTAAACCCGAACGTTTCTAGTTCTAGTGTTAGTTCTAGTTTTGCACTAGCACTATCACTAGAACTAACTCAAGAACTAGAACTAGAATCATTCGGGTTTAGCCGTCTTGAGAGACGTGCGGCTAAACCCGAATGTTTCTAGTTCTAAGTCTAGTGTTAGTTCTAGTGATACTGCTTCGTAGCGCCAGTTAGTACTAGATAATGCTAGATTTTATATTGTTGAAGTAAAACTAGAACTAACACTAGACCTAGAACTAGAAAGTATCGGGTTTAGCCGTGCGTCTTCAGAATGTTTCTAGTTCTAGTGTTAGCTCTAGTTTTATATTAACACTTCCACTAGAACTAACACAAGACCTAGAACTAGCTGTTGTAATTATTTATGCTCAGAGAGCAAGAACCTTTTTATGTTATATTATTTTATTGAAATATATTGTTTTATAATATTATACATAACAACTGTAACTAACATTATATCATAGAAAAATTTATATATATTATGTATATAGAAGGTCATCTCCCCACTATTTTTTGGTACATTCAGCGCTCCCAAGGGGTTGTGAGGGAACTAATTAGGTTAAAGCGCGAAATTTAAATATAGGTATTTCTATACCGGTTTATACCAATACTTTATTTTGAAGAGGTCAAGTACATTTTACAAATAAATGCAAACAAATATGAATTTAAAGTTTTTCCAAGACAAAATTCATAATTTTAAATATATGTATATTGCTCTCATTGGCTTAAGAGCGCCAATTTATCTATCGGATAAAGTTATGAAGAGGTGGTAAAAGTGGCCCTAGTTTATTTAAACAGTTAACTAAAGGATATAAACTAAGCCAAAGGAAAGTAAGCAAGAATATTTGCTTATACAACGGGGTTATCACCAGTTATAACACCAAACGACAAAACAAAAATGTGACGTTTGCTTTCACCTTTGAGTTTGACGTTACAGATAAATATTTCTATGGTTACAAGCGCTTTGTTTGTGTAGATAATGCAGATTGCTACAAATTCAGTCTACAACATCATCCAATGGATTGTGAGGGTACTAAAACCTGGGTCTACATTTTTATAGTAGTAAGATTGCACACCATGCATTATATTATTAACATCAACTATCTTGATAAACTAAATTCAACATCCTCCCTCGATTACAACCGTAAGAATTACAAGTAATCGTTAATATTAAAACATTTTGGTTCTATGTTTAATAAATAAATTTCTTGGCAAAGGTTTTGTTATCATGTTTTTGTCATGTTAATAGGTTTATTATTTATTAATTCTTTAAGAAAATAATTTCTAATATCAATATGTTTTAGACCTCTGCGAATTTTCAAACGAATTTGCCATAAAATTACAATTCCATTTATTTGTACATCAAAATCCTGTAATATTCCTTTTAAATTAATTATTTCTTGAGCTGTTACGACAGCAGCTATGAATTGGGATTCGGCAGTTGATTGCTACACATTTCTGTTTTTTGAAAACCAATGTACGAAATTATTTCCATAAAATAAGGGTCCCCACTGATACTCTATCTATCTGATTTATCAGATGCCCAATCAGAATCAGTATAAGCGCAATCAAGCTATTGCTTATATTTTTGGTACCTTTTAAATATCGAAGAATTCTCTTTGCTGCTTTCCATGTTTGGTTCGTTGCCCTGTTTAAATATCTACTAAGAAAAGACACTGAGAACATAATATCTAGTCGTGTGATCACTACAAGGTACATCAAACTTCCTATAATTTCGTCGTTATCTTCAATGCCATATTTGTTTAATTTATATTTAAACTTTTATCTGTATGCACTATATTCACTCCTAAAAATGTCTTCACATTTCCTAAATCTTTGGCATTCTAATTCATTAATTCATTACTTCATTACTAATTCATTAATAAAAAAATTCTAATTTTAATTTATTTCCCATTTCTTCTATATTTATATCTTCTCCAATTACACTAGTCTACAAAAAAAAATCATAAAATGTACATTTGACGCCACTGTATTTTTCTTATGTAGTTTGGTCCCCTAAACTCAAAAATCACATTTAAAATTTTTTCTATGGATACGTTTTGGAGCTATGAATTTTTTTTTTTAGAGGTACTTTGACTATTTGCAGCATATCTCGAGTTAGAGATGACCGATCTGGTGGTGCTATTCATCAAATTAAAGAGTATTGTATAGCCAATAAATGGTATTAATGCTTATTCCAATCGGTTCGGTAGTTTTAAACTAATGGCCCATAATATGTGAAAAAAGAATTTTTTTTAGACAAAATGTGAACCAAAAATTCATTCAATATCCGTGTAGAGTCGCAGAAAAATTCTTTTTTACTTTCTATGTAAAGTTTGCTCTTTTTAGAAGACAATAAGGTACACAGGATGAGAATCGGTGGAGAAGTTACCAAAAATTATGATCTTCTATATGTGAGAGCACAGCTTTTTCTTGTACAAGAAATTCCGCGCAAGTATACCGTTAGAAATTTTTAGGTTTCATGTTTCATACGTTTCTGAGATTTTACGTATAGGAGCTATTCTATTCATCCCAATCTTTCGATTTAAAATAATTTCAAAATGGCTGCCACATCCAGTGTACCGGAAGTAGCCTACAACTTCGTTATTTTAAACGGAATACTGCAATTTTTATTGGATATTTCAATTGAAAAACGGTTTTTTTAATCAAAAATCACAATACAAAATTCACTTAAACACCTTGGAGAGCCGCAAAAATTCCGTCTTATTTTTTACATAAGGTTTGTACTTTTACAATAGGAAGATGCCCAGGTTTTTCCTGTTTCTATATTTTTCGGTATTCCTAACGTATACAGCGTGTCCCGTATCTTCCGCATCAGAGCATTATACGGTTGTAGAATACATTATTCTGAAGCGATCTTTCTAATAAAATTTTTTCGAAATGTTTATAATAACCGCACGGGAACTGTTTAACGACGACCAATAACGGACAACTTTGATTCATCGAAAAAGTTTATTTCTCTTTCCATGACGAATTTATTGGTGAGTACACGTGGGAAACGAGTTATCATCGGCGTAGCGGACCGGCCGAGGGTGGCACCGATTACCTGAGTCTGATTTGCGATCTGCTGATTGGACGAAAAACAGTTCGTTGAAACAGTTCCCGTGCGGTTATTATAAACATTTCGAAAAAATTTTATTAGAAAGATCGCTTCAGAATAATGTATCCTACAACCGTATAATGCTCTGATGCGGAAGATACGGGACACGCTGTATTGCCGTTTTACTCAGTGAATTAAGTTTACTTGAAAAAGGATATTTGAGGTACCAGTGCATTTTATTATTCTTGGAAAACTATCGGTTTTAGAACAAAGGTTCTTCGCACACAGGTGAATAGCACCACCAGATCGGTCATCTCTAACTCGAGATATGCTGCAAATAGTCAAAGTACCTCTAAAAAAAAAAATTCATAGCTCCAAAACGTATCCATAGAAAAAATTTTAAATGTGATTTTTGAGTTTAGGGGACCAAACTACATAAGAAAAATACAGTGGCGTCAGATGTACATTTTATGATTTTTTTTTGTAGACTAGTGTTATCAATAAATCATCAACATAAACTAAGTGCCATATTTGGTTGTCAAAATATAAACAATAATCATGAAGTGATCGTTCCAACTTGTATTTTAAAATATCCTCGTTAAATTTTGTATTCCATGCTTTTGGGGATTCCCTCAGTCTATATAACGCTCGATTCATTTTCAGGTATTTTGACGTTGATTCATAACCTTCTGGTTTGTATATACAGGGTGATTCATAAGTAATGGGCCAAATTGTAAATGTACGTTCAGGAGGCCAAAATAATAATATTTTCATTAACAATAATGGGTCTTAGTCTGCTCCTTACTGAGATACAGGATGTTAAAGCGAAAAAAATAAAATAGATTTTTGTTAATAGATCAGCTACTTTTCTACATAATGACTCATAGTTGACTTATAGTTTTTGTAAGGGTAAACAATAATGTGTGAGAGGATTTGAGTTAACTCGTAGATGTCGCCACATGCGCCATATGAATAGTTATGGAATAGAATTCAAGATGCAGCCAATTCAATACGAAATAATCCTGCTACATTTTTTAAAGTCAGACAATCCTTAACCAAACGGTTAAATGCGTGTATAAATGCTGGTGGTGGTCATGTTGAAAACCTTTTGCAGTAGCTCATAATTAAGCTTAAATTTAATTTAACTTCGCACAACATTAACATGTAGGTTTTGATAACAGTTGTCGTAAGTGGTCTTAGTTCAAGTCTGTTCTAATGTTGTATTTCGTTTTATTAACTGGCGTACAATAAATTGTTTTATTACGTAATTTTTTTATGGTTTCAGTTTAATATTGTTATCAATTATCAATTACGGTTAGGTAAATGTCAACATTCCATGCCATGCTTGTGTCTTAACAGATTAATGCTACGTCGACCACCGTGAAATGTAGTGTAGTGAATTAGTAAAATTCAAATATCTCGAAAATCGTTAATATTTTCAAGATCAAAGAAGTATAGCTTTTTTCTACAGAAATGATGGGGCTATCCAAATTAAACAAGTATGTTGTAAAATAATGAGCGATAAAAAATTTGTAGCTGATTTCATCTAATTCATATGAGTTAACTCAAATCCTCTCACACATTATTGTTTACCCTTACAAAAACTATAAGTCAACTATGAGTCATTATGTAGAAAAGTAGCTGATCTATTAACAAAAATCTATTTTATTTTTTTCGCTTTAACATCCTGTATCTCAGTAAGGAGCAGACTAAGACCCATTATTGTTAATGAAAATATTATTATTTTGGCCTCCTGAACGTACATTTACAATTTGGCCCATTACTTATGAATCACCCTGTATAGACCTCACTATCGAGTATTCCGTTCAGGAAAGCTGTGGGTATATCCAATTGTCTGATATTCCATCCTTTTCTTCTTGCATGAGTCAACATTACTCTTATTGTACTTGTTCTTGCTACTATATGCGCCAGTGGCATATAGATTTATAAATATAAGTTAACACCATCTGAATTTTCTGTGGAGTGGAGAAGTGCTCCATTTTTGCTTTCATCACAATGATTTTTTCGCTTGAATTTTTTTTTAATCAAAAAGTAATCAGTTTGTCAAGTTGTTTAAGACTTTGAAAGAAAAAAGTATATGTGCCATTTGAAAAAATAAAAATGACGTCAGAATGGCCTTTAGGCAAAAAAAATCTGTGCATTCTCACCAAAAAATGTTTACTTGAAACTTTTTTCGATTCGAGTTTTTGTTTTTGAGATATAAGCATATGTCATTTTAAATGTAACACCCGGTATAAACTTTTTTTTACATTATTTTTTTCAATTTTCGTTTTAAGGTGAAAGTTCCATATCCATTCTGATTTGAATCTTTGATATTACCGGGAACAAGACAACGCCGTAACCGCGAGGCAAATTGATGGTAATCTGGGGATTATAGCATTGTTTGTTTGCTGTCCCGATTCTGATTTACGCTGCCCTATACAACGGGTCGACCCTTAAAACTTCTCATTCGCCGGTGCTCTAACACCATATCAACACACCCAAATCGATAACATCCCCGTGTACTCACTACCGTCACTTACATGCACCACCTATAAAATTCAATTAATGTTTCAATTAATTTGAATTCTGTCGTTTGCAGCGTATAACTCCGATACCCTGGATAATCAATATCAACATGACAATTACATTTTCAATATACAATCATCTCATTCAAATCTAATTTAAAAACAAAATTGTACTTCAAGCTGGTTTTTTAATGTTTATTTTTTTTTAATTTAATGCGTACCGTTGAGAGAATGTGTATGCTATTTTAAACGAAATCTAATTACTCGTAGCTTGGCAAAAGCCGTTGGGTAACACAATTAAGGTCAAACGTAGAGTGGTCCAGTACGACGGATGCAAAGTAATTTCTAAGTACCTTTAAAAGCCCGTTAAACTAAAAACTTGAGAAAAGCCGAACTACCCCACTCGGAACTTGTAAACTTTACAAACGCGATTCAACGTCAACTTACGCTCCGGTTCTTCGTCGATTTCTGGATGGGGGGCGAAGAAAAGAGACGGGAGGGTTTAGATCCGCCAAGTATTGGGTAATTAATTAAAATTTCTTTGAATCAAGGAACGTCACGGAACAGCCGATTAGCAACGTCTAACTTACCGAAAGCTTTCCCTCGTATTATTGATGTTAAAACGTTTCTTGTTATCTTTTAATTTAGTTTAGGAATGATACGCAAAAGTCAACATTGTTGTTGATTTATTATCTTTTATGTATTTAAATTATTTTGTTACTGCATAAATATTTTGGGTAAATAATGTAATAAAAATGTTTGCATAATTAAAAATAATAAGGGTAAGATTTTTCTTTTAGGGACTATTTGAAAATTCCACAAAAAAGGGGTGCTGAGGAAGAAATGAAATTTGCATAGCTTTGAAAGTGAAAACAACTCCAAAATAAATTATTAAAATTCTGATCGATTGGAACTTTTAGTGGTGGAATGGAAATTTTAAACATAAATCTTGTATTTTCCCGCTTTGGAAATGATTTTAAGTTTAATTAAAAATAAGCGTGATTTGTATCAACTTAGTATAATATAATATAACTTAATATAATCGAAAAAAGAAGCTTCTCATTCAGATAGCAAATTTCCAGATTGAATTTACGAAAGGATTTTATCAACGAATAAGTTTGAAATCATCTTCCATCCAAACTGAATTTCTGATTTCAAAAAGGACGGCAATGGAAGATGAACTCCAGTCTTTGAAGGGATTTTGGAAGGATTTTGTCAATGTGGTACTAAATTCAGTCTGAAATCTTCTTCCATCCAAACTGAATTTATGATTTCCAGTCTGAAATCTTCTTCTATCAATCTGAATTTCTGATTTCAAAGAGGATGGCAACGGAAGATAAACTCCAGTCTAAATTTACGAAATCAATGTAGTATTGAATCCAATTCGAAAAATTCTTCAATGTAGCCAGTAAATTTGTCAAATTTTTGATTTGAACTTGGATTGCATAAGATTAACTAAATTTATGAGATATACAATTATAATTGAAAAAAGAAGCTTCTCATTCAGATAGCAAATTTCCAAATTGAATTTACGAAAGGATTTTATCAACAAATAAGTCTGAAATCATCTTCCATCCAAACTGAATTTCTGATTTCCAGTCTGAAATCTTCTTCTATCCAAACTGAATTTCTGATTTCAAAAAGAACAGCAATGGAAGATGAACTCCAGTCTTTGAAGGGATTTTGAAAGGATTTTGTCAATGTGCTACTGAATTCAGTCTGAAATCTTCTTCCATCCAAACTGAATTTATGATTTCCAGTCTGAAATCTTCTTCCATCAAACTGAATTTCTGATTTCAAAAAAGACAGCAATGGAATATGAACTCCAATTTTTGAAGGGATTTTGAAAGGATTTTGTCAATGTGGTACTGAATTCAGTCTGAAATCTTCTTCCATCAAACTGAATTTCTGATTTCAAAAAGGACGGCAATGGAAGATGAACTTCAGTCTTTGAAAGGATTTTGTCAATGTGGTACTAAATTCAGTCTGAAATCTTCTTCCATCCAAATTGAATTTCTGATTTCCAGTCTGAAATCTTCTTCCATCATACTGAATTTCTGATTTCAAAGAGGACAGCAATGGAAGATGAACTCCAGTCTTTGAAGGGATTTTGTCAATGTGGTACTAAATTCAGTCTGAAATCTTCTTCCATCCAAACTGAATTTTTGATTTCCAGTCTGAAATCTTCTTACATCAAACTGAATTTCTAATTTCAAAGAGGACGACAATGAAAGATAAACTCCAGTCTAAATTTACGAAATTCCAAATTGAATTTACGAAAGGATTTTATCAACGAATAAGTCTGAAATCATCTTCGATCCAAACTGAATTTTTGATTTCCAGTCTGAAATCGTCTTCCATCAAACTGAATTTCTGATTTCAAAGAGGACGGCAATGAAAGATGAACTCCAGTCTTTGAAGGGATTTTGAAAGGATTTTGTCAATGTGGTACTAAATTCAGTTTGAAATCTTCTTCCATCGAAACTGAATTTATGATTTCCAGTCTGAATTCTTCTTCTATCCAAACTGAATTTCTGATTTCCAGTCTGAAATCTTTTTCCATCAAACTGAATTTCTGATTTCAAAGAGGACGGCAATGGAAGATGAACTTCAGTCTTTGAAAGGATTTTGTCAATGTGGTAGTAAATTCAGTCTGAAATCATCTTCCATCCAAACTGAATTTTTGATTTCCAGTCTGAAATCTTCTTACATCAAACTGAATTTCTAATTTCAAAGAGGACAACAATGAAAGATAAACTCCAGTCTAAATTTACGAAATTCCAGATTGAATTTACGAAAGGTTTTTATCAACATATAAGTCCGGAAATCATCTTCCATCCAAACTGAATTTCTGATTTCCAGTCTGAAATCTTCTTCCATCAAACTGAATTTCTGATTTCAAAAAGGACGGCAATGGAAGATGAACTCCAGTCTTTGAAGGGATTTTGGAAGGATTTTGTCAATGTGGTACTGAATTCAGTCTGAAATCTTTTTCCATCCAAACTGAATTTATGATTTCCAGTCTGAAATCTTCTTCTATCAAACTGAATTTCTGATTTCAAAGAGGATGGCAATGGAAGATAAACTCCAGCCTATATTTACGAAATCAATATAAAATTCTTCAATATAGCCAGTAAATTTTTCAAATTTTTGATTTGAACTTGGATTGCATAAGATTAATTAAATTTATGGGAGGATTCAAGGATTAGTCAAAAATCTTTTACCATCCAGAGAATAAATTAGATTTCAGAATCGCTAGAGATATTCTAGTTTAAAGTAGCATTTAATCCAGTTCAAAATCTTCATCAATACAGATAATAGATAAAAATTTTTAGTTTTATCTAGAATTGCAATTTTGTTATTTCAGTAATGGATCTAGTTAGAAATCTTTTTTAATCTAGATAGCAGACCAGATTTTGGGTTGCATCTAGGACTGCAACACAAGATCTAAGCTAGACGAATGACATTTTATCTCTTCAGTAATGGAAATTCTGTTTCAATCTCGATAATGGACTATATTTATGGTTGCATCTATCAGTATTGCGGTTTTTGACATAATATTTATTCCGTTAATATCATTTAAATTTATTTCTTTGGCATAATATAACAACAGCTTTCCGATACTTCTTCTTCAGAGCCACGCGTGTTTTTATAAGCTTTTTGAAAAAAAGATTTTTAATAATTTTGATCGTAATTATGTCAAAAATAAAATCAAATTTTTTTTACAATTAAATTAATTTTAAACAATTTGTTATCTTTGATAACAATGTTCCTCATTCCGGCCGAAAGTGTTTTTATCCAGTTCATTCGTTCATTTTACTGGTACTTGTAACCTAGAGCGGAGTCTTGAGTACTCGGGACGAGTACCTTGGTGAAATACATTGCCTCTCCAATTATATTACATTTTCAGGTATAAAAAGTGAAAGAGAAAAACACAGGAGTAGTATTATATTATTACTTTTATTTTATTTATTTACAAGTTACATATACACAGTAGAATATCGAATAAATATCTCGATTGTACACAAATAACCATTTAAGTTAGTTTTGTTAGGTAGCCGGTGCAAGTTAAAACATTAGTTGTGAAAAAACAGTGGATTAGAAGATATTAATTCATAATCAAACACTATTTTATAATTTGAAACAAATTTATAAATTTTTTTTGTGTTTATTAATTAGATACAGATAAAATACAATCTATCTTTTCATGATTTTTACAAAAAAAAAAGAAATACTATTTTAATTAATTAATTAATTAGTTAATTAATTAATAGTTAGTATTTTTTTTCTTTATCGTTTACTGGTGCAATTTAAAATGTTTACATGCCTACATGTGCATATTTTTCGTTATTTTTTAGGTTTATACTCGCTTATGCAAGTCTTAAAGTTTAGGACACTCGGTATATTATTAATATCGTAAAGATTCATTTTCAGTATTTATCACTAAGTAGTCGTTCTGTAATACTTTTTTTTGTTCTCATTGACAATAAAAATATTACCACCCCAAAAGAAGGGCACTCAATATAAGTATAATTTTAAAATTACTTAGATATTAATGAGTTTATGATTTTATTGTAATTCAATTTCATTTAAGAGTATAAAGAATTACTTTTTATTTTAATTTTCTTTTTAATTAGTTAATAATAAAAATTGTTTCAGGAACTCATTCAGATTTTTTTAGTTTAACCAGTTCAATTTATTTCAAAATTAAATAAAATTAAAAATCTATGTGTAATTATTATCTATTGTCTCTTTTAATCTTTTTAAATCTTTTTAATCATTTTTAATTAAAACAAAAATATTGTTTGCTTAGTTCCTTTTTAATTTTTTTATTTAAAATTCCACTTTTAATTTAAATTTTCTTAATAATAACAAAAATAATTTAAAAAAATCTACGTTTTGGCACCAAATTTTTTTAATCAGTCTTTATTATTCTTTCAAAAAAGAACGGCTCTTTTATTTAATGAATTAATGTTTGGCTGTTGCAGGGCTACTACTTGGAAAATTTGAAATAAATATGTTAAGTAATAATACACAGATCGTTTGTGAGTGGACGTTCAAAATAACGATTAATCTCGTGAAATAACGCGTATAGAAACTTTTTTTTCTTTTAATAAATCACACTACTATTGATATCATCTAGCATTCTTAACATATACCAATTTACGTTGTCGCAACCTGCTGCCAACAGGTAGCTAAATACATCTCTTATCGATTTACTGTCAAGTATATAAAATGATGCAAATAATTACTTAACCTTTCAATACACGCCCGCGGAGTATCAATCAGCGCAATTCAAATTTGTAATCATTTAAGTTTTTTTCCAGAGTTAGGTTGTTGTATATTTTTAATTAATTAAAACTAGAACTGACACTAAATCTAGAACTAGAAATATTCGGGTTTAGCCGTCTTAAGAGACGTATGGCTAAATCCGAATATTTCTAGTTCTAGGTGTGGGAGTTAGTTCTAGTGCTTGTGTTTTAGTTATTATTCAACGTTATATTTTTGTATACTTTTATTGATCTAAAACTAGAACTAACACTAGACTGAGAACTAGAATCATTCGGGTTTAGCCGTCTTGAGAGACGTGCGGCTAAACCCGAATGTTTCTAGTTCTCAGTCTAGTGTTAGTTCTAGTGGTAGTGTTAGTCTAAAACTAGAACTAACACTAGACCTAGACCTAGAAATTATCGAATCTTTCTAGTTCTAGTGTTAGTTCTAGTTTTACTTCAATAGCAATATAAAATCTAGCGTTATCTAGTGCTAACTACTGCTACCTAACACTGTCAGTAAAACTAATACTAGACATATAACTAGAAACATTTGGGTTTAGCCGTCTTTAAAGACGTACGGCTAAACTCAAATGATTCTAGTTTTAGGTCTTGCTAGGTCTAGCGATAGTGTTAGTCTAAAAGTAGAACTAACACTAGACCTAAAAACATTCGAAGACGCACGGCTAAACCCGATACTCAATAAACCCGCAAAAGACAATTGTTGTGCCCTTCACCAGGAAGCGAAAGTTGGATGGACTAATCCGCCCAACTATCCAAGGTGAAGAAATTCCTTTCTCAAAGGAAGTCAAATATCTAGGAGTAATCCTAGACAAAACCCTGTCATGGAATGGACATTTGCAGGGAGTTTTGCACAAAGCTAGACTATCCTTGTGGACTTGTCGCAGTCTTTGTGGAAAAAATTGGGGTCTTACCCCTGAAAGACTGTACTGGCTCTATGTGACTGTGGTTAGACCTATGATCACATACGGAGCAGCAGCCTGGTATAGGAAAGTCCGACAGACTTCAGTTATCAGTAAACTTTCACGAATTCAACGAGTAGCTGGATTGGCAATCTCTGGTGCGATAGGCACAACGACAACTCTAGCAATGGAGGTTCTGCTTGGCCTATCTCCTCTGCATTTGCATATAGAGAAAGTGGCTAGAACAACCATTTACAGATTTAAGCAATATGCTCAAAGCTGTTCCGACATGTCCTACCAATGGGCTGCGGAAGACATATAAGCACTGATACTGTGCTATCAATGCAGTCAGATTTGGCGGTATCACTATCAGTGATTAATGCTCGATACCAGATTGTACTGCCTGAGCGGCAGTCCTGGATCGAAAATGAAAATTCTCTGGTTCGGGCAGACATTTGCTTGTACACAGATGGATCAAAAACGCCTGAAGGGGTAGGAGCAGGAGTATACTGCCAGACACCTCGAATTAAGCAAGCCTACAGCCTGGGTACGTACTGTACTGTATTCCAGGCGGAAGTATTTGCTATTGACATGGGTGCTAAAATCCTTCTTGAAAGAGGGGTGAAGAACATGACAGTACGAATTTTCTCAGACAGTCAAGCCGCTCTCCAGGCGCTGCAAGCCGTGAAAACGGTGTCGGCTCTGGTTAATGATTGTAAGAGAACATTAAACACACTGAGTTGTGATAACAGAGTCTCTCTGATCTGGGTCCCGGGTCACTCTGGGGTTGCTGGCAATGAAGCGGCAGATAAGCTAGCACGAGATGGCAGCACTGAAGCGTTTGTGGGACCGGAACCAGCAGTTGGTGTATCATTTGCGATGGCCAAATATAGGATTGGACTGTGGGCTGAAGAGAGACTTTGCCTACTGTGGACCAGTTCTCCTGGAATGAGACATGCTAAGGTGTTTATTAACATCGCCACTGTCAAACCCGGGAATATTTTAGGACTTGCCCGTAGTAGCATAAAAGTTCTAATGGGTGTTTTTACTGGGCACTGCCGATTAAAAGCACACCTCAACTTGTTGGGTTTAGCCGACGATGTTGAATGCCGACTATGTGCGGAGGAAGCAGAGACGGTTGAGCATGTTTTATGCCACTGCCCTGCCGTTAACAGTATCAGATTCTTGATTTTTAGGTCGCAGTTTATCTCCTCAAAAGATCTGAATGACCTTTCGCCGAGCAAGGTATTAATGTTCGTTAAGAGCATTGGACTGCACGGTGAAATTTGATAACGATATCTATCGGGGTACAATAGATCCTTAGGGTCGCGGTGCAAGGTTGGTTGGTCCGCCTACCCGATATGTATTCTATGTAATGTAATGTAATGTAAACCCGATACTTTCTAGTTCTAGGTCTAGTGTTAGTTCTAGTTTTACTTCAACAACAATATAAAATCTAGCGTTATCTAGTGCTAACCAGTGCTACCTAACACTGTCAGTAAAACTAATACTAAACGTAAAACTAGAAACATTTGGGTTTAGCCGTCTTTAAAGACGTACGGCTAAACTCAAATGATTCTAGTTTTAGGTCTTGCTAGTTCTAGTGATAGTGCTAGTCTAAAACTAGAACTAACACTAGACCTAGAACTAGAAAGTATCGGGTTTAAACCCGTTAGTTCTAGGTCTAGTGTTAGTTCTAGTTTTACTTCAACAACAATATAAAATCTAGCGTTATCTAGTGCTAACTAGTGCTACCTAACACTGTCAGTAAATACGGAGCCAAATACTAGGATCATCAACCGTGGGGTGAATAAAAACCTCCTTCGAACTCATTGCGAGAGATATCTACAGACGTTTGAACTGCCACAATGGTACCATACCTAAATATTATGGTCTTCCCAAGATACACAAGGATAACGCCCCGTTACGGCCGATTATTTCGTTCATTGGATCTCGTACTTATGCCATGTCTTCTTTCTTGGCCGAAATTTTGTCGAAGGCCTTCTTAGATCGAACCGAGGCTTGATCGAATTCGTTAGGCTTGGTTCTGCCTCCAGGGTTCGTTTTGGCATCCTTAGATGTGGTGTCGCTTTTCACCAATATTCCTTGGAGCATAGTGACTGAGAGGATCAGGGAAGACTGGTCGTTGGTGGCACCTCACACATTCATTGGTATGGAGCAGTTTTTACGGATGATCTCTTTTATGTTTGACTCCTCTGTTTTTTCCTTCAATGGTGATATATATAAACAGAAATTTGGTACACCTATGGATAGCCCACTTAGCCCTATCTTGGCAACCATCGTGATGGATTATGTCCTTAATGTCTGCATTCGAGAGGAAGGGCAACCTCTTCAAATACGTCGACGACATCATTTGTGCTTTGCCATCGGACTGCCAACTTTGACTACTTTCACCGGACATAACACCCATATACAGTTTACCCTGGAGGAAGAGAGGAATAGGTCTGTCCCCTTCCTGGACTCCTTGGTCGTACGTAATACGGATCAATCTATTCCACTGGACTGGTATCGTAAACCGACTTATTCTGGGGGGATTCATCAATTTTTTCTACTGCCATCCCCTAAATATGAAAATCAACACGTTGAGGGGTATGAAGTACCGAGTCTTCCGCATTTATGATGAGGCCCTGAGGTTGAAAAACCTAAAGTTATTGGCTGACATCTTTAGCAACAATGGTTATCCTGCTTCGCTAGTAAATAGGATCCTTTTTTCCTGTGACACACCTCAGGTCTCCCCTCGGGTGGCTCCTGTCTGTGGTCTCCCATCCTCTGACTCACCCACCTGATGTGGATGAACCACTTGTCAGACGTTTCGCTAAGCTACCGTTTATTCCTGGTTTGACCGATAATCTGGTGAACCTCTACGCTGCATTTTTACCAATTTGAAAGATCGACCCCCCGATGGTCTGAAATCCAACTTGATCTATAAGATCAACTGTCAGGGTTGTTCCGGCTCTGACGTGGGTATGACCAGCCAATATCTTAAGAGGAGACTCGACCAACACCGTAGAGACTGCATGCAGATTAAAAAAGTCTAATGCCACGGCCCTTGTGGAACACCATCTTACCACGGGACATACCTTCGATTTCGACAACTCCTCCATAGTATGTTGTGAACCCTCATACTATAAACGCTGTTTTCTTGAGATGTTCCACATCCTAAATGAACCTAATTCTGTAAATTTTCACACTGATGTGCAAAATGTTAGCAACATTTACTGCAATTTGGTGAAGTTACATGTTGCTCGTCCCCCACCTCTCGACGATTCGTCTTTCGGGGAGGTTTAGTTTTGACCTTGGTTTGGGGAATTGTCTTTTTTCCGTTTCTGTTGGGTTGGTATGGCTCTCGGTTTTTAATTGTCATGAATGTCACCTGTTGTTGTGACATTGTCTACGAACTAAAGAGGGATGTATTGGATTTATGGCAGCGGAATTGGGATGATAGTAGCAGATTCAAGGGCAGAGCCTTGTGGTTGATTAAGAAGGATGTCAGAGAAGGGGCATGGTATAAGCTATTACGTTCAGAATCTAAACACATGATATCTACAATTAATCGCATGAGAGTGGGACATGGCATGTTTCCTGCACATCTGTACAGGATTGGCATGGCGGATTCTCCAAACTGCAGTTGTGGAGAAT
This sequence comes from Onthophagus taurus, assembly GCF_036711975.1. NCBI lineage: Eukaryota > Metazoa > Arthropoda > Insecta > Coleoptera > Scarabaeidae > Onthophagus > Onthophagus taurus. Next base: position 4,441,154 of record NC_091967.1, read on the forward strand.
TTTGTGAACTTAACCACATTATTTTGGCATGTGAAACGTATGAGTTGGACAGAAGTAGAATGTTTGTTAAGCTGAGAAGGGAGGGCATTTTTCCTCCATATAATGTTAGTATGCTTTTGACAACCAATAACGCTAGAGTTTTTTGTGCAAGATAGGAATTTTGTTTGATTTTATTTTAATGCATGGATGTACATCTGTCGCCGTTCGGTGGGTTATAGGCATAACGGTGGGTTATGGGTGCTTAAGTAAGTAAAAGTGGTTTGATGGGTTAAGGTAGTAAGGAAGGATCATTCCCCCCTACCGGTAGTTCTGTTTATTTAAGTTGTCTCTGATCTTTGGAACTTTATCCCCCCACAGGGCTACCTAATTTGAGGATAAACTGATACAACAAAAAAAAATTGTGACTGGTGGTAAAAGGGCTATATAAGCCCAGACACCAAGTGGATACCCCTGGTTTTAAGAAGAAAAAGGAAGAAGAAGTCACCTGTTGTTCTTGTTGTTGTGGTTTTGTTCTCGAATTTGATTGTTCCTGTGCGATCGTGCTGGATTTTTGGTTTTCCGGCGGTTTATTGGGCCGTTTATTGTCTGGCCCCCTGTTTGACTTATGGGTTTTTGTATTTTTGCGACTTGCAACCTCTATCTGTAAGTTAGGTTAAGTTTTTATTGTACAAATTGTTTGATTTGTTTGATTTGTTTCTTTTATTTTAATAAAATAGCGTTTTCCTCTGATGAAGAATTAAAAATAAAATTCGAAAGCTAAGGTACTAGTAAAGGAGATTTTTATTCACCCCACGGTTGATGATCCCAGTATTTGGCTCCGTACTTAAATTATATACTGTTGATATCCATGTTGCAAGTTTCGTTTAAATATTAAAATAATAAACAAATAAATATAACTTCTTATCTTGCAAAATTCAATTTATTTTAACGGAACCGGTTTCGACTAGTTTTACTTAGTCATCTTCAGCCGAATGGTCAATAAAAAATAAAATCAACATCACAAAGAGCAGACATATAAATAACATTTTAAAAAATGTGAAATTACACTTTAAAATATAATATATAAATAAATAAACTGTAAAAAGACAAAACCACATAAGTTCTTACACAAACGATGTACAAAATAACACTGTGTCAATTTATTTTTATTTTAACGGAACCGGTTTCGACTAGTTTTACTTAACCGTTCCGAAAAACCGGTTCCGTTAAAATAAATTGAATTTTGCAAGATAAGAAGTTATATTTATTTGTTTATTATTTTAATAAATTATATACAACCAGTAATTTACTTTACCACTGTCAGTAAAACTAATAGTAGACGTAGAACTAGAATCATTCGAATTTAGCCGTCTTTAAAAACGTACGGCTAAACTCAAATGGTTCTAATTCTAGATCTAGTGTTACTTCAACAATAATATACAATAAGCGCTATCTAGTACTAACTAGCGCTATCTTGCATTGTCACTAGAACTAACAATAGACCTAAAACTAGAAACATTTGGGTTTAGCCGTCTTTAGAGACGTACGCCTAAACCCAAATGATTCTAATTCTAGATCTAGTGTTAGTTTATTAAAAATGTGCAACAACCTAGCGCGGAATAACAAGTAAAACTAGAACTAACACTAGACCTAAAACTAGAAAGTTTCTAGATCTAGCTTTAGTATTCGTTCTACTTTTAGTTCAATAAACATCAGAGCTTATGATGCAAATGTATGTGCGTGTACTGGAAGGTTAATGATTAATTAATTAAAATTAAATGAATTTTTTACTGATATGTTGTGGTTAAAAATTTAATTTAAACGATTAATTTGTTTATCTGTTGTAATTTAAATTAAAATCATTTTTAAATGTTAAATAATCAAATTAATGTTATTTAATGAATGTTGGCTACCTGAGAGCCTCATATTTACCCCGTGATAAACGAACGAACAATCTAAACATCTTTTATCACATTTTCATAATAATTGAAGACACCTCAAGAAACATATACAAACTCACAACCTCACACAATAACAAGTGTCTCTGAGCACTTATCTAAGCAGTAAATTTTCACGAATAAACGTTGAAAGAACGATCATTGTAATGATTAAAGTGTACAAAGGAATCGATATTCTCGATGGGTTGCTGGAACTACTCAACCAGTGAAGCTTTTGATTTTTGATTGCCGTTTGTGAGTTGTGGCTCTTGAGCAAAATTACCTTTTCGATTACTTGCGCGTCAATAGATATACCTGGTAATGTTGACCTGCAGGATAACTCCATTCGACCTTCGTTTGGAAACAGCTTTTTATCCGCCACAAATTTTATTGTTAATGATCGAAAGATGAGTCCTTGAGGATCTGGTTTTGAACTGTTCATTTCTCCAACGTATTTTCTTAATGCCTGGAATACAAAAAATAAGTTGTGCTAATACTTAAAAATTAAATTAATATGAAAATAGCCCGATGTTTTGATTTTGTTGGTGATGATTTAAAATTTTGACCACATTTTTTTTAACATTTATTCGAAAATAATTATTAATAGTTCGGAAAATTGGGTCATATTTCACCCGTAGGGAATCGAACGAGATAACAATTCACAAATAACGGCCTGTCTGTAACCATTTTCGAAAACACACGATTTTATGAACGGTTTGATCCATATTTCCTCTCATATTAAAATGACACCGCGTTATAGTTATCCCAAGGGTAAGGTCGAGGGTAATCCCCTTTATCCTACCCAAAATATAATCGACGTCCATTATTATACATATTTTGTATTACATTCAAAATCATTTTTAATTTAAAATTGGATACATACCTGATACCCATTCATGTACCAAGAAAGTAACGGAGCTGGATCAGAAGGGGCGCTGATACAATCCGCTGTTATAACTTCACCTTCTTGATAATTACTTTGAAGATTTTCAATGGTTAAATCTTCGATTGGTAAAGCTGGAACAAAAAGTACTAAATCTATAACAATATCGATTTACCAACGGTACATACTAAAAGTGAATAGTCAGCTCGGAATAAACGTAGTGTTTAATTTGTGTGGTGTTTGAATTGGTAACGTTTAGTAATGGTGTTGGGAGATGGTAGGAAAGGGTGAATTTTCACCTGCGGCCGTAACGTTGTGGCTTTCGGAAGCGATGCGAAAAGCGGGTGCTTCTCCGGATACTTCGCATCGGTACGTTCCGCCACTGTGGTCTCTGCTTAGATGATCGAGCACCACTCTGCATTGCGTCCGGCTGCAATTCGACGATGCTCCTCGTAAATGAACGCCCGCTACTGGAAACGACATCTCTGAGGGGCTTCCTAATGGTTTATACCTGAAACAATTAATATTTTATGAACCATTAAAAAATAAATTAATAAATAACACATGTACTTTATAACATCGTATTTGACATCAATCTTGTATTTATGGTCCATTTAACGTGAGACAAGCATTGAGGTCTTATATATAATCTAGAGAGCGTATGTGGTGGTGGTGGGGGTAATCAGAAAGTCAGACATGTTGCATGTACCGACCTGAACTTAGCTATAGTTTCAAGTCTCTATTGTACCTACAATTATAACCTCACAATTCTCATAGACATATTGTTATTTTTATTAAAATTTGATTTTTGTTGAAAGTTTTCGAATTCTTTTCGTTTCACATATGTTTTTTTATAATTTGATAGGTTGGACGATTATTTACAACAGTCCATAAAATGTTTCTGGTTACTTGACTTGGAATTAACAATTGAAGACCTCGGTATAAGAAGGGGACAACTCCTTCTCTTGATAAATGGAGCTACTCCCTTCTTGCACCGAGGTCTTCAAATGAAGTTCAAGTAATGTTTATTATTAAGGACTGTTCAGTTTTTTTAATTAACAATTATTTATAAGCAAAGGTTAACGTGATCAATTGGAATTCCTTTAAATATTTTCTTCTTAGTTTATGTTAATTATAAGGGTTAGGGCTAAAAATTATTAAGTTCTTTTAAAATATCATATAATTAATAATTATTTATCAATAGTTATTAATGTTTTGTTTTGGTTATTACTTTCTGCCTTTCCAGTTTATAATAATGTAAATTCTTACTTATGCAAGAATTATATATACAGGGTGTCACACAAAAAACGCCCCAAGCTGTAACTCTGTCATTTACATTTCGATTTTCATGACCTAGCTATCAAATGAAATGGTTTGATGAATACTATGATTCATGCTACAAATAAACTTTTTCCAACGCCATCTTCATTTTCTAGCGATTATCAACATTTGATTTTCAAATTGCTCGGTATGTTTTTCTTCACGCTATTGGATAGAGTTTTTTTTTCTGAATCCATTAATGTACAATACATCAACATTAATTGTAATTGTAGCATAGAAAAACATTAAAATAGTTTCTGAACATTCTCTTAAAGTCACTTCTATTATACTGTAGTGTGCCATGGGATAAATGAAAAAACAACTTATATGTATCATTTACAACTGCTTCGGGCATTGAAATAGCATTTAACGACTGTTATCAGTTTTGCGTGAAAAAGTTTATTTGTAGCATGAATCATAGCATTCATCAAACCATTTCATTTGATACCTCGTTCATAAAAATCGGAAGTTAAATAACACAGTTACAGCTTACGGCGTTCTTGTGCGACAACATGTATCAGTAACTATCTTCAAAGTGGACGTATTGCACATCAGTGGATTCAGAAAAACAATATCTAATGACGTGAAGAAAAATATATAGAGCAATTTGAAAAACAAAAGTTAATAATCGCTTAAAATTGAAGATGGCCTTGAAAAAAATTTATTTGTAGCATGAACCATAGTATTCATCAAACCATTTCATTTGATGCCTCGGTCATGAAAATCGGAATATAAATGACAGAGTTACAGCTTGGGGCGTTTTTTGTGTGACACCCTGTATATGTAAGAATTTCGAATTTCCCGCTAAGTTGGTACATCTAACATGGCGACCTTTCTGGCTTCATTTTAGGCGTGGTGGGGACAACAGAATACGCACTCTAGATTATATATAAGACCTCAATGGAGACAAGCGATTATCTCGAAAACGGTTCATTTTACAAAAAAATGAACCAAATGAAAGTTGTTCTATGCCGATAATATTTTTTGAAGTTGATCTTATTTTCCCACCCACTTCAATACAATTTATTAACCCTTCTACTAAAACTTTCTTTATATCTTAAAAGGTTTTCTTGGCTACCATTTTTGCATGCATTTCTTATCCGCTCTTTCATGTTTTTTGGCATACTCGGTACATCGCGATAAACATTATCCTTAAGGACGCCCCATAAAAAATCAAGAGGTGTTAAATCAGGTGATCTGGCAGACCAAGAAATTGGACCTCCCCTTCCAATCCATCGCCCAGCATAATCCCGATCTAAAGCTTCACGTGCAATATGTGAAAAATGTACTGAACGAACACCCATCATTTTGCAGCCACATATTTTGTCTTTCTTCTCTGCTCAAATCTACAAGTAACGTTGGTAAGACGTCATCTATAAAATTTCTCCCCATTTAGCATACCATCAATTAAGTATGGATAGACCAAGGTCGTTGATGTTCTACTTCACGCAACCATCTCGAATTTTCAACACTCCAATAGTGAAATGTTGTCTATTGACTTGTCCTTTGTTTGTAAAAGTAGACTCATCCGAGAATAGCACGTTACCAAAGAAATTGACGTCCAACCGCATTCGTTCGATTTTCAAAATCACCTCCATAAAGCTGTTGATGCAATGAAATGTGGTATGTACTGGTCTTCGATATTCCGGCGTCAATTACAAGTCGTCGCGTCAAGTGCTAACTTGAGGATTTACCTCAACGCTAGCTAATACCGCAATTTCCTTTTCTTCCGTAGTTACAGTTGCTCGCAGAGTTCTTTTTCTTGGTTCCACATTTCCAGTGTTAGTGAAATCATTCACAACTCTGTAAAAGGTACTTCTCGAAGGCGTATTTCACAAAGCACACTATCAGCAACTTTTCTGCCAATCTCTCCATAAATAAAAATCATTTCGACTTTTTCTGCCACACTTAGAGTATTCATGATTTAATGACTTAGTTTAAACACTTTGCCTTAATGTAAAACGATGGATGGAATGAATTCAGAATTTGTTGCCAAGCAGTTTTTATGCAAATTTAGTTTTACCTGTTACATTTTAAAACAATTCAACCAATTAAGTCTCTGAAAGTGATATTCTGAAAATGCCGACATAAGCAGTTCCACGAACTCTTGTTTTTCATGCGTTAATGAATTTTCTTGCAAAATCAAAGCAAATACTTGAAAACCAATGAATAAAAATTGAAGTAATTTCTTGCTGCTAGGAATAAAATTGCTTAAAAGTGTAGAAATTGCTTTTCTAGTCGAATTATTTTCTTAAAAAAATAGATGCAATTGCTTACATATGCTTAAAATGTTATGAATAAACTAAGGAATTGCTTTTTCTAGTATGGCAATTGCTTGCATATTTGTAAGGTAGGTCGACCCCTGCATCATTTGCTTGTATAGTCAACTTTGAATCTCTACAGCATACACGGCTGAATATATGAAAAATGTGTGTAAACGAAAAATATACAGTTATATCGGTTTGATCGCGAAAATATTGAGTGGTTAGCAAATTACTTTTTGACTGATAGTGGTGAAAGGGGAGATGCTGCATTAGACACCTGCGACAGTTATCCGATCCGGGGTTTCAAAATTCTGTAGCTGAAGAACTCGGTATTCATCAAAGTACTGCCTGTAAGACATTTACTTCCATAAAGCATGCAGTTTTGGAAGAAGCTAATATTTTCATTAGATTTCTTAGAAGTGCTGAAGATTTTGTAGAAGCTAAACTGTTATGGTCAGAGATGCCGTTTTCCAACTGCCATCGGTACGAAAGGCTGCACACATGTTAGAATTCCAAAGTTCCATGAGTTCGGAGATGAATATATAAAGCGAAAAGGATACCCCAGTATTAACGTACAGGATACATGTAATGTGTAATGTAATTTTTACTAGTGTAGACAGTTAATGGCCAGGGTCTGCACAAAATAGCAGAATTTTCAAAAATTCTAGCATATATTGCATTCTTAAAAACAGTACAGAAGAATCTGTATTGTTAGGAGACGATGGTTACTCTATATCGCCTTGGATTATGACTCCCTGGAGAAATCCCACAACCCAACAGCAGCAAAATTATAATAACATTTCCTGTCCTTCAATATAAAATTAGGGGTCGATTAGAAAGAATACCATCGACGATAATATCTTGCGTTGTGCTTCATAACATAGCTAAACAATTTATCATCAAATATAATTCGTCAATTAGGACAGCAAAAAATTTCTTCATCAGTGTTAAATTCCTCACTTCCACTAGAATCTGCCATGGCACAGAATGTTGTTTTATTAACGTGGTTTAACCCACGGTGTGGTGTTAACGTCAACACAGTAGTACAAGTTGAACTATCTAAATTTGCAGGTTGAGACCTGTTCGAATAAGCAATTGCTATAGAGATGTAGGAACGGCAGCATTTGCTTAAAAATTTTATTCATGTGATGATATAGCCATTGCTTTTACTGCTAGCTTTTATTTGTGAAGAAATTGCTTTTCCTAAAAAGCGATTGCTTAAAGCAATTGCTAAAATTTTGTTCATTAGGGCCAATGTTTCGAAGCGGGTAGGAAAATGTTTAAAAATTCATAAATCTTATTTGTTCTTGGTAGATTATAATAAAGTTAGTTAATTGTTTCTGAAGAAGAGTTAATTTTTTTCAAAAGATGTTTGCCATTGTACTGGCAAAACCACACAGTAAAATTACTTTACTTTTATCCACAGATTCAGATTTTACAATAAATATATAGGATGCCATTTAAAAAATTGGTCGGGACCTTCATATAACCTTGAAAATAAGGTCAAGGTCAAAAAATTTTATCGTCATATGGTCGCACAGAACAACTTTCATTTGGTTCATTTTTATGTAAAATGATCCATTTTCGAAATAATCGCTTGTCTCACGTTAAATGGACCATCCTGTATCTATCCAACCATATACCTACATTTTGTGGCAGAAATGTTGGGCCAATTTTGTACTTAATAAAGTTTTCACACTTGGTTTAGTTTACGTGGTAATGAAAGTGTTCCGAAAAATGACACAAATCCAATTTTCATAAAAATACAAATAACCGAGTGACATAGGGCCGGTTGTACCACCTCCCGATAAACTATCTAACGGATAATTACCATGGATGCAGCGGTTTTAAGCGCTCTCATTGGCTAAGGTCCATTACTACCATCTTTTAGTTAACTTTATCTTATAGATAAACCCATCTACTAGCCAATCAGAGCGTGTAAAATAGCCGTAACCATCCCTTAGATAGCTTAACCAGAAGATAGTAGTAACGAACCTAAGTGCGCCAATTTATCTATCGGATAAATTTATCGGGAGTTGGTACAACCGGCCCTTATTCAATTAAACATGTACAGTTGGGTTTAAAAAATCATAACAACGATGTTTTTGGATATTTCTTGAGATACGACATTTTTATCGATTTGTAAAACACTACAACTTTGAATAGCTTCAAAAAATCTTTAACAGAGAACTTAATGTGTTGTGCTTCATGTAACTTTTTGGTCCATCGGTTGAAGAAAATTAATTACACTAGTCAAAAACTAATTTAAAATATTAATGTTATAATTTAAAAAAGAATCCTTTTACGAATTTCAACAAAAACGATAATCCACAATGAAAACGTTATCTATTGTTAGTTTGAAATCGGCTGCCAATTTCTGATTTGGAACCATGAAACGTATTACAACCCGACTGAATACGGAATATGTGGCCGAACTAGCTATGGATGTTCCAATTTCCATAGAATTTAGGTCGACATCTGGTGTGGCCTTTTAAACGGTTGGATGCTTGTAGTCGAACCTTACTCGTTTGCTTTCGCGTGCTTGCTTTTCGTAGCTTTTATGACGGAATATTAAACGGACGTCAATATCCTCAGCTTTGAATTTCTCCCAACCCCACATTCTTTCGTTTCGGAACTAATCCGTTTCATTAAATATAGATGTATTCGGGTTGAGATTGTATCTGTTAGACGTTTAATGTTGGGTTATCTTCGAAATTCGAATTGCTGAATTATTCAGGATGTTATCTTAGTGGATATAGTACGAGTAATTAGGGTGATAATTAGAGATAAATGCAAATTTATTTTTTTTATTTTTGGGGTTTATCAAACGTTTATTTAAAAACAATACGATTTTCCAGTTATTTTTAGTACGATATTATTATTTTTTAATGGTTCGCATATTGAAATAGGCAGAAAAAATTTATGGTCATGTGTAAATTCACAATATTTACTAAATGGGCGGGAATATTTAAAATCGGATCAATAGATTTTTTTTAACTAATAATTTTGAAATTTATTACTATATAAATAAGTAAACCTACAATTTATATTTTAGATGGTGTAAATATCAAAGTTTCACCGTTATCTGGAGTAGAACAATGTTACTTGTAAGCTAAGCACGTCTTGGCAGTTTGTCTTGTAAATTTTAAATTTTATATAGTACGAGAGAATTCAATAGTTGTATAGAGCGCATCACCGCCGTGAAACTGTCGTATAAACCAAATTTATTTTTTATCTATATCAAGTTAAACGACCATTTACTCTATTCACCCTAATAGTTTTGACACCTCCGCCTGTTTGTAATTGTGTCATGAATTACTTGAGGTCATTAAACGATCACGCGATGTTTACAGCCACATTAAGCTCGAATTTAATACTTTTAATATTTTATGTTGTTACAAAACGAACTTTAAGCACACAAGTTCTGTAGAGTAACGTGTTGTTCTATCTCTCTGCTGTCACAGATGTAAAGCTCAATCACTCAACGTGATGGGAGGAGTGTCACGCTTGTGATTGTTGTACTGCGACCTTTGATTTTGTAACATGTCTTTTTTTTATGAAGAAAAGGCGTACAAAGTGTAATGAGAAAGAGACCAAAAAAGCAGCTTAAAAATTTAAAAAAAATCTGTACTGGATAAAATGGATACAAATCAGGATAATCCGGAATACAAGAAGTGATATCGACTGTATTTTTAAGAATTATGATATGATATGTATATTAAATTGAAGCCTAAAGATTCTAGTTTATGATATGATATAAAAACTATAAGGCTATATTATTAAAATTGTTAAAGAAGATATTGCTAAATGTCTAAATCAATGTAATACTAAATTTGGAGAAAATCAGATCGACTGTATTTTTAAGAATCATGATATGATATGTATGTTGAATTCAAGCTTAAAGATTCTAGTTTATGATATGATATAAAAACTATAAGATAATATTATCAATATTTCCAGAAAATAATTGTTAAAGAAGAAATTGGTAAATGTGTAAATTAAAGATGTACAAAATTTTCAAAAAATCATATTGACTGTATCTTTAAGAATCATGATATGATATATACGTTAAATTGAAGCTTAGAGATTCTAGTTTATGATATGATATAAAAACTGTAAGGCTATATTATTAAAATTTCCACGAAAAAATTGTTAAAGAAGATATTACTAAATGTCGAAATCAAAGCAATACAAATATTTGAAAAAATCATATAGACTGTATTTTTAAGAATCATGATATGTATGTTGAATTGAAGCTTAAAGATTCTAGTTTATGATATGATATAAAAACTATAAGGTTATATTATTAAAATTCCCAAGAAAAAAATTGTTAAAAAAGAGATTGCTAAATGTCTAAATCAAAGCAATACAAATATTTGAAAAAATCATATTGACTGTATTTTTAAGAATCATGATATGATATGTATGTTGAATTGAAGCTTAAAGATTCTAGTTTATGATATGATATAAAAACTATAAGGTAATATTATTAAAATTTCTAGGAAAAAATTGTTAAAGAAGATATTGCTAAATGTCTAAATCAAAGCATATGTATGTTGAATTGAAGCTTAAAGATTCTAGTTTATGATATGATATAAAAACTATAAGGTAATATTATTAAAATTTCCAGGAAATAATTGTTAAAGAAGAAATTGCTAAATATGTAAATCAAAGATGTACAAAATTTTTAAAAAATCATATCGACTGTATCTTTAAGAATCATGATATGATATGTATGTTGAATTGAAGCTTAAAGATTCTAGTTTATGATATGATATAAAAACTATAAGGTAATATTATTAAAATTTCTAGGAAAAAATTGTTAAAGAAGATATTGCTAAATGTCTAAATCAAAGCATATGTATGTTGAATTGAAGCTTAAAGATTCTAGTTTATGATATGATATAAAAACTATAAGGTAATATTATTAAAATTTCCAGGAAATAATTGTTAAAGAAGAACTTGCTAAATATGTAAATCAAAGATGTACAAAATTTTCAAAAAATCATATCGACTGTATCTTTAAGAATCATGATATGATATGTATGTTAAATTGGAGCTTAAGGATTCTAGTTTATGATATGATATAAAACTATAAGGCTATATTATTAAAATTGTTAAAGAAGATATTGCTAAATGTCTAAAATCAAAGTAATACTAAATTTTGAGAAAATCAGATCGACTGTATTTTTAAGAATCATGATATGATATGTATGTTGAATTCAAGCTTAAAGATTCTAGTTTATGATATGATATAAAAACTATAAGATAATATCATTAATATTTCCAGAAAATAATTGTTAAAGAAGAAATTAGTAAATGTGTAAATTAAAGATGTACAAAATTTTCAAAAAATCATATTGACTGTATCTTTAAGAATCATGATATGATATATACGTTAAATTGAAGCTTAGAGATTCTAGTTTATGATATGATATAAAAACTGTAAGGCTATATTATTAAAATTCCCACGAAAAAATTGTTAAAGAAGATATTGCTAAATGTCTAAATCTAAGCAATACAAATATTTGAAAAGATCATATAGACTGTATTTTTAAGAATCATGATATGATATGTATGTTGAATTGAAGCTTAAAGATTCTAGTTTATGATATGATATAAAAACTATAAGGTAATATTATTAAAATTTCTAGGAAAAAATTGTTAAAGAAGATATTGCTAAATGTCGAAATCAAAGCAATACAAATATTTGAAAAAATCATATAGACTGTATTTTTAAGAATCATGATATGATATGTATGTTGAATTGAAGCTTAAAGATTCTAGTTTATGATATGATATAAAAACTATAAGGCTATATTATTAAAATTCCCAAGAAAAAAATTGTTAAAAAAGATATTGCTAAATGTCTAAATCAAAGCAATACAAATATTTGAAAAAATCATATCGACTGTATTTTTAAGAATCATGATATGATATGTATGTTGAATTGAAGCTTAAAGATTCTAGTTTATGATATGATATAAAAACTATAAGGCTATATTATAAAAATTCCCAAGAAAAAAATTGTTAAAAAAGATATTGCTAAATGTCTAAATCAAAGCAATACAAATATTTGAAAAAATCATATCGACTGTATTTTTAAGAATCATGATATGATATGTATGTTGAATTGAAGCTTAAAGATTCTAGTTTACGATATGATATAAAAACTATAAGGTTATATTATTAAAATTCCCAAGAAAAAAATTGTTAAAAAAGATATTGCTAAATGTCTAAATCAAAGCAATACAAATATTTGAAAAAATCATATCGACTGTATTTTTAACAATCATGATATGATATGTATGTTGAATTGAAGCTTAAAGATTCTAGTTTATGATATGATATAAAAACTATAAGGCTATATTATTAAAATTCCCAAGAAAAAAATTGTTAAAAAAGATATTGCTAAATGTCTAAATGAAAGCAATACAAATATTTGAAAAAATCATATCGACTGTATTTTTAAGAATCATGATATGATATGTATGTTGAATTGAAGCTTAAAGATTCTAGTTTATGATATGATATAAAAACTATAAGGTAATATTATTAAAATTTCTAGGAAAAAATTGTTAAAGAAGATATTGCTAAATGTCTAAATCAAAGCAATACAAATATTTGAAAAAATCATATCGACTGTATTTTTAAGAATCATGATATGATATGTATGTTGAATTGAAGCTTAAAGATTCTAGTTTATGATATGATATAAAAACTATAAGGTAATATTATTAAAATTTCTAGGAAAAAATTGTTAAAGAAGATATTGCTAAATGTCGAAATCAAAGCAATACAAATATTTGAAAAAATCATATAGACTGTATTTTTAAGAATCATGATATGATATGTATGTTGAATTGAAGCTTAAAGATTCTAGTTTATGATATGATATAAAAACTATAAGGTAATATTATTAAAATTTCCAGGAAATAATTGTAAAAGAAGAAATTGCTAAATGTGTAAATTAAAGATGTACAAAATTTTGAAAAAATCAAATTAACTGTATCTTTAAGAATCATGATATGATATGTATGTTAAATTGGAGCTTAAAGATTCTAGTTTATGATATGATATAAAAACTATAAGGCTATATTATTAAAATTTCCAGAAAAAAATTGTTAAAGAAGATATTACTAAATGTCTAAATCAAAGTAATACAAAATTTTGAAAAAATCAGATCGACTGTATTTTAAAGAATCATGATATGATATGTATGTTAAATTGAAGCTTACAGATTCTAATTTATGATATGATATAAAAACTGTAAGGCTATATTATTAAAATTTCCAGGAAATAATTGTTAAAGAAATTGCTAAATATGTAAATCAAAGATGTACAAAATTTTGAAAAAATCATATCGACTGTATCTTTAAGAATCATGATATGATATGTATGTTAAATTGAAGCTTACAGATTCTAATTTATGATATGATATAAAAACTGTAAGGCTATATTATTAAAATTTCCACGAAAAAGTTTTAAAGAAGATATTGCTAAATGTCTAAATCAAAGTAATACTAAATTTTGAGAAAATCAGATCGACTGTATTTTTAAGAATCATGATATGATATGTATGTTGAATGGAATCATACAGATTCTAGTTTATGATATGATATAAAAACTATAATGCTATATTATTAAAATTGTTAAAGAAGATATTGCTAAATGTCTAAATCAAAGTAATACAAAATTTTGAGAAAATCATATCGACTGTATTTTTAAGAATCATGATATGATATGTTTATGTTAAATTGAACCTTGATATGATATAAAAACTATAAGGTAATATTATTGAAATTTCCAGGAAATAATTGTTAAAGAAATTGCTAAATATGTAAATCAAAGATGTACAAAATTTTGAAAATATCATATCGACTGTATCTTTAAGAATCATGATATGATATGTATGTTAAATTGAAGCTTACAGATTCTAGTTTATGATATGATATAAAAACTGTAAGGCTATATTATTAAAATTTCCACAAAAAAGGTCTTAAAGAAGATATTGCTAAATGTCTAAATCAAAGCAATACAAATATTTAAAAAAGATCATATAGACTGTATTTTTAAGAATCATGATATGATATGTATGTTGAATTGAAGCTTAAAGATTCTAGTTTATGATATGATATAAAAACTATAAGGCTATATTATTAAATTTTCCAAGAAAAAAATTGTTAAAAAAGATATTGCTAAAGGTCTAAATCAAAGCAATACAAATATTTGAAAAAATCATATCGACTGGATTTTTAAGAATCATGATATGATATGTATGTTGAATTGAAGCTTAAAGATTCTAGTTTATGATATAATATAAAAACTATAAGGTAATATTATTAAAATTTCCAGGAAATAATTGTTAAAGAAAAAATTGGTAAATATGTAAATCAAAGATGTACAAAATTTTCAAAAAATCATATCGACTGTATCTTTAAGAATCATGATATGATATGTATGTTAAATTGGAGCTTAAGGATTCTAGTTTATTATACGATATAAAAACTAGAAGGTAATATTATTAAAATTTCCAGGAAATAATTGTTAAAGAAGAAATTGCTAAATGTGTAAATCAAAGATGTGCAAAATTTTGAAAAAATTAAATCAACTGTATCTTTAAGAATCATGATATGATATGTATGTTAAATTGGAGCTTAAAGATTCTAGTTTATGATATGATATAAAAACTATAAGGCTATATTATTAAAATAGTAAAAAAAAATATTGCTAAATGTCTAAATCAAAGTAACACTAAATTTTGAGAAAATCTGATCGACTATATTTTTAAGAATCATGATATGATATGTATGTTGAATTGAAGCTTAAAGATTCTAGTTTATGATATGATATAAAAACTATAAGGTAATATTATTAAAATTTCCAGGAAATAATTGTTAAAGAAGAAATTGCTAAATATGTAAAAAACCAAAGATGTACAAAATTTTCAAAAAATCATATCGACTGTATCTTTAAGAATCATGATATGATATGTATGTTAAATTGGAGCTTAAGGATTCTCGTTTATGATATGATATAAAACTAAATTTTGAGAAAATCAGATCGACTGTATTTTTAAGAATCATGATATGATATGTATGTTGAATGGAAGCATACAGATTCTAGTTTATGATATGATATAAAAACTATAATGCTGTATTATTAAAATTGTTAAAGAAGATATTGCTAAATGTCTAAATCAAAGTAATACAAAATTTTGAGAAAATCATATCGACTGTATTTTTAAGAATCATGATATGATATGTTTATGTTAAATTGAACCTTAAAGATTCTAGTTTATGATATGATATAAAAACTATAAGGTAATATTATTGAAATTTTCAGGAAAAAAAGATGAAAGAAGAAATTGTCAAATTTATAAATCAAAAATAACAGGAAATTTTCGAAAAATCATATTGATTGTGATTTTAAGAATCAGATTATGATATGTATGTTAAATTGAAGCTTAAAAATGTAAATTTATGATATGATATAAAAATTATAAGATAATATTATTAAAATTTCCAGGAAAAAATGATTAAAGATTGTAATATTTATAAAGAAAATTTGATGTACTATTTATAATTTGTTAAAATGGTTTGATTTACCTGAAAAATTCTTGTTCATCCTTGTACCATTTAACAGCGAATAATTGTTCGCCTCCGGTATCGAATTTACATTCGAGAATTAAATTGTCTCTGAGATCCGCGATTTTCGGTGCTGATAAGCTGGTTATTCTCATACCATTTACTGTAACAAAAAGAATCAAAGTTAATTGATTTGAATTAATAAATGAATAAAATAAAAATTCAATTTGTGTTTTAAAGAAAATGGTCGATGTAAAAAAAGCCAATCAGAATAATTCGGAAATCCGAAACGAATAGCGGTTAAAAAAATTGAAAGAGACCTCAAAACGTTATTTTAATTTTCATTGTAGCGGTTTCCGAATGGAGTTGTTCGTTAAATTGAATGGTATGGAAAATTAGAAAGGTCAACCGTGAAATAATGTACTAGGAGTGAGTGCGAAATCAAAATATAAAATCTAAATTTACAATTTTGTGTTTTTATGGAATCTAAATAGCTACACGTAACGTATCCTTTCAGTTTGCAGGTGTTTTCCTTATTGATCCATTTCACCAAATTTCAATAATTAACTAGTTTCGGAACTGTCTTAAAACCTCTCTTCTCTTTATCTAGTTAGTAAGGTCCCGTTAGGTTTGAAACTTTAAAAACTAAAGTCGTCGCTATACTTAATAAAATATTTCGTTATCGCTTCTTTCAGGGCGAAAGAAAAAGACGTCGTTGTAGCGACAAAAGAAAATTTCTCGTCAAGAGAAATCCGGTTATAATGGAACGTAAAGTTAAATTTACATTGTAATAATTCATCGAATACGAATTGAAGCAGTCGAGCATCTAAACAGATTGCATCTTGCAAGAAATCGAATGCGATTACGAACAAAGAAAATTGAAAAGGGGGCGGATTCCTTACATTTTCCTAGTTTTCCTTGAATGAATTTATTTATGTTGTAGGTAGCAAATAATTTTAAAATATTTTTAGAACTTTAGTTCTGTTTTGAAATACTAATAAAAATTATAATCTGATGTTATCAGCTCAGATATTTATGGAACAATTAAAACTAGAACTAATACTAGATGTAGAAGTGGTAGTGGTATTTTATGCTAACTAGTGTTACCTACCAGCCATCTTAAGACAGGTACGGCTAAACGGAATGTTTTTAGTTCTAGGTCTTGTGTTAGCCCTAGTGCTAGTGTTAGTGTAAATCTAGAACTAACATTAGACAGAGAACTAGAAACATTCGGGTTTAGCCGCATGTCTGTCAAGACGGCTGAACCCGAATGATGCTAGTTCTAGGTTTAGTGTTAGTTCTAGTTTTACTGCACCAACAGTATAAAATCTAGCGTTATCTAGTACTAACTGACACTAACTAGCAGTGTCACTAGAACTAACACTAGACCGAGAACTAGAAACATTCGGGTTTAGCCGCACGTCTCTCAAGACGGCTAAACCCGAATGATTCTAGTTTTAGGTCTTGCGTTAGTTCTAGTGATAGTGCTAATGTAAAACTAGAACTAACACTAGACCTAGAACTAGACACATTCGGGTTTAGCCGCACGTCTCTCAAGACGGCTAAACCCGAATGATTCTAGTTCTAGGTCTTGTGTTAGTTCTAGTGATAGTGCTAGTGTAAAACTAGAACTAACACTAGACCTAGAACTAGAAACATTCGGGTTTAGCCGCACGTCTCTCAAGACGGCTAAACCCGAATGATTCTAGTTTTAGGTCTTGTGTTAGTTCTAGTGATAGTGCTAGTGTAAAACTAGAACTAACACTAGACATAGAACTAGAAACATTCGGGTTTAGCCGCACGTCTCTCAAAACGGCTAAACCCGAATGATTCTAGTTCTAGGTCTTGTGTTAGTTCTAGTGATAGTGCTAGTGTAAAACTAGAACTAACACTAGACCTAGAACTAGAAACATTCGGGTTTAGCCGCACGTCTCTCAAGACGGCTAAATCCGAATGATTCTAGTTTTAGGTCTTGTGTTAGTTCTAGTGATAGTGCCAATGTAAAACTAGAACTAACACTAGACCTAGAACTAGAAACATTTGGGTTTAGCCATACGTCTCTAAAGACGGCTAAACCCAAATGTTTCTAGCTCTAGATCTAGTGACGGTGCTAGATAGCACTAGTTACTACTAGATAACGCTTATTGTATATTATTGTTGAACTAACACTAGATTTAGAATTAGAATCATTTGGGTTTAGCCGCACGTTTAAAGATAGCTAAACCGAAATGTTTCTAGTTCTACGTCTAGTATTAGTTTTACTGACAGTGTTAGGTAGCACTAGTTAGCGCTAGATAACGCTAGATTTTATGTTGTTGTTGAAGTAAAACTAAAACTAACACTAGACCTAGAACTAGAAAGTATCGGGTTTAGCCGTGCGTCTTCAGACTAAACCCAAATGTTTCTAGTTCTCAGTCTAGTGTTAATTCTAGTTTTAGTTCAATAAAAGTACACAACAATCTAACACTGAGTAACAATTAAAGCTAGATCTAACACTAGCATTAGAACTAACACTAAACCTATAACTAGAATCATTCGTGTTTAGCCGTCTTATTTAATACGCTAAACTAAAGCAAATAATATTAATTCTAGTTTTTAAAACTAACACTAGCAATATCACTAGAACTAACACTAAACCTAGACATACAACAAAGTAATATACAAAATATACAACAACCTAACGCTGAATAACAACTGAAATGATTAAAAATTTAATTTTAATTTAAGATAATAATTTCCTACCAATACAACTTTTTGCGTTTTTTGTAAATAATTAATTATGACATGAAACGTTATTTATTATATTCCCATTCAATAAAATATTAATTATGGTTATTAAATTTCTATGTTACGTTTATTTGGGATTATTTGTATCAGTTTCAAAGAGTTAGATGGTAATTAATTAATTTGAAAATCATTAAATAAATTACCAATGTTTTATTAAAATATTTTATGAATAATTAATGGAGAATATAAATCTATTAAGGTTCCAAAATGTAGTCAGTCTCTAATATTGGAAAGTTTTGAATGGAGCCCGTACGATGTATGTGAAATTACGGGAACAAAAGCGATTTATTGCCGCCGATACAACCGGGATTTCGCTTCCTGTTCAACCTCATCTCCGCCCTGTTTCGAACGTGGTATATGACACTCCGAATTCAGTTTATGACAGATTTTAAATTTTACGAGACTTTGGGCAGCTTTTAATTTATTAATTAATTTTCCCTATGTAAATAACTAAGTAGTAAACTATTAAAATAGCAATTTTATGGTGTTTTTGGATTGTATAGTGGGTCCAGGAGTAACCAATACATCTTGAAGGGTAATAGAATAAATTTCCCATCGTAGAATGTTTGTTAGGCGGCCGACTGTTTTATTTAGCCAGTAGATGCTTTAAATTCCGGAATCGAACTTTACAGGGATCGGAAATTCGTAGAGCCGCATTTTGCACGAAAAAACTTGATTCCAAATCGCCCTGCAATCAGAGTTCTGGCAGTATATCTCTTTAATCGGGCACGTGCAGGGAAAAACTCCCGGGAATAGTATCCTCTACACTAAACAGTGGAAGACGTCGCATTTCGACCATTGGAATAATTTCAGTCCCAGTTTCATCCCTGTATAAGAGACAATTGTAGAACAAGCCCATTCCACACGTACCATACCCAGGCGTTTATTTTCTACTTTAGCTTTAATAGTACCAATTTTGCAGGTATTTAGTTTCTCGGAGTTGGCGTTCTATCGTTAAAACAGAATGACCGAGGCGAACAATCTAACAATTCACCAATACTGCTTGAATTTCTTCAATTATTTAAGTTTTTTGGAAACAAAATTTGTGATTTAAAACTTTTTTGAAATGTCAACGAGTCAACAATGTCCGTTACACTATGCACCTAGTAAAACGGTGACGTTGAATTTCCGCAAACAGGAAAAACGGGATAATTAGAAAGGGAAGTTGTCGTACTCTGAATACATAATTTGGGAGCACTGGGTTGTTTGCGCTTCATTTGTACAAATGCGCGTCCAACCTGACTTCCGGTTTTATTGTTCACATTTTAGTATTTCCCGACACGAATGGATGTGCGGAAATCTCTTTATCCTTTTTTCTCTAAAAATATCTAGGATACTTGGATTAGAAGACCTCTAATCCGCTATGATTTGATAAAATCTTGACACGAAACTTTCAGTGAAATACAATAGTTTCTTCGGTGCCATCTCCTACGTTGGTTCTCCTCCCGCCATCCCAAGCGCCCGGGGACTGAAAGTAATAAAAAGATAAGCGGTAAACATCCGGGCTTATAGAGATCGTGCCGTCGCGAACGGTTTCAGCAAATTTAATTTGTAAGGAAACGGACGTATATCCCTCTTGAATTACCGCAGTTTCGAAATAGGGTGAAAACGTTATTAGTCGACGTCGGCGCTAGGTCGACGGAACTTTGAGGGCTCTAATTAAGGATATTATTTTGAGTACTTCTTAATTAAATTGTCTAGTTGCCGTTGGCAGACGTAAATGTAAAATACCACTAATTCGTTACGGCTTACACTTTAACCGCTTCTAAAGGTTGATGAGTAAGTAAACAATATTCAAAAGAAAAACGAAGAAAATAGAAAACTTTAGGGTTTTTGTAATAAACTATTCTTGTGGGCTCAATTTGGACTTAATCTTGGACTTAATTGATTTACCATCATATTTTAGAAGATATATAGCTAGCTACAGCTTTAGCTATATACCCGAAGGCATACAGACCAATTAGCCTAACTTCATTTCTCCTCAAAGGAATGGAAAAGGTAATCGATCAATACCTTAGGAATGGAGTGCTTGTCACGAATCCACTCCACCCTAGCCAACATGCTTACCAGAAAGCAAAATCAACAATTACCGCTCTCCATGCTTTGACTAGCACTTTAGAGGAGGCAATTGCATCCAAAGAGATAGCCCTATGTGTTTTCATAGACATAGAGGGTGCGTTTGATAACACATCCTATGAATCCATAAAGAAGGCTCTAAACGTAAAAGATATACATTCGTCGACAATCAAGTGATGTATAGCCAGCCATGTTGAAAAGTCGACAGATCACAGCCAGTCTGGATGGCGAGTCGCTGACTATAAAGGCGCTAAAAAGATGGCCCCAAGGTGGAGTGCTAAATATGATACAATCATAACTCAACTAATGCAGAAAGCCCTACTACTCACCAGTACTTGGTGTAGAAGCAACGGGCTCAGCATCAATCCCAATAAAATCGAAATAGTCCCTGGAGAAGGAAGCTACAAATAAAAGCACCCTCCAGTGAAAGCAGAACTATTAACCTAAAAACAGAAGTTAAATACCTAGGGGTAATACTAGACAGTAAGGAGCTCACACTTAGATAAGGTGAGGAAAAAGGCAGCAATAGCAAAGGGTAGCTATGGGTTTGGTGGCTAAAAACAAAACACAAGACAGCACAACAACAGCTGGCACAAATCCAGCGGTTAGCATGTCTTAACATAACGGGTGCAGAAGAAGAGTATGATAACTCCGTCGCAAAACAAAACCCAAGAGGTTTTATGCCTCAGCAAAGGGGATCTAAGGATGCTCTCAGGTTACCTAGCCGGCCATGCGCCCCTAAAATACAATCAATACATCAAACTTGTCGACTCCCTTGACACCTACCAACATAAAGGTTCAAGACCTCAGGACAATACTAAGGTTCATCAAGAACCTACATTTGCCTTAAACCTTTGAAGGGCTAAAATTACAATAGATCTTATAGGTCGCGATAACGAGAGGGGCGAAAATATGTCGAAAATTTGTATCCAAGCGAGCATAGAACCCTAAGCGCTTCCTCATCTTCAATGTTGATGGGGTAAGAAAAATAGTTTTCTAGACCAAATTTATCATGGTCTCAATTCATATCAAAATAATCTGATGCTAAGAGAATCGAAGAACTAGTTGATTATTATTCCAATCTCTCAAAGTTTTTATAAATGGCTATTTGTAATGTAAGTTTTTTGTGGACTACTTTATTTATATGTACAGGACAGGATGGGCCAAATTGGGCACTTTTAAAGTAAAACTCCTATTTCTATAAGATATACAGGAAAAATGATATTAGTGTCTGAGGCTCGATTTTTGTAAGAAACTTAATGGCGAAAACCGCATATCGATATCTCTTACGGTTTCAGACATACAGGGTGTTTTTCAAAAAAGTGCATTTTCGAAAAGTCGTTTCTTATTGATAAATCTTCGTTTCTGTGAAAACATTTCCAAAGCAACTTTTTAGGTAGAATTCAATGGAATAAGTTAGCTTTCCCTCAAAGCAATATTTTAGTAGTTATTGACATAAAAATGATTTTTTTAAACGGAACACCTATATATTTTTGCAAATTCGACGAGAGCATAAAATTTCCTTTGCAAAATATAGGACACTTGATATCTCGTTCATTACACCTCAGACAGTGATATCATTTTTCCTCTATCTTTTATAGAAAGAGGAGTTTCCCTTTAAAAGTGTCCAATTTGGCCCAACCTGTACAAAATTCTTCCAAATGGTTCACAAAAGTGACGATGACACTTTCACCACTGATCTAAGCGACTTCAGCTTAATGTCATCGCACTCTCCTCCATTATTTATCAAATACAATTTTGATGCTAACTTTGATTTTTTAAGTAAAATCGATTTTCCTCAAATATCTGTGAATTTTGATCATTTCAAAAAAAATCCCATAAAGAATGTACCATAAAACAAAAAAAAATGATATAACGTGTTTTGCTGATGAGAGAAAAATGAAGACAACAAGGATTGGCAGTTAATTTTGTCCCGTAGAGGATTAATCAAAAAACTTGGTTAGACCAATCTCGGAATATATCGCGCTTGAAATGAGCAATATAGGGGCTGTAGCAGAGAGCCGCGCAACGCCCTCGTACATCAATTTGACATATGCGCCTTGCTTTTACCTCTCCCCAGTGAAATACTCGCAAATGTTGAAATTCTCCCTTTGAATACGAACGGGTATAACGCCAGAAAATTTCGCACGCCCCACTTGCTTTCCCGAATTGTATTAGCATGCATCATGGCTTATTATCACGTAATCATAAATCTACGTCGAGAAAATACCTGGAGATGCAATTTTTAGATCATTTAAAAGTTAATTATTTTAAAATAAAATAAATAGAAACGTACCTTAAATCAATAACATGCACGTTCACGTATAATATATTCACAAAGTTCGTATATAAAGTTAGTACACAAATAACTCACCTAAGCCGTTACTGTAGATGGACGCCATCCAAATGAAGAACAGGAAGGCATAGGCTCTTCGAGGGCTCAGCCCAGAGTATACTTTCGGTAAACACCGGGGGCCACTCATTAGTACTCAAAATTTGGGCAACTTCCTTCGTGCTTTGGTTACATCATACCAGTTCGTAAAGTTATGAAACTCTAGTCTCCTCTATGTACACAGAGACACACACACAAAACGGTCTCGTTTCCGAAGAGAGGACGATGCTAAGCGCTTTACGTTGCCGTAACGCTATCTCCTTCGGACATACGATGACGGTGAACAGTGTATATTTTATGTACACCTGCCTCTTACTGCATTAGGTAGTTGGTACCGCAGTGTATAAGCCGCACTAAACTACGTACGAGCTCTTAAAGGTAAAATGTTCTTAGCCTCGACTGTCATATGAAAATATTATGACCGCCACTGGGGATACCGTCTACACAGGAGAAATACGTCTTTTATTGCCACGAATGTAATGGAGTGTATGTTGATGTAATAGTTTTAAACTAAATACATTAATAGGTAAATGGGTTTTCATCCATATTGATATATTATATGTGTTTTTTAAAAATAAACAATATATTTTATAAATTAATTAACTCTACCGGTTTCGGCCTAGACCATCATCAGGAGTCTCGTGAAACATATAATGATTATATGTTATATGTTTCACTTGACACATCTGCTACATCCCTATTCTCGTTTTCTAAGTTTAGTCCATTCATGATATATCAAAATTCCTCAACCTTATACAACGAGACTCCTGAGGATGGTCTAGGCCGAAACCGGTAGAGTTAATAAATTTATAAAATATATTGTTTATTTTTAAAAAACACATAAATACATTAAATTCGAAACCAGTAAAAATTTAATATAAAAGAATTAAAATATTTTAATGAAATTGTTGTGGATAAAAGTGACCTTAAAATATGTTTAAAGTAAAACGTTTTTTAATTATTTCTTGTGATGCAAGCCTTTTTAGACGTTAGTGTAGTTGGCGTTGTGTTGAACTGAAATGAGATTTTTCTATCCTTTGTACAAGAGCTTTAAGGATAATACGCTCTAAAATTGCTGTTTCTAGCAACAGTCGAGTTTACTCGGAAAATATTTACCTAAACCATCACCATTATCTTTTATAATCACAGATATCTCTAAGATCTTTAAGCATCTTTAACATTTCTAAAACAAGACATTTATAAAACTTTTAACAAAAAATTGCTCGTCTTTTAGAACAAATCTAATAAACTTATCTTTGTTCGCGTATTCTTTGAGAACAATTTTATACCGCAGAAAAGAATTTGCTCTGCAATATTAAATTTCCCAAGGAAAATGGTCACAAGTCCAAGAATACCATCGTTTATTGATACAGAACACGTTTCATACAAAACCAACGGTGTTAACTTTTCCTTCTTTGAATTATAAAAGAGTTACTTCGCTTTTAGTTATATTTATCAAAGTTTGAAAAGCGCAAAGCTAAAAAGTTCCCCAAGTTTATCGTATATTTAACCTCGTTATGTATTTACGAGCTTATAACATCTTGAAGGTAATCTCTGGAGATTCGGTCGCCTCAAAATGGGTCGCAACCTTCGAATCGCAACGTTCAAGAAAGTAATTACCTAAAAGTCCCTTACATCAAGCCGAAAACGTTCTGTGTAACCATCAAAATTGAAATATATTCTTATGAATATGTAGAGACACGTCGCTCCGTTGCCCCGGTGGTGCAGGAAATGCATTATTTATTAAAATATTAAAAATTCTTTTCCAACGGGCGCGCTTACTCAAAAGAATACCCCAATATAATTCCTTAGTTTTCTAAAATAACCCACCCAAACATTCATGAGGGAGATCCGAGTATTACAGCGTCCACTTTATTTTCCTTCAAAATTACTTGCACGTACAACAAAATAGGTTTATTGAGGAGAACCATTTAGTTCCTTTCTTGTTTTTCGTGAAGCATCTTAGCTATTTATTTAAGTTAATGAGTACAACATGAATACAACACAAAAACAAAACGACATTTTTAACCAATTAATCACAAACAGTAAATTTACTTTACTTCTATTAAAATGTTAGGATCAAAATTTATTTCATCATGCAATTTTAGGTGCCTTAATTTTGATGTGGATTACAAAGTCGGTAAATTCACCGCACATGAATGATTGCTCTGAATGATCACGAGGCATTTCATCTACAGTGTGTTAATTAATTATTGTACCCGACGTCATCATTGCAAGTATGCAACCAATATTACAGCGCAATACGCATCATACGCAAACCGCGTATTGCAATACCGATACTGTGATGTTGGTTGCATACTTGCAATGATGACGACGTCGGGTGCGATAATTAATTAACACACTGTATATGGTGACATCTTCTTCGTGGCGTCTTGAGAACTATATTCTCTTGAGGATTAGAAATATTCTATATCTTATCTCATCATACAAAACAAAACAGACAAATCCCTTATATTTTTTAACATAATATATACTGCTACGAACCTGGACAGGGAAGAAGGAGAAATGTAACGGCTACCCCGCAACTCTTCTTGCTCCACCCTGGCAACCACGTATATCAGCTTGACATACAGTGATACAATAAAGTCTACATACACCCCAGAAAATGATAATATCTTAGCTCCTGAAATGTAATTCAATGAATTTTTTAAATGAAGGGTATTAGAAGCCTATATTATTTTAATACAAAGTCGAAACAGTTCAACTTGTGCTACGAAGTGAAGGCTACAGCAGTAAATTTAGTCGCACGTCTCTCAAGACGGCTAAATACGAATTATTCTAGTTCTAGGTCTTATGTTAGAGTTTTAGTTCAATAAAAATATACAACATCGTGATATCTTATGCTAACTAGCGCTACTTATAAGTGTTTCTAAAACTAACATTAGACCTAGAATTAGAAACATTCGGGCTTAGCCGCACATCTCTCAAGACTGCTAAACCTGAATTATTCTAGGTCTTGTGTTAGTTCTAGTGATAGTGCAAAATTAGAACTAATATGGACTTCTTACATGTTTTGTTAAAAAATTTCACATTTCGGAAGCTGAGATATTATCATTTTCCGGACTGTATGTAGACTTTATTGTGTCACTGTAGCTATAATGTTTATGCCAATTTCTGGTGTTAGTGTGCTCTGGAACATCTGGTTTGTTTCCGCTCATGTCTTTCTCCACGTATATTCAAAAAGGTATGTGCTGGATTCCCATTCTTGCATTAATTGTTATATAGACTCATTCTGATCATATGTTTTTTCGATAACCGCATTCCTTTTTATAACCAGCAACTCTATGGGCAGATCCTGTACGAGCCAGTTACTCAAATCAGTATTCTTCTTTGAATTCTACTGGTTTTTTCCACGTTCTTCTTAATTTCAAACACATAACTCCAGACCCAACCCAACTGAATCTGACCTCTTTTTAGTTATTTGCTAATATAATACAACTTTTTATTTTTATTTGCCCATTAAAAGCTAACCCAATCCTTTTCTTAGTTATTTACCCTCTGAGGAAGCTAACCTAATTTTTACTAACTTTTTGTTGGCATACATTTGTTGCAGTAATTTTTGATGCAAACTTTTTTTAAGTTATTTACCCATTCAACTGGAAACCAACCCAACCTTTGCTTTTAAAAAGACGCGTTTTATAAACACCGTGCATTTGACACAGTAGTAGTTTATTTGCTGAGAGAAAGAATGACCAAAGACAGAAATTATAGACGTAAGAAGAAAAAAATTTTTTTGGAGATACTTTTGTAGATTAATATATCGTGTTTCTGTATTATATGGATTTAATCCTTCATATCAATGATACCACAGAAACTAGGTGATAATCGATTAAGTCGTCTTAAAATAATAGCATTACGTGTTATGTAGGTAAATCACATTAGACATGCTTGAAAAGATAACAGATACACCCGCTTAGCTAATTGCACGGTATTCGAGTACTCAGCTTTCTCTTCGCCTCTCCTCCGCATTAATGAAACCAAGTAATTACCATAAGTCTACAATCAACCCCCTTTCAAAGTAGACTTCAATGTTATTTTGTACTGTTTGTTTTGAACCAGATCGATATTTACACAATTTGCCGAACTAATCCCACAGCAAAATTTACTCTCAAATATAACAAAATATATCCAACAAAATCTTTTCAGGTTTAAAAATAAAAACGGAACATTTTTTGTTGAGATATGTAGCAACACAAAAAATAGTTGAATCTGAAAAATTTCTAAATGGTATCAGTGATATTTCCAACAATACAAACAGTAAAACAATGAGTGGCAGTGCAATACCATTACCGTATCGAGTATGTACTGGTACTGGATGATACGCGGATAACCATTACATCTCCTCTTAATAGGTACACGGATTTTCCGGGCAGTAGTTATGCGGCAGTTGGTCTCTACATTCACTCATGATAAAGCCCTACATTTATGTTGGCATTAGTACAATATTTTCCAGGCTCATTAAACCTTTATGGGACATAGACAGAGGAAAGCTTTCAAATTGATGCTACTAAAACCGAGTGTAAATCTAACAGTTAAAACGCCTTAAAATTTTTTTAAAAAAATCTGCTATACAATTTAATTTAAATAAATTAAATAGTTTTGTTTGAATTTATATACTTTGCACAAACAATTGGATTTGGAATGTTCATATGCGAATTTAAACACGTTATTTGAAAATATATTTTATTCATAAAACGGTTTAAATTTAAAATGATTATTTTGTTTCATTCGTGAGTTCAAAGTAAAAGATTTATTCATTCCATTTTTTGGGTTACTTTATAACAAGATTTCGTAGATACCCCAATAAGTATATATATTATGTATTTTTATTCGAATCACGATCTCGAATTTCCTGATATCACACCGGATGTGTGACAGCTCGAACTTGTAACGTACGGCATTTCTTATAGCTTGATTGCAATGCGTTCCGTGGTGAGATCGATTTATAAAAGTAAGTTGAACTTTTCTGGTTCTTTTCCATCCCTTATTGCGAAAAAGGCGTTCGATCGATATCTACTATATTTTTCTTTCAAATCTTATCATTATTAATGGTTCCTTATATTAACCCAAAAACAAAAACTTAAAGAAAAATCTTGTTATTAATTAAACTGATTTTTAATTTTCAGTTTAAGCCACGAACAAACAGCGAACGGACGAACCCATTTAACATTCCCGCTAGAACAGATTACGGCCCTTTATAAACGGGGTAAGAAGTTGCGTCACGTTACCGGCGTGGGTATAATTAATTTATGCCGCGCAAAATCGTAATTAGAACAATGTACGTATAATATTACCTCGGCGCGCACATGAATATCGTCTCTGGGACGCGCGCTGCCGTTCATTCGTTCGTTTCACAGGAGGTGGCATTAATTAAACTCCCGTTCCTTCATTCTCCCTTTTCACGTCTTCTTGTTCCACTCTGCTACCGATCTGAAGACCGAAGTAGAGAACGGTGACGTGCCTTCGTTTCGAGAAAGAGCATCCATCAAGGTACCGAATACGATTGAAAACTGAGAACGAACGATAATTAAAAGCAGTTTAAATAATGGTGCGGCGAAGCGAGGCAGGTTTCAACGTTGCCGCGCCAAGTCGCGTCTCCGCCGACGTCGTAGTCGCTTTTCTGGTTACCGAATTAACTACAAACCGAGTTTGATGGCAACGAGCCCTGGTTATGTGTCAACGACAAAGGATAATGATAACAGTCGGCAACCAACCTTGCTACCTACAATTAACTTGTGGTATCTCTAAATAGTTTTTTTTTATTATTAACTCCTTTTTTGGGTCATTCCCTTCAATTTTTAGAACACAATGCTATTCTTGAAATATGCCTAAAAAAAATTTTAATTCAATTTAACTTTCAACACTGTTCTACAACGTTGTCAAATTTTCAAATGACTCAGTAAACGAGTACAAAAATAAATAAGTAAATTTTAACAAAACATTCAGTGAAATAATTAATAATATTATCTTTTAGATTGTAGTTAATACGAAGTAAATTAATTAACCAGTTTTAATTACACATAATGAAATTGTAATAACATAACCAAACAAACTAATAACTCAAATTAATCGTATTTAAGCCGAGTGAAATTTTAAATGGAAATTAAAATAAAAAAGAAAAACGGATAACAATGAAATTGAAAATTATTACTTAGCTTATCTTGTAGATTACTGAAGTTCTCGGATAAGGAAACTTGTATCGCTAACAATGATTCTTGATTGGATTGGAATAATTCTTCGGAATGGTATACTGGATTAATTGGATCAGGAACGAGTTAACTTTCTTGTTTATTATTAAAGGTGAATACTTTTAATCCAAACAATCTTCTTATTTAACTTCTTAAATAATAAGTTTATTATTTTTGAGGTTATGTCACAATGGTGATTGACAAGTAACCTAACTTTTATTTTGGTTTTTAAAATGCTCGAGGACAAAATTAGCGTGCGCACCTCATCACGTTCTAAATCACACTAAAATCCACCCCTCTCGTTTGTTTATTGCAAGAAAGTTTTAAATAACGTGTTCTGATTGGTTAAATTCTTCAACTTGAAATTCGTAATTTAAATTTCTCCGGTATTGCCAACTTCGAAATGTCAAATGTCACCAATCAAATTTTATTAAAAATTATTGAAATTTCTATTTTAACAATATTTATGCATGAAATGTTGTAGTGTTGTAGTTTTATTGCTTTAACTTTGTTTTGCTGATTTCGGAACATTTTCTTTTAGATTTTAACGTCCAGCTTCAAAAATATATTCAAATATTTAATGTACGGATTTTCGTCCAATTCTTCATCAAAACTCTCATGGATTGGATGGTTTTCCTTCTTGACATGCTAAGATTATCGTTTTCAATGGTTTTAACCGGATAAACATGAATTACAATAAGAAATTAATGAATAATGAAATTTGAGGTTAGGTTACTGTCAAAATTCTATAAAATTACTTCGTATCGACTTTACATGGATTAAGTACAATAAAAAACGTAAACGATCAACAATTCTTAGGCCAAACAGGTCTATTTCTTATTGTTTTAAAATAAAGCTAAAAATAAACTTTTTTTTAGGGTCGTCAAAGTAATTAAATTTACAGTTTTCTGTAAATTATAACTAATATTAAAGAAACATATTTTTGATATTTAAAACAAATACATTTGTTGAACTATTTAATTTATATTTATTTTACACAAAAGTTGGAATAGATTGCATTATTTCACATTTTTTATTAATATTTAATAGAAGTATTATTATTAAATGACTTAATAAATTATTGATAGATGGCGCTCATATATTTTTTTTTAATTCAAATAAACAGCAACATTTGTTTGTATTCAAATTAAAAATCCTGTTTTTTAAGATGGATTACGAAAAGTTTAACATATTAGAAAATAAAGTAAATTTTATATAATTTTTTAGTAGAATAATTTTTAGTTATAGTACCGTAATTTAAAGGAAACTGTAATCTCTTTGACAACACTAAAAAAAGTTTATTTTTAGCTTTATTCTAAAACAATAAGAAATAGGCCTATATAACCCCATATTTTTGTAATCAGAAAAAATAACGAATTTAATTTTCGCCTCTAGGAGAAAATAAAAGATGATAGCGCTTTGAGATAATGTACAGGGTGGTTCATCGAATTTGAACCAGGAGGACATTTCCAGCTTTCATTTAAGATATAACTCAATCCTTAACTTCCAGTAACACAGCGGAAGTAATTTTTAAAAAATCACTCCTAATTAAAAATAGATTTCAAACTTTCTTCTACGGCTTTTCATTCAAACATTCCAGATTACCATTTAAGATCAATAACTAAGTATTGATCTAAGTAATCAGTATTCATCACTTAAGGAAGTTATTGTTGTTTAATATGCAATTGTGTGCTTTGAGGCGTTTAGAGTTGGTTGAGACTGTTAAACTTTGTAAACTGTTTAGATGATGACATTACTAAAGTTAACGTGGACGTTTCGTAAAAAATCTTAAAAATATAAACGTGTTGCGATAAAAAAATAGGAATTTTTGACGGCTCTCTCGTTATTTGCCGAACTAAATCCATCCGTACCGTGTTCAGAATCGTATATCTAGTTTTTTTCAGTGGTGACAGAAAAGTTCAAAGCGTAACGTTGCTAGCGTTAGTGTGTTTCTGACTCGAGGGGCATTAATTACATTGATGGACTTGTGTAAAATGACAGAGCTGTATCCATTATTCATGAGTACGCACATCTCCTAACCTTCCTCTATCGACTTCCTGGTAACCGGGTTGTGGAAACACAACCGAACCAAAACCCTCGTTCCTAAAATGATCGAGTTGGCATGTTTGATTATCTCAATATGTATAAATTAATGTGCTACAAAAGATTTTTCGTTCTACATAGATTTCGTAAGTTTAAATTAAAAAAAAATATATATAGATAAGAAATATTCGTAGAAATCGAAGGAACTTGACATGTAGTGAATTGCCATATCGGAAAATGTAAACTTCATCTCCGGGTCTCTACGAGAGCTGTCTGGTAAACTGGCACGAAAACGTACCTGACGCAGATTAGAACCGATTGAACGTTTGACGTAAATATCTGGACCTGTTCGCGGAACCAATGCACGGAAATGTGCACACACGTTCTATTCACAAGCAGTTTCCAAATGTCCTACATTCAGAATCGTTGTTGAGTGTTGCAATGGGTTTTTGCAACAAAAAAAATTGAGATTAATGAAAATAATCCAGTATTTTGTATCAATAACCCAAGAAAATCCAGCATAATGGACTAATCTTATATGACAATACCTTGTTTATTGTTAAATCTAAGTGCTTCAACGCATGTTATGGTATTAGAGGGACCTAAACGTTGACTAAACACAAAGAGATTACGCTGTCTACACTATATGCTACGTATATACAAGACGGTTTAGAAAGTTTCATATTAATCGTGTGTAATATACAGAAAGGAAACTAATTCAATATTAATATGAATTAATTTAATATAATTATGTATTTGTGTTGAGATTGTATTGATTAATTAAAATGCTTGGTTAACATTGACTTTAGTCCAATTAAAGTATTATTTATTTTATAACTCAGACCGGATTTATTCGTTATTGAATAAACAAAGCTAACGACCAATAATTCTTCCCCTCGGTACAGCATGTTGGCCAGAAATGGGGGAAGCGTTGGACACTTTAAAGTTACCGCATAAATCTTGAAACAAAGCCCGAACGGTCGCGTTAATAGTATTTTACGTCTTGGATAAATACATCGTCGCGCCCATTTATATTATCACCAAATAAAAAGGTCATCCAATTATTTCATGATAAATGTGGTCCTACTTTCCGACTTATAAATCAAATTCTTCTTCTATTATCTAATATATCTATAAACTGTATTTATTCTACGATTTATTTCACTTCATTAGTTCCGTACAACGAATATTTTCACAGCACAATTTTTAATTGGCAATTTCTGTTTTAATATTTCAAACCATTTCATTTTTAATAAATAATAATTAAATTTAAATTGGTAAACAATAAAACTATTGTAACGGAAAATTAAAAAAAATACTTAATAAAAAATTTAAGTACCGTATTGCAATTGAGTTTTATTGCGTGTATTTAACGTCTATGCGAAGTGTATTTCAAACTCATTTATTACGAATCCAATAAATTAATGTAGATAAACAAGTCAGTATATTGACAACTGCGATAAATTTAACAAAACGTATTATAGCAAAATAAATCATACGTAAAACGATACAAATTTTACGATAAAGTAAAACTTTATTATCAAAATTAACATATATTTTAACATATTTATAATTATAGATTAATATATATCAGTGTGTCCACTAATTTTTGATCAAGATCTAGTCAAGAGAAACGTGGTAATAATTGAGTTCAATCTTTTTATGGATTTAGTCTTTATGGCCTATTACTAAGGTTTTATGTATAAAAAGTATTTCCCCATCGCTTTTAGTTTATGAGTTATAATTGAGTTAATTTTCAAAAATCAACAATTTTGATGTTTAATCGATTTAGAGGTTATAAATAAAAAATGGTAATAATTGGGTTCAATCTTTTTGTGGATCTAGTTTTTATCACCCATTACTAAGGTTTTATGTATAAAAAGTTTTTCTCCATCGCTTTTAGTTTTTGAGTTATGATTGAGTTAATTTTCGAAAATCAACAATTTTCATGTTTAATCGGTTTAGAGCTTATAAATAAAAAATGGTAATAATTGGGTTCAATCTTGTTATGGATCTAGTCTTTATCGCCCATTACTAAAGTTTTATCTATAAAAAGTATTTCCCCATCGCCTTTAGTTTTTGAGTTATAATTGAGTTAATTTTCAAAAATCAACAATTTTCATGTTTAATCGATTTAGAGCTTATAAATAAAAAATGGTAATAATTGGGTTCAATCTTGATATGGATCTAGTCTTTATGGCCTATTACTAAGGTTTTATGTATAAAAAGTTTTTCTCCATCGCCTTTAGTTTTTGAGTTACGATTGAGTTAATTTTCGAAAATCAACTATTTTCATGTTAAATCGATTTAGAGCTTATAAATAAAAAATGGTAATAATTGGGTTCAATCTTGTTATGGATCTAGTCTTTATGGCCCATTACTAAGGTTTTATGTACAAAAAGTTTTTCTCCATCGCTTTTAGTTTTTGAGTTATGATTGAGTTAATTTTCGAAAATCAACAATTTTCATGTTTAATCGATTTAGAGGTTATAAATAAAAAATGGTAATAATTGGGTTCAATCTTGTTATGGATCTAGTCTTTATGGCCCATTTCTACGGTTTTATGTATAAAAAGTTTTTCTCCATCGCTTTTAGTTTTTGAGTTATGATTGAGTTAATTTTCAAAAATCAACAACTTTGATGTTTAATCGGTTTAGAGAGCTTATAAATAAAAAATGGTAATAATTGGGTTCAATCTTTTTATGGATCTAGTCTTTATGGCCCATTTCTACGGTTTTATGTATAAAAAGTTTTTCTCCATCGCTTTTAGTTTTTGAGTTATAATTGAGTTAATTTTCGAAAATCAACAATTTTGATGTTTAATCGATTTAGAGCTTATAAATAAAAAATGGTAATAATTGGGTTCAATCTTGTTATGGATCTAGTCTTTATGGCCCATTTCTACGGTTTTATGTATAAAAAGTTTTTCTCCATCGCTTTTAGTTTTTTAGTTATGATTGAGTTAAGTTTCAAAAATCAACAACTTTGATGTTTAATCGGTTTAGAGAGCTTATAAATAAAAAATGGTAATAATTGGGTTCAATCTTTTTATGGATCTAGTCTTTATGGTCCATTACTAAGGTTTTATGTATAAAAAGTTTTTCTCCATCGCTTTTAGTTTTTGAGTTATGAT
This sequence comes from Onthophagus taurus, assembly GCF_036711975.1. Lineage (NCBI taxonomy): Eukaryota > Metazoa > Arthropoda > Insecta > Coleoptera > Scarabaeidae > Onthophagus > Onthophagus taurus. The sequence goes on from NC_091967.1 coordinate 4,475,764, forward strand.
TGAGTTAATTTTCGAAAATCAACAATTTTGATGTTTAATCGATTTAGAGGTTATAAATAAAAAATGGTAATAATTGGGTTCAATCTTTTTATGGATCTAGTCTTTATGGTCCATTACTAAGGTTTTATGTATAAAAAATATTTCCCCATCGCTTTTAGTTTATGAGTTATAATTGAGTTAATTTTCGAAAATCAACAATTTTAATGTTTAATCGGTTTAGAGCTTATAAATAAAAAATGGTAATAATTGGGTTCAATCTTTTTATGGATCTAGTCTTTATGGTCCATTACTAAGGTTTTATGTATAAAAAATATTTCCCCATCGCTTTTAGTTTATGAGTTATAATTGAGTTAATTTTCGAAAATCAACAATTTTAATGTTTAATCGGTTTAGAGCTTATAAATAAAAAATGGTAATAATTGGGTTCAATCTTTTTATGGATCTAGTCTTTATGGTCCATTATTAAGGTTTTATGTATAAAAAGTATTTCTCCATCGCTTTTTGTTTTTGAGTTATGATTGAGTTATTTTTCGAAAATCAACAATTTTGACGTTTAATCGATTTAGAGCATGATTTTGATCAAAATCGACTTTTTATATAAATGTCTTGCCAAGATCGACCGAAAGGTTTAAAGTAACCTTCCTTTTTTTGCTCTGAGGCCTAGATATTAGATATTTCAGACTGCTTTGCGATCGACGTTATGGACACCACTGATATATATTAATATATTTAGTAAAAAAAGAATGACGATAAAGTATAAGCAAATCAATTTCTAATCAAATCTTTAAGGAAGCTACGAAATGATTTTCACTTCTCAACGTAACATCCGGGTTTGACACAACTCCATCCTATCCTAAAGTTACTCAATATCCGGCAATGGGATTTCACGACTAAGTTTACAGTTGAACTTTTATGTCAATTTCTGGATGTGGCAGCAAACATATTTTAGATAGAAATATCTACGGTGTTTCTTTCAGTTTCATAAAAAAATATTTTCAGTGCTTTCAAAAGTTTTTCAAAAATACAATATTAAAACACGATCTATCAATTTATTATTATCCCAAATAGAAATAATATTGGAATAACTTCATTGAAAACCGCATTTCATGAGTAGGTCTTTTCGATCGTTTTAAAAAGAACTTCAACTCGAATAGATTTTATTTCTTTTAAATGTCATACGAGAGAGGATTCATATTTCCTAATGAATTTTGTACAGTATACCACTCCAATAAAATGAGCTAGGAAAACCACAAAACACGCACAGTTTGTAAAGGTTAACAGAACTGGGATATGTTTTTACGTAAAAGCTTTGCGTTAAAAAAACCTCCGGTTATTTTATCCTCCATTTAATTAAACTAATTAATTAATGTTTTAAAAGTAAATTGTAGGGTATAATTTAAAGGTCAATGAAGTATAAACCGTCACGGTAGCACAGATCATTTATCATCTAGTTGACATTACTAATGGGTAATAAGTGGGTTCGTATTGTGCAAGTATAATGCATATGCAAATCTACAACAACTGTAATGCTAATTCAGGTTGAGTATATTCAGCGAAAATTTTAAAAACAACTCCCTAGTTATGTAAATTATTCGTTAATTTTCGAAACATCTCAGAACTTAATTAACTTTATTATAATATTTCAACACAAAAAGTGTTCCGGCAGGAAAGAAACTATTTCTTTTTCGTTTAAGAGGGTTTTGGGGCCAAAATTTAACGCTGCCGAATACATTAAACGAAATACAATCTCGGAAAAAGTGTCGGCTGAAAATAGAGCTCAAACGAATCTGTGGGATCCCTTCAATTTATATGGACTTAGAGTTGATTCGCAGGATTGGATTCAGTATTGTCAAACGACACGGTTTTATCCCTACTGCTCTCCCCGGATGAGATTCTTTTGTGCATCCTTAATAAAAATCTAAATGTGCAAATTGCATATATTGAAATAAAATTTTACGTCAAAGGGAAAATATGGAGACTTAATTTAATTTATATTTAATAAAAAAATTTTTAGATTTTTCTAGAACTATATGCAATAAATGAAACAAAAAAAAATAATTGGTTCGAAATAATCGAAATGTGTGTAGAACATACAATTAAATCCTGTATCTGATCTTCAATCAAGCAATGCAGTTCCAGCCACCAAAAAATCCTATTTATTTTCATGGTTTTCCGGTTACACTCTTTTTTTAATTTGGTTCAGATTAAACGTAAATAAATGGAAAACTGTACACGTTGAAAACAGTAAATACCAATATCAAATAGATATTCACATTTATACATCATGAAATGAAAATTATTTCAATAAAGTTTATGTAATGTGTGTGTTAAACACAACCAAATTGAACCAATTTTTAATATTTTGTAGTTTTAACATATTCTTGTATAAAATAAATTCGTACGTAAGTTATCCCTGGAATATAATTTGATATTAAAAAATTCCAGCATTAGCCACATTCTAAATCCAGCCACTTTATTAAATAATTATATAACATAACAGAATGCATATCTTAAAAAAGAATGCAAAATGAAACGTTTGGACGACACGACGTTAACAAAATTCGACCAAAAAACAAACTAAACAAAAGGGGACATTTTAAAGTAACGGAATTATAAAAGGCGTCGTCGTCGGTGTCCCGGAAGTTGTGCACCATCGTTCCGGAACATCTACTCTTTCTACTGCACCGGGTAAATTTTAATTTAATTTAAGGTGAAGTGTTTGGAATAAGCAGAGAAAACGTCTACGAAGACGAGTTTACTTTCTTAAACGGTACTGCTTAAACTGTACTGCTGTTATATCTACTTATAAAGTAGGAACAATTTCTTTTGAACATTAAGGAAAAATTTAAAATGTTATGACAACTAGATTTATTAGTATTAAAAAATTAACTTTTGTATGATAAATTTGCTTTAAAATGTTTTTCACTTCATTACGGTATCATATTTGGTTCTTAAGTAACATTAAGGGGGTGAGGGTGCGGTGAATCCTAGGTAGGCTTGTCCTACTTGTTTTGCCGTACTCAGGGTTTTTGTCTTATCGTCACCCTAGAATTATCTTGTGATATATCCCAAAACGTCAATGTTGGGGAAACTCGACTTTACAGATTTCATTACTTTTTTATACTTTCTTTTAATTATATTATCAACACTCTTTACTCTTCATAAAGATATATATAAAATGTAATGCAATTCGTCGTCTGTTGTATGAATTTTGAAGAAATGTACTGAAAATTTGAAATAATTGTTTTGGATTTAGAACAAATTTCGACGTTTTCTTATTTCTAGAAAAATATATGGGATATTGCACATTTTTTTATTAACTAATTAGTCTATATCCACTTGTTTTTCGCAATAAATTCGCCTAAAGAATTCTTTGATAAAAAAACAAATTATATGAAATAATTTTAATTCGAAGTAATGAAATCTATAATTATTAACAAGAATTAATAGATAAATTCATTAATAAGCAATTTTTCTAAAACAAAAGATTTATTTTTTTATCTTATTTATTATTGTATTTTCTTAGTTTATTCAATTATTACTGCACTTTTTTTATTTGAAAGCAGTGCATTATAAAACGCCTTTTCATCTTCATGTGGCACATATGACACAATTTCTGAAAGATGTTTTCTCTTTAGTTCCGGTATTTTAAACTCCTGATTCGCCACGGGAAGTTCTTCTGATAAGTGATATGGAACTACTTTTATTTCATTTTTCTTTCTTGATACAAAGCGATACATTTTCGCTTTTGTAAAATCACCTTCAAATTTTTCTCGAAATTCGATATTATTTATATTATTTTTATTATAGATTATATGTTTCAGTCTAGTATAAGGAATAGTTTTATAATTCAAAGCTTTTGAAATCTTTTGAAAATCGAAATAATCATTTGGCTGCATTTGAATGACTTGAAATTTTAATTTCCAAGATGAGGGAATCAATAATAGTTGACGAACTAATGAGATGGGACTCCAAATTTCAATGTTGCGGATATGTTTCTCAATTAAACTATGTGCATTATCGATTTCTTGAAAATTTCCATGTCCTGGTTCGCTGAATTTTTGTTCTATCGTCTCGAGATCCTTACTTTTTATAGAGTTTAAAAAATATTGTAAGGCGAAGGACATTATCGAATTTTTGTTTTGTGGAACGCAACTGTCAGACCACAGAATAAGGCTTTTGAGTTGAGGATTATCAATCATAATTTGCGTTAGGATTTTAAAAATTGCAGCAGCAATATGATTCGCCCCACGACCTGCTGAAAATTCGTGCCAAAGTGCATTGTAGATTACTTTTGTGTTACTTAAATGCGCGGTTAAATTATAGCACGAAAGTTTTGTCTTATAATAGAAATTGGAAACATTAGCTTTTGGAGGTGAAAATGTGTTTTGTAAATCAAATGTCACAATCCCAACTTGAACATCATTAAGAAATCTTCTTCTATCTCTATCTCGTTCGTTCTTGCACAATTCCTTTTGACGGATGTGGTGATCGTGTTTATTAATGTCGTCTGGAGAAGGTTCTTTAGTGGTTTTGAATAATTCACATTTATCACAAAGATCTTTTTTAGGTTTAAAAAATCCAATGTTAAATTCATTATTGAAGATATGAGAATATATATTAAATTTTACTGGAATTTTAGACGAAGACCTATAAAATTCATACATTCTTCTGAGATTGAGTCCTCTATCCAAATACTTTTTACTAGTTTGTGCTCTACAATAGTGTGATTCTACTGCTGGGAAGCTACCAATATGACCCCTTACTTTGTCTTTTTGCTCATCACTAATAGTTTTTTTGCAATGTTTGCCATGTTTAGGACTTCTTGGTACATTTTCATTCATATTATTTTTGAAGAAATAGTAGATCCGTTGTTTGCTTATATTCAATGTATTCAGAAAATACTCTTGGCAAACTCGAACTTCCACTCCGGATACATAGAAATAGTATTTATAGCTGTATGTTTTCTTACTAATTTCTTCTTTTGTTCTTTTGCGTAGCGATACAATACGTTTGACATGCTGTGAGTAGAAATGGAGTTTACGTTTGTCATCCAAATTCCAAAATTGATTATGGATATGATCCCTCTCTTCTCCATTAATTGCTTGTGAACATTTGAAACTACATTTTTCCGTATGACATGTCGCAGTTTTTACTTTCTTTTTTGGTTTTAAATTTCCTTTACAATCTATGTATTCTTCTCCTCTTTGCCTTTTGTTCTTTTTTATATTTTGTTTCCACGAAGAAGGATTTCTTTTACGTTTCTTGTTCAACTTCTTTATTCTGTCAATTCTATCTTCATCAACTACGTTTTCATCAACATTTCCATTAGAATTATTTTTCTTATCTACATCTAATCTATCATCAGCATCGATTAGATTTGAGTCATTTAATTGGTTACTAAAAAGTGGCAAATAATAGGTATAACGAGAATAATAAATGTCACTTTTTCAAATTTAATAACGCAGGAATTGACAGTTGACAGAAATGCATATAAGGGCGCCCCTGGCGGCGGAAGCAATTATGAAAACTACGGATTTTTATTGTCAAAATCCCCAAAACAAATTGAATGGATTTAGCACAATTTTGTTATCGTATAGAGTGAGAGGATTTAGAACAAAATATGACGGACTTGGTTCATAGAACATTATAATTCTGAGTTCATATAAGGAACAAAGTTTTTTCAAAGTATTAACTAAATTTTGGATATAGAACAAATATTTAGTAAAAATTTGGATTTGAACCTAGATAATTCTAATGTCTGAATAGATTTAGAACAAGCTATTTTTGCTGAAATTTTCAATGTAATTTTCTTCAAAAGTACCAAAATGTGATTTAGAACAAAATAATTCTGGGCTGACGTTATGACCTGAATCAAGACCGACACTGCAGTTTTTACTGCTCCTTCACGAGGTGCCCCTGTACCATACCAAAAGTGTCGGATCTAGACTTGCCAGACGATAAACAGGCCTCCCGCCCGGCTGTCGTCGCGTGTTATACCATGCATGCCTATTGTTTGTGGACCTGTTCCACGGGCAGGGCATACGGGGGATCTTGGCTTAATTGCCTGGGTCAAGAGGAGACAACCTCATTAAAAACCCCAAAGTGAATGTGGAACAGCTTATGCAGAGCACTTTAGGCTGTCATCTGACGGTCTTGTCATCCGGGAAGTGATGGCTGCTAATAAGCGGACTCTGGAGACCTACCGCCCTTCAGTTTCAATAGGCTTATCGGGGTATGGGAGCACTGCCTCGATGGACTACCCTTTCTGCCCTACTCGTGGGATTAGTAACAGTATAAACCTCGATCCTGAAAAGGAAATCAAAAAGATGGCGGATAGTCCTCCATCACAATCTACACTTGTGGTAGCCGGACTGTCCGCACCCAAGTCAAGTTCTCCCTCTCTGGAAGAGGAGCAGGTTCTTCTGCACTCTGAAGGGGAGGAAGATGAGGTGGAGGCTGTTAAGGCACTAGACAGTCTCACCCTTAAACAAAAACGCCTGCGGCTGCCAGGGTCCACTAGAAGGAACCTGCGCAAGCTTATGGGGAGCGGACGGTTGAGCATGTTTTATGCCACTGCCCTGCCGTTAACCGTATCAGATTCTCGATTTTTGGGTCGCAGTTTATCTCCTCAAAAGATCTGAATGACCTTTCGCCGAGCAAGGTATTAATGTTCGTTAAGAGGGTCGCGGTGCAAGGTTGGTTGGTCCGCCGACCCGATATGTACTCTATGTAATGTAATGTAACATTAAACATTAAGTATCATCAATTAATGTCTGGGTATTTTAGCTTTGTGCAATCTTTTCTTGGGGAACATGACACCGTATTTTGTCATTTATCACTTATCCTCTCCTATCCAATCCTCAATCTCATCTCCAAGTTGGTACACTTTGGCAGCCTGAGCAAGCTTGTGGTAACCAAGCTAGGTTGTGGTGAGAAGCAGGGTCAGAACTGACGCGAGTGAAGGAAATGGTAGCCGAAGAATAAGGAGTTGATTGTGAAGCTAACAACTTTACCACGTAAAAAAGGCATTACTGAAACCTCAAAATTTAGCTTGATTAGACTATTATAGTAAAGGACCGGGCAAACGAAGCACCAACATGATTATGGAAACATGGAATGTGAGCAGTCTTAATAGGGCTAGAGCATTTACGGTGATCCAGGATAAAACGGTGAAGTATAAGATTAGCAACCTCGAAACCACTAGAAGAAAGCTTGGATTAAGCATCAACGGAGACAAAAGCAAACTCTTTATTGAGAGTGTCATAGTTGGAGATTACATCTTGGACAACTTTAGCTATCTGGGCAGCGATGTAAATACCAAAAACGATGAGTCTCGATAAATACAAAGATATAAGAAATATTAGATATTATGAGATTCTGTAATAGAGACAGAGGCATCAAACTGGGCACATATAGAATTGTTATAATACGTAATGAAAAAACAACTAGTAGATTGGTATGCAAAGAAAATGTTTCTGGCACAATCAGGAAGAAGACTCATGGCTGAAACAACGTGAATAGACTCTTCTGACTAGAGATTGAGACTGTTGGAGGTGCAGCATCGAGGAAGTTAAGTCTTGATTTATGCTGTAGCGCCATTTAAGAAGAAGAAGTGTAATTTTTTCTTTCTATTACCAACCTCTTTTCAGTGTTGCCCTTCTTCTCTATCTCGTTGCGTCTTTCGTTTTTCTGTTCATTCTTATTTTCTCTCTCCAGTCTTAGTTCAATGTCATTATGTTTTTTTCCATCCTTCCTTTCAGTTCAATCTCCTTCTTGTCTTTTCAAGATCATATGTTACCAGTTTCTTTCTAATCTGTATCCTCACTGCCAATCACCTTTTTTCTCTTTCCAGTTTCGTTACATTTCTTATTTCACTTTCGTAAATACTAAAAGTTGAATATGAATCGTGGAATATTTAATAGAAAAATTATAATATTATTTATTGTATTGTAGTTTTGATTTAATCTTTTTAAATCGATTGTCGTCAATTGAAATTTAGATAAAGTGGAGTTAAACTTTGTTATTTATGAAGAAAAAACGAGGAATATGCTGTTTGTGGAGACAGTATATCACCAGAAAAATAGAAGGGGAGAATATTGAGATTGATGACCTGTCATCGAAGGTTTGTGATTTAGACGCAATTTTCACCGAAAATAACGTTTTAAAAAAAAATATTTACGACCACACCCGAATTCGATATTTATTTTAATGTATTGTTTCAATTTAGTATCTAAACAATCCTTGAAATTTTTTTCTAAACCACCTTTGTTGTTGACGTTTCATTTTGTAACGTAATTGATAACATAAAAATGAAATACCTTGTATATTTAACTCAATTAGACGTGAAATTAATTGCTGGCTACCGCCTCTTGAATACATGAAGCGTAGAGTACCTACCGCACGCTAGCTATCAAATCGATTAGTTGTAGTGGCATCGTTGTTCGCTTTTCTTAAATAATACATTGCCCAGAGTGCAATTGAATTTATACTGTACAAGCGTGCTATAACGATGCGTTGTTTCCACAGTGGAAAGAGAATTTATCGGGGTTATAATCCGAAAATGTTATCATCACAATTTTCATAAAATATACCATTACGTTCAGTTCAAGCAAACAACATTTATTTATATAGCAACTCACCAAGTTTTTTTGTTTAAAATAAAATTTTCTAGCATCATAGTCTCTATTAAATAGCAAATGGAGTCAAAATAATTTAGAAAATCTCTTGGGTAATTTTGCACTCGAGTGCATATAATTTCCACAAACGGTATTCGAGCTTAGTCTTCGTTGTAGAAATTTCAGAAAGGGTAGCTGACACCCTCGAGCCCGCACCGTTTCACTGCCTGTATATTATAGTTAGCGAACTAAGTTAAGTAACTGGAATATAAACTTGACCATGTATTAAACTTGTTTAGGCGCGGTCGTATCCGAGTTCCACAAACGAATTTACGATTTTATTACGCTTATAACGAGGTGGGATTCATTTCACCACGATATCTGCGTTTAATGTTCATCTAAGCAATATATTTTGTAACTCAAATACGAACATTGTATTTATAAGCATGTAAATAACGAAATCCTTTCTTTTACAACGAGAAAAACCATCACTTTCGCTCGAAATTTGAACTCGAGAACGAATTGAGATATTATTATGAAATTAAAACCATTTTATAGAAAGTTTTAGGTAGTTTTAACACACCAAAAGAAATCCTTTCATTGTTATAATTCTCGGTGATACGATTTTTTAAATGTCACTTTGAGTTATTGAGGTTAAGCTGAAAAGGATACAATTTAAAAAGTTGTATCTCAAGAATGAATTGAGATATCATCACGAAATTAAAACCATTTAATAGTAAATTTAATGTTGTTTCAGTGCACACAACCTTATTCTTTTGTTTTTATAACTTCCGGTGATACGATTTTTTTAATATAACATTGTAGTTATTGAGTTAAGTTGAAAAAGTAAAAATTGAAAAAATCCTATCTCAAGAACTAATTGAGATATCATCACGAAATTAAAACAATTTTATAGCAAATTTAATGTTGTTTCAATACACACAACCTTATTCTTTTGTTTCTATAATTCCCGGTGATACGATTTTTTTAATGTAACATTGTAGTTATTGCGATTAAGTTGAAAAAGTAAAAGATTAAAAAATCGTATCTCAAGAACTAATTGAGATATCATCATGAAATTAAAACCATTTGATAGCAATTTTAATGTTGTTTTAATGCACACAACCTCATTCCTTTGTTTTTATAACTTCCGGTGATACGATTTTTTTAATGTAACACTGTAGTTATTGAGGTTAAGTTGAAAAGTAAAAATTTAAAAAAACTTATCTCAAGAACTAATTGAGATATCATCATGAAATTATCACCATTTTATAGCAAATTTAGTGTTGTTTCAATGCACACAACCTTATTCTTTTGTTTCTATAATTCCCGGTGATACGATTTTTTTAATGTAACCCTGTAGTTATTGCAATTAAGTTGAAAAAGTAAAAGTTTAAAAAATCGTATCTCAAGAACTAATTGAGATATCATCACAAAATTAAAACCATTTGAGAGTAAATTTAATGTTGTTTTAATGTACACAACCTCATTCTTTTGTTTTTATAATTCCCGGTGATACGATTTTTTTAATGTAACACTGTAGTTATTGAGGTTAAGTTGAAAAGTAAAAATTGAAAAAAATCTATCTCAAGAACTAATTGAGATATCATCATGAAATTAAAACCATTTTATAGCAAATTTAATGTTGTTTTAATGCACACAACCTCATTCCTTTGTTTTTATAACTTCCGGTGGTACGATTTTTTTAATGTAACCCTGTAGTTATTGTGATTAAGTTGAAAAAGTAAAAGTTTAAAAAATCGTATCTTAAGAACTAATTGAGATATCATCACAAAATTAAAACCATTTGAGAGTAAATTTAATGTTGTTTTAATGTACACAACCTCATTCTTTTGTTTTTATAATTCCCGGTGATACGATTTTTTTAATGTAACCCTGTAGGTATTGTGATTAAGTTGAAAAAGTAAAAGTTTAAAAAATCGTATCTCAAGAACTAATTGAGATATCATCATGAAATTAAAACCATTTGATAGCAAATTGAATGTTGTTTTAATGCACACAACCTCATTCTTTTGTTTTTATAACTTCCGGTGATACGATTTTTTTAATGTAACACTGTAGTTATTGAGGTTAAGTTGAAAAGTAAAAATTTAAGAAAACCTATCTGAAAAACTAATTGAGATATCATCATGAAATTAAAACCATTTTATTGCAAATTTAATGTTGTTTCAATACACACAACCTTATTCTTTTGTTTCTATAATTCCCGTTGATACGATTTTTTTAATGTAACCCTGTAGTTATTGTGATTAAGTTGAAAAAGTAAAAGTTTAAAAAATCGTATCTCAAGAACTAATTGAGATATCATCATGAAATTATCACCATTTTATAGCAAATTTAGTGTTGTTTCAATGCACACAACCTTATTCTTTTGTTTCTATAATTCCCGTTGATACGATTTTTTTAATGTAACCCTGTAGTTATTGTGATTAAGTTGAAAAAGTAAAAGTTTAAAAAAACGTATCTCAAGAACTAATTGATATATCATTACGAAATTAAAACCATTTTATAGCAAATTTAACGTTGTTTCAACGCACACAACTTTATTCTTTTGTTTTTATAACTTCTGGTGATATGATACTTTTAATGTTACCTTGTAGTTATTGAGGTTAAGTTGAAAAAGTAAAATTTCAAAAAATCGTATTTCAAGAACTAATCGAGATATCATCACAAAATTAAAACCATTTGAGAGTAAATTTAATGTTGTTTTAATGTACACAACCTCATTCTTTTGTTTTTATAATTCCCGGTGATACGATTTTTTTAATGTAACACTGTAGTTATTGAGGTTAAGTTGAAAAGTAAAAATTTAAAAAAACCTATCTCAAGAACTAATTGAGATATCATCATGAAATTAAAACCATTTCATAGCAAATTTAATGTTGTTTCAATACACACAACCTTATTCTTTTGTTTCTATAATTCCCGGTGATACGATTTTTTTAATGTAACCCTGTAGTTATTGCGATTAAGTTGAAAAAGTAAAAGTTTAAAAAATCGTATCTCAAGAACTAATTGAGATATCATCACGAAATTAAAACCATTTGATAGCAAATTGAATGTTGTTTTAATGCACACAACCTCATTCTTTTGTTTTTATAATTCCCGGTGATACGATTTTTTTAATGTAACACTGTAGTTATTGAGGTTAAGTTGAAAACTAAAAATTTAAAAAAACCCATCTCAAGAACTAATTGAGATATCATCACGAAATTAAAACCATTTTATAGCAAATTTAATGTTGTTTCAATGGACACAACCTTATTCTTTTGTTTCTATAATTCCCGGTGATACGATTTTTTTAATGTAACCCTATAGTTATTGCGATTTAGTTGAAAAAGTAAAAATTTAAAAAAACCTATCTCAAGAACTAATTGAGATATCATCACGAAATTAAAACCATTTTATAGCAAATTTAATATTGTTTCAACGCACACAAAATTATTCTTTTGTTTCTATAATTCCCGGTGATACGATTTTTTTAATGTAACCCTGTAGTTATTACGGATAAGTTGAAAAAATAAAATTCAAAAAATTGTATCTCAAGAACTAATTGAGATATCATCACGAAATTAAAAGCATCTTGTAGTAAATTTAATGCACTTTAAGCGTACACAACCTCATTCCTTTATTTCTATAATTACTGGTGATACAATTTTTTAAATTTAACTCTGCAGCTTTTGATGTTAACTAATAAAAATTACCCTATTTTATATTTATTTAAATTAATATAAATAATAATAATATATATATAAAAATAATATCATACGTAAAGAACACTATCGAAGAGATCCTTAATTTATTTTTTGTTTGAGAGGATGTTTTTGTATTCCAAAGCGAGCTATACACTTTTTCTATAAAATATTCACGGTTACTTTACGTTATTCATGCATAGCCGTCGGGTATTGGCCGTAATAGTCCTGCCATTTATTTTATAAATGTGCGTAGTTTCCAAGTTATCGTTTCTATTCATTTTTCTCTGCTTTGTTCGTCGAGTGTCGTATCGAAAAAGTTTCCGACACAAAAATCGATTATATTTTAGTTATTAACCAATTTTGTCATTTTAAACGAAAAGAAACAGGAATAAAACATAAATTCTTTTGTGATTTTATGACCTTTCTTTTACTGTTGATCCTTCTATTTTATCCTTTGTTGAGAACTAAAAGTGTTATTGGCATCTACGGGGTTATACATACCAATTCAAGGGTAAAATATACAGGGATAGTAGGTAATATTCACATACGGCCTTAGGCTATGAATCGTAATGGCAAGCCGATTTTGTTTTATAGCTGTATGCACAACGTTTTCACGTTATCGTTACACCCTTACCCTGCGATTTTTATGTATTTCCGTCCCTAGTAATCCTACAAAAAAATCCCTTTTTCCAACAACATAAACAATTACATTTTCTTTAATAGAGTATCACAACGATAAATAAATTCATATTACAATTTGTAATATCAGAAAGAACAGCTATGAAATAATCGCAAGATCCGGTTGTAATATTATTTAAGAGTCTCCAGAGAAGAATACGAAAAGGCAATAAACGAGGTACTAAAATATTCAAGGAAACTTGTCGTGGCAAACAATACTGTTTTAGGAAATAAACTGTGAGTCAACAATTTCTCGTTACTAAAGGAAACTGTACTCGTTAAAATGGTCCTTACTTTTTCTTAAGTTCCCACTTAAGAACTTCTTTAATTAAAAACCAACGTAATTAGTGAAATGTTTTTTTTTAATGTAAGGTGAGAATGTAACAATACAGATAAAATTTCAAGAAATGAAACTTTACTGCTCAATGTTTAACAAAAAAACAAGAAAGATACGTTTGTTAAATGAATTTTTAATGTGCGAGAAAATGAAAAATAAATAAGTAAAGCGAGTGATGGAAGTAGAACAAATCCGAACAATTAAGAAATTAATCAGTCTTAGAGCAGTCACTCCATCGTAAATTCTTGTCACCTAAGATACTTACAGACCACACTACAACATTAGGGTTCATCAATCACGTTGTACACGGGATTTCGAATGATTCTTTTTAATTCCTAAATCTAAAGTAAAAACTTTTTATATAATTATACACTTTCGAAAAATAAGAGAGGTATAATGTTGAGATTTCGAACAAAATTTAAACTTATTGGGTTTGTTTTAACAGAATTGTACCGGAATTTATACTGGATATCCATAGTTCGTAACAGTCTTAAACTCGCATCTATTCCCATTTATAGGTAGTCGCAGTTTCATTAGAGTTATGTCCGGAGGGATTTGTTGCACGAGTTAAGATGAATTGAGTATTCTAAACTAAACGATTTGAATTTAACCAAACTCAGATATTATTTCATAAAACTGTTTATGAAAATTATCACAAAATTAACATCATTTATTAGTTTTAGTTTGATTTCTGGTACGGAATGGATTCGTACAGAAAAAATACTCGAAAATAACAGCCCTCCGAAGCAAAATTGGATGGATTTTAGAGAGGATGTGTAGACAAGCAATTAAAATATTTGATTAAAGATAGATACTTAATTCATTGAAGTATCTATAAACGAGGATGAACGGATTTTCCCTTTACCCTAACCCCATTTATAAAATGCAACCGTAACTCATTAGTCTTCCATAATCCTTTTAATCGCACATAGTGTAGCGTGTGGAAAACTTTATAACATATCGTCGTGGGCTGCAGCAATAACGCGTTGGATGACTTTGCGGAATTAGAAAGGTTAGATGAAATAACAACAATACTTCAGATTGTTATGTACATGATGTAAATATTGATGATGATGCAGCATATATGGGTGATTATACAGAAACTATCATTTTTCACATGGTAATTTGAAAATAGTTTTTTTGTTCCAAATTTTGTTTTTTAATACACAAACACGAACTTTTGTTCAAAATGAACCTTGCAACGTTCAAGATCAAAGAGTTCAATTATTTTCTAGCCAGAATTGACTTGTTTTTGTAAAAACGATATGCAGAGGAATGACGAGATAAGCAGAGGAATGATTTTTTTATTTGATACGGCAAAATAATACAATATTAGGCATAATATACATGTTAAAACCAAAACAGTGAATAGGGAAAATTAAAATACAAACTTGCTTAAAACAAAAGAATATTCAATGCAATAACGAAAAAACGTTAACGTTTTACACTTGAACAAGCAGCTTCTTCATCTTCGTCAGAATAAACGTCTTCAAACTGTAGCTTGTTTTGAACTTTTATGGAACCGCTGATATATCTGCTTAAAGGAGTGTCCTCATCATCACTAGACGTGTCACTAGAAGATAGTTCATCATTAAGCCCAATTTTGTTGAATTCAAGGGAACCAATGAAGTATTTTTTATTGCCGTTTATGAAAGTGCTAAGTTCATAAAAGTTTAATCTGATGCTACTTTCATAATCTTCTTTTTTTATTTGGTGTACTTTCATTGTTCCTCTAAAGGTTTGTAGCAAAACATTCTTAAGTTTTTGGGACATTTCATCAATTTTGTCTGCATCAATCTGATAGTAAGTTATGTTCTGAATGTTTTGGCACAGGTTATTCAACATAGCTTTTATTTTGACCATATCTGCTCCTTGACCAACCAATCTATCTAACGTCCTTTTAGTAACTCCTCCTATCCCGTCAGGTGCCCCCTTCCGTGACCAGCTTCTAAATAGTTTCAAGTAAAATTTTTTACTTTTGGGTGCAATTTTGGCAACTCGATTGCTAGGAAATAAAACATGGTTTTATTACGGTATTGAGTCGACGGTGAGTCACTAATAAAGTGAAGCGTATCAACTGTTGGGTAAGAGTTTGTTATGCACTTTATTATTGGGTCTAAATGCGCCCAAATGGCCGGGACATTATGTAGAAGCGATTCTGATAAAGTGCAAAAGCATTGTTGCTGTACCTCATCTTGTTTGGTATATACAACAACAGTATGTAGAGATATCTGTTTTCTTGATCTCTTCTGCATATTTCATGTTGTAGTTTTCACTAAAATCCATGTGAATAACCGCCTCGGTAATTCGAAGATTCTCTTTAAGTTCTTTGAGTTATTTGTACTGATGTAAGGATCTGCCTTTGTGCTTCAGAAATGGTATAATACTTTGTTTAAAATCAGCTATAATATCAGAAACCTGGCATTCAACTTTCTTCTTTGATGTCTTTCTAACCTGCTTTTCTTTTTGTGATGTCTTGTCAACATACGTGCATTTTTCTGCCATCCATTTGAAGTAGTAACTGCGTTCCCTAGGGTTGTATTCACGGAATGATATTTGCATAGAAATACATTTATCGCATCTCTAGAACTGGTCATTCCTCTGTGCCTGTCATCAGTCCTCTGGATCTCAGTAATCCAGAGGAATGGTGCCAGAGGAATGACGACTTCTTCGTTTATTAGTTTTTAGTTTAGGAAATTGGATGCATCCTAACCTATAAATTGGTCCACGGAAAGGAAACTCATTATTTCGTATTTAAATGAGGGAATGGATGCAACAAAAATATAAATAAAGTAAATACACTTATCAGAGGAATGGTCAATCTGTGTGTGACATTAACAATTTGGGAACAAAATGTTAAAAAGAACACGTATTGTTTTAGTTCGACAACATTTGCTTACTGACACTCTGCAAGAACTAGGTTAGAAAAAGCATATCTGGTTGCGTGCGAAGACATATCGCCATCTACCATCATATTATTTACGTACTTCTTGCGAGCCAGAGGAATGACCGCTAAAGGTGGTAACATAGTTTCTATCATCTTTTTGAGGGGAGTTTTAAAGTGAAACATATTTTTATATTAGTTTTACTGAAAGTTCAGGTTTGCTTAATCAAAATGTAAAATTACAAATGAAGAATGTTAATAGATTTTTGTCTAATATGTACATAATGTTAGACGTCTCCAGTTATAACATGCCAGAGGAATGATATTTTGACATGATTTTTTACTATAATTTAATAATAATAAGTATGATTTCATTAACTCTTTAAGAACTCAATATTGCTGGTCTATACTTTTCTAGAAACAATACGATATTTGTAGAAAGTAATTTTTTGTCGAAATTGTTACCGGTAACAGCAAAAATGATAGTTTCTATAGAATTACCGATATATGATGGAGGTTAACTTGAAAAATTGAGAATTCAAAAAATCATAGCTCAAGAATAAAATCTGGGATAATTTCTTTTAATAATGATAACGTTAAGAAAATGTGCCCACAATAGTATTGCATTTTGCACAATAACTTACAGAGCGTACAATTACAACGATTAATCGCTTTAATTTGCTGTGTGTGAATTAGCACTGGTTGAGGGACGACGAGATTTCCTGTCTGAGTATTGGGGGGGTAAATTGCATATCTTTGCTTAACCCTATAAATCATAGCCGTTCGATATTGCTTCCGATAGAACTTGATTTTGAGGTAACACGATTGATGTTACTTACACTTAATTACAATCTATCTCACACCTAGTTGTAATTTCGACGTATTTCACAATATTAGAGATTTTAGATCCATAAGAAAAAATGTTTTGACACTTTTGCATAACTTGTTGAATTGATATGTATATTAGTGGAAACTTTAAAAGCTCACTACACGGTTATTGCGAAGTAATTGCAAAGTATATTGCAAGTAGTAAGTCCCGCGTCAAAGGGAAGTTTATTTCAAGTCGAGTTACTCGCAAAGTACAGCTTAGTAAGCAAGCGGAAAAATACTCACTAAGTTGAAATCAAATCTTAAATAAAGTTATTGCAATAAAAATAAGTTTAATCCTTATTCGCCGTTGCAATGTAAATTTAATGCTACAACGCTAATTAAAATGTATCTAGCAGTAGTGTTATTATTTTAGGATTAGACCCACTAATTACAGTCAGAAAAAGCTACTAGAGGGACCTTATTTCTATTAAATGTAAATTAATATTTTTTTGCATTTAAAAATAGATAATCGTCTTAAATTTAATTGGAGCTAAAACAAATAATTAAGATGATTTTATAATGACGTTGAATTGAAACGTGAAATGGAATGATTGAGTTATAAAGACAATAAAAGCATTTCCGTTGACTTGTAATTTAAATAAAGCTCAAGTTGGATTTCTTTATTTGCAGTTACATACGGGTCTGTATACGTGCTTTTATTTTTAGAGTCCCAAACGTTGTTTAGTTCTCAACCCAGAAAGTTGTAAGTTTTCTCGGTTAAAAGTTTATTATCTTTCGGTCCCCGATGACATGCTTGGCCTCGTTCGTGAAAAGTAAATTTCGTTTTAAAGTTTTCGCACAGAAATACGAAGAATATTTCGTCGCCTCACCTCGGTGTTTCTAACAGAAGTTTACTAATTTTACAATCCATGAATAACCTACGTTTGTTACACTTAAATTTTATTTTATTGTAAAAGAAAACAATTTTACCCATTTGCAGCATTCAGAAAAAAAATAATAAAGTGGCCTATATTCGTGGACTTAGAACTACTTAGAAATCCATATGTTTCTAGATCTAGTGTTAGTTTCATAAAATTATATAACAACCTAACGCTATCTAACGTTACCTAGCATTATTACAGGAAATGATACTAGACTTAGAACTAGAAACATTCGGGGTTAGCCCTCTTTAGAGAGATATGGCTAAACCTGAATATTTCTAGTTCTAGGTCTAGTGTTAGTTCAATTGATACATGCAACAATGTGGCGCGGAATGACAAATAAAACTAGAACTAACACTAGACCTAGAACTAGAAACATTCGGATTTAGCCGCACGTCTCTCAAGACGGCTAAACCCGAATGATTCTAGTTCTAGGTCTTGTGTTAGTTTCAGTGATAGTGCTAGTGTAAAATTAGAACTAACACTAAACCTAGAACTAGAAACATTCGGGTTTAGCCGCACGTCTCTTCAGACGGCTAAACCCGAATGATTCTAGTTCTAGGTCTTGTGCTAGTTCTAGTGCAAATTTAGAACCAACACAAGACCTAGAACTTGAAATATTCGGGTTAGCCGCACGTCTCTCAAGACGGCTAAACCCGAATGATTCTAGTTCTAGGTCTTGTGCTAGTTCTAGTGCAAAATTAGAACTAACACTAGACCTAGAAGTAGAAACATTCGGGTTTAGCCGCACGTCTCTTCAGACGGCTAAACCCGAATGATTCTAGTTCTAGGTCTTGTGCTAGTTCTAGTGCAAAATTAGAACTAACACTAGACCTAGAAGTAGAAACATTCGGGTTTAGCCGCAAGTCTCTAAAGACGGCTAAACCCGAATGATTCTAGTTCTAGGTGTTGTGTTAGTTTCAGTGATAGCGCTAGTGTAAAATTAGAACTAACACTAGACCTAGAACTAGAATCATTCGGATTTAGCCGCACGTCTCTCAAGACGGCTAAACCCGAATGATTCTAGTTCTAGGTCTTGTGCTAGTTCTAGTGCAAAATTAGAACTAACACAAGATCAAGAACTAGAAACATTCGGGTTTAGCCGCAAGTCTCTAAAGACGGCTAAACCCGAATGATTCTAGTTCTAGGTCTTGTGCTAGTTCTAGTGCAAAATTAGAACTAACACTAGACCTAGAACTAGAAACATTCGGATTTAGCCGCACGTCTCTCAAGACGGCTAAACCCGAATGATTCTAGTTCTAGGTGTTGTGTTAGTTTCAGTGATAGTGCTAGTGTAAAATTAGAACTAACACTAGACCTAGAACTAGAATCATTCGGATTTAGCCGCACGTCTCTCAAGACGGCTAAACCCGAATGATTCTAGTTCTAGGTCTTGTGCTAGTTCTAGTGCAAAATTAGAACTAACACAAGACCTAGAACTAGAAACATTCGGGTTTAGCCGCAAGTCTCTAAAGACGGCTAAACCCGAATGATTCTAGTTCTAGGTCTTGTGCTAGTTCTAGTGCAAAATTAGAACTAACACAAGACCTAGAACTAGAAACATTCGGGTTTAGCCGCAAGTCTCTAAAGACGGCTAAACCCGAATGATTCTAGTTCTAGGTGTTGTGTTAGTTTCAGTGATAGCGCTAGTGTAAAATTAGAACTAACACTAGACCTAGAACTAGAATCATTCGGATTTAGCCGCACGTCTCTCAAGACGGCTAAACCCGAATGATTCTAGTTCTAGGTCTTGTGCTAGTTCTAGTGCAAAATTAGAACTAACACAAGATCAAGAACTAGAAACATTCGGGTTTAGCCGCAAGTCTCTAAAGACGGCTAAACCCGAATGATTCTAGTTCTAGGTCTTGTGCTAGTTCTAGTGCAAAATTAGAACTAACACTAGACCTAGAACTAGAAACATTCGGATTTAGCCGCACGTCTCTCAAGACGGCTAAACCCGAATGATTCTAGTTCTAGGTGTTGTGTTAGTTTCAGTGATAGTGCTAGTGTAAAATTAGAACTAACACTAGACCTAGAACTAGAATCATTCGGATTTAGCCGCACGTCTCTCAAGACGGCTAAACCCGAATGATTCTAGTTCTAGGTCTTGTGCTAGTTCTAGTGCAAAATTAGAACTAACACAAGACCTAGAACTAGAAACATTCGGGTTTAGCCGCAAGTCTCTAAAGACGGCTAAACCCGAATGATTCTAGTTCTAGGTCTTGTGCTAGTTCTAGTGCAAAATTAGAACTAACACAAGACCTAGAACTAGAAACATTCGGGTTTAGCCGCAAGTCTCTAAAGACGGCTAAACCCGAATGATTCTAGTTCTAGGTGTTGTGTTAGTTTCAGTGATAGTGCTAGTGTAAAATTAGAACTAACACTAGACCTAGAACTAGAATCATTCGGATTTAGCCGCACGTCTCTCAAGACGGCTAAACCCGAATGATTCTAGTTCTAGGTCTTGTGCTAGTTCTAGTGCAAAATTAGAACTAACACAAGACCTAGAACTAGAAACATTCGGGTTTAGCCGCAAGTCTCTAAAGACGGCTAAACCCGAATGATTCTAGTTCTAGGTCTTGTGCTAGTTCTAGTGCAAAATTAGAACTAACACAAGACCTAGAACTAGAAACATTCGGGTTTAGCCGCAAGTCTCTAAAGACGGCTAAACCCGAATGATTCTAGTTCTAGGTGTTGTGTTAGTTTCAGTGATAGCGCTAGTGTAAAATTAGAACTAACACTAGACCTAGAACTAGAATCATTCGGATTTAGCCGCACGTCTCTCAAGACGGCTAAACCCGAATGATTCTAGTTCTAGGTCTTGTGCTAGTTCTAGTGCAAAATTAGAACTAACACAAGATCAAGAACTAGAAACATTCGGGTTTAGCCGCAAGTCTCTAAAGACGGCTAAACCCGAATGATTCTAGTTCTAGGTCTTGTGCTAGTTCTAGTGCAAAATTAGAACTAACACTAGACCTAGAACTAGAAACATTCGGATTTAGCCGCACGTCTCTCAAGACGGCTAAACCCGAATGATTCTAGTTCTAGGTGTTGTGTTAGTTTCAGTGATAGTGCTAGTGTAAAATTAGAACTAACACTAGACCTAGAACTAGAATCATTCGGATTTAGCCGCACGTCTCTCAAGACGGCTAAACCCGAATGATTCTAGTTCTAGGTCTTGTGCTAGTTCTAGTGCAAAATTAGAACTAACACAAGACCTAGAACTAGAAACATTCGGGTTTAGCCGCAAGTCTCTAAAGACGGCTAAACCCGAATGATTCTAGTTCTAGGTCTTGTGCTAGTTCTAGTGCAAAATTAGAACTAACACAAGACCTAGAACTAGAAACATTCGGGTTTAGCCGCAAGTCTCTAAAGACGGCTAAACCCGAATGATTCTAGTTCTAGGTGTTGTGTTAGTTTCAGTGATAGTGCTAGTGTAAAATTAGAACTAACACTAGACCTAGAACTAGAAACATTCGGATTTAGCCGCACGTCTCTCAAGACGGCTAAACCCGAATGATTCTAGTTCTAGGTCTTGTGTTAGTTTTAGTGATTGTGCTAGTGAAAAACTAGAACTAACACTAGACCTAGAACTAGAATCATTCGGATTTAGCCGCACGTCTCTCAAGACGGTTAAACTAAAGACGCACGGCTAAACCCAAAACTTTCTAGTTCTAGGTCTAGTGTTAGTTCTAGTTTTAGTTCAATAATAATATACAATCTAACGCTAACTTGTGTTAACTGTCGCTACCTAGCACTGTCACTAGAACTTACACTAGACGTAGAACTAGTCTAGTGTTAGTTCCTGTAATACTGCTAAGTAACGTTAGATAGCGCTTGGTTGTTATATATTTTTATTAAACTAACACTAGACCTAGATCTAGAAATATTTGGGTTTAGCCGTCTTTAGAGACGTACGTCTAAACCCGAATTTTCTAGTTCTAGCTCTAGTATTAGTTTTAGTGATAGTGCTAATGTTAATTCTAGCTTTAATTATTATTCATCACCAAGTTGTTGTATACTTTGAAAAATCCGCGCATATCTGAGTTTATAATGCAAATGGGTTAAAGACCTAAATTATTCAACCCCATATCAATTCGTTATTAAAAACTATATCCCATATATCTTTTGATCGACTTTCCTTTTCCGGTTTGAGCACAATGTGTAATATCACGATCACGTAACGCGCTTCTTCCACCTCCTTCTATCCACATAAGGGCGTGGTCCCTAATTCAAGATCCCTTGTGTATTGTTCGGGCTTTTATTTCAAGCAAAAACGTAACAGTTTTGTAATTACCAAATTCGATTTGTAATTTCAAACGGGTTTGTTTATCAAAGGAATTTATAATATCTGCTACAAAGTTAATAGAAATTGTTGGGTGATACAAAAACGATATTAAATTTTTGTTTTACTTTAAAATTATTTTTATGACAAGGGGAAAAAAAGAAATATAATGGTATAATTTAATGCAGTAGAAACTTTTGATTAAACTGAGAACTTTCAAACTTTTAATTGCACATTTTAAATTCATTGCGCCAAGTTCCATAATTAGTTATTAGTGTGTGCTGGTGATGTATCAAAAAAACCCCGTTTATTGCTAATAAAAAGATAAATGCACTTTAAAGTATTATTTTTGTATTTTTTTTTTCATTATCCCAGTTTATTTTTAGATTTTATGGATGAATTGAAACAAGTTTGAAATGAAATAAATTCGCCACAACTAGGAAACCCGAACTATTTCAAATTACTCAACTTTTCGGAAAGCTTTATTAAAAATAAACTAAAAAGTTATTTTGATAATATAAGCATAGCCTAGAAATTATTGCGGTAACGAATATAAATATGTTAAAAGCAAACATTTGTATTCATTGCACCAGATTTATTTGTTGTAGCAATAAAAAATTAAAAATAATCTTGAAATTAAGGTTAAAGATTTATATCTTATATCAAAGGTGAAAATGTTCTCTTTAAAATGATATATAACAACCTATACTAAAATGACAACATTTATTACAAGAGAAGTTATAAAAATTACGTCGTAAAAAGTTACAATAATAACCTTAATAATTTGTATCTCAAGAACCAAGAGTGATATCTCAAAACTGATTCGTTCATTGAAAAGTAGATGGTTTTATTAATAATTGGTGGAAATTTCATGATAATTTTCCATCGAATCGGTTTTTCAAGAATTATTAAAGTTAATCCAAAAAATTTGATGAAAGTTACCAATTATCATTAATAATTACTATCTCAAAAACTATTGGTGATATCTCAAAACTCATTTGTTTATTTGAAAGTAGATGGTTTTATTAATAATTGGTGAAAATTTCATGATAATTTTCCATCGAATCGATTTTTCAAGAATTATTAAAGCTAATCCAAAAATTTGATGAAAATTACTAATTATTATTAATAATTATTATCTCAAAAACTATTGGTGATATCTCAAAACTGATTGGTTTATTGGAAAGTAGATGGTTTTATTAATAATTGGTGAAAATTTCATAATAATTTTCCATCGAATCGATTTTTCAAGAATTATTAAAGCTAATCCAAAAAATTTGATGAAAATTACTAATTATTATTAATAATTACTATCTTCAAAACTATTGGTGATATCTCAAAACTGATTTGTTTATTGGAAAGTAGATGGTTTTATTAATAATTGGTTAAAATTTCATGATAATTTTCCATCGAATCGATTTTTCAAGAATTATTAAAGCTAATCCAAAAATTTGATAAAAATTACTAATTATTATTAATAATTACCATCTTAAAAACTATTGGTGATATCTCAAAACTGATTTGTTAATAGAAAAGTAGATAATATTGTTAACAATTGGTGAATATTTCATAATAATTTTCCAACAAGTTGATTTTCCAGCAATTATAAAAGTTAATCTAGAAAATGGTCAAAATTGCTGATTAATTTTAACGAACCAAGAGTAACTTTTTAAAACAGACTTTTTCATTGGAAAGTAGAGCTTTTCTTCCCCAGAATGCTTCGAAGCTGAGAACAATTTCAGCAAGTTCAATGTAACTGAGATATGTTCAACGATAACTTGAAATAAAATAACTTTGAATGCTATTGACTCGATAACTCTATTTAACAATCTCTTTACTGCTTACAAATATCAGACCACAAAGGTAATTTTTTGAATTAAAAGTTACTCTAAAGAATAAAGTTTGAAAAACGTTTTTTGCATCAACTTTTCCTTATAATCTTTAGAAATACGGTTTATATAGATTTTAAAGACTTTGGTGTTTCCATCGAGGTTACAACTTTAAAGAACATCTTTCAAACTTTTACATTATCCCGAATATCTATATATATTTAATTCTTGATCCGATTTTATACTCTATATAAGCATGTCAAATTTACATTACTTCCAATTAGCGGTAGCTAATTAAATAGTTGAGGTTCGCGGTTCAAAAACTGGATAGCGCACAGGGTGGGGCTGCTTTAAGATCATGCGCAGATCCAAACCTCTTTAAATTTGCCCGCTTTTATTTTAAAAATTAAACATTGTAAGCATCCAAAATAATTATTAAATTATTCTTCATTTCTCTAATTATGTAAAAACTAAGTTTTTTGTGCTTGATCAAATCTTTTATGTTATATTTTTATGATTTAAGTTTTAATGAAGTAAAAGTACTGTTTTTTATCGAAAAAAATTGTAAGTTTGAAAGGAATTAAATAGAATTTTTTAATTTAAAGGTATAAAAGAAGTGGAAGTCAATTTTACGCAAACGCGTTTATGAGAACGACCTAAAAGCTTTTAACACGTCGAGTTATATAAAGTTCAACGTCGTCCCCCACCAATATGTCTCTAACCGCGGTTTTCGCCGAGCTTTAAATTTACATTGAAGGTGCGGCCCCGATGGTTTCTACCGCACTAAACTCCTAACTCTAACAAAATCTTGCCTACCAAAACGGTAATCCCCAACGGCAATCCATCCAATATAAATAAACCAAAGAATTATAAATTAAAAGAACAATATACCTTTTTTTAATCTGTTTAAGCTCAAACGTTGTTTCGTGCTATTAAGTAATACCAAGGAGAAACTTTTGTCAGCTTTTTTAAAGTCCCCGATGACTTAGTTCTCGCGAGTAAAGGTAAATTCCGTTTTTAAAGTTTCATAAAAAGAACAAGACACCAAAAGTATCCGCGCCCGAAGGAAAACTCACTAATTGGTACACTCATTAAGTCACTGAATCGCGCACATTTCACTGATTTTTCATAATTTTTTGCAAAGAAAATGTTTTAATTAAAAAAGTTTAATTCTTGCGATTCGCGCAAAAGGGGTGTGTTTTGTATCACGTTTTTGATAGGATTTAGTGACGTATAGGGGAAAAAAGAGGTGTAATGTTGGTGGTTGCGAAGTTCGCGGTAGACTGATAACCTCTTGTCGGGCTACCCACTACCGCCTCGAACTGCGCGGTAGTGACGCGCCGCCTCCAAAACGCACCATGGCAAATGTAAAATTTCATCCCCATCGGATGTCCGTTGATATTTTCCGGTCCCACCGTTCACTCTCTTCCTCTTATGGGGGGGTTACCCCATAAAAAACTTAATTATTTTATGCTTAATGGCTTCGTGAACGATGGGAAGGAATGGCCAGCATCCGACTAGAGGAATTCGATTAGTTTCTTTCCGCTCGGTAGACTTGTTCCAATTTGAAACTGGCGAATAGTAAATTGAATTTGTCGTTTTTCACTAATTGTCGCGACACGAAAAATACTAGGGAATCCAAGTGGAACTTTTAAATGTAATGAAAACCTATATTTATGTTTCAAAAGGTCAAAGAGTATTTAATTCTATCAATATTGTTTGTTCGAAAAATGATAGCAATGTGATAATAAGCTTTGGGTTAAATCAACCTTCTTTGTGTCTTAGCAGTTTCTCAAACTATTTCAGTTGCTTCCAATTCCCTTTGATTTGCATTACATCTAGTACCTCAATAGATTTGAAATAGTCTCATTATTTTCCAATTGCTTTAAATAGTGACTCCGAATACCTGGTATTAACTCCAAATGACTAAATTGTCTCAAAAGTTTCTCATATTATCCTAGTTGCATCTATTTCCCTTCACTTAGCTTTCCATCTAGTACTTCACAAGTTTTGAAATGATCTGATTATCTTGCATTTGCGTTCAATGGCACTTAGTTAATCACAATCCATTATGATACCTTCAAGATGTTAAACCCGAAACTTTCTAGATGCAGATTAAGTTAATGGAAAAAATTATAATCTGATATAAAGAAATTGTTATTAAACTTTCAGCACATGCGTTTATATTTGTATCAGCTCAGATATTTATGGAACAGTTAAAACTAGAACTAACACTAGCACTAGAGCTAATACTAGACCTAGAAGTGGTAGTGGTATTTTATGCTAACTAGCGCTACCTACCAGATATCTTAAGAGAGGTACGGCTAAACGGAATGTTTCTAGTGATAGTGCTAGTGCAAATCGAGAACTAACACTAGACCGAGAACTAGAAACATTCGGGTTTAGCCGCACGTCTCTCAAGACGGCTAAACCTAAATGATTCTAGTTTTAGGTCTTGTGTTAGTTCTGTGCCGGATGGGCAGGCAGGCTTTCGGAAGGGAAGGGGAGCAATCGACAACGTGTATGTGTTGAAGCATTTGGCAGATAGAGAGCTGGATAAGAAGGGAGGGAAATTGTACGCCCTGTTTATAGATTTGAAGGCGGCTTTTGATAAGGTGGATAGGGGGAAGTTGTGGGAGGAGATGGGGAGGAGGGGGATAACGGAACACCTAATTGCTAGAGTGAAGGAAATATACATGGAGACGATGGCTAGGATAAAAGTGGGAGATAAGCTGAGCGACGTGTTCTGGACGACGAAGGGACTGAGGCAGGGATGTCCGCTGAGCCCAAGTCTGTTTGCACTGTATACGGCGGACCTGGAGGAAAGATTGGGGAAGGGGCAGATGGGAGGATTGGTGGTGGGAGGTAGAAAGGTGCATATGTTAGCATACGCGGATGACATCGTGGTCATGGCGAGAGAAGCGGTGGAGATGAAGGAGATGATAAAGACATTGGAAAGATATTTTAGGGGGAAGGGGCTGGAAGTGAATGTGGGGAAGACAAGGATGATGAAGTTTTGTAAGGGTGGGAGAAAAAGAACAGAAAACTGGAGATGGGAGGGAAAGGAGATCGAGGAGGTTAGGGAGTATACTTACTTGGGGTATGTGTTTAGGGAGGATAACAGGGAGGGGTCGCATGTGATAGCTATGGCAAAAAAGGCGAATAAGCTGATGGGACAAGTATGGGGTTGGGGGAAGAGAGTCTTTGGAAGGAATGTGGCAGCGAGGAAGATTATGTTTGAAGGTCTGGTTAGCAGTGTGATGATGTATGGGGCAGAGGTATGGGGATGGAGGGAGCAGGGACCGCTGGAGGACGTGCAGGCTAGATATTGGAGATGGGTGCTTGGGGTGGCGAGAGAAACACCGGGGTATATAGTGAGGGAAGAGGTAAAGGTGGATAAGGTCAGGGTGGAGGCGGGCAGGAGGGCAGTGAAATATGAAGAAAGAATAGAAGGGAGGCCAAGCTGCGGGATCCTGGGGGAGTGTTGGAGGGAAATTAGAGATGGAAAGGTCAGATATGGGAAAGGACACAGAGACAACTATTATAGACGAGCGGGCTACTCGGTAACGGAGATAAATAGTAGACGAAGGGTGGGTAGGGAGATGTGGAGGGAGTTGAGAGACAGGGACCGAGATGTGCAGAGACAGGAAAGAAGGACACAAATAAAAGAGGGAAGGTATAACGAAAGATACAGGGACATAATTACGGAGGGGCTGCCTAGATATTTGTTATTGGAAAGAGATGAGGAAGGGAAGAAGTTGGTGGCTAGGTTCCGTTGTGGAAATGAGGAGAGAGCCAACAAATACTGGATGGCCGATGAGGAGAGGTGGTGTAGGCTGTGCAGGGAGGAATGGGAAACGTTAGAACACATGCTGAATGGGTGCAGTGAGTTGAGGGAGGAGGAGATGGACCGAAGGCAGATCTTAGGAGAGGGGGGAGAGGGGAAACGATGGATGAGAATGGTGATGGGGGTGAGGAGACAAAGGGATGGGTGAGGGGATGATTGGGCCGAGGAGCCGAGGGCGTGGAAATGGAGGAAGAGGGTAGAGAGTGAAAGTAATATTTGAATAATGTAAAGAATTGTAAACAATTACTGTATACAATAAACTCTTAATGATAGTTCTAGTGATAGTGCTAGTGTAAAACTACAACTAACACTAGACCTAGAACTAGAAAGTTTCGTGTTTAGCCGTGCGTCTTCAGACGCTCTCAGAATCTCTATCGGTCTAGTGTTAGTTGTAGGTTTAATTGTTACTAAGCGCTGACGTCACGAACGGGCCCCTTTAGTCCTTGGTATAAATATGACTGAACGCAACGATGTGAACAGCTATTGTACTATTTTATTTATGAATATATTTAAAATAAATAAATATATTGATAAATGTTATCTATTGGAATATTTTATTTTAGTGTGATGTAAGACATAGTAAATAGAACGTGCCAGCAATAGAAGGTGCAAGCAGGTGATGAATACTATAGGTAAGTCTGGGGCCGTTTCTCCGCTAACTCCATTTGGTCTATTTGTAAGAGACGTGAATGTAAATGGAGCTAGTGGAGGTAGTAGACAAGGCCGACCGAAAGCTCGCTTACACAAACCGCAAGGCAAGAGGAGAGGGTTTGTGCAGCGTATAGTCGCACGTACTACTAGCACACACGGTTTCTTTGAAATAATTAGGTAAAGTGGTCATGTTTGTTTTAACATGACCTTGTTTAATAATACACCTCGATTTATCATCCAAAATTATTACCTAAGTATAATGAAACAGGTTTTATCATATAGTAATCAAAAATCACAACAAAATGGAAGGAAATAATATTAATTCCCTTTGTTAAGGTTCGTTGGGTCGTTATAAAAAATTAAGCGCTATCATCAAAGCTGCGCGGTTGAATCTCTAACAATTAACGACGTGAGATTTAGCGTGATTGTAAAAGTTAATTGAGCGCCTCGCCCCTACACATACAGAAAAAGGCAGACCCACTTTCAAAAGATTACTCCCCTCCATGAGTCCTTCAATCGCGCCGGTAGTTGAACGATGTTCGTAGTTGTGTCCTCTTATTTTACCATTCTCTTCCGTTTCAAGGAAAACGGTCTTTGTGAAATCTTTTGTGAAAAATACGTGTACCGAATTGAACCGGATCGAATACATTTCCTGTGTGTTTTTTAATAAAATATTTGTCTCTCTCTAAGATCAATACGTAGGTACACAAGTAGAATATAGACATAAAGCGCTAAGCTACTTCTCCAAAACAAAGAGTTTTACCTTTTATAAATGTCGGACCTAATATAGAAAATTAGCGACAGGAGAACTTACGATTAAGAAAGCCTTTCTGCTGCGTTAGCGCAGATAGCGAGGTAGCAATAATTAACTTAGCGGCTTATATACAGAATGGTGATATAATTCCTCCCATAGGACCTTTATCTACTGCAGGCTAGACACGTAGTTCAACAATGTTTGGGATTATGTCTTTTTTTAGAATATCACGTATTACAAACTTTACAATGTCAATATAACTACTAAAATTAGTTGGAATTATTTGTAAAATTAATAGTCAAAAAAAGATACGATCTTAAAATACATTTAAATGATCAGAATTATTATCGGAGTAACTTAAAACGGAGTATATAGGGAATAACAGGAAATTGAGTAAAAGTACGTCGTTGTGGTTTGTTCATGTCACTATTTGTATCGGTGAATACCACGTAGCTCACCGTATGTTCGAAATTCACGATAACGTAGATTTCGATAACTGTTAATCACCCATTAAAGCTCAGTGTACGTTCCCACATGAGTGTTAATGCACACACTGTGTTAAAACTTCTGCTAAATATTCGCGTACGGTGTTGAAACCGCCACATTAGAACCAAAATTGCCAAACGCTGTTATCCAACTTTTCCGAAAATAGACACTGACTAATCGAGTAATAGTTCCTCCAGTTTTCGACAGTTATTTCCCACATCAAAATTTCATGCAAAATTTCCCACACCAATTGCGAATTTTAATTTTATAAAGGTTTGTGTACGTCATCAATAATCGAACTAATAATCTACTAATTCGATTAGGTATAACATCCTATATTAATTAATACAATCAATACACCCCAGGAAATGCCGACTCTGTTGCACCGACATGGATATGGCAATAAATTTGCCTTATTTGAAATATGACCAAGATATGTTGGTTGCTTGCTAATACACAAAACCGTTAAATGATTTAGATTAGTGTTGTAAATATTCAATAATTCACAAGTTCATGAAGCGCAATGAGATTAACTAACCCAACCTAATTATTAAAAAAAAAACAACATTGAGCCAAAAAGAGCATTTCATCCTTGCAAAGTAAAAGTGCCAATATTAAATAATAAGAATGGTAACCTCAAAGTTCTTTAAACTAGCAGTGATAATGCTAAAATAAATTAATGAATCGAGCTTTATACACAGACGTTCAAAGTAGACAACTATTTGGTCATAATACTTCGTATACGATAACATTATAAATATTATATAATCTATTAAACTAACATGACGATAGTAGTTAAAGTACACAATCATACATAATTAAGTTCAAAATGTGAAAGTTAAATTTGTTCAACTAAAAGGTAACCTTGATGATGAAAACGATTAGATATTTACGTTGAAATACCATTATCGAATCAGGAATTCTCATCGATATTGCCAGATATCGCCGTTTGCACATCCCCTAACGGTGTTCTGACAGAATATCCAATTTCAGTATGCAAAATGAGGAGGTCGTTTACTGTTTGCGTTGATAGAGAGTAAGAGGTTCTTGCCCACACGTTATTTTATGCGAGAGTGTGAGTGTATGTATATATAAAAATTTAATAACGTGGCGGTATAAGTCGCGGGATCTTGTTAGAGTTAAGTTCTTAACTTCGTCACCGGATGCGTATATATATATACGTATCCATAGCATTATAAGATTTTCTCTTCGGAGAGAAAGATCCTCGGCTTGGATCCCAGATCCGGTTTCGTACGTTGGAGAAATATCAAAAATTTTATCAACTTGTTTTTAAAGACAATTTTTCTCATCTCTAAAGTTACGATATTAAGCCGATTATATGAGTTTCCAGTTTTCATGGGCTGTAGCGGAAACCTTTTGTCTTCGTTATTGTATCTTGAAACAATTTCTTTTTGTACTAAGTGTTGAATTCAAATTAAATTTAAAGTAAATTTCAAATATAACTTTTAACTTAATTCTTGCATCTTATCCTTTGATTATATATAATATGGATTGAGCTAACTGAATATATCTACTAACAAAAATGTGGCTCAAGGTGAATAGACGCAGATGGAAAGCGATAATGTGAAAGTGTAACAAAGATAGACATAAAACGGTACTAAACAGACGGGCGCATGCGCACAAAAGTGTCAAACCTGACGTTTATCGTTTTGTTGTGTCACAGCCAGTCACACCGTTATGTTTAAAAATGTATTGTTTCGTGTGCAAAGTTCGCGATAATACAGTTTCACATCACCTGTAAGTATTATAAATGTTACTTCTAATTGATAGTTTTTTATCTTATAAATTAACGCACGCCCATTATATGTCAGTACGCTTTTTTGTCTATCTCGGTTCGATCACCTTGCGCAAGCTATCTCTCTCGTTGGCTCAATCCATATTATACAGGTGTCCCGCAACGATTGTACAATACTGCATCAGCGTATTCTCTGATCGAAAACAGACAAGAAAAGTCCAATAAACATAGGTCCGAAAATGGACCAATTTCGAGATATTCAAAGTTTTAGTTTCATAAGCTGACCTATTGTAAACATCATTAATTCTAACGATTTAGATGCAGTAATTATATGATTACCATGGTTACGATGGTTAAGATAAAGTTTAATAAATAATAAGATAATATTAAGTTAATTAATACAGTTCATTAACAATTTAACAAAACAAGTAACAAAGATTGTCGAAGAAAATCGTTCAACCAGCATAAAAACAACGAATATTTAACAAATTGGAAAAGATTCATGTCATAATAAATGTTCAATATGCGCACCATTTACTTCTAAACACAAACGGATACGTTTTCTAAATGAACTTCTAATGCGTTCAAAGATACCAGGAATTTTTTTTACTGTATCAAATGCGTTACTAATTTTATTCTTCAAATCCTGCACATTTTGAACGTCTTCAGAATAAACAATTTGTTTTAAATGTCCCCAAAACCAAAAATCTAACGGATTTAAATCTGGTGAACGAGGCGGCCACGGGACAGGACCTCCTCGGCCAATCCACTTATTGCCAAATCTGTTATTTAAGTATGCTCGAGTAGCGCGTGCATAATGTGCTGGTGCTCCATTGTGCATAAAGTAGCAATCTTCTAGAATTTGTTGAGGTAATTCATCAAATGCCTCTGTAAGGTCATTTTGTAAAAAATGTATGTAGGCATCGGCTGTCAATCTCTTTGGAAGAAAAAATGGACCTAATAACTGATCACCTATAACTCCAGCCCATACATTAACACTGAATCGCCACTCATGATGAGTTTCTAGTATTGCATGGGGATTTTCATCGCTCCAAACGTGCGCATTATGAATATTAAAAATTCCGCTTTGAGTAAATGTTGCTTCATCCGTAAATACAATGTTTATGGGAAAGTCGACGTTTACTACCTCTTCCTGTATGGCCCACCTACAAAAAATCTCTCTTTTTTCGCCATCATTTTCTGTTAGAGCTTGAACGGTGTTGTAATGATAAGGATAAAGCAACTGCTCCCTTAAAATGCGGTGAACGGTTGTTTTGTTAATGTTTTCTTGTGCAGAAATTCTTCTAATGCTGGTTGAGGCATTTTCATCGACTCTTCTCAAATCTGCTTCTTCTAATTCCACCGGCCTTGTGTAATGTCTCTTTGTGGAATGGCTGTGGGTTACGCTTCCCGTTTCTTTTAATCTGAGAAATAGTCTGCTAAAGGTGTGACTATTAGGCAATCGTCTGTTCGGGAACCTTTGCGCGTAATGACGAGCTGCTAACGACGCATTTCCATCAGCTAGTCCGTAACAATACACCATATCCGCCATCTCTTCCTTGGAGTAATTAATAGGAGCCATACTTAATAGTTTTATTAAATTAAATAGTAAAATAATAATTTCGTGAAGTATTATTATTTTTTTTTTTTTGATTAGACAACTTATCGTAATCATAGTAACGACTTAATTATTATAAAAACAAATTTAAATTCATGATGTTAACAATATCAACTTATGAAACTAAATCTTTGAATATCTCGAAAATGGTCCATTTTCGGACCTATGTTTATTAGGCTTTTTTTGTTTTTTTTGATCATAGAATACGCTGATGCAGTTTTGTACAATCGTTGCGGGACACCCTGTATATAATCAAAGATCTTATCCTATTATCCATAACGTAGATACTTCTAAAACATATCTGGTATCTTCTAAAACAGAATCAAAAATTTAATGTTGATTAAGGTGATAAATGGAAATTCTCCATCCATAATATTTTTAATTAAAGAATATATTAGGTTTAATCTAGTGGAAGAGGGGATATTTTTGCAAGAAGTCTTGTAATTCGGTTCTTTTTACGTTCTGTTAAACCCGGTTCTTTTATAACGGTTATTCATATCGTATTTGCGCTAGGAAGTTGGGACGTAATAAACCCTCCCTTATCACCTAATATGCCGGACAGGGTAATAACATTATCGGGTGAAGCGACTATGTAGCAACCGGTTCAGTGAAGTTACAACGCTATCTGGAGGCGCTGGAGGAAAGCCGACTTTATATCACTAGAAATTTTCAAACAAAAATGTTATCGATGCTATCGTTTTCCAAGTTTGGCCGTAACATTTTTGTTATCTGAATGCGGGGATCTTAAATTATTATAGGCTGAGTCCAATTTTCCCCGAAATTTCGAAATCCTTTTAACATCGATGACCACATTAATATAAATTACCGCCGAATTAATAAGTTAACATAAATTTATTGTTGTTATTTTTTCTTTACTAAGCAGTAAAGATAAATGGATTAATAGCTTTATGTTTTATCTCGACGCGGGAATACTTGGGGGAATTACCTTACACGGGTATGCACTTTGAGTAAACACGTTGCTAGATAGATAATCTTATTTACCAATTATTGTTCAACAATGATTCACACAGAGAAGGGAGTATTTTTTTAATTATTTTACTATGTAACTAATTTAGTTCTAAGTTCTGTTAGATCTCTTCTACTAGGCGGTGACGACGAGGGTTGTTCGAGATCCGTTTATTGAGTCAACTCGCCTTCCCCTATCATTAAATTTCGGAATACACTGAATGCCAGAAGCTCGGTTTCCCTGAATTACCATAAAAAGGGTTTTGGGGTCGAGAAAAGGCGAAAATATACGCGTTGTCGTCGTCGTAGTTGTAGTCGTCGGCGACCAGTACCTCCTCCTCGACGAAGAGTTTTAATGTGGGAAACGGTCGGGTGCAAGGGTCGTGATCTTACCAGTGTTTTCAGGTAATCTGCTGGTAGGGACGGTCGACACCGTGAAGGAAAAGTTCGACGGGGGGTAAGGGGTTGGTCTGAAGTTTTATCCAGGCCGAGCAAATTCTGCACGAAACGGGCTGAAGTAAGTGCCCTGCTGTTTGCGGACCCAGCAGTCCAACGACGCCGCCGCTTTTAAGAGAGTAAATAGACAGACGATGGAAGACTCGCATAATTTTCTCTTGGCATATTGCGTTACCGCGTGGGAAGTTTCAGCCCACAAACACAAAAGAAATTAGCGTTCGAGGGGACGCGATGATGACGATGCCGAAGACGACGTCGAAGGAAAGGAGGTGTGTTCATCTCGTTTCGGTCGGTTGCCTCGGTCGGCGAAAATTCG
The DNA here is from genome assembly GCF_036711975.1 of Onthophagus taurus. NCBI lineage: Eukaryota > Metazoa > Arthropoda > Insecta > Coleoptera > Scarabaeidae > Onthophagus > Onthophagus taurus. The sequence goes on from NC_091967.1 coordinate 4,510,712, forward strand.
GCGCATAAAGAATATTCCGAGAACGAAATCGAGAATTTATACGGTGGAATGCGAGATCCTTCGCGAGCTTCAGCTTTAGCTTAGGTTAAAAGGGTACGGGGATATGTACAAAACAGAAATTTAAAAATTTGCATACAAGTTTTCCCTTCAATCCCTCCAGTAAAAATGTTTAAAATATTCCGTAACCTTTCTATATCCAAACATAGAGTTTATTTCATTTTTTTCTTCGCTTTAGTACCATAAAACCTGATTTCTTTTACCACAAATTTATTCAATAAAAAATGCAATAATATTTAGGAAAATGCAATTAAATAATTAATCGAAAATCACACATCCAAACGAGTTCGAATAGTTGATAGAAAGCAGTTTTATGTCATCCAACTACAAACAAATTCTCCACCGAGAATTCGAAGCTTGATTAATTTTAAGCAAAGGTTCGATACTATACACGTTCTGCCGCAAACGATATAATCAACCACCGTTTTCCAATAAAATTAAACAAAAAGAGAGTGGATAACACTCTACGTTCACGTCTACCCTCCTAAATTGACCTTCGAACTTCTTCAACTACCAATATCGAGAAAACACTTAAAAAGAAATTCGATTTGAACCAAGAAAATCTTAAATCGAATCATTTTATTGTTTTAGATGTTTGACATCACTTAACAGAATGCTTACATCAAACCCTTTTAAAATCGATTGATTTATTTTTCAAAAATTTTTTCAACCCAATTGAATCGAAAATAAGTATCACAAAAACTAAATGAAATATTTACGTGAAATAGATTACCTTTTATTGACAAAACATCAAAAACTCAATTCAACTTACAGTTTACAAAGTATCTCATAAAATTGGAGCGAAAAAATGGAACCATTACATTTATAAGTGATCGTAATAAAACGGTATATAAGCGAGTTTTGTTCCATTGTATTCAGTCAGTTCGCGAAGGGCAAATTGTGGTAACGTGAGCAACCGATGATACTCGTGGGATTCAAGGAGAATCGCGTGACAACGTAATCCTACTTCTATCATTGCAGTAGATGTTATTCCACATGTGTTCCCCTACTTCAGTCTATTGCACAGAATATTGTCTCTGTAATATTTGAAAATTTGCAACAGTACACTTCCATTTTACACCACTTGTTATCTGAATCTTTTGTTCTCCACTTTCTGTCAGTATGGCTTTGTTATTTTACTTAATTATCCAGTAAATTAACTGCAACGTCTAATAAATCGTAAAGTAACAAATCATGGTGTCAAAGATGTTTTTATCGTACACAATTTGTGGCTCTCGTTGTCTGTCATTTAAAAGTGAGGTTCAATAGCCTTGTTTGATCTGCTTAAGATATTTCTTCTCATCTCTAATACAGCACTACTTTACACCTTGGCGTTTTCTGATGATCAAGTTGTGATTGCGCATGATATTGATGACTTAATTGTTGTATCAATATACAACGTTTTCGTGGTGTAGTCGGTTATCACATCCGCCTAACACGCGGAAGGTCCCCGGTTCAAACCCGGGCGAAAACAATTTTTTTTAAAATTACTTAAATTTAATTAATATTTAAGACATATACAATATGAATTTTATGTTATTTCTCTCACCAGGGCGTACTTACTTCCTTTATTCCACATTATCATCACAATAATCTCGTTTGACAACATAATAATATTGTTAGATGATAGAGGTAACATTCAAACATATTGTTTGAGCTTTATGATCTGAAAAACCGGTGTTAAAAACATTTGTAGTATACTTATTAGAACCTACATTGCTTAAAATGTTATCTATACATTTACTAGTCTCATGTGGGAACAGTAATCATATATGATACACCGAATTCATTTAACATATGTTTAAATCTATGGTTTTATTGTCTCCATCATCTAAAATATTTATATTAAAATCACCTAATATGAAAAATATACACTTATACATAAAAATAAATTTAAGTAGTAAAAATAACCTGCCAAAAAACACATCTACATCACCTAGGAGGTCTTTATAGGGCTACAAAATAGTAAAGCACATTCATAATTTCGGTTTAAGTACCAGTAGTTAGCATAAAATATCAAATATAATCAATAGCAAAACTACCCAATGTCGTAACCTAATCGTATTTAAGGTAAGTGAAATTTTAAATGAAAATTAAAAAAAAACGAATATAGTAGACGCCACGAGAGCTGGCAGTAAATCATCATTTTCCGCTCTTACAAATGCCATACGTAGTTCACAAACCGCTATAGACTAATGTGTGTTGGAAAAAGATAGCATTAGTTTAATATGTCTGCTGTACAATTCAAATGGCCACGTCGAAAAAGTACGTCTGTTCTTCTAAGAGATGTCACTCTATAATTCTAACCTCAAATCGAAACGTCTTGTGAGCGTTGTCATGAATCTGTTAGTGTTTTCACAAGCCGAAAATATTTTCTTTGAAAGGAAAATCATTAAATAATATCTTTGACAATGTTTGACATATAACCTCCATTATTAACATAACCTACATTTAAATGTATGTGGTGAAATAATCTAAGTCGTACGTCCATATCTTGATTCATACCATTTTTAAGCGATCTGTCACTGCCAGCTCTCGTGGTTTCTACTATAATAATGAAATTGAAAATTATAACTTAGCTTAATATTGTAGGTTGCTCAAGTTCTCAGATAAGGAAACTCGGACTCTTCAAAGGAATCAGTAACAATGATTCTTGATTGGATTGGAATAATTCTTCGGAATGGTATACTGGATTAATTGGATCAGTTAATTTTTCTTGTTTATTCTTAAAGGTGATTAATTTTAATTCAAATAATCTTCTTATTAACTTATTAAATAATAAGTTTTCTATTTTTGAGGTTATGTCACAATGGTGAGGTTATGTCACTTTTGCTTTGGTTTTTAAAATGCTCGAGGACAAAATTAGCGTGTGCACCTCCTCACGTTCGAAATCACACTAAATCCACCAAACTCGTTTGTTTATTAGAAGAACGTTTTAAATAACGTTTTCTGATTGGTTAAATTCTACAACTTGAAATTCGCTATTTAAATTTCTCCGGTACTGCCAACTTCGAAATGTCAAATGTCACCGATTAAATTTTATCAAAAATTATTGAAATTTCTATTTTAACAATATTTATGCATGAAATGTTGTAGTTTTATTGCTTTAACTTTGTTTTGCTGATTTCGGAACATTTTCTTTTAGATTTTAACGTCCAGCTTCAAAAATATATTCAAATATTTAATGTACGGATTTTCGTCCAATTCTTCATCAAAACTCCCATATGATGGATGGTTTTCGGTCTTGACATGCCAAGATAATCGTTTTCAATGGTTTCAACCGGACAAACATGAATTACAATAAGAAATTAATGAAAAATGAAATTTGAGGTTATGTCACTGTCAAAATTCTATAAAATTACTTCGTATCGACTTTACATGGATTTAATACAATAAAAAACGTAAACGAAACATAACGAATCAAATTCTTATAATTATTATTCGTAACCTCACCTACGATTATGTAAAACTTCAAAAAAATAATGAATGACTTGGTGATATTATTACAATATTTTGCGAGTTATATGAAATTCCTCGGAAATAGCAAAGACAGCAGTATCTAACAGGATTGCTCCACTCTACACCAATTGTCACAAAAAACAGTCCTGTAAGATTCTACTGTACTTGGATAAATAGTAAATTAAGAGAATGTTGGAATTTAACATTTTCCTTTAATCATCAAACACTTTTCGAATTCCGACGTTTCAAGATTCCATTAACTTAATTTAGTGTACTCTGAATAATTCGCGGGCTTTCAACGCGAAACAGTTCCTAATAAAATTACGAATATTAAAGACGACGAGATTTACACTTTTCAACTTGGAGAAAGCGATCTCTCGGGTAGACGGTGGCGGCATCTTTGTCATTATAATGGCAAGTTTTTATGGCTGCCCGGAAATTGCTACCAACTAAGCGGTCGGGAGGAATAAAAAAAATACGCGTTGGAAGTGAGAGAGTGTTTGGCGAAAAGGAAAAGGGGGCCTCCTAGCCTACAAGAGGTTCGGATGGGGAATTCGTTAGAGCCTCAGGTGTTAAGTTCGGTCGGCGCCTACTATCCCTTAGCAGACGTTTGCGCCATCCCCCGGGAACATTCCGTGAGATCAGAGAGAGGAGGCCGTCTCTTCACTGAAGTAAGACGAACAAGGGGAAGACCGTTTTCACCGCGAGGACGATGCGCCGGGTCTACTTCTACTACTATGGTTGCCTGGTTTTAGACTTTATGGAAGTCCCTTAATCACGGCAGTACACGATATGGGGTGCGTCCGTAAACTTTGCCGCGCTCAAATTGAATAAAAAGTTACGACGGTTCCCTCATAAAAAGCGTAATAAATAAATAAGTAAACGGGGGAGTAACGATACCGGAACTTTCTCGGATACTCTCTGTACGCAAACAACTTTTTTTGCTTTTCTTTATAAAAACATTTATTTTTTACGAAAAGTTTATACAAGTATTTATCGAAGTGTTTCTATTTCCATCTAAATTGGCACTTCAAATCATATTTCTATATTAAAAGGGGGACACACCCTCGCAATAATCTCACCCCAGCTTTTCATAATATTTGCCCTCTATATGCATATGTAGTTTTCGATGTGTTATCAAAGTCTTAGTAAAGTCATCATGGAGATTTACACATAATTACAGATTTAATATTGATTTTTCTTTTCAAGTTTAAAATTTTGTTTGGTATCAAAGGGTATTGGTGTACCGAACTCAGGCTGCCATTCAAATTACTAGGTCGGGTATGAATTACAAAGGAGTTTTTATTTCTAGTACCCAGTTCGGGATTTGATAGCATAGAAACATGGGCGCCGAAATATAAAGTAGATAGCTACGTTGGCAGACATTCCCCAGTTTTATCGACAAATTTGTTAGAAATAGGAGAGGATTTTGTTGCTACATCAACGTGTGTCTCTGTCACAATAAACTTGGTTTATAACTTGTAGGAATGCTATATTCAAAATTGTCTTCAGATTTATATATTTTTGTTTTAACGAAATAAGATTATTTTGACAAAAAGTTTGTTACAAAATCCGAAAAGTACAGGTATAAGTTTTCGTGGTGTAGTCGGTTATCACATCCGCCTAACACGCGGAAGGTCCCCGGTTCAAACCCGGGCGAAAACATTCTTTTTTTTTTTTATTATTACCGTTGGTTTAAAAGAAAATAATTTGGTGGAGGCATCGAATAAATTTGTAAATTTGAGAAATATTTTTACTGTATTTTGTGTTGCATATGCCTAATATCCAGAAAATGTGGGAATCCAAGGTCCGTTGAGTAAACATACTGTATAAGGCCCCGCAAAGGACTGTTTTTTATTTATACAGTGTATTTCACTTAAGAAGCAATACACAAAAATATAAAACATATAAAATAAAATTAAAATATAAAGCGAAATATTAACGTTCGAACTTTCAACTTTTAATTTTGACATATTTGTCAACTTCATAAAAAATCCTTTAAAATGAATCCAAACTCGACATATTTATCTTTAATATTAATGGAAATGCAATCACTTCCGGTTTGAAACGTCAACGTCAATTTTGACGTATTTGTCATCTTCATTAAAAAACCTTTAAAATGAGTCCAAACATGACGTACTTATCTCAAAAAACAAAAAAGTTTGAATAAAAAAACGTTAAACCCGAAGTTAGCAACAATGAAGATAACAATTTAATTATTAAATATTAATACCAACCTTAATTTTAAATTTTTTTTATTGTAGTTTTGTTTTTGTGATAAATTTTAAGACATTCTATAAAAATTAAGAATTTTGTCAAAATGACATTGACATTTCAAACCGGAAGCTGCTTATATCTCGAGTAATATTGGAATTAAACTTATCATGTTTGGGCTCGTTTTAAAGGATTTTTCACGACAATTACAAATATGTCAAAATTGACGTTGCCATTTTTAACCGGAAGTTGACCATAACTTCATTAATATTTAAGATAAATATGTCATGTTTGTACTCATTTTAAAGGATTTTTAATGAAGATTACAAATATGTCAAAATTGAGGTTGACATTTTATATCTGAAGTTAGTTATCATATAATAGACACATGGACAACTTCATGGTGTTCTTTTATGATGTATTCTTTATTAAAAACCATTAAAATGAGTCCAAACATGACGCACTTATCTCAAAAAACAAAAAAGTTTGAATTAAAAAACGTTAAAGAAAACATTTAAACCCGAAGTTAGCAACAATAAAGATAACAATTTAATTATTAAATATTAATACCAACCTTAATCTTTAGTTTTTTTTATTGTATTTTTGTTTTTGTGATAAATTTGAAGACATTTTATAAAAATTAAGAATTTTGTCAAAATGATATTGACATTTCTAACCGGAAGTTGACCATAACTTCATTAATATTTAAGATAAATATGTCATGTTTGTACTCATTTTAAAAGATTTTTAATGAAGATTACAAATATGTCAAAATTAAGGTTGACATTTTATATCTGAAGTTAGTTATCATATAATAGACAAATGGACAACTTCATGGTGTTCTTTTATGATATGTTCTTTATTAAAAAAAACATTAAAATGAGTCCAAACATGACGCACTTATCTCAAAAAACAAAAAAGTTTGAATAAAAAAACGTTTAAACCCGAAGTTAGCAACAATGAAGATAACAATTTAATTATTAAATATTAATACCAACCTTAATTTTTAGTTTTTTTTATTGTATTTTTGTTTCTGTGATAAATTTTAAGACATTCTATAAAAATTAAGAATTTTGTCAAAATGACATTGACATTTCAAACCGGAAGCTGCTTATATCTCGAGTAATATTGGAATTAAACTTATCATGTTTGGGCTCGTTTTAAAGGATTTTTCACGACAATTACAAATATGTCAAAATTGACGTTGCCATTTTTAACCGGAAGTTGACCATAACTTCATTAATATTTAAGATAAATATGTCATGTTTGTACTCATTTTAAAGGATTTTTAATGAAGATTACAAATATGTCAAAATTGAGGTTGACATTTTATATCTGAAGTTAGTTATCATATAATAGACACATGGACAACTTCATGGTGTTCTTTTATGATGTATTCTTTATTAAAAACCATTAAAATGAGTCCAAACATGACGCACTTATCTCAAAAAACAAAAAAGTTTGAATTAAAAAACGTTAAAGAAAACATTTAAACCCGAAGTTAGCAACAATAAAGATAACAATTTAATTATTAAATATTAATACCAACCTTAATCTTTAGTTTTTTTTATTGTATTTTTGTTTTTGTGATAAATTTGAAGACATTTTATAAAAATTAAGAATTTTGTCAAAATGATATTGACATTTCTAACCGGAAGTTGACCATAACTTCATTAATATTTAAGATAAATATGTCATGTTTGTACTCATTTTAAAAGATTTTTAATGAAGATTACAAATATGTCAAAATTAAGGTTGACATTTTATATCTGAAGTTAGTTATCATATAATAGACAAATGGACAACTTCATGGTGTTCTTTTATGATATGTTCTTTATTAAAAAAAACATTAAAATGAGTCCAAACATGACGCACTTATCTCAAAAAACAAAAAAGTTTGAATAAAAAAACGTTTAAACCCGAAGTTAGCAACAATGAAGATAACAATTTAATTATTAAATATTAATACCAACCTTAATTTTTAGTTTTTTTTATTGTATTTTTGTTTCTGTGATAAATTTTAAGACATTTTATAAAAATTAAGAATTTTGTTAAAATGACATTGACATTTCTAACCGGAAGTTGACCATAACTTCATTAATATTTAAGCTAAATATGTCATGTTTGTACTCATTTTAAAGGATTTTTAATGAAGATTACATATATGTCAAAATTGAGGTTGACATTTTATATCTGAAGTTAGTTATCATATAATAGACAAATGGACAACTTCATGATGTTCTTTTATGATGTGTTCTTTATTAAAAAAAACATTAAAATGAGTCCAAACATGACGCATTTATCTCAAAAAACAAAAAAGTTTGAATAAAAAAACGTTTAAACCCGAAGTTAGCAACAATGAAGATAACAATTTAATTATTAAATATTAATACCAACCTTAATTTTTAGTTTTTTTTATTGTATTTTTATTTTTGTGATAAATTTTAAGACATTTTATAAAAATTAAGAATTTTGTCAAAATGACATTGACATTTCTAACCGGAAGTTGACCATAACTTCATTAATATTGAAGATAAATATGTTATGTTTGTACTCATTTTAAAGGATTTTTAATGAAGATTACAAATATGTCAAAATTTAGGTTGACGTTTTATATCTGAAGTTAGTTATCATATAATAGACAAATGCACAACTTCATGGTGTTCTTTTATGATATGTTCTTTATTAAAAGAAACATTAAAATGAGTCCAAACATGACGCATTTATCTCAAAAAACAAGAAAGTTTGAATAAAAAAACGTTTAAACCCGAAGTTAGCAACAATGAAGATAACAATTTAATTATTAAATATTAATACCAACCTTAATTTTTAGTTTTTTTTATTGTATTTTTATTTTTGTGATAAATTTTAAGACATTTTATAAAAATTAAGAATTTTGTCAAAATGACATTGACATTTCTAACCGGAAGTTGACCATAACTTCATTAATATTGAAGATAAATATGTCATGTTTGTACTCATTTTAAAGGATTATTAATGAAGATTACAAATATGTCAAAATTAAGGTTGACATTTTATATCTGAAGTTAGTTATCACATAATAGACAAATGGACAACTTCATGGTGTTCTTTTATGACGTGTTCTTTATTAAAAAAAAACATTAAAATGAGTCCAAACATGATGTTGCTAGATATTACTACGTTGTATATTTTTATTGCACTAAAACTAGAACTAACACTAGACTTAGAACCAGAAAGTTTCGGGTTTAGCCGTGCGTCTTCAGACGCTAGTTTTAATTGTTACTAAGCGTTAAATTGTTGTCTATTTTTACTGAAATAGAACTAACATTAGACCTAGAACAGAAAAGTATCCCAAGTAACACCCTACGACGGTAATCTAAGTAATATCTTATTCTTCATCCCCATCATTTTATTAAATTTAGCATAGTCATGTTCTACTAGTAACTGTTATACAATGTAACTCAAAAAATCTTCTCTCCAAGGCCCTAGAAAACACCAACTTTCCAAAAAGACTAAACAGATCCCTTCAGGTTCCATGTCCTTCTCAAAATACATAACACACAGGGAAGATAAAACCCACAGCCATTTGGACCTGCTCTCCATAATTCTGTCTAATAATCTAGACAGCTCTACACTTTACAGCCATCCCTCACATACGCTTCTCTCGTATGGTCAAACGCATCCATCACCAACCTCAAAAGTATCCAAACATTCCAAAATAAAACCCTCCTTATCATAACAAGTCCAGCCACTACATCAACACCAAATTATATGATAACACACGCACCCAAACCAACCCGCTCATATCAAACATATCCAGCAAATCAACGTACAACACTAACTACATACATTCTTTTCAATGTACCAATCTAGACTGCATGATTGCCATCTCGTTCCCGCTTTCATCATCAGCCCATTTCTGCCCACTGCTGGACATGGGCCTCCTCAAGGCACCTCCAGTCCTCCCTGTTCTAAGCCATTGCGATCCAGTTTGTTGCTATTCTCCTGAGGTCATCTGTCCATAGTGTCGGTGGTTTACCCTATATTTATAGCCATTTTAGTCTTGCAATACGATGATTTCGGATCCGGTCTCTCAGGGACAACCCCAACATGGATCTCTCATTCTGCGTTGTATCACTTGTAGTTTTTTTTACAGATATCTTCGGAAATGATAGTGTTTCAGCCCCGTATGTTAAGACTGGGAGTATACATTAGTTGAAAGCGTTTCATGGTTATTGGGATATCCGTCTTAAATATTATTAAGTTTAATATAAACATTCAAATTTAGACATAAAATTATACTGTCTAATACAATCGTAATAAAGAAAAAAAAAAGAATGAAAAAAGGTCACAACACAAAAGTAGTAAATTCAAGAGAACGTGAAGCGCATATTGCGGTTGTGGTAAAATACGACCATCGACGGAAACGTCTGCCCCTAAAAATAGAGGCGAAAAACCGTTCGCATTAATTTTTGATGGAATTTTCCCTCTTCGGTCTGATCCTACTTTTAGTTAGATATCGCCGACACGCAACGCGCACGTTTCGAGAGCTTATTGAGTTGTGTGTAGAGTACATGGGGGAAGCAGTCAGACATGTCATCATATGGCCGGGAGTTATTACGACATCATCATATCGCCTCGCGTACCTCGCGCTGTCCAAATGTTACCGTCGTTGTTCGACTTGTTACGGCCACGGGAATTAATCGATACGAACGGCTGAATCACTCCTCGTAATGATTCATCGACTACTTCGGTCTATTAGATTGGCAGGACGAATAGTACCTACGTCCCCATAGGGATCAGCGCCAATGCCACCAACGGCGACGTTCCATTCACACGAGGGGTTGTCGCAAACTATATTATATTAACAGACACTAGAATAGTGCGTCATGGCTATAACATGCTACTTGGCCACCTTTCAAGAATTACTCAATTGTAATAAATCAGATAATAAATCGGTTCATAACACATCTAAGTTAGAGCCTCGTTTTTCCACAAACAAAGGAAAGAGTCTTCCATTAAATATTTATACTACATTAGAAAAATCACCTTTTAATTTATACCCACGAGAAAATAATAATCGTGAATAAACGGCAGAAAATTGAAAAAGAAGTGTTGATTTTTGAATATAAAAATTTTTATAATTGAACCGTATCAAAAAGGAAATATCAAAATGTTATGAAAATACTAACAATGGCAAATGTGCAAATGCAAACTGCGATAACGAGGTAGATACGTCAAACAGAGTCCAAACTACGCACGTTGTTTGTTTCATCCACTGCATCAAAGGGTTAGAAACAGCTATTACTACACATATTCGTTTAAAATAAAAAAATCTATACATAGAATTACATTATAGCGAGTAATACAAAGCGAATATTTAATTACAGTTAATGATTAAAAAATAACAACAAATATTGAGTTGTGTGATTATTATAGGTAGTATAAAAGCATACAAACATCGCAATACCCTGCAGAAAAGTAAAAAGAACCCTGTTTAATATTCATACCTTTATTAGTGCAGCTTGGCGAAACCGTAAAGCCATTAGGGTTTCTCAGTAAATTAAGGTGGCTTGTAGCGATTCCAAAAAGTAATAAAAATATTTTTGATACCGTACAACACTTCTTTGAATAAAAATAAAGCAATTCCAAAAATAGGAAAGACATGAAAGATATATAATATAACGTTTTTTTTTTGTTTTTTTCTGTCTTGAGATAATATAATCTTTATACAGGGTGTTTCAGAATTGCACGGTATTATTTTAGGGATACAGCACAAAATAAACAAAAAAGTTGATATAAATATATGTCTCAAATTAATTTATTACCGAGATATTGAAAATGAAAAAAAAATTCCCATTTTGTTGTTGTATTTAAAAGTAAAGTGTAAGTGTAAGTTTTATAGTATTAAGACAGCCATTGATAATTATTGCAGCTTCCACGACGCGATTTCTGAGCTCTTCTTGGGTGCCGATAGACGTAGAGTAAACTCAATACTTCAAAAACTCAATTCTAACGGCAGGTATTCCAACAAGAAGACACTTCAAGAAGCTTTACTAAATCAGTTTTTGACACTCAGGGAATTGTTTAGAATAATTGGTTACCATAGTTACTCATTAGAATGTAGATCCATGTTGCAAGTGGTTTATATAAAGAATATAACGAAGAAAACTTCTAAACTTGCTTTATTTAATTTAATATGCAGTCAGACCGGTTTCGGGGCTAGCCCCATCATCAGTGAAAATATCAGTGGCAGACTAAAATTGTAGAACGAAGATCATCAAAAGAACAGGGGGAGCATGTAAAAGCTTGTATAAGGCTGAAGGCTTTATGGCTTTAAGCCATAAAGCCTTTAGAAGTTTTTTTCGTTATATTCTTTATAGTTACTCATGGCTACTGCTATTTTTATCATTATACAAATTTGAAATAATTAAACTTTAAAGTAATTTTTCTCGAAAATTTCCTTATGTAAGCAATATTAATATTGACTGCACTAGATTCAGAAAAAAATCTTCTTTCATATTCCGTAATAAAAATGGGGGATTGCCATTTGAAAAAAATACCGATGACGTCATAAGTCGCTTAAAAATGGCGGAAGAAATTTAAAATCTACACCAAACAATTGCAAAAAATTTAAATCTTTAGACCCGTTCTTTGATTATATATAATATGGATTGAGCTAACTGAATATATCTACTAACAATAATGTTGCTCAAGGTGAATAGACGCAGATGGAAAGCGATAATGTGAAAGTGTAACAAAGATAGATATATTATATGTCAGTACGCTTCTATATCTATCTCACTTCTATCAGTAAACCCATTATATGGCAGTACGATTCTATGTCTATCTCGGTTCGATCACCTTGCGCAAGCTATCTCTCTCGTTGGCTCAATCCATATTATATATAATCAAAGGACCCGTTTCAGGGATTTTTCCATGAACTGTTTATAATGATATTATCGCCTATATCCGTTACTTTACGGACACACTGTATATACCGCTTACAAAATTATTCAATCTATGTTTAAAAGAGGTCATCATCCTTAAAGATGTCGCGGTTTGTACTCGTATTCAAAAAAGGAGATAAAAGGGATGTTGGTATATTATTTCTCTCGTACCGGTGTTATCAAAAGTGTTTGAGTCTCTGTTGGTAGACTCAAAGACTGTTGGAGATCAAAGTTTTGTAAGAGACCAATTGATATATAATTGATCACTTTACACGAAAATACTGCCCATTTGAAAAAATTAGCAATGGCGTAGACAATATTTTTAAAAAAGGCCTTTTTATTGCAGGTAATGTTAAATTGTAAAGAAACTTTGATCCGCTGTATCTCGTTAAGAAGTCTATCTCTAGAAGTCTGTCAGCGGTTTTTTGAATCACCCTGTATATAGAACTTTAATATATTTAAAAAATAATCTCTCAAGATACCAAACAGTTCAGAGTGTGCATAATCACGCTGTACGATCGCACCAAAATATCAGAACCTCTTTTACAAGAGTGAATAGAGGTCGAAATGCTGTCAACCATTTTGGGCCGTCACTTTATAATAAATTGCCACAAGATATAAAAGATCTTCCAGTGAAACATTTTAACACTAGAATAAAAGACTACTTGCTTAGACGTGCCTTTTATTCCGTAGAAGACTTTGACTTTACATAACTAATTAAGATTTGTTTAGCTTGTGCAAAGACATTGTATTTTAATTTTAATTTTATTACACATATGTGTATGTTATTGTTGTACATTTTGTTTGTATTTTATGTGACTTGTGTAATGAATGTAATATTCTGTGAAACCAATAAATCTGAAACTGAATCTGAACTAGAATCATTCGGGTATAGCTGTATTGAGAGACCTTCGGCGTACGTCTCTTAAGACGGCTAAACCCGAATGATTCTAGTTCTAGGTCTAGTGTGAGTTCTAGTTTTAATTGTTATGCAGCGCATTCGGGTTTAGCCGTGCGTCTTCAGAGTCTTCTAGTTCTAGGTCTAGTGTTAGTTCTAGTTTTACACTAGCAGTATCACTAGAACTAACACAAGACCAAGAACTAGGATCATTCGGGTTTAGCCGTCTGAAGAGACGTGCGGCTAAATCCGAATGTTTCTAGTTCTAGGTCTGCTGTTGGTTCTAGTTTTGTAGTAGCACTATCTAATTGTTATTCAGCATTAGATTGTAGTACCTATATTTTTATTGATTGAAAAGAAGAGCTAACACTAGACCTAGATCCAGAAATATTAGGGTTTAGCCAAAACTTTAAGCAAAACTTTACCTTTGCAAAACTCCCAGGGACAGTGCAAGTGCATAGTAGTTTCGTAACTATGGCTACTGCATTCATATACAGGGTCCGGCAGTGAAAAGGAAAGATTTGAGGTAGGGTTTACAGCGCGCCGCGAAGTGATGGGGAAGAAAGTAGCCGACTTGCCAAGACCTGTATGATTTGCCATTTAGTTTACAATGGAGCGTTGGAGGGGGGGGGGAATCTCACCATTCAATGGTGAGATTTCGTCAAATGGAATCATCGGTCCATACTTTTTTGAGAATGATGCTGAAAATGCCGTTACCGTTAATTCTGTACGACACGTTGCAATTATTCAGAATTTTTTCACACTACAACTTGAAGGCTTTCCAGTAAATGAACACACACTTTTTCAACAAGACGGGGCAACAAGTCACATTGCAAGAATTTCAATGAACGCCGGTTCTAGACAGGAAGTTGTTGCACCTCCGTGACGTCATCCGCCCAATGTAAAAAGATAGGGAGGGGTGCCAACCAAAGGCTTGGGGGGAAAATAGATTGGTAACTAGATCTGGTGTCTTTTCCAATACCAATCTATTTTTTTTTCACCTCAGCCTTAGGTTGGTACCCTTCCCTATCCTTTTACATTGGGTTGATGACGTCATGTGGTGCGGATGTGGTGCTGTGGTGCAACTTCCTGTTAAGAATCGGCGTTTCTATACTACTGCTGTAAATGCTTTGAAACGGGGATATCAGTTGGCCCCCTTGGTCTCCCTACCTAACCGCATGCGACTTCTTTCTTGCAGAGTTATGCAAAACTCTTCAATAGAGGAAATATAACCTATAAATATTTATTATATTTATTATTATCATTTTGTGGTGACAATTTTTGAACACCATAAATCAATATTATAATCTAGAATAGTAATGTAACAAAAACAAATCTAACATTAAATTTTAACGTAGACATAGGATGTAACCGCGGAGTCGTAAAAACGATTTCGTCGTATTCCGGTTCTGTGTAGAATAAAAATCAGGGCTACTGCAAATTGCATCTAACCAGAAGAATCGATTCTTGACTTTACCGGGAACAAAAGAATTAATTATGAATACGACTCGAAGAGGAATTGTTTCTTGGCATATTATTATTAATTTATTTTAGCTTATTTTTAAATTATCTGATTAATTTTTAAAATTGACGTTTAACGAAACGGAGTAACTCTAAAGAGGTGGATGAAATTAAACCTTTGGGAAAGGTATCATTTAATCTTTACAAAAAATACCTTAGAGCATTCCAATTTTCTGCAACAACTGACACGATTCGATATCCCGATTGAACATTGCTTTCCTACTTCACTTCCGGTTGGCTTTAGCGAACTCCGGATGTTATCAATACCGGGTGGCCCTAAGCCGAGATTAGCAAGTAGCGGGTTAGGTTGAAAATTAAGAAAGGAATCCTTGTACTGGGTAAAGATAATCATCAACCTCCGTCCAAGCGGAAACTTGGCCCGAGTAATCGCTGTGATTCTAGAATCGGACGAAATTAATAGAGTTTGCAATGAAAATCGATAAAATCCTCGTTCCTTTACTTTCTATTGAAATAAAATATTATATTTTTAAACCGAATTTGTTTTATATCAAAACCATATTTTATTGACACAAAATAAAAAAAAATTAAGTTTTAGAAAGAATATATAAAATCAACAGAACGTGTTGAAGTAAATGAATGAAACCGCAAGTTCTCTCCACTTTTTTTGAATCTGGCAAGGGCGTGGTATTCCACTTTTCACTAATGGCACTAAAGCAGGGTTTCTCATTCCTGGTGTTTTTACGTTCAATGAAAAAGTGATTTCTAACCATCTAAACCTGAATAAAAATATACCATAATAATAATTAAATTTGGTAATATGTTTACTAAATAATAAATACACTTAGTATAATACGTGAAAGGATATTATTGGTGAAATTAGAACTCGGAATGTATGTTGTAGTGTTTGCGGTGTATCCTACAACCTATTACATCCGTTTACAAATACGCACCAGTGAACTAATTATCTTAGCAGTAAATACTAGATAAATTTATTTGAAAATCTACACGTTAAGCGGATTCTATAATTATATCTATTATAAATCGGGACGTTCGCATATGTGCTACCTAAATGGCTCTGCGAAATAGTTGGTTCGGTTGTTCACAAGAAGCAAGCTCGGTAATATATGAAGTAAGTGGTTTCGGTAGGAGAATAGGCCCTCAGAGTGGTCCCAGCGTACTTACCAGTGACGCCATGAGAGACGAAATTCGACTATAGTGTGGAAAGTTTGACCTATTAGTTAAGTAGCTCGCAAGTAACTTTATCAACCTAGCTGAGAAATTTCAACAAAGTTCTTCAACGTGCAAAATTGTAAATTACGAAAGTAATATATTTTCAGGAGGGAATTAGGGGTGCTTAAAATAAAATGTATACCTTAGTATATTATTATATTAATATTTTAATATTACATTAAATTGAAATCGATATAAAAAGAAAGTAATTAATTACAGTAAATTTAATGAAATGTAATTTGCCCCTTCATTCGAAACATTTAGTCGGCACCTTTTCCGTTTCCGGCGGATAACGTCGGAGGAATTAGTCGGGTAGAAAACAGGACGGGGAGCAGCATTGGAGAGAAAAACGAAATTCGCCCCGGTCCCAGGTGTAAAATTCAATCGACGTCCCGCCCTCCGGCGAGCTCCCTGTGCACATTCCCGAGGGAACAGTTCATGAAATTAACGGGCTTAACCAGTGAAATAAGAGAAACACGACGAAGGGACATGGTGGCTGATTGAACAGACTCGCACTTTACCTCCCTCAGAGTTTATAGAAAACTTTTTAATCATACCTCAGCTATGACGTTCGGCAACCTTATAAATAAGCACTAAACTGCGAAATTTACCCCTCCATATGCGACAATAACAGGAGGAGTTTCATCTACACATTGTCGTTTATCCAACAGGACTCTTTATCCACTAGGGAGTAACTACACTAAAACCAACAACGACACTTCTTCTTCTGTTAATTTCATTACAGCCTTGGAAGGTATGATTGAGAGATAGAAAAAGATTTCTTTTCTTTTCTAGCTAACTCATTTAAAGGTTTTTGGAGGGCATAAAAGAAAGTTCCTTACTAAATTACTTTTAATTATTTACGTACTTAGAATTATATGTTAATATGTAACGGCAACAAAATTAAATTCGATATCGAACCTGAAAATGTTTAATGTGTGAAACACTTTTCATGAAAACGTTGAATTAAATTCGATTCGTAGAAAGTTGTTTCAATAGAACGTCGAGTACATATTAATATGGACCAGGTATTAATTTATTTTGAAATGTTTTTAAAATTTTAAAGAATGAATACCGGAAAATTTATAAATACATTCATAATTTTGAACAATCACGTGTATCCATATAATAATTTCAATGGGTTATTCAATATAATATAACAAAAGATTACCCGTAATACACTTTACTAAAAAATATTTATTTAAGCTGTTTAAAATTAGTGATGTTAAAAAAATCGATAACAATTAAGATTTAAGATTTTTTATAGTTTTATAATAAATAACATTAATAGGCAAGTTCCATTATAATTATAGCAATAATCGAGATATTTGTTGTGATAACTAAATCAAACACACATTTTTGAAAACTACATTTTATATGTATAGCTTTGTAGCGATGTAGCGCCTCGGCTTTCTTAAAAAATACGTTCTTGAAAACTACACTGTACAGGGTGTCCAGTTAAGCGTACGGAGCGGCTGTATCTCAACAACGGTAAAGCCTAGAGATTTGGGAACAAAATCCTTATAAGCAAAGTGGACAAGAGAAATACCTGGAAATTATTTTGAAGTTCGTAATTCGACCACTAGGGGGCGTAACTGCCATTGAGAAACATAAAATTCACGCTATCTCAGAAAGTTATACGATGAGCTATAACTTTGACAACATCATTTAGTAGCTAGGATAATACTGCATCGCTTTTGTTTTGCGATATTTCTCATATCTGTCATAATAAGGGAGGGGGAGGCCAATGCGTTTTCAAATGTTTACATTTTAATATCTCCTGGACCATTCAACCGATTTGAATATTTTTGGTCTTGTTTGAAAGAGCATTTCATGCTCTTTTAAAAGATACTTTCAGTAAGACCGCTTGGTTTAAAACAAAGAAGCTAGAGGGCGTTATCTGCAGCGGTTACATATTTTTGTGCTTTTTGAAAAAAAGTTAAACGGAACGGTACTATTTACTTTACAGACCATTAATCGCCATAAAATGTGCTAAATATTAGTGAAAACCGCATCTCGATATCTCCATCCATTCTCGAATTATGAAAGAAAATGTTAAAAATTCGTATATCTTAATCGGATCAAAAAAATCTTGATCAAAGAATATAAAAAAAGCCTGGAATAATCATAATCCATACTTCAGCAAAAATTTAAGAATTATACTGGTGAAAAACCGAACTTAAGGGAATAGTCTGGTCAGAAGGTTAATTTGCAAGAAAAAGTCTGAAATTGCAATAGTTATAAACTAGACTTCAGCAAAAAACAGGAATTACATTGTTCAAAGTCCACATGAAGTCTGAAATTACTGTTCAGAGAAAACAAAAAATTGATTATAAATCAAACATGATTTTTCATGGCAATACTTATGTGTTCAATAAAACGACTTATCTTGTTATTGCACAGGACAGGAAATCACCAATACGGAAACTTTGCCAATGCAGGATAAGCACAAAGGCCAAGTAACAGCTGCAGAAATGAGATACCGGTTGGTACAAGATCCGTATAGATAACAAGAGGCTCCCAGAATGATCTAATGCTTCTAAAAAACTAAATACTGCGGTTGGAGACGGAAATGGGGAAAAGGATGGAGGAGATGAAAAACTTGATTACCGGGAAGGAAAGATATGAGGAAGGGGGGTTGTTGGGCAGAAACTACGCGGGGGTTGTAGGGAAAGATAGAAGACGTGCTAAAGGAAGGGTGACAGTTATTGAAGATCAGAGAGGGGAAGGGAAGGAAGACGGTGAGGGAAGGAATTTGAAGGCGGAGGTGATGGAAGAATTAAAGGGAAAAGAGGGGGATCTAAGGGTAAACGCGGTGTGGGGAACGAAGGGAAATAGGGTGTTGGTAGAGGGGGAGTCCAAGAGGGACGTAGACCTGATAAAGGAGGAGATGGGGAAGAGGGCACGGTGGTCTATAAGGGAGACGAGGAAGCTAGACCCGAAGATTGTGGTATTTGGTGTGCCAAGGGAAATGGAGGAGGAAAAGATAATGAGGCAGATGTGGGAGAAGAACTTGGAAGGGGAAAGCTTGGGGATGGGGTATGAGGAGTTTTTGAAAGGGGCGAAGATTAAGTTCAAAACGGGGCGAAAGGGGGAGGATCTGGTAAATTATGTGATGGAAGTGACGGCGAGGCTGAGGGTTGGGCTGTTGAGGAGAGGGAGGGTGTATCTGGGGCTGAGATCATGCGGAGTAGAGGATTACAGGGGGCTGACTAGGTGTTATAGATGCCAAAGATATGGGCATGTGCAAGGTAGATGCAAGAACGGAAAGAGGTGCGGACATTGTGCGACTGAGGGACATGAATATAGAGAGTGCAAACAGAAGGGACAGGACCCGGCATGCGCAAACTGCAGGGAGGTAGGGATGAAGGGGGATCATGAAGCTGGGAGCAAGGAGTGTGCACAGAGGGTGAGGGAGTTGGAGAGAAGGGACAGGATGACTGATTATGAAGGAGAGGGTGTGGTAATGGAAAAGGTCCGGGGGCATTTACCAAAAAACTAAATACTGCTTTCTGAAGACTAGATACTCCTCTGGAAGATTAAATATTGCTTTCTGAAGACTAGATACTGCCGACAGGTCTAAATACAGCATCTGGAACACTAAATACTGCTTTCTAAAGACTAAAATTGCTTTGTGGAGACTAAATCCTGCTTTCTGAAGACTAGATACTGCTGACAGGTCTAAGTACTGCAAAAGAAAGATAAGATATTGTTGGAGAAAACATACATAACGTTTCTGAAGACTAGATACTGCTTCTAGAAGACTAGATACTGCTTCTAGAAGACTAAATACTGCTTCTAGAAGACTAAATACTGCTTTCTGAAGACTAGATACTTCCGACAGGTATAAATACAGCGTCTGGAACACTAAATACTGCCTTCTAAAGACTAAAATTGCTTTGTGGAGACTAAATACTGCTTTCTGAAGACTAGATACTGCTAACAGGTCTAAATACCGCAAAAGAAAGATAAAATATTTTGGAAAAAACATATATAACTTCGGCAGAAGACTAGATACTGCTTCTATAAGACTAGATACTGCTTCTAGAAGACTAAATACTGCTTTCTGAAGACTAGATACTTCCAACAGGTTTAAATACAGCATCTGGAGCACTAAATACTGCCTTCTAAAGACTAAAATTGCTTTGTGGAGACTTAATACTGCTTTCTGAAGACTAGATACTGCTAACAGGTCTAAATACTGCAAAAGAAAGATAAAATATTTTGGAGAAAACATATATAACTTTGGCAGAAGACTAGATACTGTTTCTAGAAGACTAAATACTGCTTTCTGAAGACTAGATACTGTCGACAGGTCTAAATACAGCGTTTGGAACACTAAATACTGCTTTCTAAAGACTAAAATTGCTTTGTGAAGACTAGATACTGCTGACAGGTCTAAATACTGCAAAAGAAACATAAGATATTGTTGAAGAAAACATTAAAAGCCCCGTTTTAGGCGACTCCCGGGTGCAGTACACCCCTTGCACCCCCGGGTAGCGCCGCCTCTGCCGCAGTCCAATCCTATGTTTGGCCATCGCAAATGATATATATACAAACTGCTGGCTCTGGCCCTACAAACGCTTTAGCGCTGCCCTCTCGTGCTAGCTCATCTGCCGCTTCATTGCCAGCAACCCCAGAGTGACCAGGGACCAGATCAGAGAGTTACCTTAGGAAACAAATAAGAGAGAACAAAAATGTTATTATCTAGAACCTTCCTTCACACTTTATCCAAGCTTAGAACTGCTTCAAAACTACTTTTGAGGCGTGGTTAAAAGTCAACGGATCAATGAAACATCAACAATGATAATAAAACAAAATAAACCAAAACACTTAGAATAACTTAAATTTTTGGCAAAAATAACTCACTAATGTGCGAAATGCCTTCCATAAACCTCGATGCATTTATTTAATCTAGTTTCGACCAAAAAAAAGCGCTGCCTAAGTCTCGGCCCTGGACACGTTTCTACTGGTATTTAGTGTTTTGTCATATTTTAACTGGTTATTGGTTTTTCTTGAAGTCAGGTCGTTTAGTCTACCCAATAGATAAAAGGGTGAAGGCAATGTGGGTTTTGCTCGAACCAAGAATGCATATTATGCAAGTTTACATCAGCTTGTGGACAGATGCTTCATGCATCCATAGCATTTGTGATAAAAGGTTTGGATTTGCCCAAATCATATTTAAAAGTCAATGGTAATAGTTCAGTCTGTTATCATAATCGGTATCTGTTAAGGCCTGATGTAAAACAACGTGGTGGAGATATTATTCTCTTGAGAAATCTTGTGGACAATTGTTTTCGGAGTTCCTAGATTATGTGGGATCACATTGCGCACCAATGTGATTTACGAATTCATAGAGATGTCTGAATGGGCTACACGTTGCCAGTTTTCCGTAATCGCTAAGTCAATCTTAAAAACACTTCTAGAGAAAAATGTCTTTCTTTGTCGTAATTGCATTGCACATTTTTGCCATGCAGTTGCATCGTATTCAAAACATTGAAAATAAATCATCTATCATACGCTTCTGCGTTAGTAAATGACATGTTTACAGTTACCATGGTTATGTAATTTGTTTTTGTCGATGAGGTAACTGGATCCGATTGATGGCACTCGAGTTTTTAACATTTTCTTCTATAATTTGAGAACGGGTGGCGATATCGAGATGCGGTTTTCACTAAAATTTAGGCCTTAACGTTCTAGAGATACAGCCGGTCCGTACTCTTAACGGGACACCCTGTATATAATTTTGTAGTGATATAGCGCCTCGGTCGCAAGCGACCTCCACTTTCCTAAATCCTACATTCTTGAAAATTGTATACTTTTGTATTGATATTGTATCGATGTAGCGCCTCGACATCAAAGCGACCTCGACTTAACTAAGTCGTACATTCTTGAAAGTGTACAATTTTTTATCGATTTAAATAAAATAAGTCTACGTGATTTTAAGTAAAATAATTAATAACTTTTTATTCCCACCATTTAAAAATAAAGTATATACACAACAAACATAAAGGAATATTGAGGTCATAGAAGGTTGATCAACATTTCCCTGGATATTACCCGTTCGACATCAAACTACTATTAATGACGTACTGTATACGTGCGTATAGTAAACAGGAGTCCTTATGTTCCAGACATGTCATTGTTACCTAACCAACACCTCTATTGGTGTAATGAGAGTAGTTGAGGTGGCAATCCCTATTGGTTTGGATTTCAATAGGGACTCTATTACAAGTAGATGAATTAAGATAATTCCAATGATTAAAAGTATGAATGCAAATATTAATAACTTAAAAAATAAAATTTTTAATATATCTTATAAGTTTAGAAATTTAGAAACCAGCTGTCGCCTTGAATTATGACAAACTCGACGAAAAATATGGAGTTTAAATTACGGGGAGGGTTTTCAATTTGCTAAAAATATCGGTTGTCCGAAGTTCTAAAGGTTTTAATGCCAAAATTTATTAAAAGATATTTCTCAAGATTACTAAATCTAAATTTGTTAAACTTACATGTTAATAAATTCATTATCGACGTCTTAAAGCAAATTTATAACAACTTTTTATTCTTGTAGCTGCTTCTATTTGTTCGTTTCTTTCGAATTTATGATCATAACCGTTAATCACCGGAATTGCAGATTTTAGGTCTAATGCTATGCATATTACTACATTGTGGGGAACGTCTGGTTTGGATTTATTCTCTATAAATTTTACCGCATAACCTGGAAGAAGTATACCGGCCGGTCGTAGACGGTGGATTATGTTGAAATTACTTTGAATAATTACTTTATTACGTATAACAAAGAAGTTATATTCTCTTTGTTTTCAAGTTGAATGAACCAACTTTAAATTAATTAGTTTTATTTCAATAATTAATCTTTATATAAAATTTATTCCATGTATGTAACCCATAAAAATATTCTTATGCATCTTTATGCATTATGCATAGTGCATCATCAAAGTGATCAATGGTAATAGATCGAGGTGGAGGTAGAATTGGTACGGAATTGTAAGTGTCAGAGAAGTCATTAATCGTATCCAAGTCAAAAAGAGGAAACTACGTCCGCCGTCGACTATTAAGCTATTCAGGCTTTGTATTGAACTTTTCCTGCGGCGATCTGTGCAGCCCATCCCTTTCCTGGTGAATCGTGGTCCTGCAAGCGATCGAACAACTGACCAGGACCAAAGGCGCTCCTTAAATCTCCCACTGTGGGTGATATTTGAGGGAACTGTTCCACGCCCGCCCTATTAAACCATTTCATTTCCTGTAGCGGCCGTTTCGTTCGTTCTTCAGCGACCACGACGGCGATTCGACCCTTACACATACACACACACACCAACACACTTACGTTCGAATCCGTACACACACGCACGTACGTACACACAAAGTCGAGTGGCAGTGTCGAAAAAGCAATTTAAAGTTTGCACGAAGCGTGTGGAGTGTACACATATAGACCGGCGCCAAAAGGAGAACTAATCGAGGCAGAGGGCCGAAGGGCATCCGTGCTAATTTAGTAGACCTTACTGTGGCCCTTCATAAGCAAACCCACTATAGATACGTCCCCCTTTTGCCCTTATTTGTCTATATCCTCTAAATCAAAATTGCTGCCTCAAATTTATCTGAATACAATTATTTAAACACGCTATATATAGACATTCTTTGATCAAAATTTTGTGAAAAATAAGATTAAATGAAATATGACAGTGAAATTTTTTCTCGTCGCAAACAAAATTTAATTTAAAAAAAAACCTTCCTTGTAAGAGGACAGCATTAATTTCGGTCCAATAATTGGAGAAGGAAAAAGGAAAGCGAAATGGTGAGAGAAGAAGGGGGAGGGACAAGATATCTGCAAGAAATAAAAGGGAATGATTGATGTCGTCCGACGACGTGTCGGGAGGTAGACAGATCGTTCAGCTATCGGATACAGTCCCCATGCAAATTACCTTTGGCATTTGAATTTTCCTTATATCGCCCGGCTTCAGCCGACCCCCGGGGAAACTAGTTCAACAGTTTGAATTCCCACAACGAGTTTACAGTTTCCTCCTTTGTCACACAGTTCATACCTGCAACTTAATACTCCGGCATAATATTGATTTAGGAATTTCTGTCGTCAACGGCAGAGATAGCGTAGAGTCCCGTCAAGGCGGCAACGGAGTGGTAAGAGTACGCCCGGCTTGAACTTAGTTTCTCAACTAATGGGCGCCGTTATTAAATATCTCGCAGCCCGTTAAGTTGTGTGTTACGGAATTACCAGTCTCGTGTATTATGTATGCAGATATTGTGTTTTCCACGGCATTGCAAGAGACATTTCCAGCAGACCAAACCGTTATGCACCGATTTACACTTTGAATGTACATACATATAAGCGTATCATATAAAGGACACATTACAAATCACGTTTGTACAACAAAAATATATTTCTATAGAAATCAGGGCGTACCTACTTACTTTGTCCTATTTATGCAACATGTTTGAATGTTTTTAGTTTTAGGTCTAATGTTAGTTCTAGTGACAATGATAGGTAGCGCTAATTAACGTAAGATATCACTATGTTGCATATTTTTATTCAATTAAAATTAAAACTAACACTAGACCTAGAACTAGAATCATTCGGGTTTAGCCGTCTTGAGAGACGTGCGGCTAAATCCGAATGTTTCTAGTTCTAAGTCTAGTGTTAGTTCTAATTTTGCACTAGAACTAGCACAAGACCTAGAACTAGAATCATTCGGGTTTAGCCGCACGTCTCTCAAGACGGCTAAACCCGAATGATTCTAGTTCTAGGTCTTGTGCTAGTTCTAGTGCAATCATTCGGGTTTAGCCGTCTTGAGAGACGTGCGGCTAAATCCGAATGTTTCTAGTTCTAGGTCTAGTGTTTGTTCTAGTTTTCCACTAGCACTATCACTAGAACTAACACAAGACCTAGAACTAGAATCATTCGGGTTTAGCCGTCTTGAGAGACGTGCGGCTAAACCCGAACCTTTCTAGTTCTAGGTCTTGTGTTAGTTCTAATTTTGCACTAGAACTAGCACAAGACCTAGAACTAGAATCATTCGGGTTTAGCCGTCTTGAGAGACGTGCGGCTAAACCCGAATGTTTCTAGTTCTAGGTTTAGTGGTAGTTCTAATTTTACACTAGCACTATCACTGAAACTAACACAAGACCTAGAACTAGAATCATTCGGGTTTAGCCGTCTTGAGAGACGTGCGACTAAATCCGAATGTTTCTAGTTCTAGGTTTAGTGTTAGTGCTAATTTTGCACTAGAACTAGCACAAGACCTAGAACTAGAATCATTCGGGTTTAGCCGTCTTAAGAGACGTGCGGCTAAACCCGAATGTTTCTAGTTCTAGGTTTAGTGTTAGTTCTAATTTTACACTAGCACTATCACTGAAACTAACACTAGAACTAGAATCATTCGGGTTTAGCCGTCTTAAGAGACGTGCGGCTAAACCCGAATGTTTCTAGTTCTAGGTTTAGTGTTAGTTCTAATTTTACACTAGCACTATCACTGAAACTAACACTAGAACTAGAATCATTCGGGTTTAGCCGTTTTGAGAGACGTGCGGCTAAACCCGAATGTTTCTAGTTCTAGGTCTAGTGTTAGTTTTAATTTTACACTGTCACTGAAACTAACACAAGACCTAGAACTAGAATCATTCGGGTTTAGCCGTCTTGAGAGACGTGCGGCTAAACCCGAATGTTTCTAGTTCTAGGTCTTGTGTTAGTTCTAATTTTGCACTAGAACTAGCACAAGACCTAGAACTAGAAACATTCGGGTTTAGCCGCACGTCTCTTAAGACGGCTAAACCCGAATGATTCTAGTTCTAGGTCTTGTGCTAGTTCTAATTTTGCACTGAAACTAACACAAGACCTAGAACTAGAATCATTCGGGTTTAGCCGTCTGAAGAGACGTGCGGCTAAACCCGAATGTTTCTAGTTCTAGGTCTAGTGTTAGTTCTAATTTTACACTAGCACTATCACTGAAACTAACACAAGACCTAGAACTAGAATCATTCGGGTTTAGCCGTCTTGAGAGACGTGCGACTAAATCCGAATGTTTCTAGTTCTAGGTTTAGTGTTAGTGCTAATTTTGCACTAGAACTAGCACAAGACCTAGAACTAGAATCATTCGGGTTTAGCCGTCTTAAGAGACGTGCGGCTAAACCCGAATGTTTCTAGTTCTAGGTTTAGTGTTAGTTCTAATTTTACACTAGCACTATCACTGAAACTAACACTAGAACTAGAATCGTTCGGGTTTAGCCGTTTTGAGAGACGTGCGGCTAAACCCGAATGTTTCTAGTTCTAGATCTTGTGTTAGTTCTAATTTTACACTAGCACAATCACTGAAACTAACACAAGACCTAGAACTAGAATCATTCGGGTTTAGCCTTCTTGAGCGACGTGCGGCTAAATCCGAATGTTTCTAGTTCTAGGTCTAGTGTTAGTTCTAATTTTGCACTAGCACTATCACTAGAACTAACACAAGATTAAGACAGAACAAGTGCATAGAAGTTTCATAATTACGATTACTGCACTCATATATTGCATGTTATATGAAATTTCCGATATATTTAAAAATGGTACTAATTTCTGTCATAAAGTATCGTCTTTTATTTATATTGAAAAGTTACAAACTTTCATAAGAAGCTTTTCAAAGTTGCTTTAAAATTTTAAAACAATACCGAGACATTATCCGTATTGATTAGATGATGAGTAAAATAACGTTTTCTTTGTTTTAGGGGGAAAAGTACAATACCAAAGGCGTCGTCTTCTATTTAAAAGCAAAAAGCGAGAGGGATTTCTGATGCGGGGATCTTGAAATTTGCCTTGTATTAAAGGTAACTGAGGAGGCCGTGACCTTTGAGGGGTCGCCCCGGGCTAACGGCTTTTCTGTGGTAATCCACGGTGATATTTTCTTATACATACAAAACAAAACTCTGCTCATTATACATAATTATACATATATTATATAAATACTAATTGATACTTTAAAAGTGTTGTAACCTTGTTATATAATGAATAATATTATAACGAAAACTCAGGTACGTACAAGTAATTAATGTTAAAGGTACCCCGAACATTAACAGCGGCATTAATTACGTCTGTCATAGCACCCCTCTCGCAATAACGTTAATGTGCCCTTTTAGATAACTGCATCAAGAGACAAGGGGTTGCTTCTTTGAAACAAGGGCAACGACGATCTCTTTTTCCTTTTGCCCAACATCTGATAATGGACGTATAACTGCCGTCATGAATAAATTTAATTATCTACAGACTCCAAATTTGCGTTTGGAGTCTGTAGTTTGCCCATTTCTTGTTTGCATGTGTGTTTATAGGAATTTTAAGCTGTAACAAAATATATGACGGGGTTCGTGATGTTCATAAAAGCTGCACTAAGGCTTAGCAAACAAACTTACGAGGGTCTGTGATGCCAGCAACGCACGATATATTGAGTGGCCTAAAACTTACGAGATAACTTTTAGTGGCGAGATAGATTTACCAAATATGAACTCGTATATCTATTAGTAATCGATTCTTCGACACCGTTTAATATCTTAAATGCATTCCTTTCTATTACGTCTTCGTTAATTTAAATCAATTTCTAGTGTAATACGAGTTATTGATCCTCAAGCCCGACATATCGTCAATGCAATATACCAAACTAACTCCCACCTATACCCATATCGGTCGCAATGCCTGTGTCATTAAAGGCCCGTGTTTACCCTTACTTGGTCTAATCCGACCAACATACCTTATTACGGTCGTAATAAACAGAGCTGATGCATCGTACACAATTGTATCCTTTGTTATTTGATTTCGTGGTGGCAACCATTTCGTACAAGAACAAGACAGAATTTATTAACCGTTATTAAAACGCTTATCTACATAATAATGTTAAGATAAGCAAACTGTAATAAAGTTTTAAAACGATATAACAATTTTTCTAAAATATTAAGATTATCTTATACTTTGATGTTTATCACAAAAATGAAACATCAAAAACACAGAATACAGTAAATTTTATTTAAGATACAATATGCAGAAAAAAATATATTTTTTTCAAGCAAAATTTTCCTTTGCAAAACTACCCAATGCCTGTACTATTAAGCTATGTTGCATTTTATGTAACATTCATATATTGCGAGTTATATGAAATTCCCGACAGAAATATTTCGGCCTTAAATACCGAAGTGATACTGGAATGCTACCGAAACAGACGCTGCAGAAGACTAAAAGTAAGTTCTTGGTCAGGCTACCAAATATCGAGAATTTGATGGGAAATAATGGGAAACCATTTCCAACTATACTCTGTTTTTAAACCAGGAGGAGTAAACGCGAAAGTCAGATTTACACTAGGAAAAATCACCAGAAAATAGCTTTGTTCGTTGGGACTGCACTACTCTGCACGACATGGCACTCGTATGACGTCATAGTGCAATGAAGTGTAAGTAAGTGAATGTCATGTCAACTTAGTGCAGGCCAGAAAAGTGTATAAACCGTGGTCGTAACGAACAGATTAGCTTTGTTCATTGGGACTGCACTAGTCTGCACGACATGGCACTCGTCTGACGTCATAGTGCAATGAAGTGTAAGTAAGTGCAATGTCATGTCAACTTAGTGCAGGTCAGAAAAGTGTATAAACCGTGGTCGCAACAAACAGATTTTTATCAAAAAAAGTGTATAATATGTTGAGGTTATGTTAATGTTAAAAAAATATAACTTAATAATAATAGTTTTCTCTTTTTATAATATTTTTATTACAACTTCACCAACAGCTTTACTTTTATCTTCTGCAGAGTTCGAGAAGAATTTGGCGTTAACAATGACGGGCTGATTTGGAATTCTTCCTTTGCCTAATAATTTATAATAACCCTAAAAAAAGAAACAAATTAATATCTTATTTATAGTCTGTTGTCCATTTATCTATCTACTATCTTGTCCATTTTCTACAGCCTCTACTGGGGTTGAATGTACTGTGTTCTCTAATACAACAAATATGAATTATAATATTAAATATTAAGAAATAAAATTCTTAATAATTATTACAAAATACGCTTTCAAATATTCCGCCATTTTCGTTACACTGTACTTATTGAACTTAATCGAAAGCAGGTGCAACAAAATCTGCACTAACTTGCACCGGCTGCACGAAGTTGCACTACGCATGGCCCAACGAACAGTATGAGTGCAGCTGCACTAAACTGCACTGTCCCCAACGAACACACAACATCTGCACTAAACTGCTTAGTGCAAGTAGTGCAGTCCCAACGAACAAAGCTATTATCACTAGATATTTTGGCGGTAAATTTAAATTAATAATTATTATTATTTATTTATTTACTTATTATTGTATTTATTTTCGTTTGTTATCGTCAACACTAAATATACAAATTAACATTGAAGTTATGAGTGTATTTATTTCAAAATATAATAAAGAAGGGTTTAAGAACACAAAATTTACAATAATGACACGAAACTGTCGAATTGTCAATAACCTAACCTTCAAATTCAAAATCAAAATTCAAAATTGCCTGTGTGTGAACCTTCCTCTCATTCAACCAATCACGTGCAAGGTCAATCTGGTGACAAATTTAAAATACTCCTCCTGGTTTAAAAATAGAGTATAATTGCCAAAGAAAACTTCAAGGTATAATTAATGTTTGTAAACAAAACTAACCTTACCTAACATTCCTTCACGCTATAATTGACATTACAAAAGAAAACTTCACGCTATAATTGCCATTACTAATTGCCAAAGAAAACTTCATGGTATAATTAATGTTTGTAAACAAAACTAACCTTACCTCACATTCCTTCACGCTATAATTGACATTACAAAAGAAAACGTCACGCTATAATTGCCATTACTAATTGCCAAAGAATACTTCATGGTATAATTAATGTTTGTAAACAAAACTAACCTTACCTAACATTCAGCGTCTGAAGACACAGGGCTAAACCCAAAACTTAAAAATATACAACTTAGCGCTGAATAACAATTAAAACTAGAACTAACACTTGCACTAGAACTATACTCTGTTTTTAAACCAGGAGGAGTAAACGCGAAAGTCAGATTTACACTGGGAAAAATCACCAGAAAATATCACTAGATATTTTGGCGGTAAATTTAAATTAATAATTATTATTTATTTATTTACTTATTATTGTATTTATTTTCGTTTGTTATCGTCAACACTATACATACAAATTAACATTGAAGTTATGAGTGTATTTATTTCAAAATATAATAAAAAAGGGTTTAAGAACACAAAGTATACAATAATGACACGAAACTGTCGAATTATCAATTACCTAACCTTCAAATTCAAAATCAAAATTCAAATTGCCTGTGTGTGAACCTTCCTCGCATTCAACCAATCAGGTGCAAGGTCAATCTGGTGACAAATTTAAAATACTCCTCCTGGTTTAAAAACAGAGTATAATACCTATTTGAGTTATTCTAAGAAGTGTTTTAGCCAGTCGGCGATCTCAAGTTATTTCCTTACAAACTTTATTGTGGATTTATAGGCTTTTGCTTCAATGGTTTAAATTGGTTCTGATTCTATTCTAGTACTTTATGGGGAAACTCCCCCTCTTAACTTCCTTTTATAGAATGCTGGGTGGCAGATAAAATACAACCCAACCTAACCAGATCGTATTGTTGGTTAAGGAAATGTAAGGTTAGGTTCGATATTTCATTTTGTTGGACATTGGTATTGGGTTTGAATTTGTGGATATCCGAATACTAATTGAATTGAATTTGTTTTTAATATTGCAGATTTCATGGCTGATGCATCTGACATCTGATGGAATTCATATTGGATGGCATAGACACGATGATGGAGTTACATCGATGAAGTTGTTAATGGCTTGTTGGAAGAGCGCTGAATTTGCTGATCGGAATTTGAGATCTTAATGAGTTGCGTTTTATTGTGGAGTTTTGAAATTTTGATATGATATCTCTGGAACGTCGGAAGGTGTCTTTTCTGCATGTGGTAGTTTGGTTTCATAAAGATATGTGTAATATATTTTGTTAAAAATCTGTTCTATAAATCGTTATAGTCTATTTATAATTATGACCTTAACCTCGGGTTAGAATGAATATAACCAAGTCGTTCAATATTTTTTTGAAGCTTTACATACATACATATTCGTATTAATCGTAGATGAGGTTACGAATAATAATTATAAGAATTTGTTTATGTATTAATAAAATGTTGTAACTATTAACTACTAGTTAGAATTCAATATGTATTGTTGACCGTTTACGTTTTTTATTGTATTTAATCCATGTAAAGTCGATACGAAGTAATTTTATAGAATTTTGACAGTTACATAACCTCAAATTTCATTTTTCATTAATTTCGTATTATAATTCATGTTTGTCCGGTTGAAACCATTGCAAACGATAATCTCAGCATGTCAAGAACGAAAACCATCCATCATATGAGAGTTTTGATGAAGAATTGGATGAAAATCCGTAGATTAAATATTTGAATATATTTTTGAAGCTGGACGTTAAAATCTAAAAGAAAATGTTCCGAAATCAACAAAATAAAGTTAAAGCAATAAAATTACAACATTTCGTGCATAAATATTGTTAAAATAGAAATTTAAATAATTTTTTATCAAATTTAATTGGTGACATTTGACATTTCGAAGTTGGCAATACCGGAGAAATTTAAATTACGAATTTCAAGTTGAAGAATTTAACCAATCAGAAAACGTTATTTAAAACGTTCTTGCAATAAACAAACGAGACTGGTGGATTTAGTGTGATTTCGAACGTGAGGAGGTGCGCACGCTAATTTTGTCCTCGAGCATTTTAACCAAAACAAAAGTTAAGTTATTAGTCAATCACCATTGCGACATAACCTCAAAAATAGAAAACTTATTACTAAAATAAGTTAATAAGAAGATTATTTGAATTAAAATTAGTCACCTTTAAGAATAAACAAGAAAAATTAACTGGTTCCTGATCCAATTAATCCAGTATACCATTCCGAAGAATTATTCCAATCCAATCAGGTTATCAACAAGATCATTGTACCGATTCCTTTGAAGAGTCCAAGTTTCCTTATCCGAGAACTTCAGTAATCTACAAGATTAAGCTAAGTTATAATTTTCAATTTCATTATTATTCATTTTTTTTTATTTTAAATTTTTATTTAAAGTTTCACTTACCCTTAAATCATCTTAAATACGATTAATTTGAGTTATGTAATTTAAAAAAAAACTGTTTTCGCCCGGGTTTGAACCGGGGACCTTCCGCGTGTTAGGCGGATGTGATAACCGACTACACCACGAAAACTTGTTATAAGTACTAAATTAAACTACAGTGTGTTAATTAATTATCGCTCTCGACAATGTATGCAACCAAGGACAGTAGAATCTAAAAGGACTGCTACATTCATTGTTGTGACAACGTGCCCGCACACTACGTAAAGTAGTTATTTTGATTTATTTATTGACTTACCGCTTAAACTTTAAAGCAACCGCTAGAAAGAAAGGCAGCAAAAGACGGTTAAAGAACAAAGAAAATACGGCAATCACAACCATAACGAACGATCAGCTGTCAACATCTGGTTACTAATTTAAAATTATCCAAGGTACCACTACATATTGAGATATGCAGCCAATATTACATAGGTCACGTGGGTTACGATAATTAATTAAAACAGTGTAAAATTTGTTATAATTTTATTTCTTTAGTATCATTAATACGTTTTTGTAATTTTTTTTCTCTATAAGTGAAAAAGAATATTTCTAACTTAATGATTTTTACATTATATGCATTAGATGTGCGTTTTCCACAACTTCGTAGTCGAAGCGATTCCCAAAGTTTACTAATTTCATCGGGTTTAGCGTAATAGATTAGTCGACGTAGCCCTTCGTATACAAGTTTCGAGCGTTTTCATTGCGCAAACCGGGACCAAGCAGCAGGAGAACTCGTTCGCGTCTAGTTTTAGACCGATCTCATTTGGACTTCGCTTCGGAACTAACCGCGTAATTGTGTATTCTTGCTCTCCGTTTGCGGTTTCAAGCTTTACTTTTGCTTCATTTTCTGAAAGATTTTCGCCTTTTTACATTACTTACTGTTGATGTATTGTGGATTACAGAATAATCTATTTTACTTTACTCAATGTTATTTTTTTTTATGTTTTAGTTACAAAGAAACGTAATGTCATTGATGTGGATCATTTCTGCTTGATCCCGATTACCTTTATTGAAGCTAACAATGCGAGTAAATACTACTATCATTTTCACTCCGTTGGATTTGCAATGGACTGGTCAAACAATTAGTTCATCACTTAACTCCATTAAACTAACGGATACACACCGCAGGAACACTTCAACATTTCTTTACTACGCATCCACTTGGTCATAAATTAATCAATGTGGTATGTTAATGTGGTTAGTGGTAAACTTGGGTTAATTTCATCAATACAAATCGATATTCTCAGTATGTATTGCCAATAATCTCTCATCTACTGCAATGAAGTGTGTATAATACTTGCCTCTATAAACAGATAACCGTCAACTCCATGCATATCGATTATTGTGAGTTAACAATTTGTGCACTTTCCTAATGTAAGTTAAGATATTAACACATAGTCGAAGGATGCATTTGAATAACACAGGATTATGTATTGACAGCTATAAATTTGATTTGGATTTTTTTAATCTTCCGATACCAATCGAGCAACAAGGCTATAATGTTGAAGTAAGAATGTTCTGGAGGGGTGCCAAGTCGTTGCTTTGGGTCGACCGTCTTCCGCGGTAAAATTAAATTGCCGACTATCTTCCGGGCTGAATCTCCGGCACCGACCTATCTCTGCCTGCTTGCTACAGCTACGGGCACTTACTGTGATCGGTTCGTCCAATAAAGCACAATTTTCTCTTATCAAATAGAACATCAATTTATTGCGAGGTTATAAAATCGATCGATTCCACCCCAGCCAATATTTAGCGTATTTATCTTAAGGAAAAGGTCATCTCTCTTTTCTCTTTTCGTCTCCGTGATTAGTTTATAGAGACATTACCGGTCCCTTCTACAGAGAAAATGGGTCTCGACAGATTTTATTTTCTCCACAATATTACATGTCATGTTGATAAATTTATTTACAGATCAATTTTATTTTGTATTAATAGATAAGTAAGAAATATAGCAATATAACCTCAACTCCAATATTGTGGTAGATAAACGTAACAATCATTAATCAACTTGTAATTATAAATGATACTTCCTAATGATCGATGGTTACTAATAATTACTAATTGTCTTTCCATTCATTGCCGACTATTAATATTCATAATAAATAGGGTTCGTTTAAATTAATGTATTTGTTGACTTAATAACAGTAATCGAATAAGAAAGTTTAAATAAAAAACTAAAAAGAAAGAAGTATAACATAACATTTTAAAGCATCACCGCTGCTCTAAGGGTCGTTTCGTCAAAACTAACCTTTAACTTCCTTAAAAGCTTCCACATTTCCCGCTGAAAGTACCGTAGTATCCGGGGATGGGGGCCTAAGTGACCCTAGCTTTTTATGCGGAACG
The DNA here is from genome assembly GCF_036711975.1 of Onthophagus taurus. Taxonomy (NCBI): domain Eukaryota; kingdom Metazoa; phylum Arthropoda; class Insecta; order Coleoptera; family Scarabaeidae; genus Onthophagus; species Onthophagus taurus. The sequence goes on from NC_091967.1 coordinate 4,545,543, forward strand.
TGCTTAAGGCCGAGCTCGTTTATCTTATTCCTTTTTCGTGAACCCCCGCCGTCGCCGGTCGCCGCCCGTTGCCTGGTCTTCATTTATTTCGCGCTTTTCGTGAGGTCCTCTTGGACCGAAGAGTACCAGCTAGCCCCTTTTGACGTGTCCAAATGCATCAATTGTCCGGACGACGAGTGGACATTACTCAAACAACAACATCTGTTAGTGAATTAAGAAGAATCGATTCTAGTAGAAACATGTTGATAAATAACCGAAAAGGTGTTAAATCAAGAATAACAATGTGATAATCCTGTGTATTTTTATGGCCTAGACATGTTTTCTAACACTTTTTATTGAGTCAAATACAAGTGTATAATACATGTTTCTTATGCACTTGAAGTGAAGTTGGATTAGTAATCGAGTGTTTCAACATAAAGGATGAAGTGAGTTAGTGCTTATGGCATAAAGAGAAACCCGAAACTAAAAATAAAATACATCAGAAATCGCTGATTAATACCTTGTGTCAGACGGCAATAACTAGAACTATAACGAGTTTTCGTGGTGTAGTCGGTTATCACATCCGCCTAACACGCGGAAGGTCCCCGGTTCAAACCCGGGCGAAAACAGCTTTTTTTTTAACTTTTTTTAGTATTTTAAGATTTTTTGCACGCATATTTTAATATGATATAAACATGAAATGAAAGCCTTCGTACTTATACAATAAAGAATCTTGAATATAAACTCTATATTCAATCGAATAACGTTAGAAGCAAGAAACCCAGCTGCTGCTTATAGAAGACTAGATACTACTAGCAGCAGAATGATTACTGCATGTAAATGACAAGAGATTCTCTTTATAAATGATTAAAAAGCATAGAGTACTTGCAGAACATTAAATAGTGCTTGCAAAAGGCTAGATATTGCTTGGAGAAGACTAGATACTGCTTGGAAAAGATTACATACCACTTGCAAAAGACTTGATATTGCTTGGAAAACAGTACATACTAGCTATGGGCCAACTCGGGTTTTCCCCAAATTGCAGTTACCTTTTCAAACGGATGTAAGAACGCCACTACGTCTTCAGCAAATAATCACTCTTCAGAATACAGATTCGGTGGAGGTGATACCAGTGTCGGTAAAGTAGCAGAAAACGGAACCTTGAGCTTTAATAGACGTTCGAGCATATGAAAGGTACTGAAACCAAATTCATTTGCTTCTGCATGGCGACCAAAGCATATGAAGATTTTGTGCTATGTTTAAAATGTGAAACAATCCCTCGGCATTTACTTATTACTTGTAATAACTGATTATTATTAGCGGTGGTATCTCCTAAATTAATTCTATCTTTTTCTATACAGTCTTTCACAGCAAAATTAAGAGTGTGGACTACATAAAAATGGTTTTGCTTATTTAAAATTTCGCTAATTGCTTTTTTTATTGAAGCTGCATTGTCTGTAACTGTAGTCATTATTTTAGAACTTATCTGCCACTCGTCCAATATTTGTTGAATTATATTGATTGTCCAATATTCTTCCGAAGTAGAAATAGCTATTGACACTAATTAATTAATAATAAGCATTTATTGTTTTTGATAATTACAATTTTCCGCTTAATACATCCTAATATAATACATACTAATGACATATTAGTATATTATTTTCACCCTCCACCCTCTTCCTCCATTTCCATACCCTCGACTTCTCGGCCCAATCCTCCCCTCATCCATCCCTTTGTCTCCTCACCCCCACAACCATTCTCATCCATCGTTTCCCCTCTCCTAAGATCTGCCCTCGGTCCAACTCCTCCTCCCTCAACTCACTGCACCCATTCAACATATGTTCCAACGTTTCCCATTCCTCCCTGCATAGCCTACACCACCTCTCCTCATCGGCCATCCAGTATCTGTTCGCTCTCTCCTCGTTTCCACAACGGAACCTAGCCACCAACTTCTTCCCTTCCTCATCTCCTTCCAATAACAAGTATCTAGGCAGCCCCTCCGTAATTATGTCCCTGTACCTTCGTTATACCTCCCCTCTTTTATATGTGTCCTTCTTTCCTGTCTCTGCACATCTCGGTCCCTATCTCTCAACTCCCTCTACATCTCCCTACCCACCCTTCATCTACTATTTATCTCAGTTACCGAGTAGCCCGCTCGTCTATAATAGTTTGACTTTATCCACCTTTACCTCTTCCCGCACTATATACCCCGGTGTTTCTCTCGCCACCCCAAGCACCCATCTCCAGTATCTAGCTTGCACGTCCTCCAGCATTGCCTGCTCTCTCCATCCCCATACCTCTGCTCCATACATCATCACACTGCTAACCAGACCTTCAAACATAATCTTCCTCGCTGCCACATTCCTTCCAAAGACTCTCTTCCCCCAACCCCATACTTGTCAATAGCTATTGACACTAATGAAACGCGTATTACAGTCTGACGTCCAAATATCTGATGTCAAAGCAATACGTTTAACGCCCTGCAATTTTTCCTTACGAGTTGTAGACTAAATGTTATACTTTTCTTCCAACATCCCAGTCAATTTTTTCCTCGAAGGTAGTTCATAATTGGTATTTAATATTTTGGTGTATTTGCGCAAACCTTTATTTACGACAAGCCTGAACTATCATTTGAATCAACGCATCATCTCCAGATTTTTGCAAAATTCTTTGCAGGAAATGGTACGGTTAAGCGAGTTTGCTTGAATCATCAAAAGCGGTACTGTACCACTGGTGGTCAGGCAAAGTGTAAACCTAACTCGAGTTAGTAACAGTCTAACTCGAATTAACGTGAAATAACGTCAACTCTACTACATACTGCTTGCAAAAGACTAATATTGCTTGTAATAGACTTGATATTGCTTGGAAAAGACTAGATATTGTTTGGGGAAGACTAGATATTGCTTCCAAAAGACTAGATATTGCTTGGAAATGACTAGATATTGTTTGAAAAAAAGTAGATAGTGCTTAAAAGAGATCAAAACACTGCAACCAATATTGCTTCTAAAAAACCGGATACTGATAATAAAAGACTTGAGAAGACTTGAAATGGTTTTGAGTAAACTAGATATTGTATGCAAAAGACAAGATTTATTGAAGAAGACTATAAAAAATTAAATTATTTCTTATTGCAGATGAGTAGAAACTACTAATAAAGTAATAATAAGAATAAGATCGTCTATTCCAACCCCAGCTTAAGGTCATAATTATAAATATAGTCTATTTATAATTATGATTTATAGAAAAGATTTTTAGCAAAAACATCGGTAGTCGTCGGAATTTATTTCTTTTCAAAACGAATTACAAATATGTTCGTGAAATTTATTACAATTTTCTTGTTAAACCAACATATCTGTATGATATATGTAACAATGTTCTCAGTGAGCGAATACAAATCAGCTTCCCATAATAATGGATACTAAACTGCTGAATTCCTGGCAAAGTTACAATTTCGTGGGAAATACTGTGGTATCACATTTTATCTTTATTTTATTCAAGTGAAGTCGACCCGAACTAAATTTAGAGAAATGATACGCGATATTAAATCTGCTGCGCAGTCTTCGATGAATCAGGGTTTTCATGAGAATTACGACCGAGCGAGGTTGGAGGTCACCATTATCACTTTCCACGGAGTAAAAATTTTGATTTTATTTATCTTAAATTTTGTTAAAGAGAAACAATACACAATTCTAATTTCCTGTAGTAAGCATAAATGTATATTACATGTCGTAACTTTTAGTTGGAAAATGAAAACCATGTTTTAATTACTATTTCTAACTGTTTCCGGTTAAATTAATTCTCTGCGGTTTATTTGTGTTGATACAACATTTCCATTTATTCTCAACCAATGACCGTATAAGCAAAGCGGTGCGGTCGCGGCTTCACCAATTTTTTTTTTTAATTCTTGTACCGTTCATAATTCTCAACCGTATTCGGTTGCGGTGATGTTGATGGCCGGGTTGGGTTGGTTCGTTGGTTGGTAGGTTGGTGTCTCTACTCTCGATCTAATTAATACCGACCGCTCGCCCCCCACAACAGATATAATGCATGTTTTAATTAAAATTTCACGCTGTGTAGATTAGGCGTGCCACAAAGTTCGTACAACGTTTTTTCAAAATGAAAAAGTAAACGAAACAAAAAACGAGGTCCCCCATCTTGAAATAACTACATTATGTGACGACCCAATTATTTATTTAACACAAAAAATGCTGTTATTTTGCTTCTGCCGAGTTGAACTACATTTTTTTTTCGTTTACATTCTGTTGACGAAAATGAAAATGAAATTCAGCGCAACAATTTTTATATGCACCGAAAAATCTTGTAAATACACTGTTAAATTAATTTTTGGAACGATTGGCTAATATTAGCATAATTAACTGGTGTCAGTATGATCACAGAGTTCGATTGACTATTGAACTGTCGTTATAACAAGGGTTGTGGTAAAGGGATGCCCATCAATCGCTGACAGAGAAACTGTTAACTTGATCACCACAAAGGCAGGATTTACTCCTTAATTACTACAGATGTGTCATTAATTTAAATCAAATTTTATATATTAAACTGTAACATAAACCTGATAATACTCTTATAATGTTGATATTTACATATACGTGTACTCTAAACTTCTCTCATGCTACGCCACTTTAATACAAAATCCAATCAACTAGATTTTTTTGCCTCTTGGGACTTTACAACCCAATTAATCTCGATAATTGGAATTTTATTGTGCCGATTTAACCCTTAACGGCTGACAATTTTAACTCTGCTAAAAAGAAGGTGAGAGATTGCGAATAAATCCGCTGTTATATAGCAAAAAAATCAATAAATAAGAAAATATAAGAAAATACAATATCTTCAATTAGCTTTTGAAATAAAATGTGTTCAGAGAAAACACAAATTCGATGAGTTTTATCCACTGTTTACGAATAACTTTGTGAGCAATTATGAATTAATAAACATGCAAATCTTTGTTTACGGTTTTGCGAATAAATATTTTCGTTAAATAAAGAGAATGTTAATTCGGGATATTTATGACTTTTAGTTCAGCCCGTGGTCTTATTTTTCATTATATACAGGGTGTTAGGTAAACATGCGGCAAAAATAAGAATATTTTGTCCTACGATAATTTTTGAAAACCCCCTTTGTATCGAAGATACAGGGCAAACAAAATTTGTGACAGTAACAAAATGTTATTATCAAAAAATTGCTCAAGCTACAATGTTCGAAATGACTTCCTCCAGCCTGAATATAAGCATTCAATCTTCTGGTCATTGACTGCCGAACTTTTTCAAACACACCAGGGTCGTTTCTAATTGAGTTACACCCAGCAATTATCCGATTTCGCAAATCGTCCAAATTCTCCACTGGAGTAGCGTGAACTAATGACTTCAGATATCCCCAGAATAAACAATCCAGCGATTTCTGTATGTTGCTGTTAAAAAATTACAAGCAACCAAACTCAGACAGCGTTTCTGCCAAAAAGTTGCGATACACCAAACCAGTAAGTCATCCTGGTAGAAATACCGGTCCAATTAGATAATCATCCACGATTCCAACCCAAACATTAATTAATGTTGAAAATGATCTTCACATACATCATGCGGATTTTCATCTACCCACACATGATTATTATAAAGATTCCTTAATGTATTTCTTGAGAAACTGGCTTCATCGGTAAAAAGAATATATGTCAGGAATAGAGGGATGCGAACTAATGTTTGCAATATCCATTGACATAATGCAATACGTGGAAGAAAATCAGCAGGTAGTAGTGCTTGAACGTGTTGAAAGTGGTATGGATACAACAAATTGTCCTTAAGAATTTTCCAAACTGTCCAATGACTTACATTCAAAGTATTTGCAATTCTTCGCGTAGAACTACCAGGATCTTCCTCTATCATGTTCAGCACATTCTGTTCCAATTGTACCGTTCTTACAATCATTGATCTTCCTGGCTGAATTCAGGACGTCGCTGAATGTTTTCGATCGGGGACATTACGAGCAGCAAATCGTTGAATCTATAATCGGCTAGCTTCTGATGAATTGCCATCAGCAAGTCATGAAAGGCATATCAGTCATCTCGGTGTTCGTATAAATTACACTGTTGGAAATAATTCACGAGCACACCCTGTATAATCTGAACGCGGGTGTCTAGCGCAATAAAATTTGGTATGGAAGTAGTAGTAAAGTAATGTAACTTACCTCTTATCTTACCCCGTGAGCTTCGCGTACCATCGCTACACGACGTGGCATGGAGTCTATAAGTCGCTGTATTGTAGCAAGAGGGATGGCCAACCATGCCACCTCAACTCGCCTCCATAGCTCCTCAACTGTAGCCGAGGAAGCCAGATAACGTAGAAGTCTCCGACCAGTCATGTCCCAAACATGTTCGATCGGATTCAGATGCGGAAACCGAGCTAGTCATGGAAGCATTCGTATACGGTGCTCTTCCACAAAGGTCCATACAACACGCCCGATGTGCTGTCGTACGTTGTCGTGCATGTATAGCAGACTTGGGAGCCGCCGAACGTAGGGAAGCACAACGGACCGTAGCAGTTCATCTACGTATTGTTGACCCGTCATGGTCTGCTATACACGCAGCAGACGTGTACGTCCACCATGTGTAATCGCACCCTATACCATAATGCTCGGTTGTCAGTGGATAGGGCGTTCTTGCACACACTGCTCGAGTAGACGATCACCACGGCTCCGACGAACTAAAATTCGCGCATCACCGGTGCTCAATTCGAATCTTGATTCGTCGGAAAACAAAATGTCGCTCTACTCGGCAACCTACTAATGCCTAGCGTCGACCCACTCGTGACATATGCTGCGGTGCTCGCGTGTTACTGGAATCCGCTGTATCGCACGACGCACGCGCAGTCCACTATCTACCAAACGCCGCCGTACAGTTCGCGTAGTGAGTGCGCCTTCCCCTGCCGGTGGCCAAACAGCTCCAAGTTGCCTTGAGAAGGACTCACACGACGCTAAAGCGCTGAGCACAAGAGCGAAATCCTCGTGTGCTGGGGTCACGCAGGGCCCTCCCGGCAGCGGCTGAAGGTACCTATGTCCTACCTCAGACCATTCTTGCCATGCCCGTTGCACTGCCGATAACGACCGCTCGAGACGACGCGCAATTTCACGGAACGATACACCCTCAATGTGCATGCCCTCAAACATTCCTCGCTCAAACTCGCTTAAGTAACGCGATCGCCCATCCATTGCGCACAGAGTACGATAACAATGTGGTTCCTCACACAACACTAAAAACGACCGGTATTTTCCATCCACTTCGGTCTCCATAGCGACGGAATGTTCCACTTGGAAGAGCGGCTCAGTCAACAATGCTGCGACGGAACAATTCGAAACTCGATGAATAAACTCGTCTACAGTAAACCTTTGTGCTCTGCAAATATCATGGATTTATCTTCACGCGTTCAGATTATACAGCGTGTCCCGTATCTTCCGCATCAGAGCATTATACGGTTGTAGAATACATTATTCTGAAGCGATCTTTCTAATAAATTTTTTTCGAAATGTTTATAATAACCGCACGGGGACTGTTTAACGACGACCAATAACGGACAACTTTGATTCATCGAAAAAGTTTATTTCTCTTTCCATGACGAATCTATTGGTGAGTACACGTGGGAAACGAGTTATCATCGGCGTAGCGGACCGGCCGAGGGTGGCACCGATTACCTGAGTCTGATTTGCGATCTGCTGATTGGACGAAAAACAGTTCCTTTAAACAGTTCCCGTGCGGTTATTATAAACATTTCGAAAAAATTTTATTAGAAAGATCGCTTCAGAATAATGTATCCTACAACCGTATAATGCTCTGATGCGGAAGATACGGGACACGCTGTATAGGGAGTGCTCGTGAATTATGTCCAACAGTGTGTAATAGAGTACTACACTAACTGTTAAAGACACATCAAACAGCCAAACATCACTCAATCTAAACAAATGCGATCGATGAGACGCTTAGGTACTTGATAAACTCATTGACGTACGCCATACTTTTATTTACATCAATTGCAACTGCCCTGTATCTTCGAAACAAAGAGGTTTTTCAAAAATCATTATAGGACACAATATTCTTAGAATAAGCCAAGGAATAACCCCTTGAATTTTTGCCGCATGTTTACCTAACACCCTGTATTGTATAATCACTCATTATACAATACATTATAACGATTATTTTCATCGACCCAGAAATGAGTAAGATGTGAGCTTTCAAAGTTAAGAAATTTTTAAACATTTTCTTAAATATTTTCAATATGGTTTGTCTTAGAAAGATAAAATATGAAGAGATGAGGACACAATATTCTTAGAATAAGCCAAGGAATAACCCCTTGAATTTTTGTCGCATGTTTACCTAACACCCTGTATTGTATAATCACTCATTATACAATACATTATAACGACTATTTTCATCGACCCAGAAATGAGTAAGATGTGAGCTTTCAAAGTTAAGAAATTTTTAAACATTTTCTTAAATATTTTCAATATGGTTTGTCTTAGAAAGATAAAATTTGAAGAGATGAGAAATCGATACAACCTCGATTTTGGAATGTTTTCATTAATCGTAGGTGCCTATGCCACGACTTACAGAAACACCCTGTATATACAAAGTTTCACTTACAATTCCGAGGCCAAGTATCTCTGGAGTGGGTTGAGATATTGTAGTTTTGTAAAAAGTTGTTGCTAGAGTTCGTAAATGACTTCAGTTCTTAAGTATTGTTATTTTTCATTGTACAAAAATAAAGATGGCAATGGATAACTAGTCAAAAGATCTACAACTACAAGTGACAAAGTCGAGGTGGTTTGGCTTAACTACTACTAATAAAAAAATATGTAGATATTACAATTTGATCAATACGTTAATTATTCCTTAAAGAAAGATATATTTTTGTCTTTATTCACAATTCTTTTCTGACCAGAATAAAATTGTTCTTTTCATCCACGATTCTTTATAGATAAATTAGGTTAATGAACATTTAATTGGATTGCTTCAGTACCTTTCAGTACTAGACCTTGGTCCATTTTTCTGCACTAAAAGCAGTCGCGCAATGTGAACGACATCGCGCAAAGAACGTTAATGTTAGGAATTGAAATAAATGGTTCATTCGTTTGAAACGGCAATTTATGGACGTTTTATTTTCAATTTGAGGCGACACTCACTTTTAACGACTTTTTAGAATATAAGATCCTATTGGTAATAAAAATATAATTTATTTTTAGGAAAACTCTTGTTAGTTGTTATTTATTAATTTTTTTAAAAAACGAAGAAAATAGTGGTCAGTGATTTATGTATATGGTTAAAACGGTTCGTTATTGGCAAACCGCCTGATGATGCAAAAAACAACGAAACCGGTTTGAAACAACAACGAACGAACGAAAATTGGAGCAGTAACAAGATCTGGGTTTCTGTAGAAACTAATGTTGAGTATAACGTGGTATCCCTAGAGCGCGTGTTGAAGCAAAAAGACGGAGAAATATTTAGTTTTAGGTGAACTGAACTGACGTTAAATGTCAGATGAGTAAACGGTTTGCTCTCATGTGAGGATTTTAGAATAAAATTTCAATATAGTTGGTACAAAAATAATCTGATACAAAAATACAAAATAATACAGTATAGAACATACATTTTTTTATTGGTTAAAAACTATTCGACACGTTTTTGTGGTTAAAACTAAAGTGAAAAAAAAGCTGTGGAAGGAAGTTTGGTCGTCTAGAAGTTTTAACGATTGGCGATTACGAATTCAAGTTTTATTGCCGCCGGCAAATATCCTGAATTCGCAAACATTACGTTATTCGCACAGATGAGCAAGAATACCGTCGGGAATGCGGCGAGGTTCCTCAACTGATTGTGAATAAACTCCAAAATCTTTCACCGGATCAGATGGAATTTTCTAGGCGCTAGTTTCAATACACCTTCACCCTCGGTAAACTTTCCTTCCTACATTTCAATGTTCTTTACGGTGTGAATAATGCAGGATTCGTGTGTGGAAGACGCGAAACTTTTAAGAAGCGCAATAATTTTTATACTTTTATGTAAAGTTATAATTTGTTGAATTATTAATAAGGTAGATTACGCCCCGGTTGTAAAAGACGGGAAGAAATTGATTGAAATTTGAACATTCTAAGTTTTTCTTATTGATTTCTGTTCGAATCCAAAATTGTTTGTGCGACCAAAAGAAACGGACGCAAAAGAGAAAACAGAATAATTCCTAAAAAGTGGAAACAAACATTTTATTCAAAATGACGATGCATTGGTCTCGTGGGTGACGGGATACGTAAATTTTCTGTTAGATAGAGCTGGCGACGTAAAATTTTCAAGTTACGAAATATTTATGGTTTATATGGGAATTCTTTCTCTCTTGAAACTATTAAGTATGTATCATTAGTAATTTTGACCTGGAAAATTTTATTGTTTTAAGTACATTTAACCATTCCGGATTAAGTAAGAAATACAAACTAAAAATGGAACTAAAAACAGTTCATGAACTAAAAGTGATTTTTTTCTTTTCTAATAAAATCCGGTTTTCCTGGCATAGTCTGTTATCGCATCCGCTTTACACGTCCATTTTAAAGCCGGGCGAAAACAGTTTTACATCTTTTTTTTATTTTATCAGAATTCAAATGAATAAAAAAAATTAGGGATGAGCAATTTTTTTCGATAAAATAAATAGTTCGTGTTGTACACAATTTAAAGGACACTAACTAGATAACTTAACATCTCATTGTCCAAGATATGCTATTTAGCACATAGTATGTCAAAAAACAAATTCAATGTATTTTCGAGCTATTGACAGGTAATGATTGTAGGTTCTTTGATGGGAAGATTTCTGGAGAAAAACGGTCCCAACAATTAAGTCTTGATATGAATAGATCGTCCAATGATTTTACAGATAAGCTTGTTGATTATCTGTCTCTCCATCCCCATACTTCTACGCCGTACATCATAGTGCTCCTTACCAAGCCATCAAACATAATTTTTCTTTTCCCTTCCAAAAGTTCTTTCTCCCCATCCCAAAACTGTCCCATCACACTCACGTGCGCCCCGACCTTATTACTTTCCGCGAACCCATATCCCAGGTACGTGTAGTCTTTCACTTGCTCTGTCTCTCTTTCCTGCCACCATTCCTCCTTCTTTTTTCTCATTATACAATACATTATAGCGATTATTTTCATCGACCCAGAAATGAGTAAGATGTGAGCTTTCAAAGTTAAGAAATTTTTAAACATTTTCTTAAATATTTTCAATATGGTTTGTCTTAGAAAGATAAAATTTGAAGAGATGAGAAATCGATACAACCTCGATTTTGGAATCTTTTCATTAATCGTAGGTGCCTATGCCACGACTTACAGAAACACCCTGTATATACAAAGTTTCCCTTAAAATTCCGAGGCCAAGTATCTCTGGAGTGGGTTGAGATATTGTAGTTTTGTAAAAAGTTGTTGCTAGAGTTCGTACATCATAGTGCTCCTTACCAAGCCATCAAACATAATCTTTCTTTTCCCTTCCAAAAGTTCTTTCTCCCCATCCCAAAACTGTCCCATCACCCTCACGTGCGCCCCGACCTTATTACTTTCCGCGAACCCATATCCCAGGTACGTGTACTCTTTCACTTGCTCTATCTCTCTTTCCTGCCACCTCCATTCCTCCTTCTTTCTTCTCCTCCCTTTGCAGAACTCCATTATTTTTGCTTTCTCGACGTTTACCTCCAACCCCTTCGCCTTAAAATATCTTTCCAGGGACCTCATCATCTCCTTCATCTCCACCGCCTCTCTAGCCGCGACCATCAAATCGTCCGCATACGCCAAGGCGTGCACTTTTCTTCCTCCTATCACCATCCCACCCATTTGCCTCTTCACAAGTCTCTTTTCCAAGTCCTCCGTATATATTGCAAATAGTGTGGGACTAAGGGGGCACCCCTGTCTCAATCCCTTTGTCGTCCAGAATACCTCACTTAACTCTTTCCCCACTTTAACCTTGGCCATCGTCACCCTGTACATCTCCTTCACCCTCCCTATCAGTTGTTCTGGGATACCTCTCTTCCTCATTTCCTCCCACAACTTCTCTCTATCCACGTTATCGAATCGTCCTTGCTCTCCCGTTCCCAGTCTTCTCTCTTCCACCCCTCCCAACAATCTCATAAAGTAGGCTCTCCATTCAGTCATTTGTATATCTCTGCTGACTTCCTCTCTTCTTTTCCTCATCCTCTTTAAGTATCTCCATACCTCATTTTCCTCTTTCAACTCCTTAATCTTCTCAGCCTCCCTTTCCTTAAGCTCCCTCTTCTTTTTCTTGCATTCTTCTTCTTCTGGCCTCTAAATATCTATCTATCTCTACCTCCCCTCTCTGCCACTCTCTCAATTTCCTTCTAGCTTCTCTTTTGGCCTCTAAATATCTATCTATCTCTACCTCCCCTCTCTGCCACTCTCTCAATTTCCTTCTAGCTTCTCTTTTGGCCTCTCTGCATTCCCTATCCCATCATTCGTGTCTTCTTACGAAATTAATAAATTGCCAGCAAACTCCCAAGCAGCTCTCTTTATTAATTTTTTCCGTTTTAAATGCTCTAGGATTGGCAGAGTGATAAACAAGCAAAGGTTTTTACTTTATATCTTTTGAGGAATTTGCATTACTATTTGATTTATGTAATCATGAGTTTGCTTGATGAGAAACTTCTTCTTCTACTTTCGACTAGGGATGCATCTCTGTTTGTCAAGCCTTATCTTTGGACTTTACTCCACAAACGAGGAGAACCAGCTCTGTGCCCATCTTTTGGCCGGTCGTCCTTGTGGTCTTTATCCTTTCGGTCGTCCATACATGCATATTTTGTCCAACCTCCTCTCATCCATTCTTTCCACCTTTTCTTTCTTACTTTTGTCCATTTTACTACATCTCTCTGATAGTATGTTACATCTCTCTCTGATAGAGGTGTTGGTCTGGTTATCTCGCAGTGTCACATTCAACATAGATCTCAAGACTTTTTCTCCAGCACCCTCATCCTCTGTTTAATCTTTTTGTTTCTGCTGTCGTCTCGGTACCATATGTTAGTATGGGTCATACCATGACTTTATATATTTTTCTTTTTCCTTCTACACGCATGTATTTGTTCAGCTATTTGTATCGCTTTTGTAACTTGTGTTTCCTTACATAGATTTTGCTAACTTATTTCTACACCCAGATATTGTTGATAAACTAAAATTGTATATATATGAAGCAAGTTTTCGTGGTGTAGTCGGTTATCACAAACTTTCTTCAACATTTGCAGTGTATTGTAATATCATTCATAGTGATTAATTGAAATCTAGTTGAGACTGTTTTAATACAAAATTCAATAAATATTACATCAGACCTTTTCCATTCCATCTCATGTGCATTTTACATAAAGCTCGAAAAGATTAGACGTCGTTCCTCATAAATATGCAGACCGCAACCAGAATATAGGACATAAAAGTTTCGAACGTAAAACTAAATCCCCTCACACTTTATTGCTTAGAGCAATCGTCGATTGATCGATCTCTTGAGATTTCGTCCTGGCAGTTACCGTAAACCGAAATGCGCCGGCAACACTAACGTCCATCCGTTCGTTCCGTTCCGTTCGTTTGTTCATCCCAATCCCTGGACCATATGTCATTTGCGGCCGTTCAATTTGTAACAAAAGCTTACATTCGGCAGGACATTTTTTATTACAATTGCAAAAAAAAATCAACTATCACAACCTACGAAAAATCTCATTACATTTTGATTTTTGCTCCAATTATGTTAGGTACAAGTTCAAATATAGCGTGAAATGTAAATTACTGCCACGTTGACATTTTGTCATCCCCCTCTCATCCGGAAAAGGGCTACGCTATACCATAAGATTATCCTTCAGGCAAATTTCAGCGATGTCATGTGGACAATCTAACTTGAGAAAGACAAATGATGCGCAATATGGACCGGGAAATACTCGTAGGGATATCGTAGATATCAGGAAACGTTGAAAAGGTAACAAAAACGTCAACGAACAGATTTTGATTTAATAACTAGTTTTAGTTCAATAAAAATATACAACAACCATTAAAACTATAGAGCTAACACTAGACCTGGAACTAGAAACAATCGCGTTTGGCCATGTGTCTCTTAATACGGCACAAATATCTTAATACGGATAAATATACAACAATCTTATGCTAACTAAATAACAAGTAAAACTAAAACTAACACTATCACTAGAACTAACACAAGACCTTGAACTAGAATCATTCGGGTTTAGCCGTCTTAAGAGACGTTTGGCTAAATCCGAATGATTCTAGTTCTAGTGTTAGTACTAGTTTTACACTATCACTAGAACTAACACTAGACCTAGAACTAGAAACTATCGGGTTTAGTCGTGCTGTCAACAGCTGATTGCTAATTTAAAATTATCCAAGTTACCACTACATATTGAGATATGCAGCCAATATTACACAGGTCACGTGGGTTACGATAATTAATTAACACAGTGTATATCTACCCAAGTTACTTTGAAAGAGAGAAAGTAGTCAAGATGCACTGGATCTGTGACCAATGACTGTAGAAGAAATAATGACTCAGAAAAACTTCGTCACTTCTTGTTTGAACTGTTTTGAATGATGATGTACTTAGAGAATGTGGTACTCTTTTGCTGCAATTCTTGCTGTCGTACGAGATATCATATTTCTGTAATGAATGTATTTTATATTTTATTATCCACACTTACATAGTACATACAAAATATAGAAAAGAAAATTGACAAATGCTTTCAAACAAAGGAAAGCTATTTGCATTTCAAAATTGTGCCCTATTCCAACGGGTGCTGGTTCGTAAAAGTAGCGAAACGTCATAAATCGACTCGTTCAATCGACCGACGACGGTGAAGCCGTGAATAATAAAATAATACCTAACCCACGTGTAAAGCAAATCAAATCAAAATTCTATATTTTCCTAACTATATATTTATGTTTACCAAATGTAAATATAACGAAAAAAAGACCTATATTTCTCACAGAATTTACTTACATTAACTTTGTTAGAGAAACGGGACGATATTCTTTTCGTGAGAAGAATTTTAAAGTAGCTCATAGAAACGCCGGTATTGGTGTTGTTGTACCTGTCTTGGGAAGCATCAATTACTTTAATGAAGTTATGTAAAATGCTAGAGCAAGACCGTTGGGAATATTCGTTATTCATGAACGTATCTGCTAACCTTGCTATACTACCAACCGGATTTAACGGAAACATCTATCTCAAAACCGGAAATACTAATTTTATCGATAAGTACTCTACTTTTTCATTCATTTATTTTAATTCTTTTATTAAAATTTCTTTTAATAATTTAATTTGACACTGACACACCGCGAGTTCATTTGAATACCATAAAGTTCACTTCAGTTTTAACCGATTTAACTCAACTTCAAGTTAGATCCACTCAATTTAAACTCCCATCTAAGCCATAACAATTTCTGGTCGCTATAAGTGAGTTATTATAGTTATTATTGCGACCAACTTTGCCAACGCTTTGTTTTTGTGTTATACAAAAAGCCGAAATGGCTTTGGGTTACACCGAAAAATTAAATTGGTTCTCATTCGTTACAGTTAGTGTTAAATAGATTCGAGATAAAATAAGTTTAAACTTTCCCTTTTCGGAAAATAAATCGATATAACTTTGATAAGATCTAACATTGATAGATGACGTCGACTTTTCATTGAAGGGTGAAATAGTATCAGTATAAATCTTCATCAGTGACAAATTTGCGTAAACTCAAAAGTTATTTATTACAAAACTAAAATTTTTTTAAAATTATTTAACCCATTTGCATCATTTAAAACTAATTATAAAGTGGTTCATATTACTAAAATTTAAAAACTAGAACTAACACCATACTTAGAACTAGAAACATTCGAATTTAGCCGCACGTCTTTCAAGACGGCTAAACCCGAATGATTCTAGTTTTAAGTCTTGTGTTAGTTCTAGTGATAGTGTAAAACTAGAATTAACACTAAACCTAGAACTCTTAAGACGGCTAAACCCGAATGATTCTAGTTCTTGGTCTAGCGCTGCAAAACCGTTAAAACTAGAATTAACACTAGACCTAGTTAATATTCCTAGTTCTAGGTCTAGTGTTAGTTCTAGTTTTACACTAGTACTATCACTAGAACTAACACAAGACCTAAAACTAGAATCATTCTGGTTTAGCCGTCTTGAGAGACGTGCGGTTAAATCCGAAGGATTCTAGTTCTAGGTCTAGTGTTAGCTCTAATTTTACACTAGCACAATCACTGAAACTAACACAAGACCTAAAACTAGAATCATTCGGGTTTTAGCCGTCTTGAAAGACGTGCGGCTAAACCCAAATGATTCTAGTTCTAGGTCTAGTGTTAGCTCTAATTTTACACTAGTACAATCACTGAAACTAACACAAGACCTAAAACTAGAATCATTCGAGTTTAGCCGTCTTGAAAGACGTGCGGCTAAACCCAAATGATTCTAGTTCTAGGTCTAGTGTTAGCTCTAATTTTACACTAGCACAATCACTGAAACTAACACAAGACCTAAAACTAGAATCATTCGGGTTTAGCCGTCTTGAGAGACGTGCGGCTAAACCCGAATGTTTCTAGTTCTAGGTCTTGTGTTAGTTTTAATTTTACACTAGCACTAACACTGAAATTAACACAAGACCTAGAACAGACTCCTCTTATCCTTAACCGTCCCTCATCCCTCCTCTCATCTCTAACCGTGACTCATCCGTAAATAACACCTGCTCCCAATGATGGATTTCCTAATACACGTGCCTTCTTGTAAAAGCCAATCTGTTTCTTCGGTGGTTTGCAGATAATTTAGGACCAGTAGCTGCTGCCCGAGGTCGCAAATTTTGATTACAAAGTCTTCCATGAACCTCGCTTAGTTGTATTTGGAGGCTTCTTGCAGTAGTGAATCGTTCCTTAAGTGCTCGAAGCATCAAAAATGAATCCTCCACCGCATTTGTAGCTCGTGGCCTGCCTTGGCCACGTCGTCTAGCATAATCGTTGGTCTCTACATATCTGTGCAGAACCCTACCGATCGTTGTATGAGCCACGCCAAACCTTCTACCAAGTTCGCAATTTATTAGTCCTTCATTGGACAAAGTTACAATTTGAACAAGATTTAAATTTCGTCTAGCACGCTCCATTATGTATTGCACGAATAACAGTTATCTTATCAATTGGTAAAACAATTAAAAAACAATGCCTACTTTTATTTTAGAAGTGAGACTTATTTACTTAAAAAACAAACCCATCATGAAAAGATGCTATGATTTCAAAATTAAATAAAGAAGACGGACAAAATCCTGTTCAAAAAGCGTAATAATGAACAAATTATTATAACTGATATTAAGGAATCGGAAATATATAATAGGTTTGTTCGAGCAGAGAATTAGGTATTAGTTTGTGACAAATTAGTGCATTCATGAATGCGCATGCGCACGTAACGATGAATTGCGAACTAGTACGATATTTCTCACAGCTCGAACAGTAAAAATATGAAAACATTGTATTAAACATTGTATATGGCCATTGTATTACTTCGTCTGATAGGTTGCTTATAAAATACACTGTTCGCTGGATTACAGTTTGTAGGGAACTTATACTAATATTAAATCTATCAGCTACATCTCGGAAAGAAGCCGTCTGATGACCAGCAAACCACAGAAATATTAATATATGTTGTTTTTCTGTTAATTTACCATTTTTCCGGCTTGATAATTATAATACTGGCTGGCTTTAAATCGATTTGCTAGATCTTCCGCAACTACTCTACTCAAACGAAAATGTTCCATAAATTCTGAGTCGCTATACTGTTGTACTGTTATTTCGAAATACTCTTCATTTTTTGGCCTTATTCGCACTGGTGTATCAAGTAATTCACCTTCTAGGTCATCATCACTTGACTCAAAATTTACTAAAGGTACATCTTCACTTGACGACGAAATATCGGACATGATTATTTATACTCTGATTTATACTAGGTACTTAAGAACGTGTTAACAACAATTACAGATTAATAAAGCGGATATTGTGTTTACAAATATAAATCGATTGTGTCACCCTCTCGACGTGCTACGTTTATTACCAACAAACTCGCAAAGTATCCACTGCGCATGACAGTACACAATCCGTCAACAATTTTTCGAAAGTCGGCAAATTGTAAAAACTATACCCAACCAGTACCCAACTAATCCTAAATTCTGATCGAACACACGACTGGTAGTCGAAAAAGTCAGAATTCGGGATTTATTTACTGCTCGAACACCGTTACCATACTGCGCATGCGTCTCCCAATTTGCAGATTGGTTTTGCCGCTGCTCGAACAAACCTAATAATTCTCGAAATAATACCAAAACCAAAAGTCAGAGTGGTGCGTTAATTCTGTGGTTAAGTGTATTTTAAATAAACGGATAGAAAGTTAGACCATTTTTTATATTTAAAATATTTTTAATTATTAAAATATACCTAAATATATTTTTAACGGCTTTTAAAGTTAATGAATTGTCGCCATCGTTTTTAGGAACTTTCGTCGCGTTGCAGTACCAATCCGAGATATTGGTTGCATACTTTGTCGGGTGCGATAATTAATTAACACACTGTATTTAGTCTGTAAGATATTATATATTATATTAGTATAGACTTTGGTGTATTTTCGTATCAACCCAATTATGTCCACAACAAATCTTGATTTTAGTATCTCATGATGAAGTACAGTGTGTTAATTAATTATCGTACCCGACGTCATCATTGCAAGTATGCAACCAATATCACAGTGTTGGTATTACAATACGCGATTTGCGTATTTGGTTGCATATTGGCAATGATGACCCATAGGAGTTTAATGCCAGAAACTATTATCTATTCTTCTAGATAAAGTGATGAAGATAAGTTCACAACATTATCTTTAGATAAATATCTGAAGATAGTGTATCTGAAATTATTAATTTTTCTTCTAACATTGAAGTTTTTGCGAACTATAAGAATCGATACTGTAATATATTATTAAAATTGATCTAAAAACATAGGTTTCAGTATTAATTAAAGAACCTATTTCCTTTAATATTAATCAAAACCCAAACCAGATGATTTACAGTTAGAAACGTAAAACAAAAGTTATCATATCTACGTGAAGTAAATTTATGTACTCATAAAAACTTCCCATTTATCCCTAAAAGCATCGAAGTGTCCTTTGTCCTAGAGTTGTATGGGTCTTTGGGGTGTACTGTAATCGAGCTTTTACCACACGCTCTTACCCATACACACCACCCTCGTTTTTTACCTTCCCAACAAAAACTAACAAAAGAAATATCTTTTAATCAGAATAACGTGAAAATGTAAATCAATAAGCTATTAAAACTGTCGCATTCTGTGTAATCCAATTTAAAAGCGATAGGTATGGAAAACTTCAATGTTCAATGCGGATCAAGATTGATGGATGATGTGGGTAAAAATCTCAAAATTGTACTTATTTTACCTGTTCTTGTCACCGGGGGAAGGGTCGAAGATTTATTGAGAAAACGGACGGTAGTGCGCTAACAAGTTGTAAGAAATACGCCTTTCGCTGTCGCTAAATCCGAACTATTCTGAAATTGGACGGATGCGAACTGGTGTGCTCCCCAAGCGGCGCGACGTTCGCTGTAAAGTTCGTGATCGGGAAAATTTTACCAGTAATTTCTGGACTCCAACATCAAACTGTCATCAGCACACACATTTCTTATTTCTACGTCTCCGTATAATTCAAACCATTTCTTTCAAATCATTTTTAATAAATTAATTCAATTAACAAACATTACCTTGTCTGTCTTGTTAACTCGTCGACAACACATATCCAACTGTTATGATAGGTTTATTGTTTAATTGCTATGAAATTCATTAGGGAAATCGCAAATTAAGTTAATTAGATACACTAATCAGTTTCCATTATAGTTTAATCGTTAAGCTGACTGACTTTGAGTGCGTTATGTGTGTCAATGTAATCTGAATTCCATTCCAATTGGCCCGGTCCTTTTCACCAAAGTAATAACTAATTTCAGTCGAACTTTAGTGCAATTCAAACGTTTCCAAACTATAATAGAATATTGTAGGTAATTAGTAAAATTAAAGCGTTTTCATTACATAGTTTAATTCGAATTATAACAATGCTTCAAAAGGAATAATTTTATGATTACTTTAAATTATAAATTATTTGGGACGTTGCTTTTACATAAAAGATTTAAAGGAAAGTATTGAGCACATTTGAAAGATTTCGAATGTGTCGAACAGGTACATACACGTGTGGGGCCATCGCCAACCGGCTGTTGTGAGTTTAAAACATGCAAGCGACCAATATCCGAGTTCCGACAGGACCGCCCGCCTTCTGAATAAATCACTGCCGCGGTTCATAACTTTCGGGAGAGTCCGGTTTCCTAGGGAGTCCCTTAAAATTTATCGAGTGCTTTCAGAATGGGAAAGCAGTGCTGCCGGCTGCCGACGCCGTGTGCACTTCATAATGTTGCTTTTGGCGTCCAAGGCGGTGGATGCAAAATGCGCAATTTTTTATGAGTTATGTCGCCGCACACACGACATCGCACCCCATCCCGTTTCGACCTAAGAAATTGAGGATACCACTACCCCGTTTTATGAGCAATCTTCAACTTTGTGTATACAGATCTATGACTACGATGAATTTTTATACGAACAAGTCCAAATATGTTCCGGCGTTTGATGTTAAACCTTAAAAACTTTTTATCTAATTCAACAATATATTAATCCAGATTCAAATTAAAATCTTCATTTAGGGATTTAGATATTTTAATGAAGTTATGATTTCCTTGTTTGATATCCATCATGAACTCTTTGCCGTGGATTACTGCAAATATAAAGAAGATGATGGCTCTGCGAGAGTCTGCTCTAAGGTATTATAGGAGACCGAGAAATCCTACATATTTTCAGTATTATAAGCAGTTACGTAATTTTGATACGGAGTTGTATGATGGAAAGTCCTAGTTTGATGTGGAAGACTTGAGAAAATTTAATCTTGTTAGGTCTAATATCACTGATTTACCTCCCCACCTGGCAACACTAAGGGCCGGTTGTACAATATAGCGATAAACTTCCCGACAGCGTTGTCTGGCCGATAAGTTAGTTTGTACTGTATTACAATGTACGGATATTTTTGTCGGGGAGATTATTGACAGGATAACTTATCGGGTACTCAGAGGTGCCAATAAGACGGTTATCCGCCAGATATGTATGGTTACCAAGGTTTTTATATAACAACATTGACAAACGTTGTCTGTCGTGAAAAAGTTTGGTTAGTTTATTGTTCTGGAAGGAAAAAAAATAAACGTGCTACTAATTATTATACACAAGAGGAGTGTTGGCGATTAATTGAAATTGAAGAAAATCTAACCAATATTATAGAAAATAAAAAAACAGATGCAGTCACTTGGAAAGTGAAGGTATAACCTACTTGGTAATTATTTATCACATATCTTGTATTTTAGAAAGCGGCATGGCAAAAGATTTGTCAAACTTTTAATTCAACCGGCACGACAAACCGTACATGGGAACAGCTTCGCAGTAAATACGAAACATTAAAAAAGATGCCCATCAAGCCGTTACCAAATACCGCACTAATGTGATGGGTACTGGTGGAGGTCCATGTGAAGAAAAGTTAAACCCGTTACAATTTACACAATTGTTATTATTGTCAAAATCAGTTCAAATTTCAAAGAAAGACGTTAGCGTTACCAATCTACGGCACAAATTACTAGATATGGGAAAAAAGTACTACCAACCGAGTCTTATGTAGCCGATAGCAATCCTCCCGACAAAAACAATTTGTACAACAGCGAATATCTTTATCCTCCCGATAAGTTTATCGGCCGAATAGTTATCAGACAGATTTATCGGTATATTGTACAACCGGCCCTAAATCTGTTGCTGATGTTGTTATTAAGCCTGATTTGGAGTTATTAACTTTCTATCATACCAATCAATTAAATCCTGACTGTACTCCTTTTACCTTCAAGAAAGTGTCTGTGGATTCTATTGAGCGGTATTTGCTTTTGTTGAAGTCTACTAGTGTTGGCTCGGATGATATTTCTCTAGATATGGTTAGGTTGTGTTGTTCTCGTATTTTGAATATTCTCTGTCATATTTTTAACTTTTATCTGATAATGTCGGTTTATCCTAAGGCATGGAAATGTGGTCTGTGCCTAAAACGAAACCAGTTAAAGAGCTTAAAAATTTAAGGCCTATTACCATCCTTCCGGTTTTGTCTAAAATGTTAGAGAAAATTATGGCGGAGCAACTAAAATCTTTTTTAGATACTTATAATATACTACCAGATAAATAATCTGGTTTTAGGAGTCAGTATAGCTGTGCCACAGCGCTTCTTGACTTGATTGATGATATACAGTGATATTTACTATCAAATGTTCGAAGTTATTTCCCATATTTTCTATCAATTGGGCTCCCAGAATCCATAATCTCCCACTAGCGTGGCCTAAACCAGGGTGTTGGTGGATTGTCTGGGCAGCAGCATATATCTGATTTGCAATATTTGCTGAGTATTAACTTACGTGGCGTACACTATGCTCTTAAAGTGACCCGAAAGGTATAAATCAAGAGGATTAAGCCAGGCCATTGGATCCATCTTCCAGGAAACACATTATCTAGATGTCGCCGATTATATCAGATATCTAGGAAACTAAAAAACGTTTACTACAATTTTTTTCATCTATTAGTCATTATTTGTCTTAAGGAATAAATCCCTCACTTTATGCGTATAGGTTGACAATCATTCTGTATATAGAGCTCTTGATGCTGATAGATCTACTGTGCTTATGTTGCTTGACTTTAGTAAGGCATTTGATATCTTGAATGACGACCTCTTATTGGCTATTCTTAAATTTGTTGATGTATCTGAGTGTGCTGTTTCTTTGTTTAAGAGTTATTATGTTTCTTTGTTAAGGTGAGGTCACAGTGTTCTGATTCTATTGAATTGGTTGCTGGTGTTTCGCATCCTTGGTCCTAGCTTATTTACAATCTATACCAGTAATTTATTCTCAAAGTTAAAGTATTGTTCTTATCATCTTTATGCTGATGATTTCCAACTGTATCTAGATTTTCTGCCTGGTGAGCGATCGGAAGCTTGTGATAAAGTAACGGAGGATTTAAATCACTTAGGCCCACTTTTACCATCCTCCTGATAAATTATCTAGAAGATAGTTGCCATGGTTACGGCGGTTTTAAGCACTCATTGTCTAAGGGCCGGTTGTACAATATACCGATAAACTTCGCGACAGCGTTATCTGGTCGATAAGTTAGTTCGTGGTGTATTACAATGTACGGATATTTTTGTCGGTGAGATTATTGGTAGGATAACTTATTGGGTACTATACGTACGTTATGTCAGTTATCTGTCGTGGAACATTTTTTAAACAATTCTTATTGTCAAAATCATAATTAAAACTTCAAAGAAAGACGTTAGCGTTACCAACCTACGACACAAATCACTAGATATGGGGAAAAACTACTACCAACCGACTTTTATTTCGCTGATAGCAATCCTACCCACAAAAACAGTTTGTACAACAGCGAATATCTTTATCCTCTCGATAAATTTATCGGCCGGATAGTTATGAGGTAGATTTACTAAGAGCTGGATTTATCTATCGGATAAATTTATCAAGAGGTGGTAAAAGTGGGCCTTATGTATGGAAATTAAGAGCCATGCTCTTTTGGTCAACCTTGACAAGACTCAATGTATTTTATTTACTAAAAAAGGAAGTTTATTTGTTAATAAGGATGATATTAACATCTTGGAGTACAGTTAGGACTAACCAATTCGATTAAGAGTTTAGGTCTTATTATTGATGATCAGCTTGCGTTTGGTGAGCATATTAATTTATTATGTAGTTGTGCTTATGGTTCCCTAAGAAGGCTTTACTGTAGTAAGATGTTTATATCGCAGGCTTGGAAACGACTCCTTTGTGATTCTCTTGTATTGTCTCACTTTAATTATTGTGATGTTGTATTTGGTTCATGTTTAATGGGTGCAAATTAAATCAGTGGCACTTTTGCCTTTTCTGCTCTTTCACCCATTGAGCTTTAATTGCATATTTTTTGATTGATTCTTATTTAGTTGTTTATTTGGCTCAATAAAGTATTATTATTATTATTATGGAGCTTTTCTTTTGAGATATTACACACTGAAATATCTTAATTTTCCCAACAGCTATGAATAGGAGTAAAAAATTCTTAGAGGCAGAATAGGATACCAATTCCTGGGTTGTACAAAACTCTGAACTTTGGAACATAGAATGTTTTGATAATGGGATATGAAGATGGCGAAACTAACCATCTGTTCAAGGATATCTCTATTTATCAGAATTCGTCAGATCGCAAAGACTGGCCATGTGGCACGAAGCATTAGAATACAAAGAAAAAGAACACGAAAACAATGGGAGTAACGCCATTAGATAGAGAAGGGTTTGTGTTAGAATGCCAAAACGGCTTTTAAGCAGTAGAATGCAATTAGAATGCAAGCGACCAAAAGGGGAAACCGCGAAAATTTTGGAAAGATAAAGTGATGAAGAAAGCACGACTCGTGAGTGTCAAAACTTGAAAAAGTAACTCTTGATTGGCAGTGTTGGAGGCAAAAGATAATCGAGACTCAATTTAGACTGTTATGCCATTAAAGAGAGAAGAGTTAAGAATGCAATTAGAACGTAAGAGACCAAAAGGGAGGACACGAAAATTTTGGAAAGATAAAGTGATGAAGAAAGCACGACACGTGAGTGTCAAAACTTGAAAAAGTAACTCTTGATTGGCAGTGTTGGAGGCAAAAGATAATCAAGACTCAATTTAGACTGTTATGCCATTAAAGAGCTAATTTAATGAAAAATGATTTCTTATTTTCCATAAATTTATCAATATTTTTCTAATACTATTTAAAATGTTTATATTATATTTTATATTAACAATTTACAAGATCCTTGGTTTCATAAAAAGGCAACGTGATCTTAATTAAATAATTTCCTTTACGTTGCTTATATCTATCTTGCAGCTACGCTTACGTTCGTGTTACTTTTTGAGCTACGAAGAGGTCTTTATTAATAATTTTCCTTGGAACATCAAAGCTTTGAATCACCTCGCTTCGACTAAATTAAATCTTACTTAAAACATAAAGAACAAGTTGCTATAAAATTTAAATAAGGGCTACTATGTTAATTAAGTTTAAAAAAAAATTCGTCAATAAAAACCGCCAGAAAACTTTAGAATTGGCAAAACAGGAAACCAAAGCTCACAGAATGACTTTGATTTTAGTTTAGCGTGAACAGAGAATTCCCATCTGTGTAAGCACACGCTTTCCGGTTAATGAGAGTTGGTTTTTCTGTCGAAAAATGGCGAATGATGCGAGAGCGTGCAGCTGGTTTTTTCCACAATCTGTAAAAGGAACGGACTTCCTGAAATTCCAACCCCGCGCGTAGAAAAACCTTTCATTCATTAGTCTACGTCGGTTATTCGCCCTTTTCAGTAACGACATTTTAATGTGTTTCTTATTTAAAAGAACGCGTATTCTAAAACGACTACAATCGGTGCGGTAATTTTTGAAAACAATCACTAACAGTTAAAAAATGTTTATTTAAAGCAAAAAATTTATAACACACGAATTTCCAACGGTAACGCATTTCATTCCCGCCGATATCTGCCGATATACAAACAAGAAATAAACCCGAAGTGAGTGAGTTCATATTTGTTTAGCAAACAGAAAACCTCTTCACCTAAAATAAGCTCTCAACGCTATATATTTTTCTGGACGTGTTTTGATAAAATTATCGAGATCTTGTTACTAATTTTAACATTGATTTTGATCCATTTTAGTTTCATATTTTGTTGCATTGTTTTATAAAAACAAGTTTAGGTCAAAGTTAGATATTGTTCCGTTCGTAAATTGTTTATCAAACTTAATTATTAATTCCAATATAAGTTTGCGTTACGCAAAGTTAGCGAATGTAAACTTGCTTAAACTTCTCTCCCAAAATCGTTACGAAAGCATATCTATTTGCATAATCAAGGCAGTGCATCTTCATAGTAAAGTTATTTTCTTTTTGTTTGGATTCAAACATTTTGTTGAATTTCTACTGGGTGGAAATAGGTGATTACTAGTGACGAGTTGAATATCATGCAAGATGACAAGATAAGGGCGGTCTTTTAGCCGAGGTAGTTGTTGTGGCTTGTGCTATCCATAAAATCAAATGAGTTCGGCGAACTAAGATGCGAACCAGTGTAATTTGAGCTCGGACGGCCGCACCGTATCGTATTTGTAAACGTTTAGGAGTGCCATTTTCTGAAATTGAACAACAACAATAGTTGTTCTGTGGGGGTTTTCTTACAATTCCAAGCGAAACGAAATACGAGAGGACGTTCGTTTCGTCTGTTGCTCGGTGGCGTTCCATATATACACGAACGCAATGTTTATAGTACTCCGCAGTAACCCATAATCTTCGCTCTCCAGAGTAGTGAAATGATGCCGAGAATGGTACGAGGTATAATATTTCTTTTTGCTGCTTTTTAACCATTCTAAAAGTATTGCTTTTATGTACAATTGTTTTCAAGGGAATAATCTAATACATAAATTTTAGTTTTTAGTCTTCTTAGCAACTTTATTTCGAGCAATCAAAACCACTTAGGCAAAGTGCATAGACGACACGAACTTAAATCAAGTTCAATCGTGCAGAAATTAAATGTTTTTTAACTTTTTGGGATAATCATTAAAATGATAAAATGTAGCAATATTTTTTCTTTTTTATTATTTTTTCTTACGATTTTGAACGTCGCACATATCCGCTTGAGTTCGTCTCGCCAAGCCAGACAAATCGCGAATTTTACACCTTGAAAATTAGGATAATACTCTTCGGAGTAGAACGCCTGAAGAGAGACGACGGTTTCGAAAGAGGTACGACGATGGCGACATCTAGCGCTTCGTGTGCGTTCGCCATTTGTTTTTCCGACAGCAGCGCGACGTTGGGGGGTACTCTAGATTCGGTCCGGGCGACCGACCGCACTGAAAGAACGGAAGCACCATCGCCGTCGGCGACCGGAAATGTAGCAGTCCGGATGAAATACGGGCGAGTCCGGGGTACGCGATGGGGGCGACCTAGGGGAAAAGGGTGGCCGCTGTTCCAATAAAACCCACAGTGGAAGACTTATGCGCCCACAGGCATAGCATCGCAACCATCGCGCGCGCGCCCCCCTCTCATAGTTGACCGGTTTGGTCAAGCTCTGAACCGGTCGTAGCATAGATATAGAAAAGAGGTGACCCCCAACGGCACCCGGCGTTGCTGCTCGAAAGCTCGCGTTGGTTGTTGGTTGAATGGTCGAGCAGCTGCGATGTTAGCAGGATAATTTCGACCGAACGTGAGGAATTTAGCACCACGGTTGAGTTCCGACAACATACCCTCCGCTATATCATCTTCCCGCCGTATGTTCGTTAAGAATCGTGCTATAAAACGTTGATTTCAACAACTTCATTTGTACCATCATAAAACCAATGTATTGAGTGTTATATTTTCCTCCACTTTCTAAACGAGCTGTAGATGATGTATTAACATTCCTTTATAATCTTGAATACATTAATAGTATATTAAAAAACAAGTTTCGTAAGACACGCTTGAAATGCACGAATTCAAGTTGAAAAACGAGTTTTTTAATGAATGAGTGCTTTAAGTCTTATGAAACGTGTTTTTTATGCTATTTTTTGTAATTCGCGTTTTTATACTTTTTTTTTAACAAAAATAAAGTAAATTTTGGCAATGTAGGGAAATAGGTATGTAGCAGTTGGTAACACCGGAACACTTGAAAATAGAAACTTTGAATTGACAATTAGAAACTGTCAAAACACAAAATATATTCACCTGAAAAAAATGTTTGATGTACAGGGTGGGCAAATTTGGGTGTTATTGTAGGCTATCTCAGAAACTATAAGAGATACGAAAAAAGTAGGTGCCATGTCCCGGTTTCTTTTTTTCGAGACTAACCCAATCCCGCAAACACCAAACCTCTATCTTCTTTTGTTTTTAAGTTATAGCCAAAAAGTAAAATTTTCGTGATTTCAAAAAATGCTCATATTTTGTTTCGATAGAAGCTATCGAGAGTATATTTTCTGGTGGACACGCATCTGAGAGTAACTATCAGAGAGTCCCCACAAACTTTCGGAGAGTAAACACGTTGAGATTTGTACTCAAGTGGACACGCACAATTTATCTATCGTGAGAGTAACTGTCAAAAACCGAACACGGTTCGAATTTTGCTGCTAGTAGCTGTTAATTTTCTCAATATAACACGTTTAAAGATAACACCTAAAAGAAAATAGTCCCAAGAAGAAATATTTGAATTAATTGAAGTGTATGAAGAGAATTCAATTCTTTGGAATATCACATCTAATGAACATAGAAATCGGGAAGCGAAGGATGCAATTTTAACAAGTATTGGACAGAAATTTAAACGGGATTTGTACCATTAGTAATAGTAACTTCTGACAACATAATTTGGTGTTCTGACAGTAAAATTAAGTCTTCTGCTAAAAGTATTTGATTTTTAGTAGTAGTGTGTAGTCTTCTGTAAGAAGGATGTGCTTCATTTGCAATATTTAGTTTTTTTACTAGCAATACTTAGTCTTTTGTCAGCAATATCTAGTCTTCTACCAACAGTATTTCGTCTTCTGGTAGTAGTGTGCAGTCTTCTGTAAGAAGAATCTGCTTCATTTGCAACATCTAGTCTTTCATTAGTAGTACTTAGTCTTCTGCCAGCAATATCTAGTCTCTTTCAGCAATTGAGGCGTTTAAGTTTATATTTTCTAATAATTTTCCAAAATACTGCCAAGCCACTATTAAGCTATCACGTGTACGACAATAAACTTATAGTTTGCATTTATAAGTGCCATTAAAGCAATCAAGTTCACTTTTTTGTGAATCCAGTATGCCAAATAACTATCAATTTGACAACGAATGTTGATATTTGTTGACACCCAGCTCTAATCCCAACAGCTTCTTTTTATTTTTTCAGTTTGTTTTTTTTTTTTTAATTTTGTACAACACTATTGCACTTGCAATTTTGTTTACATCCATGTTTACAAACACCAAGCACTGAAAGAAAATAAATTTTACTTTCCATAGCACGGACACAATTCACTAGTGGACACGGTCCTGAGAGAACTGTCTGAGAGAAAGCTCTCGGAAGTTTTATAGAAGCTCTCGGAAAGCTAAAACAGCTCAAGTGGACACAGAGTTGAGAGTAGATATCGAGAGTTACTCTCAGAAGTTTCTCTCAAGTGGACACCTAGCTTTATGCAGGATAAAGTTGGTTTTGTATCAACGAATAAAAACTTTGAATAGTTGATTTAAATTTCTCAGTGTCTTATCCCTGACATTGTTCACCAATAAAAATGATTGAGGAATTTTTTTCTGAGATAGTTTCTGAGATAGCCTATAATAACACCCAAATTTGCCCACCTTGTACACCTCCCAAAATAAGAGAAATTGCTCAGAGTTAATGTCCTCATCATTGTGGACCTTGTATTCGATGCTAAGAACGTGTTTAAACATCCATAGACAAAAATTGTCACATTGACAACTAGAAAAATTAATGACCCAATGTCATCAACTTGAACTGGTTCCATAAAATGTTACTAAAATCTCATTACAGCATCGGATGCTGTAAGGAGTCTCATTACAGCACCCGTTTGAGTACTGTTATAGCTTCCATTACCGTAGCGAATTACAAAAAATACATTAATAACAAATGTTAGTTTTCAATTTCAAATATTATTTTAAAGAAAACTCATCTCGTTAAACCAAGTTACCGAAGTTGTTCTGAACTGTGTTTAATCTCCCTCGTGACGTGGTTACAAAAGCCGATAGGTAATAACCATCGAATCTCATCGGCAAAGAATCCACGCTCCAAGTACACTTACATCGGTAGCTCTAGCCAACCAACCTACCAGTCATGATCTCCCTCTTTAATACACCCGGAGTTCATCTTTCCCATCCATCCGAGTAATATACTTACATTGTGACGTTGCGCACGTTATGAATGCCAATGAGACTGGCCCGTAGGTGGTAATAGGTCTATACATCTGAGATGTCAAGACGCCCGTTGGCGCGTTGGCACACCGTCGAAAAGACAAGGGAGACGGGCAGGTCGGTGATGGGGGCGCGGATGAGGGGTACGTGGTCGACTCTAGAAAAGATATCTTCTTAACGTGTCCTGTTGACGAACTAAATTACATTTTTAGATGATTTACGACCGGACGGAGAGCAGGACGCGAGTGTAGTAAGTAATTCGTACGGGGAGGGTCGGGGAAGTGTAGATTGGTTGAACGCGGCTTGAAGGGAAAAGGGTGCTGAGTGGCGAATGGGGGGAAGAAGGGCCGGCCGGTCGTGGACAGTTCAGAAATTTACTGCAGAAATTTGAAACTGGGGGTTGGAAGATTACCGCGTCAGTTTAAACCGCTGCATAATTTTTAATAGTTTTCAAAATAACAAACAAAAACTTTTGTTCGCTGTTTTCAATACAATTTTCGGATACTTTTAATTAATAACGTACGTTTACATTAAAATGAAGTATTTTGATAGTCTTGCTTCAGCATAAATTTGGCAAAATTTGTCAATGTCGTCTCTACACATTTAAATTCTATTAATGATCCTGGAGAGTACTAAAAGTTGTACATTATACATCAGGGTACCACTCTCTAAAGGAGCAAATCATTACAAACTTCTTTGCGTGTTAGAATTGATTATAGGTTCAGAAAATAACTGAAAAAGAAGATAAACAAACTATTCCTCAAAAAAAGATATCAGCCAATACACAAATTTGATGGAAAGGGTGAAAAGGAACTATGCCAATTGATGAAATGAGTAGTTACAGAAGAAGTCTAGAATTGCAACAACCAGAGTCTAAATTTTAAGGAAGTGACGTTTTCTAGATGATAGTATAAAATTAAAAGTTTATGTCCTTTATTTTATATAGAATTTAAGTCTAACTAGTTTCGGCCCTTGACCATCTTTAGAGACTCTACGAATAGATTAATATCTCTCATCTTAGTAGCGCTAGATAGCATAAGATATTACTATGTTGTATATTTTTATTAAACTAAAACTAGAACGAGAACTAGAAACATTCGGGTTTAGTCGTGAAAAAACTTTCAGTTAATGTCAATTTTAATTTTATTATTATATTCGTAATCTTCATAAAATAACCTTTAAAATGAGTCCAAACTCGACATATTTAACTTTAATATTAATGGAAATACAATCACTTCCGGTTTGAAACGTCAACGTCAATTTTGACATATTTATCATCTTCATTAAAAAACCTTTAAAATGAGTCCAAAGATGACGGCCGTATCTCAAAAAACAAAAAAGTTTGAATAAAAATTATTAAACCCGAAGTTAGCAACAATGAAGATAGCAATTTAATTTTTAAATATTAATACCAACCTTAATTTTTTATTTTTTTTATTTTATTTTTGTTTTTGTGACAAATATTAAGACACTTTATAAAAATTAAGAATATGTCAAAATGACATTGACATTTCAAACCGGAAGTTGCTTATATCTCGAGTAATATTGGAATTAAACGTATCATGTTTGTACTCATTTTAAAGGATTTTTCACGACGATTACAAATATGTCAAATTTGACGTTGACATTCTTAACCGGAAGTTGACCATAACTTCATTAATATTGAAGATAAATATGTCGTGTTTGTACTCATTTTAAAGGATTTTTAATGAAGATTACAAATATAATAAAAAGGGACAGGCACCAAACAATTCCCAATAGTTTGAGCCTGTCTATTCTACGAAGTCTTATATTTTTAGAGAGATGAAAACGAAAATCCCGTTTTTCTCAACATTATTCATTTGTCGCGAT
This sequence comes from Onthophagus taurus, assembly GCF_036711975.1. Taxonomy (NCBI): domain Eukaryota; kingdom Metazoa; phylum Arthropoda; class Insecta; order Coleoptera; family Scarabaeidae; genus Onthophagus; species Onthophagus taurus. Next base: position 4,577,487 of record NC_091967.1, read on the forward strand.
CTATATATTACAAGGGAATGTAAAGCTGAAAAGAGAGAAAACGTGATGAGGAGGAGTGAGAAAAAGGAAGGAAGAGAGAGCTGGATAAGATTGAGGATGAGGAAGTCTTAAAAAGCAGATACACATTACGTATTGTTGCGTTATTTAATATTTGAAATTTAGAAATAATATTATAAATTCAAAGACAAATTGGAAAAACGCCCCTTTGGGGCTATTTTAAACCGTAGATCCATCATTCTATATAATTGTAAAAATGCAAATTATAAATTAAGTCTCAATGGGGCAAGTAGAAAAGATAGGATCTGCTGGCGAAAGTATAATAGACCGGGAATATTCCCCAGGGCCTAATACTAAAAGTCCGAACTTCCTGAAATTTCCGACGAATTACGAACAACACAATTATTTTCAAAAATCTCTCTCCTAATCAGAAAAAGATTTCAAAATTTACTCTCTTTCATCATAATCATTTTATTCGTGTATTTTTTTTTTATTTTTCGAACAACATTTACAATAAATGTTCCGTTTTGGGGTGCAATTTCCGTACTTTATCACGTTATTGCCGTATCACCAAATAATGGATAAGGGTTATTAGGTATTTAAAGAGAATAGAGCAGAGGGGTTGTGAGGCGATAGTGAAGGGAATTGGAAGTGACAACGGAATATAGGGCTCTGGCCGCGATAACAGCTTATTGCCTCAGCTTGAATCCTATCCGGTGAACGGTCACTATAATTTATTGTTATTGCGAATTGGATGATTACTAAAAAAAGAAAACCACGAAATTCTTGTTACGACCTATACTTTGATATTTATCTCGATTTTGATTAATTCATAATGGTTAAAGATTTTTAAGAAAGTATATCGGGAATTTTATCTAACTAGTAATAAATGAATGCAGTAACCAAATGCAATATAACTTAATAGTACAAGCATTGGGTAGTTTTGGAAAAGAAAAGTTATGCTTGGAAAAAGATGACGTCGTTATGGTAACCCTGACTTTTAAGTCGTCTGAGAGACGCACGGCTAATCCCGAATGTTTCTAGTTCTAGATCTAGTGTTAGTTCTACTTTTCGTTCAATAAAAATATACCACAATCTAACGCTGAATAATAATTAAAACTGGAACTAACACTAGACGTAGATCTAGAAACATTCGGATTTAGCCGCACGTCTCTCAAGACGGCTAAATTCGAATGATTCTAGTTCTAGGTCTTGTGTTAGTTCTAGTGACAGTGTTAGTATAAACTAGAACTAACACAAAACCTAGAACTAGAATCATTCGGATTTAGCCGCACGTCTTTCAAGACGGCTAAACCCGAATGATTCTAGTTCTAGGTCTTGTGTTAGTTCTAGTGATAGTGTTAGTGTAAAACTAGAACTAACACAAGACCTAGAACTAGAATCATTCGGATTTAGCCACACGTCTCTCAAGACGGCTAAACCCGAATGATTCTAGTTCTAGGTCTTGTGTTAGTTCTAGTGATAGTGTTAGTGTAAAACTAGAACTAACACAAGACCTAGAACTAGAATCATTCGGATTTAGCCGGACGTCTTTTAAGACGGCTAAACCCGAATGATTCTAGTTGGACAAGTTCTAGGTCTTGTGTTAGTTCTAGTGATAGTGTTAGTGTAAAACTAGAACTAACACAAGACCTAGAACTATAATCATTCGGATTTAGCCACACGTCTGTCAAGACGGCTAAATCCGAATGATTCTAGTTCTAGGTCTTGTGTTACTTCTAGTGATAGTGTTAGTGTAAAACTAGAACTAACACAAGTCCTAGAACTAGAATCATTCGGATTTAGCCGGACGTCTTTCAAGACGGCTAAACCCGAATGATTCTAGTTGGACAAGTTCTAGGTCTTGTGTTAGTTCTAGTGATAGTGTTAGTGTAAAACTAGAACTAACACAAGACCTAGAACTAGAATCATTCGGATTTAGCCGGACGTCTTTCAAGACGGCTAAACCCGAATGATTCTAGTTCTAGGTCTTGTGTTAGTTCTAGTGATAGTGTTAGTTCTAGTGATAGTGTTAGTGTAAAAGTAGAACTAACACAAGACCTAGAACTAGAATCATTCGGATTTAGCCGGACGTCTTTCAAGACGGCTAAACCCGAATGATTCTAGTTCTAGGTCTTGTGTGTTAGTTCTAGTGATAGTGTTAGTGTAAAACTAGAACCAACACAAGACCTAGAACTAGAATCATTCGGATTTAGCCGCACGTCTTTCAAGACGGCTAAACCCGAATGATTCTAGTTCTAGGTCTTGTGTTAGTTCTAGTGATAGTGTTAGTGTAAAACTAGAACTAACACAAGACCTAGAACTAGAATCATTCGGATTTAGCCGCACGTCTTTCAAGACGGCTAAACCCGAATGATTCTAGTTCTAGGTCCTGTGTTAGTTCTAGTGATAGTGTTAGTGTAAAACTAGAACAAACACAAGACCTAGAACTAGAATCATTCGGATTTAGCCACACGTCTCTCAAGACGGCTAAACCCGAATGATTCTAGTTCTAGGTCCTGTGTTAGTTCTAGTGATAGTGTTAGTGTAAAACTAGAACAAACACAAGACCTAGAACTAGAATCATTCGGATTTAGCCGTCTTGAGAGACGTGCGGCTAAATCCGAATGATTCCAGTTCTAGGTCTTGTGTTAGTTCTAGTGATAGTGTTAGTGTAAAACTAGAACTAACACAAGACCTAGAACTAGAATCATTCGGATTTAGCCGGACGTCTTTCAAGACGGCTAAACCCGAATGATTCTAGTTCTAGGTCTTGTGTTAGTTCTAGTGATAGTGTTAGTGTAAAACTAGAACTAACACAAGACCTAGAACTAGAATCATTCGGATTTAGCCGGACGTCTTTCAAGACGGCTAAACCCGAATGATTCTAGTTGGACAAGTTCTAGGTCTTGTGTTAGTTCTAGTTATAGTGCTAGCGTAAAACTAGAAGTAACACTAGACCTAGAACTAGTAAGTTTCGGGTTCAGCCGTGCGTTTTTCAAGACGTCTAAATCCGAATGACTCTAGTTCAAAGTCTTGTGGTAGTTCTAGTGATAGTATTAGTGTAAAACTAGAACTAGCGTCATTTAGCCGTGCGTCTAAACCCGAAACTTTCTAGTTCTAGGTCTAGTGTTAGTTCTAGTTTTAACTGTCATTCAGCTAAAACTAAAACTAACACAACTACCACTGTCACTAGAACTAACATTAGACCTAGAACTAGAAACAAAACCCCCAATGTTTCTAGTTCTAGATCTAATGTTAGTTCTAGTGACAGTAGTAGGTGGCGCTAGTTAGCATAAGATATCACTATGTTGCATGTTTTTATTGCGCTAAAACTAGATTCTAGTGTTAAATGAACACAATACCTAAAACTAGAATCGTTCGAGTTTAGCCATACAGAGACTACTATTTTACTATAATAATATATGTCAAATTATATTGACATTATTTCTATGGAAATATATTTTAGTATATTACATCTTAAGTAAAATTCACTATATCTCTTTTCTAATTGATCTAAAATATCCCCACGAAAGCATCAACGTTATTAAATTTAAATTCTGTTTTAATTAAATGAGAAATACCCCCTAATGTTAAAGGTTTAATCCTTGATTTAATCAAACGACATCATTACATGTATTGATTTAAATTTGAAACCAAAAAAAGAATTGTTACCAACCCCAGCGCCTTAATTTAATACTGATAATTGTTCGCAAATTAGTATTAATAGGACCCGTAAACAATCGAGTAGAGGACAAACAAGGTAACAGAGAACAAGAGAATAAACAGGTTTAATGCTAAACTTAGATAAACCCTTGGTACGCGCTCGCTGATTTGCATTAGCTAAATATTTGCACAAACAATTTCGAATTATCTTCCACGGCCTCTGGTTTGAAACTTTTAGCTAAATCTAAACCGTCGCAGAGAAGCGATCCGATTAACGTCAAAGTCACATTTGTAATCCCAATGGATAAAGTTTTGACTAAAATCAATGTTTAGAAAAGTATATAAAATTAAACTTTTTATTATAAAATTCCAATCTTATTTGTCTTGGGGTGTATAACTTCATTTTGTGAATCCACCCCTAAAAAAATACTATATAAGACTCCTCGTAACAAGATGTACGTTATGAATGTGAATGAGGAAGGGGGTGGGATGGTAATACATCTGAAGTGTCACAAGACAAAGTCCTTGTTACAGTTTGCTGAACATACAAGTTCATATAATATATAAAGAATATAAAATTATATTAAATTTGGAAATTGTTTGATAATATTTGTTTGAGTCATAGTGCATTTATAATTAATTTAATCAGTATAAACCATGTATTTATGTTTATATATTGCCAACGTTCAAATATGTTCATCAATCCTTATTCGTAATCGAATAAAATTGGCAAACACGCCAATGCGCGCATACAACTCGTTAATAAACCCTAATTAAAAGTTCACTTGCAATTAACCTCGTTTTCGGCATGCCAACTCATTGATTTACTACGTTTTGGCAGCAGCTTAACGAATATAGTCGTAATCCTAAATTTTATTTCCAACAAATATATTAAAATTATATTAACTTTTGGGTAAAAAAAAATGATCCTTCTTAACCTTAAGAAAGGTTAAACAAATAGTTTCATTTATTATTTTCAGCATGTTCGCAAATAGTTTCATTTGTAACATGATCTAATCAAATGGAACATATGAAAGAACTGATGTAATAGAGGGGTTAGAATCATGAAGTGGACTTATCTCGAGGGAACTTGGACCTTTTTCTCTCGGAATAAGGACAATATCAGATACATTTTTCTCATATACCGTTTATTGTCCATCAAGAACAGAGACACCATCCTTCCTATTATTTGATGCTATCCCTTCATGAAAATACTCGATCTTATTTTATTTTATTTCAACTCCAAACTATTTTAAAAATTTCTTTCGAAATTTTTTACAACACACTTTAAAATAAAGTTGACAAATACAAAATATAGATTTTATTCAGAAAATTAATTAAATTAAGGTATTTAGTGTTTATAGCAAATACAAAAAATAAATATGTATAGTAATAAAACAAATTAACTTTGTTACTCCACAAACTGATCCTGCATATTATCAGACTATACATAGTAAGCTTTCTTGACCAGATTAGACTTAACACATTTGTTGAAGTGTCCTCGTTCCATAGCTTTTATTTCTTCTGGCAACTTGTTGAAAAATTTAACTCCCCAGAAATCAGCATATCTTTTAGTTGCTTCTATCCTATGTAACGGTTCATCTTTGTCATCTTCTTTTCATAACATAGATCAAACCAACCTCGGAGCAGGATGGGACCACAAAACACGACTGGCAAGAAATTGGATACAATTTGGAACGTGAAATATTACATCTCTAATGGATGAAGAACTGGAAATAGTGAAGGAGATGGAAAAGTATATGGTAGAGCTTTATGGGTAGGTCGGAAACCAAGAAGAAGGGAAATAGGACAAATAATTTCGTCATGGGATGTACGCTAAGATTCTCAAGAACCTCGGTAGGTACAGAAGGAGTAGGCATAATCCTAGACGAGGTAATCATAACACTAGATCTACAACTGGAAGCAAATGACTTATACAACGAGCAATAAAGAAGTGGCAAGATAGAAACTATGCAAGCCATAGGAAGCCGCCGGCTCCTAGGAAGGAACTGGGGTCTCAAACCACGAATGGCTCACTGGGCCTACATAGCAATAATCAGACCCATGGTCGCCTACGCCTCATTGGTTTGGTGGCCAAAAACAAAACATAAGACAGCTCAACAACAGCTGGCACAAATCCAGCGCTTAGGGGAGGCAGCCTTAAGTGCCTTATCACTGAAAACAGTTTCTTCACTCAAGTTGATGCAGGGTAACCTCAGAGGACACCTCGAGATCCTCAAGGACCCATGTCTAAATCACCTGATTGAAATTAAAACGGACCTCATACCGACGGAATACAATTTCAACCAACCGTATAAGGTCATATTTAGTAGCAGGGATGATTGAGGCCTCAACTAAAAAGAGGAGCCCTAGCCTGGTACACCGATGCTTCAAAGACAGTAAGATCTGTAGTAGGCCTGGGCATAAGTGGACCAAATAGCCACATCAAATTGCCCCTCAGCTCGGACTTAACAATTTTTCAAGCAGAAGTTCTTGCTATAAACTTCTGCACCGCTTTGAACCTACAGAAGGGACAAAAAGGTGCATCCATAAACATTTTCACAGACAGTTGGGCCGCCTTAAATGTGTGACTCCGCACTGATCAGAGAGTGTACCAACAACCTGAGAGAACTCGCTAGGGGCAAAGATGTTACCCTATGGTGGGTTCCAGTTCACAGCAACATTGAGGGCAATGAGAAGGCTGACAAGCTGGCCAAAGAGGCAGCAAACACGCCCTTCATTGGACCCCAACCTAGATGTGGACTACAAAAAAGCCACCTAAAACAAATAATCAACAACAATCAAAGATAATCTTACGCTGGAAAGAACTTCCAGGTCACAGACAAGCGATGAGTATGATAACTCCGTCGCAAAACAAAACCAAAGAGGTTTTATGCCTCAGCAAAGGGGATCTAAGAACGCTCTCAGGCTACCTAACCGGCCATGTGCCCCTAAAATACCACCTCTTCCACATTGAATAAGCTGAGGATCAAACTTATCGACTGTTACCTACCGACATAAAGGTTCAAGACCTCAGGACAATACTAAGGTTCATTAAGGACCTACATTTGCCCTAAACCTTTGGAGGGCTAAAGTTACAATAGATCTTATAGGTCGCGGTAACGAGAGGGGCCGCTCTCCTCAGCCCGGTAGCAATAATAATAATAATGCAAGCCATGCAGCTCAGTGTATCAAGGTGATCAGAGGATCGGAAAGAAGAACAACAGTAGAAATATGGAAGAATAGCCTCAAACAGAAAGGAATGACCATGAATCTTGAAAGCAAAATGAAAAAGCTACAGAATCTATTTAAACAAATCAACAAAGATGGACGCTTTGAACTCCCATACTACAAAAACACGGTAGCGCGGACACTTGAGAAGAATGAGCAATGAAAGATACCCAAAGAGTAAAACCTGGGAAGACAACATAGAGGAAGCAGCCAGAAAGAGAAAGGAAATGGAGGAACAAATAAACAACGTAACCAACAACAGACAAAAATAGAAAAAATTAGGTAAATAACTGATTGTAGGTCTGACCCCATAAATAAGATGACGTCGAAGATAGACGTAGACAATAAGATGAATAGAGATAGGTTATCTGGGAGGTCAAGAATATTACTGGGCCGTAGTGCCGTTGTAATGATGATGATAAAAAACTTTTTTTTTGATTTAAAGTTATAGTTAAAAATAATTTAAAGTTTATCTAAAAGCACGGAAGCTCAAACGGGAATATCAGTGTAGTAGACCACTTATCCGAAGTAATCGTACTAAAGCTGATTTGGGAAAACGGATCCTCGAGATTACTGTTGATTATTTATTCCGATTAAAGTTTCAGATTACCAACGTTAGTTTGCCATATCGCATTCCTACTATTTTGCACTACATCTATTTCTAAATCATCCGATTCGAATAAGTGGCTGCTTCAAAATTAAATATTTCATTATATTCCTCATAATTCACCTGGATCTAAAAAGTTTTGGCAACGTTTATCGCCCTGTAACCGCAATTTTCAGGTGTAGTAAGCAACGGTACAGGACGAAGTTTTAATCCGAGGATAAAACTAGTTCACGCCCCGTATTTTATGGCCAAACTCGGTAGATTTTAACTATTTTAACAAGTTTGCAATATCTGCTCTCGTATATTATATATGTATAGTAATTAAGCAACGGGTTTGAAACTTCTCTGTCTATGTATTTGCACTATTGGAAACGCACAGAGTAACTAATTATGCAAAGTTATAACAAAGACCACGTTCGCATGGATTTTGTAATCAATAAAAAAATTACATTGATCTGCAAAAAGTTTTAATGATTAAAATCTCGATACAAATGAAAAAAGATTATTGGAAAGAAGTTAAGATTGAAGTTTAGATTGTGCCGTGATACTAACTAGCAAGATAAGACACGTACGATGGAGCCTCGAGAGAAAATTAACAAGTTCACAAAGTATTTAAACTAAAAGCAATTGAAACTGAATTTAAGCCGCGTGCGTTGAACAAAAGTTTTAGTTTTCTAGAAAGATTAACACTATACCTTTGGTAATTCTAAATATTACAAGAAAGAAAATAAATGAAAATTTTAAATAAGAGTATATTAAATTATTAATGAAGATATAAAATTTAAAATCACCAGGATACAGCGAATTTTTTGCTGTTCTCGTAAAACAAAAAAAAAGACTATTAAAGTCTTCTTGGTTTAAAACACTGTAAAACTTCGGAGAAGTAATAGTTGACTTGTTAGCGTTAACGATCTTCCAGACCGAGCAAAGAGATTTATAATGAGTTGAAATGAATTTATGCTTCGCTCGATTTTTGAGGTTCGGTTCCCCGCGAATTTCCTCCTTCAAAATCTAAACATTTATCTTTTTCTTAAATGAATAAAAAGGTGTTACAAAAATAATTTTCGTCAAGATAAATAAAAATTTGTAAAAACACTATCAAGTTTGTATTTGATGTAAAACGGAAGTTGGCACTTTAAAAAAGTGAAGTGGCGATATCATCGACGTAAATTCTTGAAGCAACATGAAAACAGCATTGAATTATAATGGGCCGACCCGGTTTTTATTACACCTAAAGGACTGTCTCTAGCATCTCCGTGAAAGGATCTTTAAAATGGATCGCTCGTCGCTCTCGTTTTCGCAAATAAATGCCGCTCACGCCGCAATTTTAAGTCCTGTGAATATTTCCAGATCACGTACACGCGGTTTAAGTACCCGAATTGTTTTTAGAATGCACACATTAAAGACCATTGTTGGAATCTGCTAACAATTTCTCGTTTCTTTTTTCTATTTTCTTTTTTTTTCGTACCCGCCACTTGCGGCGTAAAATTTCATTTCGTATCCTATTAGTCAAAACAACAGTTTCTTGTTATGAAATGTTTTAAGAAATCGTGGCGATAAAATGAAAACAAATTTTTGTGGTTTGAGAATGTATGTGTTTGGACTCGTTGTAGTAAATTTGATACTTCGCATAATCTAATAAAATAATATGCTGATTGCAGAATACAAGACACTCATTGCATAAGACTAAAAATTAGATACTGATAAGACCACTTTTTTCTTTGTGAAAACTTAATACTGCATACTTAGACTACATTTTCCTCACAGAATACTATAACCTGCTTCAACCTTGCTGACGCCTGGATGCTATGAGCAGAAATCCTACTACTTGGTTCTTCCCACATAAATTTTTTGAAACTTTATGAAAGCTCTTTTTACCATAGTTTTTGCAATGTATTTCACATGATATAGACTTGTGTAGAAGAATCCGTTTCAATTTTGAGTTATTAAAAAATTATTTTTATTAAAATACGAAAATACGTTATAAAGCGATGTCAATAAATAATAACTCAAGAAATATCAACATAAGAATCGTGAACGGCAATCAGCCATGTAGAGCAACCTAGTACTTGGTTGGGTAACTCATCCTATTGATCACAGCCTGACATCTGGGCATGGAATTGATCAATGCATCGATAGTGGGCTGGTCGATCTTCACCCACTTCGCCTGCAGCTGATGGAGCGTCAACTTGTGTCAAAGAGTGTCCCACAGTGGTTCGAAGATGTTGAGATCCGGGCTCTGGCTGCACCAGTTCATTCGACGCTGCGCGATCCAGTTGGACATTCCTGGATGTGTACTTGGGATCATTGTCTTGCTGAAACAGCCAACACCGACCCATGTTTCTGCGTGGCCAGGGAAGCATGTCATCTTGCAGACAGTCCCTGTACTTCTGGCGGTCCATTGTGCCCGTAATGCGAACCAGAGGGCCGGTGAAGCACCCCCACACCATGACGGAACCACCGACATGCTTCATCGTGGGAAGCAGGTACTTGGGATCGAAGCGAGTGCCCGTAGGATGGCGTATGCACGATATGCCATCAGTTCCGAATAGCAGGAACTAGCTCTCGTCGCTCCACAGGGACGTTTTCCCACTGTTATCGGGTACAGTTAAGGGGCGCCTTCGCTTACTCCACGCGCGCCTTCCTGTTTGATGTAGACGGTTGGCGCTGCGCAGAACTGCACAATTCTCCCCCGATGTCCACCGTCATGAGCCGTATGTTCGCTCTGCACAGCATCGCGCCTTTCCTCTCCTCCAGCCGGGTGGTGATTTGAGGTCTATCATTTCAGTTTCTTCGTCACGAAGCAACCAAGTGTCCTCCACGTCTTCAATACCGATTAAATCTGCGTGGTGAGCTGCATCTGTGTGTATTCTTGTCGAGCACCCTATAAGATGGCCTTCTGCGTCAATTCCGACAAATCTCGAACTCCTTTCTTTTTACTCATTCTTAAGAACAATGTTTTATAACTTTCAGATAATATCACGTGAAAATAACGCGACAAAAACTAGTTTCGTAATTGACTCGTTAACCGAAGCGTTCAACGAGTCAATTCCCGAATCAATGTGTCTTGGGTTACATTCAGTGATGGGCGCAGGGTAAATACCCGGCGGGTAGGTATTTCTAAAATGGGTATTTACCCTGGGCCGGGGTAAATACCCAAACAGTACGTATAAAAGTGATACTAGTGAAAATATATCAGACAATCAAAGACGTATTATCATCAGACGAATCTGTCGTAATTTAGATTAGATCAAGTTATTATGATTATTATGATCAAGCAGCCCTCTGCGTCCATTGTTGGACATAGACCTCCCCTATTCTGTTCCATTCGATTTTATTCTGTGCTGTCTGGATCTTATTGTTGGTCATTCTTTTCAAGCAACCGTTTTGTCCACTGCTCATTCTTCATTCGCACGACATAACCCGCCCAGTTCCACTTCAGCTTTGCCACAATGTTGACCACATCATTTACGCCAGTTCTTCTTCATAGGTCTTCATTTCGTATATAGTCCCTCAGAGTTACAGCCAGGATCGACCTCTCCATCTAACTTTGCGCTACTTGGACCCTCCTGGCAGTGGTTATCGTTAATGTTAAAGTTTTGGAGCCGTATGTCATAACCCTTGGCCTTTTCTCTTGAAGATGTCTCTAAGTTTCCCGTAAGCTGTTCGATCACGAGTGTGATCCTTCCGTTTAGTTCGCTTGTTTGATTATCTCTCGATACACGAACCTCATAAGAGACAGCCAAGATATACATAGCTGTCAACCCTCTCAATCTCATTAAACCCAATGTTGATGTTAGAGCTGGGAACAAGATTTGTCATAAATTTTGATTTCTCCTCGTTGATATTTAGCCCGACTCTTGCACATACCTCCTTTAAGTCCAAGGCTATCCGAACTAAGAACTAAATCGTCCGCGTAGCGCAAATTATATAGGCATTTGCCATCAATGTTTATGCCTTTTTGGATCCAATCTAGTTGGTTAAATGCACTCTTCAGGACTGTGATGAACAACTTGGGTTCAACTTATTTTACTCACAATCAGTACTTTAATCTCTTCAGTACTTTCAAGCAATTTTACCGTCATTGTAATATTCTTGTAGATGTTATAAATAAGTTTGGTATACTCTGCATTCTTGAAGTGCTCGCAAAACTGCCATCAACTCAATTTGAATTATATTTTATAAATACCTCTAAATACCCATCTTTGGTACATACCCCGGGGTATATATCCAGGAAATTTACCCTTGAAAATAAATACCCGGGTATTTAACAACACTGGTTACATTAAACCTCGTAGGCGCACACGCCGGTTTTAACCGAAGCGTTTAACGAGTCTGTTACCGAGTCGATGTGTCATGCAATATATTTAAGACACGTTTGAAATGTACGAATTCAAGTTTAATGAATGAGTGAATGAGTCTTATAAAACGTGTTTTTTATGCTACTTTTTGTAATACGCATTTTTATCCTTTTTTCTTCTAAAAAATAAAATAAATTTTGACAATGTAGGGAAATAGGTATGTAGCAGTTGGTACCACCGTAACATTTGAAAATAGAAATTTGAATTGACAATTAGAAACTGTCAAAACACAATAATGTTTCATGTACACCTCCCAAAATAAGAAAAATTGCTCAAAGTTCAATGTCCTCATCACTGTGGACCTTGTATTCGATGCTAAGAACGTTTTTAAACATCCATAGACAAACATTGTTACATTGACAACCAGAAAAATTAATGACCCAATGTCACCAACTTGAACTGGTTCCATAAAATGTTACTAAAATCTCATTACAGCATCGGATGCTGTAAGGAGTCTCAATACAGCACCCGTTTGAGTACTGTTATAGCTTTCATTACCGTCGCGAATTACAAAAAAGTTATTTTTAGGCTTGAAATCGATTTTCAAAAGAAATTTGTCACGCCTCTATGCTTTGACATCTGGAATATAATACAATTGTATTCATTCGTTATGCATTGCCTGATAATTGTGTAAAGATTCGTCGTGTATTAGAAAAGTTATTTGAGAAAACTCAAATTATCATATACTTCTGAGCGGTACTGTATATTAGTCGTAATGTAGCCAAATTTCATCTTCACATCAAACCAATTTGATTGCATAAAGCGGTTGTACACAATTACAAAAAAATATTTGCTAAGGATAGATACTTACCGTCCTCGGAGAGATCTGAAGTCGTCAAAGTCGTGTTTTTTCAACAACAATTATTTTCCAATTGTCGAACCTTCTAGAACCTTAATTAACCATAATTGTTCTAATTATATACTGTATTCGACATTATATGATTATAAAATAAAACTCAAAAAATAAATGTAAATTTGACGTTTAAAACGCGTCATCTCGAGATGTCACAAAAATTTGACATATAATTTTTAACCTAAAAATTAACTCATTTTTATTAAATGAGTGAAATAAAGCTTGTAAATTAATTAAAAATTAAATCAAAATCGTCATTAAATATCAATAATAACCCATCAAAAGTATTTTAGGGAATCTTTTAAAATGATTAAAATTGTAAAAGGCAAGTAACGACATCTAACATGCTAATTCTAAACTTTTGTTGTCATCGAAACACTTTTAAATATTAAAAAATATTAAAATAGATTTATTTGAAATAAAAGTGATACATTTAAAATTATAACTTAATAATTAATATAATACAATATTAATATTATAGTTTCCTTTCACACTTCTGATTGTAGCCTAATTGGAAATTTTGCCGCCTGAATTCTTTGACGTTTATAATCATATTATGTCAGTTGATATTTGGTAATATTACACATTTCTTAAGTAATCGATCGCGAAAGTAAAAATTATTCGTTTATGTTATAAGGAATCTCAACAACTTATATAGAAATGGATAATGTTATTAATCTCGTCGAAACCCAAGAGGAAAATCAAAACTTGGAAACTGTAACCTTGTCGGAAGTTGCTGAAACGCAACAAAGTTTATTTGCTGATGCATGCGCTGTACTCGGTGCTTCTGATGATAAAAATTGCACATACACCGAGGTAATGAAATATATACATTTATATTAATAGTAATGAAACATATTTTTCATTTAGGGTTATTTAAAACGTCAAGCTCTTTATGCATGTTTAACATGTACTCCAGAAGCAAAAACCGATCCAACAAAACGTGCGGGAATCTGTTTAGCCTGTACTTATCATTGTCATGAAGGTCATGAACTTGTTGAGTTGTATACGAAACGGAATTTCCGCTGCGATTGTGGCAATTCGAAATTCCCCAATTTCACTTGCAATCTTTGCAAAGAAAAGGATGATTATAACACCTTGAATACATACAATCAAAACTTCTCTGGGGTTTATTGTATCTGCTCCAAACCTTACCCAGATCTTGAAGATTCATATCCAGATGAAATGATTCAATGCGTCGTCTGCGAAGATTGGTTACACACAAGACACATTGGTGTGGAAGTGCCCGATAATCATTTTGCTGAAATGATTTGTGAAGAATGTGTTAAAAATCATCAGTTCTTATTACATTACGATGGTTTAACAATTACAAAAATTACTAAAGAAAAAAGTAATGAGAATAACATGGATGTAATTATTGTCAGTGATGATAAAGAAAAAGATGATAAAGATGTTGTTATTATAGATGATCTTGTTGAAGAAATAAATAAAGACATTATTAATAATGAACTTGATGACAAAGAAGGTTGCAAAAAACCAAAATCAAAGTCTGAAAAGGTAACAGCAAAGTTTTTGAAAGATATTAATTGGCGAACACAATTATGTAATTGTGAAGATTGCATGAAAATTTATTTGGATGAAAACGTTACGTTTTTAACAAGTCTGCAAGACACAGTTCAATTTTATGAAGATAAAGGGAAAGAAACTGTGTTAAAAAAGGAAGAAGATGCTTTAAATTCTATTGATAGGGTACCTCTTATGGAAGCAATAGCTGGGTATAACGATATGAAAGGCCATCTTGTTGAATATTTAAAGAAATTCGCTGAAAATAAAAAGGTGGTACGGGAAGAAGATATCAGAGAATTTTTTACAGAGCTTGATGCTAAGAAAAAAAGAAAAACCGCAATTCCACATTTTTGTCGTTAATTTTTATCGCATTTTTTGTACTGCATTTTGGTGAAGAGTAATAATACTTATTTAAGAATATCAATTTAGTTTTTATGAAAGTAAATAACCAGTGGATTTAAGAAAAATGTAAAAATAACCTTAAAATAAAATTCAAACAAAAAGTAGTTATAAGATTTTTATTAAATTATTTTAAAAATTACTCATTTTATTTTGTTATTTAATCAACATTTTTCCTTTTGGTTTTAATTTGCTATCCAACAACTTTTTACGAGCTAACTCATCTTCCTTTTTAATTTGTTCATGTCTAAGAACTGCAAAATCAACTTCTTTTGTTAAAGCGATAATTTTTTCGGTAATTTCTCTTTGTTTAACGATTCTTCGCCTTTGATTTACCCCACAAGGAGTAGGACGACCATCTAGAAATGTATAATCTGGCTTATCGGTTAAAACACCACAAGCATTTGGATTTAAGGGTAAACCACGTTCTTGTCTCCACTTCTGGTTGATTTGGTTTGTTGTAGTGAGTGAAAAAAACCGACTAAATAGTGTTTGTTTTACTAGAAATTAAAAAAAAAAAACGTGAGTTATATTGAAATAAATATTTGAGGTTATCATTTATAATTTTAAATTCAAGAATTAATTAAGTATATTTGGGTAATTAATAATACTTACGGTAATACTTTGTGATTATGTTTAAATTAACATTAATCATTTTTACGTTTAGAATTAAATTGAAATGATTAAATTTGAGTTGAGGTTATGTTGTAAGAAACGTCAAATTTTGCGCATGCGCAACATAATTTCTTTTTAATTTGATTTAATAAATTTTAATACAATATTGATACATTTCTAAATAAGCATCAGTATAAAAAAGCTATATAAACAATAAATAAGCACAAGCTACCATTATTGGCTGAAACTTAAAAAAATTATTGGGATCCAACTAAATTTCTGGCGCCATCTGTTGGGGATATTTTGGAATTATTCAGCTAAGAAGCGAACCACTAGAATACAGGTGGATTGGGTTTATATATAAAAGCTCCAACCACAGAATAACTGTTTGGAAAGTGGTTTTCAATCACTATGTGGCTCCAATTAACGTTCCGACTTGTTGGGAATTAGGGGAATAATGCCGCACATTTGAATATCACTGCATCATATGACATGTGAGATTGCATCTGACGAGCTTCCAACAACTTATAACGTTAGCTGAAACAAAGCTATAATGTCAATTATAATCTAATTATTTAATCATACCATTATTACTTTATTATACTCTCACCGAAAAATCACTTTAAAATGACGTTTTCATTCTGAACAAACTTCACTTTTAAAATTTTAAAAGTTGAACTTAGCGGCAAATTTAAAAATAAACACGAATTGGAATCTATACTTTTTACATTAAAAGAATGATACTGGTAATAATTGTTATTGCTGTCTCTCATCATTCCCATTGTTAATAATAAAATTGTTAATTTAATTAAATTATTTCAGTATAGCCGCTAATGCCATCTTACGGTGGGATTTCGACATACAATCAGTCCCAAGTTCTCCTATCAAAGATCCCTGGAGCTGGGTATGATTTCAAACAATTTGCAATGTAATTATTTATATGTTATTATATGTTATAACATTTCTATTAAAATTACAATCCCCTTGGCGGTGCTGCATTCAATTTGGTCGGTAAAATAGTGCGGAGTAATGCTTCTATATCAACACTAAAAATCCTAAAAATAACAAATCAAAACTTACGTCAATACCTCTATAAAAGTAAGATCCAAATTATTGTCAACATGTACTATGATTATTGTAGATTATTAACTATCAGAATATTAATTTTACGGACGCCAATTTTAAGCGCGGGTGAATGTATGTAAATGATTTTATGTTTTACACTGAAGAGGGATCTGTAATAGCGGCATCAATAAATCGATAAAATACACAAAGATGGAGCATCAATGGTACAATAGTTCAAAATAACCTAAAATAAAATCAAGAACGAGTCCTTTTGGGGATAAGGGCTTTCTCCCTACATTGCAACATTGAATTGCCCAAATTCAACCTCTCGATTGTGGGGAGATATGAAAACTTTATTTCTAGAATTCTTTAAAAAAGGGTCCTTTAGACAACTGTAGAGGGGTGGTTGGCAATGACAACAAAGTTGATTCAAACTAACAAAATTCAATTTACATAACCTAACTAATAAGAATTGTTATTCATTTGCACATTATTATTATATTTTTCGAACATCTTGTAATATTTATTATACTTATGTTTAAATAAGGTTTAAATTAATCATTTTTACGTTTAGAATTAAATTGAAATGAGTAAATTTGAGTTGAGGTTATGTTGTAAGAAACGTCAAATTTTGCGCATGCGCAACATAACTTCTTTTTAATCTGTTTTAATAAATTTTAATACAATATTGATACATTTCTAAATAAGCATCAGTACAAAAAAGCTATATAAAAAATAAATAAGCACAAGCTACCATAATTAGCTGAAATTAAAAAAAAAATTATTGGGATCCAACTAAATTCCCCAATGATAAATAAACACTAATTTTATGTTCACATTTTTGAGGTTCCTTAACTTTCTCAATGGGAATTGTGTTGGTGTAAACATGTTGCATAACAAATCCAATTATTACTTCTTCCCCCAGTTTCAATTCATCACTTGGGGTAATTATTAGTTTAATAACAGCTTTATTAGATTTTCTTCTAATAACCAACCTAAAATAATAAATAATAAAGACAATATTTGAATAATTAAGATAATAAACATTATTTAATACTTTGGATCATCTTGAAAATTATAATTTTCTCCCGAATCATCATACTCAGCTGCATCATCCCTTGGTGGTAAAATAAATGATTGTGATGGAATTTCTAAATCACCACCAATTTTTGAATCAACCGGACGTGATTTTATTGTTATTGATGGTTGCCTTGATAATGATGATTGAATTATACTACTCGGTTGACTTGATGGAAGAGAAATTGGTTCCTTCTAAAATCAAAATTTGAATCACTTCATAGATTAAAAAAGATTTAAAATTTACTTCTTCAGTTTTAACCATCACCAAGTTGCTGTTATTTTCGGGACTTTTAATTTCCATTGCTGATAGTGGAAGAATACTTATAGTGGTTTGATGTTGAGTTGGATTAATAAATTTTAAGAATAATTCGCATGGTTTTCCTGCTCTTAATGGCTCAACTGTAACGATTCTAACTTCTGGAATATGATAACTAACAAATACATTAATTAAATTAAAATTAATCATACTAAGCTACTTACTATGCAAATAATTGAATTTTAAATCGAACAGAAGTTGGATTAAACTCTGGTTTACTAACATTATGTTCACAAGATCGACATCTTAATGATTGCTTCACAGAACAATGTTTATGAACTGGAAATAGTTTATCCACAGTGCTTGGTTGAGACTCAGGTTGAAGTAAACATTGTTTAATTGATGTAACTAATAAATAAAAAATCAATTTTCATTAAACCACATTTTTGTTTGCTTACGTTTAGTTAAATCAATCTCTTCAGTAAATAAATGTTCAGGATAATCCTCAATAACCTCTTTAGGAGTAGCTCCAATCATTTCTTCTTCACTTTTCTTTTTAATACCAACATTAGGATCAGGAATTCCTAAATGCTTTCTCATCATTGCAGCTGTAATTCCAGTCCGATCCGTATAAGACATAAACCTTGGTGGTTTCTTCTTATCTTTTTCGAGTTTTTGTTGCTGCTCCTTTTGAACAACACCCCTATAATACTCAAGAATCTTAACCAAACGAACCGAATGGACGTTTTCTCTTTCAGGCCAATCACGAGTGCTTATTGGTTGATCGGGGATCCCCACATCTCTAGAACTCCACCGACATGTTAAACAAGATAAATAAAGCGATTTTTTCGGTGTGGATTTCGGATTATCCCCTGGAACGACCACTGCACGAACAGTTAAATGCAAAGTGCAACTTGGACATAATAAACAAGTTCCACAACGATTTTTTCGGATCCTAGCCTCAGTTGAGGTCATTATTTCGAGGCATTTATCGCAGAAATGACAATCGACCTGTATTAATTAAATAAATAAGCGTAAAAGATATAATATGGATAATTACCTCATGACACAAACAATAACCGCACCTAACCTCCAAACAATGTCTACAAAAGTATAATTTTGAAATCGGTTTTAAAAGACCGCATGTACAAGCGTATTTTACAACTTCTGGTTCAACTATATAAGCCATTTTTAATGTTTTACAACTTATTCCGATTAAAGTTTTGACAACTGTCACCTAAGCACCTAATAAGAAGTTTATGAGAAAATTGTCAATTCTGTTACCAACAATAAAAAATTTAAATTTTAATATAATAAAAATAAATAAATTATTTTGTTTTTATAATTTGTTTGATTAGAATTTAATTTTTAGAACAAAACAAATTAAGTTATTTATTAATTAATAAATTAATGGAAATATATAAAAGTGGGGGTAAATGTAAATTGATGTAAATGACTAAATTCACGTTGAATGTAGATAACCTAAAAATCTGGTCACATAACCTTTTGCGTTAAACGTTGAAAAATTATAAAAATATAATGGATTCTCTACCAGCGGGTTTATCTAATTCGCAAAAAGATGAGTTAATGGATCAAGTAAAACAACAAATTGCAGTAGCAAACGCACAAGAACTATTAACGGTAACGTAACAATTACGAAACGTTGAATTGTCGTCCTCATGTCTTGCGTTAAATTAATTTTTATTACAGAAAATGACGGAGAAATGTTTCAAAAAGTGTATCAATAAGCCAGGGACGTCGTTAGATAGTTCGGAACAGGTTGGATTATATCAAAATTTGAATTCGTATATAAATTTGTGTTTTAGAAATGTGTGGCAATGTGTATGGATAGATACATGGATTCTTGGAATTTGATCTCTAGAACGTATAGCCAAAGAATTGACAAAGAAAGACATAGGATGTAACAGTTTTGAATCTTTAGAACAAAGTGTAGAGTAATCCCATTTTTTTTCGTCTTCTGAGAAGTATGGCATTTATAAGAAATCAGTTTAATTGCATTTTTGTATTCACTTGGTGTATATAAATGTTATACATACATATTTAACTCATCAACAAATTTCTTACATTGTTGAATTGAGAAATTGTTAAATAAAAATAATTTGTATATTTACTGGTTTATTTCTTTTAAGTATCGCCATCTATACGGATAAATTTCAAGTTTACGATATGTTTGTTTGGTTGCATAACGCGTTGATTTTAATCAATCTTAATTTGTATTAATTTAAATAATTCGTTTTTATTTTGGTGTAAAATCTTTATTAATTACTAAAAAACGAATAAATACAACATTTTGTTTTTAAATAACATAATATCGTATAAAATTAAGTACATACTGATTAAAGATCGAGATAAAAAGAATTGTTAAGTAATCATTATTAAAATTTAAATAATTATACAGTTGGAATGTTCTTCCCCTTAATACTGTAATCCTGCTCTTACAAACCAAGTAAGAAAGTCAAAATATCATCAATATTCGAATTAAACTCAAAATCACTGCTTACAGAGCTAACATTATCATTTTGCCAAAGAACGTATAGTCAATGAATTGAAAAAGACAAAGAAAGACATAGGGTGTAACAGTTTTGAATCTTTAGAGCAAAGTGTAGAGTAATCCCATTTTTTTTTCGTCTTTTGAGAAGTATGGCATTTATAAGAAATCAGTTTAATTGCATTTTTGTATTCACTTGGTGTATATAAATGTTATACATACATATTTAACTCATCAACAAATTTCTTACATTGTTGAATTGAGAAATTGTTAAATAAAAATAATTTGTATATTTACTGGTTTATTTCTTTTTTAGTATCGCCATCTATACGGATAAATTTCAAGTTTACGATATGTTTGTTTGGTTGCATAACGCGTTGATTTTAATCCCACAATCTTAATTTGTATTAATTTAAATAATTCAGTTTTATTTTGGTGTAAAATCTTTATTAATTAGTAAAAAACGAGTAAATACAACATTTTGTTTTGAAATAACATAATGTCGTATAAAATTAAGTACATATTGATTGAGCATCATAATAAAAAGGATTGTTAAGTAATCATTATTAAAATTTAAATAATTATACAGTCGGAATGTTCTTCCCCTTAATACTGTAATCCTGCTCTTACAAACCAAGTAAGAAAGTCAACAAGACGTCAAAATGTCATCAATATTCGAATTAAACTCAAAATAACTGCTTACAGAGCTAACATTATCATTTTGCCAAAGAACGTATAGCCAATGAATTGACAAAGACAAAGAAAGACATAGGATGTAACAGTTTTGAATCTTTAGAACAAAGTAATCCCATTTTTTCCGTCTTCTGAGAAGTATGGCATTTATAAAAAATCAATTTAATTGCATTTTTGTATTCACTTAGTGTATATAAATGTTATATATACATATTTAACTCATCAACATCAACAAATTTCTTACATTGTTGAATTGAGAAATTGTTAAATAAAAATAATTTGTTTATTTTACTGGTTTAAATTATTTCTTTTAAGTATCGCCATCTATACGGATAAATTTCAAGTTTATGATATGTTTGTTTGGTTGCATAACGCGTTGATTTTAATCCCACAATCTTAATTTGTATTAATTTAAATAATTCATTTTTATTTTGGTGTAAAATCTTTATTAATTAGTAAAAAATGAATAAATAAAACATTTTGCGATGGATTTTTTTTAAATAACATACTGTCGTATAAAATTAAGTACATACTGATTGAGCATCAAAATAAAAAAGATTGTTAAGTAATCATCATTAAAATTTAAATAATTATACAGTCGGAATGTTCTTCCCCTTAATACTGTAATCCTGCTCTTACAAACCAAGTAAGAAAGTCAACAAGACGTCAAAATATCGTCAATATTCGAATTAAACTCAAAATCACTGCTTACAGAGCTAACGTTATCGTTTTGATTTGTATCATTATCGACATCCTCCGTAGATTTTCTTGGTGAATCTTTCATTTTATCATCAACTAAATCTCGTTTAGTATCAGTTTTATTTAAAACTAAATCAATTTCACTTTCAGACATGAAATCTTCTTCGTAATTATCCAAAGATTCTAAATCAAACATTTTTTCTAATTCTTTTTGACTGTTTATTTCCTTGAATTCTTTGGTATAAAGAGGAGGTAATAACATTTCGTTTGAACGATTTTTATTCGTAATGGGGGGTAAATCAAAATTGTTTCTGGATTTATTAACTTTCTCAAGTTTTTGTGATGATAATTTAAGTTTTTCCTTATTATTTTCAAATTTTGGATGTTTGATATCTTTTAAAATGGGTGGAGAAATTTCTAATTCGTTTATCGAGGATTCTGTTGATTTATCAACATCAAAAGTGTCGTTATTTTCACATAAAGTTTTTGTTGGATTTTCTTCGTTATCTTTTTTATTAAAAAGGGGTGAATTTATATCAAAGGTTGTGTTTCCATTTAATTCGTTTAAATCGCTGTGGTTTTTTTTTTCTGTTTTATATTTACAAAAGTTGATTATTTGCAATAAAATTGGCGTATTCAATTCTGGCATTAAATTGGGTATGTTTAAATCTTTAATAATTTGTTCTTTATCTTTATATTCGTAATGCGAGTCTAAATAAGATTCTGGGTCATAAACTGCTAAGGTAAAATCGAGATTAAAATATTCCAAAAATTCCCTAACGATACAAAACATTATTCGACCTTCCTCTGTTGACAAAGTTGATTTAATCTTTGTGTTCATCAAAGGTTCTTTTTGTTGCAACTACACCAAAAAAGTACCAATTAATTTTATTAATTTAATTGTTGTAACTTACCATTTCATCTTCATCAAGGGCTAAAAATATGCTCGCTCTTAATTGCGCCTACAATCATGTTTTATATTTATTTTTGGTTATTATAATCGAGAAAGATTTTACCCTTATTTTTGCAAAAGAACCATTTGTTTCCAATGTTTGTGTTAATAAGTCTCGTAATTCCGTATCCTCATCAATAGACATTTTTTATCTTTATCCTAAACTTATTAAAAATCAAAAGAATCGTTGAAACGAATCGCTAATGATTAAAAAACGGTTATTTTAAACGATTTTTTGTAAATAACACACTTTATTGACTTTTTCCCCACAATACATAAGTTTCTGTTGGTAGAACTGATTGTCAAATGTCAAAAAAATATTAAACGTTTTATTTTTTATTATTAGGTTATAAATTCAATTTTGATTGTTTATTTCTTAAAGAATTCGATAATTATTAATTTAAAGCAATATATTTTAAATAAAATAAATTTAACATGATTTCCTTGTATTGTGCGATTTATTTTTTTGTGATTTCCTGATAGTTTTCAAAACCTTAAAAATCGCTTCAGGTGGGATTTTCATATTAAGCATCTCAATAATGATTCTAAAATGAACAATAATTAACTTTAAAAGGTGCTTTTACTTAGTACTCACTGAAATATTAAAGGGTTTGCGTTGATATCTGCCAAATTTGACAATTGTAATAATTCTTCTTGGTGTGGTCTCAAATTGATGTTGAGATTCGTTACGTCGTCTTTGTGTTTCATCGCTTTTTATAATTTCAAATTTGTTGCTAAAAGTTATTAAAGTTCGAGCAGATTACAACCTTATCTGTCAAAAAAAAGTTAGGTTATGTTAATTTTGACGTTTCTTTGAGATTGATTTAGCACGTTTAAAACAAGTTTAAAGCAAATTTTTATAAATAATGAACTGATAGAAGTAATAATAAGTAGGATAATATGTCGGAGGAGGTGCAGGAAGAAGAAAGGGAAGTTTTATTATCAATTTACGACGGGGATACGAATTTTAAGCAAGTCTCACCCACTGTCTTTCAATATAAGGTTGTATTTATTAAATGTTTATCGCTTTTAATTTTATTATTTATGTTAGTATGGAAACAATGATGAACCTAAGTCATTTTTACTCGAATTAAAATGGGGTGATAAATACCCCGATGAAAAACCTGATGTAAATATGGATACCTTTTATAATAAACATGTGTAAGATTAAATGGAAATAAGTCAAAATAGAAACCTTTTAATTTATCCTTTTTAGTATACCAAGTTTGAAAGAAAAGATTGCAAATTTAGTGGCTGAGGAAGCTGAGCAATATTTAGGAATGTCCATGACTTATTCACTCTTTGAGTTTATTAAGGAAAAATTTGAGCAGCTTATTGAAGAACAACCTGAGCATCCCATTGAGCAATGTGTTGAGAAAATGAGTATTTGTGAAAATCAGGATATTCCAAAAAAATGTATAAAAAAGGAACATTTAACAAAAGCGCAAAAAAGGCGGCAATGGGATAAGGTGGATTCAAAAGGAGAAAAGCCCAGAGGATGGAATTGGGTGGATATTGTAAAGCACCTCTCACAAACAGGGTCTAAAGATGATTCAGCACCAACTTCCTAATTAAAAAATAATTATCATTCACTTTTATACCAATTTTATTATGTATATAAATATAAACAATATATCTATATACTTTACAATAAAAGTATAAAAAACCTTTTTACTCTTATATTATGTCTTAATTATAATATGTATCTACACATAAAAAAAAGATTTTTTAGGAATCTTTATCATAACAAAAAGAGTATCTCCAAGAATCGATATCCAAAGCATGTATGTTAGTATTCCAACCTAAAAACACAAAAATTAACTTTTTAAATTTAACCTACATTACCAACACAACAAACCATTAATTTTTAAAGCTGTAAAAAAATTGTGAACTTCAAAATTGATGTATTCATTAAATTCATTTAAACAATGAGCTGGAAAATTTTGGACATCACCAGTTTCATTCCTTGGAAATGATTTCATAATAACATTCAGTCTTATCACTGGTGTGATATGCCTCAATTGACGTTTTATATTAGTATCCTAAAATTAATAATTAATCAAACTAAAAAAAATTAATAATCAAAAACCTCACTGATTGCAAATTATTGTATTTACACAACGCAATCCCCATCATAACCGCATGGAAAAACGCTGAAACAACCGTTTCGGCTTTTTCATTCTCTAATAACGGCACATAAAGAATGTTATCTTGAAAATTTGGGATAATTAAATAATTTTTTGAGTCATAAACGGAGATAATCTCTTCTAAATCTTCGACGGAAAGGGTTTTAGAGATTTGTTGTAACGAACATCCTAATTTTATGTTAAAACCGCACAAGTTTTTTACTAAAAAGATTAATTAGATTATTGGTTTTAATTGTTATTAAATTGTTACTTGATGGGCCCAATCCGAGTATCAATGGTTCTTTACTATTTATTGTTAAAACAGAACTAACAGTATCCAGCTTTAAATATGTTTTTATCACCAACAATAAACGCATTGTATTTAAATGTTTAAATATTAATGAACCAACAGCGAAGTAATTAGTTAATAAATGGATTGAAGTGAAAAATATAAAAACAATCCAAACATAACTAAAACAAAACGATTTAATTAAGTATACAGGGAATTTCATTTAAGATGAAATATACAAAAATATATTTCCATAGAAACCAGGGCGTACTTAATTACTTTGTCCCATATAAAATGTAACATGTCAATATAATTTGACATTACAGTAAAATCTCTAGTGTTAGTTCTAGTTTTACACTAGCACTATCACTAGTACTAACACAAGACCTAGAACTAGAATCATTTGGGTTCAGCCATCTTGAAAGACGTGCAGCTAAATCCAAATGTTTTTAGTTCTTGGTCTAGTGTTAGATTTAGTTTTGCACTATCACTAGAACTAACACAAGACCTAGAACTAGAATCATTCGGGTTTAGCCGTCTTGAGAGACGTGCGGCTAAATCCGAATGATTCTAGTTCTAGGTCTTGTGTTAGTTCTAGTGATACTGCTATTGCAAAACTAGTGTTGAATCTAGTTCTCGCACGGCTAAACCCGAATATTTCTAGTTGTTGGTCTAGTGTTAGTTCTAGTTTTAGTTCAATAAAAATATACCACAATTTAACGCTGAATAACGATTAAAACTAGAACTAGCACAAGACCTGCAAGACCTTCTGGTTCTAGTATTGGATCTAGTTTTGCAATAGCACTATCACTAGAACTAACACAAGACCAAGAACTAGAATCATTCGGGTTTAGCCACACGTCTCTCAAGACGGCTAAACCCGAATGATTCTAGTTCTTGGTCTAGTATTGGATCTAGATTTGTAATAGTACTATCATTAGAACTAATAGTACACCTAGAACTAGAAACAGTCGGATTTAGCCGCACGTCTCTCAAGACGGCTAAACCCGAATGTTTCTAGTTCTGGTTCTAGTATTGGATCTAGTTTTGCAATAGCACTATCACTAGAACTAACACAAGACCAAGAACTAGAATCATTCGGGTTTAGCCACACGTCTCTCAAGACGGCTAAACCCGAATGATTCTAGTTCTTGGTCTAGTATTGGATCTAGATTTGTAATAGTACTATCATTAGAACTAATAGTACACCTAGAATTAGAAACAGTCGGATTTAGCCGCACGTCTCTCAAGACGGCTAAACCCGAATGTTTCTAGTTCTGGTTCTAGTATTGGATCTAGTTTTGCAATAGCACTATCACTAGAACTAACACAAGACCAAGAACTAGAATCATTCGGGTTTAGCCACACGTCTCTCAAGACGGCTAAACCCGAATGATTCTAGTTCTTGGTCTAGTATTGGATCTAGTTTTGTAATAGTACTATCATTAGAATTAATAGTACACCTAGAACTAGAAACAGTCGGATTTAGCCGCACGTCTCTCAAGACGGCTAAACCCGAATGATTCTAGTTCTAGGTGTACTGTTAGTTCTAATGATAGTGTTAGTTCTAGTTTTAATTGTTATTCAGCGTTAGATTGTGGTATATTTTTATTGAACTAAAACTCGAACTAACACTAGACTTAGAACCAGAAAAATTCGTGCTTCTCAGAGTTATCATAAGGACGTCACCTTTTTCCAAGCAAAACTTTTCCATTTCAAAACTACCCAATGCCTGTACTATAGTAGAAACCACGAGAGCTGGCAGTGACAGATCGCTTAAAAATGGTATGAATCAAGATATAGACGTACGACTTAGATTATTTCACCACATACATTTAAATGTAGGTTATGTTAGTAATCAAGGTCTATAGAACATAAGGTTACCCAATACCGATTCTCCTCCTCTGAGAGGCAAGGTGGGTCAGTGACGTAGCTGGTTCTATGAACAACACAACACGATGCGAGGTTTAAATATTTTATATAGACTGTACCTGAACTGTACCACAGTATAGGATATCTTTTATTCTGACTGTATCGAACCAGTGACGTCAATCTGCGGGGTAATAATCGATACTACAGAGGCATAGGGAATTAGGTAACCTTATGTTCTATAAACCTTGGTTAGTAATGGAGGTTATATGTCAAACATTGTCAAAGATATTATTTAATGGTTTTCCTTTCAAAGAAAACATTTTCGGCTTGTGAAAACACTAAGAAATTCATGACAACGCTCACAAGACGTTTCGATTTGAGGTTATAATTATAGAGTGACATCCCTTAGAAGAACAGACGTACTTTTTCGACGTGGCCATTTGAATTGTACGGCAGACATATTAAACTAATGCTATCTCTTTCCAACACACATTACTCTCTAGCGGTTTGTGAACTACGTATGGCATTTGTAAGAGCAGAAAATGATGATTCATTGCCAGCTCTCGTGGCGTCTACTATATTAAGCTATGTTGCATTTTATGTGGGACAGTGCAAGTGCATAGTAGTTTAGTAACTATGGTTACTGCATTCATATACAGGTGTCCCACGTAACTGGTTCGTTAGAATTTTTTCAGGTTCCACTATTCATGGAGGTTTTAAATTTTGGTAGCATGGGTTGTTCATTCGGAACTTTCGAACTGAAATATTTTCAAGATGGCCGCCACTTCCGGTCTACCGGAAGTAGACCATAACTTCGTTATTTTAAATGGAATCCTATAATTTTTATTGCACCTTTTAATTGTACGTAAAAAAAATATGTTGACTTTGATAAAAGTTATTTGTATCTATAGTTCGTTTTTTTTTCTATAATACTTGTCAATGTAAATTATTTAGGGTTTCTGTTGGTATTATCTAGGACCCTTATAAAATGTATGTTGTTTTCATGATTTTTAGTAACATTGTCAGTAACTAATTAGTTGAGGTTAAAATAGTAATAAATTTTTAGATAAATACGATTTTGACGAAGTACATATTTGTTATAAAAACGTGCTACAAAATAATTAAATAGAATAAAATACCTTTTCTAGGTAAGTAAATGGCAAATAAACACCCCACAACACTTTTTATGCACCTTTTCTTTTTGAATAACGAAAGCTCAAACGTCAATGTGACATATTTACTTCAAAACATGATAAAACAAAACTCCCTGTTAATTTTGCCAACTTTACAACAATTTGACAGGTATTATAGAAAAAAAATGAACTATAGCGTTTTTCGTTTTCGAGTTATTTTGGCTTTAAGCTTTTTATTGATAAATTTCACCATGCTCTTTAAAACTCCATATCTCAGCCAACGTTCATTCAAAAAAGCTCTAAATTGGCACAATTACTCTTCACATGCTGTCAAATAGATTGTTGTATCAGAGTATCTTATACAGGATGGTCAAAAATTGAATTACATATTAATTGCCGAGAAATTAGAAAATTTTAAATGAAACGCCTCATATTTTTTTTAGCCTATCAGAAAGGGAATTTAATTCCCTACAAATTATCTATAAACATTTATTATGCACGGAATACATGTTTTTTTTTATTAGAAAACCATGGAATTTTGACAGTTTTTGGAACATGTTTGTATTATTGTTGTCATTAGTTACATTTGACGACGGGTGTAAGTCATTAAACCTTATGGCAAATTAATCCAACACCGATATTTGAAATTTATTTTGTATTGATGGCGAATGTAATAAACTTTTGCACAGGACGTGTCGAATACTTAATGAGAAAATAATAAAATAATGAAAATATTCCAAAAAATTGACAGACTTTCTTAGTTGTGGACATATCAAGACCAAAAGAAACCATATATTTTCGGTCACCAGTTCTCCCCTTTGAATATGAAGAAGCGGTAATTCAATTTTTGACCAGCCTGTATAAGACATTCTGATACAACAAATGACAATCTATTTGACAGCATCTGAAGAGTAATCGAATTGCACGAATTCAAGTTAAAAAACGAGTCAAAGTCACGAGTTATTTTAATGAATGAATGCTTTAATGCCTTATGTTACGGGTTTTTTGTCATTTTTTGTAATTCGCAATGTTATGCATCTTTTTTTAATAAAAAAACTCATCCATTTGAGTGTTTTAACCAATTAGTGCGATAAAAACTCAAAAATTTTGTTTTATTATTATTATTCATATTAATCCAAAAACAAAATTAAAAATCAATTAACTTTATGCACTAATGGGTTAGTTAATAGCTCTATTAAAGAATTTAATTACAGAATAAAATGTTATGAAAAGTAGATTATCCTTATCAATGATAATAATGTAGCAATAAAACAAGCAAAAAAGGCGAGGTTCAAATATTTTATATAAACTGTATAGGTTATCTTTTACTCAACTCGTTACTCTGACTGTATGGAACCAGTGACGTCAATTTGCGGGGTAATAATCAATACTAGAGAGGCATAGGGAATTAGGTAACCTTATGGTTTTAACAAACCAGTTAAATGAGACACCCTGTATTGTGACTTATATGAAATTCTCAGTATAAAAAAAGATTGTTGTTCAATGTAAGTTAACCAATTCTACTTACAGTTCACTTTTAATAAATGCTAAAAGAATAATACCAAATATACTAGCAATTAAATTAACTATAGTTTCTTGACTTCCATCTTTTGCTGATACATCAGCCATATTTCCTTTAATTGCTTGATGTTGAGTGATTGAAGCTCTTGTTGCTCCACCAGCTACACCCACCTAAAAACATTAAATGTAATTTAATTTACATTAAAAAACAAGAAATAAATACAAAACTTACCACAGCTTTCATAGTTGTTGTAGCACATAAAAATTGCATAGAAAATTCAGAAAAATAAGGTACAGATAACTCACATAACATTGCAATATCGTTTAAAAAGTCTGCAAATAACCTCCACTTTTTACAATCAGCATCTAAACTGTTTCTAAAAAATACGAATTAACATAAAAATATATAACTGAAAGAATTTTTTATCAAACCCTTTCCACCAAGCAAAAATAATTCTTCCTAACATTCCAGTTCCATCTTTAATAACCCAAGTAATAGCTGCAGCTAGAGGGGTAGCTTCGGCATTCCCAACACCAACTCCTTTTAATATAGCTTGAGTGGTAAAAGTTCCCGTTATCGTGCTACAAAAAGCTTGACAAGTATCCCAGATTTGATAATTTTTATAATCTTCACTAACGCTTTCTGGATAACCATGTGGTAAATAAATTTCACGTAGAACAGATTTGATTTTCTCAGCAATGTTTTTTGAGAAATTTGTTGTGTTACTTAACCTCAAAATTTTTCGACCTACAACATTTAGGTAAATAAATAAATTAAATTATTAAATCATTACCATCTCGAGTAGTATACGAAGCTTTTTCACCCAAAGATCCTTGTTGTTCTTTAATAATCACATTCAAACCATTCATATTTAATAAAAAAAACGTCAAAAACTTGTTGATAAAAGTTAACCTCAATCTACTTTCGTAGAAAGAGAAAGAAACTTTCTACAACTTTCTTTATTTATCATTTAATGTTATATTTAATTAATTTATTTATTTTTGAATAGGATAGGTGGTTTTCTTTTAAATTTGGCGGAAAAAATTATGGCGACATCAAGAACTGAAAATAAAATTGGATTTGGGCCAAGAAATGGCCTGAAAATAAGGAAGTTAATAATGATCGAGAAATCGAACGATTTAACCAAAATCGATCTTTTTAGTTGTTTTAATTAGTTTATTTAATATTTTTATTAACAATTTAATATGAATTATCGAATGTTTTTCATTTTTTTGTGTTTAAATGTTGTTTTTACACCGCAAATATCTTTGCAATACGAAGTCAACAACATTGGTAAGTTTTATGTTTGGTATTTAAACGAATTTTGTGCTTATCTTTTTATACAAATATTATCTTATGATAATATAAATATTATTGCAAATATTACAATTGTATTTTTGATCTTCACGGATTTTATTGATGGTTATAGTAACAGTTTTCGTGGTGTAGTCGGTTATCACATCCGCCTAACACGCGGAAGGTCCCCGGTTCAAACCCGGGCGAAAACAGTTTTTTTTTATTAACATTTCTTTTTATTAGCTGTACTTTACCATGAAGATGATCCATGGAACTCGGAAATTGCTGTTCACACCGTTATACAACACTTCAACACTAGATACGATAAAAAATATCGAATGGGGACAAGATTCGTTTCAAAAGAAGATCATTTATCAACCAACATCACAGGTTATTTTCACTATTTTAATCTTAACACATTTATTTATGAATATTAATTCGCAGTATGCGACTTGACTTACGAGGATGAAGGTGTAATAGGCGTAATTGGACCATCATCTCCACAATCAGCATCATTAGTGCAAGGAATTTGTAGTAAATTAGAAATACCACACATCCAATATCATTGGACTCCGAACATAAGTGTTACAAAACAGGATAGCGTTGTAATTAATTTTTATCCCGACGCTACGTTACTTGCTAAAGGTTTGGCTGTGATTGTTAATCATATGAAATGGAAAGGGTTTACGGTTCTTTATGAAGATACTGATAGTTTGGTGAGGTTAAGCGAAGTATTAAAATTAGCTGGATCAACCCATAACCCTGTTGTTGTAAGAAAATTGGATTTCGGTGATGATTATAGGTGAAAAATAATTTTTTTCGTATGATTTAAGCATAAATTAATTAATTTTCATAAAGAAACCGACGTTTCATAAAATTGACATTTAATTTTGACAACTTGTTGTGAAGTTAGCTACAGTTGCTAACATTGAATTTGTGCTACATTGACGTTTAACTTTATTCAAAAATTTATTTAAAAAATGAATTGAGAGAAATAATATAAATATAATAATATATACCTTATGAATGAGTTTTCTAAATCAAAGGGGTAGTCATTTTTCACGGAGTGAATAAAAATCATTATTCACGGGTAACCAACTTGACAGACTAATAATTATTTGAAACGTCAAAATTTCAAAAAACGTCAATTTAGTTCAACTTTTTAGGACTTTCTAAAAGTTTGACATTAAAAAAACCTAAAGAAATTCTTTTTTTCGTATGATTTAAGCATAAATTAATTAATTTATAGAAAGAAAACGACGTTTCATAAAATTGACATTTAATTTTGACAACTTGTTGTGAAGTCAGTTACAGTTGCTAACATTGAATTTGTGCCATATTGACGTTTAACTTTATTCAAAAATTTATTTAAAAAATGAATTGAGAGAAATAATATAAATATAATAATATATACCTTATGAATGAGTTTTCTAAAACAAAAGGGTAGTCATTTTTCACGTAGTGAATAATAATCATTACTCACGGGTAACCAACTTGACAGACTAATAATTATTTGAAACGTTAAAATTTCAAAAAACGTTAATATAATTCAATTTTTTAGGAGTTTCTAAATGTTTGACATTAAAAAAACCTAAGCAAATTCTTTTTTTCGTATGATTTAAGCATAAATAATTAATTTTCGTAAAGAAAACGACGCTTTATAAAATTGACATTTAATTTTGACAAATTGTTGTGAAGTTGGTTACAGTTAAGTAACATTGAATTTGTGTCACATTGACGTTTAAACTTTATTCAAAAATGTATTTAAAAAATAAATTTATGGAATCAATTTCAATAGTCGTGGACAAAGTATAGTATTCTACTCTCATATAATAATATACTATTTTTTGTCCACGACTACCTTATAATATATACCTTATGAATTTAATTCAACTTTTTAGGACTTTCTAAATGTTTGACATTAAAAAAACCTAAACAAATTCCTTTTTTCGTATGATTTAAGCATAAATTAATTAATTTTCGTAAAGAAAACGACGTTTTATAAAATTGACATTTAATTTTGACAAATTGTTGTGAAGTTGGTTACAGTTAAGTAACAATTTGTGTCACATTGACGTTTAAACGTTATTCAAAAATGTATTAAAAAATAAATTTATGGAATCAATTTCAATAGTCGTGGACAAAGTATAGTATTCTACTAGAATATAATAATATACTAATTTTATGTTGTTGAATTAATAGTTGATTTTTTTTAGGCCATTATTAAAAGAAGTGAAAAATTTTACCGAAAACCCAATTATCCTGGATTGTAGCTTGGATAGGATTCTTCCATTTTTAAATCACGCCAGAGAAGTTAACATGTTACAAGTTTTTCATAGATATTTATTAGTTAATTTGGTATGAATTATTTTAGTATTTATGGTCTATTTAAAAATTAGAGTTATTCAAATTCGTCTCAACTCATATTATTATTTTATCTCGCAAATTATTTTTGCTATGTTATTTCAAAATGTTTATAGTTTTTTTTTATTAATTTTTAATTTTTAATCAATAATAATTATTTTGTTGCTAAATTATAATTACGTTATTTGGGTTGCATACCCTGTTAAAATAGCCAAAGAATTGACGTTACGTTTAGTTTTCTATGTTTTGAATGCTTATATTTCAAGGTTTTCGGCTGATTTTCTAAAATTTTTGACTTTATTATATAGATATGGGGTCAAATTATTTTCTTTGTACTTATCGACGATTTCTTCCTGATGATGAGGGCTCAGATTCCTCGAAACATGTAGAAAAACAAAAAAATAAATAACATCGATAAGTACAAAGAAAATAATTTGACCTCATATCCATTACTCACGATGTTAAGAAGAATAAACAACAATTATTATATAGACTTCTAACCATGACTCATTGTTTTTCAAGGTCTTTATTCCACCAAGGCACATAGAATTGCGCTCTTTTGTGTTTTATTGGATAGCTTGATTCATTGTGCACTATGTATGAGATTGTTTAGTTGAAAAGAGGCTATTTTTAGATCCTCTCTGCTTTCAATATTTGTTTTGATTTCGTCGACCTCTCCGCTGATGTCTCTACAAAAAGAGTATCAATCAGTTCTAGGTCTAGTGTTAGTTCTAGTTTTACACTAGCACTGTTACTATGTAGAACTAACACTATACCTAGAACTAGAATCATTTGGGTTTAGCCGCACGTCTCTAAAGACGGCTAAACCCGAATGATTCTAGTTCTAGGTATAGTGTTAGTTCTAGTTTTACAATTGTAATATCACTAGAACGTATTGATCCATTATATCGAGATTTTCTGCAATGCCAAATTATATTGACATAGACATAGACAAATTAAGTAGGTACGCTCTGGTTTCTATGGAAATATATTTTTGTTGTATATATAATAATAACATAGAAATGTCAATTCTTCGAATGACGTCACAACAAGGCTATTGAGTTCCTACAGACCTTGTTATAATGTTTTTTGTAGTCTATGTTCAAAGCCGAATTGTTCCTAATTTTTAAATAGACTTAATAGATTTATATTTAAGTATATTTAAGAATATTATTATTGATTTTGTTATAGGATGCCCATACGTTAGATTTTTCCCACTTAGATAATAACGCAAACATCACCACAATAAGACTTTTTGATCCGAAATCGCCGAAAGTTTTTAACGTCATGGAACATTTTAAAAAAGTTCGAGAAAGTAACGATCACGATCGTTTTTCACAAAAATTTCAATTAACCAATTCAAAAACTTCGTATCCGCTAAAAGCAGGAGCTTTAAGAGTAAAGAAGTAACATTTTCTCGTTTATTTTATTTATCCTTATATTGTCTTTAGGTGCAAACAGCACTTTTGTATGACGCAACTTTTATTCTTATTGAAGCTTTCATGCAAATCGGAAGAGATGGAATTAAATCTGAAAGTTTGATGTGCGACGATCAAAAGCAATGGAAGGATGGGTTTGCTCTTACGAGTTTTATGAGGGTGGTAAGCCAGGTACTACGAAGTTTTTGCATGGATTTCTTTTTTATTACGATTTTTTTTTAAAAAATTTTGATTTTTATATGGTATAAAAAAAAAATTTAATTTGTATTGTAAAATATTTTATTTTATACATAAGAAAGATGTCTACTATTTCCATTTTTATTTTAAATATCGGTAAGCTATTGTTTTAGTTATTTTGAGTATTTTAAACTAAAAATAAAAAGATATAGCTAAGTAGTAGAATAGAAAATATAAGGTAATAAGGAGTAGTTAGTAGTAACATCTTTATTTCTTTAACTGTCGCTTCTTTTTGTTCCATTTTAGTTTAACATAATATTTATCTCAACAAATCATTCTTTTATTTATTGATTTATTTAAAATAAATTTAGCGCTCGGTGGATGAAGGACTTTCAGGACCAATAAGTTTCGATTTTGAAGGTAGAAGAACCAACTTTCGTTTAGAATTGATCGAAATTCACGAAGACGGAGCCGCTCAAGTTGCCGAATGGTTACCTAACTTACAAAATAATCTATCACTTACAAGAAATGAAAGCGCCCATGAAAAACAAGTTGCTCAAAGTTTACGAAAAGGAAAAGTTATTGTTATATCAAAGTAATTTTTTACACCTTCATTAAAAAATTTTACTCACTCATTTTTTAAAGATTGGGTATGCCATATTTGAGGAAAAAGGATGCTAAAGATCTCGATGTCAGTGATGATGACCACGATTACGAAGGATACGCGATGGATATTATTAAAGAAATAGCGAGCAATTTAAATTTTACATTTGAATTTAAAATTACGGATGTTTATGGTACTTATGATACAACTACAGGGTCTTGGAATGGAATTTTGGGAGAATTGATAGAAAGGGTAATTAAAATTGTAAAGTTTTAAGACTAATCATTTCTTTCTTTTTATTTCTAGAGAGCACATTTAGCTATTTGTGATTTAACAATTACACATCAAAGAAGATCTTTAGTTGATTTTAGCTTACCTTTTATGAATCTAGGTAAATTATCAACTTTTAATCAGCAATGGCATTGGTTTAACACATTTAACATGTAACCCTCATCCATACAATTAAATTTTCTGAAAAACAAGATTAAGAGTCTGTCTTAAAAATCGATGATTTTTTTTTAATCGATAGGAAATGAGTCTAAAGAGGTGTTAATGATAAAAAAAAGTGCGGAAAAGTGTAGTACTTACCGAAAAATCACTTTAAAGTTGCGATTTGACGTTTCCTTTTGGAACTTCAAAGCAATGTTAAATATGCATTTTCGTATTAAATCCTAACCTCAAATTGTTTAATTTATACCCACGCACAAAATAAAATGTTATTTTCACTAAACTTATTGAGATTACAACATAACCTTATTTCTTAGGCTATCAATGCATAACGACAATTACCTGTCGTTAGATAGAATTGTTTCTACCAAATGCGTGTTAATAGACTTCGTGTTAATAGATTGTGTATCAATTGATCTGTCAAACGATTGAAATATCTTTATGTTGTAAATATAAATGATAAATAAGCATAGTAGCTTATTTAACAATAGTTTACTTAAATTAAAATAGTTATTAAAAAAGACATGTGTATACATGGTTACAAAATAAAAATAAATAAATAACCCGTGTGACGATAGCAACAAACCTTCCAACAACAAACTTTTACCCGTCATTTCCTATCTATTTTATTAGCTGATATCTTTCTTATTATTAGAGATAGCGGAAAACTAAATGCACCTAAATGATTTTATATAATCAAAATACTATACATGTAAAATGCTATTTAATTGGGGGCTAACTTCGCATTGGTGTCATTATGAATAATTATGTTGTAATCTCAACAAGTTTAGTGAAAATAACTTTTTATTTTGTGCGTGGGTATAAATTAAACAATTTAAGGTTAGGATTTAATACGAAAATACATGACTAACATTGCTTGTGTTGTCAGTTGTAATTGTCATTTGGTTAAATACACAGTTTGTTGCCATCGTCACACGGGTTATTTTTTTATTATTATTTTGTAACGTCTTGTTTAATATTAATTTTTAATTAATTAACTATTTTAACTTAAGTAAGGTACTATTAAATAAGCTATTATACTTATTTATCATTTATATTTACAATATAAAGATATTTCAATCGTTTGACATATCAATTGATACACAATCTATTAACATAAAGTCTATTAACACACATTTGGTAGAAACAATTCTATCTAACGACAGATAATTGTCGTTATGCATTGATAGCCTAAGAAATAAGGTTTTCATCCGAAAATATGTTGTAATCTCAACAAGTTTAGTGAAAATAAGTTTTTATTTAGTGCGTGGGTATAAATTAAACAATTTGAGGTTAGGATTTAATACGAAAATGCATATTTAACATTACTTTTAACTTCCAAAACGAAACGTCAAATTGCAACTTTAAAGTGATTTTTCGGTAAGTACTACACTTTTCCGCACTTTTTTTTATCATTTACGCCTTTTTTGACTCATTTCCTATCGATTAAAAAAAAAATCATCGATTTTTAACCCTCTTTAGGGAAGAGGTGATATTTTTACCACCATAATTTTTTTAAGTTTTTTATAAGAAAATAATCAAATTTAATTTTCTTTTGTAAGTTGGCAACTTATTTAGTGATCTGTCAATAATATGACGTGAAGAAATGCATAACTGTCATAACATTGTTTTTTTGCTGTCACCTGTTGAATGTTCAAAAATAGTGTTTTTTCGTACCAAATTTTGTATAACGGTCTATTTTGTAGATCTTCGAGATTTTGAGGTAAGTTTTATTATTTACATGTTATATTGGATTTGTCCTAAGTATTTTGACACATATTTTTATCTTTGGGTATCCTGGTTTTTCAAATAAATTGCTTTTTGTGGTGGGAAGCATATTCCCTCTGCCTGCGAGTGGCTGCTATATTTTTTGCTTTGCTTTGGCAGATGAGTGCAAAAAGTGGGTTAGACAAAGGTTTATCAGAATTCGAAATAGAGCATGCGCTTGAAGAGCTTTTTGGGTTGCCTGATGACCCAGAAGTGTCTGACGATAACCTGGAAGCCGAAGAGGAAGAAGCTCCGTACTGCACCGCTCGGCTTCAAAAAATACTGGAAAATCCCGATGATCCGTCAATGTCTCCGCACCTCCTGCATAATCAGATCAGCCTACAATCATCAGAAATTATGGATACTGAAACCATTCCACCAGCTGATTTACAAAGTGAAGACCTGTCCGTGTATGTAAGTCAACAAATTGAAAATAGTAGCTCAATTACTGTAAGGCCGGCTAGGCGGTTGACGCGATCTCGATATTCAACTTCCGAACTCAGTACCTCACCTGACGACACTGATGATTCTGGTCTCGAAGAAGAGACATGGAAAAAAAACATTGCTGAAGATTTTGACAAGATTCCTATGACTACTAAGCAAAGCTTCAATCCTAAAACTAGGCCCATCTGCTTTTTTGAAAAGTTTTTTACAAATGAAGCTATAGAACTTATTGTGTCGCACACAAACTTATATGCCGACCAAATGAAAATAAAAGAGTGGACGCCCGTGACTACTGATGAAATAAAAGCCTTTTTACGCATTCTCATAATAATGGGCTATAAAGTTCTGCCCATGATAGACCTGTATTGGTCGTCTGATCCAGGTTTTCGAGAAAATGACATAGCAGAAATAATGCCAGTAAAAAGGTTCAAGAAAATTATGCGCAGCCTACACTTGAATGATAACGCGCGACAACCTGAAAGAAATAGTCCCGAATACGATAGGTTGTTCAAACTGAGGCCATTGATAAATATTATTAACGAATCCTGTAAAAATAATGTCAATTTATCTAGTTCACAGAGTATTGATGAGTCAATGGTACTCTTCAAAGGACGGTCTTCGCTAAAGCAATACCTACCTCTCAAGCCCATCAAACGGGGATACAAAATTTGGTGTAGATGCGACAGGGAGACAGGATGGAGTGGAAAAAGGGCTGGGAGCAAAAGTCGTGAAGAACTTGACGCAATATTTAATTGATAACAATATAAAGAATGTTCACGTTACATTTGACAACTTCTTCACAGATAACAAACTTTTAGAATATTTGTATGAACATAACATATATGCAACTGGCACCGTGCGTAGGCACAGAGAAGGATTACCTCAACTTACAAAAGGTCCAAACGCTAGAAAACTAAAGCTATCTAAGGGTGAATTTAAATGGCGTGTGAAGGACAATGTTGCTTTTATAATTTGGCAGGATAATAAGGAGGTACTACTTTTGAGCAGTGCGTTCCATCCAAAAGTCGGAGTTTGTACTACTTGGAGGACTCAGAAAGACGGCAGTAAAGTGCCAATTCGCTGCCCTTTAGCCATTAAGCAGTATACTAAGCGAATGGGAGGCGTGGATAAATTCGACCAGACCAAAACCACATACACAGTTGGAAGAAGAAGCAAACGATGGTGGCTTCGCCTTTTTTACTTTCTCCTTGATGCTAGCATCATTAACGCTTTTATTATGAGCAAGATAAGTAAAGTAAATCTGACGCATTTGGAGTTTCGCGTAGCCCTAGCTCGAGGGCTTATTGGTGTATACTCCAGTCGAAAAAGACGATCCCACCTACGTGATCAGAAAAAAGTTGATACATGCCGACACTCGCCAGAAAGCCATTCATGTGGTTGCTGATGAAGTACGATTCTCGAATGTTGGAGATCATTTACCTTGTCCGTCGGAGACATATAAACGATGCAGACTTTGCAGTACGAAAACAAACGCACTAAAATAATGTGCGAAAGATGTGCAGTACCTCTCTGCGTTGTCCCTTGCTTTACTGCATTTCACAGGTAGTAGGTAATTATTATTAATCAATATAATAATCAAGGATAAGCTATGTGTGTAATATATATACAGTGCGCGGCAAAATTATGGAACATATTCAATAAATTGATAACAAATTTTTTTTTGCAAAAATGCCGAAACTGGTCAATTTTGGTTAATCATAACACACATTATGACACCATATTCACTTCCTGATAATCATTTTTTTATGAATTATGACGTCATCGACATTTTTTTTAAATGGCACCATATGCATTTGTTTACAGAATCTGAAATTATATATTTCTCTGCGACTAACGATGTAAATATCGATATAGGTTATATAAGGAAAATTTTGAGAAAATTAGGTTTAAAGGTACAAATTTTATTTTTTTTTTCTGAACTTAAAAATAGTATTACCCATGGGTAACCATGGAAACGCTTTGTTTGGTTTTAATAATGTCTATTCAAATACGTCAAAATTAGTTTTGTGAGTGTTTAATTGAATTGAAACAATTTTTATAGCGATTAATTCCTGTATTTTTGCATTGTTTTCTGTATTGTAATTGTTTGTTTGTATTTTTTTCTGTTTTATGTTGTTTAGTTTTGTATTAGTTATTTTGCGTTATATTCTGATTGAGATTGTTATTTGTTGTTATTTTTTGCCGTGTTCTGTGTTCATTAGTCCAGTTTTGTTCAATATTTGTTACTGTTTTGTTTTTATTTTTGAGCATTTGTTGTTACGTATTTATTTTAAAATAATTATGGCTCATTTAAGTGAAACCCAACGCACAGAAATTTTAATTCTTATTGGATGTGGAGATAAAACCCGAACACAACAAGAGGTATGCAATTTGTTTAATGCAAAGTACCGTGACAGAGTTATTAGTAGATCAACAGTTAGCAAAATTGACAAGAAATTTAGAGAAACTGGACATGTTAAGCACATTGCACATGCTGGACGTCCTAAAATCAACGAAAACGTGAAACTTAATATTTTGTTAGTTGTTGAAGATGATCCCCATAGTAATTCGAGACAAATTGCAGCGGATCATCAAGTTTCTCAGCGATCTGTACTACGTGTGCTACGAGCAGAGAGGTACCATCCCTACAAAGTGCAATTAGTGCAAGAACTCAATGAAGATGACATAGATCGCCGCATGGAATTCTGTGAAATTATGCAGAATCGATGTGACCGTAATCCACTCTTTATTTACAACGTTTTATTTTCGGATGAAGCTACATTTTGCCTGAATGGCACAGTAAACCGACAAAATTGCTGATACTGGAGTAACGAAAATCCTCATTGGATAAACGAGGTACCCTCAAAAAGTGAATGTATGGGCAGGCATAATTCACAATAAAATCATTGGCCCTTTCTTCTTTGAACAAATTCTGACAGGTCAACGATATCTGGAGTTTTTGAGGAATGAACTGATGCCTGTCCTTTTAGAAGCATTCCCAAATAATAATAACCCCAACTTACTGGACGACAATATTTGGTTTCAGCAGGATGATGCACCTCCGCACTTTGCACATCCTGTTCGCGAATTTCTGAATAATAGTTTCCCTGAGTGGTGGATTGGCAGACGGGGGCCGATAGAATGGCCCCCCAGATCCCCAGATCTTACACCCCTTGATTTTTTTCTATGGGGTTATCTAAAATCAAAAGTGTACGCTGAGAAACCACTCAATGTAGACGCATTAAAAAATTGTATTAGCGCTTAAATTCGTAATATTAGTCCGCAATTTATTTATAATACTTTGAAAGAATGTATGAATAGGTTTGCTTATTGTCAAGAAGTGGGTGGAGGGCATTTCGAACAATTGATTAAATGATTAGAATCAGAACTTATTTCTTTTTTATAACATAATTCATATTATTTTTTCCTATTTCCGTTACTATTTCCGGCTATTATTCCGTTCACAAAAAGAAATAAAATTTGTACCTTTAAAGCTAATTTTCTCAAAATTTTCCCTATGTAACCCATATCGATATTTACATCGTTGGTCGCAGAGAAATGTATACTTTCAGATTCTGTAAACAAATGCATATGGTGCCATTTAAAAAAAATGTCGATGACGTCATAACTCATAAAAAAATGATTATCAGGAAGTGAATATGGTGTCATAATGTGTGTTATGATTAACCAAAATTGACCCGTTTCGGCATTTTTGCAAAAAAAAAATTGTTATCAATTTATTGAATATGTTCCATAATTTTGCCGCGCACTGTATAATATATATATATATGCGAATAAATATGTTTTTTTTGTAAGTACTTTAGTTATTACTATGGAGGTAGTTGCACAGGCAAAGGGAATATAATTCCCACCATAGAAATAATAATAATAATAATAAAATATATGTATATTTTGGTGTCTTATCTCATAATGTAACTAAATCCAGGATTAGTTTTAAATTATCGCCTTTAAATCATTATACCCTATAAAGGGTTAAGAGAGACTCCTAATCTTGATATATGCCCCTTTGATCTTCTTAGAAACCCAAAATTGTTTTCAAATGACTATTTCCATTTTGACACACACCAATAAGTTTTTTTTATTTTGAATTTATGAAAGAATATTGAGAAAGGTTAGGTTTCTTTTGTAATGTCAATTATACCGCGAAGAAATATTGAGTTTTATTTTGTCTGTGTGTGTCTAATAAACTAATTAAATTAAAAAATTTAAATAATAAAACGATTTATGTTTGAACTTTTTTTAGGAGTTAGTATTTTATATAGCAAAGCTAAAGTCCAAGAAGAAACAAATAAATTTGCTTTTATGGAACCATTCGATTTTGAAGTTTGGGTTTACACCGTTAGTTTATACTTTGTTATATCGACTTTAGTTTATGTACTTTGTAGGTAAGACTTAAAATATTAAATATTTATTTAAAATCTTTATAAATCATTTAATTTTAGAATAGCACCAGGTGATTGGGAAAATCCTCATCCATGCGATCCAAATCCAGAGGAATTAGAGAACATATGGGATTTAAAAAATTGTTTTTGGTTAACTTTAGGCTCTATAATGACTCAAGGATGCGACATCCTTCCCAAGTAAAACGTTAAAAATAAATAAAAATTGTTTTAATAAATAATTTATTTATAGGGGGATATCATCTAGGATGGGTACTTCAATGTGGTGGTTCTTTTCTTTAATTATG
Source organism: Onthophagus taurus (assembly GCF_036711975.1). Lineage (NCBI taxonomy): Eukaryota > Metazoa > Arthropoda > Insecta > Coleoptera > Scarabaeidae > Onthophagus > Onthophagus taurus. The sequence continues at coordinate 4,620,185 of NC_091967.1, forward strand.
ACAAGTTCTTATACGGCGAATATGGCAGCTTTTCTAACAAAAGCTGCGATGGGAACAACAATTTACAACGCCGAAGATTTGGCGAAACAAACAAAAATTAAATACGGAACTGTCGAAGGTGGCGCAACCCAAGCATTCTTTAGAAATTCAAATTTCTCAACGTACCAAAGAATGTGGGCAAATATGATTCAAGCAAGACCCAGTGTTTTTGAAAAAAGTAACGGCGAAGGTGTTAGAAGAGTTAACAACACAAAAAATCAATTATACGCGTTTTTAATGGAAAGTTCTTCTATTGAATACGAAATGGAAAAAAATTGTAATTTAAAGCAAGTTGGTGGATTATTAGATTCGAGGAGTTATGGAATAGCCATGCCACTGAGTACGTTTAATTAAATTTTATTATTTTTTTAAAATCATTTTTTTTTTAAGATTCTGAATATCGAAGCGCGATCGATCAAACTTTATTAAAATTACAAGAAAGGGGTGTTTTAGCACGGCTTAAAACGAAATGGTGGAAAGAAAAAGTTGTTAAAGAAGTTGCTTGTGATGTAAATAAAACTTATTTCAAAACATATTTATTTTAAACCAAAATAAAAATAATTTTTGTAGGAAGGAGAAGATTCAGACGCATCAAATGACGCTTTAGCTTTGGCAAATGTCGGCGGTGTATTCATTTTGGTCGGATTTGGACTGGCAATTGCTTTTGTATTTGCGTTAACCGAATTTTTATGGAACGTTAGGAAAGTTTCGGTTGAAGAACATGTAAGAGTTAACTTTTACAACGACGTTAAGATTATCTTATATTTTTTGTTGTAGATATCTTATTGGACCGCTTTAAAATTGGAATTAACATTTGCAGCAAACGTTTGGATTACAAAGAAACGGGTTAGACCTGATCATTCCGAGTCATCATCAAGCGATGGGTCGGATACAAAAAGTATTGCGCAACGTGTTCTTCAAGGAGCCGGATCGATATTAAATTTAAAAGCGTTTCATTGAGTATGTAGTTTGTTAATTTTAGATTTTTTGTTGTTTATTTGGTGTTGTTAAAATCAATAAATATATCTTAATTATTGAATATATTTTATTAATAGTTCCAAGATGTAAAGACTGTTTTTACACCTGCGCCCGTGCATCTTGAAACAATTTTGGCATCAACGCAAATCAATTATTTTAATGTGCGCGTAATGTTCGTACTTTGTATTTATAACAGATCAAGGTTTTAGTCTTTGCGCTACTATAATGCAATTATGCCGTTTTTTCACAGTAATTGTTATCATTTTATTGACGATTTTTAAGTGTGAATCAAAAAAACGCTACGTCGTGGGTAAGAATACTTTTTAATCCTTAGAAATAATTATTTTTATTTATTTAATTCCTCAAATAGGTCTTTTGATTCACGATGATAGTCACGATACTGAAATGGCTTTTGACGCTGCTTTATCTCGTTTCAATTCATTTAACATCCACATCGAATTCGAATCGACCAAAAGAGTTGTATCTAAAGATGATGTTTATTCCGTATACAATGAAGGTAATCAGAAAAAAATTATTTTTTCGATTCATAAATAATAATTTCAGCGTGCGATTTAATAAGTAGCACTGAAAATTTAGTGGGTATTTTTGGTCCAACCTCGCCTGCTGTAGCCCCAATAGTGACGTCAATTTGCAACAACTTAGAAATACCAAACGTCCAGATTCATTGGTCTTCATCTCAACCCCAAGAAACGACTTCAATAAATGTTCATCCTGATGCTAAATTATTTTCGATTGGTTTAGCCACAGTTGTTAAAAATTTGAATTGGAACTCTTTTGCGATTTTATTTCAAGACTACGAAAGTCTTATTAGATTACAATACGTTATGGCTTTACAAAAAGATTTAAAAGAGAGAATTTTAATAAGACAAATTGAATTAAACGCCGATAATAGGTTAAGTTGTAAATATTAAATAATTTTTTTTTAATCGAATTCAATTTCAGAGCGTTAATAAAAGATTTGAAAAATCGAGGATACGTTCATTTCATCATCGATTGCGATCTGGAACATGTAATTCCCCTTTTAAAGGATGTAAAGGAAGTTGAGATGTTGGATTACTTTCATAGTTATTTTATAACATCTCTAGTATTTTTTTTAATTTTAATTAAAACAAAAATGATTAAATTAATTTATTTTTAGGACGCCCATACAATTGATTACACTAAAATCGATTCAAACTCCAATATAACAACAGTAAGACTATTCGATCCTGAAGATGAACCGGTACAGAATACAATAAGGGATTGGGAAGTCAGCGAAATGTATCATAATAGAAAATTAGCATTTGGACCACACGAAATTAAAGTATGCCGTTAAAATATATTTTTAAAGATTTTATACAAATAATACTAGTTTACAAGAAAAATCTCGAAGACTGTGTATTCTGAAACTGTTTTCAGTTTTTTTCCATCACGTCCAGTTTTCGAGATATACCCAATTTGATTTTGTTGAGTTGTTTTAGGCTGCAGCAAAAATATGCCATCAATACCTCAAAATGTTCGTCTGGATCTCTACTTTCATGTCCATATAGCTACAGAAGCACACTATGCAAAATAAAAAATATACCGAACATGAACCGTTACTATGCTTTTTAATTTACGATTTTCCACATTTTTGGGTATATCTCGAAAACTGGACGTGATGGAGAAAAACTGAAGACAGTTTCAGAATCAGCACAACATTCTACGTTACAAAAAAATATCGCAGTCTTCGAGGAAAAAATTGATTAAAATTTGCAAACTATTGTAATTATTGTTAGATTGAACCTGCTTTGATGCACGATGCTGTAAATTTCTTTGTGGAGAGATTTTATCAATTATATTTAACTCAACGGCCAGTCATGCAAAGTATGTCTTGTAAAAATATGATAAAATGGGATGCTGGATATAGAGTTGCAAGTTATTTAAAAATTGTAAGTATAGCAGTTACCGGTCTAACTTGATTTCAGCCTAAATAACTTTGTTGAGATGAACTAATTCAACCTAAGAAAAGCTTTAAGTTTATCGTGATAATAAACACATACTTTAGACTAAATTAGTATCGCATTATTGGCGAGATCATCGTAACTTAAACATACTTTGAGTGCATCAATGGAAAAACAAGATGACAAAGAAATGTCAGAAAAATCACAAAGTGATAGGCAAAATTTATAATGACGAACTCGACTTGTCAAGTGAGGTTCTAAAACTTTTTAACTTGGCTTTGAAGCACGTCATAAGAAATTAACACCAAAAAGAGGATATTCTTTAAAGATCTAAGCCAGTGATGGCGAACCTCAATGGAGGTGTGTCACAAGAAATTCCATAATTCAATTTATAATAATTAATTAATTAGGTTTCATAGTTAGGTTAGCTAGTTTAGCAGATCAGAAACTTACATCTTTCTTGATTTTTTTATTTTCGCATAATGGAAAATCAAAAAAATAAAAAAGCAAGATTGGATTATAACAAGTGCGGAAGTACAAGTAGCCGACCTTTCCAAGATATATGGACAAAAAGAGATGCACGGAATTGTCCACAAAAAGACACTTTGAAACTACTCATTGTGAGCTCTTGAAGAAAACTATGGATAATAGAAAGGAATACACTGCTAGGCTACAAATTTCAATCAAACTCCATCGTTAAATTTGTAAAAAGTTCTACCAATTTAGCATCAGCAAGTTATTATGTTGCTTATTCCATAGAATCAACTAAAAAAATACTTATTTCTAACTATTATTCGATTTCTCTTGATGAAACCATTAATATCACATCAAATGCACAGTTGACCATTATTGCGAGATATTCTGATGTCCTTACTATGAGAGAAGAGTTGATAAAGTTAGAATCAGTGCCAATAAGTACATCAGGAAACGAAATATGTAAGCTTGAGTGACTTAAGCATTGATATCTCTAAAATTGTGGCGGTCTGTCATAATAGTTGGGGCACCAAATATGCTTGGAAAAAATGTGGGATTCGTGAAATTGTTTATGGAAACTGTTATCGTATTGCATTATCCATCAGGAGGTATTGTGTGCTAAATCAGAATTTTCAGAACTGAATAATGTAAAATCTGATGTAACAAAAATTGTTAATTTTATTACTTCTCGACCTCTCCATAAGCGAGAGCACTTTGACAAGAAGTCGATTCAACCTACAATGGATTGCTAATGTTTAATTAATCCAGTTCCAGTTCAAAAGGTTCGCCATCATTGGTCTAAGCCAGCGATGCACAGACTTATTAAGACTAGGGGCCACTCGGGCAAATCATGAACTGATGGCGTAGAAGTATAGGTAATTAAAGACAATAAAGAATTGATAATAATGTATTAAAATTGAAAAAGAATTTATTAATTTGAAGCGTGGCACAATCTTTTTTATATTTGGCTCAAATTTACTTGTAACAACATGTAAAACTGCTTCCAAACTATCATTTGCAAGGCGGTTTCGATTTTTTGTTTTATTATTTAGTATTGAAAAAGTTTGTTCACATATATAGGTAGAACCAAATAAGCTGGCACATTTCAGAGCGTTTGTGCGCAACTCTTTGTACATATTTTTATCAATGCAGCGGTAAAAGTTCTGCAAGTCTCCTTCGTTGAATTTGTTGCGTAAATCTTGGTCGTTTTGAATGTCGATAATTTCTAACTGCATTGACTCTGGCGCATTTTCAACTGAAATCGTGAAAGGATTGCTGAATATGTCCAACAGAGGTTTCACTTTTTTAAACTCCGAAAATCTGTCTTGAAAAGATTGAATCAAAATATCTAGCTTTTCTACATAACTGAAATTAATCGCAGTTTTGTTGAATTTTTTAGCCATTTTCTTGCTTTGACAGGATGATACGTGAGCGTAGAGCTGGGATATCAGTTGATTTTTGCCTTGAAGACATTCAAATGATTTGTAATGTCAACTAAAAAAGCCAAATCACACAACCAATCAGGATTGTTAAGTTCCGGGACATCCTTTTGCTTTTCCGCCAGAAATATTCCAATTTCTTCTATTAAATTTAGAAATCGTTCCGGAGAAAGAACGGTCCTGTAATATCGGGCCGCTGTGTGAACATACCGTTACTTCTGTATAATACAGTAAATCTCCATATTCGCTTTCGATGTCATCAAGGAATTGTTTGAATTGCCTGTGATTGAGTCCTCGTGATTTTATGAAATTTACAGTCGAAACTACCACTTTCATGACATTTTGAAATTCAATTTTTTTAGAACAGAGGGCTTCTTGGTGTATAATGCAGTAAAACTGCAGATGCCTTTTCAGCAAAGTAACTAGCCCGGAATTGACACCAATCATCGAAGGAGCACCGTCAGTCGCAACTCCCGATAATTTTGATAAGTCCAAATCAGTTTTTGAACACTCATCCAAAAGTACATTGAGTATATCAACTCCTTTGGTTTGACCTTTCAATGAACACATTCCTAATAACTCTTCTAAGACTTCAAAATCTTGAGTAACACCTCGTATGAATATGAGAAGTTGAGCTGTGGAACTAATATCAGTGGATTCGTCGAGTGCTAATGAAAAAAATTCAATGATCTTAGTTTTTTCAGTTAATTGTTCCGCAATATTACCTGACAAAGACATAATTCGTCTTTGGATAGTCATACGATTCAGTTGAATTTTCTCAAACGTTTTTGCTGCTTCTGGACACATTTTCTTAGCGGCAATTTCTATGCATTCTTTTACAAAATCCCCATCATTGAAGGGACTACTTCGCTTTGCTATCATTCGAGAAATTTCATAACTAACTTCTGTAGCTGTTTCTGAATCTTGAATGGGTTTTATAAACATAGCTTGCTGACCAATAAGCTCCCGTCTTAGTTTTATGGACGTCGCTCACAATATCAAAAGAAACAAAGTACTTTAATATTTATTATTTTTCGAATGTACGAGAATATTATTTTTGCTGTCGGCGGGCCACCAGTATTCGACCGGCGCACTATGGAAAGTTTAGTCCGTTTGCTGATCAAAAATCAATAACTTTTTTATTTTTAAAGATAAACCTTTCAAACTTGGTAAGAATATTCTACATTACAGGAAGTAAGAGTACCAATTTTCTTTTTATTATTTATTAATTATTATTTTTATTTCCTCGTATATACGAACTATATGAAGACAAGTTCTGTCCCAAACTACCGTTTCGAGGTTGTGATGAATCTTTACATTTGATGGTCCTAGAATCTGTTTTGACCATTTTAGCATTACATCTGTACATATGTATCTGTTAGTATATAGTATGTATGTATTATATACATGCGTTCGTAAACACGATAACTCAAAGACGCAATTATCTACTTCCATGAAATTTGGTATGTGGCTATTAAATTAAGACTGTTGATCTCTACCAACGTTTGGAACAAATCTGTCGACCGGAAGTAGCAGTTTACTTTAACAGATTTAGAAATAGTTAAAAAATTTTGTAGAAATCTGAATAAGAATAAGTAACTTTCAGATACAAAATTTCTACCATCTCACATAACCGGAAGTAGTACTTTGCCTGAACCTGTACCCATTTGTTGCATTTTCGTGCATGATGTAGTCTAAATTTTTTGTAATCATTATTTCGAGATTCCTGTGCATTTTATGATAGCTGTCCACTAGGTAAAATTGCAAAATGTCGTATGATACGTTCACCATGAATTAATATTTTATGTACGGAAGATGGCATGTAATACCAGTCATAATTTTTAATGTATATTTTTGCCGTTTCCGTAACACCCGATGTCAACACCTGAAAAATTATGTGAAATCGCTTAATCAATATTTCGTCGACACTGGTAATTTCTGCCGAAGAAGAAGCATTACAAAAAAATCTTCTAGCAGTATTTCCATCGTTTGTATTACCACTTATTTCTTTGGCTCATCAATAATCAAACCAAGCTATTTGCGGAATCGTGCCTGGACCAAAGCTTTCTTATCTCTTTTTAATTGTTTATTTTCTGCGGTAGTAGCTGACCACTTTCGGAAGGGTAGATAATATGATATGTGTAAAATCATCTCCATGCAACGTATCGTGGTCTTGCTGCGCCACCTTTTCTAAATTATTCATTTGCTGTGGATTAGCACCGCAAATAGTGCATGTCGAACATGAAGATGTACCTGCTATTATTTGGGCAACTTTTCCATCTATCATAGTGAGAAACATGTCATGTTTGATTTGTATTGCTTTTCCTTGCTTTGTAATTACCGATGAACTCAAACTACCAATTTGACTTTGTATATCATCCACAACGGCTTTTGTTTTCTCGGGAGTCTCTTTAGAAACTCGATTGAAATTGGTCGACAAAACCGCACAGAAGAGGGGACAGGATTTTGCCACACTACCTTACTTGTGTGATTTAATAAATCTTGTAAAGATGTTACCTTTGCATATGTATTGCTGATTTCTATGCTAGAAACAGGTGAATAACAGCTTTTTTTACTTTACTAGATGTTGTGATAAGAAGGTGGCAATAAAAAGCAACTTTTCTCATTGGTTAGATTTCTAAGGTATAAATATTGTACTTTAGTGAAATCTAAATCAATGTAAACGCTTAATGCTTCAACTACAGTTAATGGTTGTGATTTATTATGGTGGATCTGTTTTAAAATTGCTTTTTTTTCATCGCGCTGCAAATCTCTTATAGTCTCCACTACATTTGCTTCATCACTTTCTCCCATTGACCGTAATCCCTGAAATACGCACTGTATATGCCATCAAATCCATATTCATTTAGCAATGTGGTGTTTTTTCGTCTCTTACTAGATGCTGCAGAATCTTCGTAAGGTAGATACGGTCTTCCTCTCTTTTCATTAGATGTAGATGGCATGGAACCAACAGATTCGTCGCATTCTTCATTTAGAACAGATAAAGATACAGTATATTTGATATTGAAAACGAGAAATATTGAAAAATTCACCCTTCGGCCCCTACGGCAAATCTGGGGGTGCTGATGGGCTAGAAGGATACCAGAGGACCTAATGCAATAATCCAAGCTAGTCCTAGGGTGCTGCAGTCTCTAGTTATTGAGAAAATAATATCTAAGTATGCTATTGAAAACGAGGAACCGCTCGGCCCCTGCGGCAAAAATGAGGGTGAGGATACACAGGGAACATACTAGAGTGTCTACTCTAATTACAACTTCTGTAATTTCAGAAAACTATTTTTCAATTGATATGTTCAATACTTGTCTGGTCAACTGTAATTTTATGAATCTGAATCTGGTACAGATTCGAATATGAATCTAACTTCAGCCACATGCCGCATGCGGCCCGTGGGCCGCGGTCTGTGCATCTCTGGTCTAAGCGATACTAGTTTAGTTTAAAATCATAGATTAAATTAGTTAATCCTAACATTATAGGAAATATTAGTTCGGTCTAAAATCTGTTTTGAATACAACTAAAAAAAAATTTATTTAATGAAAATTTCATAGACATCAATGGAAAATGGTGTAACAGGAAAAATAATGTTTAAAAATAACACCAGATCAACTTTATATTTGCAAGTCGTCGAAATTATTCATGGAAATACAAAACCTGTCGCCGAATGGAGTTCTTTTGATGTTGATGAATTGAATTTGTTACGAAGTGAAAGCGATATGCATCAACAGATGTCGACGTTTTTACAAAATACGACGTTTATCGTTTCTTCGCGAATCGGACGTCCTTATTTAATGTACAGGGAACCACAATATCCGGGGGAAGTTCTCGAAGGAAACTCGAAATTCGAAGGATTTTCTTTGGATATAATCGATGAGATTGCCAAGAAAATGAATATTAGTTACAAATTTGTTTTGGCAGCCGATAAATTGTATGGAAATTATAACCCCGTTACAAAATCGTGGAATGGACTCATCAAAGATTTACTTGACAGAGTAAAAAAAATATTTTTGATTTTGATTACGTTGTATTTAATCTTTTATTGTAGAGAGCTCATTTGGCAATTTGCGATCTTACAATAACTCATCAAAGAAGATCCGCCGTCGATTTTAGCTTACCATTTATGACATTAGGAGTTAGTATACTTTATAGTAAATCAAAACCTACCGATAGAGATATTTTTGCGTTTATGAACCCTTTCGATTCGATCGTTTGGATGTATATTGTGACCGCATATATTAGTTTCACTCTTATTTTATATTTTATTGCAAGGTAATTATTTAGCGAAATAAAATAATTTATAATAAATAATTTAAAATTATCAGAATGGCACCCGGAGATTGGGAAAATCCAAACCCCAACGATCTAAATCCAGAAGAATTAGAAAACATTTGGGATTTAAAAAATTGTTTTTGGTTTTCTTTAGGTTCGACAATGTCTCAAGGATGTGATCTCCTCCCAAAGTAACTTAATTATTAAATTAATTAATTTAATAATTTTTTATCTAAATCTTCTTCAGAGGAATATCATCAAGAATGGCCTCTTCAATGTGGTGGTTCTTTATTTTAATTATTTCAAGTTCTTACACAGCAAATTTAGCGGCTTTTTTAACGATGGTTCAAATGGGGCCGTCTATAGATAACGCCGAAGCACTTTCAAAACAAACCAAAATTAAATACGGAACCGTCGAAGGTGGGGCAACTCAAGCGTTTTTTAGAGAATCAAATTTTTCAACGTACCAACGCATGTGGATGCAAATGTTTCAAGCAAAACCGAGTGTTTTCGAGAAAAGCAATGACGACGGGGTCAAAAGAGTTAAAACGACTAAAAACGGTTTGTACGCATTTCTTATGGAGAGTTCTTCAATTGAATACGTTGTCGAAAGAGATTGTGAATTGAAACAAGTAGGGGGAAGATTGGATTCGAAAGGATATGGAATTGCAATGCCGATGAGTTGGGTTTTATGACTGAATTAAAGAAATAATTTACATATTTTTTTTTTTAATTCAGATTCTCCATATCGACATGATATTAATACAGCTGTGCTTAAGTTGCAAGAAGAGGGTGTTTTAAGCCGATTAAAAACTAAATGGTGGAAAGAAATGCATGGTGGAGGAGCCTGTGACGTAATTTTTTATTTTTATCATTTTTCTTATTTAATTTTTATTAAAATTAATTTAATTTAGGACGTTGATAGCGGGGCTAGTTCTAGCAACGAATTAGGTCTTGCTAATACTGGCGGAGTATTTCTCGTTTTAGGAATTGGAGTTGCGATTGCATTTTTGATTTCGCTAATGGAGTTTTTTTGGAATATCAGAACAACAGCTTTAGAAGAACATGTAAGTGTATAATCTATATAATTTAATTTTGTTATTCAATCGTGTCATATTTTTTTAGAAAGGATTGGGTGAAGTTTTTTTGGTTGAGTTGCGATTCGCAGTGAGCTTTTGGATTGTAAAGAAACGTGTCAATGTTTTCTCATCGAAAACATCCACTTTGAATATTTCTTCAAATGAAAATGGTAACAATGAAAATGGAAATTCTGAAGATACTTTAGCTGATGTTAGTGGAATTGTTAAAGTAGATTAAACGGAGTTGTAAATAAAAATAAAGATTTTTAAAGATTTATTTATGAACTTTTCATTTTATTATTTATTTATATACAGGGTGTATCAGGTATGAGAAAAAATTTAAGGGGTTATAGGTCCCCTTTTTGTAAATAAAAAGTTCTTATAACACAATGTGCTATTCTATGCCATTCTTAAGATATGATACGATAAAGTTAAGGGTTTGAAAGTTTAAGTACTGCTGTATAAAGAATAATACTAAGCAGGCTTTGCTTATGTATCAGCAATACATTCCACAAACAATTAAATTTTAACCATACTACAATTACATATATCACATTACAATACAATACATTTTATTTCCTATCCTACCCCTCCCCATCTCCTCCCCGCATCTCCCTACGCTGCCTAGTCGCCACCACCTCCCTCATCCATTCTCTTCCCTCTGCCCCCTCCCCCAGCACCTGCTTCCAGCCGATCACCTCCTCTCTTAGCTCGTCACACTCCCTCAGTAGGTGCTCCAACGACTCCCACTCCCCCCCACATAGCCTACAACCCCTCTCATCATCTCTCATCCAATACCTATTCGCTCTCTCCTCATTGCCGCATCTGAATCTTGCCACCATCCTCTTCCCCTCCTCATCCCCCTCCACCGACAGGTACTTCGGCAATCCCTCCGTTATTATTTCCTCGTACTTAGGGTTGTACCTGCTCTCCCTTATCTGCCCCCTTCTTTCTTGCCTCTGTACATCTCTGTCCCTGCTCTCCAGCTCTTTCCACATCTCAATCCCTTCCCTCCTTCTATCATCTACCGCTTTCACTGAGTACCCCACCCTTCTGAAATATTTCTCCCTCCCTCGTTGCCCGTAACCCCCTTTCCCTGCCTTAATCTCCTTCCAGCACTCCCCCAAAATTTTACATTGAGACCTCCCTTCAACCCTCTCCTCAAAACGTACCGCCCTTTTACCCGCCTCCACTCTTAACTTATCAACCTTCACCTCTTCTCTGACTATGTACTCCGGCGTCTCTTTTGCCAACCCCAAAACCCATCTCCAATACCTAGCCTGTACGCCTTCCAACAGCCCTTGCTCTTTCCACCCCCAAAGCTCCGTCCCGTACATCATAACACTTCTAATCAAGCACTCGAATATCATCTTCCTTTTTCCCATATCCCTTCCAAATAATCTCTCTCCCCACCCCCAGACCTGCCCCATCACCTTATTCGCCTTCTTTGCCATTGCCCTCACATCCGCGCCTTCCTTGTTGTCCTCTCTAAATCTGTACCCCAAATATGTGTACTCCCTCACCTCCTCTATCTCCTTCCCTTCCCACCTCCAGTCTTCGCTCTTCCTTCTACCCCCTTTACAGAACTTCATAACCTTTGTCTTTCCTACATTCACCTCCAGAGCCTTCCCCCTAAAATAACTCTCCAAACTCCGCATCATCGCCTTCATCTCCTTCGCCTCTCTCGCCACTACCACCAAATCGTCCGCGTAAGCCAGTGAATGCACCTTCCTCCTCCCTACAACCACACCTCCCATCTGCCCACCGCTCAATCTGTCTTCCATGTCTGCGGTATACAAAGCAAACAGAGCGGGACTAAGTGGACATCCCTGCCTCAAACCCCTCGTTGTCCAGAACCTATCCGTTAACTCGTCCCCCACCTTTACCCTAGCTATCGTCTCTGCGTATATCTCCCTCACCCTGTTTATTGTCCCACCAGTAATCTCCTCCTCATCTCCTCCCATAACTTCCTTCTATTCACCTTATCAAACGCTGCCTTTAGATCTATGAATATTATGTATTATGTACAGGGTGTCCAAATTTCGATGGGTTTGCAGGGTATCTCAGTTATTATGAAAGATAGAAAGTTACGGCTTTCGCGAACCTGAGCTACTTTTTTGTGAAACTTACAATGGCGCAAACCAAATTTTCATAGTCCTCTTCGTTTTTGATATACAGGGAGTGTTTGAAATTTACGATTTTCAGACACCTCCTGTATCGCGGCTTTTTTTATTTTTCTAGTCATCACGGTTTTTGAGTTATAAACACAACTCAAATACTGAATACTCAACTTCTAAAATACTTAACTCTTTATAACTCAAAAACCTTGATGACTAGAAAAATTCGACGTGCACCATTGGATTCTACGTGAAAAAATCTATTAGAACCCATTTTTACGTTTCCGGATAGCCGACATACAGGGGTGTCAGAAAATCGTAAATTTTGAAACACTCCCTGTATATTAAAAACGAAGAGGGCTATGAAAATTTGGTTTGCGCCATTGTAAGTTTCACAAAAAAGTAGCTCAGGTTCGCGAAAGCCGCAACTTTCTACCTTTCATAATAACTGAGATACCCTGCAAACCCATCGAAATTTGGACACCCTGTACATAGCTTTAATTTGACACATAAAAGTCATTTTTGAGATATTCTTTTAGAGGATGTTTACTTTATACGAATAACTTTATCTTTAATGTGAAAATTTAGGTTTTAATAAATAATCTTGCTTATTGTATTAAAAACAACAAAATTACAAAACTAAAAACAAATTACAAAGCAAAGCCTGCTCAGTATAATTCATTAACCAGTGGTACTCAAACTTGTGAACCCTTAACTTTATCGTATCATGTCTTAAGAAGGACAAAGAATTTGTTATAAGAATTTTTTATTCAGAAAGAGAAGACCTATAACCCCTCAATTTTTTTCTACTCATACCTGACACACCCTGTATACACTAAATTGACCGGCAAAAAAAACCGGGCACTATAAATTAATCAAAACTACAAAGTTGACACCCTCTGCTGTGGCAGCTGCACATCACAGGGTATTACAAATTTCGCAAAAAAAAAGGTTTTCTCATTCTTGCACCCCGTATATGCTCAAATTAATATCCGAATAAAAATTTCTATCGCAGGATTATTACAGAAGAATTAACCTTTCGATCAAAAAAAGAATCATCAAAATCGAATGAGTAGTTTGCAAATAAGCCAGCTTTGAAATTGTGGCTATATTTTAGTGGCCGATTTTTTTTGCCGGTTAGTGTATTTATTATCCGTCATTTATTTTATGACCTAGAATTTTAAACTTTTATCTTCTCTACAAATTCAAATAATATCTCTCAACCAAGGTTGCCAGGTCTCATGATATTACGATTTTATTACAAAAATAATATAATAATTAGTGTTAATAAAATCAAAGTAAAATCATAGCATTTTCAACTCGAATTGTAGGTTACTGTAAATTTCTCTATTAGTTACATGTATTCGCCGTTAGATGGCGCTAAGAAAGTACTTAAACTGTAACATTTAATTTCATTTTAATTATATCACTTTTATATACAAACGTAGTGTAATAGTATATTAAAAAACAAGTTTCGTAAGACATGCTTGAAATACACGAATTCAAGTTGAAAAACGAGTGGCGAAGCCACGAGTTTTTTAATGAATGAGTGCTTTAAGTCTTATGAAACCTGTTTTTTATGCTATTTTTTGTAATTCGCGTTTTTATCCTTTTTTTTCTCAAAAATAAAATAAATTTTGACAATGTAGGGAAATAGGTATGTAGCAGTTGGTAACACCGTAACACTTGAAAATAGAAACTTTGAATTGACAATTAGAAACTGTCAAAACACAAAATATATTCACCTGAAAAAAATGTTTGATGTACACCTCCCAAAATAAGAGAAATTGCTCAGAGTCAATGTCCTCATCATTGTGGACCTTGTATTCGATGCTAAGAACGTGTTTAAACATCCATAGACAAAAATTGTCACATTGACAACTAGAAAAATTAATGACCCAATGTCACCAACTTGAACTACTTCCATAAAATGTTACTAAAATCTCATTACAGCATCGGATGCTGTAAAGAGTCTCATTACAGCACCCGTTTGAGTACTGTAATAGCTTTCATTACCATCGCGAATTACAAAAACTATTTTACTTGAATCCTATGCCTATATGTAACACATATTATTAAAATTGAGTGATTTTTAAACAAATTTCAACATCTCACGATTTTTTATGACATGGCTGCTCTCAACTTTCTTTTCCTTGATTTTGAAACCGAGATTAAAGAAGACCTAACCTTAATTAGTCAAAAGATCTACAATTCCATCTCATAAATTATTTAGCGGTTTCTGCTTAATTAATCAAAAGATCGAAACCTCACCTAATAGAGCCGAATATATAATATCATTGACTATTTTATACCAGACTGCTAACCGCTACGTAAAAATTGGTAACGCGTAAAGTGTTATTTTTGGATTTGTCCGCTATGGGGGCGCTGGTGGATTTTATAATAATAATAGATATGATTAAGAGATGGCAGCACTATTTTTGATTTATATTCCCCCTCTTATATTTTCTTGTACTAATAATAAAAATTGTTTAGTATTTCTTTTTTAATTAATAAATAAAATTTTATTGTATGAAAACATTATACGTTTTCCGTAAAAACCGGTTGTTTCTACCAGTTTATTTTCAAAAATAATATTAATTTTTAGAGAAATTTTTTCAATACTTTGAACAATTTTAAGAGTTGTTCTCACGTTGTTGGCACGGAAACAAAATATATTAAAAGGTCGAGCTTGAACCGAGAGTAGAGGATTTCCATGAAAGTCCATCCTAAATAAAATATTGAAACATTTATTATAGTACTTGAGGTAGAGGTACTTCAGATAGAGATACTTGAGGTAGTGATAGAGGTACTTGAGGTAGGGGTACTTGGCTAGAGATACTTCAATGAAGTGGCGAACCACTTCGCGTATCGTGTAGATCTAGCTTTATACAAGCATATGTTGTTTTTTCTAAGAAGAAAACCCTTCGGAAGAAGAACGCATCCCTGGAAGAGCTAGAGGTCGAGCTAGAGAGATAAAGATAAATAAATAAATAAACAAACAAAGATAAAATTATTCTTAATTTTTAAAATGTTATTTTCTTTGAAAAAAGTTAATGTCTTTTTTATGTATGACTCTTTATCCAACTCAACGAGGCGTGCATTTTTGTCTCCCATGGTAACAATACGATTTTCTATTTTAATTTTATGTTTCAGATTTTTAATGATGCGAAGAATTAATTTAGTATGGAAAGATTTTATGTTAACGTTCTTATTCCCACTCGTTTTCCCTCACGCTTTCACCTTTATCATCTGGCGAACGTTCCTTATGACCTTCAGTCCAATTTCATTCCTCATCATGTTGACTCAAGTTATTTAATTTTAAAGGAAATTTTAACGTGTAAGTTTAAAAATTTTCTTTCTTTTTTGATTTCTTATATTTAGTTATTATGGTTCTTTCTCTACAGGTTTGGTAATTTGTTTTGTAATAATTTTTTGGATTTTTCGTAAACGGAATCTTTTTGAAGAAATACTCTGAAACAATACTCTCTTCACTCTCGATGCTCCTACACCGACGGTAATTATATATATTTTTTTATCTGTGTTTTTGTTATATCTGAATGTTCCTTAGTCCTGCCTGAAGAAGAACGATAATCGTTCGAAATCTTCGAAGATAGCACCGAAATAAAATATTTTCATCGTTTATTCGACTTTTAATTTTTTTTAGCAGCAAAAAACCATACAACTTACCTGGAAAAAAACACCAAATCGATAATAGAGGCATCTCCAATAGGCCCCGAGATCAAGAAAACATTAATCCCTCGGGAAAAATCAAGCAGGTGCCCCAAACTCTATAGTCTGCCCAAAATCCCCACCCTCAGGAAGGCTGCTCCGGATCGGGGATGGTGTAGGACCGTTTTCTAAGTGGCTGACAAGTGCATGGCGTCATCTCTCTTGTTGAAGGTACCGTTCTTCTCTATTTCGATGGACTCGCGGATGAGTCTGGTGCTCCAATGTGGAACGTTGGCTATTTCCATATCTGAAGCTGCTAGTTTTCCATATATACATATACATAGAATAATCATGCAAAATAATTTGATATTAAAATAGTATTATTTAAGTGTTTGCCTAACCTATCCTTTGATATGGTCTCCCCCGCTGATAGAATGAGAGTCATTCAGCTTGCGCATACTACATATCAATCCTATTATTCCACGTGGAAAATAACCATGATGCTCTGATCTCAATGAGAGTTAGTACTTTCATGGAGGCATTGTCGTTAGTGAGGCTTACAAACCCTCCAGCATGCCTATGAAGTGGGTATAATTGCATCATGGTTATTTTCCACGTGGAATAATAGGATTGATATGCTGTATGCCCAAGCGGAATGACTCTCATTCTGTCAGCGGAAGGAGTCGATATCAAAGGATAGTTTCGGCAAACACTTAAATAATACTATTTTAATATTCAATTATTTTGCACGAATTTTCTATTTATATGTACATATGGTACACTGGCTCAAGATATAGAAGTATTCAATATATTTTCCACGAGGAATTATAATAAAAATTGTATATATACGTATAACTAAAATATTCGTGCAATTTAATTTGATACTAAAATACTATTATTTAAGTGTTTGCCTAACCTACCATTTAAATGACTCCACGTATCTACCGACTGGAAGTCTGGCCCCTAGTTAGAAAAAAAATAATTTTGATTAAATTCGCTATAACTAAAGAATGGTTTGACCGATTTCAATGTTCTATATCTCAAACGAAAGCTTGCGTCTGGCTGAATAATTATGTGTAAAGCATATTGAACACTTCCATATCTGAAGCTGCTAGTTTTTCATATGTATATGTAAATAGAATAATCATGCAAAATAATTTGATATTAAAATAGTATTATTTAAATGTTTGCCTAACCTATCCTTTGATATGGTCTCCCCCGCTGATAGAATGAGAGTCGTTCAGCTTGCGCATACTACATATCAATCCTATTATTCCACGTGGAAAATAACCATGATGCTCTGATCTCAATGAGAGTTAGTACTTTCATGGAGGCATTGTCGTTAGTGAGGCTTACAAACCCTCCAGCATGCCTATGAAGTGGGTATAATTGCATCATGATAATTTTCCACGTGGAATAATAGGATTGATATGCTGTATGCCCAAGCCGAATGACTCTCATTCTGTCAGCGGAAGGAGTCGATATCAAAGGATAGGTTCGGCAAACACTTAAATAATATTATTTTAATATTCAATTATTTTGCACGAATTTTCTATTTATATGTACATATAGTACACTGGCTCAAGATATAGAAGTATTCAATATATTTTCCACGAGGAATTATAATAAAAATTGCATATATACGTATAACTAAAATATTCGTGCAAAATAATTTGATATTAAAATACTATTATTTAAGTGTTTGCCTAACCTACCATTTAAATGACTCCACTTATCTACCGACTGGAAGTCTGGCCCCTAGTTAGAAAAAAAATAATTTTGATTAAATTCGCTATAACTAAAGAACGGTTTGACTGATTTCAATGTTCTATATCTCAAACGAAAGCTTGCGTCTGGCTGAATAATTATGTGTAATAGTATATTAAAAAACAAGTTTCGTAAGACACGTTTGAAGTGCACGAATTCAAATTGAAAAACGAGTGGCGAAGCCACGAGTTTTTTAATGAATGAGTGCTTTAAGTCTTATGAAACGTGTTTTTTATGCTATTTTTTGTAATTCGCGTTTTTATCCCTTTTTTTTAACAAAAATAAAATAAATTTTGACAATGTAAATAGGGAAATAGGTATGCAGCAGTTGGTAACACCGTAACACTTGAAAATAGAAATTTGAATTGACAATTAGAAACTGTCAAAACACAAAATGTATTCACCTGAAAAAAATGTTTCATGTACACCTCCCAAAATAAGAGAAATTGCTCAGTGTTCAATGTCTTCATCATTGTGGACCGTGTATTCGATGCTAAGAACGTGTTTAAACATCCATAGACAAAAATTGTCACATTGACAACTAGAAAAATTAATGACCCAATGTCACCAACTTGAACTGGTTCCATAAAATGTTACTAAAATCACATTACAGCATCGGATGCTGTAAAGAGTCTCATTACAGCACCCGTTTGAGTACTGTTATAGCTTCCATTACCGTAGCGAATTACAAAAAGTATATTGAACACTTCCATATCTGAATCTGCTAGTTTTCCATATGTATATGTAAATAGAATAATCATGCAAAATAATTTGATATTAAAATAGTATTATTTAAGTGTTTGCCTAACCTATCCTTTAATATGGTCTCCCCCGCTGATAGAATGAGAGTCATTCAGCTTGCGCATACTACATATCAATCCTATTATTCCACGTGGAAAATAACCATGATGCTCTGATCTCAATGAGAGTTAGTACTTTCATGGAGGCATTGTCGTTAGTGAGGCTTACAAACCCTCCAGCATGCCTATGAAGTGGGTATAATTGCATCATGGTTATTTTCCACGTGGAATAATAGGATTGATATGCTGTATGCCCAAGCCGAATGACTCTCATTCTGTCAGCGGAAAGAGTCGATATCAAAGGATAAGTTCGGAAAACACTTAAATAATACTATTTTAATATTCAATTATTTTGCACGAATTTTTTATTTATATGTACATATGGTACACTGGCTCAAGATATAGAATTATTCAATATATTTTCCACGAGGAATTATAATAAAAATTGCATATATACGTATATAGTAGACGCCACGAGAGCTGGCAGTAAATCATCATTTTCTCCGCTCTTACAAATGCCATGCGTAGTTCACAAACCGCTAGAGAGTAATGTGTGTTGGAAAGAGATAGCATTAGTTTAATATGTCTGCTGTACAATTCAAATGGCCACGTCGAAAAAGTACGTCTGTTCTTCAAAGGGATGTCATTCTATAATTATAACCTCAAATCGAAACGTCTTGTGAGCGTTGTCATGAATCTGTTAGTGTTTTCACAAGCCGAAAATGCTTTCTTTGAAAGGAAAATCATTAAATAATATCTTTGACAATGTTTGACATATAACCTCCATTACTAACATAACCTACATTTAAATGTATGTGGTGAAATAATCTAAGTCGTACGTCCATATCTTGATTCATACCATTTTTAAGCGATCTGTCACTGTCAGCTCTCGTGGTTTCTACTATAACTAAAATATTCGTGCAAAATAATTTGATATTAAAATACTATTAGCTGTGTTTGGTACACTTGCTATAAATACTCCTAGTGTAGCAAGTGTAGTGCAGTTGACAACTCTCAGTTTTCAACACATTTTCAAAGTGCATAAGTGTAACAATTTTAGGTGTTTGGTAAAACGGATTATTATGACTGTTATAGGTTATGTAATCTTTATTATTTCTGTAGGAAGTTGAATAATTTATTATTGATCAAAGAATCAAGATGAATAAATCAAAAAAGGAAATGTTGCCTGTAGTGACCCTATTAGAGTCTGACACCGAAAGTGAAGACAATGATATGATTTTTGAAGAATTGGACAGCGATGATGAAGAAAATGTATTTTTACTTTTAAGTAAAAAAGATAAAAGAATTTGCAATTTTAGCCATTATATTTAACCGGAGAACTTCCTATTCGGTTTTTAATTTTAATTGAATAGAAAGTTTTCTACAAATCAAACTGTTATTTATTGTTTTTACTAGCTTACAATATTTTATTTTTGTTTAAATAAATCTAACTTTGACACTTTCAAAAAACTAAATACGTCTTAAAGGTTATGTCGACTTACACTACACTTCCTACACTTGCCGGCGAGTCGGTGTGAAAAGTGTCTGCACTTTTAAAACTCAATCGCTTACCAAACGCGGCGGCACTATCTACACTTGTTTGCACCAGTCTACCAAACACTATTTTTAAGAAAAAGTGTGCACTGGTGTACGTTAGTGCAAGATACCAAACAAAGCTATTATTTAAGTGTTTGCCTAACCTACCATTTAAATGACTCCACGTATCTATCGACTGGAAGTCTGGCCCCTAGTTAGAAAAAAAATAATTTTGATTAAATTCGCTATAACTAAAGAACGGTTTGACCGATTTCAATGTTCTATATCTCAAACGAAAGCTTGCGTCTGGCTGAATAATTATGTGTAAAGTATATTGAACACTTCCATATCTGAAGCTGCTAGTTTTCCATATGTATATGTAAATAGAATAATCATGCAAAATAATTTGAGATTAAAATAGTATTATTTAAGTGTTTGCCTAACCTATCCTTTGATATTGTCTCTCCCGCTGATAGAATGAGAGTAATTCAGCTTGCGCATACTACATATCAACCCTATTATTCCACGTGGAAAATAACCATGATGCTCTGATCTCAATGAGAGTTAGTACTTTCATGGAGGCATTGTCGTTAGTGAGGCTTACAAACCCTCCAGCATGCCTATGAAGTGGGTATAATTGCATCATGATTATTTTCCACGTGGAATAATAGGATTGATATGCTGTATGCCCAAGCCGAATGACTCTCATTCTGTCAGCAGAAGGAGTCGATATCAAAGGATAGGTTCGGAAAACACTTAAATAATACTATTTTAATATTCAATTATTTTGCACGAATTTTCTATTTATATGTACATATGGTACACTGGCTCAAGATATAGAATTATTCAATATATTTTCCACAAGGAATAATATTTTTAATATTTTAGTAATAATATTTCTCCATTTTACAAAAAAGCATAGAGTGCGTCAATTTAACAATAATTACATTGTGATATAATACAAATTGAATTCAAACATTAAATTGGAAAAATATGTCAATCGGATTTTCCGTAACAATAGCTTTCAGTCTCCTCCGGAATCTTGGATCTGGCAGATTCTTCTCTCGTTTGTGCCCATAGTTTAAGCTAGATTTACGCAAAGTTTTCTTTATTTATTCTCGTTTTCCTCACCATTACCGCTAATAAGAATTTTTTATTTTTATTTTAGTACCTAAATTAGTTTATGTAAGTAGTCGTTATTAGAGTACATGCGATAAGATAATTTATAATAATTAGTATTGTAGCGTCTATGTTCGAATGTATGCCTTAAATATTGTATTTTTTCTTTAATTTATTTAAATAAATTATATTTATTTATTTCTTTCATAATTTGTTTCAATAGTAGATCCCACGGTTAGGCACGGAGGCCCTAGCGTTTGCTTTACATAACTTTTATTTTATTTAATTTTTTTTTCTTTAATACATGCGTGCGCCAATTCACGCCATCAAATCACTAAACAAGATACACTAAAGGACATTTCCACATTTAAAGATTGTTATTTCCTTTTTAGTAAAATGTTTATTAGTCCTACTTCATTTTGGTGCGTTTTTAAGATTCTTTCTAAGGAGAATTTTAAATAGTAACGATTGTATTGTGATGTTTTACTTGTGTGTTTTTACACAAGTTATTAAATTATAAATTTGGGTTTCTTTAATTTTAAGAGACTCTTGTTAAAAACTCAGGGTTTCGGGCAAGTTCAGGTTCAAAAGAATATTAATCAGGTTCGACAAAAAATTCATTTAATTAACACAAAATCAAATTAACTCGTTTTATGAGTAACAAAGAAAATGGTTTTTCTAAATTTACTTTAATAACGATGCTTATTTACGAGAGATAAATTTTTAAATAAAATTGATAACTGTTTATTTATTATTTATTTATAACCCGTTTATTATTTGAGAGAGAGAGAGTAGGATAAAACTCGTTAGAACCGTTCTTTGAAAATAACAAACGGCCGATGTCTTAAGTTGTCATCAAACTCGTTGAAAAAAAAAATAGAATTTAAGAAATGAACGTTATTCAAGAAAACTAATAAATCTTTACCCACAAGTAAGTATTCATCAAAATTATAGGAAACTCTTGTGAGTTGTTCTTTGAGTTTGATTCTTCGATTTTTCTTTTTGTAGGTTATGTTAAATAATAAAATAAAATTATCTTCCGACTCACTGTGATGTTGAAAGGATTGGCGTTCAATGAGGTATCTGGATTATGGATTGTCTCTTGTGTTCGGGGCACTAACTAATTTTCTGGATTGTCTACAGGATTCTTCTTACGGGAAATTGAACTGTTTGTTCTTTGGAAATAGGGTCTTGGATGATCTCGAAGAAGTATCGGTAGTTCTCGGATGATTCTCTTTTATTTTAATATCGTAAATTGATTTGACTTTTTAAAAAAATTATCTAAAATTTTTGAGGTTATCTCTTGAGATTCAAAATTTCTTCTATCTGACGACGTGGATTCAACGCTGGTCCGACGACGACTGTTTCACTCCCGGTTCGCGATCTCCTTATATACCCCGGCACTCCAACTGTTTTTTCCTCGTTTCTGATTGGCTCTTAACTTCGCGCCCTTTTCAAAATTCAAAATTCTTGCTTCGAAACTAGCGCCATCTCTTAATTTTTCTCGGAATTAACCTTCAAAATTTAATTCTCTTTTCGTTGATTTCTCCCTTATTCCTTTATGAAACGTAATAAAACTTCGTATTCAACGTTGCCTTTCCTTTTTTTAGACATACATTGGAGTACACACCAAATTTCAACAATGAGTAAAGTTAGAAAAATTCAAATTTAATCAAGGATTTCTTCCTCAAAATAACGTTAAAACCTCAAAAGATGGATGAAAAATGTGCTTTAGGAGCTGAACTATAATAATTGATACATTTGGAAGTAAACAAAACGGTTTAAGATAAGATTTTCACCAACAAAAAATCACTCTGTCACAAATTCTAGGTTATGTTCTCTCGGTGAACTAAGAGAATGTTAAAATTATCACAGCATCTAAGTAACACCAATGAACTTTATGTATTAATTGTTAGCTATCGATCCTTAAACATTAAACCCTTGAGCAAAGTGAAAGTATTTTATTCCTCGGATAATGAGAGAGATGAAGAAAACTTTTTCAGATCGCCTCTTTTCTTATTATGACTCTATCTCACTTATCTACATTTATTCTCTTTTTGAGAATAAACAGTGCGTGATGCAACCCAACATATACAGTTGCCAATTTTATACATATGGTTAGCAATCTGGAGTAGTATCATAGCATTTTCAACTCGAATTGTAGGTTACTGTAAATTTCTCTATTAGTTACATGATTCGCCGCTAGATGGCGCTAAAGTACTTAAATTTAAACTGTAATATTTTATTATATGACTTTTATATACAAATGTAGTGTAACTTATTTTACTTGAATCCTATGCCTATATGTAACACTTATTATTAAAATTGAGTGATTTTTAAACAAATTTCAACATCTCACGATTTTTTATGACATGGCTCACGACATTCTCTGTGTGTAACCTGGCAACCCTGCTCTCAACCTAGAAGGTCATCTCCCCACTATTTTTTGGTACAAGCGCTCCCAAGAGGATTGTGAGGGAACTAATTAGGTTAAAGCGCGAAATTTAAATATAGGTATTTCTATACCGGTTTTACCTTTATTTTGAAGAGGTCAAGTACATTTTCCAAATAAATAGGCAAAAATATGAATTTAAAGTTTTTCCAAGATAATATCCATAATTTTTAATGTATATTGCTTATTGGCTAAGAGCGCCAATTTATCTATCGGATAAACTTATCAAGTGGCTCTAACTTATTTAAATACTTAACTAAAGGATATAAAACACTAAGCCAAAAGAACGTAAGGAAGAAAATTTGCTTATACAACGGCGTTATCACCAATTATCACACTAAACGACAAAACAAAAATGTTACGTTTGCTTTCACCTCTGACAATGAGTTTGACGTTACACAAAGAAGTTTTCTATGGTTACAAGCACTTTGTTTGTGTAGATAATGCAGATTGCTGCAAATTCAGTCTACAACGTCATCCAGTGGATTGTGAGTGTACTAAATCTCGGTCTACATTTTTATAGTAGTAAGATTACACACCATGCTCTCAACTTTCCTTTTTCCTTGATTTTGAAACCGAGATTAAAGAAGACCTAACCTTAATTAGTCAAAAGATCTACAATTCCATCTCATAAATTATTTAGCGGTTTCTGCTTAATTAATCAAAAGATCGAAACCTCACCTAATAGAGCCGAATATATAATATTAATCACTGAACCTCGTTGTGTTATTTCTACTTTCAGTTCAATAAAGATAGACAACAATCTAGAGCTGAATATGAATTAAAACTAGAACTAACACAAGACCTAGAACTAGAAAGTTTCGGGTTTACTTTTACACGAGCATTATTGATATGTAGAACTAGAATCATTTCGGTTTAGCCGCACGTCTCTAAAGACGGCTAAACCAGAATGTTTCTAGTTCTTGGTCTAGTGTTGCACAACAATTAAAACTAGAACTAACACTAGATCTAGAACTAGAAAGTTTCGGGTTTAGCCGTGCGTCCTCAGACGGTAGGTCTAGTGTTAGTTCCAGTTTTAGTTCAATAATAATATACAATCTAGCGTTATCTAGTGCTAACAGCAATGTCACTAAAGCTAACACTACACCTAAAATTAGAAACATTTAGGTTTAGCCATATGTCTCAATAATAATAGTTCTACTTTTAATTCAATAAAGATATACAACAATCTAGTATGAATGCACCTAGAATGTTTTGGGTTCAACAGGCTTTTATTTGCCTGTTCAAAACTATTCATTTCCTTAATTTTAGAAATTTTAAATTTTTAAACCAATGAAACATCTTTCTAATATAATAATCAAGGATATGCCCATGATCAACCGTTTTGGAAAACTTATCAAAATCAGGATGTTTTTTCACAAGACAATAAAAATAACAAATTTCTATAACAAGAGCAATCACGCTAACGAAATAGCCAACAAAAAGAGCTACGATGGCTCCTATAAATTTCCGCATACTCATCAATGCTTTCGTATTCTCAGTGGACGCGGACGATGGAAGTTCTGCGTTCAACGTCGGCTGCATGACATCATCGAGCCACTTTTTGATGAACCCCGCTTCGAGTACTCTCCTTATGTACTTATCTACGCGCGGCTTGATTGGAGAATTCTTTTGCAAGCCGATCGAGATCGGCATATTTATGACGCAATCTCTCATTATATGCAAATTACGATCGTTTCGCTCTTCGTCATCTCCGCTACTATTCCCACTTGAAAAAGGCGATTGTTTGCTATGCCTCGAGATTGAAATTTCTTTTAAATAATGGACGTTTTCATAGAAAGCGAATTTTCCTTCTATCACTCGACCGATTGCTTCGTGAGAATTATTTACCTCTTCGTATTTAAAACCGATTAATTGAGCGGCTGGATCTAATGATGTCGTAAAAAATTCGCGATTTATTTCACCCCAACCACCTAAAGAAAGTTTCGAATCAGCTAACTCTTCTAATGTGTCAATGGTAACTCTAAAAATTGATTTAAAAGTTTTAATTTAGTTTGAAATTATTTCATGTTACCGTGGGACTGGATTAGCTAAAATAGCTGTCATGCTAGCTCTATAACTGACAACGACTAAAGTGCAATAAATCCAATACCATCCAGTTAATAATCTTAATGACCAACCCGTTGGTAATTTTGGTAGTGATACCATTAATAACATACTGCAAGTGTAAAGCATGCTGTTAAAAAATTCAGCGAATAAATATAATCCAACTGGATCATCTTCGCGTTTTTTTGCAGTGAATTGTTCCATCATCATTATATATTTTGAATGAGGATCTAATTGATCGATTGTTCTAAGGGGTAATGTTAAAACTTGTTTCTTTTTGATCAAAGTTCTCAAAGATTTTGGTCGATTTCTTTTCGGCGCGGTTACTTCCCAATGGAATAAAGCTAAATAATGCATTATTATTCCTATTCCAAATAAACAAACCATTACACATAACCACATAGAAGGCCTAAAAACAAAAAATTAACAAAACAAATTTATTTAAACGTATACATACTGAAATGGTAAAATAAGAGTTTTCCAAGAATTATCAGTCAGAGATTCCGGGGTTAAAAAGGTTAAACATTCCGTGTTATAAGGTACCGTTAAATCCATTAAATTTAAAATAAACGAGATATAGTATAAATCCCCCAAAGCAAAGTCAGCTTTACTTTTAACCATTTCACCTATAAGACCGGAATATTGTCCACCAGCTAATTTTTTGCCCCAAAAATGTGAGTTTACCCCGGGTAGTTCGTAAACGTCACATTTAAAATTCATTTGCTTCGACACTGCGTCCAAAATCTACAAAAAAGATGATAATTTATTGCTTAAATATTAAATAAAATTGAGTATGTATAACTTCAACTTCCAATCCTGCAAAACCGATCGGTTTTTCCCCTAAAATACTTCTAACGGTATTCTCCTCCGGGAATGGAAGTTTTATCGTTGCCGGTGTGTGTTTAAAAGCAATAACTTTTAATGTTTGATTGTTTAAATCGCGGGTTTTATCTCTAAATAAATCAACACCTAAAATTAATTTGATTAAATTAAATTAAACATCGTTCAAAAAAAAAAGAATATACCAAATCTAAATTTCGAATTGGTCCAAATATCTAATCTTCTTGGAACGAAAACATTTTGAATTGGTGAAGGAAAAGGAACCGTGCTTATTTCAAACCAAGGTAAACCACGAGTATTAGTTCCTAATTTTTTACTCCCGCCGTATTCTCGTATGAAAATTACATTAACAATTCGTTTCCATAAATAATGAATATCTTTATGAAATAATCTGTTATCGTATAACATAATAAACTTTGCTCTTGTATCTAATACTCGATACCTAAACATAAAATTATTACAAATAGTTATGCAAAAAATAGCGTGACAATAAATCAATAAGTTATAGGGTTTATGGTATATAAGATAAGACGAGGTGCTACATTGACTTGATTAATTTCGGGTTGAGTATAGAATCAACAAATTTGCAATGTCATTTTTATCCATCAATATCCCATATGAAATATGTACACGAATACTTTTGTTGGCTACTGTATATGATACGCACTTCGTGAAATTTAATTGAAAAATACAAATATAGTTTGCTAGGGCGCATCTGACCTTCCCCGGCGAAGATAGATTTACTAAGCTGTAGATATAATTTGGTTACGAGAATTAACATTGTAACGTGTGTCTGTTAGTTCAAAAGTTAATTATCTAAAGTTTGGAGCAAGATCCATTTAACATTTCCGAATTATAACGCGTCGCATAAATTAGTAACTTTGTTAGCAAGATTTATACTATGACTTTGTCTTTGTAAATGAAAGGGTAGAGTGAATTTTTAATTAACCTGTCGCCAAACTGTAGTAATCTCGATGTTTGAAGACCGTTTGAAATTAAAATAATATAAATTTGACATCCGTGGGCTTTTGCCATCATTAAAGCTTCTTTAGTTGATTGATAAGGTGATAATAAATCTTCAGATTGTTTTATGAAAACCTTAAAAAAAATGTTAAATAAAACTTTAACTTTAAGGATTACTTACCATAAAAAATGATATATAAACGCCAAATTTTTTGTATAAAACATGTTGAAAAATATTATAATAAATTTCATCTGTTACAACAACCATGCATTTATAAAGTTGTAAAGAATTTAATAAAACGTCGGATAATAAATTCGTAATGACGGCTTCCGGTTCTAAATTGGTAATTTTTAGTCTGTCGCTGTAAATTATTAAAGTTATAGAACTAAAATGTTGATTGGGTTAATTAATTAAATGAAATTAAATCGTACTTTGCACAAATTCCAAAGTTACAAATGAGCAATAGCGAAGTTAGCAACGATATCAGTAGTTTAGAAGACATTTTCGGTTAGTTAGTTTCTTCGATAAGCAGAGTTTCCAAGTTCTCGTTGAATGAGGTGTTTTATATGTAAATTGAACGTACATATTTAACGAACGTTTCTTTACCTAAATTAACCGTAATTAATTATACAGGTGATTTTTAAAAAACTATGTAATTGGATATGTACTAAATTGAGTCCACAATGATAATAATAATAAGCCAAAAAAAAACCTTTTACAACATATCAAATTAATATATAAATAAATTGTATAATAACGAAATTAAAGATATTATTCTACACAGAAGATTTTCTCAAAAAATTCTTGAATGGTATAGAACGCGTTTTGGCAAAGGTGGTTCTTTACAGCATTCTTCATTCTTGCAAAGGGTAGATCTCGTATCGACGCAGGTAGATGGTAAAAAATTTGATGCCCCAATAGTTGGCATTGTTTTGGGTTTTAGACAAACGATGTGTGGGGATACGCAGTTCGCTTTTATTTCTAGTGTGATAGTTATGGGAATCACAGTTTTTTGGCAGAAGGTATAATTTCTGGTGAACGTTCTTTATACAGTTGAATATATGTAATTCTCTGCTTCCCAGGTTGAACAATGCCCTTATCGCTCGTTTCTGAAGTGTAAATGCTCTTTCGGTTGCCGAAGAAGCTCCCCAGAAGAGGATACCGTAGGAGATCAAGCTATGGAAGTTGGCATAATAGATGAGTTTTGCAGCTTCTAAGGTACTAATACTACGAATGCAGAAGATCGCGCCATTAATTTTTTTGGACAGATGTTCAATATGTATTGATCACTTTAGTTCTTCGTCCTCAAGATCCACACTCACTAGTTCCACAAATTTCCTTTGATCAAGTGCCTTCAAGATATCTCGAATTGTATCATCTAATGCAGTATTTACGGATCTACCTTTGCGGTATCCATGTTGGTAGTTAGTGAAAAATTTGTTTTTCTCAAAGAAATTCGAGATTCTATCTGCAATCAAATATTCTAGTAGTTTTGAAATTGTAGGCCATATTGAGATAGGTCTGAAATTTTCTGGTTTGTCTTTTTATATACAGGAACCATTTCAGTTAAAAATGTACTCATAAGCTTGATATAGATTTTTTTAAGAAGGCCATAGACATTCCATATATGTCCTCACTGTTTTTGGTGTAAATTTCTTTACTATCGACATAATTTCTATAGTATCGGTGGGTCGTAGAAAACATGACGGATTGTTTTGTATTGATAGAGTTTTCATATACACTGTTGGAAATAATTCACGAGCACACCCTGTATAATCTGAACGCGTGTGTCTAGCGCAATAAAATTTGGTATGGAAGTAGTACTAAAGTAGTGTAACTTACTCTCACATGGAGAACGGCACAACTCTGCTGGGAGAAGAAACATCAATAGCGAGAGTATCCCTGTGAGCTTCGCGTACCATCTCTACACGACGTGGCATGGAGTCTATAAGTCGCTATATATGTCCCAAACATGTTCAATGGGATTCAGACGCGGAAACCGAGCTAGCCATGGAAGCATTCGTATACGGTGCTCTTCCACAAAGGTCTATACAACACGCCCGATGTGCTGTCGTACGTTGTCGTGCATGTATAGCAGGCCTAGGAGCCGCCGAACGTAGGGAAGCACAACGGACCGTAGCACCTCATCGACGTATCGTTGACCCGTCATGGTCTGCTATACACGCAGCAGACGTGTACGTCCACCATATGTAATCGCACCCGATACCATAATGCTCGGTTGTCGGTGGATAGGGCGTTCTTGCACACACTGCTCGAGTAGACGATCATCACGGCTCCGACAAAATGTAATGTCCCTCAAAATGTCCCTCTACTCGGCAACCTACTAATGCCCAAGGTTTATATATTAAAGGTTGTCTAAGTTCCTATGCTGCAATACTTTGATTTTAGTTTGTGGGCGAAGGGCAAGAGCAGGAGTGTTTCGTGACGTAATCGATCACGGATTGCGCACGCAACCTCATGGCCATGTGGTGCTCCATGCCTTTGTTTAATTTAAATTGCTTGGCGTATTATTTTCCACATGTGACGTAATGCGCAGTATGATTGCGTACGAACCTAGACAACCTCTTATATATAAACCTTGACTAATGCCTAGCGTCAACTCACTCGTGACGTATGCTGCGGTGCTTGGGTGTTACTGCAATCCGCTGTATCGCACGACGCGCGCACCAGTCCACTATCTACCAAACGCTGCCGTACTGTTGACGTAGTGAGTGCGCCTTCCCCTGCCAGTGGCCAAACAGCTCCAAGTTGCCTTGAGGAGGACACATACCACGCTAAAGCACTGAGCACAAGAGCGCGATCCTCGTGTGATGGGGACGCGCAGGGCAGTCCCGGCCGCGGCTGAGGGTACCTATGTCCTACCTCTGACCATTCTCGCCATGCCCGTTGCACTGCCGATAACGACCGCTCGAGACGACGCGCAATTTCACAGAACGATACACCCTCAATGTGCATACCCACAAACATTCCTCGCCCAAACTCACTTAAGTAACGCGATCGCCCATCCATTGCGCACAGAGTAAGATAACAATGTGGTCCCTCACACCACACTAAAAACGACCGGTATTTTCCATCCACTTCGGTCTCCATAGCGACGGAATGTTCCACTTGGAAGGGCGACTCAGTCAACAATGCCGCGACGGAACAACTCGAAACTCCCTGCATAAACTCGTCTACAGTAAACCTTTGTACTCCGCAAATATTATGGATTTATCTTCACGCGTTCAGATTATATAGGGTGTGCTCGTGAATTAACTCACTTAAGTAACGCGATCGCCCATCCATTGCGCACAGAGTAAGATAACAATGTGGTCCCTCACACCACACTAAAAACGACCGGTATTTTCCATCCACTTCGGTCTCCATAGCGACGGAATGTTCCACTTGGAAGGGCGACTCAGTCAACAATGCCGCATCGGAACAACTCGAAACTCCCTGCATAAACTCGTCTACAGTAAACCTTTGTACTCCGCAAATATTATGGATTTATCTTCACGCGTTCAGATTATATAGGGTGTGCTCGTGAATTTCCAACAGTGTAGTTTGAATGTATTCATTAAACTTTTCAGGTGTAACATCAATTTTGCTCTTCGTTTTCTTGTATACCTTTAATTCATTATTTATTAATTGCCATACCTTCTTTTGGTTGTTTGGTGCATTATAGATCTCATTTTCGTTTTGCAATTGCTTTTCACGTTTTATTTCGTTTCGTAATTCATTTTCTGTCTGTTTTTGTACATTGCGCAAGAATACCTACTTAAAATTTCTATGTGTTTATTCTTGTTGGTAAATATTAGTTGGAACGCATACTAGATTGCAATGTAATTTCTCTTTTAGGACAACATTGGTTAAAGACGGATATCAAATGACTAAAGTATTTCGAAAACAGCATAGTAGGTGAGATCCAATCATTTTCGTTAAAGCAGTATCGGGATATTTCTACATTAAAACTGTAAGTGTTTTCATAATTCATGTTCCTACGTTTAATAATTTGTTTGCTTACAGGAATTTCCTTCGGCACAAACACCTCTAATAATTGTGCATAACGGTCCAACAGATGAAGATTGGTCGTTTGTGAATAGTATTGATCTTTACTGCAATTTGTAATAATATTTTCAATACAAGAACGAGATGTTGATGTTTCTCTCGAAGTTTCGAAAATTACACCGTGTAAATTAAAACTCTCAGAAATGTCTTGCAGTTGTACAACTTCATATTTTCCCAATCCTTGTGTATTTATATTAAAATCTCCCGCAATAAATACTTTTTTATCTCTAATTTCTTCTTGTCTTGAAATATTTTTTGACAGATTTCAAGATTCTCTCCAGTTGAACGATATATAGTTATTAAAATTATTTTTCTTTTCAGGGATTCAATCGCAGAAATTTCTATATGTTTTTCTATTGATAGTGTCCTTAAATCTAGCCTTTCTTTAAAGCTTTCCGTTATTAAAGTAAGTTCAGTGGAAGTTAACCAGTGTTCGGTGATAACTACGTAATCAACAGCCATATTCTGCACAGTTGTAATGAAATGATATTTATTATATTAATATTTAGTATTTTTATTGAATTTTTATTTATCTTGTATAGGAACGTATGGGAAGAAATATGAGGTAATAAAAATAATTATATTTTTATTATTAAAATTATAAATTAAATTAATTAATTAATTTTCGTCAACAGTAAAGATAAAATTATGTATAAAAATAAAAACGTTAAATAACGTTATAACTCTAAATGTTTAATCGTTTCAAACTGATTACTTTCATCGATATTTTTAAACCATTCGTTATAAATCTGGTTAACATCAGTCATATATCTATGAAACGAAACAATTCCTGGTTGAGATTTAAGTAGATCTGGAGAGTAATCAATTGGTCTTGCCTTATAAATAAAAATTTTATTGTTTATCAATCTAGATATAAAAGGGGATTTACCTGGTGGAATAATGATGAATGAGTTATATCAATTCCAAGTAGTGCTAAACATATCCCCAAATACATATCGTCGGGTTGTGGTTGTTCCGGGCAAGTACAAGCTCCTGGTTCTAAAAGTAGTTCAACTAATTTTTTGCTAAGCACCAAACCTCCACCCATCGTAATGTAGTTGTAGCCTTGAGATGAAAATGCTACGTTTAAACCGTATCTTTCACCAAGAGCTATGACGGATTGGTGATTGTAGCAGCTCAAAAGTTCTCGGAGACGATTTACACTAATTAAAAAAAATTATTAAAAATATCCTCTTGAAATGTAGTATAATTAACCCCACTTAATCTGTTGTAATCACCCACCTGAGTATAGTATCATCATCAACTATAACCAACCATCGCACATATTGCAACTCTCTCATTTCCTCAGCGGCTCTTCGTATTATATCCGTAGTTTTTAGGCAAAGATCTTTTGGGTTTGAGGTACGCTGATCAATAGTGGGTATCGTTTTATCTGTAATTCAGAAAATTAATAATTCGACGAAGACATCGAAATAATGTAAAAAAAAATAAGACTTTTCTCGACGGTTCGAATTGAAAAGTTCTTTCTCACCTTCGGCGTCGCTGAAGAACCGTACGAGGGTCGCGTGCTTGCCCCAAGTGTTCTTGATCGCGGGGACGCGGTCGCCGTGAAATTTCAAACACGTCTTCACTGCGAAGTAGATACTTTTGTTGGGAACAGGGTCATCCTGAAAGTTTCTTAACAGTAAAAGACAAAAGTCGTAAAGTGTAAAAAAAAATTTTATCGACCATTTCCGATTAAATTTAGTAATAACACCCAAATTACTAGAAAGAAATACTTACGCATGTCGTGAAAGGTATAGGATAAGTGGCGCAATTTTCTGAATTTTCAATGCAAAATCGCTGGTCGTGACGCATTGCAACGCCTCTTCCCTCATCCCAAATGAAGAGGGCCAACTCATGAGAGGGATCTATACTAAAATCAGCTTTGCCTTTGGAATTCCGCAGCCTCTCGTTTAAACTGCAAAACCAAAACAAACGAACTCGTCGCGTTGCTTGCAGAATTTAATTTACCGAAACGACATTAGCATCTGCCGACGAACGTATTCTAAATTAATTTAAACGTCGAACTAAAAACGTGGTACCCTACATAAAACTTTCTAAACGAATACAAATTAGATATTTATAACTTAAAATCTAAATTCTTTAAAATAAAAAAATAAATCCACCTTTAATCCATTATCATTTCCCAGCGGACTGAAAATTGTAACTGAAAACTTACCGTAGTAATAACTTCGTGGTGATGGCGAATCCCGCCGCAATATTGGGATACTTGAAATTCTCGAGATTGTCGTCGTTGAAGAAATAGTGGTGGATTATGGTCGGTTCGTGATCATATATAGAGTAGCCGACATACTCCTGTGAGAATTAAACTGGTACAGTGAGAAAAGAGATTATTTTAATTTTATTTACTTCCGTTTTATTGTAATCATTAAGTACTTGTATTAATTTGCTCAATTTTATGCGGGTTCGGTCTTCAGCAAATATTATCCAATGGTTTTTAGATCCATACAAATCCGTTAATATAGGAATTAAAGGGATAATTGTCCAATCTCCAACGTGAGGAAAATCTAAATGAGATAGGTGGATAATTGGTTTCGTATTCTGTAAGAAAATATATAAATAAATCAAAAAAATTTGTCTAAAATAAAAATGGGATTAAAATCGTTTATATTCCTTAACGTGATAAACAATCTAATTTTCGATTGCTAACGCAGTTATAATTCACTTAGGAGACGAGTGCAATTTCCGGTTTCGAAGCGAATGGTTCACTAGCCCTATCCACTTCGATTGCGAGGATACGTTTAAATTAGACGTTGTTTGGTTGGGACCAGTGCTCTGAGTAATTATACATGTACTATTACTGAACTAACGGACAGCACGATTAACTGCTATTCAAACTTAAACTGAACTCTGTCATCGAACAATAGATATATATTTTGGGCCAAAGTTTATAAAAAGAGTTATATAAAATTATAACCCCCTGTAATAATGAACTCCACTCGAAGCAAGTTAACGTCAAAACTTACCATTCCCGATAAGGCTTCCGCTTCTTTTATAAGTAGACGCGTAGAATCTTCGGCAAGTTTGCGATGATAGTCGTTCGGTTGGCTCAGAACGACGATCACCAGTTCGGAATCGTCTGCGGAAATGTAAAAATTTAGATTTCAGTCGGATATCATTGCCACTTCGGGTCGTATCCAAAAGAACGTTAATTCCCGATAAAATAAATTATGCAACACGTTTCGAGGGAGAAAGCAAATGGGACGATAGTCGCAGAAATTCCGTCAAGCGCGCTCTTGTGCTGCCTGTCCCAGTTTAATTGCTGATAAATAATACACGGCCAATCCTTGCACGATTTACAGTAACTGTCGGCAGATGTAGCAACATTCTAATAAATTATTTTAATGAAACTAAGCAGAAAAGAGAAATATATTACAAATGTATATAAAATTTGATTAAGCTAATTAAACATTAATCATAAAATCCCGCCGTTTACAGCACATTCAGCCCTAAAACCCAATTCGGACGGTAATCAACACTTAACCAGTCGTTAATCGACTCTGCGTTAAGTTTGCAATAGATCAAAAATTACTTTAATCGAACGTTCATTGAGAAAAACAAGAGTTTCGCTTTTATCTAAATAAATAAACTATAAATAAAATAGATAAATATATATAAATATTAAGAAACTTGGGAAAAATTCAAGAATCATCATGTGGCTTAAAAATCGACGATTTTGTGAATGACCCAAAAAACATTAGATTAACTTCAGTTATAAAACTCCTATTATATGATAACTAACTTCAGGTTTAAAATGTCAACCTCAATTTTGACATATTTGTAATCTTCATTAAAAATCCTTTAAAATGAGTTAAACACGACATATTTATCTTCAATATTAATGAAGTTATGGTCAACTTCCGGTTAAGAATGTCAACGTCAATTTTGACATATTTGTAATAGTCGTGAAAAATTTTTTAAAATGAGTCCAAACATACCTTTATATTACTCGAGATGTAAGCACTTTCCGATTTGAAATGTCAATGTCATTTTGACATATTCTTAATTTTTATAAAATATCTTAATATTTGTCAAAAAATCAAAAATTAAGGTTGGTATTAATATTTAAAAATTAAATTGCTATCTTCATTGTTGCTAACTTCGGGTTTAATGTTTTTTTATTCTAACTTTTTTGCTTTTTGAGATAAGTGCGTCATCTTTGGACTCATTTTAAAGGTTTTTTAATAAAGAAGACAAATATGTCAAACTTGACGTTTCAAACCGGAAGTGATTATATCTCCATTAATATTAAAGTTAAATATGTCGAGTTTGGACTCATTTTAAAGGATTATTTATGAAGTTAACAAATATGCCAAAATTAAAAGTGGGAAGTTCGAACTTTTTGTTTTTCTTGTTCATCTATTTTTTTCTATAGTAGAATTGACGAAATCGTATGATGCAAATCGGACTTGAAATCGTATAACGTGATCGGCGCTTAGCTTTATCCTTTAAAACAAATAATTTGAGTCTTTCGGTATTCTGCATTTTTTCTAAGATAAGTTACACCTTTTGCTACCAGACAGCATGAAAATCTCTAAAAACGATAAAATATCGCTTAGTCAAGTGATGTTAACGTGGTTCAATTACGTCACTGTTTTATGGTTCGATTTAACTTTAATTTTAAGCAAAACCATAATTAGCCGTTCTAAAATCGAAGTTCGTGGTACACTTCCAACTAGATGACTGTTTTCTTTTTACGTAGTAAGTTCCATTCCACTAATTCCTTTATTTTCAAGCCTGTTGGATGCCTCCACTCATAACCTAGAATTAAAGCTATGGAGGGTAGAAACACTTACTAAGGTCTTGAGTTCGCCACACCGTCAGGTTCGCTTGGGGAATATGAATGAAAGTTGTACAATCCAAGCAGAATAGAATGGAATTTATTGACGCCATATAAATATAAAAATTTTTGGACATGTCATAAAATGGAGATATAAAATAATTATATTTTTCGTAGCAAGTACATAAAAAGATTATCTATTTTCCATAACAAAAATATTAGACCGTCTTATAATAAGTAATCCGAGTCGTATACTCTTATGCAAATGTTGTTTGTAGTAAGTGTGGGGTTTGTGAGTCCGGTTTTAACATTATTTGCATAAAGTAATTACCGATCGTGGTATGCGGGTCCGATTTCCACCCCAATTCCCGGTGGTACATCGAATATCCGGGTACCAGAGGCGGTTTGTTTTCCGTCTAACCCTGAATAGTCCGTGTATCTGTCTATCTGCCTGTCGCTTGTTTATACCTACATTCATATATTATTAATCAGTATTATAACTTTATTCTTATTTATTTAAATGAATCCTTTGTAATTTCCGAGTTAACATTTTAGTTTGCGTGAGACAAACGACTAAATAAAGGTTTCGCCTTTGGAAAGGTTCAATTTTAGTCGTTCCCGTTTATAGGGGTTGGCCATAAGTAGGTGGGATAGGTAGGTGCATGTTTAACGGCTATTGGAAAGAGATAAAGAGGGTCGTGGAAAAGCGGAAGCGTCGCGGCGCCCAGGTGCGGGTCGCCCCTCTTCCCCTCCACCATTCGAACACCGCGCCATCGTCGACACGTAACTCTTGTTTACGGGGTCCCGATCATCGACTTTGCGATTTCCCGTCTACGGGGATTTATTTTTCCATGAAAGAAGCACTTTTCCGCTTCAACAAAATTCCCTGGCGTCTTGGCATCAATCCGCTGATAGCTCTCGGTTACGAATCACATCAATTATTGATACCAAATCAAATATTCTTTCTCCTATATTTTATTGAAATAAAAGTTTTCAAAAGAAAAAATAAATTTCTTCATTACTTAACTATTACATCCGGATCATTTAATGTCACACTTAATGGGCAAACTAAAATCGAAGTCGCATACATTATCTCCACCGAAATCGACAAATCCTTCGGGATCCATTAAAGGGGTCTACCGAAAAGCGCCAATTTCAAATCCCACAAGAACGAAAACTTTAAACGAACGTCGTCCAAAGAATCTAATCTAAACTCTCGGTTGTTCTTATTAGCACCAAGGGAAAAAATGGGAACAATAAAGGTTGAGATTTTGATTAATTCGAGTTAATTTATAAGACACAATATTGTGTTCGCCAGACTGAGCTGGCGGCCTAAGTTAAACGGTTCACGTTATGATGGATGAGGAGAAAGCCAAAGAACGAACGGTAAAGGGGAGAAGCGTCAAATGCAAGGAAACACCTAACCAACTTGCTACTTTAAGTCTTCAATACGGTGGTGGTCGACGTGTTAAGCTTCACCGGTTTCTGGCGCGGCTTCCCTCTAGGTCTAACAAATACTTGATCGATGGTGTCGGGAACAATGAATTGGGTTCTCCCTTCTTGTGGCGAGTAATTTAGTTATCGCGTGCTGAAGGCGGCTTTCAGAGAACAGATTCCACGAACCCACATTGTTCTTTATTTAATTATGTGACCAAGCAATTTTTACGTTATAATGAATCTTCTTTCGATCTTTATTTTCAACACCTGTTAAATTTTTAACGAAAGATTTATATTTAAAAACATTATCCTCTTTGAGTTGAGATCGAAGTGCCGAAGGCGACTTTACAAATTGGGTTTGCATGTAAACGTAGGGGCCTCCGATATCCTTAGGGCGATTGACTTCGTTAAATAAAACAAGAGAGCCAACATGGGGGCACCTTCTGTCGGGATCGAATTCAATATCCATCGGGGGAGTTTTCAAAATCCGCTCACGTGCTAAGCTATAATCCGTTTCGTGATCCTCAACATCAAACGAACCAAACTTGTAAAGGTGAAGATATACGCAAAACAAGAAAAAAAATCATTAAAAGCGTTTACATTCTACGCGAATTATAGTCTCGTTATCTGAATAAAGACTAACTGAAATTTAGTTCGATGGAGCATGGTCGTAAGCAAATAACCCAATTTTAATGATGAATTATAA
Source organism: Onthophagus taurus (assembly GCF_036711975.1). Classification (NCBI taxonomy): domain Eukaryota; kingdom Metazoa; phylum Arthropoda; class Insecta; order Coleoptera; family Scarabaeidae; genus Onthophagus; species Onthophagus taurus. The sequence goes on from NC_091967.1 coordinate 4,658,767, forward strand.
GTTTAAAGGGGGTCTTCGTTAGGAATTCAACGGCGCAAACTCCTAACTAAGACCCGCGCGGATTACAGAAGGTAAACATGGAAATATGGGCGGTAGAACTTTGGCCAAATTTGCCAAATTGCCAGGCTACTTGTTATACTTGTTATTTGTGTTCGCGGGAACTTTGTCGAGAAAAACGAAAAATAACATGGATGTGCACACTCCACTCTAGCAGAGTATTGTGGTTCTCGGGAAGTTTATCGCCTCCAGATACATGCCGTCATTGTATCCTTAATATGGACGAGTGTGCCAAAGTTCTATTTAGATTCTTTTATTTTTACAAAAAAAAAAAGACTTTTTTGGCAGCTGGACGTGAAATCTGAAGAGTAAATACTTATTTTCAGATAAAATTTTAAAAATCACTCAAACACAACAATGATCAACAAAGATACCAGTTACTTTATGTCCTCGAAAGAGAAGGAAAAAAATAAAGATAAAAGAGAAAAATTTTAAAAAAGTAATGTTGAATATAGATCAATATGGTACTGAATGAACAATACAAAATAAACAGTTAGTTAAGCCCAATCGGATATGGTAAACTCCAAGTTCCATGAGAGAGTCGCGCCGTAATATGCATATCCGCACTTTTCGAACGCGAATACAATTCCAAAATAAAACAAGATTTATAGGAATGATTTATTGCCGCTAAATTTCAGATTACGAAAGTTAAACATTGTGTTTTCCTCGGCAGTAAATCGTAAACACTCGTACCCCAGCATACGGTTTCTCGTTAAGTTATGGCTTTAAAACGAGCAAGTTTTATAATTAATATAGCATAAAAAAGGGGAAGGGATAAAATTTGTATTGAATAGTGAATGATAAGTGTGAAGTCGTAAAATAAATCGTGTTCGATTTACGAGTGTCATATCCTGATTTCGTCTTGCAACGTGTTTTCAAGGGTATAACATCATTTATTCCTCGACGATAAAGGAAGCATTCCCCAGGTTATAAAATACGTTTTCCCAGAATAAATAGAGATTCGATCTGAGAAGAAAATATTCGCTCGATCGTTTGTTTTAGGTATTTTTCTTTTCTGTAAGACGACTCGTGTTATATTTTCAAATAAAAATGATCGCGAAAACTATTTATAATTTCCATTATAAAGAATAATCCTATTTTTATATTAAATTAAACCATCTACGTATCTCTACATAAAAGGATAATATATCTCGAAATATTTTCACTCTAAAATAATTCAATATACAGTTAACTTTCAACGTCCCTCTTTTGCCTTCATCCTCAAACATTTCATCATGAATTCGCTTTTATTTCACTTCATCAAAAAATTTGAGTTAATAAATTTCACTTTACGATTAAAATTCAGAATCATTTTGAGTTATAGAAAGTTTGTAGAAATGTAAATTACTTACCGAGTGCGGAATAGGCTAGTTGAAGTTGGATAGCGCAGCACATGAGGAAACCAATCCACCAGGAAGTTCTTAACATACCTGCGACAAAAAAACAAACCGAAAATGGAAAGTTTCAAATTTTCTTTCTCTCAGTAAGGATCGCGAAGATTGAATGATCCGACGAACTCTCCGCAAAATACAAATATAGGCGCACTCTTGGGGGCGCGCAATGCTCCGGCGAAAGCATGCGCCCTTATCACCCTTATCAACTTTCAAACTATATTCTACATAGGATCCAAACCACCTGCTCGCACTTTAAAACGATTCGCAAACATGAAATATTTTTAAAATAATGATATGAAGCACATTTTCATATTATATTTTTACATTTTAAAATGATATCTTATATAAACTTGTAATATAATTTTTTACCTTATATTATCCATGCTTAAGTTAATTAACAAACTTAAATTTTGATTTATTTGAACTGTCAAATTCTATTCTGTCAAATTTTTAGTGATTTAATTATATTAATGTTGCCCATTCTTACGTTGCTATGGAAACCTCCTTGATTACAGCAAACTCAAAATGATGGCTATTTTTTAAGGTTATCTTAAAAACGATGACCAATATTGATTTTTTATAAGAAATGTATAATTAATTTAAATCAAAACAATTTGAATTGTAATTTGTGATAAATCATTTAAAGCTAAAAACAATTAAAAAATATTAAAATAAACAGATTAATGGAATAAATGATTCACTTTTCTATTTGTACAGTTGGAAATGTAAATAATATAGAAGAAATGTTTTGAATTCATATTGTTTAAATAATAAGTTATTTTTATCTAAAAATATGAACTGTCAAACAGAACATTCCTAACCTACAAAACGAAATTGTACAAGATTTCTTTAAATCTTACATCACAAAAAATAATTTCAACTAATAACTTTAACTTAAATAAAACTTACATCTCCAAGACATGATTAACTGTTATGTATTATAATAATTAAAAGAATAAAAATAAAATTTAAACTAAACGGAAGTTTCAAGAAAATTACATTCCGTGACAACTATTTGTTTACACGTTACTAGCGCCATCTATTAACACTTTTAATAAAAGATTACCCTTTTCATTAATAAATATTTACAAATCTTAATTAAACAAATTTAAGTTAACTAGTTTTAATAAAAAGTTTTTTTAATTTTTACCATATTATTAATAAATTTCAAAAATAGATAGAGAAAATAATAAAGCGCCATCTATTATCTACAAAATAAATTATGAATATGCACAATGTTGTTCTATACATTACACGTCAATAAATCGGGTAGAAAAGGTAACCTAAATATCGTTATCGTAAATTAAACTTTTCATAAATAAATGAACCGGTGATAAGGCCTCTAAAAAACGATTTGATGAGCTGACGCCACGTAGAACCTCACCCACCCGGAAAAAGAGATGTCACGGTACAGGTTATGTACGATTTTAAAAGCTTTAATTGTCGTTCTCCTCATTTTTTCCTCATGTATAAACCATGCTGTTTGTATGGGACAAATTGTGTACGCGATAAATTGTGGCGGTGAAGCGCACACGGACTCTGACGGTGTGTATTATGAAAGAGATCCCCTTCATGGAAAGATAGGGACAGCATCAGATTATGGAAAAAGATTTCATATTGGAAGAGTGCCTCAAAACGACCATGTGCTTTATCAAACTGAGAGATATCATACCAACACTTTTGGTTATGATATCCCTTTATATACGGATGGGGAGTATGTGTTGGTTTTAAAATTCTGTGAAGTTTATTTTAATGGTCCAGATCAAAAGGTTTTTGATGTTGTTTTGAATGGTGATCATGTTATTATTTCTGACTTGGATATATTTGATAAAGTTGGACGTGGAGTCGCTCATGATGAATATGTTCCTTTTAAAATTTCTAAAGGTAATAATAATAAATAATTTCTTTTAATATATATTTAAATAAATCATCTTCTTAAAGGAAAACTGTATTATAATGAAGAAGAATCATCAGAAATACGAGGAAATCGTATCCGTGTCGAATTTATAAAAGGATATAAAGACAATCCAAAGATAAATGCAATGTATGTAGTTAAAGGTAAAGTGGATTCGGTGCCAAAACTTGCTCCTTTAGAAGTAGAACAAGTTGAAGAAGAACCAGAAATAATACCAATAAAAAACCGAAGACCAAGTGGTCCAAAACAACCAGATCCATACGAAATAGACGACTCATCAACAATGTTACCAGTGTTCATTGCGATTGGAACGTTTATACCATTATTATTCTGCCTTTGCAGGTTGTGATCTCAAAGACGCGTAATAAAGAAACTACGACTTTCCTTCTTAAATAAAATAAGAATAAAGAACGTTGTTGTGATTAGGTAAATTTATTAATAATGTACTCTCCAGACTGGCGCACATTGTACTTTTATTGAATCCTGTACTTAGAATAATTTCTTTTTGGGTAACTATTTTTTGAAAATGAAATGATACACAAATATGAAATCAAGTATTTCTGGTATAGTATTATTATTTATGCTATTTCGTGTGTCACAGTGTATTAAAGTACAAAGTACTGGTATAATGCACAATTTAGTACTTAATTATTTATAAATGAAATTGTCTTGTTTTGTGAATTGTTGAAACCTTTTTTGATGGTCTTTTTTTAATATATTGTTATTAATGATATAATGTGGGTTGTTATAACTTTTATTTCTTTTTTTTTTAATAGAGTCTTAAATAAATATTTTTAAATTAAGTGGTTTATTTACAGTTTCAATATATATCCTTAACTATTTTGTATCTTTTTTATTCTTTTCAGTTATAAAATAATCGTTTTACCAAATAGAAGGTTTATTAAAGAGTTTAGCAATATTTGCTGCCCTTTAGCATTCATTAGTCGAATTACATATGTATTCAAAATATTTATTATTACTTTTCTATACTCTATTTTTTAATTCGGAGGAGTAAAATGAAAAGTCACGTTTACACAGTGTAATTTTTCAAAGCTATTTATTTGGCGGGATTTTTAAAACCAAAGAGGATTTTAAGTAAACTGTAGTTACGAATTTAATTACTTATTTGTTTAAACATAATAAAAACCAAGGCGTACCTACTTACTTTGTCCTACATAAAATGCAACATATCAATATAGTTTGACATTAAGATGAGTTTATACATGCATGGATTTAGTGGAGCCAGTAATTGCGCCAGTTCTATACTATATGTACACGCCAGTAAAGGTTTACATCAAGGACCGTTGAGTATTGGTTATCCAACTCGAACAAATTGACGTTGACGAGTGAGGTAGGAAACGTGATGTCATTGGAGGAAAAGAATAATATACAGGTGCCCGAGATCGTTAAATACCTCGAATTCCGAACACTAGATATAGAACTAGAAAGTTTCGGGTTTAGTAATAGTATAACGTCTGAAGACGCACGGCTAAACCCGAATTTTTCTAATTCTAGGTCTAGTTTTAGTGCAATAAAAATATACAACATAGTGATATCTAGCAACATCATGTTTGAACTCATTTTAATGTTTTTTTTTAATAAAGAATACATCATAAGAGAACACCATGAAGTTGTCCATTTGTCTATTATATGATAAGTAACTTCAGATTTAAAATGTCAACCTCAATTTTGACATATTTGTGATCTTCATTAAAAATCCTTTAAAATGAGTACAAACACGACATATTTATCTTCAATATTAATGAAGTTATGGTCAACTTTCGGTTACAAATGTCAACGTCAATTTTGACATATTTGTAATCGTTGTGAAAAATCCTTTAAAAGGAGCTCAAACATGATACGTTTAATTCCAATATTACTCAAGCTATAAGCAACTTCCGATTTGAAATGTCAATGTCATTTTGACATATTCTTAATTTTTATAAAATTTCTTAATATTTGTCACAAAAACAGAAATACAATTAAAAAGAATCAAAAATTAAGGTTGGTATTAATATTTAAAAATTAAATTATCTTCATTGTTGCTAACTTCGGGTTTAACGATTTTTATTCTAACTTTTTTGTTTTTTGAGATAAGTGCGTCATCTTTGGACTCATTTTAAAGGTTTTTTAATGAAGATAACAAATATGTCAAAATTGACGTTTCAAACCGGAAGTGATTGTATTTCCATTAATATTAAAGTTAAATATGTCGAGTTTAGACTCATTTTAAAAGAATTTTTATGAAGTTGACAAATATGTCAAAATTAAAAGTTAGAAGTTCGAACTTTTTGGTTTTTTGAGATAAATACGTCAAGTTTTAAAACCGGCAACAAGAACCGGCCGAAGAAACAGCAGATATTATAGCAGCAGTGACGATTCTTCGTCGTATGATGACTCTTATGATTCTTACGACTCCTTCAGCGATGAAGAACCAAGGAGACGTGGAGGATGTGGCGGTGGTGGTGGTAGAAGAAGTGGATGCTGTTGCTAACATAATATGAATATGACTCACTTTAAAGGTTATTTTATGAAGATTACGAATATAATAAAATTAAAGTTGACATTGACAACTGAAAGTTTTTTTCACGGCTAAACCCCACTGTTTCTAGTTCTAGGTCTAATGTTCTAGTTTTAATTGTTATTTAACCCTAAATTCTTGTACATTTTAATTGATCTAAAAATATTTTTTTTTGATTTAATTCACTTACCTTGCTTATAATTTCATCCATTTACCCATTTTGAATTAAATACAACCTTTAAATCCAATTAATTATGTGTTTTTCATTAAAAAAGCTTAAATTCAACGTCAATTTTGACAAGCAACTGCAATATTTGGATCTTAATCACCATGGTAACCGAGTCAAGTTGGATAACCTTAAAATAATAAAATTTTATTCCGACTTTTTTATCAATTCTAACCTAATTTTTATTAATTTTAAAACAATTCGTTACGATTATTTCGCATTCATAACAAATTCGTTAATTGTAGTTAATTTAAATCGATTCTAATTAAGAGAAATAAATTAAAAATATCTTTTTTTGATTTAATCCACTTACCTTGTTTATAATACCCTAGATAAACCAATTTTGAGTTAAATACAGCCTTTTAAAACCATTAAATAAGACTTTTTCCTTAAAAGAACTTAAATTCAATTTTGACAAGTACCTGCAATATTTGGATCTTAATCACCATGGTAACCGAGTCAAGTTGGATAACCTAACAATAATAAAATTATAACCGTTAATATTTCGCTTTATATTTTAAATATTTTTTAATTTTATTTTATATTTTTGTATATTGCTTCTTAAGTGAAATACACTATAAATATAAATATAAAAATGTTAATTCTTCCAATGACGTCACAGCAAGGCCTTTGCGGGGGGATACGTTCATAACAACAGCGTTCATATGGAGTTGGATAACCTTATACAGTATATTTAATCAACGGACCTTGTGCGAAAACAAAAATAAGTGACACGCCAGTTTCATTTTTAAAGTGTATTGCACAGTGCGCAATATATCGAGTGAACTTTCCGAAGCATGCAAAGTAGTCACTAAACTTTTAGTGCAAAAAGAAGATTAAAGAAATACAGAAAAAGAAACGACGAAAAGGTCGTGCATGGGTTAAACCATGGATTAGTCGTCGATCTACTTTGGGTGCTTCTGCTAAACTTTTACGAGAACTCGCAACAGAAGATTCTGCAAGCTATAAAAATCCCAAGAAGAAATATTTGAATTAATTGAATTGCATGAAGAAAATTCAGTTCTTTGGAATACCAAATCTCAGGAACATAGAAATCGGGAAGCGATGGATGCAATTTTAAGAAGTATTGGAGAGAAATTTAAAAGGGATTTGTACCATTGGTAATATCTAGTTTTATAACAACATAATTTGGTCTTCTGACAGTAAAATTAAGTCTTCTGCTAACAGTATTTGGTTTTTTGGTAGTAGTGTCTAATCTCTGTTTTGTAACACTCACTCTTCTGCCAGCAATATCTAGTCTCTTAGAGCAATTAAGGCGTTTAAGTTTATATTTTGTAACATCTCGTCGAATTTTCCTAGAGTAATTTTTACTTAAAACTGACCAATAGCAACACTTCATTTTGGCGCGTCAATTTAAAAATTCTCCTCCGAATTAAAAAATAGAGTATAATAAATAAAATAAATCATCAAAAACTTATTTTGCATACTGAATAGATTTATTAAGTAGCGAACATTTAAACATGTTTGAAATATAAATTAATTATAGATAATTATAATTATAGAGACTGTGTTAGAGAAAAAGATGCATTTAAAGAAACTGCAACACCACCAGTTTTTCCAGCATACGTAGCTTGAAAACGAAGTCCATACTCAAGAGATTTAGCCTGTATAAGTTCATAACTTGCAGGAAAATGCGTTACTAAATAATCCCAAGATTCCTTCTTTAAAACTAAAATTTCCACAGTCGTAATTGCCTTATACGAATGTTGATAAGGTATTTTTTGCAATCCCTGATTTTCCCCAAACGACATGTTTGCACTTAAAAAGTAACATTGGATTTCTTCATCACCGGATACCATGTAAGCAGCAACTTCTCCTTTATGAATGAAGTAAATTGCACTATCAACATCACCGCTTTCGACAATATAATTTCCCGGTAAATAGATGCATCGTTTCAAATGGATAACTAATTGCCGAAGGAAATCTATGTGGGTGTTTTCAAACAAATAGTGAGATTCGATATGTTGCATATAAAGCGATTTCATGATATCTTGTTTTAAGTACGAAGGGGCGTCGTATAAAGCTTTAGGCACCCATTCTCCTCTTTGCATATTCCACAATTGTAGGAGATATTCCCACACTAATTTAAAAATTGGTGGGGATAAATCACGACCCTAATAAAGAAAGTGTATCAAGATAAGTTTGTAAAAAATGAAATTAAAAACCTTTAGGTACTGTTTGAGAATATCAATTTCGTGTTGATACTTCATCATGATGCTTCGTTCTATCATAATTAATGTGGCAAAACCGCTTATGATGGTTGCAATGATGTATTGAATTAAATATGATACTATTAAAATAATTATTAATTGATTGGTGTTGTGTGGGCAAACTAATCTTAACCCGGTGGAAGAAAACATGCTTATAACTAAGGCGTAAGTTACGATTATGGCTGTTCTAATCGATTTTGTATCGATAAAGTAAGTTGGACGTCCGACTATGTTATAAACGTATCGGCAAACTCCATCGTCACAACCAAATATTAACCTGCAATAAAATATATAATGAATCAATAAAAAAATAAGAAAAAAATTTTAATTACCAAACATTTGCAGTTAATTGAATATAAAATAGTGTCTTGTACAATAAATAAGTCCAACGTAGATGTTTACTAACAGTTAATTTTGCGTTACACTGGTTGTAATAGTCTACTAAATAATAATATCTTATTATTCTATTTATGCCAAATAGTTTCGAACCGCTTGTCATAAATAATGATCCAATTTGTTCGAATGGAAAACAAATCAACAAGTCGAAGGTAAAATATGATTTTAAATACTTAATGGCGATATTCTTCCCGATTTTTTCTAAAACCCCCGAATAAGGATCTTGATAATACATACTGAACCCAATAAGCAGATTAATTGCAAATATAACATCGGAAAGAGAAAATAACAGCATTAGCACAAGGGGTGTTGGTGTTTTTATATTAATACACAAATTTAATAACGAAGCTGTGCTGGTAATAAAAGATATATGAACGCAAACTATGTATTTCCAATATTTATATTTCATTCCCGTGACTGGCAGTATTCTATTAAATCTTTCCAAGTATTTGTGGTACCTCAACAAATGACCTTTAATGCTTCTTAAATATTTTTTGTGAAATATTTCTGGTGGAACCGTGCACATAAGTGAGATGTTGTATTCTTGTCTAGTTGATAAAATAACGTTAAGAATTTCTTCTGCAGATTCATTCTTCCAATACTGCAACAATCTATGAAACTCTTTACTCTTAATAGCTAAAAGAGTTATATTTGTTATTGCTTTAGCTGATATCATTTGTCTTTCGCCATTAGTTGCAGAAAAACAACCAAATACACCCCCTTTTTCCAACAAACACACTGGGCAACTTGCAACGGAAATTTCAACCAACCCGGTATATACAACGTATATATAAGCTTGAACATCGTTGCATCGAATTACATCAGCCCCTGCTTTATAATGTACTTCTTGTACTCGTTGTGCAACCGCCAATAAAAACGGTTCGGAAGAATTTAACATTAATCTCGTCACTCTTAACGTCGATTCATATAAGAAACATATAAATTGAGATCTTAGAAACGGATTAAACTTTGAGCAGATTTTTGCAATGTTTGATCCTTGAGTTAGTTTCCAAACCATTTCGTTATGCGCTACAGTTTCTTTTATTAAATGATCGCGAAGTCGGACATCTTTTGCAAATTTTAAAAATTGTTTCATACGAGCTTGATAATTTGCTAAATTAATTCCACCTCCAGTCTAAAACAAATCATTCAAATCAAATTTATAAGTTTTAACCTTACAATAAACACGCGTGGACTTTCAGTCCTAGAATTTAGAAACATTCGGGATGTGAGGGACAGTTCTAGGACTAGTATTAGTTCTAGTGATAACTCTAGTTTTAGTTGTTATTCAGCGTTAGGTTGTTGCCTAACGTTGCATTAAAAGGAATGTTGACCACTATTTGAGTAATACAATTAGTCCTGAACAACACCAAACTACAGTGGTAAAAGTTTAAACTGCTAATGGCTTAATATATGTAGCAGTAACGTACATGCCACTGAGATATAATCTCAAAGGAGAAATTCTACTACATCTTGACAACAAATTTATACTTGGAGGAGATTTTAATGCAAAACATATGTCTTGGGTTCTCGCTTGACAAATACAAAAAGAAGAGAACTGAACCATGCAATAGAAAAATATATCGCTTGACTTCGTAAACATAGAAGAAGAGTTAGGGCTGGACTCAGATCACTTAAAGTAATTATTACTCTAAATAACAAAGAACATTTTACATTAGATAGTAAAATTCATCTTAATGCTCTTATGAAAACAAGCGAAGACATTGACAATGAAGTCGAAAAGTTCTTAAAAGATATACAAAACGCAGCCTGGGCCTCAACACCAATTTTGACACCAAAACCTACATCTAATATTTATCCTAAATTTATTAGAGACAAAATTGCAGAAAAACGGAAAGCAAGAAAGAAATGGCAAACCAATAGAATTTCTAGTGATAAAACTAAATTAAATAAAATAACAGCCGAATTAAGAGCATTAACAGATAGCCACAAACAAAATAATATCCAAAATTACTTAAAAGATCTTACTGACGATGCCAGTACTAATTATTCTCTGTGGAAGACAACAAGAAAGCTTAAAGTTCCAAAAACACATACACCTAATTCGAAATAATAATGGAAATTGGGCTAAGGCAATCAAGAAACAGTGCTAAACATGCTAAATAGTGTCCCTAGCGTAATTCAAAGTGATCAGCAGAGTAATATACCATGTGTAAGAATGAAAGAACTGTATTATGAAATACAAAAACTAATTATTGGATAAACATTGAAACATCTACCAAAACGGGCGATTACAAAACTATTACACATAATTAATGCTGCTTTTAAACAGAAATACTTCCCAAGCGTATGGAAAGTTGCTGAAATAATAATGATACCAAAACCTGGTAAACCTCCCTCTGATGTAACATCATATAGGCCAATATCATTATTACCCTTACTATCAAAACTGTTTGAAGAATTACTATTAAAAAGACTAAAACCTGTCATAGAAGAAAAAGCCGTAATTCCAACACATCAATTTGGGTTTCGGAATAAACATGCATCAATAGACCAAGTGCATATAATAACGAATACTATCGAAATAGCAATGGAAGAAAATAAAGATTGCTCCGCCGTATTTCTGGATGTTGCACAAGCTTTCGACAAAGTCTGGTTAGGTGGTTTAAATTACAAACTAGACCAAATATTACCATCATCTATTAAAATCGTATCTTTCTGATCGATACTTTAAACACTTATTCACCACTACATGAAATACGAGCCGGAGTTCCTCAAGGAATTGTGCTTGGCCCAACACTGTACTTACTCTACACATTCGACCTCTTCTACTCAGGTACCAGAAACTCAGAAACACAGCGATCTTGGCTGTTGCAGAAAATGAAATAGTTGCAGCAAATAACTTTAAATTCAATAGAAAACTTGACCAAACGATGGCTAATAAAACTAAATACAAATAAATCGGCATATATAAACTTTACTTATAATAAAGTAAGCTATGTGCCAGTACACATAAATGGCAATGCAATCCGTATGACGCTGGATGCCAAACTCAAATGGAAAGCTCACGTCAAAAAAAAAAGTGAGGAACTTGATATCAAATTTAGACACCTGTATTGGCTTATTGGCAGAAAATTAACGCTATCACTAAGAAACAAGTTGCTAATAAAGAAGCAAGTATTAAAACCAAAATGGACATACGGAATCCAACTGTGGGGTTGACAAGATAAATGCAAGTCTGATTCAAAGATTCCAGAACAAAGTACTAAGGTGCATACTGAAGCACCCTAGTATTTAAGAAACACCGACCTCCATCGCGACTTGAAAGCAGCATCGGTGTCATCAGAAATTGCATCATTCGCATCTAAACAGGTAAAGCAGATTGGAAAAAGCTGCAAAACATTATCTAGTTTAATTTGGTGTTAAAAATAAGTAACTAATTACTATGTATTTACTAGGTGTTATACAATTGTGCTATGCATAACTTAGAAAAAAAATTGAAAATATTGAACTAAAAGTAGAACTAACACTAGAACTAGAAACATTCGGGTTTAACATGTCACTGTGTAAGCACGTGTAGAGTATGTCCCAAATTCGTTGTCCTCGTAGGCTATCTCTGAAACTAAAAGAGATAGAAAAAATGTTGCTTGCTTATCATGATCTCGTTTTTCAACAAATTGCTAATGCCGAAAACTCCAAACACTTATCGTCTTTTGTTTTTATCCTATCGGAAAAAACTGAAAAAGTTGAGTTAGGTTAATTTTGTTTACAAATGTTAATCAACTCCGACAAGAGTATTAAATATTGGGTAATGTTATGATAGGTCAGTTTTGTTTTGAACCCCAATTATAGCGTGAAGAAACCGTAATTAAAGCGTGAAGGAATGTTGTATGTATGTATGTATGTTACGGGGAGTGCGTATACTATACGCGGCACCTAGGCCCCAACGGGCCCCTTGTACATCCTCCTCTAAGAGGTCTGAGATGATAAACGCGAGCTTAACTCGATTTCTGGCTGATTCCGCTTCCTGACCGACCCCCCTCACCGGGCGTGATACGGCACAGGCCCAGTGCGGGTTCGCCCCTGTCAGGTGCCGCTCAATGATGCCACTCACTCGCTGGCCCCTCCGTACCAAGGTGGAGCAAAGCTGCTCATCAACCCTTGGCCCGGGTACGCTCTCACGAGGTGTGGCTTCAAGAACGCTAACGCGCATTCAGCCATGTGTTCAAACCCCTTACACACATGGGTGATAACGACAACCAGAGGTGTACGACTGGTTGCCGGGACCGACGGCTTAACGTCCCCTCCGAAGGACGGGTGGGCGGCTTGGTGAATATGTTTAAACCGGGGCTCGAACCCGGAACGTCTGCGTGTCAACCCGAGAGTTTAACCGCTGAGCCACCGCCCAGCCTTGAAGGAATGTTAAGACCGGTAGTTTTCTTTTGACACCCCATTAAAGCGTGAAGGAATGTTAAGACAGGTAGTTTTCTTTTGAAACGCCAATTATAGCGTGAAGGAAGGTCGGTTTTCTTTTGTACCCCAATTATAGCGTGAAGAAACCGTAATTAAAGCGTGAAGAAATGTTAAGACCGGTAGTTTTCTTTTGACACCCCATTAAACCGTGAAGAAATGTTAAGACCGGTAGTTTTCTTTTGACACCCCATTAAAGCGTGAAGGAATGTTAAGACAGGTAGTTTTCTTTTGAAACGCCAATTATAGCGTGAAGGAATGTTAAGACCGGTAGTTTTCTTTTGACACCCCATTAAAGCGTGAAGAAATGTTAAGACCGGTAGCTTTCTTTTGACACCCCATTAAAGCGTGAAGAAATGTTAAGACAGGTAGTTTTCTTTTGAAACTCCAATTATAGCGTGAAGAAATGTCGGTTTTCTTTTGTACCCCAATTATAGCGTGAAGAAACCGTAATTAAAGCGTGAAGAAATGTTAAGACCGGTAGTTTTCTTTTGACACCCCATTAAAGCGTGAAGAAATGTTAAGACCGGTAGTTTTCTTTTGACACCCCATTAAAGCGTGAAGGATTGTTAAGGCAGGTAGTTTTCTTTTGAAACTCGAATTATAGCGTGAAGAAACTCCAATTATAGCGTGAAGGAATGTCGGTTTTCTTTTGAACCCCTATAATACCATGACGGACTGTCGGTTTACTATTGTACCCCAATTATAGCGTGAAGAAACCGTAATTAAAGCGTGAAGAAATGTTAAGACCGGTAGTTTTCTTTTGAAACTCCAATTATAGCGTGAAGGAATGTCGGTTTTCTTTTGAACCCCAATTATAGCGTGAAGGAATGTCGATTTTCTTTTGAACCCTTATTATAGCGTGAAGAAACCGCAATTATAGCGTGAAGAAATGTTAGGATAGGTCAGTTTTGTTTTGAAATTCCAATTATAGCGTGAAGGAACGTCGGTTTTCTTTTGAACCCCTATAATACCGTGACGGACTGTCGGTTTTCTTTTGTACCCCAATTATAGCGTGAAGAAACCGCAATTATAGCGTGAAGGAATGTTAGGATAGGTCAGTTTTGTTTTGAAACTCCAATTATAGCGTGAAGGAAAGTCGGTTTTCTTTTGAACCCCAATTAAAGCGTGAAGACACTACAATTAAAGCGTGAAGGAATGTTAGAATAGGTCAGTTTTGTTTTCACCTGTCAATCACCGTGGAAAAAAATATTGGGTAAGGTTAGTTTTGTTTACGGCTTCCCCATACAACGTTTTAATTATAATATTCCATCTTTGGCAATAAGTGAGATATTCGCGTTTGTCGTTTTCGCAAATTTTTCACTTTTTGACGATGGCTGTTCGAAGTTTTTGGCATCAGCAATTTCTTGAAAAGCGAAATTTCTTTATATCTTCATTTTTTTAGTTTCGAAGATAGCCTACGTGGACAACGAATTTGGGACACCCTGTACTGGAAGGTAAAGTATACTTACGGTACAACTTGTGAATCCGCTTATAACGATCCATCTTACCATAGAAAGTATCCACATCAAAATAATAAAAGTTGTTAACTCATTTCCACTTCCAATTCCGAAAATACCAGTTAAAGTTCCTGCGTAAATACATACTACGTAATATAAAGTTTGAATAAATACGGTGTTTGTTGAAAGTATTTCTGGGAGTGAAGAAGTAGTAATCCAAGTTCTTCCACTACAGTTAATATAAAATTCGGTTTCGGTAACATCAACAAACGAACACGTAAGAATCATCAAAATATTAGTTATTGCTAATAAAAATCCAATAAGAAACACCGTATATTTCGCTTTGATTAGTAAAGATCCCCACCACCAAGTAACCAAGCTTTCTAAGTAAGTCATCGACTTATAAAACCGATATATTTGTAGAGATCTCAAACAAATTCTCAACAGGGCTTTAGTTTGCATGATATTTCCAGATCCAAACACATAAGCTGATCTTAATAAAAACTGTGGTAAAGTTTGGATGATATCTATAGGGAACGAACATCCAATATAATGCTTTGCGGTATAAAGTGGGTGTGTTATCAAGATTCCATCATTATTATAGTATTGACAATGCAACCGAACATAAACATCTACAGCTGCCACGAAGCAAAAACTTCCCACCAAACCACTCACCACGGCCAATTTCGTCGAAAGCAAATTCGCCGTTAACAAACCCAAAGTTATGTCAACTAAGATTGTTGTTATTCTAAATGCTTCCCAAGTAATAAAAAATTTTCCTTTGGGGTCAATTGTGCGACGGAGAAGAACGTAACGTAACCATGACCAATGTTCTAAAATTAATTAATAAATTGTAATGGTAAAATTGATTTAATTTTGAATGTGCTCAATTTTCTTAAGACAGTAAAATGTAAGTGGCGATGGTGGTGTAATGGTCAGCATAGTTGCCTTCCAAGCAGTTGATCCGGGTTCGATTCCCGGCCATCGCACTTTTTTTTATATACAGGCTGTCCCACCTAAGTTGCCTCGGTCCATAGCCAAAAAATGTTTCAAATAAAAGTTGAATCGAATCATATTGTACACATTTTAAAATTAGTTTCAGTAATGGTGGACTTCCGCTTCTACCGGAAATGGATATCAACTTTGTTATTTTAAATGGAACAACCTGTATAATATTGCAATTTTGGATTCTAAATGGTATCGTTTTTTAATTATGATGATTTTTGAAAAAAAATTACATTTGCAGCGTCTTATAAATTAAGTAATATTGCCGAAACTGTGAAAGCTAGAAAGATTTGGTTTTTTGTTTTGGATTAACAATAAAAGAGCACACGTTTGCTAATAAAAAATTATGAATTTATATTATAGAGTGTTATATACGTAGTTAAGAAGGGATCTGTAATTTTCGAACTTTTTAATCATGGATAACTAAATTTTTTTAAATGGAATAATATACCAGTTTTTGCATAACTGGATGTAAAATTTAATTTCCTTTCAGTTTTATACAGGTGTCATGGTGTCTATCTTCAAAGGTTTTGGAGATATTTCCGATTTTTCAGTTTTTAACGATAGATACTTATTTCGCAGCGCCGGCCACCTTCCCCTCGCATTTTATCAGACTTGGGACTAGTAGAAATGTAATGGCATGCTTAAAAAATGGCCAACAAAACACAAATAAAAAACAAAACTTTTTTTTAGTGTCGTCAAAGAAATTGAATTTACAGTTTCCTGTAAATTACGATACTATAACTAAAAATTATTCTACTAAAAATTTATATAAAATTTACTTTATTTTTTAATATGTAACATTCTAACATGTTAAACTTAGGATTTTTAATTTGACACTTCAGAAAATTTTTGATTACAAACAAATGTTGCTCCTAGATTTACAAAGTACCGCGGTTTGACGACATTTTGGCTCGAATGTCAAGCGGGAAATTTAAAACTACAAACCAAAACATAACGCCAAATTTCTTTTCTTTCTTTCTCGTGGTACTCTGAAGAGTCGAAAGTCCTTTTTACGGCCATTTTTGCAACTCCAAAGGCAACAAGACTGCAATATTTTTGTAAATAAGTGGTGAGATGCAGTGACAAGCTGTCAAACCGCCATTTTGGCTCGAAAACGGGCTTCATGAACCGCGGTACTTTGTAAATCTAGGGACTTTAAAAAAATATATATATAAGCGCCATCTATCAATAATTTATTAAGTTATTTAATAATAATATTAAATATTAATAAAAAATGTAAAATAATGAAATCTATTCCAACTTTTGTGTAAAACAAATATAAATTAAATAGTTCAACAAATGTATTTGTTTCAAATATCAGAAATATGTTTTTTTTAATTTTTAGTTATAATTTACAGGAAACTGTAAATTTAATTTCTTTGACAACACTAAAAAAAAGTTTATTTTTGCAAGTTTTTACTTTGCATAAGATATCGCTATGCTGCATATTTCTATTGAACTAAAATTAGAACTAAGTTTCGGAAACTTTCTAATTCTAGGTCTAGTGTTAGTTGTAGTTTTACACTATTATTAGAACTAACACAAGACCTAGAACTAGAATCATTCGGGTTTAGCCGTCTTGAGAGACGTGCGGCTAAACCCGAATGTTTCTAGTTCTTGATCTAGCGTTAGTTCTAGTTTTACACTAGAACTAACACTAGATTAAAGACCTAAAACTAGAATTATTATAACTACCCTATGTGAAGGAAGGAAAATTTTTACTCTTCGTAAAATTTAAGAAGGGTACATAAATTTATTTAAATGGAACACCCCTGTATATTTTATCATATTATGAATACAAATAAATTTGTTTATACAACAGTATATGTTACTATTTCGCAGCGTTCATAGTTTTTGAGATATTCAATTGTTCTTGCAAAATATGCCCATTACAGGTATTTTTAAAAACGATGTAAAAACGACATTTTTTCCAATTTTGCCTTGAAACTATGTCAGACAATAGTCAAAGCCAGTAGGTAGACGATAGTATTCACAGATATTAGATACACTATACAGATTGTTTATAAAGCTTAGTTACTTTTGATGTTTTTCAAATGGTTTTTTCTTAAGTTTTTTAAATGGAACACCTGTATATTGTGTGCTAGTTGAATTACTCATCAAGTTCTCTTCTTTAATAGTTTCTTTAAAATGTCATTAATGTACAGTAATACGAGATTATATAGGTCTATTTCTTATTGTTTTAGAATAAAGCTAAAATAAACTTTTTTTTAGTGTCGTCAAAAAAATTAAATTTACAGTTTCCTGTAAATTACGATGCTATAACTAAAAATTATTCTACTAGAAATGTATACAAAATTTACTTTATTTTCTAATATGTAACATTCTAACATGTTAAACTTTTCGTAATTCATCTTAAAAAACAGAATTTTTAATTTGACACTTCAGAAAATTTTTGAATACAAATATTGCTGTTTATTTGAATTAAAAAAATATATATGAGCGCCATCTATCAATAATTTATTAAATCGTTTAATAATAATATTAAATATTAATAAAAAATGTGAAATAATGCAATCTATTCCAACTTTTGTGTAAAACAAATATAAATTAAATACTTCAACAAATGTATTTGTTTCAAATATTAGAAATATGTTTTTTTTTTAATTTTTAGTTATAATTTACAGGAAACTGTAAATTTAATTTCTTTGACAACACTAAAAAAAAGTTTATTTTTGAAAGTTTTTACTTTGCATAAGATGTCGCTATGCTGCATATTTTTGTTGAACTAAAACTAGAACTAGCACAAGACCTAAAACAAGAATTATTATAACTCCCCTACGTGAAGGAAAGAAAATTTTCTTTGATGAGACATGGCTCAATGAAGGTCTAAGTTGATTACGAAAAGTTATTGTACCTCCAGAATATGTAAGCTATCTCGACTTAAATTAATTTGTAGTTTAAAATAACAAAAAAATATAACCTACTCATTTCAAGAAAAGCTTTAGTATACTCATCAATGATAAGCAATTTCCTTTTATAAACAGTATACGAAAAGGAATCAACTCCTCCTAAAGCTGGTATAACTGAAATCATCGGTGGCAATCTACATCCTTTTTTATACAAAGTATTTTGAAATTTTTCAATATGTTCAGTTAGCGACATTTGTAAAGGTTCGTTTGTTAAGGGGTGACTCTTAATAATATCTTGAAAAGTTTCATAGGGCAACTCCAGAATTTCAACGGCAGTGATTGTTTGGATCGTTACAAACGATTTAAGGCGATGTAATAATTCCAACGGTGCTAGCATATCTCCCCTTTTTAAGATAACAACACTTTTACGTTCTTTATCGCCGGGAAGATCTGAAGTCATTGAGCATTTACCACGTACAATTACGTACACGGTCATTGTTAATATCCCAGCGTTCATTAAATGCGTTCCGGGGGGTAAAACAGAAATTTTCATATGCGCCGCACAAAGCCTGTAATGTTAAGGTTGGATTAAAACGTTACAATAATTAGACTTGGTTTAATCTCACTTTACAACTTGTGGCTCAAACGATTGAAATAAAGGCACTAATTTGAGAGTATTCATAATTCTTTCGGTGTATGTATCTGCTTTAAGTTTTTCTGATAAACGAAGTATCCCGTGAGGGCCATACAAGTCGGAACCTTCGTTTAGTCGCCAATTAAAATTTAGAATCTTCATTAATCTTTTACGGAGATTCATGTCGATGCTTCGTTGCTTCATGATATGATCGACCATTTGGATTTCGTCTTGATGAGCGTAACCTTTTCGGACACTTAACACAACGCTGGCTGTTATATCAGCGATGCTTGTTGTGAATAAGAAATAAGCGAAGTATATCATGATTGTTCGATATATCACATCGGTTAAAAGGTAAGATATAACATCGGTGACTCCTAAAGATAAAAAGTTGTTAATAAAAGTGGTTGGGTTGGGTTGTTGTTTTCTTACCGACTCCTAAATATACAGAGGAAATATGATATATAGCGATGCTAAAACGTTGTTCGGAGGGTATTCTAAATTGGGAAAACCAACTATTCATTATACAAAGATTTTTGAAACACGCAATAGCGTAATATCCTGTAGAAAATAAATAAATCGTTATTAAATGAAGTAAAACGTATTTAATAATTTTAAGAAAAATGTTTCTTCGGAAAGGGCTTTTTAATTTCTCATCGATGAGCACGAATAGTTTATAAATTTTAATAACTCTTGGTAAAGTAGACAATAACACCAAATCCTTTAGCCCAACATATTTAACTAACAGTGGATATGGAAAGCTGGCCACCACATCGATGAGAAACGTAAATTGGACGATCCGATGAAGAAAAATTTCGCCACATTTCGAAATAATCTGCGATTGAAGATTAATGGCGGTCGTTAATTGGAGGTAAATGTCGAAATAATTCGTCATATCGAGAATGCTTAAATAAACCATGCTTTGAGGCGACACCTCAACATCAAAAAACGCCACTTTCGGAATTAAAATAAACTGCACGCAAATACAAATTAAAACAATCCAATCGCAGAAATGACGAAAACTAGATTGAGGCTCCATTATAAGTGGACATTGCGATGTTAAACAAATCGCTTGGATCTTCAATTCAACTTCTTCACTTAACACCATAAAATCCAAATAAGCCGAGTAAAACGTTTTATCTAATTGTTGCCAAAGACTATCTTGAATCTCCTCTTTTTTATTGATATGCAAAGCGTGTACAGCTCTCCATTGATGTTTAAATCGTTTCATTGAGACATCATTATCTTCTCTAATTCTTAAATATCTAGTTTTAGAATACAACTTTTTAGCGCTATCAGTTCTCGATAAAACAAGTTCGTGTATCATTTGCGCCGTCAAACGATGTTGTGCTAAAATCTTTACTAAAGCCGTAGTTTTTAATGTGTGAAATTCACAAAACGTGGCACATTTAACACTTGCTGTTCCAATGATTGGGCGAAAAATGTTAAATTCGCCCAATAAAGTCCCAGCGGATAAAGATAAATACGGCGATTCGTTATCTTCCGAGGAAAGAACTTGGACAACCCCTGAAACGATGTAAAACATTTTTGATTTTATCTCCCCGGCTTTATAAATATAATCCCCCGGTAACATAAATTCACTTCGCATCACCATTGCAATACTCTTTTTAAACGACATATCCGTTATTGTTAACAGATGAGAATGTCTTAAAGCATCCCAAAATATATCTAAAGCGACAGCTCTTTGAACGGTTACGGGTAACCAAAAAAACGCCAAAGGCATCTTTTTTTCACCCTTGCGTTTTTCCCAAAAAAACTCGTAATAATCAATCACTTTTCGTTGAATTTTTTGGTCCACGTTCCAATCTTTAAGAAGATCCATCGTTTTTTTAATGCGTGTTGTAAAATTAAATTGATAAATATGAAGATGGGAGAAAAGGGCTGTTAATTCGCCCAAAAAAATCATTAAATGCATCGAAAATCCAAGCAGCATCGAAAATATAATAAAAATCCATTCCAATTCTCTATCACTTAACACTCTCCCCATCCAATTATGCGCCACAATACTTGAGGTTATATGAAAACTAGTTATCCACCAATGCAACGAATTATTAACGTTAATTGTATCGGTTGGTACAGCATGGGTCCAATTTCTAAAACCGCAACGAAAACACGCAAACAAATACCAAACGCAAGATAACACGACGCTAATCACCAACACTCTTGTAAGATGTTGCATAATTACAACAGCTACGTGATTTATACCAACAGAATTTGTTTTCCTTTTAAAAAAAAGGTACACACTTATAATTCTTAACACCACTTTGATTCTATAAAAATCAACTGGTTTATATACATTCCAAGTATGTAAATGTAAAAGATAGTGAATTTCATAGTACGGCAATACAGAGATAATATTTAATAATAGGTGAAGTGGATGAATAGGTTCTTCGGTTCTGCTTCTTCGTTGTTTTGGCATATACCTAAAATTTGTAATTATTAATTTAAATTGAATGAAAAAGGTGTTGAATTAAAATAATTACCTATGTATTAAAAGACCGATGATGTTAACAAGAAAGAAAAATTCGAAAGCATAGTAAATGTAAGACCAAGTTTCCGTACTATATTGAAAGAAAAAATGGATTATGTTTATAATAACATTCAATAACGTTGTTAAAGCAATGAAATAAGCCCATGGTTCGTTAAAGGGAAGAAAAATTAATTTCGAAAATACATTTTGTGTCGCTAATTTATCTTCAACCATATTTAAAATTTTAAATTGGCATTTGTAAGATAATGACTTATAATGTTTATTTTATTAGAATCAGATGGCTAAGATTTTTTTATTTATTTATTTTAAAGGGAAAATTTCCTGGATACAAAAAAATATATTCTGTTACGTAAAATTTAAGAAGAGTACATAAATTTATTTAAATGGAACACCCTGTATATTTTATCATATTATGAATACAAATAAATTTGTTTATACAACAGTATATGTTACTATTTCGCAGCGTTCATAGTTTTTGAGATATTAAATTGTTCTTCCAAAATGTGCCCATTACAGGATCTTTTTAAAAATGATGTAAAAACGACATTTTTTCCGATTTTGCCTTGAAACTACGTCAGACAATAGTCAAAGCCAGTAGGTAGACGATATATTCACAAATATTAGATACACTATACAGATTGTTTATAAAGCTTAGTTACTTTTGATGTTTTTCAAATGGCTTTCTCTTAAGTTTTTTAAATGGAACATCCTGTATATTGTGTGCTAGTTGAATTGCTCATCAAGTTCCCTTCTTTAATAGTTTTCCTAATATTTAGAATTTAAAGAAACATGTATAATAAAATGTCATTATTGTACAGTAATATGGAGTTATATAGGTCTATTTCTTATTGTTTTAGAATAAAGCTAAAAATAAACTTTTTTTAGTGTCGTAAAAAAAATTAAATTTACAGTTTCCTGTAAATTACGATGCTACAACTAAAAATTATTCTACTAAAGATTTATATAAAATTTACTTTCTTTTCTAATATGTAACATTCTAACATGTTAAATAATAATAAATAATCCATCTTAAAAAACAGGATTTTTAATTTGACACTTCAGAAATTTTTTGAATACAAACAAATATTGCTGTTTATTTGAATTAAAAAAAAAATATATGAGCGCCATCTATCAATGATTTATTAAGTCATTTAATGATAATATTAAATATTAATAAAAAATGTGAAATAATCTATTCCAACTTTTGTGTTGTAATGGAAAGTAAAGTATTTGTAGTTGGCGAATATTGCACAATAATTAATCAAGTCAATAAACTCAAAAAAACGCACCAGTAGGCATACTTGCCAATTCAACAAATAAATTGTGATTGTTATATTGGTAATTAGAAGTAAGCTAACCTTAGACCTGTAATGTAGTCGTCGTAAGAATAAATAAAGAAAGTAAAGAAAAAAAGTTATTTTAAATAAATTACACTCCAAACCCAAAAGAAATCATACAAAAGTTTAAACATTACATGGCGACCCTGCCAGTTCAATTATAAATTGGCATTAGAAAAAAAAACAGATTAGGATACAAAGTCAACGAAACAGTATAAAAAGTAAAGTGAAAAAAAAATTAAATTTTTTGAAAAAAAATATATATATGAGCGCCATCTATCAATAATTTATTAAGTCATTTAATAATAATATTAAATATTAATAAAAAATGTGAAATAATGCAATCTATTCCAACTTTTGTGTAAAACAAATATAAATTAAATAGTTCAACAAATCTATTTGTTTCAAATATCAGAAATATGTTTTTTTAATTTTTAGTTATAATTTACAGGAAACTGTAAAATTAATTTCTTTGACAACACTAAAAAAGAAGTTTATTTTTGGCTTTATTCTAAAACAATAAGAAATAGACCTATCAAACACTACATTTTTGTAATTAAGCAGTCTCTGTAGGTCATCCTCAGTCTCCGCTATGATAACTGCATCATCATAACTGATCATTTTGCCGTTCATTCTGTTGTATCACCTGTTGTATAATCTCATCCATGATGAGGATGTGCTAGGAAAAACGACAAATACAATAATAACTTTGGAGTGGGAATGATATGTGATTTATATTTATTTCGGAATAAAAATAAAAATACTTTATTGACAGTATTGATGCTTTATTGATTTACACCATTCTTTTTAACATTTAGAAGAAACTCTCTGAGTTAACATCAAACATCATTTAATTTATAATTTAAGATAATAATCTCAAAAATAAAACATCAACGTCCCAACGAATTGTTGCCGCGTACAATTTCTTTTTTCTTTCGTTTCTTAAAATCCGGCGACAAAGTACTTTCATCACTTAAACTTGCACTTCTTTGGAATTTCGAGTTCCATAGTTCACTGACGGCCTTAAAGGGACTCGTACTTTTTAAACTTTTCGAAGGACTCGTATTTTCGCTTGATAATTTTAATCTTTTCCTACAGTTTATATCACCGTTATTTTCTTTGGTAATGGTAATTTTAGCATTTTTTTCGTAACGTTTCAGTTCGGTTTCGACTAGATAAACATTTCGGGTTGATAGTTGTGGTGATGATGACGATAAAGTTTGTCGGAGACTTGCAATGATGGGTTGTTCCTTAATTTTTGATAATTCATCTTTTATTGGTTCTTTTTTAATTTCTGTTATGGGTAATGTATCGTCGAGGAAAACATCGTCATCTTCATCGTAGTTGATATCGTTTAAATAAGACCTATTTTTAGAATTAGAACTATTCGTACTCGTGGAATGTTGCTTTAATTTAAAAGGACTAGAAGGGTGGGTTTGAATTCCGGAACTCTCGTTGGATATATTTGATGGATCTTCTGAGATTTTCCAAATATCTCTGTTTTTATCAACGGTTGCGGCGGCTAAAGTAACGGAATTTGAAACTATGGATAATAATTTTGGCGGTGTTGGTAGACTCATTGATTTTGTGGTTCGATTAAAATGTATCGGTGATTCTATGTATCTTTTATTTTGGAATCTATTTACTCTGGAATCTTGAAATGAATACATTCTGCAATGGTTGAAATTGTTGTTGTAAGTATACGATGCTCTTATAGTTGGATTAGAAGAGGCGCTTCTTCCCAAAATACTAAAGAATAAATTCTTTAAAGCTTCCCGAAAATCTTTTAAATGATATGCGTATAAAATTGGATTTCCTGCTGAGTTCGCGTGCGACAAGATAATACACAACAACATAAAAGTTTCGTTTATTTCACAATCACTACAAAACGCGATGACACAATTCACCGTGTAAAGCGGGATCCAACAAATCATGAAGAATAATACTATGATGGAAAGATTTTGAGTTGCTTTTACTTCTCGTTTTTGAGCGGCCCCCAACATTCTGAGCATTGTCCCACCGCTAGTTCTTCCGTTTGTTGTTGTGCCGTGCGTTGGACTTATTGTAACAATTTGGCGAAGCTAAAATTTTTTAAAATTATTTAATTATAATCACAAATAATATTTATAATTACCTGTTTCAATACTACCCTATAAATGTGAGCATAAAACGCAGCCAATAATAAAGCTGGTGTTATTATGGTCCCAAAATACAGAAAAACCAAGTAATTCATATCGACGACACGAAGAAAGTAGCATTTTTGGTTGTATTGGGCATCGTTATTGTACCAACCCATTAATGGCAAAAAACCAATCACTGATCCAGCAAACCAACAAATACCAATTATCACTGAAATAGAAAAGAAATAAAATAATAATTAATCTTGTATATGTTTTTCAAAAACGAATTAGTATTTATTATTATAAACATGGTATTTTTGAAATAACAGACTTATTAATTCACAAATGTCTTGAATCAAGTTTTCTCGAATCACTTTTTTCAAATCATAATGTCATCAAAATTCATAATACATCAAATTTAATTTTTTTAACTTTTGATTTATCCTCAAAATTTTCAAGTGCTTAATAACAATGAGAGAAATCGTTCATATTCAAATTGGTCAAGGTGGAAACAACATTGGTTCAAAAGTATTAAAATTTGATCGTCAAAATTAATTTAAATGAATAAATTTCTTTGATATAGTTTTGGGAAGTAATCTGCGACGAACATGGAATCACCCCACAAGGTTTTTATCGCGGCGATAGTGATTTGCAACTTGAACGAATTAATGTTTTCTTCAACGAAGCAAGTGGACATAAATTCGTTCCGAGAGCGATTTTGATTGATTTAGAACCGGGTACGATGGATACTGTGCGTTCATCGGCATTTGGGCAACTTTTTCGCCCGGATAATTTTATTTTTGGAAGAGCTGGAGCGGGGAATAATTTTGCAAAGGGACATTACACGGAAGGAGCTGAGCTTTGTGATTCTGCTTTAGATATTATTCGAAAAGAAGCTGAAGGATGCGATTGTTTGCAAGGGTTTCAGGTTGTTCATTCATTGGGGGGTGGAACCGGAGCTGGGTTAGGAACGTTATTACTTTCTAAAATTAGGGAAGAATATCCCGATAGGATTATAAGCACTTTTTCGGTGTTGCCAAGTCCGAAAGTATCAGATGTAGTGGTTGAGCCTTATAACGCTGTTATGTCTATGCATTTTCTCGTCGAAAATTCTGATGAAACTTATATGATTGATAACGAAGCTTTGTATGATATATGTTATAGGACATTAAAACTGTCAGCGCCATCATACGCGGATTTAAATCATCTTATTTCTTGTGTAATGGCTGGGGTAACGACTTGTATAAGATTCCCAGGCCAATTAAACGCTGATTTAAGGAAAATCATGGTTAATATGGTCCCGTTTCCACGTCTTCATTTCTTCGTGCCAGGGTTTGCGCCTTTAACATCGAGAGGGGGCGCTCAATATGCGGCAGTAACAGTTCCCGAATTAGTTAGGCAACTCTTCGATGCGAAAAATATAATGTGCGCATGCGATCCAAGAAGAGGGCGTTATTTAACTGTAGCTTGCGTTTTCCGAGGTAGAATGTCAACAAAAGAGGTTGACGAACAAATGATGAACATACAAGACAAAAATAGCACATATTTCGTTGAGTGGATCCCAAACAATATCAAATCAGCTATTTGCGATATCCCACCGAGAGGATTAAAATTATGCGGAACTTTTATTGGAAACACAACAGCCGTGCAAGAATTATTTAAAAGGATGTGCGAAGCTTTTTCAGCTATGTTTAGGAGGAAGGCTTTTTTACATTGGTACACCGGGGAAGGAATGGAAGAAAGCGAATTTTTAGAAGCTGAAGCTAATTTAAACGATCTTATTTCAGAGTATCAACAATATCAGGAAGCTCAAGCTGATGGTGATGATGACTACTAATAATAAATCGTTTAAAACTGATATTTTTAGAATTCTTTTAATTTTACGATTTACATAAAATTTAGTCTAAAATTAAAAACAGGAAAATGTGATAAATTTTATTGTCAATTTATGTTCTATCTAATTTTATCACATCTTAACATGACGTGAAATTCGAACCAAACCCGTTGGTTATTAAATTTAACGGAGTTTTTCCGTCTGTAAAACATGGTTTATCTGTTTTCGACACCGCTTGCAATTGATTTAACTCATCAGCAGATAACAAGTCGAATAAATGGAATTGTTCGCATTGGATGAATCCAATACAAAGTTTGAATTAAAAAAAAATTAAGAATATTATTGGCAATCAATTTCTGTTTACATTTCTGAAATTCAATTACCCAGATAATAACAGAATATAATGGAAATATTTCAATTCTGTTGAAGTAAACAACAAAAAAAAAATTCACATAAAAGTGTAGTTAATTAGTTATTTATTTTAAGAGCGTTTCTGTGTATGATTTAAGATGAAAGCGTTGTATGGAAGTTCAAATATGAGTACTGCGAGAATTTCTTGTTTTGAGAGAGGAACTTCGCTGCGAAACTTTCACATCTAAACAAATGAGTGATACATCTTGTAGTAATTTAAGTTGCAAAAAAAAAATTAATAATTATATATGATAAACGATTTTATGATTAAATTTGATACTAAGCACTATCATAATCCTTAATTGACGAAGATTGATTCGATTATCCTATAAGAAAATCCTATAAAGTGCATTCGCTCTAGTTGTTAATTTATGCTGAAACGTAGAACTTGACGACCCAACCGGGCAAACATCGATATATCATTGCGAAAGACATCCATTAACGTTGACGTTAGTTTTAAAGCTGCACCTTCTTTATAAAGTTCGGTGAACTTATTCTAAAATATTTAGCAACAACTAACTACAAAGAAAATATTATTCTCGTTAAAAAAGAGATTATGTTTCACCCTCAACTAATTAAACAATAATTTAAGTTTAATAAGGCGTTAACTTAAAATAATGTTCAAAAATGTTTCAAGTTACAAGTTAAACAAACAATGATTCCTGAGAGTCGGAATTTTTAAAAATGAAACAGAGGATGTTCAATCATCAAGAAATTGCTAGCTATTAGCTTGAAAGTTTGAAGGATAAATGTGAATTTGAATCCTTGTCCCGGTTACATGAAGGATTAAATCTTTTTAATGTTTTTGAATTAATATTTGTAAATAGATACTTTAAAATTAATTATTATTGGGTTAACGATTTCCACATCATATTACCCTTCAGGTTTTATAGGGTTCAAACAGGTTATTTACGGCCCTTATTAGCCAACTTTTCTTTTCATTGAGAATTGAAATTTCCAGAAAAACTTTTCAATTTTAAGTTACGTTTGTTTATTCACTGAATTAACCCGGTTTACGATCGTTTCATGCGAAACTTTTTAATCCGTCCACTTCAAATATTTACAGCAGTAAAGTACGCGCGATTAATATTGATTTATTTACTTATTTTATAATAAATTTAAAGTGATTACTACTGTTTTCGTTGAATTTCAAGAAATAAATTCATTTAATTTTTGAAATTACAGATAAACTTTGTGAGAAATCTAAAGAACCACGCTGTATGTAAACTTTTGTCTTTCACTGTATATACGCTCAAAAAAATAGGTGTAGGGTAGAAATAAGAATTATTAATCGATATTTTAAAAACATCGAAGTGTATCATAACAACATCAGTATTTTTAAATCGTTTATTAAAAAAGTTAATGTGATAATTAAAATTTATTTGCAAATTTTTATCGCCCTCTAGTAGAAGTTGTATTAACTAGAATCTAGTTAATAAAATGTGGCAGGAATCTGTAATTGTGTAATAAATCCAAATAATTCACTGTTTAGCGTTTTGTTTACCTGTTTTTTATGGTATTGCTATTGCGTATTACTCATCTTCTATAAGACTAGCTTTATCCAAAAGTAGAGGCTGTATTTTAATAAATTATCTTCTAAAATCGTATAATGTAATTTGTTTAAACGTGAACCAGAAAATCTCTATATCACCACTACACATTGTGGTCCTTCTTGAGACAACTAAAACCGTTTAACTGCCAATTAAAAAAGAGATTAAAATGTTAATCGTATTTAAGTAAGTTCTTTATAAATTTAATTATTAAATGATTTTAGTACATATCTCGCGTTCTAACCTTAAAGTATTGTTTCCGATGGCATTATAATCGAAATCAAAGTATTTATAGACGTACACACCAACATTAACACCACATATTTGCACATTATAACTCGAATAACCTTATTAAATGTCAAACTGACACATCATTTGATTTTGACAGATATTTGCAATGAAATTCGTACAAAGTCCGTTTTACATACAACAAACTAAAAGTGGTTATTTTCCATTTAGAATTTTAGGTTTATTTATTTATTTAATAAATAAAAATGAACAAATCTTGTTTATTTATTTTATTTTTATATTTAGCTGGTTGTTTTTTTTAAGTATTTGATTTATTTTAAATTGAAAGAAATTTTCGTTTGTATATTGTTCTTGTTTTGAACTGTCATTTAAGTGACGTATGATTTAGAATAATTGAGGTTGACAAGTTATGTTTTTTATTTGTTGTAAAATATAATAATGTGAACAAAACCAAACCCTCCGCCACCATATCCCGGGCCAAACCCCATTCAACCAGGTATTTTTCTTTTTGTTTAATATGTTCAACGCACATTATTTAATATTATTCGTAACCACATTGATATACAAGTATAGGTTAGGATGCAATAAAGGAATAGATTTCATCATAAAATAGTAAGCAAATTCAATTATTATTAACGACAAAATGAAACTTCCACTCATAAATAATTTACTTACATATGTTCGTGATCTAGATAATATCAAAATACGTAACGCAACATTAATTATTATCTTCCATAAAAAGCCATGAACTGTGGTGTTCTTTGTCGAGACAATTTGATAATTAATAGTTAATTTAATAGCCCATTTGTCGTGAATGGATATCGTTTAATTGCATCTTTTATAATATAAACCCACTCACAATGGAATACAATAGATACTATGCTAACGTTTTAACGCAGTTCTATTCATTCATGCGTGCAATATTTACTAGTTGTTTCATTCATCATGATTAATAGGTTTCAATTAAGTAATTTAGACGCGAATCAATACTTACGTAATTGTTTATTTAATTTAAATTTTGAGTTACAATTTTAAAAGCTCCCAGAAAATGGATTCTATTCGTTATTATGTCAGTGCATATATGTATAAAGCTCCGCACCCATAATTTACATAAATCCATGTAAATTAGCAGCATTATAATGAACCCCAACTAAATCTATTAACATTATTTGATATAGATTTAGAGTAACAAAAAATCCCACTACGTGGCAACGAAAGAAAAAGCCCTCATAAAAAAGGAAAAATAAAGCTGTCAATGTAACGAGAAAATAAGGGCGTACATAAATACTTGACGATCTTCATTCGATCCCGATGAAATGGTTTCGAAAAGCTTTTATGTTTTTACGAAGGCGTGGATATAAAGAGATTTCATTTATCTATATTATCCCAAAATAAAGATAAAAAATAATGATGTTAACATTTTTTATCCTTTCGTTTCCTGTTTTCTAATAACTTAATCAATTCTTTTGTAGATATTTTATGATTCCCTAAAGACAACAAAGTCTCTAGAATTCTCCGGAATAATTTGCATTCGCGCCACTATTCAATCTAGTTAATTAATGAACACGGATGTGTACACCGTTCAATTTGCAATTTTATGTTACCTTATTTGAAACTAATTTAGAAATTTTTGTTGTTTTATACATCTGGTGTTAAGCAATATTGCGAGAATCCGTTCGAAATGGAGAAGCGCAACTCACCATTTAATTAAGAAATATACCAAGTTGGTTTTAGAGCGACATTAACCGGACTTTATTTGTTGAAAATCTCTTTTCTAGGAAAGTAATTTTAAAGCAACTAAATTTAGTTGAGCAAGTTAATATTATAATTTGTAAGGAATTCTTACCTAATGCAGTTTTTGTTCTTACGTTCCTTGAATAACCCATTGGATGTAAAATAGCCCAATATCTATCGACGGATACAGCGACGAGACAAAATATCGAAATTGTACAAAGCACGACGAGTAAGGAAACGGTGAATAAGCAAGCGTAAAGATTCGCTGGTAATCCAACAGAAGCCAAGATGGCAAATGGGATTCCTAAAAGGCCGACTAAAAAATCGGCTGCTGCCAATGAAACGATGTAATAATTAGTCCTCCTTCTTAATTTTCGCTCCCTTCTAAAAACCAATATGACCATAGCGTTACCGACAACCGCAAAAACAGCGACGAGAACCTCGCAGATCATATAGTACAAATTCAACTTTCCGTTATCTGTTTCATGTACTTTTGTTGTGTTTATGGTATCAACCATTTTTAGGGGAAATCTTTCGATTTCTCTAAATCGCTTTATTAATTTAATTCATCCTAGTTCTTGTGATTTTATTATGATTTTTATTCTTTCTTGAACAGCCATCTGAAATTAAAAAAGAATAATAAAAATTCAAAAACCCAAAACTGAAATATCTATTTATTAATATAACAATATATTATCGCATTTTATCGACTTTATTTGCTACCCAATATTAGTATTAACATTGACACTGTGGCGGTTAATAACCTGATGCCAGGAATTCTAATCGTGCGAATTGCACGCGTTCCCAAATCCCCATCAATCAACACGAATCGTTCAAATTTCGATAGAATTTCCATCAGACAATAACTTGCGTATCTCATTTGATGAAGCAAATATTATGAATTGACCGAGGTGGCGAGATTTTGTGCGTGTTGTAAACATGACCCACATTTTATAAATTTGGTTCATGCCAAAACAGTTGTTTCCCGATTATTCAACGTTTTCATAATCTTAATAACATAATAATCACCGGATTTTATCGATAAGTAATAATCATGGTTGTATTATCCATGGTTGAGGTTAATATTTTTTTTGTACTTAAATGTATTATGTTTCAAAAAATATATTACAGGTGGTATGTATAAAATATTTTTTTACAGTGTTTTCAAATAAATATTTAGGTATCGATTTATTCAATGTTATACAGGTGATTTATAACATACGGAACAGAGTAAAAGGGTAGTTACTAGGAACCAAATTGAAAATATTTTCTTAATAATGTTTTGACCACAACTTAATAATCACAAATATATAGAACGTTAAAGTTGAATTAATGGCCGAGCATTTCTTATCATATACGGTATTACACTACGTTTAGATTCAAACTGCGAATATTTTGGGGTTACTTAAACAATGTATAATTAACAAAAATAATAAAATGTTTGTAATATAGCAGTTACGGCTATTTAAAAATTTGTTAAAACGCTCAAACGGTGTTGTTTGTTTCTTAAGAACTGCTGATATAGTAGACGCCACGAGAGCTGGCAGTAAATCATCGTTTTCCGCTCTTACAAACGCCATACGTAGTTCACAAACCGCTAAAGAGTAAGGTGTGTTAGAAAGAGATAGCATTAGTTTAATATGTCTGCTGTACAATTCAAATAGACACGTCGAAAAAGTACGTCTGTTCTTCTTAGGCCCACTTTTACCATCCTCCTGATAAACTATCTAGAGGATAGTTGCCATGGTTACGACAGTTTTAAGCGCTCTCATTGGCTAAGAACTGGATTTATCTATCGGATAAATTTATCAGGAGGTGGTAAAAGTGGGCCTAAGGGATGTAACTCTATAATTATAACCTCAAATCGAAACGTCTTGTGAGCGTTGTCATGAATCTGTTAGTGTTTTCACAAGCCGAAAATGAAATAAATTAATAATTAATGAATAAATTATGAATCACTGTTTAAATAAAACTTACTTAATCCCTTGCAAATAATAACCTTTTAAAGTATTTGTTAAATAAATAAATAATTACATAAGTTTTTGTATAAATTAATTTTAACGATTTTTCGCTGCTTAACCTCTCCTAAATTTAACAATGTTTGACATATAACCTCCATTACTAACCTAACATACATTTAATTATATGTGGTGCAATAATCTAAGTCGTACGTCCATATCTTGATTCATACCATTTTTAAACGTCAAGTCACTGCCAGCTCTCGTGGTTTCTACTATACCATATTTTTATTGCTGCCAATCCAGTTGATTTGGTTACTTAGCAGCCGACAAGTATTTTAATTATTCTTTACTGAATGTCAGCGATTCCCAAAAATGGACGTTAAATTATTTAAAAAATTAACATGCGATATCTGTAACTATTAAGTTTTTAACAAAACATTATTAAGAAATCTCTTCAGTTTTACCTCTAGTACCTACCCCTTTAGTCTGCACCGTATGTTATAAATCATCCTGTATACAAGATATTATTCGTTCGTATTATTATTATACAGGCTGTCCCGAAATGACGTGTACAACGCAAGACCACAAGTACCTTGACTAAAAATATGATGATTTAACTCAACTTATCGGCTAAATACAGGATGTCCGGAAATGACGTACTGAGAGATACGGCACTAAAACTAGAGCTAACTCTAGACCCAGAACTAGAAATTTTCGGATTGATTTGGGTTGGGTTGCAACCTTCTTCAGAAAGAAAATTGAAACCCAACCCAACAACTCCAAACTAGAAACATAGTGGTTGGGTTGGGTTACAACTTTCTTCGGAAAATACTTCGAACTTGCTTCTGAAGAAAGTTGTAATCCAATCCAACTGGAAACTTGTTTTGCAATCTTCTTCACAAGCAAGTTCGAAGAGTTTTCTGAAGAAAGAAAAAACATACGGGTTGTGTTGGGTTGCAACCTTCTTCAGAAAACACATCGAACTTCATTCTGAAGAAAATGGAAACCCAACCCAACTCGAAACTAGAAATATACTGGTTGGATTAGGTTTTATTCTAAATTACAGCTTATTTATCAATAGATATTGAATATTAATGATTATTTATAGACAAATTATCCGACCTTTGAGAACCTCCTGTAGACGTATGAAGCATGGTACAACATTTTATAATTAAAATTTTCGCTTTAGAATCGAAAGAAGAATGTCGTGTTTTCTGAACCAACCTGTTGAGTTGCACCTGTATGTTTTTTAGTTTTGGGTTAGGTTGAGTTGCAGCAACCCAATCCAAAACTAAAAAACATACAGGTTAGGTTGGGTTGCAACTCAACAAAATGCGTTGCAAAATTAACTTTGCAACCTTTTTCAAAAACAAATTCGAAGTGTTTTCTGAAGAGAGTTGCAACCCAACCTAACCTGTATGTTTTTTAATTTTGGGTTAAGTTGCAGCAACCCAACCCAAAACAACACTTCGAATTTGTTTTTTGTTGAGTTGCAGCAACCCAACCCAAAACTAAAAAACATACAGGTTGGGTTGCAACTCAACAAAATGGGTTGCAAAATTAACTTTGCAACCTTTTTCAAAAACAAATTCGAAGTGTTTTCTGAAGAGAGTTGCAACCCAACCTAACCTGTATGTTTTTTAGTTTTGGGTTGGGTTGCTGCAACTCAACAAAAAACAAATTCGAAGTGTTGTTTTGGGTTGGGTTGCTGCAACTCAACCCAAAACTAAAAAACATACAGGTTAGGTTGGGTTGCAACTCTCTTCAGAAAACACTTCGAATTTGTTTTTGAAAAAGGTTGCAAAGTTAATTTTGCAACCCATTTTGTTGAGTTGCAACCTAACCTGTATGGTTTTTAGTTTTGGGTTGGATTGAGTTGCAGCAACCCAACCCAAAACTAAAAAACATGCAGGTTACGTTGAGTTGCAGCAACCCATCCCAAAACTAAAAAACATACAGGTTAGGTTGGGTTGCAACTCAACAGGTTGGTTCAGAAAACACGACATTCTTCGTTCGATTCTAAAGCGAAAATTTTAATTGTAAAATGTTGTACCATGCTTCAGAAAACACTTCGAATTTGTTTTTGAAAAAGGTTGCAAAGTTAATTTCGGGTTGGGTTGGGTTGCAACATTCTTCAAACACAAGTTCGAAGTATTTTTTGAAGAAGGTAGCAATCCAATCCAGCCCGAAACTAGTTTCATACGGGTTGGGTTTACTGAAGTGTTTACTGAAGAAGGCTGCAACTCAACCCAACTCAAAACTAATAAACATACGGGTTGGGTTGCAACTCAGAATGTATGCTGTTGGAATCGTCAATAAATATAGCATAACTTTTAAATAATAAAAACATAAGATATTATTACTGAACATAACCTCAAAAATGATGAAAAACCTGATGAGTGAACAAACTGATAACTAAATAATGCCGGAATGGACGGAACTGATACTATTAATAATTTATTTACAAGTATATCAAAAGCTTTTGTATGGTAATATCACCATCATTAGTTTACGCACTGCATCGTAATAATTTTAATCAAGGCCGTATAGCAACTATATCCACTATTAAAACCAGAGAGTGTTTGCGCTAACATGATTCCCCTCAATAAATGCAATTTGTCTCCAGAATGACTCCACTATTTGCATATGTATATGTATTCACCAACAACTAATACAAATTCCAATACCAACGGATACAAGTTTAGTTGCCCAATTTTTATGTTATATACTTCTTTGTTATTCCACAAATAAAGGTTATCATTATTATTATTCAGGAGCTTTATAACATTGAAAAATTGTTTTATATAGTCTTCATTCGATCGTGAATTTGAAAAAGTTTACTTGAACGGAAAATTGCTAAAGGCTGTTTTATGGGGACCGCGATATTCGCAGTACAGGTCACTTCACGTTATTGAAAAGAAAACAAAAATAATAGAAGTAGAGACTTTTAGACGAGTAATATTTAAGATTGTGCAATAAATGCAAATACGTAAAACATGTTGTGTTGTCATTAATGTCGAACAGCAACTAGTGAATTCGAGTACCACTCAAAATTTTATTGGTCATCACCGTTTTCGCGCGTTCCACTTGACCCTAAATCTTTATTACATATTTTCACATCAACAGTCATAATTTTTGCTATATATATCGCATTTGGAGAACCATAAAATGATTTACGACTAAAAACCGTTATTATATTAAAGATGTATAACATAGTATCCAATAAAATTGTATCAACAAGTATTTAAAAAATTAATTAAGATTTCTTAAGAACACTAAATGTGTATCACAATTCTTAATATAGTGTTTTTTGCTTGAAAATTTTTTCAATATTATATAAAAGATGGCCCTAAAACCAATTTCTTCTTCTATATTGCTTCATCCATCTTTAATATCCACTTAGCAAACTAATCCTATAATTTTCAACATTTCTCTTATCACCCTTTTATGAATCAGGGTTACATTTTACATTACATAGAATACATATCGGGTAGGCGGACCAACCAACCTTGCACCGCGACCCTAAGGATCTATTGTACCCCGATAGATATCATTATCAAATTTCACCGTGCAGTCCAATGCTCTTAACGAACATTAATACCTTGCTCGGCGAAAGGTCATTCAGATCTTTTGAGGAGATAAACTGCGACCCAAAAATCGAGAATCTGATACGGTTAACGGCAGGGCAGTGGCATAAAACATGCTCAACCGTCTCTGCTTCCTCCGCACATAGTCGGCATTCAACATTGTCGGCTAAACCCAACAAGTTGAGGTGTGCTTTTAATCGGCAGTGCCCAGTAAAAACACCCATTAGAACTTTTATGCTATTACGGGCAAGTCTTAAAATATTCCCGGATTTGACAGTGGCGATGTTAATAAACACCTTAGCATGTCTCATTCCAGGAGAACTGGTCCACGGTAGGCGAAGTCTCTATATCTAATAATCCTATATTTGGCCATCGCAAATGATACACCAACTGCTGGTTCCGGTCCCACAAACGCTTCAGCGCTGCCATCTCGTGCTAGCTTATCTGCCGCTTCATTGCCAGCAACACCAGAGTGACCCGGGACCCAGATCAGAGAGACTCTGTTGTCACAACTCAGTGTGTTTAATGTTTTCTTACAATCATTAACCAGAGCCGACACCGTTTTCACGGCTTGCAGCGCCTGGAGAGCGGCTTGACTGTCTGAGAAGATTCGTACTGTCATGTTCTTCACCCCTCTTTCAAGAAGGATTTTAGTACCCATGTCAATAGCAAATACTTCCGCCTGGAATACAGTACAGTACGTACCCAGGCTGTAGGCTTGCTTAATTCGAGGTGTCTGGCAGTATACTCCTACCCCTTCAGGCGTTTTTGATCCATCTGTGTACAAGCAAATGTCTGCCCGAACCAGAGAATTTTCATTTTCGATCCAGGACTGCCGCTCAGGCAGTACAATCTGGTATCGAGCATTAATCACTGATAGTGATACCGCCAAATCTGACGGCATTGATAGCACAGTATCAGTGCTTATAATGTCTTCCGCAGCCCATTGGTAGGACATGTCGGAACAGTTTTGAGCATATTGCTTAAATCTGTAAATGGTTGTTCTAGCCACTTTCTCTATATGCAAATGCAGAGGAGATAGGCCAAGCAGAACCTCCATTGCTAGAGTTGGCGTTGTGCCTATCGCACCAGAGATTGCCAATCCAGCTACTCGTTGAATTCGTGAAAGTTTACTGATAACTGAAGTCTGTCGGACTTTCCTATACCAGGCTGCTGCTCCGTATGTGATCATAGGTCTAACCACAGTCACATAGAGCCAGTACAGTCTTTCAGGGGTAAGACCCACAAAGACTGCGACAAGTCCACAAGGATAGTCTAGCTTTGTGCAAAACTCCCTGCAAATGTCCATTCCATGACAGGGTTTTGTCTAGGATTACTCCTAGATATTTGACTTCCTTTGAGAAAGGAATTTCTTCACCTTGGATAGTTGGGCGGATTAGTCCATCCAACTTTCGCTTCCTGGTGAAGGGCACAACAATTGTCTTTTGCGGGTTTATTGAGAGGTTCTCTCCCTTACACCAAGCGCAAATGGTATCTAGGGTCACCTGGAGGACTTTAGATATCCTCGGCAAACAGGTTCCTTTGACCATAACGACAATGTCATCAGCATAAGCTTGTATTTCCACACCAACGGCTTCGACTATCGCAATCAGATCGTCAACTAGGAGGGACCAAAGCAGGAGAGATAACACCCCTCCCGGCCTGAAGCGTATCGTATCACCGTGGAGTGAAGTAGAAACTATTCTACTATCTAGCATATTGCGGATCCAACCCGCTATAGTTGCTTCCACTCCCCTGTCAAGAGTAGCTCTTTCAAGAGATTGTGGTATTGCGTTGTTGAACGCTCCCTCTATATCCAGAAACGCACAAACCAAGATTTCTTTATCCTGCAGCGTCCTGGATACTCTACCAACTAAGTTGTGTAGAGCCAATTCTGCTGATTTTCCCTGCTTGATAAGCATACTGGTGGCGACTCAGTGGACCAGATACCAATGGCACCGTACGGATATACCGTTCCAGAACTTTTTCAAGGGTTTTCAGCAGAAATGACGTTAGGCTGATGGGTCGAAAGGCATTAGGAGTAGGGACCGAACGGCCCGCTTTGGGTATGTAAGATACCCGTACCTTAGTCCATTCTGCCGGCACATATTTCCAGGCGACACTCGCTCTGAAAATTTTTACCAAAATTGGCAACAACAAAGACCTCCCCTGCTGTAACAAAGCAGGAAAGATATTGTCTTCTCCAGGCGATTTGAACGGCTTAAACGTTTGAATTGCCTGGTCCACGGATGTGTAAGTGACGACTTTTCTAGCCACACTCCAATCCGTATTTGAGGGGCGCTTTGCCTTGCAGGAATAGCCCGCTGTGGCATTATCGGCCCTCATCATCAGGCTTCCTGGGAAGTGAGTCTGCATGAGAAGCTCCAACGAGGCTCTGATAGAGTCCGTAAAACTACCGTCAGGCCGCCTAAGTGAGCCCAGGGGTAGTGCCGGATCTCTAGCGAGAATCTTGTGAATTCTTGCACTGCTGGGTGTGTCTTTCACTCCCTCACAGAACCTCCTCCAAGACTCTCTTTTTGCCTTACGTATGTTTTTGGTGTAATTCGTTAGAGCTTGTTTATATTTCTCCCATTCACCTAATGCCTTGGCCCGGTTGAAAAGCTTTCGGACCTCTTGTCTTTCGGAGCTAAGAGATTCGTTCCACCAGGGTGTGCCCCGATTACTACTTTTCACCTTCAGTGGACTGCTACTGTGATATGCAGAGCGAATTGCCACAGAGATCTGCTCCGTGGCTATTTCAACTGAATCAGGGTTATGTGTGCATGTTTCAACTCGTCTGGTATCCTTGTTTTCCCTTTCAAGCAATCTCTAAAATTCCCTGCTAAAGCTTCCTTTATAATTTGTTCTGTCTCTTCACCATGCATTCCTGTGCTCTTTAAAATAAGCAATTTGGCACAAGGGGAGGTAAGGGGTCCATAGCAATTGAGTTTGTTAAATGATGTTTTAAAACATAGATTTTCAGAAAGATTAGGTCGAGTTTAAAAATTTTTTAATTAAAACTCGGGGAAGTGCTTAAGCTCTTTGATCGGTTCAATAAATATTTCCTATAAACGAATTTCCCATTAAATTTACATTTACAAAATGAACTTTCCGTCAAATAGAAAAAGACGAGATTATAAAAGAAAGGACACGTGTCGGATTGGAATGAAGAGGACGTGTTGTTGGCAAAGATTTACGAAGTGCATTGAGAATTCTTTTTGAAACTTAGTTTCGATTGATTTCTAAGTAGAAGATATTCTCGGTCGCAATAAAAAGGAAACGTTCAGTAAAAGTTAGATTGATACAGTTTTCAACAAATATCTATAAATGTTTTGTTGAGAATTATCTTCTACATCGTGACTTTTTTTAAAACATACTTACGTGTAATTAGAAACCTCTATTGATTCATTTAAACTCAATAATAACGAAAGTCACGTATACAACGAAAGATATATAACTGTTTTAGGAAAATTACATCCATTTGCCATTAGTTTCGCGTGCATTGAGTTACAAATGAACTCAACTCTACAAGATGGGACAAGTGATTTAGTTAGGGTTTGCATGAAAACTTAAAGGTTATTATACTCCCTTTTCGATTAATATGATTCGTATATATGTATATGTATATAAGTGTTTTGATGCAATACATGCTGCAACGTGTTAAAAATGCAAATGTAGTTATTAACGGGTTAAAATAGCGTGTTTAGTTCAACATTTTCCACACCTTCCTTTGTCCAATGAGACGGAAAATAAAATTACCTTGAAAAATGACGTGGAAATACGAATAGGGGTGTAATGTTAATTGTTTGTTAAAATATTCAGATAACAAGGAGAATTTATGGATTGAGGGTGTTTTGTTTCTATTGTCAAACCAAATGGTTTGCAAATTAATTAATACGGGCAAATTATTTAATAACCGTTATCTATTTAATAAATTAATTATCTGGAAGTTGATAAACATTTATAACAAGAGTTTAAATGATTTATTTCGTTACTTCATACTACTAAAATAATTTTATTTCGTAATGTATACACCTCGATAACATTTCAATAGGATATGGATTAAAAACGTCAATATGTAATTATCGTAATAAGTATGAAGAGTGGATGAAGCGAAGGTGACCACTTTTATAGGAGCTAATTAATTGCAACCTATGCGTGTGCTTAAAAACGATGAAAGTCTATGGAATGGATATAAACGGAAGAAATTCGATTTCGGTTCAACGGTATTGTAAGGCATCAATACCTCTTTAATTTCATACGGACAAGTGTTAATTTACCCCTTCAGACGGTGAATATGGTGAAAATTAAAATTGCTGTCCTCTGTACTAATAAATAGAGGTAAATACAAATTTTTTAAGATAAATTTTTGAGTTGTAACACTCTCAGATTTAAAAAATTCATACAGTAGTATCTGAAGAATGAATTGAGATATCATCATGAAATAAAAAGCAATTTAAAACATCATTTCTTGGAATCTTCAAATTTCGGAGTTATGATTTTTTGAACGCAACCTTACATAACCTTAAACATCAATGTTAGGGTAATTAATCTTTACGTATCTCAAAAACTAATTGATATATTGTAATGAAATAAAAAACAGTTTAAAGCAAACTTAATGAAGATTTAATCCACCATAAATAATTTCTTATTTTCCATAAACATTGTTGTTATGATTTTTTAAACCCAACTCTGCATGTTTGATTATTATGGATATGAAATAAAAATTTTAAAAAATCGTATCTCAAGAACGAATTGAGATATCACCATGAAACAAAAAGCAATTTAAAGCAAATTTACTTAGTATTTAATAGTTTAAAGATCATTCCTTGGAATCTTCAAATTTCGGAGTTATGACTTTTTAAATGCAACCTTACATAACCTTAAACATCAATCTTAGGGTAATTAATCTTTATGTATCTCAAAAACTAATTGAGATATCGTTATGAAATAAAAAGCAGTTTCAAGCAAATGTAATGCAGATTTAATCCACCATAAATAATTTCTTATTTTCCATAAACATCGTTGTTATGATTTTTGAAACCCAACTCTCCATGTTTGATTGTTATAAATATGAAATAGAAATTTAAAAAAATCGTATCTTAAGAACGAATTGAGATATCATCATGAAATAAAAAGCAATTTGAAGCAAATTTACTTAGTATTTAATATTTAAAACATCATTTCTTGGAATCTACAAATTTCGGAGTTATGATTTTTTGAATGCAACCTTACATAACCTTAAACATCAATGTTAGGGTAATTAATCTTTATATATCTCAGAAAATAATTGAGATATCGTTATGAAAAAAAAAAGCAGTTTGAAGCAAATGTAATGCAGATTTAATCCACCATAAACAATTTCTTATTTTCCATAAACATTGTTGTTATGATTTTTTAAACCCAACTCTGCATGTTTGATTGTTATGGATATGAAATAAAAATTTTAAAAAATCGTATCTCAAGAACGAATTGAGATATCACCATGAAACAAAAAGCAATTTAAAGCAAATTTACTTAGTATTTAATAGTTTAAAGATCATTCCTTGGAATCTTCAAATTTCGGAGTTATGATTTTTTGAACGCAACCTTGCATAACCTTAAATATCAATGTTAGGGTAATTAATCTTTACGTATCTCAAAAACTAATTGAGATATTGTAATGAAATAAAAAACAGTTTAAAGTAAACTTAATGAAGATTTAATCCACCATAAATAATTTCTTATTTTCCATAAACATTGTTGTTATGATTTTTTAAACCCAACTCTGCATGTTTGATTGTTATGGATATGAAATAAAAATTTTAAAAAATCGTATCTCAAGAACGAATTGAGATATCACCATGAAACAAAAAGCAATTTAAAGCAAATTTACTTAGTATTTAATAGTTTAAAGATCATTCCGTGGAATCTTCAAATTTCGGAGTTATGATTTTTTGAACACAACCTTACATAACCTTAAACATAAATGTTAGGGTAATTAATCTTTATATATCTCAGAAAATAATTGAGATATTGTAATGAAATAAAAAACAGTTTAAAGCAAACTTAATGAAGATTTAATCCACCATAAATAATTTCTTATTTTCCATAAACATTGTTGTTATGATTTTTTAAACCCAACTCTGCATGTTTGATTGTTATAAATATGAAATAGAAATTTAAAAAATTCGTATCTTAAGAACGAATTGAGATATCATCATGAAATAACAAGCAATTTGAAGCAAATTTACTTAGTATTTAATAGTTTAAAGATCATTCCTTGGAATCTTCAAATTT
Organism: Onthophagus taurus; assembly: GCF_036711975.1. Classification (NCBI taxonomy): domain Eukaryota; kingdom Metazoa; phylum Arthropoda; class Insecta; order Coleoptera; family Scarabaeidae; genus Onthophagus; species Onthophagus taurus. Next base: position 4,701,484 of record NC_091967.1, read on the forward strand.
CGGAGTTATGATTTTTTGAACACAACCTTACATAACCTTAAACATAAATGTTAGGGTAATTAATCTTTACGTATCTCAAAAACTAATTGAGATATTGTAATGAAATAAAAAACAGTGTAAAGCAAACTTAATGAAGATTTAATCCACCATAAATAATTTCTTATTTTCCATAAACATTGTTGTTATGATTTTTTAAACCCAACTTTGCATGTTTGATTGATATGGATATGAAATAGAAATTTAAAAAAATCGTATCTCAAAAACGAATTGAGATATCACCATGAAACAAAAAGCAATTTGAAGCAAATTTACTTAGTATTTAATAGTTTAAAGATCATTCCTTGGAATCTTCAAATTTCGAAGTTATGATTTTTTGAACGCAACCTTACATAACCTTAAACATCAATGTTAGGGTAATTAATCTTTACGTATCTCAAAAACTAATTGAGATATTGTAATGAATTAAAAAACAGTTTAAAGCAAACTTAATGAAGATTTAATCCACCATAAATAATTTCTTATTTTCCATAAACATTGTTGTTATGATTTTTTAAACCCAACTCTGCATGTTTGATTGTTATGGATATGAAATAGAAATTTTAAAAAATCGTATCTCAAGAACGAATTGAGATATCATCATGAAATAACAAGCAATTTGAAGCAAATTTACTTAGTATTTAATAGTTTAAAGATCATTCCTTGGAATCTTCAAATTTCGGAGTTATGATTTTTTGAATGCAACCTTGCATAACCTTAAACATCAATCTTAGGGTAATTAATCTTTACGTATCTCAAAAACTAATTGAGATATTTTAATGAAATAAAAAACAGTTTAAAGCAAACTTAATGAAGATTTAATCCACCATAAATAATTTCTTATTTTCCATAAACATTGTTGTTATGATTTTTTAAACCCAACTCTGCATGTTTGATTGTTATGGAAATGAAATAAAAATTTTAAAAAATCGTATCTTAAGAACGAATTGAGATATCACCATGAAGTAAAAAGCAATTTGAAGCAAATTTACTTATTATTTAATAGTTTGAAGATCATTTCTTGGAATCTTCAAATTTCGGAGTTATGATTTTTTGAATGCAACCTTACATAACCTTAAACATCAATGTTAGGGTAATTAATCTTTACGTATCTCAAAAACTAATTGAGATATTGTAATGAAATAAAAAACAGTTTAAAGCAAACTTAATGAAGATTTAATCCACCATAAATAATTTCTTATTTTCCATAAACATTGTTGTTATGATTTTTTAAACCCAACTCTGCATGTTTGATTGTTATGGAAATGAAATAAAAATTTTAAAAAATCGTATCTTAAGAACGAATTGAGATATCACCATGAAGTAAAAAGCAATTTGAAGCAAATTTACTTATTATTTAATAGTTTGAAGATCATTTCTTGGAATCTTCAAATTTCGGAGTTATGATTTTTTGAATGCAACCTTACATAACCTTAAACATCAATGTTAGGGTAATTAATCTTTACGTATCTCAAAAACTAATTGAGATATTGTAATGAAATAAAAAACAGTTTAAAGCAAACTTAATGAAGATTTAATCCACCATAAATAATTTCTTATTTTCCATAAACATTGTTGTTATGATTTTTTAAACCCAACTCTGCATGTTTGATTGTTATGGATATGAAATAGAAATTTTAAAAAATCGTATCTCAAGAACGAATTGAGATATCATCATGAAATAACAAGCAATTTGAAGCAAATTTACTTAGTATTTATTAGTTTAAAGATCATTCCTTGGAATCTTCAAATTTCGGAGTTATGATTTTTTGAACGCAACCTTGCATAACCTTAAATATCAATGTTAGGGTAATTAATCTTTACGTATCTCAAAAACTAATTGAGATATTGTAATGAAATAAAAAACACTTTAAAGTAAACTTAATGAAGATTTAATCCACCATAAATAATTTCTTATTTTCCATAAACATTGTTGTTATGATTTTTTAAACCCAACTCTGCATGTTTGATTGTTATGGATATGAAATAGAGATATCACCATGAAACAAAAAGCAATTTGAAGCAAATTTACTTATTATTTAATATTTAAAAGATTATTTCTTGGAATTTTCAAATTTCGAAGTTATGATTGTTTGGACACAACCTTACATAACCTTAAACATCAATGTCAGGATAATTAATCTTTACGTATTTCAAAAACCAATTGAGATATTGTAATGAAATAAAAAACAGGTTAAAGTAAACTTAATGAAGATTTAATCCACCATAAATAATTTCTTATTTTCCATAAACATTGTTGTTATGATTTTTTAAACCCAACTCTGCATGTTTGATTGTTATGGATATGAAATAAAAATTTAAAAAAATCGTATCTCAAGAACGAATTGAGATATCATCATGAAATAACAAGCAATTTGAAGCAAATTTACTTAGTATTTATTAGTTTAAAGATCATTCCTTGGAATCTTCAAATTTCGGAGTTATGATTTTTTGAATGCAACCTTACATAACCTTAAACATCAATGTTAGGGTAATTAATCTTTACGTATCTCAAAAACTAATTGAGATATTGTAATGAAATAAAAAACAGTTTAAAGCAAACTTAATGAAGATTTAATCCACCATAAATAATTTCTTATTTTCCATAAACATTGTTGTTATGATTTTTTAAACCCAACTTTGCATGTTTGATTGATATGGATATGAAATAGAAATTTAAAAAAATCGTATCTCAAAAACGAATTGAGATATCACCATGAAACAAAAAGCAATTTGAAGCAAATTTACTTAGTATTTAATAGTTTAAAGATCATTCCTTGGAATCTTCAAATTTCGGAGTTATGATTTTTTGAATGCAACCTTACATAACCTTAAACATTAATGTTAGGGTAATTAATCTTTACGTATCTCAAAAACTAATTGAGATATTGTAATGAAATAAAAAACAGTTTAAAGTAAACTTAATGAAGATTTAATCCACCATAAATAATTTATTATTTTCCATAAACATTGTTGTTATGATTTTTTAAACCCAACTCTGCATGTTTGATTGTTATGGATATGACATAGAAATTTTAAAAAATCGTATCTCAAGAACGAATTGAGATATCATCATGAAACAAAAAGCAATTTAAAGCAAATTTACTTAGTATTTAATAGTTTTAAGATCATTCCTTGGAATCTTCAAATTTCGGAGTTATGATTTTTTGAACGCAACCTTGCATAACCTTAAATATCAATGTTAGGGTAATTAATCTTTATGTATCTCAAAAACTAATTGAGACATTGTAATGAAATAAAAAACAGTTTATAGTAAACTTAATGAAGATTTAATCCATCATAAATAATTTCTTATTTTCCATAAACATTGTTGTTATGATTTTTTAAACCCAACTCTGCATGTTTGATTGTTATGGATACGAAATAAAAATTTTAAAAAATCGTATCTCAAGAACGAATTGAGATATCACTATGAAACAAAGAGCAATTTAAAGCAAATTTACTTAGTATTTAATATTTAAAACATCATTTCTTGGAATCTTCAAATTTCGGAGTTATGATTTTTTGAACGCAACCTTGCATAACCTTAAACATAAATGTTATGGCAATTAATCTTTGCGTATCTCAAAAACTAATTGAGATATTGTAATGAAATAAAAAACAGTTTAAAGCAAACTTAATGAAGATTTAATCCACCATAAATAATTTCTTATTTTCCATAAACATTGTTGTTATGATTTTTTAAACCCAACTCTGCATGTTTGATTGTTATGGATATGAAATAAAAATTTTAAAAAATCGTATCTCAAGAACGAATTGAGATATCATCATGAAATAACAAGCAATTTGAAGCAAATTTACTTAGTATTTATTAGTTTAAAGATCATTCCTTGGAATCTTCAAATTTCGGAGTTATGATTTTTTGAATGCAACCTTACATAACCTTAAACATCAATGTTAGGGTAATTAATCTTTACGTATCTCAAAAACTAATTGAGATATTGTAATGAAATAAAAAACAGTTTAAAGCAAACTTAATGAAGATTTAATCCACCATAAATAATTTCTTATTTTCCATAAACATTGTTGTTATGATTTTTTAAACCCAACTTTGCATGTTTGATTGATATGGATATGAAATAGAAATTTAAAAAAATCGTATCTCAAAAACGAATTGAGATATCACCATGAAACAAAAAGCAATTTGAAGCAAATTTACTTAGTATTTAATAGTTTAAAGATCATTCCTTGGAATCTTCAAATTTCGAAGTTATGATTTTTTGAACACAACCTTACATAACCTTAAACATCAATGTTAGGGTAATTAATCTTTACGTATCTCAAAAACTAATTGAGATATTGTAATGAATTAAAAAACAGTTTAAAGCAAACTTAATGAAGATTTAATCCACCATAAATAATTTCTTATTTTCCATAAACATTGTTGTTATGATTTTTTAAACCCAACTCTGCATGTTTGATTGTTATGGATATGAAATAGAAATTTTAAAAAATCGTATCTCAAGAACGAATTGAGATATCATCATGAAATAACAAGCAATTTGAAGCAAATTTACTTAGTATTTAATAGTTTAAAGATCATTCCTTGGAATCTTCAAATTTCGGAGTTATGATTTTTTGAACGCAACCTTGCATAACCTTAAACATAAATGTTAGGGTAATTAATCTTTATATACCTCAGAAAATAATTGAGATATTGTAATGAAATAAAAAACAGTTTAAAGCAAACTTAATGAAGATTTAATCCACCATAAATAATTTCTTATTTTCCATAAACATTGTTGTTATGATTTTTTAAACCCAACTCTGCATGTTTGATTGTTATGGATATGAAACAAAAATTTAAAAAAATCGTATCTCAAGAACGAATTGAGATATCATCATGAAATAACAAGCAATTTGAAGCAAATTTACTTAGTATTTAATAGTTTAAAGATCATTCCTTGGAATCTTCAAATTTCGGTGTTATGATTTTTTGAACGCAACCTTACATAACCTTAAACATCAATGTTAGGGTAATTAATCTTTACGTATCTCAAAAACTAATTGAGATATTGTAATGAAATAAAAAACTGTTTAAAGTAAACTTAATGAAGATTTAATCCACCATAAATAATTTCTTATTTTCCATAAACATTGTTATGATTTTTTAAACCCAACTCTGCATGTTTGATTGTTATGGATATGAAATAGAAATTTAAAAAAATCGTATCTCAAGAACGAATTGAGATATCATCATGAAATAACAAGCAATTTAAAGCAAATTTACTTAGTATTTAATATTTAAAAGATCATTTCTTGGATTCTTCAAATTTCGGAGTTATGATTTTTTAAACCTTAAACATTTTTCCATAATCATCGTTGTTATGATTTAATAAAACTTTTCTCAACTATGTATTGTTTCTACTAAGCATATTATTCAATATATTTTTATCATAAGTTCTATTTCTGGCAATAACTCAAGGAAATATTTGTGTGCGACTTACAACCACAAGTAAATACGCACGTTTCTAATAGTAAAGTTGCCTAAGCACTACACCATAAACTATTGGTATCATAACCAGACCGTAAACAGTTTAAAATAAACTATTTACTTATTATTGACATTCAAGATATGCAAGCTATCGCCACTCGACATTGAAAATTCCCATCCAGACACGCTGTAAAATATAATTTTTCTAAAGTTTTTCTTTGCGTCATAAAGGAAAACACAAAGTTACTTTAATATTGAAATGATTTACGTCATCAACTATACTGTACTGTTTATTAACAGGATTTGCGTAATAAACAGCATTTCTTCTTATAATAAACCCCTTCCTAATAAAACGATTAAATTTTATTGTATAATTTGAAACGGCGGCATTCTCGAGCACTTTACATTTAACAATGACTTCTTTTGTAATTGCATTTGAGACGTTATCTCCTATTATGTTACATCCTTAAGAACTAACTGTAAACAGCATGTTATAACAATAAAGAATCACATAGGTTTTAGCACCACTGGTTTATATTGATCTTTGAAAATCCCAAAAAAAGGAATCGACAAATTCAATAAAGTTGAGATGAATTTAATTTATCTCGAATATGTAAATAAAAGAATATGTTGTGCAATAAATAGAGAATCTCATCGTTTTGTTTTTAGCTGTAGTGTATGCAAATATCAATCGTAGAAAGGGAAGGTGATAAACGACTTGTAGGTTCCTTCATCTAATGTATTTCCAGGAAAAAACACGGTCCACGTGAAGAGCAGTTTACATAATTCTTCATTGTCACAAAAAACTTTACGACTTCGTTATGTATTCAAAGTGTGTACATTCTTAGTTCGTTGTTTTTTTACTGAGACTATTTCTTTTGAGCACTATAATTTCAAAAAAGTAGCTTTTATTAACAACTTATTGGAAATAACAAGCTCTCGATAAACGATAAAGATATAATATATAAATATTGCAAATGATTAATGTACAATTCAAACCCCATGTTGTAATGTTTAATGAAATTAGTCGATAAATGAATTGTTGATAAAGACAGATGGATTTATTACGCAATTTTTGTAAGTGTTTAGATTTGTGTACAATTGATTTCACGTGTAATAGGTAGCTTTGGCTACTTAAAAAATAAATTATAATATTCTTATTAAATATAACCGCAAAAAAGATAAAATATAAAAAAAAATAGTATAAATAAATTATATCGGAAACCGCAACCACAAGATCAATTTTTACAAAGTTTTAAGATATCGTAAATATCAAGAAGAATTATTTTATTACCGTACAAAGTATTTTAAAGCTAAATAAAGCTAAATAAAGCTCGTATAATTCTTTCAACTTTTATCGAAAACAAAGATATGGTCCGTTTACTCCGTATAAGCTGTGATTACTGTTAAAGTGTGCCAAACAATAAATGGTATAACAAAGAGAAAGATTAAGTGAAACTAACATTGATAGCAGAGAAGATGTGAAACCGAACGATAAATGAAATTCGATACTGAAATTTAGATTAAACACAGATTGAAATCGAACAAAGTGATTTGGAGAGAATCTTATACTATTAAAATGGACAAAAAGACAGGAATTTGTGAACATATTGGATATCGAAAAAAAGTTAGGTTTAGAACAGTTGTAAAGTGTCATGTCAAATGTCAAAAATTTAATTTAATGTCACCTTTTTGAAGTTAACGATGTTTACAAATGAACCAATTTCGGATTTCTCTAATTTAATAATGTTATAATTTACGAAAATTAATAATACTTTAATAGTTATAAAAGAAAAATTAATAATTACTGGTACACATTTAACCCCTAAAAATTTAACCTTGACAGATATTATAAAAAAAAATTGTTTGTTTTTTTGTGTTGGTATTACCTAGGGTCCCTATAAAATTTATGCCATAAATTTAACGAAATCCAAATTTACTATAAAAATGTGCCACAAAGTAAACAATTTAATATTAAATTTTAATTATTGAAGTATAATTAGAAAATCGAAAAGGAAATTATGGATTTATATTAATATCTGAAGTTCGAACGTCAATGTGACAGAAGTGGATTGACATAACAAAATTTCCTATTAATCGTACCAACGTTTTGACAAGTATTATTGAAAAAAAATAATATTTAAATTCTGAAGATATAAACAAAAATAGTTTTATCTCTAAAGGAAGTATATTCTAATCATTGTAGATACATCAAGTTGGATATCGAATTAAAAGAAAATAAATGTAGAATTTAAATTGTGTATTTCTTTTTGACACTTTTAATGACAACTTGTTAAGTTTTAAAAATTTAATTTAATTACTTTTCTTAACAATTTTTTTAAATTGAAATACAAAGTATACGTTGAGATTACAAAACCGTCAAAAATAGACACTATACAATAGGTGTCATCAATTACGATCGTTTAAACACCGCAAAGTGTATTCAATCTTGCAACGAAGTAAGTTTAAGAAAATTAAACTCACCTATGCCGGTTTAATTTCAATGTTATTACCCACACACACACATTCTATACACAATTATAATTTAATTATAGTTTAAATTTAAAACCTTTTTTCTTATCAGCACCTAATTGTTTTGAAGAAAACTCCAAAAATGTTTTAAGAAATTATTCGGAAAAGCGCACGTTTCGCCAAAATTACACAAACCAACAACTTGAACGATATAAATAACTCGTAACATCAAAGTGTTTTCACATATTTCTTCGAACATTCATTATTTATTTAATATAATCGACTTATTACGCATATTTATGTAATAAACTTTTTGTTGATAGATAGAAATTATCTATCGTTCTTCTACAAAGTCTTACATGTAACTAAAAGCGTTGCTTCCATTTCGCTCGGTTCGTTCGCGGTTTACACTTACAGAGTCTGCGCCTAGATAATTCTTGTACGAACACGTTTCGCACGCAACTTGATCCTTAGCTTTTCGGACAAATGTGATCCCCCTGATATCATTAAGACTTTGCGTGATTGGTGTTAATTAATTTTAGGGGGAATTTAGGACTTAAAACGCAAAGAAAAAATTATAAATAACCTATAAATCAATGTTGTTCACTAATTATTGATCAAGATCGATTTTTTATGTAAATGTCTTGCCAAGATCGACCGAATGGTTTAAAGTAACCTTCCTGTTTTTTTGCTCTGAGGCCCAGATATATATATTTCAGATTCATGACTTTTTTGGCAATGGACGTTATGGTCACCACTGATTTAGAGCTTATAAATAAAAAATGGTAATAATTGGGTTCAATATTTATATGGATCTAGTCTTTATGGTCCATTACTAAGGTTTTATGTATAAAAAGTATTTCCCCATCGCTTTTAGTTTTTGAGTTATAATTGAGTTAATTTTCGAAAATCAACAATTTTGATGTTTAATTGGTTTAGAGCTTATAAATAAAAAATGGTAATAATTGGGTTCAATCTTGTTATGGATTTAGTTTTTATGGCCCATTACTAAGGTTTTATGTGTAAAAAGTATTTCCTCATCGCTTTTAGTTTTTGAGTTATGATTGAGTTAATTTTCGAAAATCAACAATTTTGATGTTTAATCGATTTAGAGCTTATAAATAAAAAATGGTAATAATTGGGTTCAATCTTGTTATGGATTTAGTCTTTATGGCCCATTACTAAGGTTTTATGTATAAAAAGTATTTCCCCATCGCTTTTAGTTTTTGAGTTATAATTGAGTTAATTTTCGAACATCAACAATTTTGATGTTTAATCGATTTAGAGCTTATAAATAAAAAATGGTAATAATTGGATTCAATCTTGTTATGGATCTAGTCTTTATGGTCCATTACTAAGGTTTTATGTATAAAAAGTATTTCCCCATCGCTTTTAGTTTTTGAGTTATACTTGAGTTAATTTTCGAAAATCAACAATTTTGATGTTTAATCGATTTAGAGTTTATAAATAAAAAATGGTAATAATTGGGTTCAATCTTGTTATGGATTTAGTCTTTATGGTCCATTACTAAGGTTTTATGTATAAAAAATATTTCCCCATCGCTTTTAGTTTTTGAGTTATAATTGAGTTAATTTTCGAAAATCAACAATTTTGATGTTTAATCGGTTTAGAGCTTATAAATAAAAAATGGTAATAATTGGGTTCAATCTCTTTATGGATCTAGTCTTTATGGTCCATTACTAAGGTTTTATGTATAAAAAGCATTTCCCCATCGCTTTTAGTTTTTGAGTTATAATTGAGTTAATTTTCGAACATCAATAATTTTGATATTTAATCGGTTTAGACCTTATAAATAAAAAATGGTAATAGTTGGGTTCAATCTTTTTATGGATCTAGTCTTTATGGCCCATTACTAAGGTTTTATGTATAAAAAGTATTTCCCCATCGCTTTTAGTTTTTGAGTTACGATTGAGTTAATTTTCGAAAATCAACAATTTTGATGTTTAATCGGTTTAGAGCTTATAAATAAAAAATGGTAATAATTGGGTTCAATCTCTTTATGGATCTAGTCTTTATGGTCCATTACTAAGGTTTTATGTATAAAAAGTATTTCCCCATCGCTTTTAGCTTTTGAGTTATAATTGAGTTAATTTTCAAAAATCAACGTTTTTGATCTTTAATCGATTTAGAGCTTTTAAATAAAAAATGGTAATAATTGGGTTCAATCTTGTTATGGATCTAGTCTTTATGGTCCATTACTAAGGTTTTATGTATAAAAAGTATTTCCCCATCGCTTTTAGTTTTTGAGTTATAATTGAGTTAATTTTCGAACATCAACAATTTTGATGTTTAATCGGTTTAGAGCTTATAAATAAAAAATGGTAACAATTGGGTTCAATCTTGTTATGGATCTAGTCTTTATGGTCCATTACTAAGGTTTTATGTATAAAAAGTTTTTCTCCATCGCTTTTAGTTTTTGAGTTATAATTAAAACGCCATAATGGTGGTTATAACTCGTAAATGATTTACTCGATTATCAAGATCTATAAATCATTTGATTCGCCATATTTTTTCCCGATTAAAGTTGCGGCTAAAATTTACAGACTAAATCTTAAGCTAATCTCCCATAAGTATACATATTTAGAGGTTTTATTAGAAATAAAAATGCAATAAATTAATGTCTTATAATTTTGAAGTTATTTTAATTATTTTATGTCAAAAGTCACACAATTTTTCCTCCGAACAAGAATCTAATTAAATAATGGAACCTGATTGCATTGAAGGTACTTCATATTTAAAAGACCATCAATGCAAAATCTTAAACTTTCGCACCCAAACGGAATATCTCCTACAAAACGCAATTTTAATGACCGAAATGGGAATGAATATTAAAGATAAATGCGCTTCCAGCGAACGATACGTTTCATATTTGCGAAATTTGACCGCAAAAGCGGCTAAAAACGTGTCAACTTTACAATCAACAAGCAAAAATTTTTTACTTCTCGCCCAAAAATTGGTTTGTACCGTAATAGCTTTAATAGACAATGTCCCTTTATCAGTAAACGATCAGTCTTGTTATAACATTAAAATTGAATTTGAAAAGTTATTGGGTGTAATTGAGAAGGAATTGGTCGATATTGAAGTTGAAGCGATTGAAACTACTCCGAATATTAATAATTTGATTGAAAAGATTAAATATTTAGAAGCTAAACAGAAAATGTCCGATAATAATTGTTTGCAGAGAACCGCGAGTGTTAAAAGTGTTAAATCTGACGTGGACGAAAAGTACCCGGAAAATTTATCAAGGGAATCTCTAATTGATTTAAACACCGTTGTTAATTTACCGCCGGTTCCCGAAGATATTTTCACGACTTGCTCGAATAAACCAACGAGAACATCAAGTTTATCTTCATTAAAAAGTATGAGGAAGGTGAAATTGTTTTTACAAAGAGCGGCTAATCATTCGGACGATGAAGATTTAAGTTCTGACACTGAAGAACACGAATTTCCAAAAATTGCAATTGTAAGGTTTTGTTAATTTTAACGTAAAGTGTTGAAAAAAATCTTTTTTAGGGAGATTCACTTGATGATAAAACTACTACTTTTGCAATACCCAAAAAGCAATTGGGAAATATTAAAGAAGAATCACAATACTAAAGAAAACTTTTTCGAAATGATTTTTTATTACAATTTTGTATTCATAAATAATAAAAATGCTTATATTAAAATTGAATTATTACTTAAATTTTTAATCAAATTTTCTAAATTAAATATTTAAATATACAGAAAATTGTAAAAAACCTTGACACAAAGCGCTTCTAAACAAAAAATTATAATGGAAAAACTGGGCCATACCTCTGCACACGCAAAGCTCGACTCCACCACAATATCATCGATCGCCGACCCCTTATTTTTCATTGTGCCTAGGAGGAAATAGATAATTATGGTGAAGATTCGTCGAATATACCTTTCTTAATAAAAAAACATTTCTTTTTTATAATTCGCCGAAATGGTGTCGTCGAAGAAATAAAATTTACAGTTTCCTGTAAATTACGGGGTATTATTTTTTTGATATTTACAAACAAATAATTATGTTTATTACACCAATTGTTAATACGAAAATATTTAATGGATTGCATTGTTTTGAAATGGAGAAATATGTTTTTTTAATTTTTAGTTATATTACCGTAATTTACAGGAAACTGTACATTTAAATTTTTTGACGACACTAAAAAAAAGTTTATTTTTAGCTTTATTTTAAAACAATAAGAAATAGACCTGTCGAACCCTATATTTTTGTAATCAGAAATCATTTATTAACTAAGTAACAAATTAGCCGTAAATAAATAATAATACTAATACAACATATATATACTAACAAATACCAACTTTAGTATGAAATTTAAGATAAAAAATATTTGTCTTACAGGAAACTGTAAAAGTAATTTCTTTGACAGTAAAAAAGTTTATTTTTAACTTTATTCTAAAATAATAAGAAATAGACCTATCTAACCCCATATATTTGTAATCATAAGCCTGGCGATCATTATTATATATATTATAATTTTTAAGTATATATTTTAACTTACAATTGAAATATTTAGTAAGAATCTGGATGGAAAAGAAAAAATAATTTGTTAATTTATTTTTTATTGTAAATAAAGGCATTCCTAATTATTATCATTTATAATTAGAAATTTTACAATTAACAAATTTTACAAATAGAATTTGTTATCCTAAAACGATTGATCAAAACTTAAATTATCAAAAAGATTTGGAGTGCGAACTATTTCAGTTTTGTCAAATAATGCTTTAATACAAATCCAGCAAAACCAAAAAGAAAATACAAAAAATATAAAAGTCGGAATGCTATAATGAAATAAAGTACTTATTAATACCCCTAAACTCATATAAACTAAAAATTTATAACTCGCAAAAAATCTTAAACTAATTCTTGGTGGTAATCTTTCAGCTATTCTTCTTGGCTGTGCATAATTCGATTTATCATATTTATAAATTGTTATTGGTGGAGATATGATTTGTCTTGCAATTTTACCTATGTATGTTGGATCTTCATAGAAACTTTTTATTTTATAACCATACTAAAACACAAATTATTAATAAAAAAAAATGTTTTAAAATTGTTTTTTACATTTTCATTAATTTTTGAAGCACAATCATAAAACATCTTAACCAAAAGGGTCACTTCATCAGATCTAATCGCTTGTAAATCGGGATCACCTTCAAATTTCATCTTGTATATTCTCTCCCGTACCTTTTCAGGAGTCAATAATTTCGGAAAATTATTTTCGTCTTCAATAATCGGCGGCTTAGTTGTTGTATTTAATGATCCGATTGTTTCATTGAGAATAGCCTAAAAATTTTCCATTAATTTAATTTGGCGAAGTAAAATATTTATTTAAATACTGCATTTATAGAGAACATATCACATAAATATTGACTTGCAAAATCTAAATAACCGGGAACTTTTTTTCGATCTTCTAAAGAAAATTCATCACCCAGAAAATCATCAGAACTAAAAAGTTGTTTTAGAAAACCAAAAATTCCACTTCTTCGTCGTTTTAATTCAGCATTTCTATGATCTATTATTTCTACTGCGGTTAATCTTGCTTTTAAAATATGATTTAATAAATCATAAACCTAAATTTAAATTAATTATTAAACTTAACCTAAAAAATATGTCATTTTGACGTTTAAAATTTAAATATCAAAATTTTTAGGTTATTTAAAATTTTAATGTCAAAATTTTTAGGTTATTTAAAATTTAAATGTCAAAATTTTTAGGTTATTTTTTTACCTCTGGTGCTGGTGGTGAAATAAATAATGGTTTATAACAAAAATTTGTTCCTTCAAGTTCATAAATTTTTTGTTTAACAATAATGACATATTTACTACCAATAATACGGTCTTTTTCCATTGAAATAAGTTTTGCATCATCTGTAATCGAACCTATATGACTGGGTAAATGACTTCGATTTGATGACCATTGTGCTGTAGGAGATAATGGGGGCATTGAATTACTAATATTGTAGCTGCTAAAACCATGATTTGAAGTTGAATAATTCTCTTCAATGCAATTTTCAATTTCTTTTATAAATGAAACTAAATTCGGTTGATCAAAAACCTAAAAATCATTTTAGGTTATTAAGGAACGAATATAAATAAATAAGATTTACTTTTGCTAATCTGTAAAGCATCAAAGAATTTTTTGGGCTTGATAAATCAACTCTTAAAAACCTTGGAAGTAATTGTTGAAAAATTACAACATATGCTAGAATATTTTCGGCTATAAATGGTAAATATTCTTTATCAACACCTTTTGTTGAATTTGCTTGTCCTTCATCTGAATCTAAATTTAAATCTGATGGTAATTTACTACAAAAAGAATTTGAATTTTAATCATTTATGAATTGGTTTGATGATTTGGTTCATAATTACTTTTTCAATTTTTTTGGTTGAGAAATCACTGCATATCTCCATGGTTGAATAAAACTTAACCATAATTCCAATACTAAACGAAAAGATCCATCCAAAGGCCACCGATGAATTAAATTCCTTAAAAAAACATACATTTTCCCTTGCATAATTGGAAGAGTAATCTTTTTCAACTCAACCATATGACCATCATCAATTTTTTGACTTGCTGAAAATGCATGGAGTTGTTTCACTAAAATTCTTATTATTCGAACATATTCTCCAGCCGGTACCTCATTAAAATGAAGTGATCTCTAATTTGAAGAGAAAAAAATGTATTTAATATGATAAGTAATAAAATTAAATTACCTTCGCGGATAAATTCATATTAAAACTTTCTTGGGGTTGACTAATTTGGTCATTATTTAACCACATATCCAAAAATATAATCAAAACACTTTCACTTCTCCATATTTCTGCTCTTGGATGCTTATCTAATGGCGGGTGTAACTTAAATTCCGCCACTGGGTCATTGAAAAAGTCCTTTCTTAAAAGTTTAGTTGGAATCTGACTTGGACTAATCAACAAATTAAAAATTGAATTAAAAAAATTAAGCACTTTACCTTGATAATTGTTGTGAAAAAGCAGATGGTTGATTTGAAGTTAATTTTCCTCCAATACCAACAGGAGGTTGAACTTGAATTGGTTGTGTAGGGAAAAAGTGCAAAACATAATCACAACATAAAATATAATAAACACTATTCCAGGTAGATCCTAAAGGAAGATCATTTCTTTGATGCCAAGGGTTAATTAAATGGTATGCAAAATGGAACATGTAATAATCGAAGGGATCTAATAAAAAAATAAATTAATCAAAAACAAACCAAAAATGACTTAATTTACTTAATAGTAATGAAACTATCTGCTTATTTTGTGGACTAACATGCACCAAATCCGAATAAAATGGGTGAACACTTCCTGCATCTAATAATTGCCGAATTTTCATCTAAAACACAAAAAAAAACATAAATTTCAATAAATTATCACAAAAATTTAACTTACCGGTAAATATGTTATACTGAAATCATATTTAATTAAAGGATCCTTTATTAGCGTATAAATCACTTTAAACATAGGCCCCATTGGTGAAAAAAAATTTTGTAATGCATGAAAATCGTACGGTTTTAAATTAGCCGTTATCGTTCTTAACCCCCATGCCACAGTACCTTGGGGACCGAAAATATTATCAATAAGCAATGGAAAAAGGTGTTGTAAATCTTTAACGCTGGCCGATTCAAGTAAAACCGTCAAATCGCTGCATCTGTTATGAATCGGGTTGTTTAAAGCCAAACTAACCTGATTCTACAAAAAAAATCATGTTAAAGAAATTAATAAACCAAAATTATTTCTTCATACCAAAAATGTATCACTATCTAAAGCATTCATTTTCCACATAAAAAGATATTCACAAGAATTTTTAAAATTAACCTCAAAATATCCAGAGCATAAAAAATAGCTTCGTAGAAATACGTACTAAAAATTGAACGCATGTGGCGCCATCTGTTGGGGATATTTTGGAATTATTTAGCTAAGAACCGAACCACCAGAATACAGGTTGGATTGGGTTTACATATGAAAGCTCCAACCACAAAATAAGTGTTTGGAGCCACTATGTGGGTCCAATTAACGTTTCGACTGGTTGGGAATTCCTCAGATGTAATTACCTATGGCAATTACACCTCTCAAATAATGCTGCCACATTTAAATATCACTGCATCATATGACATGTGAAATTGCATCTGACAACCAGTTGTAACGTTAGCTGAAACAAAGCTATAATGTCAATTATAATCTAATTATTTAATCATACCATTATTACTTTATTATACTCTTACCGAAAAATCATTTTAAAATGACGTTTTCATCTGTCATTCTGAGCTTTTCAAATTTTAAAAGTTGAAGTTAGCGGCAAATTTAAAAATATAACACGATTGGAATCTACACTTTTTAAATTAAAAGAATGATACTGGTGATCATTGTTATCTCTGATCATTCCCACTATTAATAATAAAATTGTTAGTTTAATTAAATTATTTCAGTATAGACGCTAATGCCATCTTACGGTGGGATTTCGACACACAATAAGTCCCAAGTTCTCTTATCAAAGATCCCTGGGGTCTGGTAACTTTTTTAGGAACTTTTACTTTATTAATTAGAACCATGTCAATTTGACATCTGTCAATTTTTACTTGACCCAACTTCGTTTACTTATTAAGAATTTGTGGTTTTGTTGTTCGTTTAATCGTAAATTAACGTTTAAAATGACGGAATCTTTACGGCCGAATATACGCATCGAAATACAAAATGATTTGACCGTACCCATGGAAGTCGAAGAAGATAAATTGGTGGAAGATGGCGAAATAAACGATCCCGAAGAGGAGATTGTTGTTGAGAGACAAAAAGTTGTTCGACAAACTCAAAGGGTAAGTTTATTTTAATGCCTAATTTAATGAAGTATCTATTTGTAATGAATTAGGTTTGGTCTAATTCTAATGGAGGATTTAGTACAGGAATAAACATATTCGATAAAATAGAACAAACTAAGCTATTGGAAAGAGCGAAACGTTTTGATTTAAAACCAAATGAAATATGTAATTTTACAGATGAACAATTACAACAACTTCATGATAGTTTAGGAATAACCACTGAGGATGAAAAAGATATTCGCTTTGAGTCACTTCACATGAGAGGAACAGACAATTTAAGTACAGAAGATGTTTTGGAATATTTTGGTAAATATGGACCATCAGGAGTTGAGTGGATTAATGATGAAAGTTGCAATATTTTGTTTGATGATAAAGTTTCTGCTGCAAGAGCTTTATTTTATTTATCAAAGCCTATTAAAGGGATGCCAGTTGAAGGGCCTTGTGACCCTTTTGTTAAAGAATTAGATAGTAATAAAGAAAATGGAAAAAGTATTTTATTAAAGTCACGCACTGTTGAATTAAAAGATGATTCTGATGATGTATCATTAAGTGACATAACTGTTCCAATTCCACCTGGTTATTGGAGGCTTGGAATGTCCCACACAAAATCTAGGTGTATTTTAGTAAGATTTGCGTTAAAATCAGATAAAAAGCAATTAGGTGCAGAAAAATTTAGCGAGTATTACAAAAAATATGGAAATCCCAATTACGGGGGAATGAAAGGATTAATTTCTGAGACACAAAAGAAAAAATTTAAAGGAATTGTTGAGGATGTTGAAGATTCAAAAAATCCTTGGGGGTTATTAGCAAAAAATTGGAACCAAGACATGAATCAAACTGAAAAAGAAATCCCAATTATTCCAATTAAAACAAAATCAGATGTAATGAGTCGAATTGGATTTAAAAGAACTTTAGAAGATGAACCTATCAAAGAAGAACAAGAAACGAACGAGAAAAAACGTTCAAAAATTCCCAGAATGCGAATGTACGCCGACGAAGAGGAAGAAAGAATTAAACGACGTAAAGAATTGCAAAAAATTAAAAACGTAGCAAACGAATCAAAAGGTGATGATTTAAGGGATGTTTTAAAATCGCAAATCAGGAAGAATGTTAAACTTGAAAGAGAAGAAAAAGAAAGAAAAGATCCAGAACCCGATTTAGGATTAAAACTAAAAAATAGAATAAGAAACCAAAAAAAAGATGATTTAACCCAAGAAAAATCAAAATACACCGATAAAAACGAATCGAGACGAAAATTAGATGATTTAAGAAAAAAACGGCTTTCACCAAGATTAACATCACCTTCGAGAACTTCCCCAAGACGATTTTTATCAAAAGGAACCTCACCCAACAGGTTTTCAAGAAGAATGAGATCAGATTATTCTCATTTAAGCGATTACGAAGATTCGCTTGAAGATCAAAAACCGAAAAGTAAAGTTACCGTCGTAATTAAAACCCAAAAGAAACCGACGGTAGCTTCAACTATTTGGTCGCGAATTAATTCGGACCGTGAACGGTTAAAAACTGTTTCTGAAGGTAAATTGCGAAGGAGAAGTTCAAGTTCGGAGAGTAGTGGTGGATCAAATTCTGGGAATGAAAGTTCAGATCAAGATGATGAGGTACATGTTAAGCAGGAAACGGATGTGGGGATGAGACCCGGTTTTCATGCAAATGTTGCTAAAAGATTGCATCATATGAATGATCATAGGAGTCCTCTTAGAATAGAAATTAATAATGATCATTTTAAGAAGGAATGATTAATATAAATGTTTTTTTTTTGATTTACATATCTTAAGATTATTAATTTATGTAAATAGAAATATATATATTTTTTTTCGTTTTCTATTAATCAGGAAATAATAATGTAAGAGTGGTTTGAACAAAGAAAAAATTATGTAAGCAAGAAAATAATAAAACTTAATATGTTTGTAATTTTTTGTGGTTTCATTTAAAAAATAATTTATTATTAACTTACTATTATATAATTTAGTTAATCCAGTTAATTTATACATTTCATAAAATTTAAACTTTTTAATAAAGTCGTATAATACTCCATCTAGTAGGAAATAGTAAAACTAATAATCACCCATAGAATATACACGGTTTATGCAATTTACATCAATCATCTCCCATCTCACACGTTAATAAGCCCACAATTCAGATCTACCCAAAGAAGGAGTAAATACAATAATTTTTTGGATGTTTACATATCAACCATCACCTAATTATTTATGCAGTTATCCGGTTTTTGACCTTGATTTTTCTTTTTAAAATCCATATCAAATCTTAAAACAGGTACTCAATTGACGTATAATACATAAATTGTCAACTTGACAGAAGTTAATTCAGTGGTTGTTCAAAAGTCAGCGTATAGGTTAAGACCAAACGAGCAATATGTTAAGTGCGTGTTATTTTACTATAAATAGGGGTATTTTGAGTGTTGTTAATCAAGCAGGAACGTCACATTATAGAAGAGATTTGTATAAGGTACTTTTACGTTGATAAAAACTAATTTTAGGTCATATCTTGGCATAAAATTTTGAGGTTATCTTTATTTAAACAGCTTTAATTCGTTGAATGGTTTAAAAATAGTTTCAATTGTAAACCGGTTGTGTTTCATTTAATATTTGTTTTTTTTGTAGATTCAAATCATTATTTGAAGTTATATTAATAATATTTTGTATTAAAAAAACTAAATTTAATAGGAAAACATGTAATAACAAAAAATACAAGATATAGTCGTTATAATAAATTTTTTTAATACTAATTTAAATCTTCTTAACGTATTTTTTCGTCGATGTTGTTTATCCCAATGATATTATGAAATTATTTTTCCAAGAGTGAGAAAAACTTTTAACATAGCTAAATATTTATAGAACAAGCCGAGAAACGTTTTTCATAAATAAATAATTGATATTATTCATATAAAAAATTGATAAGACTTGTTTGCACAATAGATCGTTATAATAATATCTCTTGCTTGACGAAATGGTATTCATCAAAGAGAAAATTCTATTTTTATAACCCCGGGGGGCCTTGAATTTAAACTTCGAACTTCGTTCTTCAAAATGTTGCAGTGGTATTTTTAACGCACACGAAATTTAAAGATTTTCAAACATTTCCATTTTTTATTGATGCTATATTATGTATTATTTTAATATTTTTAATTCGGAGGAGTAAAAGGAAAAGTCACATTTACACAGTGTAATTTTTCAAAGCTATTTTTTTGGCGGGAGTTTTAAAATCTGAGAGGATTTCTAGTTTTACATTACCACTATCACTAGAACTAACACAAGACCTAGAACTAGAATCATTCGGGTTTAGCCGTCTTGAGAGACGTGCGGCTAAACCCGAATGTTTCTAGTTCTAGGTCAGAGGAGGCGCTACCGGGGGTGCAAGGGGTACACTGCACCCGGGCGCGGTCTAAAAGGGGGCGCCGGCGCCTTTTTAATGTTTTCTCCAACAATATCTTATCTTTCTTTTGCAGTATTTAGACCTGTCAGCAGTATCTAGTCTTCATAAAGCAGTATCTAGTCTTCAGAAAGCAGTATTTAGTCTCCACAAAGCAGTATTTAGTCTCCACAAGGCAATTTTAGTCTTTAGAAGGCAGTATTTAGTGTTCCAGACGCTGTATTTAGACCTGTCGGAAGTATCTAGTCTTCAGAAAGCAGTATTTAGTCTTCTAGAAGCAGTATCTAGTCTTCTGCCAAAGTTATGTATGTTTTCTCCAAAATATTTTATCTTTCTTTTGCAATATTTAGACCTGTTAGCCGTATCTAGTCTTCAGAAAGCTGTATTTAGTGTCCACAAAGCAATTTTAGTCTTTAGAAGGCAGTATTTAGTGTTCCAGACGCTGTATTTAGACCTATCGGAAGTATCTAGTCTTCAGAAAGCAGTATTTAGTCTTCTAGAAGCAGTATCTAGTCTTCTGCCAAAGTTATGTATGTTTTCTCCAAAATATTTTATCTTTCTTTTGCAATATTTAGACCTGTCAGCAGTAGCTAGTCTTCGGAAAGCAGTATTTAGTCTCCACAAAGCAATTTTAGTCTTTAGAAAGCAGTATTTAGTGTTCCAGACGCTGTATTTAGACCTGTCGGCAGTATCTAGTCTTCAGAAAGCAGTATTTAGTCTTCTAGAAGCAGTATCTAGTCTTCTGTCAAAGTTATGTATGTTTTCTCCAAAATATTTTATCTTTCTTTTGCAATATTTAGACCTGTTAGCAGTATCTAGTCTTCAGAAAGCAGTATTTAGTCTCCACAAAGCAATTTTAGTCTTTAGCAGGCAGTATTTAGTGTTCCAGACGCTGTATTTAGACCTGTCGGAAGTATCTAGTCTTCAGAAAGCAGTATTTAGTCTTCTAGAAGCAGTATCTAGTCTTCTGCCAAAGTTATGTATGTTTTCTCCAAAATATTTTATCTTTCTTTTGCAATATTTAGACCTGTTAGCAGTATCTAGTCTTCAGAAAGCAGTATTTAGTGTCCACAAAGCAATTTTAGTCTTTAGCAGGCAGTATTTAGTGTTCCAGACGCTGTATTTAGACTTGTCGGAAGTATCTAGCCTTCAGAAAGCAATATTTAGTCTTCTAGAAGCAGTATCTAGTCTTCTGCCAACGTTATGTATGTTTTTTCCAACAATATCTCATCTTTCTTTTGCAGTACTTAGACTTGTCAGCAGTATCTAGTCTTCAGAAAGCAGTATTTAGTCTCCACAAAGCAATTTTAGTCTTTAGAAGGCAGTATTTAGTGTTCCAGACGCTGTATTTAGACCTGTCGGAAGTATCTAGTCTTCTAGAAGCAGTATCTAGTGTTCTGTCAAAGATATCTATCTTTTCTCCAAAATATTTTATCTTTCTTTTGCAATATTTAGACCTGTTAGCAGCATCTAGTCTTTAGAAAGCAGTATTTAGTCTCCACAAAGCAATTTTAGTCTTTAGAAGGCAGTATTTAGTGTTGCAGACGCTGTATTTACACCTGTCGGAAGTATCTAGTCTTCAGAAAGCAATATTTAGTCTTCTAGAAGCAGTATCTAGTCTTCTGCCAACGTTATGTATGTTTTTTCCAACAATATCTCATCTTTCTTTTGCAGTACTTAGACTTGTCAGCAGTATCTAGTCTTCAGAAAGCAGTATTTAGTCTCCACAAAGCAATTTTAGTCTTTAGAAGGCAGTATTTAGTGTTCCAGACGCTGTATTTAGACCTGTCGGAAGTATCTAGTCTTCAGAAAGCAGTATTTAGTCTCCACAAAGCAATTTTAGTCTTTAGAAGGCAGTATTTAGTGTTCCAGACGCTGTATTTAGACCTGTCGGAAGTATCTAGTCTTCAGAAAGCAGTATTTAGTCTTCTAGAAGCAGTATCTAGTCTTCTGCCAAAGTTATGTATGTTTTCTCCAAAATATTTTGTCTTTCTTTTGCAATATTTAGACCTGTTAGCAGTATCTAGTCTTCAGAAAGCAGTATTTAGTGTCCACAAAGCAATTTTAGTCTTTAGCAGGCAGTATTTAGTGTTCCAGACGCTGTATTTAGACCTGTCGGAAGTATTTAGTCTTCAGAAAGCAGTATTTAGTCTTCTAGAAGCAGTATCTAGTCTTCTGCCAAAGTTATGTATGTTTTCTCCAAAATATTTTATCTTTCTTTTGCAATATTTAGACCTGTCAGCAGTAGCTAGTCTTCGGAAAGCAGTATTTAGTCTCCACAAAGCAATTTTAGTCTTTAGAAGGCAGTATTTAGTGTTCCAGACGCTATATTTAGACCTGTCGGAAGTATCTAGTCTTCAGAAAGCAGTATTTAGTCTTCTAGAAGCAGTATCTAGTCTTCTGCCAAAGTTATGTATGTTTTCTCCAAAATATTTTATCTTTCTTTTGCAATATGTAGACCTGTCAGCAGTAGCTAGTCTTCGGAAAGCAGTATTTAGTCTCCACAAAGCAATTTTAGTCTTTAGAAAGCAGTATTTAGTGTTCCAGACGCTGTATTTAGACCTGTCGGAAGTATCTAGTCTTCAGAAAGCAGTATTTAGTCTTCTAGAAGCAGTATCTAGTCTTCTGTCAAAGATATCTATGTTTTCTCCAAAATATTTTATCTTTCTTTTGCAATATTTAGACCTGTTAGCAGCATCTAGTCTTTAGAAAGCAGTATTTAGTCTCCACAAAGCAATTTTAGTCTTTAGAAGGCAGTATTTAGTGTTCCAGACGCTGTATTTACACCTATCGGAAGTATCTAGTCTTCAGAAAGCAATATTTAGTCTTCTAGAAGCAGTATCTAGTCTTCTGCCAAAGTTATGTATGTTTTCTCCAAAATATTTTATCGTTCTTTTGCAATATTTAGACCTGTTAGCAGTATCTAGTCTTCAGAAAGCAGTATTTAGTCTCCACAAAGCAATTTTAGTCTTTAGAAGGCAGTATTTAGTGTTCCAGACGCTGTATTTAGACTTGTCGGAAGTATCTAGTCTTCAGAAAGCAATATTTAGTCTTCTAGAAGCAGTATCTAGTCTTCTGCCAACGTTATGTATGTTTTCTACAACAATATCTTATCTTTCTTTTGCAGTACTTAGACCTGTCAGCAGTATATAGTCTTCAGAAAGCAGTATTTAGTGTTCCAGACACTGTATGTCGACCTGTTGGCAGTATCTAGTCTTCAGAAAGCAGCATTTAGTTTTTTAGAAGCACTATCTAGTCTTCTGCCAACGTTATGTATGTTTTGTTCTTGATACTGACAGCAACTTCTTTCTGGGTGTCTATCATCATCTTTTTGGGAACCTCTTATTATCTATACGGATCTTGTACCACCCGGTACCTCATTTCTGCAGCTGTTACTTTACTTTTGTGCTTATCCTGTATTGGCAAAGTTTTCGTATTGGTGATTCTCTGTCCTGTGCAATAACAAGACAAGTCCATTGGTTTCTTGTTCATATTCTTCGCATTCTTTTATTGGACACATAAGTATTGCCATGAAAAATCCTTTTTTGCTGAAGTCTAGTTTGTAACTATTGCAATTTCAGACTTTTTCTTTCAAATTAACCTTCTGACCAGAGTATTCCCGACTATTCCCTTAAGTTTGGTTTTTCACCAGTATAATTCTTAAATTTTTGCTGAAGTATGGATTATGACTGTTCCAGTCATTTTTAAGTTTATTTATATTTCTTTGATTATATATTTTTTTTAATTAAAATGCATTTTTATTTATTATATATTATCTCAAACTTATTGTAAAATAAACTAATACTGGGAGGTTTAAAGTTAAAGAAAAAAAATTAATTGAAAAAATCTACATCTTCATTACTATTAAAATATTCAATCAGGTGATTTTAAATCCCAACTGAAAAACCAGATATTCAACTTTATTTACGTTGTCTAAATCTCAAAATTCATTTTTTCCTTTACAGATTGTATCATGTAAATTTTCAAGTGATTCTTGCGCAGTTACAAAATCAAAAGTTTATGAAAATCCTTTAGAAGCGGTGAAAGATATTAAAGATGGAAGTAAACTATTGGTGGGAGGTAAAAATATAAATATTCAGAAACTTTTTATTTACAATTAAAATAAATTTTTAGGATTTGGTTTATGCGGTATTCCAGAAAATTTAATAGCCGCATTAAGAAAACACACAGCAGGGAGTTATACTGTTGTTTCAAACAATGCGGGAGTTGATGATTTTGGTTTAGGTTTACTTTTAAAAGATAAAAAGGTGAAACGGATGATAAGTTCTTATGTAGGTGAAAACGCCGAATTTGAACGTCAATATTTATGTGGGGAATTAGAAGTGGAATTAACACCTCAAGGGACATTAGCTGAAAGGATAAGAGCTGGTGGTGCTGGTATTCCAGCTTTTTTTACACCCACCGCTTTTGGTACTTTAATTCATGAAGGGGGGGCTCCTATTAAATATGATAAAAATGGAAACGTTGAAATAGCGAGTGAAAGGAGATTAAATCAGATGTTTAATGGGAAAAATTATATTATGGAAGAAGCCATTACCGGGGATTATGCATTAATTAAAGCATGGAAAGCCGATAAAGCTGGAAATTTAATTTTTGCGAAATCCGCGAGAAATTTTAATCCTACAATGGCGCGTGCTGCTAAAATCACAATTGCGGAAGTAGAAGAAATTGTGGAAATTGGTGAAATTTGCCCGGATGATGTTCATCTACCTGGAATATATGTCCAACGAATTATTAAAGGAGAGAAATTTGAAAAAAGAATCGAAGTTTGTTTCAAAAAATACTAAAAAAAATTAATTTCATGTAATTTTTTTGTAGAAAGTTACAGTTCAAAAAGTTCAAGATAGTGTTACTTCAGTAGTGAAGAAAAATCCTGCAGCTGTAACCCGCGAAAGAATTTCAAGGAGAGTTGCTCTTGAATTTAAGCACGGAATGTATGGTATCCTTATCGCAGATAAAAATAATTTAATAAGATTTTTAACAAAATTTTTATGTGAACTAGGACCCTTAACTTATCTCAAGCTAATTTGGGAATTGGCATCCCTATGTTATCCGCCAATTACATCCCAGATGACGTTAAAGTTTACCTTCAATCCGAAAATGGTATCCTTGGCCTTGGTCCTTTCCCTTATCCAAAAGACGTAGATCCCGATCTTATTAACGCAGGAAAACAAACTGTAACCGTTTTACCTGGTGCTTCTTATTTTTCTAGCGACGATAGTTTTGCAATGATTCGAGGGTAATATTCAAAATTTATTTTAAAAGCACTTTTAAGAATGTTTATTTACAGTGGTCATGTTGACTTGACGGTTTTAGGTGCAATGGAGGTTTCTCAATATGGAGATTTAGCAAACTGGATGATTCCGGTAATAATTATTATTAATTTGTATTATTAATTATTATTGAATTGTTGTTTTTAGGGAAAAATGGTTAAAGGAATGGGAGGAGCAATGGATTTAGTCTCATCTCCAGGCACAAAAGTCGTGGTTTGTATGGAACATTCAGCAAAAGATGGAGCTCACAAAATCTTAGAAAGCTGCACCTTGCCATTAACAGGAAAAAATTGTGTTAACACAATAATTACAGAAAAGGTGCTTTGATTTTATGATTAATTCTTAATCTGACCACAAATTTAATCTTTTTAGGCTGTTTTCAATGTTGACCCAGAAAATGGGTTAACTCTTATTGAAGTAGCTGAAGGTGTGCAAGTTGAAGATATCGTCGCTTCAACTGGTTGTACTTTCCAAGTTGCTCCAGATTTGAAGCCAATGGGTCAAGTGGCGGTTTGAGGTGTCGGGGCTTTTATTAATTAAGATTAAAATTGATTTATGTTTTTATTATAAATAAATCTAAAAAAATTCATTGCACTCCTACTTACTAAACTTAAATTTATTCCATAAAGTTATTCCCTAAACTTAGCTTTAACGAACGCGGGAAGAGGAATTAAACACAAAAATAAATTAAAAACTATAAAACCAACGGCGAATGCGTATGTAATTCCAATATTCATTTTTTCATCCAAGATTTCATTGAAGATCAAATCAGTTGCGGTTCTCGTGTATCTTTCGGTTAAGAAAGATTCTCCAAACGCGTAACGACAATATGGATCTGAAAGGCTATTTCCCATTTCGATTAAGTTAATGTTTGTGCAATTTATTTTTGAATCGTATGGTAAAGTTCCTTGTATTATGGGTGATAAAAATATTTTTTTATTTAGAAACGCCGATGCGTATCGAACTTGAGTTCCATAAGTTAAATAGTAAAGCCAATCTTGTAACCCTTTAATTGACCTATAAAAATAATAAAAACTAAATGGGTTAATAAAAATAAAAAATAACGAACCGTAAAATTCCGCTTGCTAAAGTAATACAAACGCACGTTATGTAAATACTAAATATTGCAGCTGATAAATGATTTTTGACAATGAGGAGAATCGCCATTGTTTGTTGTTCGCTGAAGAGATAACAAGCCCAAAGAATAAGACCGAAATAAAGATATTCTAATGGTTCTTGAAATGAACCTATAAGTCTAAAATAATTTATTAAATTTTAATCTTTATTAATTATTTATACAGAATATAGAAGATACTGAATGACTGCAACAAACTTCAAGGGGGTGATTCTTTAGTGAATTTTAAGGGTACTTTCATATATGAACCATGGGCGACTTCGGCTCCCCTAAGGAGCTACACCCCTCCAAAAATGGGGGAAAATTTTGGTTTAATTGTTTTTTCTCAAAAACCATAAACGCTAGGAAAATTAAATTTGGGGAATATGTTTAACTCATAATAGGGCACGTTTTGACCCTATTTGTACTTTCAACCTACCCTTCTAAACTACTAAAGGTAACCACCCCCATTCAATTTATGCCTAGATTTTTTTTATGAAGATGATAAATACAGGGTGCCCATTATGTATGGAATATTGTATATATCTTGGCAAGTATCAACTTTATAAAAAAACATTTTATACAAAAGTTGGTTAGTATTTTATTTGCCATAATAAGACACCATTCAATTGTTTTTATTTCAGAAAACAAATGAGCAACGAATAACATTTAATTTTTTTTAAATGGCAATGTACCCTTTTATTAGGCTTATTTGATAGAGATTTCTTTTCTCTTTATGATGACGTAAAATTTTTGTACCCTTACATCAGAAAATTTTTGCATAAAATGTAAAAATTGTTTATTAAGAAAATTTAACCAATAACATTAATCTAGATATCCGAGGTCGTCAACTACCTCGAATTATTACCGTAAATTAAATCTACATACAAAATAAAACAAATAAACTAAAAATTAATGTAAATGAAAATTATTAAACTTTGAAGACAAAACGAAATTAGCACTAAAATGGTTTTCACGACAATAAATGTTCAAAATGTTCACCATTAACTGCAAGGCAGTGGCCCAATCTATCATAAAAGCCTTGAAAAGAATTTCTTAGCGATCTGGGAGAAATAGCTGCAGCTTCATCTTTTATTCGTTGCTCTAATTCTGTCAGATTTTGAGGTCGGTTTACATAAACTTTAGATTTTAAATATCCCCAGAAGAAGAAATCGCAAGGTGTAAGATCCGGAGATCGGGGTGGCCACTCTACAGACCCTCTTCTGCCTATCCAACGGGCCGGAAATACCGTATTTAAATATCGGCGTACATCTAAATGATAGTGGGGCGGTGCCCCATCTTGTTGAAACCAAAGATCATCAAGATTTTCTTGGCAGGCTGGGATAATTTGCTGTTGCAATAATTGTAAATAACGGTGACCAGTTAGAGTACCTCGAATAAAGAAAGGTCCAATTATGTGATCTGCACAAATTCCCACCCATACGTTTAATTTCTGTGGTGTTTGAGTATGATTTTGAATCATCCAATGGGGCCCAATATAGAGAATTTTGCTTATTTACATTACCATTTAAACAAAACGTAGCCTCGTCAGAGAAAACCATATTATTGAGAAAATTTGGATTGCTGTTGATTCGCTCCATCATAAATTCACAAAATTCAACACGTCGACCGTAGTCATCTTCGGATAATTCTTGCAATAAAGTCGGTTTGTACGGATGTAAATTTTCTGCATGTAATATTTTGTGTATTGAACCTTTACTTAGAGCATGGTTTAAACATAACTGACGAGTTGAAATGTTTGAATTTTCTTCGATTTCTATGAGAATATCGATCTTTTTATCTTCATCTGTTGCAGATCTCTGCGGACCAGTCTTTGGCAGATCTTTAACGTTACCAGTTTCCCTAAAACGTTTCGAAGTTTTGCTAACTACTGATTGAGTGATTGGTTCTCGATGTGGATAACGCTCATTGAAAATTTCACATACTTCTAATTGTGTTCGTTTGCGATCCCCATAACCGACCATAATTAAAATTTCTGTTAAATGAACCATTTTTCTTTTTTGATCTACCAACTTATTTAAATAAACAAGATTCTGTCACATTCAATAGCTTACAGTCAATTGTTAGGAAAAATAAGATTTCGGATATCTAGATTCATGTTATTGGCAAAATTAACTTAATAAACTGTTTTTACATTTTTTTCAAAAATTTTCTAGTATAAGGGTACTAAAATTTTACGTCATCGTAAAGAGAAAAAAAATCTCTATCAAATGAGCCTAACGAAAGGGTACATTGCCATTTAAAAAAATTAAATGTTATTCGTTGCTCATTTGTTTTCTGAAATAAAAACAATTGAATGGTGTCTTATTATGGCAAATCAAATATTAAACAACTTTTGTATAAAATGTTTTTTTGTAAAGTTGATACTTACCAAGATATATACTATATTCCATACATAATGGGCACCCTGTATATTGGAAAAATTTCAGTTAAATAGATAAAACTATTCTAAAACTTTTTTGTCTCTTTGATGTTCTTCGAAAATTTAATAATTTCTGAGAAAAAAAATAATTAAGCAAACACTAACTGTTCAAAAAAGCAACGATTGTACTGACCCAGTGCCGAAGGGCTATTGGGGATTAAATCCGAAAGTTACAATGTGGATCTACACTTCTGTGATAAGACCCATGGTAGCTCACGGAGCCATAGTCTGGTGCTCAGCACTAAAACATGCATATAAAGCTACATTGCTGCATCAATTGCAACGACTGGCTTGCCTGCTAATCACAGGAGCTATGAGATCTACACCTACGATTGCAATGGAGACTATGTTAAACGTGCTGCCCCTAGATATTTTTATCAGGGAGGTGGCCGTGATGGCATTGCTTCGGTTGCGATCAGTAAATGAAAAGCAGGTTGTTAAAATGGGAATAGTCCGGAGCAAGCTCTGGAGTGAGGCTGTTAGTAAACAACCCCTCCTTAAAGCTCGCACAGACTATATTACACCTACATTCTTAGGCAAGCCACACTTTGGCATTGAAACGATACCCCAGAGCAACTCAACGCTGACCATCTACACTGATGGATCAAAGAAGGCTGGAGGTTCCGGAGCGGGAATCTTCTCGCACGATCTCCAGCTGCACCTTTCCACTTCGTTAGGATCGTATTGCACGACTGCTCAAGCCGAATTAATTGCTATAAACATAGCAGCCGATGCGATTATCGACTCCAAAAAAGTCGGCAGAAACGTTGTAATCTGTACTGATAGCAGACAGGCTATGCTGGCGATTGGCAGGCATCATACTGCATCATCGTTGGTGAAGTCCTGTCGGCAATCACTCGAAGAGGCAAACGTATACAACAACGTCACGATAAAATGGCGAAAAGGACACATCGGAATTAAAGGACATGATGAAACGGGCGGCTAACAAGTCACCGATCTCCCCTGAACCGTTTGTACCACTAGCTGTTAATACAGCATCAAAACTGATAAACTCCATCTCCCACCGAGCTTTTTGCGATAGATGGGATGGGACAGCAGTAGGTGCCTTTGCTAAGAAAACTCTGCTCTACCCTGACCGGAAGACATCCACTCAGATTCTGGGAAAATCGAAAAGTGATTTGAGGCTTCTCACCCACTTCCTGACCGGACACTGCAGGTTACGTAAGTACATGTTTTACATGAAGCTGGCGAATACACCTCTCTGTAGAGGGTGTGAAATGGAAGACGAGACGGTAAGTCATATTGTTTGTGACTGTCCAAACCTCGTGTACTTAAGGGAATCTATTTTCGGAGTACCATGGCTCCAAATTTCGGATATAAGGAACATACCTTTCTGTTCTATATTAACGTTCATGAAAAGATTGGGCTGGTTTTCTGACCCTTGAATGAACAGTAAATTGTGGGGACGTACAAAGGGTCCGCTGGGGCCTAAGTGCTGTGAGTAACTCACCCCCACGTGAAACTACACTACACTAACTGTTAAGTTGTAGGGTTGTTAATCGAAAGTTGGAATGAATTTTTAATGAAAAAATCTTAGTAGGCTTTGCAATCTTTGTCAGAAATATTTTTGACGTTTAAATGTCAGTGGTTTTCGTACTACTATTATTGTTTTATTTAAAATTTTGAAACGTCGAGTGAACGAGCGTAAATGCGATAGAACTTTATTTAAAAATTAATTTGAAAAACAATAATAATAGTAAAAAAAACACTGACATTTAAACGTCAAAAATATTTCTGACAAACTTTCCAAAGCCTACTAAGATTTTTTCATTAAAAATTCATGCCAACTTTTGATCGACAACCCCAGTGTTTGCTTTATTATTTTTTTTCTCAAAAATTAGTCGTTTTTGGAAAAATTTTAGAGAGACAAAAAAGTTTTAGGATACTTTCATCTACCTAGATAAAATTTTTTTAATGTAAAGGTAAGGTAAAGGTTTTCCAATAAGAGGTGTTATTTTGAATAGCCCCTTATTTCGGTAGATGTCACTTCTGAAGCTGTCATTTTTTGACATTTGACAAGTGGAAAGTACGCCATTAATAAAAATGGAACGATACACACTTCAACAACGCATTGAAATGATTAAAATTCACTATAAAAATGGTGAAATTTTGGCAGAGACGGTTCGTAAAACTCGAACATTTTTGGGTCGTCGTGAAGCACCTTGTCGGACCGCAATACAGAAATTGGTGGAAAAATTCGAGCTGTTGGGACAAGTTAGTGATGTGAAGAATAAAACCCGTGCATGTCGCTCAAGAATAGCCGAGAATATTGCTGCTGTAGCCGAAAGTGTTGAAGAAAACCCAGGTTTGTCCATTCCTCGTCGTTCTTTGGAATTAGGCATTCCACAAACGTCATTACACCGTATTTTGCATAAAGATTTGGGTCTTAAGGCTTATAAACTTCAGTTAACACAAGAACTCAAGCCGTCCGATCATCAACAACGTCGTGTCTTTGCTGATTGGGTCGTTGAAATGCATGAAAATGATCCGGAATTCCATCGAAAAATCATCTTGAGTGATGAGGCCCATTTCCACCTCGGTGGCTTCGTCAACAAGCAAAATTGTCGCATCTGGGGCTCGGAAAACCCAAGAGTTATTGTTGAAAAGCCTCTCTATCCTCAACGTGTGACTGTTTGGTGCGGTTTATGGTCCGGCGGAGTCATTGGACCTTACTTTTTCGAAAATGAGGCTGGAGCAATAGTTACGGTGAATGGATTGCGCTATCGAGAGATGATTAATGATTTATTATGGCCGGAATTGGATGGTATTGATGTGGACAACGTTTACTTTCAACAAGACGGTGCTACACGTGCCACACAAGCAACGAAACCATTGATCTTTTACGGGAAAAGTTTCCGGACCGTGTTATCTCTCGAAGAGGTGATCACAATTGGCCACCGAGATCTTGTGATTTAACACCTTGCGACTTCTTCCTTTGGGGCCACGTGAAAGAGAAGGTGTACGCCAACAGCCCAGCGTCGATTCAAGACCTCAAAGATGGAATTCGTGAGGCTATTGAGGACATAGGGCAGCCACTTTGCAATTTGGTTATGGAAAATTTCATTGTCCTGTAAGCGTGGTCGTGGTCGTCATTTGCCTAATGTTATTTTCCACTATTAACGGCATACCTTCTTCTTTATAATGAAATAAACATCCGATCATTTATACTAAAAAATGGCATTTTTCTTTGAATATCAAAATAACACCTCTTATTGGAAAACCCTGTATTTATCATCTGCATAAAAAAAATATTAGCAAAAATGTGAAGGGGGTGGTTACGTTTAGTAGTTTAGAAGGGTGGGTTGAAAGTACAAGTAGGGTCAAAACATGCCCTATTATGAGTTAAACATATTCCCCAAATTTCATTTTCCTAGCGTTTATGGTTTTTGAGAAAAACAAATTAAACCAAAATTTTCCGCCATTTTTGGAGGGGTGTAGCTCCTTAGGGGAGCCGAAGTCGCCCATGGTTCATATATCAAAGTACCCTTGAAGTTTGTTGCAGTCATTCAGATACAACCTGTATATTTACTTGTAAATGATTGCACTCGCCCCCATTACTGAAAAGAATGAAAATGGGATAGAAACTAAATTATATGTTATCAAAAATAATGGACCACCATAAGTTCCTTCTTGAGATTCTTGATAATATCGAGTTCTATAGATAGGATCTGAAATTAATTTGATATACAGGGTGATTCATTAGCTCTATGACAAACTTTGGCAGATGAAAGGTGATGCGATTCTAAGGAAAAAATGTTATATGAATATGGGCCCGATACATTTTGGTTAAAGAGTTACAAGCCTTTGAAAATTTTACACAGTTTAATAGGCAAATGAAAATGTAACATAAAAAATAAGTTTAAAAATTACAAAAATTGTTCGAAATGTCCGCCTTCAGCTTGAATACATGCCTCACATCGACGAAGTAAAGATTCTATCACACGACGTATGATATTTGGATCATTCCGTATGCTATTAGCTGCATCTTGAATTCTGTCCAGTAGTTGCTGATGGGTAGCAATTTCTACATGGTACACAAGCTGCTTCATGTGTCCCCAGAAATAATAATCCAGCGGATTTAGACTACTGGACCTCCATTGCCAATCCATTTGTTTGGAAAATGTTCATGTAACCAAGCGATGACTTCTCTTCCTCGATGTGGTGGTGCACCATCGTGCTGATACCACATATTTTGAACGATGTTAAGTGGTACGTCGTCAATAAAATCGAAAAGGTTATGTCCCAAGAAATTTCTGTACACATTTGCATTTAAGCGTTCATTTATCACCCATACAGGTAGCAAAGAATTGTTAAAAATGCCACCCCAAACGTTTACACTAAACAGTTGCTGAAATCTTCCTGGTCTAATTGCATGTGGATTTTGCAAGGACCACACATGTTCGTTATGATAATTATTTATGCCGTCCCTAGTGAAACACGCTTCATCAGACCACAGAACTTGGGAAATGAAGTTATTATTTTGAGCATGTTGCTGAATAATCCAGTGGCAAAATGCTAAGCGTTGCTCAGTATCTCCAGGATGTAATGCTTGAACATTTTGAACATCAATACACGCCACACAAAACTTTGGGATATTTGTAACATGCTCGCTATACGCCGAGTACTAATTGAAGGGTCGTCAAGTACTAAATCAATAACACGTTCTTCATTTTGTACATTCACATCATAGGGACGAACGGAATGTAGTGGAGCGGGGTTACCTGTTTCTCTCAGTCTGCGAAATGATGCACTAAACACTGTATGGGCAGGTTGATGTCTATTTGGAAACCTACGAAGGTATTCTCTTGCTGCTTGCCGAGCGTTTCCGTTACAAAGCCCGTATACAAAAATAATATCTGCATATTCTTCAGTCGTAAATACATGCATTTTCGTTTTCGATCAAAACTCTGACAATTATAAACTATGAAACACACAGAATAGAGTAAATTGAAATGTTTGACATAAAGAACTCAGTTTTGTTATCACAGCCAACTCTGTGTTTGTGTTTCATAATTATTGTTGCAAATCTTTACTTCGTCGATGTGAAGCGTGCATTCAAGCTGAAGGCGGACATTTCGAATTTTTGTAATTTTTGAACTTATTTTTTATGTTACATTTTCATTTGCCTATTAAACTGTGTAAAATTTTCAAAGGCTTGTAACTCTTTAACCAAAATGAATCGGACCCACATTCATATAACATTTTTTCCTTAGAATCGCATCATCTTTCATCTGCCAAAGTTTGTCATAGAGCTGTACAGGGCACGGAACTTTTGTAACAAAACGATCCGATTTCCCCCCCCACTCGTTCTCAGTGGCGTCCGCTGAGAAAATCTTGATTAAAAGTACAGCATACTATTCAGAGGGAAATGAAAATTTCAAGTTAGCAAAAAAATGTATTAACAAACACTGTTCCTGAAGTAATTCTAAACAAATTTTGTTAACAACATTTTTTGATTAAATCAACAATAAGTATATAACCTCAAAAATATTAATTTTTGTAGCATACTGTTCAGTGGGAAATTAAAATTTCAAGTTAGAAAAAAATTATGTTAACAAAAATTGTTAATGAAACAATTCTAAACAAACTTTGTCAACATTTTTTTTTGATTTAATCAATAATTAAGGAGATAACCTCAAAATAATAATTTTTCCATTTTTATACATAATCACACTTAGATTCTTAATTAATAGACATGTAAAAATTTTTTATTAAGATAATTGATTCAAAATCGAAATTGAAACAAATTTTATTTAAAACATTTTTTGATAAAAACAATAATTATTAAGATAATTAATTTTGATAGCATACTATTCAGAGGGAAATTAAAATTTCAAGTTAGCAAAAAATTGTATTAACAAACACTGTTCCTGAAGTAATTCTAAACAAATTTTGTTAACAACATTTTTTGATTAAATCAACAATAAGTATATAACCTCAAAAATATTAATTTTTGTAGCATACTGTTCAGTGGGAAATTAAAATTTCAAGTTAGAAAAAAATTATGTTAACAAAAATTGTTAATGAAACAATTCTAAACAAACTTTGTCAACATTTTTTTTTGATTTAATCAATAATTAAGGAGATAACCTCAAAATAATAATTTTTCCATTTTTATACATAATCACATTTAGATTCTTAATTAATAGACATGTAAAAAATTTTTATTAAGATAATTGATTCAAAATCGAAATTGAAACAAATTTTATTTAAAACATTTTTTGATAAAAACAATAATTATTAAGATAATTAATTTTGATAGCATACTATTCAGAGGGAAATTAAAATTTCAAGTTAGCAAAAAAATGTATTAACAAACACTGTTCCTGAAGTAATTCTAAACAAATATTGTTAATACAAATTTTTGATTTGATCAATAATTAAGAACATAACGTCAAAAAAATTTGTATATATTTTGTATTGAGAAAATTGTTTTAGAATTTAATTTAGAACAACTTTTGTATGAAATTTTCTGCTGTGAACGAGTGGAGGGGGGAAATCGTATCGTTTTGTTACAAAAGTTCCGTGCCCTACTAATGAATCACCCTATATAATTCAAAATTTAAACGGAAAAATTTACATATAAAGATGGTGTTAACAATTCCTAAGAAATAAACTCCAGCTAAACAATTCAATATAAGTCCACTTCTGGTAATAAAAGTATGTTGAAAATTTCCCATGTTATAATAAAACGCATACAATAATAAAAAGTATAAAGGAACCAAAAATAATCGAAGAAATAATTGTTTAAAACCAGCTTTTCTAAAGCTGAATGTAGCCACTAATAATCTCCTGGAATTACAATATTTAATTAATTAATTCTTCATAAACATGCCCTTTTATTAAGTTACGTGTATAAAGTCCATCCCACATGAAACGATGACGGTTTTCCATGAAGTAATGGAATTTTGTTGCCATGTCCCAAAATCGTACTATGATCCATGGTGTGATTCCCAGATATTGAACTTTTTCGATAAGATCCCCCTTCAATTTTAAACTTTTCGACTAAAGCCGCAATTTGATGATTACTTTCGACGAATCGCTCCCGAGATCTTCTATCAACCGTAGATAAACACACTAAATATAAATTAATTAAATTTTCGATTAAGATGTTTTAAAAAATATCTTACGATAATACATCAATGGATTTTCTAATTGCGGGCAAGGAAATCCAATTGCGTTAAAATACTCCAACATTTGCCTCGTTCCTCCGGTATAAACAACATCTCCAAGACACAAATATAAAACGCGTTCTAAAAATGGAAAAACGTCGGATCGCGGTTTTTCCATCGTGAGTATTATGGCAGTTCCATATTTTTTTGACGCGTTTGATAAAATTGAAACAACTAAGTAGGTGTTTAATGGATCTAAATCCCAAGTTGGTTCATCCAGTAATAAGATAACTAAAATTATTAATTAATCGAAAATAATAATTTTTTTTTTAATAATTTAATACCCGGATCTTTAATAAGTTGAATTCCAATCATTAATCGTCTATATTCGCTTTGAGTTAAATATTCCGTACATCTATTAGCAACCTGAGATAGTGCCAAATCGGCCATAACTTGTTTTACTTTACTTTTTTTTAAATATCCTGAAATCTGTACAAAAAATTTTAAATTGGCTAAACCCGAAACATTAATAAACTTACTTTTGTTGGTGTATAAAATAAAGTTTGTTCCACGGTAAGTCCCGGAATTAGATCGCATTTATGTGTTACATAACCACATCTTTGTTGAAATAAAGACAAACTCATCGGTTGATTATTAAGAAGGATTTGTCCTCTGGTGGGACCCTGAACGCGTCTTGATATTACATCGAGTAACGCTTTTTTACCACTCCCTAAACCATAATAAATAAAAAATGATGTGGTTTTTTGAAAAAAATTTTACCTTTTGAACCCAAAACCGCCAGAACTTCACCTGAATGAACCGTTAATGATACATCCTTTAAAATAACTCCCGTTTTGATGCTGCCAAAAACTCTTTGCATGCATGATCCAGGCTCAACCTAATAAATCGTTTTTGTTAACTCTTTAAATGAATTTTTATTAATTTACACTTTCTTTTAGATTTAATTGTGACGTGATCTACTTTTTCTTATTGAGCGATCACGAGAAAACTATAGAAATAAGATCAATTGAAACCATAAAGTTTCAATTGTGAAAGTCTAAACTAATAAAAAGTGATTTCTTAATAAAATTGATCGAGTTTTACCTGTCCGGTGTGGAACACATTGCACAATTCCAATACATAATCGCTCGCAATCATTTTTTGATCACTATTAATATAAATTGCGGCTACTAATATATTTTTTTAAGCAAAAAAAAACATTTTGTCCGCTTGAAAACGGACGCAACAGGTAATAAGCACGCCACCTTCAACTACGGTTTGTTCTGGTAACGGGTCGACAAACTACTGAGCTCCGGACTTGAAGTTTTCTGCGCGACCGCGGAAACAAGTTTTGGTAGAATGCCCGGAGTATTTTATTCTTGCTATGTTCGCTTTGCTTCGTACAATCGCTTTCCATAACTGTCTGGTATACTCTGTAGAGAAATTTGTTGTTAAAATCTTAAAAATCAAAATTAAAAAAAAAAAACAATTTTGGATTCATAATTTTGACATTAATATTGTGTTGATTTGTATTAGAAATTCCTATCTTTCCAGCTTTAATGCATCATTATTAGGTCTTGGGTATTAGTGAGATGAGGTGACAATTAGAAAAATGCCTGATTGGCGAAAACCAAGTCTATTATTAAGGAAAAGACTGCCCAAAAATATGTCAGAAACTTTTTGCTGCTACTACAAATCAATGCCAGATATAGATTAAATCAGCGTTTCAGTATTTGGGCACCAATTTTCAATAACAATTTTTATGGCGCCCCCCTACCTTTCTTTTGCGTCATTTGTTTAAAAATTTTGGCAGCAGCCAGCATGAAACCTAATAAACTTAGACGACATTTGGAAACA
Source organism: Onthophagus taurus (assembly GCF_036711975.1). Lineage (NCBI taxonomy): Eukaryota > Metazoa > Arthropoda > Insecta > Coleoptera > Scarabaeidae > Onthophagus > Onthophagus taurus. The sequence continues at coordinate 4,739,581 of NC_091967.1, forward strand.
CTTCATAGTGAGTACGTTAACAAGCCCCGAGAATTCTTTGAATTAAAATTAGTCATATACAGGGTGGTTCAGTTTTTAATCGGGAAACTTTACTAGGACGTAGTACTTGCCAAAATAAACAAGTTTTTTATATAAACATAGGGTCGCAACTCTTCTGTTTTCGAGCTATGAGCTGTCAAAGTTGAGCCAAAAATTTACATTTTATCTTTTATTTCGGGTATGAGTAAACCATAGAATTTGAAATTTGGTATGTATGTACTACTGGTTAATATCTTATTTTCAACCATATCTTAAACTTCCCTAGCGCCCTCTAAGGAGATGAAATTCACAGCCCCTTTGATTTTTTTATAACAACTTCTTAACGCCATGGAATATTAACAAAGAAAAATATGGGTTGTAAAGCTTATTCATTACTAGTACTTTTTTCTCTCTTTAGTTTTTTCGTTAAAAATAATAGTTTTAACGTAAAAAAATAAAATATGCTACATTGTACTGTAAAGCGCTGCTATTACTAAAAAAAAATTTTCTTTATAGGTGGCTATGGAAGTTGTTCACTTACTAGGATCTAGTACTAACTAAATAACACCAATTAATTGTGATTTTCATAAGAAAAACCATAAATAAGATTAATGCCTGTCTGAACAAATTACGTTGTTTTAAACAATATTAAAAAATTGATACTCTGGCTTAATAACCGTCAAAAATTATTAATAACCAGCAATAATTATGAGGATTCACTGTAAATGAAACTTACAAGTTCTCAGAGCAAACTTTTAGAATAATTTTGGCTAAACATGGCGGCACATAGCAGTGCATGGCACGATATTTTATTTTTTTACACGGAAACTATTAACTTTAAGGAAAATACTAAAGAGACAAAAAAGTACCACTAAAGAGTGAGCTTTACAACCCATATTTTTTTATGTTCATATTCCATAGCGTTAAAAAGTTGTTATAAAAAAAACAAGGGGGTAGTGAATTTCATCCCCTAAGAGGGCGCTGGGGAAGTTTAAGGTATGGTTGAAAATAAGTTCTTAACCAGTAGTACATACGTACAAAGTTTCAAATTCTACGGTTTACTTGCAGCCGAAATACAAAACAAAATGTAAATTTTTTTCTCAACTTTGATCGCTCATAGCTCGAAAACAAAAGAATTGCGACCCTATGTTTATATAAAAAATTTGTGTTATTTTGGCAAGTACTATATCCCAGTAAAGTTTCTCGATTAAAAACTGAACCACCCTGTATATGAAGAGCAAATATCATTCTTCAAAAAAACTTTGTTTGTGAACTATAAAGTTTTACTTGCCTCTTACAAACTATCATATAAAATAGCTAGATATAAAAGGCCTCACACCATTGGTGAAGACCTTATTCTGCCAGTTGCGATGGAGATTGTAGAAACTATGTTTAGAGATAATTTTGCCAAACAATTACAATTCATACCTCTTTCAAATTATACTTGTCTGCCGAATTGGTGATATAGCCGAAGATGTACAGAATGAGCTTCTTGAAAAGTTGTGTGACAAATTGTTTTCGATTCAGCTTGACGAGGCAACAGATAGCAATAAAGACGCTCATTTAATTGCCTATGTCTGATTTTGTGAGCGTATATCGGTAGTAGAAGAACTACTTTTCTGCATACGTAGAGAACACAAAGCAACAGCACTCGCTTTGTTTGATATTTTAAATGATTTTATTAATGAGGCAAACATAGAGTGGAAGAATTCCGTTGGAATATGCACCAATGTGTGGAAGATTCCAAAGCGTACAAGCACTTGTGAAACAAAAATCTCCGCAATGTGACTGCACATATTGCATGATCCACAGAAAGGCTCTGGCATCGCGTGGGAAATTTCTACAACGTGTTTATGAGTTAAAAGAGGAAATTGCCACTTTTCTAGAAGAGGAAAACCACCTGGAAGCCAAAAAGTTTCGAGATGCTTTATTTGTGATGAAATTGGTTATATATTCGAGAAATTAAATACCCTGAATCTACAACTCCAAGGAGCAAACATACATATGTTGGATAGCAGTGATAAAGTTAGTGCATTCCGTAGAAATTAGGAGTTGGAGCAGAAATGTGAAACAAAAAAAACTAGAAATGTTTGCAAATGTGAATGAGTGTGTCAAAACATGCAAGGAAGAAGAACAGTATGTGACAGTTGTTTTTGTAACAATAGAAAGTCATTTAGCCATGTTGGCACAGAATTTTGAAAAGTATTTTCTTGCTGACGACAAATTGGTAGCAAGTTACGAGTGGGTTCGAACTACTCACGAAGGTCTCTCAACTGCAGAAGAAGAAATCTTCATACACTTTACTGCAAGGGGCGAAATTTAGTAATAGAGAGAATTTAGTAATAAAACTCTCTTTGAATTTTGGGCAGGAGTGGATGATGCATTTTCTCCACTGAAAACAAGAGCATTTCGTATATTATTGCCATTTTCAACATCTTACCTTTGTGAAGCCGGATTTTCTGCGGTGGCTGCTTTAAAGACAAAATATAGGACTCGACTGAATATAGATCAAAGAACTGAGAGTGGCTATTTGTAATATAAAACCTTGTTTTGAAAAACTTTGCTGTGCGAGACAGGCCCAAGGGAGTCACTAATAATTATAATCATTATAGCTACTTTTAATTTAGTACTGATGAGTCTATTATTAGTTTCATTTGGCATTTGACAGTACCTACTGATACTGGATACTGGATTAAATATAAGAGTCTTGGGTGTTAGTGGGATGACATGGTCGGCTTCAGGACAATGCCCAAAAATAAGCCAGAAATTTTGTCCTGCTACTACAAATCAATGCTGGGTGATTTGAACACCAAGATAGGCATGGGATAATATAAATTAGTGAAAATATTAAGTTGGTCTCCAAACAACGTTTTTGGATTATTAGCATAAATAATAAATATGTCAGAAACTCAATGCAGGATGAGACCTTAGGGAAATACAGGCAGAAAAATATACTTTTTGAGTAATCATTAACACATTCTGGTTAATATCAAACATAAATTAACTTCTAACTCATTCAAAATCTCAATTTATGAAAACTATGGAAAACGATTCCTAAGCTTCGATGAATATTCGCAACAACAATCGTATAAATTGGGTGATTTGTAAATCGTGGCGACAAGTTTGTTCTGATCCCACGGGACTATGTTTTATTCAACAATGAGCGATCACGTAAATTACATCATCATTGTTTGTTGCGCATCCAACGCTACGTACTGATTTACGCGTCTATAAACAAACGACATCGTCCTTGGTCGCGAAAAATGCAATAACTGATCAGAATTACAAAACAATGCTATAGTATAGCCCGTCAAACTTTTGCACCTGATTGTACTCGAGGTCGATTCGAACGTTCGATAATTACCAACATAAACGAAGAAGCTCCATAAAACGTATTAATACTAAAAACATTATGTTAATTTTTATAAATATCTTGTATGTTACGTATAAATAATTTTTTAAAAGTGATAAATGTTTTTAAAATGTTTTATTTCGAGTTATGTTACAAATAAACACCTGTTTAGTGCGTTTTACGTTTTACGGTTGGTAGGGGATTCTTTTTTCATGTCAAATACGCTATACACAACAGTTGCTATCGGGAGGCAGTGTACAACGCCACCTAAGTAGAAGGTGGTCAAGTTTTTTCCAAAATTTTACCAATTTTGACTAAAAACATTATTATTTCTATATCATTATTTTAATTTTAATCCGATTTTGTCAAAATTTTTAAGTGCCTTAATAAATCTCTAAATTAAGAAGATAAAATAAAGTGCGTCACGGAAGACAACTAATTAAATATTTTTCGCCGGTTATGATGATTTGGTAAGTCAATAATACTTTCAATGTTTTTTAAAGTTTTTGTTCTGATCTACCGTTAATATCTCCACTTTTTAACACTGTTGGTGAGAGGAGGTAGCCTCGCGACGGGTTTTGAGTACTTCTGGGAACTTTAAGTAACCGAATTTATTCCTGTTATTTGACCCAGAATTCCTTGCCCTGCTAAAAGATTACTTATTATATTTATTTCACAGCATTGTTACAAAACCCGTTATTTAAACGACCAATTTTTGTTTGATTTTATATCTCTTTTGTTTTTGAATTAACAATCATTTTAATTCGGTTAGTTCCACAATAAACCTAAATTTAGATAAATACCCATATAGCAGGTTGATTATACCCATATATATACGCTTGATTATCAATGTCATGGACAATAAATAAATAAATCGAGGTCAAATTTGTTATAATATTATGTATTTTAGTTTTTAATAGGACTTTTATATTTATAACGATTTTCTTTTTCATTTAATATATAAAAATTATTATTGGAAAAACTAGTTTATGCGTCGATTACGCAGAGGAAAACGCGTATCGGTTTGGTGTTATCAGAGAGGAGCTTTCTCTTCGTTTCGCAACTTGGTCATTGCGAACGGGCTGCTGCTGCTTCAATTAAAATTCCTCCACTTCGTAATAACGCATTGTGCGATTTGACGGCGGCAATACGTAACTACTCCTTTTTTTGTTGTCCACTTTTGGAAAATTAGCGGCAATTAAATTTGTAACGTCTTTCTCGTTAACCCGTTCACTTCTATAAACGGGCTACGTCCGTAATTACGCAAGAATTGAGATGAAGAAACAATAATTACGGTTGCTAAAGTGTTCTTATTCTGTAATATTGCCGAGAATTTATTAGACGATACAACAAACTGTTAAATTGGACTTTGGTAACCTTCTGTTTTTGCCATTGCCATCTTAAGAGTAGCTATCTCTAAATTAAACTTTACACTAAATTGGATTGTTCGAATTAGTCATTTTGTTGATCTGGAACTATCTCTGAAATTATCTCTTAGTTGCGGTAAAATCTCCAATAATTTGTGTAATTCCACTGGATATCTATATTGCCTTAATCTCAAATTAATTAAAATTGTTTCAAAATTATTTGAAACATCATTTTAAATCTGTCAGAAACGATTAGGAGTTGTCTAAACTTAATTTTACATCATGCGAAACAATTTTAAACTTGTCATAAATGATTAAAAGTTGTCTAAATGAAGCAAAATTGCTCAAAAATGTTGTAATATTAAATTTGCAGCAGCAATTTTTTAAATAACATTAACATAATGTTAAATATAGTTAATAAGTTTGAATTTCAGCATCTAATTTCGTAACCTACATAAAAAGAATCGTGTTAAATGATGTTACAACAACCTAATAGTTCGACGATATTTGGTGTGAAAAACTACAAGCGGGTCTTTAAATTAACACCAACAGGTTCTTTTAAAGGAAGACGTGTAACGGTCCTCGTTTTATTTTTTTTTGTTCACCTGGTGCTAACCGTTGTCGGTGAGTTATTATAACGACGACACAACGTAATAGTTTTTCTGAACGCGTGTAATAGAGATATAAACGTTAGAAAAGACGATAAAAGCTATTATTCCTTAGTTAAGTACGCGCAAACAGATTACTTAAATACCTATAAGTATTACATCACGATATTTTCATTTAATTTAGCATTAAACGTTTTGCAAATACTCGGGATGAATTTACGGTTATAGTTAAGTTACGGTTTTGGTTCCTTTCACCGAGTTACATTGGACGGAGAGGTCGTTAAAATCCAAAACGCCGTGCAAATAATTTTGTTCGGGTTAACGGTAATCTCATAAAATTGTTTCATTACATCATAAGACCTTAACTATATTTAAGCATTAATAATCACTTTACATAATAAAAATACTCAGCTTTTACTTAGTAATAAATAATTAGTAATTTCTTACTCCACTCGCTAAAGTTGTTGACCCGATCTCGTTGTGGGAAAATGATTATAATATGGTGCATTCTCTCACATTGCATTATTTATTCAAGTTAGCGTGCAAGTTGTAAATATAAATTTTTCTAACTCCAAACGAAACACTAAAAAAGTCACAATCTTTTTGTCATAGAATTCGCGTAATTATAGTTTCAAAGTATACGAAATGCTGATACAATGAAGTTATTAAGCCATAAAAAAAATTAAAAGAGGTCATTTTGATGTGAAAGCGGACATTATTACAATATTGTTTTGAATGTTTTAAAAATAGTTTAGAAAAGATGTTTTGTAAAGTTGCTTCTTATTCAATATTCAACACTCACTTTCCACTCTCATAAATCATACCATAATCGCGTTTGACTTGGAAGTTTTGCAAGTCGTCCATAAATGCATAATACATGAGACCTTCTTCGTGCTCCTATTCAACCCGAGTCTGTCTACTTACGACCCATTATCGCTGGTGCACTGGACGAAACAAACCTAATATCCATGACACAACTTCCATGTCGTAAATTCACTGGATAGTTTAAACGCCCAGATTTATCGCTTTTGGTCGGGGCGGGTTTTTCTCATTTTACATTCCACACACCTCTTGCAATATGGATAAGCATAAATCCTCGTCTTTTCTTGGCAGATAAGAGAGTCGCCGGACATTGCAGCGTATTGTCGCGACGTTAACCAAAAAAATAAAAAATGTTCGGCAACGGCTAAAAATATATCTGACAAGCTGCAATACACGTAGTATTTCTGGTATTTCTACTTGTAAATGGTGAAATGCTGCAGGAGGTATAACCAAGTCATGACGTTAACTCAGCCTAAGGGGATCAGGTGTTTCTTCAAAAAGCAATAGAAATGCAATTGCGGAAGTGTTCAGCCCTACATTAATTGCATATCTATGTCGACAATGTACCTATAAACTAGAATACTACATAATAGCATGTGGTCATTCTCAATATTGATCATTTAAGTAGATACTTTTGAAAATTAATTAGAACTCGAGCGAGTTTCATTTTTTTTCGATCAGATGGCAGATGAGGTTGAAGGTAAATTTATTCGCCATATGGTTGATGATAAAATAATAAAAGCCTTTATTGCTATGAATTTCTGTTTTGTATACCACGATAACCTTGAAGAATCAGGCGTTGTCTAGAAACAAAACTTCTTTGTAAATTCATAGTATTCTTAACAATGGTATTCACTCATCACTTTTATTGTTTAGGTTTTTTTTTGTATCAATTCAATTTTATACCTTTCATGATAAATTTAATTGTACCTTAAAGCTTGATATATTTTAGAATGTTAAACCAATCGAAAATATATCTCTAAAGTAAACCGAGTTACATTATAAATAAAATCTACATAAATTGCGCAATCACGATCAGATTTCGAAATTATAATAACATTAAGTAATTGAATACATAATAATTAATGAATTGCGTGTAGATTTAAAGTTCTCGTACTTGATCATTAATCTAGGTTTCATTTTATTGCTGCAAATTTACACTTTCAATTTTATCTATATACAATGGGTTTGGTACACAATACTTCCTCCTTTTTCTTCCACATATTATAGGCCTTAATCCTGTAATTGCCAATTCTTCACTTCCCTTGAGATGTTGATGTCCATGGTTTTATTAATCTCTTTGAATTTTTCTCTCTTCCTATTCCGTCTTAATAATAACGTTCTATTCAAAAAAAAAACGTTGAATCTGTGAGTCCCTATTTCTCGGGCCTATATCTTCGTTATCTAGAAAGATAGCGAAAAACTAAGCACACGGTTGGAAAGCTTGGTCTTTTCTCTATCTATCTAAACCGAGTTTTCGTCCGCCGATATGTTGATAATAAGAGCAAAAAAAATAAAAAACATCGCACTGCATTCAAATTACCTCATAATATACTAAATTTTACGTCTTGTGCAGCCGTTATCAGAAGGAAATTCAACAAATGGTTTATATATTCGGAAAGAGCTGACCTTGGACTATCATATTCCAAGTTTTCGTCCACTAATATCTATCAGCGTCTGTAAGAAAAAGCACCTGAAAAAGCCCCTACCGATGAAAACACGCAAATATTTCTTGCACTAATAACTTTCTTATTTGACAGGGAGAAAACTCTAGAACTATATTCATCTTATGGGAAATTTTCTGCTCTTTTCAACGGTATATAACACATCTCAATCACACGTTTGCACAATTATTTTTAGGCCCAGCAACAAACTTTTTCCCTTATATTTCTACCTATTTCTCGGGCCCATATCTTCGTTATCTAGAAAGATAGGGAAAAAATAAGCACGCGGTTGGAAAGCTTGGTCTTTTCTCTATCTTCTCTATCTATCTAAACCGAGTTATCGTCCGCCGATATGTTGATAATGAGAGCAAAAAAAAATAAGAAACATCGCACTGCATTCAAATTACCTCATAATATACTAAATTTCACGTCTTGTGCAGCCGTTATCAGAAGGAAATTCAACAAATGGTTTACATATTCGGCAAGAGCTGACCTTGGACTATCTTATGCCAAGTTTTCGTCCACTAATATCTATCAGCGTCTGTAAGAAAAACGCACCTGAAAAAGCCCCTACCGATGAAAACACGCAAATATATCTTGCACTAATAACTTTCCTATTTGACAAGGAGAAAACTCTAGAACCATATTCATTTTATGGGAAATTTTCTGCTCTTTTCAACGATATATAACACATCTCAATCACACGTTTGCACAATCATTTTTAGGCCCAGCAACAAACTTTTTCCCTTATATTTCTACCTATTTCTCGGGCCCATATCTTCGTTATCTAGAAAGATAGGGAAAAACTAAGCACGCGGTTGGAAAGCTTGGTCTTTTCTCTATCTTCTCTATCTATCTAAACCGAGTTATCGTCCGCCGATATGTTGATAATGAGAGCAAAAAAAAATAAGAAACATCGCACTGCATTCAAATTACCTCATAATATACTAAATTTCACGTCTTGTGCAGGCGTTATTAGAAGGAAATTCAATAAATGGTTTATATATTCGGAAAGAGCTGACCTTGGACTATCTTATTCCGAGTTTTCGTCCACTAATATCTATCAGCGTCTGTAAGAAAAACGCACCTGAAAAAGCCCCTACCGATGAAAACACGCAAATATTTCTTGAACTAATAACTTTCTTATTTGACAGGGGGAAAACTCTAGAACTATATTCATCTTATGGGGAATTTTCTGCTCTTTTCAACGGTATATAACACATCTCAATCACACGTTTGCACAATCATTTTTAGGCCTAGCAACAAACTTTTTCCCTTATATTTCTACTTATCTCTCGGGCCCATATCTTCGTTATCTAGAAAGATAGCGAAAAACTAAGCACGCGGTTGGAAAGCTTGGTCTTTTCTCTATCTTCTCTATCTATCTAAACCGAGTTATCGTCCGCCGATATGTTGATAATGAGAGCAAAAAAAAATAAGAAACATCGCACTGCATTCAAATTACCTCATAATATACTAAATTTCACGTCTTGTGCAGGCGTTATTAGAAGGAAATTCAATAAATGGTTTATATATTCGGAAAGAGCTGACCTTGGACTATCTTATTCCGAGTTTTCGTCCACTAATATCTATCAGCGTCTGTAAGAAAAACGCACCTGAAAAAGCCCCTACCGATGAAAACACGCAAATATTTCTTGCACTAATAACTTTCTTATTTGACAGGGAGAAAACTCTAGAACTATATTCATCTTATGGGAAATTTTCTGCTCTTTTCAACGGTATATAACACATCCCCATCACACGTTTGCACAATAATTTTTAGGCCCAGCAACAAACTTTTTCCCTTATATTTCTACTTATCTCTCGGGCCCATATCTTCGTTATCTAGAAAGATAGGGAAAAAATAAGCACGCGGTTGGAAAGCTTGGTCTTTTCTCTATCTTCTCTATCTATCTAAACCGAGTTATCGTCCGCCGATATGTTGATAATGAAAGCAAAAAAAATAAGAAACATCGCACTGCATTCAAATTACCTCATAATATACTAAATTTCACGTCTTGTGCAGGCGTTATCAGAAAGAAATTCAACAAATGGTTTATATATTCGGAAAGAGCTGACCTTGGACTATCTTATTCCAAGTTTTCGTCCACTAATATCTATCAGCGTCTGTAAGAAAAACGCACCTGAAAAAGCCCCTACCGATGAAAACACGCAAATATATCTTGCACTAATAACTTTCCTATTTGACAGGGAGAAAACTCTAGAACCATATTCATTTTATGGGAAATTTTCTGCTCTTTTCAACGGTATATAACACATCTCAATCACACGTTTGCACAATCGTTTTTCAGCCCAGCAACAAACTTTTTCCCTTATATTTCTACTTATCTCTCGGGCCCATATCTTCGTTATCTAGAAAGATAGCGAAAAACTAAGTGCACGGTTGGAAAGCTTGGTCTTTTCTCTATCTTCTCTATCTATCTAAACCGAGATTTCGTCCGCCGATATGTTGATAATGAGAGCAAAAAAAAATAAGAAACATCGCACTGCATTCAAATTACCTCATAATATACTAAATTTCACGTCTTGTGCAGCCGTTATCAGAAGGAAATTCAACAAATGGTTTACATATTCGGAAAGAGCTGACCTTGGACTATTTTATTCCAAGTTTTCGTCCACTAATATCTATCAGCGTCTGTAAGAAAAACGCACCTGAAAAAACCCCTACCGATGAAAACACGCAAATATTTCTTGCACTAATAACTTTCCTATTTGACAAGGAGAAAACTCTAGAACCATATTCATTTTATGGGAAATTTTCTGCTCTTTTCAACGGTATATAACACATCTCAATCACACATTTGTACAAACATTTTTAGGCCCAGCAACAAACTTTTTCCTTATTTTTTTCTACTTATCTCTCGGGCCCATATCTTCGTTATCTAGAAAAGTAGCGAAAAACTAAGCACACGGTTGGAAAGCTTGGTCTTTTCTCTATCTATCTAAACCGAGTTTTCGTCCGCCGATATGTTGATAATAAGAGCAAAAAGAAATAAGAAACGTCGCACTGCATTCCAATTACCTCATAATTACTAAATTTCACAGCCTTGTGCAGCCGTTATCAGAAGGAAATTCAACAAATGGTTTACATATTCGGAAAGAGCTGACTTTGGACTATCTTATTCCAAGTTTTCGTCCACTAATATCTATCAGTGTCTGTAAGAAAAACGCACCTGAAAAAGCCCCTACCGATGAAAACACGCAAATATTTCTTGCACTAATAACTTTCCTATTTGACAAGGAGAAAACTCTAGAACCATATTCATCTTATGGGAAATTTTCTGCTCTTTTGAACGGTATATAACACATCTCAATCACACGTTTGCACAATCATTTTTAGGCCCAGCAACAAACTTTTTCCCTTATATTTCTACCTATTTCTCGGGCCCATATCTTCGTTATCTAGAAAGATAGGGAAAAACTAAGCACGCGGTTGGAAAGCTTGGTCTTTTCTCTATCTTCTCTATCTATCTAAACCGAGTTATCGTCCGCCGATATGTTGATAATGAGAGCAAAAAAAAATAAGAAACATCGCACTGCATTCAAATTACCTCATAATATACTAAATTTCACGTCTTGTGCAGGCGTTATTAGAAGGAAATTCAATAAATGGTTTATATATTCGGAAAGAGCTGACCTTGGACTATCTTATTCCGAGTTTTCGTCCACTAATATCTATCAGCGTCTGTAAGAAAAACGCACCTGAAAAAGCCCCTACCGATGAAAACACGCAAATATTTCTTGCACTAATAACTTTCTTATTTGACAGGGGGAAAACTCTAGAACTATATTCATCTTATGGGGAATTTTCTGCTCTTTTCAACGGTATATAACACATCTCAATCACACGTTTGCACAATCATTTTTAGGCCTAGCAACAAACTTTTTCCCTTATATTTCTACTTATCTCTCGGGCCCATATCTTCGTTATCTAGAAAGATAGCGAAAAACTAAGCACACGGTTGGAAAGTTTGGTCTTTTCTCTATTTATCTAAACCGAGTTTTCGTCCGCCGATATGTTGATAATGAGAGTTGATATGGTCTTGTGTGAGGTTTCTTTCGAATCCTCGATGTCCAAATCCAAAAAATCACAAAAAAGTTTGTTAAGATTAGAAATCGTTCTCAAAGAAAGTAGAAATTACACTCAGAAACTTCACTTGAAATGAAGAAAATGATAGTTAACTTTAAACAGTTAATTACCAACAAAAAAGTGGACTTGTTAGATTTTCTTCTCTTGAAGTGTTTTTATCTAATGATCTGATTTCTTCCTCTTCGTTGGTCCCGTTTTCCATAAAAAGCTGAACGATTCTACAAAACGATCAATCGGATGATGCTATTTGGCGCGACCAGGATTGCGGATTTAGAAAGTTGACGGATTAACGATAACGTAAAACTGTTTAGTTTGCTGTATCGTATTTTACCAATGGATTTCACGGCTTGACCTCTACTTGCCCGGAATTTTGTTATTATTTGGTTAAAAAACGCTCACTACATGAATGGACCGAATCATATGTTTGCGTTGACGTAACGGTTTAAAACTGATGCTGCATCGATTGAAATAAAAGGAGCCCTTTCTCCACAACCAATTACACGTTTGCTTTAAACGGTTTAAGTTGTTATAGATGTTGTCAGCACGATTGTTTCGTACTCGCACTTACTCATACTTAATTGACAGCACTTTATTCATGTATTGACGGTAATCATAAGGTGCTGGCGAAACTATCGACGCTAAGAATCTTTGTGGGGACCTTGGCGGCACACGCGGAATCTACCCACAAACCCAGCTTTTAATGGTATTTTGATGAGAAATCGGGACACGGTGTATCCGTGAAGATCATTTGCATATACACTATGCAAGGAATCACTCGCATAGCTGAATATATTAACCGAGACAACACAGGTGTTTATTAATGATTGTATTCAACTGCCAGGTATAGGTTTTAACAATTTAGTTTATGTGGTGAAAGCGGCTTATACGTTAAACTTAATAAACGTAATAAAAATGTTAAAGTAAATGAATCACAAAATGTGTTTTTATATCTGATTCATCAATTTTCAATCGGTCACATGTGAATTGAAAGTACAATCAACCGTCATAACGTTGGCACGTGAGCTCACGTTCGATGGACAGTTCGATCAGGTTTGACCAGGTTAAGCCGCACCTCTCGTGAAATCTTGCACGTAATTAAACTCTCAAAGAATGGTTTTTGAGTAGGCCACAGATAGTGCAATTTCAACCAACACGCCCGCCTGTCGAGCTTCATTACTATTCAGGAATTTAAACACACGAAATCCAGTTTTTTTTAACAACACATTCTCATTTACTATTTCAAATAACTTTAATTTTTTTTTAATAGAAACTGAGATACAACCATAAACAATAAATATCGGTCATTTCAAATTCGTTCATCAATCATTTTATAAACACTTGATTAAAATACTAAATGTTTAAAAGAGGTGTTCACGCTTTCTTTTGCGTTCATATCGAACCGTGTTAATTGATCTCGCATTTTTCGCTTTCTGTTTTTTTAAATGCCTCTTCGTTTCTTTCATGTTTTTCCATCCATACACATTCCACCTTTCGAACCATAAAACGCTTTTCAAAAGTTAATTATCATAATCTTTCTTATGATTATGTTCGTAGAAAGCTGATTACGGTATCTATAAAATCAATTTCTTGCGTGAAATTTATAAAAATGGATTATTTACTATCTATTGTAATAAAATCCGTGTTTCCGAAGAAACAGAAAAAAGACTAATTAAATTTAAGAAATTTAGTTTTATGGATTAGGCTAAGTAGTTACGTTTTGTTATGATTTTCGTTTAGATTTAAAAAAATTAGGGCGATGTGCAAGAAAAAGGTAATTCATTGACCTTCAAATTTGACCTTGTCATTTACATTTTTGACAGATATTGATTTTGGCTACTTTTCAGACGATTTTAGATTCTAAAACCATGCGAGATCGATAGATTGTATCGATTTAACCCATAGGCCGCAATTTCATCCATTTCGGTATCATTTTTTATATCTAAATTCCAATTTTTCATTTTCAAACTTCAACATCAAATTACGACTTTCTCGAAGGAAATTGACACCCGAAAGCGCGTTTATCTAAAAAAACGAAAAAGTAGTAACAAAATTACAAAATCTTAATCAAATTTAAAGTTTATTAATAATTTCGAATATTTTCAAAATTGATAGTTATTTTCTTTAAAAAAATTAATTATTTTGGCCAACCTGTGTAATTTATAATTCCCGCCACTTAATCGACCAATCAGAGAGCCCAGATTTAAACAAATTTGGATATCCAAGATGCCTTTGTCCAAAAAGGGTATATAAGGCCGCGCAAATTGACACCGAGAAGAGTTCAAATTTGACTAGAGCCAAGCGTTGTCGAATCTACGTAAAATTAACCTTAAATTTTCTAACCTATAATATGTCTGAACTTACAATTTTTTTTGACAACTCAATTTTCTTTATCAAGTAAAAGTTAACAATTTTCCATCCTGTTCCCGAAGGACCCAAGAACTAAATGTTCCGAGATTCCTAAACTTCTAATACCGAAGAATACCCATCCCTCAAGATCAAGGTCAGTGAACCATTTTTAACGGACATGTCACACCTCCAGAAAGAAACAAGATAAGTGAACATATTTCCTTTTATCGGTAATCAAACGTTACTTTCTTGAACTTAATCGTATACCTGTTCCTCGTTTAAACCATTCTTTAATTTTTATAACCATCGCGATTAAAAATCAAACTTAAAAAACACTCTTAAAATAAACGCGTATAAGCTTTGTCTACAACACTCTTCTAAACGAGTTACCTCTTTCTTGCACAGACGTATTTATTTAGGCTAACTTTTATGTTTAGATTTATTTAGTTTTCCCTGAGATTCATGTTCTTTTGATTTAAAAATGTATTTTTGTTCGTTTTGTATAATTAATTTGTAAAAATTGGTTTGTATAAATAATTAATATTCGAACAAAACAAAATAATACACTATGTAGGCAACTTCTTATTTGTCCTAGTTTTAAATTAAATAAAGGTTATTTTATTACCTTTGACGTAACGACATTTTTATAGCAACCATAATTCCTTTTAGTCATACTATTGTTAAAATATACAAAGATTCAAGGTTGCGTTTATTGAGACCATTAAGTTTCTTTGTTGGCCCTCCAGGAAACAAGTGTGATTAATCACTAATGGTTGAACAATACCTCAGTGCCATATCGTCTTTGAGAATCATGTACAAACAAGCTTGCTGGAAACAGATTGAACAAGCTAAAATTCTAATGCGATCAGTAAGCGTGAACCCGAAACCGAAAGTACACGTAATTGTCTTGTAATCGCCAAATAGTACATAAAAGTTTCACTTTTGTGATGTTGTTTTGTGGCCGAGAAAGTGAAGCAACACCAACCTCTTCGGAATTTTAGATTTTTGATTGATAATCACGTCAAGTTACGAGGAATTCTACACAAATTACTTTTGGTTCTGCAATGGTATTTAAGTCAAGGATTTATTCATTTAACGGAAAGTTAAACGTTAGAAATTACTAAAATTAGTCAAAATTATCGCTAAAAAACAATGCTTGGAAACTAATCAACTAATTTTGTAATTCGGATCTAACAAAATCGAGTTAAAATCAAATTTTAACTTAAACCTATAATTCTCACCTGTTGTTATTTTTTACTTAGGCGGAAGTGCAATTGCAGGAAAAGGTGAATGTGTGCAGGAAATAACTTGGTAATACACTTATTCTAAGCAGGATGTAAAGTTCTTTGCTGCAATATAATCGTTACCCCATTTACATCATAAAGTATAATGTAGTTAAAAAAATTTGAGCTACCACTATCACTAGAACCTAGAACTAGAAACATTCGTTGAAATAAGAAAAGAGGATGAAAAATATATTGAATAAAATGTTAAATCTGCTACAAGGTTCGGGAATAATCTCCGGGCGAGACGTTGGTTTTTAAATTTTATCAGCAAGAAACTCTACAACTTTGAACGATTTAAACACCTCTAGTTCTAGTTTAAGTTCAATAGAAATATACAACAACCTAACGCTAAATAAAAACTAGAACTAACACTAGACCTAGGTCTAGTGTTAGAATCATTTGGGTTTAGCCGCACGTCTCTAAAGACGGCTAAAGCCGAATGTTTCTAGTTTTGGGTCTAATGTTAGTTCTAGTCATAGTGCCAATGTAAAACTAGAACTAACACTAGACCTAGAACTAGAATCATTTGGGTTCAGCCGTCTTTAGAGACGTGCCGCTAAACCCAAATGATTCTAGTTCTAGGTATAGTGTTAGTTCTACATAGTAACAGTACTAGTGTAAAACTAGAACTAACACTAGACCTAAAACTAGAAACATTCGAGTTTAGCCGTCTTGAGAGACGTGCGGCTAAATCCGAATGTTTCTAGTTCTCGGTCTAGTGTTACTTCTAGTTTTACATTAGCACTATCACTAGAACTAACACAAGACCTAGAACTAGGATCATTCGGATTTAGCCGCACGTCTCTCAAGACGGCTAAATCCGAATGATTCTAGTTCTAGGTCTAGTGTTAGTTCTAGTGATAGTGCTAATGTAAAACTAGAAGTAACACTAGACCTAGAACTAGAATCATTTGGGTTCAGCCGTCTTTAGAGACGTGCCGCTAAACCCAAATGATTCTAGTTGTAGGTATAGTGTTAGTTCTACATAGTAACAGTACTAGTGTAAAACTAGAACTAACACTAGACCTAAAACTAGAAACATTCGAGTTTAGCCGTCTTGAGAGACGTGCGGCTAAATCCGAATGATTCTAGTTCTAGGTCTTGTGTTAGTTTTAGTGATAGTGCTAATGTAAAACTAGAAGTAACACTAGACCGAGAACTAGAAACATTCGGATTTAGCCGCACGTCTCTCAAGACGGCTAAATCCGAATGATTCTAGTGCTAGGTCTAGTGTTAGTTCTAGTGATAGTGCTAATGTAAAACTAGAAGTAACACTAGACCGAGAACTAGAAACATTTGGATTTAGCCGCACGTCTCTCAAGACGGCTAAATCCGAATGATTCTAGTTCTAGGTCTTGTGTTAGTTTTAGTGATAGTGCTCATGTAAAACTAGAACTAACACTAGACCTAGAACTAGAATCATTTGGGTTCAGCCGTCTTTAGAGACGTGCCGCTAAACCCAAATGATTCTAGTTGTAGGTATAGTGTTAGTTCTACATAGTAACAGTACTAGTGTAAAACTAGAACTAACACTAGACCTAAAACTAGAAACATTCGAGTTTAGTCGTCTTGAGAGACGTGCGGCTAAATCCGAATGATTCTAGTTCTAGGTCTTGTGTTAGTTTTAGTGATAGTGCTAATGTAAAACTAGAAGTAACACTAGACCGAGAACTAGAAACATTCGGATTTAGCCGCACGTCTCTCAAGACGGCTAAATCCGAATGATTCTAGTGCTAGGTCTAGTGTTAGTTCTAGTGATAGTGCTAATGTAAAACTAGAAGTAACACTAGACCGAGAACTAGAAACATTCGGATTTAGCCGCACGTCTCTCAAGACGGCTAAACCCGAATGATTCTAGTTCTAGGTCTTGTGTTAGTTCTAGTGATAGTGCTCATGTAAAACTAGAACTAACACTAGACCTAGAACTAGAATCATTTGGGTTCAGCCGTC
This sequence comes from Onthophagus taurus, assembly GCF_036711975.1. NCBI lineage: Eukaryota > Metazoa > Arthropoda > Insecta > Coleoptera > Scarabaeidae > Onthophagus > Onthophagus taurus. The sequence goes on from NC_091967.1 coordinate 4,757,105, forward strand.
TTTAGAGACGTGCCGCTAAACCCAAATGATTCTAGTTCTAGGTATAGTGTTAGTTCTACATAGTAACAGTACTAGTGTAAAACTAGAACTAACACTAGACCTAAAACTAGAAACGTTCGAGTTTAGCCGTCTTGAGAGACGTGCGGCTAAATCCGAATGATTCTAGTTCTAGGTCTTGTGTTAGTTCTAGTGATAGTGCTAATGTAAAACTAGAAGTAACACTAGACCGAGAACTAGAAACATTCGGATTTAGCCGTCTTGAGAGACGTGCGGCTAAATCCTCCTATCTTTCTAGTTCTAGGTCTAGTGTTAGTTCTAGTTTTAGTTCAATAAAAATATAGCACAATTTAACGCTCAATAACAACTAAAACTATAGATAACACTATCACTACAACTAACATTAGATCTAAATCTAGAAATATTCTAGGATAATTCCAGTTCTAGATCTAGTGTTAATTCTACTTTTACTCACCTACATATAATCAAAAAAAGTTTGGTAATATTGGTCACTTTGTCATTTTTTTCTAAATGATGCAAATTGAATAACATATGAATGAAACAGAAAGGTAGATAGCGAAAGGAAACGATTAAGAAAAGTACTTTCATTTATTTCTGTTAACTAAAGCGGATGAAAATAATAGAACCAAGATTCTGTATCATGCGATTTCTAATAATCTTATAAGTATCTCTCGTAATAGCTTGTTATCCTGTTTGTAAGATGTAAAATTGCAACCACCGAGTCTATTGGATCTTCACATCTGCTCCGATAATAACACACCTCCATAAATTAATCTTAAATTCATCTTTAAATCCTTAAGCGCTAATGATTTAACGCATGGTCACCATTGATTGATGGCGTAAATTTCTCTCTTTTATATCGGTAATGCAATTTATCGCCTCGATAAAATAGTTAGTTACATAGAAAGTTGGTCAAATACTATTCGGATATCATCAAACATAGGAAAAGGTGAACAGGTGTTGGTTCAATGGACTCCGTAGATCACGAGCATGAACAACCTTTCTCCGTATTTTTTTTTACTGGACATAAGTGGTAAGCAGCCCAAAAAAACGACAACCGGATTTTCTGCAACTTTACTCAACGGAATACGAAAGAAGCAGATGCTCAAGTGGGACAGTTCGTTCTACATTCAAATAATCGTGAACTTCGCGTCATTGTAATCGAATCCATTTCAGTGAGGTGATTGTATGCGAAATATACAAAAACTAGGGTAATTTATTTAAACACTTAACGCTAATCTTAAGAGCCAGCATCCGTGGTATTTTAATTATCGTCGTAAACTTGCGTATGCGCCCTAATGGCTTCTCTTAGAAAAGATTCCTTACAATGTTGCCGTATTCGAACGTGGGATTCGTCCAATTAATATCAATCAAAGGTGAATAACGGGCTTGAAGATGAGCAGTTTGATTACTACGGTGTCATTACATACCTTATTAGGATGATATCACCCTCAACCTACGTAATGGGCAGTTGCAAAAATAGAACCGAGACATACTGTAATCAGAGACTCAATTGCAACCTTGCAACTCCATGATTTAGTTTTAGATCGATCGGGTTCCGATTCTTTTTATTTATCATGATGATAACGTCAAAGCAGGATTAGTAGCGCGACTAAATTTATTACTGCCGACTTGGCGCCGTAGGTTAAGGTGATTGAACTGGGTTGAAGTGAAATTAATTTAACCTAGAAGGCATAAATTTACATTTAACAGTTCCTGGTTTAGATAGATTTCTCCGATAGTATTGGTGATTAAAGGTCAGACTTCCAAAAAAATTTGTAATGTAACCACGCATGATTTTAATCCTGTTGGTCGTAGACCATAAGATCATCACGATATATCGAGGCCAACAATGACTTGGGAGAGTCCCAATCAAAAATCCAATTGGTGCTGCCCTCCCTCCGGCGTATCGTTTTTCTTTATTCCATTCAGGCTAGTGCATAAAACGTTCACCGCGGTAATTCCACTTCCAATTTTGGAACGTTGGTTGCCTCCATACGAGTTCGAGCAACCACCTACTACTTCGTGAACATTTTATTGCCGAATGGCAACCGCTGGCTGCCGCCGTTGCTGCTGCCGTTCTTGAGTCAGTAACCAGTCATCAACCTCCTCAAGGTCTTCTTCTTACATTTTCTTTCGTTTACGCCATTGCGGCGACACTCAATGACTAATCTATGACGTCTATCTCTGACCTTTCCGTAAGTCGCGTACCATCATCCGCGTTAATTATTCAGCAAGCGTTCCAAGACAAAGGAAGAAGGAGATGTACTTCCGGGCGAACAATAAAACTCGCGTGAATATTGTTTATTTAGAAAAGATTAAATATCAATTACTCAACAATACCGGTTTTATCCGGCAGAAAATCATAAGAAAAAGTACTGTGGAATATTATGTGTGAAATTCTAAATGTGGCGTTCTAAATAATTATATAAATAATAAATAATCAAATAAGCGTTAAATTTTAAAATAATCTTCATCTTCAAAGGTATTCATTCAAAGTACCGTTAAAAAGTTCCGCTAAAGATGTAACAAGTTAAAATTATTAGTAATAATCTTAATAATTATCTATTATATGGGTACCATCATAATATTTAGCACAAATTTAGTGGAACTAAACTGGGCTGTTTATAATAAAGTTTTTTAGTTAGGTTGCAAAGATGTCGCTATATTTTAAGTTATTTCAACGTTATAATATTCAATGTTATTTTATAATACACGCAAATTTCGAGGTTTTGGAATACATAATCAACACATATTTATCTATGACATCACCTAGAAACCAGTTTAATACGCATTCTTGAGGAAGCGTTAATAGATATTAAACATTCCTACTTTCGACATAAATCCTTTGAATAAAATGATTTTTAACGAAGATCAAGACGAAGATTTAGGGCATTAATTTATTTTGGGCAATGTGTGTCCAGTATTCTTTTAACTTGTATAAAGATATCTAGCAATTTGGAGTTTTTTCACATTCTCCTGGAGTTTAAAGTTTCTCCAAAGCAATTTTACACTTAAATTTGTTGTTTAGACTCTTCCCAGTATACATTTAGACATTTCCTTGCAGTTTAGAATTTGACCAGCGTAGTTCCAGACATTTTCTTGTAATTTAGAGTTTGGCCAATGCAATTCTACGTTTTGAACTGCTATTTAGACTCTTGCCAGTGTATATTTAGACATTTCCTTGTAAGTTAGTATTTGGCCAGCGAAGTTCCAAACATTTTCTTGCAGTTTAGAGTTTAGCCAAGTGTAGTTCCAGACATATTCTTGTTGTTTATACTTTTCCAGTGCTATTCCAAACATTTTGTTGAAGTTTAGAGTTTGGCCAGTGTATTTCCACGTATATTCTTGACGTTTAGACTTTTCATAATAATAATAATGTTTATTGCCTCAAAAACAAATATTTACATAAATATATACATTCATAACAATATAAGCGATATCTTCCAAGACACCCAACTGATAACAGTGTAAATGTAATTTTAAATAAATAATTATGGCTACCAAAAAATGTAATACTAAATGATGTGCTAATAAAACTGAGCGAATGAGCATATTTGAATTATGTAACGGATCGACAGTCAGTTACTACAAGGAAGGAAATAGACACAAAAGAGTGCAGCAAACGATAGATGAAAGGCAGACTAGAGAAGCAAACAAACGAGATACCATCACTAATACTATTTTTGAAAATTGAGAAGAGCAAAGAACCCAGCACACTGCCCTGGGGAACTCCACATTTGATGTCAATAGCAGAAGAGAGTACAGATTCCACGCGGACACGTAAAGATCGATAGGAAAGGTAGGACTGGAACTCTTACTAAAATCAAGTAATACTAGCAAGGTAACACAACGCTTATCACAAGCAGATCTAATATCACCGGTGATCTTAATCTGTGCTGTATCATGCCCTTCACGAAAACCAGACTGGAACTTGTTAATCAATTAAACTCCTCTGTCCAGGTTTTGACAACGTAGATATAATAGAAATGGATCGAAAGTCACCAACATGGGATGGAGATTTAATTTTTGGGTTAGGAATAATATGGGTGATTCGCCAGATTGACGGAAATATAGATTGTTCAAAAGAACAGTTGAAAATATGAGTTAGGGGAGTAATAACTATATCCAGAATGGGTAAGAGGAATCTGAGTCCAAAGTCCAATACCATCTGCACCGACATTAGTGGACTTGGAGTAAGTTAAACCATCCCGGACCTCAGCATCTGTAACCAAGCTGAATGAAAAGAAAAGCACATTGGTAGATGCAAGGATTTCATTAATAGTACTCTGCCTAGTTATGTTACCAACCACCAAAGGAGGAATCGCAAAATACTCTGCCAGAGCAGCACTTTTCCATTGTAATACTAGACTATTTACAATTACTAATTTTATGAACAAAATTTCGCTATTTACACCTTGTCAGAAATCACAACATCATTATAATAAAATATTAAGTACAACAGAATTTGACAGGTTAAATCGATCTTCATATCCTTTAACTATACAGGGTGTCCGGTATCTTCCGCATCAGAGCATTATACGGTTGTAGGATACATTTCTGAAGCGATCTTTCTAATATTTTTTTTTCGAAATGTTTATAATAACCGCACGGGAACTGTTTTTCGATGTCCAATGGCAAATCATAAATCAGATTCAGATTCTCACGTGTACTTACCAATAGATTCGACACGGGAAGAGAAATAAACTTTTTCGGTGAATCAAAGTCGTCCGCTATTGTACAATATTGATATATTTTAATCTGATAAACAGTATAATACAATAAAAAAGAACAACAACGTAATAAATAACGTTTTTTTTAAATTAATTATAAAAAATTATCATAAACAACGGCGAAATGTAACTCTAGAAATTATTGAAAAATCAATAGTAATTAGATATACAGTTTCAATACCATTATCTTGAATCAACTCAATCACTATAACCCAGTCCACGTGCACATTTGCGGTGACACCTTCTCAGAAAAACGACATGCCTTCGATAAATTGCAAAAAGATAAAAAAAGATTGACAAGTGACCGTTCGTCGTCGTTGGCGAGAGGAAAAACACGACAATGGTGTAATGTTACGCCTGAGAATGAAGCTCTCCAAAGCTCTCCAACTGCCGTCAGGTTCAATGCCGACATTACGATACGACGGGACGATTGGAACACATGTCAAGTCGAACGACGTGGCGGTTTTTACTGTTACCGAAGACGTAGTCTCGGTAAATACAAGACCCATGGGAATGATCCACCCCCGGAAAGAAGACGCCCAACGTCACTCAAACGATTTACATTTCTCTGTGGCGAAGCCTTTTCTTATTCGTGATGTGCGTGCAGCTTGGTAATTACCATTTGAGCGCGCTCTTTCGCACATTTTTAATTGCGATGATGAAGGTGTAACATGCTCCAGCACGGCACACGTTCTCATTTGCGTATCGCGATCACTTTTCTCTTTTTTATGTTGCACAATGAGGCTTGAATAGGTTCCGTTGCCAACTCCAATTAACTGACGATGGTATTTTAAGGAAAATTATTTCGGAACGTATTTGTTAAATAAATTGGTTGCTTTCAAATATAGTTGTAAATGAATTAAATTAGTCTCTTCAAGTTGATATCTCGTATATGCAAAGCAGTATTAAAAAATAACAAAGGTGCGCAACCAACCGTCCCAGTGTATAATTCATACTAGTGGTACTCATTAAAATCCTGCTGCTTCGTGCAGCAATCAGTGTGTCGGTACGCGGAATGGCGCTCTAATGCAAATGCCCTGTCATTTCGATTTTAAAACGCCCTGGTAACGAGTTCTGATTTCTTATGAGCCCAACTAAAAGTTAAGTACCGAAGCAGCGTTCGTTATCTGCGGGCCATTGCCGTTATTGCATCACGGCCCTCCGTATCTTTATTGTTACAGACCGCGTATACGCAAGATGAGATTAGCGAACGAGACGTTAACTGCCTATTCCAGGAGAGGTTGGGACTGTGGGACGGCATTCTAACCTTTCAGTCGAGATTCCACGTACCTCGGCCAAGGCGGGGCAATGGCTATTACTTACTTACTTCCGTGTTATAGGATTTGAATTGGTTGTTATGTCTTGTTATTTTTTAAAGAGAAATCTAATGTTACAATTTTTTTTTCGTTACAGACAATAAATCATGGTTAGGAGTAGGACTCCATCGCAGGGTGGGGGCTCGCAAGGATTCGAGATGGAACGTAAATACTCTGTTCCATCAAATCCGGAATCCAGGGCGTTTTCAGGAACAGCCAGTGAAGATTTGCACGCGTGGTCTATTTACAGGTGATTGCCTATAATCTTATCGTCCAATATTAGCTTGCTTACTTTTACATTACACGGTATCATTTTCAAGTGTATATTTAGTTAGAAAATCAGCCGTACGGAAATGCATGTTGTATTTTCTGAGTACACCCCATCAGCATTTTATTTTACGGCCGCGTGATTTTCAGCATGTCACGACATAGGTGCAGGATAATTACTTGATATTGGAACGAAGTCGAGTACCGTAATATTAAGACGGCCTCTCCAGCTGACTGTGTATAGCTAGGATTGTCTACGAAGTCGGTTGACTCATGATACAATAATGTTAAACACGGCGACAACATCTGTTAGACGGTGGACAATACCGCCACTTATTCCCCAACATTAAATCCGTTTAAGTATAGTAGGATGCAATTTATTGAACGAGTTATAAAACTGTTAGTTCTTTAACATGTTAACAATTTTTTAATCAATAAAATTTTGTTGATTAATTATTTTTTAATTTGTAGGCAAAATTTAAACTCGGATTTTACCGATAGCGCTCTTGGTTCAACAGACAAAAGTCCGCTGCCATACGGAAACTTTCAACTGCGCGATACCACCGTGCAATCCATACTTTCGCATCCACGGTACGGTCCGAAGTAAGTAGCACTTGTGCACATAATTGCAAATATACTTAACGGCTGTTCCAACCGATTTAACTAAGACACGCAAGTTAGTCCCACTCGAACCAAGCATACGTACCAACCATAACAACAAAATAACCTCCAATCCAATAACATTCCAGTTTTTTTTTTAACTCTTCTAGATCAGCTCTCGGTTCCAATATGTACACATACTTAAAATTCGGATTACCCCGAGTGTTCCCACCAAACCAAAATGGTTCTCACCGTTCAGGCACACCCCAGCATTTTCGAAATACAACGTCCAGAAACACCGCCACCAGGTAATTTGGTGCATCCGCCTATTAAACGCTTGACTAGATTGCAATAAAACTTGTATACGGTAATCGATTAAAAAAATACATTTTGTGTTGACAGAGCGTCGAAAGCAGGAAGTAGAGGGCCAAGGGATGGTAGTTCCGGTTACGACAGTTCGGATAATGAAACGACCAATTACAAAAACAGCAGGAAGTACAGGTCCGATCCTGATTTTAGAATGCAAAACGTACACCATTCGTACCACACCCATAAGGTAATTCATCCGGGTCATAATAACAAGCTTCGTCATCTTTCGTTGACCTACTAAACTTAGTAATAATTACATGACTTAATTATTTCCGTATACCTCTCTATTTTAACCCTTTGTGTCTCGACGGTACTTTAAAGTACCAGTAGTTTTAAACACTCATTTTAAACTGTAGTCATCTATTATATTATATTAGGTGTAAGCAGCTTTCGAGTATTGTTTACGTATTGCAATTACAATTTTCAAGCATTTCTTATTTTTCCTCCCGAAAAAAGTTACATTTTGTGTTTGGTACGTTTAAGTACCGCCAGGATAATAACAGGTACAATATTGAGATTGAGAAATAGAAGATGAAGAAAATGACTTTGTTATTACTAGTGCTAGTGAGGTATCCATGCTGGAAGATGAAGAAGTAGAACGACTAAATAATGAAAATGAGAAAAGTGACACTGAAGTAGTAGAAATACGTGCCCAACAAGAAGAACAAGGCAGAAATTGATAGAAAATGAAGAAAACGGGAAAAAGAGACCATTATCATTATCCAGAGGTGATACTTTATTAATCCTACAGATTATTTTTTAAAACTGATGGGCAACTGTGTGAAAGATATTACCTTTCAAAATAATTTGTACGCCACCCAAAGGAATAAAATGCTAAACTTGGAAGAAAATATTGGCTTACATTTCTTAATGAGTTATCACAGTTTGCCAAGCTATAAACTCTTCTGCAGTAATGCTGAACACTTGGATGTACCACTTGTCATACGAATAATGATGGTTTCAGAAGATTTTATCATATCTGCATGTCATAGTTGACATTCTAAGAATAATACTTGTCGAAGTATTATTAACTAAGTATTACAAAAAATACAAGATCCACCCGTATTTTGAAACACTTAACCGTCAGTTTTCTAGTTATTATCATGGTACTAGGCAGTTGGCAGTTGATGAATTCATGATAGTCTTCAAAAAGAGGAGGTCAAGTATAAACAATTCAAGCCCATAAAAAGGGGTTATAAGCTCTGGTGCTTAGCAAATAAGAAAGGGTACCTACACAAAGAAATTTGATGTGTATGAGGAAAAATCTCCTGAAACTGAAGAAAAACTTCAAACTTATGGATTAGGTGAAAGGATTGTCCTTCACCTACTGCGTTGGGTAGATCATGCAGATCAACTTCGACAAGTGTATGCAATCGACCGCTGTTCCAAGAAGTGGTACAGGCTTTTCTTTGGTTTTACAAATATGCTTCGTCAATTATATAATCAGCATCTTTTTTTTGACACTTTTATGTTATACGAAAATGTAAGGTTTATATTGTTTTTTTTTCAATATTTTTCCAATCCAACCCAACAATTATTATACATCATTTTAAAGAGAAAGCGTTAAACTTCAATTTAAAATAAGTTTCATTTCTTAATTTCAATAAACACGGCTTCCAGGAATATTTAAATTAGCATCTTTTTGACATTTTTAGGTTATACGAAAATGTAAGTTTTCTTTCAACGTTTTTTTTCTTAATATTTTTCCAATCTAACCCAACAATTATTATACATCATTTTAAAGAGAAAGCTTTGAGCTTTAATTTAGAATAAGTGTCATTCCTTAATTTCAATAAATACGGCTTCCAGGAATTTTTAAATTAACATCTTTTTTGACACTTTTAGGTTATACGAAAAAGTAAGTTTTATGTCAACATTTTTTTTCTCAATATTTTTCCCATCCAACCCAACAATTATTATACATCATTTTAAAGAGAAAGCTTTGAGCTTTAATTTAGAATAAGTCTTATTCCTTAATTTCAATAAATACGGCTTCCAGGAATTTTTAAATTAGCATCTTTTTGACATTTTTAGGTTATACGAAAATGTAAGTTTTCTTTCAACATTTTTTTTCTCAATGTTTTTACAATCCAACACAACAATTATTATACATCATTTTAAAGAGAAAGCTTTGAGCTGTAATTTAGAATATGTCTCATTCCTTAATTTCAATAAACACGGCTTCCAGGAATTTTTAAATTAACATCTTTTTTGATATTTTTAGGTTATACGAAAATGTAAGTTTTCTTTCAACATTTTTTTCTTAATATTTTTCCAATCCAACCCAACAATTATTATACATCATTTTAAAGAGAAAGCTTTGAGCTTTAATTTAGAATAAGTCTCATTCCTTAATTTCAATAAATACGGCTTCCAGGAATTTTTAAATTAACATTTTTTTTGACACTTTTAGGTTATACGAAAATGTAAGTTTTATGTCAATAGTTTTTTTTTCAATATTTTTCCAATCCAACCTAACAATTATTATACATCATTTTAAAGAGAAAGCTTTGAGCTGTAATTTAGAATAAGTCTCATTCCTTAATTTCAATAAACACGGCTTCCAGGAATTTTTAAATTAACATCTTTTTTGATATTTTTAGGTTATACGAAAATGTAAGTTTTCTTTCAACATTTTTTTCTTAATATTTTTCCAATCCAACCCAACAATTATTATACATCATTTTAAAGAGAAAGCTTTAAGCTTTAATTTAGAATAAGTCTTATTCCTTAATTTCAATAAATACGGCTTCCAGGAATTTTTAAATTAGCATCTTTTTGACATTTTTAGGTTATACGAAAATGTAAGTTTTCTTTCAACATTTTTTTTCTCAATATTTTTACAATCCAACACAACAATTATTATACATCATTTTAAAGAGAAAGCTTTGAGCTGTAATTTAGAATATGTCTCATTCCTTAATTTCAATAAACACGGCTTCCAGGAATTTTTAAATTAACATCTTTTTTGATATTTTTAGGTTATACGAAAATGTAAGTTTTCTTTCAACATTTTTTTCTTAATATTTTTCCAATCCAACCCAACAATTATTATACATCATTTTAAAGAGAAAGCTTTGAGCTTTAATTTAGAATAAGTCTCATTCCTTAATTTCAATAAATACGGCTTCCAGGAATTTTTAAATTAACATTTTTTTTGACACTTTTAGGTTATACGAAAATGTAAGTTTTATGTCAATAGTTTTTTTTTCAATATTTTTCCAATCCAACCTAACAATTATTATACATCATTTTAAAGAGAAAGCTTTGAGCTGTAATTTAGAATAAGTCTCATTCCTTAATTTCAATAAACACGGCTTCCAGGAATTTTTAAATTAACATCTTTTTTGATATTTTTAGGTTATACGAAAATGTAAGTTTTCTTTCAACATTTTTTTCTTAATATTTTTCCAATCCAACCCAACAATTATTATACATCATTTTAAAGAGAAAGCTTTAAGCTTTAATTTAGAATAAGTCTCATCCCTAAATATCAATAAATACGGCTTCCAGGAATTTTTAAATTAGCATCTTTTTGACATTTTTAGGTTATACTAAAATGTAAGTTTTGTTTCAACATTTTTTTTCTCAACATTTTTCCAATACAACCCAACAATTATTATACATCATTGTAAAGAGAAAGCTTTGAGCTTTAATTTAGAATAAGTCTCATTCCTTAATTTCAATAAATACGGCTTCCAGGAATTTTTGAATTTGCATCTTTTTTGACACTTAGATTATGCGAAAATGTTGGTTTTTTCTCAATATTCTATCAGATTTTCATCGTTTTGTAGATACAGGTCTGATAAATAAATATTCAAATTTACTGCGTCTACGAAAATGTCGTAGCGCAAGTTCAAAAGAAAGAGGAAGTTATGAAAATTGTTCTGCCAAAGCTAGACCCCACTCAAAATGTACTGCGTGCAATGTTTATTTATGTTATAATGAAAGAACTGTTTTTCTGAATGTCATAATGTGATTTAGCTAAAGCAAGGTTACTTATTTTCTAACGTAATAAAAAATGTATTATTTTTATATTAGAAATAAAAGTTTTTGTATACTGCAACATCACTAAAATATATTTTAATGCTTGATGGTACTCTGAAGTACTATTATCTCCCTGGAATGGGGGAATTGCATATTTTGGCCTTTACTGAGTGTATTTTGATAGTGTTTTTATTCTGTCAATTCTTGTTCAAATTTTTTAGCCTCAAAAAGACAAGTTTCATCCACCACCTGGAGTCCCTTTGGCTGCACTTCAACAAGGTGGGTTAAATCATTCGTCAAATTGGAATAGGAATAAAAGCATTTCAGAGGCAAATCTTTTATCAACTGAGTATACAAGATCTTATCATAACAGTCCTCATCACGTTCGTGACCCAAGAAGAAATAGTGTAGCCGAATTCGGACATCACCATGATGTTGTCGATCATGGGTAATAATAAATCTAAAACATTTTTATCAACAAAGTTTTATTTTTAATCTTATTTTGTAGTCATATTTTACGTCCTATATCAAAAGCTGAAAGTCATATGTCTTTAGCGACTTCAAGAAGAGGACCATCGGTCATCCGCGGCGATTATCTCAGTGCTGATGATGACGTTCCCAGCGCTTTTATTTATCCTCATTTGCAAATATGCGGTTTGGGAGTTCTTCCTCCTTCAACCGGTCTTTGTCAAAAGAAACAGCACCTGTTACTAAATGATATATCGTTCGAAGTACGCGGAGGTGAGCTGTTAGCTATTATGGCGACTTCTGAAGATGAGGGAACCGCTATTTTGAACGTTCTTGCCGGAAGAAGCCAGGCTTTAATCGGCGATATAATTATTAACGGGCAACAAGTTCGAGATCACTCTTTAAGAAATAGAGTTGCTTTCGTTCAAAGCGACGTGAGTTTATGTAAGGATATGACTGTTGTGCAAACGCTGAGATTTCATTATGATTTGAAGAAACCTACTGCTAAATTAGAACATTTAAAAATTGATGCAATGGATAGAGTAAGGATTAAATAAACATTTTTTGTTGAATTAATTGATTCAATTTTTTAGATAAATGTGTTAATTGAAGATTTAGGTTTGGAACAAGTTAGAGACACAAAAGTTTCAAACATGACCACGTCTGAAAGAAAGAGACTAAATGTGGCGTGTCATTTGTTGTTGGATACTGATATTGTCGTTTTGGATCAACCAACAAGAGGAATGGATATTTTTGATACTTTCTTTTTGGTTGAATATTTAAGACAATGGGCGAATGGTGGTACCGCCAATGCTTTAGGTCGGATAGTAGTTTTAACTCTCCACCCACCTACTTATGAAATATTTACAATGCTTTCAAGAATTTTACTTATCTCAGCCGGTCGAACTATGTACAGCGGACGACGGAGAGATATGCTCCAATATTTCGCAATGGTCGATTATCCATGTCCGTCGTTTAAAAATCCTTCTGATTATTATTGTAAATACAAAATTTTTTTTAAATTGTAATATTAATTTTTTTATTTTTAGTGGATTTAGTAACTTTAGATGATTTATCAGCAGAAGCGATGTTAGAGTCATCGCAAAGAATCGAACAACTTGCAGAAATTTTCCGACAGAAACGTGAACCAATGAGCGATCCTGGACCACCCACATCAATACCATTAACTGTTAGAAGTGCTAATTGTATCTCACAAGCTTTCGTTTTATTTTCGTAAGAAACAATTTAATCATAAATAAATTTTATGATTAATTTATATTTATATTTAGAAAAGCTATGATTTATACACAACCAAGAACATTTTTAAACTGGTTGAGTCTAATTATATTGGCAGTCAGTTTATCATTAATAATGGGTGCTATATTTTGGGATTTACCAAACAGCGATCAACAATTAAATCTAAATGATAGATTAGGATATCATTACGCTACAATGTGCATAATAATTTGGCCCATTATTCTTTTATTGACACTAATGGAGATTAAAACAAATAGAAAAACTGTTGAACGTGATATAAGTGATGGTTTATACGGTAGATTTACGTATATTTTTACTAAAGTGAGTTTATTTAATTTTTTTTTAATGTATTAATTTTTTTTAATTATTTTTAGAGTATTGTAAATATTTTTCCATCCTTATTCGTATGGTTAATATATTTAGTGCCAAGTTACTCTATGAGTGGACTGTATATGCAGAGCGCCACGAATTATAAAGGTTTTTACATTTATTTAGGTAACTCAATAAATTGATTAATAAATTATTTATGTATAATTTATTTCTTTATTTTTTTCGTAGGTGTTATGCTTCTTTATTTAAGCTGTTTACAAATATTTACAACAGCATTTATTTATTTAATCCCAATTCCAAATAGGGCAACATTTCTGTCAACAATTATAATGACTGCTTTATTCTTTTCAAACGGATATTTAGTCCATTACAAAGATTTGACTACTTGTACAAAATGGATTGAATACATAAGCCCCAATACCTGGGTATTACCATATTTATTAAACAGAGAATTATCTACTGAAGCTATTGCAAGCAGTTTTTCAACTACTTTATGCAGGAGTAAACAAGTACGTTTGTTATGTTTAAAATTTAATTAAATACTTCAAAGTTTTTAATCTTTTAGGTACAACGACAAGATATTATAGTTCAAGCACCTTGTCCATCACCAAATGGAACTCAAATTTTAGTAAATTACGGATATCGAAAAGAAAATCAAGAATTTTATGATTATGGGGATGCTCCTATAGCTATGGCTGTATTTTACATAGTTTGTACACTTATAGCGTGTTTTGGATTCGTTATGAATTGTTGCAGAAATAGTTCCTCAAAACACAGGGAGAGGAATAATGGAAACAAGCCCTAGATTAAGTTTACAGTTAGTATTTAGTAAATTATTGTAATGTTTAGGTAATTTTATCTATTTTAAAATATTATTATTGTGCCGATATACTTTAATTAATAAAAGACCATTTTTGTAAATTATTGCATTTTCTTGCATGAAACTATTTTTGAGATTATTTCATTATATTGCTGCATTATACTCCCTATTTAGGCAATGAGAAGAGTGCGTTTCCATCAAAGGCAGAAGGAATGATATATTCTCCGTCTTTTTTATGTATAATGGCGCGACTTGTAAATTTAAAAGAGTTTGAAGTGTTTTGCTCGTATTTTGTGCAGCTTTAAAATGCAATTATTGTATAATTCGTTTTTTTTTTCTATAATACTTGTCAATGTAAATTTTTTAGGGTTTCTGTTGGTATTATCTAGGACCCTTATAAAGTTTATGTTGTTTTCCTGATTTTTAGTAACATTTTCAGTAACTAAATAGTTGAGGTTAAAATACTAATAAATTTTTAGATAAATACGATTTTAACGAAGTACATATTTGTTGTAAAAACGTGCTACAAAGTAATTAAATAGAACAAAATAACTTTTCTAGGTAAATAAATGGCAAATAAACACCCCACAACATTTTTTATGCACCTTTTCTTTTTGAATAACGAAAGCTCAAACGTCAGTGTGACATATTTATATCAAATCATGATAAAACAAAACACCCTGTTAATTTTGCCAACATTACAACAATTTGGCAGGTATTATAGAAAAAAAATGAACGGTTTACTTTAATTATAAATTGTCATTGATGAATCAAATAAATTAGAATATATGTAATTTTGTGTGAAATTGAGGTTGAAGATATAATTCAAGAATCATCATGTCGCTTAAAAATCGACAATTTTTCTTTAATCGACGGGAAATCACTCAAGTTAGCCTTTACAAATAAAAAAAACTCTAAGTTTTACTACCTAAATAAAAATTTAAAAAAAGTGTCCTTTCAAAAATGCACATTGATTTATTTCTATTTATTTATTGAACAAGTTGCAAACTGCAAACTAACAAATATAAATTTGTTAAAATTTTTTTAAAATTCTCGCCTTTTTGGATTTTCAAAGTGATATAAAGATTTGCATATACAGGGTTTCCCAAACGGATAAATTCGGTAAAACCACTAAAAACAGTTTATGGCAAAATCGCTAAGACGGGTCTAAAGATTTAAATTTTTTGCAATTATTTGGTATAGATTTAAAATATCTTTCGTCATTTCTAAACGAGTAATGACGTCATCGATATATTTTTCAAATAGCAATGCCCCATTTCTATTACGGAATATAAAAGAGGACTTTTTTCTGAATCTAATACAGTCAATGGGCGCGTTCACCAGAAAATTCCGTTTACGTTGGCAAACGCAAACGGGTTACGATTGCATTGGTGATTTGGTGAACGGCCAATTTTTCTATAGACATATGGTTTGATAACAACAGATGGCGCTTTAATGACATTTATTTATAATTTTAATTAATTTATAGGTACATACCGCTCAATTTATCATGAATTTCTTCATTTTCAAAGATAGTATACACTAACCCATTAAATAAATAATTTCGGGTTCTGCCATTCTTTTTTGTTGATTTTAAATTTAAGATGACACAAACACCAAACACCGTTTGCGATTGCTAACGGAAAAATCATACGATTGATAAAATGGCGGCTGTTTACCAAACACGTTTGAAGTTAGAAAATTTTCAAGAAAAAGTTATCTTAAAATTTCATCATTTTTCATTCTTTTGAGATAGAAAAGTAGCAGTAGCCATGCGTAACCATGACAACCAACTGTTTCAGATATCAAAAATGAACCTCAACTGAATGGAAAATCATGAAACTTTAAGGCAATTTTTCTCGAAAATTTTCTTATGTAGCTAATATTAATTATTAATCCTCTTTCATATTCCGTATTAATCTAATTTCTGTAAAGTTTGGATGTACGTTTATTGAATTTGCAGAATTTGAAGTTTAGACACTAGATAACTAACAATTTTTGATACTCTTTGTAACTTACAAGCTGTACAATAGTTTCAACTGCTGCACAAACCGTACACCCAAACCAACCCAACCCGAATGTTTCTAGTTCTAGGTCTAGTGTTAGTTCTAGTTTTACACTATCACTAGAACTAACACAAGACCTAGAACTAGAATCATTTGGGTTTAGCCGTCTTGAGAGACGTGAGGCTAAACCCGAATGTTTCTAGTTCTAGGTCTAGTATTAGTACTAGTTTTAAATGTTGTTTAGCATTAGCTTCTGGTATATTTTTATTTAAAGAAAAGTAGAATTAACTGGCGCTGTGCGTCTCTTAAGACGGCTAAACCTGAATGTTTCTAGTTCTAGGTCTAAATCTAACATTAGTTTTAGTGACAGTGGTGATAGTTAGTATGGATTATTTTAATAAGTTTGCAACCAGTTTAACACCAATTGACATATTTTGTAAATATCGGAAATATTTGAAGTATAGGCAACCAAGCTAACGCATATAACAAAAAGAATTTAAATAATTAATTTATTTCATTTCCAATTATAAATAATTAATTTAAAACGTTAATAAAGATTAATTAATTAATTTGCACATAAATACCTAACACATTAAATTTATCGTCTTTGAAATACTTTACTTGTGATTCACGCGGTATTTACAACAAACTAAATTTAAACTGCAAAAATAGACCAATTTAATAACAAAAACATATTAAATTCTTTATTATTAGACGAAACTGTACATTTAAGTAGCGGGAATAGTATGCATCTAACAAACAGCTGATTTATTTCCCCACACTTGACCCGCATATTATGTACGGATGACAGTTTAGATTTAAAGCAAAAAAAAAACAACTCATTTATAAACTTTTCCACTAACAAAGTATCCACGCTTAAGTATTAACCTTAAACGCCACAAAAACCCGATAATTATGCGGCCTTAAACATTCCTTTTTGCAATTCCTGATGTTGTTTTGCACCGCGTAAGGGGGGAAGTTGTTGTGAAGGTACTTTTCAGTGGGAAAGAAGATGGCAGAAGTACATAACCTACCTAATACAGATAATTTAAATATCAAGAACGGAAATTTTATATGTGGAGTTGTTGAAGGTAAAACGTTATCAATGTTCTTTTTATAAATACACAAGTAAATGGAAAAGTTTAGTAGTAGACATTATAGTAGAAATTTTTGAGGTGGTTAAAATTAAATGTTAAACTGTTAATGAGAGGATTTTTAGACTTGTAGTGTTATTTAAATCTTGTTATTTTGTATGGTTTGTAGGATTTTATGGTAGACCATGGACTACAGAACAGAGAAAGGATTTATTTCAAAAGTAAGTCAAAATCTCTTTATTACTAATAAAGTAATTTGCATGTTTTTAATAAAGGATGAAGAAATGGGGTATGGACTCGTATGTTTACGCCCCAAAAGATGATTATAAACACCGAGCATATTGGCGAGAACTTTACACAGTAGAAGAAGCCGAACATTTAACAAGTTTAATAACAGCAGCTCGTGATCAAAACATTACATTTTATTATGCTTTATCACCGGGTTTGGACATAACTTATAGTAGCTCGAAAGAAGTGACAGTGCTAAAAAGAAAATTAGAACAAGTAGCCCAATTTGGTTGTACGGCTTTTGCACTTCTCTTTGATGATATCGAACCTGAAATGTCAGAAGCTGATAAAGAGGTGTTCCAATCGTTTGCTCACGCCCAGGTATCCGTTACAAACGAAATTTATCAACATTTGGGACAACCCAAGTTCTTTGTATGCCCGACGCAGTATTGCGCCACAAGGGCAGTGCCAAATGTTACTAATTCTGAGTATTTGAATACGTTAGGAAGTAAGTTAGCACAGGAAATTGATATTATGTGGACTGGATCGAAAGTTATATCGCGATTATTGACTAAAGAAGGTATTCAAGAGATTACTGACATATTAAGACGCGCACCGGTTATTTGGGACAATTTACACGCCAATGATTATGATCAGAAGAGGGTGTTTTTGGGGCCATACTCAGGAAGATCTCCTGATTTAATTCCAAAATTAAGAGGGGTTTTAACGAATCCTAATTGCGAGTATGGAGCGAATTTTGTTGCTATACATACTTTGGCACAATGGTCTAGATGTAATGTTGATGGACAAAGAGATTTAACATTAAGTATGTAATTATAATAATAAATACAGGGTGATTCATATAAGAAGGGACAATTAAGATGATTTAACTCAACTTATCTCTATACTAAGTTGTACCCCTGAGGAGTTATAGGCCTTCACAGTTGGGTCTTAAATTTTTAAAACATTCAATCAATATCTTGTTAATACATTAAGCTAGAAAAATCAAATTTGGTATACATTATGAGTGTACCAAGGGTATTAATTGGTAGCAAGTGAGGCCAATTGAGGCTTTTCAAAGGGTTGATTAAAGGTGATGATTATTGCAATAACTCAAAAATCAAATAACTTTATAACCTATTTGAAAAAATAAGAGTAAAAAAAGTTTTAGAATTAAATTCCACATTCCACAAGTAATAATGTATTAAATCCGCCAAAAGGTTAAAAAAATCGGTCAAAATTTAGTAATTCTTTGTAAAAAAAATTTTTATTTCAATTTAGTACCAATTGGACCGAGTTATGCATCACTTGACTAAGCGACAAATGAATAATGTTGATAAAAACGGGATTTTCGCTTTCATCTCTCTAAAAATATAAGCCTTGTGTTTCTGTAAATCGTGGCATAAAGAGTGAGAAGATCTAGAGTTTGATTTTGTACTTTTAAATTGGTTTTTATTGTATATAGAATTTAAGTCTAACTAGTTTCGGCCCTTGGCCATCTTCAGAGACTCTAGAAATAGATTAACATCTCTCATCTTATCCATTTTACAAACAAGTTTCTTAATATTTCGTTTTGTTTTGTTAAAAAAGATCACATATCAAAGTCGAAATCAGATTATTAGTTACTAATTTAAAAAATTAAAGTTTAAAAAGTTGTAAAATAAAATTAAGGACGAAGTGTTACAAGTTTACAGGTTAAAATTTAAGAACGCTCTTTTTTAACAAAAGCAATATTAAGAAACTTGGGAAAAATTCAAGAATCATCATGTGGCTTAAAAATCGACGATTTTTACAATTTTTTTAATCAATCAGTAAGTGCAAAAAGTGACTATCAACCTGAATTTTGACATATTTATAATCTTCATTAAAAATCCTTTAAAATGAGTACAAACACGACATATTTATCTTCAATATTAATGAAGTTATGGTCAACTTCCGGTTAAGAATGTCAACGTCAATTTTGACATATTTGTAATCGTTGTGCAAAATCCTTTAAAATGAGTCCAAACATGATACGTTTAATTCCAATATTACTCGAGATATAAGCTTGAAATGTCAATGTCATTTTGACATATTGACATATATATTTTTTTTTATTAAATTAAGGTTGGTATTAATATTTAAAAATTAAATTGCTATCTTCATTGTTGCTAACTTAGGGTTTAATGTTTTCTATTCTATTTTTGGACTCATTTTAAAGGTTTTTTAATAAAGATGACAAATATGTCAAAACTGACGTTTCAAACCGGAAGTGATTGTATTTCCATTAATATTAAAGTTAAATATGTCGAGTTTGGACTCATTTTAAAGGATTTTTTATGAAGTTGACAAATATGTATGTATGTCAAAATTAAAAGTTGAAAGTTCGAACTTTCTAGTTTTTTGAGATAAATACGTCAAGTTTGGATTTACTTTAAAGGTTATTTTATGAAGATTACGAATATATTAATAAAATTAAAGTTGACATTGACAACTGAAAGTTTTTTTCACGACTAAACCCGAATGTTTCTAGTTGTCGTTCTAGTTTTAGTTCAATAAAGAGATCAATCAACATTTTACAAAGAAAAAACTCACTCCAAAAACGGATTTTCCCTTTTTACATTTGACAGTCGTGCGTTTTGCCTCTACTTGTTTTAAAAAGTTGTTTTACTTTTAATTCCTGCTGACCAAAAATCCGAATAAAATTTTTTCTATTAAACATTTAAGACCCAACTTTGAAGGCCTATAACTCCTCAGGGGTACAACTTAGTATAGAGGTAAGTGTCGGTTCTTATGTGAATCACCCCCTGTATAATAAAATAATTTATTAATGTAATAATAAATCTAGATGACACGGTATCCGCCGATATTAAGTTAGAAACCGAAACAGAGGATGGTATGTCAGGCGAAGACGTTCCAGCCACTTTATCTCCGAACATGTACCACCCAAGACAAGCTTTAAGAAATGCTATAAACGATTGGTTACCGGAATTTTCAAAACATAAAGTCGCATGGGGACCAATTGCAAAACCACAACCAGCTGTAGCAAGTAAATGGAATAAAGTCAGCGTTTAAAGTAACCCCCAGTCTAATTTGAAAACGATGTTAGCCGTTTTTAAATTAGGCAGGGGGGAATTTACTTTTGACGCGGACTCTATAGTCTTAAGTTATTATACAGTGTGTCCGTAAAGCAACGGATATAGGCGATAAAATCATTATAAACATCCTCTTTCATATTCCGTAATAAAAATGGGGGAATGCCATTTAAAAAAATATCGATGATTTTTTCATAAACCGTTTATAATGATTTTATCGCCTATATCCGTAACTTAACATTATTTTTAGTCGTTCCAGTTCCAATAATACCATCAATAAACACCTGTATGAGTTTAACAACAACAACCACGACGACTTCAACTGGAACAATTCCAACTCCAATTGTTAATAGTAATCAACTTCAAGCTTTGGCGGAAGTTTGCAGTACCGTAAACGTCGTAAATGATGCATTAATTAATCCGATGCCAACGCCCGTTATGAATTCGCTCGTTTCGGAAACGAAAGTTATCTGTAACGAATCCATCCCAAATCCGATTACGCCAGTTCCAATTCCGGTCAAAATAATTCCACCAAACGATGATCACGTCCAAAGTATAACCGTCTTAAACGGCACGGTTATCAGGGATAAAGAAAAAACGATTTGTAATATTAAGGATAATGGTAAAGTGGATGTTGGAAAAGATGGCGATACCGTCGCGAAAGAAGATACCAGTATGACGACGGATATCAGCAACGATTTGAGTAATGAATCAAGTTTGAGTCCTTCTGAACCAATGGATTGTAACAGTACCCCAAATATTTCACCTGCGCATATTGCAAAATGTAATGGATCGAATGAAGATGTTGCTATGAGCGAAACTGTAAGTAAAATGAACGCGGTTTAATTAATTTTGAATGTGAATTATTTTTCGTTTAGGCATCTAGTGGAAGTATGCAAATCGAAAGTAGTGATCATACAAATATGGTCGTTGAAACGGTTGAAGAAAAAAGGTTGGTGTAGATATTTTTATTACTAATATGAGAATAAATTACGGAAATTTTAGAAAAGAATGTCAACTTACGTTTGATGATTTATCGCTCCTCTGTGATCTGTTTTACTTGCCATTTGAACATGGTGGTCAAGGACTTCAATTATTGCAAGAATTCAACTGGCTAAAGTCTAATGCTCATTTGGTTGTATCAATAAATAAAGAAAAATCTAATCCTGAAGTAAGTTTATTGAAAATAGTGTTCAAAAGTTATATATAGGTGTCCCTGTATATCAGTGTTTTTCAACCTTTTTCATGACACGACCCCTCTAGTAACAAAAAATATTTCGCGACCCCCCGACCCTTTTTTTTATGTATGTTAAAAATATTTAATCCATACAAAAATTTACGACAATAGTTGTCGTTATTTATGACTACAATTATTTGAAATTTGGGTTTACTGTGATTGAGAATAAACCGCAGTGTGTAATTTGCTTTGAAATTTTGTCAAGAGAAAGCATGAAACCATCGAAGTTGGTACGCCACCTAAACACAAAACATCCTAATGAAAAAATAAACCCGTGCAATTTTTTGAGCGAAAACTAAAAGGTCTTTGTAGCACATCACGCACTCTTATTATTTTGATATAACAACCCATGGTGATATAACATGATGTTTCTATATAAAAATAATAAGAGTGCGTGATGCGCTACAATTAGCGCACATTGTAGCGCATCACGCACTCTTATTATTTTTATATAGAAACATCATGTTATATCACCATGGGTTGTTATATCAACATAATGTATTTTCCCATGGCGATTTTGTTATAGTCATAAAATAATAAGAGTGCGTGATGCGCTACAGTCTTGAACATCAAAAAACTGCTATAGGACAAATGTCCAACCTAAATGAGAAAGCGTTGCTCGCTAGTTATCGAGTAGCTTTTCGTGTGGCTAAAGCAGGAAAACCTCACAGTATTGCCGAAAATTTGATTTTACCAGCGGCTTTAGATATAGCAGAGATTATGTTTGGCAAACAAGAGGTCGAAAAGCTCAAAAGTATACTCTGACAATACCATTCAACGCAGGATAAGCAATATGGCGACTGACGTTCGTGATCAAGTCATAGAAAAAATAAAGAAAAGTTCTTTTGTGTCCTTACAATTTGATGAATCAACGGATATTGCGGGTTGTGCGCAGTGTGTAGCTTTGTGCGTTTTGAATCCAATGAAATATTGATGGAAGAAATACTATTTTGCAAGGCACTTCCCAAAAATGCTACAGGTCAGTTCTTGCATGACATGTTCGTTGAAGCTAGGCAAGATATGAATATCGATTGGGCACAAAAATGCATTGCTATTTGTAGTGACGGAGCAAAAGCCATGAGTGGATTTATTGCTAGACTGAAAGAACAAATGCCAAACGCTTGTTGGATGCACTGCTTTCTCCATCACCAAGCTCTTGCAGCCAAAACCTGAATTCATTACTCTGAATTCATTTCTGACCCTGAATTCCTTTTGAAATTGGCTTTTCTTTCCGACTTATTTGAGCATTTAAACAACTTGAATAAAAGTCTTCAAGGGCGGGATGAAAATGTCATTACAGCAAAAGACAAACTGCATAGCTTTATAAAAAAAATTGAATTGTTGTCATCATCTATAAATCAAAACAACTTTGATTCATTTTCGTCGACACAGTCTTTCATTGAAGAAGTCGGAAGCGAGATAAACATTAACTCATATATATCTGGTATGAAAATGGTGTTAGATAATTTGAAGAAAGAGTTGTGTCATTACTTCTCAGTGCAAGAGATATCGATTAACACTGGGCAAAGATGCATCTTAAATCCGTTTTTAAATGCAGCTATAAATGAAGCAAATTTAGCAACTAAGCTCAAAGAGAATCTGCTGGAATTATCTGCCGATGGGATGTTACACTTGAAATTCAAGTCTGAAAATTTGGATACCTTTTGGTTAAAAAGAAAAACAGAATACCCAGAATTAACAACCGAGGCTTTGAAGTGTCTACCTCGTACTTGTGCGAGTTGGCATTTTCATCAATGGCCCAAATAAAAAGTAAACTAAGAAATCGCTTAAATTTGGAAAACGATTTAATACTTAAAATTGCAAAAACGGATTCACGATGGGAGAAATTGATTGAACAAACTCAAGCGCAACCTTCACATTAAAATGAACGAGTACTCGAAGATTTTATTTTTGTTAATGTGTTTGTATAAACAACGTAACAAGTATCATTTTGTTAACTTTGTTTAATCTACCTCCTTGAAATTTATTGATTTTTTTACTGAGTTCTCGCGACCCCCCTACAGAGGCTTCGCGACCCCCAGGGGGTCGCGACCCACATGTTGAAAAACACTGCTGTATATAAAGGCCTGTTCTGGTAAAAATAAGAAAAAAATTCCATGTCTTTTAGTTAAGTGGTAATAGAATTTTTTAATAATGTATTCAATATGAACCATGCTTCTATAGAAATCACAAATCAAACAACAAAAGTCGTTAGTTTTGCAAAAAAATATTAGTTTGATTGAGTTAAGGTTGAAAGAATTTATGTCTATTAAGTTGACACATGATGATTTCGAAAAAAGGAGTGGTACAACACCCTTGGCAAGTTATTTTAAAAGATGGGCTGTTCAGTCAAGTACCATTTTTCGTTTAAAACAAATATTGCCTGTTTTTCTGCAAAAAAATCGTTATTTAAAGAATTTATACTTCCGTATGCTGTTTCTTAGGACTGTTTCAAATAAGGTTAACCTAAAGACAAAATTAAACAAAAGGAATTATTAATTTATTTATTATTAATTTTATTGCATTATTTTCTTAAAACTAAAAGAAATGCTCAAATTGTTTGCCGTCGGTATTAATACAAGCTCTGCATCGTCGCAGAAAAGATCTTTTTACTAGTTGTGCAAATCTCTGCATTTATTATAATCGGTTTTAATACACTGTATCTTTTATGCAATCCTAATAAAAAAATCAAGGGGATTTTAGGCCCAGAGAATGAGGAGGTATATTATCAATTTTTTAAATAACGCGTTTTTTGCAGAAAAACGGGAAATAATATTTTTTAGGAAAAGAAAAGTGGCAAGTGTTATACCATTTAAAATAACTTTCCAATGGTGTTGTACTACTCCTTTTTTTAGAAATCATGTGTCAAACCTAATAGACATAAATTCTTTCAACCTTAACTCAATCAAACTATTTTTTTTTACAAAACTAACGACTTGTATGTATGTATGTATGGATTGGGGAGTGCATGCAAAACCGCACGCCACACTTAGGCCCCATTGGGCCCCTTGTGCATCCTCCCATTACACCATTGAGGTCTTATATGTAATCTAGAGTGCGTATGCTGTTGTCCCCACCACGCCTAAAATGAAGCCAGAAAGGTCGCCATGTTAGATGTACCAACTTAGCTTGAAATTCGAAATTCTTATATATACTTATGCAAGAATTTACATTATTATAAACTGGAAAGACAGAAAATAATAACCAAAACAAAACATTAATTTTTGATTGATAAATAATTATTAATTATATGATATTTTAAAAGAACTTAATAATTTTTAGCCAGAACCCTTATAATTAACATAAACTAAGAAGAAAGTATTTAAAGCAATTCTGATTGATCACGTTAACCTTTGCTTATAAATAATTGTTAGTTTATTAAAAAAAAAAACTGAACATTCCTTAATAATAAACTTTACTTGAACTTCAATTGAAGAGCAAGAAAGGAGTAGCTCCATTTATCAAGAGAAGGGGTTGTCCCCTTCTTACACCGAGGTCTTCAATTGTTAATTTCAAGTCAAGTAACCAGAAACACTTTATGGACTGTTGTAAATAATCGTCCAACCTACCAAATTATAAAAAACATATGTGAAACGAAAAGAATTCGAAAACTTTCATCAAAAATCAAATTTTAATAAAAATAACAATATGTTTATGAGAATTGTGAGGTTATAATTGTAGGTGCAATAGAGACTTGAAACTATAGCTAAGTTCAGGTCGGTACATCCAACATGTCTGACTTTCTGATTACCCCCACCACCACCACATACGCTCTCTAGATTATATATAAGACCTCAATGCATTACACACTCTGGTCACATCAACCAACCTGAGGATTTACCAAAGGCTAGGACAGCTCCTAGAGGTGCATTCCTGATGTCATCTGTGGTTGGCCATTCCTCCCCGAAGGTCCTCATTCTGAGGTCGGTCAGAGAGGGGCAATCACACAAGATGTGTTTAACCGTCTCGTCATCCTGTTCATAGGCTCGACAGAGAGGAGAGTCAGCAAGCTTCATGTTTTGAAGGTGCTTATTTGCTTTACAGTGTCCCGTGAGGAGACCTGTGGCAGTGCGAAGGGCACTTTTACCGAGCCCTACGAAGAACTGGGCTGTTGTGGCTGAAGGATATTTTAACAATTCCTTAGCGAGATGACAGCCCGGGGTACGGTCCCACCCGTTTAAAAATTTTTGTGGGTACTAACGACTTTTGTTGTTTGATTTGTGACTTCTATAGTAGCATGGTTCATAAGGAATACATTATTAAAATAATCACTATTAAATTGCGAACATGGAATTTTTTTCTTATTTTTACCAGAACAGGTATCTCTCACCTGGTGCCTGCATGACGTTGAGTTTCGGGACACTCTATATACAGGGTGTTTCAGGTACTTCATGTAAACATAGGTCGACAAACGCTTTGTTTTGAAGATAGAGGGTGTTCAAATTAAATTTTTAAATTAATTTTTATTTAATATTGTACGTGTATTTCAACCGATTCTTTTCAAATTTGGTATACGGAGGTTTTTTGGTATGAGACAGTTTTATTATAGCCGGTAGAGGGTGCTTTGTAACGTATTCTTTACGGATTAAAATAACAATAACTTTTCTGACAGTATACTTTTTGGCTTTTTGAATAAAAAATCTTATTCTTGGTACTTTTTTAAACAAAAACGGTACTCTTATCAAAATGCGCTTAAGTTGATCGTTTTCAAGATAATCCGCTTTTTATTATTCGATACAGACCAATGTTTTTAGAGGATTGTTAAAGATAGGTATAATAATAGAACCGCTTTTGCTTAAAAAAGCACCGAGAATAAGAATTTTTATTCAAAAAGACAAAAAGTATACTGTCAAAAAAGTTATTGTTATTTTAATCCGTAAAGAATATGTTACAAAGCGCCCTCTGTTAAAGTCCTGCTACAAAAACCTGAAACACCCTGTATATAACTTCTGTAGAAATAGATATCTTCTGTCTTTGTTAAAAGTTCCAAAGTGTTAATGGGAATTATTTTTTAGATACAAGAGTGGTTTCTAAGGGCTGAAAAAATGGGTGAAATGACTGAAGCAGTTAACAAATTATTTCAACATCTCACTACATGTAACAATAGAGAGTTATTGTATGATTTGTACTCCTATGTTTGGGATATTCGAGGAGTGATATCTTTGTTAAATTCTTACATAAAATGGCTTGGTATGTTTTTTATAATTTTTTTAAGTATTAATGTAGATTTTAAAATTTGACAAAATTAACGGTATAAATTGGAAAACTTAGTATTTTTTTGGTATTGATTAAATTAATGAAATAAACAGTCATAAATAATGTTGAAGCCAACATTCTTTATTTGGAATAAATAATTCAAATTAATTTTTTGTAATTTAAGGCTTTTATTTTTCAATTTTTAAATAAGGTACCTGTACCAAATAAGGCTTAATATAATAATTTACATTAACATAACGTTTGAGTACATATTTGTATTTAAGATTTTTTTGAGGCAGACTTATGTTATTTACATTCTTTATTTAACATGTATCTTATCTAATTTTTGTTTTGTAACTTTTTGGTGTTATTTGGATGAGGTACCTCAAATTGCGTTTAATAAGAATTATTATTCCAGCACTATTTAAGCTAAAATGCGTCATTACAAAGCTATTTTTTATAGGTTCATCAACCGATTTTTGTTGCAGAGATTTCTTACAGGTGGTTTCTTACGAGCAGACGCTTTTGCGACATTTGCTACTAGGGCGTCAAATTCCCAAAAAAAATATTAAATTTTCCAATGTTAAAATGAAAAATTCTTCATTTACGAAATTAAAACTTTATTAATCATAAATATTGCATCTTCGATAATGAAGAATTTATTCTTTTCGATTCAAAAGTAAAATAAAACAATAATAAAAAAAAGCTAGAATATGATAACCTATTAAATAAAATTAGTTGAGTAATTAAATTTTTAACCAAAATATTTATTTTCTTAAGCTGGCGGCCAGTTTCCTTCCTCAATGCCTTCGTACACCCAAGGGACCTACACATGTACGCATCGACAGGGGAGCTAGATTTTAAGGCTTATCATCTTAGCGTAACGTTAATCGTTTTTGGTTCGCAAGCGTATTTAGAGTTTTTATTGTATAAATCATTTTCTATTAACAGCGCTTTCGCGAAATCATGCGCGTCAAATCGCAATCATTTCATTTTAATTTCATTATCATGTTGAGCACGTATTGAGCACGTGTTCAACAAAGCGCGCTCGTTCAGCGAATTGATAAGCTGCTTGCATAACATCTTTTTAAGGGCGAAAAATTGCGCGCGAAAATATAATTGTACCGCAGCATATGCGAAAATTGGTTATTTTTGAATATTTTTTCTTAAACTTTGTTTTACTGTTTATTTAGGGTTCTCAAAAGGATGGAAGGAGACTTTTATGAGTGGCGAACAAGAACCTTGGGTGTTTAGAGGAGGTCTAACCGCTGATTTACAAGTAAATAATAAAAAATAATTTGTGCAATATTTTTATGATTTATCTCATTTTTAGAGGTTAATTCCGGTTGATTCTGGAAACGATCTCTTCGTTTATAAAGCACCGGATGTACCGACATGCAGAGTATACACAATCCGTCCTTATTTACCAACTGATGAGGCACAAGTTTACCAAGTTTGCACTAGAACCTGCAAAGACGGCTTAGAAGACTGTTTGCCATATCCGGACGATCTTAAAGATCTTCAAGCCGACAAAATAGTTGGAGCGTATTTAACGATGCATCCAGAATTCTGTATGGTCGTTGAAGATGAAAGTGGAATCGTCGGGTATGCTTGCGCTTCGCCTGATTACAAAAAATTTAGGCTGAAAGTAGAATTAGCTTGGATACCAGAGATGTGCTTAAAGTACCCCATAAACGAAGATAGAACGGATATTTCAAAATTTGCTAAAGAAAGTGTAGAGTATTTTCATAATTTTAAGGATGAGGTGTATGTTAGTAGCCCAACACACCCATCTAGTATGATCTGTAGTTTACTGCCATCCGTTTTGGATCAATCTGTTAGTAAAAGACTTGTCACTTGTTTGTTAGCAGCACTAAGAGCCAATGGTAAGAATTATTTATATCACTATATATAAAAAAATTTTAGAAACATTAATGCTACTATTAGTAAACCTATTTTTTTTTGTTGTTGTAGGATCCTTTGGAGTTCATGTAATTATGAATACAAACGATAGTTACACACACGCGTTTTATGGCAAATTGGGTTTTGTGGAGAATACTCATGAAGCTATTAAAGGAAAAATCGTTATGGGGCGTACTTTTTAAACAAATTCAATGTTTGTTGTTAGTTTTTCCCCTTTAACTTTGTTCTCTAAGGACTGACTTTTTTCACCACACCCATATTATTATAATATGAATTTTATTAATTTCTCTGTTTTTATTTCAATTTTATCCTGATGTTCAGATGTATTGATTGACTTTTTTATTCGATAACAATGAAGGTTTATGTTGCGGTTCTTAAAGTGTAGCTAATCTAATGTCTATTGAAAAAAAATCAAAAATTATTTAAGAATAATAAAAATTCCTATAAATTGAATTGCCTATTTATTGTTCATTTACATAAACATAGTTGTTTTGGGTAGTTACAGTAATTTTTTGTTAAACAAATGTAAAACTTATTTATGGTGCGGTATCATTCATGGATTGTAAGTTTGTTACTTTTTTGTGAAGATCTAATATCTGTAAAAAAAAAACATATTATTTACCTACATTATTCTAAACTGTTATTATTTCTAAACTGTAGATAAGTATGACAATGATATATCAAAAATCAACCTTTCAACAACTAACAAAGACACTTGAAATCATACGAGATTATTCTATATTAACCAATTTGTATCATTCAGAAGAAATGACAAAGTGAAATTCATTTTAGCCACAAGGAAGATAGAACTAGAAAGATTCGGGTATAGCAGTCTTGAGACCCTTGGCTAAACCAAAATGTTTCTAACTCTAAGTGTTACTTCTAGTGATAGTGTTGGTATTAGTTCTAGTTTTAGTTGTTATTCAGTACCAGATTGTTATACAGGATGTACAAAAAGTATGGAAAAATGGTTCTACAGCCTAAACTTAAACTTACATTAAAAAAAGTTTTAAATAAAAGTTACTTGAAACTATTTTCCGCATATCTTGACGTAGAAATAAACGTCACAGGGATGGGCGGAGCTTATACTGCCTGCAAACAATTTCGTTGCTAACCACAGTTGCTAAGATAAATCGCCATAAAAATGTCATCTAAAATGTCACTTAGTTTATTTTATTTTAACACTAATTGAAAAATTGAATATGGGGATTTATCGTTAGCAACACAGTTAGCAACGAAGATGTTTGGAGTCGGTATAAGCTCCGCCCATCAATATGACGTCAAGGCTTAGGTTGTCTATTCCATAATGTTACCATAACTTGGTTGTCGCTACGTCAAATCTTTTTTAATAAAAGTTTCAATATCTCGAAAACTATGCAGTTTAAAGCATTAAAACCTTATGGCATTTTGCAACACCTTGTCAAAAAGAATCCAAAAACCTTAAAATATACAGGATGTTCCATTTAAAAAACACACTCACCATGTCGTAACTCAGAGCCGTCAAGATTTTTATTTTGTTTCTACGCCAAGATATGCGGAAAATAGTTTCAAGTAACTTTTATTTAAAACTTTTTTTAATTTAAGTTGAAGTTTAACTAAAAACGTTCGGGTTTAGACGTCTTAAGAGACGCATGGCTAAACCAGAATGTTTCTAGCCTTAGGTGTAGTATTAGTTTCAGTGCTAGTTCTAATTTTAGTGGTTATTCTTACCACTTATTACCACTGCTTAACTAAAAGTAGAACTAACACTAGACCAAGAACTAGAATCATTCGGGTTTAGTCGTCTTATGAGACGCACGGCTAAACCCGAATGTTTCTAGTTCTTGGTCTAATGTTAGTTCTAATGACAGTGCAAGTGGAAAACTAGAACTAACACTGTACCTAGAACTAGAATCATTTGGGTTTAGCCGCACGTCTCAAAAGACGGCTAAACCCAAATAATTCTAGTTTTAGGTATAGTGTTAGTTTTATATAGTAACAGTGCTAGTTTTAATTGTTATACAGCGCTAGACTGTTGTATATTTTTATTAAACTAAAAGTGGAACTAACACTAGACCAAGAACTAGAATCACTCGGCTTTAGCCGTCTTTTGAGACGCACGGCTATACCCGAATGTTTCTAGTTTTTGGTCTAATGTTAGTTCTAGTGACAGTGCAAGTGTAAAACTAGAACTAACACTATACCTAGAACTAGAATCATTTCAGTTCTAGTTTTACACTAGCACTGTTGCTATGTAGAACTAATACTATACCTAGAGCTAGAATCATTTGGGTTTAGCCGTCTTTTGAGACGTGCGGCTAAACCCAAATGATTCTAGTTCTAGCTATGGTGTTAGTTCTACATAGTAACAGTGCTAGTGTAAAAATAGAACTAACACTATACCTAGAACTATAATCATTTGGGTTTAGCCGTCTTTAAAGACGTGCGGCTAAACCCAAATGATTCTAGTTCTAGGTATGATGTTAGCTTTACATAGAGCAGTGTTAGTATAAAACTAGAACTAACACTATACCTAGAACTAGAATCATTTGGGTTTAGCCGTCTTTAAAGACGTGCGGCTAAACCCAAATGATTCTAGTTCTAGGTATGGTGTTAGTTTTACATAGTAACAATGTTAGTGTAAAACTAGAACTAACACTAGACCTAGAACTAGAATCATTTCTGTTCTAGTTTTACACTAGCACTGTTGCTATGTAGAACTAACACTATACCTAGAGCTAGAATCATTTGGGTTTAGCCGTCTTTTGAGACATGCGGCTAAACCCAAATGATTCTAGTTCTAGCTATGGTGTTAGTTCTACATAGTAACAGTGCTAGTGTAAAAATAGAACTAACACTATACCTAGAACTAGAATCATTTGGGTTTAGCCGTCTTTAAAGACGTACGGCTAAACACAAACGATTCTAGTTCTATGTATGATGTTTGCTTTACATAGAGTAGTGTTAGTATAAAACTAGAACTAACACTATACCTAGAACTAGAATCATTTGGGTTTAGCCGTCTTTAAAGACGTGCGGCTAAACCCAAATGATTCTAGTTCTAGGTATGGTGTTAGTTTTACATAGTAACAATGTTAGTGTAAAACTAGAACTAACACTAGACCTAGAACTAGAATCATTTCTGTTCTAGTTTTACACTAGCACTGTTGCTATGTAGAACTAACACTATACCTAGAGCTAGAATCATTTGGGTTTAGCCGTCTTTTGAGACGTGCGGCTAAACCCAAATGATTCTAGTTCTAGGTATGATGTTAGCTTTACATAGAGCAGTGTTAGTATAAAACTAGAACTAACACTATACCTAGAACTAGAATCATTTGGGTTTAGCCGTCTTTAAAGACGTGCGGCTAAACCCAAATGATTCTAGTTCTAGGTATGGTGTTAGTTTTACATAGTAACAATGTTAGTGTAAAACTAGAACTAACACTAGACCTAGAACTAGAATCATTTCTGTTCTAGTTTTACACTAGCACTGTTGCTATGTAGAACTAACACTATACCTAGAGCTAGAATCATTTGGGTTTAGCCGTCTTTTGAGACATGCGGCTAAACCCAAATGATTCTAGTTCTAGCTATGGTGTTAGTTCTACATAGTAACAGTGCTAGTGTAAAAATAGAACTAACACTATACCTAGAACTAGAATCATTTGGGTTTAGCCGTCTTTAAAGACGTGCGGCTAAACCCAAACGATTCTAGTTCTAGGTATGATGTTAGCTTTACATAGAGCAGTGTTAGTATAAAACTAGAACTAACACTATACCTAGAACTAGAATCATTTGGGTTTAGCCGTCTTTAAAGACGTGCGGCTAAACCCAAATGATTCTAGTTCTAGGTATGGTGTTAGTTTTACATAGTAACAATGTTAGTGTAAAACTAGAACTAACACTAGACCTAGAACTAGAAACAATCGGGTTTAGCCGTGCGTCTGAAGACTTTCTAGTTCTAGGTCTAGTGTTAGTTCTAGTTTTATTCGTTATTCAGCGTTAGATTGTTGAATATTTTTATTGAATTAAAAGTAGAACTAACATTAAATCTAGAATTAGAAACATTTTGATTTAGCCATATCAAGAGACGCATAGATAAACCAGAATGTTTCTAACCCTAGGTGTAGTTTTAATTTCAGTGCTAGTTCTACTTTTAGTTAGGTTATTCAGCGTTAGATTGTTGTATATTCTTATCGAACGTCCAAAAATAATTACTTGCCTTTCTTATTTCATTTTCCGCTCTTGCAAGTTCATAAGCTCTCATTTCAGCGCCATTATCCGTAGATTCACCTTCCTGTTTAAAACATTTTTTGATAATAAATTTATTATAATCAAAAAAAATTAAATTTACCAATGGAACATTGCTTCTTTCCAATTCTTTCCTTTCCTTAGCTTCTTCATTTTGTGCTTCCAACTCTTTCAATTGAGCCACAAGTTCGCTTATCATCTTAGTCATATCGACGTTTTTGCTAAATCGCCTTCTCTTTCGCACGATTGTATCAACTTGTTTATATAAATCTTCTCGTTGAATCATCTTATCATAATCAGGATCGGTATCATATGGAACTTCAAGTTTCGGTCGCTCGGTGTTTCTAATAGGTTCCATATTTTTTTGAAATCTCCACGATTTTAAAGCTTTTAAGTTTCGTTCTTGTTGAAGCAATTGTTCCTGTTGTTCCAAGATCTCTTTTAATTTTTCCATCCATAAATCTTTAATTTGTTGATCGATCACTCTTTCTTTATTCGGTTTGGCTTTTCTAACATTTAAATACTTATTACTGTTATAATAGGCATTACTAACCGACGCTTTCGGACAAAACTTTACCGGTTTCTTTTTAACTCTAAATTCAAGCGGTTCTTCTATCGGAGTAGGTTTAGGTTTCGTTGGGATTGAGGTTGAAATACTGTTTTTTGGTGATAAACCTTTTACGGTGATTACAGGATTATCATTGCGCATCATTTTAGCTGCCATTGCTGCTTTTCTTAATAATTCTTGAATGGTTATTGTTTTTCTGTTTGCAAATCGACGAAGTGGTTGTGAATGATGCGCTGTGGTTGAGGAAGGAAGTGATAACTCCGAAGATGTATGTAGATTAGATTTTTGTTCAAATTGCGTTTTTAGATATTCACAAGTCGCTAATGCACCTTTCTCAAGAATTTCTTTGTGGGGATAAACTAAAGGATTTCCTTGAACTTGAAGCACCAATAAATTTGGACAAAGACCTATTTAATAAGAATAAATAAATTTAATTTATGTGATTAATAAGAAATGTATTTACCCAATTCATTTGGTAATCTTTCCAACATGTTATCTTCTAATAATATAGTATCTAAACATTGATGATTAGCAACGCCACTCGGTATTTCTTTCAATCGGTTATTTCTCAAATCTAACCAGGTTAATCTGGGTAGCTTTTGAAATATATTTTCTGGAAGATACTCAATGGCATTATTCTCCAAATACAACATTTGCAAATTGCACAATTCTAATAAATCACGAGGCACTTCGGAAAGATTCCTTTGAGATCCATCGTAGATCACATCAATTTTGGATGCCATTTTTTAACACTCCACTTTGACACCTTCTTTTAATAATTGATTTGATGGGATACCGAGAAGATAGAACTTATTTAAAATTCGATTGCGACATCGTCATGACGACGATATTATAGTGCCATTAATTATACTTATCGATTTGACGTGGTTATGGTGACTTGCATGTGCTGTGGTGTTCCAACTTTGGGGAGTGTCACAAGAACCAGACAGAAGTTATGGGAAAGTTTACAGTTTTGCTATGGAAACGATATATTTTTTTTTCTTTATGAAAATTGAAATAAATTCAATGTTATTTTTATATATTTTAAAAGCAGTGAAATAAATAATTTCTATAAATCATCAGGAACATCACTGTAGCATGCTGTGCACACGACATGTACAAAACAAAAAGAACGTTACTATATAAAATTATTAATATTATTATCATTCAAAATAATAAAATCGATTCTATCAGTCCTGTGAATGTACTTCATATTATTACTTATTAAAATATTAATTTATATTGTGGACACATATATATATATATCCACAATTTGGTGACCCCGAAGATTGAACCTGCCCCCGACGAATTTTTTTTTTTTGAACCTACCCCAGCGATTACTTTATACCTGCACCTGAAGATTAGCTTGAACCTGCCCCCGACGAAATATTTGAGTCTGCGCTCTACCCATACCCAATAAAGACAAACCCAAGCCATATTACGTCAATTGACAACAAGACGTCAAGTCATTCCATCAAATTAGAACAAGCGCCAGCCCAGTCCCGCAACCATCAAGATTCCAAACGTTTTGTTTACAGTCGTGTGCTGGTGAGTAAAGTCACTTTTCATTCCTGTAGGACTAATATTAAGAGGAATCAAAAAATTAATCATATTTTCAACAATTTTTGGCATATATCAACATTCTTTTGGCAAATTTACCCACTGAGATCATCTCTACCGTGGTAGATCTCATACAGAACCTTCCAGACATAAATGCATATTCTTCACTCAAAAAATTGTTAATCGACAGGTTATCATTGAGTGAAGAAAAACGGCTGGACGATGTTCTGTTAGGTTCGCAAATGGGAGATCAAAAACCGTCAGATTTTTATCGAGCGATGTTGACCACGGTTGGTGGTTCTCAGGTGGTTAGTCCAAATTTGTTATTAAAATTGTGGCAAAGGAGACTACCTCGTGTTGTCTCGGTTGCACTCCTCGCTTCTGGCAAAGAGGACGTTGTGGACATTCTTTCCATTGCCGACAAGGTGTGGGAATCAATGAATTTGACGTCGACCTCAACACACCTCTCGGAAGTTCAAAAACATCGCACCACAAAAACACCACCACACGACGAATTACTAACAACAATCCAAAATCTGACGTTAACGTGTCAAGCACTAGTGACTACCATTACACAACAACAACAACAACAGGACAAAAAATTTGGAAAATCAAATAAATTCTTTGACTACCTAACTTCAAAACATACCAACAAATACGTCGAAGAATTGTAATTGTAATTGTTTTCACAATTCTCGAGATAGACATCGTTCTTCGTCACGTCACTCGCGGAATAGATCTAATTCTACGAGTTATTCGACTATTTTTTGGTATCACCGTAAATTTGGAGACAACGCGGTTAAATGTGGAGGAACATATTGCAAATTTTATAATTCCATCACCGACAAAAACAAAAATTTTCCATCGACATCAAAAAACTAATAAAGGTTTCAAAAGAAAACCAAAATTTTTCCAAATTCAAAATTTTGACAAAAAGTCAACCTCAATTTACGGTAAATTCTGTCAGTTCCCGACTTTTCATTTTTGACAATCAAAATAACCTAAATTTTTTAATTGACACTGGAGCTGACATTTCGGTTCTACCTCACAAATTATATCCGAAACGTAACCAAGATACCAACTCAAACCTTTCTGCCGCTAATGGTACTACAATTACTACATACATGGTAAAAAAATGCTTACAATTTCATTAAATCTAAGAAGGAATTTCCCATTCGTATTTACTATAGCTAATGTTAGTAAACCAATCATTAGAAAACCAATTTGTTTTCAATTGGTTCCATTGTCAAAAATACTATTCCAACTCCCAAAATTTTTTCTTTTGAAACCAAATATACAACACTCTTAAAAAAATTTCCAAAATTAACGTCTACACCGGACTTTACAAAACCAGTTGGACATAACACTCGACACAGAATTGTTACCAACTCACACTTACCGTTTTGTCGTCCCCGACGTTTAGACGTGCACAAACACAACATCGCAAAGAAAGAATTCGAACAAATGGTGGCATTAGGAATCTGCCGACCCTCTTCTTCTTCTACAGCGTCGCCTCTTCACATGGTTCCTAAGAAAGATTCCAACGATTGGAGACCATGTAGAGACTACCGACAACTCAACAACATCACAGTTCCAGATCGTTATCCTCTTCCGCACATTCAAGATTTTAACTTACATTTACACAATTGCAAAATTTTTTCAAAATTAGATCTGGTACGAGCTTATCACCAAATTCCTGTAGAAGAAGACGATATTCCTAAAACGGCTATCACTACACCGTTTGGTCTGTTCGAATTCACGAGAATGCCTTTCGGTTTACGTAATGCGGCACAAACCTTTCAAAGATTCATAAACGAAGTTCTATCTGGCTTAGATTTCCTATTCGTATATCTAGATGATATTCTAGAAGAAGAACATTATCTTCATTTACAACAATTGTTTGAGAGGTTAAGTTCTTGTAATATTAATATACAACCAACAAAATGTGTTTTTGGAGTTACAGATTTAAATTTCCTAAGTCATCAAATTTCTGCTGAAGGCGTTCGCCCTTCGCAATCTAAGGTTAATGCCATAACTGAATTTCCAAAACCAACCACACTAAAACAATTACAGCGATTCTTAGGAATGATAAATTTTTATCACAGATTTTTACCAAACATCTCAAACATTTTAGCTCCTTTACATCATTTATCAAAAACACTTTATTCACAAAAACTTAAATCAATCACTTCTTGGACACACCATCACGACATTTCTTTCACTACAGCCAAAGAACTTTTATCAAAATCCGTCACTCTTGCACACCCATCACCACAAGCAACTCTTTCACTGACGACAGACGCCTCAAGTAAAGGTATAGGAGCAGTTTTATCACAGACTATAGACAATAAAACACAACCTTGATCAGGGACGACAATTCGAATCAAAACTCTTTTCAAAATTTCACACCTTTCTAGGAACAAGTCAAATTCATACATCCACCTTCCATCCCCAAAGCAACGGAATTTTAGAAAGGTTTCACCGTTCTTTAAAAACAGCCATAACTGCCAGAGGTAACACTACGAGGTGGAACAATGATCTTCCCTTGGTTCTCCTAGGCCTCAGATCATCTCTTAAGGAAGACCTAGGTTGTTCATCTGCCGAACTTGTATACGGTCAACCACTTAGGCTTCCAGGAGAATTTTTTGTTAATATTCAACACCCTTTGGAATCTGATCCATTGCTATCTAGTTTACGAGAAACATTCTCTTGTTTGAAACCAGTAAACACAGTTTTTCATTCCAACCAAAAACCATTTATTCATAAAGATTTATTCATTTCAAAATTTGTTTTTGTCAAAATTAATGGGATTCAACCCTCTTTAACACCAAGATATGAAGGCCCATTTAAAGTGATAAAAACATTTCCGAAATATTTTGTAATTTTCAAAAATAACAAGGAAGTAGCTGTTAACATCAACAACCTTAAACCAGCATTTCTTTTAAAGGAAAATTCAACATGTCACCACAGCGAGGCAATCAATTCTCATAATATAAAAATTCAAAAAAAAGTTACTTTCAATTTTTAAATATGATTTCTTTTTTCTTTAACCACCATATTCCTCTTTTTATTAATCTTTATAGGAGGGGAAGTGGCTGTAGCATGCTGTGCATACGACATGTACAAAACAAAAAGAACGTTACTATATAAAATTATTAATATTATTAACATTCAAAATAATAAAATCGATTCTATCAGTCCTGTGAATGTACTTCATATTATTACTTATTAAAATATTAATTTATATTGTGGACACATATATATATATATATATATCCACAATCACATTTCGTTTCAAAGACACAAAAAGATGAAGCGAAGGGCGATGTAACATTTAACCCTTTGTGTCCCGACGATACTTTAAAGTACCCGTAATTTTAAACTGTAGTTATCTATTCGGCGCATTTAGAGCTGTCGGTACTTTCTACTGTACAAGTAGTTGTTTCAACATTTTTTTTCTTAATATTTTTCAAATCCAACCCAACAATTATTATACATCATTTTAAAGAGAAAGCTTTGAGCTTTAATTTAAAATAAGTTTCATTCCTTAATTTCAATAAATACGGCTTACAGGAATTTTTAAATTAGCATATTTTTAACATTTTTAGGTTATTCGAAAATGTAAGTTTTATTTCAACTTTTTTTTTCTCTATATTTTTCCAATCCATCCCAACAATTATTATACATCATTTTAAAGAGAAAGCTTTGAGCGTTAATTTAAAATAAGTTTCATTCCTTAATTTCAATAAATACGGCTTCCAGGAGTTTTTAAATTAGCATCTTTTTTGGCACTCTTAGGTTATACGAAAATGTAAGTTTTGTTTCAACATGTTTTTTGTCAATATTTTTCCAATCCAACCCAACAATTATTATACATCATTTTAAAAAGAAAGCTTTGAGCTTTAATTTAGAATAAGTCTTATTCTTTAATTTCAATAAATACGGCTTCCAGGAATTTTTAAATTAGCATCTTTTTTGACACTTTTAGGTTATACGAAAATGTTAGTTTTAACTCAATACTCTTTTTCTCAATATTTTTTTAATTCAACCCATCGATTGTTATACCTCGATTTAAACAGAAAGCTTCAAGCTTCAATTTAAAATAAGTTTTATTTCTTAATTTCAATAAACACGGTTTCCAGGAATTTTTGAATTAGCGTCTTTTTAGGGGATTGCATATTTTGCTAAAATTTTATTGCAAAGGCCTTTACTGAGTGTATTTTGATAGCGTTTTAATTCTGTCTGATTCTGTCACAAAGTTTCAAAATGTTTGACTTCTTGGGACACAAAGGGTTAAATTAGGAGATACATGATGCAAAAAAATTTAACATTTAAGATAACATCTATCATATAAGTCATTGGAAACCTTTTCTGACAACTTGAATTAATTAAGCAATTAAACAAGCAAATTATTTCTTAATTACCAAATTGTTTATTAATTAAAACAAAAATATTGACACAAAAATTACATATCTTATCAAAACCAACTACAACAAACTGTTTTAATTTCTATTTTAATTCAGGAAGTAATCAAATAACTATATATTTTATAAACATCTTTACCATAACGATCATGACCCAATGAGGTTCAACAATAAAATTACGCAATTACTAATTACACACAGTAATAAGTGGTGATAATGCATCTCTAGATTTCTCATAAATAGGAGTGTTAGATTGCAACAAGGTTTATTCACCATTCAGTGTTCATTGTTCGCTCAAAAAATTCTCGCAAAATGGAGATAAAAGATTTTGAAAGTTTAGTGACGCCTTTTTTGAAAAGAAAAAAGTTTGTTTCGTGTGATTGTAAAAGTTTATTGGGTTCTGGCGAAAATTATGGTAGTACTTTATTAGCGGTTGATGTAAAAGTAATTAATGAAGATGGTAAAGAAGAAGTGGTGAAATGTGTGGGAAAAACAACACCACCCACCGAAATGTTATGGTCGTTTTTTAACACCAAAGAAACGTTTAAGAAAGAGATCGCTTTGTACGATACGATTACCCCAATTTTAAATAATTTTGGACAAAAAAAAGGAATCGAAAATATATTTTCATTCATCCCAAAGTGTTTTGGTGCTAGATTAAGCATAAATCCGAATTCAACCGAAGTCGATCGAGATGGTGTTCTTCTTTTAGAAAATTTAAAAGTTTCAGGTTACGATATTGATGATAGATTTAATGGGTTTTCTAAAGAGTGTGCTGAGTTAATTTTAAAAGATTTGGCAGTTTTCCACGCGACACCTTTAGCGTATAAACTGGAGTACCCCAATGAATTCGACAAAACATTAAAACCCTATTTGAAAAAGAGCTTTTTCTACAGCCCTAGTGAAGCACTTTTTGAAGTCTTGAAACCAGCGGCTTCAAAAAATCCTAAATGTGCTTCGCTTATCAATAAAATCGATCATCATTGGGATGATTACAATAAATGGGTTAAAGGTGAATTTGAAATAAGAGAACTTTTTGCCACAATAACCCATCAAGACTTTTGGGTTAATAACACCATGATTAAATTTAAAAATAAAGAACCAATCAGCAATATGATGGTGGATTTTCAAATAATCGAATACGAATCGTTGGCTCATGATTTAATATTTTTCTTATACAGTAGTGTCCAAATCGATGTTTTAGAAGAACACGTTGATGGTTTAATCGATTTTTATTTTGAGGCGTTTATTGGATGTTTAAAAGATTTGAGATGTGACACATCCAAATTTACCAAAAAGGCGTTTGATGAAGAAATTGAAATTGCTGCGAAACAAGTTCAACTTACCCATATTTTGTATATGCTATTTCCTATGTTGAAGTTGAAAGGGGAAGCTTTAGATTTAAAGGATGTGAATGGGGAGGGGGATATTTTCCAAAATAGCGAAATTTATCATGAAAATTTTGCCAAAAGATTACATTTTGTTTTATTAGATTTTGAAAAACGCGGTTGGTTGTAATTAAATTTATTTATAATAAAATTTAGTTCAAAAATTTCTTAGATTTTTATTTCTCTTATCATGTAGTCACAGTATTGTTTTATAATCATTGTGATTTTTGAACTTGTGTGCCTGTTATCATTGTTTATAACTTAAATTGTTTAAAAATCGTATTGTTCAGAAAT
This sequence comes from Onthophagus taurus, assembly GCF_036711975.1. Classification (NCBI taxonomy): domain Eukaryota; kingdom Metazoa; phylum Arthropoda; class Insecta; order Coleoptera; family Scarabaeidae; genus Onthophagus; species Onthophagus taurus. The sequence continues at coordinate 4,798,495 of NC_091967.1, forward strand.
AACATTATCATCGTGAGTTGACCAGCTGCGCAACACATGTTACGTCATCCCTGAATGCGATCAATTTGTAAAACTAAACAATTCATAAAACATTTTAAATTGATGTTATACAATTGATACATAAATTTTAAATTTGTATGAATTAAATAAAAATAGTCCATTTTTTGCAAAATAAAATTGCAATTTTAATCATTTTCTTCGTTTTTCGTAGAACAATGAACAATGAATTTTTATATTCCAAGTATTGTTAACGTTTTATAGCACATGAATGTGGTATTTTTGAAATGTTATAATGCAAAAATAGAAATGTTGTAATTAATAGTTTATATCTATTAATTGTAGAATATTCTTAAATACCACCAAATTTCACACAACTTGTATCTCAAGAACGAATTGAGATATCATCATGAAATAAAGAACATTTTAAAGCAAATTTAATAAAGATTTAATGTGCCATAAATGAATTCTTGCTTTCTATAAACATCGTTGTTATGATTTTTTAAATCAAACTCTGCACGTTTGATTGTTTAGATATGAAACACAAATTTAAAAAAATCGTAAGTTAAGAACGAATTAAGATATCATCATGAAATAAGAAACAATTTAAAGCAAATTTAATGAAGATTTAATGTGCCATAAACAATTTCTTACTTTCCATACACATCGGGGTTATGATCTTTTAAATCAAACTCTGCATGTTTGATTGTTTAGATATGAAACTCAAATTTTAAAAAATCGTCACTCAAGAACGAATTGAGATATAATCATGAAATAAGAAACATTTTAAAGCAAATTTAATGAAGATTTAATGTGCCATAAATGATTTCTTGCTTTCTATAAACATCGTTGTTATGATTTTTTAAATCAAACTCTGCACGTTTGATTGTTTAGATATGAAACACAAATTTAAAAAAATGGTAAGTTAAGAACGAATTAAGATATCATCATGAAATAAGAAACAATTTAAAGCAAATTTAATGAAGATTTAATGTGCCATAAACAATTTCTTACTTTCCATAAACATCGGGGTTATGATCTTTTAAATCAAACTCTGCATGTTTGATTGTTTAGATATGAAACTCAAATTTTAAAAAATCGTAACTCAAGAACGAATTGAGATATAATCATGAAATAAAAAACATTTTAAAGCAAATTTGATGAAGATTTAATGTGCCATAAATGATTTCTTGCTTTCTATAAACATCGTTGTTATGATTTTTTAAATCAAACTCTGCACGTTTGATTGTTTAGATATGAAACACAAATTTAAAAAAATCGTAAGTTAAGAACGAATTGAGATATCATCATGAAATAAAAAACATTTTAAAGGGAATTTGATGTAGATTTAATGTGCCATAAATAATTTCTTGCTTTCCATAAACATAGTTGTTATAATTTTTTAAATCCAGTTCTGCACTTTTGATTGTTATAGTGAAACACAAATTTTAAAAAATTGTAACTCAAGAACAAATTGAGATATCATCATGAAATAAGAAACATTTTAAAGCAAATTTAATGAAAATTTAATGTGCCATAAACAATTTCTTACTTTCCATAAACATCGTGGTTATGATCTTTTAAATCAAATTCTGCACGTTTGATTGTTTAGATATTAAACACAAATTTAAAAAAAATCGTAACTAAAGAACGAATTGAGATATCATCATGAAATAAGAAACATTTTAAAGCAAATTTAATAAAGATTTAATGTGCCATAAACAATTTCTTTCTTTCCATAAACATCGTGGTTATGATTTTTTAAATCAAACTCTGCACGTTTGATTGTTTAGATATGAAACACAAATCTAAAATAATCGTAATTCAAGAACGAATTGAGATATCATCATGAACTAAAAAACAGTTTAAAGCAAACTTAATAAAGATTTAATCCACCATAAATAATTTCTTATTTTACATAATCATCGTTGTTATGATTTTTTAAATCAAACTCTGCACATTTGATTGTTATATATGAAACACAAATTTAAAAAAATCGTAATTCAAGAACGAATTGAGATATCATCATGAAATAAAAAACATTTTAAAGGGAATTTGATGTAGATTTAATGTGCCATAAATGATTTCTTGCTTTCCATAAACATAGTTGTTATAATTTTTTAAATCCAGTTCTGCACTTTTGATTGTTATAGTGAAACACAAATTTTAAAAAATTGTAACTCAAGAACGAATTGAGACATCATCATGAAATAAGAAACATTTTAAAGCAAATTTAATAAAGATTTAATGTGCCATAAATGATTTCTTGTTTTCCATAAACATCGTTGTTATGATTTTTTAAATCAAACTCTGCACGTTTGATTGTTTAGATATGAAACTCAAATTTTAAAAAATCGTAACTCAAGTACGAATTGAAATATCATCATGAAATAAACAACATTTTAAAGCAAATTTGATAAAGATTTAATGTGCCATAAATAATTTCTTGCTTTCCATAAACATCGTGGTTATGATTTTTTAAATCAAACTCTGTACGTTTGATTGTTTAGATATGAAACTCAAATTTAAAAAAATCGTAACTCAAGAACGAATTGAGCTATCATCATGAAATAAAAAACAATTTAAAGCAAATTTGATAAAGATTTAATGTACCATAAATGATTTCTTGCTTTCCATAAATATCGTTGTTATGACTTCTTAAATCCAACTCAGCATGTTTGATACAGATATGAAACACAAATTTTAAAAAGTCGTAACTCAAGAACGAATTGAGATATCATCATGAAATAAAAAAACATTTTAAAGGGAATTTGATGTAGATTTAATGTACCATAAATGATTTCTTGCTTTCCATAAACATCGTTGTTATGATTTTTTGAATCCAACTCAGCATGTTTGATAATTATAGATATAAAACACAAATTTTAAAAAGTCGTAACTCAAGAACGAATTGAGATATCATCATAAAATAAAAAACATTTTATAGCAAATTCGATAAAGATTAAATGTGCCATAAACAATTTCTTGCTTTCTATAAACATCGTTGTTATGATTTTTTAAATCAAACCTGCACGTTTGATTGTTATAAATATGAAACACGAATTTTAAAAAATCGTAACTCAAGTACGAATTGAGATATCATCATGAAATAAAAAACATTTTAAAGCAAATTTGATGAAGATTTAATGTACCATAAATGATTTCTTGCTTTCCATAAACATCGTTGTTATGATTTTTTAATTCCAACTCAGCATGTTTGATACAGATATGAAACACAAATTTTAAAAAGTCGTAACTCAAGAATGAATTGAGATATCATCATGAAATAAAAAACATTTTAAAGCAAATTTGATAAAGATTTAATGTACCATAAATGCTTTCTTGCTTTCCATAAACATCGTTGTTATAATTTTTTAAATCAAACTCTGCAAGTTTGATTGTTTAGATATGAAACACAAATTTAAAATAATCGTAATTCAAGAACGAATTGAGATATCATCATGAACTAAAAAACAGTTTAAAGCAAACTTAATGAAGATTTAATCCACCATAAATAATTTCTTATTTTACATAATCATCGTTGTTATGATTTTTTAAATCAAACTCTGCACGTTTGATTGTTTAGATATGAAACACAAATTTTAAAAAAGCGTAACTCACGAACGAATTGAGATATCATCATGAAATAAAAAACATTTTAAAGCAAATTTACTTGGTATTTAACATTTTCAAGATGATTCTTTCAAATCTTCAAATTTCAGATATATAGATTTTTCAACGCAACTCTGCATAACTAATATTAGGGTAATTAACCTTTGTGTGTCTCAAATTTGTTATTGTAATTTTTTGCTTATAATTCAATAGCAATTATCTAGATATTTTATCGATTGCCATTGAATCGGCACGTTATTTGATCCCGAGATAGTTTTTCATTAACGATATCACTTAGCTTATTGACTGATATAACTCCTACTCGAACGAGTTAGAGTTTAAATAGTCTCGTAATCGTAATTTCCGTTTTAGTTTAGTTTTTTCCTCCAACACTCAACATTACACCACACATTAAATTATTGCCATAGTATTATTAACGTTATCTCGTTAATTAGTGGTCTCGAGTACACATTATATTACGTAACAGAATAAATCACACATTCATTCAAGTATTGTTCACCTTCAAACAATCATATTTGTTTATCATGGATATCAAGTGTATAGAACAAGTTATCGAACCGGTTTTGAAAAATGGCACAAAATATGTTTCGCATCAATGTAAGAATTTGTTATCGCTTGGTGAAAACTATGGTAGTGTTATGTTGGATGTGAAAATTAAAGTTGATAAGGATGGTGAAGAAGAAACTTTATGTTGTGTTGGAAAAACAACCCCGCAGTCGGCGGTAATATGGAAAATGTTTAACACCTCCGTTACGTTTAAAAAGGAAATTTCGTTTTATCACGATATCGTACCAACTTTAAATGAATTTGGAGAAGAAAAAGGTATAAAAAATATAATGCATTTTACAGCTAAATGTGTCGGTGCTAGAATATCGTTAGATCCGAACTCAACGGAAGTTGATACTGATGCTATTTTATTATTGGAAAATATAAAAGTGAAAGGTTTTACGGTGGCTGATAGATTTATCGGTTTTAATATGGATGAAACTAAATTAATTTTGAGAGATTTAGCCGTTTTCCATGCAACACCTTTAGCATTGAAACTTCAAAAACCGGAAGTGTTTAATAAAAAGATCCGCCCGTACTTAAACAGAGATTTTAACTTCAAACCGGAAGAGGAATCATTCCAGAAATTCATGAGTTTAATAAAAGAAAAAACATCTAGCAATCCTAAGTTAGGGGCTTTACTTGAAAGAATCGAAAACATGTCCAGAAAAGCTTTTGATTTAGTACTAGAAAAATTAGATCCTAACGAATTATATGCCACAATGGTCCACAACGATTTCTGGGTAAATAACACAATGTTAAAATACGACGAAAATGGAAAAGTAATTGAAAATATTATGGTCGATTTCCAAGTCTTAGAATACAACTCTCCAGCTACGGATTTACTATTTTTACTTTACTCAAGCGTCCAATTAGAAGTCATTGAAAACAACGTCGATTACTTCATCAGATATTACTTTGATCATTTCTTGGAAACGTTAAAAAAATTGGATTGTGATACTGAACAGTTTACTTTTGACACATTTTTGGATGATATCGATTTTATAGGCAAAAATTACCAAGCGAATCATGTGATAATTATGTTACAACCTATTTATACTAAAAAAGGAGAAGCTAAAGATTTATCTAACGCTACAACTGAAGAGGATATTTTAGCCGATGGTAGTTCTATGCACGATAATTATGCCAAAAAACTAGAATTTGTTTTATTAGAGTTTGAAAAAAGAGGATGGATATAAATTACATTAAATTGTATAAAAATAAATGTTTCTTAATTAGTTGTAATAAATAAATTTCGATTATATAATTAAATTTTATTATAATTCCTTTAAAATTATGCTATTTAAAGTTTTGAACTCGAAAAGTTGTAGCAAATTTTACCCTTAACACATTGCTTTATAACACTTACGCTCTTAGATGCATCAATGTAGAGAAATATTTGATAATATGAAAATTAGAAGAGTAGGAAAAAATCGGTATTAGGAGCATGATACAGAAAAGCTTTTAGGATAAAAGTAGTAGCAAATTTTACCCTTAACACATTACTTTATAATACTTTTGCTCTCAGATGCATCAATGTAGAGAAATATTCGAAAATATGAAAATTAGAAGAATTCGTAGTTTCACAAATGGTTAATAAAAAAAAACGGTATTAGGATCATGATACAGAAAAACTTTTAGAACAAAAGTTGTAGCAAATTTTACCCTTAACACATTACTTCATAACACTTTTGCTCTCAGATGCATCAATATAGAGAAATATTCGAAAATATGAAAATTAGAAGAATTTGTAGTTTCATAAGTGGTTAATGGAAAAAATTGGTTACCCGAGCATAATATAGAAAAACTTTTAGAATAAAAGTTGTAGTAAATTTAACCCTTAACACATTACTTTATAGCACTTTTGCTCTCAGATGCATCAATGTAGAGAAATATTCGAAAATATGAAAATTAGAAGAATTCGTAGTTTCGCAAGTGGTTAATGGAAAAAATTGGTATTCCAAGCATGATACAGAAAAACTTTTAGAACAAAAGTTGTAGCAAATTTTACCCTTAACACATTACTTTATAACACTTTTGCTCTCAGATGCATTAATATAGAGAAATATTTGAAAATATGAAATTAGAAGAATTCGTAGTTTCATAAGTGGTTAATGGAAAAAATTGGTTACCCGAGCATAATATAGAAAAACTTTTAGAATAAAAGTTGTAGTAAATTTAACCCTTAACACATTACTTTATAACACTATTGCTCTCAGATGCATCAATGTAGAGAAATATTCGAAAATATGAAAATGAGAAGAATTCGTAGTTTCACAAGTGGTGAATGGAAAAATCGGAATTCCGAGCATGATACAGAAAAACTTTTAGAACAAAAGTTGTAGCAAATTTAACCCTTAACACATTACTTTGCAACACTTTTGCTCTCAGATGCATCAATGTAGAAATATTCGAAAATATGAAAATTCGAAGAATTCGAAGTTTCAAAAGTGGTGAATGGAAAAAAAACGGTATTCCGAGCATGATACAGAAAAACTTTTAGAATAAAAGTTGTAGCAAATTTAACCCTTAACACATTACTTTGTAACACTTTTACTCTCAGATGCATCAATGTAGAAAAATATTCGAAAATATGAAAATGAGAAGAAATCGTAGTTTCACAAGTGGTTAATGGAAAAAAAAACGGTATTCCGAGCATGATACAGACAAACTTTTAGAACAAAAGTTGTAGCAAATTTTACCCTTAACACATTACTTTATAACACTTTTGCTCTCAGATGCATCAATGTAGAGAAATATTCGCAAATATGAAAATTAGAAGAATTCGTAGTTTCACAAGTGGTTAATGGAAAAAATTGGTATTCCAAGCATGATACAGAAAAACTTTTAGAACAAAAGTTGTAGCAAATTTTACGCTTAACACATTACTTTATAACACTTTTGCTCTCAGATGCATCAATGTAGAGAAATATTCGAAAATATGAAAATTAGAAGAATTCGTAGTTTCACAAATGGTTAATAAAAAAAACGGTATTAGGATCATGATACAGAAAAACTTTTAGAACAAAAGTTGTAACAAATTTTACCCTTAACACATTACTTCATAACACTTTTGCTCTCAGATGCATTAATATAGAGAAATATTCGAAAATATGAAAATTCGAAGAATTCGAAGTTTCAAAAGTGGTGAATGGAAAAAAACGGTATTCCGAGCATGATACAGAAAAACTTTTAGAACAAAAGTTGTAGCAAATTTAACCCTTAACACATTACTTTATAACACTTTTGCTCTCAGATGCATCAATGTAGAGAAATATTCGAAAATATGAAAATTAGAAGAATTCGTAGTTTCACAAGTTGCTAATGGAAAAAATCGGTATTCCAAGCATGATACAGATAAACTTTTAGAATAAAAGTTGTAGAAAATTTAATCCTTAACACATTACTTTATAACATTTTTGCTCTCAGATGCATTAATATAGAGAAATATTTGAAAATATGAAAATTAGAAGAATTTGTAGTTTCAAAAGTGGTTAATGGAGAAAAAAACGGTATTCTAAGCATGATACAGAAAAACTTTTAGAACAAAAATTGTAATAAATTTAACCCTTAACACATTACTTTATAACACTTTTGCTCTCAGATGCATTAATATAGAGAAATATTTGAAAATATGAAAATTAGAAGAATTCGTAGTTTCAAAAGTGGTTAATGAAAAAACGGTATTCCTCCAAGCATGATACAGAAAAACTTTTAGGACAAAAGTTGTAGCAAATTTTACGCTTAACACATTACTTTATAACACTTTTGCTCTCAGATGCATCAATGTAGATAAATATTCGAAAATATGAAAATTAGAAGAATTCGTAGTTTCACAAATGGTTAATAAAAAAAACGGTATTAGGATCATGATACAGAAAAACTTTTAGAACAAAAGTTGTAGCAAATTTTACCCTTAACACATTACTTCATAACACTTTTGCTCTCAGATGCATCAATGTAGAGAAATATTCGAAAATATGAAAATTAGAAAAATTCGTAGTTTCAAAAGTGGTTAATGGAAAAACGGTATTCCTCCAAGCATGATACAGAAAAACTTTTAGGACAAAAGTTGTAGCAAATTTTACGCTTAACACATTACTTTATAACACTTTTGCTCTCAGATGCATCAATGTAGATAAATATTCGAAAATATGAAAATTAGAAGAATTCGTAGTTTCACAAATGGTTAATAAAAAAAACGGTATTAGGATCATGATACAGAAAAACTTTTAGAACAAAAGTTGTAGCAAATTTTACCCTTAACACATTACTTCATAACACTTTTGCTCTCAGATGCATCAATGTAGAGAAATATTCGAAAATATGAAAATTAGAAAAATTCGTAGTTTCAAAAGTGGTTAATGGAAAAACGGTATTCCTCCAAGCATGATACAGAAAAACTTTTAGGACAAAAGTTGTAGCAAATTTTACGCTTAACACATTACTTTATAACACTTTTGCTCTCAGATGCATCAATGTAGATAAATATTCGAAAATATGAAAATTAGAAGAATTCGTAGTTTCACAAATGGTTAATAAAAAAAACGGTATTAGGATCATGATACAGAAAAACTTTTAGAACAAAAGTTGTAGCAAATTTTACCCTTAACACATTACTTCATAACACTTTTGCTCTCAGATGCATCAATGTAGAGAAATATTCGAAAATATGAAAATTAGAAAAATTCGTAGTTTCAAAAGTGGTTAATGGAAAGAATTGGTAGTCCGAGCATGATACAGAAAAATTTTTAGAATAAAAGTTGTAGCAAATTTAACCCTTAACACATTACTTTATAACACTTTTGCTCTCAGATGCATCAATGTAGAGAAATATTCATTAATATGAAAATTAGAATCCTCTGTTTTAGTCATATATCCCAAAAACGACGGACAAATAACCAGATGGGAATTATTAAGTAATAATATCGTTAATTTTGAGACAGCTGTATATCACTTAAGTTATGCGAGATTGTCTTGAAGTTGGCCTCACATAGCCAACTTATCCGCACATAGCATAACTTACACCTAAGTTAGTTAAGATTGATTACGGTGAGTTATTATTCAGTTTATTGGAAGATGAAAATAAAAAATTCTTTGTCATCTATTCTAAGAACTCGCCTACACATCCTATTCGTTGTGCGTATTAGAGGACAAGAAAAAAATTGATGTATGTACCTACCAATAAGTTGGTTTTTTATACCTATATGAAGCCAGTTTGGTTCTAATCACGAAAAAAATGGAAAATTATTATTGGTTTCAGTCTGCACAACCAATAACAAGAAAAAGTAATATTCTGATCGGTTTTACGCAACCCATTATACTTGGTTGTGTTTAATAAATAGAAATATATAATCATTAATAACTACTTAAGTAATTAATTACGTTTATTTTTAAGTTTTGCTTTATAAAAGGTGAATAAACACCGTTTTTATTTCCGTCTGGTGAATGATTCTTGTTTTTAATAACAAATATTGTAAACTACACAACAACACGTATTTAGTGATAAGAATTCCAACTGCATTTAAAATAGATACGCAATATCAATATAAAAACAACTATGTTTTGAATTCTGTTTAGTCGAGATACTGCATCAATTGATTTACAATGGAAATACGTCACATTGAGCAATTATTAGAATCATATTTACAAAAAGATGAAAGATTGGTGAATTTTACTCAAGATAAATTACTATCGGCCGGAGAAAATTACGGTAGTACAATGTTAAAAGTTAACTTGGTGATCGAAGATAAGAATGGAAAACAAAAAATAATAAAGTGTGTTGCAAAATTGGTTCCACCAAGAGGAGTTTTATGGGATATGTTTCAGACGTTGTCAACGTTCAAGAAAGAAATCTCCGTTTATAAAACAATTGTACCATTGTTGAATCAATTTGGAAAAGAACACAATATAAAATGTATCTTACCATTTTTCGCTGAACATTACAATTCAAGGGTTACATTAAATCCCAACAGTAACGACGTAGATGACGACGCAATAATATTAATGGAGAATTTACAAGAAAAAGGATATAAACTTGAAAATAGATTTGTGGGTTTCGATAAAAACGCTGTAATAATGATAATTAAAAGTTTAGCAACACTTCATGCAACAACCATTGCATATAAACGTGCTAAACCGGAAGAGTTCCAAAACAAAGTATTGGCCCACATTGGAAAATGTTTTGTATCTAAAATAAACGAGCAAACCAAAAAGCTTCAACTCGATTGTTTCATGAAATTTCTTGAGAATTATCCTAAATTGCATCATTTATCCGAAAGAATGATTAGCGGTTATCGGCGGGGAATCAATAGTTTATGCCAAAATCGAACACCAAATGAATTATTTGGTACTTTTATACACGGCGATCTTTGGACTAATAACATATTAACAAAAACCATTAATGAAAACTTAACATCAATAAAATTACTCGATTTCCAAGTTGCGGAATATGGAAATCCAGGAAGAGATGTTATTTTCTTTCTTTATACAAGTGCCCAAATGGAATTATTACAATTCGTCGATGATTTCTTATTAATTTATTATAATCACTTTATTGATACATTGAAAACATTAAACTGCGATTCAACTCCGTTTACATTCGATGCATTTTTGCAACAAGTTGGTGATGCTGCCAAAGAAACTGAGTTTGGTCGATGTTTGTTTTTTATTCACCCGGTTTTTACCGAAAAAGGAAAAGCAGTTGAGTTAAAAGATATTAAGACTCGTGCAGATATCGTACCTTCACTTAAAGATATTCATCCAAATGGACAAATTAGATTTTCTCTTATAATTGAAGACTTTGCAAAAAGAGGTTGGATATAATAAATAATTCTAACTAATATTGTTTAAATGATTTATTCAAAATTAATAAATTCAATAATAAAAATAAAACGGCTATGGAATCCATCCTTTCCTTCCAAACTCCTTAACAACAACAAGAAGTCTCCGATAAAAAAGTTCGTGCAAATTCTCGTTGGGTACAACGCAGTCTTCATGCCCAGTCATTTCAGTGATGTCTTTAGCTTTTCCCGTTAAAGTGTTAGTAATTGCCAACATGTATAAAATATGAACGAAGGTAAAATCGGTTGCTGCGGTGTACATCTCGTTTTGGAAAGCTTCAAAAGTAAAGTTGGAGATGTCGCAATGTAAATTTTTGAGGATTGTAATAAAGTGGTCGAAATAAATTTTGACGAAATCATCCACTAAGTGTAATAAATCTATTTGGGCACTTGTATAAATTAAAAATAGAACATCACATGCTGGATTACCATAAGCCATTATTTGGAAATCGATGAATTTGCTGGAAATTGGTTTCCCATCAATGAATTTCAACATCATATTGTTGACCCATAAATCTTGATGGATCATTGTAGCGAAGGGTTCGCGTGGTTTAGAACCATAATAACAACCAGCTTTGTTCATGGAATGTAAAACTTTTTGGCGTAAATGGGAACAATTAGGATCTTTTTCTAAAACTGCACCATATTGATCTTGATATTTCTCTATGGTTATATCATTATAATCCCAATCCATAGTTCCAAAAAAATGGGGTAAGATTTTTTGATTAAATTCTTCTGGTTTTTGTAATTTATAACCGATTGTAGTTGCATGCATAGTCGCTAAATCTTTTAGCAACAATTCCATGGTTTCTTTATTAAACCCGATGAATCTATCGCAAACAACGTAACCATCATAACTAAGATTCCTTAAAATTAAAGCCGCATCATTATCCACATCAACAGATTTTGGGTTTAATGATATTCTTGATCCGATGTATTTCCCAAAAAATGGGAGAAGATTTTTTAAGCCGTGCTCTTCACCGAAAGAACGTAACAACGGAATTATTGTGTCGTATATTCTAATTTCCTTTTTAAAAGTAATTTTCGTTTTAAAAATCTTTTGTATGTAACTACTTGGCGGGACTAATTTCGCTATACAATGATGTTCTTCTTTTTTCCCGTTCTCATCCTCGCAATAAACCACAAGTTTTAAAATTACACTTCCGTAATTTTCGCCGACTTGCAATAATTTTTCTTGTTCGTGAGATAAATACTTCTTGTTACCTTTTAGAAGTGGCCCGATTAAATCTTTTATATTCTGAATTTCCATGACACTAAAATAAAAAAAAATTAATCAAACAGGATATTAAATAAATTTAGAATCATATCGATTAAGTTTTAAATTACATAGAAATGAGATAAAAAAGTAATAATCGTTATGATAACAAAAAATCGGATTCCAAAGGTTAAATAGAGCGCTGCGATATAATTACCCAAGTTGAACCTCTAACTAATGGAAGGAAATTTCTATTAGTGTTAATAAAAGTAGCTTGTTTCATTTCATTGTCGGTACTCGAAAAATTAATAACAATGAAGTGACTTATATACCAGGGAAGATCGTAACTTTATGTTCTATTTTTGCACTTGTTATTTATATAATAAGCCAAAACGTAGACAATAACTACGCGGGGAGTCATTTTTTGTTTCATTTAAGATTGATTTTCGAGTACCGAGAAATTGTAATCGATGCACCGCAACACGATTTGCATTATGCAAATAATCCCACTTAAGTATAAACTCGTAAAATACATTATTTATTAAAATATATTCTATTATATACCTGTTAAAAAAATAATTGTTAAAATACTATCAAGAAAAGTCTTTTCAAATAAACAATAAATAGTTAATTTAGCAAAAAAATTCTGGGAAATATAAAAATTATTTAATATTACCAATAACCTTGACATCTCATTACGATTCTAATAAATGTATGCGTCATCGTTTGGTGTGAATTACAGTTTTATATTGTTTCGTAAAGTCATCTTAGATATTCTAGGAAAAATGAAAATTTAATTGTCTTTGTTTTGAATTTTTAATGTTAATCAAATATTTGTTTAGTTCTGATTGAATTTGGTGGTACTTTATTCACGAAGACTATGCTCTTAAAGCTCGTATCTTCCGTTACTGGATATTTTGAACAGGTAGAAATTGAGAAGGTTTGGAGAGGATTCGGAAAGATTAGACACAAATAGAAAAATTGGATATTGAGAAACTAAAGTTACCAGAAGATAAAAAAGATTTAAACGAGAAACGAAAAAACAAAAACAAAAAGGGCATCTACAATATCTACATCAATCAGTAATTGATTGATAAAGGAATTAAATCAAACAACACTGGCGATAAAAGCAAATGAAACAGGTTTGATTCAAAATTCAAAAAGGCGATGAAGAACAAGAGAAAGTAAAACAGAATTTGAGGAGGCTAGAATATTCATTTTCAAATTTTATCAGACTACAACGGTTATATGTGATATGTGGCAAGAGTGGAGAGAAAAAAGTTGCCAAAGAGGATTAACCAAAAACAGTGAGATGAGGTATTCATGCTGGGTGGCTTTGGCCGATTTCTGAAACTTGACTCATACATACTATAAGGAACTCAAAACTATGAATATGAGAAAAAATTGATCCCTCATTTACAAACGAAACTACGGCTATTTATGATCGGGGGATCAAAGGAGACATTCGTAGGTCTCTATCACAGATTTCTGTTCATATGCCATCAAGTCAAACGTTCACGCTTAGCTGCTAAAGGGTGGCCAAAGTATTATTATTAAGAGTTTATTGTATACAGTAATTGTTTACAATTCTTTACATTATTCAAATATTACTTTCACTCGCTACCCTCTTCCTCCATTTCCACGCCCTCGGCTCCTCGGCCCAATCATCCCCTCACCCATCCCTTTGTCTCCTCACCCCCATCACCATTCTCATCCATCGTTTCCCCTTTCCCCCCTCTCCTAAGATCTGCCTTCGGTCCATCTCCTCCTCCCTCAACTCACTGCACCCATTCAGCATGTGTTCTAACGTTTCCCATTCCTCCCTGCACAGCCTACACCACATCTCCTCATCGGCCATCCAGTATTTGTTGGCTCTCTCCTCGTTTCCACAACGGAACCTAGCCACCAACTTTTTCCCTTCCTCATCTCTTTCCAATAACAAGTATCTAGGCAGCCCCTCCGTAATTATGTCCCTGTATCTTTCGTTATACCTTCCCTCTTTTATTTGTGTCCTTCTTTCCTGTCTCTGCACATCTCGGTCCCTGTCTCTCAACTCCCTCCACATCTCCCTACCCACCCTTCGTCTACTATTTATCTCCGTTACCGAGTAGCCCGCTCGTCTATAATAGTTGTCTCTGTGTCCTTTCCCATATCTGACCTTTCCCTCTCTAATTTCCCTCCAACACTCCCCCAGGATCCCGCAGCTTGGCCTCCCTTCTATTCTTTCTTCATATTTCACTGCCCTCCTGCCCGCCTCCACCCTGACCTTATCCACCTTTACCTCTTCCCTCACTATATACCCCGGTGTTTCTCTCGCCACCCCAAGCACCCATCTCCAATATCTAGCCTGCACGTCCTCCAGCGGTCCCTGCTCCCTCCATCCCCATACCTCTGCCCCATACATCATCACACTGCTAACCAGAGCTTCAAACATAATCTTCCTCGCTGCCACATTCCTTCCAAAGACTCTCTTCCCCCAACCCCATACTTGTCCCATCACCTTATTCGTCTTTTTTGCCATAGCTATCACATCCGACCCCTCCCTGTTATCCTCCCTAAACACATACCCCAAGTAAGTATACTCCCTAACCTCCTCGATCTCCTTTCCCTCCCATCTCCAGTTTTCTGTTCTTTTTCTCCCACCCTTACAAAACTTCATCATCCTTGTCTTTCCCACATTTACTTCCAGCCCCTTCCCCCTAAAATATCTTTCCAATGTCTTTATCATCTCCTTCATCTCCACTGCTTCTCTCGCCATGACCACGATGTCATCCGCGTATGCTAACATATGCACCTTTCTACCTCCCACCACCAATCCTCCCATCTGCCCCTTCCCCAATCTTTCCTCCAGGTCCGCCGTATACAGTGCAAACAGACATGGGTCACTTGGGCTCAGCGGACATCCCTGCCTCAGTCCCTTCGTCGTCCAGAACACGTCGCTCTGCTTATCTCCCACTTTTATCCTAGCCATCGTCTCCATGTATATTTCCTTCACTCTCACAATTAGGTGTTCCGTTATCACCCTCCTCCCCATCTCCTCCCACAACTTCCCCCTATCCACCTTATCAAAAGCCGCCTTCAAATCTATAAACGTGGGTGGCCAAAGTAATCCATGCGCTTTTATTGGTTTTCATGGGTGACTTTGGCCGCTGGTTGTGGTAATCTTTCAAAACTAAGTATACTGCACGTATCATCCGTTTGGAAACTGAACTTGAAATACAAGCAGTTAGGATAAACTTTGGAATATGTTGATAATATTAGTGGTATCATACAGGGTGTCTCAGCGAGACCGGTCATTAGACGTTTCTGGGGTTCTAGCCAAACAAAAAATTTGAGAATGCAGACTTAAGTATTATCAATTACGTTCTCTTCATCTAAAATATTTTCAGATTTCTAGCACTTCCGGTTGTACCGGAAGTCGCCACCTACTTTATTTTTTTAAATGGAACACCCTGTATATTTTTACATATTTGAATTTGTCTGTTTTGAAGGTTTATAAATAACTTTACTTTTTGCAATTTGAACCAGCAATTCTCGAGTTATTCGAATTTTTCTAGAAAAATTTGCTCCAGCAGACATTTGTTCAAAAAATCATAGAACACTCTATTTTTGAGATATCAATTTAGGATTCAGAACATGCTTAAACAACATAATGGAGTATGTTTTGGTGCCGAGAACGGCTGTCTAGATCGTTTGGTCACTTTACTATGATACGTTAACTTTTCGAAATTTGGAAGCACCATAACTTCATTTTTTTAAATGGCACCCCCCATATTTTATTACTTAGTCGTCTTCGGCGTCTCATTTTACATCTTTTATATTCCATATGTCCTATGCCTAACATTAATAGTTTGAGAAATAATTAGGGTTTTTTGAAAAATGCTCACATATCATATGGATATTAACCTAGTGTGCCATGGAAAACAAATGTTTAATGACTTAACTGATAAACGTCAAAGCCTAATTTAGGTTGTTTGATGCTTGTGAGTCTAAAACCAGTTAAAATGGATATTAATAACGTAAATAATGAAGAAATCCATAATTTATTTTTTGTGCACGAAAAGTGCGACAAAGTTCGTAGTAGAACTTGCAGAATGTTTAATGAAAATTATCCACATTTATCTCCGATGACAAAAGGTAAATTTAGAGCAAATTTTTTGCATTTACGAATTAATCACGTGTTAAACTGACCAAAAAATGTAGTAGATAATGCAACGGAAGAGGTGAATACCTTGGCTTATTTCGAGCCCAGTCCCAACACCTCAATTTGAGCTGCCAAAGAAGATCTGGGAATCATACTACGAACTTTGTCGCTCTTTTCATGCAAAAAAAATAAATTAAGAATTTCTTGATTTGTGTTAAATATTACTTTTGTTATTGTTATCAATTTTAACTCGTTTCAGTACTAATATTAAGGGACATAACAGATAATTATTAGCTCACATGCATCAAGTGACGTAAACAAGTGAGTCTTTGACAAGAACTCATTGAGAAGGCTTGTTTTTCATGGCACACTAGGCTAAATATCCATATGATATGTGTGCATTTTTCAAAAAACCCTAATTATCTCCCAAACTATTAATATTAGATATGGGTCATATGAGATATAAAAGATGTATAATGAGACACCGAAGACGACTAAAAAATAAAATATGGGGGGTGCCATTTAAAAAAATGAAGTTATGGTATTTCCAAATTTTGAAAAGTTAACGTGCCGTAGTAAAGTGATCAAACGTTCTAGACCGCACTTCTCGGCACCAAAACATACTCCATCATGTTGCTTAAGCATGTTCGCAATCCTAAATTGATATCCCAAAAATTGAGTGTTTTCTGATTTTTTGAACAAATGTCTGCTGGAGCAGGTTTTTCTGGAAAAATTCGAATAACTCGAGAACGACCGAATCAAATTGCAAAAAGTAAAGTTATTTATAAACCTTGAAAACAGACAAATCCAAATATGTAAAAATATACAGGGTGTTCCATTTAAAAAGATAAAGTTGGTGGCGGCTTCCGGTATAACCGGAAGTGCAAGAAATCTGAAAATATTTTAGACGAAGAGATCGTAATTGATAATACTTAAGTCTGAATTTTCAAATTTTTATTTTCGCCAGAAACGTCTAATGACCGGTCTCGCTGAGACTCCCTGTATATCAGACCGTCTAGTAATGCAGAAGTGTACCAAGAATTTATAAACTTAATGATTAATTCGTATATGACATACGAAGCAAACTTTATATTTTTGAGTGATTTCAACTTGCCATTAATTACAAGTATTGGGTTTGACTTTTATTCCATTAATAATACTAAGTATAATAACATTGGGGATTTCATTAGCTTTTGAAAATGGGATTTTGGAAATGGTGGAACACTGGATTTGATAATTTCCGATATGAACCTCAGTGTCCATAAATGTAATCATCCACTCACGGTTGAGGATAGTCATTATCCCTTATTAGAAATTCAGATAAACTCTAATATAGATAAAATAGTATTAACTCCTAAAAATATATACGTGATTTTGGGAAAGCTGATTTTTTGGGTATTTATCGAGACTTAGGTACTATTGACTTTTCGTTTTTAAGTTCGTTTCACAACGTGAATGACTCTGTAGATGCATTCTACAGCATACTTAAAAAATAATTGAAAAGTATACACCAATGAAAAGGGTTTGTTCTAGGAAGTGTCCTGTTTAGTTTAAGTATGATATAATAAAAAGTATTAAATTTAAAAACTTTCAACACAAATTTAAAAACGTTTCTGCATACCATATGGGTAAATTTAAGGAGTTAAGAGCTAGCATAAGGCATTGGCATACAATAGCTACACGGCTAAGGTGGAACAAAATATTAAGAATAAGCCAAATTCTTTTTAAGCCAAACCAAATTTATTAACCCTCTGTGTCCCAAGAAGTCAAACAGTTTGAAACTTTGTGACAGAATTAAAACGCTATCAAAATACACTCAGTAAAGGCCTTTGAATAACATTTTAATTTAATTCAAAAATTCCTGGAAACCGTGTTTATTGAAATTAAGAAATAAAACTTATTTTAAATTGAAGCTTAAAGCTTTCTGTTTAAATCGATGTATAATAATCGATGGGTTGAATTAGAAAAATATTGAGAAAAAGAGTATTGAGTTAAAACTAACATTTTCGTATAACCTAAAAGTGTCAAAAAAGAAGCTAATTTAAAAATTCCTGGAAGCCGCATTTATTGAAATTAAGGAATGAAACTTATTTTAAATTAAAGCTCAAAGCTTTCTCTTTAAAATGATGTATAATAATTGTTGGGTTGGATTGGAAAAATATAGAGAAAAAAAATGTTGAAACAAAACTTACATTTTCGAATAACCTAAAAGTGTCAAAAAAGATGCTAATTTAAAAATTCCTGAAAGCCGTATTTATTGAAACTAAGGAATTAAACTTATTTTAAATTAAAGTTCAAAGCTTTCTCTTTAAAATGATGTATAATAATTGTTGTGTTGGATTGGAAAAATATTGACAAAAAACATGTTGAAACAAAACTTACAATTTCTTATAACCTAAAAGTGTCAAAAAAGATGCTAATTTAAAAATTCCTGGAAGCTATTTTTATTGAAATTAAGGAATGAAACTTATTTTAAATTAAAGCTCAAAGCTTTCTCTTTAAAATGATGTATTATAATTGTTGGGTTGGATTGGAAAAATACAGGGAGAAAAAATGTTGAAACAAAACTTACAATTTCTTATAACCTAAAAGTGTCAAAAAAGATGCTAATTTAAAAATTCCTGGAAGCTATTTTTATTGAAATTAAGGAATGAAACTTATTTTAAATTAAAGCTCAAAGCTTTCTCTTTAAAATGATGTATTATAATTGTTGGGTTGGATTGGAAAAATACAGGGAGAAAAAATGTTGAAACAAAACTTACAATTTCTTATAACCTAAAAGTGTCAAAAAAGATGCTAATTTAAAAATTCTTGGAAGCTATTTTTATTGAAATTAAGGAATGAAACTTATTTTAAATTAAAGCTCAAAGCTTTCTCTTTAAAATGATGTATTATAATTGTTGGGTTGGATTGGAAAAATACAGGGAGAAAAAATGTTGAAACAAAACTTACAATTTCTTATAACCTAAAAGTGTCAAAAAAGATGCTAATTTAAAAATTCCTGGAAGCTATTTTTATTGAAATTAAGGAATGAAACTTATTTTAAATTAAAGCTCAAAGCTTTCTCTTTAAAATGATGTATTATAATTGTTGGGTTGGATTGGAAAAATACAGGGAGAAAAAATGTTGAAACAAAACTTACAATTTCTTATAACCTAAAAGTGTCAAAAAAGATGCTAATTTAAAAATTCTTGGAAGCTATTTTTATTGAAATTAAGGAATGAAACTTATTTTAAATTAAAGCTCAAAGCTTTCTCTTTAAAATGATGTATTATAATTGTTGGGTTGGATTGGAAAAATACAGGGAGAAAAAATGTTGAAACAAAACTTACAATTTCTTATAACCTAAAAGTGTCAAAAAAGATGCTAATTTAAAAATTCCTGGAAGCTATTTTTATTGAAATTAAGGAATGAAACTTATTTTAAATTAAAGCTCAAAGCTTTCTCTTTAAAATGATGTATTATAATTGTTGGGTTGGATTGGAAAAATACAGGGAGAAAAAATGTTGAAACAAAACTTACAATTTCTTATAACCTAAAAGTGTCAAAAAAGATGCTAATTTAAAAATTCTTGGAAGCTATTTTTATTGAAATTAAGGAATGAAACTTATTTTAAATTAAAGCTCAAAGCTTTCTCTTTAAAATGATGTATTATAATTGTTGGGTTGGATTGGAAAAATACAGGGAGAAAAAATGTTGAAACAAAACTTACAATTTCTTATAACCTAAAAGTGTCAAAAAAGATGCTAATTTAAAAATTCCTGGAAGCTATTTTTATTGAAATTAAGGAATGAAACTTATTTTAAATTAAAGCTCAAAGCTTTCTCTTTAAAATGATGTATTATAATTGTTGGGTTGGATTGGAAAAATATAGGGAGAAAAAATGTTGAAACAAAACTTACATTTTCGAATAACCTAAAAGTGTCAAAAAAGATGCTAATTTAAAAATTCCTGGAAGCCGTATTTATTGAAATTAAGGACTTATTTTAAATTAAAGCTCAAAGCTTTTTCTTTAAAATGATGTATAATAATATAGTAGAAAGTACCGACTGCTCTAAATGTGCCGAATAGATAACTACAGTTTAAAATTAGTGTTTAAAACTACTGGTACTTTAAAGTACCGTCGGGACACAAAGGGTTAAATATATTTCCTACAAACAATAGATTTATTGGTTTTCAGTCTTATGAATTCGCTCGGAGATATTTTGATTTGACAAAATTGTCAGTCAGATGGGGTGTGATAAGTCTTGGTTATCTATATGAGATACTAAACAATAAAGTGGATGCTCCATCAATTTTGAGAAGTGTTGGTTTGTATATCTCTGCATATTCTGGTCACCCTTTGTTTAATATAAAGCGTTTCTCTATGGAACTGAGAAGACCATTAAATAAAATAGTAACATTATATAATAAAACTCATTACCAATATCCTCTGTATTATACAAGGAGTTCAGAACTAAATGTTTTATGGCTCTCAACTGATTAAGTGTTGGTTGTTAATCACTATTTTATATTGCGGCCTGATTTTAGTAAATATTGTTCTATAGATTTTAGTTGTTCTACTATTAAGCTAGTTGAAACATGTAAAAAATCATAAAATCACCTTCAAGGTGACGTAATTACATCAACTTGTCTACTTTTATAAGTTTTATTTTCAGTATTTCTTTAATATCAACATTTTACAATCAACCTTTTCGTATTGAATACTAATTCCATGATATGATGGAACCCCCTTAGGCGATTTTATAATAGAATCAACATATTTTCTTAATTGATTTTATATAAATTTTTGATTTAAATTAATAATTATTGTACTTACCAAATCATTTAAAACAATACTTCGTTTAATACTTTAACTATGTGCATGTGTATGCTATAAACGTGAAATGCGTCAAATTAGTTACATGTAAGTGCACTTATATTTATTTCATGCGACACTCACGTCATGCATATTTCTAAAACTCACGCCGTAGTCTTATTGTTGTACAAAAAAAAGGAAATATTTTACATATTCTCAATTTCTTAACATTGATAAAGTAGTTATTTCAATAAAACAGTACAATTTCTTATAACAACTTTATTTATATCCAACATCTTTTAAAAAAATCTAATACCACAAAATGTAATCTGGGATAATATCCATCGTCGAGACTACTTCCCGCAACGAAGATATCATTTTCGCCATTCATTTGCGTCAGTTCTTTCGCCTCTCCTTTTCTAGTGTAAAGAGGTAGTAACATGAAAATGATGTGGATTAATTCTTTTTCAGCAGCCGCTTTTATCTCATCGAAAAACGCTGATTTTGAAAACGGGGATGTCTCACAATCTAATCGTTTTAATATGGATATAAATTCTTTGTAATATTCGTCGAGGAAATCGTCAACATATTCTAATAAATCCAGTCTTGTGCTTGTGTACAAAAAGAATAAGACATCTTTTAATGGGTTATCGTATTCAATGATTTGAAAATCAATGAATCTTGTTGACACAGGTTTCCCGTTTTCAAATTTAACCATCATGTTATTCGTCCAAAAATCGTTGTGAACTAAAGTAGCGAAAGGTTCTCTGGGGTCACTTGTCATTAATTCACCTACTTTTTCTAGATGTGTTAATACTTTTTCTATGTAAGGTAGACATCTCTCATTTCTGCTTAAACCTTCTTGGATTTGTTTCATAACTTTTTGCATCGATTCTTCGTTAAATTCCACAGGCATTTTTACTTCTATTAATTTATGTATTTTTTCTTTAAACGCAGTTGGTTTTTTTAACTTTAAAGCTATGGTTGAAGCATGCATCACAGCTAAACTCCTTAGAAACATATTTGTTGTTTCTTTATCGAATCCCTTAAATCTATCACCAACAACATACCCATCTTCTAAAATATTCTTTAGAACCAAAACGGCGTCGTGATCAACTTCGGTCGATTCTGGATCCAATGAAATTCTTGCTCCGACATAATCAGGTAAGAGAGGAAATAAATTATCAACACCATGTTCTCTCCCAAACTCGTTAAGTAAAGGTCCAATTATTTTATACATCCCAATTTCTTTCTTGAACGTAACCGGAGTATTAAACATTTTCCATAAGAACGGAGTTGGAGGCACCAATTTTGCTACACAATTTACAATTTCTTCTTCACCGTTTTCCCCACTTAAAATTGCTTTTAACTTTAACATAATGCTACCATAATTTTCACCAGGCGGCAATAACTTTTCGTATTCGTACGAAACGAATTTCTTCCCATTTTTTAAAAAAGCCGAAAAGAGACTTTCTATATTTCTAATTTCAATGTCACCATTCATGATGAGATGCCGCAACGAGTGAAACGATCTGAACGTTGGATTCTGAGTGGTTCACTCTCTCGTGTGTCCCTATTTATGTGGGTATCTATTTTTATACGATTAGATAATAATATTCTATGACCAAGCAATTATCAAAAAAAACCAAGATGATATGACGATTTTGTTTTTGATAAATAGATAAAACACTTTGATGTAGGTATTCGTTGTAAAATAGGTGATAGATTAGCCTTAAAATTTTAAATTCCAATTTCATGGATCTCACTATGACTCGAAATAAAAACAATTTTATTACGAATTGTTTTAATTTTTTTTTAATAAATCAAGTTATTAAAACAAATAATTAAGATTAAGATTTATTAATTCACTCCAACAGATAAGATTAAGAAATTAAATAAATTGTAGTTATGCAACCAAATACACGCCTTCTAAAAATATTGATTTAATTTTTTATGTGTTAAAACAAATCAATTCAAATTTATTCACAATTCATCAAATTAAATATGCAATAAAACTTTTTGATTCGAAATTGTAAACTAATTGCTTTTTTTACCACTTCAATTAAGTTGCATATTTCTTATCTGGAGTAATTTTAGAAGTAAACACTATCATAAACTTGTTTTTAACCAATGTAATTTTATTTTTAAAACTTTTAAAAAAGAATTGTTGACTTGAACATCGTACAATCAAGTCCAATTAAAAAAAAATCATTAAATTATTATTTAGTAATTTAGATAACACATTTCTACTTAATGAAGAGTATCGAGACAAAACACATCGGGATATTAAAGTAATTACGATAAGGTTAAAAACAAATCGATATTGCAATAAGGAATTGGTAAACGATCTTTTTTGTAAAGTCATGGTGCACCTTTGACCGGACACTGGAAAGCAACCAAGCAAGATAGAAATGTGAAACCTTCACCAAATAAAAGAAAAACTCTCCCAGTTATTATCCTTATGAACCCTAACTTTGCTGTAATTGTCGAGCACACACACGCACAGATATTTTAGGACTCCAAAAGCGGACACCAGAATATTTTTTCTTTCAACTGCTTATTCCACCGATTAATGTTAAACCTATTGTACACGTGACATGGGTTAGGTTGAAATGCATTCAACTCAGCACCGTGGGGGAAGATTCTCCAAAGAAATAAAAAGTTTACTTTATACAGTTTACTTTATAATTGGCGACAGTTTTATAACGATTCATTAGATGCCCGATTTTATACGAATTTTTGAATCAAATCGAAAATCGTTGTATTCGCTACAAGGTGGGAAAATGTATCGTTGTGTTTAAAAATTTTTATCTCAAGAACGAAAATAGATTTTCAAAAACGGTTTTCTTTATTAAAAAGGTAGCACTTCCTTCTATAATTACTGAAAATTGCGTAATGATATCTACAAAAATCGTTTTTTTTATGATTTTTTGAAAACGATTGATTAAGAAATTTAAATATAAGATAGCGATGAAACAAAAAGTTGAATATCTCATGAAGTAAGAAATATTTTTAAAAACGGCCTGTGTCGTTGAAAAGATCACAGTTTACTTTATAATTGGCGACAGTTTTATAACGATTCATTAGATGACCGATTTTATACGAATTTTTGAATCAAATCGAAAATCGTTGTATTCGCTACAAGGTGGGAAAATGTATCGTTGTGTTTAAAAATTTTTATCTCAAGAACGAAAATAGATTTTCAAAAACGGTTTTCTTTATTAAAAAGGTAGCACTTCCTTCTATAATTACTGAAAATTGCGTAATGATATCTACAAAAATCGTTTTTTTATGATTTTTTGAAAACGATTGATTAAGAAATTTAAATATAAGATAGCGATGAAACAAAAAGTTGAATATCTCATGAAGTAAGAAATATTTTTAAAAACGGCCTGTGTCGTTGAAAAGATCACAGTTTACTTTATAATTGGCGACAGTTTTATAACGATTCATTAGATGCCCGATTCTTTACGAATTTTTAAATCAAATCGAAAATTGTTGTATTCGCTACAAGGTGGGAAAATGTATCGTTGTGTTTAAAAATTTTTATCTCAAGAACGAAAATAGATTTTCAAAAACGGTTTTCTTTATTAAAAAGGTAGCACTTCCTTCTATAATTACTGAAAATTGCGTAATGATATCTACAAAAATCGTTTTTTTATGATTTTTTGAAAACGATTGATTAACAAATTTAAATATAAGATAGCGATGAAACAAAAAGTTTAATATCTCATGAAGTAAGAAATATTTTTAAAAACGGCTTGTGTCGTTGAAAAGATCACAGTTTACTTTATAATTGGCGACAGTTTTATAACGATTCATTAGATGCCCGATTTTATACGATTTTTTGAATCAAATCGAAAATCGTTGTATTCTCAACAAAGTGGGAAAATGTATCGTTGCATTTAAAAATTTTTATTTCAAGAACGAAAAAAGACTTTCAAAAACGGATTTCTTTATTAAAAAGGTAACACTTTCTTCTATAATTACTGAAAATTGCGTAATGATATCTTCAAAAATCGATTATTTATGATTTTTTGAAAACGATTGATTAAGTAATTTAAATATAAGACAGCGATGAGACAAAAAGTTTAATACCTCAAGAAGTAAGAAATATTTTTAAAAACGGCCTTTTTCGTTGAAAAGATTACAGTTTACTTTATAACTGGCGGTAGTTTTATAACGATTCATTAGATGCCCGATTTTATACGATTTTTTGAATCAAATCGAAAATCGTTGTATTCTCAACAAAGTGGGAAAATGTATCGTTGTGTTTAAAATTTTTATCTCAAGAACGAAAAAAGATTTTCAAAAACGGTTTTCTTCATTAAAAAGGTAACACTTTCTTCTATAATTACTGAAAATTGCGTAATAAAATCGATTATTTATGATTTTTTGAAAACGATTGATTAAGTAATTTAAATATAAGACAGCGATGAAACAAAAAGTTTAATACCTCAAGAAGTAAGAAATATTTTTATAAACGGCCTTTTTCGTTGAAAAGATTACAGTTTACTTTATAATTGGCGGTAGTTTTATAACGATTCATTAGATGCCCGATTTTATACGATTTTTTGAATCAAATCGAAAATCGTTGTATTCTCTACAAAGTGGGAAAATGTATCGTTGTGTTTAAAATTTTTATCTCAAGAACGAAAAAAGATTTTCAAAAACGGTTTTCTTCATTAAAAAGGTAACACTTTCTTCTATAATTACTGAAAATTGCGTAATGATATATTCAAAAATCGTCTTTTTATGATTTTTTGAAACGTAAACTTAAAGAGAGAGTTGGGACTAGAAATGGTGGAAGAGAAGTGAGAGGTTGTTATATTGGAGGGTAGAAGGAAAATGAAGAGCATTGAGATAAGAGTTGGGAAGGAAATGATAAAGAGCCGCTGGCGGTAAAATATCTGTGGGTGTACCCGAGCCTAGCGTATAGGAACTTATTACTCCTAATGCCGAAAAAGGGAGGTCCGAGACAGGCAAGGAGAAGACTATTGGTAGCCGTGGTGAGATCCATTACTCTGTATGCAGCTTCAGCGTGGGAGATAACTATGAAACACAAGAAATATGTTGGAATGATAAGAATAATAAAAAGAAAGACTTCCATTAGCATAACATCAGCATATAGAAGTATTAATTAGGAAGAAAATGGGAAGACTAAGACGCAGAACAGACGGATGCTAAGTGAGAAATGGCAGGAAAGATGGAGCAAATATACAGGATGGGCAAGAAATTTGATAAGAGACGTTAAACAATGGCATAAAAAAGGGCCACAAGTAGATTATCACACAACACAAGCCATAACGGGCCACGGAATTTTTGCAACATACTTAAAAAGTATAAAGAAGGTAAAGTCTGGTGTTTGCTTCAACACTTTTTTTAATATTAGCTTTGCAGAGCAGTTTATATGAGTAACCCAACCGATATATGATACCAGTTATCCGAAATTGTCAGGCGTATTTCCTTTACGAAGTAAGGTTTGTTCTGTTCTGTACGTGATTTTACGAGCTGCAGCTGAGTCAGTGTGATATTGCACTTTAAGAAATGTTAGAGTCACATTCTTCTTTCTACATCTACGTAGAAAGGCGAGTCTGCGGTGTTTAATCCATAAAATAGAGTAGTCAGCAGTCGCAGAACATAAAAGAAATCAGTTGTGATTTACTACAAAAGACCATACTTGATTTGAATAGTCAGTTTCTTCAAGTCAAACATAATCTGTAATTAATCTGCATCATTTTCTGATCAACTTCACCGTTATCTATAAGTTCGTAGGCTTTTGAGGCTAGTGTTATTTGAAATAAAACTAAAACTAGAAACTGACAACCAAATATACGGCAAAAAACAGTGGAATGATCTGAATTAGTGTTAATATATCTGTGTCTTTATTACATCCATTTTCCTTCGGCAGGCGTAGGATTTACTGCATAAAAAACATCAAAATCAATTACAAAATCCGATTTTTCCACTCTAAAATCTTCTCGTTCCTCCAATACCGTTACTTTCGAACGTACATATAATACATCTTCAAATTTCTGAATCGAAGTTTCTTTCAATTCTTGTCATATCAAAAACTTCTATCTTATGCCGCAAATCGAGAATTAAAACTGCAGCTTAAATCTAATTAGTTTTACGATAATGCTTTAATATTTTGTATCTCGCAGCCTGAAAACTAACAATAAGCTGCTCTTCGACAGCGTTTCGATCTGCCTTTCGGTTCCATGCAAATATTTTACTCTCAATATTATCTATTAGTAGAGAGCAGACCTCTGAGTTTCTTGGAAAGTATTTGAAAGTTGATTAGTAATTTATGCACTTCTTCTAGCAGTATTCATTTTTTGGCCTCAAGAGCATATGGTTTTAAATCAACAACATTTTGACACAATGCACCAAGTCCATGTCTAAAGTAGACAAGAGGTACTTTCAACATATCATTACTGGAATTCCAGATTGTAGATATGAAAATATTTGCAGAAATATTGCAGATATTATTTGCAGAAATACTTATTTACGAGACTCTCGTACGCACCACTAATCTGGCTATTCGAATGTGAAAGAGAGCTGCAGAAGATAGGTGTAGAGGCAGAAAATGAAAGATAATTTGCTGTAACGTCAGTTGTCTGCAATCTGTACTCAAGTTACTTATTATCTCAAAAAGAAAGCATCGTGTTGTCTCAAGTAGAGTAGTCATCACTCGCAGAACATTGCCACAGGGAATTATACAATAAAAGAAATGTTGTGATCCATCATTTACTTAAAGACTACTAAAGACCACAAAGATCACAACTTGCTTTGAATATTCAGTTTCTGCAAGTCAAACCTAAGCTGTAATGAATCTACATCATTTTCTAATCAACTTTACCGTTATAAATAATCTGTATAAAAAACGTCGCAATCCGCACTGTAGGATTTTTAGGTACACTTTAAACTTATTCATCCAGATGTGAGGTTAGAAGTTTAGTGAAAAGTGGTGCTGTTGAATTTTGTTGTTCAAGAAGGTATTTCTTTGATAAATGGTTATTAAGTGTGATTATTACAGATCATTTTAAAAAGAAAACATTGAGCTTAAATTTAAAATAAGTCTCATTCCTTAATTTCAATAAACATTGTTTCTAAGAATTTTTAAATTAGCATCTTTTTTGACTCTTTTAAATGTAAGTGTTGTTTCAACATTTTTGTTCTTAATATTTTTCCAATCAAACCCAACAATTATTATACATCATTTTAAAGAGAAAGCTTTGAGCTTTAATTTAAAATAAGTTTCATTCCTTAACTTCAATAAATACGGCTTCCAGGAATTTTTAAAATAGCATCTTTTTTGACACTCTTAGGTTATACGAAAATGTAAGTTTTATTTCAACTTTTTTTTTCTCTATATTTTTCCAATCCAACCCAACAATTATTATACATCATTTTAAAGAGAAAGCTTTGAGCTTTAATTTAAAATAAGTTTCATTCCTTAACTTCAATAAATACGGCTTCCAGGAATTTTTAAAATAGCATCTTTTTTGACACTCTTAGGTTATACGAAAATGTAAGTTTTATTTCAACTTTTTTTTTCTCTATATTTTTCCAATCCAACCCAACAATTATTATACATCATTTTAAAGAGAAAGCTTTGAGCTTTAATTTAAAATAAGTTTCATTCCTTAACTTCAATAAATACGGCTTCCAGGAATTTTTAAAATAGCATCTTTTTTGACACTCTTAGGTTATACGAAAATGTAAGTTTTATTTCAACTTTTTTTTTCTCTATATTTTTCCAATCCAACCCAACAATTATTATACATCATTTTAAAGAGAAAGCTTTGAGCTTTAATTTAAAATAAGTTTCATTCCTTAATTTCAATAAATACGGCTTACAGGAATTTTTAAATTAGCATCTTTTTAACATTTTTAGGTTATTCGAAAATGTAAGTTTTGTTTCAAAAATTTTTTTCTCTATATTTTTCCAATCCAACCCAACAATTATTATACATCATTTTAAAGAGAAAGCTTTGAGCTTTAATTTAAAATACGTTTCATTCCTTAACTTCAATAAATACGGCTTCCAGGAATTTTTAAATTAGCATCTTTTTTGACACTTTTAGATTATACGAAAATGTTAGTTTTAACTCAATACTCTTTTTCTCAATATTTTTTTAATTCAACCCATCGATTGTTATACATCGATTTAAACAGAAAGCTTCAAGCTTTAATTTAAAATAAGTTTTATTTCTTAATTTCAATAAACACGGTTTCCAGAAATTTTTTAATTAGCATCTTTTTTTACACTTAGACTATGCGAAAATAGGGGGATTGCATATTTTGCTAAAATTTTATTCCAAAGGCCTTTACTGAGTGTATTTTGATAGCGTTTTAATTCTGTTTGATTCTGTCACAAAGTTTCAAAATGTTTGACTTCTTGGGACACAAAGGGTTAATTACTATTCTCAATATTCTGACAATGTAAAGAAGATTGCTTTTTTTGATCATTTTCAGATGCTTTATCGCAGATTTCAAGAATTAACATGCTAGATAGTCTGACTTTTGCAGAAAATTATTTTAATATTTTTAAATTCTACATCATTATTTATTTTAATGCTTGATTAAAATGGGTTATTGATTTAACGGAAATATAACTTACACAAGAATAATTACATAGGTTGATATGGTACTAAGCTGAAAAAAAAATTTACGACATGAAATAGTAAAAGTTTGCAAACTTTCTTTATAATATTTATTAAAATAAAAATACAATTTATAAAAATTAATTTAATCAAATAAAATTTCTCTATAATTCATTTAAATCCACCCTCGTTTTTCATAATTGGACAAAACAAAAATAATTTTCTTCTTGAAATTTTCATGTAACGAACTTATCGTGGTGGAATTCATGGTTTCTTCCATTTTCGATAAATCTTTCGCATCCTCTTTCTTCATATAAATCGGTTGACACATAAGAATAATATGATATAATTGAATTTCATTAGCGAATAAAGCCATTTCTTCTAGAAAAGCTTCAAAAGTAAATTGTTCTATATTGGGACATTTCAATTTTTTTAATATATCAATAAATGATTCGAAATAATATTTTACTAAATCATCAAATTTGGTTTCAATTAATGATAAATCGATGCTTGTGTATAAAAGAAATAGAAGATCGTTTGTTGGGGAACTATAATCAAGTCCTTGAAAATCAACTAAAATACATTTAGATGGAATGTTATTATCATATTTAAACATTACGTTGTTGACCCAAAGGTCATTATGGACCATTGTAGCAAAAGGTTCTTTAATTTTTGGATTATCCACGAGTTCTTCGCAATATCTTTTAAAATTTTTTTCTAACTTAGGTAATAAATGTTCTAATTTAGCATCGATACATATATTTTTTATTACCGCCATAAGATTATCAATCATATCGGAAGGTGGGTTGAACTTCATATCTCTTGCTAGTGTAGGTTTAATTTTTTCTTTAAATTCATCTGGTTTTTGGAGTTTAAGTGCTATAGGAACAGCATGGAATGTAGTTAGATTTTTAAGAACAATTTTAGCTTCTTCTAAATTAAACCCGATAAATCTATCGGGTAATCCGTATCCTTTTAACTTCATATTTTCTAATAAAAGTGCGGCATCTGTATCTACAACATCTGAATTGGGATCTAAAGATATTCTACTTCCATAAGTTTTTGCAAAAAATGGTATAATCTCATCGATTCCGTGAGTTTTTCCGAAATTATTTAACGTTGGTATTACCGTTTGATAAAACGCAATTTCTTTCTTAACGGTGTAAGGTACGTTAAAAATCATCCAACAAATTCCTTTTGGCGGACAAGTTTTTGCAACACAATTCACGACCTCTTCATTTCCATCCTTGTCCGTCAGCGTAACTTTCACATCGAGCATAATACTTCCGTAGTTTTCACCGTTGGATAACAGATTTTTACACTCATTCGAAACGTATTTCTTACCATCTTTCAACAACGAATTAACAATTAACTTATCAAACGATTTTATTTCCATTTTTATTTACTGATATATCAAGAGCAAGTTTGCGTATGCACGCAGTAAACTTATAACGACAACTGAACAGTTGTGAGTTGGTCGTGTTTTATTAATAGACATTTAGCAAAAACTGTACAACCACTTTACTGATACAAATCCATCACTGTGTAGATTAACTTAGAAGTGCTCTTTAAATGTTAGTTACAAGGTCAAAGATGAGTAAATATTATTTAAGTAGTGGAGTGTAATTTTATTTTAATGAAAATATAAGTGTGGTAATTTTAGCGTACCTATCTACAATTTGCGACGCTGTAATTGTCTGTTCATATCGTATTTACTTGAGTAACTTCAATAATATTACACAAATATTTGTAAGAAAAATTATAATTTTATCATGGCTATTAAATAGATAAGAACATTCCTATCTCGATTTCCGTTTTAGTTAAATTGTTAAAATAAAATGTTTAAGACATTACAAATTTATTTTATGCAGTTATTATTATTCATTAATTTTTGAACATTTTTGATTTATCTGCGAGAAAAACAAATATCTATATAGCACCTCGTCACTCATCAGCAATTTCATATGTCAAAGCTAAGGTCAAAATTGTTTGTTGCCGTATCTAGCGTTTTATCAATAATAACAAGTTTTCAAGTAGCAAGTTCTCTGCAAGCAATAAGTATACTTCTAGTAGCTGTATTCAGCCTTTTATTTGCAGTAACTAGTCTTCTGCCAAGAGCATTTAGCAGTTTTGAAGCAATAGGTTGGTTTATGGAGGCCATATCTAGTTTTTTATTAGCTGTCTAGGGGTCTGCCAGTAGTATCTAGTCTTCTATGAGCGGTATCTAATTCTCTATCAGCACAGTATCTAGGATGATTCATCTTATACCATTTATACATCTATTAGCAGTCTTCTGCCAGCCGTGTCTAGCCTTTTATGAATAATAACAAGTGTTCAACAAGCACTGCAAGAACAATATTTAATTTTCTAGTAGCTGTATTTAACCTTATATTTGCAGTAACCTTCTGGCCATAGCTAATTTTATGGAACGGGTATCTAGTTTTCCTTAAGCTTTCATCTTATAGCATTTATTAGCAGTGTAGGCCTCTGCCAGTAATGTCTAGTGTACTAAAAGCAATATCTCGTCTTCTACGACCAGTATCTAGTCTTCTGCAATCACTATCTAGTTTTCTGCAAGCAGTGTCTAGATTTTTACACGCAATAAATAGTAGTCTTCAAGCAATATCAAGTTGAAAGGTCCACAGATAAGGTAATTAGCCTTGCTGTTGTGGTCACTTCTTCTTAGTGTCTGTATAGACCAAGAACTTACTTAACTGTAAACCTGTAAAACTGTATACCTATCTGTTAAGAATGCATTTTAGATCCACTCACTTCAAAAACTTTTTGATGCTGTTTAATAAATAAAACTTGAAGATATAAGTTAAAAACTAGTTATAAATTAGGAAAATTACTTGTATAAGGAAAGAAAATAACGTCTCTCGCAGAATTTCCGTATTTAATAACTTGGTAATCAACGAATTTGTTAGATACTGGTTTTTTATTGATTGATTTTATTGATATATTGTTCGTCCAAAGATCACCGTGAAAAAAAGTAGCAAATGGTTCTATTGGTGTGTCTGATTGTACGCTACACGGGTTTGTCAAAGCTAAGGTCAAAATTGTTTGAATGTACCGCAGCCATATCTAGCGTTTTATCAATAATAACAAGTTTTCAAGTAGTAATTAGTCCTCTGCAAGCAATATGTAGACTTCTAGTAGCTGTATTTAGCGATATATTTGTAGTGACTAGTCTTCTGTCAAAAGCATCTAGCATTCTTGAAGCAATAGATTATTTTATGGAAGCGATATAATAATAATAATGTTTATTAACCCATAGCACCATTATAAACCCCAATAACAAAATACTTAAAAACTAAAATAAAACCAAAATGAAATGCCATGAGTTAAAAAGGACCACGTCAGCATTCCCAGTGGGTCAGCTGTTTTTCATTGGTCCTTTTTCTACATTTTGTATAAATAAACTTAAACTTCATGACGGCAAACGGAAATAGAAAGACTAGTTGTTACCAAAAACTTAAAATTAATACCAATTATACATAATAGTAAGACTAGCTTTCTAGTAAAAAAGAAGAGTTAAGACAAGGAAAGGAGAAGAAACACGAAAAAACAATAAAAGAAAGAAAAAAGAGAAAAAACAACAAAAAAAAAAAATTTGATTCATATGTCATCACAATTCTGCTCATTCAATAACTCAGACCTATATATCACCCTGAAAACCCGCTCAGATTCCTGCAAGACCGAAAGTGGACAGTTATTCAACAAATTAGGCACACAATACGTGAAAGATCTTTTAAAAATTTCCAGTCGATGCTGGGGTATTGTTAACGTATGTCTGTGCCTAATATTAATATTATGAACGTCTGTTCGAAATTGAATTTTGTTGTATAAATATGGTGGACATTTGGTAGTCAAAACCTTATGGTAGAGGCAAGCAGAGTGAAGGGCCCTACGACGTGACATATTCAACCAGCCCACCCATTTTAAGGTGTATGAGATACTCGCATATTTCCTAATGCCATAAATAAAACGTAAGCACGCATTCTGAACTCTTTGAATTCTTACCTTGTGAATATTATCAATACAAGGGCCATACAATACATCACCGTAATTAAAGATCGAGAGAACCAGGGCGTCACACAAGCGTATCCGCAGTTGCTGTTCCAATAAATGCCTACTATTATAGAGCAATTTTAACGCTGCATATGCACGACGCAGTAGACTACCAATGAACGAGTCAAATCTAAGTTTACTGTCAATAATGATACCCAAATTCCTTGCACTTTCAGCAACCTGCAAAACATCAGAGTCAATTTTCAAGCTCAACCCATCCCTGACTTCGTCCAAAACACCCCGGCTCCCAAAGACCATCACCGATGACTTAGATGGATTTATCCTTAAGCTGTGCTCATTAGCAGTATTGACCAAGGCCTTCAAGTCAGCATTAATATTACTTTCAGCCACAGCTAGATTTGATGTTGGAAAAGTGTAGTATAATTGAATATCATCAGCATACATGTGCGCAGTACAGTGCTTTACAGCCAAACACAGTTGGGAAGTATAAATTGAAAACAGAATTGGGCCAAGAATAGAACCCTGCGGCACACCCGACACGACCTCAACTTGTGCAGATAACTCACCATTACAAGCTACTCGCTGTGAACGGTAACAAAGATAATTCTGAATAAGATTGAGAGCAGACCCCGACAGTCCAATATACCCAAGCACTTCAACCAGCAGCGAATGATGCAAAATATCAAAAGCTTTGGAAAAGTCAAGCAAGACCAGAGCCGTGGCCAACCCGTCATCGATACCACGTAGAACATCATCCGTGATATCCAAAAGAGTCGTAGTGCAGCTATACCCAGAACGGAAACCCGACTGCAAGCTAGGTAGTATACAATGCGCATTTAAATGTGACCACAACCTAGTGGACAATAATCTTTCAAATACTTTAGAAAAGACAGGCAAAATACTTATAGGCCTAAGATCCTGCAAACAAGCAACCGTTCCAGTTTTAGGTACAGGTTTAACAAGAGCACCCCTCCACTGCCTCGGATAGACCGACCCCTCGATACAAAAGTTGATTATGTGGCACATGTACGGCAGTGTCACCGGAGAACTTAATAAAAGCATCTGCTTCGTAACTCCATCACTACCAACAGCATTTGTTTTAATTCGATTAAGCGCTTCCAAAACCTCTTCCTCAGAAACTAAAGAAAAGGAAAATTCTGTAGAAACAGAAGATAATCTATTAGTATTGTAGAAGTGCAATAAGTTGGGATCACAATCATGTTGATTTTGAGAGGAAAGAAAAAAATTATTAATATCATCAGCATTTCCCACAGTAGACGGAATTGACTTCGTTTTAACACCACATACTCCAAACGACTTGAGATTGTTCCAGAGTTTACGAGAATTATTGTTATGAAATATTAAAGAAAGATAAGCCTTTTTTTCCCGACGGATTGCTGAGTTAGTATAGTTTCTCAAGTCTTTGTACGACTTAAAATGATATCTAGTTTTTTATTAACTGTCTAAGTGTCTGTCAGTAGTACCTAGTCTTCCATGAGCGTTATCTAATTTTCTACCAGCACAATATCTAGGATGGTAGTAGCAACTACTAATTATTCAGTTGCGGTATTCAGTCCTTTTGCAGCAGTATCTAATCTTCTACATGCAGTATGTAGTCTTCTGCCGGCAGTGTCTAGCCTTTTATGTATAATAACAAGTTTTCAACAAGCACTAAGTAGTCCACTGCAAGCAATATTTAATTTTCTAATAGCTGTATTTTATAATGTATTTATAATAATTTTATTTATTAGCAGTGTAGACCTCTGCCAGTAGTGTCTAGTGTTCTAAAAGCAGTATCTAGTCTTATGCGACCAGTATCTCGTCTTCTGCAATGAGTATCTTATCTTCTTCAAGCAGTATCTAATGTTTAATCAAAGCAGTATTAAGTTTCAAGGTCCATGAATAAGGTAATTAGCCTTGCTGTTGTGGCCACTCCTTCTTAGTGTCTGTATAGACCAAGAACTTACTTGACTGTAAACCTGTAAAACTGTATACCTATCTGTTAAGAATGCATTTTAGATCCACTCACTTCAAAAACTTTTTGATGCTGTTTAATAAATAAAACTTGAAGATATAAGTTAAAAACTAGTTATAAATTAGGAAAATTACTTGTATAAGGAAAGAAAATAACGTCTCTCGCAGAATTTCCGTATTCAATAACTTGGTAATCAACGAATTTGTTAGATACTGGTTTTTTATTGATTGATTTTATTGATATATTGTTCGTCCAAAGATCACCGTGAAAAAAAGTAGCAAATGGTTCTATTGGTGTGTCTGATTGTACGCTACACGGGTTTGTCAAAGCTAAGGTCAAAATTGTTTGAATGTACCGCCAAGAAATGGACATTTAAATCTATCTTTTCTACCAGCCGTATCTAGCGTTTTATCAATAATAACAAGTTTTCAAATAGTAAGTAGTCCTCTGCAAGCAATATGTAGACTTCTAGTAGCTGTATTTAGCGTTATATTTGCAGTGACTAGTCTTCTGTCAAAAGCATCTAGCATTCTTGAAGCAATAGGTTATTTTATGGAAGCGATATCTAGTTTTTTATTAACTGTCTAAGTGTCTGTCAGTAGTACCTAGTCTTCCATGAGCGTTATCTAATTTTCTACCAGCACAGTATCTAGGATGGTAGTAGCAACTACTAATTATTCAGTTGCGGTATCTTCTACATGCAGTATGTAGTCTTCTGCCGGCAGTGTCTAGCCTTTTATGACTAATAACAAGTTTTCAACAAGCACTAAGTAGTCCACTGCAAGCAATATTTAATTTTCTAGTAGCTGTATTTTATAATGTATTTATAATAATTTTATTTATTAGCAGTGTAGACCTCTGCCCGTAGTGTCTAGTGTTCTAAAAGCAGTATCTAGTCTTATGCGACCAGTATCTGGTCTTCTGCAACGAGTATCTTATCTTCTTCAAGCAGTATCTAATGTTTAATCAAAGCAGTATTAAGTTTCAAGGTCCATAAATAAGGTAATTAGCCTTGCTGTTGTGGTCACTCCTTCTTAGTGTCTGTATGGACCAAGAACTTACTTGACTATAAATTTCTAAAACTGTGTACCTATCTGTTAAGAATGCATTTTACATCCACTCACTTCAAAAACTTTTTGATGCTGTTTAATAAATAAAACTTGAAGATATGACATAAAAACTAGTTAAAAATTAGGAAAATTACAGTAAAAAAGACAAACGTATTATTATTTAGATTAGTAGTTTATTAATAAAAACAGTTTGCTAAAAAATTTAAGTTTTAAACGTTATATCCACCCTCTTTTTGCAAAATCTTCAAGGACAAATGCAAATCTGGATTGATAATTCACATGTATTCGGTCAACTGAAGATACGATATCATTCTGATCTTTCATATCGCTAAGTTCTACCGCTTTCCCTTTTTCGGTAAACACTGGAGGCAGAATAAACATCACGTGGGCGAATTCCATTTCTTTAGCAGCGTCATCAATTTGTTTTAAAAATGTATCATAATTGAACGGATTTGGATCACAATTTAATAATTTTAATGTGTCAATAAAGTGGTTATGATAAATTAACAAGTAATCGTCGATAAGTTGTAATAATTCCATTTGGGCACTTGTATAAAGAAAGAAAATTACATCTCTCGCAGGATTTCCGTATTCAATAACTTGGAAATCAACGAATTTGATAGATACTGGATTTTTATTGATTGATTTTATTAATATGTTGTTCGTCCAAAGATCACCGTGAACAAAAGTAGCAAATGGTTCTATTGGTGTTCTTTCTTGGCATAATTTCTTTATTCCTTGACGGTATGAATTAATCATTCGTTGAGATAGATGCGTTAAGTTAGGATATTTTGCAAGAAATGTTTTAAAACAATCGATTTGAGTATTTTGTGCTGTTTCATCAAGTTTGCCTACTAAGCATTTCTCAATATGCTTTAACACTTTGTTTTGGAACTCATCCGGTTTAGAAAGTTTATAAGCAATTGATGTTGCGTGAAGTGTTGCTAAACTTTTAATAATCATTATTACAGATTCTTTATCGAAACCAACGAATCTATCTTCAACTTCGTAACCATCCTCTTGCAAATTGTTTAATAATAACACCGCATCATCGTCAACGTCGCAGCTATTGGGTTGTAGCGTAACTCTAGAATTACAATATTCAGCAAAGTATGGTAATATACATTCTATACCGTGTTCTCGTCCAAATTGATTTAACGCTGGTACTATTGTGTTATAAACTGCGATTTCTTTCTTGAAAGTGGACACTGTGTCGAAGATATCCCATAAAATTCCTCTTGGTGGAACTAATTTAGCGACGCACTTAATCACTTCTTGCTTTTGATTAGATTCATCTGCGATCACAAATTCTATTTTTAAGATTATACTACCATAATTTTCCCCAGCTGATAATAATTTCTTTTTATTAAAATTAACTAATTTTTTACCATTTTGTAAATATGGTTCTAACAATTGTTCGATGTTGCGAATTTCCATTATAATTGAATTGACACGATGCTACGACTATCCCGATTGAATGCGTACAGACGCTTTTATATTGAGGATGTTGACCATTTCTATGCACATATCTATTTTAAGTGCATCAGTTGCCGAGTTTAGTTTATCTTTTTCTTTGTTATGGTTAAGAGTATTCATTGTTGAAACGAATTGTTTAGTTAATGATAAAAAATTTAAAGTGTTTATGTAATCCTATTAATTATATATACCCATGTTGTTCCGTGTGGTTAAGAGATTTAAATGAAAAAAAAAATTAGTTGAAATATCAAGCCGCAAACCACAACAATTTTTTATGTGCGGATACGACAACTCAATTCATCATTCACAAATACTATTAGAGTCCGAGGTGTTGGAAAATCCACAAGGTTACATTTAAAACTTTATTTTGATTGAAATATTTTATGTTTCATAATATTACAAATTTTTTAGTTTTTGTATAGGCAACCCAATTAGCAATTAATGCGTAAATGCATTTCCATGCTCAAATAGCAGAGTAATTAGTGTCTCTATTACAAATAAAGCAAGCAATAAACTGGGATTAATTTAAAACAATCAAAATACTAATATAGTTTAGTTCTGTTGAAGCTAATGCTACTTAATGTGATGATTACCTTGATGTCACACGTCGTGAAATTTTTCTTGAGTACTATATACATATAAAACTTGTGAAAGACGAATCTGTGTTGCTCATTTCGGTTTCAGAAATGGCATGGGAACCCTATATTCA
Source organism: Onthophagus taurus (assembly GCF_036711975.1). Classification (NCBI taxonomy): domain Eukaryota; kingdom Metazoa; phylum Arthropoda; class Insecta; order Coleoptera; family Scarabaeidae; genus Onthophagus; species Onthophagus taurus. Next base: position 4,837,542 of record NC_091967.1, read on the forward strand.
TTAATATAGAGACATTAACGCAGAAATGTAGATATATGAAAGACATGTCTTCAAGTTCTTTGAAAATATTAAGCAATAATCTTTGTGCACGGATATGATAACTATTCGTAATACTATTGTGGTTTATTGCCTTTTGGAATTTGCAGTTTGTTAATGTTGGAAAATCAACGAGGTGACATCTAAAAAATGAAAATGTTTTTTAATTAATAATAATTTTGACATAAATATAGGCAACCAAATTAACAGCTTATAAATAATTACAATTTAAACCAGTTACTTTGTCCCACATAAAATACAACATGTTAATATAATTTGACATTAGAGCAAAACCTCGATATAACGGATCAATACAGTCTAGGGTTAGTTCTAGTTTTACACTAGCACTGGTACTAGAAGTAACATTAGACTTAGAACTAGAACCATTTGGGTTTAGCCGTACGTCTTTTAAGACGGCTCTACGGTTCTTGGTCTAGCGCTGCATAACAATTAAAACTAGAACTAACACTAGACCTAAAACTAGAATGTTTCGGGTTTAGCCGTGCGTCTTCAGAATGTTTCTAGGTCTACAGTTAGTTCTAGTTTTACACTAACACTGTTACTATGTAGAACTAACACTATACCTAGAACTAGAATCATTCGGGTTTAGCCGTCTTAAGAGACGTGCGGCTAAACCCAAATGATTCTAGTTCTAGGTATAGTGTTAGTTCTAGTTTTACACTTACAGTCACTAGAACTAACGTTAGAACTAGAAACATTTGGGTTTAACCGTCTTTAGAGACGTGTGGCTAAACCCAACTGTTTTTAGTTCTAGCTATAGTGTTAGTTCTACCCACATAGTAACAGTGTAAGTGTAAAACTAGAACTAACACTACATCTAGAACTAGAAAGTTTCGGGTTTAGCCGTGGGTCTGAAGACGCACGGATAAACCCGAAACTTTCTAGTTCTAGGTCTAGTGTTAGTTTTAGTTTTAATTGTTATGCAGCTCTAGACCAAGAACTAGAATCTAGTTTTACACTAGCACTGTTACTATGTAGAATTAACACTATACCTAGAACTAGAATCATTTGAGTTTAGCCGCACGTCTCTTAAGACGGCTAAACCCAAATGATTCTAGTTCTAGGTATAGTGTTAGTTCTAGTTTTACACTTACACTGTCACTACAACTAACGTTAGAACTAGAAACATTTGGGTTTAGCCGTCTTTAGAGACGTGTGGCTAAACCCAACTGTTTTTCGTTCTAGCTATAGTGTTAGTTCTACATAGTAACAGTGTAAGTGTAAAACTAGAACTAACCCTAGACCTAGAACTAGAATGTTTCTAGTTCTAGGTCTAGTGTTAGTTGTAGTTTTAATTGTTATGCAGTGCTAGACCAAGAACTACAATCATTCGGGTTTAGTCGTCTTAAAAGACGTACGGCTAAATGCAAATGTGTCTGGTTTTAGGTCTAATGTTAGTTCTAGTAACAGTGTTAGTGTAAAACTAGAACCAACACTAGACCTACAATTTACTAGACCTTATTTTTGCAATCATGTTTCGACAGCTTGGCTGTCTTCTTCAGGCACGACTAAAAACATTAACAAGAGGTTAGTGATGAACATTAAGCAATTAAATGAAATGAGTTTTACCGTCAGATATGTGAAGGACCTTGAAAGAATTATATGTATGGCTAAGTTGGGTTGAATCAGTTTCTTTAAACTCCCAAAAGCATAAATTAAAATATTAAACATGTATCAGGTTTTTCTCGAATTTGTGAATGTTTTTAGAAAGTTACAAAACATCAGAATTCTATCCCCGAAAAACGTCGTTTCTTCTGTATTTCTTAGTTAGATTTCTTATCATATTAAAATATATACAATTTAAAGTGCTCTATAAAATTTACAATTTTTTTTATATACAGGGTGCCCATTATGTATGGAATATAGCACATATATCTTGGTAAGTATCAACTTCATAAAAAAACATTTTATACAAAAGTTGTTTAATATTTTATTTGCCATAATAAGACTGCATTCAATTGTTTTTAATTCAGAAAACAAATGAGTAACGAATAATACTTACGTTTTTTAAATGGCAATGTATTCTTTCGTTAGGCTCATTTGATAAAGATTACTTTTCTCTTTACGATGGCGTAAAATTTTTGTACCCTTACGTTAGAAAATTTTTGAAAAAAATGTTAAAATTGCTTATTAATAAAAATAAATCAATAACATTAATCTAGATACCCGAGATCTCAAATTATTACCGTAAATTAAATTTACGTGCAAAATAAAACAAATAAACGAAAAATTAGTATACATCTCCAATAATTCGAGGTACTTCGAGGTATTTGACGATCTCGGATATCTAGATTACTGTTATTAGTTAAATTTTCTTAATAAGCAATTTTTACATGTTTTAAAAAATTTTCTGATACAAGGGTACTAAAATTTTACGTCATCGTAAAGAGAAAAGAAATCTCTATCAAATGAGCCTAACGAAAGGGTACATTGCCATTTAAAAAACTTCAAGTGTTATTCGTTGCTCATTTGTTTTCTGAAATAAAAACAATTGAAACAATTTGTATAAAATGTTTTTTTATAAAGTTGATACCTATCAAGATATATACTATATTCCATACATAATGGGCACCCTGTATAAAAAATGATTTTATCATAGATATGTAGAACTAACACTATAACTAGAACTCTAGAATCATTCTGGTTTAGCCGAGAGTCTCATAAGACAGTCAAAACTCAGGGTTATTATAAAGACCTCACCTTTTTCCAAGCAAAACTTTTCCTTTGCAAAACAACCCAATGCCTGTACTTTTAAGCTATGTTGCATTTTATGTGGGACAATGCAAGTGCATAGTAGTTTCGTAACTATGGTTACTGCATCATATATTGTATATTGTATATACCTTTGAATTTAATCTTAGCGAGTTTACACCAAAGTAACTCCAAGAAAAATGTAATAACAGCCAAAACGCATCCCATAAAATACAAAAATAATATCCAATACCAATGGTTAAACTCGATTTGATATTCAACTTGTTCCACGATAACTTTTTGCCTTTTTTTACGATTTAATATCCCTCCTTCAAATAACCGTGAAACAACTAATTGCATCCTTTTATCAAACACATTTCCAAGTCCAAATCCAACGGTTGAAAGGCAAGGTATCAAGTATTGATTCATTATATGATACACTTTTTTTCCATTAATTGTTGGTAATTTTAACGAACGCAAATCGGATCGTCTTAAAGAGTACGCTGAAGAAGTATCGCCAGACATTAATTTATTAATTATATCATTTCTTGTGCCCAAAATTAATCGGTCGGCTATAGCTTTCGAAGTTGGATTGTTTGATTGATGAAAAATTGAGGCGAATCTCGTCACTAACGTTATGTTTAAATCACTCTCTAAGAGTTCTTCGATGGTGTTGATTTCGTCTTCAGCGGGTGGTTTAACAAGCGCGCTTATTAATATCGAAGAAAACGCGGTGTGTAAAATCAAACAAATAAAAAGCCAACTAATCCAAATAAATTTAACAGGCCATGCTTTAACGTTAACATTTAAATGGGGCGTAGGAACTTGAAACATTACTCCCATAAAATGAAATATTAGTTTAATGTTTTCAAATGATTCTTTCAAAATTAGTTTAATTATGAGAAGAGTTAGTAGTGCAATAAACATCGCAACGATTAATGCACACCACACGTAGTTATCAAATATTCTAGATGCTAAATGTTTTGAGAGTAGTTGCCCCCGATGTGGAACTACCACCTCAAAATCATCTCTACTATAAGGATATAAATAAGACATGTTAAGTAAAAGAGAAGAAACCAAACCTGGGGCAAGCCCAAAATCTGTTTTTATGCGAAAACCGCTGTGGATGATATGTTCAAATGAAATGTGTTCAATTGAAGCGTTAATAAACTTAATAAAAGTTCTAACAAGGGCTTGGTCGGTTGGGTAATAATCGACGTGATTAAATTCAAAATATTTTTCGATGGATGTTAATTTTATTCTATATCCCTTTACGTCTTTTAAGAGATTATCGTTGGTGTAAAAGCTTCTACGAAATTTTTTTATTTCCATAATATTTCCTTCAAAAGGATTATACGACATTGCAGGAGTGACACCTTTAGTGTTTAAAATAAGGTAATGTAACAACTTATATTTCCACAATTTCTCAAATATCGGCTTCCACATTTCTTGGGAATCATTTTCTATCGGTTCGCACAAAATATAATAGATTTTACCAATCGTGTTGTAACTCTTTCGAAGATAATTTGAGAAATCGATGATATCGGAAAGATCGTTAGCGAAAAATATGTGAGATTTATAATAGACTCTTTTTTCATCGTACGACGTGATCTTAACCGGGCTTCTTATAAAATTCCCACTGAGGATATAATCTATCATCTCGGATGAAATCATTTCCCTCGGCATCACGACGTCGATACCATAGTAATCAATAAAGCTTAATTTTAACTTGCGAAATACTGAAAAGTTTTTCTCGTCTGAAAGAGACATCAGATTAATATCGCCGTTTAAAAAAGTAAAAGTTATAAAAAGTATTAATAGATTTAATTTTAAAGGGAACATAGCTTTGATGCTACGAACTGAAATGATCAAATACATTTGCCTTTTGTATTTATACTGATATTAAGACATACATTTAGTTTCGATTTTCTTTGTAACCCTATCTTTATTTATACATTAACTAAGTAACATAAAATAAAGTCGTTATTTAAGCGTGAACGTGATAATTTACGATCGGGTAAAAACGAAAGCTTAATACAAAATTTATTACCCTCTTATTTGATTCAGTAACCTTAAACCATTATTACAAAAACGACAAGAATAAGTTAACTAAAATGCACCCTCTAGATTTCGTTTACGCGTTTTATGAAAAGAATTTTTCACACCGTTTGGCAGATCTCGATGACCTGCCAATGAAAATAATTTACGCGGTTTTTATACACTGCTTCTTTAGACACAATCTGTCGACGCGATGAGCGGTTTGGAGGACGTCGTTTTTTCATTCTTGAATACCTTGAACTGACGTCTTTAACACCGCCCTTCGATTGTAGAGCATTAGACCACAACCGTCGTGGGTGGCATCGATGTCCAATAATTCACAGATCTCTCTTGACCTCAGAGTATTATTTTCGGACACATACAATTGTAATTCACCACAGAAATTGTGTTGGTGGGAATCGAAACACTTTTAGCAGTTGTTACAAAATTTATGGGACTGAAAAAATTTTTACTCAAAACAAAACTTGTATGTATTCGTTTTTCGGCTTGTTTGTTATTCCGAAATTCACTGCAAGATTTACAAAATTTACTTGAATATATAGGCTAGTAAAACATTCGGTAAGTATCTCTAGTTCTAGGCTTAATGTTAGTTCTAGTGATTATGTTAAGTTAATTCTAGTTTTAGTTGTTATTCCGCACCAAGTTATTCTATATTTTGAACACTTCGAACTTATTTCTGGTTCCTGAATGGTAGAATTTAAGAAAAACTAGTGTTGCAAAGAAATAGAAAACAGTAAATGAATTTTTTTGTTCATACTTGCTATTTTAGAGGTCATGAGGAACATGTTACAGTTCAAACTAGAGTGACCATAAATTCTGCTCAACTCGAAATTTACTAAAATTCACGAAAAAGTGAAGTTTTAATGAAATAAAAAGTGGCAAAAATATTATTTTTTATACTTCCTATTTTAGAAATGCCAAGGAATATGATGCAGTTCAAATTAGAGTGACCATAATATCTTCTGATAGTAGTATCTAGTCTTCCTTTCTTAATATCTAGTCCTCTGCCACCAGTATTTAGTTTCTGCAATCAGCATGTTGTCTTTTTCAAGTCTTCTGCAATTATCTACAAGCGGTGCCAAATCTTCTATTACTACGCCTGAAGACGCACGGCTAAACCCGAAACTTTCTAGTTCTAGTTTTAATTGTTATTCAGCCTTAGATTGTTGTATATTTTTATGGAACTAAAACTAGAACAAACGCTAAACCTAGAACTAAAAACATTCGAGAAACCTAAATATTTCTAGTTCTAGGTTTAATGTTAGTTCTAGTGATTATGTTAAGCTAATTCTAGTTTTAGCTGTTATTCCGCACCAAGTTATTCTATATTTTGAACACTTTGAACTGATTTCTGGTTTCTGAATGCTAGAATTTAAGAAAAACTAGTGTTGCAAAGAAATAGAAAACAGTAAATGAATTTTTTTGTTCATACTTGCTATTTTAGAGGTCATGAGTAATATGTTACAGTTCAAACTAGAGTGACCATAAATTCTGCTCAGCTCGAAATTTACTAAAATTCAAGAAAAAGTGAAGTTTTAATGAAATAAAAAGTGGCAAAAATATTATTTTTTATACTTCCTATTTTAGAAATGCCAAGGAATATGATGCAGTTCAAATTAGAGTGACCATAACATCTTCTGATAATAGTATCTAGTCTTCCTTTTTTAATATCTACTCCTCTGCCACCAGTATCTAGTTTGTGCAATCAGCAGGTTGTCTTTTTCAAGTCTTCTGCAATTATCTACAAGCGGGGCCAAATCTTCTATTACTACGTCTGAAGACGCACTGCTAAACCCGAAACTTTCTAGTTCTAGTTTTAATTGTTATTCAGCGTTAGATTGCTGTATATTTTTATGGAACTAAAACTAGAACAAACACTAAACCTAGAACTAAAAACATTCGAGAAACCTAAATATTTCTAGTTCTAGGTTTAATGTTAGTTCTAGTGATTATGTTAAGTTAATTCTAGTTTTAGCTGTTATCCCGCACCAAGTTATTCTATATTTTGAACACTTCGAACTTACTTTTGGTTTCTGAATGGTACAATTTAGGAAAAACTAGTGTTGCAAAGAAATAGAAAACAGTAAATGAATTTTTTTGTTCATACTTGCTATTTTAGAGGTCATGAGGAACATGTTACAGTTCAAACTAGAGTGACCATAAATTCTGCTCAACTCGAAATTTACTAAAATTCAAGAAAAAGTGAAGTTTTAATGAAATAAAAAGTGGCAAAAATATTATTTTTCATACTTCCTATTTTAGAAATGCCAAGGAATATGGTGCAGTTCAAACTAGAATGACCATAACATCTTGTGATAGTAGTATCTAGTCTTCCTTTCTTAATATCTAGTCCTCTGCCACCGGTATCTAGTTTGTGCAATCAGCAGGTTGTCTTTTTCAAGTATTCTGTAAATATCTACAAGCGGTGCCAAATCTTGTATTACTACGTCTGAAGACGCACGGCTAAACCCGAAACTTTCTAGTTCTAGTTTTAATTGTTATTCAGCGTTAGATTGTTGTATATTTTTTGGGACTAAAACTAGAACAAACACTAAACCTAGAACTAAAAACATTCGAGAAACCTAAATATTTCTAGTTCTAGGTTTAATGTTAGTTCTAGTGATTATGTTAAGCTAATTCTAGTTTTAGTTGTTATTCCGCACCAAGTTATTCTATATTTTGAACACTTCGAACTTATTTCTGGTTTCTGAATGCTAGAATTTAAGAAAAACTAGTGTTGCAAAGAAATAGAAAACAGTAAATGAATTTTTTTGTTCATACTTGCTATTTTAGAGGTCATGAGAAACATGTTACAGTTCAAACTAGAGTGACCATAATTTCTGCTCAACTCGAAATTTACTAGAATTCACGAAAAAGTGAAGTTTTAATGAAACAAAAAGTGGCAAAAATATTATTTTTTATACTTCCTATTTTAGAAATGCCAAGAAATATGATGCAGTTCAAACTAGAATGACCATAACATCTTCTGATAGTAGTATCTAGTCTTCCTTTCTTAATATCTACTCCTCTGCCACCAGTATCTAGTTTGTGCAATCAGCAGGTTGTCTTTTTCAAGTATTCTGCAAATATCTACAAGCGGTGCCAAATCTTGTATTACTACGTCTGAAGACGCACGGCTAAACCCGAAACTTTCTAGTTCTAGTTTTGATTGTTATTCAGCGTTAGATTGTTGTATATTTTTTGGGACTAAAACTAGAACAAATACTAAACCTAGAACTAAAAACTTTCGAGAAACCTAAATATTTCTAGATCTAGGTTTAATGTTAGTTCTAGTGATTATGTTAAGTTAATTCTAGTTTTAGCTGTTATTCCGCACCAAGTTATTCTATATTTTGAACACTTCGAACTTATTTCTGGTTTCTGAATGCTAGAATTTAAGAAAAACTAGTGTTGCAAAGAAATAGAAAACAGTAAATGAATTTTTTTGTTCATACTTGCTATTTTAGAGGTCATGAGGAACATGTTACAGTTCAAACTAGAGTGACCATAAATTCTGCTCAACTCGAAATTTACTAAAATTCAAGAAAAAGTGAAGTTTTAATGAAATAAAAAGTGGCAAAAATGTTATTTTTTATACTTCCTATTTTAGAAACGCCAAGGAATATGATGCAGTTCTAATTAGAGTGACCATAACATCTTCTGATAGTAGTATCTAGTCTTCCTTTCTTAATATCTAGTCCTCTGCCACCAGTATCTAGTTTGTGCAATCAGCAGGTTGTCTTTCTCAAGTCTTCTGCAATTATCTACAAGCGGTGCCAAATCTTCTATTACTACGCCTGAAGACGCACGGCTAAACCCGAAACTTTCTAGTTCTAGTTTTAATTGTTATTCAGCGTTAGATTGTTGTATATTTTTATGGAACTAAAACTAGAACAAACACTAAACCTAGAACTAAAAACATTCGAGCACCTAAATATTTCTAGTTCTAGGTTTAATGTTAGTTCTAGTGATTATGTTAAGCTAATTCTAGTTTTTGCTGTTATTTCGCACCAAGTTATTCTATATTTTGAACACTTCGAACTTATTTCTGGTTTCTGAATGCTAGAATTTAAGAAAAACTAGTGTTGCAAAGAAATAGAAAACAGTAAATGAATTTTTTTGTTCATACTTGCTATTTTAGAGGTCATGAGGAACATGTTACAGTTCAAACTAGAGTGACCATAATTTCTGCTCAACTCGAAATTTACTAGAATTCACGAAAAAGTGAAGTTTTAATGAAACAAAAAGTGGCAAAAATATTATTTTTTATACTTGCTATTTTAGAAATGCCAAGGAATATGATGTAGTTCAAATTAGAGTGACCATAACATCTTCTGATAGTAGTATTTAGTCTTCCTTTCTTAATATCTAGTCCTCTGCCACCAGTATCTAGTTTGTGCAATCAGCAGGTTGTCTTTTTCAAGTATTCTGCAAATATCTACAAGCGGTGCCAAATCTTGTATTACTACGTCTGAAGACGCACGGCTAAACCCGAAACTTTCTAGTTCTAGTTTTAATTGTTATTCAGCGTTAGATTGTTGTATATTTTTTTGGAACTAAAACTAGAACAAACACTAAACCTAGAACTAAAAACATTCGAGAAACCTAAATATTTCTAGTTCTCGGTTTAATGTTAGTTCTAGTGATTATGTTAAGTTAATTCTAGTTTTAGCTGTTATCCCGCACCAAGTTATTCTATATTTTGAACACTTCGAACTTACTTTTGGTTTCTGAATGGTACAATTTAGGAAAAACTAGTGTTGCAAAGAAATAGAAAACAGTAAATGAATTTTTTTGTTCATACTTGCTATTTTAGAGGTCATGAGTAACATGTTACAGTTCAAACTAGAGTGACCATAAATTCTGCTCAACTCGAAATTTACTAAAATTCAAGAAAAAGTGAAGTTTTAATGAAATAAAAATTGGCAAAAATATTATTTTTCATACTTCCTATTTTAGAAATGCCAAGGAATATGATGCAGTTCAAACTAGAATGACCATAACATCTTGTGATAGTAGTATCTAGTCTTCCTTTCTCAATATCTAGTCCTCTGCCACCAGTATCTAGTTTGTGCAATCAGCAGGTTGTCTTTTTCAAGTCTTCTGCAATTATCTACAAGCGGTGCCAAATCTTCTATTACTACGTCTGAAGACGCACGGCTAAACCCGAATCTTTCTAGTTCTAGTTTTAATTGTTATTCAGCGTTAGATTGTTGTATATTTTTTTGGAACTAAAACTAGAACAAACACTAAACCTAGAACTAAAAACATTCGAGAAACCTAAATATTTCTAGTTCTAGGTTTAATGTTAGTTCTAGTGATTATGTTAAGTTAATTCTAGTTTTAGCTGTTATCCCGCACCAAGTTATTCTATATTTTGAACACTTCGAACTTATTTCTGGTTTCTGAATGCTAGAATTTAAGAAAAACTAATGTTGCAGAGAAATAGAAAACAGTAAATGAATTTTTTTGTTCATACTTGCTGTTTTAGAGGTCATGAGGAACATGTTACAGTTCAAACTAGCGTGACCATAATTTCTGCTCAACTCGAAATTTACTAAAATTCAAGAAAAAATGAAGTTTTAATGAAATAAAAAGTGGCCAAAATATTATTTTTCATACTTCCTATTTTAGAAATGCCAAGGAATATGATGCAGTTCAAATTAGAGTGACCATAATATATCAGAAGATATTATTAATAGTATCTAGTCTTCCTTTCTTATTATCTAGTCCTCTGCCACCAGTATTTGGTTTGTGCAAGCAATAGGTGGTCATTTTCAAGCAGTATCTAGTCTTCTGCAATTATCTGCAAGCAGTTTCGGGCTAAATCCGAAACTTTCTAGTTCTCGGTCTAGTTTTAATTGTTATTCAGCGCTAGATTGTTGTATATTTTTATAGAACTAAAATTAGAACAAACACTAAACCTAAAACTAGAAACGTTTCTAGTTCTAGTAGGTTAATTTTACTTTTAGTTACACTTCGAACTAATTTCTGAAGAAAATTATAATTCAATTTATTAGTTCTAGTTAATGGTTAGAAAAAAATCCGTATATCTAAACTTATGATGCAGTTAGGTTAAAGTGCCCCCTTTTCAATGATGTAATACGTGAAGATTTAAACAGACTAGTTTACGATCGCTACTGTAAAATTTTACATCTAATTCCGATAATAAAAATGTCGCGGTCGATTACCAGGAGGAAAATGTAAAATTTAATGTCTTGTAGCTCTCGTCGAAACGTTTCCTATAAAAATTTCGCATTCGCGTAAAGCGTGGGGATGAAATAATCAGAAAGAAACTCGAATGAAGATGTGAACCGACGAATTTTGACGCCAAAGCAACGAGACTTTATAAAGCGGTAAAATTTTACAGCGCGTTTAATAACTTTTGGGGCTTATGTCGCCAACTTTGGTGCTCATTTTAGGCTAAACCTTTAATATTTAGACCCCTCCGACTTTATGACACGCTTAGACCATCGTCAGTTTTAATAATCGTTCCTGTAAAAAAACACAAGAACATATTTAATTGTAATTAAAGGAGGACTTTTAATGACTACTTAAACATTTCAAACTATTCAGTGGTTACGAAGGGTCCTAAAACCCTTAAACTTGCAAAGATACAAGGGATTATCTGTGTGAAAAGCACCCAAGCGCAATAAATAGTATTAAGAAACAGAGAAAGGGTAGAACTCGAGAGGTGGAGCTGTTGTATATCTAAACGACGATGTTTATCTTGGAGAAAATGATTTAATCATATGGACCCTTTATTTTATCGTAAAATATATTACAAATTTTTAAGAAAATAAAAAAAAACGTTGGATAACATCGTGTCGGAACAATAAAATTCGAAGATGTCAAGATAAATGATTGAACGCATACTGTTAGTCGTTGGAAGCTTGTCTGAACACTTGACTTTTTTGCTGCTATCGTAGGAGAATTAGGGGAGATCGTCCAGTATTGGAAACTACGCAACCAGACAATGGCCTTCGTTTCCGCAAAAATGGAATATAAATTCGAAATGATTGATTACTGATTTGTCCTTATTGTGTTAAAACCACAAGCGCTTAAGATATAAGAGGCTTATTTCTATATTCACTTCAATTGAAATTCGATATCACGCCAAAAAAATATTGATCAATGAGATGCTTTAGAAACCGGATGAAACAAAAAAATTGATGAAGTAATATATTTTAGCGACATCGAAAACCCATTTAAAACAATTTGTTTACTTGTTATTCAACAGTGTTACAACATCGGAAATTTTGTTAGTTTTTTTTTCGAATACGATAAAACGCGGTGGGTCGTGTTTGGATAGAGAAACAGAAAACCCTGTTTTTCCATTTTCCGAAATTGTTATCGTTTTCAATGGTTCTCAATGTCGAGGGGAACGTGCGCTGCGTTACTTTCCAACTGAGAAGGTTTCCGACCGGTTTGCATGTTGCTTGAAAAGAAAACGCAGTAGGTGAAGCCCAGATTTTCTACTTTTCGATTATGGTCGGAATGCTTTTGAATGCAAACAAGGTGTTGTGTGGTCGTAGAGTAATGATGGCTCATATCGAAAAGTAAAAAAAAAACTCCACAGATTTAGGAACCCTGTTTTTTAACCTCCCGGATTATTTAAAACAATGTATTGTAATGGTTAAAATTGTAGTTCATTCATAAGAATTGTATGATGTGCTTTTCGAGAATCAGTTCGGCTTTCGACCTGGTAGGAGCACCGGGGATGCGATTATTAATTTTATGAATGTTTGTCACACTGTTTACTGTGCTGCTCTATTTCTTGATTTGTCTCGTACTTTTGATAGTGTGTCGCACCGTATTCTTCTCCTGAAGCTGAAGTCTGTTTTTCGCTTTGATTTAAATAGTGTTGCTCTTATCGAATCATACCTGTCCGATAGGTTTCAAGTGGTTAAATGTGGAGACAAAGTATCTGGAAAACTTCCAATCTCGAGGGGTGTCCCTCAGGGATCTATTTTGGGGCCCCTTTTGTTCCGCCTGTACTTTAATGATTTTCCTGGTTACCTGGGAGAGGGTGTAAAGTGTTTGTTGTACGCTGATGATGCCACATTGCTTGTCTCCGGGTTAAACTACGAGGAGGTATCTTCCTCAAACAAACTGTTGACTGCTGCGAACGACTGGTGTGTAGCTAATGAACTATGTTTGAATAAAGACAAAACGGTTCAGACACTTTTCACCCTAAAACGGGACTGTGTGGGTGATTTCCCCCCTGCTAGATTGCTGGGCATAACGGTGAGCTCCAGAGATCTGAAATTTGATGTGCATGTGGCTGAAATTGGTAAAAAGATCTCAAGAAACATTTTTCTACTACGTAGACTAGTGAGCTCGGTATCTGTCGAGGTGGCCAAAACAGTGTATTATGCGCTGATACACTCAATGATTGGCTATGGTATTATTGCCTGGGGTGGGAGTCCAGCAAGTAATTATGTGTTTGGTTTACAACGCAGAGCTGTGAGAGTGTTGGCAAAACTTAGTTATAGGGAAGATTGTCGCCTCGCCTTTGAATCCTTGAATATTCTAACGCTTCCATCATTGTTTATTCTGAAATGTTTGCTGTATATTCATAGTAATGATGAACAGTATAAGACGCACGCCGACGTGCACAGTTACTTTACCAGAAACCGTACGAACATGTGCGTAGATTTTTGTCGGTTGAGTGGAACGCAGAAAGGTCATTTGTAAACTGGTCAGATTTTGTATAATAAGTTACCGCAATCTATTAGAGCACGACAACACAAGCAATTTAAAACTGTTATGAAGAATTTCCTGATGACGGGTGCGTTCTACTCAGTCGAGGAGTTTTTAAGGAGTGATATTGTCATTGTATGAATGTATTTTTATTGTATTTTCTTCTCGGCTCCTGCGTCTGTATTTTGTTGTATATTCTGTTTAAAATGACGTGTGTAAGCCTTGGGCATAGAGCACTAATAAAGTTATTATTATTATTATTATAAGAATAATGACAGTTACTTTGTTTTGCTAAACTTTACTCAATATTTTTTATGCATGCACTAACTCCTATCTATTCAGCAAATAGCACCTTGTCTTGGAGAAGAAGTATCTAGTATTCTATTAGTAGTATCTAGTTTTCTATCAGCAGTAGTTAGTCTTCAGTAGTATCAACTCCTTTGCCAAAACTATTTATTCTACCGAAAGCAGTATTTACTTTTCTGACAGTCTTCTGCAAACAGTGCCAAATTATTATTATAGAATGCTATATTTTTTCTTGTCATTTTATTGAATTTGTTTTATAATTTAGCCGCCACTGTATATTTCCAATTTCTAAAGTAAATTCAACATTACAATGTACAGAGTACAATGTACAGGGTGGGCAAATTTGGGTGTTATTATAGGCTCTATCTCAGAAACTATAAGAGATACGAAAAAAGTAAGTGCCATGTCCCGGTGTCTTTTTTCGAGACTAACCCAATCCCACAAACACCAAACCTCTATCTTCTTTTGTTTTTAAGTTATAGCGAAAAAGTCAAATTTTCGTGATTTCAAAAAATGCTCATATTTCGTTTATTTTTGAAATTAGAGAAATGAGGTTGATACGTTCTTAAGATACTTTTTTAAGTAGAATATACTGCCGTTGAAAAATTTTAAAAATATTTGATGATTTTTGAGATACAACACAAAGTTGTATTTTTTTAAATACAAACTATACTTGATTATGATGTTAATGAAAAGAGCATATTTTTAGCTTTCCAATTAAAAAATAACGCTTATTTTCCCCAAATACACCATGCGTGCAATACATCATTGGAAGGCTAAAAATATGCTCTTTTCAGTAACACCATAATCTACTATAGTTTGTATTTAAAAAAATACAACTTTGTGTTGTATCTCAAAAATCATCAAATATTTTTAAAATTTTTTAACCGCAGTATATTCTACTTAAAAAAGTGTCTTAAGAACGTATCAAACCCATTTCTCTAATTTCAAAAATAAACGAAATATGAGCATTTTTTGAAATCACGAAAATTTGATTTTTTGACTATAACTTAAAAACAAAAGAAGATGGAGGTTTGGTGTTTGCAGGATTGGGTTAGTATCGAAAAAAGAGACCGGGACATGGCACCTACTTTTTTCGTATCTCTTATAGTTTCTGAGATAGCCTATAATAACACCCAAATTTGACCACCCTGTACAGGTTGGTTCAAATTCTATGTTCGAATAGGCTATCTCGGAAACTATAAGAGTTAGAAAAAAAGTAGCTTACATGTCTCGATCTCTTTTTTTAAATAAATTCCAATGTCGAAAACTTCAAAGCGTTATCATCTTTTGTTTTTCCCCTAGAGGCCAAAATTGAAAATATCGTAAAACCTGTAAGTGTAATTATCTCGGTTATTACTATAGGTTTTTTACAGAGAATTTGATGACGTAGTCAAAAAAATATTATGACAATTTTGACAACCACTGATAATTCGCTTATTAAATTCGTTATTTTTTTCTGATTACAAAAATATACAGGGTGATTCAAAAAACCGCTGACAGATTTCTAGAGTAGATAATACAAGAAAAATTAAGATGGATAGTCTTAATATACATGGGGTCGGAAATGCCTCGTTGGCGAGATATAGCGGATCAAAGTTTCTTTAAAATTAAACATTATCTGCAATAAAAAGCACTTTTTTAAAAATATTGTCTACGCCATTGCTCTCTCACGCGTGTAAAGTGATCAATTATCTATCAATTGGTCTCTTACACAACTTTGATCAAAGCAATAGTTTGTAAGAAAAACACGTTTGTAGAAAATTTGTTAATTCAATCAAAAACTGTTGCTTTAATTAAAGTTTTGTAAGGGACCAATTGATATAGCAGAAACCACGAGAGCTGGCAGTGACAGATCGCTTAAAAATGGTATGAATCAAGATATGGACGTATGACTTAGATTATTTCACCACATACATTTAAATGTAGGTTATGTTAGTAATGGAGGTTATATGTCAAACATTGTCAAAGATATTATTTAATGATTTTCCTTTCAAAGAAAACATTTTCGGCTTGCGAAAACACTAACAGATTCATGACAACGCTCACAAGACGTTTCGATTTGAGGTTATAATTATAGAGTTACATCCCTTAGAAGAACAGATGTACTTTTTCCACGTGGCCATTTGAATTGTACAGCAGACATATTGAACTAATGGTATCTCTTTCCAACACACATTACTCTCTAACGGTTTGTGAACTACGTATGGCATTTATAAGAGCGGAAATCGATGATTTACTGCCAGCTCTCGTGGCGTCTACTATAGATAATTGATCACTTTACGAAAATACTGCCCGTTTCACAAAATTAGCAGTGGAGTTGAAAATATTTTTAAAAAAGGGCTTTTTATTGCAGATATTTTAAAGAAACTTTGACCCGCTATATCTCGTTAAGGAGGCATTTGAAGTCTGTCAGCGGTTTTTTGAATCACCGGTATAGTTCGACAGGTCTATTTCTTATTGTTTTAGACTGTTGAAGACTGTCTCAATCTGAACACGCACGGCTAAACCCGAATGTTTCTAGTTTTAGGTCAAGTGTTAGTTCTAGTTTTAATTTAATGAAAAATATACAACATAGCACTATCTAGTTTTAACTACCACTACCTAGCACTGTAACTAGAACTAACCCTAGACCTTGAACTAGAAACATTCGGCTTTAGCCGTCTTAAGAGACGCACGGCTAAACCGAAATGTTTCTAGTTCTAGGTCTAGTGTTAGTTCTACTTTTAGTTCAATAAACATATAGACCAACTTGGCACATGTATTATAATTACCGTATTTTCTCGAATCTAATCCGCACCCTTTTTACAAATTTTATATGCTCTAAAATCAAATGCGGATTACAATCGAGTGCGGATTAGATACGCAGTCGTATAGTTGCGATTTGAAAAATAATAAAATAAAATCGCATTATAACAATAGCACTGTTAAGGGTTTTAGAACGATATTTACATTTTTATGTATCATTTTCTGCCCATATTACGTCATCTTCGGATCTGTCCAAAGCATTGGTTATACAAAACTTCTTAAATGATGTTATAATATTGTTTTCAGGGATCGTTTTCCATGTGTGTTCCTGGTTTACGACTCCATACTTGTCTTAACCATTCCATTATCAGCTTTTCCATTATTCATCCTTTTTGTTGTGCCCTAACTAAGACGTCATTCGGGAAGTGTTTCGGATTTCAGAATGGTTTTTTTCTCATTATTAATAATGACAGCAATTTTTCCCTATCACTTGTTACTGCTAGCATACTAATGTTATGCACAATTTTTTGCAACCACTCGTTTCTAAGGAAATTGGGAGGCATATCCAGATATACTGCCATTTCGTCGGCATTTACAGTTTGAGACAAATTGAAATTTTTTTGAAAATCATTAGTAGCTTTTGGGAAATTGTAGTTTGTCCAACCTTTGCTAGTATTAAAAATTTTTTAGTCTCTCCTTCCGTTTTTCTTGAGAGAACCAGAAAACTGCCTCGTCAATTTCATGAAATCGTCTCTTCTTTGACCCGGCAAATTTTTTGCACGATGCCTCAGTCTACAATAGCTGCCTTGTCTTTCCCCAACTGCCACAACGTTACTCTCATTAACGGCAAAAATTGTACCAGCTTTTCGATTTCTTTCTTTTAACGATAACTTAATAACATCTCTTTAAACTTCGCTGTATAGAAGAACCTCTTCGATTTTTGCTACTTTTTTTCCATAATTACGCTGTTATATGTATAATTAAACACACACCAAGTTCGAGCTACTACGAGGGCGGTATATGAACTGAATTCGTGCTAGGCATTACTATTTATTTTTAAAATTATATTTATTTTCCAATTTTTTCTGGCTTGGTAAATTTAAAGTTTAGTCCAATAAAAACTCGTCGTAAACAAGGTTTCTTTAGGTGGATCAGCGTCAGTCAACGGAAAAATTATATATTTATGGTTAACAACAAGCATCGCATCGTTTTGGTGTTGTCGAATTGCTCAGAGAAAGATGCGGATTACATTCGCAAACTAAATTTTTTTACCATTATACATTTTTAAAATCGGGGCGCGGATTAGATTCGAGTGCGGATAAGATTCGAGAAAATACGGTATAATGTTTGTATACAATAAAAGAATGTTTGGTAATATGGGCCACTTTATCATTTTTTCTGAATGACGTAAATGGGTTAAAAGTAGATGTTGAAAAGTAATCGATTATTATACTAACGAGACCATATGTAACAAAGTCAAAGTGCGGGTTAAGGTCAGTTTGCACGAATCACGCTACGCTCCTTTAAGCATTAACCTTTAGTTACCATCCCAGCGGGCATTCGATGTGGAGTATTACACGAAATGGCAGTAATTTTCTGTGGATGTCGGTATGAAATGCGCTCACGATTTTCAAAGTTTCATAACGATTCGTAATGTTTCAAACTTGTAACAAAAAGAGATCGAAAATAATTATATTTGTAAATTCGTAAATTATATATTTATGTAATAATAATAATACAGTATTAGATTATTTTTCTCTCTCTATTCGATTAAAACCCTCTCACAAATCATCAAGGGGTGTACCCGTTAAAATGGCCGTCTACGAAACGATCCCTAAATCCGACCAACAACACTTACCCAACAACAAATTTTTGCATCCGTCTGTCTCGTCCTGAGGGGTGACGCACCACTGAACTGCGGTTGTGGGGTGAAAAAGCGGCGTGAAGGGGTAAAAGTGCGTAACCCGCCATAGGCGTCATATACGGGTAGGGATTTTTAATTGCTCTGTGAACGCGCCCCACTCGGTCCCACTGACAAGGGGGACCACGCAGGGGGTTTTCGTACTTTCCGATAACAAATCGCCGTATGGCGATGGGAAATGTCGGACGTTTCTTAGGGGTTTATCGTGCGGAAACGCGTACGATGACGTGACGGTACGTTATAGCGAAATTTGGTTAGGGTGAAATCGGGTGATGATTTAGATCCAACTTTAAAAGCCATAGTGGGGAGAACGTGTTTTTATCGAAAGGGAAATCATAAAAAGTATTCACTCGGTTACCGAGGTAATCTTCGTGTGGTATTTTTACGGTCTTATCGAAACAAGCCACATACAATTTTAAATTCAAATCGAATCACGGTTCAATATTCGTTCGTCGGGGCATGTTCCGTAATCCTGTTCTCGTACGGAGTAATCCCGAGTAACAAATTGCGCTCGATTCTGTTACCGGACGAAAGTACATTTCCTCCGCCTCGGAAGACACAAGAACTATGCCACCGCAAAAATCGAATCAATCACTGTAAAACGTACCGACGAGCATTTCTAACGAAAATATAACGAATGTTTCTAAGTTTCCACCCATGCCCTTTTGTTGGCAGAATAATGAAATATGAATTTAAGACACTCTCTAACCATTTTTCAAATAGAAATTCTCTACAAGAATATTATGGTCATCAGTTTTTTGGTACGTTTGTCAAAATTACCACAATATTCGAAGTCCTACAGCTACTCAATTTATGACAAAGCGATTTCATTATGATTGTTTAACCTCCACTGCCATTCCAGCAAATTGGACCAACCCCAAAAAGTAAAGCTTGATTTGAACTGGGTTCGTTTTGGATGTTTCCAATCGTTGTCGTTATTCGGTGTTTCATTTCCCACTAACGTTTTAAACGCGTTTCAATCGAGCTGTTTAACATGTCCATTGTGGTTGTAGTTTAAAATGTAGAAACAGAAAATTTGTTTTAATTAAGTTTAATCGTAAATGGTTAATTGAAATGTACAAATTAACTCGGTTTAAATGGAATATCAAATGATTGTTATTAGTTTATTATTTATTACACACGATGTTCTAAGCAAATTATACATTGCAAACTTATCGATACATTTTAATAATCAGTTTTTTAATAAATATACTTAGGACCGGTTTCGACAAATACTTATCATCATCAGCTAAATTTTTTATTTTATGGATCTAGTCTTTATGGTCCATTACTAAGGTTTTATGTATAAAAAATATTTCCCCGTCGCCTTTAAGTTTTTGAGTTATGATTGAGTTAATTTTCGAAAATCAACAATTTTGATGTTTAATCGATTTAGAGCTTATAAATAAAAAATGGTAATAATTGGGTTCAATCTTGATATGGATTTAGTCTTTATGGCCCATTACTAAGGTTTTATGTATAAAAAGTATTTCCCCGTCGCTTTTAGTTTTTTAGTTATGATTGAGTTAATTTTCGAAAATCAACAATTTTGATGTTTAATCGATTTAGAGCTTATAAATAAAAAATGGTAATAATTGGGTTCAATCTTGATATGGATTTAGTCTTTATGGCCCATTACTAAGATTTTATGTATAAAAAATATTTCCCCGTCACCTTTAGATTATGAGTTATGATTGAGTTAATTTTCGAAAATCAACAATTTTGATGTTTAATCGATTTAGAGGTTATAAATAAAAAATGGTAACAATTATGTTCAATCTTGTTATGGATCTAGTCTTTATCGTCCATTACTAAGGTTTTATGTATAAAAAGTATTTCCCCATCGCTTTTAGTTTTTGAGTTATGATTGAGTTAATTTTCGAAAATCAACAATTTTGATGTTTAATCGATTTAGAGTTTATAAATAAAAAATGGTAATAATTGGGTTCAATCTTGATATGGATTTAGTCTTTATGGCCCATTACTAAGGTTTTATGTATAAAAAGTATTTCCCCATCGCTTTTAGTTTTTGAGTTATGATTGAGTTAATTTTCGAAAATCAACAATTTTGATGTTTAATCGATTTAGAGGTTATAAATAAAAAATGGTAACAATTATGTTCAATCTTGTTATGGATCTAGTCTTTATCGCCCATTACTAAGGTTTTATGTATAAAAAGTATTTCCCCATCGCTTTTAGTTTTTGAGTTATGATTGAGTTAATTTTCGAAAATCAACAATTTTGATGTTTAATCGATTTAGAGCTTACAAATAAAAAATGGTAATAATTCGGTTCAATTTTGATATGGATTTAGTCTTTATGGCCCATTACTAAGGTTTTATGTATAAAAAGTATTTCCCCATCGCTTTTAGTTTTTGAGTTATGATTGAGTTAATTTTCGAAAATCAACAATTTTGGTGTTTAATCGATTTAGAGCTTATAAATAAAAAATGGTAATAATTGGGTTCAATCTTGATATGGATTTAGTCTTTATGGCCCATTACTAAGGTTTTATGTATAAAAAATATTTCCCCATCACATTTATTTTATGAGTTATGATTGAGTTAATTTTCGAAAATCAACAATTTTGATGTTTAATCGGTTTAGAGCTTATAAATAAAAAATGGTAATAATTGGGTTCAATCTTGATATGGATTTAGTCTTTATGGCCCATTACTAAGGTTTTATGTATAAAAAATATTTCCCCATCACATTTAGTTTATGAGTTATGATTGAGTTAATTTTCGAAAATCAACAATTTTGATGTTTAATCGATTTAGAGCTTATAAATAAAAAATGGTAATAATTGGGTTCAATCTTGATATGGATTTAGTCTTTATGGCCCATTATTAAGGTTTTATGTTTAAAAAATATTTCCCCATCGCCTTTAGTTTTTGAGTTATGATTGAGTTAATTTTCGAAAATCAGCAATTTTGATGTTTAATCGATTTAGAGCTTATAAATAAAAAATGGTAATAATTGGGTTCAATCTTGATATGGATTTAGTCTTTATGGCCCATTATTAAGGTTTTATGTATAAAAAGCATTTCCCCATCGCTTTTAGTTTTTGAGTTATGATTGAGTTAATTTTCGAAAATCAACAATTTTGATGTTTAATCGATTTAGAGCTTACAAATAAAAAATGGTAATAATTGGGTTCAATCTTGATATGGATTTAGTCTTTATGGCCCATTACTAAGGTTTTATGTATAAAAAGTATTTCCCCATCGCTTTTAGTTTTTGAGTTATAATTGAGTTAATTTTCGAAAATCAACAATTTTGATGTTTAATCGATTTAGAGCTTATAAATAAAAAATGTTAATAATTGGGTTCAATCTTGATATGGATTTAGTCTTTATGGCCCATTACTAAGGTTTTATGTATAAAAAGTATTTCCCCATCGCTTTTAGTTTTTGAGTTATGATTGAGTTAATTTTCGAAAATCAACAATTTTGATGTTTAATCGATTTAGAGCTTACAAATAAAAAATGGTAATAATTGGGTTCAATCTTGATATGGATTTAGTCTTTATGGCCCATTATTAAGGTTTTATGTATAAAAAGTATTTCCCCATCGCTTTTAGTTTTTGAGTTATGATTGAGTTAATTTTCGAAAATCAACAATTTTGATGTTTAATCGATTTAGGGCTTATAAATAAAAAATGGTAATAATTGGGTTCAATCTTGATATGGATTTAGTCTTTATGGTCCATTATTAAGGTATTATGTATAAAAAGTATTTCCCCATCGCTTTTAGTTTTTGAGTTATGATTGAGTTAATTTTCGAAAATCAACAATTTTGATGTTTAATCGATTTAGAGCTTTTAAATAAAAAATGGTATTAATTGGGTTCAATCTTGATATGGATTTAGTCTTTATGGCCCATTACTAAGGTTTTATGTATAAAAAGTATTTCCCCATCGCCTTTAGTTTTTGAGTTATGATTGAGTTAATTTTCGAAAATCAACAATTTTGATGTTTAATCGATTTAGAGCTTATAAATAAAAAATGGTAATAATTGGGTTCAATCTTTTTATGGATCTAGTCTTTATTGTCCATTACTAAGGTTTTATGTTTAAAAAATATTTCCCCATCGCCTTTAGTTTTTGAGTTATGATTGAGTTAATTTTCGAAAATCAACAATTTTGATGTTTAATCGATTTAGATTACTTTCTTTTGCTCTGAGGCCCAGATACAGATATTTCAGATTCATGATTTTCTTGGCGATCGACTCAAAACTGCTTTGCGATCGACGTTATGGACACCACTGTTATATAGTATTTTGTTAATTATATTTGGGGGATAGTTATTTTCTATGGCTAGTTTATTTATGAAATTAAGTTGGTTTTGTATAGAAGTTGTATTAATAGAGTATCTTAGCATTCTGTAGATGTACGACTGGAATACGGAAAGTTTATGACTGTTAGGATGGTAAGAGTCATATGGAATAATAGTGTTCAAATTTGTTGATTTCCTATATATGTCAAAATTTAGGTCATTTCTATTTATAGTTAAGTCAACAAAATTGATTTTTCTATCTATTTCAATTTCTCAAGTTAATTTTAACTTCTCATGAATTCTATTATTCTCCATATAATCTAGATATATGTCGGCGATAAATCTAGATATAGATAAACCCATAGGTAAGCCATTTTCGAGTTTATAAAATTTTTCGTTAAATTTGCAATAATTCTGTTGAATAATAAATTTGACAAGTGATGTGATATCACAGTCTTTATAATGTTCCTCAAATAATTTATAAATAACTGTTATTTATTCATTTAGTTTAGATTCCTATATAAGTTATAATTCTATTTTTGTTTGGTTGTTAAGTGACAAATTTTGATTGATAGCCAAATTGAAAACTTTAAAACCTCCTCAACCCTTGCTCGTTGTTTTTCAGTTTGCAGTTTAGGACACGGATCGATCATAATATGTCATTTCAACATCAAATATTTGGAAAGGGTTGGTTATCAAACAAAAAATTAACTTCCTTCATAAAAATTGAATTGAGACAAATTTTTAATGTCCCCGACCGGGAGCAATTAATTCCGGGAAATGCTACCCGAATATTTCCGTCCGGTCTTTGTCGCTGAAAACTTTACGTAACTCTAAAATTTCCAGTGAACTTTATCATCCAGATTAAATTTTGAACTAGGTGATTTAAAAATTTTTCTTTTTCAATTTTTAAAACGAACAAAATACCCGTAACCGATCTTGTTAACTTTGGTGGTTAATAAATAACGCGTTCTATCCGCTTTTTATGACGCGTTGTTGACATATGAAGGGCTATTGTTCCCAAACTCCCTTATGTACCACTTCAGGTATTGCTAACAGAAAAGAAACGCATTACAACTAAATCCGACCACAATCGCGGTTCAACCATTAAAAAGACAACCGTGCAAAATTGCATTTCAGCCCCATTCCCAACCCCGTGAAAATCACCCTACGGCAAAAGTCAACCCCTCGATTTTGCCCTATTCCAATAAGCGAATAGGGTCCAGTTTATTGTTACAGTAGCACCCCTCTCTAGGGCCAAGAACCGCCCCTTTTTTGCAATACTATATATCTATCAGTACAGTTTTTGAGGGTTAGTTTCTTCAAAGTACCTTACAAGGAGCGGTTCGAGTGCCTTTCGAAATGTTCGAGTTCGCGAAGAAGTTAGAATTGGAATCACAAGTAACTTCCAAGATATTTCGACCATGGGATAACAAAAGCGATCAAGATTCCACAGTTTCAACCACCACTTCAGAAGAATCAAGTGATAATCTCCAAATAAAAACCGAAAACGCCTCCCCTGAAACAAATCACAAAAAATTAATTCCACATACTTTAAACGAATACATCCCATCACCTAATTCATATCTTTATTCCGACGTTCTTCATTCAATGCCTCACCCAAATTTTCAATCCGAAACTTTCTTTGAATCGTTACAAGAAGAATACATTAGGGTGCTTCAACAAGAAGAACATAGTAAATCTTTAAACAAAAAGCAAAGACCCAAAAAATATAAATGCCCGCATTGCGGTGTTGCTTTTTCTAATAACGGTCAGTTGAAAGGTCACATTAGAATCCACACAGGAGAACGTCCGTTCAAATGCGACGAAAAAGATTGTGGAAAAACGTTTACAAGAAACGAGGAGTTAACCAGACACAAAAGAATTCACAGCGGGTTGAGACCGTTCAGTTGCAACGAATGCGGGAAGAGTTTTGGAAGGAAAGATCATCTTAAGAAACACATGAAAACTCATATGCAACCGAGAGGGCTTTACGCTGTACCTGTGATGTTACCCTTCAGTACGTGGAGTAATTTAGCTAATGCATCTCCTTATCCGTACGTTCCAAACATGTATTATTGAAATTAAAAAATGTTTATGTAATAATTTAATTGTGTAAATAATGTATACAGGATTGTAATTAGTGTTATTTTTGTAAAAATGAATGAGAGATAAATAATAATATATTTATATGTGTAATATGTTTATGATGTGCAAATAAATTTATTTTTTTAATTTTAATTTGGGTTATTTTATTAATTTTACATAAAATTATTCAAAAAAAATTCCGATAAGTAAAAATAATATCAGGACTGCAACATGCATTGTATTTTTGTAGCCCAGTACGGGTTGGTTGCCCGCAGTCTACGTCACAGTATTTGCCACGCCTGGTAACTGTCTGTGTTTTTAGAGGTTATATGATAGACATTAATACATACGTCTAAAAACATAAGACTTCAAAAATAATATGAATACGTCTAGGATATAACCTCTACAAATACACAGTAAACGCATAGACCATAACAACAGCTGGGTGTGGAAAATGGTGTGACGTAGTTTGCGGGCAGGTTGTCACAACAATAGATGTAGCAGTCCTGTTAGATTCTACTGTCCTTGGTTTCAATCAAGATTGTTAGCGTTTCCAAGGTAAGTTGTTTATGCGCTACAATTTGCTTACAAGTTTTTGGTTGACCAGACTAATAAGAAGAATTAGGTTCCTTCAAATAGGATAGAAGCAGGGGAACTATAAAAACAAGGAACTCTAGGTAGAAAGTTTCTGTTATGGTGGCCACGTATATTGTATTAGGAAGGGCAGCAAAACCTGAATCTTGCAACCAACCCCAGAGGAAGACCTCACCAATAACCCTTGCATGCATCATCTCCATAGAAATTATGATGGCATTTGACAGTGAGGTTATCCATTTTTGGAGATATCCACATTAGCATGAGTGAAGACAAATTCTAGCCTTTGCCTCCAAGGTAATATGTACAAGGGATCTGCTGAGGTCAAAGTGGTGCGGGCGATTCAGCCTGCCTTCCCGCGAATCCAGAATCCAAAGGAGGTAGGGTGCTTCCGGGTTGAGGCGCTGTCGGGTGCTTTCAGAATTTGAATCAATCTACTCTTCAGTGGCTGTTTAAACTGACTCTTTCATTTGACTTGTAAAAAAATAAACCGAAGGCAACCCAAACCGTATACTATACATAACGTCTTCAATGATTATTTTCATCAATGACCACCGATTTCTAAATCAACAGTCGAAAGAACTGTTCGAAGATATCAAGAAAAGGGAACTGTGAAAGATCTTCTGAGAACTGGTAGACCGAAATTTGCAACAACTCCAGAAAAAAAACGAAGAAGTGTTACTGTCTTGTATTGAAGAATAAAGTAAATGTGAAATAACTATTTTTCCTATAAGTTTCCCCAGTTCAGGAATTGAACGAAGTGTTTCGAAAGAAGGATGGAATTTTGTGAAATAGTACGTGCAAAATGTGATGTTGACAGAAATTTTCCTTTGCATGTTGTTTTCTTTCTACTCGAATAGTAAGGTTAATAGGCACAATTGTCGTTATTGGAGCGACGAAAATCCACGTTTAATAAGAGAAAATCATACTCAGAGATCACACAAAATTAATGTATGGGCTGGTATTATAGGAGAGAATGTACCTAATTGGTCCATTTTTTATTAATGGAAATTTGGATGGAGGCAGATATCAGCAAATGTTGAAAATCAAGTGGTTCCAAGTGTACTTCTTTAATGGTATTGACAATAAGTGGTTCCAACAAGATGGTGCTCCGCCACATTTTAATCGCGCAGTTCGAAACTTTGTAAGCAGCACGTTTCCAAACCGCTGGATTGGTAGAAGAGGTGAAATTGAGTGACCACCACGATCTCCTGATCTTAACATCACTCGATTTTTTCTTTTGGGGGTTTCTGAAAAGTAGAGTATATGCAACAAAACCAGAATCAATAAATGATTCGTCGGGATTCAGTAGGGATAGGCTCCTGATGGTTCAAAATTCCATTTATGAGCGTTTGGGTCATTGCCAGATCGAAGAAGGTCAACTTGAACATTTATTATAAAAAGCGTAATAAACGTGCAAAAAAACATGAAAACATTTTATTTTCCCATTTGGTAGTTAACCCATCATAATTCTTGAAAGAATTAAGATATCACGTTTTGATTTTAAGTGTTTCTTTTTTTCATTACCTTTAAAATAAGGTAAAACTCGACAGGGGTTGCTATTTAAAAATGTAGGATTGGTCATCCCCTAAAAAAACTCCACATGTATGGAAGCGCTAAAGTATCTAAGAATGTAATTTTTATGACTCTTTTCCCCAAATTTTCAAATTTTTTTCTTCACTCGTTCAAAACTTATAACTCCGTCCCGGGAGTTTTGGGAAGCCCTGTATAGTAGAACTAAAATCATTTAGGTTTAGTCGTCTTAGGCCCACTTTTACCACCTTTTGATAAATTTATCCGATAGATAAATCCAGCTCTTAGGCCCGTTACTACCAAACCAATGCTATCTGTTAGTTAAGCTATCTATAAGATACAATTTATCTCGTAGATAATAGGGTCGTGCGTACTACCATCTCCATTTATCTCATAGTTAAAAAATCCTTGAGATAACCAAGGAATCTAGGGATTTTTTGGTCTATTATGTTAAATTGATAGCTCTATGTGGTTAAAAGACCTACTATTAGGTATTTTGACGATATTCTAACCTGTTCTAACATGAAAATTAAAATTTCACCAAAGAAGAATGCGAACATCTTCTTGAATTTGTTATCATGTATAAAAACGTAATAGAAAACAAAAAAGTGATGCAGTTACATGACAAGGAAAGCAACAAGTATGTGTATCTTGTATTATTATATGTTAAAATGTGATGGTAAACAATAATGGCACAACTAACATGATAAACGACTGAAGATGCCAATTGTACACTCATTCCTGCAAAATCTGCTATGGACAGCAACATGTTACCTATTGCATAAAACCGAAGAGTCAGCAACAAACGGTTTGAAGGAGGTACAGTCGTGTTCACTGGAAATGCGCACTCAAGGTCAAGCGCTGTTGTGAGATCCGACATGCCGCTGCCTAAACGGGCTGAGCCGAGCACACACGAAGCTCGTGGAGAAGGGACTTGTGGCGGTCCAGGTTAGCCAGCGGCATATCGGATCTGACAACAGCGCTTGACGTTGAGTGCGCATTTCTCGTGAACACGACTGTACAGCATTATTACTAAAATTTTGATGAATTTTACATTAAATAATAGTAATCAACAAATTACTTACGTCATGGATGGAGGTTTTATTACATCTTCTACTTGATTCAAAAGGTGATGAAAACTTTTTTTCGAGACACGAAATCTCAACTCTACTCCTTATTATCCTTTCGCTTCTTACAGGAAATAATTCATTGATTTCTTCAAAAATTTGTTCTTCATCTCCAATGTCGAAGAAATTATCCATGATGATTTTATCTAATCTTAATTATTAATAGTTTTTTATTTAAGTTTATATTACTTTTCTTATTTTAACCGAAATAGTAAAACGCTCGAATTTTATACGTCAGTATAAATCCTATTTGAGGTTAGGTATCCGCAGTTATCCCTGAGATAGCAACTTATCCGACACCCAATCCACGGGTTACAGATATTTCAAAAGTTATCCCTTGGATAGCGGTATCTATAAGATAAATACAGTGGTAGTAACCAATTTTTAAGCTATCCGATAGATAACGCTATCAGAGACTTTAACTATGAGTGGTAGTAGTGGGCCTTAGATCCATTACTACCATCTTCTGGTTAAGCTATCTAAGAGATTATTACCACGGTTACGGCTATTTTACGCGCTCTGATTGGCTAGTAGATGGGTTTATCTATAAGATAAATTTAACTAAAAGATGGTAGTAATGGACCTTAGCCAATGAGAGTGCTTAAAACCGCCGTAACCATAGCAACTATCCTCTAGATAGTTTATCAGGAGGATGGTAAAAGTGGGCCTTATGAGACGTACGGCTAAATCCGAATGTTATAAAGAATATTATTACCCTTTTCTGTTTTTTTATAAAATAGCTACATTAATTAGCTACAACTTTGTTCAAAACGTATAGATTAAACTCAGTTTCTTCTAATTTGGTGATAAGTGTGTATATCTTTATTGTTTAGGCTGTATGAAATGAGATTAAATAATTTAGTTTCTCTAAAATAGTTTTAAAGGTAATCCCAAATTTGGAGGTAGGTAGATAAAGAAGTCGAAAGTCACCGTACAAAGTGTACACAATACGATGAATGCGGAAAAAGGTAAATAGGGCTTTGGACGTCATTTAAAGCTTATTTGTACGTACAATAACCGCTCTCCGGCACAAATAACGCCGAGGATGAACGCCGGCGAGCAAATTGGCCTGTCGCCTCTCACGCGGAGCTTTTCGCTACGTGTCACGAGTGTTTGCTCGGTATTGTGACCGTGCTTTAGACATATCTTAAGTCACACGAGATTGTTGACTTAGCGGTAATATTTTAGAAGATGTCATTGTTACGAAGACGGAAGGAAATAAGGTTTCAACTTCCTACTTGAAACGAAACAAATATTTACCACTTTAATTTTGAGTACATTTAATTTATTTTTTTATTTATTAATCGTATTTGATTATTATATGATTATATAGACACAATTGATTTTCAAAATTTAGAGCAAACTTTAAAGTTTACCCATTTCAATCACATCGATCCAACTAAAACTCATTGTCCTCTGCTCTTCGTTAGAGCAAACGTGACGTTCACGATAAACGTTAATCCAACAACTGTTCTAGTTTTATCGGCCGATCGGGTGAGTTAGAGCAAGTCCCCAATTGAAAGAATACAGCAGTTTACCTCTGACACCGAAAACTTTTGTGACCTTTGGAGATTGTGCGCAGCCTTTGAAAGGTATCCCGCTGTGTTGTCCACGGATGTTTTGACAGTACGGCCCGTACGGAAGTCTCCGTTGCAATTATTGTCGACACCCGAGACTCCCGCAGCGAACCAATAATGACTTCAAACTAAAGCTTTTGAACTGCTCGACAATTTTATTGCACAATGCACCGTAATGGTGATGTTGTGATTTGATGTAGCCGTTAGCACTTTCACAGGATGTAGAAATTATTTTCGACAGTTTAAATCGCTTTGTAAATTTTACCAAAGATTCCAAATTTCTAATTTATTTTTCAATAACCACTAAGAAAAGACTATGCTCTTAAATTTCATAAAGATTATTGATAGAAAGCAGACGATCCGACGTTCCAATGCAACCAATTTCGTAATGCAGAGCTTGAAAATGGCTCTGTCCGTGATTGGAATTCAATCGACATGACCGAAAATTGAAAAAGACGCTGTTGGAATTTGAAATTCCCGGTTCATTAATCAATATTTCTTCGCCAGAACTTACTTCTACACTTTGAATACTTCCAAGTCTTAAAACATCACAACTCCAAGTCGTAGATTTTTCTTTTTCGACCTCTTCAATTCCATCAATGGCTTCTGTACTATCCCAACAATAGAAAACGCCCCCAAATACGGACTACAATCGTTTATTGTTTATCCAGAGGAACACCTGTATGTGATATAACCATCCCCATGCGTAGGTTGGCGTGAGAATTTGTGCAACAATCTCTTTTTTTCTATTTTTCATGCATTCAACGAAAAGATCCTATTCATATAAAGCAACCAATCATTCAAAAACGTCAGTACAAGTGAATGAGAAAAAAAGAAATACTGTTAAATCAATAAAATGTCAGGTTTTTTGTTAAGTATTCTTTAGTTATTTGACCATGTTTTATATTTTTTAGATAACGGTTTATCTAATAACTAAGTTTAACATTCAAATTTTTTATCATAGACCACACACGATTCTCTCACGAAAACGTTCTCAAATTAAATCTTAATAAATAACTCAACGATCTATTCTTACGTCAACATTCGAACAATAACCGTAACCGCGTATGAATACAACAACGTAAATAAATTCGAGGGTTCGCATTGACAACGATCCGTATTGGCTTACTATCTTGTCCGATACTACGAAGGAGACAGTAACTTTTTGTAGGGGTGGTTTTGCGGTTTGATGTGAAGGGGATGTTTCGTACTCCCCGTCGAGAATGCTAACTATTTTGTTGCTGACCGACGTACGGGGCGCAGGGTGTAGCCTCGAGAAAGGGATGGAGATGATGTGTGCTTGTGCAGAGATGTCACCGCGGGTGGTTCCCTTGTTATGCAACCAAGTTATGCTAATTTCGAAACTGCTACTGTATTTTATTTTAGATGGTGCGAATGCATATACAGGGACTGGGTCGTTATGAAATCAACGGTCATGTGATTTGCAATATCGTATTAGCAAACTACGAATTCTAATTTTGATATTAACAAAGGAATATTATTATCCAAATAAAATTAATATGAATAAACGTTAAAACTCTATATTTCTCGAAAATAAATAAGAATGGTTTAAAAATGTTCCTGGAGCGCGTACTTCGTTAAATCAACTGAATCAGATCATTTAGTGAAGCATCCTCTACCACTCCATCATAATGTATTAAAACATGCATTAAGAATTTATGAAGGAAAGCTTCAACTCGACGGTTTGGCGATTAACCCCAAAGAACCTCCATTATGGCTTGAAGACTCGAAATTTCAACATATATTGAGGCTAGTTTGCTTGACGAAGGACATAGAGCCACTTTAGAAATAATAAAATCATTAAATTTGCTAGGAATTAAACTTAACTTTTAAACATAGCACATTTTCTCATTTTTCGAGATAAATTCATTTTGAAAAAATCGTAATAAAACGTAATTTTATTAAATTCTTATGAAATTACCAACATTTGTAATACAAAGTATTAGCTTTCTAATGAACGAAACGGATTTTCAAAATATCTTGTAGTTTTTGTGATATTAACTTTTAAACATAATAAGGCACCTTCTCATTTTTTAGGATAAATAATTATTTTCAAAAAATCATAACAAATCGGGGTTTCACTAAATCGTTATGAAATTGTCAACATTTATTATACAAAGCATAAGCTTTCCAACGAAATAAACGGATTCTCATAATATCTTGTAGTTCTGGAGATATTAACTTTTAAACAGGACATTTTTTATTTTTTCGAGATAACCTCAATTATTTTCAAAAAATCGTAATAAATCGTAGTTTTACTAAATTCTTATGAAATTACCAGCATTTGTAATACAAAGTATTAGCTTTCCAATAAACGAAACGGATTTTCAAAATATCTTGTAGTTTTTGTGAAATTAACTTTTAAACGTAATAAGGCAACTTCTCACTTTTTAAGATAAACAATTATTTTCAAAAAATCATAACAAAGCGGGATTTCACTAAATTGTTATGAAATTCTCAGCATTTATTATACAAAGTATAAGCTTTCCAACGAAATAAACGAGTTTTTAAAATATCTTGTAGTTTTGAAGACATAAACTTTTAAACATAGGGCATTTTCTCATTTTTCGAGATAAACTCAATTATCTTCAAAAATTCGTAATAAATTGTAGTTTTACTAAATTCTTATGAAATTACCAACATTTGTAATATAAAGTATTAGCTTTCTAATGAACGAAACGGATTTTCAAAATATCTTGTAGTTTTTGTGATATTAACTTTTAAACGTAATAAGGCAACGTCTCATTTTTTAAGATAAGCAATTATTTTCAAAAAATCATATCAAATCGGGGTTTCACTAAATTGTTATGAAATTCTCAGCATTTGTTATACAAAGTATAAGCTTTCCAACAAAATAAACGGATTTTCAAAATATCTTGTAGTTCTGGAGATATTAACTTTTAACCATAGGGCATTTTCTCATTTTTCGTGATAAAGTCAATTATCTTCAAAAATTCGTAATAAATCGTAGTTTCACTAAATTCTTATGAAATTACCAACATTTGTAATACAAAGTATTAGCTTTCCAATGAACGAAATGGATTTTCAAAATATCTTGTAGTTTCTATGATATTAACTTTTAAACATAGTGAGGCAACGTCTCATTTTTTAAGATAAACAATTATTTTCAAAAAATCATAACAAATCGGGGTTTAACTAAATCGTTATGAAATTGTCAGCATTTATTATATATAGCATAAGCTTTCCAACGAAATAAACGGATTTTCAAAATATCTTCTAGTTCTGGAGATATTAACTTTTAAAGATAGGGCATTTTCTCATTTTTCAAGATAAACTCAATTATCTTCAAAAATTCGTAATAAATTGTAGTTTTACTAAATTCTTATGAAATTACCAGCATTTGTAATACAAAGTATTAGTTTTCCAATGAATGAAATGGATTTTCAAAATATCTTGTAGTTTTTGTGATATTAACTTTTAAACATAATAAGGCACCTTCTCATTTTTTAGGATAAACAATTATTTTCAAAAAATCATAACAAATCGGGGTTTAACTAAATTGTTATGAAATTCTCAGCATTTGTTATACAAAGCATAAGCTTTCTAACGAAATAAACGGATTTTCATAATATCTTGTAGTTCTGGAGATATTAACTTTTAAACAGGACATTTTTTATTTTTCCGAGATAACGTCATTTATTTTCAAAAAATCGTAATAAATTGTAGTTTTACTAAATTCTTATGAAATTACCAACATTTGTAATACAAAGAATTAGCTTTCCAATAAACAAAACGGATTTTCAAAATATCTTGTAGTTCTTGTGATATTAACTTTTAAACATAATAAGGCAACTTCTCATTTTTTAAGATAAACAATTATTTTCAAAAAATCATAACAAATCGGGGTTTAACTAAATCGTTATGAAATTCTCAGCATTTGTTACACAAAGCATAAGCTTTCTAACTAAATAAACGGATTTTCAAAATATCTTGTAGTTCTGGAGATATTAACTTTTAAAGATAGGGCATTTTATCATTTTTCGAGATAAACTCAATTATCTTCAAAAATTCGTAATAAATTGTGGTTTTACTAAATTCTTATGAAATTACCAGCATTTGTATTACAAAGTATTAGCTTTCCAATGAACGCAACGGATTTTCAAAATATCTTGTAGTTTTTGTGATATTAACTTTTAAACATAATAAGGCAACTTCTCATGTTTTACGATAAACAATTATTTTCAAAAATCATAACCAATCGGGGTTTAACTAAATCGTTATGAAATTCTCAGCATTTGTTATACAAAGTATAAGCTTTCCAACGAAACAAACGAATTTTTAAAATATCTTGTAGTTCTGAAGGCATACACTTTTAAACATAGGGCATTTTCTCATTTTTCGAGATAAACTCAATTACCTTCAAAAAATCGTAATAAATTGTAGTTTTGCTAAATTCTTATGAAATTACCAGCATTTGTAATACAAAGTATTAGCTTTCCAATGAATGAAACGGATTTTCAAAATATCTTGTAGTTTTTGTGATATTAACTTTTAAACGTAATAAGGCAACTTCTCACTTTTTAAGATAAACAATTATTTTCAAAAAATCATAACAAAGCGGGGTTTCACTAAATTGTTATGAAATTGTCAGCATTTGTTATACAAAGTATAAGCTTTCCAATGAAATAAACGAATTTTTAAAACATCTTGTAGTTCTGAAGACATAAACTTTTAAACATAGGGCATTTTCTCTTTTTTCGAGATAAACTGAATTATCTTCAAAAATTCGTAATAAATTGTGGTTTTACTAAATTCTTATGAAATTACCAGCATTTGTATTACAAAGTATTAGCTTTCCAATGAACGAAACGGATTTTCAAAATATCTTGTAGTTTTTGTGATATTAACTTTTAAACGTAATAAGGCAACTTCTCATTTTTTAAGATAAACAATTATTTTCAAAAAATCATAACAAAGCGGGGTTTCACTAAATTGTTATGAAATTCTCAGCATTCTCAGAATTTTCAAAATAACTTTTAGTTTTTGAGATATTAATTTTTAAACAATAAGGCATTGTCTTATACAACATATAGGCAACCTTATTTACAAAAATTGTATTAAAATTTAAAAATATGAAGTATAAGATATAATAAAGTTGAGGAAATCTTTTCTTCTTTGCACAATAGAATAAAAATAACTTGGTTTTCTCGAATTGTAACCCTGTAAAGTCATGTATTTTAAGTCGTTGTCGGGACATTTTGAATAGTCGTAACGCGCCTTATTGCTCTGTCTTTTTTTGGCTTTGATGTAGAAGTATTTCACCGTCGAAAGACTAGAGAAAAGAGAGTGGCAGAGCTTTGTCGGCATGACTTCGCCAAGCAAATTAACTCCGATCGAACGGGTCCATTGAAAGGGCAATGCAGAGGTCGGCACCTTTGGTGCGGCTGCCCTAAAGTACCGCGTCGGGTTTGTGCCATTGTGAACGCGTCAGTACCGCTTCACACCCGGACCCAAGGATACAATATCACTTTCACACTGCTTGTACTGTTTATTGTTTGTGAATTAAATCAGCTAAAAGGTCAACAATCCACTAAAGAACGAGCCTGGTAACGCTTGTTTGTCGGTCTATAGGTGAGAAAAGATTCTATTCAATACGGATCTATTGGATTCGGTTACTAATGACGACACTCGACGACGTGACTTGCTTTCAAAAATAACAAATTCTTTTCGACGGCTTGCAAATTTAAACTAATTGGTTCAAAAGCAACCGAAGTAATAGAATTTATAAAACAGATGATTAAATCTAAATTGATGAGATAAATTTTTTTGAAATAAACGTGACTTTACATACGAGTATAAATTGCGTTTTATGGAGTTGATATTGAAGTGGGCCAATCGAAAGCCTAAATTGGATTTTCCATAGAATGCATCGTTAACTGCAAATGCACGAAACCTCGCCAAAACCAAGGTTGATCTTTCCGTAGCCCGGTTTTAGATATGCAAATTCAGACTCTCAGCTTGGATAATACCGAAGCTGAAAGTTTATCCGGCTGGTTTTATACTAAATTGTATGTTTTATTTACAACTGTAATAGTTCTATTTTTCGTAAAATAAGGGATATTTACAAATTATAAAAAGCAAAGCTGCTAATTTAAATAATTTGTTATGAGATTAAATTAATTGGTTCAATTTTACATAATAAATTATCATGACTTCCTATTTACATTAACATAATTATCATGAAATTAAATTAAAGTCGCCTATGTAGAATATGAATTATTGATTCAATTGAAGCACGTACAATTTAAAGTTGAACAAAATTAATAGAAACATTTTTGTTTTATATTTTATTAAAACCACCCAATCTGCGTAGATTTCATTTCAAATATTGAAATGTAAATAAACAAATTTCCGTATTATTTTTATGGGCCTTTTATGTTTATACAATGTTTTTTATTTGTTTTTATATGTACGTTTATTAAATTTTTAACCACCTCTATTAAGTTTTCACATATATTTTTGGAAATAATTATTGTATCACTCTAAATCTGAATTATTTATAAAGGGCTAAATCAAAATCATCTGCTATGCGGATTAAAACTGTAGACAATTTATAGCGGCTCCTACACTCATTCTATATAACATATTCTATACAGTGAATTTCACTTAAGATGCAATATACAAAAATATATTTCCATAGAAATCAGGGTGTTCTTACTAACTTTGTCCTACATAAAATGCAACATGTCTGAATCTATTCTAGATTTAGTGTTAGTTCTAGTTCTACACTAGCAATATTACTAGAACTAACACAAGACCTAGAACTAGAATCATTCGGGTTTAGCCGTGTTGAGACACGTTCGGCTAAATCCGAATGTTTCTGATTCTCGGTCTAGTGTTAGTTCTAGTGACAGTGGTAGGCAGCGTTAGTTAACATAAGATATCACTATGTTGCATATTTTTATTGAACTAAAACTAGAACTAACACTAGACCTAGAACTAGAAACAAGTCTTCAGACGCACGGCTAAACCCGAAACTTTCTAGTTCTTGGTCTAGTGTTAGTTCTAGTTTTATTTGTTATTCAGCGTTAGATTGTTGAATATTTTAATGGAACTAAAAGTAGAACTGACATTAGCTCTAAAGATGGCTAAACCCGAATGATTCTAGTTCTAGGTTTAGTGTTAGTTCTAGTTTTACACTAGCACTATTACAAGAACTAACACAAGACCTAAAACTAGAATCATTCGGGTTTAGCTGTCTTGAGAGACGCACGGCTAAACTCAAATGTTTCTAGTTCTAGGTCTAGTGTTGGTTCTAGTTTTACACTAGCACTATCACTAGAACTCACACAAGACCTGGAACTAGAATCATTCGGATTGAGCCGTCTTGAGAGACGTGCGGCTAAATACGAATGTTTCTAGTTCTAGGTCTAGTGTTAGTTCTAGTTTTGCACTAGCACTATCACTAAAACTCAGACAAGACCTGGAAATAAAATCATTCGGATTTAGCCGTTTTGAGAGACGTGCGGCTAAACCCGAATGGAACCCGAATTTCTATTTTTAAGTCTAGTGTTAGTTATTCAGCATTAGATTGTGGTATATTTATATTGAACGATACATTATACAAGGTGTCCCGTTAAGCGTACGGAGCGGCTGTATCTCAATAACGGTAAATCCTAGAGGTTTGGGAAAAAATCCTTATAAGCAAAGTGGGCAAGAGAAATAGCTGGAAATTATTTTGAAGTTCGTAATTCGACCGCTAGGGGACGTAACTACCATAGAGAAACATAAAATTCCCGCTATCTCAGAAAGTTAGACGATGAGCTATAACGTTGACAACATCATTTAGTAGCTTGGATAATACCGCATCGCTTTTGTTTTGCGATATATCTCTCATAATAAGGGAGGGGGAGGCTAATGCGTTTTCAAATGTTTACATTTTAATGTCTCCTGGACCATTCAATCGATTTGAATATTTTTGGTCTTGTTTGAAAGAGCATTTCATGCTCTTTTAAAAGATATTTTTAGTAAGCCCGCTTGGTTTAAAACAAATAAGCTAGAGGGCGTTATCTGCAGCGGTTACATATTTTAGTGATTTTTGAAAAAAAGTTAAATGGAACGGTACTATTTACTTCACAAACCGTTAATCACCATAAAATTTGCTAAATATTAGTAAAAACCGCATCTCGATATCTCTATCCATTCTCGAATTATAAAAGAAAATGTTAAAAATTCGTATATCTTAATCGGATCAAGTTACCTTAGGAAACAAATAAGAGAGAACAAAAATTTTATTATCTAGAACCTTCCTTCACACTTTATCCAAGCTTAGAACTGCTTCAAAACTACTTTTGAGGCGTGTTGAAAAGCCAACGGATCAATGAAACATCAACAATGATAATAAAACAAAATAAACCAAAACACTTAGAATAACTTAAATTTTTGGCAAAAATAACTCACTAATGTGCGAAATGCCTTCCATAAACCTGGATGCATTTATTTAATCTAGTTTCGACGAAAAAAAAGCGCTTAAGTCTCGGCCCTGGACACGTTTCTACTGGTATTTAGTGTTTTGTCATATTTTCCCTGGTTATTGGTTTTTCTTGAAAAGTCAGGTCGTTTAGTCTACCCAATAGATAAAGGGGTGAAAGCAATGTGGGTTTTGCTCGAACCAAGAATGCATATTATGCAAGTTTACATCAGCTTGTGGACAGATGCTTCATGCATCCATAGCATTTGTGATAAAAGATTTGGATTTGCCCAAATAATATTTAAAAGTCAATGGTAATAGTTCAGTCTGTTATCATAATCGGTATCTGTTAAGGCCTGATGTAAAACAACGTGGTGGAGATATTATTCTCTTCAGAACTCTTGTGGACAATTGTTTTCGGAGTTCCCAGATTATGTGGGATCACATTGCGCACCAATGTGATTTACGAATTCATAGAGATGTCTGAATGGGCTACACGTTGCCAGTTTTCCGTAATCGCTAAGTCAATCTTAAAAACACTTCTAGAGAAAAATGTCTTTCTTTGTCGTAATTGCATTGCACATTTTTGCCATGCAGTTGCATCGTATTCGAAACATTGAAAATAAATCATCATACGCTCTATCATACGCTTCTGCGTTAGTAAATGACATATTTACAGTTACCATGGTTATGTGATTTGTTTTTCTTGATGAGGTAACTGGATCCGATTGATGGCACTCGAGTTTTTAACATTTTCTTCTATAACTCGAGAACGGGTGGCGATATCGAGATGCGGTTTTCACTAAAATTTTGCAAATTTTAAGGTGACTAAGGGTCTGTGAAGTAAATAGTATCGTTCCATTTAACTTTTCTTCAAAAATCACAAAAATATGTAATCGCTGCAGATAACGTCCTCTAGCTCATTTGTTTTAAAGCAGACGGTCTTACTGAAAATATCTTTAAAAAGAGCATAAAATGCTCTTTCAAACAACACCGAAAATATTCAAATCGGTTGAATGGTGTAGGAGATATTAAAATGTAAACATATGAAAACGCATTGGCCTCCCCCTCCCTTATTATGACAGATATGAGAAATATCGCAAAACAAAAGCGATGCGGTATTATCCAAGCTATTAAATGATGTTGTCAAAGTTATAGCTCATCGTTTAAGTTTCTGAGATAGCGGGAACTTTATGTTTCTCAATGGCAGTTACGCCCCCTAGTGGTAGAATTACGAACTTTAAAATAATTTCCAGCTATTTCTCTTGGTCACTTTGCTTATAATGATCTTTTTCCCAAACCTCTAGGCCTTACCGTTCTAGAGATACAGCCGCTCCGTACGCTTAACGGGACACCCTGTATACATACAAAGTTAGATATACGTATATGGTATACATACAAAGTATAATACTTTTCATTTTTTATTTGAAAACGACAATGATTAAAAAAAAAATGCGTTGTCTCCACGGAGTTCTTGAAAACAACTGGCCGACTTTATTAATATGAAGTGGTAAGTTATTGGATGATTTAATATAATGGGTTCTGGTAAAGTGTTCAGTTGGGTCGTTATTCCAACGATGCATTACGTGAACGCGTCTACTGCTATAGGAATAAATACGATTGCCATAACCGGTCTTTGAAAACAAATTTTTTGTGGCATCCCGTAATAAAGTACAAGCGCAAGCATAGATACGTGTTTTAATCTTTTCATATTCACCGTGCAGACGGAATATTTCAACAATACGAACTGCGCGAAACTCTCCTCGAAGGAAAATACATCTTGATGGTTTAATCTCGTTAAATCCTTTTGTTCTTGATAATGACCGTTCCTTTTGTTTACGAACTTTAAAGATATTGAATATCCTTTGTGAGAAATGCAAGAAAATTTTAAAAGGTTAGATAAGTATGAATCTTGTATTTGAGAATAGTTTGGTTGATAAATTTAATTTTGAGAAATAAATATATTTGAAGTTATCATAATTGTTTACTAGTGGTTCTTAAAATTTTGTTAATCCAAGAGAAATTTTGTTCTTTCATATTAATTTGTTGCTCTATAGTTGCTTTTTATTACAGTGGCCGTCGAAAACCCAATTAAGTTAATTAAAAAATCATATTCTATGTATATGCTGAATGTTCTTGAAACTCATCTAGAAATGCCACGACATATCTCCTTGGCTTGTTTTGAAAATGTTAGATATTACTAGGTATCTTCGAAAATCTCCAGAATTCTCTAAAAATGTTTTGACAATTTTTAAAAATCCTCTGAAGTATTTGAAAACCCTTTGGTGTCTGTAAAAATCGTTAGAAATCATTGGAAATGCTATGAGAACTCTTGAAGAATCTTCTAAATATGTTTTGACAACTTTTACAAATTCTTTGAAGTATTTGTAAACTACTTAGTATTTGAAAATTGAAGGCTTGATACTATCATGAACGAAAATTGATGCTCTTATGTATTGATGGTAGAGACTAAACTGTATACAGGATGTTTCGGTAACTCGGGGAACAAATTTAACCACATATACTAGACTGAAAGTGATCACGATTCGTGTAAAAAAAATTAGTAAAAGTCTTCAAATTTCAAAGATACAGGCCATGAAAGTTAGGAAATTTTAACACATTTTTCCAAATATCTAAAACATTATTTACAGTAAAGCGCTGAAATTTGGTACAGTATAAATCAATGTGATGTAAAATCATTAGGCAATTTATGAGTTGGATCGGTCCGCGGGAACAATGCTATACAGGCTGTTCCTAAAGTTTGTTTGCTCAGAACTTTTTTATTCTATCATAACAGTACATTTATTTTTGCAGTTTCTAATAGTAAATTTAGTTTAGAAACTTTTATTACTCTTAGATAATATTGATTAGAATCACCGTATTCGTGTTAAATGCAAAAATGTTGGGTTCCGATTTCAATAATAGCACTAAAAAAAAAGAAATCTAAGTTTTTGAACATTTCCTTTAGTATTTTTTATTACTTGTCTTGTTATTATATGTACTTTTTTATTATTCCTGTTAGTGTTGTCGTTTTTTTTGGTTATTTTTTGTTGATTTTTAATTTATTGTTTTTGGATTTTTTTATTAAACCAACTAAAACAAATTAAAAATGTGATTTAGCTAAATCTACACTTGGACATGTTGCATACATAATAGTAATGACAGCTCAGTTCGATTTTCAGTTGTCATTGCCAATTAAGATTATTAATTTATTTTTTTTTTTTTAGTGTTATTGAATTCGGAGCCTAACATTTTTGCATTTACTACGAAAACGGTGGATTTTATCAATATTCTCTAAGAGTGATAAAAGTTTCTAAACTAAATTTACTATTGGAAACTGCAAAAATAAATGTGGGGTTATGATAGAATAAAAAAGTTTTGTGCAAACAAACTTTAGGGACAACCTGTATAGCATTGTTCCCGCGTACCGATCCAACTCTAAAACTGCCTAATGATTTTACGTGATATTAGTTTCCACTGTACCAAATTTCAACGCTTTACCATAAATAGTGTTTAAGATATTTAGAAAAATGTGTTAAAATTTCCTAACTTTGATGGCCTGTATCTTTGCAATTTGAGGACTTTTACTAATTTTTTTTTTACATGAATCGTCATCATTTTCACTCTAGTACATGTGGTTACATTTGTTCCCCGAGTCACCGAAACACCCTGTATAGACTTTTAAAGAAGGTGTAGGTTTGATGCAGAGTTTTTCTGAATGGTTTCCATTAATTAAGCCGAGGTCGCTTGTGGTCAAGCTTCAGTGATTAATGTGTTATTAACCTTAAATTGGTCATCACATTGTAGAGTCTATGACCAAATGTACAGTGTGTCCAAATTTCGATGGGTTTGCAGGGTATCTCAGTTATTATGAAAGATAGAAAGTTGGGGCTTTCGCGAACCTGAGCTACTTTTTTGTGAAACTTACAATGGCGCAAACCAAATTTTCATAGCCCTCTTCGTTTTTGATATATAGGGGGTGTTTCAAAATTTACGATTTTCAGACACCTCCTATATCTCGGCTATCCGGAAACATAAAAACGGGTTCTAATAGATTTTTTCACGTAGAATCCAATGGTGCACGTAGAATTTTTTTAGTCATCACGGTTTTTGTGTTATAAAGAGTTAAGTATTTTAGAAGTTGAGTGTTCAGTATTTGAATTGTTTATAACTCAAAAACAGTGATGACTAGAAAAATTCTACGTGCACCATTGGATTCCACGTGAAAAAATCTATTAGAACCCGTTTTTACTTTTTTACTAAGTTTCCAAACCCATCGAAATTTGGACACCTGTACAGGCTGTCCCAATTTCGATGTCCGCATAGGCTATCTCCGAAACTAAAAGAGATAGAAAAAAAAGTAGCTTACATGTCATGATCTCGTTTTTCAAGAAAATGCTAATTCCGAAAACTCCGAACAGCTATCGTCTTTTGTTTTCACCCTATCGGCAAAAACTGAAAATTTTGCAAAAACGACAATCGTGAATATCTCACTTATTATCAAAGATGGAGTATTATAAATAAAACATTATATGGGCAACTTTTTACGAAGAATTCAGTGTCATAGGTAGAATTTTTTTCCCATCTTTTATTTTCGAGATTTTAGACATAACTTTATTTTTTTAAATGGAAACCATAGTTGGCTATGACTTAAAATAATTTGTTATTTTCTTCTGATAACAAATATATATAGTTTGTGGGGTATATTTCTTATAGTTATTGAATAATTAACAAAAATTCATTTTGTTCCATCTAAATCTAATGTATGTATTTAAAAGTTAATGTTGCTATGGTGATAACCATACATACTATGATGGAATATAATGTATCAATTTTTTTTGTTCTTTCTAAAACTATTGTGTGTATTTAAAACTTAATGTTGTTATGGTGATAACCATACCATGAGGGAAAGCATTGTTTCCAATTATTGCCAAAGTTTGTAGCAAGAACAGTAGAATCTAACAGGACTGCTACATCCAGTGTATTTTTGTAGTCGACTACGGGTGGGTTGCCCGCACTCTACGTCACACTATTTGCCACGCCTGGTAACTGTCTATGTTTTTAGAGGTTATATGAAGGACATTAATACGTCTAAAAACATAAAACTTCAAAACTAATATGAATACGTCTAGGATATAACCTCTAAAAACACATAGCAAATGCATAGACCATAACAACAGCTGGACGTGGAAAATGGTGTGACGTAGTTTGCGGGTAGGCTGTCACAACAATGGATGTAGCAGTCCTGTTAGATTCTACTGTCCTTGAGTTTGTAGTAGTATTTAAAAATTCACTAACAACTCTGGCATTATGTGCTGGTGCTCCGTCATATTGAAAATATATCATTTGAGACATATTTAGTGGCAAATTGTCGACCAAAGGCTCAATGTGCTGCCTTAATATATTGAGGTATTTCCCTGAGTTTAAGTTTTTATGGTAGATACTATATGCCAAAATTCTATTATCTAAAAGGGCGCACCATACATTAAACCCCAATCTTCTTTGAACACTCAGAGACTTCATCGGTCCAGATAACATTTTGAACAAACAGCAGATTATTTAATTTTTTTAAATATCATCTACAAAATTCTAATGTTCGATTGACATCTCCGGCACGTAAATAATGAGTTAGCCCCGCTTTGTATGGTTTATACTTATTTTTCTTTCATATTCGGGAGCAGCGGCTTTTGGGTCAGACGTCTTGTTGCAATTTCTCTTGCAGGTCATTTTGGTATGTTTTTGTATGT
Organism: Onthophagus taurus; assembly: GCF_036711975.1. Taxonomy (NCBI): domain Eukaryota; kingdom Metazoa; phylum Arthropoda; class Insecta; order Coleoptera; family Scarabaeidae; genus Onthophagus; species Onthophagus taurus. Next base: position 4,881,421 of record NC_091967.1, read on the forward strand.
GGTTTGGGAAAGGACCACATATCCGGGGTTAACATCGCATTCTAATCTAATAACATATAGCATTCCATCATGTTACATTTTTCATATTTTTCGAAATTCATTGTAAAGTTTTATTCAGTTTTGTTATACTTTGACACTTAACATGCTGGTGCATCGTACCAACACATAATGCCAGAGTTGTTATCGAATTTTTAAATACAAACTTTGGTAATTATTTGATACATTATGTTCCATCATAGTATGTATGGTTATCACCATAGAAACATTAACTTTTAAATACATACATTAGTTTTAGACAGAACAAAATGAATTTTTGTTAATTATTCAATAACCATAAGAAATATACCCCACAAACTATATATATTTGTTATCAGAAGAAAATAACAAATTATTTTAAGTCATAGCCAACTATGGTTTCCATTTAAAAAAATAAAGTTACGTCTAAAATCTCGAAAATAAAAGATGGGAAAAAAATTCTACCTACGCCACTGAATTCTTCGTAAAAAGTTGCCCATATAATGTTTTATTTATAGTACTCCATCTTTGATAATAAGTAAGATATTCGCGATTGTCAAAAGACAAAAGACGATAGCTGTTCGGAGTTTTCGGCATTAGCATTTTCTCGAAAAACGAGATCATGACATGTAAGCTACTTTTTTTCTATCTCTTTTAGTTTCGGAGATAGCCTATGCGGACATCGAAATTGGGACACCTGTACATATTTTTAATGTCTCACCTTGTTATTTTTACAATATTTCGAAACACCTGTACAAAGTTAACCACGATTCCCTGGCACGTTACGGCGCACTGTTTAGGAATTACTGAACTATAGTATGTCGTGAATTGAATAAGAAATAAAGAAGTATCTAAGATTTGGACCAATGTCGTCACCGGTTTATCGAAACGACATAGCATTCGTAAGATGGGAAAACCTTTTCGTTTTTATTAGGGGAGACAAGGGTATGTCCCGGTCAGAATCGCTATAAGATACGTACAAACCGCAGCGGGTCCATTCAAGCGAGAGATAGGACTGAAAAGGTCTTCTTTCGGCTGTTTTCAGGCATTATTTACGGCATGCGAAACGCGCAGCTGGCACGATTTTGAAGGAACACGCGACACCATAGATGTTTACGCGTGGTTGAACTTCAACGTTTCTTAGATGTGTAAATGTTTGAAGGTTTTATAAATGGTTTTTTATACACATTTATTTTAAACACGTTATTTTGAATACTAAACAAATATGAAAATGCAGATTGGGATAATGAATGGAAATTGTGTCGGTTTTGTGTGGTGGAGTCATTAATAGTACTTGTTTATAGCGGAGATGTTTTGTTTCCACTTTGTTTGAAAATAAAAATTGCATTTGGCATAACTTTCATGTAACGTCCCAATTGTAATTTAAATTTGTCTATTAATAATAAATAATAATATTAAATGATAAAAGTTGTTTTAACCGTCAAGTGCTCATCATCGTGGTTTTTCGACTTTCATTTATTCTGAGGAAAAAGTGCTGGTGGCAGATTAAAGGAGAGAATTAATGTCTCGCGCATCCGTCTACCGTTTTTCTTCCTCTGAAATCTGTCAGTTCCGCTAATGGCTCATGGAACAATTTAAAGGATTAACCCTTGTCCGCCCCGCAGTGAGCGTATTCTATTCAATAATTCTCTCGTAGAACGACGATTTTAATCTTGTAACTAATATTTCTTTAAATCCTGTTAAAATATTCGCGCTACGGAACGACTGGGTTGAGAAAAGCTAAATGGAGACGAGGCATATTACTACATCCACGGGCTATAAAGGGCCCCCGCATATGCACGAGCACTTGGGAGATGGCTAGAACTGCTAAAGCTATTACACTCTGAACTCGGAAACAAATTTCGTTGAGGAAGATCGATCGCAGCTTGTGCCGATGATAAAAACAGCCATAGTGTTCTACATTTCCCTAAGGGCGAGGCGATAACAGTCCAAGAAGACGAATCGTCCTTTTCCTGTTGTGTTAAAAATACGATCCGAATAGGCATTCGAATCCTTTCCAACGGTTGATCTTGAACCTCTTAAATCGTTTATATTTTTGAAGGGCAACAATAGATTCAAAGACGAAAAACGAAATCGAACCGTTGCGTTACATTGAAATCGAAATTTGTCACACCATCTCTACTTATGAGGTTTTGATGCGTCCATTTACCTCAAAGTGAGTGAGAGACCACCCGGACTGACATCGTTAAATATTTATAAATTCTTTTGTGTCCCAAACCGCATCCAAATCTACGGTGTGCTCTATTTATACAAGGGTCATTCATAATGTTCGTACCTACTTTGGGTTAGACAGAATCGTATTGGCGCTGGCGGGTGTCTTTAATATTTATTGCTTTGCTCCGGGACCGGAACGTGCAAGTTTCATCGCAAACTTTGTACGAAAAGATGATATATTGCTGGGATCGTTGCGTTTTCGCTGCAGAGCAACTTGATTTAAAGTTCTGTTAAACAGTTATGCTTCTAGGAAGCTTAATTATTTGAGTAGCGACATCAGTTATACGAGCGCTTTCACAACAATGCTTTGTAACTTTAGTTAATTTTCAATTCGTGTTTTAGGCCGTGTTTACAGTTCATTTGTAAAATGTTTTTCGGTTGGTCGATACTGAATAACAGCCTAAAATCCTCCGAAATCCCTCGGGGATCATGTACAGATATATTTTATTAATATGGCCTGCCGTTGAGACCAAAACAACGACCGTCGTAATATTTTATTCATCCCCAGGAAAACTGATCTTATATTGAATATATCCCGTAGCGAAGGGAGTAGAAAGCGCTCGATCGAAGGCGATGCCCCGTTGACCCCTTTCCCCTGACCTCGCGACTGCACCAAGTGAAATTTAAATAATTGTCTAACTCCCGGAAAATTGTATATCTTAAACGGAAAACGATTGTTTTCAAATCTCCTCCATTATTAACGCGGCTTCTTGTAATCCCTTCGCCTTTTCAAGTTCATCTAGAGTCGTTGAGCATCTCCTGCTGAATTAATTTTCAATTAGTTTTCTTCCAAACGTATCTCTCCTGCAAAAATAGTACTCGTTTTATCATGCAAACCCTTTAAAACGATACCCACTTAGTTAAAATGAAATATCGTTGAAGTGAAACGAGAAAAAAGAGATTAAAAGAAAGATCATACAACTGTAAATATAACCCAACTTCGGTTAGGGATTGAAGTTTTCTTATTTTCTTTGTGTCTCATATCGACGTCGAAACCTGCGCAAACCATCCTTCCGGTTATAGAAAGAAAAAAAAATCGGAAAACTTCAATGTTCGCTACGTTTAAACTGTCGAAAAATCGAAACCTGAACTTTACGACAGTCCTCGCCACAAAAGAATCCTTCCGAGACAACAAAGGTTGAAATACGTTTGTATTCGATGGATGTTTCGTAATAACGGCATAGTTTTAACGTTATTTCAATAACTCAACTCCCCAAAAAACATTAATCACCGTCCTATCCCTTCTCGTTTCTAGTCGACATAAAGAGTTCGTCTTTATGATGTCTTTACGAGCTTCAGTACTTTTGCAGGATCACTGCAGTTTCTGTGAGATTCAAACAGAATTTTACTGGGTTGGGGAGTCATTACCGTTTTATTGCGACCTCTTTACCTGACTTTTTGTTTTATACTTCTCTATTTAAATTTTAACAATACAAAATATGTTGTAAAATGGAGAAATGTAAAATTTTAGGATTGTTATTAAAAAATGTATTATCAACGGAGAGATGAAATCAATCCTATAATCGTAACATAAATGTTACCTCTCTCCCTAATACAACCGGAAGTTAGTTATGGACTAATGTACTGGCGACTGTAACCTGTCGAGCTTAACTTACGCTAATCCATTGCGGTTAAAACTTTGATTCCAAACATTGGGGTAAGATTTAATGCAACATGGAAACCATTTATTATATGTACTTTTCTACTTAATTAGCTGTGTGGTTGTAATTCGGGTTAATTACCGGTATATTGTTATCTTTACAGAAATAAAATATATGGTCTAATGTTTTATAGCGAAATATTAAAACAAAGCTATATAATACAATACGTAATATATCTTAATTTGGGTTTTATGGCTATAACATATTTTGTTTTAATTGGGATAATGCAATTACCGAGATGAGCTTCATAAAATATATCCTTAATAGGACTAATTTCAGGGAACCATTCTCAATTGGAAAGTTGCGTTTCGGTCGGATTAATCCACTGTAATCTCACACGACCCTTCCAATTTAGGGGGAATAGAAGTTTTCCACCTTCACCCGGTTTAGGTTAGGTTGTTGCTTCACAAATATCATTAATTTCATACAATGATTTTTTTTATTTTGCACCATTATTTTTTTAGTAGTGGTAGAACGGATATCCGGCAAATATCCGGCTTTGGCCGGATATTAAAAACCTATTACTTAGTACTCCACCATTCGCAGGAATTAGTATCTCTTTTAGGCGTTGGACACTGCAGATAATAATCAAGTGCAACCCCAATAGGACTTTTTTTGTTGAAAACAACTTTATTTATTTCAGGTTTGTCATTAGCAACCTCATTGTAACAATCCCAATATGATATATAAAATCTCTTGTTGCAGTTTTGTTTAGTTTTCTTCTCTTTGTTTGTAATTCATCATCATATTCATTACTAACAGAACTGGTGCTGGTATCACTTTCGATTATTAATTAAAGTATCCCCTTTTTAATGCAAAAAGCCGTTTTGAAAAATCACTTTCAGTTCTTGAGAAATAAATTTTTGAAATGATCGACAATTTTTTCGAATTTTGCATTTTTCGCCGATTCAGTTTTAAAAATTCATATAAAATCCAGTTCTTGGAATATGAGAATGAAAATTTCTCAAAATGTTAATAAAAGTGTCCTCTTTCCAAGGAACCAACCCGTTTTGAAAAATAACTTTTAGTTTTTGAGAAAACAATATTTAATTAAGCATTTTATTGTTTTTAATATTTACAATTTTTATCCCCTTAATACATTCTAATATATATATTATTAGTATATTATTTTCACCCTCTACCCTCTTCCTCCATTTGCATACCCTCGGCTCCTCGGCCCAATCATCCCCTCATCCTTCCCTTTGTCTCCTTACCCCCACAACCATTCTCATCCATCGTTCCCCTCTCCCCCCTCTCCTAAGATCTGCCCTCGGTCCAACTCCTCCTCCCTCAACTCACTGCACTCATTCAACATATGTTCCAACGTTTCCCATTTCTCCCTGCATAGCCTACACCACCTCTCCTCATCGGCCATCCAGTATCTGTTAGCTCTCTCTCCTCGTTTCCACAACGGAACCTAGCCACCAACTTCTTCCCTTCCTCATCTCCTTCCAATAACAAGTATCTAGGCAGCCCCTCCGTTATTATGTCCCTGTACCTTTCGTTATACCTCCCCTCTTTTATTTGTGTCCTTCTTTCCTATCTCTGCACATCTCGGTCCCTATCTCTCAACTCTTTCCACATCTCCCTACCCACCCTTCGTCTACTATTTATCTCAGTTACCGAGTAGCCCGCTCGTCTATAATAGTTGTCTCTGTCTCCTTTCAAATATCTGATCTTTCCCTCTCTAATTTCCCTCCAACACTCCCCCAAGATCCCGCAGTTTGGCCTCCCTTCTATTCTTTCTTTATATTTCACTGCTCTCCTGCCCGCCTCCACTCTGACCTTATCCACCTTTACCTCTTCCCTCACTATATACCCCGGTGTTTCTCTCGCCACCCCAAGCACCCATCTCCAGTATCTAGCTTGCACGTCCTCCAGCATACCTCTGCTCCATACATCATCACACTGCTAACCAGGCCTTCAAACATAATCTTCCTCGCTGCCACATTCCTTCCAAAAACTCTCTTCCCCCAACCCCATACTTGTCCCATCACCTTATTCGCCTTTTTTGCCATAGCTATCACATGCGACCCCTCCCTGTTGTCCTCCCTGAACACATACCCCAAGTAAGTATACTCCCTAACGTCCTCGATCTCTTTTCCCTCCCATCTCCAGTTTTCTGTTCTTTTTCTCCCACCCTTACAAAACTTCATCATCCTTGTCTTCCCCACATTCACTTCCAGCCCCTTCCCCCTAAAATATCTTTCCAATGTCTATCATATCTTTCATCTCCGCCGCTTCTCTCGCCATGACCACGATGTCATCCGCGTATGCTAACATATGCACCTTTCTACCTCCCACCACCAACCCTCCCATTTGCCCCTTCCCCAATCTATCCTCCAGGTCCGCCGTATACCGTGCAAACAGACTTGGGCTCAGCGGACATCCCTGCCTCAGTCCCTTCGTCGTCCAGAACGCGTCGCTCAGCTTATCTCCCACTTTTATCCTAGCCATAGTCTCCATGTATATTTCCTTCACTCTCGCAATTAGGTGTTCCGTGATCCCCCTCCTCCCCATCTCCTCCCACAACTTTCCCCTATCCACCTTATCAAAAACCGCCTTCAAATCTATAAATAGGGCGTACAATTTCCCTCCCTTCTTATCCAGCTCTCTATCTGCCAGATGCTTCAACACGTACACGTTGTCGATTGCTCCCCTTCCCTTCCGAAAGCCTGCCTGCCCATCCGGAAAAATTCCCCCCAACTCCATCTCCTCCTCCAGTCTTCCCAGCAGTATCTTCGTGTATACCTTGTATGCCGAGTCTAGTAGGTTAATTCCTCTGTAGCTCTCTACCCTTCCCTTATTACCCTTTTTATATACTGGGCAAATTACACCCACTTTCCATCCCTCCGGAAACCCACCCCCTCTCCATACGCTATTCATCCCCTCCAACAACTTCACTCTCACCACCCTTGATGGTTCCAACCATGCCTCGTTCTGGATCCCATCTTCCCCTGGCGCCTTTCCCTTCTTCAATCCCCTAAGCACTGCTTCCATCTCCTCTTCTGCTATCTCCTCTCCCCCATCTCCCTTACAGCCTCCCAAACCCGTTAGCCTCGGAGAAAACAATATTTGAAGTTTTGATAAAATTTTCATCGATAACTTAGTTAAATCAGCATCAAAAAAGTTCATTTTGTATCTTGGATCCAAGATAAGTTACATATCTTATCAGCGTTCTTATTAATTTCATTTTTATTCAAATATCGCAATAATGTGGCAATGTAGGGTATCACTTCAGAAATGTACTAGAAATTATAACCATAATGGCCGGATAGATATGCCGGATAACCGGATATCCGGCCGAAGGGGATGCCGAAGATCCGGTATCCGGCTTTTCGCAAAATCACTATTCGTTCCATCACAGTGTTTTGACTGCCCCTATTAATGTATGTTATATGATACATAAAAATTGTATCATCTCTAAAAATAAAAATTACCGGCGCCTCCACCATTTTTCTAACATAATTAATTCAATTACAATCATAATTAACATAATTACATCAATTTTGAAGTAGGTAAATTAGAGTTTGATTTTCTACTTTTAAACTGGTTTTTATTTGATATAGAAATTTAAGTCTAACTAGTTTCAACCTTGGCCATCTTCAGAGACTATTTCTTTTTCTTTTGTTATAAGATTTTGTTAAAGATCACATATCAAAGCTGAAAATCAGATTATTAATTACTAAATTTACAAAATTAAAGTGCAAAAACCTTGTAAAATAAAATTAAGGACGAAATGTTACAAGTTTACAGGTTAAAATTTAAAAGCGTTCTAATGTAATGTAATAATCATCATAATAATCATTTTGCAACGATATCAGTTTACTAAACATATTTGTATCAGTTGTAATAATTAAATAGTTCGATTTGTATTGTAGGTCAATTCTATTTCGGTAAAAGGGGGGAACCGAGTGTGGTAAAACTCATCGAAAAAATTCAATTAGCTGTCCAGAAATCACGTATGGTCCGTTAGAACTCGAGTGGGGATCGAACCGAATGCTGAAGTAATCCCTTTAATACTATAAAGATGGGTTGGTTTCGCACAATTTTGGTAAAACGGTTTTAGCTTAATGTATTAAAATATTATCAGATTAAATAAATATAAATTAATTAATAAAAACGATTCTACTTTAATAAAATAACGTTTGATTTTGTAGGTGATACATTTTATCGATGTGCATTGAATCGCCTTTCGTACTGTTACGTTGAGCGGCCAATAAACACCATCAATTTATCCAGAAACTTTTGGAGCACATTTCCAGCTAACGCGGTTAGCTCGCATTGTGCCCGAAAACTTCTTCTAATGTATTCCGACAGCGCAAGGCGAACGAAGCGACCCAATTTGTCTTAACGGCGAAACTAAACAACCCGTCCGAATGCTTTCGGTTCCATTCTCAAAATCATTCTTTATTCAGTTTCTAATGACCTTTATACTATTTTTATATACAAACTAATTTATTGATAAAAGAATATAATTTAATAATTAGTTATGCATTTATTGCTACGTGACTGGAATCGATCATCAAAACCCGATTTCAGCGGATTTAATTTTCAATTGGTCTCGGTCATCACCAACCACAATTGCTCCCATTTTCAGTTCCTAATAATCGGAGACTAACGGAACTCCATCGGAAATCATTATACCATCCACTTGCCATTCACAACTTGAGCAATTAACCGCTTGATCAACAAAGACCTCGTTGTTTTTGTGTGTGTGTGTGTGTTTGGGTGCGGACTTGACCTAAACTAACCTCTAGGTTTACGTCGTGGTCGGTAAGACTGTGCTTCATTGGACGGTCACCCGAAACGGTTTCTCAGGACTTAATGGAAACCGAAGGTCTTAAATTGCATTTACTTTGTGGATTATCAAGTTATCAAGGCTAATCTTACTTTAATGTTGACCTTTGCTGACCTAAATTTTAGAAATATTCCAAGTTTTTTTAATTTGACTGGTATAACTTAAATATTACTTGTAAAGTACGGAAAACTTTAATAGAGGAGCCTTAAATAACGAAGCAGATGTAGATGCCAAATTTGTAGCAACAAAACGATCAAATTAAAGAACGAAAATTTGAAGTTGATTTCGTTACACACCCATAGTTTTCGTTTTTAGCAAAATACAACTTCGTTAACGATCCATATCATATATTTTAATGTGTTATATTAAATGCGATATTTCAAATAAACTGTAATCATAAATTAATGTGGAGGATGCTTGAGACAAGAGAGGAAATGTCGGGTTTAAGTGTATATAATTTTGAACGTTTTATTAGGTACTCGTAAATGGGATTAAAAATGTCAACGCTTTTTTATTAAGCGATGGGTATTCGCATTTTATCTTTCACCTGAATTCACTCAACTCTGATTGGGTAAACTCTATTTTCTAGTTCCCATCAGAAGACAATTCTATTTTTATCGACAACCAAGTTGTTTTTATCTATCTATCTATTGAGGATGCAGTTCAAAGACATTTTTCACCAATTGGATATTTTGACACAAAAGTACTTTCCAGCGGTAATTTTTAGAGCCTTCTTCGCTCTAAAGAGGTAATGAAGTCACCAGACTATGTTCAAAGCTTTCTCTGGGGATTGTGAGTTTATAAAAAGATGATTTTGTGTATTTATGGATTTCTAACTCTGAAGGTAAAACTTTGTCGCTCAACTCTGATTGGGTAAACTCTATTTTCAAGTCCCCATGAGAAGACAATTGTATTAAAGACTCATTTTTATCGACAACCAAGTTGTTTTTATCTATCTATCTTCAATCTTCCTTGAAAAACGAATTCGTTTCATAGTAGAACGGATGCATCCACTCGTTTTGATGGCATTTCAAATTGAGGATGTAGTTCAAAGGCATTTTTCACTAACTGGATATTTTGACACAAAAGTACTTTCAGATGGTGATTTTTAGAGCCTTCTTCGCTCTAAAGAGGTAATGAAATCACCACACTATGTTCAAAGCATTTTCTGGGGAATTATAAAAAGATGATTTTGTGTATTTATGGATTTATGACTCTGAAAGTAAAACTTTGTCACTTAACTCTAATTGGGTAAACTCTATTTTCAAGTTTCCATCAAAAGACAATTATATTAAAGACTCATTTTTATCTACAACCAAGTTGTTTTTATCTATCTATCTTCAATCTTCCTTGAAAAAAGAATTCAACTCTTAATTGAATAGATGCATCCACTCGTTTTGATGGCATTTCAAATTGAGGATGCAGTTAAAAGGCATTTTTCACCAACTGGATATTTTGACACAAAAGTACTTTCAGATGGTGATTTTTTGCGCCTTCTTCGGTCTAAAGAGGTAATGAAGTCACCAGACTATGTTCAAAGTTTTACCTGGGGATTGTAAATTTATAAAAAGATGATTTTGTGTACTTATAGATTTCTGACTCTGAAGGTAAAACTTTGTCACTCAACTCTAATTGGGTAAATTCTATTTTCAAGTCCCCATCAGAAGACAATTTTATTAAGGACTCATTTTTGAAGTCACCACCTTCATGTTCAAAGCTTTTTCTGGGGTTGTGAATTTATAAAAAGATGATTTTATGCATTTATGGATTTCTGACTCTGAAGGTAAAACTTTGTCGCTCAACTCTAATTGGGTAAACTCTATTTTCAAGTTCCCATCAAAAGACAATTCTATTAAAGACTCATTTTTATCGACAACCAAGTTGTTTTTATGTATCTATCTTCAATCTTCCTTGAAAAACGAGTTCAGTTCTTAGTTGAACGGATGCATCCACTCGTTTTGATGGCATTTCAAATTGAGGATGCAGTTCAATAGAATTTCTTCACCAACTGGTTATTTTGACACAAAAGTACTTTCAGATGGTGATTTTTTGCGCCTTCTTCGGTCTAAAGATTTAATGAAGTCACCACACTATGTTCAAAGCTTTATCTGGGAATTGTAAATTTATAAAAAAATGATTTTGTGTATTTATAGATTTCTGACTCTGAAGGTAAACTTTGTCACTCAACTCTAATTGGGTAAACTCTATTTTCAAGTCCCCATCAGAAGACAATTCTATTAAAGACTCATTTTTATCGACAACCAAGTTGTTTTTATCTATCTATCTTCAATCTTCCTTGAAAAACGAATTCGTTTCATAGTAGAACGGATGCATCCACTCGTTTTCATGGTATTTCAAATTGAGGATGCAGTTCAAAGGCATTTTTCACCAAGTGGATATTTTGACGCAAAAGAACTTTCCGATGGTGATTTTTAGCGCCTTCTTCGCTCCAAAGAGGTAATGAAGTCACCACACTATGTTCAAAGCTTTACCTGGGGAATGTAAATTTATAAAAAGATGATTTTGTGTACTTATAGATTTCTGACTCTGAAGGTAAAACTTTGTCACTCAACTCTAATTGGGTAAATTCTATTTTCAAGTCCCCATCAGAAGACAATTTTATTAAGGACTTATTTTTGAAGTCACCACCTTCATGTTCAAAGCTTTTTCTGGGGTTGTGAATTTATAAAAAGATGATTTTATGCATTTATGGATTTCTGACTCTGAAGGTAAAACTTTGTCACTCAACTCTAATTGGGTAAACTCTATTTTCAAGTTCCCATCAAAAGACAATTCTATTAAAGACTCATTTTTATCGACAACCAAGTTGTTTTTATGTATCTATCTTCAATCTTCCTTGAAAAACGAGTTCATTTCTTAGTTGAACGGATGCATCCACTCGTTTTGATGGCATTTCAAATTGAGGATGCAGTTCAATAGAATTTCTTCACCAACTGGTTATTTTGACACAAAAGTACTTTCAGATGGTGATTTTTTGCGCCTTCTTCGGTCTAAAGAGGTAATGAAGTCACCACACTATGTTCAAAGCTTTATCTGGGAATTGTAAATTTATAAAAAAATGATTTTGTGTATTTATAGATTTCTGACTCTGAAGGTAAACTTTGTCACTCAACTCTAATTGGGTAAACTCTATTTTCAAGTCCCCATCAGAAGACAATTCTATTAAAGACTCATTTTTATCGACAACCAAGTTGTTTTTATCCATCTATTTTCAATCTTCCTTGAAAAAAGAATTTAACTCTTAATTGAATGGATGCATCCAATCGTTTTGATGGCATTTCAAATTGAGGGTGCAATTCAATAGAATTTCTTCATCAACTGGATATTTTGATACAAAAGTACTTTCCGATGGTGATTTTTAGATCCTTCTTCGCTCTAAAAGGGTAATGACGTCACCACACTATGTTCAACGCTTTTCTGGGGTTGTGAATTTATAAAAAGATGATTTTTGAGTATTTATGGATTTCTCACTCTGAAGGTAAAACTTTGTCCAGACATAAATATTCTATTTTGTGTCAAAAAACAACTATGTTCAAAGCTTGTTCTGGGGATTTTGTGTATTTATGGATTTCTTACTCTAATTGGGTAAACTCTATTTTCAAGTTCCCATCGGAAGACAATTCTATTAAAGACTCATTTTTATCGAGAACCAAGTTGTTTTTATCTATCTATCTTCAATCTTGCTTGAAAAAAGAATTCAATTCTTAGTTGAACGGATGCATCCACTCGTTTTCATGACATTTCAAATTGAGGATGCAGTTCAGTCATTTTTCGCCAACTGGATATTTTGACACAAAAGTACTTTCCGATAGTGATTGTTAGAGCCATCTTCGGTCTAAAGAGGTAATACACTTTGTTCAAAGTTGTTTCTGGGGATTGTCATTTCATAGTTGAACGGATGCATCCATTCGTTTTGATGGCATTTCAAATTGAGGATGCAGTTTAATAGAATTTCTTCACCAACTGGATATTTTGACACAAAAGTACTTTCCGATGGTGATTTTTAGAGCCTTCTTCGCTCTAAAGAGGTAATGAGGTCACCACACTATGCTCAAAGCTTTTTCTGGGGATTTATAAAAAGATGATTTTGTGTATTCATGGATTTCTGACTCTGAAGGTAAAACTTTATCACTCAACTTCTTAGTTGAACGATGCATCCACTTCGTTTTGATAGCATTTCAAATTGAGAATGCAGTTCAATAGAAGGCATTTCTTCACCAACTGTATATTTTGATACAAAGGTAGTACTTTCCGATGATGATTTTTGGAGCCTTCTTCGCTCTAAAGAGGTAATGAAGTCACCACACTATGTTCAAAGCTTTTTCTGGGGTTTTATAAAAAGATGATTTTGTGTAATTATGGATTTCTGACTCTGAAGGTAAAACTTTTCCAGGCATAAATATTCTAGTTTGTGGCAAAAAAATCTTCTTTTCTTGTTTGTTGGGTTGTGTGATTCATGAAAAAATAAGAAAACATTAAAGAACACCAATATTTCGTGATAAGAAAGAAACAATTAAATAAATGATAAAAAATCACTAAATAAGTTGTTAAACGTTCCTAAAGAAACCCATACCACACGAGGACGGTAATGTACAATTTAACAACCTTACGGTGCTAACTAGGTTATGTCCCCACCATACAGGGTGCTCGCGGTTTGCACGGTAGGACAAAAGGGATTCCGTCCTCGGCTTGCTCTGACGACACCGAAAAAGGGATGGGTTCCCATCGATTCGACGGGGACGCATGCCCGGTACAAGCGCAGCCTCCGGACTGACTCTTTGGGGCGCCGCGACGCGCGATATCCGAAGCCACCGGCGTCGCCCGCGTACGCTCGAGGTGCGCTCCGCTCGCTGCTGCACATCGTCGAAGTTCCGCTATACTCGTCAAAACGGGCGTGTTTTGAACCAGCACCCTCCGAAACGGGATAACCGAAAAGTTGCCAACGGAAAGACGTGAAACGTGATAGTCAAGAAATATCTCTAGATGGACTTTTTTAAGGTTCCGGGTGAGTTTTGTGCACTTTCGGAGAAGTTTACGAAAGTTTTTGCCGGTCGCTTTTTGTGCGTTTTGTGACTTTTAAGTATCTTGTTGGATCGCTTTCTCAAAGACAAAGTGAGTAGTATTTCATAAATTAAGTTTTAATTTTTTTTATAAAGTTTGTTTAGAATCCCCAAAACAGAACCATAAATAATTATCTAGTTGAGCAAATCACATTCATCACATATATAAAACTGTCGTTCACCAAAAAAATTTGACCAATTAGTGAGATAGCATGGTAATCAACTATGAAATATGTATATTGTAACTCGGAACAACCTAAATTTCTTATTTCCTTTTAAAAAATGTTTTTACAAGATATGATTTTTAAAAAGAGGGAATTAGTAATGAATTGAATTAATCTCGAGTATACCGGGTAACGACTGGAAAGTAAGGAACGGCAAATGAAAAAAACGAAGTCTCCCTTATGGAATTTAAATCCAATTCTAAAGGTGCCGGAATTAAAATTTAAATCTAGACGACCGTCCCTGGATCACACCTTTAATTTTTACTTTTCTTTCATACTTCTTTCGTCGCCTCGCGTTTCGAATTAATTTAAGTCGTAATGGGGAAATAGCTCAGTCGGACTTTCGTGATTTACACGAAATTCCATCCAACCACAATATAATCTAATAGATGATGACATGACGAAAATTTAATTAACTTTCAACACAAATATTAACGCAGAGATTATATTCTCAACAATATTAACCCTAACTCACTTTAGTTACTTAGAATAAGACGACGATTTCAACGATTTTGGCGATAACTCAATCAATATTAAAAACATGCTAATTGGCTCAGCAATACTACCACTAAACAGTATCACTCCAAACTGTTGGTAATTAAAGGTTAAATTTTGATTAATTAATTAATTAACGCTGTTATATTTTCCAATAAACCGTGGTGTTTCCGGTCGTGATAGATTATTGTGAGTGAGCTTACATTACGGTGTGATCATTAAATGTTCTGTGTAGTTTTAACGAGATACACGTGAAATTACATGGAATGAATTCGTTACAAAAATTTCAACTGGTTGAAACTAGCGGAATTTCGGGATCTACTAAAACAAAAAGATCTATTGCGGTTTTGTAATCATGAAGATATTTTGGAACATTCCAATGTGTTTCTGTTTTGGAAATCATCTTCAAAATTAAAATTGCTTTATATTGATAGCGGAAAATAAGATCCTGAAAAAATGTAGTAAATAGCTTTGAAATAGAGAATAATAATTGCTACAGATCTTTTAGACAGTCTCAAATTGATGCGAATGGTGGCACTAAAAACTTTGAGAAATTGTTCTGGGTTCTCTAACTGTCTAAGTGACAAAGAGCAATGGTGTCTTTTCTTTATTCAATCTCTCGAAATCAATTCCTCATTTTATTTAAATTTGTATCGATGAATCACTTGAATATATTAAAGTTTGGAAAAAATATAGAACTGCTCTAAGACTTTTAGACATGATGTCGAAACTCAAGATCTTCATTAATGAAGCTGACCACATTTTTAGGAGATACTCTAGTTTGACAGAGTGTATACAAAATTTAGGTCTGCAATGCAGGATTATTTACTGCGAAGAAATTCCAAGGATTTGCAGAACAGATAAAGTTTGTAGTGATTGCGGAACTTGAAATCATAAATTCTAGGACTACTCGAAGAACGGGAACATCCAATATACACTGATTGTAAAATTAGGGAGAACGAGGTTGTTCATCTAATAATAATTCTTTTCCCACATCCGTACAAATTGTTTACAAGAATTATGACAAATCTACTGATGAATAAAGATGAATACCAGCCTCCGAAATTTCACAACAAATAAAATAAATACCAAACGTGGAGTGAGGCAGGGAGATACAATCTCTCCAAAATTGTTTAGCCCTCGAGGAAGCTTCCAAAAGACTAGATTAGGAATAATATCAGCAAATGCCAAATCACCATCGTTTTCAGCGCCAACCTCGAGGAACTACGAGAGATGTTAAGTGAAGTTGAAATAGGTCTCACTGCACATACGTAACTTCTACTGTACCCCTATGAAGAACAAAAACATATGTAGATTTCTATCAAGACATTAAAAACGGTGAGCTTTCTTTACTTTACTTTAGCAACACCCTGACTTCTTTTGGTACTATTGCACTATGGGGAGATTGACGCTTTGGAATTGGCAGATCTATTCACATTAATGTTTGTTATTTATGCGTTAGGATGTAAAGTGTGGGCTAGCATTTGTGAAGTTGTTGGTGTTATAGAATTATTCTATAATACAATTATTATTGTATTATAGTTGAAACTGGTTAATATTTACATTAAATTTTACCACATAATAAACCTAAGAATAACATTGTTGTTAACTGTTAAATCATGCTTAATGGTCGTTAACCATAATAGCGTGGTAAACTATATTACAGTACAGGATAGTATAGGCTCTACACTCAACATTAATTACATTCAGAGCATGGCGAACGCACTAGAGTAAATTTTCGCACTAACCCAATAATACAACACGCCCTTGAAAGCCTTGAGGTAGCAAATTAAAGGGACCCGCTACAAAGCTATTTTGGGCTATATTCAATTAATATAAATGAATTAGAAAACCGATAAATTTCGTTATAAACAAAGACAAATAAAATTAAATCCGTTCTTCCTATTAGAAGTAGTTATTGAAGTAGATGGTAATTTATTCGAAGTTCTAACTCGATTGACGACACAACAAGAAGAACATTTGGTAATTAGAGCACAAACTGTGCTGTAATGAACAATTTCCTAGTCCTCATTGGATTTTACTTGAATCTTACATGATTTGTAGATAGTTCTATTTAAATACTGGGGAATGAAGTTACGAGAATTGTTTGAACCAAACGCCACAGTCCTTCAACACAAACTTTGGGATATTTATCAATATTGATCTTACGTCAGAATCGCTTGCTATTGTTCTGTCATTTTACTGAGATTCAAGCGGTGTTCGAATTGTTCGGTTAGTTTTCAATGATGAATCATATCCGTATTGATTTATAGCCAAACAATTAATACGGACCATAAATGGTGTTTGTTCAAAGGTTATAGTAACAGGTTTAACTATACTAGGAATCATTGCTGTTTTATCCCGTGTGCGGTGTGTATCCTATGCATTATTCAAACCGTTTCGATATTGACTACGCATAAACGTGGTTTTTATCTCCGTGTATACGAAGCTATACGATATCGATTCGTCTTTCCCGAGCAGAGTCATAACTACAATTTATTGTTATCTTTGTAGGTACCACTAGTTCCTAAATAAAACATTAAGCTTTAGATTAGAAATATGAAGTGTTCTTTTTAATCCAGTTGTAATTTTTAACGTCCCCGTCGATCGATTCCATTTAGCATTATGCCGGATTCATAAACCATTTCAAAAGCGGATGAAGAATACTTTATGCCCTGGCCATTAACGCCGGGACCATACCGATGTAAAAACGATTTATTTCCGTTAATCAGTATACGTAATTCAAGTGGGTACGGACACCGTTATTCCAATGCATTCAGTTATTTATTGAACGAGGGACTTTTTTAATCTTTTCAGTTACCGCCCGAATTGAAATCCGTAGATTCGCAGCTGCGATGTTTAATCTCGGGAAATCCACGTTGCATGCACAGGTGTGTACCTGAAACGTTCAGTTTTGTAAAAATAAATAGGTTTTCTTTATTACATTTTCAATTTCAACGTTTAAAAAATTACTTGGATGATATTAAGGTGTCTCCTATGTATTTACAATGTTTAGAGAATAATCTGTAAACTGTGATAAGATCCTTTGTGTATTAACGATTGGCATGATTCATTATCATGTTTGGTGAGTATTAACCAATCAACGTAATTAATTAATTAATTTGCAGCTTACTATTCATCCCCTATCCATTGTAAAGACGTAATCTGTCAATTAACTGTCATGTTACATTAAGATTACATTCCTTAACCTTCCAGTATACGCGCTTACTGAGTCACACGAGGAGGAACAATTAAAAACTAGAACTAACACTAGAATTAGAACTAACACTAGACCTAGAACTAGAAACATTTGGATTTAGCCCTCTTAAGATACGAATGGCTAAACCCGGATGTTTAGTGTTCTAGGTCTAATTTTAGTTTAATAAAAATATACAACAATCTAACGCTGAATAACAAATAAAACTAGAACTAACTCTAGATCTAGAAAGTTTCAGATTTAACCGAACTTCTTTAGACTTCTCGCAAAAGATAAAATGTTAATTTAGTACCGCAATTATACTGAACACATAGATCGTACAACATTTAATATCGAGGTAGAAAGTCAATGTCGCATCGCTCGTAAACAATCTTCTGTGTAATAAATTGCATTCAAACGTGATTTGATGTAGCTACATAAACAATTAATCTACAATACAAACTGCGGGGCTACAGGATAGTTATATATCACTGGGGACCTTGCCCCAAATGTTCCCCTATTACCGGACTGTTTATGTATTTCTAGTAAATTATGAGCTCTTACTACCCGTGTAGAGAAATACCTAAAAGTTTTTATGGACAATGATAAATGTGGCAGATAAAATTAATGTAACGTAAATGTTAGCTAATTTTCTATAGTAATTAAAACATAATGTTGGCGAACTCTGTCGTAATATTGATTTAGTTCTTCAGGTAGCGTAGGTTATTATTTCACAAGTTTAAATAAACAAAATGTCGCAGGATTATGTATAGATACCTCCATTACCAAAGTTATAGACTTTATTGCAAAATATTTTACAAGAATGTTCTCATCCACTGCTGTTTGCATCCCACAGTCTAACGACCATTCAGCATATGTAATTTTAAATGTGGTGGAATTGCTTGACCACGCTATTTATTATGTAGCAACTGTGATTAAAACCCCTCTTTCTCCGGAAGTAATTTGACCTACTTGTCTATAGCATCTAAAACTTTTGGGTGGATTATGTACGGTAATTAATGCCGCCTCGTCGCAATTACAGATTTCAAATGCTTGAATTTATTTTTCTGGCATCCAGAAAATCATTATTATTATTATTATTGCTGCCGGGCTGAGGAGTGCGGCCCCTCTCGTTACCGCGACCTTTAAGATCTATTGTAACTTTAGCCCTCCAAAGGTTTAGGGCAAATGTAGGTCCTTAATGAACCTTAGTATTGTCCTAAGGTCTTGAACCTTTATGTCGGTAGGTAACAGGGGAGTTTTACCGAAGACGTTGTGCCTTAGACGTCCTCTGGCGACGCAATTGCACAATATATGTTCAGCAGTTTCTGACTCGTCGTTGCATAGTCGACAAGTTTGATCCTCAGCTTGTCCAATGTGGAAGAGGTGGTATTTTAGGGGCACATGGCCGGTTAGGTAGCCTGAGAGCGTTCTTAGATCCCCTTTGCTGAGGCATAAAACCTCTTTG
The DNA here is from genome assembly GCF_036711975.1 of Onthophagus taurus. Lineage (NCBI taxonomy): Eukaryota > Metazoa > Arthropoda > Insecta > Coleoptera > Scarabaeidae > Onthophagus > Onthophagus taurus. The sequence continues at coordinate 4,900,597 of NC_091967.1, forward strand.
GTTTTGTTTTGCGACGGAGTTATCATAGTCTTCGCTTGTCTGTGACCTGGAAGTTCTTTCCAGCGTAAGGCTATCTTTGAAGCCTCCCAGTTGTTGATTATTTGTTTTAGGTGGCTTTTTTGTAGTCCACATCCAGGTTGGGGTCCAATGAAGGGCGTGTTTGCTGCCTCTTTGGCCAGCTTGTCGGCCTTCTCATTGCCCTCAATGTTGCTGTGACCTGGAACCCACCATAGGGTAACATCATTGCCCCTAACGAGTTCTCTCAGGTTGTTGGTGCACTCTCTGATCAGTGCGGAGCCACACGTGTAGACCTGAATTGCCTTTAAGGCGGCCCGACTGTCTGTGAAAATGTTTATGGATGCACTTTTTTGTCCCTTCTGTAGGTTCAAAGCGGTGCAGAAGTTTATAGCAAGAACTTCTGCTTGGAAAATTGTTAAGTCCGAGCTGAGGGGCAATTTGATGTGGCTATTTGGTCCACTGATGCCCGTGCCTACTCCAGATCTTACTGTCTTTGAAGCATCGGTGTACCAGGCTAGGGCTCCTCTTTATAGTTGAGGCCCTCCTTTCGCCCAATCATCCCTGCTACTAAATATGACATTAATACGGTTGGTTGAAATTGTATTCCGTCGGTATAAGGTCCGTTTTAATTTCAATCAGGTGATTTAGACATGGGTCTTTGAGGATCTCGAGGTGTCCTCTGAGATTACCCTGCATCAACTTGAGTGAAGAAACTGTTTTCAGTGATAAGGCACTTAAGGCTGCCTCCTTTTGTATATATATGTGGAGCGGTGTGAGACCAAGTAGGGCTTCCAAAGCAGCCGTCGGACAGGATCTCATTGCACCCGTTATGTTAAGACATGCTGGATTTGTGCCAGCTGTTGTTGAGCTGTCTTATGTTTTGTTTTTGGCCACCAAACCAATGAGGCGTAGGCGACCATGGGTCTGATTATTGCTACGTAGGCCCAATGAGCCATTCGTGGTTTGAGACCCCAGTTCCTTCCTAGGAGCCTGCGGCAGATCTGGTTTGCCATGATGCCCTTTTTCCTCACCTTATCTAAGTGTGAGTTCCAGTTTAGTTTACTATCAAGTATTACCCCTAGGTATTTAGTTTCTGTTTTAAGGTTAATAGTTCTGCTTTCAATGGAGGGTGCTTTTATTTGTAGCTTCCTTTTCCGAGTGAAAGGGACTATTTCGATTTTATTGGGATTGATGCTGAGCCCATTGCTTCTGCACCAAGTACTGGTGAGTAGTAGGGCTTTCTGCATTAGCTGAGTTATGATTGAATCATATTTACCTCGGATTGTGATTACCAGGTCATCAGCATACCCTTGTATCTTAAATCCGTTTTTAGTTAGGATGTTCATCAAGTCATCAACTTCCAGGCACCATAATAGAGGTGATAGCACTCCCCCTTGGGGACATCCTCTTAGCGCCTTTATAGTCAGCGACTCGCCTCCCAGACTGGCTGTGATCTGCCGACTTTTCAACATGGCTATACACCACTTGATTGTCGACGGATGTATGGCTTTTGCGTTTAAAGCCTTCTCTATGGATTCATATGAGGTGTTATCAAACGCACCCTCTATATCTATGAAAGCACAAAGGACTATCTCTTTGGTTGCAATTGCCTCCTCTAAGGTGCTAGTCAAAGCATGGAGAGCGGTAATTGTTGATTTTGCTTTCATCCAGAAAATCATACTTTTTAATGATAAAGTACATTTTGAAAAATCACATTTGGTTTTTGAGATATTAAATTTCCTTTTGATACAACATTGATTTTAATAACAAAATAAACCCAAACAAAAAGCAATTACTTCTTCGGTTTGGTTGTAAACATGGATAATATATTTTAAGTTAAAGTTAAAGCAATTAGGAACCAAAAGACGAAAACGGATAACCCTGATATTCCAAAGGGTCTAAATATGTAAATTTTCGGCAGCTTGAATCTGAAATTTGATGAATTACAAACCCCCGCAGGAAAAGGTTTAAGATACGAAAAGAGATTTCTCAAAGGGGATCCATCAATAAGGTTTGAAAGAAACTTTGCACTGTAAAGCGGTTATTTATGTTTTCAATTTTAAAGGTTGTTGTTTCGCGGTTATTTTCCACGACCCTAATTGTGAAAGACAGCTATACAATTTAATTGAGATGCGGGTGCTTTTAATTTAATTAAATTTCAGGCAAATTTTCATTTTATTTATTATTCCTATTCGTGATAAAAGGAATGAAGCGTCTCATCGCTTTCAACTTTCATAAAAGAGAGAGCTCGGGTGTGAAAATATTTTCCTTTTTGCTATCTACTGTAGACGCAGACGTCTTAGATAAAATCGTCAAGACGAAAATTAAATTTAATTAATTTAGTTTGTTTCATAAAAAGTTTGATATGGTAATTACTGTATTAATTTGGTCATATTTTGAGTTCTCGTGATATTTATGCAACAGTTGCGGTAGAAATCCAATTAAAACTGAATATAGATGTTGAACTAAACTAGAACACATGGTGGCATTATTATGCCTCTGAAAAAATAATATCGTATACGCAAATAAACTTTTCGGATGTGAATACTAATAGTAATAACGTATTTAATTTTCTTTTCCAGATGTGCAAAACATCATTGATAGCTTTAAGAAGAACATGACTACAAGGAAATGGCCCAAACCACATTACCGTAAAGTGAAATTTAAGTAAACTCCGACGTGGAGATTTTACTTAAACGTCCTTACCGCAACGAACCATAAGCAATAAGAACGGGCAGTGACGCCGAATAAACGAGCTAGATCCGGCACGATGTCAAAGGCTTTGATCTTGATCATCGACCTGGATACCATAATGAACGTTATTAATCGTTATAATCGCGTCCCGTTCGTATGACATTGTAAGATGCCTGCATAAGAATAGTAACCAAACCGTCTGAAGCCAAACCGAACGCACAAATCAATCGAAACATGTCGCTGCACGTATTCGTCCGCGCGCTTATCCTGCTGTCGGCCGTCGTTAGCTCGCACAAGAACCGCGAAACTCCAAATAAGAAGATGTATTTTGCTATAGCAGCAACTCCCAGCGAGCAAAGCTACAGTAGGGCTTTCAATAAGACGTTAATGAATATCACCCAAGGCATAGTAGTAAATGGCCGGTGCAACGTCAGTGTTGATACGTTGATGGTTGAGCTACCCGAAAATGGATCATTTAGTGCAAACCTTTTGCAGAAATTGTGCGATAAGTTTGAGGGGAAACATGTCATTGCGGTGCTCGTGCTTAGTCATAGTCCTGCAGCGCAAACTGTATCATTAGCTGCAACTTATTCTGGAATTCCTGTGTTATGGGCCAGTGGATATGGTGGATTTTTATCGGAATTCAGAAATATGGTATGTACAAAATAATTTTAGACATACATTTTAGTAATAAAAATGATATAGGTAGAACAATTTGCTGTTACGTTTTTAGCGATAAGTGCCGGGTAACGTTTTATAGGAAATATGATGTGATATATTGCATTAAAATTCTTACAGCCTTTTTCCTGCCATCAGAGAGCACTCATAGGTCGACCTACTCCACTTTTAGTGCCATTATTGAATCACTTCTTTCAAAGTCGAGGTCGAGAAAGGGTCCGAGTTTATATGTGGTTCCTTCTAAAACCCGCACGCGTTCAATATGCCCTCGGTTATTGAAGTTTGACCGAATTGATCGTAAGAGGTAAATTGAATTTCTTCTAAAACTTAAAAAACTCAAGTAAATTGTTGGTAATTTCTCGTTTAACATTAGTTTCATTAGAGCGTATAGATATCTAATCGATGAAATCTCAAAGCGAAGTCTACGTCATAGCTGCATTTCCCTTTTATCCCATTCCTCACAGCAACCCGGATTCATATTCTCCGAGATAAAGCAGATTCGTCCTTCGACCAGACCGGATTAAATTATTTCCACTAATTGGATTGCTGTAACAGACACTTTCATCAGCAGTACGTAATTCATATGCAAATTTTCGCAGTCGTAACATCCTACTCCTCATCCGAATTTGAATTAAAATTCAGCTACGTCTTCGGCCGAAATAAACGTCAAGCAGAAACCAGCGAAGTCGCAAACTTTTAGTTTTTTTTTTGTTCTAAACTCGTACAGAACGGACTAATAACGAGCCTTAATGCAGCGCAGTAAAGATAAAATATAGCGGGGGTAAAAAAAATAGAAAAAAGCTCTAAAGCTTCGAGCGCGAACGGAGTATGGAATCTAAAGTTTTCACCCTAAGCGCCAACTAATAGTTTAATGCTTGTATTACACACTTTACCACTTGGCGGTTTTAAGGAATTTCAAATCGCGGATATAACTTTTCTGCACAGGTAACTTTGTTGTTACTAATAAATAGTTAATAGAACAATTTGAAATGCAATAAATTTAATAAAAAATGTTATTTTATGCACTGCCGCATTCTTTATAGAAGCCGAAGTTAAGTCGTATTCTTCCAACATCAACAAAATCTAGATTTAACAGTGCACATAGTAACCCACGGAATCCGTTCTAATCCCCGATCACGTCGCCGCTTAACAACGGAGGAACGCAACGAATGGCAAGCATTTTCTGGTGCATGAATATTTCATGAATATTTATTGCTTCTATACTCGGGACGTACTCTAAATTCGGCGGTTCTATTATATAGATTTAACCAACCAATCCAACCCAATTACCTACAGTAACACTCAATGCAAATTGCGTTCGAATACGAGAAATAAAAGTTTTTGGATAATTCAAAGCAATGTCGCCAGTCGAATCCCGTTAAATTAACCTTAATTATCATGACCTTTCCCAATGTCCCTGGCATAATACAACATTCATGACCCTGGCAAATATAATTCAACCCAACCCGAAATAACACCCTGAGTAACTAAATATCAGAGATAATCAATTAACACGTGAATATGTTGCCAAGAAAAACACGTTATGAATTATGAAGAGGAAAGGTGACAGCTTAAGGTACATATTGTAATGTGGCCAGAAAATAGCCTCTTCTTTCGAAAAGCATTATTTTAATAAAAATGAGTACTAAATTTATTAATAAATTGATTTTTATTAAATTGAAAAATTTTATATTCAAATATAATTGTCGAATTATATCTCAGGGTCAAAAGCACAAAAGCAGGTTCTGGCAACAGTGTCCAGACAAACACGTGCACAACTTAAAGTGAAATGTTGTTGACAAAATTATCTGGATTTACTGGTTATAAGAACAAATTCTTTAGATTAGTTAATACGAAGTAATATTTATCAACTCGGATATTGATATGGTTTTAAAAACTCGTGAAACATTAAATTAATTAAAGAAATTGTAATCCTAACCTCAAAATTTTATAGTGTAATAACTTTTCGTATTGAAGGTAAGAAGTTTTTTAAAATTTGAATCAACAAAACAATAAATCATTAAAAAAAAATTAACTTAACTTAGTCAGTTTGTTTTTATGAAAACTTCGGAGGTCAAACTCAGGATATTTTCTTCGTGACAGGAATATTTCCAATACGGGACGAAATTAGTTTCTTCGATAGGAACAGGATCGGTCGTTTTCTTCAGTGGTTGGACAGGAACGGATTTTTTAAACGTTGACTTAATTTATTTTTTTGGAGAGCAAAAAAATGCGTGCGTCTCTTCAGACAACAGAAACCACCATTCTTGTTGATAAATTCCGTTTATCGAATGTTAAATTTTGAAATAACGCCTCCTGATTGGTTAAATTCATCGGTTTGAAATTTGTACTTTAGTTTTTTCAATGTTACCAACTTTGACATTCGAAATATCTCTAATTTAATTTGTCAAATTATTATTTAAAAATTTTAAAATTATTTATAATAATGCATGATAATTCGTAATTTTGATACTCTTTTAAATCAATTTTCAAATATCTATTCATTTTGTTTTAATTTCAACGATAAATTTTTCAATATGTTCAAATTAATTTTGTAAATTTTCATCCAAATTTCATTATTCCATATAAATATTGATTATTTTCTTTGTTAACTAAGTTAAGGTTATCGTTTTCAATAGATTTGAACCGGGTAGATAAAGATTAAAATAAATAATTTTGAAAAATTTAATTTGAGGTTATCTTTGAGGAATTTTTAAAATTACTTCGTATAGACTTTACAAGTGATATTTTAGGATAAGAATATCTTATAGGGTTGAAGTATAATAATAATAATAACAGCTCTGCCTCGTTTATCTCTTACTTCCAACACTGCCGATCAAGAGCTACTCTCAAGAATAAAATCACGTCGATTTTTTTGTATAATTTTCTTGAGTTTCATACGTTTCAGTATTATTACCATATCCTTTTAACCATGAAACCCCAAAAAATCCGAGGTTTCACACTCAGCGTTGAGAGTTTAAAACGTTCGTGATCCTTCATCCATTAAACATTCTGTGTAAAAAATGGATCTTAGGACTTCTCATAACGAACCGACGCCGTCGTGGTACAGAAGAGGTCAAAAGTTACTTTCAAACGATTACCATGAGCAAAAAAAGACAAGAACGATGTGACGTCCCCGACGCGTGTCTCAAGCTGAACCCGACTACCCTGCAATCTAGAACAATACATCGTAAAACGAGCAAAAACAATTTCGGTCGACAACGATGGAGGGAAAATTTAAATTGGTATGCAGAAGATCAGTCAAAAAGTCTTTACAATGTTATCCCAATGTTGGGTCCCAAATTAAAAGGCCTCTATTCATGCGAAGCAACAAAGATAAAAGGAATGGATTATTTTCTTTTGTTAACATAAATATAAGCTTAGCTAATTTTATAATAATGAACCCAATAAAAAGATATTATTTTATTTTTTTCTTAAATTAACAGATTTGCTTTAAATTTATTACGTTTTATCACTTATTTCAAGATTAGATATTTTATACACACCAATAATTTTTTTAGAAGAAGGCAAAGAACTATACTTATCAACCGAATCATTAGTGGTGTAAACACCATAAACCCCTCTTGTCCTAAAAACTTTTTATTAAAGTATTAAAGTTAAACAAACCATATTATATTAACTCATATGATGTCCATTCTCCTACAATAACTTTACTTCCACTAAGATATGCGTTTGAATTACGATAATACGGAACTTCACTGATGGATTCACCAAAATAACGAGGCGATGATGAGGTGAAACATCTTGGATTAGCTAAAACATTGTTTCTTTTATTATCACTTATATTCTTCTATTTCAATTATTTACTAATAGAGACGTCTTTAGTGAAAAGTGGATTATTAAAATAAAAATCAACATGTCCCAAATGTTTCAATTTTTTACGCATTTTAGTGTTTGTATGAATAACATCAACGAAATCTGCGCATTCAGGACACACGTAATTATCTTCGTCGTAAAATATTGGTAATATTGGATCTAAAGCTGGAAAAATACAATATTATTTTATGAAAATATTCAAAATGAAGTAATTCACCAGTGAATCTTCGTAAACGATTATTCTTCCTCAAGGTTTTAGTCCCTTTCCCCGCTATTTGCGCTCCTAAATTATAACCAATCACATGTAAATCAGTTTTATCGATTTTCCTAGCCTCCACTTTGGTTCTTAACATGTATTTTAAGAATTTTCCAAAGCACTCTCCCAGTATCCTCACATTGTAAGCAGCCACTCTATAACACGGGTATTGTACATATTGGGAGAAATCCGCCGAAATCACATTATAACCTTCGTGCAAATATTCTGAAAATTCATGTTTTTAATCGGAAATCGTTATTATTATTAATCATAAATTATTAGATTAAACAGAATATTTTTTATAAATAACCACAAATGTGTAAAAGACAAGATTCATGAACAGATAGAAAAACGTTGAGAGAAGACGAAATAATCTCTAATAGTCTCAAGGACGAAAAGGGATGATGAGGAAGTAATATTGAGATAAGTAGAGGGATGCGATATTTAATGATGTTGATATATGATGTGGAAGAATGATAATCACTATCATCTCTCAACATAAAGTGACCTTGATAGATGTTTTGATTACGAAATATGAATCGAGCAAAAAAATTAAAATCACCTGGTCTTATTTCTTTGTTTGGTGTAGAACGATAAGATTCATTAAAGCCGTGCAAAATAATCTTAATTGGAACGTTAGGAGTAAAAGGAGCATACCTCACGCTGTGCTTGTCGGTGTTTAGACGATACTCGGATTGATACGGTCTGTAATTTTCAAAGTTACTCGACACCAACTTACACAATCATGTTTATACCTTACTTGACGTACAAATAGTAATCAGTTAATCTCCTACAATTACGGCTATTGTTCAACAGGAACTTGTCGCAATATTGATCAACTTTCGCCTCGAACTCGCCTCTCGTTACCGGTAATATGGAAAATGTGTATATCAGATAAAGTGGTAATAATCGAGGCACTGGGATTCGCATTTCACGTAAAACAGGTTCATATTATACCAGTATGATCACATCCCTGTATCATATTTAACGTGAATTAAATTCTATTCACATTGATAAGAAATACCGACTTTGACAAAAAAATAAAATGTCAAAAGCTAGGTTATTATTTTGCTGTTACAAAATAATTAAATCAAATCTTTATTATCATAACCCTACAGTTATCTTACACCTACATATTATTATGCAAGATCAACGATCCACTTCGTGACATCCACGTGCGTATGGCGATGTTGGGTTGGTGAATACTCCAAACGATCCGGTTACACTAAAAATGGATTTCAGAATTAAATACAACTAGTATATGGTTTACAAAACGAACTTTTTCGTTGCTTTTTCGCCCATGGCTACCCTATTTCCACTTACAAACAAGTCAAAACCACAAAATTGCCCTTCACCGTTAATGGACTCTGCATAATAAACTGCAGACATTCCTCGTGTACATGACACGGCTTCAATTTTAAAAAACGTTACCATCCCATAAAGATGAATATATTCTAACTTACTCACTGTACATTCTCCTTGGCAAATAGCCGTATTTACGAAATAGTCACTATGCCCGCTAGGCGCTAAATAAGCATACAATACAGTAGCTGTGTGAATAACGTCAACGAAATCTGCTATTTTTTTCGATAGAGAAGGTTTTACGCCATAAAATAATGGAAGAGCAGGATCTAAAGCTAAAATATTATTATAAATACTGAAACATAGAATTAATTTCGATCAAACCGGTTACACGAGGTAAAGAACCCACAGTTTTCTTTATTGATTCTGCAGCCTTAGCAGCCACTTGAGCGCCTATCCCAAATCCAAGGAGATGTATATCGGATCTTTTAATTTTACATTTTCTTCGTTTGATCTTCTTTCTTAATAGTGTCCTAATAAAATTTGCTAAACATTTTCCTGCTACATCCAAATTTCTAACGCATTGCAAATTACATGGATGTTTAACTACTGGTCCATAATCCATAGAGATAACATTGTAACCTTTTTTAAGATATTCTACAAACTCAACATTACCACATCTTATTGTTATATTACCAAAACTACCTGGTTTAAGCTCCAAATTAGGAGTACCATGCTTATTTCCAGCGTAACCGTGAACGAGAATTTTAATTGGGACTTTTGGAAAAAATGGTGCTTTCTTGAACGAGTTCGTAGATAATTCCTTGAGTTGATATGGTTCTATGGAATCTCTATAAATGAAGTTATAAAGTAAATATTTTATTCATCGAATTAAATCGTACCTAGTGTGTAACCAGAAAGTTATATTTTCATTGGGACACCGATCCACAAGTGTTAACGAATTACACATTCTCTGCAATTTTAAATTTATTCCCATGGCCTTTTCTGCCGGTAATAAATCTCCAATGCGTGCACATTTCACATATTTTGTTGGATTAATTAAAAATATCACACACATTTTTATCATCAGACCAAACAAATTTTTTACAAGGATATTATTAAATTCGTTCGAAGCTATTATCATGCCATTGATCAGTCGTCTTAATCGTTAATAAATCGCACATGAATTGTTTAAATATTTTCGATGTTCATGAATATTTTTTATGAGATGAATTTCCAATTTAACAGTTCATCATTCGTACGAATTTACTCGAACGTTACAATGACGATTTAATGTCATTCGAAATGTCAACTGTAATATGATTAGCTGCACAAAATTTACAACTAAATTATCTCGTTTCTCCTCGCATTGAAGTGTACCTATTTGTGTAAATTTACCATTCAAAACGCAATTTCGGAATGCTCAAAGAGTATTTCTACAATTCCCTTATGTTGCCACCGAGTTTATTGAAATGTAAATGAAGTTGATTCATCTTCAAATAACGAGCCTTTGTGAAACGATGGAGTGTTTGGAGCCAATTATTCATAATAACAGGGGTGGTTAATATCGCGTTTATATATTTTGGAATAATCAGGTAATTCGACATTGATAGGAAACCTAAATCAATGATTGTACGATATGCGAGTGTATCTAGTTTACATGTTTAGGTATTACGATCAAATAGACTAGAATATAGCATTAATGGATGAAAATTAATTTTCGCAATCCTGTATTCAACTAAATAATTTCACACAAAATTATTTAGTTATGGACGTAATTCTTTTTATCACTAACAGTTATTATTAAAGGACAAAAAAGACATTTTTTAAGATATTCTTACACTAGTCTTTGATTAAACAAAATTTCATAATGAATTTCAGCAACATATACTCTTAGGTTGCTACATGCTTAAGCTTCCGAGAAGCCTACACTTTTTAGGAAACAACTTTGGGGTGCAGACGACAATCATTTAAAGTATTTTATCTTGGGCATACAGGGTGTCCCGTTAAGCGTACGGAGCGGCTGTATCTCAACAACGGTAAGGCCTAGAGGTTTGGGGAAAAAATCCTTATAAGCAAAATGGGCAAGAGAAATAGCTGGAAATTATTTTGAAGTTCGTAATTCGACCGCTAGGGGGCGTAACTGCCATTGAGAAACATAAAATTCGTAATAAGTAGCTTGGATAATACCGCATCGCTTTTGTTTTGCGATATATCTCATATCTGTCATAATAAGGGAGGGGGAGGCCAATGCGTTTTCAAATGTTTACATTTTAATATCTTCTGGACCATTCAACCGATTTGAATATTTTTGGTCTTGTTTGAAAGAGCATTTCATGCTCTTTTAAAAGATATTTTCAGTAAGACCGCTTGGTTTAAAATAAATAAGCTAGAGGATGTTATCTGCAGCGGTTACATATTTTTGTAATTTTTGAAAAAAAGTTAAATGGAACGGTACTATTTACTTCACAGACCGTTAATCACCATAAAATCTACTAAATATTGGTGAAAACCGCATCTCGATATCACCATCCATTCTCGAATTATAAAAGAAAATGTTAAAAATTCGTATATCTTAATCGGATCAAGTTACCTTAGGAAACAAATAAGAGAGAACAAACATTTTATTATCTAGAACCTTCCTTCACACTTTATCCAAGCTTAGAACTGCTTCAAAACTACTTTTGAGGCGTGTTGAAAAGTCAACGGATCAATGAAACATCAACAATGATAATAAAACAAAATAAACCAAAACACTTACAATAACTTAAATTTTTGCAAAAATAACTCACTAATGTGCGAAATGCCTTCTATAAACCTCGATGCATTTATTTAATCTAGTTTCGACGAAAAAAAAAGCGCTGCTTAACTCTCGGCCCTGGACACGTTTTTACTGGTATTTAGTGTTTTGTCATATTTTCCCTGGTTATTGGTTTTTCTTGAAAAGTCAGGTCGTTTAGTCTACCCAATAGATAAAGGGGTGAAAGCAATGTAGGTTTTGCTCGAACCAAGAACCCATATTATGCAAGTTTACATCAGCTTGTGGACAGATGCTTCATGCATCCATAGCATTTGTGATAAAAGGTTTGGATTTGCCCAAATCATATTTAAAAGTCAATGATAATAGTTCAGTCTGTTATCATAATCGGTATCTGTTAAGGCCTGATGTAAAGCAACGTGGTGGAGATATTATTCTCTTGAGAACTCTTGTGGACAATTGTTTTCGGAGTTCCCAGATTATGTGGGATCACATTGCGCACCAATATGATTTACGAATTCATAGAGATGTCTGAATGGGCTACACGCTGCCGGTTTTCCGTAATCGCTAAGTCAATCTTAAAAACACTTCTAGAGAAAAATGTCTTTCTTTCTCGTAATTGCATTGCACATTTTTGCCATGCAGTTGCATCGTATTCGAAACATTGAAAATAAATCATTATACGCTCTATCATACGCTTCTGCGTTAGTAAATGACATGTTTACAGTTACCATGGTTATGTGATTTGTTTCTCTCGATGAGGTAACTGGATCCGATTATTGGCACTCAAGTTTTTAACATTTTCTTCTATAACTCGAGAACGGGTGGCGATATCGAGATGCGGTTTTCACTAAAATTTAGTAAATTTTAAGGTGACTATGGGTCTGTGAAGTAAATAGTTCGATTTAACTTTTCTTCAAAAATCACAAAAATATGTAATCGCTGCAGATAACGTCCTCTAGCTCATTTGTTTTAAAGCAGACGGTCTTACTGAAAATATCTTTAAAAAGAGCATAAAATGCTGTTTGAAACAACACCGAAAATATTCAAATCGGTTGAATGGTCTAGGACAGTGCTATTCAAACTATGGGTCGCGAAAAGTTTTTTCGGGGTCGCAAGGTGAATGAAATAATGAGCTATCGTATAGCAAAATCTGGCAAACCGTACACAATTGCTGAAGACTTAATTGCTCCAGCAGCCCAAGATATAGCAGCCATTATGTTTGGCGAAAAGGAAATGCAACAAATATCTCAAATACCACTCTCGGATACAACAGTTAGCCGCAGAATATTTGAAATGGCAGAAAATGTGGAAAACGAAATTATAATGAGAATTCGAAAAAGTAAATTTTTTAGTCTTCAATTGGATGAATCTACGGATTGCCTAAATGCTGCACAACTAATTTGTTTTGCAAAATATGAATACAAAAATGAAGTAGTTGACGACTTTCTTTTTTGCAAGGAACTACAAAGAACTACGGGTGAAGAAATTTTTAAATCGGTAAATTCTTACATCACGGGAAACCATATTTCTTGGGAAAATTGTGTGGGTGTGTGCAGTGATGGAGCTCGTGTCATGGTTGGAAAACACAGCGGACTTCTAGCCCGAATCAAAGAAGTTTCACCCAATGTAACATGGGTTCACTGTATGATTCATAGAGAAGCGCTTGTATCGAAAAACATGCCACCGAACTTAATGTCTGTCTTAGATACTGGAGTTAAAATAATAAATTTTATAAAGGCGCGTCCTCTGAACTCAAGGATTTTTGCGCACATATGCAAAGAAATGGATAGTGAGCATCAGCATCTTCTTTTACATACAGAGGCTTTCGAGGGGTAGGGTTCTAACGAGACTATTTGAACTTAAAGAAGAAGTGTTTGTGTTTTTAAATGATAATGATAAAGACAAAAATTTACAAACTTTTTAACCGATGAAGAATGGCTATGTAGGTTAGCTTACTTAAGTGACATTTTTCTCAAATTAAACGAGTTGAATTTAAGTCTTCAAGGTGAACAATTAAATATATTAGTGGCCAATGATAAAATTAAAGCCTTTACAAAAAAAATAGATTTGTGGTGCTCATACTGCAAGGAGAATAATTTTGCAGCATTTCCAACATTAGAATGTTTTGTTATAGAAAACAAGTTCAAAGTTATTCAATTACAATTCACTTGACAGATTTAAAATGTCAATTTAGTACTTATTTTCCGGAAGATTTTTCTAATTTTGACTGGAGTCGAAATCCCTTTCAATGTAAATTACCCAAAAATGTGTCATTTCATTTTAGTGAAAAGCTAATTGAGTTATCATCTGATGGAGAATTAAAATTAATTTTCAAAGAACTTAAATTGAGCAATTTTTGGCTTAAAGTTCGAAATGAATATCCAGAACTGTCTGATGAAGCTCTGAAGGTATTATTACCATTTGCGTCATCTTATATGTGCGAGTTGAGATTTTCCCAATTTCTCTACCTAAAATCGAAATACCGAAACAAAATAGCAATAGAGCCACCTTTAAGATTCAAATTGAGCAAAATAGAGCCAGATATATCAGCACTTGTAAATAAGAAACAGGCTCACAGATCTCATTAAATATTTTTCTTTTTGTATTGATTTTTGATGAAGTTCCTATGTGTACGTCATATTATAATTTTAATAGTTACAAATCGTTAATGTTGATTTTGAACCTAATATTTGTTAACTGCAGATGTTGTCAAAGTTATAGCTCATCGTCTAACTTTCTGAGATAGCGGGAATTTTATGTTTCTCTCGGTCGAATTACGAACTACAAAATAATTTCCAGCTATTTCTCTTGATCACTTTGCTTATAAGGATTTTTTTCCCAAACCTCTAGGCCTTACCGTTCTAGATATACAGCCGCTCCGTACGCTTAACGGGACACCTGTATAAGTTAAGAAAACAAATTACATTTATATAAAAAAAATTTCTCGACTACATGAACTATTATAGGTTTGGCTACGCGCATACACAGAAACAGGTAAAGCAAATCGATGAAAAATACTTGAACAACAACGTCCTGCAGAGCAATTTAATTCCGAAATATAAAGAAGCGTGAAATAAATGGATGATATGAAATTTTATATTCTGGCGTGAATAAAAGAGAAAGAGTTTTGGTTGGATATTTTCAAATTCAAATTATTTCGCCTTGTTTTTGAACTCCCTTTCTTTTTAATATCAATAACTTTTCGACCAGATATTTTTTATTCTCGATAAGCATTCTTTTCCGTACTTATTACAATCTTCGTCCTCAATCTCAACCTATTCGCCGGGAAAAAGAAATAAATCATATCGCACCTCATAACCGCGCAAGAAAAACTGCGAGGAGCGGTCCATTAATGACGTCATTCTCTTCGTTGGTAACCCCGAGATAACCTTTATCTTCAGACTCGTGCGATTAGGAAACGCGAGAACGCAGCGCAATCACGACACGAGAGGGAGCTAGTTCCACAACCTCCTTCGATATCTGTTCCTACTCTCTTGAGATTAATGTGTTATCCAAACCCCACGAGTTCCAATTTATGCGTTATTCAAATAGGGGTCATATCAAATCTCTACTTTGAAATAAAATATGTAAAATTTCTCTTTTTATAAAACGATACTAATTTAAATTAAATTAATAATAAATTAATTTCATTTCATTGTAGTCTAATACCAACTTATGAGTGATATTAAATATCGATGCGAGAACGTAACATTGCAATAAAGGGTTAGGAGTGACTATAAACCGGCGCTAAGTGCCCATGAAAACGACAACAACGATGCAATTTGTAGCGCATCGATGTCATAAATTTATTTCACGTAATTCCGCAGGAAGAATGCTTCCATTGATCGATAACGCTATTCACGGATTCCGATCAAGCAAATAGAAATGAACCATACTTTATCCTTAATTAAACATTTCTGTTTGTAGGCGTCTGTTAATTGATGTTCCATTTTCGTCCGTTTTGAGGATATATTTAAAATAGTTTTTCACGGTTAGTACCAATGTTTGATGTATCACATTATAGATTTAATAGAATGGAACGGGATTCGTGTTAAATTTCACCGCCGCTGCATAAATTTGTTTTATCCCGATATTTCGAAAATGCATAAGTAATTTATATTGGGAAATTGGCCAAAAAGTGAAATGACGTGTAATTTACATTGCTACTATAGAGTTGCGGTTATTCACGTATAAATTTAATTATCGCTTATTACCCAATAAAAGATTTTTTGGGTTTTGGTATTTGGTGTATTTGATATTTTATAACTTCCAATATTTTATAATTGATAATTATACGATTTAATCCGATATTCCCTTCCGAATGCCACAGGTCATCTTGCGCTAGCTTTATAATATGTTAATGTATGACTTCATTAATACTCAAACATCATTCAATAAGGGGATAAAAAGTTTCGTTTCATTTGGTCATTCTTCAAGAATGAAAGAGAAAACGGGTTTTGAGCCAGAACCTTTCGCATATCATGTAAAATAGGTGTTCTAAATCCGAGTTAGGCGAGATAGATATTGCAGTCTTTAAGTTTTGATATTCCTTTCATAAATCAATATGTGGGTGATGTCATTATTGATGTATACATTCACGCCGAAGGGCTTCTAAAGTATGGGTTATTGATGTTACCATGACCATCACTTCCTCCAATTTTGTACTTTTGCTTCTCCTCCACTTCTTCCCATAATACTCTATCAACTTTAATAGCCGCCCAACTATCCAAGGTGAAGAAATTCCTTTCTCAAAGGAAGTCAAATATCTAGGAGTAATCCTACACAAAACCCTGTCATGGAATGGACATTTGCAGGGAGTTTTGCACAAAGCTAGACTATCCTTGTGGACTTGTCGCAGTCTTTGTGGAAAAAATTGGGGTCTTACCCCAGAAAACTGTACTGGCTCTATGTGACTGTGGTTAGACCTATGATCACATACGGAGCAGCAGCCTGGTATAGGAAAGTCCGACAGACTTCAGTTATCAGTAAACTTTCACGAATTCAACGAGTAGCTGGATTGGCAATCTCTGGTGCGATAGGCACAACGCCAACTCTAGCAATGGAGGTTCTGCTTGGCCTATCTCCTCTGCATTTGCGTATAGAGAAAGTGGCTAGAACAACCATTTACAGATTTAAGCAATATGCTCAAAACTGTTCCGACATGTCCTACCAATGGGCTGCGGAAGACATTATAAGCACTGATACTTTGCTATCAATGCCGTCAGATTTGGCGGTATCACTATCAGTGATTAATGCTCGATACCAGATTGTACTGCCTGAGCGGCAGTCCTGGATCCAAAATGAAAATTCTCTGGTTCGGGAAGACATTTGCTTGTACACAGATGGATCAAAAACGCCTGAAGGGGTAGGAGCAGGAGTATACTGCCAAACACCTCGAATTAAGCAAGCCTACAGCCTGGGTACGTACTGTACTGTATTCCAGGCGGAAGTATTTGCTATTGACATGGGTGCTAAAATCCTTCTTGAAAGAGGGGTGAAGAACATGACAGTACGAATTTTCTCAGACAGTCAAGCCGCTCTCCAGGCGCTGCAAGCCGTGAAAACGATGTCGGCTCTGGTTAATGATTGTAAGAGAACATTAAACACACTGAGTTGTGATAACAGAGTCTCTCTGATCTGGGTCCCGGGTCACTCTGGGGTTGCTGGCAATGAAGCGGCAGATAAGCTACCACGAGATGGCAGCGCTGAACCGTTTGTGGGGCCGGAACCAGCAGTTGGTGTATCATTTGCGATGGCCAAATATAGGATTGGACTGTGGGCTGAAGAGAGACTTCGCCTACTGTGGACCAGTTCTCCTGGAATGAGACATGCTAAGGTGTTTATTAACATCGCCACTGTCAAACCCGGGAATATTTTAGGACTTGCCCGTAGTAGCATAAAAGTTCTAATGGGTGTTTTTACTGGACACTGCCGATTAAAAGCACACCTCAACTTGTTGGGTTTAGCCGACGATGTTGAATGCCGACTATGTGCGGAGGAAGCAGAGACGGTTGAGCATGTTTTATGCCACTGCCCTGCCGTTAACCGTATCAGATTCTCGATTTTTGGGTCGCAGTTTATCTTCTCAAAAGATCTGAATGACCTTTCGCCGAGCAAGGTAGTAATGTACGTTAAGAGCATTGGACTGCACGGTGAAATTTGATAACGATATCTATCGGGGTACCGATAGTAGAATACCCGATATGTATTCTATGTAATGTAATGTAATGTAATAGCTGCTTAATTTCTGGGGTGTTCCAAATAGGGTATGAGGATCTACGATATAATCTCTTAGGAACAAATAAATAATAAATCTCATTCAACTTTGTATTGAAAGCTCGCAAACCATCATCCGCATTAACCTACACATTTAGAAAAGACCAATTCGTATAAAGTAGTTCGTCGTACAAGCCAGGACAGTTGGCTTTTAGAAAATTATAGCGACCACCCAAAGACGGTAAGTTCAACAAACTATAATTTGCCACCATTGTAATATCTAAAGCGCGATGGTACTGATTCTAGTAGACGAGGGAATCATCATGAACAAGATCAAACCAATGACCAGTACTTGTCAAAACCAAATCCAATAGACGTTTGTTTAATACATGATAAGAAAGTCACAAAAATAATCACGTTTCTCCACATTTGATGATGCCTTAATATATTCAGGCAAATTAACATCACCAAAGATAAGGACAGGATAATTCACAAATTTATATTCTAAGGCGTACAACACCACGATATATAAGGCTACTGACCATAAAGAGCACTTGCAAATCAACACATCGACAGGAGGTACAAAAGACTGAATATCTATATAACCAGTTCAACATCATGATGACTAAGTACAGCAAGCAGAACTCATACATAATAATAAAACAACAATAACAAAACACCTCACTTCCCCAAAGTACTTAAACTCCTTACTAGCACCAAATTTGTGACCCGTGCGACAATAGCAACAAACCTCCCAGCAACAAACTTTTACCCGTAATTTCCTATCTACTTTCTTAGCTGATATCTTCCTTATAATTAGGGATAGCGAAAAACTAAATGCACCACTTGAAAGCTTGAATCTTTCTCTATCTAAAACCGGGTTTTCGTCTGCCGATAAGTTGATATTAAGATCAATAAAAAATGAAGAACACCGCGCTGTACTTGAAATAGCTCAAAATTATCAAACTTCAAGGCCTTGTGCAATTGTTACGAAACCGAATTTTAAAAAACTGTTATCACAGTCAGAAAGGGCGCTCCTTCAGCTATCTCAATCCGGGTTTTCGTCTAAAATACTCTTCCTCTAAAATGCTCTTCCACTAAACAACCTTCTTATTTGATAGGGAGAAAACTATAGAACCATATCTATCTTATTGAAAATTTTCTGCTCTTTCTAATGGTATCTTTTAATAACAATTATACACTTTAATTTAACAACAATTATTAATTAAAGTTATACGGGATGGTCAGAAATGTGCGTCAAATTTCCGTATCTCAAAAAGTTTATTTTTTTAAATGGCAACTCTACTTTTTTCCCTCACCACCGTATTATATGCTGAAAAATCAGGAGACTTTGTGATTACATCCCATACTAGTAGAGTTACTAGTAAACATACTAGTAGACTTTAAATTTAGTTACTTTACTGTAGACATTAAAATGCGCACACCCAATATCCGCAAAAGATTTGAGGAAACCTTAATTGGAAAGACATGTTTAAATTTTTGAAAACTGTGCTATTCCTTCCATCCCGCTAATTTTGACCCAACTCAATTCCAACGGCAGTTATTCCAACAAGATGGCGCGCCACCACACCTCAAGAAGCTACTAAATCAGTTTTTGACAAACAGGGAATTCTTAAAAATTATTGGTTACCATAGTTACTCATGGCTACTGCTATTTTTATCATTTATAAAAATTTGAAATAATTAAAGATTAAACTAATTTTTCTCGAAAATTTTCTTATGTAACCAATATTAATATTGAATGTACTATACTCTGTTTTTAAACCAGGAGGAGTATTTTAAATTTGTCACCAGATTGACCTTGCACGTGATTGGTTGAATGCGAGGAAGGTTCACACACAGGCAATTTTGAATTTTGATTTTGAATTTGAAGGTTAGGTAATTGATAATTCGACAGTTTCGTGTCATTACTGTATATTTTGTGTTCTTAAACCCTTTTTCATTATATTTTGAAATAAATACACTCATAACTTCAATGTTAATTTGTATATATAGTGTTAACGATAACAAACGAAAATAAATACAATAATAAGTAAATAAATAAATAATAATTATTAATTTAAATTTACCGCCAAAATATCTAGTGATATTTTCTGGTGATTTTTTCCAGTGTAAATCTGACTTTCGCGTTTACTCCTCCTGGTTTAAAAACAGAGTATAGTTCTAGTGCAAGTGTTAGTTCTAGTTTTAATTGTTATTCAGCGCTAAGTTGTATATTTTTAAGTTTCGGGTTTAGCCCTGTGTCTTCAGACGCTGAATGTTAGGTAAGGTTAGTTTTGTTTACAAACATTAATTATACCATGAAGTATTTTTTGGCAATTAGTAATGGCAATTATAGCGTGAAGTTTTCTTTTGTAATGTCAATTATAGCGTGAAGGAATGTTCGGTAAGGTTAGTTTTGTTTACAAACATTAATTATACCATGAAGTATTTTTTGGCAATTAGTAACGGCAATTATAGCGTGAAGTTTTCTTTTGTAATGTCAATTATAGCGTGAAGGAATGTTCGGTAAGGTTAGTTTTGTTTACAAACATTAATTATACCATGAAGTTTTCTTTGGCAATTAGTAATGGCAATTATAACGTGAAGTTTTCTTTTGTAATGTCAATTATAGCGTGAAGGAATGTGAGGTAAGGTTAGTTTTGTTTACAAACATTAATTATACCATGAAGTTTTCTTTGGCAATTAGTAATGGCAATTATAGCGTGAAGTTTTCTTTTGTAATGTCAATTATAGCGTGAAGGAATGTTAAGTAAGGTTAGTTTTGTTTACAAACATTAATTATACCATGAAGTATTCTTTGGCAATTATACTGTTTTTAAACCAGGAGGAGTATTTTAAATTTGTCACCAGATTGACCTTGCACGTGATTGGTTGAATGAGAGGAAGGTTCACACACAGGCAATTTTGAATTTGAAGGTTAGGTTATTGACAATTCGACAGTTTCGTGTCATTATTGTAAATTTTGTGTTCTTAAACCCTTCTTTATTATATTTTGAAATAAATACACTCATAACTTCAATGTTAATTTGTATGTTTAGTATTGACGATAACAAACGAAAATAAATACAATAATAAGTAAATAAATAAATAATAATAATTATTAATTTAAATTTACCGCCAAAATATCTAGTGATATTTTCTGGTGATTTTTCCTAGTGTAAATCTGACTTTCGCGTTTACTCCTCCTGGTTTAAAAACAGAGTATAGATTCAGAAAAAAAATCTTCTTTTGTATTCCGTAATAAAAATGGGGGATTGCCATTTGAAAAAAATATCGATTGCGTCATAAGTCGTTAAACCGTTTAACGGGTAAATTATTTTTTCGTTTTTAAAAACGATTTAGTTATGGTAATGCAACTATTTGACCTTATTGACAAGTGGTCTCTAAAAATGAAGGAACAATTTTGAAATCTATACCAAAAAATTGCACAAAAGTTAAATCTTTAGACCGATTTCAGGGATTTTTCCATAAATCGTTTATAATGATTTATGATCAAATGGGATTTAACTAGAAACAGAAAAATCCACAACGTTAGTAGTTTTTGGCACAAAACATGTTTGTGCAAGCGCGCGATCGTCGCGTGTTATACACCACTAGAAAAAGCAGGAAATTTTCGATAAGATAGGTCTGGTTCTAGAGTTTTCTCCTGCTCATATAAGAAAGTTATCGACCCGAACAGGGTTTAAGAATGGCTAAAACGTGTGAGTTTAGCAGTTTTTGGAAAAAAATGTACGTGTGCAAGCGCGTGATCGCCGCGTGTTATACATCACTAGAAAGAGCAGGAAATTTCCCATAAGATAGATATGGTTCTAGAGTTTTCTCCTGCTCACATAAGAAAGTTGTTTAGAGGAAGAGTACTTAAGCGTTTCTGCGTGTAGGGATGGACATTAAGGGTGATTTAAGCATGACGCCGATAGATATTGACCAACGAAAACCCGGATTAAGATAGCTGAAGGAGCGCCCTTTCTGACTGTGATAACAGTTTTTTAAAATTCGGTTTCGTAACAATTGCACAAGGCCTTGAAGTTTGGTAATTTTGAGCTAGTTTAAGTACAGCGCGGTGTTCTTCATTTTTTATTGATCTTAATATCAACTTATCGGCAGACGAAAACTGAATAATTTACATGACGTTTAATTAAGATTACCAACTACATATAAAATATTTATTATAATTTTATCGTTCAACTAATATAAACATTTAAACTTTATGAATTTTTAATGCAGGAAATCAAAAAAATGTAAAGCTGTGATTATTTATTCATTTGTTGTAGTACTAAATTTTTCATATTGAAAACATATTTTTATGAATAATAGAGAGAGTTGTGATAGATGCATGTTTGTACAATGTCACTTCGCTATCGACTTGACTAATTGGAAGTAATGAATATTTATTTTGCGCAAAATGGTGGAAAGAATGTACCCGACAAAAATCAATATTTTCTCAAGTGCTATAATAGGCGAGCTTATATGAATACAAAAGACCGTAATAAATTTTTTACAACTACCCAATAAATTCATTTAAATGTTTTAAAATACAAATAGCTTTTGTAACATTTTCTCGAATTTAAACGCGTGTTCACCAATTAATGAACCCGTAGAATTTAATAGTAGCAAACGGAAGAAATGGAATATTTACGTGTCGATAAATTTAAAGGATGGTTCTACAAGTCCGTGCGACTAATTTTAATCCAGGGATCGTTGCCAGTAAACCCACCAGGAAATAAATGTAGGACCCATTCTGTTCAAAGTTTACGCCTATATTTTCTAGCTCGCTCTCTACCATACTTGTTCGGCGTTCTACGTAGTGCTCAAATTAAAATGTTCGCATGACTGAATATCGGTATTGTTTCAACCAAGCAATTAGTGCACGATTTAAAAAATCTATACTTACAAGAGAATAATAAAACATTCATTTAAAAGATTAATTTTGCCAAAGTTGTAAACATCCAACAAAAATATCACGTATTTAAGGCATGATAAATGAAACTTAAAATTGAAACGGTTTATAAAGAGATGTGAAAAATATCCCCCCTCGTCCACAAGTATTAATCTTCCGACTCCTGATGGCATGTTTTTTTCTCTGCTTACTTAGTTACACGGTAACGAGATGAATTGCCTCGTATTGTACTACCCACCAAAAAAATAAAAATTGAGTGGTTGGTGGCAACGCTGTGGACCATTTAGAAAAGGGATGAATAAGATAAGAAAATTCTTTAAGTTAAGTGGAAAGTATATATCTCGCCAAGAGTTATCTTAAAATTGTTGAATTCGTGCTCGAACTGAAAGAAAAGTTGGGAAAACTTTTAAAAACCACGTTCATTTCATTTTTTCTTCTTTTATTACTCCATTTTAATTTATAACTTTAATATATCTACCATAAAACGTTTCGTTAAAAAATCGATAAATTAATATTTCGTTATCAATATTACGAGGAAACGTAAAATTGAAATACTGGGATGCTAGAAAGATATTAAACGAGGCAACGCCAATAGTCGATCATGAAGGCTGTAAATATACGAATATACTTTCGAAATGCGGACAAATAAACAAACTCTCGAGGGCGCCATGAAAGAAAGCTATTTCCTGGCATAAGTGCTTTTCCACAGCTTCTCTTGGCAAAATCATCAGAGGGTGGAGTTATTTTTTTTACAAAACTCAACTTTCCTTTCGGTAAATCATCCCTAATTGCCCGACGTCTAATGGTTTCAAAGACGGCAATCTCAAATAGCTTTTATCATGCGACAGCTCGTAATCACATTAGAATTACACATTAAATCATGTGTAAATGCAGGACCGATGAACACTACCAAGCGAAGATGGTTAATTTCAAATTCAAATTTAGTCGATAGAGACATAATGCAACTCGCAAATTTTGCCCTGTCTCCCAATTCCCTTTCGAGTCGGGGAGAATTAACTGATATTGCCATGATTTAAATATACAGTGAATTTCACTTAAATTGAATTCACAAAAATATACTTTGTCCCACATAAAATGCAACATGTCAATATTACAGTAAAATCTCGCTATAACGGATCAACGCAGTGTCCGTTATAGCTCAATAAAAATATACAACAATCTAGCGCTGAATAACAAATAAAACTAGACTAACACTAGCACTAGAACTACTGGCACAAATCTAAATGTTAGCATGAGGCAGCTTCAAGTGCCTTATCACTGAAAACAGTTTCTTCACTCAAGTTGATGCAGGGGAACCTCAGAGGACACCTCGAAATCCTCAAGGACCAGCCGTATAAGGTTATATTTGGAAGCAGGGATGATTGGGCGAAGGGTGGGCTTCAATTAAAAAGAGAAGCCCTAACCTGGTACACCGATGCATCAAAGGCAGTTAAATCCGGAGTAGGTATGGGCATCAGTGGACCAAATAGCCACATTAAACTGCCCCTCAGCTCGGGCATAACAATTTTCCAAGCAGAAGTTCTTGCTATAAACTTCTGCACCACTTTGAACCTACAGAAGGGACACAAAGGTGCATCCATAAACATTTTCACAGACAGTCGGGCCGCCTTAAAGGCAATTCAGGCCTACACGTGTGACGCCGCACTGATCAGACACAAATAATCAACAGTTGGGAGGTCTCAAAGGTAGCCTTACGGTATGGAAAGAACTTCCAGGTTACAGACAAGCGAAGACTATGATAACTCCATCGCAAAACAAAACCAAAGGAGATCTAAGGACGCTCTTAGGTTACCTGACTGGCCAAGCGCCTCTCAAAAACCACCTCTTCCACATTGGACAAGCTGAGGATCAAACTTGTCGACCTTGCAACGACGAGTCAGAAACAGCTGAACATATACTGTGCAATGCGTTGCCAGAGGCCGTCTAAGACACAACATTTTCGGTAAAACTCTCTTGACATCTACCGACATAAACATTCAAGACCTCAGGACAATACTAAGGTTCATCAAGGATCTACATTTGCTCTAAACTTTTGGAGTGCTAAAGGTACAATAGATCTTACAGGTCGCGGTAACGAGAGGGGCCGCTCCCCTCAGCCCGGCAGCAATAATAATAATAATAAGACCTAGAACTAGAAACATTTCGTTTAGCCGTGCCTCAACCCAAACATTTGGGTTTAGCCGGACGTCTCTAAAGATGGCTAAACCCGAATGATTCTAGTTCTAGATATAGTGTTAGTTCTAGTTTTACACTAGTACTGTTACTATGTAGAACTAACACTTTACCTAGAACTAGAATCATTCCGGTTTAGCCGTCTTGAAAGACGTGCGGCTAAATCCGAATGTTTCTAGTTCTAGGTCTAGTGTTAGTTCTAGTTTTAATTGTTATTCAGCGTTACGTTGTGGTATATTTTTATTGAACTAAAAGTAGAACTAACACTAGACATAGATCCAGAAACATTCAAGTTTAGCCGTGCGTCTCTTAAGACTGAAACTTTTCCAAGCAAAACTTTTCCTTTGCAAAACTACCCAATGCCTGTACTATTAAGTGCATAGTAGTTTCGTAACTATGATTACTAAATTCATATATTACAAGATATATGAAATTCCTGGTAAATCTACTGGTAGAATGGAAAATACTGATTACGCGAGTTAAATCGGTTTTACTTCTTTTGCTTTTTAAAGTTAAAGTCCCTAGATTTACAAAGTACCGCGGTTCGTCGCCATTTTGGCTCGAAAGTCAAGCGGGAAATTTAAAACTATGTCGTTCTATTGATAACATTACACCAAAATTCCTTTCTGTTTTCTCGTGGTATTCTGAAGAGTCGAAAGCCCTTCTTACTGCTATTTTTGCAACTCCAAAGGCAACAAGATGGCAATATTTTTGTAAATAAGTGGTGAGATGAAGTGACAAGTTGTCAAACCGCCATTTTGGCTCGAAAACAGGCGTCATGAACCGCGGTACTTTGTAAATCTAGGGACTTTATTTAAAGTAGTTAAATCGCTACATCTATTGAAAGAAACAAGGAATTAAAATTTAAATTAATCAATCAGGTTGACAACCTAATCCACCCTTCAAAATTAAAAAGGTATAAATTAACAGAAAATGCGAATAAAAAATAATGCGAAGAGTTGCTACGGCATCACCAATATTAAACAGCTGCTGCTATTATTTTCATTTTGGTGGAACATTTCTAAGCGGTTATATCCTGAGACCATTACATTCGGGATTTGCAAATTTTTTTAACACAAGCATGGGATGGGCTGTACAGGGTGGGCAAATTTGGGTGTTATTATAGGCTATCTCAGAAACTATAGGAGATACGAAAAAAGTAGGTGCCATGTCCCGGTCTCTTTTTTCGAGACTAAGCCAATCCCGCAAACACCAAACCTCTATCTTCTTTTGTTTTTAAGTTATAGCCAAAAAGTCAAATTTTCGTGATTTTAAAAAATGCTCATATTTCGTTTATTTTTGAAATTAGAGAAATGGGGTTGATACGTTCTTAAGACACTTTTTTAAGTAGAATATATTGCCGTTGAAAAGTTTTAAATATACTTGATGATTTTTGAGATATAACACAAAGTTGTGTTTTTTTAAATACAAACTATACTTGATTATGATGTTAAAGAAAAGAGCATATTTTTAGCTTTCCAATGATGTATCGCACGCATGATGTTTCTGCGGAAAATAAGCGTTAATTTTCAATTCGAAAATAGTAAGCGCGAATGTTCAAAATTTTGATTATAGTAGGCGTGTCCGGACAGTAAATACTACCTAGTGGCTATAATATATGGTTTTGCACGAATATGACAGAATAAAGTTGGTTTTGTACCATTATTTAGGATAAGTTGGTTTTGTACCAACGAATAAAAACTTTGAATAGTTAATTTAAATTTCTCAGCATCTTATCGCTGACTTTGTTCACCAATAAAAAATGATTAGCATTTAAAGTTTGTTTATTAAAAATACAAGAAATGTATTAATTAATGAATAATTAAATATGGACAACTTCAGGAACTAAACAGTCATAAACTGTCATCTTCTTCTACTCAACTTACTGGTTGTAAGATTAGAACAGTTCGGTATCAATGAATGAAATCTTCGGTAGTATTTTCCCAGTTTTCCCCAAACATAAGATGTAGAAGAATCTTTTCTTTTGAAATTGGGTGAGATAGAGGAAAATTAGGAATCATAAACTGGGAGCGGACTTTCCATTGAAACACCGTTTGAATGGGGATATGAAGACTTATGTATCATCTTCAAAGCGGACTCCAATATATTCTATATTTAATTTTATCGTTTTATTTAAAGATAATGCGGAACTTCTTAAACGGGAAACTCGTTTCGCAAAATTCATGAATGAAATGACAAGTAAACTCACGTTGCTATAGTAACTAAGTAGTATTTAGCGTTTTAATCGCCTACTATAATTAAAAATTTGATTTTTAATCTTTAATATTTTAAAAATTGAAAAATAACGCTTATTTTCCGCAGAAACATCATGCGTGCGATACATCATTGGAAAGCTAAAAATATGCTCTTTTCAGTAATATCATAATAAAGTATACTTTGTATTTAAAAAAATACAACTTTATGTTATATCTCAAAAATTATCAGCTATGTTAAAAATTTTTCAACGACAGTATATTCTACTCATAAAAGTGTCTTAAGAATGCATTAACCCCATTTCTCTAATTTCAAAAATAAACGAAATATGAGCATTTTTTGAAATCACTAAAATTTTACTTTTTGGCTATAACTTAAAAACAAAAGAAGATAGAGGTTTGGTCTTTACGGGATTGGATTAGTCTCGGAAAAAGAGACCGGGACATGGCACCTACTTTTTATGTATCTCTTATAGTTTCTGAGATAGCCTATAATAACACCCAAATTTGCCCACCCTGTACACTCAGATCCGAATTCTTTATATTATAGAGCAATCATAAACCCGATTGTGAAGGTTGTAAACTTTTTTGGAAATGTTTGGAATAAAATTACTGGGCGACGCCAACATCAACCACAAATAATTATTGACGATGACGATTAATAATTAGAATTATAAGGTTATTTTGTAGTGTAAGTTTTGTGCACGTAAAATTTGTGGTGATAAAATAAATTTGATTTTCTTTTTTTTTTTAATTTAATATTCTTTACAATGTTAGTTATAAAAGTTCTTTCGTAACGAAGACCCGAGAATTCTAAAAGAAGGATCGTCTACCATAAAAAGGATCATAAATCTTTTATATTTTATTAGGATCCTCCCGACAGAAAGTGGTATGTATATATTACCGTCAGATAAAATTATTGCTATTGCTAAAGTAACGTTTTTCTCCATTACTACGGAATGATTTAAAATATTTTTGGTATTTGTATAATTAGATATTGAATGAATTTAAGTAGAACATAATTTTATTTTGATTCGTTTTTATAATAAATCACCCAATATTTTAGTTTAGAACTTATTTGGAAATATTGAAAAATATTTGATATTATTGTAGACATGTGGTGTGTCCCGAATTCAGCAGCTTTCCTAGTTCGTGTGAACAGCTTGGCAGAGGTTGAATTTACATTTAAATAGGATCTGAGATGATTTACATACGCTTGACTACCGAATATTGCTCTACCTCAAAAATATAAAACATCTTCGGAGCGGATTTCTTATCTCGTTTGTTATCGAAAACTGTATAAAATTATTCATTTATTTCATTTATGTTATAACTTATTCGCATTCTGAAAGTGCGACCGCGTCACGCAGGTTTAATAGTTGCTGGTAAAATGTTTACTGTGACAGTTTATGAGGACATAAACCGAATGTGCGAAACAACCATTCCATTTTGGGACAGACCTCAGTAATAAAATGTCCACCGCCGCCACCGTTAATCCCCAAGCCATTAAGTCTGAAAATAATAACTTAGGCATAATTAATGTACGCCCTGAAATTTTAGCGAGGACGAGGAAATTGTGACGTTGGGTAAACGGTTTTAAAGGACAAGGGATTTTTTGCTTATGCGTCAAAACGAAATGTAAAATTTCGAATCCGATTTTGAGTACACAAACTGATCGGAATTCAAAAAGGTTTAATTTTAACATCACTTGTTTTGAAACGTATTGTGCAATTATATTGCGAATTAAAAATAAATATGAATCATAACACATTTTAGGACTATCTTGGAATAACAACAGCATCATTGAAATAGCTCGACACCTAAAAAAATTGACTCATTTCAGTCAGCAATTTTCAGCACTCCAATCGAAATGAAAACACGAAACTGGAAAATACAAAGCGAATATTTGTGTATTCTCTGCTTACGCTTTAACGGTTGACGTTTGTACGAAATTAATTATTTCATACCGGAAATTTAAGCACCGTTTGCACATAGATTGTTCATTCTATCGCATACGTAATACAGAACGTTCTCGTGCTTTGTAGGAACTTTGATCCTTGCGGTTATGATCAAAGGTCGTAAACTGTAGCATTAAATAGTTTATGTACATTTTTGAATTTCACGTTATCCAAGCATAACTTGCTTAAATTTTAGAATGTATTTACGTTTATAACGCGATAAAACAATGTAAAATGCTCTGCATATATTGCAGGTTTCGCGTTATAAACTGCGAAACTTTAGTCGTATAAGTGTACGAGTGCCTCCTAACGGCTCGATCTTTTACAGGACTTAAACCCGCTAGAAGTCCACCTGGCGCCGACGGGACGCGAAATGGTACAAGCTCTAAGGGGTTTGCTCCTGCAGGCACATTGGCATACATTCACCCTTCTGGCGGATTCAACTTCGACGTCAGCCCTGCAGAGACCAGAGCTTTGGGGACCTGTCTCCGAATCACCCCTCCACCCAACCCTCATCTCTTTGCCGTCACCGCTAAGAGCCCAGATAATCTTCAGGTAGGGTAGAGTTTCTTGTCACTTATAAGGATTAACTGAAAGGAACCAAATATAAACATTTTACTTTTACACAAATGAGTCTTCGTTCAAAGTTGAACTTTATTAGAACAATATAAAATTAAACCGTAACCGTACCAAAAATTTAGCTTATCGAATCATAAATCCTTGCAGCTATAAATTCCGAGTTTAGCATGGAGGTACGCAGAAACTTTGAGGACGGTAAAAATTCCCTTGTTGTGTTGTATAACTTGCGCGAACTTGAAGTTTGCAAAATGGATGCATACCGCCGAAGTAAGTTTACCACCAACTTTTAAAACTTGACGGAGTAAACGTATGAGATCTCGCTCCTTTTGCTCGCCTAATCCAGCTTAATTAATCCCTGCTGCAGTATAAAATAAACTCATTTACACGTTGTTAACTACCCAGTATATGTGTGACAAATGTTGTGGGATTCGCAAACCGTGTTATATAGCTAATTTTAGTGTGGAACGAGGTTATACATTACATCGTAAGTCTTGTCCCATAATTTTAATATCTGTCATTAGGTAATTACCATGCGAAGTTTAATGATTAGATAAATAACCCCCGAGACTAATTGAGCTATTATATAACCTTGACATTTACGCACTAAAACTCTTGAAAATCGGGTGTTTCAAAGTTTAAAATAAACTTTATTTATTCTGAAGCTCTTTTATCTCCAGCCTTTCTAATATCCATTACTTTCGCCAAAGTTCATTGAAGCAAAAGTAGTCCACCTAATTCCGAGGAACCCTCCTCCCAAAGAGAGTAAAACCTGGGATTTCAGTACTACCATCCATTCTCAGAATTTATCTCGGGATAGAAACGTGTTCGCAAAGTTCATTAAAACGTTAAGGCAATTGCGGGTCTCATCAATCATTGAATTAAAAGAGAAAATCTGCGACAACTAGGGTTAAAAGTCCTGGTGTAAAGTTCACAGCATCGTCTTCGTGTAAGAACTGAACCGAGAAAGATATGAACTTAATGAGAGTCTGAAATTAATGAAAAATGTAAAAAAGCTTGGGTCAAGAGCCCAAATAGACTTCATACCGCCAACTCGGCGTCAGCATCCCTTTTAAAAATTCTTACTAAATAAATAATTACATCCATGCTTTTTTTTCTGGTTTCAAGAAATCTAGTTGAGTTAGTTTAACATTTCAATTCTTAACGAGATTAAAAAGCTCTCCCTACGGACCAAAAGGTAATTGGAAGTTGTGCAGTTATAGGATTAGTCGCACACCGTTGGGTATTTTCGATAAACGTCGACATAAACTTCTCATCGAACGGTTCAGAAATCGCAGAAGAAAAAGGATATATTTGCTGTCGTCGTTGGTGGATCGACGTAGATGGTTTTGCGGATGTAACCGCAAAAGTTTAATCTGTTTTCATTGAAAGTTGGTACTTTTCTTGTTACACCGCTTCGGAAAGAAATCAGAAATGAAATTATTTTTGGTTGAAAGACATTTTAACTTACAAAATAATAACTTTAAATTATATAGTACTAGAAACATTTGGATATATAGTTAATAATGCAAGTATTAATTCTAGATATTGATTGCAAAAAGAAATACATGTCACATTCAGAGTCAGGTTATTGTATATTTTTGTTGAACTAGAAGTAGCTGTCTTAAGAGACGTAAAGCTACACCACAAATGTTTTTACATCTAGGTCTAGTGTTAGTTCTACTTCTAATTCAACGAAAATATACAATTAATGTGACATGTATGAATGCTTGTATTCAGACGCACGACTAAACCCGAATGTTTCTAGTTCTAGGTCTAGTGTTAGTTCTAGTTTTAATTATTATTCAGATTGTTATATATTGTAATAAAGCTTTTAAGACAGGTTTTACCTGAGAGAGAAACATAACCTCAATTCAGTTGACAGTTAATTTTTAGTTGCTCATAATTCTCTTAAAACTGTTAATATCTTGTCTAAACCATCCAAAACGGGAAGATCAGTGTCAACTACATCTAATTTATTAGATTTCGAAAGATTTTGAACGATTTTCACCTTGAAAATTGGATTTAAAATTTGTTAAATTCAAACTTCTTTTGTGGTTGGAGAATCTTGAAACCTCCAATGGACGGCTGAAATAGAAGGATATATGCATTAAATACGAAGTTTCATCCAGATTAGTGCAGAATTAAAGAAGATATGAATAAAATAAGTTTTGGAATTTTTTGAGTAGTTTGAGAGAAATCCGCTAGATGGATTCACGTAATTTAAAAATTTGAAATTATTTTAAGGAAAGAAATGGCGCGAAACCCCTCAACCAATCAGGAGCGAAGGTTAAAAATAGAGTGAAGAAAATTTTCTGGAGAAGGGGAAAAGGGTATAAAAGAAAGGAAAAAAGTTGAACTAAGACAGTCCAATTTAGTAAGGCGAAGAGCGCGGTTGATTTTGATAAAAAACCTAACCTAAAAAAGTAGAAGTAGTTTCCTAACCTTAAATTGGTTCTTCGATAATTTCAATGCAGATTTAACGTCAAAACAAGATCCGATTGAAGAATAATTATCCGAACCGAAGTTTTCCGGATTCCTGTCTATTTGCCATTCCTAAGAGGGACCTTCCAATCGAATTGAGTTACACATAACCTAAAAGTTATTTATCAGATAAGTGGGAATTTTACTGTTAATTTTTATGTCAATAATTGAAGATAACTTACAAGTCAGTTGAAGAATCAAAATTACACGATAACACTATTACTTTCATTTTAATTGAGAATCTATCGATTATTATTGACAGACTTAAATCTTTAGTAGTTTCTTAACGTAAACATTTTAGTTTGACATCTGTCTTTATTGGCGTTTCGCTCTCTCTCAAATAACGAATTTAAAAATAGAAACCTGTAATTTAAACTTTCCTCTAAAACTCGCTAAATTATTAACCAATATTAATTTATCGAATAGTAAATTGAAATAAGTTTCAAGATGATATCAAGAGTCAATTTAACTTCAAATTACTGTAGGTAGTTTCACATGCCGCGTGTGTTTGATGTCATATCAAACCCCTCTTCACCTAAACAAATTTATCGTACATACTGCCGATCAATATCCATAATAAACTCGTTAAGACCATCGTATGCAATCAATTATGGATGAATATCGCCGCAATGTAGTAATTATCCTCAACAAGGTCGTCTAGATTACTTATTCACGGCATCTAGGGTTAACTGCGCAATTCAAAGAAACCCCCAACAACCGGAAACTGTACGGGTATCATTTAACACCCGTAGAGCTGTCGTGTTTTCAGTGTGGAAAGCGAGAACCCACATCGACGTCTGAATATTTGATATTCACGTTCTAAACTAACCGACCCATTTTGAATTATTGCCGTCCGAGATATTTTAGAACGCATGAATTGATGGTTTACCCAGTGCGGTAACACGTCCATTTTGCGCTGACTTGCATTTCAAATGACTCGTTCGAGGACGAATTATTGAAAATTAGTTGTATCGAACGATGTGGTTGACAATTTCCTATCGAGGCAGTTCTGTGTTACATTTTATTTGACTTTACCGTTTGTGGAGGCATTCGTTTCATATCTATAAAAGCCTGTGGGAAAGGTTTATCTACACAAAAGTAGTTTTATAATAAAAAATAAACAATATTCTTTGTAGTACAGAATGAAATTATTTTCCTTCGGAAAATACGGAACACAAAGTTAAATAAAACGGAGAATTTCTCAGCGAATGTTAAACAACTTGAAGCAGTAACAGTTTATTCGATGACTTTGCAAGGAAATTATATAGAAATTTTTTCAACGTAATGAATCCAGTCTTTACTGCATCATCAATTAAGTTGATTACTCACTTAATCACGTAATCTCGTAATTGGATGAACCAACCACGGTGCCTCTTATATTTTAAATCGATAACGTCTTTCTTGATGAAACGCATTGGAATAAACTATTTGAATCCTTTTTTGTTAATTAAGTTCTAAACGGGACGACTTTTCAAGATTCTCTCGAAGAGAGAAGAAATGAAGTTATTGGGTTATTAAGTTTACGCCGAACTTTTTATATCCGGAATCAATTTCATCGTTTTGAAATTGCAACTTAATGTCTGTAATAAAATTCATCCAATAATTTATTACCGCAACAAAACGAAAGTCGGCGAAAGAAAAAGATCTACGGTTTTCCGTCTAAGTACGGACACCGGTCTTCTTGTAAATCGTACAAAAAACCCTTATGAAGGTCCTTCGTTACGTCGTCGGCTCTTCGGTGGTATCATCCCATTGTCCAAGACCATAATTTATTCAGGCTTGATTACTCATCCAGGTCGAATAGTGGCGGGTGGTTTCTCGGAGATTTCCGGCTTCCTCAGGCCACCCTTGACATGGGCAACCCAGACGCTGAACGTGATTTATCAACGGTTTCAGCAGCCGGTTTTTGTCGTCTCAATTCTCGAGGCGTTAGTAACGGTGTTTTCATGTAACCAACTTAACCGAACCGCCCTATCGTTACACGAAAATTGCTAGTACTAAGATTATTATTTTGCTGATTTCAATTGCTACATCAATACAAAAACTAAAAATATGGCATCTTTACAAATTGTGTAGTATTTATAAGTGCGTGTATTGTTAGAAATAAAACCAAAACTAGAAACTGTACTACAGTTTGTAGTTTTGGTTTTATTTTTGTTTATAATTTATGTTTAATGTTAGGCATGATACCATCATATGTGTTAATTAAAAATGATGCGTAAAAAGCTAAAAAGTAAGAGAATACTTTACTCTTGAGGAAAATCCTAAATTTTATGAAGTACTCCATAAATACTGCGTTAATCTTCTTATCCATACACTTCTTGACGATAGGCAACTATATCAACACAAAACCTAATAAACTTAACATCCTACTATACATACATTAATCATAGTTGTAGCTTTAAAATTGAGTGTAAATTAGCTGGATTTATTAACACCACTAGCAGTTAAATTAGATCCGGGCTTATTACAAGTACGGCACCATCTGCAAAGTAATGAGTTATATAGGAATTTAAACTAAGCAAGCGATATCTACGGTTCGTGGTGTATCAGAATATACAGCAACAACGCAGAATACGCTCTTATTCCAGCCGGGTCGTTTAATCAATTCGAAATTAGATGACTACGTTCATGTTTTCCTTTCCCCAAGGCTTTACTCGACTGCACTTTCGCAACTGAAACCACAAAGGAAGCACTTCGCTGTAAGAGCTGTTAATTATAATTGCTTTTCAATTTTCGGGCGTTATTAAGTCACCCCAGTAAATGCGCTTTATATAAAACTAAGTCGACCTCGAAATTGCACTTTATGGTTTTATAAAACCCATTACTGTTTATCTTTGAGTGCTAGAAATCTCTTTACAAAAATTCAATAACGTTTAATTTGAAATTAATTTTTAATTTATTTTTTTTCAGAAAGCTGGCGGATATGTCGCGGTCAACTAGAGGAGTAATCGTGCTTTTAGGTGATCGTTCAACAGCAGGAAGGATTCTTGATTACGCTAGGCGCCTTAACATGATCGATGGCCACTTCGTTTGGTTGTGGATCAACACATCAAATAACGCGAAAAATAGAAACACCACGTTATTCGAAGACTTAGAAGATCACGATAAGGAGTTTGGCTTGGAACATTCGGAATCATCATCGAGTAGACCAAAACGTGATATACGTCGCGAAGCTATAAGCGAAGAACTTTCCGATTTGCATTTCGGGAATTTATTGAAAAGAGAACGGTATTTATTGTTTAATAAGGACCAACGATTGCGTGGTTTCGATAATTCGAAGTACAAAGGGAGCAGAATTTCGCATGGTAGTGTAAATGTTGTGGTTGATGTGATAAACAGGACAGGAGGGAAAGTGATGTTGCCTCAAGGACTATTGAGGCTTAGACCTTTAGCGGTTAAAGTTGATCGGCATCTCGTCAAGGGTGCTGCCAAACTTCTTGTCGCCACCTTGAAGAACGTACTATCAGGTTGCCCAAGTTGGCTGGACGATGGTTTGAAATCTTTTCAACTATCAACTAGTTGTTGGAAATCTTTGGGTTCCATTGAACAGAATTTCTCTACATATTTTGCCCGGTAAGTTATAATAATTTAATTTTATTATTGATATTATTTGTAATCACTAAAAGTACTTTATTAGATTGGTATCAGTTTCTCTATGATGTCGTCAAATCACCGAGCTAACACTAATATAGCTGACTAACACTGTATTAAACAATTACTTAATCTCAAAACATCAATACAAAAATTAGAAAACCTGTCATCCTTGGAAACTGTTTAGCATTTATAAGTTCGTAAGCGAGTGTTATGCAAAATGTTTCCCAAATGTTTCTAGTTTTAGTTTTATTTGTGATGATGTAGGTCCTCGTCTGCAAGCGAATTCCGCTTAATTAGGCATGATGCCGTAATGCATTAATTAGGGATGTTGCGTGACTTAATTAAGGCATGGACGCGTAACATCGACACAGAAGTTGGGTACTTCTCAAGGATGAACAACTTCATGGATCTAGTGAAAATTTTTTCTATGTCATTTCCATTTTGCATATTATTAAATTTATTAGTTTGTTGATCTAAAACACTAAAATTGGCTATCGTTTAATAACTAAAATTGAATGTAATAGAGCGTTAATAGTTCACAATTTATACATTATCGCATAACCCGTTCTCATTAAATGTACATATACTGCTGTTGTGCTATTACGAGCGAGACAAACTGACAAGGTTAATTGATTAAATACATTTATTGAATATATACAGTAGCTTTACATCCAATTAAAATATACGTTATATATCATTCAACGCAAATTAAATTTTAAAGTTACATTACTACATCGAAAATTTATGATATATTAAAGTGTTGGTAACGTTTGATTGTGAATTGTGAAAATGAATAACTCGGTACTTTTCTCAACTGGTTCCTTTTTTAAAAGGTTTTGTCTGCATTTGACGATATTTGTTGCCCGGTGAGGAAATATGCAAAAATATGTAAAAATTATGGGCCATATGCCCAGAACGTGCTGTATCTAGCGTACTTTGGAAAGTTTTTAAAATGAAGGGTAAGTTTTAATTCACAACGGTTCTATTTAATCAAGTTTTGTAATAAATTTTTTAATAATAATGGATCTAATATAAATGTAAATATCTTCTGTTAAAAATTCACTGTAAATTTTTTTGCAATGATACTTGGAAATATTTTAAGCGAATTCTCTCTAAACTCCATGTCTAGAACATTGAAAAATTCCAATTCGTGGAAATTAGCCGTATAAATCCACCAAAGCTAAGTGAAACCGACACGAGTTGATGTCTAATACGGGTTTCGTACTTCTAAAGGACTTCCAGCGTTTGAAACTCAGTTCCTGGTAGCGTGATGTATTTCAGACATTCCAGTAAGTGATTTTTAAGCTTCTCTAACCGCTATGGTCGTAATTTTTAACATTCTCTTCGTTTAGGGCTGAATCAAAAATATAATATCCAAGCAATTTCAAACCAAATGTCTTCTCACCATGATTTTCGAGGATGCCTTTTATGTGGTGGACAATTCCCCTTTATCCTTCTGTATGACAGTTTCCGCTGCTTATTCGTGCAACAGTCGTATAATTAAATTTCTTTTCGAGTACCAGTTACAACGTGATTTAGTTTCACGCCGTTGAATTCCTTTCCATTGAACTCTCATCGTTTCGAACATTCCAAGTTAACTAGAAATAGCTCTAATTAGGTTAATTAGTTTTGAGAGGGAGATTTTAATCAAAGTGTTCCAATACTGAAAGCTTACGTGAGCAACTATCTTAAAAAAGCAATCTGTTTTACAAAATGATCAATAAGTTCAAAGTAAGTAGGTTAACAAGAACTACTTAAAGTTTACCCACAATTTACAGAAATTAATTCTAAGCGAGTTATCTTTGAAGTTCATAACCAACAACTGTAGCAGGAAGGAACTGTTAATTGAGCGCTGCCCCTCACATAACAATGTAGCCCATGAAAGCTATGTCAATACGCTTTTCATGCAACCGCAAATTTAATCCTGTGCTGTTTTTTAAACCATGAACGCACGGAAAATCGATTACTTATTATTATACCTTGCTTCCATGAAAGCTAATATTAATATTACAAATTTCATAATAACGTACAATTAAATCTACTAATTACATATACCTTATGATAACATTTATTTTAGCAAAAACACCTCCAACTCCCAAACATGTTTTATATGAAACATTTTAAGCTCGAAATTACGTTTTCACGATAACCTACAGTAACGGTTACCGTTTCCGCTCGCTTCCGTTATGGAAATAAACCAAATATTATGAATTTATACGAGCTGAGCAGACGCGTTCGGCGATGCTATAACGTTCTATATCACCGGGGCGCGTTTAATATAGTGCCCCGCGAGGTTTGGATGTCTTAATATACTACCTACTTATGGGAAAACACCTCTAGCCCAGCAATTCTCTTGATGCTTATAATTTATTCACTTAAACATTCTCTTGTAATTATTAGAATGTGATCTGGAAATTAAGACGGTTAAATAGTTAAAGTTTATTACTCTATTTATTCAAAGAATAGGTACAGGATTATTATTAAGAAATAATATTTATTTTTTTATTATAATAATATATTTTTTAATCTTATAATTTACGTATTTCGATGCTGTTAGCAAACCGCAAATTGGAAAGATCATTAGAAGTTTTGTGCCATTAATTAAATTTATAATTAGAGTAGACCGTGATTTTACTCTTTAATGTGTTAATTCGAATTTAATTATAATCGAATTAATTATAAGATAAATTATAATCAAATTATAAATGTTATTAAGCATTAATACAGGTTGTCTCACGTAACTGGTTCGTTAGAACTTTTTTAGGTTCCAGTATTCATACAGTTTTGAAATTTTGGTAGTATGGGTTGTTCAATCGGAACTTTCGATCTAAAATATTTTCAAGATGGCTGCCACTTCCGGTCTACCGGAAGTAGACCATAACTTCGTTATTTTAAATAGAATGCTATAGTTTTTATTGCACCTTTTAATTGTACGTAAAAAAATATGTTGACTTTGATAAAAGTTATTGGTACCTAGCGTTTTTCGTTTTCGAGTTATTTTGATTTTAAGGTTTTTTTGGCAAATTTCACCATGCACTTTAAAACCCTATATCCCAGCCAACGTTCATTCAAAAAAGCTCTAAATTGGCACGATTACTCGTCAGATGCTCTCAAATAGATTGTCATATGTTGTATCAGAGTATCTTATACAGGTGGTCAAAAATTGAATTACCGTTTCTCCATATTCAATGGGGAGAAAGTCGAAAATTTTAAATGGAACGCCCTATATTTTATTAGCCTACACGAAAGGGAACTTAATTCTCTACAATTTATCTATAAACATTCCTATACTTATTTATTGTAGTTTCTCTCATATTCGTGAATGCAGGAAACCGTTTGTATTTTTATTAGAAGGCCATAACATTTTGACAGTTTTTTGTTTAATTTATTTCTATTATTATTTGTACTATTAACTACGATTGATAATCTTTTAGTTTACTAGCCTTTACTTACCAAAAATAACAAACAGAAGATCAAATAAATGAAACTATTAAAACAAAAAGTTAATGACAAAAATTAGATTTGAATAAAAATATAAATTTATAATATAAATTTGTTATTAAATTGAATTTGGAATTGCAATAAAATACGTTAAATTATTTATTTCGTTGTCTTCATCACTGGTGACCGGAAATATGCGATTTCTTTTGGTCTCGATATATCCAGAACTAATAAATTCATTATCAATTTTTTGAAATTTGTCCTCGTAATGGTCGTTAGGTTTGTTAAACATCTCTCATTAAGTGTTCGACACGTCTTGTCCGAAAGTTTATTACATTCGCCATCAATACAAAATAAATTTCAAATATCGGCGTTGGAATAATTTACCATGATGTTCAATAACTTAGACCCGTCGTCAAATGTAACTAATGGCAACAATAATACAAACATGGACCAAAAACTGTCAACATTCCATAGCTTTCTAATAAAAAAACCTGCATTTCGTGTATGTTTTAATAAATATCGCAATATGAGGCAAACTACAATAAATAGGTATGGGAATGTGTATAGGTAATTTGTAGAGAATTAGATTCTCTTCCTGATAGCCTAAAAAAATATGGGGCGTTCCATTTAAAATTTTCGACTTTCTCGCCATTGAATATGGAGAAACAGTAATTCAATTTTTGACCACCCTGTATAAGATACTCCGATACAACAAATAGCAATCTATTTGACAACATCTGAAGAGTAATCGTGCCAAAGTAGATCTTTTTTAAATGAACTTTGGC
This sequence comes from Onthophagus taurus, assembly GCF_036711975.1. Lineage (NCBI taxonomy): Eukaryota > Metazoa > Arthropoda > Insecta > Coleoptera > Scarabaeidae > Onthophagus > Onthophagus taurus. The sequence continues at coordinate 4,940,530 of NC_091967.1, forward strand.
TGAGATATGGGGTTTTAAAGAACATGTTGAAATTTACCAAAAAAAGTTTAAAACCAAAATAACTCGAAAACAAAAAACGCTAGGTACCAATAACTTTTATCAAAGTCAACCTATTTTTTTACGTACAATTAAACTGTGTAATAAAAACTATAGCATTCCATTTAAAATAGCGAAGTTATGGTCTACTTCCGGAAGTGGCGGCCATCTTGAAAGTATTTTAGATCGAAAGTTCCGAATGAACAACCCATGCTACCAAAATTTCAAATTTCTACGAATAGTGGAAAATGAAAAAGTTCTAACGAACCAGTTACGTGAGACACCCTGTATATTAACTTTCATCGAGTCATATACTTATTAAATCACAACAAAAACTAGAACATTTAGTTCAACAAAAATATACAAGAACCTGATACTGAATACCAACTGAAACTAGAACTAACACTTGCACTAAAACTAACACTAGACCTAGCGCGTCTCTTAAGACGGCTAAATCAGAATGTCTGTAGTTCTAGGTTTAGTGTTAGTTCTACTTTTAGTTTAAGAAAGATATACGACAATCTAGCGCTGAATAACAATTAAAACAATTAAAAATTTAGCCGTGCGTCTGAAGACGCACGGCTAAACCCGAAACTTTCTAGTTCTAGGTCTAGTGTTTGTTCTAGTTTTATTTCAATAAAAATATACAACAACCTGACTCTGAATGTGACTTGTATTTCTTTTTCAATCAATATCGTTTACCTCTAATACAAGTAAAATTCGCTATTTGTTCAACTATACAACATTTTGCCTGTCACATTAGATTTGTTTTCTTTTTTTTTATCATGGGACTTCCGATTTTCGGACCAGACACGAAGCTGTAATGTATGTACATTTGTAGGTGTGGGAATAGCGAATCGAATGTAATGCGGACACGATGCAGTAATATGTATGTCGACAATAAAGAGTGCTTTACAAAATACGTGACCACCGGCTGCTTTCAAAGTACCATGTAAAACCCCTAAAACCTTTATGCGACTTAAATCGCGCAATTAATCTGGTCATAAAATCTAATTCTAAAGTTACGCAAACAAGAACTGTTTGAAAGCCACAGTATATTGGATTTGTAAACTTTTCCGGCGATTAATTTAATACTAATTTGTCATCGGACTTTGCAAACAGCAGATTTTTTGTTGAAAAAAAAGGGATCAAAAGGGGCGAGATCGCAAAAAAAACTGCTGGTCACCGCTGGTTCAGAATGTAGGACGTATTAACGATGAGCCCCAATTGATTAATGGTGACGTGTAGCGAGAGCTCGCGGATTCGAACACGTTCGCACTTTTCCATCGATAGCTTGCGGATCGATATTGCCTCACGTGACTTGCTTGAAACCACCCTGATGTGGCTACGTAAAGTTGACGTTTCAGAAACCTGAAAGTTCTAAACAATAAGAGACAAACGAACGATGTGCCTTTGAAGATAAGCTTGGTACTTTCTTTTGTATTATTTTCTTATAAAAAAATTATTAGTAGTGAACTAAAAGAATGTTTCTAAAAATAGGCTTTGTATTATTCACGTTTTATCCTCAAATTAAGGTAAACAACGAAAGTTTAGATCGGGGTCAGTAATCGTAACATCGTATCCGTACTATGCCCTAGTACACGAAAGCACAATAAACTCGCCTGTTTTATTTTCCGTTTTAATACACTCGCCTTACTTTCTCAGAGACTATTTTCAACCTCCCAGTTCTTTCCAGTTTTCATTTACCACCTTAAAGGATTCGCTTCCATTCTATTTAATAAATATATTTGCGAAAACTCTTATTGCTTCTTAGCGCTAAAGTATTCGTGCCGTGAATCTAATTTGTGCAAAATAATTTATCTTCGTTTTTAGACGCTTTCCTAACTATCACTATCAACAACAAACTTTCTATCTCGCTTTGATGTTGTGTTGGTTCGGACGAGATTTGCGCAATATACGTCAACTCGGAATTTTAACCATTGTTGTAGTTCTCCAACAGAAGAGAAATGATGTGTTTCAAAACTGTTTCTAAAATACTTTTCTCCTGGAAATACCTTTTACACATTGATGTTATATAACTTCTTTCTATTACATGTGACATACTTGAGTATTGGTTATTGAGATGGATATTCTGATATTGCGATTTGAAAGAGATTTATGATCTTTATCCTGAACCCTATTTTGACTTTCATCGAATATATACTCATTAAATCACAACAAAATTTAGAACTAGAAAGTTTCGGGTTTAGCCGTGCATCTTCAGACGAAATTTGAATTAGGCGAACTGATAGTCCACGTGCGTGTTTTAAAATTTATTATTTGTACTTTATTTGATGAAACGTAATGTATAATCCATTAGTAATTAAAATGATTAATGGGTGATTAGAAGTAAAATAGTAGAAATGAAACGTTGAAACATTGGTCGGAGAAAATTTCCCATTTATCGCTAATATGAATTTATTCATCCCAATTAGTATTCGCTGTCGTTGAATTGTTTTCGTTTCGACCCGGTTTTAAGGGATGCTAGCAATTTCGGAATGAAAACCCTCGTTTTCAACAGTCCCACTTCCCGTCTCTTCAATTAGTCAAACCCGATGATCCGGAAACCAGCGGCCAGGTTGTTCACTGTTCATCTTTGAATCGAATATCGGGGCGTAGAACGGTAACCCTTTCTATTATCTTTTGACCGATCGAACGCGAACGAGGTCAATTTATGACGTCAGGATCCGGAGCGTATCTCCTTACACCGTAGGTTACTTAGGGCTCCAAAGCTGAGCTGTCGCTGTAATTTATCCTCTTGTGGGTATCCTAATGGACTAGAACGTAATTTTGGCCGTTAGTTTACACTATATTCGGGAATTTCGATTCATATTGATCTTAAATCTGCAATAAAAAAAGATATTTATGAATATTCGTTCTGAAACGATCCCCTTTGATATATTACCGGACTAATATAACTGCCGATACTACATGCTTTTTTTGTTGCTCTTTTTTGGGCGGTCGTTAACATGAGAAATGCCCTCATTTCCTCTGGACAATATCTACCGCTGTTACGATTTGACAGAAAATGTTTTTGACATTCCTTAAATTGTCTTCCGAAACTACCATATTTTATTCCTTCTTTTTTCACCATTAAAATAGCAACGATTAATGTTTAAACGCTGTTGTCAAGATCTTCGTGTTGCAACTTTTAATAGCGCTTTCAAGGAGGAACACATCTACCCAATCGACAATGTCGTTTCGTACCTATTCCTTGTAGCAAGTTGTCTTTAAGAGTCTCATAAAATTATGCTTTATGGTCTCCATTTCCGCCAACGTCTATCACATCCCATTACATTATTGTAACTTTTTGAATTTAAGTCTTGGCGAATTTCCGGTGTAAATCTATAATGGTTAGGTAAAAGATGTAGTTATGTTGCAGTTAATGTGCGGTTACAAATTCTCGTACGTGATGAAAAATTTAAAAAGGGCCTAAGGCAAGACAGCAACCCTGTCACAGGCAGTATATGGTCATAAATAACCATAAAGGGCGTGGTCGCAAATCCTTGGCAAATGTACGGAAGGATTTATGGATTAGACGGACTAAATCGCAATGACGTAGTATTAAAGATTTATGATGTTTGTCACGGCTGATACATTTTCATTTGCCTTTAGCGAGTTAAAGCGTATGGAAATTATGCGAAATATATAAAGTAAAATATTTTTAATATTTCATTTTATATTTTCAACGTAGAGTGAATCATTTTTTATTCGTTCTTTAATAAATCTCCTCTTCCATTGTATTCGTGATATAATATACCCTAGTGTTATAACAACTTTGATGGGTACTCTTTTTTTATTGTCCATACAGCTTTGATTAAAGACGGTCCTCAGTCTGCCGACACATTTTCACTACATTTTATTCGTTCACAATCTTTAATAATAGCGTATCCGTCGTTTCGACAGGCGATTACCACCCAATAATATCTTTTTATGCTAGACCCTGTATTTTAGTACTTTTTTAATACTGATTTTGTATCGCTATTTATTTTATTAATAATCAATGAACACAAATTAAAATTAATTCATTGATTTTAACGATAATGGTTTCAAATTTTATGAAATAACTTGTGCAACTATGTGTAACTATTCTGAACTACATTGTTCTATGATATAAAATTTAAATACAGGCTGATGTATTCCATACCCGCGATATTTTCATTATCATGAAAGCATCAAGCCGTGAATGTTGAGTGAGGTCATTTATTGATTGATGGTTAGCAGCACTGCGTGATTTATACAGCTTTTTGGTACTGTTTCTAACGATGTGTGAAATCATAGTTTGTGATGAAACTGTTAGAGATCGTTTAATTAATTAAGCTAAGGTTGCTTACGGGCGAGGTTCAGTGATTAATATTATACCAACCTGAAACTAATCATCATTTAAATGGTCGAATCGTCGAGTGTTGAAGATTTGTGGTTGTCTATGCAGTGCGGTATTGATCGGTTGCTTCTTTGCTGTGTTTATCTCCCATCTGCGGATACGGAGTCGCTTGAATTGTTTCTTGAGAATATGCTGTAGCTCAGAGCAGCCATCTGGGGCCGTTGTTATTTCTGCTCTACATCAACGATATCCATGCCTGCTTTCGCCACTCAAAATTTCCTTTATATGGCGATGACAGCAAAATATTTGCCCCTATTTGTTCACTTGATGACTGTGTGAAGTTGCAGGTTAACTTAGATAGGTTGCAAGCATGTTGTATAAATAATAATCTTTATATTAACCACGACAAGTGCAGCAAAATCACATTTACACGTAAACGCTATCTTATTGCTTTTGATTATTCCCTCGGCTCTAACACTCTCAAACAATCTGAGTGCGTTCGAGAATCTTGGCTTTCTATTTGACTTGAAACTTACATTTTCTTGTTCATATTGATTATATCATTAAGAAGGCCTCCCGAATGCTCGGATCTATATGCTATATATATATATATTTCCCATGTAGGACATGTCGTCCTTTCACTAATCTATCCTGTATCCGTTCACTCTATTTTGCCTATGTATCATCTGTTCTTCACTATGTATCTACCGTTTGGAACCCCCAGTATCACATCTACAGTGTGTTTATTAATTATCGTACCCGACGTCATCATTGTAAGTATGCAACCAATATCACAGTATTGGTAATGCAATACGTAAATCGCGTATTGTGTTGCATACTTGCAATGATGACGTCGGGTACGATAATTAATTAACACAGTGTTCGACTAATTAAATTGAGGTCGCTTATATCAACCTGAAGCTAATCATCATATTGTAGCGCTTCGCCCGCAAGCGACCTTGGCTTTACCGAGTGAGGTTGTACATCTTTTGAGTAATATTATATGAATCTGAAACTAAAAATCTTTAGCTAGCTGTGATTGATGTTATGATTATGTAGCAACCTAAGAAATAAACGGGCCGAGAGAATAACGTTGAGATATTTTCAAGCTAAGGTAAAATAAAATAAAGGTACTTTTTACATTCAGAGTAAGATAAAGTAATAAAGACCGGTCTAGATTCCACATTAATAAAGTGAGCACTCCTGCGTAGATCTAGATATTACATCCCTTACGCGACCTTCCAGTACATTGAACTATCATCCCACTTCTCGTCTCAACCGTAGAGCGAAATTCAATTTCACATTCCATTTTCCTAATCCCGATAAGGGCACCGATGTGCGACAATTATTTTGCATTTCTTCCCGAATCTAATTCTCCATTCCGCGACTCTATTTGATTTTAAATTTTTCTTATACACAATTCATTTTCTTTTAGATTTTGATAATTCGTATCTTATCTCCATCGATTTTTTATGTGTATCAATCATTTCTTGAACGATGTAGGAAAAGCAATTCCTACAAGCATCTCTAACGCGATTTGAAACTACATCACCGCGGATTTCAGATTTTATCACCCATACACGGGGATATCGGACGATGCAAGCTGAAACAACAATAGGAAACCCGGATTTATGACGGACATAATGCAGAACTGCGTCTCGATCCTCCCCGGATCCGGTTTCAAATTTATTGTCAAGGTAGAGAAGTTTCATCTCTAGATTATATTTTTTATCGGAAAAAATATATAAAATGTTTTCTAAATAAAATTTTATTACATTCTTTCAATCACTTGGTTAATTGGTCTATTGACTCTCCCTGAAGCCGTTCATCCCTTTAGTTATTTATGGTTGCAATCGAGTACCTTGATTGGCAGTGACGATAATTGGTACTTTGAGCGAGCGATGCCCCACGCTTTTTGGTCGCTTCGCATCTAATTCGAAGCGTAAACGCTTTTTAACTTTATCGGCACGTATTTTACGAGGTGTCCGCTTGACTTTTTAATTGGACTAGGTAAACGTGCAAACGTCAAACTTAAACGTTACAACAATAATTAAACTAACTTTAAAAATTTGATTTTGTAGCATAAAAATTTTGTTGGTGAAATAACCAAAAATCTAGATAAAATTTTATGAAGAAGAACTAAAAGCTTCTCACTTCCACGGGATTTTCACTTCAGCGCGTTTCCTTCCCCAGTAGCAATTAATCATATACTCACAAATTAATGACCCCATTTATTCACGCTCAGTTAATTCATATTCACCTGGAAGGCATCCCAAATATTCCAATAATATTACCTTTACTCAAGTTGAAAGATATTTTAGTAACCGGTTCATTGTGATCACATCCGCGTAACTGTGCCGGGATCATTTCGAAGCTTTCTTTGGAATAAAGTCGCATCGATTTGTAACACAATAGCTTTAACCCAGGAAGTTGTTGCACTTTCGGAAATTGATACCGACACAACAAAAAAATTTGTGTCATAATTTTTGAAATAAATAGTGTAATAAATTCTTGAAATAATCTACCCTTATAATTGCATAATGTTACTCGTTAATCAGTACTGTCTCGGTTTCCTGAACTATTTCTCTGAATAACGAGGTACTGCACTGCTCCACCAAGATGCGAAACACGAATACGCCCTTTTTTCTATTAAGTCGTACATCATAAAAGATTTATGTATCCCCAGCGTAGGTGCTTTGTGTGGGTAACTCTAAAAAAAGCAGCGCTTCATAACTTCGCTCCTACAGAAAATTCATATTGTTTAACCGGCGCCGCTGCCATTGTACCTTTTGTTTGCTGAAAATCATATTTCGTTTTTAGGGAACTAAAGGCGGCCTGTACGGATGCTCTCGCGGGAAAACGATATTCACAAGATATTGGCGTTGACAAAGTGGACAAATCATTAGTGTCGAATTTCGAAATATTGAACCTAGTTTCTGAACCGTCGCAAAAGGACATCGACGGCGGAATCAATAAGACGCAAGAAAGCACAGGTATGGTTTTGTTTGCTTGTCAATTTCGCGTCATTTATATCTCCCAACCACTTTCCTTCCACCCTACATTTATCAACATAGTATTATATTACATGCAATTTCAAAATACAATTTTAATAAATAATTTTTGTTTCCTCGCAATAAATACGAGTAAATTCTAGCCTAAACCATAAACGTTAGCTGAATTACTGCTCGAGTAATTCCTCGAATACGATGCTAGATGTCATTGCTCCCCATCTTGCCCTAGTGTGTCGTTTAAGGGAAATTGCAGTACCCCAAACAATCTTCTTTTTTATCCCCTTTCTTGTCCCAAGCCCACGTTTATAGCCCTCAAGGCATGCTTGTAATCTTAACTTGTACTCACTTTTAACGACCGTTTGAATAGTTGATATCAAAGAAAGATTTTTTTTCACTTTCACCTATATTATTATTATTATTAGTGTTGTATAATTATCATAATTTTAGAACCGGGTGGTTTAAAGTGGAAAAGAGTTGGAATTGTATCCGGAAGATCGGTTAGATTGGATACGATTGTTTGGCCTGGTGGGGACATATCCGTTGCTGCCGTATCTACTAGAGCTAGAACTGTGTTTAGAATAGTAACAGCATTGGCACCTCCTTTCGTAATGGAGAGCGAATTAGACGAAGATGGGCAATGTTTACGTGGTAAGTATACCATAAATAAAAGTATTATTAAATTATTAAAGGACGAAATTTATTAGTATGAACCTGCGATTACGTAATTTAACGAGCAAACAAGCAAATTAAATTTTTCTCGAGCAGAGAGCGTCAATAAATTGGCCAGGCGAGTTAAGGGTTTTATTTTACTGTCCCCAATAAAGGGACAAAACAACGCGACGGTGCTGACCCAGTTTCGCGTTCAGATTTATGCCTCTCCTGAATTGACACACATAAAAATAATGGGTGCCGAAAACCGTCGGCTTCCCATTTCTTTCTAGAATTTTTGGAAGCTGGCCACATCTCGACAGTGTGAGAAATACTCCAAAATACACTTTAATAGCGTTCCTTCGCTTCTTTTAATAGAGTTGTTAATAATTTTTCGTTTACCCTCCAGGACTCCCTTGTCATCGAGTACTCACTTCCGATAAAGATAACCTTACGTTGGTATTCAACGAAATGGAATACAAACACAGACTAGAAGAGGAGGAAGGAGAGGTGGATGACTCAGTGAGCCAAGAGTACGATGATGAGAGGATGTATCCCTTTCAAAAATTTAAATATCGAACGAATTGCTGTTATGGTCTTTCGATGGATCTTTTAGAAAACGTTGCGCAGGAATTGGAGTTTGATTTCCGACTGTATATTGTTGCGGATGGTTATTTCGGAAGTAGAATTATTACAAAAAAACATAGCAGAAGAGTTAAACGAGATGTTGGTAAGAAATTTCTATCAGGTTTGAAACAAGGAAACGAAGGTATGAATTACGCAGAAAGTTATCAAGATGAAGAATTAAACAATGAGGTATCTACAATTTTAATCTAATAATTATGTAGTAAGTTGTATTAATTTTTTTATAGATTGCAATTAAGTGGAATGGAATCGTCGGTGACCTCGTATCCGGTGCTGCACACATGTCTTTTGCGCCACTCAGCGTTTCTAGTATTCGTAGTGAAGTCATAGACTTCAGCGTTCCATATTTTTATAGCGGCGTTAGCCTTTTAGCAGCGCCAAGACAAGAATCGGAAATACCTCTGATGGCGTTTTTACTTCCATTTTCACCAGAATTATGGATCGCCATTTTTACCTCTTTGAACATAACCGCTATTGCTGTTGCCATCTACGAGTGGTTATCACCGTTCGGATTAAATCCATGGGGGAGGCAACGTTCGAAAAATTTCAGCATGAGTTCGGCTTTATGGGTCATGTGGGGATTGCTTTGTGGACATTTGGTAGCATTTAAAGCACCGAAAAGTTGGCCAAACAAATTTCTCATTAACGTCTGGGGCGGATTCTCAGTGATATTCGTTGCAAGTTATACAGCTAATATTGCCGCTCTTATCGCTGGATTATTTTTCCATAATACAGCTACTAATTATCATGATGGGGTATGTTTCCTTTTACTTAATAAGTTATATAGACAGCTCGGTTTCAACTATCCGGTTCAACAAATACTTTTATCTGAATTAACAAGCATTATCTGATTAACGTACACATATACAAATACTCATTCAAAGCACGGAAGTGGAACGTATCATTGATTATCGGAGGTTAATTGAATTAGTCGCACACCTATTTAGTATACGGTCACGAGGGTAATTAAAACCAAATTTCATGTACAAGAGATACGCGACGAAATTGTCATGAATAATCCCAATCGATATCATTTAGGATCGTTTTGATTACATTATCTTGTAACGGGATCAGTCATCTGGTGGTGGTTGAATTTGGATAACATTTGTTACCTTCTGTGATTCCACGTTTACTGCTTTTACCCCGTAAAAGTTGACGGTTAAGTTTTAAGGGGTATTTACGCGATACGGAAGTTTGAGGAGAACTCGTGGAGTACTCGGGGCATTGTGGGTGCGGCTGAATTGGTTTTTCAGTTATTCAAATATTGTTTTAAGTGCAAGAGACCAATATTGTTAAGAATAAAATTTACAACAACTTTTTTTGTAACGTGCTACGATTCCCGTGTGTTACCACTCTCACCACTACTCAATACCTAAGCATCTGAAAGTAATATTGACGAATGAATTAAATTTGTTTAATTAACTTCTGCAAAGTCAACCCATTTAATGCTTAATTTTATTTTGCCCACAAAACACTATTCATCACAAACGAAGGCGAAGTTTACAAATCCGGGTCAAAGTTAGAGTCGAATTAATTTCCATCTTCCCTTGCGAAGTTTCCCTCTAAAGTTGCAACTCTAAGCCGCGATCGAATTAAATCCCCGGCCTTTGCCCTTCTCGTCGCGTCTCAAACCTAAACGGCCGGATCGAACGTAGTTTCAGTGGTTACACAAACAAGGCGCAACCAAACAATTCTATTCACTTTGGGATTTTCACCTCATTATCGAAATTCGTGAATAAAGTTTATCTTCGAATTTTAGTTGCTCAGTCAACGAGTGGGTGCACCTAAGGCTTCAGCGGCCGAATATTATATTCAACGCGCCAACAAAATGGTTTGGGAGCACATGTACAAGTATTCTCTGGATAGCATTGAGGATGGACTGGATAGGCTACGAAATGGGAGTTTAGACATCGTTATCGCGGATACTCCAATCCTTGATTATTATCGAGCAACGGATCATGGGTGTAAACTCCAGAAAATTGGGGATGCAATTAATGAGGATACGTATGCAATCGGAATGGTGAAGGGATTTCCTTTAAAGGTTTTATTTTTAATGAGTATGATTTAATTAAAATTAATAATTAATTTTTAGGATAGTATATCAGCTGTGTTAGCTAAGTACTCAAGCAACGGTTACATGGATATCCTACAGGAGAAATGGTACGGTGCCTTACCTTGTTTCAAGTTGGCAACTGAAATTGCTCAGCCGAGGCCGCTGGGAGTAGCAGCCGTGACGGGTGTATTTATCCTGCTAGGAGTAGGCGTGATCCTCGGCTGCATAATCCTGCTTGTCGAGCATTTATTTTTTAAGTATACGCTGCCACTTCTACGCGACAAGCCGAAGGGATCGATATGGAGGAGCAGGAACATAATGTTCTTCAGCCAGAAACTGTACAGGTTCATCAATTGCGTCGAACTCGTCTCCCCACACCACGCCGCAAGGGAGCTTGTACACACGATTAGACAAGGACAGATCACCAGCCTGTTTCAGAAGAGCATCAAAAGGGTTAGTGTTCCGTTGACCTTTTTTAATAGGGCTTCTAACAAGATACACTGTTAATCAAAATTTAAAGAAAAAACTCATTTATAAAATGAACCAATTTAAAAATAATCAATTTAAATGTAAATAAGGAAAATTTATTTAAAGGTAGGTACTTAAAATTCTCGTTTATCACATACTAAATTTTATTACGCTTATCACTTTCTTAACCCATTTGCGTCATAAACTTAGATATGTGCAGATTTTTCTAGAACTAGAACTAACACTAGATCTAGAAGTAGAAATATTCGCTTTAAACCCGAATGTTTCTAATTCTGTGTTTATAGTGACCAAAACATCCAGGAAAAGTAACTGTTTTATAAATTCAGGTGATCACTCACATAACGTTTTCATACAGGGTGTGTCAAATGTCTGGACTTCGCCATTTGTGGTTTTAAAGAAAAATGTTTCAAATAAAATAGTATATTATTCAACAAGCGTATAATGGCGGCTGTTACCCACGAAGATGAAGTTGCAACACGAGCGAGTGAAGCGAGCGAGTGTTGTAATCTGAGTGGGTAACATCGATTATACGCAAGTTGAATACTATACTTTATCTACAACTATTTAATTTTGAAAAAAAAATCAAAAAAAGGAAAAAAAAATAAACTTGATAGACATTTCAGACATAACCTCAATATAAGAAAGCTGTCATTTCTGTTAATATTTTATTTTTTGATTAGTAGGCAGTGTCAGAAGTGTGGAATAATGGCCTCATTATTCAACACTTTGTCTGTCATGAGTAGGGCCCGGAACTTTTGTAACGGTACGATACGATTTACCCCCTCCACTTGTTCTCCTAAAAAATGATCGGTTGTTATTGACGACCGACGATCGGTTTTTTATTGCGCATCAATGTCAACATTGTCAACTGTCAGTACGATTTCACTGTTGTCTAAATGTGCAGTATTCGACGCTTTTCATCCGCATAATTTCGTCAAATTTTCTATTTATCTTTCTTTAGTTACCTTTAGTTGGAAGTTGGAGTTCTGTTTGAGTTCGTATTATTATTTTTTTTAAGAATTGTTTTTAGTTTCCCTTTGTGGTAAAATTGTTGTTCGGATTTGAGAATTGTTCAACAAATTGCCGAAAACAATATACCTTTAACTCTTAAGGAAAAATATGGTTCAATAGCTCACTATTTTATTTATGCTCTATTTACAAGTTGTGATGTTGAAAGATTATTTTCTAGGTACAAACTCATTTTAACGTCAACTAGAACGTCATTTACAGAAGAAAATTTAAGGATGGTTGTTTCAATATGCGTTAACAGCAATTTTTTTTATATCCGTATCCGATTTGTGATTGATATTACAAATCGGATCATGTTTTTTTGAATTAAAGTTATAAAATATATTTTTTTTAAATATTTTCAAATCGTACTGACAGTTGACACTGACGTGTAATAAACCGATTGTCGGTCGTCAACAACAACCGATGAGGTGAGTTGACTTGACGCCACCGCCTTGTTTTCTAGGAGAAAAAGTGGTGGGGGTAAATCGTATCGTCCCGTTACAAAAGTTCCGTGCCCTAGTCATGAGTAATGAGTGTCATTAACCGTCAAAAATCAAATGTATAACGAATAGATAATTCAATAGTTGTAGATAAAATTCTTTATGCATTGTGGCGCATTTTTTTGCGATACTTGCTTGTTTACAATGTCCTTTGTTTCGTTGCTATGGCAACCAACATATTGCATGTTTTTTTGCACATTTTAATAGAGGATAAATCCCTCTACGCGATGAACATATCAAATCATATGGTTGTATTAGCAGAAATCGAGAAAAAATGCGTTTTTTAAAAGTCTTAAATCAGCAAATTACAATCAAAGTAGGCAAAAAATATACAGGGTGTATCTGAATGACTGCAACAAACTTCAAGGGGTGATTCTTTAGTGAATTTTAAGGGTACTTTGATATATGAACCATGGGCGATTTCGGCTCCCCTAAGGAGCTACACCCCTCCAAAAATGGCGGAAAATGTTGGTTTAATTTGTTTTTCTTAAAAACCATGAACGCTAGGAAAATGAAATTTGGGGAATATGTTTAACTCATAATAGGGCATGTTTTGACCCTATTTGTACTTTCAATCTACCCTTCTAAACTACTAAACGTAACCACCCCCTTTACATTTTTGCTAAAATTTTTTTTATGCACATGACAAACACATTGGAAAAATTTCAGTTAGATAGATAAAACTGTTCTAAAACTTTTTTGTCTCTCTAAAATTTTTCCAAAAACGACTAATTTTTGAGAAAAAAAATAATAAAGCAAACACTGCCCGTTAAAGAATGGGGTTGTCGATCAAAAGTTGGAATGAATTTTTAATGAAAAAATCTTGGTAGGCTTTACAATCTTTGTCAGAAATATTTTTGACGTTTAAATGTCAGTATTTTTGTACTATTATTATTGTTTTTCAAATTAATTTTTTAATAAAGTTCTATCGCATTTACACTCGTTCAATCGACGTTTCAAAATTTTAAATAAAACAATAATAATAGTAAGAAAACCACTGACAGTTAAACGTCAAAAATATTTCTGACAAAGATTGCAAAGCCTACCAAGATTTTTTCATTAAAAATTCATTCCAACTTTTGATCGACAACCCCATTGTTTAACGGGCAGTGTTCGCTTAATTATTATTTTCCTAAGAAATTATTAAGTTTTAGAAGAACATCAGAGAGACAAAAAGGTTTTAGAATAGTTCTATCTATCTAACTGAAATTTTTTCAATGTATTTTTCATTTTCATTAAAAAAATCTAGGCATAAATTGAACGGGGGTGGTAACGTTTAGTAGTTTAGAAGGGTAGGTAGAAAGTACAAATAGGGTCAAAACGTGCCCTATTATGAGTTAAACATATTCCCCAAATTTCATTTTCCTAGCGTTTATGGTTTTTGAGAAAAACAAATTAAACCAAAATTTTCTGCCATTTTTGGAGGGGTGTAGCTCCTTAGGGGAGCCGAAGTCGCCCATGGTTCATATATCAAAGTACCCTTAAAATTCACTAAAGAATCACCCCTTAAAGTTTGTTGCAGTCATTCAGATACACCCTGTATATGCATCCCATTTAAAATAACGATGTTGGTTGCCATAGCAACGAAACAAAAAACAATACAAACAAGCAAATATCGCCAAAAAATGCGTCATGATTAATAAAAAAACTTGTGTTTAAAACATTTTTCTTTAAAACCACAAATGGCGAAGTTATTTGCTATATTCCAGACATTTGACACACCCTGTATAGAAATTGGTGACTTACTCGTAATCTTGTCGTCATATTCTTTCCTGTCCATGACCACGATGCCATTTCCTTTATCTACTGGCAAAACGATGATATCTGTTTTGCTCTGATTGATGCAAATACGTTAATAATATATTCATTGGCCTTGAATTAATTGCTTTTAAGTGCTTTCTAACAAAGCTTCACCACTTCACTTATCTTTCGGCAGTGCACTTTAACACACGCAAATCACATTTTGAATCGTTCACGAAAATTGCACTATCTGGATCCCATCTTGATGATCCTTGTTTCAGAAGGAACATGAACAACGTCGCCGAAGAAAGAGCAAGGCTCAGTTCTTCGAGATGATCCAAGAGATACGGAGGTAAGTAGCCGATAAAAATCAGGCGAAACTCACCTTGAAGTAAAGTACTATTCGCAGGCAGCAGCAAGAGGAGCGCGAGTTTCCGTTGGAGTCTCTAAAAGAAGTGGAAGGGGAAAATCAGCTATCTCCCGATGATAAAAAGATAAAACATAGTCCCAGTATAATTAAAAGAACGTTTATGCGAACGAGTCCTAAAATGGACGCTACTACTGCCAAGAGATCACCAACAACTTATTTTAACAAGCAGTTATTTAGCCCACGTTCTAAAAACAAAGCGAAAAGCTCAACGAATCTTAACGTGAGAAGATTTAGTTCTGACAGCGTTTTTAACACCCAAACGCTAAAAGCTGATAGGAGTACAGCTGTTGGGAGGAGATTAAGTAAAGATGCGACTTCATTTTTAAGCAGTAGTCCCCCTGATATCAATAGTAGGCGATCAAGTTATTTAGACATCATAAGTACGGGTGGAAAATTATCGGGGAAAAGCCCAGTACTCTCCATCGAAAACGTTTCCGATTGTAGCGCGAAATCAAACGAAACGATCAGAAAGCTCTCAGACTCCGAAAGCATCGGGAGAAAATTGGCAACATTACCTAAATATCGCGAACCAATCGACAAGCAGAAATTACAACCTCAATATAGTTTAACAATAGGAAAAAGTGATGAAGCTCTTAGTAGAGGTCAAATTGAAGAACAAGTAGTGGCTAAGAGTTGCCATAACATTTCTGATGTTGGTAAAGATAACCTTTTACCATCTCCAATCGATCAAAAAAGCAACCTTTCCGACGATGAAATCGCAAGAAGAAATAAACACACGATTGAGCAACTCCAACAGCAAATGATGGCAAGTAAACCGTTGATTAAACCACGCAGGGACAATAACTCCAAACATATGAACATGAATCCTCAAATTCGCATCGAAATTGAAGATACATCAAAACCTAGAAAACATTTAAAAACGCGCCACCAAAGCCTTGGAGATAAAACACTTCCAGAACCAAGTAAGAGGTCTAAAACAGTGGAACATTCAAGATCATTGGATAGTAACCCACAACCACGAAGAGATAGATCTAGGTCGAGATCAAAACATCAAGAACACGGTCTTCCTCCCGCACCTCCCCCTCCAAATTGTTCACCACGAAATTCAAACGGAAGATCACCACTTGAACGATTATCAAAAGATGAGCTTGTTTCGTTATGGAAGAGTTCGGAGATGGAGTTGAGAAGCCATTTGCTCAAGGCCATTCGTGATAAAGATCAAGATCCGCCGTGATTTGTTAAAATAATGATACGAGGATGATAATTTAACGCTTGGCCAGCTCAGGCCTTTGCTTTTTTAAATGATTTCGATTACGAATCATTTACGAAAAATTTCCGATTCTTTATTACTATCCAACAGATGCTGAAGAAAAAAGACGAGTCGATCGATATTAAAATTTATTTTTATAAGTCGTTTATTCAAAGTCTTTTAATACTGACGGACGTCGGATTTGAATAAATGGCCTTAGGATTTAGAGTGATACTAAAGAAATCAACGACCACTAAGTGTTTTAACAAAAAGATTACTTATATAAAAAAGGAAATTTTAATGAGAATAAAATATATTGTATAATGAGTAATGAGTAACTAGGAGCCTTGGTATGAACTAAAAATATAAAGTACCTATAATAAAATTAACTTACTAAGAGGATTTTTACCTCAGGCCTTCACTCTAGGACTGTTCATAACGATAGATAATATAAATTACTTTGTAGATAAAAGTCTAAGTTTCTAAGAAACTTCGTGATAATACCTACTGTCTTACCTGTAGTGAGATTAAATCAAAATAATAAAAAAAAATGTTTTAATTAAGTAACATTATCTACGAAGTTCTTAGAACAATCCAAACCAGTGTGTTGCAAGAACATCTGGTAATGTCACAAACTTTTATGAAACTCTCTGAACTTATTAATAATTTAATAATAAAAATTAAATTAATAAAATTAAAAGAACTATATTAAAAAGTCCAAATAAATAGTATAATTCATGTTTCACTATTAAACTATTACTGTTAATAAAAAGAAAAATTTTAACAACTGGATATGAATAAATTAAAAAAAAGTTTTAAATAATATCTACTGCCAATTATTATTAGTATATACTATGTAGTAGATTGGTGATATCAAGGTCTTATGCAAATTAAAAAGGAAAAGAACACAAAAAAAAATAACCTGACAAGTACGGCCGAGATAGATTTACAAAAATAACACACTAGGTGAGTAAAATTGTTGTTAAATATCGTGGCGTTTTATTACGATTTATGTAAGAAACGATAATAATATTACGCCTATTGAGTACTGTAGTTTTAATGAGTCAATTTTAACTAGTTTCCCTTAATCTACAAGATATCCAAAAAAACTCCCACATCGTAAATTATATCCAATTGTTGATCCTTTTAAAGTCTATTCTGATTGAAATTAATCGAAAAAATCGACAACCGTACTTGTGATTTTCACGAAGATACTCCATTCGAAAATTTAATAGCGTTTTATCGTAGTTAAAAACTCGAAGACACCAAATAAGTAAGTTTGTGGCGAAACGTTTCGATCTTCAGTAAATTACTTTCAATAAAATGAAATACAAAGGAGTTCTAAGCAAATTATATTTATTGTATATAATGTAAATATCAGGTTTTAGTAAAATGAGTCTAGATTACATTTGTAAAGTATAGATAACACTTTATTGTTGAAAATATACAATGTGCAAGATTAATCCAGATCCTTCTAAGTAATATTATTTCATCCTCACTTTTAAAGATATCATCAATTCAATCGCGACAATATGAGAAATGGTGGAGTCGATTTACTACCTCATTTTGGAGGATGGGTGAATGTAGACGAAAGAGGAAATAAATGAAGTATCAGGATAAAACATGTTTTGCTTGTTTTGATGTATCGCTTGATTTTATTCTAATCATTTCTGTTAAATGTTCGCTCGATAGATATCGAAAAACGAAAAAGAAGGAACTGGTTTTAATGGCAAATAAGAAAATAGAAATAAAAGAAATTAACTAAAAATAAAATACTCTGGCTTTATTTTTCCTGGTCTAAATTCCTGATATACCGGGAATTTCATTAAAGGTGAGTTTAGACCCCTTTTTTTTGCTATAATTAGTGATTTAAAAAGTAATATCGATAATTTAAGTAATATACCCGTTCAACATCGGCTATAAGAGACATCTATCGTCCAAGAGTTCAGTTAAAATCTCTCTATGATGTCGGTAATATCAAGAAAATCGGGGAATACCTTGGACTAAATATTTTGAAACAAATGCTCCTACAATATCAAACGTTTTTGATGCCTTTTTAGAAATAGAAGCTGCTATATCACGACAATTATTATCAACATCGATACTTCAAGATGAGCAGGACCTAATGAAAAGTATTTTAATGTCAAGAATGAATAAATCGATAAAACCGATACATATAGCTGCTAATTTACTGGAACCAGCAAATAGAGGACGATATTTAAGCCCAGAACAAAATTTCATTGCCTCTGTTCCAGTAAAAACTTGAGCTCACTAGCTTCGGATATATTAAACTTGCCAGCATCTACAGCAGCTACGAAAAGAGCTTTCAGTACGTTGGTATAATCAATAAAATTTTAGAATTTAATCCTACGTTATTACTTTATTTATAGATAAGGATTTATTGGATTTATGTGAGCTGGTAAGCTCACATATGTATTGTATATCACACAACCACAATTTAATTAATAAGAAAACAGGTCAAGAGGAAGAAAATATGGACGATAATGACACGGTCGAATTAATTGTGGTGCATTTTTTGGCGATATTTGCTTGTTTACATTGTTTTTTGTTTCGTTGCTATGGCAACCAACATTGTTATTTTAAATGGGATGCATATGTTTTTTTTGCATATTTTGATAGATGATAAATCCTTCTACGCGACGAACATATCAAATCATATGGTTGAATAAGAAAAAAAATCGAGAAATAATGCGTTCTCTGAAAATAAGAAATCAGCAAATTACAATCAAAGTAGGCGCCGAAACATCTTTAAATGTCAAAAAATTGACAGTTTAAACAAATATGGCGCAATTAAGCGAACGACAAAGAATCCAAATATTAATGCTGCTCCAAATATATTTAAAATTACAAATTACGATTTAAAATTATTTCATTTCATAAATGAACGTTAAAAAGTGATACAATACCTATGTATATCTAAAATTTATACAATATGGGTACATTTTCTAACTAATGGTGAACGACTTAAAGGAGGCGTGTGCAAGAGTCGGGCTAAATATTAACGTAAAGAAATCAAAATTTATGACAAATCTTGTTCCTTAGTCTACCATCAAGATTGGGGATAATAAGATTGAGAGGGTTGTCAGCTATGTGTACCTTGGCCATGAGGTTCGTGTATCGAGAGATAATCAAACAAGCGAACTGAACAGCCTACAGGAAACTTAGAGACAGCTTCAAGAGCGATATTCCTATATATTTGAAAAGAAAGGCTTTCAATCAATGCGTGTTTTCGCTTATGACATACGGCTCCGAAACATTGACATTAACGGTAGCTACTGCCAGGAGGCTCAAAGAAACGCAAAGATCGAAATGAAGACCTATCAACAAGAACTGGAGCAAATGATGTGGTCAACATTGTGGCAAAGCTCAACAATTGGATTCAGACAGCACAGAATAGAATCGAATGGACCAGAATAGGGGAGGCCTATGTCCAACAAGGCTTGATGATAATAATCATAATAACTTGATCTAATCTAAATTACGACAGATTTGTCTTCGATTTTATAAATACCTACTCGTCAGGTATTTACCCAGCGCCCATTACTGATAACAGGTAATTGATCATCTAGACGGTTTTGTTGTTTATTGAGTTTGTTTTTAATACAGTAGGATTATCTAATTAATTTTTAGGATTATTTCAAGTTTAAGTACAGTGAAATTCACCTAACTCAAATCGCTAAGAAAAAAAAGGTTCGCCGTGCGTCTGAAGACGCACGGCTAAACCCGAAACTTTCTAGTTGTAGATCTAGTGTTAATTCTAATTTTAGTTCAATAAAAACATGGAACATAGTGATATCCTATGTTAACTAGCGCTATCTACCACTGTCATTAGAACTAACATTAGACCTACAACCAGAAACATTCAGACATGTTACATTTTATGTGGGACAAAGTAAGTAGGTACGCCCTGTATATTGCATTTTAAGTGAAATGTTGGCAACACCCGTGCGACAATAGCAACAAACCTCCCAGCAACAAACTTTTACTCGTAATTTCTTATCTACTTTCTTAGCTGATATCTTCCTTATAATTAGGGATAGCGAAAAACTAAATGCACCACTTGAAATCTAAAAACTGCTAAATTCACACGTTTTAGCCATTCTTAAACCTTGTTCGGGTCGATAACTTTCTTATATGAGCAGGAAAAAACTCTAGAACCATATCTATCTTATTGAAAATTTTCTGCTCTTTCTAATGGTGTCTTTTAATAGCAATTATACACTTTAATTTAACAACAATTATTAATTAAAGTTATACGGGATGGTCAGAAATGTGCGTCAAATTTCCGTATATCAAAAAGTTTATTTTTTTAAATGGCAACTCTACTTTTTTCTCTCACCACCGTATTATATGCTGAAAAATCAGGAGACTTTGTGATTACATCCCATACTAGTAGAGTTACTAGTAAACATACTAGTAGACTTTAAATTTAGTTACTTTATTGTAGACATTAAAATGCGCACACCCAATATCCGCAAAAGATTTGAGGAAACCTTAACTGGAAAGACATGTTTAAATTTAAGACCCAACTCAATTCCAACGCCAGTTATTCCAACAAGATGGCGCGCCACCACACCTCAAGAAGCTACTAAATCAGTTTTTGACAAACAGGGAATTGTTAAAAATTATTGGTTACCATAGTTACTCATGGCTACTGCTATTTTTATCATTTATATAAATTTGAAATAATTAAAGTTTAAACTAATTTTTCTCGAAAATTTTCTTATGTAACCAATATCTATATATTGAATGTACTGTACTCTGTTTTTAAACCAGGAGGAGTGTTTTAAATTTGTCACCAGATTGACCTTGCACGTGATTGGGTGAATGCGAAGAAGGTTCACACACAGGCAATTTTGAATTTTGATTTTGAAGGTTAGGTAATTGATAATTCGACAGTTTCGTGTCATTATTGTATATTTTGTGTTCTTAAACCCTTTTTTATTATATTTTGAAATAAATACACTCATAACTTCAATGTTAATTTGTATGTATAGTGTTGACGATAACAAACGAAAATAAATACAATAATAAGTAAAGAAATAAATAATAATTATTAATTTAAATTTACCGCCAAAATATCTAGTGATATTTTCTGGTGATTTTTTCCAGTGTAAATCTGACTTTCGCGTTTACTCCTTCTGGTTTAAAAACAGAGTATAGTTCTAGTGCAAGTGTTAGTTCTAGTTTGAATTGTTATTCAGCGCTAAGTTGTATATTTTTAAGTTTCGGGTTTAGCCCTGTGTCTTCAGACGCTGAATGTTAGGTAAGGTTAGTTTTGTTTACAAACATTAATTATACCATGAAGTATTCTTTGGCAATTAGTAATGGCAATTATAGCGTGAAGTTTTCTTTTGTAATGTTAATTATAGCGTGAAGGAATGTGAAGTAAGGTTAGTTTTGTTTACAAACATTAATTATACCATGAAGTATTCTTTGGCAATTAGTAATGGCAATTATAGCGTGAAGTTTTCTTTTGTAATGTCAATTATAGCGTGAAGGAATGTTCGGTAAGGTTAGTTTTGTTTACAAACATTAATTATACCTTGAAGTTTTCTTTGGCAATTTGTAATGGCAATTATAGCGTGAAGTTTTCTTTTGTAATGTCAATTATAGCGTGAAGGAATGTTAGGTAAGGTTAGTTTTGTTTACAAACATTAATTATACCATGAAGTTTTCTTTGGCAATTATAGCGTGAAGTTTTCTTTTGTAATGTCAATTATAGCGTGAAGGAATGTTAGGTAAGGTTAGTTTTGTTTACAAACATTTATTATACCTTGAAGTTTTGTCACCAGATTAACCTTGCACGTGATTGGTTGAATGCGAGGAAGGTTCACACACAGGCAATTTTGAATTTGAAGGTTAGGTTATTGACAATTCGACAGTTTCGTGTCATTATTGTAAATTTTGTGTTCTTTATTATATTTTGAAATAAATACACTCATAACTTCAATGTTAATTTGTATGTTTAGTGTTGACGATAACAAACGAAAATAAATACAATAATAAGTAAATAAATAAATAATAATTATTAATTTAAATTTACCGCCAAACTATCTAATGATATTTTCTGGTGATTTTTCCTAGTGTAAATCTGACTTTCGCGTTTACTCCTCCTGGTTTAAAAACAGAGTATAGATTCAGAAAAAAATCTTCTTTTGTATTCCGTAATAAAAATGGGGGATTGCCATTTGAAAAAAATATCGATTGCGTCATAACTCGTTAAACCGTTTAACGGGCAAATTATTTTTTTGTTTTTAGAAACGATTTAGTTATGGTAATGCAACTATTTGACCTTATTGACAAGTAGTCTCTATAAAAGCCGCTAACCGTTAAAGGGTTAAAAATGAGGGAACAATTTTGAAATCTATACCAAAAAATTGCACAAAAGTTAAATCTTTAGACCGATTTCAGGGATTTTTCCATAAATCGTTTATAATGATTTTCACTCAGGTCGTCGTGACAGACTCTGTCACAAATGGGAGTTAACTAGAAACAGAAAAATCCACAACGTTAGTAGTTTTTGGCACAAAACGTGTTTGTGCAAGCGCGCGATCGTCGCGTGTTATACACCACTAGAAAGAGCAGGAAATTTTCGATAAGATAGATATGGTTCTAGAGTTTTCTTCTGCTCATATAAGAAAGTTGTTTAGAGGAATAGTACTTAAGCGTTTCTGCTTGTAGGGATGGAAATTAAGGGTGATTTAAGCATGACGCCGATAGATATTGACCGACGAAAACCCGGATTAAGATAGCTGAAGGAGCGCCCTTTCTGACTGTGATAACAGTTTTTTAAAATTCGGTTTCGTAACAATTGCAAAAGGCCTTGAAGTTTGGTAATTTTGAGCTATTTTAAGTACAGCGCGGTGTTCTTCATTTTTTATTCATCTTAATATCAACTTATCGGCAGACGAAATCATCCCGATTTTAGATAGAGAAAGATTCAAGCTTTCAAGTGGTGCATTTAGTTTTTCGCTATCCCTAATTATAAGGAAGATATCAGCTAAGAAAGTAAATAGGAAATTACGGGTAAAAGTTTGTTGCTGGGAGGTTTGTTGCTATCGTCGCACGGGTGTTGGCAACTGTAAAGATGGCTATCAACATTTTACGTTTTATATCAAACTCATAAACTGCCAAAATAACTGATGTTTGTAGTGACCAACCTTTGATTATATATAATATGGATTGAGCTAACTGAATATATCTACTAACAAAAATGTTGCTCAAGGTGAATAGACGCAGATGGAAAGCGATAATGTGAAAGTGTAACAAAGATAGATATATTATATGTCAGTACGCTTCTATATCTATCTCACTTCTATCAGTACACCCATTATATGGCAGTACGCTTCTATGTCTATCTCGGTTCGATCACCTTGCACAAGCTATCTCTCTCGTTGGCTCAATCCATATTATATATAATCAAAGTGACCAATGTTTCATAATAATTTAAAAACGGAATAAAATTCAATGTCTCTACAATGTTGTTATTAAGCCATGTTTTTGTTCAAGGTAATAAGATTCCTGCAATGCTTGGGTTTTCACAATTCATTTTTGCAATGATTTATGCGTTAACTTCGCGCTGATTCATTATTGCGGTAGCCCCACATTGTGGTCTTATGTTAAAGTTATTATATCTATTTAATTATTGTTTATTTATTCCCCTTTTTATTTTATCTAGTTTGTCTCATCGTTCTGTAAGCTGTATGTTTGATTGCCTATCTCTCCAAATTACTCGAATCGAAATAAATAATCCTTCAAATTCAAATCTGAGTTGATACGCTTCTCAAATAATGAGTCATTAAATTCTAAATTATTGAAAATAAAGATACATAATTTTTATTATAAGAGAAAAATATATGAGGATTATATTTATCCACTAGAAATTTACAATTGAACAATTACATCGATATAAAGATGTTTTTAAAAATTTTCCAAAACACAATTGATTATTTATTGCACATGTTTTTGATCACTTTTATTTACGGCACGTTCGAAAAACTTGTTATCAGTGCGTTACTCGTGCGCACTTGTAAAACGAATGAAATTGTGAAGACTCGGCGACGATGCATTTTTTATATATGTTCGCATTGTCGCACGTTTCAGTCCTTTGCGATCCGTTGATCGATCGATGTTAGCAAAGAATCAAAAGATGTGGTCGAAGTGTTATCAAGGTGTGATGATCACCGTTTTAATTGGTTTAACCGTAACGATATTCTTTGTCGCCGGTGCGGACGTCGACGATTATTGGGCCAAGAGGGACGAATTTATTAAACAAGAAGAAAGCAGAATGGTTGGTAATAAAATTGAGCTCAATGAAATTGAAAAAATCGTCAACGGGATTTTAATGGAATATAAATGGAAAGAATTTGATGAAGGATTTGAGAATCCGAAATCTTTTATACCCGCTAATCATATATTTGAGACGTTAGATCGTATAGAAAAATCCGATGTATTTCAATTCATTCAAAAATTACCTAAAGGCTCTATGTTACACGGACATGACACCGCGTTAGTTTCTGGGGATTTTTTGTATCAATTAACTTATAAGCCGGATTTATTTGCGTGTTATGTTGGTGCGAATATTAATTTAAAATTCTTCAAAGAACCCGTTACTGATTCAACTTGCGATTGGAAACCGATTGCTTCGATGAGAGAATCCGACCCGAATTTCGATGAAGATTTAAAATCACAACTTACGTTAATCACGCCAGATTTTCGCACGAAACACACGGATATAAACACAGTTTGGAGTCTTTTTATGGACATTTTTATGTTGATCGATCCCTTAGTTTGTTACAAACCTGTTTTTGAAGAATATTTTTACCAAGTTCTTCAAGAATTATACAACGATAACGTTATGTACTTGGAATTTAGGAGTACTTTACCCGAAGTTTATGATTTAGATGGTAACATTTACGGCTCCGTTGAAGTAGCCGGGATTTATAAGCAAACTTTAGACGCATTTATGGAGTCCCATCCCGATTTTATTGGGGCTAAGCTTATTTATGCTCCAGTACGAAAAGTCGATAACGACACTATGAATAATTATATCGATATAGCTAACGAATTAGCTGAGAAATATCCGACATTTTTAGCCGGGTTTGATTTGGTTGGGCAAGAAGATTTAGGGAACCCCCTAATCGAGTTTATAAATCAATTATTAAACAAGGATATGTCATTTTATTTCCACGCCGGGGAAACTAATTGGTATGGAAGTAGTACTGATTTAAATCTTGTTGATGCGGTGCTTTTGGGGACGAAACGAATCGGACATGGTTATGCTGTTTTGAAACACCCCGATGTCGCCGATAAAGTTAAACGGGACGGGATAGCTTTAGAAATATCCCCCATATCTAATCAAGTTTTGATGCTGATTAGCGATTTAAGAAATCACCCCGGAAATTATTTGATTGCGAATGATTATCCGGTTGTTATAACGAACGATGATCCAAGCTTTTGGGGTACGAAAGCTTTAAGTCACGATTGGTACATGGCGTTTATGGGGATGACGAGTAGAAACGCGGATTTAAGATTTTTAAAACAAATCGCTCTTAATTCTATTGAGTACAGCTCGATTTCTGATAAAAACGCTGCTTTCGCCGAATGGGAAAAGCGTTGGAATCACTTCCTCACTACAATCATCGAAAATAAAATACGCACATTCCCAAAAGTTTTTGTACATTAATCGAAATAAATAAAAAAAAATTTTTTTATTGAATTTATGTTCCAATTCCCACAACCCATAAAGTATTTGCATTTATAAAATTTTTATCTAAACTAAACATCGTTATCAAGAAATATGTCGATAACATTTTCGTTATTAAATTTTTGATTAAAATATTTTAATAATTACATGGATTACTAATACTTTTCATGACCTCAATTTGTTTTTTTTATAAATGCCAATTTATGACATCAATATTTATCAAAAATCATTAAATTATAGTAGATTAAAAATGAAATCATATCAACTTCCCATTTTAACGCCATCTCCGGAAGACGTCGAAAGCAACGTTCGAACGAAGACGTTCAAAAAGAACCAAAAAACCGCGGCTTATTTAGCCGTTGGGATAATTTTAATAACGATTGCTTTAATGGTAATTGGCAGATCGATCAGTTTATATCTTTATCAACACGGCCACAACGAAGATCGATTAATTTGTGCGTTACGTAACGTTAAAAATATGAAAAATATGATGTTAACGGTAAATAAAAACTCATCCACTAACTCTGGGAAATACCACATTGATCGCAATGTTAAATACATTCATGATTTTGATAAGAATATTACGATTATTATCGATATGTCGAAGAAGAAATGTTTTTTTATGGAAACGAATTTTACGATTAACTTTCCCACCAAGTTCGTTGATTTGATGGAAAATATCGGGAGTTTACTCGGTGTTAAAAAGAATATCACGAAACATGTTATGCAAGGGATTATTCCATCACATAAAAATATGGATTTATTGGATCAAAATGATCTCGGCGATTGTATAGATAATAATTTTCTTATTTATTTTTTGGAGAAAGCGAATGATCTTGAACTTGGTGATGTAAAAGCGGAAAAATATTCCGACGTTTTGGGGCTAATACAACAAGAAATATACGTTGTTAATATGGATAGTTTGTAAACCAAGATTCTAAGATGTTTGTTACTTTATAATTGACATTTATAATATTTAAATTAATAAACAGTTTGTGAAATAATAATAATCGAGATCTTCTGTATAAATGTAAAATCGAAATTTGCTATTAAATTGTAACCAACTTTACAATAATTTGTCAAGTTACAGAAAGCCGTCTTTAGATTTAGATTCTAGTTCTAGGTTTAATGTTAGTTCTATTTCAGTAAAAATAGACAACAATTTAACACTTAGCAACAATTAAAACTAGAACTAACACTAGACCTAGAACTAGAAAGTTTCGGGTTTAGCCGTGCGTCTTCAGATTTAAAATGTCAACCTCAATTTTAACATATTTGTAATCTTCATTAAAAATCCTTTAAAATGAGTACAAACACGACATATTTACCTACAATATTAATGAAGTTATGGTCAACTTTCAGTTACAAATGTCAACGTCAATTTTGACATATTTGTAATTATCGTGAAAAATCCTTTAAAATGAGCCCAAACATGATACGTTTAATTCCAATATTAGTCGAGATATAAGCAACTTCCAGTTTGAAATGTCAATTTTGACAAATTCTTAATTTTTATAAAATGTCTTAAAATTTATCACAAAAACAAAAATAAAATTAAAGGAAAATAAAAATTAAGGTTGGTATTAATATTTAATAATTAAATTGCTATCTTCATTGTTGCTAACTTCGGGTTTTACATTTTTTTATTCAAACTTTTTTGTTTTTTGAGATAAGTGCGTCATGTTTGGACTCATTTTAAAGGTTTTTTTTAATAAAGAATACATCATGAAGTTGTCCATTTGTCTATTATATGATAACTAACTTCAGATTTAAAATGTCAACCTCAATTTTGACATATTTGTGGAAGAACGATAGGAATTATCGAACATCACCTTTTGTTCATAAATTTATATAATATGTAATTTTTATTTTTTTTATACTTCACGAATATGTATGCTGATTTTTGTGAACAATAAACTTGTTTATTATTGTTATTATATTTGTAATATTCATTCAAAATCCTTTAAAATGAGTATAAACACGACATATTTATCTTCAATATTAATGAAGTTTAATTCCAATATTATTCGAGATATAAGCGACTTCCGATTTGAAATGTCAATGTCATTTTGACATATTTTTAATTTTTATAAAATGTCTTAATATTTGTCACAAAAACAAAAATATAATAAAAAAAATAAAAAATTAAGGTTGGTATTAATATTTAAAAATTAAATTGCTATCTTCATTGTTGCTAACTTCGGGTTTAACGTTTTTTATACTAACTTTTTTGTTTTTTGAAATAAGTGCGTCATCTTTGCACTCATTTTAAAGGTTTTTTAATGAAGATGACAAATATGTCAAAATTGACGTTGACGTTTCAAACCGGAAGTGATGATTCGAACTTTTTGGTTTTTTGAGATAAAAGATTACGAATATAATAATAAAATTAAAGTTGACATTGACAACGGAAAGTTTTTTTCACGACTAAACCCGACTGTTTCTAGTTCTAGGTCTAGTGTTAGTTCTAGTTTTAATTGTTATTTAACCCTAAATTCTTGTACATTTTAATTGATCTAAAAAAAATATTTTTTTTTGATTTAATCCACTTACCTTGCTTATAATTTCATCCATTTACCCATTTTAAATGAAATACAACCTTTAAATCCAATTAATTATGTGTTTTTCATTAAAAAAACTTAAATTCAACGTCAATTTTGACAAGCAACTGCAATATTTGGATCTTAATCACCATGGTAACCGAGTCAAGTTGGATAACCTTAAATAATAAAATTTTATTCCGATTTTTTTATCAATTCTAACCTAATTTTTATTATTTTAATTATTAAAAATATTTTTTTTTTATTTAATCCACTTACCTGGTTTATAATACCCTAGATAAACCAATTTTGAGTTAAATACAGCCTTTTAAACCAATTAAATAAGATTTTTTCCTTAAAAAAACTTAAATTTAATTTCAATTTTGACAAGCACCTGCAATATTTGGATCTTAATCACCATGGTAACCGAGTCAAGTTGGATAACCTAACAATAATAAAATTATAACCGTTAATATTGCGCTTTATATTTTAATATTTTTTTGAATCCACGACTTCATCCGCTCGTTATAGGCAATATAAAACATGCAAAAATGTATAACCGAGATTTTTAACATTGTTGGGATAGGACATTTGACAGGACCTAAAACCTCTTTATAGAGTGAGTGCTCGTCTTTGCTGTAATTTATTCTTTGGAAAATTCGACATATAGAAGTTCGAATTAGGGGAATTTCACTGTTATTTATTGCAAAACAATATTAGAGGATAATTCTTTAACATAATTCAAAGTTAAAATTTTTAGGGTTTCTGTTGGTATTACCTAAAGTCCCTATGAAATTTTGACATTTTTGGTAACTATTTATTTTTGAATACGATTTTTACAAAGTACAAATTTACTGTAAAAACATGCTATAAACTAATGAAAGTAAAGAATGGAATTGTCTTATCGAAGAACCCGAAACATTCTAGTTCTAGGTCTAGTGTTATTGAGTAGTAGATTGTTGTATATTTTTATTGAAGTATTTGAAAGGTTAAATATACGTATTAGAAAAGTACATTTCTAATTCTTTTCTTTAGAGCTGAAATTCAACTAATTTTTCTTTAACTCGAAGTATTCTTCCACTCCCTTAGCGATTCGAGTTACTTAGAAATAATCCTAAAAATTAATCAGATAATCTTACTTTATTAAAAATCAACTCAATAAGTAACAAAAATAATCAATCACCTGTTATACATTTTTTTATTGATATCATTTTAAAATATTTCGAGGACATCAAAACAATTCCAATCAATTATCTTGAATAATAATAAATATGGTGCAATAAAAGGAAATCAATAAAAATGAAAACCTTCCTGATAATGAACTTTTAAGGAATTAATACAATATAAAAATAGTTTTCAAGATTTTTAGATACAATCTTTATTCAATTAATAAAAATCTCCATCTAACTTAATAATATAATTCAGTAATTATTAATTAATTAATTTGTTATTATCTATTAATCATTATTATTTGGATTATAATTTTCTGGGACAATTTTAGCAACTTTACGCGATTGTTTAATTAACGTTTTAGGGCATTGCATCTCAGTCCAAGAAATTGGAACCATGGAATGTCCAGCTTCCGAATGAGCAATAACAACACCTAATTCATTCTCCGCTGTTGATAATTGATAAGTATGACTTTCGGTGATCGGTAAAACCCGTGCTAAAATAATATCGCCCGGTCGAAAACATTTATACATCTCAATCCGATCCTTTTCGGTTGCTCTAACGTCCTCTTTTCGCAAAATACCGCGATACGGCCGATTTAAAACCACCTCACCGATACACTTTATTAAACATTTACAAAACTGTTGTGTTACAATGTTTATTTGGGCCGTTACGACGTCTCCTTGAGTAGGAATTAATGTTTGTTCTCCAATACTGTGTACTTCTACGATATTTACCCCGTTTTTTGTGATTATTTTTACTACTCCGGTTAAATTCGAATATATGTAACCGTGTCTTTCGTACGTACCGTTACCGTTCACGTGGGTTTTATCTAATAGGCATAATCGGTGTCCTGGGATACATATTAGCGGCTTTTCGTCCATTATTATTGAAAATTTAAAATAATCACGTTTCACATAACCTCAAATCATCTTTTAACAGTTTGAAACGTCAAATGTCAATCAATGATTTTACAATGTTGTGTTAGATGGTGCTTTAAAAATGGTAGTGTGGATTGTTTTGATTGGTTGAGTAAATAGTGCATCTTTTTCTAATAGACTTTTTCTTACATCTATATTACATAATTAAAATAAATTTATTTATTGATAATAAAATAAAACCTATTTTTGGTGATTTTGTGTAATTACCATGCATATAATGATTTTTTTTCGAAAAATTTAAAAGAATTAATTTAGTGTTTACAAAAACTTTTTTAACCTTGAAATGTCAAAATTTACAACAATTAACTGTCAAGTGCGTGTCTTGTTTGTTTATTGTAAAGTACTTCACTTTGGGTAGTTATATTCATTGCGAACGACACGTCAGTTGAATAATAAAAAGAAACGATTTTCGTTCCTTTTGTAATCCAAAATTCAAGTTTTCTTCGTAAATATTAACAGGAAAAGTATTATGGATTCATTACAAACCAAATATAACTTAAAAAGTCCGGGTAAGTAAACTTAGCAATTACTGCATTAATTTTTATCATTAACATATTTCAAAATAACTTATTTCAACAATAATTTAGGTGTTAAACGCCTTATGCGAGAGGCAATGGAATTAGCTGAAGCAACAGAAGAATACCACGCTTGTCCATTAGAAGACAACCTTTTTGAATGGCATTTTACAGTCAGGGGACCACCGAGTACTGAATTCGATGGTGGTTTATACCACGGAAGAATTTTATTACCCACCCAATACCCAATGCAACCACCAAATATAATTTTATTAACAGTAATCTTAAAATATAATCTCAACAATAAATTAATTCAATTTAATTTGTAGCCAAATGGTCGATTTGAAACTAACAAGAAAATTTGTTTGTCAATATCTGGTTATCACCCAGAAAGTTGGCAACCATCCTGGTCTATACGTACAGCTTTATTAGCTTTAATTGCATTTATGCCAACTCCAGCAGCTGGTACTGTAGGTTCCTTAGATTACACTGCTGAAGAACGTAAGGTGTTGGCAAAAAAATCGCAAAATTGGGAATGCCATATTTGTGGGCGTATACAAGATAAACTTGTAACTGGTAAATCTGTAGGGAGAACATTGTTATCCACAGAAGAATCGACCTTACTTAAACAAATCGCGTTAAAAGGTGAAGAGGAAAGTAATCGACCAGTAAAGACAGAAAAGGATAATAATGATTTAGAATTACAAAATGGTGTTGATGGACTTAGACAAAGAGGAAGTGGTACATTAAACCAACCTGGTTCTCTTGAAGTCGTTCAAGAAAGTTTACCAGATGTTTTGCTTCAAGCTTCCATTCAAAGATCTAATAGGTAAATTAGATTTAAATTTTTTATATTAATTAATTATTAACTCAATTTTTTTTGCAGAGATAGAATGTGGTCTGCTGTTGTATGGGCAATTATTTCAACAATTACCTTATTAATTATTCGAAGATTTTTCTTTTTGTAATACATACATCAGTTTTTTTTGTTACTGTACATATTAAATAAATATAGTAAGCATTGTTTATTGTAGTAGAATATTTCTAATTATTAATAATTGTTTGTAGTTGTTTTCTATATGTGTATTATTAAAATACAAATAAACTATAATAAAGCAATAAATTTTTTTTAATAGGTTACATCAGTTTTGTGTTAACATGTAGATTTCTTATGCAATGGTATTTATTATTTTTGATTAATTGTTTGGCAATAGTGCTTTCAATACCCTACCAAAATCTTAATACCAATTTTTGGTATTCCTATTATTTTAAAATCATGATACAAGTCCAAATTGAAACAATAAAAAAATAGTGGTAAATAAACATTTATTTCTAATATAATAAGAATATGTAACATATATGTTATAATAAATAACAATGGAACAAAAAATAAAATAAATCTATGCAGATTTAAAATTAATTAAAGGTTGTAAAGAATTTCAATTTGGTCTCTATTCAATATCTTTCCCCGATTTAATCACTCTCGTCTGTTTTAATAATATAAATATAACACATTCCAATTAAACCTCAGTATTCTTTCTAAAGTCTATGAGTCCGACCCGTCGTGATAAGCATGATGCCCAGTTCCTTTTTACTTGTCTCACCCGTCCTAGTGGCGTCTCACTACCCACATACACACCCCAGTAAACAAATTTGCGTTTCAGAAACATTTCTGATACATATTATTGAAACATGAAATGTTTCTTGTTAACTAAAATAAAATTCTTATTTGTAAACAAATTAAACATAAACATTCTAATAATTTATGTAGGTCATTTAAATATAAAGTTAAATTTAAGCCATATTAGTGGTATTTTTGATTTTTTTATCTCTGTTTATGTTTGAATAACCTAAAGAAATTTTTCTTCTCAAACGAGATTGTTTCAATTAAAACACATATATTTGTGATGTTTCCGCAGAGATCCCCAGCTTCTTCAGACTACAAGTAAAGAACACCTATTTAACATTTTTTTTATCTTACAATTAGTTATAAGAGTAGGTTATAGGATATAGGTTATCTTAGTTGTAAAATTCTTTTTATAAAGAAAAACCACAAAAGATGTACTACACTTTTTTCTTGATAAAAAGAATATTACAACATGTGGTCTCACTTATAGCAATAAGATTTTTAAAAAATAAATAGGTATTCTTACTTGTAGAATAATTTAATATAATAATTTAATTTGAGATGAGAATTTTTTTATGATTGTTCAAGATTAAGAAATTTTACTAAAATTTGAATAACTTACATAAAAGTACAAAACAACATATACATACATACAGGTGGTCCATTTAACGTGAGACAAAATCTAAATAATTTTTTTATTCAAATAGTTTTTAATATTGTTTATTTATAAAAAAATGATTAAACTATACTATTAATCAACAAGTATAAAATTTATAATAAATGTTCAAATATCTCCCCACCCACTTCAATATATTTATTAACCCTTCTACGAAAACTTTCTTTACATCTTAAAAGGTTTTCTTGGATACTATTTCTGCATGCATTTCTTATCCGCTTTTTCATGTTTTCTGGCGTAGTCACGATCGGGAATGTTACGTAAGGTTAGTTCTGTTTACAAACATTAATTATAGCGTGAAGTTTTCTTTAGTAATTAGTAATGCCAATCATAGCGTGAAGTTTTCTTTTGAAATGCCAATTAAACCGTGAAGGAATGTTACTTAAGGTTAGTTCTGTTTACAAACATTAATTATAGCGTGAAGTTTTCTTTTGAAATGCCAATTAAACCGTGAAGGAATGTTAGGTAAGGTTAGTTCTGTTTACAAACA
Source organism: Onthophagus taurus (assembly GCF_036711975.1). Lineage (NCBI taxonomy): Eukaryota > Metazoa > Arthropoda > Insecta > Coleoptera > Scarabaeidae > Onthophagus > Onthophagus taurus. The sequence goes on from NC_091967.1 coordinate 4,974,316, forward strand.
TTAATTATAGCGTGAAGTTTTCTTTTGAAATGCCAATTAAACCGTGAAGGAATGTTAGGTAAGGTTAGTTCTGTTTACAAACATTAATTATAGCGTGAAGTTTTCTTTAGTGATTAGTAATGCCAATCATAGCGTGAATTTTTCTTTTGAAATGCCAATTAAACCGTGAAGGAATGTTACGTAAGGTTAGTTTTGTTTACAAACATTAATTATAGCGTGAAGTTTTCTTTAGTAATTAGTAAAGTCGATTATCGATACACCAAACTTATTTATAACATCTACAAGAATGCTAATACTATGACGGTAAAATTGCATGAAAATACTGACTGAATACCCATTGGGCGTGAGGTAAGACAAGGCGATACAATATTGAACCCAAATTGTTCATTACAGTCCTGGAGAGTGCATTTAAACAACTAGATTGGACCCAAAAAGGCGTAAACATTAATGGTAAATACTTAAGTAATTTGCGCTACGCGGATGATATAGTTCTTATTTTGGATAGCCTTGGAGAGATAAAACCCATGCTGAACGACTTACAGGAGATGTGTGCAAGAGTCGGGTTAAATATCAACGTGGAGAAATCAAAATTTATGACAAATCTTGTTCCCAACACAACATCAACATTGGGGATAATGAGATTGAGAGGTTTGACAGCTATGTATATCTTGGCCATGATTCGCGTATCGAGAGATAATCAAACAAGCAAACTAAGCAGAAGAATCACACTCGCATAAGCAGCCTACGGGAAACTTAGAGACATCTTCAAGAGCGTACTTCCGGTTATGACATACGGCTCCAAAGCTTGAACATTAACGGTGGCCACTGCCAGGAGGCTCAAAGTAACGCAAACAAAGATGGAGAGGTCGATGCTGGGTGTAACCCAGAGGGACCACATACGAAATGAAGACCACGAAGAAGAACTGGCGTAAATAAATAAACATTGTGACAAAACTCAAGTGGAACTGAGTATTACTCTGGGTCGGGGTAAATACCCATTTTATAAATACCTACCCGCCGGGTATACAGTGTGTCCCCGGATAGGTGAAACGACTCTTATAAAAGATAAAATTTTTTCGATATTAATTGTCATCTTTTGGGGTTTAGCCCTGCTTGATTAACGACTAATTTTGAACATATTATCAATTATTAAAAAACAAGTGAGCCTTGACAGTGAAAGAAAAACTCTTTTTGTGGCAGGTAAAGTACCTTTTCTGTTTACAGTACGTGAAAGTGTTACTAAGAAGTTTTGTTCAGAATGAAAAACTATGGGCATATGCAAATTTTCGGATTGATCGGCCTACTTTGAAAAAATCCATATCAAACAATTTTATTTCTAACAAAGACTGCCATGGAAAAACAAAATTGCTTTCCTGTCACTGCTAATCTCTCAAACTGTAATTTAGTAAACTTAAAGTGTTTTTTAAACAGAATGTTAACATTACAAGAAAAAGTTTACGCGATTCAGTGTTATGGAACCAGGAAAAAACCGATTATTGCTTTATTTTGTGAAAAATTTTCAAATACTGCAATTAAAAGAAGTACTTGTTGGCGTTTAATCAAAAGATTTCTTACAGCAGTAAGTATTCACTCTAAGAAAAAAAAATTATGATGAAACTGATTAACTATGATCAACTGTTTTCCTTTGTGGGCGAACACACACTTAATTTCTTGTGAACATTTTCAGAACGGTTAGTTTATTTCTCCCTAATAATCTGAATCTCAAAACAAAAAGTCTTAATAAGGTACTATTGACGAAAATAATAAACAATAGGTTTTATCAAAGGTGGCTGATGAAAATTTGCATATGGCCATAACTTTTCATTCTGAATAAAACTTCTTAGTAACATTTTACCATACTGTAAACAGAAAAGGTACTTTACCTGACACACAAGAAGTTTTAGCTTCAGTATCAACACTCACTTGTTTTTTAAAATTTGAAAATATGTTCAAAATTTGTCTTTAATCAAGCAGGCCTGAACCCCAAAAGATGACAGTTAATATCGAAAAAAATTTACATTTTATAAGAGTCGTTTCACCTATCCGGGGACACACTGTATACCCAGCGCCCATCACTGTAAGAAACACAGAGCAGCGGTAGTTTCGTCATTCAGGGAAGATCGAAATTTGATCGACCACAGAAAAAGACCTTTCTGATTCCACGCTTGTTGGTACAATTGATCCATCGTTTTCAAATCTGTTCCATTGGTACCAGTTTTTTCAAAAATCGTCATTTCTTCTCTTATTTTTTATTCGTAGGTACAGTTGTTATTGGTGTTAGTGCTTCATCTAAAGCTGCCTGCAATCGTCTTTGCAAAATATCTCACATGGACATCGCGAACTGAACGAATCCTAACTTATTATAGTTTCATTATGAGATGTTGTTTTTGAGGAAGCCTCTTTTCAGTTAAATTTGAACATATACCATCGTCAAACTCTTGTAATATCTTTTAAAATTGCAGTTTTAGACAAGCGTTGAGAAAATATATCTTTGTCAACTTGCGTTCCCTTTTGAAGTATCTGTGACATATCTGTTCGATGGTATAAAATACGTACCTTTAGTTGCCTTATTAATTTTTAGAATCTCTGCTCATAAATCGTCCGGGATCCCGGCATTTTGAATCACGGAATCATAGTTCTAGTGACAGTGCAAGTGTAAAACTAGAACTAACACTATACCTAGAACTAGAATCATTTGGGTTTAGCCGCACGTCTCTAAAGACGGCTAGAGTACAGTGCTAGAGTAAAACTAGAACTAACACTAGAGACGCACGTCGAAACTTTCTAGTTCGTCTCTTAAGACGGCTAAACCCGAATGTTTCTAGTTCTAGATGTAATGTTAGTTCTAGAGCTAGTGTTAATAATAATAATAAGTAATTCTTGCTAACCAATACGGCACATTCCAGAATATAAATTTCATACAAGGTAGGTATTTTATATAGTCTTTTAAGTAACTTCTACAGCTATCAGTATTTTTTAGACCAAAGATTGCTCTTACATACTTCTTCTGTAGTATGAAGATTCTATCTATACCAATACCACGGCCTCAAAAAACAACTTTAGCAAGGAATGAACATATGCATAATAGGCATTTAATGCTGCTTCAATACCAGCTGATCTGGAAATACTCCGAATAGTATATGAGAAATGACTGATCTTGCCACCTAGGGAATTAATATAATTGGTCTAAGACAGTCCAGGATCCATTTTCCAACCCACAAACGAAATCTCTTCAACACTGAAGCCTTGATTTGGTCAGAGCATAAGTGATAGTTAACAATTTTCGTTTTTTTTTGTACTTAATTTTATGTTGTTCGCTTCAAACCAATCCGCAAGTTTATTCAGATCCATAGTAACTGATTTTCGGATTTCATAATCAGTGCTACACCTCGCCACGGTCGTTGTGTCATCCGCAAACATTATCGTAATGTTGTACGTGGTAAGTCATTCCATATAGGAGGAACAATAGAGGACCCAATATGGAACCCTGAGGTACTCCCAGCTTGACTTCCCTCCAAGCTGCTCTTATTTCTGTTCCCTGTTAGCAACTACACATTGTAACCTCTCTGATAGATAAGATTTCATTCATGAGAAGTTAACACCTCTAAAGCCAAGTCTCTCCAACTTGGTCAAAAGGATTGAATATTGTTGTTTATACAAACACATTAACAAAAAATAAAATCTTCGAGTACTCGTTCATTTTAATGTGAAGGTTGCGCTTGAGTTTGTTCAATCAATTTCTCCCATCGTGAATCCGTTTTTGCAATTTTAAGTATTAAATCGTTTTCCAAATTTAAGCGATTTCTTAGTTTACTTTTTATTTTTGCCATTGATGAAAATGACAACTCGCACAAGTACGAGGTAGAAAATGGAATCAAACACTTCAAAGCCTCGGTTGTTAATTCCGGGTATTGTTTTTCTTTTTAACCAAAAGGTATCCAAATTTTCAGACTTGAATTTCAAGTGTAACATCCCATCGGCAGATAATTCCAGCAGATTCTCTTTGAGCTTAGTTGCTAAATTTGCTTCATTTATAGCTGCATTTAAAAACGGATTTAAGATGCATCTTTGCCCAGTGTTAATCGATATCTCTTGCACTGAGAAGTAATGACACAACTCTTTCTTCAAATTATCTAACACCATTTTCATACCAGATATATATGAGTTAATGTTTATCTCGCTTCCGACTTCTTCAATGAAAGACTGTGTCGACGAAAATGAATCAAAGTTGTTTTGATTTATAGATGATGACCACAATTCAATTTTTTTATAAAGCTATGGAGTTTGTCTTTTGCTGTAATGACATTTTCATCCCGCCCTTGAAGACTTTTATTCAAGTTGTTTAAATGCTCAAATAAGTCGGAAAGAAAAGCCAATTTCAAAAGGAATTCAGGGTCAGAAATGAATTCAGAGTAATGTGACTTGGCTTGTTGTAAATATACTAATAGTTCAGCGCGAAGTTCCATAACTCTGGTCAGTACTTTGCCTTTTGATAACTACCTAAACTCTGTGTGGTAAAGCAAATTGCGGTGTAGTGCCCCCATATCTTCACAAATGATTCGAAACAATCGAGTCTGCAACGCTTTTCCTTTGATAGAATTTACAATGTTAATAATAATATTTAGAACTTGACTGTATTCTTGTGGCAAGGTTTTGGCTGCAAGAGCTTGGCGATGGAGAAAGCAGTGCATCCAACAAGCGTTTGGCATTTGTTCTTTCAGTCTAGCAATAAATCCACTCTTCGCACCAGTCATGGCTTTTGCTCTGTCACTACAAATAGCAATGCATTGTTGTGCCCAATCGATATTCATATCTGGCCTAGCTTCAACGAACATGTCATGCAAGAACTGACCTGTAGCATTTTTGGGAAGTGCCTTGCAAAATAGTATTTCTTCCATCAATATTTCATTGGATTCAAAACGCACAAAGCTACTCACTGCGCACAACCCGCAATATCAGTTGATTCATCAAATTGTAAGGACACAAAAGAACTTTTCTTTATTTTTTCTATGACTTGATCACGAACGTCAGTCGCCATATTGCTTATCCTGCGTTGAATAGTATTGTCAGAGAGAGGTATACTTTTGAGCTTTTCGACCTCTTGTTTGCCAAACATAATTTCTGCTATATCTAAAGCCGCTGGCAAAATCAAATTTTCGGCAATACTGTGAGGTTTTCCTGCTTTAGCCACACGAAAAGCTACTCGATAACTAGCGAGTAACTTTCTCATTTAGGTTGGACATTTGTCCTATAGCAGTTTTTTGATGTTCAAGACCTTTTAGTTTTCGCTCAAAAAATTCCACGGGTTTATTTTTTCATTAGGATGTTTTGTGTTTAGGTGGCGTACCAACTTCGATGGTTTCATGCTTTCTCTTGACAAAATTTCAAAGCAAATTACACACTGCGGTTTATTCTCAATCACAGTAAACCCAAATTTCAAATAATTGTCGTCATAAATAACGACAACTATTGTCGTAAATTTTTGTATGGATTAAATATTTTTAACATACATGAAAAAAAGGGGGGGGGTCGCGAAATATTTTTTGTTACTAGGGGGGTCGTGTCATGAAAAAGGTTGAAAAACACTAACGTATACTATCAAAGGCTTTTGTAAGATCTATGAACAATGTTGTTGTGGTCTGTTTTTCATTTAATCCCAAGGTAATATTTTCCAACAGTTGAAACATCGCAAGTTCGGATCTTGTCTTCTAATAAATTTTTGCAAGATTCGATATGACTGTTATTGGACGATAGTTATCATAGCAGGACTTGCCTCCTTTTTTATAGATTGGGATTATTACTATCTTTTTCAACTCAGCTGTAGTTTTAATTCTTATTAGCGATACATTGTTGTATATTTTTATTAAACTAAAACTAACACTAGACCTAAAACTAGAAATATTCGAGTTTAGCTGCGCGTCTGAAGAATTTCCGGAATAGTTTCATAATTAGCAAATATACTTACCTGTTTTGGGTCAACAAAATTTAATAAAAAATTCTTTTATTTTCATTTTTAATTTAATATAAAAAGAATCACAATGCAAATAAAAAAAGTGCCTACCGCATATTAACGGAAAACTAAAGTAAAACCTATAAAAAAAAATAAAAACTCATTCATAACAAACATTTAACGATTAAAAGAATACTTATAGCCTTACTCAAATTGGTAACACAAACACAAAAGAATATTTTGTTTTAACAATTTGTTTTAATACAACTTAAAACTAAATTAAAGATTCTTATTAAAGTATTTAATATTGAAACCAATTTAATCAGATCCATCATTGTTATTTGTAAAATAACAGTCAATTTCTTTAAGAAAAATATCATGTTCTGGCTTTATCGAAACGTTTCCATATATAGCCCTAAACACCTCTCTTATTTGATTAACAGGAAAAATATCGATTTTATTACAGCTGCTTGTAATTATGTTATTGGTTAACATATCAGCTTTTAAATCAGAGGGGATTTCATCCAACAAAATATTGTCTATATTAATTAAAACGGGAGCAGTCGCGATCGCGCGCCGAACTATTTCAAGAGGAAACGAATTTAAAAGTTCTTTTCGAAATTCTTGAAGTATCAAATATTTATCATCGCTATCAGTGACGATGTGTAAAGATGCCGATCCAAAATCTAATCAAAAATTAGGTTCTTTAAAAAGCATTTTTTAATTCTTAAATAAATACTTACCATGAAAAGTAATTTTTATTTCATTTTCTAATGCTGATTGATACTCATCATTAGTTGCATTTAAAATATTTAAACTCTTAATGGGACTTTCAATCATCTTTTCGTCAATTTCATTATTGGATGATTTCGTTATGGTGTTTTGATTTAAATCATCAAAATTAGATTCTGTTGAAATCTTTTCTGGAATCATTTCTGTCAAATTTTTTTCATTATCATCCTCATCGTTTAAATTTCGTTTATTCACGTTTTGTTGATTCAAATCTTTAAGATTGGATTCCATTGATTTGAAAGAATTTGTAATTTGTTCTACACAAGAATTTTCAATCAAATTTTTTTCGTTTTCTTCGACCTTTATGGTTTGGACAACTACATTATTTGAAGCTTCAAGATCTAAATTTTTAGAAGTTTTATTTTCTTCAACTTCTTTTGGTGTTTTACTTTCATTTGAATCTTTAACTTTCAATTCTGATGAATTAAAAGAATTTACAGCCTCTTTGCTTTTTTTGTTTTTATTAAGATTTAAATTCTTTTCAGGTGACTGAGGATTTTCACTTCTATCTCTTTCACCTCCTATTTCAGGTATCATATTAAGATTTACATTCTTTTCAGGTTCTTTTTCAACCAAATTATCTATTTTATCATATCTAATCTCAGGATTTTCACTTCTATCTCTTTCACCTCCTATTTCAGGTATCATATTAAGATTTACATTCTTTTCAGGTTCTTTTTCAACCAAATTATCTATTTTATCATATCTAATCTCAGGATTTTCGCTTCTATCTCTTTCACCTCCTATTTCAGGTGTTATCTTAATTTCATCATTTTGGTATTCGCACTTTCTTATATTGATATTTTCTTTTGGTCGATTTATAACAGATGGTGGATTTGGTGAACAATTATAATTAACAACGTTGTGATACTGTTGATAATTTGGTGGATAAAAGTTAAAATGTTGAGGTTGTTGTGAATTCATATGATCAATAGGGTATGGTGGATTGTAATAATTTAAAGGTGGCATCATCGTTGGTGGTTGATTTAGATGTGGTGGAATATAATTGTGATAAAAAGGTTGATGCTTCATCATCTTACAAGCATGCATAGTGGAAAGAAACATTAAATAAGTTAGGTTAGGATCAACACCAAAGCTATTTTGAGGCAAATTGCGAAAACCAGGTGGTGGTCTTAACGAATTTCTATTTTCCAAAGTACTAATGAAATGTTCAGGAACACTTCCAATTGATGGGGCAATTAATTCATTTTCAATAATTTCTGTATTATTTTCTGAATCATTTTTAATACTTTCTGAATCCTTTTCAACAATTTCTAAATTATTCCCATTAATAATTTCGTCATCACTTGAATTACTATCTTCAGTTTTAGATTCAACATTCTCAATCTTCTTAAAATACTTCGGAAATATTCTGTCATAACTAAAATTGCATGCCTGAAGGTGTAACATGGCAGTATAAGTTAAAGTTGTACCCGTTTCGAATTCTTCATGCGTCGGATATAAATAAACATTGGGTACAGTTGGTGTGCAATCGTTCGATGATTTTTCGTTGGGTTCCTAGAATTTTAATGAACGAAAAGCTCCTGATAAAAATAGCCTTTCTATTTTCGTTGAATTTACAAGCATGGTATACAAGTTAAAGTATTAATTAAAAATTTAATCAAATTAAGATTTTAAATTTAAAAACTTTTTGAGTTTTTTTTCAAGATTTATAATAACGTCGTTTGATACAGGAGCTTTTTGATCGATTTCTGGAGTATTTGAAGGAGTGGAAGACTTACTGACCTCATTGAAAAATGTTGCTAATTGTTCCTGGATTAAGAGGTCATTTATGAAAAGGTCACGGCCAGGCGTTGATGTATCCACGACAATTAAATCAAGAATCATATCCTAAAAAATTAATATTATTAAATAAAAAGAAAAAGAAATGGTTAATTACATTTTCGTCTATGTCGTAAATCTGTGCAACTAAACTTTTGTGGCGAACTAACTGCAAAAACCTGCTAGACGCTTGTTGAGGCCACAATTCATCCTTAACAGTGGGTTGTATCCCATATAATCTAGCCCTAATCGCTTGTGCGGGGAAATTAACAAAATCCACAGTCAAATAACAAACAGTTTTAACTCGAACAACAGCAATCGTCCCATAATCAACGTAAAACACTTTTATATCACCATCCATTTTCTTTGAGCAATCAACAACTTTAGCACGATGATATTCCCCATCAAAGATGCTCGCGAGGTACATCCCTTCACGTATCGCGTAATATGGAATGTAATATTTATCTTTATTAGCGCGATAAAATATCCTAAAAAGCGAAGATATAATAAAAACGTAATTTTTACTAATTTAGTAAATTACTGCATATTATCCATAAGCCGATTAAGATTATCTGAATGTTGTCGAAGATGTATCCAAAATTTGCTTGGATCATAAACTTCCGCTACTTCAATATCAATAAAATCTTGCAATGAAACGTCGGTTTCAATCCATTGTCGAATTATATTTGCATCATATACAACATCACTTAATAATTGTTTCATGTGGAACTCTAGCAGAACATCCTATAATTGTAAAATAAGTAAAGGTTGTGAAATTCAGTATTGATTTAAAAATGAAACAATGAAAGCGATCCCTGGGTAAGTGAGAAACCTCTATAACCAAGATCTAATCACCTTTTTAGTGAAAATCACCTCTTTATCTAGGCTAATTTTAACCTGTATAACTGGGATCATTTTTCCCCATTCTAGCCTCAATAAGTAGGAGTTGTTCCACTTTAATATACAGCTTGCAATACCGGATCAAAATCTTAATACCGGTATTACTATAAAAAAGTTTACTCACTAAATTACAATCACTAGATATATCTAATTGTAAGATTTTTTTCCCCTCTGCGGCGTCACCTCTACTAACAACAGGTTAATTCCTACTATATCTTTAGATTGGCAATAAAGCATAAGATACAGAATCTGAGAAGATAATCAAAAAATGGAAAGATATTAGGAATCTGTACAAAGTACCTATAAACTTAAAGATCTGCATAACATTATTGTTTTGTTGTCTTTCACTTGGTCCAAAGGTTCAACTTCACTGCCGCGTCAAAAAATGAAATTACACTTCATCATTTAAAGCTCTGTGGAATTCTTTCGAATTCTTGCTTTGGAATTTTCCGGAAAGGTGCAGATTCAAGAAAGAAACTTTAACATAATGGCTCTTGGTAGTTTGTCAGACTTATCATAATACTGTTATACTTGGTGGGACACTCCACGAATCAAATTGACCTGAAACACCATTATGGAGTAAAAACTCCAAAAATAGTTGTATGCAGAGAGTATTTTATTGTTGGCTAGGCATGACAAATTTATTGAACATTAAGTACATTAAGTTGTCGTCATCAAGGGTTGAGTCTTTGTTATCTTCAAGATTCTGTCAGAGTGCAAAATGATATTTCTTGTAGTCAAAATGAGGTCACCCATTTCTATTACGGAATATGAACGACGACTTTTTTCTGAATCTAGTACAATCAATATTAATATTGGTTACTTAAGAAAATTTTCGAGAAAAATTATCTTAAAGTTTCATGATTTTCCATTTACTTGAGATAGCAAAATAGCAGTAGCTATGCGTAACCATGGCAACCAACTGTTTCAAATGTCAAAAATTAATCATTGTCTTAATAAAATATCTAAAACAACTGGTTGCCATGGTTACGCATGGCTACTGCTATTTTTCTACCTCAAATGAATGGAAAATCAGGAAACTTTAAGGCAATTTTTCTCGAAAATTTTCTTATTCAGTTAATATTAATTTTGGCTGTACCAAATTCAGAAAAAAATCCTCTTTCATATTCCGTAATAAAAATGGGGGATTGCTATTTGAAAAAAATTGGGATGACGTCATAACTAGCTTAAAAATGGCGGAAAAAATTGTAAAAAATTTAAATCCTTAAACAAAAAATAAAGAAGTTATAGGCAAAAAACGAAAAAGTCATTTTTTTGTTCTTCGGCCATATTTTAAAAACTAAAACGGTTAGATCCAAAAACTTAGTTGAAAAATGATGAGCTCTAAAATATGCAACTTTGCCTTTATTTAACCATTTCTGTATCTCTTATGGTTTCTGAGATCCAATGGTGGGGGTCGAATTTCAATTACCCTGTATACAAAAGAAGCCCTCATCACTGAAAACAGGCTGGAAAATCAAGCTGATGCAATCTCAAGGATTGTGAACTTCCAGATCACAGATAAGCGAAGAGTATGATATCTCCATCGCAAAACAAAACCTAAGAGGTTTTATGCTTCAGCAAAGGGGATTAAAGGACACTCTCTTCCACATTGGACAAGTTGAGGATCAAACTTGTCGACTTTGCAACGTCGAGTCAGAAACGGCTGAACATATACTGTGTAATTGCGTCGCACCTACCGGCATAAAGGAACAAGACCTTGGAGCAATACTAAGGTTCATTAAGGACCTACATTTGCCCTAAACTTTTGGAGGGCTAAAGTTACAATAGATCTTATAGGTCGCTACCGACGAATTTTAGTAGACGCAAATAAACTTTTAGGTGAATCGTCCAAAGTACACGGAAAACTTAAATGGCTACCAGAGTTTCCAATTTTGGAAGATTGCTTTACAAAATGGATAGAGCAGTGTAACTCACAAAATATATCTATAAATTTAATGGCAACAGTTTAAAAGAAAAGGTCTTAGATTTTGCAAAAAAATTAAATCTTAAAGGTTTTGTGAGAAGAAGGTTATAAAGAGAGGAATGATTTGACATTCAAAAAAATCTATGAATAACACGGTTTGTAATGCTTGGATTAACGATTCATCTGAAATTCCAAGGAAATATGAACCGAAAAACATTTTTAATGCCGACGAGACTAGATTATGTTTAAAATGTCTTCCTGACAAAACTATTTATTTCAAAAACTACGATTGTCATGATAACAAAAACAGCAAAGAACGAGTAACATTATAGACAGGACTGAAAAATACCATTACTTTGGATTAGAAAATCAAAGAAACCAAGATGTTTCCAAAATATTAAGACACTACCAATAAATTACAAAAATAACAAAAACTTGTCGATAACTTCCATTATCTTTCGGGATTAGTTATTGGATTTAGACAAGAAAATGAGTCATCAAAACAATGCGAACAATGGATGACTGTTACTGAAAGATGTGAAGATCAGACTACTGCATGGAATTTCATAATCATGGACAATGGTTTAATTATTTGCGGAAATCAAAATGATGACGACATTTTGGAACTTTATCTTAATGAAAACTTGGATCAAGATGAACAAGATGTTGAAGAATAAGAAGTACAAAATCTTGTAATAAACATAGAAGACAATTAAAAAAAAACAATTGCATATAACCAATTATTTTCTCTAATTAATAAAATGTTTGTTTTAGTTTAAATGAAATTGATTGTTTCATTTCTTTTTGATTCCAGAAAAAAACCTCTGTATATAGGATTAAGATTTTCATAACAGGGACACCTCTATAAGTGAGATTTTAAAGTTGTTCTCAAGAGATCCCACTTATCCAGGTTCGACTGTATATGGAACGATTTCGTTTTAAATCGCCAAGGTAGCTTGAGAAAAATCATCAAGTTTGGAGGACTCGCCCACAAGTGACCTTGGCAATTTGAGAAAGATACTGGATTTGATATATAAACACAATTATTACCATTAGAAAATTCCTATACCATTTCAGAAGAAATTTAGCATTGTAATTATGACCTTAAACTAAATTAAATTAATTTGACCACTCCCATTTTTCAATTTTTAAATCAATACTAATTAATACTTATAAATATACATCATGTTTTTAAATACAATGATATCTCAGATAATTTTGAAAATGGTTAAATAAAACTACCTTTAATATTCATCAATATATGATGAATTTAAACATTTTAATCCATTTTCAAAATGTTTAATATCTGGGACACACCATATAGAAGTAATTATTACCTCAATACCATCAGGTAATGGTGGATCTTTATTTTGATGTGTCTTCTCCCAATTAATATCGTCAAATTGTTTTTCTTCAATGTCTTTTTCATCCTTTTCAGGTCCATGTTCAAGTTTTAAATTTAATTCTTTATCATAAATTTGAAAACTTCCATCTTTTAAATGTTTAAAAGCAAAAATTGTTTTAAAATCTAAACAAAAATGTGTAATCGATTTGTAGCCATAATCGCTATAATTTAAGTTGTGCTTAAATTTTTTTTTATATAGCTCAATTAATTTACTACTATGTAAACCTTCGGGATGATTACTAATTAATTCTTTTAATCGATTCTGAATGTAATATGGTACATTATTCTTTAACACTGTAGAGTTATTTTTGTTGTTGTAACTTTTTGGTATTACACCTCTAGATGTTAAAGAAATTGGGTTAACTGCATTGGAAATTTTTTCTCCAACCATTGAAGGATTTTGATTATTTTGAGATGTTGATGGAACATTTTCAAATATTTTGTGAGGTTGCCGTAGACTTTGATTTAACAAACTAGGAATATGTTGTACATTTGATGTGATATTATTTTGTAGTGTTGATGAGACATTTGGAATATTATTATCTGGGGTTTTTCTTAAATGAAATTCTTCCGAACGTCTCCTTTGAACAAATGGAACTGATTTTTGAATTTGTGGACTTTGATAAGTAAAAATGGGCTGATGATTACTAAAATTAACCCTAGGATTTTGAATTGATAATCTTGGCTTTCTTTTTGGAGGTCTTTGTTTACGAATTAAACTGTCTATGTGCGCAGATTTTTGACTTATCATTAAGCAAAGCTCTGCATCATAACCTCTACCATTAACCTAAAAATAACAATCCATTAAATACAAAGTTGTAAACACCATAACAAAAATACTTACTGTTAAACAATGTGGTATTGAGTGCAAATACGACTCAAGACTGCAATATCCTAATTCACTAAACGGGATTCGATATCCATTTAACTCCTTAAATTGTCGGTCTAAATCTCTGATGGTCATCCGAAGTGGATTTGAGGTTAGAACGCTTGATATAAGTGCCTCTGTCTCTGCAGCTTTACTTTTAATGTCATCCTACAAAATATGTTTTATTATATTCTTTAATGATACACTAATATTTTTATCATACCATTTCGTTGTATTTTATTTCAATAATGCTATAAATGGGAAATAACGTGATTGAGACAAATTTGAAGGAAATAATAAAAACCGGCTCCAAGATGGAAAGGAATGAAGTTAGTTAAGGAAAGAAAAACAAGGTCAATAAGTGCTACCAACCTATATTCCAAGTTTTTGGTTTAAATTGAACAAAAATTTATTTTGCTTTATTTAATTTTAGAAAAATGAAAACAAATAATTTTAGAATATAAAATAAATATGACAATAAAAATTATATTTGAATTAATATTCTATTACATAGATTTTTTCAACTTAGAAGATTTAAAATTTAACACAACAGTTTCACCATTTGATGAAGGTAGCTTTTTTAATATTTTTTGTATTTGTTCTTGAGAAATATTGCAACCGGGATCTTTACGAACCGTCACTTTAATTCTTTTATTATTATTACAAACGTTCGGATGTGTTTGTTCTATTTTAGTTTGAGATGGTTTTAGCATAACCACATTTAAAATTTTTGGTTTTAAATTTCCATTATTTGTATTAGTTAATATTTCCTTTTTATAATCACCTTGATTTTCTAATTTTTTAGGACCAGTTTCTTGGTTAACATCTAATTTATCCATAATGTCATTGGTATCATTGAATAAATCCTCAGAAAAAAAATCCTTTTCAAATTGTTCCATATCAAAGTCCTCTTCAAATTCATTTGTTGTTGCACTTCCTGTAGTATCACATGTATTTTCAAATTCACTAAAGATTTTGTCTAGAAACTCATTGGAATCGATGGAAAAATCATCTGAAATGTTGGGATCATTATATTCCGATGGATCTGTGTTTAATGTTTTTAATTTTTCCGTGTCTTTTGGTATTTCTTTCCAAGATCTGTTTATTTCTACCCAATTATGCCCTTTTGGATAACTACAACTTTTATCTTCACACAAATACACAGCTTTTGTGAGATTTATTTGATATAGAATTAATTTATTATTTTTACTAAGTGATGTACAAACTGGACAGTGTATTGGAGGTTTCTAAAAATTGACGAATTATTATTAGTTTATTGAATTAAATTTTTCTTTCTTACCATTTTTATAGAAAGTATATCTAATTATAACCAAAAATTGATTGAGGTTATGTAAATGTCAAATAAATTGTTGATTGTTGGTAAGGTAGGTTTTGACAAATTCAAATTATAAAGTTTATAAAAATAGTTATTTTACAAATTTATAAATAGAATATGATTCATTAAACATAAAAGAGGTTTAAGTATGTAACTCATAATATGTGAGTTATGCGAATGTTAAATGTTTTTTTTTTCGTATGAGGTCATCAGATATTGGTTATGACAAGTTATAAATAATACATTCTTCTACGAAAACTTAATTTATTATTATTTCTAAGTTAAAAAGAACTTGATAATTTACATTATTTTAAACTGACTCTCAAATCAATAATAGCCTGTTTCATTTACCAATAAACCACCCAACCCACTCATCATCATCACCGTCAATTACATTAACATCCTGTAACTATCGGATTTCAACAGGACACCATCATTGTCATTCTCCACCCACTTATTATTACCTATTACCTAAAAAATTACCCAACAATATTCTTTGACAATCAAATGATTTTGAAAGAAGGAGGTTTTCGAAGGAAAGCTTTCATTCGACAAAGCTTCGCGTCGCTTTTCAATATTGTAGACTTTATAGATGTGCATACGGTTGCACATCAACGTAACGATATAGACCAAGGACACTTACGTAATCGCAACTACTACTTTAAAACTTTTTTTCTCCCATTATTGCATTTGCGTGCAATATTGTGAGGTAACAGTGCCCGTAGATTTTTGTCTACTGTTACGGTCATCTTCAGTACTTATTTGAAGCTGATAAAACGAGAGGTGATTTATGGAGTTGGAACGGTGATTTCCTCCAGTTGATGTAGAACAGTTTGGCGGGTTGGGTTGGAGACGAAAGTGGCGAAAATTAGTTTTTTGAATTTTTCTTTTAGTTAGGCGGAGTTGGAATATGAGTGTGGTGAAATGCTGGTCAATTTAATTATGATGATTTTAGTGTTTGTCAATGAAGATGTAGTAGGTGAGGATAAATTTTATAATATGCGTATAAAATTGACGCAATGTTATTAATTAATATTGCGTCAATCAAGATTTAATTAAATTATCGAGATTAGTATATACATAATATATACATACATTTTAAATCAGTTGGCAATTATATTTATGGATTACTCAAGTTGATTAATTTCGATTTCCAAGTTATGATTCTTACTAATTAGAGCAGTGTTATCTGCATACATTGCTATAGATGCACTAGTTTCCAGTATATCAGATGTTAAATAGAACAGAACTCAAGACGCTGTCAAGACGGACACCAGCTCTAATACATTTAGTTTCTAAATTTGGTTACTTCAGCTCCTGATTTTCCAATGCTGGATTGCACAATTGTATCAATGTTTTGGAAGGAAATAAGGACGGTTTACTTTTTCATTGTAATTTCATTATTGTAATAATGACTGGTATGTGGTTAGAGTTAAGCTCTGTGAGTATAGTTAGATTTAGCAGTCTTAGCAGGCTGATAATCACTGCTGTACGGATAATATGCGTAGTCTTCTGAAGCGTCTATCTGGAATATGTTATGGTTCTATTCGCGTGCAGTACTAATAAAGGTCTTGACTGCTGCGCCACAATATGATGACTTGTCTGAGGTTGATATAATATTAATCGCTGCGATCAAAATATCTATAACTTCAGTTAATAAAGCCTGATTGCGGCCTAGGCGTCACAATATGATGATTAATGTAATGTTAAGCAAAACATCAGCTTGGTAACCAAAATATTTATAATTATTTGGTTTTGTCCTTTTTTTATTGTGCAAGTCAAAACCGTTATAGTAACTTCATTCCTTTTAATTCAACAAAAACAAACATTATCTTTTGACCTTGTCTCATTATTTCCATTAAAGTTCCATTTATTTTTCCCCAACTCACTAACAATAAAAGTTAATTAACATAAATAATTAACTACAGGACATTTCATTCATGTTTTATTATTTCAAAATATCAATAAATCAATTTCTTTTAGTTGCTCAAATATCAAACTGCCCAAAAGAAAATGTAAACTTCGAAAAAGTGATAGGATTAAGACCACCGAATATCAAACCGTTATTGCTCTTCAGAGATCCAAATAAATTGCCGGTTACGCTGCAATGCTTGCGGAAATGCGGCGACATTGATGATTGTCAAGGTTTTATCTTGAACTACCAGAACCAAACGTGTTATTGGTACAGGGAAAAAATTTATGCGTCCGAAGAATATGATAGTATTAGTGATTCGCATGTTGCTTGGTTTTTAAAAACTTGCTTAAAAGGTTCCTGATAATAATACATTTTGATCGTCGTAAAATAGAATCTGTTTCAGTTGAAAATTGTAATAAATCTTGGATATTTGAACGTGCCCCGGGTGCTACATTAGTTGGGAATGATGCAAAAAGAATTCCTTCAATAATATCACGACAACAATGTCAACAGTTATGTTTAAATGAAACTGCTTTTCATTGTCGTTCTGCAAAGTTTTTGGTTGGACGTCCGAATCAAACGGAAGTTATTGGTAGATGTATTTTAAGTGATACAGATCGAATTTTGTCGGCTAGTTCGTTTAGAGCGTCAAGATCCGATGAAGAATATTATGGAAATCAATGTTCTTTATGTAAGTTTTATGTATAAAGTTTTTATGATTAACAAAGTTTAATTTTAGCAAATAAAGAAGATTTTTGTTCTTTTGAAGAATATTTTAACAAAACTTTAACTCACACAGATTTACAAATAAATGGAATTACTAAAAAAGAGTGTGAAGATAAATGTTTAAACACTGAAGAATTCGTTTGTAGGGGGTACAGTTTTATTGAAAAATCGAATGTTTGTTTGTTACATAGTGAAGATAGCAAAATAAGAGGACCAAAATTGTTAGAAAAAAATGAATCGGGGAATTATTATGAAAAAGCACCGTGTTTAAATAGTATAACTTCTTATTTATCTCTTTAATAAATAAAATTAATTCTTTGTTGTAGTTTCTGTTCAATGTACCGATAAAAACATGATTATTCGATATCGGCCAAAAAATAGATTTGATGGGAGACTTTATACAACTGGACATTTTGATGACCCTGAATGTAATGTAAAAGGACATGGATTAGAAGAAATAAAGTTAACCGTTCCTTTAAAAATAGGCGTTTGTGGAATAATTAAAGCTAAAAATGATTTGAATAGGTAAAATATATTAAAAATTAATTCATAATTGATTTTTTTAATTCAATTTTTAGTACGCTTTTATCCACCACAATGATAGTTCAATTTAATTCTTTGGTTCAAACTCAAGCGGATCGTGTAGTTAGAATTGGATGTATTTATGGAAATTCAACGAAAGTTGTAGTTGGAACCGGAGTTAATTTTACAACGTAATTAATTACTTAATTAATTACTTTTGTAATGATTAAATTATTTATGCAGGGAATACCCCGGTTCTGGATCAGTGGAAACTTTAATAAACTCAACAAACTCACCTCACGTTACAATGAGAATTGTTGACGCAGAAACTAAACAAGAATTAAGTGAATCTTTGGTTGGTCAAGAATTAGAATTGATTATTGAAGCGGAAACATCACAAGGCAATTTATTTATTACTATTAATTTACTATAACTTTACAAATTAAAAAATTGATATTTTTTTAGAATATGATATTTCTGCTAATCATTTAGTAGCGATGAGTGATAATCTTCAAGATTTAATCCCGTTAATAGACGACAGAGGATGTCCAACAAATCTTCAAGTATTTCCAGCCCTTATTAAAACAAGGGATGGAAATACAACAAGATTAACCGCAAAATTTCAAGCATTTAAATTCACAACGTCGCCGATTATAAGATTTAGTGTTGTTGTACAATTTTGTAATGGAGAATGTCCAGGGGTAAATCTTTGTAGTGATACAATTTTTTAATTAACCAAATTTAATTAATAGGTTGATTGTGGAGATATTGCAAGGATAAGAACAAAACGGGAAACTGCTTCTTCTAAAGTTCAAAATTTATCAAAGAATTCTTATGAAATTATTGGTAAACAAATGACTGAAGTTCCATTACAATTAAATTTAACAGTTAAAGGGGACCCAAAAGATAAATATCTTTATGATGCTGCCCACCAATTAATTATATCAGATATTGGTATGAACTTTAATTAATTAAACATTAAGCAACGATTTTATTGTTTTTTTAGAACTTGGGGCAGCTTGTTTAGATGGTTATATGATAACGATATTTATAATTCTTTGGATTTTATTAATAATAATAATAGTGGCTATATCATTTTGTATAACGAAACGTTATAAATTACATTATGAAAAGAAATACATGCAAATGACCATGCAAGAAATAAACAGAAATTTCGAACTTGGCCACAGTAATTTGGATAACAAAAAAGTTCGATTTTCCAATCAGGACATAGAATATAGTTAAAAAAATCTTATTACAATTTGTGATATTTTAATATTTACATTAACTACAGTGTTTATAAATTAATACTAAACGCTATCTTCCTGGTATTTCGTCATATTGTACTTTTTTAGCTTCTTTGGTAAAATCAATTTGTTGTTGTAATAAATAGAGATTTTCCGTTTTTCGTCTTTGTTGTCTTTCAATATCTTTTATTACGCCCACATGAAGTCTTTCTCTAATAAATTAATAATAAATAACCAAAATATTTTAATAAATAACACCTACCTGTCAAATTGTTGCTTATAGTGGACATAACCTATAATCCCTACGGAAATTAAACAAGCTGTACCTAATGTAAATTTTGATGTCAACGACATTTCGTGGTTTAATTAAGTTATTTTTATATTAATTAAACTTATTTAATTCGGCATATACAAATAACTTGTTAAATTTATTAAAATTTAAGATATCTTATATTTGACAATTATTTGACAATTGACAGTTCAAACAAATAAACTGTTTTATTTTAAAATTATTTTAATTTGTTATTTTTATAGCGTTATATTTACATAAATAATCATAAATAAAATATTAGGATATATTTTAACAATAAATTAGGTTTACATAAAGTGTTACTATTAAACATTGAGAAATGAAATACCCTAGCATTACTTTCATCAATTTATTAAAATGTTTATTTGATATTTGCTGAATGTGGGTGAGAAATAAGCTAAAATAACCTTGATATGCAACAATAAAACCAGAAATGGTAAAGAATCATATAATGATATTGTTAAATTTATTAAAATTTAAGATATCTTATATTTGACAACTATTTGACAATTGACAGTTCAAACAAATAAACTGTTTTATTTTTAACTTATTTTAATTTTTTATTTTTATAGCGTTATATTTACATAAATAATCCTAAATAAAATATTACGATATATTTTAATAATAAATTAGTTTTAAATAAATTGTTACTATTAAACATTGAGAAATAAAATACCCTAGCATTACTTTCATCAGCATAGTTTATTAAAATGTTTATTTGATATTTTGTTGAATGTGGGTGAAAAATAAGATAAAATAACTTTGATATGCAACAATAAAACCATAAATGATAAAGAATCATATAATGATATTGGAATAAATCATAAATGAGGTTGTAATTCAATGAGTCCGGAAAGTAATAACTACTTATGTTGTTGTGAATATATCGATCAAAATAACCAGATTAATCACATCCTGGCATGTTGCTGTGATTGTCAAGATTTTGATGAAGGAATGGAAAGGTGAAACTTCTTTTTAACTCAATTATTCACTTATTTGTTGTAATTTTTTGTAGTCTTATAACCGGTCATGGCTTTCCTCAGCACAACAAACAAAACTGCTTTTCCGCCTGTACTGATCGCCTAAGACTACCTTGGATAGGAGGAGCAAAGCGAATATCACCGGAAATAATCTTATCTATAATTTTTATACCACTTTTTTTATTAATAGCAACAAATGGAATAGTATGGACCATTCTTGCAGCCATCGCCTTAGTCCTGTTATTAATATGCATGAAACTTTTTACTCAAAACTGTTGTACCAACTTTTTTCAAGTTTGGATCAACACTTCTTTTATCATACTTTATTTAGTGTTTGAGTTAGTTGTGATACCATTCCTTGAAATACTTTTAGAAGAGAATATAGCATTGACTATTGTCATTTTGCTTGGTTGTTATTGGTTTTGGAAGGCGAAAAAATGCTGTGTTATAGATAATTCTGGTTGGCATTGTGTTGGGTGCCAAAAAATGGTTCCTATTAATAGCACCCATAGTTTGTGGTAAAAAAAATAAATTAAAAACATATTTATTAATCTAATACACTTTTAATTTAAAGGTTGGGTTATTGTATAGGTGATTATAACATAAAATATTACATAATGGGTTTATTTGCAATGGTTTCTTCTCTTTTATATGGATGTAATCTTACTTTAACTACGGTGTGCCATCCATTTTTATTTTATGGGTCGGTTTTACTACCTGATGATTGTTCGTATGCTTATGATTTATTTGAGTGAGTTCAAAAACATTTGTGTAGATTAAATTTTACACTATCACTTATCTTTTTTTTGTATAGGCTTGCTTTATCATTTGTATCGGGGTTGTATGGACTTGGATTAGCAACATTTTTTTCTATAATGTTACTGCATCAAATGGTGGAAGTTATGGTGGATAATGTTTGTAAAAGGAGACGGTTTCGAAAGACTGCAGCAAATACCCTGGCATAAAGTATTATTATAATATACATATTTATTCATAATTACTTTTTTATATTAATTTCATATGGTAAACATGCAATGTAGGTATCCATGTGATTTAAAACGCAATATATTTTTATTATGAAATAAAATCTTATATAACTATTGTTTATATAATTTCTGTTACATTTCAAAATAATGGGAAGATTCAAACAACATTCAAAACTAACCTAACTTTCGTGTTACAAAGTGCCAGTAATATATTTATAAAATTCCAAAGAGGTACCGCTTTTATTAAATGATACTGAATAATTAAGATATCAAAAAATCACTCTTATCTTGTTTATTTATTATATTTTTTATAATTAAGCTTTATTTTGACAAGTAAACATAACCTTAAAAAATGGAGTGACTTTTGACATTGCATGTCAAAAATTAACCTGTCAACCGGATTTTTTGTACTTTTCTTGACTTTTATTAAATAAATAAAAATTATATTTTGTATCACTTTATTTCGAATCATTAATTTTGTATTTCTATTCATACATCCACCGTTTTAATATCAAACCCCATATTTCCTTCATTTTTTAGCTCGATATTATCTGATTTGGAGTCATTAATCCGTTTTCTCATTCCGGGCATCATGTGGGCTAAAAAATTAAGAACATCGAAGCGTAATTGTACTTCTTCGTCATCTAACTTTGAGCGAGTTTGATCGACGTCACCATCACCTAAAGCAAACAACTTGAAAAGAAAGAATAAAATCATGATTAATTTAAGGTATTTTACCGTTGTTTGGTATAAAAACGAAATAATAACTAAAAAGAAAATAAGTTTGTAATTAAACATGTTGTTGTAGTGGGTATTTGGTCGAAATTGATATTGAGGAAAAAGTTTCAAGAAAAAAAATCGGTTTTTGCTTCATTAAGAACAATGGATTATGAACAAATTGATCTTAATGATGGAAAAAATTGATTTTTAAAAGATTTTACGACTCCTAAGTATTATAAAGCTCAAAAAACAAGATTTTTTTTACTTTAGAAAAATGTGGAAAATTTTCATCGTGTTAATAACATCCTACATAATCGCAAACGTTGTGAGTAACATCACTAAGCCTTATTTAATTTCTATTATTTAGTTGGTTTTAATTTTTATTTAACCATTTAAAGATTTGTGATGAAGATGCGGATAACGAAGTTGCATTGCGAGCTGTCGATGTCTTGGCAAAATTGTTTGGAGTCACTTACAGCCATAAAGATCAGAACAAGGATAACGTCGGAATCGTTAATAATGCAAATTTAGATATCGATGTTGTTAAAAGAGTTAGGAAAGTGAAAATAACTGATAAATAAAGTTAAAACGAGAACTAAATTCCTTTTATTTTTTTTCCAATTTAACACCTACATCTCTTTTGGGGTTGTTTTCCAACGCTTAAAACGCATGTGGGCGGAAGTTGAGGGTGTAGTGGGGGTGAATACCTCGAACAAAACTCCGTTAAAAGCTCAAAGCTCGCACTTGCAGCCTTGTCGTTGCCTAAACATCACCGCAGATCGCACAGATCTGATCAGGTAAAACTTAATTAATTATCTCTTTGTGTTTTAATTTTTTTCTGTTGAATTTTTAGCATGTTAACTTGTTGGTTATTGATAGTTTTGCTATCAATTTCTAACGCTGTATTACCATCGAGTGTTTCTTCTAAAGATGCTTGGCAAAGACCTGGTTGTCATAAAGTAGGTTAGTTAAAAAAATTTTTTTTTTAGTTAAATATTTCTTTTATTAATTATTTTTTTTTAGGTCATACGAGAAAAATTCGAATCCCTGGTTGTGTTGAATTCGAAATGATTACCAATGCTTGTCGTGGTTATTGTGAAAGTTGGGCGATTCCTTCAGGACCTAAAGCAAGTCCAACCCAACCCATTACTTCCGTCGGGCAGTGTTGTAACATTATGGAATCGGAACCTTTGGAAGCAGTTGTTAGATGTCTCGATGGATACAAGAAGTTAACTTTTAAATCGGCTGCTAGTTGCTCTTGTTACCATTGCAAAAAAGATTAACATGAATCCTAATTATGTATCGAGCAAGGTAATAAAAGAACAAAAAAAAATGTGATTTTATTATCTTAAAATAAACTAAAAATCGACTTGCATTCATTAATTTAATTATATAACTTGTAAATATTATACTGACTGACTGAAAAAAAATTATATATATTGTGTATATTTATTGTGTAATAAATTGTTTATTTATATAAAAAAATATTGGTTTTTATTTTAATCAATTTGTTGATAAAGTATTATTAAGAGAAATTATTTCTTTTTTGATGATTTGGTTAAAAAGGATTACAAAGACGAATTATTGGAAAGATAATGCGAGTATAATCACATTCATATCAGGTTATTTCCCGAAGGGTACGTTTCCCTTTGTCGCACCCCGAATACATCTTTTAATTAATTCTTTAGTCAACACGCACCCAAAGGATATTCATTAAAATGCCATTTTTCAAAATATGGTAATCTTTACACGCGCATTTCTGATTAATCAGTGAAAAACACATCTTTTCTAGAAAAAGAATTGATTTTCTAGATGCTGGTGTCATATCGAGCTTTTACTGTTGATTTTATTTTAATTGGCCAAAAAATCGCCCTCTGATTGTGATAAAATTCAAAACCCGTAGAGTAAGGAATATATAACTACAGATGTAGAGATAAGTTTAAAGTATCATAATAACGAGGTTATGATCTCCTCAATAAATTTGCTTGAAAATGTTTTTTATTTCATTATGCTATCTCAAATCGTTCGTGATATAGATATAATCTTCTAGATCTTCTTAGATATAACCTAGAAAAGTGCAAGAAAAGGACCGTCGGGCCGCTTAAAAGCAATTCAGATCTACACGTGTGACTCTGCACTGATCAGAGAATGTACCAGCAATCTGAAAGAACTCGCTAGGGGTAATGATGTTACTCTATAGTGGGTTCTAGGTCACAAAGACATTGAGGGCAATGAAAAGGCAGACAAGCTGGCCAAAGAACGCCGTTCATTGGACCCCAACCTGGCTGTGGACTACAAAAAAGCCACTTAAGGCAATCAATAGTTGGGATGCCTCAAAGGTAACCTTATGGTGAAAATAACTTCCAGAGAGAGGGGCCGCTCCCTTCAGCCTGACAGCAATGATAATAATAATAAGCTTCTATTTAAAAAAAAATTTTTTCTATAACATCTGTCAAATTACTGTCAAGTTGGTAATGATTGTTGAATTTTGCTGTATCAAGTTTTGAAATCAATTTATGTCACTTTGACGTTTAACTTTCAATTCACTTTTATATTTTTATAATTATACTTAAATAATTAAAATTTGCTTCTTACTTAAAAATTAATGTATTCGTTTTTTAACCTCAATTATTTATTAATCGAAAATCTTATTAGAAATTAGAAAACGTTCATAAATTTTATAGGGACCCTAGGTAATACCAACAGAAACTCAAAAAATTTGACCTTGACAGGTGTCAAAATACTTTTACCATTATTTTTTTGTACGAAAAATGTAAAATTTAAAGAAGATCTAAAACAATATTAATTGAGTTAAGGTAAAACTTTGTTTATAACTGTGCTAGGTATTATATTTTACTTCAAAATTAATTTCAAGTTACAAGTTTTTTGTATAAATTTTTAAATTTAATTTCATCGTCAATTTTTATAAGATTAAAAACAGGTTGATAAGTAGAGCTTTACAAATTTTGAATATTTAGTGCATTATACCACAAAAAGATTGTCAGTGACGCAGTCTTAATATATGCTAAGACACGAAAGGAAGATCGCTAGCATTATCAGGAACAAACTGGAAAAGATCCTTGCCCATAAAACGGGTCATTAACTAACCTACGCCAGAGGAGGAGGTTTCTTACGCTTGAGGGAGCAATTTACGATAGGTTCGGGGACTCTTTTCCACGGAATTACATCGAAACTACACCCCACCATTTGATATTTCAAGTTATTGTCTTATATTATCAAGTTATTGTCGTGTAACCTTTTTATTGATCCCATTTGAATACTTAGAAAGTAAACATTGAAAAAAGCATCATTTCTTGGA